>NC_135135.1:15000000-20000000 GCF_051014445.1 Colletes latitarsis | reverse complement strand
TATTGACATAAAGTTGATTCGAGGGATTTAACTTAACTAGATGTGACGGTCACCGGTGACCCCCATGACATTTAGGAGGATCAAAGACTGTCATTGTGGTTTATAGCTTAGTCTAGCCATTTTTAAGCCAGGTAAGACTATAGAGGTATGATGAACATTGACGTAGAATTGAATTAAGGGATTTGAGTTAACTTGTTGAGCCGTGCAACCTAAATTTGGACTGGCGTCAAAGTCATGAGGCTGCGATGACTCGCCGTTGCCGCGGACTAAATGTTCCAGTTTTTCTCCGGGGCGGAAAAACCGATGGAAACTGATTACTCGAGGAGAAAATGCGACGGGAAATCAATAGTTGCCCGATGCGTATAACACGCCTGGTCGTTTCGAACGAGTCCGACTCTTTTGACGTTTGAGACAGGGTCGTGCTCTGATATCCAGGACAAGAGGAAATCGCTTTCATTTCCAGCGTGCGCCACGTGTGTTTCCTCCTCTATCTCCGATAATAGCCCGTGAAAATGAAATCTCATCTTATTTTCGTTAAGCCCCCTGCAAACGTGACTCAAAAATCACACGCACATGAAGCTTCCATTTTGCTCCAATGTTCACCATTCTTGAGAGGACAAGCTCAATTTAAAAATTTTCCTAAGACCCTTCTCCAATGATCTGCAAAAAAGTCAATATTTTGAAACTTAATACAGGGATGACTCTAGTAATTGAACCGGACTATTTAGGAAAAAATCTGTATTTTCAGAGCCTCCATTTTGGTCCAATGTTCACTATTTTAACCTAAAATATTGATCCTTCCCCAACAGTATGATGTAAGATTTGAATCTTTACGCAAACGAAATAAACAAATTTCGTTTCAAAACTAGGCTAACTCTGTAAACTTAGCAGCATCGACAGATATCTGCTTCCCAATATTTATCGAGATAGAAACGTCACGATAAAATCTTATCCGCGTCTGTGTATCAAAATCGTTGATACAGGTATTTAGTTACGTAATAAAAACATTTATCGCCGGTTTGGCAGGCAAATCTTTCAAATTATCGACCCCCATGATAATTGCATTTCACATTATAATACAGATTAACCGGCGATAAACGCATACAGAGGATTTCTGAAGGTAAATTAGTTTTATTGCCCGTGATTAATTCGTTAGCGATAGGTTTCGTACGGATTTGGTTCCCTCTCCGGGGAAACAATCGAATTTAATATCGCGGATGCTTTTAGCGCGAGAAAGGGTTGCTAAACGAACTTCCGCGGCGGACAATGCTCGGAATTTTTCCGATATCGACGTCCCGTGGGCCTGGTAAATCAAGGAAAAACGGGGAAATATTTCTAATTATCGATATAATGTTATTGTTTCGCGCGGGAAACTCCTGGGAACGCGACGAAACTCTGGCCGGAAAGAGTTAACATTGATAAATGTCTGCAAATATGTCCGTTGCTAAGTTGATATACAGCGTGTTCGGCCACCCCTGGGAAAAATTTTAATGGAAGATTCTAGAGGCCAAAAGAAGACGAAAATCAAGGATACTAATTTGTTTATTGAGGCATCGTTAAAAAGTTATAGAAACATTTACAGCCACACGGTATATTTTCGGTAAAGAATTTTTTTCTCGAAAGTGCGTAGGATTTCGGGGGTATGTCTATTCACCAAAAGTAATTGTAATTGACCCCTGCAACTAAATATAATTTTTCTAGAACGATTTGAAATTTTTTTTTTCTGTTGAAAAATTTCCCACCTTCTCGAATTTTTTTCTCGAAACTGAGTAGGATTTCGGGGGTATGTCTATTAACCAAAAATGATTGTAATTGACCCCTGCAACTAAATATAATTTTTTTAGAACGATTTGAAATTTTTTTATTTTGTCGAAAAATTTTACACCTTATCGAATTTTTTTCTCGAAACTGAGTAGGATTTCGGGGGTATGTCTATTCACCAAAAATGATTGTAATTGACCCCTGCAACCGAAAATAATTTTTCCAAAACGATTTGAAATTTTTTTTTTCTGTCGAAAAATTTCCCACCTTATCGAATTTTTTTCTCGAAACTGAGTAGGATTTCGGGGGTATGTCTATTGACCAAAAGTAATTGTAATTGACCCCTGCAACTAAATATAATTTTTCTAGAACGATATGAAATTTTTTTATTTTGTCGAAAAATTTCACACCTTATCGAATTTTTTTCTCGAAACTGAGTAGGATTTCGGGGGTATGTCTATTCACCAAAAATGATTGTAATTGACCCCTGGAACTAAATATAATTTTTCTAGAACGATTTGTAATTTTTTTATTTTATCAAAAAATTTCACATCTTTTCGAATTTTTTTCTAAAATGTGCATAGCATTTCGGGGGTATGTCTATTCACCAAAAATGGTTGTATTTGATCCCAGAACCTAGAAATAATTTTTTTAGAATGATTTGAAATTTTTTAATAACTTTTTAACGAAGCCTCGATAAACAAATTGATATTCTTGATTTTCGTCTTATTTTGTGTAGTTTTGAAGAATGAGAGGACGGGTAATTATTCTTGCGATTCGCAATCAACCTCGCGAATCAGTCTTCGTTTATAATTGATTCCGAAGCTCTATAAGAGCGATTAATTAATTGATGCAAATTACACAATTAAAATTAGTTAAGCTACGCTTTGCTAGTTAGATCAAAGATACATAAATGCTTTTCTACGTAATATACAATACAGAGACTAAAGGAAATATATTTAAAATCTTTTAATATCTAAATTCTCAGCTCATAGAATACTGAGAAAATAAGTAAAACATTTTAACATTTGTTTGTCCAATATTTACGACTTCTTAGCTGGATACTGGACATCAAAAGAAAAATACATATTTTACGATCATTTACCACCTTCTGTTGCTACGAAAAATGCTAATTATTTATGGAATTAATATTAAATTGAAACAACGGCTCAGATTGCTCGCTATTCAGTATGGCGGATAGATGCTGTATCCAATATGGCCGACTCGATATCGTCGAATGCTGCGTTACTCGTTGGTTTAACGTTGAAACTTTTAATATTGTTGCAGGAACAAACCAAAAACATTCGCGTTCGATCACTGTTTCCACTCCCTGGACCCGGCGGCGGAGAGTTTCGCAAGTCAAGAGGTGGTGTTCGACGCCCTGGGACGCGACATTTTGGACAATGCGTTCCAGGGTTACAACGCCTGCATTTTCGCTTATGGTCAAACCGGTAGGTACAAGGAATCTCAATTCCCCCAACCTGTAATATATTTCGACCTTGGGATTCGCGACCTTCCGGAGTAGCCACACCCACGCACTTTGCAGCCGATTAAACTCCCTTCACGCGGAACGTTTCCACGTGCTTTGATCAGTGTCTCGTTTCATTTGCATTGTAACAGCGTGTCGGATTACGGATTTGTCACTTCGCCGTTGGCATTGTGCGGTTTTTAAGTCTCCACGACGGGATTATCGTTACCGACCGAGCGCGGGATTGTCTTTTGCTTGTATCCGAACGTGATTCTTTAATCGCTTTCGCAATCTCCACACGCCATTTTGGAGACAAAACTGAACATACGATAATTGAATATTTACATACAAATAAAATTAAAACGTTACTGTTTTCGTGTAATCAATTTTTTCGCCATAATTGATTCTCAATTTTGACACAATAATTAAAATTGCAAATGATCATTTCAGAAACTAAATAAATAAAAAATTTCTCGATTTAGTCCATTTATTCGCGTCGTCGGATCGTAATTTTCATTAAAGAAACTGCACATAAAAATTTGTTTTCGTCCAGATACCGCCCGTCTTAGCTCGTTTCCTCTGATAACGGAACGTCCTCCATCGTTGTTAGCTTAACGGGAATAACGCAATTAGAGAGGTCAGCGCCGATAAACGTCCACGGTTGATCTCGCGACGAAGACATTGACCCAGACGACGACGAACAACGATCCGCGTGTCGCAACCCCGTGGACGGTTTCGCGAAAAAAAAAAAAAATGAGATTATGCACTTCTAAAGACTCCTTGCATCTTACCCGTGCACTTAGGCGCACGCTTGCCATCGACGAATCGGATTTAACCTTTTCTTTCGTCATCCTCTCAAGCGCTTATGTTCGCAGACGGGAACCTCGTCTCGCGAGCAAATTCTAATAGATAAGAATGCAAAGCCCGGTGAAAGGGATACATATATTCCCAAGAACCCTGACGGATTTACATTTTTACTCGAATGGTCGAAAGATCCCGGAATTAACTGTTCAAAGTCTGTGTGTTTGTGATCTCCCTGTAGCTCCCGCCATTTTTATCCGATCCGGATGAAATTTTGTTGAGATGCTCGTTGCATTCCTAAAATAAAATATAAACTAGTTAATTTCTGGAAAATGTTGCTCATGAAGCAGTGTAGGGGTGTTGTGGGTCGTTGACCTGGGGTTTGGTTGATGTTTAAGGGTCCGGGAAGTCGTACACGATGATGGGTAGCGGCGAGAACAAGGGCATCATACCGCGGCTGTGCGACAACCTGTTCGACATGATAGCGAAGCAGCAGAGCTCGGAGCTCAGCTACAAGGTCGAAGTCTCGTACATGGAGATCTACAACGAGAAGGTGCACGACCTGCTGGATCCGAAGCCTAACAAACACACGCTCAAAGTCAGGGAGCACAATGTCCTGGGGCCGTACGTCGACGGACTCAGTCAACTCGCCGTCACATCGTTCCAGGTAACGAGACGCTCTTCTTGTTTCTCGTCGTTGTTTGCCTTGCCCGGCGAACCCTTCCGCGACTTCCGCCAAAGGCGACGGAAACACCGAGTCGTCGTTCAATTTGCAAACGCTTGGCTTAAATAAATATTTCCACAATTATTTTCGATTCAAGAAAATAGCTCGAATATTTCTCGTTCAATTTCGTTCACCGTTATGAACCAGGAATTAAACCACCGTTGGGGACTCTGAGAGAGAGACGAAACCTTCTCTGGGTACGGATTTGCGTTACGAACGATGCACAATGCCATTAGTTCCAGTAGCCGGAAGACATAAACAAGGAGAGAGAATATGTTTCTGTAAAGAACATCCGCGTTCGTTGCTTTAGAAACAGCCCTTAGGTACACCGAGGCGGCCATTTTGCGAGAGCTATCGGAAATAATAAGATGACGAAAATATCAAATTTTTTCTCCAATTACGAGCATTCGGAAATGAAACCAGGTGGCGAGACGTCTGATTAATTTTAAGCTGTTAAGCTCTTCCGTTCCCCCGGTATTATGTTTCATCGTTAACTTCCACCGCGTACAACCTAGATATTTCAATAGGATGAAACTCTGTGTCCTTTGTGAACTTCGTACCACTTGGCTTTCCAGCTCTCCCGTGTATCGGATTACTATAATAGTAACTGATAATAGTAATCGAATTTCACGAAAGGGACTCGTCGGTTTCGCGTACGACGAAATTGCATCTCTCGAAGGCATCGAAAATATCGACAATCGTACCTGGAATTCCGACAAAAATATACATAACTTTTCTATGCCCGTTTCTTTAAAATTCAAGAGCCTAGGTTTAATTTCTTTAAACGAAAAGTCACGTTATCCATGCATGGGTGAAACGTGTTTGTTAGACAGAGTTTAAATCTCGCGGGCTCGACGCCGTGCTTCTATTAGTCGCGTCCCCACTCCAGCGGCAGGAGCCAATCGCGCGTTTCTTCCTGCGTCAGTCGTACGCGTCCTTTTGTCGACGCAACTCGAAAACCACGTGCGATGCACACGCGTCGCGTCGTGGTACTAATGTGTATTTTCATCCATAAATATGATACTCTTAATTAAATGTGAAACCGTGGGGAGTGTTTATTTGAAATCAATCGCTCTGACAGTGTTAAACTTGGAAAATGACGAATAGGTAATAGTAATAATTTACGGGACTGATCCTTAATTGTACGTTTATCAATCGTCAGTGATGTCCACCGTCCTTGCGTATTCTACACAGGGAAGACTGCATCGTTCCTTCTCTATTTATCGCTTGTTTTGACTGGTAACTGGCTCGGTTCCAAAGTGAAACCGTTATGATCAATATCTGTCGTTGCAGTGCTTCATCAATTTAATTTCTGTAACCGGCCATTCGCCGTAGCTGCCAGAAACGAACTATACGTGTAGAACAACCGAAAATAAAAGATTATCAATAACATTTTTTCAAAGCGCTGTAGGTATCGTTAGCATCCATAAAAGGTCCTCCAAAGCGTTTTAACAAAGTCTTAAATTATAAAATAGGCGATTCGTACCGTAGCAAATTAACTTTCTCTCGATATGGACGGTAACAAGGCTGTTGTTTCTCGACTAACGAGACAATCAAAACCAGTCTATCGGCGCAGCTTAACAAATTGATCGAACCGTCGCGATCGTGATCGATCTAAATCAAACGGCTACTGGCGATCGTTCGGCCGTGGTACGAATATTAAACGGACGAAGGTAATGATACACGATCCTTTCAGAAAGTAAAATCAGGTCGTTTTACATACGGCGAAGGCAGTGCCAGCCTCCTTTATGCAACAAACACGTTTCGCGCATACCAGTAACGCGCGATAAGTTTCAATTTGCTACGACGTTACCACGGACGTTAGAAATTATTCTTTCGCGTACATTGTATTTTCAGGGAACGTTCCTTGGCCCTTCATCACGGTAGAACCATCCACAAACCTATTAATTAGCTTCCCGCGATTCGTCGTAATTGCAACGCTTCGGCCATTTGTATTCGTTTAAGAGTAACCGTGCGCTTTCAGATACTAATTAGAATCGTCCGTTAACCGTAATTCCCTAATTTGCCGACACAATCGAGCCGCGTCGATATAAATTCAATCCAAATACAAATTTCATTATTATCCTCGTGCATAACCTAACTTCGAAAAACGAAGCTATTAATTAAAATCCCATGCACGTTTGTGTGCTTTTAAGAGTTAATGCGTTCTTTTAGGAACTAATTAACGCCGTTGTTTAACCGTGATTTTCTATTTACCGTTAGATACGGTCAAATATAAATTTATTTCTTATCGACCAGCCGTGGAACTATTTTAATGCAATTTGTTTGAGACTCGAGCTTTCTCGAGTTTAGGGGGCGCCAGTTTCGCGGAGTTAATTTCTTTGGATCTGTAGTATGACTGTGCGGAGTGGTTGCGTTAAAAGCGTCGACGATTTCGCAGGATATTGACAATCTGATGGCGGAGGGCAACAAGTCGAGGACGGTGGCGGCGACGAACATGAACTCTGAGAGCTCCCGGTCGCACGCAGTGTTCTCCGTGATCCTCACCCAAACGTTGACGGACACCAAAAGCGGCGTCAGCGGGGAGAAGGTCTCCAGAATGAGTTTGGTGGACTTAGCAGGGAGCGAAAGGGCTGTGAAAACTGGGGCAGTGGGCGATAGGCTTAAAGAAGGAAGCAATATAAACAAGTAAGCGCTCGGTAGCGATCTTCTCGGGACGCCATTTTGGCGAACAGTGTCGCTTCTATATTTTCGTCGTATTTTAAAATTAAAAATCTTTAAAAATAACCCAGACCATAGAGATCGAAGGAAATAGTTTTTACTCTGCTTTAAAATCCAGTTCGAACTTTATTTTAAAGTATCTGTTGTAATTTTATGAGAGGAAACTCGTTTGAAAATTGTTCTTGCGGAACGGTTACTTCGGAACTTTTATTAGCAAAAGTTTCGTATTAAATAAAACCCTATATTTACAATATATCGTAACAGTGATGTAATAACAAAAGCAAAACAAGACTTTCAAAGGGATCCAGAACTTTGTTCTCGCCGGAACTTAGAACGCGGGAAGTTTTTATTATGAAAGTTTCGGTTCCAACTGTTCCGTGACGGTTTCAACTTTTACGTTTTATTATAAAATTTACCTGACCGTGTCGCGTATCTTACGGTATGGGTTAATTACATTAAAAGTGCTTAATGGCATCCGCTTAATTGTGATCTTTCACGAAGTCGGCGTTGTGCGATCGATCACGGTATAGAAGAGGCACAAATATTTGCAGATCCCTAACGACGTTGGGTCTAGTCATTTCGAAGCTGGCGGATCAGAATTCCGGAAGTAATAAGAATAAGGACAAGTTCGTGCCGTACAGAGACTCCGTGTTAACGTGGTTGTTGAAGGTATTGTTAATTTTAAGTTAAAATTCTTTGGAAAAGAAATCGAAGAGATAAAGGGACTGTTCGATTTCATTTTCCAAACGAGGAATTTGCACGTTTCGGTTCTGGAAGCATTTGATTAATTTTTCCAAATCTTTCGCGCCACTCATCCCTCCTACGCTTCGCTCTGTCTCACTAATAAAAAAAAATTCGACTAACGAACAAAATGGTGGGCTATAATCTGGCTAATGTAAAATTTTTTTAGAAAGATGTGCAATTTTCGTTAAGTATTGCGATCAGCGGCGACTCGCGCGCTAGAGAAAGTCGAGGGAACAGAGTGTTACAGTTCAGTAGAAGAAATCAGTAAAAAAAAAAATGTTTTATCGATGGAAACTCTCGTCTGTACGTGTGTTGTGTTTCGACTTTAGGACAACCTCGGTGGAAACAGTAAAACCGTGATGGTAGCCACTGTGTCCCCCGCGGCGGACAATTACGAGGAGACGCTTTCCACCCTCCGATACGCGGACAGAGCGAAGAGGATCGTTAATCACGCGGTGGTCAACGAGGATCCCAACGCAAGAATTATTCGGGAACTGAGGCAGGAAGTGGAGACGCTGAAGGAGATGCTGTTGCACGCGACTGTAAGACAAATTACGTTTCGCCAAAGGAAAAACCAAGTCGTTGGAGTAACTTCAGTTGCGTCTTCGAGCGTTTCACAAATTATTTTTATCAAAGGATTAGATGCAAAACGAAATTTAGTTTCGAACAAACATTTTTTCAGGCTGCTAAAGACGATGAGAAAATCATTTAAGAGACTCACCCGGCTAGCATGCTAGGACATTAAAGATTAGCGTTTTAAGCTCGTCGAGCTGCTCCCATCGATCCTAGTCTCTGAGCCCTGTTGATTCTACTTTCGACAGGATTAATAGGACATACGGCGCGCGCGTGACGAGCGATCGAGTTTCACCGTTGCTGAAGTTTCCAACGATGAGCGTGTCTCTGGGTTCCTTCTTTAATTCTGTTTTCCTTCACGCACACAGGGTCAAGGATCGATAGTGGGACAACAACGCACAGACATAACGGAGAAGCTGTCGGAGTCGGAACGATTGATGAAGGAGATGTCGCAGACATGGGAGGAGAAGCTGGTGAAGACAGAGAGGTTGCAGCACGAGAGGCAACAGGCCTTGGAGAAAATGGGTATCAGCGTGCAGGCTTCCGGTATCCAAGTGGAGAAGAACAAGTACTATCTTGTTAATCTCAACGACGATCCCAGCTTGAACGAGTTGCTGGTTTACTATCTGAAAGTACGTACGGAGTAACGAGCGGTTCGCTTACCATATCGGGTATAGGTGATCGGTTGTAACGTCGCCGTGTGTTGTTTGATCAGGAGAGGACGCTGGTCGGCGGACGTTCGGCGAAAACGGACCAGGACATACAGCTGCACGGGCTGGGTATCCTGCCAGAGCACTGCGTGATCACGATAGAGGAGTCTGGCCTCTACATGACGCCGTTGAACGGCGCTAGGTGTTTCGTGAACGGCACGCAGGTGGTGAAAAAAACACCGTTGCTGCACGGCGACAGGATCGTCTGGGGAAATCATCATTTCTTCCGGGTGAACTGTCCCAGGAGCGCAACAGGTACGCTCGAACGAGGCTTTATTGAATTTTAAAAACCACCTTGTCGGGATTATCCGCGGGGAACCGTTGTATGTTTCCCTTCGCAGCGATTAACAGCGAGCCTCAGACGCCCGCTCAGAATATCGATTACAACTTCGCGAGGGAGGAACTGATGCTCAACGAGCTGTCGAACGATCCGATTCAAAGGGCCATTGCTAGACTGGAGAAACAACACGAGGAGGACAAACAGGTAAGCTAAATATTGTCTAGACTTATGGTCATACTTCAACGTGGAAGAATGTTACAAGATGTCTGTGAATGTCCAAGCTAGTCCCGGTATTTGCAGCCTGTATTGTCAGGTAGGAGTCTCGTCGATGGGTTATTTCTTTGTTCGAAGGTCGCGCTGGAGAAGCAGAGGCAAGAGTACGAGCGTCAGTTTCAGCAACTTCGTAATATTCTGTCTCCGTCGACGCCGTATTCACCGTATGTACCGTACGACCCGTTAAGGGGCAGCCAAAGCGGGAAATTGCCCGCCTGCACGCCTACCACGCAAATGCGCGTGGAGAAATGGGCCCAAGAGAGGGACGAGATGTTCAAGCGAAGCTTAGGTCAATTAAAAGCGGACATCTTGAAGGCGAACGCGTTGGTGCAAGAGGCAAACTTCTTGGCGGAGGAGATGGGGAAGCAAACGAAATTTAGCGTCACCCTGCAGATCCCGCCGAACAATTTAAGTCCGAATAGAAAGGTACTCTTGACAAGATGCGCTACGTATAGTAGACACAAAATTATTTGATCGCTTAATACTGTTTTGTTACGCCTACCGTATCGTTGAGCCTCGCTCACTGTATCGTTTCGTCGACTCGCCGTTCTATCTTCCGTTACATTATTTATATTATTTGTTATATTATTTCGATTAACAATTTTTAATTTTGTGACGTTTCAGTTTCCTTTTCTTGTGTTTATTTATTTCTGTTCGTTTTGCTTTCGCACTCTCCGATATGCAGAGTGTATTTTTTCAGCGGGGAGCTTTCGTCAGCGAGCCCGCGATTCTAGTGAAGAGAACGAACATGGGCAGTCAGGTGTGGTCCATGGAGAAGCTAGAAAATAAGTTAGTCGATATGCGGGACATGTACGAGGAGAGAAAAGATCCCAATAATTGTCAACGATTACCTGCCATTAAGGTAATATTATCTCGATTCAGAAAACCCATTTATGCCTTATCAAACTTGATATTGCAATTTGCACCATTTCAGTACCAATTTTTACTTTGGGCATAAATGGGTTAAGGGGGTGTTCTGGTCTGGAGGTTCTAGACTGGAATACCCTCCTTAAGGCAACGAAAGTATATTGACAAGATTAATTCTGTTTTTAAAACAGGATGAAGTGCTGGGAAAGACACAAGACCCGTTCTACGAGTCCCAGGAGAATCACAATCTTATCGGAGTAGCGAATATTTTCTTAGAAGTTCTGTTTCACGACGTTCGGTTAGATTATCATACGCCAATTATCAGCCAACAGGGAGAAGTCGCTGGACGACTGCAGGTTGAAATTAGTCGCATATCCGGCCACTTTCCTCAGGATCGCATCTGCGAGGCGGCGTCCGAGTCGTCCACCGACTCGACATCGTCCGAGCCCGAGGATTATTCTGGATCGAGTCATATCATCTGTCGCGTGACGATAAAACAGGCCACCGGGTTGCCGTTGTCGCTGAGCCATTACGTATTTTGTCAGTATATGTTCTGCGGCCATCCGGAGCCGATAGTGGTCCCAGCCGTGGACAACTCGGAGCAGCTCAACTCAAATTGCCAAACTGGCCAGAGGGACTCTTTGGCGTTCAAGTTCAATCACACGAAAGATTTCACCGTGCCCATAACGGAGGAGTTCATGGAACACTGTGCTGGTAGGAAATCCTCGAACCCGTAGTCCTTTCGAGAGAGGACAAGAGGTTGAATAACGTAAATATATTTTCACCCGCAGAAGGTGCCTTGAGCATAGAAGTTTGGGGCCATCGAAGCGCCGGTTTCTCTCGAAGCAAACCGGGCTGGGAGGTCGAGCAACAGTTGGCCAAAGCTAGATCCCTTGCCGATCGATGGTCAGAGCTGACGCGAAAGATCGAACTCTGGGTCGAAATTCAAGAGCTCAACGAACAAGGAGAGTACTCGCCGGTCGATGTAGTCGTAAAACAGGATATGTGGACGGGTACGTGACGTCCATCTGTATATTTCTTCGACCGCAGCCCGGGAACTCTAACCCTAACCTGGTTTCGCGGTTACCGTGGGTTACTCTAATCCGTCTCGATTAACCAGATTACGGTTAGGGTTAGCGAGCGGTTAGAATTCCTGATCACAAGCTTCTATAACGCAAGCTCGCCCCGTGCCTTTCAGGCGGTATTTATCAATTACGTCAAGGACAGCAACGACGGATACAAGTTCGCGTGAAACCAGTACAAAATTCGGGAACGTTGCCGATAATCTGCCAGTCGATATTGAACATAGCGGTCGGCAGCGTGTCCGTGAGGAATCGCCTTCAGATTCCGTTGGACAGTTACCAGGACGAAGACCTGAGCGTGCTGAGGGAAAAGTGGAGCGAAGCCTTGATGAGAAGGAGGCAGTACCTGGATCAGCAAATTCAGAAACTCATCAATAAACAAGGTATCGTCGTTGACTACGAGGCAATCTTCCCTCGGGGTTCTAATCTAATCTTACGCGCAGAAAAAACAGAACAAGACATAGAACGAGAACAGAGCCTCGTGGATCAGTGGGTCAGCCTGACGGAAGAGAGGAACGCAGTTTTAGTCCCTGCGGCAGGCTCTGGGATTCCTGGTGCGCCTGCCGACTGGAACCCTCCATCGGGCATGGAACCCCATATACCTGTTCTGTTCCTTGATCTCAACGGTACGCTTTCTTTATCCCTTTCACGGTAATACACGGTTGAAATCTGAGCCAGTAGAGAACAAGAAACAGGCTACCTTGTTGGGTTTCGAATTTAATGAAATTTAACCGCTAAACGAGGTTTCCCTTGTGAAACTTCTCTCCCCAGTACTTTGGAGAAGCAAAATGTAATTGCAACCGCGAAATCGAATCTCTGTGCAGCGGACGATCTTTCGACCCACCAGTCAGGGGAGGAAGTTTCCGTGACCGGACTGAACTCCATTCTACCCAAGGAACACGGTAACAAGTTTTACAATTTACCAATAATACGACGCATAGAGAAGGACGTGTGCGCCATCGCTGCTTGGGACTCCAGTATACACGACAACATACACCTGAACAAAGTCACCGATGGTAAATTTGCAATTTGTCTAACTTAAATCCACTGTACCCGATTTTGGAGTCGAGGCTCACGATGGTCGTGCGTTTCAGCGAACGAGCGGGTTTTTTTGATCTTGAAGACGACGGTACGGTTGTCGCATCCTGCGCCAATGGACCTGGTGCTGCGTAAACGGTTGGCCTTGAACATTTACAAAAGACAAAGCATCACAGACCGGATCTTCAAGAAGATCGTACACTCTGACTGCTTGACCCAAACGGGCGTCACCTACGAGGTCGTTTCTAACATACCAAAGGCGAGCGAGGAACTGGAGGATCGCGAGAGTTTGGCGCAGATAGCCGCGAGCGGGGAGGACAACAGCTTGTGCGACGGCGAGACATACATCGGTAAGTCGATCACGGATGATCGTCCCCTTCAGGATCCAACCAACTTCCAGCCGTCATTTTAAATTCGAGCTCACGCGTGCTGTGTTTATTCAGAGAAATATACACGCGGTGTCTCCGCGGTGGAAAGTATTCTCACTTTGGACCGACTACGACAAAACGTGGCGGTGAAGGAATTGCTGCAAGCACAAGGACAGCCACTTATGCGCAAGACAGCAAGCGTGCCCAACTTCTCGCAGGTACTACTGCCTCTCCGCCGTCTCGGACGCACTGTATGCTTTTCGTTTAATTTGTTTTATTCTCTCTTAATTTCATTTCACGCTTCGCGTTACCACGCATCCTCGGTAGAACGTTTTGTTAATTATATCTACGATCGTCTTCAAACCTATCGATGTATTGGATTGTGTAATGAATCCGTTCGCGCTGGTTAGATGATCTTAATTATTTTCTGTTGCTCTCTAAGATTCTGTTCTTTATTTTTTTTTTCTTTTAATTTCCGACACTATCGTCTACTCGAAATCATTGGACCGGATAGATTTGTCGAGATGTGCTTTATACGACGACACGATGCTTTCAGATTATGAGAACCGACGCCTCTTTGGACTCGTTGAACGTGACGCGTTCCGAGAGCGTAACCGATCTGAACACCGAGTTAAATGGATTGCTGCATTCGCGACGAGCGTCCACGGGCCACGCCAGGAACGATGAGAACTTCGTGACCACGCCATCGAAGCCGTTTGGAATCGGTAAGGACACACTCGCTTCGTGCGGATTAAATTTTACGATCAGAAACTTTCGAACAATTTAAATTCAGTGATATACGTTCTATGATTTCTTAATTGCACACCTTAGTAGTGAACGAAATTACTGGCGTATATACCATTCCTATGCAATTTATGTGCTCAACGTTGAACGTTAAGACTAACTTAAATATTGGGAGAGCTTTGGGGAATATAATTTATGAAATCATAGAAGATACGAGAAACTTAATTGGCTAACAAATTGGATAACGTACAGTAAATAAAAAGATTTCTTTTTTTTGTCTGTCGTTTACACGAGAATTCACTCATACATTCCATTATTTCATCCATTAGTTGACTATTCGTTTCGTAGTAATCCATTTTATTCGAAACGATTACACATCATATAATTTCTTAATGGTTTAGTAACACAGAATTAATACGTTACTGTTGTTCATAATAACGTTTAACAATATCCAACGGTACTACCATAAGTACGCCAACAAAAAGGTAATTTTGAAGGTTTTCCACAAGTGAATTCTTTCGCTCTGCAAGCATTTGCCATGGTGTTGACCACATAGCGAATTTAGTAAATGAGTTTTTAGTTAATTATGCTATGACAATATTTGTTTAACACTCTGTTCGGCGCAGAGCTTGCTACAGACGCAGAATTTTTGCTAAATGGATTGCTACCTTACATAAAAACTTAATGAATTGGTTTATAATATTTTATTTGAGATTTTTATGACTTATTGTCTTATGCAAATTCATCATTTTAATGAATGCGACATCTTAGTTTGCTTAAACTACAATGGAATTATTCGAATAACGCTTCAATAAATTTAATGGCACTGTGTTTAAGGACCTTAGTCTTAGAACGATATCGACTTTAAATCACTTCTCGTTGCCTTGATTTCGCTTTCTTAAATTATATTCGATAAAGGATCTATAATTCGTTTCTGAAATGTGGCTTATGCAGTGTTTTTTTTGATATTATATATATCACCTTGCCATGATAGTCACTCTACGATTTGCCCTAGATTGTCTAAAATTCCACTGTCACGTGTTCCTTTGGTATTGGATATGTTGGTTTTTAAAGAAAAGAACACCATTTCACCTGTTTCCTTTTCTTTAATTTTTTTCTTTTTTTTATATTAAGAATTCATGTCATCCTTCACTAGCATTTCCTTCTATAGTGTCGCGAACCACGATTAAAACTTGGTAAAACATTGTTACTATAAAATTTTAGTCTCTTAAGCTAAGTTCGTTATGATAGATCGTTTCTATAGTTAAATTTATAGTATATTATAGAAGGAGATTGCTGTCGCCTAGAACAAACACGATCAACATTTTCTCACTGTCCTGAAAAATGTTTGGTAATACCGGTTTCCCTATTAGCAGTTACCACTACACTGGAATTTCGTATTATTATATTTACAGCTTCTATCATACTGTTATGTCGTCACGCTATGTTCAACTTTTCTGCACAACTTACAGATCAGTTGAAAACATTTATAGCTTCTTAGACAATGTCACACCGCGATCGCTCTCGCGGCCAAAGAGAGTTGAGCATGGTAATAAGAAACCCACTTTCTCAGATCCGCCTAGCGTTTTAGCAGCGACATTTAAGCTCTACCACTTATAAATAACCGTATCCAAGACGTTAACGAACTTTAAAAAAAAAAATAGCGAATTCTTTAGTAAAATTCATTGACGTTGTTTTCGACTAATTAATGTATGCCAACTTATCTGTTCCTCTGTTTAACACTACGTCTACTACTTCAACTATTTCGGCCCACGCAAGGCTCCATTCTGAACTCAGGTAAAATGGAGTCTTGATTGATATTTAATTGATGCCGTACAGGCAGTGACGATTAGTACATATGTCTCGTGAGTGGTTGAGTCTGTCTGTTGTTTAGTTTCTTTATTTTTTTTTTTCCAGTACGCCTTAGTGTGTCCACGATATTAATTGCTAACTAGCAATGTTCAGAACCAGAAGCTGTTATCACTTCTACAGAATAGAATAGTAGAACGACGTTTGTTGGCTAACATTAGGAAACTACCAAACGCTTTGAGGACGCTGCTCCTGTTTTGTTCGCTCTCTTGATTAACCCATCAGGTACCAGTCTTCCATTAAAAAACATTCTACTTAAAAATTTTCAATAGAGACCAGAATATTAACGAATGTAGTTTTTAGCGGGTGCCGTGGAAGACGAACATCAGTAACTGGTTGCTCGATGGGTTAATTAAGCAAATCCCTGACGTATGCTCCTGATTAATTTGTACTCTAGTTCTGAAAATTGCCAATTGTGTTTCTGTCTGGATTGTACGCTATTTATTTGCGTGGGCGATGCTACTTTAGTTTCCATTATTGAATATACTGCATGGGAATGCGCTCCTTGTGTAGCAAGCATCGGCAAGTCTTGTTCACTGAATTGTTCCTCCACCGACACTTTATGCAATGATTTGTGCGTTGTTGATCATGGCTGATGTGTAAAACCATTACCAAACGCGTTCAAGGGAATCGAAATCTCGTCTCGGTTTCTACCAAACGTCACCATGCATAGAAATCATTTTCACTAGCACTATAATTCACTATTATATTTCTATACTCACTGTTTCGCAATCTAAGGCATGGACCTTGAACGATTCTTTCGCAAAAGTATTTTTATTTTTTTTTTTTTTAGAATAGAAATGATTTCTATAGTTCGCCCGCTGGTAATTTGTTCGAAGCACCGTGCATCTCGTTGCGTTCGACAAATTACCAAGTATGTAAACGTTAAGATTTAAACTAAGAACCATAGTTTAAAAAAAGAAAAAAAAAAAAAAGGAATAAAGTCGCTTGTAAAGTGTTTCTAATTTAACTGTTTCTATCTGTGAATGTGCAAACTAAGCATTATTTTAGAAACAGACGTAGGTTAACTGTATCATATATGTGTACATATATTTAAACATATACATATACATATTTATATATTTATACGATTAATGATTTAGGTGGATTCACGTTCGAGAAACAATTCAGAATTCTTCGCTTCTTAACATTCTTAACGACAGTTCTTAACGATTTTTGGAACCCGTCGGTGACGATAAAGCAATAATCGATTCGGCGAAGAAGCTAAATTGTTTTTTGCAGGAACGAAGAAAGAGGGTAAAAGCTTTTTTGTAAATGTAAAATGTCAGGTAACTCGATGGGAGATAAAATCCATTTACGTTGATCGTGAACAGCCAATGTTTTTTTAAGCGAGGCCCTTTTTCTTTCTCCATGGAAAGACTTAGTTTAAAGTCAAACAGACGTAGAATAACTAAATTAACAATAATTAGTATAATGCATGAAGTGGTCGTTTCAAAATTAGTACAGCATGCTTAACGAGAGTGTAGTATATATCTAACACTGTCGAGTATAGTATATAAACAAGCAAACTATTGGAAAACACCGAAAACGTTGACTTTAAACTAACAATTCTTGTTACTATATTTATGACAAATTCACGATGCACGTTGCTTCGTTAAACGTATTTAATTTGTCTCGATGGACTATATTTTCATTGGAAGGTTCTTGTTTATTGTTGGAATTTGTTATCTGTGCATTTTGGATTTGCGTTCAAATGGCGAGTTACATTTCAACCCGTGAAAAGTGCAGTCCGTTCTAACAGTTATTGGAAATAAAAACGAAAATTACGCGTTGATTGGCGCTGTGTTTCTGTATGAGAATTTTTACCTGTACATTGTTCGCGCGATTCGTACCGTGTAATGAATGTTTCTCGATCTTCGAGTCTTGACACGACATGCAAGTGTACATTCGTCTGGTATGTCTCACTATCCAGTGTTCTCTTGCCCGCAGGCATGATTAATGACTGTATAAGCCTGTAAACGGCCTGTAAAGAGATATGTTCACTTATGGCTCGCCATTCAGAGGAGAAGAAAACGTAGTGTTTAGAAAAGAACGAGACAAAGAGTGCCGTTGTAATCAGTGCGT
Source organism: Colletes latitarsis (assembly GCF_051014445.1). Lineage (NCBI taxonomy): Eukaryota > Metazoa > Arthropoda > Insecta > Hymenoptera > Colletidae > Colletes > Colletes latitarsis. The sequence continues at coordinate 19,981,931 of NC_135135.1, read as the reverse complement.
CTATCTCCTTTCAGCGAGACCAACTTTCCTGAATCTCAACCTGAATCTCAACTCATTGACACGTCTGCAACAATCCACCTCTGCCAAGTGTAGGTGACACTCGCTGTTGACCGCTCTTTCAAACTTCGTTTCCCCGCTGGGACGAACGCGTTGCGGTATTTTACCAAAAACGATTAAATGTCAAACCGTTCACTCGTTCGACAAGATTCGCTTCTTGTTCCCATAGTATGCTACATCAACGAGCTCCGTACTCGTCCGTCGAGACAATCGTACATTGCTTAATTAGCACAGTGAGTAGGAATCTTGCGAGTGAACGAGCAACGGATTTTTAAGTAAACTTCTGGCAAAGTTTGAAAGAGCACGTTCGATCATTCTCGTAGTGATTAGTAGACTCTTTGGTTTCCTTACTCCTTAGTTCGACCATTACGTAGTATAAGTTCTAGATATTGTCGATACCGTAATTTAATTCTGTTAAGTAACGTTTTCTATTGGTTTACTTTTACGTTTTACCGTTCTTTGTGTCGAGACATCGTAGTGTACTGTCGTTCTGGAATTGCAGCCTTGCTCTGCCCAAGGTGCAGTGCGTAGTTCCATAAATGTTCAGTGTTTTTTATTGCTTAAAATGATTTGTACCTTTTCAGCTCTGTTTTGTGTTTACTTCAGGCTGCCCTTATATTCCACGTATGCGCTTCCTCTTCTAACCCTAACGTTTATATTACAACATTCTTGGCTCGCATACCGATCAAGGCGAAACCTTAACTAGACACATCATTATTACACATAGAAATTACATTCTATCCGCTCTGAAAATGTTAACGAGTCCGAGGAATCATCGATCAGCATCAGAAATATCGTCGATTGGAAATGTAACAATTACCGGGGATAGACAGTCGAATACGTGGAATATATACTTTATCCGTTTTCGTTCTTAGGAACAGCATGGGTCCTCCTTTGTTCGATATTTTGTATAATCACGAATCTGTATCAGAACCGACCTGGCACCATTAGTGTAATCGACTCATTAACCTGGCTACACTGAATGTATGTCGAAACCCACGAAGAGAAAAACGCGACTATAACCAAGGGACAGGCGTTAATTGACACTTTATAGTGGCCAGATCGGCCCTGATATTCCATAAGCTGTCACGTTTTTTCTTTTTTTTTTTTATAACACATTACAGTCACGACTCGTCCCTCTAACGCTACACTGTTCGATTTTAGCGTCCCCGAACATCGTCGGTACCAAACTGGGTCTGAGAATGACTACTCTGCACGAGGAAACGTCGAACGTGGGGAATCAGCTGCCCACGCCGATCAACGACGAGGATGAAGAGAAGAGCGACGCCGATTACTACTCGGAATACGAAGCCTATCAGGTAGTACACGTTCTATAGTCGTGTTACGATACTGCCTCTCTTCTTGCAATCAAATCGGGACCACCAGGTTTCATATAAAGAGGTTTCGGTGAGACTTCGTTTCTACGTACTTCCCTGGACTCTTCAACCTACATAGTGGCTTAATGTTCCTCAGACGAATTGATGCAAGAGACGAGGCAGTAATACACTGCGTAAACGAAATTGCGAGAACGCTTTAGTGTAATTTTTCGGATGTTTTTAAAAGCCCTACAATTTTGGTTGCTGCACAGTTAAGTACAGTGATGTCCTTTGGGTTGAGACTCCGAAGAGCTGTTGAAAAGAGACATTCACAACGTACAGGGAATTAGGATAGGAAACCCGAAAGGCATCGCTGTACTTGGCAATATGTTTTTATTAGACGAAACGATATCCGAAAGCATCAAAAGCATATCACACACGATTACGTTCAGGCAACGGCGAAACCAGTAAAACCACTAACTTCTTCACGCACACTGGATTCTCTCGTCGAACTTCAGTCGACGAAGATCAACACGCCAAGCATGAGCAGCAGCGGTTACGGTTCCCAAGCCGTGTCCACGACCAACTTGACGTCCGAGGACTCCCTGTCCGTGAAGTCCATCAGCGTGGACGAGACACCGGACCTGGAGTATAGGAATCTGCTGGACAGCAAGAAGCCTGAACGAATGGACAGCTCTCTGGTCGAGGAAACGCCCGAGGAGTACATGGGCGAGGTAGCCGCAGCGTTGGACAACTTGAGCGTGATGGGGAACAGTTGCGTCGAAGGTTGGTAGAATTAAATGTCACGTTAAGCAGACGACGATAGTTTCTAGTGTAGCTGAACGTTATGGTGGTCTAATTGGCAGAGCGTACAAGGAAAAACCTGGAGGAGACAGGCGCCTACATGGACGCGGACATCGATAGTCCGGTGTCCTCGACGAAAAGCGACAGCGACGCCAACAGCAACGCGACACACTCCAACGCGGCTCAGAAGAAAGACTCGACGAGTCAGGTTCTGAGCAATCGAAGGAAAAGCGACATGGAGATCAGTCAGACGTCGAATTCGGGGGAAGACAGTCCGTTGGAGGGCAGCTCGGTCGTACACACGAAACTGCCGCCGGGCAAGGTGAGATATCTATTAATAAAACTGATCGTCCCAGAGTGATTCCTCATCAATTTATTTAAGACGTCCAAATTTGATTTGTATCTTCTTGCAATATCTAGGTAGTGCGACGAAGGAAAACTTCTACCAATACAGGAAGGCCTACCAGTTCCCAGCACAGGGCTTCGTTCCCCATGGTCCGTCCACAACTTTCGGAGAGTAAAACTGCAGCGCGGCTGGAGCAATCGATGCACTCCAATATGCCATACGAAAATGGCGACAACAGCTCCTCGGAACGAATCGACGGTACATCCTTATTCCCGTTTAACCACGCGTGTGTTGCGTTATTTAGCGACCAGAGGTTAAATTTTCTTTGTTTTACGCTGACAGACGACGTAAGTGACAAGAGTTCGGCTTTCGGTTCGAGGCACGACTTGAGCAGAGTCGAGACACCACTCCCAGACTGGGTTGTAATCGGTGAATCGGTGATGGTTCGCCCGTACAGTTACTGCGGGGTCATAGCGTACGTTGGCCCGACAGAATTCGCATCTGGGACGTGGATAGGAGTCGAACTCGACGCTCCGACTGGTAAGCTCTGCCTTCGACCATTCTTTACCCCTTAATCTGTTGCATGATCAACCTTCCGCTAGATAGATCGTGAACGAAGTTAAGAGAGTGGAACGTGCTACTAAATCTGCATGTATCGTTGCAGGCAAAAACGATGGTGCTGTGAACGGCCATAGGTACTTCACGTGTCGACCGAAATGCGGAATCTTCGTCAAAGTGGACAAATTAATTCAGGACAAACGAGGCAGAGCACTTAGGAACTACACTTTCACTCTTCCTCAGTCTGCACCGATGCGCAGAAGCGTCAGCAGAGGTACGACTATTATTCGATTGCGTTTCTCTATATTTGACATTCTCTGGTGGCCTTAAGCGGTCACTGGATTCCAATCGTAACTATGCAAGGAAGACATTATTAACCAGTTAACTGTGTTCGACGAGTATACTCGTCATGGAGAAGTGCCAGGATTTTTTATCATGACGAGTTCTATAAAATAAACCTATCTTTTTGATGCAATGTTTTAACAGCGACACTTACTCTGTGCTTGACGACTATACTCGTCGTCGATCGATTTTCGTGACACACAGAAATTCGCACTTTCAACACGGAGCGACACAGTTAACTGGTTAAAACAAGGCAGATAGAACCGATTAGGAAGCAACGGGGTCGGTGGGAGCCATTGGCGTGTTAATTCTAAATGGCCGGTGTTTTAGGTGAGGGTTTACATTCCTTGCACCGAAGTCGGAGCCGAGGAGAAGGCCTCTCAACAACAGGCACACGATCTTCTCCGCGGGGCAAGTAAACGGATCACAACCGCTTCACCGTAACTTCGTTTTACTAAATAAGCCACTAAATATCCTAATTGCTACATGCCTATGATATGTGTAGCAGCAGTGTTTCAGTCCCTTAGACGTTAGGGCAGCTATGGATTATTAATAATTATAAATATTACTTGAAATATTAGGTCATTAATGTGTATCACACAAAGCATGGGATGTTCCCGATTCGAGCAGAACATGCTGAACGAGAAGCATAGTATCTATTTCGCATTTCAGTAGAGTTTAGGAGTCGATACATAGTTGGTCTTTATGTATCGAGAGTCAGCGACGATGTTTTATGATTTTTATGCATTCCACAATTTTACTTTTACGACTGGGATGATGAGCCATTTACTTTTTACATAAGAGGACGCATCGTTTAGTTCGCGATTTAATGAATTGTACATTGTCTAAGGCTGTCGAAAAGGGAGAAGAAAAACGAAACAAAAGTCGAGTAATGATTTTTTCCCCCTCAAAGAAAAAAGAAAAAAAAAAGAACCCACGTGCCCCGAGCATGTTCGTTGCGTCGAGGCCCGGTAACCGGAAGTTAAAGAGATATTCCATAGCGGTTTAAGCAACCAAATTCGCATCCACCGAAATCCGGAACGCAAATACCGGTCACCGGGTGAGAATTGGCATTTTTATAAACTGTTACCGGTGACGATACACGTACACACATAAATACACGACACACACACACACACACACTCTCCAAAATTACCCGGCGGTAATTTGAATCGTGGAGATGTGCCCGATACGATGGAAGGACGAACGCCCAAAATCCTTTAAATACGATTACCGCGTTGTGTAGATTATTTAAAGATTTTATATGTATACAATTGTTTCATATATTGTATTTTTTTAGCGAAATCTGTTAAGTTCCTTTTTATTGTAACATACATCCTCTGTCCACCATTGTGTTATTACGCGAACGTAACACCGATTAATTTATATACGGCGGCAGTTCGTTGAACGTGCACGTTGCACGATACGAAGTTTTTACCATCGGCCATCGACGTATAATACTTTACGAAATGCAACGTGCACGGGTATAGGATCGCAATACTAGGTTCGTAAGTTTATTAGGTAGTAGAAAAATCGAATAAACGAGCTTGCTTCATTGTGTTAATTCGCGTAGGTGTAATAATTGATTCGAGTTTCGTGACAGACGACGGAAGAACATTTTCTTTCTTTTTTTTTTTTTTATTTGGTTTCGCGTTTTCCCTGACGTAACTTATCGCGAGGAACTATATATAATATACATATATATATTTGATACACTTCAACGCGATTTGCTCAGCATGGGTGGACGATCGATTTCATTTCTCGCGGGACATAAAGAGAAAAAAAAATAAGTACCCACACGGTATATAAACGGTGGTATCACCCGTTGAAACGGAAACGGAACTTCCGAGACGCGAACCGATCGATCGTGTACGCGCGTCCTCGTTAAGGCAAAATCAAACGACGATAACTATCATATTTTTTTTAATCTCACGGAATAGATTGTGTAGAGTACGAAAAAACGGGATATACGAGGAAGCGAAGGAAGAAGCAAGTAAACGTAAACGGAACGGAATAAATAAATAAATAAATAAATAAATAAATAAAAAAGACGCAATTAACAATTAAGATTATAATCGTAAAAATTCGCCCAAATTGTGAACTACAAACACAACCAACAACTTCTGTCCAATTAGAACAATACTAACGCTATCCAGTAATGAACGTATTACTGTTACGTAATATTTATTGAATATAAATAATAAACTCCGCCTGCGGCGCGACGTTTTCCCGCCGCTTCTGGTCCCCCTCCTCCCCCCTTTTTGTGAATTTAAAAGACAAACTACGAAAGAAACAAAGTATATCGACGCCCGCGCGAAAGGAAACCGTCGCGACCGAAGGTATTCTGTCCATTTTTGGTAATCAAGATTATTAAAGATGAAAGAAATTAAGACTCACGATGTCACAGTGATGCTACATGCCTGCCCGGCATAAAGGTTAATAAAATCTTCGTTTCAGACTTTGCGTTACGTTTTTATTTTTGATTACACGATTAAATTTTATCAAACGTTTCACCGACCCGTGAAACACTTCGAATCTACACACTTCGTAACACGTTTATGTTCCCTTGCGTTCACACTTTAACTTTCGTTCTGCGTTTCTTTGGTTCTCGTTCCCTTTTTCTGAAACTGCAACGGAGCATCTAGCATTGACGGAGCTTACACAGCCTATTCCATCCCACGATAAGACAATGTCCATTTTTATCGTTATAATTATCTAATGATAATCGTTCACAACTATACTTTGTACCCTAACGGATTCTAGAAATAATATTTTCGACCAATCGGTTTTACGAATGTCTCTGGAAGACTTCCGAGTTTAACATTATTCGTAATTGCTGCAGCGGACACGGTCTAAGTTCCAAAAGAAAAAAAAAAGAAAAAAAAAAAGAAAAAAAAGGGGGTCGCACGGGTCCATTCTTTGAGAGTAACGAACAAGTGAAAAACGCTCTGTAAATCTTAATCGATTCTCCTAACTGAGGCTGTGAAACGAATCTTTTGCTGTCTTTTACGCTGCTCCCCTCGTTTTTTATCCTCCTGCACTGCTGCCGACCCATGCGCCGCGATTATTGTACACCTGACAAACCTCGAGATCGCTACGGTTATTCTGAATTGTAAGATCCTTTGTAAAAACGTGTATTCAATTAAGGTTCAGTTTCATGAGACTGTACAGCGAGTCTGGAAAGCATTCGAACGCTTGCAATTACATTGAACAGGATATGTAAAGTTATCAGGATTCTATTGAAAGAAACAAATTGTACGATGTGTAGAATACTTGTTATGAGATAATACGTAGTATCGTAAATGTGTATCTTATTACCCAGTGTCTTAGTACAGAGCACCTTGCAATTACAATATTAATTATACGTCTTAGACTTCAATTTAATGAACTCGTTTTATGGAAATTCAATACTTCTTCGACGAAGTTTCTTCTAAGATTCAAAGATTATTTTACACAGTTACTCTCTATGTTGCTACTTCATCTCTGTTTTCAAGTATACGACTGAAGGCTAGCTGTTTGTTTCAGTAGTAAAGAATCAATTTTATTTCAATTTACGTATCTTGAGCCTGTAAGTAATGTGTGTCTTATTGTCCAATGTCTTAGTACAGAGCACCTTGCAATTACAATATTAATTATACGTCTTAGACTTCAATTTAATGAACTCGTTTTATGGAAATTCAATACTTCTTCGACGAAGTTTCTTCTAAGATTCAAAGATTATTTTACACAGTTACTCTCTATGTTGTTACTTCATCTCTCTTTTCAAGTATACGACTGAAGCTTAGCTGTTGGTTTCAATAGTAAAGAATTCATTTTATTTCAATTTACGTATCTTGATCCTGTAAGTAATGTGTGTCTTATTGTCCAATGTCTTAGTACAGAGCACCTTGCAATTACAATATTAATTATACGTCTTAGACTTCAATTTAATGAACTCGTTTTATGGAAATTCAATACTTCTTTGACAAGGTTCCTTGTAAGAGTCAAAGATTATTTTACACAGTTACTCTCTATGTTGCTACTTCATCTCTGTTTTCAAGTGTACGACTGAAGCTTAGCTATTGGTTTCAATATTAAAGAATTCATTTTATTTCAATTTACGTATCTTGAGCCTGTAAGTAATGTGTGTCTTATTGTCCAATGTCTTAATACAGAGCACCTTGCAATTACAATATTAATTATACGTCTTAGACTTCAATTTAATGAACTCGTTTTATGGAAATTCAATACTTCTTCGACAAGGTTCCTTGTAAGACTCAAAGATTATTTTACACAGTTACTCTCTTTGTTGTTACTTCATCTCTCTTTTCAATTGTACACATTAGATAAAATGCACAACTGAAGGCTAGCTGTTTGTTTCAATAGTAAAGAATTCATTTTATTTCAATTTACGTATCTTGTGCCTGTAAGTCTTTCTGTAAGTAATGTGTGTCTTATTATCCAGTGTCTTAGTACAGAACACCTTGCAATTACAATATTAATTATACGTCTTAGACTTCAATTTAATGAACTCGTTTTATGGAAATTCAATACTTCTTCGACGAAGTTTCTTCTAAGATTCAAAGATTATTTTACACAGTTACTCTCTATGTTGCTACTTCATCTTTCTTTTCAATTGTACAAATTAGATAAAATGCACAACTGAAGGCTAGCTGTTTGTTTCAATAGTAAAGAATTCATTTCATTTCAATTTACATATCTTGAGCCTGTAAATTTTTGATTGCAAGCGTCTGCTGACCTGACTCGCTGTACCCTTCGTCTGGTAACAACTTCACAGACCCAATTGTCCGCATCGACTAGCTCGAGGAGACTTTGTGCACTAGAAGTGTTCGAGTGTAGCGACCAAAAGATAACCGAGGGTTCAATTTCACAAATTGTTTCATATTCAGTTACATATTCCACCAAATTGCGAACGTACTAGAACGACTAATGCAAATTTATTCAGGAATCGTTACAGTGTATCGAGTATCGGATCGTAACGTAAACTATATCTGCTACTTTTGCATTCAGACATAAGTTCACCTTTCGAGTTCCGTGTATAGTGTTTCTAGACTTCTAAATCCTGTACCGAAATAAAAATTCTGTGGCTTCTTGATCGGGGAAAAGAATATATAAAAAGTCGTTTAAATGGTAATCGATGGAAGATAAATTTGAGCATTGTTCTAAAAAAAAACAATTATAGAACCAGTGTTAATCGATGTTAATCAGTGTTTGGTGTTTCGATGTTGAAAGAATCTAATGGAACGCATCGTAGCGAGTAAGAGCATTTACAAACAGACATATTACTTGCGTTACGAGCCCAATACTCGATCAACGACGTTCCGTTCTCGTTCATTCTCCTTGGAGACTCTCGAACGCCATATCCGCAGAGCCTGCAGTTTCCCAGTGTCGTCAATTAATGAGAATCGCGAGCACGTAATATTGAATTCGGAACTCTTCTAAACGCTTGACGGTGAGAGACTGTTCGAACGATCATCGCTAAATACATTAAAAATTAAAAAAAAAAAAAAAAAAAAACTCACATATGTATATGTATAACGTAAGCAAGTCGAGATATTGGTGTTATATTTTAATGTAATGTAAAGAAAAAAAAAAAAGAGCAAGTAACAAAAGACAAAATCGGTATGATGCGCAAAGGAAACCATCGATCACACTGGTACTTAGACGTTTATCGACACAGTATGTAAGAAAAACTAGTATGATGTGCACCAGCTTCAACGACTTGGTTCCCCCCCCCCTCTCTTCCCCCGGGTTCCCTCTTCCCCCCCGTGACCCGTCCCTGTAACCGTCATCCCTACCATTTGTTGTTACTGTATCGAACGATACCGAGGCCGACATATTGTACATTTGCGATCGAATCAATTTGTACGTCGAACTTGGTGCGACCAAATCGAATTGTTGACCGTGCAACTTTCGTTCATTGTACCTTTCTCGATTCTCCGATCCGAGGAACGGCGTATTCGACGACGAGACACTGAAACGATCGGAAGAGTCCGTGGGCTTTCGACGAGATTCCACGCGAAATATTTCACCTCGTAACTGATATATTCGGTATAACGACCGCCTTAAATATTGGTATTTGGCATAGCTAGGCACTCGGTATATCACTAGGTTTACGGTACGCGTCTTCAGATTCTAAACTTAACGTTATAGGACTCATAAATATTATTTGTTAGCAATTTATGTTGAATTGATGTAATGATATGGATGTATACTCTGATTAAAAGAAACACTGCATTTTAATGCAACTGTCAACGTAGCGAATTATAATAAAAACGAGAATCCGTAAACCTAGTGATATCAGAGTACCAAAGTACTAGTAATGGCGCTGGAGCACCGACACATTGTACACTAGAATCAACGAATCCATATTCGACGTAATTTACGCAAGAGTAGTTATTATTTAACACGTTCGCTGCCAGATCAAAACCGTATAATATTCTGCAGAAGTGAGATTTTGATTGCAGACCATTATAAGCAACATAACCTCAAATTTGTTTCGGTGCTTATTCTCGTAACCTTGTTGAAATTCACGAATTCTATACAAATTTATTTCACTCGACGTCTTAAATTGAGAATTCATTTTTCTAGTATCATTAAATCCTGTCACCCCTACACAGGGTGTTTGGATAGTTCTGGGAAAAATTTTAATGGAGGATTCTAGAGACCAAAATAAGACGAAAATCAAGAATACCAGTTTGTTGATGGAGGCTTCGTTAAAAAGTTATTAACAATTAAATTCAAAAATTTCAAATCGTGCTGGAAAAATTATTTTCGGTTGCAGGGGTCAATTGCAATCATTTTTGGTGAATACACATATCCCCGAAATCCTACCCACTTTCTAGAAAAAAATTCGAGAATGTGAAATTTTTCGACGAAAAAAAAATTTTTCAAATCGTTCTAAAAAAATTATTTCCGCTTGCAGGGGTTAATTTCAATCTTTTTTTGTGAATAGACATACCCCCGAAATCCTACGCATTTTCGAGAAAAAAATTCCTTACCGAAAATCTAATTTGGCGCCTTTTTCGACGAAACAAAAAAATTTTCAAATAGTTTTGGAAAAATTATTTTCAGTTACGGGGGTCAATTACAATCATTTTTGGTCAATAGACATACCTACGAAATCCTAACCATTTTCGAGAAAAAAATTCCTTACCAAAAATATAATTTCTGACTAGAAATGTCTGCCCGAATTTTCATGCAAATCTTTAAAACATCATAACTTCTGAACGGATTGGACGATTTTAATGTTCAAAAAAGCAAACTACGCGTATTTTAGTGTAGAATATGTAGAAATCGTAAAAATATTCGAAAAGTTGATCCTTGACCCCGAAAAATGAGAAAAACCCCATAAAAATGGTTCAATTTTCAAACGACTATATCTCCTACAATAGTGAATATATTTCAATGAAACTTTTTTCTGAAGTAGAGCTCATGGGTACCTACAAAAAAGTATTACACAACTTTTCTGTAGGACGCCAAATAAAATTACTAAAAATGAAAAACGAATATTTAAGAAAAATCGACAAGGGTAGATGCCTAAATTTTTCGACGAAATCAAAAAATTTCAAATCATTCTGAAAAAATTATTTTCGGTTGCAGGGGTCAATTACAATAATTTTTGATGAATAGACATATCCCCGAAATCCTACTGAGTTTCGAGAAAAAAATTCGAGAAGGTGCCTAAATTTTTAGACGAAATCAAAAAATTTCAAATCATTCTGAAAAAATTATTTTCAGTTGCGGGGGTCAATTACAATAATTTTTGATGAATAAACTTACCCCCGAAATCCTACCCACGTTCTAGAAAAAAATTCATTACTGACGGAACTTTAAACGTCAATAACTTTTTAACAAAGCCTCCATCAGCAAATTGATATTCTTGATTTTCGTCTCATTTTGGCCTCTAGAATCCCTCATCAAAATTTTTCCCACGGTTTCCGAACACTTTGTATATGTGACGTCGTAGTCAGTGTTAAGAAAGCATTGTCGTCGTGATTAGTATCGTTTGCAGATTACACTTGATTCTGATTGATCGCTGGCGGTCGAGAGATTAAAGGAATAACGAAAGAAAGCTAGCGAGAGTGTGTCGGGGGGTTACGTTCGTTTCGATCGATCGGAGAATTCGCGCTGTAATAATGTAGAACACCTCTATGGATGAACAGAAAAAGAAGAGAAATTAGTAAGAAAACGATTGATACTAGATTGTAAGGACTTTGGGAATTCTCTGTAGATCCGTAGAATCGCTGTGTCACTCGCTCCGGTACTAGGTGACCGGAAATAGGAAAGCCTATTTTTGCATCGCGTGATTAAAGGCAGAAAACGTGTTTAGAGTCAGTTTCCCATTCAAACTGATATCTATTCGGATGTTGTCTTACGTAAGACTACGGGACGATGCAAGGACGTTTCGCGGGATGTTTTCCTATTACGCTGCACCGTCGCAGGGATCGCGTGATCGCATTTACCGATGTTTTCACTTTAATCGCCGCGATCTGCGCAAATACCCATTCGTTGCTCTTTTAACCGTTCCCCGGTCAATTCGCCCCACGACCAACAGGGTTGGTCAGTTAAAAGCTACTCAACCAATCGATTATAACAATCTTCGAACAGAAATGTTTGAATTTATTCACGAAAGTAATCAAACATGGCGGTTGCACGTATTCACAGAGGCGATTAAAGATGAAACTTACGTGGCAGAGCCATCGAAATCCCGCAGAGAATAGTCGGAAATGCCAGGCGATCGAACTTGTATCGTCCCGGCATTGTAGCGACGCATTGTTTCGATCGCGATCGTAAACGGAAGCTAACGACGAACCGCCAAAACTTTCCCGCCATATTCGCGGGTGAAATTACCAACCGCCAAAAAAGAAAACTGAATCGACGATACTATCGATCAAACGTTAGAATCCTAACCTCAATAAAAAACTGTACATCGAACGGGCATATGTTCTTCGTCTGTACGTTTTAACTGTGCCATGAATTCGAGAACCGACCACAGTAGCGCAGGCGTTGAATCGAACAGCTTCCATCGAGCGCGATCGAAACGGTGATCGTGTCGGGAGTGTATAATAAAGTAAGATAGATCAGAGGCGCTTAGGCGACATTTATTTCGTGTTACGCGTAGAACGATTAACGGCGACCGTCGTCTAGACGGAAATTGAAATTCCACTAGAAGCGTAGTCGACAAAAAAATTAGCTAGCAAACGAGTTAGCGTCGTACCTTTTTCGCGCGCTGGTGCTACTGTTTGTGCACGTTTTACGGTGAACGCTTCGGCACGGTGTGGTCGTTTTATCTCTCTCTATCTCTCTCTCTCTCTCTCTCACACACACACACACGGGGATCGAACGTGCCGCTGCTACGAAAAAGGAAACGGAAGAAAAACGATCGCGCCGTCGCTCGTTGAAAACACTCGCCGCGTCCACGGGCCGTCATGTCTTTTTAACGAAGCGTGGAAATAATCGCGACCAAACAGACTTTTTCGACGTACTTTTTTGGACACTCGTCCCCCCTGTTTTTCTCCGAACGTTTCAACAGGCAGGTTTCGTTGCGACAGCTTCGACGTGATTTTCCTTTATCGCGACATCTTTCGAGCAAAACAGTCTTTTTAACGAACGTTTTACACGCACGGTACGGACGCATGCGCAACCGATCGCGGACGTGCGCACTAGCGGCACGACGTGCTTTAGGCGGCAAAGAGAGATAAGTAAGGAAAAAAAATACAGAAAATATATACAAAAAATATGATAAAATATAGGGTAGGGAGTATATTCCACGTAACTTCTATCGAAGGAGTCTAATCATCTTTTTCGTTTCCTTTGTAGCAGATATTCGTAGAGAAACGCGATAAGTGCAGCGCCCGCGGCCATTTTCTTTCTTTCCGATCTCGTCAGGCCATACCGAATGGGCCGAAATGATAATTATTAAACGAAGTACGCCGGAACTGTGTCGTAAAACCGAGAGATGAATTACCGTGTAATAGTATTATTTTGTAAGCAGTCAATAACGTTAATATTAATTGTCGGAAGTAAGCTAAATACCGTATCACCCCAAAGGAAAAATTCATGTATTCGTTTCGTAAGCTCGTCTCGTCTCGAGAGTACCTATACCTCTATTGTTAAATATTATACATACTGCGATACTTGCATAGAAGCTAATACGAGTATGACTTTAAAAATAAGGTGTGTACATTTTAATTTTTATGAATATAATAAAAGTATAATTTAATGTTCTGCCTGGCGTGCAGTGCACTTCGACGCGCGTGTCTCCCACCGATCCTTGGTCCCGATTGCGAGCATGCATCGCCGCTTTTAACCAATTCACACGCACACTATGGAAAATTCGCGAAGAGAAAACATCGAAGGAGATTCCAAAGGCTCGAAAGGAATGTTTGGAAGGGAAGAAATATTCCGCGTTATTTAAAAAGACCATTAGAGAGTCCTGTTGACTTAACCTCGCTTCGATGTTCGACGTTCACTTTTTTAACAGATTTGTGGAACCCCGGGGGCCACCGAATGCCGTCCACGGAAAATATTTGGGAACTCGAAAAAAGGGGATAAAGACAGTGAGTTCAGACTTGTGTTTTTCCATTGTAAACAATATTGCAACGCGTTGTAAGCTCGAAGCGCCGGTCACCGGTGACCACCACGACGTGCTGTTATTTCTCTTTTCTTTAACAAACTATTTATTATTTGTTACCTGTCCTCTGGCTCGACGTTACGCAACTCTGAGCAAGTTCCAAAGGAGACGTTACGAGACTTTTTCGGCCGACTGTACGCGTTCGATTAGCATAAATATTAACGCGGCGTCACAATTAACATTCCGTACTTCCGGCGATCGGCCGGGATCGCGCGATGACAAAACGAAAGTGCATCCATCCTTTGTCGTACAGCCCAACCACGAGGGAAAAGAAAGAAAATCGAGACGCGTACGTGGGCTCGGTGGCTCGCAGCCAGAGATGCCAGATTCAGCACCCGGTGCACTACTCACACATGATCACACGTACATACGTGAGCTCGTGGAGTTTCGGGGAGTCGACAAAGGCAAACTGACGCATGCTCTCTTTCTCGATTCCCCGAAGCTGCCCGAAGTAACTTCGGACCGCCTCGTGGGAGTCGAGAGAGAAAGGCTCACATTTGCCTTCTCGCTCTTGAACAACTGAAATCCGAACTCACGTCAGTGGCATACGATTTGGAATCTCGACTGCTCGGGCATTTTTACTTTGAGACCTATGTAGGCTTACATAAGCAAATTGTAAAATTTATTTTACGGAATATACATGTTTTAAAACTCCCTATTCATATTTCAAGTATTGAAAAAGAGGAATTATTTTTGTATTATTCCTATGCATGAGCGTACATATGTATATTATTAATACGATTTTTCGAAATCAAAATACTTTAAGATTGAAAATTAATAAATTAAAATGAGAGTCCACTCTTTGTAGTATCGTGCACGCTATAGCATTTTTCAATAAGATGTGTTCTTATTTTTATAATATGAACAAGACAGAAGGATCAATTGTGGCAGACATTAATTAATAATGATTTCCCTCGATATGTTTTGAGATAACTAAACTTCTGCTGGTCTCTACATGCATCTACAGACCTCTGCTTGTCTCTGCTGGCCTCCACTGGCATCTGTTAACCGCTACTGACCACTCCAGATACTTCTGACAACGTGTAACGATTACGACTGGATACTGCCAGCCTCTGCTGGCCTCTGCTGACCATCACTTATATTTCTGACAACGTATAACGATTACTACTGACCACTCTTGATACTTCTGACAACGTATAACGATTACAACTTGCTACTGTCTGCCCCTGCTGGACTCTGCTTGCCACTGCTTGCCACTGCTAGCCTCTGCTGACCACAGCTGACCACCCCTGATGCTTCCGACAACGTATAACGATTACTACTTGTTACTGCTTGCCCCTGCTGGACTCTAATTGCCTCTGCATGCCTCTGCTGGACTCCGTTGGCCTCTGCTGATCGCTGATGACCACTGCCGACCACCACTTATATTTCTGGCAACGTACAACGATTACTACTGGCTACTGCCACCCTCTGCTGACCTCTGCCAGCATCTCCAGACCTAAGCTGGCCTCTGCCAACATCTCCCGACGTCAGCTGACCATCGCTGACCACTGCTGACCGTTGCTGACAACTTGTGACATGATGTAATATAATATAATATGTTTATATGCATTAAAACGTTGTATAATGTAAATCTATGACAATAAATGATATAATTTCAAAGTATTCAATGTGTTCTCATCATTTTTTACCGTCCTTTTCCTCTCCAAATCATTCTCCTACCTATAAGATGCGTACCACCTTCTTCGCAAGTTCACCAGCATTTTAGAAATGTTCCAGGAACTTTGGAAATCCGAATTTGACCTTGACCTTGGCCCAGTTTCGAAAGTGGGTCAAGGCCATTCGAATCTTAGAAAAATTCCGGGCAGTTTGAGAATCCGGATTTGGCCTTGACCCAATTTCGAAATTGGGTCAAGGCCATTCGAAATTTCAGAAATCTTCCGGCCGACTTGGAAATCCGGATGACCTTGACCCAATTTCGAAAGTGGGTCAAGGCCATTCGAAATTTCAGAAATCTTCCGGCCGACTTGGAAATCCGGATGGCCTTGACCCAATTTCGAAAGTAGGTCAAGGCCATTTGAAATTTCAGAAATCTTCTGGCCGACTTGGAAATCCGGATGGCCTTGACCCAATTTCGAAAGTAGGTCAAGGCCATCGAATCTCAGAAAAATTTCGGGCGCTTCGAGAATCCGGATGGCCTTGACCCAATTTCGAAAGTGGGTCAAGGCCATTCGAAATTTTAGAAATCTTCGGGCGCTTTGAGGATCCAGATTTGGCCTTGACCCAATTTCGAAAGTGGGTCAAGGCCATTCGAATCTTAGAAAAATTCCGGGCGCTTTGGGAATCAGGATTTGGCCTTGAACTAGTTTCGAAAGTGGGTCAAGGTCACCGGTATTTCAGAAAACGATCCGGGCACTTTGAAATTCCAGTTTTAAGTAGAGAAACGATTTCTTATAACTAAGGGAGTAATGGGGAGAGGAAAAGAAAGGTAAAAGTGATGAGAACACATAGAATTCTTTGAAATTATATCATTTATTGTCATAGATTTACATTATACAGAGTTTTAATACATGTACATCATGTTAGAAGTTGTTAACAAAGGTCAGCGTGGTCAGCAGGGACCAGCAGAGGTCAGCAGAGGGATGCAGAGGCATGCAGAGACTAGCAGGGGCAAGCAGTAGCAAGTTGTAATCGTTATACGTTGCCAGAAGCATCAGGGGTGGTCAGCAGAGGTCAGCAGAGGCTGGGAGAGGCTGACAGTAGCCAGTCGTAATCGTTATACGTTGTCAGAAGTAACAGGAATGGTCAGCAGCGGTCAGCAGAGGCCAGCGGAGGCTGGCAGACGTCAGTCGTAATCGTTATACGTTGTCAGAAATGCCAGGAGTGGTCAGCAGTGGTCGCAGAGGGTGGGAGAGACTAACAGTAGCCAGTCGTAATCGTTGTACGTTGCCAGAAATATAAGTGGTGGTCAGCAGAGGCCAGCAGTGGCAAGCAGAGATCACCAGGGGCGAATAGTAGCAAGTAGTAAGCGTTATATGTTGTCAGAAACATCAGAGGCGGTCAGCAGCGGTCAGCAGAGAGGAGCAGAGGCATGCAGTGGCAAGCAGAGATCAGCAGGGGCGAACAGTAGCATGTAGTAATTGTTATACGATGTCAGAAGCATCAGGGTTGGTCAGCAGTGTTCAGCAGAAGCCAGCAGAGGCATGTAGAGGCAAGCAGAGATCAGCAGGGGCGAACAGTAGCAAGTAGTAATCATTATACGTTGTCAGAAGTATCAGGAATGGCCTGCAGCGGTCAGTAGAGGTCAGCGGAGGCAGGCAGAAGTCAGTAGTAATCGTTATACGTTGTCAGAAATATAAGCGGTGGTCAGCAGCGGTCAGCAGAGGCAAGCAGAGGCCAGCAGAGTCCAGCAGAAGCTAGCAGGGGCCAGTAGAGGGATGCAGAGGCATGCAGAGACCAGCAGGGGCAAGCAGTAGCAAGTAGTAATCGTTATACGTCGTCAGAAGCATCAGGGGTGGTCAGCAGTGATCAGCAGAAGCCAGCGGAGGCCTGTAGGAAAATTCAAAAGTACATGTAGCCGTACCTTGTTCCTCGTACTTTTTAATCGTATACTTCAGTTAAAAAGGGATATAACTGAGTGAAATAGTTTTATGACATTACCTGCTAATTCAAGCTAGCTACCAGTAGAGGCATGTAGAAACCAGTAGCGGTCAGCAGAGGCCAGCGGAGGCTGACAGAAGTCAGTAGTAATCGGTTATGCGTTGTCAGAAATATAAGCGGTGGTCAGCAGATGCCAGTAGAGACTGGGAGAAACTGGTAGTAGCCAGTAATAATCGTTGTACGTTGTCGAAAATATCAGAAGTGGTCAGCAGGAGCCAGCAGAAGCTGGGAAAGGCTGACAGTATCCAATAGTAATGGTTATACATTGCCAGATATATCAGAAGTGATATCTGAAACAATATATAATACATATGTACGCTTTTTTCAATAATTAAAATATGATCAGGGGGTTTTAAAACGTGCATTTCCGTAAAAAACATGCCACTAAATTTTTTTTTCATTATGAGTACTTTGCTTATGTAAGCCTACATAGGTCTCAAAGTAAAAATGCCCGAGCAGTAGAAATTCCAAATCATATGCCACTGACGTGAGTTCGGATTTCAGTTGTTCAAGAGCGAGAAGGCAAATGCGAGCCTCTCTCTCTCGACTCCCACGAAGCAGTCCGAAGTTACTTCGGGTAGCTTCGGGGAATCGAGAGAGAGAGCATATGTCAGTTTGCCTTTGTCGACTCTCCGAAACTCCTCGAGCTCACGCATGTACGCGTGATCATGTGTGAGTAGTGCACCCGGTGCTCCATCTGGCGTCTCCGTCTCTGGCTCGGAGTGAAAGAAGGCGCGGATGCGTATGCGTCCACGGCTGCTCACGTGCTTGCATACACGTGCAGTTTCTATATGGGCGCGAGGCACGCTCGCCCAATTTAAATATAATAGGATGACTCCTGTGGGAATGTCGGTGACACCGGCCCAAGGATTCCAAGGTCCTTTTTGTCCCGCGACGAGAGAAGCCGAGACTCTCCGGGCGGCTCGGATCTTCTCTGTCGGGGCAAACAGAATGCACGTGAGTGCACTCGAAGATCGTTTTCGTTCCCGACGACCGACACCCAGATGAGACGAGATGTCTGCAATTAATATACCACTTCGACGAACCCTTTCAGTCGTTGTTTGCCACGTCGTTCTGTGCTGATGCTCGCCGACGCGTCGTCGATCGTCTGCAATCATTGTCTAGCATTACCTTGGTCGCGTAAATGGTTGACTACATGCATAAATACAGACTACTCAGTGCCGGGTTACGTGTGCTCTGTACGGTTTTCTGGTCGAGACACGGCTTGCCAGGCTATTCCGGGATTCTGTATCGCGAGGTTATGATGGAAAACGCGATCGAATAATGTAGATTGATTTCGATCCTAACTGGGATGCGTAAATAAAGTTATACGATCGAAATCTTAATTGCATAATGAGTAGAAGTTGACCATGCTAAAAGTGGTTAAAATATATCGGATATGATTTATTCATAACGGAGATATGGCCGCAGTTTGGAGGCAGGAATAGACGAGCATGAAATTAGAATAAATTTAAGAACACGACCATACAGGGTGTTCGGCCAACCATGGGAAAAATTTTAATGGAGGATTCTAGAGGCCAAAATAAGACGAAAATCAAGAATACCAATTTGTTGATGGAGGCTTCGTTGAAAAGTTATTAACAATTAAATTCAAAAATTTCAAATCGTTCTGGAAAAATTATTTTTGGCTGCGGTGGTCAATTACAATCATTTTTGGTGAATACACATACCTTCGAAATCCTAGCCACTTTCTAGAAAAAAATTCGAGGTGTGAAATTTTTCGAAGGAAAAAAAAAATTTCAAATTGTTTTGGAAAAATTATTTTCGATTGCGGGGGTCAATTACAATCATTTTTGGTCATTACACATACCCCCGAAATCCTACGCATTTTTGAGAAAAAAATTCCTTACCGAAAATCTAATTTGGCGCCTTTTTTCGACGAAAATAAAAAATTTCAAATCGTTCTAAAAAAAATACTTTCGGTTGCGGGGGTCAATTACAATCATTTTTGGTGAATAGACATATCCCCGAAATCCTACTAATTTCCTAGAAAAAAATTCGAGAAGGTGTGAAATTTTTCGACAAAATTAAAAAATTTCAAATCGTTCTAAAAAAATTATTTTCGGTTGCGGGGGTCAATTACAATCATTTTTGGTCATTACACATACCCCCGAAATCCTACGCATTTTTGAGAAAAAAATTCCTTACCGAAAATCTAATTTGGCGCCTTTTTTCGACGAAAATAAAAAATTTCAAATCGTTCTAAAAAAAATACTTTCGGTTGCGGGGGTCAGTTACAATCATTTTTGGTGAATAGACATATTCCCGAAATCCTACTAATTTCCTAGAAAAAAATTCGAGAAGGTGTGAAATTTTTCGACAAAATTGAAAAGTTTCAAATCGTCCTAAAAAAATTATTTTCGGTTGCGGGGGTCAATTGCAATAATTTTTGGTCAATAGACATACCTACGAAATCCTAACCATTTTCGAGAAAAAAATTCCTTACCGAAAATATCATTTTTGGCCAGAAATCGTTCCCCGAAATTTCGTATGTATCTTTAAAACACCATAACTCCTGAACGGATTGGATGATTTTAATGTTTAAAAAAGCAAACTACGCGTATTTTGATGGAGAATATAAAAAACAGCAACAGTTATGATACAAATAAAAGTATCAGTAACAATAGTTTCTAATTCAAATTACATTTACCATAACCACTGTTGCCTTTCGATAAACACAATAAAAGAGCATTTGGCAAAGACATTCTTCAACAAGGTTCGACGCAAAGGCCCTCCAACAGAATGTCTGCACGCGTCCGCTATTTATTAGCCTCTTAAAAATGAGTTTGTCACGGTTGCTGGTACACGCTAAGAGGCGAACACACGTCGATCGAGATTTGGTTATCGTCTCGGTGTCAGAGAGGGGGGGATCATCGATTTTTCGCCAGAATTCCGAGAAGCCCTAGCCATTGATATTCAACAAACCGAGGGAACCATTGCTCCGATGTAACGCACGCCTGCCTTTGCTTTCACGTCATGGCCGTGTTCTCGGTGTAAGAGCGAGTTCGCGGCTTGTTCCCTTCTTTTTTTTTTCTCGACGCGAGAGTGCGCCCCGGGAACGGTATGCACGTATCAACAGCCGTCTACGGTGGCCCGCGAGGGCGCTGGACGAGGAGCGTCGTGCGTTTCGAACACGACGGGATCAGTGAACTTGCCCATGGCCAGCAGCACCAATCGTCGTCCCCAGTGTCTTGGGCTTCCCTTCGCGAATGATGCATGGACCATATATACCCGCCATATAAAATACAATTTCAACGACCGTTTCTCCCGTGACGGCTGATCCCCGATGGCAGTCGAAGGGACGTCGTAAAAAAGAATAAAAAAATAAAAGGGACGGCCAGTTTGGCACCTAGTCACCATACCGATGCAACGACGTGTCCCGGCCACCGGATGCATAAATCGACGACGATGACTCTCATTTGGCTATCGAAGACACACGGTGACTCGTGTCGGGCTCCTAAACGGCATTCAATTATACACGGACACCTTCCGAAAAAGAAACCAACGCTTCTCGCGCGGTACACTACTCCCTCGCTATAAGAACAGATTTCGGTTTCTGGTACAGAGTCTTCCACGCGATACTTCCTCGCGACGACGGCCTTAGACTACAGTTACAAGCTTCTATTTTACAGATTTCCTTAATTTACATATGAAAGAATCCATTGCTAGGGACAATATTGAGATCTTATAGATAGCTTAATATATAGTAGAGTCCTCGTCACTTTATTTGAGTAACAAAACCTTCGTGTGGTAGAGTACTCATACGAGGGACTGTGTTTACATTCTATTTCAATTCCTAACTCGCATGTCTTGTGTCTGAAAATCCATTTAACTCTTTCTTAGATGAACTGTTCTCATGAACACAACTTATCCCTAGGTTTGCTTAAGAATTAAGTAATTCAAAGGGCTCTCTGTGTACAGCATTAGAAACACTCAGATATCGCTTGCAAATTTCAAGTAGTTCTCATTCAACTGACCCATAGGTTTTACCGATTTTCCTCACTTGAAGTTGAAAATCCATTTAACTCTTTCTTAGATGAACTGTTCTCATGAATACAACTTATCCCTAGGGTTACTTGCTTGAGAATTAAGAAGCTCAAAGGACTCTCATATATAACACTCAGACATCGCTTACAAATTTCAAGTAGTTCTCATTTAACTGACCCACAGGTTTTACCGATTTTCCTCATTTGAAGTTGAAAATTTAACTCTTTCTTAGATGAACTGTTCTCATGAATACAACTTATCCCTAGGGTTACTTGCTTAAGAATTAACCCCTTAACGCTCATACTTTTCGGGTTAACCAAGATTGATCGAAGTTTATGCCTTAAAACGGTTGTTTATTGCATGCAACTATGTTTCCCCAAACACTGTCGCAGCAGCCATGGATTCTCGTCATATCTATTAACCCCCTAAACGTTCATGCCCGAGTCTGACTGCTTTGAAAAACGATAT
Organism: Colletes latitarsis; assembly: GCF_051014445.1. Taxonomy (NCBI): domain Eukaryota; kingdom Metazoa; phylum Arthropoda; class Insecta; order Hymenoptera; family Colletidae; genus Colletes; species Colletes latitarsis. The sequence goes on along the minus strand of NC_135135.1, from coordinate 19,959,775 downwards.
TTGTTTAAGGGATGATAATATTTGTTTTCTTTCAAACTATACGTCGGATACAACATTGTAAATAACAAAAACCGCATTTTTAGAAACAAATCCAATAAAGAAAACTGATCACTCTTGGTTAACCCGAAAAATATGAGCGTTAAGGGGTTAAGGAGTTCAAAGGGCTCTCTGTGTACAGCATTAGAAACACTCAGATATCGCTTACAAATTTCAAGTAGTTCTCATTTAACTGACCCATAGGTTTTACCGATTTTCCTCACTTGAAGTTGAAAATCCATTTAACTCTTTCTTACATGAACTGTTCTCATGAACACAACTTATCCCTAGGGTTACTTGCTTGAGAATTAAGAAGCTCAAAAGGCTCTCTATGTACAGCGTTAGAAACACTCAGATATCGCCTACAAATTTCAAGTAGTTCCCATTCAACTGACCCACACGTTTTACCAATTTTCCTAATTTGAAGTTTCCCTGTTTAAAGAAGGAATTCGTTGACCCTTTCGATTCTCTCGTCGATTCGCGACGGAGCGGCGTTTCCACGAATTTCGGACGCGTTTCCTCGTAAAGATACCGGGCCAGATGAAAGAAAAATGTCCGCGAGTATCGCGGGACCGTGCCGCATTCTAATATCGCGCACCCTCAGCGCGCGTCTTATTCGGAATGCATTTATGCGCGATGCGGCCTTATGAACCGCCTTGTTCGTCGCTTTTGGCCAGCGCGTTCCTTTTTCCAACGGCCACGCGCGCGTCGAACACGAATCCGCTCGCTCGTTTCGTTTTTTCATTATTATTACTATCGTTCGGTTCGACGCGGCGTTAAATACAAATTTCGCCCGCGACCGGAGCCGTGACACGAAAAAACAGACGAACGTGCCCGCGATGGACGTGGTGGCGTTGACACGACGAGCGCACGTGCACGAGCCGTTGTCGTTCGGAGGTGTTGCTTCGTAGAAAAACAACCCGACACGCCGGGGTATTTCGCGCGTACAAATATTAGGTCGTTCGGTAGGTTCGTGACGTTTCGGCCGTGGAATCTTTATTACCTCTTTAGTGTGAATAATGAAACGTCGTTTCATCTGGCCGGAGACGTTATCCACAGAGGGAATATGTTTGTTCGGTTGAGGAATCGACCGTCGAGGCAATGTTTCGAATTAATTTAGAGGAAGATGTTTTATACAACGGCATTCCCGCCAAGACGGTCGATCCTTCGCCTTTTTGCGAGAAAAGAACCGTAACGCTTTCTTGTGTGATTTTTAGAACGCATATTCGGTACTATCTTATGTATATACAGGGTGTTTGGACATTCCTGGGAAAAATTTTAATGGGAGATTCTAGAGGCCAAAATAGGACGAAAATCAAGAATATCAATTTGTTGGTGGAGGCTTCGTTAAAAAGTTATTAACGTTTAAAGTTCCATCCATTCTGAATTTTTTTCTCGAATATGCGCAGGATTTCGGAGGTATGTCTATTCACCAAAAATGATTGTAATTGACCCCTTCAACTAAAAATAATTTTTTTAGGATGATTTGAAACTTTTCAATTTTGTTGAAAAATTTGTCCACCTACTCGAATTTTTTTCTCGAAAATACGTAGGATTTCGGGAGTATGTCTATTCACCAAAAATGATTGTAATTGACCCCTTCAACTAAAAATAATTTTTCCAGAACGATTTGAAATTTTTTTTTTTCGTCGAAAAATTTAGGCGCTAAATTATATTTTCGTTAAGGAATTTTTTTCTCGAAAATGCGTAAGATTTCGGGGGTATGTGTAATGACCAAAAATGATTGTAATTGATCCCCGCATCCAAATATAATTTTTCCAGAATGATTTGAAATTTTTTAATTTTGTCGAAAAATTTGTCCACCTACTCGAATTTTTTTCTCGAAAATGCGTAGAAATTCGAGGGTGTGTCTATTCACAAAAAATGATTGTAATTGACCCCCGCAGACGAAAATAATTTTTTCAGAACGATTTGAAATTTTTGAATTTAATTGTTAATAACTTTTTAACGAGACCTCCATCAACAAATTGATATTCTTGATTTTCGTCTTATCGTGGCCTCTAGAATCCGCCATTAAAATTTTTCCCAGGGGTAGCCAAACACCCTGTATATTATTATTTTCAACTGAAGATCAGGGCAATTGCTAGGTGCTTGAAATGTGGTCCAAAATGGCGTCCAAGATTCCAACCAGGTTGTCAATCTGTAATAAAAAAACATAGATTAGTATGAATGCAACTTTGGGATGTTACACTATCTACATCATTCATTTTTACAGAACATTGTTGCTCCTATTATTAATAGCTAGACATTATTATCTTTTGCATTGAGTTTACCTTCATTCTATACTGAAGCTGCTGAAGATGGCTAAGAACTGAAAGCTAAAACTGTTATAACCACGAGTACAATTAAAACCGACTAATTTTTCATTTTTTGGATAATCTTCAAAAAGAAAATTGATACAGAATGTAAAATAAAATTTATCATCTCTTTCATCCAGTTCTAATTAATTAGAAGATAGCAAAATCGATGAAGAACAGGTGGTACCATCGGTATTTCTCGCCACAAGTAGAAATAGTGTGTAATGGTCAGACGCGATAGCCAAATCGCACTTCCTCGCGTGCCTACCCTTCCCACAATATTTAATATCATAAAAATTTGGTACGTCGGTACTGTATCCTACAATCTGATTGGATAGCATCGTCACTAACAATGTGACATAACCTTATCTTTCTCAGACGCAATCAAACCACTAAACGATCATGAAAATTTTCGTTAACGCGATTAATGCACCCACTATGGCAAGCTTGACCTATACAGGGTGTCCCGTAAATAGTGTAAGAGCCGGAAATGTGGGGTAGCTGAGACGATTCTGAACAACAATTTCCTTTGCAAAAATGTCGGATGGAGCTTCGTTTTCGAATTATTAACGAAAAACACTGACGAATCACGGCGCGCGCCTGCCGCGCGCTCAGGGCCGTCCGAACTAAGAGAGCCACCGTGTCGGGTAGGTAGCAAGATGTGCATCGGAGATACGTCGAGGAACGAATACAAATAATTAAAAATACTACCACTGCAACTGTTACCTCTGCGGATTGGATAAATCAGCCAGCTAAATCAAATTTATTAATTATTTGTATTCGCTGTTTCCAAGGGAGAAGGAATAAAATGTGGGAAGATGCTCTCGGAATTTTTAGGAAATTAATTCTTCGCACCTGAGTGACGCTTCTCGCCAGAGTGTGTTATAATTAAAATAAGAATTATTTTCAGAAAATTAAAATAAATACGGTAAGAACCATTTGTAATCGTTTGTTACTAAAAACTGTACTGGAAAAGCAGGCTGGATTTGTGCGTACCGAAACATTCCTCGAATGCAAAGACTTTAATAGAGAATTAATTGAAATTCGCCTTACCCATTTACTTGCAAGTTGCAATAGGGCCGGTTAGTGCACCCCTGTCAATCATGGAAAGGTCGAAGACCCCAATAAAAATCAGCTGATGGGACGGCCCGGTCACTGCACTCGCTTCTTACTCAGAAAACACTTCACAGCACGGTCACTAGCACTTTTCACTTTTACATTTTTGGGGTAAGAAGCGGGTGCAGTGACCGGGCCGTCCCATCAGCTGATTTTTATTGGGGTCTTCGACCTTTCCGTGATCGACAGGAGTGCACTAACCGGGCCTTATTGTCAGCGCAGCAGAGCAACTTGCAAGTAAATGGGTAAGTCGAATTTCAATTATTTCTCTATTAACCCCTTGCATTCGAAGAATATTTCGGTATGCACGAATCCAGTCTGCTTTTCCAGTACAGTTTTTAATAACAAACGGTTACAAATGGTTCTTACCGTATTTATTTTAATTTTCTGAAAATAATTCTTATTTTAATTATAACACACTCTGGCGAGAAGCGTCACTCGGGTGCGAAGGATTAATTTCCTAAACATTCCGAGAGCATCTTCCCACATTTTATTCCTTCTTCCTTGGAAACAGCGAATACAAATAATTAATAAATTTGATTTAGCTGGCTGATTTATCCAATCCGCAGAGGTAACAGTTGCAGTGGTAGTATTTTTAATTATTTGTATTCGTTCCTCGACGTATCTCCGATGCACATCTTGCTACCTACCCGACACGGTGGCTCTCTTAGTTCGGACGGCCCTGAGCGCGCGGCAGGCGCGCGCCGTGATTCGTCAGTGTTTTTCGTTAATAATTCAAAAACGAAGCTCCATCCGACATTTTTGCAAAGGAAATTGTTGTTCAGAATCGTCTCAGCTACCCCACATTTCCGGCTCTTACACTATTTACGGGACACCCTGTATAGAGCGTACCAGTGTCTCCTAAGGGTTAAAGTTCGCGATTCGAATGCAAGATTCGAGATTCCTCCTTGGACGAAATTTTCCGCGCATGCACAGCGATATCACGATGCACCGGTTTGCTCCTAAATGTCATCAAACGTGCCATTCGTCCTTTGCCATTTTACGAGCCGACCGTGCAGAGACGGTTTGATATTTCGATCACGATAGAGGCGACGGAATAGGAAACGTTTTACTCGGGCTCATCCGGACGGTCGCGGGTTCGGGCACATGTACCGCGGGGACTGTACCGACCGTTTGCATATAAAAATTAGATATGCCATAGACGGTTTCTGAATTAAACGTTGAATTATTCAGGCGATTTCCCGGGCCTCAAGGTCGGGACACGGTTCGTCGCGTTACTGGAATCCCTTCGTGCTTTTCGAAATGCCGCCCGCGCGCTCGTAAACCTTCGTCCTCCAGCCACATCGAAGACACTTCGTTTCGGGGGCTTCCATCGTGTTCCTTCCCGCCAAAGCTCAGGGTAGATTATCACTTTGAAAACATTTCACCGCGCAATTTCTCTGATGTGCTTGAAATTAACGACGATCCACGGAACACGGACTCCGCGACGTTAAGGTTATGTTCGACCTCGCGGGAAAGTGAGGCGCCATGTTTTACGCGCCAAAATATTCCAAGATGGCGACGAAGAACAGTCGAGTGTGTCCAATCGCCTTGGACTATGCACGAAACGCTACGATAGCAAAATATTTCGAGCGATAGTGTTTGTTTTTCTCATAGTGGTGAATAAATATCGTGGTGCATTTCCAGCATCGAGATTGTCGCGCAGAAATGTTGATATCGGCACGTATGTAAGTACTTGGAAAATTTATTTCTTGGTAAACAGATTTCTTATTTATCGAAGCATTGTTAGGTTGTACGGCCGATTTGCGTTTATCTGAAATTATGAATTTCTGTTCGTGCTCTGCTAATCGTTACGAGATGTTTCCTCACGCGATGAACCTCGTTTTAATAATGGTTCCGTTGCGTTGCGTTGATACAGGCGAATCGAGCCGCGAAATTAGAAATTCGGACGCGACGAGTTACGTAAACTTGTCGACCCGAGAAAGCGTGATCTCGGTGCAATCGTTTTACACTTGATCGCCTTGTAAACACCGTTCCCACCGAGGAAAGAATACTAAACGAATTTCCGATAAACCTGAATCCGATATTCGCGGAATTCCATCACGAGCTACGTCGGTGAATCTTCCAGTTACGTTCGATTATGCCAGAGCCGATCGTTCGGCCTATAAATCCTATTGTGAGGCGTACTGGATAATTGCTCCTGGAACAACAAACGTCTCATAAATTTCTTACGATCTCCGAGAACATTGGTCGATCAAATAGCTTAAATGCTTCTCTATAAAATGACAAAAAATACCTTTGCACAATCGTTTTGCTAATTCTTCTATTACACGCTCACGTAATTGTTTAAAATATTCGTTGCGAAATAGAATGATTGGTAATGCAAATTTTGCACACTGAAACAGATTTAATTGAACAATTCTTAGAAAGTTTGAAATTATCCTTGCAACATATTGTAAATTAATTTATTTTTGTTAAATTCAGTAAGCGATAATGTATGATTATGTAAAATTCATATTTGTAGTTTCTTAGATATTATATCTTTGTAGTTGTGACGTTGCCTCCCACGTTTGCCGCCAGAGGGATCGCGTTCTCACAAGCACTCGACCGACCCTTCGGTTGCTATACAGGGTGTTCAGCTAACCCTGGGAAAAATTTTAATGGGAGATTCTAGAGGCCAAAATAAGACGAAAATCAAGAATATAAATTTCTTGACTGAGGCTTTGTTAAAAAGTTATTAACAATTAAATTTAAAAATTTCTAATCGTTCTGGAAAAATTATTTTCGGTTGCGGGGGTCAATTACAATCATTTTTGGTGAATAGACACACCCTCGAATTCCTACGCATTTTCGAGAAAAAAATTCGAGTAGGTGGACAAATTTTTCGACAAAATTAAAAAATTTCAAATCGTTCTGGAAAAATTATATTTGGATGCGGGGGTCAATTACAATTATTTTTGGTCATTACATATACCCCCGAAATCCTACGCATTTTCGAGAAGAAAATTCCTTACCGAAAATCTAATTTGGCGCCTTTTTTCGACGAAAAAAAAAAATTTCAAATCGTTCTGGAAAAATTATTTTCGGTTGCGGGGGTTAATTGTAATCATTTTTAGTTATTACACACACCCCCGAAATCCTACCCAGTTTCTAGAAAAAAATTCATGTGAAATTTTTCGACGGAAAAAAAAATTTCAAATCGTTCTGGAAACCTAACCCAGACCCTTCTTTTCTTTTCTGTCCTACGAAAATTCTCCGAGTTCCTACTCTCACAACGCCACATATTAAAAGGGTTTAATCCCATTAATAAATAAATAATAATAATAATGAAACGAGTACGACGAAGAAGAGAATGTTGAAGTACAGAATAATTTAAAACTAAATTTTTGATTTTACTCGAATACTCGTAAATATACTGATTGCGTTAGTCTGGTTTTATCCATTGATTTAGACACAAAAATGAGTCTAATTTCTGGTAAATAAATGAATTCTTTTCATCGAGTGCGGAGTCGGAGGAATTTTCATCGGAGGTCGTAGCAGGTGGTCGAAGGTTTCCAAAATTTAGCATCCGATTATCGGAAACGACTCGACTTCAGGGTGACGGTGTCATTAATTCGTCCCGCTGTTGCGCAGATTGAATTTAGAGTGGCTGGTTACATTGAGAGCGTGTACATGATCGAGGCGAGTCGAACGACTTCCTACTATGTACCGTCGTTCCAACTGCTTCCGCCATTCTGATGCATAAATCCGCGAAGCGAGCGAACGCGGAGGCACGTGCCTCGGCCATATCGTATTTATCGAAAGATCAACCGAATACACGGGAACGTGTTTCCATTTGGCTTTTCGAAATCCCCAGCGTTGCTCGCATATTCATAAATTATCGTTGGACTGGTCTGCAATTAAAACTGAGCCACTTTGCATTGAGATCTCCCAAACTAGCTTAGGCTACAGTAAAAGAAGAAATTCACATCTGATTAAATTTTGGCCCAAATTGGTCGATGACCCATTCACATACAAAATTAAAAATCTACAAACTTAATTAACCCCTGTAAGATTATCTGGTCTATTCTGGGGAAAATAGGTGCAAATTTTAATTCTATGTTTTCTTTACTATTGGCAACTTGAATATAAATTTACTTTCTGGAAATGGTAAATAGATTGATGGTAAAAATGAGTGGAATTTTCAGGATATTAATATAGTGTTTGAGGTGTGAAAATTATAGAATAATCGAGAATTTCTATGTATAATATAGTTAGTAGGAATGCACGAGCAAAACATAGATTAATTTTTAATCATTTGGGGTGCTAAACTATGAGTTTCTTTAACGTTCTGTTGGCTCACCCTGTATATTACAATTATTCGCTCTGCAAAAGTTATATCCTGGAAGGATTTTGCCAAATTGCAGACAATTCTCTCCTACTTTACAACCACTTTTCCTATTGCGTATCATTCACTCTCGTTCGTTCCCTTTCTCTGTCTGTCCCTTACTCTGATTATTTGTATATCCATTTCCTTCATTTCCTACTCCCACTTAAGAAGAATTAACAGACCCAGCCAGAAGAAAAATCGTCCATTGTCCGGTCCCATATTAAATTAATCCACCGTTCTGAAACGAAATGAGTACAATGTTCTCAAATCTGGAACTAGACTTCAGTCAAGTTTTCTAATTACGTTGCAGAAGATTACTCTTCGAATTATAAACGCAATTTACAAACAAGGATTTCTCTCGATTGTGGTAACAAAGGATTGAAATCATAGAAAATTATTTAATTCATCTTACACAAGAACATTATAAGTCCTACAGCAGCCAGATAGAAGATTAATCTTACGTAACGCAGCAAATTGTCGCTAATAGTTTCACACATTTTTTATCATAATTACACTTAATTCCATATCTGAATTCTTTACCAAAGTTCTACAGGCGCATAAACTATCGGCGAACTCGAGTTTCACAAGCGAGTAAACAATTGTTTTCTGCAACTTCTCGTTGAGATTATGCTTCTCTCATTTCTTCACGCACGCATGATTCATTTGCCAAAGATAATTTTCTTTTCATAATTAACTACACGCTTGAATCATCGGTTATCCGAGATGCTCGCTGGAAGCAAAATTTATTCGACGAGTGCACGCAGATTCTTCGTAAACCGAAAACAAAACCTGGAAACAGGAAGACAAGTAATCTGTGGTGTCGCTGAAAATTGCTAAATTTAATCTGACTACGTGACTATGTCAATTTACCTTTAAACCTCCATTTTGGTGTGCATTTTATTCAACCCTTATTCAGATAAATTTCTCTTTTCTCTGTGGTTCCAGTAGAGCAATTGTGCAAGTTTTGAAAGGATTGAACATAGCTAAAAAAGAATTACGATGCTGCAGAGTTTCATAAAAATCGGTGGAAGACGCATCGCAGATGATCTCGCTGAATCATCGATCAATTCTCTTCCGACTTCCAATTCCTCCGACAGCTTAGATTCCTGAGCGATCGACGCAACTCACGCGAGATACTCGCGTCAGCGATTCGACGAGAACGAAATCTTCCACGAGAAAAGGAAGGAAAGAAACCTTATTGTCATTGTGAGTCACTGATCGGCAAGTTTTCAAGCCGCGGGCACGCAGATGCTAAAAACTGACGCATTTTTGACGAAGTTAACCGAGGAAACTTGTGCTTCCATTTAAAAAACAAATACAGTATACTTAAATGTTTCATCGACATGCTCCAATCTTATCATTCAATTCACACACGCCATATAAACTAAGATTCTATACAAATCTAGTTAACAATTTTACAATGAGAGGGGACCAAAGTACATACCTAAATTAAATTTCTCTCAGTAGATATAAATTTTAGACTAAAGTAAATGTAAAATGAGTGAGATAATCTTGTTTCTTTGCTACCAAAATGGAGTCTAATTCTGCTTCTGCTCATAATGCAAGCTTAATTTCTATAGTACTCATTCTATAATTGAAACTGAGATTTTTAATTTAACGAATGATAAGTAAACAGGTGACTTCAGATTAGAAGAAATATATGAGTATAAGAAAGATTCTTGCTTCTGAATTGTTCTTGCTACCAAAATGGAGTCTAACTCTGCTTCTGCTCACAATCTACACCCAATTTCTATGCCATTCATTTTACAATTGAAATAGAAATCTTTAATTTACCGAATAACAAGTAAACAGGTGACTGTATTCAAATTAGAAGAGATATATAACGAGAATAAGAAACAATCTTGCTTCTGAATTGTTCTTGCTACCAAAATGGAGTCTAGCTCGTTCTCTGCTCACAATTTACACCCAATTTCTATGCCATTCATTTTACAATTGAAATAGAAATGTTTAATTTACCGAATAACAAGTAAACAAGGTTGTCTTCTATTCCCTCTTGGAAAATTTTATCTAGGTAAGAATTTTGTCCATCTCGTTGTTCACAGTTTGGGGAAACAGAGCAAGAGACACGCTCCTTGTCTTCAGCTGACCTTTCCATCGCGTTGCATTTCAATCGAACGGGAAAGGGAAACGCGATGCATCTTGAAAACCTTGCGCATAATTACGGGGCCAATTGCTCGCATAGGAATTATTTATTACCGGGACAAGCGCGGCCCGATTTCTGATCAAAGTGCCGCAAGTTAGAAGGCCAGATGCTATCGGTGCCAATGAAAAAATCCCGCACGAAATGCTCGAATATTTTTCTTTGGAACGCGGAGATCAGTCCTCGTGACTTTTTACAAAATAACGTTACGAGCTGAGATTTCTTAATTTTCCTTATTAATACGCGAATGATATTCTTGGAACTCGATGGATATCTAAGGTATTAATCGTTGTCGCGTTCCAACATGGCGTCCAGGTTTCCTAGGCGAAGAGAAACCCTCCGCGAATGGACGCTGGGGCGTTCGTGTTGCTTTCGTTTGCGCGGCTACAGGAATTTCCATAAATTAGACGGACCGCTGGAGAGCGTCTGCGCCGGGTTTTTGCCGCAGCGATTACTTAATTGTAACAGATTTCCTGTCCAAGCAATTGCAGACGAACTAGATTTCTCGACGCGATAGGAACGCGAGCAGTTTCCCCATGGGAAATGCCCGGAAACGCAAATTTCTCAACAGAAAATCTCTCTAATCTACGGTACCATATGTGGAACGATTCTGGAAACTGGGACGTAGCTCTTTTCTGAGATGCAAAATAACTGATGCATGTACTACGTTTCTGGTAGCCATATTCAATAATATTGTACTTGTATTATTGCATTAAAATAGATATTATATCGTTGGGAGATTATACAACTTGTCCCAATTTCTAGAATCACTCTCAACAGTGGATCTACAAGAGCTCGAAGACTTTTACTATAAATTACAGTTACAATTAGTGGCCTGGGGAAATTTGTGATGCAGACTCTCATTTGATAATCTAATAAAATAGAAAATTTATTCTGATTCCGATACGACAGCATTCCAGAGAAAAAAACAGTTAGAAGTCGACCCAAAAATTAAAAAACGAGAAGATCGTCCAGTTTGTCATCTTCATTCACAAATTTCCATACCGGTTGATTCGCTGCATAGCAGACTTCCACGCTTAGGTCACAAATACGACGAATCGTCTGGTGGATTTCCGGTTATACCTACTCTTCCTTTCGTAATGAGTCTCGATATTTCTCGGAAAAGGATCCTCTTTACTGCAAAGATACGGTCCCCGCGCGCGGAACAGGTTTTCGAACGATCCCCATTAAAGATAACGCGACTCTGACGAACAATCTGTGTCGTTTCGTCCATTGAACATTTTTCAAGCAAGTGAATTCGCAAAACGTCGATGAACAATTTCTTAAAGACCATTCTTGAAGCCTTCTTACTTTCTAATTTATCAGACAAGGTATAATTTGCTTAAAACTCATCTTAAAATATAATAATCCTATCGAGGGACTGGGTGGTGAAATATTATTGAAAAAGTACAATTTCCTTTCCGTGAATCGTACACAGAACCGGAAGGTGTCAATGAATCGGTGATTCAACCATTACAGGGGAAGTTCATTTTTCACCGTGCAACAAGTAACTTCAATTATGCAACTAAGGAGGGTCCGATGCAGTTTGTTCGCCTGATGGTATTCATAGACGATTAGATTGAAAGGGAACGAAGCACAATGTATTCTTCAGGCCATGCATCACTGTCGGGGACCCTGGACCAGGTGTTTCCTAGAACAGATATTTCGTGGAGTGAATAACATACTTCCCGTGAAATAATAAACTTCCTCAGAAACAATGACATGCAGATTCTGGTTACTTCTCTTACAATTTGTACGTTAGTTTAGAAGTCCAGAAAGAAAGAGTATTTTTACAAGATACATAGGAAGTGGAAGTTAAAGTTAAAGGAAACTCTTTGATTTATGAATTCCATCCTAACTATACTTTCATAGCTGTATCAAGTACCACTTAGAAGATTCAGGATTTCTAGAAACAGCAAAAATAAAAATCTAGTACGCTGTACCTATGTACAGAAGCAATAATTTATAGACCAAACGCAAACTTATAATGAAAGTTACAGTTCTCCCTCTAATTTAAGAGAAATTAATAAATAGATCAAAAGTCTCGCGTGTTTGTTTTGCAAACTCGAGGCTCTCCGTCAAGCGAACGGTTCGCCGTAAATTATTAGAGCTCTTATCAAGGAAGCTCGCGCGAAGGAGGCGTGTCGGTCGAACAGACGCTTATCGCGGCACCGCAATAAAGAAAATTAATACGGAGCTGTCGTCGGAGTCGCTGAATGGATCACCATGAATCACAAAAGCAACACCACAAAGGTGGTAGCTGACCGATACGTCCGATCGATCGAAACCGCAAACAATTATCAGCGGAATTTACCACACGGAAGGATGTTGATTCATTGACAGACGGGGATCGCAGACGTTCAGCGACAACACAATGAACTGAGGAGGATTCGACTTGGGAAGCCATGTTTCGTTGTGGCACAAAGGGACGGAGTCACTCGAATCTAGGCAAACCTTAGCCCACGTTGTTGCTTATAATATTGCATAATTAATTTCTTTTTCCTGGTCAAACTAACCAACAGGTCTTATTTTTTGATTTTATAACTCCATCTTCTCTTTCAGCATAGTTTATTAGAGAATAAATCTGCTCTAATCTTATTCAGAGCAGAACTGTAGCATTTCTTCTGGGAAGTTTATCAAAGTCTTCCAATTCTTACAGAAAATTGTTAAAACACACCATCTAAAACAGTACAAAGATATTTTTAAAAGAAACGATACTTTAAATTGCACTTGGTAAGAGAAATAATGATAGTTCCAGTGTAATTTAAGTACAATTTGATATAATAAGCTACTTGGTTATCAGAAATATCACTGGAAAATATTCTTTGCATTCTAACAGGTCCTATTTTTTGATTTTACAACTTCATCTTCTCCTTGAGTAGAGTTTATACCAGAATTCTTGCATTTCTTCTGGAAAGTTTATCCTTTATACCTGCATTCTCAGTGTCTTCCAATTCTTGCAGAAAATTGTTAAAACACACCATTTAAAATAGTACAAAGATATTTATAAAAGAAACGATACTTTAAACTACACTTGGCAAGAGAAATAATGGTAGTTCAACAGGTCTTATTTTTTGGTTTCATAACTTCATCTTTGAGCATAGTTTGTACCAGAATTGTTGCATTTATTCTGGGAAGTTTATCCTTTATACCTTTATATTTATAAAAGAAACGATACTTTAAACTACACTTGACAAGACAAATAATGCTAGATCCAGTGTAATTTAAGTACAATTTGATGTAATAAGCTACTTAGTTATCAGAAATATCACTGAAAAATATTCTGATATGTTGGAGTCCTAAAGAAAAATGGTTTCAGTGGGTAGAGCATTCTATTTGCAGACAATTATGAATAATTGTCGGACTTTCGCGACGTTCCTTTGTGAGGCTCGTGTCTATGGGCGTCTGGATCGCTTCTAATGGAATCGGTTCCGCCATTTTTCATCCTCGAAGTGGATCCGAGGCATTTCGATGCGCTGGTGTCACGCGATAGCCTTGACCGAGGCGTCGCGAAAAACGAAGAGGGAACAGAGAGACAAATAAGAAATAAAAGCCACGGGAGAGGAATGAGTCTGCGAAATCGATAGACGATTAGAATTAGAAGCGAGGGACCCTCGGTGACAACGAGAAAGGGAATCAAAGGGGGTTGGCCGAGGGAGATAATTCTTTAGGCGCGGCCAGCCCCGTGGCGATCTGCTCAGCCCTCGTTCCGCGCCTTTTTTCTCTTGCGAATCCTCGACACCGACCGTGGAAACTTCGTGTCACGCCTTCACCCTACAACCCAATGGCCCCCCATTCACCTTCTGGAGGAATGTTAACCCGCTAGGAGGGCTTATCGACCAATAAATCTCCTTTAATTCCAGATGCACAGGGTGGTCCGCTAGAAACAAGACACCGCAATAGGGGAGCTATTTTAAATAGTAGAGTAAATACAGTGATAGTAAGAAAAATTCCATGACTTACGGTGGAATAATTATTTGAGAAATATCCTTTGATAAAGTATGAAAATTGGTGGTCCGCTAGAAACAAGACACCGCAATATGGGAGCTATTTTAAATAGTAGAGTAAATACAGTGATAGTAAGAAAAATTCCATGACTTACGGTGGAATAATTATTTGATAAATATCCTTTGATAAAGTATGAAAATTGGTGGTCCGCTAGAAACAAGACACCGCAATATGGGAGCTATTTTAAATAGTAGAGTAAATACAGTGATAGTAAGGAAAATTCCATGACTTACGGTGGAATAATTATTTGATAAATATCCTTTGATAAAGTATAAAAATTCCATGGAGAATCTGGAGTTATCTGGACCCGATGCTAATTGCTTTCTCTGACCCTGGAATTAAATAAAAGTGAATTAATTGCTTGGACTCTTCAGAGGACAGTTTCTAGCGAAGGTGGATTTATAGATAATAAATAAACTTTCGGAGTAATGAACGTGAGATTGTTGTATCGCAGGAGTTCGTGGCTTTTTCGAAAACACGACGTACGGGAAACTCGGGTTCCTCGCAATTAATCGCAATTCCTTGAGAAAGCATGTTTCAGATTTAGTGGAAGATGCTGGCTCGACGGGAAATATAGAACAGAAGACGCCTCAGCACGCGCCGACGCTTCGACGATACGATAATGCCGGACAATAAATTCTTTCGTGCGATCGACCGTCTCTGTGAAGAAACAATTTCTCGATAGTGAGTCAGATCGAAACGTCGAACAAAGAACAGTACAATTAATAGGTTCGCAATCGCGTGAGAATAGGGTACGCCATTATTGGACGAGCTTGGGACCAGAAACGATGTTCTAATCGATTAATAGATAACCCACGGTCAAACTTATTTATAACGAGCATAGCAATCCATCATAAACCAATTTGATCAAACTGTTCAATGTGAGATATAAGCATCCCTTTGAAAAATATTTCTATTCTGAGATTAAACACTTTACCGATCAGGTGGTCTATGAATCGGTTGTTATAAAAATAGAGAATTTAAATTTAACTCTATAATAACAGAAAGTGGACAATATAGTAGGTGCTTTCACAAAGTATAATTTAACATAACTATAAAAATGTATGGAGTCAACTGCGGGTCGCCAAAGTGTTAAAATGGAGAAGATATAATGTGAGATATAAGCATCCCTCTGAAAAACATTTCTACTCCAAGATTAAACACTTCACCGATCAGATAGTCTATCAATCGGTTGTCATAAAAATAGAGAATTTAAATTTAACTCTATAATAACAGAAAGTGAACAATATAGTAGGAGCTTTCACAAAGTATAATTTAACATAACGATAAAAAATGCATAGCATGGAGTCAAAGTGTTAAAATGGAGAAGAAAAACAGTCCTAAAATTTTGAAAGATAGTTCAAAACTTTCCCCCTCCTGTTGCGTTTATTAACAGCCGGGAAAGCGAGAAGGAAAACCGACGAGAAACACGAACACTTCGGCGACCGTGAATGAAAGGCTTTCCATTCGCGAGGGACGTGACCCGCGTGACGAGTCGAGCGAACGTAAAGAACCGGCCGATCCTATTTTGAATGAAAATAGAAGGAATACGCGGTGAAAAGAGAAACAAAGAGTCCACGGCGAGGGCGGGTGGAGGCAGAGAGATCGCGTTGTTTTATTCGAGGCTGAAGGGGAACCGACGTACGCCTCCTTTTTCCCCTGACCCACGTGACCCGGGGACAGCATCGGCTCGGAATGCATTTGCATTAATTCGGTCCTAAACCTATTTAAATGCAGCCGGGTCGGGTTTGTCAATCGCATCTGGAACGTCTCGATGAAAAGACGCGCGCAAAACTCGCTGGTCGGCTCACGGAAATTAGCGGACAATCGATTTCTGGGAACCGACCCCCCTCTCGCGCGGAGAGAAAATGGCCCCTTAGAACGCATCGAGACGTTTTACAATTTTTTTTGCGGCTAATCTGTCGTACAATCGCTTGGAAAAGAGTTACAATGTGCCTCGTACTAGATTATGCAACGAGCGCCAATTTTGTGGAACTTATTCGATGAACGATTCGCGTGCGCCATTTTGGTCTATGATCTTCCGCCATATTTTCAGTAATTTAAGTATTTCTGTATGATAGAACTTATCTGTAGGTTTTTAGGTGAAATCTAGGTACATGTGTATCTAGTTCTGCAGTATTTTTGAACGATTAATGGAAAAATCAGACGAGCTATGATACTATAATAATCTCGGTCTTGTCGTTGAACGTACACAGCCATGATGGTTACTTATAATTTACACAGTTGTCGATATTTTACAATTAATCGTTTGATTATGGAAACTTTATAATGGAGTACTATAGTAAATCTAATGTAACTATTTTGCGTATCTGAGTTTGGTTCTTGAGTCTTCCTGAGTTTCCTCGAGTTCTTGAGTCTTCAGGCGTGCAAGGAGCAACCGATCTAAAAACAAACCAATCGATCTTATTAAGCAAACATTTTATATATTTTGAACTTACTCCAATAGCCAAAGGTGACTTAAAAAACAGTACCTGACTTTGTTACTCTTTTGAAATGCTCCAGGCAGTCTTTGGACATTTTCTTAATTATTTTGCAACCTGCTTTGACCAAGACACCGCCAGCAAGACTCACTAAAATCGTTTTCTTGGTTAGTCATTCTCCAACAGTGGGGTTCATTTGCATTCGGAATTCGTGCATCAATCCCGATTCAGAATCGAGCCTGCGGTCGTCGGCATCGCGAAAAGGATTCTTGGGAATGGAAAGAGACTCAAAACCCCAAGAGTGATTCACAAGTGTATCATGTGTGACCCCACTTCCTTGGATCCTCCCTAGCAGTGAAGTTCGCGCAGAATTCGTCAACGACCATTGTTCCACGCAGGAATAATGAAGTACGATTGTTCATTGTCTCTTTAAGTCAAAGTTTTCGAACTTCAAGGAGCCTTGGGGTGGGTTCCTGGTTGAGGGGGCAAATCATCTGACTACAATGCAGTTCAATAAACCGTACAGGGTAACTCTAAAATTGGGTATTCATAAGGTCACGTAAACCGTATATCTAAAAATTCTATACTTTAAACACGTTTTCTTTTTGTTTAGAAATGCTGAGGAGACTCGTTTAATTAATAAACACAATCCTAGCAGACCCTGCCTCTGAGAGGGCAGATGATTGTCTAATTACAATGCGGTTCAATAAACCGTACAGAGTAACTCTAAAATTGGGTATTCATAAGGTCACATAAACGTATATCTAAAGATTCTACTTTAAACACGTTTTCTTTCTGTTTAGGATCGCTGAGAGACTCATTTAAATTGATAAACGCAATCCTAGCAGACCCTCCCTGCCTCTGAGAGGACAAATCATCTGACTACAATGCGGTTCAATAAACGTACAGGGTAACTCTAAAATTGGGTATTCATAAGGTCACATAAACGTGTATCTAAAGATTCTACTTTAAACGCGTTTTCTTTTTGTTTAGGAATGCTGAGAGACTCGTTTAATTAATAAATACAATCCTAAGCAGACCCCTGCGCCTCTGAGAAGGCAAATCATCTGACTACAATGCGGTTCAATAAACCGTACAGGGTAACTCTAAAATTAGGTATTCTAAAGGTCACGTAGTAAACGTATATCTAAAGATTCTATTTTAAACACGTTTTCTTTTTGTTTAGGATCGCTGAGAAGACTCATTTAATTAATAAACGCAATCCTAGTAGACCCTGCCTCTGACGCTGGGACATCAAGAGCTAATTGAGAAGAGTATATATACTAATGGAAGGTCGATCGAGCGCTTGCGAGAGAAACGGTCCCTCTGGCGGCGAATACGGGAGGCAATGGACCCGACGCGCCTATTTCAATCCACATTCTGAAATATAAACTATACATATATTATCTACTGCACACCATCCTTGTATTATGTGTTGCATAAATAAAAGTACGAACGCTCTATAGCTTAGCTATTTGGTACTTTCGTGACGCGAGACAACGGGCGAAAAGTAAACGGTACAAGAGTGTCCACAGCCGTGTATTGTTTGCGTCGTTGAAACTATTTTCAGAGACACTCGACTATTTCGGCACCGCTAGATCATTTATTCATGGCGTGGTACGCACGAGGTATTCGCGGAATTGTTAGATGCACCGCAGAAAACAACGATCGTCGATGTTTTCGAGAACCAGCTCGCGGGATTAATACCCTTGAGAGCAATGTTGCGTGTAAAAAAATATACGAACAAAGAACTCGTGGCTGAAAAGGAAAATCGTTTTTCGTGTTTCCGAGACAGATATACGGAACAATACGGTGCACCATTATGAAACACGGAAACGCGTATCGCGACGATAACCGCAATCGATCGGGACAACGATCGAGATAACCGTGGATGAGCACGAAGAGGAAAACTATTCGATGTTTGTTGTTGGATCTTAGTTGATGGAAGCTGTTGAATTTCTGTCACGGTACTGTCTATTGAAATATTATAGAATTCTTTAACACGCTATCGGGGCAAGGATCTTATTTTAATTCTATGAAAATGAGAAACTTAATTTATCCTTTAAAAAAGACAGTATTTTTTAGTTGTTTAGACTCTGAGATTTAAAAATGGTACTCATCTTTTCTAGTCGTAAACAAACAGAAGGAATTTCTTATGATTCATTTTAAATTTCTGTTATTACCATTTGGAATGCACTGCAACTTTTAGGACTGCAATGAAGAAACGTTATCTGAGGCGAATTATAGTCCCCGACGATGTTATTTTAACGATCTTTTCAACGAGTCACTTGTCGATCGTTGATTCATTTACCAATAAACAGGAATGAATCAGACATTTGGCGTATAATTTTATTTTGAGAACACTTCCGGTGGAAAGCACGCGCCAGTCTTTGCGACACTTTCGTTTCCGACCGTGAACAATAAATAATTGATTAAAATAATGTATCCATTTCTCTGAACAATCGAGTGTAGTCAAACGGTAAACAATAACATTTCGTCATCGTTTGGATAGCAATTTGTGAATCTTATTAATTACATGCTAATTGTGTAATGAATCATGGAAAGTGTAAACAAACTATATCCAAAAATGAATATGTCAATAATAATTCACGAAAATCATCCTCGTCACAGTATCATAAAGATATCTTCCAACCGAGGAAATTCTTATCGTTTGCCAGTAAAAATTACGAATCATCGTCCAAAAAATCTTTCGCCGTAGGAAAAGTACAACAAGCGTTCGTATCCTCTATAAAAATATTCCAGAGTCCGTATCGTAGCAAAAATTATTCAATTTTTAATCGCTCGACCGTATCCACGGCAAAATTAAAAGTATCTACCGTAGCAGAATCCATTCTGAATGCGAAAAACAACATTTTTTTTCATCTAACAGTCTCGTTTAAAAAGCTATGCACGTGGCTACTTAACCGCAAACCAAATGCTCCTGAAGAGCACCTAAAAATAAGCGTCGAGACGTTGGAGAAAAAAATTTAAATCGACTCTTACGAAATACAAATATATAACGTGCCCTGAAAGCTGAAATATTACTTTTCCTTTCCACGATCTTATAAAATACAATCGCGGAGCGACAAAGAATTTTTATGATCTTCATAGATACATTGTTTTCTGACGCAGGAGAAAACACTCTTGAATAAATTATGCGTTCGTCTTCCTTTTGACGTCGTTTACTCATCAGGATATAAATCAAATTTTTAATATCAAGGTAGTATTTTCGTATTTTTGCTCGACTCTCTGCAACGTAAGTTACATTTGACTTAATATTAACAGCAAATTGAAAGACGCTGTAATAACAATGTTAAATTAGATTTCAAAATTTAGGTAACGGGGTGACTTCAAAGTCGCGTGGATTCTTCTGTTTAGTTTTGATATTTTTTAGACATCCAGGCGTCCTTGTAAGGAACCCAAACGCTGTTCGTTTCAGTAATTCAAACGGTAGCCATCGTTTCCCTATTCTAATCGAATCACAGCACCGCAAGGATATTTCCTACACCCACTGTCCACGAAGTTAGTCCAAGCACGTGTGCGCAATGTTACGCACACGTTCTTGACAGTGGACAGAACTGGTGTCATAATTCGACCATCCACGCACGACTCTTCCGTCCGTAAAATGTAAAACCCCCCATAAAAGTGGTTCAATATTTAAACGGTCATAACTCCTACAATAGTAAAGGTATCTCATTGAAATTTTTTTCTAAAACAGAACCCATGGGCATCTACAAAAAAGTATTAGACAATTTTTCTGTAGGGTGTCAAACAAAATTATTAAAAACTAAAAACGACTATTTATGAAAAATCGACGAGAGATAGGTACCTAAATTCAGCGAAAAAAAAAGATTTCAAATCGTTCTGGAAAAATTATTTTCGGTTGCAGGAGTCAATTATAATCATTTTTGGTCATTAGACATACCCTCAAATTCCTACCCACTTTGGAGAAAAAAATTCGAGAAAGTGTGAAATTTTTCGACAAAATTAAAAAATTTCAAATCGTTCTGGAAAAATTATTTTCTGTTTAAAATTATATTGTATAATTTAGTGCAAGCCTACAGTGCTTCATTAAAATCAAAGTTAGAACAGCTACTACCATAGTGGATGTAAATCATAAAAATCTGCAAAACTGTAAGAGGCAATTTTAAAATGTTACATACCAATGGATTAGGAACAAAATGCTCGTCATTTTCTATCATTATAAAAATTTCAATAAAATGAAAAATTAAGTTAACAAATTTTTTTTTGTTATAAACAAATCGCATTTTGTTAAATTTTTTAACACCATGTTATTGTACATAAGAAAGCATTAATCTCGCCCATTAACAATTTTTTCGTATGTCTTTCCATTTTCGAGATAGCCGTCTCGAGCCAAAACTTCAAGGGGTGGTTTCACCCCTTAAACTCGAGTTACCGCGGCTAAAGAAAGATACGTGTCGATTATTTTTCGCTGCTTTACAAGTGTACGAAGTTTCATAAAAATCGAAGCCGGACCGTTCGCGAAGGTTCCTTGTAAGACCGTTATCCTGGATCGTACAGGTGCTAGAGGAGAGTCCGTACCGCGAGGTACGGACATACGAGTTCCAAGAGGCGGCCACACTTGCGTAGCACTGTACGGAGTCGCGGACGCCGATGGTGGAAGTCGCCAGGCCGCGTGGTGGGAGGCCTCAATAAAAGTCAGTGGCAGACTGATTGTAATTCAGAGTGGCGGTAGACACCGGTACCAGTTCCCCGTACGGTCGCGCGTCCATCCTCGTGCCTCAACTCTTTCGTTCCTCTACGTCCACGTCTGTTCCCCGGTGCGGTTCCTCCGAAATCGAGATCGAAATTTTTTAGAAAAGAAAACAATTCCCCGTTTCGCGTAGTCGTCCGGCGACTCGGGAATCGGCGTTGGCCCGAGTCGAGCGAACGAGACGAGACCCAGACGATCGGTTGTTCGTCGTTGGTGCGTGTCCAGAGGCACCTTGGCCGTTTGGCGAGACGTCACCGGAGAAATAACCAGCGGGGAAAACACGAAATCGATAGTGTCGTGGCAACGAGGTTTCGGACTGACCCTGCTTGGCGCGCGGCTAACCGACGGTGTCCGCGCCTTTCGAAACGCTCGGGGTTTCGGCGGAGGAGCGGATCAGTCCGTCCGAGGAACGGAGGAGACGCGCCGTGTGGATCGTCCGCGGGATCGGGATCGAGAGGACACGTGGCCGACGCGTCGCGTCATCCTGCGATCTACGGAGAAACGGAGCCAGGGAAACACGTGTGTGCAGTCAGTGTCACCGACTTTGTGCTCTCGCGACGGAAACCGGGGACGAACATGGCGAACCGGAGGTGTACCGGAAGTGTCCTGCTGGCGGTCCTTGTCGTCGTTTCGTGCGCCAGGACGGAGGAAGAGGTCCCAGCCGTCTCCCAGACCGCGGCTATGGTAAGCTAGTCTTCAAACCTGATCAAACGTTAGCAAACGGGTCATCTATCTTCCGGAAACTCGGAGAAACGTAGCACTCTGCTTCAATTTTTTGTTATATGAACACAAGGAAAGGAACCCTCTTGTTTTCGATCAAACCTGCTCAAACGTTAGCAAATGGGTCATCTATCTTCCGGAAACTTCGCGTTAGGAGTACGGTGGCTTCCAGACACTCGGGGAAACAGCACTCTGCTTCAAACCTACAAACACGGGGCAATTTTATGTTATATGAACGCAGTCTCGCAAAGGAACCGCTCGTTTTCGATCAAACCTGTTCAAACGTTAGCAAATGGGTCATCTATCTTCCGGAAACTTCGCGTTAGGAGTATGATGGCTTCCAGACACTCGGGGAAACGTAGCACTCTGCTTCAAACTCCCTCAAACCTACAAACACGAGGCAATTTTTTGTTATATGAACGCAGTCTTGCAAAGGAACCGCTCGTTTTCGATCAAACCTGCTCAAACGTTAGCAAATGGGTCATCTATCTTCCGGAAACTTCGCGTTAGGAGTACGGTGGCTTCCAGACACTCGGGGAAACGTAGCACTCTGCTTCAAACGTCTTCAAACCTACAAACACGAGGCAATTTTTTGTTATATGAACGCAGTCTTGCAAAGGGACCCGCTGGTTTTCGATCAAACCTGCTCAAAAGGGTCGTCCATCGTTGAAATTAGGTAACTGGTCTTTCGAAAACTTCGTGTTAGATGTACGGTGGCTTCCATACACTCGGAGGAACGTACCATTCTACTTCAAACATTTTCAAACCTACAAACACGGGACAAATTTTTGTTAGATGATCCCTCGACGAAGAATGCTATTAGTAAATAATACTTTGATTTACTCGATTGTTACGAATCTATTAGACAATTTTTATTGATTTATGGCTTCCCCAAGGATTTCCTAGAGAAGTACAAAGATGGTTGCTTGTTAATTTCCTAAATAATAGTACAAGATGGTTGCTAGACGATCGATAGAAATTTTGATGAATTCGGTTCGAGGATCGAGAGTTGGACGAACCGAGAGTACAGATTGCAAAAAGTAAAGCGTTATACCGGTCAAACGAGTACCCATTTCGGGTCTCTCGAGTTCCCTGAGAGGATCGCGAATGCGTCTGTTGCGCAATCGGAAGCGTTTTCGCGGCTGTTCCGAGAAAATTGGACGCTTCGGACGCAACAAGTATCCCAGCGACGGAAAATGGCTGCCGCGGAGGCCGATTCTCGGGGGGAAATTGATTCGCGCGAAATCCACCGTGTCTGCAGTGTGTCATACGCGAGTGAGTAATATCTACGCGAGCGTATTAATGGTACGTGTTCTTTTGACAATTGCGAGCAACATTCCAGAGGAAACGTTTTATCTCTATGACACTGATATACAGATTACGATGGATACCGAACTATCTTCGACGCGATTCACGTTCCTCGTACATTGATTTTCGCTCGATTCGAACACCGGTTTTCCAATTTCGCTACGCTGCCTGAGAAGAAAACCGCCATTTTTTACTGGGTCATCAAATCTATGGAAAACCATCACGTTTCATTTTCTCTTTCTTAAAAAAGATAAGAGTATTTATGTAATATTCAATTCTCTCTGAGATTTGTTTAAAACCCTCCTCAGAACATACGTGCACTTTTAAATATGCATAATAAAAAGAGTAACAACCTAAATCAGTCCAATTCTTAAACAGAGCCCAAAGAAAAGTTCAAACTCGATCCAACCGTTTTTCCAAATGATAACTGTTATTGTTGAATAGTGGACGCTGGAATTTCAGAAGCTACGTTCGATAAATATTAATCGAAGCGATTCATTGTCCTCTCGATTCTAACGTTGAGAGTATCTTTTTTATTCACATTGATCGCAGTTGTGCAACATCATTTGCAAATTGAACGAAAACACCGTCAGAAGAGAAGAACGCTAGAATGAAAAGAATGTCGCATAACTAATTTTCTATATTCGACGTATCGACGCTGGTATGCGGAGTGTAATGCAGAAACAGCGAGACCGGTTCCCGACGTAATGACATAAGGTTGGACTATGTGACGTCACTGGCTACCTTCGCTGACAAAGTTCAGGTACGCGCGCTGACTCGTTCCTGACCTTCGATTCATTGAAAAGTAGCGGTTCGAGCGCGAGGTATCGAAACTAACCGCGATCGAGACCGAAATCGAAGCTAAACCCGACCCCGTCTCGCGGAGCGATCGTTCGGAGTATCGCGAAGATCGATCTGAGTGGAAAACCGAGATCGATTCGACTTCGAAACTTCCATCGGACTGAAAACCCGTAGAAATCGAGATTAAACGTTGCTATTAACGCTAAGGTGTGAGAATGTCAATATTGACGATGGGATTTTTGCACAAAATTACCGAATAAGAACTTGTACGTAAGATAAGATAATTTCACTCAGTTTCAACTATTTTTTCCCAATCAAACGACAGGTCGATCTTTTTACAAAATGTGATAAGATTTTCAACGCTTCTTAGAGCTAACTCTGAAGATCGCCAAATGACTCACGAAAATTCTACGAATCGCAGAATTCATCTTACAGAATTTTAGAAGGTCGCAAGAGCTTCTCGATGACTGTCCAGAGTTCTGCAAAGCAATTACGTGTCATTGTTTTAGATGTTCCAACGTTCAGAAAATTCTAAAAAGTCGATTTTCTAAAAACACGTACGTAGATTTAGGTGGAGCCGCTAATTGCACCTAGTCTGAACGACAGTCATCGGAATCACGCTTCTAAAAAGCGTGTTTCGTACGCTTCGAGTCGGGCAATCTCGACGAACGATAACGTCGTAATTATCTGTACAGGTAAACACAAACGCGAACATTTTTATCAGCGAGGTTCGCGGTACGTGAAAACCCAAAGAGACCTCGCAACCTTAATTACGCCTCGTCTTTGTTCGAGATTAACGACACTGACATCGAAGGAAAGTTTCGACGATCGATCGATTGTTTTCATCGTGAAAAAAGCTAATAAGATACTGCACTCCGCTTACTATGAATACCGACGCGCTATAATTATTCCGTCTCGAGTTTTTACGATGTTTTTAAGCGTCGACCGCGCGCAACTATGAATTAAAATTCCCTTTGTTTCGCGGAACAGTGTTTCTGCATCGAGAAAACGATTTAACTTTTACACATTAAGAATTGCGAATTTTCGTCAATATCATTACGATCTCTATTTTTAGACTGGAATTTTATTTAACTGATAAACAAGAAGTCTCTGTATCGCTCGGCGAGAAAACTTTGATTATAGAATCATCCAATATTTCAGCTAAAAGCGTCTTCATCGCGATTATTTAACGGTTCAAATTACACGTAATTTACTAGAAGTGCATCTAATGACTCGTACAATGTCTTCGAGAGCCTCGAAGATAGCGGAAATTACCGTGTCGGATAGGAACTTTGTCGCGATTTAATTCGAAGAAATAAATAAGAGTCGCTGGGAACTTTTTGTTATAACAATAACAGAGTAAAGTTTGAGAAAATATACGAAATTCTGATAGACTGACGATATTGTCGAGTCGAGTCAGTAGAAACTGGACTAAATGCTCGTTCCAAGTAGTAAGAGTCAGGAACGTAGGCAGTAGAATCATACTTGCTTCAATCAGACATGCTGCAGCGCGCTCATAGTTCACCCCCTTTGTGCAGACCGATTACAAGCGACATTTTTTAATTAAATTGCAAGCTCTCCCTAGCGAATAAAAATTTCAATCAAACTGTTTTAAAATTTCTAACAATTCGAGGGATTTTTTAAAGCAGTACGCTTCTTTTTCAATTTCAATTCGAATTAAATCAAAACGTAGAAAATACAGGGTATTCAACCACCCCTGGGAAAAATTTTAATGGGAGATTCTAGTGGCCAAAATAAGACGAAAATCAAGAATACTAATTTGTTGATGGAGGCTTCGTTAAAAAGTTATTAACGTCTAAAGTTCTGCTCGTATTGAATTTTTTTCTAGGAAATGGATAGGATTTCGAGGGTAGGTTTATTCACCAAAAATTATTGTAATTAACCCCTGCAACTAAAAATAATTTTTTTAAACCGATTTGAAATTTTTTTATTTTGTCGAAAAATTTCACACCTATTTGAATTTTTTTCTCGAAAGTGGATAGGATTTCGAGGATAGGTCTAATCACCAAAAATTATTGTAATTAACCCCTGTAACTAAAAATAATTTTTTTAGAACGATTTGAAATTTTTTTATTTTGTCGACAAATTCCACATCTACTCGAATTTTTTTCTCAAAAGTGGGTGGGATTTCGGGGATATGTCTAATGATCAAAAATGATTGTAATTGATCCCTGCTACTAAAAATAATTTTTTTAAAACGATTTGAAATTTTTTTATTTTGTCGAAAAATTTCACATCCACTCGAATTTTTTTCTCGAAAGTGGATAGGATTTCGGGAGTATGTCTATTGGCCAAAAATGATTGCAATTAACCCCTGCAACTGAAAATAATTTTTCTAGAACGATTTAAAATTTTTTAATTTTATCGACAAATTCCACATCTACTCGAATTTTTTTCTCGAAAGTGGATACGATTTCAGGGGTATGTCTATTCACCAAAAATACTCGTAATTGACCCCTGTAACCAAGAATAATTTTTTCAGAATGATTTGAAATTTTTTAATAACTTTTTAACAAAACCTCAATTAATAAATTGATATTCTCGATTTTCGCCTTATTTTGGCCTCATTTAGTAAAAACCTTGAGACAATGTGTTAAACTACGAACAAATTGCTGTTGATAATATCTACTTACGATTTATTTATTCTCAAATAAGTAATTAAAAATTGTTTCTTGCTTTCGAATAAACAGTACGGTCCTTTTATTTTTACTCTTGTTCGAAGGAAAGTAACGAACGACGAATTATTTTTATTCGAGGTACCACTTCGCCATCGACGTCATCGTATTTATTATTAAACAAATTACACGTCTGTTCGGAAATAGAAAATTTCTATAAGTAGAGATAGGATCGTTGACGCGTGAAACATAATCGATTGTTCGAGCAGAAACGCGATCGCGTCGACGGGTAAGCTAATTCATTGAAATAATTATTACGGTCCTGTGCCATCGCAATGTAATCGTGATATGTCACTGAACACGTAATACTTTGTCCGAGCGATCTGGCCCGTAATTGACACGAATTTATGTCCGCGGGCATCGTGCCAAGTCAAACAGGCACCAACCACGTTCGAACGTCGCGACGTGTTCCAGCGAGGCTTGAAAAACGACAGGTGGTGGTTTTACACGTGTTCGACCAGCGAAATTACCGGATCGAACACGCGTTAATTGCCCAAAAAGTGCCCCTAGATATATACAAGCCTCCACATTTAGCTCTATCGATGATCATTGAATTTTGTAATCGATAAAAAGATAACAGTATTCGCACGTACACTTCACACAACTGATTCTTTGCAACAAATGTTGTACCCTTAAACTTACATATTTTGGAGAAATAACAATTCATTAAGATTGTTTAAAAAATCTAATCGTTTTCGAAAGTAGCGTGTGCCTCCCATGCTCGCCACCAGAGGGCTCGCGCTCTCACAAGTGCTCGACCAACCCCTCGATTACTATACATATATACACTCCTCGAACAACTTCCCAAGTTGCTGTAAACGAGGTTTTTGAAACTTTTCCCTCGACCCAAAAACACGAAATTAACACAATAAAACCACCCAACCTAAAAGTCTTCAGACACTAACCATTCACTTTAAGTGCAGGTTATAGGGCACAGCCCAAGGTACTGCAAAATAACTAGGAAAAAAGGACAAAAAAAAAATCCCAAGTTGTCTAAAGCAGGGCCTGCTAGTAAGCCTTACTGCACTAGTTTGTTGCTTGATCTCTCTAAGATTCTATCGAAATTAAATAAAATGTACAAAGTATTTTAACAACAATGCAAAGAAACGTTCTAAAAGCCATCGTTAGGTTTATAAATCATGCTAGGAGTATCGTTGGGGGACTAATTGAACGAGTCGATTAAATCTCGATCGAGGGGAGAATAACTTTCGAGAGAAAGAAAGAGAGACGAGCGTCGAGCGGGAGGGACAAGTGGATACGTAAAAGAGCGAACGATCGCTGGATCGAGCAACGATGAGAATATCTATCGTTCGATCGTTAATATTCCGATGACGGTTAAATCGTGTACAGACTGCGGATCGTGCACGACGAAGGCCAACATTCGCGATCTTACGCTGTGTGTATTTCCGTGTCGAGGCACATACATTATTTACCATTTCCTAGTATGATCCAGCCAGCGAGAGAAAGAGATGCGGGAGAATCGATGGCTCTTGGCACCTTGCCAACAGTAAATTTTTCCATCGTCTCTGGCTTTCGACAAAATCGTGCAAAAGAAAAAAACGCTTCGCTTCGAGTACCTTGCAACGAAGAGGACCATCGAGCAAAATGACTGTTCTGGATATTTCAACGTTGAGAAATTTTACAGCCCCATTGTGGCTTTTAAAAAGTCGATTCGAACGACTTCACTTTGCTGGATAGTTTTCATTTATTTTAGTTACAATTTTATTATCGTATCGGTGATACGTGAATTTGTAAATTCGTTGCAGTGCTCCAGGCATGTATTAAGAATAATTGCAATACCAAATTCCGTTGCAATTAAATGTTTCATAATAATATCAAGTCTCACGATGAGAAGATAGCGTTCGATGGACACGATGGAGTTGCATGTCCATCACGTGTTTGATTCTTGATAGTTTAAGGAACAGAGTGTCGCGCCAGATGAAACAAAGAACGATCCACGCGAATCGCGCGGTATGAATGGCTAAAATTATCGTTCGTACAAAGGGTCCTTTGTACATACGAATTAATTACTAGTTAACTTTGGGAATCACGATCATAAAAACGAATTGTTTTCCGTGGTTCTCACGAAACGTTTGCACGAAATATATTCATAGACTCGAGTTACCAGAGAAACACAGAATTAACAAAGATAACGATCGTGAAATTGTTACGATAAAATAAATAACATATAGAATCGATTCTTGCGCTTGGAAAACTCGCGTTGAAGAGAGTGAAAACCGATTCGAATTTTAAGGCGTTGGAAAACCGTCGATTGTCTCGTAAATGCGGCTGTCGATCGGTTCGAGCACCTTCCGCGTCTTATCGAGCTTTACGGAAGGTACTTGTCGATGCAAAGATAGCAACGATCTTGGCAACGGCTTATTACAATTACTAATCGCAGCTGATCATTACACGACGTGCCTCGAACGATTAATTAGTCGCGGAATCGGGCTCGCGTCGTTGCGCAAACACGAATCGCGACTGGAGAAATGTCTGGTTGCGTTACCATTGATGATATGCGAGACGCGTGACGTCAGAAGGTACGAGTTTGGCAAAGATGCAATTGTCCCGTTGTCGCGGAAGCTTTCCTGCTTGTCTCGATCTCCAGCCATTGTTCCAACGCTTTTGTTCTGGATTATCTGAAGCTAGAATAACATTTTGAGTTCTCTACACGAACACACAGGCAATAACACATAAAAATTGAAATTGTAATAATAATTCTAATATCAGAATACCTTGAGGACGAAATTCAAATTACTACCATATTTATTTGCAGAGGAAAACGAGACTCCTTACAGGTGAATATTCGATCTACCTAATTAACGATCTGAAAATAATGAAACATTCTGGATATTATTGTTTTCCTAATTTATTTCGCATTTAAATTCTCGAGGAACCTTCGATACGCAATTGGTGACTTACGCTTCATTATGCTGCATAGATTACGGGTAATTTTCAAGATAATATTATATCCAAATTAGGTCAGTTTGTAACATTAATGAAATGCAAGTTTCCAGTACTTTCCAGTTCTTCGTTTGGGACATTTTTAAAACTCGAAGATTCTGAAATTAATACGACTCGCCGTAATTGCATGTTACGGATTCGAGATCAATAAATGGCGCACGTGACGTTACGCGATCGAGCCCGTTAAAAATTATGTCAACGAAGAGAAGATAATCTAGTTTCTCGATTGTATTTTTCGACTCGCGCGGAATCGTTGAGTCATGGAATCGCCCCGACTCGCGATGCCCCCGCGATAAATGAATATTAATATTAGACTATGAATAATACATAGCGAACTTGTGTTTCCGTAACGATAAGGAACTACGACAGTACTGTGACACAAGAGACGGTGTCATTTGAAAGATCCATCGTTTTCCTTTCGACATCCTCGACCGATTATGCGCGACGCATCTCTAATGATGTCACCTCTAACATACTCGATAACCCTCGTTTGCATTTTATATCGACTCGTAATCAGAACGCGCGCCTTATCGACAGACGAGAAAGAAAAATAAAAATGGTTCGATACGCGTTTGGATCGGTCTTGGCTTACCTCGATATGCGCTCATCTTTGTGAAATCGACGCGCGCATAAAGGGAACTACTTCCGGAGCTGTTGACTCAGCCTTTGACTTTTTCTTTTTCTTTTTTTTTCTCAACGTGACTCACTACTTCTCGCTTTATCGATGCTTTTTTGCCGCGACGTCTCTGACTGATTGCAACGCGCGTTTTGCATCGTAAGAGGCCGTAGGTCAGCGATCCTCTGGCGTCTAAAACGTAAACAATAGTAGAAGGAATAAATCTTCGTCGATCGGGAAAAATTCTCCCTATGTTTACTGGTCAAATTAATAATTACAATTTTAAATATTGGGGACTAAAAGAGAATTTTTGTTTAACTTAAACCCAATTATTAATAAGGCAATCCTAACAGGCCCTGCCTTAGACAGGAATATTGAGAGTCGATCGAGAAGCGTATACAGAGTGTTCGGCCACCCCTGGGAAAAATTCTAGAGGCCAAAATAAAACGAAAATCAAGTGTATCAATTTATTGATGGAGGCTTCGTTAAAAAGTTATTAACTATTAAATTCGAAAATTTCAAATCATTCTGGAAAAATTATTTTCGGTTGCGGGGGTCAATTACAATCATTTTTAGTCATTAGACATACCCTCGAAATCCTACCCACTTTCGAGAAAAAAATTCGAGAAGTTCTAAAATTTTTCGACAAAATTAAAAAATTTCAAACCGTTTTGAAAAAATTATTTTCGGTTGCGGGGATCAATTACAATCATTTTTGGTGAATAGATATACCCACGAAATCTTGCGCATTTTCGAGAACAAAATTCGAGAAGTTCTAAAATTTTTCGACAAAATTAAAAAATTTCAAACCGTTTTGAAAAAATTATTTTCGGTTGCGGGGATCAATTACAATCATTTTTGGTGAATAGACATAACCACGAAATCTTGCGCATTTTCGAGAAAAAAATTCGAGTAAGTCTAAAATTTTTCGACAAAATTAAAAAATTTCAAATCCTGTTGGAAAAATTATTTTCGGTTGCAAGGGTCAATTACAATCAATTTTGGTCATTAGACATACCCTCGAAATCCTACCCAATTTCGAGAAAAAAATTCGAGAAGTTCTAAAATTTTTCGACAAAATTAAAAAATTTCAAACCGTTTTGAAAAAATTATTTTCGGTTGCGGGGATCAATTACAATCACTTTTAGTCATTAGACATACCCTCGAAATCCTACCCACTTTCGAGAAAAAAATTCGAGAAGTTCTAAAATTTTTCGACAAAATTAAAAAATTTCAAACCGTTTTGAAAAAATTATTTTCGGTTGCGGGGATCAATTACAATCATTTTTGGTGAATAGACATAACCACGAAATCTTGCGCATTTTCGAGAAAAAAATTCGAGTAGGTCTAAAATTTTTCGACAAAATTAAAAAATTTCAAATCCTGTTGGAAAAATTATTTTCGGTTGCGAGGGTCAATTACAATCAATTTTGGTCATTAGACATACCCTCGAAATCCTACCCACTTTCTAGAAAAAAATTCAAGAAGATGTGAAATTTTAAACGTTAATAACTTTTTAACGAAGCCTCCATCAACAAATTAGGATTCTTGATTTTCGTCTTATTTTGATCTCTAGAATCTCCCATTAAAATTTTTCCGAGGTGTGGCTGAACACCCTGTATAATACAGATGGAAGATCGATCGAACGCTTGCGAGAGGAACAATCCCTCTGGCGACGAGTACGGGAGACGATAGATTCCACAAACTTTTCCTCTGAAAACAAAGATGCAAATTCTCGCTTTTCTATGAGTTGTTCCGCGATATGTTATCGCGTGATTAGTCACACTGTTGGGAACCTGAACTTGCACGATCGC
This sequence comes from Colletes latitarsis, assembly GCF_051014445.1. NCBI lineage: Eukaryota > Metazoa > Arthropoda > Insecta > Hymenoptera > Colletidae > Colletes > Colletes latitarsis. The sequence goes on along the minus strand of NC_135135.1, from coordinate 19,927,711 downwards.
GGCGTGGAAGTTCGGAAGAGGTTATGTCCCAGATAATAGTTATTCGAAATTTTTGTTCAATTATTCGGACAAATTGACGCGAAAGAATTTGTATACGTTAAAAACTTGCATGTGAAAAAGTACTTTGCCCGTCTCTGACGATGAGTAATCCCGAGAGTCCTCGAGTTGCACGGTCTCGTATTACGCGGATTCGTATTTAGATAAACGTTCGTACACACTTTGTACGTGTTCCTTGAATGTTTGTTTTCGATGGAGCAGTACACGCAGGATCTTATCTTTGTTTTATTCCCGCGAGGAAGACTGTGTACCAAATGTATAGTTTGGAGCAAGAAAAATCAACCCTCAGTCTGGGTTACACGAATCATCGTCAAAAGATGCTTTAATGGCGATTTAAGTACTTTCGTGGATGCAAGATGGACGATGAATTCGAATAAATCTCGACCTCGCGGTCGTTCGTGGATTCCCAAGCCACGACTGCGCGATACATTTTAATTCCGCGCGGAAACGAATTAAGAAAACGGACGTCGCGTTGCCTCGGATTTATTCGGAAATCTGTTATCTCGTAGCTGTTCCACGAACAGGTGCACGCAAGATTTTAAATTGGCCTCTTACCTGACCCGCCGCGGAGCATGGACAGGTAAGGTCAGTTAGGGTCAAACACCTGTGCATGTTCGGTGGTCCGAGAAACCGCAAAATTAAGATTCCCATCGAGCAAATGGCGAATATAAACAAATGAAAAATCTTGGCTAAAACGGGACGACCGTTACTCTTTATTGGACTTGTCATTCGAATTTATCATGCATATTATCGGAGCACAGTAAGAAAGGTTATAAAAATGGTGTAAACTGATTCATCTCTGAAACTATATCGAACTCAATTCGCAGTATTTAAGAGTTACCGTCGAATGCATCTATAAAATTAAATTATTAATTTCTTCGACGGATCAAATCAGCATTTTCCTGTTAGGACAACGTGACGGTATTAACAATAACGATAGATACGGTATCCCGATTACACGTCACGATTCGATACAAGAATTCTTTCTAAACTTAACTCGATAACGCTCGTATCTGCTCTAAAGTTAATCTCGCCTACAGAGAATTAATTTCGAGATTTTCCAGGCCTACAAGACTGAAATTTCGATGTCAGAGCACTGTAAATTACATAGTAAACTACATAACCTAAAATTTTACTTATTTTTCATGGAACGTTATCGAACGAAAAGACGCTAGACAATCAGTTTTGTTTCGAGGCTGCACACGCGAACGCGTCGTTGCATCGCGTTTAACGGTGCAACGAGGATGCATCGGATGATCAGTTACTCGAGAGAAGGCAAGAAGGTGTACAAGTGTCGAGTAGCGACCCCGACCTTGAAGAGGTCTTTGTCGACGCGAACGACATCAGTATTCAACGCCTTCGCATCTCCTTCCAAGACGTCCATTGAATACAAAAGCTATCTCCGATCGTCCACCGCTGGCTTTGTACGACCGCACAATATATTTTCGCGTTAATGGTCGCGCGATTCCCTTTGTACCGATGTTTCTATCCACCACCGCGACCACATCGAGACGCCGATGGTCGCTTTTACACGACTCTTACACGCCACATCGACCAATTTGATCCGTCACTTCGCCGTGTGCCTTTAACTCACTATCGACTTGAATTCGATCGCGTTGTTCGAGCAAAACAATGATTGGTTAACCTCAAATTAATTGGGGAATCTGGGACGACGGTGGCGCCGTCATTTTAGTTCGATGCACATATTTAAGATGTTACGCAGATTACTAGTATTTTTTGAGATAATAATAATAAGATGTATGTAGTCTATTCAGAAATAAATAATATCGACTACGAGTCTTAAAATTCTATTTTTGTTAACTTTGACGACCAACCGTACAAAAATTCTTACTTTAATCTTGTTTGACGTCAGTCGGGCACGTTATTAAATTACTATGACGTACACATGCTCGGTTTCTATAAACAGTAAACCGGTAAGCTGCAATGAACGCAGACAAAATATTTTGTGTCTGTGTCTCGTGAAAACAATGAAGTCACAGACTCGTACGATGTAGTATACTTGACCATAAGTTTGAGGTTAAAGGGTTAAACGATTTTTTTTATATTTCTATAACTTCTCGCTATTGGGTTTATTGTTTAATTCGTGGTGGGTTCGACGATAGCAATGATCTTTTTATTACGAAGGTTACATTCGTATGATAATTTATATTTTTATTTTTTTCCTGTTTATCATGTGACGGGGGACCTCCAGACGAACAACGCACGCACTCGGAGCCATTACTCAGAGAGCAATTTGTTTTTCGAAAAATTTGACTATTGTAACGATTCCATTTCAATTACTAACCAGCATGGAAGACAAAAATGAATTAATAATTATGTTTATGTCGTATATTTTAGATGAGACGCTAGTTACCTTTTTTTAAGTAGACTTTTTTCGAACTAAACACTGTATAGAATATTTCAGAAAATAAAAAATTAATGAAAGAACGTCTGATAACCGAGCTACAGTTTCAACGCAACTTCTGGTGACTTTTCTATCGCTTCAACTTCTTAATTTCAAGTGTGCTACTTTTAGCCTTCACCTAATCGATAACCTAGCGACACACTCCTGCAAATGGTGCATACGTCTCAAAGCAATTCGATTTTCAGACTATCGATCGTCCGATTACTGAAAATCAGGGTACTTGTTTCTTACCTATGCACGTGACGATAAATAAGAAATAATATGTCGTTGACCTAGTCGCCATTGAAAACTTAAACTTTAGCGATGGACATGTGTTTCACATATTATATTTTCGGTAAAGAATTTTTTTCTCGAAAATGCGTAGGACTTCGGGGATATGTCTATTGACCAAAAATGATTGCAATTGACTCCCGCAATCGAAAATAATTTTTCTAGAACGATTTGAAACTTTTCAATTTCGTCGAAAAATTTGCCCACCTATTCGAATTTTTTTCTCGAAAATGCGTAGGATTTCGGGGGTATGCCTATTGACCAAAAATAATTGCAATTGACTCCCGCAATCGAAAATAATTTTTCTAGAACGATTTGAAACTTTTCAATTTTGTCGAAAAATTTCCCCATCTATTCGAATTTTTTTCTCGAAAATGCGTAGGATTTCGGGGATATGTCTATTGACCAAAAATGATTGCAATTGACTCCCGCAATCGAAAATAATTTTTCTAAAACGATTTGAAACTTTTCAATTTTGTCGAAAAATTTCCCCATCTATTCGAATTTTTTTCTCGAAAATGCGTAGGATTTCGGGGATATGTCTATTGACCAAAAATGATTGCAATTGACTCCCGCAATCGAAAATAATTTTTCTAAAATGATTTGAAACTTTTCAATTTTGTCGAAAAATTTCCCCATCTATTCGAATTTTTTTCTCGAAAATGCGTAGGATTTCGGGGATATGTCTATTGACCAAAAATAATTGCAATTGACTCCCGCAATCGAAAATAATTTTTCTAGAACGATTTGAAACTTTTCAATTTCGTCGAAAAATTTGCCCACCTATTCGAATTTTTTTCTCGAAAATGAGTAGGATTTCGGGGGTTTGTCTATTGACCAAAAATAATTGCAATTGACTCCCGCAACTGAAAATAATTTTTCTAGAATGATTTGAAACTTTTCAATTTCGTCGAAAAATTTGCCCACCTATTCGAATTTTTTTCTCGAAAATGCGTAGGATTTCGGGGGTATGCCTATTCACTAAAAATGATTGCAATTGACCCCCGCAACTGAAAATAATTTTTCTAGAACGATTTGAAATTTTTTAATTTCGTCGAAAAATTTCATGTCTTACTTATGTAACATATTGAAGTTTCGAAGCATCGAATGACAAAATCATTCATGTCGATGATTCTGTAATGGAATTGACCACTCTATATAATCTCTGTTAAGATATATCGTCGAACGTATTTCCAGAACATTGATTTCTTTTCCCCTGAACCGAACGACATGAATCGATTAACTCGTTTTGAGGTTATGGTTAGAAATAATTGAAAATACAGCAAAAACTAAACTAAATAATACTTGATTTAAGTTATACTTTCAAGTGCTTGGCTTAACTCAGGTCTAATAACACTGACTCTTTCTCAATAAATTCAGAAATGAAAACTAGAAGTCGATCGACGAGCGAGTCTAAAACTTTTATTCGAGACTGCAGAGGGCGCCACGCCATTTTGATCTTTTTATCGATATCGAAACAAGCCATTCGAACAACAATTTTGCTAGATTCCAATAATTAAATACGATCTATTGATAGAATGGAGGATCGTCCAAGCGATAGACAGAAAAGTTTGAGAAACACTGGCGCAGAAGTTCCATTAAATTCTGCCACAGCCTAGATCTTAAACTAGTCGAGCAAACGTGGCGAGATTTCAGATGACCGTGCATCATACCTTATGCATCCGGTGGCCCTTAAGGCCGTGAGTCACGCTTTATAGTCGCACGAAAGGCGACACGGCGCGCAGAAATAACGCCTTCGAAAACAGCGGCCATTGCTCGCGTCCTTTTCGTTCTTTTTTCAGAAAAAAGCGTTGCTCTACATTTCCCTGGAAAGGCACGCGCTTTCCTACACGCCTTATCAGCGATAACACGGGCTGATAAGGTTCCGCGAGTAGACAAACGCAACTATCGAGCGACACTTTACGCTCGCCGTATCCGATTATCGAAACGATCGCCCCGCCGTAAATGGTATTACGCGAGCAGCTGCTTCGATCGATAGATAATGGACGTTCCGGTAGTAAGAATGAATATCGTGGAACTTTCTATCGATCTATTTGTCAACACTGTCTAAAAGCTAATTGACTATCTATCGAATTCAGGAAAAATATATTCTTTATTGGTCCTCAGGTGGAACGTAAAGGGAACCAATAAGAATCGAATCAGTCAAAATTGAAACATCGTAACTAAGTCAACGCGTCACATAAGTCTTAACGATACTTTGTTTATATTATTTCAGTACGATTTGGTAGGTTCGCGGAGATTCAGAAGTGGAACTCGACAGATTTATTACGCTTTACGGAATTTTTATCTTCTGTGTGCTCGCGTTAGATAAATTTCGCTTTGTATTTTTCGAGAGAGACGCGTAATTTGTTTAAAGTTTTGCAACGGTTCTGTAAACACGCTGGAACGAGACCAGGCGCATCGCGTAATCTGGTACCTCTCATTGCAATCTCTCGGATTTTTAATCTTATCGAGCCTGTACGACGACCTCGATAACAAAAAGAAGCATCGAGAAATCGAAGGGACGGACTATCGATTATAATTTTGTAAAATGGAAGATTACGATCTACGAAAACCTGCTGGACACTCTGCGATACTTTCCTCCGTCGATAAATAAATTGAATCGTTTCGTTCGAAAGCGATTGCTCTTTCTTATCGACTGTCGATAAGTAACGATTTCCTTACTGAAACTCGACGAACACGAATACATTAGACATTTTATTTCCGCGGTGTTGTACGCTATTCTCACCGTTAAAAAATGTCAAAGTTCAGCAGATACGCTCTGCAATCTAGCGTTAAAATCTCGAATCGCGCGGGTTCGTACTCTGCTCGCAAAAAATTCGCGACGTTTCCGCCTCGTAACGAGGATACCGGCTTAAAAGTCACGGTCCTTTTTCAGGATTCAGACGCTGGTATTTACATATTCGCGGCGGACATTTGGCCTTTGAGGTGTCTCGGTATCTTCTAATCGTAAAGGTCGCTGGTTGATGCATCGGTTGACCCAGTTACCCTATTCGCTTCGTTACTGCACCAGTGAATTCATCAAGCGTTGCCTACGCAGAAATTCCGCGGGAAATCGATCCTGTGTGTGTGTGTGTGTCTCTCTCTCTCTGTTACCAGTCGCAGATTCTTTTCAACATGGCAGCCGGTTCGAAAAACCGGCGCGAACGTTCGCTTAATGTTTCGTCATTCGTTCGATTTTCCAGTGTCGTTTATTACAAGCGTTACGCGGCCATCTGCGTACAACAATGCTTTCGACGGCAGATAGAAGCGACAGATAACGACAGGGATCATTACGAAACAGAAAACAACGATTATTACGACGCGCGTTTGGTGGAGGCACGAAATCCGACCGAGTTTAAATTCAGGTCATGGGAACGAGGCGCACGTCGGTTCCGATAACTCGACCCAATCAAAGTGTCAACTTTTCGACAGGTGAACGCGATACGGACTGCCCGGCCCGGATTTATGCACCGCAATGATACGGCAAAGTGTACTTTAAACTTGTTGTTTGCTCGTCGCTGACGTTACTTTGGACGTGACGAAATAAACGAAACACACGATGAATTTGGAAACTGAAAACATACAGGGTTTTACTTAAGTTAGAACTTGGGAGGTGAAAAAAGGGGAAGTGTCTTGACAAGTCTATATTTGAAATTTCAAAAATATACAGGGTGTTCGACCACATCTGGGGAAAATTTTAATGGGAGATTCTAGAGGCCAAAACAAGACGAAAATCAAGTATATCAATTTTTTGACTGAGGCTCCCTTGAAAAACTATTAAAAAATTTCAAATCGTCCTGAAAAAATTATATTTAGTTAAAGGGGTCAATTACAATCATTTTTGATCATTTAACATACCCTCGAAATCCTACCCACTTTCGAGAAAAAAATTCAGGAATGTGGACAAATTTTTTAGCGAAATTGAAAAGATTCAAATCATACTAAAAAAATTATATTTCGTTACAGGGGTCAATTACAATCATTTTTGATCATTAGACATACTCTCGAAATCCTACCCACGTTCGAGAAAAAAATTCGAGTAGGTACTGAAGTTTTTAGACGAAATTAAAAGATTTCAAATCATACTAAAAAAATTATATTTCGTTAAAGGGGTCAATTACAAGCATTTTTGATCATTTGGCATACCCTCGGAATCCTACCCACATTCGAGAAAAAAATTCAATACGAGCGAAACTTTAAACATTAATAACTTTTTAACGAAGCCTCCATCAACAAATTAGTATTCTTGATTTTCGTCTTATTTTGGCCTCTAGAATCCCCCATTAAAATTTTCCCCAGTGGTGAGCGAGCACCCTGTATAATCTTGTGTATTCTATATTTGAAATTTCAAAAATATCTAAATTTGTAATTTTTAAAATGAGAGTTAAATGATCCCTCAATTGGGGGTTTCATTCTTTCTCAAGACTTCCCACTCTCAACCTCTTTTGTACATATTTTTCTGCACTACTTAAAAGTTGCACCTCATCAATGAATCACTGTGTATCTGGAATCATATTTACTCATTTATCTAACAATTTTCACCCAAATGGGGCTCCATAGAAGAGAACGTAAACGTGTTTCATGAAATAAAAACATGTCCCCATTCCTACGTTCTCCAAAGATACCAGGAGATATCAAGGAACCCTTCAGCCCCATACAAGTTTCCCCTAATTTATTTACCATTCTATCTACGATTCTGAAAGCTGTTCTATCAATTTATAGGAAGTATGTATCTAACCTGGCCGATACAGGAAGCTAAGTGCTGGGAATCGCGAGAGACAAACTACGCATGATAATTCGCTAAAAATTAAGCGTAATCACGTTCCACAGAAGCAATTAAATTCCACCAGGGGTAATTGACGATGCACGGGCAAGGTACCAATTTTCATCGCGAAGGACAAGACCGCGTTGGTCTCGTAAACGAACAGAACTGGTTGTTCTCGGAATAGGAAAAAATGAGATCCGCAATTTCGACCGGGAAATTCGTGATCCGAGAATTGCAATAATTAACAGCCTCAAAGTATACCAGAGCTAAGAAGAATACACGCTGCGGTGTATCCTCCGTTTCCGGTCGCTCGTCCGGCTTCCGTCTGAGCAGCCTCGCGATCGATGCAAGTGCGTTCTTTCGCTATCTTCGCCGTCTAAATTATTAAAATCCCCCAAGGCCGCAATATTAAACTAACAACAGCGTAGCCCGTAATTTTAAATTGCATTATCGTGTGCTCTGCACGTTCCTCGTTCGGAGGCGGCACTCAAGGTAGCTCGAACATAAAACGTATCGTGCTTCGCCTTAACAGCCGCCACAGTAATTACGTCAACGGCGACGATTATCGATTCGCAAATTCGCGGGGATTACGGGACCGCAGGAAAAATTTTTCGAGACCTCGTTCGGTATCGATGCTGTCCATCTTGGGTCTAAAGTCGTTCCCTCGAACGCGATGCCTTCCATCCTACGCGTCGTCGATGGTTCGTGTTCCATATTTTTTAATTCTGTTTCAATTTGTGCTTTTAAAAAGCAATCCTTCCTGGAAAACAGATATGACATTACAGAATACACAGAGTGTTCGGCCAACCCTGGGAAAAATTCTAATGGGAAATTCTGGAGGCCAAAATAAGACAAAAATCAAGAATCTCAATTTCTCGACTGAGGCCCCGTTAAAAAGTTATTAACAATTAAATTCAAAAATTTCAAATCGTCCTGGAAAAATTATTTTCGATTGCAGGGGTCAATTACAATCATTTTTTGTCATTAGACATACCCTCGAAATCCTACGCATTTTCAAGAAAAAAATTCGAGGTCTAAAATTTTTCGACGAAAAAAAAAAATTTCAAATCGTTTTGAAAAAATTATTTTCGGTTGCAGGGGTCAATTACAATCATTTTTGGTCATTAGACATACCCTCGAAATCCTACGCATTTTCAAGAAAAAAATTCGAGATGTGCCTAAATTTTTCGACGAAAAAAAAAATTTGTAATTAATTCTGAAAAAATTATTTTCGGTTACGGGGGTCAATTACAATAATTTTTGGTGAACAGACCTACCCCCGAAATCCTATCCATTTTCTAGAAAAAAATTCAATACGGACGGAATTTTAAACGTGAATAACTTTTTAACGAAGCCCCCATCAACAAATTGGTATTCTTGATTTTCGTCTTATTTTGGCCTCTAGAATCCCCTATTAGAATTTTTCCCAGGGTTGATTGAACATCCTGTATACTATAATATGAAAAATATTATAAGTATGTTTCTGTCGCAGCAGAATTTTTATTTTCTGAAGAATCGTACTCAAAGTGGAGCTTTTGTTTATCTGTTCTCATCGGGAATTATAACGTTTATATGATTGAATTCACCTGTTTGAATCATTCGAGGGAAAAAGGATCTGGTGACAGTAATTGTTCTTTGAACTGCTTATAGATTTAACTGTAAATGATTCGATATTTACTACCGATTGTTGTAGCGCGTTTACATTAAAATTGAGTTCGTTTTAACACGTTAAATATCGTGAGTCACCAGCTACACGGCGCAGTACCTGCTAATGAACGCAGATTCTCTTGGAAATAACGTTCGAACGTGCACAACAAAAGCCGCAATTAAGCAGCCTGAAAGTACAATAAATGTTGCGTGTTGCGCAAATACGAACAGTAACAGTAACAGCGAAATAGTCTGTAAACGTCGTATACGTTTTGCCGTATTCGTGACGAATGTATTTACAATGACGAGTCTTCAACATAGTACTTTAGCGAAATATAAAATACGGGGAATGCAAATACAGTGAGTCAGAAATTAGCAATGGAAGGTGCACGAAGTGCGTTTGACGAACGAATCAACAAGAAACACGATACAAGTGTTCCTTTTTACACGTCTTCCATAACAGAAATGTTCGATTCTATACAATACAAAATAGAAAAAATTATCTCTATATTCGATTTTCGAAATGTTCGAGTGAGAGAATTAACTATAATTTTTGCATCTACTTTGAGTACGTTCGTTCCCATCGCTGGCATTTTATTGGCGACGAATGCAAAGAAAAGCACACACACGCGAGCACACGGCGGTAATAAAGAAATTCCTAGAACCGGTGGCTACGGAAAAATAGCATTCAATTTTCCTTGTTCCGTCCAAACACGGTGGTAATTTCGGCCGTGAAAAACGGGCGATCATGCACGCGTGTTTTCCATCCTTTGTTTGATGCGTGTGAATTTGCACGTGTCGCCTGATTGCACACCCACCGCCGTCATTTACAGTACCCGGTGATTTCTGTCTCTGATCTACGATCTGCTTTAGGAACTAATTCGTGATTCATTACGCTCGCGTACGATGTTCAGCGTCGCATTAAATTATGTAAACGGTTCAAAATTTTCTTTATCTCTGATCGAACACGACAGATAATAACGAACCAGTCGGTTCGTTTCGTAATTCCACGCTTGCGAATACAAATTTCCGAACAAACATGTATGACATCATTACGGTTACAAGAAACCGTAAACCTTTGTGTTTCTTACGAATTAGATTCCTTGCACGATAAACCATCCACTAGTTTTCTCGCGTACATTTAATTATGTCGCGCTCGATACGTAAGAGATACCGGAGATACGACAATGGGACAGTCATTTGCAAGATCGTACACGCCCGGGATTCGTCACATAGTCCGGGAACTCGCGACTGATCGCTCCGTGTTGTGACGAAACAATTTAAACTGAACTGTTGCAGCATCGTAAACATTACATAAGTTCTCTATACGGAGTCTTAAATTTATTTTATTTTAGTTTATTTATTTGTTATACAGGGTGTTCACCACTGGGAAAAATTTCAGTGGGAGACTTTAGAGGCCAATATATTTAATTAACGTTTAAAGTTCCACCCATACTGAATTTTTTTCTCGAAAGTGGGTAGGAATTCCGGGGTATGTCTATTGACCAAAAATGATTGTAATTGACCCCCACAACCAAAAATAATTTTTCCAAAAAGATTTGAAATTTTTTTTTTCCGTCGAAAAATTTTAATACCTACACGAATTTTTATCTAGAAAATGGGTAGGATTTCGGGGATATGTCTATTGACCAAAAATGATTATAATTGACCCCCGCAACCGAAAATAATTTTTCCAAAAAGATTTGAAATTTTTTTTTCCCGTCGAAAAATTTCCCACCTTCTCGAATTTTTTTCTAGAAAATGGGTAGGATTTCAGGGATATGTCTATTGACCAAAAATGATTATAATTGACCCCCGCAACTGAAAATAATTTTTCTAGAATGATTTGAAACTTTTCAATTTCGTCAAAAAATTCGCCTATCTCTTCGAATTTTTTTCTCGAAAATGCGTAGGATTTCAGGGGTGTGTGTAATGAGCAAAAATGATTATAATTGTCCCCTGCAACCAAAAATAATTTTTTCAGAACGATTTAAAATTTTTTAATAACTTTTTAACGAAGGCTCAGTCAAGAAATTGATATTCTTGATTTTCGTCTTATTTTGGCCTCTCGTATCTTCCATTAAAATTTTTCCCGGGGGTGGCCAAACACCCTGTATAGTCGATGGACATATCCATCGCGAAATAGAACGATGGAGACGCATGCTTGGACTCGTGTCAGAGAGTTTTGTTGGCGAGACAGCGATCCTCTTATCTTCGCCCACGCGAGTCGAGCGAACGCGGCGTTTCCTCTCGCTGGAAGACAACGTGAGATCCTTGGATTACGTCGAGTCGCAATCGAAACACCCCGGGGACGAAAAAAGAAAAAGAGACGAGATCGATGATTCAGAATCGTAGTTCGTCCGACTCGCGTGAGCGTCGGAAGGAGCGTCCATTCACGCGTGACACACGAGCTAGAGTACGAGCGCGCGCATTCCACTTACGTTCATTCATAAAAATCTCGCCGTTCCTGGAAGCCATGCTGCTCGCGAGGAATCACGAGATTCGTAAGACACGGAAGCGTTTGAATCATTGACTCCGGATACGCGGATCGCGATCTACCGCGGGGAACCTCCATCTTTAACGAGCTGTTAACAGGAATACGCCTACGCTTTCCAGAGCATCGATTTAATTACAATTTGCTTGGAGAAAATCTTCCATAGTTGCATGGTAATTTAACTTGATCTCTTCGAACTTGGATTTGAGATAATATTCTATTTTTTTTTAATTCCTTACAATTCTCTCTGCATAAATTCTAAAATCGCATTCCCATGGCTCGTCTTTAGGCGAATTACAATATTTATTTTCGTCGAAGCGAAGCACGAGACTGAATCGTTTCATCCCGTGAGAGTAGATTAATTTACATAACGATCTTCGAGGCTCGAAAAGACTCGAGATAAATCCTGTCTGTTTAGAAAGGATCCCCAACAGTATTAAAAATAATACAGTAATCTGCTTTCTACTACCAAGAATTTCACGGTGATTGCCAAAGATTGACTAACAATCGACCTTGTTTGAAATAGTTATTTTTAAATTACTATTCTACCTATTTAAAAAGTGAGGAACTGTCAATCAAAGTACAAAGCTCGACTTTTCAGCCCTCGATGATGTTTGCATAATTGCACGACAAAGGCGTTAAATGAAATGACCGCTGGTTTTCCAAGTGTCTTGGTTCTGAGAAACGTAGGTCCGAAATATTTTAACCGTCGACTACACCGGCCAATTACGAGCTACTCAGGAGACACAACAGCACAGAGCTTATTTCAATGCTGAATCATGGTCGTTCAAGGCTTCCGTCTTAACGGATTTGCGACAGTGGCTCGAGTGGAGCGAAGATCCACTGAATTACTCCGTACGAATCGAATATTCCGATGAATATCTTCTTTATCCGCTCTTCCATCGTGCGACTGTGACTCACGGAATAACTTTACACTTACTGCACGCCGTTCGAGGCTGCGATTGCTTTTTCATTATGCATTTTACTACTTACCGTACGCATCGTTCGCTCTCAGAGTGAATTTAGTGTCTACTAAAGCGTGCAGTATCAGGATCTGCTTGTGGGAATCTGGGAAACGATGAATCACACAGCAACATACTCTGATTCGATTCTTGCACGAACCTGAAAACGTTATACTTTTAATGGGGATGAAATTACATGTACAAAATAGTATTGAAGACACTAAATTTATAATATACCATCTTTGTGACGCCTTCTTAGGTCCAAGTTTTTGAACTGTTCGATCCTATACGAGATAAACAATGTAATTTATTTTGGATTTTGGAGCACGTGATACTGGATTTAAAAACCCGTACCTTGTTTTGCGTGAATAAATTATGCAGTCGTGAAGTAGGTACTCCCCGCGGCCATATTTAACTCGTCAACGTCCTCAAACGATCGACCGCGTCACGTTACGGAGTAGTTTTTTTTGTTAATCGCGTTAGCAACGTGCCATTATCTTTTTGCACCGTCGCGTTTTTTGCCCATTACAGGATAATCGTCTTACGGCAAAAAATAAAGTCTGTCCACAAGAGAGCCCCTTACGTTTCATTATTTCCAAGCCTGGAGTCCGTTCCTCTTGCAGATGTTTTCTCGACGATCGAAGAAAGTGCCATAACTTTGCCTGGAAATATAGAAATTGCGAGAAATTAAATATTTTGTAGTCTCGAGGCATTTTGTATTACACTGTTCGCGGTTAAAAATTTTTTTAAATTTTTAGAATACTTGCAAACGTTTTATCGAATGTAAGAAAGTTTTTTTCGAGCTAAGAATATCCTGTAGTTCTGCATCGAACGATAGACGAGGAAAACGGAAACACGTACACCGCGGCACGTACTATTCGCCGGAATATTAATTGCCTTTACTCGACGCGGTTAAATAACAGTATCATATAGCGAATACCGTCATCGGTCGGGTCAATCCCCTCGAGCATCATCGTCTCCTCCATTTACAGTTTACGAACGCTCGAAACTCCACGCGGGATCCCCTTCGATCGATTTTACAAAATTAATGTATAATAAGATCTTGGTTTCCTTGATAACGGATGTACGCACGATTTTATCTAGATATCGAGGACGGATGCTAAAAGTGGCACGAAAGATGACTCGTTTTTAAAAAGATAATCTGTACTGTAAATGTAACAGTGAATTACGCGTAATAACAATCCACGCGTATGTATCACGCTTGTTCCGACGAAGAGTATAATTCGGACCGATTGGCTCTGAATTCTTCAGACAAGAAAATTGTAAATTATATGTAAATTGAAATGGAACCGCATCCTTGATGTACAAATAGCTTTTAACACTAGATTTACGGGCATTGATCGCACGCATATTCATTGATACCTTTCATGTCGACGATTACCTTAAAATACGATTTTTCTTTTAATTAGAATATGTATTCATGTCATTGCATCGAACAAATTCAACATAAGTTGTTAAAAAATAATATTTACGCGCTCTGCGATTTTAAATATGGAACCGACATCCGTCAAATTGACGGCTTCCGTAAATCTAGTGTTAAAGTAATGACATTCTGATTAATACCGGATAACAGTGATGGTTTCGGATAGTAATAAATGACTTTCTCGTTACAGAACTACCTGTCCCATTTCGGTTACCTGCAACCTATAAATCCAACGAGCGGTGGAATCATATCGCAAGAAACACTATCCAAAGCAATCGCCGAATTCCAATCTTTCGCCGGATTGAACATAACAGGTAAGCGATATAAATTCATCTTACAATCATCAGTTTCTTAAAAATTATCGCCTACTCCTTATTTTACTATTAAAGTTCCTTTATAAAAATTCTGAGATGTGCAATTCACAGATACACTATAAGCTAAGTTTCAGTCACAATAAAAATCGCCCTAAAATTGTACAATTTTATTTGTACAAATGTAAAATTTTCTCTGAGAATCTATTATACAGGGTGTTCGCCCCCCCCCCCCTGGGAAAAATTGTAATGGAGGATTCTAGAGGCCAAAATAAGACGAAAATCAAGAATACCAATTTGTTGATTGACCCTTCATTAAAAGTTATTAACGTTTAAAATTTTACACTTTCTCGAATTTTTTTCTAGAAAGTGGGTAGGATTTCGAGGTAATGTCTACTCACCAAAAATGATTGCAATCGACCCCTGCAATTAAAAATAATTTTTTTAAAACGATTTGATACACGTGTAATTACAGGGGAATCATTCATTCATGATCAGACATTATATTTTCGTTTAGGAATTTTTTTCTCGAAACTGGGTAGGATTTCGGGGGTATGTCTATTCACCAAAAATGGTTGTAATTGACCCCTGTAACAGAAAATAATTTTTTTAGAACGATTTGAAAAATTTTTTTTTCGTCGAAAAATTTCACACCTTCTCGATTTTTTTTCTCGAAAGTGGGTAGGATTTCAGGGATATGTATAATGACCAAAAATGCTTGCAATTGACCCCTGTAACCGAAAATAATTTTTCCAAAACGATTTGAAATTTTTGAATTTAATTGTTAATAACTTTTTAACGATGCCTCCATCAAAAAATTGATTTCTCTAGAATCTCCCATTAAAATTTTTCTCAGAAATGTCTGAACACCCTGTATATTCTTGACTATTGCTATTTGCATATTCCTTATTTTACAATTAAAGTTCCTTCATAAAAATTCTGAGAGCGTGTAACTCAGTACAGATACCTCACTAAGTTTCAATCAATATAAAGATCGCCTAAAAATTGTACAATTCTATTTACACAAATAGGTGTATTTTCGACTTTTGTACAAGTTACACTATTTTTGTAAGGGACTGGAGTTCCGGAACTCCGTCTCCATCGTCAATTAACATTTATTTACGTCCTTGCGATCGCCTCCCCGATTATATTTAACCGTAATTGAGTTTAATAGTTCTCGTGGGTGCTTGCACGTGAATCATGCGAGTGGACGCATTCATTCGGCGTCGCGGGGCACCGCTGACTCATCGAGACTCGCGTACAGCATCAAATTTGCTGGATCGAAGTAATTGTCCCGAGTCGTATTGGTAGACGTCACGCATAGTATCAGAGTCCGATTCCAAAAGTCGTTTCCTATACGTCAAAACATTCCGTACGTCATACTAGTTACCGAGAAAAATTTTATTATTCCACCGGGAACGGAATCGGGGGAAAATTCTGATGGCGGCCGAACCGTGAAAAGAATTACGAGCCTTGAGACGTGACATTCCGTCGAGAAACAATTGGTCTCGAAAATCTCCAACGGCCACATTTGTTCTACATTTTTTTAAATCAAATCGTAGAAGATCTCTGATGAGAATTTCAATCGGGTACGGAACGTTATAATTTACGTCGAACGCTAGTTGGTTGGAAAACGGATTTTGTTTCTACGAATCCCCGGCTGCAAAATATGCACTTGCATCTTCCCCGATACTTGTCCGACCGGCTCTGAATAAAGAGTGCATTTTTACATTTCTAGACCTTGAGGGACCGGCGGGCGCTGCTTTGCGGCTGCTCGCTCGAAAACACGTGCAATTTCGCGACGGTCGACCGAGAAATCGGTAGCGAAAAAAACAGCGCCGTGAAAATCGATGAACGAACGTCAAACAATCGTCCGAGACGCCCAAAGCGTCTGGCGTGAATTGCTTAGCGACCTGAGGCTATTAAACGAAACGGAACCATCGAGGCTCGAGCCTTGAAACTTGACAAATAAGATCGACGAGAACGGACAAAGAAACAAATTGCTAAATAGAACGCAAATAGTGTCGTTGTTTGCACGTAATTTCGAGCAACAGCAATTGGAGTCGCGTAATTATTTAATTAATCGACGTTTGGATTGCGTGGTGCAATCAAATCAGATGTACGATGTGTATTATTCTAAAAAATTACGATTCTTATGCACATTTAAGAATATATGGTTAACATTTGATTAAAATATTTGTAAAACCGACGGTGTAACATTTTTCTGCTCTAACAGGGACTTTGTATACAGGGTGTTCCGCCATCCCTGGGAAAAATTGCAATGGGGGATTCTAGTGGCCAAAATAAGACGAAAATCAAGAATACCAATTTGTTGATGGAGGCTTTGTTAAACAATTATTAACGTTTAAAATTTCACAACTTCTCGAATTTTTTTCTAGAAAGTGGGTAGGATTTCGAGGATATGTCTAATGACCAAAAATTATTGTAATTGAACCCTGTAACTAAATATAATTTTTTTAATGATTTGAAATTTTTCAATTTTGTCTAAAAATTTCAATACCTACTCGAATTTTTTTCTCGGAAGTGGGTAGGATTTCGGGGGTATGTCTGTTGACCAAAAATGCTTGCAATTAACCCCTGTAACCGAAAATAATTTTTCCAAAACGATTTGAAATTTTTTTTTCCCGTCGAAAAATTTCACACCTTTCCGAATTTTTTTCTAGAAAGTGGGTAGGATTTCGGGGGTATGTCTGTTGACCAAAAATGCTTGCAATTGACCCCCGCAACCGAAAATAATTTTTCCAGAACGATTTGAAATTTTTGAATTTAATTGTTAATAACTTTTCAACGAAGCCTCCATCAACAAATTGGTGTTCTTGATTTTCGTCTTATTTTGGCCTCTGGAATCCTCTATTAAACCTTTTCCCATGGGTACACCCTGTATACTTTAAATATACAAAGTTCGCCCAAAATTTTAGTAAATATAGTTGGCCTGAAGTTACACGTGCCCCACGAACTCATATTTTTTCAATGTCATCGTTTGTACAATCTCTCTTTGTAATACGCTTAATAATCGAGCATAATAACGTCGAAACGTAAATCGCAATATCTCTATACACGGTTCATTCACACCCATTGTCGCGAAAATCTTTTGTATCTAAACGAATTATTACTTCCGGCGGGGATTTCGAGCCGATGTCGCTGATATTACAAAACGTTATCGGCGAAGACAACCTGCTGTCGGTGATGCAATAACGAAACGTTTGACAATAGCAAATTCGAGGACAAAATATCGAGGGGTACAGTTTAAATAATTCATCGAATTTGCAACCAGATAAATAACTCAATTTTTTAACAGGACAGTCCACTTTAAAAAATACATATAATTTATGGATGTGGGTAGTTGACATTATGCTACGCGATAAAAAAAAATGTTTAAAACACGGTTATGCAGAATGTGTTCTTCGAATGCAATTTTCAATATTTAAAAATTTTGTGATAACGTCGTCGATGGGAACGAGAACGAGGATTGAAACGAACTAATGAGAATTACAGGCGTATAAAGGATAATGGCACAGTGGATGGGGAACCTCGATGGCGAACGCGACGTACTTTAGGCGAGAAAAATGATGCTGAACGATGACTCAGAGTTCGGTGATGTGCAATAGATTCATCAGTGGCGCTTAACAAAATGATTCACAGCCTGCAATATTGATGCTAAGGCACGTTCTTCCATTCGTGAAGATAATTAAAACAAACTCTAATATTAAATCTATCTCGATCGAAGAGGATAGAAGCGTGTTTTCTGAGGCATTGATCAATACAGTTTTTATCAGAAAATCGGAATCTCGAAGCAGAACGTTATCTCTGAAACAGTGATCGCGAAGAAGGGATTTTACTTGGATCACCGACGCTGTTGCTTCATCCAGACTCCAGGAAGCAATATTAAACTCAGTTTCTTTAACTCGCGATACCCCGAAATTACATCACGAGATTCCGTTTACAAAATAACCACAAGAAACCGATCGTCGGCTCGATACAATTTAAAAAATAGTTCCTACATTTCTCGTGGCGAATAGAATATTGCTATTGCCGTGGTTCTCTGCAGAGTTGCGAAACGAGAACTGGTCGAAACGTTACCAAGCGAGCTGAGCATCCGCGGAAGCGGCGATTCGATGGTCGCCAATAAAAAAAAAACGAAGGTGAACGGAAGAATTATCTAACTATAAAATTGTACACCGCCGGTGACGGTATTATTCGAGATGAAACGCGTTTATTGACAGTAATCTTCTGCCACGTGCTCGACGCATCCTGTGCTTCCTAGTAACGCTGGATACCATCGACTCTCTGCGTCGGGGTTCCGGTAACACGGCTGCACGTAACAGAGTCGCTAAAAAAAAACAACAACAACAGATAGTTATGAAAATATTTCACAAGAAACAAAGTTGTTTGCACACGGCGAGAGAAATAAAAAAATTGCAACGAATCGTTAGACGCTCGTTTTCGCCTTATTGCGAGACGAAAGAAATTCTGTCATCGTCGAGGTTTCACCGTGTTTGCGCAACCAACGATCGAAGTTTAACGCAAAAAACCTACCCGTACGCTGGCCTTTTCTCTATCGGACGCAACAAGATTCGGAACCCGGGTTGACTCGATCGTTTCGTATTCAAATCGATCTGCAGGATCGTTCCACGAACGCTACAATTTTCACGCAAACCGGCATTAATAAGCGTACAACTTCCCGGTCGCGTGACCGCCGCTAACACAGTTCAGGCTCGTTCTCACCGCGCACTCGATCGAATTCCGACCCTGCGTTTAATCGTACAGAATCGGTAGACGATACGGAAGATATAAATATACAAAAATTCTATAACAGAGAAAAATTACAACGCTCGGTTCACTCGTGGGTCATTTCAAATGTAAAATGAAAAGGAGGATATCGAAACTAAGGATGAAAATAGCGAGATATTAAAAATTCCGAACGCTGTAATTTTTATGTAAATTGCCTCGATAAAAATATTTTATTTCTACCCCAACGTGGGGGTTGTTAAAAGTAATGTGTTCTCAATGGGGGGACGTGCAAGTCCCGGTCGGTACGCGAGTGTGCGGGGAGCTTAATGTTTTCGCGTGCTCCGCATATTATGCATATACGCGTGCATGTTACGTTGATGCATATGCACCGCGATACAGGAAACGCACACGTGCACGCCGGGATCGGGAATGGAGAATAGAGCGCGGCGGCACAGTCGAGGGATCGATACCCGCGGATCCTGCGATCTGAACTTGTGATTACGTGAAATCGAATGATACGAACACGCTCGTGAAAATTTTGCAAACGCTCTCGTGTACAGAGTTGGGCTATATTTTGTAAAAGACTAACATCTAGATATCGTTGCTCGTCGAACAAAACGTAGAATTTGAATTACATATCTCAACTAGTATCAGTTTTAGAACTTTTTAACAAGTATAAATATTTGACCAGCCTACGAAGCACTTGATAAAATTAGTTTCACAAATCACATTTGTCTCGTTGACTCCTGCGATCTGAACTTGTGATTACGTGAAATCGAATGATACGAACGCTCGTATTAACACTTTAATGGCCGCGATATTGTAGATCAAAGTGAGATACACGAAGATGTTAGGAATATTATTATAAGGAATTATAAATGTAACCTCAACAAACGTAATAAGAATGTATGATGAAATGGTGGCTGATACAGTAGATCACGCATACGTGACAGCGGCCGTCAAAGTGTTAACCGCGCGAAAATTTTACAAACGTTCTTGTGTACGTTCTTGGGCTACATTTTGTAAAAGACTAACATCTAGATATCGTTACTCGTCGAATAAAATAGGATTTGAATTACATATCTCAACTAGTATCAGTTTTAGAACTTTTTAACAAGTATAAATATTTGACTAGCCTATGAATCACTTGATAAAATTAGTTTCACAAATCACATTTGTCTCGTTGACTTTCTAGATGCGCTATTACATTGTGAGATCGTTATTAAGAATATTGTTTCGTTTTCAGGTGACTTTGACGAGGAGACCTACAAGCTGATGGCATTGCCGAGGTGTGGCGTTAAAGACAAAGTTGGCCCCGGATTTGCAAGGTCCAAGCGTTATGCCCTTCAAGGTAAATAGAGTAAATATTAAATTAGAAAAGTTGCACCAATCCTTTGCAGTAAATCTTAAAGAGTACCGAAAGAACGACAATATAAAAATGGTAACAAGTTTGGATTCAGCTGAGATTCAACGTGTGACATAACATTCGATCGAGTATCTGATTATCTAATCGCCAGTGATCTGCACATGCAGACGTTGGAATCAGAAGCTACTCGCTATCGTTTCGTATCCGACCTCACAAAAACAGATTCGCGTTAATATTTCGTTGGATAATAACAGTTATCAAACTGTTCGTTTGTCTCGACATCCTCGAATTCGATAAAAAGATGAATTCCTCGAGATCCCGATCTTAACGAAAGAATATTTACATTTTGCAACACAACAGTTTCCACAGCGCAAGAAATGTTTAACAGTCAGGTGTTACTCTTGGCTTCCTGCCTAGTTGGTCGTCAATGCGAAGTCAGTCACCCTAAACAGGTCACGCGCGTCTGTATCGCAGCTATTCGCCGGATACTCTGAATGCATTTTTTTAGGCATCGAAATTGTTCCAAATACATTTCCGATCGCCCTACTAAGGACCCTGCTTCCAGACAATCGACGACCATTTTCACGGAGAACAATCGAAACAATTACATCTCGAACTTTCTTCGACCAGTAGTCATACTAATTACCCTTTGACCGCTAGTCACGCCAGTTAATTACCTACGATCACCGGTTTTCCCGCGACAGCGTTAATTAATCACGAACGTTTCTCGGAACAAAGGAAATCATCGATGAACGACGCATTCCAAGCGATCGTACTCGTACCCTAACCAGCCGTATCGATCCCGATCGAATTGCGAGGACATAGCCGCGGGGTTCGATCTAACCGTGACTTTGAACCTCGCGTGAACATTCCTGCTTTTCATCGAACGAACCCGCGGCGACGGAATCGCCGATCCGTGAATCCTACCGGAATTCTATCCGCGTAATACGGGGGTCTAACTGTGACCCACTGGAGCAGCGGTTCCCAAACTTTCTCTATCGGTCGCCCTCTTCGTTCAACAGACTCATTTTCAGCCTAACAGATCGTAAATACAAATATGCAAAACGAAGCTAAAGAAGAAAAGTTCCGACTGAAATTCTTGTAGTAAAAATTATATACGTTCCATTGAAGTGGGCCTTGATCGATGCGAAAATATAGTGTATACTTGTATCATCCAACGATTCAACTAGTCTCCAGCGAATCGAAATCGAGCAACGTGTCCATCCTCCGCGATCCACGCGTTTAAAAATAAATCGTTGCACAACGAACGAACAAGACGCTCGAACAATAATTGCCACTCGCGGTAGCGACCGTTACATAAATGGATATCGCGGAGCGGAGAAGATGTTCTCCATAAAAATGATAAATTACGATAAATGCGTGCTGAGCGCGTCGCGATCGAAGGTTGGCGCCAAACATGCCCGACGATCGGTCGAGAGAAAGGAAACGTCGTTGCTTATTTTTTTCTTTCACACCGTATAGTGTCGTAAGTGTAATACCCGTTTTTCATCGTGGTCGCTTCTGCGTAGGCTCGAGATGGCGCGTGAAGAAACTGACGTACAAGATCAGCAAGTATCCGCAGCTTTTGCCGCAGCACAAAGTCGACACCGAACTGAGCAAAGCGTTCAAAGTGTGGTCGGACTACACGGATCTCACCTTCGTCCAAAAGAAATCGGGCCAGGTGAGTCGGGAGCTATTTACCTGGGGGGAAAGATAAGAGCTGTAGGCCTTTCAAAAGAGTTTCTGAAGTAGCAAATTTTTAAATCGTACCCCTTTGTTTTTAGGTCCACATCGAGATCAAGTTCGAGACAGGCGAACACGGTGACGGGGATCCCTTCGATGGACGCGGCGGCACTCTGGCCCACGCTTACTTCCCTGTTTACGGCGGCGATGCCCATTTCGACGACGCCGAACTGTGGACCATCGACAGCTTCCGTGGTACGAATCTCTTCCAAGTCGCCGCCCACGAGTTCGGTCATTCCCTCGGTCTGAGCCACAGCGACGTCAAAAGCGCCCTTATGGCGCCCTTCTATCGCGGCTACGAGCGCTACTTCCGGTTGGACGACGACGACATCCAGGGTATTCAGGTAAGCGCTAAGCAATGATCAATGAAACTGTCCCGCTCCACTCTGCAATTTAAAGGTACGATAGACGTTATTTAGATTCAATCTAGATTTAAGTGGTTTTTACATTGGTTGGACTTTAATGTGGATTTGTCGCAGGCTTTGTACGGAAAGAAGACAGTGAATACCGGTGGAATCCCGACTGGGCCTAAATTCGGAACAACGACTACCGCGCCGCCTAGCGAAGAAGACTCGGAACTATGCACGGACCCAAAGGTCGACACAATGTTCAACTCGGCGGAGGGGCACATGTATGTGTTCAAAGGTGAGTGTTGGAATTACAATTATAGAAGAACGTGGACAAAAATGGCGAAGATTTAATATGGTGCGTATGCTCTGAATTACATTTGCCTTCAGGTGATCGTTATTGGAGATTAACCGCGGACGGAGTGGCGGTGGGCTATCCGAAATTCATTTCTCATTCGTGGAAAGGTCTGCCAGGGAACATAGACGCTGCCTTCACTTACAAGAACGGGAAGACGTACTTCTTCAAAGTAAGAAAACTATTGCAAACCTATCCAATTCATCTACTCGTGCTTTATATTTCTAACTTCCATATCCTTGCTACGATTGCTGTCTTTTCTACAGCCAGAAAAATGTCTTAAGACGAATAGAATTTCGAGATTGAAAAGGAGTAATAGTAACAATAATACATCAATTTCTGAGAGCAATTTCGTTGTGACAGGGTTCGAAATATTGGAGATACGTGGGCAAGAGAATGGACGGGGATTACCCGAAGGAGATTAGCGAAGGTTTCACGGGAATTCCGGACAACATCGATACCGCGACCGTGTGGACCGGAAACGGCAAGATCTACTTCTACAAGGGCACCAAATTCTGGAGGTTCGACCCTGCGCAGAAACCACCGGTGAAGAACACGTATCCTAAGCTGACCTCGAACTGGGAAGGCATCCCGGATAATCTCGATGCCTCGATCGTTTATCGTGGTTACACGTACTTCTTCAAGGGCGACGCTTATTATCGATTCAACGACAGAACGTTCTCCGTAAGTGCTTCATCTTTAGACCCAATAAAGCATACTGACAAATCCACGTTCAGTAAATTAACTCAGGTATTTACCAGAATGGCTCTAGCTCTCTTGTATCTGGTAGAGTGTGTTGCTAGAGTTTCCACGATATTTCAAGTTCAGCAACTCCTTCTAAGTGGGAATAAATTAAAGCTTGCGTCAGTATGGGTAGATTTTGAATGTTTCAAGAAAATGGTCGAATAAGCTTACTTTGAATCGTACGGTTTCTGGCGATGCTTCAGGTGGACGTTGCTGATCCAGCGTTTCCAAGGTCGACGGCCTACTGGTGGTTCGGTTGCAGATCTGCAAACAAAGGAACGTTAGGTAATGTCCAATGGCTACGCGATAATCCTGAAGACGCGTTCCCGAATTCTGGCATCCTGGAAACCGTGGGCGGTGACTTTGAGGACGACGATGACAGAAACGGTGACGTAGGAGACATCATTCTAGACGCAGGTACTAAAGCTTCATTCGAGTCGAACCAAATTCTTACCTCGTCTTAGAAAAGTTTCAGTAGTCTGCTTCTGTCTAATAAAAATAATTGTGAAAGAGGACTGTGATAAATATAGCTATTTAAATATCGATAGACTGCTAAAATATACAATGGTACTCAATAATTTCTAGATCTTCCTATATCTGCATTGGAGAAGGAAAGTAGAAATATAAATAAAAAATAGATTTGGACTTTTAACTTTCCCCCTCCAAAGCAGAATCGAAGGGCTAACTGTCCAGAAAATTTTGCATAGCAGAGTGTTACTTGAATGAGTAAATAAATTGTTAGCACAGTGGCCTTTGTAGAAGTGGACAAACTGAAACTTTGAACTTATTCCACCTCTGTATAGGAATCTGAAGTGGAAATAAGTGAATTATAAATTATAAAAGACGAGAATACAGTATTTGATGTCTCGAACACCTGGCTACTACATACCTAGGGCTTCCATCCATCGAGGAAATTTGTGCATGTGATAGAGGACAACAAACGCGGTTATTCCCTTGTTCTATTTCTGTTTGAGAATGCAATTTTCATTAAAATACAGGGTGTTCGGTCAAAATTTTAATGGGAGATTCTAGAGGCTAAAATAATACGAAAATCAAGAATACCAATTTCTTAACTGAGGCTTCGTTAAAAAGTTATTAACAAAATTAAATTAAAAAATTTCAAATCATTCTGAAAAAATTATTTTTGGTTGAGAAGGTCGATTACAATCATTTTTGATCATTAGACATATCCCCGAAATCCTACGCATTTTCGAGAAAAAAATTCGAGAAGGTGGGAAATTTTTCGACGGAAAAAAAAAATTTCAAATCGTTTTGGAAAAATTATTTTTGGATGCAGGAGTCAATTGCAATCATTTTTGCTCATTACACACACCCCTGAAATCCTACGCATTTTTGAGAAAAAAATTCGAGAAGGTGGGAAATTTTTCGACGGAAAGAAAAATTTCAAATCGTTTTGGAAAAATTATTTTTGAATGCAGGGGCCAATTGCAATCAGTTTTGCTCATTACACATACCCTCGAAATCTTGCGCATTTTCGAGAAAAAAATTCATTACAGGCGGAACTTTAAACGTTAATAACTTTTTAACGAAGCCTCCATCAACAAATTGGTATTCTTGATTTTCGTCCTATTTTGGCCTCTAGAATCTCCCATTACAACACCCTGTATAATGCACAGAGTACAAGCTACAGAGATTCAAAATAGAAAAACAGTAACAATTCTCATTCGATAGCTCTTCCACACATAACAAGTCCATGTAATCATAAAACATAAATTGCACTTCAGCATCCATAGTGAGTTTACAGTTACAATAATGAACGACGCTACGATTACTTCGACGTTAATACAAGGTTGTTTGCACAAACTTCTTCGGTGAATAGAAAAATTTTAAAACGCGATAATCACTTAATTTGGGTGTTACACGGTGGTGGTGGTATCATCGAAGCCAAAAAGTAACTGTAATCGAATCGATCGAGTATCGTCATATTCTCAGTGTCACCAGCACATACGTATCGCTTCCATACGTCGTGTATTCCTTTGTCTCTGTTCATTCCCCATTAAATATACGCAAATCGGCAGTGATACTAAGAAATTTAATATTCCTAAATATCAAAAATCTTACTTATATCACTGCCAATATGCAAAATTGTCATTTCGCTAAAATCCGATCCACCCCTAGGATAACTTCCGCTGAGTTTGATCTTCGAGATTAAACCAGACTCGCAAGAACTTAAATTTTCTCGTATTTTAATTAGGTGGATCTTTGCTATCCACAGGGGGTAAGTAAAAAAAGAAAATCTGTATTCAGTGTACGCATTATTCTGTTCACCAGATGGGTTGACACCCGATAAATACGATCGACTGTTTAATTTTAAAAATATTGCACGATGAAAAGTAGAAACGCACGGAACAAGTCGAAACGCCGGAAGTCCTCCTAGTGTCCAAGCGCGATCACCCTCCCCGCAATTCCAGACTTTTAAGCAACGTCTTCGAACGTGTATGCCGCGAATATCAGATTCACACGTTTCTGATCGCCTAGAGTATCTATTAGCCAGGCGGCAAATGAAGTTTTACGTTTCTGATAGAAAAAAAAAAAAACAGTTACTCGTATTTGAAACACCGTACACGAGAGGGGGCTAAACCCTGAAATATCATCAGTCACCGTCGCCGGGCCCAGTTTGCCGGAAAAGAACAGTAAATATTACAACGTTAAGCTTTCCCTGTTTCTCATATTTCTTCGTTTAATGTTTCGTCTCGCTTATTCACGAAAACGCACAACTTCTCAGAACATTGCGTATTCTTACTTGCGTTGCGTGTCTTGTCTTTCTGCCCTCTTCTGTCTTCTTCTGGCTGTTCCGTGTACCGTACATCCCCCTTCGGTGTCGCCATTCCTAACATTCATTCACGGGGAGGAATCATCCGCTGATACACGAATTCCACTGTTGCACGTCACCATTTCGCTAACACTATTCGTCTAACACCACCTGCGTAGCTTAAAACTGTAAAGAAAAAACTAATATACTATTTTGCACAAAGTGGCTCTACTTTACGTTTACTAATCGCTTCGAATAACTTCGCGAGCCAAATTTTACCTTAATGTCGAGGATAGACTCGTCCAAGATACGTCGTTGTGCTATAAACATATTAATCAAGTTACACGCGTGAAATATACACAGCTGATGTAATTGTTCTAACAAAAATCTGTACCTTTTGTTTCTTTAACAACTTCTGCATGATGTAACGAGCTCTTCTTTTGGACGAGTCTTCTTTAAACGAAACTGTATATCTCCTAACTGTACGTTCACTGATAGTTTTGCACGAATTACGAACATCTCACGAACACACGCGAAGGATGTGTCACAGCACGAAACGCGCAGAAACGTGTGTGTAACATGCACGTGCCTTCACTCGAGTGTGAAATAAAAGAGGTGCATGATTAAACTGTACGGAATACGGTTACACGTTGTTTGGAACTTAATCTACCCCGTAGGACGATGTCTCCATCTATCATCCTTCCGCGAGAAGAAAGCACAGCGTGTTTACATCCCCACTCTTGCTGCTGTCCGCTGATTGGCTGTCACCGATCTTCGTCACCGTTTTCGACCAATCCTGTGAGTCAGCGGACTGCAACAGGAGTGGGGATGTAAACACGCTGTGCCTTCTTCTCGTGGAAGCACGGTACCTCTCTCCCCCTAACCATCTTTCGAACCCAACAACATCGACCTTGATATCCCAATCTCTTTCGTTTATTTCTTTCATGTTATCGCACCTACCTACGATTCTTTATTCTCTCGTTTAAGATTCCCTTTCTACCCATCTCCACTTTCGCGTGCACGTATTATTTGTTTACTTCTCATATACACGGTTTACAAATGCACGAATATTCTACTTTCAATCCTAATGGTTTCGTTACACGAGGAATCGTTTGGTACCAGGGCATGTGAAATTTTCGGTCTCCCTTTGCACCCATTCTATTTTCTTCGGGTGGTCTCATTTGGTAAGGTTTATGTGGAAGCTACTGGAAATGTAGACATTTTCCTCTAAACTGTATTTCGATACAATATTTCGGGAATTCTTTTTCGTTTGTAGCTTATTACTATACAACGTGGGCCGTATAGTCATTTTTATACATCATAGCGATACTTAACGGATAAGGAAAGTTTGAACTTTCTCGCCAGCCTTGATATTATTTACGTAAACAGCCCGTGGCTCACCTTGTATATGTTAGTCGCAAAAGATTTTTGTGCGCTAAAAAAATTACGATTCTGTCGATTTGTTTCTACAAACGTCACGTTTTGTTGCTTTCAGAGAATTTTAACATAAGATGAATTTACGTTTAACAACGGGAAGCCACAGCCGTGGAGTCGTCATTTTCGATCAACTTTTTTTTTTTGGTGAATCTCACAAATAAAGAGACACGTGTCAGAGTACAAAAATATTCGAAGTAAAAAGTGTAGTGAATTGAGAACGGAGCTGATTATTTCCTCGTGTAAGGTTGGAAAGGAGGATGGGGTAACCGGAAAGCTTCTCACGAATCTTTTCGTAGATTCCGAGGCACTCGTTAGATATTTTTTTATTGCAATCTTCCCTATTTTAAGAATCCTTTATCGTTTTAATTTCACTCATATCGTTTTGATTCGATCCCAACACGTCAATGCAAACATGTACATGCAGTTAATACAGTTTGTTCTTTCTCGAGGTAGAGATGTCGATTCGTTCGAGATTAAATCGTAGTAAAGGTATAAAGGCAAATGTTTCGTTCCCAAAGTTTGATCGAGGAGAATTTTAATAGGCACAAAAATCTTACGGGCCGATATACGATTATGCGTTACGATTATTCGGACTTACCAAACCGCGACGCGCTGCCAATGTTGACACGTTGGTGGTGAAATCCTTACACGGTACCAGCACTAACAGATTACGACGCAACACTGGTCTGCGAGAACTGCGGTCGCCAAGAGTCGCGGTTTTCATTAACTCGGCAAAAAAATCACTTTTTCCAGAGGACAACACTCTACACTCGGGATCGCGCGGTTTCGGGAAAAAGTGAACGAACGGGAATGAAAAACTTGTTCGTTCGAGGAATCGTTGGGTCGTAAACTCGGGTTAGAAGGCAGCAAAATGGAACAAGGAATTTTCAATGGAAATAGAATGTCTTTAAATGCGAGATTACGAGGCAGGTTCACGAAGCAGACCTTAACGGGGAAAACTGATCCAAAGCAAACTGAATAAGTTCCAAACAACGACCTGAGACTGCGATTTGTAACCTACGTGTTACCCTCTGTTGTTTCACGCGCGAAACTGTGCGAGCGCGACCGACGCAGTGAGCCATCCAATCAGCAACGATTCGCGTAGCTATCGTAACGCCCTCTCCTACGATTTCTTATAAAATTCGACAGGCGAGACGGACGAGCAGCTAGTCACGTCTTCCAATCAGGACGCGGGCTCTGCGGCGGGAAGCGTTTTCAAATCGTCGTCGACGTGGTGGTACATTTCCCTCAATCTGATGACCATGATCGTCGCTAGAATAATCGCCATTACGTAAAGAAACCTTTCGACGGTGATTATTGAGCGACAGAATCATCGATGACAGGAACGTCCACTAGGAACGTTTGAACTGAACTTTTAAAGAGGGAAAGCGTGGTATTAAACGTGCCCCGAGCACGGGGAGGGAAAACAGTGCCAAAACGGCAATGTGCTAATTTATGCTCGCGAACCGTGAGTGTTAATTCTTTTTTTTGGGGATAATGAACACGTTTACGAAAGTTCGTTATCCTCCCTTAATCTCTCGTGAAACAATCATTCCAGTTGAAGCAACGTTGCGTGAATATCGTTTGACAAAATTTTGCTTCACCGTAGCTGTAAGTGTTTTGCAGTATGTCTTGCGAAGTGCGATTTACGCAACTATTCTGAGTTTATTAATTGATAAAATACGACGCACCTTACAAGGCATCCTGTATATACAGGGTGTTCGGCCACCCATGGGAAAAATTTTAATGGGGGATTCTAGAGGCCAAAATAAGACGAAAATGAAGAATACCAATTTGTTGATGGAGGCTTCGTTAAAAAGTTATTAACGTTTAAAGTTCCGTCCGTATTGAATTTTTTTCTCGAAAATGCGCAAGATTTCGAGGGTATGTGTAATGACCAAAAATGATTATAATTGACCCCCGTAAACGAAAATAATTTTTCTAAAACGATTTGAAATTTTTTTTTTTCCGTCGAAAAATTTTGTACCTTCTCGAATTTTTTTCTTGAAAATGCATAGGATTTTGGGGGTATGTGTGATGACCAAAAATGATTGTAATCGACTCCTGCAACTGAAAATAATTTTTTTAGAATGATTTGAAATTTTTTTTTTCCTTCGAAAAATTTCACACCTCGAATTTTTTTCTTGAAAATGCATAGGATTTTGTGGGTATGTGTAATGACCAAAAATGATTGTAATCGACTCCTACAACCGAAAATAATTTTTTTAGAATGATTTGAAATTTTTTTTTTTCGTTGTCAAATTTCACACCTTCTTGAATTTTTTTCTCGAAAGTGGATAGGATTTCGAAGGTATGTGTATTGACCAAAAATGATTGTAATTGACCCCCGCAACCGAAAATAATTTTTCCTGAACGATTTGAAATTTGTGAATTTAATTGTTAACTTTTTAACGAAGCCTCTATCAACAAATTGGTATTCTTTATTTTCATCTTAGTTTGACCTCTAGAATCTCCCATTAAAATTTTTCGCAGGGTTGGCCGAACACAATGTATGTAAAGTATACAATTACATGTAAAATATGTTTATACATAATGTTATAAGTCGCATGCAATAACGTGTCACCAAACCTTTTACACTGCCTATTTATTCTTTATTCGTACATCATGGTTTGTAAAGACGTTACCGTCGGAGGCACTTATTTTGCGCGTTCATGCGAAAACAGAAATTTGAACGAGACCCAGGGTTTATCGGGACACGACAAACAGCGAATAAAGAAAACGGTGAATTGGTTTTTTCGACTGACAGTATTATGAGTATTATAGAGTTTACTTTTATTATTTCTCGCGTAAAATAGAAATAATCCTCGGAATGTATGGAAGCAAGGAGGTTGGAAAAAAGTTGTTGAAACCTATATAAAGATGTCTGTAATACTCATAGTAGTAACTGTACCAAAAAAAATATTTATCTTCCGTACGAGTGCCTTAAAATGTCTTCAAAACTTTGTAACAAAGTACAGCTTTTTTTGTATAAATATCTACAATCTGTTGTTGTTGGTACATTGGTTAAAAAATAATTGCTATAACTATTCACTTAACGTTCGTTCGCACAAACGATTCTTTACTTGCAAATTCTTTTATCTTATATATACCGTTTTCCGTTTCTTTCGACAAGCTTCTCTTCATTTCAATAGTATGTCTCATTATATAGTAAAACGTTATAATAAATAATATTAATAATAGTTACATATTAATTTCTGATGTTACGAAATGTGAGATTTAATATAGTACGCGAGAACAATAGTTTTTATTACTTTGAAAATAAACTAATTATTTGTATTATGCTTTGAAACCAAAATGACATTAAAAGCAATAATGTATAGTGTATGTTGTACGCGCTACATGAACGTAAGTATACTATGAATTAGGTCTTTCGAGACATCTCTCTTTCGTATATTACTTCAAATCTAGGGTAAGAATAAAAAAAAAATAGTTAAATAACTTTCAAATACTGTAGCAAAGGCGCGAAAAGTATTTACAATTCATAGTATACATATATCATTGTAGAAACATTAACGACATTACCATATTGTTTCTTTATATTCTAAGGGATATCTCCGTAAGTTTGTTATAAATAAATAATTGCGTACTTAAGAATTACCTAGTATGTAAGAATGAACGAAGCACAAAAAGCCTTGTACAGTTTTCTAATGGTTGTTAAATAAATTGTTTAAAAAAAAAAAAAAAAAAGTACCTACAACACACGCAAAGTTTTATATTATCACTGTTTAAAATTTGAATTTTATACGTAAATTGCAGCATAATCATTAACACGATGCGACGTACAAGGCCTTTATTTGCGTTAGATCTTCTGTCAGGGCAATAAAATGATTCATATTGAAACTTGCCGCATTGTGCTATGCCCTGATATTGTACATACTGTATCAATAAAACGTACATGTTCATTTTAACCGATGTTTATTTTGAAGACTTAATGGACAATCCACTTAACATTAAACTATTTTTATTAATTAATATTTTACATCGTAACATTGAGATTTTAATAAAAATATATATATATAAAGTTATTTATATTAAACGCGCATTGTACTATTATTAAAGTTTTCCCTTCGACTTAATTTGGATTAAATTTGTATCTAAACTAATCTTATATGTTAAAAGTTTGGAATACCTTAACAGAAGTTTCTTCCAAAACTGCGTGATGTCAGACATCTTCAAATTATCCCATATAAAATCCCTTCCGCGATCTGCAATTTTCTTGGCCAATTTGTCGTTACTTTTTGCAAATTGTATCAATTCCCTGGATGCGTAAAGCAATATTACGGATACCATGCTTTGCGGCAAAGTATTTATCGTATATTCACAATTAAAGCTAATATCTTACTCTAATACTGTTTGATTAGCATCCTTAGGAACAGGTATGTGATGAATCCAAGGTATCATTGCATTGTAATAAAATTCAGTCCACTCATCGCCAACGTGAAACACTAAAGATCTGCACAGAAACAAGTGCTTGTGCCTGAACGATGCTGCAACGCCTCTGTAGTTAAACAAATATTTATATTCACAGTGAGAATTGAAAGAAACTTCAGCAGCTGGAGGTGCAAACAGTGTATCCTGCA
Organism: Colletes latitarsis; assembly: GCF_051014445.1. NCBI lineage: Eukaryota > Metazoa > Arthropoda > Insecta > Hymenoptera > Colletidae > Colletes > Colletes latitarsis. The sequence continues at coordinate 19,895,215 of NC_135135.1, read as the reverse complement.
ATAAAACATAAAACTGTAATTTATACAACCATGCATGAATGCAGTAATAAAAAAATTATTACTTCATCTGACTTCCATGCTTGATTTTTTGTATATTGAGCGTCTACTAAATTTGGTTTACTTCTGCTCAAAAGTATTAAATTATCACGTTCTGAGCTCGTTCTAGAGCCTCGAAAGAACCCTTTATCTTTTTTCTCTTTCCACGGAGTGCTATTACTAGCCTTGTCTAATGATATACGATGTTCATCCCATCTTCCAAGGCCACGAGGATATAAAGAAATTGCTGGACCGCCTTCCCAAAATGACCATGCTGGATATGTAATATCATAATATTGTGGCGTCTATAAATACATTTTTTACCACTCGAAAATTTTGATTAATACAAAGAATAAATTTATGAAATACGATGGTTTCAAATAAATTCTATCATACACGAAATATTTATTGATATTCAACTTACCTTACTAAACGAGAAAATGGGCAATGGACCGCCAAAATATTTACTTGACTGAGGATAATCCCGTGTATTTACCACTAAGTCCACATCTGGTAAATCGGGAGCAAGTTTTAGGAGAAAATGCTCTATTCCCGAACATCTTGATGGAAACATGCAATCCTTTTGTCTGTACACCTTTCCTTGTATTATTTGATAAAATGTCCCTCTACAAGGACATAAATTTAAACTTCCCGAAAATAATCGCGAGATTTACAATTGTCATGTACCTATTTTTTGCCGTATTCACCAGATCCTTGTCTATACCTTTCTCTCTAAAAGGATTTAAATCAGATATAATAACATCTCTAAAGCATCCATTGTTCGTATTATTACACGACTCGTAAGTTTTTTCTGCTTCGTCGATCGCACGATAATATTTATTGTATTGTTCATTTAAAACTATCGAGAAAAACAATTTTTAATACTGCTGCGCCGGGCTACTTAAGGAATATATGTAAATACCTTTCTTGTACACGTTAATTTCTTTCTCATCGTTACAAAATTCTGCATTGTCGATGGAACAATGCTGTTCCTCGCAACGACTTGACCAAATAACAAATATTAACAAAATGTAATTTAATATTAGCATATTCTCCCAAAAATACAAACATGACAGATCGTAACAAAGTACCGTGCTTCCACGAGAAGAAGGCACAGCGTGTTTACATCCCCACTCCTATTGCAATCTGCTGACTCAGAGGATTGGTCGAAAACGGTGACAGCCAATCAGCGGACTGCAGCAAGAGTGGGGATGTAAACACGCTGTGCCTTCTTCTCGTGGAAGGATGATATAAATACAAACAATATTTAGCTACACTAAGAGTAAACTGATGGAAACTAGCGACACCTGTAAGGACTTAAAACTTGTTCAAACTTACACTATACCATAAACGATATTTCGTTTGTAAAAATTAAAATAATTAGGAAAGTAGAAATAAAAAACTAATAACCTCGTATCTGTTACTCATCAAACATTACAATTACAATTAAGGTCACAAACAAATTGCTGAACGTCTTTCCAATACTTTGCAATTGGTGGTCATTAATGTGACGCAGAACAGGAAAAATGGCGGTAGTATGTACACGGAAGGTTTAGGTTTTATTGAATTTTTATTAAATAAAAAATATATATTTATGCCTGATCACCAGTGGGCATAGACTTTATAATATCGGAGTTTCCAGGATCTGTAATAGAAAGGGTGCACACGCGGAAATACTTTCCACACGCGGTTCCCAATTCTATATTGTTTCCGACATAATGATGTACACCCGTCTTCGCCAACATGGCGTAATATTCTATCTCTGATTTCCTGTTGAAAGAAGAAAATAAGACTATATAGATTTTTACTCTATCGCCTTGAATATCAATGTCTCTGCACTTACAAGCAGAGACGCGAGACTACTCCGCAGGACTCCCATTATGAACACACAAATCGATATTAAAAATATAAAATTTATAAAATGCAATTTTCAGATTTCATTCATTTCACGTAATTCTATAATTTTCATACTGTTTTGTGATTTCTGAAGGAGCACTACATCTCAGTCTCACCTTAGAGGAGGAGTGTTATTCGCGATGATGACCAATTTTGCTTTGCCTTGCCGGAGGGACTTCAATGTTTGCTTGTAGCCTAAGACGTATTTCCCAGATTTCATAACCAGAGCTAGTCTTGTGTTAATACCCTCCTGGGACTTTTTCTGTTGAGAACAAGCAAATAATTCGTATCATTGGAATGCTACACTATTAAAAATATATTAAGTTTTTACTCTAGGGCTTTTGTTTATCGAACTGATATTCACGCGCGTCGACTCAACATAACCTTACCAATCACACATTCTAAGAGACTATCTTGGTTTTAAAAGTATGTAGTTTTAAAAATTAAGTCCCGAATTTAATAACGATATGCATAAACATTATTATGCGATATCTATGATGCGTGGGCGAAAATACGAATTTAACATGTGCTTCGAAAATTAAACGGAACACGTGCATTGTATGAAAATATTTACCTGTTTCTTTTGGGCCACCATTTTTAACGTTTAATTAAAACTAGTGCTGGAAAAGTATTTAGAAAATTATTAGCAAGATTTTCACTTGTGTACAAAACGTATTATTACAGAATATTGAAATATAATTGCGGCACCTTGCTAGCACACGTAACACTATGGAACACGCTTAACGTGAAAGAGACCGAGTTAGTATAACTCGCAACGTGTCGAGTTCGAGATTGCCACGAAATACAAATGATATAGAACGGCACATCAGTTAAATGTGCAGTTTATTTCATCGATTGAAACACATTATAATGTAATATTAAAATAAATAATGAATGATAAATTATTACAATGAAGCAACATAACTACAAATATATCTAAACAAAGTTAGAAATTTTTGTATATAACATCTGTATCGATTACTGTGCATTTTTATAATCCTTGTAATCAGAGAATAAAAAATGTATTTTATACATACATCATTGATATTTGTTAATTAAATCTATACTTTTTTATTTTGTATTGTAATGTTAATGTTACTTGCGAATCCCCTTTCAATATTTTATTTACAACAGTTTTGTAAATACCTCCTTTATGCTTGTAATCAAATACTTGTAACTTTGTGCGACATGTAACGCAGAATTATGAATAACCGAGCTTGTTACACGTGTAAAATGAACGATGGAACGTACGATGAAATAAATTTAAATAAGAAAATGTTTTAGAAATCAATGCGATCGATAAGAAACGCACGAAAAAGCAAAATGAAACGACGAAGTCGGGGTACTGCTTTGTAAATATAATAACAGATGTGTGCGAAATATCGCAGGTGTTATCAAAGGACTGGTAATAAACGTATTTATTTATACCTTCTTTTTATCTGGTTCGTATAAACGTCATCAACTCGTTGAAACTTTCCAATAACGTCTACATTTTTCTACTCGTATGTAATATTATAAAAAAATTGTAAACACGTTTTTCATATAAACAATATAGCATTAAACGCTTTAACAGGAAACATATTTAACTGTTTTATTTAAAAAATAAATATCGATATTAACAAATTTTCGTTTAAAAATGATATTTTTTATGAATACATTACATTTTTATTTGTATAAAGAAGATATATATTGGAGTATTTATGTTAAAATTGTAGATAATATTTCTTTGTTTTGTGTTTCAGAGATATTCACAGAATGGAACTAAAATGTAAAATACAGACTTACGACTGGGGAAAGTATGGTATTGATAGTATGGTTGCAACACTAACAAAATCTGCTAATTGTGATTTTATATTGGATGAAAAGAAACCATATGCTGAGCTATGGATGGGCACACATCCCAATGGGCCTTCGCACATGAAAGAACTGAATATGTCTTTGGAGAGATACATAAAAGAAAATAGCGAAGTATTAGGCAGCGATGTTCAAAAAATATTTGGACAAAATTTGCCATTTCTGTTTAAGGTTTTATCTGTGAATAAAGCATTATCAATTCAGGCGCATCCAAACAAGGTATATCTTCTAATAATATGTACTTTACGTAATGTCTTGTTAAATATCGTATTTTATCACAGGAGAAGGCTGAAGAATTGCATCAGCAGTACCCTACTATTTACAAAGACGCAAATCATAAGCCCGAACTTGCAATAGCGTTAACACCTTTCGAGGCTCTCTGTGGCTTCCGTCCAATTAGAGAGATAAAAGAGTTTCTGAAAGTTCTTCCAGAGTTACGCGCCGTAATAGGAGCGGACAAAGTATTTAAATTTATGACAACCGACGAAACGGGCATTATCAAATCCTTGAAAACGTGTTTCCATAGTCTCATGTCTTGTGATCCCGGTTTAATAGCGCTACAACTTAGAAAATTACTTGATCGATTGTCTAACTTGGGTAAATTTCATTAACGATTAAACTTCAAGAGAAATATTTCTACGGATAACACTGAATATAATTCCTTGACTTTAGACGAATCGTTGAGGCAAACTTTACATGCCAGTGTGTTAGAAAGACTGTACTCGGATTATCCGGGAGATGTAGGATGTTTTGGTATTTACTTTTTTAATTTTATAACGATGCAGCCTGGTGAAGCTATATACCTTGGACCAAATGAACCGCACGCATATCTTTCTGGCGGTAAATATTTCATAGCCTTTCTACTGTATTTTAATTGCAGCGAGTCCTCGAATTGGCGTACGAAATTAAGTTCGCTCTTATTAAAATTATTTATCACGAAATAGTACATATCGATCTATTTAACGCGCCATTCTTCTGTATAGCAAAATCTACGGATTTTATTAGATAATTAAATTATTTACAGATTGTATAGAATGTATGGCGTGCTCTGATAATGTAGTACGCGCGGGACTGACTCCAAAGCTGAAAGATGTGCCAACGTTGATCGAAATGTTAATGTATAATTGCGAACCAATTTCCGCAAAAAAATTTCAACCTTCTCGCGAAGATGAATGCACAGAAGTATTTCGTCCTCCTGTAACAGATTTTGCAGTTGCTAAAATTACAGTAAGTCTCGTAGAAAAATCGATGGATTTTTAATTTTTAACGTCATAAAATTTACCAACTATACACACGTGTTTTAGATACCCCCTGGACGATCTTCGTATAATATAATTCCTAGAAGTACGGCTAGTATTTTGATTATCATAAACGGTAAAGGTGAGATTTCATCGTCGAAAATTCTTTATCGAGGCTCCGTCATATTTATTCCGGCAAATGAAAAAATTGGAATAAAAGTTTTATGCGGATGTCATCCAATGTTGATGTTCCAAGCCTTTGTAAATGTTTAAGGGTAATTTTTCGATGCTCGACGGAAAATGCGACGAACGGTAACATCAAAATTATACGCACAAAGTATTATTGCACATTTAAATGCTTATTAGTCTAAAGTAAGAATCGTCGTCTTTGACCTCCATTAGTAGTTATAAATATTAATTATGAAGCTGGTCATGACGACTCCTATATCAATTATTTAGAGTATTATATTTTTCCTAATAGACTAAAAATATTATTTCCATAGTAAGGCATTCCATAGTTCATATCAGAAAATGCTAGGAAATAGAGTTGATGTTTTCGTAATAATACTTGCAATATTAATGCACAAAATTAGAGTGCATCAAGATTAGAAACATTCCTAGTCTCTACTAGAACCAGTTATTTGCAATTCCTGCCATAATATATGCATTATATAAACTTTTAACTTTCATTGTTAAATAGTACTTTTATATATTAGAAGTGCCATCAGTTTTAGTCTTCTTCCTTGTAACTTATATTTGATCAAGTAATACGTATTTACGAATAGTTTGAGAAAGCTGTACTTTCGTATTCCATTATTTTAATACGTATATTTGTATAATCGTACAATTTATAAAATTACAAGAAAGGCATAATTTTATTGTTTATTAGTATGTAAAAACAAAAGATAACGTGCAATCGACTCTAGTCAGTTTTTGTTAACTATTACATACTTCGTTAGATATGCAGAATGAATCTGTACAATATTTTATTGAACAAAAGTTCCTTGATTTAAACAATTAAATCATGTAAAGTCAGCATTTAAAAATTACTCCGCAATGCCTTATTTATGAAAAAAAAAAAAAAAAATAATAGAAATGTCACTTTATTTTTATCGTGACTAAGATAGTGAAACTTGAAGAAATTATTTAAAAAAATATTTTAATGTACGTATAGAATATGTTGCCTCTTATTTACAATTTAAAAAATATTTTAAGATTTTATAACAACTGTGTATTTAAACACAATGCATTTTGTTATGAAGTATAAATATATACTTTACAAATTTACAATCTTCTCTTATATAACAATAAAAGATTTTTGACTCTTAATATAGTACAGGTAGTTGTCTCAACTGCAAATTGTATCTGTTTAAAAAATAAAGATAAAACGTATTTGTCATAACCTTAATTTCTACCCCTTATTAACAGAACGTAACGAAATTATTGTAAATGTAGAAAATTTTAAAAATTTGTCAGACTCGTGTAAGTTCCGCACAGCCTCGCGTTTCAGATTATATAAAATATTCTATTTCTAACTATATTTCAATTGAACAAACAGAATAAAAATAAATGTATATACAAAACTCATCGATTAATCATCTTCCAAATCGTCAGATTTTTTTTGAGCATTTTCAGGCTTTTCCTCCTCCTTGTAATGTCTATACTCCGGCTTCAACTCCCACATATTTCTATGAGGATTTTTTAGGTTATAGTTGCAAACTTCATTCAATATTTCCTTTAAATATACCTAACAAGATAAAAGAACCAAGACTAATTAAGGTAAGTACGATGTAAGGCTGTTTAATATGAAGACATTCACAAATATATACTATAATTCATAATCATTATAAATCTAAAAAAATACTTACAATTGGCTGCCTTGTAATTTTGACAAGATCCTTAATATTATAATACTGATGCTTCTCAAATGCTGCGAACAACATATCCAATACTGCATCCTTGTCATCTCGCATCTTTTTACCCTCTGCCTTCTTCTTTTCTGCATATTCAATCTAAAAAATATATAATTACATTAACATAATATACACACACTCGAGTGCTACAAATAAAACACTTACATTATGTTTATGGTCAGAAACAGGCTTGAAATTTTGAACCACCCTGTCCAATTGCTGGACCTGCCTTTGCGGTACAGAAGCCCTCTTAATGCTTTGTAATTTCAATTTCATATAACAATTGTCCGCTGTAAATAATACATCCACACATCAAGTATATCCTACATCAAAGGTCTTTTAATTACTTTACGACAAAGTCCTTACCGTATGGTCGACATTCTAATTTTTGTACAATTCTTCCCTCCATGTAAAGCTTTTCAGTTTCAGGAACAATAGAATCAGAATTATTTGACGCTAGAAAAGAATATACACTTACGAAATATATTTCCAAGTAAATCGTTCCGTGAAATATCTAATGGAAACTTACGCATAACGTGAGAAAATACACCTAACATTTGTTTCGTTACTGTCGTAACGTCTAACCTATGTTGCTTAGGAATCTCTTCTTCTCCTGGCTCCTTTAAAGCCAAGACAGCCTCTGATAACTTAAGAGATACCTCAGCTTTCTGGCCAGGGTTTCTACCAATGCATACAAATTTTAATACTCTTACGATACCACGACATTAAAATACGAATATAGCTGAGACCCACTTGGTTATCTTTAATTTGCCAACTTCTATATTGCCGGGTGCTTTCTCCCATTTGTTCGCAATGTATTTAGGCACTTTGACTAGCCACACACCTCTGCCAGCGTTACTTAAATCTAATTCCTTTTCTGTGTGAGACGTACTCGCGGACATGATTTCGTTTTGTTGGAAAATAAATTATCTAAGAAGCTGGGTACTCGTACTCTCTTGTGAAACGAGTGAGACTGTATGTATCGCTTGTAACGTTTGGTATATTTATATTTTATAAAAATACTTTCGAGGAATGTGGAATAACAAATTCTAATCACTCTGACTTGAGACCAAGCAATCTGAATAATTATTCGGTTATTATTGGGTCAAATAAGTATTCTTGATCATTTCTTTACTCGCGTCGTATGCTTATCGTGCAAGTCGCGACAGTTACACCTCATGCATTTGCATGCACTGATTTGAGAACTGTTGTCACAGTCTCACAAACACAGTCACAGTCACAGTCACAGTGCTGTGCTGAGAATTGAAAACTAGAGGTGAACAGTATCAATAATTTTCATCTCTAGTTTTCATATGTATTCTCATTTTGAGATTGTAAATATATTTCGATGTAAACTGCGAGGACCAAAAATTTGAATTACGAAGTATTAGATTGGTAACAATAATACCCTTGGAGAAATATTTGCTTATGTTACGCTATCGCGTGAACGTAGGGTTGATGTACATAAATAAAAACCGCCAAGGTCGGGACGCAACACTTAAATTGAAAAATTGCTCTTGTCTGGTTTGATGCATGAAATTCTCAGATAGATATAAAGAGAGCAATGGTATCAAAGAAATGATTGAAGATTTTTGAAATTATATCATTATTACAGAAGAAGATATGAAATTTTAATATCGTTTAACACTTTTGAGATAGGTTACTAGAGGACTATGAAGAACCGTTGATTCTTACTATATTTAGTAATTTCCAATAATGCAATAGCTCTTGTAGGCTGTAACCTACGTATAGGGATACGAGGCCTAGGAAATAACTACACACGTAGCTTCGCGGTCAGGATTCTTTATTCGCCTGTCTTTCAGGCTGGCTTGGAGACGACTGACCATCTCGCGAGCTTCATCTCAACTGCGCCATTTGCGGTAGTAACTAGGAAGTTACTTTATGCTCCCTACACTCTACAATAAATTCTTCAATAGTATCAAATTTTTTCAAACAATGAAAATCTATCATACTCAAATTGCTTTTACATCTAAAATATGCTTTGTTAAATAAAATCTTGAACAAAATACTTCATTTTCTTTTCTCCCTGTCCTCAAACTTAATTTTATACTTTGTAAGCGAAATCGAAGCTGAATTAAAATAAATATTATGAATGAATTACTTTCTTTGATTAAAAATTGTGTGAAACTGTGGGTTAAAAGTAGTTCTTACATATTATGATTCGTAACTCAGTAATTATATTGTTAAGGCTGAGACCAATGACCTTTTTCATACAATGAACATGCGAATGTTTTAACATAAACTAATCTTCAAATATATCAATATATGGTAAATTTCGTAAATTATTTACTAAGTTTTGAGAAATTTCTGTAACGGCAATGGTATTAATTACGTATATTGCATAACACGATTGAAATTTGACAGCATTTTCTCAAAGTAATATGTATTATCGGTTCATGTATTCGTTGAATAACTCTGTGATCGAGAATTGTTTGTTATATTTATAAACAATAGTGTACTGAATTGATTGTAGATCATTTAAATATTGTAAACGATACTTTCGAAACTTTCTGATTAAGCACTCGGATTTCGGTACAAAATCTAACCTAATAAATACACTATTTTCGCAGGATACGTAACACATTATTACTTAAGAATTCTGGGTACAATTTAGATTGTTTATTTATTTCTACGCAAGTTACAATGGCATCTGTGTGTATGGTTATACGTCGTCAAATTTCGACTTCGTCTGTTTGTTATGGAAAACGAAATTTTCGGAAATTTTTGTTGTACAACAAACGAGGTAGTCGTGCGTTTAAAGAAGCACGACACAAAGATAGAAACTTCGAAATTCCAATCGACAGTAAGAATTTGTTATTCTTTTTCTTTTATTATGTAGAATCGAATATATAAATGTATTTTTTGTTTCTCTAAGAAAAAGATTATTTTCGTTTGTTTTAATCGCTGAGAAAAATAAAAAATAAATAACATTCGTGCGATATTTAATAATTTTAGGAAGGGGTCTGAAACTGACGGGAGTATACAAAGAAGATGAATGGGTGAATATACCAGAAATGATACCAGAGCTTATTGTACCTTCGCTGAAGGATTTTCATCTAAAACCATATGTTTCTTACAAATGTCAAGGAATTAAACAACGTGCATTTACTGCAAAAGATTTATTCGATTTAGTATATGCTAAAAAAATTAAAGAGGACTTTAAGAACGGTCAATTGGGACCAAATGGTGAACCATTAAACCCTAGTGAATATGAAAGCCTGACACCAGAAGAAGCTGTACAGCAAGCTGAAAAAACTGGTACAGATATTTTCACAATGAAAAGGAAATCTTAAATTGCATTTAGATTGAATATAAGTGTAACAAATGTAAACGTAATGCGAAGGAAAAGTAATTAATAAAAATTAACATTCGTGATATAAATAAGTTTTATATCCCATAAATAAGATTAATATTATTTTGCAGTCTGCATATGGTTTTTATTCAATATCTTCGTACCTGTAATGTATACACTTGTCGACAGTTTTGCAGTTTATAAACAGTAATTATTTACTATCATACGTGACAGTAAGAAAATTATAAAATATTTAATTCAATGCAAATATAAAAACGGACTTCAAGTAGTAACTGCAATTTCCTGTTTACTTTTGTATCACCCAATTCTTATACAATGTTATTGGACACGTCACTATCTGAGAGCAAATAATTACCCCACAAAGTACTTGCACGTATTAGTTCGATGATATATTGCCAAACAATAACATTGTGTATCATTGTCAACAATAGCTTTTATAATGACCTTTTATTACAAGTAAAAATGTATTTGCAGAATTCGTTCGTATACCGACGAAATAAATTTACTTACTAATAAATTAAATGGTACATACTCATAAACGATATCTATTTCATGCAACTTCAAAGGCTATCATTCCAGAAAAGACACGCAGACGTAAATACGCAACAATGCCAAAACTGATATTTCAATTCCTGAGGTTTCTGTTTACACGTTTTCGGAATGTCTTTTTGAGAACAATACGCCGGAACAAGATCTCGTATGATTATGCTAACTTAACGGCTATCTTTTTTTTTTACTTATCAAAAGATTTTTTGAGCGAAGTTTGATTGTTTTTTTGTTGGGTAAAAAATGGCGGAAAATTTGAATATTAAAGTCGTTGTCAGTTGTGCGCGGCCGGTATTGCTTCCTACTGACTAGACTACCAGAATCTAATACATATTTGCCGTGAAAAGTGCTGTATTCGTATCAAAATGTACAAACATACTTCCTGTTATCGATTCGTTTCATTTTCATTTTAATTGCGTTCGTGCAAGCTCGTAATGCAGAACTGCTTAACGTTTTGTTTCAAATAAAATGATGAACTTTGTACTAACATTTATGCATGGCAATATTACCAGTAACCATTAATGCAGTTTGCATTCTTTGTAGAAAATCAAAATGCATAGAAAATGTATAATTTAAAATGTAAACAATCATTATTTTCGTTCAAGATCCTGTATACAACAATTTTATTTAAACATCTTTACAGAATGCAGCACTTTGTTACTTTTTAAACAGCAGCTACTATTTATCGCTATTTATTATTGTTTTTTTTTTCTTTTAATATTTCCTATCTTGCTATAACCATCATAATGAAGAGTGGAATGATAAAACACCTATTTTTGTACAACATTATTGGAATAGTTATCAATAAAAAATGTACAACGAAAAACTTCAACGTAATTATTTTTCATTTATTAACTCCACTCTTCAATTATTTGCATAGAAAAGCATAAGTGGCATAGTTCTTGCATCTAGTTCCAAATAAACGTTATTCAGTCATTTCTACGAAGTGAAGATTATTGCAATTCTATCTCTTATGCTATAACATATGTATTTATAATTACTTGTCCTTAATTTGAGCACCAATACTTTTATCACTCAACAACCGTTCTAAATTTTATTTCGTTTTAAACGTTTTGTTAATTTATTTCGTTTCAAATGGAAGTTGTAGAAATGGTAAATTAACTTAAAAGTTTTATTCTTTGATTATATTGATTAATATGTATTCGGGAAGCACATCAAAAGCACTCTTCGTTAATTATCATTAAAATATGCACAACTATACACGTTGTACTTCCAATTAAACATAGTCATTGTAAAGCAAGACATATGCCACTTGCTCATAAATATAAACTTGGTTGGTGTTTCTTTTTGTTAATTATCAGTCTATGATATAATTGGATATTTGACTGATAAAGTCAGTCAGTCAATAAGGCAGGCGCATGTGCTACTACATGACAAAGATTTTTAATGACATTACAATTTTATTAAATGTACGTGACATATGTAATTTTTTCCGTGAATGATATACATGAATATATAAATATATATGATAAAATTGGATGCTCGAAGCAGATGTTTTCGGCGGGGGGGGAAAAAAAAAAGAAATTATTTAACAGTAACAAATCTTTGACATCTAGTAACATATACCTCCCATCTAATCAAAGATTTTGTGTATGAAAGCTAGAGTATCATGGAGGAAACGGTTCTACAAATAAATTTATACAAACTTGTCCTTGAGTACTTAAAAAATAGATATGATACAATACATAATTATATAAATAAAAATACTGATATGGAAAGACTAGGAAGGCAATACTGCTTATTGTATTTTGTGTATCGAATCTAGTCTTTCAGACTCAAAATCTCCAATTCAATACTAAAAGTATAACAGGGTAGATGTTCATTCCATTGGATCCCCAACGTTTTCGAAGATGGTTGAGTGAGGGTTGCTTCCAGTGGGCCATAAAAAGCCACCTACACTGCCAGGTGGCAAATATGATGCTCCTCCACTGAGACCCACCTGATATATTTCCTTCTTTAAATTATTTACATTTTGTATACTATGTTTTGTGCTCAACATCTTTATTATGACATATCAAAAAATAAAATCTAGGAAGCCAAATAAGGGAAAGGTACTACAAACGGTATGCATTTTTCAAGCTTGATGTTTAAGTGTTCAATATTGTATTTGTTTAGGAATTCCTTAATCACAGTTGTGCTAAAAATATGAGAGAATACTATTCTCTGAATTGCGACGGTGTATCGGTGCATTGTTGTTTTTGAAAAAGTGTATTTAACAGGCAAATAGGTAACTATTTAAAATTATATTGCACAGTTATCAAAATGATATTTTATTTTTTTTTTTTTCTTTTCATTTGTTCTCAGAAACATATGTGTTAACAATACGGGCGTAGTAAAACACATAAATTGCGGTTGAATGTATTTTTAAAAGACACAAATATTTTTGTTAACTGTACATTGATGTTCAGTCGAGGATTGGTACATGCACGAAGTAAGGCAAATTAGAGTAAACAATAAACTGCCAAATTAAAGAAAAATAATTGTTTATTTGCATCTAACACAAATAATTGTGCTATCGTATCACAAATAACATCTAGTCACTAATGTCGTAAACGATACTAATAATATTTACATCGATTCATCGTTATGAACATGATACACGCTCACAACAATGCTAACATTATGAAAGGAACGGTAAAGTAATACTCGTGTGTTTAAGTTTGAGTATAGGTACACAATTCTGGCACGATTTAAATTTGCTTCAAAAAAGCAACGACGTCACGATCGTCGAACAGATATCACCGAGTTATTTTGCGTTCTTTTACTCTGCCCCGATAACTTTCTTTTTTTTTTATTAGACGGCTTTACCCAAACGATTTTTTTTAAATTTCTATTTATAAAATTACCTGTTGACTCCACAGCAATGTCCTTTCTGCCAACTGACAATCTGCTGCTAGTCGGGATGGCAGGCTTTTCCATCTTTCTTCGTCCCGTTTTCTTTCTCTGTCAAAATCTCTGTCGACGTGTCCCTGAGATAAAGGTGGCAAGATTTGTGTTCTCTGAGCTAGTTTATAACTATCTTGTCTTGGTACATGATCAGCGCGTCTGTTTGTGGTACTCGCTGACACCGGTATAGGAGTCGGGCTTCCTCCACCCTTATGTCTATGATATAAGTTTCGCTTTTGTTGTAACATACGCTGTTGCACTAACAATTGTAATTGCGTACTGGAGTCTCCACGAATTTTAAATTGTGATTGATTCTCGGGTGGTGTAGACGGTGGTCTTAAATGAACAAGGTCTAAATGACCCCTTGCTTTGCCTGAATCTGCAATAACAAGATTAAATTGCCATGTTGTAGTAACAAAGAAATTCATAGAGGCTCGTAAAAGTATTTGAAAAGCATTTTGATACTTTCATAAGCCGCTGTATACGATTTAAATATCTTGTTTCTTTCATAATACCTTGAATACTTCGCTGTTTGGTTGGTCTATCACCGCCACCTTGCTGACAAAATAGCAATCTGGGCCCACCGTCGGATGCTCTACGCCCTTGAGAGACTCTCGATATTCTACCAGTTATCGGCGATGGACTCAGAGGTGGTGGAGGGGTGCAGGACGGCAAACTACTTGTGAACGAGTTTGCACCCGAGTAATCTGGTGGACAACCAGAGTCAAAACTAGATTCGAAAAGTTCGGATGACGAACTACCACTACCACCCGCAATAAATAATGCGGTTCGACTAGGAGGATCAATAGGATCCATAAGTGGGGTATCAAAATGGTGTTGATAATCACTTAATCTTCGATTGACTATCTGACTGTCAATTCGTTGACTGATATCATGGTCTAGGCCTAGTCTGTGCTCCTCAAGTTTAATTTGAGCTTCTCTCAATTCATCGCCACTTGGACCTTCTTCTAGATCGCCTTCCGCGCTACAACATCCTTCGTCAGTCGAAGAACTAGTTGAACTAAATCTTTTTCCTCCTCGAGGCGTATCTTCTCTTGTTCTAAAAATAGATACACGACATACTTGATACACATGTAGGCTATTTAACGTAGATTTTTATGATGACAAATGAACGATGCTCGTTTACGAAGCTCTTTCTTTCGCTTCGAAACGTCGAAGTAACATTTCTTCATTTCGAAATTGTTCTGAGAAGTCCTAATAAAACCTTTCATAAATAATTTTTTTTTAAACTACCTTTATCTATTTTTATTTAATGTCTAGTGGTATTTATGCATATAGAAGCAAACGGAGACCGTGATAATATAAAAAATCAAAGAAATTCAAAATCGAAATAAAAGAAATAAAACCTGAAAACCAAAGGAAAGCAATGAAATAAAATGAAGAATTACCAAAAATAAAGTGACAGCAAAGTGTTTCCAACCCAACCTGTCCTGATAAAATCTCCAAATATGCATCACCTTCAATAAAGGTCAACGTTCCACTAAGCTATCGCTGTAAATAAAAATTGTACAATTAAAATTTAACAGTGTCTTCAGAAATTTTTCCGACTGGCAGGATTGGAAGTCAACAAAATCAGTTACATCGCGTTATATTAAATTACATACATAAAACAGTGTAAAGAGAGTTTGTACAAAATGATAAAATGTTAGTTGGCAATGTAAGTTTACCTCGATTTGAATTTGTCCTCTTTCGTTCTTGCAACACTAGGCCAACAGGTATTGTTTGCTGTGCTACTGACGCGATGTTGCTTCAACCTCTCCAACAGTAAGAAGTAAATGGCAGCATGATGATCATAGCTGCTCTTCCTCAATGACTGTGAAAGGACATAAACCTGGTCAATGGTAACCTTCACAACTGTGAATTATTTTTAGATAAAGTAATATCTGTTCAAACGTCTTATATTAAATAATTATATTACGATTAATGTATAAAGACAAGCGTCGAAAACTACCTCTCTGGTTCGCGTGATATCGATGCCTAAGCTATGCATAAGTCGAAGTATTTGTTCATTTGGTTCTTGGATGGCCGATGACGGTCGCGTTATGATCATAGAACAAATAGTGTCTGCAGACCCCGCCATCCAACGATGCCTCTTTATTTGTGGAATGGTGTATCGCTTTGCAGGTTCCAAAACCAACATTTTACGTATTAAGCTTTCACAATCTGTAATGAAAATTTCACGTAGATTTTGAAGGGAGATTAAAAGCATTTCGAAGGAACTATCATTCGCGAGAAATACCTGTACTCATAAAGTATGGGATTCTAAATCTTCCACTCAAAACACGATCTCTTAAAGATTGAAGGGTAGATCCATCAAAGGGCAGTGCTCCGCATACTAATACATATAATACAACACCTAAACTCTGTAACAATAACGATACAATGTATTTAAATACTTGTGTTACATGCTGTACACCGGATAGGTATGTATAAACTGCTTACCCACACATCGATTTCAGGACCAGCATAATGTTTCCCTCGGAAAACTTCCGGTGCCGCGTAAGGGGGACTACCGCACCATGTGCTCAGTCTTTCTCCAGGTGAAAATCTATTGCTAAAGCCAAAGTCAGCAATCTTTACATTCATTTGAGAATCTAGGAGTAAATTTTCAGCTTTCAGATCGCGATGCGCTACGCCCGTCGCATGGCAGTATTCGACCGCAGACAGTATTTGAGCAAACGTTGCACGAGCTCTGGGTTCACCCATTCGTCCATAACGTGCAATATAATCAAATATTTCACCTTTGCTTGCGTATTCGCACACCTAATAAAGATACACAACATGTAACCGGTCTTAAATTTCGCAAGTTTGTTTGAAATTAGAGTTTCACTGTATTATGTAAGCATACCATATATATCATATTCTTAGTTTCCATAACTTGATACAGTTTGACAATGTGTGGGTGTTCCAATTGCTTCATTATTTCTACTTCTCTATAAACTTTTTCAAGATTGGTAGGATCCAACTGTGTTTTATCAATTATTTTAATAGCTACCTAGAAAGAGAAAGAACAAAGTTCAATTATGTTTTGAATTGTTAGTTGTAAAGGAAGCAAACAGATTATATTTACCTCTGTTTTAGTAATACGATGTCTAGCTAATTTTACTACAGCAAAGTTCCCTTTGCCAATAGTACCTTCAATGTCATAAAATCCTACACGAATTTGCATCTTGCTTTGTCCTACTCCAGAATCCATTTTTATATAAACAGTTCCTTGCGAACAACTTTTAAACGATTGCTTCTTTTTATTGTATTCTAAAATTGTCTGAAATTGCTGAAAAAGAAAAAAAGATAATTGCAAAAAATTACTACTTAATCTTTTAAACATTTATAATTTTCTTAGTTGTCCACAATAATTACCATTATGTTCAATGACTTCTTTTTAACAACACACAATACAATTAATTGCACATGCACAGATTAATATTTAAGTAGTAGATGCTAAAACCAATGCTGTAAAACAATGTCTCAAATATAATATGGAAATTTAAAAGATAAAATTTTATTTATACAACGAATAAATAAAATAGTGCTTTATTATGAGTGTTGAAACGTTTTAAATATTATAAATTTTATTTAAAAAAGGCTATTTTACATTTCAAACAAATTGTCATTTTACAGTATATCATATATATCAACTTAAAGTGCAGTACACTGGAGCTGTGCTTCAAGCTTTTAACAAACATATTTTACAACTAATTAACGATCTACAAAGTATTTCTATTTAATTTTCACTACTGTGAAATTAATAAAATATTTCAAGATTAAGTACAAAATACTTTATTCGTCGCTTTGGAAATATAACGAAGATAAACATATTCATTCTGACTTGTTCATTTAAATGAAACAATTATTACTAAAATTTTCATGTTTCGTCTGAAATCATATTCCGTTTACATTCGTGATTCGAAGTATAACGTCTCAATTGTATAAAATTGTACATACATCTTTGTAGCAACGTAAGCAGAATACTGTTTAATATCAATTATTATGAATCAGACTCCGAATAAAACAATTTACTGTTTACTATTTGAAAGGCATATTTCACCCCGGTCTGATCGAAAGGGTCATGCTCGACGAGAAACGTTCACGCGTTGGTACGCGCAGCATGTAGACATTGTAACGCGACATCGTTATTTCGCGTAAAAGAAAAAAACTGCCGAAAGCAGAAGAAAGCCCGTGGAAAAGAAGCTTCTTTACAAAAGTGTAAAAGCTTCCTGCAACAAGTACAATAGGTATTCTCGACTGACGTCACGGATCGACAACGACCTCTTGCTCATCGACGGGTCCAGGATCGATAACCGTCGATAGTCCTCGATGAGACGATAAAAGAAACGGGGTGAAAAGAGCAAGAAAAATGAAAACACCGAGCCGAAAACTTCCGAGGCCGATACACGATTCGAAACGTTGCCGTTTACATCCACGATACGGAAGCAAGGAACAAAGGTAACGTTATGTGACAAGTTCTCGTTACTTACGTTCGATCCTGGTCCGAATTACCGGGTACTGCACGTCTCGAACCGGTAGAACCGTTTTTGAAGGGAAAGAAACGCGTTGGTACTGCCGACCTCGACGGGTGCGTAAGGTCGGAGAGCCGATGCCATCGGTGAGAAGTCGTCCTTCACGTTCACGAGATTCCGAATCTCGTCCCGGAGCGGCGGCGTTCCTACGGCGAGAGTCGTAGGAGCTTCGCGTAACCCGGCGGTTCGATACCGACTGACCGACAGCCATGTTGCTACCCCCCTGCTACTCCAGCGTCGTCGGCCCTGTCTCCCTTCCCCTTCTCCGCCAGCCCGACCCCTCACCCACGTCTCGGCCATTCTTAGCGAACATCGCCACTACCACCGTCATCACCCTCCTCGTCGTTCTTCCCCACCACGCCACACTATCGCGGATCGTGCACGCGCGCGCACGTTATCTTCGACAATTGACGTCAACGTACGTGCTACTATCGTCTCATCGTTAATTGTTTCTGAGTGTAATTGCAAGGCAAATAGCCCGTGCGCCACCACGTGGGTCGACCGACTGGTCTCGTCTCTTTCGTATTTCCTCGAACGATTCTTCCCTTCCTCGATGCACAAACCGGTCAGGCCCGGACCTGGGACCGTTCAAATAGGTATATCTAATACTAGTATATCTGTCAGGTAACGAATACACTTTGTTTGAAAATTAAGAAACTTGTTTAACCGTTTGTTTGGATCAATGTAGCCACACGAATCTACGCGATCGCGAATCAATGTTAGAAAAACCGATAGTCGGTTTCGATACTGCAAGGGAACGCTTATAAAACTTGTTATTCGCGTCTTCGATGATTCGGAACGTTGTACCACTCGAATGATTTTGCAATGATCTGAATAAATGATAGTCGTTGACGAGCAGGGAGCGAAGCGTACGTTGTCGCCCTGTCCAATTTGTTTTCTGCAGTCAGTGTATGCGAAACTCAGACGTCAAGTTTTCAGGCCATTCCAAGACAATGAAGTGGTTCAACAATGCATGTTTGAGAGCAATTAAATTCTTCTGCAAGCTCTGGAGTTGTCATTTGACGATTCCAAGAAATCTTTGTACTCGACACATCCTCAATAATTAATTTCGATTGTTCGGTAAACGGTACCCCAGTTTAGTCCCAACCATAACCTATACCAAATACTTGGCTTGCATAAGGCTTCTGTAACTGCAATAGTTCTTTGAAAATCGTACAACATTGTAATACGAATATGTATTTTCTCGATCGAAGTATCGTTCAACTTTTTCAGTATTATTTAAACAAAAATCAATCTACAAATGCAGGACGCTTGTTAATATAGATGGCGCTGTTACATATTTACACTGACTTTATTAGGCGGGAATTCCTACACTAATTACAGGATCGGGATAAAAATTGTTATTTACAATCATAATGAATCGCATAGTAGAACTATTAACGCCGTCTAACCTTGCTATGCTTTTCAACTTTTCTCTTTACGGTTCTTTTTCTATCGTTCATACAAATTCGAGATATAACCCGTCCCGTTTGCGTGACTCGCTCTGTACAGTCGAGCCAACGTTACACGTTGCTAACAGAATTCGATTCGTCGTTTCGACGAGACAACCGTGCGTCTCGTCGAGAAGAAAATGGAATAAGGTTACACGACGGAGGTGATGCACCGTTCTCTAGAAGACACAGGGTCCACGATACGATTTCGATAAGATTTCGAGCGTGATCACGAGCCAGTTGCCATGATCTATTTTACGTTCTCTGACGATTGACTTGGCTTTACTATTCGATAGACGATTATCTTAATTACGTGCTATTTTTTGTTTGCGTTATCTATGCAGACTCGTAACTTCTTTCCCAACGGTCGTCAGCAATTTTACGATCGTCCCGTCATCGACGACTACACATAATTAATTCCGGTAAATACTGGTAGCTTTTTTTTTTTTTTAAAGAATTGACGTCAAACTAGCATTTTCTACCGTAAGCGATTTTTAACGTCATGCGAGAACTACCTGTTTCGTGACTCACGTCGGAATTAGGCATTTCTTTGAAGCCCAAACCGCCGGCGATCGTTTCCAAAAGGAAGATCTTTTTGTTGTAATTAAAATCTTTCTTCGGTGTCTCTTCAATTGTCAATGGGATCTGGAAACAGTACACTTTACTCGATGACGTTGGTTTTACGCGCATTCATTAAATATAACGATTACCTTCCTCTCGAACGAATAGATTGGCATCTAATAAACTTCATTTTATTAAAATATTCATAACAGATTAAACGTACGAGTAACCTTTACGCGGAAGAGGAAATCACTGTGTTTTAAATCTTGTTTTCAATTCATAAGAATGCTAGAAAACTTGCAGGTAAACGAATAGATATTACTTGCTTACAAACAGTATTTGTTTCTCTAACAAACAAATATTTTACGATGTTTAGACGTTTTTCAGTTCGTTGGTTCGTCGAAAGCTTTACGGCGCAAGTGCATCTTGTTGTACAAAATAAACGAGTACGTTCACGGGTATTGTGCATTGTTTATTTGCAATCGATCGTGGCTTCTTTCGGAATTCGATCGCTTCCATTTTCTCGTTTCACGTGACCGTCGAATATCCATGATTGTTCCTTTCCACGTGTATCCTGGTAATCATAGTTCCATGCTGGAAAATGAAATATTCATGAATGTCGATATAACGTATTTATCGCATGTTAGGTAAAGGTTACGCGAGAGACTTCCCACACAGGGATGTAATAGCTTTACGCTATGAAATTACATGCGCGGTAGCGGTGGCTCGCGCTGAAACGTTCTACATTTACGAACGTTATTACGTTTCTAATAATTTAAGCGCGTCGGGTGTGCATAAATCGAGACTGTTACGCCTATCATCGGGGAGACGAGTAAAATCTTGCACGCCCGTAATTTAAATTACGAACACGTGCACGTATGTACAAGGTAACGGAATTAAACGATCATGTTGAGTTTCATGTTCCTCCGGAGTACATATGTACATGTTATTCGTCGCAATCGGGACGAATATTATAACGAATATAATTTGAACGAGCTACGAAAAATGGGGACGCTCGAAATATTACGATTTTTTAAAAGTGTCTACGCGAACAACTTGCGCATACGAAGATATATTTATCATAAATTCAACGAACAAATACTTTGCTGGGAACATGTTCCAACGTGGAACTAATATTAGACTACAACAGGAATCGATACTTCAGTTCTCCAGATTAGGGACTGTTTTAATCCCTAAACTGTTAATCGCAATTGGGCAGTGTCTTTTCCATTCGATTAAAATATTTTCAATTGCAATTGATTTTTTGAGATCAATCGATTAAAAATGTAATTGATGAACGCCCAACGCTGGTTCGCCACTAGATGTTACAATTATTAAAACTATTTAAAACTTCGGTCTTGTCTAAAATTCGAATACGTAAAAGCCCTTAAATTCAAGTATTTTTCAAGAAGATGTGTTAGGTCAGTGGGTAGAGCTTCGTAAGCGGAAGGTCAGGAGTTCGAATGCCTGTAAAACCACCCACCGACGGATTCTTATTTTAACTTTTATTCGAACGGTTAAATTTCATACGATCCTATTCAACCGTTCCATTAGACGATTCTAATCAAAAATCAAAATTGCACTCTAGAAATTCGATCGCGTAATACGTATTCGATATTGCCTAGACGTTATCGCAATGTTTTGCAGACATTGCAAACGTCGGACGTGGAAACGTTGCTGCAACCATAAAGCAATATTTTTCGAAACAGTACGGTTGCAGTAACATTTACGTAC
The DNA here is from genome assembly GCF_051014445.1 of Colletes latitarsis. Classification (NCBI taxonomy): domain Eukaryota; kingdom Metazoa; phylum Arthropoda; class Insecta; order Hymenoptera; family Colletidae; genus Colletes; species Colletes latitarsis. Next base: position 19,873,204 of record NC_135135.1, on the reverse strand, counting down.
CGCGATTACGTTAACAATTAATGAGCGGTATATTCACGGTTTTTGTACAGTCGTTGCTAGTCGAAGAACTTTTTACTTTTTGGGAGACGGTGGAACGCGAACGTCAAACGTCGACGTTGATCCGTTTCGGTTGTTTGCAATTTATCCGAGCAACGCAAAACGAAATCCTCGAGCGTCATCGGGTGTCTTTCATCGACGTATTTTCGGCATCGCGCCGCCACGGACGCCCTCGCGTAATATGCCCCAAGTGCGTCATAATTAAAACAGCCGAACGCCTGGCGGGCGTGATGCCACTCGTCGCAAGCTCGTGACGATCGCGGAAGGAAGTCGTAACGACGACGAAGCTGCGCTGAAATTTTTCGCGTTCCGTGATTTCTCCCAGCGAAACCGTTCTGCCATTTTCTCTTTCTCCTCGCGAGTGAGTCCGCGCGTCCACGCGTGTGTGTGTGATTTTTTTTTTTTTTTCGTCGTATTTCAATAACAAAATCCTCGTGCGTCAGACGCGATTTACAATAACGTCGCCCCGGTTTGATCGACAGCCTGTTTTCAGCTCGACGATAATTAACGCGAGTTTTTTTCATTCTTTCGGCGAAAGCCACGACTCATCGTCGTTTCACTTATTGCGGCGTTGTTACGTTCGAAATATAATACAATTTTTTCTCGCGTGACGTTCGCGAAACGCATAATTAATGCGCCCCCGAGAGATCCAAGGCTGCGAACGGACTGCTTCGATTTGTATACTCGATTTTAATCCACCGTCGGAGTCCTGCGAAAGGGAAATCATAATGTAGAACAATGCATTGGGTTTTCGTGAAGTACAGTTTTCTAATAAAAGTAGATCGTAAAGTAAATGTACAGGGTGTTCGGCCATTTTGGGGAAATATTTTAATGGGAGATTCTGGGGACCAAAATAAGACGAAAATCAAGAATATCAATTTGTTGATGGAGGCTTTGTTAAAAAGATATTAACGTTTAAAGTTGCGCCTGTAGAACTATCAGCTGTTCGCAGATTGCCGTTCTACGGACGGGACTTTAAACGTTAATAACTTTTTAACGAAGCCTCGATCAAAAAATTGCTATTCTTGATTTTCGACTTATTTTGGTCTCTAGAATCTCCCATTAAAATTTTTCCCCAAGATGGCCGAACACCCTGTATACGAGTTCTAGTAATTGGGAAGATTGGTTTCAAACCGTCGCGTGCTGAGACCAACGGGCAGCCACCGTAGAAATTTATCAGCGTTGATACTTTAATTCGTCCGTTGATAATTTTAAAGAAGAACAGCATTGGACAGTGCCTCCATAGTCTGCGCGTTGACGCAGTTTAAAATAGCGTCGCACGCGTGATACGTTCTCTACGTAAATGATTTCTTAAAATAAATAATCGTATAGTTTCGGGCGCTTCTATCGTTTATTTATTTCGTCGCGCGGGACGAAGGTAGAATTCGTACTTACGCACGGCGGAATCGAGCATCGTAAGAGGGTCGAACGAGCGATCTTTCGTTTCGAAATCGACCATTATACTGTCTCCTTTATTTTCGTTACTTTTCTTTACTTTTTTTCATTTCCTATTTCTCGAGAATTTATAGTAGCACGATTGAGAATCACAGGATGGAATCTTACGTTAGTTGAGGGGTAAGACCACTGTAAAAATCTGAAATAAAACGTTTTTTTGCGATTTTTTTTTGATGGATGGAAAAGTAAAAGGATAATAATATTCAAGAATGTTATTAACCATGTCGTTAAGTGTTAAATAAAAAATATTTATTCAAAAATAGTGCAAAATGACGACTTTGTATCTGGAAAAAAATAAAAAATTTTCTCTTAATCCACATGAATATAGCTAAAGAAATACGTAGGGGATTTTTGTGTGATTCGCGAGCATTTGAAGTAGAAAGTTCAATTTTGTACAAAAAATGGGGCAATCATTTGTCAATAAACAATGTTAAAATTAACTTATCGAAGATTCCCTACGTACTTTTCTAGCTATACTCATGTAGATTAAGAGAAAATTTTTTGTTTTTCTCCAGATACAAATTTCCTCGCCTCAAATTCAAAACACGCCTCGCAAGAATGGACCCAGTGTCGTCATTTTGCACTATTTTTGAATAAATATTTTTTTTTTAACACTTAACGACATGGTTAATAACATTCTTGAAAATATTCATAAAAATAAAATTATCCTCTTACTTTACAGTGGTCTTATTCCTTAAATAATTTACAATGAAGATTATCGAAGCAATGGTCAATCACGAATAAAAATCGCTTACTCGTTGTCCGTCACTCGAGTCAGATTTTGCCTTCTGAGCTTCGGTAAACAAACGTTTCGCAAGGAAACCCGCTTTCCCTCGGTCTTGGCCGTCCAACTTTCCATCTTTTTTACAAGGATTCCCGGGGTCCGCTTGATCGTGTCACGTTCACGCTTTCCGCTTCCGCGTATACATATAGCTTTCTTAGCTTTTAGATTTACTATAATAATACTAAGTTGAAAACGCGCGTTACAGAGGCAAAAAGCAAATTTGGCAATCTGTGTTTAAACAATCAATTACACACATCACATTAAATTATTCAGGAATGGTTGTACAACCAAGAAACCGGATAATATAATTGCTAGTGGGTTCATTAATTAATTAATAAGACAATCCTAGCAGGCCCCGTCTCAGACGACGGGATTTTGGATAGTCGATCGAGCGCTTGCGAGAGAGACAAGAGCGTAGCCCTCTGGTGGCGAGTACGGGAAGTGACGCCACAATATTAAATACAAAGTACTCGCGAAGACTAAACGATGTTTAAAGTATTGTTACAACAAAAAGTAATTTCGATCGCGATGATTCACGGGTCTTCTGTCGTCGTTCTAAACTAATTGCATTCCTTTGCAGCGACGCGTCGTTCCTTTTCATGCAAAAAATTACGCACGTCGCGTTTGTCCGTCGTCATCGCTGTTGAACTATCGCTACCACAGAGTTTCGAGCCGCGTCGTTGCAGTCTCGTTTCCAATATTGCCGCGAAAGCGGAGAAACTTTTTGATTTGTTCGGCGAACTTACCTCTAAAAATAAACGAACAGGGAAAACGCGAACAAATGCAAGATATATTTTCGGATTCAGCACAGAAAGAGCTTTCCGTCGACGTATTAATACGCGTGCATTATTCCTATAGAAGGTTTTAAATATAACAAGGAAGCAAAGGTGCCTGAAACGCGCAATATTTTCTGGAACGGAGCTCGACGTTCAAGTGACTCCTATTCGACGCCGGGTATTTTCGTGTTTCTGGACGGTTCGGAGCCACGAATCGAGTATCAGGGACGAAAGAGATTCCGCGCGTTAAACCCTTTAGCACGGGGACATTTAAATGCTCTGTTTATGCCGAGGATCTCAAGGCGAGGTTGCACACAGCGTCGAGAATCGACTGTTCCGAGACACGCGACATACCACTCGGAGGCAGCTTCTTTTATTTACAAGGTAAAAGAAGCTGGATTACGTTTGCCTCGCTCGTTTTCGAAAGATGAAAGGAAGCGTCGGGGGTTTGCGCGACGCAAACAATGCTCGACTCTAGGCGATGACGAGCGAACATGTGCCGGTAATTATGAAAATTACCAGTGCCAATATTTTTCCACTTATTCTCTATATTATTATAACGCGTGACAATTTTCGTAATTACCGGCACTTACAGCTACGGTTTTACGAAATATTTCGCATATACGGCGTCGCGTTTCAAGGGTACAGCGGCCGTTGAAATATTGCAAGATCGTTTCTGCTTCGAAGGCGGCGTTGAATTCTAACGGATCGAACGATGCACTGTACGTCTTATTTTTTATTCGCTATTTATTGTTATTAGGGCAACGACCTGTTAGATCGTCGACCGCCCGCGCGCCTCGAGTGGCTGCGCAAATAAAAATTCAACGGCCGCACTTTTTCTGTTTCGACGATTGCCGATTTTATCCAGGCAGGCGGTGCTCGACATTATGCAACGAGGAATAAATATCTATCGGTAATTACGAATGTGACACAAGTTAATTATCCCTCCATTTAGTTTACGTTTTATTATAACGAATGATAATTTTTATAATCGCCGACACACGTATCTACATTACCATAAGATATTTCGACTTCCAGGGACGTGTTCCAGAAATAGTAACGTTCTTATCGCGTTTTTCGCGCCCATGTACGCGCACGAAGTTGTAAATAAACTGTTGTGTACAGACCTTAGAGGTTCATAGACGTCACTGAAAAAAACAAACAAGTTCAAACTATACAAGCGTACGGAAGCTAATCGTTCCGGAGGTATTTAGCCTTCGAATTTGTAAGTCAATAGCTCCTGGCGCGACAATGTATGCTGTAAATCATGTGGAACCATTTTTTTTTTTTTCGTGGCAAACGCGCGAAACGATATGCTATTTGGGCTCGTAAACTGGAATAATCTAAAGCAAGACGTATCCATCGCGAGGTCGTTCATTAGTCGCCGACGCGAGATATCAGTCGTTCTACAGCGCGTACAGTCGCACAGAGAACTATTAACTTACAAATTAAAAAAGCCGCGTTACTCCGGAGCTAGTAGCTTCCGGGGGATACAGTCAGTCGCACAAGTCGGTACAAAACGGTCCAACGTACGAGAAATCAAAGTAAATTAAGTTCAATTACTTTTCAAATTTGTTTACATAGTCACTAACGTGCTATGTTTGGGCCATTGTTTTTCGTAAAAAGAAAAACGTAGAAATTAATTATACAGGCTGCTCGGCCATCCCTGGGAAAAATTTTAATGGGGGATCTTAGAGGCCAAAATAAGACGAAAATCAAGAATACCAATTTGTTGACGGAGGCTTCGTTAAAAAGTTATTAACGATTAAATTTAAAAATTTCAAATCGTTTTGGAAAAATTATTTTCGGTTGCGGGGGTCAATTACAATAATTTTTGGTGAATAGACATACCTCCGAAATCCTACCCACTTTTTAGAAAAAAATTCGAGAATGTGTGAAATTTTTCGACGGAAAAAAAAAATTTCAAATCGTTTTGGAAAAATTATTTTCGACTGCGGGGGTCAAATATAATCATTTCTGGTCAATAGACATATCCCTGAAATCCTGCGCATTTCCGAGAAAAAAATTCATTACGGGTGGAACTTTAAACGTTAATAACTTTTTAACGAAGCCTCGTATTCTTGATTTTCGTCTTATTTTGACATCTAGAATCCCCTATTAAAATTTTTCCCAGAGGTGGCCGAACACCCTGTATACGTTAGAACAGAGAGGGAGGCCAAAATTGACACTGATCAGAAAAAAGAATTAAAGAATTTTTAGGACAAAAGTATCAAGGTGGTACCTGTCTCGAAGCGAATATTTCCCAAGATATTCGGTTACTGAAATACTGCGACTTGACCTTGGTTAACTTTGAGTAACATTGAATCATCAGGCGGTCGTTGAATGCGTAGTTCTTCGCACAGAACGTTTTCTAAGATATACAATTACAGCGGCGTTAGGACAATGCCTACTGTTTCTTGGCATTCGAAGCGACGAGACGCGCGACGCGACGTAACGATTCAAGCATTCCGATTCCAATGTTTTGGTAGCCGAATACATCGGGTAACGTTAGTTTTACGAATAAGGAAATCGTCGAAACTATTCCGCTTCCTCGAACGGTGTAAAATTGATGTGGTGTGTTGACTGTACGGAGGCTGTTTTGCAGGACTGTACGATTATTAAGACCTTTCCGTCCCTTTCAGTTCTATCGACCCCTGAAGTTTGCACCTTCGGTGTACCGGCGGCCTGTGTAGCCTTCGTTGTTGTTTTTTTAAATTCGCGATCGGAAACAATAGTGCGCCCGAAGTCGAGCACGCCTTCCTGAATAGCGAGGGCGATTCGTTTAATGAGTGAACTCGCGACTCGTGTACGGGCAGCTTTTATTATTACCTACGTAGGCAAAGAAATAAATTATTATAAAACGAAATGCACACTGGGCCCCTCTAAATTCCATGAGAATATATTTTCGTGATAGCGAACGAAGCTAGTCTATCGTATAAACAAAGAGCAGAGATTCAACGACCTGTGATTCAATGTTATCCAAGGTTAAGTAAGGTCAAATTGTAGTACTCCAGTAGCCGAGCATCTCGGAAAATATTAATCGTCGCAGCAAAAAACAGAAGCTAGTCTATTTATTGTACAAACAAAGAGCACGCATTCAACGTCCTATGATTCAATGCTATCCAAGCTCAAGTAAGGTTAAATCGTGGTTAGTAGCAGAATAACTCGGAAAATATTACGTTTAGAGTCGTATAAATTGCGCCTTGAAGAATGCAAATTAAGGTACAGCTTTCCTTAAACAGCCTTATTATCTTTGTCACATTCAATCGTTCTTCGACTTAAATTTCCTTTTTGATGCAACGAATAAATAAGCGTTAGTCCCACATAGTCGATTCTTTTCTGTTCCACGGTTCGATTAAGTGTCCAGTGACTTGCGATTCTATTAAAAAAATCGTAGTTAGAAATAAAAGTGGTCAACGCGAAACCAAAGGTGTACAGTATTGTATAAGTTTCGTTACCCCATGTTATACCGTTCTATAAATTGAAGTTACTTTCGAAGAGGATCTAAAAGCGTGATCGAGGCATTATTACGTGCATCAGGTTTAGTTGTCGCGGTAACAGATCCATTTCGTCCCGTTTTTCCGTGTCTCGAGCCGCGTAGTAGGTCACAGCACGGGGTAAGGATAATTCGGCAGCGTAGTTCGCCGCGTGGACGTGGTTCCTGGGCGCTTTCGGCACGGTCCTGGTTGACGTCATCGTATGACGTCAATCCCGGGCCCCGCCAGACACCCCCCCTGGCCCTACCCACGCGGCTCGCTTTATCGCGCCAACGTAAGAAGACAGCAGCCGCCAACCAGCCGTCACCTCAGCCCTCAAAGACTCCTACGACGCCCGATACGGTTAAACGAGCGAGATTTACGAAATGCCACCGCTATGTTCTCTCGCCGTGTATCTGCAAATAGAACTGGAGAATCAACCTGAAATAACAGGGGGCGGTAGGACGTTTCCCGCGGGAAACGGAAAGATAATAATGCCACGGCTGGAGGCGCCGTGAAAGTCGCGGACCGCGAAGGGAGGAACGCGACAGTTTTCGGGGAACTACTCGAAACGATCTCCGCGAAACAGATATCCTCCTTCGATAACCGACCGCACGAAATTATAAATGTACACGTTACGTTAACTCGTACGATTTGAGTCCAAATAATTAACACGTTCACTGCCAGATCAAAACCGTATAATATTATGCAATAGTAAAATTTCGATTTTAGACCATTGCAAGCTACGTAACCTAAAATATATTTCACTATTTATTTTCGTAACCTTGTTAAAATTCTATCCAAGTTTATTTCCCTTGACGTCTTAACTTGAGAATTAATTTTTTTAGTATCATATTGGTAAGTCCTGTCACATATGATATTAAAACCGTGTAGTATTATGCAACAGTAAAATTTTGATTTTAGACCATTGCAAGCTATGTAACCTAAAATATATTTCACTACTTATTTTCGTAACCTTGTTAAAATTCTATCCAAGTTTATTTCCCTTGACGTCTTAACTTGAGAATTAATTTTTTTAGTATCATAGTGGTAAGTCCTGCCACACATGATATTAAAACCGTATAATATTATGCAACAGTAAAATTTTGATTTTAGACCATTGCAAGCTACGTAACCTAAAATTTGTTTCACTACTTATTTTTGTAACCTTGTTAAAATTCTATACAAAATTTCCTTCAACGTCTTAATTTGAGAATACTTATTTTTGTAATCTTGTTAAAATTCTATACAAAATTTCCCCCAACGTCTTAATTTGAGAATTAATTTTTCTAATATCATAGTAGTAAGTCCTATCACCCATAATATTGTGCAACAGTAAAAATTTTGATTTTAGACCATTGCAAGCTACATAACCTAAAATATGTTTCACTATTTATTTGTGTAACCTTGTTAAAATTCTATCCAAATTTATTTCCCTCAACTTAACCTCATCTTAACTTGAGAATTAATTTTTCTAGTATCATAGTTGTAAATTCTGTCACCCTTATAAGGGTGACGTGGCAGTTAAAGTGTTAAACGTATACTATTTAATTTTGTTTAAATTTCTTCGTACAAAAAGGATAGATTTGTTTTACGAAAACCTCGTGAATGTAAAAGTGCGTCGATTTTAATATGCAAGACTTTCGAGGTCGAGTAGCCTCATAAACTTGATTTCAAGAACTTGTGTCAGACTCGCCATTGCACGGTAAGGGGTTGACAAATAATCGTTGCAGCATGTTTAACTTGAATAATCATTGTTTTACTAAGGGCAAATTATCAGGTGTAAAATTTCATTTACGTAAGTCAATCCTGGACCTATTTCAAATAGGTCTATTAACTGACTGTATCTTTAGGTCAAAAACAACCCGCGGGCTTTCTACCCAACTGCTATAAATACTAATATACTATTACATCAGAGACAATAAGTCTTTGTTGTATTGTCCAGGGAACGGAAGAATGTTCCAGGGTTAATTCGAATAAATTTTAACGAAATAAAATTCCATTTTAAGAAACAAGTGTTTTGCATACAAAAATCGTACGTACTAAGTATAGAAATAAATCGTTGGCGCTATATCGAGAAGCAACGAAGCCTTGAACCTATCTTTCTGTTTTCTATATAAATGTTAGCCCCGATTCACACGGATCTTTTATCGAGCCAATCTATCCTATAAATTGAGGGTTAAGTGTAGTACATTCGAACGGTCGTTTCATTTCAACGATGATGCCTCGGATACCTACTTTACTTGCTTCGTCCCAGGATACGTGTAAACGCAGTTGTCCGATAAAAGAAGCAGAATAGTCCATTAATCAACAGACTCTCGGACAGTCGAGCCACCATTATTATTTCTTAATTATTTTCGTTGTTACGTTGATAAAACATGTCTCATACACAACGAGCCACCCTGTCCACGCTGTTGATTATTTTCGTTGGAAAGAAATTAGTATAATATGTAGTGCAACGACGTTAGCAACTTCTACCGTATCGTCTCTGAAACAGTGAATAAAGCGTGGGTAGAAATTATTTTTCGTCGAAATAATTTCTCTGCTCGATGCACGTTCGTTATTATAGCGATTTAAACTGTATCTAAACCTTCTATTTTATGAATTTATTTTCTTTTTTCAGAACGTTGGGTATTTACTGTACCTTAATTTATGGTAGCTAGAATGGTCCGCGAACAAATATTGGATAACGCTGTGAAAATAAATCTTTACATAATCATCAATTCCGGCGTCGAATCTCCTATTCCTCGAAGTTATTTTTTCAAGCTGTTGCATACGCTATAATTTACGCTGGCCGCGAGAATTAGGAATAAAAAAAAAAAGTCGCGTTGACGCGATGATAGAACGTCAAATAACGACTGTTACTTCGATCGAGGATCACTTTTTCGAATTACGATCGGATCGCGTTCTAAGAAAACGATAACTTCCGGTTACGTAACCCAAATTCGATCTTTTCTTTCCGCGGGACGAAATTCGATCGATCCCTTTAGAGTGTTGCAGTGTTTCGTAAAACGAATAACTCCAAAGTATGCGAACGGTTGCAGTCGTACGCAAATGCTTCGGAGAGTTCGGATAGTTCGTGTAGTTTCTTGCGAAATTTCCAGGATACTACGAAGTCCCGAGTGTCCCGATTCAAATTCGATATTCCAAATATTCGCACACGCTCGGTTCTCACGCCTACGTGCTCCCTGTAACAGTTTCTGTCTCGTCAAAACTCCGAGGTGTCTTGAGATTTATTTCGGTAACGCTTTATCCAAATTTGCGTCACGACGATGGACTTGAAAAATATTTTGGGTGAAACCTGCCAGAATCCGATCTCGCGAATTAAAAAACACTCGCGAAATGTATACTGCATACAGAGTGTTCGGCCATCCCTGGGAAAAATTTTAATGGAGGATTCTAGAGGCCAAAATAAGACGAAAATCAAGAATATCAATTTCTCGACTGAGGCCTCGTTAAAAAGTTATTAACAATTAAATTAAAAAATTTCAAATCATTTTGACAAAATTATTGTCGGTTGTGGGGGTTAATTACAATCATTTTTGGTCATTACGCATACCCCCGAAATCCTACGCACTTTCGAGAAAAAAATCCCTTATCGAAAATCTAATTAGGTGCCTAAATTCGACGAAAAAAGAAAATTCAAATAGTTCTGGAAAAATTATTTTCGATTGCGGGGGTCAATTACAATCATTTTTGGTCAATAGACATATCCTTGAAATCCTACCCACTTTCGAGAAAAAAATTCATTACTGGCGGAACTTTAAACGTTAATAACTTTTTAACGACGCCTCCATCAACAAATTGTTATTCTTGATTTTCGTCTTATTTTGATCTCTAGAATCCTCCATTAAAATTTTTCCCAGGAGTGGCCGAACCCCCTGTGTATTCCATCTGCAATATCCTGGAACGAAGAACCATCTGAACCACGGGACCTCCAAATACGAATAATTTCTCTTAATGTCGTATCCTTGTAGAAAGATTCGTGATTTCAGGGCCCTGAAACGTAATTTGCGTTTATTATATTGTGCATTAAACATAAACGTAGTACAATTTGTCAACGTGACTGAACGTTGGAAGTTTCCTTGAACAATAGTGTCATGAAAAAAGAGAGTGTACGACCATGAAAATCCATTTGCAAGGTTTACAGTCCCAGAAAAACCATTTTGCCACGTATCGTTCGTAATTAAGCGTCTCTACAACTTCACTCTGGCCGCACAAATTAATAACGCTGTCAGCTATAGACAAAACGTGTTTTTCGACAGTCTCGTATCGGGCAAGTCTAGATCGAGGCAAACTTTATTCAAAGTTCGCTCGAACCTGGCCACTCGAGGCTTTATTCGTTGATTCCTATTACCATAGATTTAAAAATTTGCTTATTGCACATTAGAAATTACAATCGTTCGTCTGGCAGCGTGCGTTGTAATTGCTGATATAGCGGTTATAAATATTGAAACTAGACTCCTTCATGGTCGCGTTGTACTGGCTATTTTTAATGACAAGAACATCGTCTTCCCGCAGTTGTTTTATTCGAGCCGCCATTGATGGCAATATCGTTCGAATTTTGCAGACACCGCGACGTCGGGTGATAAATATCGAATTTTTTATGCTTCGAAAATGCAATATTCATTGATCTTCAGGGCAGACCTTGACGTGCTAGACAAAAATGAAAGAACACCGATTTTAAACGATACTATAAATCTTCAACATCGTGACGCATCGAAGGTTAAAGTCCTGCGAGCGTAGATTTGATTATTAATAATCATGAAAATGAAATTACGTCCGCATTCTTTTTACAAAACTTTTTTTCGAGACGAGTATTCGACGCGTTACGCGGGAAAACCTGTACATTCCGCGTCAGAAACTTTGATCGATATAAAAAAAAGGCGTCGTGTATATCACTGAATATCGATGAGGAAATCAGGAAAAAGCTCTACTTTTTTTTTTATTTATTTTCTGAAAGAGCGTATCGTTCTTTGCAAGAGCATCGTTACACTTATGAAATCAACGAGGTCGTAAAAAGTTAGACCTTGCTGTATCATTCAACTTTTTTGTCCATCATTTTTTCATCCACAACGGAGCAAACGATACGCCCTGTCCTAACCGCGTGACGCACCTTGTATAATGATATTCGCTCAATTCTCTTTTTACGCGACAGATAAAGAACACTGTAAAAAAAGAACGATCATGTAATAAAAGAGGACGTATTGGTTGCGTTAAAACAGAGAAATTGTTCCACGGCCTTCGAAATCTATATAAAAAGAATTATCACGACCAATTTCGAAGGTCGATTCCATGAACCAAATCCTCCCGAGCTTCTACGTTTTATTTATTAGAAACCTGTTTGTGTTTTTACTTCCAGTTCGCCATTACTTCGTATTACGTATCACCGTATACAGGGTGTTCGGCCACCCCTGGGAAAAATTTTAATGGGGGATTTTAGAGGTTAAAGTAAGACGAAAATCAAGAATACCAATTTGTTGATGAAGGCTTTGTTAAACAGTTATTAACGTTTAAAGTTCCGAACGTACTGAATTTTTTTCTCGAAAATGCGTAGGATTTCGAGGGTATGTGTATTCACTAAAAATAATTGTAATTGACCCCCGCAACCGAAAATAATTTTTTCAGAACGATTTGAAATTTTTTAATTTAATTGTTAATAACTTTTTAACGAGGCCTCAGTCGAAAAATTGATATTCTTGATTTTCGTCTTATTTTGGCCTCTAGAATCCTCTATTAAAATTTTTCCCAGGGGTGGCCGAACACCCTGTATGTTCTGGTAATTTTTGCAACAAATAAATCCTCGAGATCAGCTAGTTTTGATCGATAGAAATTGGAAGAGAGTCTCTAAATTGAAATCGTGTCTAGTTTTTCGAATTTCTGATGCGTTCAGGTGGAAAAATGGAAGCCAAACGGAGGGGGGCCCAGAGGAGGATGGATCGTCGGTGGTCGTCCATTCGGCGTTTTACAGTATGAGAATATTAATCCGATCGATTTCACCGGCGCACGTGTGTGTACGTGTGCTGAATGAATTTGTGTAAAGGCTTATAGCGTGACAGGCTCGTTCCCGGACTATTACTATGCCGCGATCGTTACGACGTATGACATTATAGTGGTATCACGTGAGAGACCATTCGTGAAAAGATGCGATCTCGAGCACCCGCCGAGCATGCACCGAGTTCGATCCACTCGCGTTAAGGGGATTGCGCGGGAGAGAAACCGAGACGAAACCTTTTTGTACCCCCGAGTACTTTCTGCGAAAAGGTTTCCTAGAGCGTGACGCCGATTTATTCAATTCAGATTCCGGGGGCAATGTCTCCGCGATGCTAATCGTTCGATCATTCTCGCGGAAACGAACAGATCGTTTAGCCATCTCCACGAACTGTGCGGACGAATACGGAAACGCATTGAAACTGCTTCGTCCTGGGTCCAAAAATGGGCAACATTTAAAATATTTCCTGAAAAAAAAAAAATAGATTTTTCTATGACCATAAAGTAATTATTGAATTGCACACTTGTTTACAAGTGCTTCTAGAAAATTTATATTTTAGTAAAAAGTCGTTTAGAAAGAAAGAAGATGGTACAACTTTGAGTAAATAATGGCTGGAGCCCACGATATTGAAAAAATATTAAAAATTGTTGAGACGATTTTTCTATGACCATAAACTAATTATTGAATTACACACCTGTTTACGAGTGTTTCGAGAAAATTTATATTTTCGTAAAAAATCGATTAAATAATGGCTGGGGCCCGCGATGCTGAAAAAATATTAAAAATAGATTTTTGCTTGATTTTTCTATGACCATAAATCAATTATTGAATTACACATCTGTTTACAAGTGTTTCTAGAAAATTTATACTTTAGTAAAAAATCGTTTCGAAAGAAAGAAGATGGTACAGCTTCGAGTAAATATTGTCTGGGGTCCACCATGCTGCAAAAAAAAAAAAATTGTTGAGACGACGACGGTTTAAAGAAAAGTAGCGGAATTTTACGAAAGAGAGTGAAACTTATTTTTAAATAGAAATATGGGGGTTGCAGATATTCTGCTGATTGTGTTTCCGGTCGTTAAGATAGGCTTTCTATGTATACCTAATTTTGCGAAGGTTAGTTCATCGGTGTTGGCGCGTTTCAACGACGTAAACTTGGATAAAGTAGTTTAAAAAAAAACTACTTTATAGTTGAATATCGCGACACGCGATAGTTCCATTTGCGCAATCAATCGTGTATATTCTAACAAAGTTCACAATTGGAATTCCGTAATCAACTTTGTGCAGTGCAATTGTGTTTTGTTCTTGTTTTAATACCGATATTTTAAATAAAAATTTTGTTAACAAGTACCTTTAAGGGGAACAACTTTGATTATTTTACATTTTTGGAAAGTCTAACTATGTAAAAATGTGTTCCCAAAGTTTTATTTTTAAATTCGAAAAGCAACGAAATTACAGAATATGTTTGAAAATCTGTCAGATTGTTCAAGCTCGCATCGTGGCAGGATCGAATGCGTTTACCTCGAAACCGGGTTCTTCGAACTGGTTGTCAAGATTTCTCAAAATATAAATAACGTATTGACTCTAAATTTTGACAGTACGTTCTCAGATGTACTGTTTATCGTCCGATCGCTGCTTTCCCTCCCGTTTCTTTATTTGTTTTCATCTTATGTTGAGATAACCGAGAGAAAACTGGCGCCATTTTGTTGTACGTTATTGTGCTACAAAATGCCACGATCGAACGACAGCGACGCTGCTAAAGGTTATTAATGCCACCGAATTGTTTCCTTTCGGCTACTTGCGCAGTGCATACGTAATAATAATACGCCTTTTAGCGAAACGTTTGGTCAATAATGTAAATAAAATTGGTTGTTACGTACAAAGGAAAAGGAATTATTGTGCACGTAGTTTGATTTCTTTCGAGGCTTTTGTAAGCGTTTTAGGAAATCCATTCGAAGAACTCGATTTCACTTTAATGCACACCAGTCACATGATGCGTTCAACCTCGTGCGTTTTTCCTTTACCGAGCATGAAGTATTTGCGCAAATAGAGAGCAGATAACGTAATTATGTAATTTCTGTGAATTTTCGAAAGTTGCACGAGTAATGCATTTAGCTCTAAACAATACTTGAGCGATATTTATATTTTTGTTGTTCTCGTCAAGAAAACACGAGAAATTTTCGCGTAAACTTTTCCTTCCGTGTAGCAACATTGTCTTTTTTTAGTTTAAATCTTTAGAATTTGTTCCTCAAGTTACGAATTAATCTTCATATTATTAAAGAGAGAAGCCAAAATAAGTTGTTTTTTAAATAGCTTCTGATATATTACCAAAATCACATTATGTAATACAGTCCATATATTACAGATAAAAACGCAACTTGACACAATCATTTGTATGCACAAAGTCTATACTAATTTTGTTGAAAATAAACTGCAATATACTCGGTGTTACAAAACGTAATCAAAGTTACCAGGAAATAATTAAAATCTATTCTTTAAGTAATGAGTAATTGCTTAATAAATCTTACACAGATATGTACATATTCTCTGTACGTTATTATTATCGTTGGTTTAAACACTAATTTATTTTGTAACTTTACATAACATTTTATTACTGTTCAATTTGAACCAAATTACCGAAAAAAACGTTTTCATTTTTGAGCAATTTTGAAATTCGACAAGAAGTATAATCATTCCTAACCTGAAGTAAATATAACCTATTTCGAATTCTGTGAAATTTCATCGAGGAAACAATAAACTACCCTGTCGCTGGGGAAGAACGATAACAAGATCAAAATTTTCCGAAACAAAAATTAGTCTTCGCGTTATTTGCAAAAAAATTCGTTTTTCAAGCAACGATTAATCTT
Organism: Colletes latitarsis; assembly: GCF_051014445.1. Classification (NCBI taxonomy): domain Eukaryota; kingdom Metazoa; phylum Arthropoda; class Insecta; order Hymenoptera; family Colletidae; genus Colletes; species Colletes latitarsis. Next base: position 19,857,800 of record NC_135135.1, on the reverse strand, counting down.
TTAAAATAAATCGTCTCCGCTGAACGCCGGCCAATATCTGCACCGTTAGGAAGAACTGTTCGCCGCGACAAAGGAGAGGAATGCTCTCAGCAACAACAGGCTACTATTTTCAACGACTCGAATCTCAGCGAAAGCCTTTCATACCCTTGCCAGTTTTACCCTATTCCCGCCAGTGTAAAATACGGTGGCTTTTGTAATGCGGAATTTACAAGGGCAAGATATTTCTAAAGACGACGAGCCTTTGTAGCCAGCCTCGGCTCCATGTGTGCAACATGTAATAGGTGCACCATAAACGACGAAAATGCGCGAGGTCTTCGTTGCATTCATATTCCGTCTATGCACCAACGCCAAGTGCTATTAGTACTGCCATCTAGCAATGGATCTTCCAAAACATTGTTTTACCGTGCAGCAATACTGAAACCACATATGAGGCGTACGTGTAAACCTCACATCTTCTGGATTTTTGGCGGGAACTGACTGTCATACCAGTCTAACAATTCAGAGTTGATTTTAGCGCCCTTTTTTCATGGATTGGCGGTTAGTTGAGAAATTGTTCACTGAATTAGTGTGATGAGTAAACAGAGTATAGCGTGGGTAAATATATGTGAGTTGCATAGTATAAATTATTCGCCTTTCTTGATGTATCTTATGATTTATAACTAATTTGAGTAATGTAAAAGTATCTCAACTTTAGAACCATGCGACCGTACAATACGTTACTAATTTTTAGTTAAAACTATTGTCGATATTGTATCATAAGCAAACTTCGTGAATTTCCTTGCGTTACCAACGTTGACGATCGGGTTAGGCCACAGACAAGTTATACGAGTAGACCTTGCACCTTATGGACTTTCCAATCTGACTGCCATACCGACCTGAAAATTCGGAGCTGATTTTAGCGGCCTCTTCTCACGGATGGCGGTCAGTTGAAAAACTCACTGAATTAGTGAGGCAACAGGCTAGTTGTGTGTAAATGCATTTAAGAAGTACGAATTATTCGCGATTCTTTGATTAGTTAAAGTTGTAAATAATTTGCATGCAATCATCGTAGTGAATAATGTTAACAAATTCAAGAATTTTGTCATCTGCTAGTATAAATCGACAAAAGTGTGAGGTATATTTAATTTGTACATTATATCGCCATCCATCAATTCCTTTCCGAATAACGAGCTTCGCGAGACATCGGCCCTTCCCCCACCCCGTCAACTAGATCACGAGCGTTACCGAGCATAACGAGGGGCCATCAGTCGTACTTTGAAAATTAACCTAGCAAGATGTGTCGAGACGTATCGGCGTTTCGCGACCGAGGTGCGTGATTCTAACCTGTTTATTCTTCCATTATTACTACTCGCGTTTTCATTACGGTCTCTTGCAATACGGTTTCGATTTAATCATCACTTAATTATGATAATCGTTTATGTTCTTTAGTTTAATTATTGTTTAATTATGATTTAATTTGTATTTTGTTTCTGTTGCAGTGCCTGATTGAAATTCGACGCCATGGAAACTTTTATTGGCGCGTAAACGACACCATAAAAGATGGCAGGCAACTCGACAAATTTTGGAGGGAATGTTGGTACGTTTAAACAAATATACTGAAAATTAACATTCATATTAATATTTATATATTTTTATCTCTTTATTACGTTATTCGTTGCAAATATGATCATAATTTTCTAATCAGCCATTGTTAACATAAAATATGGAAATCGTTAACAAACTTTCTATCCACTTCCGAACCCAGACCTTCATTAGGTTAGTTTCGATTCTCATTGATTCATCGAAGATTCTAGAGTATTGTCTCAAATGACGTATATACAGGGTGTTCCCCCAAATGAGGGTATGCCTATTCATCAAGAATGATTGACCCCCGCAACTGAAAATAATTTTTCCAAAACGATTTGAAACTTTTTTTTTCCGTCGAAAAATTTCACACCTTCTCGAATTTTTTTCTTGAAAGTGGGTAGGATTTCGGAGGTATATGTTTTCACCAAAAATGATTGTAATTGACCCCCGCAGCCGAAAATAATTTTTCCAGAACGATTTGAAATTTTTGAATTTAATTGTTAATAACTTTTTAACGAAGTCTCTATCAACAAACTGGTATTCTTGATTTTCGTCTTATTTTCGCCTCTAGAGTCCCTCATTAAAATTTTTCCCAGGGGGTGGCCGAACACCCTGTATACGAGTAGATCTTTCACCCAGTGTATTTTTTCGACCCATTTTTATGGGGTTTCGAAACCCCATTACCATTTTCGTAACACTCACATTACCAACAGATTTAGAAATGAATTTCAGTCCCTTCCATAGTCAATTCACATGCATTTACATAGTTACTACAGCTGACTGCCCATCAACACTAATTCATTGAATAGTTTCTCAACTGACCGCCATCCATGAGAAGAGGCCGCTAAAATCATCTTCGAATTTTCAGGTCGGTATGGCAGTCAGATTGAGCCATGAAAGTCCATAAGTTGTAAGATCTATTCGTATACTTCGTCTGTGTTGATACGTTTCTACTATAAATTGAGTCGGAATCGTGGCAGAAATTGAATCGGGTTTCGCGCGATTTCTCTAATATTCGATCGGTGTTAATTATTAACATGTCTCTCTGAATTTAATTACGATTTCTTGCAATACAGTTTAGATTTAATCATTCCTCAATTATAATTATATTATAAGTTCCCAGAAAAATTCAGATATATTAGTCGAATTCAGATCGATTCAGGTTTGCATCATTTCCAAGTATGCAACTCTTTGCATGCTTAGTTCTATTTTTCACCGTGAGCGGCGTTGAATTCTTATTTCATAATCAATAACATTGAAATGGCAAGGAGGTTTTCTACAGTTCCCAGAGTCTTTGAATACAAGGTTCCATCGAACACGTGCACCTGCATTTCTGTTAAAAATAAGTTGCAACTATTTGTACCCAGAGAATTTTTACCCATAGTGTGAATAAGGCACCCGGTACCCAATCTGGCATCTCTGCATAGATCTTGGAAATAGGGAAAAATAACAAATGCCAATAGTTTATTTCAGTAATTATTTTTTCATAATGTTCGCGATTCGAGAATGTTTTATTTGGTTATACTACATTTGGATCACTGTGTCACTTTTGGCACGCAGGAAAATTTAAAGTTTTATTTCGTACAATAATGTAAACACGTTCAATTAAATAATAATAATATAACAGTAAATATTACACATATTAGGATACATTGGAGTGATTTCATGTCGAGTTCAGAATGAGTTGCAGGGGTAGCAAAAAGCCTGAATTATGTTGGAACGACATGGAAGAACTGAAATACTTAATTTGTGCGATCGAGTGCTGGTACGTTCGTTTTTACGTACATTTATAATTTGTTTTTATGGATTCATAATTTTGACAGTCAGTGTCCAAAAATACCACCACCACCCGTATGCACTATGTTACTGCCACCCAGGATTGAGGAGCTCCCTGCTCTAATACCCCCTCCAGCGCCTTGTTGTCCACCCCCTCCTTGTTGTGTGCCTCCTATAGCACCTGGTCCTTGTTGTACGGGTCCTTTGCCAGCTCCACCGCCACCAAAGTGTTTCCCATTACCCCCACCACCGAAATGTTGTCCTCCTTGTTGTCCATTGCCGTGTTATCCAAGTGAGTAAGCATATAATGGTTGACGACATTTTTTGCAAGCAGGTTAAATAAAATTATACAGGATGTTCGGTCACCCTTGGGGAAAATTATAATGAGAGATTCTAGAGGCCAAAATAAGACGAAAATCAAGAATACCAATTTGTTGATGGAGGCTTCGTTAAAAAGTTATTAACATTTAAAGTTCCGCTCGTAATGAATTTTTTTCTCGAAAATGCGCAAGATTTCGAGGGTATGTTTATTCACCAAAAATGATTGTAATTGACCCCTGCAAACAAAAATAATTTTTTTAGAACGATTTGAAATTTTTTAATTTTGTTGGATTTCATACATTCTCGAATTTTTTTCTCGAAAATGGGTAGGATTTCGGGGGTATGTCTATTCACCAAAAATGATTGTAATTGACTCCCTCAATTAAAAATAATTTTTCCAGAATTATTTGAAATTTTTCAATTTCGACGAAAAAATTTGGCAACTTCTCGAATTTTTTTCTCGGAAGTAAGTAGAATTTCGGGGGTATGTCTGTTGACCAAAAATGATCGTAATTGACCCCCGCAACCGAAAATAATTTTTTTAGAGCGATTTGAAAATTTTTAATTTCGTCTAAAAATTTCACACCTTTTCGAATTTTTTTCTCGAAAATGGTTAGGATTTCGAGGGTATGTTTATTGACCAAAAATTATTATAATTGATACCTGCAATCAAAAATAATTTTTTTAGAACGATTTGAAATTTTTTAATTTTATCGAAAAATTTCACACCTTCTCGAATTTTTTTTTCGAAAATGGGTAGGATTTCAGGGGTATATCTATTCACCAAAAATGGTTGTAATCGACCCCTGTAACCAAAGGTAATATTTTCAGGATGATTTGAAATTTGTTAATTTAATTTTTTAATAACTTTTTAATGAAGCCTCAATCAACAAATTGATATTCTTGATTTTCGTCTTATTTTGGCCTCTAGAATCTCCCATTAAAATTTTTCCCAGTATAATATTTCCTGAAAGTCACATTTCATGTAAATACCGGAACGAAATAATTCCAAAAAGTGGACTAATGTTTTGTATAATACGAATCTTTCTAGATCCATACTGTTGAAAGTTTGTTAACGTCTACACCTGATCTTTACTTTAACAATCGACTGGCAAAGGAATTAAGAGACGAGCAATAACAAAAGTAATGAAATCCATTTTCAAATCCAAATTGTTTTAATAAGAAAAATCCCTTGTAAATACTTAAATAACTGCATAAATTTCAACAGCTTTGACCGTCAATAGGGTTCATTGAATAAACGGCGAACAACATATTTTACACAAGAACTTTATTCAGATTTGATACGGTCCCTCGAGTCGAAGCTTAAAATAACACTTAGTTTTCAATAGATTCACTCAATCGAGAATATCCTAATCGCTTGTGAATCAAGCCTAGTTGACAACAAATTTCGAAAATTTTATACAGTAATAATACTTGAGTATCTAACACTTTACGTCGTAAGTTGGAATGCGCTATTTCGTTTCTGTACCAAATCGTAGGATTAAATGTGCTGATTTGGAAAACAGCCTCGCGGTGGACGTAATAAAAAAAAAAAACAAAATATTAAAGGTTCCTGTTTATTAACAGTTTTTATCATCTCTTTATAGAGCATGTTACGCGCGTTTCAACTTTTAATACTGTCTTTGTAATCGAAGAAATTGTTTTTCGCTTGCAAATTTTGCTTGGTCTCGTTCACAAGATTCGCTGATTCTTAAGCAACGAATAATTCATAAAATTGGACACAGTTCCTACCCCGAATTAGAAATTCGATGCAAATCACGATCTGGCTTAAAAATTCTATCGTCGATACAACTGGAGGATTCGATATGTTTCGGATGTTCTGTACATCTTCGATTACTCATTCACGAAGACGTATTTATTCCCTTTTGCTTTTCATTCCGATCGCGACAAACTACGTTAAGAACAAAGAGATTCACGAATACCTTACTCGCTATAAAACTAACTACTGCCTATTACAGAACCAAACGCTGCATCCGTTTTTCGTTGAAAGTTTTATTTCATCGAAGTGTTTGCTCGAAAACGTTGTTAAAGTTACAAAAAAAAAAGAAACACGTTACAACGAATAATAAAAGTTTCGTACGTTAATTAACCATTCGAACAATTTCTGTTCTCGGTGCACAGAGAGAGCTGTAATTACTTTGTTTTTCGATAGGACAATAGAAATCTCCAGTTACGGGATTTACGCGTACAAATTAAGTTTTTTAACACGTAACAAAGAGCGTCGATGAAATATCTAATTTTAGTTGCAAACTTTCGAGCGTGTTTCCGTCTCTTCCTCTTTAAGATACTGTTTTTTATTTTAGTTTTCAATGCAAACGATAGAGAGTTACAAAATGGCGGAACACACAGCAACTTGTATTAAATTGTTTTTAATAAATTCGTTTAATCGGTAAGAATTTTAACCTACGAGATTTTCAAGGACGAAGCACACCCGCGACGCGTTCCCTATTCCTTAATCGTAGCTTTTAAAACATTAGTCGTAGCGTACTCGCGATACTGTTACGATATTGCTTCGTATGGAGCATCTAAAAATAAAAATCACACCTTTCGTACGATTCCTGCGTTCCGTTGATTCGATTTGTTAAAAGAATATTTCCCTCCATTTTCTCTTTTAAGTTCATTTTCGACACGATCAATGTCGTAAAAATACTTTCCTCGATTTTTAAAGTTTCAGACGCGACGATAAGTGCAATCATAATTATAGCATCTATAATTATGGTTACGCTTGCTGTAGATATGAATCTATCGCTTTGCCAAGTCTCATTGAAATTGACAAGCCCTCGAAGACTTTCCTCGTTAGATGCCCCATATTTCACCCAAGAATAAGAAACTATATTTTCGTGGTGTGTTTCGTAACACGTTGGACCATTTCAACGATGCCTCATCTGTGTCTCTTTAGCCTCGTGAACTCTAGTAATTCTAATTGACCAATTGATTCCTTTAAATTGTTTGTGTATCCTTTAATTTCTTGGGATCATTGGGAATTCAATAGACAATCTTTTTAACTGGATTCTCGAGCAATTGGATACATACCTGGGATCAAATTCTCGACAATATTATCAATGCATCACTGCGGTTCTTCCGATAAAAATGGGTCCAAACACGAGCTTATTCCCATTACTTTTAATTACACGTACTGGAAAATATATCAGAAGCTATTTGAATAATTAAAATTGATCGGAGCAAGCTCGTGTTTATACTCGTTCTAATCGAGAGAACCTCGACGATTGTAACACTTTCGATACGAAAAATACGAACACGCGCGACGAAGATCTGCACAGGACAATCGCACTGGAACATAAAAGTTTGTTAATGGGTTCAAAGACATAAGTTTAGTTCGGTGATGAGAAGATTAAATGAATTTCTGCTCGTGCATCGCTGATCCAACGTCTTACGAAACATCCCGCGATACCTCTCTGTCGAGCACATCGTTCCTATTTGTATATACAGGGTGTTTGGCCACCACTGGGAAAAATTTTAATGAGGGATTCTAGAGACCAAAATAAGACGACAATTAAGAATACCAATTTGTCGATGAAGGCTTCGTTAAAAAGTTATTAACAATTAAATTCAAAAATTTCAAATCGTTTTAGAAAAATTATTTTCGGTTGTGGGGGTCAATTACGATTATTTTTGGTCTTTACACATACCCTCGAAATCCTACGCACTTTCGAGAAAAAAATTCCTTACCGAAAATCTAATTTGGTGCCTAAATTTTTCGACGAAAAAAAAAATTTTTAATTAATTCTAAAAAAATTATTTTCGGTTGCGGGGGTCAATTACAATCATTTTTGGTCGACAGACATACCCCCGAAATTCTACCCACGTTCGAGAAAAAAATTCGAGTAGGTATTGAAAATTTTAGACGAAATTAAAAAATTCCAAATCGTTCTGAAAAAAATATTGTTAGCTGTGGGGGTCAATTACAATCATTTTTGGTGAATAGACATACCCCCGAAATCCTACACACTTTCGAGAAAAAAATTCCTTACTGAAAATCTTATTAGAAGCCTACATTTTTCGACGAAAAAAAAAAAATTTCAAATCGTTCTGGAAAAATTATTTTTAATTAAGGGGGTCAATTACAATCATATTTGGTCAACAAACATACCCCCGAAATTCTACCCACTTTCGAGAAAAAAATTCGAGTAGGTATTGAAATTTTTCGACGAAATTAAAAAATTTCAAATCGTTCTGAAAAAAATATTGTTAGCTGTGGGGGTCAATTACAATCATTTTTGGTGAATAGACATACCCCCGAAATCCTACCCACTTTCGAGAAAAAAATTTCTTACTGAAAATCTTATTAGAAGCCTACATTTTTCGAAGAAAAAAAAAAAATTTCAAATCGTTCTGGAAAAATTATTTTTAATTAAGGGGGTCAATTACAATCATATTTGGTCAACAAACATACCCCCGAAATTCTACCCACTTTCGAGAAAAAAATTCGAGTAGGTATTGAAAATTTTAGACGAAATTAAAAAATTTCAAATCGTTCTGAAAAAAATATTGTTAGCTGTGGTGGTCAATTACAATCATTTTTGGTGAATAGACATACCCCCGAAATCCTACCCACTTTCGAGAAAAAAATTCATTACTGGCGGAACTTTAAACGTTAATAACTGTTTAACAAAGCCTCCATCAACAAATTGGTATTCTTGATTTTCGTCTTATTTTAGTGTCTAGAATCCGCTATTAAAATTTTTCCCAGGAACACCCTGTATACCTTACGCACAGAAAAATCAATCGATCGATAAAAGACAGAATATCTTTTCGTCGAATACATTGTTCCCGTCGATGGTGAAACGTTAGAGAACGAAAAGATTCTCGCAGCTCTTGGCTTTCCTCTTGAAGCCCAGCAGATGCTTCAGGATCCTCCTGCGGTGTTTGCTTCTTCTTCGTCTGGTCGCTTGATCCCGGTCCCGCTGCGGGTTCAGTTTGATTTGCGCCAAAATGCCGACCAGCAGCTCGTCCACGTGATGCGCGATCCCCGAGGAAGTTTCGATGAATTTGCAGCCGCAGTGGTTCGCCAAACGTCGGCCAACTGTCGGGACAGACGAGGGACACGTGAGGTATATCTCGAAACGAATTTTGGCTAAACGTTGCCGTTCCAACCGGTGGAAATCGGTTCCGCTAAACGAAGTTACTGGGTTGCTTGCGATAATATAAAGACAACTTGGCCTGCGGTCCTGCTGAAACAACGAACATTCGACGAACGTCTCTGATTTAGTGAACTTGTAAACTTTTAGTGAAATACGACGGTTCTGTTAGTCTTATTTAATGCAGGAACAGGTTCGATACAGTTTTATAAAGTTATGTCGGGTTCATAATCTCGCGGTCAAATGGCGACATCTATGATGAGGTTGATCGTGTGGGGATTCCCGGGTCTTTTGCTCGAGTCGCGTGTCCGAGCTGCATGGTCGGTATTACTGTAATTGATTTATGTTAAACTATGTAATATCCAAGGAATAGTTAAAGTGGTTGTGTTTAACATTTTAAATATTGTCTGTATATAGTTATTTAATCAGTTCCTATCAACAAATTATCCCATCGTCAAAAGTAACGGGGACATTCGAGGGCCACGTTTGAGAGAATTTTTTTGGTTCATTTTTACGAGATTCAACCCTCGTTTCCGGCGCTTACCGACTGACGCGACTTCGCGCTTCCGTTCGAGGTCGACTTTGTTCCCGACGAGGATCACACCGTGATTGGCCATGTAGTCGCTGTTCCAAAGGTACAGCAACGTATCCTGGGCCACCTTCAGACTTTGTCTGTCCACCACGGAGTAGACCACCACACAGACGTCCGGGTTGTAGGTCGAACAGAATGCCTCAACCTGATCAACGTTAGAGAATTAATTTTAATGGCTTTTCGATACCCTGGGTAAAAATATCGTTAATTATATTGCTATTAAAAAAGTTTTCTCAGTGGAAGAGTAGAGGGTGAGCAACAACGATAATAAATAATTAATTTTAATGGTGCAACCTTTTCGATATTCTGAGTATCCCAAAAGAGTGCCTTAAAAATATCGTTAATTATATTGCTATTAAGAAAGTTTTCTCAGTCGAAGTGTAGAGCAACAACGATAATACAAAGTTGGAAAGGAACTGAACTTCCAAACGGGATATAGGGATCTTCGTTACGTAAACGCGAGTCTGAGAACACGTGTCTCGAGAGACAGGAAATAGGAAGAGAGAAATGTACAAAATGGCGTTTACATAATCGAATGATATTGTTAGACTTAATGCTGACCGACATCTCGGCCGCGGGATGATCGATGATCACCAGTTCCGTTTCTTGGCCATCGAGCATGACTGACACGTTCTTTTGGTCGTACTCCTCGTCTGGAACAAATTTCAACAACCTAATATTAGTAACGAAGAAGTTTCGTGCGTGTGAAAAAGTAAAGGGCGTTGCACAAGCACCAAACGTGCTGTATCAATATAATAATAATTATAGCTGATATTTCAGCAGATTAAGTAGTTTATACTCTTTTGTAAATACATAAAAAGCAACTCTACGCTGTATTATTTGAATTGGACGATAATAATAGGAGTTACAGGGGAATCACAAACCCACAGAATTAAATTTCGAAGACTCTTACATCGTTACGACGATTTTTATACTATTTTTATCGATTACGAGTAAACATTAACTGCATTTTCGTGCGTGTGAAACACTAAAGGGCGTTGCATAAGCACCAAACGTTCTGTATTAATATAATAATAATTACAGCTGATATTTCAGCAGATTAAGTAGTTTATACTCTTTTGTAAATACTTAAAAAGCAACTCTACGCTGTATTATTTGAATTGGACGATAATAATAGGAGTTACAGGGGAATCACAAACCCACAGAATTAAATTTCAAAGACTCTCATATCGTTACGACGATTTTTATACTATTTTTATCGATTACGAGTAAACATTAACTGCATTTTCGTGCGTGTGAAACACTAAAGGGCGTTGCATAAGCACCAAACGTGCTGTATTAATATAATAATAATTATAGCTGATATTTCAGCAGATTAAGTAGTTTATACTCTTTTGTAAATACATAAAAAGCAACTCGACGCTGTATTACTTGAATTGGACGATAATAATAGGAGTTACAGGGGAATCACAAACCCACAGAATTAAATTTCGAAGACTCTTACATCGTTACGACGATTTTTATACTATTTTTATCGATTACGAGTAAACATTAACTGCATTTTCGTGCGTTGTTTTTCAGACCCCTAACTAAATTTTAAACAGTATCGAACGCGTTGATTATGAACGCGCGAACGGATTAAGGTTACGGTACCCGTATGCACGAGCTACGTGCTGAAATTGAAAGTTAATTAAATCCGTGCAATAAATTCAACGCGCGATTGTTGTACACGAATCGTAATTAAGCGAACGCTCTCGACAGTCCGGAGATTCGTTTGCACCTCGACGATTGTATTATTTTTAAGCCAAAGATCCCGCGCCGGTGAAATATTTTTAATCAACCTGCGTGTTCCGCATTCGACAAGCACAACTAAACTTTTCATCGTTTATTTAATGTACTTGGAGGAAATTCTGTTAGAAATTTCGAGGCCATTCGATAGAAATTCCAATTCGAATATACAGTTTAACGAGAGATATGAAATACCATGGCCGTGCGTCGTTAAATTACAGTAATTGTTCGAGCATTAATTTAATGAATTCTCGACAACGCGATATCAGGGACGCTGGAGTTACGACAAAGTTTATCGTATATTTATTAATTTCATAAATTCGAACCGTTCGATAAGTCCGCGCAGCACGATATTCCCTTTTGCGAAACAAATGCAATTTTCATTCAAGTTCTCGATGCTCTCGCGAACTTTACTCGCGATAAGCCTCGACAAAGAAGAAGCCGTTGAGAGAATTTATTCCCTGGCAGCTTTAATATGGACTTTGCAAAGTGAATATCGATACTTTGGCTCAAAGGGCTCGGAACTCGGTAGGGTTCGCGAGTCTGGCTCGCAGAGATAAGGGTGGCCATCCTTTGTATTATGTTACGAAGGGATTTTCATCGCGACGCAGTACGCGCGTTAAATATCACAGTGAATAATGTCAATAGCAAATGAGAAGCTCTCTGCGATTATCACTGATCCTACGGTATAAACAAAAATATACAGGGTTGCGTCTAGTAATCAGTAACGAGCTGTAACTTTATTCAGAAATGCACCGATGCAGGTGCAATTAAATTTTTTTTACGTGAATTAACTTTATGAAAACGTAACTTTAAAGATTGAGAATAATTGTATCTTTGGTAGTAGAAGAAAATGAAGTTTTGCATTTATTAAACACGAAGCTCGTACTTTTAGCAGCGTCTGCGAGAAGTTTTTTCAATTAAATTAATTTCGTATCGCGTTAATTCGGATGATGGATCGGCCATTTTAATTAAAAGTTATTAAACATCGAAATACCGAATATAAAAATAAAATTTTATTACACGCGTTACGGAGGGTACAATTTTTCGCAAAATACGATTGAAAAATATACATAACACTCGACGTGAATTTTAACAAATAACGCGTTCAGCTTGCAACGGACCATTGATTTTTGAATCCTCGAAAACTGCTGCATTATTAAAAATGCAATATATAGGGTGTTCGGTCTACAAAGGGAAAAATATTAATGGGAGATTCTAGAGGCCAAAATAAGACAAAAATTGTTGTAGGTTTCGTTGAAAAGTTATAAAAAATTAAATTAAAAAATTTCAAATCATTCTGAAAAAATTATTTTTGGTTGTGGAGGTCAATTATGATCATTTTTGGTTAATAGACATACCCCCGAAATCTTACCCAGTTTTGAGAAAAAAATTCTTAAACGAAAATATAATATCTGATGAATGAATAATTCCCCTGAAATTTCATGTGTTTCAAATCGTTCTAAAAAAATTATTTTTAGTTGCAGGGGTCTCTTACAATTATTTTTGTTCAATAGACATACCTCCGAAATCCTACCCACTTTCGAGAAAAAAATTCGAGTAGGTGCCTAAATTTTTCATCGAAATTGAAAAGTTTCAAATAATTCTGAAAAAATTATTTTTAGTTGCGGGGGTCAATTACGATAATTTTTGGTGAATAGACATACCCCCGAAATCCTATCCAATTTCTAAAAAAAAATTCGAGAATGTGTGAAATTTTTAGACGAAATTAAAAATTTTCAAATTTTTCTAAAAAAATTATTTTCGGTTGCAGGGGTCTCTTACAATAATTTTTGGTGAATAGACATACCCCCGAATTCCTACCCACTTTCGAGAAAAAAATTCGAGAAGGTGCAGAACTTTAAATGTTAATAACTTTTTAACGAAGCCTCTATCAACAAATTAGTATTCTTGATTTTCGTCTTATTTTACTCTCTAGTATCCTCTATTAAAATTTTTCTCAGGGTTGGCCTTAATATCCAGATCTAACAATGATCGATAAAAAAATAAATTTATCTGATCGTAATTATTAATCGTAGTTCGCAACAGCAGACACAAAAATGTCGTTTTAAGAAGATTTAACAAAATATTTCGTGTCGAATCAGTGCCAGTTTTCCTATAACAAGAATTTTTTCATTATTCGATCACAGCGTCGCGCGTACAATACACATTTTCAATGAAATATTTCTAAAATAAGTGAATTATAATTAATGTTTACGGAACTTGTTTCGCCTTTTCATGCATACTGATCGTGTTTATGCGTCGCGTGCAGGCATAATCAATACTGCAATAATTGCTCATGCATGGGGATCAAAAAGTAGCGTAAACAAATTTACGCAACGCGTTATGGAAAAAAATCCTCCGCGAACTACGTAGTCTGTCGGCGAATAATTCATCATCCGCTATACTCTGTCGAGCAAAAATTTGTCATAAATCTCACGTCGGGTCGCGCTTATCTATACAGGCATGAAAAGTTGCGTGCACGTAGAAACAACCCACATTCTGTTTATACAAAATCTCAACTGTCGCTCGAAAATTTCGCCGCGCATCGGTCTCTGTACGAATAAAGTTCCCCACATTCGAGCGATTATTTAATTAAACATTCATCGTGCTGGACGAATAAACATCGTGCCGCAAATATTCTTTAGAGAATCATCAAAAAATTTAGAGTATCTTCAACTCTGTTAATTTTCGTCGATGCTCCGACCAGGAATTTTCAAGATACACGTGCACTTTTGAAATTTGTTCTCGTATATAATAAAACTTGCTACCAGTTTGGAAAGTAAGAAAGTTCGTTTCTTTTAAAGATCGGTGCTTGAAACTTCGCCATCTATGCTGTACGTGTACTTTTACGCGTTCAGTTGGTTCTTTTTTTTTTTATAAAAATTGCCATTTTCGAAGTAAAGCCGACGAAACAGGGTCGTTCGAAGACTCGTGAAACGATCAGTGGGGGTATATCGGTTCTTACCGGTCGGATATTTTCTCGTAAAGGGAACCCCAGCCGTCGGTTATTGCATACGCGATCGGAAAATGGACGCTGAAGACACGAGCTCGGGGCAGACCCGGGGAAATAGGGTAACGAGGAAAAATAAGGTCCGGGTCTTCGTACAATCGCGTACGGAACTCGTAACGACCGTAAAGAAGGACATTAAGGCATCGAAAATACCTCACGATGTCGAAAATCGGATTCCTCCGACTCACAGAGATTGCACAATGATCGCAAAACACCTCGTACCTACTCGCGAGGGAATATTAATTTTGGCGATACTCTAAAAATATTCAATTTAAGAATCGAACAATATTTAAATAAAAGAATGAAATACGTAGCAAAGTTTTGATTTTTCAAGAAAGTGATTATTTTAGCCGCATAATTATATCGAATGAAATACTATATTAGTCGATTCTGTTCTCTTCGTGTAAGAATTTTAAGCGTTCTAATGAGAATGATGTCACTGGGGAGGGAATTAACGACGAAAACGAGAACGAAGAAGATCATCGACGAACGAGAGTGGAAACTAACGAACCGAGCGACTGTATTTGCGCCTAATCGAATGATTCCCGACCTCTTCCGCCCTTCGAGCACCAAACGTATGAACTTCTGCTAAAACCTTGTCCTTTTTTTTAAAATATCGATGTTGACTGTTCTTCGGACTGTTTCACGTGACTGGGGAGAAGTGTATTTTTAAAACTGTATTTAAATTATCAAATGGTGCACGATAACAATGTGACAATTGTACTTTTTTGAGTAAAGAAAATTCTACAGTAAAAATTAGGTAACTTTAACAGACATTGTTACCGTGTAGCCTGCTTGTATTCGCAAAGTACTCGTTAATGAGTCCGCCATCTTATCCCAAGGTTTCTTACCCGCTGACAAATTGTCCGCGAGTGCCCCAGGAAGCCAGAAACAGGGGTCTCAAAAGTTCTCGTAGCTCGAAAATTTCAAGAACGGTCGCTAACTAGAATCCATTACTCACGTTCCTTATTTCCAAAGCTACTTGAAACCTTGTCATGAGTAGTTTGCGTCCTCCGTCGCGTAGTTTGTAAACTGGCCATTCCTCAAAGGCGTTGTTGCCACTCGAGAGGCTGAAGGTGTTTGTTAACGATCGCCCCGAAGAAATAACTAGCGAAGTCGTAGAACTAATTTCCATTATCAACAGCACAGGTGGAACTAGTTGTAACAGTGATTATCGAGACATTAACGCTTCTTCTGCTTTATTTACGTTACGAATATACAGGGTGTTCGGCCACCCCTGGGAAAAATTTTAATGAGGGATTCTAGAGGCCAAAATAAGACAAAAATCAAGAATACCAATTTGTTGATGGAGGCTTTGTTAAAAAGTTATTAAGAATTATATTCAAAAATTTCAAATCGTTCTGGAAAAATTATTTTCGGTTGCAGGGGTTAATTACGATCATTTTTGGTTAATAGACATACCCCCGAAATCCTACCCTGTTTCGAGAAAAAAATTCCTAAACGAAAATATAATATCTGATGAATGAATGATTCCCCTGAAATTTCATGTGTTTCAAATCGTTCTAAAAAAATTATTTTTAGTTGCAGGGGTCTCTTACAATTATTTTTGGTCAATAGACATACCCCCAAAATCCTACCCATTTTCGAGAAAAAAATTCGAGTAGGTGCCTAAATTTTTCGTCAAAATTGAAAAGTTTCAAATAATTCTGGAAAAATTATTTTTAGTTGCTGGGGTCAATTACGATAATTTTTGGTGAATAGACATACCCCCGAAATCCTATCCAGTTTCTAAAAAAAAATTCGAGAATGTGAAATTTTTAGACGAAATTAAAAATTTTCAAATCTTTCTAAAAAAATTATTTTCGGTTGCAAGGGTCGATTACAATAATTTTTGGTAAACAGACCTACCCCCGAAATCGTACCCACTTTCGAGAAAAAAATTCGAGTAGGTGCCTAAATTTTTCGTCAAAATTGAAAAGTTTCAAATAATTCTGGAAAAATTATTTTTAGTTGCGGGGGTCAATTACGATAATTTTTGGTGAATAGACATACCCCCGAAATCCTATCTAGTTTCTAAAAAAAAATTCGAGAATGTGTGAAATTTTTAGACGAAATTAAAAATTTTCAAATCTTTCTAAAAAAATTATTTTCGGTTGCAAGGGTCGATTACAATAATTTTTGGTGAACAGACCTACCCCCGAAATCCTACCCACTTTCGAGAAAAAAATTCGAGTAGGTGCCTAAATTTTTCGTCAAAATTGAAAAGTTTCAAATAATTCTGGAAAAATTATTTTTAGTTGCTGGGGTCAATTACGATAATTTTTGGTGAATAGACATACCCCCGAAATCCTATCCAGTTTCTAAAAAAAAATTCGAGAATGTGGAATTTTTAGACGAAATTAAAAATTTTCAAATCTTTCTAAAAAAATTATTTTCGGTTGCAAGGGTCGATTACAATAATTTTTAGTGAACAGACCTACCCTCGAAATCCTACCCACTTTCGAGAAAAAAATTCGAGTAGGTGCCTAAATTTTTCGTCAAAATTGAAAAGTTTCAAATAATTCTGGAAAAATTATTTTTAGTTGCGGGGGTCAATTACGATCATTTTTGGTGAATGGACATACCCCCGAAATCCTATCCAATTTCTAAAAAAAAATTCGAGAATGTGTGAAATTTTTAGACGAAATTAAAAATTTTCAAATCTTTCTAAAAAAATTATTTTCGGTTGCAAGGGTCGATTACAATAATTTTTGGTGAACAGACCTACCCTCGAAATCCTACCCACTTTCGAGAAAAAAATTCGAGTAGGTGCCTAAATTTTTCGTCAAAATTGAAAAGTTTCAAATAATTCTGGAAAAATTATTTTTAGTTGCGGGGGTCAATTACGATCATTTTTGGTGAATGGACATACCCCCGAAATCCTATCCAATTTCTAAAAAAAAATTCGAGAATGTGTGAAATTTTTAGACGAAATTAAAAATTTTCAAATCTTTCTAAAAAAATTATTTTCGGTTGCAAGGGTCGATTACAATAATTTTTGGTGAACAGACCTACCCCCGAAATCCTACCCACTTTCGAGAAAAAAATTCGAGTAGGTGCAGAACTTTAAACGTTAACAACTTTTTAACGAAGCCTCCATCAACAAATTGGTATTCTTGATTTTCGTCTTATTTTGGCCTCTAGATTACCCCATTAAAATTTTTCCTAGGGGTGGCCGAACACCCTGTATCTTTTTCGTGCACGGGACATCGAAGCATCGATCTATTTGGCAAGTTACGAGCAGATTTACCAAATTTTGAACGATTTGTTTCCAATGCATGGTATCCTCTTCATAAACCACGAACGACTTCTCTTATCTCGAGATGAGATACAGTGGCTCACGAAAGTATTCGAACGCTTACATATGCAAACTTGAATGGCCGAAATGATGTACATTAAAGTAATTTGCTGAAACAAGTAGATGCCAATAGGAAGATGAAAGTCTTAAGATTATGCCAGTAAAATTTGAAAAGGATTCAACAACGTAAAGAGGAGTTATGAGACATTTATTAGAAACATCGTCATTCTGTGTTGAATCGAACTTTTCCTTTATTTTCCTGCAGACTGTCGTTCATCAGAAATCAAATTCCTCTCGAAAAGGCATACGTAAATGGTCGTTTAAATAAATAAGAAGCAAACGGTTACTATCGTTTGCATCCAAACGCGCTTAGAGGGTCGCTTTTAGTACGATTTCCTGATTCCCCTGAGAACGAGACGTCGTTTTGCAGGGGCAAAAGGTACTCGTAGTTCGCAGTACGATCAGCATTATTCGACTATTCAGTTCCCGTACGATGTGAACGAAATTCTTCCAAGGTTCGAGCGCGAATTACAACGATGCAATTTGCATTCCTGGCTACCGGGACGACGAACAACCCCTATTGACCATAAACTCGAGTCATTCGGTTTACGGGTTGCAAGTCCTTCGCGGAGCCACTTTACCGCCGTCTAGACGTCGTAAAGATAAATTAAAAGACATCGAAACCACCAAAGGTTGCACGAGGAATGAAAAAATCTAAATATAAGTTCTCGTAACTGCTTTCAGTTAGGGTGGCAATTTTGTAATTTCGATCAATTCCGTTGGATTCGATGTTTTCTTTGCGCGTTTAAAAATTCCTAATTTAGTCCCAACGGTGGAAATTCGATTAAAAGCAGCAGGTGTTCCCAAGGCTTCGGAGAGCAGTACGCAATGTGAACAGATTCCTGGCACGTGCTGCTCGCCATTTTATCGCCCCGACCTTCCGTTGTTGGCACTTTAAGCGATTCCAGGTGATCAGAAGATAACTAATGTGCTCGAGCCAGGGTTAGAGAGTTGCCCAAGCTGCCTTGGCCACTTCCGATCCATCTTCCTCGACGGTCGTCCAAAGCGCTAAGAAGTTCGTTTCAATGTAACCGCATCCGGGGCCTCTCGATGCAAGGAGTACGTTTTCCAATAACACTTCATACTACCGGTAAAGTGCTTATAGCGTGTAGACGCCAGGCGTCCTTCGACGAAGTATGGACCAATGATCAGCGAGCTGTGCATATTTCAATATGTTGAAGCGCACTTTGGCGCCAAGTGCCTGGCTCCCTAATTAGGGACCGCCCATCGAAGCTTCCAGATACCAAAATCTGCATACCACAATTACGAATCGAACACGCCAGGACAACCATTCTTGGTATCCTTTGGTTTAACAAGAAAAATGAAAACTCTTCACCTAATTTAAGAGGGTACATAGATTGTAATTTTTTCTTTAATGATAGGCAGGCTGTCTCGTACTGAGATTTTCCAGATACAGGGTGTTCGGCCAACCCTGGGAAAAATTTTAATGGGAGGTTCTAGACGCCAATTTTAATCAATTTCTTGACTGAGGCTTCGTTAAAAAGTTATTAACAAGTAAATGAAAAAATTTCAAATCGTTTTGGAAAAATTATTTTCGATTGCAGGGGTCAATTACAATCATTTTTGGTCATTACACATACCCTCGAAATCCTACCCAGTTTCGAGAAAAAAATTCCTAAATGAAAATATAATGTCTGATCATGAATAAATGATTCCTCTGAAATTTCACGTGTTTCGAATCGTTCTGAAAAAAATATTGTTAGCTGCAGGGGTCGATTGCAATCATTTTTGGTGTATAGACATACCTTCGAAATCCTACCTACTTTCTAGAAAAAAAATCGAGAAGATGTGAAATTTTTCGACGAAATTAAAATACTTGAAATCGTTCTGAAAAAATATGGTTAGCTGCAGGGGTCAATTACAATAATTTTTGGTGAATAGACATACCCCTGAAATATTGCGCGTTTTCGAGAAAAAAATTCGGTATATTTATTCATCTTACAAGTATATACAGTATACTTTTCATCAAAAAATATTAAAAATCATGGGAGTTATAATTTCTTGTTTTGCAAACAAGAGCTACTGGACCGACTGACATCGAATTCGGAGAGAATATACAGTAGACATGTTTTTTTACGCTGAAACTAGGAATTCTAACAAATATCGAGTCGTACTAGTTTTTAGCGCCTTTTTCGGAAGAGCCATTAAATTAGAAGTTATAACTCCCAGAATTGTTAATATTTTTCAATGAAAAAAATACTGTGCACGCTTGTAAGGTGAATAAATATATCCGGAAAATCTCGATGCGAAACAGTCTACCTATCATTAAAAAAAAAAATCACAAGGTCGAAAAAGATGACGGTTTCTATCGGGAGTTACGCGATTATGGCGTCCGTTGCTCGGGTCTCGAAGGCAACAGGCGTCGTCAGACTTACCGAGTGACGTGTCGTAAGCGCAGATGTAATCGCTGGTTGTGAACTGGGCCGTGAGGGCGGTTTTCCCTACGCCAGACGCGCCCAGCATGCCGACTTTGTAAGTGGTCACCCGCTCGTTGCTCGTCTCCTCTTCGGCCTCCATGCCGGAGAGCTGCGACGCCGAGCTGAAACGTGGCAAAGAAGAAAAACGCGGTGTGAGAAACGCGACTGGGGCTCGCGGAACTGTATCGACCGACGTGGACAAAAGAAAAGAAAAAAAAAAAAAAGAAAAAGAGTTCATTGTGCGAGTCCGCCCGCCATTCTTTGCGATTCTTTAGTGCCCCTTCGCATCGCGTCGTTTCTCTTGCGCCCGGAGAAGAAACGACGCATCCACTCGAGTCGAAGATCTCGTCTGAAATTCTGCCAGTGTTCTCCCGGACCTTATTAAGGTTAACGCATTCGCCGACGCGTCGCTCACCGGTGACCGACGCGCGACTTCACGTTCCCGCCATTTTGTACAGTTTGAAGTAGAGAGAAGAGCAGCGATCGATTGCTTCTTTTAGCGCAAAATACATGCAACCACCTAATATTATACAGGGTGTTCGGCCAAAATAGGACGAAAATCAAGAGTACCAATTTGTTGATGGAGGCTTCATTAAAAAGTTATTGACGTTCAAAATTCCACCCGTTTTGAATTTTTTTCTCGAAAATGCGCAGGATTTCGGGAGTATGACTCTTCACCAAAAATAGTTGTAATTGACCCCTACAGCCAGAAATATTTTTTTTAGAACGATTTGAAAAATTTTTTTTTCGTCGAAAAATTTCAGCATCTACCCGATTTTTTTTCTCGAAAGTGGATAGGATTTCGAAGGTATATGTATTCACCAAAAATGCTTATAATTGACCCCTGCAACTAAAAATAATTTTTCCAGAACAATTTGAAATGTTTTAATTCAATCGTTAATAACTTTTTAACGAAGCCTCCATCAACAAATTGGTATTCTTGATTTTCGTCTTATTTTGGTCTCTAGAACACCCTGTATTATGGAATAAATTATCCCTGTATCACCAAAGAAGGTGATCGAAACGTTTATTATTAATAAAAATATGTACTTGGGTAGACAGTCCGTGGTTTAATGTTTTTTCACATAAATTTCAGTGAAATTATCTGGAAAAAGATACTCGAGAGAGTCTTGAGTAAAATTTTAAGTGAAATAGTAGCACGTGCGGTCAGACGGTCCGCTTTAATCGCGCTCGTTTCACTTGCTGCGACATTTCGGATCACCGAATGCTCGCCAGCGATAATTTTTCCGCGACCGTGGGAGGAAAATTCGTTGAAGAAGCATTTTCCAAGGGGAATCGATGCAATAATGCGGGATAATCTATCCGGGCGAAGTCAGGTAACGGCGGTATACGAATAAAATCGAGGAACAGCAACAGTTTATAAAGACGAACGTGCTGGCATCAGTCATCCACTTTACCGCAGCTTGCTCCATTTCTGCAGGTTTTATCTACGCGCCGTTTTATCTTTCGCTTTTATGAAACTGAACTGACCTTCGCGAATATAAAATGACGTCGGTCCGAAGCCTATATGAAATTCTGATAAAACCGCAATTTTTCCTTTACGTTGCCTCGTAAATCTTTACGCGCCTTCCCGCGTTATCTGCGATATCTCAGAAATAAAATCGACGTCGTGCGTTTCAAACTATCGAGTTAAGAGAAGTTGTTTACGTAGAGAAATTTGCATTCAAAAAATTCACAATAAATAAATAACAAATCTCCCGATGAAGCGGAGGACTCTTAAAATTCACCGTGTTACGGTTACATTGTTTGTTGCATTTTCGCCATATCTCTTCGCGCGATATTAATGGCGAAGGTGTGTCGTTTCAGCGATGAAACCTCCAGTCTCGTTGGAAAGATACCGCCCTACCTCCATATTTTTTCCTCTCCGGGCAACGTCGGTGGATTTACTCATAATTATCCGGTTTCAAGAAAACGTGGCACGGCCGTTTGGAGGCGGACAGGAAATTCGTTTCGCGTGGCAAAAACCGTAAGCCAACCCATATATATCCAACAGATACGACGGTTCGCGATTTTTCGCGCTGCTCTGTCTCCGTTTCCTTTCGCTTTCCCGCCTTGGAAGATCTTTTTTCGTTACCTCGACACAGGCTGCGTTTCTCGCGAGAATATTATTTATGCTTTTACAAAAAACAAAATCGTTCAATCTCGAGGTATTTGCATCTCGTAAGATAAGATTCTTAATAACGATAAATATGTTTTTAAAATACGTTTATAAAATACAAAACCCAAGATACTATATTGCAATTAACAAAAAGACACATTGTAGCCTGGAAACAGAGTTCAATAAAGAAAACTGATCACTTTTGGGGAGTCAGGCTGAAAAGAGCATCGAGGGATTAAACGTGCAATTTTTGTGATCCATATTTTCCACACACAACTATTGATTTTATAGAAAATAAATTAAAGAGTAATTAAAATTCATTTCAACGACCTGTTTCAAGCTGGACCGATTCCAAGTGCAAATTAGCAAACCTGTCCACGCGAAGTTCAACGACCCCGAATCCGATCTTAGGAAAAGCATTGCACGCGTTCGAAGATCCCAGATCGACAGTTCTGTTCGCCATTTGCACCTCGATGCTTTTTTCTCGGCTGGTCGACGTGCTCCGTAATTCTCGCGGAAGAGCACTCGCTGATATTACATCTTGTTTCGCCGCGATCCACCCCACAAACGCGGTCGTCGCAACGAGCAGCC
Source organism: Colletes latitarsis (assembly GCF_051014445.1). Taxonomy (NCBI): domain Eukaryota; kingdom Metazoa; phylum Arthropoda; class Insecta; order Hymenoptera; family Colletidae; genus Colletes; species Colletes latitarsis. Next base: position 19,835,157 of record NC_135135.1, on the reverse strand, counting down.
CGTGGATAACCTTTTGGGATTCGAGGACGATGGAAATCGCGGCGGAAAAATTATACGGTACGAAACCGGAGAAAAATGCACGAAAGGAAGGCAAGCGAGGCCCTTTAATCTCCTTAAGTGGAGGCAACGTAACGGGACGGGAATCTTTTTGGCTTCCGTCACTCGTTACCTTCGTCGTTTGCCGCGAACACCGCGTCGAGCGTAATTGCTCGACGGTAATTACCCCCGTCCGTTAATTGCTACGCGAAAAAAAAAAGAATAAGTGGCAGGTTTCGACGTCGAGGTCGAAACATTCCGCGATTGTAACCGAATTATTACTAATTTTACGGTTTCGGTTACGAGGTACTCTCGTCGAAAGTTTGTCGAGTCGCTTAAATCACTCTTTCGTCTTCTTAACCTTCGTTCAAGATCTACCAGAAATAAATATTCATGTTTCTTCGAGTTTTACCGTTGCATGGTGAATAATATTGAATTATACAGAGTGTTCGGCCACCCCTGGGAACAATTTTAATGGGGGATTCTAGAGGCCAAAATAAGACGAAAATCAAGGATATCATTTTCTTGACTGAGGCTTCGTTAAATAGTTATTAACAATTAAATTCAACAATTTCAAATCGTTCTGGAAAAATTATTTTTGGTTGCACGGGTCGATTAGAATTATTTTTGGTTAATACACATACCCCCGAAATCTTACCCAATTTCGACAAAAAAATTCCTAAACGAAAATATAATGTCTGATCATGAATGAATGATTCCCCAGAAATTTCAAGTGTTTCAAATCGTTCTACAAAAATTATTTTTAGTTGCAGGGGATGATTACAATCATTTTTGGTCAATAGATATACCCCTGAAATCCTACCCATTTTCTGGAAAAAAATTCGAGGTGTGAAATTTTTCGACAAAATTAAAAAATTTCAAATCGTTCTGGAAAAATTATTTTTAGTTGAGGGGGTCAATTACAATCATTTTTGGTCAATAGACATACCCTCGAAATCCTAACCACTTTCGAGAAAAAAATTCCTTACCGAAAATATAATTTCAGGCCAGAAATGCTTCTTGTAAATTTTATGAATCTTTAAAACACCATAACTTCTGATTGGATTGAACGATTTTAATGTTCAAAAAGCCAAACGCCGCGTATTTTAGTGTAGAATATATAGCAATTATAGAAATATTCGAAAAGTTGTTCCTTGACCTCGTAATCTAAGAAAAACCCCATAATAATGATCCAATTTTCAAATAGCCATAACTCCTACAATAGTGAATATATTTCAATGAAACTTTTTCCTGAAGTAGTGTTCATAGGTACCTATAAAAAAGTATGAGACAATATTTCCGCACAGCGTCAAACAAATTTATTAAAAATAGAAAACGAATTTTTAAGAAAAATCGCAAAAGGTAGGTGCCTAAATTTTTCGTCGAATTTGAAAAGTTTCAAATAATTCTGGAAAAATTATTTTTAGTTGCAGGGGATGATTACAATCATTTTTGGTCAATAGATATACCCCTGAAATCCTACCCATTTTCTGGAAAAAAATTCGAGAAGGTGTGAAATTTTTCGACAAAATTCAAAAATTTCAAATCGTTCTGGAAAAATTATTTTTAGTTGAGGGGGTCAATTACAATCATTTTTGGTCAATAGACATACCCTCGAAATCCTAACCATTTTCGAGAAAAAAATTCCTTACCGAAAATATAATTTCAGGCCAGAAATGCTTCTTGTAAATTGTATGAATCTTTAAAACACCATAACTTCTGAATGGATTGGACGATTTTAATGTTCAAAAAGCCAAACGCCGCGTATTTTAGTGTAGAATATATAGCAATTATAGAAATATTCGAAAAGTTGTTCCTTGACCCCGTAATCTAAGAAAAACCCCATAATAATGATCCAATTTTCAAATAGCCATAACTCCTACAATAGTGAATATATTTCAATGAAACTTTTTCCTGAAGTAGTGTTCATAGGTACCTATAAAAAAGTATGAGACAATATTTCCGCACAGCGTCAAACAAATTTATTAAAAATAGAAAACGAATTTTTAAGAAAAATCGCAAAAGGTAGGTGCCTAAATTTTTCGTCGAATTTGAAAAGTTTCAAATAATTCTGGAAAAATTATTTTTAGTTGCAGGGGATGATTACAATCATTTTTGGTCAATAGATATACCCCTGAAATCCTACCCATTTTCTGGAAAAAAATTCGAGAAGGTGTGAAATTTTTCGACAAAATTCAAAAATTTCAAATCGTTCTGGAAAAATTATTTTTAGTTGAGGGTGTCAATTACAATCATTTTTGGTCAATAGACATACCCTCGAAATCCTAACCATTTTCGAGAAAAAATTCCTTACCGAAAATATAATTTCAGGCCAGAAATGCTTCTTGTAAATTTTATGAATCTTTAAAACACCATAACTTCTGAATGGATTGGACGATTTTAATGTTCAAAAAGCCAAACGCCGCGTATTTTAGTGTAGAATATATAGCAATTATAGAAATATTCGAAAAGTTGTTCCTTGACCCCGTAATCTAAGAAAAACCCCATAATAATGATCCAATTTTCAAATAGCCATAACTCCTACAATAGTGAATATATTTCAATGAAACTTTTTCCTGAAGTAGAGCTCATAGATACCTATAAAAAAGTATTAGACAATATTTCCGCACAGCGTCAAACAAATTTATTAAAAATAGAAAACGAATTTTTAAGAAAAATCGCAAAGGGTAGGTGCCTAAATTTTTCGTCGAATTTGAAAAGTTTCAAATAATTTTGAAAAAATTATTTTCGGTTGTGGGGGTCAATTACAATCATTTTTGGTCAATAGACATACTCCCGAAATCCTACCCACTTTCGAGAAAAAAATTCGAGAACGTGTGAAATTTTTCGACGAAATTAAAATATTTCAAATCGTTCTGAAAAAAATATTGTCAGCTATGGGAGTCATTTACAATCATATTTGGTGAATGGACATATCATAATAAATCATAAAATTCATAAAAACATATCATAAATTCAGGACGGGCGGAACTTTAAACGTTAACTTTTTAACGGAGCCTCTTATTTTGGTCTTATTTTGGCCTTTACTGTCTCCCATTAAAATTTTTCCCAGGGGTGGCCGAACACCCTGTATACTGAGGTAATTTTGTGTTTGAACATCTCGAGCGTACGAGGGAACGAGTAGTATGTTCAGAGGCATTTAGAACGCGCTGTAAAATATTTTTGCGATCTGTTTTGTTACCTGCGTAATCTGGCCTCCTTGGTGCTGCTGCAGCTTGTGCCAGACGACGTGACACTGTTGATGCTTCTGCTACGACGGCTCTTCAACGAATCACCGAGGTTGTAGACCCCGTTCGCTGTTATAGAAAACGATCTCAGCCTGTAATATTCCACGCCATCCTCGGTTTCACCCTCCTCGGCACCACCGGCGCCCCCGCGTTTCGTTTCTGCGAGCATCGGCTGCAACAGAATGGAATACACGCGGTTAATTGATACGATCCTCCTCAAAGGAAACCTACCAGGTCGCGATGGAATATTCTGTCACTTTCACGCACGCGATGTTCGACTTTTATGTCGGAAACGAAATGGAACCGATCGCGTTATTTGTTTTAGTTGGTTTGCACAACCGTGCACGTTATTATTACACTGTGGATGTTTATGAAATGTAAGAAATTATTATATTTAGGGGTTGAGACAATCCTCTACAAGGTTCCCATTTCATTAATTCTATCAGTCTAGCTATTTTATATCGAACGAGGGACGGTGAGGAGCGGGGTATTAATTTATTCGGGAATGATATTGAGCTCTATTAGTTTTGAAATGTGGTAAATAAAGTTGTACAAGGAAATCGGTGTTTGTTATTTTTTCATAGTACGTTTTGGGGGGTTTCTTTTCGGTGAAGAATTTGGTTTTGAGAAAGACTTTGGATCGACAATTTTTTAAAGTAATAACTCTATGCTTGATGATCTCACGATTGGAATTAAGGCTACGATCGCTAGTTTGTCGAGTCGTTCGAGGAACAGGTTGCTGGGGTCGAGAAGAAAGCCACGGAGGCGAATAAGACCTAAAATAACACGGTCCACGGAACAGGAACGTGCTCGAAGCTTTTCACGTAGCCAGATAAAGGCTTTCAAGCAGTTCTGTACTTGTTTGTCATGAAAATTGCCTTATTGATTCCTTTCCAGAGACGCAAGACCGTCCCAACATTGTTGTCGAACGCATTGTAATAAATACGTCAAAGGATAATGGGCGTCTTTTGTCGTTCGTACCTTTTGTGCCTTCCGCAGCGGTCGTTTCGAGGGGAAGTATCAATGAAAATTAAACGAGTGTAAGCAAGTATTCTTTTTGCAAAATATACATGGAGTGTACCGTCGAAAAATACACGACACGGTATAAAACGTATGTGATTACCGTCCAGGATCGCGGTTGTCCATTGCGAAAGTTCCTGATGAATTCTCGAACACGAAACGCTATTATTCATACGCGTACGACTATTGATTTAACAATCGACGGAACGTCCGCTGCAGTTTTTTGTTTAAAAATTTTATCCGTTCGTCCATTTCTGAAGCACAAACCCACCGTATGAGGGAATTTTATTTCTCCGCTAGTAACAATAGATAATACAGGGTGTTTGGTCACCCCTGGGAAAAATTTTAATGGGGGATTCTAGAGGCCAAAATAAGACGAAAATCAAGAATACCAATTTGTTGATGGAGGCTTTGTTAAAAAGTTATTAACAATTGAAATCAAAAATTTCAAATCGTTCTGGAAAAATTATTTTTGGCTGCAGGGGTCAATTATAAGTATTTTAGGTGAATACACATACCTCCGAAATCCTATCCATTTTCGAGAAAAAAGATCGGGAAGGTGCTGAAATTTTTCGAAGAAAAAAAAATTTTTCAAATCGTTCTAAAAAAATTATTCTCGGTTTCGGGGGTCAATTACAATCATTTTTGGTCATTACACATACCCCTGAAATCCTACGCATTTTCGAGAAAAAAATTCATCACTGAAAATTTCATGTCTGACCATAGCGTCGATATGTTTCACTGAAATTTCATGCGAATCTTTAAAACGTCATAACTCCTGAACGGATTGGACGATTTTAATTTTCAAACACGCAAACGACGCGTATTTTATTGTAGAATATATAGCAATTATAAAAATATTCGAAAAGTTGGTCCTTGACCCCGTAAACTGAGAAAAACCCAACAAAAATGGTCCAATTTTGAAACAGCCATAACTCCTACAATAGTGAATATATTTCAGTGAAACTTGTTTCTGAAGTAGAGCTCATAAGTACCTACAAAAAAGTATTAGATAATATTTCCGCACAGCGTCAAACAAATTTATTAAAAATAGAAAACGAATTGTTAAGACAAATCGCAAAAGGTAGGTGCCTAAATTTCTCGGCAAAAAAAAAATTTCAAATCGTTCTAAAAAAAATATTTTTGGCTGTAGGGGTCAATTACAATCATTTTTGGTGAAGAGTCATATCGTCGAAATTCTACTCATTTCCCAGAAAAAAATTCGGGAAGGTGTAAAATATTTCGTCAAAATTAAAAAATATCAAATCGTTCTGGAAAAATTATTTTCGATTGCGGGGGTCAATTACGATCATTTTTGGTGAATAGACATACCCCCGAAATCCTACCCACTTTCTAGAAAAAAATTCCAGAAGGTGTGAAATTTTTCGACCGGAAAAAAAAAATTTCAAATCATTTTTAAAAAAATAGTTTTGACTGCAGGGGTCAATTACAATCATTTTTGGTCAATAGACATACCCCCGAAATCCTGCGCATTTTCGAGAAAAAAATTCAGAACTTGTGGAACTTTAAACGTTAATAACTTTTTAACGAAGCCTCCATCAACAAATTGGTATTCTTGATTTTCGTCTTATTTTGGCCATTGGAATCCGCCATTAAAATTTTTCCCAGACTAAGCACCCTATATAATGGCTGGACTTCGGTTTTAAAAGCAACAAACATTTTTATAACGATATTACAAATATCTAAAATTATTACGGAATGAAAGTATTTGAAATAGAAATTTACATTTATTTTTTGTTACCGTGTTTTCTAGTGTTTTTTAAGTATTTATGAGAACTACGGTCGTTGTTTCGTCGACCCGTTTCTTGCCCTCAATTGAATTAATGTTTTAAACATCACGCGGCCTGATAAAGTACGAGTAATCTGCGAGGCTGACTTACGAACAGAGATTAGGGTCAAAGTGAATCCCAGTGAATCGACGTACCCATTATGCGAATTACGGCACATTGTTGCTGACCGACGTATCGCGTTTTACCCTAATTTCTTCTAACGCGTATTAGTTAAATGCAATTATAGAAAATATGTCGAGGAAAGACATTGTTTATTCGACAGGGGCAAATAATTTTTTTTACATTTTCGAAAGGAATGCATTCTCGATAATTGATAATGAAAATTGTTTTAATGCGAGTTCGACAGTTTTTAGGACTGTGTAATTTATATTTGATCGTGTATCTCGTATAATCGTTACGGGCTAACTTCATATTTACACGTAAAAAAGTTTCTTTCGTTTATAATTATAGCAAGTATCTCGGTTAACGTATTCATTATAACGAAGGTATTAATTAACAGCTTCCCAGCAACGCACTTTTCACGAACTGCGTATAATAACACAGCTCAACTTAAACTTCCATAACTTCTGCGATACGGGGATTATTAATGCGAAAATTTTTAACAATATCCACCTCGTTTCTCCAGATTCGAGAATGAGGTTTCTTGAACATTTATATTAGTTTACTTCGTTAAATAAGATTATTGGACGTTCGATTCTTGAACTGGATTCTGGGTCCATTTCGACCCAGATTGAAATTTCGTTATTTCGATGTTTGTGCTCGAAATAAACGAAAGCAGCGTGTGCAAGAAAGAAACGTAGTGGAGAAAGCCCCAACGGGTCTCGAAACCGCGCCAGAAGAATATTAACTTTAATAGGGCAAGCGGCTTACGAATCACTATACTCTTACTCGGGAACTTTGCTTGCACTTTAAGGGATAAACGGTCGAAACTTTCGCGTCTGCCTGTAGAATCATATTTTACTCGTAACTATCGTAAATAAATGAAAAGTACGTTTAATAGCCAGTACCAAAAGCCTTTTTAATGATAAAAATTGTGGCGTCGCCTCTCATGCTCGCCACTAGATGGCTCGCGCTCTCACAAGCGCTCGACCAACTCGGTTGCTATATACAGGGTGTTCGACTACCCCTGGGAAAAATTGTAATGGGGGATTCTAGAGGCTAAAATAAGACGAAAATCAAGAATACTAATTTGTTGATGGAAGCTTCGTTAAAAAGTTATTAACGTTTAAATTTCTGCCCGTTCTGAATTTTTTTCTAGAAAGTGGGTAGGATTTCGGGGGTAGGTCTATTCACCAAAAATTATTATAATTGACCCCCGCAACCGAAAATAATTTTTCCAGAACGATTTGAAATTTTTTAATTTTGTCGAAAAATTTCACACCTTCTCGAATTTTTTTCTAGGAAATGAGTAGAATTTCGGGGATATGACTGTTCACCAAAAATGATTGTAATTGACCCCTGCAGCCAAAAATATTTTTTTTAGAACGATTTGAAATTTTTTTTTTTCGTCAAAAAATTTACCCCCTTGTCGATTTTTCTTAAAAATTCGTTTTTGATCTTTAATAATTTCGTTTGACGTTCTACAGAAAAGTTGTTTAATACTTTTTTTGTAGGTACCCATGAGCTCTATTTCCATACTAAATTTCAATGCGATCCATTCACTATTGTAGGAGTTATGGGTGTTTGAAAATTGAACCATTTCTATGGGGGTTTTCTAACTTTACGGTGTTAAGGAACAACTTTTCGATAATTTTTGCTATTTGTACATATTCTCCATTAAAATACGCGTAGTTTGCTTTTTTAAACATTAAAATCGTTCAATCCGTTCATAAGTTATGACGTTTTAAAGATTCACATGAAAATTCGGGCAGACATTTCTGGCCAGGAATTATATTTTCGGTAAGGAATTTTTTTCTCGAAACTGGGTAGGATTTCGGGAGTATGTCTGTTGACCAAAAATGCTTGCAATTGACCCCTGCAACTAAAAATAATTTTTCCAAGACGATTCGAAAGTCTTGTTTTTCACTCGAAACTTTCAGCACTTACTCGAATTTTTTTCTCGAAAATGGGTAGGATTTCGTAAATATGTGTATTCACCAAAAATGATTGTAATTGACCCCCGCAACCGAAAATAATTTTTCTAAAACGATTTGAAATTTTTGAATTTAATTGTTAATAACTTTTTAACGAAGCCTCCATCAACAAATTAGTATTCTTGATTTTCCTCTTATTTTGGCCTCTAGAATCCCCCATTACAATTTTTCCCAGGGGTGGCCGAACACCCTGTATACATTAATGTGGCCCGAGCAACATCGCGAGCTTCATCGCGGATGACGACGATTGCTCGTAACGTCAGTCTTCAAGTTTGTTTTGTCCGTGGTGAACGTCGACGAATGTCTCGTTCGATATTCTTCGCTGCAACAAACATTTACACGAATATATCATGATTAAACTGTGGATCTTTATGCAAATTCATATTTTTATTTATAGAAATAACGAACTGAAAGCTTTATAGAGGGTGGTTTCAACCCCTAAATACAGGGTGTTCGACTACCCCTGGGAAAAATTTTAATGGGGGATTCTAGAGGCCAAAATAAGACGAAAATCAAGAATATCAATTTCTTGATTGAGACTTCGTTAAAAAGTATATTAAAAAATTAAATTAAAAAATTTCAAATCATTTTGGAAAAATTATTCTCGGTTGCGGGGGTCAATTACAATCATTTTTTACTTGTATTCTTTTGTAACTATAATCATATTGACTTGTACATTTTTGACATTATACTTGGTAATAACTGTTATTTGTGTAAATAAACAAACTTTAGAGAGATAAGTCCACTAGCAGGCCCGGACGAAACGCGCCTTTTTCTTCCTAATAAAAATCCCTCTTTTAATAAATAGCTCGCGAAGGGCTCGTTAATTTCGCGATTGGAATCTGTCGTAGAAAACCAGTCGTGAAACGATCGAGATCTACCTGACACGGACACGCTGCTAGATCAGCTGGATCCGATCCGCGGATAAACTCGCACCTCCTCGACGTCTCGAAGGATCAAACCTGACGGATCTCTTGTGTAATCTCTCTGTTTCCTTTGTAACTCGACTCTTTCTCGTCGAGGAGGCTGCAGATCCAGTTCTTTTTACGAGACGAGCGGTAAAACTTTTTCCTCTCGTTGCAATTGGCTACGTGAAACTTCGAGTAGCATTGGGGCTGACGATCCACCGATGCAACTTCCCTGACTAAGTAATAAACTTTCTGTTTTTTCTCTCGACGGTATCGAACGTATCTTTGGACAGGTTCGACGCGAATACGGAAATTTCAGTCGATTCCAATACCGGGAAAACTATCTTCGTTCAACTTGAAATTTTTCTCTCGTAAGCACGAGCTTAACCCCTTAACGCTGATATTTTTCGGGTTAACCAAGAATGATCAGTTTTCTTTATTGGATTTGTTTCTAAAAATGCGGTTTTTGTTAGTTACAATGTTGTATCCGACGTATAACTTGAAAGAAAACAAATATTATCATCCCTTAAATCATTGGATTAAACAAATATCGTTTTTCAAAGCGATCAGACTCGGGCATGAACGTTAAGGGGTTAATATTTAGTATCATTTTCTTTTTTAAATTTATTACAAGTCGAAGTACGTTGTAAAAAACGTTTTTAGTTTTTGAATTTTCTAGGATTTTTTCCCCCAGGAAGCTCGCCATTGTTCTTAGTCGACGGCACCGTAGTACTTTCGCGATTTAAATCTACTATCCGCGACCTGCGAAGCGATTTATCACCCGTTAAATGTATTCTGCAGATAATCCCAAGGGCGCAATTAATGGGCATTCGGCGCGCAATTAATCGACAATTGGGTAATCGATTACGTTACTGTAATTACAAGATTGTTCAATCGAACACAATAAAAGGCCATTCTGGCGAAAACGTTCAATTAATAATGCATTTAATTTGATCCGAGTGTTTAATATTCGCGTGTAATTTATTCGTAACCGTATATCACCTTCAACCTTTGCGAATAGTGTTTTAATTTCACGATTAATTCGCCGTCTATTAATTGGTTCAATTTAGTTTCTGTATCTTTGCATTCTATTTATAATGTACAATTAAGACAAAGTTAATTATTTTCAAGATCAAGAAAAACCTTTCAAGTAACGAAGACTTTCGATAATAATTAGACTGCGGATGTTTATCCATTTATAGGAAATTAAAATTCTCAAGAAACTACAAAATGCACTTAATATGCAAAGATATAAGAAATAATTCAAGTAAGAAACTAAGAAACTTGTATTTAGGGGTTGAGACCACGCTCTATAAAGATTCCAATTCATTATTTCTATAAATAAAAATATGAATTTGCACAATGATCTGCAGTCTAATAATAATATACAGGGTGTTCGGCCACCCCTGGGAAAGATTTTAATGGGAGATTCTAGTGGCCAAAATAAGACGAAAATCAAGAAGTTATTAACATTTAAAGTTCCGCCAGTAATGAATTTTTTTCTCGAAAGTGGGTAGGATTTCGGGGGTATGTCTATTCACCAAAAATGATTGTAATTGATCCCTGCAATCAAAACTAATTTTTTTAGAACGATCTGAAATTTTTTAATTTTGTCGAAAAATTTCACACCTTCTCGAATTTTTTTCTCCTAACTGGGTAGGATTTCGGGGGTATATCTATTCATAAAAAATGATTATAATCGACCCTTTCAATCGAAAATAATTTTTTTAGAACGATTTAAACAATTTCTTTTTCCGTCGAAAAATTTCCCACCTTCTCGAATTTTTTTCTAGAAAATGGGTAGGATTTCGGGGGTATGTCTATTCACTAAAAATGATTATAATTAACCCCCTTAACTAAAAATAATTTTTCCAGAATGATTCGGAACTTCTGAATTTAATTGTTAATAACTTTTTAACGAATCCTCCACCAACAAATTGCTGTTCTTGATTTTCGTCTTATTTTGGCCTCTAGAATACCCCATTAAAATTTTCCCCAGGGGTGGTCGAACACCCTGTATATAGGGGTTGAAACCACCCTCTGTAAGCTTCCAGTTCGTTATTTCTATAAATAAAAATATGAATTTGCATAAAGATCTGCAGTCTAATAATAATATACAGGGTGTTCGGCCACCCTTGGGAAAGATTTTAATGGGAGATTCTAGAGGCCAAAATAAGACGAAAATCAAGAATACTAATTTGTTAATTGAGGCTTTGTTAAGAAGTTATTAACGTTTAAAGTTCCACCAGTAATGAATTTTTTTCTCGAAAATGCGCAAGATTTCGAGGGTATGTTTATTCACCAAATATGATTGTAATTGATCCCTGCAATCAAAAATAATTTTTTTAGAACGATCTGAAATTTTTTAATTTTGTCGAAAAATTTCACACCTTCTCGAATTTTTTTCTCGAAAATGCGCAAGATTTCGAGGGTATGTTTATTCACCAAATATGATTGTAATTGTTCCCTGCAATCAAAAATAATTTTTTTAGAACGATCTGAAATTTTTTAATTTTGTCGAAAAATTTCACACATTTTCGAATTTTTTTCTCGTAACTGGGTAGGATTTCGGGGGTATATCTATTCATCAAAAATGATTATAATCGACCCTTGCAATCGAAAATAATTTTTTTAGAACGATCTGAAATTTTTTAATTTTGTCGAAAAATTTCCTACCTTCTCGAATTTTTTTCTAGTAAATGGGTAGGATTTCGGGGGTATGTCTGTTCACTAAAAATGATTATAATTAACCCCCTCAACTAAAAATAATTTTTCCAGAATGATTCGAAACTTCTGAATTTAATTGTTAATAACTTTTTAACAAACTCTCCACCAACAAATTGCTGTTCTTGATTTTCGTCTTATTTTGGCCTCTAGAATCCCCCATTAAAATTTTCCCCAGGGGTGGTCGAACACCCTGTATATAGGGGTTGAAACCACCCTCTGTAAAGCTTCCAGTTCGTTATTTCTATAAATAAAAATATGAATTTGCACAAAGATCCACAGTCTAATCATGATATATTTGTGTAAATGTTTGTTGCACCGAAGAATATCGAACGAGACATTCGTCGACGTTCACGACGGACAAAACAAACTTGAAGACTGACGTTACGAGCAATCGTCGCCATCCGCGATGAAGCTCGCGATGTTGCTCGGGTCACATTAACCATAAGAAATGTCAGTGGCGGTGTTATCGGGCCGAACCCTGTCAAAGCTGATAAAACGAATTCGGTAGCTAGGGTGTTCTCCTAGATCCCCGACAACTGATCGACAGTTTCATCGAAGGTCAAGGACGGCGATGTTGCACACTATCGGGAGGATCGTCGCGCTAATCATCGACGAATTCAATTACATCGACGTTTCCATCTGGTGAATGGCCCTTAACCTTTAACCCACAAAGCTATCTCGTCCCTATATTTCCACGATCTTCTCTTCACTTCCTCTAGAACGCAATACCCCACGCGATAAATTAATTTCGGAGGACGATGGACGATGGCGATCAGACGGTCATTTTTGGCACTCGTCGAGAAAATAACAATTTCTGCACAGCGAGCACACGATTAACGCGTTTTATCCTCGTCTTCTTTGCACGACGACTCGAAAGATCAATTTCTCTTTGCTTTTGTCGAACAAATATATTTCACGTTACGTTCTATCGACTATAAAATGATACTTAAATAGTTACAACAAATATTTAACGGAGGCCTGAAGTCTCCAGTTTTTGAAATAGAAAAGACACGATGTTTTATGGAGAGTCGAATAATCTTGCGAATATTTTGCTTTCAAGAAACGAAATTTCGTACCAAAAAGAGAAAAAGTTAGAGGGAACCTAACCTAGATTCATTAAGTACGTCTCTGTGGCCACTCGGAGGATTGACAATGGGGAAGAACCCATTGTCAGCGAGTACACGAGAGGATCATATGACAGATCACTCCAGCCCCAAGAAAGTCACTACACAGGGTGGACCACGCAACACGGGGGTTAAATATTTTCGTTATTTATGGTCCTTTGGAAAACACTTCCCGAGATAAAATAGCCACTTTTTTTCTGACTTGAAATCTATCATTTTTATATAATATTCTAAACAATTATTTAAAAAATAAATCGTACGGAGAAGACGAGCTTGCATACGAAATAACGAACGATTATGTTTTCTTTAGAATGTGCAAATATTTTTCTTCTCGAGCACCAAACATGGCCGCCTTAATTGCCTGTTTAAGAACCCTTTCAACGTTTCCGTTCACAGTCGTTAGCTGGCTAGTGAAATTCCACGCGGAATTTCCTTTCGAAGAGAATAATTAAGACGCTCCTAATTGCCTCCCGGAGTGGTTCAAGCTGCGTTTAAATAATCGATTGCAATTCTTTTCGCACCTGGGGAAAGAATGTTTCTAAAATGGGTGATCGATCTATCGAATAGCGTTCTATTCACAGTTTTTCGGCTTGATATTTTATGAAAATATTATAATGGCTCACGTTTATAAACAGTTTTGGCACGTATGCTGTTAAACGAAGAGGGTTATAGCAATTACTCGATTACGATGAACACAACCCTTTCTCTGAAGCGGCTGTTTTGATCGTGCTTAAACTTCCGAGATAATTTCTTGTTTATTGTCTGGTTTATGCTACTATATCGTTCCTATAAGACCCCCAACAAAGTTTGTACCAGATTATTATTAAATTAACAAGGTCTGGGTTATTCTCTAAACATCGAGTATGATAATATTGTCTCTCACACGTATATTTCGAGTATCACTGTATTTTTTTTTAGCAATTAAGGAGGTATTGCTGTTTAGACTGTCAATTTCACGGCCCTTTTTGTGATTTTTTTTTCTAATGATAGGTAGGCTGTTTTGTACCGAGACTTTGTAGATATATTTATTCATCTTATAAGCACGTACAATATTTTTTTCATGGAAAAATATTAAAAATCGTGGGAATTGTAACCTCTTATTTAATGGCTTTTTTGGAAAAGGTGCTCCAATGGCTTAATCGTTCTTTTGTCTTTAGCGTATCAAAAAAAATAGTAAAACTCAATATTTTTTTAAATCTCTAGTTTTAGCTATAAAGGCGTGTCTGCTGAATATTCTCTCCAAATTTCAAGTAAATCGGTCTGCTAGATCTTGAAATATCATGTAAGCCAGTTTAAATGCGTTTTTTTCAAACAAGAAGCTATAACTCTCGCAAGTTTTAATATTTTTTGATGAAAAAAATACTGTACATACCTATAAGACGAATAAATATTTCTGCAAAATGTCAGTACAAAACAAGGTACTTGTCGTTAAAAAAAAAATCACAAAGAAATGACAGCCTCGAGAGCAACACTCCTTTAAACAGTTCTAAACCACAGAGCTGACAAATCCAAATTTCTATAACTAAGTTTAATGTTATAAAAGTTAAACAAAAATTTATCGTTCCTTTTCGCTTACTATCTTCGAGGCGCAATAGTCTCTTAACAGATCGAGACATCGTCAGAATTCATTTTTCCTTCGTATTTTATAGTTTGTTGCAATTTAATATTGTCCATTGCAGCTAATTCGATTGCCCGGTGGTGCGTGATTTGTCGTCAACCTTATCGAAGCAACGCGTCATGAGTGTACCGAGCTTTTCGGACCTCGGTAAAAGCGCGAGGGACGTATTCAGATCGGGTTACCATTATGGCAAAAGTCTCATAAAGCTGACGGGCAGGAAGACCGGCGGAAGTTTTGAAATTGGCAGCGACGTAGCCTTGGACTGCGACGCAATCAAAGTGAGCACTACGTTTATAGACGTTAAAACTTCTTCCAGATTGTAAACAGACTTTTGTTAGATTTTATCGAACGTTGAATGGACGATAAAATTTAAATATTTTTGTTGGTTTTTCTCTTCTAAAAGAAAAAGTTTTCTTTATGTGAGAAAAACCATCGACGCGCATGTTGCGTTTCGCGTCTCGAAATACAAGTTGAGGAGGCTAGGGGGTAAAATAACCATCCACCGAGCTACCCCACAATTATTACCGTTTATTATTTACGCAAGTGGGTGATGTGGGGCACATGCAGCCACACGTAGGTTAAACTATAATATCTCTGCACTATAAACCGCGATTACGCGTCTTTACCAGACTGTCTCATGACGACGTCTCTAACGGACTGTGTTTTCTTTCTTTTTTTTTTGTCCTTTGTTCCTGGTTATTTTGCAGTACCTTGGGCTGTGCCCTATAACCTGCACTTAAAGTGAATGATTAGTGTCTGGAGATTTTTAGGTGGAGTGGTTTTATTGTGTTAATTTCGTGTTTTAGATCGAGGGAAAAGTTTCAAAAACTTCGTTTGAATGTGTTTTCTTTCTTACCATCTACTCCCTATACAGGGTGTTCGGCCACTCCTGGAAAAAATTTTAATGGGGGATTCTAGAGGCCAAAATAAGAGGAAAATCAAGAATATCAATTTGTTGATGGAGGCTTCGTTAAAAAGTTATTAACAATTAAATTCAAAAATTTCAAATGATTCTGGAAAAATTATTTTCGGTTGCGGGGGTCAATTGCAAGCATTTTTGGTCAACAGACATACCCCCGAAATCCTACTCAGTTTCGAGAAAAAAATTCATCACCGAAAATTTCATGTCTGACCATGCGTCGATATGTTTTACTGAAATTTCATGCGTATCTTTAAAACATCATAACTTCTGAACGGATTGGACGATTTTAATGTTCAAAAAAGCAAACTACGCGTATTTTGGTGGAGAATATGTACAGATCGCAAAAATATTGGAAAAGTTGGTCCTTGACCCCGCAAAATGAGAAAAACCCCATAAAAATGGTCCAATTTTCAAACAGCCATAATTCCCACAATTGTGAATATATTTCAATGAAAAAAATATTGTACGTGCTTATAAGATGAATAAATATATCTACAAAGTCTCGGTACAAAACAGCCTACCTGTCATTAAAAAAAAAATCACAAAAAGGACCATGAAATTGACAGTCTAGACAGCAATATCTCCTTAACGCGTATTACGTCGTCCCTTTGTCGAAAAGTCGACGTCGATAATGGGTTTTCGTATCGTTTTATTTTCCGCCTTGTCGCGTCCGTTCACGCGTAGTTTCGTAACTTTCAGTTAACCGGGACTGCGGACTCGGAATACAAGACGGAGTACGGGAACTTCTTGCACAAATGGACGATGGACGGGACGGTGGTCGTCGGTTATTTTCTCAATCGAACACCGATAGCGGACGTTGGACTGCGATCAGAAATTAGCTACAACCCCGGAACCGCCGCCAAGGTCATCAAAATCGGCGCCAATTGCAACAAACAGAACTTGAACGCGATCTGTTCGATCTGTTAGTGGCTCTCAATGTTTAAACACTTCGAAACCTTTCCCGTGGTTTAAAAAAAAAAGAAACGAAATTTTTTTTTATTTAATCTCCGATGATTTGAATTTTGCATTTACAAATAATCGTTAAATCATCAAAATCGACGCCAATTGCAACAAACAGAACTTGAACGCGATCTGTTCGATCTGTTAGTGGCTCTCAATGTTTAAACACTTCGAAACCTTTTCCGTGGTTTAAAAAAAAAAGAAACGAACTCATTTTTTTATTTAATCTCCGATGATTTGAATTTTGCATTTACAAATAATCGTTAAATCATCAAAATCGACGCCAATTGCAACAAACAGAACTTGAACGCGATCTGTTCGATCTGTTAGTGGCTCTCAATGTTTAAACACTTCGAAACCTTTCCCGTGGTTTAAAAAACAAGAAACGAACTGTTTTTTTTTTATTTAATCTCCGTTGATTTGAATTTTGCATTTACAAATAATCGTTAAATCATCAAAATCGGCGCCAATTGCAACAAACAGAACTTGAACGCGATCTGTTCGATCTGTTAGTGGCTTTCAATGTTTAAACACTTCGAAACCTTTCCCGTGGTTTAAAAAACAAGAAACGAACTGTTTTTTTTTTATTTAATCTCCGTTGATTTGAATTTTGCATTTACAAATAATCGTTAAATCATCAAAATCGGCGCCAATTGCAACAAACAGAACTTGAACGCGATCTGTTCGATCTGTTAGTGGCTCTCAATGTTTAAACACTTCGAAACCTTTCCCGTGGTTTAAAAAAAAAAAGAAACGAACTCTTTTTTTTTTATTTAATCTCCGGTGATATGAATTTTACATTTACAAATAATCATTAAATCATCAAAATCGGCGCCAATTGCAACAAACAGAACTTGAACGCGATCTGTTCGATCTGTTAGTGGCTCTCAATGTTTAAACACTTCGAAACCTTTCCCGTGGTTTAAAAAACAAGAAACAAACTGTTTTTTTTTTTTATTTAATCTCCGGTGATTTGAATTTTACATTTATTTACCGTTGGACGCGGAAAAACGCGGATTTTCGCATTTCGTTTTCGCAACGAAGACAGTAACAAAGATGGGTTTACAAATAATCGTTAAATCCTGGACAGAGCGGTGTTTTTCGGCGTTGAAAAATAAAGTCCGGATATTTAATATTCTCGAAACGACCGGGACGAATGTATCTCGTTTCTACGCTTGATATTACTCGTTAAAGAATTTTAATTAACGTGTTTGTTTTTGCGAGCGAGATTTTATTAAATATTGAATATTGACGTTGGTCTACGAGGGAATAAAATAATAATGAATCGTTACGAAGCGTAATACGAATGGAAAAGTAAGCCAATTCGTTCCTTTTTTTTACAGCCTCGAATGTCTTTTGAACGTTTCGTTTAAATTTAAAATACGGTTACTTTATTTGTTAAATTCGTAAAATTTCCCGTTACGGTTAATTAAATTGCGCGTTCTTTAAATATTCATCTCTGATTTGGAACATTCGTTTCGTTCGAGTGAAACGATGAAGTAACGATTATTTACTTATTCCAGTTTTCCTTAGGTTGCGTTCATTTTGCAATGAAATTACTATCGCTACGCATCTTAATTGAAGAATACAGACCAAGTCTCTATTGGCTGTTTCGCTCGAATGACGCGAACGAGCTTCGAGCAGGATTTCAAACCAGAGAAATTCCGTGTTAATAAATACAATCAACTTTTCGTTTGTCGTGCGATGCACAATATGCGCATGGACCCTCAAAGACGAACGATTCGACCGTGCAATAAAAATGAAAACCGCCGAAAGCGTTCGGAATAAAATTCTCCGAAACGCCTCTGTTCAGCATGGAACCGTTTTTTTTTTTTCAAACAGCGCGATATTTTTGTTAACCACTTTTTTACCAAAGCAGGAAAACTACACCAAGCACACCGTAAATATGTTAGAATTCGATTCCTCCGCAGCCACGTAACGGTGTTTGGAAAATTACGATACTTAGAGATAAAATAATAATAAACGAGTACTTTTGAGATAAGAAATAAAAACAAGAAAATAATTAAAAACGATGAAGGCATTTTTGCATGTTCGTTTCCATATTTTTATGCAACGTCTACGTAAATGTATATTCCCTGAAGCTTCTCAAATATTCTTTCATTGACATCGTTCCATCTCCGAGAGAAACCTTTACATTCGACGTTTCACTTTCATGCTCTCAATGGTAAACAATTTTCTGCGCCAGCAACGAGGTTTGGAAAACGAAATTTTTCTATTTCAACTTTTATCCAGAGAGCGTAACGAGATTCTCTTTGCCGCGTTTTCGGTATTCAGTAACACGTCTGCGTCGGGAACACATTTTCATAAAATTATGGTTGCAAACTTTTCGTTGGAAAATTTTTTAACGAACTCGTACCTTATGCAGTATAAAATTCTGTAGAGATATTCGGTTACGATTCGACGATTGGAATCGATTTAGTTCATTGTTGAGTGGTTAATTATTATTTTGATCGTTATTCTTGTTGGATATGGCGATGAAGATTCGCGTGGTTCGTCGAAACCTAGCGGAATATATGCAAAGAATTTCGGATTTAGTTACTGGAAAATAAATATAGAATTTTTGCGGATTAAAGAACGAGCGAATGGGTTTTGTTCGCAGCCAGTGATATGAATTCGAACGTGGACATTTTGGGCTCCATAGTGACCGCTTTTAAGGGCTTCACCGTCGGCTACCAAGGTGGCTACAGTGCAGAAACAAACAAAATGACGAAGAACGACGTCGGCATGGCCTTTAGCTACCAAGATGTCGGCTTTCATTTACGATGTACCTCGATACCCAACGAATTTGGACTCTCTCTTCAATATAAAGGTTAGTACTTTTCACTAAACTCTAAGAAAACAATGACTTTCACCTCAAATTGGAATAATGCAAAAGACACATCGATTAAAATTTTTTCGAGATCAAATAGTCTCAAAAGAAAACAAATATGGACTCTGTCGTTAATATACAGGTTAATACTTTTCACTAAAATCTAAGAAAACAATGCCTTTCACCTTAAATTAGAACAATACAAAAGACACATCGATAAAAATGAATTTTCGCAAATTAGAATAATGCAAAAGACACATCAACCAAAATGAATTTTCTCAAGATCGAATAGTCTCAAAAGAAAACGAATATGGACTCTCTCTTCAATACTTTTCACTAAACTCTAAGAAAACAATGACTTTCACCTCAAATCAGAATAATGCAAAAGACACATCGATCGAAATGAATTTTCTTAAGATCGAATAGTATTTATATAGTATTTATATATCGAATAGTATATTTATATAGTATTTATATATCGAATAGTATATTTATATAGTACTTATATATCGAATAGTATATTTATATATTATTTATATATCGAATAGTATATTTATATAGTATTTATATATCGAATAGTATATTCATATAGTATTTATATATCGAATAGTATATTTATATAGTCTCAAAAGCAAGCCTCGCTACGTTTTGCTCCGCGAAGTTCTGTTTAAACTATTTCTATTCACTGCTTATGGTCCATGCTTTGTTCTCTCACGATCTGTTTTTGTCTGAAACGAAAGACGCGGCACTTGTTGCTCGTCCCTTCCACTCGAAAACACAATGCAATCGATGATCGTTTGCATACCAGAGAGCTGAAAAGAGTGCCCCTGTACGTAACTCGAATTTAGCGATTAGGATTTTGAAAAAACGTTCGACACAGGCCGGTGATTGATAGCATTACTCTCGTGGAAATGCATTTTCTCCATAAAAAGACGATTTTTTCCACGCATCGTGGAACGTCGGTCGGGGACAATATTTATAGCTACGCGAATTACTCGATTGTTACAGCATGTACACGAGGCATGTCAAACACGTGACTCGATTTATTAGATTTTATAGCCATTCCATTTCATTGGGAACCATTCTGGAGCAAACATGTTGGATCTTTTTCCTCTGGAGTAAGTAATTTCCTCATTCGAACACTATTTACATAATAATGATAATACTTCGTGCCAGACTTCCGAATATTAAAAGATTAAAATCGAGTAAAAAAAGAAATTATAAACGAAGGTACACATTGGGTACAAAGGCGTACAGCTGTGCTGTTATTAACCTAACCTTGATACTTGAACAGTTTTCTCCCCCCGATAACAACAAAGCACCTGAAACGTCGAGACAAGATCGATATTTTTTTTTAAATTTTTTAAATGCTAGTTCGTTTCGTATAATCATAGCTATACCGGATCAAAATATTTTTCAACAGTTGTAAAAATAAAATTTCAACGAGACGATCAATATTTTTTAGAAACGAATAGAAGGATTACTTTTTTAATTTGACGCAGGCTATCGTGTATAGAAAATAAAATATTCATTGTTAAAATTCATCGACAGTGTCTAAAATTGCTCGAAGGTTAACGAAAACCTTGAAACTTCTCGATTTCGTGTGGTTCAGTTGATTAACGTGTTCTCGAAAGTTTTCGAGAGGATAAAAAAACGAACGAAACGCAACGTTACAGTCGATAATCTTGATCATCCGCCGCTGATGCGTTTATTCGCGAGAGATATCGGTTTTAATCGATTAATATTGAAATATATATCGCTTCTGATGAAACAACAACTGCCTCTATTTCACAAGTTCTATGATTTTCTTAGTCACAAAACTGGATTCGTAAAATTCTATAAAATCAGTTGTAATTATTACTCAGAAATTAGAATTATTTATAGGTCGATACTTTCAAACAATCTATAAATTATTATACTGCATCGTTCAAAATTTTGTAAAATACTGATTGATATTGTTTATAAACATAAATGGAGGCTAGCGGTGACGACCCAAATTGGACGAACTAAACAAATTGTGGCTAGTCGAGTGCACTCTATTTAAGGAATACTTAAACTCGATTTTCTCGGAAATGGAGCCCCATATTACAAAATTTTATACGTACATTTCCTCACTGTTTTTCTTTTATCCAATTCTCCATTTCTCTATCTTTTACTCCCTTCATTATAGAATATACAGGGTGTTCTGCCAAACCTGGGAAAAATTTTAATGAGGGATTCTAGAGGTCAAAATAACACGAAAATCAAGAATACCAATTTGTTGATGGAGGCTTCGTTAAAAAGTTATTAACATTTAAAGTTCCGCCCTTACTGAATTTTTTTCTCGAAAATGCGCAGGATTTCGAGGGTATGTGTATCGACCAAAAATAATTGTACTTGATCCCTGCAACTAAAAATAATTTTTTTAGAACGATTTGAAACACGTGAAATTTCAGGGGAATCATTCATTCATGATCAGACATTATATTTTCGTTTAGGAATTTTTTTCTCGAAACTGGGTAGGATTTCAGGGGTATGTCTATTGATCAAAAGTGAGTGTAATTGACCCCCTTAACTAAAAATAATTTTTCCAGAAGTATTTGAAACTTTTTAATTTTGTCGAAAAATTTCACACCTTCTCGAATTTTTTTCTAGAAAATGGGTAGGATTTCGGTGGTATGTATATTCACTAAAAATGATTGTAATTGACCCCCTCAACTAAAAATAATTTTTCCAGAATTATTAGAAACTTTTTAATTTTATCGAAAAATTTCACACCTCCTCGATTTTTTTTCTCGAAAGTGGCTAGGATTTCGGTGGTATGTATATTCACCAAAAATGATTGTAATTGACCCCCTCAACTAAAAATAATTTTTCCAGAATTATTAGAAACTTTTTAATTTTGTCGAAAAATTTCACACCTTCTCGAATTTTTTTCTAGAAAATGGGTAGGATTTCAGGGGTATATCTATTGACCAAAAATGATTGTAATTGACGCCCTCAACTAAAAATAATTTTTCCAGAATTATTAGAAACTTTTTAATTTTATCGAAAAATTTCACACCTCCTCGATTTTTTTTCTCGAAAGTGGCTAGGATTTCGGTGGTATGTATATCCACCAAAAATTATTGTAATCGACCCCTGCAACCAAAAATAATTTTTCCAGAACGATTTGAAAGTTTTCAATTTAATTGTTAATAACTTTTTAACCAAGCCTCCATCAACAAATTGTTATTCTTGATTTTCGTCTTATTTTGGCCTCTAGAATCCTCCATTGAAATTTTTCCCAGGGCTGTCCGAACACCCTGTATAAATTTGATTTCATTCTTCAATACATTCTTTAAATGCGCCATTAATTTAATTATTCGCCCTTATTATTTAATATCTCAACCTATGTATTCACCAGTGCACTATTCATGTAAATATCTCAGTCAACATATTTACCAAAAATTCCACAATGGAATTGATTGCAAATTCAATGGTATAATAATAAAAAAAATCTCTCATTTACATCGAGCAATTTCAATTGATAGAAACAAGTGATTCCCCGCAATCACTCGTTACGTGTAAGTAGACTCGTGGCGCGCATAATTTCCACGCAGCAATTTCACCCGCTCGTCGCTTTATTATTCCCGCGGAATCGATATTCGTAATTACGGCTGAAAAGTTGCCTCGAAATTATTATTGCCCCGGAAAGGTCCTCGCTGGCGCCTTTATTTTTATTTATACACGCGCGACGGTCGGAGGAATCCGCGATAAAACGAGACGTTGTTCGATTATTCTATGCATATTTCAAAATCTCCCGTAGTTTCCCCGTTCCGCGACTAGCAGGGAACGTAATTGCTTGCCAATCGAAACGAAAATAAGCGCGGCCGCGGCGGACACAAATATTTCTAGAAAATAACTGCTATTTTCCGCTCTTTCTCGTTTCGTTTCCCTTTTTATTTTCTTTTTTTTACGAACGCAGGCGCGTTCGCGTCGGCGAAATAAAAGTCCCGACAGCGAAGAAACGTTCGTACATACGTGGTCGTTGGAAAATAGGAAATGCACTTTGGTAAAAAATAATAACAATTTTATTCTCTGCGCGAGTGCGTTTCAAGTCTGTCGCTGTTCTCTGTTGGAAGGTTCGATTGTGAACGGTCGAATCGAAGTTAGAAATCTCTTCGTTGAAATTTTCGATTAGAAAATCGGATACTGGATTCTATGAGTTGTACATTAAAATATATTCTTCCAATTTAGCGTGTAAGTGAAGGTTACTAAGAATATTCGAGGAAGATAAGTGTTCGAGGAATCCATTACCAAAAATTAAATGAGTTACACGGATGACTCGTTTTAATCGCTTCACGTCGTATAATTCGCGACTCCAGATTATTTTACGGTATAGTTAACCCAGAGGGCAGGTTAACATCGGAGTAGATAATTATACTGGTCTTCGGCGCGAGGGTTTCAATTACGATCTGCTGGAATAACGTTTGCCGCGGCGTAAGCTGTAAATGAACACCCAATTAAATTCGTTCAATACGAACGTTACGCAACTAATCAGGCTTCTAATCAGCAATTTGCATGATAACCGAAAGCTTCCGTAATAGATGCATAACAACGAGAACCGACGAGGACCGCGCCTGGACAATTACGTTCGTTTCAATTATTCCTGTTACTCCATTTTTCACCGAGATGTTAAACAAATTCTCAAAATTAACCATTAAAGAACATTTTATAGAATTTTAATAAGACTCTAAAAATAATTTTCTGATTCTCCAAAAACGAAGTTTCATTTTCGTGGACAATTCGAAGGGTTTGGTCTGTGATTCGGCAGTCGACGCGTTAATTAAGATTATCCCCTAGTAGCACAAAAATATTGGATAAATATTTTTTAAGGCACATTTTTTCATATGAGAAAAATATTGTATACATGTGCAAAAAATATAAATTGAACGTTTACAAAACACAAGCTAAATATTCAGGGAAATGTAAATCCAATATTTGAAAAATATAAATTCAATATTTAAATAACATTCAATAAAATCTTCAAATTTAAGAAAAAGTTATACGAAAAATTAATCACAGGGTACTCCGCTACCCCAGGGAAAAATTTTAATGGTAGATTCTAGAGACCAAAATAAGACGAAAATCAAGAATACTAATTTGTTGATGGAGGCTTTGTTAATAAGTTATTAACGTTTAAAGTTCCACACGTTCTGAATTTTTTTCTCGAAAATGCGCAGGATTTCGGGGGTATGTCTATTCACCAAAAATGATTGTAATTGACCCCCGCAATCGAAAATAATTTTTCCAGAACGATTTGATATTTTTTAATTTTGTCGAAATATTTTACACCTTCCCGAATTTTTTTCTGGGAAATGAGTAGGATTTCGTCGATATGACTCTTCACCAAAAATGATTGTAATTGACCTCCGCAACCGAAAATAATTTTTTCAGAATTAATTACAAATTTTTTTTTTCGTCGAAAAATTTAGTCACCTAGCTTTGTCGATTTTTCTTAAAAATTCCTTTTTCATTTTTAGTAATTTTGTTTGACGCCCTACAGAAAAGTTGTGTAATACTTTTTTGTAGGTACCCATGAGCTCTACTTCAGAAAGAAGTTTCATTAAAATATATTCACAATTGTAGGAGTTATGGCTGTTTGAAAATTGGACCATTTTTATTGGGTCTTTCTTAGTTTACGGGGTCAACGATCAACGTTTCGAATATTTTTGCGAGTTGTACATATTCTCCGCCAAGATACGCGTAATTTGCTTTTTTAAACATTAAAATCGTCCAATCCGTTCAGAAGTTATGACGTTTTAAAGATACGCATGAAATTTCAGTGAAACATATCGACGCTATGGTCAGACATGAAATTTTCAGCGAGGAATTTTTTTCTCGAAACTGAGTAGGATTTCGGGGGTATGTCTATTCACCAAAAATGCTTGACATTGACCCCTCGAACTAAAAATAATTTTTCCAAGACGATTTGAAATTTTTCAATTTAATTGTTAATAACTTTTTAACGAAGCCTCCATCAACAAATTGGTATTCTTGATTTTCGTCTTATTCTGGCCTCTAGAATCCCCCATTAAAATTTCTCCCATGGGAATATTCTATTTCTAATATTAAATAAAGATTTGTTTTATAATAAGAAAAAAATATTTTTTTCATAATATGAAATAAATATTATCTGTATATTAGGGAAAAATATTCTGCTTCTAATATGAAATAAAGATTCATTTAGTATTCTGAAAAACATATTTTTCTCGTAACATGAAATAGATATTTTCAGCATATTTAAAAAAAAATATTTGTTACTTAATAGATAATAAATATTGTATGTATATTTGAATATTAAAAAAAGATTGATTCTCTTTTTAATACCATATGAATGTGTATACAATTGTTTGTGCTACTAGGGTCAGTACGAAGGGTTCGTGGAAAGTCGAAGTTCGAAGGCACATTGAAGCATCGAACGCCTGATGTGTCGAAGTAAACAATAAAATAACGAATTTTATTCGATCGTCCGCAGTGAATCCGATTTGGGACATTGCCATCGACGGTATCACGGCCTCGGGACGTAACACTCAAGATTGGACTTTGGGGGCGGCGGCGAAATGCATAATCGACGAGAAGTCGGCTTTTCGTTTCAAATTCAATAGCAACCTTCAGCTGGGCATGAGCTTGCAGCAGAAACTCGACGCGAGTGTCACGGTGTCTTTGTCCTGCAACGTCGACTGCTCAAACGTGACAAGGGGCGGTCACAAAGTCGGTCTGGCCGTTGAAATTAACGAGTGAATAATTGCGGCACGCCGGGTGCCCGGTAATCCTTCTGCAAAAAGCACTCTGTGATGTCTACGAATTTTTGGTGCACTTGTATTTCGAGCGTATTGTGATTGTTGACATATTAAACTTTTTATATCCATATTAAAACCAGCACTCTCACTACGCCACTGGTCGCTTTCAAGTAACGATTCTTACTCCGGATTCAAGCAATCTTGAAAATTCAAACTCGTTTCTAGTCTCAGCCACTTTTTAAATACAATCTAAAATTTATCACATCGATATTAAACCTTTCATTTCGCCACTGGTCGCTTTCAAGTAACGATTCTTACCCCGGATTCAAGCAACGGGATTGATCCCACTGCTATTCACGATTCTCATAATTTCGTTCTATTTAAAATTTCTTCTAAATTAATTTCTAATCTCAACCTTATTTCAAGTACCATCTAAAATTTATTTATCACATCGATATTAAACCTTTCATTTCGTCACTGGTCGCTTTCAAGTAACGGGATTGATCCCACTGCTATTCACGATTCTCATAGTTTCGTTCTATTTAAAATTTCTTCTAAATTAATTTCTAATCTCAACCTTATTTCAAGTACCATCTAAAATTTATTTATCACATCGATATTAAACCTTTCATTTCGTCACTGGTCGCTTTCAAGTAACGGGATTGATCCCACTGCTATTCACGATTCTCATAATTTCGTTCTATTTAAAATTTCTTCTAAATTAATTTCTAATCTCAACCTTATTTCAAGTACCATCTAAAATTTATTTATCACATCGATATTAAACCTTTCATTTCGTCACTGGTCGCTTTCAAGTAACGGGATTGATCCCACTACTATTCACGATTCTCATAATTTCGTTCTATTTAAAATTTCTTCTAAATTAATTTCTAATCTCAACCTTATTTCAAGTACCATCTAAAATTTATTTATCACATCGATATTAAACCTTTCATTTCGTCATTGGTCACTTTCAAGTAACGGGATTGATCCCACTGCTATTTACGATTCTCATAATTTCGTTCTATTTAAAATTTCTTCTAAATTAATTTCTAATCTCAACCTTATTTCAAGTACCACCAAAAATTTATTTATTAACGCAGTAAATAATAAAAAGATACAAGCATGAAATTACAACAATAAATCAGTTGACGACGATGACGTTTTCTAGAAAATCATAGATTTCAATTTTTCAATCACCGTGACCGACTGCATCGATAAATTTGCATACGACCGATAACTATGCAATGATTTGACGTGCGCTTAAATTGCTAACATACGTTCGAAGAAGCTAATTGGCGCGTGCTATGGATCACTAGTGTTCCACCATGATCGTTGATACAGCGTCCGTTAAATGTCACCGGCGTGATTACAAATTCGCATATTAACAAAAGTCTGACGTCACCTGTCCGTCTTAGATTCCGTAATGCACTATAATATTTTACTTTAAATTCAAATAACATTTCCGACAAACTATTCGGAGGATCGAGTGCTTTGTACATTGAACAACGGTACACCGTTCGATAAAAAAAACAAAATCTGCTCCGCGAAAGGATTTCCTGCTTTACGAATAATTTACCCTACCTCGGTGTCCGTTCGATCATAATTTCCAATATTTTCTTTCAAGAGACTCACCGGCATCCGGTAGCATTCTTCGCAACTATTTCTCTTTTCCTTCTTTTTGCACCGCTACCCACGGAAATAAAACCAATAATCGATCACACGGTTTAAAAAAAAAAAAAAAAAACCCCCTCCCAGACGAACGTTCCCCGAAGTGTATTACGCCCGTTTGCGTTTTGGAGTGCGAGTGGCAGCGGAGCCAGAAATTAACGAAACAGGAACGTTATTGATCTCCGCTACGAACGCGCGCTGCCATTGTAAACGTAGTAACATAGTTCACTGGAGCTTTTCAGGTGTGCGGGTAATAATCCGTCAACTTAAAGGAGACGATCCCGTTTGGAACAAAAGGTACACCGGGAACAGTAATCTCCGAGCGGCGTCGGGAATCCCGAAAGGGGTGGCCAATTTTTATCGAGCAATCTGATCGATCTTGTTGCCAATATGTCGCTGGGAGCGACGTTCAGTGTGCAGAGTCGTTGCAGATTGGCTACGCTGTGAAAATGAAAGGTCAGAAAGCAGGAGTAAGCGTGAATAATGGCTCACCCTGTGCCGTGGCACCGCTGGCATGCTACAGGTCCTCCCACGATATTGCCTGGGCCCGGGCCCGCGTGGGCCTGACGTCGAACCGGCCGGGCCAGCTGGACTGGTCGGACTGGGCCCGCCAGAGCTGGTCCCTGGACTCAAGTGAGAGGTGGACGACGCTGCCCCGGGACTTATCGCCGGGGTCCTCGTGGGACTTCTCGGAGCGGGCGACAGGTGACCCCACGGGCCCGCCTCCGCTTGCAGGAACCTATTTTTCGCGAAAGAAATCTCGTCAAAATTGCTGCGCGAACATACAAGTTCGAAAATGGCCATTTTTCGATGCTAGAAGCAGACGAGACTTTATACAGGAAAACTTCTGGATGCGTTTTTCGAAAAGGTAAACAAAATTTATTTACGAGATGGTCCATGCAACTGTTTCAAATGGCTAGATTTTTTTTTAATTATATTTTTTATTGTATGGATTCATTCTAGGTAAAAGAATTATTGTTATTGACGATCGCCAAAAATTGCCATTTTCGAACGACCGTCGTTGCAGTAATTTTGTAACTGGCTGAGTGATTACGAAGTGCAAACTGACGAAATTGCGGAGTATGTGCAAGGTGGTAGTTTCTTAATTTACGATTTATATGTATAGTACGTTTCGAATTACCAGAACACATTTATGTTAAAAAGAAACTACATTTTGTTACCTTGTTGAAGTATATAATCTTCGATTATCAAAATAAAAAAATGAAGGATGGGAAGCGACAAGAATAATTCTATAAAAAGTAAAACTATATTACTAATTTCTAACTAAAGTAAACATCTTTCTTTCGATTATATTTTGTCATGAATTGCGTGTAGAAAAATACCAGACTCTGCGTTACGATGTTCAAATATTGCCTAAAGCAACAAAGGCTACGGTCGCTAGCTAAATTCGCGAAACGAGAGTTAGCGTGAAAAGAAAATTCGCTTTACAGATAAACTTTTTACAAGACAATATGGCGCCGTGCTCCGTATCGGGGATGCTACGCTCTTTTATTTATAGAAATGTCTTTCACATTGGTTAAAAGACATTTGCATAATACAGCGGGAGTAATTTGAAAAGTTTCGAACTAATTTAACTTTCATGTCATAAAAGTGATTGAAGGCACAATTACGTAAATGACTGCGCAAGTATTGCCGTGTTAAAAGTTCGGGATTAAAAAAATATTCCTCGGAGCAATAATTAAACGCAAAAACTTAACTGTGTGATACTTTGACGTAAATAGGATCCCATTATTTTCCTTCGGGAAAGAAAAAGATTATTTTATATGTTTCTTTGGCCGTGAGTCCATATTTCTAATATTTCTTTACTTTGTGCATAAACATTTTTACGCGAGAATCAACCAATCCACTTTTAGGTGGATTTTTATCCAGAAACTTCTTAAATATTTTATCTTGAGGGTGACTAAAATGAGTCTGTTCGATATATTTTCAATGATCAAGGAAACGATATACAGGGTGTTCGGCCACCCGTGGAAAAAATTTTTAAAGGCCAAAATAAATACACGAATTTTTTTCTCGAAAGTGCGTAGGATTTCGAGGGTATGTCTAATGACTAAAAATTATTGTAATTGATCTCTGCAACCAAAAATAATTTTTTTATAACGATTTGAAACACGTGAAATTTCAGGGAAATCATTCATTCACGATCAGACATTATATTATCGTTTAGGAATTTTTTTCTCGAAACTGGGTAGGATTTCAGGGGTATGTGTATTCACCAAAAATGATTGTAACTGATCCCCGCAACCAAAAATAATTTTTTCAGAACGATTTGAAATTTTTCATTTTCGCCGAAAAATTTTCCAGTCGGTACGGAAGTTTAAACGTTAATAACTTTTTAACGAAGCCTCAATCAACAAATTGGCATTCTTGATTTCCGTCTTATTTTGGTCTCTAGAATCTCCCATTAAAATCTTTTCCAGAGGTGGCCTGTATACGTGTAAATAAAAGACCTCGAACTATGCAGTTAGTTGGATCAGGTGTCAGCTGACTCCGATATCGCTGTACGTCTAAAGGTACGTTGGTCCAATCGATCAATTACCTGTGCAAGTCTGGAGTGGGTCTGGCCACGGCTATGCTGCAACTCCGTCGTCTGGACGGGGTCGGTGATTTCGAGCCATCGACGGTGGCGTGACCCTGAGACCCCGTCAAGGAGGTGCGATGCAGACCAACTTCGACCTCGCTGCTCCGCCTCTGAAACGCTCTCTTGCTCCATCGTCTGCCCTTCGAGTCGGAGTTCGGGGTGTCCTGCTGTCTGAAAAGGCGACGGAACGACTTACCGCGAAAAGCATAATAAATTGGTCCCTTATTTCTCGCCGCGTCACCGGACAATTTTAACAAGGTGGGTCAAGTGCACGACGGAGTTCCCCTTTTTTTTTTCCTTTTCGATGGATCGGTGAATAGCTTACTCGACGGAATTTGCATCGAGATAACGTTCTTTTCCACCCCCACGGCAGATAGTCGGACGATATAATAGATTTTCGTCGTCCTTGGCTGCTCTAGCCCCCGGGCATTTCCCGATGCAAATTTAAATACCGGTCAATTTTATCGTTATCGTTCCCTTTTCAAAGGGAAAATTAAATAGGAATAACGACTGTTTAATATTTCTTTTAAATATCCACGTACATAGTGTTCTTCCACCAGAAGAAGGCGCGTACAATTTCAAGGTATTGGTCACTGTGCCTTCTTTTCGCGGAAGAGCAATTTATTCGTGATGTTTCTTCGAACAGTTAAATTTTGTTCTGTAATCGAACATATTTTTTTTGGTAACAATCTCTGAGAAATTTCTAGATCGATGCACGATTGATATCATCGGGCATACTTGGCCCTACGTGTACCGCGCATGCGCGGACCAATGCTCGACAAAATGGCCGACGAAAGCGCCCGCGTTATCTCTCGTTCAAATACACGTTTGTTCATTCGTTATAAACTAATTCGTCGTTTGATCACTGACTCCAAAATAATTCTTACACGATCGAGTCCCAAGAATCTGATTCGGTTTCATAAATATGTTTAATCGAAATCCTTGGCCGAGTGAACTTGGCCCGAATTAGGTCCTCGTCGAGCTCGATAAGGATAGTTTCTCCGGCATCCTCGACGCTTATCTGCCGCGTATCGGGGCAGTACGATGTCGCTTTGCATCGTAAACCCGAATCTAAGAGTCTTCCGCTCGAGATAGCTTCGTTCCGCATGAATGGCCGCCGAGGACGCGTGTGTTGCACGTGTCCTCGCGCCTGCCCGAATTCGGCTACGAGCTTGGCTACGGGAAATGCGATTTCACGATAATGTTGTAACATTCGCGAATGCAAGCGCTCCATTTGCAATTCGCCATTTCGCGCGGCCCGTCCCGCGGATTCAAGATGGCTGTTCTCAGCCTGCTATTCAGAACCGAACGCAGGATGAATGCGAAAGCTGCTTCGAAACTTTGCTCGTAGTACGCGCTCAAGTGAATAACATATGCACCGATGTGTAGGTACGAAAGTATCCATCAGTCTATTCGGAGAAGCTGCACGTTTCTCGAAACGATTGAATAAATCGTTGACGTAACTAACGCGATACGTGAAAGAATATCGAATGTAACTTTGGTACCCTTTCTCTTTGCAACATAGAACGGTATAGTAATTACTTTACCAATTTTGCAGAGGACAGCAAATAGAATTTATTTCCTCTGAATTGCAGTGCTCGACAAATTACTACCTTCGAGACCCGGACCAATTTAATAAATTTTTATCCTTCCTTGACGCAAGATACAAACTCCACAAAAGTTATTCTCTGTTATATTGTTTGTACAACTAAAAATAGTCCTCGAGGCATTCTCTGTTTGGTTCGTTGAATAACTCATCGGGAGCTTTAAAAGTTTCGATCCACCTTTCGCGAACACTCCGTGCACTACAATTTGTGAATTTCTTCCTTTAAGCAGCCGTTATTTTCCAGTCGAGATTTTAGAAACATTTGGATAAAAAATATAATTTCACGAAATGGGAATATTCGAAAGAAGTGCTATTGTTGCTTTTATATTAGAAAGAGTTAAGGAGGTATTGCTGTCTAGACTGTCAATTTTACGGCCCTTTTTGTGATTTTTTTTTTAGTGATAGGTAGGCTGTTTTGTATTGAGACTTTGTAGATGTATTTATTCATCTTATAAGCACGTACAATATTTTTTTCATGGAAAAATATTAAAAATCGTGGGAATTATAACTTCTTATTTAATGGCTCTTCTGGAAAAGGTGGAAAATATCATATAAGCCAGTTTAAATGCGTTTTTTTTTAAACAAGGAGCTATAACTCTCGCAATTTTTAATATTTTTTGATAGAAAAAATACTGCACATACCTATAAGACGAATAAATATTTCTGCAAAATGTCAGTACAAAAAAACCTACCTGTTGTTAAAAAAAAAATCACAAAGAAATGACAGTCTACACAGCAATACTCCCTTAAGCAGCCGTTATTTTCCAGTCGAGATTTTACAAACATTTGAATAAAAAATCTAATTTAACACTAGATTTACCTGCATTGATCGCACGTATATTTATTGGTACCTTTTGTGTTGACGATTACCTTAAAATACGATTTTTCTTTTAATTAGAATATGCATTCGTGTCATTGCATCAAACAAATTCAACATAAGTTATTAAAAAATAATGTTTACGCGCTCTGCAATTTTAAATATGGAACTGATATCCGTCGAATTGATAGCTTCTGTAAATCTAGTGTTAACGAAATGGGAATATTCGAAAGAAGAGCTATTGTTTCTTTTCTATTAGAGAGAGTGAAATTAATCGAAAATTTAAAGGTACGATCTTACAATTACGAACTGCAATTTACATGCACGCAGTTTCGAATCGATCGGTTTAGCAATTTCCGGGAATATCGCGTCGACAGTTCTGATAAATACGGTTTTGAAGAAAAGCGACGATGAAACCCGTCGGTAGAGGCGTTCGATCGATCTGACTGGCTCTCGAAAATGTTTTTAAGTGCTTTGAGCGTCGAAAAAATTCAGGTATCGTTTCCGATGTCTCAAGAATGCGTTACATTGATAATTATTGCCAGATTGTTCGTTATTTAGCTGCACCGTGCGAATGTAAACAGAGAATAAAGGGATTTTTGCAATTTACGAGAAGCTTCGCTCGAGTCGAATTTCAATCCGGCAATTTTATCCCCGGTAAGTGTGGTGCATGGACCACTGAATATTCAGTGTGAGAAAGTTCATGATGGAGCCCAAAGTCTAACAGCGCAGTCAAACCTTTTGGCTCCATTTATGCCCCGGAAAATGCATTAAATGGTAAAGTTGTACGTTGCCATTTGCGTAATGGATTTAACTACTCCGTTAGAGGAAACTTAATTCCGGTCGTTGATTACAATTAAATCACGGCGATAAATTTGAATTCCAGCTGTACGATTATTTAAACGGTGGATAACGACTGGAAACGTTAAATCTAAATTCGACTAACGTCTATGCACGATTATTGGTAACGTAATAGTTTCCGTTTTTCAATAGACGATATCGGGATCGTTGATTCACGTGAAATCAATGCGAGTAAAAAAGTCGATCGATCGGTATTAAAATGTTATTTTTAAACAGTCTATCGAAACGAATGTATTAATACGTTATTGGAAATCTCTTCAGTGCCGATTAAGAATACATGTATTTTCCATTTGTTTGCTTCCTCTTTCAGCTTCGTTTATATTTAGACCGTGTTATAAAATACACGATAAGTTTTCATCGTTATCGGAAACGGAGCTACGATTCTATAATTAAAATACGACTATCGTGTCTTCCGATAACGACGACGACGTGGAATAAAGGAAACATGATCCGAAGTCACGTTCCCGTAGGATCGGGGCTGATGAATCGGCTTTGACCCTGATACGGTTGTATTTAGTTCGAAGAGACTGTCTATTCGTCGACGAAATCGTAATTCGAGCTCTGAACCGATTATAATCACGAACCGCGTAATAATGGGGACGTAATTACTCCTGAAAATTACGACTTCGGTCGTTGGGATTGGTCGTACGAATAAAATCCGGGTAATAGGTCATCGTTATTGGTTCTCTTTCTGAAGAAGACTCATTAAAACTGACGCGGGATTCCCGGGTCTTTCCAGAGTTGGAAAGATAATGCAAGCGAAGCGTGTAATTTTTACACGGAACCAGATTGAACTCGTAACGAGCCAGCAATATATTTTTATCGATAACAAGCAAGAAATTCGAAATGAATATTCCCTTAAAGCAGACAATTTCGATCGGTTCTTTTTTTAACTTTTATTACCGTTGACCTCATTAAATATAAATGATCGATCTCTATTTCGAATTTTATTAATAAGATTTACGTATACAAGATGTTCGGCCACCCCTGGGAAAAGTTTTAATGGGAGATTCTAGAAAATCAAGAATATCAATTTCTTGACTGAGCCTTCGTTAAGAAGTTATTAAAAAATTAAATTAAAAAATTTTAAATCGTTCTGGAAAAATTATTTTTAGTTGCGAGGTATAATTACAATTATCTTTCGTGAATACACGTACCCTCGAAATCCCACCCCGTTTCGAGAACAAAATTCGGGTAGGTGGTGAAATTTTTCGGCGAAAAAAAAAATTTTCAAATCGTTCTAAAAAAATTATTTTTGATTGCAGGGATCAATTATAATCATTTTTGGTCAATAGACATACCCTCAAAATCCTAACCATTTTCGAGAAAAAAATTCCTTACCGAAAATATAATTTCAGGCCAGAAATGCTTCCCCTAAATTTCATGCGAATCTTTAAAACACCATAACTTCTGAATGGATTGGACGATTTTAATGTTCAAAAAGCCAAACGCCGCGTATTTTAGTGTAGAATATGTAGCAATTATAAAAATATTCCAAAAATTGTTCCTTGACCCCGTAATGTTAGAAAAACCCCATAAAAATAGTCCAATTTTCAAAGAGCCATAACTCCTACAATAATGAATATATTTCAATGAAACTTTTTTCTGAAGTAGAGATCATAGATACCTACAAAAAAGTATTAGACAATATTTCCGCACAGCGTCAAACAAATTTATTAAAAATAGAAAACGAATTTTTAAGACAAATCGCAAAAGGGTAGGTGCCCAAATTTTTCGTCAAAATTAAAAAGTTTCAAATCATACTAAAAAAATTATACTTAGTTACAGGAGTCAATTACAATCAATTTTGGTGATTACATATTCCTTCGAAATTCTTCACACTTTCAAGAAAAAAATTCAGAAAGATGGACAAATTTTTAGATGCAAAAAAAAAATTTCAAATCGTTCTGGAAAAATTATTTTCAGTTGCAGGGGTCAATTACAATCATTTTTGGTGAGTAGACATATCCCCAAAATCCTGCGCATTTTCGAGAAAAAAATTCAGAACGAGGGGAACTGTAAACGTTGATAACTTTTTAACGAAGCCTCCATCAATAAATTGGTATTCTTGATTTTCGTCTTGTTTTGGCCTCTAGAATCCCCCATTAAAATTTTTCTCAAGGGTGGCCGAACACCCTGTATATCTTCGAAGTCATGAAGCAACTGGAGAACCTAACCCTTGACCCTATATTCAAGAACAACAATCGACGTTGTTCGTTATTTGCGAATAAATCTAAAACCATTCTACGTTACATGTTCGTCGAATTCTAATTCGAATACGTCAGCCAGTCATCGATATTTAATTCTTCCTATCGTGACCTTTGGCCCTTCGAACGCGAAGTTGGCACTCCATCTGGTGCTCGTAATATTACGATACGTAATATCGTAGCAATACCGCATTATATATCACAATTGTACGTATAAATATACAATAATTAAGCGTGCCAAGTCTCTCAAGTACAATGTTTCGCGTTACCGGTAACGTTCGCGCCAAATATTTTTAGCCAACGGTATATTTGCGCCGAGCACCGAACGGTCAGCGGGAAAATGTTCTAAGTTTATCTGTATTCGCGCATCGATGTATTGAATACGCGACATAATGTTCCCTTTGAAACGTTCCCGCGCACGTGTGTGGGAATTACCGGAAAGCCGCGGTTGTAAATCCCGATTTTGATCAGTCCTATTCAGTCCCGGAGTGGCTGAAACACGTGTGCAGCAATTTTAGTTAGGCTATGTCGATGAACGTATCGTTTACGCGAATAAATCAATTTTCAGTCACGGTTGACTTGCATTCATACATTTAACTTACGTCATATCGTATTTAATCGAGACAGTCAAAAAATAAAGGTTCATATAAAATATAAATGCAAAAGGTGTTAACGAATGAAAGATATAAGCGCCTCTATGAATCAATCCACGCAACTTAGTTGTATTACAGGTTAGTTTTGTATGGAATACGGTAAGACGTGCGTGTCGCGTGTCGCGTGTATTTCTTTCTATAATATATTTCTACGTCAAGTAAATCAATGTTACGTTAATTACTGTGTTTTGCTGTCAAAAGAATGTTTTGCTATTTATTTGATACGATTTCATACGCGTTAAAAGGAAACGTTCGAACGCCGTGTGTCCTAACCTCGAAATTTCTCAACACTAGTTGATCTGGTAAACATGGGACTCGATGGAGCCCTGTGCTAAGAAATCTGAAGAGATTAAATCCAACGGAGTCTCGTCTGTCGGGGTTCCGTCTTATAAAATCTCCTCGGAAACTTCGTCCCGAATTAATTGCGTTTCTTTCCCCGGATTCTCCAGACTGCTATTGTCAGACGACTGTATTCGTTTTAAAAGTTCCCGACAATTTTATTTGCGGATTTTATACTAATCTCGTCCGAAATCACGACGCTCGAACGCTACAGACGGACTCGTAAAACTTCGAGGATTCGTAACTTCGTTAAAAGACGAAATTAAAGCTACGTTTGACGATGTATTCGGGTTCGATCGTCTCGAAAACGAAGCGTGCAGTTCGCACGAAGTGTTTATTATTCGACCAAAGTAAATAGGAATTTATAAGATACTCGAATTTCTAATTACAACTCCAAGCAAATTAGCTTAAATTATTACTGTTTGTTATTAGCATAAACGGTGCAAAGTAGAGACGGAAAGGCGCTGGTGGTTCGTTCCTCGGGTTTCGTGGGAAGTTATACGTTAATTCGAAGAGGACGTTTCCGTTTCCTAGCAAACGTCGGATCGCTGAAGGATAAGTACAACTACGTAGGAGAAACTAATCCGATTAGATTAATCTGATTATGGCATGTTGCGTCTCAAGCTGCACGCATAAATGATTTGAACGCGTAGGACCTTGACGAAACATATGCTCGAAAGATTTTCGACTGGAATTCACAGGTTCCTTGTGTCTTCGTGTGCTCTTTTAGATACTCGAGTAGCTACCTTCTAACACGTTCACTGCCAGATCAAAACCGTATAATATCCTGCAAAAGTAACATTTGGAATTTAGACCATTGTAAACTACATAACCTAAAATTTGTTTCGATACTTATTTCCGCAACTTATCTATCTCAACTTGAGAATTTTTTCTAGCATCATAATGGTAAATCCTGTCGCCCATATATGGGTGACGTGGCAGTCAAAGTGTTAACAAAACGTGCTCTCGAACATTTTGAAAACAGCCATTTCAATA
The DNA here is from genome assembly GCF_051014445.1 of Colletes latitarsis. Taxonomy (NCBI): domain Eukaryota; kingdom Metazoa; phylum Arthropoda; class Insecta; order Hymenoptera; family Colletidae; genus Colletes; species Colletes latitarsis. The sequence continues at coordinate 19,797,344 of NC_135135.1, read as the reverse complement.
TTCATAGGGCAGACCTTACGTCGTAAACAAAGGAACATTTGAATATTTATTTCAGTGTTTTTAATCAGAATTTTCCATTCCGGAAGCACAATCGTAGTTACGATATGTTTTAACAATAACGAGTTCTGGGTTTTGAAACTTACACAAGTATGTTTTAAAAATTAACTAAATTATAAATTAATTTCCTCGTCGAGTCCACCGCGAAATGGTATTTTATTTTTACAAACAATTCGTTTCGGAACTCGTTATTATTAAAATTTATCGCAGGCAGGATTGTGCTGTCAGAATGAAAATCCTGGTGACTTTTTTCCTGGTGTTTTTTTTTAGCGATATTTACCCTGGGCTCAGCTTCAGAAAAAAATTTCAATGAGATACTTTTACTATTGTAGGAGTTATGGCCGTTTGAAAATTGGACCAGTTTTAGGGGGTTTTTCTCACTTCACGGTGTTAAAGAACAACTTTTTTAATATTGTTAAAATTTTAAAGTTATTAACATTCAAAGTTCCGCACGTACGGAATTTTTTTCTCGAAAGTAGGTAGGATTTCGGGGGTATGTCATTTCACCAAAAATGATTGTAATTGACCCCCACAGCTAACAATATTTTTTTTAGAACGATTTGAAATATTTTAATTTCGTCGAAAAATTTCACACCTTCTCAAATTTTTTTCTCGAAAGTGGGTAGGATTTCGGGGGTATGTCATTTCACCAAAAATGATTATAATTGACCCCCACAGCTAACAATATTTTTTTCAGAACGATTTGATATATTTTAATTTCGTCGAAAAATTTCACACCTTCTCGAATTTTTTTCTCGAAAATGGATAGGATTTCGGGGGTATGTCTATTCACCAAAAATGCTTGTAATTGACCCCTGTAACTAAATATAATTTTTTTAATTTGATTTGAAATTTTTCAATTTCGTCTAAAAATTTCAATACCTACTCGAATTTTTTTCTCGAAAATGGATAGGATTTCGATGGTATGTCATTTCACCAAAACTGATTGTAATTAACCCCCGCAAACGAAAATAATTTTTTTACAATGATTTGAAATTTTTTAACTTTGACGAAATATTTGGGCATCTATTCCAATTTTTTTCTCGAAAGTGGATAGGATTTCGAGGGTATGTATATTCACCAAAAATGATTGTAACTGACCCCTACAACTGAAAATAATTTTTTTAGAACGATTTGAAACACGTGAAATTTCAGGAAAATCATTCAGTCGTGATCAGACATTATATTTTCGTTTAGGAATTTTTTTCTCGAAACTGGGTAGGATTTCGAGGGTATGTGTATTCACCAAAAATGATTATAATTGACCTCCGCAACCGAAAATAATTTTTCCAGAGCGATTTGATATTTTTGAATTTAATTGTTAATAACTTTTTAACGAAGCCTCCATCAACAAATTGGTATTCTAGATTTTCGTCTTATTTTGGCCTCTAGAATCTCCTATTAAAATTTTTCCCAGGGTTGGCAGAACACCTTGTATATCATCGCAGATGTAAAAGTTATCGTTATCGATTCCATGGACTTCATGGGCAATAACGAAGGGACCACCATAAAACCATCCCCAACGGTTGCGAATAAATCAGGTTGGATCACGTAAATGGGACCATTTAAATATCTTCGTTGTTTATGGTCGTGTAAAGATGAAATGTAACGGCAGAAAAATTGCTTCTCGATGTCCACGAATATGAATTTAAAATAAGGTAGATTTAGGATTCTTAAAAATAAATGGAAAAAGTATTCGTTAGTTTTCATAACTTTGACGGAGGAAGAAAGCACGATACGCCAACAAAATATCATGTAACAGCTGCTACCAAGAGTTAGTTTAGTGACTAATGAATAAAACTTTCGTAGCGAAGTTCGTGTCTTAAACAAACAGAGAAACAGAGCACAGGAAAATGTTCCTCCAGACGTTATAAACAATTTAACTAATGGATATAATTAATCTGAAATACGCTTATTTGTTTTCATATTTTTAAATAGCAATCTCTCTACCATTCGTTGAACGAAAGTAAAAAAATTTAAGGTACAGAATGTAGTATTTCACGAATTACAATTTGCACGAATAAATTGGTGTACGTTGGTCTTATTGGATACCTATTAATCGAATATTGCTCGTCTCTGTTCACTGCTGTACACAGTCAGGTCCGACAAGGTTAATGCACCATGACAATGTGGTTATGATTGACGCGTTGCAGGCAGTGAAGACGAACCTAACAAAGACACGTTCAGGGAAACCCATAAGGTCCTGGCTCGACAAGAATAAAAACGAGATACAAGAACGTTTTAACTAAATTAACGGGCGATCGATGTAAAAAATCGGTTGTAAAATATTGAAACTGAGAACAAGAAACGCCCGTTTACCTAGGTATTAGCTTGTCCTCGAGCATGCTGGGTAAATCGTCGGAATCCTCGTTGAGTGCTGCGAAAAAGTCTTGGAACTTGTCGGGGAAGCTGCTGGGCGGGCAGCTGTTCATGGAAACCCGATCAAAAGGCTCTGTGGAATTTTTCTCGACGGCTTCATCGTGTCCCGAGAGGGCTGACGTTTCCATGCAGCACGCCTGTTCCGTGAGTTCACGCCGGGAACCGTTCTAACCACTCGAGGATACTTTTCGCGTAAACTTTACCGTACGTGAGCCTTTACGACCCATTCGAACGACCGCGCGTCCTCCTCGACCACAGAAATTCAAGAATCTATCACAAGCCTCGAGAACCAAATCGAAACAACGTCGATCGAGTTTCTAGATTTATCCACGATTCAGATGAGAGATCACCAGCCTCGAAGACAGTTGATGTTTAATCGTCACCGTTTATTAATTCTCTTATCTGTCGACTATCGTTTTAAATACTGTTCCTTTTCTTTTGTTAGCGTTCGAAGCATCGGGAGACGCGAAACGATCGACGGGGATCGCGCGATCGAGCCACACAGCTAGGCGTCACACGTGGATCGACGACGAATCCATAGGCAGTTTTTTTTATATTTTCAGTGAGTCACATGCCGAGGCACAGTCACGTCGCGTGAAAAATAGAAGACCGTCCGGTTGCGACGCGTACGATGATCGAAACGCTCTGGCAAGGTCGAGCCGGGACCGTCGATCGCTTTTTACCCCGACGAGACCCTGGTGAAAACTGAGGCTTGCATGGTTTGTTGCACGTCGCCACGGCTCCGCCAAGTACGCGTGGCTATGCGCAAGCGCACCACTCGAGAGCTACCCCAAATCGGCGGATACGCGGTAACACGGTGAAAGTGACCACCCCCCGTTCTGCTGCGCGACTATCTTTCGCATCCGTTTCCGCCGCGATCCTCGATCAAAACAGGGCTGAAACCTTTTGTATACCGTCCATTTTTCAACCCTCTTATCGTGCTCGAAAAACTTACGCTAGCCTTTTCTCGACTGTTTAAAATAGAATTTTTGAATAATTCTCGGCTCATTATCTTGAAAATTAACACTAGGTTTACGGAATACGTAAATTCGACGCATTAAGATTCTAAACCTAACGTTACAGAACTCGTAAATATTATTTGTTAGCAATTTATGTTGGATTTAATTGATGTAACGATATGAATATACACAAATTGCATTTTAATGTAACTGTTAACAGAATTACAATAAAAATACGAAACCGTCACTTCCAAATTATAGTCTCGTCTAACCGTAAAATAATTAATTCTCGAAGCTGATCTATGAATTTTGAGACTCGAAGATAAGCATTGAATTTTAATTTACGCGGTTTATAAGTCGTGTAAAATTTTGTAAACTTCAAAACTATTTCCTAGATAAGAGAAATACGCATGATTATTATATAATTACATTTAAATATTGCGAACGTCCGATCCAGTCCAGATTGTGTTTCTCGAACTTTGTTGGCTCGCGATGCCTTTCTGAGTTTTATTTATCGCCGCGGCCTTCGCGGGTAAAAATATACCAATTGTTCATTCGCGTACGTAACATTGCGTAACAAAGGTGCCACGAAATTTGGGAGACGATAGAATAATATAAAACGTGTAAACACGAAAAATAAATAAGGTATCAAATATCACGTTGCAGTATTGGCACCGTCGAGCGGAATTTTTGGCGTCAAACTAGCCAACTTTTGAATATGTGACTGCGTGGCGCTATTAGTAACAAACAGAGACATTAATAATCTCTTGTATGATTTAATCATAGGTGCTGGGTTGGTAAAACGTTCGAAATTTTATAAATGCTAGTTCAGGGAGCTTTTAGAGTCGCAAGTTCCAAGATTCTCTGGTACTTACGCGGTACGCAAATTGCAACGACGCGTTCCTTTTAATGTCTGAGACGACTGTTGGCGTTGAAAGGCCGCGAAGATTTTAAAATCTAAAGCTAAACTATCCGTGGCTGAAATCTTTCCACGAGTCAGCCATGGAGCGTTAAACGCGAAGGCGTTGGTAAATGGAAAACGCTTCGTAGGGCGTTTGCATAAAGAGTCCCTTGCTCGAAGAAACTATTCCGTAATCAAAGTTCCATTTCGCGGTGTGTGGGCTCGCGATGCTTCAATTGTCGTTGAGAATGGTACAATAGGACCCTTTACACCGGGGGAAAAAGGCTGGCATTTTTCAACCTTTTCCGAGTCTTCAAATATATCGTTCTTTCGGGATCTGTATCCCTTCGAATGAAATTTAAGTTTTCACACGATGATACTGGTTGTCAATCTCAGGAAATAAATTCACGAAAATTCACAAACGTTCGTCGATATTCGAGCAACTTTTCCATTATAAATTCAACGAGGATATCCATTATTTCATTACGTCGAAGAGTAAAAACCCTCCTGAAGGAAGCATTCGGTAGTATCTGGCTGTTTCGACCCGTTTTCCATTTCCGGGATTTGGAACAGAGGGATGTAAATGTCTTGGGAATTCCCAGGACATTTACCTTCTGTAGTGAAACGATAAATTTTGTATATTCGATTCGAAACGAAAGCATCGAAATAAAAAATGCTATTATTATAAATCAGATATTCTGTGTCCATTAGCCGTATGATGTGTCTAAAATTATACTACTAATACTGTATTGTATTCGTAGTACAGCGACTAATTGTTATAGAAACGAAGCTGTTTTACGTCTTGGGAATTCCCAGGATATTTACCTTTTGCAGCGAAACGATAAATTTTGTATATTCGATTCGAAAGCATCGAAATAAAAAATGCTATTATTGTAAATCAGATATTCTGTGTCCACTAGCCCGTATGATGTGTCTAAAATTACACTACTAATACTGTATTATATAGTACAGCGACTAATTGTTATAGAAAGCTGTTTTACAAATTGAAAGGAAATCTAGTCTCGATATTTTGAAGCAATTCTCTTGAAACCAGTGATCTTACTATTCAAGAAATTTCTGCGAGAATGAGGAAGGACAGAGTATCGTTTTCCGCGTTGCTATATTTATCCGTTTATCCCTATTAAAACATCGTAAATTTCGTTGTTTGTTGAACACAATGGAACACCGCGAATGCGTCAGTTTTAAGCCACCAGCGAATTATAAATGGTCCTCTCGTCGTCGAAAAGAAAACCGCCAGAGACGTCGACGGTGAAGATAAATCGCGAATCCATAATAATCGCAGGCTTACATTACCCATTTTCGTTCGTATACCGTCGGTTAAAATTTCATTTAATATTATTTTAATCGAAGACGATCGTTCGAAGCCAAAAATCTTGCGTGCACGAAAACCAAAATAGAAAAACAAATAAATCGTGGATGGGGTTTCGAAAAAAATTTTTTCTCGATCACGATACTTCGCTTCCGTATAGTTCGAACGATAAAAATATAAATTGGAAAGGAATGACGGGAAAGTAAACGTTTATCATTATATTGTCGTTGACAGTAACTGCGACGTTTTCGTGACACGTGTGCTGTTCCAAACATATTTTCCGCGTTCACGTACATGGAAATATCTCAATGCCAAGAATAACTGCGCAACGATGAAAGTATCTACTCTATAATATCCTTCCTATTTCAGTGATCCAGTTAAAATAAATATTCCCAGCGATACTCGAGTCGTTTAATTTATTCGACCGAAAGACAACGAAGTCTAAGGGCAAAGGAGGGCAGAAAGCTGGTAAATTATAAATTTTAATAGGTAACATTACTCTTTGAAAGCGCAACGCTGTTTCTCATCAGTGTCTCATTCACGTTAATTGTATTTTTGACGTTAAAACTTAATTTTATTAGCGTGGAGACGTTCACGTTCGTTTCAGTTCCAACGGGATTTCTAAACAGACAAAGGAAATACAGGGTGTTCGGCCACCCCTGGGAAAAATTTTAATGGGGGATTCTGGAGGCCAAAATAAGACGAAAATCAAGAATACCAATTTGTTGATGGAGGCTTCGTTAAGAAGTTATTAACAATTAAATTGAAAAATTTCAAATCGTCTTGGAAAAATTATTTTTAGTTCGAGGGGTCAATGTCAAGCATTTTTGGTGAATAGACATACCCCCGAAATCCTACCCACTTTCTAGAAAAAAATTCGAGAAGGTGTGAAATTTTTCGACGAAAAAAAAAATATCAAATCATTCTGGAAAAATTATTTTCGGTTGCGGAGGTCAATTTCAAGCATTTTTGGTGAATAGACATACCCCCGAAATCCTACCCACTTTCTAGAAAAAAAATCGAGAAAAAATCAGGTAAAATTTTTTCCAGAGTTGGCCGAACACCCTGTATATCTGAAAGCTATTATGCAATGCTGACGTTTCGTTTCGAACATAAATCGAGCCAAAATTTATAGTATAATCGTGAAATGGGAATTTGAAAAAAATAGAATAGATACACTCTTCGAACCTTTTGAATATAACGTGTCTGTCCACAACTCACTGTTTCTACTCGTATTCAAGTTTGTAAACATAATACTCTATTACTATGTTCTGATTAATCAAAACTAATGAAAACGGATTACGTTACATTACTGTCAGTATTGTCAAAACGCATTTTGTCTAACAAAGAGAGACGTCAGTTAAAAAATATTCAATGCATGCACGCGCCCTACGAATTTCGAAAATCAATTTTCGCGGAAACGAAGCCACCTATGAAAACAATTTTACTCTACATTTTAGATTTATTTTCACGCGAATGACTTTCCTGGATTCTACGACGAATTTTTGTACCAAAAATGTAGATGAAATTGCCTGCAATTGTCGTGAAAATGTTCAAGTATTTTTCACGATTGATTTCTTATTCGCAAAAATTCTTTCACGATACTTGAATTGGTCGCCATATGGTCTGATGCGACAAATAACGATTAGGAATGAGGGATAATAATAATTTCAATAATCTAGCTCTACGAATAAGATAAAATTCCGCGGAAAAATGGTTGCAGGATAAATCGTCGCGTTATCTCCATATGATTACGTTTCTAAAAAATACTTTTTCTCTAGCCGATTGTAAATATGTACTTTGTTCTCGTTATTGAAACTAGATTGCATTTAAATAATTTACAATTTAACGAGTCCTGTTTCTTCGAGTCAGAAATATTTAGATTTGGAATAAAATAAATTTTGGTTTTGCTGCATGAAACAGATGAGACGAGATTAGATAGATCCGGACGCATGATCAATCGTACGTTGATTATTAAACGCAAAGTGTCGTGAATGATTGGTGAGCTGTCGCCGAGCGCGTGGTACTGCGTTGATTAATACGAAATGATGATTTGAAAGAGACTAAAACAAACGACACAGGAAAACTTAGATAAAGGATGTCGTTGAACCTACTTAACTTCGTTAACTATTAATGATACAAGAAAAATATACTGCAATAATCTATTAATATAAAGAAACCTTCGAGTTATCCATGTATCTTCCTACATTAACAATTTTCTCGTCCCCTCTTGGATCTTAAGATGCCCGCCATTTTGGAGAACATTGTTTCGAAGCCTACAAAAATTACTAGCCACGAATAAATTACATCCTGACGATTATTAAACGTATTATCCACTTGGAATGCTGCATTATTTGCACTACAGATATTTACAGATAACATAGAATATTAATTTACGCGATCACGTTTATTTAACTTCGCACGTTCGCTTTCGCCATTCGTTTGGATAACCGCGAACCCACAGGCCACGCTACATTCACAGTCATTTTACATAATACAGTGCACATTCCCAACCGTATAGAATATTTCATGCATCGCATCACGGATTGCTATACATTTGATTTCTCCATAGAATGTGTTAATCTAATCGCTACAGGATGTAAAATAAAAATAATCATCCCCCCTTTCGAACCAAAGATCAATCTCCATTGAAAGTTTCACGATGGATCCCAGAAGTTACTCTCTTCCAAACTCGAATAAACTCTGTTTACAAATAACGCAGGCCCCCAGAAAATTGTCCGAATCGTCCAATTCGTTTCGTCGAAAGAACGGAGGAAAGAGATTCCCTACGAAAGGGGCGACGGGGAAGGGTGGAGAATAAACGATCCGAGAAGACGAAGGGATGATCCAACGATGAGATTGACCTCGAGGATCGGGAGAGGGACGCGTTCGACGATCGATCGGATCGTGCCCCGAGGCCCAGGAACGTTCACGGAAGTGAAATAAAATTCCACGCGATGCGGGCGACCGCCCCCGAGGCGTAATGGCGGCCGTCCCCGATCGGAACGCGATAACGAAAGCGGCCGTGCGTCGTTCCCGATTAGGCCTCGTGATTAATCAAGGATCGCGGCGACTCGACACCGGCGAATTAATTTCTCAACGGCGAAAGAGTTGCACGGGAAGTGAAAACGACCGCTACACGTGCATACAGTGTGTCTCGTTTCGATCCACTCATTGGCAGACCACCGTTTTCGAAAGAAAATTTTTGCTAAATAAACGTTGTTCTTCATTTCCATCAGGTAATCGATATTCGATTGGTGATAGATTTGTTTCGATTAGTACTGGAGACTGTAGATCTTTGTGCAAATTCATATTTTTATTAATGAAATGGGAGCTTCGTAGAGAGTTGTTTCAATCCCTAAATATAATAGTTCGTAGCCTACGAATTTCTTATATTTTTTGAGAATGAAAATTTCCTATCTAATTATTAATTATTCGTTCTAAAGCATCGACTCTTCTCCATTTCGTGATTCCCACGAGCACGAGTCCTTGGAGTCGAGTTCTGTCTTCGCGTGACTCAGTTGCAACATCTGGGAATCGCTTAAAACTATGTATAGAGTAGTTAGAATTCCTATAAAAAAATTTCCAACGAACGTTTATACATTTATGGGAAATTTTAATTCTCAAAAAATATAAGCAATACGTAAGATACGAACTATTATAGGTATGAATTGAAACAACCCCCTACAAAGCTCCCATTCCATTAATAAAAATATGAATTTGCATGAAGATTCGCAGTCTATTTATAACACTGATTTAGCTACGAAGCAGGTGCCTCAAAGAACCGGTGTTTAAAGATCGAAAGATCATTTTCCAGTTTATAAATATCCACGTTTGACGAGCTCCCCTTTGGTCTTTGACGCAACGATTTCTGTACTTTGGGGTCTTTCTAGGATTAATTTTGTTGCACGAACCGTTCCCTTTCCGAGCAATAATTGTCTATGGTGATTATAATTAACGAAAGGAATCGTTCGTCCTGATAGGTTACGATCCTCTGGTTATCTCGATCGAGAAAGGTGTCGCTGACACGGGTTTCTCTTTCGACGGCTTAAGTAACGTCTAAAGATAGTAGCATTGTCTTGTAAAGCGTGCCTCCCTCTCTCGTTGAACTCTCGAAAGGGCTACTGATCTATGAATAGGTCTTCGGCCCGCTTCCCCCTCGCGTCTCTTGTAAATCCTCCCGCGTTCCTCGCCTCGTTGTCAACCCCTTTTATCCGGCTTCACTCGACGATGCTGACACAAAGCTGGCGGGTGTCGGCCGCCGTTGAGCTCGATTTACGGATGCAACGGAGAACCGAAACATTTGACACAGTTCTTTTGGGCAGGGAATCGCGAAACCGAATCTACCACGAACGAAAGATCGACGATAAAGATATCGTTTAACCCTCAATGATCGATAAACTTTCTGTAACACTTCGAAGGCGACGGAATATTGGTCAAACGTAGAGACCAAGTGGATAGTGTCAGACTCTCAGACTTTTAGTACCTCGGGAGGACTCAAAAAAATTATAGTTAATTTTTACAACGACCTCTGCTGCCTGTTAGAATAATGATTCTGGAGGCATCTATACAAACTTGCGGAAATTAGGTTTTTACGAGTTACTGTTGGTGAAGAAGATTTATATATTTATTTCACTTGTTTGATATTTATTCTTTTTTATTAATTAAAATAAAAGTTTGAAGTCAATGAAGCTCATATACATTTGCTGTTAATAAAATGTTCAATGTTTAATGTTTAATTAATGCCTCTATTTAATTTGGCACAAAGTCTGCCATAGACCCTCAAGTTACAATTTTATTATTTGAAATACTGTTAAAAGTATCGATAATGTGTAAGACAATTTTTGAATTAGTTTAAACAGAGCCATCGACGTTGAACTATAGTATGTTTGGTGCAATAAAATTATACCTTGTCTTTTGGTACCTTTAGTAATACTTGAATCTGAAAAAAATCTACCCCTCGAGAAGGAGAAAAGAAAGTTTTACGTGAAGATCAGAATCGCTGCTTCTGCTCTCCGCAGGAAATCTCGTATTTCGTATAGATTGCAGCGAAGGGTAGGAAATAGTAAAATAAAGAATAAAATGCTTCACCCTTGTTCCTACAAACGTTCGGCGAAGCACTAAATTCTCGAGTATTAAATTCACTTCGGAACGTATTACACATGTTTCTCCAATCGATTTTATTCTCCGTGAAATGGATTGTCGGACAGTGAAATATAATAAAAGAAACTTCTGTCGTTCGGTTCGAAGGGGGAGCTGTTCGAATAATTTAATACGAAACAGGGTGGCTCGACTTCTGTTACTTTTACGAATGATTCGAATCGTAAACAAATTTTATCGTCGTCGTGCGACCAGCTTATTACGATATTACGCTTATTTGCCTAGTTTCTAGTTAATGTACTGCGAAATATAAACGAACGTGGCAACACGTACGCTGATAATGTTACAAAATTCGCTAAATTGCCAGGAGATTCCGCGCGAAACTCGTGTTTGCCCACAATAACATCAAGGCTTACTTTTGCTCCTCGCTCTCCTCGATTCCCATTGTGCCGTTTCAGAATCATTCTCTTAGATCTCTCTCGCCTGGAAATACAGACAAGAATTCCACAGAGTCTGCCAGCGAACTGGAGAGAAAGCTTCCTTCGAATTCTTCGACAATTCCACTTTGAAGATAGAGGATTTTATCGATAGACATTATTTTCCCAGTAACCTTGTTCGAACAACCCTTTCCTCGAAAGTTGAAGTACTGGATGAATTTAGCGCTCGAAACCAATAACGTAAATTCACGTGAACTGTCGTTCGCTGATAAAAAGACTCGAATATCGAAATTTCGAAGTAAATAACCCCGCGTAGACCTTTAAACGGACACCGGTTATGGAGTCGTGGTAATAAACACAGGATGTTTACGAGCTCCAACGAAGTCTAACAGGCTAGATTCTGGGGTAGCAGGTGGTCGAACTGCAACAAACAATGCCAGGAGTGACGATAAAAGGTCTCGGGCACTCTGCGATGCGCCTTCGTCCTCCTTAAACGTTAAACGTCAAAATTTCTATTAGAATCCATATACAGGGTGTTCAGCCACCCTGTATATTTTCGACAAAATTAAAAAATTTCAAATCGTTCTGGAAAAATTATATTTGAATGCGGGGGTCAATTACAGTCATTTTTGGCCATTACACGTACCCCCGAATTCCTACGCATTTTCGAGAAAAAAATTCCTAACCAAAAATCTAATTTGGTGCCTAAACGACGAAAAAAAAAAATGTCAAATCGTTCTGGAAAAATTATTTTCGATTGCGGGGGTCAATTACAATCATTTTTGGTCAATAGACATAACCCCGAAATCCTGCACATTTTCGAGAAAAAAATTCAGAACGGGGGAAACTTTAAACGTTAATAACTTTTTAACGAAGCCTCCATCAACAAATTGATATTCTTGATTTTCGTCTTATTTTGGCCTCTACAATCTCCTATAAAAATTTTTCCCAGGGGTGGTCGAACACCCTGTATTTTTGTCTTGGATACATCATTTATGTATCCAATATGGCGGCCAGAAAATTCAATTTTAATATATGTTATGGACTCAATTTCTAGATTTACTAGTAAAATTTGTTTATAGGAGTTCTAACTATTCTACAAATAGTTTTAAATATTAAATGTCGAAATTTCTATTAGAATCCATATAATTCTGTCTTGGATATATCATTTATGTATCCAATATGGCGGCCAGAAAATTCAATTTTAATATATGTTATGGACTTCATTTCTAGATTAATAGAATCCTAACTATTCTACAAATAGTTTTAAATATTAAATGTCAAAATTTCTATTAGAATGCATATAATTCTGTCTTGGATACATCGTTTATGAATCCAATATGGCGGTCAGAAAGTTCACCTTGGGTGTACTTTAGGAATGGCGGCCAGAAAGTTCAATTTTAATATATATTATGGACTTAATTTCTAGATTTAGTAGTAAAATTTGTTTGTAGGAGTTCTAACTATTCTACAAATAGTTTTAAATATTAAATGTCAAAATTTCTATTAGAATACATATAATTCTGTCTTGGATACATCGTTTATGAATCCAATATGGTGGTCAGAAAGTTCACCTTGGGTGTACTTTAGGAATGGCGGCCAGAAAGTTCAATTTTAATATATGTAATGGACTTAATTTCTAGATTCAATAGTACCACTAGTAACGTTTACAGGAACGTTGACGTAATTTTAGGGCAAACCATGTATTTCTGAGCCACCCTGTGCAGGATAACCGGTCGGATTGAAACGCGAATTGCAACGGAGTAAGCTCGCCGGGCAAATTAGTTAGTCATTGGCCGCGTGTAATTTCTGGAAATAAAATTATCCCGCTCCAGTTGGCCAGCAGGATCGGTCCAAGCATTGTACGACGACGCGTGCCCCGAAATTTTCCCGCTATTAATTCATCCGTTGGGAAAGCGATGGAAGCGACCCCGAACCGTGGGATCGATAGCTGTTATCGCGGTTGTTACCATGGATACATCAAAGCTCGATCCTTAATACTCGAAAATAATTAGGACCAAGTTACTTAATATCGTTTGTGGGATCGATCGAGAGACGAACTCGCAAATATCGCGGAAGAATCGATCCACCGTAATTCGACTGACCGAGTTACTTCCCGCCTTATACTCTCAACATCGATACATTCGAAATCGTCCTCGAAAATTAGGAAGAATCCCAGTACTCGAGAAATGTTTATTCCACCGAATTTACGCGATTTTTCTATTACTTAAATATAGCGTAAAAATGAGAAAAATACTTTCCAATTCTCCCCGACAGTCCGTATTAGAAATACACTGGTTCGTGTTATCCGTTTCCCTCGTTCGCGAAATTAAAAAATCGTTTCTAATGAGATATCGAGACCCGGATGACGAACACGAGTATTGATTCTTGACCAGCGATATTTGCCCGTCCATTTATCAGCGATTTATCAGATCTCCCGCGGAAATATTTAAACCCCCGTTTCCACGTATTTTTACCAGTGCCTCGACGTCGATCAAAATGCCATAATCGAGCGCGCCACTTCGACGGACTTCTGTCGCGGGTATCCGTCGATTGTACAAAATTTTTTTCAAAAGTGAACAGTTTGAATTGATCAGCAAACCAAAAAGAAAGAAGAAAGAACATAACGCGATGGCGAACGATGAGAAAAGATATCGTCGCTCATCCTCCATGTGTTGCAGGTAATCTGTTCCATCATAGCGCGTTTACCACGTATTAATTGATTAGTTATGCTTCGAACAGATTGACAATGGTTTGCTTTTATGACGGTCGTCGGAAATTCTCGGAACTTCTTGGTCGTTGTATGCATTTAGTTCCCCTAAATCAACGTTGAATTGTACATAGAGCTTGTAGTAGATTCTCTGAACTCCGTACGTATCGTTCTGGTCGCTCTCGATAAGCGGCTACCGGGGGTTGAAATAATAAGACTTATCGTTAGTATTCCTTTGGCACGCGACCTCCATTTTAACGCCGTGGAACGAGTAAATGGTGCCTAATGAAAATGGCAACGGGCACAATTTACAGCGAAAGAAGTCACGACTTCGCGTTGAAAAGACTCTGATTACTGGGAACTACTCGCGTAAAACGAACCTGATTACGACTGAGAAACATAATCACGTCAGTTTTTATTAAAACGTAACGGAATATCTCGAACGAGACTGAAGTTTGAAACGAAACGACGACCTTTCATAATTCATATTACATTATTAACATACGTATTGCGAACATTCGGATATTTCGTTCACAAAATGAATATTCGAGCGTTCGAGTGATTTTGGAATTGTCAAATATTTCAATTTTATCCAAATGGTAATTAGTCGAGTTCGAACGAGATTCGAGGCGATATTTAACGTTCTATTAATTTTAAATTAAATAAGGAATTTTAAATAGGAACAAAGTTATCGCAGATATCATGTTGGTTGTAGCCTTGACCATATTTGCTTTGTTTGCGTGCCAAATTTTGCAAAGTTTGGTATCGTTGGTATCAGAGTTTGCTGGTACACCACCTGGGAAAAGTAGTTTCGAGAAAAACAACGTTAAAGTTTGTTATCGGGTCGCATGGCGGTAGTGTGTACACTAACAAAATTGATTACTGAAATCCAGCGATTAGCTTAATCGCGTCACGTCCTTCGCTAAAGGCTAACGAATAAACCGAATCACCTTGATGTTGAACAATTAACTTTAGACAGACTGAACCACCATCTGTAAACATTAATAACTTTTCAACGAAACCTCCATCAACAAATTGGTATTCTTGATTTTCGTATTATTTTGGCCTCTAGAATCGCCCATTAAAATTTTTCCCAGGGATAGCCAAACACCCTGTATAAAATCCCAAATATTAATTTTACTTCTGCTTCTAGATGCGTACCTTCTTAAGGATGTGTATCAATTTCTCGTGAAGCCTGCGGAACCAGCAACAATGGCGGCCATCCACGCGAATTTCTCCGAACAAGTGACGGTGATTTGCAAAAGGCACGTTTTACGTCTATGCAACAATTAACAATTAATAAACCAATTATTCCGCGTGCGTTGCGGATTCACGCAGCCGCGGTCGATTAATCGGCCGTGCGATTCGCGACGACGGAATATTAATAAACTAACCAACGCCACAGTTCACGCGTGTATACGTTTCGAATTACAAACGCGTAAGGGTCCGCTGTTGTGTGCTTCGAATGCACTGTAAACGCGCGGATCAACAAACGCTGAACGGGAACCAGAGCCACCCTCGTCGTCCAAAAATAAAATAACAAAATCTACATTCGAACCGTATTACGATTTGAACGATACATAAGTTACCAAATCCGGCGACGACTTCCTCAATTTCGAGAAGTTTCGGTATCTCAACACTAAAATTATATTAAAATTTGAAAAATTACGAACAACGAACTCTATAATAGTTCCACCATTTCTTAATCACGCTGTAGTTTATCTTTGCAAGATCAGAGTTTCTTTTATCGCTCGTTAATCGTACTCGACAATTAGATCGCGCCATGTTGTTTCCAAGCTCGAGGCATTTCCGTTGCTTCGAACTTCGATTTAAAATTCTTTACAAAAATAACCTTCTCGACCCCTCGGGGAAACTCTTCGAAGTTCGATCGGTGGAAATTAATCGTTGCAGGTCCGTTCAAGAAGATGGCGGCGAGATATCGGCCCTCGAGGACGTTGGTCTCTGGACAGTGGAGCCGAATTTTCACAGCATAATCGTGTACAGCGTCTTGATTCCAATACTCTCTGCTCTCGGGATAGTTGGGAACGCTCTAATTCTCTGCGTACTGGGGGAGGGAAATTTCAAGGCGTCCGTGTTCACGTATCTGACAGGTTGGCCCAAGTTCCGAGCAGCTTAAGCGCTTAATACCCACTTCTCGGGTCGCTTCGTTTCCGGTGGAAAATTGTTTTCCCCCTCCCACCCCGTCGCGGTTCGTTCTTCCTTTTTCAGAGGTTATATCGCGAACGCCATCCCCCTCCCTCCTTTTATTCGTTTTATTCGACGCGTCGATTCAGTTTGTCCAACTTTAATTAAAAACTGGCCAAGACGTTTCTTAATTTTTTTTTTTTCTTAATAAAGATTCCGGTTTACGGAACGTTTCAACGTCTTTCGAGGAAACTAACTTCGCGAGGCACGTGACTGGAAGCACTTTTGCAACTCCGAGTTGAAACTTTCGCAAAAATTGGTTCGAAATTGGAGTATCTTCTTATTGGGTAAATAAGGGATCGATCTATACAGAGTAGTTGTAGAAATTAGAACAAGTCTTTTTATAGTTTCTTATCGACTGTAACGCGTTATTAATGTTTGTTTCGACTCATTGTTTATCAGTACCCTATTTATAAGACGGATGAATAACATCGATATTGAGAAAAAGAAATAATTCGATGCATAATGGGTTAATAAATAGATAGATCTTTTTGCAGTTCTGGCAGGCGCTGATCTCGTCACCTGCATCATGATTTTATTTTCTGGACTAGCCAGGGGTGTCTTTTGGTGCAGAACAGGCTGGTTGGAGTTCGACGTGTTCGTTCATTTACCTGTTGCTTCGGTTTCCTCGAATCTCACTGTTTGGGCTACCATATTGGCTACTATCGACAGGCTGGCGATCGTTTTCAGGTGATCGAAAGACAAGCACTTAATTTCAATCATTTTATGCTCGATTATTTCGACTGCATATTTCCCATCGACAGTTTATCGAGATGCAAACCACCCAAATTCTGCAACCATCATCTAGCACGGAAGTTGATGGTTTTCTCCGGTTGCTTCGCCATCTTGTTCAACGTGCCGTACTGCCTCATTTATACGCTCAACGAGCAAGGTGACTTAATAACAACGAGATTCTTTCATTCGTGGTGAGTAAACGATCTTAAACGCTTCTTAAAATTTACAACACCAAATCTAACAAATCGAAATAAAACCAAAACAGCGAAAAATATTTCTCATACGATGCTTTACCCAAAAGACACATTGAAAGAACAACACAACTATTTCTTTCAACGTTGAAAATTACCATTGAATAATCGAATGCTTTCGAAACATTTCAAGAAATAAAATTCCAAGGAACCAAAAATTTGTGCAATCGTTAAAATTTTAGTTTTTCTCTGGATAATTATCGTTCCAATAATTTTTCCTCCGCTGTTATTCGATCGTGGTTCGCCAGGACGCGACGTCGCCGGTAGCGATACATTTTTATGATATTTCGGAGCCACCCCGCGGAATAGAAGAATTTTTTACCGCGAACGCTCGCGGCGACGTCGTTCGAGGGCGTTCGGGTATTCTTGTCATGAATTCAATTTCATTCGAAGGCACGACGGAATAAAAGCTGAGTTTGCAGGTTGTACGATCTTCAGAATTGGCTGCAGTTCGTGATGTTCGGCGCGATACCGGCGGTTCTCCTTCTGGTGGCAAACCTGATCATGTGCCACTCGGTGAAGGAAACTCTGAGGCAGAGGAAGTCGTTGCTACGCGGAAATTTACGAGAAGGGAACCGCTTGACGGTAGGTAAAATACGAATTCGTTTCGCTATAGAAACCAACGAACCGTCGGGACGAAAGAAAAATGAAGAAACCTCGGGGTTAAAAGCGTGCAAAGTGATTTCAAAATGGTTGAACATCTCTTGCCCGCGTTAGAGACCTCCAGGAATTATGGCATTCTGATAAAAAAAGAGATAAAATATCTAATATCTTTTACAGTGACAGAATTTTGCTTTAAGAATGAATTTTTAAATAGTACTAACCTACGATTAATCTACAAAATGTATTTCATAATGCTTCTTCCTTGAACACAATGCATTGAAATTGTTAAACACATTTAACATTTCGATTGCAAGTGGACACGGCTGATTAAGCAATTTCATTCCAGTCGACATTTCAGAAGAAATATTATTCCAATATACTCTAAACGATCGTTCTCGAAGCGATCTGATAATTTAATAGACACGTTTCCGATTCTCGGTCTGGGAAACGCAATCAATTACTCAGAAAAGGTAGGGAATACCTACAACGCGCGACAAAGCTGATGTCTCGTAAGAATGCTCGTTTCAGATTAATCTCAGTCGCGAAAGTATGAAATTCTCGAGTGTACGTCTCTTTCGTGCGAGCAGTAACATCCATCACGTGTCGCTGAAACATTCTACAATGAGTTACTCGCGGAAATATCGTGATGAATCTCCCTATTCGACGAAACATGAAAAATTATACATCACCCGAGAATCTGTACGCGCCTGTCCGTTCGAAGTTTGAAATTTGGAAACGTTCCCCATCGATCGACTGACTTTATTATAAAACGCAACCCGTAAATCGAGCTTATCGTTCAAACGGTCTGTTTTACCGCGCAAAATGCTCGTTTCTCAGGATCAAGCGCGAATGACTGTCATGCTGGTTGGCATCACGTTCGTGTTCATCGTGGGCGAGGTGCCAACTCATTTGGCGTCGCGACGCAGCGCCCTGACTCTTCTCCACGGAGGTGATTTAACCAAAGTTCAGGAGTATTACGTGGAAAGGTAAGCACCTTCTATGAATTACACGCCAGGTTGCTCGTAATTTCTATCACCGTGTTTTAAATCGAACCCTTCGAAACCTTTCGTTTCAAAACTTCTCTCCAATCAAGAATTCTTTTCAAATCGATTGTGCATCTCGAGTGAAAGCATATTTGCAGAACAATCGAAAGTACTCCAACCCCATTTATGAGAGCTTTCATCCCCTAAACATAGATCTCACGTATCAAATATTTTTAGCTGTTCTACAGATACTTTAAGTCTCATTAGTAGAATAAGCTCTACTCGATGTGCAAAGATCAAACGAGTCAATTTTCATTTTCTTCTTCTCGAGACACATCGTTTATTTGTTGATCGATTAATTTTGCATTTTAGCGTGATTCCATATCTGTATAAGCCACGAGTAAAACATTTGTCGATCGTCCATGTGTACCAAGAAAGTGTAAATACCGAGTATATACGTACCTGGTGGAAAAGATGCTCGACCAAACCCGCGTGCAAGCTCGAAAACGGTCGATCCCTGGTAGCGAATGCTGATATTACCCGATAGAGCAAACATTAAATAACGCTTTAGATAAATATCGACAATAATGGTTGCATGTTTGCACAGGTTTCGCATGTATGCGACCCTCCTCAATGCAATATCGGGCTCGGCCAACTTCGTGCTATACTGTCTGCTGAATCGACATTTCCTTTCTCATCTGAAACGTCTTTTCAACGCCAAAACCGCGCGGACGAGTGCTACCAACGTCAAGACCGGTATTCCTTACTCGATTCGACGAATCTAATCCTAGCAACTTCGCTGGAAATTTGGTTGAACGCACGGCAAATAAACATTTGCAATTACGTTGCGGGATTTTGTGAAAGAGATGGAAAAGGAGAGTGTGTTATCCTAGCAGACTCTGCTTTGGACGCAGGGATATTGAGAGTCGATCGAGCGCTTGCGAGAAAGTCAAGATCGTGGCCCTCTGGTGGCGTAAAAAATTAGAACGCTCCATTCCGAATGATTACATTATATTAGATCGAGCATAGTAGCTTCAAGTTTTTAATTCTTCGATTAATAACAAGATCACACTGGTCTGTGATTTTCTACAAATAAAATGGGAAGATCCCAATGCGATCGACTTCTCTAATCGTTATAAATAAGCATTTATAGATAATAGTTTATTCTGTAAAATGCTAGTTTATATTTCCTACATTTTTCTTTACTTCGCGAAACCATTAATCAAGAAACACTCGAAATCCGTGGCTGTTTGGACTAATAGGATTTGTCCGACTTTGCCGGCAAAGCTGCTCGTTCGAAGCGTGAAACCCGCGTTTCTTCGTGGAAACCTTACTCGTAGCCACGGAGACAAATAACTTCGAAGCTGGTGGCAAACGGTGGCTCTTTGTCTCCAGTCTCTTCTTGCGAACGGCGAGGAGTTCGTTGAGAAGATAGTAAATAAACTCGATAAAGGATATCACTGATCCGCCCAGACAGAGCCCGAAGATTCCTCCGAAAGAGGCTGAAATTTCATAAAAGTCCCAATCTAACCGTTTGATAAAACTTTCAATGACTAATTATTCCCAGTTTTAACCAGTTGGCCGTGTTCGACAGCGTGAAATTAGTTGTCATTTGCTATTTAAGTTGCTGAAATATGTTCGTTAATCTTTGGAGGTGAAAACGAAATAAAACAAACAAGATCGCCGTCTGAAAAGAGTCACAGCTGACTGGTTAAATCAACGTCGTTTTTTTACTCGGTTTCGTTTCGCCCTCGAATTCATAACGCAAGTTACCCTCCCCCCGTTGAAACTTTTCTATTACTCCAGCATTCCAATGGAACTTCCAAAGCACGTTGCAAGTTTCCTAACGAACTCAGACTGATTTTACCTTATTTTCCGACCCGTCCCCTCCCATTAGCTACTTATGCCACGACAGGGGAAACGTCCCTGCAGATATCTTCGGAGGAGATTTCGCTCACCGAGCAGACCGTCCCAGCCCATGATGGTATCCTTGCGGTAGTCGAGGTACGTGCCATCCCGGAAGTACACGTAGAGGAACGTGGTGGTCTTTGCATTTAAACCGTGTCTGCAAAGAAACGCGCGAAACGTGTGAAATTTACTACCCCCGTAAATCACGGGGAAAGAGATGCACCGGATTATGCTCTTCGATTATGAATTTTAACGACGTGAAATGGCCAGCGAAGATGGTCGTCTCGAAACTGATCCTAGAAACACATCTCTCCTGTCTGTTTACGTATTTATGGGAAATTTTCATTCTCAAGAAACTATAGAATGCATTTAATAGATGCAAAAATATAAGAAATACGTAAGATACGAATTAGTATACAGGGTGTTCGACCATCCTTGGGAAAAATTTTAATGGGAGATTCTAGAGGCCAAAATAAGACGAAAATCAAGGATAATTTCTTGACTGAGACTTCGTTATTAAATAATTAAATTTAAAAATTTCAAATCGTTCTGGAAAAATTATTTTTGGTTACAGGGGTTAATTACAAGCATTTTTGGTGAATACACATGACCCTGAAATCTTACACAGTTTCGAGAAAAATTTCGAGTAGGTCCTGAAATTTTTAGACGAAATTGAGAAATTTCAAATCATACTAAAAAAATTATATTTAGTTAAAGGGGTCAATTACAAGCATTTTTGGTGAATATACATAACCCTGAAATCCTACCCACTTTCGAGAAAAAAATTCATGAAGGTGGACAAATTTTTCGACAAAATTAAAAAATTTCAAATCATACTAAAAAAATTATATTTAGTTACAGAGGTCAATTGCACGCATTTTTGGTGAGTAGACATACCCATGAAATCCTATGCACTTTCGAGAAAAAAAAAATCTAATGTGAGGCCAGAAATTGTTCCCTGAAATTTCATGAGAATCTTTAAAATGTCATAACTCCCGAACGGATTGAAGGATTTTAATGTTTAAAGAAGCAAATTACGCGTATTTTGATGGAGAATATGTACAAATCGCAAAAATATTCGAAAAGTTGGTCCTTGACCCCGCAAAATGAGGAAAACCCCCTAAAACTGATCCAATTTTTAAACGGCCATAACTCCTACAATAGTAGAGGCATCTCATATAAATTTTTTCCTAAAGCATAGCTCATGAATACCTACAAAAAAGTATTAGACAACTTTTCTGTAGAGTGTCAAACAAATTTATTAAAAATGAAAAACGAATTTTCAAGAATAATCGACAGGGGCTAGGTACCTAAATTTTGCGACAAAAAAAAAAATTTCAAAGCGTTCTGAAAAAATTATTTTCGGTTGCGGGGGTCAATTGCAATCATTTTTGGTGAATAGGCATACCCCCAAAATCCTACTCAGTTTCGAGAAAAAAATTCAGTACGAGCGTAACTTTAAACGTTAATAACTTTTTAACCAAGCCTTCATAAACAAATTAGTATTCTTGATTTTCGTCTTATTTTGTTCTTTAGAATCTCTCATTAAAATTTTTCCCGGGGTTGGCCGAACACCCTGTATTTAGAGGTTGAGACTACCCTCCACGAAGCTTCCATTTCATTAATTCTACTAATAAACATTCGAATTTGAATATAAGAAAATAAAAATTTGCAAACTTGAATTATTTAGGGGTTGAGACTACCCTCCACGAAGCTTCCATTTCATAAATTCTATTAATAAACATTCGAATTTGAATAGAAGAGAATAAAAATTTGCAAACTTGAATTATTAATTTTTGGAACCACAGTTTCTATTCTTCGTCGAGATTCGAACGAACAATTAACAGAATCAACATTACTCACGTTATTTCGGAGTCGAACTCTATGTCTCCTAATTGTATCGATTCGCTGATTACTTCGTAGGATTGGTCGTTGCATTGCGGAAGGCAGTTGCAGTCGTTAATGTGCGATAATTTGATACGAGATAGGTTCCCTGTTTCAAAGTTAAACGATTTAAAACAATATAAACCACACGTTGGAGAACGTTCTATCGCAAAATGTAATATACAAATTTATTCTTTGTCCGAACAAAATGTTCGTTTGTCGATAAAATACACTTACTTCTGCGAGCCAGAATGCAATCCACGTCTGTCAAGTAACAGGTGCGGACATTTGGATCTAGCAACAGACTGGATAAATGTTTGCAACGATGCGGGGAATAATTTTCTATATATTCTAATAGTTTGTTTCCATTAAGAATGCATATCAAAATTCTAAATTCTAAAGATAGAAGCTGCACGATAACTGAATCAGATGCTGTAATAGCTTGTTTCCATCAAGAATATAATAATTAAAAATTCAAAATGAAATCCAAATAGTTTCATATAGTGTTTTACACAACTATCACAGACTGTGTATGCGTGTGACAACGTGAAGGACAATATATTCATAGTGACTCACGATCGTCCGGATAGAAAAATGGCAAACACCCGCAGTACCCATACGAGGTCTGATGTATGCACTTCGAGATGCACGTTTGGTAACTGTACTTGCGTTCGCCGTATTTCTAGAAAATTTCGTAGATACAAAGATCACGTGTCTCGACGTTTCACACCCCTTTTGTACACCCCCATCCCTCCCAAAAGCGTAATTACGATTTTCGTATGTACCTCACCGTCGAACAAACACATCCTCTTTCCCAGAGGTATGTTGCGAATGGCATCGGAGCTTTCGAATCTAGTTCCAGCGAGTGTCACCGACATTACATGGCCCGGTAGCAGAGTGGAGGGTTGTGCACCGACATCCGGGTAATCTATCGGATCGTGTGTCAGCACCGTGGCGCCCACGAACTGTCTCACCGAGCTTTTATAGTTTTTACCGTCGATATTCAACGCTATTGATAAACCGATATCGCGACCAGTTCCCGGCACGTCCTGAAACGTTCAATTCCGTTCGAACGGTTGCTCGATCGGACCACTTTGGTCCCCGTGTCTCGCGATTAATGTACTGCGCGTGCGCGACAAGTTGGCCAGCGGGCAGAGTAGGGGTAGAGGGGAGTACGCTTGCTCCGCCTACAAACCAGTGTGGGGAGATCTGGGCACCAATCAGACCTGCATTCCTTTCGCTTGCCAACTTCTCGCGAACGCACAATAGAAACAATCGAAGTTATTGATTACTGCAACGAAGGCCAAACGATTTAAGAAATATGAAGGAAAATTAGGTAAATAATTCAATTGTTTTCCTTTTCACATTAATTTCAACTCGTATAATTTCTAGTGTTATTACGAGAGTTATCCTAAATTTTAGATACGAGGTATTTACCAGAATGTGCCCGACACCTGGTAGAGGCTCGGAAGTATCGTGTGACTGGACATGTTTCTCTGTTACGTTCGTCGATTGCAAATACTGTTTCCTGAAGAAAAATTAACCCATCAAGATGGTGCGTTAAAATGGCGCAAAAACAGGGAAAATATTAAAACTCGAACGATCTTACGCGTGAATATCAGTGACGAATCATTGATTTGCAATGAAGTCTGAAACAACGAAAAATATTGGAAAAATTACTCGTAGTTTCTGGGTGGACCGAAGTGATAATTGAAGCCGCAACAGAAGCCTTCGTTCGACTTGACGGTTTTGAAAATCTTATTGCAATCGTGGATCTGACCGAGCCAGGCGCATCTCACCAGCAGCAAGCTGCAAGGTTGCATTAGCTGCAACGAGAGGAAAAAGCGTACAGTTTCTCGTTTACGCGAATCCGTGGCGGGGATTTGTCGAACGGAATAAAAAGAACTTTTCACCTCGAGCATGAGCTTTTCGACGGTGTAACCGAGCGTGTCGAGGGCCGACAATGCCGTTGCGTTATCGATTTCAATTTTATCCGGCCTTATCAATTTCATTAAGGAAAAGAACAGCCTATTGCTCATGTTCGCGTCGAATCCATTCGTCAACCTATCGCAGAAAATAATTTCTAACGCATATAGATATTTTTAGATTTTTCGTACTCGAAAATGGTACTTTATTTACTAATATTACTCAAAGCTATCAGCAATAAACTGACCACGCTTAAATTCAAATTATGCAATTTTTAAAAGTTTAATAAACCTGATATGTTCGCATACATCGACACAAAACGATTCCCGCGATAAATTTGCAAACACTAGACCATACACATTCTTTTTACATTATCTTTTTGCTGCTCGATTTATTATTCACAATTTGTTAAAATAAAATATCCAAAATAGTGTGCAGAAAATAAGCTGGTCCTTTGTCGTTTCGAGTTTTATTTACTCAGCAGGAAGCGTCCTGGATAATTACACGTACAAAGGAATACATTTTCGCGACAGAACGTGAAATATTATCTTTGTAAATTTTAATTAACGAAAAGGTTTTCTGCCAAGATCCCGTGCGGTATGATTTCAAGCCTCAAAAGAAATACACAGCGATGTTTTTTTAAATTGTTTTGAAAGACCGTCGAGTTTAATAATGTTGTTTTTTTTACGCGAGAGCGTCACTCACAATTTCTGCGCGATCACGTCGGCGTGCGGTTTGTAAACTTTGTTGTTGTTGCATATGGTAATGCCTGGGAACTGCAAGTCTTTTATAGGATTCGACGTGTCGATGATCGTCATCGTGGGATTGTTCGAAAACTGTGCCCACAAACGCAACATCAGAATCACGCAAAAAGCGATGGACGACATGCAAATCTACGAACAAAGAATTAATGTTTCTCGGGATATTATGAGCAAAAAAATATACAAAGTATTCGGACACCCGTGGGAAAAATTTTAATGGGAGATTCTTGAGGCCAAAATAAGACGAAAATGAAGGATACTAATTTATTGATTGAGACTTCGTTAAAAAGTTATAGAAAGATTTTCGGCCACACAGTATATTTTCGGTAAAGAATTTTTTTTCTCGAAAGTACGTAGGATTTCGGGGGTATGTCTATTGACCAAAAATGATTGTAATTGACCCCTGAAACCGAAAATAATTTTTCCAGAACGATTTGAAATTTTTTTTTTTCGCCGAGAAATTTAGGCACCTCTTCCCCCTGTCGATTTTTCTTAAAAATTCGTTTTTGATTTTTAGTAATTTTGTTTGACGCCTCACAGAAAAGTTGTCTAATACTTTTTTGTAGGTACCCATGAGCTCTACTTCAGAAAAAAGTTTCATTGAAATATATTCACTATTGTAGGAGTTATGGCTGTTTGAAAATTGGACCATTTTTATGGGGTTTTTCTCATTTTGCGGGGTCAAGGACCAACTTTTCGAATATTTCTGCGATTTATACATATTCTCCGCCAAAATACGCGTAGTTTGCTTTTTTAAACATTAAAATCGTCCAATCCGTTCAGGAGTTATGATGTTTTAAAGATTTACATGTAATTTCCGGGGTACATTTCTGGCCATACATTATATTTTCATTTAGGAATTTTTTTCTCGAAAGTGTGCAGGAATTCGTGGGTATGTCTATTCACCAAAAATGCTTGTAATTGACCCCTGTAACTAAATATAATTTTTTTAGTATGATTTGAAATTTTTCCATTTCGTCTAAAAATTTCAATACCTACTCGAATTTTTTTCTCGGAAGTTGATAGGATTTCGAGGGTATGTCAGTCAACCAAAAGTGATTGTAATTAACCCCCATAAACGAAAATAATTTTTCCAAAATGATTGAAATTTTTTAATATACTTTTTAACGAAGCTTCGAAACCTTGATTTTCGTCTTATTTTGACCTCTAGAATCTCCCATTAAAATTTTTCCCACGAGTGCCCGAACACCCTGTATATGAATTTTCACCCACCGTGAACCACACTATTCTGTCCAAACACGTTTTGCTCGTCACGATATAGCGGAATCCGTGCAATCCTGAATTTTCACAATAAACACGCAACGATCTCTTCAAACGTTTCACGAATGATCGATACCCTGATACGATAAATTTAACGGATTGCAAAAATGAAACTTACATAAAAAACAAATCAATTTTTGTAGATGCACTTGCGATCTTAATGCTTTTGTAAAATATATGCAACAAAGCTAAACTAAATATCCTTACCATTTTTCACAAAGAGTGAGAGAGATTAAAAATTTTAATTCAAATTCCAAAGATATACTACAGTCGTCAAATTCATAATTAGTCATCGAAAAAGATCGCATAGGAAAAACACTCTGATCGCTGCCTAATTTCTTACCCAACGTCTGCTTTTCCTCGTACGAATTATAACCATTCTCTGGTTTACTTTTCATCCTGATTTTCCAAGTTAACCGACAGTCGACCGAACTAGCCGCCAGGAAATCTATTGCACGAATAAACATGACAGCCCCTGGAAACGCCAAGTACGTTTCCACGTTAGGTGAGCTCTGGTATCGTTACCCAGAATTTCCATTTTCTGCCAATTTTGCTCGTCGAATACTAGGAAATGCTATTATTTGGATTTCGGTGACCCTGGAGCACCGGTGACCACTTAGGCAAATGCCACGCCGCAGGTAAGAGGAAATTGACAGATCACTCGGAGTCGATTGACCCTTTCCTACGGTCAGCGAAGCGTTTCCCTGAAAGTAATAAAAACCTACCGAGAAACTAATGCACTCGCCATGATTGACACTCTAGGAAAGATAGTATCACCAGGTATACGAGTAGACCTTTCACCTAATGCATTTTCTCGACCCATATTTATGAAGACCTGTGCAAAGCGGATCGCAGCCAATTTGCTAATATCATTTAGTTTTTCATTAATAATCGCATTACCCAGCTAAGAGTATTACGATTATTAACACTAGATTTACGGACATTGATCGCACATATATTTATTGATTTTCATGTTGACGATTACCTTAAAATATGATTTTTCTTTTAATTAGAATATATATTCATGCCATTGCATCAATCAAATTCAACGTAAGTTAAAAAATAATAATTACGCGTTCTGTAATTTTAAATATGGAATCTGACATCCGACAAATTATAAATAGTAAAGATATAGTAGATCTAGTGTTAATTAAATGCTAAATAATATTACCCAGGTCTCACCACGTGGAGGTTTTTGCGAATGGAGACTTAACCACCATCCATTAATAAAGATCTTCTGTGACCAACGATCGTTGGTCGAAGAAGAAACAAACGAAAGTGCAACCAATGTAAGATGCACAACGAAGAGAGTTGAAAGAGTTTATCAAAAGAATTTGTCTTCAAATAAGAATAACCTGCCTTACATAATGGTTAACCAAACAACTGCCTAACTATAAATCTAAATTCGTTTATTATATCAAGAAACAATTCTATTTAATTATTCTATCGTGGGTGACACCGATTACCAGGTCTCACCACGAGGAGGTTGCTGCGAATGAAGACCCAACCACCCTCCATTAATAAAGATCTTCTGTGACCAACTATCGTTGGTCGAAGAAGAAACAAACGAAAGTGCAACCAATGTAAGATGCACAACGAAGAGAGTTGAAAGAGTTTATCAAAAGAATTTGTCTTCAAATAAGAATAACCTGCCTTACATAATGGTTAACCAAACACTTGACTAACTATAAATCTAAGAAACAATTCTAAATTCGCAGCCATTAGCTCGGTGTCACCCACGATAGAATAGTTATTCTATCGTGGGTGACACCGATTACCAGGTCTCACCACGTGGAGGTTGCTGCGAGTGGAGACTCAACCACCCTCCATTAATAAAGATCTTCTGTGACCAACGATCGTTGGTCGAAGAAGAAACAAACGAAAGTGCAACCAATGTAAGATGCACAACGAAGAGAGTTGAAAGAGTTTTCAAAAGAATTTGTCTTCAAATAAAAGTAACCTGCCTAACATAATGGTTAACCAAACACTTGACTAACTATAAATCTAAGAAACAATTCTAAATTCGCAGCCATTAGCTCGGTGTCACCCACGAAGAATAACTTTTCTATCGTGGGTGACACCGATTACCAGGTCTCACCACGTGGAGGTTGCTGCAAATGGAGACTCAACCACCCTCCATTAATAAAGATCTTCTGTGACCAACGATCGTTGGTCGAAGAAGAAACAAACGAAAGTGCAACCAATGTAAGATGCACAACGAAGAGAGTTGAAAGAGTTTTCAAAAGAATTTGTCTTCAAATAAAAGTAACCTGCCTAACATAATGGTTAACCAAACACTTGACTAACTATAAATCTAAGAAACAATTCTAAATTCGCAGCCATTAGCTCGGTGTCACCCACGAAGAATAACTTTTCTATCGTGGGTGACACCGATTACCAGGTCTCACCACGTGGAGGTTGCTGCAAATGGAGACTCAACCACCCTCCATTAATGAAGATCTTCTGTGACCAACTATCGTTGGTAGAAGAAAAAACAAACGAAAGTGCAACCAATGTAAGATGCACAACGAAGAGAGTTGAAAGAGTTTTCAAAAGAATTTGTCTTCAAATAAAAGTAACCTGCCTAATATAATGGTTAACCAAACACTTGACTAACTATAAATCTAAGAAACAATTCTAAATTCGCAGCCATTAGCTCGGTGTCACCCACGAAGAATAACTTTTCTATCGTGGGTGACACCGATTACCAGGTCTCACCACGTGGAGGTTGCTGCAAATGGAGACTCAACCACCCTCCATTAATAAAGATCTTCTGTGACCAACGATCGTTGGTCGAAGAAGAAACAAACGAAAGTGCAACTAATGTAAGATGCACAACGAAGAGAGTTGAAAGAGTTTATCAAAAGAATTTGTCTTCAAATAAAAGTAACCTGCCTTACATAATAGTTAACCAAACAACTGCCTAACTATAAATCTAAATTCGTTTATTATATCAAGAAACAATTCTAAATTCTATTTAACTATTCTATCGTGGGTGACACCGATTACCAGGTCTCACCACGAGGAGGTTGCTGCAAATGGAAACCCAACCACTCTCCATTAATGAAGATCTTCTGTGACCAACGATCGTTGGTCGAAGAAGAAACAAACGAAAGTGCCACCAATGTAAGATGCACAACGAAGAGAGTTGAAAGAGTTTTCAAAAGAATTTGTCTTCAAATAAGAATAACCTGCCTTATATAATGGTCAACCAAACAACTGCCTAACTATAAATCTAAATTCGTTTATTATATCAAGAAACAATTCTAAATTCTATTTAACTATTCTATCGTGGGTGGCACCGATTACCAGGTCTCACCACGAGGAGGTTGCTGCAAATGGAGACTCAACCACCCTCCATTAATAAAGATCTTCTGTGACCAACGATCGTTGGTCGAAGAAGAAACAAACGAAAGTGCAACCAATGTAAGATGCACAACGAAGAGAGTTGAAAGAGTTTATCAAAAGAATTTGTCTTCAAATAAGAATAACCTGCCTTACATAATGGTTAACCAAACACTTGTCTAACTATAAATCTAAATTCGTTTATTATATCAAGAAACAATTCTATTTAACTATTCTATCGTGGTTGGCACCGATTACCAGGTCTCACCACGAGGAGGTTGCTGCAAATGGAAACCCAACCACTCTCCATTAATGAAGATCTTCTGTGACCAACTATCGTTGGTAGAAGAAGAAACAAACGAAAGTGCAACCAATGTAAGATGCACAACGAAGAGAGTTGAAAGAGTTTATCAAAAGAATTTGTCTTCAAATAAGAATAACCTGCCTTACATAATGGTTAACCAAACAACTGCCTAACTATAAATCTAAGAAACAATTCTAAATTCGCAGCCATTAGCTCGGTGTCACCCACGATAGAATAGTTATTCTATCGTGGGTGACACCGATTACCAGGTCTCACCACGAGGAGGTTGCTGCGAGTGGAGACCCAAGGAGAGATAGATGGAATCCAAGTTCCATCGATCTCCCTTTCACATCCTTAGAAACTAGATTAGTCATGCCAAGTAATTATTTTGTTTAAAAGAGGGACGAAGCTAAATCGTGGGTGACGCGACGCGACACGACGCGATGCACCATGCAACAGTGCGAGGAACGAGAGACGCGAACCGAATAGCGAGGTCAAAAGGGTCAGCTCGTTGCCTCTTGGCAAGTCCGATCGAAGGGTAAGGGAATCGACGCACCCGACACAGGTTCCCCATTTCCCCCAAGCATCCTGTTGGGAGCCAACTGGACCCAACTCGGGATGTCTGACAGAGAGAGGGATCTTGAGTCGGGGCTACCGCAGACAGGAACAGTCCCTGATCCCCTCTGCGGCCGAAATACCCTTTCCCTTGGATCGTCTCGCTAGAGGACGGCAACTGACCCTTCGGGCCAGCTAATCGGCCGATCACTTGCTTTCTACATGGAAGCAGTGGTGATCGGAGGGGACGGGGGACGAGTGAAAGAGAAGCTACTTGTTACATAATTACTTGGCAGAACACGCGGCTACACTAGGGGCTTAAGACTAAATACCAAGTAATTATTTTGTTTAAAAAGGGATGAAGCTAAATTGTTGGAGACGCGACGCGACGCGATGCTGAACCGTGCAGCAGATCTTCGGATCGAATCGACACTGCCCTTGGTAGATTGATTTCTATTTCTAGAAATCGATCTATCATTGGCAGGCGACTAGATCTTTCGGACAAACTGGACGGCCGATCACATGTTTCGTTCGACGAAACAGCGGTGACCGAAGCAAAAAACGAGAGAACGAGTCGTGAGAAGCTACTTGTTAAATAATTACTTGGCAATATTGGGAGACGCATACGATAGGGACTTAAAATTAACGTCGAAGCTCAAGTCTAGTCAAGTTGAAGCTAAAATTCGGACGATAGAAGGAAACAAAGTTCCTTGTACCAAGCAATTATGTGGTTAAAAAGAGGGATGAAGCTAAATCGTGGGATACGCGACGCGACGCGATGCTGAACCGTGTAGCGGATCCGAGGATCGAACCTACTGCCCTTGCTAACTCGATCTCAACAAGAAAACAGAGAACTGCAACTCCGAATCGAGGTCTCCATTTCTCCAACGCAACCCGCCGGGAGCCCGAAGGACCCGACTTAGGCTGTCTGACAAAGAGAGAGTACCTGAGACAGAGTCGACTTCCGCTGGAAGGTGTGCGTTTCCGCAGAATACGGAAACTCCACACCTTCCAGCGAAGTACCGTTTTCCCTCGATCAAGCTTACCAAGGGAAGGCGATTAGATCTTTTGGACCAGATACACGGCCGATCACATGTTTCAATCGATGAAACAGCGGTGATCGAAGCTAGGAACGAGGGAACGAGAGAACGAGAAGCTACTTATTGAATAATTGCTTGGTAAAGCGCGGAGATATGGACAATAAAGAAATCTTCGACGTTAATTTTAAGATTCGCGACGAAGCTTAAATCTAATGGACTTAGAATTAAATATCCCTCGGCGAATGAATCCCTCGGCGGATGTGGTGTCCTCCCTCGATGTCCTTTGCAATTGATCTGTAATAGATCTAAGCTGAAACAAAAATTCATACTTATATCAGTAACATATTAAGAGACTAGTAGAATAATTTGTTGTGCTGATGTGTAGTGGATTAGATGAGATTCTGATGTACCTAGCTAAGAAATCAAACATCAACGCAATATTTAATCATCAATTCCATCCGATGTTATACATATCACGACCATTCCACCAATTCGAAAGATAATGCAAAACGAGAAATAGGAAATAGCAAAATTGACCATAATCAAATAAAACCGAATTGAAGAACCATACAAACGAAGACGAACAGAAACAAAGATTGAGCAGAATTGAAAATCCAACGATGATATCAAGGAATGAAAATACCCAAGAATTAAACAAAATATGTTAGCAAAATAGAACCAGGAATAGAAATCTCATTCTAATTAGTGACATCGAAATTCGTGAAATAGTATGCAAACAAAAATGGTATATGATTCGACACAACCATGACAATTCAAAAAATAAGGCAGTAGTAGAAATAGAGGAGGACAACATAATAGTCAGATAAAACCGGACAGTCAAATAACATTGAATTATGACCAAACAAATAAAATAAACTGGTCAATTTTGTGATAATAATATAAACAAGTAAAGTGAACTTACTACTTGTTGAACATTAGTTACCATTACCAAGGAAGCAGTACCAGAGGTCCAACTGTAACATAAGAAACGATTCGTAATTTAGCAAAAGCGTTGAATTGGTATCAAACGATAAAATAGAAGTGGGGAGAGCAATTTTAAATAGTTCTTACCGGTGGTCATCACGGTCCGGCACTGGTCAGTAGTGGTCAGTAGTGGTCAGTAGTCGGATCTGCACTGGTCAGCACTGGTCAGTAGTGGTCAGTTCTGGTCAGCCCTGGTCACTCCTGGTCACTCCTGGTCCCCCCAGTGGTCACCGCTCCACGAATGGCCTGACTTTGGCCCGCGAGACCCGTTCCCCCTGGATGCTCCAGGGGTACTGAAGAATTTGTCCAGCGATAGTCTTCGAGTGGGGAAGTCGAAGAGTGGGGAGACAATGTCAACGTGAAGAGTTAAGAACCGCTTGGTCTAAAGAACAACGCTATTTCGATTGGTCCCACCTCTTGACCATTCCTAAGTCTTCACTGGACACTTTACCTCGATGTTCACCTCACTGTTGACCACCAGTGACCATAGGCTAGTCATTGATCATCGACCCATTAAAACCATTAGGAAGATTAAAGCTTTCTTACGAGAATCCCCTTACAATTTGATGTATGATCTTTTTAACATTTTGTTCCACTTTGGAAGAGTGTATCTCATGTTATGAGACACTCATGGTACAGCGATAGCGTTCATCCCACTAGCGATAGGTCTATTCTTTACCTCGTTTATGAGCAATACATGGGTTGGAAAGTAAAAATGCCTGGGCAGTTGAGACTCAAAATCGTGTGCAAGAAAGAAAGACTCACATTTGCCTTCTTTCTTGAATTCACGAAGCTGTCCAAAGCACCTAAGCTCACGTACACATGGCTGTGGATTGGTGTGTGTAAATGGAGGGGTAAGCTTACTCTGGGCACTGGTCTGCCGTCTGATAACACTGTTATGAATCAATTTTTAGATTTATCAAGACACATATGAATAACCTCCGTTTCTGTAGTATTACTCATTTTCTATTTGTTAATTTTTGTCAATACGTGTCTTTTTGTACATCAGTTCGAACAATTGCCATACCGAGCGAAAAATTCGGAGGTGATTTTAGCGTCCTCGTCAGTTGAGAAACTAATCACTGAATTAGTATTGATGGGTAGGCAATTGTAACGTGTGCATAAATGCATGTGAGTTTATTATGGGGAAGGGATTGAAATTCATTTCTAAATCTGTTGGTAATGTTGCGAGAGACACGAAAATGGTAATGGGACTCTAAAGCCCCAGAAAAAAAGGTATACGAGTAGACCTTTCCACCTTATGGACTTCCACAGCCCAATCTGGCTGCCATGACGACCTGAAAATTCGGAGGTGATTTTAACATCCTCCTCTCATGGATGGCGGTCAGTTGAGAAACTGCTCACTGAATTAGTATTGATGGGCAGCCAGCTGTAGTGCCTATGTACATTCATGTTAATTGACTATGGAAGGGACTGAAACAGTGATGCAGAAGTGCACCGAAGGTATTTTCTCACACTGCCAGATCACGCGTACGTGACCTCGTAGAGTTTCAGAGAGTTGACAAACTAACATATGCTCTTTTTCTCGATTCTTCGAAGCTAACGAAAGTAATTTCGGACCGCCTCGTGGGAGTCGAGAGAAAAAGGCTCATATTTGCCTTCTAAGTTTGGAATAGTTCGTTATTTTCAACGATAGATGGCGCTTATTTATCGACCTCGAACCCTCTGGTGCTAAAACGCCCAAGTTTGTCGTGGAATAATTCGTTACCTTCAAAGATCAATGGCGCTTCTTTATCGACCTCTATGGCAGACTTTGTGCCAAATTAAATAGAGACGTTAATTAAACATTAAACATTGAACGTTTTATTAACAATAAATGTATATGGGCTTGTACATCAAGAGCTTGTGACAGACTGCATTAAAACTTTTGTTTTAAATTAATAAAAATGAATAAATAAAAACAAGTGAAATAAATATATAAATCTTCTTCACCAACAGTAACTCGTAAAAACCTAATTCCCGCAAGTTTGTATAGATACCTTCAGAATCATCATTCTAACAGGCACCACACCTCAAACCATCTGATGCTAAAACGCCCAAGATTGTCGTAGAATAGTTCGTATCGTCCACGTTAGATGGATTTCTCGACAAACTTGGACGTTTTAGCACCAGAGGGTTTGAGGTCGATAAATAAGCGCCATCTAGCGTTGAAGGTAACGAACTATTCCACGACAAACTTGGACGTTTTAGCACCAGAGGGTTTGAGGTCGGGAAATAAGCGCCATCTAACGTTGAAGGTAACGAACTATTCCACGACAAACTTGGGCATTTTAGCACCAGGGGGTTTGAGGTCGAAAAATAAGCGCCATCTATCGCTGAAAATAACGAACTATTCCACGCAAAATTAGACAGCACTCTCGGCTAACCCGAGCAGAGATGCCAGAAAGGCACCGAAGGTGCTTCCTCACACTATGTCAGATCACGTGTACGTGAGCTCGTGGAGTTTCGAAAACACGACAAAGGCAAAATGACATATGCGCTCTTTCTCGATTCACCGAAGCTGCCCGAAGTAAGTTCGGACCGTCTCGTGGAAGTCGAGAGAGAAAGGCTCACATTTGCCTTCTCGCTCTTGAACAACTGAAATCCGACCTCACGTCAACGCCATACGATTCGGAATCTCGACTGCCCAGGCATGTTTACTTGACTTTCCTAGAGTTCATTACTGAACTCTGCAAATTACTCCTAGTTTCTATTTGCATCTGATGGCCTCTGATGACCAGTGCTGACAAAAGTGCAGAACTTCCGACAACTTTTGACACCATACAGCGACTGTTACTGACTGCTCCTGATTACTGCTTGCCTCTGCTGGACTCTGCTGACCATCGCTTATATTTCTGACAACCTATAACGATTCCTACTGACTTCTGCTAACCTCTGTTGGTCTTTGCTGATCTCTGTCAGCGTGTGCTTGTCTCTGCTGAACTTTCCTGGCCTCTGCCGAACGCTACTGACCACTGCAGGTATTTCTGATAATGTATAACGATTAATACTTACTACTGCATGCCCCTACAAGTCTCTGCTTGCCTTTACAGGTTTCTACTTGCCTGTGCATGCCTTTGCTGGCCTCTGCTGACCGCTGCTGACCACTCCTGGAATTTCTGACAACGTATAACGATTACTACTGACGTCTGCCAGCCTCCGCTGGCCTCTGCTGACCGCTACTGACCACTCCTGTTACTTCTGACAACGTATAACGATTACGACTGGCTACTGTTAGCCTCTCCCAGCCTCTGCTGGCCTCTGCTGACCACCGCTTATATTTCTGACAACGTATAACGATTACTACTGACTTCTGCCTGCCTCCACTGGACTCTGCTGACCGCTGCTGACCACTCCTGTTACTTCTGACAACGTATAACGATTACGACTGGCTACTGTTAGCCTCTCCCAGCCTCTGCTGGACTCTGTTGACCATCGCTTATATTTCTGACAACCTATAACGATTCCTACTGACGTCTGCCAGCCTCCGCTGGCCTCTGCTGACCGCTACTGACCACTCCTGTTACTTCTGACAACGTATAACGATTACAACTTGCCACTGCTTGTCACTGCTAGTCTCTGCTGACCACAGCTGACCACCCCTGATGCTTCCGACAACGTATAACGATTACTACTTGTTACTGCTTGCCCCTGCTGGACTCTACTTGCCTCTGCATGCCTGTACTGGCCTAAGCTGGCCTCTGCTGACCGCTGCTGGCCACTGCTGATCACCATTTATATTTCTGGCACCGTGAAACGATTACTACTGGCTACTGCCACCCTCTGCTGACCTCTGCCAACATCTCCCGACGTCAGCTGACCATCGCTGACCACTGCTGACCGTTGCTGACAACTTGTGACATGATGTAATATAATATAATATGTTTATATGTATTAAAGTTTTGTATAATGTAAATCTATGGCAATAAATGATATAATTTCAAAGAATTCAATGTGTTCTCATCATTTTTTACCGTCCTTTTCCTCTCCAAATCATTATCTTACCTATAAGATGCGTACCACCTTCTTCGCAAGTTCACCAGCATTTTAGAAATGTTCCGGGAACTTTGGAAATTCGAATTTGACCTTGACCTTGGCCCAGTTTCGAAAGTGGGTCAAGGCCATTCGAATCTTAGAAAAATTCCGGACAGTTTGAGAATCCGGATTTGGCCTTGACCCAATTTCGAAAGTGGGTCAAGGCCATTCGAAATTTCAGAAATCTTCCGGCCGACTTGGAAATCCGGATGGCCTTGACCCAATTTCGAAAGTGGGTCAAGGCCATTCGAAATTTTAGAAATCTTCTGGCCGACTTGGAAATCCGGATGGCCTTGACCCAATTTCGAAAGTAGGTCAAGGCCATCGAATCTCAGAAAAATTTCGGGCACTTTGAGAATCCGGATTTGGCCTTGACCCAGTTTCGAAAGTGGGTCAAGGTCACCGGCATTTCAGAAAACGCTCCGGGCACTTTGGAATTCTATTTTTAAGTAGAGAAACGGTTTCTTATAACTAAGGGAATAATGGGGAGAGGAAAAGAAAGGTAAAAGTGATGAGAACACATAGAATTCTTTGAAATTATATCATTTATTGTCAGATTTACATTATACAAAGTTTTAATACATGTACATCATGTTAGAAGTTGTTAACAAAGGTCAGCGTGGTCAGCAGGGGCCAGCAGAGGTCAGCAGAGGGATGCAGAGGCATGCAGAGGCATGCAGAGACTAGCAGGGGCAAGCAGTAGCAAGTTGTAATCGTTATACGTTGCCAGAAGCATCAGGGGTGGTCAGCAGAGGTCAGCAGAGGCTGGGAGAGGCTGACAGTAGCCAGTCGTAATCGTTATACGTTGTCAAAAGTAACAGGAGTGGTCAGCAGCGGTCAGGAGAGGCTAGGAAAGACTAACAGTAGCCAGTCGTAATCGTTGTACGTTGCCAGAAATATAAGCGGTGGTCAGCAGAGGCCAGCACTGGCAAGCAGAGATCACCATGGGCGAATAGTAGCAAGTAGTAAGCGTTATATGTCGTCAGAAACATCAGAGGCGGTCAGCAGCGGTCAGCAGAGAGGAGCAGAGGCATGCAGTGGCAAGCAGAGATCAGCAGGGGCGAACAATAGCATGTAGTAATTGTTATACGATGTCAGAAGCATCAGGGGTGGTCAGCAGTGTTCAGCAGAGACCAGCAAAGGCATGCAAAGGCAAGCAGAAACCTGCAAAGGCAAGCAGAGACTTGTAGGGGCATGCAGTAGTAAGTATTAATCGTTATACATTATCAGAAATACCTGCAGTGGTCAGCAGCGTTCGGCAGAGGCCAGGAAAGTTCAGCAGAGACAAGTACACGCTGACAGAGATCAGCAGAAACCAACAGAGGTTAGCAGAAGTCAGTAGGAATCGTAATAGGTTGTTAGAAATATAAGCGATGGTCAACAGAGTCCAGCAGAGGCAAGCAGTAATCAGGAGCAGTCAGTAACAGTCGCTGTATGGTGTAAAAAGTTGTCGGGAGTTCTGTACTTTTGTCAGCACTGGTCATCAGAGGTCATCTGAGGCAAATAGAAACCAGGAGTAATTTGCAGAGTTCAGTAATGAACTCTAGGAAAGGCAAGTAAAAATGCCTGGGCAGTCGAGATTCCGAATCGTATGCCGTTGACGTGAGATCGCATTTCAGTTGTTCAAGAGCGAGAAGGCAAATGTGAGCCTGCCTCTCTTAACTCCCATGAGACGTGTCCACGGTACACTCGGCGCTTCGTCTGGCATCTCTGGTTTATACCAGAGATGACAGATCATGCGTACGTACGTGAGCTTGTAGTGTTTCGGAAAGTCGACAAAGGTAAACTGACTGCTCTCCTTCAAGAGTCTCAGAACGCGAGGCGGTCCAGAATTACTTCAGGTAGCTTCGAAGAATCGAGAAAGAAAGCATGTGTCAGTTTGCCTTTATTAACTGTCCGAAACCCTAAGAGGTCACGTACGCGTGTTCTGGCAGTGTGAGAAAATACCTACGGTGCACTCCTGGCATCTCTGGATTTATGTAAAAAAATATTTTAGAACGCTCATTCAATAGTGAATATATTTCGGCGAAATTGAAAAGTTTCAGATCGTTCTAAAAAAATTATTTTCGATTGCGGGGGTCAATTACAATCATTTTTGGTCAACAGACATACCCCCGAAATCCTATCCACTTTCAAGAAAAAAATTCGAATAGATGTTGAAATTTTTCGACGAAATTGAAAAGTTTCAAATCTTTCTAAAAAAATTATTTTCGATTGCGGGGGTCAATTACGATCATTTTTGGTGGATAGGCATAACCCCGAAATCCTACGCACTTTTGAGAAAAAAATTCTTTTCCGAAAATATAATCTGTGACCAGAAATATGTCCCTGAAAATGCGTAGATATAAAAAAATCATAACTCCTCAAAGTACATTGAGTGTTAGGTCTACTCGTATACCTCGTCTGTGATTGTTCATTCAATGAAAACTCAAATCTGTCAAACTTATTGTACCACAACATATACGTACAATTCATTCAAATTTGTTTTGTTAAACTCCAAACGCTTTTGCGATATTCTGTAATTATTGAATATTTAAAAACTGTCATTTAAATTTTGCCATGTGTTCGCCAAAAGAAACAAGTGCTTATCAAAGATTAATGTTGCGAATCGCCTCGATTCTCCCGAAAAGATTTCGCCCCATTTTCTTACATCCCGCAGGTTGGAAAACGGCTTCGTGTAACTAAATTTATAACAAATTAATCTTCTATTGCTTTCGTTAATATAGGTCCAACAACTGTATTTTTTTGGGCTCCAACATTTAAATGGGGTTTAGTAATAGCAGGAATAGGAGATATTAATCGTCCTCCCAACATGATTTCCCTCAGTCAAACTGCGAGTCTTATGATTACAGGTGCTATATGGTCCAGGTATTTTTAATCTGCAATGTGTTTTTTATACAAATGTTGAGACAATAAGTACACTAACCATTTATCCGCCAGATATTCTTTAGTAATTGTTCCAAAGAATTATAACCTATTTAGCGTGAACGCATTTACAAGTTTAACGGGAGCATACAATTTTGCAAGAGCGACCTTGTATCAATTGGAGCAGAACTCAAAATAATATCTTGTAAGAAATGGGAATCGAATTATCATAAAAACGAAGGTTTACGAAAATACATTGTCGTTAATATTTATTTAGAACATTATTTTACACTGACGCTAACTATTCGGATGTCGTCGTAAGGTTTGTCGGTTTTTGGATTCGTTTTTACTTGACTGATATTTTGCACGACTTCCATGCCTTTTACTATCCTGCCGAATACTGTATGCTTGTTATCCAACCAAGGCTAAACGAAATGTTAAACACAACGGTAATTACGTCGATAATGGAACAGAAACTAGAAAAAAAACGTGGAAAATCCTTACCGTTGGCGTTAAAGTAATAAAAAACTGGCTGCCGTTCGTGTTCGGTCCCGCGTTCGCCATACTTAAAGTGTACGGTCTGTCGTGTTTCAAATGAGGTCGAAATTCATCCTCGAATTCACCACCCCAAATGCTTTCTCCGCCGGTACCAGTTCCGGTAGGATCGCCAGTCTGAATCATAAATCCTTTAATCACCCTGTGGAACACGTGTCCGTTGTAGTAGCCATTTTTCGCGTGGACGCAAAAGTTCTCCACTGTCTTCGGAACGTCCTTCCCGAAGAGATTGACGTGGATGTCTCCAAGAGTTGTATGAACAATCGCAGTATCGAATATCTTTTGCATATTCGTGGCTTCTGTAGAAGAGATGATGTCTTCTTTCGATGGCCTCTCGTTGAAAACGTCTCTGTCGCACTCTTGGCTTTTGGTATCTTCCGGCTCCCGTCTCGTAAACATATAGAACCTATTTTTCTTATGAGCTGTACAGAATAAAGTAGGATCGGGCCGGTTCATTTCCAGTGTAGGATTTTCTGATGCTTCCATTTCTACGGTCAAAGCAGCTGTAGTTTTTCTTGCTTTACCCTAGAAGTTGTTACAAATAACAGTCCAATGTAAATATCGTATAATTATTTAACTGCACGAGTACCTGAAACAGAGCTAACTGCATAGGACGAATATTTTCGGGTTTTCCCATGATCCTGATACATCGATTCGTGTATAAATTTACGAGCTTTACACCCAACATTGTGCTATATAAAATCATGTAACCAGACTCGTCGAAAACTATATTTCCCAAGTTGGTTTCCGTTTTATCCAGTTCCCTTTCAACTGCCATTCTGAACGTTATATGGATAGGGAAGAAGACAATAATTTAATTCCTTACGCTAAAATAGTTACAAAATACTATACCTTCGTCCGAATTCCATATTTGGTAGTTGCTGTGTCATTTGTTGTAATTCGGAAAACCTTTGCAGAGTTTCGTCGAATACCCTGTACAATTTGCCAGTACGAAAATTGAAGACTCTAACTTTTCTGTCTCCGCTGAGAGAAGCAAACTTTTTGCCATCGGGCGATACTGCTAAGCCACAAGGATAAGTCTTATTTTTTGCAAACTCGAACAAATCTGTATCTAGCTTTGAATCGAATGCGACGCATTTAGGAAATTTGTATTCCATTTTAGGGCCTGTCCAGTATTCTAAAATGCCTGCTTTGTCCACAGAAATACACGTTTCGTGTACAGGATTGTACTGTAAATAATTAAAATTTATACAATGACGTGCAAACTGCATAGACTATAACACTTATGTTAACTTTTCTTACTTTCATAGCAACGACAGGTTTAGTATGTAGTTTTTCAAAGACATGTAATGGTGTACCAGTCCCCTGGCCATCGTAAACAAAAATTTTATTTGACTCTTGAGCTGAAACTGCTAGAGCAGATATTGCATCACCAGGCGAATATATCCATTCGCAAGAAAGAGGTATAAAATCCATTTTTATCATGTTAATCATATCTTGAATAAAGTTTCAATTTGTTAAATAAAGAGAGAATGTTACATATTGATTTTAAAATGGTTTGATTCTGTAGATACATACCAAAATTGATAACGTCAAAAATTTTTATTGTTTTATCTAAACTAACTGTGCATGCATGAACACCATTACAACTAGCTGCCATTGATTGTATAGCCATTAAATGTGCACGAAAGTGTTTTACAAATTCTATAAGCTCGTCTTGTTTCTTCCAAAATTTAACGTGTCCGTCCGAACTAGCCGTTATCACAAAATTTGATCTGAACAGACACAACAAAGCAGATTTAATTATAATTATTACTATGATCCTGAACTATAGGTATAATGATAAATACTGACCTTGTTACCAAGATGTGAGTAATTACATCTCTGTGCATATAAGATTTTTCGTAACATTCGCAACATGGTAAATTGTCTAAATATACTTGTTCGTATTCCAAAACTGTAAAAATCACAGGGAAATTTAATTAAAATGTGCACTGAATTTTTGTAAACAATACAACATAACCTCAAATCTTCTCTTCGTAAATAAATTGTACACGAAAGTAATGCTCGTATCGCATAGTAAATTGACATTAAAACACCAAGTAGAAAGAAAATGATATTTATTCAACTATTCTTTGCAAAATATAATCGAAATCACAGGTATAGGTTACATGCATAAACCTTTTAGTTTCTTTTGAGGTACAGCTTCTGAAGGTAATGGTCCAACCCAATCGTCCTCGTTATCACTTTCGTTATGTTCTCTTTTAGTACCTGACATTATTACAAAAATGAAAATAAAAAGCTAATAAACAAGAAGTGATATATACTTAAAATTGACGTTTACTATATGTTGATCGCGCCAACGTACCATTCTTCCACGAGAAGACACAGCGTGTTTACATCCCCACTCCTGTTGCAGTCCGCTGACTCCACAGGCATTGGTCGAAAACGATGACGAAGATCGACGACAGCCAATCAGCGGACAGCAGCAAGAGTGGGGATGTAAACACGCTGTGCCTTCTTCTCGTGGAAGGACGGTAGCTCAAACGTAACGCAAAGTAATTTCAACTGCTTGGTTTCAATTGGCATTTTACTTGTTATATTAATAACATATAAAATGTCCATATAATAACATCAACATGACATTATACTTTCATCATACTTCTGACCGTTTTAGAAACATTTAAATTCGAACTAATCACAGAACTAGTATTACATATAACTAATTGAAAAGTTTAATTAATACTTCCGTATATAAATTCACTTAACAATTCAATTCTGTGATAGTATCACGCATCCTAATATGTTTTAAATGTATGAAATATATCCTGGAAATTACGTGAAATATTTAGGAATTTTACAGTAATTGCAATAAAAATATTCTTATACATTGATAAACTTAAATCGTGCATTATTATAATTACATTATAGTAATTACAGCACTTGGATTATCTTAAATTCAAATCGTCCTTTACAACCGAATAAAATAGCTGATCAAAAAATTTGGTTTATTTGAAGCCTTAAAAATATGTTAAACCTTTTTTGCTATGAATAAAATATGCTTCAAATTATCGTAAAAATTAAAGTTGAATCATTATATTTTATAAACTTATATTTTTATTTATACGGAACAACTATTTTCTTTTTGCTATTCAAATTTATTAGTTATAGTCAAACGAAAAGTTGTAATGTATTCTTAAACCTATCAAAATTTGAAGAAGCAAGTATATATTTAACCTACTGTACTAATAAAATTTTAGAGCGAGAAGAATAAAGCGGCACGACTTTAGTGCATTATCCTAAAATCGTAATGTGTTAACTCTTTACTTATAAAATTATTAGTGTCAAAATTTATTGTTATTGTTTATTGTAGAAACCTTAGAAAACTTTGGCATTTCCTAATATGACTAGGTAAGTTCAAATGATTTTTAGGTTATATTTTTATATTGTAAGTCAAAATATCTTAAACAATCGTTGTATTTTTTTGTATTTCGGTAAACAATTTAGAATACTGCCCGATAATCTTTTTATTCGTTGTCCACGTAAACATAACAAATAAAAATTTCGAATATTCTTGTTTCCAAAAGCACATTCACTTAAAAACGTGCAATTATAGCAGAAAAAAATAAATGATAAATTTCAAATGAAAAATTATTCTCTAAATGTAATTTGTCATGTGAGATATTTTCTAACTAAAGATCAACTACAGTCGTATTTGAATTTTATAAAATGTGAATTCTTTTATTACAAAACTTTCGAAATTGTTATAGTACATAGAAATCAAATTAGAAATATGAATGTGATATTTTGAATTATTTAAATCACTTCTGTTTTTCTGCAGTATTAGATACAATTAGTCCTAGTAAATATATTTAATGTCTCCAAAAATGAAAAATTTATAATTACAGATCAAAGATAGAGTTAGGAGATGTAACACCACATAATATAAAACAGCTCAAACTCCTTAATCAGGTGGTGTTTCCAGTCTCGTATAATGAGAAATTCTATAAGGATGTATTAGAGGCTGGAGAGCTAGCAAAACTTGCATATTATAACGACATAGTAGTATGTTATCTTTAAAACTTTCTGGGTAACAGGTCTACGGATCACAGAAGGTTGTTATTAAATAATTCGTTCGTTATATTGTTCATTTTAGGTCGGTGCAGTTTGTTGTCGAGTAGATACTTCCGAAAATTCTAGGCGTTTATATATTATGACATTAGGATGTCTTTATCCCTACAGAGGGTTAGGAATTGGTACCGTAATGGTGCAACATGTTTTAAACTATGTCAACAAAGATGGAAACTTCGATTCGATCTTTCTGTAAGTATTTAAAGTAAATATATTTGAAATAACATTATTTCATGCATTCTATTTACAGCCATGTTCAAATAAATAACGAAGGAGCAATTGACTTTTACAAAAAATTCGGATTTGAAATAGTAGAGACAAAGAAACATTATTATAAGAGAATAGAACCAGCAGATGCTCATGTATTACAAAAGACGTTACGCGCTAGAACAAATCAAACAAATAATCAACAACCTAACCAATGAAAATTGTTAACCATTAATTTATCACATGCCAAGAACCAC
Organism: Colletes latitarsis; assembly: GCF_051014445.1. Taxonomy (NCBI): domain Eukaryota; kingdom Metazoa; phylum Arthropoda; class Insecta; order Hymenoptera; family Colletidae; genus Colletes; species Colletes latitarsis. Next base: position 19,752,695 of record NC_135135.1, on the reverse strand, counting down.
ATGTTTTCACAGTTTGGTAATAAAATTATTTTTATTCTATTTCCCAGTGTGTTATAAGTTATTAAATTAGAATTTTATAAATAATTTAATAAAGTTGACAAATACGATGTACTTCCATCTGAAGAAAATATATAACTTAATAAACCCTATAAAATGTTAATACATCCTCAAGACAAAGAAATGTAGTTTTATATTTATTAATAATTATCCATACTATTTTCTCTTTTATATAATTTAACTAGATCGATATCACTTTCGTAATATTTTATACCCAGCACCTTCTATGTTCATGTTATGATACAGTATATTTGTGTTCCGAAAATTAGAAAGCTGAGCTACGTATCTTAAAAAATAGTTTTAATCTTAGACATTTAATAAACGTGATACAACCATACTAAGCAGCATTTTAATTTCATTCCTTAATACTAAGTATAATACAATGAATCTTCAAATTACGCAGATTCGTAGATACGCGGTAATGTTCATATTTATATGAATGCACCGTCCTTCCACGAGAAGAAGGCACAATGTGCTTACATCCCCTCTCTTACTGCTGTCCGCTGATTGGCTGTCACCGATCTTCGTTACCGTTTTCGACCAATGCCTGTGAGTCAGCGGACTGCAACAGGAGTGGGGATGTAAAACACTGTGCCTTCTTCTCGTGGAAGAATGGTACATACATATAAGTATTAAGTAAAGTTTTTTTTTCATAATCACATTGTTTTGAAACGATATTAATCGATTACGCTTTCAAAATTAATCGCGATTAATGTTAGCCAATTACTGAAACTAATCACTTACGACTAAATTGCTTTCAACCGCAGATAATTATTTTCTAGACTTTTTAACCGAGATAGAAGATTACTATATTTGCCATTTGTAAAATTTTAGTTTCGAAGTTTCGGGAGTATAATAACCAATGTAATTTTGGATTTTGATCAAAAGCACGCGCCCTTTTTACCGGAGATTCATATTACGGACTACGGTCGAAAATATGTCGAAACTGCCGTTGAAGAAATTTATGCAGCGGCGATATTGCACTTTGAACTTCAGGAGACGATTCGTATCTAGATGTGGTGGATGCATTATAGTGCCTTAAAGATCTAAGAATCTTTTCATTTGACCATTTCAATCCTTTAGCTTTTCTGGCTCTAATTAAAGCAGTCAGCTGATCTTCTCCAGATTTGCCACTCAGGTGTTTAATAAACCTGGCATATTCTTTTCTGAGTTTGGAAAGTTGAGCTGCAAGCACAGCTTTTTGTTTTTTCAGCTTCATAACTTCATTCTTCAATTTATTCACATTATTGCCAATTCTGTTGCTCTGATTATTTTTTTTTAAATCAGAAGTTGAATATGAGATTTTTATTGGACTAAAAGAATGTTTGCCTGAAAAACTAAAATTTGTGCTTGCAGTGTTGAATAAAGACTTTAGAAAACAACTTTCAGAAGGAAACAAGGTAGATTCTCCTGCCAATAGATTATCACAAGTATTTTTCAATGTAGATGATTCCTGCAATGTATCACCATTTTTTGAAGTAGCTAATTCTATAGTCTTGTTTCTGTACATGGCAGGTATAAACTCCTCTTGTCTGGCATTATGTACAGGTAGCAACATCGTGTAATCGTGGTCTATTACCCTTAATTTCATAGGACAGGTCTGCTCATGATCGACTCTGCTACCCTTGAAAGGTCTGCCCCTTTTCCTCAAATTTGTATACTTTTGATTTTCTTTCTCATCTGTTCTCGCGGTTGCACGTGAAAACATTCTCTGAGATAGAAACGGGGAGGATGAATAACGGTGGTCGTGAATTAAATTTTCGCATAATGTGAAAGGCAATCTGTTTTTAGAACAGAAGCAAAACAATGTAGGAATTGCATCTTTCTTGAGTTGCCAGGCATCTCTGTTCTCCCACTGGTCGGGTGCAAAGTGGAACTGTAAACATATAAAATATACATAGCAATTAATCTAATTCTATGTGAAAATATTATTTCAAAATGCTTGCTTTCACACAAAGGTTAAGCTCATAGAGAAATCGTGTTCAATCACCTCGCAAACATAACTGTTCGCGCCAAATTTGTAATTCGGTCTGTTGATTTGGTATATCCATTTTGCTCGTAACTCGGCATTCTTTGGAATCTTTTTCAAAATTTTTGGAAAACAAACTCCACTCGCTGAACGATTTGGGCAATTCTCAGCGCAACACAATGTCATTTTGACACAATATTTCTGATTTAGGTTTTTAAGTATACTTGGAGAGCCTGTTATCAGATTTTAAATGATTGCTCGCCCGTCCACAGGAATAACTATAAATAATAGTATACGATACTGTTTCCTGGAGATTAGAGGACCTAAATTTCGAGAAACTTGGACGTTCTGCTCGCAGATGGCGGAGCAGTCTTATAAATAAATTTATTCAAAATTCGATAAATTCACGTTCTTAATTTCGTTAACCTCATTTACCAGACGGTATATTAAATCTAAAAAAACAAATTAAATAGTTGCGATTGAATTATAACGATTTAGGATCTCGCGCCAAACGCAGAGGAATGTAGGGGTTCACTTTCTTGAGTGCACGGATACCGTTGATGCGTATACGCAAAAGCGATTAATAAATAAATCGAAGACTTGAACTCTGGAACTCAATTATATTTTAAATGGTAAATAAATTATTATATTTTATAAGCACAATTATTTGTACATCTGATCTCTTTAAGGACTTGTTTACACTTAGCTTAATTAATATTTATTACAAAAAAAAAAAAAACGTCGCGTGTAAAAGAGAGTAACATCGTATACATAGTATAAAATATCAATTTGAAATATGCAATTAAATTCAACGAACTTTGTCGGTGACGCGATGGTTGACCAACTTTTAATAAAACTTTTCAAATATTGCACTTTATCGTAGTCGATTTTTACATAAAAAAAAATAATTATAAATAATATCTAAACAACAAAACAATAGTAAAGAAACTTTGTTGTTCCCACATATTAACATTTATGCTTTAATAAATATTTGCTCCATGAATATAATTATAATGCCAACAGCTCCTGTATTCTTTTGACACACAAATCCGAGCCTTCGCTAGCTTCCTTTGAAATCTGTAAATTGAAACCAAGAAATTCGATATAGCATGATACACTTTTATAATATTTATTTCGTTAAAAGTTTTCTCTTTACCGGTGATAAGTTAAGAAATCCGTGCGGTAAACCGGGTAATATATCAAGCGTGACTAATACATTAAGCAATCGAAGTTTTCTTGCAAACATGACGGAATCATCGAGACACGGATCAAGCTCCAATGTCTACAAAAAAAAGTTCAAGTATTCGATACTACGTATTATTCCGCGAATAAAAATTCAAGAATTTACCAGCATTTTAATGGGTGGTAATTGTGCTAAAACATTATCTGGTGCAAGGTAGGGACTCATAAACGGGTCCCTGGGCACTGTAAATGTAAATTCTTCCAAAGGACTTTTTAAATTATCTACGTCAAGTTCTCTGGACTCTCTGTGTCTTCCTCTAAGAGACCAACCAAAAAATGACCATGGTTTGCCATTCTCCGAGATATTATTGTCCGCGCTAACAGTGCCATTCCCCATGTATGCTGCTGCATTTGAACTGGAATTTCGATACAGTTCTAAAAATTTATTAATATACTCTTGAGATTTTCCTTCTTTCGCTGGATGCTCTATTCCTATAAATGTTAAACAATTTCATGAAGAATTAATCAGGATTAACTAGGTTGAAATCTGTACAGTTTGTCAGTATCTATTATTTACCATCAGCTTCTGTTAGGCTGACGGAATTCAACGTAGTATCGGATGGCAAGGATGCCAACTTATGCGCATCATTCGTTTCATCTCCGTTAGGACTCAGAGCTAATGCTATTAAATCGCTTTCGCTTACTTCCGCGAAAGATTCGGTATCCGATTTCGTACATTCTCCAACATCCTGTTCCTTTTCTCTAAAAATCCCATAACGCAAACATTGGTAATAAAACAGATAGGACTAAAGTGTAATAGCTGCAAAATTTACCTTGTAGACTTTTTGTTATCCGAATCTACGTATGCTTTTAAACAACGTAAAAGGAATCCCATTGGTAATAATGGGTCTGTAAGACAAAGTAACCGCGACGGCGACAGTACAAAATCGACAAGCACCGGCATATATGCCATAAATACGCCATCCGGTTTCCTGATATTCAGTTCTATGCATTTCAAAGTAACCCCCAAATTTAAATTGGCCCCAGCAGAATCACCTATTAAAAAAGGATTACATTTTGCAACATATATATTTTACTGTTGTCTGTGTGTGTAGGTGTGTGTGTTCGCGCGCATGCAAGACGAAAATCAAGAATACTAATTTGTCGATGGAGGCTTCGTTAAAAAGTTATTAACGTTTAAAATTCCGCCTGTAGAACCGCTATCGCGTGCACGCGGCTGAAACTTTAAACGTTAATAACTTTTTAACGAAGCATCAATCAAGAAATTGGTATTCTTGATTTTCGTCTTATTTTGGCCTCTAGAATCTCCCGTTAAAATTTTTCCCAGATGTGACCGAACACCCTGTATATGTATCACGAATACGACGAAAAAGGACAAAGCTATGTTTCACGTCTTACCAGCAAAAAGTATCTTTTGTATTGTACTCCCAAGCAAAGTACTTGCATGATTTAAAGCCCATGCGTACGCGTACAGCACTTCTTCTAGGGCACGGGGGAATGGAGCTTCAGGGGCTAGACTGTAATCTATGCTTAATATGGGTATACCAAGGTTTATAGCCCAGGTGCTTAAGTATGTTTCATGAGATAGCGATGTCTGCGCCACGAAACCGCCACCGTGACAATGAATTATCAGTTCGTTGGACAATCCAAACAGTTCTCCCCCTACTCCACCTGAACCAACCTGAGAAAAGCATATACTGCACAGGAGTGAAACCGATGTTTCGCAAAAACTTTTTACTTGATTAAAAGCAACGCGAAGACGGAAACAATGACTGAGAACGTGACTTGTACTGATTATCTAAAGTATCTAGTTTCTATAAATTTAACACTCCTTTACCATTCCCACACGACGTTTGGAACTTAATAATCTGACATGTATCGGCTTCTTTCCGATATGACTGTTTGGTATCGGAATCGACACTGTTGTCCCATCTAAGGCAGGAAGCGTCAGCTCTTCAGGTGGAATGGAGATTATTTGATTTATTGCCAGAGATGGTAATGCTATATTTGGTAGCCTGCGTGCTATATCTAACAGACGCGATTTACAATAATCAAAATAACGGTACAATGTTATTCTTAACCCCTTCCCATATTTTAACGAGTCTGACTCGTGGTGAAGATTTTGGCCCAAACATGGCTTACGAAGCAGTTTAGCATCAGTCTAGTATACCGTTTGGGCCCGAATTCTGTCGAGTTAAATGGCACGGGAAGGGGTTAACGATTAAGTATATTTGTTATTAATACGATTCGGAATATCTTACCAGTCTCGTTAAGAAACCAAAAGGCTTGACAAAACGATATATCGGCACGTCGAGATATGTCTACGATACGACGTGCCCTTACCTCGGGATCTATCATGTATTTAACAGAATTAGTGCATCGTGATAGCAATGTTCCGTTAGCGTAAAATGCTTCGCTAAATGTAGCCATACAAACCATGATAGTTTTCAAAATAGGTTTCAAGTTGTCGTGAAACTACAATCAATGAACTATATTAAAAATTGTTGGAAATTAGTTATGACAATATGCGCAGCGAGTCCTTGAGTTATGCAGATTCGTAAATACGCGGTTGTGTCCTCGCCATTGTAAATATTAAATAAACTTGTGTACCAAAAGTATATGATCTATATGTATAATTCGACGGGATAAGCTTTAAACCAATTTGCATAAATGGAGGACTTATTGTAAATTGTTTAATAGTACCTGAAATCCTAAACATCTTCCATAGAAACAATACTGATTAATAGTATCTACTTTATTTAAAATGTCATAGAGATTATGATCATTGCCTATAAAAAGAGACGGTTTTCCATCATTTATGTTCTCGCTCCACGAGAAAAGAGTCTGTAGGTGTCCCAGACAAGTGCATAAAGATGCTATCAATTGCGAACAAGCTTCTATTTCCCTAGAAATATTTGTATTTGTTAATACAAACGTATGCAATGTCGATCAAACGATTTAACGATCTATAGAGTAAATTAAACTATGATAATTACCTCATGTGATAACTTTTACGAAAAAATATTGAGTCCTTCTGGCAATATATTTGGTGACAAATTGCACGCGAGTGTATGATACATCTATCTATTAAGACTAGAAAACTTCTATATCCATTACCAGGCATTTCTACATCATAATCAAACATTGGAGCGATCCTAGTAACATCTTTATATAGCGGTTGTAATTGTTCTAAGTGATCCAATATTGCCATAAGCGCAGCCCTGATTCTAACACCATTTTCATCTTGGTGCGACATAAAGTACTCTGCATTAGCGTGACATAATTCTCGTAATGCTCCCCATTGAAGGGGCTCGTAATCTTCAAAAGGTCTGTCAAAGTCATCATTGAGAGACATCTGAGCTATATTTTGTTTAACCGTTTACTAATAAATTTTTAACTAATTATTTTACGATACAGGGCAATTATAGAATCTGTAACATCAATTTTCATATTATTGTATTATTAATTGAGAAAAACAAGCGTTTTTGGTATCTCAAAACAGACTGGCAATATGGATACTGTTTGTTGCTAATACACATGCTACGTATCATTCACAATAACCACTAAAATAAATGTGTTAGTAACTTGTAATTAACGTTAATTACCTTTAACATGCATGCTGCTATTTAATACGAATAAGGTTAACAAATTCGCGATATACAAATCACTTCCCAACGATTCATAACTGTTAATTTAGGCTACATTATGCTCGTTCGTAACAAATTTCCCGTACACATTACACACAGCATTGCACGTTACTTTTTAATTTGCATTTGACATTTCTTGCAGATCTATCGTGGTCGCCATATTGTTTTTCTGATCGATATCATTATCTTACTAACAATGCCACGCGTTATTTACAAATTAAATATTATCGACATTCGCATGGTTTCGAATAATGAACTACGTATATGGCTGCCGTCAAACGATTTGAAGTGTAGTTATATCAAGTAAAAATTTTGATCGTTCGGTTTTCAATAAACGGGAAATTCAACTGAAAATTAAAAATTTTCTAGTCGTTGCCAGTCAATTTTAACGGTTTAACGACCCAATGAAATCAATTTCTCGAATGCTTATAAACTCTTGTTTTTAATTGATAATAATATCAACTGCTAAAGATAATTATATTAATTAGAGGCAGTATGTACATTAATGGGTAAATTATTTGATTATCGATATCAGTAAAAATACTTACCAAATACGACTGCACTCCTATGGTTTATTATTTGCAGTGATCGTTAAATAAGTGGATCAAATTTAAATACAACGATTCGATGACATTACGTCATACTAACAAAAAAAATCGACAAATAATAATTACAGTCCAGTAATCGTTACTACTGCATAATCGGCAACTAGTCGCGTTAAACGAATTAATCGTAAAGATACAAGACAGATGTTTATTGCTGGCAAGAAGCAAGCTTTTTAAAAATTTTATCATCAACTATTTTGCATCTACGTACACATATTTTTTATTTCTGTCACGCGTAAACACCAAGTGTTAATGACTCATGAAAATACAAAGTAACGTTTTACGTGCAGCGTGTTCTCGTTGAAAATAAATTTCTCTTCGCGAATAGCTTTCCCTTTGCATTCCTTAGTTTACTTTTGAACGAGCACAAATTCCACTTTCATTTCCGTAAACAAAGCAAATAAAAAAAATATATGAAAATTCGTTCGAAGTAATGGTATTATTTATTAAAAAAAAAAAAAGTTGAAAATCGATTCGTTCACGATCGCGGCGCACAAACGAAACGTCTTGCCCGCCGCTGCAGACAGAAGTGACTGTAATGCAAGTGGACCTTTGTAATTTCTTTATTGATAAGTAAAATTACATATATCCACAAACACAATATACGTTCTTTCACGGAGTGTAATAATGCGATAAAATTTGTGAGTGGCGAGGAGAAATCCTTGTGATGGAGAAAGAGGGAGTCGGGGAATTCTTAGGTTTTTATCCTCCCGGTTTAGTAACTTGTCTACTCGTCGAAGAACGATCGCAGAAGCGTTCTATAGCAAACGTGTAGTTTCCGATCCTACGATTTAAAAACAACCGAAAGTCCGTTTAGCGTTTCCCCCCCCTCATCCCCCGATCCGAGCTGCGTTTCGATTTCCGACATTTTTTGTTTACCTCGATACCAGACGGCCATTTATGAAATGTCAATCTTTATCTAATTCAGACGCCGATTAATCCCAATCTGTCGTTTCGCATAAAGCCCGGGATCCTCGTTAGTAGAATCCGGCCGCTGATAAACGACTAACATTTAATACATATGACTAGACAATTGTGTCGTGATATCGGAAAGAACTTTGATTTGGCGCGAAACCGTTATTCATCGAACGGCGACGAGCACTGGGGCATAAGATCGAAAACTATATAAATTACAGCGCTGTATAGGCTTACATACACCAATGCCAGTATATTGCACATACAAATTGGGCTCTCTCGTAGTTTTTTTATTTTTTCTCGTCGGTGGCCTGTCGATCGACGCGCGTCGAAGACGCCCGCGATCGATCAGAGCCGATATTAAATTACCGAAAGAACTGCAAAAATAAAGTTTAGTTCCGTTATTATTTTCCCATATTCGCCGACATCTAAAAATCCGAACCGCTAAATGCAAAGGACGTATTTATTTTCATTTTTTGTTCCTTTCTTTCTTTTCCTCGCTTCTCGCGTGTCTTTTTTTTTTTTCTTTCTTTTTAAGCTAAGTTAATTACCTCGGTAAATGTTTATTACCTCTTTACAAAAATCAATTCTTAAACTTATACAAGGGGTATGGCTCGACGCAAATTCACAGCATCTTGAAGTCAAAGAACGAGACGCGCGCCAACGCACACCAAACGAAACCGACTAAGAACTGATATGCTTCGAAGAGGGGGGGCGTTTCATGTTAATACTGATACGACCATTTAGGTTGTAGCCGGGACGGTCGTCCGAAATACGCAACGTCTTCGATTTTGCTCGCGCGAGCCATGTGTTTCACATCGACGGTGCATCATGGGACGTTATATGCACTTCTGCGCGCGCGAATTTGTTTACCAGCGCCGAATCTCTCGGTGGATTGCGCAAGCTCGAAATTAAGTTGGCAATCGTTACGGGCGCCGTTCTCATCATATTCCTTTTTGACAAATATAGCGTATGATGAACAGCACAACCGCCACAAACGTAGGCCAATCGCTATGTCTGCTCGCGTGCTCTCTTTGTTTTTCTGTTTTTTTTTTCTTTTTTTTTTTTGTTTACTTTATACAATAGATAAAAACTAGACAAAAATTCGGAACGACAGCGCGCCCAAAGAAAGGGACAGCGTAATTTTCTTAGACGAGAAAGGCCCTCAACATCTGTGAATCCGTATCAAGTCAGATTTTATACGCGACGTGTTAATGTTTTCTCATTTCAACGACTATATGCTATAGGTACATAATGTATAGTTAATTTGATAGGTGTACATGTATATGTATATGTATATTGTTCATATATCACACACGCACACACACACGCGTACACGAACATATATATTTATATATAGATATTTATATTATCATTATTATTATTATTAACGCATTGATGCTATGCTTTTGTTGTATCCATAGACATATAGTTAATTGCTATCATTTTTTTTTTCTTCTTTTAATATATCTAAAATAATATTTTTAACACTCAGCGATGCGCGAATGTGTGTGCCTGTGCGTGTTCCATCGGCTCACTCCTTCCACCGGAGTTGCGTGAGACAAACAGTCTGTGTTTGCTAAACAGGAAGGCAGCTGCTTCACGTGCGCTTAGGAATCCAAGGATTATTGATTGTCCTCGGTTTGCGCATTCGCTTGATTTATTTTAGCAAAATTAGCATTAAACAAAGGGAACCTTATATAGGTAGTAGAGAGTACAACTTTCACAAACGATGAGCAAATCTTACGCGTAACCATAAGAATCGAAAGCATCTTAAGACCCGTTGTATCAACTTAATACTTGCGCGACTAAAATTGTTTGTAATTGTACATAAACGTATGGGTAAAACTGTTACAGAAATACCGTTGGTCGATATAAATGTACGCAGTCTAAAATGGAAATCGTGCAATATTCGTTTGAAACAAGTGAAAGCTGTGCTTTCCCACGCGACCCTGGCTAAAGTGCGGCCTATTATCTTCTGACCATATACAAATATATAAGCATTAAACGTGTAATATATTATCGTCATCATATATATAATTAATATCCTAAGATAGTTATTGTATGAACCATCTTTTTTTTTTTTCGATAAAAGAAAGTGAAACAATAAAACGAACGTTACGGGAAATTAAAAACGTTAAAGGATAAAATAGAAATGGACAGAAATGATTGCGTCAACAGTTCGCCACTTATTCGACCTAAATCGAAGGTGCTAATGCCACTCAAAAAAACTCCTGTTAACTGTTCCTCTTATTCGGCAGCCTCGGCGTGACCCTTTCGACACGTTCGCTTTTCTAAAACGAACGACGCTCGGCCGAGTCGAACAAAGCTACTGAATATTTTCCGTGCATACATTCGGACAGCACCTCGATAAGATAGTGGACTTTCGTATGGAATGATAAAATATCTTTGCCTCTTCGTTAAACTTTAGATACGTTCATGATTTTTTTTTTTTTCAATTTCTTAAGTATAAAGTTATATAATCTAAGTAGACGTTTAAGTACTGAAAAGGTCGCTGAAAAAATCAGGCAGTGGGAATCGAACGGAGATGAAAAACAGCTGCATCACGAAGGTGAACGTGCATCGACTGCCGTTCTGATATTTTAAGAGCGTTTTTTTTTTTTTTAGCATATACGTGCTCTCGCATAATGCTTAGTAATATTCGTTTCATATTTATTTATTTTTTATTTATTATTTTTTTTCTGCGTCGGATTATACCATTCTGCCGTCACCGTGCAAGCCCGCTACCGTCACTATCGTTTTTCTTATTTTTCACGTATTTATGTAAGCTGCGTAACCTTTATTGCCATTGACTATCTCCGAAAATATCAGAACTCAAAAATACAGCAAAGAGCGCCAACGGCACACAACACACAAACGAACGCGTCCGCTCGCGAGACGTACACCGTTTTTCTCACGAGACGCATTCGTTATTTTCTGTTGCCCGAAAACAACGAAATTCATTAACTGATCATAGTCCACAGCCTTCTGACCGAAGGGTATTATCGCGTAACCTTAGCGAGTAATGATTTTTTTTTTTTTCTTTTTTTTTTCTTCATTATTGTGAGCGCTCCTTCCTGCGTTTTTCTTCTTATTTTATTTTTGTTTTCAATAACATGTAATGACAACGAAACGAAAACAACGTGTATGAGATACTTCCGAAGACAATTTGCATGTTTTCCCATATGGCACATTGGCGTGTTGTTTCCCTTTCACATTGTCTCGTAGATTAATCACGATGGTACGCGAGTATCGTAGGTAAAAACTCGCATCAATTTCTATCTATCAGATGTAGTATGAACATTGCTTTATACATATCATAGAGCATAAAGTAATGGTTGTATTACGTCGTGAGCTATATAAAGAGACGTCGCATAATGATACTGTATTGCAATACCTATCTCCCTATGGACAGATTTTATTCCACGTATCACTAAGATGTAAATTTATATAAGTACCTTTGAATCTTCGGAAGAACCTCGAACCTGAAAGATATCTTACACTAACAAAATACTATGAGATTCTTGAAGAACATACGCGAGAACGGACAATTAAGACCAGTTTCAAATAAAACTCTGTAGACCGAGGTGATTCGATTATTCTTTGACCTCGAAGTATTTATATGTAGGATTTTCATATCCGTTAATTTGCATATTTGCAACGTGTCGCTCCTCCGGTGTAGCCGCTTGATCAACTTCGATGAAACCCTGTCGAAGTAAAAATACGATCGACGATTATTAACTTAAAAGGATTCATAAAATGTTGACTATACGCAGGGAGCTAGGAAAGTTTTGATGCTTTGATTCTATATTTATCACAATACTTCGGGAATATTCTTTGTCATATTTCATAAAAACTATTATCGAAATCCGGTACGAACAATAAATAATGGTATCGAAGTGATAAAACGACTATTCACACCAGCTTCGGATTAAAGTTTTTAAAGGTCCGGGACCGAGAAACGATTGCACGCTTTCTTGATAAGTGAAGCGGAAGATAATGGACTTTGTAAATATTTTTAAATGAAATAGAGCTATCTTTAAAAACAGCCATGCCCAAACATTGAACAAACTCTTTCAATATTTTAAGATTCGTCGAGAAAAACATTTCACTTTGCAATTACTTTTTAAAATGTAACCATTTTAATTTATTGGCGAAGCGATAGAAGTTATGACTGCAGATAATGCTATATAATTACCAATGACTCATCAAGCGTTCTTACTACAAGTCTCTATTTATGGACGCTTCGATTCGTCATTTGGGTCATATGTACACTCTTAAAATACATAATGATGATACAAAATGTCAAACTGAATCGTGGATTGTATGGATTTATGGTCCATGCTATACAGGGTGTTCGGCCACCCCTGGGAAACATTTTAATGGGGGATTCTAGAGGCCAAAATAAGACAAACATCAAGAATACCAACTTGTTGATGGAGACTTTGTTAAAAAGTTATTAACGTTTAAAGTTCCGCCAGTTCTGAATTTTTTTCTCGAAACTGGTTAAGATTTCGGGGGTATGTTTATTCACCAAAAATGATTGTAATTGACCCCCACAGCTAACAATATTTTTTTCAGAACGATTTGAAATCTTTTTTTTCCGTTGAAAAATTTCACACCTTCTCGAATTTTTTTCTGGAAAGTGGGTAGGATTTCAGAGGTATGTCTGTTGACCAAAAATGATTGTAATTGACCCCCGCAACCGAAAATAATTTTTTCAGAATTAATTAAAAATTTTTTTTTTCGTCGAAAAATTTAGGCACCTACCCTGTCGATTTTTCTTAAAAATTACTTTTTCATTTTTAGGAATTTTGTTTGACGCCCTACAGAAAAGTTGTCTAATACTTTTTTGTAGGTACCCATGAGCTCTACTTCAGAAAAAAGTTTCATTGAAATATATTCACAATTGTAGGAGTTATGGCTGTTTGAAAATTGGACCATTTTTATGGGGTTTTTCTCATTTTGCGGGGTCAAGGACCAACTTTTCGAATATTTTTGCGATTTGTACATATTCTCCATCAAAATACGCGTAGTTTGCTTTTTTAAACATTAAAATCGTCCAATCCGTTCAGAAGTTATGACGTTTTAAAGATTCGCATGAAAATTCGGGCAGACATTTCTGGCCAGAAATTATATTTTCGGTAAGGAATTTTTTTCTCGAAACTGAGTAGGATTTCGGGGGTATGTCTACTGACCAAAAATGCTTGCAATTGACCCCTGCAACTGAAAATAATTTTTCCAAGACGTTTCGAAAGTCTTTTTTTTCATCCAAAACTTTCAGCACTTACTCGAATTTTTTTCTCGAAAATGCGCAAGATTTCGATGGTATGTCTATTGACCAAAAATGATTGTAATTGATCCTCGCAACCGAAAATAATTTTTCCAGAACGATTAGAAATTTTTGAATTTAATTGTTAATAACTTTTTAACGAAGCCTCCATTAACAAATTGGTATTCTTGTAAATATGTATACAACTTATTAGCGAAGGAACCGCAGAACAATAAAATATTTATGATTAATGACAAGACAAACCACAAAATAGTTAAATTACATATTCGAAACATCTATAAATTAGAACAATATATAACATGGCAAACGTGTAAAACTATTTACGAATGCAAGTGTGAAACTACTTCTATTACATGGTTTGGTAAAAAAAAATACGTTGTCATTGTGAATTTGGTCCCAATACTAAGAACACTTGGTATAGAAAATCTAAAAAGGAATGGAAAAGAATTTCGGGAATAAGGTTTGCTTCGATCGATCGATAGTCGAATAGATAATCGAAGTGCTTGAATTGTTTTATAATTGAATGATTAAAATTGAAATAATGGCCAAAACAAATAGGGAGAAAATTGCTGTACCCTGTATAATAGCTTATTTCATACTGCTTCTATATAACGAATCTATTTCAAATTTTCTCGACCTGATAAATCGTATGCATCATAAAACTTTCCTAGTATCGTGTACATTTAGTTTTCACAATACCTGACTGTGGGGGCTTCTCGCACTGCGTCTTTTGAATACCGCTACGCCAACTACCGCAGCAGCCATAAGTGCAATTCCAGCAAACGCAAGTGTAAAATAGACGGATCGACTCTCTCTGTGATAGGCTTCCCTTCTCATGGAGTAACCCTACGAATATAGTAAGAACGATAGAGACATTCTCGAAAAATATTCATTCCGCGGAATCATTTTTCAACGTATCTTTCGACGATTATCCTTACCGGTTCGGAGTGAGAAATATCATGAGTCATGCTGTGAGCTGCTCTAACGAGTCCTTCACTGTGCATAGCGGCTACTGCCGACGGTTGTTCTGGTTGTTGTTGTTGTTGAGGCTCTTTGTTGTCGTTTATAGAGTCGTTTTCTTCCTGTTGCGCTTGCTCGGTACGTAATTCGCCGCGTTCCGCTTTACGTTGCTCCTTACGTGCCCTTTCAAGTTGCTTCTGATGCTCTTTTTCTAGAAATAAAATATTTCCTCCTTTTACCTCAAAGTTCGCCGTTCCCGTTCCGATCTATATATTACGCTACATAATATACCGTCGACGATATCGAATTTTCAAGTTACCTTGTTGTTTGCTGGTGACGTCAGCTTGATATTTGTCTAAAATAGCTGCTTCCGCTTCTCGTGTCATCGCTAGCAGCAGTCCAGGAGTCTCATCTTTGCTCCTGAGGGCCAAAACGTAATCATCCATAAGGCGGCCAATTTTTGCGCTTAAATCAGGATACCTAAATATAAGGAACGAAATCTTCCATGAATACTATTCTGTATGTTAAGAGAGAGAGAAAAAAAGAGTGAAATAAAACGTATTCCGCTCGAAAGTTCAAGATCTGCAGCTTCGTATTCTGCGATCGACGTTGTGCTGTTTTGATCGACAACATTACCGTTCTAGCATCAAAAGGCTCTGATTGGTGATTCTATCGATCTCCGCCAAGTGCTCCAACGTTGCTGGTTTCTCGCGTTGGGCTTGTTCCAAGCTGCTATCCAGCAAGTGTTTGTAATGAGCGATCGTGTGATGCCTGTCCTTGTGAAGAGCACGAAGCAGTTTCTGCAGACACTTCTGAATGCGATGCATCTAAATGGAGAACATAACGGTGCAATACATCACGAACCGCCGACTGGGGAAATTTAATACGCGATATAGCGAACGGAATAATCGTTCACAGGTTTTATTACGGCCTTCGCTAGGTTTGGGATATAAACGTGTTTTGCGAACTTACATTGGGAGGAGTCTCGTTCAGCGCAGCGGTATAACACGACATCGCTTCCTCGTTCCTCTGTTTAACAGCCTCCTGTAAGTGAACAAAGGTGGACATTGTACTTCATCGCGTAAACTCGTTGATCAAGTAACTGGCGCACCGGTACATTCACTGCTGATCACAAGTTTACTTATTTTCTCAATTTTATTCCATCGGATCACATACTTGCACTCTCTGTTGATGCATAGCACTCAACTGATGTTTTTCTGCGGCGCCACTTTCCTCCAGCGCGGCAACGGTCTCCTGGAATCGTGCGGTCATCCATCGTTTGAAGGCGTCGGCGGCTACCGGATCGTGAGCACGGATATCCTGATACTTCTCCTCGAGATCACTCCAATCCTTCATCACCTGAAAACGTTGTAGCACAAAGATTTCGACACTGGTGTCCCGCGCGATTAATAACCGTCTCTCGAAACACGATTCACGATTCTCTTATTCAAATTACAATCAAGAAGACAAAAATAATGATTTCTATCAATGGTTCGCGCGAGTATCAGTATCAGTATCAGATCAAGGCATAACGTGCAGATTTTGCGAACGACCCAGTTAGCTGAAACATTAAAATTGAAGTAAAATAATATACAGGGTGTTCGGTCACCCCTGGGAAAAATTTTAATAGGGGATTCTAGAGGTCAAAATAAGACGAAAATCAAGGATACTAATTTATTGATTGAGGCTTCGTTAAAAAGTTATAGAAACATTTTCGGCCATATAGTATATTTTCGGTAAAGAAATTTTTTTCTTGAAAGTACGTAGGATTTCGGGGGTATGCCTATTGACCAAAAATGATTGTAATTAACCCCCACAAACGAAAATAATTTTTCCAGAATGATTTAAAACTTTTCAATTTCGTCGAAAAATTTGTCCACTTAATGAATTTTTTTCTCGAAAGTCCGTACGATTTCGGGGGTATGTCTGCTCACCAAAAATTATTGTAATTGACCCCCGCAATCGAAAATAATTTTTCCAAAATGATTTGAAACTTTTCAATTTCGTCGAAAAATTTAGGCATCTATTCGAATTTTTTTCTCGAAAATGCGTAGGAATTCGGGGGTATGTCTATTGACCAAAAATGATTGTAATTAACCCCCACAAACGAAAATAATTTTTCCAGAATGATTTAAAACTTTTCAATTTCGTCGAAAAATTTGTCCACTTAATGAATTTTTTTCTCGAAAGCCCGTACGATTTCGGGGGTATGTCTGCTCACCAAAAATTATTGTAATTAACCCCCACAAACGAAAATAATTTTTCCAGAATGATTTGAAATTTTTCAATTTCGTCGAAAAATTTAGGCATCTATTCGAATTTTTTTCTCGAAAATGCGTAGGAATTCGGGGGTATGTCTGTCCACCAAAAACGATTGTAATTAACCCCCGCAAACGAAAATAATTTTTTTATAATGATTTTAAATATTTTAAATTTGACGAAAAATTTGTCCACTTAATGAATTTTTTTCTCGAAAGCGCGAAGGATTACGGGGTTATGTCTATTCACCAAAAATGCTTGTAATTGACCCCTGTAACTAAATATAATTTTTTTAGTATGATTTGAAATTTTTTAAATTCGTCTAAAAATTTCAGTACTTTCTCGAATTTTTTTCTCAAAAGTGGGCAGGATTTCAGGGGTATGTGTATTCCCCAAAAATGATTGTAATTGACCCCTTCAACCGAAAATAATTTTTCCAGAATGATTTGAAATTTTTGAATTTAATTGTTAATAACTTTTTAACGAAGCCTCCATCAACAAATTGGTGTTCTTGATTTTCGTCTTATTTTGGCCTCTAGAATCCCCCATTAAAATTTTTCCCATGGGTGGTCGAACACCTTGTATAATGTCGAAGGTTAGGTTATGTTAGGTTAGGTTGAGTTTTTTAATTAACTCCTTCCCGTACTTTAATGAGTCTAACTCGTGATGAAGATTTTGGCCCAAACTTATTTTTTTAGAGATTGTAAACAGAGATTCTTATAATCTCTGTTACAAAGCAGTTTAGCATCAGTCTGGTCTGTTTACCGCGCGTTTACGCTTACCAGTTTGAGCCCGAATTTCGTCGAGCTTAATAGCACGAGAGGGGGTTAATATTTAATAATGTGTAATGATCGTTTACCGGGCAAGTTCACCCTGCTAAACTGACCTGATACGTTTCGAGCAAACGAAAACCAAGACACAATAATATTACCCACTTACTTTTGTCACTTTCTCCTTGTGCACCTCCTCGAGCCTCATTTGTGCCTGTTTGTAGCTCTGATGCTCGGAGCGGGGATCAAAGTGTGTTAGATACGGATCTGGCGTGCTCTGCGACTGCGGCGATTGTTGCGTGCTGGTGCTAACTGGCAATGGCATCGCCGTTATGTCCTGTTTAGGTTTTTCCGTCGTTGAAATTGTCGTTGATAATCGACTGAACAAAATCAAACGCACCATAACGTCGCTCGTCCTAAATTACTAGACAATGCAACAAGCTAGACACGGCGCAATCTTTTGCAAGCATTAATATTACTAGCTTGTAAAACATTGCGTAGGATGTCTTGAATTTTCGATTATCCCGTTAACAAAAATAAGTCGTGTGTTTAAGCGTTGTTCGGGACTCGACTTTTGTTTTATTTCTTGCTGGTTTACCTTGTCGTGGTGTCGTAATCGTCGAGGTACTCCTCGTCGCTCTCTTCGTCGTCAGGCTGGTCGCTGAGCACGTCCTCGGGGTCCGCGTCAGAGTCGTCTTCGTCGTCCGTGTCGGCGTCAAGGTCGTCCTCGTCATCGAGATCGTCTTCGTCCTCGTCGAGTTCGTCGTCCATACCCTTCGGAATCGGCAAGTCGATTGGCTGCTTGGGCTTCGCATTTTCTGCAAATCACAAGAGAAACCTGATTATTTTTTTGTTTTTTTCTTACAGCAATTTCTATCTACCGCCAACGTTCTGTCCACATTTTTTTTTAACGCGCGAGTTTCACTCGATAATTGCAATTTCAGACGCTGTTTTTGCCGAAAGTCACAGTAAGTAAATAATATATTTTTTTGTGATCGTGAAAATTGTGACGATTCAAATATCCAAGCCGTGACTCGAAGCCACGTTCTCGATCTGTCTGCGCGAAAACTTGGCTGCAAACGCCGAAGGAAAGTTTCCGTTCGCGCTGGTATTAATGCCAAACGGATAGAGCGTGGCATCGCGTTCAATTTCATTGCACGATCCGCGGAAATATTACATTATTCATGGAACAACCTACTGGTGCACTTAATTCCTGGAAATGGTGTGACTAGCTGAAGACAGAGAACGGTACCGAGAAGGAAGAGCTGCCAAATTGGACATTTAAATAAAATTATTATTACCATATTGCAGTAACAAATCTCGTGTACTTTCGGCAACCCACGAAAAAATTCAGAATTTTCCAGTCCAGCAGCTTACAATATTTTATTTAAATCTGCAGTAAATACTTAAATTTTTGGATGAAAATAAATTCTTGCGTTTCGAATTACGAGCACAGGAATTCTGCGTCCACCGGAAAATTCTGGTTATTAATTTTAACAAATTCTACCCATCAAAAATATTCTTTTTTTTTTTTTAAAAAAAAAAGGATGAAACGATGAAATGATTACGGGTACGGTAATTGAATTATTACATTATAAAAACGACGTTTTATTTGTTGCATTTAAAACCTACCTGCAAATTGGATACTGTCGTAGTTAATAAGGGAAACTGTAAATGGACAAAAGAGTCAGAGTTAACAAATGTTGGCATGACCGTCAGAGCGAATAAATTGTGATATACAATGGAAACCAAATCGAAAACTAAATCTAATTTTGCAGCTGCGGACCGGATGTTTATTAATGTTGCACAACATTATGTAGCGATTTTCTCTTGGCGTTTTGCATTCGTTTAAAAGTGAACAGAACTTTTCGGTAGTTCTAAACGTAAGTAATAATATTATTTATCGATGTAGACACAAGTAATGATACAGATATGAATGACATGATGCAGGTAGACAAACATTCACGCAAGCAATATTTTATTAACGCTCGTAACCTATGTATTATATAAAAAGTAAATTTTTTGAAACGTATCGAGCAGATAAAGGGTGTCAAAAACAGGTGGTTAAAAACTTTGCAGACTCGCGGTACTTGCCGAAGCGAGTAAAAAGTACTTGCTGAACAAAGGTTCTTAGATCGACCCTGTCGGAGTGAATAGCGCTTTTCTGCGTCGATAATGTAAATTACTTATCCGTGCTGGTTCATCGCTCCGGGGCACGAAAATAAAGGATTATCAAAGATTACACGGAAGCACGAAGAAACCTGTATTTTCTGAACCGTCGTTACCAAAACGTTCCACTGTTTCAAAATTTCGTTATCCAAAGAGAGAATAATCCCTGTAAAATATTCATTCTTCGAAGTATATCCCTGTAATCGTTAAAGCTAATTTTGATCACAGCTAACGGGTGTGAATAAATTCCGTAACTCAAGAGGATTTGGAAAATGAAAAGTGACAAATTTACGTTCGTATTTTTTTTTATTTTACAGTTGATTTAAGAAGTATTTAAGTCGACAAAATTAGATGGTTCACCCGTGTGTGTCTGTTCGTTACGAGCAAACAGTTTTAAAAGTACAAGCATAAGTTTCGAAGAGTAGGCGATGAAGCCTATTTACTGTACCGATACTCTTTTGGCCGGAGGTTCGAACCTTATTGGAGCTTTTTCCGATGATAGGGTAAACGTAACAGTAATCAATACTGACCCAGTGACCGTCACTTCCCGCATTTTTAGTTAAATATTAAGCTCTAAGGTTAGCTTCGTCGAAGATATTATCCAGAGCCCTGCTATGTTTATCAAAAATCTACTGAGAGTAAATAAATACTTTTATACCATATAAATTGAACAGTTTCAATAATATTTTCATCGATACATACTAATTATTATTTTATTTTTTCCTTTTCCAGAGAAGAATTACACTTAACCTAACCTAACCAAGACGAATACTTTCATACCATATAAATTGAACAGTAGACGTTTCAATAATATTTTCCTTGATACATACTAATTATTGTTTTATTCATTCTTTTCCAGAGAAGAATTGCACTTAACCTAACCTGACCTAACCTAACCAAGACGAATACTTTCATACCATATAAATTGAACAGTAGACGTTCAAATAATATTTTCCTCGATACATACTAATTATTATTTTATTCTTTTTTTCCCAGAGAAGAATTACACTTAACCTAACCTAACCTAACCAAGATGAATACTTTCATATCATATAAATTGAACAGTAGACGTGTCAATAATATTTTCCTCGATACATACTAATCATTTAATTTTTTCTTTTCCAAAGAAGAATCGTAAAATGGCTGAAACTACGAGGCGACGTTGACCAATTAAAAATTTGCCTGCAGCGGTCACAGGCAATAATCAGAAGGCCAGCGGCAGAAAATTTATACAGTTTCCCGCAAAAAAAAAAAAAAAAATATGCGTTTTAGAGTATAATATTCCCTAGAGGTGGTCGAGTCAGGTGACTCACCCTGCGTCGAAAAAAAAATTCGGCCACCTAGTGTATGCAGAGCGGATCCTCGCAAGGGACGCAATAACTCGTCCCTTACCCGTCCTGAAAAACTCTAATTTGTCTCTGTTATGTTGAAGAGGACAGCCGTCTTGGCTAACTAGGTTCTCGAGATGTTCCATTCTCCGAGAATAGACACGCTGATGAGCCGACTTCTCGAGTTCTGCAAAGGCAGACAAAAGCTTCGCCTGGCGTATCCTCCCGGTGCTATCCTTTTATCTGGGTCACGCGGTGGTTGTGTTGGCAGTTTTTTTTTTTTCTTCTTCCTCAGAATATTAGTACGTCTATTGCGCGTATCGGAAGCACCCTTCGTCCGCCCCCACACCATCCCCCGTTGGCGAACGCTGACCGAAAGAAGTATCAAGATTTGATCGACGATACGTAAGGAACGGAAGCGGCCACGAGAGGCTTCCACACGTACGCTTTCAACGCTGAACAGAGGGGAGAAGCTTTGCTCGGTCATCTGTAGAAATCGACGCGCTGAAAACCGTACAGCAGGCGCAAAGCCTGGCTAGAGTAAAAATAACGTTGCTGACAAAATGTTACAGCGAGCTGCCTCGTAGACGCGTTTCGCTACTAGCGCCAACAAACAATGCGTAGACTCGAGCAAACAGGAATCAACGCCATCTGCGCCGTGAATCCAACTTTAGAGTCTGTGTGTTTGTGATTTGGCTCTAACTTGTAGTGGTTCTGTCCGATTCGAACCAAATTTTGTTCAGCTGCTCCTTAGGTTCAGACAGAAAGTATTAGCTACTTAATTTCCTCTTAGAACGATTTGGTAAATTACTATATTAACTATATTGAAAATATTCTTGAAGTTTCGAAAACTGTTTCTTCCGATATATTTCTTTCCACCCAAACACGAGACAACGCGTCCTGTATCGAGGATCAAACTTTGGGGTCTGTGTGTTTGTGAATTGGCTCTAACTTGTAGTGGTTTTGTCCGATTCGAACCAAATTTTGTTCAGTTGCTCCTTAGGTTCAGACAGAAAGTATTAGCTACTTAATTTCCTCTTAGATCGATTTGGTAAATTACTATATTAACTATATTCAAAATATTCTTGAAGTTTCGAAAACTGTTTCTTCCAATATATTTCTTTCCACCCAAACACGAGACAACGCGTCCTGTATCGAGGATTAAACTTTGAGGTCTGTGTGTTTGTGATTTGGTTCTAACTTGTAGTGGTTCTGTCCGATTCGAATCAAATTTTGTTCAGTTGCTCTTTAGGTCCCAACAGAGAGTATCGTCCACTTAATTTCCTCTTAGAACGATTTGGCAAATAGTTATGTTGCTTTTATACTAAATATATTGGAAACCTTATTTTTTGCTTAAAAGCATTATGTCTGAACTATTTCTAGCAGAATAACATTAAAGTAAATAGAAACCATTATTTCCTCTTTTTTTTCTACCCGATAGAGAACGGTTCGCGTTCGAGTCGATGGTATTATTCGTTCGAAAATATTGTCTTTGTAGCTTTCAACCGAATTGGGAAAGAATCGATACGACAATGAGGCTTTCCAATTTCGAGACACGCCTAAGATACGCGCCACGCGTTTTCTTCAGCTAATTTTCCGAAACATTGGAGCAGACCAAGGGGTCTGGCCGTTCCTTTGTCCCCAGCCCCGTGTTAGTAAAAGTTAGAGGAATAAACGGGGGGAGCGTGCGTGGCGTCTGGTCGGGCCGAGGGTGGTCGTAACGCTGTCGGTGATTCATCGGTGATTCCTATTGATTCACAACTACGCAGAAACTCTATCGAATGTGCCGCGAACCGGCTGCCATAAGACCCTTCTTACAGACTGACAAGTGTATCGGGGTCGACTTTATTAGCTGCCCCCCTGCACACTGCAGAGAACTATTCGAATAGTTTACTGCTTGGACACACGAATACTCGAAAGATACGAACAACAAAATTCGATCGTCTTCCCATTGCAATATTAGCTGGAAAAAAAATCACAAATCCGTGACGAATTTTTTAAAATTAATCCTTCCCCCCTATACAGTGTCTCATCACAAATTTATTAGTCAATCCTTTTATAAACAAATTTAGGCAAAAAAAATTATTTGGAATTAAATCATACGTCAAGGGATCAAATTACCCCATGAGAATATTTTAAATTTTATTGAAGATTATTTTATTAAAATTTATTTTATATAAAAAACTATTCAGATATAAATATAAAAAGAAACCAACTCAGTAATAATAACAGTTATAAAATATAATTTCGATTGTAACAACCATTATTAATCGTTTTAAAATTTCTTTTATATAAAAAAACTATTCAGATGTGAATCTAACGAAAATGCAATTATCTACGTTGTAGCTGAGTCTGTGATAATAGGGAATAATGAGGGAAGATATAAAAAATGTAGAAAATTTGTATGGATTGCAACCGAGTGGGAGTGATTCGAATATCGATAAATAAATAAGACAGGGTGTTACGGGGTAGTAGATTGAAAAGAAAAGATACAGAGCGCAGGAACGAGCAGCAAAGCCATAGTGTTTCGTTGCGCAGCCGTCGAGAACGTCGACGGGTCGTTATTGATTGCACGAGCGAGCAAGACAGAAGGCAGCTAGGGTGAAGCTGGGCAAAAGCGAGGAGGGCAGAATCGAAATATAACCACTTTCTTAATGCAACCCCCTCCAGTCTTCGAGCACTCGCGACAGTCGATTGGAAGTAGCGCAAAACGAGAGGACATTTTTATTCGTAAACCGAACAAGGAATTAATAAGCGACGAATACATTTATTCAAATATCCCAGGCCCCTTTCGTCGTTCATCCGTTTCTTCCGGCGATTTCGCAGTCGATAATCCCCCCTTTGAAGGGATCGCCTCGTCTCTCGGTCGAAAGGAATTTCTTGGGAGTTTAAAAAAATCATTTCTTGGGCATTTATAGAGCAAGAGGGAATTTTATTTTACGTATAATTTTGTTAACGTTGATAGATGAAATTAATTCGCAAATTTAGTCGCGACGACGAGTGCCGGACCGATCGGTCGCAAATTTAGTCCTGACCCAATCCCAGATCTAAAAAGTTTACGAAAGAACGTTCGAACATCGATTGGAATAAGATAAAACAGAATAAAATTCAAAGTATCTCGTGAGATATTACATTTTTAATAATCGTGCCTCGATACTTTTGTACACAGAATGATATTGCACTTAAAATCACGAATAGAAAAAATTTATACGATAGAGGGTTGTAATTTGGGTTCCAATTCCTAGAAAGTTTGTTTACCGAATGATTTTTTAATAATAAATCGAAAGATGTAACTGAAAGTTACTATCGTAGGAATTTATGTGTTTACGTTTTGAGGTTATGATCGTTTAGAGCAACGAGCACAGAACGAACGAGTACATCCGCCATTGTGGGTCCTAACGATCGGTTCGTGTTAATATCGAACGTATTCGAGCCACCGTACGAAACGTTCACTCTTTGTAACTTCATTGAAGGCATACATCGATGATTAATGGAACAATGAGGAGAACCGTTGAAACGTTACAATGGTATTATACGTCTGGATGGATCCTAGAATGTATACTCGAGGCGTGAAAAGAGTCGATTAGAACGAGCACACACAGGCGCGAAACGACAAAGAGCGTTACGAAGTACGCCCGCATTATTTACGACACGGGGATATCGGGCTACATATTTTTCCATGTTTCACTGATGATTCGATTACAATAACACGCCTGGTCGTTACATTTTTTTTACCTTTGCTAAACGTCGACCTGGAAACTCGATGTCGGAACACTTATACACGGTGTGCGTTCTCATGCTACAGTTTTACTCGCGAAAGCTCGCGACCACACTTTGAAAAGTGTTCCCCTCGACGAGGGATGGGCGAAATTCTCGTCCAAAATACCAAATTTCAAACAACGAACAATCTGTTAGATGAAAATTACGACCTGCAGGGGAAAATAAAAAACAAATTTCAAATCGATTCTGGAAAAATTATTTTCGGTTGTGGGAGTCAATCACGATCATTTTTGGTGAATAGACATACCCTCGAATTCCTACCCATTTTCTAGAAAAAAATTCGGGAAGGTGCGAAATTTTTCGACAAAATTAAAAAATTTCAAATCATACTAAAAAAATTATATTTAGTTACAGGGGTCAATTACAAGCTTTTTTGGTGAACAGACATAGTCTCGAATTCCTACGCATTTTCTAGAAAAAAATTCGAGAAGGTGCGAAATTTTTCGACGAAATTAAAAAATTTCAAATCGTTCTGGAAAAATTATTTTCGGTTGCGATGGTCAATTACAACCATTTTTGGTGAACAGATATACCCCCGAATTCCTACGCATTTTCGAGAAAAAAATTCAAGTAGGTTCCGAAGTTTTTCGACGAAAAAAAAAAATTTCAAATCGTTCTGGAAAAATTATTTTCAGTTGTGGGGGTTAATTACAACCATTTTTGGTGAATAGACATACCCTCGAAATCCTACGCACTTTCGAGAAAAAAATTCCTTACCGAAAATCTAATTAGGTGACTGACAAAAAAAAAAATTTCCAATCGTTCTGGAAAAATTATATTCAGTTCTGGGGGTCAATTACAATCATTTTTGGTGAATAGACATACCCCCGAAATCCTACGCATTTTCGAGAAAAAAATTCAAAAAGGTGCTGAAATTTTTCA
Source organism: Colletes latitarsis (assembly GCF_051014445.1). Lineage (NCBI taxonomy): Eukaryota > Metazoa > Arthropoda > Insecta > Hymenoptera > Colletidae > Colletes > Colletes latitarsis. The sequence continues at coordinate 19,726,858 of NC_135135.1, read as the reverse complement.
GCGAAAAAGAGAATTTCTGAATAGATATCCTAAATAGACGTGCTATAGAAGAGATGCAAAAGGAAAGGAGGGGGGTGGTGGATAAAAATAAACAATTATAGGCGTAGATGACCAATCAGTTTTGAAAAGTATCTATTTCTGATTGTATAAATAATTATTCGTGATCCATTGTTCGAATAAAATTCTGCTTATCTTTGTTTTCGTTCATGCAAATCGAGATTCGTTAACCCTTTCGTCAGTGATTTTTCCTCTTCCCCGAAATAAAAATTCGAGTCTTTGCGCACAAGCGTATTATTTAATTTTTGTCTTAACGTCAATTTTCAGTTTTCATCGTTGGGCGAATAGAAATTTTATAGAGAATTTCGCGAAAGCTACGAAACAATATTTTTTGTTAATTGTTTAATTGTTTATCAACGACAAAAATGGAACTCTGCGGAACTCGTTACAATCAATAAGGCCGAAAACAGCGAGTCAGAGTTTGGCTGAAAAAGTTGAAAAATCCCTTAAAAATGCATTCGTTTTTTTGTTGCCTCGTCAGGCGTGATTTTTGCACTTTTTTTGAACAAACGGTATTAATACCGTAGAGAGTTCCGCGGGATTTCGTTGAAAAATATTATTTAATTCCTTTTCCGAGGGTTTGCATAGTTTTTGGTTTTTTTTTTTAATCTCTAGAGCCTGGATTATAATGAGAAGAACAAGACTCAGAAAAAATATTTAAAAATCCTAAAGAACCTGAAAAATTGAACACGTTTTGGGGAGCAGCAAAGTTATATTTTCCAACGCGATAAGGCTGCAACGAATTCTGTATGCATAAATGAGAAAATTTGCAAAAGAAATTATGAACTTTTTTATCCGCCATCTTGCATCTCTGGGATTTAAATATCATTGGCAATGCATGAAGATCGTTTCTAGACAAATTCACAACGCTGGAAGGTAATATAAAAATCTCCCTTGTTGGATTTCCAAAGTCAAAAAGGGGAAAGGAACACGTACCAATTATTAAAACAGGATTCTGATCCATTTGAAAATCTTAAAGTGTTCCTTCTGGGAACGATTTTGCTTGAAACTGGTGTCAAATTATCTAAGAAATAAATTCATTTAAATAAAATAAAATTGAGAAGATATTCGTACGAATCGCATTTTCAAACCATTGCTAAAATTAAAAAAAATCAAATAATATTAATTCCGATAAATAGTAATAACGAGACTTTGTTACAATTTATACAATCATAATCTATTATTTAAACAGGCAATATTAAGGAGGTATTAATAAACGCGAAACAACAAATAATATCGCGTGCCACTCCGTTTCGAACACACAAGAAATTCGATGCGTCGTGTTTTTAACGCGAGAGAAAGGATTAACAGGCAAACGAATTCACTTCAACTTCAACACATGCCAGTCGATGAATGAATGAATGGTGGTATGAGAATGTACGTACGTTACGTACCTTTCAGGTGTTTCGGACAGCACACAAACTCGACACCGGAGAACAGGGATATTCCGCAGGGCAACAGCATCGCGAAGCTTCTCAGATTCATGTTCCTCTCCCTGCAGGTGTCCGCGGCGGTTGCGTTCCATCTGAAACACAGAATTCCCCGCTGCTCTTTACGAACATTCTCGTTAAAACCTGAATTCAGACCCCAAAAGCAATTTTTTGGATCTATTTCTAATCAAACGGAGATTAAACTCGTCAAAAATGAATCCTACAATTAAAAAAAAAATACAGGGTGTTCGGACACCCCTGGGAAAAATTTTAACGGGGGATTCTAGAGGCCAAAATAAGACGAAAATCAAGAATACCAATTTGTCGATGGAGGCTTCGTTAAAAAGTTATTAACGTTTAAAGTTCCGTCTGTATTGAATTTTTTTCTCGAAAATGCGCAAGATTTCGGGGGTATGTGTAATGACTAAAAATGATTGTAATTGACCCCTGCAACCGAAAATAATTTTTTTAGAATGATTTGAAAAATTTTTTTTCCGTCGAAAAATTTCACATTCTCGAATTTTTTTCTCGAAAGTGGGTAGGAATTCGAGGATGTGTCTATTCACCAAAAATGCTTGCAATTGACCCCTGCAACTAAAAATAATTTTTACAGAACGATTTGAAATGTTTGAATTTAATTGTTAATAACTTTTTAACGAAGCCTCCATCAACAAATTGGTATTCTTGATTTTCGTCTTATTTTGGCATCCAGAATCCTCCATTAAAATTTTTATCCCAGGGATGGCCGAACACCCTGTATATTAATCACTAAATACAAAAAAGTAGATGTATTTTCCAAACTACACAATAGAAACAAATTCCAGTATACTTCGTTACTACACAGAAACAAAAAAGATAACGTTTCACGGTAAAATAAAATTTTTCGTTCCCTGTATATTTCAAGAATATGTTATATATCGGTATCGTTGGTTTTTCCCTTTGTATTCTGAAGAGGGGCGAGAATATCGCTCGAAACGTCAATAATATAATCGTTCTCGACACGCTGTCGCCCTTTGAACCGACAAATTTTCCACTTTAATTTATCAAACGTTAATTGCTTTAAGAGAGGCAGGGGGAAAAAAAATAAAATAAAAAAAAAAAATCAGAGTACATTTCACAGAAAATTCAATCCCACCGTTTCAAATATATTTCACGAGAATCCACTGAACCGACAACAATGGCGTGCAAGAGCGCGAATTATTGAACCGCGAATTCCAATAACGCCGGGAGAGTCGGTGTTAAGGACAGAGTTACGTGGTGCTGGACACGCGTGAATCGATACTTGGCTCGTCGCTTCTTCCCCGTTGAAATTCAATTCCTTACCTGTGAGATTCCCAGCATTTCGTCTGATTGTGAAGGTGGTCGAACAGGCAACCTTCTGGCACGAGCAACGCGTCGCTTTGGAACGGCCCCTCTGTGAAAAGAAATGGCCGGTGAAAAGAAACGAGTCGTGTACTACGCGGCGAAACAACTACCGTGCATCCAAACGCTACAGACGCGAACCAGAAATCGCGTCGCACTGTCTGCCGTGCAGACTATTCCGTGATCGATGGTTAAATCAAACGAACGACTCCACGCGGAACCATTCTATCGCGCAACAATACTTCAAAGAAAAATCTTTCAGCTATTTTTGAGAATTAAATTTATCTGCATTCAAATGTTCCAACACCCTGGAAATATAATTTAAAAATTCAAATGTTCGTTTGAATTTTTGAAATTTTAACGTGAGATTCTAGGGGGCAAAATAAGACGAAAATCAAGAATACCAATTCGTTGGTTGAGGCTTCGTTAAAGAGTTATTAACGTTTAAAGTTCCGCCTGTAGAACCGCTATCGCGTGCACGCGGCTGTTCGCAGATCGAAACTTTAAACGTTAACAACTTCTTAACGAAGCATCGATCAACAAATTGGTATTCTTCATTTTCGTCTTATTTTGCCCTCTAGAATCTCCCATTAAAATTTTTCCCAGGGATGGCTGAATTTTAAAATAAAAAATAAAATAAAAATTATAAAATGTATCGTGAAAAGTTAAATTTGAAGGGGGGGGCCAGTATCAATATTTAAAGTTAAAAAATCATATTTCTACCACGATCTTCCCGTCTAAAATCGTCGCGTATAGTACGCCTTGGCTTCGTACGCGAATCTGAACAGGTTGATAGTACCGAATCTATTTCTAGACACAAACAAGCCAGATATGACCTTTAACGAGATTTGCTTGCACTAATTCCCAGTCAAGTGCACGTGCGATCGAGAAATTTTCTAACAAGGAACACCGCCCAATTGGCAATCTTCGATTTTTATCAAACATAGCACAACGGACGGAGCGTACAAAAATACACGCGTTTTTTCGTTTTGAACGGAGTGACAAAAATAGGGGGCACGACAAATTTTAAATTTTGCAAGTTTACGTTCGATCGTCCAAGAAATAGAATTTAAAATTGTCCAAAATTTCAGTGATATTGATTTTGGAAATCGACGCGTCGAAAACAGAAGCCCATTTTCAGTCGGTTATTCGATTGTGACGGGAATAACGTACCACCCTGTAGATTCTACGTGTCTACTCAACCCCTTAACGCGAGTTCACTCCCGCTTGTACGCAGTACTCGACAACCCGAAGAATCAATACGGCAGAAACTGCGAATCAGAGTCACTCGCTGGGATTTGCACGTAAACCTGAACGCGATCCTCAGGTGGCGGTCTAATTCATAAACCTGTAGGGGTAAACAGTATAGTTGTTTGCCACCTGAGAGCGATTGGCCCCGTTTTAACGAACAAAACGATATTAAGAAACCTTTACGTCATGCATTTTTACTTTGAACGTATAAATAAGCTATTTACTATGCACGTATACGTATTTCCTCATCGTTAATTAATTATTTAGATGCATGGAAGAAGCTGTTTTTCTGTTTGTTAAAGAATAAATTTATGAGTATAGTAATATTCGTAATTGTGATAATAAAAATACAAATATCGCGTGGAATAATGATTTTTAACGAACAAAACGATATTAAGAAACCTTTACGTCATGCATTTTTACTATGAACGAACAAATAAGCTATTTTCTATGCACGTATACGTATTCCCTCATCGTTAATTAATTATTTAGATGCATGGAAGAAGCTGTTTTTCTGTTTGTTAAAGAATAAATTTATAAATATAGTAATATTCGTAATTGTGATAATAAAAGTGCAAATATCGCGTGGAATAATGATCACTGCTGTTAAAGATACAACAAACGCGAATGGAAATCTCGTTTGCAAGGTTTACAATAACGAAAGATTATTGAATGCGTTGATGATGCCATTAAGGAGTCATTCGATGCGAGAGTGGAATGTTTTATTCCCGTTAAAGAGTACGGCTGTAAACCGCGCTGTGTACTAATGGTTCAAATGTTCCCTTAATTAAAATAATGAATGGTTGACGGTAAATGCTTTATACCCATCGGTGTGTGTACAACGCGATAATAAACTTTAATTCACGATCACACGAAGGATCGCGTGGATTTTAAAATGGCAACAACGAACGGGTCGCGAAAGAAAACAGACAAATATTTGCAAACTCGTCTGTGCAAATAAAGTGGTAACATCTGTTACGCGCGAGCAGATTTTTATTGATTCTTTCTGCGATATCTGTAACGCCCAATTTCTACGTTCAATTAGTAAAATGATCTACGTGTATCGGACTCTACGTTTCCTGCACGACGCCAGAGACGAACGAAACAAAAATGGCGCCTACCTAGGCATCTGTACGGCTTGACCCAACGCGACAATTTGCATTTGGTTCTTCCTGGCTTACACCATCCGCTGACCCTCACGTAGTGCGACGATTCTACGATGTTGGTGATGTCTCTCTTTGGGTAAGCCTAAAAAAACACATAATCAAATCACGCGACGGTAATTCAACACCGAACGATCAAACTGAATCGATAAAGCGAACGAATAAAGTGGAAGTTCCTTTCGCATTTAATTCTCGAGCAGCGGATTGGAAATGCGATATTTAACGGGCTCCAAAGGGGGCTAAATTTGAAAAAAGACGTACAGTAAAATCTCGAAACGTTTTATATAAAAATTATACACTTTGTATTTCCGAGACACTCGGTATAAGTCTGCCTCGGAATCCAGCGCCGTTCCAGAACCAATAAATATCGAATTTCCAGTTCCCCGTATAAAGCAAACATTTTATTTTCCCACGGAGAAAGCGCAGAAAGATCGCAGCTTTCGTTTAATGCGTTTCGGTGCATGCATGCAATTTCACGGGCGCGCGCGACTGCAGCTGAAACACGTTAATTTCAATCCGCCGAATTATCATGCCTTTCACTCGATAATGCATACATGCATCAACGACAGAACACCGCGTGTTATCTCCGCGCCAGATATTGAAACGTCGCTCGTCTATTTCTGTCAATTAAAAAAAAACGTGCTCTCCGAGGACGCCACGAATGCGGCGCGAGCGATCCTTTCGGGAACCGAGCGCAATTGCTGTGCTTTCTTCGCATTGCGTAAACGCACGCTGACGTTCGTACTCGATTGAACATTTTTACGGACTCGATGCGTGGCTGTGCTCAAGTAGGAGGAATATTTTTCGCCTACGCGACGATCGTAGTTTTCTATCTACTTTCGTATTATTACGCTATTAACAGCAATGCTTGGATCCCCGTTGCTGATTGTGTGGAGGGAACTCCCCTTGACACAACGAAGCTCGATACCGTCGAGCGAACGCGTAGTAACCTGATCCTGGGTCTCGAATATCGGTGAGACGATGCACAGTGCATGATGTAAACATGAAACTTTGTTACTTTTGTTTCTTTTTTAATGAAATTTTTACAGTTTTTACGAGAGCTTTTCGATTAAAATAAGATCAAAGATATAATTGTTTCCTAACCTACTTCTAATAGAGTATAAGATGGCCACTTAATAAGAAATACAGGGTGTTTAGCCACTCCTGGGAAAAATTTTAATGGGATATACTAGAGACCAAAATAAGACGAAAATCAAGAATATCAATTTTTTGATTGAGGCTTCGTTAAAAAGTTATTAACAATTAAATTCAAAAATTTCAAATCGTCTTGGAAAAATTATTTTTAGTTGCAGGGGTCAATTGCAAGCATTTTTGGTCAACAGACATACCACCGAAATCCTGCCCACTTTCTAGAAAAAAATTCAAGAAGGTGTGAAATTTTTCGACGGAAAAAAATTTTTTAAAATCATTCTGAAAAAATTATTTTCGGTTGCAGGGGTCAGTTGCAAGCATTTTTGGTCACTACACATACCCGCGAAATCCTACGCACTTTCGAGAAAAAAATTTCTTACCGAAAATATAATTTCTGGCCAGAAAGGTCTGCCCAAATTTTCATACGAATCTTTAAAACACCATAACTTCTGAACGGATTGGACGATTTTAATGTTTAAAAAAGCAAACCACGCGTATTTTGATGAAGAATATGTACAAATGGCAAAAATATTCGAAAAGTTGGTCCTTGACCCCGCAAAATGAGAAAAACCCCATAAAAATGGTCCAATTTTCAAAGAACCATAACTCCTACAATTGTGAATATATTTCAATGAAACTATTTTCTGAGGTAGAGCTCAAGGGTACCTACAAAAAAGTATTAGACAACTTTTCTGTGGGGCGTCAAACAAAATTACTAAAAATGAAAAAGGAATTTTTAAGAAAAATCGACAGGGGGTGGTAGGTGCCTACATTTTTCGGCGAAAAAAAATGTTTTCAAATCGTTTAAAAAAAATTATTTTCAGTTGCAGGAGTCGATTACAATAATTTTTGGTCATTACACGTACTCCTGAAATCCTATCCATTTTCGAGAAAAAAATTCGAAAAGACGTGAAATTTTTCAACAGAAAAAAAAAAATCCCAAATCGGTTTGGAAAAATTATTTTCGGTTGCGGGGATCAATTACAATCATTTTTCGTGAATAGACATACCCCTGAAATCTTGCGCATTTTCGAGAAAAAAATTCAAAAACGATGGAACTTTAAACGTTAATAACTTTTTAACGAAGCCTCCATCAACAAATTAGTATTCTTGATTTTCGTCTTATTTTGGCCTCTAGAATCCGCCATTAAAATTTTTCCCAAGGGTAGCCGAACACCCTGTATAGTCCAAGTTATATCGTGTTTGATATTATTTTAAAAAGCTCACGAATATATCAGCAAAGGTCCCATTAGCAAAAAATAAATAAGTTTCACATTGTGTTATTCTTATTTATCCTTCGTTCGCTGTCCTTTTCTACGTTCGGCAAGATGCAAAGACGCCATAGTTCGGCTAGTGACTTTCTGGGAACTGAAAGTTAACCATGCTGGGTACTATCGATTTTGAGAAGCGTTATGCGTTAAAGCAGAGCAAAAGTACAGACTTCTAGACACAAATTGTACAAATGCAACGAATACAGTCTTAAAAATGTAAAATGTCGAATCACGAAAATCGAATTAATTCGACGCGAAAGAATATGGATTACGAAAAATATATCACTAGTTTTCTAGAACCGTGCATTGCAATGCGTCTCGTTGACCTGTTTCCACGTTTCCTACTGAAAACCTTAAACTTTCGGGCAGCAACGAACGTGTCGAGAGACTAAATGCCAGGAAATAAGAAGTGCGATCAAAGAGGAAAGAGAAGGAAGTGTAACAAGGCGAAACGAGCTCGTATCGCGGATGCACAGTCAGGGAAAAATTTGAGTGGACACTTTACGAATGTAACAGGTGTGTATTTATTAACCGAGAGTTAAAGTGATCATCGTCGAGTATACTTTAATTCAACAAGTATAAAATCTTCGCCACGCTCGCCGTAGTAATTATATTTAAAGTCTCGCGATCGACTGTGTCTCAAATTCAACGAATTTAATTCTATTTATAACTACAAAATGGGATTAAGTGAAAAATACTAATTGCAAGCGATTTTATTTTCAACTGTTTGAAGATGATGGCGTTGCTCGAAATTTGTATCTAGTCGCGTTTACTGTTTTTTAAAATATCAGAACAGAGGTTTCAATTAGTCTACGATGTTTTAGTCGCTTACCTTCTTGCAGTATTCGAGGATTTCGAGCTTGTCCGTCATGCAGCTCTTCTTGTCGGACGAGGAGACCCAACGGCCCTGTTCGCCCATGTGTTGTGCCAGATACACCTCTCCGGGCTCGCATAATGTGGCAACCTTCGCAAACCGTTCGCATAAACACAGTCACCCTTTCGTTACTTTACATCCAGCTTGAAACAAATGGGAATTCCGCGGCGCCGCTTAAACGCGATAAATCTTCAAGTTTCGCTGGAGCTCTTTCGCGCGACTTTACGGGGCGTCTGAATGCAAATTCCCCCGCTACCTCGGAAATGGAAAAAATTTTTGCAGGAAGCGAGGGAAATGTTTCTCCTTCCGACGAAATCCTTCGAGATTGCGCACCACGGCGGAATATAAATGTACGCCTCTCTGGTCGAGACAATTCTCTCGAACGAAGTTGGAAGTAAAGGGAGACACAAATACCATCACGGTCCCAGAGAAAATTCAATATGAAGAGGACCGTGCAACTTCATGGTACGAACGTCGTGTTAAGCCATTCGTGCTTTACGTTCTATACGGGGTGTCCCCGTACAACAGGGTCGAGTTTGTACTGTAGAAGACAGAAGTAATGTACAGGATGTTCGGCCATCCCTGGGATAAAAATTTTATTGGGAGATTCTGGAGGGCAAAATAAGATGAAAATCGAGAATATCAATTTGTTGACTGAGGCTTCGTTAAAAAGTTATTAAAAAGTTTCAAATCATTCCGAAAAAATTACTTTTGATTGCAGGGATCAATTACGATCGTTTTTGGTCATTAGATATACCCCTGAAATCCTACTCACTTTCCAGAAAAAAATTCGAGTAGGTGCCTTTTTTTAGACGAAATTAAAAAATTTCAAATCGTTTTGAAAAAATTATTTTTGATTGCAGGGGTCAATTACGATCATTTTTGGTCATTAGACATACCTCTAAAATCCTACCCATTTTCTAGAAAAAAATTCGAGAAGGTGTGTAATTTTTCGACAAAATTAAAAAATTTCAAATTGTTCTAGAAAAATTATTTTTGATTGCAGGGGTCAATTACGATCGTTTTTGGTCATTAGACATACCCCCGAAATCCTACCCCATTTTCTATAAAAAAATTCGAGAAGGTGTGTAATTTTTCGACAAAATTAAAAAATTTCAAATCGTTTTGGAAAAATTATTTTTGATGCAGGGGTCAATTGCGATCATTTTTGGTCATTTGACATATCCCCGAAATCCTACTCACTTTCAAGAAAAAAATTCGAGTTGGTGACTAAATTTTTCGGCGAAATTAAAAAATTTCAAATCGTTTTAGAAAAATTATTTTTGATTGCAGGGGTCAATTACGATCATTTTTGGTGAATAGACATACCCCCGAAATCCTATCCACTTTCCAGAAAAAAATTCGAGTAGGTGCCTTTTTTTAGACGAAATTAAAAAATTTCAAATCGTTTTGAAAAAAATATTTTTGATTGCAGGGGTCAATTACGATCATTTTTGGTCATTAGACATACCCCCGAAATCCTACCCCATTTTCTAGAAAAAAATTCGTGAAGGTGTGTAATTTTTCGACAAAATTAAAAAATTTCAAATCGTTTTGGAAAAATTATTTTCGGTTGCAGGGATCAATTTCAATAATTTTTTGTGAATAAACCTACCCTCGAAATCCTACCCCCTTTGGAGAAAAAAATTCATTACGAGCGGAACTTTAAACGTTAATAACTTTTTAACGAAGCCTCCAAGAACAATTTGTTATTCTTGATTTTCATCTTATTTTGGCCTCTAGAATCTCCCATTCAAGTTTTTCCCAGGGTTGGCTGAACACCCTGTATGTAGATGAAAATACAGTTTTACTTTAAGGTTTTCGTATTGAGAGTTGCTATAAATTATGGGCTTAATAATTATTACAAAAATGATTAGTCGTTACTAATATTTGTTTAACAAAGGCAACCATGATTAAAACGTCGAACGAAAACGAAAAATTTTGTATTGTTTTTTATTACATTCGATAGAAATATCGATACCTGCTCGGTTTACACAATATTGATATCGATTAATATTTGTACCAACCGTATCGATATTAAAAATTGATACCAAATACTAGAGATTTTATTACCGTACTTTCCATTACATACTTCGATATCGAATTTCTCAAACATCATCGATGTATAGGGATTTTAAAAGTACAGATAGAATCGTAACTGGTTAATGCAAATTCGTGAACAGAAACAAGAAAATCTTGCCAAACATAAATCCACAAACCAAATGCTGTCGAGACAGTCGGTTGTTTCAATTTGCAAAGTAATGGTTCAGTTCTTTGTACACATGCCCGTATACTGTGTCAATGTTTGCAATATCCATCACGGATGTATTTGACTAAGCGTAAAGAACCATTTGAAGCTAACACAGTGACTAGGAAGAAGCTAAGAGAAATCGTTGCGAGTAAGAGAAACGTTAAGAAATATCATCGATTTGTGAATTTTCTTTTAAAAGGTAATAGAACAAACTGAAGACAAATTATTTTATTAAGAACGACTCGTGCACAATATTCTAATAAATGTTAAAATAATCATATTTGCAGATATTTTGCAAACAGTTACGAATAATAAGTGGAACCAAAAAAAAAAAGTTTTGAACATTGTTTAACGTTCGTTCGTCGTTCGAGAGTTTCGTCTAAACAAGAGTTCTGCCTATTTCCGCGGGTAGGCAATGAAATTCGCCGGCGAATGGATGCAAAAGTTTGCGCCTTGAGCGGAAGTGATTTCAGACGTCTCGCGTAGTGCGGTGAGCACACACCGTCGCGATATAAAATCGGAGTGCACGGCCACGATGACATTCGTAAGGAAAACGAAGCGTACATTTTCAAGTGGTACTCACTTGCGGCTCTGATCTTCCTCCAGCTGGTGCCAACTCGAGCCTCTCCGACACCGCCTGCAACGTAGAAAACACAGAGATATTCAGTTCGTGTGAAACTATACTTCGCTAAGACTTTACAGCGTCTTTTCTACTCTACGCCCGTTTGCGCGCTTTCCCACTCGCCAATTTTCATCGACGATTCCCACTACCGATACACGTACTATTCCAGTTGCATAATCATTAATTGTACATATCGATCCAACGAGTCTCGATCCTCAATGTAACTCATTTAGACTGTTGTTTATAAAAGAATTGTATTTAAACGTGGCAAGTATGCTCCCACGATTACCAAGTAATTTCGTTTAAGGATTAAATATACAGGGCGTTTGGCCACCACTGGGAAAAATTTTAATGGAGGATTCTAGAGGCCAAAATAAGACGAAAATCAAGAATACCAATTTGTTGATGGAGGCTTCGTTAAAAAGTTATTAACAATTAAATTCAAAAATTTCAAAACGTTCTGAAAAAATTATTTTTGGTTGCGGGGGTCAATTACGATCATTTTTGGTGAATAGACATACCCCTGAAATCCTATCCAGTTTCTAGAAAAAAATTCAAGAACATGTGAAATTTTTCAACGAAAAAGAAAAATTGTAAATCCTTCTGGAAAAATTATTTTCGGTGTCGAGGGTCAATTACGATCACTTTTGGTCATTACACATACTCCCGAAATCCTACCCGCTTTCGAGAAAAAAATTCCTTACCGAAAATCTAATTAGGTGACTGACAAAAGAAAAAAAATTTCAAATCGTTCTGGAAAAATTATTTTCGGTTGCAGGGGTCAATTACGATCATTTTTGGTGGATAGACATACCCCTGAAATCCTATCCAGTTTCTAGAAAAAAATTCAAGAACATGTGAAATTTTTCAACGAAAAAGAAAAATTGTAAATCCTTCTGGAAAAATTATTTTCGGTTTCGAGGGTCAATTACAATCACTTTTGGTCATTACACATACTCCCGAAATCCTACCCACTTTCGAGAAAAAAATTCCTTACCGAAAATCTAATTAGGTGACTGACAAAAGAAAAAAAATTTCAAATCGTTCTGGAAAAATTATTTTCGGTTGCAGGGGTCAATTACGATCATTTTTGGTGAATAGACATACCCCTGAAATCCTACCCAGTTTCTAGAAAAAAATTCAAGAACGTGTGAAATTTTTCGACGAAAAAGAAAAATTGTAAATCCTTCTGGAAAAATTATTTTCAGTTTCGAGGGTCAATTACAATCACTTTTGGTCATTACACATACTCCCGAAATCCTACCCACTTTCTAGAAAAAAATTCAAGAACATGTGAAATTTTTCGACGAAAAAGAAAAATTGTAAATCCTTCTGGAAAAATTATTTTCGGTTTCGAGGGTCAATTACAATCACTTTTGGTCATTACACATACTCCCGAAATCCTACCCGCTTTCGAGAAAAAAATTCCTTACCGAAAATCTAATTAGGTGACTGACAAAAGAAAAAAAATTTCAAATCGTTCTGGAAAAATTATTTTCGTTTGCGGGGGTCAATTACAATCACTTTTGGTCATTACACATACCCTCGAAATCCTACCCACTTTCGAGAAAAAAATTCCTTACCGAAAATCTAATTAGGTGACTGACAAAAGAAAAAAAATTTCAAATCGTTCTGGAAAAATTATTTTCGTTTGCGGGGGTCAATTACAATCACTTTTGGTCATTACACATACCCTCGAAATCCTACCCACTTTCGAGAAAAAAATTCCTTACCGAAAATCTAATTAGGTGACTGACAAAAGAAAAAAAATTTTCAAATCGTTCTGGAAAAATTATTTTCGGTTGCAGGGGTCAATTACGATCATTTTTGGTGGATAGACATACCCCCGAAATCCTACCCACTTTCTAGAAAAAAATTCGAGAAGGTGTGAAATTTTTCAACGAAATTAAAATATTTCAAATCGTTCTGAAAAAAATATTGTTAACTGTGGTGGTCATTTGTAATCATTTTTGGTGAATGGACATATCCCCGAAATTTTGCGCATTTTCGAGAAAAAAATTCATCAGTGGCGGAACTTTAAACGTTAATAACTTTTTAACGAAGCCTCCATCAACAAATTGATATTCTTGATTTTTGTCTTATTTTGGCCTCTAGAATCCCCTATTACAATTTTTCCCAGGGGTGGCCGAACACCCTGTATGTATAATAATAAGGGTTGAATAACATGTGTAGGAACGTCGAGGTAGTCTTGTTTGCTCGAAGCATCGTGACGCCGTGATGTGGACAAGGTGTGGCTAACGCGTTATGTGGTATAAACGTCGTCGCGAATTACACAGAGGAGTACGTCACGATCTTACTTTTGCATTCTCCTCGAAGGAGTAATAAGCGTAGACGGTCTCGCTCTAGGGAGTCCCCCACCTACCGGACCAGATTGCGTGCCGATGCGGGATCGAGTCCTAACCAACGGTTATTAGTCGTTCAGAGTTTATGTATCAACGTCCCGGACTGTTTCACGGGCTACCTGCTGTTGTACGAAGGTAAATTGGCCGGGTGCTCGTAAATGAAATATTTACATCGTACGCGTGTCGTACTCGTGGCGAGCACGAGTTCTTCGGAACGATTAGGTTGTCCCAGAAAATATTGCACGCTTTAATCATCCTTGCCTCTCTGTTATTTCCAACCTCCCGCCGTTCTACGTTCCGCGCGAACCGAAATCAAATTTCAGCCTTCGCGGGCGTTTCTTAATATTTACTTTATATATTTTTCTTCAAAATAAAATGAAATTTGGTAGATTTTATTAAAATGCAAAATTCTGAAGTAAAAGGACAACACACGTTGTTAGTTATCTCCGTTAGCTAACTACACTGTTTGTGCAAAAAGTTCTCTCATCGGAACTTCCATAATTCAGGCAATTCGAGATAGCGAAAGACTAAAGTCTACATTTTCACGAAGTGCGCTCTGGAACTTGGAACTTCTTTTATGCGCATTGCTAATTTCCATTATCCAAGAAATTGGATGTCAGTGGTAAAGTGGTATTACCGGTTTCAATCTAGAAGCTCTATGGTTTGGTCCTCTTTAGAATTAATTTTTGGATTGATCCATTTACTTCATTTATTTTAATGAGTTTCGTCAGATTGTTATTCGCTGGTGCCTTAACGCAAACGAGAGAAAATTAAATCTAAATTTAAATTGATTCAAACTGAAATTGATAATTGCGAGTTACTTCGTTTTGGGAACTGGGTCGTAGCGAGTATCCGTATATTTGAATATTCTTCTAATTTCGACCACGGTCTATGTTAAAACTGAATACCCTCTGTATGGAAAAAGAAATAATTGCTTATACGAACCGCACTCGCTAACGAGAAGAGGGCTAGAAGTGGACACGCGCTTTTTTAATGAGTCGTGCCACAAATTGTAGGTCTTCACGTGCTGCGCAAGGAACGCCTGCTTTTTGGACGAATATAGCGTTTTTGGGGTAAATGGAGTTAAAGATCAAACTTTGTAGGCTATTTTGCTCGCAAAACATTTATATTCGCTCTCGAATCTTCGTGAAAACGAACTAAAAAATCCTATCACCATATTGGTTTTTCTTGTTAAGGATCACGTATGGCTAAAAATATAATACAATGTAAAATGGTTTTGTAAATCGAGCTCGTTGGCTGACGCGGGACAGATCATTGTATGGTCGAGTGACGAGACGCAAATTGGATTGGCAATGATTTATTTAAATCACGGTAGTCGATTTATGTGTAATTTTACTGCGATTCATGCGGTTTCGACGAACAGATAAATGGATCTATTAAAATTTGATCTCGTACCAGAAAGAACAGAGGTAGTATCGCGATATTTGCATGCAAATTTCATTGGTTGCATTGTGTTGATAAGTGGAGGTAATGGTCACTCGCTGGCAACAAGTATCGAGTTTTTCATTGGAGGGGAGAAAAAAACTTTCGAGAAAAAAATTCAACCAGCTACCTAAATTTTTAGACGAAATAAAAAATTTTCAAATCGTTCTAAAAAAAATATTTTCAGATGCGAGGGTTAATTACAATCATTTTTGGTCAATAGACATACCCCCGAAATTTTACCCACTTTCGAGAAAAAAATTCATGAAGGTGGATAAATTTTTCGACAAAATTAAAAAATTTCAAATCGTTCTAAAAAAATTATTTTCAGATGCGAGGGTCAATTACAATCATTTTTGGTCAATAGACATACCCCTGAAATTTTACCCACTTTCGAGAAAAAAATTCATGAAGGTGGATAAATTTTTCGACAAAATTAAAAAATTTCAAATCGTTCTAAAAAAATTATTTTCAGATGCGAGGGTCAATTACAATCATTTTTGGTCAATAGACATACCCCCGAAATTTTATCCACTTTCGAAAAAAAAATTCATGAAGGTGGATAAATTTTTAGACGATATAAAAAATTTTCAAATCGTTCTAAAAAAATTATTTTCAAATGCAGTGGTGAATTACAATCATTTTTGGTCAATAGACATACCCCCGAAATCTTACCCACTTTCGAGAAAAAAATTCGAGTAGGTACCTAAATTTTTAGACGAAATTACAAATTTTCAAATCGTTCTAAAAAAATTATTTTCAGATGCGGAGGTCAATTACAATCGTTTTTGGTGAAATGATGTACCCCCGAAATCCTACCCACATTCGAGAAAAAAATTTATGAAGATGGATAAATTTTTCGACAAAATTAAGAAATTTCAAGTCGTTCTAAAAAAATTATTTTCAGATGCGAGGGACAATTACAATCATTTTTGGTCAATAGACATACCACCGAAATCTTACTCACTTTCGAGAAAAAAATTCGAGTAGGTGCCTAAATTTTTAGACGAAATTACAAATTTTCAAATCGTTCTAAAAAAATTATTTTCAAATGCGGGGATCAATTACAATCATTTTTGGTGAAATGATGTACCCCCGAAATCCTACCCACTTTCGAGAAAAAAATTTATGAAGATGGATAAATTTTTCGACAAAATTAAGAAATTTCAAGTCGTTCTAAAAAAATTATTTTCGGATGCGGGGGTCAATTACAATCGTTTTTGGATTTAATAAATGGATCTATTAAAATTTGATCTCGTACCAGAAAGAACGGAGGTAGTATCGCGATATTTGCATGCAAATTTCATTGGTTGCATTGTGTTGATAAGTGGAGGTAATGGTCACTCGCTGGCAACAAGTATCGTGTTTTTCATTGGAGGGGAGAACAGATCGTTGGTAAATGACCGACAACTACGTAAAGTAATAAAAAATACTTGGAAACGGAGGTCGAGTATGGAATTAATAATATTATATTATCATATAAAAGTCAGAGATATCGTCGAATGCAACCTGTTTTCTTAATATTAAAAAAAAAAGTATGCCAAGTGCCCGGTAACGGGGACGGCTAACCTTGGTGGAGAATTAAAACGTTTGCATTCGATTGATTTTCCTTCTGGTTTCGTCTGCTACCAAGGGTACAAAATGTGACGAAGATACATTTTGAGGATGTCGTAATATCGAGCCAAAAAAAAAAGATCGTCTTATTTTGGGCGGACCCATCGCCTAAATCGAAAGTCACAAGTTCATTATCTAGGCTTCAGCTTCATTATATCTTCGATAACGACAAACGTGTCACGAAATCTAACGTCTGATAGGTCCACTAATGGTTTTCGTTGGACGTCCAAGACGGAATCCGTGACCCGGAGGATTTTCTCTGATCTTGCCAAACATCCAATCACCACCTAATAAAGTATACTTTATAGCTTCGAAAAAAAAGGCATTCGTTTCCCTAGCGGAGGGTGTTCCCTCGAGTATACATAGTTAGTCGACTGCCAATGGCAACAACCTTTGAATCCGCTCAGGAAGGAGGGGGAGATTCGAATCTAATTCGAAGCTGAAAAGTCTTGAAAGGCTTGGATAACTTAAGAGTCTCCGCAGGTTTAAAACTTTTCAGAAATCCGACAGGTTTCTATAAGATATCTGGTTAATCGGAATTTATTTTGTCGCAGACCCATAACAAGAAAATCTATTAATAGTATTTTTCAAAATGTGAAATTTCTGCAGGGCACGCTTCCCCCGGCACTTGCCACAGTTTACGATCAAGCGGATTCAAATCTCGACTACCAAGGAGCCCATTCTTAGACTAAAACGAACTCCGGGGCGACATTGTTCCCCTGGCCACTTTTTAGTTGATTTACTGTGAAAGCCGAGGCGAAGTCTCGTTAAAAAAGCCACTATCGCCATTGGAAGAGAATCATGCTTTACTATTCCTTTCAACGCGTGCCTTTTTCAAGCAGACTTTGACCCCGGTTTTAACGCCTTTCTCGCGGAAATAAAAGCGCGTCGTCGATGGGACACTACCCAGAGAACAATCGCATTCTAGATTCGAATTCACTTACAAACGATTATGAACCGCGCTCAGAGTCGCGGAGTATGGCCTACAAAACTTCTCGCAGAAATTTCGGTAGCTTGAAAAACGCCCTCCTAAAAGCAGCCGTTGAAATAACTTCGCAATTAGAGATCCCGCGCGCCGCGAACTCCAATTAGTCGTTTTCAAACTTGCGTCGCTACGGAAGGTGGCCATTTTGAATTTCTGATTAATCGAACGAATACTAAATTGTTGGAAATCACGCCATCTTTTCTTTCGAGTATAGCAGTGTGGACGATTCGTGCAGTGTTAAAATATAACCTAAAAAGTATATGCGTCGTTTTATTGTCTGATCCTATAACCTCCGCTATAGGTTATGAGCCCAGCATAAATGTATTTATAGAATAAAAATCTCGAGGCGTCTTATCGAAGAGAAGAATCGGCCAAATACTTGGGAAGAAAATGGCGGGATCGGGCACAATGCGAACGATGTTTCCGCAAAACCGAGCAGTGGACTCGAGCCCCGTCGATCGAGAACGAAGGCTTTTTTCTCGTCGTTGATGATGGGACGAGCGAAACCGAGCGTAATAGTTACCCGTCGCGGAGGAACAGCGTTCGATGCCGATTACACGGTGCACCGCAACAATTAGGGGTACTCGTTTCCGACGAAGCGTGAGACGCGTTTTCTCTGCGGGGCTCGATCGGGCGTTCGTTCCTTCGATGGTTCCATTCACGTGTTCCCCCGACGCCCTAACTCCCGAAAGAATGCCATTGCGCTCACGCGATAACGCCGCGGTCGCCATTTCCGTGGCCCGCGTGTTTGCATAACGTGCCGTTGTCCATTAACCCTCGACCCTCCGATGACCGTGTGAATTTTTGCGACCCAGACACGGTTTTTTAACCCCTTCCACCGGGCATTCGTCGTAAATCCAGCGAACGACTCGAACGACCCTTGCGAGAAGACGCGAAGAGATTAGTGGCGATCGCGCGGGAGAAAATAAATCTTCGAGACACGTGTGCGGGATCAGGTGACGAAGGGAAGAGACTCGATCAGTTAAGTTTGTAGAGAGACGTTGAATAAATAAACTCAACGCTGAAACGTCGCTCGGTTTCATGGGGTATATCGGCTCGAATGACTTCTTGGAATTTTTTTTTGCCTCGCGCCATAACACGCGTTCACACCATAGGCTCGGATTCGGGGCACACCGCCTTATCGTTGTTTACAGATTTTTTGCGTCTAGGGGCACAGCTGCGTCCAGCGCACAAAGAGACGACGAGCAGACGGTTTTACAGATATACATATGTACTGTGGTCCGCTGACTTGAAGTCCTGCAAGAGGAGTCGGACCGTCCATCTTGCTCTCTTGCTCTCAGACAGTCCGGATGCGCGTGAAACTACTGCGACGAATAGCGAACCAGAGTTCAATGTGTACGTGGGAATAGGTGTATCCCTTCTACTTTTCTCGCATTCCTGCCACGGGACTTCAAGTCAGCGGAGGACAGTAGGCATGTCCGTTCGCATCGGGAAAAGTTAAAAATATACACGGTAAAACGAACATAATTTTTCATCGTAACTCCGCTCGAAATGAACAGGTATTTCCACACAAAAAATAGTATACTTTGAAAATATTTGTACAAGCGAAAAGAGAGAAAAAATATTGAAATTGGTATCTCTGCAGCGGTCTCAAACAGCTTTTAACTCTTTGTTCGAGCCAGCCTGTGCAATTGAAAATAAGAGTCCCCCCTCGTCTTTCAAGGGTTAATCCGCCTCGATTCCTTTTCGCCAGCCAGGCGGATTGTCCCTAGCAACCGTTTCAGTCTCTCTATCTGCGCTCAATAGCCCGTTAATACGTCATTAGCCGAGCCGAGATGACTAAATCAACGACACAGCCGCCGCCGCTCGAGCGACCGATTAGAGGCGGAATCTAATTCCCTTGTGTTACTTGGTTCGAGGTTCGGGCTTCTGGCTTAATACCGCGCGTTCTACGAAGCGTTAGTGCACGAAAGTTCAATGGATCGGTCGGAGGTCTGTTAGAACTTTAATACGAAAATGACAATCGTCAACACCACTATAATTCACGCAGTAACGTTATACAGGGTGTTCGACCACACCTGGGAAAAACTTTTATAGGAGATTGTAGAGGCCAAAATAAGACGAAAATCAAGAACATCAATTTGTTGATGGAAGCTTCGTCAAAAAGTTATTGACGTTTAAAGTTCCGCCAGTTCTGAATTTTTTTCTCAAAAATTCGCAGGATTTCGAGGGTATGTCTATTCACCAAAAATGATTATAATTGACCTCCGGATCCGAAAATATTTTTTTTAGAACGATTTGAAATTTTTTAATTTTGTCGAAAAATTTGTCCACATTCCCGAATTTTTTTTCTCGAAAATGGGTAGAATTTCGGGGGTATATCATTTCACCAAAAGCGATTGTAATTGACCTCCGGATCAGAAAATAATTTTTTTAGAACGATTTGAAAATTTGTAATTTTGTCGAAAAATTTGTCCACATTCCCGAATTTTTTTTCTCGAAAATGGGTAGAATTTCGGGGGTATATCATTTCACCAAAAACGATTGTAATTGACCTCCGCATCCGAAAATATTTTTTTTAGAACGATTTGAAAATTTTTTATTTCGTCTAAAAATTTAGGCACCTACTTCTTATCTTCGTTGTGTTTGCTCATCGATAGATAGTCATAGCCATATCTTCGAAAGTTTTAGATTTGAATAAGCTGATTATTGCAACAATTTTTCGTGTTTTCGAGATTTTTAAATTTGTTCTATTTGTACATTTTCCTCGAAGATAAAAATTCAACTAAATACGACTATGATATGTTATTGATTTTATCAGCAATTGCAGATAATTTTGAAAACTACAAACACAATGTTGCAAAAGCTATTTGGACAATCTACAGATTTTCGACTGCCGCGGCTTCGTACATTTGAGTGTTAAAATGAAAATGAAACTTAAAAAATAACGATGAACTAGATTTATAGCCTACGTCAGGGTTTTTCATCCGGTGGTGCGCGTATTGCTTGTAGGAAGACTTACAAGGGAACATCGCGAACTGTCAGACGCCGATTTAAATGAAATTTTCCACGGTCCAAAACTATGCTCTAAATATTGAATTATAAAAATTGTCAATTTTTGCTTTACAAACGGCACACCTATCGTTTCAACCGACAAACATGTTTGCAGTTTCATAAAAATCGACCTTGTTAACCATACGTGTATATGATATTTTATTTGTGTAATTATGAAAAATAAAAAGAACAAAAATATTCATGTGCAAAGGTATATTGTTACATGTTCTTCTCGTCTCGGTAGCCTTGCTGTATCGATTGCTCGACCAAAGAATATATTAAATCAGAAGGTGACTTCATGGAAACATTCTTCTGTGATGTATTTAAGAAACAATTATAGAACAACACCCACTCTGTAGCTCTTTTCAGTCATAATTCTCAGTGTAAACATTATAAGTTTGATTTTATTTATTTTTGATATTTTTATATTATATTCTTTATTTTTCATTTAAAAAATATTTTCGACGATTGTCAACTGGTATGAGAAATACAAACAACTCGTGTATCTGACAAATTATTTTCCCACGTGTTTGAAACTCGTTAACGGTTGGTTGATTAAAGAAACATTTATGATCGTATTTTATCGCGATTGAGCATCTAATTTTCGCAGTAAGTAGCCATTATAAAGCAACAGCTAAATAGATGCATTCAACGTGACCAGAGGTTAATCGATGCAGAATTGACGTTTATCTATCTGTGCCATAAGAAGTACGGGCAATAAGTTAGGTGGTTTCATACTTATGGCCGGTAGTGTATATACGTGAACACGATATTTTAAAGTCAATAATTTTATGATGTATAGTTACATTCGCGCATGCGTGCCATGTGTACACTATACTGATCAAACTATGTAATGAACTTTCCCAATGTACAGGGTGTCCAACTTAATTCTATCATTTTAAAAGTCGTCCTTTCGACGATGGTCAATAAATATTGAAAAACTAATTTTCTTCAGTATGGAATGTTACAATATGAGAAATTTAAAAACATTACGTCGAATAATTGTTTCGAATAATTTAAACAAAATTATTATTTTACTTTAAATTACTAAGTACGAAAAAACGTTTCTTTACATATCATTTATATTAGTTACACTCCCACGTAGCTATACTACATTGCAAATATCAAATTTAATAAAAAAAAAATTTTAATAACCGATCGTTACCAGCTGCCTGCCTTTTCTCTGCTATAATCCTCCGCAGACTTTAATTAATCAAACAAATGCATCAATTTCACAATATCACCCCTTTGTTCGACCATTCGCAAGCAACTGACGCTTTTGTTCTAACAAATTTCAATGAACATCACTGTCTACTCGAATAAATTCTGACGCTCCTGACGTAATCGATATTAACGAGCATCTACTTGGATGCACTCTAACCCAAGGCCACAGAGGCTTAACCTCCCCTGATTAACCAAAAAATAATAATAAAAAAAAAAAAATATACAGGGTGTTCAGCCACCCCTGGGAAAAATTTTAATGGGAGATTCTAGAGGCCAAAATAAGACGAAAATCAAGAATACTAATTTGTTGATGGAGGCTTCGTTAAAAAGTTATTAACGTTTAAAGTTCCGCCCGTTCTGAATTTTTTTCTCGAAAATGCGCAGGATTTCGGGGGTATGTCTATTCACCAAAAATGATTGTAATTGACCTCCGGATCCGAAAATATTTTTTTTAGAACGATTTGAAAATTTGTAATTTTGTCGAGAAACTTCACACCTTCTCGAATTTTTTTCTCGAAAGTGCGTAGGATTTTGGGGGTATGTGTAATGAGCAAAAATGATTGTAATTGGCCCCCGCAACCGAAAATAATTTTTTCAGAACGATTTGAAATTTTTGAATTTAATTGTTATTAACTTTTTAACGAAGCCTCCATCAACAAATTGATATTCTAAATTTTCGTCTTATTTTGGCCTCTAGAATTCCCCATTAAAAGTTTTCCCAGGGGTAGCCGAACACCCTGTATAGTTTATAGTTTCTTTCAGCAATTGTTCCAAAACTTTAATATCTAATAATTATAATTTGTGTTTATAATATCACAGGGGTAGGAGTTCTCAAATTTTTTATTCCACGCATATCGATATTGTCCCCAGTTAGGGAAACTTCCCCCTACCCTTTTTTATCCATTACCGTTAGAGACTATCATTTTGGTTCTTGCGACCGTTTCGTAACCGAAATCGATACCACAACTGTTTTGAACCTCTATTAACGTGGTCGGGATTACCCCCAATGTCTGATTAAACAAACGCAGGACAAAACGATCCGGCGGGCAACTGCGAACTTGTACGGATTTTATTTAAGCGAAGCCTATTTCGATCTAACAGTTTCCCCGGGGTACACTTTCATCTGAAATCCAGCCAGCGACGCACGCCGCGATTTCACGTGCACGCGGTCGTCTCGTTCAAGCCGCAACAAGAGACGCTTTTACCGATCCCCTTTTCTCCGCGAGAGCAGGGAGGGCCCGAGTGCAGCCAGGTTTCTGACTCTCTGTTCCCATTTCCGCTCGTTCCACAGCCTCTGTCAACGTATCATTGTGTCATTGTATCGTTGTACCGAATGTCCAGTCGTACAGTTTCGATCCTGATTCACGAAACCCCCGAACTAAACTAATACCTCCTACACTTCTGATAATCTCCTACAAAATACAATTCGCGATAGTAAAAACTGTACGAAAGAAAATTTTTTTGATAAAAAGTCAATATCATCTCGACTATAAAATTACTGTGACTTTGATGGGACCTTGGATATAGAAACGTTCGGAAAATTATTTTATTTGAACTTTAAACGTTAATAACTTTTTAACAAAGCCTCCATCAACAAATTGATATTCTTGATTTTCGTCTTATTTTGGCCTCTAGAATCCCCCATTAAAATTTTTCCCAGGGGTGGCCAAACATTCTGTATATAGCAACCGAGGGGTCGGTTGAGCGCTTGTGAGAGCGCGAGCCCTCTGGCGGCGAGCATGGGAAGCGACGCCACAGAAGCTTTTATTGTTAAATTTCCCTTATTTGGATAAACGATAAACAATCTAATTTTTTCGATATAATTAATTACCGTATAAATGAAAATAATACCGAAGACACAGCCTCCATCGGTGCGAATGGGTCGTGCACCATAAATGTTTTAATTAATATTGGTTCGCTTGTATAATAATTGTCGTCAATTAAAACGGTATTGAAGCGACGTGTTAAAAAGCATCGTGACGCGCGCGTTTCTGTTAATTAATTTTCGCCAATTACCGCTCCTCAGATCACTGTTGCGAGGGACGCGTCGCGCGAAGAGGCCGAAGATCCGCGTCAATTTCATTTTGACGCGCAGCCGGCACGCGGCCATTTAAAGCTGATTACCCGATGTTTTATATAAGATTCGATCTAAGTGGATTTACTTAATGCACTTAAAGCGAATCTGACCGCAGCCTTAAGGAGCTTCGGCCACACGCGACACCGCATAGAGCAGAGTTTTCAGACGCTGACGTACGGAAACGCGACCCTCGTTCCTTTTCTTAAAGACACTCTGCGACGGTCGTCTCGTATCGTCGATTTCAACGTCGATAAGAAAGAACCCGAGCCAACGCCGGAGTATGCGATACAGGAAACCGCGTGAGTTGTCTGCAAACCTTGGACCACGATTTTTTTACTTTCCCACCGATTGTAGGGCAACTGTGTCCCCTAGAAATTAATTAATGAGATCGTTTTTATCGTATTTAAAGTTTTAACCGAAGAGAGCCGTAATAGAAGTAAACGTTTATTATTAAATTCCGATAAATTGTTTTTATTGACTGTGATTGATTGAATCTCCTACTCGTTCAATATGAAATATTATCGAGAGGAAGCTTTCGATTAAATGCTTCTCACAAATAATAACGAAGGCATATATTTATACGATTCCCTTGAACTAAAATTAGGAACGAGGTTACTGATTAAATGAAATACATGGTGGATTTCAGATGTCGTAAAAGAACTATGCATTCACGTTAAACTCAGATGACCGATTGTTAATAAAAAATGAAGGTTAAATTATATAGGGTGTTCGATCACCCTTGAGAAAAATTTTAATGGGAGATTCTGGATGCCAAAATAAGACGAAAATCAAGAATACTAATTTGTTGATGGAACCTTCGTTAAAAAGTTATTAACGTTTAAAGTTCTGCTCGTAATTATTTTCTCCAAAGGGGGTAGGATTTCGAGGGTATGTCTAATGACCAAAAATTATTGTAATTGACCCCTGTAACTAAATATAATTTTTTTAGTATGATTTGAAATTTTTCAATTTCGTCGAAAAATTTCAATACCTACTCGAATTTTTTTCTCGAAAGTGAGTAGGATTTCGAGGGTATGTCTAATGACTAAAAATTATTGTAATTCACCCCCGCAACTAAAAATAATTTTTTCAGAATGATTTAAAATGTTTTATTTTAATTTTTTAATAACTTTTTAATGAAACCTCGGTCAAGAAATTGATATTCTTGATTTTCATCTTATTTTGGCCTCTAGAGTCTTCCATTAAAATTTTTCCCAGGGATGGCCGAACACCCTGTATACATTTTCCTCGTTAAAAGTATTCTTTTCTCATTATGGTGAACGCAAATGTCGAATAAAGAAAGCTGAAGTATATTCGTAACATTTCAGAGAAAATTCTATTATTTTAACTTTGTTTTTCGTACTAAAATACAATTTTCCTTCATGCTACTCGACCATGATAATTGCATTCGCGGAAGACCTAACTCAGACTTCTCTCGGGGCTCGTTTTCTTGGATCCATTTTAATTTTCCCTGAAGTGTACCTTTCACGGTAATCATTTACAATTTCTTTAACTTTGTTTAAGAAACTATTTTCATTCTCGTGTTTCCTGGGAATACAAGGTTTATTTATAATTTTTACTATTTCACGTTGGGGCGTATCTTCATCACACACAGCGAAAAATTAATAAAACAATAGTCTCCAAGCTGAACGATTTTTATTTTACGATAATCTTCCATTTTAATTATTATAAATTTTCTTCGTAACGTTGAAGACATTATGCGTCAATCTGATACAAACTAATAATTTGAACAAATATTACATGCCAGATTTGGGACGCTTCAGAGGAAGCGGATGTAATCATTAACGTCCGTACTCCGAGAGATGAAGTAATGAACGTGTAATGCACAGCGTTGTTCCTCCGAACGAGATGGATCTCATGATACGGTGGGTGGAAACCGTAATAATAATAATCCCTCTCTCGCAGCAGAGGTAGTTATAATAAAAAAATAAAATTTCTGAAACATTTTTTTCAGACGAGCGTTCAACTTTCGCGTTGTTCACCGCTCATAGAATGAAAGGGGTTTTCTTGTCCCCACTACAGCGCCATCTCAGTGGTCGCACGTCTCTATCGGTGCCATGTAGCACAATAAAAATTTTAATGGTGGATTCTGGAGGCCAAAATAACACAAAAATCAAGAATACCAACTTGTTGATGAAGGCTTTGTTAAAAAGTTATTAACGTTTCAAGTTCCGCCAGTTCTGAATTTTTTTTTCGAAACTGGTTAAGATTTCGGGGGTATGTCTATTCACCAAAAATGATTGTAATTGACCCCCACAGCTAACAATATTTTTTTCAGAACGATTTGAAAACTTTTTTTTCCGTCGAAAAATTTCACACCTTCTCGAATTTTTTTCTAGACAGTGAGTAGAATTTCGAGGGTATGCCTGTTGACCAAAAATGCTTGCAATTGACCCCTGCAACTAAAAATAATTTTTCCAAGACGATTCGAAAGTCCTTTTTTTCACCCAAAACTTTTAGCACCTACTCGAATTTTTTTCTCGAAAGTGGGTAGAATTTCGGGGGTAGGTCTATTCACCAAAAATGATTGTAATCGACCCCTATAACTAAATATAATTTTTGTTGTATGATTTGAAATTTTTTAATTTCGTCTAAAAATTTCAGTACCTGCTCGAATTTTTTTCTCGAAAGTGGGTAGGATTTCGGGGGTAGGTCTATTCACCAAAACTGATTGTAATCGACCCCTATAACTAAATATAATTTTTGTAGCATGATTTGAAATTTTTTAATTTCGTCGAAAAATTTCAATACCTACTCCATCAACAAATTAGTGTTCTTGATTTTCGTCTTCTTTTGGCCTCTAGAATCCCCTACTAAAATTTTTCCCAGGGGTGGCTGAACACCTCCTATATATCGAGATATGTGTGAATTGCAAGTGGCATTATTTAACCCCTCCCAAACAATGACTTATGAGCCCAGCATAGAATCAGACGAACCCAATTTTATCATAGGACCTTTCATTCTAGACACCACTAAGTTGCCACAATTTCATCGAGGCCAAGTGTTAATCTAAAGTCGGTCTTTGGATTCTTCTTTAACCTCGAGAAGCCTATAAAAGACAAGCTAGCGTATATACTAAACCTTTGGATATCTGTATTATATTTCGAATATATCATACGGTCTTATACCATTAAAAAAAAGAAAAGAAAACAGCTCGTATAGGGTGTGCAGAAATCTCCGGTCCAAACTTTGGATAAATAAGTACTCGCTGAGGTAACGCGAAAAGGGATTTCGAGCAACCTCGGGGTTAATGCGAATACCAAAATTTGGGTCGTCGGTAGTGGTATACCTGTTAATTCACAAGCACCGGGCGCAACTACTTCGCGTTAGCGTTTGTTATTTGAATGGCCCTTGCGGGCTCTTCGGCGATTTATTAACACCGTATTGTTAAACCTCTTGAAGCATTCGCAAATGGAACAGGGACCGTCGTTGCACCGAGGGTTATTCGAGGCAGCCACGAAAAGCCTCGGCTGTTGCTCTTCCGCGTCACGGAACCGTTGGAAAACTAATAACGACGTGAATCGACCACTCGACGCACAGAATTATCGTCGGTCATTTATCTTGCGCAACCCTTTCGACGAAATTTGTTGCGCGCTTCAACGTTCCGCGTAAACTACACCTTTCGGGCCGGTGGAGTACACGGGTCTGGCATCGATCTCGTTTATCAACAATTAAGAGTGCACGGCTCTGGCAGAGGTCAACGCCGATGCACGGAATTATTCGTGCCCCGAGAACCAAGCAACGGCGGGATAATCAAATTATTGGGGGTGAAGCATATTTGGAATACGATAATGTTTCGTTCATCGCAACGAAACTTTCATTAACTGTTAGAATATTCAGTTTTAATTTCGCGCCTTCTGTTATTAAATGATGCCGCTACGTGGCGCTATAATGGGTTAAGCCTTTCCGTTTTCCTTGGTGTGCGGTTCTTTTCCTTATTAACCAGTTAACTGTGTTCGACGAGTATACTCGTCATGGAGAAGTGCCAGGATTTTTTGTCATGACGAGTTTTATAAAATAAACCTATCATTTTGATGCAATATTTTAACAGCGACACTTACTCTGTGCTTGACGACTATACTCGTCATCGATCGATTTTCGCGACACAGAAATTCGCACATTCAACACGGAGCGATATAGTTAACTGGTTAATAAGGGTTACTGTTCTACTGACAAGGGACCATCCCGTGGTGTAAATCTCCAATTTTGATGAAACTTCGCAATTATGTAGTTCTCATAAATCTATTAGACACGTATTTTTCTGTAGCTGCTAATATTCACTTTAAGGGGTTGAAATCAGCCCTCAAAGTTGGGGGTTCAAAACATACTTTGTTGAATATCTCGGAAACTATTAGAGATAGGGGTGTGCTTCAAATGGATGAAATTTATGTTTTTAAACGGCGAATTTGATGGTGTAAAGAGATTTGCAAAACTTTTATTTGTTTAAACAATATGTTAAAAAATAGCACATTTTTTTATTTTTCTCGTTGGATATTAATGATTTTTTTTTCTACATTTGTACAGAGAAACTACACGTCCATGTACAAAATACGGATAAATTGGAATTTTGATTTGTTCACAATAAAGAAATATTTTATGTTTGTAATTCTTTTCGTATTTTGTGTTTTACGAAGTACCAGATCGCATGCAGGGTGTTCGGCCACCCCTGGGAAAAATTTTAATGGGAGATTCTAGAGGCCAAAATAAGACGAAAATCAAGAATACCAATTTGTTGATGGAGGCTTTGTTAAAAAGATATTAACGTTTAAAGTTCCGCCAGTTCTGAATTTTTTTCTCGAAAGTGGGTAAGATTTTGGGATTATGTCTATTGACCAAAAATTATTATAATTGGTGCCTGCAATCAAAAATAATTTTTTTAGAACGATTTGAAACTTTTCAATTTCGCCGAAAAATTTAGGCACCCCTGTCGATTTTCCTTAAAAATTCGTTTTTGATTTTTAATAATTTCGCTTGACGTCCTACAAAAATGTTGTCTAATACTTTTTTGTAAGTACCTATGGGCTTTACTTCAGAAAAATGTTTCATTGAAATATATTCACTATTATAGGAGTTATGGCTGTTTGAAAATTGAACCATTTTTATGGGGTTTTTCTCATTTTGCGGGATCAAGGAACAACTTTTCGAATATTTTTGCGATTTGTACATATTCTCCATCACAATACGCGTAGTTTGGCTTTTTGAACATTAAAATCGTCCAATCCGTTCCGAAGTTATGACGTTTTAAAAATTCGCATGAAATTTACGAGAAGCATTTTTGGCCTGAAATTATATTTTCGGTAAGGAATTTTTATCTCGAAAATGGTTAGGATTTCGAGGGTACGTCTATTGACCAAAAATTATTATAATTGGTGCCTGTAATCAAAAATAATTTTTTTAGAACGATTTGAAATTTTTTAATTTCGTCGAAAAATTTCCCACCTTCTCGAATTTTTTTCTCCAAACTGGGTAGGATTTCTGGAGTATATCTATTCATAAAAAATGATTATAATCGACCCTTGCAATCGGAAATAATTTTTCCAAAACGATTTAAAATTTTTTAATTTAATTGTTAATAACTTTTTAACGAAGCCTCCATCAACAAATTGGTATTCTTGATTTTTGTCTTATTTTGGCCTCTAGAATCTTCCATTAAAATTTTTCCTAGGGGTGGCCGAACACCCTGTATGCGATCTGGTACTTCGTACAACACGAAATACGAAAAAAATTACAAACATAAAATCTTTCTTCATTGTGAAAAAATCAAAATTCCAATTTATCCATATTTTTTACATGGATGTGTAGTTTCTCTGTACAAATGTAGAAAAAAAAAACCATTAATATCCAACAAGAAAAATAAAAAAATGTGCTATTTTTTAACAATACTGTTTAAACAAATAAAAGTTTTGCAAATCTCTTTACACCATCAAGTTCGCCGTTTAAAAACATAAATTTCATCCATTTGAAGCACACCCCTATCTCTAATAGTTTCCGAGATATTCAACAAAGTATGTTTTGAACCCCCAACTTTGAGGGCTGATTTCAACCCCTTAAAGTGAATATTAGCAGCTACAGAAAAATACGTGTCTAATAGATTTATGAGAACTACATAATTGCGAAGTTTCATCAAAATTGGAGATTTACACCTCGGGATGGTCCCTTGTGAGTTACAAGTTTGATTTTTGTACGAAATCAAGTCTAATTACCAAACATTAACCCTTCGAGTTAACCCTCGGAGTCACTGTTCTCCAGCATGCACCAAGCGACGAAGATGATTGCGTACGTGTACACACACATCTTGAGTTTTACTACCCCGGGACCGATGGGACCATCGTTCCACGTGCAGTATTTTTTTTACACGGTCCTCTTTATTTTTTACTCGTCCTTTACTGCCCTCGACGCTCGAGCGACGCACCGATTCGCTAGACTGATTTCAGCTAGCGAGCAAGGCGGACAGAAAAGGGGGAAAGCATAACATAGCGTCTTCTTTACTTGTTTATAAGTGTTTTCGAGTGGCCGCATTCCTTTGCAACGTTCTGTCGAACGAAGACGTATACGAAACACGAAGGATCTCGAGTTTCAAGCGACCGTTAACGTTTGGATACGCACGTATGCGTGAGCTCGAGTTTCAAGCAAGAAAAAGTGTATCTGCATCGACGAAACGTTGGCGTGAGTCACAAATGATTCGGCACCGGCTGCGAGTGGTTCGGTAGAGAGGATCGATGCCCGGTTTAGTGAAAAATGACACAAGTATCGCGCAAAAATACCGTGTCTATAAATATTAGATTTCACGATCGTTGAGCGTATTTTTTTTTTTTACGAATCTGTGCTGTTTCGAAGTTGAAGTATACGAGCTCGCATCGATCTCGTTTATCAACAATTAAAAGTTTGCGTTTCTAGCCGGGATCGACGGCGATGTTTACAATTATTCGTGCGCGCGCTTGAAGCAACAGTGGCGACTGTACGAACTACGATTAAATTATGCTTTCCAACGCGAATTTCGTTTTGCAATATCCACTGTGTGGATCCTTCGGAAATTTCTCGTCCTGAATACCAATAACCTCGATCTACATAGGAACGCAACGCTTTTGGCAAAAATTTAGTGTTACGTGAAAATTAAAAACTTTTGTGGAAGGTATTAAAAAATATGTTCATTTATTTTTCCCCGGTCTATCGACATTTTGGCTCGAAAATAACGTTGCAAAACCCACTGGATGGATCCTTCGGAAATTTCTCGTCCTGAATACCAATAACCTCGATCTAAATAGGAACGCAACGCTTTTGGCAAAAATTTAGTGTTACGTGAAAATTAAAAACTTTTGTGGAAGGTATTAAAAAATATGTTCATTTATTTTTCCCCGGTCTATCGACATTTTGGCTCGAAAATAACGTTGCAAAACCCACTGGATGGATCCTTCGGAAATTTCTCGTCCTGAATACCAATAACCTCAATCTACGTAGGAACGCAACGCTTTTGGCAATAATTTAGTGTTACGTGAAAACTAAAAACTTTTGTGAAAGGTATTAAAAAATATGTTCATTCCATTTTTCCCCGGTCTATCGACATTTTGGCTCGAAAATAACGTTGCAAAACCCACTGGATGGATCCTTCGGAAATTTCTCGTCCTGAATACCAATAACCTCAATCTACGTAGGAACGCAACGCTTTTGGCAATAATTTAGTGTTACGTGAAAACTAAAAACTTTTGTGAAAGGTATTAAAAAATATGTTCATTCAATTTTTCCCCGGTCTATCGACATTTTGGCTCGAAAATAACGTTGCAGTACCCACTGGATGGATCCTTCGGAAATTTCTCGTCCTGAATACCAATAACCTCGATCTACATAGGAACGCAACGCTTTTGGCAAAAATTTAATGTTACGTGAAAACTAAGAACTTTTGTGGAAGGTATTAAAAAATATGTTCATTTATTTTTCCCCGGTCTACCGACATTTTGGCTCGAAAATAACGTATTCCGGTTGTTTAGCATGAAAAACCTTGATATACATATCGATTAATTCGAAACAGTGGGATTAGCATTTCGGTCGGCCTTTTTCGGGCTTTCGGCCGCCATGACGGCGATATCGATTTTATTAACGGATTTACGCGCGACTTAATGGAGGGAGGGCATAGTGAAACAGAATCGAGAAAAGACACGACGAAGGGCGGCGACCTAAAAGAATCTGCGTCGAAAATGAAAAACGCATTGAAACTCTTTCGTCCTCGTTTGCTCCGTGCTCCATTACCAGGGCATTTTCTCGTACGCCAGACATGGGGGACGAGAAGCCGCATTTAAGCGGCGGAATATCTCTTTTTATTCCGTGAAAACCGGGCTTTACGGTGAAAATGGGACCACGGAAAATGAGGAAACGTCAAAAAGCACGAGAAACCTTTGACTGGCACGTTTCAATCATGCGACACCACGCGGGCTTTAACAGAATCTGGGTAAAGATCGTAATTGCGCACGAGTAAAATACAAACACAATAATATTAACACTTCCGTGACCGTTGACGTCTTTCTTTCTCTTTTTTCCTTTGTTAAAATTGGAAACGATCGACGCTGTGCTACGTATCTTCTGTATCTAATCTTCTCTACAATAATAGTCTTTTTCCATCGTCTAATCGAACGATTATTTTTAATATTGTATCGTTTTTAAGTAAACAAAAATTGTTCCTATTGTACAATCTTGTGATTCGAAACGCTACTACTAATTTGTGATCTGTTTTATGCACAGAAACACAAGGTGAAAAATATACAATTCCAGCGGCGTCAATTATGATACTATTAAATACAAGAAAGAAAGCAGAGAAGGGTTAAGAAAAGGCACAGAAACTGACAATAAGTTGCTTACAGTGTACACTAAGGTAAAGGTTGATTATATTTTTCTGCCGTTACGAGTACGAATAATACTGTTTTTTATGGATTCGTAATGTAAAGAGTGACCTAAATTTAAATTCGTTAACTTAAACTAGCAACCAGCAGTCTCTATGTAACTGAAACAGCACGTAAATTAATAAGAGGCACCAAAATTAATTACATATAGCTCCGAAAAAATATTTAATAAACAAAACTATTTCGTTTACAATACAGAGTATAAATATTACATATTTATTGAAATCTTTTTCATGCAGGGTGTTCAGCCACCCCTGGGAAAAATTTTAATGGAAGATTCTTGAGGCCAAAATAAGACGAAAATCAAGAATACCAATTTGTTGATAGAGGCTTCGTTAAAAAGTTATTAACGTTTAAAGTTCCGTCTGTATTGCATTTATTTCTCGAAAATGCGCAAGATTTCGGGGGTATGTGTAATGACCAAAAATGATTGTAATTGACCCCTGTAACTAAATATAATTTTTTTAGTATGATTTGAAATTTTTTAATTTCGTCTAAAAATTTCAGTACCTTCTCGAATTTTTTTCTAGAAAGTGGCTAGGATTTCGGGGATATATCTATTCACCAAAAATGATTGAAATTAACCCCCGCAACCGAAAATAATTTTTCCAGAACGATTTGAAATTTTTTTTTCCCGTCGAGAAATTTCACACCTTCTCGAATTTTTTTCTAGAAAATGGCTAGGATTTCGGGGATATATCTATTCACCAAAAATGATTGAAATTGACCCCCGCAACCGAAAATAATTTTTCCAAAACGATTTGAAATTTTTTTTTCCCGTCGAAAAATTTCACACCTTCTCGAATTTTTTTCTCGAAAGTGGGTAGGATTTCGGAGGTATGTCATTTCACCAAAAATGATTAAAATTGACCCTCGCATCCGAAAATAATTTTTCTAGAACGATTTGAAATGTTTGAATTTAATTGTTAATAACTTTTTAACGAAGCCTCCATCGTCAAATTGGTATTCTTGATTTGCGTCTTATTTTGGCCTCTAGAATCCTCCATTAAAGTTTTTCCCATGTGTGGTCGAACAGAGTTGCGTTTAAACTATTCTGAAAGAAACCAAATATCGAAAAATGACATCTATTCATAAAATGGTAAATTAATCTGTCGCTGGAATTAATATCCTATCGATCCTGAAACAGCGATTCTAAAAATGACACCAGGAAAGGAACAAGTTGAGGAGGAAATAAATGTTACTGTCAAATGTCTGTCTGATATTAAACTACGTATATCGTGTGTCAAGCGTGACCGTACTCAGACTGCTTTAAAATTATTTTTATCTTTCCAAGCACTGATTTTTAGTTTGTGTATTTTACTTTAAATTTATACAAATTTCAAAATATTTCAAATACTAAGACCACGTTACACAATTTATCGTTGCAACGAATTGTATTGGCAAATAATTATTTATTACTGAAGTATGAATAACATTAATTAATTACTAATTAATAAAGGTCGTTATATGGAAAAGGCCGTATAACGAGATGACGAATGAATATGCAAATATCCTATTCCCAATTTGTACAATTTCCAAAATAGTTTATAACGATACATTTGTAATAAATATTTAGTAGTTCCTCCGCAAATCTGTCTATCTTAAGGTTTACGTCATTCGAGTCATTCGAACAGCGACGATTGTAAAATAATGTTCCGTACATTGTAAAAACTCGATAGAAACCGAGACACCGGTTAGACAATGGCACCGATAGAAAATTATGCCACTGACGACATCCACAAGCGCAAACAGATGTAAGATGAACGAGTTACAGGAATATATTAGCCAAGGAATAACAGAGCGCACACGTAATCCACTTATTTTCAAATTCGATTTATTTCTCCGTTCAAAAATTGAGTTTTTGGTCCACGAATTACGGGCCTCCAGAAAAAAGGATTATGCAACCCCATTTCTCGTTATCGCGTATCTATACGGAGAAATATTCACAAGAAGCGTTCGTAATTTTTTATTCGAACGCGTAAAACAGCGCGTCCCTCCCCGAAAAAAGGTCTTCCATTTTATATTTAATTTTCCCGCCTTATTTTTTTATATTTGCCAACTCAGGCAACGAGAAACATTAATCCACGCGATTGTTACGATTTCGCCCGTAACCTCACCTCCCGCGAGAAGTGTTCGTAATTTTCTATTCCGCGCGTAAAACAACGCGTCACTCCCCGAGAAAAAGTTTTCCATTTATTACGCGACTCCATTTCGCGGGCGATGGCGGGGCAACGGGCACCGTAAATTGAACTGTCACGCAGAATTAACGTTAACGAGAAAATCGTTCGCAAATCTGTTTTACGACTTACGTGTATTCGCAATCTCGTGCTTTGTCCGCGCTGCCGCGGAACGTTTCGCCTATGTTCGTTAGTGCGTGATAATTCGCGCACACACAAGGTTACTCCCCCGAGATAGACGCGCTTTGAAACGTTTTAAACGCGACCGCTTTCGTAAAGACCCGTGGCGCTCTGGTGTTTTCCCCCCCCAGAAAAGAAACCGTACGAGCCCGAAACTCTTGTTATACGGTAGACTAGCGAAAATACCAACGCCTTGCGAGATTTACGTATTACGTATTACGTTTATCGCGAACGTTCGCGCGAAAGGAACACGGAAAATCTAAGTAAAACTGGTAGCCAACGCCTGGCTTCGTCGCATTAGTTATTCCGTGCCATATTTTATTTTTTTTCTTCTCTTCTCTCCTTCTGGCCGTTGCAGGGCAAATCGTAAATTACGACTTCGCCGGCGAGGCGTTAATTAACCGGTTTTCGAAGTTGACACGCTGCAATACCTAATCTCTAGCCGGGAAAACTTCAATCGCGAGGTTCGTAAACAAAACAGAATGGCGGACAAGGCGCTGCAGACGCGACGGAGGTCGAACGACGAATGCTACGAAGCGTCTTTTAAAATAACGTTTCTCGGTGTCGGTTAAAATGCAATTGCAATTGATAATTATCTACCGACTATTGGCGATTAATTGTTAACTGCTAGTACACAATTGATCATCGACTACTAACACCAATTGACGATTACATTCTGTAATTGCAGAAATCAATTGCAAGCGGTAATTGGAATTGATCGATCATCATTGCAACTGATAATTTATCAATTACTTTGCAATTCAAACAAATGGAAATTACGATTATAGAATGTACGAATCCCGGAGATTTCTGGCAAAATTTTCACGGCATTTTGTTATTAATTTGTAGACAGAATATTCTTTTTCGGTTATTAAATTTTCGACCGTAATCTTCGATATTAAGCTTGGCTGATTATTTCTTTTTAGAATAAATCCCAGCGTGGAGAATATAAAGATGAATATTGAACTTACGTGTAATTACGACTAACAACCAATTAGGTTATGCAAAGAAGAAGTTTAAAATATTTTTTATAACAAATTTCAATTTGAACGCAGGTATGGGCACGATTATATTATTTAAAATAAAGAGCTAAAACGTAGACGCTATTCACGTTTAATTAAGAGTTCATCTGGTCGCGGAATTTTCTTTAATTTATTTAACACGGAACGTACCGGAGTTTTTCCATAAATTCGGAATTTAATTTCGTCCACTCTTTCATACATATTTGCATTCGGTAAACTTTGCTCGTAGCATAATGCTTCGTAATTCTGTTTCCCAATTCTGCGAAATCATACTCAATGGGATTCGTATCTGAAGATTCTAGAGGGATTGGTAGTATGTGCGCAGTATTAAAAGCCATTGTTTAATTATGTAGGGCGCGCGGTTTTGGTATCGTTTATTTTATATTAAAAATAAAAATTCGCGTTAAAACTCAATTTCTCGGCACTTTTCATCGAATTATGTATAGAAATGTTCCGAAGTAAACATATTTATACAAGGTGTTCAGCCACCCTTGGGAAAAATTTTAATGGCAGATTCTGGAGGCTAAAATAAGACGAAAATCAAGAATACCAATTTGTCGATGGAGGCTTCGTTAAAAAGTTATTAACAATTAAATTTAAAAATTTCAAATCGTTTTGGAAAAATTATTTTCGGTTGCAGGGGTCAATTACAATAATTTTTGGTCATTACACATACCCCCGAAATCCTATGCATTTTCAAGAAAAAAATTCGAGAAAGTGCCTAAATTTTTTGGCGAAATTAAAAAATTTCAAATCGTTCTGGGAAAATTATTTTCGGTTGCAAGAGTCGATTACAATCATTTTTGGTCATTACACATACCCCCGAAATTCAACGCGCTTTCAAGAAAAAAATTCGAGAAGGTGCCTAAATTTTTTGGCGAAATTAAAAAATTTCAAATCGTTCTGGGAAAATTATTTTCGGTTGCAAGAGTCGATTACAATCATTTTTGGTCATTACACATACCCCCGAAATTCAACGCGCTTTCCAGAAAAAAATTCGAGAAGGTGCCTAAATTTTTTGGCGAAATTAAAAAATTTCAAATCGTTTTGGAAAAATTATTTTCGTTTGCAGGGGTCAATAACAATCATTTTTGGTCATGAGTTATACCATCGAAATCCTACCCACTTTCTAGAAAAAAATTCGAGAATGTGTGAAATTTTTTGACGGAAAAAAAATTTTTCAAATCATTCTAAAAAAATATTTTTGGCTTTAGGGGTCAATTACAATAATTTTTGGTGAATAGACATAACCCCAAAATCCTGCGCATTTTCGAGAAAAAAATTCAGCATGGGTAGAACTTTAAATGTTAATAATTTTTTAACGAAGCCTCCATCAACAAATTGGTATTCTTGATTTTCGTCTTATTTTGGCCTCTAGTATATTTATATTATATTTAAATTCTAAAATCTTTCTTAATATTTCGTTTTCTCCTTTCTGAAAGTCTTTTCGAAGTTGCTAGAGAGGAAAAAAGACCACGTTGATATTTATTTCCTTTTTGGTAACCTAATTAG
This sequence comes from Colletes latitarsis, assembly GCF_051014445.1. Taxonomy (NCBI): domain Eukaryota; kingdom Metazoa; phylum Arthropoda; class Insecta; order Hymenoptera; family Colletidae; genus Colletes; species Colletes latitarsis. The sequence continues at coordinate 19,688,901 of NC_135135.1, read as the reverse complement.
TCGTTAATATTAATTACTAATTAGTTGTCGATATTATTCTTTAGTTTCTTTTACAATTGGGTTTATTCTTAAACAGTTAACCGATCTAGCTTAATGGGAAATAAATTTAACTCTTTTCTAATTTATCTTTGTAAAAAAAGGTCTTTCAAATGATTTCTTTATATTTCTTTCTGTCGATCACGATTCCATTCGAGCGAAAAAGAATCTATTTACTCTAATCGAAGAATAAAATATTGATTTCTTTAAAATATTCAAGAACTACTAATGTGTCTTTATATTTAGAATTTAAAAAAAGCTTTCAGGACGCTTCGAATTGCATTTTGTAAAGGTGGAATTAATATTAAAGGGAGTATTTATCAAAGAAAATTTAAATGATAAGGTACGACCGGCATTAATTTTGGCGTTGCACATTCCGCGTATCGAAGCATCATTTTTTTTAATAAGTATGAATGGGTAAATCTTGCGTGGCCGGTTCTGATCCTTAAAATAGCAACTTGATCCTGTCTGTAGAGATTATTTAAAAACTTCCCTTCATAAAATTCATCTTTTATTAATAACAGACGCGGAGGGGCTGTGGATTTCCATTCTCTATTCCAGTCATATTGGATTTTCAGCTTCGTGAAAGAGGTCAGGTTGTTTTGGTATTAAAAGTTGATCTTAAGCTGTTGTTCTAAGATACACTATTTTCTTACCAACAATTAACTATTACCTATATCAAGATGGAACAATATATAAATGATCTAATTGCATCGAGCATATTTTAGTCTCTAATAAACGTTTCCACCATGTCCAATTCATTTAAATGAAAATACGCAATAAAACGTGTAAAATATCCAATAACGTCCCTCCAAGATTTCATACAGTATTAAGTATCTCAAAGAAATAAAATAATCCACACCTTCTTAAAATTAACATCTCTTCAATAATTTTCTTTAAGATCCCTCCCACTTTTTTGCTCGTGATATAACAGTCCAATTCATTTAAATGAAAATACGCAATAAAACGTGTAAAATATCCAATAACGTCCCTCCAAGATTTCATACAGTATTAAGTATCTCAAAGAAATAAAATAATCCACACCTTCTTAAAATTAACATCTCTCCAATAATTTTCTTTAAGATCCCTCCCACGTTTGCTCGTGATATAACAGTGCAACGACTGACGTTGGTACGACTGGAAGATGGCTTTTGAAATATTTTCGACCCGTGAAGCGATCGCGGCACAGCGCGGATCGGTCATCGGCCGAAAAAATGAATTTAACACGAACGACGTACAATATCTTCCAAAAAGGATCGTTTCGTACGGTTCCTTTCCACGATCTGCGCGTAATTTTCCGGCAAAAATTATCGACTGCGCAAAATACTTTCTGTTCGTCACTGTGTAACGTCAAGGCTCGATTAATGCCGCTCGGTCGCATGGAAAGAGCGTTGGAGTGCGGGTAGGCGGTGAATCGCGTAGTCCTCGACGTATGCAAACATTCGCGGAGAACGTAAGCACGGAGGAGCTTGGCGATCGTTACAGCCGCGCCGTATAACGCACTCCTAAATGAAACGCATCGATCGAGCCTCGTGAACCGTTTGACAGGTAGCACGGGGGGCCCCTTGATCGGCGTACGTTTAAAGAGAATTTCGCCAAGACGAGTCCGTACAACCGTGGACAGTACATCGATCGCGCGGTGCGCGTTGCGCGTGACATTTGCCGCTCGTTCGGTCGGGTAAGGGTAAAAAAAAAAAAAAAAAAAGAGAACAAAATAGGGGAAAAAAATTGACATCGAGATCGGTCGCGATGAAATTGTCCGGCGTTGATCGATTCCGCGGCGGTGTTCCTCGCGTTTCACGTCTTACGTCTCACGTCTCACCGTCGCGTCATTGTTTTTTTCTTATTCTACCGTGAAACGGAATCCGGCACTCACCTGGACCCGGCAGACCGTCAGGACGGCCACCAGCGCGGCCACCAGCATCCCCTTCATCATTCTTCTCTCCCTGGCCCCTTTAAATTCCCGCACGGTCGTCCTTTCCGGTTTCTCGTCGCAAGGTTTCGCGCCTCCCTTCCGTCTTCTACGTGGGTAACGACGACGCACTGATCGTAACAAACGCCAGAAACGTTGGCGGAACAATTTCCAGTACGAGAGACCACCACTCACCCGCCGTATACGAGAGCACAGCGTACTACTGTGACACTGCTGCTGGGTGGGTCGCTTTACGAGAAATCAAGATGGAGGTGAAGCGCGGCGCCGGTGCCGCTGAAACGATTCGACCAATCAAACGCTGTCACTAGATGACCGCGCCGGAGGGTGCGTTCACATGCGCGCAGTGGTCAGTCGATAACGTGGCGGGAATCTCGGGATTTCAAACGTCGCTGCACGTCGTTGGCTCTGGTAACGCTGCGAACAAACATATACCAGTAATTGCACGCGAATCAATAATGAAATACAGGCAAATTCGAATCAAAATTCTCCACGCTTTCGACGCGAAACTTCAAATATATTGATAACCGGGAAATATACGAACTTCTTGGTTTTCAGAGCTACATGTAACGTTTCATTATTCATGCAGAATTTTTAAATTCTCTTGGAGATTGATTAATATTAGAGTATTATTAACTCTGGGTAAAATTCGATAGAAACGTTTGGTATTGGTCACGCCCGAAACGTACGATTTAATAACCGTAGTAATGCCTGCACGGAACAACGAATTAAAATCAATAACTGAAATCTACACTTTGCGAATTCATTAATTCTCGCTTGAATTATTTGGAGGTACTAATAACTCGAAAATGTGGGATTAAATATAGACTCCCTTTCGGGCTTCGAAGCGATATTTAACGTTTTGGAATGTTGTCTTCGGGATAGATTTTTATGAAACTGTCTAAAATATGACAAAAATATATTTATTACATTTTGTTGGAATAAGATATTGATTTATTCTGAGGGTCGAAATATTTTGAAAATGACCACGAACCGTTAGTTGAAAGCATTAAACAGAAATAATAAATGGCTTTGTTGCGACTACATACAACGTTATTGATTTTTATACAACTAGCTTTATTTCAAATAATTTTAATGATGTAAAATGTTCGTAACAATACGTTTCGCGGGCGAACTGAAAAATACCTCGTAAATCTGTACAAAATGGAAAATTATTATTTTTTAAACAGATATACGACGGTATTATGATATAATTTAAAACATAAATTATAATTAAGCACAAAAAATCACTTTCTTATAATAAAAATAAAAATTCCAAATCGTAAATTATTTATTCGCCTATTAAAAATTCTAATATTTTCACGTTACGATCCACACGATTCACTTATTAAGGATCCCAGTATTTAATTCAATCGTGACGTTTGCATTATTATAAATTATGTCACATCGAATTTGCTTCGCGACAAGAATCATCAAATCATCATTATTCATTTTTAACATCGCGTACGGTGACGATTACGATCGAAAAAATTATACGGGACTACGGGTTGATACTAACCGAGTATCTGCGATGCATTTGGCATACAATATGTATTGATCGAATCAAGTATAATTATTATTTTGAAGGAATATGAGATCGGCAATACACGATTACGCGCAAAATTCAATTAAACGGTAAATTTGATCTATCCATCCATATTCCGATTGCCACGTGCATTGTTTCAAAGTATTCGACAACAGCAACCGAAACGAGGTTCTCTATCGAGTCTGGGTATAGAAACACTGGCGAATGCCAATCAATGATAGAGTTTGGCCGCGTCATCCGCCGCATACAATGCTTCGATTCTTTAAAAAAGAAAAAAAAACAGCGAAATTGACACCACCTACGAGCAAAAGTAGAAAAGAAAATACTATACCGTACATAATCCAGACAAATTGCGCTTGGTTAATAAATTTAAGTCTCCTTCTATACATCAACATTAATTACAAACTCGATAATGAATTAATACAGTCGGAGAAGAAATCAGTAAAAGTAACGAAGGTCTTAAATAAATAAACGATGCTTATTCGAATCGTATACAGGGTGTTCGGCCAACCCTGGGAAAAATTTTAATGGGAGATTCTAGAGGCCAAAATAAGACGAAAATCAAGAATACCAATTTGTTGATGGAGGCTTCGTTAAAAAGTTATTAACGTTTAAAGTTCCGCCCGTATTGAATTTTTTTCTCGAAAATGCGCAGCATTTTTTAGGTATGTCTATTCACCAAAAATGATTGTAATTGACCCTCGCAACTGAAAATAATTTTTTCAGAACGATTTGAAATTTTTTTTTTTTTGTTGAATTTAGGCACCTGTCAATTGTTCTTAAAAATTCGTTTTTGATTTGTAACAACTTTGTTTGACGCTGTACGGAAATGTTGTTTAATACTTTTTTGTAGGTACCCATCAGCTCTACTTCAGAAATAAGTTTCACTGAAATATGTTCACTATTGTAGGAGTTATGGCTGTTTGAAAATTGGACCATTTTTATGGGGTTTTTCTCATTTTACGGGGTCAAGGACCAACTTTTCGAATATTGTTAGAATTTCTACATATTCTTCACTAAAATACGCGGCGTTTGGCTTTTTGAACATTAAAATCGTCCAATCCATTCAGAAGTTATGGTGTTTTAAAGATTCGCATGAAAATTCGGGCAGACATTTCTGGCCAGAAATTATATTGAATCTATATCGAAACTGCGTAGGATTTCGGGCGTATATCTTTTGACTAAAAATGCTTGTAATGGGCCCCTGCGACTGAAAATAATTTTTACAAGACGATTTAAAATTCTTTTTTTTCACCCAAAACTTTCAACTACTACTCGAATTTTTTTCTCGAAAATGGGTAGGATTTCAGGGGTATGTCTATTCACCAAAAATGCTTATAATTGATCCCTATAACTAAATATAATTTTTGTTGTATGATTTGAAATTTTTTAATTTCGTCTAAAAATTTCAGTACCTACTCGAATTTTTTTCTCGAAAGTGGGTAGGATTTCAGGGGTATGTCTATTCACCAAAAATGCTTGCAATTGACCTCTATAACTAAATATAATTTTTGTTGTATGATTTGAAATTTTTTAATTCAATTTTTTAATAACTTTTTAACGATGCCTCAATCAACAAATTGATATTCTTAATTTTCATCTTATTTTGGACACTAGAGTCTCCCATTAAAATTTTTCCCAGAGGTGGCCGAACACCCTGTACACTGTAATATCTGTTTTGTAGTCCAGAAAAATCTACAGAATTTACTTGGTTAATAAATTTAAGTCTCCTTCTGTACATCAAAATTAATTACAAACTCGATAATGAATTAATACAGTCAGAGGGGAAATCAGTAAAAGTAACGAAGGTGTTAAATAAATAAACGATGCTTATTCGAATCGTATATACTGTAATATCTGTTTAGTAGTCCAGAAAAATCTACAGAATTCACTTGGTTAATAAATTTAAGCCTCCTTCTGTACATGATAATGAATTAATACAGTCAGAGAAGAAATCAGTAACAGTAACGAAGGTGTTAAATAAATAAACGATGCTTATTCGAATCGTATATACTGTAATATCTGTTTCTAACAGGCCAAACGAAATACACGCTTATCCAATAAAAGAAGAAGAGGTTGCAGAGCATTTTTGAGCAACGTGGCTGACAATTCACGGGCACACGTGCATTCTTCTCCATTGCAATCATTGTTGCACCAGTAACGACGCTATTAATACACAAAGAATAACACAACAGCGTGACGTCATGTACGTATACGCCTCTAATACGTTCCTACGCGTGTTAATGCGTAATCGAGGCGAGGCCACGCGTCTCAGACGAAGACAAAAATCAAACGAGCGGAATGGAAGGTATCGTGAGCAGCATGTAACATCGGTTACCGTTCAAGGCGGACAAATTGCCAGGGACCGTGTCGTCGCATCCGGTTACCTCTCGTCATTTTTACGGTCCCGGAAGGAAACCCGTACGCGTGCTTACGCGACGATTTATCAAGCATCTCTCGACATTTCGTTCGTTAACAATACGCCCCGTACGATTTTTCTATTTTTCGCTCAAGCCACTGGACCCGGAAAATTACACATTCCGCGTGGCTTTTATCTGTTCTTCCCCCTCTCTCTCTCCCCCTCCCAACCCTCCCTTCCCGCCATCACTACCGCTGGCCAGAAGAACATGAAAATGCACAAGTTGATAGCCTTGGCCCATACCTTTGCCCGTGTGTCGGCCACCGTACCCACCGGTTACCCTGGAAACGGTATCGATTTCAACCCTCAGCTATGCAGCAGAAACCAGCGACACACCATGGGGGTCTCTTCGTCTCGAGTTTCGACAAGGCAGCCCGTTCGAACCGCCCGATTACACCGCCTCTCGTCTCTATTATCGCTATGCGTCACGTTTCGACGAACGTTTCGAGAAAAGAAAAATCAAACGCACATCGCCGCACGGCGACCGGCCCGTGGCGACTCGACCGACGAAACGTCGAACGCCATTTATATAAGATAGTCGCGCGTCGTTAATTCCTGTTCCGCGTAGTTGCGATTCGTACGAACGAATACGCGCGCGCGACAGGGAGCTGACACGTTCGCTGGGCATTGTTTATCGTTGGAAAATTAACGCGCTGAAAATGTTTAATTAATTTAAGAAATTGGGCCACGCGGTTTCGAGTGCGCGGCAAACATTTTCAGCGACGACGCGAGGATCGCGCGAAACGTTGATCCGTTTCGTACGATTTTAATTCTGGTTAGTTGGTACCAGACACCGGATGACGCGTCGTTTAAAGGTTAAAGGGGATGAAAGTATTAATTAGCCACGGTGTTCGCTATTATTCGGTCCGTTGAACGCTCGTCGACGGAACGGCGAAGTGAAATTTTTTTATTTTTTATTTTTTATTTTTTTTTCATTCGGTAGATTCAAATTAAATCCGTTTTTATTATGCAGTTTTTTGTACATGGAGACTACGAAATCTAATTAACGCCCCGACGGTGGATTAACGTCGGAAACATCATGGGAGACTTCGTCTACGCTTGGTTTCTCTAACGGCAGAGGCTCATACAATCCGCAGACTTTGTTTATCGGCACTGCTTCATCTGAAACGACGAACAAATTTTAATTGAGCCCGATTGCCGAAACTTCGAGGCTCGTTGAAATTTCCAAGATAACGGTCGCGCGGGATCCACGTTGACGCGACCCGGGGTAAATTACGCGATGGAAATCAGCATACCAATCATTTTTGGATACGGCAGATTAAGGTTGTTCATTATGCTGATAAACTCGTTTTCAGATTTGGTTAATCTGGGATTAAAGGCCACCTCCTCGGCCACCGTGGTTACCGTTCTACCATTGTAATCGTGGGCCGGGTACAGCTTGTAATTCTCCGGCAAGGTAAAAATTTGCGTATGAACGGACTTGTACAAATCTACTGCAGAGCCACCCTGTAATACGGAAATTGCCAGAACTGAAATCACCATTTAGTAACGGCAACTAGCTCGAACGATAATAACGTAAGGTATACGCAAGTTAAATAATGCATCGTTGAAGTACGAAATATCAGGTTGTTTCGTAAGCTTTCGCGTATTTGACTACGTAAACTGTCGACTTAATATAAACGTAAAGAAACACAGTCACTTCAGACGAAACGAACGTTTTGTAGGTTATGTGTTACCTTCTGCATGCAACAAAACACTTTCGTTGAAAAGACAGTACATTAGTGTTGGATTATATCTAAAATTTGTAAGTAAAGAAACACAGTCACTTTAGACGAAACGAACGTTTTGTAGGTTATGTGTTACCTTCTGCACGCAAAAGACTGTCTTTCGTTGTAAAGACAGTAAATTAGTGTTGGATTATATCTAAAATTTGTAAGTAAAGAAACATAGTCACTTTAGACGAAACGAACGTTTTGTAGGTTATGTGTTACCTTTCTGCATGCAACTGAACACTTTCGTTGTAAAGACAGTAAACTAGTGTTGGATTATATCTAAAATTTTTGACCAGTTGAAGTGAGTTTCAATTAAAGTACGAAATATCAGGTTGTTTCGTAAGCCTTCGCGTATTTAACAATATAAACTCTCAGCTTAATATAAACGTAAAGAAACACAGTCACTTCAGACGAAACGAACGTTTTGTAGGTTATGTGTTACCTTCTGCATGCAACTGAACACTTTTGTTGTAAAGACAGTAAATTAGTGTTGGATTATATCTAAAATTTTGAAGTAACGAAACACAGTCACTGTAGACGAAACGAACGTTTTGTAGGTTATGTGTTACCTTTCTGTGTGCAACTAAACACTTTTGTTGAAAAGACAGTAAATTAGTGTTGGATTATATCTAAAATTTTGAAGTAACGAAACACAGTCACTGTAGACGAAACGAACGTTTTGTAGGTTATGTGTTACCTTCTACACGCAACGGAACACTTTCGTTGTAAACACAGTAAATTAGTGTTAGATTATATCTAAACTTTGTAAGTAAAGAAACACAGTCACTTCAGACGAAACGAACGTTTTGTAGGTTATGTGTTACCTTCTGCATGCAATTGAACACTATCGTTGAAAAGACAGTAAATTAGTGTTGGATTATATCTAAAATTTTGAAGTAAAGAAACATAGTCACTTCAGACGAAACGAACGTTTTGTAGGTTATGTGTTACCTTCTGCATGCAACAAAACACTTTCGTTGAAAAGACAGTACATTAGTGTTGGATTATATCTAAAATTTGTAAGTAAAGAAACACAGTCACTTTAAACGAAACGAACATTTTGTAGGTTATGTGTTACCTTCTGCATGCAATTGAACACTGTCGTTGAAAAGACAGTAAATTAGTGTTGAATTATATCTGAAATCTTTAACCAGTCGTTGAAATGAGTTTCAGTGAGCTTCAGAGGTTAATATTTCTCAGTTAAAAATTGTAAAGGAGATTCATACTTAATACAAAGAAATTACACACGGTTTCTCGATTTCTAGGAATAACCTGGGTTTATCGTGAGAATTTTTTAATTGAAAAATATTGTTAAACGCCATTATATTGATGTTACGTATAAAAGCTGCTATCTAAATATGTGATGTGCATCAGTACGCTGATGTTACCGCATACGGTGTCGAACCAACACAATTTTACGTTGGCACTTCCCGCGTAAAGTCTCGTCGTCAGATTTTAAGATTGAACGCTTACTACGCAGCTTGATGAATTGATAATTATTCGTATTTTAACGTCTTTTCTAAATTGTGATTATTCGACTGATATTTTAAAGATTGCACCCAAATTTGGAAATTACTTTACTATAATAGATATTCTTTCTGATACAAACCTGAAAGTCAGTTCTACCGCATCCGCGTATTAAAAGAGCATCGCCTGTAAAAGCGATGCCTTGCTGGTGGCACACATACGTAACGCAACCTATAGATATATACAATACAAATATTATTAATTAAGAAAATACTTATACTTCCATTGTAAACTCAGAGTCCAAAGATTCACTAAAAACTAAAAATGCTTCGCGGGAATAAAAAAATTAATATTAACAAAATATTCTACGCTTCAGAAGTCAGTTTCAAGCTGTTTGGGCACGAAAAACAAACGATTAATGTGTTTAAATAAATCAAATATTAATATATAAAGTAAAAGCAAATTTACAAAAATATATTTTTATATATTTTGCCCACTGTCTGGATTTGCCGTCCGAGTCAAATAGATTCTGAATTTCGAAAATAAATTTAGAATAAAGGGATTACTGGAATCAACTGCAATAAATGCGAACTTAACAAAAAAACGTTTGCCTTTTGAACGTTCATCTACAAAATGTATATTTTAAAACGGTAAAGGGAGGTTGGAAATATTTGGGGGAAAAAAAGGATTAAATGTGTAATTTGCGTTGCGCAATATGGAATCCGGGAACTGCTGGACTATAAAAGTTGATTGTTCTTTAAGTATTGTACCCAACATTTCACCGAGTTAAACGAAAATGAAAGATACAAATTTTGTAGAAAAAATTGCTCTGGATTAGTTGACCGGAACCCGAATATACATAATTTTACTACTTAACCAACCGAATTCCGTGTTTTATGATGTACGAAAATGTTATTTATGTTTTATAAAGACGTCGACGTTTATTTTATTACAACAGGATTTTCATATTTCGTTATTTGAGATTGCCAATATTTGTATCGCTTACACATTTTATTTAGAATATATTGCCCAAAGGGGGACACGAAAATTAACGTCGAAACGTCGACCGATAATTATAAAAGGTAATTTTAAATTAAGCTGCTATGTATGGTCCAATAAATCACGTAATAACGTATTATCGTCGTTAATCAAAGTAACGATAAATTTATGAGATTTATACTTTAACAATTCCCAAAGAAAAATTCAAGGAACAAAGGGATATTAGTCTGTCATAGGGTCACGCGTCGCTTGACTTTTATGTGACCGGTAGTTGACGGTTGGCTACGAAACACGTATGTATCATTCTTCCACGAGAAGAAGGCACAGCGTGTTTACATCCCCACTCCTGTTGCAGCCGCTGACTCACAGGCATTGGTCGAAAACGATGACGAAGATCGGCAACAGCCAATCAGCGGACTGCAGCAAGAGTGGGGATGTAAACTCGCTGTGCCTTCTTCTCGTGGAAGGAAGATACCTACCTTTTACGTGATCAGCGCGCGACGTACGTTAACCCCTGAACGCTCATATTTTTCGAGTTAACAAAGAATGATCAGTTTTCTTTATTGGATTTGTTTCTAAAAATGCAGGTTTTGTTAATTACAATGTTGTATCTAACGTATAATTTGAAGGAAAACAAATATTATCGTCCCTTAAACAAATATCGTTTTTCAAAGCAGTCAGACTCGAGCATGAACGTTAAGGGGTTAATATCTGTCTGGGGGGCAGTCTAATTTTGGGCAGTTCGCTCAAAATTAGGCTTATTTATCAGCCCGGTTGCTCTTAACTAAGTTCACGAATATTTCCAATAAAAATACGCCTAACCTTGGGTATGGCCAGGGGTCGGTAGAACTTGCAAAGAATGCCTGCCGAAATTTATTTCATCGTAGTGATTCAAGAGTACGTCGGCTACGGCGCCACTGGCGCGCGAGATCATCGACTGACAATCGGTAAACGTTGACTTCAACTTTCCTGTTCCGGTGACATGATCAGCGTGTACATGCGTATTCACTGCAAAAGGCATTTTGGCCAGTTAGTTGTCGCGTGGTCTGTCATCATCCGTGCGTCTTCATTTTCAAAAATTGAAATCTCGAAAGAAAAAATTGTTTGACTATTTTCGGTGAAACAAAATGGCGGAATACTGTTTGCAGACTCGTTACATTAAGGCACGCGGGAGAACGCCATTTTGGTAATTAAATCTTTTTTCGCTAAACTCGCGTACTTCGAGCGTACGAAAGGATGAAAAGGCACGCAAGTTCAATGGGATAAATGATAATGAACTTTCCCGAAGCCTCGACTCAACTTTGTTTCGAGCTGCGTTTCCGTTACGAGCGTGTAAGATTGCGCCTGTTACGTTCAGCTTTTCAAATAAATTAATAAGAACGTAATTGAATTGTTCCCGAAGACCCCTTTCGTGCTTCGCTTCGCGCGGATGACTTCGAGTGGCAATTTCAACAATTAAACGCTCGGCGTGCTTAACAGTACTTGGCGCTTTACTGAATTATCGAATTATTAACTGAAACATTCGCGTTCAATCGACATTCTACTCCAGTTAATAAGTTTTAACCGACGAGAACGTTTCTGACCCACTGTGCGACAGATATATCAATGCGGGCCATTAAATGGTCGAGATCTACAGGGTGTTCGGCCACCCATGGGAAAAATTTTAATGAGGGATTCTAGAGGCCAAAATAAAACGAAATTCAAGAATACCAATTTGTTGATGGAGGCTCCGTTAAAAAGTTATTAACGTTTAAAGTTCCGATAGTACTGAATTTTTTTCTCGAAAATGGTTAAAATTTCGGGGGTATGTCTATTCACCAAAAATAATTGTAATTGACCCCCACGGCTAACAATATTTTTTTCAGAACGATTTGAAATTTTTTTTTTCCGTCGAAAAATTTCACACCTTCTCGAATTTTTTTCTTGAAAATGCATAGGATTTTGGGGGCATGTATAATGACCAAAAATGATTGTAATCGACTCCCGCAGCCGAAAATAATTTTTCCAGAACGATTGGAAATTTTTTTTTTTCGTCGTTAGGCGCCTAATTAGATTTTCGGTAAGGAATTTTTTTCTCGAAAGTGGATAGGAATTCGAGGGTATGTGTAATGACCAAAAATGATTGTAATTGACCCCCGCAACAGAAAATAATTTTTCCAGAACGATTTGAAATTTTTTTTTTCCCTCGAAAAATTTCACTTTCTCGAATTTTTTTCTAGAAAGTGGATAAGATTTCGAAGGTATATGTAATGACCAAAAATGATTGTAATTGACCCCCGCAACCGAAAATAATTTTTCCAGAACGATTTGAAATTTTCGAATTTAATTGTTAATAACTTTTTAACGAAGCCTCCATCAACAAATTGGTATTCTTGATTTTCGTCTTATTTTGGCCTCTAGAATCCCCCATTAAAATTTTTCCCAGGTGTGGCCGAACACCCTGTATATATCCTCGGCATAATATAATCAGATTGGAACAATTGATCTCTAATTTTATTGTTCGTTCGGCGAAGTTTGTACGACCCATTCGAATGAATCATTTAAGTAAAAATAACGTGAACGTGCACAGGATGATTCCTCTGTAAAAAAATACATCGATGATGACAACAAAGTAATTGTTTCTAACGGGTAAAATTTCAATGAAAAGCAATTTGTTCGGTCGATTTGACGAACAAATACGAATAAATGGTCTATAATATATCTAGGATATATTATAAAAGCATTGCCACGAATGGTGGTTGTATGTTCGACTTACTTGCATATTTCAATTTTAATCTCAGATTCTGAATAATAGCCACATCGCGGTCGAAACATTCAATGACGGGATCGATTATAACTGCCGTCTGATTACTGATGTCAGCCAGAAGATAAGTGTACGTACAAGATTCGCGATCGAACAGCTAAGAATTTGCATTAAAAAGAAATAAATGTATAAAAAACAGCGTACTTATTGCTTTCTTAATTTAAATTGTACAGGTTGTCCCACGGTAACTGCTGTTTAATGTAATTCCTAAACGGTAAGTAGTAAAGCGAAAATGTAGAGAGACTTTTATCAGTTTTAATGTGGAATGTCACTATGATAAAAAAATATAATTTATCTTATCTATATGATAATGGTGGGATTTATACGTTTGCAAGATCCTGCGAGATATTCATTCCTGTCTGTTTTAAAAGTTGTTCATTTTTGCAATCTTGGATTGCATCAATTATTCCATCATTATTTCAAAGTGATATTCTGCATAGAAAATTACGTCAAAAGTCCCTGTAAATCGTTGCCCTATCGCCTACCATTCAGGAGTTGTATCAAACGGCACTTATCGCGAGACACCCTGTATATTCATAATATCTTGTATGATTACACAGATGTTAATTGAAAATATATGCTTCTATTATAGAAAATAAAACTAAAATAAAACAACCAAATTAATTTTTCGATTGCTTAAAGATACCAATTTTAATTTGTATAATTTCTCTTATTATTATAATTATCGTATTTTATATCTTCATCAAAAATCGTGTTTTATATCTTCTTAAAAAAAAAAACAATAGCTTTAAAGTGATTACATTTAAAACTAATTCAAACATATCTGGACTGTGTATACATATGTTCAACAGGTTAAACGCGGAGCTACTTTCGTTTTGTTATTTAGGCTGAGGATACCAACAAACGATTGATTTATTACCCATTCTCAAACATCGACATAGCGTTTAACCTGTTAATAAATAGACAGTAACAATATATAACCATATTATCTGTACGTACAGAATTTCGAAACAATTGCATAGCATACTAAGGAAGTTAACATGTATGTAATATCTGTCTGCATCGTAAAGTTACTTTTAGATGAAACATTATTAGTTGTATACTGTAACTGTAACTGTAACCAGTTTAACACAGTCTAGTTTGTGTACACATAATAAGATAATAAAGCCAATACGCCGATACGCCATAATGAAAAATAATTGAGACTTACTTGACGAAATAGAAAATCTTTCGAGAAAGGTATCTCATCTGGCAACCTCCAGGACATTGTGTGATTCATCCTCGTAACTGAACAAGATTTGAAAACTGATACTCTTATACATCGCTGACACAACTTTTTAAACAAAACAGTATTCATATTTTCAATGCACTCGTGCGTCTCATACCGTTGAAAGCATATAATCTCACTGACTGTTAGCGATCAACGCAGCTGGCGCCGCGACGGTGCGACAGCGTACTACTGCGACACTACGGCAGAGTGAACCGTGAACCGCTTTACGAAAAATCAAGATGGAGGTGAAGGCTTCGACCAATCAAATGCTCTCGCTATATAACCGCGCAAAAAGTGCGTTCACATGCACGCATTGGTCAGACGAGAACGCGGCAGAAATCTCGGAATTTCAAACGGTGCTGCACATTGTTGACTTTGGTTACGCTAAAGGCAATCTTTTACCAACAATGTGAGCCTTCCTCTCTCGACTCCCACGAGACTGTACGAAATTACTTCGGGCAGCTTCGGAGAATCGAAAAAGAGGGCATGCGTCCGAACCTTACGAGCTCACGTACGCGTGATCTGGCATAATGTAAGAACGTGGAATGCGGTGTCCCCGGTACACCCGGGGCTCCGTATCAGAGATGCCAGAAAGGCACCTCTCCCACACTATGCCAGATCACGCGTACGTGAGCTCGTGGAGTTTCGGAAACCCGACAAAGGCAAAATGACGCATGCACTCTTTCTCGATTCTCCGAAGTTGCCCAAAGTAAGTTCGGACCGTCTCGTGGGAGTCGAGAGAGAAAGGCTCACACTTCCCTTCCCGCTCTTGAACAACTAATATCCGACCTCCCGTCAACAGGTCTCCACTGGCCTCTGTTGACCGCTGCTGACCACTCCTGTTACTTCTGACAACGTATGACGATTACGACTGGCTACTGTTAGTCTCTCCCAGCCTCTGTTGACCGCTGCTGACCACTCCTGTTACTTCTGACAACGTATAACGATTACTACTGACTTCTGCCTGCCTCCGCTGGCCTCTGCTGACCGCTACTGACCACTCCTGATACTTCTGACAACGTATGACGATTACGACTGGCTACTGTTAGTCTCTCCCAGCCTCTGCTGACCACAGCTGACCACCCCTGATGCTTCTGACAACGTATAACGATTACTACTTGTTACTGCTTGCCCCTGCTGGACCCTACTTGCCTCTGCATGCCTCTGCTGGCCTCCGTTGGCCTCTGCTGACCGCTGCTGACCACTGCTGACCACCGCTTATATTTCTGACAACGTAAAACTATTACTACTGGCTACTGCCACCCTCTGCTGACCTCTGCCAACATCTCCCGACATAAGCTGACCTCTGCCAACATCTCCCGACGTCAGCTGACCATCGCTAGCCACTGCTGACCGTTGCTGACAACTTGTGACATGATGTAATATAATATAATATGTTTATATGTATTAAAGTTTTGTATAATGTAAATCTATGGCAATAAATGATATAATTTCAAAGAATTCAATGTGTTCTCATCATTTTTTACCGTCCTTCTCCTCTCCAAATCATTCTCTTACCTATAAGATGCGTACCACCTTCTTCGCAAGTTCACCAGCATTTTAGAAATGTTCCGGGAACTTTGGAAATCCGAATTTGACCTTGACCTTGGCCCAGTTTCGAAAGTGGGTCAAGGCCATTCGAATCTTAGAAAAATTCCGGGCAGTTTGAGAATCCGGATTTGGCCTTGACCCAATTTCGAAAGTGGGTCAAGGCCATTCGAAATTTTAGAAATCTTCTGGCCGACTTGGAAATCCGGATGGCCTTGACCCAATTTCGAAAGTGGGTCAAGGCCATTCGAAATTTCAGAAATCTTCCGGCCAACTTGGAAATCCGGATGGCCTTGACCCAATTTCGAAAGTGGGTCAAGGCCATCGAATCTTAGAAAAATTCCGGGCGCTTTGGGAATCAGGATTTGGCCTTGACCCAGTTTCGAAAGTGGGTCAAGGTCACCGGCATTTCAGAAAACGCTCCGGGCACTTTGGAATTCCAGTTTTAAGTAGAGAAACGGTTTCTTATAACTAAGGGAATAATGGGGAGAGGAAAAGAAAGGTAAAAGTGATGAGAACACATAGAATTCTTTGAAATTATATCATTTATTGTCATAGATTTACATTATACAAAGTTTTGATACATGTACATCATATTAGAAGTTGTTAACAAAGGTCAGCGTGGTCAGCAGGGGCCAGCAAAGGTCAGCAGAGGGATGCAGAGGCATGCAGAGGCATGCAGAGACTAGCAGGGGCAAGCAGTAGCAAGTTGTAATCGTTATACGTTGCCAGAAGCATCAGGGGTGGTCAGCAGAGGTCAGCAGAGACTGGGAGAGGCTGACAGTAGCCAGTCGTAATCGTTATACGTTGTCAGAAGTAACGGGAGTGGTCAGCAGCGGTCAGCAGAGGCCAGCGGAGGCTGGCAGACGTCAGTAGTAATCGTTATACGTTGTCAGAAATGCCAGGAGTGGTCAGCAGCGGTCAGCAGAGGCTGGGGTAGACTAACAGTAGCCAGTCGTAATCGTTGTACGTTGTCAGAAATATAAACGGTGGTCAGCAGAGGCCAGCAGTGATAAGCAGAGATCACCAGGGGCGAATAGTAGCAAGTAGTAATTGTTATACGATGTCAGAAGCATCAGGGGTGGTCAGCAGTGTTCAGCAGAGGCCAGCAAAGGCATGCACAGGCAAGCAGAAAGCTGCAAAGGCAAGCAGAGACTTGTAGGGGCATGCAGTAGTAAGTATTAATCGTTATAGATTATCAGAAATACCTGCAGTGGTCAGTAGCATTCGGCAGAGGCCAGGAAAGTTCAGCAGAGACAAGCACACGCTGTCAGAGATTAGCAAAGACCAACAGAGGTTAGCAGAAGTCAGTAGTAATCGTTATAGGTTGTCAGAATTATAAGCGATGGTCAACAGAGTCCAGCAGAGGCAAGCAGTAATCAGGAGCAGTCAGTAACAGTCGCTGTATGGTGTCAAAAGTTGTCGGAAGTTCTGCACTTTTGTCAGCACTGGTCATCAGAAGTCATCTGAGGCAAATAGAAGAATAGAGTTCAGTAATGAACTCTAGGAAAGGCAAGTAAAAATGCCTGGGCAGTCGAGATTCCGAATCGTATGGCGTTGACGTGAGGTCGGATTTCAGTTGTTAAGAGCGAGAAGGCAAATGTGAGCCTTTCTCTCTCAACTCCCACGAGGCGGTCCGAAATTACTTCGGGCAGCTTCGGAATAATCGAGAAAGAGGGCATGTGTCAGTTTGCCTTTGTCGACTTTCCGAAACTCTACGAGCTCACGTACGCGTGATCTGGTATGTGTGAGTAGGGCACCGGGTGCTGTATCTGGTATCTCTGCTCCGTATGGCATCTCTGGCCCATACCATTGCCTGTGTGTCGGCCACCGTACCCACCGGTTACCCTGGAAACGGTATCGATTTCAACCCTCAGCTATGCAGCAGAAACCAGCGACACACTATGGGGGTCTCTTCGTCTCGAGTTTCGACGAGGCAGCCCGTTCAAGCTACCCGATTACACCAACTTTTGTCTCTATCATCGCTTACGTCACGTTTCTCGAACGTTCCGAACAATCAACGCACTTCGACGCTCGGAAACCGGCCGGGCAATTTGACCAACGAAAATTCGATCGCCATTATGATATCGTCCTGATAGTATACACGAAAGATAACACGTTTACAGGTATCGTTCATCTGATTAGTTAGTACAGCCACCGGATGACGAGTCGTTTATAAGTTAAAAGGGATGAAAGTATTAATTTTAACGGTGTTCAGTGTTATTCAGTCTGTCGAACGGTTGTCGACGGAACGGCGAAGTGAAAATATATTTTTCCGTAGAAACAAATTAAATTCGTTTTTATTATGCAGCTTTGTACACGGAAACTACGACGGGAACATCATGGGAAACTATATCTAAAAAATATAATCGTTTACGGAGATTCTCTTTGCATATGCGCGGCACATGTTCGCTGCCACTGCTTCATCTGAAACGGTGAACAAATTTTAATAGAAAATTCATGAATTTAATTGTCGAAAATTCGTAGCTGGATAAAATTTCCAAGATAACATCGCCCAGGGTCTTTCTTTGCACTTCGATTAAATTACGCGGAGAAAATTAATATAGCAATTATTTGTACACCAACAAACTCATTTAGAGATTTGATTAATCTGGGATTAAGGGGCCCCTCGACCACCGTGGTTGCCAGGTACAACTCATAATTCGATGGTAATGTAAAAAATTACGTTTTACTTGTTATTTAGGCTGGGAGTACCAAGAAAATCAAACCTTTTGTAATACTTGTAAAGGAAAACCACATTCATTTCAACAAAATTCGTTGGTTAAGTAAAAGTGTGTAAACATATTTTTTAATATGATTCACCCGCCCTTAAACAGCGACATAGCGTTTAATCTGTTAATGAATGGACAGTAACAATATGTAACCATGTCACGTGTACGTACAGAATTTCGAAACAATTGCATAGTATCCTAAAGAAGTTAACACGTATGTAATCTCTGTCTGCATCATAAAGTTACTTTTAGACGAAACAGTACAGTTTCAGTAGCTAAATGGCGTTGCATATGCTATAATGAAAAATAGTCGAGACTTACTTGACGAAATAGAAAATCGTTTGAGAAAGGAATTTCTTCTATCAACACCGGAGACATTGTATAATTCTTCTTAACAACCGAACTAAATTCAAAAACGGATACTCTCATATATTGCTAACACGAGTTTTTAAATAAAACGATATTCATATCTTCAATGCACTTTTGCTGCTTAAGCATATGAACTTACTGATAATTTGCAACGATTTTTACTGTGTCGCCATGCGACAGTCACCTCTGATGCACTCATTCTGCCAGATCTGGTCACACTGTTGCAACCGACAGCGCTAGCGCTAACGATTCGTTGAATCAAAATTACTCACAAATAGCAGTTACCGAATTGATTATCATATCTATCTGAACTGATATAAATTCCCTTGTTCGTTGACACACAATTAAATATTTGACAATGCAAATCTTATTTCCAGCAAACACGATGGAGCATTTTCATTGTACAAAGGAAAAGGTTAAGTTGGTATTTCCGTTTTGTTCTGCAATACAAAAAAAAGTGATTAAATATAATTTCTTTCTAATCACTGAAAAAAAAATATAAATCAGATATTGCAATGGTAATCAGATTGAAATTCGTATCAATAAAACATCGTACAGCCAGTAAGATACCTTTCTATGTATCAAAATTTCATGGCCTCTTCCTGTTAGTGTCGCCATCTTGTAGTTTTCATGCTCCTTACTCCATCTTCGGTTTTCTCTTTCCGGTCAGCTTCCGCGCGAAGGTGTGTACTTCTGGCAGTTTTAGTTTGCCATATTACTTTTAAAAAACTAGCATACGTTATTATACAAAATAACTCATGCTTTTTACATAATTTTCATGTTTATTTTAAAATGTGTATCACGTTTTGCTACGGTATTCAAATATCCGGTGTTACAGCAATATACATGTGGTACATGGTTAACAACGTGTTTGTTTATTAACCACTTCTGTTATATATATATTTGTTTTAGATGCCTTCCGTAACGCTAAAAGACGTCGACCAACACAAGTTCGTAAAGGCTTTTGCCGCGTTCTTGAAAAAGTAAGTAATTGTATTTGTGGAAACGTTCTTAACCTCAAAAATAGATAAACATATATTCCTTTGAAATATTGAAATTAAAACGATAATCGTTCATTAATTCGTAACGAATTACAGGACGGGCAAAATGCGAGTTCCAGAATGGGTGGACATTGTAAAATCTGCACGTTTCAAGGAACTTGCTCCGTACGATCCAGATTGGTACTACATTAGGTGTGCTGCGTTAGTACGTCACATTTACATTCGTAGCCCGATTGGTGTAGGAGCAGTCACCAAAATTTTTGGAGGACGCAAACGTAATGGCACCCACCCCAGTCACTTTTGCCGGTCTGCAGGAGGTGTAGCTCGCAAAGCTCTTCAGAGCTTGGAACAACTGAAACTCATCGAGAAGGCTCCACTTGGTGGACGAAAACTCACAAGTCAAGGTCGTAGAGATTTAGATCGCATTGCAGCACAAGTTAAAGCAAAAAGCAAAAAACAACTCAAACTACAAGAGACTCTTGTTCTATAATTTCCTTGTTTCTGTAATAAAAGTGGAAAATTCATACATTATTGGCTTTATTTATATCCGTACCTTAATTTTTATAATGCGTACATCGTCTACACTCAAGAGAAATTTTCGAGAAAAATACTTGAACGTATATTCTGAAAAATTCATTTTGTATGAGGAGAATATTGACCCTCGTCGAAATAAAAAATTAAAATAAAATTCGTTGCTATTCCTATTTACCGCGCGCCGTCTGAACATAAAGGCGACATGCTACTGTACATGTGTATCGCGACGAATAAAAGTAATTTTCAAGTCTGGGATTCAAAGTATTTGCTCGACGTTAGATGCAGTTAATTGCCACAAGATGACGGCACTTTCGATCATCGAATACGAACGACTTTCTTTCCAATTGTGAACTTAATGGTGAAGGTATGGGCGTATACAGCGCCTCCTCAGTGAAACTTTGACCGTGGATGAAAACGTTTGGGCACCGATCGGGTTGACTTTGGATCGAGTGGCGTGTAGGTGCTGGGAAGTTTCTCTGGGACGCAGTCGCGTACGCGCGTAAAAGTGTGTATGCATCGCGAGCCGCGGGACGAAAAACAAGAAGCGAAATATGTTTCCTCGCGGTCAGTGCGGGAAACTCCAGGCGACCAAAATGTTAAGGAAATAATCGTGTCGCGCAAGTGTCTCTCGCTGGTAGAGAAGACAGACCGTGTGCTCAAAGTTTCTCTCTTTCTCTTTCCAACCCCCTTCCCTCTCCTTCTTCGCTTTGTATCCCTTACCCCCTCCCGCCGCTCTGCTCTGGGTCCGTTGGTCGCACCGGGACGACGTTTACCGTGCGTCACGGGAAACGGCATTGGGAGGAGACAGAAGGTGACAGCCCTCCCGCGGAATTTATGGTGCGCACGGGAGAAACGGTGAAGTGAGTGGTGTCAGAGTGAAGTGAGTGCGACGGCACCAAGTGCCAGACCGGTGAACAATCCACAGAGCTCGTTATCGTTCAGGGTAATATAGGTGGGAAGAGGGAAAAAATGCCGGGCCTAATCGCTGTAAGCGAATTCGTCGATGAGACGAGGGAGGATTACAACTCGCCTACCACGTCCACCTTCGTTTCGCGAATGCCACAATGCAGACAGACCATCACGTCCCTCGAGGAGGTAACACTTTGTTTGTTTTCGTTTCACTATATTCCGATCGTTCCCGCACAAGATGTTCTTTTTTTTTTTATCTCGAAGAGAAGAAATATTGCGTTACACTTGCACGCATCGCGTCTTTGCGTGCGACCTTACCGAGAGAATCTGATCGGTGGTCGAGCGCGTGTTCCGATGCGTGGGCGTTTCACGATTGCTCCGCGGGTATCCGTCTTACCTGCAATAGCTTCGATCGCAATAGATGTAACGACTTTTTTTTTTTGGCGCAACGCGCTCTCGTCACCTTTTACGAACGTCTCGCGGGCACGGTGCGCGCAACTTTTACCGCGTCTCTGGCCCGTGTCACTGTCAATTTCCACGTATCGGTGATGTAAATACCCGTACGGAGTCGATCTACGACTTCCAGTTCGGGTAATGTATGCAGACATGCTGTCGGTGTTGCGTTTCGTCCGGCGCGACCCAACGGGAAAATACGGCGATCGCTAGGAATTTTTAATTACATCGGGTTTCGAGCGTTTGAGATTGCCGTGCGCGGAATGTTTATATGTACCAGCGCTGGAACCTGTCGGACCTTTTTGTGATCGAATAACCCAGTGATTTTAATATTCCGTGAATTTCATTCGAATACCATTCGAATATTTCGTGCACCGATCGAGTATCTGGGTATTTCTGATATTCAAGTAATGCAATGTGAAGTATACCCGAGTTATTTCAGTTCATCCTTACTTGGACTTTATATTTATGCAGGGTGTTCAGTCACCCATGGGAAAAATTTTAATGGAGGATTCTAGGGGCCAAAATAAGACGAAAATCAAGAATATCAATTTGTCGATGGAGGCTTCGTTAAAAAGTTGTTAACGTTTAAAGTTCCGCCGGTACTGAATTTTTTTCTTGAAAATGCACAAGATTTCGGGGGTATGTCTATTCACCAAAAATGCTTGTAATTAACCCCTGTATCTAAATATAATTTTTTTAGTATGATTTGAAATTTTTTAATTTTGTCTAAAAATTTCAGTACTTTTTCCAATTTTTTTCTCGAAAGTGGGTAGAATTTCGATGGTATGACTCATGACCAAAAATGATTGTAATTGACCCCTGCAACCGAAAATAATTTTTCCAGAACGATTTGAAATTTTTTTTTTCGTCGCAAAATTTAAGCACCAAATTAGATTTTCGCTAAGGAATTTTTTTCAGGAAAGTGCGTAGGATATCGGGGGTATGTGTATTTACCAAAAATGCTTGTAATTGACCCCTGTATCTAAATATAATTTTTTTAGTATGATTTGAAATTTTTTAATTTTGTCTAAAAATTTTAGCACCTACTCGAATTTTTTTCTCGAAAGTGGATAGGATTTCGAAGGTATGCGTATTCACCAGAAATGATTGTAATTGAACCCCGCAACCGAAAATAATTTTTTCAAAACGATTTGAAATTTTTGAATTTAATTGTTAATAACTTTTTAACGAAGCCTCCATCGACAAATTGGTATTCTTGATTTTCGTTTTATTTTGGCCTCTAGAATCCCCCATTAAAATTTTTCCCTGGGTTGGCTGAACACCTTGTATAGAATATTTTATAATTTTCTATTTTAATAATAATATTCAAGATGAAACTATTCGAATAGTCTCACATCTGGTTTATATGTATTTTCAGATAAATAGATTAGCGGTCGACTGATCGATGATAATATTTTTGACGTATTTACGTATTACGTGTGTACGTGACTTGTAAGGAAACGTTACGTAGGAGCCTCGTGTACGCGTTACGCGTTGCAGAGATTTGGAATCAGGATTAATTAGCAGGATAATGAAGGCACAATGCGCCCAAGAGTGACAGGAACGAGATGGTCTTGTTAAAAAGAAAAAGTGTCCCGAGCAATTCTTTCACGGAGATGCGGATAATGGGTCTTTTGTAATAGCAAACCGTAATATGCCGACGTAATTATCGGCGAAGAATGTTATTGCGCGAGCCTTTCGTAATTTAACAGCCATCGTAACTCTTGCGGGCTGCGCTGCCTAGTAGAAATATATCGGGCTCGAATGCGGAACCCATTTCCAAGTTATCCGAGGTCGTGAAGATTTTCACCAGCCACCGAACGAAGAGGAGCATCGATTATTCCATGTGCATCCTATTTATTTATTTGGAAGATCCATCATGCAACGCCTGGCATCGAGAAAAACAGAATATTATCCAAACCTGTCACAATATTGTATCTTATTTGAAATATAAAAATATTCAAGAGTTCAATGGTGTACTTTTTTGACGCTACTAATATTATCGAAACGCGTTAAAACAATTATTATTTTTTTATTAAAATTACTATATCGTTATCTTCTGATACTTAACAAATGTTTCATAATTTCTTTGAAATATAAAAATATTCAAGAGTTCAATGGCGTACTTTTTTGACGCTACTAATGTTATCGAAACGCGGTAAAACAATTATTATTTTTTTTTTTATTAAAATTACTGTCTATCGCTGTCTTTTGACACTTAAAAAATGTTCCATCATTTATTTGACTCATGGTAAAAAAGTTCATCGAGGTTGGAATAAATCTCTGCTACGTGGAATTTTTGCAACGAAGGAAATTGGGTCGTTGAATATACATACGAATTTATACATATACATGTACGTACTATGCATATCGTAAAGCGTTAAGACTTTCTACATTCTGTTAAATTACAATCAATAAATGACGATAAGACGCAACACTATCGTTACAACACCACTCTTTTGCATATTATCAAATCGTGGGCGTATTTTGTAACGCGCGTAGATAGGGAACTTTGCGCGGAAAGTGTGCCGCGGCGCTTGGAAGTGGAATTTATGCATGGAATTGTTAAAGTTTCTTTTCACAAAGGGGGAACTGGGAAAAACTAGCATAGATTTTAAAGCAGATAGGAGGAATCGTTCAGAAATGGGTTAATTGCGGCTGCTGCCGTGCATTTCGTTAAAATAATTGAATAATTATTAAGCATTGCCTAGATATAATAATTTAGCACGACGATTTAATATAAGAATGAAATATACAGGGTGTTCCGTCACACCTGGGAAAAATTTTAATGGGAGATTCTAGGGACCAAAATAGGACGAAAATTAAGAATACTAATTTGTTGATGGAGGCTTCGTTAAAAAGTTATTAATGTTTAAAGTTCCACCTGTACTTAATTTTTTTCTCGAAAATGCGCAGGATTTCGTGGGTATGTCTAATGACCAAAAATGATTGTAATTGACCCCCGGAACTAAACATAATTTTCTTAGAATGATGTGTAATCTTTTATTTGAAATTAATTTCGTCTAAAAATTTCACACCTTCTCGAATTTTTTTCTCGAAAGTGAGTAGGATTTCGAGGGTATGTTAAATGATCAAAAATGATTGTAATTGACCCCTGTAACTAAATATAATTTTTTCAGAATGATTTGAAAATTTTCAATTTCATCGAAAAATTTCACACCTTCTCGAATTTTTTTCTCGAATAGGGGTAGAATTTCGAAGGTATGTCTATTGATCAAAAATGCTTGTAATTGACCCCTGTAACTAAATATAATTTTTTCAGAATGATTTGAAAATTTTCAATTTCATCGAAAAATTTCACACCTCGAATTTTTTTCTCGAATAGGGGTAGAATTTCGAAGGTATGTCTATTGATCAAAAATGCTTGTAATTGACCCCTATAACTAAATATAATTTTTTCAGAATGATTTGAAAATTTTCAATTTCGTCGAAAAATTTCACACATTCTCGAATTTTTTTCTCGAATAGGGGTAGAATTTCGAAGGTATGTCTATTGATCAAAAATGCTTGTAATCGACCCCTGTAACTAAATATAATTTTTCCAGAATGATGTAAAATTTGTTAATTTAATTTTTTAATAACTTTTTAACGAAGCCTCAGTCAAGAAATTGATATTCTTGATTTTCGTCTTATTTTGGCCTCAAATTTTGTATCGTGTATTTCTTGATAGAGGAATTAAAATTTTTATTAAGATCGAAAATTTAGTTTCGTAAAAAGTTGTTATATTCCTGTTTGATGCACTCAGTATTATTAGGTCCTGGTGGATATTTTCTAGAAAATACGCGTGTGTTACTTTTGCCTCGGTCGAAAGTCGATATCGATGCATCCGTAATGGTATATACGAGTCACTTTTACGGTGCAGTTCGACTTGGTGCTTCTTGAGAATTATATTCTCGACCACTTCCGTCTGCTTTGATGCGCTTGCGTCTTCCGGGTCAGTTCGTTTTCTCCTCCTTCACAGTAATGACCCGCAGGATTTTCAGCTAAGAAATATTACGCGTGAAACGTTTCCTCTCACGAACCTCGTACACAGAGTGAAACTACCACTTTCCTCGAACAGTTTTCAAAGCATTAAATACTTAATGCAGAATGTATTAATATTTAACAAATTCCATTCTGCGTGGTCGATTACAGAGCTTGGTTAAGTACTTTTATTATTAACACGCCGACTGTCATGGTCGAATTTACAAACTTACTTTGTTTACATTTATTTATCTATATTAAGTTTAACAAATGAACGCCGCCTAATAGTGTATACGTTTGCATAGATTTAAATTAGTACGTTACTTTTTGGAAAGGAATCCACTCGGAGATCGAAATGTTAAACAAAAATTTGCTTTGATTTTGTGAAAAAACATTCCGACGTAAAATTTTTACGTCTGGCTAACTTCGAAAGAAAAAATATATTCAGAAGTGATCAATACGCGCCGAGAACTGATAGGAAAAATCAATATTGGATTCGCTAAAGTCAAACAAGGTCGACCCAAACTTCGTTATGTGCTGGATTCAATCTTTCAGGCTTCGCGTCGCGACGTGTTCGAAGTTTCAAAAATATCAAATTCCGAAAAATCATTTACCATTTGAAACATACTGTCGCATTTTGATCGTTTCATTCCGTAATGCCCTCTAGAGTCGACACCTTCATGAGTATTCTCATACAGAGCGTAACTCTGTTTCCACAGTAAAGTATTGTTTCCAAGATTGTTTAACATAAATCTATGTATTCAACGGCGTATGAAAATTATAATAGGAAACAATTGCGAGATTGCTTACAATGAAGAATAGAAGGAAAGTGACCGATTTTGTCTTCGTTTACAGTAGAGGTTCTCAAACTTTCTCTGTTCATAGTGCCTTAAATGCGTTAGTAATATTTTCATGGCGTTCTTAAATCCAAAGAAATACCTAACAGTACGCAGTTAAATATAAATATCGTATTTTGTTTACTACCGACGAAAACATTTTAATAGGAATCAAATATTACAAAAAAATTTATAATCCATTATACAAGGTGTTCTGCCAACCCTGGGAAAAATTTTAATGGGGGATTCTAGAGGCCAAAATAAGACGAAAATCAAGAATACCAATTTGTTGATGGAGGCTTCGTTAAAAAGTTATTCACATTTAAAGTTTTGTCCGTTTTGAATTTTTTTCTCGAAACTGGTTAGGATTTCGGGGGTATGTCTATTGATCAAAAATTATTATAATTGACCCCCGCAACCGAAAATAATTTTTCCAGAACGAATTGAAATTTTTTTTTTCGTCGTAAAATTAGATATTCGGTAAGGAATTTTTTTCTCGAAAGTGCGTAGGATTTCGGGGGTATGTCTATTCACCAAAAATGATTGTAATTGACCCCCGCAACCGAAAATAATTTTTCCAGAACGATTTGAAATTTTTTAATTTCGCCGAAAAATTTCAGCACCTACTCGAATTTTTTTCTCGAAAGTGGGTAAGATTTCGAGGGTATGTGTACTCACCAAAAATGATTGTAATTGATCCCTGTAACTAAATATAATTTTTTTAGTATGATTTGAAATTTTTGAATTTAATTGTTAATAACTTTTTAACGAGGCCTCAGTCAAGAAATTGATTCTTGATTGTCGTCTTATTTTGGCCTCTAGAATCTCCCATTAAAATTTTTCCCAGGGTTGGTCAAACACCCTGTATAGTATGTTTTTTATTTCTTAAAAAAACTTAGTAGGGATCAGTAGGACTCGGTTTGAGAACCACTGGTTTAAGACAATGCTCGTGGCCCATCGGTGGGTCGTGAAATCAATATAGTAGGTCACGACGGCCAAAAGAGGTAGAATAGAAATTTTTAGTATCGCAATAGAATAGAAATGTTGATCGGTTTGAATTACGCGTAAAATATGTGCCATCTTATATTAATCTTCAGATGGTGAACTGTATTAACTACCGAACTTCCAACATCACGAAAAACGGTTTTGGTAGATGAGTTCTTGTTTCGAATAATTCTTCCGTTATTAACACTAGGTTTACAGTACGCGTCAATTTGACGCATTCAGATTCTAAACTTAACGTTATAGGACTCATAAATATCATTTGTTAGCAATTTATGTTGAATTGATGTAATGATATGGACGTATACTCTAATTAAAAGAAAAACTGCATTTTAATGCAACTGCCAACGTAGCGAATTATAATAAAAATATGCGCAACGAGTGCCCATAAACCTAGTGTTAACCAATAATTAATTCAGCAAAGTGGCTTTGTCTTACCGCCTATCGATTCGACAGCGAAAAGGTTAGGTAGGACAAGGGACCGTTCGCGTGTCCCTCGGGATTAATTGGTACGGAGTTCGGCCACGCTCGAACGCAGCGTTCAAAGCGTTCCGGGCGGAGAATGCTAACACTACCGGGGGCACGGAATTCGCCTAACCTAGTATCGTCTTCGTTTACTCTTGACCCTGAGTGGCTGTAAGTCACCCACTTTCCCGCTTTAGCATCGGTACTTACGACACTCGCGCGATCAAAATTTACGTTCCGCGGCTATTTTCGAAATGGCGCGACCGCAGTCTATTCTCGTTAGCGTCGCGCGGCGGAAGATGAACGCACGAACCGTGCCTTCTCTTTTTCTCACGATCGCTGCATCGTCCAAGAGAAACCGGAGCCGTGTGTTCGTTCGGTGATTTCGTGAATCGGAACGCAGACGCGGCGTCCGTCAGGGATGGGCAGAATTCTTATTTAGATACGAAAGTTACGAATAACGAATAAAAGGTAAACGGCCATTAATAGCGCGAGCAAATTAAAAGGTTACGAATAAATTGTACGTTGATTTCATTGGTTATCTGTTATTCGAACGCAATTTTGCCCATCTTGACGTTTCGGTTGGTAAAAGCGGAACGTTCGGATCTCTGCCCAGTGGGTAAATAGAAATTCGACCATGACCGCGACGAATCGATCTTCATTCAAGGCGAAAGAGATCTCTCGAAACGAAATCGCGCTGGTCGGTTCTTTCAGCAATTATTTTAATTGAACGGTTTATTTCTGAGATATGATAAAACCGATTAAACGGGAATCTCCCTCGTATTAATTCGAGAGAGCACGTTTCGAAATTCGCCCGTAGCTCGGTTACGATCGACGAGCCGTCTCGTGACTCATCCGTCGCACGTAACGAAACGCGTGCGATAAAACGGCCAGTCAGGCTTTTATGAAAATAAAATGTTTTGATCGTTACCGGCGAACGTACGATGCGGTGAAAATAAATCGAGCGCTAAAACGATTGCACGACCGGTTGCAATAATAATGTTTCGTCGCTGAGGCGTTTTGAAACGTACGCATTTCGAGGTTATGATATCTCCAAGTCTTTTTTTTTATCGTTCTTTAGCAAAGAACTACACTTTTTTTTCTACCTCTAATAAATTTTAGCAAAGTGTCCAAAAGTATGCGTTAATTTTTAATTGTCTTTTTTTTCTACCGATTTACCGAATACGCCATTGTAGAATTGTTGCTGCTTGCTTTCAGCTCTCGTAATTAATGTAATTATCCCATGAAACTGAGTATTCGGTTCAGAGCGTCTTCTCGAAAGTGCAAACAATTAATGCGATCGAAATTCGGTAACTTTAAGCGTCCGCGAAGTTGTGTAAAAGCCAAAGTTCGCTGCATAATGGAAATTGAATTTTGTAGTGTAGGTCGAACAACTTGATAATTTTGGTCATGGAGATAGATCGAACTTTCCGGAAGATTTCCGACCAAGTACTTTGCGGTGATTCATTGATTGAAATACTTCGAGGAAGCATGTTGCGTGCGTTTACCCTCAAAGACGGTAGAGGAGTACCGGTAAGCTGAACCCATCGACATCGATTCGAACAGCATGCTATTGGATTTTGCGTAACCGGTCGTTTACATGTTGCCAATACATTAACACGCCCCAGATAATTTTTTCATAATCGTTCAACCGACGCGGAACGTTCCGTGATGGCAGATTCTTTTCTCGATCATTATCCTGCCTTCTATATTTATGTTATGTCTATCTATATATAGACGATATGCATGTAGATATCGATTACGCGTATACAGGGTGTTCGGCCACCCCTGGGAAAAATTTTAATGGGGGATTCTAGAGGCCAAAATAAGACGAAAATCAAGGATATAAATTTCTTGACTGAGGCTTTGTTGAAAAGTTATTAACAATTAAATTCGAAAATTTCAAATCGTTCTGGAAAAATTATTTTCGGTTGCGGGGGTCAATTACAATCATTTTTGGTGAATAGACACAACCTCGAATTTCTACGCATTTTCGAGAAAAAAATTCGAGTAGGTGGACGAATTTATCGACAAAATTAAAAAATTTCAAATCGTTCTGGAAAAATTATATTTCAATACGGGGGTCAATTACAATTATTTTTGGCCATTACACATACCCCCGAAATCCCACGCATTTTCGAGAAAAAAATTCCTAACCGAAAATCTAATTTGGTGCCTAAATTTTACGACGAAAAAAAAAATTTCAAATCATTCTGGAAAAATTATTTTCTGTTGCGGGGGTCAATTACAATCATTTTTGGTGAATATACATACCTTCGAAATCCTACCCACTTTCTAGAAAAAAATTCGAGAAACTATGAGATTTTTCGATGGAAAAAAAAAATTTCAAATCGTTCTGAAAAAATTATTTTCGGTTGCGGGGGTCAATTACAATAATTTTTGGTGAATAGACATACCCTCGAAATCCTACGCATTTTCGAGAAAAAAATTCAGAACTGGGGGAACTTGAAACGTTAATAACTTTTTAACGAAGCCTCCATCAACAAATTGATATTCTTGATTTTCGTCTTATTTTGGCCTCTACAATTTCCTATAAAAATTTTTCCCAGGGGTGGTCGATTACCCTGTATACGTAAAATACGAAAGATCTCGTACAACTTCTTGTACTTTAAGTCTCGACTTAGAAAAGTTAGTTAAAGTTGATAAAAGTTTGCGATCTTATTTTTTTATTATGTTATATTAAACTGTTTTATTTCATCGTCAATCAGGACTGACGATTATGATTTTAAAAAAATATTTATCTTCTTCCACTCGTTTATATTAAAATCTCTATAAAATTTTCTTGTAAACAATGATCTAGATAAAAATTCTATTGTTTTTTAAAAAGTTTCTATAAAATATCAGTAAAAGTTTGTGATCTTATTTCTTTATTATGTTATATTAAACTGTTTTATTCCATCGTCAATCAGGACTGACGATTATGATTTAAAAAAAATATTTATCTTCTTCCACTCGTTTATATTAAAATCTCTATAAAATTTTCTTGTAAACAACGATCTAGATAAAAATTCTATTGTTTTTTAAAAGGTTTCTATAATATGTTAATGTGACTTTCATTTAATAATCTTTCGCATTTAACGTGTACAAAATTCAATCTATAAAAATCGATAGAAGCAACTTAATTCTGAATTAATTATAATAAACAAAAACATTAATTTAAATACGTTCGTAAATTTCGAACGTTAGAATTCTTTCCTTGTTTGAAGAGAACCGCGTTTGAAACTGTTTGAAAGCCGCTGATTTAAATTACTTGACGAAAACCGTTTAAACGCAATATTTGCGAACCGCGCGATTCAATGCAATCAATGGGAAACGTTCAAACCGAAGGAGTTAAAATTCAATTAATTTGAATCTCCGCGAAACATTCCGACAGAAATCAGCATTTTAATCGAATCAGTCGAATGGAAACTCCGCGCCTGTGCTTTATCAGCGTTTATTACGCCAGGAAATTCCGTATTATCTGATGTGTTTATCGAGGTTCGTTTCGATATAAACGATGAGTTTTTCGTTCTAAATCGACTATAAACTTAAACGATTATCGTCACGTCAATGACCGCTTGTAATACCAAAGTTTAGATAAAGGAGACTGATAAAAGAAGTTAATAAAAGTATTTTTAAAATAGTAATTCAACTTTCGTTTCTTAACAACAAAACATCCTGGTTCAAAAGCGTTTGAATACCTCCGCTACTGTAAATACATTTTTGTTGACACGAAAGTTTATAAAAAGACGAATTCAATTACCCGTCGTGACCTTTACATAATCTAAGGTCATAGGGAAGCAGAAGCTATCGAGGCAGACGAAAATCAAACTCTGTTTAATGGACCCAAGTGCATTAATCGAGGGGTGAAAGTTGAAATTTCATTTTGGATTATATCGAGCCGAGGAGAATGGCAGAGTTAACGCAACAATGGCTGCTAACGTCCGTGCAACGCAACGTGACAGAAATAAAAGAAACGGCGTCGTCGCGACGTAGGGTCATCCTATAGGGGCCCAGAATCGAGCACAGTTTAGGACCCGTTGAACCAGCTTCTCTCCGTTGCTTCTATGTCTCTCCCTTTCGCTTCTAACAACGAAGCGAGACGAGCAACAAGCAAGAACGAAAGAAATTCCTCGCCGCGGCGACCTTGGTAGGTCGTTCGTATCCGAGTCGTTTACCTGGACCGATTTGCAAACGCGCAAGGGTCATCTGCACAGGCTCCTAGGCGTCAGAGGCTCGCAAACTAATGCGACGGACCCGAAAAATACGGCAGAAATAAGACACGGGACACTCCCATTGGAACAGTGTTTCTCAAAGTGTGCTTCTTGCGATATTCAAGATACGAGTATCCTTTTATCGATATAAATAAAATTTCTACTTTGTAATTCCGTAATTTGTACACGATTTCGACTTACAAGAGCAACGTTAGACATCGATGAAGTCACGAGGGAAATAAACGAGGAAGAAAATTATTTAGACGAGTACGTGAATTCCGTAAGCGTTTGCGCGAGGCTATCTATTCGAGTGATACTCTGTTTTAAAAGTCACTTAAAATCGATGTCTTCGTACCCCTTTATCGTGATTATACCAGTGGTCGTAATTGCTATTCGTTAACACGTTCACTGCCGTGGGGGTCACCGGTGATCGACGACGCGACCAATAGTAAAAATACGCGGCGCCATGGGCGAAACCACACGTAAAATGCGCGCGGCAGTCAACGTGTTAATCATACTACGTTCAGTCCAATTTTCCTACAGTTTGTCCCACTTTTTAGTGTCGTCCTGCGTACGGAATATTGCATCATAAATAATAAGATCCTTTGAATCGTAACAAACGTGTATAATGATCGGGTAAATATGGCCTGCGCTGAGACTAGAGGTGGAAGGAAATTCATGATGTGCACTGGAACAGCAACGCGATGCGACTGTCAGCGTATAAATCAATAACTTGGACGGGGACCCGATACACGACGCTGAGGATGCTAGAGATGAATCGCGTGCATTCAGACGCATCTTTCTACCTTCTCGTTATGTTCTGTCCGAACTATTTCAAACGCGGACTGAAATTTCGTGTAATTATACAGGGTGTTCGCCCAACCCTGGGAAAAATTTTTATAGGAGATTGTAGATGCCAAAATAAGACGAAAATCAAGGATATCAATTTATTAATGGAGGCTTCGTTAAAAAGTTATTAACGTTTAAAGTTCCGCCCGTTCTCAATTTTTTTCTCGAAAGTGGTTAGGATTTCGGGGGTATGTCTATTGACCAAAAACGATTGTA
Organism: Colletes latitarsis; assembly: GCF_051014445.1. Lineage (NCBI taxonomy): Eukaryota > Metazoa > Arthropoda > Insecta > Hymenoptera > Colletidae > Colletes > Colletes latitarsis. Next base: position 19,655,622 of record NC_135135.1, on the reverse strand, counting down.
ATTGCCCCCTGTAACTAAATACAATTTTTTTAGTATGATTTGAAACTTTTTAATTTCGTCGAAAAATTTCAGTACCTACTCGAATTTTTTTCTCGAAAGTGGGTAGGATTTCGGGGGTATGTGTAATAACCAAAAATTATTGTAATTCACCCCCGCATCTAAATATAATTTTTCCAGAACGATTTGAAATTTTTTAATTTTGTCGATAAATTTGTTCACCTACTCGAATTTTTTTCTCGAAAGTGGATAGAATTTCGAAGGTATGTATATTCACCAAAAATGATTGTAATTGACCCCCGCAACCGAAAATAATTTTTCCAGAACGATTTGAAATTTTTGAATTTAATTGTTAATAACTTTTTAACAAAGCCTCCATCAACAAATTGATATTCTGGATTTTCGTCTTATTTTGGCCTCTGGAATCTCCCATTAAAATCTTTCCCAGGGGTGGCCGAACACTCATTTCAAATATGCTTTACACGGTGTTTCATTAAACGCGGCCATTTTCCTGCTAAACTCAACGCACGAGAGCAGCTATTACCAATGCACACGGTAACCACTCTAGTTCTGCTGCTACGCCCCTTTGCTTCTTTTTTTTTATCTAGTCATTTTTTATCGCTCTTTTCGCTCGTTGCTTCGTCGCGCTCAATCGGTGTTTATCGTTTTCCCCTTCTTTTCACAAAAATTGTGGTAACTGTGCTCGACTTTCATTATTGACGAAATAATTGTGCACCCATTGTTGAAAATGTAGCAACGCGGACTGTTTCAGTCGTTGTTGAGCGTCGAAACGACGTTCGTTTTTATGTTTTTCCTTATCTTACGATTGAAAACAACCAAGGCAGATATAATAGGAACGTGAGTCTTGTCTGTCTTCGTTATTTTCAATCGCGAGACTAGGCAGAACACAGAAACGCACGTCATTTCGACGCTCATGTGACTCTAACCTAAAAATTCGCGTATGCGTTCGATTCGTATCATCGTAAAAATTGTAATGTAGTATTACGTGTAACAGCATGTTTCGAACTGTATCATTTACAAGAAAAATAAACAAAACACATTTCTAAAAACAATATCGATGGCTTTTCATTGTTTGCCATCCCTAACCTCTACTGTAGTATGCGTCCAACAGGGATACGAGGGATGTCGAAAATATACGGGAGTCTCTAGAATGTTTGAAAAAAATCATTATAAAGTTAATTTTCGAGAATCCTACGGAATTTCTGGTTTCGAACGATATTAAACGAGGCAAAGTTAGGAAACGAACGCGTCGTTGTATTTACAGCGAACGGGAAATTTTGTTAAGGCGTTAAGCTCGTTGAAGTTAGTGTACCGTATGTTAAACGAGGTTCATTGGCTCAGGAGTGCAAAACCTGTTCCATCGGTTTTATCCGTTCTCCGGAGTTGGCTCGGCGGCTGTAAGGGAGGTCAGTTCCGGAGTGGGCCACACATTTGCCAATTTCCACTTGCACGCCTGGCCAGTTCGCGTTTCGCAAGTTTCCAATTCGAGAGCCCAAGCGGACGACACGGTTTTTCGAAACGTGTCGCGATTTCTGCGTAACGCAACGTCGCTTGCACGACGATTGCGCAACGCCCTCGGCCGCGTTCTACGCCAAACTCGTCTAATGGAAACCTGTCTTCTCTTACACGGGGATGAGAACGTTCGATCGATTTTGTAATTCGAGTTTAAAATACCGATCTGCCCATACCAGTCGAGATTAATAACAAATTTTCAATAATCGAATGGATATTAATCGACACGATAAAGTAGAAAAAGGTTTATCGATAGTAATACAGAATTTAATCGTTTCTTACGACTCTCTGTTCGCTCTCGTTCGCTTCACCTTTCAGACTGGCTCGCTCGACGCATTCCTTTGTCCCCCCGACTTTCTTTCTTTCCTTTTCGCACTTTCCTTTCTCGCTCGATTCTCGAAAATCACGCCACATGCTTTCTTTGTTCCCATCCACGCTTACATCAAAGATTCGTATCGCTGCTTCTGGCCTTCGTCCTGTCAATTCACACAAACGCACACACACAGTTACGCAAATAGATAAATATGCATTGGGATCCCATTTGGACATTCTAAGGATCAATATTTTTCGATACGAAGCATGTAAAATAAATGCAAATTTCGAAACAAACGATAATTTGATACCTAACACTTTCACTGCCAGATCAAAACCGTGTAATATTCTGCACAAGTAAAATTTCGATTTTAGACCATTGTAAGCTACATAACCTAAAATTTCTTTCAGTACTTATTTTCGTAACACTGTTAAAATTCACAAATTCTATTCAAATTTATTTCCCTCGATGTCTTAACTTGAGAATTAATTTTTCTAGTATCATAATGGTAAATCCTGTCACCCATATACAGGGTGTTCAGGCACTCGTGGGAAAAATTTTAATGGGAGATTCTAGATTCCGCCAGTTCTGAATTTTTTTCTCGAAAATGCGCAGGATTTCGGGGGTATGTGTATTAACCAAAAATGATTGTAATTGATCCCTGCAACCGAAAATAATTTTTCCAAAACAATTTGAAATTATTTTTTTTCGCCAAAAAATGTCATACCTACTCGAATTTTTTTCTCAAAAGTGAGTAGGATTTCGGGTGTATGTCTATTGACCAAAAATACTTGTATTTGACCCCTGCAACTAAATATAATTTTTTTAGAATGATTTGAAAATTTTCAATCTCGTCGAAAAATTTCACACATTCTCGAATTTTTTTCTCGAATAAGGGTAGAATTTCGAAAGTATGTCTATTCACCAAAAATGCTTGTAATTGACCCCTGTAACTAAATATAATTTTTTTAGAACTATTCGAAATGGTTTAATTTCCTCGAAAAATTCATCCACTTATTAAATTTTTTTCTCGAAACTGGTTAGGATTTCAAAGGTATATGTATTAACCAAAAATGATTGTAATTGACCCCTGCAACCGAAAATAATTTTTCCAAAACAATTTGAAATTATTTTTTTTCGCCAAAAAATTTCACATCTACTCAAATTTTTTTCTCAAAAGTGAGTAGGATTTTGGGTGTATGTCTATTAACCAAAAATACTTGTAATTGACTCCTCTAACTAAATATAATTTTTTTAGAACGATTTGAAAATTTTCAATTTCGTCGAAAAATTTCACACATTCTCGAATTTTTTTCTCGAAAGTGGGTAGGAATTCAATGGTGTGTCTATTCACCAAAAATGATTGTAATTGACCCCCACAACCGAAAATAATTTTTCCAGAACGATTTGAAATTTTTGAATTTAATTGTTAATAACTTTTTAACAAAGCCTCAGTCAAGAAATTTATATTCTTGATTTTCGTCTTGTTTTGGCCTCTACAATCTCTCATTAAAATTTTTCCCATGGTTGGTCGAACACCCTGTATAGGTGATATGGCAGTCAGTGTTAATGAATTAATATAGTCGAATTTATGAATGTTTCCGTGGATGCTCAACTTGCGAACTACCGGTTCCAGACACGACACAGTTTTGGCCCCGTAATAACGTACGATTGCGTGTGCTATTATCGTCGTGTCTCGTGTTCCGAGGAAAGTCGTTCAGTCGTGCGTTTGTTTCTGTGAATGCGTATAACTAAAATTAGAAAACGTGTCGCGTCTGCCAACTCCGTTCAATAGCGAGATTGCCGCGTACGAAAAGAGGTTATGGTACAAAATGAACGACGCGGTATTCATTACTAGGTCAGTAAAAACGGTCCTCCGACGTGGCCAAATAACGAGCAAATTTTAGAAGCAAGTTAACTCCGTCGTCGTAAATTTCTCTCGATGATTTATACCGTTTCAATATTAATTTTAGTGAATTTAATCTTCGATCGAAGGTCACGCCTAAGGATGTCGTTTCATTCGTAGAACGAGTTCTCGTTACTTTCGTATCCGTGGCACGTTCGGTGTTATTATCGCGCCGTTATCAATGTCCGCCTATTATTCCGACGCGGAAATAACAAAAATGCATTTCACGTTTGGCCTTGTTAATAAGCATTCTGCTGTCTGTCGTTCGTACACGGGAAAAATCCCAGTCGCCATATTGCGACGTCTAATTTTTATACGAATTCGGTTCTTTTACTATGACGTTAATTTTGGGTGGTCGAATTTTCAATATACCATAGAGCACAGTTTGAGAATCACTGGCGTAGATCCTCCGTCACAGTATTTCGAAGTACGTAATTGTCAGCAGGAAAACTTTGGAATGACGTTTTACAATCTCAAGCAAAAACGAAAAAGGTGCAACGAGGGTATTTGAGTCGGTGGTAGTGATTGAATTTCTGTCATTCTGTCACCTATCTTATTCAATTTGTTCGACGATCCACTTCACACGCCAACGGCCGTATTGCGTGAACAATAAGGGACGACGTTCATCGATCCAAGCGCTTCAATTCTAACTTTCCAATTATACCCAGCGTAATGTCTCTGTACGACCAGCAGCTACTTGATAATACAAGCGAAGGAAAGTCTGACGATTGAATTTTCTCCGTGTCGACAACTCCCGTTAAATCTCGACCGACTAAATTTCAGCTTCTAGCGTACTATTTCATGCCACCTGTTAAATAGGAATTTTTTAACTTTCGACGCGCGAGCTTTTTCTCGAAACATTTGCAAACTAAATTATTTTGCTAACTGTTGTTTTGAAATAGAAAGTATTAAATTCTTTACAAAGATTTACTGAAAACATTTCAACGCATTGCAACGGAAAAACCAAAAAGTGTACATTGTTGTTCGTTGCAACAAAGAACGAACGTGTAATCATTGTACGTCACGCTTACTTTGTAGTAGCTGCTTTTGGACGTAAGACAATGGCTTCGTAGATTATATTAAAAGAGATTACCGGGTATTGAGAACACATAGGGTGATACAATGGAAACCAGTGACTTATTCTATTAAACTTGGAATATTGTAGGTGTTAAAATTTTTCGGCGAAAAAAAAAATTTCAAATCGTTCTAAAAAAATTATTTTCGGTTCCGGGAGTCAATTACAATCATTTTTGGTTAATACATATACCCTTGAAATCCTAACCAGTTTCGAGAAAAAAAATTAATAAGTGGATGAATTTTTCGAGGAAATTAAAACATTTCGAATCGCTCTGAAAAAATTATATTTAGTTATAGGGGTAAATTACAATCATTTTTGGTGAATAGACATACCTTCGAAATCCTACTCACTTTTGAGAAAAAAATTCGAGTAGGTATGACATTTTTTGGCGACAAAAAATAATTTCAAATTGTTTTGGAAAAATTATTTTCGGTTGCAGGGGTCAATTACAATCATTTTTGGTTAATATACATACTCTTGAAATCCTAACCAGTTTCGAGAAAAAAATTCAAGTAGGTACTGAAATTTTTAGATGAAATTAAGAAATTTCAAATCATACTAAAAAAAATATATTTAGTTATAGGGGTCAATTACAAACATTTTTGGTCAATAGACATACCCCCGAAATCCTACGCATTTTCGAGAAAAAAATTCCTTAATGAAAGTATAATGTGTGGTCAGAAATGTTTACTCGAAAATAATTTCATGTTAATAAAATGTCAACGAGATCGTGTGTAGGTATAATATTGCAGAGTTAAATTGTGCTTGCGTCGTGTCTAGAAAATCGTAGTTTGATGGAACTCGACTGCGAAATTCGATACGGATTCGTCGATGAAAGGAATGACACGTCGAGCGAATGCAAATTCCTGAAGAAACGATTGTCGAGCAAACTACCGTATCAGCGTAACGTGCTCAACAACGCGTCGCGATATATCTTGATGCAATCATCTGTCGGCTCGAAAAAAAAAAAGAAGAATAAAACAAGACCCTTCAACCCTCTGTACAATACGCGCGTTCCTCTTCAACCCTGAGCACCGACTTATTAAAACGTCTGATATTTATCGCGACGGCTTGCGTCGACGTTTGTTCAGGTTCGATGGGCTGAGTATAGTAGTCTACGCTGGATAAAATGAATTTGTCACTTCTCTTCGATGTTTTAGGTTAGCTTTTTTAAAATTAATTTCCTCCGCGAACTATGAGTCATATCGACGCTAAAGTTGGAGGTTATGCATAAAACAAACGACAGTTCGAGATACGTAAACAAATCTTGGTCAAGATCACCGTCAGGTGGCCAAGGCTGCGAACTTTTCGAACTCTCGTAGATAAGAAATTCGGCCATCTTTGAAAGATGGCGAATCCTCCGATATATTCGACTCGTCCGCGCGTATCTGGACGGGATGCAGATTTAATTGTGATTCTTCGAGCAAACTACGCCGGCTCGATAAGAATTCCAATATACTTTTACCTGCGTCGGCGATCCTCTCGAGTTTATTGAAAATCGTGAAAGCGCGGCGGCGCGAGATGCAAAAATCGCCGATAAGAAGGCCGCGCGCCGCGAGGATCGAAGATATACGAATCTTCCACCCGGCGGAGCATGATCCGATAAAATGTATCGCTGGTTCGTTCTACTCGGGAATTCCTTTTCTCGTTCTTGTTGCTTTTCCTTCGCGCGTTTAACAGTCGGCGAAGCCCTTTGCCGCGCGTTCCGCCTCTTCGCTACGCCATCTAGAGACAGAGACCGGCGAAACTCTTATCTAGATACGAATTTCGTATAACGAACGAAAGATACACAATGGCAGGGCTTGAAAACAGTTACGATACGGTTTTGGCTCTTGAAACGGTTATGAAGAACCGATATCTCCAACCATATCCGGTTTCAGTTCCGGTTCTATATCAGTTGCAAAACAATTCTGAGGTCATTTCAGGAGAGACGCATCCTTATGACACAGCAGCATAACATATACGTAATGACTACTAAAACTTCTGGTTAACGTAGCTGCTATTCTATAGCTTTAATTTTCTTTTTAAAAATGTTCTAAAAGGTGTGTCATAGCTAATATTCTAAATGCAGTGGGTTAATGAAACACGAGTTAACCTAACCTAGCGCTCGATACACGGGAATCGAATTAAAAATATCTTCCGAATGACCGTTGCGTAGAACCGATATCTTCAACCATATCCGGTTTCAGTTTCGGTTTTATATCCGTTTCGAAACAATTCTACGGTCATTTCAGGAGAGACGCATCCTTATAATACAAGAGTATAACATACAGGGTGTTTGGCCACCCCTGGAAAAAATTTTAATGGGAGATTCTAGAGGCCAAAATAAGACGAAAATCAAGAATACCAATTTGTTGATGGAGGATTCGTTAAAAAGTTATTAACAATTAAATTCAAAAATTGCAAATCGTTCTGGAAAAATTATTTTCGGTTGCGGGGGTGAATTGCAATCATTTTTGGTCATTACACATACCCCTGAAATCCTACCCACTTTCGAGAAAAAAATTCGAATAGGCACAGAAACTTTTAGACGAAATTAAAAAATTTTAGATCACACTAAAAAAATTATACTTAGTTACAGGGGTCAATTACAATCATTTTTTGTCAATAGACATACCCTCGAAATCCTGACCACTTTCGAGAAAAAAATTCCTTACCAAAAATATCATTTCTGACCAGAAATGTTACCCCAAAATTTTGTGCGAATCTTTAAAACGTCATAACTTCTGAACGGTTGGGACGATTTTAATGTTTAAAAAAGCAAACTACGCGTATTTTAGTGTAGAATATGTACAAATCGTAAAAATATTGAAAAAGTTGCTCCTTGACTCCGTAAAATGCGAAAAACCCCATAAAAATGGTCCATTTCTCAAATAGCCATAACTCCTACAATTGTGAATATATTTCAATGAAACTTTTTTCTGAAGTAGTGCTCATGGATACCTACAAAAAAGTATTAGACAACTTTTCTGTAGGGCGCTAAACAAAATTATTAAAAATGAAAAATGAATTTTTAAGAAAAATCGACAGGGTAGATGCCTAAATTTTTCGACGAAAAAAAAAATTTTTAATTAATTCTGAAAAAATTATTTTCGGTTGCGGGGGTCAATTACAATCATTTTTGGTCATTACACATACCCCCGAAATCCTGCGCATTTTCGAGAAAAAAATTCAGAACGGGCGGAACTTTGAACGTTAATAACTTTTTAACGAAGCCTCCATCAACAAATTAATATTCTTGATTTTCGTCTTATTTTGACCTCTAGAATCTCTCATTAAAATTTTTCCCATGGGTAACTGAACACCCTGTATATGGGTGACAGGATTTACCATTATGATATTAGAAAAATGAATTCTCAAATTAAGACGTCGAGGGAAATAAATTTGAATAGAATTTGTGAATTTTAACAAGGTTACGAAAATAAGTACTGAAACAAATTTTAGGTTATGTAGCTTACAATGGTCTAAAATTGAAATTTTCACACCCTGTATACGTAATAACTACTAAAACTTCTGGTTAACGTGGCTGTTATTTTATAACTTTCATTTTCTTTTTACAAATGTTCTAAAAGGTGTGTCGCAGCTAGTATTCTAAGTACAGTGGGTTAATGAAACACGAGTTAACCTAACCTAGCCCTCGATACGCGAGAATCGAATTAAAAATATCTTTCACCTGTCCCTATGTTATTTTGGTAACGCGTGGCGCATACAAGTAGGAATGTTAAAAAGAAAACCGTGCGTCGAGAATCTCTTACGTTTCCTATAATTATTGTTGCAGACTTTGGACTTCGACAGGGATGGTCTGACGAAGCTGAAGAAAGCGATCAAAGCTATACACAATTCTGGAAACGGTGAGTGCGGATTGAGTAAAAAAAAAATTCTTATCGAACCTCGAATTACATGTTTCACATTTTCCCTCCTGCTTTCCTAGTGGCTGTGCAATGTGAGACACGCGTATAACGAGGACCGTCGAGCTCTTCGTTTAATTAAATTTTCTACGTGGTTTCGCGTTTTTTACTCTTTGTCCTTGTACTTGCTCGTATCTTGTGTCGAAGAAAAATGTTTCTAGGTAGAAATAACGATTATTCCTTACGAGTCCCACGTAAGATATAATTCGTTAAGCCTCTTGATCTAATAAAGTTACAACAGTTTTATAAGCATGTAAAATGATGGAAAGAATCGATTTGTGTAAAAAAAACTAGCTTCAATCTTGGGGCTTCGCTCGCGTTACAGTCGTATCTGTCGACAATTTTTATTAGTTGTGTCTCTGCGTGCAGAAACGTGGTGTAGAACGAAAAAACTTTCTTAATCCTTTCTTTTCACCACTAGAGGCGCTAGTAGTAGGGACAACTGTATATATGTCCCATTAAAGTGCATGGAACATTGCTATAAGAAATGTATTATGATCGTTGCAGCATTATTTCATTCCCAAACTTTGCACCGCGTGGTTTCATCCGAACAAGTACAAATCTGTATTGCATTGTTGCACAAAAAAAAAATTATATCAGATTTAATTTTTTCCTGTACTTTGAACTGCAAAGTTAATTGTAAAACTTAGTTATAAACTGATTCGTTGTAGGCGTTTATAATTCTTTTGTACAACAGCTCATGTCGATAACGAAGTATACCTTGGAAGGGCGCTGGAAAGGCTTGGCGATGCGGCTCTGAAAGAACAGGAACCGGATATCGGTGCTGCTTTCTTAAAGTTCGCGGTCGTCACGAAAGAATTGAGTGCTTTGATGAAGACTCTGGTACGTACGGATGATACATACAGGGTGTTCGGCCAACCCTGGGAAAAATTTTAACGGGGGATTCTAGAGGCCAAAATAAGACGAAAATCAAGAATACTAATTTGTTGATGGAGGCTTCGTTAAAAAGTTATTAACGTTTAAAATTCTGTACCTACTCGAATTTTTTTCTCGAAAGTGAGTAGGATTTCGATGGTATGACTCATGACCAAAAATGATTGTAATTGACCCCCACAGCTAACAATATTTTTTTCAGAACGATTTGAAATTTTTTAATTTCGCCGAAAAATTTCAGCACCTACTCTAATTTTTTTCTCGAAAGCGGGTAGGAATTCAATGGTATGACTCATGACCAAAAATGATTGTAATTGACCCCTGCAACCGAAAATAATTTTTCCAGAACGATTTGAAAATTTTTTTTTTTTTTGACGAAAAATTTAGGCACCTAATTAGATTTTCGGTAAGGAATTTTTTTCTCGAAAGTGCGTAGGATTTCAAGGATATGTGTAATGACCAAAAATGATTGTAATTGACCCCCGCATCCAAATATAATTTTTCCAGAACGAAATTTTTTAATTTTGTCGATAAATTTGTCCACCTACTCGAATTTTTTTCTAGAAATTGGATAGGAATTCGATGGTATGACTCATGACCAAAAATGATTGTAATTGATCCCTGCAACCGAAAATAATTTTTCCAGAACGATTTGAAATTTTTGAATTTAATTGTTAATAACTTTTTAACGAAGCCTTCATCGACGGATTGGTATTCTTGATTTTCGTCTTATTTTGGCCACTAGAATGCCCCATTAAAATTTTTCCCAGGGATGGCCGAACACCCATTTTCTAAATATAAGCGACGACCAGTCGGTAACAGTAGAGGTTTATAACGTATTAAAGTACCGCCTCCGACGCGAGCGGACTTATTACACACGTGGAATGAATCCTTAGAATAAGAGGATTTCAGAAGGCTATTGTTGCTATATATAAAGGAAAGAAAGAGTTAAAACCTTAATACGTCTGCTCGTTAAGTAATAATTATCGCTATTGTCTCGACGTTCGAATAACTTGAAAAGAAAATTTAAACATGGAAATCGGATTTAATATTTTTGATTTGAAAAAATTAATTTTCTCTCTATTCGAATTTCGAGTATTTCGAAGGTTTGAAAATTCGCTGTGCACCGGACGCGTCGAGTGCATAACAGAATCGTAATTTTAAGTTCGTAAATTTAAGAGAAGGGAGCTTTAGGCGAAAAAGGTTGGTAAACGGTTTTTAAACGGTTCTGCGAATCCAATCACAACTATTATTGCTTTTCTCATCGATAGATGCAGAACATTAACAACATCGTGATGTTTCCTCTGGACTCGGTGCTAAAGGGGGACCTAAGAGGTGTAAAAGGCGACTTGAAGAGACCGTTCGAGAAGGCGTGGAAGGATTACGAAGCGAAATACGCGAAAATCGAGAAGGAAAAGAAGCAGCACGCGAAAGAGGCTGGCCTCATTCGGACGGAAGTTACGCCGGCCGAGATCGCCGATGAGATGGAAAAAGAGAGAAGATTGTTTCAATTGCAAATGTGCGAGGTGAGGCCCCCGAATCGTGTCTGGAACAAACGACAGTAATTCTCTGTATTTATTACGACGATTGTTCCAATCTACGGTACAGATTCATACGCCCTGCGAAAGGAACCGTTGACCGTTCGCGAAATGAATTCTCGTCCATTGATTTTTGAAAGAAACTATTTTCAGAGAAAAAAAAATTTTTTTTTAATGCACATCCATGTATCTACTAACCAAATTTTTAAATTTATGTCTTTTGTGTTTTGCAGTACTTGATAAAGGTGAACGAAATCAAAACAAAAAAAGGAATTGAACTACTTCAGCATCTAGTCGAATATTATCATGCGCAAACCAAGTAAGTTCATTGAGACACCTGATATTAAAGCACACACAGTCGTAAACTCGTTAAGTACCACTGTCCTATAATTTGATACTTAACACGTTGACTGCCAGTCTAAAATCTTAAAATGGTTTATAAAACCAAAACTTTGATTTTAGGCAACTGTAAACTATGCAACTTAAAAGTTGTCGTAGTAGTTACTTTTGTAACCACATTAAAATTTATTTTCCTTAATATTTCAACTTGAGAATTAATTGTTTTAGATCCACTGTTAAAAGTCCTGTCACCCATATACAGGGTGTTCGATCATCCCTGGGAAAAATTTTAATGAGGGATTCTAGAGGTCAAAATAAGACGACAATCAAGGATATCAATTTGTTGATGGAGGCTTCGTTAAAAAGTTATTAACGTTTAAAATTCCGCCCGTTCTGAATTTTTTTCTTGAAAATGCGCAGGATTTCGGGGGTATGTCTATTCACCAAAAATATTTGTAATTGACCCCAGCAACCAAAAATAATTTTTCCAGAACAATTTGAAATTTTTTTTTTCCGTTGAAAAATTTTACACCTTAAATTTTTTTCTAGAAAGTGGGTAGGATTTCGGGGGTATGTCTATTCATCAAAAATGATTGTAATTGACCCCCCTAGCTAAAAATAATTTTTCCAGAACGATTTGAAATTTTTTTTCTTCGTCGAAAAATTTAGGTACCTAGATTTTCGATAAGGAATTTTTTTCTCGAAAATGCGTAGAAATTTGGGGGTATGCGTAATGACCAAAAATGATTGTAATTGACCCCCGCAACTGAAAATAATTTTTTTAGAACGCTGTGAAAATTTTTGTTTCGCCGAAAAATTTCAGAACCTACTCGATTTTTTTTCTCGAAAATGCGCAAGATTTCGGGTGTATGTCTATTCACCAAAAATGATTGTAATTGACTCCTGTAATCGAAAATAATATTTCTAGAACAATTTGAAATTTTTGAATTTAATTGTTAATAACTTTTTAACGAAGCCTCCATCGACAAATTATTATTCTTAATTTTCGTCTTATTTTGGCCTCTAGAATCCCTTATTAAAATTTTTCCCAGGGGTGGCCGAATATCCTGTATATGGGTGACGTGGCAGTCAAAGTGTTAATGTGTTAAGGCGCCATTAAGGATACTCAATGTAAACACTCTATTCCTACAGTTACTTTCAAGACGGCCTAAAGACCATAGAGCATTTTGGCTCGTACGTGGCGGATCTGAGCGTGAAGCTGCAAAAGATCAGGCAAACACAGGACGAGGAAAGAAGGCGGTTAACAGAACTGAGGAACCTCCTTAGAAGTTCCGGCTGCGATAAAGAGGTAAACTTAACGACCGTGAACCTGCACCCTTCAGCGACGCGTTCCATGAACATTCAAGATTGTTATGATTTCCAGTTGAATGTAAACGCGAATGTGGGATATTCGCTTCATCAGCTTCAAGGGGACAAGCAACACGGCGTCACTCGGTCCGGCCACCTTCTGAAGAAGAGCGAAGGAAAAATGAGGAGGGTCTGGCAGAAGAGGAGGTGCGCCGTTCAAGCGGAGGGCTACCTCGACATTTGTCACGCGGACGAGAATAAACCACCCACGAGGGTGAATTTATTGACCTGCCAAATTAAGCTTGTACCGGACGATAAACGGGGCTTTGATCTCATTAGCTGTAAGTTGAATTGCGAACGCATGTTGAGAATATTTAAATTTACGCAAACTACAAGGGTTGTTCAATGAGTCGTTAGAAAATCCAGGACCTGGCGCTCGTAGCATCGGAAATGGTAGCACACCTGTGCAGTTTCAATGGCCAAAATTATAGAATTATTACAACATAGGAGTAGGTCACCGCCTATTTTGAGAACCTTCCGAAATCTTACTTTTTAGATGGCTTAAAAAAGTTGGAGAAATGTTTGGAAAAGTGTGTCGAGCTAAAAGGAGATTATGTTGAAAAATGAAAAAAAATCTACCTAAAATAATTTGTTTTTCTATCTTTTTCTAAGGACTTATTGAACGATCCTAGTATCACAAGGAGTTGCGTCCAAATTAAAATGCAATGAATGTGTGATCACGCGTCTCTATAGTAGTTTTGAACTTGCATCGTTTCAGACAACAGAACGTACCACTTCCAAGCGGAGGACGAAGCAGATCAACGAGCGTGGATGTCGGTTTTGGTGAACTGCAAGGAACGCGCTTTGCTTCGAGCTTTCGACGCTAGCGGCAAGGCAGAAGCTGGTAGCGGAAACCCGAGTTTAGTCGAGCTACAGCAGGCCGTCATCCGGTGTGTCATGAGGTTACCTGGAAATGACCAATGCTGTGATTGTTCCTCGCAAAATGGTAAATCTGATGAGGTCACGTTTCTACTGTCAGTACTACCGCGGAGTATCGAAACGAATGCACAAGATATAGACAGATACGTAGAGTTTCTTTCTATATAGGGTATTCGGCCAACCCTGGGAAAAATTTTAATGGGGGATTCTAGAGGCCAAAATAAGATGAAAATCAAGAATATCAATTTCTTGACTTCGTTAAAAAGTTATTAAAAAATTAAATTAAAAAATTTCAAATCATTCCGAAAAAATTATTTTTGACTGCAGGTGTCAATTATAAGCATTTTTGGTGAATACACATACCCCTGAATTCCTACCTACTTTCGAGAAAAAAATTCCTTACCGAAAATCTAATTAGGCGCCTAAATTTTTTGATGAAAAGGAAAAATTTCAAATCGTTTTGGAAAAATTATTTTCGGTTGCGGGGGTCAATTACAATCATTTTTGGTGAATAGACATACTCACGAAATCCTGCGCATTTTCGAGAAAAAAATTTAGTACTTTAAACGTTAATAACTTTTTAATGAAGCTTCAATCAACAAATTAGTATTCTTGATTTTCGTCCTGTACAATATCGTACAAAAACATTGTACTTGTTTCACAGATGCCACGTGGCTGTCCACGAATTTCGGCATAATCGTGTGCATAGAATGTAGTGGAATCCATCGAGACTTAGGGGTACACATATCTAGAATACAGTCTCTAACGCTGGACAACGTAGGCACCGCGCAACTTCTACTTGCGCGTCACATGACTAATCAGGCGTTCAACGAAGTGATGGAAGCTACGTTGCACCATAATCACAAACCAACGCCAACGTCGACGATGTAAGCAATTGACTCACCAGATTTTTACAGTTTATGATTCTTCTATCTGGACAGCGAATGCATCACAGTTCGGGAACACCTAAAATATTCATTACGTGTTAATACAATGTAGACAGTACAAAAGTTCAGACTTGCTAATCCGTAAAATTTCCATTAATTGCAATACTTATCTTAAAATATCGTCCTAGTGGGAACTCTGGCACAGTACCAATTGTAATTAATCCGTCTATAATCCAATTTGTGCCTTGCCGCACTATACAGGGAGGAAAGATACGAATTCATAAGAGCAAAATATGTGGACAAGAGATACGTAATGAACACTTGCGCGGATGAGCGAGATCTACTCTCCGATTTGGAACACGCTGTTAACAATCGCGACTTGCAACAGCTTCTGCAAGTGTATGCCGAGAACGTGGATTTGGCTGCACCGTTGCCAACATCGGTAATCAATTTTTACAATTTTTAACAAACGAGCCATTGTTCTAATTGTTTGAACGAGTATCTGTAAACACCTTGTCCAGCATGAAAAGGTTCGCTACGAACTAATGAGAATCGCGTTATTCCGTTACAGGATGTAGGCGAAACGGCTTTGCATTTAGCCATTTTGCGCGAAATGGGAAATAGCTTGCATATAGTCGACTTCCTAGTGCAAAACATGTCTACAGGTGGTATAGACAGAACCACCATTGACGGTGAAACGGCGTTGCATCTTTGCGCGAGGCACGACAGAGCAGAAGCGATGAAGTTGTTGTTACGGGCAGGCGCCGATCCTACGCATCGAAACAAACAGGATAAAACGCCACTTGACATCGCGCAGGAAATGGGTCATCATACGTGTAAAGAACTGGTAAAGCCGTTGATAAAATTGTCATTGAATTTTTTTCAACCCCGTACCATGTAATACAATGATGACGCAAACCCAAACGATTGTCTTTAGCTGAGTCACGCTCTACAAAGACAAAAAACGCTGTTCGACAATGTCAATATCGATTGGAATCTCTCCCACGATGAAGGCTCAACCGACTTCTCGGATGATGAAACGATAATAGAAGATAGGGTATGTAAACATACAGCGCAATTGGAAATGCTATTAATCTAATAAGAGGGGCAGTGATAACGTAAAAGAAAATCTTTTACTTCATTCACTTCAGAACGGATGTTTAACACCTGAGAAGAAATCCCGCAGTAGGCCACCCTCTTACGTGGGCGGCGGTGGCAGTGGTGGTGGTACCGGACCGGGAGATTCACCAGTGACGCTACGAAGTCGAAGTAGTACTTGCGATAGCTTGCAAAGCGGTTCTTCTCCAAGTTCGTCAACAAATAGACAACAAATGCCTCCACCGCCACCACCACAGTCAAGGAAACCCGTTGCTGGTACTTGTTTCTTATCGAATTAATACATGACATTTCTTATCAGCGGTGTCTGACTTTCCCCATTATCTCGTCTTATCTTTTTTCCTCCTCCGTTTTAGTACCTGCACCCATGGCGCCAGATATATCAGTCAATATTCACGGGTCGCTGAAGAAGCGTGTAGCACCACCACCACCACCATCGGCCGGAAGTACAGGTGGTATACCCTCCTCTCATTACGGTACACTACCTTCGTCCGCGTCCTTAGCAGCGTCAACGCATAGCCGTACAACGAGCGAACCGATCTTAGCTGGGCATTCTTTACATACTCTACCACATGCGTTAAATACATTAAACAGTCAGCATCATAAAAGATCGCCCAGTGGAGATTCTTCTACGGGACACGGTGCGTTTGAAAATTCACGCAAACTTCTCTATGAACTGCCGCCTTAGCTCGGGTAAACGTAACGATCCTTCGCTCCTTTCCATTTCTGAAACTTACTATGTACCGTCTGTTCGTTAGGTACGGACAAAGTGAACAGCTCGACCATTCAAAGACCGAGAAATCCCCCACCTCCGGCGCCATCGGGCGTCAATTCGTCGAGATTGAGCAATGGTCGCAGTAGCGAGTCATTAAGTTCGATGTGTTCCGATCATGGTTTGGGTAATCCTGTTCCTCCTCCACGCAAGGTAAGTTACAAATCTTTCATACGAGTTAGTAAATCTTTTCTGGGTATTTACAAATAATGGAAAGGAACTTTTTCAAACGGGGAAATCGAAGAATAATCTTTTTTTTTTTTCTTCCTCTTCCTCTTCCTTCCTTCCTCTTCCTTCCTTCCTTCTCTCAATATCATTCCCTCTTTAAATATTATTTTCGGATATGTAATGCAAACTTACTAAGATATTATTTCACGCTAAAGCGAATGAAGTTTTATTTGTATTTTATTTGGCGCAGTCATCAATGCCGGTAGATTTCTAACATCTCCTTTAATGCCGTATGTGTATGTATATACAACCGTTCAAATACTTCTTGTTCATTTAATATACATACTAACTACAGAAACTTTTAACTAACACGATGTTACACCCATCACTTCTCCCATTTAGTAGTCAATAATAGCTTCTCGTTGATTCTTTTTTTTTTTTACAGACTTTGGTACTTTTGCATATCATATTAATCACACACATTACCCGTGATTCTTAGTAGAATTTGTACATTTTCATTGTCCATAAACATCATACTTCCATTACATATTAATGTTGGTAAACTTTTGCAGTAATGCACATTCTCCCTTTATATTCCATAAATCATTAATTCATATCACTTCGTAATACAGCCGGAGCAATAATCGAAAGTTTAATGTACTAATTTTACCAATAAGTTTTACAAAATTTAGTAACGCCAATATAAAATTGTTCATTCTATCGCAGAAAAGAATGGTTAGAAAAATGTTTATACGAAAGCGTTTAAAGATGAAAGGAAAGTACAACACATAATCTCGTGACACGTCGTGTGTATTTTTTTTTTTTAATTTCGAATCGATATTTAGACACTGCATGTATTTCAAAGACAGTGCTTTATGGTTTGTTATTAACCATTGTTGGTACAGCGAAGGGACCGGTCCAGGCTAGAGAGCTACGCCGAGGAGCCTTCATCTTTGCTCCCAAATCTGAATCTGGTAAACATCAGCCATCCCACATTACAGCTTGCTACACTTGAAATTGATATACGGGTGAAACAGTAATAAAAAGAAAAGAAGATACTCGCGTTTAATATCTAAACGAAACAGTTAATAGTTGAGAATTTGCATTTTCAAACATGCTATTAATGTTGTCTAGCCAATAAATTCGTGTCATCGTTTGCAGGCATAAATTTACATTTTTAGATCGTGTTATTTATCTTCACTGTTCGAGCTGTTTATCTTATTGTTTGACCATACGTTTATTGAAATGAATCGTTTGAAAGTTCGTTTATTTTAAGCCACCGATAAATGGAAACAGTAAAATATTAATATAAAAATATTCTACTATCGAAACAATCGTTTCAAGTGTGGTAATGCTTTGCATGATCAGTCGTGCTGTCCGTAACCATATTTTCCATTGTTAGTGCTTTGCATATAATTTCTGTGAAAGTAACATATTATTTTAATTCGCCAAGTCGTTTATTAATGTAATCTCAATACGGTCGTTTCGTTCAGTCCTAATCAAAGTCACTTTACCTCCTAGATTTCTACTGTATGATTGTAATAAGCATACAGTATCATCAAGACGAAACGTAAAAGATATTCAATACTAAATTATCGATATAATTTTCTGATCAATGTTCGTGCTTCCCGCGCACCGATCCTACCCGTTGGTGGAACATTTTCATTAATCAAAATTTTACGTGGCAGGATGCGTACTTAATTCTCGCATGAATCCATCTAATTTTGTGTTTGATAATAGCACCTGAATGCAAGAAAAAACTCCTCTAATCATTCTGAGATAATACTACCCTCGTAATTCTGCAAAGTGGATGAAATTAGTGGTGTGATTAGCCAGAAGGCATTTCACAATTAACAATACAAAAGATCCGTTGTACGTATTTCTAATTAGACATACCACGTTTATCTTCCACTATGTAACAGAAGATTGTATTAATAGTTTAAATCTAAGAACTAAATCTAAAAAGTACCTTTAACAGGCATGAAATTGGCGCATATTATTGGAAATTCTAGTTCAATGACTATGAAACAATAAGAACAAATACAGAATGTTCGGTCACCCCCGGGGGAAATTTTAATGGGGGATTCTAAAGACCAAAATAAGACGAAAATCAAGAATACCAATTTGTTGATGGAGGATTCGTTAAAAAGTTATTAACAATTAAATTCAAAAATTTCAAATCGTTTTGGAAAAATTATTTTCGGTTGCGGGGGTCAATTACAATCATTTTTGGTCATTACACTTACCCCCGAAATCCTACGCACTTTTGAGAAAAAAATTCGAGAAGGTGTAAAATTTTTCGACGGAAAAAAAAAATTTCAAATCGTTTTGGAAAAATTATTTTCGGTTGCGGGGGTCAATTACAATCATTTTTGGTCATTACACTTACCCCCGAAATCCTACGCACTTTTGAGAAAAAAATTCGAGAAGGTGTAAAATTTTTCGACGGAAAAAAAAATTTCAAATCGTTTTGGAAAAATTATTTTCGGTTGCGGGGATCAATTACAATCATTTTTGGTCATTACACTTACCCCCGAAATCCTACGCACTTTTGAGAAAAAAATTCGAGAAGGTGTAAAATTTTTCGACGGAAAAAAAAATTTCAAATCGTTTTGGAAAAATTATTTTCGGTTGCGGGGGTCAATTACAATCAATTTTGGTGAATAGACACACCCTCGAATTCCTACGCACTTTCCAGAAAAAAATTCGTGTAGGTGGACAAAATCGACAAAATTAAAAAATTTCAAATAGTTCTGAAAAAAATATTGTTAGCTGTGGGGGCCAATTACAATCATTTTTGGTGAATAGACATACCCCCGAAATCCTAACCAGTTTCGAGAAAAAAATTCAGAACTGGCGGAACTTTAAACGTTAATAACTTTTTAACGAAGCCTTCATCAACAAATTGGTATTCTTTATTTTCGTCTTATTTTGGCCTCTAGAATCCCCCATGAAAATTTTTCCTAGGGGTGGCCGAACACCCTGTATAAGAACAAATATAATTAAAGTATTACATTTGCATACACATTTAAGATGAACCCAACACCCAAGAATCCTTTTGCGGTCACCTATAGAGCACTCAATGAAGCTGCTAAGGAAAGCAGAACACGCATTGATGCACAAATATAATCTCACATTCTATACAAAATCAGTTTCTTACATGCATGACACTCATTATAGCAAAACGAAAACGAATTAAATAATATTTACTTAGTCGTGCACGACCTACATATGTACATTGTTGAAAAGAAACTGTCTTCCTTCTGCCTTTTCCATCTAGAATTTCCAATTTGTCCGTTAAACTTGAGGATTCTACGTATTCGTCGCAGTCGACTCTCAATGCTCTTACGAGTGCTTGCTTCGTCCATGAAAAACTAAAATATATACCGCAGAGGTGGCCAGAATGCTCCCGAATAGAATTCAATTTTTTTAGAAAAGTTTATCTCAGACAGAATTTCTTATTATCGTGAAAACACATTCTGCAGAGGAGCATTCTCTGTACCTCTTTGCAGTATGGTCACGTCGATGGATCGTTCGCTTAAACTCAAACTTAACTTCTTCGTTGCTTCTCTTTTAGCCAACTTTGTCGACTTTGAGCGGATTGCGACGCTGTCGAGCTCTGTACGACTGCGAGGCCGACAACGAGGACGAACTGTCCTTCCGCGAGGGCGAAGTTATCATTGTCACCAACGAGCAAACCGACGACGACAATTGGATGGAAGGCGCGCTGGAACGAGCCCCGGAAAGAAGAGGAATGTTCCCAATCAGTTTCGTACACATGTTTCAAGATTAACATTCGGTAAGCCTGAACTCGTTGGCAAGTGTTTCCAGTACTGCCAGCACCGTGAGCGTCGCTAGCCTCGGCAGGAAAAATTGGATGCGAAGACCGAAGGATCAGGGCACGTCCTCCACACGCAACTCTAACCTATAAAACCGGCAGGCCTCAAACTTTTATACGCGCGTCTCGTTGGAAACTTGGATCTGTCTAAAAGACTTGTCTCGTTTGGAACGTACGCGTTACTTCCTACATCGCTTGAACAATATTAACCGCAGATCGCCATACGGCTGGATTACTACGGCATATCTTAGATCGGATGACAATCAGGTTTGACATCTTTGTAACCGAAATTGCATTTCTGGACTCGTGGTCCGCCATTGATGCTAAGCTGCGTGCTCGCGTGACATTTATCGTCGGATGAAAAACTCAAAATCTAAATGATTACTGACCTGTTCGATAGCGTGGAGATTATGGAGGTTATAACTGAATTCTTGCAATAGCATCGAAACGTTCTTTCAACTGCAGAATTGTGCAGGCTGATTTTAATGTCACGTGAACGCGTATCTTTAGGTTAGACGAGTTTTGATGTGAAAACGACGTTAACCCCCTCTCGTGCTATTAAGCTCGACGAAATCCGGGCTCGAACTGGTAGGAAACGCGCGGTAAACAGACTAAACTGCTTTGTAACAGAGATTATAAGAATCGCGACCGACTCTTGTGGCGTATCGATAGAAACTAAAACTCAATCACGATCGTGACTTGCTATCAGCGAGCCTTGACTCGTGATGTTTACGTTTTGGGTCAAAACCTTCATCGCGAGTCAGACTCGTTGATGTACGGGAAGGGGTTAATAAAGTGTTCCGATCGAAAGAAAAATGGCGTCGTATAGCTCCCTATTTATGACTGTTTACGAAAATTATCCGACAGTTTTTTGGTAAATCAATGAAAAGCCCGGGGATAAAGTATATACATATGTACATGTAAATCCAATAATGAAATGTCCAATACGTATATTTATTTGCTCCGCCAAATAAGTATGTGAAAAATTTTTGTATCAGTTTTTTGGTAATCAGAACGTCTACACGGTGAAGATTATTTATTTATTACGGTGAATTATCTTTATAAGATCTTTACAAGATAATTCATTGTAATTCTTTTATACAATTGCGAAGTGTTAAATAATTTATATAAAATATTAATATAAAGGATGAGCTATAGTAAGGAAAGATGTCGAGATACCTGTTTAAACCAGCGGTTAAAGAGAATTTCTATATTTTAAATTAAAAATTAAATTGTTTTTATTGATTTAATCAATTAAATATAAAATTCTTTTTTTTAAATGTCTTCAGTTAAAGTAAACGCTTGCAAAGCTCTCGTACTAATAAACAAACGATGGAGAAACACTGGTTTAAACAGGTCAGTTTTATGGGACTCGAAAGAAAAATTTTATTTGGCTGAAATTGTAAAGAATATATTTAAAAAATAAATTTATTTGGCCTGCCTATTCTTTGGGGCAAACACATTGACGGCCATAACATTGGGTAGAGTTGGGACAAATGTTACTTCCGCGCAACGAACAAAAATTTTACATTCATTCGTAAATTAGAATCAAAATCTAGTTTTTTTTTAATGAATCCAACAATTTTTGTTCGTTATTCGGGAATGAAATTAGCCTAACTCTGACGTTGAGTATGCACGTCGCTGCCTTCGGGGCTGACGCTTCTAACATGTAAATCGGGCCGTAGAAAAAGCGATCGGAGATGCGAAACGCGTTTGTAATATGTTTCACTTATGGTACGGTCGGTTCTAAGATGCTCGAAACACAGATGCAAACTCGACGGTTCGTGTTCTATACCTAAACGTATCTGTTAAAAGTCGGATCTACTTAACCCTCTATTGCACAAATGTTCCTGACCGGTGACCTCGATAAAAAAAATCCATTCGCGCGCGTTTCATTGTACCGTGAGGCTCGTGGGGAGACATAATAGCTCTAAAGATTCAGCTGCTCATTATTTATAAATAACCAAGGACGTATAGGTAACAAAGAAATAGTTTCTCTGTCGAAAGAGAAATGAAATTCATGCACTAGAGGGTTAAAATACAGGGGATACTTTTTTTTATATTCCAAACGCGAATAATCCTGTCGGAACGTGTTCCGTAGATACGTTTTAAGCGAAACTGATACAGCGTAGGAACAGGAGAATGTATGTGCGTCGAGCGAACAGTTTTAGCGAGGGGCTCTGATAATCGAAGACTGGAGCGATTCGCGGTTTCAAGGCCGAAACTAAAAAAAAACAAAAAAAAAATAATATGTGATATAAGATATATTTCAGTATGAATTATTAGTATTACGAATCAGATTAACGAACAAATTCTACGTTTAGCGACACTGTTCTGCGTGCATCGAGGTCGAACGAACGATGCACGAGATTGGGGGGCAGGGGGGGGGGGGTCAGTCCATCGTGTGTGAATCACGGTAATTCATTCGTATCGTGAAACAGCAGAGCGGATACTGGTTTATCTTGCTGCTGGATATCGATTGTATTAGGTAGACACACGGTGTATTCGTTGTTCGATTTAAGAATTTACGTTCGGTAACTATGCACAATCTGAGAATACAGAAAGCATGTGCTGCGTGTGTGTATGCAAGTTGCATGGGAGAATGAGAGGAAAGAGCGAGAAGTTTAAATCTCTAATTCGTCGCATGTCTTAAATATCTGGCGCACACTCCTTTTCCGTACTGCCAATGGTGAGTATACTCTTATACTCTAAACAATCGCGTTACAGAAATATACAGGGTGTTAGGCCACGCCTGGGAAAAATTTTAATGGGGGATTCTAGAGGTCAAAATAAGACGAAAATTAAGAATACCAATTTGTTGATGGATTAAATTAAAAAATTTCAAATCGTTTTGGAAAAATTATTTTCGGCTGGGGGGGTCAATTGCAATTATTTTTGGTGAATACACATATCCCCGAAATCCTACCCTCCTTCGAGAAAAAAATTCGGGTAGGTGGTGAAATTTCTCAGCGAAAAAGAACTTTTTCAAATCGTTCTAAAAAAATTATTTCCGATTGCAAGGGTCGATTATAATCATTTTTGGTGAATAGATATACCCCCGAAATCCTACCCACTTTCTAGAAAAAAATTCGAAAAAGTGTGAAATTATTCGATAAAATTAAAAAATTTCAAATCGTTTTGAAAAAATTATTTTCGGTTGCAGGGGTCACTTACAATCATTTTTGATGAATAGACATACCCCCGAAATCTTGCGCATTTTCGAGAAAAAAATTCAGAACTGGCGGAACTTTAAACGTTAATAACTTTTTAACGAAGCCTCCATCAACAAATTGGTATTCTTGATTTTCGACTTATTTTGGCCTCTAGAATCCCCTATTAAAATTTTTCCCAGGGGTGGCTGAACACCCTGTATATAAAACACACACATATACACACATACACACAAAGGAACTAATGTGTATTTTCGTTCTAGGGAAAACGTGTAACCGACGTTTAAACGATAAATCTAGGATGTTCGAAAGTCCTTACCTCCGTAAGAACGCAGAATGTGACATTAATATTGCATGACACCGATAGTATTATTAGCATATTCAATTATTAAAAAAGAAATCCACGACGTTACGACTGTATGTACATTTTTGTAATGCCATATTATTTGTTAGTACATATATAATTACACGTACACACGCGGGCGCGGCTACGCGGCGTATCACACAATGGAACATATTGTGAAATAGAATTATTGAAATTAGAGGTTTATTAGTCGTTAAGTGTACATGGAAATAAATATTAAAAACAAAAAAAAAAACAAAAAAAAAAAAAAGAAAGAAAGGGACGGAGTGTAGAGATGTGCGTGCGACTCAACGATGATTATGCGCCGGAAGCGAATTGAAATTTATTTTTATTTCACTTGAATTATATATATATATATACGAGACCAAAGAGACGTTTGCAAATGAAAAGAGCGAAGCTTGTCTAGCTCAGTCTACGGAACTTAATTAATTAGTAATTCTTCTAGGTCAGTGGTTTCCAAATTTTGTCGAAAGACGCCCTATTCAAAACAAATAGGATATTTAATCATATTAAAAAATTTCTCCCACCTCACCTTTGGATTGTAAAAGACCTACATGTTGGGAAACACTGCTCTAGAGGAATGCACATTTACTCTAATTGAATCTAACTCAGTTAATCGTCCAAAGCCACTTTCGATACTGCGGTTGAAGTTTTGCCTACGAAGATTGGATAAAGGGGCGTAACTAAAAGAGCGGTAGGGGGTGACTCTTCGGTGGCCTTGAGCGGCTAATTGATTTCGATGCGACTGTAACACCTCCATTCGCTTCACTTCTTACGCTGAACCGTGCTCGTCATTCTTTTGTATTTAAACATTTCCGGAACGTCACCAAATATAATTATGTGAATGCCACCCGCGCGTTCTGTTTGTATTGTTCAGTCGGTTCGAATACGAGGGAACCACGAGGAACAACTGCGAAGTGTGAATCCCGCGGTCGATCGACGACCGTGTTTGCTGCCTAGTCGAAATCGGAATAGAATTAATATTTTCCCCGACAACGTCTCCGATACTCTGCTACGCGACAGACCCGAATTTCACTCGAAATTTATTTAATTACTATCACATAAGGCATTGTAAAGTATCCGCGCAGTGATGGAAAGGAAAGAACATTAGGTGAACCTTACGTTTATGGGAGGCAGCTCCCGATGACCTTGACCCTTGACATATGTTGTCAAGGTCAGCCTCCTGGGTAACATCTAAGAGATTTTAGACGTAGCTCGTTTTTTATTAAAAAGTTATTAAGCATATAAAAATCATAATATTCATTATACAGGGTGTTCGGCCACCCCTGGGAAAAATTTTAATGGGAGATTCTAGAGGCCAAAATAAAACGAAAATCAAGAATACCAATTTGTTGATGGAGGTTGATTATATTTATTTAAATATAATTTTAAATAAAATTATATTAAATTATATTTTATTAAAAATGTGTTACGTCTGGGTTAGTGTAGTTCGACAGTCAGCAAAACGAATTTAATATGATACTGTTCAACTTGTGGGGTATATTTTCGAAATTAACGAAATTCCATATTCTTGTTTTTTATTTCCGGTAATTCTTATATTCTAATAACTTTTTAATAAAAAACTAGAGGTAGCTATAAATTTATGGGGGATGCTCAAGAGTGTGGCCTTCATAAACTGAACGTCAAGGTCACATCGAGTATACGTATACGCAGATTCTAGTGTAATAGTAATAATACATTTTTATTAATAATTTTGTAATAAAAAACGAGCGACGGCTAAAATCTTCTGAGAATCATTCAGGGGTTGACCTTGACAACATATATCAAGGTCAAGGTCATCGAATCTGCCTCCCCTAAACGTAAGGTTTATCGAACATTAAAAACTAAAAATTAAAGGAAAAACTCTCGTTCGCTATTCCAAATAAAAACAAACAAAAAAATAAAAAAATAAGTGGAGTATTCGGAACAACGTTATTATTTCCTATGCATAATTAGTCTAGGCTCGCAACGCTTTACTGTTTTACTCGAACAAAACGGACAAAGCTTTTATAAGAATAATTACTGTTAATTAGTGTTAACATCTCGAGTATAGCGAGGGTTGGTACGAGCGAGGAATACGGTACGCGTTTCTATGACGTCCCTCGATTTTTCTTTTTCAACGACTGTATTCGACAGGGAGTGTACCGAGATCAAGGTAGAAAAAAAAAAAAAAATGAACGATTATCGAGAGAAGCTTGACACCGGAGCCTTTCGTTCCAATTTACGGATGACTCAAAAGTGATACTTGTTGTGCGTTCGATTTCTAAATCGTAAATGAAAATATATCGATCAGATTCGTAGTTTTAACGATCGTAATCGCGAGATGTTCAAAGATGTTCTTTAGAAATACGCGCTTTTAAACAGGGAATATAAGAGAGAAACAGGGTTCGGCGCAACATAAATTTCAAGTCGCTATGTAATGCCAATCTGTAATAAAAAAAAAGGAAAAAAAAAAGAAGAAAAAGAATCTAATCCATCTAGCATTAAGCTGCCTTTAAATTTGGTTATAACATTCTCGTAGTCTTTAATGCGTCCTCAGCAGCGCCAGGCTGGTTAACGCTAAAAAGAGTACGGAGTATACCGTTGGTGAATGTATATATGTGTATAGAGTAAATAAGCGAGACTCGAAGGGAAAGAATCGGTGTTTATACTATTAAGCATACGATAAATAATAACGTCAAATTTTAAGTATGTATTATACGAATATATTTAAAGAATGACGTCGACGGCTACAAGTGGCTTCTGTTCTTTCTGTAGTACTTTTGTTCCAATGTATACATTGTGACTAAATTAAACGAAACACGCTTTTGTAAGGTAGGCATTTATGAACATTGAAATCGATTTCTTAACCGTTTGAGTGCAATGAAACACGAGCAAAGATATCGAAAGGTACAACACGTT
This sequence comes from Colletes latitarsis, assembly GCF_051014445.1. Taxonomy (NCBI): domain Eukaryota; kingdom Metazoa; phylum Arthropoda; class Insecta; order Hymenoptera; family Colletidae; genus Colletes; species Colletes latitarsis. The sequence goes on along the minus strand of NC_135135.1, from coordinate 19,628,653 downwards.
ATAACGCAAGAGAAATAAGATTAAAAAGTATAATAGTCGGGCAAGAATATCTTCAGATCAAACTTGTAGCAAACTTGTTTTGTTTGAACAACGGAAAACTGATTCCAGTCGCGTTATGTTACCAATACGTAATACTCAAATAGGTAAAAAGCATATTGTGAAACAATGCTTAGTTCCTTATGAATGAAGCAAGACGTTGATATGTATAGGATGTCACACGTTTGAGTATTGAGATTGATCAGACTTATGAGAACGATATAGAATATTCCAATAGAAATATCTCGCTTTTACATTGTTCTGTAATATCTTTAGTATCTTCTTTGTTTCTGTACACTTTGCTAATTTATTTAATTTATGTATATTTTATGTGCTGTTCATAGAAAACTTTTTCTTTTTTGTAAGTGGGGAAATCCTCATGGACATCCCGATTCCTTAGGGGAGAAAACCTCACTGTGGTCTACCTCTAACGCAATGAGGGGGCTCCGGGTACCCCGAAGGTTTCATCACGAAACCCCCTCACGCTCGTGTCGGGCCAAGTGCCGCGACCCTACTCGGAGAGGAGAAGAGAAGCTTCCCTTTTCCTGACATCGTGTACGATCCACCGATACACGACACACAGACAACTAACAAGATGTTACCTAGTGCCCTTAATTGCGCAAAATAAACTAAACGTGTATCGTTTCAATCAAAAGCGAATTATCGTCTTATCTCTTAATAATAGCGAATTATCTAGACGTTAATGAAATCTACGGTTCCATTAAAATTTTACACGACAAAACTATGCTGCCTTAGTTTTTCATCACAAATTTGTCAATGTATACCAACATAAGTTCTATAGCAAAGGGCAGGAGTCTCGGAGCACGTACCTTGTGCTCTGAACTTATTACACTTCATGCATTTAAAGAAGCGTTAAGTAGATGATAAGTATTTATTACTATTCTGTAGTTATTTGTACTAGATACGGAAACGTACGTTACGTAGGTATGTAAAAGGAAGGTCGACGATTATGCGTTCCGTTGAGAATGAATTTCTATGATAAGGGTATGGAAGAAATTTCTCGTGTTTCTGGGGGATTCTAAGTGCCCGATGCAATCCGAACACAACGCGCTATTACGTTATTAAGTCCACCCTACGTGTACGTACCTAATAATATCGTGCTACTAAAAAAATTAATCGGGCGAATCATTTGCTTAGATACGGCCTTCGACGATATCGAAGCAGGTCTAAATACTGACGTTATATGAACGGTAATGTGTTAACATTCACTGTATCCTTTGCGACTAAATCGCTACAGGATTGCCTCTTTGGCAGTTCACAAACTGTGAAATGTATCAGAAATAAATACCATTTAGAGAACCATGACATTGATGCGTTTAATCTTATAGATGTTTAAACCCTTTGGACACTGTTAAATCTCCACAGGATTCCCTCTTCAACAGTTTACAAACTGTGAAATGTATCAGAAATGAATACCATTTAGAGAACCATGACATTGATGCATTTAATCTTACAGATGTTTAAACTCTTTGGACACTGTTAAATCGCTACAGGATTGCCTCTTCAACAGTTCACAAACTGTGAAATGTATCAGAAATGAATACCATTTAGAGAACCATGACATTGATGCGTTTAATCTTATAGATGTTTAAACCTTTTGGACACTGTTACTCAAATTATCTTTTGTCTAGATTATTCCTTTCTATGTATTTCTGTGAAATGTATCAGAAATGAATACCATTTAGAGAATCATGACATTGGTGCGTTTGATTTTATAGATATTTAAACCCTTTGAACATTGTTACTCAAATTATCTTTTGTCTAGATTATTCCTTTCTACGTATTTCTATGAAATGTATCAGAAATGGATACAATGTAGAGAATCATGAAATTGATGCGTTTAATCTTATAAATGTTTAAACCTTTTGGACACTGTTACTCAAATTATCTTTTGTTTAGGTTATTTCTTTCTACGTATTTCTGTGAAATGTATCAGAAATGAATACCATTTAGAGAACCATGACATTGATGCGTTTGATTTTATAGATGTTTAAACCCTTTGGACACTGTTACTCAAATTATCTTTTGTCTAGGTTATCCCTTCCTACGTATAAAATAAAATCACTTACTGTCCAACCGTGGAAATAATTTTTGTTTCCTCTTTATTTTATTAAGAATTATTCGATAAGACAAAACTTTTATCAAAGAAAAATGTAATAAATATCGCATATGTCATACAATGGGCTTGATAACAAAACTTTACGTGGACCAATTTGGAACACAAGACCCAGACCATGCTTTTATTACAAATTGCGCGGGAAAAGTAATACATAGAACGTAGAAGCTCTTTGTCGTTTCTGTATCGTTTGTAATACACGGTGTTTAAGACCGAAATCATACGAGAATCAAAACAGCGGACGATTCCTGTGCTTTTCTGTTTTTCAATTGAGAAGAAAAAAAGAAAGACACAGGAACGTCCGTTGTTTCGATGCTTGTTCGACTCTGGTCTGAATCCACCTACAATCTCGAATATCAAACACAATGGCGACCGACGATTGATGCGTCGCAGTGATATCATCACTAACCGTAGAAAAGAACGTAATGCCGAAGAAAATACAGTGAACGTATTTTGCGTATGAAAAATTTTTTATTGAAAAATGTTCTTTCACGCTACAACGTCAGTGTACCTTCGTCTATTTAACGTTATAACAGTACAAAAATTGCATTTTTACAAGTTATCCAGCTTACGTGACTAAAATATCCCAGTTAGCAATCTGACAATTCAAAAGCTACGTCTCTTAATAATTAACAGAAGGCGCCGTAGCAGAGGCATTCTTTGGCGACAACGCAACATACTCAGTCCCGATAAACCTTTGCTATTCCCCGATACATAAACGATGGATATGAATCCAGATATTAACGCGTATCCTCGAACGTCGCACGAAATTCGCTCTTTCTGCTGCGCATTAATAAAATGGCGTTTGACTTACGGTTCGTTCCCTACAATTTGGCTGGCCAACGTTAACCGACTGATCTAAATTCGATCCCCCGTTACACGGACGTAAATGGTATCGCGATCTATTTCCACGAGTAACGAGAAAACTATTCGATCGTTGAACCGTAACGTACAAACACCCCGAATCGAAATATAATGATAAAAAACTTACATAGAGACTTCGTTAATTTACGTACACTGTCGTCATTACACATAAGCATTCACGTTCGCCAGCCAAAGCACGCCTAAAATGTGCAAAAGCACCTCCCCGCAAGGAGGTAACCGCACGATTATTACATCGAGTCGTTCTAACCTCTTTTGTTTTGCTTACGCATACCTAAACGCTCTTCTTTTTTTTTCTCTCTTTCTCTCTAGCTTATCGAAGCAAATCAGTCGACAGTCACCGTTTTGCTACCTGGGCTATCGTCAATGACGCTTTCGGCCGGAAACTTGCTGTCTACGACATTAGTGAAATCTTTTCTCTCGAAACAAAGTCGCTACGTTTTATGTTCCTCGATATATACGTTCCTAAGAGTCGATCACCTGAAACGCAAGCATCCGGCCAAAGAGAATATCCTGTGCTAGCGCTAACAATTACTTTTCATCGCGGGTACACATTTTTCCTTCTAAAGCGAATTAAACAATGTCGTACAAAGTGTGAAAACGTCCCTCGAGTTTCAACCGGAACAAAGTCTATACCAGGAATGGGCAGATTCGAATTATTCTGTAATCGAAATACACTTAACGTGACGAATATAACCTAACATTTGTATTTTATGATGATCAATTATCGATATTCGATTGTAGTTTCTTTCCATTCGTGCTGTGGAATGTTAAATATTCCTGGTACCTTGTATTCGACGCGTCGTCGAACAACAGAATGCATTACTTTGTTTTCGGTATCTAATTAGTAAAGAACACTTACATTCAGATTTACTGACGAATAAAAAATACATCACTGTTTCGGGTCGTCTGTATATGGGCATTAACATAGTTTGCTTTTCAAGTTTCATACACGTACAAAAAATAAATTTCAAATAATATAACTTGAAATCAACTTTTAAGAAACCTTAGATGCTTCAGACAATTTTAAAGAATTTCAAAGAATTTACAGAGTTCTTTTTTCATTCATAAACAGCATATAAATATATGAATTTATAAAATTTGATACATTCATCAATTTTATAAATATTTATATACTTCTTATAAACAAATTAATTTACGAATGTATTACGAGTCTCGTAAAGCCCTTTAAATTTTCGTAAATAATGAAATCTACAAATTTTTAAATAAACGAATAATTATATTTGTAAATCTATAAAAAAAAGAAGCATATTAAAATTTGAAGAACAAACATCACGATAATACTATAGTATATATACGACTACGATGTGTACTTAAACTGTTCCGATAAAAATCTTCAGAACAATCGTTTAGTTATTCAATATTCGTTACCTAGATTAAAATGTACCGAACACTGAAATCGAATAAACTATTCTGCGCTTACTCAACTATCGAATACGAAATGCTAATATATTCGGCATTTATTGATCAGTCTATTACAAGATACCTGTGTATTCTGTATTCGACGAAGAAGTTGAATAACGGTATTCCGTAGTTGCACAGCTACCGTGCTTCCACGAGAAGAAGGCACACAGCGTATTTACATTCCCACTCCTGTTGCAGTCCGCTGACTCACAGGTACTGGTCAAAAACGGTGACAGCCAATCAGCGGACTGCAGCAAGAATGGGGATGTAAACACGCTATGCCTTCTTCTCGTGGAAGGACGATACAAACTGAGAAGATATTCGTCGTTTGAATACTTTTTGAAATACAATTTTCCCATTCCTGGCCTATGCCAACCACAAGTACCTTATCCATTCGGTACCATCGAATTACGTACGCCGTGTTTCTGCCCGAAAAAAAGCCATTTATCGATACCGACCTCGCGCCGATTGTTTCGCGACTGAATGCATTTTCAACGAAAGCAGCGCCACCCCGCGGATCTCGATACAACGACGGTGTAAGTACTAAGCACAAATGTTCGATCATCGTCTTCGTTTACGCGATGATGATTATCTTACTTTGAATTACAACGACATAAAACGTCGAGGTCGGTGCGGGTAAAATCTCTTTATCAGTTTAACGGCCCCGTCGGTCTTTGGCAGAATCACGCGCGTTCTCGATTTCATTACTACTAAACATCATACACGTTCGTTCGATGCGGATAATATCTCTTTGCGTTTTACATTAGTTAGTTCAGGTCCTGCCCTTTAAATCAATTGCGTATTCAGATACTGCGTTTCAGTACGAAATAATAATTCTACGTTGAACGAGTTTCCTGAAGTCGTTTGGAAGCAGTCTTTCAACATTTTCGCGTGCGTGTGACGTAAAAGTCGTCGTTCATACATATTAGTCCTCCCGTTTTCCTTCTTCTTTTTTTTTTTCGATTTTTCGTTTCGCTTCGAACTTTCTCTCATACTTGCTACTTTTTCTTGTTTTTTTCTTTCTCGCTCGTTTTTTGTATTTTTTTTTCTTTTCTCTTTTTTGTTGCCTTTTCGATCGCACGCGTGCGTCCTCGCTTTCTGGTTTTACACTTTTGTTCTGCGTTAATTGCGCGGTATTAATGTACAAATAATTATCTATACACACGTTAGCTGGTAAAAATTAGAATTGTGTTTGACTAGCTTTTGACCGTCTCTCCTGAAAATCATACGTGTACGAAACTCTGGAATTCTAATCGGACAACGTACTCTGCGTGTGCATTTACACGTATAAGCGTGAATTTTTTTTTCTTTTGTGTACATCGAGTGTATGTGTGCGTGTATGTATGACGTGCACGCACCGTATGAAAGCAGTTTCACAATATGGGGAAACAAGTCCGTTGCTACGAAACGTGTGCGCGGATGAACAATGTGAAAAATTAGTTTCGCGACGCCGGGGGGGGACGAATCGTCGCTGCACGATGTTTCGTACGCAGCATACGCTAAAACGATGAGAAGATCAGTTTCGTGTGTGATGTGAGGGAGAGGAAGGGGGGGGGGGGGGGGGGGGCAAATCGTCGCTGCGAAACGTTTCCGCGTTTGGCGCGTGCGTCGACCGTGTGAAAGTTAGCTTCCTGTTGCGGGGAACAAATGAATCGTTCATTATGAAAGCGATTAAGTAACACGATTAAAACACAATTTTGAGTTTTACTTTCCTATCTTTCCGATTTCAACGTTAAAAAATCTTCTTTCGCCCCCCTCCCCCCCAGGAGATTGTCAGAAGTTTCTTATTTTGGGAAACACTATGTTAAAGAAAACATTGATGCAAGTCCACGTTTTTTAAGTTCGATAATTATTCGAGTCTATCTGCAGTCACCAAGGACATAATTTTCCTTCTGGTAATGTTTGTAGAAGAGAAGGTTGGAATATTCGATATCTGGTCACCACTGACATATTTTGTTGTTATTATTATTAATAAACGTCTTTTCTGTGGACATAAATCTTTGTTTCTGATACTATCACGCGGTTTTATAACCTATCTTTTTACAAATTAACGTTACGTTATTTGGCTATCTGATTTTGACTGTCCTTAGAAAAAATGATTAAAAATTAAAAAGTTCTATAAAACCTACGACATTTATATTTATGTAACACACACATGTCATATAAAATTCCCCATGGTTTCTCGTCATACATTCTTACTAGTGACTACTCTGCAACTGCCTAAGCACAAAAACAAAATAACCATGTCATATTCCCATCTTCTCTCCTATCGTTTAAACATCCGATCAATGTACAAGAACTGTACAACGAACTAATTAGCCCTAAGTCGATATTTTTCGTTGGAAATGCAATACATTTGTATCCCAAAAAAACAGAAGGATACACGAACCTAACCCTACTTTCATAATGAACGACACAACTCGCGAGAATGTTTCAACGTGTCAATTTGTACGTGTGCATGTTCGTGTGAATGTGGTAAGCAGTTTCGCAATGTGGGGAACAAATCGTCACTGTAACATATTGTTTTCGATCGTTCCACGCTTGCATAGACGATCATTCTCGCTCGAGCAGGCTAATTATTAATTAAATCGAGAAATCACCGCGCGCCATTACGTAGATCCATCATCCTAGTGAGAGTATAATCGTTAAAATAATCGTTTACAACCTAGATATACAGCTAACATTACTGTCGTTAACTCCCTTTCTCTTTCACTCGCTGGCACTCGCTTGCTCTTTCTCTCTCTCTCTCGCACTCGTATAAGTTCTAATTTTTAATATTTTGACAGGTTTTTTCCTTCCGCAGTCTTCCAATTGTTTCTATTCACGCAGCCGTGCAGCTGTCTACGAATAAACGAATGCGAAACGTCCGAAATTCACCGGCTCACGGCGCGTGAATTATTCAGTCTTTCGTTTATATTTTTTTTTTTTTCGCGTTTATCGGTACATTAGTCGCTAATACTATCCTTAATCGTTATTATTATTATTATTATTATTAATATTATTATTATTAATATTATTATTATTATCGTTAAATTTAACCTTCTCTCTCGTCGTTCTTTTTTTCCCCCCTTGTCTTGCATGAAAATATTATGCTACGTTTACTCGCGACGTTACATTTGAGTGCTAAAAAGTGCATAATAGAGCAGTTTAATGATGTATGCTTATAATTTAAAGCCACAGATTTCGATGTCGCATCATGCAAAGTACGATGCAATTTTATATATATACACAAAATATGTATATATATATATATATGTATATATATGTATACATATACACGTGTCACCATCGTTTTCACAACGTTGCCTACGTATAATATTTAGTCTTATACCCTTTACGTTCGCTTAATACATCCTTAAGGCCTTTAAAAATCCGTTTATTGTATAATCTTTTCGCCTTTTTTTTCTTTTTTCACTTTTTCTTCTTTATTTCGTTCCTTTCTTTCGTTACAGCCTAAACCGCGTTCGAAAGAAGAGACGCATGGTAACTCTCGCATACGAGTGTAAAAAATCACGAGATCTGTGCGCAAACTACAAAGCATACACGTCGTTTACGTTCTCTTTCCCCGGTGTGGGAGAGACGAATTTAAAAAAAAAATAAAAATAAAAAAACGTGTACGTTGTTCGTTTCTTTTTTTTCACCCCTACCTCCCCCACCCCTTCTTTTAAAGCATGTAACGAACTGTCAAACTTTTTTTTTTTTGTTAAGTATGATTCCTCCATAGGGAGAATTACAGTAATAATACAATGATAGTGGAGATAGTATAATAGTAGTAATAGCAGTACTTGTAGTAGAATAGTGACACTACTAGTGGTAGAGTAGTAGGAATAGTAATAGCATAGTGGTAGATGGTAATAGTTAGAAGCAGCAGCAACGACAGAGGATAAAAAGTATTAACAGCGTTAAAAGCATACGAATAATGGCGTTTGTTAGTCGTGTGGTAGAAGAAATGGTAGCAACAGCAGCGGTAATAAGAGTTTATATAGTAATAATAATAGCAGTAACTATAATGATAGTAATAATAGTATTGGTGAATAGTAAATGACGATGCTAATGGTCAAATGGTGGCGAAGCTGTTAATGAAAATAATAGAAAATAGCAATGGTAATTAGCAATAGCGGCGATAGATGAATAAGAGCAGAATAAACATAATGATAATAATGATTAAAAAAAAAGAAAAAAAAAAAGAAGTAAAATCAGTCAGTTCATTAAAATGAATTACATTACATTAGTATAATGTGTCCTGGCGCTTAAAATCAGACGAATTCCATTTCCCGAAATGGATAACACACGAAAAATAATATTGCAAACATCGCACAATAATGTGGTGTACCTTTTTCGTTCCCCATTTTTTTTTTTTCTCTTTCACATATATATGTTATACGATTTAATCCGCTTCCCATAAAATTCTATCATATGTGTATACATATATATTCTTTATATAATACATTTATATAGATGCAACAAATAGTCAAGGAAAGAATCTATCTTCCTAATAGCATTTGGCTTGCCAAATTCTGTCAGTTTCATTAAATAGTATAATTGCATCGGGTATAATAAAAAATATTATTTTTTTTTTTTATTTTCTTGTTTTTTCTTTTTTTGTTTGTTCTCACGAGTCGTTCAAACGTCGCGAACTGAGTTTCCTTGGTAATGTCTCAAATGTCGGACATTTTTCATTTGGTAGGGCTATTTAAAGCGTGAATGCGTGCACGCGAGACACGCGCAACTGTCAGCACTATCATTGTCGCTGTCGGTCTCTTTGTTTGCAAGATCTACAGAAGTCAGTCTTGCTTTGTCGGCTTTGAAAAAAAACGGAGCTCAGACACGCGTATATCACCTTTATAGAAATTTCCTTTTTCAAACAGGACTTACTGTGTAGATGCAGTCAACGAAACGAAGAATTCGTTAGGCCTCACCGAAACCACCGATCGCCTGTTCTGTCATTCTTAAGCAAAGAGATTCTAGACGAGAATTGATCTCCGGCTCCGTTGTTTCCGATGTGTTCCCAGACTGTCCAAGAAAATGATCTCTCGGCGCGCTGTACGTGCGCTGCAACGTTCTTTGTAACTGCTGAAATACAAACGGAAATTACATTTTAGATTAACTTGTCGCTCACAAATACAAGGTGTTTGGCCACCCCTGGGAAAAATTTTAATAGGGGATTCTAGAAGCCAAAATAAGACAAAAATCAAGAATACCAATTTGTTGATGGAGGCTTTCTTGAAAAGTTATTAACGTTTAAAGTTCCGCTCTAACTGAATTTTTTTCTCGAAAATACGCAAGATTTCGTGGGTATGTCTACTCACCAAAAATGATTGTAATTAACCCCCGTAACCGAAAATAATTTTTCCAAAACGATTTGAAATTTTTGAATTTAATTGTTAATAACTTTTTAACGAGGCCTCCATCAACAAATTGGTATTCTTGATTTTCGTCTTATTAACCGATTAAATTTATTTCATTTGTATAAATGTCATATAGAAAGTCAATAATAAACGCCTAATAATAGCTTCATGGAAATACATACCTGTAAACTAGATTCTTGTAAGCTAGGTCGTTTCTCGGTTGCATGAACTGAACGTAAAGTATTCTGATTTACACTTTGGTTCTGATTATTTTGTAAATACGGGATAGATATACTGTTTCTGTGGGTGCTAACCACAAATGAATTGTTTTGCGGATGCGTGTTATGAATGTGTCCTAAGTTCAAACTTGGCTTTCTATTGTGCTGCTGCGGGTTACAGTATCTTCTGTTGTTATATCCGTAATTATGTTGCCACCTGAAATCGTAATTATACAATTGTCATTTGGCTAGTCGATCATTCGCCTTAAACTTTAATCGTTAGCTCTGTAAACGGTGTGCAATAATTTTATGTATTTTTCCATACTTTGGAGTAGGTCGTGGATTTCCGAGTCTGCTGCGCCATTGTTGTACCTTTTCCTTCTGATTTGGAGTAAAGCAATCATGCTGCAATACTTTCTCTAATATGTTAATACAAGCGCACAAAATGCCATCATCCACGCTATCCAATGCCATTCTGCTACACACTAAGAAACAAACGAACACAGTATGTTAAAACGTTTTCATATTTGTTAACCGTTATGCGTCATATTTGTTTAAACATCATGCTGACAAGGTCACGTTACTTACATTTTCCAAGAACCTTGGTGAATTGCGCAGGTATGTCTTGAGGATCTTTTTCTTGGCTTGGCTTCATAGGCGTAGCTAAGATTGTTTTCAATTCGTCGATAGTGTTGACCAGTACTGTTGGTCCTTGTAAAAACGATGCTGATTGTGTACTGTCGCGCGTTGGTTGAAGTAAGTCTTTCTCTAAATTTAAAAGCGTCGAGTAGCGCTGCTGCAATTTCGCAATGGAAAGGGCCAATTTGTGTCTGGCCCCCTTTGTCACGCCTTGCTCGGCTAATTGATCCTCTGTCAGTTGAAGCATTTCTTCGTAACTGAGAGTAACAAATAGATAGCTATATTTATGAAGACGTAAGGTTTTAAGCCATGATGGAACGTCTGCAGATAGAACGGAATGCGTTAGACATTTTTTTAGCAATCGATCGTACATTTCTAACACTATATACACGCGTACCTCTCATACCACTAGCAAGTGATAGATTAGAAGCTTCGTCTAAACGGCCTTCGCTACCGCTACTTGCACAAGAGCTCTGAGGACTCAATGGGCTTAATCCAATAAGATTGCCTATTCAGAAATTAACGATTACTCGAGGAAGAAAAATATAATTAATCATTTTTTTTTTTTACGCTACAACTTCAAATCAAACTAACTCATATGGTCTCCTGAGATGCTAAAACTCCGTGGTTTGTGTCCCGTTGAGCAATTTACGTTATTACTGCGATCAACGACTTCTAAATGATGAGGAGGAGCAACCGGTCGTGTTAAACTATTTGACCGACGTTGACGAGTTACGGGCGGAGGAAATTGCAAATTGAAGGCAGTACCTGGTTGTGTGCCAAATAAATTTGTCTGATCGTTTTGCTGCTGTTTAGAATTTCGCTGCCACGCATTGTCCCACCTAAAATAAAAGTAAAATTATTATAAACAGTCTACATAAATACCAGTTCTAGATATTTCTAACTCACCTAACAGTATTATTGGTGTACTCTTCGAGACTATGTATCGGTGGTGTACCGCTAATACGTTCTTCAAGATGTCGAAGCCATTGAGTCAAAGAACGTCTATCTTGACTAGTTATAGCTGGATGGATCAATGTATAACTTAAAAGTTGTTGAGTTTGTTCAGTATATTGCCCTGTAGTTACACAGTGGCTTACTAATTCTGGTATAGCTACTAGGTAGCATTGTTTGCACTCTACATTCCCAGGCCTTAATAATGGCAAGTGCGTTAAAAGTTGATTGATAGCAACTTCTGTCGATTCTGAGAGCAGCGAGTTAATAAACGCTGCACACAATATTTTTTTTATTAAATATTGCACAGTTACTCTCACGTTAATTGTAATAATTACCTGGATTATTGGCATTTAATTCCTGTGTATCCAATTCGGAAACAGAGTGCAAGGAATGCTGTACTGCTTGCGCAAGAAACCTTGCTTGAACTGCAGGAATGCGACGAAGTAGAGCATATAGAACCACAGTTTGTTCGCACTCGTTCCACTGGGAGAACACTCGAGTGAGTTCACCTACTTGTTCACAGAACAGAGCACCTGGTGACCACTTCATTTTTGACAGTGCTTTAATATCAAGGAGCAAATATCGAAAGCTCCACTTTCTTCTTAGATGCGTGGATTACGATTTAGTTGTATTCCAACGATGTTCAGACAATAAACGGCATGTGCCAATATTCTGTAGCGAAAGAAGACAATATTTACATTGTGCTTCTAATTCTTCTTGCTAATGAAAAAATTAACCTTTCTTCTACACACGTATTATAATCGTTTAATCGTCGATACAAAAATTATATATCACAATACTAACAAATTTTAAATATATACAAATTATACATTAATTAAGAATTTTCTTGAAGTTCATCTTTATTACCAGAAATATGATAAGCAAAAAAGATCGAAGAATTTAATAATTTAAAAGATATTTAATTATCATTTCAAGATGTTTATAACGCTGTTTAACATTTAAAGTAGTGTCATCGACTGAATATTCAACATAAATTAACATACCAGCTTTCTAGAACAGTGAAAGTGAGTAACGCGCAAAACTCGACAAACGCCGAACATCGATTTAAATATTTTTGCAAAACTAATGCATTAAATTTAACCACATTTCTATACAAATAAAATGTCGGTTACTAGACAGTAAGAAAAACAAGTAACAATAATTAAAAGTGTTTTCTAGTATCGGAGAGATATTATTGTGAATTAATATCCGAAGAATTTGTTTGGTCTCCTTTCGACGAAATAATAACCACTCCTAAGTGTACCAAACAATTCAATTTCACGCACTTCGTACGCACAATAACGAACACTGATGCTTAACATAACCTCAAACTATCTGTGTACATTGCATCGACATGTAGATACATCGATAAGAATTCCACTGAGGTCAAGTTTGTTTACCCCGCGATGCGTGTGTATTTATAGCTTTCCTGTTACGATCCGTTCGGCGGTGCAATGGCACCGTGTGTGAGACTTTACATGCCTAACAGCGATTGATAAGATACGATACTTTTTACGGGCACAAATATCACAGCAACGGTCGTAGGTTCTGCCGAACATCGAAATCTTCCGTGCACGATAAAAGTTCGACGTATCCCAGCAAAATTCCGCTTTAAATCTCCAAAGAATAGTCCGAGTCGCTATCGTCGGTGCCGCCGCGTATCTTTGTATGCGTGGGACACTGTAGAGGGGAAAGGACGAAGAACGAAAGGAGGAAAACAAGAGAGTGAAAAAACTCATATATACGGGAATATTAATCGTTTTCACAACAAAAACTACCCGACGATCAAAAGCTCGATATTCGAATACGCATAAAACGATCGAAAAAGTTATTCTATAGACGTAACGAATATATTGTTACTGTGCGACCAGCACTCGGCCATTGAGCCGAACAGCAAACAACAAATTGTACGCTCGGATCGGTCAACGCGCTATCGCTATGTAATGTAGCTATATAATTGTTGTAATTACCGTGTGCAAGGCTGGAGATGGCTGCTCCGCAGGATCGTTGTGCTCCTTGCAAAATAACAACAATACACAATTATAGCATTTTATACAATGTTGAGTTAAAGGAAACATCTATCCACCATGCGGTATGGTGGGCCTACGTGACCACACTGGTTCGCCGTCGCGACTCGTTGCAGAACTTCGGCTTTGCTATTGGTTCTCGCTCAAATGGTACCAACCAATCGTGTGATAGTTGGGGCGCGGTTCGTTTGTGTCTGAAATACGTCACCTTACTTACATTTTCGGTACGCATCAAAAATTCAAACAAATTTGTTTAATCTATATCTTTTATCTATAATAATTTTCTTTTATCGATTAACAAAATCAACAATACGCTGATAGGTACAATGATCCGAAATAATCTTTCAAATAACATTTGCATTTCAAGAAATACAGAAATTTTGAATACATATTTGTAGTCTTACTATTGTAGTCTTGCGAATCGGTGAAAAATATATACATATAGTATTGCTATTGCTACTAACAAGAATTTCATTACATTATGATCTGTAAATTACTAACTATCAGTAACAGGATTAATTATTTCATTAAAAAACTTATACATTCGTTCTTTATAATTTATTCTATTTATTTAATATTATCTTAAAACTATTAACATAACATAGACACAACTTTATTTCCAATCAGACTTAGCATATTACACGTGTTTAAATAAAAAATAAATTAAAAAGACAAAATAATGACAGATCATTAGAAATATGTAATACCATAAGACAAAGCATGTTCAATGTTTACAAAAATATTTAATATTAAATATAAATTGCTGTACATTGATAATATAATTTTTAGAATTATTCCAAATGATGAAGGAACATGAAACAAAGAACAACTGTTTTTGTGGCGATTGCAGTATTTTATCCTATTGATTTTTATCCTATGATTTGCTACTTGTCGTAGGGTATTAAATATTGTTATCCATTCCATCACTCTCTGTGACTAAAGCACGCTCCAGGATGACACGGCCTTCCTTGTATCGTTGATTATCGTCTGTTGCAAATTCATACACCCACCCAAGTTTAGCATCACAGTTTTTGCAGCTGACATCTCGGACCATGTGACGACCCGTCAACATCACTCTATCCTGTACCTCGCTGTATATCATTGTAGACAAATTAAATTATGAATATGCAAAAAGATTTTATAAGATTATTCCATTAGCACAATTTCTCTGAGATTTTGTACATTAATGAATGGTATCCTGTGTGCTAAATAAAGCTAAAAAGCTGAATACACGTAAATACAAAAATCATGAACCTAAGAACGAATGGACAATATATAAAAATTGCTATGGTTAAGCTATCGACAAATGATTGTTCTTTTCTAAGTAATCTATTTTAAAATAACATAACCAGATATTTCCACCACCAATATCAATATTTGTACGTTAAAACGCGTTAAAATATATCGAAATAAAAACGTTACATTACATTTTATTAATCAATTTAAAACAGAAATTATGACATTAGTTTCCTTGCATATTCGTATATCCCGCGTTTTTAAACGGATACTTCAAATACTGTTAAAATTTAGTAAAATTCTTCTCCACTTTGTTAGGTGCATGGAAATAACAATATTTCATCTTTTCACGATCGTTTTGTCTGTTGAAAGCGAGAACTTTCGAAATGTAGAAGTACAGTATATCGCATCGATTAATATTTAAAAAAAAAAAAAATAGAGGGAAACGCGAATACCTGTAATTTAAGTTGACGACTTTGTTAAATAGAAAAGCACGACCCGTAGCGCCAGTAAAACGCGTGCTTATCAGCTGACCTCTGTTTGTGAGATTGGTGTCACAGGCAGCGCAAGAGAATAGCCGAGTACCTCCGATGTGTTCCAAGAAAATTACACCCATTCTGAAATGTCGTGAATTGCTTTCCAAATTGTCCAATACGAAATAGCAACGGCTGATAAATCAAGCGATCCGCTTTTAATCCACAAAACGAGCAAGTCACGTAATTTGACGTAGCTATCGCTACCGTCACAGCAAGACATGTATACTGTAGTAGCATAGACGCGACAGTACCATCATAAATGATCACAACCGCTCGCAGTTGTCAAGTCAGCTTTAATTACGATTTACAGATTTCAAACTTCCAGATGCACAACCTCTATAAAAACTTTAAACGTACGAGGTACGTTTGCAACGACACTGACAGTAAGGTTGTAGCTCATGTGCATGAAAATATTCAAGCTATATCTATGCCAGTGTTTCTCAAACTCCACCTTCTCACAAAACCTTTCACAAAGAAAAACATCCGATGAAATTCTAATAATACATTTTTACACGAAACAATGAAGTAGACCCAAATCAAACCACGTGACTGCAAGGTCGTACTGACAAAATGCTACTCCCTGAATACATACGAATACAATAGAATTTATTCAAGTTACCGTATACGTACGTGAATAGCAATTAATCATTTAAAAATTCTACATGTGCCATGTTAAAAAAAGAAAATATATAAAGATGTCCAATAAAGTAATGGAAGTAAAAATATTTTGATCCACCGTTCATTAAATCTACAAAACATCCCTGATTATAGAAGGTCATATCGATATAACGGATTAATGAGATTTTGGCCATGCGATAAGCTTTATTTACATTCAACTTCATCTTCTGTAGTGTACTATAGAGTAGAATTAAATTATTATTCCTTTGATACATTTTTCTCGGTTTTTACTTTAATTTAAAATTTACGTAATCTATGGAATCTCATTGGTTGCCTACGTGTCTCGAATCAGGGGTGTATCGTAGACCTAATGCGTAACGGATTTCAAAACAAAAATATTCGACAAATGATTAAAAAACCAAGGGCAGAACTTTCCTAAAAAATTGTTGGAAATATTAAAGTTGTTATTAAGCATTTACTGTCATGTATAAATAATAATTTATATATACTCTACTGTATTTATTTTGTTTGGTCATATCACACTGCTGCTTCAGTCTGTTGCTACCACGTGGTTTTATTTACACGAAATCCTTTAATGTATACTTTACTTGCATATGTTTATTAAATATATATTAGTAACGATACAGAAAGAATGATCTAATCGTGCAACACCCAAACTGATTTATTAGTTTTCATGGCGGTAAGGGAAATATTACTTAATATTATTTTTGTTGCACAGGTCGGGAATAAAACAAGCCGCGCAATTTTTAATTCTGACCTTACGTATAATCGTATAGAATATAGAAGTATAAAATTAAATATGTATGCATGCGCACAAAACGGAATAAAATACAAGCATCAAACTATATTTTTAGAAAATTACGCAAATAACGTAAATATACTTTACTATTAGGATACTAACACAATTTAATAAGTCAAGTAATAACAAGAATTATTTTCCGTCAGTAGATTTATTTGCAACATATATAGATCTAAAAATTATTAAAAGGTCGAATAAAAATGTTTTATAATAATTTAATTTTGCATTTGAATGAAAACTAATGAAAAAGAGTAACTGTTGGGTCGATTTAGTACTTTCTACTCGAATAAAATAATTTTAAACGATCGAAATATGTTGCAAACGACTTAAACTTTACATCAAAATATTATATCTTTATTATTCATATAAATGGTATACAATATGTTACAAGTATATATACATATACATATATATATATAGCAGTGTATGTATATATATATATAAATATGTATATATACAGATATATACATACATATATAATATATATATATATATGTTCGTGTAAATTATACTTTTTAAAGCTAGGTACATAGATGTTTGTGCAGTAAAATTCGAAACACTTTCTCTTAATTTTTTTTCTTTTAAGAATCCGAGTATTCGGACGCTGGCCATAAAGGCTTGCTATGTATAGTTATGTACCGTAACCACAATTAGAAACTGTAGAAGGTATAAATGTAAAGCCAAAAGACAGTTAGAATGGCGAAACGAATCGAAAATATATTGTTGGTCATTGTTTAATATCTATGTTCATATCTCTTCAAGGCACATTTGAAATGTAATCAGTATACTCACTTCCATATAATAGAGGAATTTACTAACATTAGTTATTCCTATCATTTCGCTAACAGTGTCTGGAGTTAGACTTCAATGAACTTAACGATGTGAAAAAGAAAAAGGAGAGAAAATGAATAGAAAAATATAAAATATTAAAAACTCCTTTAGCCAAAATCACAGACAAGTCCCTTACTTTCTCAAACAGAGCACAGGATCGCATTTTCATGGTCTTAACACTAAAATAATAGTTAGTTGATATAAATATTATAAATATACATTCATATATATATATATGTAGTCTTATCAAATTACATACGTACATGTATACATACGATTCCTGATACGAGAAAACACTCACTAACAATAAAATTTACATATTCTATCTTGCATAAGTTACATTGTTACTTACGTATGTTTACGTGTACGCATGTATAACGTATAAACAGTGGTCTTGAATATGTGTATAAATATATATACATATATATTTATACATGTATATTTTGATTATATCCTTTTTTGATATTCAGATCATGAAGGATATCTTTCATAATACTGCACCTATTTCTATGTACATAAAGTGTTTACAGAACATAATGAAATAGAGAAAAACGTACGCCGATGACAATAACAAAAATAGTAACAAGTGACTTTTCAATTATTACATGTTATCATTACTACACACAGATATGATAAAATGCCCTGTTTATCGGCTTTGTTAAGGTTCACGGCACTGTTACTTTTCAAACGCATTTATAATATTTTATATTAACAAAATTAATTTACAAGTTCAATCCTTGCTTTGCCAACATCATCCTATAATACACATTAACATATTTCATTATATGCACCTTTTCTATCTTTCATCGATAATTTTTTTTCCCAGTCAGGTCCTATGTGACAATATTACGTTTGATGGAAGTTGCGCAAATTTTCCATTCAGTATCAATACGCGAGCATTTTCTCAAATTAGATAAAATGGCTATCATCTGCACTGCAGGCATTTATTAACAAGTATAGAATGTGTGACGTAATATTTTAATAATTACACACAACGAAAAGAGAAAACTAGAATCTTTCTTCAGTATGTAATAGTAACAACATTATTTCTGAATAAACTATACAAAAAACTATCATTCATTGACCACGTTCGTAGGACATTTATGCAACATAAAAGAAACATCTTTACATGTTGAGTGGCGAAATAATTATAGCAGTCACAATATTAATATTCATAATTAACAGCAATTAACGACACAGGTATTAACGATACTAACGTGATACATGTTTGATCAGTTGGAAACGTTATTATGTTTTAACAGCAATCAAAGCAATTATTTCAATAATTCCACTAATAAGAAATTATACTAAGAAATAAATGAATAAGATTTTGACTTGCACAACGCAAGGTTATATCGCGAAAGACTGCTAAATATCGAAAAATATATCTTATGTATTATGTTTGGTAAGCTTTGTTCTGTTGGCGGCAACTGCTGCAAGACATGCCAGTGCTTCTAAGTCCGGCGATGCACACCACGCTATTAATATTTATACAAAATAATTAAATTTTGTTTAAAATATACACTCGTGAATTATTTACTTTAAATTAAATATAAATATTATTTGAAGTTAACGGTTTACAAATTTTGTAATTTTTAGATTGAAATTATTCACAAACTGTATAATTTAAAAATGTAACATACATAAATAATAACTTCATAGATAGAAACATGGATTCATGTTTTTATAGTGGATATGCAAATGATTATAGAATACATCAATATTTGTAATAAATATTATGGAAAAATGCAATTGTAAATTTTGTATAAAATGCTAATAAATAATATAAAATATATAAAACTCAATAAACATTATATCATTTTATTTCGTTATACTTACATTCATTAGATTCCTCTATTTCTTGTTTAAAATCACTTATAGCTGCCGCGTTACGCGTAATACTCTGTTTTCGTGCTTTCCTTTTTTGGCTCCCAACAAGAAGCGCTTTTTCTGCATCTTCCGTATTTTGGCTATTTGCTTGATCATTAGTGTTAAAATTATTTTGATATTTCTTGTTACTCAAAGCTAATGTTAACTTTTGTACAATTTTTTTCTTTTTCGTACGTTGCTGTTTCTTTTTTTCTTGAAATTCTTCTAAACTTAAAGATGGTAATGCTTCAATTTTCTTTTCTAAATTAAAGTCCCTACACATAAAAATAATATTTCATCACACAATAGTTTGAAATACGAAAAATGTCAAACTTACTCAGCTCGAAATCTTTTACGGGCGGTCCAAGGTCCAAAATCTAATTCTCCTTCTGTCCCTTCCGTTTCCGTGTCTTCTGGTTTTGAAGCTTCAATATTTCCCTCGGCACTTAATACGATATTCCCATTTAATTTCATTTTTACAACACACATAATTAAGAACATCTATTACAAAGAGAAAAATTTAATTACCTTTCTGCAAGATGTTCCAATTCACCTCGAGAACTATTTCCACCTTCGCTACTCAATGAATCTGTTTTCTCACTGACGTTTGATGAAATAGAATTTCTTCTCTCGCTTGTTTGACCATCGCTGCTAGCAGAAGCATTTTGAAAAACAGATTACGATTTGAACAATATATTAATATTTGACACTAAATACGAGTTTAATGAAATATACTTATTTACCTACGATTACCAGTTTGCCGTCTTCGCTTAGGTTGCTGTCCCGATGAACCGATATTTTTCATTTGTTCGGCAAGAAATTTCTGATAACGTAAACCTTTGCACGTACGTTCGCTTTTAAAATTACTTTCCTCAGAAGACATATTTGTCGTCAAAAAATTATTTATCTCTGGTTTCTCATCTTCTATATCCTAAATGTGATTAATAACATTAGATATATGGCAATGCATAGAATAAGCATTTAAATTATCTAAATATACTTAAGGAAAGGTTTTCTTACATATTGTTGTTCATTGTTGTTTGATTCAGATTTTATCCTTTTTTTTGCGTCAAAAAGGTCAACTTTACATTCCCTTTTATCATCAAGTGAAAGAGGTAAGTCTGGATACTTTTTTTTAGGAGTTTCTGGAACTTCACTGTCACTGTCAATCATAGAACAATTGACAATCATCTGCTCATCTGCTATTTGTGTTTTCTGAGGTGTAAATAAAGAACTGAGGCCACCAATCTGGGATTCATCGGCTAATTTACCCGGTTGAATTGATTGTCCATCTCGCTCATCGGATTTTGAATAATTGGAAGACTCGTTCTCAGTTTTGATTTTCTCTACATTTTGCTCGCTAGAGATTGTTTCTGCTTTTTTATTCGTAGGCCTAGTATTCAAAGTGCGTAAAGGAGGTGCTGGTAATTTGTACCATTTAAAATCAGGATTTGCATTTAAAAATGCATCTTTGTACTGAAAGATAATTAAAATGGTATTATTTTCTTGAAATCTGATTACAAATATTTTAATGTATGTAATATATTATATTAATTATTAACAAGAATTTACAAAATATTAAAAAAAATAAACTTTGAAGGTCCATAACACACTATATCAAATTACATCGATATATGATCGCCAACATAACATTTAGTTCTTTTATGTTACAAGTAATTTACCTCCTGTGCTAAATTTGTATAAGAACGCTTTTGGTCTGGATGAAGAGTGGCCCACCATTCACCAAGAACCCTTGTGACTGCCCGATTTTCTAAATGTGGGAAACCAGACCGCACTGAACCACGATGTCGTTTACAAAAAATGAGAAATGCATTCATCGGTCTCCTTGCATGGTGGGCTGGTTCTCTTAACTCCCGTGGTTCCTAATTATCAATCCAGTTGTATAAATTTATAATTTTATTAAATGCTTGCAAGAACGTACAACTTATCAATAATGATACTCGAACAAAATAAAAAGAAAAAATGGAATTGTTTTTTAAAAGTATATTTTTTATACTGTGAAATAGTGTTATAATGTTACATGTACACAAAGTATTAGCATTTTATAGCAAAGTTTGAAAAAGCTTCAAAATCAGAATATTTAGAACTTAATATACATAAACAGTAATATTGTATAAGTAAAACTTATATATCACATGTATAATATTTAATAGTTTACAAATTCTTTTCGTTGAATGTAAAAATTGTAGTGTTAAATAACAATGTACAAAAAACTGCAAGTACATAAAATATGCTTTTATTAATTGTTACGACACAACAATATATGATCATGTTATAGCATTTGTGAAGCCTTAAAATCACATACCTTGACAGTTTCTAAGGTCACATATGCTTACATGGATATTTATATGTAATGATAATCCATTAAAATCTATTACTTATATTAAACACAGTTTAAAAAATATACTTTAACATATTAATATTACAAACTACATATTTTTTTAGTAACTAGCATAGAATCTATTTAACTTTTCCTTAATAATACTGTTGTAACAAAACATTTATCAAAATTGGCTAATGTTATATTTCAACTAATACATAATAAATATTTTTTTAAATCTTATTTCGTCTGCATAATGTTGAAATAAAAAAATTATGCAAATCGTTCATCGTTATGTACAAGGTAAATTAATTTTATACAAAAAAAAAAAAAAAAAAAATGTACAATAATTTCCTGATCAATAATTTATTGTAACGTGCACAATCGAATAAAATGTATTTCTTAAAGTATTCCCTGTTCTTAATGCTATAAGTAGTGCTCTATTCACCTCCATACTTAATTAAATGTTATACAAGTAATCGCAAAATGTAAAGTGAATCAACGCACGAACATGACGGAGATCGCATACATAAGTAATACACGCATACGTATAAGCAGAAAATAAAAGAAAAATATTAGTTTCGGTCGAGAACAGCCTTTTCGTTATACATACTTATCGTTTCAATATTTTTACCTTCCTGATAAGTCAACTTTATTGCGAAACAACGT
Source organism: Colletes latitarsis (assembly GCF_051014445.1). Classification (NCBI taxonomy): domain Eukaryota; kingdom Metazoa; phylum Arthropoda; class Insecta; order Hymenoptera; family Colletidae; genus Colletes; species Colletes latitarsis. The sequence goes on along the minus strand of NC_135135.1, from coordinate 19,606,064 downwards.
ACGGTAAATGTAATAATTTATATTTCGTGCAACATTATGAAATCGAATGTAAACTGAAGCAGCATTTACAAATTGTCGAAAATAATGGTATTCGACTACTACGCGACGTTTATGAAAAACAATATTTCCAAAAAACAGATCCCGTTCCATGATAAATTTGAGGAAAAAGTCATGTCTATTTATGGTACAACGACAAGAATGATTTACAAACGCTTGATTTGGTAGAATTAAATGTCCGAAGAACGAAACGTTCGCCGTATTCCCGAAATACCTCGCAATTACACCGACGACAATACGCTATTGAAATTGGTAACAAGAGCTGGTCGATTTTGTCGAAAAATGAAATACAGATATCTGTCGTCATAACAGGCATATGTTAATTTTCGTATTCTGTCTAATTACATCGAGCGCACAAAGTCCAGAGTATTTCTACCGAACGTCGTAATTTTGTATTAATTTCGATTTATTTCCGAGCAAAATCGTCGATTCGAAAGTCAACCGAAAGATTATGAAAGAAATATTATAAAAAAATTGTTAGCATGCAGCTTGTTATACGTTGCAGCTTTCGTTAATGCTATTATACGTTGATCGTCCAAGTCGTACAATCCCTGTCAAATTCGTACGAGCTTTTGACGTTTTTAAAAAACTTATTTAACATCTCATGCGAACTGAACGTCGAAGGGAATCGTACGTTGCATATTTTTCGTAGAATTTCATGACACCTTTCCGATCGTATACTGACAGCTGCTTGTACGAATGTAAATACTGCATACAGCAATGTACATGTCTTTTTATGCATCGATGATCTGGCAAATATTTGAATGAAGTAAAATGTCTCTTTGAAAAATTCCTGTTTACGCGAAACGGGACTACTTCTTCGTGCTATCCACTTTTTAGTCCCTCTCACTGTCGAATATTTATCAACGCAGAACTAAAGCGAAGACGTCGTTGTTACTTTTAGTATGACTGATCCCGAGTTATTGTGTAAATCCCGTTTTTTGACACGAAATCATTGTGAATGGATCATGCGTTTAATCGTTCGGAATGACGTGCTTATCTTTCGACAATGTTACGAATCTGTTGTTTATTCGAGCGTATCGAAAAGTCATTCGCGATTCGAGAAAAATACAATGTATTTCTCCCTACTCACCTTCCGTTGTTGCTCGTTGGCAGCCATTTCTGATTTCACTTGACAATTCACTCAGCGGCGCATAATAAAGATAAAGCTTCGGCACTGACTGCCCTCTCTTTTCTTCTATGCTCTTGCTTTCTTTCTCTGGCTCTTTTCTGTGCACGAATTAACCTCTCCTTCTTTACGTGCTATTTCTATCTTTCTCTCGCTTCGACGCGTTCATATACGGTTGTTTTATACAGCCCACACGTAAAAGAAAATTCTCGTCAGAATTCTCGCTATCTTTTATCGTGCTCTGACTCAATCACTAATTTCATAGATACTTCAAACCGCACTGTACTCGGATCGTACAAGTACTGTCATCCTAACAATTTTATGTTTGCAATTAAACATAAACTGTTCCTTGTGCAAACGTCACAAATCTACAAACGTCACTATTAAAACCAATCACGCGCTTGTTTTCACTTCGAGGGGATTACCTTGAAATAACCAACAAATTCTTCGTTACCTCGATCCCTTATTAATTTTAGATCTCTTTCACGGGCACCGAATCCTTGTTTCGCGTAGTACAAATTCTGTATACACGTTAAAAAAACAACACGTTAATGTTATCCATTTTCAGCATCCTGTATGCATCGGGTTCAAAAAAGTACACGGTTCGCGCGTATGTCGTACTACAGTGTCAACAATGAAACCATATGAAAGTTACTGAACGAATCTAACATAATCGAACGTATTACTTTGTAATTTTATAAAACGTGCAACTTGAAACTAAAACCAAACTTTAAACGAAGCAATTTTAAAGGAAGAATTAATGCATGATTTACGATCTGTGAGCATAAAATATTATTTTTTCTATACGGATCTATAAATATTTTGATACTGATTTCTTGAATAATAACAGTAATTGTGTAAAATCATTGTAAAAACATTGAAAGGGTAGTTGCCTTGACAGTTACATTAGAATGAAGTTCAATGAAAAGTCAGTATAAAATAACCATTAGCATAATAAAGTGTTTCGTTACAGTGCATAGGTTAGTTTTACCTAACCTTCGTATTTCATATCTGTTTACTACGAAACGTTTTAAGGCTTAAAAAAAATTTACAGTGAGTCTACCTTCACTATTTATAAAAGAAATTTGTTGAAATCATTTACTGCGTTTAAGATTATTTACTTTAAATTTTAAGAAAATTGAATTTGACATTTTCATTGACAAATTACTTTTTTAAATGATGAGAGCACGAATGCCTCTGAGACTGACTGTATGTACAATGTAAAAGAGCAATAATGAATAATATTATGGTTATTCAGTTTCAGGTTGAAGTAATTTTGTGCAAGTAACGGTTGTTTCTTTGCTAAAATGTGCAAGTTAAAATAGGACCACAGGAAAGCTTGTGAATTATTCTGTGTTTGTTTGATAATTTATCTGTATTATTTTGCGTATTTAAAGACAAATTAAATCGAACATCATGGAGAAATCTCAGAAAATGCCAAAAGTGGCAAAGGTATTTAATTTACCATTCTTGCATATTTCTTAATGTACAATTGATATTTCTTTACAATATAATGTTATTGATATAATTTTTATTACAGGTTAAAAATAAAGCACCTGCTGAAATTCAAATAACAGCAGAACAGCTATTGCGAGAAGCTAAAGAAAGAGACCTTGAAATCTTACCACCAGTAAGAATACTTTGAAATCTATATTGGTTGAAGACCTTGTTCCAATTTATAATTATATATTTCTTATGAACTATAATTCTACGTGCAAGATAAGAATGATTTGTAATAAAAATATTTCCTTTCAGCCACCGAAACAAAAAATTTCTGATCCCCATGAGTTAGCAGATTATCAACATCGGAAGCGCAAAGCTTTTGAAGACAATATTCGTAAAAATCGCATGGTGATTTCAAACTGGATAAAATATGCTCAGTGGGAAGAAAGCCAAAAACAGATACAAAGAGCACGGTACAATGCATATGATTAAATTTTGTGTTATAATTATATAGTAAAAGGCAATTGAACTTCTGCTGATAAAAAAATAAATAACATTTCAGGTCTATATACGAACGTGCATTAGACGTTGATCACAGAAATATTACATTATGGCTAAAATACACGGAGATGGAAATGCGAAATCGTCAAGTAAATCATGCCAGAAATTTGTGGGATCGTGCTGTTACCATATTACCTAGAGCAAATCAATTTTGGTACAAATATACTTACATGGAAGAAATGTTGGAAAATATTGCTGGTAAAGTTTTAGTATTCACGAATTTTAGATGTATAAAAAAGAATTGTTAATTAGAAAGATTCATTTAGGAGCGCGTCAAGTATTCGAAAGATGGATGGAATGGGAGCCTGATGAACAGGCTTGGCAAACCTATATTAAGTTCGAATTGAGGTACAAAGAAATACAAAGAGCTAGACAAATTTATGAACGTTTTGTGATGGTTCATCCTGACGTTAAGCATTGGATTAAGTATGCACGATTCGAAGAATCCCATGGCTTTATTAATGGAGCTCGTAATGTTTATGAACGTGCCATTAATTTTTATGGCGATGAAAGTTTAGACGAGAAATTATTTATTGCATTTGCAAAGTTTGAAGAAGGTCAAAGAGAAGTAAGTATTACGTGAAATTGTTTAGTTTCAATGTAGAATGCGTATTATATTACTTATTCTAGATAATATATTTTTTTATAGCATGATCGAGCTAGAGTAATTTACAAATATGCGTTAGATCACATTCCAAAAGAAAAGACACAAGAAATTTATAAAGCATATACTATACATGAAAAGAAGTATGGAGATCGTTCAGGCATCGAGGACGTAATTGTAAGCAAACGGAAATACCAGTATGAACAGGAAGTAAAAGAGAATCCTTCTAATTATGATGCCTGGTTTGACTATTTGAGATTAGTGGAGTCTGAAGGAAACGTAGACGTTATTAGAGAAACGTATGAACGCGCGATAGCTAATGTACCTCCAACTAAAGTAAGAGACATTTCATGCAATTTTATACTTATAATTTAGTATCGTACGTACAGGGGTAAATGTAGAAGCCTTGCTTAGCAATTATACTGAAATATATTTTTGAACCTATGTTTTCACAATTTCAAAATTGTTTATAATTTATTCATTGATATTTTTATTTGATAGTAATCTAATTAAGTTCGTCTTTCCTCTGAATTCGCCCCTATTTACGTATTTTGTATTAGTATAGAAAATTTTAAGTTGATATACCTTACAGGAAAAACAATTTTGGAGGAGATATATTTATCTTTGGATAAATTATGCTCTTTTTGAGGAACTCGATACCGAAGATATGGAAAGATGTCGACAGGTCTACAGGTAATTAATGTTTCTTCTACAAACCTGAAACAATGATTTATACAGTTATAAATAATTTGATGATAGATTAAATAATATATCTTTTTAGGGCATGTTTAGAACTAATTCCTCACAAACATTTTACTTTTTCGAAAATTTGGTTACTGTATGCATATTTTGAAATAAGACAAAAGAATTTAACTGCAGCTAGGAAAACATTAGTACGTATTCAATTAAATATTTATTTCATCATAGATTATTCATTTTCTCTAGCATAAATAATTTTATTTAAAATTGTTTCAGGGTATGTCATTGGGTATTTGTCCTAGAGACAAATTATACCGCGGGTATATTGATTTGGAAATACAATTGAGAGAATTTGATAGGTGTAGAATTTTGTATCAAAAGTTTCTCGAATTTGGTCCAGAGAATTGTACGACGTGGATGAAAGTATGTAAAGCAGACAATTCACTGTTTGTTACAATTTCAGCAATTGTTATGTACTCATTGAAAACTTTCTGTACAGTTTGCAGAATTGGAAACACTTTTAGGTGATGTGGAACGTGCGCGAGCTATTTATGAATTAGCTATATCACAACCAAGGTAAACTATTTGAAATTAAATATTTCTTAATTTATATGGTCTATTATACTCTCGTCCAATATATTTATTTTAAATTTGTAGGTTAGATATGCCTGAACTTTTGTGGAAATCGTATATCGACTTCGAAATAGCACAAGACGAAACAGACAATGCGAGACAGTTATTTGAGAGGTTATTAGAACGTACGCTTCACGTTAAAGTGAGTTCGATAATTGCACTAAACCTTGAATTATGACATTGAGTATTATTGAATACGACATACATTATTTAGGTCTGGATTGCATATGCTAAATTTGAATTGGCGAATACAACATCAGAAGATGCTCTTGACAATGTTGTTTTGGCAAGAACAATCTTCGAACGCGGAAATGATGCTCTTAGATCAAATGGAGACAAAGAAAGTAGAGCATTGCTTCTAGAAGCATGGAGAGATTTCGAAAACGAGAAAGGAGATGACGATACTCGAGCTAAAATTATAGAAAAAATGCCTCGACGAATTAAACGTATAAGACGTATTGTTGGAGAAGACGGGGTAAATTATTTGCTAATAATATATTTTTTGTAATAAAAAATGTAAATATTTACCATATTTATTTCTTCTATTTCTTTTTAGAGAGATGATGGTTGGGAAGAAGTATTTGATTTTGTTTTCCCAGAAGATGAGTCTCAAAGGCCAAATCTCAAATTTTTGGCATCTGCCAAGGCTTGGATGAAACAAAAAGAACTGACTGAGAAAAGTGAAACTAACCCAAGCGCAAATATCAATCAATTAGAATCCAACAGTTAAAACTTAATTATATTTTTAAATGTAAAGATTGTTGTGTATTCTTATTGTAAATAAATCAATATTTACCTTTTATATTCTGCATATAAAATGAATAAATACGATTTAAACTTTAAAAAAAAAATTTTATTTAGAATATTTCACAGTATAATCAGCACTTATTATTTTTGTTTTGTTGTACACAATATTTGTACTTGCGAATTTTACGTATCGGTAACAAACTTAAAGCTGGGGTCAATTAAATAAAAAATGTATGTTACATTATATAATAACTATGTTATTATGTATTTTTAATGTCTTTATCATAATTTTGATGTACATTTTTTATACTTTGCTATGAAAGTGTAAATTTCTTTTGCATATATTCTCGAGGTTTTTGTCAACCATTGCAAGTATAGTATATAAGTGAAAAGTACTTTTTTGGCAGTCATATGTTCCTTACTACAATTCGTTTAAAAAATGTCGATGTAGTCAATAAATCGATTTAATCTCCTACGATAGCTATAATATCAAGAAAGCAAAGTAAACCAAAAACGTAAAAAAAGACATAAATACTTCTGAATGTAAAACGCAAATTTGTAACAAAAGTTTAAAGTGCCTTCAAAGACTGAAGAATGAATGAAGTCATTATTACAAAAAAAAAAGTATGAATTATTTTTTCAAACAATACTTCTTTGTACTTGTTAGAATATAGTAAATTGGGTTATCAATCTGATATAGTTATTCATCCTTTTAATATATCCGTTATTTATATTATTTATTTGTTTTTGTAGAATATTTCTTCTTTTCATCGCTTTCAAAACCGGAATCCAAATCGTCGCTTAAACACTTTTTTAATGTATACCCTTTAGAATTTTGCTGCACATCTCTTCTTTCGACTAACAACTTCTTAATGCATCCTATTAAATGTTCAAAAAAGTTTGGATAGCCAACATATCCAGGAAAGACATTTACATCTATAATTGCATATTTGCCAGTGTGGTTCTCAATAACAACGTCAACACCAATCAAAACAAGCCCAAAGAGTTTTGTAACTTTCTTAACAATCTTTTCAAATATTTCATGTTTTGGTTTTACTGTTGGTGGAATGTCTTCTTCTGATAGAATGGACCATTTGGAACGAGAATCACTCTTAAATATATCAACTGAATTAAAAAATATCGTGTTTAATGCGGTACAGTCTTCTTCATAAAAATTCTTGAAACTGGGTCTCTCATCTACATGATAATGTTCGCCGACAATGAATATTTTATAGACAATTGCATTATGATTGATAAACTCCTGTGCAACGCAAGGTGGTTGACAATCATTTAAACCCCGTTCATCGAAAATTATCATCATCTAAAAATATATATTTATGGTACACTTTCTGCCTACATTCTTCTAACATAAATATTTACCTTGTGTGCATCGCTGCAGCCCTGAGCAATAAGTGGTTTGCAAAGTAACGGAAATTTAATATTTGCCTTTTTTAACAGTGACATATTCTCAACAATGTTTTTACTTTTAATTTCTACAAACTTTGGAGTAAATACATCTGAAAAATAAATATGCACATTGGAAGGGATCGTTATAATTCATATCTATCGTTTCCTACTACTAAAATTATATCAAGTACAATGCTTTTCTTGGCTACCATTAAATTGTACATGCTCCTGTATGAGTTTGTACGATTTATAACGATTTATTAAAACCTTAAGATTATCCAAAGGGTCAATAACTATTATCTCAGGATGTTGGCAACAGTACTCTTGAATTCTTGAAATGATTGCTTTAGCCTAGAACAGAAATTACAATTTCAATTGTTCTAATTATAACAAATATGGAAAATTTTATCGTACATTTTGGTCTCCATTTTCTGCATATGCTAATTTATCTGTCACTTTATATATAAAAACATGAAGTGGTCCCTGAGACTCAAGATCAGAGTTTATATCAATCTGAAACCAATGCATTAGCCTCAAAATATATCATTACATACTATGCAGGTGTTATAAAATTCAACAAAAGGAATTTATATACATAACCTCGTACTATTATGACACTTTACACAACGTATCTAAGTGATAGTAATTGAAAAAAAGTAGAAAAATTATTTACCATCTTTAGTAGGAACCCTTCGGATTCGCAAAGATTATAAAAATCGTTCAAATTAAATTTCTGTCGCTTTTTCTCGGATATCGAATAACCAATGACATACTTGTCGCACATTTTTTTTCTAGATACTGTATCCTTACGTGAAATATAAATTTTATCCATTAAAACGTGTAGAGTACATTATTTTATTGAATTCCTCGAATAAACTGTATTTTAGTAACGTGTTATCTACGTGAATCGTATGTTAAGTAGTTTCATATTTTTGCCGAAATGTAAGGTTATGTTTGTGACATTTAAAAAAACATCCTTCACACTACGTACTATCGCGTTCTTCTGATTTTCATGCGTTTTACACTCGGATTTAGAGTATATTTATTTTCGTATATTTAAACTTTGCCTGCGAATATGCCTTTCTTCATTTTCTTTAAAATGCACAACGTACAATCATAGGTTATCGAGGTAATACCGACAATCACATTCTATACATAGTTTTATTACTTTTGCTTAATTACACAACCGTTGTAATATTTAGGTATATGACATCATTGCTTACACCTATAATAATGTTTACTATGTATCAGCGCTATTACTAAACATTTTTTACTGTTCATTTGGAAGCACGATAGTTACGGAATATACGTCACCGTCGCTGCATTTTCAGTTGCAATGGTAATTACAATATACTTCGTGCCAACATATTCTGGATGGCGCGTTTTCCGTCAAATCAGCAACTTTAAATTTCTCCCATGCTTTGTATCAAGGACTAAAAATAAATAAATCGAGAAACGTAAGCACGATTAAAAAATATTGCTCGTGTTAAAGAACTAAATATTACACTGACTTTTTTTCTAATCTAAACTCTCCATTTATATCAAGAATGTCATGATTGCTTTATGAAGAATAAATAAAATTGTTTTATTCCAAAGAAACTTTGTATAAATAATTTCTAATGAACAAAAAAAACACGTCAGAAGTAGCTTATCTCTTATTCATTATCGGAATTATTGTACTTGCCTTCGAAGATTCGTTCCAGGAATTCAACATTTCTTTTGTGATCATAATTGTAACGCTACTGTCACGTCCGTCTGTATTTAATATCTTAACTTCTCCTAAAGAATAAGAACCTGAGCTCGGCATACATAACTCTCCTTCGGAACGCGATGTGTCCGACGAGAATGTTTCGATCTAAAATTATGAAACGTGATTGACGCGAATTTAATTATTAAATTACAGTACGTTGACCGAATAAGTGTTCTCTTACTTTATTCGATTTTATTGCGGATACGCTGTTGGACAATCTGTAATACAAAGAAGTATCAGGAATAAAAATAATACGCAATATCCATAGAATAGGAAACGTTGCAGTAATACGTTAAATAATAAATATTAAACATTCGTTTCTGTACCTATAATTTTGATCAACCGCGCTCGGACAATTCGTTTCCATCGTAGAAAATAAAAGTTTCTTATGCACATCGTCGTACAAGTCCGACAAAATTTTTTCCTTTGCAAATATATTACCGCAGTACGAATTTTTTTGATTCGTTATTCCGTTGGGATCATCATCGTGTGCGTTACTCGTTTGCGGCAGTTTAATTTCATTATCTTCGCGCGTGGGTTCCGCCATATTGGACGAAGTTTTCGAAACGTTTCTCGGAGAGGATTCAAGAGACACGCAATCGCGCAAAGAGTCGGCCGACGAAGCACGACTAACGTTATCAAGCGATTGTTCGGTGATTTTTGTCGTACCCTGAACCAAACGTAACTCCAACGATTTTTCTATTTTTACTTCGGGAATTACAGAATCCTTGCACGGCATGCTTTTAACATTTTCGTGCATCGTTGACGAGCCAATGGGTTCTAAAATAGATTGTTCCGCCCATGAATTCGCATTTTCATTCATATTCTGTGTTCCAACGACTTCCATACTTTTAACTGTTCCATTTACATCATTCTCAGTTCGTTCATCGACGACGTGTATGGGGGGACTCTTTCTAGAACTCTGCTTCAACGACTCGACATTGGTTTCAATTCTGCTTGTTCCCTTGACCGAAGAACCTTCAAAATTTGCGTGCGATGCTTCTTCGACGACTACGGAGGAGTGACTTTTGGAACTATTGTTAGGCTCCGGGCCAACATTTTTACCGCCAGGTTCGTTGGAATTGTTATCTTTCTCGCCCGTTCGGAGACACTCGGGTTTCATGTTTCGTTCCTCGAATTCTGACTTCATGCGTGCCGTTTCAGCCGCGTGGATGTTTGCCGATACTGTGTCGTTTACCGACACATTTTCGGAGATCAACAGCTCTAAGTTCTGCGCTTGAGTAGTTGGTGCATCGTTCTGCAAATGCTGCAACAGACCCTTGATCCAGTTTCCATTGAAAGCGTTTTTAATCTTGTCTTCGATGAACCGTGTCTCTTCCTCCAGGGCGGAATTGATTAAACGTTCCGCCATGTTTCTCGGGTCCCTTGATTCGGGAAAACCTCGCTTCACGATGTCGGAGCATACCACATCGTACAGCGTCTTGTCATCGAAACCACCTTTCTGCAAAATTATCTTTTCAATCTCTTGCGTTGAGGCTATGCGTGGCCTTAAACGTCTATCCTCAATGGCGTCGACGATGGACTTTGAAATCGTCTGCGATGCTGCATTGTCGTTAGTACTTTGTACGTCTGTGCTCGAGGATAAGGGATTCCCCGACGAAGCTGTTAAATTCGAGCTTTGGTCGCTGAAACACGATTTTTTTGCTTCGACGTGCCTCGCAATTTTATCATTACTTTCGTCGTTCTCGTTGGACTCGGAACTCTCCTCGTTCGACTCGTTTCGTACTGGAACTTTGAAGCTTCTCGAGGAGGTAGACTGTTTCCTTGAATCTTGGTCTCTGCTGACGCGCATTGACGTCCTCGTCGGCGCAGGTTTCAAAGTTTTAGCTCCGTGCGGACATTCTTTATCTACGCGTTTACTCGCAGCTGGCAGTCGTTCCTTGGCAATTGGATTCTTTCTTCTCGACTCTGGGTTAAGTTTAGTTTTCGAAGAATGAACGCTGCTCGTCTTCTCGACTTGGCTTTTCGATATTTCGAAATCAAGAGACTCGCTAGTTTCCATCGTTGATTTCTCCTGAATGTGGTATTCCTCCAGTTCGGGTCGCGATAGAAACTTGTCGATGGTTCTCGTCGATCGAGAAACGTCGTTAATTATTTTATCGTACACGGTCAGAACGTTGTCTAACTTCTCTATGGAGGGATAATATAAATTATCTAGATCCTCTGACTCTTTCAAACCCTCTGCAGAAGAATTTGTACTCAAGGATATCAAACTGTCGTTCGTCGAATCTGTTTCTTGAACGTGATATTTTCTGAGAATGCTCGCAAAACGTTCATCGACAATCTTGTGGCGTTCATCCTTTTTGAAAGTCTTCCTACGACTGTCTTCTGCCTCTTTACTGGATGGGACTTGCTTGCAGCGCGTTTTAATTATTTCTTTCGAAGTCGAAGGCTCATCGAATCCTTCTACATCGCGATCTTCCGATTCGACGTGTTTCGGTATTTGTAAGTCTTGCTCCGACATTGTAGTTTCGTCATTCTGAGCCTTCACAGGGTGTTCCGTTTCTTTTAAAACTTCCTCCTCGAATCGTACCTGCTTCAGGTCGTTCTTGGTTCCAGAAGTTGCTTTTCTTAAGTTATCTGTTTCTTCTTTAACAATTTCGACTAATTCCACCTTTTGATCATCCTTCGATTCTTCGTCTGGACCAACAGCAACATCGTTCGAACTTTTCTCGTTCTCCAGAGGCGCTGTCACGTTCTTAACTTCGTCCAATTTTTCCGAGTTCCCCGACGTTCCATTATTTTTTATTAAATCGTAGCCGTCTCCTTCCGAAATTTCTGACGAATCGACGATTTTTCCACCTTCGTTGACCTGTTTCGAGTTCTTCCTTGCTTGTTTGTCGCTCGTCGGTTTTGTATTGATTCGTCGAGGCTCCTCGGGTATCTTCACGAACTTCTCCCTGGGCGCTGAAGAGCCATTTTCTTTCCAGCGATCGTGACAGAGCATGTAAGTTCCAACGTTCGTGCTTTCTTGAATGAAGAACGGGTCCGGTGGTATCCGAATATTCTCCAAATTTTGCGCTATCAAACCCCTCTGGATATTCACAGACGGTCCAACTTGCACAGCAAACGTGCTAGTCTTTTTAATTTTTCCAGCCTCCTGACACGACGATTCGTTAAGGTTCTTAGTTTTGTCATCGTCCCCAGCGACGTCGTTCGCAATTTGCGTCGCGAGTCCTGAATTTCCGAATAACGCTCCGTAGGGCGAAAATTCTTCACAATATTTCTCGGACATTTTGAATTTTGGTGCAGAGTAGTCCGTGGTTCTCTTAGGTCTAACGAGCGGTCTCCCTTCGTTCGAAACCTCTTGCGTTTTAGAATCATCGTAATTGGTGCAAATCCAACCGTTTGCCTCTTGAAATTTGCGCGCCACGCGCTCCCGAACGTACAGCAATTGATCGTTTTCATCGTCCAGAGTCACTTCGTCCGGATATCTACGAGAAACGTCGACATAAAATTTAAGACAGACCACCTAGACAATTTCTTTATTTTACAAACACGGGTCACTCACGCGTTTACGTTTTTTTGAACGCGATTCGAATTAACGGCCATGTTTATTCCCTTGATTTGAATCTGGGCATCTTTGACCAATCTCTCCACGTCCTCGAGAACCGCCGATGTTTCCGGACTGAGGGCAGGAGAAACCGGTAGCGTTATGGTCGATCTCTTAGTGCCAGGCTGCAATCAAAATTACTAGATCACATTTCTTTACAAAGAGAAATAAATGCAAATAAACACCTGATCTTCGTTGACAACGGTAGCTGGAGTGGTTGGAATCTTTTTCGCGCTCCTGACGGTGTCCGTCCTAGAAACGGAACTTTTCGACGTTAGAAGTCTGGCACGACTCCTCTCGGACTTTGTTGGCATCCGACTTTTGCAATAACAATCGCACGTGGACTGCGAATGCATTTTTGAGCGACAAGGCGCGGACGTAGGAAGAACAGGATCCTTGCGCAGATCCAAATATTCTAAAGCATCGTGCTTCTTTCTGCAACAAAACAACAGTCCTAATTATTAGTAAAATGTAACGGGTACTTGAAAAAAAAATTCAATACATTATACGAATGGGGATGAAATGGGCGAAAAAAAGATTTGATTTTCATGCAAAGTCACATAGGAAGAGAAATGTTTTTATTCGTTGAACAGAATGATTCAAAACGATGACTTTAATATTTCGATAGCTTCGTGAACTTCCTGAGAAATATGTCTTCCTTGTCCCGTCTAATCTTTTGTATGATAAGTGTGAGTATTACATACATCACGATCACGACGTAATTGTTAAGGAAGAGTTTTATCGCAGTTGCCACTATAAAAGACGAAACAAAGATGTGAAAGGAAAGGCCCCTTGAACTCTTGCAATTTATTCAAAAGCACAATCTTGGGGACTCGGTTGCAAATATTATAATACTGGTGTGAATTTTTTCTCGTAATTGCTGTTAGTGTTCCTGGTTGCGAAAGTAGTTTTACGTTAAAACTGTTAAAGAATTCCTTGAGATTTACTGCGAGCACAGCTACGTTACTGGCAGGGTTTTTCATCTCGGGGTTACCCGCCGATGATACATACGCGAAATGAGACGAAATATAATTTAATAACAATCATTCAGCAAAAATTTAAAAAATTGTAAATGTAATTTCAAAAGGTACGTGAGTGCCAAAATTGTTACAGAGAATTCAATAAAAAAAAATGTTCGCTAGCAGTGTCTGTAGATTCGTTAAATTGAATTTTGGAGAACGTGCCCCAAGTAAATTCAATATTTATTTGATCGAAAACGAAGCCTCGTGGAGGGCAAATGTATTCAACGTTTTATCTGATATACAGACTGTTTCAAAACGATGGGCCGAAACATGCAAATTCGAAAAGTCCTTTACTGTTTTTAAATCTGAAACTTCGTTTTCGAGATACAGGCGCTTAAAGTTTTCGTCTACGAGAACATCAATGGATTCCAGTTGCCAGTGAGTGTATGGGCGCATCCAGATGGCACCATGCGATAAGATGACTGGAATAGACATGGCGCGTGCCGAAAGTAACATCAATAAATGCTGCGTCTAGATTAAGCGATTCACCGACGTTTCGCAAACGTTGCAGTTCGCAGCTTCAGGATTGGAGACTCTGGTCTGAGGTCTGCTGTTCTAGATCAGCTAATCTATTAAAACTTCGCTGATTAGTTGATGCAACGCACCGCATCAACGACCAATCAAAATCAAAAGAACACGAGGCCTCGGGCCCAGAGCCTCCAGCCCTGAAGATACGAGCTGCAACGTTTGCGAAACGTCGGTGAATCGCTGAATCGAAAGTCATGAATTCGAGTATAGACTAATATAAATAATCTTTCAGATTGTAAAATGACAAAGAACCTCGCCTCTTACGCATTTACGTATTTTAGATATATTTTATTTTCATAAATATTCACGTAATACAGGGTGTTCGGCCACCACTGGTAAAAATTTTAATGGAGGATTCTAGAGGTCAAAATAAGACGAAAATCAAGAATATCAATTTGTTGATAGAGGCTTCGTTATAAAGTTATTAACAATTAAATTCAAAAATTTCAAATCGTTCTGGAAAAATTATTTTTGGTTGCGGGGGTCAATTACAATCATTTTTGGTGAATACACATACCCTCGAAATCCTACCCACTTTCTAAAAAAAAATTCGAGTAAGTGCTGAAAGTTTTGAGTGAAGAAAAAGACTTTCGAATCGTTTTGGAAAAATTATTTTTAGGTGCAGGGGTCAATTGCAAGCATTTTTGGTTATTAGACATACCCCCGAAATCCTACCCACTTTCTACAAAAAAATTCGAAAAGGTGTGAAATTTTTCGACGGAAAAAAAATTTTTCAAATCATTCTAAAAAAATTATTTTCGATTGCAGGGGTTAATTACAATCATTTTTGGTCATTACACATACCCCCGAAATCCTACGCACTTTCGAAAAAAAAATTCCTTACCGAAAATCTAATTAGGCGCCTTTTTTCGACGAAAAAAAAAAATTTCCAATCGTTCTAAAAAAATTATTTTCGGTTGCAGGGGTCAATTGCAATCATTTTTGGTCATTACACATACCCCCGAAATCCTACTCACTTTCGAGAAAAAAATTCAGTACGGGCAGAACTTTAAACGTTAATAACTTTTTAACGAAGCCTCCATCAACAAATTGGTATTCTTGATTTTCTACTTATTTTGGCCTCTAGAATCCCCCATTAAAATTTTTCCCAGGGGTGTCCGAACACCCTGTATTTAATAAGAATGATTGAAATGCAATAAAAGAGAGCAATAGTCTGTGTACAAAAATTTGCTTCGATACAAAAAGAAACAAAAACGTAATAACTCTCGAATAACGAAGTCTCGAGCGTATTAAAGTGCTACTGTTTTCTCGAGACCTTATTCCGTTCGTAGAATTAAACGCGATCAATACTTCGCAGGCAAAAGACGATCGAATATTTTTACAGAAAGCTATAATAAGAAAATCGTCGAAGGTGACGTCGATGCATTTCCAACGTGCTTCCTGCTTTAATGCTTCCGGACCCCAGTGATCAATAACGATACGTCAAAGGTACGTAATTCGCGACGCCATTTAAAGTCGATGTACCAGTGTACGATCGCGCCATACTGGGCGAGTCACTTAACAGCATAATTTAATACACTTCCGACGAATTAAAGTTTCCAAACACCTTGAGTAAACAATATTGAGGTTATCCAATATGGTCAACTATCAGATTAATTTGTATTTCGGACTATTCAAGCAATTTCTTTATTTTACATTTTATAACGTTTTCGATGTTTGATCGTTTTCCAAACCAAAAATATTATAAAGTAGATAGGGGTTGATATGTCGAACAACAAAATTAACAAAAAACTTCATTGTCTCCAAAGTATTCAGAAGTGCCTCCATGTTGAGAAACACTGGTCTAATACGATCCCCAGGCAGGGCAGTGTCTACGTATTTTGGTGCCTGAGGCAATATACATACGACTCTCTTTTCCACTATTATACCGATTTTATTTAATTATAGCAATACCGTAATTCACGTACCACCAACTCCGCAAGTTTCGTAGTTTCACCGCCCATGTAACGGGCCTAGCTTGCCGTGGTTGGCTGCGATAGAAGGAAGCTAAAACTCTTTGGAAATGGACTTTTACTCGCAACAATCCGTTACAAAATACTTTCTTATTCAGTATGCTGTAATGGTTCGTTACTTTTTTTACGCGAAACGTTATTTCTGAGTATAGTGGCGCCATCATCGAACCATAATACATTTTCTTGAAACATGGAGTTCCAACCTACAAAATATGTTCGTTCCTTTAGGGCAAAATGAAAATGCTTCACTACTTTCAGAAAACAATTTTCATTAATCAGAATGTTCGTGTATATGACAATAGATTAAGATGGTTTCAACTACAGTTTCATAAAATAGAAGTAATAGAGTAATTCAGGTTCTATCGATGCAGTACATATGTAGCTCCTCGATTATCCGACCTAGTAAGTGCAATGGTTGGTCGTACAATGGAAAGGGTCGGAAAATCTGAAAATTTTGTTCACCTTCTGTTCACATATAAGTGCTTCGGTCGTCATCTACCATTCGACTAACATTTTACCCATTTACGATTTCAAGTTATCGCGAAGTATAGCCCTATCGCCTTTAAGACTGCCCACGGTTAGTCAACTTCCCCGGGATTCTCGTCCATTGCACGGACAATGGAACGGACACAGGTTCTTCGAAACGAACGGTTCCACGAATTTAACACAATTCCCGATAGACGAAAAAATTCGTCCCGTCGTGATTTTCCAAGGTCCGTTTACGGGCGCGCGTGTTCCGCCGGTACTCACGTACTAATCGTAAACGTTGAGTTATCGAGGCATGGAGGGAACCAAACACGCGCCAGTGAAATTCCTTTCGAAACGGCCGCGGCAGCTTCGTGTTTCGCGATCGTACGATTATCCGAGAATCGACACGCTCTACGATCGGAAAATACGATCACGCTGCGTTCGTGCAGGTGTCGTCGATATATTTGCTGTGTGTGTAGATTGGGCACGTTCTTGCTCAACGACGTCTATCCGCTTTAAGCGCAAACCCGTTGCGCAGACAGCGAAGCGTGGCTGGCATTCGAGCCGTCTGGAAGAGACAGATCAATATGCTGCTTTTCCCGTTTCACCCTGCCCCCCGCCGTGGCGCTGCTCTCGAGCTCCCCTGTTTCTCTCTCTTTGGCCCACCTATCACACAACAGCTGAACATTGGCATTGATTTTCAAAGTTCAGGAAGTCTTCCGAAGCCCGAGAGCTTCGCCGAGTGTTGTGACCAGACTACGCGTCGCGTATACGTACTTTCGGTGGCACGCCGATCGATGCGCGGTCGGTGACGTAAAAATTTGCATAGGAGAATTTTTAATCGCGTTAACACGTTGTTTGCCCCGTCACTGGCGACCAGCACTTTAATCTTACAACGTGTTGCAATATTGTTTACGATGAAAGAACCCTGGCACTTGTAAAATTGTAAATGACTACTTTAATTAAGAATGCTGTAAAATAACTATTCAATTATCGAATATTTCTATGTCTCACACGTTGTAATTTGAACAAATGTCGACATGACACATAAATTTGAGTCGTAGAGGTCTAATAGATAACTGTACTGAGTAATTACGAGTTGGGTTGTGTTTATTTTTTATTCGTCGAGTATTTACAAAGGGAAATGAATGAAACTTCGACTTAAAGAGGTGTGCAATAATCACTCCAGATGAAAATCAGGTTCAAATTAAGCAAGATCGCTCCGTAGCCATCGGTGGGAAATTTTTCTTTCTCAACTGCACAAAGTGGTCTACAATTCATTCGTAACGTGAGAAACGTAATTCATTGATCTCAATCCTAACTACACGTTGGAAAATATTCAATAAATAATTTCTTTAATATGTCGGTACAAAGAAAATAATGTAACGACTGTAACTGAAATATTTCCACGCGTAATTAATGAAACCAGTAAATTATTTTTGTTACGCTACGAATGAATTCTGGTTCATTGTGTGCGCCATTTGCTTTTCAGCCTCATTGATCCGAAGATAAAATTTCAGGAGAGGATATCATTTTTTTTTTACAGGCATTGATCTGGTTTTGGAAGCCAAGCATGTCTGATGACTATGAACAGTATGCACCAAGGTTACTAATGAATCTAACTTATTAATCATTATATACAGGGTGTTCGGCCACCCCTGGGAAAAATTTTAATGGGAGATTTTAGAGGCCAAAATAAGACGAAAATCAAGAATACTAATTTGTTGATTGAGGCTTCATTAAAAAGTTATTAACGTTTAAAGTTTCATCCGTACTGAATTTTTTTCTCGAAAATGGGTAGAATTTCGAGGGTATGTCTAATGACCAAAAATGATTGTAATTGACCCCCGCAACCGAAAATAATTTTTTTAGAATGATTTGAAACTTTTTTTTTCCGTCGAAAAACTTCACACCTTCTCGAATTTTTTTCTAGAAAATGGGTAGGATTTCGAGGGTATGTCTAATGATAAAAAATGATTGCAATTGACCCCCGCAACCGAAAATAATTTTTTCAAAACGATTTGAAATTTTTTTTTTTCGTCGTAAAATTTCACACCTTTTCGAATTTTTTTCTCGAAAGTGGGTAGGATTTCGAGGGCATGTGTAATGACCAAAAATAATTGTAATTGACCCCCACAGCCGAAAATAATTTTTCCAGAACGATTTGAAATTTTTGAATTTAATTTTTAATTACTTTTTAACGAAGCTTCCATCAACAAATTGGTATTCTTGATTTTCGTCTTATTTTGGCCTCTAGAATCTCCCATTAAAATTTTTCCCAGGGTTGGCCGAACAATCTGTATATGGTACAATAAAGTCGATTATTACTATTATAAAATGTTCTCCTTATTGAACTGTAGTCATCCGTTTCCTAAAGTATAGAAGAACAATGGATGCCAAAATGGCGACTGTTCATAGAAATCCAAAACTTTGAAATTTTCCATTTTAACTACTTTGCACGATAAAGAAATGCCTGTCTGCGTGAAAGCACGTAGACGTTAGGGTCAGGGAACGATCATCGCGAGATAAAATGCGTAGAATCGTGCGAGGTAACAACGTAACGATGGTAATGCAAAGGAAAATACACTGCTGCGGCTCGTAAACACGCGAGCAACCGTTCACAGGTGGTCTTCCATGCGTGTCGGTAAATAAAAACACGCAATTATTACACATCAACACATATATTTTTGCTTTTGCATGTTGCATACATACGATAAACAGTACAGTGTTACGCGTTCCTCGAGGTATGGTATACTAGAAAATTTTCATTATCCACTACTACAATTGCTATTCGACGTATTGTTTCATACTTCCGCTTTCTTTCGTGTGTAGTCTGTGTAGCTATACGAGGGAATCATAAAAAATAAACGAAACGAACGATACAAGTGCGTGAGACGACTGTTCGCGAAAAATTCAGAGCAGCTTCTTTATTTCCGTTTCGTGAAACGTTGCGTGAAAACAGTTTTCGTGGCTTGGTCGTCGACAATGAAATTGAATAAAAATGCAAACACGTTATTACGCGTGACATGCCAAAAGAGCGTTAGGTAATACAGACGATAAACAGGCGTTCGTTTATTATTTTTTTTTTCTTTTACAACGAAACGTCTGTTTTCCTTTCTCTCCCGTGCATTGCCCCAATTTCTTTCATCTGGCCGACCGAAAGGAATCGAAAGGCCCGCTATACACATTCGCTGGCTGACCAAAAAAAGCATTTATACGCACCGTCCGAGAATAATAAACGCGTTCATGTCTGGAACCAATTTCTCCGCATCCGCAAAATATCGTCCAAAAATAGTTGGGAAATTGAGCAAGCGTTTTTTTTTTTCCACAACGTATCGATCGCGCAAACTGCGAAAGACAACGAATACCAACGAAAAAAGAGCAACGATCGGCACTCGGACAGAGACGGCCAATATTCGTCTATGAATAGAAATTTTTGAACGAATAGGAGAGACAAGAAATTTCGAATCGAAGCTTCCTTCGAATATAATACTGCCTTTGATTTCATCGAAGAAAGGCCGTTTCTCTAAAGGTTAATTAAACGGCTTATCGGCCATTCGAAATGTCGATTGCTCGAACCGCAGAAACGAACAGTGGTGGTGGTGGGGGGTGATGCCTTGCAAGTATCTACACTCGATGCAAATTGATGTAAAAAGCGAGGCAGTACTGTATCTGAATGAAACAAAATACGCTAATACACAGTCGTACGATATTTCTATTCGTCGTTTGTTATTCGAATGGAAAGCTTGCCCGTCTCTGCGCTTAGACGACGAATTCGACGACCAAACGAAGCCGCGAGAGGATAAAACAGTTTAACCCTCTGTTGCAAGAATTTCATCTTATCTGTCGAAAAAGGAAATTAGTAATTTAAACATTTACGACTTAATCAATGTTTCAGCTAAACGGTAAGTGGCTGAATCTACATAGTTATTAGATGTCCCCGTAAGAAAATGCGTGCGCGAATCCTGTAAAATTTCTCGGTAAATTTTAGAAGGGATCTTCGTTAGGTTCGAGCAGTGTTCTTCAAAGTGCAGGGTACAAAAGGAAATTTAAAATACATCGATCCTCAAAATTTAACAACAGTTAGAATATACAGGGTGTTCAGCCACACCTAGGGAAAATTTTAATGGGAGATTCTAGAGGCCAAAATAAGACGAAAATCAAGAATATCAATTTCTTGACTGAGGCTTCGTTGAAAAGTTATTAACAATTGAATTAAAAAATTTCATATCGTTCTGGAAAAATTATTTTCGGTTGTGGGGGTCAATTACAATCATTTTTGGTGAATAGGGATAACCTTGAAATCCTGCGCATTTTTGAGAAAAAAATTCAGAACAGGCGGAACTTTAAACGTTAATAACTTTTTAACGAAGCCTCCATCAACAAATTGATATTCTTGATTTTGGTCTTATTTTGGCCTCTACAATCTCCCATTAAAATTTTTCCCAGGGTTGGTCGAACACCCTGTATATTTTTCTTGTACCACGACTCTTTCCAATCGAAATAACCAGGTGTGCTGACACTGTGGGGAAAAAAGTATAAAATATAAAATTTGGCGAACAAATAGAAATTTTGTTCTCGATTATCCAGTTGGATGAACGATATTTTAAAACATTTATCGAGTGCGAGGGAGTTTAAAAACCTACCATTTATTTTGGACGCAGAAATTTTCCTGCTTTCTGAGTGGGGGACACCTTTCAAAAAGTTTTAAAAACCACTGCAATAGAAGGTTAACGCCGACCGAAGGTCGAGAGCACAGCTCGCGATCGCGTACGTAACAAACAAAGAGAGATCGTATCTGCGTGAGAAAGTGTCAACTGTCCTTTGTTTTCTGTTTCTTCTTCTTTTTTATTTTTCCTCTAAGTTTCTTTTTTTTTCTTTTTTTTTTTGCAGTTGGGTTTGCAAACCCTTGAACGAGTGCCGTAATCAACTTGATATCGAAGGTAGGAACTACCTGCCTCGGACTAAAAAATATCACGTACAGCCTCTGTAAGTATTGCTACGATCAATTGTGCTCTTTTTCATCGACCCTCCTCTGTCTCTCGTTTCCTCATTCGCGCTCACACGCATTCCTATCTCACTCTCGCACTCTTTCTTTCGTCAATTTTGCACGATACTTCGGTACATAAGTTGCTTACGCCTACGCAGATAGCCTCTACAGTTGCTTCGTTTTAGTCTAGGCGTGCACTGGGCGCACGTTGACGCAGCACAGATTATACTTTGCATCGCACAACGTAGTTACTGTTCGATACAGCTAATGTTTCCGTAAGCGGGACTAATTGGAGATCGAATTCTAAGTCTCCGTGAGACATTTAAGGCACTAAATTATCATAAACGGTGTACAGCAGCCTGTACTCTTGCAATTTAATCTGGACTTCATATAGAAACAAATTACGATAGTATTACTCGTATCGAGGGAAGCAAATGCTTAAAATGTTCGTCATAACTCGAATGTGTCCTAAAAATAAAATTGCTGCTGTCGTATAATAATGTTTCACAAAATTTAGATGACTTACGTTTAAACTGCACCGAGTGCGTAAAATGCAGAAAACTGTGACTCGACTAAAAGTGTCTCGTACAGTTTCTGTGTTAGTCGATTCAAGTTTCACGAAATACTGCGCTGCGTCACCCTGTGCCGGATGTGTACGCTCAGCCTAATTCTCGGCGAAACAACATTATCAAACGACGCCCCGATCGACGAAGAAACGTTCTCAAGTTCCGTGTTGAAGAAGTCAGCACGTTTTCTCGCGATACAAGTCAGCGTAGAACTTGAGAGCTCTGGGCGGCTGATTTTCGTCGACGATCCCCCCCCCCCCCCCAAATCGCCGCTCCAATAATCGGTGCCGATCCGTTTTGTACAAATATATATACAAAAGGAGCTGCTCGCAGCCCGAAATCCTCCCGCGAGAGAACTCTATGTCTGCATTTCAAACCTTCCTCTTCGTTCTTTTTTTCAGTTTTCTTTTTCCTTTTTTTTTTTTACGATTTTAGACATAGCGAGTGTATGGTTCCTATTTGACGGGCGTACTTTTCTTTCCATCAGCAAAAATGAAAAACCAAAAGGCCCTCACTTAAAGTCTAGCGATTAACTAAAGGCGAAAGTGGACGTTACACGTGATCTCGGGTGTCGATCCGTGATGAATGACTGGATAAGAACGATGCTCGCCTCAGTTTTGCCCCTCCCCTTTCTCGGTGTTCTCCAAGCTTTTGAAAGTTACGAGTTTTTTAACCGAAGATGCACACAACGGACTTTTTTTCTTTTTTTTAATTTTTTGCGAGATTTCTCGAAAGAGAGAGAAATACGAAAAGAAAAAAAAAATAAAACACGAAGCGAGACACGCGGCTCGCGCGTCCTTCCACGAAACGATTTACGGACGCGCGCGTTCGCGTGAATGTAACAAAACAACAAGTGAAGAAAGTAAAGACGAAAAAAAAAAAATAATTTAATAGATCACACGCAAAACGAATGCAAATGTTCCTTTTTGTACATTTAAAAATGGTTACTCCTTTAGTCATAAGTTTTATTAATAACGTGGTATGTACACATATACACAATGTACAGAAAAACCCGTACGCTGGGTCTGAATATGTCCGCCATGTTCTTTCTTTTTTTTTTTGTTTTTATCATACAACGAGTGTAACGGTAAAAAGAGTATACAAATAAAAGATTAGAAAAGGACAACCGTCGGATCTGGCCGACGATTAACACCGAAGCGATGCTTTCCGACTTCGGTTAATCCGCGAATCACGCATAGCAGCGTGGTACAAATAAAGTACAATACAACCGTCCCAATTCGTACGGTGTAGCCTGTGTGTGTGTGCGTGTGTGTGTGTTACCGTGTACGTGTACGTGTGTTCGTAATGTGTAATAAGTTTGTAAAGCACGTTCGTGCGTGTCTGTATCTGTGTGTACGTTGTACTTTCAAAAGGAGAGAAAAAAAAAAAAATACACGAAAATTTCGCGATACAACAAACAATAAAGGCGATCGTGCCTAAGTACAAACACAAACCGGACACAAATCTCTCCACGGTTTTTCTGTTTCGTTCGTACAAATTTTCGACCAAAAGAAAACCACGTTCTCCTTTATTCCTCGCGTATTAACCATCCTACGTTAATCCCATATGTACACGTGTGCAGGACCGACGCCAGCGCGCAAAAGTGCCAAAGACTTCTTCTCAAGACCAGTCAAAACAATCCGATCGAGCGAACGATCGATCGAAACAATGTTGCCGTCCGTGAAACGAAAACGCCCGGAAACGACGCGCGTCGCCCGGAAACTAAATTCGTCCACTTTCCCCGACAACGCCAACAACTTCGTGATAATCCAATTTACACCGACAACGTCTTTGGCTCGAGTCGATATGTTGGCCCACGTCGCCAACATTTATCACCATTACCAAAAGTATTTCGGTGAACCTTCACGGTTCCACCATGATACCCCTCTAGGCGAGGGTGCAAAATTTGAGCCCCGTTTAAACTCTACGAGAACCTTTTAAGTTTCTCTCTCCTTCTTTACTTTCAGCCCAGAGCCTGTGGTGTCGTCGCCCAGGATAGTGGCTATCTCCTCTCGCATGAACGCCCATGGCACTTGGCTGTTCGCCAGCGGACATTTCTCTCCGCTTGGACAATAAACCTGTAACGATTGAAATTACCGTCGAATTAGATTCTTGCGTGGCGAATTAAAGGGTAGACAGGGGGTTGCATCAGGTTAACACTGGACAAACGATAACAATTTTCCAATTATACAAGTAGTAATTTACATCTACACTGAATGGCGTGCTAAAAGTTTCAGTTTCCCTTTCTTGTAGGAATCCGCAGAAAAATAAAGCATATAAAACAAAGTACATCTTCTCAGACAATGGAGGTATTATTATGAGCACAAACTTTTCGAACGTGTAGTTTCGCTGCGGTACGTTTTCCAAGAACCATGAATATCTGAGGTCTTCGACCCGATGGAACCCCTTAAACCTGGAACATGGAATAAACCTCACCTCTGTGCCAGCACCCTGTCTCTTTATGCTCTCCCGGCTGCAAGGGAAACAGAATTTGTGGTGCGTCATGCTGGGGCACTGAACGAAGTGCGTGTCTTCAAGACGTTCTTGACACAGGGTACATTTCAGTATCGGTGCTGACACTTGCTCGGCCCCAGCGACTTGGGCGACCGCCCCTTCTGACGACGTTGTCACAGTCGTGGACGACACGTGCCTTGAACCACTGGACCTCCTGCTCGAGGATCCTGCACACGAACGAGACAATCGGTTTTTAAAAATAAATTAATCATCATTACACTATTACGACGATGTGCGAATAAAGTAAGTGTAATAAAATGCCTGGAAACAGAATTATTTACCTGAACTGTTCGGGCTGTGTTGGGAACCTCTGGAGGTGCTGCGTTGTTGAGCGTTTGCAGCTGTAGTCGGTGGGCTTCTGCTGGTAGGGCTTGGATTGTTCGGTTGTTGTGGCACTGATTCTGGCGACGCTAGATTATCCGCGACGGACATGAGCGCGGCCATAGGCGACGGGCCATTCGTCGAACCCTGTGTGACAATAATTATAATTAAATTTGCATGCTCGTACGCGAACACTTATAAATAATCTTTTAAGAATTGTTAAGATGCAAATGTATTCGTGGAATCGTCAACGTGCGACGACCTTAATTACCTGGTGATGATTCGATTGTGAATTATCGTTCGAACCTTCTTGCGCCGGTGGCGGCGGCGGCGGAGGGCTCGTTCGCGGACGAAGAGGCGAACCTCCGCCATTTGCCGCCACATTCGCCGGTGCCAACGGAATAGACGGACCAACGTACGCCCCTGAAAATCAACCAGTTCGATGCACCTTTATTCCTAAGTTCAAATGCGACCTACTATACGCGTTACGAAGTATCGTAACGATTGCCAATCGTCGAAAATCCAAGATATCGTAGCGCGTTTATTTTCATCTGGCTGTTTACATTTTTCCCCGAATATAATCTACGAGAGACGTTTCCTGCTGTGCAGCTTTTAATAAGGCAATGATTCAGATGGGAAGACAGAAATAGATATCCTTTGACCTCGTCGTACAGAGCATAATCGCGATTACGCTTAAACGAAACGAGCCGAGCATAGTTTTATTATCCGTCGTCGTTGCACGTCGGTGCAGGGATCTCGTTTACCGCGGGTCTAAACGACGGACAACTTCGGCCGACTTTCGAACGTTTACGAGCTGAATTATCAGCTGTGCCCGTTAAGTCGATCGAATTTCAATATTACCGGTAGATTTATATTCCAGTGGAGACGCCGCGATCGAGAAACAAGACGTGCCTTCGATATCGCCGGGGCTGTGTACAGAATGCTTTTCGTGACTTATTTACTTTTCATGACCGCGATCGTCGCTCGTACACCGCAGAATGTAGAGTATCCTGGTGGCCTGACTGCTATAGAATGTCACGAGGTTACGCATTTTGATATTGTTTACGAAACACGTTTGAATCATCTTGGAACGCTTCGAGCGAAGAAATCATAAATCACGCGGACACGCCGGAATCCTAAAGCCAATCTATCGGGCAATCCAATCACTTTTTAATCATTTCTTTAAATAATCAATATTTTCGATTAAAACAGCGTTAAAGCAATATTTTTCGATGAACGAACCTCCCCTCCGAGACGCGTCTATTAGCGTCGGACAAATTTTTATTCATGACCAACTAATACGAATTTTAGATTCATTCATAAACTAACATCGGCTTGTGCTTTATTCACAAATTAAAATTCATGAACGGATATTTTAAATCGACATTCAGACGAGCGAAGTCGCGGACAAAAGCTAGTGACTCTAGGCGTCTACCACTGGAATACACCAGTTGTTAATTTCCATAAACGTCCATCATCGGAAATAATATTATCCATTCAGTTTTATCGACGCTACGCAATGGAATTTACTGACAACGCACTACTTCTCGGTTATCGTTCCCATTATTTTTCTCGCCGATGTTTACACGTTCTCGAACCCCCATACGGAGAAACGCATTACCTCGGCGACAGATAAGCGCGAATCGATATTAAAAAACCACGGTTTCGTCACGTTCTACGGAGGACCGTGACACGCGATATCTCGTATATCCAGCTATTCCAGTGCAATGCAGCATCCGCACGTACCTTCCCCCACCATCGAGCCCGGCATACGAGTCACCGAGGTCTCGAGCAGAGAGAGCGTGGTCTGCCATCGAGAAGCCGTGTGACCGGTACTTTTCCGTGACGCGACTTTGATAGAGCAAGGACCGCTGCCGCGTCCCTCTATCTATCTCGAATCATGCGAAGAAACGTAGTCTGGCTGGAGGAAGCGAAGGGAAAGAGTTGGCGCGCGATTCCGAAGGAGAGGTCGGAGGGAAAGAAAGCGCATGCGCGGGTTTTATAACAGACGACATCGCATCACGCACGTAGGCGGCCAGTTTAGTTACACACTGCGCTTTGCACATACGGTCTCTCTCTCGTAGTGAAAATCGTCCACCACTCACCATTATGCACTCGTCGATACGAAAACACATTCGTAATCTGATTCGAACACATATTATTCTCGAACAATTTTAGATTCGTTCGTAAACACGCTTATGTTAAACCTGCTGTTAAATTTTCATTTGTTGGGAAATATTTCGATTTACGAATTAATTAATGATGTTTATGCGTTATTTGCAAACGACATTTGTCAGAACTCTGTTTATAACGAACCCAAACATATTCTGTCTTTATTTAAACACGATATAACCTAGAAATGCAGAATTTTGTACGATGTGGTGCTTCTTTCAGATTGCCCTAGTAAGATTCCCCAAACCACGAGAATACCAAAAATACAAATAAATATTCAATGCATGGATTGACATTGAAAATTTTGCAACGTTCTTTACAATCAAATAAGTAACAGTTTAAATGAAATATTTTCACACTGATTGCAAAAGTACGTTTATATATTATAATTTTATGGGCAACATTAGAAAGGCAAAGAAGGTGGACGATTTTCAGCGGAGGAGACTATAGCTGCTAACCGGTCGACTATAGAGTGGCCTTATTTCGAAAGTATGACCCTCCCCAGTGCATTTTGTCGACGCCGCAGCCGTCAACACGCGTTCACGGTTGACGTCTGTCTACATAGTGTACTGAAAATTTATTCTTAGGCTACGCTTAGGAATTCGAAGATATAACCTCGGTGAATCGTTAATGAAACGAGGAAACAACACGTTTTGACTCACGGCTAGCTAAATGTCACGACTAAATAACAAAATTTGTTTCGCTCTCTGTAGTTTTAAAAATAAAAAAGAAAAGTTCATCTTCCGATCGGTAAGTAAATGTCACGTTGATCGACGCAAAATTCGGTTAGTTATGAAACGATACAAAATATAGATTACGTTTACATATTCTAACATACTTAAATGTTGCCGATAAAAAAAATAAAATACGAAGGTCGAAAACGTTCTATATATAATGCTTGTGATTATCATGGCCAGCGATGAGCGAAATTCTTATCAACATAAAAAGTTTGAATAACGAGTAACGGCTAAACTGTTTATCCGTTACACGTGAAATAGAAATAAAAACTTAAATTATAAAATTAAATATTTCACAACGAGCAGGCAAAAATTCAACAGCTCGGTTGAATACAAATTTTGCCCATCGTCGATCGCGAGTATCTACGACTTTATTTAGGAAAATAGTTACTATCGAACTGCAGTTCCGTGACGCGTTTTACAACACCCCGTATAAAACACGACGAGACACGCAAGA
This sequence comes from Colletes latitarsis, assembly GCF_051014445.1. Lineage (NCBI taxonomy): Eukaryota > Metazoa > Arthropoda > Insecta > Hymenoptera > Colletidae > Colletes > Colletes latitarsis. The sequence goes on along the minus strand of NC_135135.1, from coordinate 19,577,712 downwards.
CAGGACGAACGCGATAATCGACCAGTGACGTAGGACGAAACCGATGTATACATGCCTCTCTGTATCTGTACGCGATCGATGGAGCATAGTCGAGAACTCGCGAAGCGTGGCGATCATTTCGAAACACGACTCAGAGCTCGCTCTCGTTACTACCGTTGACGGTCGTTGTTTCTCACCAGTTTCTCCTTCATGCGCGCGCTTCTACGCGAATGTATCGAACCAAACTATCGGGTAAAAATCGACGCAATATATTTTCACTATGCAGTTAGTTCGAATCGACATGATTCCAAAAACCAACTGATCACATTTCCAAACTGTTCAGAAATGCAATGTATTTACATTCCATCGGGAGAGTACTAGACGTAACTTCCTTCGCAGAAGAACCGAGCGACGAAAGAACGTAATACGCGCAGATAAAGCGAAACGAGCAATAAATTTAAGTAACCAGGGAGGGAAAAATATCGTACAAGCGGTCAGATAATTGTACGCAGAATTCTACCGACCGGACAGTTTTAACGCGATAAGGGCACGAGGAGGACAGCGTTCGCGTTTGTTATATCTGTTTACGTTGCTATGTGCACGCATTAAAATGCTCGATGTTTAATAAATAAAAATACAAAACACTGCGCCATAAATTTGCCACGGTTTAATCGGGGCGAATTTTGAATCAAATTTATCGATTCAATTCTCAACTTACGAGCATCGTATCGCGTGACGGACGAGTTAACAAAGAAAAATGAAAAATAAAAGAACACGATGCTTTATTTTTCAAAAAATTCTGTCATAACACGTGTTTATTTCCAGACCCTAATCTTTGCCAGCAGCAATCTATTTTTATCAAAACGCGCGTACGTAAATGTGGATTCTATCTTCTGAACGGAAATGCCACCCTCGAGCATAAAAAAAACTAGATAAAAAAAAAAGAGAGAAAAAGCAAATAAACCAATGGATACATCAACGTATAACAATTTTCTATGTGAATTTCGATGTTCTCTAAGTCACAGTCGAAAAGTATTTATAGCCATCAACAGTTAACCACAGCCCTCTGAATGAATACAAAAACGAATTTCTATACCGTACAGACAACAGTCCGAATGTTCCGTTTCTAGAATACCTAATCCCGTGCAATTACCTTATTTCTCCCAAATCCTTCGAATAGAACGGTTTTTAAAACCCGTTAGGATCCCTCAAATATAGATTCTTCGTAGAATTATTTAAAAGCTTAATAATAATCATTAATTACCCTTTCAACGTCATTTAAAGATACTAACGATTTAAGGTCAGGTAACAGAAAAATACCTGGACCGAAGAAACTCAACCACGATATTCCGTTACTTTGCAGAAATATTCTTCTCTATCGTATTTATGGCGTTAAGTCATTAAAACGGTCTATAAATGTTTCAATGACCAGACGAAAACATAGTCTCTTTCTCTTTAAGATAAGGATTACGTCACGAAACGTATTAATAAATATAAAACTGTTTGTTTCGTTTATACGGTGAACGATAAATTGATAATTTCATAGAATGAAAAACTGCGAACGATTCTCTTTATTCGCAGTTTTCCGTCCATGAGCAAAATATTCTGATCATATTTATAGCACGAAGGCGTGCACGATGACGAGACAGATGACCGTTCGTATGGTCACTGCAGCAAGCCATTCGATAACCGTAAACACACGCGTTAAGGTCGAATTAGAAAGTGGCCAGTGTCGAAATAACGGTCGATGACCAAGGTCACCCCGCGACTGTAGGTAGGTACGTGCAGGCAACAACGCGAAGCGAACCAACTCGAGCAGCAACGTCAACCGCTTCGTCAATGAGCCATGTTCAACGAAAAAGGGGGCCACGCTACAGTTACCTTCGCGATGCAGCAAAATATCGTGCTGCACAGACTCGAACCGGTTTCCAAGAAAGTATTACACCAACACGATCGAATTAACAGAAATAATACACTCTACGCGAAAAGGAATACTTTCTACGCAATGCTATGCACAATTCGAACGTAAACATAGTTTACGCTTATTCGATAGAATATGATACTTCGTAGAAAGATTTAGATGCAAGAAAAACAAGAAAATATAGTAGGAACGTTTCATTTCGTTCGTTACGATTCAGCAATGAAATCACGCTCGCAACATATTACCAACGTCGATGTGATTTGTATTAAGCAACAACGGTCTCATTCATTGTATCTAAATATACTGTGTGACGTCATTCGATTGGACGTCACGGCGCGGCAAGTCGGTGTATCTTTTGGTCGTCCTATCACGTGCTCACGTACGTCTCCTTTATACGCGTTTGGACGACTGCCGTTCGTCCCAATGAAGGAACTGGCCGAAGAACAGAGAAAGAGAGAAGAAGGCTACGCCAAGACGACCGTAGTAGGAGGAAAGAGAGAAGGGAGGCGTAACTTCCTTTAACCGCGATGATTCTCCGAAGTCTAAACGCTGAGCACGCGTGTCTTTTAACACACGCATGCGGCTCTTTTCTCCTGCCAGATGGCCACGCGCGCAACTAAAACGCATTCCTATTTTTACTACCAACCGATAACATGAAAAAGAACGCTCGCTCGAGAAGCGTAGACGTTGATTTAATACGAACACGAGCGATTAAAATCGAGCTATGGTAATTGAAAACACCAACGATATTAAATTTCGCGATACGATCGAGGATATCTATAACCCGCCTTCCGAGAATTGTTCAACTTTCGTCCATGATCGATAAAACGAAGGGAAATTTGCAAATACAGCTCAGATACGTAGATGTAAAAAACTACATATATAACGCAAGTATCCACATTGTACCATCTGTGCAACTCACCATTGGCCTTGAATGTAGTGGCGGTCTCGAAACTGGGTGCTCTTACAGGATGCTTCTCCTTGCTTCTATCTTGGACGTAACCAACGGCGAGGCTTACAGCTGGCAAGGAATCGCCCCTGGTCAATGGCGGCCTAACCGGATGCTGTTCCTCCAAGGAAAGCCTCTTCTCCGCGTGTTCGTCTTCATCGATAGTGGAAATACCTCGCTTGAGCTGTGCGATGCCTCTGTTGTGGCTGAGGTTCACGTGATGCGCCACAGCAGCTAGGTGGGCGTTCGGAATTCTCACGTTATTACTCCTCATGCCATTTGCAATTTCATGAGTTTCCTCGTGTTGCCGAGAGATCTGTTGCCTGGTGGTACCAGAGTTAAATTCAGTAATGGAGTTTCGATGGTGAAGCTGCGTATAACTGGCTATATTGTGATGCCTTGAATGGCTCTGACCAGTATTCTGTATCGGTAGAGCGTCTAAATTAGTGGCGCCGTTGTGTTCGGCATGCCCTGTCGTTCTGTATCCTTTTGACGTCGACGATCTGGCTTCTTGAAATCCGTGTGCCTTTTTCATTTGCTTGGCTGACTCCAATACCAAGTCTATCCTGTCGGCGCCTTCGTAATTCACGCAGCCTCGACACACGGGTTCCGAATAGTCCATGATCATGGCCCAAGGCATCCTGGGCAGATCGCACAAGTAGCACTGCGTTCTCTTTCCCATCATTTTGCTATACTGCTTCGTCCGTGAATATTCGGCGAGTCACAATGTGTATCAAGTATCACTCACATCCACTTTTACACACGTCTATTATCCGTTTCTGAATTTCTTCCACGCACACGGAAACGCACAAAATCGATTTTACAGCATAACTCGCCACGAGAGGCTGTAGGAAATTTCTGCGTAAACACCACACAAAAAACGAACTTCACTCCCGGAGAGAATCACTGAATGCTCGCACTGAGTTCCTCGCGTTTTCTTTTCACTCTCGTGTGGTGGCTACATGGATCGACGCGGCGAAACGACGCTCGAGAGTTTGTCGATTATTGCGCCGGGATTTTAGCGAGCGCGTATTACGGGCGCTCGAAGCGAGCTACGCGCCGTAGAGGCGGAGCAGAGAAAAAGAAGAACACGCTTTTCCGGACGCCAGATATTTTTGCCACAAAGTTACCCTTGCAGTGATCGGTTATCGTAATAAACTAATGACTAAGCGTCATTGGTACAACGCACAGACGCACGCTAACGAAAGCGGGGAACCGTATTCTAGGTTGAACACGAGACACGGAGTAATGGTATGCGCGCGACACGACGTGTGCTCGCTCGCCTGGTTGCCGTACGAGGAGACGAACGCTCGAGAATGCGGCGGTAAAGCGGAGCTACGGGTGTCGCTCTCTTCCCCCTTCGCCCGTCGTTTCTTTCCCTCACCCCGCTACCCACTACACGGTCCACGATTCGACAACGACGACGACGACGACACAACGACGGCTACGACGCGCTCCGCCAATCGGGCGTTGTGGCGTCATGGTGCATGACGTCATAATCGCAAAGCTGCGCATGCGCATCGCTAGCGCCCTAGGGGGACACGTAGTCAGCGACCGGGACTCGAGCGCGAACAGACCGATAAAGAGAGAAAGGGAAAGAGAAAAAAAGATGACGATAGCACGCGCGCGCACTCACTCGGTACCCACTCTTCGCAACGAGAGGTCCACTTTACACTCGAGAAAATTCTGCTAACAAACTATTCTTTGATTTTACTGAATATGGATAGATCTTGTAATGTTTTGCAGATTGAATTCGATAATTATTTATTTTCTTAGATGTTTCACGCTAATGTTAGTCCTTTTTTTATTCTACCAGAGTAAATATGCAATCCAGGGTTGGGCTCGTTCGATTGATATTGTAATTGGCGTATATAAATCTGTAATATTGAATATACGTATGCAATAAGAACAAATGTCGAACAACCTGACATGATCTAGTAAATTAAATATAAATTAATAATGTATTCATCGTTCGAGCATTTCTTAAAGTACATTTTGCTTGTCACTGTAAGAACCTTAAGGTGCATACAAACTGAAGAGGGCCTTATCCATTCTATTCTCCGTGCAGTATCTCCTTAATTTTATTCGCTTTAAATTAAGATGTCGCTTAATACGAAATGCAACCGCTCTACGCTCTAATTCTGCTCAATGTTTGTTAATCTACTTAAAGGAGACAGTATAGCTTATAAATCCGTTAAATTACTATCTTACAACTGTAGCGTTTGTGCCTTTAAATTCATCGTTATATATTTATAGCAAATAACGTTACGATAAAACTGGCGTCTCGCAACAATTACGATTTAAAATATCGTATTGTTAAATTTTTTCATGTTTCAACTTTCACGCTATTTTTATTTTTCCAGCCCACTAATTTTTACGTATGCCTTCAGGAGATACTACAGAAGCGACTCCTTCGTTTATTTTATAGCAATCTTAACGCCAAGATTTTATCGAATCAATTTATTTTATCGTAATTACGTTCGTCGTCGACCAATAACTGAATATCGTTTTAAAAGAAGAGATCATAAATCGCAATCTTAAGTTGCACTTACACAAAATTGCATCGTATGAATGGATATAAACAATGGCTTATTCATACCATGACACCAGCTCAGTGATCACATAATGGTGTGCCATTTTATCGGGTTTTCTTTTGCGATAAGAGAATACGCGATAACGGTAACAGGAGGCTTGGCATACAGAACTGGTTAGTTTGATTATTAGTTACGTTGCTGTTATTACAACGAACTATACATAAACGAAATTTCAGTTTATAGTCGATAGATACCCATCGATAAAACCCGTGTTGTTGTTCAACTTTGTTCTTTGCGCGAAACTATACACAGTACTGTATTTTGTAAATGCCTGTAAATTTCAAAGGCCGGTATTACAGCTCGATTAACAACAGTATTGTAACGAAAAAAGCGCGATAAGATAGCAATACATTATCGGAAAACGTATTAAATTATGTGATTGTTGTTCCGCTTGCGATAGTATCTTGTCGTCATCTGTATCAGTGTGCACGATGTCGAGCCCGATTTTATATCTCGTTCAAGTAAAGCCTGATAAAAATTTACGTAATCTGTAGAACGAGCGTTGCACATCAACGTTGAAATTCGTAATGTAAAAATTTGTAAATATTGAACAAAATTTTTTATCGCGTTTGTAAATAACCGTTTCTCTGCATTATTGGAAGAGGTATCTGACGCGTTGACGTAGCGAAATAACGGTGGACGTTGAATCGCGAATACAAAAAGAAAAAAAAAAAAAGAAATCAATATCCTTTTACCGTTGTTTCTGAACTCGAGCGAAATAACGATCATCCTATCATTAATAAAGTCTAGCGTGCGCGTTATGTTTTTCTGCTAAACGTTCGGGTATCTACGGAAATGACATCACGCTGACATCATACTAAATACGACTTCGTAACGCGAGCCTTTTGCTGCAGCTGAACGGAGAAATAAAAAAATGTTTAAATACACAGGAAAAGTGAATGACTCCACAGTTTGGATAGGCTGATAATAGGTTCTTGCTGTCTCAACGTAGATAAAAAATCACGAGGAAATATCATCTTCGTTGCTAATAAAAATAAACACAAGTGCGCCGTTGTTTCTCTCACAATTAAACTGTTTCTCTTTTTTTTTTGGCTTTAGTGTATCGATAAACTGTTGAAAATCGCGTGTATAATTGAAGAACAGCGCCGTAACGTTCTCTTATCAGAGACCTTAAGCAGCATTTATCTCTCGCAGCTATATCAATAGCGAGACCGAGAAAGATGGATCGAGTGTACACGATGTTCCACCTAACCGATATATAAATGTGCCGAGCAGAACCGAACACGGATTTAGTCGTTTGGTAATTTTGGTGTGACCTCTTCGATGATAACTCGGCCATGTGCAAGGCTGGTGTACATCATCGCGGTCAAGCTTGCGGAATACATCGAGCGCTATCAAATGTACCGTTTGCGAGTAAAAATGGAGAGTTTTGTAATTCGCTGCTGCGACAGAGTTCTATTCGCTGCCACCTATCTGCAAAAAATACCAGGGAAGATTTACGCACTTACAGTTTTAATCGCTCGAAGTGGACATGCGTCAGAGACCAGCAAAATTGTATTCGAATAATAGTTAACGAATAGAAATTTATTTGCCACGTATACAGGGTTTTCGGCCACCCCTGGGAAAAATTTTAATGGAGGATTCTAGATGCCAAAATAAGACGAAAATCAAGAATACCAATTTGTTGATGGGGGCTTCGTTAAATAGTTTTTAACAATTAAATTCAAAAATTTCAAATCGTTCTGGAAAAATTATTTTCGGTTGCGGGGGTCAATTACAACCATTTTTGGTTATTACATATACCCCTGAAATCCTACGCACTTTCGAGAAAAAAATTCCTTACCGAAAATCTAATTAGGCGCCTTTTTTCGACGAAAAAAAAAAATTTCCAATCGTTCTGGAAAAATTATTTTCGATTGCCGGGGTCAATTACAATCATTTTTGGTCAATAGATATACCCCCGAAATACTGCGCATTTTCGAGAAAAAAATTCAGTACGAGCGGAACTTTAAACGTTAATAACTTTTTAACGAAGCCTCCATCAACAAATTGGTATTCTTGATTTTCGTCTTATTTTGGCCTCTAGAATCCCCCATCAAAATTTTTCCCATGGGTGGCCGAACACCCTGTATATTTGATGGAGAAATTATATTTTTATTTAAATAGTGAAATACTTTATTGTACGATATTCACAAATTTTTATCTAGAATGTTACGGTTCTTCGTAAAGCACAAATGAGAGTTTTATCTAAATAAAATGTTAATTGTTATTCTTATCCGTTATCCAGTTAAAAATTTGCCAATAATTTTGCTTCGAAATTACTTTATTCGTTATTTTTATCTACATTAGAGATTTGCTCATCTCGACGACATTACTGTTACACGGATAAAAGAAAGAGTGTGTGTATGTATTGAGTACACACTACGATATAGGTTACCATATTTCATAGGGGCGACTAATAGGGCAACTTTATCTACTTAGTGCGATGTGCTGCAAAATTGTTTCCGCTTTGACGAGACACGCGATAGACAGGTCTGGCACGATGACGTCTTCTTTAAATCAAAAACTATAATCCTGTTACTTTTCCAGTAGATTGCACTATTTAGTTATTTCTATTTCTCTCGATTACTCGTGTTTTCTTGTACGGGAATAAGAAGAAATCGGGATGCCGTAATAGACGTTAACGTTATTAAAAATAGACTTGTACACACGTGTCGCCAAATTTCTTGGTATCTTCATTTTTGATAACAATCTATTCTGAGCGGAATTTTTTTTTCGAGCGAGCCTGGTCACGTGAATGACGTTATGTTTATAATCTTGCAAAAGACCGTATCATTCACAGTTCGTCATTAACGATACGAGGATTCGAGCAAACGTCGAGATTTCTATCGCGTAATACGATAATTTCTTAAATATTAATGTTAGATAACTTGACAGTAAATATCAGAACACACCTGGTGCATGTCGTAGGGTTATCATCAGTTGAACCATTACGCAACAGAATTTAATGACTTCTCAACAGAACATATACTCCATTACGTTCGTAACGAACAAAAGGAAGATATAGCTGCTTCTCCTGTTACGTGGTAAAACATTACGATTTATCAACAACCGGCGACGTAACTAATATCTTCCATCAGTTATTTCTGATAAATATATTTTTTAACTCCGCGAGACAATCGCCAATCCAATCAATTCTGAAAACAGTTACGCATTACAATTTATAAGATAACTGAAAATAAATATATGGAACATATGTTACGAGCCGTTCAAAACACCTATTTAGGAAGAGGATTCAATCGATCCAATCCGAATGTCTCAAAAACCGTACGCATAGATTTTTCGCTAAAACTCTGAATCTCGAGCATCGGACACGCTCTTATCCGAACGAATACGAATAATGCAGTCTGCAGACTGTAGTCTGTATACCACGTGCGAAGTGGGTAGATACGAACTCAGATTATTCCTATCGAGTAACAAAGAGAGCGTTGTACTTTTCCGAGCGTAAGTCTGGCTTTGCGGGCGAGTTGCTTTACGTGCTCGTTCGAGAGTCGTGTGTCTTGTGACGTCACCCGAACGTCTGGCAACGCCGCGAATGATCGCACGGCGTTGTCGGGTCGTTTTATGTGCCGGAAATTCAGAGCCTCTTTTGCTCCTATGTATCGTAGATTCATATTAATAATGTTTGTTTCCGAAATGATTAGGCAGCGACGGAAGCATCGTCACGAGACATACACGTCTCCACCCATTACCGATTTATCGGGGGATCCACAGTGTCTAACGATCAACGAGCAACTCGTCGCGGTCCCTCGACGAAAAGTATCTTTCTGGTTCGATCGTAAAAAGCAGCGCGTTGCTCAGAGCAGATAATGCCATTCTGTCACGTCACAATGTACGCTAGCCAGAGAAAATCAATCCGGCGCTTCTCTACTAACCTTTTGGCAGAACAGCGCCACGACGCTACGATCCGACTCGAAAACATACCGTTCTTCAAGGGTCCGTTGCGATATTGACCCGAGGTTGCGTTAGGTTATTTCTGTCGGGGTTCATGTACCTTTTCAAATGAAACATTCGAATTTCTACGGTTGCACATTGAATTTTTTCCATATGATGCGTATTGGACGTGTCTATGCGCATAATACGATTTCGTAGATGAGACTTCAGCCGTGTCCTTGACCTCGTACTGGTAGTCCAAACGGTTAAACGCAGTGTGCAATGTCGTATAGTGGGTGGAGAAGATATACAGTGCACTTCTCCCGGCAGACACAAGTGGTACGCTAAACGATACCCTTGTGGATGTAAGTTGCCTAATGTGTTTTTCGCTACTCATTACAGGGCAGTACTAGCTCATCACTTATCCCTGTTAGCGTGTCCAGGCTCCTAATGTGCCATTGTTAAAAAGGAGTGCAGAATTTATCTTTCACTTCTTGATTTTCGACGAGTTTACTACGTCTCTTGTAGTACTTGCTTATAATACGTGCTATTTATTCGCCTAGTCGCTTTTATTTTGTATACTATTTTGTAATTTCTATGCCATGTATATATAAAGAGTCTGTAAATTTTATTACATACTGTATTTAGATATATTTATATAATTTCAACTGTCATATTTTTTCTGGAGCATATTTGGCATTAATCATATAATACTTTAACAAGCAACAGAATTTAAAAAAAAATTATTTAAGTTCTTTTTATTGACAGATCATAAGAGGAGAGTGGCAACGACCCGCAAGGCTCGCGTGACGAAGAATCGTCAAGGATACGGTCGATCCTTTAAATCAACCCCGTGCTGTGTTTACCGTTTGAAATGGACCAAGGGAAGAGGATATGCGCGCGATATGCGACCTAATTCAGTACCCTACTGATAACGATGACGTCATGATCGCTCGTCTACTTGTTACTAGTCACGGACGGTACGTGACATGGGACCGAACTGTAGAGATGAGCAGGGTGATAATGGTGCTACACTACATTACGTTATGCGTTACGTTACGCTATTCCTCGTGACACAACACGCGGTCAGTTTACTCTCTTTATTACCCGTTCGATCCATTCGTTGCGAACGTAAAGCAACGACGCAAACGTCGCCGCCTATTTCATGACCTATACCATTCTTTTTTCCTTGACTATTTGTGGCTGAACACTACTTCGCGAGCAAGGCTATAACTCCAATGTTGGTTTCTACTGGAAAGATGCAAGAAAATGAAAGTACCAACAGCCGCTTTAGATCGATCACCCACCAAGAGAACGGACCGGTCGTTTCTCCAACGTCGCCCTTACGTCGGCATCGTCGACTCACGAGATTGCGCGATGATGTCATGTATTCGGCCGAGTTTACGCGTGTTTGTAAACAGGCAGAAAGAACGAGAGAAACAGTCCAGAAAGACGAACGAAGAAGAAACAGGGAGGGAATACAGAAGGTGGAGGAGGACGAAGAGGGGCGAGAGAGTCTTGTGTCAGGCACCTTGCCGTTCCAACTGCGCAGCAGCATCTCGCCCGGTTCTCGTACGGCTTCGTCGAAGTTCTCTACGCAGAGTCGCTCGTCTCGTTTTCTCGTACACGAACGTGACGTCATGCTGCAAGTTTCACGGGAGTAGCCAAGAGTGGCCAGGAACCGGGGGGGTAGAGTTATGGAGGGATCTAGAAAACAGGCGGGAAGCGCGCGCGCGCACACACACACACACACACAGAGAAAGCTGCAGCGTCGATGGATCCGCTATTACCTGCACACGACGATTTGCATGCAGAACACCGGCGCGGTGACATCGCTCGTATGTGGCTGTGGTTCGTTGGTTGGCTGTCCTTTCCCCTCTTCCCTTCGCTTACCTACCTATTGTGCCTACCTTTGTAGCGTAACCGGTTACGCGCCGCGTGCAAACTCCTTCTCATCCTCGTGCCCCTCAACCTTCTCCTTCCTTCCCGTTTTGCTTCTTTTCCTTTCTTTTCGCGCACACCCATCTCTCTTTCGAACCGTTCCAACCTCCCCCACTCGCTCCGTCTCGCTTCTACCTTACGTATCATTCTCGCTCTCCCCCTACCCTGCGCTTATGTCCGAGGTATCATGCGCAAACGATGCAACAGACCGGGCCAGCTAGCTGGCCGTCTACCATTCGACAGCCCCGCATTCTGCATATGTTTCCTCTCGTTCTCTTTCGTCACCGACGCGCAGCTTGCGTACGTGTGTGCGTGCAAACTCCTCGGCCCCGGGGCGATCCCCGCGGTCATCTAGCGGGGCGTGCTCTTTATCCTACTCCTTCTCTGTCGTGCTGCACGATTTGTCCGAACATGCAGTCGCTCTGTTACGCTACAGTTGCTGCCTCGGTCAATATCACATCGTACTCCAGCTACGCGCAGTGCGCATTAATACCACACGGTTCGCGGTCTCGTTTTTAGAATAGGTTACATCAGGCCGGTCATGCACCTGTTTATATACAGAACCGACGTTCCGTTTCGCTGTTGTGTGTTTGTAACTGTCGCCGTCGCTCGTTTCATTTGCAAAAGTGAACCTCGACGCGCACGTCCGCCGGAATGACGACGGAGTTATTGAATTTAGCGTGCTCGTTCCCGTTTATTTGCGTTAGCTCTCGAAACTTCGGACGATTTCCTACGAGCTTCTCGATAGTACTCACGAAGGCGACGGGGCAATGCCACAAGACGATGGTCTCGAGCGCATATTGCACCGGACGGTTAATGGCGCGATGGCGTGACATCGACCGTACACGCACGTCGAGGTGGGGCAAACGGAACGAAACGAATCGAAATGAAGGGGCCTGAACGCGATGTCGCGTGTCCCATGTTTGGAGTCGCGTGTGTCGCGAGCATTACACGCGATCTCCAGGCTAAATGCTTCAGCGAACGAACACACTCGTACGTCGTTTTGCTTCTTCCTTCGTTTCTAATTCTTAACCTTTTAAACCCTATTGCGCCGATACCGGCACAGGTAGCTGTTGCTTTATTGTATTTGAAATTAAACATTTATCCCGTACGACGAACACTTGGAAATTTTGTCACGATTAAAAAAGAGCTCACGAACGATACGATCAATTCCCCGTTTACCTGGACTTAATTACGATTTAATTTTCGATTCGTCGCGATGGCGGTACGCTCGAAAGTCGATACGTAGAAAATGAACATATATTCTTAAGACTCTTGTAATACACGTTGTGCAGCCTCGCGTATCTCCCAAAGGGAAAATGCACTTGTCGACTGTGAACTTGTCTGGTACGTGCGTGTCCATGTATTCTTTTGTTAAGAACTTGTGAGAAAGCGTTCCACAATGACACGGTGATACGTGCCTCTTGCGGAAAGGAATAAGTCAGCACGAAAGAATGCCCTAATGCATCCACAAATTACCTCAGCGTTAACGCAGTCTTCTAACATCGAAACAACTAAATTTTAATATATGTTCGACCAATTTTTACTTTTCGACGCGTAAGAAAATATCGTAGTAGCTTTAGTACTAAGTAGATTTCGAGCAAAATTGATCTATGAATATAAATGAAGTTCTACAAAGTGTCATGGTGGACACCAATCGTACGATAATCACAGAGTCCCTACATGTCGTCTGACAACAGACGGATCTGAGAAACCCCGAGCAATTTGTCATGTATCGCGCGTGTTGACTTTTTTTCAGACTCACATACGACGTACAAGGCATATCAAAGAAACGGACAGCAGGCTGGGAATGGAAGACAGCTGTGATTTGAAATGATAAAATCTTGCCTAATGTGATTTTTTTACTGGCATCTAATCAAACTGTTCCGGCAGCTGTTCCCTTTGGACGTTATCGTTGTGTACCTTTGTCGAAATTTTTGATCGAACGAATTAGATTTCCAGACATGTGACATGAGTAAATTCCACGGATAAGATTTATGAATCAAATTTTAGAGATGAAAATTTAACGTTAAATTTAACACGTGCACGAATCATCTACTAATTTATGGTTTTAACGTAGAAATATTTTTATCGTATGTTTAAATTCTTGTAACATGTGAGTCATTAAAATGACGAATAGTACGTACAATGAGTGGTGAAGTTATTTGTACAAGTGATGCCGTGAGAAAGCTCGATTATTTTTACGCATGCCACATGTGACTAACTCGTAACAAACGGGAAAACCACGAATTGGTACTAGATTTTCCTTGGTTTATTGTGCACAGCTTAAACTATGATTAACGTGTCTATAATAAATAAATTATGGATGTTTATGCAAATGCACGTATTTATGGAATACAGGTAGAAAACTGGGACTTGGATTGAAACTTGTTTCGTCATCGGAGGAGTTTAAAAATGTAATTTTTATTTTGCATAATTCATATGTTTTGCAAATGTCAGTTAAATGTATGTAGCGTATTTAAATACGCACCTATTACATTCTGCGATGTAGGACGCTCGTTCTCAACGTATAAATTAATATTGAGAAATGAACGTCAACAATTGAATGTTACTTTGTGAAAGTTACTTTACTTAAATACATATAAAATATGCATATAAAAAATGTAACACAGGAATTCGTAAACGGACGCAACATTTACAATGTTTACACCCAAGCTTACGTTGGAAAAATATGCACCATATTTACTTGAATATGGAAGTACGTGACAAAGTTGCGAGTCATTATATGTGCTTATTTTTCGTGCGTATGTATATGCATGTGTTACATTCATGAGTGCCATATGTACTTTACATATCTTATATGCATAAACATCCGCTGTCTAATAATAAATACTTATCGCCATGTATTGTTATTACTATTTATGTATCGAGAACTGTATCGAAAATAACAAACATTGACCTGAACAGTAGCACAAACTGAGCCACTGTTATAAACAATACGTCTAATTGTAAGTCGAAATCGCCTAACAATGTTATAATTTTATTTGCATAGGTTTTTAATGGAAAGCGAAATCGTTAATTGTGGCGGCAAATTAAATTTGCGTTCAAGGATAAAAAGTTCTTGTTCGTTAACAGAAGAAGAGAGATTGCTTTCTTTCATGACAGCGCTCGACCACGCAAGGAAGTAATTAGTCATCCAAGTTGACGTGGATCATTAGATCGCCATGTGTTAGAAGATTCGTTAAATGCTAGCGCCTGGGCCCCGGAATCGTTGGTTACGCCACTGGTAAAAATCGAACGAAAGAAAGAAAGGATATTTCGCCAGATACACGATTCACGGTTCGTACGTATCCCGCCATCGAGATTAAAAACTTTCGACGGCCATCAAACATGCAATGACGTCTTTCAAAAAGATACTTTTAATAGAATTACCATAAAACGTTAGGCTAATACGTTTGTACACCTACAAGCGAATCTGCCTATATCAAGCGAGAAACGACGACGTAGGAAGAATGCATAATCACATCACGTTTTCGCTATTTCATTCTTACACGTGACCGCGCATACTCTCTCGTACGCGTGACTGCATACACCGAAGATGCATACGTGCACGACGCAGGGCACGTGTCCATGAAAAAAAGATGGACTCGTTATGTTCGTCCGCTTGACGAGATCGTTCCGAAGGACGTTCAATCTTTCCATTCGTCGTCGAGAAAAATTGCTATTTCCTGTTAATCAGCGTTTCCCAAGCGTTTTCCATATTAGAAATCCTTTATATCCCGAAAAATGCATGTACAAAGAAACACTGCCAAGGACGAACCTAACCTATACTCGGGCCAACGAGACGAGTCAGCAAACGTAAACAAACGTCCCTGAATGTGACCCGTAAGTCTCCTTTAGCAGCCAATGACTGCAGCGGTAGCATCGACTACATACGTGGATATCGCACGAACACTTTTTCTTCAGTGACTCGTCTCGTCGACCCGAATATAGAAGCTTTGTTTTGGGGAGGAGCGGGACTGAAACGTGTACGCGGTACGTACGAATATAGTTTCTTTTAATATCCGTATCCGATAGTAATTTTAAATAATGACGTTCACACGGTGGAATTTCAATACGTTCCTATTCGTTAATTCTATTTGGGCTACATCGACTGAACTAAAATCGCAAAGTTACTCTAGCGGCGGGCGTTAGTTATAGCTAGTAACCCACATTTATGATAGACCGCTTTTATAACGCTTTCTCGAGTAGAGGCACCCATCTGCCGGAGCACCTGACTCGATTCACCTGCCACAGGTATGTACTTACGTACGCGGACTCGCTGCCTCACCGGTCGGCCGGGCGTCCGCCTGGCGTCGTCAGGTGTTTCTTCGCTCGGCTTAACAGCGTGACGCGTCTCGAAACAAAGAAGAGGGTGCGAGCCCGAACTAACGTTTCCTCCTTCCCTTCTTCTGTCCATCTAGCTATCTGATGAAGATCGAGGCCCGATAATCGGGCCCGTTGACTTTAAATTTTACTTCCACCGCTTTTCACCGCCCGATGCGATACCGATCGAATTTATACGATCCTCCTCGTAACTGTACGGCGTGTCCAATTCATTTACACGCACGCCATTGTTTCCAAGACGGCGCACAGTGGGCCCAGAATTATTGAATTTTCGCTTTGTTCCGACTTTCGACTCGACGCATTACTCAAGGAGGTATTCCTACCTAGATTGAAATTTTTGTTAAAGAACAGTATTTTTTGTCAGTCAGTTTGAATCACTATAAAAAAATATTAAAATTTATGAGTGGCAACGAATACAGAGAAGCTGTGAATTATCTACCCGCTCGATCGTTCTTGAACTAATTAGTTTTAGTATTTAGCAATTTTTGTTGACGTTTCTGCGTATCATCGAAAAGAAAGAGGATATTGCAGATGTTCAAATTAGGGGAAACACCCGGTGTATGGAACGATCGTATCAGTTGAGGCCATAGCAAAATAACACAGACAATAGTGCATCGGGTAACAGCACAATAGCATAGCGTCACCATTGGCAATTTATCTCGCAGTAACGCGGACCAATGAACGTTTGGCGCGCAAAAGCAGAACTTTTGCTCTTGGTGATAAATATTTATGTCGCCTCGGGGCACTCGAACCATCGTTTATCCTAATTTGCGTCCCGAAATACGCATATTTCTCTCTGGTCGTGCGTTTCCTGCTAATGGAGGCAAGAGAAACGCGTGGATCCGAGAAAATGCCGGTTCACGGGGGCACGTGACGTAAAATAGATCCTCCATTATTCGAACCGAGGTAAAAGGACCTCTAATGCACACTTTTAACCCTTTATTGCAGAGACTTGAATTATAAAATTAAATTACGTTTAACGTTAAACGAGTCAAAATTGATTTCTATTACCGTGCACTTGAATAAACATTGCTAATAAATCAGTATTTTCGAAAATTACAATTTTACAGAATTTTATGTATAATATGAATAGTAAATATATTTTATTGAAGGGAGGGTTTCCCCTTTGTTCTTTCTTTCGATTCGCCCTTGAACGAAGGTCCTCCTGTATTTCGTAATGGCAAAACGCGAGAATTGAAATCTGTGGCAGACAAAAATAATGAAAAAAAAGTGATCCAGTAATGTGTCATCGTTATCAGATAGTATTCATTTCTTCTCGCGCCGATGGTCGTCGCACACTACGAAATCGTATTCCCAGACATAGGAAATTTCCAAAGTTTATCTACGATTTATGTTTGTGTCGTTGATATACGTTTATTGACACGTGGATTGTAAGCGCGTGTACAACATCAAATGTGGATTTAAACGTCAGATTATTCGTTTATAAATATTCAGGTGGCATACTGCTTACTACTATTAATTTATTTGAAATTTTCCAGAACGACGCGAGTATACTCGATCAGAATAGTCGACCTTCTACGGTCTTCGAAGAGCCTCGAAACGTTCATATTTTAATACCATCGAAACTATTAAAAAAGCTAATAAAAAAATGAAATAATTATAAACATTCGAGGACTTTGGTTTTAGGCCTGCTTCAGGCAATTCTAAAGATTTACAAATTAACTCTATAGGTTTTTTAGTCCCGCGAATCAGTCATTCCCCGAGACAATCTCTTTTTAGTTTGTAAACGAATCATTTTTTGCATAATTATGCGTATTTCGATATGACTGGCATCTTAGGCTAGGTCTGCGCGGATGCAGACATTAAATGAGTATTTGTCGCTTCAGCATTTAAATAAGCATTAGGAGTAATTTTCAATTTCCACCGAGACGAAGAAGAAACCAAGGCCACTCCGCTACCTGTTTTGTTTCCACTTTTTACGACCGAACATAAGTATAGATTTACGACCTACCAACGTCTACACAGACCTTCTTCCACCCTAAAAGAAAAGAATTGTAACTATGATTTATTTCAATCAATCTGCTATCATCACTATTTGTCCACATAAACCTAAAAGTTTGAAACTGAATCAAGGAACGTGTTCGAAACGTATTAAATTCCTCCAGAAGTCACGATCCTCGACAATCGGCGAAATTTTCAGTGTAACGTGAAAAACGAGTTCAAGATTAAACTTAAAATAAGCACGACCGATTGAAACTGGTTCGTTATTCCGGAAATGACTGCACATTGTCGGCGTCGGTACCATCGGTAGCGGTGAATTTGTCGTTGAATCGATAAGTATGTATCGGCTATTCACAAGCAGCGCACGGATATTTTAAAGCATCCCGTTCAGAGTGAAGTGGGTCGAGAGGGTACGTAGAAACGATGGTGCAGGGTAAGCCGTTGCTACCAAGGAGAGATTAATTTTAAATATAACATAAAACGTCGATATACAACGTGTTCGGCCACCCCTGGGAAAAATTTTAATGGGAGGTTCTGGAGACCAAAATAAGACGAAAATCAAGAATATCAATTTGTTGATTGAGACTCCGTTAAAAAGTTACTAAAAAATTAAATTGAAAAAATTTCAAATCATTCACGGAAAAATTATATTTAGTTATAGGGGTCAATTACAAGCATTTTTGGTGAATAGACATACTCCCGAAATCCCACGCACTTTCGAGAAAAAAATTCAAGTAGGTACTGAATTTTTTAGACGAAATTAAAAAATTTCAAATCATACTAAAAAAATTATATTCAGTTACAGGGGTCAATTACAAGCATTTTTGGTCAATACACATACCCTCGATATTCTATGCACTTTCGAGAAAAAAATTCAAGTAAGTACTGAATTTTTTAGACGAAATTAAAAAATTTCAAATCATACTAAAAAAATTATATTTAGTTACAGGGGTCAATTACAAGCATTTTTGGTCAATACACATACCCTCGATATTCTATGCACTTTCGAGAAAAAAATTCTTTACCGAAAATATACCGTGTGGGCGAAAATATGTCTATAACTTTTTATCGAAGCCTCAATCAACAAATTAGTATCCTTAATTTTCGTCTTATTTTGGCCTCTAAAATGTCCCATTAAAATTTTTCTCGGGATGGTCGAACACCCTGTGTAGACGTTGCAGATTCTATGTAGAAGTGCAACCGCGGTAAAATTCGAGTTTTATTCATTTTCTTATCTTGTATATTTCTAAAGTTATTAGATATTTCACGTAATGGTGATTAAGATAACTTGTTTCTACCGTTGCCTAGAAGTGGTACTTAAAATACCTAGAATACCTGGTTTTACCCCCCCCCCCCCCCCGTGTATACGCTACTGCAGACCACGGATAATGATCGGTACTGATTGATGCCAATAAATTAAAATATGAACACGCGAAAGCGTGCTCGTGAAAGACGCGTTATAGTGAAAGCGAATGTTCGAGAATCATGTGAGAAGAGAGCAATCACGTCCCGGAATTGAAAACGGAGAAAGGAAATTTGTTGTGAAATTAGGGATAATGGAATAATTCGTGGAAGAAAATGAGACGTTCGTGACGAAAGGTATGTCAACCGCAGGGACAATCCGGAAGACAGGCCCAACGAGGGTGGTTAGGGTGTCATAAATAACAGGAAACGCGATGGCCGCTCTCTCCAGATGACTTGTCAGCGTCGGTTCGTTGGGAAAGAACCTCCTGCGACGCAGACCCCTCTTGGAAGGCCTTGTTGGGTTTACGGAAGGGTAGGGAGGGAGGGGGAGGTGTCGTTCCTCGCACGAATGCTGAGATAACTATTTTTTCAAGGCTGAACGCGTCACTGTTCCGACAGAACAATATTAAAAGAAGACCTGAATAAGTATAAACGCCGGTTAGCCACAGCCATTGCAACGTGGAGTTTCGTCTGTCTCCTTAAAATAGCAATATTTAACTGGATTGCTAAATTTATCAGGCCATATCGATAGTTATGCTTTATACGCATTATTGTCATGCCCTAATTACATCAAGTGACCTTAAACTCTTATGTATCAGTACATTTTTATCTTATGTAACTTTCCTTATCCTACTCCTTGTTTGTGACTACGATAAATATATGCAAAATATGCGATTATCACGTTTCAATGTAATAAAAAGAGTTACTCGATTTTACATTATTACCAGTGGCGTAACTAACATTTCTGGATCCTTCTAGAAGGAAATCTTGTAAGTCTGATGTAGTATGAAAGATAATATTAAAACTTATGAAGCAATATATATTAATAGAGTCACGATGTTCAAATATATGCATATTTTTATAGAAACTAGATAGAAATGTAGGCTCAGCTTGAAATTTATTGAATATTCTCAGACCCCTATCCAAGTATTTTTACGGATTAAATGGTCACTTAGACATAAGGGAAGAAAATAAAAATGTGAGTTTATTTAGAGGAACATCCTTTATATAAATACCCAAACACATAAAAGTCGACATAAAAAATAAATACATAAACGACCTTTATTTATTCCCCTATGTAAACCCCCTTTCAGATAGGGGGAAAAAATAAACTCACGTTTTTATTTTTTCCCACGTTTTAATGACCATTTAATTTATTAATATACGAACAAGCTACAGCATTTTTCGTACATTTTCAGAAGCGACTACGCAATCCGACTGTCAATGCCGTGAAATTACTCTTGGAAAACAATGTTTTAATGCAATGTCTATACATGCACCGAAGGCAAGAACTATTGCGTTTCATTGAACTATTATCTCATTACTACAGACAATTTAACATTTCATATAAAGGGTACAAGGTGCATCCTTATATGTTTGGTCATTAAGCCAGGCAGAGAACTTGAAAATTGTTACTTCTAACGCAAAGCTGTAATTTATCAATCTCGTTTCCTTGGATATGAAATTATACAGGGTGAACCGCTTAAAATATTACAAGCTATTCTCTCAGGTTTCCTCCTAAAAGACACGCCACCCAAGAATATGCCATTTTCTCAAAATGGAATATTCTATAATATTCTCTACACATACACGGTGTTCGGCCACCCCTGGAAAAGATTTTAGTGGGGTATTCTAGAGGCCAAAATAAGACGAAAATCAAGAATACCAATTTGTTGATGGAGGCTTCGTTAAAAAGTTATTAACAATTAAATTCATAAATTTCAAATCGTTCTGGAAAAATTATTTTCGGTTGCAGGGGTCAATTACAATCATCTTTGGTCATTACACATACCCTCGAAATCCTACCCACTTTCTAAAAAAAAATTCGAGAAGGTGTGAAATTTTTCGATGGAAAAAAAAAATTTCAAATCGTTTTGGAAAAAATTATTTTCGGTTGCAGGAGTCAATTACAATCGTTTTTGGTGAATAGACATACCCCCGAAATCTTGCGCATTGTCGAGAAAAAAATTCAGTACTGACGGAACTTTAAACGTTAATAACTTTTTGACGGAGCCTCCATCAACAAATTGGTATTCTTGATTTTCGTCTTATTTTGGTCTCTAGAATCCTCTATTACAATTTTTCCCAGGGGTGGCCGAACACTTTGTATATTGCTACGTTTCATTAAGATGTTTTATCGCGTATCTACGTACTAGTACTATACCCTAGCAAATCTTGACCGACAGCGAAATAATCTTTATCGAAGAATTCCGATCACCGAATCTGAATTCCGTCCGAGGGCAGCCTCTTTGGCTGCCCGAGCATACTATTTCCGTCTTTTCCGTTGTTTCGCGCTCGCCGAAGAAAAGCGATGCGCAACAGCAGAACGTATGCCTACGGGCGTGCAACACGTAAAAGAAACTTACGTATCGATCGTTGTTCGCTAGAAAGTCACGTTGCCCTCGCGTGTCAATAACGATAAGTCCCCATCCCCTTCGGCCCTCCACCTGCCTCGTCACCCGAGTCCTCAGGGACCGCGCGACGTTGTGTCGTAGCCGGTGAGATAAGCGGTTTATCGCGTATTGCGATACACAGCCGCGTAAGAGTCACCCCACGAATAAAGGGAACCAGAGATGGTCGCTTATAGTCTCGTTGCCTAGCCGCGAGAGCACGTGACTTTCGCATCGCGCCGGATGATAAGCCGATAAACGCGTGTGCATAATGAACTCGCTTCTTACCGATACACTAGCAAGGATATTGTACAGGATGATTCATAAATACATGTCCATACTACAGGGGACGGATCTACACGATAAAAGAAACACAAAATATCGTACGAACGTACATACGTCCTATATTCCCTGGTTCTCAAAGAATCTGTTTCTTATAATTTAATAGTTAATAATATAATAGTAAGGTCCAGTTTGAATTCATTAGCGAACAAGTTGAAGCAATGTGTATTTATGAAACAGCTGTTCATTGAATGCGTGTTGTTTTTATTGCGAAAGTGATAACCGGCAGTATCAATTCGATAAAGAATAAAAAGAGAATACAAATAAAAACTCGAGTCATGGGTGTACGATATGTCAAATCGCTATCGAGGGCAAGACAGTATGGCGCTAGAAGCACACGTGTTTGACTGAAACGTTCAAGTTTACAACGAAACGACTTTTAGTAACTATTTCAAAACTGTTATTATACGCGTCTAATGTGTTACGACAAACAAAGTGAAAACAGAGAACAGAATCGAAGGGATACAACAATTTTTTGGGGGAGATGCTCGTGTAAATAACCACGCGCGTAGATGCAACCACGTTTCGAGGATTTTGTTCCAGTGTGGTAAGCCGGGGCACCTCCTCTGCCCGACCGAGTTATTCACTTGCAATTACCTGTTGGCTTAAACCGTTACTGAATACACGCACTAACGGTATTTGATTCACTGAAGTAAGACTTGCTTAATTTGCCTCCTGAATCAAGCGTCGGGGAATGTGGGGCACGATGCACGAAATCATGGCTTTCGAGAACTTGAAAGGGGCACAGGGGGGGGGGCGTTGCGAAGTTGCTCATACGTGGTTCCTGAGAACTTGCCTCGCAGACTCCTATGCCCCGTTAAGCGATTTAAAAACTGGTCGGAGGAAGATGTTACCATGAGTAAAGAACGCCTATCTTTATGGATCCATCTTTTCCAAGCGACGTTTGTTATGTAATTAGCATCAAAAAAGGTGTGAAACTACAACCGAATACTGTCAAACCAGGGACGCGTTAATGAAGGTTCGTTGAAATATAACGTGGGAGAGGACGGACGATGACCGTAGCACCTGAAGGCGTGAGTCGATTACCTGAAACGAGCCACGTTGCATCTTTTAACAATTCACTATAACGTCAATTATAAAAGTAATTTTACAAGATTTTCATAAAACGTGATATCTACTTTAATGGTGGTCAGGGAACATTGAAACAATGATAAAATCCATGTAAACATACAGGGTATTCGGCCACCCGTGGGAAAAATTTTAATGGGGGATTCTAGAGGCTAAAATAAGACGAAAATCAAGAATACCAATTTGTTGATGGAGGCTTCGTTAAAAAGTTATTAACAAATAAATTCAAAAATTTCAAATCATTCTAAAAAAATTATTTTCAGCTGCGGGGGTTAATTACAATCATTTTTGGTGAATAGACATACCCTCAAAATCCTACCCATTTTCGAGAAAAAAAATCAATACGGACGGAACTTTAAACATTAATAACTTGTTAACGAAGCCTCCATCAAGAAATTGGTATTCTTGATTTTCGTCTTATTTTGGCCTCTAAAATCTTCCATTAAAATTTTTCCCAAGGGTGACCGAACACCCTGTATATTTTTCTGTTCTGTCATCTCTCGAGGTGATTAGCAACGAAATAACACTGGATAATCCACCTTTACTGCCTGACCTACAAGCTATTATCTCCCGGGTACGCCGCCATACCTATCTCCGTGAACTTGTATACTCAAACTCCTAGATACACACAGAGCACTCAAGAATGCAAGCGTTTGACCTAGCTATCCCCTCCCCACCAATCAAAATTTCAAGGTTCCTATTCTCATTCATACTACTACGAACCTGTTGCCTGCAAACGTCAAAAATTGCTCGTCGTATGCTACTTCTAACACTTTGACGGCCATTATCACGCACACGTGACATCACCAGTCGTTACCTGCCGCTGTCACGTATACGTCATTTCACTGTTTCGGTTGCACACAATAGTCTACGCGTAAAATGTGCGACCATCGATTCGTTTACAATCTAATCTTAGTTTATACTACCTCAGTTAAGTGTTAGTTATAATTGTCTAGATTAGATTCAATAGTACCACTGAATCTTACACTTTACGCTACAGATAACACTCACATGGCTATCATACTATTATTTTCGACGTAGTATTTTTACTATTCAAGTGTTAATTTTCTATCAGATTATCTGCAATCGTTGATGTTCCTTGAATCCAATCACGAGCGTCGCGAGAATTGATTATTCCATTTCTGGAGAATCCAGTCACGACAGTAAATAATATAATGGATAAAAAATGGTGGTCGCCGGTGAACGTATGCGGCAACCAATCGTAAAAGTTAACTGTCAGAGGAAAATCATCTTCGTTAAGTACCTGTGCTCTCCGAACATGGCAAGGATAACGCAATTGATTGCAAAATTCTCTTCACTGTCGCGTATGCAACATTCTCGATTGCTGCCATTCTTTGGGCACCGACGCCGTCAGTTTCTTCAACGTGATTCAGGAGTCTACCGCCGCCTGACGTTCGTTTTTTAAACGAACTTGTGACTATCGTGTTTACTCTGAAACTTTTTCGATTGTCGTCGTTCGTTTATCGAGGAAACGACTGCCATTTCCTGGTTTGAATATTTCTTCATTATTTCCTTTAATGCGCAACAAATTAATGAATTATCACGTGCTCCTTGCAAGAGAATGAGCTGAACGGAATAGTTAACAAGGTCGAGAGATAGCGAGGAGTCAACGAGCGTTGGATGCGAACAATTTGATAGAATTAGCTGTACTGGTTGGGTTTGTTATTAAGAATTATCCGGAGGACAAAAACGACATTGAGAGAGTAGAAAAAAAAGATCAACCATCTTATTTAGATTAATGAATTAGACTGACAAATTCAAAACAACAAAGTTGAGAAATACGAAAGAGTTATCTGGAGTTGTATATAAACAGCTTCGTAGAAACAGTTGTACTAACCGAGATCGCGATTAAGAATTATCGGAACACAAATATGGCTACAGCTTAGGGACAAGGTTAAATAGGACACATGTTTACGTGACTGTTTTTCAGTATTTTTATAACTCTTATCCACTATCGAAGCACGCATCGCACGTTGTGAAACTGTATAGAAGTGTATGCGAAACATCATTGTGTTAGGTTAGGTTGGATTCAATAACAGCCTGTTACCGAATCTCGCCTTTTAAACTGAGACCAGAGGGAAATTATTTTCGATAGAAATAGCGAGTTTCGACGAAGTTGCGTTCTTTTAAAATGGCTTGAAACCGCGGAAACTTTCCAGGAGTCGTTCCAACGATTCCCAGCAAGGACACGGGCTGTACGCCCTCTAGTCTCGACCAGTATCGACGCTCGAGTTTTCTAACCTCTCAACGTACGATTTAATTTCAAATAATTTGTCACGCGTATACTATCTAATTTTGCTTAAATATTTTCGTGCCAGAAATGGCCATGAAAAAGAATAGATTTGTTTTATGGATACCTCGTAAATGTAAAAATGTGTTGATTTTGATATGTAAGACTTGATGACGAACGAATAACCTCATAATTGTGAAGCTTGACATCAAGAGCTTGAAACGTGTCTGGCACTCTGACTCGTCATCGCTCGGCAGCACCGATCTTCGCCCCGTCCCTTCTACTTTCACCGGGTGCGCGCGACTGTTCGTTCCCCGAAGAAATATCGGCGGCCAATTGGCGTTGATTCCTCGCGGATCGGGAAACGCCACGTACGTCGCGTCGAGTTCCGTAATTGTGGAATATTTTGCAATTCGTGGATTGGAAGGCGCCTTTCTCGAAAGAGCCGCGGTGCCGATGCCGGTCACGTAAGCTCGTAGTTCCGAGGGTGCCCTGAGCACGGCACGGAATACTAGAATACTAGCGGCGAGAATGTGCGGCGAATACCCACGGCGTGAGTAACCGCTCGCTCGCTTGCGACCGAGCGAATCAGACCTACGGTATGCCCCTCACGCTTCGACGCGCCACCGTATGTACCTGTATGTATCTATCTACTTAAACGTGCCTATGTACCCTACGTACCCGGCATAATTTTAGGGGTTTTCCTCCGCCGGAAGTTGGAGAAAAATTATGGGACTCCCGTGAATGCGCGATAAGCAATTTCGCAATTTTTTCTACGTCCACTTCGGCGTAGACACACCGTGTTCGAAAACGTCGAGAAGCTGGTCACGATTCGATCCATCGTGGCAACCAATAACTATGGGTTAGAATGAGTTACAATAGCGTGGGTATGGGATACATATGACTGAGTGTGAACGAAAAGCATTTGGGACAAAGTGAACGGTATCGAGCGGATGTTTATAGTTTATAGTATGATATCGGTTGCGAGAGTATGAATGGATTCCGGGAATGCGTAAAAAGGTCTCCGTCTAGAGTGGCCGTCGAATCGTGAATTGTTTTGTCTTTCTTTTGAATATATCCTATATTGTTAGTTGGAAATGGGTGCGTTTTGAAACCTGCTTGATAATGAAAAGATAAACCTAGATCTACAATGGGTTTTTCGACGAACAGTTAGTTTTTATGGTCCCAGAAAGGGTAATCAGTCGTAAATATCAGAATTCTTTTCCTAAATACATAAAACTCTTCAACGTTAACCACTTCCTCGTCGAGTTTTTTTCTAGTCTAGCCGCCTATCTTCTAAAAACGATTTTCTCATTTCATTTGTTAAATATTTGAAGGCGGTTACGAAGATCTATTTATTTTACTCGTTACTATTGTAGTCACTAAGCATAGCTTTACTTGTTTGCCTAGTAATTACATTATCCGAAACATCGGTAGCGTAAACAAGCAGATTTTATTCTGCAATTCATGTGCATCGATTGCAAGGGATTTTGATTTTCAGCCGAGCGGACCATTACCTCGCCCACGTCGTAAGCGATCGCCTAAAGTCTCGTGATCGGGTAAAACCGGTTTGAATCTGGCAGGGCCGTAACCGCATCGCGATGAAAATTTCAGTGCACGCAAACACATTCGCGAAATTGTAACACGTTGATCGCTTTGTTCGCTATTGGCAAAGGAAAAAACTGAATGTGTTCTGTGTAATAATAAATATCTAACTGTAATTTATAACATCCTTTTCTTTATAGATTATCCAAACGTATAAATCAAGTTTTAAATCATTCTTATGAAATTTAATATTCAAAGACTTCGAGAACACGTCGTTTATTTTAAATACACGTCGGTACAATCGGGAAAAAAACGAAAGCGGTCACGTAACATCGCGAATCGATTTTGTAACTGAAACGTTTTTTTTTAATACTTTCATATTAATCGTGCTCGCGCGCAGCACGTTTGCGTTTCCAAAATCGATTTTCTCCAAAACGAAGCCTCGTGGGGAAAACTGTTATTCCACGTGTTCGATGTATTTTTTACGAAAAATCGTGTTCTTATGAATTATTTAACGACTAACACAAGGATTAACATTCCGTTGGCTCTCGTTGTTCCCTGTTCATCCTGGGAATCAGTAGAAAAATGTCTCTAATCCTGTCGCGAGCCTCCCTGAAACCCCAAAGTATCGCTATAGATCCCCTAACATCCTGCTTCCCACTTTGCAGACATTTTGCGGAAACAGAACAGCTCTCCTGTTCGATGTAACTCCTAAATATCGAGAATGCGCAGGTTCGTGCTACGTGGGACGCATTCGCAGACTCCGCCACGCAAACTGAATTCTGAATGGCGACATTTCCAAAGCGTTTTTGTTTTTTAATTGACAACACCTAATTTTTCTTCAACCTATATTATATCGTTAAATCTATATAGAAAGACTGTATCGCGTTAAAGACAAAGAGTGAGAAAAGTCTCCGTGATTCCGAGTTATCCGTAATTATAGATCAGTAAATATACCTTTGTTGCTATCATTTATTGTAATCTTATCAGAACGTGACGTATGGGATAACGCGCATTTATTATGTTATACTACTACACTATTCGAACGTTTCTTGCGTATTTGTTTTTTGCAATAATTTTAGAAAACTCTGTTCTACACAACAAACGAAATATTGTAAGAAAAAGATGACAAAAAGCTTTGTATGTACATACTGGTAATAAATATAAAGCAAGTATGTGTTAGACAGGAAAATTACAACCGAAGGACGAAATATAACCTCATAAATATGTGTAGTATTCGTTGATATTAGAAATAAAAACTGTAGATTAATGAATTTTGCTACGACATTTCTATAGAGCGTAGCAATTTGGTAATATATCTAATCCTTTGATAAATATCATTGTGGAAAAATACAATCGATGGCGATAAAAAAAATACTTGCCTCCTGTGAGGTTTGAACTCACGACCCCTGGTTTACGAGACCAGTGCTCTGCCACTGAGCTAAAGAGGCTCGATGTTTTTCTCTCTTCACCAATAAATGATCAGGTGCAAATTTTATTCATGATATAATTACGATAAAAATACAGTATTACTGACAAAATCAGGCAATTACATCAACATAAAACTAAAAAGAATTAAATTAAAAACATATTTGTATTGCAATTTACAACTACACGCCCCTAGATAGTAGACATCGAAATTGTTTATTTACATTGGAGCATTCGCATTAGTGTTGTAATGTAATTCCGAGATATTAGAGGCAGAAGAAAAACTGTATAATTCTGTATAATTCTCGTAACAATGTTTTATGTAAATCTATTAATTACTCTACTGAATGACTCGACACGAGAATAAAGAACAAACGTTGGTAACAGAAGTAATATTTACTGATTATAAGAGTGATGGTACAAAAGAACCTGCTAATAAGCCATAGAAATGTCTAACAAGCCATTAACGTTTCAGTCACAAAGCAGCGTGAACCTCTTTAAAATGCAAATACACAAGTAACAGAACGGAACAAGCAAAAACATGAACGTTATAGGTTATGTTAGACGTAGTCACATGTGAAGTAACGAACAAATTATAAGAAACTTACGAAAAGGAAATGGTAGAATAAATTCATCCATTGATCAATTTTTCAAAATTTTGTTCAAATAAAGCAATAAAATTAATTCTATTGATAAATCAAAAAGTTACAAGAATGTTTACTACATATTTAACAGCTTGTTAAACGTTTCTAAAGCTCACTAAAATATTCTTTTTTACCATTGTTCCTACGTCCAATAAATATTACTTTTGTTATCAATTTATCACCTGATATATTACAGAGTGAAAAAAGAAAAACATGTTTGAAACATATGTTTCAATCCAAGTGTATCTTAGGATATTTGAATATTTTCGCTACTCCCTGTATGTCTTTCATTGAATTCTTAGAATACAGAACTATATGAAGAGGTTAGGTCTTGGGTTAGTCACTGTATATTTCGAGACAAAAAATACGCTGATATACACCATGAAAACGAACCGATCGGATAATCTATTTATACAATGCAACATCCCCTGAATCACCAGGAAACATCTTTATATTATGAGCGCGCGCGCGCGTGTGTGTGCCCCGAGCTGTCATACGCCGTTTCAAAAATAGTTTCGACCCAGAAATCCTGCATAACGCGAGACAGATGTCAATTGTCACTTCCCGTTTTGCGCGTCGATCACAATGAGCCCACGGTGATCCCTTCCTGAAGGGACACGTGCAAATTCTCTTTCTCTAGCCAGCTACCAGAAAGGGCAGATGTTGGGACCGTCTTAAAGATTTCAAGGGGAGACCCTTTTCAGGCCTTTCGTCGTACTCTTTGAGACGCTATAATAAAAGACCCAACGGAACGTACCCGTGAGCCCATTGTGCGATTAAGCAGATGTTATTCGTTGAATGCGCAATGTATAATATGAACCCGCGAACAAAGAATTCGATTTTTCTACCGAGCGCGGAGATTTTTGCATTTTCCCGATCATACGGCCGGGAGAAAGGTGACGATGCTTGGCCAACGAAAGTTCACCGTTACAATCTACCCCCTCCTCCTCTACCAAGATCCTACAGTACCGTTTTATAAATCGTCGAGTAGAAAAAAAATCTGCCGTCTGTTTGATAAGCTGGCATATGTACGAAATGGTGAACGATTCTGTTACATCAAACTCGTCAAACTCATGTTCAGTCAAGGATCAATTTGCACTTAGCTACCATATCACGAACCGTAGATACACAGTTAGTTCACCACGGTCAAAAATATCTCAATGTTTTCCAATCATACTAGTACCACTTATTCTTTGTTTATTCAGTGTATTCGGTTTTCATCTCAAAAATAAAAAATAAATAACTGCTTGTCTATTATTCGTTATACAAAAATACAAATTTCTAATTCTGGAACGAAATATTTCAATATTTAACTGTTCTATCAAGTAAACGTCACGAATGAATTGCTATACGTTGTTTTTGTCGGTTATTTATTGTTTAAATAAAATTTTACCCAACTCTGCCGTCCGCTTTTTAATAAGATTCCCTCTCTGAAGTATTCAATACAACTCTGACGTCCGATTTTGCGCGGGCCTTCTTTTGGTCGCTTTCACGGAACATAACAATGACTTGGTCGTCTGCGAACCGCGCAAGGACGGTCTACGGTGGTGCGAAGCGCTAGTGTCGGAGTTGTAAATCCGTTTCCCGTCGATCTCGACGTCAGGGCCGAGGTCAACCGGCAGCAGGACGTACCCAACTCGGTGACTTTCTACTTTCTGTTTTTATTCACTGCTGAGATCGTTGCCAGCAGATGCTATGCCTTGAAGAAGATCATCAGCTATCGCGGTAAAATTGCCACATTCTAACTGCGCTATCACACGTTACGTGACCCAAGTATTCCATGTTTTATTAATTAAATTTTGCCAATATATGCTATGGATATAAATAAGACAAAAATGTTACGTAAACGTAGGTTATTTAAAGTTTTATCAAAAAGTTATTTCTAAAATACCCAATACGAATAACGAGCTTACTGTTACTAGATATAATAATTCAGAAGTAAGTCCTAACCTTACGACAAAGACGAGACATTTGAAAATTCTTCGAACAAAGGAATGGATTTGAGTAGGAGCATTTGGCGTTCCCATTTCGTTCGAACGGGAATTTTGACAAAAGTTAACGTATAACTGACATGTGTAAAAGTTCCTTGCGTGCATCTTTTCCGAAGTTTCCCGTTGGTTGAAAACGGACTTGCGCTCAACTGCTTCACGGGACGAGCGGTGGTCGGGCGATGGGACGAAGCAACCTCCACTCCGTACCCTTGAACCTACAGACGCTCGCAGCGTTGCCGCCTCGTGCAGCTATGCTGTGTGTCGTTTCACTCGGCTATCCTCGGTTCCCCTCGGCGGTGCTTCCTTCGCAAGAATTCCGCGTCCGCCGTCGTCGTTGGTGGCTGGCGCGACGCCGGTGTGCCTGACGTCACGACTCGGCGTTACGCGTAGCGTTACGTAAAAAACGTGCTGCTGAACTCCTTGCTAACATGTCGGTATATAGCATCGACGCGATGCTCGCCGTGCATAGAAAAGAAAATACGAACGGAAACTCGTAACGTACGTATTTCTGAATCATTGCAGGTTAAACAATACTCGACGTTTTCGAAGAGCAAATGGAAGGCGTCCGTTTTGTCGTATTCTATAACGATACTGTTACTCGTTTTTATGGTTTGTGACGTCGCGCGTTAGTAGTTTTTTCTTTCTGTCATACGTTGGCCTTGCCGTCTGGATCTGGGTTACGCTCAACCGTGCTTTCTCCGCGAGATTTCCGTGTCTGTCGACGATGTCGACTGCGTAGCAGACGCAATGCATAGTCTGACGTCACGCGCCGGTGTTACGTAAAAAAAGAACATGTCATGAACTGGATTAAAGGCGTGGCAACAGCCCGGCGTGAATTTTAATCGTGACGAAATTGCCGCGATCTACGCAAAATAACAATGCGGTTATTTTCGCGTCCGCGCAACGGGGAGTACGAATTTTTTTTGCTTCACAGTGCATTAGCCTCGCGTTTACGGCCATTCTGGATCTGGGCTGCGCTCGAATACGCTTTCTCCACAAGAATTCCGTGTCTGCCGACGATGCTGACTGTGTCGGACAACATTGAGAGTACAAGCTGACGTCACGTGCAGCGTTGCGCGTAGCGTTACGTAAAAAAAACGTGGCTGACGAATCAGAAACGCATTGGTCTATTACTGTTAAGGCCGCATGATAAATCAGCTATACGGTAAAGCAACGTAGCCGGTGCGTAGGTTTATTACGATGAAAAATAACTCTAGCACGGCGTCGTGAATCGTTTCACGTCCGCCAATGCGACGCTGTATCATCGTACGATGCTTCGCGAGCAAGATAATTGTAACAAAGAGAACAGTCTCGTGGCAGTCTATGAAGTTATTCATTTTCCTTTCCGAATATCGATGGAAAATTGGTTTACCGTAAATCAACGACCGACGGGGTTCGCCTTCTTCCTTTACCTCCCTTACTCTCATTCGTTCTTTCTCTCCGCGTCTGTCTCCCGTTCGCACGCTCGTGTGCCATTTACGAGACAAACCGGTTTACGCTTTTTGCGAACCCTGGCTTCGCGAAGAATGTTGATTTTTGCGTTATACACCGCTGGGAACCTAACCTACATCATTATCCGGATGAGCTGGCCGCATTTGAAGTCTCGTTTCCTCGCGGACCTTGAGTCTTCTTCGTCAGATTTTATTTTTCGTTTCCATTATTAACGCAACGAAGAATGATGCATTCGAGGGTATTCAAGACGAATGTCCTCGGGGCTCGTGACTCGGCAGGCAACGCCGCGACACGCACGAGTCTGGCATCGGCGAAATGACCGACGGGTACGTGCTCCGAGATAAAAAAATTCAGTCACGGCGAAGGAATGACTTCATGACCGGGGACAAATTCGGCAATGTCTCGGGACTCGTCATTCGAGGCACGAGCTATCGCCGAAAATATTTTTACTACCGAACGCGCCGAGCATGCGTCTTCGTTGATTAGCGTAAGTGGCTATTGTTCTCACTAACCTACAGCACTGTGCTCATTATCATTTTTCATTCGTGACGGTACTACCAAACAGTTCCAACGGCCTCTCGATAAGTCTGCAGCCGTGCACGTTAATGATTCACGGTAAAACACACCAGATAAGCACGAAAATTTAAATGTATTTGTTTCTATTGAGAGAAATTAAACTCTCGGGTACTGTTGTCCATTATACTGTACGTAAACCGTAAGATTATTTTTTCGATACGAAATAATAAATGTCACATGACTACGATTGATCTCTGTTCGCGTAGTTTTCATGAAAATGGCGACATCTACCAAAAAACATTACAAACTCTTTGGCACTACTGCACATATCAGATCATAAGAGGGACCGTTGCAGCTAACAGCATTTAAAATAATATTTTTACATTTCTTATTGTAAAACGTTATGTTTTACATAAACAATCATTAATTTACTCAAAACTTTCATTCATTTGTATGAACTTTTACATTAAAAGAAAGTTAATAAATATCATTGTAATCATTAAAATTCACGTATAAGTTATTATTTTTTACTCAAACTTAAAGTTGTTTCCTCAATTTTACAATAAAGTTGCACAATTTATCGAGTCACGGACTTTTATGTTAAATAACCTCTAATATTTGATCATGGCACGTTATAGAATTACCTGCTATTTTCGTATTGTTGCAGATATTATCTTTTTACGAAAAACACCCAAGAAAAACCGAAATATACAAAACCTATTCGGGAAATAAACAACTTAATTACGTTAAATGCTTCGCGGAGTTTATCTTGATGCGAGTATTACAACCTAAACGGGTCTTACTGTCTGCAACCAGAAACCGGTTAGACGAAACTTTCGAAAATTCCAGAATGACGTAGCTTTCTCGCGTGTACATATGCATGCACCACGAAGATACACAATCGTGTCTCTCACGTCGTTCTTCATTTACAGTTACTTACATAAGACAGTCTTCAACCTTTTTCTTGATTCTTCGACGCATGGCAATCGACTTGGTCACGTTTTATCGTACGTAAAGAAAGCATGTATGCAACTGAACGTTATTGCGAATACTTGCCAACCCATTATTACCGGAAAATTTCTTTCCATATATATACTCTCCACTTACCTTAGTCACGTTGTTAAATCATTGTTGTAATATGATAAAAAGACACTTAACCAATAAATTGCGCTTAAACGAGCGCACGTAATATAAATATTTTGCATCTCCGTAAATGTTGCAATACACATCAATATACATATATGTATAGCAATACAGGGGATTTCGCGAGTTCGACATCGAACGGGTGATTTAACAAAATTTCAAGTTGCAATTCCAATTCACGAAACACATCGTTTCACGCCATTCAAAATTATGCAAATCGAACTATTTCAATATAATAAAAAAACAATTATACTCAGGTCGAAGAAGAAATTGACTTGGTACATTTTGTAATCGTTAATTGTTCCTGTCTACAATTACAATTTTAATTATCAAATGCAATTATTACTTAACACGGTTAAATAATTGTAATTCTAATTGTAATTGTAACTAAACAATTAATTTGTTTATAAATTTATAACAAACGTATAAAGTAATCACTACGTTACATACTGTACACAATATTTGTAGTCCCATGCTTGTACCATGCCTGCTTACTTCTCTGTTTGAAGGACACAGAGCGTATGCTTGAAAATTTGCACGAAGATATAAACGGTAGACTGGTGGGGTAGTCGCGTGGAATGGTGGGAATAACCTTTCAGTGACTTGGACGGCCGATTGCGTTTGTGCAGACTTAGTCATCACCCGATACAGTAAGGCAGTGTTTCTCAAACTATAATTCGCGGACCCCTGAGAATTCATGAGTTCTCATGGGGAAGATAGTAGCATATTATACAGAGTGTTCAGCCACCCCTGGGCAAAATTTTAATGGGGGATTCTAGAGGCCAAAATAAGACGAAAATCAAGAATATCAATTTGTTGATGGAGGCTTCGTTAGAAAGTTATTAACGTTAAAAGTTCCACCAGTACTGAATTTTTTTCTCGAAAATGCGTAAGATTTCGAGGTTATGTCTACTCACCAAAAATGATTGTAATTGACCCCTGCAATCGAAAATAATTTTTCCAGAACGATTTGAAATTTTTTTTTCCATCGAAAAATTTAGGCACCTAATTAGATTTTCAGTAAGGAATTTTTTTCTCGAAAATGCGTAAAATTTCGGGGGTATGTGTAATGACCAAAAATGATTGCAACTGACCGCCGCAACCGAAAATAATTTTTCCAGAACGATTTGAAATTTTTAAATTTAATTGTTAATAACTTTTTAACGAAGCCTCCATCAACAAATTGGTATTCTTGATTTTCGTCTTATTTTGGCCTCTAGAATCCCGCATTAAAATTTTTCCCTTCGTCATCAGTAGTAAAAACATTAAGCTTTCAAGCTAAGAAGAGTTAAAATTCTTATGGGATCGAGAAGTGGAAGTGATTTTTCTCATCGATTCGTTCTTCGACCCAACTATAACGAATTAAATCAATGTAAAAAATAAAGTACTCACGTTGCAGCTAGGAAGTCAATGCATGTTCTGTATGATTTTAGAGGATTGTTAGGACTTCGTAGTCTCTTCGTTGTTTCTCCGGAAGCGACTGTAAATAATGAAAATATATTTTTAATCATCTGTAATTAATTGTAGTATATACTTCATATTTAATTAATAAACAATATACCATAACTATAAGTATGTTGTTCGCTTGGCGATCGAGAAAGTATCTCTTCGGTTCTGGCAGTTAATATTTCGTTGATTCTCCAATCTTGTATTTCTTTACGTAATACTGTAATTGGATTGTCGTGATCCGTATCGTCGGAACATTTATTACTCACAGGCTCGGTATAACCTTTACAATTTACGCTTTTCTCTTCCGTAATTTTTTCATGGGACATATTTGCTGCAGATCGTTGTTTCGTCGTGAATTTACACGACCCCTTTTCGTTCTGAGCGAGTGATATTTTAGTCCTTGAGGTCAATTTCGCGTATGGCTTTTCTTGCAATTTTCTAGAATAAGATCTTTTACCCATTGTGGAATTCGAAGCTTTGTCGATCGATGAAATATTTCGATTGTCATATGGCATTTTCTAAAATTACAAAATAACCATGCTAAAAAGTATTTCGAATAATCGTAAAGAGAACTAGCTTGCAAAATGTATGGACATGTCAGTAAAAAGACTGACAATGAGATATGAAACGAAATGAATAAATGTGAAGAATTGAAAGAGAGCGCCATCTATAGAAAGCAGTGTATGTTGTTCTAATAAATCACTTATGGTAGAGCCGTAATGGGTTCAAATTCAATATCGAAGTACAATTTCGTTGGAAACGATAGAAATTATAATTTAAGAAATAATTTATTTACTTGCATCTCTATCGGTTAATTCACGATACATGCAATTGCCGTTAACAAAATAAGCAAGCATAACAGCAATAGTGCAAGTAAACCACTATGATTTGCAACTAATAAAAGCGATAAGAATTCTGTAGGTAATATCTGATAATCTTATAAAGTTTAACGAAAACTTTATCTAACGCAAATAGTATGCGTTTGAAACAAAAGAATGCAAATAAAAAACGACGATTTTGTCAATTTTACTCGAACTATGCCAAAATGTTGAAGGTTTTTTTATACAACACCATTTATTTGGAGGTTCTGCTGCTTTTACGAATTATTACCTGCCCTTGCTTTGTTACCGTGACCAACGCAAATCGTAGTTAAGCGGAAAAGAAAACCAAGTAAAAAGAATCGTTCGCAAATAATTCCTTCCTTAATATTCAAATACGTGCAAATATATTAAAAACACAAAATTAACATTGCAAACAATATGATTCAATACAAGCCAACATTCGTGTATTCTAATAAAATGAGAAATAACTAAGTAATTTAATAAAGAGTACAATATAGTTTATAAATAATCGATCAATGCTACTTGGAACATAATGTAAAAATGGTGTATTGATATAAAACATTAAGAACATGTATTTATTATTTACCTTATAAATAAAAAGATGAATACTTCGAAGCACTTGAAATAAAGACTGTACCTTCTATGGCTGGTATGCTGCAGTCAACTGCCAACACGAAACATCTGCTCATTTTCTACTACCTTCGTCCTTATGCTCATTCACTGGTAATTCCCGTATTGTAACAATAAATAGTTTATATCTTTATTCGCAATATTAATTGTGATATAACTCTAATAATTTCGTATCATTTTTTCGGAGTAACTTGTTGATACTTGAATCTTAATAATTAAGCTTTTAAATAGATGAAAATCAAATAACGAACTAAATAAGCATTAAATAAGTTCATAATTGATTCGTATAATTATTTGTTAAAGACAGAAATGTTGCGATTAACTCCTATATTATTTTATATGTTTATTGCTCTTGTAAACGGATTAATGTTTAAAAAGTAAACTTATAATGGGTTTCGACAAGCGTATGATTTGGAAGTAATGCAACGGAATTTTTGAATTCACACCTGGGAAATGAGATATTTGTTTTCTGAATTTGGATAGTTTTAGG
Organism: Colletes latitarsis; assembly: GCF_051014445.1. NCBI lineage: Eukaryota > Metazoa > Arthropoda > Insecta > Hymenoptera > Colletidae > Colletes > Colletes latitarsis. The sequence goes on along the minus strand of NC_135135.1, from coordinate 19,540,459 downwards.
ATCGAAGATTCGTGTAGCCTATCACATGCCACGAAGAAGTTTGTAATATTTCGAATACTTGTTTGTCTAAATATATTCGAAGTTCATGCACATACGGCACGCACGTGTGTATAAATCTATTCTAACCTTAAAATTATTCGCGTCAAAGTTCCTTTAGCGCCACAAGGTGTATCGGTAATTTGTGCTCGAATATAAAGGTTTTTACTATAAATAAAGCCAGCAGTGTAATTGCAATGCAGGTGCCGACAAATGTGGATTCTAACCAGATTAAAGCCGTATGTATTTGCAATGATTTCATAAACGAATGTTCATACAAAGATCATATCGAAGTATATAAATGTATGTACAGCCATGAAATGTAGAGAATCGTTAAATTTTTATGCGTGGTAATGCAAACAAATCGTTAATAAATGAAACTTTAAATGATCAGAATTTTTGTACTCCAGTTTCGAGAATTCCTGACATCTTATAACAAATTATCAGAAATTTGTTTTATTGACTGCATAAATGATTTTACTGCTCGGGATATCAAGCCACAGGAGGATAAGTGTGCCCTAAATTGTATGGAAAAGTACTTGAAGATGAACCAACGAATATCTCAACGATTTCAAGAATTTCAAATGATTGCTAATGACAATGCACTAACACCTAACAAAAAATGAAGCATGGTAAATAATTTTGTAATAAAAAATATAATTTTATCTGTCTTTTGAATAAAATTGATCTATAATTTAAATTGATACAAAAATTATGAACATTTTAATTTAACATTTATAAGTTGAACAGTAATTGCGTAATATTTAAATATGTAAAGCATTGAACAAGTTCTAATAGACTTATTATGTAAAAAATTGTTAAATAAAAATGTTATCTTAAATGAAGTAAGTGTAAATAATTAAAATAGAATGGTACCAAATGTGTAAATATATTAGCATTGTAATTAAAAGGTTTTAAAAGTTTGTGTTTCAATACTTCCATGATATTGGGAAAGGAAGAAAGATAAATAATGTATATTAATTGTTTGTAATTTTTTGCATAAAATCACGTAAGAATATACATATAAATAATTTATTTTAGAAAACAAATTAACAAAAAAGGATTTCGTGTAGTTTAGCTTGATTTTGAATGACCGAATTCATGCAACTTTGGTTTTCCATGAATTTCGATGTCCATACTGTTTGTATCCCATTCAAAATGGGAAAATTTTGGTAAAGACTGCATGGAATCTATATTTGACGTAGGACTTATACTTTGTAAGCCAAAACTTGTGCTAGAAATTTGATATTCCTGATTATGCATCACTGGTTCCGGATTTGGCGAATTTGGTGGAGTTCTTCTTAATCTCTTATAATCTGAAAATCTCTTTAATGGTGCTTGATCTACACAAATGGCTTGTGTAGTGTGTCTAGTTTTATATAAAATTGGACAACCTAAATCTCCTTTTAAGCTTAAACTGTATAAATTTGCAAGCCGACGAAGTTTTTCTCGCTCAGGTTGACGCATAGGATGTAATTTAAGTTCACTTTGAGTGGGATCTTGTAAAAACCTGGACACTTTTTCGTTAGCTGATGTGATAATCGAATATCCAGGTTTATTGTCAACATGACGACGACCAGCACGAATTTCTCTTCCACTATGACCATCTCGAATTCTTTGAATTCTTTGTCTATAGCTTTTTCTTGCTTTATCTGTAGCGTGCTCAAAACTTCCATGTAATATCATTTGGAATGCTGAATCTGTAGTAACTTTATCTTCGTTAGTACTTTCACCATCGTCCCACCAACTCGGTTCTCCAATCCAATCCGACTGTTCGTCGTCTCCTAAAGTGAAAAACATCAGTTGAACAAAGTACTTATTATTCAAAGTTAATAATTGTATACCTTCTCGATCTTCGTCATTTGTAATAAGCCCGGCTTCCGAATCACTAGACGAGATGCTCGAACTTGATATTTTTGAACAATCAATTGAATCTCCCGTTTGCATTTTAATGCGATTTTTTGATTTTGCATTTCTATTTGGTTTTAGAGATCTCATTTCACAATCTATAGAACGCTCCCTACATGATCTTTTACGTTTTCCACACCTACAACAAAAAATTCATTTTGTAATAAGCTGATTTTCCGAAATTCAATTTTTTTTCTATCGTTATGTAACGCGAATACATTATTATATTACATATATTACCATATCGTTCCATATCTATTTTTGCAATCGCTTCTGAAAATCCTCTTTTTATCTCCAAGTGTTGTTGACATAATTGCAACTGTTTGAGAAGTTGAAGGGTTTGATTCTAAATCAATAGCCATTCTCTTGAATTTTCTTTTACGTCTTGGATTTACTCTAGGTACAAAATTTTCATTAACTGAATCGCTTTCAATATTGCTAGGGTTATTGAAATTGGAAAAACGCGCAAATCTTTTTGTTTGATTTGTATCGTCGCTATCGGATTGATATTTGCACATGGCATTATGTTTTGGAACATGGATATCACATATGGAAGACGAACTGTCATCCGAATGTTTGTTCATGTGTAGAGATGCTGAAATGAAAGAATAATTATTTAAATATTATTTTCAAAATTCTTTTATTATTGTTCATGTTGTAAAAGTTACTTTTCAAAAATGTATAAACTTTGACTTCTTTATACAATTAAATATGGTTTCTACAAAGACAATCTTGCTAATAATCCTTTGTCTGCCACATAGAAGTAGACTGGAACTGATTTCATATAAATGTGATTAGAACATGTGTTTGGCTCCAATGTGATTTTTATTCAAAAAGTATTTATATAAAATTTTTACTTACAAATCATTTAAGTAGATAATTCTTTAAAATAAAAATAATTTTCTTATATTTTTAATTCTTTTCACTTACGAATATTGCCTGTGGAACGGGCTCTTCTTCTGATACCCCATCTACGTCTGACATTTGCACTATTTCTGCTTTCTTCCAATGCCAAAGTTAAATCGTGCACAAGTGCCTCCATTTTTACTCTTAAATCAGCTGGTACAGCTTTCAAAACACCCTCCATTTGAAGGATGCGATTGTTCCTAAATATTATTTAACACAATGCCAATGAAATTTCAATATCATAATATAAATCATCGACAGTATTGAAAATTTATTATATAACAAATAACAGTAGAAAGATTATCTTGTTCTAAAACAATTGTGACAGTGTTTTTCTACATATATATAATAATATTTTACTAAAATAAAAATATTTATTGACATCTATACATCTGTTCTAAATAATGTTAATTATTGTTTAATTTACAATACAAAGTATATAATTTCAAAATTAATTCGAACACTGTATGTCCATTTTTTTTTTCTTTAATAAGCAAATATGGTTTATCTGGTATGTATCTTGTTTATTGCTTTATAACTGTTAATAAATTTAGATAGACAACAAACAACATGCTGTTGTAAAACATTACGATGTAAAATATTTATAGTATTATTTAGGAATATCGATTATTAAAACAAAATTCGAAAAATATCAAAACTGCATCATATTTTAAATCAGTGACAAGATAGAAACACAGATTAAGTTCACACTCACCGTATACTACAATTGCGTAAGATGTGAATGTGCTTTAAATTAGTATCATTATTAATTAATAACTTGTTTAATTGACAATGAAAAAAAAAACAAAACCAGCGATAACAAACTGTCAATTCCAAGACTATTTTTACTGTGCGCCACGGATCTTCTCTGTCTATCTTTCTCTATGTAGTGTGTGAATTAGTGTAAGGTACACATATATAGGTGTGTGTGGGAGTTACCAATTCTACGAGTAATAATTGGTTACGGTTGGACTATTCCACCATAGGTGTGTTCCAAAATTGAGAACTTATATCTAAACGTAAAGCTTGTGTTTCTATAAAAAACAAAATCGAAGAAGTAGTACACAAATGTTGTATCTTTCTAATACAAACAATATAAAATAAAATATAAATTTCATGTACAATTCTAATCATTATATGACTTGTTCTTAATATCGATCAATAACACTATAATGTTACTATAAAGTTACATTCTTTATTTCATTACTCGCAAAATTTGTTTAACAAATTGTTGCTAATCATCGTTGATCCGAAATTAAACATGCGTACTATAGTACGTTCTACAAAACGATAAAATGAAATCAAACAAACCATGTAACTACGATAGGACCATATTTGCTAGAGCTATTCCCTATACTTAAAAGTTGTTTTACGTGAGCTACGTAATCTTTAATTTACACCGACTGAGATCCCTAATTATAGCGTCGTTTTGACATAGCTGACCAATGAAATAGCTTCTGTTTACATTCAAATTCATTGCCTTATGGAACGTATGCATGTACTATATATTTCGAAGATGACGCGGATTGAAAACGAGCCTTTAGCATATTTTTTCGGTCATTTCCGGTTGTGTTTTACAGACGCTTCGTGTCTATCCAAAGCTATTGCCTTTTCTCGGTCGAGGTTTTGACTAAATCGCATTTATGGAGAGATAAGTAATCTTTACTGAAACATAGTCTTCTTCGCTTCAGTGCATGTGTGTGAGGTGATAATTTGGAAGTAATGAAGAATTGCTTGGAAACGTATCCTATCGAGGGAAAACCTGGCGGTTGTGTAAATAGCGCGTAGTGGTAACTGCGCGTATGTTGTGCGCATTCGCGGACAGATGAGCGCGGGATCGTGATACCCAGACGCGAGGGGACTGTAGCACGGGTGCTTACATGAAGTAACGTTTAATGGAGTTTATATGAAGTGTCGGGTATCGTGAAATCAACGTTTTTCACGCATTCATTGTTGTACGTATAATAAGTGCTTGGTCCCAAAGGGGGCCGCATAATGGACGGTGCCAATGTGAATGGCGGGAACGCCGATGAGGCGCGCGAGAATCCTAACCTAGAAAGTGGTAGTATGCCGGAATTACAGGAGGCACAAGAAACTGTAGAAACAACTATTCAAATGGACGGTCAGGAAGTTAATGGCGATATAAAAGGCCCATCAAAAAAGAGTCCAACACCAATCGTTAGAAGAAAGCTGCGAAAGTTCAAGGCCAATTCAACTAGTACCATTGAAAGTGATACAACATTAGATACAAAAGGACGCAAGCGTAAGCTTTCGGAACCTGATGATGTTAGCTCGGAGGATTCTATGGAATTCAATGGATTTGATGCACAAGGGGCTAATGATTTCGAACCAGGAAGTCATGTCTTAAGAAAACTAATTGGTATCAGTCATTGTTATGCCATATTCAATATGTAGACTATACATTTATCATAGAGAATAATGTTATCATATATATTCTTCTTTTTTTCCTGTAAGCAAATAATTGTAGAATGAAAATAGTAGATCATTGTTTTTGTTTACATATATTATTTAATAAATAATAGATTGGGTCGATCTGTAACTAATGTCTTAACAAATATTAAGCAGGAATTCTTATATTCAGCATTTTTTTCTGCTTTGTATATGATATATAAGATTTTTTTAAATTTTTGTGTAATATATTGTTTTTATATAATTTGATGGTCTTAATATAATCATAATATATGAACAGTATAATCAGAATATAAATTTATTATATTAATTAGTACTTTTTTATTAAAGATAATACTTGAGAACTATTAATTGAATTCCTTTTTAGCATTTTAAAATATACTGGGTCTTTTTTTGTAATATGTAAAATACCTGTCATGTAACTCAGGGGCATATCATTTTTTAAAAATATAGTATCTCGATTTTTGTAGGTTTTTTTATTAGAAACATTCTTTTCCATGCTTTATGTAACAATGAAAATATTTCTTGGTGAAAATAGGTTTTCTTATATGTCTATATAATTTATTACAGCCGAAGCTGAGGTAGCAGAAGCTCAATTGGCAAAACGGTTAAGATATAGTATAAAGAAAAATTATGATGGGAGGAAAGATGACGAACAAGATTCAGATGACTACAAAATACATCATTATGATGAAGGACGTTTGGTAGATATGAAAAAGATAAAAAGGGAAAAAGAATCTGATAGATCAGAAACAGATTCAGTCGGAATACCAAATACTATGGAGTTAGAAATAGAAGTACAAAAAGCAGATGAAATTTCAATGAAATCAACAAATTCATCTGCAGCTAGTAGTCCAGCTACGTCTCAAAAATCTAGAAGTAGTCGTATGTCTCGTGGGGTTAGTCCACCATCAAGTACTGGGAAACAGAAAGCAGCTGTTGATATGTCGAATCCTGCATTCAAAGAACCTTTTAGATATGGTTGGAAGCGAGAATTAGTATTTAGAGCAAGTACTGATTCAACTCTTAAAAGAATGGCTGATATTTATTACTATACACCAAAGGGCAAGAAAGTTCGAAGTTTTAGAGAAGTTGCAGAATTTCGTAAGTGTAATTTATGAAAATAATATGCTATATAATGATGACGTGATTTGGAAGTAAATATAATTTTTTTTTTCTTTTTTTTAGTTCATACAAAGGAGTTGACTATTGATAATTTTACATTTTTCAAAGAACCAATTGGTATGGATGATCCTGAGAAGGAAATTATTCGAGACGCGAAAAAAATGAGAGTACGTAATTTTACTTTTTGGGGTTATTAAAAATTTATATCAATGTTTAGTTTAATATTAATTTTTACTCTGCTACAGGGATCTACTTCAAGAAAAAGTTATGCGTATAAAAAAAGTACACCTGGAAGAAGAGCCATGGGAGAATCACCTGCTCCAGTGCCTGTACCTGTGCCTACAAAAGTTGCTTCTAAATCGCCGAAAGCTGCGACCCCGGGATTTAAAGTTAAAGTGCCTGCAAAGAGAACTCCACAAATAAGTATGCATTTATGTTAATAGAAAGTTGTATTTGTTATTATCTGTAACTTCTAGTTATCGTATTAATCCACTTAATTAATATTGTTAAGTCACTGTATACTTATTAACCAAATGATATTTTTCTTTTAGTAAGTACTCTTATACCCATATGTATGTTCCATCTATCTTTACAACGCTTGAAATACCTTTTTTTACTTTTATGCCGGGAATACACTGCTGTTCATGAGCTGCACGCGTGCTGCTCACGAACTGTTCCCTCTAGTATATTCCCGGTTTTAGATCATAAAATAATATTCCTTACCAAGTTGAAGCAACTCTGAATTTTTCTTTTCTTTTTTTTTAAATATTATGTTTCTAATTGTGTAATTTATCGAAATACTCTCAACTTTCTGTGATTTTATAGCACATTGTTTTATAAATAGCGAAGTAATAATATTTTATAATCATGATTTTGACGAGAATTATTTGCATATGCATAGCAGAAATAAAGCCACCTGTTGAAGAAAGTGAGATGCTTCCACCACAACGGACCACAAGCACAAGAAGAAGTCAACCATTGATAGAAAAACCACTACCACCTCCTAAACCTAAAAGAAAAATTACGTAAGTAGCTAATTTGTTTTAATCATTATTGTATTTATTATATGGTATAATCGCGGTTAATTTGCAATACTCGAGGGTATCCAATTGCTTACTAGTTAGACGTGATTGTTAATCATGTTTAACGTGCTTTGAAAAGGTCCAATGAAGGATTTACAGCATGTGCATTCATTATATTTTTTGAGAAAATGAATATCCCTTTTTAGAATTCTTGTACAATAACATTTCAAAACGTATGGAGTAAATGGAGAAAATACGAAAAAGTAATAAATTACTTCGTGTCATTCTAAATTCCCTATTTTATAAAATTCTAACTTCGTAGTAGTTATTATACTAGTACAGAAATATTTGTTTTATTTTGCTGGTTAAATTTTTTATTTTACGTTCTTTCATATAAAATTTTGTCTAATGATTAGGTTGCATAAATTTTGCTTCAGTAGGCGCGTAAAAATTAGAATTTGCATTACAAGAATATATTGAAGTATACTTTATTTGATTAATCATAAAATGCATGCTGTATAATAAGTATACGTAATTAAAGAGTTCGAGATTTTATTCTGAAACAGTTCAAACTTTTCCTTCTATATTTTTCATAACTGTATCCTTCTTTATCCTTTTGATCCCTATATCCCTTATTTAAATTTTGTGTTTTATTCCTTGATCCCTTTCCCCAATCAACGCACATCTTACAGGCCCAAAGTTCAAGAACCATGCAGTATAAGGTGCTCAACGAGTATGGGGTTGATACCAAGCTTACAGTGTAGTGTGTGTCTCTGTTTATATCATCCTGAATGTGTTGATGGTTTGGAATTAACGGGGACTGACAATTATATTTGCAAGGTACGTTTTATTTATAACCATAAAGTATTTTTTCTTAAAATTGTTTATAAATTATTGTCAGTTCGATATTTTAAATATTCTTTACTGTAATATAATTAAAAATACAGCCCACGTTTCTTGCCTTCTAAAACGATTCTTTATACGATCGATATTTCGATATCTAATTCTGTATGACCAATATTTAAGTTTTGAATTTATTAATTATCGGATATACTTCGATAAAGTCGGATACAAAGTATTTAAATGAGTGACGTTAATTTTGTTATAGAATTGTCAACAGGATACTAGTGAATCTCAGCAACCTCAAACAAATCCATCTTTGACACCTCCTCCGTTAATACCAATTAGTATGCTAGGCGCGCAAGGTGCAAAATCAAAACATCAAGTAAATTTAACTCCACCAAAACTTCAAAGAATTCCAAAATCTGATAATACAGATTCTCAACCTCGAAATGTTGCTAAAGTTTCAAAAACACCGTCAGCAACATCATATCCATCTTCGAATTCTGATAAGAAAGAAAGCAATTGGTATGCTCAAGCAGAAAATGAATTTTTGCAAAGTCACGATGGAATGTTACCGAAACCACCGCAAAATATTGCTCTAATGGGAGGTAAAAGATACATTGTTGTGCCAAAAAATAACGCTATGGCTGTGCAACCAGCTATAACAGTAAAGCCTGATAAAATTGGCGATAAGCCACCTATACTTCAGGATGGTTCACTTACCGATATATCAAACACTGTGGACAATTCTATAAATACAAAATCTCGTATACCTTTATCAATGAAATCTTTGGGGAAAGATGCTATCGATGAATCAACTGATAAATATACGTTGAAAGATGAAATACACGCAGAACGTACTGTATACCCTTCTGAGGAAGTAACAGAAGAAACGTGTAATAACAGCAATAGAACAGACACATTGACTGCTGACAGGTCAGAAAATGATTCGTCCAATTTAAGGACAGATCTGCCACTAGAAAGCACGAGATCAATAACAAGTAACAAATCACCCGAACGGATGGCTGTAATAAATCATTCAAACACAACTAGTACAAATAATGATCTACTTAAAGTAGATTCACGTCAATGTGTGACGAGTAGTTTGGGTGCTATTAAAATAAGTAGCAAGTAAGTGTTTGTTTCTCAAACACGCCTGTATATTTCTTTTACTTCCTTTTTTTAAACAATCTCCAGATAAGTTAAGGCAACTCTCTTTTGAGGTTTTGGCAGTTGCTTTGTACATATTGTATTTACAAGATATGTGTGCTGTTTTTGTGATAATTAATTTTATATTACATATGCGTATAAAAAAGCAATTTTAATTTTTTTTTTTTAAACATTTTTATGAATTGTGCCAGGCTGTTTTCATAATTTTGTTGAAGCTTTGAAGAGAATTAATAGAAATCTGTAGAAATATATTCATATTCTTTTATACAAAATTTACATAAATAGTATTGTAAATGCAATATATACTGATGTTTATTATATTTGGAAATATAAAAGTTCGACGTGAAAAATGAATTTGATTTTATCTTGTGATCGAAGCACACTGCCTTAGCTTCTTAGAAATGCGGCCAAATTTTTGAGACGTGTGAAAAATGAACAGAACAATCACATATCGTTGGTTCTTGCAGGTATTCTGTAATTGTAGTATCAAAGTAAAATTTCATTTCCTGATAGATTTAATTTGTTTACGTTGTTTAAAAGAATTACAAGAAATCGGATAATCTTCGTACGTGTTATTTACATTCATGCTACAATTGCAAATACAGCTACTGATAAGTGCTTCAGTGTAAAAAATCTAATTCATTTTTACTTTTTATATTTACAGATGTAAAGACATGTGCGAGCTGAAACACAAAAATCTCTTAGTGCGTTTTCCCACAAACATCCTAAAGTCCTTGTTCCTCATTATTTATACCACCTATTTATGTTTGTTTTTTGTTTCTGTACATTTATTCTAATTTTCAAATGTTACATTTTCAACCTTTGGAATTTTTTTCAGAGGCTTTTACTCTTATATTTCTTGTTCAATAGAGTATAATATCGGCATCATTGTTGTAAATCATTGGTCCTTTAAAAGCCTCTTCAAAAATTAACATTCTCTTAATTATATTAAGGAAAATGATGAATAGTTCGGATACTAGTGTAAACTTACTCTTTTACTTAAGAAAATCAATCATTATACATATTTTAATGAATGATACCCTTATTATATATTTTAGGCCTTCGTTTCTAAAAAAAAGTAATTATTAAAAATCATTTTTTGTTCTGATATTTTCAGAAGGAAACAACATCAACAGGAAACAGAACAACAACAACATTTTATGAATTCAGTCTGTGCTGGTTACCATGCTTTGCTACGTATTTTCCAATATCTTAAGGTTCAAGAATTGCTTCGGGCGGCTAGAGTGTGTAAAATGTGGCGGGACTTGGCTGCGCATCCTTCTTTGTGGAAGACCGTGCGAATGAAAAATAGTCAAGTTACAGATTGGGATGGTTTAGCAGATACGTTGCAAAGGCGCGGTACTCAACACTTAGACCTCCGAAAAATGCTCGTGGCGGGTGAATCTGATAGCATTTGGAAAAAGTTCTTGTTGGTGATACCACGTGTAACTAGTCTCGTTAAACTAGAGTTATGTAGATGCCCCGTGATGGTAGTTGAGGAAGTCATTAAGAGCTGTCCTCAGTTAGAAGTACTGAGTGCAATGACGATAAAATGCGATTCCTTGAATTTGGAATCAGTTGGAAATCTGAAACGTTGTCAAGAATTGAGGCTTAAGGCAATAAGTGGAATGTCACTGCAAGAAGATCTCACGCCTTTACAAGAATTAGTACAGTTAACGCAGCTCGTAAGTGTAATCATTTTTTATTGTAATTATTATTGTAATCTTCAACGTTAATTATCGTATTATGATTTTCATACTTGCTATATACATTGCAGAGTTTAACATCGGTCAAGGACCTTGGAAAGAAGAGAATCGATATTATACAAACATTAATAAATTTGGAGGCACTAGAATTGGGAGAGTGTTCTGATTTTCCAGATAAGTTTGGTACTACGGTTTTAATAAAATTACAAAAATTAGAACGAGTTAGGCTTGAAAAGGGACAAGGTTCGTGTTGCACATTCGATATATTGGACGGTGTATCCAAATTGCAAAATTTGAGTCAAATGGAATTGGTCAATTTTGATGTGAAAAATGGCTTTGATAAATGTCTTGCAAATTGTAAGAATATTAAAAGGTTGTTAATTATACCAACTTACATATCCCAATCGGCAACGTCCAACAATATGGTGCTTGGCGGCGTTACTGAATTGTCAAATAATTTGACACATTTCGTATGGGGTGTTACACTCGAATTACTTAGGGTTACCGAACTATTTGTTGATCAATGTAACTTAATGAATAAACAAGTTACCGGTGATTCGATACCAGTCTTAAAACCAGTACCTTGTTTAAAATTAATCGAGGATGTTGAGGATGAAAATGACAATCAGAAAGGTACGTAATATATAAATATGTCTATTTGTATGCGCATGTGAACAATATTTTTCTATTATATTATACGTGTAAAATTATTTTTAATGATTTCTATATTTTTCAGGCGATGATAAACAACAACCAAACTTAACAAATCCACAAGTGGATATATTACCGTTGCCACAACTTCAAAAACTTTTACTAACTGCATTGCCTAAAACGCGAGTTAAAATATTGAAGATTCCTTTCCATGCTACATGGCGACAAAGCATTTCAGATACTGCTACGCAATAGAAAAAAATGAAATAAACTGTACAAATACATATATTACAAGGAAAGAAAATTACCTGATATAAGAAAATTAGAAATTTTGTAAATTTGACTCTACAATGTCTGCACAACTTATTCCAATAATTGTGAATTGGATGAAAAGTAATTTAATATTTATGTACTATGTGTTTTATAGTCTTCAATTCCCCTTGAATAATGTATCGATACACTCTACAGTAATCACAAATAATGTTTTCATTAAAGCTTTTAATGACAAAAAACGGGACCATAAGTACATTGCGAGGTGTTTTGTCTGCAAAAAAAAAATTTCGTGAGAGGCTGGTATTCTTGTATTAATTCGGTTGATCCATGAAAGGCTTAAAATTTTTTTTAGGCTGCAACACTTTTAATATATGGTCCACAGATTATTTGGCATGCTGTAATGTGTATCTGCGTCAAGAGAAATGTCTGAATTTCAAAAAAGGTGTACATGTTTAGAATAATTATGGTATGAAATTAAGATTTATGAAAGTTTCGCGCACATTAATTAAAAGGGGATTGACAAATGAACTATACAATTTTCGGTTTTTACAAAACGTGTAGAACTTGTATAACATCTTATGAAAGATGTTGAGTCAAGATAGATTGTACTTTTAATTTCGTGACGTATGCCAGATTTCGATGGATTTCTATTGAGGTAGCAGTGAAAAAGAAACGAAATCATGTGGTCTACAAGGCTCTATATAGAGATTAGGCTGTATAAATAACGGTATATATTACTGTAATTGTATGTGTATCTTTAATATTTAAGATATGAGTTTTCCGCTGCAAAGAAATTATGGAGAAGTTTCTAAGTAATGTTGTAGAATGTGTAATATACTTACAATTCTGCAAAATTCGTAATCAAATATTATATTATAAAAACGTAGTGATTTATCTGTACTTCGTACAAATTACGCAATTACGATAAATTCCCTAACTAAGGTGTTTCAATTCATTTTCAAATATGATAATTATTTTTTTTCCTTCCTTCCTCATTTATTTTTCTAATACTCTTTCTGCGGGTAGTATATTGATACGATGCAAAATTAGATTTTATACTGGAAATGATAATGATACAGAAGAATATCACAAGTTTTAAGCATAAATGTATTATATACATAAAATTTTTAAATAATATAACGAAAATTATTTCACGGGTAATAATATGTAAATGGATTTTTTCATTTGAATGATGTTATCTATTGTACGTATTTGTTATATTTATATACGCTGTACTTTTTGCCCACTCTTAAATTCGTTCTTTGTAAGAATGTTATACTATTAGTTACCTTGCTTTGCAGCGTGAAAATTCAGCTAATTGTTTTATTATATAATTTTTAGTTGTACACAAACTGTATAATTTATAAACATTAAGGGGGATCTATAGATATACTCTCCTAGTTAACAGGTTAAACACAGAAATGAAAATATTTTTTATGTTAAGTACGAGCTGTGAATACTATTGAATTAAATTTAAGGATAAATATTACATTTTCATGGCTTTTAGCCTTGATATAAGTATTACAAATACTTTTATATCAAAGTAATAAATGTTGAATAACTAATAGAAAATTTAAAAAAAAAATGATTTCTTAATAATTCTCCAAATTTTTACGTTGTTCCTTTTGCTGTTTAGTTTACAATCACATTTTACAAATTTTTAATTCATTTCATTTTTCGTTTTCTTTTTTTTTTTCTTCTTTTTTAGATGTATGAACGATTCCAAACGAGAGCACTCTAGTTCTTAACAATTTCAATCACACAATTTAATGTATTTGTTATGTCGAAGGTAAAAACATTCTAATTAAAAACTTTTTATTATGTATATTATAATCATGTATTCCTATATTTATATAAGGACATACATGTGAAATAGAATACTAAATTTTTACTTTATGTAAATAATTATTTGATGATTGACCCATTCTTTTTAGATCCCCTTTAATGCAACTTTATAAATAGAATAAAAGGCAATATAAATTTATTCTTAAAAAATTTATTAAATATATTAATCATTTGTTTCTTACTTTGTACAATATAGATCTTATACAAAAGAAAAATTCGTTTCATTCATGTTTTGTATATTTTTATTTTTAATGCACATTTAGTAAGTAATTTTAAAGAAATATGAAAAAGATGGAAAATAATTAAATTTTTATATATATATATATATATACATATATATACATATGCACACGCAACACACATATACTTGTATGTATTTTGAGAGTGTGTCCGTGTTGCGCAAATATCGACATGTGTGCAATCATAAAATAAAATTATTTCTTAGTATATGATGGAACGATAAAATTGATTTTAATGTTATGTACATAGCAAATTTGTTCAACAAAGTGTGATCAATGTGCTCATTTCAGATGAAGGAAATGAAAGAATAGTAAAAAAAAAATGATTTTAAGAAGAAGTTTAGCGTAATTGCAAAAGTAGGTGACCTCTGGTGGAGATTGAAAATCAATAAAGTGCAGTGGAGTCCGTAGTACGATACGCAGGAAAGGAAGCTAGCTCCATTCTGCCATTTCGAGGTTATGTCGGTAGAGTTTCAGAAGGCACGAAGCATCGAAGGTTCTATTTTTGTTTCGGCGGAGTGTTTATTCTTGCCAGTTGTAGGCGCACGTCACACATTATAATGCATCTAAATGCGAGGAGAAGTCACGAAAGTGCTGTAAGATAGTACAAACATGGGCAGAAGAAAATCTCACGGATCGTCTAAAAGTAAACAACACGTTCCGCATCAGAGGCAGTTATCCTTAGCAAAAAGGAACGAGATAAATGCGTTGTGCGAGAAATTATTTCATCGTGAGTACACTTTTCCAGAAAATATTTTTGCACATGGCACATTTACTATATATACTTGTACCGTTCTACTTGGACCACGCCAGTTCAAAGCGATTGTAAAGTATTTAATTAAATGCAATTAGATATTTTACCGTAGTCGTTAAAAAATAATTAATGTGATTTTGTTTTTACAGTTAGAATAATTTTAAATGTTCTAAATCGTTTAAAATATATAGTACATGTCCATGTCTATTTAACCGTTATTTTTAACAGTTTGAAAAATTTTTGATTCACTTGCTTTTTTCATAATGCCCCTAACTGTGATGCTTTTGTTAAAGCGTACATGAAAAATAATAATTTTGCATTTTTTGAGTCAGTTAGCAGTAATTCAGCATACGTGACGCAACTATGGAACAACTACAAAGAGATATCATCAGTTTTGGAGAAGGTTAAACGATTGGAGGAAATGAAGACAGAATCGTCGAAGCGGTCCCAGGGGATTGGACAATTTATGAATTGGCTTAAAGAGAACGGTGCAAATATAGATGGGGCAAGCGTAGCCGAGTTTTCAGGATACGATTTAGGCTTAAAAGCAGAACGTAACTTTCTAAAGAACGAGCTGATGTTAAGGATACCAAGGGGACTTATTTTCAGTATACATAATGCAGCACCAGAATTAACTGTTCTCCAAAATGATCCATTGATACAGCATATGCCGCAAGTAGCATTGGCAATTGCACTCCTTATCGAAAGACATAAAGAAAATTCAAAATGGAAACCATATTTGGATATTCTTCCTACCAGTTATACCACTGTGTTGTATATGACTGCTGCTGATATGATTGAACTGAAAGGCAGCCCTACTTTAGGTATATATTAATTTTAAAAATTAGTCAAATATTCAACGATCGTAAAAATTGAAGTCTGTGGTTTGAAAAATTTGACGCAAGGAATTAAAAAATAGTAATAAAATTTCACGATTCCCTTTCCTTTTTTACAGAGGCTGCATTAAAACAGTGCAGAAATATTGCAAGACAGTATTCTTATTTCACCAAGGTATTTCAAAATAGCAATAATGCAGTGTCCGCTTTACTCAGGGATGTTTTTACATACGAACGATACTGGTGAGTAGTAAGAAAACAATACGATATTCAGTTTTCGATTTCTTGCGCTGGAATGACGTGCCACGCACATCGATGATCATTTGTTTCATCAGTCGGAAACGCCATGCGTGGCACGCCGATTGATTTACATTGCAACTTTGCACAGAGGTACGTGCATTTGTTGTAAAATTTTCTTATTTTTTTATGTATATTTGGTCACACGCGTTAGAAAATCAATTTCAGCACAAGCAAAGTAAATAAATATACTTTATTCTATGCACGTAAATTTGAAAGAGTACGTTTACATCAGAGTAGTAACATGTATGCTTCTTTCTGACATTGAGAGGAGTTCTGAAAAATGATCTTATACAAGACAATTATACTAATTCTAAAATTCTAAATTACATTAAATTTTATCTGTTAAAATTGATCAAATACTCTATACAATTGTATGTACAAAAGTCCGTGTTTGCGAAATCAGTCTACAGACTAATAGAAACATTTGCAGTCGGTGATTCAGTGGTCGGTCTATTAAGGTGTCTAATGTCTTCAGCTTTGTATCATTGCTAAAGTCAAGGTACATGATCAGCCTTCAATATGTATGTATATGTACGGTTTAATCTAACGTAGACAAGAAAATACTGTTGTTTATTAAGGTCTGAACAGAAATATTGCGGTCAGATCTGATTGCCGTTATTTCATATAATCAGGTATAGTTTCCCAGCTATCGTTAGCATCCAGAGAATCGTTATCGATATCACTTTTACAGTTCATCTCTCCCGCAGGTTCCTGCATGTCCTTTCTTTCCGGTCTCTTCGTCGTTGACGTAGCGATCACGTTGACCATCACGGTGCTTAGACTGCTCGAATTCGACAGTTTCCTGGCTGCTAATACAGGAGCTTGAAACACTGCTCTGGAAAAGGTGTTTCTGTATCTGTATTTCTGCTTCTGCCGAATCCTGCACACGATGAATATTGCCAAGAAAACCACGATTGTCACGCCAAGGATCGCGCCACTCGCTATTATGCTGGGTTTCACTTTCGAAAGGGATTTTCCCTTTTCGTTGTCTTCGTCCTCGTTAAGGACGCTCGTTTCTCTGAATACCGTCTGAATATTTATAGAATTCGATTCCTGTTTGACTATCCCTTTCACGTAATCGGACTGAATGACGTTCGCGGTATCATTTGTACGTATCGTTTCTCCGTCATTTATAAGCACTACACCGAGATCGGTGCTCTGCTCGGACGACTTCTTGGCCAAGTCGTCGTACTCGCCCGCGAAGTCTCGCTGAAAGTTTTTCGCGAATGGAAGAGAATCGAAGGTCGTTAACAGATCAACGATCTGCACTGTGCGATGACGCTCTTCGATGTTTCGTTTCTGGCTATCGAGGTCTTCGTTGTTGATTCCCAAATCGAAATTCGGTAGCAATCGTCTGGTAGTATTCTCCTCGGGACGAGCAAGATCGCTGTTGGTCGCGTTTTCAAACGACAGCGGTGGCAAATTCGTCGGGTTTCTTTCTCCAAATTGATAAGAACGTCCCTCGGGCGGCGACACAGTGGTCACTCCCGAGTTATTCTCACTCTCCGGCTTGTTCTCGCTGGTTGATTTCTGTGCTTTGAGTCGCGATACCTCGGCCAAATGAACTCTGCTGGAGCCTCGCTGTCGCAAAGCGATCAGTTCCTCCAAGCTCATGTTCCTCGATTTTAGAAGACGCTCTAATCTCTTACCCGCGGATCCGGACGCGAACAATTCAAAGATCTCGGCCCGCGCTTCCGGTTCTATTTCCGAAACCACGTCGTCGTAACTCTGCTTCTCGGTGGTGTTCGCGGTTTGATGATTTTTGAGAGAGTAATCAACGTTGTTCGTGAACATTCGTTGAACCTCTGTAATGTCACCGTAAGACACCGCGTCCAGCGCAGACTCTATTTTACCCTCTTCGTCAGCGGGAGTGCTAATTTGCGTATTCTGTTCTAGGTCATGGTACATCAACGGTGCATCTTCTTGGTATTCCTGCTCTGAGAACGTAGTGTAATCTCGTTCGTTGTGCTCGACGTTGCGTCGATCTTCTTGCACGATCATCTCGGTCGCATAGACGCTTTCGTTGTTCTCAGACGCGGATAAATTTTTCATCGACTTGGTACTTTCCGTTGGGTTCAAGATCTGCTGGATACTCAACGTCGAGCCTCCGTCGTTGTTGCTCCTCAAACCATCCAGAGTCTCCTCGTTTCTTTCCCCGTCTTTTGACATCAGCCAGACCGGAGACATGCTGTTTCGTCCGTTCTTGTAATCGGTGAAATCCGAGAATTCCATGATCTCGTCTTCGTCCAAGCTATCCGGCTTGATTTCGTCACCGTTCCATAATTTCGCAGTACCGTTGCTTTGCAAGAACTGCATGGAATTCGTTGCAACCGGCATCGATGTCGTAATCGCTACTGGTAGGTTCGCGAGAGGCGTAACTCCGACCGGCCGCGGATTAAGAGTGGCGAGGATCGATTTTCCAGTGGTTGCGTTCGAAGAAGACCCCGAGGAATTCGTGAGATTCTTACGCCAGAGAAGATCCACCGTGTCCATGATTGAAATCATCGGATCGTCGTGTTTTAGAACGTTCTTCAGTCCCGTGGCTTCCGTAACGGTCGTCCATTGTGGTTTATTCGTGGTGGATGCTTTCATGAGGGAATTGTACATCATTCTAGACGCTTCCTCGATGTAATCCTCGGCCTCGATGTCTTTCGATTTCAACGCATTGATCGCGTCTGCTTTACCTTTCAGGAGATCGTCGAGAGTCAGGTTTCTCCGCTGCAGCAGCTCCGACAGACTCAGGCCTTCCTCTTGCTGCATCTTCAAGAGGGACTTCAGCTCCACGGCATTCTGTCCGAATTGATTTCTGCGTTCTGATTCCGAAGTACTTTGCGTACGAAGCCAAGGTCCAGAATTGCTTTCCAGTTTTCGTTCGTTCGTGGACGTGTTGTTCACGGCTAGAGCGAATTCATAATTTTGCGGTGGTCTCCGTTTCCTTGGACGAGGTTTCAGGTACTCCTCGTCGTCCAGTTCGTGCTCGTAGTCGTTCAAGCGTATTTGAAAAGCTTCGCGATACCTCGTGGACATCGTATCTTTATTTTCTGCGAAATCTAAAGTTTCTTCTTCCCTATTGTTCGTTTCCTTGGAGTTGATTGGATTTTGTCCAGTCAAGGGTCGATCGTCTCTGTTCTTCTCATCCCATTCTCTGTATACATGTTTGTTGTCGTTTCTGAAACCAGGTTCCTCTCGTCCATTATTTCGACGATATTTTGCTACTCGATGGCTGTAATTGATCTCTTCCTCGCTGTCCGCTTTGTCATCAGAGTATCGTGATAATTCAGAAAACGGAAATAGTGGTACTGTGTCACCGTCCCTCCATTTTGGTTCGAGAGCCTCACCGTTGTTCCGCCATTTGCCGAAACGCTCGCTCGAATTTTCATCGTCGTCGTAAATCGTGCGACGTGGTAGGCCGTTCCTCTCATTTCGTCCTCGCGTTGCTTCCTACAAATAAAGTAATCTTGATTAGTATTTACTATGGTGTAATTTAGTAGAATATCAAAATATTTTATCTGTGTCGTGCACTATAGTAGCACTAATTTATATTGAAGTAAATATCTTTATAATTTTGACAAAATTGACTGTACACGAATTATTTAACGTTTTATATTTTCCCTTGTTGACATGGTTCACATAGAATTGTGAAATGGTTTTTTGCTAGTTGCATATATAAATTCTATTGTATTCGTATGCATTCAGGTAATGTAGTTCTGTTTGTTTCTTTTGTGGAAGGTATTATGGACTTTTTTTTGAAGACTAAAACGTGTATAATAACTAAATCATTAGGAATGGGGCTTGTAATACTAAAATTGACATTAAATATACAGGGTGTTCGAACACCCCTGGGAAAAATTTTAATGGGGTATTCTAGAGGCTAAAATAAGACGAAAATCAAGAATACCAATTTGTTGATGGAGGATTCGTTAAAAAGTTATTAACAATTAAATTCAAAAATGTCAAATCATTCTGGAAAAATTATTTTCGGTTGCGGGGATCAATTACAATCATTTTTGGTTATTACAGATATCTCCAAAATCCTATCCACTTTCGAGAAAAAAAATCGGATAAGTACTGAAATTTTTTGGTGAAAAAGAAAATTTTCAAATCTTACTAAAAAAATTATTTTCGGTTGCAAGGGTCGATTACAATTATTTTTGGTCATTACATATACCCTCGAAATCCTACCCACTTCCTAGAAAAAAATTCGAGAAGGTGTGAAATTTTTCGACGAAAAAAAAAAATTTCAAATCGTTTTGGAAAAATTATTTTCAGTTGCGGGGGTCAGTTATAATAATTTTTGGTGAATAGACATACCCCCGAAATCTTACGCATTTTCGAGAAAAAAATTCAGAATGGACGGAACTTTAAACGTTGATAACTTTTTAACGAAGCCCCCATCAACAAATTGGTATTCTTGATTTTCGTCTTATTTTGGCCTCTAGAATCCCTCATTAAAATTTTTCCCAGGGGTGGCCGAACTCCCTGTATAATGGTTCAATGAAATTTTGTTGCAATCATGTAGGTTTATTTATCCGCAAGTCTCGTTGTCTTGTTTCGTTGGGCAAAGTATAGATGGTGATACTAGTTACATACATACGAGCATAAGTAACTGATTATACCGAATGAAACAATTTGATAGTGATAGTGACCTTGAACTGTCAATAGCATAATATATGGCTGACAGTACCAAATGAGCAATACTAGAAAATATTATTTATCTAAATTGTTTTATTTCCCTGTTAGTTGGAATAATGGAGGTTCTAGTGTAATTTAAAATTATTAGGATGTTAATTGTGCACACAATAATGATGGGTTTTGATCATTTGTGTTAAGCTTAATTAACCATTGATTTTATTCTACTGTTATTTAACTGATTGCAATTATAATGACACAATGTTGGGAATCTTTTTAATTTCTTCTAGTAATTTGCACATAAGAAAACAGGAACTAAGATTGCATTATGTGCATTGTGTATGTCGTCTTTAAGTAATGTAATATGCCCATAAATTATCTAGAAATCTACCCTAAATTTACTGTTTATAATTTACAAATTACAAATGTGTAAATATGATTTTATGAATTATAATCAAGACGTAGCAGTAGTTAAAATACTGTGCCAACACAGTATTCTTTGTTTAGTCGTAATATCTATATTGCATGTTTAATATTTTCGTAACGGTGTTAATTATTCGTGAGCAAACATTTTCGATCTGTGTTACAAATATGAAAGTATTGTTCATTAGTATTCAATCAGTTTCTAAGTAAAACGAAGCACACGAACGTAAACAGTGAGCAAAGTTTAGTGACTATAAGAAAGGAAAGTGCAACGTCCAAACGTAATTCGTGCAATTACGGGATACGCAAGGACGACACGTACGAAAACTAATCGCGAGAAAGATTGCGAATCGATCGTGACGCATTTATCTCATATAATTTCTTATACGTATCTTCCGAATGGAAACAGCTAATTTTGAAATGGAAATAAACCTATAATTCCTATCCGCTTACTTTTTGCAAAGCTGATGCAATTACGTGTTATAAATTACACAAGAACATTACTGTTTTGCGTAAACGTACGATCGCGATTGGAGACATTTCCATTTGCAACGCTAAAGGGACATTTCTGTCGTTGCAGTGAGTTTCTAAAGATTATATCATTTTAGGAACACTTCGTGTGCGTCCCTTATTTTCTCAGCTATTAGTCGGCTTTCCCTGTTAAGACTGTGTTTATGCAACGAAACGCGTTCACCGAAATTTGTCGAAGGACACGAAATATGCGACATAATGCTTCCAAAGTCTCGAACTTCCGCGCCTTGTGTCAGCTTTCTCTTTCTCTCGCGGTTTACACGTTAACGTCCAGCTAGTACTTTTTGCCTTTCAACGACCTCAACGCGTATTTTGATGTTCGTCATCGTCGAAAGCATTTTAGCGGTGATAATTGAAGCGCATAAATTAATAAAAATCACACGAGTATGATACAATTTTCAACTTCTAATTTCTAATAAACAACTTCTGTTCATTCATTATCGGTACCAATAAAGACGAGAATCATATTTCAGTGAAATGTTACTCGTCTTTGCTCTTCAGAGGTCGTTTCGATCGCTTATTTGCCGGTAAAAAAGCGTGCGGAGGTTATAAACGATTAGTATCCGTGATTACCCGTAATGCATCATGGTCAGTCATGGTACTCCTGTAATGACTTGAAAGTTTCTTTGACCGTGAGATCGAAAAGATTTGAATAGACGTATCGAGATTAATTTCAGATTAAACTAATGATTGACATTTTATGAAAGTATGTAGGATACGTCGGTCAAAAGTCAACGTTTGTTATTGAACTTGTACAGGTTATAAGGTAAAAGACCCAATTACCGTACCCTTAACCAAAAATTAAAATTAGAAAACTTCTTTGCTAGTATTAACAGTTGATAGTTTTAACTATGATTATCTTTAATGCATAGTTCACGGTGAATTATTTAAAATTCCTCAGGAGTATTGCACGTCGAGCAAAGTTTACAAAGTAGCACAGATTTCACGCTCGTGTAGTGCTCGTCAAAACGAACAAGACAGTTTTGGGTTAGGTGCAACAAACAAGAAAGTTTTAGGTTAGATTCAGGTTGGGTACAGTACTCTGCTTCTGCGGTAACACCTTATTTTATAACTATTTTTTTAGGATAGAGAAGTTTTCAAGGAAAATTGGAAAGCTTGTTATATTCAACGCGACTTCGCATTTTCAGTGAGTTGTAGCAACGAAAAGTCTCTTTTATTCTCAACAAAAGTTTCTTTCATTTCGACGAGTGCTAAACGCGTACAGTGTTTGTGCCACGAATTTGCGAACATTCTGTACAAGTTATTTGTGAGACTAAGAACACCTCGACGAAATGTCCTGAGCATTTCACAACGTACCTGTTACCGCGAGAGAAAAAAAAAAATAAAAGAGGTAAAAACGCGACCGGTTAAAACAGTCGAGTTTGCTTACGTCTAAGGGACGTTTCCCCTTTCGTGCGACCGTTACGTTGCAACCTACGAAGATTGCATTTTTCTAGAATTTTGAATAAAGGTCACTTAGAAGTAGCAATACAGGCAAAAGTTAGTTTAACCCATATCGCAACGATTGCTAAATAGGATATCGAAAGTGTTGAATCATGACTTTGTTATTCGAAATTTTTATCTCGATAAAATCGTTGCTCGTCTTCGATTAAAAGGAGCGCGGTAAAATTAACCTGAATGCTAATTACTCGTTAATCAACGACGCTTTTCCCCTAGGGTTCCCTCGGTTCGCGATAATTGGTCGGTAATAATCTGAAATTTCTCTTTCGCTTCTTACCCGATGGCTCTGGATTTCGTCTCGAGCGCGTGGCTCGGCGCTCGCTCGAATAGATTTAGCTCGAGCGAATCTATCGCGAGGGAAATCGAACGTGAAAAGCATCAGCGAGAGCAGACATAATGTTCTCCACATCGTTGCAGCGCGATCGGAACACCGATAGCTCCTCGTCGTCGATGCACCAAGTTTCGCGTTGCTCCTCCACGTTGAAGTGGATAGTCTGGTCTGTGACGGTGTCGTCGTCGTTCTCGTCGAACAGGTGCACGTAGATAGCCGCCGTGCACAGGATAACGAAAATCGCGTTTTTCCTGTTGCACAGGCCGAAGATTTCCTCAGGGCTCATGCAGAACCGCGTGTTTCGTCTCCTCTCGAGTCTAATTACAAACTGACGACGTCTCTCCGCGCAGTTAATTTCTTTTTGCGTAGGCGTTTTTCTCGCGCTCGCGCCGTCTCATTTGACGCTCGCGAGTCGAATAATTCGCTGATTCGAATCGAACGCGAACGATTCCACGATCGACGTAAACTTTTTCAGACTCGTATCGTTCGACGTTTATTCACGAAAATTGTTTCTTCTCGTTTATCGAGGTTTTGTTTCACGGAACACTACAACGGACGACACGATTTTCCACGTGTCCGATCCTCGACGAAATTTTCTTGTCACCACGTGGTTCGATCACTGCAGTGAACGAGCCTCGTTTATCATTTTTATTTTTTTTTTTTCGTTTTTAATCCCCACGCACGAGGCTGGATACTGCGAGCGACTCTCGTTTACTTTCGAAGCGGCACACTCTTCTACGCGAACTGACGCCGGTTTTCTCCGTGCACGATCCTAAGTAAGTCGGTGAAACTCGAGAGCAGTCTTCTACTCTAAACGTTTGCTCGGCCAGGGGAGACGCTCTCTTGCTTCCCAACGATCTCTACCGATCCGCCGGATCATCGGAGATGAATTTCATCGTAACCATCGGCAGATGTTGCGAGATAAGTTCGTCAGTCGCGCTCAAAAGGAAATACGAAGGATCTCGGTACTATTAGGAGACGAAATGTTGAGACACCGTCCACAAATTAAATAGCACTTTCTAGCTCTTAAATATAGTTCTTTTTTTTTTGCTCTGATGCTTCCTCGTTCGAAGGTTCAACGAAAGCTCGGTCAGTCGTGTTTGGCGGAAAGTGGTGGACGGAAAATGTAGGGTTATGGTGGAGTTGAAAATCAAAAGCTTGGTTAGGAATACGAAGGTTAGAATACTTAATTAAGTGTATAATTATCTCGAGGGTAAGAGTAGGGAGCAGGTCATAGTAAAGGTAACCATAAGGGTGGTGCATGGTGATTCTAACCTTTTAACTCTTTGCGACACAGGATTTCAGATAATAAAATAGGCCCATGTTGCATAGAAATTTTATTGCGTTTTAAATTAAACAAAATTGGTATATTTTTATTAATAAAGGTATCACATAATATAAAAACATAAAAGAATAGAAAACCAGGAAAAAAGATTGTCGCAATAAACAGCTTCCGCTTGCAACAGTTTATGTACCTGTATTGGCATGTTGAATGTTGCCAACACAAGTGAATACATTTGTTGAAGATATTACCAACTGCTTTACGTAAATAAGACGAAATATACACCTATGCGCACGCAGCTGTTGCGATATTTCGAGATGGGACTAAGAATGTCCCACCGTGCATTACGGCGCATCAAAATGGTGGGACACTTTTAATCCCAGCGTGCTCCAAAGAGTTATCACGTCGTTGGAAAATGCTTCTACGGCAGAGACATTCAGACAAAGTCGGTATTCGTAAGATCAATTTCCGGAAGTTTGTAATTTTGCTCTAAATTCGGTATATTGGAGTTTTAAAAATAGTCATCTTTGGTTTCGCGATTGCTTCGCCGGCGATGGTCGTCGCGGCGAAGCTATCCTGTAGAAAGTGCGCACGATGGAGATCTCACGATCTTCGATTCATAGCACGACCTTCCCACGTGCAGTGGACTGTGCATCCATCCCCACGGTGCAGCCCAAGCGGTTTACGCTGTGCTCGTCTCCCCGATTCTTATCCGCAGCCCCGTGATCCGTTGCGAAACGACCGGCGTCGTTTTTATTCCGTCGTTCCTTTTGTTCCCAGCGTCGTCGCCAGCTGTTTCTCCGACGCTCGTTAACCACGCTCTTTCGGGAGCATTTTCCTCCCTAATTAACGAACGCTTAATTCATTGACAGCTACGCACGGAACAGTTATATATCGATCGATTGAATAATTTATATACTCCCCCCCAAGGCGGGTTCGTATCGAACAAAATACGAACAAACGAACGATTACGATCATTTGATAATTAATAGTAATTATCAGACCGAGGATTTCATGAATTCGTGGCGTATATGTAGACTGTGGATTTTATGTAATTTACAGAAAACATTCGAAGGCCTTGCAGCAAGAGGGCGCCACCTTCATTTTTGACTATTCTAATATTTTACTTTGTACAAGTGTGAATAATTAACGCGAACGGGAGCATCGACATTAATTACATCATTAGTCGCGAATGATTATGCGTTTGATCTAATCAGTCGTTTACATTGCTGACCATATACAGAGTGTCCTTGAAGCTGATGACAAACTACGGTTTACTCATCGCGCGATTGAACAAGGATTATACGAACGTGGGAATTACTATCTTTCTGAATTATGACCCGTTTTTTGTTTACATCACTATCTCATTAATGGTTTTCTATCTTGTAAATCTGTGTACTATTATTTTTTTCTTATATCAGAATGTTATACATTATTATACCTGAGTTGGGAAAAATATAATCTAATTACGTTTTCAACGATCCAATTACATATAATCAGACTGTAATCACGTTGTAGTTATGATAATTAAATAGACATTATACACTTTAAAGATTTACGATTATGATTACACCGCAATTAGACAGTAATTACCCTATGGCTATAGTGTAATTACAGTCTGATTACATGTAGTTACATCGTGGCCAATGTAATTAAATTGCATTTTACCCTGACTCTGATTTATGCCATCATTTCTCTAAAATTCTGACGTCATCTACGGTAGTCAACATTTTTAGTCGAGCACGTTCGAATGATTACGTCAGTCTAGCCGCGATGGAAAGTTTATTATTGTATATTCCATTTCTTCAAATTTCAATAAGAATATACTATTCGGCCACCCGTGGGCAAAATTTTAATGGGGGATTCTAGAGGCCAAAATAAGACGAAAATAAAGAATACCAATTTGTTGACGGAGGCTTCGTTAAAAAGTTACTAACAATTAAATTCAAAAATTTTAAATGGTTCTGGAAAAATTATTTTCGACTGTGGGGGTCAATTACAATCATTTTTGGTGAATAGACATACCCCCGAAATCCTACCCACTTTCTAGAAAAAAATTCGAGAAGGTGTGAAATTTTTCGACGAAATTAAAATATTTCAAATCGTTCTGAAAAAAATATTGTTAGCTGTGGGGGTCAATTACAATCATTTTTGGTGAATAGACGTACCCCCGAAATCCTGCGCATTTTCGAGAAAAAAATTCAGTATGGGTGGAACTTTAGACGTTAATAACTTTTTAACGAAGCCTCCATCAAGAAATTGGTATTCTTGATTTTCGTCTTATTTTGGCCTCTAGAATCCCCCATTAAAATTTTTCCCAGGGTTGGCCGAACACTCTGTGTAAAAATTAAAAATTGTAGGGCAGTTTTATACTTATGGGACACTGTGTATATCTTCAGGAAACCGAATAAGTGGAATAGTTTATATTTGAGCGTGCATATAATGATTTCTCTAATAAGACCGTGTTCCTAATACGATGAAGATAAGTTGGTATCAGAGAAGAATGGAAGGGAAGTGTCGTGAGAGTGGTAGCGGCTAATAAGGAAGAAACGTACAGGAAAAAACGTTGCTCTCTCGTACGAAAACAGTAAAACGTGCGTTACTCCTCTCGACGATATCTCCTCTTCCGTGGCCTGAGATTGTCGGCCGAAGAGGCTTGCAAGAGAAGTGCTCGGATCGTAAGCAACCGAGGACGCGCGCACTTTCACACGAGGCCGAACTTTCATACGGTTTATCCGTATGTAGTAACACGCAGGAGAGCAAGAGAATGTTCTCTTTTCCCGTTCTTTTTCATGGAATATAATTTTCTATTATCGCGTAAACGCGACGGCTTCGCTTCCAGTTTCCCAGCTGATTCGTTGAATCGCATTACCCTTCTTCGCGTTGCTAGACCGTAGGCGATGTATTATTTATTATCGCTGGAACGTCGTAAATTAAACGAAGCCACCATTTCTCTTTTGAGATCGGTTTGACGCCCGTCGAGAGGCATCGATTTCTATCGAAAGAGAAATCTAGTATTTTCGATCGAACTTGCAAGTTCGATATGGCAATCAGAAACTTTTATGCAGTGGCAATTAAGAAGTTGGTACAATTGTTTTATCGTCCCGGATGTATGGAATGCGCGAGGAAAGTCTCTAATAATTACTGTGAGAATTTCGAATCGAAACATCAAGTTTTTCGACAACAAACGGAATTCTTATTATTTTATGCGATATTTGCACCGAGCATCTACAGTTTTATGCAATTTCCAAGTAGCCACAGAAGCTATCGGAATGCCAAGGAATTGCAAAAACGAATAGACAGTATATGCAATACAATTAGAAATCAACTGGAAGTGTTGATTACATAGTACGAGTAATGCAATAACCTAGAGTGGCCATATCTCAAGAACAAAAGGTTTTCGCACCCGTGTTAGAACAGTTTTCTTAGATTTTCGCGATGGCGGGCTACGCATGCGTATCATCTGATGCTCATCCCGCATATTTCGTCGCAGAACTCTCATGCTCGTTATGAATAATTTATATATGTGCAAAATATTTTAACCCTTTTTTATTCGTACCTAGCTGTAGCAAACGTTATTTCTGTTATTTTCATAAACAAAATAAGATCGTTAAAGGAAAAACTTTTCTACGAGTACCCTTAATCTAACCCTTATTGTGCTCTAAATTGTACCATTATCTTGGAAAGGCTAAGAACCTTCGTGGTAATGGAATTGTATCTGTATCGTGTTCTCGTTGATCGTGAGGTTCGCTTTTGGAGACAGATTTCCGTATTTACGTAAGAGGAAGTAATCTAATAGCCACGCGACAACCAGAACGATCTCAACAATACGATCGGGGCTTTCGTTTGTCCACTTTTGTCCTGCTACGACGATCTAGACGAGGCTGCGAAAGAAAGTGCTTGCGCAGGACGCTCGCTCGTGTAGATTGTCTCTGAGATTACGACGGAAGGAGAAAACAGTAAAAGTTCATTTTGTAATAAATGTTTGCCTCTATGTTTTTGTATTCATTTTTATTCGTTCAACGATTTTATTCGCCGCAATAAGAATAACAAATATCGTACAAATTCAAGCATATAAAAAGATGAGATTCTAATAGCAGAGAAAGCAAGGTGAAAGAACGAGGTTCAACAGATTGCTGTTTTGCAATCTAACCCTTACGCGTAGCCAAGCATGAATTTCATTCAACCTCATCGTTTTGCGTACATTTTTTTTTGCTCTTTTCGGATTGATTAATAATTACGATCAAATTACGATCGGGCCTAAAGCATATAAATTGCTTCTTTATTGTTAAATTAATTTTATCGGCCCAATCGTAGGAACTATGTTCGAATACCTATAAAGATAATAACACCTTGCAGCTCGGTGTTTCGCATCAGCGAGTATTTCAGGTATTTTAGAAAGTGACTGAACATTAAATCGTTCTTTTTTTTTTTCATTCTATCCGAAGTTTTACGGGTCTTTGTTTGGAATTCGAACGCGTGTATAAAGTATCCGTCATTTTCCCCCGTGCGAGCGCTATTTTTATACGCCTTTGTTCCGCGGGCAAAAGTCGTAAAACGCGAATGTGTCTCCCCGGAGAGAGAGAAAGTCGTGGCAACGGCGACGACACCGACAATGGTAATGAATCTTCTTTTCCTTCCATTTCCGGAATTGTAGGTCAAGTTCTTGTCCGAAAAGCAGACACAGCTGCCGTTCCACGGTTCTTCAGTAACGTGCCTCTCTCGAAGGCGAAAGTCACTTCCACCTTTTTCTACAAAGATATCCGTGATTAATACGACGACTGTATCTGTTTTCTCATCAGATCCCTACACGTACACGCGTAGAAATTGTAAACCAACCGTGATCTCCTTAACCTCTTCCTAATCTCTGATCACAATAAAGCTACCACAATGTCATTGATATTATACAATTCGGAATCTGTGTGTTTGTGATTCTCTATAACTCTTATTATTTTTGCCCGATTCAGATGCAATTTTGTTAAATTGCTCTTTATGTTCTATTATTTAATGTTAGCTATAAAGCAGGCTGCGAGATTCTACACATATACGCGTAGAAACTATAAAATACCATCACCTTAACCTCTTCCTAACCTCTGATCACAATAAAGCTACCACAATGTCATTGATATTATACAATTCGGAATCTGTGTGTTTGTGATTTCCCTGTAACTCTTACTATTTTTGCCCGATCCAGATGTAATTTTGTTAAATTGCTCTTTACGTTCTATTATTTAATGTTAGCTATAAAGCAGGCAGCGAGATTCTAAGCGTTCACGCGTTACTGGCTGTATTGTTGCAGACCCAGATTTAACTAAAACTGTGACTTAGTATGAAAGCAAATTCAAATGAAAGTGTAACGCAAAATCGTTTAGTATTTATTTTTCTATCAGTAGAACGACCGTGTGGTAAATTATATTTTCCTAACAAAATTACTTTCAGCTGGGCAGTTTCTACGATAATGACCAGACAAAATCTAATACCGAGCGAGGACGGATCACGCATGATCTACGCTTTGATCCCGATGTGGGACATGTGTAATCACGAGAACGGGAGAGTGAGTTTGCTCGTTCGTATTCTGTACGCAACAACACGGCGGCCCTTTCATGCACGCGTGCTTTTATTTCAGATCCTCACGGATTTCAACGAAACGTCGGATAGCTGTGAGTGTTACGCTTTGCGGGACTTCAAGAAAGGGGAGCAGATATTCATTAGTTACGGGCCTAGAACGAATTCTGACTTTTTCGTACATTCGGGATTCGTTTATATGGATAACAAAGAAGTAAGACGCGATTCGAATTTGCCCCAAAATACAGTAGAAATTCCGTTATCTAATTTTATTAATGAACAACGAATAAGAATTTTAGATTTATTTGTAAACTGACTTTTACCCGCGATTTCGCTTGCCTGGATTGTCGGTTTAAAGAATTTGTTAATAGTTCTAATTTATGAGTGAAACGTAAACGAAAGTTAGTTTATGAATGAATCTAACATTTTTATTCGTTATTTGCGAATAAAATAAAATCTGCTGCTACGTGTTCCATCATTTATTGTTCCCTTTTTTTAGGATGGCTTCAAACTGCGTCTTGGAATTAGCAAAGCTGATTCCCTGCAAAAAGAACGCATAGAATTATTGAACAGACTGGATCTACCCTCGGTGAGCGAATTCCTGTTGAAACCGGGAACCGAACCAATTTCTGATTTATTGCTGGCGTTCCTGAGGGTGTTTAGTATGCGTAAACCGGAACTTACACATTGGCTGAAGTCGGATCGGGTAAACGATTTGAAGCACATGGACTGCGCATTGGACACTGTTGTCGACGAGAACATCAGGAAGTTTCTGCTCACCAGACTGCAGCTCTTAATTGCTAATTACCCGACGACTCTGAAGGTGAAAGTGAAACGAAAATACTGTTTGCAACAAGGCGACGTTGTATCAACGTTAAAATCGTAATCGTTCTATTCATTCGAACGTCTTTTTCTGCAGGAGGATCTCCAGCTGCTCGAAACGTCGTTGCCGCAAATTAAAAAGTTGGCCATTCAGCTGAGAGTAACGGAAAAAAGGATTCTTCTATCCGCGTTAGAATACGTGGAACAGTGGATCAAGGCTTAATGAGAAATACAAGTATGGATTTTATTGTAACTATGAAAGCGTCTCCTGTTTTCTTAGCGCAAGGGTCTTGCGATAGAACGTGATTTTTCTCGCTTTGAGTTTACGCGGATTTGAGAGAAACAAAAATTTAACAAAGACGTATGGGGGCAGGCGGATCACTGGCAGATCAAGGGAGCAATGGTGTAAAGTATACTGAAGTGTATAAACATTGAAGACTATATATATACATATATGTGTGTATTAACAACTATACAATGCAATGTAAAGTAATTGCGTGTTCCAAAGTATCTCGATTCTTGTTTTCGAGAGATGAGAACTTTAAAAAATATAAACCACGTTTATCTATCACATTAATATTTCTTGTCAAACCGTATTTCCAGTCGGTGTGCTGATCAAGTTCCAATCTCTGATTACAAGACTTGACAAATATAATACATTTATTTCAGCTTTGATAAAAAAAAAAAAAAAAAAAAAAAAATGTACAAATGAAATGTTATTATTCATGAATATTTATTTTTCAAAGAGAATAGATAAGAGATCTAATTCTTTATGTAAGCTATTGTGCGATATTACACAGGCCTACGAAATCAGACTTACAAACAATTATACGCCGTAAGATTTATCAATATATACATATATATATATACATACATATATATATGTATAACTCGAATTCTAATAGTACACATAAAAGTAAGATAAGCAGCGAGTTCCAGATATTTCCCAGCCATTAAAGTTGCGTCGTATCATGTTTACCCCCAAAATTGTAAGCGATGATTTAAAAAAAAAAAAATGCGCTTATATGAATATGATGACTATATTATGACGATGTATCTACGTAAAAACGCAAATCATTTCAGTCGAATATAATAAAGAGTAATGACATAGAATAATAAATTAGATGGTGCTACAGCAGGACTGATAGCTCTATGTATTGCTTTTTCAATACATTGGGGCAGACATGATACAGTTAAATACAAATGTTACGTTAACTTAACACTACATTTTCCTCTAATATAAAACACAGAAAATGTATGATGTGATTACATTACTTTTGACGAATCGCTAGAAAATTATCTTGCTATCTGATCCAAAAAGTTCTATATGTAGAGAAATTGTATGAAATTCTTAGGTATATTCTTATAACGATATTATCGATTCCATGACAATATTAGTAACTGGATGAATGAGCGATATTCTGTATCTTATATGATTGCTAAAAAAATATACATGTACATGTTCATCCTTCTGTTGAGTGAGGTCAAACTGTAATACAGTTTATTTCAGAACTTTTTGATCAGATAATGTTTAATACATGTTCTTACCAATAATTTATGTTATTTATCGCCAGTCGCGTTTAATCGTATTTAGTATACGCTACAAAGTGACTGATCGTTAGCAACGGCACATCTCATCATTACGAGTAATATTTTACGATTAATTTCAGATCTTTTACATTTCATTTTTTTTTTTTTTCTATTTAGGTTTCCTACACCAGCTGGAATTACCTTTTGGAATATTATCTTAAATTCACAGCGTATTTTGGAATTCGATTTTATCTTTTTATAGATTTATGTTACTGTATCCGCTAACATTATTTTCAGACTCCAAGCCCTATTTCGTTGATAGATCCATCCTCTTCTTCTTCGTCATTTATTTTAACATTTTTAATGTCATGATCTGTTTCGAGATGCAGTACGAGAGAAGGTAAGGCGTAAAATATTTTGTCACAAAGATTACACTGGAATGTCTTTCCATCTACCGCCTGCAAACAGTGCAGATGATCTTCTACAGAAATATACGTTTGTCTATGTAACGCTACGTGTTTCTCGTGGTCTATGGCCAGAATGAAATCGTAAGAACAAATTGGACATTTTAAAGTATGCTTTGCCCATACTGTATGTGTTTTTAATCGATGTAAGCTATCATAAAATTTACCACAAACAGGACACTTCATGCATTTGTGATTATTCAGTGTTTCTATGCTGTCGTATAGTCCACTACATTCCTTACATTGATAAGTTCTTTCTCTGTTACAAGCATGTTTCAACCAATGCTTCTCTAACTGCGGTAACGAGTCGAATACTAATTTGCAGAGAGAACATATAAATCTACCTTGATGATCTCTTTTGACACTAAAATTTGATCCCTGTGCTTTCCAATGTTTCTCAAAATTATGTTTGAGCAATAAATTTTGATTACAAAATTCACATTGATTTTGATGTTTGGATAAATGATTGAATAACATTCCGGGCTCGGTGTTTGTGTAATTACAAAAGGAGCACACAAACGAATCCTCATCCTGGTACATGTGAGTGTGCAAATGTGTTTGGAATGAGTTCGAAGTAAAGAATACTGCGCCGCACGCAGAACATTTTAAATAAGGTTTACCCTCTTCTGTATAAAACAAGGGCAAAGTTCTAAAAATTGGTAACCAGCGAACATCTTCGAAATCAGCAATATCTTCCTCGTTTATAGACGACTCCTCGTAATTTATTTCATCGATGGTTGACGTATGTTCGTTGGTGGAAATAATCGAATGTTCTTCCTCTTTTATCTCGATTATTGGCTCATGTTTCGGTAGCAGTTTCCTTAAGAACAGTACTTTGTTACGTCGTTTAGACCGATGCCGAGATTTAGCCTTTTTGTTAGAAAAGGAATGTGCAGCAGGTACTTCATCTGTTATAAATTCCTCGTCTGATTCCAAGTGTGTTATTATTATAAATTCTTTATTAGGCGTGGAAGGAACGTATGAAAGAGGAGATTTAGGTTCCATATCCTCCCAATCGCTGATGGTGGCTTCGTTACTAGTCTTGGAGTTATTTTCAATAGATGAAAGCTCGGATGGGTTGTCCCGTTGAGATTCAATGTCATTGTTATCATCCACTTCCGTGGAAAGCGAATCTGTCTGTAGCATATGTTCATTCGTTACTGGATATTTGTCCTTTTCGTAACTTTCTTTGCTGTTTCTTTCCTTGGATGTTTCTTCATCTTCCATTGTGCCTTTCGAGAAGTCTTTGCACTCCATGTTCTCTAACGTTAACATTTTATATTTTGTGGAAGTTCTGTGCCCTGTTCAAATGATTGCTGTAACATAGAAGACAGAACGTTACGAAGACGACGGAATGTTTACAAGGGAACTTGGGTGAAACATAACCTCGCTTTCACTTGTTCGTCGCATCTTCGTTCGTTACGCTTCATCGTAAATAAACTATAACTATACTAATTCGTTGAATAATTGATGCCTGTGATCGTGCGGATAAAGTATACTCACAGGTGGACATTTAATCCGGCTCCTCCTCACGATGTTCTTTGCGGTGCAAACATTGATTTGTATCTGGTTAGAATTCTTTAAAGACGCATCGGTAGGTGGGTGAAAGAAATATATGCGAAGACAAGGATTTGTCACTCATTGATCCAAACGTTGCATGAAATTCGTCATTCTCAAAATATCCATTATTATTTACACTCGAATAACTTTGATCAGCTGTTCTCTGACTGCACAAAATTAACAGAATGTTTCGGAGCACGTCTAACCGGATGACCTGTCTTCGATGACATGAAATGTATCTCTCAACTTCTTGATTATGAATTCTTGTAAGTTACTTGTATAATTTGTACGCGATAACAGAGACAATGTAAAATATTTCAAAAATCTGTTTACAAGTCAAAAACCATTTGTGTTTATGTAGCTTGTTCTTTTCGGAGCGGAGAATATATTATATTACAACGAAATATGATACGAAAGGTCTGCCTGATGCGTCCAACGTAAGGTTGAGAAACGCTTTCACAAGGAATAAGGTGTATAACTGTATACAGATAGAGAACCATAGAGGAGATCAGCGATTTATGAGAACATGTACGTGCAATTAAAATATTTTTAGTATTTGCAGTCGAAATCTAGTAAAATATAATTATGAAATCGGTACACGAAATTACTGTTTCAAATATGTATTTTTATTTTTACGTTAAACATGTATACATATTTAAGGGTTTTTAAATAAGAAGGATAACAAACGTAACACTTAGCATACTTAACTTGGTACAATATACAAAACTTAACATAGAGATTATTAAATAAACAATAGTAACAACGGATTTCAAGTTCGATGACCCACTTATTTTTGTCAATTCTTTGCGCTCCACTTATCGATGCATCGAAAAATCAATTACAAAAATTTCTACACACGGTTTACACAATAATGCTTTCATTATTGAGCTAGAAATAGTATGAATACGTATGAATAGTAGAATGCTAAATTCAAGGGCCATAACTTTTAGTATTTCCAGTATTATATTACTTTCATACAGCATACGAATTGTCTATCAAATATTAGATTCAGTTTCGAGGGTGCTTTCACCTGATGTTTTAGATAAAAATATCGTTTGAGACGCTTTTTCAAGAATCTTTGAGAAATATATTCTGATAATTGTAATTATGTTTGAGACGGCATCCGACAGGTGTCGATCTTCCCCGAAAGGAGACAAGGTATAGGGTTTCCACCTATCGTGAGAATCCCAAACTTCTTAGTTACGTTGTGTAAGCCGGTGCGAATAGTTTGTATATCGTTATGTTTTTGGAATACATTTATTATTGAAGTGTAAAGATCACTGTTAGTTCAAGATATCTAGTAAACGCGGCACGTATGTTTCATCCAAAACGTTACAAAATTATACTTGTCGTGTTTTCATTAAGTTCGATTGTCAGAAAAGAATTGAACGTATCGTCAATAGTTTACTCGTTTGTCGTGATCTTGAAGCAGTTAATCGCGAATTCCTTATTGTTTATTCCTTATGACTAGATTGCGGATTTTATGCAATTACGGTGCACGCTATTATGAGAAACATGGAAAATGTTTGCAGGTTATATTTCGTAATATCTCATAATAATGATAAAATTACGTTGGGAGATGTTCGTCTGTAACGTCATCGATTGGAAGTTGCTTAAAAGGTAAGATTTTAAAATTCCAGTTACTTTCCGAGTGAATTAAAATGTTTAAAAGGAACACGTGCATAAGTTTAGTATACCTATGTTTCTTCATATTTACGTACGTTGTAAGTGCATAAAATTAGCAGTCAACTTACAATCCGTCGTCCCAGCGGCTCAATTTTAATAAATCGACATATCTGATCGTTGGTTGAGATTCAAGCTCGCATCTTTAATAGCTTTAAAGAAATTAATTTTCGACAACGTGCACGATCGAGTGCTACGGTGTTCGATGACAATCGCGGAACAAATGCTGGCTCGAGGGGTTCAAATAAATTGTAAACAACGGTACAAAGTTCAGTGTTCGAGGCACCACGCTCGAATAGTTGAAAGTTCAAGGTTACCTTCTTGCGGGGAGAGCGTATCTCTGCACTGCGAGACTTACTTTCAATTTTCGCTTCGTTTCTTGTGATCGTGTCCATGACCGTGACCGTGACCGAATCCGTGACCGTGGAAGGGGGCATACGGGCCAATTGGATAACTGTAACCGTAACCGTGTCCGTGTCCGTGTCCGTATTCGTGTCCATGCCCGTGTATAGGTCCATGTGCGTGTCCAAAACCGTGGCCATGACCATGGCCAAAGTCGTGACCGCCAAATCCGTGCTCGAAACCGCCAGCAAATCCGTGAACGAAGTGTCCCGGGAACGGTGGACCGTGGAACGGCGGATAGAACTGACCGGGGCCATAACCTCGACCGTAGTAACCACCAGGAAGCGGTCCAGGACCGTAGACGGATAGTGGTGGGGGCACAGCAACCGGAAATGGTACCGGAACCGGTACTGGAAATCCTTGCTTCACCGGGACTGGATACGGTTGCTGCACCGGTACCGCCACAGGGTGCTTCACTGGTATCGGCACCGGTCGTTCTATCGGTATCGGTATCGCCTGGAGGACAAACGATATTCGATCGTTTACAACTTTCGATGTATCGCATTCCGTCTATGAAAGCGAGTCGAGAAATCGTCCGACACTCGAGGCGTTTTCGTTGCCACATACGATATATCGATATACGAATTGATTGATTATTCCTTACCTCTGGCACCGGAACAGGAACAGGAATTGGTTTATGTATGATCTTCTCGATCGGTACAGTGATCACTTTTTCCACGGGCACGTGGTACGGTTTCTCGATGTAAACCGGCGCAGGAACGGGCACTGGCTTCTCTAGGACCACGTGTTTTGTTATGTACACCGGAAATGTCTTCAACAAATCAGTCCTTCCGAACGTGAAAGGAATAGCTGGTGCTCTACCGTACGATAGACCGCCATATAATCTATCACACATAAGTATACCGTAAAAATTATTGTTTACACGTGAAACCTCGATAGATGCAACGTTGAAAATAAAATCGCGTTGCTCATTAATTTGTACATTGTTTTCAGGTTTCGATCTTGTGCAATGCATCCTCCAAGGATCATAAAAAAATACAACATAAGTATACCGTAAAAATGATTGTTTACAAGTGAAACCTCGATAGATGCAACGTTGAAAATAAATTCGCGTTGCTCGTTAATCTGTATATTGTTTCCAGGTTTCGATCTTGTGCAATGCAACCCCCAAGGACCATAAAAAAATACAACATAAGTATACCGTAAAAATGATTGTTTACACGTGAAACCTCGATAGATGCAACGTTGAAAATAAATTCGCGTTGCTCGTTAATTTGTATATTGTCTTCAGGTTTCGATCTTGTGTAATAGAACACTTAAAGACCATAAAAAAATAATGTAAAAATAGATGTTATGAAGAGTACGCAAGAAATAAAGTTTAAGAATATTGTACTATTACCCTCCGT
This sequence comes from Colletes latitarsis, assembly GCF_051014445.1. NCBI lineage: Eukaryota > Metazoa > Arthropoda > Insecta > Hymenoptera > Colletidae > Colletes > Colletes latitarsis. The sequence continues at coordinate 19,502,365 of NC_135135.1, read as the reverse complement.
GCCCCAAATCAAAAGGAGGGTATTTGAGTCCTTTCCAAGGTTGTCCCGTTGCCCATGGGTGTCCATGCCCGTATCCATATGGATTTGGTATACCGACCCATCCGCCGGAATCGAGAATGCCCCGTTTGCTTTGCTTCGATTCCTCTGTTTCCGCGGACAGTGCGAAACCACAGAATAGTATCAGGAACAGCTAGTGCAAAACGTCGAACGTTAAAATGATCCGGAGATTCTTGGAGCGCACGAATTATATGAACACTTTAGAATGAACGAAATGATTCAAGACACTGCGACTACGTCTTATTTACGCCTCTTACCGGGATCATAGACATTGTTCTCTCGTTGCGAAGGGACTGTTCCCATGATCGAGAAAACGGTAGCTTTATATATTTGCTGTAAGTAGACGGATCGACGGATCTGGATGGAGGTTCGGGTCAGGTTCCGGTCTTTGATGGGATCAGGAACTGGGAATCAAGGCCTAGTCAATAGACAAGTTCAACGTTTCCGGAGAAGAAAGTTGTCAGGAGCTCCAACGAATCTGGTTCATGTTTTATACCATACTTGACACCGTGCATGTAATGCTCTTATGCTTCGTGTCTTAGACAAAGTCGTTTAGTGATTGATAATTATGTTTCTATTCCTTTGGCAATTCATTTATGATGTAATCGTGATAATAATTGTTAGCCAATCCTGTTACCTATGCGCCAGTATTTCCTAAGTTGTTCCCCATGGAACATTCTAAAAAATTTTCTTCAATTAGAGCGCATATCCTTGTTCAAGATTACCCGTTTTAAACAGGAATTTCTTATAATTAAAGAGGAAGTTGAATGCCAGGTGTACGGAACCATGGGAATTTTTATTATCCTCGAGGAAAATATGCGGTGGTAAATAATTATTATAGAAGGGTCGTAAGATTTAGCTTCTGACTTTCTGTGCTAACGTTTTGAACCGTTTTACGAATGATCGATAATGGATAAATGTCAAACTACCATCGGGAGTGTAACCTAAGATGGCATAGAGCGTTCTTTGTTGTATGTTATGCTCACTTATGTTTTATTTTCGAGGCGTTATGTATATGTGCATCTATCTATTGACTTTCCCAGGCTTGTTATAAGAACATTCGCAGTTGTAAGCAGACGTACTTAAGAAAGTATGACGCACATCCTTGCGAAGCGTTTTTTAAGGGCATAAACTGAAAAGAAACTTGTTATAGTTTCTAAAATATAAATACTGCAAAATTTCGATTGTGCACAACCGGTCTCCAAACTTCGTGTATTTAAACGAGGCAAACGTACAGGTGTTCATCTACGGTCAAGCAATCTTTTAGGGGTTGATTACTCATGCCAAAGTAAGGCGGAAAAGCTTAAGTGATAATTCAATTTTGTGTAGTTTTTTTTAACGCGTGTTTCTGACTTGTAAATATTTTAGAAACGTTTTACACAAGAGATTATTGTAGTTTCATGCGTTAGAAAATAATCGATGCAAGTTGATAAAATATTTCATGGACTGGATAGCCACACGCGTACCACTGGCCCATTTTCGTTTTAATTATTCTTTCGTCGTTCCGGGCACGTACTATGAAGCAAAAGCGCGCGAGAATTTTTCAAGCAAGTATAAGTTACTATCCCATCAAGACTGTCCTCGACTTTAATATTTTTATAGAAAATTAGAGTTTTTTAAGTTTCGAAACTTTCGAAATTCCGCCCAAAACGAGAGTATCGAGATCTCGTCCGATCTCGCCCGAAGTTTGCCGTCCCGACCCGAAGTTCGGGATCCTACATAACCTTAACAATGGCGGGACCACCGCTGCTGTGCTCTCGATGTTCCGGCACGGAAGTAGGGTTGAACTTAGTATTATCCAAATCTAAACCTACGTATCGTTAAGAATTGAAATAAAGAGGAAAACGTCGCGTTTCGTAGACGGAGCACCGATAAAGAATAGCCTGCGATTGAAGCGGTTAAGAATGAATTGAAGCCTGACGTCCAACTTGACCCTCATATTTCGTAATTGTGGCATAGGGTACGTACATACGCACGCGTTCGAGCGTGTTATGGAATCACCGGTGAATATAACGATGAATTATGAATGGCGCGTAGTGGCCGGTATTAGAAGTAGCTCGTACGTATTAGAAAATGAAAGTTAGGAAAGTTCGCGGATGCGGCCAATGCGGAAACCGACTGGTGTCCCTGGTGCAAGAAACACCGTGGCCGGTTTCGTTGATCTCGTTAGCCGAGTAAAGACTGTATGTACATTGACGTTACATATACGAAGAATGCGTCGCCATAGTCTAGGTCTAGATCGTGACATGAATCGTGTCCAATTCGACGAAGAATCGTCGTCCATTTTATCGCTCGCGAGCTTCGCTATGCAAGTGATCATGGCGGACGTTTCTTCGTTGTTAAAAGCATAGGTAATCGACAATCGAATACCATCATTTCTTTCCCCCTATCTCCAAGTTATTAGGTACAAAATTCTGATTACGCTGTTGCCAGCACAACATTATTACAAACATTTTTACCAAATAGGTTATGTAATTTGGCAAACAGCCGTGGTAATAACATGAATTTGTTTGGAGTACTAACAAACTTGGTAAAAACATAGATGTTTATGTCCTTACAAGGTTAGGTTGCATCAGATTAGGTTGCATAGGTTTACCTCGTCTGATACATATTGATTAGGGTAGCTTATTAACATCGCTATTGAAACACATGGTTAACAATGCTTCGGAATCTGTTTCTTATGGAGATGTTATGAAAGATTCATTGAACCTATAATTATTATTCATACCATTGTAAGATATCGAATGCTTGTAAATACGTAAATAGATTTTGTATCGAAAGCATTTATTTTAGCGTCTACGTATACTTATTGAGCATCTCTTTCTTTACTCCTTTCGGTATCTAGTATTAAAGTTTGATATACGCAGATATAAGCAGATATACGCCATTGTTCGAGGCTCTAAATTTTCAGCAAAAACATTGTTCCGACACTGGGACCTTTTGAATAATGATTTTAAGGCTTCAAACTATTATTTAAGCCAACAAACAAAATATCGAATTTATCAAAATTTTAGAGTTACCTAACCCCTTAATTCCTGAAGCAATATTAGTTTTAGTACCCCAGAGACAAGTCCTGTTTAAGAAATTTCACGTTATTAGTCCCCACGTTCTATGAGTCGCAGAAGTTCAAGTAAAGCCACGTTTCAGCGAACAAGTTTAGCAAATGGCGGACGGTCGTCAAAGCGTTAATGATAATGATGAAAATGAAATAAGAAAAGGACGAAGGGAGCCGCAGAATCTATTAGATCGGGCCGCGTGTTCGACAAGCCTGCTCCACGCGTTCGAAACGCTTACGCAAACGCAGCATTAGTATTCTCCGGCTTTGTTGCAGCCACGCTTCCGTCGGGATATAGAAGATAACGAGGCCCGTCAGCGCCACATTAAGAACGACTTATATGGACGCCTGTCACGAACGGAAGGTATCGTTGCTCCTATTAATTTGAATTTTCACGTAGACAATTTTCACTCTGTCGCTAGCGTGCCTATCTCTAGATCACGAAGACGCGGTACCGCCGTTACAGGCTCGCTAACAACGATGTTCCCTCATTGTCTCTAGCGGCAGCCCTTCTACCCCGCGATCCGTCTTCCATCGACGGACGAAAGAAAAGCGTGACCGCCATTTGGCCATCGCCCAGGATTGGTAGCAGCGAAAGTCCATTGAGCTCGATCAAGACAACGACGTTGGTTCTTCCTACTGTGATGTGTCACCAGCTGATGCCCTATAAATACTTATGGGGGTCACCGGTGCCGAGCAAACTCAGTTTTTCTTTCGGCGCCGTCAGTGGCACCTAGGAGCCTCCCTTTAAGCAATCATGAAGTTTCTTCTGGTACACTTTTTTTTCTGTCGCTTTATTTTCGTTTCCTTATCTTTTTTAAATTCTGTTTCTTGTTTTTTTCTATTTTATATTACGCCGTATTTGTGTTGTAAATCAGTGAATTATTAGTGACGAAAGTGTTCGATAGTCGGTTTAAAGTTACAGTGGAATTGTGTTTTATTAATAGTAATAAGTTTCCGTTGTATTGTCTTATTTGCGATGTAAAATTAATCGAAGTATAATTTTTCTTGCTTTCTGTTAATTAATATTATATGCTGTATCTTTTCTAACGATAAAAAATAATATTCTTCGGTTCGTTCGTAGATTTTGTCACTACTCGCGGTAGCCAGTACAGCAATCACAACCGACAAGCGTGGAAAGGATGACTCTGTAAAGAAGCACGATAAAAGAGGTCTGGTCAACCTTGGATATGGCCTGCCACCTGGACCTCTCTACGCTGGACCTGAACCGGCGCCTGTTTACGAAGCTCATGTTCACGATGGACACTTGGACGTTGTACCTCCTCCGGCTGTAGCACATCCAGCGCGTCAGTACATTTTTATACTAATTCATCCCTAAGTTCTGCTCTTGAGCTATTGTTGCTTCTTTTAAGAATAATCGACAAGTATTTACAATGGAAGAGGATGGTTCTTCACTAGAAAATAGCGTTCCGTTATAAGCTATTTGTTCAGTTAGAACGGTAAAAGAACTTTTGTATCAGAGCCAAACAATAAGTCAAATGTTAGCTTTGTGGCGTCACCTCCCGTCCTCGCCACCAGAGGGCCACGCTCTTGTCTTTCTCGCAAGCGTTCCAGTGACCCTTCCGTTCCCATATACAGGGTGTTCGGCCAACCTTGGGAAAAATTTTAATGGAGGATTCTTGAGGCCAAAATAAGACGAAAATCAAGAATGCCAATTTGCTGATGGAGGCTTCGTTAAAAAGTTATTAACAATTAAATTCAACAATTTCAAATCGTTCTGGAAAAATTATTTTCGGTTGCGGGGGGCAATTACAATTATTTTTGGTGAATAGACATACCCCCGAAATCCTACCCATTTTCTAGAAAAAAATTCGAGAAGGAGTGAAATTTTTCGACGAAATTAAAATATTTCAAATCGTTCTGAAAAAAATATTGTTAGCTGTGGGGGTCAATTACAATCATTTTTGGTGAATAGACGTACCCCCGAAATCCTGCGCATTTTCGAGAAAAAAATTCAGTACGGGCGAAACTTTAAACGTTAATGACTTTCTAAGAAAGCCTCCATCAACAAATTGGTATTCTTGATTTTCGTCTCATTTTAGCCTCTAGAATCCCCCATTAAAATTTTTCCCAGGTGTGGCCGAACACTCTGTATACGCTCCTCGAACGACCATCCAATATCCTGTCGTCCAAGGCAGGACTTACTAGAAACCGCAATAATTGAGTTCACTTCCTACGATCTTTCTCACTTCCTCCACCAGTAGAAGCCCCAGCGCCGCAGCTCTTGAATTGAATCCAGCCAATATCTAGAAGCACATTTCAGCGAAAATAAAACCGTTTTCTGTTTCAACAGCCGCTGTTCCGGTACCAGTGCCGCAGCCAGTTCCGCATCCAGTGCCTGTCCCGCATCCGGTGGCTGTGCCGCACCCGGTTCCGCAACCGTTCCCAGTGGCAGTCCCTGTGACCAAACACGTGGGCGTTCCAGTGCCAGTAGATCGTCCCGTTGCCGTTCCAGTCGCGGTTCCGGTGCCAAAACCGTATCCCGTCCACGTGGAGAGGGTGGTGCACGTCGACAGGCCAGTGCCGGTGCCAGTGGACAGGCCAGTTCACGTTCCCGTTGATCGTCCGGTTCCTGTTCCCGTTGCAGTACCGAAACCGTACCCTGTTCCGTACGAGAAGGTGGTCCACGTGGACAGACCGTACCCCGTTCACGTGGGCGTGCCCTATCACGTCCCCAAGCCTTACCCTGTACCGGTTGCCATTCATGCCCACAAAACCCACAGTTGGTTCAAGTGGCGACGTTGATCCCGGATCCCTGTAAGTTCGAACCTGGGCACTTATTAAATTAGATTATAACAGAGTCTCGTCAAAACGCTATTAACGAAACGTTTTCATTATTCGATCCGTAGCTTATCCATGCAGAATAGGGATGATGAACTTGTCACGAGCCACGCTTGTATTCCATCCCCGGTTAACTGAAATTGATTAACTCCCATGTTATCCACCACTCGGTTATATTTCCTTTCCATTGGGAGTTGAGGGTGTGTATCTGGGGATTATGATTCAAATTAGCCCAGGATTGGATTAGGTTCTTTCTCGGTTAACTGCCTTGCTTCCATGTTGCACCTAAACGGTTCTTTACGATTTCGATACTAGTCTGTTTTGTAGGGAGTGTCTTCCACCGACCGTTGTACATGATTATGGTTACTTTATTAGTCGCCTTGAGTCAGTGGACGAGTCTCTACGGTATTCCTTAACGTGTAAAAGTTGTATAAGGTTGTGTATCAGCACCGCCAAGAATTTTGTACTAATGAATTTAATAAATTAATTTCACATGTTGTACAAAATTTAACCAATCTTTCACGGAACGTGTTACTTTCAGACGTTGTTATTCCCGAGCAAAGGATTTCGTTTTGTTCGAAGCGAATTTTATGCACAGGTTGAACCAACGTAACTAGAATTCGATTTTCAGCGTTAATTTTGCAACATTCTCAAGTCGTAGAAAAAGTTATGAGGCTATTGACGTAATTCCGGTTGACACGATGGCGTGACACTTACTCGGTGTCTGTGTAAAGGCGCGACAATCGGTTCTGTAGTTTCTGAGATCCATTGTCGTCGATTCGAGGACCATTGGGTAAACGCTGCCATAGAAAATAAATAGTTCACTCTAAAAATTTGTTCAGTTTTGATAAAGTACAAATTACTATATTAGCGTAATCTTCCTCATTTCCCCTTTTAGGCGACGGACTTAGATAAGTTTCAAACTACCCATTCCAATAGGGTCACAGTGCGTCCTTGACGATGCCATATCGCCAATGCACGTATAATTCAAGCAAATAGATTGGCGTACAGTTGTCATACCTGAAAATGCCTCTGTGTGGCAAACACTTATATCAATTGGAGCATAAAGGTCAACTTAAAAACATGGCGGACCCTTTGCATTTTTAACGGTCAGATGCTCTCGTAAAGAGAGCTTCTTGTACGTAGAGCCATGTATAGTGAATCGTTTATAAATTATTAAGAAATGCATCGTTCGCAATTTACTAATTCTCCACTATTTACTGTCGACTGTCTAGTTTATCAGTTTTTCATAAACGAACGCTAAATACGTCTTATTACTTGAACGATTCGACGTAATTATGCTTCGGTGCTGCAAGGACAATCGTCGCGTCTCGGATTCATTTGTTACGAAGCAATTTTTTCTTCGTACAGTAATTATTCTATGCGAGATACATTCGATGTCAACGCTTTATTTCCTGAATTTCATTTTTTTTTTTTAATTAAGGAGGTATTGCTGTCTAGACTGTCAATTTCATGGCCCTTTTTGTGATTTTTTTTGTTAATGATAGATAGGCTGTTTTGCACCGAGACTTTGTAGATATATTTATTCATCTTATAAGCACGTACAATATTTTTTTCATGGAAAAATATTAAAAATCGTGGGAATCATAACTTCTTATTTAATGGCTCTTTTGGAAAAGGTGCTCCAATGTATCTTCATAAGGAAGGTTGTAGTTATAGCAGGAACTAGGGAGAAGTCAAAATCCTGATAAATAAAGAAATGGCGACGCTTCAAGTTTCGAATTTCTATTTGTTAATCGTTCTTTCGTCTTTAGTGTATCAAAAAAAAATAGTAAAACTCAATATTTTCTTAAATCTCTAGTTCCAGCTATAAAGACGTGTCTGCTGAATATTCTCTCCAAATTTGAAGTAAATCGGTTTGCTAGATCTTGAAATATCATGTAAGCCAGTTTAAATGTGTTTTTTTAAACAAGAAGCTATAACTCTCGCAATTTTTAATATTTTTTGATGAAAAAACTACTATACATACCTATAAGACAAATAAATATATCTGCGAAATGTCACTACAAAATAACCTACCCGTCGTTAAAAAAAAAATCACAAAAAAAGGCCGAAGAAATGACAGCCTAGACAGCAATACTCCCTTAAGTTACATAATCTAAATAATAAGCTGGCCATATTGTGCGACAGAGAGTTAAATTTTTATTCGATGTTCTGAATATTTTCGAAACATTTAATATAGACACATTTACACGATTGTTATCGAAGAAACATTGAAGCAACGAAGCACGTTGTTTATTTTCTGTGATGAAGAGGGTTTTAAACAAACGATTGAAAGCGTTTTAATAAACAAACCAACGAAACTTGAGACGATAGCATAAATGATAATGAGAAAATTGAAAATTTAGAATTAAGAATAACATTCGTTATCGGCGCTTTCTTAGATGGCTTTTATGCAAAATGAACGTTGTTTATCATCGTTTTAACTACCTATAATTTGGAACTATTTACGCGTATAAATTTTTCAGTCGATTTTCCTTAACTGTCGTGAGTATGGCTAACAGCGATAAAGTTCTCGGTTCGAACGCTTTCCCAGTAACAGACATCTATAGCAACTTCATATTTAATAGATTCTTCAGCACCTTTGCGCTCGATAGGCGTTACACTTGACACCGAAGCACATACGTTATAATGTCCCAAGAATAAATCCATAACAGTTTAAACCTGACAGAAAAGTATTATTCACCTAGATGTGAAAATCCTAGAAACGTACGGAGAAATTTAAAAAAAATGAACATACGATACGCGAATCCTTTTCTTTAACAAGAATACATACTATTTCTTTGAAATATATGTATATTTGAATCACAGAATCGAATTTTAAAATATAGAAAACTTCCATTGGTACTTATAATTTGTGGAGTATTTGAACTACTGAACTTTTCAAATTTTGGAATACAAACTTTAACAAATAAGGGGCGTTACAAGGGCTTCAGCCCCTACATTAAGGGGCCATTCTACCTTGTAAGCACGAAAAATACACGTTTCTTTGTGATTTTTTTTTACGGGCTATTAAAGAGCGATTAATTCGGGGTTTTGTATATACATTTATTATATATTTAGTTATATTTACGAATTTTTGCAACGCGTAATATCTATTGATTACGCTGTTTTTGTTGATCAACAAACAACAGTTTTTACGAACGGCGCCCGACTGCGTACGTGATATCTTGCGAACAAGTTATCCGAAATCCAAAAACCAACGATACTCTTAATATAGATAAGTTTGATTATAGCTTGAACTAGGATCTTTAAAAAAAAAAACAAAAAATGGCAAAATGGCGGCTATTTTACCAAATACTGAATATTTTCATATATTCGGTTGCTTTTTTGTTAATAAAAGAAAAAGTATTACATATATCGCAATTATCCTAGTTCATACTATAGGGAAACCAGTTCTAAAGATACTCTATAAATCTGATGTTGATATCTTGAATAACAGCTTTAAAGTTTCACGTTCAGTTGTTATACCTGCGCGTGGTACATTTCAGCAGGCTGTAACTTCGTTAGTTTTTCGAATTTCAATTTAATATTTGGTAGACATATTTTCGAGACTACGTACTAAAGGAAAATGCAAAAAAAATCGATTTTTTTAATCCCACAACGTAGAAAGGCCCCTTAATTTACTGATATTTATTTTATTTATCGACTATGAGTATTTTAATTGCAAAAGCTGTGTTTGGTCGGGTAATTCGCGGCGAATAAGCGCGAGAAAAATCGGTGAATACGTGGTGGCGCAGGAGTGGCCGCGTACACGCGGGCGTCGCGGCGTCGCGACGCCGAGCGTGCTCGAAACGCGCAGTCCTCTGGCGCGAACACTCGAAGATCGACGGCCCAGGACGATAGTGAGAGAGTCGCTCTCATCGCGACACACGGTTTCCACTCGACTATCGACGTTGTTCCCAACGAGCTCGTGATATCAAGGTGCGCGCAAAACGGCTCGGCAACCGACCAAATCCGTAACGAACAAGTGAACGAAAAAAAAAGAAACATAAATCGAACTTAACAACGGCTCGTTATCGAACAACAAACATTTAAGAATCCTCCAATCCTCTACGTAAATACAGGATGGACCACCTGATTCGACCAGCTCGATTGCATTCGTAGCCAGTGGACGAATAAAAATTTTTATTTATCGTGCATTATACGATTTTCGGGGACCTTCGAGAGTGACAATTTTTTAAAAAAAATATCCTTACCTTGAACATTCTTTGAAATCTAACATTCACGATAAAAAAAGATTTCGATTGAATACAATTGAGTCAGGTGGTTCGCCAAGTATAATTTTTTTTAAATGTTTGGGGATATAGTAGTATTAGGGGATCGAGGATCCTAAAAAAAATTTAAACAAGCGCAAAGTTGAACTTTTAAGGGGGGGAATAGTTCGAGAAGTCGAGGGACGATATTAAAGAATGCATTTCAAGCAATTTACGTTCAACTTGACCCGCCGTCTTTTTCGCCGGAGCGTCGATCTCACCCTGTACACGTCGATTGTGGGCCTGCTGTCGTTTCTAACGACAGGCCGAAAGCTTCGAAATGCGCTGCCTGCTCCGAGCAAATGCAAGGTTTTCAAAATTTGATTAGAATTGATCGACGAACTCCCGCCGCGTTAAAACACTTCTTAAACTTTCCGCTGAAACAGAAATCTCGTTTTCGGGGCACCGAGACTTAGAATCTATTTACACTCGCGCGTGATTTTCTCAAAAATCGCTCGAGATAAATATTTATTTACGGATTTATTTTAGATTCTTATACAGTTTTGTCAAAGTCCACGTTTCAACGAAGAAAATTTTCTGAAAATCTTTACGCGAGTGCACTGGACGAGAACACTGTCGAATATAGATTTGTGATTTTCCTAGTGCATTACTATGAAGCCGAAGAAATTGGGAATCATCGGTGGTTCTATGTTCAGTTTCGGCGTTCTGTTCTGTGCAGTGGTATTTCCTCCGATTCTAAGGTCACAGATCAAGAAGGTAAGCAGAAAATTCCAATAAAAACATTTTTATCCCTGTTACAGCAAGAATTAAAAAGAATAAATTAAGGAAACTTTTTACCAAAAGTAGCTAGCAATAACTAGTAAAAATTGACTCATAAATTTTTGTTTTGGTATACAATTTTTACTTACGTTTCAAATAGAATTTAAGCAGGTAGTTTTTACTTCATTTATTATCTTGCATCGAATAATAATTATTTATTACTGACGCCATTAACGTTACTTTCAATTTTTCACGACCGTTTCTTACCTACCATTATTCCCGAAGCAAAGTTGTATTCTTCTCTCTGTAATTGTCACTCTACACCCGTTTCTCTCCATTGTGTTTGTCGTTACTCAGAACTTCCCATAATTATTTCCCATCGCGTGTCATCGCGTTACACACGTGCACTTCGACAGAGAACACGGTAAACTCTTACAAATAAATACAAAGCGTACTCGTTTCAATACGGTATGCAAACTGGCTGCAAAACGCTAATATTTATCGTCATTTCGACAAGTATCGGCTCCAAAGACAAGAAGATACTCTGTGTTACCTGATCCATTATTAACATTATTAACACTAGGTTTACGGAATACGTCAATTTGACGCATTAAGATTCTAAATCTAGCGATACAGAACTCATAAATATTATTTGTCAGCAATTTATGTTGGATTTAATTGACGTAATGATATGAATGTACACTCTAATTAAAAGAAAAATTGCATTTTAATGTAACTGTTAACAGAGCGAATTACAATAAAAATATGCGCAACGAGTGTCCGTAAACCTAGAATTAACAATCTGTAATTTTATCGGGGCTCGTAAATTTATTACTCTCGATGAAAAGACCATTTGCTTATACTATTATAACAACAATTTGAAATTCCAGCAAGTATCGCTGAGACATGGTTCCGAGATGCGCGAATTGTGGTCGAACTTCCCCCTTCCGCTCGACTTCAAAATTTATCTCTTCAACGTGACGAATCCCGTCGAAATAACAGCGGGAGAGAAACCGATCCTTCAGGAAGTGGGGCCGTACTTTTACGAGTAAGTATTTTCCAATTTTCGGTCGTTTAGTATAAAGAAAAGACACTCTTTTTAGAGGCTCAACAAAACTGTGAACAAACGGAACCTGCAATATACAAAAATTGTTTCTAAGAACATATCGGATACATGTAACGTGGAATAAATAAATACATTTGTTATTTCCAGCGAGTACAAACAGAAGGTGAATCTCGTCGATCGTGACGAAGATGACAGCGTCGAGTACAACGTAAAAGCGACATGGTATTTCAATCCTTCGCGCAGTAACGGTCTAACCGGCGACGAGGTGCTCTACTTCCCGCATATTCTCATTCTCAGCATCGTGAAAATTACTCTGGCCGAACAACCCGCGGCGATGGGGATCATCAGTGAGTAAATCATGCTCTTCACGGTTTCTATCGAGAACGCTCGATCGAATATTCCTTCAATTCGATCAGCAGCAAAAACTAACTCTACCGTACCTTATAGCTAACAATAAACCGCTTACACCGCTGCCTTGGGGGTGAGATAATCAATTGTTTTCCATAACGTATTCCTCGAGTCATCCTACACTTATCTTGTTCTTTTCTCGAGCTTGTTTCTAACTATACAGGGTGTTCGGCCAACCCTGGGAAGAATTTCAATGAAGGATTCTAGAGGCCAAAATAAGACGAAAATCAAGAATACCAATTTGTTGATGGAGGCTTCGTTAAAAAGTTATTAACAATTAAATTTAAACATTTCAAATCGTTCTGAAAAAATTATTTTCGGTTGCAGGGGTCAATTATAAGCATTTTTGGTGAATAGACATATCCCCGAAATCCTACCCTCCTTCGAGAAAAAAATTCGAGTAGGTGGTGAAATTTTTGGGGGAGAAAAAAAATTGTTTAAATCGTTCTAAAAAAATTATTTTCGATTGCAAGGGTCCATTACAATCATTTTTTATGAATAGATATACCCCCGAAATCCTACCCAGTTACGAGAAAAAAATTCGAGAAGGTGTGAAATTTTTCAACGGGAAAAAAAAATTACAAATCGTTTTGGAAAAATGATTTTCCATTACGAGGGTCAATTACAATCATTTTTGGTGAATAGACATACCCCCGAAATCCTACCCATTTTCTAGAAAAAAATTCAGTACGGACAGAATTTTAAACGTTAATAACTTTTTAACGAAGCCTCCATCAACAAATTGGTATTCTTGATTTTCGTCTTATTTTGGCCTCTAGAATCTCCCATTAAAATTTTTCCCATGGGTGGCCGAACACCCTGTATAAGAAACCGTTAGTTGGTGTCTCGATCGTTATAACCTATAATCAATTACTTGTCGTTTTATCGAGTTTCCTAAACTATTTTCCCGGTTCCAGACAAAGGCGTGGACAGCATTTTCAAGAAGCCCAGCTCAGTTTTCGTAAAGGCAACAGCAAAGGAAATATTGTTCGAAGGTCTGCCGATTGACTGTACGGTGAAGGACTTCGCTGGGTCCGCTATTTGCAACAATTTAAAGTCTAGGTCCAGCGATTTCACAACAGACGGCCAGGGCCATTACTTTTTCTCCTTATTTGGTCCAGTATGTACACCCGTTCTCTAATTATAATCGTTTAGATTCGTCGAAATTCATTCACTTATGAAATAGCAAAGAGGCTTTTTCGAACGAAGGTTAACATATTTTGTACAGAAAAATGGCACCGTCGTTCCCGAACGTATACGCGTTTTGCGTGGAATAAAAAATTACAAGGACGTCGGTCGCGTGATAGAATTCGACGGAAAACCAGCGTTAACGATCTGGTCGGACGACCACTGCAACGCGTTCAACGGAACGGATTCCACCATCTTTCCACCGTTGCTCACGGACGACGACGACATCGTCTCCTTCAGTCCTGACATATGCAGGAGTCTGTCCGCCCATTACACGCACAAGACCAAAGTTAAAGGTACGCAACGCAAAGCTCAAAGTCAAGACGATCCCTCAATCTCCATGATCGTTGATGCGTTTGCTGAATTGCCCGCCATTTTTCGCAGGAATCCACACGAATCATTACACGGCTGACTTCGGAGACCAGAGCACGAATCCCATGGAGAAGTGTTTCTGTCCCACGCCCGACACTTGCTTGAAGAAAAATTTGCATGACTTGTCCAAGTGCCTGGGTGCGCCGATGGTTGGTTCGCTACCTCACTTTCTTGGATCGGATGATTATCTGAAATTGGTCGACGGACTCCATCCTAACGAGGCTAGTACTTGGTTTGCAACCAACAAAATACCAGAAAAAATACTAGGATCGCGATTGGAAGAATGGAATTAAAATTACGTCTATTTTAAATGAAATTTAACATGAAAAATGTGATTGGAATATACGCTATTATATAAATAAAATTACTCCCCTCTCTGGTAGTGCCTTTATAGTTTTCTGGAAAAATGGTAACATTTTCACAATTTCCCTAGGAGGAGCACGATATCTCTATGGACTTCGAGCCAATGACAGCCACCCCGTTGAGCGCGCACAAGAGACTGCAATTCAACATGTTCCTGCATTCCGTCGAAAAGTTCAAGCTGATGAAAAAATTCCCAGAGTGTCTGTTCCCCCTTTTCTGGGTCGAGGAAGGAATCCTGCTGGGCGATGAGTTCGTGAAAAAATTGAAAACCGTGTTCTTCGCGATAAAAGCCGTCGGGTAAATACCTTCTTCGAGTTACTCTGTTTAAAGAAAGGAGGAATGAATCCTTATTTCGTATTTTATACACAGGGCCACCAGATGCCGCCACCACTGTCGTTAGAGTTTTCCATGAAATTTCCATGAGAACACACTCAAATGTTACAAGTTTTTTTTGCAGATGGGTCCCAGCAGAGGACGTACGATTAGCGTTCGCCATCTTGGAATACCATACTGTAAATAATGGCTTTTAAACGTTTGTTGAACAGATTCTTAAAGTGGTTGACCATAGTCGTCGGTGCCGGCTTGAGCGGCGGAGCAGCTGCGTTGCATTACAAGAACAGGGAGAAGAATAAGCTGGACATCACGAAGGTGACGCCACAGTCACAGAGCGCGAAAGAAGATGACCAGAAAAAATGGCCGCCGCAAATGAACATCAGCACGATACAGAGCGCGGCCGTACCGCCCAATCTAGACGCGAATTAGCCAGAGCTTTGGATTTTAATTACAGTTTACATTACGAGAGCCTAAAAAATGGCGTCGCGAGGGGAAAGGAAGTTCGTACCTCGTGTGAAATCAGAGAGATTGCGGTAACTAGACTGTGTATTTTATGCATTCGTAGCGCACGTAAATATGAAAAACGTATGCTACGTGTCTGCAGAATTTATTTACTCGTATTAAATTAAATGTTTATTTATGAAGTATACTCTGCATACGTTTTTCCATATTATCAACGTATGCCATAGATGTGTACAATTTGTAGATCATCGATAACTATCTCGATCATCGATTACTATCTTTTATTTTATGTCTCTTTTCAATGGTTTCTTTAAAGTTATCTACGAAATGCTGATGTTTCGTTCGAAATTCTTCGAGTGATCTATAATTTTAATACTTGGTAGCTTCAATGTTATTTTGTTGAAGTCTCGATAATACTTAATGTATGAATTGTATCGTTATTATAAGAAGTGTCAACAAGTGCATCTTATTAATAACAGTGAGAATTTATTTTTATATTCATTTAATGCCTCGATACGATAGTTGGGAATCGATACGTATCGGTGTTAATGAATGTGTTGTTTTATTGGTCCACTCGCTCGTCACGTGCGTTACGAGGGCGGAGTAAAAAAAATCTAACCAATAGGATTCGCGTTACTTTCAGGACAGATCTCTTGAGCTCCTACCAGTACAGTATTGACCATGCACAAGGTTAGAACGAGTTCTGAAAATATTTTTAGTATTGGTACTTACGTCGTCGTTATTAAAAATTGAACTAGTTTTAATTTATTAAGAAATTAAAGTTTCGAAATGCACAATATTTCGGATAAAATTTTTTTGATATGAACCAACAGTTTTGCTCAATAAAACTTAATCTAATATTTAATTTTCCGTTTTGCTTAGTAACTTAACAACTTGTTGAAAATACTAGCAAACGATAACGTTATACGTGGCCGATAATATACTTGAAAATTACACGATCAATCCATTAAACTACAGTGCACCAAATTTATAGTAAAACGCAATATTATTACATCACGAAACTGCAGAATTTTTTAATGAACTCTCTTATATTGCACAACCTGGAGCAGCAACATTGTTGACTCGAAGTATGTACTATTCATTTATTAATACAGAAAGATGATTTTTATTGAAATATCTTATTGTTTCACATTATGAAATTACTTTCCTCTATTATGCAAACTAACACAAATATTTCTGATCAACAATATTGTGATCTGACTTTGTATAGCATTTTCGTATATTCAATTGTAAGCGTCTTGATGCGTAATTTATACAAATACATGGCCATTAGTTTCTTATTTTTATAAACTGTGGTCCATAAAGGAATTATCTGCGATCGAAATATACACTTGTCTATTTCCAACAAGTTGTTTGTTTTGTAAATAATTTTCAGCTTTCGTGTCCTTAGCTTCAATTAAAAATTTCTTTCTGTATTCGTTAAGCAAGTGTCGCCATTGAAACACTCTCCTATCTTATAAAATTCGACAAGCGGTATTGACAATCATATTAAAGATTATGTACCATTTTGATAGTTCAAACTTGATAGCAACGATTAGTCTCCTGCAAATATCTTAAAAAGTCTATTTTGTCCTATTAGTTTCTTACTATTTATCGTTAAGTGTTATCAGGGCCGACTTTTATATGGTCCAATGGCGACCATACACCCTTAAGCCGACCCTGAGTGTTACTATACATCAAATCATAAGTCTATACTACCAAGGGGGTAGAGATTGCGAGTTTGATTATGTTCGATGATCAGAAAAATCGCTAGACCGATTTGGATGGGACTCTGATCGCTAGCTTTCTTATAATCTCTCGAGTGTCACAAGATACGTATTGTTACGCCATCTCGTCAGAGGGCTGAACAATGAAGAAAAATATTTGGCAAGTTGGAATAATTTGATACAAGCGTACCAGAGATTGTACTTATTATTTATTCCGTATTCGGCTGGTGGATCATGTAACGAAGTGTAATTAACGAATAAAGAATGTTTTCTAACGAAGCTCCTACATTTGTTGTTTCCGTGTTAAATGTCGACGAAACACTTCATCAACACTTGCACCTAACATAGACAATATCGGGGATGTTAATCATTCTTAACACAAATTTATATTTACTTCGTAATATTTATTCGTTAAAAAACTATTCGAAGAACACAGCTTGTTTCGATAGAACATTCTTCCACCCTCACGGCCTCCTAAATTCATTTTTCGCTCTGGACACGTTTCTACACAGCAACACATTTTTGTAGGCACTCCTGTAATCGGAACTCATGACCACGTACACCACAGGATTTATACAGGTCGTTAAATAAATCAAGATGTAACCAGCGATGTTGAAACCCCTCCAGTCGATGGCGTTCCTCGAGATTTTCGTGACGGTGATCGGTAAATAGCAAACGACGAAGGACAAGAATATCACCAGAATCATACTAAGCAGCTTCTTGTCTTTGTTGCTCATTCTAGGTGGAATCGAGGAGTTCTTCGTTCTCCTGACCCTCTTGGATCCCGAGTCTCGATCACCGTTCGCGGCCTGCCTCGTCGTAGATCGTTCGGGGGAGTTCGAGCTGAAGCTCTCCAAACGATCGCTCTCCGTGGAGGCCTTCGAGCTCAGTCTTTGTACCCAGAGACCCAGCTCGATTATAAACGAGCCCCTGCTCGCCATTCTCTCCAGTTTGCCTCGAGAATTCACGGGACCCTTCACGGACGATCCTCGAATCGTGTTTCGATCGTTGTTCGAGCAACTGTCGTTCGTAGCGTCTAAATCGTCGCGTTCGTCGACGTACGGTATATCGTCTATCTTGATCCCCAAACTAGAATCCATTTTCTCGTAGACTTCGACGCTTTCCAAAGCCGACAGCTGACTGTTACGTTTGCTCGGTCGTTCCTTGGAATCCTTCCTCACTGATTCCTCGCTGTCGTCGTCCCTGATATCTTTCTCTTGCTGCCACGAGGGCTGCGATTCCGACAGCGTTTCTTCGATCGCCGATCTCGAAGGTGTCTGCGAATCGTTGAATCGATTCGACGGCGTGATCGCGCATTTCGACGAGAACTTTGTACAGAGGACACTCGCTGTGCAATTCGATCCCAACACCGAGAGCTCCTCTTCTTGGTTTCTGGGAGACACGGAGCCTCGCTGTAACAGATGAAAACGAAGCTGAGAGACGCCTCCTGCTACCAACTTTTCTTTCTTTTATCTCTCTAGTAGTCTAGTTTCTAAAAATGTAAAAGGGAGATCGATGGAATTTGGATTCTCCTCCTTGTGGTGAGACCTGGTAATTGGCGTTACTCGCAACCAACGATTTTATAGAAAATTTTATGCAGGGTGTTCGGCCACCGCTGGGAAAAATTGCAATGAGGTATTCCAGAGGCCAAAATAAGACGAAAATCAAGAATATCAATTTCTTGACTGAGGCTTCATTAAAAAGTTGTTAACAAATTAAATTAAAAAATTTCAAATAGTTCTGGAAAAATTATTTTTGGTTGCAGGGGTCGATTATAATCATTTTTGGTGAATAGACATACCCCTGAAATCCTATCCATTTTCGAGAAAAAAATTCAGTACGGACGGAACCTTAAACGTTAATAACTTTTTAACGAAGCCTCCAACAACAAATTGATATTCTTGATTTTTGTCTTATTTTGACCTCCAGAATTCCCCATTACAATTGTTCCCGCTTGTTATTATCGCTTGTGAGTATAATTTGCAGTAGCTTCGTACCATTCGTAAAAATAGACTTTTATTCTTTTCTCTTGTATTTCACAATGCTACTTCTCTAATTTTGCATTTCAGAATCGTTCTCACCTCGTGATTGAGTTTATCAATGTTCCTATTGGCGGCCACGTTTCTTCTCCTGCTCTTGCAGGCCGTTTTCCGAACGATACAGAAAATTCTCACGTAGCAAACGATTATCGCGATGCAGGGCGTCAGGAAAGCAATGACGAAAAGGAACTCCTTGGGGCTGCGACCATAGACATCCGGGAGGATCGAACAGGAACCAATGGCCGTGTCCAGACCGAAACGGCCCCAGCTCTCGAACCACGTGACGATCAGAACGCCAAACGCGACGATCCAAATACTCAGAACCATGGGCCATAAGTACTTTGGTTTATACAATCTAAAAAATGAAACGTAGCTGTTAGGATGGGTCAAGGTTTAGGGTGTTCGATAAAAGATACAGAAAACATTATAAACATGATTCGAGGCTCGAAATTGGAAGTCTCGAAAGTCAATATTTTACAAATTTTGTCACAAAATCGCAGAGGACCCTTTTCTGTATCATTTCACTTTCTCTTTCTCGATCCCAAAATATCAAAATCTTTATCAATAGAATTAATGAAATGGACGCTTTGTAGAGGGTAGTCTCAACCCCTAAATTTAATAATTCGTATCTATAAATGGTTCAGGTTTCAAGGAATTAAATACGAAGATCCTG
Source organism: Colletes latitarsis (assembly GCF_051014445.1). NCBI lineage: Eukaryota > Metazoa > Arthropoda > Insecta > Hymenoptera > Colletidae > Colletes > Colletes latitarsis. The sequence continues at coordinate 19,482,823 of NC_135135.1, read as the reverse complement.
GAAATTTACTTACGTAGGGTACAACCTAGGATGACCTATCATAATATAACGATTGATCGTGATCGCCATTATCGTGAAGAGGCTCACTGCGACCAGACCGTACCTCAGCAAAGGAAACAGCCGACACAGGAGTGCTCCATGACGCCAGGAGCTGTGCCAGAAGGTCGACGTGGCCAGAGGAAGATTAAAGCAACAGAACATAAAATCTGAGACCGATAGGTTCATTATGAAGATCGTCGTGGCGTTCCTCAGCTGCAAAATAATGTACAAATAGGTATACTTTTCTTCAAAACATTAATTTTCCTGTCTGGAGATTTCGTTAAAAAGTTATTAACGTTTAAAGTTCCGCCCGTACTGAATTTTTTTCTCGAATGTGAGTAGGATTTTAGGGGTATGTGTATCGACCAAAAATGATTGTAATGAACCCCTGCAACCAAAAATAATTTTTCCAGAACGATTTGAAATTTTTTAATTTAATTTGTTAATAACTTTTTAATGAAGCCTCAGTCAAGAAATTGATATACTTGATTTTCGCCTTATTTTGGCATCTAGAATCTCTTATTAAAATTTTTCCCAGGGATGGCTGAACATCCTGTATAATTAAAAATCGTAACAATAAAATTTCGATTTCGATTTCCATTCGATTCGAACACCTATCGATGCTTTGCTTGCGTACAGGCGTAAGAAGTCGGTTGCCTACTATCAGGTTCACGCGTAGGAGCTACTCTCGCGACGAAAGAAAGTCGAAGTTCCGGTTTAAAGTTGCCAGAATCGAGCGTAACGACTCTGGGAAATGATTCTTTCGTATTAAAAATTAATTGCTTTTACTCGAACTTGAAATGAAATTCAGAATTCGAGAAACAATTGAGACACCGAATGTATAGAATTTGATGTTCCGTTCAGTGTTTTGCATTGCTAAGCAAAACTCGTCATCGAATATTTCTTCCTTGTTTAATTCTAGCATATCGATCGGAGTAATTGCATATTTGAGTCTCCAAAGTGTTCGAATGTTCGATTTTAACAATTAGTCTCAGTCCTGCGTCGGATATGCAACGCTTAAACCCGAAAATTTCGTTTCATAACAAACGGTGCCGTCGACCTTTCGATCATTGGCTCGTTTGATTATTACGTTATCGCTATTTTTAGAAACGTATGGTCATTACCGCGCGAAACAATGGACGAAAATGAAATCCTACGAACGAGTAACACTCGCATGGGAGCACAGACGACTAGAAATACCATTTGTTTCAAACACAAAATATTCCTGCGGAAGAATCTATCGCGAATGGAGATCCTCTATCGTCGCCATCTTGAATAATCCAAAGCAGAGACTTAAAATCGCCGGAGTACTTTAAATACTTTCTCCACGAAAATAATAATTTATTTTTACACGCAACGAATGAGAATCGCTCGTAGGGAAGCCAAAGTATGGCTTTTCATTATACCAAACGCGTCCAGATGCATGCTTAAACGTAGTTCGAACGAAGAATAGGACAATACAAAATGGTGACTCATCTAACTTGTTACCGAGAGTCCTATTGTTAGTAATAAGAAAAGATATCGAGCACGTGACGTTGGTTTTAGATGGTTTGTTAGATTATTTGTAATAATAATTTATTCGGATGAATTTCGATACGAATTTTGCACGGTGGAGTCGCTGGAAGAGTTTGATGGTCATTTCGAAGCTTGGCTATCGACTTAAAATAAATCGTGTATGCATCGCGCGTTGCAAAATCGTCTCCTACATAAATCCCAGTGAACTCGAAGAAAGGAAAACGTTTATATGCGAGGCGAGGAGTTATCGTGGCGTCGGTACGTCTTATCTGGCGATCGAGGCTGCTCGGTAAATAGACTATTCGAGCGGATAAACATCCACGGAGTTTGCAAATCGTACGCGAAATCACAAAAAACTCACGTAATTCGATCGAGCTTTAGTATCGTTGAGAATTATTTCACGAAACGTGACCACGATAAAGCAGACATTTTTTAACGCATCGTTCCGTTTTTCAACGAATAACATCGTCGCTATTATATCGTTTAAACGTGCTCGATTATTCGTTATTCGTTTGGGAGGGGAAAATAGTACGAGGTTAATTATTATTTTCATGGAACTGACAATATTTGTAACTTCACTGTTCACGCGAAAGCAAACGTTTATAGTAAAAATATATACTCGTGTTTACAGACGCGCTTGCATCCATTTAGCGCGTGAAAATAAATTTTTGCTATACCAGACGCGCTATCACACTTTTGAGCGGCAGTGTATACAAATAGTGACGAAACCCGAATATTTATTAATATACACGGCGAATATGGAAAGTTTATTTTGACCCATCGAGGACAATGTAGCAAAACAAAGCATTTTTACGACGTTTTTGTTCTAAAAAATTAGAGATCGCCAGAAAATTTATTGGAAATAATTTTTTCAACTACTGTCTATTCCTCATAAAATATTTTAACTTCTTTAAACGTTGTAGAATTATGGGATAAAACTATGGGACTGCTAAATATTTCATTCGAAATTTTCAGAATTCTGTCAATATTGTTCGTTGCTTCACCCTTTTTACCGAAAATCTAATTGAGGTGTGAAATTTTTTGACGAAATTAAAATATTTCAAATCGTTCTGAAAAAAATATTGTTAGCTGTGGGGGTTAATTACAATCATTTTTGTTGAATAGACATACCCCCGAAATCTTGCGCATTTTCGAGAAAAAAATTCAGTATGAACATAACTTGATACGTTAATAACTTTTTAACAAAGCCTCCATCAACAAATTGGTATTCTTGATTTTCATCTTATTTTGGCCTCTAGAACCCTCTATTAAAATTTTTCCCAAGGGTGGCCGAACACCCTGTATTATTCATTTCATTGTCGAGAAATTTTAATGAAGAAAAAGAAAGTATCGTTCGCTGCAATCTATAATTTAGCGATTGCGTCGATATTTAATTAAAATTGAGTAACGAGCACTCGGTGGGACCTCGTTACGCGCTACCATTGTCTTCTAAAACAAGATCCCAGACGATCTCGCTTCTTAACTTAGCCAGTCTGAGATTTAATAGCGACAAAGTATACTAGAAACTCGAGTAACCGCGACTCGTAATCTATCTCGTGCCACGTAAGATATTCGTCACTTGGGATTCCTCGTTTTATCGTATACCACACACCCACCTTTACTTTCATCGATCTTAAAATTATTAATCATCCACGTTCACGATTACTATCGATCGGTACTAATTAATCATCAGCTAAACCCTATTCTTGTCTAAAAAAATCCAGAAACCAAAAACGCAAAACATTCTCCGCTAAATCGTTTATTACTTTAATCGTACAGTGAGCGATGACTATTAATAACTAATTAAACCAAGGTATCGTCCAGACTATACTTTAGGTAAATTAATTATAGAATTATATGTTTCTTACCAAATAATTTTATTTACAATTCAAGCGATTTATTCACCACGTGGAAACAAAGAAGCAAAGTAAAGAACTGTACCAAGCAGAGCGAAAAACAGCAATTAATTTTTTTTCTACACTTATTTTAAGAATTAATGTAAAGCAATGGAATGCAAGATGTATGTTTTAACAGTGGCAAAAGTGTGTTAATCGTGCGCTGACCTTTTTGGTACGGTACAGGGCAATAATGGTGAAAAGATTCCCAGGGATGCCGACGAACATGAAGAGGATGCAACAGATGGCGGCGAAGTGTAAAAGCCATCGTGGATAACCGACGAACAGAACCGCGGATCCTGGATCCTGAAGGACCTCCTCGAGTGCCTCTGCTCTGCCATTCTGTTCGGTCTCGTTGCTCGCCATCCAGTACTCCATCTGCGGACAGCATGGTGTACAGGTGTCGTTTTGCACAGGGCCGTAAAATCTGGCGGCCGGCTCGCAGATAAAGACCACGGTAATCTTTCTCTGGAACCGATATACCCTCTATACTCTTTAATTCCTCCGAATACGAAATTCTCTCGACAACTGTCGAATCTATAGCCGAGAAAATTACCAGAGAATATTATATTTATCACTGATGCGTCTATAAAAAAAATTACAGCCAGTGTCGACATCTATTTATTCGAATATAGTGAAGTAAACTTAGACAAATAACTCTGTTTCTATCGTTCGAATTTGTTAGTTTACGTGTCGCGAAAGGCGATCGATTTGCGGCGAACTAAGCAACAATGGCCTTGATCTCTTTCTGATTTTCGTGTTTCTATTTTTTGGGTTCCTCTAAGCTCCCGTCCGGTTCATTTGTTTTCTTTCCTTCCCGTTAGAACGTTTCGCGTTTCGCGTTCCGTGTTCTTCGCGCGTCTAGAAAATGCACTGGGAAATCTCTTTTTTTCTCACCGCGGGGCGTCGAAAGGGAAGAGAGGAAATCTATTTTCGCCACTCGAGACGATAAACTTCTTTCAACCCAGAGTAAACTTTAAGCGATTCTACCTTACGGACGGTATTGCGTTCCTCGGGGAACCCCCCAAAGCTTCAGTAAAACGTTTCCAGATTTCACGTGGACCGTCCAAGAAAAGGGCGAATACTTTCTCGAACGCGTCCATCTTGAAAGAAACAGAACTTTTTGGCCATCGAGATTTACAGACAAACATATCTTTTTCAACCAAATATATTCATGAATTCCTCAAGAAGCATAATTAACTTAATATAATACAATCTCCTGACTTTCTTGTCTATTTAACACGTTGACTGCCACGGTGGTCACCGGTGACCGGCACTTCAAGCTAATCCCTAATACTAATAAATCTTTAAATAGTATTATTTACATCAATATTAAACAATTTTATCATAATATATATAAAATATACATAAAATTGCGTAAAATAAATAATATATAAAATTGCAGGTCCACCATCGAACTATCGATCAAAATTCGAAGAAATATCGAATGCATTTTCACGTACGAGTCAAAACCAGTCACTCGACGTGTCGATCATGTGCTTCTACGGTTCTTTAAACACGGGAAAGTCTAACAGGGAACAAACGTAGCGCGAAAGCGAGTTTTATCGTCGCGTATCAGCCGGTGTCGGGCTGTTATCGTCAGCACAATCCGTTCATTCACGCGAATCCTTACCCAGAAATGAATGGAGCAGCGCTTACCTTCGTGAGAAGCAAACGTTGTCGGCACTGGGTTCATTGATGCGGATCATTTGTGAGATTTCACCGACGCGGAGCACGCGTACACTTTCCTCCTCGATGCGTTCGGATCTTCTTAACAGCGAGCCACATTGTTAACTCGGTTCGCCACCTTTCCACACGCGGGCAATGTCTCTGTAAATAAAACGCTCGAGCCCACCTGCGCGTCCCTCCGAGGTCTACCCTTCGAACGCCATTCGTTACGAGCTGTAAACTTTTATAAATCAACTCAGCAGACTTTTAACGTTCGAATCGTCTATTTTCCGCGGTAACTTTGCACATTGTTAATACGATTCCGTCGTGGGGGCTCGTTACACGCGATGGCCGGGGATCTTTCGGCGGGATCGGAGGCGAATTCGAGGGAAACATCTGTTTGAAACCTAATCCCGCGTGATTCGCGAAGCGACTAACCAGCTGGACCGCCGAATTCGCCGATAGAGATCTCTGGATCCTAATAGAGCGCAGGCGTGGGGTGAGTGTCCTTCATGGACCGAAGAAACGCGTGGAAATCTATTTTATGGATATCAGGGGAATTTTCTTGCTTCGAAGTAGCTTCGGGAATTGGCAACGGGAGCTACGGTTTAAACAAACACAATCTTATACATTAACTTCAAACGTTACAGGTGCCCTGCTTAAATCTAATTAATTTAAGTCCAATTTAATATCGCTGTTGTATCGAGGATGAAAATTAGAAAACGTTACGCTCGTGGGACGTAATTTGATATTGTTTTTTTTATGATCGTTGAAAATCGGTGCATCGTACGTGTTGGCGAGATTTTCTCGTAAATTACGGAGTCTTTCAATCTCTGTCGTTAACAGATCCGAGGGCGGTAAGACGTTAACGATGAAATCAGTGAACTCGTCGGATGACGTTTAACGTGCCACCGTGCGGGGGCGTAGATGCTTAATAAAATACATTTACGAGGCTTCGCAGCGTTGTTTGGCCGGGCATTTTTATATTCGTTTGAAAATTTTCCCGAATCGAGAATAAGGGAATTGGTAATTAATAATGTTTACTTGTACATTTCTAACATCAAACGTGGAAGTAGAAGTAACATCGAGTACTCGCCTTTCTAAATGTTAATAGTTACGAACGTGTATAATTTATACGGAAATTGAATTTAAAAATATTTACGCGATTTGTAGTAAAAATAACTGGAATGAATGGCCGCGATAATCGATTCTCGTAAGTAAAGTAAGCGGTAAAGTCGATAGGAATTATCGAATTCTCGGTATCCTCCATTGACTATGAGTAATCGACGCGTGATCTAACGTGAATAACAATGACTCTTACCTGCGCGCCTGGAAGCATCAGCGATTCGAAGAATTTCAAAAACTGCGAACATCTCTAAATCAAATTTAATCGATTCGACGAAATTAATAATTTAAATGCATCTCTCTGCTATCGTTTCCAGGATCTGCATCCTTTAAAGCAGAACGATTTCACTCTTTAATTGCTTCGTTAATAACAATTTCTAAAAATACTGAATAATAGAGTTTCATAGTACAACGTATTTTGATATGAATATTTATAAGAATAAGACAAAAATTGTCACGTTTATTGTCTTTACACCTTACGACGACCCTTTACCTATTCTTCACTGTTCAAACAAACCTGCCCCACTTATGGCTGTAAAAACAAGCGAAGATAACACAGGCCTTGGAAATTTCATTTAATATCTATTTCTAAAACTTAAAAGAAACATTTTCGAATCGCTGGTAATTAAATACAACGAGCACCAGATTATCTCTCGTAGTTTACATTCTATATTTCAATATAAATTTCCCTTTTCATTAGGAGACTCAATTTCAATAATATCTACTGATAGAAATAATAAAATTGAGAGCTTTGCACAGGTCTCAACTCCTAAATATAATAATTAAATGGATTTTTTAATTCTTTGAGACTATCAAACACGTTACACGTTAGAAATGCGAACACAGGCCGGTAGTAAAAGGGTTAATCGATCATTAGTACCGATTATATTCGCTAAACGGACCCCTCTCCCCTCCCTCCCAAAGGGATTTACCCCACGTAAACAAACCTCGTACGATTTAAATCAACCCCCTCGTGGATTCACTGGTTGCCCCCGTCCGTTTTAATTAATTCTATTTACCACTCGATCGCTGAGTGACCGCGTAAATGGCGTTTCCTCCTTGCGAAGGAGGCGCAGCAAAGAAAAAAAAGAGGAACGGTGCCACTTCCGATTTATTAGGGGCGCGGTGCGCGGCGCTCTTCCGTTGTACACGCTCCGCACCCAGCTGGCGCGTCTCCCCCTCGCGTTGTTCCACCGTTAATTATTTTTAAAAAGGATGTAAGGGACCCGTCGTGTTTTCAGCGGACGAAACGCCGCGCCATTGGAGGCGTAGGTGCTCCGGGAGCACCGAGGATCCCTCGATCCCGCGTTTCTATAAATCATTCACCGCGTGTAATGGCGACGTACATCTACGTCGTCCAAGACTTCCATGCAGATATGCATTGCCTGATTTGTAACGTCGCGTAAGCCGGATACCACCGACCACGAACGATGGTTGCTTATGGCTTTCCGTTCTTTGACCATTTTTTTCCTCCCCCCGCGATTTCCATCTCCATTAACTCGCAATTCGCTCAAATTGTACCTTACCTAATATTTATAATATTGTATTTAACGTAAACAGTATCTTTTAGGAAATTTCGTTATAATAGGGGATTCTAGAGGCCAAAATAAGATGAAAATCAAGAATATAAATTTCTTGACTGAGGCTTTGTTAAAAAGTTATTAACCATTCAAGTTACGTCCGTACTGAATTTTTTTCTCGAAAATGCGCAAGATTTCGGGGGTACGTCTATTCACCAAAAATGATTGTAATTGGCACCTTTAGCTAAAAATAATTTTTTTAGGACGATTTGAAACTTTTCAATTTTGTTGAAAAATTTGTCTACCTACTCGAATTTTTTTCTCAAAAGAGCGTAGGATTTCGGGGGTATGTGTAATGACAAAAAATGATTGTAATTGACTCCTGCATTCAAATATAATTTTTCCAGAACGATTTGAAATTTTTTAATTTTGTCGAAAAATTTATCCACCTACTCGAATTTTTTTCTCGAAAGTGGGTAGGATTTCGGGGGTATGTCTATTCACCAAAAATGATTGTAATTGACCCCCGCAACCGAAAATAATTTTTCCAGAATGATTTGAAATTTTTGAATTTAATTGTTAATAACTTTCTACCGAAGCCTCCATCAACAAATTGGTATTCTTGATTTTCGTCTTATTTTGGCCTCTAGAATCCCTCATTAAGAACACCCTGTATAAAAGAGTGTTACGATTTAGTAGGAAAATTTTTTAAATCTGCTGAAGTACACTCTCACTAATTTCGTACTTAATTTGTCATGAGATAAATTCTTATCTCGTGACGAATATCCCGATTTCCACGGAACCCGCATCCGGGCACCGCCGACCACGGAACTGTTAATTCGTCGAAGACCTAAACGCAAGATTAATCGTATCATCGAAATTCTCACAGGATCGAAAAATTGTTCGATTTTTTTAAACGTCGTTCGCTGAGTACGCGAATGTAACGTTTAAACTGATTTAGGTCGAAGTTTTTCTAGAAAGGGGACCGGGTAAACGGCCCCTTGACGATAAATCGTCGAACGTTTGCTTTTTATTAGAGATGGGGGTGTAACTCTAGGCTTAATCTAGGGCAATATGCGTCTAGCGCGGCAACCAGCGGCTGACAACACTTCAATAATGACGGTTTAACTGATCGTACTTCAAACGATCACCGATTGGACCTACAATTTCCACGAAACTTTCGTGTCAACGGACGTTTAATTTTATTCGACGATCAAATCGTATTTTTCGATCCCAAACTCCATAGATAAAGTTAGGATATAGATTTAGTAAAATAACATTATATAGCACAAATGGTGTGCCTAATTTGGAAAGAGAACATTTCCTTATTTCTTCGTTCGTACAATACGAAATGAAAACATCGAGGAACATTTAAAAAACTTTTACGCTCCCATTTACTATGTTTATCATTTAAAAAAAGGAAAATAGTACTGTCTAGATATTAATTCGAGTCGCTGTGCGTTTACCCCGCAAATTGTCACACGCCTGCGTTCGCGTTCGCCTAAGTCCGCTCCCCCCACCCTTCGTGGAACCGCCGGGGCCCGTATCTAGCGCGACAAGCAGTCCATCCGCGGTGACGGTGACGGATAGGTCGTCTTAACGTCGCTGCTCGCTCGCGACAATCGATTTTACTACAGTCGATCGATCGTCGATCTCCTCGAAACGTTTCGCGTATCGGCGGCGACATGACATCGTGTGCGCGAACGCGTGCGCGGCAAACGTAGAAGCAAAAGTGGTCGCATTCGATAGTATCGAATCGCGAGAGTCTCGTCTCGCACGTGGGTCGATAATCGTCGGCGAATCGTTCGCGGGACTCGCCGCTTTCGTTTTCCTTTTTCTTTTTTTTTTTTCGACGCGTCATCCGCGAGTCGAGGTGGCACACGGATGTTCCGCCGTCCACGAATCACTATGACGGATGATTCGTGAAAAGAATTAATGCGGTGAGTCAGAATCGGAATTCGTACGGTTCGTTATTCCGTCGACGGTACATTTATCTTCCTGCGGGCTTTCGTTTTCCGTTCGAACGCGCGCCTTCGCGGTCGCTCGAGCGGTAATGTTTATTTGAGGAAGCGACGATTCGGGGACGTCGATCTCAGACGATCCTTTGAACAAAGAATTATTCTGTAGTTGTAAATTTTAAGGCTTTTCCCCGCGTGTTTGATCGCTATTCAGTGTGTTATTGCATGTTTTCTGCGGTCTATTATTTTTTAAATAGTCTCTTCATAGCGTGAATCGATATTAATCTCTGTAATAGTGAACTTGAGAACGATGGAAACAGTAGCTTTGATGTGTTGATATTCGCAATGTACATTTAAAGAAACTTTGATGTCGCTTTCAACGCCATAGAAGAATGCAATGAGAATTCTTCAAGAGAAAAATACAACGTTTACAAGACCGTATTATGTTTGGATGCGTTCATTATTAAATTTTAAATAAATCATGTTATTGTCACAAAATTATTATCAAATCAATTTCGTATTTCACGAGAATATTCGAGGACCTTGATAAGTCGTCATGCTTCGACGAGCCTAACTGCAATTGGTAGCGGGCATATGCGCCGTTTCGAGGACCAATGCCAAGATCGAGGCAAAAAACGCGAGTATGTGTTTCGTGCGACGACGAACGTTTTAAAGACAAAAAAGGCTCCTACAATACGCAACACGAATGACGTCTATGTATTTTTCCCTTCTTTTCTTTGCTCTTCTTTATACCTGTCGCTCTCTGTTCCTCTCCCAGCGGTTCGGTAAGTGCCAGGCGTTCATAGTCTGTCGTAGCACGTGGTGTTGTGGGCGGTCCTCCAGAGATCTCGAAAACCTGGTTATCGGTACCCTAACGCTAATACTTTTAATAAAAAGTTCAATATTTATTTTTTGGGATTCTTTGATCCCTGAAATATTGACTTTCTGTTAACCCCTCTCTGTCGAGCTTTTCTTGATTTTTAAATTTAATTGCTGTACAGAAAAATGGCTACAGGGGTTGTAAACAAGACAAATCAATCGAATTTTAATTTCTCGATCTATGTCATTATTCTGGGAAAAATTTTAATGGAAGATTCTAGAGGCCAAAATAAGACGAAAATCAAGAATACCAATTTGTTGATGGAGGCTTCGTTAAAAAGTTATTAACGTTTAAAATTCTGTCCGTACTGAATTTTTTTCTCGAAAATGCGCAGGATTTCGGGGGTATGTCTATTCACCAAAACTAAAAATAATTTTTTCAGAACGATTTGAAATTTTTGTATTTAATTGTTAATAACTTTTTAACAAAGCCTCAGTCAAGAAATTTATATTCTTGATTTTCGTCTTATTTTAGTCTCTAAAATCTCCCATTAAAATTTTTCCCAGAGGTGACCGAACAATCTGTATATGCAAGCATCGATATATCGACAAAGTTTCAGTATCTCGATACAAAGCGATTCCTCCTAATTTATTCTCTACATCCGTCCCCCCATTTGCATAATATCTGCTTATACGTGAAATATTTATAGCAACATGGACAGACGAGCCAATAGATACACGTATATTCGTGTTATTGTTCGAAACTTTTCCGCCATTAATAGTCATATCGACGCGAAAATTTTTAGCCGACACCCTGTTCGCCAGCAAGTGGCAGTTAATTAAAAGCAATCTAGAATTCTCGGAAACTAGTGTGAATCTACGGTTGCAACGAGCGTCTGTTCCAATTTTCGAACCCATGCTTTTATTGTCTCATACATTAACCCTTCGTTCTACAGTGTCATCGTCGTCTTCGTAGATATCGCGACTCGTCAACGTTGTAAATTAGGGGACTTTTCTGTATTCGTACACTCTCAAGTAACAATTTTGTAATCGCAATTACGAAAGGAAACTCTCGATCGCTGGATTCTCGATCTTCCGGGGGCAGAATCTCCGTCATTAAATCTTCCTACGCGAACCTTCGACGCAATTGTTTTCTTTTAAAGCAATATCTAGCACCTGTCAACTTGTACCATATTCCTCCTCGCGATTAATTAAATAACAGACACCGTTGTTCGATGGAACATTTGCACTGTTGCGATTCCATATCGGCCCAGAAACACTGTTTACCCGGTTTCGTTCGCGTGGGTGTGCTTTCTCTGAACTCGATACACGTGCATACATCGTCCACGTGTCACTCAAGAAATACGAGCGACTGTAAATTTCAGTGCACATTCTTCGACGGTGCTCGGATAGCATTAACAGCTAAGAGTACAATTCGTATCGCCATCATTATTCCGTTCGCGCGATCCTCGTCAATACTATCGTTATTTACTGTTACACACGGTCGAAGATTTCCCCCGTCTTCTCTATCGTTTAAATTCTCTGTTTTCCTTCTCCTTTCGGTGTTTTCAGCTCGTCGATCTCGTATCCATGAATGGAGGTTTCGACAAAACGCGACGGACAACCGATTTGCATGATCGTCTCGCGGCGCGCTGCTTAGTATACTTTCACCGTGAGTCAACTTGACTCATTCATTGCCATTCGCCGCGTGATTAACTCGGAAATCATTCGATGACGTCAGTCGATCGCGAAAGATTCTACGGAACACGACACACGCGCGTGTCCGCCATGTTTTTGTCTTCTCTTTTTTCTTACGCGTCGAAATGCATCGCTGAAATACGATGAAGAACAAAGAATCGTTTCAGGGGCGAGGGGAGGAGTAGGGGGGGGGGCAAGAACTTCTTTCTTCTCGAGCACTTTACTTCGCTATAGTGACTGACGAGAAAATTATGGCTATAGGGGATGCAACCCTGTACGAAATCATTTGCTTCTATGGGTTGAATAATTATAGAAAGTCTAATATTTATATTGTATTTGTAACTTTTCTGGGAATCTTGGACCCTTGAAATATCGATTTTTCAACCCCCTATTCTCCCCTGAGATTTTCTTGATTTTGAAGATAGATAAGAAATATATTTCTTTTTAATCTGAAACTTAATGTCCACCATATTCTTTAATTTACAGATTTGCAGGCAATTTATTTTAATTTGAAACGATGCAACTTGTACTACTTTTTTCAACGTTAATCCATTTCGTTGCTACTAGAACACGATTAAATTCACCCTTCGCGGCTTAGGTGGCGTTAATGCGATCGTGGGTCGTCGTTATTCGGTATTCATCCAGCTGTAAGTGATCCAGTTAGCCAATTAAGCCTTTTTTCGGCTCGTTTAGCAACGCCATTATGGAACACGATGCTACTTCGATCCACGTTGCAATGACACGACCGAAGATAGTTTTTTTTAAAAGTTGTTAGTCGAGTGTTATTTATTCTGTAACGTTATAAATGCACTTTGCTTCGAGCTTGGGAACGTACAGCAGAGGATCGAGGCACGTCCAAAGAGATAACCAAGAGTTTACTGTCGAAAGAAACGATAGAGGAACTGGAGGACATCACCCACTGGTTCCCATGTCTTCCATAAGTTTTGACGAGTTTTTTGTCGCGAGGGGACGCCTAGTACTGGGTGTCCGTTAATTTCTCTTAATTAAGCTCAATCGAGGTTAATGCACTGCAGCTTGACCCTAGTTTACCAAATCCAACAGAAGCTGAAACTCACGTATAGTTTCTCTATCGATGACGTCGCCATTATTTGCTCGTTCTTTTCAGTTTTCATCTGCCATTTATCCTTTCGCTGGATACCGATGTTATTCGAACAGCTATAAATTCGAGACAAGAAAAAATTAAATAGTGTATTTGTGCAAAATACAAGCCTTTGCAATGTCTCTTATTTTCATAATTTGTTTCACAATAAAGTATAACAATGTTTGGTATATGTAAAATGCCTAGTGTAATAATTTGTTCTGCTACGTGACCACTTGTTCCTGTTTTGAATAAATTTAGATCATTTTTTATACCGCCGAAGATGACCCAAAAAAATGAAGGTCGAAAACGTTGGGGGTATATTTAGACTGGAATTAATAGCTTGAATCGACTATTAATTTTGCCTTATGTTTAGAAATAGTCACGCCTGAAGTCTCCGATAAACGCGATTTAACGAGACTCCAATATTTCATAGCATTCTCCCACGCAATAAAGTTTAACTCGATGGAACAGTTCATAATTTCGAAGTTGCCGAGCCATGAAAAATTTGTCAGTGGCGATGTTCTCGCAAACATCTTACATTGTCCTTTGTAAAACCTCCGGGATGACCTACTTCCGTCAAATAAAAGTACCCCTCCGACGACCCCATAAATAATAATGAATTCCCTCGAGTCACTTTCGATGATTGATGCCCTCCTAACCTTTGCTGAATTGTTACAATTCAAGCAAACATAGTTAATTTCATATAAATTCTAATTTACATCCTTTTCAATATATATAATTTTATATAAAAGTTATTTATACTCAATTATTTTTATTAATACTTCCGGTACTGTTATCAGAAATAAAAATAATGATTCTATGTCTGAAAGTATAATTCATTTAGAAGTATCGCCTCTTTCGAGAAGCCTGTTCGAAGAAAAAATAATTGAACAACGATGACAATGTCGAAACGTGAACGTGCACAGTTTTTTGCATCCAAAGAATCAGCATTGCGTATCAAAGAAATGAAATTGCTTTCAGAACGACGACAGGAGGCCGTAGATCATCGTATTTGAAATGATTTTTTGTCGAAGTCACGATTCGAACCGTAGACGCGTGTACAATTTGTGTATCTATTTGTTGATCTATTTCCAGGCCTCGGAGGTGGATCGAAACCGAATGAATCACTCGAAACGGGACGGAAACTAATCGTCGAAATGGACAATTTGGCCACGTGGTTGCTGCGTGTTTCTTACAACAATACCGAAGGCGCTATAATCGATGGCGAGCTATCGAGGTGACTAGAAATCACTATGAAAATTAAGCATACCGTAAACAATTTTATTCAAATGGGATTTGCAATTGATTTCGTTCAAAGATAGTAAATAAAAAAAGGTTGCAACCGATGAAATCACTTTAAGTTTCTTTTCCACTATCGTCCGCCATCTTTGAAACGATCTCGTTGGACCATTTTCGAATAATTCTGCATTTTTATCTTAGAAAATCTCTTTAAAGTATATCGAGGATGAGATTTAAGATTATGGGATTTGTCCGTACAGATTCCCGACGCCGCTGAGAACGTTTGCAGCTGTTGTCGCTTTTCTAATAATGATCGTCGGTCTGATCGGCAATCTGTTGACGATCATCGCGCTCTGCAAATATCCAAAAGTTCGCAACGTTGCTGCAGCTTTTATCATAAGGTATCGGTATTGCAAGAATCTATAATGAAAAATCTGACTTTCTAATCGACAAAATTAGTCCAGTTTTCTCAACAGTAAACTAAAATTTGTCGAAGACTTTTATCATCAAACTCGAATTACATCCAGGGATTAAGAATATTTTTGTACGGAATTATTGCAGCCTGTGCGTGGCAGACTTCGTGTTCTGTTTCCTGGTGCTGCCTTTCGATTCCATCAGGTTCGTAAACGCGAGTTGGACGGAAGTGCGGTTTCTCTGCGTCCTCGTGCCATTCCTCAGGTACGGAAACGTCGGCGTCAGTCTCCTCTCCGTCGCAGTTATAACAATAAATAGGTAATTAATTACTAAACAGCACGAACATTTCGAAATATTATAAATTATCCGGAATATTTCAGATACATCATGATAGCCCATCATGGCTTGTACAGCAAGGTCTACAAGAAGTATTGGATCGCTTTTATGATTGTCTTTTGTTGGTTGTTCTCGTATGGAATGCAAGTGCCCACCCTGTTAGGGATTTGGGGTAAGATGCAGTGTATTTAAAAAGCTTTGCATCGAATTATTAATCGTTTTTATAATTTTATTATCCTTTTCTTTTAACCTCAGGCAAATTCGACTACGACACAAACTTGGGAACCTGCTCTATCGTGAAGGATAGCAGAGGCAGCACGTCGAAGACGTTCCTCTTCGTCATGGGTTTCGTGATACCCTGCTTGGTAATCGTCGGATGTTACACGAAGATATTTTGGGTCGTGCACAGGTACAAATGTTTTATTTAAATTTCGGAGTGGCGAAAGTGTACGCTCTGCGATTCGCAGCTCCGAGTCGAGGATGAGAAAACACGCGACGCCCGCGATAAAGTCGCCCCACACGCCCGGAAGGGACACCAGGGAGATCAAACAGAGGCGCAGCGAATGGCGAATAACGAAGATGGTGCTCGCTATCTTTCTAAGTTTCGTCGCTTGTTACCTTCCAATTACTATCGTGAAAGTCGCCGACGTCGAAGTTCGGTATCCAGGTATTTGCAAATTTCTCGACAAAATTCGAAAATTTCAAATCGTTCTGAAAAAATTACTTTTAGTTGCGGGGGTCGATTACGATCATTTTTGGTGAATACATATACTCTCGAAATCTTACGCAGTTCCGAGAAAAAAATTCTTTACCGAAAATATAACGCGTGGTCAGACATGTTTATGTTTAAAAAATCATAACTCCTGAACGGATTGAAGGATTTTAATGTTTCAATTTATTTAGAAAAGATTTACTCGTATACCTCGTCTCCGATTTGACGTTAAAGAATACCTCTCTTATTATGACGCAAAATTTATCGAAAATTGAATGTCCGTGTGTACGTGTGTTTTTAGAATTTCACGTATTGGGCTACCTCCTCCTGTACTTTGCCTCCTGCGTGAATCCGATAATATACGTGATCATGAACAAGCAGTACAGGCAGGCGTACGCGGGGGTGATAGGCTGTTCGCGGATAAGGGCGAGCCTGACGCCCTACGGGAGCAGCGCCCCAGGTCACCATCAACAGGACTACGGCCAAGGTAACTTCGAGCACCGTCGCGTGGTAACGCTCACCAAGCTCTGACCGAACGCGAGCTAAGCGACCACACTTCGCTCACTTCGTAAGTCAAGGGCACAAATTCCTCTGCTTTCTAAGATTGCAAATTGCTCCTCCACCGGGCATGTCGCGTACCCTCTCCCTACCACTGATCAAAACCTCGAAATTGAAACAAATAACACAGCTTTGAAATTCTTATTAAAAATTTTTTAAAATTGTACTAGCTTATAGGGCCTTGAAACGCGGAACATTGAGCCCCTCATAAATTGTACATTTGGAAACGATTACCAAAAAATACAAATTATACAGTTTTGACATTTTTATATGAATTTGAGAAAATTGTACTAGTTTATGGGGCCTTCAAACGCGGGGCATTGGGCCCCCCGGAGTTGTACATTTGGAAACGATTACCAGTGTCCCTCGAGGACTCATGCTACGTCAATTGCTATTGCAAATGAGATACTATGACACTAGAAATGCACGTGTTAGCCAGAAACGAGGAAAGTTGTCGACAATAGGCTATTTTTAGGGCCTTGGTCCCTCGCTAATTAAATTCATGGCTATTGCTCGCAGCTGTTTCTCCAAAATAGCGCAGCAAGCGATCGTATCTCGAACCTAAGTCTCTAACAGGATTTACTAAACAACTTTTACAAATAATATCGAAGTTAAGAACGAATATAACAATTGTACAACTCTAGGCATTTAGTACACAGAGATCAGTGATCCTCACTCTCAAGTCCATGTGTGTATATGTGTCTCTATTTAAAACTATCACTAATTATATTTGTCAATTTCATAGACCAAATCTTCTGCATATCTTATATCAATCTCGTTCATTTCAACTTGAAGCTTCAAATTTGTTCACAATGGGTACAATTTTGTGGTACCTTTTAGTCACTAAAATAGTGAAATTTCGTATACAACAGCTTAATAAATCGTTGATAAAGGTTTGTAGGAAACGCAATACCCAGCTATAGCGTTAAAAGCTAAATTCTTTCGTCCAAGGAGAGGAGAAACATACTCGAAGCTAACCATGGACATGAGTCATCCGCTTCGTCGGTTTTCCTCATTAACAGTTTCCTGCTTACTGCTATGCGTTCCATCGATTGTTCAAGCACGCGTTCGAAGGAGAACCGGTATTACGAATCGATTTCCATCCGCGCGATTTCTTTTACAGACTACTCGAAGGACTTCAGCAAGACGATGGTGTCGACGGTCTCCATCGCCATGAATCCGGTGAGGAATTCTCGTTTCGACGACGATCCTTAAATTCGAGGATCGAGAACGGGAAGAATCAGCAGGCGATAACGCGGTTAATCCTCCGAGCATATGGAACGAAACGTATATTTTGTATTCGAAATATACTGCAAGGCGATTAGGGAAGATCAACGAAGGGGGAAACCGGAGTTGTTAACGAAAGAAGAAAAATCGATGAGATCGCTCGGAGGATTAAGGAATTACAGGGAAGAGTTAAAGAGAGTGTAAACGGAAGTTGGACAAATTTTATCTCAGAGTGACGAATAAAGATGTCAGAATCGTCTGTAAATTGACTTTTGTAACGTGAACTGAAGTTAGTTTACAAATGAATCTAAAATTCTGGTTGTTAACTCTGAAAGATACAGCAGAGCTGTAATGTAATTGGAGTTCGATACAGTATTACCTCTTTAACTGATTAGAGAGGGAAGTTAGAGAATTTTTAGAAGCTGAAGAGTACTGTCTTGAAGTGTGACACAAGAGTATTTAAGAAAACATAAAAACTAGAAAGATCCATCAGTTGACCAATAGGATTCGCGTTCCTTTTGAGACTATTTTCTTCAGCTACCAATAGTACCACGACTTGGATTGAATTATCGAGGTAAATGCTCGGTCAATGAGCGAGGTAATAGTGTAACCAAAGCAATTTTTAGTATTGTATGATAGAAAGTAAATTATTTGTCGACTGATCAACAGAAACGTTAGTAAAAATGTGGTAAAGAGAAAAAAAGATTAAAAAGATAAACGTGTATTTAATCTTCGAAACGCTCGGAAGCAAGTGTCGAACTTCTGCCAAAGATTGCACACGAGTATACTTGTAAATAAAACACGCACATCAGTCACCATCGGTATAATGTAAAAACAAAGTAAATCTAATAATAAATTTCTATTGCGTTCGTTAGTTTAATGCTACGAAATCATATTTATTCGTCGTTCTCTTCACGTAATCCAAATAACGAGAACCATGTAAAGAGGTTACCGAAGAAGTACAAATTAAATATTCCTTTTATCGTACATGTTTTACCTTTTATTCTGATCCCAAGTAAGTTAAATACGTACATCTTTCGTTTTAGTTGGGTCGTTAAAAGAACTGATTCATTGTACATTTCTTTGTTTTAGGTTTCTCAAATACTGTTATCAAAAACCTGACTCGCTCAGACCGCTGTACTCTCAAAATTTCTAGACAATTCTCAATGCTATTTTCAGAAATCGTTGTCGATAAGATCAAAAATACAGACGACAAAAATTCCCAGACAGGCTAATTGATCGCTTCGAGACCATTCGAGTCGCCTGACTTTTCTATTTCGAAATAATTATTTTCAGCTTGTTGAATTTACAGTAAAAATACATTCTATTACGCGTTTGAGAAGCAGCGATGTGTAATCGTTCTCGTATAAAATTGTTTGCTTCTTCGATTGCAATTTTTCTAAAAGAAAATAATTATTTCGAGGGCGATCGCGATGGTACCGTAAGTGACGAGTCTTCCACGTTGATCATGACTTGCAACATCCGTTCTTCTCTCGAATCGGAGGCCTGTCTCGCAGTCTGACGGAATCCCGCACTCCGCCGTCGATTTTCGATTTCAGCACGTTCTCCACTAAATAACGCATCGCCACGTCTGTGAGAATAAAGAGGAAGACATTTTAAAAATCCTTATTTTAGTCTAAGTTAAGAGAACGGACGTACGATGTATATTTTTACGACTCGATAAGAACTGTAATCACCGATATTCGTGTTTTCTTTCGCAGAAGTTATGTACCAGGCACCTATATCGTTCTCTTTGCAAAATTTGGCGATTTGCTCGGTTGGGACCACAGGGCAAGGGATATCGCACTTGTTTGCCAAAAGAACCACGGGTATATTTCTACCATCCGGTAGCGTGACCTTCTCCCTCAGATCGGACAGCCATTTTTTAATCGACTGGAACGTTGCTACCCGTGAAATGTCGAAAACCAAAGCTGCAGCCACTCTAGAAAGGACGAGAAATTATAGCAATTCGACAATTATAGATTTCGAGCTTTTTTAAATACTATTTTCAACTATTTCATTTTTAAAATACTTATTAATTCTGTAGTTGAAATAATGAAATACGTTTGGAAGTGACAGACGCGTTCTAAAAACGTAGTGAAATATTTCTAAATAATTATTTCTTATTATCTTTTTTTTTTTTAAATACTCACGCATACTTGTAATAGACTCTGGTCATGTACCCGAATCTCTCATGGCCGGCGACGTCCCTGAAAACGAAAGTCGAAATATGAAACGATATGTTACGTCGATGCACACTAATATTGGAAACTGATCTGCACTTCACTAGACAACTACGATACTAATTTTGATATTTAATGGATTGATAAATAATTTAAGTGTCGAGTGAGCGCACAGAGCAGCAACCAGGCGAATGAACGCATCGACAATACCATAATTGCAAGTTTATTTTAGTGTGAGGATCCCAATCGAGCGCTTTTATAGCGAAATCAGCCCCTATGGTAATCTTGTAATTTGACGTGAACCTTCCTGCAAAGAATAATCGCAATTTTGTTCGTATTACCGATTAACACTAGAATGATACATTCTTTTGAACTTCCCATCTACAGGGTGTTCGGCCATCTCTGGGAAAAATTTTAATGGGGGATTCTAGAGGCCAAAATAAGACAAAAATCAAGAATACCAATTTCTTGATGGAAGCTTCGTTAAAAAGTTATTAACAATTAAATTCAAAAATTTCAAATCGTTCTGGAAAAATTATTTATTATTATTATATTATTTAAAAAATGAATTTCGTCGAAGATCCTCGTTTTTAGATTGATAGTATCCTGTATGCATGTGTAAACGCATCAGTATTAGTATAATATATATAAATATAATTTTCGTTACCTTCCGTGTATCTCCTGACGAGCGCAGTTTTCCCTGAAACGATTTAAAAAAACGCAATAATTATTTACAAATTTTTATTGGATTAATTACTATGGTACATTTCCATTTGCATCGTATTTGAACTGTTTTATAATTATTCGAAACAACAATTTTCTATCAATAGCAGCTTTAAGTGAGACAAAGAATTCGTACATAATTAATGAATTCAAGCTTATCGATGAATCATGTAATTACTGAATGCTAGAAATACGCTCGAGAAAGAAGAAAACACAAAATCAAGGGCATCCTCGTTGTATTTACTCGCGTCGACAACATATCTTATTGATAGATTGAAACTACGTCGAACCGCTATTAATATTCTTAGAGTAATTAATCACACATCGTACGCTAAATTAGAGGCCTCGATAAGCGTCACGGAACTCAGAATTTCTCAAAATCTACGGTACCAAAGAACCAAACAGATTACCGTGCTCGAAAAACAAACACGGCCGTCCATGGAGGACCAATTTAAAAATACAACTACGAATGGTGTCGAATAATTCCAATTGTTTCTATTTTTCTCATATTTTGCAACATTTAAACAAGAAACCTCTGCCTCGTTCCTATCGAGAGTTCCACGATTTTGGCGCCAATCAAACTGTGGCTGTGTGTGTCGTTGAAATACCAGTATAAATACGCAAAGGCTCGTGAAACGATAACTATAGTAAGCTTGATACGCGAAACGCACCGACACCATAATCACCAATCACGAGGAACTTGAAGAGGAACTCCTTGTGGCCGAACTTCGCCAACAGAACGTCCGAGTCCCTTCTCGGTTTACGCGCGCTCATCTCGTGGCTCCGGTTTGGCTCGTTGATCGCGATCCAACCGATCGAAACGACACAGAGAGCACCCTGGTCGCGCGCGTCGCGTTCTCGCTTCGATGATAAACTAATTCCGTGAAACGGAGGGAGACAAGAGGCTCGACGTCAAAGGTCGTCTTCCTGCCTCTTGCCCCACCCGTATCGTCCCAGTGTCGCGATATCGCTACACTTCTGTGCTCGCGGTGAACACCCGGGATCGGTCTCGTAAACTTCGTCGCGGATAACTGAACGCTCGTCGTAACAAGCTGGTTCCTCGACGCGTACAGTGGTGGACAAAAGTATAAGGTGAAAGATCCAACGTTTGGGGCACACGAGTACAGTGACTCTCGAAAACCGCAATCTCTGATTATACATTTTTGGAAACGCGTTTGACGTATACCTTGAAGCATACTATTCGTTAGAACAGTAAATAAACAGTAGACGTAACGTTGGATGTGATCGACGTGATCTAACGTCAATAGCCAGCCCTTGACGTTGATGATAGCTCGAATTCTTTAATGATAATGATTTTTAATTTGTTTCCCGGTGATACTCAAACGTGGAGACCTTTGTGACCCACTGTAGGACGTCATACTGTTTATTTTTGAGCCGTCGTTTGGTAAAACAAGCAGCGTGTTTCGGTTTGTTATCGCACTGATAACATCCCTTATGCTTACAAGGTCTTCTGGGTCACCGATTTTATTTAAATGCCTGCTTGTAAATCTAATCGTTCTGTTCCCAAATGTACAGGTTATTGAAAGAAAGGCATGTTACGGAGTTTCTTGTAGAAATAGGATATTTGTTGAATTCGTTTATTCGTCTATCTCTGGTGCACGGTGACTTTTTGAACCGAACGTATCTGAAATTTATCCGAGCGTTTATCGTTTCTATTATAATGCCGCTTAATATTAGCTTAATCTGTCTCTGGTGCGCAAGTGTGTCTCGAGGCTATTAAAGACACGATGTGTGTTGCTACACGGTCCCGCGATGCTGATAACTAGCGCAATAACCAAGTTCTTGGATTGTTAATAGTTAGGACATCGATTTCTTCTTGAGTGAAACCCTTCGCCAGCATCCGCGGTAGAACGTTGTTGTAAATATGGGCGAATCCGTGACCACCAAATCTCATCTGCACAAAATGTAACACTGTATTAGAATATTGTTTTCAGTGGTCTTTTACTTATTCCCTTTCGTTTGGAAACATCGTCTTTCGAGGAATGCGAATTTATAGAGCGTTAATAAAATTAATATATTCGTCGATACATACGACGATTATAATTATAATTATTATTAATTGTAATTAAGACCTAATTCAGAGGTCTTTTACTTATTCTCTTTCGTTTGGGAACATTGTCTTTTGAGGAATGTGAATTTATAGAGCGTTGATAAAATTAATATATTCGTCGATACATACCAATCTATGCTTGGTGTGAATGTCGTGGCTCAAAAGCACGCGATCCAATTTTTTATCGTCCCGGAGTAGTCTGACGCGATCTATGCGTTGTGCGTCGGACGGCATGTCGACCGACGGACTCAGCTGATAAAAAGAGCATTCGACTCCGAACAGATCGAACTGGCAGTAACACTTCGTCTCGTCGGAGAACTCCAACAGCTTCTGTTCATCCAGTAAGGTTCCTGTTGATATAAAACTAATACATCGAACGTCTAAATTTTTGAGTAGATTTTGAGACTGACACCATTTTGAAAGAACACACGTACGATCTAGATGAGAGAGAATTGCTTTTCGCGAGTCACCGCCAGCTTCCTGATACAGTCTCATTATTTCAGACGGTGCCTCGTGATGTCTTCCAGGATGAAAGGTAACAGGGCACTTCAGTTGCTCCTGAAGTTCTCCAGTCGCTAGAATAGACCGTTTCTCGAAATCTGCCCCAAGCGAAATTAATCATTAACGAAATTTATTAGCGAAATCGAAGGTAACGTGGGGAACCCCCACAGTGATAATTAAAAATAAGATGTACGTGCCCTCGAATGGCCAAGTACTTCCGACTTCCCCGATGAAACCTGTCCTGACGTCAGGACACTCTATGCAACCGATCGTCATCTCTCTTAACATTACATTGTACATTTCTTCCTTCGATAATCGGAGTTCGCTGGCACTTTGAGTCGCAGCCACGTAGTAGCCTTGCGGGATAATTAAATTGATAAGTAAAAAAAAAAAATCCAAAAATAGAGTAATATTAGGTCGTTCCATAAATAATTTCTGAGGTTTTACTTTAAATAAATACTCGAATCGCAACTAAGATGATGTGTTTTTATAAAGTTTCGTTATATATTCCCCTCGACTTCGTATGCAGTACTTTTCGCGCGTTGAGGAACACCTGATGGAAATTAATAGATTTAGGAGATGGGGATACCTGTTCCAACGATAAGATTGACCCCAGATTCTCTGCTGACTTTTTTCATTGACGAAATATTACGCTTCAAGCCGTGGTTACTGTTCTCTGCAATGGTGCAACCGCCACAATCGCGGTAGAATTTCATTTCTTCCGAAATAGGATCCATCGTGTCTTCGTCATTAAACGTTAAATTATACGTGTTGCTGTAGCTGTGAATAAAAATTTGTTCATGATTTTCACGTTGCAAAAACTACTGTTCGGTTTGGGAAAAAGTTTATTCTCGAAAGCAGGCATTTCTCGATTAAAATAAAATGGTGGACAATGGTGAAACTGATGACTTGAGCCCCCCTTAATTTCACTAATATAAAATACAGGGTGTTCGGCCACCCCTGGGAAAAATTTTAATAGGAGATTGAAGAGGCCAAAATAAGACGAAAATCAAGAATATCAATTTGTTGATGGAGGCTTCGTTAAAAAGTTATTAACGTTTAAAGTTCCGCCCGTTCTGAATTTTTTTCTCGAAAATGCGCAAGATTTCGATGGTATGTCTATTCACCAAAAATGATCGTAATTGACCCCCGCAACTGAAAATAATTTTTCCAGAACGATTTCAAATTTTTTTTATCCGTCGAAAAATTTCACACCTCGAATTTTTTTCTAGAAAGTGGGTAGGATTTCAGGGGTATGTCTATTCATAAAAAATTATTGTAATTGACCCCTGCAACCAAAAATAATTTTTTTAGAATCATTTGAAATTTTGTAATTTTGTCGAAAAATTTGCTCCCTATTCGAATTTTTTTCTAGAAAGTGGGTAGGATTTCGGGGGTATGTCCATTCACCAAAAATGATTGTAATTGACCTCCGCAACCGAAAATAATTTTTTCAGAATTAATAAAAAATTTTTTTTTCGTCGAAAAATTTAGGCACCTACCTGTCGATTTTTCTTAAAAATTCCTTTTTCATTTTTAGTAATTTTGTTTGACGCCCTACAGAAAAGTTGTCTAATACTTTTTTGTAGGTAGCCATGAGCTCTACTTCAGAAAAAAGTTTCATTGAAATATATTCACAATTGTAGGAGTTCTGGCTGTTTGAAAATTGGACCATTTTTATGGGGTTTTTCTCATTTTGCGGGGTCAAGGACCAACTATTCGAACATTTTTGCGATGAGTACATATTCTCCGTCAAAATACGCGTAGTTTGCTTTTTTAAACATTAAAATCGTCCAATCCGTTCAGGAGTTATGGCGTTTTAAAGATACGCATGAAATTTTGGGGAACGATTTCTGGCCAGAAATTAGATTTTCGGTAAGGAATTTTTTTCTCGAAACTGGGTAGAATTTCGGGGGTATGTCTGTTGACCAAAAATGCTTGCAATTGCCCCCTGCAACTAAAAATAATTTTTCCAAGACGATTTGAAAGTCTTTTTTTTCACCCTAAACTTTCAGCACTTAATCGAATTTTTTTCTCGAAAGTGGATAGGATTTCGAAGGTATGTGTATTCACCAAAAATGATTGTAATTGACCCCCGCAACCGAAAATAATTTTTCCAGAACGATTTGAAATTTTTGAATTTAATTGTCAATAACTTTTTAACAAATCCTCCATCAACAAATTGGTATTCTTGATTTTCGTCTTATTTTGGCCTCTAGAATCCTCTATTAAAATTTTTCCCAGGGCCGAACACCCTCTATAATAGACTCACGGGTATTGTCTGAGAATTCCAACGTTCCGAAGTTCGATCTTTTTGTCCAGGAAAGGCTTCAAATGTTTCGGAGGTGGAACGTAAAAAGTGTCGAACATTAAAGTCAGGTGCTCGTGAGTAAGCGTCCTGCCAAGCTCCTGTGAATCCTTTTCCCCCAATACTAAATAAACAGATTTGTTACAATTCAATTTATTCGTGGAACGAGTAATTATTAAATTGTTAAAGAAGTTTTAAAAACTAAAATAAAATTCATGGAATCGAAGTTTAAACCGTGACCTTAAAAACCCACTCGTGCAAACCTGTTTAATTACGAAGGATATTGCCACATAATGCACACTTACAGTACATAATTTATCGAATAGGAATTTATTGGAATGTTTTTCGCGATATAAATACACTTACCAGTTTGCACGCGATCCATCGTTCTCTTTCTTAAAAGAAAAGAATTATCAGATATACCCAACAAAAATCGATCTTCGACCCTTAATATTCAGTTAAAAAACGCAGTTTTTCTCGCGACAGAAGCCACGAAGAATGTCCAACTTCGCGATCGACCAACTATACACTGGTGAACACAGTTGACGTGTTGCATAACAAAAATGTAAAGTACGATACTGTCGACGCGATGCAAAGTTTTCGTTAGACTTTCACGGCTTAAGAGATATCTTACTTTGTTAATATTACAGTCGACGAGACGCGATTACCGATAACGTACATTCAACAGCGGATTAACATCGAACAGAGCCCTAGACAATAATATTTGCCCCGATATGCGAATTTAAAAATAACTCTTATCGCCAAGAGTAACGGAATCTTAACAAAATGTATTTATTATTCATTTTCCATTACATTTCTTAAATATTTTCAAACATGCGTTCGTATAAATAAATGATTAAAGCGTTCGAATAATTTAAATATCGACAACTAAGTTTCACTATGTGCAAAGGAAGGGTTCAAAAATATATTTTTACATGTTTCACAACCACCCCCTCCCCAAAGTAAGTCATCTAGATCCGACCCCTGACCTTTAGCCGACATGTTGGATCTTATACGATCCTGAAATGGCCTTACTTTGAAAAACACCGATCTAAATTACACAATTTCATCGATTTAATCTTTACCAGGCAACGTGCAATCTCGTATTTTGTTTGTCAAAAACAAAATTGATCGTATTATATTTTTAAGTACTAATATCTCAATTATTACTGATCTAATTTGGATCTACGCATTCTTTTTATTTTTTTTTCTTTCTTTTTTGTGTCGTTACACCTAAAGACGCTCGTGATTCGTCCTGTATGAACGAACTATCGTTTTATTTATCGTTTTATTAATTAATATTTATTCGTATTGTTCTTGAATATCAGGAACACTGTTGTACCTACGACGAGTACTTTTCAGTACTATTCGATAACTTATAAATATGACCATATGTGCCAGGAAATAAATTTAAGCTTTGTCTATATTAAGCGTAACATAAATTAACTTGAGATTTTATACGTCTATTTAATAAATTTAAGGCAAGAACGCCCAAGCCTGTCGTGGAATAGTTCATTGTCTTCGACGCTAGATGGCGCGCATTTTTTCGATGTCAAACCCCCTGGTGCTAAAACGCCCAAGTTTGTCGAGAAATAGTTCTTACCTTCAACGCTAGATGGCGCTTATTTACCGACCTCAGGCCCCCTGGTGCTAAAACGTCCAAGTTTGTCGTGGAATAGTTAGTTACCTTCAACGCTAGATGGCGCTTATTTACCGACCTCAGGCCCCCTGGTGCTAAAACGTCCAAGTTTGTCGTGGAATAGTTCGGTACCTTCAACGCTAGATGGCGGCTATTGGATGTTTTAGTACCAGGGGGCCCGAGGTCGGTAAATATTCCACGACAAACTTGGACGTTTTAACACCAGAGGGTTTGACATCGAAAAAATGCGCGCCATCTAGCGTCGAAGCGAATGAACTATTCCACGAGAGACTTGACGTTCTTGCCTAAAATCTATTCGTATACGTCATCTGTGTTTGGCATTCAGGGGAATGAAAATTAAACAAACTCAATCTTAATCTGTAGAATTCTTCCTCCTGTTGATCCTTTTGCAACATCGTATTCTCTGGAGTTTGTATCAGGATTGAAACGACAGAATTTTTAAGATTCATTCAAACTTTAGTATCAGAAGAACGTGTCCGAGTCCGTAGATCATTTTATAATAAACTCTTAAACTATACAATAAACACAATGCAAAAGATATTTTTCTTGTCTTTTATTAACGACAGCTAAGCCTCTCTCAGGCTTATGTGTCCCTTTGGTTGAAACATTGACTATACATTTTTTTGTTTTAATAATTACACTTACGAATGTATGTACATATCTTGAGTATTAGCCTACTTAGCCTAGTCAGTCTTAGGTTATTTGTACTTATTTTACTACTTATGACTAGATTATAATGATAGTCCATGGTGGAGTACAAACGCATCAATGATAAAGAACGCCTTAATGTTGGGCTGTTGCAGATATGTTTGAATACGGTGAGGTGGTTTCTAGGTGTTGTATTCCAGATCTCTTAATATGCTTTTCTCTGCTCTTTCATCAGGGGCCAGTGACTGACCCCTTTGGAGGGTCGACAAAGACAAAATGACATATGCCCTCTTTCTCGATTCACCGAAGCTGCCCAAAGTAAGTTCGGACCGTCTCGTGGGAGTCGAGAGAGAAAGGCTCACACTTCCCTTCTTGCTCTAGAACAACTAATATCCGACCTCCTATCAACAGGTTTCCACAGGCCTCTGCTGACCGCCGCTGACCATTCCTGGAATTTCTGACAATGTATAACGATTACGACTGGCTACTGTTAGCCTCTCCCAGCCTCGGCTGACCCCTGCTGACCACCGCTTATATTTCTGACAACGTATAACGATTACTACTGACTTCTGCCTGCCTCCGCTGGACTCTGCTGACCGCTACTGACCACTCCTGTTACTTCTGACAATGTATAACGATTACAACTTGCCTCTGCATGCCTCTGCTGGCCTCCGTTGGCCTCTGCTGACCGCTGCTGATCACTGCTAACCACCGCTTATATTTGTGGCAACGTACAACGATTACTACTGGCTACTGCCAGCCTCTGCTGACCTCTGCCAGCATCTCCCAACCTAAGCTGGCCTCTGCCAACATCTCCCGACGTCAGCTAACCATCGCTGACCACTGCTGACCGTTGCTGACAACTTGTGACATGATGTAATATAATATAATATATTTATATGTATTAAAGTTTTGTATAATGTAAATCTATGGCAATAAATGATATAATTTCAAAGAATTCTATGTATTCTCATCATTTTTTACCCCTCTTTCCCTCTCCAAATTGAAATGACGTCATTTCTAAGAATTCCTGAAAATTCTCGGATCCCTAAAACTTACCGGCGTCCCTGAAACTTCTCGGAATCCCTGAAATTTCCAAGAAATTTCAGGCAGCGGCAAAAATTCCGGCCTGAATTTTTCTGCAAAAATTTTAAAAAGCCGTTACGTAATATTACGTAATATTACGTAACATTACGTAATAACTCTTAAAAATTTCTCGCGACCGGAATTTTTCGGCAAAAATTACGTAATATTACGTAACATTATGTAATATTACGTAATATTACGTAATAGCTCTTCAAAATTTCTCCGGCCGGAATTTTTCGGCAAAAATTATGTAATGTTACGTAATATTACGTAATATTACGTAATGACGTCATTTCCAGGAATTCGCAAAAATTCCTGGCGGCGGGAAATTTGAAATCTTTCCGGGGAACTTAAAAAATTTTAAAAGATTCGGAGTGTCTTATAACTAAGGGAATGATTTCGATAGGAAAAGAAGGGTAAAAATGATGAGAACACATAGAATTCTTTGAAATTATATCATTTATTGCCATAGATTTACATTATACAACACTTTAAGACAAATAAACATATTATATTATATTACATCGTGTCACAATTTGTCAGCAACGGTCAGCAGTGGTCAGCGATGGTCAGCGTTGGTCAGCGTTGGTCAGCGTTGGTCAGCGTTGATCAGCGTTGGTCAGCGATGGTCAGCTGACGTCGGGAGGTGTTGGTAGAGGTCAGCAGAGGCTGACAGTAGCCAGTAGTAATCGTTGTACACTGCCAGAAATATAAACGGTGGTCAGCAGTGGTCAGCAGCGGTCAGCAGCGGTCAGCAGGGGCGAACAGTAGCATGTAGTAATTGTTATACGATGTCAGAAACATCAGGGGTGGTCAGCAGTGTTTAGCAGAGGCCAGCAAAGGCATGCACAGGCAAGCAGAAACCTGCAAAGGCAAGCAGAGACTTGTAGGGGCATGCAGTAGTAAGTATTAATCGTTATACATTATCAGAAATACCTGCAGTGGTCAGTAGCGTTCGGCAGAGGCCAGGAAAGTTCAGCAGAGACAAGCACACGCTGACAGAGATCAGCAAAGACCAACAGAGGTTAGCAGAAGTCAGTAGTAATTGTTATAGATTGTTAGAAATATAAGCGATGTGTCAAAAGTTGTCGGGAGTTCTGTACTTTTGTCACCACTGGTCATCAGAGGTCATCAGAGGCAAATAGAAACCAGGAGTAATTTGCAGAATTCAGTAATGATTCCGAATCGTATGCCGTAGACGGGAGGTCGGATTTCAGTTGTTAAGAGCGAGAAGGCAAATGTGAGCCTTTCTCTCTCGACTCCCACGAGGCGGTCCGAAATTACTTCGGGCAGCTTCGGAATAATCGAGAAAGAGGGCATGTGTCAGTTTGCCTTTGTCGACTTTCCGAAATTCTACGAGTTCACGTACGCGTGATCTGGTATGTGTGAGTAGAGCACCGAGTGCTGAATCTGGCATTTCGACGCGTGTGCATTTATCAAGCATCGAGCTCAAATTTACTCGCTTGACTCATAATACACGCACCAACAATGAAAACGCATTGTATAGCAATGGACGGCGAACGATCTTTCTGCGCATTCCACCTTACGCACGTGCAGTGCTCGAATTAGTAGCTCGTGACCACGAATAACTTCAGTGGCTGTGGTGTGCACGGGGCCCAAGATACAATCCGTTTGAAACAACGTCCGAACTACCGAGTTTCTGAAATAATAGCAGAGGTAGCATATTTTTCACTTAAAAACAAATAAATGATATATTTATCTTTGATTTTTCAAGCTTACTTTGAGATAAACATGATTCCTTTTAACGAGATGCTGTACTTAGATTAGATAAAAGAAAAAATACATTCAACGATACGTAACAAAAATATTTAAGGTCGCACCGACTCTCAAAAAAGCACTTCAATCCTACCGTGGCCATGAACATTATCGTGTTATAAATTACAGAACTGAAAAAACAGACTTTCGGATAAACTTCAAAAAATGAAAACAGAAACATGATTTCTAATCCGTCAGATTCTAAAACAGTTTTCCATCTGTTGTCACGCCAACATGCTCTCGGCGAATTAATTCCCAAAACTAGTTTAAATAAAATATACGGAAGATTCTTCGCAACAGATAAAAATTGAAAACTGAACTTTCGGATCGAATGAATTGCCATACGTTTGTTTTATTGTTTATCAATTGTTAGAATAAAATTTTTCCCAAGTCTGGTTTAGACGTTATTTCAACCATTACGTATTGCAGGACACCGTGTATAAACGGTTGCCGACAGATAGATCTGCGAAGCTTGAAAAATTGGGATACGCTTTGATTAAGAGAATAAGGGGGACGAGATACCGTATCACATAAATGTATACTTATATATTATATATATACACGTCTTAGTCGGCAATTCGTCTATTTGTCTCGTTACGACTCTCTTCCCTTCGAATGTATACAATATAAAATGCTACGACTTCTTTTCTCGAGCAAATGGTTCGTGTAGCGTTCGAGTAAATCACTTCGTCATTCCAAGTATACACCTTTACATTTTAATCTGTCGAAAGACGATTAACGCGTCGTTCCGGTGCGGTTAGACGCGTACGCTTCAGCGAACGCGAATCGCCAGACTGTTGGCGGGCGTGTCGCGCGTCGCGATAAAGAGATTCTGCTGCATACAATTAAATAATCCGATAGTTCGTGGGCTCTCCGGAAAGTCTAAAACAGAAATTTATTGTATCGTTTAGTTCACAATCTCGAGCGAAGATTCTCACGAACATCGAAATGGAAATCAGGATCAACACAATAATAACCACACATAAACGATTAAATTCAGACAATAGTAAAGATCGCACAACATTAGACGGAAGTTGGATATTTAAGGCACGCCAAAACGAAATCGTAATTATAGAATGTATTTTATTTAGAACTCTATATTATCAATAAATACGTGTAATAGACTTTCGAGACGCCCGATAAATAAACAATCGCAAATACGAACAGATTTGACTCGCCCTGCGGTCATCGAATCGTCTAGTCAACAACAACCGCGAACAGCGTACAGGTTTCTAAGAAGTTCGATCAAGATTTGATGACACTGTTTCACGACGAGAATTGCACGATCGTCCAATGGCCATTGACATGGCCAAAAAATATTCCCGCGATTACTGAATCAACAATAGTAATTATATGGATAATAGTACTAATAGCACTAATGGTAATAATAATATTGATAATACAGTAATAATAATTTACATTTACACTTCCTCGTACTTATTTACTCAGTTAATTAATTAT
The DNA here is from genome assembly GCF_051014445.1 of Colletes latitarsis. Taxonomy (NCBI): domain Eukaryota; kingdom Metazoa; phylum Arthropoda; class Insecta; order Hymenoptera; family Colletidae; genus Colletes; species Colletes latitarsis. The sequence goes on along the minus strand of NC_135135.1, from coordinate 19,450,581 downwards.
ATTCCCTATCTACTTACGGCATGCTTACGTTTACACTCGCCCATCCTACAAACGCAATACAGTCTGTACTCAACCGTAAATCCTTAACGAAAGTGATCAAACGCTCGAACGTATACATATATATATATATAAAAATAAGACGAGTAATCGTAAAAAATATACAGAGAAACGCGTAATGTACAAATCGATAAAATGGATGATATTGTGGAATTTCTCCCTTTTGCGGAGGATATATCGATTATTCGTAACGTATTCATTTCCGGGACTGATAGAAAAAAAGAAAATAAATGTACGATTCAGAAAGTGGAAAGACAGTGTTTGTTACCCAAAGGACGCGATACTACGGGACTAAGGGGGACGTTATAAATATTAAATGTCTAATAACAAAGCACTGCTTAGATGAAGTTGACGAGTGCGCGCGAAAGTATGAATTCAGAATGAGCTAAGTTGGTTTCAAGAAATTGATCGATCCGACCAATGAAAAAGATAAATAGTAACGGGCAATGATGCTTCATTCCATAGCAATCTTGCACACAACAGGTTATCTTCATAAACTATCGTCACTGTCGTCGGCATGAGCTTCAACAGAAACATTTGCAGCCAGCCCCGCGGCACTTCCATCTCTGTTGCTTTCAATTTCTTGCTCCATGGAGTTATACTGCGCCTGCGGTTCATCTGTACGCGTGAAACAGAAAAGAACAAAACACCTTCCGGTTAACAAATACTTGGAGACAGAGGTGGAAAAATGAGGATTGGGAAGTCTCAAGAAATATTTCGTCGTCTTCTAAAACCACGTTGAATTATATAAAAAGGCGAATGTGAGATTAATTACCTGACTGAGTTGCTGGAGATTCTTCATCTCCTTGGCCTGGACTCAATATAGCTTCTTTAATTTGACTGTTGACACCTTTTGGATCTAGGTCTGTGGCCCAACTAAAGTACATTAACGCGAGATGCGTATTACCCAACTTTTTATGCACCTAAACGAGAAAAGAACGAACGTAAGAAAAAAAAAGTAACCATATAATGCGATGTAAGTAAATGATAATGATTTTTACTTTTCCTATCGAATAATAGACTAGAGACTCTTTGGGTACGATATTTTTCAACTCCTCGAATTCCCTCAGCGCTTCTGCGTGCCGACCAATTGAGAAATTAATACTAGCACGATGAAATTTGCATAGTGTATTGTCGGGGTCGTTCGCGATCGCAGTATTAAAAGTCTTTAAAGCTTGGTCAGTTTTCTTCAGTGCATGTTGTACAACACCGATGTGGCACATTATCGCAGAATTCTGCGGATTAATTTGTAACGCACGTTTAAAATGCAACTCCGCTAGACTATATTGCTCCTGTTTGGAGAATATTGTTCCTAACCCAAACCTGCACGAGGAAAATGATTGGTTGTTTATACTAATTCATTTTTTACAATTATTTTAACAAGCTTACCATGCATTATAATGTCTAGAATCAAGCCTGATGGCGTTACGAAATGCAGTGATGGCCTTATCCAATTCTTCTGTCATAACATATTCATGACCAAGAAGCGTATAGGCATATGGAAAATTGGGATCTACCTATAAATTTTTCAAACGCACGACTTTTAATTTAGTTGTATTTAGAATATATACTTTTTTTAATACAGTGAAAATTAGGATTGATAGCCAAGGATGACGTTTCCATAAATATTAAAGCATTTAAATAAACAATATACCTGGATAGCTCTTTGAAAGAATTTAATTGCCGTTTCATGTTCTGTTTGCGCGGAAAATAAGTTTCCGGTAGCGCACCAAGCAGCTGGTGAATTGCGATCTTCGGAGACAAGTTCTTGCGCGAGAGTGGAGAGCTGCACTTCGGCATGCAAATGCCACAAAACCGTACTATAAATTTCTATGAGTTCAGTCCTTTGGGGTTCCAATTGTCTCACTTCCGCAAAGTAACTGGCAGCTTTTTTATAATCTATCATTTCAAAATGCGCGCGGGCTAACATGGACAACACCCATCCCGTATTGTAATGTTGTGCTGGGAGAGCACTTAACAATTCAACCGCTTGAGTACAATTAAATTGACTTAAATGTTGATATGCCAATCCTAATTCGCGTAGCAGCGACATTAATCCCTCGGCACATTGTTTTTGGAGTGTAACTGCACAAAAGTTGTTGCTACTTTGATTGTTCAATGCGTTTACATTAGCTACAGCCTTTTCTGATGTAATGGTTTCCGTTTTCTCCTTCTCGTTTCGGTTTCTCTCGTTTAGCTCATTAAAACTAGCTTTGTTTAAATTGGTTTTTGAAAGTCTGGCCTTTGTCTTTCGAGATGGAGATTTAGGCGTCGCAAATTTATTTCTATTAGGAGATTTATTATTTTCCTAATAAAATAATATATATCAATTGCATTTCTAAATACTATGCAAATAATATTTAGATACATTCGAGAATGAAGAAGGTAAAATAGAAGAAGAAATAACTACCTTCACTGAGTAGCTGTGACTGAAGAGTCTTGACGAACGCCTGACGTTAGTACCTTGTAGCGTTGGTGCTGCAGGCGATGGAGTAGTAGGCGTTACCGTTACAATATTGGCGCTGTTACTTGTGTTTCCCGATTGTGAAAATACTGGTTTTCCTTGTTGTAAAGGTGTTTCTTTCCTTGACATTAATTGCTATGCACCAAAACATTTACATTATGCATTGCACAGTGCATTTACGAGTTACGTATTTAAGAATTTAATGATCGATACTTACCCCCACATGGGCCCTTAAACTAGTGACACGTTTTACTAAACTTTTCTGATCGTTAGCTTCTATAAGAGTAGTATGCGAAGGTAGAACTGTTGGTTCAGGTGTATTGCTTTCCAATGGTAAGATACCGAAAGTTGGTGTAAGAGGACTCATAGTGTTATTGAACATACTACGGTACCGAGGCAGTTTAGCTCTTGGCGATATCGAAGAACAATTACTATAATGTGTAGGTAGATTTTGGGGACTCTCGTCTACAGAAGAATATAACCGTATACCGGGTCCTATACCATTCATTATAGTCGATGCTGATGTTATTTGCACAGGAGTGCTACAAGATACAAATAATATAATAACATGATATAATCGTGTAAGCCATTCGTTACCAAAGTGGTATAAGTTCATTTATTTTTTTAATGAAGTTTCTGTTAGTACAGAATATTGATGAACTTAGGCTACTTGCGTAACAAATGGCTCGTATATACACTGCCGTAATAAATATGTACATACACATTGTTGCCATTTGTAGTAGGTGTACCGTTCGAATTATTAGTAGGTACAATGAGATCAGACTCAGTGGCATATATGGGAGTAGATATACTACCATGGCACATTGCAAAATTATCTAATTTATCTAATTGAAAAACTTTTGCAGGATCTACCACTTCGCCAACATTACACAATTCTTCAAACGAATGCCAAAGAAACGGATTCAATTTCAATGCCAGTTTATGCGCATCGTTTCCTTTCGCAGTGCGCATCATTTTATAATAAATCTTAGCTATAACCTGAAGCGAGAAGCATGCATGTTCACCAAACTGAGTTATGATTTCTTCTAAATTTTTCAACTGCTTGTAGTACCCTCCTATTATCGCCGCTTCTGCCTCTGCATATCTAACAAATTTTAATATTAGAATATACAGTAATACCAAAGTATTGAAATAATGTAACTTCACACTTACTTTTCTAAATCGTAACAACATTTAGCCAAAAGAAATCTGCATTGTGCAGAGTTTGGGGATTTTTTAGAGAGTAACGCATAAGCTTGTCTAACTCTGCCTGAACGATAATAACATGTCGCCAAGAGGAACAAAGTTTCTTCAGTGTCAACTATAAAATATTGATTGTTAACATAATATTCTAATTAGACGATATAAATATAAATTAATTATTTAAAATACTATATTAAAGAAAATCAAAAACTTGCCTTCTGCGCACAACCTTTCTGCTAAAAATATTGCATCTGGGTAAGCATAATGATTTAAACAATGCCATATGGCTGCCTGTAATTATACATATCATGATATATCAACAGAACATGTATAAATATGTAATAATAAAGTGTTTAATTATTATGCCTCCGCCAAGCAAATGATACGTACAAGTTATCTGTATAATTATGAGTCTATACAATAACACATTTAAAATCATGGCAATTTACAAATTTATATATAAAATATGAGAAAAAACGCGTAAACGTTGTAAATGCTTCTACTTATTTATAGTCGTATCCCCTCCCATTTACGTCCATTTCGCAAAAGCAAACAACCCTAAACAAGTACACCCTCACGGAAAAATGCATTTAGATGAATATTGGATAAAAATTTGATAACTTCATAAAAAGTGTAATATTACAAAACAAATAAAGCATCGCGAGATACTTAGCATAACCCGAAATCAATTTCCCATTAAGAAGTAAATATATACGAAAACGGTTTCAATTACTGATGTCAGTATCAATAAGTGTGGATGCGCCCCGATAGAAAATCGCACGTCACTGGCAGCCTCCTTCTAAATTCTAATGATTTTACCTGCACTGGCTCCTGTACAATCATCGTTCACACGGCAGACTCGGTCATATAAGAATAATCTCAAACGTTTCAAGGAAATTTAACGAAGAAAATCCAAAGTCGAATGACTGCTGTGTATAAAAATTTCTTAGGAGTCCATCTTTGCTCCGATTCTTTTGAAGTGAACAACCGACTTCAGAACAAAGGCTTGCCAACATCGCAGAAACGTCATTTCTGAAAGAGATTAACATATACATATGTGCGCATAAGCATTATAGCAACCAGAGCTATATTCAGAGATCGAATATCAATCCAGAATAATCGCACATTTGCAACAAATCAAATAATGGTAATTTAGCTACCGACGGATCATCTATTTAGAAAACTTTATTTAAAATGTTTAAATGCGCAAAACATATGAAAATTAAATTTTCATAATAGCCTATATTGTGTTTATTGTAACATTATTTTAAGTTTTTATAAAGAAAAATATTAAAATTGAAAAAGATTTTCGCGACATTTGTATTGAAATAATTGTTTATAATTGTACGAACATGCTGAATTAACAGCGATAACTGTTACGTTCTCATGTATATGCTTTCTATTAACATTAAATACTATAAGCATTAAGATAAGTTTTGAAAATGCAAACAAATAATTTTGCTGCGTTTGGTTGGTAACACGAAAATGCAAACATTGAGTAAACTTCTTTCCATTCCATAGACGAAAAAATGTAAAATCAAGTAAGTATCAAACCTAAAATTTTCAAACGCGATGTTAAAATTTTCTATACATCATTAAACATTTAATAAATTTTAATACATAAATAAATTAATGGATTCAATTTTTTACGTATATACGTATATGCATATTCATGCATACATATACGTCAATTAATTACTGATACAAATAATATTAGCCGTTGAAATAACAAAGAACAGATAATATCGTAATCTGTAACAATATAATTAATAAAACGTATTGTGAATACAATTTGGAAACGTTTTAAAAAAGAAACATTAATGTGGTTAAAATGTTAGTATGAGTAAAACTATATTTAAACATCTTTACATATAAATTATATACATGATAATTGTGTAAGTATTTATTTATGTGATTTTTAAAATACATATTTCAGTATAATATAAATATGTACTATTTTACAGATTTGATGAATATTAAAAAGACAAAAATTATGTAATATTTTACTATATAAGGATGTATTGTTTATTGCGTCCTTGTTTTCAAACAAGCTTTCGACTTGCCTCAAAAATCAAGTTGAAATATGTTTGCATTTGCATTGGCCTTATCATGATCCTTGATTTTTTTGGGGCATTCACACACTTCCTTGAGATCACATATGATTCAAAGTTTGTTTATCCTTATGAAGGTGACGTACATGAATTTGTTAATGCATTACGACATAATGAAAAACCTGATGTTGGCCCTATAAATGAGTACAATTATACATACAAAATTGATATTAGACAAAAATGCGAAGATGCTGCATATAGCAGTTTTCGTGTTGTGTATATAGTGAAATCTGCATTAGAACATTTTGAAAGAAGAATGGCAATTAGAAACACATGGGGTTTTGAGAAAAGATTCTTTGATGTACCTTCAAGAACAATTTTTGTCGTTGGTGTACATGAAGAGGATAATGAACTTCAAGCAAAATTAGAAATGGAAGCTGCAAAATATAAAGATATTGTACAAGCAGATTTCAGAGATATGTATTACAATAATACTATTAAAACTATGATAAGTTTTAAATGGTTAGTAAAATATTGCCAAAATTCAAAGTTTTATATGTTTGTTGACGATGATATGTATGTTTCGGTAAGAAACGTTCTGAGATTCATAAGAAATCCAGCTAATTATCCAGATTATCTGAAAGAACCCAAAAAGATTGGAGCTCATAAAAGAGAGATTAAAGATTCTGATAAAACAGAAGAATTGGGTATTAACAATTCAATTACACAGACAAATAGCATTACTTCCAATAAAGATGATTCACTTGTTCATGAAAGCTTAAAAGACACTCTTACTACCAATGAAATTAATCATAAATTAACACAGGATTTTAATAATGAAACTTTAAATTCAGTTACTGTAATTAATACAAATACTTTGATGCAAAAGATCTTTGACCAGGCAGAAATTGTAAGAAATGAAACTAAGTTGGAGAGAAGGAAAAAACAAATTTTCGATTTTGAACTTCCAGAAGATGTTAGATTATTTGCAGGGTTTGTATTTGTGTCTTCACCTCATCGTCATAAATCTTCTAAGTGGTATGTTTCTCTTAGCGAGTATCCATATCATTTATGGCCACCGTACATTACAACCGGTGCATACATATTATCTAAAGAAGCCCTGTTAGAAATGTATTATACTAGTATGTATACAAAACATTTTAGATTTGATGATATTTTTTTGGGCTTAGTTGCAAAGAAAGCGGATATTGAGCCTTTTCATTGCGAAGAATTTCATTTTTACAAGAAAGATTACACAAAGTTTAATTATAAATACGTAATAACTTCTCATGGATATGGAAACCCAAATGAGTTACTGAATGTTTGGAATGAACAAAAAGCACTTGGAAATGCTTAAGTATTATCTAAAACCATTACTCCAATATGAGTGAAAATTTAAAACAAGAGTATACAAGAAAAATATTTACATTCATATCATTTATATTATCAAATTAAACCTTTAATATATTTAGTTATTGTGACAAATGCTCTTGATTAAATGTAAGTTATTTTTAAATTATTAATGATCTCAAGAAATAAATTAGTAGAATGCTAGTTAATAAAAAAGAATATAAAAGTATTTCTAATATTCTTTATATACAATTAATTTATTGTAAAATACATTCAAAAACAGCTTAATATTTAAAACAGACAAATATATTAATCAGTCTTTATGTACATAACAAGACATTATGATAGTTTATAAGTAATACTTTCATGTACATAAAAAATTAAACACTAATATTAGGACGAGTTATTATAATTAATACAAATAGTAAATATCAATATTTAATGTAATATTCAACATACGGCATAGGTATTATTTATTTATAAAATTCGTTAAAAAGTAGAAAGTTATTGCTTTAGTTAAAATCATTCTATTATATCAATAAAAATATAAGTATGATATACGAAAGCTGATTAATAAAAAATCGGAAAATATATTGATATGTAAATATGATAGGAATTTTAGAAAAGAATATGTAAGTTTAACAAAATATTTACAATTTTGTACTTATCGAACTGCTGTTAACAGCCTAATCTCTATGATATTTATATTTAAGACTTCAATAAATATATTTTTTAATTCCATATACTTTTCATTGTGTATTTATAGTCTATATTGTTGTTTCTCCATGTTTGCTTTAACTAATGTTTGATCTAAATTCGTAGCTTCTCTTTTAATCATATTTAATAAAAGTTGTGAACTCTCTAAAATCTGTAATATAAAATTTGTATTTTTATAATATAATGATAAAATTATTTTTAGGTCTGTTTAAATTAAAGTTTAAAATCAATTTGAAAGAAATATTAATTACAAACAAATGCACCTTTATATATGCTGTTTCTGTATCAGCAATGGTTCTGTCATATTCATTTCTAACAGCTATCCTTTTAGTTAAACTATCATTTAATCGTGTTAATTTATAAGACAATTTTTCTATTTCTCTTTGCAAATTATTTTTTTCTTCCTCCTGTGACTCAATTTGAGCTTGCAATTCTGTACGCCTCGATTTCATTTCTTCTAAACCTAAAAAATAGTAAAAAATAGTAAAATAGTATTAAAAATGCATTAATTTAGAACCTAAAATTCTGTGACTACAACAATACACTATGTAATTGCACGTAAACTATACAAAATTTTTCACTCATATAAATGATAAATAAATAACTATAAATTGTAGGTTATATTTATTTACACTTCACAAGTTCTTGATTATATGCTTGTAAAGCAGCACCGTGCTGAGACATTTCAAGCCCTCCATGCACAAAATAATCACAATATGTTTGTATAAAAAAAAAATAGTATTGTGTTCGATAAAAAAAATTTACTGACAATTTCCTTGAAACAACTAATCAAACAAACGTTTCAGTTTTACCGCGAAGTTTAGGAGAAGTCGCTTTCAACGCATGCGCAATTGTCAATATAAAATTTTCGATTATAATTTAAAAATCATAATTATAATTTATTTATAGTAACAGGAAAGTAAATTTAGTACACGTGTAGAAATATACAGAATATTTTTATAAAATATTAGATTTTAGAATTTTATATAATGTACATATTTATTACACAAAAAATGCTTTCGAATAAACGTTTCAAACAAAAATGTTCATTTATATAAAAAAAGTATTTATGCAACATTTTATAAATAGTGTTAGTTAAATTTTGTACTGAACCACGTAAATACCATAACAAAAACTACAATTTATTAAATATATACTATTGCAAATGTTGTAATATTACAGTACATATCAATGTCTAAATATTTAGTAATTTATACGAATGAATGAATTGATAAAATAATGATGCCGTTAATTACAATATTTTAAATAACCAATTTTTGCAATGAAGAGATTTTAATACGAATCTACCGCTATAAATTAATTGATTAAAGTTATACAGATAAATTTTGTCTAATAACAAAATATTGCACTCAAGAAAAACTATGCAGCTCTTCACCTTGCCTATTAAAGGCTTCGTGATGTGCTTTCGTCCAGCAAGCTACAATAAATGCACCTTTCGCTCGGAATCTTCACTCTTGCAGAAAGCGTGAAAGCCACAGAAACCTGTACAGTCGTGCTCTACCTACATTGATTGATCGATCGTAAATAAATCAGTACCATCTAAACAGTGCTCAAAATGATTTTGTGTGTATCTTTTAAAATGTAGATGTACAGTGTTCTGTTAAAATATGCAATGTATCAAGTACCGTTAATACTAATACGTGAAAAATCAAATGTACGATATGTTTCAATATCATTATATGCTTAACCAACACACTTTGACGGGGAAAGGACATTTTATATATAAACAACTCATAACCACTTAAGAAGCATCCATACGAAATCTTGATCGACAACTTACTGATCAAATTTATTTTCGATAAACGTCTTCAACATGGATATTTCAGGTATGACGATTTTAAGATAATCTTATTATCTATTTCATTTGTTGAAATCTGAGATCATATTGGTATTCCTATCTTGTTCCCTCGTGCAGCTTCATTAGTTGAATTCAAATTTTATTCCGATTATATATCTAAATAATCAACGAAAGTCGACATGAATTGAAAAACAATCTGCGTTTGTTCCTAAGTTGACACGACTTATGGCGCTTGCGCAGGTAAAATTTTATCCTTTCGAGTTTCTATACATGCATGCACAGACTTTGTATTTTTATTGTACAATAAACTATAGAAATGGGAGGTACTAAAATTGAAAGTACTCGAACCAACAAAAATGAAACAAAATATTTAGACGTATGATTTTCATTGCAGTGGTTTCTACATTGCCAATTAAATTAATTTATCTATATGCAAACGAAATTTTTGTTCCGTATATAGTTATAGTCTCTTAATGTCAACTGTTAAAGATATACGAAAAATGTAAACATTTTAAATAAGAAAATAAACTTTGCATACACCGAAGGTGACAACTACATTCAGAATTATTCTGTTACCGATTGAAGATGCACACGACCTTGTCAAATGACATCATGATACTAAATTAGGATTTCTTTACCGGCGCAAGTGCATGACGACACACGCCATATAATCGAAAGATTCTATGATAATTACATGTTTTATAATTCATATGCAAAGGATGTTATTCTTACTTTGTTGCCCACATATCAATTTAACAAATCCAATTTACAATTTTAGCTAGTTAAATAGACAATGCTTAATTTATACTTGATGTACTCATGTTTCATAATATTGTATATCAATACCAATATTTATAATAACATTATATTACTAGAAAAATATGTACTTATTTTTATTAAATAATAATTTTCTTACAGGCAATGTAATAAATAATATTCGTATGTGAGATCAATGTCATTGGTTGAAATCTGTGATATAGTAATATTCTTTTATATCATTCAATATTTATTAAGTAAGCTCTATTATTTAAGTATTTAAAAATTATACTATTACATATTTTTTTATTTTTTAGTTAATTTTCTTTTTAGCTCAAATATATGTCAATAGTACATAGTATAAATTAATCATCATCTTTGTAATTTTTGCAAAAAAAATGTCCCAACATAGGTATTAAAATGACTCATACTTCAAGATATGTGGGATACCATACTGGTACCAATCGAGACTATTTAACAGATGGAGATGAGAGTCATCATGCTCCATCGGATCGTACAGTATCTGAATATATTGTATCTGCTGACCATACTACAATGGTAATTTGCAATTATACAGGATGTTCCATTTTAATGGAATTATATCTCACACTTCTTAGATTTCAAGATTACCTTTGTCTTTTTAATGGAATCATCTACTTTGTTTCGATTGTTCTACTTTGATCATTTAAAATAAAATACCTTGTCCATGTGATGTATAGGTAAAAGCAATGAAAAAGGACCGTCCAGAGAGATATGAAAAAGAGGAAGGAAGACGATCGCGAAGCACACCTAACAGTCGTGTTTCTGTGTTATCAGGGTCTTCCAGACACAGTCTTCATCCCCTTAATAAGAGTGCTTCGCATGGCAGCATATGTGACAATGGATCAGATATATATGTTACAAGTGCTGCATATAGAGCAACTTCAGACATAAGGTTTTAAATATAATAAATCCTACTATTATTTATGCAACATTATATTATAAACATTATTATCTAATCGATAGTCACGCATCGCATCACAGTCTAACTCCAAGTTCGAGATTGGGTCATCGGGCACCTAGTCATTGCAGTTATGGTTCTGCAAAATCAGTAAAATCGCACACATCCAAGAAGGATGGTATTATTATAGAAACTATGTCAACACCTAATCCTTTTTGTCCAAATACCAAGGGAGTTTGCTGCCTTATGTTACTTCTCAATCTTGGTTTAATTCTTGTTACATTAGGTTTTGTTATAGTAATTCAATTCTTTCAACCGTTAATAGTTTGGTAAGCATATAATTAATAAAATTAACTCAACTCCTAGCTTAAAGGCTGAGAATTATAGAGTTTTATATCAAGCAAATTGTTATTTTTTTTTTAGGATTTTGGGAATAGTGTTTCTTGTATTTGGATTTTTAACTTTGATAGGAAGTCTCATATATTGTGTACATGTATTTAGAAATGCAAAGCACCCGCATGACATTAATCCAGAAGACCTTTATTGGACTAGATATTGGCAAGGACATGTAGGCTCAGCGCCTGAAGTGTATTACAAGGCAGAAGATAAGTATCAAGATGATGGATACAGCGATCGTTTAAGCAAATATTCAAATAAATATTATGATCGTCAAAGATATTGACAATAAATAATATGTATTTTATGTAAAATATGAACGTATTCAATATGTTTATATTATACATGCAATTGTCAAAATTGTATAATGAATTAAGATACTCTGGAACAAAAAAAGTTATGTTTCATGTGTATCAATGCTACTAACATATTATTTCACTGACAACATAACATGTAAAATTACATTTTGTATAAAATGCTAAGTTATTTATTTTATACAGATACGTTTAAAATCAATAAAATATCTAATGTAAATTACCAATTTTTTAGATGTACATATTCTATGTAATAAATGGAATGATTAACAAATAGAAGACTTCATCATAAATTTTATTTATGTAGCTCGTAGCTTACATAGTCTCACTACATAAGGTTTTGATCTTCATCTGTTGGAGAACTATTTTTTATTTGTAAATGAACTATGTTGCAAAATTTTGTCATACCCAATTGTGTTATCAAAAAGCTTTTCATTTAACAATGTTCCCTCCAAATCCATTAAATAAAAAAACAATTTATCGCAAACCTTCAATGGCAAATATTGTACAGCTTCTTGTCTTGACATACAAGATTTTACCTTAAAAATGATATATTAAAACTGTGAAAACACATATAATTTTTATGATTGTACAATCATAAAAATATAGAATAATACAACAAAAATACATAAGCTAATTAAACTTGTTAAGACTATCACTTACCATACTCACAGGTAACGTTAGGAGTGCTTCTTTTTTAAATAAATGATATGTAATTAGAGATACATTCTTACCACCTTTGTTTAAAATAATATATTTTATAAATCGTTGCATTGAAAAATGTAATATCAAAAGCATAACAGGCCCTAAATATAAAAATACAGACATGGTAAATATTTTATTTATATTACAATAAGGGAAAAAACTATCCCACATTGTAAATTACATACATAAATCCACTTATTTTACATCTATATAGTAAATATTTATGTAGAAATGAATGTACAAAAATGAAAGGTATATTGTTAATCCAATATATAGTGAACATTCATACTTAAATGTATTATATTTTGTATCATTATGTATGTATATTACAAACATTAATTGTAAATTATGTACTATTACCTATTATAATTCCACATGCAAAAATTGTGACATGTACTCCCTTTTCTTTCATATAATTTTTCCAGGATACAGATTTTGAGTAATCTGACAAATTGATTTGATTATGTGAGTAATATATTAACGATGCAGAACAAAATACCCATCCAATACTAAAATATCTAAGTAATTTACACATTGTGGAAGATTCATTTTTAAACAGCAGTACATTATTTTGCACATTTGTATTTACATTCACTATATCTTCAATTGATTCTCTGTACAAATACATACAAAAAATATTAATGTTTTCAAAACATGAAAAACAGTTTATAGGCAAATTTGTATAGCATCTTATTCATCTATAGCACTAATTTAAGAACACAAACTTTTTATATAAATCCTAAAATACTATACAGTACCTTGTATTTCTTGATTTAGGTGCATGGTTAGGCAAAGAATGGTACGATTTATGAAATACATTGCTTTTATGTACAGAATTTTTTGCTACCGGTTGATAAAAAAATTTCAACTTATTAATTAAAGATGCATTTATAAAAGTATTCTTTAAATGTAAAGAATTAAACATCCTTACAATGTATATAATCGCGTACACTGTCTTAAATTAATATTATCTTTACGTTTAACCTCAACAAAAGTCTGTAGCATTTTATTCCTTTTTGTAACAAAACATATTGTGTTTTATTTTAGTTTTATTCACACTTTTAGGTTAAACTACTATTTTTCATCCCAAGTATGTAAATACTTATGTTAGTACCGTGCTTCCACGAGAAGAAGGCACAGCGTGTTTACATTCCCACTCCTATTCCAGTCCGCTGACTCACAAGTACTGGTCGAAAACGGTGACGAAGATCGGTGACAGCCAATCAGCGAACTACAGTAAGAGTGGGCATGTAAACACGCTATGCCTTCTTCTCGTGGAATGATGATACATACTAAATACCAATCATGTATTTTATTATATAGCTTCTTATATACAGGACAGTGTGGCCAGAATCGGTAAATCATGTGTCCGTCAGACGCTAAGTTCATGTTTTTTCCCGCCAATGTACAAAAACAATATCGCCACCTTCATTAATTTAATATTATTTCATTATGAATATTTGTAGGCTTTAAACAGTTATCATGCAAGAGATATATTTTTTAATGTCTATTTTCATAAAATGAAACTCAATTGCAAGACGCACCCATAAAACCAGCCGTGTAGTATTTGTAATAAATATCGACCATTAATTAATTATACGAATTTAATTCCATAAATATGAATAAATGTCGTGTGTTGTTTTAGGCGATATACTATAAAAATAATTTGTTCTTTTATACGAGTGGTGTTACAAAGATTGCATTCTGTTTGTTTAAAACACTAATAATCATAAAAAAATGTTTCGATTATTATTCTTATTGATCAAAATTTTATCAGTAATAAACAGTCTACGATTGATCCTACGTTTGGTTGCTCAAGAGACCTTTTGCTAGGAACGGCCCTTGTTGTATATCTATTTGGACTAATTTTTATGGTATTTAGATTAGCTGCTAAAATGTTAGATGGTGTTATTTAAAATCTACTAAAGTATAGTAGTATTTATCAAAATATATTTTATATTATATGATATAGTGTGACCAGATTTGGCATAATTGAGTGCATCGACGGCGACACAGCGACACTTTGACGATTCTTCCTGTCACAGTCTGTCAACGTGATCATTGACGTTTGTTGCTGTTGCAATGTCGATTGGTTACCGATTACTATTGTTAAAATAAATAATTCCACAAAATGGGTGATTTCTTGGCACCTAATAATACTTGCGGCCAAAATTTATTACGTTTGGTGTCTCGTGGAAATGCTATTATAGCAGAATTGATGAGATTAAAGGATTATGTGCCGCCAGTATTTAGGTTATTTATACCCTTTACTATTACATATATTTTACAAATAAATAAAAACTATCATTTTAAAAGTTATTACATTTTTATTTCATTCTACGCCAATTATAAATTTACGTAGATTTTTCTTTGCAGTTTGGATTCAAAACAAACAGTACAAAAGTATGGATCAATTATAATTGATTTTACATATTTTAAATCAGTCAGTGTTTACGAACAAAAAATAGAAAATGATCCGGTAAGTAAACTTATTTATTTAGTAAAATTATCAGTTTACTTATGAGTACTTTGTAAAGATAATTAGTCTTTGTTATACAGATAAAAATATTTAAATAAACAATGGTAATCTAAACTGATACGTGTAATTTTTACATAGGTTCTTCAAGAGACAGATGAAGAGTTGAGAAATAATTTTTCAGATATAATTTCAAGGTTTTACTTGGCTTTTGAAAGTATACATAAATATGTTACAGACTTAAACTTTTATGTTGATGAACTAGAAGATGGAATATATATTCATCAATCTATAGATTCGATCATGCTTAATGAAGAAGGAAGACAGCTAATGGTATCTTTACAGTTAATAAATTGTTAATAAATTGTGTATCATACATTTATGTTCAATATAAATATATGGTGCTTATTCTGAATGGCTAAAGAAACTAAAGAATTCATATTAACAGTGTGAGGCAGTATATTTATATGGAGTTATGTTACTTTTGGTGGATTACCATTTCGAAGGATGTGTAAGGGAAAGATTACTTGTATCTTATGATCGATATAATGCTCAACGTTCATCCTCTACGCGTGTTGATGACATATGTACGTTATTACGTTCAACAGGATTTTCAAAAACTTCTAGTAAACGACCTGCAAATTATCCTGAAGAATATTTTAAGTGGGTATTTCAAAGCTTTTGAAGTTCTTAAGATCTTTAATTTTTCCATTTACAAACATTTATTTTACAGGAGAATACCACTGAATGAGTCTTTGATAGAACATATTATTGGGCGTTTACGTTCAGACGAAATATATAATCAAAGCCTTGCTTTTCCACATCCAGAACATCGCAGTACTGCTCTTTCTAATCAAGCATCGATGTTGGTTGTAATATTGTCATTTAAATCGTCTATGTTACATACACATACAGCTATTATGAGAGAGATAGTAGATAGATTTTTCCCTGATAACTGGGTGATTAGTATTTATATGGGGATAGTGATAAATTTATGTGATTGGTGGTCACCATATAAGGCTGCAAGAACAGCTCTTAGTAATACACTTGAATCATCGAATGTAAAAGTAATTGCACAAAATTATGGTAAAAAAATGAAGGTATTTATTTTTGCACCATTTAAAAATAAAATTTATATTAAGTATGTTGCTACATGTATTATTGTCTCTACTAAAAATTTATTTTAGAAATTAATATCTGAAACAGAAGAAGTACAATTGGCAATTATTTTAGATGAAAATGCAATAGGATCATTAGTAAAGTTAGTAAGAGAATGTAATGTAACATTACATTGGATTCTTCTACATACAGCAATGTCAACTATAACATTAGAAGATTCAAAACGTTTACGTATACTCAGGCAATTAGTAATAAATGAAAGCAAATATACAACAGCCGATTGTTTACAATTGTTACTAAGTACTGCCCAGATTGAACAAGATGTCAAACAATTGTATAAAGATGTATGAATAATAATACTTCGTGCATTATGTGATTATATACAAGATTAATGAAATGTTAACTTAGTTTTTAATTTATAGCTATTATGTGGTAAAGAAACTAAATGGGTTAGGGATAAGGGAATATGCGTCGAACGTATAACAGACCTTACCCAAATATTTAGTGGTAATAAATCTCTTGATGGTGTTGAAAAAAATCAAAATCTACATTCGTGGTTTATGAAGATTAGTAAACATATTGATTCATTGCAAGAAGAGGACGGGAGGAAAATAGTACAATTATTACAGGCCTTAGAACACGTGCAACGTAATAGTGATATAATAATTCAACCTTTTATTCTTACATTATTTTACATTGTTTTCATTCTGATTGTAATTATTTCAGAATTTCATCAGTTGGGAAATAATTTACATATATCGCAACATATAGCTGATATATGTGAAATATTGCATAATATGTTGCGTACGGGAAATATAACAAAAGACATCATGATCAGTTTAAATATAGTGACAGATTGTTGCTATGCATGGAACATAATGGAATCGTTTATCGACACAATGCAAGCTAGTATAAAAGAAAATCCTCCAACCGTAATAAACTTAAAATCCCTTTTTTTAAAAGTAAATTTTAACTTTTATCTGAATTTATGTTTAGTATATCGGTACTTAATGGGTTGAATTATGCTTGATTATTTACTACTTATCAAATTAAACATTTATATTTACCGTGTTTTCAGATGGCTTCAGCTTTGGAAACTCCTTTATTACGAATAAATCAAGCGCGCAGTGCAGATTTATCATCAGTATCACAATATTATAGTAGGGAATTAGAAAAATATGCAAGACGTGTTTTACAAATAATACCTGAAACTGTGTTTGGTTTACTTGCTCAGATAGTTCATCTTGAAACTAATGCTTTTAAGGAAATCCCGACTAAGTTACCAAAAGATAAACTGAAAGAATACGCACAATTAGACGACAGATTAAAGGTAAAATCCTAATTTTTCATTTCTCTTTTTTTTTTTGAAAACACAAATTGGGGGGAACTGGAGTGACAAAATTTGTATTACTACATAAAAATAATGCTTTCTTTAAGATGGCTAAGTTAACGTATGCTGTGTCAGTGTTTACAAAAGGAGTGTTATCTTTAAGAAGCGTTCCATTAGGCGTATTGAGAGTTGATTCTCATCATCTTTTGGAAGATGGTATACGGCAAGAACTTGGAAAAAAAGTTACATTAGCTTTAGACAATGGTCTTGTTTTTGAACCAAAAACAAAAGTAAGCTCTATATTAAAATTGTTTTACTATATTATGTTTTATCGAAAATCAATTGTTTTCTAATACTATATTATTTTAGATGTCTTTAATACAAAAACTCGATAATTTAGCTGCGATTATGGATGGTTACCGTAAATCATTTCAATATATTCAAGATTATATAAATATTAATAGCTTAAAAATATGGCATGAAGAAGTAAGTAAATGTTCAATATAATTTTTATTAATTATATTTATATTAATATAAATTGGTAAATAGCAATTTATACAATTATCGTTAATTTCTTGTAGATAACGTATATCATAAATAATGCAGTGGATGAAGAATGTGCGGGTTCTTCATGGACTCCAGAAAGATCATGGAGATACCTTCAAGAAGAAAAACATGTGGCTGTATTGGATAATAATTGTGTAACTTTTATTGGCAGACTTGCTCGTGAACTTGTTCGTATAACTGATTCTAGGTATTATATATTATATGTGTATATATATATTTTTATAGATTTTTTTGAACTTAATAATATTATATTAATTTTGTTTGTTTCGTTGATACTATTATTTATATTTATATACACGTTTATAGGACAACTGTTTATATTGAACATTCCCTTGCCTGGTATGATCTTAGAACGCAAGCGGAAGTATTAAATTATAAAATTTTTTCAAAGATATTAGAAGCAATAGGTACACCTGGCTTAACAGGACTTGATAAACTTATTTCATTTTATATCGTTACTGAATTAGGTAATATGACCCATTATATAGAAAAGAATATTCGTAATAAAACGTGGACGTCTACGCTTGATTGTTTTGAGGCAATATTCAATTCTATGGAGAGTTCCAAAGGTATTGTTTTACAGTTTACTGTATTATATATTACTAATAGATTCAGGAGACTTAGTATATTTAATATACGTTTTTAGGTAGTATGCCAAAACTTCATACCTCTGTTAATGCTTATATTAATAAATTCTGTCCTCAACTACTCGAATGGATATTAAAAGTCGGGCATTACCAACTTCTTAAAAAGAAAATTGCATATGAACTGAACACTGCTTGCAAATTCGAAGCTAAACATATGGAAGCAGCACTTCAAACTGTAAATACGTATGTATAAATAATACTTTAATAAATACCTATTTCATATTGATACGTGAATATTTCTATTTCACACGTTTATTTGGATTTATAGAGCTATTTTATTGGAAATCGATAAAAGAGGCAATTCTGATCAAAATGAGGCTGATAGAAATCTATTACTGCGCGAGCTTAGCGTTAGATTGGATTGGGCTGGTATAAGTAACCCACATAATAATGTTTATATTAAATCGCCAAATATAAGTAACATTGCGCTCGTTATATTTTTACTTACTGTGACACAACTGCCTAAATTGTACTATTGTAAAAATACAGGTAATTTATATATACGTACTTAAATATTTCAAATATAACTAATAATAAGTAAAATTGATTGCAGGAAGCCTTTTAAGTAAGAAACCTCAAGACCCTCTTGATGCTATAATATTCGTAATTGGAATACAAACAGTTTTACGCCAATGTGCTTTTTCCACAATGATACGCTATGTTAAATACCTTTGTACATATGTTCTTTCCTGTGTCACTCCGGACAGGTATAAAGATATTTTTATATATTATCTTATTACAACATCTACTAACGTAAATATTCTAATTGCAGCGCAAAAACCGGAAGTGATGGAGATTCTGAAGGAACTAACACTTTACATTTTTTAGAGTTATTTACAAAATATTCTGGCATACCACGATCGTTTATCCTTAAAGAAATTCCTGTAATTATCATGGATCATTTCCAAGCGAAGACTGTTAAATAATCGTAAATTCCAACCATAATATAATTCTTTGAATAAAACCAACTTGCATTGCATTACAGTATAGGACAAATATTCTCTATTTTGTACATATGTTCACATATAAATCCGTATTTTGTACATATATGCATTGCAATTATATGAGATATTGTTAAGTATAAGAAATAAAATTCTATTATTACTATAAATATTTATATTATTGAAATGTGTGCCCCGTTTAAGTTTCTTTAAATTAAACTATTCTCTTAGTAAGTAAATTATAATAACGTTAATTATTTTATTAATTAACCTTGATAAAACGTTGCATAGAAGTAGCGTTTAGTAAATTTTCAATTACAATGATTTTTAATAATATTCTTATTTGCTGAAACTTATTAAATTATTTTAAATTAAACCTAATTTGAAATTTATCAACTTAGTTCATTTCAACAATAATTAACAAACATTTATTTTGCGTAATCTTTGTGATTGTTATATTAAATTCGTATATGAAAGCGGAATTCTGTAAGTGTGGAACCTTATTACTAGCATCTGCAGTGGGAATTTGTATACGCATTGGCGGCTGAAGGCGCTATTCGTCACAAGCGGCGGCAATGCGTCGGTTTAGCAACGTATTTTACAGCATTAATTATTTCGGATTACATCGTACGATATTTTCAAACTAAACTAAGAGCATTAGCATAACTATGTAACGTTGCAATATGTTTTAAACTCTGTCATGGCCTGTATTTCGTGATTTACGATAAAATAAATAACGTAGGCGGTTTCGTCGGCTAGAACGGCCGCTATGAGATCATCGAAGACGCCAACGGCCGCACCTATTGCTTACAAACTATAAGAAAATACTTTAAATATCGAACGATACGTTCTGGTAACATTCAATGTCTTTGCAATTAAAAATGGGGTACTTTTATTGCGTTATTCTATTACTTCAGCCTGTGTGTAATAGAGTAAAACGAATGAATCGAAATAAAAAATCACGATTGGCGGTTAGGAGACCGTTGACGCCGACAACGGCGGCTACAACAGCGGTGTCGGCGGCCCGGTACAAAAGGGGCTGCTATAAATTCCCAGCTCAGTCCTCCTCGCTTATACGTGCAGTTACAATACTGATTTTTGTTCGTAGATACCAACAATTTTCTAGTATCATTCTTAAAATCTCCGATAACATTGTGGCAACGAAACGTGCATCAATATTATACATTACAAAAATGTTGGACTTTTACGTTGTAATATTTCGTTGCAACAAGACCATCGATTACATACTTTATCTCGTTCAATTTATAAATTTATCGAATATGTTAAGCTTTCTTTGTTTCTTTACTTTGCGTAAAAGTTATAAATATTTTGAATAGTATTGCATATTTAATGTAAAAAATGTAAACATATCGATTTTTCTATGTGAGTATAATTAACATTCACCTTGTCATAGATCCGCTGTAACATTGTAAGTACCCCATTATGTTATAGTTATTATTCATTTTTTTTGTCTCTGTGGTATGTATAAATCTGATTTTAAATGTAATTTTGGAGGGTTCTATGATTCTGTAAGAAGTTCATCGCATTCGTCATTGTATGAAATATATAATAATTAATACAGACGAAATCATAAACATATCGATATTATTGTACTTCCGCTTGCTCTTACACGTTTTTCATTTCGTAGAATCTGGTATTTTGATCGTTTTATAGGATATAACTGTTATTTCGTCTCTATTATTTCTTAATATGACAAAATATAAAAATGAAAACAGAAAGAAATAGGTGGATAATGTTTATGTAATCTTTAAAGGATAAAATAGTTAACATAGTTTACAAATGAGAATTTTTTTTCACTTTCTACATACTTCGATTGTATTTTGGATGGATCCATTTATTTCTGCTGTGCAAAAACTATTATATTAAAGAGAACTTACTTTTTATACAAATTCAATGACTACGCAATTATAACTGACAATTATGTTTTTTTGATATTAGAAAATCATGCGAGCGAGCATATTTATCATTCTGGCCTTCGCCGCCGGAATTATTGTAGCGACATCTAGAAATCGTAATTATTCTGATTTCGTAAAATATACGAGACCGCGAGAAATCCGAAATTCTGATGATTCAGTCAATCCTGGTAGAAAACAAATTATGGCATATGGTTTTGGAAAGAGGATAGGATATGGTTTTGGAAAAAGGCCGGCATATGGTTTTGGAAAAAGGAAAAGTACTGTTGATGAAGAGTTGATGAGGGTTCCGGAAGGGTACGCAAATTTTACATTCGTGCAGTGATTTTCTATTAGTTATTTCTGAACTATTTTCTTATCAGTAAAAATGGTTTTGGAAAAAGGGAACTAATTGCAAAAAAGAATGTAGCAATTGGGTTTGGAAAAAGGAAAAGTACCGTTGATGATCCAAACATTATTAAACACGAACAAATTACACTTTTACGATACTTTCCGGAAGGGTACGCAAATTTTACATTCATGAAATTATTTTCTATTTATTTCTAAACCATTTTCTAATCAGTAAAAAGAATATAAATATTTCTATATTTTATTGCTATGAAATATTTTGATTTTAGGATACCTGTGGAGTGGCTACTTCAGCAAATAAAAACGAACCCAACTTTTGCTGTAAAATTGACACAGTTGTTAGATGAGCATGCTGATTCGTCAATGGCGGATGATTATTGAACGATCAACTGATGTACACAATTTTTAGCTTATATATTATAGTTTAATAAATCTGCAATGTTCAAAAAAGTGTTTTATTACTGTTAACATACTTTTCTCCTTGGAATAATAACACTCTAGATCCAATTTTCAACCGTTCGAAAAATTCGGTATACGAAATTGTAGTTAAGCTGAACTACGATTGGTTAACTACCCACAACCTATCACAGCCTTACATTCCTGTTAGCGTAACTGTAACTCTTTGCATTATTTAATCCACTTTAAAGAAGTAATAGAAACATATGAACGTGTTTGAATGCATAATTCTGAATATATCAACTAATATAAAGGTTTAAATATACATCATTCAAAAGAAGCCATTTTAACCATAAATTATGCAATTGATACGTCATTGCTACCAACTACAAAGTTTCAAATATGTACAGGAACAAAGGATACGTAAAATTTTAGAACGTAACCGTCTACGTTAAAGGTAATCAATGGTTTACAGTAACGAAAGGCTTTTGGTTCCTGCATTACATGAATTTTTCGTTTGTGCTTTGTCCTCTTTTAGATTGATTCTACGGTGGTCAATTAGTCGGGGAGCTAACAACGTTACATCTTGGGGTAGAGTTCACTTTGAAAACAGGGAGGAAGCGAAAAATCTAACCATTATATCTGGGTGACGCCGTCCGCCTAAAGCCTCGGAGTCTTAAAATCTCCAAAGGCCCACAGGCATACGCGCAACCAAGGTAAGAATCCCACAACACATGTTCAACGGAATTCATAAAATATTATGTATTTCTTTCAAATGGTACTTGAAACTCCGTGAGATCCTCTGTTCAGAATTTTACAGGTTGATTTGCAGTAACATTTAATTCATTGCTGTGTTAACCTCAATATACCCATGAAAACTACTTGAACGAACTTGTATTCAATGTAATGATTAACATGTACCAAGGTAGAATAATAATTAGTTCTCGAATCGATTAAAAGCTTTTGCGTTTAAACCACGTTACGTTTTAATTTTTGCATTATTTCGAATTGGATAAACCTTTTAGTAATATATTAACATTGCGTTTAAAAATTTAATCGTAAGTTACGACTGTTTAACTGTATTCTGTGAAATACTATCACAAAAATTATTTCTTGCTTATGAAAAAACTATTTAGAATTCGGTTGTTTCAAAGTATCCTGATTATTATATTTGCATGAAGCTACATTCATATGAATTATGTTAATTCAATGTATAAAATCAAAATAATATTAATCTTTGAACTACATACACCGATGACTAGTTTGTTAGTAGTTTCCATGACTATAATTTATGAAATTATAAACATTAGCATCGAATAATAAACTGCTTAATTATAAAATTAATTTTGAAATATTATTACTGCAATCTGCACTGTATGTAATCTATAAGTAATGTACACCTACCATGGGATCAACAACATAATTATGTTTTTTTATGTTTTAAGTATTACATCTTTTTGTTTTATCTTGTAGTTAAAACGAAACATTTTTTATTTAACAAATTTACACATAAATAAAATATAATCTTTGTTCCTTCAGTTTTATATATTTATTATCATAAAATTGATAAATTAATGTTTGTTTGCTTATTAATGTTTCCTATTGGACTCATTGTCAATTTTTACGTGAAAGTACAGCAATTGATATTAGTGTTATATAATTTAACTTATATATCATAATAAAACAATATTTTAGTTTCTCTTTTCCTTAATTTTTCCTCTTTCCCTTTTTTCTTTATTTCTCCATATGCCCAAAAGACATTCTTACAGGTTGAAAGTCCGTTCGTTATAGTTTCTAGTGCAGTACAAAACTGTTTGCAGTTTACCGGTATTTCTTAATTTGTGTTGTGTTCGAGTTGAAAGTTTAAAACGTAAACCAAAAAGTTCCGGGCAAGAAATCCTGAAAAATAACAGTATGTATTGTATATGTGAAAAAAGTTCAGTTTAAGTATAAAGTATAAAAGTTGCTAGTAAAAAAAGTTCTCGACGTGATATAAAAAGTATGTTCAACACGGTATGGATCGCGCGCGTTGTGCCTTCAAGAGCGAGTACTGCACAGGCTCTTATTGATACAGGTAAGCCCCTGCGATGCTACTGATGCAGATTTTTCAGTGCTACATTCGGTTGGTACGGCTAAAAATTTCACTTCTCAAGTAAGAGGAATTAACGATTTGATTGAGCGGTGGTCCCATTTTTTCATTAAATTTCATTATATGTATTGTAAAAATATCACTTGTTTACAGGCTAGAATAATCCATCATGTCAGACTCTGGTTCAGAAAGTTCCTCTTCAGAGGATTATGATGGAAGGAGAAATCCAGTTGCATCTGCTGACAATGTGGGATCGCCAAACTTCTCGCATCATTCATCTAACTCAGGGCATAAATCTAGGGCAAGTTCTATTTCTTCAAGAGGGAAGTCACCTGAATCTATCATATCTGAAAGAGACTCAAAATCTCCAAGATATACACCAATATCACCAAAATCTCAGAGATCTGGATTAGCATCTCCTAGTGAGGAAGAAGGTTCTCCAAGATCCACTCGTAGTTTATCAAAATCACCACCTACTACGCCAAAATCATATCGCTCAAGAAATAATTCGTTAGATTCACCTAGGAGTGATCGTAGCTTGTCTCATTCTCCAATACAAGATGAAAGATCATGTCCATCTACTCCTAACGATTCTAAATCTTTACACCTGGAAGATGGTGAACCTAAACAATTTGAACTCGAAGTTGATGTACAAAGATCTGGAGATAATTCACCTAAATCATATTCTTACAAAAACAGTGAATCAAGGCAAAGTTCACCGAAATCTCCAAGATCCGAACATAGTTCAGCAAAGTCATTAATGTCTGAAAGGAGTTCTCCAAAATCAGACCCTGCATCTCCTATGGATGATCAAGAGTCAGACAAACATTCACCACCTCATTCTCCACCAGCAAAAAGTGGTTCATTTAATGAACTGGATGGAGAACAGATTTCAGATGGAGATATTGAAGATGAACCTGAATCAGTAGCTAAGTCAAAACTTGCACCAATTACACACGGTGAAGATTTATCGGACGTTTCTGATCTAGAAAGTATGGATGGGGTAGATGGCACTACAGAACATGAATCTGTACTCAATGAAAGTCAACATAACGAGGAAAGACATATGCCAAACAATGATGATAAAACGGAGAAAGAAGATAAAAATGTACCTGTTGGATTAACAGAAGAGAGTGAACAATTGGATTTTGAAGCTGATGGTCAATGGAAAGACGAGCGTGATGAAGGTAAATAATACTCAAACTATCTAACTTCAAATATAAATTAATATAAAATTAGAAAGAAAGAAATATTATACAAATTTGAAGTAAGAATAATTATACATCTATTTTTTAGGAGAAACTGAAGCACCAATTACTAAAGAAAACAAAGATGAAAAAGATAAAGATAAAGTTAAATTAAAAGATGGAATTGAAGGAAATGACAAAGAAGAAGGAGAAGAAGATGGTGAGAAAATAGAATCTGAATTAGAAGAAGGCGAACTCAGTGATGGCGATGATGCCCGACCAGAAGAAACAGAGCCAAGACCTGTTTGCCGTTTTTATAACCGAGGCCAGTGTACGTGGGGAGTTAGTTGTAGGTTTCTACATCCAGGTGTAACCGATAAGGGTAATTATACGATGTTTGATATGGTGAGACCAATGGCATATCCGCCACACGCAGCTGCTCCACACGAATTCAGACCGCACATTGATAGGCCAAATATGGTACGACCATTACCTGGTTACGGAGCACCATCTCATACGCCGAAAGTAGAAGAGCTTCCTACCGAATCAGCGTGGGAACGTGGATTACGACATGCTAAGGAAGTCAGTCTATGTTTATATGTTATGTGCCTTAATATAAAACGTATTTACTAATATTTACTTATTTCCTTATACAGATGATGCGCAAGGCAAATAAACGCAAAGAATCAGATATGGACTTTGAAGAAAAGAAGATGAATTTAAGCTTAGGGCAAGACGAATTAGACAGAGAGGCAGGTTATTATGTAAGAGCAGCCAGCCCAGAACCACCAGCTGAAAGGTGGCCACCTAGAGAGGCACCTCGAAGAATGCCTCCGCCAAGGATTACGCCAGAAAGATACATTGAAGAACCTGATCCTTACTATGTACCACCAACAGCGCCACCAGAATATTATAGGTAATAGTTATCGACTATAAAAAGGTTACAAAATATTTTATTTATACACTTTGTTCCCGAAATATTAATTTATTTGCATACTTTTAATAGGAGAGTACATTATAAAACAGATACTCGAGTTACTACCGAATATCGAGAACGTATTGATTATCATCCCGTACCTCGTGGTACGCCCCATTCGGTTTCACCGCCGCCACATACACGAGAACGAGAAAGAGAAAGGGAACGTGAACGCGATAGGGAACGAGAATATTACGAAAAGTACGAAAAGAAACATAAGCGTCCATCAAGGGAAGTTATAGTAGAACGTATTGCCCCGACGAAACCGTGGCGAGAAGAGGAACCACCTCCTGTAGAGAGGGGTAGAGGAGACGAATGGGCAGATCCTTGGATGCGGAGGAAATCCCCCAGCACCGTGCGTCGGAATACATCATCCCGACGTTCACGAAGACAATCTTATTCTTCAGGCTCTTCCTATTCATCAACAAGGTAAATTCTATAATACTTGTGACTGTGATTATTTTGTTTCTTCGATTTAATTATTGCAATTAAGTATTCTCCATTAATAGTAATGCAACTTATAGAGTCTGATCTGTAAATTACCATATTTAAACAAACATTCATAAATAGTTCGTGTTCAAGTTCCTTTTTTTTTCGAACGTTTCTTATGTACGAAAACGTACAAGTGTACTGTATGCTGTTTTTAGTTCTAGCCGTAGCTCGAGCCGTTCTAGCTACAGTTCTTACGACTCCCTATCCAGGTCCCGTTCACCATCCCCTCCCTCTAGAACCCGCGGTGCTGGCAAAGGGAAAGCAGTCGTGACATCGCCACCTTCAAATCCTCCAACGGTGGCAGCTGCTGCACCTCAACGCGGTGCCATGTTGATGAACCCACCTGCTCCTTCTCCTCGCCCGCCCAAAGGTTCCATTTCTCCTACAACCGGTACGCTTCACCGACGTGCTGGACTTAACCCACCTGCACCGAGCCCACTTTCCTCTCATCAACGTCACCATGAAAAGGCACGAGATAAAGCAGCCATAGCAGCAGCTGCAGTGGCAAAAGTTATCAAAAGTCGATCAAGATCCAGGTAAAAAACGTTTAAAAAAAAATGTATTCCACTATTTATGTACAGTAAAACCGGCGGGGTGTCTGATAAATTCATATAACTGATAAACATTTAAATATAAATATGTGTGTAAGACATAATAAAATTTGATTTTAGGTCGTCGCATAGCAGTTCAGGGTCGGAGAGCAGCGGCAGTAGCAGTGATTCCAGTGAATCAAGTTATTCATCTTCTTCTAGCGAGACTCGTCGAAGAAAAGGTTCAACTCCGCCGATAACGCGAAAAGATTCCAAGGGTATTGATGCTTTAAAGCTTAGTGGAACCAAGCAACAAATTAAACTCACATTGAAACCGACGAGTAATACTACAGCTGTGAAAAAGATTGATCGCTCCGCTTTAATGGCTGGAAAAAAGAGAGGATTAGAATCACCACCTTTAATCGATAGTAAAGCAAGTGTTGCCGCGGCCGCAGCTAAAGCGGCCAAGAAAGCAAGTTCACGACGAGAAGAACTGTTAAAACAACTTAAAGCAGTGGAAGACGCGATCGCTCGTAAGAGATCAAAAGTTTAATAATGCGGCTTTTATTACCTTTGAGGTAAATATGTATGTACACATAAATATTTCTTAGTGTATCATGTAATTAGCTGCTATAAAATAACGTGTGATATGAAAGAAGAAGATTTCATATTAGAAGCAAGAGTTTCTAATTTCATAAATATGTTCTAACCGCGATATTAATATTTTATTCTTTAATTTTCTTTCTCGTCAGTATGTAAACACATATAATATTGCGCAAATGTCATACTGTACAGTATCTTCATCATTAGAAGTAAAAGGTATGTGCATCACACACATGCACGCTTGCGCGTGCATCCATAGAAGTAAATGTGAAAATCTTCAACATTAAAATTTTTTTAAGAATGAAAAGATTATAACGATTTGTAAAAATAAACTACAAGACAATGTCGTAAAAATGCCAAACACGCGTAAATAAAAACAAACATGTAATTTATTTATGTATGAACCACAAAGATTTTGTTGAAATACACAAAATATCATCTATGTCATAACATATAACATTTATATGCGGATGCAAACACGTTTGGTGGTATTAAACGACAATAAAATGTCACACCTGTACAAATATTCTATAACCTTCTTTTTTTTTTTTATTTTACTTTTTTTGAACGAATTAAGTTTATATTTTTTGCATTATTAGTTTACAAATGATTATCTATGCAAAATAAAAACATTCACAATTAGAGATTAATTTGTATGACCGTTAATGTAAATAATTGATTAATGATCAAGTAATAGAACAGTCCAAGGGGAGAGTTTAAATTTGAGTGTAACAAAAATTAAATATATTGCATAGCATGAGTATTTTATACTTCTGCTGTTTACGTTGTGGGTATGATCACGAAGAATTAAATACTTTCATAACAAAACATAAAACAAGAAACTAATATCGAATTTTGTACCACACATAAAATATTAATTGCCTGGCTAAGGTAAATAAATTTGTTTGGACGAACATAGTGACGTGAAAGACTATTAAGAAAAATGTATTCTTTTATACAATTCTTTGTAGATTAGTAATCATAAACACAATAATAGTAAAGTATACAAAATCTGCTAAACTCGTAACAAAAGAAATGCACGTGACAATGCATTTTGTACTTTCAACAACAAATCATATTAGATTCGTATTACAAGCACTTCCCATATTATGAGACAAACGCTTTGTTAACAATAAAATTTATTATTAAGTAAAAATTACAAAACAAAGTAACACAAGTTACTATAATTAAATAACATAGCTATAATTTAATTCAACAATCCATACAGAGGTAGAAAAAAAATAAACATTTCGTTTATTCAAATTGTAAAAACAATCGAAATTAATTACAACGAATGATGATACTTACATAATTTGGTTAAAAATTCTGTTTTAAAGGAAGTAATTGTTTCGATTAAATAAAATACCATCAATAATATGTATAATTTATCCAGAACTTGGTACATATCTAATGTACTATAACAGGTAACCAGAGATTTAATAAACCTTTTCCAAAATTAATCAATGTTCTTGTTTGACAGCTTCTAATCTTTTAAACAATATGACTTTAAAGACTATGTAAATTATAACGTAAAATTATTGTTATGTAACTTAGAATAAAAAGTTCTGGAAACGTTTTACTTTCAAGACACCACCTTATATTTACAGTCAATATGTGTATAATTAGGAAGCAATTTATACATACAAAAAATTTGGACATACCCAACCAGTGAAAAGAAAGCTTAACAGATGAAGATTCTTATAATCTTGCAGCAATTACATCAGAATCTAATTGCCTATTAATGCCATTTGTATCAATATTATCTTGGCTTATGCGAATAGGGAGTCCCATAAATCTATTTGTACCATTGAGAGTGCTACGTCTTGACCTAATAGAACTATTGTCATGAACTTTTACCTCATTATATTTAAATAAACCATCACCTGGAGGAAGTAGTAAACTCTTTGCGGACTTGTACCACCATTGGTAAGTAACATACCACGTCAGAACAGCAGCTACACCTCCCATAAACTTTTCTATCATAATATGATAATAGAGTATTGTAGATATTAACATAATATCCCAAAGTAATTGTTGCAATGTCATTGCGACGAAAAGGCCTCGGAGATAAGGTGTTAACGCCTTGTGCGCCTTCTTCAAGAACTCCAAGTCCAAATTTGAAAGATTACGAAGCGGTCCAGTACTGGGCTCGTTCGGAGTAATTCGCGAATGTTCTTCCCGCATAATCAAATCTTTTATACCTTCCCATCCAATCAAGGAAGAACCTTCTTCTGCCAGAATTAAGCTTGAATAAATAAGAATAAATGTGTGCCCAGATATATCAATGCTACTCCAAAATCTACCGGACTGAAGACACTTTCTTTTCGTCTGTAGTTGTATGTCTCTCGTGTTAAGGCATCGACCATAATTCGTTTCAATATAATTAAATAATTTGATCCATAGTAGCCATGCGACTGTGGCTAAACCCAGTCTAGCAAGATGTTTGAGTAAAATCGATCTGCGACCGCAGCCGACTGTATGAGCAGTCAATGCTACCCACGGAACGGTTATGGTCAACAGCCAACCCCATCCCCACTTTACAAAATATTGGTTAAGTGCGTTATCAGAACGCGAAAAGTATGTTCTTGGCATAGTGGTAAAGTCTGCTATCAGCGACACTACAAATATTGCACCGCAATATATAGCGACCTTGAGCCTTGTATCAAATAGTAGAGATTTTTTGCAAACATGTAAAAACATCGTTACAAAAATAAGACCTATAGAACTCGGTGCAGCGGTTGGCCGAGTTCCGCCTCTGTCTTCTTGAGTTGAATTTGGACGGAAATTTAAACGGTTCGTCCTTAGATTATTTGCCGCTGCCGAACCAAACATCGCGGAATTACCGAGCGTCGTGTGCACATTTCTTCGTTTTCCCGTAGCCATCGCGTAACTGGTGCAAAGGTTACCACATGTACATTATTAATATTTCGGACGCACGTTACGTAGCCCACATACAAAGTGATTTCCTTTCACGCGATCGAAATTAGATTTTAATCGTTTGTATTATTTCTTTCGCGTGCAATTATCGTCTGATAACACTAAATGTATGTATCAGCTGTTACACTGGTTATCAATAGGTGCACGTAATGCAAAAGTTGACCCATTACTGAAAATAGTGTCTCGTACACTGTACAAATGCGACTGTACTGATTTGCACTGTCATCCGACATAGCCTACCGCACGAGCCATGTTACGTGAGCTCGGCACTTCGATCAACTTCGGGAAATCGCGAAAGAAGACGAAGTGTGAGCCTTTTTTTCTTGATATCATGAAATACACGTTTTAAAACCCCCTGGCCATGTTTTAATTATTGAAAAAAAAGAAATTTTTGTTATTATTAATACGATTGAGTATAAATACCTGTTTGAATTTATACTCAATACGTCAAAAATAGATTTTGTTTATGTCCATGTTCAAAAGGAACCAGATGGCCACAATGTGGCCGCCACACTGTCTGAAGCAGTGTGGCCAGATCTGGCATAATCGAGTCCATCCACGTCGACATTAGTAACGACGAACATATATTACCGCACGAGCCACATGTTACGCTAGGTCAGCACCTCATGCAACTTCGGGAATTCGATAAAGGACGTGAATGGAAGCCTTTCCTCCTTGCTCTTGAGCAGCCGAAGTCCGCTTTGCGGCACGCAATTTCGAATCTCGACGGCCCAGGCATTTAATACGTCTCGAGCTATACATATGTATGTGCCTATATATCGCATATGTGGCTCGTGCGGTAAGATATGTTCGTCGTTACTAATGTCGACGTCGATGCACTCAATTATGCCAGATCTGGCCACACTGGTTTGAAGAAACTAGTTATAGACGTTATAGGTTAGAATTCGTAGCGAGCTACTAAAGCTGCTTGCGAGATACGCGGCTTTAGTGCATCATTTTTTGGTAAAATGTATTCATTTATAAATGTGTGAAGTGCAAAGGCGAAGAATTACAGTGAAGTCAATATTTAAACGTAAAGGAATAAATACTGTCTGGGATTTTATAATCTATAATAAATAATACATTTTGAACAATTTAACGATCAAGGAATTAAAACTACACAATGAATATGAAAATGGGAAAAAAGGACATTGTACAAGCTGTTGTTCTTGTGGATGATTTTGTGACAAAGTTAACACCAATGCAAAATATAACTCCGAGTATTTTAATGCCAGTTATAAACGTACCACTTTTAGATTACTTAATAGAAACCCTGATTAAGTCTAAAATACAAGAATTAGTTCTATATTGTAGCAGCCATAAAGACTTAATAAAAAAGTTTGTAAATGACAGAAAGTGGTCAAGGATATCTGTATCTTTAATTATATCTGAGGGTTGTACATCCCTTGGTGATGCTCTTAGAGATATAGATACAAAGGGTTCTATTCGTGGTAATTTTATACTAATACGAGGAGATGCATTTATTAATGCGAATCTTACAAATGCTTTGAACTATCACAGTGCTAAGCTTGCAAATGATAAAGGAGCAGCAATGACCATGTTGCTAAGAAACATTGGTTCTACTAATGATTCTCTGTTAAAAAGGGAAGCGTCTTTATTAGTTTCTGATAAAACTAGTAAGAAGGTTCTACATTATAAGAAATTAAGGAACAATGAAAAGAAAGTGAAATTGGAGTTGGATTGGTTTTTGGATCATAATGAAATTGAGATTAATACCTGTTGCATGGATACTCATGTTTACTTATGTTCCCCTTCTGTGCTTCCATTATTCTCTGACAATTTTGATTTTCAAGTAAGTTATTAAATCTCCATCTGTTATCAATTGTATTATCATAGTCTTTCTTCTAAAAAGAATTTGTTTCATACAAAATTGAGAGAAAAATAATGTAAAGCATGATTTATATGTGATATTGTATGAAATAAGTATATGCATAAATTATATTTTTTTATGTTACTTATAGACAATGGAAGATTTTATTCGAGGAGTGCTGATGAACGAAGAAATTTTAAATTCCCGAATTTATTGGCAGCAATTAAATCCTGAAGATTATAGTCTACCAATCGTATCGTGGAATGCGTATCATATGCTTAGTCGTGATATTTTGAAGAGACATAGTTTTCCACATACATTGAATGCCAATCCGTTTTTGAAAGATTTTGTTTATATGCCAAGGAACACTTATAAACATAGAAGTGCCACGCTTGCTAAGGGCTGTATACTAGGGAAAGATAGCGTGTTTTGTCAACAGAGTATACTCGGAAACGATACCTCCGTTACAAGATCCGTGATCGGTATTAGTTGTTCAATTGGTTGTAATGTAACGATCGAAAACTCGTATATTTTATCGTTCACCGAAATCAAAGATAACTGTACTATCAAGAATAGTATCGTATTTCCAAATTGTGTTATTAAACAAGGTGCACAAATAAATGGGTGCATTTTATGCCTTGGAGCAAATATCGATGCTCTAGCGGAGTATACTGATTCTATTTTAGAATCGAGGGATGATAAAATTTGTGTAAAAAGTATGTTAGAAATCGATACGGACGATGAATTTGAGTTCTTTAAAGATTACGATGAAATCGAATGCGATAATTATTCTACGGACGTAACTAGTAGCGACGAAGATTCTGAATGCAACTCACCGGTTCCCGATGATACTAACATGTTCTTATCCGAAGTGATCGATAGTTTACTAAGAGGATTTCAAGATAAAATTAATTGCGAGAATTTAATTTTGGAGATAAACGCGTCAAGATACGCATACAATATTACCATGAGGGAAGTGACGTACAATGTTATTAAAGCTATATTAAGTTTACCTTTCCATTATCTTTCGGAAAAGAAAGAAACTGTAAATAATCAAAATTATCAGAAAAACTTGAAAATCATGATAATTTATTTTTATCCAATTATTCTGAATTATGTCAAAACAGAAGATGCTCAGGATGATTGTTTACACGCGATAGAAGATGTTACTAGTACGACGCAAGAATTACGACCGTATATACTACACTTGTTATATCTTTTTCACGATAAGGACTTATTATCGGAAGACAAAATTTTAGAGTGGTACAGATCTAGCGGCAAAAGTATATTCGAATTCCAAGACAACAAAATAAAAATTGCGATGGAACAATTTATCAAGTGGTTGGAAGAAGCCGAAGAAGATTCTAGCGTGAGTGATAATTAAATGCAACTTGAAATCTTAAATAGTTTTCGATAAGAATATTTATAAAAAGTATATTTCTTAAAATATTTCAAGCATCTTGTGTATTATAGAAAATAAACTTTTGTACTACGGTTTTTGTGATCCGTGGTAATTTTTTGTAAAGATCAATATGAAATAATGAAATTTGAAAACATTAATTAGAAACCACATTAACTAAATTTATCAGTGGAAAAATGAGGAAAAACTTAAAATTTATCAGCGAAAGATAAAAATAGTTTACCGTATATAATGTAATATCTTTATTATCGTGTTAACTTTTGTTTTTTAATGATAAATACACTTTGAGCAATAGTACAGATCACGTGTAAATAAATTATATTTTGTAGATTATTATGCATATCGATTACAGACCTTGTTAAAATGTTTTTAATAATACGCTTACAAACGAAATGGTACCATAAATTATTATTCTGTAGGCAAAATAGCATCAGTTAAATTGTGCCAAGCTTGATGGCGATGATCCGGAAATTTAATTGCATCTACCCAATGCCGTAATCGTGCACCTTTGCTATTGCAACTTAATTCAAGTCCACCTAAATAAAATCAGGAAGTACATTAATGTGATATAATATGAAATAACGATGAGACATTAAGATGTTTATTACAATTTCGATCCTTAATATTTAGATTCTTTTCAAATATCACAAAAGTTATCTAGAATAAATAATCAGTTTCTCGATAAAATAAAACTAAGAAAAAAGTTGATAACATATATCCTATCGCTATAATTTAAAAAGTGAACTCATTACCAAGGTAATCGTTACTCTTGCCAAAATCCTTGTCCCATACTGTCAGATATAATGTAAGTTTCATAAGGTCTGTTAATCGAGTAGTAAAAATGAACTCCTCGCTCCATTCTGGGTTTAGGGTTTTCCACTTGACAGTTGTATTTTGTGAATTACGACCTACGATCTTTTTCGAAACTAGCTTTCTGGCGGTGATACGTGCGATCGAATAGTCGAAGACACGTTTATGATTGTTCGTCATATTCTCTATAAGGCACAACTTGACAAATGGGTCAGAAAATCCATTATTATCCATAGGAAGTAGATTCGTAGCTCGGTGAACCGTGACCATCAATGCTCTGCGTCTTGTACAGTAACTTAGACTCACTTGAATCTCTCCTCTACCACTGGAAAATACGCCCCAAGATGCCTCTTCATTGTCCACCTATGCCAACGTCGAGCTCTTATATCTTAGTGTCTGCAATAATGCAAGTAAAGTCGGCCGTCGCGAAAAATTGAAGGCGCGATTAAATAATTAGAAAAATCATTATGTTTATGTCGTTGTGATACATAAACATAACTTAAGAAATGACAATACAATTAAGGATATTAGAACATTACGTGTACAAGAAAAAATGATTATCAAGGATACAAACGATATCATTCCGCGCCAAATCGATCATTTTTCTACTCGATGCGAGGGATTTTGTTTACACTGAAATACAGAGTGTTAACGTTTAAAGTTCTGCCTGTACTGAATTTTTTTCTCGAAAATGCGCAAGATTTCGGGGATATGTCTATTCACCAAAAATGATTATAATTGACCCCCGCAACCGAAAATAATTTTTCCAAAACGATTTGAAATTTTTTTTTCCGTCGAAAAATTTTACACCTCGAATTTTTTTCTCGAAAGTGGGTAGGATTTCGGGGGTATGTCTATTCACCAAAAATGATTGTAATTGACCCCCGCAACCGAAAATAATTTTTCCAGAACGATTTGAAATTTTTGAATTTAATTGTTAATAACTTTTTAACGAAGCTTCCATCAACAAATTGGTATTCTTGATTTTCGTCTTATTTTGGCCTCTAGAATCCCCCATTAAAGTTTTTCCCAGGGGTGGCCGAACACCCTGTATATTCGCGTGAAAGTAGCCATTGGGGATTCCAGTATCTCTGTTTTTACACGTATCGCAACATATCTCAATTAGTTTTCAATCTGTTTAATATACCGAAACGGAAGCATCAATTTGAACAAATTTCGTGACATCGAGTACAAGAAGTGATCGATTTACCGTGGGATAATCGAAACTGGACCGTGTAATAACAATTAGCGAGTATAAATGCTACAGTAATAAAGTAGCAGTGAATAGTATTTTAGATAATTCACATTTAAATTCAATTATTATGAAATAGAAAAACGAGAAGTAATGTTTAATTGGCACGTACTGGATAATGATCTTGTAATGGAACATTATAATATTTCGTTTGACGTGGTTGTAATTCGCGCAGGGGAAACTTCGCCTCTCCTAGAAAATCGTGACCTGCAGGATCGTCCTGGAGGATCAGGATGTGCAGTGCTTTGCCATTCCATATCTACTTTTAAACAACCAATAATGTCTTATATATTTGAATCGTTAAGGTGTTTATGTATCATATTCAAAATTAGTATCGTTCGTACATCCGTTTCTGCTGTTCCGTAAAAATTTAGGATCTCGTTGAACTCCGGATCCCGTGTTTTGTGAACCGTCTTTGTCCGTAGACGCTTCGTAGTCGCAATTGTGTCTATTGGTAATATGTTGAGTTTGCAAAATGGATCGGCGAGACCGTGAATATCCATTGGCCGTAAATCTCGTGCTCGTTCCACTTTGCATTGGAGGCACTGAGCTGCTGGGTCGTATCGCAAGGAGACTTCGAGAGTTCCATAATTTCGCCCCGTTTCTAGTTTTTGTATCATTTCCATTGTTTTTAGGTAACAATCTTTAAGTATTTATGCTCGGAATATACGAAACTAGACGAAAGCAAAGAACAAAAGCAAACAATACTGTACACACCGTACTCCGACGTTTGTAGTCGCGGTAAATCGATTTGATTGCTGCTGTGAGCACTGTTGAAAAGACTCTCCCTTCCTGGGCACGGTCGGTTTTCTTCCAGGTCCGTGTGTCTCTCGTGAATTTGAATTTGTTCCGGAATTTGATCGATTAGAATGATCGGCGACGTTGGTGTCGTTGGAACCATCGGAGAATTCGGTCTACAATGTGTTACACTGACATCAGCTAAACTTCTACTCTTTTGTTTATCGTTCTTACGTACCTGAGTGATTGTACCTGAGAACATTTTAATCGGTCGCACGGATGAAACTCTATTTTACGATAATCGTCCTTTGATTCGCAAGGCTCGTCAAATTTTCCGTTCTTTTCGTCGATTATTTCATCTTCGAACGAGACGCGCTGTTCGATTTGCGAATCGTTGCTGGTCCTTCCGTTTGTCCGTAAACGGGAACTCGTAACCGAAGCAGTCGGCGAAACTCGGCTGCACTGAGACGTAATCGAGAGTGTAGACCTATCTAATTGATCGATATATTCTTCGCGATTATTTAACGGCGACGTATCGTTTAATTTTTGCTCCGGTGATTTAGATGCGCTATTACTAGTCGATTGAGCGGAATTAAGAAACGGCGAAAGTGTCGTGTTAGCAGTACTGTCTTGACTCTTCTGTAAATTTGAAAACGAGCTAGAGTGACCTCGAGTTAACGCCAGACGTCGTGTTACTTCTTCGTCGGATGAGGAATCCTGAAGTTCGGTAGATTCGAGAGATTTATTTCCCCCGATTGTCCAGGTAGATTGCTTGTGACCTATCCTCGACCATCCTCGTTCCTACATTTTTAAACAAATATATCAATATATTTGTTAATTAAATTTTTAATAAATTTGCAAATACAGATAACCCTCCTACAACACGGTTTCGCTATAACACGATTCATAAATTGCAAGAACCCTCCTACAACACAATTGTGAAAACCTTTGTACAACACTGTACTTCTGCAGCACTGGATAACATTTTTGCTTAACATATTTATAATAATAACGAACTATAGTGGCTTAACATGAAAATATACAGGGTGTTCGGCCACCCATGGGAAAAATTTTAATGGGGGATTCTAGAGGCCAAAATAAGACGAAAATCAAGAATACCAATTTG
The DNA here is from genome assembly GCF_051014445.1 of Colletes latitarsis. Lineage (NCBI taxonomy): Eukaryota > Metazoa > Arthropoda > Insecta > Hymenoptera > Colletidae > Colletes > Colletes latitarsis. Next base: position 19,412,060 of record NC_135135.1, on the reverse strand, counting down.
TTGATGGAGGCTTCTTTAAAAAGTTATTAACGTTTAAAGTACCGCTCGTACTGAATTTTTTTCTCGAAAATGCGTAGGATTTCGGGGATATGTCTATTCACCAAAAATGATTGTAATTGACCCCCGCAACCGAAAATAATTTTTCCAGAAAGATTTGAAATTTTTGAATTTAATTGTTAATAACCTTTTAACGAAGCCTCCATCAACAAATTGGTATTCTTGATTTTCGTCTTATTTTGGCCTCTAGAATCCGCCATTAAAATTTTTCCCAGGGGTAGCCGAATACCCTGTATAAACAAATTATAATTTACTAAATTAAGGTCGCCTTAAATTATAATAATATTTTTTGTGTTATGTATACATTTATATTTTTCATAAAAATTAAGTTGCTTATGTAGAATTAAAAAAAAAATATTTGTTTTTAATAAGTTTTCGAAACGTGACCCCTTTTTATACTGGCTCTGTGTGTTTCACACAACACGGCATTATCTAGGAACCTATCTACCGTGTTATAGGAGGGTTACCTGTATATTCGTTCTCATTTTAGATGCTCCACGAGAGACACGTAAATTAATCTTTTATTTTCACCTTTTTCTCGGGTAAAATATATTTTGGCATCCCCCTGATAAACCAGGCACCGCTCTTTTTCCACATTTCTCTAGTCTCGGCGCATATTCTGCAAAGGAATTGTTTTTGACTACTACTCGAACGTCTAATAATTCGTTGCATGGTTGTTCTTTCTTGCACGTGTTTCGCCATAGCTAATACGCCTTTTGTCGACGAACCGTTCGAAAACGTTGAATTAAGCTCGTTGGTTTCGATGCCGCATTTCTGGCATATGTATTTACGACAATCTTTGCAAAGATTCGGCGACGCGCCCAAAACTGCACCGAATTTCTCGCCGCAAAGAGCGCAAGAACATACACAGTGCGTAGTACTGGAACACCGGGTACTACAATTTTTTTTCTCGTTCAATCTCGTACCAGTGACAATACAGACATTACGTTTCATGTTCTCTAATCTTTCCACTAATCTACCGATTCGTTCCTGTTCTGATAAATCCAAAGCTTCCGCTCTTTGAATGACCTAGCATATTAACGAAAGAAAAAAAGGTTTCATCATTATTTCAAAGTTTCCGTACTCGTGGAAAAGTAAGAATTGTTATTAATATAAACATTTACCTGTATGATCGTCTGTTGTTCTTCTTCGCTTAATACGAACGATTGTGCATAACGATTTGTACCACCAGAGTAAGAATTAGAATAATTATCCCATTTTGAATCTAGAGAACCAGTTTTCACAGACCATCCTGTACGCAACCTAATCGTTAATTGTTCGTTAATTATGTAGAAAAGATCGTATATGTATATCGCAACGAACCATACATGTTGCTTTTACAACAAAATTTTTATAGATTTATCGCATATAAATTTTAAACTCACTTTGCCCTCAGCGCTAAATGTCGATCATTCGGGCAAACCCATCTGGTACCTCTACCTGAATCTTTTACCGTGATATCCATTGTGTTTTGTTTCAATGAAACTTTTAAATCATCTCAAACTTATTACGAATATTATGTAACGTGGATCATCCTATATAAAAATAAAACGAAGTGAAAACGAAGTCTTGCGCTCGAAAGCAAATTATAAAAATTTGTAAAAATTCACTGTTATTGACTCTTCCTAAAATATGATTGATAAATTTTGAATTACCATTTATTATCAACATAAACAACAGAAAAGATAATAATAATAAGGATAATAAAATAAAGATAATTGATCATAATTTAAATTATAATTTTTTATATTTGAAATTGTAACAATAAAATTTATTGATTCTATAGTTGATGAAATATCTGTAATATGTAAAGAAAAAATTGTTAAATCAACAGATATACAGGGGGATTCTAGAGGCCAAAATAAGACGAAAATCAAGAATACCAATTTGTTGATGGAGGCTTCATTAAAAAGTTATTAACGTTTAAAGTTCCAAACGTATTGAATTTTTTTCTCGAAAATGCGAAGGATTTCGGGGGTATGTCTATTCACCAAAAATGATTGTAATTGACCCCCGCAATCGAAAATAATTTTTTCAGAACGATTTTAAATTTTTTTATTTAATTGTTAATAACTTTTTAACAAAGCCTCAGTCGAGAAATTTATATTCTTGATTTTCATCTTATTTTGGTCCCTAGAATACCTCATTAAAATTTTTCCGGGGTGGCCGAACAACCTGTAGAAGGATGAACTCTTCCTAAAATATGTTTGATAAATTTTGAATTACTATTTATTATCAACATGAACCACAGACTTTTTAAGAGAAGTAAAGAGACAACATGTTGGAATTTGCAAAAAAAATAAATCTTCAGACAAATCTTTCTTTTAAATTCTTGTAACGCATAGTAAAAAGTATGCGAGTGATACAGATATCAGGCGTTGACATCACTATGAATCGTACAAGAAGAACAGCCCACATTGTCTTTTCAATTTTTGATGAATACAATTTTTTAAACGATAATTTGTTATAGGTATATTTGAAGTAATCGCGAATTAATTGTATATTTTCGTTAATGCAAATATTAAAGAACGTTAATATAATACGAAGAAGTAACAAAGTTCACAAGAACAGCTCTCGCTCAAAATAGATGTGCAACAAGTATTCGCTGTGCCTCTGTACCTATATCATTGAAATTGCTAAAGGGAGACTATCTATATTTGCACCTAAATCGATATTTCAATGGTTCTTGTAACAACTCTTATTTTCTTATTGTAAGGTTGTAATACACTCGATATACGAAAGAAAGAAAATCATCTTGGATATAATATAGAGTATTTTGATCCGTTAAAACCGGTTGGAAACTTTCTTACATTTTCAAATATAGAAACATAAAACTTCGAACTTTCCCTTTAGAGTAATCGAGAGCGAAACATACAGATTTTGCAAATTAAATTCGTCCTTTTGTTTCGAAGTGTTATACTTTTTCTATCGTCACTAACGAATCTCATCGAAGAAGTTTTTTCAAAAATCAAATTATGCACGAAACATATGCTAGCTAACTTTTCGAATGATAAACATTCGATAAACGCGATTAATCATACTGATACAACCGTTACCTTGCAAATTATTACAATTATTATATAAAATTGTCACCAACTGTACAGTTTTCATATTATACTCGTACATAATTACGAATTCCGTATGTAATGAATTAAATGCTAATAGATAAATAATTTATCTTTAGACATTGTGTTACAGTAAAATTTGAATTGTTTTAATGATAATTTTATATTCAATTTTATTTTTATTACAAAAGCTCAAGGCAACAATTTTTTGGAAATACGTGATTTGCGAAACGGTGAATTTGGGGTGCAAAACTTGTGCGTACGAGAACAAGAAACGAACGTATTAAATTAGGTTGAAAATGAATGCTTCGTGGTGAAATCATTACGTGCGATGATATAGTTATTGGAAAAAAGGGAAAGCAGTTGGAAGAGGGGGAGCGAACACCTCGCAACAGACGCGTAGCAATTGTATCGTGACTGGAAAAAAAAAAATAAGCGCGAAAGTCCTATACGAAGAGCGATCAATCGAAGCTCGTGACGCGTGCCAACATACTTTGCAATCGTGTTACTCATACTTTGCATCAAACATCGGCGTTTGAACTAAGAATATTTACCCTTTTATACCAAAAACGACATGCTAATACGTATGTAATAAATTTGCCTGCACTTACATTAATGTATTATCTAATTTATTACTATTTTAATAGTTCCTTTTTAAGAACATTATGCAAAAAATCTGATTTAGTTAAATTACAAAGAACGCACGAACGAATACTTGAATTAGTAAAATAAAAGGCTCGAGGAGCATAAATTTCATCGTAAAATCACGTAGGAGTTATTCCAATTTTCTAAACTTTTCCAGAAACAAATGCAGAGTACCGTTCTGTGACTTACGCGGATGATATTCCACGTTCTTGTTTAACGTAATTTATTTATTAACCTAGATGTTAAACGATCGTAAATAATAAGAGTTTTATTTCGATTAAGAAACGTTTGAAATGATCTGGAAAAGTCTACTTACGAGTTACGTGGATTTCTTCGACCATGTAGTTTTTAATTAGAAAAGGAAAACAGCAGCTTCGAACCGTAAATTATTTAGTCGTGGGCCAGCGTGATACTTTTGTCGATAATTATGATACTAGAACTTATGACCGCGTTTAACTGTAAAGTACCTTCGAGGACATTAATCGCATAAACGAACGGACAAGCACAGAACTGTACTTGCCACGCTATCAGTTGGTCGACAAGTGGGTGCTATTATCGCAGAAACTGGACTACGGCTCCGCTTCTCTTTCGATACAGGCGCAGAGGGATGCGTACCATGCGTGCGATTTACAGGGATGTACCTAGGAAATTCATTGGCAGGAACATTTACAAGGGTGTTTACAGTTTCATACCCATTTCGTAGCATTTTTCCTGCAAATAAATGGAAAAAGTGAAAGTTTTTCTGTTCCTTAGAAGAAACACGATAACTACGATTAATGTTTGATTAATGAAAATTAAACTTATTTTTTATTCCACGATCAACTAAATTTAATATTCAAGTCACAGTGTCGCACGATTACAGTAGAATAATACGTGTATTACAGTCGAATCAAATATAAAAAATTACAATCAATAAACTATGTATATTGTTCATTTTAAACGATATAAGATAGATATTTATGCTAATGCTTTTGGCAGAAAATAAAGTAAATTAATAACTACATATGATTACATTTACGGTGTGTATGAGCGCGTGTTATACACATATATGTATATTAAATCGTATGTACAGTACATGCAGTATACATATATTACAGCCTTAGTTGTATACACAATTATACATATAAGTATCATTATACGAAACACGTTACACTTTTAACCATTTTATCAATACAAAAATCTACATTTAATGAAATATCTAATAAAAATATCAAATTATAAATAAACGGAACGGAAGATTCTACTTTAAAATTAGCAGTAAAAAATTATAATTCATTGGACAAAAAACACATGGATAATTTCTCAAGACTTGTTTTAATTAGATATCAACAATCAGGAATAACATGTGTAAGTTAAACGAGCGTCCTTGTGCCATATTGCAATTATTGACGTGCTACGCTTCGTAGTGGTCGACGTTATCTGTATCTTGCGTAAATGTCGAATATTAGAATTGATCTAATGTGGTTCTCAAGGTTCTAGGTCACAATGAAAATTTCAACAAAAGAAAAAAAAAAGAATGAACGTTCGGCCACATTCGTTGTTGTTCCCTTTCACAAACTTGAATTTGTTTTTAGACAAATGACATTGAAAGTTATAATTTAAAAAGTCATAAATTATGAAAAAAAAATAAAGTAGCTATTAAAAAAATTTGTAAATTATTAAATAATTATAGAACAGAAGAGCCTATTTATAACTTCCAACAAGCAGGTAATAATTGATTAAGAAAGAAATTGTGTCATTTGATACAAAAAATATGTTATATTATATATTGAAAATTTGAATGATTTTTATCTGCAATAGTATTAATTTTACTGTAATACATATTTTATACATAAGTACACTATACATAGTAATAACTGTTGGTGTCTTGAATTAATTTATGTAGAATGTTCTGAAAAATATCTATCGATATAATGTAATATTTCAAAAGCAACTTCAACCATGATAAGGACAATAATCATCCATTCTAGACGAATATGATGACGGTCGCTTAAATGCGAGGATAAAATTCCCACGAGCTCCACGCAATGGTTTAATTTTTCGTTTATAACCTATAAAATAAAATATAAATATATGTTTTCATTTTATGTACGGTAAATGGTATTTAATGAATTTAATTATTTCTCTATAACTTACTCTTGTACGCTTTCTAATATTAAAATATGCGCAAGTTTGTTGATATAGAATTTCTAAATCATCTCGGTCCCAATAGAAATCAGGAGTATCTAATAAATCTGAGCTTAAATTAATTGCATGTCGCAATGCAAATAATTCTCCCTGCTTTTTTAATACTTCCTGTTGAGTCATTCTCAGCTTTACGCCAGACTTTAAATCGTCGGTAACAAATTCTATAGAATCTATGTAATTATCTAAAGATACTTCCCATATGCCTAACTTCACTGATTGGGCCATTGCATTTGAAAATGTATATTTATCTAAATTCGATGCATTTACTCCTAACATAATATGACTATTCTTTATATGACTTTGTTTTCTGTAAATTAGTAAGAAAATAAAAGATGAAAAATCTATATACAGTATATACAGACAATGGTCATGTATGCAAATAATAATATAACTATGAGAATATTAAAGCACAATATATATTAATTTTGTATACTATTACCCATTATCTGCATAGCTGTAAGTCATTATTTCGCTTTCAGATTGTATAATAGATTCAGAGTAACGATTATCTTCGTATTTCTTTAAAAATTTCAATATATTTACACTTTCAAATTCTGAAATATTCCACATTACTATGGTACCCTCTCGAAAAAAGAAGATTTCTCTTGGTTCATAATCTACTTCATACTTTGCTACAGCATGTATAACATCCGGTAAAGCTGTAAACATAATCTAAATACAGCACAACATAATAAATCATTACTTAGTAAATACTTAGCATTATCACTTCCTAATATATACAATGCTGATTCAATAATTAATGATATTAAATTGTGGAGATAAATAAAACTGCAGTTCTTTAATATATAAAATGTATATAATTATATTCAAAAGTTATTTATAAATATTATACCACTCAAGTGAGATTACAGTTCAGTTATACTGTACATATATTTTATAACTTACAAATGCTTGCAATATATTACACTAAAATAAAAATTAATATACCACATTACCAGTTATAAATCATATATCTTAAAGCACATCAAAGAACATCCACTGAATTAGAAACTTATTCCATATTTAACTAAAAATAAAGAAAATGGAAGCAATGGTGAATACATGAAAAGGAGGGGGAGAAATTATAAAACCAGCGGATGTAGTTTCGTATCCTTTAGAAGTTTAAAACATTCATTTATGGATTATAATTTACGGATATCTTTACGAACGAAACATAAATGGAAGTTAGTTTGCAAATGAATGTAACATTTTTAAATTTAAATAGCTTCAAACGATTTCTTTAATTGTTGACGAACGTTAAGCAATCATCGTAACTTTAATATTTCGTTTCCTATCTATAATTTCCAGGAGTGGAATTCCCGAATTCTAAAAATTTTTGTCATGATTTTTTGTTAGTCCCTTTCCCCTTTGAGTTCTTCTAGATTCACTACTGAATGGAAGTATTTAGATTTATAATATTTACATTTTGTACATACTCATTGAATTGAACAATAAAAGATTTTTATATATTATGAATTTTCGGTAAAAACATGTACATGTCTTTTAATCTATTAGAAACGGACTATCGCATGCCCCTAATCCTGTCGAAACACCACCTTCGTTAGCGGTAGCTAATTTTGTCCTTAACATATGACCACCTTGTTTGTTAACATACACATTATTTTCATCAGCAATAATAATGCCAAATATTCCTAGCTCAGAAACTAATTCCTGTAGTTTTACATTCGTATTGTCTTCAGGTCTAATCATACAACTTTTATGAATTGGAGGATGAATTTTATCCATAAGAATCCAGGCCACTCGTTCTTGTTTATGTTTTACAGACTCTAAGAAGTGTTTTATATCTAATCCATATTTGTTATTACAACCTCCTTCGCGTTGAGGCTTTAAAACGAAACGATGTGGATCTGCAATCCCCATTTCTATAGCAGCATTTCCATGATCATTAAAATCTAATGCATGAAGTTCTACATAAAACAGCATAACATAATATTTTGTATCAACGTGGTTCAATATTATTTATACTGAAAAAATAATTCACTTACCAGTGAATATTTCTTTAATTTCAATACATGTTTTTTCATTTTTTAGAAATTTACTTATGACACCATGCTTTGCAAGGGCCTGCTGTACTTTTTTTGTTCCTGCCAAATGATACTGAATAGTGGGACATTTAATAGCTAATGATTTTTCTATCAATAATCGTACATTCCATTCATTTCTTGTATGATACTGTCCAGGTTCATAACCAGATCTGTAATATACTACAGCTACAACATAATCATCAACTATCAATTCCTTTCCAGAACCCATTATTGCAGTAGCAGCTAAATACGTTAAATTTCGTCTAATGACTTTGATATTTGGATTTTGTTTTCTAATTTCAAATTCATGGAAACGTTGGTCACATATATTATATGTAATATCTTCGATAACAAACAAAATAACTGCTCTGTAAATAATTAGAAATTACATTAAACTATAAAATCCCTTGATTACTTGTATTACAAATGTGTATTTGATTCTGTTTTGACTCTAAATTTGATACAGTACTGTATTTTATCATTTTTAACTTTGAAAATGTAATTAATTATAGACATACTGTTGATCTCCATATATATTCCATGCTTCTATTAAATTTGAACATATTATTTGTAATGCATTATTTTCTGGAAGATTTTTTATTTCTTCATGATAATCAAGTTCTCTTAATACAAATTTATGTAATTCTGTTGAAGCAGGTCCTAACCAGCCAAAACCAGATGCAATTGTATTTATTTCAACTTGTTTCCAACAACAATATGGTGTACATTTTTTATCCATCTCTTTTTTCGGACAGTTTGTTTCTAACATTAAATCTGAACGCAGTATACCAAGAGATATTTTTTGTGCCGGTCCTCCTTCATCATTTACAGTTTTACATATATTGAATAATTCTTTGGTAAAATTATCTACTTTTACTGTCTCTTCTAAAGTCTCCTTCAAAAAATTGTAATCCTGTGCTACTCTATGCATAAGTATGTTTAATATTGTTTGAATGCGACAAGCATTCTCAAACTCTTTTTTAGGAAATGGAGATGGCATCAGAATGAATGGTGCAAATTGTAGAACATTTTTGTTCAAATTTATTTTTGATCTCATGCACAATCCATGCATAAGTGCCCAATCTTTTGCCTTCTCTATTAATTCTTTTAATTTCTTTTCAGAAGAAGGCAGACATAGTTTACAGTCCATAATCACTCCTTTGTTCTAGTAAATTGTTATGAGTAACCTTTTGAATCAGAGATTTTAGGTATGTTTTAGTAATTTAAGGTATTATTGACTACTTTTTACAAGCATTCTAGTTTCGAGTGTAGCACAATGAATTTAAATAGAATTGGTTTGAAAGCATCTATTAATTCATGGTTATATGATAATACAAATTATCAGTAACTCAGCAAAGATTATTTGACAAATGCAAACAGAGCAGAGATGCCAGATCACGTGTACGTGAGCTCGTGAAGTTTCGGAAAGTCGACAAAGGCAAACTGATGCATGCCCTCTTTCTCGATTCTCCGAAGCTGCCCGAAGTAATTTCGGACCGCCTCGTGGAAGTCGAGAGAGAAAGGTGCACATTTACATGCAACAAAATAATAAATATTTTAATTTCTCACAAATACTAGCTTCTTTGCTTTTTTTGTTACTTGTTTACAAGTATAATTTATTCATGTTAGTATACTAGTAAATATTTTAAATACACTTACAATACATATTTTAACAAATAAAGACAATTAAAGGAAGAATATCTTAAATAAAAAAGAAGCACATATTGTCACCATTTTCCAATACAAGGCTTCATTTCTGACCTGCACTTTCTGAACCTTAATCAACTGAAAGCACACACACAAAACACTCATCTATACACTGTCACATGTATTGTATCACTGATGGCACTGCTCAACATACATCTTCATAGGCTTCAATACATTTTTGCACCAGTTTTAATAATTCTTTATTCACTGATATTATGTACATCTTGTATCTTATAATTGTAAACATATTTATTATTGAGTCACATTTTAATTCTTTGATCACAGTAGGGAAAATTGTTGATATCAAAATTTCACATAAAAACAACACTTTATACAGTATGTTGGTGAATAAACACAATACATATGGTAGAAATATTTAGTAGTATGGTTCTTCTTGAAAAATTAAATGTACAATCAGACATGGCATAGTAATAATTTGCTGAATGTATTTAGTAAGTACTTTCAGATCAAAGAAATTTGTAGTATTTTGTTATATACAAATAAATAAATGTGTCTCTCTTTATATTCTTATGTAAATATGCTATCTTAAACATATGAAAAGATTATCTTAAACTTACAGCTAGTTGTTGTGGATATAGTATCAGGTATATACAATTTTTGTACCAAGAGACCTTGCACTAAACTTTCAAGATCATATTCCTTTGCAGTTGCCAATGCTTGTATGTTCCATTCCTATATAAACAAATAAAACATTTAATTTTACTTATAAAATTCATTTATAAGTTTTATGTGAATATACACCAAAAAGTTATATTTTATTTTTTTACATAATCTTTAAAAATATAATAGATATTTTGAAGCAAATATTACAGACTTTGGCACTTATACTTTTGATACAAAAGAAAAACACTACTCCATTGAACTATTGAATATTTCTATTTATTATACTGTAATTTGAGTAAATATATATTGGATACTTACACCAATATTATCTTCATTACTGGAAAATGGTTTTTGTCTTTTTTTAGGCCTCTTTTTTAGTTGAAGAGCAGAATAAGCATTATTATCGTTTACCGCGAGTACTTTCAAGCTAGACTTAATATTTTCATATTGAAATTTTGTAGCAGATACTAAATTCTTATGATTATATTGCAAATTTAATTTTTTAACAAGATTAGGTTTTATTAATACTTTATGACACAGTATCAATGTAGTATGGAATTGCCTACACATATTAAAATTAATTTTACACTTTAGTAAAATGCATTTCTGGATTGTTGTGAAATTCATTTCGTTCAATTTTGTATCACTGCTTTTTATTTATGTATGTAGTATCTAAAAAACAGTTGTTCGTGTATACACACGTATGTACACACTCTACTATAAAATTTCTTTAATGTTTTCTACGAAAATTTTTGATTGCATAAAAATGTGCATGAAAATTTGATATACTCGAGAATGTATTTTGCGTGACCATTTCAGAATGCGTTTGAATTGTATATATATCTGGATAAAAAATAGAATTAATTGAAAGAATAGTGTTTTTATTTACAACCATTAAATTAGCGTCAAGAATATTGCACTAACATTTGTACTGCAATAAAGAGGCTTAAACTGCCTTAACCCTCGTTTAGTCAACCGCGTGATTACAAGCAAACCGGTCGGGTAATTTCTTTGCGCATGTGCTAGCAGCGAGCTAGGCTCCAACAGACCGGATTGGCTGGAACCCGGTTGAGGGCGAAACGCGCCGCGCACTAGTACCACTCCATTAGACGCTAAGGAAGTTCGTCGTTACTAGTGTCGTCGTCGATGCACTCAATTATGCCAAATCTGGCCACACTGATTCGTATAATAATTATTTTGAATGTATGACTTAGAATGCATTAAGTGTTGAAACATTTGTTTATTTAAGCGGAAATCAAGTATTAATAAAATTTGGTTGATAATTTATATTCGTTGAATCATCGTAATTATTATATTTTTGACTGTACAATGACGTAATTCATTTGTATACAGTCGTAATTTTTTATTTACATTCAGCTAACCTATAAAGTTATGGATATTCCAACTCCTTCGAGTCTAAATCATGGATTTTCTCACGGTAATGACGGATTTTTAAATATACCCATTGAATCCACAAATTTGGATCCATTATCTACAAAACGTAGGAGGTGCTTATCAATCTTTATTAATTCTTATAAATTAATTCTATTCTTGCCTTGTACACTGCTGTGTACAAAAAAAATTGCAACTTAGAAATTGCATAAAATGGTGCAAATTAATTTGTTGGAAGACAATTTAATCTTAATTTATTGTCTGTGTACACCCGTTTGACAAATATTGGTTAAGCTACTTGAGAAGGATCATGCATAAAAGTATTCTATTATTGTGTTTTTTCATTAGTAGCAAATATGTGTTTATAGTAGTAGAGCCAGGTTTTTCTTCTAATGAGTATATTATAAGTTCTTAACTTAGTAGATAATTTGTTCCTGAACTTTTTTAAAAAATATATTTAATAAATTTATATAAAATAATATTTATTCTTATATTGTGTATTAAACCACAAGCAACAGGTGTGAGTTAAGCACATAAAAGCAATGAAAAAGTTTGTGTAAATACTTGTCCTATTTGCCTTTGTTTTGGGTTACAATTTTTTTTGTATTTGAAAGTGTCTCTACTTAACTATTTAGTATTAAAGCTTTATATTTTATACATAGTATTGTTTGAGTCTATTTTATGGATAAGAATACACGTTTGACATTTATAATAAATCTTTGTGATAGTTTTAATTTGAAGTAATAATAATAGTCTCAGAAATGGCTGATATACATATAATGTACTTATATTCGGTAATATAGTATATTTACTAATTACATTGTTATTATTTATTGTAAAATAATATCTATATGTTAAAAGTGGTTAACAATTTAATTTTAAGATAGTTCATATTTGTTTGCAATTATTAAAATTATTGTGTAAATAAATATTATAGTTAATTAGCAATTAGAAACAAAGAACGATTAATTAGTGAAAAGCATTTCATTTAAACTTTTATCTTTATTGACAAAAAAGTATCTTAGTTTTAGAATGTATAGTAAAAGAAATTGACAATTATGTTTTATAATTATTATAATTCTAGCTCTTCACGCACAATAAAACGCAGGAAATTTGATGATGAACTTGTCGAAACAACATTTAACTTACAACCACCAGCTACAAGTGCAAAGTCAGCCTCCAGATCTAGAACTGTTTCAATTTCTACTGCTCCAATGGAATGTATTCCACAGCAAAATGTACCAAGTCCTATTCCAATTTCTGCAAATGTTTCTCAATCAGATAGATGCAATCGACGAACAAACAGACCAGGAGGATCTAGTGCACCTGGGAGAAAAAACAAGAAAAATAAAAATCATTCACATTCTGTGAATGCTACAAAAGATCTAGGAAGGTGGAAACCTATCGACGATTTAGCATTAATCACTGGTGTACAACAAACAAATGATTTAAGAATGGTATTTATTTAAATTTTGTCCCAAATGTCCAGAATAATGATTTAGTTGTTTAAAATGATTCAATAGAATTTAAATTAAAGAAATACGATAAATGCTGTTTTATTAAAATAAGAGTTTACATAATTTTTTATAATATTTCAGTATACAATGTTAGAATAGCATATAAAATGTATTAATATGGCATAGGTTCACAGAGGTACAAAATTCTCTTGCCGTTTTACATTACAAGAAATACAACAAAGATGGTATGCCCTATTATATGATAGCGCAGTTTCAAGAGTGGCGGTGCAAGCCATGCGTAATTTACATCCAGAATTAATTGCTAGTATACAAGCCAGAACTTTATATAGCAAAGCAGAAGAAGATATCCTCGGTACTATAAAATCGGTAATTAAATTTAGTTTTTGATTAAGAAAACTATCTTTGTTAACAATTACATTGTATACTGTACACTACGATTGTTATTGTCATCATAATTTTACCTGGTATTTTTAATTTTTTTTTTTATAGACTTCACAACCAACATTGGAAGTATTTCAGGAACTTTTCGAAGCAAACGCACATACATTTTATTCTGCAAGAACTGCAAAAGCCTTGTTAGGTCATTGGCAATTAATGAAACAGTATCATCTCCTTCCCGATCAAACTGCACAAAGTTTGCCACGAGGTGAACATGTTCTTAATTTTTCTGACGCAGAAGAAATGATCAACGATACAGAGTTACTTGAACAGAAAGATGAGTTTGTAGATGCAGAATTTGTCACAGCAGATAGGAGAAATAAGAGAGAGATAAAAGTGTTAGAAAATGAATTGTGTAGATGGCAGGTTCTAGTAGACAGCGTGACAGGAGTAAATCCACCAGATTTTGATAATCAAACCTTGGCAATACTTAGAGGAAGACTCGTTAGATATTTAATGAGATCACGCGAGGTAATTTTGTTAAAAATTAATGAATATTATTAATGAATTATGTAATAATCCTCTTTTTATCGATATTTTAAATATTTTTATTACCAATGATTTATAAAGTCTTAGAATACGTTCGATAAAATAATTTCTACACAATGCATATCCTTTTCGATATTTCTGTGTTCAAGTACCTTATTTTTTTACTTAGATTACCGTAGGTCGTTCAACGAAAGATCATAACGTGGACGTAGATTTGACGTTGGAAGGACCAGCCTGGAAAGTTTCACGAAGACAAGGGACTATTCGTTTAAGAAACAACGGAGACTTTTTTCTTTCTTCTGAAGGAAAACGACCAATTTTCGTAGACAGTAGACCAATTCTTGCTGGAAATAAAATGAAGCTTAATAATAATAGTGTAATCGAGGTATTAAAATACCATTTTTTATTAGACAAGATGGAACAAAAAATTAATATGTTAATTCGTATAATGCTTTCTCGATGAAACATATTTTTATAATATCTTTTTTTAGATTGCAGGTCTCAGGTTTATATTTTTAATAAATCAGGAACTTATTTCGGTCATACGTCAAGAAGCTGTTAAACTGAATTTGAAGCCATGAGCATTCTATTTCATTCCTTAATTAGTACTCAAGCATTATTATAAGCAGAATATTGTTTAGTATATATTTATTACATTATAAAGACGCTTTGTATAAAATACACTACAATTGTTCGGTTAAGAAAATAATACATTTTGCTCAATTTTGTATCTTGTAGTTTTTATTTTGTTTCTTAATGAAACCGCAGAATTTGTTTAGGTTGCAACAATGTTTTTTTCTTTCAGCCAAAAACGTACGAACCTGATCAGTTTAATTGTGAACGGATGGACTTTGGAATAAGATTTATTCATGACGAAGAATCGCTCAATGCGAATACATAATTTTTTAAAAAACACGATGTTATAAAACTTACAAAAACAACTTAATAATTTTCATATTTTCGTTATCGAATTTGTAGATTTAGTACATTTTCACCACCAAGGACCTCTTCCAGCCCACACTCTTCCTCCCCAGCCTACACCACCCCATCCACCCCAGGCTCCATTTCTCCAACCGTAACGCCATGGTCTAGAATATCTTAAAACGTAATTCTCATAAGTAAGTAAATTGGCATAAGTATGTTCGACCGTTCGAGTAGGAATTTTCTGTTCCGTATCGAAAAATACCAAACTAATGGCACTCAAACGGTTCATTAAACTTTAATTTAAAAATTTTCCGATGTATAACAAAAATAAAATCTAATCAATTTAATTTATTATTTATATTTCCCTTTACATTAAGTTCAATCGTCATTTTCTCGTTTATGTTGCAAGAATGTTTATAACTCAGTGTTGTTAAATATTTTAATCGGATTTACCCCCAAGCACTGGCATCAGCATCTAGATCATTAACATTGTTTAGAGAGGGTCCAGTTTCTGCTCGGGCGGGCTCAGCTATGTCTTCTAAACTTGCTACCAAAACCACCATCAAGAGAAGAACAATCTAAATACAAAATAATATAGCGTCTTTTATATCAAGGAGCGAGTTGAAAAACGACTATTACTTAAGAAACAACAAACTATTCCTTTTATATTGTTACTTTATATTAATACTTTTATTTTCGATACAAATTAATCCGACTTAAGTAGGTGTTAATGATACGAACGACAAACACTAATTTTCGTTCAATTAACAAAAAATTCACGAAAAAGGTTTAAAAAACATTCGATCATTTTAAGTTCGTAGTTAAACAAATGTAAACTTACCAAATGCACGGGACGCAGCATGCTGACTGTAAAGACTGAGAGCCGATCGGTCCGGATGAGGTTTATATACGAGTTTTCAAGCACAAAAAGATATAAAGGAACGCCGTGATCGTGTAATTTGAAAATAAATTAGAATAAGAGAATCGATAAGAGGAAAAGAGCTGAAATTTAGTATGACTTGCATGATAGTTATTACGTTTGGGAAACATTTAAAAAGTATTCAGAATTGTTTAGAAAATTTGTTTCATTTAATCGCAAGTTATTACTTGGATTTAAAAAATGTCGACGCCTTAAATAATTCATTAAGATACCGTTTATTATATAATTTTATGCGCGAAGTATTCCTCGTCTAATAGATTGTTCTATTATTATTACACTATTATTTGTTAGAAACGTAACAAAGAAAAATATTAAAAACGTTCGATTTTAGCGTTTATTACATTTTAGTTATTTAATATTTTACTTAGGCGTATTTTAAATGCCTCGTCATGCTGTTGCTAATTTATATGAAATTGCGTATATAATGTAAAAACCGGAAAATACAAATTATTTCATTTAATATATTATTTCTTCACTTGATTTCAAACAAAGGTAGGGTTAATACATTATGCGAATGCGCGGCAATTTTCAAGGTAAGCCGGTTACATTCCAGTTCTTTTAAAGCACGGCTCGTTTGTGTTTTTTTAAGGGTAGACATAAATATCACCATCCTCTTTTGTCAGTATAGATATAATCTATAATATAATATCTATCCTGAATTCCCAGTAATCTCATTGTTTTCGAGTTTGAAGAACGTGTAGTGTAATCGAGGAAGAATAAATATAATACTTCAAACATGGGATTAAAAACAATAATCTACTCCAATTAAACTTGAATTCTTGTATCAACGTTTTTTAATCGGTTCAAATATGTATTGTATTTTTTTAACGATCTTTAATGAAATTAATTCGTAATAAACAAACTTTTGTAAAAATAGTTTCTATATTAATTTATGCACTGTCACAATTCTATCATTAAATCCCTGTTAACATTCCTCAACCAATTTTTTGTACAAATTGGGATACGAATTGCTAAATTGTACACAGGAACACAAAATGGAGAAGGAGGTCGACTAATGGGACTAGAAAGAGAGGGGAATATTGTGCAACAAAGACACGGAATACATTTTCCTCCATTTCGATAAATCGAATCATAGCTTGATTATTCATTAATTACTCTTTCCTTATGATTGAATTATGAACTTTTAGAATTTAATACTAAAGTATAAATTCTTGACAATATTCAAGGGCTCTTCGTACACATTTTCTCCGGAATTAAATACTTATTAGCAAGTTTTCGAAGTCGGCATATTTTACCAAATGTTTTAACTTAAAGACTTAGAGAATTATCGTTTATAAGTAATTAATTTCAATGAAAATCTTTGCAAACGCAGGAGCAATGCATAAAGATACACATTTCTCCAAAGACACCATAATCCCCTATTTGGTATCTACATTTACATTTTAAATGCAATACCTATTTATCACACCTGGAATAATTTTAGCTACTTCAATTTGTTAATGTACTATCTCTCGAAATTATGTTTCAATAAAAAAAAGATACATTAAAGATACTGCCTTAAAATGAAATCTCTATATGTATTATGTATTATGTCCACTATTTCATGGTTTTGTTTATATGTATCTACTCGATAGTACTCGATGGTCGACATTTGGTCATTTCAATTTCGTTGTTTCTCGTTGTAAAGTGTTTATAGAAATTGTAAGATGTTTCTTGCATTTTGGCACACATCGATAATATATAGAATATTTATTATAAAGTTTAAATAGTAGATTGCACATTGAATGTGGATTCAAAATTTTGTGGTTAGGTTCTCTTTTGTTATTGCGTATACGGTACGATGTATTTGAAATATATCCATTAAATGAACATTAAAAGATAGCTAAACGAAGCGTGGTAATATTACTCAAACATTAAATTAATAGGAATTAATTACAAAACTGGTAATTAGATTTATGTAAAACCACAAAATAATCTTTTGATTTCATTCGTGTAGGTACTTAGTGGACAATTAATTGTGTACCTGTGATTAATTTTTTATCAGAAATCTAGTTAAAGTTACGTGCAGTTTTATCAAAAAGTTAGTTTTTAAAAATAGACTTTAAGTATTTTAACACATCATAGAAATGCAAACTCAACATTCAATTTGCTGTTTTATTCGAATAACTTTTATCACCCAGCTTTGTATCAGATAGAACAGATAGAAGCTAACAAATAAATAACACAATGGATTTTCTACCATTGTATCAAATATAAAGTTTAGAAGAAGATGAATGAAAAAAGTATTTATTCAATTGTATATAATTTCTTTGAAAAAAGAAATGATAAAGTTATTTTTTCAATAGTATTTGAGTAATTAATGTAAAAACGTCAAAAATGGCATCTGCTGAGATTGATGATTTATTGTCTGGTCCATTGGTAACTTGGGTAAGTTTTCTATCTCTTAAAACTATTTAAATAATATTAATTCCGTAACATATTTAAATTAATTTCTGTGTGTATGATGATAAAAGGAAAATTATTAGTATTCATGTAAAAATTATAATTTTGTTCTATTCTCTGTACAAATTAAATATATATTTGAAATTTGTTTGTATAACAGTTTGCCAGTTGCTTAGAGGATTCTAATTTATTAACTAGTTACGACGATTTGGTGGATGGTATATTGTTACATAATGTATTTTTGCAAATGTGAGTATTCTTATGCATTTAAATTGTATAAAAAATTTCCTTCCTCGACACAATTATTGTATAAATTTTTATATTTACAGAGATCCAGAACCATTACACAATGAAGTAATATCTCCAGATGGAAGTTCATTAATTCGTGCAAAGAATTTGAAAATCATAGTAGATAACATGAAACAGCTTTACGAAGAAGAATTAGGTCATTTAGTTTTAAAGTTACCAGATACAATGCATTTAGGCAAAAAACCAGAACTCTATGTCGCGGAAATGAAGTTATTATTGCTGTTACTTCTTGGTTGTGCTGTACAGTGTCCTAATAAAGAAAAATTTATTACAAAAATAAAAACGTTGAACGTCGATACGCAACTCGCAATAGTGGAATGCATTAAACAAGTACGTGCTTTGAATGTACAACATATGCAATTAACACTATATCATGTTTCCTTCTAGTATTTTAGTTTAATGAGCTTAATATTACATTATTAGGTCACAGATCATCAAGATATAGTTATTACCCAAGATGCAATGGAAAATGTAAATATGGGAAGTTTATTTATGCAAATAAAGAATTTGACCCAAGAATTGGATCTATATCGCCAGGTACGTTTCATATAAATCGATATTATCGTGAAATGAAAACGTTACAGTAATAAAACATAAAATATTTATGGGATAATAGAGGTGGCGAGACACCGCTATAAATGAAAGCGTTGAGAGGAATGATTCGTCCATTAGCGTGGAAACGGAAGAAATGAATAAAGTTCAGCTGTCTAATCCTGTTAATAAGTCAGAACGCGAAGATAATCATCATTATGCGGTCGAATTGGCAGATTGGAAGTCTAGAGTTAGAAAACAACGTCAAGAATTGTATGTAGAATGTTATGCGGATAATATAGCAGCTAATTCACTCGCCAGTTAGTTTTCTCAAATAGATATATATCATTTTTTTGCATATTTAGCATAAAAGTTGCCTTCGTAACTCGGAAAGGTGATAAATAAAAAAAAATAATTTACATGCACCTTGTGGTTGACTTAAAATCGTGTAAATTTCTTTTATTGAACTTTTTTGTAATTTCAACCATTTACAGGATATTATAACATATTTATGGCTGGCGAGCGAATTACCCTGTATGACGATTCCTATGTTATATCGTGTTCTCTTCGTTTCAATATAATTTTATTTTTTTATGAATCGTTTGTAGGGAAGAAAAAGCCGAAGCATTGTTAGAGTGTAAAGAAGAACTTGAATATCATAAAATGTTAGTAACTAAACTGAAGCAAGAGGTAAGATATATTTTACATAATTTAAACAAATAAAAATTAGATGAATATTGCCAGTGACAAATATTAGAGTATGTAAAACTTTTGTATAATGATTCCAATTATTTTAGAATCAGGACTTGATGCACGAAGCACGCACAGCAAAATCTTACAGAGACGAATTAGATGCTGTTATTGAAAGAGCGGATCGTGCCGATCGTTTAGAACTGGAAGTAGTGAGATATAAAGAAAAACTGACGGATATAGAATTTTATAAAACTCGCATAGAGGAACTGCGCGAGGATAACAGGTACCTTGTATAACTAATACATTAATTTTTTTAATTAATCAACCCTTTATACATATTTTACTTTAAAGCATTAAATTTTATTTACACAATTTGTGCGTTTCAGAGTCTTGATGGAAACTAGAGAAATGCTTGAAGATCAATTGAATTCATCGCGAAGAAGAGCAGATAAAGTGTTAGAGCTCGAGTCTGAAATCATTAAATACAAGCAGTTATTGAATGACATGGCATTGGTATGTACATATTTGGAAATCGAAAGTTATTTATTTAAATTTAATTTTTTGACTGGAACTTTTTTTTAGGAACGCGCAGCAGACAAAGAAAAATACCAAGAACTCGTCGAAGAAAATATTCAATTGCACAAGTTAACAAAAGCAACTGCGAACGAAGCTGCATTAGCAGATTCTGTAAGTGATTCCGATGAACCAGGTAATAATATATTATTTTTAATACGAAAGAATCCTTTTCATTTTATACTACATGAATGTAATGAAAATTTAAATTTTATTTAGTACATGCTGATAATAGATTGTTTGAGCAATTGACGAATAATGCCCAAACGCGAGCATTAAAATTAGAGTTAGAGAACCGTAAATTACTGACTGAAATAGATTCCTTAAGAGAAAACTCGTTTCATGAGAATTCGTCCCGGGTATTGGAATTAGAAAAAGAAAAAAAGAAACTGTCGTTAAAAATCGAATCGTTGAATGACAATACTGAAAGGCTTACACAACAAAATTCAGATCTAGAATTAATATGGAAACTAGCGGTCGAAGAGAATAAGAAATTACAGAACTCGTTAAAAAATCAAAGAGCATCGTCTGAAAAACAACAACAAGAGTTTCAAGTATATTATAATGATTTTTTTTATGTTATTTTTAAAGTTTTACATCGTTTAGACGTGCAATTCATTCCTTTCTTTTTATTCACCGGTGTTTAGGCTCAACATACAAAGATGATAGAATTAGAAAAAAGTTACGATACGGCGGTGAAAGAAAAACAACGAGTTCAGTCTTTGCTGGAAAGCGTGCAAAGACGAGCAGATGATTTAGAACGTTCTTTGGAACTTGCGAATCAAAAAGTTGAGGAATTGAAAATTGTGGAAAATAATATAAAAGAAATGAACTCCAAGTGTCTTGATCTTGGTACAAAACTTGTGGCAGTGGAAAAAGAAAAAGATACAGCACAACGCGATATTCATCGATATCGGGAGACGATAGAAGTATGAATTATATATATATATACATATATATTCTAAAAATTATTAACCATTCTTTCCAATTTTAGGAAAAAGATGTTGCATTGGATAAGGCAATGAATAGCATCGAAGTTTTAGAGAGAAAAGTAACCCAACTTGAACAAGAACTTCATGACTCTGTTACACAAATTTCGAGGTACGGAGTATTTCCTTCGGTCATGTATACCCATCTGTTATAAGAATTTTTATTGCACAATTATTTATTCTGACAGATTGCAGGAAATCGAAAGATCTAGCAAAGAATTGGATTCACGGGCGGCCATTGATAGGGAGACATTAGAAATTTTGCAGTCTAATTTAGTAGCTGAAAAATTGAATACCCAACAATTATATACGGTTCTACAGAAACTTGGACTCGATGATAATATGTTATTATCGCTTCCGTTAGACAATCTCGTGAAAAAGTAATGCAATTTGTAAACTTTAAAACGAAACTTGAACAACAGTTAATAAAATTAATTGATTCATCGACATTATTCGATAATTATAGGATTGCGGAAATTCCAGAAGTCATAAATTATATCAGGGAATCGAATAATTCTTGTCGCTGCGAAAAGTCAGTATCTGAATCGAAAAATTCTGAAAGCAATGAAACTACTAATATTCATAGTACATTAGAGGCAACGGTAGAATCGCTCAAGGTACTATTATTTCTATGCTTCGAATCGTTATTCGTTTCCAACGATTGAATTATACAGATAATTGTATCGTATTTGGTTTTAGAAGGAACAGGAGCATTTACAGTTGAAATTAGTTACCGCGCAAACAGCATCAGAAAATCTTCTGTCTGAAAATGCAAAACATCAAGTACAGATTACAACGTTACAATCGCAGAATAATTCCTTGGCAGCTCAGCATACTGCTTTGCAACTTGCAAATTCGCAACTTGTTGCCGAGAAAGAAGAGGTTAGTTAGCTTTATACTATACTAAAATATGTATGCGCGTGTTTATTCTGTTAATATTTCTAAATGTATATAATACCAAGAGAAAAATTAGTAATTTAACAAATTTTAAACGTACAGAATAGTTGCACACCTATTTTATACGCGATGCATTGGTTTAAAAAATATAGAGATTTTGTCGTATCGATATTTGCTGGTTGCAAAATGTAAAGATGAGTAATTATTATATGTTTATTATCGATTATTAAACTTTTTAATTTAGTTACTAAAAGAACGCAGTGTTCAACAACAAACACACGCGCAACTTCTTCACGATCAAGACACTCTACAATCTTTACACGAGCAATTGAATAACGAGTATGAATGTTTATTTCACGAACACGATACTCTTAAATCAAATCTGCGAGATGTAAAAAATGAAATTAGAATGTTTCGCGAGTCTTACGAAGGATTGAAAGGGAAAAATAAGGCAATGCAAATAGAAAAGGAATCGTTAGTGAACAATGCGAAAAGTTTAAATAATTTAAGAGGAGAGCATTCGAAATTAAAGGTACCGAAGAAAAATCTAAAAATATGTTACATGAATTATTCATGTCTATGATCTGTATATATAATAAATTAAGAATACAAGTAAATTTCACGTATATATCATAGACTTATTAGCATGTACAATTTTAGGATGACTTTAGAAATTTGTATACCGCCACAGAAAAATTAAAAATAGAGTACAGAAATTTGCAGGAAGATTACAGAAAAAATAAAGTCGAAACAAACCGACTGAGTCTTAAGCTTACAGAAATGCAAGGTGAACTTAGTACTAAGGACGAAAGATCCTCCAATTTGGAGCTTCAAGTTAATAAACTGAATCAAAGATGCGAAGTATGAACAGAATTTTGTCTAATTACGCGTTACTGGTTTTAATATGAATCGAATATTTTCTTATTCTATATTTTTATTTTAGATGTTACTTCATGTAAATTCCGGGTTAGATAACGATAGACGTTCGTTAATGGACCACATTAGTTTATTGTTTACTCAATATCATGAACTTTTGACTCGTTCTCTTGAAGATAAAGAACAGTATCACATGGAAGAGAAAATGTACACGTTAGTATTCGAAAAATAAAAATTTAGGAAGTTTATGTTTTGTTTAATCTAGATGATACTTTCTTCGTAATATTTAAAATATTGCTTACTTTTAGTATTTTATTACAGGGACAGAATGAATCATTTGTGTAGACAAAAAGAGAAATTAGAAGATAAGATTATGGAACATTACAGAAAACTAGAAAGTTGTACTCCCAAAAAGTAAGTCAGATATGTAATTCCTTCTGAAAGGAGTTCCTCATCCCTATGAAACATTTGGCCTTCAATTTTTAATTTTTTTAAAGTTTATTTAATCTATCTTTTATTAATATTAATATATTTTCTACGTCTATATTTCTTAAAGGAAAGGATTTGGAGCCAATTTAGTCAGACGAGTTAGGAAAGCTGGATCTGAACTTCTGAATAAGGTGAATTAATGTACACACATATATATATGTATTACAAGTAAATTTTGTAAACTTGTTTCATTCGTATGGATAGAATCGGCGTTCTTGGGCAGAAGATTCGAAACATTCGGAAGGAAAGACGTATGAATCGGAATCTGGAGGCAACGATTCGGACGCTAGTACAGAAGATCGTTTACCAGGTAAGGACCTTAAGCTTTCACTATTTTGCGAATTATAAATAAAAGAACATCAGTAAAGTTGCTTCGTTGCGTTCTTTTTTAAGGATCTACTAGTAGAGACCTAGGTTCTGATGCATTGTCTCTTGGTCATCCAGGAACTAGAAGGACAGTCTATTACACTGACGATTCTCCGCCACCGTCAACTACTTTACCAGTATGTAATATTTTCATTCCATAATTCTGTTTTAGTCTTTCTGATTTGCTGTTCTGGTTACACTATTCATTAGGAGGATATTTTTATTTGATTATGGCAAGTATTTGGAAAATTGAATTGTTGCAGGAAGAGGGAGACGACAGACGTTCAGTGTTATTGGAACAAACTCCAAGACCCGAAGTACAAGCAGAACCACGTCCGGTTCTCATATATAATAAGGTATCGGCAGTTATAAACGAATCAAAGAATATTAACAATAGTGGAATAAAAGATGTAGAACAAACAGAAACAATTATGGAGCCTCCAATGGAGAAAGATCCAAAAGCAGGCAGTCCTGTATGGTATGAATATGGTTGTGTATAAAAAAAAAAAAAAAAACAATTAAGAAATTTTTCTTTAGATTTTAAAGCAGACAGTTCAGCATAGTATCAATATGGTTGTGTATAATTCTAGATTACATTTGTTCATTCGCATACTTACCACAAAGAAGCGCTTTTTTACTGTTATTGTAATATTATAATTCAATTTTTGTATCATAATATTTTATAAAAAATTCACGTAGTAATTGAACGGTTCGAAAGGCTATAATAGTAATTTTAATCGAATAAGTACCAGTTCCTAGATGGCTTTTACGTCAACAATATACATTGCCGATGTTATTTTCAAATTTAATATTTATTTCAAATTCAGTATTTTAAATGAATCGACCGACGTGCATTTATAAACAGTTTGTGAACGAGCATGAAACGAAACATGAATCATTTTTTTTTCCTTTTTTTTTTGAGAATACTATAACTATTATATATTGTACTAAGAATAAGTTGTAAGTGTTCGTGGATATTGCCGGTGTTTAATTCATTTTTCAAAAACTCTTCAAACAATATAGTACGCGCGCGAAGAGAGAGAGAGAGAGATTTTTGTAATTTTTTCACCATGTCAAATTTGTATGATTTCCCATTATTATAGCTGTTGAATTAGCAATACTAATCCTTTGTGGACGGAGATTTTGAAGCACGAACATAGACTGGATTTTGAGATAAATACTAGTAAATTGTCGCATACTAATTTAATGAATTATTGCATACGGATTAATGAAATCCGTAATCCGTATGAAAGTATGTTATTCGGTATAGCTCGTCTCATATATAATCCGTCCAAAAAGTGGCAGTACATTTTTTTTGCAATTAAGAAACATTTTCGGTTAGGTTTATTAATGAAATGTTGTTTTTTTAAAATGGCCGGCAATTCAGCTATTTAAAAATAATATTATTTTTTTTAACTACAGACTAAAATTGTTATACATTAAAATAGAATTATAAATTCACGGGAATTTATTGATAGTCATAAAATTCTTAAACATAGTAATTTGTGTGAGCGCCCGACGTTTACTATATCTTCTATACATTAAGACTGCGTGCTGTTTCGAATTCGTGTGGCATTTAAGAGTGACTGATTCAACGATGTACCTTGAGAAAGTCTCACGCGTTTCATCGTTGGGGGAATGCATACCTCACGATTTTTTTATTTTCCTACGGTCGGGAGAAGAAGGTTCTGACCAAAAAAACTGTCCACCGTCTGCCCGAACCCCTTCCGAATTATTTCTCAGGCTTCAGAAATTTGCATACAAGTATCTGAGGAATTATGTCGCCACCCCACGGGTCAAATGTTAGCATTTCTTCAATCGTTCGCATTGTTATTTATAAGTTGCTTATAAATAGAGTAAGATATTAAATACAAATAGAACATATCCTTATATTTATTTAGACGAATTTTACCAATAAAAAGGAAACAAAACGCGATTCAAATTTACCATAGAAGTATCGTAATTATGAAAATAATAATTTAACACTTTATTATATGTATGACAGGACTTTTATAAAATTAAATAAATTAATTCTCAAGTTGAAATATCGAAGGAAATAAATTTGAATTAAATTCATGAATTTTAGATTATGTAGTTTTGGTAGGGCCAGCGAACGTGTTAATGTAATAAATAATCCATCGTATTATAAGAATTTAAAAGAACGTTCTCGTTTTTCTTAACACGCTTTTTGACCCAGTTGTTAACGATAAGGTAAAAAAAAATTTCTCTCATAGCAGCGGTTAGTTAGCAAAACCTCCCTCTCCAATCTACTTTTTCTATTTACAAGAATAAAAATCATTTCCTCTATTTTTACTAGCGCGAGAAAGGTAGTGGATAAGAGTAGTTAATTTACAAATAATTCATCGTTTAGATATTAATTTTTCTATTAAAAGACTTGAAAATTTTTCAAATAATTTTTCAAATAATTCGAGAGGCGAGCGATAAACCTGAAAAAATCTGTTCGTGGACCAATGTTGGAATAAAGAGGTCGGTCGTCCTACGTTCCTTCTAGGGGGTACATAAGCTGAGGGGAGAAAAGATAGGTTTTTATATGGCGACTTCTTTCCGTCTCCCTTACCACCACTCCGAGATAGTGAAGATGGTAGGGATGGTAGAAGCGTGGTTTTTCCATAGGTATCAAGGGCTAAGGAAGGGCGTGTATGTTCTACATACACACCCAGTATGTAGGTACAAACGTATGTAGTGAACACGATAAAGCTGACAGAAAGTATAGCCAGGGGATATCGCGATTTTCTTATCATCAAATACCATGCTAAATTATTGTGAAAAGCCTAACAAAAACTCACGGTCTTTAACAATATTAATTACTAAAAATCGATTTTTTTTTTCAAATTTCATTTTCTGTAAGTATATGCCCTTAAAAATATTTCTATCGATGGCTATTTCTGGACTCGCAAAATTAACAAAGTTACAAATATGCCTTATGATATATTTTTCCAAATAGTTGCCACGATATCTCAAGTTCTAATTAACCGATTCGTGTCAAATTTGAAGGAAATCTTTAGTGCAATAATTTATTTTTTTTAAATTCCAAAGACTGCATAAAAAATTATCGTCTAGACTAGAACACATCTGTAATTAAATTGAATATTAATCGAAATCGTTACCAGATTTCAATGGATTATATCGCAAAGTTATAATAGTTATAATACAAGTTTTTCACTATAAATTAACCCTTTCACTGGGTTACTGGAATATGCTAATCTCGTGTTTATTTGGTACACAAAGACCTCAATAGTAAATTACTGTTTATCATGAGCTGAGAATTATTAAATTCAAAAATCGAAGATTTACGTACTGCGGTTAGCGCGGTAATGCCCATCATTACTTATCGTCCTAAAGGTTGGGGGGCATTGTTCGTAGAGAGGGGGTAACTGCACGTGAGTGTGGAAGAAGTGGGAGAAGCATTGCACGTTGTGTGGTCTGGTAGAAGGGGATCCGCTCAGACATGCCGTGGAATCACTCGATGGCCGGCAATGTACACTGCGTCATCGTTCCAAGTGTCTCGCTGTCGCTCTTTGAAGTGTTAGCACGATTTCTGTAAAATCCTATTTCTGTACTCGATAATTAGAAAAAGACGTTTAGTGGTCCATTCAGAAAATACAAAAGCACGCTTAATAATATCTAGTTAAAAGTTCTAATACACAATAACAACGTCAAAGCAATTCTTTCCACGATAACTAAAATACCAATTCGCGCGGTCGTATCAATACAATTAATATCCAAGTATCATTGTTCCGTTCAACGCGTTTTGTTCTTATCGTTGTATTTCCCCCTCTATATCCGGGTCTCTCGATCCTACGGAAATATCATTTTTATTCGGTAGATAATCCTTCTTTCCTTTTGCATATCGGTCTATTATGATCACCGACTGATATAATGTTAAAGTAATGCTGCCTAATTTCTACAAACTGTTCGTAGTGGCGAAAATCGAGTCGTTTGTATTTATACTCGGAAAGCAGCGTCGAATGTGCGGTCGGATCGTTAAATGCATAGACTTTTCGATGCATCGGAACGTGATAAGCGTTGTTCTTCGAGTGTTGTGAGTGTGCATATTGAGGGAGGCAGGGCTTCGTTGTCATCCTCCCGGCGAGAAAAGAAGAGCGGTTCTGCCTCTGGAAGATGGAAAGTCGCGTGCTTGGAGGACCGGCGACGGAAGAGACGACAGTGGCGGTGACCACAACGTGCGGCATCGGAACACCTTCTCCAGTACCAACAGCGTCGATCAACGCAGTTCCTGGTGTCGGTGGTACCGGCACTCTTACTTCGGCCACTTGTACCATCCAGAATCCTGTGGTCGTTGTGGCGAGCCCGCCGACCAAGCATCAACAATCCGCTGCGGTGCTCTCCACTGTCCCCGCTATCCCTACTGTCCCCACCGTCTCCGCTGTCAGCACTGTCAACGCCTCTGTACCGAAGATACTCAGCAGAAACGTCAACGGCACGCGTAAGTCCGATCTTCTTCCTTATAGTTTCTCTCTTCAAAAAATGCGGATACGATCTTTATCCTGACTCGTCACGTACTCCCGTCCGACGAACGGAAGATCGTTTTACAGTGGATTCAAATCAGAGCTGCGCAGAATTGCGATCGAAATATAATTGCAAAAAGAAATGTAATCAAATTACATTAACTGGTGAACCTGTCGAAAAAGTGTACTTTATCAAATCGAATTATCATGATGAGGACATCATTTTGAACAACTTGAACGACTGTTTTTTATTTGGACTTAAACGCAAGTATAGTTTCATCTACCACGTCATAATTACCAGCCTTGAATTGTCGAAATCATCTCTGTTTATTTCCTGAATTTATCGTTTCGAATTAAAAAAGATACAGTGTCGTAATACAGTGACGTACGTGTTCTTTCCTTGGAATCGTTTTAACCATGTAAGGGCGATCCCCAGAATTCAGTTGATACCTTAAAAAGCAAAAATAACAAATAATAATTACGAAAGTAAGTGAGCCGCTTGTTTGTTTACATCGACGAAAAACGTAATTGTAAAATAATAGAACGCAAAGCTTGAGAATATAAGGGACTGTTGGCGGTGGACACGGTCGGGGAGGGAAAAAAAAAACTCTTGGCTCGATAAGTTCTAAGTAAGCGCGGGAATCCAGCGAACTTGCCGTAAAAACATCAACATTTTTTGTCGAGTTGCATAGCAGCGAAGCGAGCAAGTGGTCGTTTTTACTCACATTCGAGGCCAAATTTATGGCGCTCCGAATTATTCCGCTGTTACGAATAGACCGCTGCCTCTGGCATACCAATTCCAGGAAAATGTATCGGCCCAGCGATCAAAAAGTATAAGAACAGACCGACGATTCTCACGAAAATGCAGCATTTTTGTCACTCGTTTTACTGGCCGGCAAAGAAAAGTAAAGAAATAGAACCAAACCGATCGTTTATCGTTTCGATTCCCCGAACAGTTACGAAACGCCAACTCGGTTCGAGAAAAGAAGCAAACTGTGCGTCTATAAAACAGTTAACACGCTTTGTAGTTTAATTTTGTTACGGGCATTACGGAGCAATTTCTAATGCGTAAGAGCCTTTGATCCGCGAAGTTACTCTCGCAACGTTTCAACACCAAGCAAAAAAATTGAAATCGAGAAAAAGAAGGCAGAAAGAGAACCGAGGGAAAGAGAGGGTAAAAAAGGGAGAAGCAGCCATTTGCAGTATGAACCACCGCACTGGCGTCAGTGGGAGATATCCTCTCTTGCAATTTCAACTTTCGGAGAAACGCTGCGCAAAATCGCGAGCCAGTACCCTTTTTATCGTTAGTCTGCACTGGTCAACTCTATGCTTATACGGTTACCGCCGATGGCTGTTCGCGTTAGTAAGAAACTGACAAAAACGTTTCTCGCGATAGTTGCTCACCGATGGCGGAAGAAAAACCGCCTTTTTGCGCGACGCAGCGTGACGGTTTTTGCCTGTTGCTTGTGACTCATGTCTCCTCTTATGTATCACGAGTAGACAAAGCCCCATCCACTATGTGTACCTACGTGTGTCCTTATATTCGGTGCACAAGTATCTAATCTAAGTTTCTTTTCTTAGAAAGCAAATTCTCTACCAAACGTGAAAAATCGAATCACTGTTTTAATAGTGTACTGCTCGCTGATACTCCAACGATCATTTTGTAATTCATCGTGAATTACAAAACTGTATAGTTCTCTGCGAAATCGGTACCCAGTGCAAATTCACTGACAGGTTTCCATAAACGACGTAATCTTGCGGTGTTGCACAGAGTGACAACTTTTTCGTTTGAAGCGACTTAAGGACTCGTTAGAAAAAATTGAAATCGTATGCGAAGAACACCGATTTCGCGTGGATCCAACTTTTAAAACCCGGGACGCGTTAACGGGAGGTTCATTGAAATATAATGTCGGAGCGATACGGTCCACTGATCATAGTAAATGGACGGGACACGTGAGTCGATTACCTGAACCGGGCCCCACCGTGGCTTTCAACCGCTAATTATGATGTCAATTATAAAACACCTATCCTAGAAATAACTTTATTATGTCGAGCAGTGGTCGGCAATACGGACCATTTATAGTTTTAAGATGGTACACTGGTCACTTTAATTATATAAATCTTTGAGAAATTAGTTGCTCTTCGTAATTCAAAGGAAGAACCTACGAATGAAGATATATAGAATTATCCAAATTAAGTGTCTCTAAATTGATATATAATACAAACTATTACGCGGTTCATTTCATTACCTGTTTCCCCCCCCCCTTTTTAACGAATTTAACTATGCATTTCTAAGTTACGTACGTTTAGTTATCTGAGAAAATCCCTGTTTCGACGTTCAAATGGCAAGAAATTAAAGCGACCGGAATATAAGGACGGACTTTGAAGGGATCTCTTCCTTTCAACGTTGCGTCACGAATTACTTCGGCCCCGATTTTAGTTTGTCAGTGAAATTAGCCGGTATTCGAGTGCATCCACCCACGGATCGCGCAACGTCTCGATCGCATTCAGATTACATTCAGGCATCCTTTTAATGTCGGCCGAGATACAAGCACACACGCAGCCAGAATCTCAAAGAGCTCGTTACAATCGACAGCTGCTCTTGCGCCGTTAATATTTCTGCTATACAGAAGCGTGGACCAGGATCGCGATGAAAAACTCTAAAAATAAAAAAATGACAAGTCACCTTCGCGTAATGGATGGATCGTGATTACGAAATATCTCGTTTGCCGGATAACTACCACGCGTAATCGATCCGATAAAGGAATCAGCGTTGTTCCCACAAGAGGGGTCCCTGGGTCTTTATATTTAGTTCGTGAATAAATTAGAAGACAAGAACTGGCGTTGCCGTGTCCGATCAGTTCGCCGCTGCAGAAGAAGGGGGATCAGAGACACTGTCCCCCATTTTCTCGTGTACCTTTCTCTGTTTTTTGTTCTAAACGATAATCCCGAAGAGCGATGCGCGGTTGCGCCCGCGCCGTTCTACCTGTCGAACCGACACTTCACGGGAAACGCCAGAGAGAATATAAAACGTACGCGTACGCGAGCGTGTGAGTGTGTGTGTCTATACGTACGCTCTGTTTCTACCGATCTGCACCCGGACAGACCGGACCCGTTCGTCCGGCCCACGGCCCTGCTCCGCTCGACTCCGCTTCGACGGGCCTTCTGCCGGGAACATATGCATATCATCACCCTTTACATCAGTCACGAGAAAAAAACTCGGAAGAGGCCCGACCCAGAATGAAAAAAAGAGAAGACAAATACCTCGAAAGAATTCTTTGTCTCTTTCTCCTCTCTTTCTGTTCCATCGTTCTTTTTCCCGTGGGTTCCCGTCATTCTCTTCTATCTGATTTCTTCCTTTCTCAGGCCGTTTTTGTCCCGCCGATAGACCCCTTTTTTCCATGTTTTTATCAGTCTTCAACCTTGCAATCCGAGGGAGAGAGAGCAAACAGAGGACGGGATTCGTGTGTACACACGTGTGCGTGTGCTTCTTCGTTTAACATTTTTCGCGCGCGTACCTTTCAACAATTCGCGCCAGGAACGTCTATTATACGAACGCCTAGAAGTTTCGGAGGCTCGAGCGATCTATCGGTATATCTGAAAAATTAAAATAAACAGAATCAGTTACCGCGAATAATTCGTGAAGTATTTGCTACGTGAATGATTATTTTGTTTTTTTTTTTAACAAGATCACCTTTCATTTTTTAAAAGGAATGTCGTACACGTTTCCTTATATTTCGTGTAAAAATTATGTCGTGTATGGTAGTGAACTCTGGGTCCATTTTAATCAGAGTTGCGCAAAATTATAATTGAATTATTCTAGGAATTATAATTACAAAATGATTGAATTACATTGTGATTCGCAATTCAATCTTTCATTCAGTTAAATTATAATGTAATTAGTAATTGCGAGTATAATTGCAGGAGGAATGTAATTAAATTACGTTAATTATAAATTATTAGCTCTGCATAAACTTGTAAAAGTAAACGATAAATAACAAATTTATAATAATTCGACAGACGCTCGCAATAAAAAAAAATTAACCCCCAATGCTTAGATTATAACCCTTTGCTTCGTCTTCGCCGGGGTCCGAAAAAAAAACTTGCCGAAAAAATCATTTATTCACTAGATGCCCGTGGGAAAGGTTTTCATTCAATCTTCACGTAGTATATACTTTTCCTTTTTAATGTCAATACTGTTATATATTCTAGAATCTACACTTGATACTAATCTAACACTTAGTACTAGTTCTGACTAAGTTTTACATGGTATCAAGTCAGTATACGGTTTTACCCTACTCCCCCATATATCTATTTGAATTGTTCTTTGTTTATAATATAATAACGCTGAATTCTGACCTTCGGTTCACACCCATATAAAGACGTATTTATGAACTTTTTTTTATTGTTTGCGTGTCCTAGACTGACCGCTAAAGTGGATTCCACGTGTTATAGTGCACTCTGTATAGATAATTATGCCAACATATCGCTAAACTTATCGTCATTTACTAAGGAATCCAGGTTTATCTTGTTTATTCGACCAAAGCCATTTGACTTTTTCCCGGAATTGTTTTCGTATAGCATAGCTATTTTTCAATCGACCTCCCGAACTCTTTCATTTGTTCGCCGCGCGAGATTATGCATTTTATTTCTCTGTTGTGATTTTTGCGTGCCCGTCGTCGCTTCAGCGAAAAAAACACTTAAAATATCTATTTTCCGACGGTGCTGTATCGTGTCAAATAAAAATGTACGAGACGAGAATTTTTCAAATTCTAAAATACACAGCGTTTTAGTTTTCGTCTCTCTCTCTTATTTATTTTCTTAGACGAGTATTCCGTTCTTTCGATTCGTGACGAAAACAATATTATCCTTGGATAACGTTTCGTTTGCAATGGAAAATACTGGTCTTCCGTTGCACTGATTTCAACCGAGTGGAATTTATTTTGATGAATAAGGAGACATTAGAAAATTAAGCAAGGTCAGATATATTTGTGCAGAATAAGAGGCGCGTCAGAACCGATTTTTCAATAACAGTTACAACATTATTTCGGTTGTTTTTCAATCCCTACTGCAAACTGTTGTTTTCGCCCTGTACCGCTGTCGTTCGTCTTTTAATAAACGTATCCCAGTCTCTTTTGCAATTTTAACGGCCTGCTAGTTTTTTTTTCGATGGCGCATGCAAACGCGTACGGGATCAGTCAACCATATTTTAAAACGCCTTTAAGGGTGGGACATCGGTTTAAACAGCAGGGGATGGAAAACGATGGAGGCTGGCTGCCGATCGGAGGTGGAATTTGGGCCCCACCCTGATGTGCCCAGAAACGTTACCCAGCCAATGTCGACCGAGGCAATACTACCCCCTCGTAGAAGATACGTTTTCCCAGCTTAGACGCGATCCAATACATCCCGATTCGTTGCGTGGATATCTCGGCGTACCTTGTACGACTATGGGAAAATTAACTTTCTGAACTGAAACAAACAATTCAAAACTTTAATTTCTACATTATAAACTATTTGCACGATGAAACGTTACGCATTCAACAACGATAATTACTTTTGTCACGATAGCTTCGAATTGCTATTCGGTTGATGGTAAATTAATAAATTTACGTATATAGAAAACAATAAACATATCTCTCGAACGAAAAAACGATACAATTAATCTAGCAGTTTTCTATTTTGAAAAGATTTTGTAAGATTTTTCCAGCGTTGTTCGTTGATCATTGACTATCAAATTAGTTTTTTCCCCCTCTTTCGTTGACGGTCGAGAAAGTGGGAACGGATAAAATGGTATCCTAGAGAAGGTTTAATGGTAATGGTGTTGGTGTATTGGAAGGAGGAGTGATGAGGGCACCGAGAACGAAAACGGTAAGGTAAAACGAGGAGGTATAGCGAAAGGGTGGTACATCGAGAGTAGCGTGAAGGATAAAAAGAGGGCTGCTGAGAGAGCAGCAGAGGGGGAGGGGGGAGCGACCAAGAAACAGGGGAGACTATGAGAAGGGAGGAGAAGCGGGGAAAGCTAGATAGAGAAAGAGATAGAAAGGTAAAGGTAGGGAGATCGAAACGGCGACTCAGTCCATCTGTCCGGTGTTTTGTCCAAGCGGCGGCAGAGGCACTAGACAAAAACTCACCTAACCCTTCCTTGATTACAATGCCAGCAAAAAGCGAAATACTAACCGCTGCCGCCGCCGCCGCCGCTGCTGCGCGAGAACGGGCGCTTCTAAGAAACTAGACCCGTTTTTGCGTAGCATCGGAAGAGCGTCCGCACCGTGAGCTATCGGACAAAGAAGCTATACCACTCGTTCGCTCTCGCCCCGGTCTTCTCTTTACCGTCCAACCCGAAAGTCTTTTACCCTGAACCCACCCCCTTAACCGCCCCGATGGCTCCACCGCCTTCTAGCCTGCCACCTCGGCTTTCTTTTGCCTATCCAGTCGTGGCTTCTGCCTCGTATTCGTCTTCGCTTGCACCGTCCTATCGAGCCCTATCCTAGCCCTCCTCCTCCCCATCCATTACGTACGAGAACTTATCGATCCTCCTTAAAGCGTTTGGCGGTGTTCCCGAAAGAAATATCCATCCTTGCTTCCTACGAACATAACCATTTTATCAAGAACCGATCGATGTATTCTTTCCGCAATTATGCTTTCTCACAGTCCTCGCGGCTGCTCGAATCTCAGTGGAAATGGTTCGAAGCTTACTTGACAGTACGTTTAAAAAGAAACGAGTCTTATCGGCGCTAATTACAAGAAAGC
Source organism: Colletes latitarsis (assembly GCF_051014445.1). NCBI lineage: Eukaryota > Metazoa > Arthropoda > Insecta > Hymenoptera > Colletidae > Colletes > Colletes latitarsis. The sequence continues at coordinate 19,376,703 of NC_135135.1, read as the reverse complement.
GTGCAACCTGCTTCCACGGCCTTACGTTGCATCGCATCATTCGCACAACGTCATATGTAAATACATCAACGTCGTGTTGCTTGTATACGTTAGCCTAACCGTGTTCCATCATGACATAGAAACAATTCTCTCCGTTACTTTCTGTTTCTATTATTTGGGCAATATCGACATCCGAATCGTGGTCCAAACCTCTACCGTGTTTTGTGGTCGCCGCGCGTTTTGTAACCGGTTTAAGACATCGGTTTTGTGTTTACACATTCCTCTTTGTAATTTTCTTTTTGTTTTTCTAAAAAACAATTTAGCGACGTGCCGATCAACGTTGATCTTTACTCCGATTTTTCGATGCCCCGTGCCCCTTGACTCTGCAATCCTAATTGCTCCATAATCGTTGACTCTGTAACTCTAACGACGACTCGTCGAATTACTGGAAATGATACAGCATTTGTATTAATTTTCTCCCGTGAATCGAAACCTGGTTCGTTCGAAATATTTCAAACACGCTAAATCGTTAATTACGGACAACTTCGGAAGAATCGGTCCGCGTAACGGCGAAATTCAACGCGAAACGAGACGATAGCCCTGAAACGAACTAATCTGTCGCCGCTGTTAGTTCGTTTTTTAATAGAATGCCACCAGAGACTTTTATCGACGGACCTCTTTCTCCGGTCACGTAGAGAGTAGGTATACCTGTGACCGACAGTCTAGGCCAGGCAGTACATTTACATAACAACTTTTTTGACACAGGATAATCGTTTTTGTTAGCCGGGAACACGTACGCAAGTCGGAGGCAGAGTCGCCACGGCATAGCATCCAATACCGCGCGCATCAGGGACGTGCTAAGAAAAACCTGATCCTACCGTGGCCTCCTCAGCCTTCCTGGGAACGACGTGTGCGCGCGCGCGATCTCTTCGACACCACCGAGTTTTCTCTATGCTACCGTTCGCCTCTGTTCTTTTCTTTTTCGCCGAACAACCGGATGACAGTCTGTCGCCGCGCCGTTGTGTCTTAACAAAATTGTTACACACGCTCGGCATTCGCCTCGATCCTTTCAAATTATTCGCTCTTGGACGCGAAACCAAGACAATTAGTATAATTATAATTTGCTTAACGAGTACGAGTTTTCTCTGAACATAATTCTCTATAACGCTTATACATTCTGATTTAATCGACTACGGTTCAAACATTTGCGCTGCTTTTTACAATCACGGGCAAGGTAATCCACGCCACGTGTATACTTGACTACGTGTGATCATGGGTGTCCCATGCAACTGGGAAAATCTGTATCTCTAAAACGGTTAGAGGTACAAAGAAACGAATAAGTTTTTTTCCATAGAACTTTTGGGACGATAAGCAAACTGTTAGTCGTATATGCGCCTGGTCTCGTAAGTCAACGCACACACGGTATCGTTGTCTCATTAGAAAGAGCCGTGTCTCTTTAGGTCTCCCGGCTGCAGGGCCAACGTCAGAAAAATCTCGCGGAGCAACTCACCCCGATGCTGTCAGGGACTTACTCGTATCTCGGTCGGTGTATAAGCGTGAGACCGGGCCTCAGGTTCGTAATAAGACTTGACGGCCAGGTTTTTCAGCCCCGCTCTACCGTATTGCTCCGTATCTCCTTCTGCATTTCTTCTCTCTTTCGTTCTCTCTTGGCTTCCTGTCGCTCTCTTTTTTCTCTCTCCATCTTCTTCGTCCCTCTTTCCTTTTCTCCTTTCTTTTCTCATCCCTTAGATATACAGTGTGTCCCACGTATCTTGTCCATCTGAATGTCCTCGTTGTTTCGAATGATACCTAAAAATATTATTTGTAACAATTGTAGGTACATAAACTGAGGTACGAATAGTTTCTTTTTATAAATGGAGGCGTAGAAGAAACATAGAGGTCAATTTGTTTTTTTTTTTTTTATATAAAAGTATTAAGATACATTTGTTTTAAAATTTGCCGTTTCTGGGATATTTGACTTTGTTCATTTTATTACTTTCGTTACGAAACATGCTTGAAAATATGCTCGGTAACTTTTTAATAAAACTTCAAACAACCTATGTTTGTATAACACTTTTTTCTCATTTAGTTCTGCAGAATGTACTGACAAAGTTTGATCATTAAAACCTGGAACACCCTGTATATATACATACATATATACATACAATATATGTATATATATATATATATATATATATGTCTTGTCCATTTTATCTCCCTACCCTTTGTTTTAATTTCTGTCTTTTCCTCTTTGTTGCTCTTGATCGGTTCTTTCTTCGGGACACTCTTGCTGCCCCCGTCGCGACGTCTGATGCCATGCCAGCGGTACCGGTATTAATTTATACGCTGTACGTGTGTGCACGCCGCTTTTTCTCGCAGTTCCTCGAAATTTGCAAGAAACTAGTCGGACACCCTGGCGGCTCGACTGCCTGCCGCATACTGTTCGCCGTTTGCTTGCTCGTAACATCCTCTTTGCAGAACATCGTGAACCAAAGATCAACGAAGCGAATGATACAACCTTCGACGGACTCATTGAACAAGAAATTGTTTCACATTTGTTTGCTTATGTGTAACGATTTCAAATCGTCTTTAATCTTTGCGTAACTCTAACTCGTATACTTAGATATGTATAATTACAAACGACGAATAATCACATTTTCAACGTCTCCATTATGTTATACAAAAGTTTTTGCAATTTAATTCGCATCATTTCTTATATATTTGATGTATACACTATTACTCCCTCCTGTATCGCTTATATAACTTTGTTTTCATCGGCAGTAAATAACATTTTGTCTTAATCTACGTCGTTAATTAACGTTTATTACAAATTATTTAGTGGTGCAGACGTCCGTACCTCAGAATGAAGCAGAACTGCAGCTGTACAGAGTCATGCAGCGTGCGTCTCTTTTGGGCTACTACGATACCCTTTTAGAAATGGGTAAACAAATTTTCATTTTTACGACGTTATAGTTTCTTCGCTGGAATATAACAATTATAACAATTGTATCTGGTATTCAAAATATGTTGCTATGATATATTCTATATTAACATATTAAATTTGAGCCGTTCCGTAATGTAATCCTCGATAAAAGATCAGACTATGTTGTACCATATTATACGAAAAATTAAAAATCATTTTCATAATACCATCAAGAAGATAAATATAGCGAAAAACCGCTTATCAGTTAGAGAAAACTATAAAACGAATGAAGTAGAAAAACAATTAGGCAAGAATGTTAAAGTTAATGCATGAACGTTAAACAATTTTATATAAACTATTCCAGGTGGTGATGACGTGCAACAATTATGCGATGCTGGAGAAGAAGAATTTCTAGAAATTATGGCATTAGTTGGTATGGCGAGTAAACCCCTTCACGTTAGAAGACTTCAGAAAGCTCTCCAGGAATGGCTTACGAATCCTTGTAAAGTATCCTAATATCGAATTGATTCTCACTATGCTTAATTCGACTAATTTCAACGAAATAACAATATCTCTTATTATTAATTAACGTTTTTTTCGTACGCAGCAAGATGTTAAAAAAATCTTCCGACGCGTTAAATTAATAATAACCATTCGCATCTTTATTGACGCCCAATCTTAGTAAATGAAAAGGTCTGTTATTCGTATTCGAGTTTATCACTAAGTCATATCCGATATTTTAAAATAGTATCGGACTCATAGGACAGGTTTTGAAGAGTTTTGAAACGTTTCGAGGATCGAATGCTCCGAGATAAATTTTAAGACGTTTTCACAAATATTTAATACTAGGACTATCGACGACTTGTGCATCTACTTCTACCAGAGTAAACAATTAAAATCGTTGTGTATTGCAGCGCTTTTTCAGACACCGGTCGTATCAACAAGTGCTACATGTAAAAATCCTGCAAGCATAGGTTTCCCTTGTGCTAGTCCCAGACCACAAGTACAAAATCTTCAAGGTTTTACAACAACCTCTCAAACAGCAACACCAACGCCATACGTCTCGTCACACGTATCTTTAACACCATTGCCATGTAGAAGTACCAGTCCTGTTGTATCGGTTACAAGTGTGACAGCATCAGTTGCCTCAACGACTTTTCGTCAAAGCCCGAGTCCTAATACGCCTCTACCATATACAACTTCTCATAGTCCTGGTGTATTACAGGTATATTACAAGTTTTAATCGATATTTTTAACTCTTGCAAACTAACATACTATAATATTGTATACAGAATATTCTATTTAACTAGAGCACCCTAAATATCTTTGTTGTCACACATAACTGCCTGCAGTAATTTTTTTTATACTTATGTATGTTTCTACGATCTTAAGGATACTCTTATATATAAAATGCAATAACTTATTGAGAAGATCCTGTTTTTGCTAGGTAGGAACATGCGAGTCATCTTGTGGCAGTGGTACAACACCGAGTCCCAGTGGTGGTGGTGGTGCACCTGCAAGTCCAACGCAGCCAACTCCAACTCTTCTACAATCTCAAATACAAAGACTTGCAGAAGCAGCCGAGAGACTTGCTGCTACCATTCGACCTGTTGACCCAAAACCTCATAATGTGAAAAAGAAAATTTGTAAAAATTTAGAGGTAAATCTATGTAGTATATATCTTGATAACTATTAGCATCTAGATGAATTTAAAATTGCTAGCGAATGGTTAAAGAACACATGTACTAAATAGCTGCAACTATGATGCACAACTTCATAAGTAACTATGAGATAACATTGTTTGTAGATGGTAATGGCTATGCCTGATAGTGATCCACGCAGAATGGAAGAAATTCGAAAATATGCAGCAATTTATGGAAGATTTGACTGTAAAAGGAAACCAGAGAAACCACTGACATTACATGAAGTGTCAGTAAACGAAGCTGCTGCACAAATTTGCAGGTTCGTACCTGCCCTTCTTACTAGAAGAGACGAACTTTTTCCTTTGGCCCGCCGTATTGTGAGAGATTCTGGGTATCATTATTCAAAAAGTCATTAGTAAGTACCTTTAGTTCTTATCAAATGTTGTTAATTCGAAATTAATACATGCCATAAAACGTGCAAAAATGGATTGCAATAGGAACACTACAACTACAAAAAAAATTACCAACGTTTATTAAAACATGAATTCAATCACGTTCTTAATCGTAATTCTTTAGATACATCGAGTTTAATCAAAGTTGTCTGCGAATACGCTGATCGACGTACATAAATTTATGTTTATGATGCTTTAGCTTATCCGTATCAAGGCTACGTGAAAACGGCGAAGAAAACGAAACCGAGCGTACAAAACGGCAGAAGCTCGAGCTCGAGGGTGAGAATGAAGATGCGACGCAGGTTAGCTCACCGCGACCATAAAAATAAGCCATACACAGATCGTTTCAGTTCAAAGTCGTCACAGACTTAAGGGAAAGTCAGGGATTTTGATGCAAGTTAATTGAGGTAGCAAAATCGAATCCGGGACTTGTTTTACATTTAATGTCGTTTAAGTTCGAGAGGAAATCTCGTACAAGTTAATAATATATTTTCAGAATTACAATAATTTACCGTTGAGTTTATGCAGGTATAATAGAATACCAATTTATTCGATAGACGGTAACTTGAAAAATAGTTAAGTGAAGATCACGTTGAAAGATCTACAAATAAGTTCGTTTTTCAGATAACTAATGTTATAAAATATACTATGCATCCTAAATAGATACAGAGAAGCATACTTAAAAATCCTTGATTGGATCCCGCATTTGTGATAGCTTCGATCTGGGATTGTTGGGCTATTAACAAGCTGTATTCGCATGAGCGCTAACCACTAACTATGCATCCAGCACGTAAACAATTGCAACACGTAAACTACCACCTCGTTGATATACATGTGAACCACAGGCAGAAAAGGTCAAGTATAGCTTTTGCATAATATGCATGGCTTTCGCACTGATTGTTTATATCTAAACTTTCGTTTCGTATCCCAAGGTCATATTGAAAGAAGGAAACATAAAATATAATGGACAAATAGTAACGAATTAACGAACGAAATAATTGAACAAACGATATTTTGTTATACTATATTGTTGCTCTATAAGTTTTGGAAATTAGTCGAAAGTTTCCAAAAATCGAAAATTTGTATTAAATTTATGTTTTTCAGATACTTAACTTGGTCCCGTAATTTCGTACGTCGGATATATTAAAACTATTTATTTCATGAAATTTCTTCGCTTCTTCGTTTATTTAAATTATATTTTATTTCAATACGTTTAAGTTTCTTTTAATTATACTCACTAAACGGATTAATTTTCTATAAAAAAAAATTTGTTACTGTTCCAACCGTATTTCCGACAAAGTCGGTTAGTCGTTTGATTTCGAGTTTCGATAGTTTCGAGATCTCGCGAAATTTCGAATTCGAATTTCGCGGAATTAAAGATACGTTTTGACCAATTTCTAGTTTTCAATAAAAATATTTTTTTTTATATATCTATTCGTTATTGTAATTGTAAAATATTATATTATATTTATAGTTATAAATATTTTAGTAGAAATTTATATTTTTAATTTATAAAATTACAGTAAAATTAAGTCGAAATTAAACGTTTCTTTTAAATGTAAATACTTTATATCAATTAAATTTCGTTGGAGAAAAAGCAATAACAATTTAGTATACGTAGAATGAAATTTTTAATTATCGTATTGTGGTCTCCTTCCACACTTGTTAGGACTCAATGCTTTGTTCCTAGTGTCCTGACGAGTAGTGTATGCTCGTTTAAATTGCGATTTGATAATTATGTAAACTATATTAATAACAAGTTTCTATCTTTCTTTTGTACCTCATGCTATATTTGCTATTCCTACTGTCTTTAGCAGTTCACTGTTTTAGGAGGAGTTGGACCTTCGCTGTTCTGAAATGGATATTAATAACTCGACGCGCAGAAGGCATAGATCGTCGAGGTGATTATATGGATCGCAATTGTTAAATTCAAAATATTTCGTACAGATATTTTGATATATTCAAAATGAAAATATTGTTTAATTTGGTAATAACTTAGTAGTAAATCATTCTGTAAGAAGGTATTTGTATTGTTTTAGTCCAGTTTGGAGGAAGAAGAATAACAATGGTATGTTCAGTGCAAGTATGGAAGACATTAGTGACTCTGACAGTCAACTTTCATTTTCTAATGAAGAATCTTCATCCATACACGTAAGTAAACAAATTATGTGCCTTATAATAGAACTGCAAGTAAACTAATTTATCTATTTACTTAAAGACAGCATTTAATTGTATAAATTATTTTTATTTAGGACATTTAAAATGTTCTTTAGTTTGTTAGGATTATAGAAAGTTTGTTTACAGGACACTAATGAAGCAGAAGCAGATAATACCGATAAAGAAAGTGATTTCAATCTTAAGGTATGGTTTTGTTTTGTTATCACACGACGTGAATACAGATGTAATTTTTATAGAGGAAAACCTTTAAACTGTGTGAAAAATTGAACATGTACCGCTCGTGGATTTTGTTAACAATTTGATTGGATGCAGGTAATAGCCTCACGCGGAGATAATATTATTGCAGTGGCGAATCCTGCACTGATGGAATGCAATCATCCTATAAAAGAAGAACCAACGGATGAGAAACCTACACTGTGATATTGTTACAGAATGTATTATTACGTTGAAATCATTCCAACGAACACATTTCAACATGCGCATTACAATTAGTATTATCATTACCTATATTTGATCGTTGTCACGTTATTTAGTATTATCATACATACATCAATTCACGTGAGAAATTGTAAAACAATTTGTTCATTAAGAATTACTTTTACCATCGGAATTGTTTTTGTAAAATTTACAGGATTACGTTAATACAGAACGATTCATTGCATAATTTTAATAAAAATCTAACACATTTAAAACTATAAAGGTAACTTTGAATATTGTGAATACTAAACTTGTTTAAATTAAAGTGAAGCACACACTGACTGAAATATAGTTACATACTGTACAACAGTAAAATTTGTAAATATACAAAGAACATTTTTTATCGTACGTATTGGATTTTTAAAGCAATTTACACATTGTTGTCTAACTAGTATAAAATCAATAAATACTTACAAGCAGAGAGTGTTTGTTTCTTTGAATTTACAAAAGAACTATAACTGTGCTTCAAATTATTTTTAACTGTATTATAACGAGAACTAGAACATTACGAATTAACAAAATACTTTTAATACACTGAAAAATATATAACTAATAGCATAAATAAAAGATTATAAACATAATAGTCCTTTCTAAAGCAACAATAAAACTTTGTTATGCATATGCGAATATATATTATTAAATTTCTTTATAATTGGAAATTTTAAATATTAAAATAATTCATAACACCAACAACGAACGTTTGAAAGCTTCGAATCGAAGTTACCCGCTGCCCTGAACAATGTATCGAACTATCGATACCTATTGATGCTCAAGTATATCGAATATCGAAAGTATACATTCGTTTTTCAGGTATAATTACGATCTAATAAATAACACGTATTACCAGTGTGTATTCATTTATTATGAATTATAAAATTATTTTAAACATAAATTTAATCAAATTCTACAAATAAATTTTAAATATAAATTTGATCAAAGTCTTAATATCGTTCCTGTGTATAGGTTATGTTTATTTACTTGTTGGACAGCACATGTGAAACTGTCGCGTAAAGTTGAATCGGCATATTTTTTCGAAGAAATGGCTTTGAAAGCAAAAGAAAGCTTAGCCGATAAAATAAATTCTTTACTTACTACAACACCAACAAATTTTGATTCTGACGACGATGCTGAAGACACAAAGGCTAAAGTAGTTGATCGGTATGACGAAAGTGACAATTCAGAAAGCAACGTTCAAGTTTCGAAGATACGTAGACAAAACATTGATACCTTAGATCAATTAGACAAAAGGTACACGTTGAATGTTTTTTGTTCATATTTTATTTTATTTCAGTTAATTTTACTTACATTACGAAATTATTAAATGATAAGTTTTGTCCATATCCTAGATACATTGGTAAAAAAGTTTCAAGAAAGGACATATATACCAGTGACAATGATTCGCTCGATGTATCGGAAAGCGAAGGAAATGAAGATATAAGTAGTACAGAAGAAGAAAATGACAATTACATAAGTAATGACTATGATAATAATGATGATTCAGATAACAGTGAAGACATTGAGGATGATAATGAAAGTGACAACTTAGACGAAGAATTAAGTTACAGCGATGAAGAAAGTTTTAAACAATATTCCAAAGATATAAAAAATGTATCTGATAATGACAATTCTAATACTAAGCAAAAAATAGATTTTCAGACAATATCGCATACAAACCTTAAAGCAGATATTGATAAAGGTAATTGTGTTAGAAGTCAACTGAAACTTTGGGAGAGTCTGCTAGAAATAAGAATAAAGTTACAAAAATGTTTAATTACTAGTAATCAAATGCCTCAGTATGATGTACACACAAGTTTAAGAGAAAATGTGGACTATACGAAGAAAGTTGATGAAAGTAAAAGCAAACTAAAATTGTTATTAAACAATATGTTACAATTACAAAATTTGTTCTTGAAACAGTATCCAGAAACAAAGAATTTATCTGTACAGAATAGAAAAAGAAAGATTGAAGAAAACATAGATAAGGAAATGATAAGTGTAGACAATTCAATGGATGAAGAAATTCCTTCGGATACGGAAGATGAAAACGAGAAAGAAGATACGTCGATTTTAGGCGAAGACTTGGACGATATTACTAAAAATGTATACTGCAAAAAGCTGAAACTTGACAATTATGAAAAAATATTAAATGATAATCATACATTGTACACGGAATATAGAAATTCCGTTATACAAAAGTGGAACGAAAAGACAAGAATAGCGAGCGGTAAATTGGATAAGGGTATGAATCAAACGACGTTAAAACAAATCGAATTTGCTTTAAGCGATAAAGAAAAATTACGCAAGAGAACGCAACTAAAACGTTCAGAATATAATATTATTGGCAAGACGGAATTGGTCGAAGATAACGAGGGTAGAAGAGTTCAAGAATACGATCCTGAAATTTACGATGACGACGATTTTTATCACCAACTTTTAAGGGATTTAATTGAGTATAAATCGGCTGATATTACAGATCCTATACAACTTAGTAAACAATGGATTCAATTACAAAATATGAGAAGTAAAATGAAGAGGAAAATAGATACAAGAGCTACCAAAGGTAGAAGAATACGATACAATGTACATAATAAATTAGTAAACTTTATGGCTCCTATTACGATAAACGATACGTGGTTAGATCATGCAAAAGATGAACTATATAATTCTTTGTTTGGTAAAATTAAATCAACAAATATAGAGACTAGTCATTAACGTTAAAATAATTGATAACATTTTATATAGCTTTACACAATGTAATAAAAAGTATTTTACAAGGTGTTTAAAAAATAATTATAGAAACTGTTAAATAAACCTTATAACAACTGAAAATTATTTCATTTTCCATAAATAAATAAAAGATGATTCTCGCAACTAAAAAAATTATTTTTAGTTGCGGGGTTCGATTACAATCATTTTTGGTGAATAAACATACCCTGAAATCCTACGCATTTTCGAGAAAAAAATTCTTTTTCCAAAACTACGATGTAAAAAAACCTGGTGAGAAAACGTCCAAGTTTGTCGTGAAATAGTACGTTTTCTCCAACACGAGATGACACCACAACTATTTCTCGAGATAGATAAATAGGCTCCATCTAGTGTCGAAGAAGACGAACTATTTCACGACAAACTTGGACGTTTGAAGGCTCATATTCACCTTCTTTTTCGAATTCCCGAAGCTGTCCGAACTTAAGAGTCGCGTACAAATTGTTATTAGCGCGCGTAAGTGGAGGGGCAGTTATCTCCGAACACCGGTTTGCCGTCTACCTGCCGAGACCTGTTGACGGGAGGTCGGATATTAGTTGTTCAAGAGCGAGAAAGGAAGTGTGAGCCTTTCTCTCTCGACTCCCACGAGACGGTCCGAACTTACTTTGGGCAGCTTCGGTGAATCGAGAAAGAGGGCATATGTCATTTTATCTTTGTCGACCCTCCGAGGTCTTCAAAGACCTCATATGCAATTTGCATACAGACTTCAGCTGTTCAAGAGCAAGAAGGAAAGGCTCCCATTCGCGTTCTTTATCGATTTACCGAAGTTGCGTGAAGTGCTGACCTGGCGTAACATGTGGCTCGTGTGGTAGGATATAGCAGCTTTGTCCATTACTTAAAGCATTTTGCAGCGCCACCACCGACATGTCGTGGAATTAAACGAAAAGAAGGAAATATAAATTTTTCTTCGGTTTTCTTTTCGTATTTTTCAAGTCACGAATATCATTACAACGATTACAAAGCTAACCGTTGCCCATACATAACATGCCAAACGTATATTCTCATATATAGAGATAGCTCCTATAAACTCTCACGTTGACGGACGCCATACATATACGCCATGTAATCGTAATTTACGATTCTCTTTTGTAACAAAAGCGAAAGACAAATTTTTAGGTGACAGGAGAAATATAAATACGAAATCAATAAGATTCATAATCTCCTCGAGTTCAATTATTCATTGATACCTTGAATATGATTATTTTAATTGTCCGAATTATTTGCTCCAGACTTAGATTTCAAATTTCGTAATTATAATTTGCGAAATTTTGTAATATAAACCGTTAATGTTGAACTCTTAATAACGTATAAAATATTGATAAAATTAGTACTATATTTTGATATTTATCTATACATATATAATTTTACGTTATTTTCACATTACTGATTACCATCTTGCATAAAAAAAGTTTCACGTTATTGAGTAACCTTAATTATGTATAATTTTACTTAATTTTCTCGTAAACCATATTTTATGTACAAATACATCGTGGTATAATATGTAATATTTATTGATACTTTTATTGTAAACTATTTAAATTATTCTCTACATAGATCAATAATAAATTTAACATTTACAATAATATTAATTAAAAATGTAGCAGTATATTAAATACAAGGTATTTCAAAACGATGAAATAAGTTGAAACAGTGGAAAGACAACCGAAAGTCCTACAACCTTTTAAAATCTGAGATTTTGTTCTCGTGATAGATCAAACAAATTTTATTCCCAAATAACGAATAAGAGTGTTACAATTCATTCGTAAACTAGTTTTTGCCCGCGACTTTGCTCGTCTGAATATTGGTTTTAAAAAATTCTAATTTATAAATAAATTTATGAATGAAACATAGAAATTAGTTTACGAATCAATGTAAAACTTGTATTCGTTATTCATGAATAAAATTTGCCCAACTCCGGCACATGTGCTGTTGCACGGTCAACTGACTGGGCTATAAATAGCATTTTCACACGAGAAATACGTATACATATATGGAATTCACGTGCATAAAAGCTTTACTTAATTGCTTATATCGCAAAAATGAAGCCTCGGATTACAAAATGATAAATGACTTTTACATTCCTTTTTTGCATAAAGAATTTACACGTTTCTGTATGTTCCACCGTTTTCAAACACCTCCTGTATTAAATTTAACGATGAAACTATAACTGGTAAATTAATTGAATAAAAATGAAATGAGCAAAAATTTAAAAGTCGAAGTCTAAAACAATTTTACATTTAAATTACATTTAAGCGAAATTCAAAGTTTGTACTTGCGCTGTTAAATGTAAAACTTGCAATGTAAAAACAAACACAAATCCTAATTAATTGCTAAAAATAAAATCGTTTACCGTTCAGTAGAGTCGAATATCAATTAATTCTATTACTAACCAAAATATAATAGTAGAAATACATGTATTCAATATATGTATTTTATCAAATTGGTTTTTCATTTACCGTTAACACTCTAATAATAGCATTCAGTTACGAACCCACCAATTTGTCATTTATCTATTATACTTTTGCGATCAAGCTGCTTTCCATCTTTATTGGACATGTGTACATGTATCAAAATACATATCATGCAATCGTTTAAGAGGATCTTTTTGTTCTTTTTAAATATTTGGAGATATTTTGGTTTATACAGTCAGTTTCAATGAAAAAATTGTTTTATAAAAAGTAATCAGCTTGGGGCTTTTTACTGGGTATTCCTCGACTTTCTTGTGGTGCCGCCTCGAATATTGTGAACTCTCGTTGTAGGTGCTCGTTTAATTCTAATATCGCAGCTACGTTTCCGCATCTATTAAAAAGGTATTTTTTAAATTGACAAAAAAATAACATTAAAATTTACTTTCAAATAATTTCGCGCGATATAATAAAATATTATATACGCTATGCATAATTAAAGTAAACTCATACCTGTAGCAATAATTAGGTGCTGACCAAACAGTTAAAACAGTCTCGTTAAAATGCCATTTGTAACCTTCCATAACTAATTGATGGGCTCTACATATCATATCAATGTCATTTGCGGAATTAAACTGTGCTACTACGTCGCTTCCGAAAAGATAACCAGCTCCACGAGGCGAAACTCCCCAACCTTGAGTGTCCTCAGGGTCTGACCAAAGTAAATCGCACATTGGTCCATCATGTGGAACCTATAACAAATTATGTTCAGCTTTAGTTCACATTGTATTAAACATTTTAAGTTTTGTGATTTACATAAAAAACTTATTTTATTAAAGACTTAAACGTATTTTTCATTTACTTCTTGCTTCCTATCTATAGTTCTAATTTGATCGAGCGTTTGGATACTCGGAGATAAACCTCCGTGAACACAGAATATTTTTCCATCGATAATAGCGGACAGGGATAAATAATCAAATATTTCAGTACAATATCGCCAAACTGTAATACTGCCATATTTACGGAGACATTCGTCATAAAAACCATAAACTTGGGTAATTTGTCGAGACTCGTGATTTCCTCTTATTAATGTAATCCTGTCAGGATAGCGAACCTGTAATTGCAGTTGTATTAGCAACTATAACTGTAATGATACCTTCAACGATTTTTTTTTATTCACATTTCTCTTGTACGAAAATTTTAGAATTTACAATTATACTAAAACATTTACTTAAAAAAATAACAGTATTTATTTTAAATATTAATTTATACATTATTATATCATTCTTTTTAATTACTTTTAATGCCAAAAGAAGGAGAAATGTTTCGACACTGTAAAATCCTCTGTCTACAAAATCGCCCATAAACAAATAATTTGTTTCTGGGACATCTCCGCCAACTTTAAATAATTCTTTTAGATCATAAAATTGTCCATGAATGTCTCCACACACCTGAAAAAAATTATATCTTTCATAAATTCAAATTATAATAATTCCTTTTTCATTCTGTTTTATGAAAACATACAGTAACCGGAGAATCGACTCTTTGCACATTACTTTCTTCTATGAGAATTTCACGTGCTTTTGCACAAAGAGCTTTGACTTCTGCTTCCTTGATAATTTCACATTTTTTTAGTTGTTCTATCTGCCAATCCAAGTCACTAGAATCAGCCATCTTATGGACTAATAAAGTCTGCTGAAACTTAAATCCATCACCTTCTTTTTCGTTTTACAATAACAATTATTTAATAATATACACATTTCATTAGAAAATTAATCAAAATATGATTATTCGATAAAATATTTAAGATTAAAATAATAAATAACACCTAAAATGAATAACTCAAAATATTGATACGACTTTAAATTGGTAATAAACAAAACTATACTTTATTTTCATTATATTCTAATTACCTTTTAAAATAATTATAATATTAAATTAACAAAAGTTGATATACATAAACTAAAATTTTATCCAAAGGAAATTAGTTATAAAATGTTTACTCTGTTGAGATTTAAACTGGAGACAATTAATATCTGAATTATTTATACAATAAAATATCTTTTGTATCTGCTTCACAAACGTTTTACAAATTTTGTTTTCAAGTTACTACATATCAAAAGGCTATGCACATTAATCAATTAAAAACATAAATAAATAAATAAATTTATCCGTACAAGCGTACATACATTCTCTTCATTGTATTGCAACGAACAACAATTTAACGAGAATTTATTCTACGTAACTACATTATACAGAAATAAACAATGTGTGTAAAGGAGAAGATGAACGTACCTGATAGAGTATAGAAATCGAGGACTACACAAGACAACAAATAAAACGTATTTAAATAATACTAGTAAAATTGTTTATTTCATATCTAATACAACACTAATGATTAGTCACAATGATCAAAAAAATTTGATTTAACAAACACTCAACATTTCTGTACAAATGTCATTACAATCAACAACAATTAAGAAAGCCGAAACTAAATTTCGATTAAACTGGCATGGATTAAGGTAAGTTGAGAAAAGAAATTTCATACGAATTTGTTATTTCTGTTCTAGATCGTATATTATGTTGCGTTACACCGCGCAACCTATGTTGGTAACAATGAGCTTTTTACTATAGGCAAAGAGTAGATAAACAAGTGCTTAGGCCTCGAGTCAGTTACAACCACCTTAGTAGCCATGTTGAAAATAAATCTGACGACAGCGCTAGAGTCCAATTTTGACGTAAAAACAGTTTAAATTAAATCACAGCTAATTCAAGTACAAGAGTACGAGGCTCGTATTACGAGTCGCATTGAGCAAGAGGTTTTAAAGCTATGGGATTTTGTTTTAAATTCGTGTTTGCATCTGTATTCTCCGACACCCAGTGTAGAATTAGTGTCTTCTACGGTTAGAAAACTAAACAACATGGCGGCACACTGGGACAATTCCTCAACTCGGCTATGCGATCTATATTACTAGAGGTAACCTCTGATCGAAGGGATTATTTTAAAAATATAATTTTGTAAATAAGTATACCTCGAAGTAACTGTTAATATTGTATTAAATCATATAAAAATTACTTTCACAGCGAAATGTTTTTGAAATAAAATGAAACATTGTTTCCCAGATAAAATGTATTTTGTTGTATAATGTATAATTATGCTACAGTAACTCCTTAATATAACTAGAAGTTTGGGACTGTTCATAACATTTCAACAAGGTGTTCTCTACTAAAATTGCAACTTCACTATTGATCAAATTTTTATATTAAAATTATATAAGTAATTTAATTTTAATTTATGGATTAGAAAGCCACTCTGGCCAATTTTGAATCTGTCCATATAGTTCGAGTCCCGGACTAGCGCTATTCCCAACTTGTCTAGCTGCAATTACATGAACATCTTCTCTAAATATTCCTTTCGATTTGCCACAGAGAATTAATTTGTGTGCTGCCTCCATCATTTTGTCGCTTGCAAGTTTCTCTAAAATTTAAAAGCAATTATTAAACAGAATGGAATAAACAAATAGAAATTAGAGTGGTAGAGTGGTACAGGTACTAAGAAAAAAAAAGTGTTTATTTGATTTTTCAACTCTCCAGAAATTCATTTTCACACACTACCTTGATCAAACCTTCAAATATATTTTAAAATACCTTGAAAATTTCCTATGAATGCAATTCCAAGAGATCTTTTATTATATCCATAAGTATGAGCTCCTTCCTTGTTCCATCCACTACCTTCATATACATTTCCATCACCACCAATTAAAAATCTGTTGATTGAATAAAAAAAATTAATGACTTTATATAATTATGGTTTACAAATTTATTGAAAAGTTATTTAAAATAAATTGTTGTAATTGAAGCAAAAAAGAAGGAAACAATACGTTTCTCTTGTCATCTACAATAATTTAAAAATAATAAAAAATTAATAAAATAAATAGAAAATATCTTTGTCAGTTTCCATTTATACATGAAAATTACTTGTTTTATCATATTTAATATATTACTAATGATTATCAATTGTTTTTCATATAGGAAAAATTAATTGTAATGGAAATAATATTACATTCTTCTGCAAAATATTTGATATATATATTAAACATGATATAAAAGATACTTAAGAATATGCCATGTCGTGCCATCCAAGATCATTCATATGATAAGAACGAATATTTTCAACTCTAGCAGAACAGGAAACTTTGGTGGTACATTCTGGTGTAACTGTATGATGGATTACAATGTAAGGAATGGGAAGAATCAAGTAATTTACATTTGTTGCTTCTTCACCACCCCACTGACCTCGACTTATAATTGTAGGGCAATTTTCATCTTTGGCTGTAAGTTATAAAAGTAACTTTAATATTTTTATATGTACATTATAATATATTAAATATTTAAACATAATACACTAAAATATAGCTTGTATAATCCTTACATTAAATGTTTTATATATCAAATAATAAAAAAATGAAAATCAAAATGTTGTAAAAAAAGTCTTTAATCACATTATATTTATAAATATTAAAATAATATCTTACCAGCAATGTAATTGAGAAGAATAAGGAAATAAATGGTAAATATTTGACCTTGCATTTCATCAAAGTTGAAATAAGATTTATGCAAGTGTTTATAAAATTAGAAATTTGTGTGATTTTCTGATCCGAATATGACCAGTGTACAAAATATTATATTCAACAAGTATAGATACTTGCAACTGATAGATAACTGAATGTATAAAGTTCATAGTCTTGATCAACCTTTCTCTCATTTTTGTTATGAAAACAAAAACAAAATATTTTTTACAAAAACGGTATACGTATATATCTGCTTATACGTATACGTATATGTATATTTTTTTTTCTTTTTATCTTGAACTTCTATATAACCAATATTACGATGAAATAACAATACAAATTTTAAAACGAACGAAAATAATTTAGAGATACATAGATATATCAATTTGATGATTATTTATAATTCGATATATCGATCTTCCTTAATTTTGAGTTTAAATATGTAAGTACTATTATTTTACACGTTAAATTAAAATATAAATGAAAATTTAGATATTTAATTCGAGTAACCACCAATCAAATGAATCATACATAGTTTCTTTAATCCGTTAACTGATTACATATGTAGTAATTATGTCGAAGAAATTTTGTACTTAACAATTTTTAAACTACTACATCTTAGAATAAAAATATTTTCTTTTACAAAGCTTAGTAAATGTTTAAATTTGTATGAATTGCGCAAATAATCCGTGTAAAATATATATATGAAAATATAAAAATTTGAATGAAAAATAACCGAACATAGTAACAGTTAACGTATTAGAAAAAAATGTAAAATAATCTAGGGGATTTGTTAAGAAGAATTGGTATTGCATATTCCTAAATAATGAAACAGACAGTGGTTCCACCTAGGAGCGTCGGCTACCGACGTCCGCCGCAGCGGCGACAAAGTCAACATCCGGCGACGCAGAGATGCGCACGTTTCGGCGTTCGCCGAGGGAAAAGGGACGCCGCGACCGTGAATTCGGGACATGAGAGCGACAATGAAGCCCGCCAGCCTGCAAAGCAGCACTTGAGGATCACTCGCTTCGTGCAGTACGAACAACAAAGGATTTAGGCGGTTTACTTGTGATTCACATAGGATCAATCTCCGCTTCTAAACTTTATCCTGAAACGATCAAGAAGCTATACATTCTATCAGCGAGGTAACGCACCTCTTCCTCTCAATCACGGATGGTTCTATAATCCCCTTTTTAAAATAGAAATGGTTGATATATAGTATTCGATCTTTCGTTAGTCAATCACTAAATCCTTCTATTCATTGGATTTAATATATTTCCAATCATGTTACATAGAAGTTGATTAATGAGTTAATAAATACTTTTCTACTTGTTCTCTTATAAAGGTTGATATATTTTTGTATATTTTTCTATTGCACTCTTCGTTTTTAGGTTTTTATTTAAAATATGTCTATTGTGTTTTAATAGCATTACTTAAATTGCAAACTTTTGTCAGTCTATTCTGTTTAAAATTGTCTTGTGTCTATAATTTGAATTGGATGAACTGTTTCACTAAATTTTCTTTTTACTGAATTTATTCAGTTATCTCGACAATTTTTATAGAATTTATATATGTATTTAATGTACATATTTTTATATTAGATCTATTTGGTTTTGGGATTGAACTGTTATTTTTGTGAATCAATATTACCAATCACATTTTCAATGTACATGTACAAATACAATGGGATATATAACCTTATATTATATTTAAACTATGTACTTTTCTAAATAGAATGGTTGAAAGATTTTAATAATCTTTTATAATTGTACGTACCATAATTGACTTTGTTATTCCTAATGTTTTCAAAAAGAAACATTATGTTTTTATTTCTTAGTTTAGTTATTAATATGATGTTCTGTCAAACATACATATAAAATCAAAAAATATCATTTTATTACTTATTGGTTAAATTTTGGATCAAAGGATTGTTTGTTTGTTGATTCTTATTGCAGATTCGTCATCACTACTTTTAAGAGTGTTCCTTGTCCCCTTGCCTCGCCCTAAAAGGTTCTCGACGTCCATAGTTCAGGACACGAGGTATGCTTGGTTATTTTGATTAATTTTTATTGTTCCTTTGTTTATTTACAATTGAATTAAAAGTAATAAAGTACTTGATTTCTGAATTCATTTCTTAGATATACTGTTTGATTTTAATTTATAACTTCTTTAATCATAAAAATTGTTTCAGAGCCATGTCATCGGGCGCAGGTTCAAGTGGAACTAGCCGGGGGCGTAGTTCGGCGCTAGCAGACAATAAACCAGATAGTAAGGAAGCAAAGCCAAATCCAAAGATGTCAAAAGCTTTAGGAACATCTGCCAAAAGGTAACACATTTATTGTCCAAAATAAAAAAGACTATGCTACAGCAGGTTTATAATCGCTTAATTAATTTTCCTGTCACAGGATACAGAAAGAATTGGCAGAAATCACGTTAGACCCCCCACCAAATTGTAGGTTTGTATTTTTTTATTAACTTCTACATTAATATTGTACAATATGTGCAGGATGCAAGAGTAAAGGCAGTACAAATTTTTCAGTTTAATATGATTCAATTACAATTTTAAAGAACAACAATAACATTCAATGTACACTCGCGCACGCATTTTTCTCTTCAATGACCCCATTTTCTCTTTTAACACTCTGTTGCCAATTAAACAATCTGTATCTCGTTCTTCCGTACCTTTAAACGCATGCTATTTTGACCATCGCTTTCTGATACCTTTTTCCCTCCATATTTATGGTATTTCAGATTTAAGTGGCCAGACTTGAGGTATGAAGGTTACTAGTACGTTTAGTTTTCCTTTAGCACTAAATTGAATGTAAGTTCGGTCGTGAAAACAAAGGTACATATTTTGATGTTTTATGGTTGTACGTTCATATTCGAGTCTGGCCATTTAAATCTAACACATCCTGTAAAATAATGCATGAATAATTAAAATGGAACTATCCTAGCACCACTGTTTATGCCTCTTCATCTTCAGTGACTGTAAAAACAAAAATCAGTTAGCTGAATTTGCAATCGGTACTGCACACGTATTCGTACAATAACAAATTAAAAATTTCTATATTTCTTATTCCATGTTTATTAGTATATTATTAATGAAAATGGGATCAAATACGACGGTATTTGATTTAATTTCAATTATATGTACGTTCTTCGAATTGTTTCTTAAAAATTCATAACTTCATATAATTGAGAATAGTACGTATAAGGCCATGTTTGAACTTACTTTCATGGAGAAAATCTTGACAATTCAGTGATAATACTCTCAAGAAGATACAACGACAAATATAAAAGTTTTTATTTCGTATTAACGACCATGACTGAAATCAAAATGCGAACAAATTTGAGTTACTGAAATATTGCGAATCCAATTTCATTTCTGTTATGCGGAAAATACTGTATCCTTACTGGATGTACCTACTCATCTATATAATAATTAAACTATCATCTTTGTGTTGATATTTATAATTGGATCATCCATTCGTTCCTAAAATATTTACTTCAGTATTCTTAGAAGCAGTAGCTTGTATTTTGATATTTTCATCTAGAGTTTTACATAAATTTCGTTCTAATTTTGCGTTTGAATGTTAATCTATTAAATAATATGTCATTTTATTATTTGTTTTGTAGTGCAGGACCTAAGGGAGATAATTTATACGAATGGGTGTCGACTATACTTGGACCTCCTGGGTCAGTTTATGAAGGAGGTGTATTCTTTTTAGACATACACTTTTCCCCGGAATATCCCTTTAAACCACCAAAGGTATGCTAGTAATATGATTAATTATTTACCAAATCTTACTTTGTATGAAACGACGGCATTTATAATTTTGAGTAATCATGAATTCCATAACAATTAAATTTTCAATAAATAATTTTAATTTTATTGCGTTCAGTGATAATTTTAATAAAGTATTAATAATTGTAATCACTACACTTTTTTACATATTTATTATACGTTATCTAAAATATTTATAAGACTAAATATTAGCGTCGTTTAAAAAAAAAGATTTTATTCGTATTTTAAAATAACATAATATATAGCTAAAAAAAGGATATTGAAAAATATTCGTTACACGAATTAAAATATATAAAAAGGAGGGAAGAATTTTATACATCTTATTTGTTTTTTTTACATCTTTCTATTACTGTAGTTCCTTACATGAAGTAAAACGTGTAGTTATTAATTATAACTACGCGGTTATGAATCATTTTTGTTTCATCTTAATACTTCTATGTAAATTTAGACAATAAGACAAGAGTATCGCAGATGTTAAAAAGGAATATAAATTATTATTAACTATTTATTTATTTTAGTAATCGTCTATTATTGTACAATTTTCAATTAAAATTGAGTCTGAAAATGATCCAACGAGTCCAAAAGTCCAAAATTAGGTACAGAAACAATAGGTAAAAGAAAATCATGTTATTATTTCTTTAAACATTCATATATTTTATGCTATCCAATACTTAAAAAGATAGTCGGTGACCTATGGTAAATTTTTATATGGAGAGGTAGTGCAAGAATACAATATAAAATTGTATTTTTTTGAGTTATTCGTTCATAATCGTGACACATTTTAAATGGAAATTCTACGAGTGATTTTTCAGTCCCTTGCCGCGCTTTTTTCAGGGCTCATCCCTCAAATGGAAAGTCCATCGTGGGTCCCCGATGATCCACGTGGCACGGAAAATACAAGGAACGTGACATTACCAATACATAATTAATTGTTAACATAACGTTTTTAGGTCACATTCCGAACACGCATCTATCATTGTAATATAAACAGTCAAGGCGTAATTTGCCTGGACATATTAAAGGACAATTGGTCACCTGCACTTACCATTTCCAAGGTCTTACTGTCTATTTGTTCACTTCTAACAGACTGCAATCCAGGTAAAATAAAATTAGTAGTCATTTTAGTTGAACTAATTTAAAGACTCAAACTTCTAACTAAAATTGGAAAAAAATTAATAAGTATTTAGGTAAATAAAGTGTTTCCTTTTTTACCCTATTATACAATTTATCATAACATTAATATATGTCCAAACGAATAGTGGTTAGAAGAAAGCTTAAAAAATATTATTACGCGTTCCAGCGGACCCTCTAGTGGGGAGCATAGCATCACAGTATCTCCAGAATAGGGAAGAGCATGATCGTATAGCACGGCTTTGGACTAAGCGTTATGCTACATGAACAATTTTTCGAAAAGATCTGCCCTTTTCATTTCTTCAAAATGAAGAACGGCCACTTAAAGGAGCCCATTTAACTATACTGAAATTTTGATTATTCGAATTGACAAATTATTTCTTAATGAATTAATGAAACAATGATTAAGTTCTTCCGATCAATCGAGCGTTATTTCTTATCATTTTAATCATCTTCCAATTTGATTGCGTTCTTTTAAATTATACTTCGTTCGAAGTTCTTTTACAATTTTCATAATTTACCGATGAAAAATCGAGTGAATTCAGATGTGCTCATTGACGTGATTTTAATGTTTAATTTCGGAAAAAATGTATGAAAATTTTTACAAACATTTGCCTAACTCATAAATCATTATGGGCATCGTTCAGTGAATCGTGATTTTAAGGTAAAATACATAAATGAAAACATTTTTAAGTCGAATTAGTGACGAAAATTGAAAGTTCGTAAGAATGTTCTGTTATGAAAGGTTCCAGTTTGTTTACGTTTGAGTCGTTACGAATTATCATTCGAATAATCATGTTTCTAGTTCTCCGCATCTTCGAAAAACTTATTGTATCTATATGTATATCGATCGAAGGACCGCTTTAAATGAAAGACTCTTCAAGATCGTCGATTCGATCATTGTGATGTGCTTTTATATCGAGTATGTAAATGTGCCTAAGATGAATGAATGTGCGTACATGTGCAACCAACTCTCTTTTTCACTCTGTAACTCTCGAGACAGACTGCACATTTTCCAGAATGTATTCTTATGGTTGATTTAAATGACTAAATATTTACTATAATTTCATTTTATCACAAATTTTTCATGACATTTTATGAAATTTAATTTAAATTTAATTTTGGTTAATCGTAGACGTATGTTTGAATTGACAAAAAAAAAAAGTTCCTAAATTAAAGGTCCTAAAATTCAATTTTTGTGATTTATCATACTTTATATATATACATACATTTAACATATTTTTTTTTATATATATATATACGTATAATACATTTTCGTAGAAGTATGTTTATTATTGACGTCAATAACGTTCATCCGTAATTTATACTATTAAAAAAGAAATTAATATTTCTTATTGTAAAGTACAATTCTACAAAAAATTTTCATGTGAACATATTCAAGAAAGAATCAATGCCTAAAGTTTTATTGAACAAAATTTATTGTAGAACGTGTTTGAGAAATGATAGTATTTGAATTTTAGGTTTCTTAAGTAATGGGAATAGTTAGTTCGCGTAATGTCAATTAATTGTAATAAGAGACTGTTATTATTTGAAATTTTTAAGGAATATGACTTGAGAGTAAAAGAGTGAAAGCGAGGGACCTCAGTTATTTTCTTTTGTCCTCTGTTTGTTTCGTTCATTTGCTCGTTTTAAGAACTCGCGATGAGATAGTATTTAACAAAGATGGGCAAAATTTTAATCGAATATTGTATAATTCAAATGCTGACTTTTATTCAACGAATAAAAAGTTCGTCTTTTTCTTTGTTGTTTGACACTTTTGTTTAAATAAGAATTTTGCCCATCTCTGGTATTTAAAAGGATACGTCCATCGATAGTATCGAACAATAGGTTAGGCAATATTATGAATAATACGAATAATTCGATTTGTTAGTAATTACGCTGATAGTTATCTTAAGAGGCCCATTAAATTTTCAATTTTTTTTTTTTATAATCCTATAAAAATTTCACATCAAGAAAATAGAACAATTTAATTAAGTAATATTATTTATTTCGTCAAAAAAGGCACACGGCAATTTATGGAAAAATTGTTTCTGTGAACCTTGATCATTTCAATACAAAGATTAACTTAGTTATATTTATTCAGTAATAGTGTTAATAAATTACTTTCAGCCGGTCTCTTATGAATTTAGCGTTAAATAATACACGAGTGCTCGTAATTAACTAAATGTTGCGCTTATTAAATTTGACAAAATTGGAATTTCAATCGTTTGGAATTCCTTTTTAAAATTATGTGCTAATTAGGCATGTGAAATTTAAATTGCTACAACTGTAAATAAACAAAATTTCTTGTATATTAGCGATAAATCGTAGATGATGATTTTTATCAAAATTTAATCGGTTACATTTTTAGAAAACTGCGATAACAGAAATAATAATCTCTTTTAATAAGTCTTACAAGGTTATACTTTTTGTTAGGAATAAATTAATTGAAAGAACAAATGAAGTATGTAAATTGTGAAATTTACTAAATTTTATTGTTAGGTAATGATTCGGATCATTTTAGCAGATTGCAGAATATTCGATGATAGATCTTTTTAGTAAAAAATAAATTTGCAGAAAATAATAGTAATTATAATAATATTATTTTAAGCATTGCGACTTTAATATTTTAATTAACGATATAGTTTCAAAATTAAGGTCGCGCGAACAAGTTTAATTTTCTATTTGACTTTGATTACTGTTGCTAAAATATCTATTTGTATTCTGCAACTTTTTCAAAGTATAATTTATTGATCTTTCGACCTCTAAAATTATACGGAGATTATATATTGAATCTACTATTTTATAATTAAAGGTATAAACAAAAAGGGGATGATTTTTATCCAGAAAGTATTACATACAAATAAATATGCAAACAATACCGTTTAAACGATTCTTTGAGGGGGTCGAAAAATAATTTCAGAAATTGGTTTGTAACTTTAGTGAATTAAAAGGAAGTCGTCAAAATGGCTAAAGATTATTTAAAAATATATAAAAGTAAGCGATACGATGTAAGAAATACTGTTTAAATTGAATTCATTCTACTTTATTCTTTCCTGCGAATTTATTTCTTTTATCAACATACAGTTGTAAGACAGTACAAGAGAACATCCCATATAATTACTGAATGTTAGCTGCTAATTCTATAAGTAAATATAACTAAATAAAAAAAAAAAAAAAAATGATTGTATAGAATTATCGCTGCCCTTTCTTTTACATCGAAGCAATCGTTTTTATTTCAATATTCCCAAATATTGAGAGTTTTTGTTTAAATAATTTATACAACTAATGGTAATTTCCTTGCAATTGTTTTATGTGATATACGTTAAATTGCAAATTCTTCTGTCGCTATCGACTTCCGGAATGAATAACGTGAATTAACTACGATTTAATCTTGTAAAATCGATCGATTTGAAAATATATACAACTGAAATCATATACATTGCGGAATTAGTGGAAATAATGGTTATACCAAAATAAAACGAATACAATGTTTACTTAATATAGTTTATTAATATAAATAAAAGCTATACGAACAAGGCGTGCTAAAGTGATCGGCTCCTTAAAGACGTTAATAATGTATTGATTAATTCGTTAAATCACAACTAGAAAAATATCGTAAGAAATTAAACGCTACAAACAACAATTGTTTCTTTTTTTCATTTAATATTAATTTCATTTTTTCTTACGTTGTCATCAGTCTTTCCTTATCAGCCAATTATTAAATGTATATACGAACAATGATTTTTCTTTCCAAATACATTAAACTGTTAATTACAAGTTTCTTATAGAATTACATAAATCAATATCGATTGGATCTTACATTAAACGAGAACATTTGTTTTGTTAATACGAAAGTTCTATAATTTAACATTTCGCAAAATCTAAAATAGTTTAAAATTAAATACACGTAAATTAGAGTTAATTTAACACAGACATGTAACACGTGTATAAATTTATGACATAAGACTATAAGTTAAAATAATATTACTACATACGGTCGATGAAATAAAAAAAACAATACTGCGGTTCGTAAATAATCCAATTGAAAATTAGTGAAAACGGAATATTAAATTATGAGACTCGAATGGAATTTACAAAATACAAACAAAATGATAAAGGTTACTTATTTAGTAATATCTCATACTTGGGAAACGAACGAACTAAAAGGAAGGTAATTAATATATAATTAAATGAATTGTTAGTTTACAGGTACAAACAGAATGGTTAATAATTATTTCGATTAATGCTAATCGATTAATTAACTGTTTAAACACATTTCTAAAAATTAGGCACACATTAATGTTTCAGTATTATCTACCAAGAAACTCACACTAATTGGTTTCTCTAGCAATTTCTTATTATTTTAATATTATTGAAACCTCGCTTATTCTTGCGTGTAACGTATAATTGTCACTCTAAATTGGTTACAATTAACGTAAATATCGAACACAGATAACCTGGAAAGCCTCATTAAATTATATCATTTTATATATATTAAATTGTTTAATCAATTAGACGTATTTGAAAGTTTAGAAATGAAAACAAATAATCGTATCAACTATTTACAATAATAATACTAAGTTATTATGTGTAAATATGAAAGTACAATTTATCATTATTTAGTCATAAAAAATTATAATGTTTCGTTTGTTTGATTTAATTTTCCATCCTTTATTTTCGAAATAGCAAGATTAAACGAAAATTTTGTTATTTCGTTAAATATCTTTTTAAGATAAAATCCGGTAAGAAAATGTTCTGTACAAAAGTTTGTTCTTTTCTTGCATAGAATAAAAATCTGTAAATAAAGATACTGATTTCCGTTCAAAGAAATAAAATTATCCTTCCAAATAACCTCGAAAGTGTCCAATGAATAAAAAATAAATAAGCCAAATATGTTTCCCCTTTGAAATCAAGAAACTTTTGTATTTAACATTTTTGCCAAAAATGTGTCGTTTTCGAGATACTTAGATTTAAAGTTTTCAAATGAACACCTTGAACGCGGGGAAACATCAAAGAACTTAATAATTTCACGCACAGTTCGTGCAATCACAGGAATCGCCGTGTATAAAAATCGCATGAAAAAAGTGCTTATTCTACACGTAAAAAGTTAATTAGGATTTAGGTAGGTACCGAAAAGTACTCACAGCTCGTTAAAGTTAAATGATTTGAAGAACGTTGAGAAAGGAACAATATAGTGTGATCCCCGGGGCCGCATGATTGTAATTATGAGTAAATTTACATTTACTAGAACTATCAGAAACAATAATTATTGTGTCCATAAACGATTCGAGTTATTAATTTGTTTTCCAAGAGCTGTAAAAATATACGTATACACGCCCAGACTTAGTAATATTTAAATGTATAATTAATTATAATTATCGCTGTGCCATCGTCGATCCTCTACTATCCAGGTCTTCCATACTCCTTTTCTTTGGCTGGAGAAATCTGATCCCACTCGTTTCATTTCTTAATTATTCTCTTGTTGCATTAAAATATGCGAGATTTCAAAATAAGGGAAAAGGGATTGCAATTACAATTGTTATAATTACAATAAAATTCGTTAAATCGACGCAATGCCATGAGTTAGCGATATTATTTTGTGATTTTGGAAGCTATTTTGCGTAAACTATAATGTTGCAAAGTTTCGAATCGTTCGTGTCAGCTATTTGTTAATTAAATAGTCTACTTTGCAAAAATTAGAATAATTTTTTTAAAAAATTCTTTCTATTTAATGCAACGATTCCAGATAAAATTAGTCAATGTTGTTGAATTTTATTTATCATCGCACGATTTTGCTCGAGTTTCAAAATTCAAAAACAATTTCTCTTTTGTCAATGCTCAATTAAGAAATGATATAAATCGTAACTATACGTACATGGTCTAACCGAAATAGGTAGTCAAACTTTAGATATTTAGTCTACTCGTTTTGAGAATGAAAATGTAATTATGTTAGAAACAATACGCTAAATGAATTAAAAATCTTGCACAGTGTGAAAATTTAATATTAATATAATAAATTTAAAATTTATTACTGATAGTCTTTTAGTTTGCGACATGCCATGAGCCAAATATACAATGATCATTTTATCTTTTTTTTTTTTCCAAACATTCTTATGCCATAAACTTTAATTTCATACATAAACACAGTCTAACAAAGAAAGGTTTGGTTTTAACCATTTGGCAAATATTGGCAGTAATTGAATTAGTTTTTCCAATAGTCTGTTTTCTTCCATAGATAAACTGCAGATGAACATTGGTTTAGTCTGCGATCAGGTTTTAAGTAAATGGTCTTGCGACGACTTTAGAATTATTCTCTTAATGAATGCACGACGAACAATACTTAGTGTTACAATGCCTCCTAATTGATGTCAGATCAGTGTGCTGCAGTTTCGCTGGAAGTAGAAATTAATTAAATCGCCCATGACTATACATTGTTTCTGATAAAATTACATTTAGTGTCATGTGTGGCAAAGCAAGAATGTGCAGTTTACGCTTTCCAAAATAAAGAACCGAATTAGAAACCTGTAGTGCTAAATATATTACATTTGTATTACACAGTCAATATTAAACGTACCAATTATAAATTGTACTTGATTTGGAATTTGTTATAAGAAATTAATAATTGGTAGTATTATTTTTTGCTATTTAGGAAGAATACGGTATGGATAACTTTGCTCAAATCTCCATACCATGTATTTCGTATCTCGGAGGATCTAAATGCGATATTGCCGAATGGAGTCGAGAAAGCTGTATAGACAAAGGTATTTTTGACCATGTTGAAATTAACAGACTCTATTTCAGAAATATTCCAGATATACTGCAACAATCAATATATTTTGCTAAAAGCATGCTTGCTTTCTGTACTTCATTTATATCAGTCCAATCAAATTAGACTTTTACTATAACTTTTTAATAAAGCTTTGAGCATTGTAACATTTTTTCTCATTTTTACTCAAAGAACATATTGGCGAAGATTTGATTAAAGAATTTTGTGGCACATTGTATAGTAAATATGTTCAACAGTATAAAATACATACAAAGAATATATATATATATATATATATTTAGAAATGTAAAGAATTATTAGAATCGCTAGAAAAATACATTGAAATTGTTGGGAAAACGCTTCCATGTGTGAGTGCATTTGTGTATAGCTATGCGCACAGCTGTCTGGTATCAAAGAACATACAAATGTAAGCCAGATTTGAAAGTTTTAACAGTTTATAGATATCTTAAAAACGAAGCTTTAGATTTCAAAGTGATATAGATATAGATTGTATCATATTCATTTTTTTGGCACGAAATAATTTGCATGCCCGGTTTCTCTCATTACTTTGAGACACTCATATAATTTATATAATATTTTGTTATCATTTATATAATGCAGTTAAAGCATAATGTGATCTGTACAACAGAACAGTCTTAAAATTCTTAAAACAGTATTTCGTTGTAAATAGAATAAAATTATAGTAATATATATAATATATTATATATTATATATTATGCACGGAAGCAATGACTTTGAAAAATATATTATAATTAGAAATCTTAGTATAAAATACTTCAATGGAATTAAAATTTTCATTCCGTTCTTTAACACCTAGCGTCAATTTAATGTCTAAATCATGGAAAGCGTAAATATAAAAATTCAGTTTTTTGTTTTAAATCGAACAGCATTAATACTAATCGAACGCGTTTGTTTACTAAATGCATCGATCTTGCATCAACGCAAAACATACATTGTTCCATATAACATCCAAAACTGATTTTCAAGTTTTTCAACGTACAATCGTGCAATCATATAATCTTATTGTTACATTTATTAATAATGTTTTATCGTGTTAACACTATATAAACTTCGTACGAACAATAAAACGTTTTCTTATTTTTTAAATAAAGAGACATTTTCTCAGATTGTGTCTATGCTACGAATGTACCCTTTTTTAAATAAAGCGTATTCACTGAATAAACGACATATTACGTTCTGGTATAAATATGAACATTTCAGAAAATTAATTATATTGGCCAAGATATTGTGGATTATTATCCCACTGGTAATTAATTGAAGAATAATACAAGCAATGGTAAAAATGTATTACAAATTTTACTCGTTATAAATATTATTATTTTACTAATCTATCTGATTGATAAAACCATAAATGTCTTTTTAATATATTATTCTTCTTTTAATTAAACGTTTTACTATTGCTATTTTATTTAGTACTTTCTAAAAATTGTAATTATAATTTGTGAAACAATAGGTAGAAAAAATCACCGTACAGGATTCGACAAGTCATAGCGCTAGAATATTTTTAACAATTACAATAATGTCTCGATTAAAATTGAATAAAAAAAAAATTAAATAACATACTGATATTTTGCAAACTAAAATTATGAAGTAACTTCTTCGTTGTAACAAAGCGAAAGTTAATATTTATGTATAATAAAATTAAAAGCTTAACATAAATATATATTACTTTCGATTTGTAATTCTTAAATATCCGTGTGTAATTTGTAACAAAGTACAAAGATCTTGTTCCATTATCGTAGAATAGAAGTGTTCAGTCTTAAAGAAATGGTTATAGAGACAAGATATACTGCACAAAAACACTTGCTTCAAACACTTATATCAAACTCTTTCGAACATCAAAGTAACACTATTAAGTGTTCAGTCTTAAAGAAATGGTTAGAGAGACAAGATATACTGCACAAAAACACTTATATCAAACTCTTTCGAACATCAAAGTAACACTATTAATGTAAGTTATAATATTTAATACCACCAATACCATTGCTACTACTATTATTTCTGACAGTAGTAGCATCAGCAGTAATAATAACAATAAAAGTGAAAGTGAATATTTATACATGCATAATAAAATATAAAACAATATTATTAGCAACTGTAGCATTGATAATTTTAGGTAGAAGTAGATCTTTTTATATAGGATGTTTACAGAAATGTGGGATATGTCTTCAGGATCAATCTTATGTGTCAAAATAATGAAAACAATTCTGTACCGTTTAATACTTTTTTTTCAAAATGCTTGTAAAAGTAATTTTATCATTGGCTTATACTTTTACAGTTTTAAAATAGATTCCTGCCTAAACATCGGTGAATTATAATTATTTGTATTACGAAAATCGATTCTAGAAAAGAAAAAAAAAAAAAAAAAAAAAAAAATGATAAAAGATCGTTTTCGTTATTTTGACGAGTGTAGTTATTGTTTAAAAAAAAAATATCCACATTTTGTCAGGCATCGTATATAAAAGTAAACTATTCTGTCTTACCGTCTTTGTGCAACATAGTAAAAATGATGTACAATGTGCAACTTGTGCCATATTCTGTTACTTAAAGAGAAGAATCAGAATGATTATTACATAAATGTGTAATAGTGAAAGCAACAGAGCTCATTTTAGAAGAGTATGAGTGCAATTTTTAGGCATTACAACTGTAGGTAACTCTGCTTACACAGTCTCGTACTCGCGACGGATCGAGCGTGCCAAACAGCATGCGAAGATTACCCCAATTATCTGAAATTAACAAATTCTGTCACATTCTTCAATCCAAAATAAATAAACTTTACTATTATTTTCATTAATTACAATCATTATAGGAAATGTTACAACCGGAAATAAAATATAAATATAAATTAAACAAGCAATAATTACCTGAATAACAGCAACTCCGATGCCCACACCACCCAAGATCAATGCATTATGCTCAATAGCTGCTTGAAGATTATACATACATCCCTTTTCGTATACATGAATTGAATTTGAATCACATATACTGTCTATGGGCACTTCCCTGCAGCAGGAATTCGGTATAATGTTTTCTACAAAACCAACGTGAGCCCAATCATTTGAACTTCTCATTCCACAACATTGCAGCTGAAATTTGACAATTGTTTGGTATTACGAACAATACACAAAATTCATACAAAAGAGAAGCAACACTGTGTATGACATTTTATTTTTTCTACTGTTGAGAATGGTATTATGTATATTTACATCGTGTTGCATGATGTCCCAGGATTTACGAATATCGTCGTTGCTTAAATAGTTTTCCATGGTGGCATTCAATCGATTTTCTACCATTTGCCGAACTTCTCCGCGCATCATGTATCCGGAAATACCAGCACCAAGTTCCAGGGCGAAAATTAGAAGTAGTAATACGGAGAACTATATAAAAAATAAAAGGATAAGCTGGATATTTTTAATTTAAATTTGTAAATATTCAGAAAGAATTTTTATCAGGTTGATCATAACGTTCTTAAAAAGAAATTATTTAATAACAAAGAATTCCTGTTTTAATATTAACATTAAATATTATAAATTTGTGTATGATAAATTTATTAACTTATTAAATTTATTTATCGGTTTTAATTTCATAATTGTGAGAATATTTTATGATATATGTAATAACTGTTCGTTACCGTAATTATCATGCAGTGGTTCTCTTTAACAGCTCCGCAACAGCCAAAGAACGATACGATGAACACAATAGCACCTACTACGATCATTAATACCGGTGCTACAAAGAACCAACTGTCCATAAAATTGTTGTAACCACCGTAAACAACAAGAATTACAGTGCCAACTGCAATGAATACGATTCCCGTTATCTGTAACCACAAAAATTCGATAGCTTTTGAAAACAATAATACACTTCGTACGAATTTCTTTACAAATTTTTTAGGTGAATCGAAATAACGGTAATTAGCGTCTAATGGTATTCATTCATTCAATGAGCGTATAAATGAATTTTTTTACATAAAAATTGCACGATCGAATTTGTATCTCGTGTATACGTATTTTGTGTGTGTTTACTACAATTTAAAAACAAATATTGACTGAAAAAATCACAATTTTGCTTCTACAGTAACGATTACTATTCTAAATAATATCGACGACATACTTTTCAATCGAAGTACAATAAATCAGTAATACAAAATTGTACATCAACTTCTAGGGGGCTATTGTAAAGGGAAGGTTTCTAAATTTAAACTCATTATAAAACGAATTGCGAACAAAATTTATTAAACTCTGTGGAATCATCTTCATTTTCTTGCTCCTCATCAGAGTACAAAAGCGTTTTCGAAAAATTCAGTCCAGATTGGAAAAAGCAAAGATTTTGCCTTTTAAAATGAGGAAAGGTACACCCTTGTACAATTTTATTTTTTACGAAGTTACAACAGTTCAAAGATTGACAATATTACAACTTAAAATTAACGATCCCTTAATTTTGAGTATGTAGTGTTTTTCAGAACCTACACGTTGTATAAAAATTGTCAAAACAAACTTGTATATTATATTTACTCAATTATTAAATATCTATTTTTATTTCATATTTTCCATTGCTCTTGTTCGTCCATAAAAACATATGACTCGTATCTGTCGATATACTTTTAATTACGACGCTGTTGCATCGCAATATACGGATTTTCTTCAGTCGCAATTAACAATTCTTTTACCAATTTATTTATCGTCGTTTCATACTTGTTATTTAAGGTTTAAGCATAGCTCTGAAGTGATGGGATTAACAGCTAATATTTTAATTGACTTTTTGAGAAATATAAAAATTACTACAATATGCATTGACTGAGTGACGAAATATGGGAGGCTTTGCGCGGGAAAACGCAATGGGTCTTTATTTCCTTTTTCCTACTTGGATTTGAAAAAACCCTGGATCTAACTTAGACCTAACCCTGCCCTTCAGCCGAATGATCACTATGTTGTTCACGCGTCTAGTTACAATGAAAATAACGAAAAAAATAAGTCTTGCCGATCCTTCGCTAATACCTGCAGTATACATCTGTTAAGTGCGTCACAAGCTTCGTGCCGTGACTTTAATGCCGTGAAATTAACAATTTTTATACGTATAGCTCTACTGTTGTTTTACTGGATGTCGATTATTGAGAATAACTAATTATTGGAACGCGAAATAGAATACACGAGTATATCACAAGATTTACATTAACACAGCTAATATCTTTATGATTATCTTTCTTGATCATTTTCCAGTACACCTTATTTTGTTCCTTTCTCATTTACAAACTACAAATTTCTATAAATATTGACTTATTGTTAATATTCTACTCTTGTCTAGTCAATATTAATTACATAATTCAAATAATCTATCTTGTGTTTGATTCTGGAATAATTCGGATGTTTGCAATATTTCTTTGGATGTTTAAACCTTTTAACTCACAATATACTTTGCAATTCATTTGTAACATATACTGCATCATGTTTGAAACTTTTAGCCCAGCATGCGAATATTGCACATTTGGGTTCAAACTGTAAACACTTTGCACGTGTTCTTTGACAGTAGATAGCAATAACGTATCAAACATATTTCTTGTAGTGCACAAACTTCTTCGAAGTGGGAAGATTGATTAAATCAAGAAAATAGTACACATGCTATCATAATTTTGCACAAAATACCACACTGACTTGTTTCTTCAAAAGCCTGAATCTATAATATCCAACAAGGGTTCATGACAGTCATTATTTTTGTCTCATAGATAATACCTAATATTGTCTGCAATAGGAAAGTACATATGCCCAAAGAAAAGACAGAAATAATCATATGCTTGTTTAAACAAGTTTCATTGCTGAAAGTTACAACTTAAAACTTCAAAACCATTTATCTATGCTTTAGTAGGTTACATAAAGACTTATTTATCTATATTGAAAATTATAATATATACAAGTAATGAAAGGTTTAATCTTTTGGTTTATAAAAGTTTTACTTTGTAATATATGTTATTATTTTATCTATAATGTTATTCTTGTCAATAAAATGAAAACAACTTTCCTAAATGTTTTGTATTTAAGATACAAAATACAATAATGGAAATACGTATAAGCAAGAAAAATAATTTTCAATCCTGCATGGCAAGTAAAAAAAGAATAAAATAATTTATAATGCTATATACATTTATGAAAGACAAACATGGCTATAAACTATACATATATATAATTTGTAAAACATAAACATTCACACATATACGTATATATATATACATACATAAGCAACACTTATTTATTAATTAGGGGAAAAGCTATACTTTATTTATATTATGATTGGATTAGAATCAATTAAAAAATTTATTAAACTTAAATTCACTTAAATCACTTAAATTTACTAAAGGTAAGAATTTTGTAATTAAAATTTTTGTATACTTATTTACGTACGCGTAATGTAGTTAGCAAAATTCAAAAGCTAACATTTAATATGTGGGGTTTAATAAAAATAACTATTTGGACGAGACATTAGAAAGTGAAAAACATCCGTTCTTATGATATTTTTAACAGGGAAAGTTCCTACAATAGACATTGCCAGATTCGTATATTTTATATATTATATTCACATTCAGTATTGTAATAAACTACCGAATATTATTGCATATTTGTTACACTGTAAAAGTATACGGATCAAGAACATTTCTGGTATCGAGAAACGAAATATGTATTTGTACTATACAAGAACTTTTGCTTTTACTTTTTCTGTATTCTATTTGAACTAGAATTTTTTCTCTCGAGGAATGTTTACTCGCAAGGATTTTTAAAAAATACCATAACATTCTTATCTCCCGATACAACAGCGTTTGAATAACAATAATTGAATGAATTTCTTCGATAGATGCGAAGAGGACGATATCAAACAGAATTAGTTACGACGACAGCAATACAACATGGAGACTCACTGCAAATATTACGTTGAAGAGAAACGTCAAGTATTTGATGCAAGCCATTCCGCCGGACACCATTTTTTTTGCAGTCACTGTTCACTATTTTCAAGATAAACAAGCTATAAATATTCACAGAAGAAACTGGACCGAACACCGTGTGCCTAGTTTCTATAATTGCATTGATATTATGCACCTCAACAAGTTGTACGTGCTTCGAAAGCCCGGTAATGAATACTCGTATATTTGTCTATCCAACCAGACTGTGGGTGCCAGATTGTAGACGGGAGTCAATGAAAATTTCCCCCACCCGTACGCAATACTAATGCACGTAAACGCGTGTACGTGAACTGCATATACGGGTTATCCGTTCGTAAATGTCCAAGCAAATATCTCGTAAACAGTTGAAGTTACAAAAAAGTTCATTGAAAAAAATTTACACTGTTTTAAGTCGACTACAAGGTGCGTGTAAATTATTAGTTTTTATTTGGGAACTTTTTGAATTACGAAGGTCAACTTAGTTTTTTTAAATGGATACACATCATTTGTTTTGCATATTTTGATAGCAGAGGTCATTTGCAATAAAATTGATATCCCCTTAAAATTTGTTATTACGTATCGTTTACAAGATAATTGGCATCTTAAGTATTAAAGTAGTAATTTGTATTGCGTCTTTAAACTAATTATAAGGTTAAAATGATAAAGAGCTTAAGAAAGTAAAGAAACAATATTCTAATAATTTGGCTGATAGATATTGTAGAGTAATTCGTAATTTTCCAAATTATTTTACTTTAATTTTGAAATAGAACAGAAAAAAGTCGGAAGAAAGTTTTCGTAATTATAGTATAATATTCCGTGCTCATACTTACGTTTGTCCTTACATTCTCTTAATATTGATTCTTCGCATTATAATAGATACTCTGCACGTCATTCGGCCCAGTTCGATGTGACTCTACTCTTACTAATAGTAACTGTTATTAATTTAAAATTATTTTGGATATTACGTATACAAACTATACTTAATAATCAATAAAAAAAATTATTTGCCACGCGGACGGATAGTATTTCGGTCATTCTACGCCAAGTCAGTCACATTTTACCTGAAAATAAATATTCAGTTCGTGTATCGTTCGATGACGTTTAATTTTGCCTTTTGATATTTTTTTTGTATTTTTAATCGTTTTAGAAACATAGTTTTTCCCAATTACGCGGAACACCTTGCGTAGGGATGACGTGAAAATCACACACGAATAATAAAGTTTAGTCTGCATTGCCAAAGATTTGTCAAAATACTGGTAAATAGCATCGAGTCTTTTGATTCGTAATAATATTACATTAATTAATCGAAGAGTTTATAATACCAAACAAAGACGTTTAAATAGCGACAAGATATTTTATGTAAATGCGTATGTAGAATAAAAAATTGATTTGCAATATATGTTATGTAAAATGAAGAACGCTTTCAACAGCTGCGGTGTCCGAGCGGTTAAGGAGATGGACTTGAAATCCATTGGGTTCTACCCGCACAGGTTCGAATCCTGTCCGCAGCGATTCATTTTTTTTATTTAAAAAAAAAATTACTTGCTATTTCCAGCACGTATATATCCATACATTTATTATATTATCGTAATATATAATTTATCGTAATATTTTAGATTCATTTTATTAGTAATTTCTAATAAAGGGAAAATTATTAGGTAACAATTTCGAAAAATGTACCATGGAAATTTATTATACGTAATTCCTTCACAAGTATATTAATTAATTGTAAAAATTTTATTAACATAATATGATTTTAGAGCATCTTGATTTTTCGAACGATAGATTTAACGTTCAGCTTAACAGATCAGGTTTGTACGTTGTCCTATTCACAAACGATTAAATGTTCAATGGTTTAAATTGTTATAGAGTTTCAAATACGATATTGGAGAAAACTATCGAAGTAATATTTTGACAAAAGAAAAGCGATTCTTCGTCTAAAATAAAGTACATATACCGTGGCTAGTAATCCTTTCCTGTGTATGAATAATGGACGCGTGCTCAATTACCGACACGATAATACGTGTGAGTCATATTCTGTGTTTTCACGCATAGGCGTAGCAACTGGTCGATGTTCCAGTGCCGACAATAGTCACTCATAGTATATCGCAAATCAGTATAGTTAACGTCGTGGCTTTTAAAATTGATTTCGAGGCAAAATAATTAAGAAAATTTCTTTCCTACAAACAATTTATAGGAATTAAGTCTACTTGTTTGCCTTTGCTTTTAATAAAAACTCTAGCTAATGCTATTGCAAATAGCAATAGCTATTTTACTACAAAGAAAAATCCACGCTGTTTTAATTGTGACGCTCTTATTGTGAATGAATTTATCGCTACAGTTTCATAAAGTTTAATTACCTATTACATTGGTCAACAGTGTTATTTATAATACTGGACGTTTTGGCAAAGAAACAGTCTCGAGCGGACAAGAATGGATCTACATAAATTTCATTTTTATTATTCAATTATTTAAAATTTCGATTTCTAACTAAAACTTAAAAATAAAATAATCTTCTATCCCTTTATTCAGGTAATTCGTTTCATTTTTGAATAACGAGTATTATTACGTATTATAATTTACGATTGCATGAAATTGCCGTAGACCAGCGAACGGACAAAGACAGAAAGAAACAAACTTCTTTATAAAAATATGTATGTAATCGTGTAATGTTTCGTGTACGGTTGGTACGTACACGTCTTTATCAATAGATAATGCGATATATCGAGTCGAGTTTATATGTTTTCAGCGTTCAGTCGGTTCTTCCTCGCAGTTCGGAAGCGATAAGGAGAAGTGTTGTTCTGTAGTGCAGCTGCGTGCAAGAAGATCCTTGAAGAACGTGCATCAAAATGGCTGCCACACACCTTGACGTTGGTCTACGATGCATCAAATACCTGCTGTGCGCCGTTAACTCTCTGTTTGTGGTCTGTAACCACATTTTTCTATGTTCTTTTCATTTTTCTAAAGATTACTTCATTATGTTTCCTAGATACCTGTTCTATTCTAGTAAATTAATATTTGATCTATCATATCTGTCACATCCATTCGTTCATTCCGCATTCTAAATCCATGCATTGCAGTTCTATTCGATCCGAATCTCTTTTTGCATTTCGATTCATGAATTTATCCATTTTCCAAGTCACTCTAAATTATTGAATAATTCCATCGACAATTGCAAGCATCCGCACCTGCTGCTTACGACTCAATATCCAAAGTTCAATTATTTTCGTGTAATTATTGGTCGAATTGCCATTTATTTCTTTACTTTCGTTATTTGCTCCGCGCAAACAATTCCGATTCGTTGAAACGAAAATTTCCGGCTAATATCAATAACCGAATGGGCAATTATACGAGTAATTCTGTAAACGTAAAATAAAATACATGGTTCCATCGCATACTTACGCCGCGTAGCTCATTGTACTCTATTCTGCTTCGTTATACCCTACTTAAATTCCATGTTATTCAATATTCATCTTCGTTTTCCCTCTCTAAATGGAAGCTAGAAAAGCAACTGTCCGGAATATTTCGCACACCACTGTACATTAACCTTGTTATAAGGGACAAAAGGAGAACGATGAATAGGGTCAAGGCTGACAATAACGATAACTGCAGCCGACGTCCATTTCTTTCCCTGTTCAAAGAAAAAGCATAAAGGAAAATAACCATATTTGTCGTTGAGATTCAATAAGGTAGGTGGACTCTCGATATGGACGTGGATCATAGGCTCTACGCTATCGTTCGGACGGGCAGTAAGATCGATACCAGCTGGACGAGGTCAAACCTCGATGAATTATTACTGTGCAGAAGACTTGCAACGCCATAGGTTGTCGATGTCTTGCAATTTGTCACTTTTTTTACTATCGGTTTCGTTATTTCCTTTGAGAAATTTCAGAAAATCGCTTAATTCATTGAGGAAACTGTTACTTGACTACTGACGAGTCTATGTGAATTGAAATTGTCGAAATAATTGAACATTGTATCGCGTAACAGCAAAACCTGAATCTTCTAATAGATTCGAAACAACAGTACAGACTTATTACTTTTTCGTAGCCCGCGAAAATGTTCGCTTTCTGCGATTGGTATCAAAGTAGAGAACTGTTGTTTTGTAGACGTAAATAATAGCCCGTCTTATCAGTTCAGATAAATTTGTAATCTCTTTGATGTTGATAACAGAATTCTTTTCTTCACTGACATTCATACTAAGTATGACAATTTTTTGGGTTCCAAAACTCCTATTTAATGAAATTACAGAATTATTCGTACCGTTCGATAAAATGAATATCTATTTAGTATTTTAACGAAAATAGTCGTAACTGCATTCGTTTTCCTTGAATATTTTTATACGTCGAAATTGTAGATGCATCATAGATTTATCGATAAAATATTGATATATGATATATTTCTTGGAAATTTGAAAGAAAAGAAGTAATAAAATGTGTGTCAATGTATTAAATATAATTTCATACATACGTTAATCGTATTATTTGCCTCGATCTTTTTTTTAATGTTGGGAGTCTCACAAATGTATTCACATTTCAGTTAACGGGGATAATGATTATATCAGTTGGAACAACAATTTACGCAGTTTATGAAGACTTCTCTCATTTCCTCGATCCAAGTTACTTTTCTCCAGCAACTCTGTTAATTGTAGTTGGGATCTTTGTGTTCGTAATAGCATTTCTAGGATGTTGCGGAGCACTTCGGGAAAGTACCTGTATGGTTCTCATTGTAAGCATCCTATGATTTCTTTTAACATCTGATATACAGGTTGTTTGGCTTATCAACGAAGGCCGATTTTGCTAAAAATTTGGTGGGATCTCAGAACAAGAATATCAAACTTATACAGGGTGTTCGGCCACCCCTGGGAAAAATTTCAATGGAAGATTCTAGAGGCCAAAATAAGACGAAAATCAAGAATATCAATTTCTTGACTGAGGCCTCGTTAAAAAGTTATTAACAATTAAATTCAAAAATTTCAAATCGTTCTAAAAAAATTATTTTCGGTTGCGGGGATCAATTACAATTATTTTCGGTGAATAGACGTACCCCCGAAATCCTACCCACTTTCTAGAAAAAAAATTCGAGAAGCTGTAAAATTTTTCAACGGAAAAAAAAAAAATTTCAAATCGTTTTGGAAAAATTATTTTCGGTTGCGGGGGTCAATTACAATCATTTTTGGTGAATAGACATACCCCCGAAATCCTGCACATTTTCGAGAAAAAAATTCAGTATGAGTGGAACTTTACACGTTAATAACTTTTCAACGAAGCCTCGATCAACAAATTAGTATTCTTGATTTTCGTCTTGTTTTGGCCTCTAGAATATCCCATTAAAATTTTTCCCAGGAGTGGCCGAACACCCTCTATACGAAGTTTCATTTAAATAGATTTACCTGTGTTGGCGCGATCGTATCAACAACAAAAACTTTTTTTAACGATCAAGAAGTCTTAAAACATGTTTCGTTTGAAAAATATTATCTCGAAAGTTTTAGCCTATAGAATAAATCCAATCGGACTACCATCAGTGGCCAAATAGCCTATATGATTATTATGCACGAATTAAATCGCGTGTCATATTTTTTAACGAACGATTTCGATACAAACTACTTTTGTGTATTTTATAATAGCGAACAATAATAAATTGTATATTAATTCAGTTTGCAGCGTCTCTTATAATAATTCTTATACTGGAATTAGCCGCTGCAATTGCGGCTTATGCACTTCAGGATAATATAAAAGACCTCCTAAGAGACAAAATTAACGTTACCATGCATCAGTACGATGAAAATCCCGAAGCAAAGGATGCCATCGATTTTCTACAGTCGAGAGTAATATTTTCATTTTTCAATGATCATAGAATGTATTGTGTATACTAAAATATTTCGTATAATTACAGCTTCATTGCTGTGGGTACGACGGATATACAGATTGGGAAGATATTATGCAAAAGGATAATATCGAGCTACCAAAATCTTGTCAAATATGTACTTCTGACGAAGTACATGGTATTATATGCCTTCCACATGCCCCTGGATGCATTAGGCGTCTTTCAGTTATTGTTAACAGAAGCGCGCTTTATATCGGGACTGGAGCTGTAGCCATTGCTCTTATTCAGGTTTACATTTATTACATTTAATTTATTCGTTCTTCTGACCAGAAACTTTATAATTTGTCAAGGAGAATATAATTGCAGGTATAATATTCGAATTTAAAAATAACTAACTCGAATCGTTTTTATTTTCAGTTAACTGGAATAATGTTTGCCTGTATGTTAGGCCGAGCAATTAGAAGACAGAAAACGGAAAGAGAGCGACGTAGATGGGAATTGAGAGAAAGTTTGGTCAATGGATATCAGCCATTAGGAAAATCTGATCCTCTTACTACTTTTCCTGTTGTGTACATGTCTTCTGATCCTTTAAAGAACACCTAAAAATGTTTGTTTTTGTAAATTCTCAATGAATTACTTTTTCATTTAATAATTTGCCTTATTAAACATTCTATTTCAGCGTTTTTAAACATTTCCTATCTCAACGTCATTCTGCCTTTCGAATTTCTAGAATGAATAAATAAATTGTCTTTAAATATTTTATTATACGCTTTATTGCAAAAAATTGTATCCAACTTTTAGTTTCATCGAAAGATCGAAGCTCTCTGTAACAGTTCTTTAACTTCTTCGTCCTTTGATAAATTATTTCGATAAAAAGTCGTTAATTCACGGTAAGCTAAACAAATTCGTCGCGATTTTACGTCTTCTCTCAGAACGCAGTGTTCCCATTCATACCTAAAAGGAATGTTTCAGATTAATATTTGTTCAAATTAATGTGATAGATAACGGCAGGAGACAACATAAAAAATTGGTTTTCTTTCGTGTATTTTGTGTTATGTTTTTTTTTACATTCCGTTTAAGACTTTAACGAAATATGAGCGTAGATATACATATTATTATAATAAAGAATGATTTATTTAGATATATAAGAATTAATACTTTAAATAATTCTATTTTAAATTGTTAACTGTCTTCCTATTTATTTATGTATACTAAAATAGGAAAAAATAGGGGACAAAATAATTTAGCTCTGGTTTGAAAAATACAGGGCACGATTTATTTTATTCAAGTATAGTAGATTTAAGCATGGTGAAATAAAAAGATTCTTTTTTTTTAAATTTGTTACGTGAAATTTCCATAACGTTAAAGCTTATTTATTTATACTTCTATTCATAGCGCGTAAAAACTCGCCTACCTTGCAGCACCATAAAGAACCATAAGCGACCCCTCAGGCATCGGTAGCCTTACAATTACATTTCGAACATCTCCATTTTCATTTTTGTCTTCGAACGTAGAATATTCAGCAACATCATTTAAATTATATTTGGTATTTGGACCAGAATAAGGTATCATCGTTAAAACTGAATTGCCCGTAACGTTGACGGTTACTATTCGTTCGCCCCAAACCCAACAATCATCGATATGTGGATCTATCGAAGCTCCTCGTAGGGGGTCATATTCTAAAGTACATTGTTCCACTGTTTGGAAACTTTTAAGTATAGGTATTTCCAAAAATTTCTGTTGCACGAAGTGGGTAGATTTTGGGAAACCGTTGAAAGAACCCAAACGAAGTTTTTTCTTTTTGAAATTGCATTTTGGACCGAAGTTCTGAATTCGTAAAATTGTTCTTTCGATTACTTAATCGAACAATTAAATGTTTTCAAAGAAATTTATAATAACTATAGAATACTTTTATTTCTTTAAATTAATAATATGTATCAGTAACTAATATCTTAGGGTTCTAACCTTTATCCGTTTTCTGTCTCGTATACAATTCTCGCGTTTTATTAGGTCGTTTGATACGATTACTTAAACGTTCAGTTTTTATTTTCGATTAAAAGAATTTTCAAAGTTAAATTGTTCATCTTCCCAATTCGTTGATGTTTTACCGTTGTCGATTTGATGCTAAGGAAAAAATTACGTTGTGAAAACGAGGAACGGATGAAGGTTAGGAAATTGTTAATTTCTGTAATAAGAGATTATACGTATTACTCTGCTGAAAATACCTGTTTTCTTCTTCCGCTCTGTGAGACTTCCCAAGGTATATCATCCAGTGCTTTCGTCAATAAAGCAATGTCATTATGATTCAGGAAATCGAGCTATTCGTATACAAAATGTGTGTTTTAATTATGTCGAGGCACGACTGTTTACGTGTACATAGATTTCAAAATATTATGATATAGTTTTTGTCAATATAGAACCATTGAACAAAACAGCTTAGTTTTTTCAAATTTTATATTATACATTTTTGTGAGAAACGCAATTTTGTTATTTTTGGCGTACGCCTTATTTTGTCATGTAGAATTACCTCCTAAAAGAATATTAACACTGTCGATCGGTAACGAGAATTCTCGTTTTCATAAGACTATACATTACAATTAAAATAATTGTATATGACTAAAATCACCGATCGTCAATGTGTTCATATACGCA
The DNA here is from genome assembly GCF_051014445.1 of Colletes latitarsis. NCBI lineage: Eukaryota > Metazoa > Arthropoda > Insecta > Hymenoptera > Colletidae > Colletes > Colletes latitarsis. The sequence goes on along the minus strand of NC_135135.1, from coordinate 19,332,159 downwards.
TAGAAATTTTTCAATGTTCGAAGCGTAATTAGAAAAGACGTAATTTTCTTCGAAATGAAGTTCTATTTATCGTGTACGACAATCGTACCTTTTCCATTCAAATCGATGCTTAAGAAACACATTACGCAAGGGAGTCGATTATAAATAATAATCGAAAGAAATATCAAAATAAACGATTTCTTAAATACAAAATAAATACCTTTATATAAACACCAGGAAATTCAATAGATTTTCCTCGATGATCCGGATGGTTTGCGTAAATATCGCTATTCCAACCGGGCCAAGAGAGGTTGCAAAGGGGGCAGTAGACATAACTGGAATATTTCTGAAATATTAAATAGTTATAACTCGGAATAGTTAAAAGTGTAATAAAAATGTTCGCGAAATTGTCAAAATTCTATATAACTATTGTTCCTTAGTGCCCCATATAAAATATACTATTATAAATAAACAAAACAAGTTATCAAAATTTGTGCGCATTTTGCACACAGATTAGATATATTAAATAATTTGAGGTAATTGGGTTTTTTGCAAACAAATGCTAATTACATTATGAATTCCTAGCTGCTTTTAATATACTTTATTTTTACATGAAATTTAAAGATATTGGTTTATAGGAAATACAGTGCAAACTAAAAAAAAATTGATATATAGGCATAACAGCCTTGACAAACCAGTTTTTCTTTACTATCACTATATTTTCTATACATAACTTTCTTGTTTATCAATTACACCACATTCCTGTTTTTGTTACATACCTAAATCACTCCATTAATTGGAAGGTAGATTAATTATTATAGATAATAAATACAGTGAACGAATATCTTGTTTATAATTAAAAATCTTTAATAACAAAGTTTAGAATCAAGAATAGTAAATACTACGAAGAATAATCGAAATGAAATTATATATCGAAAACGAAAATCGGTACAACGATTAAAATTGAATAAAAAAGGAATTGTAGCTTTGAAATATTTAATGAAATCTGACCTCCAATTGAATTTTGAGGTTGGGTTTCGTTATTTTATATTCCTTCTCGCATAAGAGACACGATCTTATTCCTTTACAACCACAAGGTCGAACTGTTTCCATTTGATAAAGAAATTAATCAACGATTTAAATTAAATAAATGTTACTTAATCAATTTCACAAGGTGCTTCTCTATCTTTCCTCTACATATTATAAAAGACGTCTATCCAGCGTTACCAGACCAGTTACTGGGTGCACCGGGAGGGGGCTCCTCATTCTACTTTCGCACACTATGCCAGATCACATATACGCGAGCTCGTACAGTTACAGAGAGTCGACAAAGATAAACAGATACTTGTCTTCTTCCTCGATTCTCCGAAGTCATCCGACGTGAGAGCGAATACAAGAAATCGAGGAAGAGGACGAGTGTCAGTTTACCTTTGGCGGCTCTGTAACTCTACGAGCTCACGTATATGTGATCTGGTATAGTGTGTGAAAGTGGAATGAGGAGTTCCCGGTGCACCTGGTGGCCAATCTGGTAACACTGCTGTGTAGGTACATCATATAACGTCATCAATATAATATACAGACGACTTCGTCTGTAGCGGCACTGTCATCTGACGTTTCTGCCGAAAACTCTCCTGTCTGTACTTGTCGGCGCAGGTGCGAAGACGGCTTCTCGTGAATGTTTATATTAAAGATGTTTGTAAGAAGATAGCATCATACAAAATGAATAAGAACATAAATTCACCGTCTAAGCTTACGGAGTTTGCTCCATTAAGTCCTGAAGAAAGTCAACCTGTTGTAGCTTCCTTATTTTCGAAATTCTTTAACTTCGCTAGAAGTAAGAACCTTTCTGTACTTTGTGCTTGAATGTAATGAAAGAAGAGTGTATGTTATTGAAATAAATTTTTCTTAATTAAATGAATGTTTATCTGTATCTTGTCATAATGTACAATAAAAATATTTAACGAGCATGGAAGATTTTATACTATGCAGTACTTAAATCTAGGTTCACAAAATGTCGATGACTCTACAATCTCTTCTAATAATGAGAAGCAAAGTTCATCTGATTCTGAATCGTGGAAACAATCAGAAAGCACAGAAGAAACACCAGAGGATGACAACTCTAGTATAATGAATTTTCCATTAGATACTCGTGAAGGCAGAAGTTTACCAAATGTTTTGAAACGTATTAGTAACATTGTGGCTCTGAAAAGTAATGTAAGTTGTTTTTTATACATTATGCAAATATTAATAGTATATGATATATACATATATACAATAATAATATAAGTCAAATTTATATTATTATTGTTTAAATACAGAACCTATGCTCGTACAAAGATTCCCAGTTAAAAAGTTATTGGATGCCAGATAGTGTAAGTAAGCAATGCTATGAATGTGGTGAACGATTTACAACATTTCGTAGAAGACATCATTGTCGTGTTTGCGGCCAAATATTTTGCTCAAAGTGCTGTTCAGATCAGATTACTGGAAAAATTATGGGATGTACAGGTATGAAAATATCACATATATGTCTATTATTTATTTTCTTGTTATGTTTAATTGTAAGAAAACTTTGGTCGTAGGGGATCTAAGAGTCTGTACATATTGCTGCAAAGTAGTTTTATCCTATTTACAATCATCAGACATGAGAAGCAATCTATCTGCAGATTTAAAAGCATTGCAAGAAGATCTTCAAGTTAAATATGGAGATGATTCACCACCTATGTCTCTGAAATGTGCAAACGAATTGGTAGAGGATGAAACTTTGATCTGCAGAAAACCAAGTGTAGGATACATGGAGGAAAAATATGCCTTTGGACGGTATGATTTTGCATTATTCTGCCTTTTTAATAAATCTGACGAGCGTTAAAATTTGCAAAATATAAAGGTATCTTATAAATATACTTTTCAGATCAGGAAATAGTTACTTAACATCTCAGGAACGTTCTCTTGTCTTACAAAACTCTGCTTCTTTAAGAATGATTTACGAAGAGTTGTTTAGATCAAGTCAAGCAATTCTTTTACAAACTCATAGAATTAGACTGAAAAGTTATTACAACTGCTTCTTAGCTAGCGAGTTAGTAAACTGGATGATAGCACAAAATAAAGCAGCCACGCGGTACGAATACAACGAATAGATAAACGGAAAAAGCATTATGATAAAGTATTAAAACATAATGTGTTTTTAGTGTGCAGGCTACTGCTATAGGGCAGGCTTTACTGGAAGCAGGTTTTATCGAACCCGTAATTGTTGATAATGTATTTAGCGATACAGCAACGGTATTTAAACCAGTAAAATTATCTCATATGCAGAGTATGGAGTTATTAAATGAAACTCAAACTACGTGTGACGCGCAAGAACCTGCATGGGTGAAAACAATTCCACAGCATGATTCAACAACAGGTAATATTTATTATTGTATTTTATGCAAGAAGAAATGCCCATATAAATGCATTTCAGATTCCGAAAGTGAAACGAAACCTTCAAATGTAATGCAACAAACTAGTGGACGTTTACCATCATCCAGTTCAAGTTTTTACTTAGATCTAAATTTAGAATCATCTACTGTTACATTAAAAAGACCCACCTCGGAAGATTTTACCACAATTTCTATAGATAGCAGTGATGGTGTAATCGAACAGAAAGAAGCTACAGTAAAGTCTCATAAGTGTAATTTTAAAATTGCCGATGATCTTTTGAATGACACGCTACAGGTACAAGAATTTAAAGAAAGAAACGGTTGGCATAAACCGTCGAACCTTAGAACTGCATTAGGTGAATTACATGCATATGAATGTTTGACGTAAGTACTATGTATACATAAATAAAAGTAATTAAACTTTATGCTCACATCGACGTAATTATAGATCTGCGTATAAGCAGCACGAAGATTCACTAATTAAACAACTTCTTAATAAAGAAGGCTTATCCCAAACTTGGTCAGAAATAATACTTCCTATTGCTCATCAAATTGTAGACTACGTTAGACCCGATCTAAATCATAACGTCGATGATCTGGATATTCGACAATATGTTCAAATAAAAAAATGTCCAGGCGGTAATAGAGACGACTGTGAAATCGTGTCTGGTGTAGTCTGCACCAAAAATGTTGCGCATAGAGGAATGAATGCAATGATAGCCCATCCAAAGATATTATTACTTCAGTGCGGACTTATGTACCAACGCGTAGAAGGAAAACTATTAAGCTTAGAACCTGTGATGTTGCAAGTACGAATAAAATTTATCAACTTATATTCGATATTATTATCTTATACCGCGATAAAAATGTCTAATTTGTAGGAGAATCAATACTTGGGCCATACAGTTGCTAAAATTACGGCCCTTGGTCCGGACGTTGTGCTCGTACATCGATCTGTTTCAAGATTAGCTCAAGATAGGCTTCGAGAATGTGGTGTAACGCTCGTTTTAAATGTGAAACTTAGTGTTTTAGAAAGAGTTGCACGTTGTACAGGAGCTAATATTGTCAATACCATTGACGCACATATAAGTGCAAGATATATGCTTGGTACATGTAAAAAATTTTACTTACGAAATTTTTCATGCGAAAAAAGTGAGTAGTTAAAGATTCCTTTAATTTATAGTTTCTCGTTTAGTGGTGTAGAATTTAATGACTTTTCTCAGATGGTGTTAAAACATTGATGTGTTTCGAGGGCTGTTCAAATCCACATCTTGGAGCTACAATTTTACTACGGGGTGGTCCTCAAGCAGAATTGAAAAAAGTAAAAAATGTAACATCGATGATGATTTTTGCAGCCTACTCTTGGCGCCTTGAAAAGTCATTTCTAATGGATGAATTTGCAAGACCCCCATCTCCTAAGGATAATTCATTTTTGGACGAAACATCGCACAAGGACTCCACAGAGTTCGAAGAAACTAGTAAAGTATTGCTCACCAAAACTAACGAAGGAAATGATACTGCTTTCAGTCAGGACAGAGATTATGCAGATAGTATAGAAATTTTAAGAATGTCAAAAGTTCAAGCAGATTCGAGAAGTACATCGAACGATAGACAATGCATAGAAATTGAGTTTCCCGCTAGTAGAAGTACACCTCTGAAAGATAAAGTAGCAGATCAGACTTATACCGAGAATAAGTTAAATTCGAACTCTATTAAACAAATATCTTCTATATTATCCGAAGACACTGACCCTTACGATACTCTGAAATTATTCAAAACTAAAACAAAGTCTTCCGTAATTGATTCGAAAAGCACAGAGGATTGCACAACAAGTAAAACATTGAACAGTAACGATAATCTAAATAATACTTCTGGACTCGGTACAGACTGTAGCAATGACTCAAACAGTACTATGGAATTGTTTGGTGGTAAAAGTGGTGAAAAGACGAACAAAGAAACCGAAGAAGAAATAGAAAAACCAAAAATGAAGGACAAATTCATTTCAGAGGAGAAACGTATTTATGGAGAATCCATTAGCGATTGGAGCGATCCTTTGCATCAGTATTTAAACGAAGACGAAGAGGACGTTTTTAATCAAACTAGTCCAAACGGTCAGCATTTAAGTGTTGCTGATTTACCATTGCTAAATAAATTTAAGAAAGCTCTGGAGGGAACTATATTAACCGTTTCGCCTTACTTGAAATTTTCTATACCGTACTTGGAAACCGAAACAGGAAGGAATTGCGTGTTACGAGATTTCTTTCCAAGAGAAATCTTTTATTCTGTCCAATTTTTAGACAAAGTGAAAGAGGTTAAGACGAGCAACGTGTCCATAGAGATATGTGAATTTGAAAATCCACTGATGAAATTAAAATTGAAGCCTCAACATCCGTTTGTTCAAGCAAGGTTAACCACGGACGTCGACAGTCGCGAAGTACAAACTTTATTAGCTAATTTTAGAGCGTGCGGTAGTCGACTGTATCCAACGAATAACGTTTTGTCGGACAAACAACAAATTCTAATACAGACTGAAGTTAACGATCAAACTCCTACGTGGCCAGACTGCTTGGATCTAGCGAGTCATCAACGTCTGTCCGTGTTGTTTTGCAGTTTCTCGCATACTGGCAACGATACGCCAGCGTTCTGCGTGAATCCATGGGTAGTTAATATGGATTTGTATGGGAGGAACGATATCGCACTTGGACGTTTTCTGGAACGTTACTGTTTAACGTCCGAGTACAAGTGTCCTGCTCAGGCCTGTCGAGCGCAGATCGCTCACCACGTTCGACGATTCGCGCATGACGGTGGCTGCATACACATTAGTCTAAACGAAATGAATAGCGAACCATTTGCCCAGGAGGACACGAATCAAATTCTGATGTGGAGCAAATGCATGAGATGTAAAAGCGTTTCACCGGTGGTACCAATGTCGGACGATACCTGGTCGTTGTCTTTCGCCAAGTATCTGGAATTACGATTTCATGGGAACGCTTACGTCAGACGCGGCACGGACACTTGTCAGCATTTGTTACATCACGATCATTATCAATATTTCACAAAGAAAAACATGCTGGCCGTGTTTAAATATACGAAGATATCGCAGTGGGAGATTTCTTTGCCGCCGCCTTTGATAAATATTATCTACGATCCCAGGCAACACGCGGACGTGATAGAAGAGATGAAAAGTTTGGCGCTGAAGGGCGACGAAGTTTTCTCCACCATACGAGAGAAACTGACGACTTTGCAGATGGATATAGATAGTATAAATGCTGCCAAGCAACTATTGACCAAAGATCAACAGTATTTCAAGAATAAAAGAGAAGAGATTCAATTGAAATTGACGTCCCCGACGTTGGAGAATAAAAAGCTCGAGGGCAAGGTGTCCGAGAAACAGGTTCAAGCTTTAATGTTTAGAATCGAAGACGGGATTGTGATTCTTAAACGAGTGATATCAGAAATCGTATTTACCTGGAACGTAAAGATATTGGAAATGTCTGTTAAAAAGAAGGACGAAAGACCACGGCGGTTTACCGAACGATCGTTAACGGCTGGAAGCATCATCGATACAGATGGATATATAACGGAGGACACAGCATCGGAATCGCAAATCGAAGATTTAAGCCCTATGTCGGCGGATTACAATGCTATCGACGCTATCGCGGCTGCACAGAATGATTTGCAAGCGATCGAAGGTGTAGAGAGTTCCGATAACGAACCTTTAGAAAATAATAATCCTGACGAGATCGTTGTCATCCAAGGATCCCCAAAAATGCATCAGAGATCACACTCTGATGTGTTGCCCCTCACTCTGGAGGATATGCCGGATAAGAAGAAGAAGAAGAAAACAATTTTATCTCAATTATTGTCTTCTGTGTCTGTAACTCAACCCATACCAAATCCTTTGGGTTCTTTGGAGCATCATTTGCTGCCTTTTGGGTAAGATAATCGTAGAATAGAAATATCAGAGAACTTACAGTTGGTTAATCTTTAACAAGTCGCTTAACTCTTTGGAGCACGCTGGGATTAGAAGTGTTTCACTTTCTTGATGCACCACAATGCATGGTGGGACATTTTTAGTCCCATCTTGAAATATTGCAATAGCTGCGTGCGCATAGGTTTATATTTCGTCTTATAGAGGGTGTTCGGCCACCCATGGGAAAAATTTTAATGGGGGATTCTAGAGGCCAAAATAAGACGAAACTCAAGAATACTAATTTGTTGATGGAGGCTTCGTTAAAAAGTTATTAACAATTAAATTCAAAAATTTCAAATCATTCTGGAAAAATTATTTTCGTTTGCAGAGGTCAATTACAATCATTTTTTGTGGACAGACATACCCCTGAAATCCTACGCATTTTCGAGAAAAAAATTCCTTACCAAAACTAATTAGATGCCTAAATTTTTCGATGAAAAAAAAATTTTAAATTGTTCTGAAAAAATTATCTTCGGTTGCAGGGGTAAATTACAATCATTTTTGGTGAATAGACATACCCCCGAAATCCTACCCACTTTCTAGAAAAAAATTCGAGAAGGTGTGAAATTTTTCGACGAAATTAAAATATTTCAAATCGTTCTGAAAAAAATATTGTTAGCTGTGGGGGTCAATTATAATAATTTTTGGTGAATAGACATACCTCCGAAATCTTGCGCATTCTTGATTTTCGTCTTATTTTGGCCTCTAGAAGCCTCCATTACAATTTTTCCCAGGGATGGCCGAACATCCTGTATACGTAAAGCAGTTGGTAATATCTTCACAAATGCGTTCGCTTGTGTTGGCAACATTCAACATGCCAATGCAGGTTCACCAAACCAGGCTCGTAGTGTAATGAAGCTATTACTATTTTTTATATGTTTTTACATTATGTGATACCTTTATTAATAAAAATATGCCAATTTTGTTTAATTTAAAACGCAATAAAATTTCTATGCAACATGGATCTATTTTATTATCTGGAATCCTGTGCCGCAAAGAGTTAAATGGGGTTAAGTTTAATAGCAGCAAAGTAATTGCAGAAACATGCTCATTAAACTACTAGCCTTTACAATATTGCTTGTACGCAATATTTTTATTTTACAGATCGGTTGTACCAATAGTGGTATACGAATCAGAACCCTCGTCTATTATTGCACACGCGCTCGACTCGTACGATTACAAACATGCACTGCACGAATTAATGCGCACTACGAAAGGACCCGATTTGAATCCCAGCCCATTGAACAAGCGTAAATTCCCCGAAAATAAAGAGAGTCTTTCCGATTTGACTCAATCGGGAGAATTTAAACGACCGTCCGTCTTGTCATTCTTCCGAGGGAACAGTCCAAATCCAGCCAGTCCGATAGATTCTGATAGAAGTGTTTCGAACATAGATTTTAGCGCGCAAAGTTTGGCGTCGACGTCGGAATTGACGGACGAAGACAAGAAGGCGACGAAACAGCAAAATTACATCGAGGTTCAATTCAACGACGCGACGACTAACTTCTATTGCAGAATATATTTTGCTGCGCAGTTTGCTGCTCTCAGAGAAAGTGTTTTAACGTGCGGCGAAGATGGATTTACAAGAAGCTTGAGTCGTAGCGTGCAATGGGCTGCAAGGGGTGGAAAGAGCGGTACTACGTTTTGTAAAAGTCGAGGTGAATAATTATTACACGACGAATCGAATTGTATAAAAACAGCTTGAACATATCGTTCGATGATATGAATTTCAATTACCGAGAGGATTTCTTTTTACAGACGATAGGTTCATCATAAAAGAGATGTCGAGATTGGAAATGCAAATATTTCTTGACTTTGCGCCGAATTACTTTTCCTACATGGAAAAGTGTCAGCAGACCAAACAGCCGACATTATTAGGCAAAATAGTCGGTGTTTACAGGGTATCTTTCAAAAATAATACGACAAATGCAGCGCTCCGCACTAGCGTGCTAGTGATGGAAAATTTATTTTATAACAGAACGATAACGGATAAATTTGATTTGAAAGGATCGGTGAGAAATCGGCTTGTAAATCCTGACGACATGTGTCACGAGGGAGAATTAGTATTGCTCGATGAAAATTTATTAAATAGTCAGTATCGTATTAATGCTTTTCGCATGAAAAGTTTTTTAGTTACAGGATAAATTTCTATTTTTAGTGAGCTGCGACTCGCCGCTGTACATCAGATCGCACTCGAAAGCGGTTTTAAACAGAGCCATTGAACAAGACACGAAATTCTTAGCTAATAATTCTGTGATGGATTATTCATTGTTAGTTGGTTTAGAGCCAAATTCAGACGAACTCGTACTAGGTATAATAGGTGAGTTACATGATTATCTTTTTTCAGGTACATAGTTCTTTCGTTATTATCGTATTTGTAGATTATATACGAACGTTTACGTGGGATAAAAAATTAGAAACAATGGTGAAAAAATCGGGCATATTAGGCGGCCAAGGGAAACTACCAACAATAATATCACCAGAAGAATATCGAGCTCGTTTCATAGCTGCTATGCACCGATATTTCCTGCCTGTACCGGACAGATGGTCCGGTTTAGGTAGAGACGTGGAAAAATAAAAAAGAGTTACGATTTCCAATAAATGAGATTATCAATTTTTCAGAAATATTCTATACTAAATAATATTGTACATATATTTTCTGTACAATTAACACATGTAAAAAAAAACAGTGTTGCGTATAGAGATACATAATGTATATTAATATTTTATGGAATTACTAGTACATTACAGCATTTTGTAATGAAGTGATAAAGATAAGTTGTATAGTTTCAATTCAATAATTTATCAAACGATAAACATTTGCATCATATCAGTTATGTTTATATTTGTTAGCATATTAATGACTGTATTACATGTATATAATATTTATTATAAATTTTACAAGCAATGTCTCTTTTAGCTGAAAGTATAAAGGGCGTGAATGAGAGTTAGATAAAATTATATAAAAATCTATGAAAGCACCATTATTAATGTTTTATTTAGATCATTTTTTCAGAATTATGTACATGAACATTATTTATTATTATTGATAGTCAAATAAACAATAATAATAATATAATAATATAATAATAATAATAATAATGAGTTTTAACATAATAGTATTTTCATAATAGTCAAGACCAGTGTTCCGGAATTTGTGTGCCTCTCAGGGCAAACAAAATATTTTCTAAAAAAATATCGTATCACGCCAATGTAATTTCAATACATTATACACATTTTACAATCAGGTCACAACAACAAAGTATAACACATAAACTATATTTTGCGGTAAATAGATTTCGGGACACTGGTCTATACGTTACAAACACAGGGAAGATATTTAAAGCGTATACACCTTACAGAAAAACATCTCGTCGTACTAAATTCTGTATGACCATAATTCTGTCATATTTACATAAATGAATGCATAGTGATGAAGCTGCAGCGAAACTCGAATATTTGAACTATTCCATCCATGAAAATTAGTTTATACTTGATCACAGTGTCTTTTACTGCATTTTTCGAAGCTACGATTATAAATTGTGTGTAAACAATTTACAAACTATGACTGGATTAATTGAACTTTAGATAAATATTTTCACAGCAAAGCTTCATTGTTGGATACCTATCATCCATTTGCAATATTTTCTTTCACACTGTCTCTCAAACTAAATACGAATTGTAGATGCGCTGTGAGATTAAATACGCTGTTGTGGAAAACGATCGTTCGAGCGAAAAATGTAAACAAATTTTAGTTGTACGTTGTTGATTGGCCATACTATAAACAAAGACGATTAAATGAAAAATCATTTTTATTGTATATCGATCTGCGGTGAATTATGCAAGCTGCCGTACAAGAATTTCTGCGAATAATATGAAAATCTATGATGAAATCATTTACACGTGAAACAGGCAGTACGAAATCTCTATTTGTAATTCGTATTTTGTAAATTCAATTGACGATGAAACAGCTCAGCTAATATGGCTCCACTGCTTATTTTCCCAATAGAAAAAAAAAATGACCTACACTGGATACCACGATCTGAGCAAGTCATCTCTCTGTTCTGAATAACGATTGGAAATACGTAATTTGTTAAACAATAACTTTACATAAATACATCTAATGGACATTACATAATGAATATGTTCATTTTTACATTTTTTTACATAACTATAATTCGTGGTAATTTCTTGTTAACTACGATTAGCCTCTTGTATTTCTTCTTTTATTCGTCGCTCGCCTCACGTCGAGTATGAACAATTCGTTTACACGTTATCGTTACAAAACAATACAGAACAACATCAGATTTCGCGTTAATCTCTTGATCGAGTTCTATCCTCGTTCGAAAATAGGGCGACAAGAAATACAAGTTTCGTCGAGTTCTCTTCGACCTGTTAATCAGTCGATGTTAAATAGAATTGAATTAGATTTGTAATATTTCTGGGCTCGTCTATAACAAAATAAGAAACCTAACTTTCTTCGCTAAACGCTATCCAGTGCCGGCAATTTTTTTGTACTATGACGTGGAAGTGATATTAAATTTCTCATTTGACTTCCGCGGTACTCGGACCGCAAATGTTTCCTATCTAGCCGCGAGTCTGTAGATCGAGAAACAACGAGGAAGATACCCGGGACGGTGGAGGAGGCTTCTCGCTACTCATTTACAACCAAGCGGCATTCTGGACGCATACTAACTTTTGTTTCATAAACGCTAAAGGAGTATCGCTGTCTTTCATAATTGTAGGAACTACCGTCCCAGCGCGTTTTAAAGGTGAGAAAAAAAAAAAAAAAAAATAAGATAATAGTCTTTGCAGCCTCTGCTCTCGCGTTCTGGGTACATCACTTGACATACCATACACGTATATCGACGGAAGAATAATGGTTACGAGAGCTCCGGGAGGCTTGGTCGATCACACGATTTGACATTCGATGCACCATCAAAGAATAACAAACAATCGAGGGTCGTAACCGGCTACTAGAGATCCATATACACCATGATTCGATACGATGGACCGTTTTACGGAGATCGTTTCTTCTACCCGCGCGCACGCGCTAAATAAATCTAACCTCTTTTCGGTGCGCATACGCGTGTGCGCGTATCTTTAAGGAAATCATGCGTCCTTTTGAGGATGAGGATACGAGCGTGTGCGAATCTCGGGGTATAATCGCTCGTGTCGTAACAGCGCGTAACTCTTGGGGAGCAGTAGATTTTTTTCGTGAAACCATTGCATCCTCTTTTAAACGCCGTTAACGTGCATATCGCATAGCGATCTCGGGATCACGCGCACGGGGCCGCCGAGTGACCAGTTTCTTTTATCTCTGCGGCTCGCCTAGGCCAAATTGTTGTTGACTCTGCGTCTGTTGTTGCGCGTTCCCGGTCACGCTACACCGGCCTCCGTGATGTTGCGCCGTCGTCCCTATCTGCATCGAGTTTTGGTGCAATCCGTTCTGACTCGGGGACATTCCTGCAATGGTACAACGAATTTCTGATTTAAAACCCTCGTTTTCTCGTTTCAGCTACCCCCTGCGAAACGGCAAATGACAAGGGTACAGGAGTGCATCGCGTAACGTTCGAGAATTAGAACCGCCGCCATTTATGATATGCGAAGCGTGGACAGAGAATTTTCTTTTTCTCGAAACCGATTAAACTCGAACAGACCTCTCGAGGTGAATACCCTTCTGAGAATGTGTTCGTAAAATGTAATATCGAAATTATAGCAATTTGAATAGAGTAGTTTGCATTTGTATCGAATACAAATTCAATAATCTGTAAGATTGCACCATTTCGGTGCTTTAATGATTAATGTGAAGTTCCAAGTAGGACACAAATGGCCATGAGGGCTGAGTTACAAAGCAACGGCTAACATATACGTAGTGCAAGAATGTTTTTCAACGTTCTACCAAATCGATTAGTATGCGCAAAAGGAACGCGACAAGTTCCTCGGTGGAAGGAAAACGAAATGTGATTCGGCGAAAAATTGCGACGCGAACGTCGATGGTATACGTACATGAAACAGATATGCAGTGGAATAGTAATTTAAAAATAATAGTACTGTTAGAATGAAAATACAAAATAAGTCAGAATACATCTAGGTACACCATTGTAACAACAAAAGCCACGTATCAGTGAAATGTTACATGGTAGTTTTGAAACATAGGATCGTCTATTTAAACGAAGAAAATAATATTTTTAATACTACCAAAATATATTACGCAACATGTATTATCTAGTTTTTTATTTTTAATACTTGATCGAACGAAATCATTGTAATTATACGAGTTCCTTCGCTAATTTTTTTCTGTTTTAGGTTAACTTTTGTGCTTTTCATCGTATTAAGGAGAACCTTATCAAATTCTGAATAAATGCGATAAAATATAGAAAACAGGTACAATATACAGGGTGTTCGGCCACCCCTGAGAAAAACTTTAATGGGGGATTCTAGAAGCCAAAATAAGACGAAAATCAAGAATACCAATTTGTTGATGGAGGCTTCGTTAAAAAGTTATTAACGTTTAAAGTTCCGCTCGTACTGAATTTTTTTCTCGAAAATGCGCAAAATTTCGGGGGTATGTCTATTCACCAAAAATGATTGTAATTGACCCCCACAGCTAACAATATTTTTTTCAGAACGATTCGAAATATTTTAATTTCGTCGAAAAATTTCACACTTTCTCGAATTTTTTTCTAAAAAGTGTGTAGGATTTCGGGGGTATGTATAATGACTAAAAATGATTGCAATTGACCCCCGCAACCGAAAATAATTTTTCCAGAACGATTTGAAATTTTTGAATTTAATTGTTAATAACTTTTTAACGAGGCCTCCATCAACAAATTGGTATTCTTGATTTTCGTCTTATTTTGGCCTCTAGAATCCCCCATTAAAATTTTTCCCAGGGGTGGCTGAACACCCTGTATAATATATGAGGTGTATCTGTCTTACTTATTGTTATATGAAATTACCATGAGATTGTTGTGCATGAAATCTTTAATCTACAATAACAATAGTTTAGAATTAAATTTTATTAGCGAAAGCAAGCTTGAACAGATTCGGTACACTTTTGCCAACAAGATACAACTAGCATTCATCGTTATCTACGGCTTCCTTAGGCCGATCAGCCAATTGATTCCGATTAGCTTTAATTTATTTTAAATTTCCGCGTTAAATTTGTTTTAATCTTAAGATAATGTTATCAACAAATGGTGTTACAAAAACGATATTGCAACATCCGTTGATAATTTCAATCGATAAAAGGTTAATCAACCATAATCAGTTTATAATATTAATCACGTTTTTATAGACGTCAATGAATACAATTATTGCCCCGTAAATATTTTCAAATTTCAAGAAAGAATTAATCCGGTGCTTCGTATCAATGCTTCCAAACAGGTGTGCCGCGTAAATTATTTAGACAATACATAGTTCTTAATCGTAAAGACTTGTTTGTGAATTTAATTTATTAGAAATTCCTTGTAAAATTACTTTATTGTGTTACCACAATCTCTACTATTTGAACAAGCGTGACGCATAAATGTTAGCCTCTCCAAATGATAGCACCTCCCCACCACCAAATGTGTCGTGATGTAAGAGAGGTTGGCAAGTACTGCTCTGTACACAACTATCGTGTAAATTAATATTTTAATCGAATGAAACATTACGCAACGCAGAGAAAGATTACATGCATTTCATGAAAAGTTTTGTTTATGAACAGAATACAAAGGATCGGGGTAGTTGTCGAATAAAAAGCGCGCTAGTGCAGAAATAATTAGAGTGAAACTTACCCGAGGGAGTTTTCTCTCCTGCGGACATTTTGGAGAACGCGAGAAGCGCGTCAGGAAAATTTGGCGGCGTGGCCGGTGTGTTGCAGGGCGTTATCTACGAAAGAAACGTATGCTTATGACTTTTCAGAAGCCTCGATAAATATCATTGGTAATATGTCTGTTTAATAACATTGTTTGTTTACATTCTAGCGTGGATCGCGTGTATGATTATTTAGGTCGAGATCAGGGCGCATGACTGGTACGGCTGCAAACATAGATTCTTCGTTTGTGGATCGATACCTACAATCAACCTCTTTCGCGTGTCTCTCC
This sequence comes from Colletes latitarsis, assembly GCF_051014445.1. Taxonomy (NCBI): domain Eukaryota; kingdom Metazoa; phylum Arthropoda; class Insecta; order Hymenoptera; family Colletidae; genus Colletes; species Colletes latitarsis. Next base: position 19,316,698 of record NC_135135.1, on the reverse strand, counting down.
ACCAGTCGCAAGAACGCAGAGATTTTATATCGCGATTATTGTTATGTCGTCACTGTATATTGCGCGACACGATTTCGAACAAATTGATTTTCGCTCGTTGATATTCGCTCGGTTAAATTGGTTGTGCACCGGTATGAACTGCTTACGAAGCCATCCGATAGAGTCATTTATCGTTAAAACGCCAAGATTTTATTCGCGTTTTATATCGTGTTTCGAAGCCGATGAATAATACGACGCGTCCCGTTCGCTGAATCGCATTTCGAGTTTCATTCATGTAATTTCACCTGCGACTGTTGCCCGAAGCACACAGACGTTACGGTGGGAAGAGTTACGGTCGTTTTCTGCTTGTATTTTGGAAATACGGCGCGGAACATCGGCCCGCGAAGCTAAAAATATCGAACGAATGTTTTACGTAAGCCGCCGAACGAAGCGACACAAATCTATGGTAGGTGGGTGAAAAGAGAGCAACAAAAGCAGCTTTCTGCGAGCCGAGAACCCGTTGGTTGTTAAGGTCGTCGAACCTTCAGGACCTGAATGTAACCGTCGGGTGTACCAGGTGGACAGAACGCGACAATACAACGGGCACACGTGTTCGGGCGGCGACGACCGGCTGATTACATAAATAAATAGAAGAATCTAAACGGAGGGCTCAATAATTGCGAAATACTTTCGAGTAGCGTTTCCCTCATGGCAATCCTGCCTAGATGAAAAGTGACAATTTGCCTATAATTTTCGTCTCCCGAGAAATATCATTGCACAAAAATAATAATACAATTGGAACCCTTTGCACTCGGTGACTTTTCTTCGACCACCTAACTATTAACTCGAACACAATATCTTAAGAAATAGATAGCAAATATCCAAGTAAACATATTTGGTCCTGTATAATCACTTCAAAACAATAATGTTGTGTTTCCTTACAGGGTACAACCGAGTGCAAAAGGTTAATTAAAGTTCATCTATGGAGACGAATGAAGGTACATATGAAAGAGCAGAGTAGCAGGTCAACGTGTTGAAGTATCGTGTAAGTCCCAGCAGTGATCTTCGCGTTAACTATCCAAGACGTTGAAATCTGTGGAACAGCTATGCGACACAATGGAAAGCGAAAATGGTCTGCGGTGAGTCGAAGAGGTTTCGCAGACGGATATGAACGTTGTCGTTAGTCCAGTAGTTTGGGCCAAGATTTGGCACACGGCTTATCGGAATGCCGCCGACCGAGAATAGTAACGCACCTAGCAACTGTCTGCCTGCAGTGGTTCTCTCCGCCTTTCATTATCGTATTGAAGTTCGCTCAATGAAGTTCGAACCGTAGCCGACGTGCATGGCGATAATGTGAAGTATCGGAAGGAGGGAGGAACCGAAATAAAGTGGGAGGAAGGAACAGGCCGAGGATAAGAAGTGTAACAAGGGGGAGGCGCGAAGTAAAGTGGGGAAAGAGAAGGGGCGAAAAGAATGCGAAGTTACGGACGAGGGGAGGGGGAGGAGGAGAGACACGCGTAAGAAAACAAAATCTTAACCGACGGCTGAATAACCGGGCGCAGAAGTTAACGAGGAAGAACTCGTTCTGCTGAATCAACGATGGTCATGCCGCCGTGGCTTTACGAGTCTTTTAATTAAGCCAAATACGACCGATTCGTTGTTGCGCAGATGTCTGAAAATAACAGACTGTGAAATTAATACGATCCCTCTCCGATAATAGGGCCTTAACGGCGACGGCGGTTACGTATTTAGTAACACGGCAACAGTATTTCAATTGATAAAATTATCGCGATTCGCGATATACAGGGTGTTCGACCACCCCTGGGAAAAATTTTAATGGGAGATTCTAGGGGCAAAAATAAGCTTCGTTAAAAAGTTAATAAAAAATTATGTTTAGTTACAGGGGTCAATTACAAGCATTTTTGGTGAACAGACATACCCCTGAAATCCTGCCCACTTTCGAGAAAAAAATTCGAGTAGGTACTGAAATTTTTAGACGAAATTAAAAAATATCAAATCGTTCTGGAAAAATTATATTTAGTTACAGGGGTTAATTACAAGCATTTTTGGTGGATAGACATACCCTCGAAATCCTACCCACTTTCGAGAAAAAAATTCGAGGTGTGAAATTTTTCGACAAAATTAAAAAATTTCAAATCGTTCCGAAAAAATTATTTTCGGTTGCAAGGGTCAATTGCAATTATTTTTGGTCATTAGACATACCCCCGAAATCCTACCCACTTTCTAGAAAAAAATTCAATACGGGCGAAACTTTAAACGTTAATAACTTTTTAACGAAGCCTCCATCAACAAATTGGTATTCTTGATTTTCGTCTTATTTTGGCCTCGTAATAATTAGTCAAGGGATCCCGAGGGGTTTTTTTAATTTTTAGGGAGACGATTTCTTTCGAATTTAGTACCGTTTAAAAATTCTAATCGCGACGTAAAATTAAGCGCATTCGAAGATCACCGAATCAATGATAAACAATTTTAGATTTTTAAACTGATCCTAAAGCGGTTAATTGACAATTTAACTTTGCGAAACGTATCACGTGCTGCAACTCGAATACAGATTCGATCTAATAAATACACGTTACGTCCGACGGACAACAATGAATATACATGTATACATGTAGACATACATGAAAGTATTTACTTGTTTATGTGTACAGATAAATGTACGTAATATACAGGGTGAATCATCTTATTTCTAGCACTCTTCACGATGGAAAACCGTGTTGGAAGAAAATGTTGAATGGCATAGGAAACAGTATCTGTCTTTGTATGACCTAATTTTTTGTCGCAGTGCCTTATCGACGGGGTCATAATGTCAATTACTTACATCTAATACGGGAAGAATACACGCGAACAAATGTGCCATAAATTTTCTTATATTTCTTTGCCATTATGTTTTCAAAACATTAATTCCAATCATTCATTATAGCTAATTACCAACCATAAACAAGCTATTTTTATTAATAATTGATTCATACGTGTTGAGTCATCTTTAAGATAATCATAAGTTGTAAACGCTTGCACCATTTCCTTTGAACTATAAACTATGCGACTGTTTGTTAAAATAGAAGAACAAATGTTAAAAACTTTAATAATACATACGATATCATTAGAATATCAATTTAATTACAAACCCTATAGTTACTCAAACTTGGTATATGATTGAAACATCCCAATAGGATTAGGGTTAAGGAGATATTTTAGCTTCATTTTAGAGCGTGGTACTGGCAACAAAATGAGAGGCCTACGGTGACTAACATTTTTAGAATCGATCAATGGCGTGACGTTGAACGACGGAAGCGTTGAAAAGTAAATGCACATGGTCGAGATTGCCTTTTCTCTTATCAAAATCTTACGTAACATGTAATTTGAAACCCTCCGCGATGTTTTTTCCTTGTACGAGACTGATAACGGGAACATGCACCGCTGAAACCTCTACGGACGTATCAAACAATGTTTGAGATTCGGAAATAAATCAATGAAAATTTTATATACTCGTTATCTTATTCGTAAAAGTCACATATACTGTTGCGTAACACTGCTATTGCGATATCAATAAATAATAAAACAGGTCTTGACTTTTCCTATACTATCTACAAGTGATCGAAACAAAACAAATAATATTGATTTCTCAACCTGAACTCTTTAAAATGGAAATATCAATGTTTCATATTTATGTATCATATTGAATGCATAGGTTTCATTTGTCGAATCTCACCATTTCACATTGCTATTTCTTCTGCTATGTATTATGTTATTTGCACTTAAATTTCTATATTTGTTCTTACTATGGCAAACGAAGTCGTTAAATATGAAAAAAATAAATGCTCGAAATTTCAACAAACCCGGATGCACGTGTTCGTGTCTTTTTAAGAAGAATTATAATGTGCAAAATTTAAAACAAAATTAAGATTATAATTTTGTGATATGTATGCACTTATAATTTCTTTTACACGTGGCTACTATCTGTTCATTTTAAAGATGAAGTGGTGTAAAACGACAGCTGGCCACGTGATTTGCAATCCTATTGGTCCGTCATGTCGACACGTCGTTCTAAGCAGGTATAGATCGGACGCAGAGCGAGTTGGAACGCAAAAAGGCACGACAAACGGTTGACAAACTGGGACAGGGTTTTCACTAAAAAAAACTGTCACAGAAATTAGAATCTTCAAAAGGAACGAACGAGGATACTATTTATACATGCCACAGTCAATGCACGAACTGAGCGAATGTATACATTTATTAATTCCGACAGCTGAAGTGTACCGCGTGCTCCAAATAAAGTGTAAAAGAGTATATTTAAAATTCCATAATGTTTGCTGAGCGTAATAGATACGAGAAAGTATAAATACTGGTATAAAACGGCGTTTAGGTGCGGCAATATGAATGCCGCATTGATTATTTATCAGAAGTTTCGTTCTAGCCGGATTATGCAACGTTGCATGCGAATATGTACAATTATCGATGTCGAAAATCGCTTTACAAAGAAATCTCGTAATATTATCTGATTCAGACAATAAAAAAACATTTCGACATTCACGGCAGATTTATCATAAACGCGATAGACTACATTCAGATCAACGTTTATTACAGTACACGAGTATTTGATTTTAGTTTGTTCCAAATATTATATACTAAATATTATGTTAGATTTTTTCAAGAATTAATAGCCGAGATTCGCCACTGATGTCATTCGTCGAAATAAATTTCATGCATGATTACGTTACGTTCGCGATATAATTAATTACGACGTTATCGAGTGATTCATTTCGGTACATTAACAATGTCGAGCGTAAAAAAAAAAAAAAAAAAAAACGTAATCGACGAACATTTTATTGTGCATTAACCAGACACGTGTTCGGTAAACGGTACTTAATTCCGAACGAGGCTCACTTAATCGTAAGAATGTAAAATGGTTCAATTATTTCATGCCCGTGTCATTAAATTGCCTGCTTAATCACGAGGCGGATTCCAAACATACATACTTTGTCACGCGTTTCATAATAATTCCGGCTATTGAGTTAGCGAGATCGTTGGCGATGAGTCGTCGAATTTTATAGTCGATTTATCGTATAGGGTGGTTGGCTACTGTCGGCGATTTAGAAATACATAGTGCCAATTGCATGTCGAGTATCAACATTGTTGCGTACTGTTTAATAATACTCGGTGCACGAATAAACATACTCGAAGTGTATACGAATATATGCCCAATCTATTTGCGTAGGTTATTCTGACCGATGATGCAAACGATTGACGTTTCTCGCCTGAGGAGACATTCAGTTTTCAGAAGCAAGATAATTGCAGTATTGCGATAAAAACGAACCATCCGACTCCACGATCAAAAAATCCAGAAATCCAAATCATCCACGATCCCAAATATGTATGATACAATGTACAGGGTGTTCGACCACCCCTAGGAAAAATTTTATTAGGAAATTTTATTTGTTGATAGAGATTCCGTTAAAAAGTTATTAACGTTTAAAGTTCCGCCTGTACTGAATTTTTTTCTAGAAAGAGGGTAGGATTTCGGGGGTATGTCTATTCACAAAAAATGATTGTAATTGACCCCCACAACTGAATATAATTTTTCCAAAACGATTTGAAATTTTTTTTTTCCGTCGAAAAATTTCACACCTCGAATTTTTTTCTAGAAAGTGGGTAGGATTTCGAGGGTATGTCTATTCACCAAAAATGCTTGTAATTGACCCCTGGAACTAAATATAATTTTTTCAGAATGACTTGAAATTTTTAAATTAAATTTTTTATTAACTTTTTAACGAAGCCCCAGTCAAGAAATTGATATTCTTGATTTTCGTCTTATTTTTGCCTCTAGAATCTCCTATTAAAATTTTTCCCAAGGGTGCACTCGAACACCCTGTATATCTTCAATGATATGTGTGAAATATTAGAATGCGTACAAAAAGAGGAGTCTGAACTAGTTAACGTCGAACACTACAGTGGACTGCTGTTTACTAGAATGATGATCATCATTATCACCTTGGCCTGAATTTAAACCAGTATTTTCCAAAGGGGGGCTCGACCCTAACCGAGGTGAGGTGCGCCCTGCAATCAAAGGTCGCGAAAGAAAATTTTTTGTTGTCATTTGGCGTGTGACGCGCTATAAAATAATAAATTCTATACGAAACTGCGTTACCATCAAACTCGTCCAAAATAGCAACACTTTAGTAGTCTACAAAAAAAAATTATTTACATTAAATTTTGTCTCCCTCGAATTCGTTTCATTATTCGTTTTTGAAACATTTTGTTTCCTACAGCAAGTAATTTTCGAGTAATTTAAAGTCGTCAAGTTGGATGACTCACCCTATATTTGCACCTGTGGCATTTGTTTGCCTGTTGCGTGTATCTGTACTCACAGATTGCGTGCTTCTACAATCGACGCATAAAATTATCTACGTGCAATGGATTTTCATTACAACACTGATACGTAGGCCTTCTTAATTCTAAAGGAGACGTCTTGGAGGGTTACGTGTATCTTAGATAAGCTTACGTTTACTCAGTACCGATAACTCAGATATTTAGGTATGGAAGGAGCACAGATAGATATAAAGCTACAATGAAAACGCTATTATCTCAATAGCTATGTACCCTAAGACTCAATCGTTCCATTATCCGAACAATTTACGTCTTACGAAGAATATCACCTAATCGACGATCTCTGATTTTGATGAAACCAGACACGTACACAAGCCATTGACTCTTTTTCGTTGTTGTATTTAGTCAAAACATACTGATAATGTTTGATCAAATAATTTCAAAACACCCTGTACAACATACTACATATGTTCTTCGGCGATCGTTACAATTACCGCGTGACGTTAATCAACGATTACGGTATAATTATTTCGAACAGATCGATAAACAATGATCGATGACTATTTAAAGAAACGTACAGTAAAAATGTGGATTACTTCGTACGGAACGAAAACAGGCGATAGGTCTCCAGATACGCGAATGTTTACGAGAACTAATTAATCGCAGCGAATAAAAAAAAAAAAAAAAAATATGAAAGAAACATTTAATTTCTGGCACGTGATCTCGTCGCAATTCGCGCGACGAACTTAATGAATAAAGTCGTTCGTGTGATGCGTCGCGGATCGTTGCACGTGACACAAATAAAACAGAGCCGCTTGAAAGGAATAGAGAGAGAAAGAGAGAAGGAAAGAAAGAAAGAGAAAAAGAGAGAGAGAGAGAGACGGGAACGAAACCGCCGTCGACGCTCGCGACGCGAAAAACTTTCGTATCGATTAGTTCACCAGTACGAACGTAGGAACGATCGAAGACCGGCTGTGCCTTTCGTTCGAACATTATTTACATTACGCTAACCGATAACCTTCGTCGAAAGCGAAACGACGGATTCGACTTACTTGGCCGAAATGCGTACCAGGTCCTTGCGCGCACGGAGGTATCGCAGCTTCTTGGAAGAAAATACTGAGGGCAGTCTGGAAAGTACAAAAAAAGAACCAAGATTAGATACGAACGACACTCGACACCTTCTCCGGTTACAGCAAGCTAATTTACACTCAACAGTAGCGTACAACAAAGTAAAAACATACTCTTTCTTGGTCTTATAACGACACGTTTATGATCTGGCGATTACTCGTTATTGCTACTGCAGAGAGAAAGGAAGATCAATTCCAGATTGAAGGGAATGTGGTAACATCATTAAGTAGAATGTGGACAGTGTCGAGTCATGTTTGCTTACTCGCAAGTCTTACAAATCATGACTAAAATGTCTGACCCAATACAACTTGCCATACCTTCTAGGACTGACTTTTTCCTTTTCTCTGTAATACTTGTTTGGTGTAAATATCGATAATGGCATACAGAGTTGAGTATTATTATTAAATCAGCTTGAAAAACACTGCCTTAATTCTTCAGAGATATTTCTCAAATTACAAATGTGTCTTGTTTTTTTAAGGATAAATTGTTTCTTCAATTCTGCTGTTTATTTAAATGTCAAGTATGGTATAGCGACAATGTTAACACTTCAATGAGTGTTACAAGATCGAATTGCAAGCTGAAACACGATCCCCCAATGATATTTCGTTACGTTCGAAAATTCCTACGTACGATGAATTCTACGCCGAGTTCATCGAAATTTTTGTCAGGATACTTCGTCGATCGTTACGCGCGAAAAATTTGGTGTGCTCGCCAGAGAACGTAAATGCCAGTTTGCTATAAACGGTATATTGCGGCGCATAGCATACATTTGTATGTATGTATATCGCGTGACTCTGGTCAGCGATTGCGGGTCGGGTTCTCTAACTAAATATTAACGCGCGTAGGAGTGCTTTGGTGTCATTCTTAACCTAAAATATTATCCCAATATCATTATTCTTTTATACTATACTTTCTAGCGGACAAACAATCATCTTTGACAATATGTCCCAACCCTAGTTGTAATGTTAAATGTGACGTGGACAGGTATACATGCTTTGATTTGATATTTTGTTGATAGTTCAAACCATAGTTCGACCGCAATGCACTACACGTCGATAGATGCCTTACGTGATCACCGCGACACGTTCGTGTTTGTCGAGTACCGCGTACTAAATTACGGGACAGAACATTATAAACGCGCGTTTTATCGGCGCTTTAGGCGATCACACGAAAGTTTACCGACCGTTGATCAACGGCTGATGCGAACGTAACGACTTTTAACCGACCCAATTGCCACGGAAATTTACACACAATCTCGTGTTCGTTTCTCGCATGCACATGGATCGAGACGGTCTCGATTTCACGAAGCCTGAAACGAAGTTAATGCCAAGAAAAACTATGACGCGTTTCGTTTGTTTGTTTCTTGGTATTCCTTTATTTTCTTTGGGAACTACGTTCATAATATTACTCACCTTTCGTCGGAAATACTTTTCCGTGCAACAACAAACCGCAGAAAATTGTCGACACGAATAGGTTATGAGCTTCCGACTAGTCGATAGAAAGTTATAGGGCAAATAGGTGTGGATATATTTCGTACTATATTTGTTTAAAGTCAACTGATTTTTTGAATCGAATGGTTTTGAGAATAAAATCGAATGGGAAGAATCGTTGAAGGTGCATGAGGTATCAGCATATTTATAACTGTCTTTCTTGTATCGCATAAATGATACCGATAAACCGTTAGTAATAAATCTTATCTGTGTTTGTCGAAAAAGCTGCGCACGACAAACAATCCCGAAACGAGTATGTTAATGTTAATTCTACTCACGTCAACAAACCCTGCCAAAAGATAACAAATAATCAAATTATTTGATCATTTGATAAAACGATCGGATGATTATGTTATATGGAAGCTTTCCGTAGTTAAATCATATGTAGTCAATTATCTCACAGTACGAGTACCTGGAAGATTCTTATCATTACGTTTGTTACATTAATTATAGTACACATTAGAGTGGACCTTATTTTTCCCTCGTAGGATTTACTTCGTGAAATTTTCAAAAATTGAAATTTATACATATAGCAGGGTTTCTCAAACTATGATCTACGAACCCAGGGTCGATGGTGTATACAGAGTGGCGTCTAAAATGTTTGGAACGTGCCCCCCCCTTAAAACAAAAGACAGCTCAGCAGTGTCCTTTTATGCAGGCTTCGCATTCGCATTTATTATTAACTTGTTATATTTTATTAGTGAAACTTTATTCTTTTATTCATATTTTTTGTTTATTACACTTTTGTTTTTTATACACTTATTTATTATACTATACAATTTGTTACTTGTTACTTTTATTTTATTTATTCATATTCTTTTTAGAAATAAAGAAAGTATTACGTAGAAACGGTATTTTTCAACAGTTTAAACGTTTTAAACGGCGCGGTAACCTTTGAGCCGCCGTTAAATACGTTTCCACAGATTGTCTACGGTCTTGTGTCAACACTTTCATATTAAAAAATTAATTATCTTTCGTCAACGGCTCTAGACAAAGAGAATGATAACTGTACACAGAGAAAAGAAAACAAAAGGTGGTGCAAATTACCGCGTTCAAATATTTTCCAAGCAAATCGTGTACTTTTGAATACAGTATGCAATAAACGTTGAATCGTTTCGAACACCTTTATTCTTTTTTATGGTTCTGTTAGGAGTAAAAATGGTACAGAAGAGTATTATGGAAACATTTACTGCAGACTTCAGAAGAAACAGTTTCAATATTCGACTGAACGATAAAACAGTGTTCGTATATAAAACCATCTGGTAAAAATATAGTGGTTGTAATAGAAAACCTGCTAACGTAACGATACAATGATTGAATATCATCTTGAAAATAAACTGGTAAAGAGAGATAAAATGTCTAATGTGAAATTGACCGTCAAATGACCTTGAGCAACAAAAGGTACGCGTAAATTTACGAGTCTCGGTATAAATATACGCGTATTTCGTTTCAGAATAATTTTGTCAACTAATATAAAAGAGGTTAAAAAAAGAAATACGTAACACCAAAATAGAATTATACGAAAATTGGTCTTCGTCGACAATAAATTCGAATACAAATTTTTAGCTCGGTGAACGTGTTAAAGTTTAGTTGTAATCGGTAGCATAAACCAGGATTCGATGACACGCAGGGATCTAGGATGACGTAGGATTTGGATGATGCAAGATTTAAATGACGTAAGGTTTGTGTGACTCAGAGAAAGGTAGATATGAAATTTATGTATGTGTATGTAGTTCGACGAGTTAGTTGGGATCTCTGGATCCGCGACAAAAAATAAAAAGCTATACGACAAAAGTACATAAATAAATGGAAGATATCGTAAAAAGAATTTTGCCCGCTTCGGGCGTACCTAAATACACACACGACCGTCATTGTATTCTTAGACTTCGTTCGGAACTCGCGCGATACTGATCACTCGAGATCGACTTTTCACTCGTTGTCACTGTTTATTTTTAGCATTTCGTATCGTATTAGCGGGAGCGAGCAAGTGCCAAATATTTTTCCTTATTTTCGCGCTTCATTCTGAAACGTTTTATTTCGTCATACGACGCGAACCGCCATTGGAAGATGCGATTGCGCGGTTCGCCCGCGAGGATATTCACTCGGCTAGGGGAAAACGAGACTATTGTTATCATTATCGTGCGCCCGATCGTCAAGGCATGCCATTTAATCAGAGGTCCCTTTCAAAGATCGGGTTCCAAGCTAGAGACGCGGGCAGATTACGACGATCCATTGCAGTGACATCTGGCAAAGTCCGTCCGTTCTGTTTTTGTCACCGTCAGTGTGTCTCATCGTCGACTAGGGATGTTCGATTTAGAACCGATGTTCTAGAGATCGAAATTTTTTATCTGCGACCACACTGTCGTACCGCGGAAAATTGATGTCATTATGTCCCTAACCTATTTCGTTCGACGTGTTTTCATTTCGGTCGTCGAGTCCTGCATATTTCTTAAAGTTGTAAAGACCAGTTTAGCCAATCAGCACGTCGCATTTCCGAAATTATTCGTACACGTTCGCATATAATGTTGATCGTAAGATGAGAAAACAGTGCCAGTACATATCGGAGAACCGTGAAAAATAGCACACAGCATAGGTGGCAACGTGCCATTCTCTTTTATTCTTAAGACACGGCCCGGTGTGCAGGATACTTTGTTTGCAAACAGCGCACAACCGACTATTCGCGAACGATGTTTTCATGGAATTGGTGTTCTTGAGAAACTTACCTCTTTCAATTAAAAATGTTACTTACGAGTGTTATCTATTAGCAAGGACGATAAATCCAATGATATGCGATATTGTACAGGGTGTTCAGCCACACCTTGGAAAAATTTTAATGGGGGATTCTGGAGGCCAAAATAAGACGAAAATCAAGAATATAAATTTCTTAACTGAGGCTTCGTAAAAAGTTATTAACAATTAAATTACAAAATTTCAAGTCGTTCTGGAAAAATTATTTTCGGTTGCGAGGGTCAATGATAATCATTTTTGGTCAATAAACATACCCTCGAAATCCTAACCATTTTCGAGAAAAAAAATCGGGTAGGTGGTGAAGTTTTTCGACAAAATAAAAATTTTTCAAATCGTTCTAAAAAAATTATTTTCGGTTGCGGGGGTCAATTACAATTATTTTTGGTGAATAGACATACCCCCGAAATCCTACCCACTTTCTAGAAAAAAATTCGAGAAGGTGTGAAATTTTTCGACGGGGAAAAAATATTTCAAATCCATTTGGAAAAATTATTTTCAGATGCGGAGGTTAATTACAATCATTTTTGGTGAATACACATACCCACGAAATCTTCCTCATTTTCGAGAAAAAAATTCAATACGGACGGAACTTTAAACGTTAATAACTTTTTAACGAAGCCTCTATCAACAAATTGGTATTCTTGATTTTCGTCTTATTTTGGCCTCTAGAATCCCCCATTAAAATTTTTCCCAGGGGTGGCCGAACACCCTGTATATCCGATCAGATTTCGTTAGTACTTGCGATATGTTCGATTCCATCGCTACTAATCAAGAAAATACCTTGAGTATTGTGTATTGACGCTGAAATAGAGAGGAAGGAGAGGAGTCAAGATGGAGGGAGGATAGAGAGAGAGAGAAAGAGAGAGAGAACTGGAAAGGTACTGGAGCAACGTAACAGACTTGCCAGTAGTCATTAGAACCCATGTCGTAATCTGTTGTTAAACGTATTAGCAGCCGAGCAGAGAAAGTTCTCAGTCTGAATTCAACGAAAGCATTAAATTCTCTCTACTCTAAAGTACTAAAAAGTAGCAAATACCCTCTCAGACGTAAAATATCGATTTTTCATTATACGTGTTGTAGCTTCTAAAAACAATAATAACACATCATTCTACATGTTTATATTTAGATATTTTTGATAACGGTACCGAATTAAATTATTACACAATTATTTAAACCGTATTCCTATCTTTGAAAGACGATGATACGATAATAGTAACAGAACGACATAAATATTAAAGATCCTTTACGACTCTTGTGAAATCTCATATTTGAAGTGCAAGCGAGATTACAATTTCAAGTCTAGCCTTCTGTTGCAATCGCTTAGTAAACACAGCGCGGAATAACCAATCTAATCTCGCAACCTATCATCGAGGAACTAATTATGAATTAACACGTTCGCCGCCAGTTGCCTCTAACTTCGTGTAAAAACAATTACGTTAAATATACATTAACTTTTATACGATACCATGTCCGATGTCCAAGCGTAAAGTATGAAACGCGCTAATAATCGCACGGTAAACACAGTTACGTTTAATTTAATATTACGATCTGGTTACATAACCTGCTATTCTGAATAAGGAGGATCAATCGCCACGGAGTTGGAACGACCACTATGTATTTATTAATAGTACTAGCAAAATTCTAGCTGCGTTGTTTTTGCGCTCTGTTTATTCCCCGAACTCGCGACCAGAAACGCCGAACCATTTTGCGAAAGAAATTCTCGATAATACTCGGTCGCGGATAAGATACTAATTGCTGGAAAGGCCACTGTAGGTTCTTGACCTCATTGTGTATGTCATGTGAAAGTACCAGAAACGTCAACCTCGCGTATTTCGGTTAACGGCGAGGAATTGCACGATGAGTGACGTTATTAATTTTTAACTCGTAGATTGGCATTACTGCAAGCCGTTAAAGCTTAAATCGCAAGCCGTACGAATCCGTGAAAGTACCGACAGGAACGAGCGCGAATTTCGTTACGAATTCCGTTTAAAACACGCCACGCGTTTGCAAAGTGGTCATAGAATCGTGGTATACCAACTTTGCGTGTGTGTGGTAACCATTGAAATAGATAAGGAAACGTCGGCGAACGTGGATTCGAGAACCAAGTATTTTCAAGTTACGAAATAAAGATACATTACAAGTAACCACGAAAATAATAAAATAATAATTAATATTAATATAACAGTGTTAAATTATTGATTAATTACTGACAGAGAAAATATAATTTGTTCTATTTATTTCAACGAGAGTCAATCTAGTACTGATAAAATTTATATCATTAATTAATGAGCACCCTGTATATGGGTACGTGATACGTAGACACGTCGAGAAATAATATTCAACAGATAATTTGAGACACGACTAAATTAACAAGATAGGTACAACATGTGGTATCGTACTTTCAATACACGCTTCTTGTATTAAAAAGATTTAGTAAAACGTATATAAAAATACACTTTCGTATACGAACGAACGAAACAGTTTGTACGTAAAGCTTGTTTACATCGAGCGCGGCAGTTCACAGATGGTCGTTGCGCTTTGTTTTCATTTACAATTTTAATGAACGATCACACGAGTTCTAATAATTACACGACGCCGGCACGGATTATACTTCTTTTCCTGAATATTACGTAGGAAGGGTCGTTAAGTTGCAAGTGTACGGTATATCGGACGAAAGCTAAATGCGATCTAATTTGCATAAACCGAAGGAGGCTTTTAGCACAAACGATACCTCGTGAATCGATAGGCCTGGAAACCTGGCACCGAAAAGATAATTATTGTTCACGATTGCCGCACACGCGATGTCAGCATTGTTTCCATTGTTAATAGCCGAGCCAGTTAACAAGGTATATTCGAAGAAATTGAACGCGATATACATAGACACACAGACCTATTTTAAGAGAACGAAACTTTACGCGCGTCTCGACAATGTCAGTGAATAAAAGCCAAGTCTAAAATCGAAATTTATTGCTAAATACAAGCGTGGTAAATGAAAACAAACAAAAGCCTTTTTGTAACGCGTTAATCAGAAAGTATCGTGCGTTGCTGTAACCTTGGCGGGCTACAGACGATCCCCACTGGTCGCAACAAATAACGAACAAAACCTCTTAGCAACATCGTACGATTTTTATGAATGGACTTCGTCTCTATGTGGTAGTAAATGGATTCACAGACTCGCGAACTGTTACGAATCGGAATTGTTACGAATCGATCGGGGTTCAACGCGAACGTACGTGCCGACCAGCAACGTAACGTTGGTCGTGTGAATTACGTTGGCTTTATCAATTCAAATCGTGCGAACACGTAATAATTCCGAGTCGAATCGACGACAGTACCGCCTGGACGGTCGGCCATTTTCGCTGGCTTTGTTTACGTAGCCGTATATCGAACCGCGGTGTACGCAAACATAGTGAAGTTCCCTGTGTTTCGCGCGAAAAAGATGCGGAAAAGCATTCTCTCACCTCGAATTGCCAGTGTGCCGCCTGCAGCAACTGTTTCGCTTGCTCTCTGGCACAACCTGCGGCCAGTACGAACTGATTGATCATCACTTGCTCGCGAAGGGCGTCCATGTTTTCGTCACGTTTTTCCGAAAAGGGAGAAAATACCAGACGAAACGAGGCACGCACAAGACACGAGTACGGCACAATCTTCCGTATCACCGAGCTTTGACTCTGCCTCGAACTTTCGTTTAGACGCGAGCGCGGCCAACGAGCGGCGACCAGCCTCTTGTTTTCAAAACTAAACTCATCGCAGTCGGCTGATGGGCACCGCGGGTTACGGAACGTGAGAGACGAGGACGGTGTGACGTCACTACCAGTTCTTTGCGAGCGAGCGTACCGCCTCCCCTATGTTTGGGGACGTTCTTTTTACCGTGCACGCTCTCCGTTTCGATTGTTTATTTTCATACATAATAAACAGTGTATAATGTTTCGGAGTGACAAACGATCCACTCGTGCATCTGCGAGTCCCTGATTTTTTTCGAATATTCTCGTGTTCTTGCTTTCAACAAATGACGTGTTTACGTTCTAGAATTGGTCAAGTTGGAATTTTAACACAGAAATAGACAACATGATTTCGTGTTTCGTTTGCTGGGAATACCTATTAGGTCACCCACCTCTGTTCGAGAAACATCGTTTTCGTAATGTTTAGAGACTACATTTAAAGTTTGTAAGTTTGCAAGCCTGCTTATGGCGTTTTCCTATAATATGATTCCTAACTTGCCGATTGTGGTTAACAAATAAGAGAAGACAGTAACAAACATTTACAATTATTTTGTGCGTATTTCTAGATAAAAATTATATAAAATTATTACCTCATTTATCGATGTATAAGTGATTGAAAAAATTTAAATTAATAATTTTGTCGTTACCACAAGATTTGTTACATACTTAGTGACTTATTTTAAGGTTAAAGTATTTATTACAGGAAAATTCTTAACATCAATTTTTTTTATTAATTGAACTATAAGACATTATAATACTTTTTTTTATTCATTATCACAGAATTATATTAATGGTCTTTTATATGCCCATAACCTGTCATGGTCATAGATAGTATGAATTTTTTCATACATGTATTTAAAAAAATATAAAAGATTGTCGTATTGTCCCTTGTACCTTTGATCAGTTTCAGGTATATCTTCTATGTCAGTGTATCCTTCTACGATGCCAAATGCACACGTATGCAATTCTACTAAAAACTGATGAATTGCTTCAATTGTAGCTAAATACCATCGTGGACTTTTCTTTTGATGACGCCAAAATTGGGATATTCTTGATTTTAAAATGACACACTGTAAGTCTACAAATTAATATTAGATATTGTTTTACATTTCTCTGTGTCAAAAGATTTATTATGAAGATTATCTACAAAATCTAAATGTATATATAAAAGTTGTTTTCATATTCACCTCGTAATCTTTGATCTTTATAAATAGTTTTTGTTTGATGCCATGTACTATCGATAAAAATAGCTCTTTTTATGGGAAATGTATTCTTTGTCCTATTAATGATTCTGTTATTACCTTGTTTAAACTTGTTTTCAAAAAGTGATTCAATGCTTATGCCAGTTTGGCTAGGAAAAATTAAGACGGTCTAAACAATGATGTTATTCGGATCAAATTAATATTTTACTTAATTAAATGATACGGAGGTTGTTTTTGCAGTTATACCTTTTCCTTGTCTAATATTTCTGGAAAATCAGGATATGTATAAATTCTCACATCATCCGGTGCCAATACAGCTGCATGAATTGCTGTACTTTTCCCATCAATTTCACGTGCATGCTTAATAATATCTATCTTAATTGGTAACTAAAAACAAAAGCTTGTTCAGTTGGAATTCACGTAAAATGGAAAAATGTATTTTGTTAATTGCAATACCTTCACTCTAGGAAAGTACTTTTCAGCGATGACCGGTAAACAACACGAGTAACAAAAGAATTTACGCGATTTATAACATCGGTTACATATCTCTCGGCCTTCTATCGTGTTCAAAACTTGGGCGTCAGTGATTTTTAAATGACGAAATGGCGCCTTATCAATTACTCTCTGTTCTTTCTCCAAGTTTGAAAGTTTTTTGGTATGATCAATCGTCACGTCGGGTTTCGCCATATTTTTAATAACATGAATGTCTAATTAAACATAAAATATAATTCCTATCCGTAACGATACTTTACACAATTATCAAAATAATAAGAATCGTTAACAAGCAGGTTATCACTCGTGAATGCGGAAGTACTCATAGCTATAGAAAAATAACTTCAAGTTGTGTGATAAATTTCGTAACGAATTACACAGCGTTACCAGACGGCAGACTGGTGCTCAAAGGAAACTGCCCTTCCACGTATGCACACTGATGCACAGCTACGTGTACGTGAGTTCTGGCGCTCCGGATAACTTCAGTTAGTTTCAGGAATTCGCGAAAGATGGCGAACGTGAGCCTTTCCTTTTTCCCTCCCAAAACTTCGACTTGCGTCGATCGGCATACGATTTCGAGTCTACTAACCTCGTAGAATATCAGTGGTTTCAGAGCGATCTTCTCGTTTAAAGTTTGTGGTTTTAGAAATTATAAGCAACCGAACTATTTTGAATATGTTTTATTTGATGACACAGCGGCGACCGAAGCGAGGAACGAGAAAGTGAGTTAAAAAGAAATATTTTCATTGTAATTGCTTGGCGGAGCACAGCACTCGCGCGCTATAGCTTTAATTCTAACCTAGTCCAAAGTTAAACTACTTAGTCTAAAGATCCGGTAGAGGATGACGTTATGTCCTTGTAACGTAGACCTAATCTGAAATATACTCTGAAATAATAACAAAGATGAATCAGTCAGTAAAAGTGCAGCGTCAATATTTTATAATATCTCTGCGCGATGGTCAGCCGCTGTATCTACTGCGCCCCATATTGTCACACAGAATTCGCGAAAGATGGCGAATATTAAGTATACAAGCAACAACGTAAATTGTTAGACTACGTTGTAGGTGGGTGGAAATTGAGTTTGATTGGTGTAATGACAAAGAGAATCATTAACCATTGAATATATAATAATAATAATTGTATTTTAACATCTCTACTACGCACTAAGATAATAATGACCTTAATTCTAAGACTTGAAAGCGTACAGGTTATAATTAAAATTTTGTACTATAATGATTGGCTACTCGGCTCGATGATTAGCACAGAACAGTAGCAATGTATCTCCTTAATTTTTTACGAAGATACTAATATTACAAAGGTCTTGCTTTAAAAATATTTCCAAGACTGTGTGTTACAAGTGTCTAATCATCTGACCATACCGTTCGTTTAAGTTACTTACATCCTAATTAAATATTTACAGCCTTACAAAAATAATACGCGGTTTTATCACATAAAACATATATTGTAGAAAAACTACATTTGTCTATTAGCTTACTTTCGACGCAAGTTTTACTATATCAACGACGTTCGATTTCACAGTACAGTTACATTCCCGCGCGTTTAACACCCTGTGCAGAACGCATTCGAAACACATATTACGAGCTAAAAGCTTCACAAAATTATTAAATTAATACATTTTTTTGGCTATTCTCATCCCATCTCTTTTATTTCTGTCGTAATGAAGTCTTATAAAGACGATAAAGAAAATAATTTACTCGCGCTTAAGATTTAGCGCATTTCAAGACAACGTATTTTCGCGTACCCCGTACATCATTAACACTTGTTGTAGTTTTTTCTGTTCCTTTATCTTTTATTAGACCAATTCCATCAGACGTATCAGAGAACTGTTTCACATTGTCTTAATGGTTAAGTTTGATGTCTCAAGATCTCGTCTTCCTGCAAATTGCTTGTTTGTTGTCGTGTATACGTCTGTGTTTGTTAAAGTTGCTCGGGTCGCTAAATTGTTGATGACAGATCGCGCAGATCAACGGTTTGTAACCGAGGTGTATCCTGTAAAGAAAAAGAATAATCCATTTAGTCAGGATGGTCGAGAAATGGCGACAAATTCGGGTCCAGTTCGTAATTTTTTTAAATAAAGCGTGACGAAGGAGACTACATGGAACACGAGTCGAATAGAGGATCGATAAGTTTAACTTTGAAAAGCATAGATAGTTGTGCGTTCTAGGTAAAATAATTAGAGAACAGAACAAGGTTCCGTATTTTCATTTATATCGAAAAACTCACCTAAGATGGATCTTCAGACTGTACTTCCTCGTGCTGACCTTTTTACAGTAGATGCACTGGAACCCTTGCTGCGATTTCTCAAGAGCTTTGAGCACGTTATCTATGTAGACGCCAACATTGTCCTTGTTGATCAATGCCGCGTTCGGTTGGACGTTGTAGAGCGTTAAAACGGTCTCGTCTACACCGGGTAGACAAACACTCGCGGACACGTTGGGCTGGTTCATGTAGGGCTTGAAGGCAGAGACTGAGAAACGGTAGTCCAAGAACTTTCTCATTGGCGACACTTCCGTCGAACTGGAGGACGATTCGTTGGAAGACGACGGTGAGGGTTGATTCGAGGAACTCGGTGACTCGTTGTCCGTTAAGTTCAACTTGAAAGACGGGCTGAATCTTGGCGACAGACTGAACTTCTCCGCCAACGCGATCCATAGATAATTACTGTCCAGTTGATTGCACTGTAGAGTCAGGTGGATCTTCAAAGGATTCGGATATTTAAACAGATTGTTACATTTGTGGCAGACGTAGCAGTTGTGACCTGAAACCAATTCGTGACGGTTAGGAATCGTCGATCGCATTGATCACCGTCGAGAGCCACGGTTTAAAAAATCTTTTACCTCGAATGTTGAACGGCATCAGGGTCGGTACATCCAACATGTGCAGGATGTCCTCGGCGAACCACATCAGCAAAGGCTCGCCCGAATTTATGTGTTTGGTGGTCTTTAGAATCACTCCGTTGTCGGTGGTCATCAGCTGCACGTTGTAGCTCAGACAGTCCTTCGCGAAGGTGACGATCTTTAGCCAGTACGAGATGCTCAGGGCCTTGTTCACGCAGTACAGACGACTTTTCTTTTCGGCGATCTCGACCTGCGATCGACAAAGTTTCCCTAGCTTTCGAACCATTGTACACCCTCCTAAGTAACAATTGGAATGGTACTCACGTGTTGAATGACGGATATGCACTCCTTGGGCAGTACGTTGACGTCGATGTTGTCCGTCGAGGAATCTTTATTGAGGATCCCATCCGCGATGACGACCGGTTGATCGAAGCGTATTTGGGATAAAAGTATCCTCTCGGCAGCCTCTGTGCTCATCATCAGAGCGTTCTCAGCGATGATAGGAGGGAACATGATGGCGTTTCTCGGTCCTCTTTTGGTTTCGAGCTTCCAATCTCTAGGCAGCGGAGTCTTAGATTCTCACGATCATACCATCGAGTTGCTCGATAGCCACGAAACGTTCAGTTCGGGCAAGAATTGTCGTAGATCCACGGGGTACACACGGTGACGTCTTAAGATGTACACGGGATCGCGCAAGTTTCGCGAGTCTAACCAAATGGTTCTCTGTAAGCGACAAGATAATCTCGATGCACGCGACTCGATGCTAAGGTGTCAACTAAGTACGACTTGCATTCCGCACATTGCTTTAATACATCGAGGTCGTGCCCCGAATTGACTACCGGGAGTAGGGGTGGGACCCTCTCCGTTGCAACCCGATTGGACCCCACCTTTTTCGCAGCGAGTATACGTGTAATTGTATTTAAAGAGCCCGGCTAGGGGTAACTTCGCCCTTTCTACTTTCTCGAATCCTGATGCGTCGCCAATCACCCGGAGTGGGGATGTATCGTGACAGGGAGGGGGTTGTTGTGGATCCAGTGGCATCCTAAGCGTAAGGTGCATCCGGAGGGATGTTTAACTAGATACGGTGGAATATCTCACGAGGGATTAAAATTATCGAAAAAAATGTTCTTGCAAACGTAGCTTGGTACAAAGAAGAACACTAGGTGTTATAAATAATTTTCAAATTAGTCTTTTTAAGTGGACTCTCAATCTCGACTGAATTATTTTACTTAATGTTGATTTCTACCAAATTGGTAAATGGAAATCATAATGAACTAACAGAGGATTACGTAAATCTTCAAATAATTGCATTGAAATATATCAAGCAATTATTAGTTTAAACTTGCGGAGGCCCCAATAATCCACTTAAGGGTTAAACGAGACCCTGTATCCTTTTTATTCATACTATAATAGCATTTGTTGAACCGAATATAAAGACTAAGAATAATATGCGAGTCGTTAGTTGAACTCTACGTAGTTGTATCGACTTTTGATATTTTCGTTGTAGAAGGAAGGTTGATGAAAAACTGGATAGCGCGTTTAATGGATAAACATACAATTTCAACCGAGTATACACATTTTTTGTGAGAAATTGGATTTCTTACGGGAGTGATTAATTTTTATGAAGAATTTTCATTTCTACCAACGTCGACGATAGGAAGTCTCAATTCTTATTCTACGATACTTTTATTCGCGGACGTGGCGACGCAGGTCGCGCAGAGTCGTCACCAGGAGCCAGGGCCGACTAGATGTTTGATGGGGCTATAAAAGCCTCATGTGAAAGGACATTGTTTGGCTCAGCTGCAACCCAATGTGCGCGTCCCGTCGAGGATGAGGGATCTCGACGAAAGGTGCATCTGAATCAACGGTTGATTAGGAAATTAAGTGGCTCATTCTTCTCGCACGCGCGCGTAGATCACGATCGACAGATACCGTCTGGATTTGCCTAATCGTTCGTAGATCTAGATACCATCCCCCGGCAACCTACGGGAATCCTGATTTTTCGTTTCATCGCAGTCCATGTACGAATCTCGACATACTGTTCCCCGATCTTTTCTACTCTGCGCTACTAATCTAACAGACATTGTGTTACGTTCGACACATTATTTGAAGAAAACAATATTTCTATAAATATAGTAATTAAAAAATTTTAATGGGGGATTCTAGAGGCCAAAACAAGACGAAAACCAGGAATACTAATTTGTTGATGGAGATTTCGTTAAAAAGTTATTAACGTTTAAAATTCCGTCCGTACTGAATTTTTTTCTAGAAAGTAGGTAGGATTTCGGGGGTATGTCTATTCATAAAAAATTATTGTAATTGACCCCCGCAACCGAAAATAATTTTTCCAGAACGATTTGAAATTTTTTTTTTCCGTCGAAAAATTTAGGCACTTACCCCCCGTCGATTTTTCTTAAAAATTCCTTTTTCATTTTTAGTCATTTTGTTTGTCGTCCTATAGAAAAGTGGTCTAATACTTTTTTGTAGATACCCACAAGCTCTACTTCAGAAAAAAGTTTCATTGAAATATATTCACTATTGTAGGAGTTATGGCTGTTTGAAAATTGGACCATTTTTATGGGGGTTTTCTCATTTTAGGGGGTCAAGGAACAACTTTTTTAATATTTTTAAAATTTCTACATATTCTCCACCAAAATACGCGCAGTTTGCTTTTTTAAACATTTAAATCGTCCAATCCGTTCAGAAGTTATGACGTTTTAAAGATTCGCATGAAAATTCGGGCAGACATTTCTGGCCAGAAATTATATTTTCGGTAAGGAATTTTTTTTCTCGAAACTGAGAAGGATTTCGGGGGTATGTGTAATGACCAAATATGATTGTAATCGACTCTTGCAACCGAAAATAATTTTTCCAGAACGATTTGAAATTTTTTAATTTAATTGTTAATAACACCCTGTATAGTTATTAATGTGATTTAAGCTTTTTCATTATTAGAGAAAAGTTTAATCTTTTGATCCCCAAGTGGATAATTGAGGCTTCCGCAAGTTTAAACTAGTAAATATTTAATATATGTCGATGTAATTATTTGAAAATTTACACGATACTCTATTAGTTTATTACTTTTTAAATGCTTTAAGGGAAAGTTGATTTCCATTTACCAATTTGGTAAAATAATTCAGTTGAGATCGAGAGTCCACTTAAGGGTTAAGTAAAATTTCGTTCTCTTTAGAATCTAATTCGAACGTGATCGACGTGTAATCCGTCGATAAATTCTGATTGTCGATGAAAGCGTTTGTCGGCGACTCGAACGTGTCGGTGCAAAGGTAGTGTCGACGCGACAGGTTGACGCCAGCACCCTGGGGCGACCTCAATAAACTGCGCCAAACCAGACGCAAACCGGTCATTTTCAACGTAATTAGGAGGCTTAATATTTTATTGTTTTGGCGGGCCTAGGCGACCCTGCTCGGTCTCCGTTACAAAAGTCACTTTTGGACCATCTCCTCGGTAGTATGCTTATTTTCCCTCGATGTCATAAAATAATAAGGAGGTAGGCTTGTCTATTGACTGTGCGACTAACTCGAATTTCAATGATTTTTCGATATATTGTATATTTTTCAAAATTTACAACCCTGCAAAACAAATAGAACGAATGTCACGCTTTACGGGGATTCTTCACTTAAAATGATCGATTCGCGTCAAATTCGATCGTACGAGAATCGATTGCAAGAATCGGTAGTCGTCTGAAGAAGGTACGAACTTTAGAAAATGAATTCTAAAGGTGTTCTTGCTAAATAAACCGAACTAACCGAGAAAACGAATTCGAAAATCGAAACCCTTACTCCGCGGGCCCCAAAAATCACCGTTGTCTACGTGACTCAGCGCACATGAATGTCGGGGCCTAAGCACTTCCGTTTCGGAAACGACGCTCGGTCCGGGCAGAAGGAAAATGGCGAATCCTCTCGAGATCCTAATGGCCCGTTTTGCCTCGAACCAAAGGCGATCGTTGCAGGTATTTCTTGCTAATAGCTATAATATAGTACCGACCGTTTACGTCGTTAGAGGTTATTACGTTGATCGATATCTTTTCTGGTTAAAAGACTTTTAACGTTAATACGGCCATTTGGTTCTCGATTTACGGTTCTCGGCTGATGCGTTCGCGTCACGTTAAGATCTGGTATAGGGGGGGAGGTTAAAGAAATATTTGAAGAAGGGAATCGCATAGTCGATGGACGGTGGCAAGGTGAATCCTAGCGATCTTATCGAATTAGCTAGATTACAAGGTACTCGACGCCCCGAAGGAAAACCAGAAAAAGGGCATGGTTCCTTCCACGGTGGATCTCCCGCGTGGTTGACGTGATTCATCCACCGGGGTGAATGATGCCGGACCAAGGAATGACACGAGTGTTCACAAGCTGCACCATCCCCTGTACCAACCCCTCTCTCTGGTCCCTCGAAATTCAAGCACGAGTGTTTCACCATTCTCCTACCCGAAACCAAGCTACGGCAAGTGTTCCGCGCCCCTCGCACGCTTCGTCGACGGCAAACACTAGCTACGAAAGCCTCCTGGAAATTTATTCTTCGTAATTTACCAGCCGCGTAGCTTCCTCCGGCTATTTAGACACGCGCGAATCGCGCCCGAGTTTCGAGAATTAAGTAAATGCACCCGATTTCTCTCATTGGTACGTTTCTCACTTTTAGTAAATCATGCAGTTCCATAAAATAACAATCGTAAACGGACAACGATAGTATTTTCAATTGCAATCTTACAGGTAAGAGGAATTACGAAATATAATGAACAATTTTCAAATTTGTTTTCTATAGAATTTCTTTCTAATTACTCCTCTTGCTCGATACAAATTTATTATCTCTTCGAATTGAAAACCATCGAGTGGACTCTCAATCTCAGCTGAATTATTTTACTTAAGGTTGCTTACTTAATTTTCCTTCGAAGCATTCAAAAAATAATGAACCAACGGAGAATTACATAAACTTTCAAATAATTACATTGAAATATATTAAGCAATTATTGGTTTGAACTTGCAGGGGCCCCATTAATCTACTTAAGGGTTGAAAGAAAGTAACAGGAAGCTTTGATTTTCGATTGATCAGAAATAAATAAACATTTTCGTATCTTACCGTGGGCGGGTAAATTTCGATTTCTGCCCGCATCCCGGTTTGGGGTTCCACCCTCTGGTCTCTTTCTAAAATCGGGGGTGCATTCAGAGAACCGCGAGCCAGCAAGCGAGCAAGTGTTCCGCCGTGACCAATGGGTCCTTGCACGCATGTGCGCGCTTCCCAATGCGATATTAATATCGCGATTATCATCTACGTATTATCACCGCGCAGCCCCTCGGCCACCGATGCTCAAAATAAGCTTGCCAGAAAACACCCTCCTCGGTTTGTACGTCCACCTTCTACGACCATTGCTCGCCTACTTTTCCATCCGCTAACAATTTTTTGATCCTGAAAATATCTCTATTTTGCCAAATTTCAATGTTCAGTTTTTTTTATCAAACGAAAGTTTCAGGGTAGTATTTTTAATTAACATCGAATTATCACGTACTATTCCACTTTACGAATAATCTTATACGATTGAAATTTAGTAGAACAAAGCGGGCCGCGGGAGTATTATTCGACTATTTATTTTAAATCGAGTTTATTTTTAGGCTTGTGTATTATTCGATCGTTAGGCGGCCGGCGTTCGTGCATAAATTTAAATACTCGAACAGTCTTCCAGCTTCTGATTTTCGAAGCCTACGTCGAAAACACGGACCCCTTCGCCGCGCATAGACGTAACAAATCTTATTGTTTGCCGCCCTTTTACGAGATTCTATATAACGCAACCACGGCGGATGCTGCGGGGCGAGAGCCTGAATTATGGCCGCCGTGACCATAAAGGTGATTCGTCTCGGTTCTGCAAGTGTCAAAAGTCTGTCCCTAATAGCTTTCCCAACGAGACACTGGCTTATGTATTATTAATATTCGCCCAGAGTCGTCGCAAACATTGGTTACTCGCCACCGGATCGATCTGATCTACAGTTGTTCGCGACGTTGCAAAACAATCTAACAAAATATAATTTTAGTAACAAGTATGATCGACTAAGATTAATTTAACGTTTAACATTTCTAATTAATAGGGCAGCTCTAACGCCAAAAAGAACTCTTTTGTTAACTTTGAGTGTCGCGACAAATTCTTCGGGACAGAGAAGAGTATAATTAATGTCTAACATATGTATAGGCATATTACGAGTCAACATTTAGTTGCTTCGGGCACGTGCCATCGACATATTGTCCGTGCCTCCCAGCTCCGAATGCTCTCTGTAACACGACACGTGCCGCTCGAATGCCCTGCAACGCGATCAGAGAACATCGAAGTCCCCATTCCCGTGTAGTATTTAACCATTAGGTACTGTTTACTTGATTTTAAGAGTCAATTCAACCCACGAGCTACCGCAGGCAAACACGCGGAGTGCAAAGTCCATCGCTCATCGTCAGAGTCGTTGGGATTTCTATTCGATCGACGCGTCCTGGCTTTATAAAAATATCAATTTTTCATATACACGCCGATCGAATGCCTCGTTAATTAATTCGACGACTCGGATTCTGGTACGGTTATGTTCTTTTTCTTTTCTGGGCGTTACCTGCGCTTCTGGATCCTAAATTCTGGATCCTTGCGCATTGCTGTATATCAGGGGTGGCGAACTCGTAATCCGTGGACCACACGCTGTTCCTTCCCCTACTATCAAACTACTCCCACCATATTCACTTGATTCTCTTCTGCGTCTGCGTAGTAACGTGACACCTGTATCTACATACATGGTGTCCCACGCACCTCCGATCTCCAGGTTTCGATCGACCGTTTTTACCGATTTTCCGTTTAAAAATAAAACAGGAAACATTAAAGTTACAGTATTTAACCAGTTAACTGTGTTTGTCATGACGAGTTTTATAAAATGAACCTATCTTTTTGATGCAATATTTTAACAGCGACACTTACTCTGTGCTTGACGACTATACTCGTCATCGATCGATTTTCGTGACACACAGAAATTCGCACTTTCAACACGGACCGACACAATTAACTGGTTAAAGATTCGTCGTTGATTTGCTATAAAAAGCTTCTACGAGAGTTTTGATGGAAATCATGCTAACTTAACTTTAGTAAAAAGAATAATAACTAATTTATATTAACAGAAACGTTTCTTGTAGCCGATGAAACTGTCCCCGATAATTGTCAGAGAAATAGAATCACGCGAGGATGCAGGTGACACGGGTCACATGATGAAATAACGCGGAACAACCCCCTACTAGCGATCAGTGGCGGGGTTACTTGGACCCCCTTCTTGAGTCTCCCTAAAACACGACTCACTTGGCACACAAGTTTTGTGCATATAATGCGCGGTATCGGGACCCAGGCCCCAGCTTAATTTAATCCAATACAATATGGCTCCCCTCACCTTGTCCACCGTCGGAAAGGGTGCGTTAAAGAGGGTGGGTGGCTTTTTAAAACTGTGCCGATCTCAATTCACCGTGAAACCTCATCCTATTATGATCGATCTAATCCTGATTGGGCCGGACAGGTTTTTTACTTTCGCGGTGTACCGACGAGTCTTATCTAATTTCGAGGGTGGACAGATTCAAATGTTTTTTTTTTCCCGCGTCTTCTCGTTCTCTTTACTTACCATCGATCTTCTTCCCCTTATTTTTGGCTCGTTCCGTCGAACGAAATGCAATTCTCGTCTCGTGTTCGTTCATTCTGGATCGTATCTTCAAAATTCGTCAAATCTAATAAATTCTATTTTTGTTTCTCGAGTACTCGTCTTAAATAGAATCGTGTAAAACATCGGGAAGCGTTTTGATATGTTCCTCTCCGTTGATTTTCAATTGCACCCCCTAGTTAAATTTATGGACGTGCTATTTATGTTAGGAAATCGAAACTTAACGGTATTAATGTTGCTGGCGCGAGAAGGTTCTCGACAATTTTGTGTCAAACGAATAAACTATTCAGTTTCGTCGTCCGTCCGTGAAATCCTTTGTCCTAGAAAGAAATTTAGCCTGTTGCATTCCCGCTTTCTACTTTCCACTTAACGCGAAACCGTACTTGCGGCATTATCCTTGTGCAGCAGACTGTGACGCTGATTTTCGATAATAACAGGTATCCTCGTACCCTTTTACAGCTCAGTTATATACAAGCTACGGTAATTTTATAAAACAAAACCGAGTCGTAGGAGCTGAGATTGTTTTAAATATTAATTAATGTCTGCAGAAGATTATTTTGAATTCATTTTCTGATTTTCGCTCAACCCTTATTACTGAAATCAACAAATTTAATTCGCTACATTAAAAGAAAATAATATATTTTTATCAGGTTAAAATAAATTCAATATTTGAAGATTAAAGTTATCAAACTTAAAAATATATTTTATCTGGGAGATTCGAAGTTCAAAATTAAAGGAAGGGTTCAAGAAACAAGGCTTCTATATGAATATTAAATATTTAATTTATTTAGATTGCTTCCAATGTTTCTCACGAAACTATTATTGCTGCGAATCGTTCGCGAGTCACTTTTGACGTTGAAAAAACTTCCTCTTCCGGTGTCCATTCAGTTGTCGCTGTTCGACTTACGCTGTAACTGCAAAAGAAAATTAACGAATTGTATTTCGAGCAATTTTAATAAGTAACTATCAGTTTACATTTGTAGAAGGATTGATTTAAACTTAAAGAGGTATTTATAGATCTCAGCCGATTATACGCGTTAGAATGTTCGTAATTAACGCGCGAAAGTTCGCCTCGTCATCGAGATTAGGATCGATAATTAATTTCTGATGGGTTTCTTGGAACGTGTGGCCGTGGTGGGTTGTGTTTGCCATTGGGGATGACACGCGAACGTGGCGGTGACCTGTCACGGGTCGCAACCCTGTGGAGATGGATTTGTTTCGCAGCTGTGTACACTGCTTAATGTAGGAGCCATCGGGGATGGGGATTGCTCCAGTGCTGGCGAGGTGTCCCTAAATCCGTAAGCTAACTATATTACGCTTGTTTCTTCGTCGAAGATCAACGAGCGTTAAATTCTCGGTAAACGAGCGTTCGAACCGGATAAAGAAACCACTATCGACGACGAGTCGCAACAAATCAACGCAAGTTCACTGTTCGCGCGTTTAAGATTGTTTAAAATTTTTAAAGTCGGTCGAAACGTTGATAGAAGGCTGATGAATTGTCTTTGTTGAATAAAAAATTGCTCGGGGTGGCTATCAATAGCGAACAAACGTTTCCAATTGTACGCACAAGGGCTGGTTAACGAATCGTCTCGTTAAACAATGTCCATGTTCTCGATAACGGGTGGCTGGTAATTCACGAAATTCGGATCGTGGCTGCCATTTTCCAGATTCTCCATCGACGGTTTCCGTCTTCTCGAGGCGTCGTACTCTTCGCCGAGTTTCCTGTACGTCTCTGCTCGATTCTCCAAAATCTCTCTGATGATCTCTGAAACGTTAAACAGATTGATAAGTAAGATATTTAGAATATTTGAATAGTTTCGACCAAGAGTCGATAATTAGCGATAGGTCGATGTATATGACGTAAACGACATTTACCCATGAGAAGTTCTCGGCTTTCGATCATGTTGCCCATTTCTTTCTTCACCTCTTTCATCAGCCACGGCACGAAGCCTTCCTCCACATCTGTGCAAACAAATATTATTGGCCTCCACGCGTCTATTCAAATCGAATCGCACGGAAAAACTAATCGAAACGAAATAGCCAAGCGTGCTTTGTTATTCGAACCGGATAGAGGACATAAATAAAGAGAAATTAATAAACCTTTCTGATTAACTAATTCACAAAAAGTAGCAGTGTTCTTGCGAGTTCACGAACCAGCCTTGATCTCGTCCAGCAGGAATCCGGACATCTTCAGTCCTTCTAGCACCGCCGGAAGTAGCTCCGCGATATATCCGGTTAGGATGGTAGCCGCCGCGACTCGTTCTTCCGTTTCTTTCTCAGCTTTCATTGCCCTCTCGTGTTGCTTCAACCGTTGATCCTGTCGAACATTTTATAAATTATACAGGGTGTTCGACCACCCTTGGGCAAAATTTTAATGGGAGATTCTAGAGGCCAAAATAAGACAAAAATCAAGAATATCAATTTCTTGACTTCGTTAAAAAGTTATTAAAAAATTAAATTAAAAAATTTCCAATCATTCTGAAAAAATTATATTTAGTTACAGAGGTCAATTAGAAGCATTTTTGGTGAATAGACATACCCCCGAATTCCTACCCACTTTCTAGAAAAAATTCGAGAAGGTGTGAAATTTTTCGGCGAAATTAAAATATTTCAAATCGTTCTGAAAAAAATATTGTTAACTATGGGGGTCAATTACAATCATTTTTGATGAATAGACATACCCCCGAAATCCTGCGCATTTTCGAGAAAAAAATTCAGTACGGGTGAAACTTTAAACGTTAATAACTTTTTAACGAAGCCTCAATCAACAAGTTGGTATTCTTGATTTTCGTCTTATTTTGGCCTCTAGAATAACACCCTGTATACTTTAACCAAATAATTAAATTAAAAACGAATTAGTAACGAATACATATTAGTTTGTCTTTCATTCGTTATTCGAGACGTTCCCAAAGTAAATATATTAAGTAAAAGGGTTAAATGAGTATTTAACTAATCGTATAATACCTTTTCTTCTCTTAGTCTCCTTTCCTGTTCCGCCAGCCTTTGAGCCTCAGCCTTTTCCGCGGCTCGCAGCTCCAAGAACTTCCTCTGCTGCTCCTTCAGAGCTGCGATTTCCTCTTCCTCGAGGACCTCTATTAACGCCTGCTCCATCGTCTTCCCCACGAGCTGCTCCAGTATCGGTTGCACTTCGAAATCGAAGTCGAACAGCTGGGTAAGTAACAATTTTCTTTAAACACGTTCGTTTAAATTTACGAAAATGCTGAAACCAAACGAAGTACTTACGTCACCGGGTTCAATCTGCGTGCTGGCATCTTCGCCAACCTTGCTCGGACAGTATTGTGGGGTTGGCGGCCTGTCCAAGAAGTAGTCGGTTTGCGTCGCGACGTTGAACTCGTCTGGTTTCTCGAACAGCTGTCGAATTCAGTTTACACGGTAAAATTAATAGTATAAGTATCAAAAATAAAATTGCTTAAAAAGCTTATGAAATTAGATACGAACAAAATTACAGTGCATTTCATTCAGATCTCAACTACGCACAAAATTGATACCATTAAACGGTATACCCAAAATTCTCGCGACAAAACCAATTTTTTGATCGATTTGGAATGATTTATCGATTAATTTACACGAGTTTAGAGCAATCTCGGGGCACGGGCACGACACTTGTAAGTAAACGACGAGCCCCCTTTTCCCGGCTTTTCAGAAACTTATATCTCCATTACATTTTTTGTATTGTCGGTGAACCGACAATAAAGCAATTGTCCCTTATTATAAGGCGCCTTTATTTAAAAGGTATTGTATGGTACATGGTATATAGCAGGCCCGAAATTTGGCAACAGACTTCGTGGCGCCGCTATTGTTGACTTCTACCTGCGCTCGGAGCTTAGGCTCCTTTTATGTCTGCGAAGCCCGTACTGTTAGGAATGTTTTCCTAAATTGTTAACCGACGATCTCGAGATGCATTACAGTTATATGATAAAAAGAAAAACGTATCGATTCTCTGAAAAATTTCGTTGGGAGGATCTCTTTGATGGAAAAGGTTCGATCGCAGGGCATGAGGATCCTACCTCCTCGAGATAGACTTCCGTTTGCACTGGTTCGTGTTTGCGGCCAGGAACAGGCGGCGGCGATCCTAATCTCGCGACTAGAGACTTGGTGGCCTGAGCTTGAGCCCGTTTCCTAGCCAAATGTCTTCTTCTGGCTTCCGCCTGTCTCGCCGCTATCGATTGTTCGCCATCGATCTGCAACAAATAACCAAATATTTATCCGATTACGCGTTGTTCGTAAGTTCGTCCAAATATTTTCCCGACAGAACAGTAG
Organism: Colletes latitarsis; assembly: GCF_051014445.1. Classification (NCBI taxonomy): domain Eukaryota; kingdom Metazoa; phylum Arthropoda; class Insecta; order Hymenoptera; family Colletidae; genus Colletes; species Colletes latitarsis. The sequence continues at coordinate 19,284,771 of NC_135135.1, read as the reverse complement.
AAATGTAACTTTGGCAAAAAAAAAACATGGTTAAATGGTAAAGTTAATTGGTAAAGAATTTTTATTTATTTACTTACGAGGATAGGAGGGGCGGCAAACGTGCTTCCGCGTACAACGCGCCGGTCAAACATAATATTCCCGAAAGGAACCGGTTGATCGCTGTAAAAAAAAAAAGTAGAAGAATGACTGCATTTAGCGCGTTTCGAACAAAGATATCTATGAAAAAAGAGTTTTAATAAATTATACAGGACGAATCCCCATTAATTATATTTCATTCGATACCTTCATAATTTGTGAACTATTTATCAAATTTGAAAATGTTTCTATCAAACGTATTATCGAGAGTGAAGGAACGATATAAAATTAACATTACAGTAAACAAATAGGCGGACAAAGATGTTATCTCATCCGACGAAGGTCGCAAATGATCATTTTTTCTGATTCTCTGCGAAGGGACGTCAGGTCAGAAGGGTTCAAAGATCGGGTATCAGAACACTCTTTGGTAAGCTGTTCAAATAGATTTTATTGCATCCAAGGAACGACGTCACAAAAATATTCTCGAATCTTACAGAATTTATAATAAAATATCGACTACGAGACGGTCAGTTGAAAATAATTTCAACAACGTATACAGGGTGTTCGGCCAACCCTGGGAAAAATTTTAATGGGGGATTCTAGCGGCCAAAATAAGACGAAAATCAAGAATACCAATTTGTTGATGGAGGCTTCGTTAAAAAGTTATTAACAATTAAATTCAAAAATTTCAAATCGTTCTGGAAAAATTATTTTCGGTTGCGGAGGTCAATTAAAATCATTTTTGGTCATTAGACATACCCTCGAAATCCTATCCACTTTCGAGAAAAAAATTCAAAAAGATGTGAAATTTTTCGATGGAGAAAAAAAATTTCAAATCGTTTTAGAAAAATTATTTTCGGTTGCGGGGGTCAATTGCAATCATTTTGGTGAATAGACATACCCTCGAAATCCTACCCACTTTCGAGAAAAAAATTCAAAAATGATGTGAAATTTTTCAACGGAGAAAAAAAATTTCAAATCGTTCTAGAAAAATTATTTTTGGTTGCGGGGGTCAATTACAATCATTTTTGGTGAATAGACATACTCCCGAAATCCTGCACATTTTCGAGAAAAAAATTCAGTATGAGTGGAACTTTACATGCTAATAACTTTTTAACGAAGCCTCAATCAACAAATTAGTATTCTTGATTTTCGTCTTATTTTGGCCTCCAGAATCTTCCATTAAAATTTTTCCCAGAGGTGGCCGAACATCCTGTATAAATTTTTCAAATTTATAACTAAATTTAAATTAGGACTCGGGCATTAGCGAGTAGTAAAGCGTGCTTCGGTAATGCTTGACCTGAAACCTAATATCGGTTACCCTTGCGTCCAGCAAACTTACGTAGCGTCGTTCTTCTTGGCGATCTTCGCTCGTTCGTCCAAGGTCGTGGCAGCCATGGTCGTCGCGTTCATCATTCCGAGGGTGAAGTCGACGGTGGCCTTGAGGGCAGCCGGACACCTGGCATTGTGGCTGCTGTGACGTACTTCCGGCTTCTTGGCCAGCGACACGAGGGACTTGAATCTCGACCTCAGAGGGCAAGTGAAACTGTCCGTGTCATCCGCGTCGTTGGGATTCGGACCGATACCGAGGAGGGCAGCCACTTCCGGCGGCGGCATCAGAAACTCTCCGGTCTTCACTGTGGTTATAAACGGTTTCTTCCTGAATATTTGGTTCCTCTTGGCGCTCTTGCGTTGCTCCTCCTTCTCCAAATCCTGAATCCTCTTCAGTTTCGCGTTCAGGACCTCGTTGAAGTCCTCCGTGGACAGAGTGATCGCTGGCTTGATCGCTGGAACCTTCTCCAACGATCTCGAGCTCTCCTGGCTTCTGCTCCTTGCTTTCTTTTTCAGAGGGTTCGACTGATTCGACTGCAGACTCGCCTGGACCAGATGATCGTTCGATCTGCTGATGCGTTTCCGATCGTACAAATTGTTGTTCCCGTTCTCCAGCCGGCCTCTGTCCGACTCGACGTTTTCGTTGTCACCGTTCACGTGCAGCAACGGGAGATTGGTGTCCAGGCCATCCTTCTGGAGGATCGTGAACGCCGGAGGATCCTTTCTCTCGCGCTCGAAGGGATCCCCGTTGGCTGTGGGCGCCAACGCGGAAATCCCGTGCGGCATACTGACACCTCAGAAACGTCCACGGAGAACGTGGTGCATCCTCGAGACGTTCCCCGCCTCGTCGTGGACGCGAACGAAACTTTTAAGTAGAAACGGTCGGTCTGCGATCGGACGGCCGAGCAGCGTCGATCGTACGGAGACCTTTTCACCGATTAACGTCTCTATTATTCAGAGACAAAGTCACGAACGATTAATAATTCTCGGTTTACTTCGCGGGCTCGGCGGATTACGATATCGACGCGCCATCGATCGCTAGAGAATTCTGACGAGTAACAACGTCGCGCCTCGTAATGGAATATACTCGAAACGTTCGTTTTTTGGTGTATCGTTTCGAGGTTCGGAGACGAAAAGAGCGACAGATCCGAACGAAGGGGCCGACCAGGGTGGTCGCGCCGACGTTCACGGCATTACTAACCGGCTAGCCACGGGCTCGAACGAGTTCAGAGACTGGACAATGTCCTTAGGAATCGACCGACATAGACCGCAGACAGGGTGCGCGTATATTTTTACCGCGCGAGCGGCCACTCAATAACGCTGACCACCGTCAACTTTGCGCATGCCTAAGTGATGCCGAAGGGGCTCGAAATCGGTGGTAACTATGACCACGTATGCCCGTCCACCAGCGCCAGGAACTTGTCCCGAACCACGCGATACACCCCTCCGTGGAACCTCTTCAAGGTGAAACACGTTACACGTTTGACCGATCGTTTCTCTTGTCGCCTTGCTTTGCAAGCGACGACCGCCTTTAAACGTTCGCGAGCACCGCGGTTTCAGAACATTTCCTAACGTTGTGCAATCAAGGTAAACGAGACTAAAAGGGAGCTATTTTTTCAACCCCTCGCCACATAACGACGCGTCTGACTCGTCGCGAGTCTTATAAATTAAAAGTCAACGCACTTTTACGTTCACGAGGTACTCGTAAAACAAATCCATTCTTTTTCGTGACCATTCCTTGCGCGAACTTGAATTAAATATGTTTGGAAAATTATTTGGAATTAAATCGTAAGTCGAGGGGTTAGAAAATATCGAATGTAATTTACACAATCTGTACACTTTAACACTAGGTTTACGGACACTCGTTGCGCATATTTTTATTATAATTCGTTACGTTGGCAGTTGCATTGAAATGCAGTTTTTTCTTTTAATTAGAGTATACATCCATATCGTTACATCAATTCAATTCAACATAAATTGCTAACAAATAATATTTATGAGTCCTATAACGTTAAGTTTAGAATCTGTTAATATGTTAATTGGCCTCGAAAGTATGGGTTTTTCAAATTTCGAAAAATAGTTAAAGTCATGAGTATCACGAAGTTTTAATAAAGTCTGCTAAACATTGTATTCGTATCCTTCATTCGAAATAAGCGTAACATGCTGGTGTATTCTGTATAATACGATTTACTATAAATACGAAGTTTCATTTAATAAATAAGGGAATAAATCTGTAATGACAGGGTTCGGGGATTCAGCGTGTTTGCATTATGTATTTCCAAGAGTTCGATAAGGTTATTGGCCTCTATGTCGTTTAATATTAAAATAGGGCTCTATACGATAACTTATTTGTCGTTTGAGAAATAATTTAATAAGATAACTGTTATTGTGATTCGCGTCAGGAGTCGAGGTTAGGGACAACAATTCGGATTAACGAAGCAGAATTGCGATCTATTGTAACTCTAAAATAAGTTTTTAAAAAATGTAAAAGGAAAGGATGACGCGTGCAATTAAAAATACTTTTTCCTACGAATGAGAATTCCTTTTAAAAGCACGAACGGAAATATTTATATACATTTTATAATAAACTAACGCAACATTATCTATTTACATATTTGAGAAAATAGGAAATATTTTATGACGGATATCATCCTGAGCGCGTGCCTTAGGCAATTTAGATATCGTTCGAAAGGTCTTGGCTCGAAGTTGTGCCTTTTCGTGGTTCCACATCCTCCCATTTCCGGTTTGGAAGTTACAAATGACTTCTGTTAGAACTATGCTGGCGCGAATACAGGTACGAATACGAAATTATATCGTTTTCAAAGAAGTTTACGATGACATAGTTCTATAATTCTGGTGCAGAAAGTTCAAGACGAATTAATAGCGTAATTGTTGGTTTAATTATAGAATTTAAACCAGGCGATACTATAACGCTCTGCAAAGCTCGATTTCGTTCGTTTGACCACCGATTTTGTCGCAGATCTTTGTTTTTTGGCACCTTGGGAACGTTTCGACACATGTCTACGCTCGAAAGTTCTTTTTCGTGTTAGCATAATGCGGCTGTCCTTGAGAGGGAATTATGGTAGGCGTGCGTTTCGCGCGAAACGCGCCGCATGATTCAAAATCGTGAAACTCGTTGGCTCGATCGCGATAAGATAAACGAACCGAATCCACCCACTTTGTTTCTCGTTTCGTGGTGGAAACCGTGCGGCGGTTCGTTTTTTTTTCCAATAAAAAATCTTATTACCCGTCGACTATGTTCTTTGGTTAATTCGCGAGGGTAGACGATATTTTTTACTCTTATAATATCTATTAATATCTCTAATATTGTAAATGTATTACGTTCGTTTCGTAGATGGGACTTTATTAATAGTTTTGTTAAATCGATTAGAGAAGTAGCGGGTGAAAGCTAGTTTACGATCGAATTAAAAATTTTTTTTCATTATTCGTAAATGTTCCTAATTAAAAATTTGCCTAGGTTGCATGTTTTAGCAACGGTTTATCTTTTTAGCGAGCGGGTTCGCGAACGCGACGAGCTCGTGATAAAATCAACGGGCGGTCATTCCCTTCTGGCGGCCATTAACCGAATAATTTACATGTGTCGAGCGTTTATTCCATTATCGCGCCTTTACGGTTGTCCATACTTTCGAATCCAGCGCGATATCTGCTCGAGAATTGATTAGCTGAGCGTAATAATAGATGACTGTAAGTACATGTGCGTAGTCGACTGCAATGTCAACTATTTGTGTCCGCGTCGCCATCTAAAGAATTCTAGCAACGGTTCGCCGAAGAAGCGTGATTTTTCACGAAAGCTGAGTTCCAGATTTGCAAAAGGGTCTCGCGAACGAACGGAAGGAAAAAATTTATCAAGAATTAGAAAAAAGTTGACTAATGCGAGCTGCGAGCTCAAATGGTATATACTTTTACTTATTTCCGATTGGTTTCGCCATTTTTTACTAAACTCTACAACTGTTGTTTTCCACGATACGTAGTATCCTACGTGGAATGAATGGACAAATCGTATGTGTCTGCTACTTCCTAATAAATCACGGTCAAAGGTCGAACTACATATTGCAATGGCGGGCTTAGAAAAGCTTTTGGGAGAACAGAGAGGCTATCGAGTTCAAAGGCCAATTATTTGGTATTCAGCTGTTTTATAATAGAAATTGTGTACCACAGGAGAATCGAGAATAAAAATGACCAGTGAAATTGATCTTTACGCTGTAGTAAATCGTGGGCAAGGGTTGAAGAATATAACGGTAATCTCGGGAAAGTATTAGAGGTACGTGTCGTAAACTTTTCGAAACTTTTTGTTATCGCGTCTCTAAATCATTTTCCGCCTACAGAAGGGATATCGTGACAAGAAAACTATAATAACTTCGCAAACAACGATGTAACTTAGGTAAAATGACACCCGTTGTTATCGAGAGCCATCGCCGTCGACTCTCGTCCACAATTTCGCGAGAAAATCAATTCTCGCGAAGACTTCGCGCTCTTTCGCCTGTAACAATACACGGAATCTCAAAAGAACGTCCAGTATTTTTCTTTTTTCGTTTTTTGGTAATCATTTAGAGGATTTGGAAGATATGAACTGCATAAGTACCGTTTTATTTTTATTCTGAAAGTAAAGTTAATAGGCGACTAAAAATATACAAAATGTCCAATGATACTTACGCGGGTGGAGTCCTGTATTTTTTCTGTATGTGCAGAATGGCCCTCGGACTCTTCACGAAGGTGTACGTTTCCCTTTTATCGGCTGCAACGGGCGGTATGTTGTAGGGTTGCAGTCCACGGTTGCACATTCGGCATATTTCCGCGGTTCTCGTATCCATGTCTCTTCCTCTGTAGTTTCAATTCGACGAAATATTTCCCAGGTTCACCGATTTGTCCCAGACAGATATATTCGCTGCTCGATCCCGGTGCGGTTACACTCGTATCGCGGACTGATCTTTCTCGAGAGATTTCTCTTTGCGCTCGTCAATGTCCAGCGAGGGTATAACCAAAAAAATTGCAGCGGTATCGTGTAACTATCTTTCATCAGCGTCGTCTGGGAGACGCAAACAAGAAGGGAGCTTATAACGGAGAAGTATCGATGTAACTTTCGCGAACGATAATTTCTTTATTGATCCATTGAATACAAAATTTAGTATATAATTTTGCGCGAATAATACCCTGGCACGCTTGTTACATTGAAATTAGATCGTAACATCGAGTTGCTTACGTTTACATAATAACTTAATGTTAAATAATATATCGCAGGTTTGAAATAAACTTATTATCGACGGAGGAATGATTTATTCGCTGCTGATTTGGTCGGAAACTTCTTTGTCGACGTGTTAGATTCGTCACCACAGACGAGGTATACGAATAGACCTCACACCTTATCGACTTTCGTGGCCCAATCTGACTGCCATACCGACCTGAAAATTCGGGGGCGATTTTAGCGTCCTCTTTTCATGGATGGCGGTCAGTTGAGAAACTACTCACTGAATTAGTATTGATGGGCTGACAACTGTAGTGTGTGCATAAATACATGTGCGTTGACTATGCAGGGATTGAAATTTATTTCTAAATCTGTTGGTAACTGTTGGTAATGTTGCAAATGACACGAAAATGGTAATGGGGTTTCGAGACCCCATAAAAATGGGCCGAAAAAATAGATTGGATACCTCGTCTCTGACAATACTCTAGAATCTTTGATGAATCAATGAGAATCAAAACTAACCTAGCGAAGAAGCTCTATATTTATGATGACAAACGAAAGTGCAACTAATGTAAGATGCACAACCAACGAAGAGAGTTGAAACATAACATAATGGTTAACCAAACACCTGCCTAACTATAAATCTAAATTCATTTATTATATCAAGAAACAATTCTAAATTCGCAGCCATTAGCTCGGTGTCGCCCACGAAGAATAACCTTTCTATCGTGGGTGACACCGATTACCAGGTCTCACCACGTGGAGGTTGCTGCGAGTGGAGACCCGAAGAGAGATAGATGGAATCAAAGTTCCATCGATCTCCCTTTTACATTCTTACAAGCTAGATTACTAAACTAGAGAGATAGAAGGAAGCAATGTTCCTTTGATCTTCTAGTTTAGTTGTACCAAGTAATTATTTCGTTTGAAAAGGGATGAAGGTAAATCGTGGGAGACGCGACGCGACGCGATACGACGCGATGTCGATCAGCAGTGATCGACGCAAGGAACGAGATACGCGACACGCGAACCGAGTAACTGGTCAAAAGGGTCAGCTCCGTTGCCTCTTAGCAAGTCCGATCGAAGGGGAAGGGAATCGACGCACCCGACACAGAGGTTCCCCATTTCTCCCAAGCATCCTGTTGGGAGCCAACTGGACCCAACTCGGGATGTCTAACAGAGAGAGGGATCTTGAGTCGGGGCTACCGCAGACAGGAACAGTCCCTGATCCCCTCTGCGGCCGAAATACCCTTTCCCTTGGATCGTCTCGCCAGAGGACGACAACTGACCCTTCGGACGAGCTAAACGGCCGATCACTTGCTTTCTACATGGAAGCAGTGGTGATCGGAACGAGAAACGAGGGAACGGGTGAACGAGAAGCTAGTTGGTAAAGAATTACTTGGCATATACGCAGACGCATACATGGGAGTAAATGTACCAAGCAATTATTTTGTTTAAAAAGGGGTGAAGCTAAATTATGGGAGACGCGACGCGACGCGACGCGATGCTGTACCGTACAGCAGATCTTCGGATCGAATCATGTTTCAAGAAACGAGAGATCGAGAAAACGAGAAGCTAAGTTAATAATTGCTAGGTATCGCGGCCTTAAAACTAAATTTATCCTAAAGGCCTTAGAGATAAAATTCCCTCGATGTCCTTGCGTTGTCGTCCCACGATGTCCCGCGATGTCCAACGATGGCCTGTAAGTAAGCTGAAACTAAAAAAGTTTGCATTTGCGATTAGTTAACACAACATGTACAATAAGCAACGTTTAAGCAGGAATGAAATAGAGGAACAAACCCCTTTCACAAACAAGGAGCCAGAAGTAAAATATGTAAGAAGACCAGACAAATGAAAGCGAGGCAAAACGATAGATTCAAGCCCAGCAGACATTTGAATGTCGAAAAAGAAGTAAAAAATTGGAGATTGAGATATCACTCGCCACTGTGTCGATAGTGGTCAGTGAAACAGATTTTACATCGGACAAACCAAACAAGGAACCAGTAGTAAAATATGGAACGGGACCAGAAAAGTAAAAACAAGATGTAATCCCACATTCAAGCCCAACAGATGCTTGAAGGTCGAAAAAGAAATTGGACAGGGGAGATTCAGAACTCACTCTTTACTGGTCACTGCTGGTCACTAATGGTCAGTATTGGTCACTGGAGTTGTCCAGTGCTCGCCCAGTGGTCAGCAGTGGTGAGTAAAGGTGGAGCGCTGACTCACGAGGTTCCGTCACGTCCGCTAGCCTAGAAAAGAAAGAGAGCCTCAGGCAGAAGAGTTCACGGGGTGGGGAAGAGCGTCCTTGGCGAGTTCACCAATCAATTAACGGTTAACCGTGCCTTTGACCGAAAAATGAATATTCTACGTAAAATGGTATTAAAAATAATTATTTATACAACCTATGCTATCGAGCATTATTTCAACTATTGTCTGATGTTAATTAATAATTAATGCAAACAATAGGCATGAAAACATGGACAAATTCGAGGAGACTGAAAGTTTCTTTGAATTTCTGTCGAGAACCAAGGTCGTACATCACGTATTCATTTCTTCGACCTTCTGTCCTGTATACGATACTTTCTTTCGTATAAGTTTTTATCTATCATTTCTTATCAGTAAATTATACAGGATTCTAATAACGATACGTAAACTACGTGACTAAAATCGCAAAATAATATGAATTATCCAATGATGGACCGTACAGCTTTCATTCCGTTAAATAATACAATTTCTATAATTACATTTTCTGTCTCACTTCCTCTTGTGTTCATTTCTAAATCTGTTGGTAACGTTGCGAGTGACACGGAAATGGTAATGGGGCTCTAGAGCCCCAGAGAATCGGGCCGAAAAAATACATTAGGTGATAGGGCTACTCGTACACCTCGTCTGTGACTTTACCATACTACTCGTTCCTCATAGGGGTAATGCCGTTGTCTATTTTACCAACAGTAGCAATATTCGGTGTTCTACTTTGTTGACGTCAACTGTAGTTTCCATGAATCGCCATGGGCGCTACGGTTTTATACGTATCAATTTACGCGAATCTTAACTTTCCGAGGTTTCCAGTGACTAAAATACAGCGTAGACGGCAAAATGATTTACATATCTCTCGTAGAGCAATTTTTATGCTCGTAAATTGTTTGTTATCGAGCGTGACGCATAATGTAACAATCAGTTTCTTACTAGATTGCATTATAATGTGTATAGCAATAGCTCGATCCTCATTCGTCGTTTGAGGTCATTTGCGATACCAATATTCCCGCTTTTACTGCGTCAGGTCCCCCGTCTATCCAGAATTATAGATTCTCCTATCGATTAGAGGATTATTTTAGGTTGAAACAAACCAATGTATTTAGTAGTTTCTGCACCGGTGCCAGTTCTGACCTAACAACGTCGTTTATGCCCATGGAAGAGTGGCCCCTCGAGGCGGACGGATCACTCTGTATAATTGTTCGTTGGTAAACCTGTGAAATCGTGGTCGAACGAATCCAAAAGAACGACGCCAAAAAGAAAACATTCCGAGACGGACGTTAGAGTCCCATCTTTTTCTTCGAGGGCATCGAAGTTTGAATTAATACGAGGGTGTGGACGCGAAAGGGCGTTTCGGGTTAGTTACACGATCGACGGGTGGGTCAGGAATGCCCGTCCTTCCTGATTCGACCGAAAGGAGGAAGAGGAAAGCACGGAGATCGATTCGAATGAAAAAAAAGAAAAGAACAAGAGAGCACACGGAGGCGGAGGAGGCGGCAGAGGAAAGGAAGAAGTTAAAATCAGAGGCGTAGGAGGAGGTTCGACGAAGGAGGGACGAGGAAGAGGGCAAAGATTTTGGCACCCCGCTGAGCCTCCTAATTGCCTCGCCATCCTTCCCTCGAATCGTCCAGCACGCCCTTGAACTCTCTCCCGGGTCCACCTAACGTCCTAAAAGCCTACCGAGGGCCCGAATCTCCTGTTTCTCTCTCCGCGGTCGCGCGCACCTCCTCTTCATCCGGCACTCCTTCTTCTTCATCCAGGACGCTGAATAAGCAACATCATCTATCACACTGCGCGAAACGATATATTTGTTTTCGCCGGACCTCTTTAATTATTTACATCCAGCCCCCGAGTGGAGCCCTACGGTTTACTTTTGCTCCTCCGGAGAGCTTTGCTCCCGGGCCTTTCGACGTTTGTCTCGATACCGTTTAACCCATTAAGTACCCAGATTATCGTGTCTTCCAAATTGATCTTTACTCTCTGTGGGTTGTTGAAAATACTTTGTTGACGCTTTCTTCGCGAGAATTTAGACCCTGCACAGTGCAGTATTAGTTATTTGTTTAACGCCATTGTCTTATTATAAGGCAATATAATAGGAACGCAAAATGGTAACACGTTCTTAAGTGATACACGTTTACACTCAACATTCGAGGGTTGTGGATCTACTTGACTCGATGTTGAGATATCGCAGAATAAAAATTAGACGTCAGAGATGGTACCATCTTTTTTCATTTAGTAAATGCTTAGAAGCACCGGGATACACGAACGTCGCTGAGAGAATTTTAGGTTTAGCGCCCAGGTGAGCAATGGACGAATTTAACGATCTGAAATTGCGTGACCCCGAAAATTCCTTCGATTCCTAGGTTGTAGTCGTGAAAACTAAAAGTCTCTCGGGCCGATTTCGATTCCAGTTGGCCAGAAACCGCCACCTCGGTGGCGAAAATACGAGAAGACGCTCCCGACGATGGATCGGTAGGTCGGTATGGAGGACCGATTATCCCGGTGGAATGCCCGTCCTGGAATCCGTGATGAAATTCGATCTCGCTATTGGAACCACCAGATAATGACTAGGAAGTCTGGGGGCGTGGTAATGAGGGCTGGGCCCGAGAGCAACTCGATCCGCGCGTCTGGGCCTCTCCTCTGTCTATTTCGCGTTCCTCGACGGGCGCTGGGACCTGTGCCCCGTTCTCTAGCTGGTCTCCGTCGCTCGCGCGGTGATAAATTACGCCCGAGATATCGGCACCTCCTCCTGTCCATTTGCCAGGGGTACGTTCGCGTCCTCCTGGTAAAAGACACCCCTCGTGCCCGGGCCCAAGGTTCGCTCAGCCTCTCGAAAGCCGCTTCGTCTTCTTTGGCAGTCTCATCTGGACCTGCTAGGCGCAACGCATCAATCTTGACCGCGAATCGGGACCGTCCTAAGCCACGATCTCTCGTCAGGTACCTAGGGAATATCCCTCCAAACTGGGTTCCTCGACTCCAAAACACTTATCGATACAAAATTGACGTCTATTTCCCGAATTTACTATCCGACAAAGCATTGTTTTCCATTGCTGTCTGACAAAGATTGAAACCAAACGGACACTGAGACTAATTGTATATCTTTGGTTAAGTTTGACAATTTTGATAAATATACAGAGTGTTCGGCCACCTTTGGGAAAAATTTTAATGGGAGATTTTAGGGGCCAAAATAAGACGAAAATCAAGAATACCAACTCACTCAGCATGAGAGATCTTAGTGACTTTTGTGAGTGAGAACCACTATCACGCGTACGCAGCTGTTCCTAGATTGCCGTTCCACAGGCGGAACTTTAAACGTTAATAACTTTCTAACGAAGCCTCGATCAACAAATTGGTATTCTTGATTTTCGTCTTATTTTGGTCCCTAGAATCTCCCATTAAAATTTTTCCCAAGGTTGGCCGAACACCCTCTATAAATTGTGTTGTGTGCCCAATGCATCGTTCATTTTTCGTTCGTTCTATCAGACCCAAACGAATCTAAACACGCAGGATAATAATATTCTTCAGCGCCACTCAAAATGACAAGATACTGTAAGGTACGAACCAAGCTACCTAGGTAGAGTCCCTCTATGGACAATCCCCATCGTCTCGATTCCACGAGAAGCAGTCGTCAGGAAGTGTTTGCTCTTGTTCGAATATTTCCAGGTCCGGATCTTTCGTTTCGGTGGAAAGGAACCCTTGTTTGTTTTACGCTCGATTGTTCGGGTCGACCAAACAGAGGTAAAGGCAGGCTAAACAGGGAGGCGTCCTCTCGTTTACACCAGTCGCCCCAGCGACTTCTCGCTCCGCCACCTTTGTCTGGTCCTTAACTCCTCTTTCTCGGCTCGGTTTCTCTTCTTTCTCGTTTTCGTACGAGCAGATGAGCTGCAACGGGTCGAAAGCGTCGCATTCTTCGACGATAGGAGGTCGCGCGCGACCGCGGCTCGAATTTGGAACAAGGCCGATCTAATGCGCGGACAATGTTAACTGATGAGCGAGGCCGGACCCGTTGCAAGAACAATGCAGTCACCGGGAAATAGAGGAGAAAAAACAATGGGCTCCCATTAGCATCTACCTGAGTCTCTTGGGTCTCCACTTCTGGCCATGCAGTCTTCTGTTATTTCTTTTTTCTCCTCGTTTCTCTTGCTCCTCGAGTCCCGGTCGCCTCTTTCGCCGCCCTTGTTTCTTCGTACAGGCTGCAACTCTATTCCCGCAGAATTCCGGAAATTTCAACCGACGCTCCACCCGGTCGTTTCACGGTTTCACCGAGTTAAATATATTGCGGTTTTTCGACTTTCCTCCGGGGACTCGTGGGTCTCAGGGAATGCGACTGCGCCTAAACACTTTCGTTTTTAGAATTCATTGATGCCTCGATGTCTGACGAAGGACACTGGCGATTCTATATTTGTTGTTAAACTCGATGTAATCTGTACAGTACAGAGATTTCGATATTCGGTTTTTTACTCTCCTTCACTTTTGTTTCGTTATTCGGGAGGTAAATACACAGTGCATAGTCTAAAGTGTATAACCTGAAGCATATTAAATATATTACTTTATTATAATTAGAAATGCAACAGAGATACGTGTTTTATAAGTCACCGTGCATCAATTACGACAAAGTTTAAAGTCTTCTATACAGGGTGTACGGCCACCCCTGGGAAAAATTTTAATGGGGGATTCTAGAAGCCAAAATAAGACGAAAATTAAGAATACTAATTTGTTGTTTGAGGCTTCGTTAAAAAGTTTCTAAAAAATTAAATTAAAAAATTTCCAATCATTCTGAAAAAATTATATTTAGTTACAGGGGTCAATCACAAGCATTTTTGGTGAATAGACATACCTCGAAATTCTACGCACTTTCTAGAAAAAAATTCGAGAAGGTGTGAAATTTTTCGACGGAAAAAAAAAATTTCAAATCGTTTTGGAAAAATTATTTTCGGTTGTGGGGGTCAATTATAATCATTTTTGGTGAATAGCCGTACCCCCAAAATCCTGCGCATTTTCGAGAAAAAAATTCAGTACCGGCGGAACTTTTAACGTTAATAACTTTTTAACGAAGCCTCCATCAAGAAATTGATATTCTTGATTTTCGTCTTATTTTGGCCTCTAGAATCCCCCATTAAAATTTTTCTCTGGGGTGGCCGAACACCCTGTATAGTACGCGCGTTAACGCGTGTCTGTTTCGTTCTTTCGTTTCGCTTTTCGATTTCAATCGCGTACGAAACCTCGTAGGAGTCTCGAGCTTCGAAATGGCTGTCTCGTAGCGCCGGTGAATTATCGCTCGACCGCAGCAGGGAATCTTTCGAAAAACCATCGATCGTTCACGAAATTTTCACCCGAACTCTGGGGGCGTTCGGTGTCGAAAGGCATTCTGCATCCTTTCGTGATTCGATCCATATTTTCATTCTCATCGACGCAATTTAATTGACTTGGTCATTCTTTGGAAATATTAAAACTCTAAGATCCTATTTTCCCCGAACGAAATCGTTCCAGAAATAATCGAACGTCGTTCGCGAGTCGATAACGTCCAACAGGTAACGTCAAGTTCGAGAGATAAACTCGCGATGGACTTTCGACGCGAGCTCGTCCAAAACTGACACCTTAAGGACACCGAGGGACACGTTACGTTTTTACGATGACCGTTTCCGTCTTAATTGACGTATTATCGTCGCCCACTGTGCAGCGGAGTTTATTCCGCGTACCTGGCCGGCCCAGTCGTTCGATTTATTATTCGTAACGATTCGCGAGACAGCTTTCGCGGTTTCGATGATATTAAAATACCTCGGGGATTTCGTGCAACCGTGGAAACAATGGGGGGTGGAAACGGGTCGAAGGAGGCGCAATTTCCGGTGGGATTGCTTACACCTGTGCGATCATTTTTCTTCCGCCGGGGACGCGCGTCGAGGAACCTTTTTCCGGTCTGAAATGTCGCGTTCGACTATCTGGATAAACAATTTCGAATAACTAACTGTTTCTGAATATGTTGTTGAATTCTATTCTAATCTATTTGCATTTGTGTGTCCCGTGGAGATTCCCGTGGGGATCTCTGATGTATGATTAGCGGATAAGATGGCGGCTATTAGTAGCGTGTGCGAATTGGGTTCGGCAGTAAAGTATATAAAGCAGTACGAACGAAAGATATTAAATGTTAACATGAGACCAAGTTAATTAATTGCTACATATGTATCCTATCAACAGCAACTGTTAGAGGCGGAAACATTAACAATTTAGTTTAATTTTCATCTGTGGACGTTCGAGGTTTCCAGATAACAGTTACGCGTGTTCGCGTTTAAAATCGTACCCCAAAACAAGTTCTGCCCTTCCCTTGTAAACATTAAACGTACCAGCACGTACCTGTCAGCTGTCCCCACAAGTCCCAAATTGTTGATCGTCGAGGACTGGCGCGCCAGGGTATTCAGTATCTTCCCGAATCGCCTAACGGAACGTAGCAACTGCGGTTGCAAGAAAAAACCGCAAGCACCGAGAGGCTGGCGCGTTCGTCGATCGATTAACGAGACCGCCTCTTGTAGAACAACGGATCGCGTGGTTAAACATTTATTCGTGGCGTTGCCTTCCGTTCCCGGGTAAAGGACACGCGGTGTGCCTCTGCTCCGCCACGATCTCGTCCAGGGTCCCGGGGTACCATTCGTTTTTCGGGACGAACGCCGGGGTAAGTATCCTCGATCGTCGCGAGATAACGGGAGTAGCGCGTAGATCATGTAGCAGGATCGCGATCGTGGCCGGATAGGCCGCGTCGCGTTTTGTTCTTTCGGCGATGAGAGCAAGGATCAGATAATCCTGCGTGGCGAGGACGAGAAACGGTACGCCAGGGGGATGGCTGGCGAAGGAAACATCCTGACTGGTCGTTCCGCACCAGTTCCTGGTACCGGAAAGCAACGGCTTCCAGTCGCGCTGTCAAAACTGTCGCGGGACGAGGCGAGTCCTCGTTTAGATCAGGTAAAACAGAAACCACCCTCCTACCCAGCGTCCCTTAGTTTTCGTTTCTCTTTGCAACCCCGTGAAAAAGGGGCGTCCCGACGGCGGAGAAAGGCGAGGAAATGGTCGCGGTCACGGACGCGAAACAGTTAGAGGATGGGAAGGTGACAGAGATCTTGCTCGATTTTCCTGTGTTTTCCTCCGCCCGATATGGTCAGGGTTCGACCGATGTCAGGAAGGGTAGTTAGGTTCTGCGAGTACCGGACGCTTGTACCAAAACCTGTGAGAGATGTAATGGTATCGTTAAAGCTGTACCGAAATAGCAACGTGTTTATAATTATCGAAATAGCTAGGGGAAACAGACAAAAATTGGAAGTTATTACTCTTTGCAAACAGGGTACTCAATCGTGTTCGAATATCATTGAAAAGTTTAGATTTAATGTTCCTTCCAGAATACTATGTTTGAAATGTTCTGAATTATTTCACATAGAGCACCATCGAACACTCTGTGGCTTCTATAACCCTTATGATCGGTTGCACATTTAATTCTATCATTTAAATGTTCTTTACTTGGCATCTCCTTGTAACTATTCACAGACAGTCTCATACTTCGTATCTTTCAATTTTGTATTTCTGTTTATCTTTGTTATGTAACTTCCATACTTGTATCTCTTTCTCTACTAATAAGTATTTAATCCCGTGAATAAATAAATTAACAGTGGGTAGGAGTTCTGGTTTGTTTGCACTAGCGAGCGTTAGAACCGATCTGATACTCTTATTTGTAGTGTAAGTAAATTCCTCTGCGCTTCTGGAACGTGAAAAAGAAACGATTAGCGTAGTCTACGAACTCCACGAAGGTCTCGAGGAAGAAAATACGCGTGTATTCAAGAGGTGGTTCGTCAGCGTCGCGATCGTCGAATGAAATCGGCGACGGCTCGCGCTGTCGGTCTGTCGATCGAACGTATCGATGGATCTTGAAAGTCAGCGTGTCGCGACCGCGACGGTGATACGCAATGCAGATTCACCCGGAGTCACCGTCAGATATTCGATCAGACGGAACGTGTTTGATCGGGAATAGATCGAAGCGGCGAGCACAACGAGGACGACGACTAATGCTCGGTATTCACTCGAGACTCCGTATCGCGAATAAGAGTGGTGGTACTTGTAGAAATTAATTAACTTGGTTTCATTTTAATATTTAATATCTTTATATATTAACGTTAGTACAAATTATTTGGCACTAAGCGCTGCCATCTTATTCGCTAATCGTGCATCGTAGATTCCCACGGGGATCTTAGGATACTTAGGAGTATCTAGTTATGTGTTTTTTATTAGGAGTATCTAGTTATGTGTTTTGCCCAAATCGGGGCACAGATCGATGCATAAAACGAGGCAGTATTATACTCGAAATAACTAGCTCTTTCGTGATTATCTGTGTTAATAATCAGGCATAAAATAGACAGTTCTCTGAGGGCTCGTGATGTCTAAGTCCCTTTAACGTTGAACGAAATTAAAAATATGTATTTATAGTATCGAAAAAAATGAGTGTGAAACGATCTAGAACTGCACGTTTTATTTAATTTCGCGAGACGTTCTGGAATATTATAATAGGACACTGCATCCCCTATACATTTCTAACCCTTAACTGGATTATTGGAGTCCTCCACAAGTTTGAACTAACATTGTATATTATATTATAATTACATTATTCTTTAAATGCTTTAAAGGAAGGTTGATTTCCATTTACCAATTTGGTAAACATCAACATTAAAATAATTCAGTTAGAGGAATGAACGTCGCGAATAAATGGCTGTACGTTGTTTTTATTCGAACGAAATCCTGCCAATCTCTGCTCGAGCAGACACCATGGAGACGAGGGGGGAACGTTGGTGGTTTCGCGAGACGTCCTTTGCAGACGCGCGATCGTAACTTGACGGAAAGTCGCCGATGACGAGCACCGGAGGACGAAGAGGAAAGAAAAGCAGAACGGTGGCGATACCGGTCCGATCGCGAGAGATACATAAATGCATTAACGAAAAGCACTCGCCGCGACTCCTTTTCGACGTCCACCGCCCCCCGTCGACCCTCCCCCCTGTTCAAGACCAGCATGCGTCTTATCTGAAGCGCGTCGCGCGAGGGATATCGAGTCGCTGTCCGATTCTGTCCGTTCCTTATCGCGCTATATATCCCGCGCGTCGATGGCTACGGTCTCTACATAGATAACGCCGAAATACATCCATTATTCAGGCATTCGTTCGCATATTACGTAGGTATCGACGTGCGTGTCCAGCTTATCACGGTCGGTATATCGCCATTGCCACCTTTACGTAAGGATACCCGCTCTTAAGGGAGCTGCACCGCTATAGGAACACGAGGAAACGCGATTTTTTTAAACAAATTCATCTCTCCTCGGGCAGAAGTTTTCGAGAGCAACGGGGAAACGTTTCAACTTTGGAAAGTCGCGCGAACGTATCGCCCGGTGTATATAGTGTGTTTGGCCACCCCTGGGAAACATTTTAATGGGAGATTCTTGTGGCCAAAATAAGACGAAAGTCAAGAATATCAATTCCTTGACTGAGGCTTCATTAGAAAGTTATTAAAAAATTACATTAAAAAATTTCAAATCGTTCTGGAAAAATTATTTTCGGTTCCGGGGGTCAATTACAATCATTTTTAGTCATTAGACTTACCCTCGAATTCCTACCCACTTTCGAGAAAAAAATTCGAGAAGGTGTGAAATTTTTTGACAAAATTAAAAAACTTCAAATCGTTCTGGAAAAATTATTTTCGGTTCCGGGGGTCAATTACAATCATTTTTGGTCATTAAATATACCTTCGAATTCCTACCCACTTTCGAGAAAAAAATTCGAGAAGGTGTGAAATTTTTTGACAAAATTAAAAAACTTCAAATCGTTCTGGAAAAATTATTTTCGGTTCCGGGGGTCAATTACAATCATTTTTGGTCATTAAATATACCTTCGAATTCCTACCCACTTTCGAGAAAAAAATTCGAGAAGGTGTGAAATTTTTTGACAAAATTAAAAAACTTCAAATCGTTCTGGAAAAATTATTTTCGGTTCCGGGGGTCAATTACAATCATTTTTGGTCATTAAATATACCTTCGAATTCCTACCCACTTTCGAGAAAAAAATTCGAGAAGGTGTGAAATTTTTTGACAAAATTAAAAAACTTCAAATCGTTCTGGAAAAATTATTTTCGGTTCCGGGGGTCAATTACAATCATTTTTAGTCATTATACTTACCCTCGAAATCCTACCCACTTTCGAGAGAAAAATTCGAGTAGGTACTGAAACTTTTAGACGAAATTAAAAAATTTCAAAGCGTTCTGGAAAAATTATTTTCGGTTCCGGGGGTCAATTACAATCATTTTTAGTCATTATACTTACCCTCGAAATCCTACCCACTTTCGAGAGAAAAATTCGAGTAGGTACTGAAACTTTTAGACGAAATTAAAAAATTTCAACTCGATCTGGAAAAATTATTTTCGGTTCCGGGGGTCAATTACAATCATTTTCGGTCATTAGACATACCCTTGAAATCCTACCCACTTTCGAGAGAAAAATTCGAGAAGGTGTGGAATTTACGGGCAGAACTTTAAACGTTAATAACTTTTTAACGAAGCCTCCATCAACAAATTAGTATTCTTGATTTTCGTCTTATTTTGGCCTCTAGAATTTCCTATTAAAATTTTGTCAGGGGTGGTCGAACATCCTGTACACTTGGTTTCGAGATTACGCGTTTTTAACGTGGCTATAACTTTTAGCTCGTTGCATAGAAAACGAAAGTTACCTACGCTTCTTCCTTCGATACCTCCATAATTTGCATCTTTCGAAGTATACGATTAAAAATAAAAGCGAACGTAGACTAAAATTCATCTAAAATTGCAGTTAAAATTGTTTTCCCCGTCTCTGTGAAGTACGAATCTCTTTCGTCGGTAATCAAAGGGTGGAAAACAATTTTCCCAACGAAGAAAGACAGATGTAGATAGATCGTTGGAAAAAGAAGAGGAGTCGGAGAAAATCGGTAAGCCCAGGGACTCCGGGTGTATCGAGAGTTATGCGTCGGACGTGGCTTCCGCGACAACCTCGACGAAATCTTCGGCGCGATCTCTCGAGCTTTTTGTTTCACGCAGTCCTCCACGTCCACGGTCACGATCTATCGACGCGTCCATCTAAAGTGCGTCCGAAGTCGAAGACGAGACGCGCGGACAATCGGTACACTTGTTCGACCTCTTGCCACGCAACCGACAACCTTCGTCTACCGGTTCGCGGGAATCCTAGGATATCGGTGGAACGAATCTAGCGATGGACCAGCGTTACCTTTCCAAAGACAGGCGTAAACCTATTCCCCTTTGTCGAGCAAGGCTAGCGACATGCCATCGACTATCCGTCGATCGACCGTTTAGTCGATCTGGCAAAAGACACGGGTTCTACGAGACTATAGTTCTTGACCGCTTCTGGTGTCCACTGAACGGTTACAGTGGCGCTTGACTTTCCTCTAGGATTGCTCTTCCACCCGAAAGGAATATGCTTGTAGACTGCTCGAAGGTTTACTCGTAAATCCACCTTGGGTCGTTTGAATGATCATTGTAGAAATTATTTAACTTTGTTCCACGGGAATCTCCACGGAATATACAAATGCAAAGATTCTGGTGTCCACTGAACGGTTACAGTGGCGCTTGATTTTCCTCGAGGATCGCTCTTCCACCCGAAAGGAATATGCTTGTAGACAGCTCGAAGGTTTACTCGTAAATCCACCTTGGGTCGTTTGAATGATCATTGTAGAAATTATTTAACTTGGTTCCACGGGAATCTCCACGGAATATACAAATTCAAAGATACTCAACAATCGTACTTCCAAAGTGAAAACCATAAAGGGAAGCAGTGTTTAATAAAATAATGGGCCAAGAAAGGGAAAAGAAATAAGAATAATAGGAATGTTAGTGACTATTCGTTGCGAGGAAGAAAAATTCTATTCGAAAGTTGCACAATGATACGAGGTATTATTAAAAGATATCGAAACAAAGGACTGTTACGTCCTGAGGGTCTGTCGCTTGACTATCGTTAAATTGTAAAAAAAGAAACTCGGTTTTCGAAACGGTCAAGGTAGTTATGCTCGTTCGAACGAATCACCTTCTTATTACCAGGTCGAATCGTTGCATCGGGTACCTGGGTTGCGAAGATTCCGGTGCAGTCAAACAATGAGCGCGAACCCGAGGCCCCGGGGACGCGGGAATCTTCGAAAGTGTGTCGAAACGATAGAGGAGTATCCCGAGGCGTGAAAGAGACGCGTCAAATTACATTCGAAGGGATCGCGCACGGAAATAAAAGGGGGTGGGTGGTTCGTGAGGATTCAAAGCCGTGGGAGTTCACCTGCGAGGACCACGTTGCACCGTCGGGGAAAAGAAAGACTCGGAATATTCCGTGTTGCGTGTCCGGCTTTCCCCTCCTCTCGCGTCGTTGGTTTCGTAAACGGGAACCCATAAATTGTCCACTTTAGCTATTTAAGCGATAGATCATGTTTTAAACAAAACCGTCGCGGATCAGCGGCGCGTTTTCGTGGAAGACGTGAGTCCCCGGTAACATGGGAAAGGGAAACCAGCGGGGGAACGCCCTGAGTTTTACGCCATATACACCGGACCAACCCCATAAATCCTTCATCCGTCTACGTGGCTCTAGCGTCCGCGCGGCTGTTTTCTAATATTTTGATTTATGCCGCTTTCACTGGGCTAATTTGCCGGCCTTTATCCTTTATCCTTTATTTGCGCGTTTAGGGGTGAAATTTGTCCCTCGAGCCACGGCCCCACAATGCCAGCGCCGAGGAGGATCGCTTTCCGTCGACCATTGTCGAGGGCCGTCTCTTCGTGGAACGTGAAAACCTACGTCCGAGAAACCGCGGGGGTGGGAAGCAGCACGGTTGCGAAACATCGTCAATAGGGATACTAAAATATTTTCCAGACCTCGATTTCTCCCATTTTCTATAGGCGCGGAACTTTGAATCGAAATAAAATGAGAACTACGTAAGATAATCTGCTGCTCGTTTAGTGGAGTTAATAAGCGTAATGACGCCTTGTTTACTTATGAGAGAAAAAGAAAATGGATACTTTCTATTTATTGTAGCAACGCAACCCCTTAAGCACCCGGGAGCGAACGACGAATCGTAAATTACGGGCGTCACCGCGGTTCCTCTTTCGTTCCGGAACTACGATCCTCGGGTTCGGAGATGTACGCGCGTTACGCTGCTGGAAGGGACAAAAAAAAAGCAAACTGCGGGCGGGGTGGAGATGCTCCTCGCTAAACTTCCTGGGGATCCACGTGGCCGTCCCATTGTGTCGCAACGGTTCTAATGATTCGTTCTGATCCGGCCTAGGCCCCCTTTGAGGGTTGTTTTCGTGTCGTAGACGATCGTGATTTCGGGGGATGGGAATGACCGAAAGTTTCCGTACTTGCGAGCGTCGACTTTCTGGATCGAAACGTAGGGGTAGTTTGTCTTTTGTAGATTACTCACCAATTCGAATTTAAGAATTCTAAAATATAATAATTGGTCTACTTTAGGCTAATATAATAATATCACGCTCTCTTGTATAATATAGTAGGTCTTGTGTAAGACGAACGGTGTTTATGTATATGCTGTCCACGTGTGTGTATGTAAATGTCCCGTAATTGTTGGTCTCTAATAGATGGCGACATTGTTACATCTCTCGCAAAAATTAACTCGACTCTGCGTGGAAACAATAAAAAGATATACGTCAGAATTCGTCGAGCACCAGTGTCAACCCCTCAACGATCTTATGGGGTGTTTCTTTCGACTGGATCGGGGTGGATATTTCGAGGGGTGGCTGGATGGTACCGGATCGCCCGCGAACGAGTAATGGCTCGGTAATACGACGGGGGCGAAACACGCGGCGACCGGAAACGATTCAATTCCGAGACGTCTCCTCTCCCGTGCTTTCACCCCAACTGTTAATTTATCGTTTGGTAAGTGACGCAGCTTATTGAAAGAACGTCAGACCGGACGATGACTTTTATCTGTTGTTTGCGAACGATTCTTCCCTCTCGATCGTCGTTTTTACCGTTTCTGAATAAAACGAGTTTAGCAACGAACACGGAAGTACTCGAAGCATGTTCAAAATAAACATCGTCGAACGGTGTATTAATTTTCTCTATTAAAAATGATCTGTCGTTCTTTTTTTGAGACACTTTGGAAAACACTAGAATAAGGGTTAACTTTGTTCGCGGGAGGAACTGGTCGTCCAACTAGGATGAAATTTTCGATCAGATTTCTCGAGCCCGCCGGCACACCGAGCACGATCCGAGTCCCTTTTTCCGAGTTCTCTATTTAAAAGAACTTGAAATGCGAGACATCTGTTCGCGGATTCCTTTAATCGGGGCCATTTTCTCGGCGTATCGCTTCGAGCGTTCCTTTTAAGCTGGCTGTACGCCGTCGGAATAATAGAAACGCGGTGACATCCTCGGAGCATCTGCTGGAAGAGACCCGGAGAAAAATACGTGGGAGTTTGAAAATAAACGAGCTCCAGACTAAGATTTCTCGTTTAATTCTAACCTGATATCGGGGGGGAAAATATTGTCAACGAATTCTTTGCTTTGATTCCTCGAATACGTGAATCGAAGAGGGTAGTTTGCCATTTTGGACCGGAGAACAAATAATCGAGTCCAAACAAAAATAAATTTTAAAATACTGGATGACATATAAGGCAACTTCAGAATTATTGCAATAATATCGTGTTCCTTGCGTCTTCGTTTTCTTTCAACAACGGGAAAAAGAAGGGTATCTTTATGAATTTTGTATAACAATATATCACGATCGCTCGATATGAATCTTTTACTATGAATAAAACATTGAAGCTTTGGAAAACAATTTTGTATGCATTAGACGCGGGTAAACAAAATGGCGTGGATCTCAACAGTGTTTGAAAGACCAAACTTCAGCGATATTATTACATTTAAACCTTTTCTTTATCGTACGACGTATGACATTTTCTTAAATTCACAAGATTTTTTGCTGGATACACGTAATTACAAATAGTCCTTCTCTTATCCCATTTCACTCAAAGTTGCTTTTATTAATTTTCCTGTTCTTTATTTTCTTCCAAAGTTTCGGGTCATCGTTTCGTAAAAAAAATTAATTTTCTATTATTCTTGGTCACACCTGAGATCTAGCCTCGAGTCACGGTCACCTCGAGCTCGCTTTCGTTCGTTTTCTTTCGACGAGCTTTTCTAGAGGAAGACAGACCGTGGCAGCCTCTGACGTGGACCGTTGCCGGAGGATTAATTTCACGGTCGATGGATTTTTTTCTTCTTCGAACGATAATGCGCGGCCGTCTCGATCGCGACGCCCAAGAAGAAACTCCAATCCGGATTCGTCAGCATTCCGGCCCCGTCACGTAGAATGGTACGTCGTTTATCAGCTGGTCGTGGGTGCGCGGCCGTCCGTAATAAATTATTTAATTAGTACGGTATTTAATCAACGCTCGTGCGGCAGGGTATCGGCCCGTCGCGGGTCGCAAGAAAGGGTACCACGGGTCCGACGATTGCTTGGGACCTATCTGGTGGGGTCCCATCGTTAGAACGAGACCCATCGAACGACTTATGGCAAATCCCGCTGTATAAATCGTTCCCGTAAGAATGTTAATGCACAACGCGATAAGTTTAACTTTATTCGAGGGTTGTTATTTATTCGACGAGCACGCCGTTTAGTTTATACGACGACAAGAACGTAACAAGCTTGCGTCCATTTAGTTTTTGTATAGTTCGAAATGCCTTACGGAGGTTTACTTTCAGATATAGACGTTAAAGGAAATAAATCGGACGCTGCAAAAGTGTATGCTGGTCGTGAAACGCGTTGAAGTTAATAATTAATAGCGATTGGATGTTTGATCTCGGATGGTTTCGGAATTGTCGAACTTTGCTTGATTACGTAAGGGCGGCGGAGTCCGAGAAGGTGGAAACGAGAATACGGGAACGGTGACGAGGAGGGTGGGGGCTCGGGGGGCGTCTAGGAGCGGCGCGAGTCCCGAATCTGGCGCTGAAGCTGGAATATCGGGATAATGCATTGGGGTCCAGACAGGCCTTGTTTATAATGGGCTGAACAAGGGTGCTAGAAGCCAGTGGGGGCTCGGGCCCCCCTAAGGCGCGGGTCTTATGGGGCCCCATAGGGACCGGCGGTGTTAACCGGCGGGCAGCCTCACTGCGGTCGGTGTTTGCTCATGAGCCGCGCGTGGTATTTAGGGATAACAAGAGGGCCACTTCATCATCCGCAGGAACGACGACCCCACGATCCCTTTCTTCCTCTGCTCCGTGCCCTCTCTTTCCCTTTCCCCGTCCGCGCCTCTATCATTTTCTTCGACTCTCTTTCTCGCTGCGGTCCGCGGGCCTCTCGTCTCGACGATGTTCGCGCCGGACCCAAAAAACCGTTGTATTCTATGTATTGAAAAAATAACGATCCTAAGCTCGGCGACAAGGAAGCAACATACTTCGCAAATTTCATTACGAAACATTTTATGCGAGTAGAAGAAAGTATCGACTCGATCTTTATTTTCAAACGAAACGTGGATTAGCCTCGCGATAAACTGTTAGAATTTTTAATTTGTCTTTTATCCATTAGCTATCAGTGGGAACAACGAGAACGTCCACTGTATGGTTCAGACCTACCGCCATACGTGATTGTTCATGTGTTTTCTTAAATGGGAAAAAGAAGAAAAGTTTATTTCAACTTATCGAGCAATCGTGTATTGACCACGATGACTCGCGAAGCACTCCTGAATACAAATGTCACGCGACCCGAACGAGCGACTGTAGGATTTTGGAATAAAGAATGTGGAAGTTTCGTAATAAAATATGCACGGTTTATTCGTTTGAAAAGTACACAGGATATCGCGACGAGGTCTGTCACGTGATAGTATATCGATCGTATCGATCGTATCGGTGTCGCATGTCAACAGTAACAAATATGGCGGCTACGAGGATGTAAAGTTCGATACGGGTCTACGAGCCTGCTAAATTTCGTTAAAATCGTTGGTAGGGAGACGCGTCTGAGAGTTTCCTCGGCAGTCGTGTTATTTATCGGGCAGGTCGCGTAGAACGTAGCGCAATGTCGGAATGCGGGAGGGGGGAAAAAGGCTGAAAAGTGGTCCGTCGAAGGCACAGAGCCGTGGCCGATGGCACGAAAATCAAAAGGCCCCGTCCGGCTCGGCGTCGACGGGGTTGATGCATATGGAAGCAGGAAGGCACTCGTCAAAAGGTCGCAGAGTCCGTCGGTCGTTCGAGTGTCGAAAGGTTATCTCCGTCGCGGACACGCGGCTGTGTCGGACATCGAGGTCGCCCCTTTCCTAGGGCCACGAAATGAAATTCAATCTTTGACTACGACGGGATTTGCATACTTTCCCCCGGCTCGGAAGCGCCGGCGACTGTCAACGCATAAACACGGCATTACCATAAAAGGGATCCATATCCCCGGACGAGAGCGGCGATTTTTCGGGCCGAGCCACGGTCAAGCGAGCGGGCAATCTATTTCTCGGCCGGCCAGACGCGATCGATCGATCGAACCGCGGACGAACGTCGCCTCGGTGGATTCTCGCCGATCCTCCTGATCGATGCCCCGGCACCGCGACTCCTGCCTCCTCGACGTCGACGTTTCGTCGCGCTCCATCGTTACGCCGAAAGCCTAGCAGCAGGCGTTTATTAATTTTTAGAAAAAAACATTGCTTTTACTTTTCTAGATAGTCGATTCTGAAATTAACCCCTTGTACAATGACGACTTTGACTCATAAGTTTTACGATTCTGAGGCTACTCAGGGATTAAAATCCTTCACGACGTTTCAAATTTTATACATTTTCAGCGCATTAATAGAATGAATAAAATGTTGACTGTTCCATCGAATAAAGAAGTAAACGTTGGATTAAGTAAAACAAGATGGTTTCCATTTTCTAAATAAACGATATTTACCATAATGTCAACCACCGAACCTCTGCGGAGGATCAGCTGCGCCAGCGACCCCCGAGGAACTTTGATCTCCGGACGCAATAACTCCCTGCTAACTCGAACCCCCTTCCGGCTAAATTGGAACTTCGTTTAGTATTCTTGCCTGTGTAAAGTAAATGCACAAATCGGTCGTGTCCTGGCAAACCAAATTGCATGCGGTTTCTAACCCAGAGACTATTTTATCGATCCCTGAAAAAAATATTTTTATTGCATAAACATGCTAAATGAGCGGTTCTCGTCTTTTCGAACTAAATGCCTTGAGAAGTTACAAAAAAAACTACCCCCTTAATCAGTCAGCTGTGTTTGATGATTGTAATTTTATGAAATTAGTTACTATTTGCTATTTATTAGCAAAAATTAAAATATATTTGTAAATTTCAATATGTTTAGAATCTTTGGAGGTAAAAACGAAATAAAACCGACAAGCGTTCTGAAAAGAGATCGCCACAGCTGAGTGGTTAAATCGCGAATCGGGGTGCGCGTGAACTACGTCGAAGCGTAAGCAATCGAAACGATCGAAATCTCTCGGCTGTCGTTCACCGAATCTCGAGGGGGCGAGCCCGGGGCATAATTTTTCCATTTAGCCGGGCTGCCCGGTCGAATCTGCTCCGGAGACGTTCGATCTATCGGCGCGAGCGGACGGTTACACGTAAACAAACGCGCACTAATGCGAACTAATGTCGTCGGTTCGGAAACTAACGACCCTGTCTGTCGTCTCTGCCGGTCGTTCCCGGCGTGTCTCGTCAAAGAACCACCCTGGACAGCCACGGTGCAGAGGGGTCGAAGGCCCCGGCCTCCTTTTGCATTCTTCGTGAGGATCACGCGTCCGATCTGTCAGTGAAACTGCTCCGCGGCCTCAGATATCCACGATATCCGCTCGACACGTTCGAAACCTCGTGTTTCGACAACCGTTTTCTCAAACCTTCGATCTTCGATCTTTGCGTTCGTGGAAATCGTGATATACGTCGAGAATCCGTCGTGGCTGGTTACGCGATTCTGAAACTCCTTAGGAACAGGATGGTTAATAATTATGAACACACAAATTAACGTAACGAAATTTACACTACCCTTATCAATATTACATATAAAACTCTACTTCTTTACACGCATGCACGCTTTCTTCGATCGTCCCACATTCTACCCGTTTTTTCTTTTGTTTCTGCTTTCTTTATTTCAATTTCAAATATTGTGGCAATCGATTCATATCAATTTTTCTTTCAATTTCATCTGCAGGTTATAATGTAGCAATTTTGTATCGAAAATCTACTTGTTTTTAAATTTAAGCAACTGCAGTTTCTTGTCAGTTAAATACTGATTAGCTTCGAAACACTTTTCTGTCAGGTCATCGAAAGGGGCTGAAAAATCGTGGGTTTGTGCCTCACCCTGTATACATGCATATACTATTGTATTCCTTACAATCGGAGTAATAATACAGACAGAAAAGAAGTTTAAATTCAAAAAATAATATTTCTTCCAATACATGGCTTCGTCGACTGGCATCTCTGATTTAACTCCGACGAAAAGATTAGAATTAGCTCCACGAGTCGGAGCGTGTACCGAGTCATTCGCGGACGTTCGTCCAGCGACCTTGGCTCGGCCAGGAAATCGTGGTCGCCACGAATTCAAATCCGTACAAGCTCGAAGCATCGTCGTCGTCGTCGGTTCCGACGATAAACTACGCGTTTGATCGGCTTGTAAACGTCGGATCCGGGGATTCGAGGGGGCCTGTTCGAGGGAACGATCGACACGGGCCCCGCAACGCGCATATTTAACCGTGCGAACGCGGGAAAAGAGGCCCCCTAAGCGGAACGACGCGCGTATCGCGACGAACGAATCGTCGGGAAACATCGACCATCGGTGGAAAAACCGATTCCAGATATTGCGCGAGCTATTTCTCAGCGTTTTTATTAATACCCGTCGGCCCCGTGGGTCGCCGGGCCACCGGCAAATTAGGGTGAACCCGGGCTCGCTTCACTCGTGAATCTTTTCGACCCTTCGTGAAAGGAGATGACTATCGTTTTGTCCTCGGAGGACTACCGTTGCTACCGATGAAAACTCATGAATTCGACGCTAATTTATCGTCCGGGGACCGTTCCCTTCCTCTTCGTCCCGTGCATCCCGGATGACGCCTCTCGACGACGTTTCGAATTCTCGCCGAGTTTCAGAGATTAATTGCCACATGCCGCCTCCGGGAACGAGATCTCCGCGTACGAAATCGGCCATTTTTGCCCCCGTTTGGCGAATCGCGGAAAAGTTCAAGTTCTCTCAGATACCAACGAAACTGTCGACTTTATTTCATCATCAGGAAGCTAAATTTGTACATGTTATTCGGTTTAAGAACTATCCTATTTTTTTAATTATAGAGAGTATTCTAGAGGCCAAAATAAGACGAAAATCAAGAATACCAATTTGTTGATTGAGACTTCGTTAAAAAGTTATTAACGCTTAAAGTTACGTGCGCGCGATAGTGGTTCTCACTCAGCACGAGAAACTCTATTTACTGACGTATCGACAGCTGCTGTTCTACAGGCGGAACTTTAAACGTTAATAACTTTTTAACAAATCCTCTATGAACAAATTGCTATTCTTGATTTTCGTCTTATTTTGGCCTCTAGAATACCCTGTATATGTTTTATTTTCAACAAGTAATGTGAAAACTAATTAATTACACATTACATTACATTATAGTAACCAATAGATGATCCAGCAGGTAGCAGTCGATATTCTGTTTTATCGACAAAACTGAGATTTACGATTATATTTTATCTTGTTCCTCCTGACATATTCAAATAACAAAAAAGAATATCGATACCATCTTCCATTTAAAAAAAAGTCCAGTTTTATTTTCTCCTAACGGTCAGCCCAAAAAATTCAGGATCGTGAGAGGGTTGAAATCGAGGGAACCCAGAAGAAAGACTTCGGCGAGGAAAGAGCACAGGGTGGCTCGTTGCGAGTCCCCGACGGTCGGAGACGAAAAAGACTCAAGAGACACACATCGGGGAGGCAAAGACGAAGTGGTAGAAAGCGACGATACGCGGAGAAAGAAAAAAGAAATCGGAACGCGATGAAGAAGAAGAGAGAGGAAGAAGAAGGTCCGTGACGCGCTCGTGATTCCCTTTAGGCTCGAGCTACGGTGCATCCGCGATCCGGCGCAGCATCACACACACGAGGGGGATAATAACCAATTATTTTGGAGTATATAATTAGAAAATTACGGAGTCAGCCCCGACACAACGCAGGGACCCGGTTCGTCTCTACGCGCGTCTCTTTCTGCCTTCCGTGCGATTTCGTCCCGTCCTCCTCCCGACGGACGGACCGTCTCCTTTTCTCTCGTGGGACTTCTTCGTGTGGCGTCAGAATTGAGATACAGATACCACGACCCAAAGTATAGACCCGTGTATCTCGAGTCGCATGTGGTCGGTCTTACGGGTTTCCCTTTCTCCGTTTCCCTCGTTCTTTCTTGCGCAGCCCTCTACGTTGCTCGTTCTTCCCTCTTCCTTGTTCCTTCTCCTTCGACGCTGGCCCCTGCCTTCTTCTTCCAGTCCTGTTCGTTTTCTCTTCGTCGTTTCCCGGCCGGTTGAGTGCGTGTAGGTGAGGGTGTAGAGGTGGGCCGACCTTATGGCCCTGGGCTACCGGGCTTCGTACCTAAGCTGGTCCTCCTATACGGGGTGTCTCGCGCGGAAAAACACGCACGGCGAACAGCCCAAGAAGGGTTGCTCTCCGTACTTTTCTATAAATTGTATTTCTCTGCTGGAAAAACCGCGCGAAGGAGAACGCCAGTCCCGTATAATCGGGGTCGACGCGGCGAAACGTAATTTATCGGTCGACCCGCGAAACGATACGCTATCTCGGTGAAGTTTTGTTTCACGTCGCCCGAACTGTTTGCTGTTTGCCGCGCGAAATCGTATTTCTGGCCGCGGCGCTATGCATTTAAACGAGCGCGGGTCTGACGCGCGGAGAATTAATGGAACCGTGAAAATTAAATATAGTTAGGAAATAATTAACGATCCCACCGGATTACCGTAATCTGGCCGGTTCTTAACGTCGCGACCACGGTCACGAGACCTATCGTGCAGCCCGCTCTGTGACATTGTTAACAGGGGAAAAAATACTAATTATCCGCCGTGTCGAGCTTAATTTATACGAAAATCCGGTCAGTCCTCGCGTCCAAGTCGCTCGAAATGCCATTCGTACGAAAGTGTTTCGAAACCATGTAGGATCTTTCTCGATCGCAATTTATCGCAGAATGAAAATCGCAGGTTTAGAAATCTGGACTTGCAAGTAAAAGTAAAAAGCTAGCATGACCGAGTTTGCTCTAAGAAACGTCTCGAAGCCATAACCGTACCTCCTCAAACATTATCAACATTCTTAGGTGCGTACGTGGAGTCGTTGCAGAGAAACGAGCAAAGTGGCAAATATCGTGAAATCTGATAGATAAACGCCACTACGACTGGTTGAACGGCGAAATACAAAACCTAATGCGAGAAACCAGAAGTGTAACATTCAATGAATGCCTTGCTATCTCTCCAGGGACGACCATTTCACCGGGAAACGCATAGAACAATCCGAGAGCAGGAAAGATTACTGTAACTACGCGAAATATGTGGAAGCGGAACTAGTTCGGGCGTGGAAAAAGCAGACTTATTTTTATGGTTCGCTACAAATTCGAAAGACACTTGTACGCTTCGTCGATGCTATTTGAAACATCTAGGCTGACCGCTTTTTAAAATAAATATTGCAGGTGCAGATAAGGTGAGAAATAATCGTGGATAAGATTTGAAGGTTCTCGCAAAATCTGGCAGGTGGAATTTCTGTACAAACTCAATAACGTACTCCCCGGTACATGCAACCTTGCGATAAAACACTACCTTCAGGAATGATACTTTTGAATCAAATGCGAGAACGTAGTCTCCGAATACGGTGAAATCGGCTCTGATGCGCCAGAAGGTACCATCGCGGGGCTCTACTTATTCTTTAATATACATTCCTGACGTACCAATCACCCGCGACGCGACAGTAGCAATCTCAGCCAATGATGCAACTATAATGACAGCAAATGAAAACCTTGTAGTGGCATTCGAACACCTCGAAGAACACTTAGGCCAATTGCAGCTGCGTTTATCAAATTGGGGAGGAAAGGTTAACCCTCTGCAAGACCCTGAACCTATGTCTAAAACTAAGACGAGATTATCGATTTTAGCAAAGTGTTTCTTCAACTATTAAACTAGTTAAACGGAAGAAAATCTCGATGCTTTTTATTTCTCGTTATTAGATATTATAGAGTCCATGTTAGAGTTAGGGTTTCTCGTAGCCATTCGAGCTGGAAATACGGACTGTTTCGAACGCCGTGTATAAAGAGGATCGAGCCCCTCTCGGCATGCAGTTCGCGACGCGCTAAATTATTAATCCTAAATTCTTTCGCCGCCATAATTCTCGCCGGGTGATTCGTCTCGAATTAGTTCCTATTAGGTGGTAGCCGAGCGGGTTAATTCACGGCCGGTGCACTCGCAATTTAAAATCGACTTGTCGTCGTTGGCGGTTTCCAGAGGCACGACCGGTCGCCGTGAGTCGGCCAGACGGGTTATTAGGGCCGTTTCGTAACGAAGAATCGTCGCACGATTACGATTACGAGGAGAAACGGCTCGTTACCCGCAGGTAATCGACCGAAACTCTAACGATCACCGGTGTCGACCGCCGCGGAGTTTCTGTTTTTCAGGAACGTAAACATCGACTATGGTCCTCGTTTACCTAACGATCTAACGGAGATCGGTAACCGGTGATTTTTGCGAATACGTACGTCGATCTTCGAGAAACGCCCACGATGATTCGTATCGATGGTAATTTAGAAGGAATTTAAATACTAGAAAATTTCTATTCGGGTGTATTGCGGATATTTGTGTAGATTAATAATTTATACACTCGTAAAAGTTATATATCTGCTTCGTCGATAACCGGTGATTTTTGCGAGTATGTACGTCGATCTTCGAGAAACGCCCGCGATGATTCATCGCGTTGATCCTTTATTTATTTCTTTAGCAAATTTTCAACTTCATTCGACCTGGATCGTTTAGATTTTAATAACGGAGGTGATTTAGATGAAGGAATTTAAGTACTAGAAGATTCCAATTCGGGTTTATTGCGGATATTTGTGTAGATTAATAATTTATACACTCGTAAAAGTTATATATCTGCTTCGTCGATAACCGGTGATTTTTGCGAGTATGTACGTCGATCTTCGAGAAACGCCCACGATGATTCATCGCGTTGATCCTCGATTTATTTATTTAGCAAATTTTCAACTTCATTCGACCTCGATCGTCTAGATTTTGATAATAGAAGTGATTTAGATGAAGAAATTTAAGTACTAGAAGATTCCAATTCGGGTGAATTGCGGATATTTGTGTAGATAATTTATAACGATACTCGTAAAAGTTACATTTCTGTATGGGCACGATAGAGACAGTTTTAAATTCGTGTACCAGGGGGTTTCTGTGTACCTGCCATCGCCATAGAGACGTCCCGCCGATAAGCTCGCCACGCAGGAGGATAAGAAATAGCAGGTTTCGTCGACGATAGATTACACACCCGGTACAGAAGCTTCGCCACCCACTCGATCGGCAGGACCAGCCCTGGCGGATCGTGATACCCCGCGGACAAATGCCGATAATTGCATTTTGCAGTTCGTGAATTCCTTCTTTCCTTCCTCGTCTGTGCCGTTTCTGCTTTTCCTCTTGTCTACTCCGCCCTTCTGGCCCTTCCTCGAGCCTCGCGTCCCGTTCGATACTGGTCCCACAATCTTTCAAACTCGCCACCGTCTACGGACTTCGTGTCTTCTTTTTTTCAATCTTTTTCAAAGGCTTTACTCGCCATATTAAAAGAACAAACCAAGGCGAACAGGCGAGATCGAGCCTGTTTCACGATATTTTCCAACCTTTCTTGGGTTACGTTTCACCTTTTACCAAATTTAAATTTTATAGTAACCCTTAAATGGATTATTGGGGCAAATTTAAATATAATTATTTGAAAATTAATTATCCTCCATTAGTTCATTATTTTTTAAAGGCTTTCGAGGAAAGTTGATTTCCATTTACCAATTTAGTAAAAATCAACATTAAGTAAAATAATTCAGTTGAGATTGAGAGTCCACTTAAAGTTAAATGATTACTACTTGTACGTAGATTTATCTTCGTATATCTTAAATTGATCCTAAATTAGTCCAGACATAGACACTTGATCGAAACGATAAAATTAGTCTTTCTAATCGTCGACAGCGTACGAGCAAAAACTATTCGGAAAGAATCGCCTTTTTTCCCCGGAGTTCCACGACAGACTTCCTTAAGCGTCCGATTACTGGTACGTTTACCTTAGTCATCGTTCGAAACCCGTCCCGTGGATCCCTGTGAGATTTAATTAAAAGGTGGGACGACTCAATCGATCCACTTAATCGTGAAGGACGGAATCGAAACGGCTGATTAATGCTGCATTCTCGTACGGTTTTCGAACTATCGGCGAATGTTCTCATCTTCCAGCGCGTCGCTTCCTCCCTTCTTTGTCGGCGATATTGAATTCTCATCGCTGGTCTGCCGTGTGCGGCCGCATTGTCCACTGTCCACCCACGCGTTCCATGCACCACCTTGCAAGAATCATGTTCGTGTAGCCCGTGTTGTTTCCGCTTCGCGTCACGAACGGAGCACAAACTTTCACGTTGTACTTTACAAATTTCGCCGAGCCCCGCGGGCAGGGCACCGAAACGAACACCAAATTGCAAATCGTCCTTCCATTATTATTTATATTAGATCGAAACGCATCAAATGTCACATGTTCTTTAAATACGTAAAAAAATATTGCATTCACCGGTAATTAGGTACAAGTTAAATAAGGAATAGGATCCCAGGGTTCTTTCAATTTTCGTTAACCCATTTGCATCATAATGAAATATGAGAAAATGGCCTTTATCACCGATTTTTTTTTTATTATATTTAAGTACAAAAATGACTACAAGTAAACAAACTTCATATTTCAGTACAAATAAATTGCAAATACGGGCTTTACGTCTATACACATATATCTTACTGATAATGGCAGAAATATTGATTAGTTATTTTGGGCAGTATGATGGTATTTGAAATGTCGAATGCATAAAGCCACTTCACAATTTTCACACTGATAAATTGTTTCTCTTCTTTTTTTTTGAGCTAAACAAACGACGCAACGTTTTTGAGCTTTTAAAAATTGTAATGAGAGATTCTAGAGGCCAAAATAAGACGAAAATCAAGAATACTAATTTGTTGATTGAGGCTTCGTTAAAAAGTTATTAACGTTTAAAGTTTGGTCCATACTGAATTTTTTTCTCGAAAATGCGCAAGATTTCGAGGGAATGTTTATTCACCAAAAACGATTGTAATTGACCCCCACAGCTAATAATATTTTTTTCAGAACGATTTGGAATATTTTAATTTCGTCGAAAAATTTCACACCTTCTCGAATTTTTTTCTCGAAAGTGGGTAGGATTTCGAAGGTATGTCTATTCACCAAAAATGCTTGTAATTGACCCTTGTAACTACGTATAATTTTTTTAGTATGATTTGACATATTTTAATTTTATCTAAAAATTTCAGTACCTACTCAAATTTTTTTCTCGAAAGTGCGCAGGATTTCGGGGGTATGTCTATTCACCAAAAATGATTGTAATTGACCTCCACAGCTAACAATATTTTTTTCAGAACGATTTGGAATATTTTAATTTCGTCGAAAAATTTCACACCTTCTCGAATTTTTTTCTCGAAAGTGGGTAGGATTTCGAAGGTATGTCTATTCACCAAAAATGCTTGTAATTGACCCTTGTAACTACGTATAATTTTTTTAGTATGATTTGACATATTTTAATTTTATCTAAAAATTTCAGTACCTACTCAAATTTTTTTCTCGAAAGTGCGCAGGATTTCGGGGGTATGTCTATTCACCAAAAATGATTGTAATTGACCTCCACAGCTAACAATATTTTTTTCAGAACGATTTGGAATATTTTAATTTCGTCGAAAAATTTCACACCTTCTCGAATTTTTTTCTCGAAAGTGCGTAGGATTTCGAAGGTATGTCTATTCACCAAAAATACTTGTAATTGACCCTTGTAACTACGTATAATTTTTTTAGTATGATTTGACATATTTTAATTTTATCTAAAAATTTCAGTACCTACTCAAATTTTTTTCTCGAAAATGCGCAGGATTTCGGGGGTATGTCTATTCACCAAAAACGATTGTAATTGACCCCCACAGCTAATAATATTTTTTTCAGAACGATTTGGAATATTTTAATTTCGTCAAAAAATTTCACACCTTCTCGAATTTTTTTCTCGAAAGTGCGTAGGATTTCGAGGGTATGTCTATTCACCAAAAATGCTTGTAATTGACCCTTGTAACTACGTATAATTTTTTTAGTATAATTTAACATTTTTTAATTTTATCTAAAAATTTCAGTACCTACTCGAATTTTTTTCTCGAAAGTGCGTAGGATTTCGAAGGTATGTGTATTCACCAAAAATGATTGTAATTGACCCCCGCAACCGAAAATAATTTTTCCAGAACAATTCGAAATTTTTGAATTTAATTGTTAATAACTTTTTAACGAAGCCTCCATCAACAAATTGGTGTTCTTGATTTTCGTCTTATTTTGGCCTCCAGAATCTCCCATTAAAACTTTTCCGAGGGGTGGCCGAACACCCTGTATATACGCTAATGATGCAAATGGGTTAAAACACTAAGGAAAACAATTCTTTATTCTGGATTTATTCTTTGAATCTGACGATTGGAGTGTTCTCGGTGCACGAGGACAAATTGAAAAGGAGTAAATTGAACAAATAAATAGTCTTCGAGGCAAGGTGGTTGTAAACTTTGCGGCCGTTCCTCCGACTGGTACCGTGTACACGTCCGCGGTGGAATCGTCGATCTATAACGTGTATCCTGTACGATCGGAACGTACACGTGTACTCTATCCTTCGGAGATCCTCTCTATCCGTATCTCCGGGCTTTCGACGGCAAACTTCTAAATCCATCGTCTCGCGTTTTTCCAACCGCGAAATCGAAGAGGCCGGTCGACGAAAGAAACTTCTTGCGGAGTCGCTCGGCCATCGGTAATGTAAACTTTGT
Source organism: Colletes latitarsis (assembly GCF_051014445.1). Lineage (NCBI taxonomy): Eukaryota > Metazoa > Arthropoda > Insecta > Hymenoptera > Colletidae > Colletes > Colletes latitarsis. The sequence goes on along the minus strand of NC_135135.1, from coordinate 19,247,809 downwards.
ATGAAAAGCGTCTGCGATCGGATCGAGTCGTAATAACGACTTGTAAACGTTTAATTTATCGCGACTGCGTGGCTATGATTGGTTACCCAGATCCCTCGACGTTCTTCTTCCACGTTGCGCAGCCACCTTGCATCCGAATGGCCGGTTGCGCGAGGACATCCTCGATCTTTTCAATCGGCAAAAGAGACCAGGAGGAGAAATTCGCGATTCGTATCGTTCTGAATTCGAACGATTCGATTGATAATAACTACCTCGTGGCTGGCTTGAACGCGTCGTTTCTGCGAATCGATTAATTATCGGGATCGAGATCCCAGAATGATCGTGGACGTTGCACGTTTCTGCAATTAATTCTTACCGTGAAAGTTTTATAATAATTCTTTCGTACTGCAACGCTTTGACAGGATTTTCTTTCCTCGTTATAATATTTTTGGTCATGAAGGGCAGTTTTTATGGAAAAAGTGGGAAATATTCAAGTTATACTTTCGCACAGTTATTTGTTTCATCTTTCGATATACAGGGTGAGGCACGAACTAGTCCCCACGATTTTTCAGCCCCTTTCAGCCACTCAAATGCAATCCTCAGTGTTACGTATCGCAGAATAATGTCAAATATAATGTAAAATAATTTCAATGTCATCTGAAGGTCATAGTGTAGCAGTTGAATTCGTCTCGACGTCGCCTGCAATACTATGAAATCAAAAATAGCTAGTTACATTTAAAAATACAACAGTAACCTTAATTTCTGATCGAAAATCAATTTCCTTTTAAATTTAAGCACCTGTAATTTCTTATCGGTTAAATACTGATTAACTATTGAAATGGACTGAACAATCGTGGGTACTGGTTCGTGTCTCACTCTGTATATTTTACTCCATAAAATTATTAACTTTACAATATCCGAAAATCAGATTAGAGGCGACTGTCCTTTCAACGAATAAGTCAACGTTTCAAAGGGGTAGTTTTTAAAGAGCAGTTTATTAATGGTGCCACGAGTACGCCTTGAGAATCTTAACTCTACATACTCAATCATGTCTCCGACAAATTATACACAGCCAGTCCTCGAGATATACCGTGCATCTACTTGTGTCGTGAATTTTTGTACGCGCGAAAGAATGGTTGCTCTCCTAAAACACTGGATCCGTATAACTTATAAATTGGCATAAGAGGGAAGAGAGATCGAAGATCAAATAAAATTGAAACTTTCCACGTGTTTTTCGAGATTGATAGCGACGGTCAGCTGGGTCCGCGATCTCCCCTTCGAGCCCCCTCCCTCGAGAGGGATGAACGACGAACGAGCCTCGCGAGGAGGAAGGCATCCTGCTTGGTGTACGTGCGTGACGTCAATATGTCCAGGATAATAAGATGGCCGGCGATAAAGTGGTGGGTGTAGATACAAGATAACAATCAGCTGCAGTAGCTCCTGGCCATCTCGTGATTACAGGCTTAGCCTCCAGTCTCTGCGTCTTTCTTCCACCTCGCGACGCCCGTCTCTCGCCCTCCCTTCCTCCAACAACCCCTTCTCGCCGCGATCTTTCCACGTACGTTCCCCGTGTCTTCCACCTTCTTCTTCCTTTTCCTTCGCGCTCGTCCGGCTTTCTCCGAAGGTTTACGATATATTTCATAAGCGACGCAGACGGGCCTCTACCCACGAGCGCGCGCGCCTCTCCTTTCCTCCTGGTGGCCTGGCCCCGGTCTTTCGGGCCTTTCCGATTTTCGCACATCGAATATTACAGCCTGACGGTGCAAAACGAGAAGGAGCCGCCGGTTCGGTGCGACGGCGACGGTGGTAGGGGCGTTTCAACCCCCCTCTCCCTAGCCCCTTTCCCCTCGATCGAACCCCTCTTTCTCTCCCACGGCGGCCCCTTCGCCAGAGGTACCTCTTAATAATAATTTTGATCGGCAAATTGGCGTGGTGCATATTTCAGGCTTCGATCGTTATCTCGCGAAACTTTCGGCCCTTCCTGCGGTTTCGTTCTGTAGTGAAAGGATGGAGTGGCGAGGGAGGGGAAGGGTGGAGAAGCCCGCGGGCCTCGACGCGCTCGAAGGACGCGTCTCGCGGTTTCGTCGGGCTTCAGTCGACCGAGGGACCGTCGACTTCTCGCCCAACGATTGTTTGCACTATCGAGAAACGTCAACTTCGATCACTGCCCGAGAATTTCGTTTCTGTTCTTCTCCATCACATTGACCCCTTTGTCGTACAACAACGTGTCTGACTCGTTACAATTCTTGATGCCAAGTTTCACAATCATGAGGCTACTGGTCATTGAGTCTTACATATTAAAATTAACACTTTTTACATTCTCGTAAAACACTGTTCTTTTTCGTGGTCATTCCTTGCACGAACACATTTAAACAAAATTAAATAATATACGTTTAAAAAATTATTTGGTATTGAGTCATATTTCGAAATCCTTAGTGCTTTTTATTCGCCAGATCGATGATTCCTGATACGATTTCCCAAGAAATCAAGAAATTTTCAAAATAGGCGATTGCAATATTCCAAAGTTGACATTCTTAAAAAGACAAATGAATATTCGTAATCCTGGGGGATGCAATTGCTCCGTTGCAACCCATTGGTCCTGTCGCTACTTTTCGGTGATGGGATATCAAGGAACGGTCGCGTAATCTCTCAGCGTCGTCTGTAATCGTGTTACGTGGTCACGTCGGAGAAGTTTCTCGCTGGGTCCTTGGAGCGCGGGTTCAAAATAGTTTGCAGGTCCGGAAGGCGTCCGTGCGAGGTTCGAGTACGGCCCCCGTGCTCGATTTCAAACGCAAATTCTCGTATGCCGCGAGTCCCTTTGCGAGTTTCGCGTCGCTACCGCCAAGGATCGCGGTCGGCGAAGTTAGTCCGTGGCGATTCGATCCTCCCGCCAGCTATAATCGAATCCTGAACAAGCTTAATCCATTCCCGCCGTCGCTTATGACGCTTTAACGAACGATTTGGGACCCGAGAGGGCCAACTACCGCCGCGTTTACGTCCTTTCGTTTCTGTCAACCGAGTGATATCCATTAACCCTTAACCCCGTAGACTTATTAACAAGGAACCTTCGTGAACGGTCTGGCTTCGATTTTGATGAAACTTCGTACACTTATAAAGCAGCCGAAAATAATCGACACGTATTTTTTTTTAGCTGCGGTAACTCGAGTTTAAGGGGTGAAACCACCCCTTGAAGTTTTGGCTCGAAACGGCTATCTCGATACTGCTGCGGTACCTACAAAAAAGTATTAGACAATTTTTCGGTAGGGTGTCAAACAAAATTATTAAAAACTAAAAACGAATATTTAAGAAAAATCGACGTTCCTTGTAAGTAGATATCGTCGATTGCATTTTGGTTTTTTTAACCCTTTGCACACCTATGTGACTCGAGTGTCAGTTTTTATCTCAGGAGTTCCTTTGCCTCGACATTTGTTCAAGTCCAAACCAAAGAGATATACACTTGAAAATTACAAAATGCAATGGTGCGTCTTCGAAAAGAAAAGAAAAGAAAAATGACGTTTCGCTGTTCCTTAACGAGACATCAGATTCACGCGTCGATGCGTCGCGGTTTTCCCGAGATGGAATCGCGTCGTTTCGCCGTCGTGGATCGTAAAAATTCGGGTCACGAGTCCCCGGCAGTAAATAAAACCATTGTCTTTTTCTCCCCTCCATCGTTGACATATTTCTTCGCGCTCCTCGCATCGCTCCACGCGCCGGCTATCGATTTCCCCTCCCGTCTTGCAACTCGACGAAACGTTAAACGACGAAACCGCGACGAACTTTTTCCTTTCCGTTCGTTCGATCGATCCTCCATTTTCTTTCGTCGATGAATTTCTCGCCGTCGAAACAGCTTCGCGATCGTAAGTTGAAGATAGTCAAAGTCCCCGAGTTATAGTCAGGTTCTTCGTCAAGAACCAAACGATTTTATTGAATTGTTTGCAAAAATCCATAGGATAACGCTTGCTGTTCAAACTGTAATTTCGATCTCTTTCTGTATATATCAAAGATTATTATAAACGAAGTTAATAAACTTATATTGTTCTATCGCCCTTATTCGAAAATTCGTTACACGTTGAAGTAATCCTCCGAAAGATTACAGCCTTAACCGATTAGTAACCTTGTTAAAAACTTTCGAAAGGATTCGCTGGGTTTTCCCCGTCGAGCGTGATTTTCCCATGCTCGACGGTCGATCATTCCGTTTACCAGCGGTTCCTTTCACCGGGTACGTTGGTTCAAGTCGTTCCCATGGGATGGCAGCACCACAACCGAACAATCCCCTCGATCTTTCGGGAAATCCTCGCGCAGGGGATGTTGGCGGAATTTTTCTACCCCTCTGGGTTACTGGTTCCCCGCGCGCTGCTGCCACCTGGCGAGCAGTTTCCTCACCGACGCCACCGTCTTTCTCCAAATAGTCGGTTCTCTTTCCTTCGCTCCTCCCTCCGATCACTTTACCCCCACCGTCAGCGTCTCATCCCCACCCGAACCGTTTCCCCTTCCACGGATACCGTTCAGGTTTCTCTCCCTTTTCCGCCGTTTCCAGCGCCGCGGACTCGTTTTCCTCTTTTTCTCGCTCCTTGTCGCGTCTTATCGCGTCTTTCTTCCTACCCTTTATTCGTTTCTTTCGCCCCTGCCACGCCGCCCTGCCCCTCTCGCCGCGTGGCCAACGGGGAAGCACCTCGCGGCCACGAGGAATAGCTGTATAGCGGCGCGCCCGTAAAATCCCTCGCAGCGTATTTCGTATTAAAATATTAAAATATTCATTCGAAACATAAAGGCGGCGAAATTACGCCGGTTAGCGTCCTTCATTCACGCACGGGGGTCGCCGACGATCGTTCCATTTTTTACGGCTGCCGTGACCTACGACACGTTCTAAATTCCGAAACTTCTGTCGAACGACGCGCCTCGAACCACCGATTTCAGAATTAGCTTTACACGAACGTTACACTATTCGAGCAGAGATCTTTTCCAACAAACTTTCGTTAACGAATCTCGATCATAGGAACGGTCTATTTTCGAGCGTAATTTACAGCCCCGTGCTCCGTGTCCCCGTTGTTTTTCACAAATGTTTTCGCGCCCCACGAAGGTCCCCTGACAAGGTGCAGCGGGGTGTGCCGGGTCAGTAAAGACCGGGGCAAGTTATGCAAGCGAACGGTTCCAGGTAGCAAAAGTGTTTTCACGCTGAGTGGCCCGGTTGCTGGTCCCGCTTCCCTTGTTTCCTACGACCGTTCGTCCGTCCCCGCTGAGCAACCGGCCGACTCGCTACCTGTCGGGTCCTAAGCAAATATTTCACGGCAGCGTTCGATCCAATTTGACACAATGGGGCTGCGCGAAATCGAATTAAGGGTGCATTACGAAGGCGGCCCGTCGCGATCGATCGAGACGCCGCGGGACGCCGAGAGAAGAAACGGAAAGGAGCATTCGTCGCGCGGATAAAAAAAGGATGGAAACCACGCGCGACACCCACTAACGCTTAACGCGTTCGCTGCCCCGACCAAATCCGTCGAATTATTTAAATTTTGTTTCTTTTTAGCATTTAGTATCTTCATATTTTAATATTAGTGCGACTTATTTAGCACGTGCCTGTCCTCATAGTTCTCCATTTACTAACAAACTCAATTCGCTAATCATACATCATAGATCCCCATGGGAATCTCCACAGAATATGCAAATGTAAATAGATATTCAACATCGTCTACTGTAAAATTTTTCACGTAGGACTTAGTCGTCTGAGAGGAAATATGGAAGTTAAACAATACAATGACGAGTACGACACAAGTTTTTGGTGTCAAGATTCACAATAATGAGTCTACTCACTGGTCATTGAGTCTTATATACAGGGTGTTCGGCCACCCCTGGGAAAAATTTTAATGGAAGATTCTAGAGGCCAAAATAAGACGAAAATCAAGAATACCAATTTGTTGATGGAGACTCCGTTAAAAAGTTATTAACGTTTAAAGTTCCGTTAAAGTACTGAATTTTTTTCTCGAAAATGCGCAAGATTTCGGGGTTATGTCTGTTCACCATAAATGATTGTAATTGACCACCGCAACTGAAAATAATTTTTCCAGAACGATTTGAAATTTATGAATATAATTGTTAATAACTTTTTAACGAAGCCTCCATCAACAAATTGGTATTCTTGATTTTCGTCTTATTTTGGCCTCTAGAATCTCTCATTAAAATTTTTCCCAGGGGTGGCCGAACACCCTGTATATTAAAATCAACTCATTTTTACATTTACGAGGTATTCATAAAACAAATCTATTCTTTCTCGTGGCCATTCTTTGTACGAAGAATTTTGAAGAAACTTAAACAGCATACGTTCGACAAATTATTTACGTCAAGGGGTTGATAATAACATTTTCTGATGGAACGCAAATTAGTTGTATTTAATACTGGGCTCGAAAGATCAATGTTTACGAGTAATCCATCGATTACGGAGGCAGTGATTATCTAAATTGTTAGATTGGTGTCTCGTCCAGTGCCCTTTCTGCGCTTTCGCGGGGCGACGTGCCCGATGGAGAAAGGCGGTTGCCCGGCGAGCGCGTGTAATAAAGTTGGCGAAGAAGCGATAATGGCGGGCAGATATTAAAATGCTCGTAATTCCAGCGAAACGGGCCGCGCGCGCGGCGTGTAATAACGGGCCGCGTAAATGACAGAGCCGGGCATAATTGGCATCGGCGTTGCGCACGAAATTCCTAGGTTCGGTAAGAGCCCGACTATACTTATCGTTAGCGAACGGACCGCGATGAGCCGTCCCCGCGTCAGAGCTTACCGGTCAGCGTTCTTCCGCGATGTCAGTCGATATTAGCTTGCCCCCGGGACGTGCGTGAGCTAAAACTGCCCCCTCGGACTCTCTTAGGCCACGATCGCACCATCGACTTTCCGTCCTGCGACAGTTTATTCCAGATAATCGCGTCGAAATGCGTGGAAATACGTTTGGGTACCAACTGGGACCATATACGATAGGGTCAGTTGCCCTAATGTGGAATAATTTTTTTTTTTTATACACGTGTCACACTTGCTTCACTTAAAAACTTAAATACCTTATGCTCCTTTGACTGGTAACAGTCAAAGTTAAAATGTAATAACGGTTTAGGGAATGTTTACTTTTTTTTACTGATCTCATTTTCCACGTTAGGCTCATAGTGCTCGTAATATGGAATACTTATATTTGAAGAATATGGTGCACTTATCTTATTATTATGTATAATATTAGGTCAAAGATCAGCTTGCAGAAACACAGGCTGCGATATTTTCTTCAACATTCTTTCAGTTCAGAGGAAATACAGGAATTCAACAATTAACAAAATAAAATTCGTGCAACGTGTGACCGTTTTATGATTGTAAAGTTTGTGTGGGGGTTGTTGATCTTCAAATTATGGACAGTTGTGTAAAGTTTACCAAAGAAAGTTTAGACAAAATGTGTACGATGTTTGTTAATGGTGACATCAGATTTATTAGAAATTACGAATGGGTCATTTTGACTGCTTCAATATACAAATACTATAATATATAAATATACAAATGCTATAATATATAAATATATAAATTCTAATTTATATACATATGAAATACACAATGAACTTGGTTGAACGATTGGAGTCGGGACAAAATAAGAATATTTTCTCGAAAGGAAAAATCGATTTGTTATTAGCATTAGCGTGTGTCTTCATCGTCGTTTCATCTTCTTGCGCAACTTCCTTCCGTTTTATCGGGTCGTGCGACAAAATCGCAGCGGAATTCGGAACGAAGTTCTCCCACGATGACCCAGAAACGTCGCGGCATCTGTTGCACTTTGTGGACGGTCGTTCGGAATGGCCGACGCATTAGTTTTGGTACGATCTCGAAGAATCGAAAGTCCTTTTATGCTATCGTCGTTTCCATCGATGAGCCTCCTTTGTTATTATTATATTTAACGAACAACCGGAAAGCTCGATTTTCTGAAATCCGTCGACTCGAGGCTCGATAGGGTTAAGAGTTGGAATGCGTACTAGTATCGACGAGGTTCTTATGTCTGCGTCCACTTGACTGTTTTATTCGCGAGAATCGTTCTCCAGAGGACTCTCAAGTGGATACAGCAGCAAGTGTAATTACCGCAAGGAGTTGCAAAGAACGCTCCCGAGTGATCACGATGCGATAAAAATCCGTCCTTTCGTCCATAAATTCGTTTTTTTCATAACAGTAACATTATTAGTCATTAGTTTATACAATCACGAGTCCCTTCAGCCTTTTTCGAGTTGCACTGTATTAGACGTTCGATTCTTATATAATAAAATTTACTAATATTTTTTACGCAAGATCGAATACCGATCTTCCGTTTCATTATCTGCGAATAACTCTCTAAAGGAAACTAGAGAACGCTAACGATTGCTTTGATCCCGACATTATGAAACGCTTCCTTCGCCATTTAATAACAAACGTTACTAAATGAAATTGATTTCCTTCGTCTCTTGGAAAACCAGATTTTCGCAATTGCGTTATTGTTGCGTCGACGATAGAAAATAACGCGAAACTTCGATTGAAAGCAGGGGGCATACTAAATTCAGGTTAGGTTTTACAATAGCATTTACTTCGCTTCGCCTCTTACTCGCATACCGCAAGAAGCTATAAATAATGTCTCTGAGTGATGTTCACGATCCTTTCGCCGATAAATTACGTTTTCATAATAGTTACACTAACGGTCATTACTTTATGCGATCACAACTCCTGATCACTAGTGAATTAAATAACCTTTTACCAATCCCTAAATCTGAATCCCATCCAGCCATTCTCTCTCCAGTATACCTAACTCCGGTGTCGTAACCATGTCTAGTCGTTGCTCTGACGAGATACTAGCTGAGCAAATAAGTTCTGTACCCTTGCGTTCGATAGCTTCGAGAAACACTGTTAATCAAGGAAATAAAAAATAAAAAAAAGAAGGAAAGATCCACGCTGCCCCCTCCAGATCTTCGGGGTGCCCACAGGTGCGAAGGCGCAAAGCCAGCTGGGTAGTTGAAACGGTACGACACAAGGGGATCCCCGGCACACGATGATCTAACTCACCCCTCCTGAGGGGTGGCTGGCACGTACTGCATAATGCTGCTACCTGTGGCTCTCATTTAAATGTACTAAACCTTGCTTGCTCGCTCACTCGCGAGGCTTCTCCCTCCCTCCCCGTGGCTTTGCTCGCCGTTAACTCGCGCCCGATGAAACCAGATTTCTTTTTTTTTTTTCATTCGCCGGTACCTATTGATACCACCCCCTCCGGGGCCCTGCTGGCCCCCTTTTCCCTCCCAATTAATCACCTGAAGCACCAGTACCTGTTGCGCGCGCGCCACTTCCGGTCCCGCCGTCCCAAAGTGGGACCGAATCCCCCGAAAAACGAAACTTCGAAATTCTTGGAGACATCAATCTATTGGATGCAAAAAGATTAGTATTTTTAAACGAAATAACTGAAATAGCTTGTTCGCTCTCTTTAATTACCCTATTTTACGTTTTTACTCATAAGTAAATAGCAGACTGTATATTCATATGTTAGTCACGTATGTAAGTATATCTATGACAGGCTGCAATTTTGGCCTGCCGTTGTTCGTTTGCAACATTGTTAAGAGATACTATGTTTACGTACGTTTTACTATTTTTAAATTAAACTCAACAGTTGACGTGCTTTCGTTATGCAGTTATAAAAGAAACGTAGATTGAAAGTGTAATATAACGAAATATTGATATTTAAATATTATTTCTTCTGTTGTGCTATGTGAAATTTACTCGTCTTAAAGAGGACACATAACGAGATCGAAAATGTTTGTATATTATATCAGTGTCGATTACGTAACATTGCAGGTTGCATAACCTTCTTAGCAAATCATTCTCGTTGTCTTATATTATATAAAAAACGTTTTTCACTTTCTGATTATGTAAAAATGTTCTATCTCCATATCTAACGTCGATTTTTAGTTCCTGATGGAAACCCAAACAAAGAGATTGAAACGTTGATTCGATTCAAGCTATAATTTTTAAATGTTCCGGATAGTCTAGTGAGATATGGTTTTTAACATTTGTTCAATGTTGTGCGATATATGCATATAATTTAAGGAATGCTCGACGGTTGAAAACATAAATGATGTTTATTTTTATGAGAACATTTGATGGTTGAACGCTTCTTTCAGTTTGAACTTAAAAAATGGAGGCTTGAGAGTACTCTTTACACACAAGAGAATATGGTGGAAAATGAAACGGAAATAAGTGGGTCTTGTCCTGTTACACCAACAAATGCATCGTTTCATTAATATTTCTCTTTATCATCCATAATGGCGTAGATCAGTGAAATCTGTTGTATGCAATAACAACTGATTACAAATGGTCGCTTTGAATAGCGAGCCCGCTGAAATAAAATACCATTCAACTGTTCGCGCGATCATCATTTCGCTCGAAATCGCTTGCACCGCGCCGTCGCCTGAATCGATCGAACATCTCGAGAAACAAAACTAGTCGATTGATCTAACGAGCTAACGAGACAAATGATTCGGATTCGATACTCAAAATACGCATTTCCTTATTGCACCCCTTGTTGTACAAATTAAATACAATTTTTCAAACGTCCATTGCTTAATCCTCTTTTTAAGTAATCACAAAAAGAACAGATTCATTTTACGAATAGTAAACATCATAATTACAGCGAACATTATTTTTGCATAAAGATTTCCTGAATTACGTCCCAGTCTCTAATGGTTTCTGCAAGGCAAGGGGTTAAACCGAATATCGATCGACTAAGGAACAAACACGAAGTAAAGATTCTGCGGCTCGGCGACAAAGATATATTAACCCTTTGCGCTCGAACGGCACGCTCTCCTCGACATATAATTTTATGACAATTACGTACACATTTTAGCGTTCCTCAAATCCACTCCCTTGCACGTAATTTCCAAAACATCTGCGATGGGTACTTGTTTCCTTCGTACGTATTACGGTGTCATACGTGAGTTTAATCAGATAAGGGACATCTGTGTTTATAAAATAAAGAAATCGTGTTTTCAAGTATTTAAAACTGTACAATATTGCCTACTAATCGGTCCGTCCAATTATTTAAAAATACAATTGTTTGTTTTCGTATCGCTAAATTTTTGAAGCAAATTCCCGTAACATTAGGGTGCTGAATTTTTCCCTTTCACGTAGCATTATTTCTGCACGACTCTTTTAAAATTGAATCTATTTTATTTATGTGGAAGCTACGTCATTTTAAAAGTCTCGAAATTCTCATTTGCACTCTCGATAGAAGTTCAGAAGGGAGCACGGAAAAGTTTGAAATTGGATCAATCACTTTTACGCCACTATCGGAGATAGGAATTTAAAACGATAGAAGTTGCGAGGAAAATATGCTAGTTACGTGTAAACAAATAAAAGAAACAAACTACAATCCCATAATATAATATACATATTGGTCTCTACATCGAACACCAATCTTTGACATAAAAAAAAGCCGTATAGGTAAAATCTACTCTACAAACATCCATCTTTTGTCAAGATAGAAACGCGGGTCTCGGAGCTATCGAGCTTCTGCAGCGCAAAGGGCTAAAAATTACCTCCGTGTGAAACCGAAAAAGCGACAAAAGCGACTAACCGCGCATCTCCGACGCTAGGAGGAATCGGTGCATATTCTATCGCTGTTCCGGCGGCTTCGCGGAGTCAGCCTCGAAAATTGGGACCTGTTGCGTCAGCTCCGCGACCTCCGTGACCGGACTTCCGTAGGAACGCGCGAATACGCGAGGACGGCTGTAAAACGGCATCGCCGACGACGAGAGAACCGAAGGAAGCTCTTTCCGTAGCGTAAGGGTTGCGCGCTAGATGGTTCGTGGAACGGAGTACGGGTGCAAGGGTGCACGGAGCCACGGATAGGAGCGGTCGAGTCGCGCGGCTGACGGTTTCTGGCCCCTCGATTTCGGACTCGTTGGGTGTTCGCGCGGTGACGGCGTCAACGTCAGCGGACGCAGTCGAGCGGAGGCTCGGAGCTGGTCGAGGCGAGTCGGAGCGTAGCAGCGGTGGCGGTGGTGGCGGCGCGGTAGGGGCGCGGAGCGAGAGGACAGGGGTGAGAGCAGTGGCGCCTGGGGTGCGTAGGCTGCCTAGGGGGCGCGGCCGGTTCGGGTTCCGCCCGACGGTGACGTTCGTCGACGGCCACCTTGCGAGCCGAGCCAATCGGCGGTCGAGCGTTGGCCGGTGGTGGGGATGTGCAGGACGGTGGCGCGCATGAGTCGGTTCCACCGTGCGGCGGTCCGGGAGCCTCGGGAACCTCGAGCGAGCTGCGAGGCGAGGCAGTCAGTCGCTCTCAGCTACGACATGCATAACGCATGAGAGAGCCCGAGCGAGATCTTTTGCGACCCGTCGTCTCTCCTCTCGCGCGCAACACACGATCGTTCTCTCTCTCTCTTTCACTCTGTCTCCTCTTTCTCGCTCTTGTTCGTCGCGTACCACACACTCGCGACCGGGAGAGACAACCGTGCGCGAGGAAAACGCACACGCGCGCAACCGGAGACACCGCCGTGCACCTTTTACTCGCCTACCGTGCTGGCTGCCGCTCGTCCGCACTCGTCGTCGCGGATCCGTTTCGCGTTCCCGGAGTACCGTCCTGTGCCCGCGCCAGCAGCGTCGTACCTGACCGTACTGCTTCACGCGAGTGTCGCGACGTGCACCGTCCACGACGAGTCTGCCATCGGCTAGCGACTAGGTTCGCGAACGAGACCAGCAAAGTGATAATAACGCGTCCCGGCGATGAGTGATCACCACCGGTAAAAGGACCTCGCGAGTGTTATCGGGTTTTGTTCCGAGAATTTCGCTCGACAGCCGCGGCTCGGGGTACGTTTACACCCGAGATTACGGCAGCGTCACCGGAGGAGCAATCCTCCCCGGTGGACGGGTGAAATCCACCAGTTTGTATGTTCGTCGTACCGTACGCGGGTTACAATCGTCGATCTGACAAAACTATGGACTGCGAGTTGTTTGCACGCGCGACGATGCCGCTTGCTCGGGATTTGGTGCGTCGTCGCGAACGATGGACTGTGCGCTGCGTGTGATCGGTGATCGCTGACCAGGAAACAGAGTTCTTCGAACATTCATCGTAGCACGGCAGAACAGATAGTCGGTTACGAGGTTCCGCGTAAGTTCCGGAGTCTGTGACAAGGACGGTTGAGTTTATCGTTTTGTTTACCGATCGATTCGCGGCATTCGCGCAACCAGGATACCAAGGAATACGCAACCAGAGGAACACACAAGCAAAAGGACTTTGACGAAATCGGTCGGGGCGAGGAGAGAAGAGAACGAAACCGAGAGGGTGCCCTGTCGGGGCAGCCCTGAACGCTGGGAAGAAGGAAAGACAGTTTAAGGGAAATAGCGAGTAACAGGGTTGTCGAAACCTCTGAACGAGGGGAGGTAGATGGCAGCTACCACGTACATGCCGATTGGTAGCGCAGTGTCGTCCGAGCTGGATGTTGGTTCGGGTACCGCGATCGGGATGAACATCGCCGTGGGTGGCTACTCCTCGGGCTCGCCTCGCAGCGCCGCCGATGCCGGGGAGATGAAGTATATGCCGGCGCCTCAGCATCATCACCACCACCATCATCATCATCAGGTGTCGTCGTCCCCGTCGCCGAATGGGTTGTCGCACCCGACGGCGAGCCTCTCGTCGGCGAACCCCTGGGTGAGCCTTCAACCGAGCAGCGATCACTGGGCGTCCTCGATGGGGATGCACCACACCAGCCATCACCCGCATCATCATCCGCACCAGACGAACGCGGGTTTGGACGTGAAGCCTCTGACTGCGGCGGCGGCGACCGCAGCGGCGGCCGCGGCCGCGGCCAACGACCAGTCGATGCATCATCGCGGCGGTTCCCATCAATCGCCCGGGATGGCTTCGCCGCATCCTTGGCACGCGCCCGTCGTACCGTCGGCCCACTACAATCCTAGCGGTGGCGCGGCCTCGCCCACCACCCTACAACATTACCACGCCGCGATGAACGGCATGCTGCACTCCCATCCGCATCAGCATCATCCTCAGCTGCACAACCACCAGACCGGCCTTCATCCGAACCTGAGGGACCCGGGCTCGCCCGTCGGTCACCCGTTGCACCCTGGCCACGCGCACGACAGGGATCACAGCGCCGGCGAGGAGGACACCCCGACCTCGGACGACCTAGAGGCGTTCGCGAAGCAGTTCAAGCAACGTCGCATCAAGCTCGGGTTCACCCAGGCGGACGTAGGTCTGGCGCTCGGCACCCTCTACGGGAACGTGTTCTCGCAGACGACGATATGCAGGTTCGAGGCGCTGCAGCTCAGCTTCAAGAACATGTGCAAGCTGAAGCCGTTGCTGCAGAAGTGGCTGGAGGAGGCGGACTCGACGACCGGCTCGCCGACGAGCATCGACAAGATCGCCGCCCAGGGCAGGAAACGAAAGAAGCGCACCTCGATCGAGGTGTCCGTGAAGGGCGCCCTCGAGCAACACTTTCACAAACAGCCGAAACCGTCCGCGCAGGAGATCACCTCGCTGGCGGACAGCTTGCAGCTCGAGAAAGAGGTGGTGCGGGTGTGGTTCTGCAACCGACGGCAAAAGGAGAAGAGGATGACGCCGCCGAACACGCTCGGCGACGGTATGATGGAGGGTATGCCGCCCGGTCACCAGGGACAGGCTGGTCTGCATCAGGGATATCACACGCAGGATCACCTTCACGGCTCGCCGATGGGCCACAGCCACAGTCCGCCGATGCTCAGTCCTCAGGGTCTCACGGCCCACTCGTTGGCGGCCCACTAGCGTTCGCCCGGGCCTCCCCCGTTGGGCCTCTCGATAACCTCTCAAAACTCAGTGAACAACCCGGTGGTTTCGTCGCCGCCGGACACGCTCCCTCCGTTCTATCATCATTACCTGCAGGCGCGCACAGGCAGCTATTCGGCCACTTCGTAGCCGTGGCCAACGAGCTGTCCCGACGCGTCTCGCGTTCTGTCCGCTCCTAGTTGGCAGCTCGACGGAGGAGCCTACCATCACGGCGCGACGTAACCGACCCGCGACCGATCTGATCCGGGTCCAGCGCGCGCGCCAGTGATCGTCATCATCGTCTCAATCGTTTCGACGAGGTTCAATGGGGTTCAACGAGGCCGAGCCCGGGCCAACGGGGAGGCCCGTTATACGGCGCGATGGGAATCGCGCCGCCGCTCATTCCTCGTCTATGGTCGTCACCATCAACGCCCCCAGGGTATCGTCGCCGTCGTCGTCGAGAAAATCCGGATGCCCATCGATCGTTTCCATCTGTGTTAGATACGTTGTACCTACGTACGTCTCCGTTGGATCCGCGCGATTTTCTATCTACCCTGGTGTCCGGAAAGTGTGCGTAAAAATTCGTGTTACGATCGTCGGCTCGATCCGTCCGTCCCGGCCGTTCGTTCGTTCGGTATATGGAAAAGTATAATAATAGAAATTAAATAATGGGACGCTGCGCGTCGTTAAACGTCGTCAGCGACGACGGGGGTAGCGGCATAGTGCGCGTTGTGTGACATCGACGAACGACACGGGGAATCGTCCTTCGACGGACAGCGACGGACGGACGCGGCCAGAGGCGAAGAAGCGGTGTGTTCGCGCGGGATTTGTTCGAGGCAAACCCGCTCGGATGATGTAACATAAGTAAATATGGACTGTAAATAATGTACCACGTAAATGCTAGTAAGTTAAGTGAGAGAGCGTGCATCGTCGACGTCTCGTCTTCTTCGTTGTCGTCGCCCGTGAAAATGGAACCGGGGATATAAAAAAGTCGGTGGGGAATCGACGGCGCGGGCCGCGACCAAGATAAAACGAAAAGACGAACGAGACGAGCTGATTTTCGCGAAGAGGGACAGGACACGCGCCCAGAACGGGGAAAAAATGACGCGCGTGTCCCGGAAAACGTGTGCCGAATCCTAGCGACAGCAGTACCCCCTCGCAAAGAAAAACCCCTTCTGTATAAAGAGTAAGTATATAAATATAAATACAAATATATATATATATATATAAATAAATAAATATATATATACGAATGGATATAAATATTATATATGTATAAAAAAAACAAAGTCTATGTATATGAGAGAGAGAGAGAGAAATCTATGGCAACGTCGAGAGGTTGTAGCTATATTATATATTATTTGCGACGTTTTTATTGTCGAGGTATCGCGGATGAAAGAAGGAAGAAGAGAGAAAAAAAAAAAAATGAAACGATTGTAAACGACGAGACAGGTCTGTCATTTATTATTTGTCATCGTTACGGATGGTCTTTATTATTATCGCTATTATATTTTTCGTCATCTCTTTATTGTCATTTTTATTATTATTCTTTATTATTACCGATTATTATTAATTATTATTATTATTAATGTTATTATTGTCATTCCGTTCGCCCGGAGGCTAATCGCAGAGCGAGAACCTTGCGTTCGGTGGTCGCCGCAGCCTCCTGTCTTTGCTCTCTTTGTCCTCGTTGCACTGATTGTTCGCGCCCTCTTTACTCTTCTCTCTCGTTCGTATCCGTCTCTCCGATCGTCTCTCGACAACGAGAACTACACCCCTTTCCGGCAAACGAACAAAAAAAAATAATAGGAATCATCGTCGCTCCGTGTCCCCGTCGCTCAGATTCCGTCGCGAACAAGTCCATCGACGAAAATTATCCTCGCGATTCCCGAATATCGACGCTAATCGATATTCTCGCTCTGCGATTGGCCGCCGGATCGGCATCAGATTTTCTTCGCGAGAAAACCCGCGTTCACGGCATCGCGACGGCAGATCCCATCGGCGTCGTCCCACCGCTCCGTTCTTCCGATTGGCTGTACATCAGCGACGGGCAAAATTCTTATCTTCGCGAGGACTTCGAGCTACGAATGAGAGATAAACTTTTTTACGAGTTTGTCGTCGTATAAAAGTTGGAATTTGGGTCGTGGGATTGAACGGGACGCTGAGAATCGGAGTGGCGCGAGGAAAAATTGAAAATTAAGTTGCACCGCGACAGCGCTCGCTGTTTACTATAAAATATTATATCGCGTACAATTTTCAGCGAATACGATATCGAAATCGAGGGAACTAAAAGAGTACAAAAGTATAATTTTCTTAAAGTGTCGTATCGCTACTGTTCCTCTAAAATTATACTGCAAAATATGTTTGGACGACCGTTCGATGTAATAAATTATTACGTGTTTTTAATCGTCGTCTGTTATTCGAACCAAATTCTGCCCATCTTTGCTGTACACGCTCCAATCGGAACGCGTGTCCCAAACACGTCGCGAAGATCTGTCGAAAAGTTCGCGAGCATCAAAAGGGTGAAAAAGTCAATAGAAGTCTTTTCAGCGAGTGCTTCTGCTCAATCTTTCAACCTACGTTTCTCGTTCACGGGCAAGAATTGCTCGATTTTCACCTCGATCGAAGGTTCCCGTTGATCATTGTCGTCGAAGAAGCAACTCGCGACCACACTAAAAGAGATAGAAGCGTCTCTTGCACAACATAGTCTCTTTTAAAAGAATCGAATTTGCCAAAGAATTAGCAAAACGTCGAAAAATCTAACAATATTTCGCGATCTTACAAAATGTCTCTTCGACCAAACGTCGCAGCGACGAATCACGGTTTCTATTTTTAAATTATTAACACGTCTCCGCGAAGAATTTCGCTGAGTTTTCCCTGGAGAAAAATTAGGGAATTGTCATTCGAAAGAGTCGAACCGCGCGAACGAATTTTCGGAGCAGAGCTCGCTGCGCCTATCGCCTTCGTCGTGGAACGGGAAGTTCCCCGTTGGCGAGGAAGCTGGCTGGCGTTAATTTTCCTTACGATTGCTATCGAAGTCGAAGGCAGAAGGTGTGCAGTTTTTTTCTCACGGAGGACTCGCGTCATGAATAAGCGATCGCGACCTCGAGGCTCCTTTTTTCACGCCTTTTCGCGCGTAGGTGGCCGCGCGGTTTGCTCCTCCGCCCCATCGCTTTTTCTCCGAGTTTGTTTCCTCTCTGGACGCTGTGTTCGGTGCTTGTGACGACACCCGATGCCCTGTGCCGCGTGCCTACGCGAAACGAGACTCCAGGCCCGTGTCTTCTATCTTTTTTCCCCCCCAATAGATGCTTCGTGGGGTATATCCGGCCCAAAGGGGCGCGAAAATACGCTAGCCGTTGTAGTTTTCGATCCAACTATCATCTCAAACGCTCAAAATTTTTATCAACCGCCTAAATAAAATGATATCGGTTGAAACGTTCGATTAAAAATTTTACCAAACACAACATTTACATTCTTACGAACGCGTGTCCCGAAGCACCACCGTTGCCTCTCGTTTATCACCCAAAACAATAAATTACAGTTTTTATTAATCGCCTGAAAAATTGATGACCGTTGAAAGTGGGTAACCAGAGATGCGTTGTTAATTGTTAACGTTCCGGATCGATTTGGACCGAACGAGTACTCCAAACATTCAATTAGACTCTTTATCGATCATCCGAAAAATTGATGTTCGCTGTAAATGGGTACCCAGTGTCGCTGATCGTTGATGTTCCGATCGATTTGGATCGAAAACATGTTCCAAACATTCAATTAGAGTTTTCATTAATCTCCAGAAAATTGATGTTCTTCGCAAAGAAGTGCCAGACCACACGATAGCTATCGTTTTTGATCGAGATAATTTAGAATTTCCATTAACCGCTAGAAGAATGAATATCTTTTGTAAAAGGTGTACAAAGGATGGTGCACGTTAATAGTTATCGTCCATTTCGATGGAAAGTGTGTCTCGAACGTTCAAAAATTTATTAACTATCCTTTTTCGCTCGATTACAGTTTCCGTTGATAGTCTGAGAATTCGACGATTGTTTGCTTTGCAGCAAAACGGCATCGTTTCCGCTCGAATCGATGCCTCAAAAACGATAAATTCGAATTGTTATCGATCGTTTGAGGATCGACGAGCACGCAGGGCCGCGAACGTTCCGATCTTTGGCATAGGTCGCTAGTTTTCGATCGAACGAGTGCCCTAAACATTCGTCGACGCCGAGATCGAATTCCGATCGCAGCGCGAAAGAATTCGCCGATTAAATTTCTCGAAGCACGCGCGAATTATGCGAAACGCGTATGCGCGCGAGACGATCCACGACGCGCGCGGCATGCGCGAGCAGCTTCTGGCGGGGATTTCGAGCGAAACTTGGCGATCTGTTTCTCAAACGATCGAACGACCCTTTGTGTGACTCGATCGCAGGGATCGTGGTAGCAACGATTCGTTGTACGACTCGTCGCGAGGATTGTCGCGCGATTATAGGGACCACCGAAGTAACGATTTCTCGTACGATAAGTTGGAAGGATTATCGCGGAGCAGCGACGGGATGCAAACAAACCCTGTGCAACGTACAATTACAGTTCAAATAGCTATCATTGCACGAAAAATTGATGTACTCGTGACTTCTGTGTATTGCAGGACATAGGTGCAACAATTATCGTTCAAAGAAATGTATGAATTATTCTGTGTGAAAAATTGGTGAGCTTCTGGCACCTGTATTAATAGACAGTATAATAATTTGTCGATCAATTAATTGTCGTGTATTGGAGACAGGTATCGAAAACTACAACATAATTATTAGTTGGCGAAATCTAGCCGAAAACCGTGTGTAAATTCCAGATTTGAAAGAGTTAAAATATGTTATATTTCGTATTTTACGAAATGTTTTTGATTAAAAATGTCCTACGGTTAATACAGTGAATAAATAGTGAGAATTTAAAAGGAATCACGTTGAAATATATAGGAACCAGTAAAAATGTTCGACGGTCGTAAATTCATGTTGAAAGACTTTAGAAAATGATCGTGTAACTAAAAATCATGTACGATTGTATGTGGGTTGAATTTTATAGTTCTTATACATTACGTTTTATTAAGTTTACAAAGACTGTGGTACGAGTCTTCGTCGAGGAAAGTTTAATAAATTATTGCACGAAAAATCGGCGTGTTCGCGTTGTATATAGAAGCAACGATTTATCGTACGTCGAGTCGCAATGACAGTCACGTGGCGGAATCATGCCACTGTCTACACAATAATACCATGCACTTTACAATTATCGTTGAAACAGTTGTACAAATTCTTACATATTTTGTGCTCGCCATCTTCAATGAAGCGGTGTATATCGTCGAACAAGCAGTTCGTTTATTCATTGACTTCGGAGAATACGTAGTTTCTTTACAAAACGTTTTCAATTGGTATTAGATTTGAAAACATTCATAAGAAAAGTTGTCCAAAGTCAACGAATAAACGAACATTATGTCGCTTCAGTTGAACAAATTCTACAAAAAAATCGTCGTGTCTGTGGCTTCTGTATGAATTGACATAGATGCAACGATTTCTCATACATTGATTTGTATAACAAATTGCAGCGATGGTCGTACGTCAATATCGATAGTCTTTTAAATAATTGTGCAAATTAGGATTTTCTTAATACAATAACATTTTAATGTCGCTCGAATGCCATTAAAATTTCTATAAATTATCGCAAAGATTCTGACGATGTTACAAAGCAGCTTGTCGTTGAAAACAGTTGTACAAATCCTTACACATTTTGTGCTAGTTAAAAAACCTCGAACAAGACGATGGAACGTGGTCGAGCGAACAATTCGTTTATTCACGAACGTAAAGTTCCATCGAACAAATAGCTCGTTCGACCACGTTTCGTCGATTTGCTTGTACTAATTATCGTACGAAAAATCGTTATATCTATCCTCTGACGGTCTATTCCGAATCATAGTACCCGTTACGACCACAGAATTCCAGGAATGTCCGACCACCTCGATCTGTTTCCCAGAGCCTGAGAAACGGGGAATTCTCGTAGCTTTTCCACCGGTTTCACGGCGGCATCGATATATACCCGTAATTAAAAACTCATAAAGTTGCTCGTTCGAGAGGTCGTCGAAATCAAGCGGAATCTGGACCCGTGCAGGAATAAACACTCGGAACAGGTGACGCGTTATCGTTCCGACGGCTCTATTACGAGTTTAATAAGGGGTGGGGTGGGTGGCGGGGTGCAACCATAAAGTGACAGGTCCCCGACGGCAGCCAGACCGTAGCGATCGTGCCGGTTGCAGGGCCCTTAACGCTTCAGAGACTCTTTCCCTTCTCCTAATCACACCTTCGTAAGTCCCACCGAATCTTTAAGCTCGTTTAACTTTATCGTAGTCCTCGATCCATTTGTTTCGCGTCGATGATCACGTCAGAGATCAGAACGTCTGAAACTTCCTTGGCTTTCAGCCGTTTCACGCCTATCGGCTGAACAGCGATAGTGTTGAACCTGGAAACGGTTCGAAGCTGTTCAGAACAGCCCAGAGACGCGCAAAATTTCATTCGATGGACGACGAATGAGAATTTTGCCCGTTTCTGGCAGACACGACGTCAGATGATCAGTGTTACAGGGGTTGGGGGCTCGCCTGGACTATTCGGATACCGTAGCGCGAGAGTCTATTCGAAAATTGTGCCATGTCTCGTAAACGACACGGATCTCATCGAAGATACTCGGTCGACTGTTCCTGGACTACAGGACGATGCTTTTTAGAATCTCTGACAAACGTTTATTAGCTCTCGTTTTACGGGAAGACGACAGTCCGAGCGAGCGTCTAGGCGACGGCAGGGACCACCCCCGCGATTATTTGCTCAATCGGCCTCGGCCACCGATCTCCAATCAACCCACTCATCCTAGAACCCTCCCCGAAGAAACCGTAGGAACGTCAGGTTGCGTTTGTTTGTCCTATCGCGAGAATGAACGAGAGAGAGAGAGATAGGGAAATCGTCGACAGCCTCTAGCGTCCCGTCGGCTAGCAGCTCGATGTCGAAGAAATTACACCTTTTCTTTTACTTCATCTCGGTAATCGATCGCGCGTGCAAGACGAGGGAGCGGGGAGAGCGAAGAACGAGCGAGGGCGATTTGTTGAGCCAACGAAATCCGTTCGTGACCAGGTTGTTTTTGTTAATTTTTCTCCGTTGCCCGATCCCTCGAATCTTTCGAGCCTTCGAGAAGTCCGGGGGACCTCTCGAGGGTTGAGATTCGAAGACTTCGGTCCTTGGACGCGCCAACGGACGACGATACGATTTTATTGGCGCAACGAGTCAGCGTTGTTTGAATTTCGATTCGGCGTATTTGTAAATAGGAAAAGCGTGAACGAAGAAAAATTGTTTTTGGCGTGACGCAGACGGCCACGAGGGACGGGATCGACGAGCGCGGTTAACTCTTTGCGGCGCTGGAATTTTAGTTGTTTCGAGTGAACCTTTCGTGCACAGGCAGGGTAAAATATACGATTTAGAAGGAAATAAGGTGCAAGGATAATCAGCCGTGAAAATGTCGCGCTCTCGCGAGGCGAAGCAACATTTTCTAGGTGGTCACCCTCGAGCTATAATCATGCTGCAAAGAGTTAATAGGGGTCACCGACGCAACGATCTTTTTGCAAGATTATTTGTGCAACTATCGCTGATACGACCGATAATTGTTAAGTGTACCGCGGTTGTTCACCCACCATTCCAAAATACGTGTCAAATTAAAATAACACCAAAGTAAAGTTCAGTGGATCATTGTTTGATTGTGTGACCGTTCGATGATTGTAAAGTTTGCGAGGGTTGTTGATCTTTTACCGCACGATGCATCAAATTGGGGACTCTTGCATAAAGTTTACCAAAGAAATTTTAGAGAAAATGTGTACGATGTTTTTTAATGGTGACATCTCATAGAATTTGTAGATTTGGTAATTGATACGACAGAGGATCAACCCTTGTTCGACTTAGGAACTCGATGAAAAATCCACGTAAAGTCTTATAATTTAAAAATAATTAAATTTTTCTCCAGTTTGCAAGAACTACTAAAATTTCAGAACAAGTTTGAGCATCGATTAATATTCACGACACGAGTGAATAGTGTTTGTTTTAAAGACGAAATAATGGAGGCGTTGGAGGGTTGAACGACAGTAAGGTGCTGCCACGCGGCTATCGTTGAAATAGCGACTCTTAGAGGAACAAATCGTTGCGTTCGTGTCCCCTATATAAGTTTGCGAGCGTATATACGAGAGAAACGATTTTCGAGATTCGTACCGATTGAAAACCGCGGCTTCTTTTCGAATTTCCGAGACATTTTGCGTCGGCGATGCGTGCTTCTGACGGAGAGAGTGAGACACCGTGAATGCGTCCGCGTGTGAAAGAGAACGAGATAGAAGGCATGTGTAAAGTTACTTGTAGTTGTACGCGAGAAAAGAGAAAAAAAAAATAACGAGAAACACGGCGCGCAAGAGAGAAAATCGCGAACGAATAAACCGAGAGTAAAACGCGAGAAAAAAAAAAAACCGAACACACGCAAAACTGTAAACAAGCTCCTCCTTCTCCCTGTATATTATTATAATTAAACATTAATTATTATTAACGTAAAATAAAGATCTGGCGAATGGTGGTGACGTTTTGTTAGAATGGCAGAAACTAAATTACTACTGAATTATAATTAATAAACGACATGAAAGTAATACAAACAACAGAACTGGCGTTATTCTTTTTATTTGTTTTTTTTTTCTTTTGCATCGTTTGGCAAATTATCACCCGCATGCCGTCCTCGCGTTCGCGAAGAGGGAAAGACCATTCTCGATTCGTGAATGAAACGAACGATCCGATTTGTCGACGAGCTTCGCGCCAATTTGGATGTCTGCAGTTGGGCCATGGTCTAGGATTCCATCGTAGGTGTCGTTCGATCGATTTCAACGAAGTTTGGGATTCCGTTAGGATAAATCGTACCCGTAGATGTCGAGATAGACTCGGTGAAATCTGGAAGAAAAGTAGGGGTGATCGAAGTCGAAACTAACGAATTAAATATTTGAATTCTTTCAATCATGATTGTGTTACTTTCGACTCGGGGTAAGTTTGTAATTTTCACCTTAGTCTTCAGCCTTTATTTATAATTTTAATTTTAATTATCAACGGACTTGGATACCATGATCTCGATAGTGCGGGAATTTGCGAAGAGTCGTGTTTTTCGTAATCGTAAACTGTTCTTACAAAATCGTGCGGCAAAGTGAAATGGTTACTTTCGTCCACGGCCTGCCCTACTAAAAATTACCATATTCATGGACCTATGTTCGACACACATATCTATCATCGACACGCTTTGCGCCAATCAGAAGTTTGCAGTTGAATCCTGGTCTAGAATTGCATCGTAGCTTACGTTCCCAGTCGAGTTAACGTGTCATTTAATCCATTTCGACAAGCTTTATATTCTGCCAGGCTAAATCGTATTGGATATTTATAAAAATTCGATAAAATCTGCATAAAACTACGATGCATGCAACAAATCTGCAAGTACGATGTTTTTATTTAGTATTACTACGGTATAAATATTTTTCATCCGACTGTTAGAGTTTGTAAAACAGTATAATCATTGGTAATAACCGAACAAGATTATTATATAAAGTTGTTAATCACTTATTAAAAAATAACAAAAGAAGTCGTAGATTTTACGATTATATGGAAATTGGACGAATATTTGAAGCAAATCGTGCGATTTTGTGATATAATTAAAAGAGGATTGTTATACGCGTATGTATTTTTTTTTTTACACTATGCAGTCATCGCAATAATATTTCTTCCATGTTGAACGATCATTTGCATAACTTGCACGATACCACGCCTTACATATCAAACGCTGAATCGTGTCTGATTCTTGAGGTGTGCGAAATTCTTATCTAAATAAAAATTACGAACCATTGTTTATTCGTTGTTCGTCGAACAAAAATAAAATTTCGACGACAGGATGGATACGTATCGATCGCGTACAGAACTTAGTAGCAATTTTCGATGTCGATACTTTTGCAATGAATACGTGTCGATATCGATGTCGTACTAATTGATTCGAATCGACGCTGTTGCGATTAAGAATAAACAAAGTTTAACGGCTACGAAATAAGCAGTTGCCACCAGGTACAATTTCAAGTAATTCCTTCTACAGATTAGGTTTTCTAATTACTCGGATTTGTATCGGGTTTCTTGCGCTGCTTATTTCGTGCCATTAGTCTTGGTTTCTTGTTTTCGATACATTTATAATAGCATCGATATACACGGTATTGGTATCGATCAGTATTAATTTCATGAGCATCGGTATAGAAACTCGATACCAAGTATGCGAGTTACTCTAACATAGTCATCTACGCTTTCGATTGCCTTCATTAGTATGATTATTATTATTTTAGTCACATTAACGCGATAGACTCGCAAAGTATAGAGCTTGCGATAAAAGTAAAAGGTTCAGTCTTGAAATTACCATAGTGATCTTAGGAGATAGATTTCTCAAAATTTTATATAATAATCTCTGTTCTACAAATTAATCTCCAAACACACAGATATTATGCTCCTTAACTATCATTTCTAAAAATAATAATAAACAATACTCGTAAATGTCCAAAATTCAAGTCTCTTATCAACTTCACCCTCGACTCGGAAATAAATTTAAAAATAAATACGAAAATGAGATAAAATCAGAATATAATTATTGTATTTAGAATCTGATTTGCTCGATCCTCGTTTCAAATCGAACGATATAATAACTCGGGAGGGCACCGACAGTAAAAACTGTGTCGACGATCGGGCCATTTACCTTGTTTCTCGCAGTTGCGTTAAAATCGGCGAAAGTCCGTCCCGATGATAGGGTACAAGCGATCAGGAGATCTTCGGTTCGCGATCATAGTGATTCCCGCAATTGTTGGCTGGGTTATTGGAACGACTCCGGCGGAACGCGCGTAACCGCTAATCATCGCGACGAGTGGAATAATTAACCAAGGAAAAAAAAATGTTGGACATTGGCGCAGGCACGATGCACCCTTTCGATTTCGTTGAAATATTTCGAGTAACCAACAAAAGATGCACGAATTTAATATCGTTTTATTTTAATTATTACCATTTTTTGAAACGTCCAATTTTACTTGCGAATCTTTATCGTTTCTTCGACGTTTAAAAATTAAATAGCTAACGCTAAAAAAACTTTAAATCGAGTATGAATACATACGTATGTTTCATTGAAAATCTTAGTTGCTGTATGTTGGTAATTATCGTCTATTATTCGAATAAAATGTTGCTTTATTTCCCCGAGCGAAATTTACGCGCGATTTATTCAAACGTTTACTTGGTCCGTCGGAGGTCGGTGAATGGGAGTGTTATGCGAACGATTCATAGACAATACGATTCATTATGATTCACGTTAATCCACACACGGTTAATAGACTCGAGCACAGATCGCGTCGACCGTGGATTAATTACTACTTGTTGATCTATCTTTTTCGCGAAGAGCGTCCGTTTTAACTAACGACAGGACATTTGGACAATTTCTTTCAAGAATATACATATAATTTTTCCACATACAACACTGACAATATTTACATTGAACTATAAAGCTTCTAAGTTTTAGCAGAAACATTTGATCGAGTGAAAGATGTATTTAATCGGTACATTATTTATAATAATAATAAAAGGCTAATTAGGTATCGTGGAAGGGCCAGTTCCGACGAAAGGTTCGTTTCGATAAAAGAATATTCTTTCTTTGGAAGGGCAGCGGCTCGATTAATCCACGGAGCGCTGTTCGAGTCTCGATTTTGCGAAGATTTCGATTCCCCCGCGCGACGAAACGGGATTACATAATCGCGCGACCGACCTCCCGACGGCGGAGTCGCCGTTTCCAATCCCGCAGCCCACGGTTCCAATCGTCCGCGAAATAATTGGAGGTAGATTCCCCGTCTGGTCCAATTTTTGCTCGCGGAAGCGAACAATCGCTCGATCCGACAGCCTCGAGGATCCCAGGATTGCGCAACGTCGTTTTCAGAAAGGTGATCGACTTTGCACAGCTGGTCTCAGGCGATTAGGCGTCACGAAAATAAATTTCACGCGAGTCGAAACGTCGATAACAGTCGACCGATGTTCGTCGAAAAGCCAGTCGAACGGATCCAGACTGCGTACCGGATGCAGAATAAAATTTAAATAAGAAATAGGAATATTATTTTAAAGGAACGTATTGCTTTCTTTCTATTGATATTAGATTTATTAGAACCGAAATAAGCCGGCGATATTCTCTAGAATAGGAAAACGTGGCCAGAGGCAGAACAAAGAATCGTGATAAACGACGTTTCAAGGTTGAAGCGCGAGTTGCATTCGAGACGCGTCCGAGCATCTCGTAAATCTGGCCAAATCTAGTCGTCGCGGTGGTTCTCCGTTCCATGCTTTTTGAAACAAACGTCACACACTCTCTTTCCTCGACTTTTGCTTTCCTTTGGGTCCTGGGATATCGTAGGATTCGCCAAACTCGTCGGCGAACAGAAAACAGGCGATTTTTCAGTCGCAGCAGGTCGTAGCAGGTGTGACAATAGGTCAAATTTATATCAGTAGAAATTTAAATCTATTTAGAAGATGCTTGATCCCATCACTAACCTGTTTCTTAAACATATATTTATCAAATTATAACACATCAAAAACTCAATCGTTAGGATCACTATCTTAATTTCATGGTTGAACGTTTCACTTTTGCCGCGAACAGTACCGTCTTCGATATTAATGCGTTGTCATGTCCTAATTAATGAACACAGTTTAACCGTATATTAAATTTAGAGAACGTAATGACGCTTTTACCAAACCGACAATCATATTAGTGGAAAACACCTACGATTAAGTTAATATTGAAGTTAAGCGTGTTACAATTTTATTTGCAACAGTTTATTTTTTGACGTAATATATTGAGAACTTGATAAATTAATTTCTGCTTTATAATATCGATTAAAATTGAATTTTGAAAGAGAGGTAATGTTTGAAATGTTCTTCTGACGATTCTATTGGCTCGAAAGAGTAATTGCGGAAAGAAATTTAGTAGTAGGTGATCGTCGGTGTCAGACATCGCGTCGATGTCCTCGATAGCTCGAAGGCTCGCGATAAGGGGCGAATCGGATCGATTTTTCCCGACTCGATCGATCCGCGAAGTCGGCGCCGAAAGGTGTCGCGTTACGATCTTCCTCGATATTAATAATCGAACGACCCTGATCGGCCGATAGCGACGACTGGTCGTTTCAGGCGTTCCCGCGTAGACAAACCAGTCCGTCGTTTAACAGATTTACCGACAGGCTGCTCCGAGGAGCTATAACGATTCGGTGCTTGGGAACGAAAGTGTACAAACTGGAAACGACCCATTCACAATGTCTGGCGAGGAACGTTGGCTGAAACGCGAGTCGTTTCTCGCGAGAAAAAGGACTCTGCAGGTTTAGATCCTCCCTTTACCTTCGACCCCTTGGCCTCGTCACCTTTGGGCGCCGAGTGTGTCGTCCCAGTGAGGAATCCTTTGTTGAGCTTCTGTTCGCCTAACCCTCGATTTCCACGTAAGAGAAAATTCGACAAATTTCCGTTCCACGTGGCTCGAGAATACACGCATATCGCGTCAAAGGGCTGAGTATAGAGCACCTACGCACCCAATAAAGAAAAACTGAAACTGAGAATACACACAAAGATATTTTGTTTCGTATGTTTCGAATACTCGGTGCATTAATCTTTATTTCGTCGAGTCGTTGGTTCGTTGCGTGGCTACCCGTGAAATTCAAATGTAAAGTTTATTTGAGAAATATGTAAATCGTTCAATTAGCTGTTACGGAGCCTAAACTTTGATTTCATAGGCTGGTCGAATTTGGTAACTGGGTTAGGCTATTGCCAAGATAGGATATTTAATCTAATATTCGAAAATAATAATCTTTTAATTTTACGTAATTAGTTCTCGTAATTGTGGCACATTGGAGATTTAACTCTTAAGTGGACTCTCAATTTCAACTGAATTATTTTACTTAATGTTTGCCAAACTTTCTTCTAAAGCATTTACACAATTACTAGTTTAGACTTGCAGAGGCCCCAATAATCCACTTAAGGGTCAAGTCAGGTGATCGAGGAGATTATTAATATTAGTAATAGTCTTGAACTTCAGAATCAGTTCCTTCATTTATGTTCCTCGTGTCGTGGAGAACCTAGCTTAAAATCTCGAATATCTTCAGCCTTGCTTCTTAAACATTCTGAGACTTGAGAGAGGCTGAGTTCCGGAAAAACGTCTCGAAAGAGATCTACAGCGTCGGAAAGTCGAGCAATGGGATATCCGAGGGGGTGAGGCGAGGGTCATCGCGCTAACCGGACATCTCTTGTCCGTATAAAGGCGTTGATCGCGCGGCGGACACGCGTTTCCGGTTCCTGCGAGCGTCGACTAGCGATGCTCCTACCTGGCTGGCGGCGGCCCAGCGACTCGAATCGCTTCGTAGCGCATCCGATTATTAACGTGGAAGCGCGAATTGCGTTTAATTATGCATGGAAAGGAGCGTAGCGATTAACCAGCGCGATAAGTCGGCGCGGGAGGCGATGGTCGGTCTCCGAGAAAGGGGGGGAATTTTCTTTGTTCGATTCGCGGTTGCAGTCGTACCAGACGACCGTGTACAGGCCGTTAAATCGATTTTCAGAACATCTCTACGCGATTTTTGCGATTACCGAGCCTCCGTCGATCTCGTATGGCGATGCCCCCACCTGCCATCTAGGATTCGAACAGAGAGATCCAGGGAGGAAAAGCCGTGAAACCAGGTGCCAAACCAGGAAATCGTCGGACGGTTTCACCTAGTCGGTGCGTGACGCGCTCGAACAATGAGATTCCGTGGCGAAAGGGGGTGAAACTATCGTCAAGTGGAGGGGCGAGTACGGTGACACGCAGAGACTCCGTAGAGACAGGGAAAGTGACGCGCGGGGGGAGGAGTGGGGCGGATGATAAAAGTAGTTAGGAGACAGGCAGAGATTTCACAGACGGAGGGAACAAGAAAAAAGGAAAAAAAAATGCCCGGAGAAATGGAAAGTGAGGGAGGGAAAGGGGGGAGAAGGGAGTACGGAATTGGGGAACAGAGGGCAAGGAGAAGGAGACGAATGGAGAAAAAGGTGACTGGGCGGACAGGAGCAGGGATGTCGACGTCGAGAGGTTGGCGCAGGCGCCAGCTACCCCCTTCGAGCCGCGAAGACATGCGCTCTGACGTGCAGCCTAGCTTCCTCCTCGTTCATCCTTCGACGTTCCACCCCTACCGTTAGCCGGCGCGCATTTCGTTCACACCTACCCCGAAATTACTGTTATAGGCGTACCGTGACGTCTGCGTACACTGCCTCCAACACCGGCGCGTACGTGCACGCTCGAGATTCGTGTTACCGGCTTATCCCCCCAATCCTCTGATAAGAGTTTGTCGATACCCGGGGATATCGTCCCCGTGGATTATTCAATCGGGATCGTCCTTTCTCTGCGGCGTCGCGATAGTCCGGGACCATTAAGTGTCCTCCCTGGAACGACTCTGCTCGTCGAAAGCTTCTCGAGGCTTTGCGCGAGCGCGGACACGTTCGTCGGTCATCCCACGAAACAGTGATTCTCAAACTCTCGTCGATTCAATATTTTATCACGAGACGTCCTTTATCGCGATCGTCGGCGGCGAGTTAATTTTAATCGACGATTTTAACCCTTTTTACTCGGAGACTTTTCTTTGACCATCTACAACTTAACACATCAAATACTTTAAATCTGAAAATCCAAGCAAACATATCCCTTTTTTTAAATTATCCGCTTATGTATTTTGTCCTATATGATCACTTCAAAAAAAATGTCGTCCAAATTCTTTGCTGCATGCCCCTTCAGAGGGGACAGTCGAGCGCAAAGGATTAATTTTAATTGTCTTAAGTAAAAAGATTCGAAGATGTTTCATTGCGAACGATCGAACATAAGTTTATGACAGTTTATGATAGAGTCGCGGAAGCAAAGCTCGACCGTGGACTATTTTTGAAAATCGACTCCTTGGCAGGTTTCCTCGCGCGGATGACTAGCGGGCGCCGCGTCTATCGGCCAGTTGACATTCCTCCGAGTCATCATCGACGAGGCGTGCACGAGGCGTTAGTTCAATAGTCGACTCGCGATAAAAGTGTACAAGCAATGAAATAGCCTTGTAGGGCGACCTTATCAGAAACGTCGCAATTGTTTATCTAGTTCGTTTATAAACGGGATAAACCCTGCAGTGGCTCTTAAGCTACATACCCCGTTACCTATACTTTTTAAGTTGAGCTTATGCTAACTATCAATGTACATTAACCGTATGGGCTACAAAATTCATTCGAACAAAAAAAGATGAACAAATATGTAAGAACAGATACGTGGAAACGTCTTTACTCGTTAAACGTGGGACAGTTGTTTTATTCGTCGTTCGTAACTTTTATCCTTTGGTCGTGACAACTCTCGTAGGTTGGAGATGCTCGAAACTTCCCTTAACTGGTCAGAGAAGAAACGTAACTTCTTTTCGTTTACATTGTTCAAGAAATGACAATTTGTTCGCGGTAAGGTACACCGTCTGGTGCATTCGACGTCGCGAAGCGTTCGATTCCATCGTCTACGTCGCGTGTCACCGCGAACGGAGGAAGACGTCGCAGCCACCTGCGGTAAAAATAGAATGTTCTTAACCGCAGCCTGTCGCGGCAAATGTCTTCTTCGTAGTCTTCTCGGTACGCCTTGTACAGTCGTCTCGTTAGACACATCCACTCCCCCTTCCCCCCAGTTGCACGCGGAGTAAATTGAATTTTTAGATTCGTTTCGACGCGGAAAACGTAACTCGCAACGGGGGCAACAGGCTCAACTTAACGCACGACGAGCAATGTCATCGAGTTGCAACGATGATCGGCCGACAACGTCTCAACAATTTAAATTTATGAAAAATTGTTACGTTTGTAGCTTCTGATAGAGGGATAGGAACATACCATCGACTTTTTGTCAAATTTGCATTATGCATACTGATTTATGAGGGGAAGAAGACATCTTAGAATTCAAGGTGGTTCGTGAAAATTTGGACTCTGAATCTCAACTGAATTATTTTACTTAACCCTTTGAACTATGGTAAAAGTTGCGTGCGGAAAATTTTTTCGCGTCTCGAGCAACACACAGGTTAAACGCTCATAGTTAACTAACTGACTGTTAATATTGATTTCTACCAAATTGGTAAATGGAAATGTTTGAACTTGCAGAGGGCCACAACGACCCTAATAATCCACTTAAGGGTTAAAGAAATCATGCTTCTACGTATGTGTTCCGATTATACTTTAGTCTTTATATGATCTACCAAGTGCTGGTCTCTGGCTGCGCATAAAAATCCTTGTAATTCCGACGAAACTTGAAGTAAAAAACTGGGAGGGGAAAAGGTTGACGCCACGATGTCGCCTAATCGACGGGGACGTAGGAGAAGCGTGGCTGAGTCCGGGGCAAGGGATCTCGAGAGTTTCCGTGAGCAGCTCGCGGCACTCGGCTCGTTGACATTCCACGGACACATTAGCGAGGCGTGAACAGATCCTGACAGCGGCGCATTGATTTAATAGCCGATGCCCACACTAGGATCGCCGTGGCCGTCGGTTGTTCGTCGTCTCTGACGGCGTTTCACCGTCGGCCACGTTCTCCTCGCGGAACGGACGTAGGTATACGTACAAAACGCCACACGTCCGTTCGCTCGAGGAGGAACGACGTCGACGATACGCGGCACGCGTGTGCGGAGGAAACAATTGAACGCCATCCTTCCCTCTCTTCTTTCTCTCTGCAGGCCTTCTCCCTTCATCCCGCCCCGCGGCGGTCTCTTCCTCTCCGGGCAGCCAGCGAAGCTTAATAAGCACAGCTACCTACATTCCATTTCCGGTGCGCTGACGTCACTTGACAATCCGGCTACGGAGAGCTCGTCGAGCCACGTACCAGAGCCTCCGTCCATCGTTTAGGTATACCCACACCTAGCGCGGCCGCGATTTCCTCTCGCGGCCTCCGATCGACGCCCAACGTCGCCCCGATCGAGGACGCCGATCGTACGTCGGCTCGATCACGTTCCCCATACGTCTTTGCTACGCGAGGACCCCTCTATTCGCACGCCACCGGGACCTCCGAACATGCTCGGGCTCGGGACTCGAAGGGTGGCCTTGGGTCAATACGATCTTTGTTGCGTCCGCCTCCCACTCGAACGATCGCCCTTTTTCGAATCTCTTTCGATGAACACGAAGGTTGACCGACAAACCAGCAACGGAACGAAGACGTCGAGTCCTGAGAACGCGATGAAATGTCTCATAATAATTGCAATCGCTATTTATTATTCCATCGATGATACAGGTACCCTAACCACTAACAAGACGAGTTTTTGCTCGTCAGCTTTATAAACCATCAGTGCACGCGTTGAAGAGAAATTTCGTTCGAATTTCGCAGCGCCGTACACGTTCTCGATTATCGCGATCGTATAATTCCTGACGAAGAGACCGAATGGAAGGGATGAAATTTATGGGAATGAAGTAATCGGAAAACACTTGGTTCACAGATACCACTGTCGCGTTCCAGCTGTCTTGTACCAACACAGAGGTTTTGCGCAACCGTCGCTAAGATGTTAATTGCATTTTCTTCCGCGGTTACTCTCCTGTGCTCGTTCTTCTTTTTTGTTTTATTATTATTCACGCTTCCAGTTCTCGAACGTTTTTAATCGCGTTCGAAAAAAAACAGAAAGCGATGATCAGCTTCGATCAGAAAATTTATCACGGTGCTGTCGCGCTGGTTTTATCTGTAATGCTCGCTCGTAAATAAACACTACATCAATTTTCTGTTTTCTCGCGCGGTGTACATTATGAAAAATTTAATGCATTATCGAAGCAAGAACTCTCGACGTTTTCTTGTCGCGGACAAGTACAAGAATATTGTGATAAATGTGACGTGCATGCTTTGATGGAATGTTGTTTGTTTACACATCCTGTGGTAGCGAAGGACACTCCATTAAGCCACAGTACAATAACAAGTATGTAGCAAGATACTAAGGAAGATACGAAATATAAGAAAGGAAGAAAGATTTCAAACGTTTAAGTTAGAACTGGAAATTATTACGTCTGTTTCCTCTGTAATAGAAACGAATGTCTGTGTCATTGTTCCAGTACGCCACTAATTCGGTTATAACGGAGATTTATTCGTTTTTCCAGGTTACACAAAGAAAACAACTCCATTCGTATGATCCTAATTCCATGGAAGTGCCAGCATTTGATGTTTAGCTGAGTTTTGCTATGTTTTGGCGAATTTCTATGATTCTATACATCTGTAATGGATACGAATGTCTGTGTCATTGTTCTAGTACTGATCGTTTCGTAAAACATTGCATTGTTCTTAATATACGTATGCTCTTTAGTGACTTTGGATGAAACGTAGGCAAACAAAAGTTACATATATCGTTTCTATTTAAACAAAATTAACGACCTTCCATTTGGAATCAAAAGAAATCACATTAAGTATCACACCCCTACGAAAAAGAACTGCTTTCAATGTTTTTTTTTATTTTATTAAATAGATGATCTGTTAACGAGTAAAAGAAGGATACATGCGATCTCAGGAGGATCTCTTTCAATGCAAAATGGCCTCCCTGCTCTGGACTAGTCCCAAACGAGCAGTTTTCTCTTTCACCAGATTTATCTTCCATTTTTCAGCAAATATAATTCGTATACAAAGGAGTTAGAAAATTAATTTTAGGCTGATTCCGTAGTACATGAAGTATGCAGTCTTCGAATGGAGGCTTGCTCTAGCTTGGACGAGTTTTCTCTTTCGATGGGATCCTCGTTCGCCCCTCCGGATTGTCATTTTCCTTTTTTTTTCCCCCTCGGTTCGAGTTTCCGATGTAAAATTTTTTTCTGTCGACGACGCGCGTCGATATTGCGTAGCCGATCGCGTAGAAAAGAGACGGACGAGCAGAGGGAGAGGGAGAGAAGGAATCGCGCGTCCAAGCAGCGCGAGCAAGCGAGCAGGTAGGCCTTGAACAGCTCCGGACCCACGCGCGTACGGCTCTCTAGTAGAGTGTTGGCTCGTATATAGAGGCATTCTCGGTTGGTGCTGCCGGGCAAAAGACAGATAAATAACTCAGGTATGGCATTGGCTAAGTAAACGAGCCTACGCGCGCATTCGTGAAACGTACACCTGTACGAGTCGCGCGCGTACAGCTTCGGTTCCACGCTTTACGCGCAAACACACCGACAGAATTCGTGCACACGCGCGTGTGGCTTCGCTTTTGTCCCTCTTACTCCCTCGCCACTCTGTCCTCTGTTCGCGTTTCTTTCTCCCGAGCAGCAAATTCTCGCGTAGGCGTGACTCGCGAGAGTGTCTCGCTGATCCTACGAACGACGCCGTTTTTATACGCGTCCAAAGAGCGCGAGCGCCGATCGAGGCCGTGGAACAGCGAGGATCGAGCCGTGGCTCGTTCGACCATTCGTTTTCTAGCAGCCCGGGTCGACTTTGACCCAAAACTATTTCGCGTTAAAATCGGGAGGGAACTCCGTCAAAGTAATTTTCATCCGAGCTTCGATTCGAGCGGGAGTCACGTTCGACGATCAAAACCATTATACAAGGTGGCGTTAGAAACTGGGACGTGGATCATTTGCAAACGAAGATACAAAAGATTCGCCGAGGAGAAAGTTGTATTCTCCACACAGAGCCGTGTTTTCACGACACGTACACTTACGCAACGCGTGTACTTCGACTTGTTTTTTTAAATCGAAGCTTCGCTACGTAAATCATTGTTAAAGTACAACGTCCATGAAATTCCTGCTGTTTCTCACTTGCTGAAGAAAAAATAGCTATTAACGAGAGGAAGTTTCTCGGACACCTTGTTTACGAGTCGGCTCACCCTGGAAATTTTATAAAAATCGAGGACCTAAAGTCGGCAGCACCTCGTAGGAGGAAATACCACATTATTCTTGACTTTATTTTTAATCGTTGCGTAAATATCGAGATTTTCTTACGAAAGTTAGTGAAAAATCCGAGGACCAGGGCCTGGGGGCCATAGTTTGCCGACACCCCTGGCCCAATCTAAGGACGCGACGGATCCCCGCCGCGAAGAGGGCTGGAGTCGTCGAAATAGCTGGGATTCCGCTTTCTACGCGCCAATCGGAGCTTGTTCTCCAATTTCGGAGACGCGGAGAACGCTCGTGTCCAGTTTGGTCGGATTTAACGATCGGTCTCGTTGACACGGTATCTGGATTCCTCGGCCGAAGGACGAGGAGCGTAAATTACAGCGACCGGCTCGCGCTGCTCTCCGCCAGTCGCGGAATCAGACCGGAAAGCGGCTCGCAGGCAACTTGAAAATTTTCCTCTCTCGACGTGGGTATAACGAGCGATCGAGGAAACTCTCGGTCAATTTTCAGTCGATCGTGTCTCTCTAGTCCCCCGAATCTGGATCCTCGAGGAACGTCCAACGCGGAAAACGTCGTAAGCGTTCGCGAACAACGCGTATCGCGAGCACAAATCACGTCAGCAATCATTTTCATTCATTCGGAAATTTTTTTTCTCTTACTCTTTCGGCGTTCTTCGCGTTTTTCTTGCGAATTTCTTTAGGGGTTGTTTTGCATAAGGAAAGCTAAAATGTTTACCGATCTCGACCATGCGACATCTATAAATCTTGAAACGACACGTTGCATCGTTGCACATTTTGATTCTGAATATTTATGTATAATTATAGCTACTCCGGTTACTCTGTGTTACGATGTTTGAAATAATTGAAAAATTAAACGTACGCGTGCGTTTGAATGTTTTTGGCGTTCAGGGTGTTAGGCCACCCCTGGGAAAAATTTTAATGGGAGATTCTAGAGGCCAAAACAAAACGAAAATCAAGAATACCAATTTGTTGATGGAGGCTTCGTTAAGAAGTTATTAACGTTTAAAGTTCCGCCAATATTGAATTTTTTTCTAGAAAGTGGGTAAGATTTCGGGTACAGTCTATTCACCAAAAATGATTATAATTGATCCCCGCAACCGAAAATAATTTTTCCAGAACGATTTGAAATTTTTGAATTTAATTGTTAATAACTTTTTAACGAAGCCTCCATCAACAAATTGGTATTCTTGATTTTCGTCTTATTTTAGCCTCTAGAATCCCCTATTAAAATTTTTCCCAGGGGTGGCCGAACACCCTGTATACAATTTGTTTCGTTTAATAAATGATCGTTTCTAAATTTCAGTCTAAGAAAATTATAGAGTCGTGTCGAGACTAATTGATCAAAAAATGTTGAAACGTGTAATATAAACGATTGCTTTCACGTTGACAAATTTTAGAGTAGTATGTATTGTAGTTTCACATATTCCTCGACGTGTCGATTACTAGCGCGTTTATCCTATATAGTTTAGCCTAGCAAAAGCCAAACCTCGTTGAAATATATTAAATGATGCGTCAACTCAACTGGGAATACAAGAGCTATGATGTAATCCTAGACCACGGCTCAACTACTATATTTCGATTGGCGCGAAATGCGTCGATAATCGAGACATTTACCTTATTAAATTAATATGTTCATTAGCCTTAACGGGCAAACGATAAACACTTTCGATCTTTAAGGTCCGAGTCCTCTTTAAATTCCATAAAATTTATCTAGAGTAACGATTAATCTTTCGATAAAATAAAAATAATGAAAATTCACATAATAGAATATGTAAATAAAATGAAATACATTATTCAACAGGAAAAGATCGTGGAAAAAAACATGTTTAACTTATCACTACTCGGTAGTAAATATAAATATAAACAAGAAACAAGTATGCCTCCGTCCTCCATATTTATGTGTGGTAATTCAGACAGCTGTAATTCAGTTACATTTTAATTAGATTGCATTTCATTTACATTTATCATTAGAATAATCAGCGATTGAATTGTCTGAAAACCATATAATTGAATTAGCACAACTCTGAGTAGAACCTCGCTTATTGCAAGGGAACTTGGTTCATGGGATTGACAAGTGGAGGGGATATTCGCTAAGCAACGTGTAAATTTGGATATACTAAGCATGAGCCATAAATAGTGAGTACACTCTGCGTGGAACTATTTTCTATAGTATTAATTAACTACAGATTTCCCAGAATAATCGAGGTTCTTCTGCATCGCCATCGCACACCCCTCGCTTATTGTCCCTCGTTAATAAAACGAGAGTTTTCTAGTATCAATCATTTAATCGGAAGACATTTATTGGTCCGATCTATACGATGCTTTCACCGTATCTCAAAGAGCAAAAATTAAGGGGATCATCGATCATCATCTCACAGATAACGATACTTTAACATCGATTTCTGACGAAACAGTTGCTTTGGGGCATACGGTTCTCGTGGCAAGCTTGGTCGAATACGATTAATGACCCTGTGTTTTTAGGACGAGGCAATTTTTGTATTAAGGTTGGGTTAATAAAAGCATACAGTTGTATCTTCGTCAATAATTTCTTCTATCTTTACAACTATGATATACAATAAAAACGTATTATCAGTATCTTTAACAAATATCCACCGATTCAAAGGTAAAGCATCCACTCATGACTACATTCTTGTACACCCTCCACGTACAACGAGCGACAAAACCAAAGCGATAGTAGTCGTGTGTATCTGTCAAAACGAATATACAAAGGACATGTATCAATACGAGCGCCAAAAATGAAATAATTCACGAACGGACAACAGATTCGATTCGAACAGTTTGTACGTTGGTTTTATCTATTATTCGAGTAAAATGTTGGCCGACTCTGACGTGGAGCCATCGTTATTGGCGTTCTCCAAGACTCGCAATCGGCGTGACGTCGCGTCGGCGTCGCCCGCGCGAGATACGGGCGTACTGACGGACGACCGACCGGCCGCACGCCTCCTTACTCACTTATGAAGTTAATTGAGGGCAAACGTCCACCACCGATCGTGTACTGACTGGCCCGAAAACATCGTCGACCTGCCGGCCTCGCGCGTAATTGCGTCGAAAATTTTTCCGCGAGTAATCGCCGGCGTCGATTACGCAACCCGCTCCGCGAAACCGTCGTTCCGATCGACGATCGAGGCAAGCTTTTGCTCCAGATGGGATCGGCGAGCGCGGGTGACCGCGCCTCCTCGTCGACGACCTTCGCGATCGGCCCTTCGCGTTCCTCAGCCTGCGTACGCCCGCGGAAAAACCGCTCGTCGCGGAGCTATCGAGCAGAGTAGAAGCCTCCAAGACCTGTTTTCCCATTTTTACAAGATTTTCATTAAAGGGGATCGCGCACGATCGACCCTGTCACTATCGACCACACTGACAACTAGTCAGAATGATCCATTCGTAATTTCTAATAGAAATTGTTGCAAATTTATCGCGGTTTTCTATGAGATAATTAATAAACATTTGTTTCCATTCGCAATGAAGCGTGGAACTCGACGAACCGTACGAAGATACATAATACAGGGTGTTCGGCCACCCCTGGGAAAAATTTTAATGGGGGATTCCAGAGGCCAAAATAAGACGAAAATTAAGAATACCAATTTGTTGATGGAGGCTTCGTTAAAAAGTTATTAACGTTGAAAGTGCCGACCGTACAAAATTTTTTTCTCGAAAATGCGCAAGATTTCGGGGGTATGTCTATTCACTAAAAATGATTGTAATTGACCCCCGCAACCGAGAATAATTTTTCCAAAACGATTTGAAATTTTTGAATTTAATTGTTAATCACTTTTTAACGAAGCTGCCATCAACAAATTATTCTTGATTTTCGGCTTATTTTGGCCTCTAGAATCCCCCATTAAAATTTTTCCCAGGGGTGGCTGAACACTCTGTGTAATATAATACAGGACTACTTCCAACGAGTACCAATCCGAAACCTCGCTGAGAAATATTGATAAGATTCTGGGAGGTGTTTTCCGAAAGTGGGGTTTAAAGGGCGGCAATGTCCAAAGGGAGGAAACGCTCTGGTCTCGGTCTGGTCGGTGCCCTGTCCGTTCGAGCTGACAGATCCCCGAGCGAACTCGACGACCGCGACCGGATGAATTATACTAATGGCGTGACAAGTTACAAATATTGAATCTAATTATGGTAATGCGCCGGTAATCTATTTGCATTGCTGAATAATGAAGACACAGGTGGCACGGAAAGATCCCACCCAGGTTCCCCGTGCGAGTGACCCAGAGACAGAGAAAGCAACGCGGAGGCACGGCCGTAGCGCCCGACGAGCAACAAAGAGAGAGATAGAGACGAATGACCGACTTCCAGCAGAAAGAGACACTATGCCTAACGTCCGATTCATCGAGTCATCGTTCGCCCGGAACCGAAACTGAGTTTCCATTAGGTCGTCCCGACGGTTCTTTTTATTTTCTTATTTTACGCGTGTACAGTTAGGTCGTCCCGAAAGTTATTTTCGTTTTCTTGCCAGGTATGCGAACAATCGGATCATTAGGCTCATTTTCTTATTAGGTGCAGACACAATTTTCACAGACGTCCATTTTGCTTCACCGCTATTGGAATAGGTAGGGTTATGGGTCGTACGATTTAATTGAAACAACCATAATTAATGGTAGAATTATTAATGCTCTTTATTAAATATGTTAAGGTATATCTTAGAGTTCCGTACCGTTCTCTAAGAGATCTGTTACTGGACTGTGACTTCATCCGCAGAACTCTTATCTTCGTATAATAAACACCATGAGTTCGTTGAACCCATGGCCGAAACTAAAAGGAAACTCCAGACATATACAATCGTCGCTGGAGATGATTCTTGTAACATAGTAAGACGGTCAGGAAATCCAACAACCGCCATTTTTTAGGAAGCATTTCAGTCCCAACGACCCTGACCTTCGCGTATATTGTCAAGGTCATGGTGCCTGAGCAACAATCGAGTTTTATTACGATTCGATTGCATTTATTACGGCGGACCACAAAAGAATATTTGAATACGAATTTGTGCGTGGCAATTTGATAAAAAGGAAAACAAACGCGATAATTGTTTTAGATCGTCCCATTTTGATCGACAGTTGCAGACGCGCGGTTACGAAAACAAATCGAAAGGTTTGTTCGCCAAATATCTTATTCATTAATTCCCGCGCCGGCCCGTTAGTATTCGCGCGTTTATTATTCATTCGGTTATATCACTGGTTACCGTGCCGCGTTTCCTCCATCGGAACATGTAATTCTGGAATCGAGAATTTCACTCGGTCGAGCAGCTTGCTTCGTTCATTCTCCTCCGCGAACGCGGACGTTCCGCGCGTGGGATCAATTTCGATCGACGATGATTCGTTCTTGGCCGCGAGAGAAGTAATTCACGATCAGCGATTTCTTAATGCAACAAAGAATTTGGATGCACGTTGTTTAAGTGATCATATAGGACAAAATACGATAAAAAAAAGATATGTTTTCTTTATTAACAATATAATACCAGTGGATTTTCACGTAAGCAGCAATATATATAACTTTAATTGACACGAAGTTTCTTTACGGCACGAGCGGAACGAACTGGAATGAATGACAAAGTAGTAATATACACACCCACACAAAACATTCATTCATTCAGATATCGTTGTCCTCCAACAATCTATTTCGTAAGAACGTGTGTTTGTGTTAGTAGTAGGTGGTCGAAGAAAAGTCTCCGAGTGCAAAGGGTTGAGATCAGTCGACGAGAAAA
Organism: Colletes latitarsis; assembly: GCF_051014445.1. Lineage (NCBI taxonomy): Eukaryota > Metazoa > Arthropoda > Insecta > Hymenoptera > Colletidae > Colletes > Colletes latitarsis. The sequence goes on along the minus strand of NC_135135.1, from coordinate 19,206,385 downwards.
AACGCGAGCGCGAATTATTAATTACCATGGGATAATAGTTTTGATTACTGGTAAATCGAAACGCTTCTATTTCTTTTCGCGAATACCGGTCAATTATCAATCTGTTGTCACGTGGACGAATTCTGGCCTACTGTGCGTCGCGGCGCGTCGGATCGCGTGCGTGCACACCCGCGGTGCAAGACGTCTCGTCGTTTTTGCGGTTCTCTCGCTCATCCCTGTCGCTCGACGACAAGAATGCGGACGTTTGATTCAATTATGTGTCACACGGATTGGCGTCGCCTCGAATTCGTGCCGTCACGCTTTCAGTCGACGAACGCGAACGAAATGCCACGACGAGCGACTTTTTTCCCGCCGTTCTGCCTGGCCCTTTTCCGCTCACGTGACACAACTCTCGTGCCCGCCTCGTCGCGAATTATCTGCGTGCGTGCCGTTTCGTGCGTCGCGGAAGCCCCGCACGCGACCCTCGAGACCGATAAACCGTCGGATTACGCGTCGTTTTGCTCGAGAACTTTTTTACAAATCTCCGGTGGGCCCTTTCCGTCCCGCCTAATCGAAAATCTGTCGCAAACTTTTTGCCCCGACCGACGTACGGCCGCGATGATAAAGGGTCTCCGGATGCCTCGTTTCCGGAAACGATCGACGATACAGACGGGGATTCGATCGTCGAAGTCTCTTCCCTGCTCGACAAAGTTCCGTCGATTTTACGAAATAAATCAACGAATTCCGAGTCGACGTAGAGATTGTGTATTTTACTGCACACTGGTTAGACCAATCTTGGAATATGGCTTGCTAATCTGGTCCCCTTAGTACAATACCTACATTCTCGCTCTTGATGGACCACAAATTTTTACCTAGAATTGTCTAGAATGTCTAGATATTCTCATAATTACGATTACGTTCTAATCAAATTAAATTTCACCACACTTGAACACCGTATGTTCCGAATTATTTCACATAGAACACAATCGAACACTTTATGACTTCTATAACCCTTATAATCGTTTATGCATTCACGTTTGATCGATACTTTTAACCATTCAATTCTATCATTTAGATGCTTTTTACTTGTCATCCCCTTGTAATTATTCACAGGCAGTCTCATACTTCATAACATTTCATTTTCTTTTTCTGTTTATCTTTGTTACGTAACTATCTTCTACACTTATATCTCTTTCTTTACTAATGGGTATTTAATCCCGTGAATATATAAATAAATATCGTTTATTTAGAAAATGGAAATCACCTCTTTCAACTTAATTCAACGTTTATTTCTTTATTTGATGGAACGATGGAATTTATAAGCAATTTCTCAGGCTAATGCGACAATTAATAATCACTGATAAACGCATCGATTTAAAAATATGTCAGATTTGAAACGAGCGTCATGATTAAGGGTGTTGTGTAGGATTTAATCGATTCTCGATTCCTCGAGCGAGTTGGGCGCCACGCTCTCTTCGAAATGGTTAGAAATTGGAGGTTCCATCGCGACAGGACGTTTCGCCGTATTTTTGGGCCGAAGGATGGACGAGCGTTCGCCGATCGTAATTGGATTGGCGAGTATATTTATCGGCAGCGTTGCTGCGCGCCCGTAACATTTGTACGCTATCGAATCCGCAGCGTATTTGCGCCCCGAGTAATTTTATTGACCTTTTGGCCCGCGCCGACACCCGTTACTCCGGGACTCGGGCTTCGTAAATTCGCAGTTGCACAGGATCGACCGACTCGCTAACGAATTTATAATCCCAGCCCGAAAGTTTATTGTCGATTCCTTCGATAACCGATTCGTGGATCCGAAACGGTTGGCTCGTTGCGATATCACGACAGTAGTCCCTCGTTTCGTGACCGAATCTCTTCCCCGGCAACAAGGCGCGGAATCGTCTCCGCTCGATTCGACGACCAACAGCTGAGAAAGTTTAATTCTTTAATGAAACTTGCAATTTTTAAGACCTGACTGGCCAGTAACTGGCTGTAGTCAAGAACTATTCGACACAACCTTTTCGTTTACAATGGTAACGTTTCTAACGAATATATATTGTAAGAGGTTTGTAGATATTTTTCCTTTAATATTTAAATACAGTGATAGATACGGAAAGCTGAAATTGTTATTAATTTACACACGCAATACAAACCTAAAGGTTGCTTATAGTATGTAGTTATGATTCAAGTTCAAAATGATCGAGCCTCTGTCCCAAGACTGACCATAAACTTAAACAGCGGGGAACTTTAACTCTTTGCGGTCGTATTAAGTTTATATTTGGGTATCACGCTGGTCGGAATTAAATGCTTAACTACACTTAAACATAATGTGTAAAATATTATTTCAAATTCAGTGTATCTCCGAAGTTCGTCGACTTAGTATGATTCTTTGCTGTGGTGGCTGAGAGCAGACATACGACAAAGGGTTGAAGCACCCTGTATTTTCGTTTTGCTCGGACCGAGGCGTCGTTTTTTTGAACCTGTTACGTCAGAATGCCCCCTCTCGAAACCTGAAAAGAACTGACGTTTAGGGGGGGGAGGCGGTGTGTCAAGTCCCGCGGTGAAACGCGTGTCTCGTGCCGGCGGCGCATTCCGCAAGCCCGCGGGAGACCGATAAAACGTATGCAGATTAAAACATTTTATTTGAATGATAATATAACACTTGTTGATGCGAGCGCGTTGGCCTAGGTTAGCATAATAAACATTATGTAGATCCGCGCGGAGCTATCCGTTCCGGCTACGTCCCGGCGTTACACAAACGCCGTTAACTCGCCTATGACCGCGCTCGCGAGCGCTTGTATACGCTCGTTCGTGTGTTCCTCGACGCGTACCAACGGTTCCCCCTCCCTTTTGCCGCCCTTTCCAGCGGCCCGTTCTTCTCGTCCAGCACCCCTCCGCCCGTCCCGCGCGCCGCATCCACGAGACGTTCATTCATTAAAACCGGCAGACCGCGTGCATTCTCAATTTTATCGACGCTCCGATCGAATCGCGGAGACTCGAACGCGCGCGCTCTTTTCGAGGCTCCCTCGATTCGCGAAGATCGAACGCGATCGATCGGAATGCAAAACTCTTCCACTGGGCAGCTTCCGGCCCGACCACCCCGAAGTCGACTCGCTCGCTCCTCGGGACTACCGATTCCGCGGTGATTCATCGCGCTTGGCGATTCGATCTCTGCCATAACACGGCGATCTCGAACGAAGGGACAGCAGATCCTGTGCCTTTGGTGGCGTTGCGACTTCGATAATGGCAGAATGTACTGTATGGAGATTGCAAGTTCTCGACGAGTCGAATTAGAGTGAGACTCGATAGTAAATACTCCAAGCAAACATATCTTTTACATTCTTTGCTTATGCATCTTGTCCTATATAATCAGCTTAAAACAATAACATCGTTCTGTTTCCTCAGGGGGTACATCCAAATTCTTCACTGGATGAAGGGCTAGTACTTGGAAACTTACGATTTCCGCACACTACTTATCTATTTTTATTCCCTCCAGGTGTCGTCTTCGTTCTTCCTTGCAATACATCTGGCATAGAATCTCAGTTTCAGAAGTTCATCTAGCGGTTAAACGGTATGCAAAGTAAAACTGATACACGGAAATATTAAACATCGATATTACCACGGTATTATTCCCGTCAACTAATTCTACTCAGAAGATGAGATCAATGAAAAAGAGATATCATACTTTTCCACGTAGAATGATCGTAACGTGCACTCTGAAAATTATCGGATACCTAAATCAGAATAAATAAATACAGAAAAATTGGAGAAAAAGTCTCAGCCGTGCTCGGTCGATGTGGAAAGAGCAGGAGGCTAATTGAATCGTCGCTCGTTCGAGATTAGAAACGCGTCGTGGCTCGCGTAAAGCTCGATGGGCGAATGTATATTAAGTGGCCCGATTTTATGGGCCATCCGGGAGCCGATGAGACGGCCCGTAAGGAGATACGTGGATCCGCGAGCCCTTTCGCGCGATTGTTCGGCCAGGAATTTCGTCCCGGGACGAAAATCGACGCTGCGCCTTCCGCCTCGCCTCCGACGAGCTCAGCCGACACCTTCTCCTTGACATTTTCCGTTCGACACCTACGGACTAACTCCGCGGAATTCAATCGCCACGCCGATGCGATTAGACGCAGCGGAATCGATCGCACGACGCCACAGTCGGACACATTTTATGCACAAATATTTTTCGTTCCCTCGTGAACCAACGTTCGCGTCTCGTCCGTATACTTTCCTCAGCCACCCCCTACGAATTTTACATTACGATATTATTTACATATTCTTGAATTTGGGAAGACATATGCTTATGAATAAAATTTTATCGAAGTACATTGGATTGTATTTAGAATATTTAATCTTGCAGATTTGTTCGAGTTTGATCTTTTCGTTAGTATCGAATATAGAGAAGGGGGGTGATTTTAGATGAAAATAAGGAATGAAATTTTGATCGTTTCGAGAATTGATTTTGAGAATGTTCGTAGTTCGTGCGTACGACTTGGAGTCGAGCGCAAGTAGAAACAGTGGGTAGTGGACAGACATACCAAAGTAACTAGTATTCGGTCGCGCGCGTATTAGACGAATATTACGAATTTAATTACCTCGAAAACGAAACCCCTTGAGCATGAAATTGAGATTAAGAGAACCACACGTTCTTCACGCAAATCATATTAATAAGATGAAAATTAAATCAATACGCGAAAAGGAAATAATGAAAATCAGTGTTACGCGGATTGTTGGGAAGATTAGCAAGTTTTATACGCAGCATAAGATTTACATCTCTGATGAGATTATTTATGAAACAAATGCAGTTATCGTAATACGCTTTTTCTATTATCTAATAAAATTAGTAGATTCTGTTTTAGACGGTAATGAATCGTTTTAACAGTTTCCGATTATTCGGCAGTTTACTAGTAAATAATCAGTTCGGACTTCAAATGATTAATAACGTCGCGTTTGAGGTAGGATCTGCTAGGTAAGGATTATCGACGAGTTTAACTACTAGATTCGAGGTGAAAAATTCTTCGTCCTAAAAGTATTACTTGCCATTACTAGATACAAACTGATAAGCGTAAGTATTGCCAGTACACTCGGCGATAGAATCCATCGTATTTGTTCATTTTTATACAGGGAATTCGGCCACCTCTGGGGAAAATTTTAATGGGGGATTCTAGAGGCAAAAATAAGACGAAAGTCAAGAATTTCAATTTGTTGATGGAGGATTCGTTACAAAGTTATTAACGTTTAAAGTTCCGTTCGTACTGAATTTTTTTCTCGAATATGCGCAAGATTTCGGAGGTATGTCTATTCATCAAAAATGATTGTAATTGACCCCCGCAGCCAAAAATAATTTTTTCAGAATTAATTAAAAACTTTTTTTTTCGTCGAAAAAAGACACCTACCTGTGGATTTTTCTTAAAAATTCCTTTTTCATTTTTAGTAATTTTGTTTGACGCTTCACAGAAAAGTTGTCTAATACTATTTTGTAGGTACCCATGAGCTCTACTTCAGAAAAAAGTTTCATTGAAATATATTCACTATTATAGGAGTTATGGCTGTTTGAAAATTGGACCATTTTTATAGGGTTTTTCTCATTTTGCGGGGTCAAGGACCAACTTTTCAAATATTTTTGCAATTTGTACATATTCTCCACCAAAATACGCATAGTTTGCTTTTTTAAACATTAAAATCGTCCAATCCGTTCAGAAGTTATGACGTTTTAAAGATTCGCACGAAAATTCGGGCAGACATTTCTGGCCAGAAAATTATATTTTCGGTATGGAATTTTATTCTCGAAACTGAGTAGGATTTCGGGGGTATGTCTATTCACCCAAAATGCTTACAATTGACCCCTGCAACTAAAAATAATTTTTCCAAGACGATTCGAAAGTCTTTTTTCACCCAAAACTTTCAGCACATACTCGAATTTTTTTCTCGAAAGTGGATAGGATTTCGAAGGTATGTGTATTCACCAAAAATGATTGTAATTGACCTCCGCAACCGAAAATAATTTTTCCAGAACGATTTGTAATTTTCGAATTTAATTGTTAATAACCTTTTAACGAAGTCTCCATCAACAAATTGATACATTTAATTTTCGTCTTATTTTGGCCTCTATAATCTCCTATTAAAATTTTTCCCAGGGGTGGCCGAACACCCTGTATATAGGTCAAAATTAAAACCCATTCCTTGCGTTTGAAAAAGAATAGTATGGAACTCGAACCCACGATCTTCGAGTCACCAATTCTATTCGTGTTGTCTTCGACTGCACTGCTACCAACCCTGCTAGCATTTTGAAATCAGATTTTTTTAAACTCAGAACGCTCAGAGACATCGAGAAACGCAAAACGTCGAATGGTCGAAGTGGAATTTTGAACGATAGCGATAGTTTTAGCGAAAATAAATAAAATCGAACGCTGCCTCGTTCGTTGGCGGTCCTGCTTTTACGACGTTCGTCCGACGCGTCGAGAGCGTTTTATAACCGGCCTGTTGCTCCTGGCTAGGAGAGTCGGGATAGCACCGCGAGAGAAATGGTCCCGGGTATAAAAAAGAACTCTTTACGCCCTCGAAGCCCATCGGCCACGTTCTCCGATTCACGCGGAAGGTAATTCTATCGCGCGGGCACCAGACTCCTCTCGATCCGGGGGTCAAGGGACAATCGAGAGCGTAACGTCCACGCTAACAGGGAAATCGGAAACCTTCCGCTTTCGTTCGATACCATTTATTTGCGAGAATTACCTGCGAACGATTCGAATTCCTTGAAATTCCCGATCCGATCGGGGCTTCGTCCAACAAGCCAGCAAATCTCATTTGTTCTCAATCTTGAATTTGAAATCACACTGTCGTTTCGTGTGCCCACGAACGAAATACCTGCCTAGATTCTAGGCTTTGAAATTTTTTACAAAATTGTTTGTGTTGCAAAAAAGGCCCATTTCGTTTGCAATAATATATTTCGTATTCGTGCCGCTCTCTTCCCTTTCGTTTGTTTTTATCTCGCACCGTAGGTATATTTTCTCCGTTCTGCCGATAAATAAATAAATAACGGATAAAATTCGCGTCGGATCGACGGGCTGGTTGTAAAGCGTCGAATTTATACGGTCGAACGCGAAACGGCTCGAACGGTCGTGGCGTGAACTTCATCGGACAGACTCGGCACCAAGTGGTCGCGATAATGGGACCTATGACACGCACATAGGCGCGCGCGCGCACGCGGTCGCCTAAGTTAAGTGGCCGGCACTCGCTGAAAATAATGTCCAATTCCGACGTAACTGCACCTATGACCCTGACTCTTCTCGGTTTACCTTGAGCTCTCGTTCGGAAATCCCGAGGAATGCTCGCGCGAGTGGGTGGCGCGTTGCACGTTACCCAGAACTCTCGTGCGACCAAATTCGAACTTTCACGTCGATAACAGAGAAGAACGACATTTGTGATATCTCATTTTCGTGTAAAGTGTCTCGATGGAATTCTGTGCAAGTTATATTGTTTCGAATTAAAAATTGCGAAAGTTATATTTAACGAAAGAGAAAACCCCTTCGAAGCAGAGTACCGTCGCTGCCATTTTTCGATCCCGTCCGTTCGTGCTACGACGTAACATCGAACTATCGATTATTTACATCTAACGCGCCATTTCGATCGACGAGCACCCGAGGTGCAGAACACAATGAAACGTCGTAGGACGAAGGTTGCATCGATTCCCCGTTCGCATCGCGGAAACATCCGTCTGTAAAAGTGCCATTCTTCGGTGTCGACGCCCAACGCGCTTCGTCGCTATTCTCGCGCAACGTTTCTATCCATTTGCACAGTGTTTCTCAAATTTTCCTATCCGATATACTTTATTTCCATAGCTGCGATCGTTACCTTTCAATCGGCGGTAATAAAGGCTTTCCGGTTACGCGAACGGTTTACAACCCGTGGAATAAAATTTAGGCGGTCCAACGTTGGGGGAGCTTCCCCTACATCTTTATATTATCTTTTTAAACCCGTCGTTTATCTTGGGCGTAGAAATTTCCTTTTTGCTTCGAGGGGGTTGGCTTACGAAAAGTTTGGAAACCACTCTTGCGGGTAATTATTCGAGCTAGCCACTGCAAAGAGTTAATAGACAGCTCGTTGGGATAGCTATCTCGCTGGTACCCCAATGGCCGATCGATCCGGAGTCGTTGGTCCTTTTGGTGTGGGTAGCGTAACGCGGGTCGTGGTACACGCGAATAACGCGCAATTCGCGATAGACGGGGCTCCGCAGCGTCCGTGACCCTCGAAGGGCAGGTGCCCTTCGGGGCAAGTTCGATCCGCGAGGGGGCGGACGAACGCTCGGCACTTTCAGGCCGCGTCGCACCGCAATCGGATGTAAATGCCATGCAAATTTCGGACGCCGGGAGAGGCAGAGATAGAGAGGCGGCCGGTGGATCGCCACGCTATCGGACTACCGAATGTAACGGGTGATGCAACAAACAACTACTCGAAAGTACGTTCTCGTCGGCCACCAACTCACCATTTTCGATTCCGTCCGGTAAATCACGAATTTCCAACAACAGATTTTCCAAGCAACGTCGACGATAGAAAATTACGAAGAACGATAATTTTTTATCGTGCCGTTTTAAGTTATAAATTTTTTCTACTGTTAGACGAGTATGCACAGAATTTATTCCCCAAAGGTGTCGTTAACGTAGAAAATTTGAGGTTCTTTTTTAATTTCAATATCATTAAACGAACCCAAAAATATTTGGCGGATTTCCAATCGCACGGTGGTTCGGGAGGTGTCGAACGATGTTTCGCGTACGTTAAATTGATATTTAACGACGATAATTGCAACGAGCATCGAATAAAAACTGTTGGTGGCAATTGTAACCCGGCTGTGCAGGTATACGTTCCGTACACACGGGAGAAATAATAAGCACGGACACGAAACGAATGCACAAGCACGCAGAGCGCATAGAAAGCTTAAGATATCGGTAACGCACAGCGAGATGAAATTTACAAGTTTGCGACTAGTTTCCTTATAGCACGCTTACAAATGTAAATAGAATTGGAAAAGAAGCGATCACAGTTACACAGGTTATTGGCACTGTTGCATATTCTGGTTATAGAGTCGTTGTTACCATATTTAGTTTCGCGAAACGGTATTGCAAGAAGTTGAGCTTTCCTTAGTCGTCTAACAGGTGTCGATGCGCGACAACGTTTGGAACGTTGTACAATTTATTTTCGCTCGTTATTAGTAATCGTTCTTAATAGTTGAAAAAAAAAACTATCGGATACGAGAGAACTTATTTACGTCACGACTCGATATTTCGATACAATTTTAACACACGTTCTTTTTTTCTAGTTACAATCTATGAAAACAAATAAAGCTAATAGCTTTTATCGCCGCTATTACATAAAAATTCATTTAATACTCTTTAATAACCAGAGTTACGCGCAGTTTTCACGAGCTTAAACCGAAAAAGCTAGCAGAAATTGAACATCAATTTTGAAAAACCAACGATCTTAATAGGCTAATATTACACAGAGACAATCGAGGTGCATTCGATCGGTCCACACGGCATCCGGGCTGGTAATCTATAGCACGGGACGATTGTTTTCGTTCGAATGGTCGAATTAGGTCGTTATCGCGAACGATTATCGTTCTTTTCAGCGTGGGATCCGCGGACAACGAGCCTCTGCGGACGGTTGTCCTCGACTTTCGCGGTTCTCGAAAGTGCTCGAAACCGGTATCCCAGTTTTTACACGCGTCTCACGGATTCCTAACGCGGCCCATGCACGCACAGGATTATTGGAGGCTTGCCCGCGTTTAGACGATCAATTCTCTTGTTGCTCATTCTCGCGAGGAAGACAAACTTCCATTAAACCTCATTCGTGTACGAGTCCTTTGATCTTTTCACTGAATTCTACGTTAGATAAAACAAATTTATATTTATAAATTCTACATCGTAACATTACTGACTTCAAAGTACAAAGGATAATTTACACACGAGTTTGAGGGTAAATAGATAATTTGCTTCGGCTGTTTGTCAGTTTCTGGTTCTTTCCAATCTCCAACAATCGTCTATGGATCGTTTAGCTCTACTAGTTTCGCTGGGTAGACGGCGTCGACCTTGTCTCCGCTGGAGAAATACATCGGGGAACCACCGGTGCCTGCGATCCACCGGAAATCAATTTCAATGGTCGCCGACGCCTCCCCGTGTCTCCTTTCCGCTCCCGTTCCGTCGTGGATACGACGCGGAATTTGCATTTCTATCGGCTCGATACGAATCCTCGGAAGACGGACCCCGCCCGACGCGGACTCTCCAGCTTGTTTTCTCTTTCGAGTTTTAGCTTCGATCTCGTCTCGTCCGCGAGTCTTCTTACGAGGGGGGCGCCAGAACTTTTCTAAGTACCGCCTTAAGCGCCTTGACGATTTCAGATACAAAGACTCTTTTTCGAAACCTTGGAAACCCATTGTTTTAGCGTATCGTGCCCCACTGTGAAATTTTAAGGAAACGACGCAGTCGAATAATAAATAGCGTTCTTTTCGATCGTTTCGATCTCGTAGAAATCGAGAGGAAGCGTGTGTCGGGCAGATGCGACAGGATCTGGTAAAAAGTTCTTCCTGAAATCGGATTCTGGGCATTGGGCAGCGGGTCAGGGGCGAATCGTCGAAGGAAAACGACGCTCAGAAACAGAAGACTTGGCTCTGCCGTTGGGGGGAGGGTGTTTGTGGGGTTGGTAAGAGCCACACGGACGAGGGAAGGGAGGGGGAGAAAAAACGTGAGGAATTAGCGGTCGGACGCGTGCAATGCGGACGGGTCCGCATTGTTGTCCGGTCGTATTAGCGGCGGTAACGGCAGGCGAGAAAAGAGACGCGGAAAAGAGAGAAACGGGACCACCGGAGACCCCCGAAACCGAGCTAGCCCGAGCCAAACCCTCTCCACCCCTGGTTTTCCCGCTTTTGTTCGCGATTCGCACAGGGGATGGAACCTGGGTGCTCCTATTTTTCCGGCACGCTTCGTGATTTTTTCGTATTTCACGAACTCGCGACACGGGAAATCCTCCTAATCGGGCTGGGTTCAATTTCCGGGGCGGCCGAGAAACTCGAAAATTGTAGGTTAGGTCTGTGGATTTTGTTCGAAATCGGAGCGGAATTACGAAAATACGAGGTCAAAAACCAGTTGACGAATAAAACGTAGGCATTTTATATATTTTATTCTTTATTAATAAACTGCATTAATACTTTACCCATGGTTATGTTTATTCAAAATCAAAAACGAATTCTTAAGAAAAATCGTCAGTGAATGTCTTTTTTCGACGAAAAAAAAAATTTCAAATCGTTCTAAAAAAATTATTTTTAGCTAGGGGGGTCAATTACAATCATTTTTGGTCAACAGACATACCCCCGAAATCCTACTCAGTTTCGAGAAAAAAATTCCTTACCGAAAATATAATTTCTGGCCAGAAATGTCTGCCCGAATTTTCATGCGAATCTTTAAAACGTCATAACTTTTGAACGGATTGGACGATTTTAATGTTTAAAAAAGCAAACTACGCGCATTTTAGCGGAGAATATGTAGAACTTATAAAAATATTCGAAAAGTTGTTCCTTGACCCCGTAAAGTTAGAAAAACTCCATAAAAATGGTCCAATTTTCAAACAGTCATAACTCCTATAATAGTGAATATATTTCAATGAAACTTTTTTCTGAAGTAGAGCTCATGGGTACCTACAAAAAAGTATTAGACAACTTTTCTGTAGGGCGTTAAACAAAATTACTAAAAATGAAAAAGCAATTTTTAAGAAAAATCGACAGGGTAGGTGTCTAAATTTTTCGACGAAATTAAAAAATTTCAAATTGTTCTAAAAAAATTATTTTTAGCTAGGGGGGTCAATTACAATCATTTTTGGTGAATAGACATACCCCCGAAATCTTGCGCATATTCGAGAAAAAAATTCGAGTAGGTGAACAAATTTTTCGACGAAATTAAAAAATTTCAAATTGTTTTAAAAAAATTATATTTGGTTGCAGGGGTCAATTACAATCATTTTTGGTGAATAGACATACCACCGGAATCCTTGGCACTTTCGAGAAAAAAAATAACAGTGTCTGTCCAGAAAGGTTTCTGTAATTTCATTTTTTGTTTCACTTCCTTCTATGTTCACTTCTGTAACCTGAAAAATGGGTCGTAAAAATACATTGGTCTGTAATTATATTCCTCGTTTCTACCGTAAAAAGTCTAATTAAAAGTTTCGACTATTAAAATCGAGAAAATGCGTTTTAAATAAATTCCCAGAATGTTCTGGAACAGGTTGTTATTTTTTTTTTCTTGCATCGTATCACCCGAGCGTCACAGATTTCCGACTTCTTCAGCGCGTCGAAGGTCGTCGCTGATTCATCGCGTTGCACCAACGACGTCGAAGCTCACGATCGCGCGATCGTATCTTCGGATCGATCGCGTTCTCGGTCCCGTCGATCGCTCATTTTTTCCGTTTTCTTTCGTCGAACTTTATTGCGTCACGCGGTTTTTTCCTCGTGACAAGTTCGCCAGAGTTATCGGAGGCTCTCCTTGAACTTTACCATCGTGGCGCGCACCGCGCGATGCAATTGCAAAAATAACGTGTTCCAGCCAGCTTGCTACGTAATTGCGCGTTCCAATCGTTTTCCGCGAATTCGTAGTCGCGCCTTGGGAAAAGTATTCCGCCATTGTTAGAAACAGGTCCGATACAATGGCGTGTTCATTAACGCTTTCGTTGCGACGCGCTTCAACCAAGAAGCTCTCAGAATTCTCGTTTAGAAGCTATACGAAGCAGGAATTTGTCCTTCGATCGTTTAGATCTGTGTTTTTTGGATCGTGACACGTTTCGATTCCAGCTAGGACAAAGAACAGCAATTTTGTTTTCGATTTTCAGTTTTAAATTAGTGTAAGTATAATCTAATGGTATTGTTAGTCGCTAAACAGTGACATCGAATCGAACGTTTCGCGTGCAAGAACTCGATATGTTACTAATGAAAGAAAAGATCAGTTGTTTGAAATTTCGTGGATCGCGAGTTCCTTTAAAGGAACGTGTCCGTTGGGGGCTCCCTTTGGAAAATTCGGTCCCGTCGACGTTCGATGATGGAGCGAATCTCGTCCGAATTTTGGGCGTTCGTTCGATCGTCGTGCCTTTTGTCCAAACGCCGCCGTATTGTGCGTCGATGCACGCGCTGTTTTTGTAAACGACGTGTTTTTCGGCGCCCGCGACGGGCCACACGTTCCACGCTCCACCGTTCGCGTTCGGCTCGCTACGGGGATCATTTTCGGGGGGCCAGCCTCCCTGCAGCTGCCTGGGATCGGTCGAGTCGAGCATCGAACCCCGCGAGTCCTATCCAGATTTATTTCCTTCGGTATCTGGCTCTGAAAATTAAGTTTCAACACCTCTCGAGGGAAGATTCGCCCTAGAGATCTCGCAAGGTGCTGGGGGAATACAGGTTGAAATAGTTTCAAAAATCTAAATAATTTAAATAATCACTCGAATGATACTCGAAGAATAGAAATTTTCTATCGTTAACAACGCCCAAGTAATTAGAAGCTGATAGGCGATGGGTTATTCGAAGCGTTCGAAGGACACGCCGTTAATTGCGTCATCAGAAATTTCCCTCGAGCACGAAACGCGTTCGAAGAGATGAAAGAAATTGAAATACAGGTCGTTTTACGGGCGCGGTTGCGTAGGCTCGCGAATAATTCGATCGGCGAAACGGTCCGTAACGAGTTACCGAAGTTGCCGCGACACGATTCCGTTTTACGATCGGACTCTACCTACCCCCCGATCCGTCGACGAGAATTAAAAACAACCGGTGATTTATTTCGGGTCTTGCCCCGGGAATAAACACGCGGCGCCGACACTGTTGCGTCGAATCGAAAGACCGGTGGCGCGACACGTGTCCAATGACGCGCTCCATTCTCGGTTTTATGGAACGCGCATAAATTCAGCGGGACGCGAGCGAGCCGGAGCGCATCCGTGGTCACGATTTCAATCTCCGTGGTCCTTTCATAAAAGAACTCGCGCGCCCGTAAGCGCGCAATAATTCTCCCTATTCTACACGGTGTTCATTAATTACCGGGGGGGACCGGGTACCGCGCGAGAGGCCAAAGAGAAAGAGGAATTATGGATCCGCCTTTATCCGCGCATCGGCCCGGGCAAACGCGCTCCGAAGCGAAGGATATGCCGGGTTCGCGATATTTTTTTTCGCGGTGTCCCGCGATAAGCCTCGCTTGCCACCGTGATTATTTATTATTTGCGTAATTCCCCGCGGGTAAACTGCGACGGGCTACGCGAACGGCTTCGGCTAAAACTTGATCGTACCATTGAGAAATCGGTGGCATCCTGGGATCGACGGACGAGTCGCGAGGATTTTTCATCACACCAGGAAAGGACGATCAATCCCCGAAACTCACCGTTCATTTACTGAACACGTTGTCTATTGTTCGCCAATATTTGCATGTATTTGTTAATAGCTGCAACGGCTGTAGTCGTTCATGGACGTTTACCCGTCACTCGTAAATAGTATTAACGAGTAGTCCTAATCTACGGGTAGTTTACGTACATTTTTCTTTCTCTCCGATTAAATCTTCCTCGGTACTAATGTATGTAGATTGGAACCAACAGGAGTAATTAATTGTTATGTACGTGTTACCAGAGGCTAGAGAGTTTTTACTTGTGATATGTTTGCATAAGTAACTATCTATATGAATAACTATTATATATAAATTAACCCCTTGACGTACGATTTAATTTCAAATAATTCGTCAAATTTATACTATTTAATTTTGTTTGAATTTGTTTCATACCTCGTAAATATAAAAATGTGTTAATTTTAATATAATATAAGACTCGATGACGAGTAGCCTCGTGATTGTGAAACTTGATATCAAGAATTTTGCTGAAACAAATTCTCGTATTACGCTTTTGCTTCTTTAAAGGAGGAATTAAATTTAATTGTATTTGCAGATAGTAATCTTTGCTTAAGACACTAATTTGTTCGTCTCTATAATAAGTTCGTATATTTTATTGTATTACCATTTTCGATCTATAGTATTAGTAAAATGTGCTCGTTGGTCGCGATGAAAAGGAAATTTTTAACCATCGATCGAAGGGTTAAGTCGTTTCGAGAGTCTGAAACCGGTCGAAGACGTCGATCCGCGTGTTCCTCTGCATCGTCGAGCCGATCTTTGTTCGTGGACGGTTCCGTGCGATCTGCAGAAACGAGATCGAGGCCGCTCAGCGGGGGTCTCGTAGGAACGCGCGCGACAGAAGCCGACGGAAGCTCGGATGGAAAAGCGACGGAACAAAAAATAGATAATGCCGCGGGAGAAACAGTTTATAATCCGTAGAAGTTAAGATCGAGCGACAATGGGCCACGCGGAGCGTAATAAGGGGCGCTTACAGGATTACATAGCTGCCAGGTAAACGCATTTGCCGCATTACCTCGCCCGATGGACGACCTGGAACGTCGTTTTTTCGGATGATCGAGGAACGATGTACAGGGTGGTGCAGTTAACGGCGCTCGATTATTAGGGCTACGCGAAATCGTCTCTTAAATTCAAATTGAAGACACCATCGCTAAAGGGAAGGTTTTTATTCGGGCAATTTTAATTTCCTATTGTTTTGTAAGTTTGTATTTTTCAACTACTTCACCCGTGAGGACCCTTGGGTTTCATGTACTCATTTTTAATTAAATTTATATGCATGCAATACAACAATGAAATTGGCGAAAAGGCCCTGTTTGACTCGTTTCAGTAGATTGACGTAGAATATTGCAAATTCGCTTGTCGAAAGACGAAAGACGAGCTTTTTAAAGGGAATAAACGAAGGAACTTGTGGAAATGGCGGAATCGGAGTCGAGAGCCACGAAGGATAGCGCGGGGTATCAATTCTGATCGATCAACGGGGGGCTTCCCCGTGCGATTAGTAGGCGAGCTGCCGTTTAGCCGTTAAATACGACGTTTCGGAGCGTAATAGCGGCAATTATCGTGTTAGTAGCTATATTCCGAAGGCATCCGTCGCCTCGTACCTTTCGCCGTGTAATTACGTCTCGTTAAGATCTCGGGAATGTAATCCAGGCTCGCTCCGCGGACGAAACTGGAAAACCGGCGCGCACGCCGCCCGACGTCCTTCTTTCTCTACCCCGGACGGTGGTAGCCATCTTTTTCTAAGATTCTCGGGTTCTTTTCTTGCGCCTTTCCACGATCGATCCCGCTCCGGTGCGCCGTGTCTCGATCTTTACAAATTACGAGGTCTCTATTAACCCTTTGTGATTCGACAAACTGGAACAAACCTGTACCTCCGTTCCAAATTATCCTACAAAAAACTGGAGACTATTCTTACTTCCATACAAGCGTAAATGCATTTGTCTTTTTTACGCGAAGCCACACACTTTGTATAGACAAATCGATTCTTCGGTACTCTATGGCGCTGACGATGATTATAATTTGCAAGAAGTGTATATGTTTGGACCGTGGGACTGTTGGTGTCGATGGTGTTTAGTCTAACCTAGAGTACGTATCGAGTGAGGTGATTAGGTTTTGGCTGAAATGCGTTCGGGGGGGCTGTGTTTCGAACGTGCGTTTTGTTTAGATTATTAGGAAGATAGCATTAGGGAAGGTTCGACTTTGCAGTTTTACGTTTACGTTTTATGTCTTTCTTTTATATTCTTTATGTTAAATAGTTTTAGTAAATGTTAAATAATATAGTTTATATAGTGTTTGAATTCGACTATACGCCTCTGACCATCCTCGACAATCTTTACAAATTACGGGTACGATGTGATTTAGAGCTAGATATCAACGAATATTGGAATGTTGCGAGCACAGAGAAAAGTTAGTTGCGAACATGAGAACCTCTGCAGGGCCCGAAACGTCGGATTCAAAGGGAGCGGTCGTGGCGCAGGGCCCCGGCTCGTTTCACGCCGAGGAGTCCCAGCGGCGAGTTCAGAGTTTCAGAGTCGGCACGTGAACTTTCACGCACGGGGCCCGGGCCCAGCCGTGCTGATGACGAGGCGGTCGCCGGGCCGAGGACGAGCAAAGAGTCGGGACTAGAATGCCGAAGGTGAGCTCCGGGGGATACGTAATCCTCCGAGCATGCTTGCTCGGCACGATCCTTTTCGGAACTCGTGCGATTCTCCCGAGAAACGAATCGTCCTGATCTCCCTGCGTCACGGTACCGATACTCGACTGTCAAACTGACAAATCGCTATCGCCACGGACCGTATCGATGATCGAAAATATTCTATGAAAACGAGGCGCAGAAATGTGTTGCAAATTTTATTAATTATCATTGCATTGCAATCTTTAACTTAATCTAGATGGATAATCAACTGACTTATCAAAATGTAATACACACACTTGGTCGAGAATTATTTCTGTAAGCGAGTCGTACCTTTCGGTTCGGTATTTCCTGAGATAAAGATTTGATGTAATAATGAATGTGCAAAAGTTTGGGAAGAAACACGCAAATATCTTTGTGATGTATTGTGAGAACGGATTAAAGAAAGGATTCGAGTATAAAAGAATTGCACGATGAAAAATTTCCGCGAAGCATCGGTCTATGCGGCTATCGATTCGCGAGCACGGTACGCCGTAAACTCGGTAAAGTTATTAAGACGTCGTGATAAACGTCGCGGTGCAAGGCGTCGAGAGGATCGGTGCACCTAGATCCTCTGCTCGATTCTATTAACGGTCGACGATAACGTTCCGGGCGAGCTTCGAGGCGAGATCGTTGCTATAAAGTCGCGTGCGTAACAGCCTGTCCGATCGCGGGATCGGCCGAGTTTTACAACGCGCGATCGTGCACGCGGTTATCGTAAAACCGACCGTATACGATTTCCGCGCCATTTTACGCTGAAAAAACAATCGACGGTGTAAGGTTTCCGCGCGACTAATGCCCCGCTGACCATTGGAGGACTTTGTTCCAAAGATTCGCCATCGAAACCGAGACTCCGGAAGTCTGGCTGCGCTCATATCAGAATCAGTAGCCGTCGACTGTATATAATTTCGAAACGTTGTCGAGATACGGTAGCCGCGTCGCAACAATATTTATTCCTATGCAAATCTCATCGTCTGGTCGTTAGAGTCGCATCCATAATTCCAGTCACGGACGGCGAACGCGTTAAAAAGATGTACGATCCTCGATCTTCGAGTTCCACCGAAATTTGTCTCCCGGGTTCTCGGGGCGGAATCTAATTGTGATCGACGACGAAATCGATCTCCGTGGGGTCAGGGTTCGGCGCTAGAACCCCGGTGGCAGCTTTTGTCGTACCGTCGACAGCCTCGACGGAGAGACAGGGCGTCCTTAGGTGGTTCTCGCGGTGATTCGTCATAGGCGTGACCCAACGGCGACGACGTTCCATCCTAATCGCGTCATCGACGTCCACGACGCTCGACTTTTTTCTCGAGATAGGATCTCGCGACGTTGTTACCGCATACCGCTCGATACTCGCCGATGGAGGCCTTCGACTGGAGGCAGGCGGCTTCTCGCGCAGGTGCTGCTCCGGTATATCGGCCGACAGTACCGAGCATCTGTTCGATGCCACCGATCATCCTGGAAACTAGAGTAACGAAGCACTCTCTGGCAATAGTAAACAGTTCGTTTAAACTCTTACTTCACCAATCGAAATCAACGCTTCTTTTAAACCCAGTTTCATTTTGAATCCCAGAATACAATAACAATATGGCGTCCAAGATAACGAAATGCAAATAAGCGTTCGTCGAACATTATTCAGACCGGGCACGCAGATACGCGAGATAAAGCTTCCACACGCTATAAACGCGCACGATCGATTATTCGAACCGCGCGATCATCAGAACGAGCTTCGCGGGAAGAAGAAGCACTTTGGTCAACGTTAACGAGACAAAGAACTTAATTACTCGGACAACAGCGGAGTTTCGTGGAGTCTGTTTATCGCTGGTATTGGGAAATCGTTTCTGAAATCGCAACTCCGCGGTTCCATCGTCGAAGAATTTTGTCGAGAGGGGGGGCAGGAGACACGAAACGGAAGAAGCCAAAGACAGTGCGGTGCTCGTTTGAGCGCGAGAGAAAAGTAAGAGAGCAGGTAGAGGATAGTAGGCAGCCAGGACCGAGCAGCGGGTGCTTCGGATCCGACTGGACCGGTTTTGCCCGGATTCCCTAGGAGTTCTAGCCTTCGGGACTCGCAACAGCTCTGGCCAGGATTCTCCTCGCTGGTCACCGGCTGCTGCTGGTCACCGGTCGGCATTACGACGCAGAAGACCTGCTCTTTGGCCGGCTAGGCTCTTCGCGGCCTTTTTCTCTCCCCCTCCCCGCCTCGTTCCGTCTTCTTCTTCTTCGTTTCCCTCGGCGGCTGTTACCCCAGCGGGGAGGAAGTTTCGCGCCGTATCGGCGGACCCGTTCCCCTGGTGCTACCCACTACGTTTCAACGTATCATTTATCATCGGACGAGAGGAGCTCGTTGCAACGAGCAACGCCGTTTCCTCTCTGTTCCTCGTCCGGGCGCTCCTCGGCTGGCTGGCTCTCTGATGACTTGATACTACGGCGCGGACCAGGTTCGCGCGACACCGATACGACCGTGCACTATCTGATCCGTTCCTGGAGAGAACCGAGAGAACCTACTCACGGTTTCTTGGTTTTCTTGCCGCGGCGCGACCGAGCCACGGGATACACGAGGATTCTGCGCGATCCGAGATATTGCCGCTCCGCTGACTACCACCGCTGCTGCCGGGCCTTTAATTATAGGAGTACCTACGCAATTTGTCTTGTTATCGATGCGAGATTTCAGTCTCTCGGAGTCGGTTCTCGAACACCGAGCGCCCGTCCGCCATCGTCGGGGACCTGTAGCGCCGCGACGATTCCCTTTACGTGGAAGGGGAGTTCCCCTAATACCGGACAGTACCCATATCTTTAAACTGTGAAACGCTATCTCGAACTTTATTTAACTTTGGTATAGAATTTGAACAAATCATTAAGTGTTCCCTGGTACTGGACGTGGCATAAGTTTAGAAACTCTTCTTCGTTGCTTTCTAAACAAATCACCCAAATGGTTTCCAAGTTCCATTCTCGTAGTTTGAATGTTCTGGTTTTCTCATTTCCCGAATTTTCTTTTTCTTGGCGTTAGGTAAGGGAGATACTTTCAGAACTATTTTGTAAATACTATCAACAAAACTAGTAGATGATGGAATCGGTACGCTATTAAATTTATGAAAAATAAAAGGAATTCGTTCTCGTCCTCGAAGATGTTCCCGGAGACTTCCGTTACGGATTCCCGGGTTCGTTCCCTCGGCGATTGTCGGCGGTCGCACGACAGGCGTCATTCAAACGTTCTAGTTTCGAGTCGGCTATTATATTTCCCTGCGGAAGAGGATCCTCGGCGGTTTCGCGCGTTGCCGGACGGCTGACAATTCCCGCTGCTTTACCCTCGCTGCCTGGCTCGGGGCCTCAGCCTCTTTCAGGCAGCGTCGGAATCCAGTTTTCGGATCGGGTTCATCCTCCAGAAACGGTCCAGGATGACCGTTGCCCGGCGAAGGAAGCGTCCGTCGTAACCGTCACGCTCGGTTTTGTCTCCGGGTCTGGCAGCTTGCTCGCAGAAAGGTGTCCGCGCGTAAAGGAAGGGTTGCCCCGTAGCTGGCGACGAAGGGTGAGATCTACTCGAGGTCCCGCGCGACTCATTGTGCCCGGCGTCCACGGTGATGAATTCGGTCATTAATTAGCCCAACTAACCGGCGACTCCTCGTTCATTTTTTACGTCGAACGGGCCTCGACGCCTCCGCTGCTCTTTCGTCGGCTCGCCGAGAGACTGGGGGACCGGATAGACGGATAGATGTTTATTGGCCTGGGGTGAATTTCAATATCTTCGAACCTGGCTAATTTACTTTCCGCGTGGTCTTGCATCGCGACGAAACGAAGGCTAAATAGGGGTTGTACGGACAATTTTAGACATATGCGTAACACTAGTGTTAAAGGCTCTTAATTTGGTAGCCTCGCGAGCAAATATGTATGTAAGCTAATCAGAGCAACCACGTGTTAATAAATTCAGCAATCGAGAAAGGTGTGGTCATTCTTATAGTTCCCGTTTTCTTAAAATTCTTCCTCGTTGAATATGTTTTTGGTCTTTTACGGTAATTTCTGTATAGCGACGATTAACTTCTGTAATGGAAAGTGTTAAAGGCCCTTAATTTGGTAGCCTCGCGAACAAATATGTATGTAAGCTAATCAGAGTAACCACGTGTTAATAAATTCAGCAATCGAGAAAGGTGTGGTCATTCTTATAGTTCCCGTTTTCTTAAAATTCTTCCTCGTTAAATATGTTTTTGGTCTTTTACGGTAATTTCTGTATAGCGACGATTAACTTCTGTAATGGAAAGTGTTAAAGGCCCTTAATTTGGTAGCCTCGCGAGCAAATATGTATGTAAGCTAATCAGAGCAACCACGTGTTAATAAATTCAGCAATCGAGAAAGGTGTGGTCATTCTTATAGTTCCCGTTTTCTTCAAATTCTTCATCGTTGAATATGGTTTTGGTCTTTTACGGTAATTTCTGTATAGCGACGATTAACTTCTGTAATGGAAAGTGTTAACGGCCCTTAATTTGGTAGCCTCGCGAGCAAATATGTATGTAAGCTAATCAGAGCAACCACGTGTTAATAAATTCAGCAATCGAGAAAGGTGTGGTCATTCTTATAGTTCCCGTTTTCTTCAAATTCTTCATCGTTGAATATGGTTTTGGTCTTTTACGGTAATTTCTGTATAGCGATGATTAACTTCTGTAATGGAAGAGTTGCGTGTAAGGCGTTCCTGGTGGAACAATCGTTTCTTTAAAGTTTCAGCGAAATCATGAGGCTATGAATGTTAATTCAAGGCAAAACAACTTGAAAAATTTATGGGAAAGCGGCTAAAATTTACTTTTATAATGCTTTGAACATTATGGGTATTATCGAGCTATTTTCTGACATATTTGCGAAAGAGACGGAGAAGAAAGTTGCGTCTCTATCGGAGGGAAAGAAACGTTGGTCGAATTTTTTATCTCGCCTGCTAGTCGACAGGTTCCTTTATTTACGGTGGCAGTTCCTCCTGGCCGGCAATTTAAATTAATATTCTCGAGTTTCCCTCCTCCGCGGAGACTAATAGCCCTGGAGCAGCCCACGGCTGGAAAACGAGCAAATCTTCTTCGAGTCGCTTCGACGTTTCTGTCAAAGATTTATCGTGACGCTTCTTTTAAAATTACAACTAGCCTCGAATCGACTGTAAAAGGTAATACTTTTGCGATCCTATCGATCGTCACAATATCAATACAAACAATATTAAATTGATTGTCCGAATAATACATTTGAAACATAGATTCGTTCTGCGAATTCTATTTATTCGACGAATAACAGATATAACGTAGCTCATCCGTTATTTGCTATTCAAATTTGTACGTAGATAAGAACGATTTCTCCCGTCTCTGTTACAGAACATACGTCGGTTGTTTTCGTCGTTTGGTTGCTCGTCGATCGATCAATGTCGACAGGTTTCTCTCAATCGTAGCAGCCGGAAAAAATAATTTCGCTCCGGGAACGCGGCGATCGTGACGCGTTTCAACTTGCCACGGAAATTATTCCGATATGGAAAATTTCCTTGAGATCGGAGGATGTACATAAATAAAACGAATTTCAAAGCGTACGGGCGCAAAAGGCGATCGAGAACACTCTTACTATAAATAACGAAAACGTCCTCTGTTTCGCAAGCCCTCTCGTTTTCCTCAAAAATGGCGTGCAAAATAAAACTTGTTGCATATTACCGAAGAAGCTGTTTCCAACGTTCGGTTTAAAAAAAAGTAACGATACTGACGTTCCCTAGATCCGGGAAACGATCGACGAAACGTTGGTAGATCGTTGGAGCGATCGTAGCTGATACTAATCGGTACGACATCGATCAGCGAAGGGGAAGATGAATTTCTTCTCGATCTGTTCGGACGTCGGTGGCTCGTGCTACCGTTTCGAGTATCTATCGCGAAGCGTCGCGATGCAGATTAATGCGATCCGGAGCGTTCATTATCGAGTCGAGCGCTTAGCGTCGCTAATGTCAATAATTTCGATTCGCGGGGCATTATCTGTCGACGCGAAACGTAACGTATAATCGATCGGATTACGTTAATTGCATCATCGGATCGGTGCACGGTCTGGGCACGATTCGAGAAGTACTCCGGAGCGGATCCGTAGGATTCAACGTTGGAATATTTTTCCATAAATCTGCGTTACCTGTAACCGTTTCTAGACGCCGCTGTCGTCGGCGACTAGATACGCTCGGAATCATTAGTCGCGGCAAGAACCGTCATTAGCGCGGCAATTAAATGGTTATCGAGTCCGGTATCTCGATAAGGAAAAACGCGATCCTTTCTCGGTCGGCGGTAAATTAAGACGAAAAAAGAACGCGTCGAAATGTGCAACATTGATGGCGAACGCGTGAACGGACACGATTCTCATTTGCGTACGTCGTTCGTCCTGCGTGACGTGGATTCGACTGCGATCCAGAGTCCATCCGGTCGCACGACGTTGAACCCAAGGTCGATTTGCACCGGCGATCGAAAGAGGACCTCGATCTCGAAAGAAACTTTCCAATCGGGTGATTTTAATTTAACGAATAAATTTTATTTCTTACTTAGAATTCACTTGGGATATCTAGCTTCTCGAAATGATATTTGCCTAGGCGGTAATATATGTTATCGTTAAATAACAAAGTCTACGCTGGGTCTGCGTTGGCTTGCTATTTTCATCCACCTTTTTCTTTCGCCTGGTTCTAATTTTCTCTCGACGTTGCCCTCGCGATGATTACGGCCGATCTCCGGCTCGCGTAATGATATTGATCAGAGTGGCTCTCGGCTTCCTTAAAATTGCCCTGCAGGCCCAATTTCTCACCTAAAACGTAATTAGAGTTCTCGTGGATCCGGTCTGCGGCGGGCCCGGGCAAGATTGAGGCGATATGGGAGCCGAGGGTGACCGATCACGATCGCGATGCACGGTCGGAGGTTCCATCCTTGCGATCCGTTGATCCCAATTATCGCAAAACTAAGGCCCTGCTTTGTGAAATTGCAGTTTCGCTGCCCACGGATCGCCCATCGTCCCGCGGATACTTCTCGGACCCAGTAGCCGCAACTATCGTGCATGGTCCACCTAGACATCGTCGTCGTCGTTGGCGTTTAATTCTCGAGGACGTTCCAGGGGTCCGGGGGACGAGGTCCGTCGATCGTGCGCGGTCAGAACACTCGGATGACCCCGATAGTCGTCAGATTCGAGGTAAGACTTCTATCCTACGGAGACGTTATCGAGTGGGATAACCAAAGTTACTCTTGTAATTTATTCGTTGGCACGGCAATTTGTTTGCATTTTAATTCATCGAGTTATTCCGTCTAACTTTCGAGTATACTTGGCGCGTACGTCCCGCGAACTGAACAGCAATAGGGTTAATAACGAGGGTGGGGGACGGGGTAGGCTGGAGGTTCTCGAAAGCACGAGTTGGATTTACGATTTCAACGCGAGGCAAGGAAAGAGGTAATCGGCAGTCGCGAGCTCGTGGATCAACTCGCTGCGATTCGTTAATTATTACCGTCGAGCTGACTAGAGCGAGTCCGTGTAGCGGTCGCTGATAGGGAGGAGGACGCCGAGTCGACAGCGAGAGGGGGGTCGAAGGGGAGGGGTGGTGGCGATGGTGGCGCGCAGGCGAAGGAGCAAAAAAGATGGTCGATCGTTAGCAAGGTACAAATTTCGCCATTTGCCGCAATAAACCTTCGAACCCGCTTGTAACTTCTTCTTATGGGAGGCATGAGTAATCGCCTTGTTAGCCCTTATGGCCTATAGCGCTCATACGCTCGCTCCCTTGTCCATGGGAGGGGACAACAACAACAACAACGGCAACAACGGCCGACATGCACGCACCGCGATCGCGAAACAAAAAAAAAAGATATAAAAACAAAAAAAAAAGAGGAAGAAACGATCGTGGAGAGTGGACGCGCGGAGGGGGGGGATCGAGGGGGAGAGGGGGAAACGATAGGGGTACGAAACGCGAAACACACGCGATATATATACCCCATCGACACCGGGGTCTGTGTAACGAGCGAACCAAAGGATCCGCCGATCCCCAGGTAGAACAGAAATCGAGAAGGAGCGAACGAGAATGCAGGACGACCGGAGGAACGAGAGAGAGGGAGAGGGAGTTCAAGGCATTTGCGTTGTAACCGAGAAACGAGCAAAAAATGGTACGCTCCGGGGGAACCGGTGGACTCGGGAGAAGTCGGGGGTGGAAACGGACCGAGGGCTCCCTTTTGTATTTTCGCGTTTCTTTCCTCTCTGGCGCGCGAAATTTAATTACCTCGCGCCCGACCGACCAGCCGTCCCTACCACTTAATTAGTAGCCTATAAATTAGAATATCGCGCCGAGGGGTGGGCTTCGTAGACCAGAGAGACGCCAAGTTTTCATAAACGCGACGATTTCCGGTTTCGCGGGCTGCCGACGTATCGTGGACGGATTCACTGTTTTTTGCAAACATCTCGCCGACTATCGATTTTATGGGAAAATGGTTGAAATTAAAATTGAAGGTTATAGGATCCTTTATAGAAAAGGTTCTATTGATATTTTTTAAATTCCTGGTAATTTATAAATAAATCAACGGTGAATATGACATTGTTAACCCCTTGACGTACAATGAATAAGGTTATTCACTTATCATCAAGTCTTACATATTAAAATCGACACATTTTTGCATTCATGAGGTGATCGTAAAATTCGTTTTAAAGAAAATTAAATAATATACGTTTGAAAAATTACATTAAATCGTACGTGAAGGGGTCAATGTAAGCATGGGAGTACGAGTGAAAGAAGGTTTCACGATTTTATCATTATTTTAGTTGAGAATAGCTCGAAGCTAGTCGAGGGATCGTTCTCGAATAAAATTTGTTCAAAGACGTCGAGGTCGCGGTTTCGCATTCGCGATTCGATCTTGGAGATCCCGTGGGTCGTTTTGGGCCGAAATCGCGTCATCCCCGTGGCGGTCGAGGTATTTCCTTTTTCTCGGGGACCGATTCTCGCGGGACCTCCAGCACGGAAACACGCGGATACACGCACGCACACGCGAATACTCTTGCCCCCAAGTCGCGTGGCCCCATATCTTAAGAAGAAGCCAGGGGGGGTCCAGCGAAGGACAGCGAATGGGGACTAACACTGTTTTATCGTGTAGCCAATTAATAACGTTTCCCCGGGCCCCCTCGCCCTTCCACACTCTCGCCCCGACTCCACCTTCGCCGCGAAGAAGAGATCTCGCCTTGGAGATATCCGAGGACTCTCCCGGACCCCCGGAAGGCCTTGCCAAACCCGTACCCCACTGAACTTGCACCCTGTTCGTCGCTGGAACGAAAGATACTAAGACGACGCGGACCACCCTCGAATTCTGTCGCTTTACAACTCTTTCGATACGACGTTTTTGTTGTGGAAAAAACACCAAATATTATTAAACTATACGAGCGTGGTCGTGGCTAGGATTAGAAAAAAATTGATAAACTCCAAAATGATAGCGTCGCGATGTATTCATAAAAATTTGCTACTTCAATGCAGCGAATGTTTCGCATAATATTTTTTTAACAGTCAATGAGGTAACATCCCCCGCGGAAGAAAGGAATACATTCCTTACGAAAAGAGGTAATTTTTTAAATGGTCATGGTGTATACCATTTCTATACTTCGCACGCTTCCGTGATGGATATCATGCAAATTTATGTATAGCTTCCAAGGAAGGGATTAATTAAATTAATTCAATCTTCGAACGATAGATACTTATTGATACACGCGACTCTCGTATCGATACCTATCAATTACATTGGGTTCGATACATGATTAATTATATTCACGACTCAGCAGAAAGAAAAGAAGCGTTGACAACGCTCGACGGGTGATTTGCATGTCAAATATAATTAGTAACTTTTAAGGTTGTAATCTGATTTTCAGTTCGAAAAACCAACGTCACCGACGCGATGATAATAACGACGACGGTAGAGAAATAATGATTCGTGGACGGAAAATGATTTGTCTGTTTTGAATATTAATTACTGTCATGGAGTTTGATGCGTATTATATCTCATCGTTAACTCTGTAACAATTACATATCGAAGAAAACAGTCTTTTCCGCTATTCTATTACCGAGTTAAATTCGCTTTTTAACGATAACGATGGCTTTATCGATACACGGAATTAGTTTAAGATTAAGGGATTATCCGAATAAAGATTTATTCGAAATTACTCATTATACGGACCGATTTATTTGTATTGTTACAGCTTACAGATTTCTCTCGTATCGTCCTGCTGCAAGCGATCGTTCCAAGGTCCTGTCACAGTCAGGCATCGTGTCAGTGTGGAAATTGCATACATTACATAGAATTACGGTATAAGTTGTGTTAAATCAATGTTAATCGCTGTAGCGAAGTGGGGTATTAACAATAAATACATTATTTTATGTAAAGTGCTTTCTCGTGTTCATTTCCATTCAAGCACGATCATCCATTTCAGAAGCAACGGAACAGCCTCGTTGTCCTCTTCCATCGTTTAACACTTTCTGCACTCTGCATCTTGCGTCTCTTTATTCGTCAAACGTCGCAACAAATACTAACAAATGAGTTAGAAAGAGGTTCGAAATCGCGCCTTGGAAAAATATATATTTCACATATCCCGTTCGTTCCAGGGAAGGCTCCTGGATACGCCCCTGGTCCTCCAGAGCCAGCCAGTTCTTCTCGAGACTAAAACTCTCGAGTGGACACCAGGCATTACGATTACTGCTTCCAGCTAAAGGCCATTTCCGAGCTTACGACGCGAGTTTCCTCTCCTCGGGGCAAAGAAAAGCTCTCTTTTTCTTCCAGGGTCGTTCGACACTCGCCGAGGGAAAGAGTGGCTCGTAAAGAGCGGCTGCAACGGCCGGCATCTGCGATGCGCAATTAACGAAAGGGTTTTCATCGGTCCTGGCCACCCCATCTCGCCCGTTTCGCGACAGCGCCGAGGCCCAGCCGCCGCTGCTCGTTGACAAGTCGTTTGATTTATAACGAGCTTTTATTTTTTAATCCCCGGGCGCAACCGTCACCCTCGCGGCTCGTTCCGTTCGGTGAATTTATCGCTCGGACCCGTTCCTTTCGCGTTCGAAAATTGCTTCGTATCGCCGGAGAAGAATCCGCCGTGGCGGATCTCTCCTCGATCGAACCATCCGACGCGACGAAGGGCGCGGAGGCTCGAAACTTTGAAGCGCGACACGCTCGCCGCTCTCAACTCGGGATTTTGGGACTCGACGGTACTTAACCCTCGGGATGGGTTACGAAATGACTTTATGGCAGATCAGAGGCTCGCTTTAGATTGCATAGGGGGGTACCATCGTGCGCGTGGGGTACGGAGTCGCGACGTGTCCGAGGATCGTTTCCACCGTACGACAACGAGGAGCCAGACCCTCGAGGATTCTGCAAATGGAATCCTGATTACGTGTAACGTCATCGGTAATCCATCGTCCCGCGACATCTTGAAATTTTAGGGACGCTGCTCCGGGGCTCGAGAAGACGCTAATACAGCCCTGCTCATACCGATTATAAGTTCGTGATATTCAGAATTTTTTATTTACGTACAAACGTATTTATCGAAGATATACGGAATGATAACATCGTTATTCTGAATACTACTTTAGGAACATTAGACTGTTCGTATAATGTTTTGCATATCTGGTTTTAACCCTTAAGTTTAAAATAATGATTGTCTAATATATATCAATGTAATTATTTGAAGATTTATGCAATCGTCCATTCATTGCTTTTTAAAGGCTTTAAAGGAGGATAAAACGCCCTTAGAAACGAATTTTGTTCCAAGTCGATACCGCAGTTAGTTCTAGAGAAAACAACTATTTAAGAAAAAATGCTGGCTAGTAATTACGAAAATATTCTGTATTTAATTTTAAATTAATTTTCAACTAAATAAACAATTTATAATCCAGTTTTATCGCACACCTGTCGTATAATCGATAGGAATCGTTGAAACTTCTTTGGATATATAGAGTCAAAGAAAATATCAAAATAAACATAGAAGATAGCATAAAATATAGTAGTTGGTATAGTCATTGGATAGGGGATGAAATGCCCTTTAAAATGAGCGTTTGTGAGAGTGGATAGCTTCATTAGTTCCGGAGATATGAGGATTTTAGTTTCGCGTCGATGCGGTGGCTAGTTTCGGAGATAGAAGGGTACGAAGTTTGTTTACATTTTTGTTGCGCTCGCGCGAGTTCATTCATCCCCCGCGCGCGTAGATAGTACACAGTGCGTAGTAAATTCTTAGAAATACTACGACTTCCTGGTCACGTGACTGTCTCGACTCACGCGCGACAAGGAGGTCCAACGCGACGCGTCAGACGGAGACAGAGATAGTCGAATTATAAAAATTACCCCTTTACATAAATTGCGATATCTCGAAAACGGAAAGTCGGATCGACAAAAACCAAAAACCATTTCAAAGAGGAAGGTTTACCGCTGCTAACAATGGTTCGATAATTAATAAAACACTAGTAGTTTGGAAACTGCACGCGTCTAAAGTTTTTAGTACTTTTAATACGCGTTAATAGGCTTGCGTAAGGCGGAGAGTCACGCGTAGCGGAATTTAAAAAATTACGATTGTCTTTACACGATGATATCTCGAAAACAGAAAGTCGGATCGACAAAAACCAAAAACCATTTCAAAGAGGAAGGTTTACCGCTGCTAACAATGGCTCAATTATTAATAAAACGCTAGTAGTTTCGAAACTGCACGCGTCTAAAGTTTTAGTATTTTTAATACGCGTAATAGGCTATTCTGCATACGGCGGGCAGTGAGATAGTGGAAATTGAAAAATTATCCCTTTACATAAATTGCGATATCATCGAAACGAAAAGTCGGATCGACATAAACGAAAAACCATTTTAAAGGGGAAGGTTTACCGCTTCTTACAATCACTCAATCATTGATATAGCACGAGTAGTTTCGGAACTGTACGCATCTAAAGTTTTAGTATTTTTAATACGCATTGTTAAACTGTTCTAAGGCAGTGGAAACTGAAGATTCTCTGCTTTCGTCTTTGCTATACATATATTTCCTATGTACATCGGAAGTTAACCAGAATTTGATACTAAATTTTGTCCAGTTCAAACATAAATCATTCAGCCGGTTAGATGATCAGTCGTGGTAGGCAGACTACATATTTTTCTCAGAAAACAAACAATAAGAATACAAGTGAATATTGTAAAATTCATTGTACGTATACTATAAGAAAAGTCGTGAAGTTAAATGGCGTTAAAATAATATTACGTGTCAAACATTCTAAACGAAATTTTAAAAACGATCATTTGTTTAATCGTGGTAGGTTTAGTATTAAGGGTTAAGCATATTTACACTTTGGAGACACTACATGGATCTTTAAGGTAAGTACACCTAATGCTGCAGCAACCCCGAAACGCCTGTGACTCGGATCAGATTTGCAGTTCACAAGAGAAAAGAAATCCGCGTACAACTGGACCCTAGTAGCGTATACGCGAACACGAAGTATTTTTGCAGGTCGGTGAATCGAGGGTGATTTGACTGGGACGTTGCGAATCGGGCTTCGCGGCGTTGAACTCCGGGAATATTTCGTCCGTGGGTCGAAAATAATCGACGGGGCGTAAGGGGACGTAAGGTCGAAAGTGCAAACTCGGTGGGTTTCGAAGGTGGATGTTAAAGGAGCGTCTAGGTAGGCGACGGGGCTCGTTTGGACCTTCGACGAGGCAATTTCGCGAGCGCGCGCGCGCGCCACGGCAGCCTGGGTTTGAGCACCTCTTTGTAATTTTACGTTGCCGTGGGGTGGCTAAAGCTGACGCAGTGGGGTAGGTGGTCGTGGTATGCCCAGTAGCCAATTCCCGGCTCTGGCCTCGACTCGCCGGGTCCATTCATCGCCGAGCACTACGTGACCGGTTTACCAATCCAGCTCTTCCAACACCAACACCGACGCCCCTGTCCTGTCTCTCTGTACCTTTCGCCCCGGCACCGCCGGCCCCGTACCTTCGCGTGTACGTGTATCTCTGCCAAACAACCCCCGGAGTCGTATCGACCCGCCACCCGACCTCCTCCCCTCGCGATACCGAAATTCTCTCGTCAACGATTTTCCAAAGGTTCGATTCAACCGATTCAGCCAAAAGGCTCTCGAGTCTTCGCCCTGACATCGGCGGTTCGCCCTATAGGTCGACGAGCCAGAAAAGATCCTTGGGGTGGAAGAACAACGCCGGGGTCACGCCTCTTCTCCCGTCGGGCGTCCCCGTGGACCGGGTAAGAATTTTATCTTGGCACAAGATTATTCGATGGAATATTGTGTAAACATGGAGGATCGCTGTCTTCGAAAGCAGCACGGCCAAGGTTGAGATCTTTATTCGTTGTTCCTCGTCACTGAAGTAACTCACGACACGAAAGAATTGTTATACAAGGTGCCCCGTAGAGATGAATTGTACACGAGACAACAATAACAAAAGTTCATATGAACTTGTTTTCAAGTTACAGCGAGTTTCTATTTACCTTCACGGTAGGTGTTCAAAATTACTTATTTGCATCTAAACATGAACCTGAAGATGATTCCAAGGATCATATCTGCCATTTGTCGACGAGACGAGCTTCCCATTTACATGCACGACGTATTTCAATAGTCAGACACCCAGTACCCTAATGTTCACAGGACGCATTCACAGATTCAATGTTAGATGCTCTGTTCATAAATAGTCGAATGGAATTAGTTCAAGTATTCTCATCTTTAGAGAGAATTTTCTTGTATAGAATTAATCTCTCAAGTGGGTCCCACATGCTACGGTGACCTCCTGTATACTGATTTAAATCGAAACCATAATGTTTGCAATTGCAACGAAAATGACAATTTTATTTACACGGATAGCGTGTGGACAAAAGACGTCTCTTTGGGACAGAGATGCCAGAAAGGCACCGAAGGTGCTCTCTCACACTATGTCAGATCACGCGTACGTGAGCTCGTGGAGTTTCGGAAACCCGACAAAGGCAAAATGACGCATGCCTTCTTTCTCGATTCTCCGAAGTTGCCCGAAGTAATTTCGGACCGCCTCGTGGGAGTCGAGAGAGAAAGGCTCACATTTGCCTTCTCGCTCTTGAACAACTAATATCCGATCTCCCGTCAACAGGTCTCTACTGGACTCTGCTGACCGCTGCTGACCACTCCTGGAATTTCTGACAACGTATAACGATTACGACTGGCTACTGTTAGTCTCTCCCAGCCTCTGCTGACCGCTGCTGACCACTCCTGGAATTTCTGACAACGTATAACGATTACTACTGACGTCTGCCATCCTTCGCTGGCCTCTGCTGATCGCTGCTGACCACTCCTGTTACTTCTGACAACGTATAACGATTACGACTGGCTACTGTTAGCCCCTCCCAGCCTCTGCTGGCCCCTGCTGACCACCGCTTATATTTCTGACAACGTGTAACGATTACTACTGACTTCTGCCTGCCTCCGCTGGACTCTGCTGACCGCTACTGACCACTCCTAATACTTCTGACAACGTATAACGATTACAACTTGCTACTGCCTGCCCCTGCTGGACTCTGCTTGCCACTGCTTGCCACTGCTAGCCTCTGCTGACCACAGCTGACCACCCCTGATGCTTCCGACAACGTATAACGATTACTACTTGTTACTGCTTGCCCCTGCTGGACTCTACTTGCCTCTGCATGCCTCTGTTGGCCTCCGTTGGCCTTTGCTGACCTCTGCCAGCATCTCCCGACCTAAGCTGGCCTCTGCCAACATCTCCCGACGTCAGCTGACCATCGCTGACCACTGCTGACCGTTGCTGACAACTTGTGACATGATGTAATATAATATAATATGTTTATATGTATTAAAGTTTTGTATAATGTAAATCTATGACAATAAATGATATAATTTCAAAGTATTCAATGTGTTCTCATCATTTTTTACCGTCCTTTTCCTCTCCAAATCATTCTCTTACCTATAAGATGCGTACCACCTTCTTCGCAAGTTCACCAGCAATTTAGAAATGTTCCGGGAACTTTGGAAATCCGAATTTGACCTTGACCTTGGCCCAGTTTCGAAAGTGGGTCAAGGCCATTCGAATCTTAGAAAAATTCCGGGCAGTTTGAGAATCCGGATTTGGCCTTGACCCAATTTCGAAAGTGGGTCAAGGCCATTCGAAATTTTAGAAATCTTCGGGCCAACTTGGAAATCCGGATGGCCTTGACCCAATTTCGAAAGTAGGTCAAGGCCATTCGAAATTTTAGAAATCTTCGGGCCAACTTGGAAATCCGGATGGCCTTGACCTAATTTCGAAAGTGGGTCAAGGCCATTCGAAATTTTAGAAATCTTCGGGCCAACTTGGAAATCCGAATGGCCTTGACCCAATTTCGAAAGTAGGTCAAGGCCATTCGAAATTTTAGAAATCTTCGGGCCAACTTGGAAATCCGGATGGCCTTGACCCAATTTCGAAAGTAGGTCAAGGCCATCGAATCTCAGAAAAATTTCGGGCGCTTTGGGAATCAGGATTTGGCCTTGACCCAGTTTCGAAAGTGGGTCAAGGTCACCGGCATTTCAGAAAACGCTCCGGGCACTTTGGAATTCCAGTTTTAAGTAGAGAAACGGTTTCTTATAACTAAGGGAATAATGGGGAGAGGAAAAGAAAGGTAAAAGTGACGAGAACACATAGAATTCTTTGAAATTATATCATTTATTGTGATAGATTTACATTATACAATTCTTTAATACATATAAACATATTATATTATATTACATCGCGTCACAATTTGTCAGCAACGGTCAGCAGTGGTCAGCGATGGTCAGCTGACGTCGGGAGATGTTGGCAGAGGTCAGCAGAGGGTGGCAGTAGCCAGTAGTAATCGTTGTACGTTGCCAGAAATATAAGCGGTGGTCAGCAGAGGCCAGCAGTTGCAAGGAGAGATCAGTAGGGGCGAATAGTAGCAAGTAGTAAGCGTTATATGTTGTGAGAAGCATCAGAGGTGGTCAGCAGCGGTCAGCAGAGACGAGCAGAGGCATGCAGTGGCAAGCAGAGATCAGCAGAGGCGAATAGTAGCAAGTAGTAAGCGTTATATGTTGTGAGAAGCATCAGAGGTGGTCAGCAACGGTCAGCAGAGGCCAGCAAAGGCATGTACAGGCAAGCAGAAACCTGCAAATGCAAGCAGAGACTTGTAGAGGCATGCAGTAGTAAGTATTAACCGTTATACATTATCAGAAATACCTGTAGTGGTCAGTAGCGTTCGGCAGAGGCCAGGAAAGTTCAGCAGAGACAATCACACGCTGACAAAGATCAGCAAGACCAACAGAGGTTAGCAGAAGTCAGTAGTAATCGTTATAGGTTGTCAGAAATATAAGCGATGGTCAGCAGAGTCCAGCAGAGGCAAGCAGTAATCAGGAGCAGTTAGTAACAATCGCTGTATGGTGTGAAAAGTTGTCGGGAGTTCTGTACTTTTGTCAGCACTGGTCATCAAAGGTTATCAGAGGCAAATAGAAACCTGGAGTAATTTGCAGAGTTCAGTAATGAACTCTAGGAAAGACAAGTAAAAATACCTGGGCAGTCGAGATTCCGAGTCGTATGCCGTAGACGGGAGGTCGGATTTCAGTTGTTAAGAGCGAGAAGGCAAATGTGAGCCTCTCTCTCTCGACTCCCACGAGGCGGTCTGAAATTACTGCGGGCAGCTTCGGAATAATCGAGAAAGAGGGCATGTGTCAGTTTGCCTTTGTCGACTTTCCGAAACTCTACGAGCTCACGTACGCGTGATCTGGTATGTGTGAGTAGGGCACCGGGTGCTGAATCTGGCATCTCTGCTTTGGGGTCCCAGAGTAGAGTCCCTTGAGGGGGCAGAAGGTTCTATCGGGAGACGATTTCCGGTCGCGACGGGGACCAACGCCCACGTGGGCCGCGTCGAAACGTTTCTCGGTCCCGGGCGCCCTGTTGCAGAGGGAGAGAGGGGGGTCGTCGCGCGTCGACGAGGTCGGAGGAGGGCCAGACTCGATCGGCTGGGTTTCCGCGCGATGATGACATGTTAATGTATGGATGCGTAGTACATAAGAGCGTGTCTGGAAGGTAGGAGGGCGGCGGAGGGCACGATGGTGGCAAGCACGAGCCAAAGGAGGGCCCCCTTTCCTGCCGGATGGCTTGCTTTCGGTTCAAAACGAACGGGTCCTCGGTCCCGACGTCCCGAGTCATTGTCGCCCTGCCTTCTTCATCTGCATACAATGCCGGAGACATCCGCGGCTCGAACCGTCTCGCCCCGTCGTCCCGCAGCCGGCCGACGTATCATCGGAATATCGTTAATATCGCCGCCCATCGAAATTACCGAACGGGGCGAGACGAGCGGAAGGAACGCGCGCAGCACGTGTCGTGGCCCTATGGTCGCTTTCGAATTCTTTCGCGTCGAGGTTTTTGCGACTCGTCTCACCGCGTCCTATCGACTCCGATCGACGACCCAACAGACGACCCTTCCTTTTTGCCAACCTTCCTCGTACCGTGTACAAAAAGACGCGACGACCGCGGCCGGAACGACACCGTTCGAAGAACATCGCCACGATCGGGGATGTTTTCGACCGTACGGCCAAAGAAGCTTCGACGAACAGAATGTTCGCTGTTTGCCAGACGTTGGGCTAATTTTGTCCGCAAAGAATTAAAATTACCGTGTGGCAAACGCTATAGTTACGTTGGTTAAGGGTTGATTAACTCGAGCGCACTTTCTTACGAAATAGATAGTAAATACTTCAAGCAAACATATCTTTGCCCTATATAATCAGTTTAAAACAATAATATCGTTGTGTTTCTATAGGGGGTACATTCAAATTCTTTGCTGGATGACCCTTCCGCTGTTTGACAGTTAGATACTATCGTCTCGAACAGGAAGAATTTTCGAAGCACTGTGTATTGTTGATACGCCAACGATCTACGAACCACCCGCGCGATTTCCAACAGAAAAGGCGCAGTCAATTAAGTGCAGGAGGTCGAGCTCGTAATCGTTAAGTCGCGCGGCTCCCTTTCGGGCCGAATTGCGGCAACAGTTGCGGTTTATGAAATTAAATCGACCACTCTACGCGCCAGGGACACGCAACGTCCACAGTTTTCTCGTCAAAATCTCGTTCCAACCTTATCTTAACCCTCGATTGTCTCGAGTTTTTGATTATCGTTATCTGAAACGTGTACCCTCGTAAAAGAGGTTGTTCAAATTTTCGTTTTAACGAAACATTGCTTGGCGATTTAAATAAAAATTATCGGAATGAGCAAGTTTGACATGGGTCAGAAACGACCCGATTAAATTCGCGAAAGGGTGTTCGACGCTTATCGTAACAGCGTTGCTGGAAATTAAGCAACGCGCGGCAGTTTTTCAAGCACGCGTCCAGAGAAGGGAGCCCTTTGCTCGAGCTGGGGGGGAAGGGCGAGGGGACGATTTATTCACGGGGGCGAGAGTGGAACGCCGCTCGGCCACTCTCTATAATATCCAGCACGAGCCCAGCCACCTTTATCTCTACTATTAACCCCCGCGAACTAATTAAATTAAATGATCCACGGTCCCTCGATCATCCGGCTCGTAAGTGCCTATTTATTCCGACGCCCTGCGAACCGAACGAAATCTTCCGTTACTGCGCGCGCTCGACGTCAATTTCGAGGCGACGTCCCTTCGAATTCCTCGAGTCACTGTCGACCGTTCGTCGAATCAATCGACGAAAAAGACGAAAATACGATTGGGGAGCGGGTAATATCCCCCACGATTGTTTCTTTCAACCGACGATTCCTTCCTTCGCGTAATAACTGATTTATTTAACCGTTCGTTCGAAGCTATTCGAAATAAAAATTTGCGTTTCTTTGAAGGGACGATTCTATCCCCTTCCACCGTATTGCAACCGTTTACACGGGACGCATCAACGTTTTTTGAATTTCCAAGTTTCTTAACTTCCCCTTAATCGTGCGCAGTGCGTCACCAGAGGGTCGACGATCCTCGTCCAGGCACCTCGGCGGCCATGAAGGGAAATCGTTTTCTGAAAGAAGGGTTTCGCGGCAGCTGTGTCGAGATTGTTCGCGGATATATGTATACATTAGATACGTGTATATATCGAGGGCATCCAAAGGTACCGGGGGCCCCTTTCCTGGGCCGATCGAGCTTCCTCGAGTGCCAGCAGCGAGAAAGAAGACCGGGGGGTGGCACCGAGGGCCCCGCGAACCTCGCTCGCACGTGTTAGATAGAGGGTCGAACCGAGCCGAGAAGCTCCCGAGGGAGCCACGTACCATTTTGCATAAATCGCGAGACACCCCGTCGTAGCGGAACCTCGGGGAGATTCTGGAATAGCTCGAATCTACCGGCACGCTGCGATCACGGAGGGACGGAAACGCTGGGAGCTCCAGCGAACCCACTCGATATTTCACCCCCTTTTTATCCGCGGTTCCAAATGCAACCGTCTTGGAATTTCCTCGATAATCCCGCGAGGAACGATATCCACGAACGTCGAAAGAACAGACGTGAACGCGTACGTTTCGTTTCAACGGGTTCCATGGCACTTTTGCTGCAATTTTACTTCCCTGGATCTTATTAACCCTCCACCCGACTGAAATTGAGAGCAGTATTTTCTAAATACAATATTGTAAATTTGCAAATGAATATTGCGTATATCGTTCATTCGAATTTTTGATGTTATTTTAAATTTATCGCCTCCAAAATATGCTCCTCCAGCACGAATTTGTCAAATCGTTTTTTCCAACTTGCGAATGCTTCCAATGCACCATGTATAGTTTAAAAAATATGATGGAAGTCTATCAAGTGTTATTTCGAGAAAAAGTAAATTTAAGGGCCAAATAACGAAACGAGGGGTGTTTTATGGTAAAAGTATGGCAACCGTATCTGCAGGTCGAAAAGTTAAGAGTTGGTTGCTCTCGATAAGGAGCGTCGAGGACGAAAGCTTCGAGTGGACGCGTTGGAGGACGTTTTGAAAGTGATCGAGAATACCTAGAGAACCACCCTCGTTCGCGTAATTCAACAATAACCGCAATATGCTTTCTCTCGCGGTAACGGAGCAGTATCGTTTTATAGCCCACGCGGCAACTTGGCAGCGGACTGCCGCACGGGGGATGTAAGGCCCTCCGCCCCGTTCCATGTACGCGACGAGGGGATGGATCACGTCGTCGGCCTGAAATGAAACGGAACGATAGCTCGGGGTGCAGTTAATGTTCCCGTTTTCGCGGCTGGTCCCCGAGAGGCGTTCGAGCCTCTGTCCAAAACTTTCTCCGGCCGTTGCTTTGTTTTCGCGATCCGACTTTCCCTCCAAAAGCTCGCGGATCGCCCCAAAATGGCTCCAAACGCTAGAGAAGCGATAAATGAACCGTACGTTACGTTTCATAAATTTTCGAGAATCGTGGAACAACTTATCAACTGTTCGACGTGACGAGAGAGATTCGTTTTAAGAAACAAATAGGAGAATAGTGATTTATCAACTGTAACCCTTTGCACTCGGAGACTTTTCTTCGATCACCTGCTATTAACTCAAGCACGCTTTCTTACGAAATACTCCAAGCAAACATATTGTTTCTTATTTTGTCCTATATAATCACTTTGAAACAATAATATCGTTGTGTTTCCTCAGAGGGTGCGTCCAAATTTTTTTGTGACTGTACTTTCAGAGGGGACAGCCGAGTGCAAAGGGTTAAATAACGTTTGAATATTTGAAATGTACGCCGTTTTCCCAGGGAATTATTCGAAATTTAAGATTCGAGACTTCGAAAATATTCCAAAGTTTCACAGGTGGTCTAGTAACTGATTTATTTAATATTTAATTGTACTTTTCTTCGTTGCTCGTGTAAAAACTGGGAATAATGGTAAAATATCGTGTCGTCTATGGGTCCCGTAACCCAGACCTAACTCGACGAACATGGTCGGTCGTGTCGCGTTTCTCCGTCCGAGTCATCTGTTTCTGGTGGTTGTACTTTTTCAGAAATGATCCGTGGCGGCCATTATCGGGGACAGTCATTCAGAGCGGCGATCGAGCCGATCGATCGATCGCGATTGACTGCTCGATAAGGCTTGTCCCGTGGAACCGGTAACGCGGCGCGGCATCCTTAGACGTACTTTGGGTAAAACGGTAAGCGGGCAGCTGCGACCGGTTGCATCACTTTCGCAGCGGATTTAAGTCCAGGCTTAAACTTTGGCTTAACGTCGATACGTCGATCCGATCGACGGGAAAGTCGGAATCGGTTTAAGGTAGCTTGGTCAAAGACGATGACAATACAGAATCTCTTCGAACTTGCAGCAAGTTTAATTTATGCAGGGTGTTCGGCCACCCCTGGGAAAAATTTTAATAGAGGATTCTAGAGGCCAAAATAAGACGAAAATGAAGAATACCAAGTTGTTGATGGAGGCTCCGTTAAAAAGTTATTAACAATTAAATTCAAAAATTTCAAATCGTTTTGGAAAAATTGGTTTTAGTTCCAGGGTTCAATTGCAAGCATTTTTGGTCAACAGACATACCCCCGAAATCCTACTCAGTTTCGAGAAAAAAATTCCTTACCGAAAATCTAATTTCTGGCCAGAAATGTCACTCGAAAATTTCGTGCGTATCTTTAAAACGTCATAACTTCTGAACGGATTGGACGATTTTAATGTTTAAAAAAGCAAACTACGCGTATTTGGATGGAGAATATGTATAAATCGCAAAAATATTGGAAAAGTTGTTCCTTGACCCCGTAATGTTAGAAAAACCCCATAAAAATGGTCCAATTTTCAAACAGCTATAACTCCTATAATAGTGAATATATTTCAAAGAAACTTTTTTCTGAAGTAGAGCTCATGGATACCTACAAAAAAGTATTAGACAATTTTTCTATAGGGCGTCAAACAAAATTACTAAAAATGAAAAAGGAATTTTTAAGAAAAATCGACAGGTAGGTGTCTAAATTTTTCGACGAAAAAAAAAATTTTTAATTAAGTCTAAAAAAATTATTTCCAGTTGCGGGGCTCAATTACAAGCATTTTTGGTCAACAGACATACCCCCGAAATCCTACCCACTTTCTAGAAAAAAATTCGAGAAGGTGTGAAATTTTTCGACGGAAAAAAAAAATTTCAAATCGTTTTGAAAAAATTATTTTCGGTTGCGGGAGTCAATTACAATCATTTTTGGTGAATAGACATACCCTCGAAATCTTGGGCATTTTCGAGAAAAAAATTCAATACTGGCGGAACTTTAAACGTTAATAACTTTTTAACAAAGCCTTCATCAACAAATTGGTATTCTTGATTTTCGTCTTATTTTGGCCTCTAGAATCCCTCATTAAAATTTTTCCCAGGAGTGGCCGAACACCCTGTATATTAATATGTTCGTCTATTGATGGTCGGGTGGGTCGCTTTTGACCCACGTTTCCTTACAGAAAGTGTTCTGTATAAATTTCATATATTGTCAAAAGGTACGCGATTCTTTCAAGTTTTTTTGTCGCTCCGAAAATACGTAGTATTAAAAAATATTTAATCTTAAAATTCATTCTTATTTATTATCGTCTCAGTTGTATTACGTCTTGTTCAAAGTCTAATTTTGAATAGTATAGGTGGGAAAGAGTTATCGAGAACGCTCTTCCCTCGACCCAAATGATTTCCTTCAGCGCCGTGTACGGGCTGTCCGTAATTAAGTTTCTGTTTATCTGGGAACGATTAATAAACCTGGGGACTCTGGCTCCTCGAAGGCCTATCGACGTAACGGTACATCCTTATTTATCATTGCTCTAGAAAGGTGAATCCCACACTCGGTGATTCCTCTCCCTGGGGGGTTAATGGGACAACGCTCTTCCATATTCTCTTTTTGAACACGAAGTCGTGCAACCCACGTATTCACAATATTATTATTTATCATATACAGTATACAGGCTGACTTTAAAAACTGGGAGGAGTTGTACTTTTCGTGCACTGTTTCAGCAGACACTGTACGCAAAATTTAAATTAATTTTTTTGTAAAATATACTCCGTATAAAAATACAAGATACGTATTAACGTTGATATGTCCCTTAGAAATATACAAATTATCCCGCTGTAATATTGTTTGCGCGCGGTTCGGGGAGCGCTGGGAATCGCGTTTACGACACCGAAGGGGTAGATCGAGAAAGTTTGGGAACCGCGGCTCCGGAGCTATCTCGATTGGCTAGAACGGGACTACTTTCATTTATCGTCGCGAGTTTGCACGAAATATCGACTATTTTTCAACCAGCACTTTTACGATACTCGAAACTTTCACTGCCCGAGGTTCTTACCAGTCGACAACGTCCACGGCTTCCGGGGCTGTAGCGATGGGATTCGAATAATTTCAAGAGACGTCTCGGTTCGAGAAGCAAATTCCAATCTAAAACAATGGTGTGCACGATTCTAATTTAAATGAAAAACGATTGGACCTTTCACGCGTTGTGTAAAATCTCTGGTCAAGTTTTGGCGATTCCGTGTCACCGTTTCGCCGAGGAGCAGGGAAGATCGAAGAGAAGCGGCGCGCGGTCGGACGACAGAACGAGATAGGCTTACGCAAGCCTCATACCTATAAGTTAAGATTAACCTTGCTTAGCGTCGAGGGTGGTGGGGGGGGGGGGGGCGGAGGGAATCACGGGGACTCTGTCGGGTTCCGGGCCGGCTAACGAACGAGGACATTTGACGGGATTAATTTATGTCCAGTTTGGTAACCGAACTCACCGATACGAGCGGCCATATCAGGAGAGAGAAGACACGAGCGAAAGGGGGCTAGCACGATGCTAGCAAGTATCATCTGCGTTCGTGTTCGGCCAGGGACATCGGTTTTAGGGAATAACGAGTCTCGCCTCCGACCTTCCCCCCTACGTTCGCGTTCGTTCCCTTTCTTTCCTCTCTAAACGTCGCTGGTCTCTTTCTCTCGTGATCACGGACCAGCTCTCTAACCCGCAAACCTATCTGGAGGGTTAACGGTGAATGGGCGACCGCGTTGCCAAACCGGACACCTTTTTACGCCCGATCCTCTCGCGCAGCTGGCAAGGAAGTCGGAAAGAACGATTGCTTCTTCGACCGATTCGAATGACCTCGACCGAGATCTCGCTTGGTCGCTTCCTCCTCTAGGAACCCTGCTCGAAGGGGTTGCTTCGCTATGGCTCGGTTAATTCTTTGTAATTGCCTTCTA
Source organism: Colletes latitarsis (assembly GCF_051014445.1). Taxonomy (NCBI): domain Eukaryota; kingdom Metazoa; phylum Arthropoda; class Insecta; order Hymenoptera; family Colletidae; genus Colletes; species Colletes latitarsis. The sequence continues at coordinate 19,164,257 of NC_135135.1, read as the reverse complement.
GCGACCTTGAACGACCTTTATTGTCTCGTGAAAAAAAATACAAACGACCTTGGAATATCCTCGTTGCATCCACGCGGAACGAAAATAACCTCCCAACACGATGTCCTCCGTGAAATCAAACACCCTCTGCCTGAAACATTCCTTTCTATCTTTAACAACGAACGAGTTATTCAGGTGACCTGTCTTCAATGCCCCACCCAGTAAATTACAATTGACTGCGACCGTCGACAGACAGTTATTATGCATGAAATGCGCCCCGCGATGAAATGTTAACTGTATCTCGCTCGTTCTCATTGTTGTTCACTGCCATCCCCGATGTGTCGGGTTCTACTCTCGGAAGGAGTTGAATCGGACTCCGGGCAGTAAGAACGATCCGAAAGAAATCTTCCCCGTTTCGACTTTCTATTCCGATAAGTCTACATAAATCCATTTCTTTACGATTCGGATAATGTTGAAAGAGGTAGTTCTGCGTCAAATAGTCCCATTTAGGAATAACGCACTGTGGGTAACTTCGTGTTTATGATTTTCATGGAGGTATGCTGGGTAATTCTGAGCACCGTGGCTCCAGGAACCACGTACACAACTGTCCCTCGGTTGACTCAGGTCCTATCCTTGGAAGGAGTTGCAATAGACTCCAGCAATAGAAATCGACGAAAAGAAAATCTGACAGGCTTCCTTTGTGACTCGAATAACGATGGGAAGGACTTGTCATTTCGAGTTCAATAACCCCCCGATAGTAGTATTCTTAAACACAAATCATGTTTATGATCTTTGGATCAAGAAGCCATCTTCAAAGTCAGACAATCTGGTCCCAATTTGGAAGCAAGTCGAAGAATATCTATATATCGCTGGTGCAACGCGTTACATAGTTAGTTTTCAACGGAGAAAGTAGATTTACCTCTATCACGAGGGTGGGCCAAAAAGATCACAAAATGAAACGGATAAAAGGGGATGGAGGTTCGTTGACTTTGATAGCCCCATCGTATAACTAGCTTCGATTATTAATATCAATTATGCTATTGCCGTTACTCTTTTGTTGGCTTTGCGGCGAAGATCTATTTACTTTGTAACGGCTCTCGATGGCTATGGGAAGTTCGCCTGGTACTAAGAGCCAGTCGAACTTTCCGTGCTCGTGCCACACAGGCGATGGGAGGCTGATAACTGACATATAGAAGCGATCATTCGCGAAGCATTAATAGTAGAGACTGGGGTCAATACTAGTAACACGAAGCAATTGTAACACAAACATTAGAACTATTTCTAATTGTAAAAATTTGTGAATATTACTGAGAGAGTAGTAAATATATATGGGAAACGCCGATGCAAGAACTTGCATAGTTTCTTTATAAAAAAATACCAAAGAGAACATAAAGAAGACCCCTCAAGAAATAGGTAAATCGTGTATTTTTTCACGATAGCTTTCACTAACGGATACAAGTGACATGTACAAATATGACGGCTACGAGAATCGAAAGTGCTACGGTTGTTATTGGAAAAACTTGTACGCTGACCTCGCGTTTCGATCGTGGCGTTTCCTCGAAGGGGCACGCCCAGCCGAAAGCAGTCAACGGACAAAGCTTTCAACGAAAGTTGACGGCTCGTTTGGCCGGTAGCTCGGCCAGCCCACAGTCCGATGCAATGTCCGAGAATAGAGCACTTTTCCATCGTGTACGCCAACCGATCGAACGATTTAATCGAGAGGCCAAGGAGCGCGCATTTGTCCGGCGTATCGGCGCGCAGCTGTCCGGATAACGGTAAGCGTTGTACCCGGCGGAGCCGTGCTTCCGTCCTGCGCGCGCTTATATTTAGATCGTTTATAAATCGCGTGTCGATAGTATCGGCGCGACAATAATAAAGGTCCGGTCTCGGGCTGTTGCGCGCCGTCCAGCCGCTAAACGATCGAGACCGCGCCGATGGCGTTCGCCGCGCCGCTGCGGTTAGGCCAGGCACGTAGCAATTCCTTGCCACAACGTAGAATTTTAACAGAGGATCGGAGAAACTGAGTCATTCCCATCGTTGTTAACCGGATGAGTCAGTGTTGGGTTTTCTCTTCTAAAAGAGCAAGTTTTCTTTGTGACAAAAACCATCGACGCGCATGTTGCGTTTCGCGTCTCGAAATACAAGTCAAGAGGGTGCAACTGTGTCCCTAGCTTGGCTTGTTTAGGCAAAGTATAGGACCGATTAGGTCTGAGGATACGGGACGAATTTTTCGTCACTAGTGTTTTCAATAAAAGCTTAGTTAAAAGTTATTCCTTTTATGATTGTTTTTTTATTCCACCACCTATTTCCGATAGGTAGCCCCGAACGACAGGCGGTTCTTGGAATTAAAAATTTAGTTGTCCAAGTTTAAAGCGACGCTGTGAAAAAGATCGTGACCATCCCCGACGATACCCGGGACCCGGATGAAAAATCTGTTTTAAATCGTCCGTTTAATTGCAATTTGACGAGCTCGTCCGCTTCGGTCCCGTAGGCTCCCGTGCGAGTCGTGATCCGGTCGCGCGTTGTTTCGAGGCCCGTCGGCGGGCATGATCGATGATCCGTCAGCAACGTAGGGAGCAGGTTGCCAAATTTCACGGTGAACCTTAACGAGAGTCCGCGAACACCGGTGTACGGTCTTCCGGGCCTCCAACAGAGAACGAGAGAGAGAGAGAGAGAGAGGGGTGAAAAAAAGAAGTTAAAATGGTTATCGCAAAGAAGTCGTTATCGTTTTTGTTCTCGCGATTTATTCGATAGCGGGTAGGACTCGAGTTTTCTTTTTTTCATTCCCGGCGAGCGCGCGACGTTCCCCTCGAATCAGGCTTTGTCCCCGAGACGGAAGGACAGAGGGGGAAAAAGGGCAGCACGAGCAAGAAAGAGGAGGAAGGAGGGAGGAAGAGAGAGACGGGTGGTCGTTAAAGTCGCTAGTCCGATTTATTTATCGCAAGAAGAAAGGAGGCTTAGCGGGGATCGGTTCGAAGGTTGGTTCATTGAGCGTCCGGTGTCTGGATCAGCGAGTGATTGATAGTGATTTGGCAGATAGCGATCGGAGAACGCGAAGAGGTGTGCACCTGACGGTGCGCGCGCGAGACGGGAGGTGGAGAAGGACGGTCTGAATCGGCCGCGATCGGCTCGGGAAGAGGAAGAAGGCCAGGACAGCCCGGGGAGAACGAGGAAGGCCGAAGGTGGCTGCTTCTGCGGGCCACAGAAACCCGTGGAACCTATTATCCGAGGCGGGCAACGGCTATCGCCGGCCAGCATCTTTCCGTGTGGGTGTCCGAATACCCTTAAGACCCCATAAGTCGAGTGCCACCCTGCCGAGAAAACCGCCCCCGCGGACTGCTCTCGCTAGACACCTCCTTAGACACCCTTTCAATTTCCTATATGCCCCGATAATCATCTACTCGACCGGATCTCACCGCGGGGGTGGAACCACCGATCTCGCTTTTTCATTCCGTCTTTCTTCCCGCCCGATTACTCGTCCCGTCGAGCTTCGACGTCGACCTATCCTCGCTTTTCCTCCAGGGTATCGAGGACATCTTCTCTGGACATAATTGGAAGTATCGCGATGGAGGCCATCCGATAGCCGAGACGAGAATATTAGAGGCTGTACAGAAACTAACTGCGCGTTTACGTGTTGTCCAGGCTGTCTCGGAAACGGTTCTCTTCGTGCGGGCGTATTTTAGTAAAATAAATGGATATATTAACGGTTTAGTAGGATTCGACAGAGTCGGTCGAACGGAAACGAATAAAACAGCGTCCTTCCCCCCGCGTCGAATCGAAGGAAGCCGCGACGAAGCATTGTTTCCGTCGCGGCCCTCGCGTAATCTATAGCCCTTAAATTTTCTAAAGTGCTCAATCACCCGGTGTATTTTTATGCAAACGCCGTCTCACGAGGATCCCCCGGTCCTCGCCGAGGCCTCACAATAAAGCCGTGACGTATGAATCTACCGGCGACATAAACTTCGCGCGCATATTATTAGCCGCTATTCCAGAAGACTTACGCCCCGGGTCCCCCCTTTTACCTTACCGGAGACCTTTGCGTCGGCCCATGGACTCGATACTATTTCGGGGCCCGATCGAAAACCTTTTCTCCTCCTCCTGACGCGATTTCATCGTCGCGAAATAACGGCAAACGTCCTGGCGATCAAAAAATTCCCGAGGACACCACCCTTTCGAGAGACTTTCGAAATGTCTAATTGTTGAAATGCAACGCCGATACAACCGATATACCATTACATGACCTACGCCAATTCTTTATTCCAAAATTCTACGCTAATTAAAACATTTTCGTTAGCTTTAAACCCGATAACTTGTTGGCGTACGAGTCGACCATATTCCGATATATTCGTAATCAACGGTCCCAGAAACCGTCGTACATTAATTTTCGTGCAAATCCGAGAACCCTCTACATTGTTGGTCTTCGCAGAGGGAAAACGGTCAGTTCGCGCGAGTCTGTCTCGAATTTGGGCCCCTCGAGAGCCAGTGGGACCGAAACATAACGCATACGCGGATCTCGGGGCCCGCGGTTGATATATTACCGAGAAAACGCGCGGGAGATTTCCGTAGGCGTGCGCGATCCAGAGTGCATAGGGGGGACATGAAAACGCACGGCGTGTAAACTGTCCAATAAGTAAGGGCCCGAACACGAGGGGCCCCGGCTCGCGGGCCCTCCGTTTCTTCTTGTAGTTTGCGCCGTGCGCTGCTGCTGCTGGCTGCGTTTCATAACGTACGGCACACGTATCGAGCCGGGAGGGCCGAGGGACGCCACCGCCGCTATAAAGAATATCCGAGAGACCGAGAATAAAAGCGGTTTGACTTATTTGAACCACCACGACGGACGGAGAAAGAAACGGAGACAGGTTCCGGACACAGCGTAAGAGAGACAAGGCGAGAGCGAAACGGTGGGAGGGAGGGGGAGTAGGGCCCAGGCCCAACCGGCCGCGAGACCTCGCAGCGACAGGGACCAACAGCCGCAGAAGCGGTGGCCGAATACTGCTATATTGCTCGACCTTTGCGATCCGAGCACGCGTGCCCACACACGTCGGCTCGCTCGCGGTATCGGGCCGCAAACTGGGGCCTGACGATTCCCCGTATCGATCCAGAGCACGCCTCCGTCCCTCGTTCGATGAATCGTGTTATCGACTGTTCACTCTCCGCCGTTTTATTTCTTGCTAACTGGCTTTTTCCCGGTTTTCACTGTAAAAATCTATTTCCTTTTCTCACGCATGTACGTCGAACGTTTGAGAGCATTTAAATATTAATTAGAGATTTTCCAAGACGCCTGGACCGATCGAAGAAACAAAAAAGATTTTTAAGAATCGAATATGCGGCGTTTAAAGATTCCGTACCGTTCAACGCATCGATAAATTTAGTCGCGTTGGCAATTAGAGATTCGATAATTGTTGAATAATCGACTCCGCGAACTCTGTGGGAGCCAACACTTCTTTTGCTCCGGTTTTCCGACACGGCGGTCGCTATCCTTGAGGCGACGAGGCTGGACAACGCGTTCCGCGTAAAAGGACCGTATCCTTGATCGATCGGCCACGATACGGTAACTCGTTCAGTTTTCCAGGGAACGGTAATCCGTTGATAAATCTCGATCGCTCGGAGCCAGTTCTAATTTTTTATCGCGCCCTTATCCGAGGATAATTATTTCTTCGATCGTTTCGATTCGTCGGATGGGTTGCGACACAACGACCGGAAGGGAGGCCTTGCAAAAACGATATAACGTTGACTAAAAATTTATAATATTCAACGCTACGTACGATCGATATAACGTAAAATCACGGCTTGGAGTCGCACGGAGAATCATTCTAACCGATCGTTGAACACATACGTTCCAACCAACGTGCCAGACCGTACGACAGTTTCAAACGGTACGTCTGTGTGCAGTTATTAATCTATCCTCGAACACAATGCAACGGGAGTACGATAAATTAAATACTTTCGTGGTTTATTCGACGAGATCGAAACTCGAGGCGGATCCTGGCTCGAAGTGGGTCGTCGACGAGCGTTTTCAGCCTTCGGGTTTCGAATCTTCTCTATTGTCAACGAGGAGAACCAGCGCGCGAGATAATTGGAAGATAAATCGGATCCCGTACGGAAGCCTCGTTCTATAATAAACCTCGTCACACCTAGCGTGTCTACGAGACCTCGATTCGACCAATTCCGTGCTCGTCGCGTCTCTGGATGGTCGTCAGCTTCGCGAACGATTCACGACGACGGAAATCTTTGTCTGACTGGTTAGACAGCGAATACCCAGGTAGACACAAGATAGCAAAGGGTTGAGGGACTTCGAAATAAGGGGCAGAGTCGGATGATATAGAGGGAGAATAGTACAGCAGCGAACTAGCGATGTCATGACTCATATTGTCGACAAATAACTGTCATGTTTTGTGTTGAATCGTTAGGGTCAGAGGTCAGAGACGCGATTTGTCTTAACTGGACGTAAGATGTAACTCATACCACGTGACGTATGAAGGTGTAGTGTACGGGGCATACGAGCATAGCAATACAAATTTCTGCACAGTTCTTTCGAAAAATTCTGAATGTTCGACGTCACCAACCTGGTACAACCCTCTAAGTACAGATACCCTATTCTGGCATAATGGCTGTCGCACGCCGTGGATGGTTGTGAGACGCGATGAAAGAAGCCGGGCTACTAAGTGACGGTAATTATCGCGAAAACAGTGATTTTTCACAGCATCGCGGTCGGCTATTTTTAGAGACCGACTCACGACGACCGGCACTTCGTTAAGAGACGTCTATGCGCGCATAGCTTGTACACGGATTCACGCATACTGGATAGATCTCCCTAGCATAAGGACTTCCTAGTTTCGAGGAACAATCATCGTCGTTTTCGTTACGATCCTTGAAGTTAGATTTCTTCGTTCGAACGTATTAATTTCTTCCTCGATTCACGATTTTTATATCGTTGAATTTATAGGACCGTCGTAGCTGTAACAGCGTCGACATAAACGGTTAGATAACCGATTAGCCTTAACCAATTGACAGCAGACTCTGTACATCAGGCGTGTCAAACTCATTTCGAAGCAAAGGAGAATTTATATTTGCTTTTACCAATGTGAATCGTTATATTGTCCTATCCTGAGCAACGTGGTACGCAGTATCCAGAAGAAGACAGTAATTTACGACGATATAAGAATGTAAAAATGTTACGATTGTTAAATTTCAATCGTCTGTGTTTCAATCTTTTTACATCGAAGTTGAACAATTTTCTCTCGCGTTCTCCTCGGATGGGAACGCGTCCCACTTAAGTGTCGTGGCCCTTACTTCGAAAAACAGTGGAATAGCCGTTGAAGGCGATAATTTTCTGTCCACAGACGATCCTGATGGACTCTGGGAGAACCGTGTCCCGTTTCCTGGCCAGCTGTCGGAAGTGTGGATCCACGCGTGGACGGACGACCAGTTAAGAAGAGGCGCGGGAAGACGAGGATGAAAGAGCGAAACGACCAGCACAGCGGATCCTTTCAGAAGCGGGAATGTTTATCGACGTAATATTTGCTCGACCGAGAGGCGTGCGCGCCGACGAGTGAAATTTGTTTAATTTCGCCCGAGTGTTAATTTTATATAATTTTTTCCGCAAACCTCGTGCAACTGCAACTCGAAGGGGACACCGAGACCGATTTCGCGTCTCGTTTCGAAGATTCCTGTATTTTTCGACTCTCGCCACTGTTACCTCGACAACGTTTGCCCGAACGCTGTATAAAAACCAACGTATCGTCCAGAATCGCTTAAAAATGATTATCGCTCGGTGAAATTCTACGGAAAACCGAACGTAAACTTGGAGGATTCGAAAATACTCGAATTTGTCCATACTAGTCGAACCCCGTTTATTATAAAATAAACCATGCTCGAACGATACTTACTACGTACTCTCTCTGCCCCGACTACGTTATAGACGAGTCGTCGGAAGTCGTGAAGCCTCGAGCGGTACCAGGAGTTGGCGGAAACGACCGCGCGCCACGAAGACAGGATCCACCGTGCGAGTACGATTCGACTGGAAGCTCCGGTACAAATTGACCGCGCGCGAGTCGTCGACTTTCAGTATTGCGAAACGTTCGTGTAAAGCTGTTCCTTTGAAATATACTTGCAACTCCCACTCGGTGGTTCGACGATAAACACACGACCAGTCCGAGAAGGAACGCTAGATCGTTCGAAACATCGACGCACCGACTTTTAAAGAGATAGCCTCGGACCGTGAGTCCCCGGCGACCGTGTTCTCGGTCCGAAAGCCTACCGGAATGTCCTTTCCAGTCGCGTTATCTGAAAGCGTTTCATGCCCCGTCAAGCAGGAGAACGACGTCACGCCTCGGTCCGTCACCGCGTGAAAATCGAGTCCACCTTCGAGCGCGAGATCGGGCTACGCGGGAGCGCGTCGAGGTCGTCGGGACGCGAGTCGCCGAGTACGGTGCTCGAGGAAGTCGCTTCGACGATCGTAAAATCGCTCTCCATCGACGATCGGGATAGATGCAACATCGCGATATAAATTCCCATCTCATGGACTTGGGACGACGTAAACACGTTGGACTATTTTTTGCTCTTGTCTATCAACGGATAACGAGGGACTATCTTCCTTTATCGCTGCACGGTCGACGTATCGTACTCGAATATTTTTCAAATTGACAAATGTTTTAAACGTCGAATAGTTTTCTTAACAAGCACGCAATAATTTTTTGGTAAAATTTTGACTATAAATTGAAAGTTTCGTGACCTATCGACCCCCCGTTAAAATTCTATCCATCGAAACGATCGTGAGAACAAACCGATTTACGGTTTTGGAGTCAACGAACGGGCCCCCCGGACGTTTGTTACGGAAAGTCGACGGTATGCGACTAGTCGCGAGCAGATCGAAAGAAGTTACCGCTATCGGGGATCGGGGAAGGGGAAATTCGAGGAACATCGAATTTTTCGACTGGCCGACGATCCATCCCGCTTATCTTTCGTCGGAATTTATGAATATTGCCGGGCGATTCACCGGTTATTTATCGAGAAAGTTATCGCGCGGTACATTACGCGTCGATACTGATCTACGCTTCGCGTGGGTGGCTTCCCGGTTGGCGACGTCGAATAAAGTTTGCCTCCGCGGACGCGAGAGCGGTGCCCGTTCGCTGGCACCGCGTTCGTCGAAGCCGCGGCGTTTCAATTAATTTCGTCTATTAGGCGGCAATCGCCGCGAAAACGATAATGGCGGCCGACCGGGCAAACAGGAAGAACCGGAACCAGCGTTCCAATAATTTCATTAAAAATTGGCAAGGGACACCGGTGGTCTTTGGGTTCGATTTTTTTTTTCTCTCTCTCTCGTCCCGCGATCGCCGCACGGCCCGACCGAGGCGAATTCAATTTCCGCGCGCGCCGAGAGTCGTTGCAGCTCGGAATCGCAGCTGGTCGCTCGTGATTGTTTCGCGTTTAATAAACCCGGGGACTTTCGTTTCGATATCGGGAAATAACGCAGCCGATTTCGTTGGAATTCATCACCCGGACCGAGGAAGGAACGCGCCCTGGGCTTACGGAGGTAAGTAAAACGCGATTTCATCGAGCCTTTTTTCGTCCATTTTTAATAACGAACGCGCGTCCTCGTGTAATCCCGCGGTCAGCTTATTGAAACAACGCGCACCGGTGCTTCGATTACAATATTTTAGGCGCCGGAGACACGGTGTCTCTCGAAATTGATCGCATTGTTTCGAGCTTTTTTGAGGATATTGTTTCCTTAAAACGATCGAAACCCAAACGAAGTTAATTCATTACTGTTTCGTGCATTTAATTAGATATTAGAGCATCGTCTAAACGAACGAACGTGTCTATTTTTGTTCGCATTGTGTAATTCGTAACGTACGTAACTACTTGACTAAACGAAAGGCCTCCGTTCGAGTCTCCTCGCGAGCCACCTACGAGAACGAAAATTTCAAAAACACGGCAACGGGGCTCCGTTATTTCGAAAGGAGCGACGCGTAACGCGGTGGAGATCCCCGTAGCGTTGGAAAGAGGCGAGACGCGAGGAATCGTGCGTTTCAGGGTTTCGGGCCTCAGGCTGCGCGCGACGATCGTCGTCTGACCCACACGCGCGAGAATTCCAGCTAGCTGACCCAACTGCGTGGTTAGGCGTGCACCCACACGGCCACCTTCACCCAGTCGAAGGCACACGTGCGTCCTACGCGACACACCGGCCGCGAGTTTTCTGCTTTTCGCGTACATAACGGATCGTGACCGCGCGCAAGAATGCCTCGCGCGACTACGCCTTAACCCTCTCATTCCCAAATCGTTAACGAGCCACAAGAACACGTTTCTTCGGAGCAATATACATGAAATAAGACAGTCATACTAATCCTTAAAATCCACCGTAATAGTCGAACCACCGTAAAAATCTATGACGAGACTCCTCATTTTGTTCGTCTTTCCAGAAACTATATTGTTTTAAGTGACAAATACAGAAAAGATTGCACGTAGTCCCTCGACAAAAAATGATCGAACTCTTGTATTTATAAGAGGATGTGTCGTTGCTGGAGCCCCGAATATAATGGGGAAAAATTGCAAAATGTCGAAGAACGCGATACGTATCGCGCGGAGGAGGCTTTCCACGTGCCGCGAGAGGAACGGAGCCGCGGCGTCGAGTTGAATTACGAAAATGACGCATCGCCGAGCGGCGGAGCGCGAATTAATTTTCGTTCGAAGACGCATAAATCGCATCGCGAGCGGCAAATTTATTAAGCGCGCGTAATGACAAACACGCGCATATATTACGCGTAGCTGGACGTCGGCATGGCGCGGCGCGGGCTCGGGTTTCGCTCGCGCATTGCAAGTTCAGTAAGACGTCAACTCGCATTCTTCTATGAAACCGCGCGTCTCGTTTTGTCACGGTTAATGAAGTTACCAGCTCCGTTCGAGCAACAGTGTGTAACGGGCTTTCGCATTCACCGGTCAATTCGCATTAGCATTATATACCGTCCGCCGATCTGGTAGCCGCGGCTACAGTCCCCCATTAATCCTTCACCTTCCGCGCGCCACCATTAATCACCGCTTTATCATTTTCCTATCGTTTTAATAGAATACACCGACGTTACTCGTATACGCCTGACCTGTATCGGCCCACCTTTGCCCGATTTTAACGAACTGGTAATCACCTCGACCCCTACGGCGAAAATTACGATTCCTCTGATGGGATACAGACGCTGGAATATTTAGATACCGTGACTGGAAATTTAACTAAAATATATCTTTTTTTATCGAGTGGTAGAGTGACAAACAAAGAATCTCAGAATCCTAGAGATGGGGTCAATTTGATGAAAAAATCGCTATTATTTTTCACGCTAGTATCCTCTTTGAAACTTTGGAACAAGACACGATGAAAAAAAGCATCGAAAGAGAAAAGGAAAGACGGTGTATTAACATGGAGGTTCGCTCGGCACGGGCTGTTTCATAGGTGGTTAGTTGGCACGCGACCGTGAGAGGTTCGACGTAAACGAGTCGAACGCCGCGTAGACGGGATTTCGAGCACGCAATGTTTTTTGCTGGCCTCTAAACAAAAGCTCCGATGGCGACGATCGGCCGCGGAAACCGTGGGACGCGTGTCAAGGTGGAAACCTCGGAGACGGGCCAGGACCGCGACGAAAAGATGGAAACGGGAGGAGGAGGTCGACCGACTCTCCGGCGGCCTTAGAGGTTTTAATGTTATGCGGGATTCCCTCACCCCGTGAACGAGACGAGAGCGGAGACAGAGGGGAGAGAAGGTCCGGGGCCCGAGTCTCTCCTGCTCGTAGGAAGCCGTTAACCCACTTGTTCGTCGTATACTAATGAGGATGAAAATGAGATGACTGCGTTTATTTTAATTTCATCAGGTGCAAAGGACGGGCTGTGCACCTGCCGCGGCTCGTGCCGACCTGCTAGCGAACCGATGGACCGCGGTGGACCGTCGCGAACTTTCCTCCTCGGTGCCCTTCGCTTTCCCTTTCGACGCGAGTCTTCGAAAACCGTAGAAAAGTCTGCATCTTCGATCGTCTGGATCCGAAGGAAGAGCGTGAAAACGGACTAGGAAACATACTTGGAGGCAACAAGAGTCCAAGTACCTTTCTTCCGCGATTCGAATAGATCAGAGGGATGGTTCTTGGTTCAAGCTCCCTGGAAGCGGTTTGCCAAAGGGTGGGAAACATGTTCGTGATCTTCGGACGAAGAAGTTACAGGCAGATGCCTTGGAACTCTTATTTCCATTATGTAGAACGATACTCGATATATGATAATGACAATTAGGTGTAGGGTAACATTTGATTTTGAAAGCTTCTCAAACGTAGAGATAGTCACACAGTTTACGTTTGAGGGTCGCAGAATTTTTATTAACCTTTGATAATTCTGGTATCGTATTAAATTCACCACTTATTTCAAGCCCAGAAATTTTTTTATATTCTATACGTTGCAATTCACTTTGCAACATTTCACTCTCCGACTCACATTCTCCAAGCCCAACTCTAGCAGCCAAAATCTGGACGCGCATTCCAACGGAATTCATTCCCACGCGCACTTTGCTCGCAACCGGTAGTCTAGTTTACGTCATCCGCTCGATTTCGTCAAACCCTGTCCCGGACACTTGTCGTTCGCGTTCGACGTACGCCCACGCTATCCAGGGTAATCGAAAACGAAATATATCGAGGATAAAAAAATCCTTCCGACGCGCGAACGGAGAATTTTCGAGTCGAACCGCCGAAGTAGCGTACCCTTCGAAGACTCTGAAGAAAAAAAAAAAAAACGGTCGATGGAAAAGCTCTTGGCAATCGTCTGTTGGCGGTTACTTCTTTGCCTAACAATGGGTAGCGATCTCCCTCTCTCGGTCTGTTACGCTTTCGCGGCGATTGGTCCCGAACCGAGAACCCAGCATCGACGCGAGAATACACACCACGGCTCGAGATAGACGAACGAACTCTTTACGTATGCACGATTGTCTCCCGGAGGGAGAGAGCTTGGGAGGACGGAAGGAAGGAAAGGGTTTCGGCATCCATCCTCACGGTTCGACGACGATACCTCGGAGACGACCATCTATCTCAGGGGTGTGATCTTTCTACCCCCTCTCGGCCGCCTCGAGGAACGGACGTACGCGGGGGTCACAATGGTTTGCATACACTTTCCCATAGGGATGACACCGTACGGATGCATACCTGGACCTTTAAACGCCGGCCGAGGAGAGAAAAGGGACACGTAACGTATGGAGATCTATGCAAAATCGCGCGTACCTGAGCAAGGTTATATCCGTCCGATACCACGGGGTCACCCTTTCCACGGTGTTTATTGTTCCAGATCGACGGGGAGAAGGGTTGCGCGCTAGCCCGTACCCTCTCCGCCCCTACACCCCTTTTTCCGCAGGCCTGTCGCCTTCTTCCTGGCTGTTCTCTCCCGGCGGAGCCACCCTTGAATTTTAAATTATGCAACGACCCGGCCACTGCAGAGTGCAATGGAGCGACGGTGAGAGAGAGAGTGAGAGAGGCACGGGGCCAGAGCTGGCTGAACCAGGTATATTCAAATGGGCATATTACCTGGGCTCTTCCTATTCAAACAGCCGAGCTACCTCGTAAAACCCCTCTCCTCCCGATCATCGGAGATTTATAATAAAAGCAACCAGCGTCGCGCCACCACCAGCGAAGACTGTGGGAAAGATTCTCTCACGGTGTCTCTCGCTTCCGCTTCTTCCGACCGTGAGCTGTTTTGCCTATCGGACGACGGATCCTCGCCGGAGGTGTACAGGGTGGGGGTACGGAGCTGAGGACACCGATGCGTGTTTGCATCCTTTCGAACGATCCTGCGGTCGTTCGAAGGGTTCGATCGGTCGACGTCTCTCACGGAAAACCGTTAACGTCGCGACTCGCCGTTGACTCGAGACTTTCCAACGGACTTTCTCCGATCGGCTGACTTAATCGTGGATTCTAGCTTTCGAACGAATTCGTTCCGTTACCAACCGCCCCGGACGACAGCTGGGAGCACGGATGCCTTCGCGTTTCGAACCAGAGACGCGAAACGATGGCGGACGCGTTCGAAGGATTCCAGAATACGCCGGCAAGCACGTGGCAATGTTTTTCTCGCACGGTAATCAGACGCGTCTGGTCCTACGGTGGGTTAAGGTCATCCCCCTTGTCGCGGAATCGGGAATTAATGCAACACATCTCTCCGAGACTGGCTACCTAAAGCCAGGCGTAATATGCAAATGTCTCGAGGCCGGCTCGCGCCTCGAAACGAGGAAGAGAATGGAAGATATCCTCCCCACCTTCCGCCTCTTCCCTCTCTCGCCCTTTCCGTCTCGTCGAGTCGCCTTCCGCTTCGCGTTCTTTCTCGTCTCGCGAGAGAGCACCGGACCCAGCATCCCAACCCGAACAGAACCAAGAAGCAGAAGAAGTAGACGAAGAAGGAGCCCAGCCGATATACGCAACCTCTATAATTCGTTCTTACTCGTATATACGGCGTTCCCTTCGCTCCTCTTTTCGACTTTTTTTCATTCCGTCCCGGTATATCTCCGTCGTGCGCGCACCGACTCTTCCGACAGATAAATAATTCATCGAGGCTGCATGCTTTATGACGATTATGCTAATCCACGTGAACCTGTTACCACCGTTTACCCAAGCGCATGCAGCCTGAATGGACGATGCAGGAATTGTGGTGCCGGACGATCCTTCGCACGCGTCCCGTGGAAACGTCCAGCCTCGGACACCGGGCCCCGGGATGCGCTTTGTCGATAAAAATGTAAACAAAAGCGAGCATCGACGCCCGTACAGGACCACGCTTTTTACCGTGTCAGTCGTTGCTCCATCGCGGATATACGAGTAACAAATTTTAAATATTTTTATTCTTCTGGACACCAGGGGCTTTTCGTATCACCGATTAATTCAGCGATAGAAACTTTCGGATTAAACATAGGTGACGGCTAACTCGTTCGAGAAAGCGAATCCCTCGGTCGAGGGACGATGGCCCAGCAAGGTGGGCAGGTGCGCGGGCAGGAGGGCCCCGTTCTCGAAATGTGGGAAACCGATGCGCGGGGCCCTTTTCTCCGTCCTTGGCACAATGACCCCGTGTCTGAGATTCCTTTTTCGTTCCATTAAAAGTTGCATCACTCTCCGGAGTCTCGGCCGATATTTATCGCTCGCGGTGGAAAAAGCCTGTCAGCTTATCGTCAAACGACACGGGTCCGCGCGGCGTCACCCGTTACATTAAGACCGTTCGACCGCCAATTCGTTTGATTTACGCGCAGAAACGAGCCGCGCTTACGGAGAGGAGAACAGATTTTCGGCCACGCGCGGTAAGTAGTACGCGTTCCACTTCGTCGAGCGTTTCCGTGGCTGTCGGCAGCACCTGGCTCCTATCGTAACGAGATCCGCGGCCGACCGATACACCGCGATTTACGAGTCGCCTGGAAGCTGTTACTCAATGTTTTCGAGCGACGGCGTCGAGCCGTGTGTAATTTACGCGTAACTCGCACGTTGGATTCGTACGCCGACAGCTACGGCTCGACAACTTAAAAAAGAAACGCTACAGACCCCTGGGGTGGGAGAATGTCGATCCTTTGGCAATAGGACGTCGATCGTTCCTTCGTGGAAAAGCTTACAGTCAAAGTTTTGTTCTCTGGCGGTGTCTGTTTCCTTTTTGGTAGCAATCATCAGTTTCGCGATAGTTATCGAGACTGCTACTCGGCGAAGCAACGGTATTATATTCCACTGTCTTATCAAACGCCGACTTAGATAGTTATTAATTTTAATAAGGCCTCTCCTGCTTTTTGCTCCGAAGACCAAGTATTCCTACTTCCAACAACTACCAAGAGCAAACCGAGAATCTTTCAACGAAGTTCGAGCGATCTAATTTCAGCTCCCCTGGCCTATAAGTGTAGGAAGAAAACCAAAGAACTCTCGCGAGCCAAAGGTTTACCGATACGTCGATCTCCGTCCATCGACCGGGGCGTATCGTTTTATCGAACGGACATCGTCGACCGAGCCTACCGATAAACCTCGTGACAAAGTGTCCCGCGCGAGTAGCAGTTTTCGTTTTATGGACTAACCAGCGCGGAGGATCGTTCGATCCTCGGGATTAGGATCAACGTCGTAAAGCAGACTCTTCCTTTTTCTTCCGTGCGCGCGACCAGAGACGAGACGTTCCCGTAACGTGGGAGGATAGTCGATTTTCTGAACGTCTCTGCGGACCCCGGAAATCGAACACGTCGCGGCGTCGAAGCCGCGCCGGGGTCTCTTATCGCGTTCCAGCTTCCTTTGGTCGGCCGTTATTAGCGCTGCCAGTTATCCGGGACTATCTAATAAATTGTTCGCGAAGGGGCGCCGCGGCGCGTGTGTGCGTTTACGGTTAGACACGGTCGCGGAGGAGACGTTCGCGTGGCTTCTGTGGACTTTGCAGTTTCTCGCCGCGAGCGTGCGCGCGCGCCTACAACTCGAAATTTAGTTATCAGTCTCGAAACGAATTCGAGTTATCCCCCGTGCTAGAGACTCGCTTTTAAAGAAGTTCCTTCCGATCGCGAGGCTCTCCAACGCCAAAAATCGAAACGTCGATTAGAACCAGTTGAGTATACCATTAACATTTATGGACGGTTGGGAATGAGAAGATCGGGCGTCGTTTGTCGGCGGAAAAAATGATCCAGCTTGCACCGAGCGTGTATACGTTCACCTGAGAAACCACGACTTCCTCCAGGTGCACACGGGGCGACCTGTTCCGAAAGGTGTCTCCTTTTCGCCATTACCAGGGCTCTGTCAATGGGGAGATACTCGATTCTCTGAAAGCGGGACATCCGATCGTTCCTATTTCTCCTCGATTAGAATCGGGGGTTGTGCACATGACATAGGGGATGTCTCGAGCTTCTCTAGCGACGGTCTCGAATCGATTCGTAACTTCTTTTTTTCATCCTCTACCACGTGCATTTTACTTTGTCGTTCGAAAAAGAAATTACTCGGTGGAGTTAACAGTCAAATTAACTAATAGGTTATTGAATCTACAGGGGCCTTAGATGTCTCCAAATGGGAACATTGTCCGTCAATTTCATAACATTGTCGCGGGATCAACCGTGTCTGTTATCCATCAGTTACAAGACGTCAAGAGGAATTATTGCAAAACGAAATGCGTTAATTTCTGTGTACTTTTTCATGATAGATAATATTAATCGCTTCATTCATGTACTCGTAAGTTGCGGTAATTTCTGACTGCTCTCGATAGAGTTGTCGCTTTATCTTTCCCGTGACGTGCCATGTTAACCTTCTCGATAGTTATCCTTCGGATAAAATGGCGCGAATAAATGATGTACTGCTATCTAGCAGATAACATTTGACTAGAGGCTAACTGACCGAGACAGTATCCACAGGTGAAGAATTTGGTTACCAGCGAATGTAACTGAAACAGTTCCTGTTTAGTTCCCATTTTTTTAGTAAAGAACAACTTGGTGAAGACTTGGGAAAATCAAAAAAATCTAGGCGATTACCGTTTTATCGAGGACCCTATGAAAACTGAAGAGATTCGTTCAGGTGGTTTGTAACTCGTCGCTACCAGCACCCCAAGCACTGGCATCGCAATGTCAATGGATCAGGTAGAGGGACCCGTGCTAGGCTACGATCTGGAAGCGAACACCCTGCGTGTTCCTCTCTCCAAACGGGAAGACTGCCTCGAACGACGATCGACACCGCGAAAGAGGCGAGCCATCGTATCCTGCGATGGCTGCGGGCCGAGTTAACGCGCCTCTTTTATTATACCGCGCAACTCGAGCCCAGGGCCGACCTGCGGAACCGTTTAGGTAAATTTCCTTCCACTGTTATTCAAACGAGGGTCCAACCGAAAACGCGACCCGTCCGCGCTGCCCCGTGAACGTATGCATATCGATCATTCTTCGATCGGATGAATGCGTGAATGAACCGCGGCAACCCTTCGCCGAAGGCTCTCCAAAAGGTGCCAACGGTTTTTTTTCGCCTGTCTGTCTCGATGCAACTTCTCTCCCGACAGTTTCTCTTCCGGGACTGCGAATTTTCACGATCGTCCGTTGCAATCCACGCGGCCACCGTCGAGTAAAAGAACAATATCCGTTTCCGCGACCCTCGATCGTCCCTGTTCAGTTTAACCGATACAAATATTCGGTTACTTATGCCTGTTCGCGAATCCTCGACCGAAATTTATTCCGGAACGCGATCCGGAATGCGTGACACTAGCATAGATCAGAAATGATTAATGCTCGTACATTTACGAACAATGTCGATACCGTTGGGAGTACAGTAAAATAATAAGTCCATCACCGAAGCATTGAATATTTATACTCTTTGTGTTATAATTTGATCAGACGTGTGTAACCTCGTTATGTTCTTACAGGAAACGGTTATTAAAAAGTGGATTACAGATCCTATCGCGTACATGTATGCATGTATTTCTATTTTGTATTTTATAATTGCGTTTGTAAACGAAGTCATCTTGCGTTTCTTTTAGACGTAAATTAAGTCATTAAAAATTATATTTTCTAAACCGAATTACCAAGTCCCAAATTTTCTACAAAACCGTTTTGCCTGCAGGTTTGATAAACCGTAATATAATATTTCGTACACGGTTGACGTTTACTGAGGGTTTGCCTGCAGGTTTAATCAACTGCTCTAAACGGTCTACACACGATCGACGTTTACTGGAGGTTTGCGTGCAGGTTTGATCGATTGTTTTTAATGGTCTATAAACGATCGAGGTCTGCTGGAAATTTGCTTCCAGGTCCGATCAAGCGTCTTTAATAGATCAAACGCAAAGATGCGCCTACAGGTTTGATGAACCGTATTTAATGGTCTACGCTAGGTCTAGGTATATTTGAGGTTTGCCTGCAGATTTAGCCGAGTGTTTTTAATGCTATACACATATACGGTCGACGAAGGTTTGCCTGCAGGTTTAATCAACTACCTTTAATGGTTCATATACGGATAAGTTTTATTGGAGATTTGCCTGCATGTTTGATTAACTGTATTTAATGGTCCATACACGGATAAGGTTTATTGGAGACTTGCATGCGAGTTTGATCGACTCTTTTTAACGATCCAATCGTACTTCTGCGTTCACGAGCTGCTTTGGACGATTAGTGTTCGTAAAAAATTCGTTTAGTGGCACGTGAAGATCGAAAAGTCAACGATAAGCATAAAAAATTCGGGTACACGCTGGATACAGGATCGCGGACGACGAGTTTTCTGGTTAAGAACGCGAGAGAACTCGCGTGCAGTCGCCTTCTCGCGCACAGACTCCAACGACTGGCGCTTCCTACTGTTTGTGTTCGAGAAGTAAATTACAATAATTGAATAGACCGCTAACTCCCCCTTGGTTTACCGTCTCGTTCCCCGGTGTTAGCTTCGTCTTTTCCTCGCAGCCTCCCTTCCGAGCCTAACGACCACTCTGCCACAGTAGCGTCTTTCCGCTCGCTGAGCACAGAAATGTTGCCCATCGCGAGTTTTATGACTCCTGATGTCCACTTGAGAGCTTCGCTCCTGGGAATCGGTATCGAGAATGAGAGTTCTTTCGCACCAGCGTTCGAGCTCCGGTAGCTTCTTTACTCGTAAGATTGCTTCCTGAGCGTTAGCGCGGAAGAAGAATCCTTTCTACGTGTATCTTCATCACAGAGTCTTACCGCTGACAGAGATGGACACTCAATTTCATTCGATACTCGTTCATCGTTTCGAAAGCTCGAACGCATGGTAGCGTTTCGAGTCCAAATTGATTTTCAAGTAGAGTCCTGCTTCCGGTAGCGACTGTTGAGACCAAAGCTTTTCGATGGACACAATGCATTACGACAGTTTGAGGGCCCTACGTCACGACTTGATTAGCAAGAGAGAAACCTTTTCAGGGAGCAAGACGGTTTTCAGAGTATCTCCGTTATCCGTACGGATCGGCGGCGGTGTCTATCGCGTCGCAGCAAGATTTTCCATCGCGAGCAAAGTGGAACGAGCGGGAACGCGGCTCTACGGGTGTTTTGAAATACCCGTGGCTAGGATTTCCGAAGGATTTATCTCAAGAAGCCGTGTGTCTCGCGCTCGGTGACCGGTGCTCATAACCGGACGCACTGGCGCGGCGTTGGATATATATACGAGGCAACGTGCTCGACGCGGGGAAAAAAACCAGAGCCAGGAATGTCACCTGTTTGTGCAAGTATCGACGCATTATCCCATTGCGTCGCGATAAAATCGAGCTTAAAAGCAAAACAGGATATTACTCAAGCGCGAAAACATTTCGTCTTGGGAAACGGGGCCGTCGTCGCACTTGATTTATAATATCGGCGTCTTCGCGGACGGCGTCGAGAAAACGCCGCGTTCTGCAGTTTTTTTTTTCTTTATGTTTTTGCAACGATACCGGAGAACAGAAGCGACGACGGCTTTTCGAACTGTCGTATTAATTGCTGTTGCAGACATCATCGACGCCGATTATCGGTTTACGAGCCCCGTAAAGACGGTGTAACTGGCGCGAACCGAGCAACGCGTAAAACGCGTCTCTTTAAGGAGTTACGACACCTTGGAACTTTTATGAAATCGAAGACCATCTTTTTTGAAACGAAATCTTGGAAACGGTCCGTTACACCAGCTAAAGCGCGATTTAAGAATCAGGAGAACTCGATGCTCTTGTAAAACTTTCAGGATGGCCCAATAAATGGAACTTTTCAGGATTTTATATGCACGTACGAGTAAAAAAACGGTCGCGATTCGCTTTACGGAGGTAGTCTGGTGCCGAACGTGTCGTATTAACAAGGTATCGCTGCAATGAATTATTTAACTGCGGCGATCGCGTCTCGTGTTTTGCGACACCCAGCGACTCCGAGGATGATTACGATCACCGGTATCCCGGAAATATTCGGGAAGTTCGAGGAAAACGGTCGAAT
Organism: Colletes latitarsis; assembly: GCF_051014445.1. NCBI lineage: Eukaryota > Metazoa > Arthropoda > Insecta > Hymenoptera > Colletidae > Colletes > Colletes latitarsis. Next base: position 19,143,415 of record NC_135135.1, on the reverse strand, counting down.
CGGAGGAAAGTTCGGTTCGTTCGGCGTGACGTAAACGAAGAAGACAAAGAGAAGAAGGTCGTCCGCGTCTCTCGTCTCACCTGGCCAACACGGTACCTGCGTAGTTCTAACGCGAGGTTCGCGCGCGCGTTGTACATACACAGCGCACGGGGATCGGTGGGCAAAGGTGAACGCCGTATTCGAGCGGAGACGTATTTGTAGAGGCAGCGGATCGAAGCGAGATACGAGAACGAAAAGGCAGCGGACAGCAGAGGACGCGAAGTCGAGCCGAGAGCTGTCCGGACGCGCGATGCTCGACACACAAAACGTCCGACGGAGAACGCCATTACCTCCAAGATTCGTTCCAACTTCCAAGTATTCGTTATTTGTTTGCTCCTCTCGCGGCCTGGACAGCGGGGCTCGACTATTTCACCGGTCGACGACGGTCCACCTTCGCACCGGTGGGGACTTCTCGCTCCGAATACCGAGAATTTCGGCACCACCTAGACACGACCCGCTGGCCCCCGGTAGCCGACCGCCGCGAGGAGCCTCTGGAATCAAGGCCATCCTCGTATTACCCACCGACACGATCTCTTACCTAACTCGGAGAACGCTTCGCCGACGATTCTCCATCGCCTCGTCGTCGTCTTCGTCGTCGTCGTCGCCGCCACCGCCGCTGTAAATTGCGACGCGAGAACGCGGCCTGTGTGGACTTCGTTACGCCAACCGGTTCTTATTTGCGCGTACGCGCGCCGGAGTCGATATTACGATACGACGGGAGATCGGTCCGCGACGCGCGATAAGAGAAAAAAAATAATATTGGAAGGCGAATCGGCGATCGGATCGCGCCAACTGGACATATCGGTGGAAACCAGGCGCGAGCAGCTACGCGACACGGCCAAGGGTACGCGGAAAATAATTTCGGAATTTATCGGAACGAGAATAAAATAAGTAAGTTTGTCGAACGCATCGGACTCTATTGGGAAAGAAAGATACGGGAGGAAACGTCCTTACAAACAAATATACTTGGAAGCAAGAAGAGTCATCGAGTACGTGATTTTCTATGATTTGAAAAAGATGAAAAGACTGGTCGAGTCATAATCCCCTGGAGATGGTATCGCCAAGAGACAGAAACATGTTCGAGATGTTCGAGTTCGGACGCCTCGATACTCTTGGCCTCGCTATGCAAAAGAAATTACAAATACGTATACTATTGTAACTTCCTCCCGGGTGCAGCATGTTCTATTCTTTTCCACTTCTCGCGATGCTACATGTTTCGTTTCCCTCTTAGAATCCTTTCGTCCATGTTACGTTTAAATTAGGATTAAGTTGGGTCAGGTCGTAAAACAGCCTTCCTCGCTGAACCACGCCCTTGCACTTCTGTTTCTATTTGGCGAATAAAGTCGTTCGATAAAAGAGAAAAATAAAATAAAATGTTGGTGGATTTAACTGGTTCGCAACGAGCGGCAAGGTTGGAAATTTTCCGCCCGGTAGCGTAACGTCTAGACCCAACCGGAGACGACAAAGAAGCTATTATTTTCGCTTACCGTTCCGCGAAAATGTTCTCCGAAAGACACGCGGCTCGGAGCGAGTTTAGCAGGATTTTGGCGGCTCGGTGTAGAGCAACGGGGCCGAAATAGCGTCGGGGAATGCTCGCGGCTAGAGGCGAGAGAGGGCCCAGAGAGCCTTTCGGGGCCCGGTCCCCGGAGTACTGGCGACTGGCGACTGGCGATTATAAAGAACAGTAAAAAAGAAACGAGAGGAGACACCCGACGGAGACGGAGACGAAGAGGAAGAGGAGCGGCGTATAGGCATCGTCGTTGGCTGCGTTTAAAAAACCAGTTGTGCGAGCCGAGCCGACAGCGACGGCACTCGCTGGGTTAGGCACCGAGAAAACCGGCGAGAAGGTGCCCTCGCGTGGGCCGCCACGGGTCCTATAAGGACCGCGAGGGCCTCTTTCGAGCCCTACGCCGCATTCAGACGCTTCCACGGTTTGTTTTCTGCCTGGCTAGGCCACTCGACCCCGCCTTCTCCCGATCGACTTCCAGTCGATTCCAATAATTCCGTTCCGGTGAAACGAACGATATTCCTCCTCGCGATATCTAACGATAACCGTGTAATGGATCGACGATCGCGAGCTACCGATTCGTTAACGCCGCCACTGTCACTTCTCGTAGCAATAAATACACTCTTGGGTCGTCCTGAAGGTTTCCACTTTCGAAGAACATAATTCGACTAAACATTAGGTAGACTCTTAATCTCGACTGAATTATTTTCCTTAATGTTGATTTTTACCAAATTGGTAAACGGAAATCAACATTGAAGCATTCAAAAAATAATGAACTAACAGAGGATTAAATAAATTTTCAAATAATTACATTGATATATACAATATTAGTTTAAATTTGCAGAGACCCCAATAATCCACTTAAGGGTTAATATTATTTTTGCTAAAATATAAAACGAATTTTTCAGTGTCCTTTTGTTCGAAGAACGAAGCAAGTCAAAATCGATGGGTGATAGGTAGAATACTCTTCAGTTTGTCTACGAAGAGGGAAGAGCCTGAAGGGACGTATGCGCAAAGAATGCCAAAATGGCCGCAATTGTTACCCAAAGGCGCGTAAACGGTTCAGACGATTCTGCGGGATTCGGGGACACGCGAGTAGCAGACTCGTCCGGCGGATTCTACGAATTTTCGGGAACACGAACCGCGGGCCCGTCGGGGCCCAGTGACGGCGCGTAGCGATAAAATCCCGGACGCGCGCGCGTCCTCCGAGCAAACATCATAAATCAAAATTTTTCGTTGTCGTTTTTCCAGCCGCGCTGACGCAACCACGAACAAACGAACGAATTTGGGCAGCGCGCGCGGAAGGAAGGAGATTTCGGTCGAACGTCGTTCCGGTGGGTTCACGCGTCGTCAGGTGGGACCCCGATGACGTCATCGTTGCCCGAAAGATTACGAGGCGCGCGAGATGCAACCAAAATTATGCAAATACGATGCAAATCCCGGAGCGGCGTGACGCTAATCCCCGTCACAATATTGAAGGTAATTGGTCGGAGGGGGTGTTGGCCTGCCTTTCTCTCGCTGTCTCCGTCACCTTTTCTTCGCGGCGGTCGCAAAAACACTCGGTAGCCCCGGAAGTCTATGTCACGGAACAGATATTTTACGACATCGAGTGGCTCCGTCGTTCGACACCTTCCTCGAACGCAAACAACCTCCAAAGACCGAACGCCTTCCTCTCGACTTTACGACTTCTCGGCCTGTGTCGCGGTACAAGTATTTCCCGGATAACTGAAGCGAAACTGGGTCAGTAACGTTTCAGTTGTCCGGACGATAAATAACGTTTAGTCCCCATTTAAATGACCTGGTCAAAGAAACTTGGTTGCACTATTTCATCGTGAACCGGGGCCAACGGCGATTCAGTTATCCGAACGAAACTCGTTCCAAAACACGTGTAAAACATACCAGAGCGGTTTACTCCCGTCGACGTCGTCTCCGTCGCTTCTGGGTCTCGATTATCTGGGAAGATCGTCCTTCGTGTTCGGCCCTTATCGATCCTCGCACGGATCCCGCGGCGCGGTGGACGCGGGGGGAACGAGCGCCAGGGAAGAGAGGTGGGCAGGTTCATTCATGCCGCGGTGGAAGAAGAATTATCTCGGTCGGGCCCGTTATCTGCGGCGACGTACGTGCGTGTACACCGTGCTCGAAGGTAGTCACGAACCCGAAAGAGATACCGCGGTTCACCGGCGGAAAGCGGCGACAGGGACGCGGCACTCGACCAAGAAACGAAGAGAGGACGCCCAGGGAGACGGTACCGGACGAAGACAGAGAGAGGGAGCGCCAGGTTTCTTCGTGGGGGTTGATGAATGACGGGCGGTTAGCCACGACCACGCTAAAGTTATCTGGGTAATCTGAGGAGGCGAGGTCCCACTGTCTTACGACGAGTTTTATTATGGTGTTTCTACTCGGCAAGGGCGAGGTCAGCGCGGGCGTGCGTTGAGCCGAGGCCTGAAAACGAGACTGGGTCAGCCCCGGTTGCATCAGAGATAGCGAAGAGAGGGCTTCCCTCACCCTTGCTCGCCGCTCGAACCTGAACGCGAATACCGTGGCCCAAACTGCCAGTTTCTACCGTTCAACGTCTCGAGTCCTTGACCCACTATTAGACAAGGCCTGACCGCCATCTTGAATGTCACCTGTCGCGCTATTTCCACCGGTGGGCCACGACATTTTCGGGAGAGAGTTCGACGGAGGATTACGTCGTAGCGACATCTACGAACGTCTGGAAATTGGAGCAAAGTTTCTCGATGAAAGATCGGTAATGGTAAGACGGGGTAGAAAACGGTCCCATCGGAGACAGCATCCCTGCTGGTTTTTTTTTGCCGCATCTGCCTCCGTCGGTAAGGGGTTCCTCGCGAAACGAGGCCCGGAGAAACCCCTCGGGGTGGGCCCCTTTCGAGTTAACCGTCTCCTCGGTGCCTTACCGACTGTGATCTTTTGCAGCGATTACGCCGAGTGTAACAACCTCGATTATTATTATTACACTATTACGGGATGTGCCTTTAATGGCGTCGTTGATCGACGGCAAGTAGCGATCGTTGCATTTTCTGGGCAATTATTATACCGCATGTACAATGTTAGAAACCGAATTGGATTATTCTATGCTTTCTCACGGTTGTTTAACTTTAGTAATTAATTTATTAATACAAAGAAACGTTTACGTTACAGAGTTCGAAAAGTTCTTCGATTTTCAAATTGTTCCGGATTAATTCACCGTACAAAGTATACAAACATTAATTATCCGCAGTAGCCATCTTCTTGTACACTCTTTCCCCCGTCGCTAAATGACGTTATCATCGCCCGTTTCATCGAAATCAATCAGTTTATTCTCAAAACCTCGTCCAGTGTTAGTTTCAGTATGTCTAATAGGGGTCATAAACGTAACGATTTATTCTATGATTAGTCGTACATCGAGTTATAATGATAGTGGTTTGACGACGTCATGCTGCCATTCAACATGATTGCGTTGAACGACAGGTTGCATAACAACCCCACACGCTTTACAATTATCGATCAAGTAGTCCTATCGACCAACATTTTATAATTCATCGTACGATAAATCGACGTGTCCGCAGCCCCTGTGAGTCCGTTAATGCTTTTAGTTTTCAAAACGTTATTTCAGATTTGGAACGAACGCTATCATAAATTCTATCGGTACTCCCGATAGCCGGAATAGCATATTATGCTTTATTAAATTTGCAAAACAAATGTACGCTTAATATTCAATTTCCCATACATTGTATTTGAATTGGAAAATATCGAGCATCTTGCTCAAACTAAGACAGCTTCGAATTGACTAGAATAACTATTAATATGGCCACTGTATTCCCGTTCGACTACGCTGATACTGTCTGCCACCCTTGTCTGATCAATACTGTCTCCTTTCACGCGTAACATATTCAGAATTCCTCTCCTCTCCTGTTCTTTCTGTAAACACGATCACGTCACCCCGCTTCTCAATGAATCTAGCTGGCTCAACGTGACGCAAAAATGAATCACGCGTGTTGTTATTCAACTTGAGTTAATCGATGCTTTCGTGCAACTATAGTCGTATGACTACTGTTGCGCAGAATATCGCATATGATAAACTTTTCCGTTCACCAATTGTGATTTCACTTTTCTTACGCGGACAAACAAAACATGTGAGTTAAAACTGTTTTAATATATTTATTCGATACTGTTAGTTTTATTTAACGATTCAGAAATAGATAATTATCGATGTTTTATTCGTCATTAGAAGTTTGTATCTATGTCCTTCGTTCTATTCTTGTAAGGGCAATTCGAAACGCGTACGACCCTATCCCTTCCTAGTCGTTCCATTCCAGGCATTATCATAATTTCTCTCCCAGTTGATAATTCCAATTATCGTTTAGGCGAGCGCCAGTAACGCCTATAATAACCACACTCGCGGTCACGATCTATGCCGCTCTCGTTTTCGTTCCGGTCTTTCTCGCTCCGTGGCCCCAGGACGTACGCGGAATCGATGAAGCGTTACCGGGAACGAGCAAGAAACTTTAATAGGGTGCAATTATCCGCGGCGAAACATCATCATTTCTGGGAGCAACGCCTCGAGTCCTTTGGAGAATCAGCGCCGATTTCGTCGTTGGTCGTCGCGTGATGGGGCACGCGCCAATCGGTCCGCCGCGAGCAGCGAGGCATTTTATTTCCGATTAGACGCCATTTATCTTTGTTTAGCGCCACCAACGATCCAACGTACGGAAGAAGACGAACGTCTTCAATTTCTAACAACTCGAGAATCTTACTATCGAAAGCCTCCATGATGGAAATGAAAACGAAAATTAAAGAACGTAATTTAAAAAATATAAAATAGAATAAAATATTTCACGCTATAATTTATCCGGTTCAAGTAACGTCACAAATAAATCGCTATACGTTGCTTTCATTCGCCTACCGTTCGAATAAAATTTTGACCATTTCTGCGACTGGGCCCGGAGGTCCAACGCGGCTCGTAGTCCCACGAAAATCGGGCCTCAGCGCGGCGCCGGGTTAACGAGTAGCGAAAATCCAGCCGTCTGACCTTTCCGAAAGTCGTCTGACGAGGAACGTGCCGTGTCCGATGGGTTTTCGATAGCTCTGGGTCAGACACGCAATCTGCCAGTATTCTAGCTCGCGTTATTAAAGTGATGTAAGCAGATTCTTTTTAAAAAATGTAGTTTCTGCGAGCAACTTTCAATATAAGGTTCTCTAGCTACGTACCTATATTGCTTGTTACATCGAACCAACAAAGTAGATAAGAATAGCACGGTTTAATCTTGCATGTTGTACCTATGAGCAAAGTTTAGTCGTAGAAAAATAAGACCTAGACGATGTAGACGCAAAATCTGAAGAAACGAGCACCCAAGAGACGTCTCTCTGGCTTAGGATCGCAGTATAAGCCCCTAAAATCTTCGGAATCTTTCCTCAAACGCCTCGTATAATGGCGACGACGGTGCCCAGAGTCGCGTAGCGTCGTCAGGCCCAGCATTTATTCCGCGCGAGCGATTCGCGAGGAGTACACGGTTTTCCTCCTTTCTTTTTTTTTGTCGTGCACGAAATTTACATGACCGCAATGCAAACGGCGGTCGAGAGGTGCACCGACGCGGAGGATCGAGGCTGGAGTCGATCGCGAGCTCGGTTCAGTTTTTGCACGCAAAACGGCCTTGTTGACAATGACGTCAACGAAGACGCGAACTCGTCGAGCATCCCGTGGATTTGTACGCTCGTTCGCTCGATGCGAAACGAACCCGGGCAAAAAAAGGGTACTGCGTAACAGGCAGCGTTACAGAGGTACGTGCGTTCACTTACAAGAAGGTCGACCGAAAAAAAAAAAACGCCAGGAAAGAAGGAAAATCCCAGGAGGAGTCTTGCGTCACCGTCCCCCGTACGAGACTTTCGTCGTTTTCTCCCGTGGAAAAAGACCGACGCTCCGATCGGCTTCGCAATTTTGAGTTATTATTTAATCCGGTACCGGTCGCGGTATTGTTCGTTCGCAAGGACGCGTAACGAAACGATGAGTAATCTCGGGTATTCGAAGCGCGAGGACTCGAACGAGATACTTCGCATCGGATGCTCCTAGCTTTCCCTTCGCCCACCCGACTCTCCTCCATTTTGCAATTTCACCGTCCGTCGATCGTACGTCCAATTTCCTTCGACATGATATCAAAAATGGTTATACAACTTTTAGAAATAATCTGATCTTCGACTGTTTGCAAATGTTTGATAATATGTCGGTTTGCGATCGTATGCTACGCCTTCAAAGTTAAGGTAACAATTATGCTGTATGTGATTCTAGAGAGCGTTTTCCATTATTATTTTTGTATTATCGAAACATTTTTCGAGGTACTCTTGTTCCATCCTCGCTCTAACTGGAACAAGTGGTGGCTAGCTCCGGGTCTGAGGAGACCCAAGCGTGGTACTGCGAGGGTTGAGGGTTAAGCGGTCGACGAAGACGAGGGAATTGCGATGGAACGGAGAAACTGGCCGAGAGTGCGCGTACACCATGCGTTTACTATACGCTATACCGACACGCCATTCACCGGACCCCTATGAATGAACACGGACGAACGCGCGATGGCAACTTTATACGCTGTAACGCGACCAGGCCGAGGCGGTTGCCGGACCAAAAGAAGGAGAAAGAGGCGCACCGCGGGATAGAGCGCACGGGACGAGCGAGATCCTCCGCGAGAGAGGATCGAGAGAGAAAGATCGAAGGAGAAGGGGAGAAAATTGAACGGAGAAAGGAAGCTCGCGTGGTTGTAAAACGTATGCACGCACACCGTCGAGCCCGACCAGCGGTTTCGCATTGTATTATTATTCAATAGCGATAGAGTAATTGATCTCGGAGTCTCCTCGGCGAGGTTGCACGCATTCGCGTAACGTTGCGCGCGTGCGTGTGTAAAACGCTCGCAGAAACGCATGCAAAGGAGGCCCCCGGACACCACGGAGCGAACAAGACGGAAAAAGTCTGGTCGTTTAATGAGTTTGATATGGGAGGGACGTCCCATCTTGTAATCTTCATTATTCAGGCGATGTGCTTGGTCGCGTTCGACGGTTAGCCGCGGTCCCGGATTGGTCGAACGATTAAATCGCCCGCCGATAACGATAGGAACGACATCGTTTGACAAATCGATCTCATTTCGATTTTCGTTTGCTGGATTTCCTCGAACCGCCCCTTAACTTATAGAGGCTTCCCGTATCCTCGGAGAACTAGAGCGATTAAGTGGAACTTAATTTTCTCGAAGATTTACTAATACTATTTTTAAAAATAATCGATATAGTATTGCTCAAAATTCAACACCTCAGGAATTAGGAAGAATACTGGGATTCGAATTCGAGTATCGCGAATCTAAAAATAAGGTATCGATCCGTTTCATCATTTCACGCGAAACTGAGAAACAAGAACCACCAACTTTGTCTCGAAAAAAAAAAAATTATAATCAAGTTCTTCCTAAATTTTTATTTGCGAAAGAGCGAATAAAATCCTCCAATTTCGCGAGGAATTCGGCTCCGTTTTTACATATCATTAACGTATCGCTTACAACGAATTAAAGTAGTCAATAAAAAAGCAAAAAAAAAGTCGTCCGCGGCTCTCCGAGTCCACCGTTGACTCGACACAAACGGCAAATAATTACATCAGCGGGGCCAATAAAATTCATGCAGGAAAGCGTTAAAGCGTAAAAAGCTGCAGAAACGAGGCGTTAATTTTATACGTCGATAGCCGGATCGACGAAAGAAATAAAAAATAAAGAGAAGAAACCTCGTTCGTTTTTTGCCGACGATCGAAAGAGACCACGGACGTTTCGATAAAAGTTCGTTTCCTCGATGATTTACCGGTAGATTTCTGACCTTTAAATGCAACCGGCTCCTCGTGTTCCGTTCCCCAAGCCCCCGTGGCGGACCACTTGTCACGTAATCGCGAGTAGTTATACGGCATCCACTTTCGTCGATGCGGGATCGTCCATTGGAAGCGAAAGGTACGAGATACGCGAGATACAGCTCGGGCATGTATATTATTGTGTATTTGTCAGGCTGCGGCAACGGGGCCCTCCCATACCGAGTCCTCGCTCTTCCTCCGCCTTCGCAGTCACCTTTTCCGTCTCCTTTTCACCCCCGTTCGTCCGTCGTGCCCGTCTCTCTCTGTGTTCTACAACCTGCATTCCCGTAAGTATAATTCCTGGCGCGTTGTTTGTATGCGCATGTAAATGCACGGGTATTGTGTTTGCCGATGCCACACCACCGACGACGACGAACGCGTTCCGCGATGTGTTCCCCGCACGAGGCGTTAAACGCCGAGCGTTCGCTGCTTCGAATTCGAAACGCAGCTGCATCGGCCGCCGTGGCTTGTGTGCCAGCCGAATCTTTCCAGCCTTTTCGTACCTCTCGATTCTCGATGGCGAACGGAAACTGGGTCGCGGATCGACTTCCACGACGATTTTTCTTTTAACCGTTAAACCAGCAAACGGTTCGAACGTCTCTCTTATAAAGGATACCAGAAAGAATACTCTCGCCGTTCGGAGTACTCTTTCCTTACGCCCACGATACGGATCTTACGTAACGGCGCGGAGTATTATACGCGTCCGAGAAGGTTGTAAGCCCCCAAGATTGATTTCTTTCCGCGATTCCGCTCGCGGGACGGCGCGCGTATTCCGTTAGTCCCGGGATGACCGATGCAAATATCGCGGCTGGATCGAATTCCCCGCAACGATATCGTTTCGTCGCCACGAGGCACCGGCTCTTGTGAAGCAGACTTAACACCAGCCACGTTGCCAGCTGAACCATCCCGGGGCCCGACAACAGGAATGCCGTGTGTTAAAATGCCTTCTGCGGCTGTGTGTTCGAATCGTGCGCGCCTCGTGCGTCCCGGGTACTGTGTGAGTGCGTGCGTGCGTGCGTGGCCGAGTAGGATGCGTAAAACGTGCGTCTGCGTTCTCCCCGTGCTCAGCCTCGGGCCCAGCATCACCTGTCTTCCCTCTTCCCTCGGCAGCCCCTCTTCACCCTTCCGCAGCCGCCTATCTCTTACCTTTTCTCTCCTCTGACCGACGATCATCCTCTCTTTCCCTCCTGCTCCACCCAGGCCCCCTCTTTCATTCTCCGCTTCTTTCTCCGAGACCCCCTTCCAGAATGAAAGATAATAAAAAATCCCTCGAGAGCCTCCTAGGAGACTAGCTCGATTTCGGATCTTCGATTTTACTTTTGGTGATGTCGGCCCCCGCCGCTCCCCCGACGTCCCCTCCTCCCACTGCCTTGAGGATGGAACGTGCTCTCGACGACCGTAGATCCGTTCCTCTCGGAATCGAGAGCGGAAACGAAAGAAAAGAACGCATTGGTACCTTTTGACGCCGTAGGAATCGCCCTAAGGACGATGGCGGGCGCATACTATCGACTTTCCTTCCACCGGTGGTTTCGAACAGGGTTGAGGGAACGTTTTTACATCAAAATCTGTCTAAGTCTTAATAGAGTTCATCTGTTATCCGCCCTAAAACGCAATGAATTTCTCTAAGCTCTTGAAATTATGGACCATCGATGAAGATTGACAAATGCAATTTTTAATAATCAAAACCTTCCATCGGTGTCCACTACGAAGCAGATTGTTTTCCGTTTTCTGCACGTCAGAGGAAAAAAATCATTCGTCGCGATATAAATCAAACATCTCGACGAAGCGAGCAATCGATATCCGTGAAGAGAGTCGAGCGAAGAGACACGCGTCCAGGGTCGAAGACAAATATCTCTTAGCGTGCCTCGACGTTCGCGTTCCGTTTTAATGAGACACGCGAAGCGTTTACCGCGGCGTCCGCGTCGGGAAGCAATTTTTCAGAGACGCAATTTCGAAAACGGAGGAGCCCTCGGGCGAGTATCCAACGGGGGATCGACGGCTATTTACGAGCGAGCCGGGATTTCCACGTGGTTCCAGGAGGCGCGTGCTTGCGTTTACGGCGGTTGCGGTTTTGCGGTTTGCACGACAAGCATCGTCGTTTCTCGGCATCGATGTTGCCTACCGTGCTGCACCGGGGCCAGTCATCTTTTAGCGATCGCATTTGCCAACGTGGTCGCGTACATCGAATAGATCGTTAAACCCTTACGTCTCTTTTCCATATTTTACGTAGAAATTAGAAGCTTCCAATTGTCTGGAAAGAAAATTTTATAATAGTCCAGTGGTCAACGCGTTAGCCACGAAAGTCACAGTAACGTAGTTAGTAGCATGGAGGACAATTGTCATCTATTTTTCAAGTCATTCGATAGAAATATATTCATTTGGAGAATCTTTCGCGTAGACGTTACGCCGAGGACGTTGGCTAGATTTGACTAAAGTTCGAGGCGAACGTTTCGTCTTCACCCCGTCGCCATGCCGCGTCCGGCTATTCTCGGCAATGTTAAAAGCCCGTCTCGTTTAATTTCCTTTTTTTGTCTGCACGCGGTACATCCCACCCTTTCGTGCGGTGCACCTTCAGAGGTCTGCACCTACTCCTTCGGGCCCGTTTCAGCGCGCTACGAGCTAAACGTGCCCCGCGGGGGCCCGAAGACCAGCCAGCAGACCCTTGCTTTTACCCTTGACCGATCTCCCTTCGGACGCGTCTTCTTCGACAGTGCTGGACCCACGCCTCTCCGTGCCCCATACTCGTCGATACACGACGATATTTAAAAACCTTACCACAAATAAATATCTGTAAACTTACGAACGTCGACTTTAGTTTAAATTACTTTCAAGATTTATTTATTCGTCCCGCGTTAGAAACTGAACGAGTTAAACAGCCCGAACAATGCTACTAACCTAAGGTTACGCAACAACGGATTAAAAAAAATGATCGTTTCATGATTTTCGTAAACGGTGACGACGATATGACGAAATTCGCCAAGCACTCCATCCGATAACCATCGAGGAACGTTAACGTGGACGCGGCCGATCTAGGATCGAGGTTAGACCGAGCACGGCGACGCATAACTCGTAGAGGCGATAGTCAGTTACCGTCGACCATCAGAATTTTACCAGCGAGTTTATTAATATGCTAATACGTAATAAATCCGTTTGGTACTTTCCGTTTCATTGGCGATCCCGTGCGCCATTCGATATCGCTTTCTCGACACGGGTCCGCGATACGAAATCAGGCTGTAAAGTAGCCAAAGGTTAAGTCGCGTTATTGTCATCGCAGCTAGCGGCTACAATTTATTAGGGTTATTATTCCAACGGTGTATAGGCGATCGGAGGATTACGATTTCGCGCGGAGGAGCGGAACTACCGTACCTTTCACTTCCAACGAGGAGACACGGATAATAGTCTTCGATCGTCGTTGTCGTCGGCACAGCGTGCATACGTAACTCGTAAGTTCGTGCTTCGAAGGGATCTCTCCGCGCGCTGCGTTTCTACGCTCACGTCCGCGCCCGCGACGCCGTCGGGGAGAGACAGAGAAGACAAGAGGGGCCCTCGACCTCGGAACACTGTTACGTGTCAGGTACCATAGCCGTACGCGTGAATAAGTTATGGTCGGTCTGCCATATCCACGAGGCAGCACGCGTGCATCAGCCTCGATCCACGCTTCTCTCCGTCTCTCCCCGGAGAGAACGCGGTGTTTCCTAGTATCCGAGACGTTAACCTTGTATAACCAACCGACACCGGTGCTTTCGAGACGACCGTTCGATTCTCTTCGGCGTGTACCGTTCTTTTCATGCCGTTGCGCCGATTACGAAATCTTACTCGAACGAAGACGAAATCGTCGCCGTGTCCTGCGCCGTCCGGAACACCAGAATTCCTCTTTCGGGGTGGCCCGGGAAACATCAACAAATGTATCAAAAAGTTGATCTTCCTTGATGAAATTGTACGATCTTCGAGCAACGGTAGCAGATCAGGGTAGCAAGAAAGGTGAGACATCGTCTCTTTGCTTCTGTATTTGAAAGTTTGCACATTGACATCCAAGATGCAAGCACTTCGATTATCCGCGCATCCCCCGAAGATCGTTCGATTCTTGGACGTCGGATCAGCGACTCGTCGGTTCGCCAGGAAGGGTAAAGAGGAGAAAGGACGGAGGACACGAGGGTGTCCCAAGGACTCCCCATCGCGAACGGTGGCGCGAGTTATTTCTCCGGGACGTAATTCACGTCGATGGGGTTGGGGGGCCCCCTCGGGGCTCCTTTGGTTGCTCGCATTGTCCTCTCTCCTCCCGAGGCGCACCTTTGAGCTCCCGCATTCTGCGTAGCGTCACTTTATAATATTTACAGCCCTCCGCCAAATTCCTTCCGCGCCGTTTTATCTTGGTGACGGTGTCCCTCCCCCTCCGCGTCAGGGTGGGAGGACGAAGGGCTGCGGTTCTGGCGGCGCGTCGATTCCTCTGCCCTTCGAGGGAGCCCGATCGGGACCAGCGGCGGCCTTTGCTCGATTTTCTCCATTTCGATCGGGGGAGAGCAACGAATTTCGGGTATCGTGGTCGTGGACCGTGGAGAGAAACAGGAAAAGGAGCGAAACGAGAGAAAAAGGGAGAAGGTCGTAGCTGGCCCCTAGCGTACCGAACGGAGAAACGACGGGACTCGAGACGAGACGAGACGAAGGGAGCCGAAACGAGGAGAGGAGAAACGAGGGAAGCGATCGTGCATGCGTCTTCTATTTGTTAGGAGGGAGAGGCTTCGTCGGCTCGTAACCGCGGCCTCTTATAAGCCCCCGATGGGGGCCCCCAATCGGACACATGAAAGCCAAAAAGCCGAAAGTTGTCGTTGATCTAGTGCTCCACCGGCCGCTTAACTAGGGCCCGATACCTTCGGATAAGGCCCCTCTCGCCCGCTCCCGACGTACCGGGCCCATCGACGGTTCGACTGCGTGGACCCGCCGTCATCTATTATATCCGCCAACCACCCTTTATCGGGACCTCTCCCGCCGACTATCGGCTACCATGGTTCCTCCAGGGCCCTTCGACGATCCACGCCGCCCGGGGGTGGACGCCTTTTTGTCGCGATACCTGGAGAACTTGGCCCTCGTCTCCGCAACGATCGCTTTTCGCAGCTTTTCGTTCGTCGATGGCCGATCTCTGTTAACTCTACGAGGTCTCAGACATTTTTAATATGGGTGACAGGACTTTTGACAAGTAGTATCCAAAATGTTAGAAATTTGGTCCGACAGTCGACGCGTTAGAGTGTTACCACTTATTGCACAGTACCGTAATTATAACGAAAGTAAATAACGTTGAAATATACGATATGAAAATTGCTTGCGAGAATAAAAGAAGACGATGGAGTCGAAGCAGAGAGGACAGAGAAAAAGGAAAACAGAAAACAAGACGAAGAGAGGAACGAAGAAGAAAAGAAAGCACCAGACTACATGATATATGACGATATATAGTACAGCCTCGATTTAGGGGACTAATTGGGGGGATGAGGTATCCGTTGAATCCGTACGTCCGGTTAAATACGAAAGTTCTCCAAGGATAGAATAACGAGGTTACCCAAAAAGTAGCGACGACCGAAAGGAACTGTCGATAGCCTGTCGAATAAAGTTTTCATTTTACACGTAATACTTATCTTTGCATCTTCGAAGGAAAAAAAGATATCGCAAGACTCGTTGACCGGACCGATAGTTTCGCCGATCGGAAGCTATCGCAACGTGTCGCAATTAAGAGGATTAAGATAACGATCGGCGATCGCGCGGCGTCCCGTAATTTCCAATCAGCCCGTATCAAGCGGCGACAGTAACATCGGCTGAACTTCGAGCGGATCCCGGTGAAGCTGAGTCGACGTCTCGAAAAGTTTCGCGAAACGTTGTCCGCGTAATCTGGAGAAGAGTCGAGCTGCGAGCGTGCATATAAAACTCGCCAGGCTCGTTTCTTCCTGCAATAGAGACGCGCAAGGTCTCGACTCGAGCGGACATCGGTTCACTCGCGGCAACACGCTCGTCACGGACGAACGAAGAATTTTTCCAGACCGAGCTGGGTTTACGGACAGGTTGAGCCGTGGCGCGCACACACGAGCGGCGCGTCTTTTAAAAGCTGGCAGTCAGCCGAGATTCAAAGGATCGTGTTGCAACGCTCTTCCTCCCAAGGCTTTTCGCGCGGCCGTGCAGGCGTCCCGTAGGCGTCGAGCGTGTTAAACGCATTCCACCTTAGAGGTTACGCGTTGCGAAATCGCGCGAAGCGCGTGAGCGTCGCGTCTCGTTAGCCGCGATTCGCGCGTCCTTGCCTCAAGTTCACGTCCCGCGTCGCCGCTGTGTCGCCTTCGATAAGGATCATCCCCACCGATACGCGAAATTTCCTTCGAAATCGGGCATTTTCATCTATTTTTATACGTTCCCTCATTGGTCAGGATCAGAAGGATCTCGTACCAGGGAGACGCAAAATTAAAAACTAGATCCGAGAAACGATGTCTTCGCGATCAAGAGGTGACATTTAAGTATCGTTGTTCTGCGATTCGAAAGGATGAGTACTGGAAGTGGTGGAGCCAGAGGGTAGAAGACACGTTCGTGATCAAGTGGTCGTAAAGGCTACTAGGCCAGGCATATAACAACGATTAGTGGCTGAGACCCTGAGAGAGTTACAAGATAAAACGTCTCTGGAATCGAATATTGTAGTTAAGAAGAGTCGCGTAGGTGTTTCTGTGATTCAGAATGATGAATCCATCCTGGCGGGGATGGGAATCCAAACGTCACACCTTACGGAAGGCATAAAGATGAGAAAACGAACCGTGGCATTCTAGGGTTAACGCGGAATGGGCCGTATAAGAGAAGCATTTCGCGATTAATACCCGGTTGCGGTCGTCGCAGATTCGTTTCCGAGGTTAAGGGACACCCGACACACGACCGCCGTTAGGACGCGTAAGTGGTCTCCTCCGTGGAGACGAGCGTCGTTCCGTCGCGATTGGAAATCACTCTCGAGCCGCAGTTTGCAACCGCAATACTCTCCGCGGTAATTCAATCGTTGCTGAACGCCGAGAAACGGTCGACGTCGATTTACCGTTTTACGTGTGGCTGTCGGGTGTCGAGAGACGATTTTGAAACGAGACTATACGAAACCGCCACGGAAATCGAACAGGAACCTTGGCAAGTCTTCGCGAGGTATGCACAAACCCAGGCAACAACTACCGGCATCGCGTACTTGGCGAGTTGGCAA
The DNA here is from genome assembly GCF_051014445.1 of Colletes latitarsis. Taxonomy (NCBI): domain Eukaryota; kingdom Metazoa; phylum Arthropoda; class Insecta; order Hymenoptera; family Colletidae; genus Colletes; species Colletes latitarsis. The sequence continues at coordinate 19,126,798 of NC_135135.1, read as the reverse complement.
ATTGATTATCAAATAAAACAACATTCTACACGGCAACTTACAAGGAAAGGCTAAAGCTGACGATAAATTTTGAAAAGCTTTTGTACGATCGTCCTACGTTGAAAATATGGCGCTTTGCTGACAAACGTTGATAAAACTATGATAACGCGTGTCCGAATGATTGGTATCCGGTTTGTACCAAGTCAAGTAGCAACGGTTAAAAATTCGCGAAGACGGAAATTATCTAGACGAGTCGAGAGACGAGAGATACTGGCCAAACTTGGCTATTTGTTGCAAGTGGGCCCGACGATACTCCGGGACGACCTTTCGGTCCACGTTGACGATTATCGGCAGGATTCCTAGGCAGACCGTTCTTCCTAAACCGAGTATCATAAATTGAACTTTCTCTCGTCTTCTGCAGGACGAGCAGAGGCGTCAAGGCGCGTACGTGTATCCCGAGGCGCCTAGGCCGTCGGTGCCTTTTGTTTTTAGCACGACGGGTGACATTTCGAGCGTCTAGGCCAACCTTGATGCCAGCGCTGAAATTCCGTTTCTATCGATGTTCCAGCTTCGACGATCTTTCTCTTTCCTCCGGAGGACAGGAGAATCGCGAATACAAATTCTCCGCAGAGTCTTTCGATACTGGTAGCAATTAATCGCGAAACAGGGTCCTTTTTCGACGAGCTCTCTCGCGGCCAAACCGTGCACACGATGTCACAGTAAGAAAAGACGGATAGAGATCGATCGTAGTAGCGGGGGTGTAGTGGAAATGTAGAATCGTATTGCAACATTTGTCACAGTACTTACTTTGTTAATCTCAAATACTCTGAAAATTCGTTTCTTTAGTTCCCTAGTGGAAAGTCCCGTCATCCATATATGGGGGACGTAGCAGTTAACGCGTTACTACTTTGATAGTTGTAACAAGTATGTGTGATTTTACTGTTTCTGCTCCGACATTTATTCTTCACGTAAGTAGCTATAAAAAACCTGTTTGGTGTTGACATGATATTAAATACGTGTTGTTAGTAATAAAATTGTAAATGCAACTAAACCGTCCTCTCGTATAAATCAATTAATTGGACGTGAATTTGATAGCAACATCGACTTTAGAATGTTTAACGTTGCACCGATTTCTCTCCGTTCTTTTAAATTCTTGCCAATTCAAAAAGGTGTCGGACGTAAATAATCTACCGTAAGTATTCCCTGGTAAGTATCCCTAACGTAGATCGATGAATCGATCGAGGCAGTGCTCTATTACTAAATCATGGAAGTAGTTACAAGAACCGCTTAAATCGGATTTCAATTGCATTCAATGGCCACTACAGGCGACGATCCTCAGAAGAAACAGTGGAAGCGAATCCCTTGCAAGAATCCCAAACGCGGATGGATGCATGAATCGAGGCAATACTCTACTACTAAGACGAATACTAATTCTGAAGATTCGAGTCACCTGTTAAAGGACAGAGTCGAACCTAAAAGTTCCTCTAACGTCAGAATCGACCACCGGTTCGTTCAGAAGCAATATTCTTCTTTTAGACGCATAACATCGAGAAAAAGTGCAAGGTTGAATTCTGTTCGATTCGACGTGGAACGATTGGTACACGGCACGGAATCGTTCCTATCTTCACGAGGTGGTCGAGCTCGGTGGAAACGTCCAACGAGCAGTCGAAGCCAACCAAACGACTTCTACTTATTGCGTAATTCCACAGTGACGAAGGCGAGCAGGATCGCGGCTCTAGACCATTTATATATATATATTTTTTTACATACGCGTATATACATATACAAACGCATGTAACACGACATTGAATGTACAACCGATGAGCGTTCGTGTAGCAACGCACACGGTAGGACAGCTACGCGTACAAACAACCGGGAGCTTTTTTCCTGTTGGTCGTTCGTTTTCCTTTTGCCGATTAAACGAGTCTTTCCGAACTTCTTTTTCGCGAAATTCCACGGAGATTTTACCCTTTGGAAATTTCCTACGAGGCCAACTACCGCGCAACGTATCCAAGCAGCGTTTAATACTACGAGGATATTCGGTTCGACAGGCAGGAACGCGATCGTGCCATTTGACCGACTACCTGGGCATCTTGAGTAATTTGCTTTTCATTAACCTGCATGCTATTAACTAAAATAGGTCGTTGAACAACTGGAGTGCCTCAAGAGCATGGATAGATCAGACGTATAGCGATGATACTGCTTTCGTGTATTCCTGAAGATCTTCGATGACATCTTCTGTTCAAACCCAACCCCCATCTTTTTTCAAATAACTACGAATCGTTGGTGTTTTTTTCTACCTAGTTACGAATCTTGAACGGAGTTACAGGTTGTCCCAGTTTCTAGAATCACGACCGAGAAGAGGGAAGGATTTCTCGTTTCGCAAGCTCGGTCATGTTTCAGCCGACGACGAACGTGGACGTCGCGCGAACATTATGGAAGAAGTATGCGCTCATCGGGACGCGTTAATTAATAACGTCCAGAATGCCGTCGAGAGTCAGGGCTAAGCGCGGAGTCACGGTGTGCATCCACGACACACGTAAGTAAGTAGGCACCGTGCCGTTTTCTCGAGCGGATGCCGTATCACCGCAAACGCTCTGCGCCAGGCGTAAATTATCGTCGACTGGCACGACCTCAAGGCTCGTACTCGGATGAGAGTAGGCAGTAGCCGGACGATCGAGCCACGATCGAGATAACGGGGCTTAAACGTACCTAAGGCGTTTTCGTCTACCACGACGCACCAAAGTGGAGCTCAAGGCCGGTTCTCTATGCAGGAGTTACTTTCCTTCGATAGCTTCGCCCGATACCGATGAAATTGCTTTTAAAATCGAAGCTGGCTCCCGTTCCAGCATGCTACTTTGTCTTGAACTTTCGATAGTTTTTCCCGGGAAATGTCTCGTCGTGCAGGTGGATCGACGGATCGATATTAGACCAGACGCACCGCTGGATCCTTAAGGGCGCGATTATAGTTAAGGACGAGGTACACGATTTTCTCCATCTCTTTGTCAATTTTTATTAATGAGACGGATCGATCGATTCGTGATCTTGTTTTTTTAGTCACTCGTTGGGACATATTGGAATTTACGTTGGTGCAAGTTTTGCACTCCAATGCGCGAGTAATGATTCTGCTATAACTGTTGGATTTCCGGCACTTTATAATTGAAACGACATTGGCGAATGGTTATACTTGTTACAATACTTAGAACGAAGGAGAATACTCTTGAAGAAAATTTAGCAAAGAGGCGATAAATGGTTTGGTTTCAGCTTTCACAAAGAAAAGGGTCCTTCTAGCGATTGTTTCGAACAAAAGCGATTTTACAGCAGTCTCATCTAAGAACAAATTTTGAAAAATATGGACTTGAAAATTGTCCACATGATGTTAACGCTACTACTTGTCATCGTTATATAGAGTATGCGACTGTTGCAAGGTCTAACGCAGTTAGTATTCGCTCTTTGTCGACGGGACTTATTATTAGAAAGATGCTAGTTGCCATCGTTGAAAGGATAACCACGAGAAGGTATTTTTAAAATATCGATGAACCGTTAGCTAGCAAAAAAGGTTGGTTTTAATTCTTAATCATCAAATTATTTTCGTACTATAATGCTATGCTGTGCCGATACTATCGTTCACAAATGTATCGCGAGGTCCTTGAATACCACTACGTCGGATGAAATAAGGCATTCTGATTCTTTCCACGAGAATAGCTCTCCGCCAATTGCATCGGCATTGATCCTGACTTTAGAACGTTTGATCGAGTACGCTTACACCGTCACGAATTAGATTTCTTCGGCGATACTGCGCGTAGGTCTTTCGAAGAGTGATTATTACGGCAGGCGCGATTGTAATGCGCCGTGTATCGCAGGGCGTGTCTCTTGTACGCGAATAAAATAAACGAAATAACATGGTGTTACGACCAAAAAGAACCGCTCGACGCCACGATGTTTCCGTCAAAGACGACGGAACGTTCGTCTCGTAAGCGTGTTCCCTTTTCTTGTGTTTTTATTAGAACGAAAGTAGACCGTGTAAGGTACAGTTAAGTAGAGAAGAATATAACGATCGCAATTTGATTTCTAAAATCAAGTGTGAAAACTTCTCTAAAATTCACACAGGACAAACTAAACACAAACCGAAGTAGTAGTAGAAAAATGCATAAATATCGACTAAACGCTTCCATAAATCCACGTTATATCTGCAGATACCGTTAAATTAAATTCCACGTATCTCAACCTTATTAAAAGTTTCAGAATACCCGGTTGGATTGGATATATCGTCCAATACCAGTCCATGCTCTGTACAGTAGGACCTCGATTATTGCATGAGAGTCTCGTTCATTGCAAAGCGTTGACAAGTGGTAGGAATGGTCACTTAGCAACCACTGAAGTTGAAGGGGGGGATAAGTAGTAATTGTGACCATAGGTAGTAGATACATACTGGGTAAGTGGAACTCCTCATTGGATTGGTTATCTTGATTACAAGCTTCGATCATTGCAGCAATTCTCAGTCCAGTTTTCCTGCAGTAATCGAGGTTCTACTGTATTTCATATTATCACCCTACACACTCTATGTTATACCTTAGATCAATTCCACGACAAGACTCATGAACGATTCTTGTCATATTTACTATTAGAATTTCTCTGTTAACGAGTATTGTTTAATTATCGTTTGTTATGTACGTTTACGTTAGTCTACGGTTCACATTAATATTACCGATTCTCGCGATACAAATCGACCTTAAGTTTAGCAGTGGACATCGTTTGAACATCGAACAAACACAGTGTTTACGGAGGAAAGGAGGCTGGTCGTCCGACACTTGGTCGCAGTTCAACGTCGCCTTTACACCCGGCGGAAGGTGAACTACATATTATTCCGCCGTGGACCCAGAAACCGGGTAAAAAATAGAGCGAAAAAAAAATTGACCAGAGAGTCACAGATTCGAAGGTATCGGAGTGTCTAAAACCGGTACGGGCAGCGGCTGGAGCGGTATCGCGTATCCTGGAGGGGGAAGGGGCGTACAGGGGGAGGGAGGGAGAGACAGGAGGAAAAAGAAGGATAAAAATGAAACCTGAATTTTCGATCGGCGATCGTCGTAGATCGAGATAAAGCGGAGGTAAACGGAAGCCAGGCGACACTGGTTCGTGGCCAGGCTTTCGGCCGGAGCCGTTAAGAGTTGGGAGCGGCTCCGTGACAGAACTGGTCTTAGAACGGCAGACCTCTGAGACCTTCCTCGAGGACTATCGGGGCAACGGGGTACACACTACGCTCCGACGGCCTGTACGCTCGCAACAGACCGTTTAATGTCACGTTTAGTCTCGCGAAGGATACCGCGAGCGCTCGCCTTGCGCGAAATCAACCCCGGTAACCACCCACCGCCTCCCTCTCCTTTCGTCTCCGTCCATTCCGCTTCCTCCCCGATGACAACGACAATAAATGTTTCTTTCGCCTCGAAACGGTGTAAATTATGCTAAAGTTAACGCGTCGCGGCGAGTTCTAGGTTGACCAGGCTCGTTGCAAGACCGTCTCTAGCGTCTTTTTCAAGAATTTATGAAGCCCCCGGTCGACGAGCTGCACCGGCTCGAGCGTCGTTTTATGGTGATCGTAAACTTACAACTATATTCGTAACAACAATCGGGATACGGCTGAATTAATTGCGCGGCTGCGTGCTCGATCGAGAACGTCGTTTCGTTATGGGCAAAAAGACGGAAGGGAACGAACGTAAATCAAAAAATGAGAAGATTACGTAAGGCGTTTAACTGCATTTCTTTTTTATTTAAACGCGTCGAAGAAAACAAAGAAACGTTCCTCGTCGAGGCGGCGGGAGACGTAATTGGTCTTCCGGGCGAGACCGACGCCGATTCCAGATTCCTCGAATCAATTTTCGTCGATCATATCCCGGATCGGTCGGTTTAAATGAACTCGTCCGACGTAGGGTGCCGGAGGTATTTACGCTCGTCGGTCTGCGCCGCACGAAAGCCACAAGGTCGGGCCGCATTAATAAAACAAACACAATGTACGACGCAATTCTGCATACAAGTAGGCTGTCCGTCCCCGAGGCGACGGTTTCCACGTACGATCGACAGCTACTATCTCGAGAACGCTGGACACGCCGTCGTCTCTATCCCCTAACCGGCCGCGTGCCTTTTTAGGCTAGGTGGGGAACCTTTTGGCATTGGAAGGCCGCGTGTCGCTACACCGGATTCCTCCTGAGACCCCACGCTTCGTGCACGATCAATTTTCTCAAAATTATTACTCGAAACGTATACGTTCAATCTACGCGTGGCTCGTCTGTGGCGAACAGGTGACGCTAATGGCTGTAAACACTACCGCCATATGTGGTCTACGAACCCCGCGTCATTCGTGAAACTTTCTAAACCTTGCCCTACCCTATCGCCTGCTAGTTCAAAAATCGTACAAATCCATTATACGGAGCGAGACATTTAAAACAGGCCGTGTGAATAATTTATCCACACGATAAAAAAAGAATGAATTGGATCAATCTTACTTCGTTTCAACAGGGACATAATCTCATGTTAATAGTTTTTTTGTAGACGAACACGTGAAAGAGATAGGAAGGTTGACTTCACTTTTTTTCCAAATGGAGTGATCATGTTTGTTTACTTACACTCTAATAGAGCGTTCAGGGTTAAAAAGGTCATTCAAGTTGTCGAAGGTCAACTGCGACGGAACTATTTAAGTAAACACTGCTAATACAGGTGTACAAAATGGAGATCTGCTAATGTATATTTAGACGTTACAGTGGAAAAGAGTTAACCAGAAACTGAATGGTAAACTAATCGCTATTTATTAGCTATTTATCGGGTGGTAGTAGACTTTCAATATACTTCTGCTGGAACGGACATTCTCTAATTAACAGATACTGTCTGGCTCCGGTGCTTAACGAAGGATAAATAGTCTTGCTTACTTTCCAATAACTTTTTAAGGAATTTTCAACGAGCAAGACGTAGAAATTTCAACAGACATGCTTTTATTGGGACAAGAAGGAGGAAATCCACGGTTCGCGCGAGAGACAGATCGAATCGAACGTACAAGAATCGATTTAAACCTAAATTCGTTCGTTACTGGTTCGTAGTTCCGGTCTTAGTTTTTCCAACGATCGGTTTTCGGTCGCCTACAGTCTTCTCCGGGCAAAATTGGGGAGTTAACGAGAAACTTCTAAAATGTAAGGCGTACCGATCGAAACGATCGACGCGCGGCGTTCAACGCGTCGAATTATCGTTAACCTCGGGGGAATCGAATCGCAGATTAAAATTACATTTCGCGTAACGCGCGCACGTCCCATCGTGTCGAGCTACCGGTTCCAATTAGCGCGGCGATTTTTGCGCGAGCATCCGGTGGCTCCGAGTCGTTCCGAGATCCATTTATAGGAGATGCCACACCGCGTTATTATCCAATGCATTCGTAATGGGCGCGCTCTCGCTCTTTGCTCTCGCCGGCCGAGTCCTCTAATGAATGGTTCGAACGCGAGACGTTCATGAGACGCGTGGAAACGCCTGATATCCCCCCTCTCCCCTCCTATCTCTTATTTTCAATGCCCTCAACACCCACGCTTTCGCGTCGCAGCGGCGATCGCCGCGTGAATTCGGGTCTAGGTCAGCTCTGTATTTTGGACGCTGGTTTCGTTGAATGAAAAATCAATTCTTTTTTATTTTAACGAAAGAGTGACAGAGATTTTAATGGACTGTTTTGTGCCAAGCCTCGAGCGCGTAGCATCACTCTTTGCACTTAATTACATTTTCAATGTATTTACCTACGATGTTACTTACTCTAACAACATTGCTCAAGAAATACGCAGAACCGAACGCAAATAGTCGTCAGTCGCGTATTACGAACTTGACACTGTTGTTAGGCATTGCTCGATCCTCGAGATCGTAACTTTGCATTACTCTCGTACCCAGACGTGGTCGAGAACGGATCATTGAAATGATGAATTGTGAACAAAGAACGTCGGATACGTTAAGAGAAAGAAGACTCACCGATCGAATTTTCCATACATTTTGATAAACGTAGAAGCAAATGCAAAGAAACGACGATGTAGACTGAAATCGCAAGTGCGTCGTAGTTTTGTCGCGAAGCGTACGTAGCCGGAAGTTCGGTTCGTGACACGCGTAGCTCGTTTCGCGGGGTTCTTCTTCCATCGGGGCCAGAGTCCGCGTCGTTACGTCCTCCGAGAAACTGGCGGCGATTTCCGCGGGATTCTGTCCACGCGGCGGTACGTTACGGCTGGTGGAACTGGTTCGCTTACGTTGGCGTTTGCCCGCGGTTGAAAGGACGAGCAGGACGAAAAAACGACGCTTTACGAAACGGGAAGGGCAGGCCGTGTCACATACCGGATTTTCCGGTATATCTAGACGCGACTAAGCGCGCTCGAACGAGGCCCGTGGCGCGGAGAGGGAACAGGTACGCGCAGGAAGCACCGGTATTGGTAGACACGCGTGTGTCGTGACTTTTCGCGATACGCGTTTTGAATTAAGCGACTCTTGTCCTCGCGCGATTTTGCGCGCACGGTACTGGCTCCCGAGGGCAAGTGTCAACGGACACTGGACAGCGTCGACCTCGCGGAAACGCCGACACCGACTCGTTCCCGTTGCGAAATCGCTCGCGAGATCGTCACCGGTTTGCACTGGACTTCGTCAAGCACGACGCTAATATCCTGCCAAGCGGCGACCACGGATCAATTTTCTCCAAACGTATAAATTACAAGTCACACTTGGTAGAATTCAGGATTTCAAATTCCACGAAGAAAAGGAACGCGACAAAATTATAAGACTTGATCTTTCGCGCTTCGTTTACTAATGTGTTGTACCTTCACCTATCGCTATATGCTATCGTAAAGAACGCTGGTAATTTTGTTGATTATATCGGCAACGAAGGTGACGCGTGGAACATGATTTTCTAATTACCTTGAAAATATTCGAAACTGCCAGGCGTTGGGAAACACTGGTCTAACCGGAATTTATCAGACACTTATGGACTTTCGCGGCTCGGTTTCGCGAAGAATCCCGCGGTCATCCGGCGTGAAAAACAACGCCGAACGATTTGCATTTCCGCGAATAGGAACGCGATGCTCGTTTAACCCCGGCGCTTGGACGACTCGACGGAAGAAAAAATATGGCGCGATGCGCGGTAAACACGACCGGCAAAAAAGGACACCATAAATTACGTTCCCGTGGCCGGATAACAGGATTATGATCCGTGCAAGTCGGCCCCGGGAAACGCGGAACGATCGAACACGCTCGATGCGGGTGTGCAAACGTGTTCCTATTTTTTTCTTTTTTATCGCGCATTGTTCTCGCGTTTCGCTTCCACCATCGCGAGCCGTCGATCTGCGAAAATTTCCGTCGTTGACTTTGGATCGTTCCGCGTCGGTCCCTTTCCGATTTTTCTCGCGTTTCTTTCGGCTTCCCTTTTTTTTTCTCCTTTTTTTCCCCCCCACCGTCGAGGTGCAACGCGACACAGGTTGCGCTTGACTCGCGACACGATTACCATACGATCTGCATATCCTCGTCCTCCCTCCCGCCCCACCTCCCCCTCTCGACGACTACTTCCCGTAGCTGTAAATAGCATTGCGACGTGTCGCCGATTGGAACATAAAAATTGACTATTACTTCGTCGATAGTTCGTGTAAAAGATACGAGGTTTTCCTGTATCCTTCGGCCGCGGTGATTTAGATATTATTTTTTTATAGTACATACATGTGCATGATAATGTGTTAAACTTTCGGTAAAGAAACGTCAAATACTGTGGCTTGTATTTATAACGTATTATAAAAATCTGATAAATATGGCAAATAAATGTTAAAAATGACAGAAAGTCGTAGACGTCTTCGTGGCTCGAAAACTCGATATGCAAAAATTTTATTTTCGATGAAGAACATCGGCTTTTTATCAAGGCGATCAGTTACGACTAATCTAGTGGTATTTCACCATTATGTATCTAACATGCTTGACAAAGGTCACGATGTTCGCGTCATTTATACGGATTTTCGGAAAGCCTTTGACTTTGTGAGCCGTTCCATCCTAATACCAGAGTTGAAGGTCACAAGAATTGAAGGTAATTTAATGTCGTAGGATTTCTAGTTTTTTCACGAATAGGACACAATTATTTCATCCGTAATACCTCGAGGCTCGTATCCTGGCCAACTTTTATCCAATATTTTCATTACCGATACCGTTGAACTAGTTTCTCGTTTCTGTAGCAAACTAAACATAAAAAAAGAACTCGTATCAAGTATAATAATGGTGCCTGTCCCTGTTTCAGACCGAAACACGTGTCAACGGGAAAGTAACAAAAATATCGCGTTAGTCGAACGACGCGAGAACGATATCCCGAACGGTGTTCTAATAATCGGTTGCGGGTTAGCGATACTCGAAGCTCGAACGGTACAATTACATGCTAGCTAACGTTGCATCTAATGGCAGCAATCGTACCGAGGGATACGATCCTCTAGAGCAAAACGTTCGTATTAATAACGCAACAATTTACAACCTGTACCTGTTTAACGTTGAAAATTGCCAGTTTGCGACAACGTGAATCGGCTGCGTGCTACCGTTGCCAAGGTCTTGGCCTACGATAGGAAACGAGGAGCGGGCAGTCGTCGATCGTCGAAATTTCATACTTTCGCGACCTTTCGAAGTTTCTCTCGACACGCCCCCCATCGGTTCACGGTCCGTGTCGCGATTGCACGGCAAAGTGAACGGTGCCGTGCGATATTTAAGCGGGTATGCGTGCGCGATAGGTGAGCTACCGGTGAACGCAGGTGTCGGTGAGACCCGCGCGCTCGCGCACGCCTTCCACACGCGAAGCACGCCCAACGCTCGCTGTCATCGAGGTCTCCTTCGAGCTGAACTCGTTCGAGTGGCGATAAAAAAAGTGAAAAGAAAAAAAAAGAAAAGAAAAATGTATCTTTTAAACGTATGCACTATTTTGTGCGCGACGGTCAAAGGTCCGCCAGGTACAAAATGCAAGATACGCGCATTAACCAGACCGGTCGCGATAATACGCTGTTCGTATCGATCGTTATCATTATTATTCTATTCTTTTTTTTTTTAACCGAACAGCTTAGTTCTAAATACCGTCCCGACGACCTGAATAGTTACACGTACACGTATAGATTGTACAACACATAAAATACTTAAATTAACTGCTAAACCTGCACATGCAGCCGACACACACGGATCAGAATTAATAGTTCGAACGTGACTTTACTTTACGCGAATTATCATAACGAATTGGTCGAAAAGGTCTACTATTAGTTCCCACTATTCTTATCGTTAAACACGCGATTGGAGCCCTCATCTTGAATTATCCCTCATTATTTTAACATAACCTGCGTACACGACTTTCATGCTTTTCTTATTTTTCTACACACTTTTCTTTTATTACGAGTTAGGAGTTATTGCAATTAAATAACACAAGAGTGATTCGGCAGGCAGTGTAGGAAACACTAATGCACGCACGATTATAAAGCGGACAGAAACTGTTTCCGTATACCTGGAAGATGGTGTTCGTTTCCAGGTATGCATCCATCTGATTCACCGTACCGTTATCGAATCGTCTAAAATTCGACTGGCCCAATTCTGCGCGAGTTGCAACTCGAACGGGGCATTGACGAAACGCAAGGTCGAGGCGCGCGCGGTTCACCTGCTCAAATATTGTCTATCTGCGTTCACATCTTCCTCGACGTGGTGGGTTTTGCACGCGTTCCCGGCTAATTACGTTTCGCACCGAAATATGCATCGGTCACGCGCGATCCTTCGCCACGTTCCGCCGGTTACACGGACATTTACACGGCCACTTGCGCGTTTCTTTCGGCGGACTTTGCACCTGGCGGTTGGACAGCGTACTCAAAGGGGGGATTCTAGTGTAGCAGCTCTAAAAACAGATGATATTCATGAATTTTTTTCACAGAATCATCGATGATATCCGAATCAACTTTTATCGAATTGTATAGGGTGTTCGGCCAACCTTGGGAAAAATTTTAATGAGAAATTCTAGAGGACAAAATAAGACGAAAATCAAGAATACCAATTTGTTGATTGAGGTTTCGTTAAAAAGTTATTAACAAAATTATTATTAAAAATTATTCATAAAATTTATTCACCTACATGAATTTTTTTCTCGAAAGTGCGTAGGATTTCGGGGGTATGTCTATTCACCAAAAATGATTGTAATTCACCCCTGCAACCAAATATAATTTTTTTAGAATGATTTGAAATTTTTTAACTTCGCAAAAAATTTTCCGGTCAGTATGGAACTTTCAACGTTAATAACTTTTTAACGAAGCCTCAATCAACAAATTGGTATTCTTGATTTTCGTCTTATTTTGGCCTCTAAAATCTCCTATTCAAATTTTTCCCAGAGGTGGCCGAACATCCTGTATAGTGCCACTTTTAAAACACAGAAGAAATGTTATTCACCGCGCACGGGCTAAAATGCTTTTGATTTTTTGAACCTATTGCACTAGAATCGCCCTACGATTTCTCTCTGGTAGAAACGGAACGTTGTCGATACAGCTAAAAGTGGTTGAAAGGTCGACTGCTCGGCTCGGATCGTCGCGATTAACGATCTTCTTTCATAGGATGGACGGTCAACCGGCGATACGCGGCCAATAATTCTTGTCGTAGCCAGCCGTTCCTAGAAAATTAAGCAAACCACGCTATCGAGCTTGTCCGTCGACGTTGTCGGACCAATCAGGGTCAGCGAGATCGACTTTCTTGCGAGATTTACTGCCGCCGGTAAGATTCCACTAATTTTACGCTCCCGTAGGTCGCAAAACTTCGCTCGTTTCGAACGATCGTCGAACGAGAATCGGAATCGAGCTGACCTCCGGAGACCTCCCGGAGTTTCCTTCGTCGAAATCATAAAAGTTCCTTCTCGACCGCTTTAAACGAGCGCCGAATTTGAAACGAAAACCGATGTATCAATTAAGGGAGGATGGGATGGGGGAACTTTGTCCAAGCGTTCTTTGAAACATCGAAAACAGACGTTCTCGCGGTTCTCGCGAGACGTCAGGAAACCACGTTCTTCCTGACTTAAAATGTTGGAAAAGTTGGCTCGTTTCGAACGTCCCTGAACGGCAATCGCGAACCGTCAGGATCGCGACGCTCCAAATCGCCAGGTTCCACAAAAATCAGCGGCGTCTGTCCAAGCGGGAACTTTAGGAGTTTTAGCAATCCATTTGCGGCGAAGAGATCAGAAAACAAGGACGTCTGTTCCCCGAATTTATAATTTTCCACAAATTATACGCGTCGCGTTCGACACAAAGTATATTTATTAAATTCTAACGTTACTCAACAATTTTTTTCAAATACGCGAACACGTGTCGTGCGTCCATACCAATTAATGAATAATTTTATTGACATCGACGACACTGAAAACTTGTCTCTAAAATATTATTGACTGCCATAAATTGATTATACATTTACGGTCCGCGACACGGTTGCAAAGTGCAAACTGGTCCCGAGGCGAGGCAACGGGGTCTGATTTTATATCGTCGCCTACAAGTTTTTTGGCTTTAATTCCGCATTGATTGTCCTGATGGGACTCGCGCGGGAATTTAGCGTGACAGTAAACGTGTTAAGGAGCGAGGTGTGCACACCGATGATGTAGTCGGATGGAAGTTGCGACACGAGCTGCGTAGCTCGCATAGATGGCGGCCATCCTTGACGGCCTGGCTCGCTCCAACCACGGTAAAACTCTCAGTACGAGACCGCACACGCTTCACCGAATGACTGACTCGACTGGATCGCCGTGTGGGTCGTCCAGTCGACCCATTCGTTACGACTGTCCGCGAAAAAACTCTAATTGCACCCTGGCTAGTGGCGAATCCAAGGAAGAGATCCTCCCGATCGAACAAAAAGAAAGTCTGCAAGTTCATTTTCAGAAGCGTGAACGTTGTATATTTATGATCTTCGTTGCTTCTATTGAAAACGAACAAGACTGGATTTTACTAGTCGAACCTACAGCAATGGTACGACAGTTCCACGTGAGTACGATCGCGAGGTGCGGAATAAAGTCCATTCGAGGATGTTTCATTGCGATCTTGACGAGTCGTGAATAGAAGATAGAAGAACAACTGGCTTCTCGACTTTGGTTCTCGAGTCAAAGCGGTTCGACGATTTCACGACCGCGAGGTTATAACCCGCGAAGTAACGCGATGTTGGCATGAAAGTTTTTTTTTCCCAACGGTGTGTGCGAGTAGTCAAGGATGTCCAGCGCGGTGCAAGCCGTCGCCACGTGTCGCAACGTTCATCCGACGACGTCATCGGTGTCCACGAGAGACACCTTAACGAGCGCTCGTTCGCGTAAATGGACACGGTCGCGAGCCGAATAGGGCAGAGTTAGGCGTTATTCGAATAATCATTACAATAAAAATTGCTTGGAAATATATTTGAAAATATTTAACTCGAAACTTTCAACCTCTGTTACTTTTCACCCTGGTCGACCCTACTCCTACGAACGTCTCCCGGATGGTTGCGATTCGCGGGGCTGTTCGTCGATTCGCGGCTCGTCACCGGGGCCAAAACGATGTGAAATCACGCGAAACACGAGGAAGAAGAAGAAGTAGAAGAAGAAGAGCAGGGTACCTCGGAATTTAAGCTTACGAAACGTTGATGAGGAAACGTGCCAGGGACGAAGGAGCGAAGGGAAAGACTCAATCTTCAGATTCCGCCGGACGACTAGAGGGAACGAATGCCTGGAAGGCCGACGACATTTCGAGCTGTCGTTACATCATCGACAGAACCAGATCGAAGTAGACACTTCAGAAAATCGGTACGATCGATCCTAGTAACCACTCGCTCTCGCGGATCGATCTCGTTTTTGTTCATCCGTCAATGAGAATTGGACCCTTCTAGCACGCCAAAAAGAGCGAAGCAAAAATAACGTAGCTTAAGGAACGATAGAATACAAAATTTGAAGACCTTAGCAATCGAGGATAATAAAGTAAATTTTACTAGAAAGATTTGTTACGAAATCAAAGTTATTTAATATATATTAAAAGGACACACGTGAATGCTATCTTTTTTCATATTTATTTCTGTTCATTAACTTAGAAACAACGTATGAAGAGCTTAAATTAAATTTGTAAAACAAACAAATAGAATTAAAAAACAGTTTGAAAATATATTTAAAAATTATGATAATTTAATTCCACTATGAAGGTCAAAAACTGTCTTGCTATTCGACTGAAACGTAGCGTTACATAGTCATGCATAAACCACATGCGATTTAAAATATCTAATGGAATTTATTTCAGTAATTCATACGATCGACTATTCAGGAAATTGAAATAAGATTGACTTGTTAATATTTCATTAAGGAAAATAAGGGGTTATTGAACACTGCGTGTAAACGATTCAGAGGAATCGGTTATACTAGTTCAATGTTGCAATAGTTGTCAGAATGCAACGATTACTATAACTTGGAAAGAACAGGTTTTTTCTTTAAATTGTGCCACGTGTCCAAGACTAAGAATTTTTTTATAAATTGTGCAGTGAACTTGAAAGAGTGACCGTTGCACCGTATAAAGTAAAACGGCGAGGAATTGTAATTCTGGTTAAATTTCATAAAATTATCGTTGAACGTTGGGAATAATAAACGATGCACGACGTCAAGCCGGTGCGATTCGAGTTGAAAACGAACGATAGATCGAAAAACACGGTAGCGAGTCGTACGCGAAACGATTCCGTTGCAATCGTTTGATTAACGAACGGCCAAAGCGATCCATAAATAAAGTCGAAGCGCGAGCGCGCGCGCGTTACGTGACCGTGTCATGTGCAAATTGCGCATCGAGATACAAGCGTGGTTAAATAATGAATTTCTCGGAAGCAACGGATAAAAAAGAGAAGATCGAGACACGTTTCGTTAATCGATGGCTCTAGTTTTCTCGCACGGCGATCCACGGTCGATAATTCGAACGTTCGCCGCGTTACAGGTCAGCTGCACTTTCGTTCTTAGTTCAGCGAGTGTGCATCATGCTTTCTTGCTTTATGGGTCAGATTCGCGGGTCCAAATCGCTATCTGGAACTCGCGCGCGGCTCCCCGTGCCAATTAAAACCGTCCGCGAACGAAAAAGTTAACGAACGTCGCGGGAATTATTGTCCTCGTTCTACTTGCTGGTACGCGTTCGATTCGCGAGTACACGATCGCCGACCACCAGAGATTCGAGCAACTTTTACTCGCGAATAACGAATCAAAGTTTCAGGACACGTTCGTTAACCAGAGTCGGGAAAATTTTATT
The DNA here is from genome assembly GCF_051014445.1 of Colletes latitarsis. Lineage (NCBI taxonomy): Eukaryota > Metazoa > Arthropoda > Insecta > Hymenoptera > Colletidae > Colletes > Colletes latitarsis. Next base: position 19,110,560 of record NC_135135.1, on the reverse strand, counting down.
CATGAATAACGAATAGATTGTTTGGATTCGTTCGTGAACTAGCTTCTTGCCCGCGTTTTCGTTCCGGTGCAGTTAACCGGGGCGAAATCTGTGCAATTACTCGTGCAGTACTGGAATCACCGCGCGAAAACACGACGACGGTCCCGTCGTTCTCGCGTCCGACGTCGGCACACGATCGCGTTCGCTTGGCTAGGGCTTAATCGACTAGGGATTAATTATTTATGAGGCGTGTTTCATTCATTCATTAAAGCGCGGTCCCGAGATCATTATGAAGTGATAATGTCTTAATTAACGATGGTTAATGAATACCTATCGCGAGATCATTTCGCTTTATAATGCGACCGACCGCCGGCCTCTAAACGGCGAATTAACCCGCGGTTAATAAACGAACCGAAGAAGCACGTGCTCCAGGTATCGCTCGTACAGGTTACGACGAAGACCCGCATATTTCCCGAACGAGCTCTTCGTGGTTAACGCGTTTACCTCCGGGTACCAATCGCGCAATCTCTTGCAACCTGTCTACCTCCACTGCTACCTTCTCTTATTCTTGCTCTACCGTTTCGCCCCTTCCCCCGGACGGCGCACGATCCTTCTCCTGCCCAACTTCTTCTCGCTTTCCAACCTTCTACCGTCGATATTTATCGAATCGCCAACGATACAGTCTATCTCGCGTTTACCCGACTGTCTCTGCCGGAACAAGCCTTTCCAAAAAGTACAAAGTTATCGCAGAACCGAGGTTACAAGAGGTAACAAAATAATAAATCTCGAGGTACGAGACTCGGAATATTTATTAATAAATTCTAAGAAGTCGCTAATTTTTCATGAGTTCGGAGAAACCCTTAAAAGTGACCAAAGGTTGCCGGCGGTTCGACGTAATAACGAAGTTAGATGATTCTCGTTATTTAAATCGCGGCAAGGCGAGGCGAGCTCGATGCTACCGCATACGTTCAACACAGAACCAGTCGTACGCGTTTGACTAAAATGGTATCGCGAAGCACTTCATTAATTACTCCCGGCTTCTTTATCCGCAAGTGGTATTAGTTATTTCGACGTGCTAGATCCGTGTTTATACGAAGCTTACGGCCTACTCGAGCGATAATTAATAGCGTCGGACGCGAATGAAATCATCGTAACGTGCCGTGACTGATTGCGTTAGGGTTACCGGGTACCAAACCATTGCCAGTCGAAGCCACCGCGGGAATGTAAGATTGATATTGGCTGCTCACGGACTAGCTGGATTAGGAATGACGTTCGTTGCGTTGCCGCCGGTGTATGTACTAATTACCACGTCAGGCAATTAATAGGAAAGATCGACGTACGATAGAGGCATTGAATTTTACAAAACGGAGGCGCCGTTTTACGCATACCCATTTCGACAAAGTACAAATTTATTCAAGAGGTAAATTTATTTAACAATCGTTGTAAGAAAGGTCAAGAAGTCGATCGAAACTAATGTTCTAATGTATTAACGATCGTTGTGTCATTTCATGCTTGAAGAAAGTAATAACGAAACATGGAAACAATCAAAAACCTCGAACGTAATTTAGATTCGGGTCAAAATCGACCCAGCGTATCGCCCACCATAATGGTAACAGAACTGCGGCGAAGAGGGCAGGCTCGAAGGGTGGTTTGATAGGGCGTGCATCGAGATTCGCCTCACGCTTCCTTAATTGCGAACAAATTCGCGTTGCAGGGCCGCGCGATCGTAAACGAGGAGCGCAAAATCAATAACAAGTTTATCGAGGAAGCGGAAGGTAATCTGGGAAGGTAATCGTCGAATTGCGTAACACACCGTTCGAAACGATCCGGGAGGTAAAAAATACCCAAAGTATAATCTCCGAACGAGGTCCTATAAATGGAGGCCGATCCACGCGAGGGATCGCCAGTCCGAGATTCGCCCTCGAAACGGAATCGTCTCGCCTCGTCTTTCTCTCACTATCTTCTTCTGCCTCGTCGATAATTCTATTATGTACGGTTTAATGTACAATTAACCGATCACTTAGGGCCTGACGTTACGCCGAGTCACGATGTCTTATTAAGCCTCTACCACCGGGCAGTCTCTCTCGACCACGCACGGTGGCAACCGACCGCAACAGAAGCAACCTTAAACCGGAGCGGACCGATCGGAGCCGAGCCGAGTCCGAGCCACTTACCTCTATTAGACTCACTCGTCCCCGCTTAACGATCCGCTTCTGCTTCGATTCGCGATTTCGAGGATAAACGCGCGCCGCTCTGCTCACGATTTACGATTTGTTGCCTCCTATAAAACGCCTATTTGCTCCTCCGCTATAACGCGCTCGCCGATCGTTCGGCCTCTAGCCGGAACCGACCGATCCGGATTCACGCGCTCGCAGATCAATGTTTCGTTATCTCGTCCACGGTTTCGACTGTATTTTCTATTTACCCGTTCCATTCAACGTTGGATATCGTAATACTGAACAAACCTCGAACTGTTATCTAACCGAAGATGCTGAACTGCAGAGCCATTTTTTTATGACAGAACCGCGTCGCTTTTATACGAAAAGAAGTAAAAAGAAGGAGTTTATTCCTATGATAAAGTACTTGCTTTTTTCCAGTAAAAAACGACGTTTGAAACAAGCGATCGCTTACCATTAAACGATTTACTTTACTTAAAATAAATATGAATCTCTAAAAGCGATAGCTTGCCATTTAATGGGTTGTAACTCTGCTTTTTCCTTTCTTTTTCTTTCTTTCAAAGAACTGTCCTCCCGAACATCCATAATGCATACAGATAAAAAAACTGCTGAGTTAACTTTACCAGATACCAACTGGCAATTACATTATAATTATCGTAATTAATATTTCCATTTATTTAAATAAATACATAAATAAATGACTAAACTGTGCGGCGGTTACGTAACAGCTCTACGGTCAATGTAAATGACCCTGCCCAGGAACGAAATAAAACGAGCCGTTTAAATCAATTTTCGCGCGACCGAACGTTTGCAAGGAAAATGGTTGACGTATGAAATAAACCTTTATACATCTATATAAATATAATACGCAACTAGAACAGTTAAATTATATCTGACATAAAAATAGCAAAACTAGACGACAAATTAAAATTAAGACGTATCTCTGGTTTATCAGATATTGTTAGAAATAAACAAGAAGGATCGTAGGATATATAAATTGTAATCTTAGGTATGACAGTGCGATCGGAAAACAAATTTTATTACCCCGTTGCGAATTAATTAAAACCCACATGATCCATGACGGCAGTCCATCGCGAGAGCAAGATGAACGCGAAGGATGGTCGAGAACAAGATCGTAGACCAGCCATGACGAACACGAGGCTCGATCAATTAGATTTTCTAGCCCGCTCGGCTTCTTTATTATAAATATTATTTTTTATTATAAACGCTACATCTGTTTGCTTCTAACATGACAACGTAACGACTGAAAAATGACGTTTGAAATATTTGTTTACTTTTGCAACGCGTTAGCGTAATAGCGTAATAAATCGGCCCTCGACTAAAAATAAGTCCGACGCGATTATCGTAGGCGGAAGTTACAGCGATAAGTTTTGGTCGTTCCCGCGATAATTCTCGATCGATCACAGTCATTCTCGAGGTGAATATTTGCGATGCGCGACACGTCGCGTCAAAGGTAGCGTTTCGCGAAAGACGAATCGCCGAACGAAATTGCCAGCTGTCCGAAAGCTCGTTTCCACGGGGCAGACGTTCGCGCGTAACGAGTAAGCTTGACGGCGAGTTCGCGCGAATCGGCGAGCAGGGATCGAGCTAATTTAGGAGTCCATAAAATTGGCCGGTCCTTTGGTCCCTTGTCTCGGGCTCCGATCCCTCTTTCTCCTTCGGAGCCCCACCTGAGACACAGAGCGTGTACCGTCCCTAACGGACCCACACCGATGATATTTCAGTGTTAATTGCGCCCGGTATCTACCGTTCGAACCCGGGGCTGACTTCTAATCTCGGGTTCATTAGGGGCCCTCGACGAGCACCGAACTATTTTCAGATCGGGACACACGAATGGTACCTTGGAGTCCGCGGCGCGAGGAGCGTAGACGGAGCAGGACGTGGAAGAAGGACGAACGAGTCGATAGGGAGCCTCGAGGATGCCAGCGACGAAAACGGGAAGATGGGAGGAGGCTGGAAGGATCAGTCTGTACGAGAGAAAACAACCGGCTGTTTCGTACGTGTGCGGAGGTTCCCTGGCGGAACAAGGACAACCACGGGTTTCGCGCAGAGGGACGAAGACGCGTTCGCCACGGCCATCCCCGATTTCCATTTTAATTGAACTCAACGCAACATCATACTTAATGCCAGAAACGCGTCAGAAGCTCCAATTAAACGCGCGACGCCGTTTCACTTTATCACCCCGTACATTCGTTCTGATTGCCCTGCCGATCGTCCTGTGGTAGCCATCGATTATTTACCCTGGAATTCTTCCAGGAGGCCGCCGCCGCCTCGAGCTTCCACGATGGCTGCGCGTTCAACTTTCGAGGTTCCGTACAAAACTAACGTGACCAGAACTTTACAACTTTTTCTGTCTCGATAACTGGGAAAATTGTGATAATTCTCCCCTTCACAGAGAGTTACATAGTCTACATTAGTCATAAAGTAGTCTACATTTCATTTATGTCTTTTAGGAAGCTTAAGCTGTTCTTGACACGTTTTTCCGATGACAGGGCCAAGTATCGTTTCTAATAAGACGGTGATAGATCCATATTTACAATAAGCGTAACCATATGTTATTTTCGTTACTCGAAAGCGGGAATTGTTGCGTTTCGAGACGACGGCAGCGTATAATAGCGACAATTTCAAAGGCCAGCAATTAATCCAGGACGATCCGCATTCTTCTGCGTCGTTTCTTCGTGTCGCGATCGTTTGTTTCAACTATCCGCGCAACCGTTCCAAGAAATCGAAGCTATCACTTTGCCGCGTAGTCGCGATCCTTCGATTAGCAATGGAGCAATGATAAAACAACGACTTCGGCTGGTTTTCTGCCGCGTTCGTGATTAGTGCCCACTGACTCTGAGCCATCGTCCACTTTTCTTGCGAGAAAATTCAATTACCCGGGAGAAGGAAACATCGAAATTGTCGTTGCTCGTTCGCTCTTCCTGGTATAGCTCAACAAGTTTAATAAGAGCACCGAAGCAGTGGTCTCGGCGTGGATAACTCAGTGGCAGGGATGAAGTTTCGTTTCTCATTGATTTTTTTCTCTCGCGGAAAGTAGTTTCCAACAAATTTTTTGGAAGTTCAATTCAAAGTTATGGACGTTGCGGATTTGAACCTACGTTGCTCGAGAAAACGCTGGATTTCTTTTTAATCAATTGAATTACCTACGTATAGCCGAAACAAAATTGCCCTAACATTGCGTAAAAAGAAAAGGACTTGTACTCGCTTGCTTGGGAATTAATTGGAATTTTAATACAAATTTCTCGTATTTTAATCACCGCTATCTTCGAGTCTTTCTGGTTTTCTTAAAAGATATAAAATATTTGGACGACGAACGTTCTGGGGTATCTAATAGCACTTGAAACAACAAGGCCCCCTGAAATTGGCCCACGTGCCATTGGTTGCCGGGCCCCTGGAGTAGGCAATGCGCGATAGAAACTTAGACGGTCGACGGGCGTTATCAGACGGTGGCGTACGTGCGACAGTATCTCAATCTGAAAAATCCATTAGCGGCTCGTCCATGGGGAACGAGGGAAAGAGAGAACGTGGCTTCGCGACGGATTCGACGCGGCGATTCCGCTAATGGCCGGCTTAATCGGATTATAAAAGAATTAAATTAAGGGAATTGTACTTGTTTTCGGTACACCGGGACTTTGGCTCCCGAACGCGGAGACCCGCCACGCTTTCCTCCTCTCTCTCATCCGGCTCGGTAAAAAGTCACCGGCCGTAGAGTCCGCTATCTTTTTATCGAATTCTGAAACGCCTGGAAATGTTTATTCGCGAGAGGCCGACCGTTTTTGAGAAACCGAAAATAAAAATAAATCTTCCGCCGGGCCTCCGAAGAGATACTTCAAGCTGTCAGGGGCCGAGATTCTTACCTCAGCGACACTTTTTTCCCCCGCTCGAAAGCGACTCGACGTCATCGTTGTTGATTTGGCGAAATCTTACTCCCTCCTACTCTCGTCTCTCTTTCTGTCTCCTTTAAGAATTCTCTCGTAAATATGAAAGAGCCGCGGAGCTCTCTTTTTCGAGCGAAGGACATCGCTCGGGACGAGACGAGCAGAAGGCGGTGAGGTAAGTCGAACCGAGCGGAGTCGACGACGCCGACGAACAGGACGACTAGATTTTCCTGTCAATAAATCAAGCCCCGGTATCCGTGCGCGAGGCAGCCTCGGCATTTCTGCCGCTCGCGACTCTCCTCCGTCCTCGTGTTCGTCGGCGTTCTTCGGCGGCTGGCTCCTCCGCGCGGACCGACAACAGCCAGAAAAACAGAAACTAACCGCGGAACGTGTAATCTCGCGCGACTCCCGGCTTATCGTTACCCGTACTCGGGGGGTTGGGTCTTGTTTACTCGGTTCCGCTCTTCTTTCGACGGGATATCGAAACACGGAGACGGACGACCAATCACCTAGGCACCGCCCTACGGCTCAACAAGTTAACGCCACGCTGCCATCCTTTCGATACTCGAGATGTTTTAAAACTACCATTGTAAACTATATTGTGTAAGAAGCGTATATATCTAGGAACGTTAACGTTGGCGTCGATGATGGAAGTATTTAGGTTTAGAGGATTCAACTTCGAGAGTCTTCTTTTTTTGTCAAATAGTTGTGGTAACATTAAATAATATAGTTTATATCATTAAGTTTAAAGCGTTCGAATCATTGAGTCCCACGCCTGTAACCACCCCTGACATTCTTACAATTGCATGAGTATCCTGACATCCCCTGCCGTTGTTACTAATTGTTCCGTGGCATTTTGAGGTATTCTATGTCAATAATTGTGGAGGTAGGGTCGGCGCGTAACGAGTAGTGCTTCTCGAGATCTCGTTTTCAACGACGTCGGTCGGGGAATCGAATCGAAGGAAAGCCAAAGGGAGAGGATCCGTCGCGGTTGATCGGATCGCAACGGAGCAGGTTGCAAGTGGCTGGAGGATGCATCGGTCGGATCAGAGGCGGACGCCGCCGTAGGCTACCGGTGTTGGGCAGCTGTAGGGCCGGCTTTTTCTCCGGGACGTCGATTCCTCGAGACGAGGCGAGGCGAGACGAGACCCGGTCAGCGCGCAACGATGCCTCGCGCTCGAAGCCACGTCGAGGGCCGAAAATCGACTCCGTTCGGCCCTCGACGAGCCTCGCGTTCGGCTAGGGGCGAAAGCATTGAGATGCAGAGAGCGTTGGTGCTACCGTGCGATGGTCCCGATACCGCCTAATGGACCGTCCCCGCCCTCTCCTCCCTTCGCCCTCGTCCTCGATCTTTCTTCTCCGCCTCCCAGCACCTTCCACCTTATCTCCCCTGCCCGCCGCCTTCCTTGCCTACAACTGCATTCTAACGCCACTTTTAACCTCCACCTCCGCCCACCCTTTCTCTTCTTCGCCTTCTCTTTTCCCTTTCGCTCTACCCTTTTCCTATCCAGTTCCTTTCCCGGAGCGTACCGAACCCGAGACCGCCTAAGAACCGATCGAACGTCTACCGTCCGTCTCCCAGCCCGTCTCTTCTTTCTCCCTCCGTGACTTCGTTCTTTCGCTCCGGAGTGATAACGACCTGTCTTCCGACCTGACCCCGTGACTTTCATCGCCGCGAACCGCCCACGAGTTCCCGTTCGCGTGCACGACCCATCCGTTACTCTCCGCGGACGACTCCAATCGAGTTTCTCGGATGGATCGAACATCTACCACCCGAGAATTTTTTCATCCTAGAATGGAAACTTTTCCCGGGTTTCGTATTTATTTACAAGTTACAAACACAGCGTGGTCGTTCTTGATAGACGTCGTCACGAAAAGTATTTAAGCAGACATTAGTTGCGGGTGTCCGACATTTGCTCTAACGATAAATCGATAATTATGTATCAAAAAATAACCTTAACGTACACGAACGTTACAATGTGCAGCGAGTCTGAAAAGATCGAAGTAAAGGACGGGTATACCTAAGCGCAGGTAGCTGTCACAAGCTTTGTATATTACAAACCCAGACCTTCGGACATCTGTTTCTAGAGAAGTACGTGATTTTTGTAAAAGTAACTACGTTGGTTTATGACCTGGAGTTTCCTTGGAAACTGTTATTACAATGCTAAGCCTACGTGTCATTTTGCTTTGTACGCTCAAAAATATTTCTCTGGCCAGATGGTGAGAACGAAAAATAAGAAATTAAATATGCAATTTACCTTTTACGTAGAAGACAGCAAAATGATTATTTTAACTTATTTTAACTTATTTGGAAAGTAATTCGTTGCTTAGTATAAAAGATGCATACAAAAATTTTTGAAGAGTAGAGTACGTTACCAATGTAGGACCATATCTGCAGCATCCAATCTATGTCGCTTGATCGAGTACTTGTGAGAGAGCAGTCCTTCTACTGACGAATGCGGGAGGCGCTGCCACAACTGCATATCTATAAAAATATAATAAAATCGTTATGATTGAAAACATTATCCCAACCTATAACGATGACAAATAAATAGAAAGGAAGCATGATGTCCCTACAGCAGAACCTTTCAACCGTTAAGGGTTAATACGTGTCATCAGAATTCGTTCCAACTGCAATTTTAGAAGATGATCAACTGGGTGGCTATCAATTACCGGCGAGGCGACCTTAGGTCTGGACCCATCCTTAGAGATTTAACCTCGCGACGACCGGAAAGACCGATCCGTCCCTAAGCTATAAGAGTATCTAACCTATCGGAGGGATCGAGTCGCGAGTCGTCGCCGTAGGTAGCGGGAAATGAAAGCTCCCAGAGGGGCACGAGACGATAAAAGGAACTAGAGGAAGCGAGAAAGAAGCTCCGTCTACGCACCGTGCGTTTTATGTTCGTACGCGCATCCGCACGAGGGGCTGCACACGGTAGCACGGCTATAACCGCGTCGCGGCATCATTTATATTTACGAGACACCGCGAAGCCGAGCCCAAGCCGCATTGTTACTGGCCAAGAGCCTTACAGCCGCCGTCTGGCCCTTATAGGGCCGCCGCGATCTCTTTGCTTCTTTCTCGCTTTCTCCGGCTACCATCGACTGGACTTGGGCCCACTTCGTTCCGCCGAACGGACTGGATCATCGTACCGATCTGTCGATCGACAAAGTTCGGAACCGTGCTCCCTTTTGCGCGAGATACATCCTGAGATTCAACCCTTAGACGACCGCGTGGACTCGATCGGATACTCCTTCGTTAATATAACACCAAATCGACTATAAGTCGAACGAGCTAGTTTTGTACAGAAATTGTTAGATATGTTCGAAACGACTCGATAATCAGCATTCGTGCAACTTCGGTGCTCCCATAGATGGCACATATGTAACGCGCGCATAAAAGAATTCTTTATGTAGCGTGTATTTCAAACTTCACGCGTGTGACATTTCTCCTACAACTTCATCGTCTAGACAACGCACAATAGGAAGCACCAGTAGACTAGGAAGTAGACAAGTAGACTAGGAAGTAGAATATCAGGTCACGCTTATGTGCTCTGCATGTTAATCCATGAACATCTGGGGGAAATTTACATCTCGTTAACACCTTGCCAATAGAAGCACGCCAGCAAATAGTTACGATCTCTTGTTAATATATATTCTTCTTTCGTGTCAACGATACGTAAGTTTTCCTTTTGATAAACGAACTCTTTGAGCAAAAGTCTATTCGAACGCGTTGATCAGCATCACCGACTTCACCACCTTGCGATATTACCATTTTCATAACGATTATCTTTGCTAGGCATTGTTTTCTTGGAGAAATCGCTGTTGTTCGCGTTCTCGGTACACGGAAAGTCTCGAGACTATTCAGATTGCTGGGCCGTAAAGAGATAACGCGAATGCGCGTGGTCAGACGTTTTCGAGCAGCTCTCGGTCCGCGAACGCAAAGGTCTATAAAGCACCGATCTGAACAGAAGGGGAGAAACTACCGGACGAGGAGAGAGATTTACCGCGTGCAACGGTTCGCGCCAATCAGCCGCGACACGGCGCATCGCCGGCGCAGATATTTCACAGTTATTGCCAGATAAACCACGACCTTAGCGCCGGATGTACCGTCGTTTGGGGAATAGACCGCATCAATGATGCAACGTTCGACCTAGCAGCATCGAGCGCGCGTTTGTCTTCCTTTAGGAAGTTTATAGTCGTGCCTATCAGGTGCGACTTTGCTTCCGTGGCGTGCATTATTCTTCCCCCGCGCGCGCGCGAGACCGCAGACTTCGACAACGATATTTTAACGTCGCCCCGAATGGGCTGCATGGCTACTTTTAATCGGAACAACGCGCGACGATCGACTTTCGTGTCGATTTTTGCGCTCGGTACAGTGAATTCTGTAAAAGAGCCGCTGGCCGGGAACCAAAGTGTAACATTACGAGAAGCGACGTTCGAACGCTTTTTATATCTCAGTCGGGTTACATAATTGAAAAAAAATTGTAAGATAACTTAAAGGAATTATTAAAATGTGCTGAGAACAATTTTCGAAAAATAAATGTCATTTCTTGACGGAGTTCCATAATATTACGGAGGGTTTAATTTATGGTGTAATCTACGTTCTACGTTTTCAACCCTCGAGCTTCGAGGTCGTGGAAGGTACCAATGTCAAAAAGCGAATTCCAGATTCCGCTGTCATCGTTCCACCCCTCCGGTCGCTCTTCGCGAAACAAGAGGGTAGTCATCGACTGTAAAGACATCGACTCGTACTCGAGGGTGGCTCTCGTGAGTGCAAGTGAAGGCAAGGGCTGCGCATTTCTGCTGATCAGCCTGCTGAATCCCGAGTTCCTGATAGGGTCGTTGCCGATCGAGAAGAGACAACGGAGGGAGAAACGGCGAGTTTTAAACCGCAACTCGATATCTACTCGTTCCTGGATCGTAACCAACCCCCGTGTCTCCCCTAGGGATTTCGGTGGAAACGACAGGGACGGTCGACGAAATACGTGCGGGTACACAAAAATTTGAAAATCAAAGCTGCTTCGACGGACACCTAACCGGGTTTCCAGCCAGGAACGAGGATTTATTAAAATCTCTATCGTCGAATGAAAGCTATAGAGATGACTGTGACAACAAAATGGAACGATCCACCGTGCCAAATGCGTTTCTAAAATCAAAAGAGGCGTCATCCATTCGTGAATTACTTTCCGAAGTAACTTTACTCGTAATTGTTCGACATCTCGGATCGATGCACCGATTTCGATTCGTATTCGATGGATTTCTAAGGAAATAAGCGTCGAGAGCGCGATAAAACGATTCGACTCATTGTTAAAGGAGAAAGATTGTGGCGGGTAAATAGCGTTGTTCGGCGATAAGTTGAAAACCGTGTCGCGATGTTCGCCGCCATAAATCGCGGCGGCGTAAAGTCACCGTTCGTTGAAGCGAGCGTCGGGCGAAACCGAAAACGTGACGGTCCGTGGAAACGGGGATAAGAAATCACGAGGCAAGGAAAATATAAAATTCCATCAATTCGCGGCGGCACGAAGCGGTCGGCCGATACATTTTTCTCGCCGACTGTTTCGGTAGCACGTCGCGCCGCGTCAAAAGCGAAAGAGAGACGAGACGCTTCGTCTTATGTATTTGGGGTTTCAGGCCTTATTAATGATTGATCGAGGGATATCGACGTCTCCCCTCTGACGCGACTGATATATAGACGCGGAGGGGTTGCTCGGCGTGGCTTCGCACGTGACACAATAAAACGACGTTGCCGCCGTATCGATAGCTTATTGCAAGACTTTTTATCGATCCCGATAACTTCCCGGCGCTCCTCACTACGGGGTGACGTTCGATAGATTGTCCGACTTTTATATAAATCGCACGTGTTTCCTTTATCTGGGCCCCGACGTTGTTTTGCCAACAGATTAGCTGGAAGCGGCCCTCGCGAGGGAATCGTACGCTAAATCGTGCTCAACGATCTACAGATAGTCCGGACTGAATTGATTTATCTACCTTCGGAAGGCTGACCGACGATGAAACAAACTATCCGTCAATTTTTCATCCCTTACGAGCAACATCGTCCACGTGCTACGCGTCGATTTTTATGAAACTCGGTATAGGCAAACACCTAAACATATTACGTATTTAGGGGTGAAATTACTTTTCAATGTTGGTGTTAGAAACCTATTACTCTTGGATAACTATACAACTTTTATCGAAAACGAACAAGTCGAAACGCGATGTTCGCGAAGAGGCCACAATAACAGGAGACACTTTAGTTGATAGGGAATAGGACTAATCTCCGTGAAAGGTGCATCGGTCTTGAAAGTACGAGAGCATAAAACTGCGAGACCAAAACGCGAGCGGGAGAGTAGGCTCGGCGAAGGTGGAAAAGCCACGTGGATCCCCGAGGGTGGCATTAATCCCATCCAGGTCCTCCCCGATGTTTACCCATCTAGACAACGGATACGAAGCAATCATATTTTCCGCCCCAGAGGCACGATACGTGTCGATACGAATCAGGCTTACTGATCTAATGTGGATTCCGATAGTGTCTGATTTACTCCTGACGCTTCTCTTCACAGAAATCCATCCCTTTTCCGTCTCCGCAGGATTACGCCGTCTGTCTGAGATTTAACAAATCTGTCGCGCACGTTTCCTAGGACACCAATTTTCCAAGCGTACTTCGATTTCTAAGATTACGCGTTTCTAACTAGTACACCGACAACGTCGGGCTATAACGTAAACTTCTTAGAATCGAATTAAATCAACAACTTTGGTTATTGCTTCGACAGGAGGTTTCACTCCCTCCAATTCTATGAGTAATCATTGTGCAAAGCACTTCAGACAATTTCTACCTTTCCGTATCAGCTATTCTTTTGAGAATTAACTTATTTTCATAAAACGATCGCGCGTCTCCAACGTTCTTTTCATCCCGCGCCTTTGGTAAAACTAATTTGGCAGACGATGGAAGGCGGCGCGCCGTGGAAAGAAATCGGCGGTAAAGTTTTCAAAGCTGAAAAATCCTACGCGAATAATCCGGTCCGCGGCCATCAGGCTGGTCATCGTCGCGATGGCCAGAAATTCGCAACCGACTTTTTCCCTCCCATTCCGCGCCCTTTGCCCGTATCTGCTCCTTTCCCGACTCGTTTCTACTCTTGTCACGTATGTAGCGAGAAAAATTGCAGCCGAGCGCTTTTACCCGGTTCGCGTTCTTCACGCTCGGCTCCCCCACCGTCTCTTTTTCTCCGCTTCCTGGCTCGCCGGGAGTACGTTTCGAACCATCGAGGGAAACTTCGCGTTAGCCTCGCGCTGTTCCGTCCTTCGACAAAAGTCTTTAAGGCCTACTATCGTAGAATGTTAAAAAGAGGCGTTTCGTCGTGATTTTTTTTCTCTCTCAAATACTGTTGATTTCTTAAAACTTTGTACGTGTCCCAAGAAAATCTGGGCGAAGTAATTTTCTACAGTATTCTATAACGTTTGATAGTATTTTACATAGTATTCTAAATCCTTTGTCGTCATCTCGATAGAATTGATTGACGATTCCACTTCAAGAAGTAACCTTGTTTGTGCATCCGTTAAGAAGCAAGTCTTCATCCGTTAAAGGTTGGTAATCAGATTCCAGCAATTCTACGTGTTCAGGCCCTACACTAGTTCTCTCGCCATTACCATCACAATTGCTGTCACTTCTTCTGACGACGTCTCGATCCCTTCAAAGTTATCCACGTAATTCGGAATCAACTTCTTCGAAACTACTTTTAACGTTGATACTCTGACCTCCTCCCATGAATCATGAATGTTCTTAATCACGTTCATAATGATGAATCCTTTCCAGACGGCTTTCAATTTATTTACTCCACCTGAGATATCACTATTTAAGGTAGCTATGGTCTTAGCAAATATCCGTTTTAAATGATAGGACTTGAAAACAGCAATTACTCCTCGATCCATGGGCTGTAGGAGAGATATTGCATTAGCATGCAAGAAAACAACATTAATCTCCTCGTACATCTCCATCAGAGTTCTTAAGTGATCAATGCATTGTCACTAATTAGCAATATTTTGAAAGGAATTTTTTTTCTATGTAGTGAACTCCGAACGGTGGACTTAAAATATTCAGTAAACCATGCAGTAAACAGATTTGCTGTCATCCAGGCTTTATTATTCGATTTATAATGCGCAGGCAGGTTAGCTTTAGCACGATTCTTAAGGGCTCTGGGATTTTCAGAATGATAGATGAGCATTCGCTTCAATTTACAACCGCCGGCTGCATTAACTCCTAATAAGAGAATCGACCTATCCTTTGCAATTTTGAAACATCGACTTTTCCTCTCTAGCTACGAAACGTTGTAAACGGTCGAAGATAACAACATAGTGCCGTGACAACCGTGGTACATATGTCACCGATGAAAAGCGAGGTATTACCGCACCCAATTTTGTTACACGCTGTACAAGATCGAATTGAATCAAGATTCACGAAAGCAGAGGCGTAGATTCAGATTTCGAGGAACGTCCGGTTCGATCCCGCAGGAAATCGAGTCACCAGTCACGACGCTTCGACGAGATTGGGACTGCACCCTTTTCCTTCCTTTTTCCCGGCGGGCTACTCAAACCCCGTCGTTCTCCAAAATCGCGGCGTTATTAGAGGCTCCGCGGGGACCGCGCAAGATCTTCAAAGTACAATTGTTCTCGATGACCCGCGGTATCTCCGAACGTCGGAGGGCGGATTTCGCGCGCCTCAGCACTTTTGAAATGTTTGCGAACCCGGGAGGAGCTAGGGTGAACTTCGACCCTCGTTTCACCGCCGTTGCGAGGCTTGTTTTATATTTTCGAGCCGCAGCCCGCGGTTAACGAGTCCGTGTTACGAGTTGGCTTAGCGTTATCTCCGAATAGTCTCTGTCGTAAGTCGGTTAAACCACAGAAGATCGACACTAAACGAAGCTTGTCGTTGCGTGGTATTGAATATTTTTCTATTTCTCAAACTGATACGTACTAATTTCGCAATTTATTTCCTAGTAGCTATAGTAGGAATTTTTTCAAAAATTTGATCGATACTGTAAGTGTATACGTTCACGTTTCTACGCACGGATACGTAACGAGCTCGTGTAATGATACAAGGGTGACGAGGTTCACGGCTAATTGCGAAGAGACGAACGATTACCGCTCGTGCGATCCGGGTGCAACTCGTATAATATGCGTTCTCCTCAAGGTACCACTGTGCGCCACGCAACGTTGTTTATTACCGCGATAACGTATTACGCCATCGATAAGTAATGTAACTTGTTTCGGTACGAGTACGAGTAAGCGATTTTCTGCTAATTATTAATCGAGTGGCAATAACAGGAACAATTACTCGCACTATAAAAATTCTAATGCGAGTTCATATTGTCGATAGTCCTGGCAAGTTGATTTATTAATAAATTAGCGAGACGTCCATTATTATTTTCACGAGGTAAATAATCGTCCGTAATATATTCACATCGAATGGGTCAATCATTAGCTGAAAGCAATTTCCTAAGGTTACGAGTAAGTGTAAATAGGGGAGAGTTGTTCAATGCTTTCGCGTGAAGTAAAAATACTATCGACAACAAGCTTGAGAACTCAAAGAACTAAACACGCTAATAAAGGATTGCTTTCGTTTCGTCTCGCGAAACTGCTAAATTACGCTATCTATATCGTGCGTCCAGCTTGGTTGCACGGTCCTCGAAAAACCCGCATTACTTACGGGACGACCTAATAATTACGCCGCGGTGCGGTCCAACTAGCTCGCGACCCGAGGCTGCATCGCCGATCTTCCATCCCGTATTCTCTGCTCTTGCTCTTAATTAACCTCTTCTTGCGGAGACACTCGACCCGCTAACACGCTGCTTCCGATGCAACGCGATCGCGTCAGCAACCAGAGAACCAGAGGCAACGTTTCTCTCCTCTGGTGCCCCGTCGACGAAAAATCTTTCGAAAAGACGCCCGCGGATTCTGTAACCGTCGCGTCCTTCCCGAGTGGTCCGTATTCTCACGGACTCCATTCGCACGTTCGACGAGAGAAGTTTTTCTCAATCGCGTCGGAGGAAGCGCGTCCCTATCGCTCGATCTCCGGACGAATCCCCTGGATCTCATTGCCAGGTACGCGGCGTAAGCGACAGACTGGTCGCACGAACCTTTATGTAACCGCCGGTACGTGTTTTTTTCTTGGGCGATTTCCATCGGGTTGGACGAGAGCTGGCAAGGGAAGACACGCGCATCCTGGGTAATCCGTGACGACGCGCGTCTCCGCCCTCTCCTTCCCCTCCCCTCTATCCAGGAACCAGCCAGAACACCGTCTCCGCGTCTTCTTCCCTTTCGTCGATACGCGCGTCGTTGCTCCTCGTAAATTTATACAAATCCGCTATAAGCTTCTATTATCGTCGATTAACGGGTCTGTAATTACGCCGGCGTGTACGAACGAGTCTTGTCATTTCAGATACGCGCGAGATCTCCTTACGGCCGCGGCAAAGTGATTATTTTTCCGCGTCGGACGCGAAACGTCCAATAGGATGGTATGGAAAGTAACGCGGCGAAGGTCGAACGCGGCACGGACGAATTAAACGTTACCCATATAATAATAGCGCGTGAATGATTAATTAATGAAATGAAACCCAGTCGTTTCGAGGATCTGAAAATATCTCGCGAGCGACAAGGGGAGGTTAAGAGGAAACTGGATGGATAAAGGAGGGTTGTGAGAGAAGATTACCAGAGGGATCTCGTGTTTCTGTCACGCGCGTGTATCTTTTTGGTCCCGCGAGGATACAACGTCTTGCGGAGCTAGCGATAATCGTTCCTTATGCGAGTCGGTCGAGTACACGTCGTTCGTACCTGTCGATGGAAGCTCGGGCGCGTGCATCGTCAAGTATGCAAATGACGACTCGCGCCTGTCCGTCACCTTAAGACCAGTGTCGGTCGTGCCTCGCGGCTAAAGACCATCGCAGCGCGTGAAACCTGCCTTTGTCGCGCTTGGTCGCTAGCGATGCCCGACTTTTGCGAAAGATAACTCACAAAGAATATACCGAAACGACCAAGTTGAAAAAGATAACGATCGGAAGTTATGGTGTTCCACCTCCTAGTAATTTAAACGGGGAAGATTCTATATCGACTAAAGGAAAGGTGACCTCGAAGACAGATATTAACTAATATGTTTGAAACGGAACGTAGACGATTGCTTTAATCGATTTCTGGAGAACAGAGCATTTAGAGCTTACGACGCTGGATGGATCTCATAGAAACACGAGAAATCGTAACACGTTGAAACCGTGTGGCAATTATACGCTGGCAGTTCGGTAGACGTTCGCTCGCGACTATCGAATAAAACGAGCGGCCGTTCCTTCGGGAGATCGTTTTTGCCATCGCGGATAGCACGAACGTGTAGTACACGTCCCCGTCCCAGCTTCCGCCGCGATGCTCTCCCGAAGAAGGGCCTCCCAGTCAGCGTTTACACGAGTCACCGGTGTAAGTGCCGACGAGTTTGCGATGTAACTCGATGGATTAACGCCTATCGGACTCGACGGGACAAATAAGGCGATCGTCGTAAACGAGAGCGAGCGTACGTGTCGTCCGAGGCACGGACGAGAAAACAGCGCGGTCGATCGGAACGAGGAAAGCTTCGATACTAGTTTCACGGTGGAACGAGATCGTCACGACGTTTAGCGATTCCGTTCCTTCGAAAAACAATAAAAGAAAAAAAAAAAAAACAAGGGGGATCGTTCGCGTCGGCGAAAGTTTCGGTAACCGTGAAACGATCTGTCCCGACGGCGGACAACGCGAACGCAGACCGTTTCACGTACCACTTTCGCAAGGAATCCTCACGCTTTCGTCTCACGTGGCATCCTCGTGGTGGTTTTCAACGACAACGTGGAAACGGCGCGTGCTCGGGATGCGCACCTTCGCGTTCTGATTAGCAACCCGGACCGAGCGAAGGCCAATGGCACCCTGACTGGCTGGCTGCCTTCCTGGCTGGTTCCGGTCTTTCGCACCGACAGCGTAAGGGGTAACGCGAACAGAGCGCGGCCGAAGAACAAGGAAAGATAAAAGGAGACGACAACAGAGTGAGAGTGTTCGGCCGGAAGAGAAAGAGAGCTCGAGGGAGGAGGGGTTGGTTGGTTGGTTGGTTGGTCGGGATGGTAGTACGGCGGAGGCGCTGCCGGTGGTGTGCCGGCGGTGGTGGTACGCGGTGCACGACATAAATATGTATGTATCATCCGCTGCGACCTGCCCCACTACCCGACTAGGTCAGACTCATGCTTCATCACAATGAGCACCTTGCCTTGCCTCGTCCTGTTCCTTTCCGCTTCTCCATTCAAGTGGATGGCACGAAACCCTCCCCTATCGAACTTGCGGAGAACAGTTGATAGATCTCTCTCATGAAAGATAAGGTTGGAAGAATTACACCATGAGAAGCGTTAAAAACTATAAATTCGATCGTTCTTCCTGTTCTCCGTAACAGCAACTACTTGTAGTCGATGGTCCAAGAAAGAAGGGAAACGTTTCCGTGACCGACAACCCCGAGTGTACCGCGGGGGACGAGCTCTTCGCCCTCGCGAGAAGAAAAGAAAACCGCCGGAGCCCTGACGCTCGTTCGAAAGGGTGAATTCTAGCAGGATCTCGGGATCGGTGGTATATACAAAGCTCATGAATACATGCAAGCCAACGACCGAACGAACGAACTGGCGAGGTTGTGTTCCAGCAGAGGCTTCGTTCTGGCACGGTCCGTTCAGCTGGCTTCGATCACTGACGTTGCACGCAGCCGGTGACGCGGGCTCTCTGACGTCAGCCACGCTTCTCTCACGGGGGTTGCGCAAGGTCTGGGCAAGGAGAGGGGGCGGTGGGGGCAGAGGCGAAACGGGAAGAAGAGGAGGAGGAGGCGGTGGCGGAGGAGGGACGGGGCACCGAAGGGGGCTGACGGCCCGAAGGGGGGTAGCTCTTACATATTTATGCCGCGTTCTACGCGCAACACCCATCCCGGGGGCGGCGGGAACCAACCCCCTCTGCGCTTCCTATGCCAGCGGGTAGGTATGCCGACCTTGTACGCGCTTTCACGGGGTGGCTGCCGATGCTAATCAGCTTGCTTGATAGCGCGTTGTTACGAAGACTACACGGATGCACGCCGCTATTTAGGATGCCACGTAATTCTTGGCCGGGTTACGGAGCACGGTGTGCGTTAACCCCGTCGCGAACGACGTCGACACGCTGCCAAGGAATGGCATCGACGCTTCCACGGAATCGAACATCCGCTTTAAACGCTCGCGATCGTTCGTTGAAAGTAGCGCGATTCGTTTACCGTGAGAACGAACGACACGAGTCGTTGTTCCCCGAGGGTTATTAATCAACGGGAGCTTACGTAGCTGGAAGAGAGTTTGCGAGAATCTGTCGTCCTATTAATCGTAGCCGCTAATGACGGCCCAGCCTCCGGGAACCGGACGCTTGCTACCGACGCAACGGGCTGCGAGGATCGCGCGGCGGACCATCCTCGGTGTCGTCGACGCTACCAGACGGACGGTCACGCGATCCGGATCGCGTTTCAGGCCGAGCGACGTGCAATTATAACGAGAATGCGCCGCGAGCACGCACTTTCAGCTCCGGGAAGAGCGCGTGTCCCGTGCCCGGGGACGATTTTATCCGACGACGACGAGAACCGCCTGATCGCCTCGCGGAGAAATCGATCTCGCCTACGGGGCCCCTGCACGACATCGAAAACGGGAGATTCCAGCGCGTCTGACGTTGCACGCTGCTCGAGGGATACGCGGCTCTTGAATTACTGTTGCAATCCTGTTACGATAATGACGACAGGAGCCCGCTCGCAGCCAGCCACGTATATGCATTCGAACTCCTCCTGTACGTCGGGCCGGATTAAATGCAAATTAAAATGTTTCCGGACCGAAACACCGCGCGTAGATTCCCCGATAAAATTAAAAGCACTTTGCTTGTCTCGCCAGCCGAGGGTGTATATCTTCTAAAAAGAACGATCTCATTCTTTCGCCGTGGAACGTGACCGATCGTTAGCGTTTTTTCCTTTCCTTTGAGAACGAATTTCGCGGGAATTTTTCAACGTCGATGGACGATCGATCCGAATCGACGTCGGCGCGAGCCTATCGGAAACGACGGTTGCAAGGATAACGTTGACGCCGGATAAACGAAGACGGACATTGGTTATCTTGCGTGACGCTTACAAGGGAATGCAATGATCGACGATAGGTGGCCCGAACCGATAGAACGGGACAGGGGAAGACAGCGCGCGTAGGCCCCGATTTATCGATCGATAATACTCTTACGTAAAGTGTTTATGCTACGGACGAACCATTAATAAAATCTTGTATCGTGCCTTTTCGACGGGATCGCGACGTTCGCGATAACTGCCTCGGGGAATCGTCTTTTCATCGCGGCACCTCTTCCTGCTCGACTCTTAACGGCTGTTTCGTTGTCCTTAGATAACCGAAACGTAACAAACTCTTCCAATCTTCTTCGTCCTGGATTAACGAGCATTTCCGTTCGATTTTCAGTGCTCCCCCCGTCGTTTCGGACGCCCGAGACCGCGCGGATCTAAGGAAAACGTGCCAGTGACGAGAAAGTTTCGAGCCGAAGCGACAAATTATTCCGTTCCGTATTTACGCCGGATGAATTTACATGGAAGGTCTTAATCCACGAAGGATCGAAGGACCGTATCCGAAGGCAATGGAAACGAGCTTGATCGAGGGGAGACGGTTTACAAACAAACTCGTAGACGCCCACGCGTACACACGAGCGCACTTGGCGCAGTGGTGCACGCGATCGTTCGACAACGAGGTAGACGGCCCTTAATCCGTGGGATACCACCTTGGCGTCGGGACATCATTTCCCAGGAAGTTATTGGCCATCGCAGGTCTTCCACTCTGCGCTCCTCTCAGCTGTTCTCGTTCGTCTGACATGGACCCGTTCCTTCGTGTAGTAATTTCGTTCCTAAAATATCAATGACATCCACCTCCCATCGATCGCATACACTTGTCTTTCGATTCTTTTTCGCTGTTCGAGCGATATCTCGTCCATTCTATTCGTTAATGCTTCCGAATACAGAAGAATTCGACTATACAGGGTGTTCGGCCACCCCTGGGAAAAATTTTAATGGGAGATTCTAGAGACCAAAATAGGACGAAAATCAAGAATACCAATTTGTCGATGAAGGCTTCGTTAAACAGTTATTAATATTTAAAGTTCCGATCGTACTGAATTTTTTTCTCGAAAGTGCGCCAGATTTCGGGGGTATGTCTATTCACCAAAAATGCTTGCAATTGACCCCTGCAACTAAAAATAATTTTTCCAAGACGATTCGAAAGTCTTTTTTTCACCCAAAACTTTCAGCACTTACTCGAATTTTTTTCCGGAAAGTGGGTAGGATTTCGGGGATACATATAATGACCAAAAATGATTGTAATTGACCCCCGCAATCGAAAATAATTTTTCCAGAACGATTTGAAATTTTTGAATTTAATTGTTAATAACTTTTTAACGAAGCCTCCATCAACAAATTGGTATCCTTGATTTTCGTCTTATTTTGGCCTCTGGAATCCTCTGTTAAAATTTTTCCCAGGAGTGGCCGAACACCCTGTATAGAGCACCAGAAGACTATCATTTTTAGTTTAAGTTTGGGTAACTTGATAAAAAGATAGAGATGGAGGTGTCTGCTCCAAGCCATCAAAGTATATATTATTCGACTAACGCGATTGTATGACCTATAAGATATATGTAATTACGCAATTACGATATGGTTTTAATCACATGTAAGTATATTGTGTTTAATATTATTATTCGGTAATTAAACACTCTAGTAGTTAATAATGACCTCTATTTCAATTAGTCTTTTTATTCGTGGTACTTAAAATTGATGTTAGCTTTAACGATTTCGCAATGACGTTTCTCGTATTTCCCACAATCTATACAGTACATTCATGTAATACACTTGTTATGAAAGTAAACAATTATATAGGAATACGCATAAATTAATACCAGTACGATGTTTTTCTCGTTAGAGTTGCAATTTCGCTTTATCCGTGCTCGTTATAATCAAGTTCGACCACAGTTGTGATTACGTTATATATTCATCTTATGAAGTTAAAACTGTACGAGTACTCAATTACTTATATATTTGTTTAAACGATAATGTCCCGCTGATTGCAATAATTACAACACAATAACAGGTTTATAACTTAGAAAAGGAAAATGAACTTACGGCGTTTCAAATAAAATCCAGATAAAACAAAATCGATGAGATCCGTGCTACATAGATTAGGCTTAATAAAGTTCCAAGTATGTATCTGATAAGAAAATCGTACTAGAAACTGAGACCATTTGGTGGTATCTCGTGCAAAAAGGGCCAAAATTCTATTAAAAAGAAAAAAGATATACAGAACGACACATGTACACTTGCAGTTCCATCTTAGATCAATTCCACTGTAGACCAAATGCAATCTTCTTAAACAAATTAATTCTTTAAACTTCCTTTTTCAGATTTAGTAATTTTCTAGCTAATTGGCAATGGTAGATGTTCCGGTATGCTATAAATTCACAGCTCAGATTAAATGGCAAGGAACAGAGGCTGAAACCCAAGGTATCCTAATTTAGCGGAATTTTCGACCGATCGTGAAACTTTTAGAGGAAACGAACCGTCGCGGGAGAGAAAAAGAGAGCAGCGGGTCCAGCAGTTTGAAAACAGCGCAAATAAGCAGCTGCCGGTAGCGGTGATCGGCGTGGATAACGGCAATTAATGCGATTATATCGTTTGATCGTGAACCATTAACAATTTCGATGCTTAGCTATTACCGTCGACAATTTATTGCGAGTAATAGCGCGTAATGAACGCGCGGGCTCGCACGGTCCCTCGCCTCTCCTTCGCTTTTCGTTCACTCGGCTGATTTTCCTGTCTCGTTCTAGCCTCGCGTCTCGATTACGCGGACGAGGACACATCTTGGCACTTTGCGACCGGACTGCAAAGCCTGGACTCGACTAGGTGTCCTTGTGCTTTAAATAAATGCGAAAACAGTACCTGGACGGCGTCGATACCGCGCGGCGCTCCTCTTACGCTTACTTCGAGAGGAGAGGCAAGTTTCTTACGCCTACGCGTTCCTCGATGCTCTAACCATCGCCGACTCTCTCGTTCTATCGGCTCGCGTCTAGCAGCGTCTCGTTTCCTCTCACCCTCTTTCTCGCTCTTACTTTATCCGCACCGTCGTTCTCTTCGTTACGCAGAAAATCAATGTTTCTGGTATTTCTTTAAAGCCGCGCATGCAAAACGCGCGTAACAGGATGCGGTTATCTCTACGTTTCGCCCTGCCCCGCCTGCGACCGCTCGATTCGCCGATAACTAGAAAGGGAACTTCCGCTGCTAATCGAATGAATCATGTCCGCGATTCGATCGCTGATCGAGAAACTCTTTGCGCCGGCTACCGCCGCGCCCGATCGCGAGAGACCCTCTTCGACTGACAAATATGGACAACCGGGATCGTTTCGAGGAAGACGCTTTTGGATCGCGAACCGTTCTCGACGACTATTAACCCTCGTCCGATATACGTCGGGTCAATCGTTGACAGTCGTTTGTTTCGCATCGCTTCCTTCCCCGTTTGAAAACTACGGACCGAGAGAACAAAGCACCGAAGCGTACTCATCGAAAAGGTATGTACGCATGCACGGTGCAACCATAAAGTTCCCGGGCTGATCGAACGCTGACGATACGGTAGAACCTCGATTATTGCACGACAGACTCGATCATTGCACGGTTCCGACGAGTGGAGGGGATGGTCGCTAAGCAACAAGTTGGAGACGCTACGCACGGGCTCCGAGTAGTGGAGATACGCTGCGCGAGGCAACTTTTCGTTGGATCGATAATCTCGATCTTCCGCGGAATTTTCATCAATAAAATCTAATTTAAAATCGGAAACGAGGCTAGTTTCTTCGGGTCGGGGTGCACCGCCCACGCTTCGTTTCCTAACAAATCGAGCAAAACGAAGATTTTACTCGTAAAGTTTACGGGCGGTCGACAAAGTGTTACGATCAAAAACACCGGGACGACAACGTTGAAAAACACGGTTAACAACCGTGTCGGAGGCTGAGAGCGTTCGCGGGCGGTTAATACGAGGATCGGGCGCGCGCGCGTCGGACAGCCACGATTTTCAGCGAGGCAAAACGACCAGGAGGAAACGGAAGACGGGGAGAAAAGGACAGTAAACCGAGAGTCTCTCCCGTAGGAACGAGGCCCGGGGCAAACCGATCGCTTCTCTCCCACCGCACCCCAATTTTAATCAGGACCCGAAGTATGCAAGCAGGATGGATGCCTGCGAGCTCTCCCGCCGGTACTACCGGGCGTTACGATGCATGTAATTTATTTTTATTGCCACCAATTTTTTTTCTACCCCTCGATCAGCTCCTACTAATTTCGCAGAAGGAGGTGCCTCTCTCGTCTCAGCAGAGAAAGCACTCGAACCCGAGAGTCCTTGCAACGTGTCCGGGGGTATTACCCGGCCGTTTTCATTCCCGAAATTTCACCGTAAAATTCGGGTACGCGACTCGAAAATTGACCGTGACAGAGGGATCGCGCGGCTACGATCCTTTCGACAACATTCCGTCGTTAAATTTAACGAGCCATCGATTTAATAAAGAGAAAGAGAACAAAAGGCGATGATAACACGAAACCCAGAGGAAAAAGTCAGATTAGACAATTAAGCACGACGGCCACGATTGGATCGGAGAGCAGGGTTCGCGGCAGAATTATAACATTAGACTGGACGCAGAGGTAGCTCGTAGCCGGTAGATCAGGTTAGATAGCGGATAGACGAGGTAGCACCCAGTAAACTCGTTATCAGATCGATGTAGCGAGATACATATCGTATGTACGGAGATAAACGAGGCGGACGTTATGAAATTCAACGACGTAGGGCCCGCGGAGCGCCGCGAATCACTCGAGTTAACTCATTCGCCTGCCTTTTTAGGTGTACGGTTGTAAATGCGTAGTTACAGAAAGCAGCGTGCCGTTTCTCGTGAATCGCCATTTATCTTCAATTTCGTCACCGGTTGCCGGTATTACTCTCGCCGTTGATATTTCCATCTCTTAATCCCGGCGACTTTAATACGAGCCGGTATGCAAATTTCATTCGCGTAATTAATTTAAGTAATATTATTATTGGCGTACGGTTGCACGCTTAAGGGTGCTTCCGTCGCTGGTAACGATCAAAAAATCGATTTTCTGCCCCTTGCGTTTTCGTTTAGCGTAAAATAGAGGGTCACCGTGTTAGCAAGATAGTACGAAAGAGACAAACGAAAATGAAAAATGCAATTCGGTGTGTAGTTTTGCGTAAAATTTCTGCCAACGAAAACTCCTAATATCGGGTATCGCGATCCAGGACCTTCGAGCCGGTGTTTGCGGCGTCACGCCGAGGAGAAAAACCGGCTTGAAAATTGTAACCATTCTCTCCGTACGGTTGCGCAAGATATCTTAAACCCGATTTACGATGATTTATCCAAACATGATTTATTGGAAAGGCTAATGGTAGGACACATGCAGAACAGTAACGATAGCTTAAATGCTACCGTTTGACGTATCGTAAACACTTATACTGTGGTTTCAGAACCGTTGAAACGGCTTTCCATACGGGGACGGCTAGATTTAACGAAGATTTATGGACTCGCTATTGGGCCAGAAACAATAGGTTTAAAGCGGTACAAAGTTCAGTGGTTAATATTACAGAAAAAGAAATTAATATTTTAATACAGAATTCTTAAAAGGTCTTTGCGAAAATCGAGAAAAGTGAAGGAAAGACCGGCGGATTCGGTTTCACACGCTCGTCCAAATCCGATGCATCCCCTGTTTCGGTTTGATCGCTTAGGAGAACGACGCGTTTGATCCGTTGTCGTCGAAGCGACGACGAGTTCTCTCGCGCGGCAGTTTTTCCCGACTTCAGGACGACGCCGCGTCTCCCGCTCGTTCGCTTTAAAGGTGGCTAAGATTTATAGCGGGCCGGGGACGTGTAGGAGGTGGAGCAGCAGGGTAAAGGCAAACGGGAAGGGCCGCGGGGGAGGGTAAAAGAGATACATAGAGTGAACGGTGGGTTTTGAGTTTGAGCCGCGGGGGTTATTGCAGTAAGCCTTCTCTTGGGGGTTCAAGAATATTACTATCCGCGCGAAGCCTACCCTACGCCTTCCTCTAAACTACCCACCCCACCGCCCCCACACGACCCACCCTCTCGAGAAGCCGACTCCGGATCCTATACTACCGAGCTCCGTGCCGCTTAGACTCCCTGCTTTTACTCGATCTGGAACACGAGCGGGAGAAAGAGGGTGCACGACGAAACCGAAGAGAAAAAGAAACCCTAAATCGAGCGAGCCAGAGAAACGGCAAGGTCAAACGCACGAGAGGGAGAAACGATTCCCTCAAAAACCCCGGCGCTCATACATGCCTCGGCGATCTTTTTAAACGCGCCTCACTTAAAAGAACACGGTTTACGTTTATGGCCATTCATTCGCCGGGGACAGAAACCGGGGGGTTGGAGAATGAACCAAGACACAATTCCACGCGATTCGGGGACGACGGGGGCGGAAAAGTCTGAACGCCAGGGGAGCGCTGCCTGATAAGCAATAATGGTTCGAGAAACGAAAACGAAGCTACGGGACGCGCCCGTATGTTTTCCCTCTCTGTTCGTTGGTTTTTCCCTCGCGTATCGCCGCGGAGGATCTTCGGTTTATCGATACGCGTGGGAAATTAAATAATCCGGGCATCGATGGAGAGAGAGAGAAGGGAACCCGGAATCGGCCGGCAACGAAAACAGATTCCCGCGAAAAAGAAGGAACAGGTGAGAAACGCCCGGTTCGTCTGATTTGCATGAAAAAATGTTTAACGTCGTAACGAATTGCGCCCGGTGTTTGCGAGAGTTACGAGGCACGTTCGCGTCCCTCGTTTCGCTTTCATTGTACGAACGGTCGATTCTGCTACGCGGAAACGAGCACCTTTGTCTCCGATTGCGCGAGACGGGACACGGTCGAGTTAGTTAAAAAAATGAATTAAAAGTGTAATCCGCGCGCTGATTGAGAGGGTCCGCGTGCCACCGGAGAAAGACTTTTCCGAGACGGAGAATACCCCGGTCTCGCCTCGTGATTCTTTTCGCTCTCTTGGGGACTACCTCGGAAAAGAGGCTGCCTAATTAAACGCGGGGTCGATCCGCTACGAATGAGCTACTTTCTTCCGGGAAGAGTATTCTTTCTCTTCGGGAAAGAGGCACGTTCTCTGCGGAATCACAATTTCTCCTAAACGACGCCATTAACTATCTCTTCTACCGCCAGTTCTCGCAAACTTGTACCTATTCGAAGACACAGTAGCAACCAGAAGAGTTGATAATCGCGATCGATCACCCACAGAAACAAATGTTGTACAGAATTTTTGATTTACCGTTACGCGGTAGAATTGCCCCTTGTTTGGTCGTATTATGATACCCCACGCACTCCGTATAGCCAAT
This sequence comes from Colletes latitarsis, assembly GCF_051014445.1. NCBI lineage: Eukaryota > Metazoa > Arthropoda > Insecta > Hymenoptera > Colletidae > Colletes > Colletes latitarsis. The sequence goes on along the minus strand of NC_135135.1, from coordinate 19,083,029 downwards.
CGATGTAAGAAACGCGATAAACAGAGGAGAGAAAATAAACGTCCCGCCAATATAATTTCGGAAGTGGCTAGTATCTCCTGATTTACCTACAATTTACTACGCAGTATCCCCGTTTTCAGAGCTCACGGAAATCTTGCGTTTTCACGACGAAATCCCACCGAACGGAAAAGGGATCCCGTGAGGGTCTCGCCCTTGCCACGGTTCGTCCTGAGGAACGTTTACGTCTCTAAACCACGGTCTGATCTTAGAGCCGGCTTAGCCTCGTTTTATTTAACGCGTGTTTAAAACTAATAAAACCGAAAAGTCCGGGAGTTCGAGGTACGCGTCGGAAGATCCGCAATCAGAGCCGAGATTCTATGGCGGACAGACGCATTATAGCCGTCGTCTTTCGTCCTACGTGGAGATGGCGCACTTCGTGACGCGAGCACCACCGAGATGAAAAAGGATGAAAACGAAGATGACGAAGGCTAATATCCGGTTACTCCCCGAGTTCTGACGAAACTTTAACTGTGCAAGCTAAACAATTATCGCTTAAGCCTTCGGCAGCTTACGGCGCGGTTTCTCGTCATCCTCGCCAACGCGGTTACCCCCGTCGAGGTAAACACGGATCGTTAACGCGATTAACGTGCCTCAAAGTTTTCACGAGTATTCGACCTACCCAAGACTGTGGGCGTAATTTTTGTTCGTAGAAATACAGTCAAATTTCTGTTATCTGTACTAAACTACTCTGTATCAGGGGACAAGACTACTCTGAAAATTAAATTACAACCTTTGATTCGTTTCAAAAACTTTCTTCTCTTTTCTTTCGAGTTATGCAATTTTATTAACAAATAGCCAATTCAAATTTTAGATTCATTCGTAAAACAACTTCCGTTAACGTTTAATTCGTAAATGCTAACTCTATATGGTTCTGCTTTGATTCTATTGTTAGTTATGAACGCATACATTTCCAGGTTATGTTAAACAAGTGACGATTCAAATTTATTTTAAGTGCCATTGAAGAATATTTCGATAGCAAATGTGTTATTCTATAAGAACATATTTCGACAATGAAACTTTCGAATAGTAGAGTGTTCTGATTATAAAACATTCACGTGACAAAGATTCGGAAATAGAAAGTTTTGTCGTAATGGCGTCAGGTTATGTGCCGTAAGAGCAACTTTGTATCATAAAAGGAACTTACGGATATATTGTTGCGTATGATGTAAATATGTAGTTGGATCCATCGGTCAAAATCGCCTCATCGTTCTGGAGCATTCGTTTGCTTATTTTGAATTTCACTGAATACACCACTTTAATTAATACACGTTGTAATTACGCCACTTTCTGAGCACAACTGCGTGTACGCGAGAGACAAGGTGGCAGCAGCGTCGCTGTCGACGATCTCCATTGGCTGATCGATTACTGCGCAATATCTCGATCGAACGTTCTTTCCCTCGCTGCTGTTGCTAAGCGAGGACCAGGACAAAAGTTGGCAGATATGGTCGTCGAATTATATCAGTATATGGTAGTGATAATGTAATTAGTGATCATGATACAGTTCAGAGATGACCTGCGTGCAGAAAACTCGTCGAAGCGTGTGCAGAGACAAACTTTGTGGGTAAGTGTACATGTTTAACCTTTGTCACACGTGGCTGTGAGTCGGCCGCCATTGTGTCCGTAATTTGTATTATCGTAGATAGTTCGAAAAAATTACAGTTTTGTGAGAAATTCTACGCGAGGGTACGACGTACATTAAAACGTTTATTTTAGGTTATCGAGGACACTGGTTCTTCGTTCAATTTATACGACCGTTGTAAACAAAACAGTGCGGACGTTCTGTATATTGTTCGTCTTTACAGTTGAATGGGACCAGTTAGAAATTACCTGCCGTTTCGACTAGTGGCTGTATTTACTCGGGATCGACGGGAGGTCGAAATCCATTTACAACGTCGTCGGTTTACAAGGATCACGAATATGGGTGTGTGCGTCGCTACTTGGTGAACTCTGGCGTTGTTACAGGTATGTCATTAACTGCATATACATTTGTCTTTTTTTTCTATATTATTAACCCATTAAGTAACAAAAGTTCTATTTAGAAAAACATTTTTTATTCGCATTAAAATTTATTTTAATATTATGTGATTTTTATGATGTTCAGATCTGTACAATATGCACTGCAATCTTTTTGCAATCATTTTTATAATACATTACAAATGACAAATAGATTCAGATATAATTTACTTGATTTTCCTAATGTGGAATATTCTCAGACTTGGATTAATAAAACCAATTGTATTTAACGTTATTCTGATTTTTAACTACATAAATGTTTGTAAAAGATTCTAATATTGATGTTCCTTGTTTTATACAGTACGCTGCACAAGTATTTTAATATTATTACATACTTCTGAGTGTTTATATATTGAATAGCACTCATGGTGATGTGTCAATCATGTAACTGGTATCGTTGGGTTATTTATAACCCATTAACATAGGGAAGTGATAAATAGTTTCTTCATAAATGTAAAAAAGAAGGTAAGTGTAAGATGAATCATATTTTTTAAATTACAACTATTATGCGATGAATGACTGAAATAATGTATGGAAACAACAAAATGGTATATCAACTAAATTATTTTCAATAGAATAAATCATTTTGAACTGAAGAAGGTAATCTGTAATGGAGATGATATTAATGCTATTAAAAATTCGAAGCAATAATAATTTTAGAAACTGTAGGTCAATCACAAACAAAATAATTGAAACAATTCTGAATCATTTGTGACCCAATGATACCAACATATTGGACAACAAGAAAGCTAGTTGTAACAAATATTAGTATTTTAAACAGTTTTAAATGGAAGTATTTTTTTCCTTTATAAAGGAATAAGGTCGATAAAGAAAGAAAACAGCAAATGTAACCAAATCGGTGCACTAGTTAATTTATTCATTCATTATGTTTTGAGGTTATACCGTGTATCAAATATGCCGACTTTTGCACGCACATTCGCGCGATAAAAATGCGTCACCTTTTGCATAATGTGATACAGAAACGATTAAATTCGCATATTAGCGCGTAATTTGTTGCAACGTAATTTCATTTTTTTTATCCATAACTAAAGGGATGTCGCATAGCGAGATGAAATTAGTCAAGGAGTAGAAATAGAATTTGCATACATTTCTAGTATATGCATTTTTCCTTATTTTTCACATATTCTTCTATATGAAAATATGTTCGAACTATTAATTGTTATTGATAATTTTATTGAATTGAATTATGTTCTACCCGAGAAAGTTGAGAAATCTTATTATATCATAGTAAATCATTTATAGATAATATATAAAAAGTACTTTGATCATAATGAAATCAATATTACATTTCATATACTTGAATTATCACGTAAATCGTAGTGGATCTGTGCCAAATTTCTAAATTTCGTATTATGAATAGTAAAGTTATATATCGACGAGTTTTCAAGCTCGTTGAGTTTCAAGCGTTCGGAAAACGTTGTTATCCAAGCATGCAAACGTCCCTTGTCCTCGGACACGCTTTTCGGTAAGATTCTGCGAAGACGACGTCCAAGTGCGCGACCCTGGTTAGACGGTCGTTCCACCCCCGTCTCGGGGGTGTTTGCCAATACCAATAAAACGATTTAAGCCAGATGCAAGTATCCCTCTTGCGCGTTCCTACGACTCATTCGGTGCGTTTAATGGCGGGTAGAGGAAGGTTCTGCGTCGCTAATACGAAACACATGTTGGGGGCTACGTCTTGCACCTGAGATTCGTCGGTTATAGGCGTTGTGTACGAGGTCGGATGGGCTCGTCTGGGGGTTGGTCAGGTGGTCGTGAAAATGGAAAACGTTTTCGGGACCGAACACCTGAGGAGAGCCCACGTGCCGACCAGATGTGCGGGGATCTGGCGATGTTTGCGCCGACCATAATGGGCGACAGGTACCTACGCAAGGGCACCTCTTCCCGCCACGTTACTATGAATTTTGTGCGTTTCTGTTTACTACGTTCGCTCAGTTTTTCTTTTCCCGTCGAAGTTTATGGCCGATACGGTTCACCCGGGGAAAGCAACGCGGAACGAAACAGTAAATGGATTTCCTGATGAGGCCCGAGCTGACGGTCCTGCTCTCGGGCTATTCGCAAGTTATAAGCTTAGGTTATTAGGTTGATGCCCATAAACTGTCGTTTTTACTTCAAAGGCATGTAACTCTATTAACATTTGGATTCAAATATTTAATTCGAAGTATTGTCTGTCGTTTTCATACAAATATTCTTTATAGAAAATTAATTATTACAAACAATACGAAGGCATTAATAACGACGAGGTTCGCTGAACCCCAGGGGATAATTAGTTTTATAAATTTTATTAATAACGGTAGGAACGTCCAAAAATAAAGCGTGACGTTGTGAATTCATGTCAACGCTTAATTTCTTTTCGCTGTTTTCCTTCCGCTGAAAACGAAGGATCGGTCGAATAAAAATGCTTTCTTATCACATGGTACGCGGTCGCGTTTCGTTCGGTTTCGCCGGTTAGGTTCGATCGTTTCTTCCATATTTTCTCGAACGAGAGAGTGGTTCGACGCGTTAACGGGGGTTGAAAGGTGGCCGGGCACCGTTTCAGCACGGCTAATTTCCTCGGCGGCGCACCATTCAAAATCCGGATCTGGCCTGTCCACGCTTCGAAATCATTAAAAACAAGTTAAACGCCCCCGTAGGACGGTTTTACGAGTCGTTCGCGTTCACGGGCTTAAATTATTACGTTATAACGTAGCGTTCGAGGATTCGAGACGTCGGGTTCGACGGCGCGCGAGTTCTGGGCACTCCGAAAAATGGGCACGTACCTGTCGCGGGCCCGTTTCCCGTTGCCTCGCGTCGAAATCTATGACGGTGTACGGGCGCCGGGCCGAAATCCAGCCGTTGGAAAGATTCGAGAAATTTCAACCGAGGTCTCCTCTCCTCCGACCTCTCGTAGAATCCGTTGGGCGGGCCCCGTTTGATGTGGGTACGAGGATCCCGTTAATAGACACGGATCTTGTTTATCAATCTATTACGCGTACCCTTGCGATTATAAATTATCTTTTCGATCAGATAGCCATGCCAGCCGTATTATTGCATACACACGCATACACTATAATCGCGGTATCTAGCGATCCGACGGTTCTCTTTACGCGCTCCCGTGCAAATATATTTCAAGCGGTAATTAGCTCAAATCATAATTTAACCGGTAGAGGCACCCGCGCACAATGCAAAAGTGGATAAGTCGAGAGATTAACGGACCGTGTACCGTAAGAAAAATGAAATATTCAAATGCCCCTCGGAAAAAATATTTTTTTTCTTATCTTACGAGGAATAATGCCTCCTCGCGCGCACCGGTGTCTAGCGCGGTGAAAAATGCATATAAAGGCGAATAAAATTTCTGGCCGTCTAAGCTCTTCCCAATTATAAATTAAACGTCTCTCTGCCGCGTATAACGGCGCGGTCACATTAACATTAATGATAACGAATGGCTTGACACGGCCGTCGCTAATCCCGTTCGCGACCTCCTCGCGGATAAACCGAAGAAGATCAGGTGCGGCGAAGGAACCGTTACGAAAGAATTATTTCGACGCGGTTAAATGACCTGTTTACGGCGGAAGAGGGGACCCCCCCGTATCGTATCTTCGATTTCGTTAAACTACTTTGATGGAATAACTTTGTTTCTCGAATCACCAATTCCGAAGCGTTTCGGCGCGATAGGCGAAGAGAAAAGAGTCAAGGGGAAGAACGAACGGAACGGAATCGACCGACCGTATACCAAGAGGTGGTCTTCCTTAAAAGCAATCGGTTGTACTACTATTTTGAACATTTCGTCGGGGTTAGGCCCTGAGATATAACCGGCCGAGATGAAATTATGGTCACCCCGTTTTAACCGAGCCTTTAACTTATGCGACATACACGCCGCTAAATTATGTAACGCCCCACGTAGACGCTCTACGGTCCCGCTGCTACAGGATGTTCCTGTGTACCGATGTTAACTCGCGATTCAGCCTTTTATCTTTCTCCCCCGCTTCTCTCTAGTACTACCTCCTACATCGCTCTTTCTTTGCTTCGACCACCGAGCAATTTGTTCGCGGACCACGTCGTCCTTTTGGCTACGCGCACGCAGAAATGTTTATCGACGTTTCGCCATTTTTAAAATTTTTTTTTCAATTAAAACTGCACCGCGATTGGCTCTTAATTTGCATCCGTTTATTCAACAGGTATTCCAGAAAACGTTTCATTTGTTATTAACCCTTGCACGAAATTTAATTTAAAATCACGTATTTATATAAAATTCACAGGACTTCTTTAACATTTCTAATCCCTCCTCGATAGTTTCTTTTCAACTTGAAACTAGAAACCCGAATCCAAGCGTATTTATCGCTCCGATCGAATTATTTTCTGTTCTCGATAAATCCTTTTTTTTGCACTCCTTGGTTAATCTCCGGGGACAAAATAGCAACTTCCGAGGTCTGCCAAATTGGCAAGAATTTCGTTTGCGATCTTATCGCGTCCCGCGTTAAACGTGCCTACACGATCCTAATATCCGCGCGGACCGTAAATGTGAATCTCGTTTGCAGTAAAAGTACAAAAGCAAATAGCTATACTCTGGGTACGCCGAGCTCACGATACGAGCGAATAATAAATACCTGTACAGTTTAGCGACCGTTTTAATCGTACGAGTTTCGGTAAGAGAAACATCAGGGAGACGCTCGATTCTCGCCGCGTAAATTACGACTCGCGCGCCGGGGGTGTTCTTGTGCACGCCCGTAGTGAAATACGATTTCACCTATTTCTAGTTCTTCCGTTTTCGCTTCTCCCTCGCGTCGCTCTCCTTTTTTTTCCGCGTCCTTTCAAACGCGAACGAGCAATTTGCTCGTGAATAACTCCCGGTTAGAGCGTGGACGATGGAATTTAATGCGCCAACCGTTGCCATCCTCGTCCGTTTCTTTCTGCATCGACAGCTCGTCCCGACGCTTTTATGGATTTTTCCGTTCGCGCGTCGCGAACAGAATAGGCGCGGACCTGACGGACTCGCGTAAAAGTTTAATCGAAAGTAAATGTTACGTTCGCAGCCTTTCTCGTCCGTTTACCTTCCATCTCCATTGAAACACCGGCAAGGGTATATTACAAGCACGATATCATCGGCGAATACAGATGATACTGTTTGAGGATTCCCGGCGCAAGCCGTGTCTTTTAATCCTCGGACGGCTGGCCCGGGGTCATTTCTGACCAATACTAAAGTCTCGATTTATGGGGCTCGTTCCAAATTAAATTTTCAAGCTATAATAATTAGAATTCTATTAACGTGGTCCGAGACCTCTTTGGATACAGATGAATAATTCATAACGTCAACTCGAGAACGCTACACTTTGTTTTTGGGTACATTAACACGACTTGTATAATTTAAATGTGCCTATATCGACGAGAAAAAATTGCATTTTTGGTGGAAATTGTGAAAGTACGCGACGAGTTCGAGAGGATATCAATATTGTTGCACGAGTTGTTTGGAAATTTAGAAAGCGGTATATTATGGGGCACCTATTCTTGGGTAGACATTGAAACTTATTGCTAATGCGATGATTGGCGTAGATGAAAAATACATTAGAAAGTTATAAGGTCTGGAGATTCGTCGAAGCATCGAATGATGGATCGAGGATACCATCGATCCTGTAATTGTTGTCTAGTCAAGGTACCAATCGTGTTAGAGATAGTTGGTCACGGATCATAGATCTTTTAATTGGTCGGACCAATGATTGAGAAACCGGGAATGGGGTGAGGTGGAACAAAGTTCACCAGCGGTCGCGAATAAATTATAGTAAGACCGAATTCGATTCGTCCTCTTTATTCAGAGCGAACACGAGCACGGTCGTGCGTCGCGAGGTGGACCTTCCACCTTCGAGGCGACGGCCTGGCCGATCCGTTTTCCAGATACCGTGGAGTCACTTTTTCGAATACAATTGCTGTTTAAAGAGATAACCGCGAAGCGGGAACGAGGGCACTCCGGGTCCGGGGCGTGCGTCATCGTCTTCCTACCGTTTCTTCTTTTCGAGTTCTCGTCGGTTGGCGCGACCGAGACGGAAAAAGAATGAAAAGAGCCGAGGAGAGAGCAGAACGAAAGAAAGGATTGAGCGGTCGGGGCTCGCAGTCTGGATGTAACCAACAAAGAGGGTGTCGAGAAGGGCAACGATGCCCCCACAATACCGCTCTGATAAACGAGGCGACATTGTCCGTCCGTCTTTACTCGCTTTGCGTCTCCGCTCTTCTTTTCCTTTCGCCCCTGCTCGCGGCAAAGAGAACAGCTCCCTGTCACTCACCGTGAAACGGTGCCTTTTCAATCACTTTTTCTTTTTTTTTTTTGTTCGAATTAGAAAACGCGACCCGCGAGAGTAGTATTTTCGCTATTTACTCGACATCCGGTAGGTGGGGTTCCTCCGGTACCGGACGCTCGGATCATTTGCCAAATTAATTAGGCGATCGCGTAGCTGCAAGTTATCGTCGTCTTTCGAGCAGGATCGATCGTCGATGAAGACTGTCGATGATCACCGATCCGACCTTGTTTCCGATGCCCATGTTCGGCGAAAAGGAAGGCCAAAAAGCGCAAGATGAGTTCCGAAATAAATTCGACAGGCGGAGCGGAGCGGGTCCGGGCCGGACGATCGAGATTGAGAGGCGTAATAATTGATCCGGTTGATTTTCTGAGACGTCGTCACGCGGGACCGTTTCGCGGCGTTGAAATTGCGAGCCGCTCGGCCGGTTGGCGCGGATTTAAGGCGAGAAAGCGAGGCTGCACGCACCGAATGCCCAGGACACGCCAGCAGAGAGACGGCTCAAAGCTGCAATTTATGTTTAACTGCCCTGGCAGTTCGTTAACGAGGACCCGCTACGGTCTTTATAAGCGCGACGTGTATCTACGATCGCCTGGCTCGAATTGGGTGGACACGTTCCCGCGGCTTTTCCCTCTGCCTTCCTTTTTTTTTGCCTTCATATTTTCGCTCGTTTAATATGCCCGTAGGCGCATAAATAAATCCCTAATTGGCCTGGATCCTATTTGTTTCTCTCCCACGTTGTCACGGCGTTTCGTCTCGTTCGTTCGACTCCTTAACTCCTCGGTTAAAAAACCCACCGAAAATCCATCGACTTTTGTACTCGGGAGATCGTCGGTTGTATACCTGTCGTTGATTAGGTGCAAACGACTCCGTGACAGCTGTTACGTAAAATATTCCGAATACTTGTCGGCCGTCTTTTTGAATAATTCTTCCGTGCCGCGGCTCGTAGTTTCTGCCCGCGAAACACCGAACGAACCTCTTCGCGCACCGCGTCATTATGAATTCCAACGCGTGAAATATACGCCGCCTTGTCCGTATGCTAATACTTTCAAACGTGGCAATAGACAACGATTTAAATCAATTACAACCAGACGCGCGCTAGACGCCGAACATCTTTCTTTCGCGGCGCACGTTCGAGGCAGCCGAGCGGCAACTCAATTTTGCCACGGTGTATCGAAACGCGCAGAGATATATCCGGGCGTCGTCTTTTCTCCGTGAATATGCGAAAGACGAGAAATTATGGTTCGCCAGGGGGTTAACTTATCGAAGATGTCAGTCTGATTAATGGCGCGTATTTTGGCCGATCGAGGCGAAACCCGAAAATTATTAATTTCGTGGCGGTACGTTGACCTCGGACTCGGCCACACTCGATGAATTTTATTTTGCGATGCCGTTGAGGTCAATGCATTATTCATGCGCGATTCGTCTCGTCATTCTTTCGCGATCGTTCGTACAGCGAGGTATTGCTGTAAAATTTCAACAACGATCATCGGGAAAGTGTCTGTGGACGCGAGGACGCCCCGAGACGCTCGTTTTTATCGCGTCGATTCAACGCTGCACCGTGGCCCGAAATGGTGACAAACATTCGACGATTTAAAATTCGAAATATTTTATTCAAAGATAATAGAACAATAACAAGCAATACCTACAGAATGTAATTAGTTTTATTAGGAACGTGACTCGTTTTTGTCAGGTCGAGACCATAATTTGTATCACAAATGCATCTTGCGATCGTCACGTTTAACTAGTAATATGGACCACGAGTCTGACTCGATATTACAAGGCGAGGGGTTAAACCGGTTCAATTTCAGCAACGAAGCGCGGTTCAATTTGAGCAGCATAGTCATCACCGACTTTTTATCGTGTACACGCGTAACCTCTTTACGAAGCTTACAGATTTTTTTCGTCATGTTATAAAGTTACCACGATTACCTTCTGACTTGTAAACCTACCAATTTTATGGCTTCAATATACATTTCTTAAATTAGATTTCGCTATATAACGAATCAATAATGCAATTACATAATTTTTAATTCGTCATAGATACGGTCGTATTCCCAAAGTACCCTCGCTTCTTCCAAATTCCTTGAATCGCGTTAACGTTCGGAATATTTGCAATCGGATGGTCCGAAACTTGATCGCTTTTCGAGAGACATATCCCAAGGTATAACGGGACGCGCATCCTATCCGCGCCGAGTAGGCGGTTTACGCGGTCGCGTTTAAAATATTTCGCGCCTCGAAGCGTCGAAGCATCGACGCGTCTGAACGGTAGCGAAACTTAGTATCCTACGGTGCTTTTAATTTGCAGTATCTTTATTAGCTCGGGGGATATCTTTATAGAGACCACCCTGAAATTTGTTATCGTGCTCGCGCGTACGTTTCGCGCGCGTCTTAACGACACGGCGGTTAGCTCTGAAAATTTCCGCAGAAGGGAGCCGGCGGTCGAACGACTTCGAAGCAACGCTCGTAATCTCCGCGGCTTGCGAGCCGACCGGCAGACAGGGTGTTACCGCTTGTTTTTGCCACGGAGCATTGTCGTCGGAATTCTCGTAAAATAATTAAGAGAGCCCCGGTAGCTACGGCGACGATGGTATTTTAAAGGGTCGTAAAAGGGACGTTAAAACCTCACCCGTCTCGCTCCTTTCCATGGAAGACATTCGCCATCTGGATGGTCGCGGAACTCTTGGCAATGGTTCGTCGTTTTTCGGGGACACGGGGATCGATCCGCGCGGAGACAAGATGAAAAGCACTTGCCGAACGTTTCCAGAAAATCGTTCGTGGCGAACAACCGGGTTAACGCAGCGTGCATCGTCTCCAACCCTTTGTGGCTCCGTGGCCTTTTGAATATTTCGTTGGAAACCGTAGCTCCGAATTGTGCGCTCTTATCTTTGAAAAATAATATTGCATAACTTGGAGAGCTTGAGAGAAATTGCACGTTGAAATTTGGACAAGGTTAACGTAAGTCGAATTACAAAGTTTCTTTTGGAATGCGATAAGTTTAAGATCGGAAGAACGGGGAATAATATTCTCGGTGGAATACGCGGTTAAAAAATTAATTATTCAGGTAGTACGTATACCATAGCCAGTAGAAAATCTTTGGTAAACATAGGTTGAAATCTAAATCGTTTCTGAGATACAAACATTTTTGTATGATAGCATTATAATCGATTTACTAGCTTTTACGGAACGTGTTCCACATGTCCTTCCATTTCCATACACGTTTGGCATCTTCTTCTTACAGAGTCGCTAACTCTCTCGAAGATTTCAGGTCTCTGTCGAATTAATGAGAATTACAGACTAACACACCGACATATTTAGCACGATACTTTATATCCGTGTAATCATCAAATAGATCCGCAATCGCGGGTTAATGACAACCGACCGACTGCCGGTGAAATCGTCTGTTATTAAGTATCTATGGAAATTGAACGAGTCAGATGCGGTTTATAAATACCGAGATAAACGTCTCACAAGTCAGAGAGTGAATCGTAATGTTAATATTCAGAAATGTTTATATTTTAAACACGGTCGAGTTTTCGATTTATGTTAAGGTTTTTTTTTTAATTAGTAGGGTGTGTACTTCCGTTATCAGAGGATGACTTCAGTAACTAGTAACGAGCCAGAGTTATTACGAACCTATACCTTAAAAGAGAAAGTATGAACGGCGATGAGCAACGATTTAGAAAAACGATTGTTAAGTCGAAGTTATCAAATGACTTACGATAGGAGGAAAGCTGGTTATCTAACAACCAGTAGGTTGTCTATGCGCTCGAGTATGACACTGTCTTTGTTACGTCGTCGATAGGCGGAAATCATAAATATTACCTATCGATGACTCACGGACGAACCACGAAGTTGACACTCGTTGGGTTTAATTCCGTCGATTTCGCGAAGAAAGGGGTCTCGAGAAAAATTACTGATTTTAGGATGAAACGTCTTTCGGTTCGGGACTATTTGAGTTCCTGATCTAGCTCCGGTCATCTCGGGATTATCGAGACTCCAGCGAGCGCGCGTGTTACGGAGACGTCGGTTCCGAGTGGCGAGAAATATAGGGAAAGGATCTTTTTCAACGTTTCGCGACGAGTTAAGTGCACGAAGTCCAATCGAAGCGGAGGATCCTTAAAATGCCACTCAGAGGCGACGAAGGAAGAAAAAGTCGGCGAGGGCAAATGGGGTCTCCTTGTATCGGACACGGCGAACCAACGGACGAGGAAGCGAGAATATATGTAAATATAGTACGGGCAGAGAGAGAGAGGATGGCGAAGAACACGGCAATTAATTATGTATACGCCTATAAAACGAAGGCTCGCGCTTTCGAGTCCATAAAGGATGCCAGCTGGGTGGGGGAGAGAGATGGGGTGTTACGTTTATGCATCGTGTATTATTTGACGGACCAATTATCTCGAGACTCGTATCGCGTTAAAATCTGGGAAAAATTGACGCCGGTGAACGGTAAATAGCCCGATATAGTCGCCACGCCCGTAATCCTGGCCCTTTTACGTACGTAGTAAGAACCAAAACTTCTCGCCTCGATCATAAAAGGTCCTTTGCGCGATAAAAAATCGTGTATTATTTTTCAGTACGCTCACCTTCCGCTTCAATAAATTTATCACAACAAGTAGCTAATACACGTATACCGGTAAAAAAATATCGTCGATCGGCGTCTTCGAGAATGCTTTAATACGGTCGATTTCACCTCTTGGACCTTTTGAAAGCGGAATTTTTAGTTTTAAGATAGATAGTCGTTCGGAAGTAAATCTAGGTTGCGCGGTAAACGATTCGGTTATTGTCCGAAAAAGATGTTGCAAGAATTTTTATCGAAAAGCTGGGAGCTTATTAGCGCGGATTATTCGGTAGGCCGTTTCCTCGCGAAGAGAACGAACCTGCGTGGGATTCGCTATGGGCGCGTGAAAATCTCTCGGAATGAAATACGATTGAAACGCGCGTATAATATAAGAAATTGCACCGGGCGTCTAACGCACCGAGGGCGCGGAGAACGATTTCTCGTTACGCGGCCGTGAACGTTTATCGCCTCGTTTTTCTTGACGCTAAAAATCGCTCGTGCTTTCGACGAGGATAATTTATTTCGCGCGTACACCGATTATCGGTCGAATAAAGGAGTCCGCGATGAAATATAGGTGATAAAATTCCGTAGTTCCTTTATTTTTTCTTCTCCCGTTGCGTCGAGTTGTTATGTAAAGCGCCTCCTGGGTTCCGTGGCGTTGGATTCGACGTCGACGAGCACAGCGGATATCGCTACGACGCGGATATAGAGAGCACACCGATAGGTTCGCGACAGACGGTTGCTTTCGATGAAATTCAAAGAAGGTCCGGAGCTGGAACACGCTCCTCGAACCGTTGCGTAATCTCGAGAATAAAATTCGAATTCTACGGACGGCTATTATATAAGAACTGTTAGACTGTCCCAGAAATCGTGGATCGTTGGTTCGTATTAGGATGATGGCTCTCCGCGGTCACGGGCGACGAGCCGAGCCGAGTCGTAAAGTGGGCTGGGTCCCTGCGGTGTGGACGGAGGAACGAGTTTGGTGACATCGAAGGTGCCTTGTCAGGAGGCCCACCTTGCCACTTTCCGACTCTCCTCTCCTCGTAGCGGATTTTCGACTGGCACGGCCTAGAGAAAGTGCGCGATCGCGTTTATGCCTAAGCTACTATCTCTGCTAGAGCTCACGAGAAATTGCTCCTCCCTTCTCTTCTTTCTCGCTTTTTTATTATGATTATTCGAAATGCTGATCCTTCGATACAGTAGGAAATAATGTAGAGTGGAGTTCATAATTAATTCTAAAAGTTCCACGGATAATCTTTGATATCTCTTTTCGTATTTAGCAAATTTTATCACGTCGTCTGTGTAGCCCGAACCTCTGTCTTTGCAACTAGAAAACAAACTTTCTCAACTCCACTCAAAACTGGAATGCACGTGTAGAATGTTGGAAGAAGGTTGCGGAATTAAGCAATGATCGTTTTATGGAACAAAATGATCCCATCTTTGAATCGCGAAAGTATCCAACAGTTTCTATCACAATGGTATAAATTTTTTTACCGCGTTAGCGAGTCAACGTAACCCTGCTACTCTTTCTTATCAACGATTTGAGACGCTGGTCGAGACGCTTACGTTCTCGGAAGAGCGTTTCAGCTCTGGCAAAGTTCTCTGCGCTCGTTAGAAGCGAGCTACGCGTTGCATCGTATCCTTGAGCAACCTTCCTTCTGGCAAGGGACGCGTGGTACCTTTTACGTATTTGGTCGAGGCTATCTCGGCACATTATATCGGAGAAATAAGCGTTCGCGAGGCGTAGGCAGACGCGCCCGGTATCCCGAGAAGTAGATCTTCGATCTGGTCTTACGGGCTCTCTGGCTCTCTTTGTAGCTCGTTCTCTGTAGCTATGCTCGTGTAAGTGAAACACGTATCTCTCCTTTGGGACCGTTCGAGCTCTTTCGAACGAGACGCAGGCATTTATCCTCGCTTCAAAAAATTGCATCTTCGATTCTCGCGGAAATACTTTTCCCTCCGCTTTTCTTCTGGCCTCTGCAACGTCGCGTCGTGCCGACCTTTGCCATAAAGACCATTCGCTGATGTTGCGCATTCGATACCGAAGAAAAGATCCCAAAGCTAGATGACCCTGTAGATCGAATAATAGAACTCGAGTTCTTATTAAAGGACCTATTATGACATTACGTCATAAGTGGAAATGTTTCTTGGTTATCATGTTGTCGAATTCCTTGGGAATAGCGGAGGGTCTAGAAATCGGTCTGTAGTTAGTAATATAGACTTCCATTGCGAAGGAAACACGTCAGAATAAAGTTACACGATTTCAACAAAGAACATTGAAAAGTTCGGGGATCGTCGATGCAGTCGAAAGCTTGCAACACACTTATGTTGATCGATTACAACCCTTTTTGACAGAGATTAATTATCTCTCGATTATGGGTACTCTTGTGACCCATCTTTACTCCAAGTACTCCTCTTGTTCGTGATTTAACAGCAACCAGGTTTACGACCTGGGCAACACAAGGGTAAAACGCGGACAATTTTCTTGGCAACGAGTCGTCGAAAGACTCTGGCGCGTTTCAATCGCTGTCTCGTCGGCAGAGGTAGCGCGATCTTCTCCGTGGCACCTTCCAGGGTTTCGGTCGTCCGTATCTCGAGGCATTATATCGCGGGAATAAGTGTTCGCGGCGTGGCGAGGCGAGGTTGGCGTATCCCGAGAAGTAGATCTTCGATCTGGTCTGTGTCGTTCGGGCCCGCGTACATACGAAAGTACGTAACTCGAGGGTACGTATCTTTCCACCGGGGGCCAGGCTGCCGAGTCCCTTAAGGTTTCGCTTTATCTCGCATCGGGCATTGTCGCTCGCGCCGGCTGACAGTGCCGTAGGGCTACCGTGAGAGGAGAGAGGAGACGCCAAGAGGAAGACAGAGTCTACCCGGCGGTGGAAGAGGAACGCTTACCACGGAGATCCGCCTGGAGATCGAAGATCCGACGACGAGAACGACGAGTGAGAGGACGCCGTCGTCCGAGGCAGATCGAAACGTCTTTTGCCCAGCGCCAGTCGGGTACCACGAGAAGAGGCTACCGCATCCTCCGCGATCGAGCAACGATCGAGACTCTCGAACGACGCCCGTCACTTGTCCCTTCAAAGGACAAGTTGCGTCCGCCAGATTCTACAATTACTCCGAGCCCCTCTGCGAACTTACTTCGCGCCCGTCCGTCGCATTCGATTCCGTTCCTCGATCTCTCCTCCCGTTTCTCTCTTTGCCCGCTGAAAGAACTAATTACATACCGAGTTTTTCCGAGACGGGAGTCACCGCGATTCGATCGACGTCGATCGAGATGGGAACGGAATCCTGGAAGACCGCTGGGATCCCGCTCGAAACGCCAGATAACGCGACCAGTCTGTACACACATCGTGGTTAAAGATCGAGGCACAGATCCCGAGGATCGAGCCTGGCGACCGGGGGCCGGGATCGAACGCTCCGGTCAACCACGAACGGATGTGTTCGCGGATCGAACCGAGATCTAACCACGATCGACGCCCGTCACTTGTTCTTTGCCGGACAAGTTACATCCGAGCAGATTCTACAATTACTCTGGCCAGTTCTGCGAACTTATTCGCGAAAGTTCTTGCGACGGAGATGGGACGACACAGTTTCGTATCGGTGACTCCTCCTTTTTGAGGTCTTGTCGGTCTCCGGGTAATTGGAAAACGTAACCTGTTTATTTAGTTATTTATTTGTTCGAGCGATGGGAATCGTTCTATTCGTTATTTATTTACGCCCGAACCTCTATAAATCGAAAGTTCTTTCAACTTTCAGTTACCTGTATTTACGGTTGGATCTGGATATAATCAGGTAGCAATAATCTTATGTAGGTAGTTCTTTTAATAGGTGTATTGGAAGCGATGTAAACTGAAATTGTTGTTGATAGATTTACCCCGAAAGGAACCATACTGCTCTTCGTATATTATGTTCCTAAAGGTTTCTGCTATATTTAATCCATTGGGATGCGTTCATCGGAACGACGAGATCGAGTTGTAGTTCTCTGTTAGAGCGCGATGGTGTCCGTTTCTTCTCTCGGTTTCGATTCTCGAGACTCGCACGAAAATCGGCGAGAAAGAATATAATATTGTATATTCCCGATTTCGACGACGTTCCCCGGGCTGTAAATAACGCAGACTACGGCCTCGAGAGGATCGGCTGCGGGAATAGGTTAACCTTCGCGAGAGCGTCGAAAAGAGTCTCGCGGACTATCGAGTAGGCGCGGAGCGTCGAGGGTCTCGAGTCTCCGAGGACATCCAATCCATGATTTCCGGTTTACCCGTCGTCACATAAATTCACCGAGTGAATGGGAATCGGTTGGTTCGTTGGATGCCGCAACGGCGAGCCGTTCGCGATACGCCTGCCTGCTTGTTCCTTCCCCAAAGAGATCGGGACGTCGGTATGGGCGAAAGGTGCCGCGTGAAACGCCGAATAACATACTAACCGGGTGTCCCACAGCGCTAACCTGTCGTAGGTGTTCCGTTACCAAACTTCTCTACCTGAGACGATCCGCGCGGCTTCGAAGCCCGTTTGCGAAATCCACTCGCCTCGCATCGTCGACTTTCGAAAAAACTCGTCGCGAACGAACAATGTTAATAAGCTCTTCGTGCCTAGGAAACGAGCTTGCATTTATTATAGATAAATGTGACGCAACGAGCTGCACGAAGTGGAATATATTACATACGTTAATAATCCAAATACAAAACACGTTGTAAGGATATTTAGTAGAATAATTATTGAGCGACGTATCGTAAACGCCGACTGGACGATTCGAAAATTAGTTTCAACTCGACTACAGCACGCATCTATACCGATACCTCCCTATAGAAATCAATCTGATTTCCTGGTAACTGTACAGAATAGGCATTCAACATCAGTCAATCCATGCGTTACCACTAGCACAATTATGGTTCTATCGTGACAATACCGAGAATCAATACGCTCGAGCACTGATGAGCAGTCTCGAATCTATTCCCCTTATAACTTTTAATCAAGATCGGTTGTCCAGAGCGTAACATCGTAAAATTCCTGCCAGGAATATTGGCTTTCGCAACAAAAGCTTTTACGGTATAATTTTTTGGAAATTAAGTTTAACAATTTGTTGCGTACAAATTCACGATGCACGGACACTTTGAAGCAATCAGCTTCGAATACAGTCCTGCGTATCGGTCGTAATAAGCAAATATAAAATTATTTGCGACACGGCAGAAAGAATAAATTATAGTCGGATCGGCTGTACGGTCGGGCGAACTTTAATTGGAGCGTTCCCGCGACGATTCCAGGAACATCGCCAGCAGCGCGTCAGTTCCTCGACGAAAGTGTCTGTCCCATCCTGTCTCGGTTCTTGACGAGCCTCGATCGAAACGCGGCCGCGTAAAAATTACGAAACGGCCCCGATGAGAACGGAATTTTGACAAGCGTGGTCGTATCCTACTCCGGGGAACCTCGGGCTTCTTTAGAACGAGTACCGTACCCTATACCTATATACCTCCTGAGGAGTCGGAGGTTTCGATCGTATCGTTACGAAGAGGGTACCTCCCCGCGACGTCATGAAAGCTGGTTCGTTTTGGTTTCCCGGGATCGTATATTGCGAATTTAGTGGGAAGCCAGGACCCTCGGAACGATCGGCTGGCTCGTAGCTGGATCGCTGCCCGATGCTTCGTCGTCGTTCCATCCTCCGCTTCCCCCGTTGTCCTCCTCTCTGTTCCCTCTCTGCCCCTGTCTCACGATACTTCTTGGCCATTTTTTTTTTTTTATTTTCTTTATATCGAACGTACACGTATTCCGTGCTGCTTGTTTTTATCGACACGAATGGGACTTTATGACGTCCCGTCAGCCGACCATGCCGCAGAGTCTCGTCTTCTTCCTCCTCCGTGTCCCTCGTACCCACGTTCCGACGGACGTTTCTGCTTTCTGCGCGACCTGCTGTCCCGCGTTCCTTTTCCGTCCGCGACTCTGCTCGTTCTCGATCCCCTTCCGCGAACTTCTGCGATTCCGCGCGACTCGAACACGCCGAAAACGCGTGTCCCGTCGTTGTTTCCAGTTTGTAGGTCCGCCCACGCGCCCCCGCGTCCGCTCGATCGAGATACCACCGTCCAGCGAGCCGAGCCACGCTCCCGAGGATAAGATTCGATTTCGCGGATAACGAGATCCCGGGGTCTGAAATAATCCGCTCGATCGGATACGGAGATCGCGTGCGAGAAGCGTACACGGTTGTTCGCGGGTTTATTTGCTCGCTTTACGGAACGTCGATTGGGCAACCTGCGTTACGGTGAAAGGACAGTGCTCGAAAATGGCCATTACTTGTCGGAAAATAAAAACTTATACCGAGTACGTTCTAAAGAATCGGAAAATAAAAGATACTCGTTCGACGCGCGACGGGAAAGTTGCAATGAAAACGGTAGGCGCGATAAAATTAACATACAATAAAATATCCCGCGACAAATTATCGCTGGGTAACAATATTGCACCGATAATAAAACTTTACTATTCGACGATAATGAGAGATTCTAGAGTCCAAAATAAGACGAAAATCAAGAATATCGATTTCTTGACTGAGGCTTCCTTAAAAAGTTATTAAAAAATTAAATTAAAAAATTTCAAATCATTGTGAAAAAACTATTTTTAGTTGCGGAGATCAATTACTATCATTTTTAGTAAAAATTTAGTACGGGCGGAACTTTGATTTTCGTCTTATTTTGACCTCTAGAGTCTCGCATTAAAATTTTTCCCAGGGGTGGTCGAACACCCTGTATATCATTATCAAAACCGAGAACGCAATTTCGCTTCGACTAACTCGGTCACATGATTTTTATTTCTGCAACATTTACGGCAAAGAAAAAAATTTCGTTGACTAAGTTATCTTTAAAAGGGGTTGATTTAAACGGAGTTCTTAAGCATAAGTGGAAACAGTGGATGGCGAATAGACATACCGGATTCGTATTCGATGGTCCCTTACAGCGAGTGTTAATATCCGATTAAAACCGCGAGAAGCGTCGATCGCTGGCCGGGGTCATCGTCCATTACTCTTCTCCGTGGAGACAGGTCGCCGCGAAGGAAACGCGCTGGTCGTTGTAGCGCGACAGGTCGAGGCTCGGTGATTTGGAATTCCATTTACATCGGTTCGATTGTTTCTCTATCGTGCGGCGACGACGATCGAGCGCGTACGCGGTGACTCGACGGACGTCGAATGGAAGAATGCAACGCACGTTCTTTCGGTGGAAGGTAATCGGATCAATCAGGACGGTGGCCTGATTTTTCTATCCGCAACGACGGCAGCGCGGCGACGTCGATGGCGGCGAAGGTATGCCGTTCATTAAGGGTCCGAGAGATTTCAGAGCAATCGACCGTCGCGCGAAACGGCTTCCTCGCCGTGGCAAAATGTTCGCCGCAGCGGGCGGTAAACTCAGTCGGCTGACGTTCATTGGGATTTATGTGTTTTTAGCTCGGCATATGCCCCCATTGCGAAAGGATCTTTCTTAATTGGCGGTAGCCGCGGCGACAGTCCCTCGAGCGGCCTCCTAAGTCGTGATCGCACGACGCGATGCGACTTAATTCAAACGTTCGGGATTTTTCGCGACTCGGGGATCACGCGAAAAACCGCCTGACTCGTTAATCAAAGATGTCCGCCGCGGACGCGGTTCAACGACGACGCCCGTGTCCGTGTCTGTCGCAATTACAGGTGTTACAGGTTCAATCACAGCCGGTCTCTGTAATTACGTTATCTCTGTTATTTCCATCGAGAGAAGGGGCGCCGTTGTTATGATTACCGTGGTTGCCTTGGAAAGTCTTCGCGCCGCGCGACTCGATAAGTAATCGTTTTAGCGATCCGTACGTCTCATTAATCCATCCGTTGGTAAACGACGCCACGATCGGGTCACAGGTCGTGCAAGGTTTCTTTTTTTATTCTCGGGAGCCGTACGGTAAATCCTGCCCAGGCAACCAATGACAAAATGTCAGTCGCGGTATGTAATCGCGATCTATGAATCCTTGTACCGCGGAGACGCATCGTGTTCCGCCGTGGTGTACAGCAAATTGTTCTTTTATCAACATTGTATCGCGCGGAGAGATCCCCCGTATTTATTCGACGGTCATCGCGTACGTTCTGCAGAATCCTCCTTCTTCCGTGTTCTCGCTAATTCACCGAAAGCTATATCACCGTACCGAGAAAGCCACTCGAAGGGACCGTATATCGCGAACGTTGGTCCTTCTCTTCGAACAACACGCTTCACTGGGTCTCCACGATCCGTAGAGAATTTTCTTCCGCGTTTTCGGCTGAATTTTTACGACTGTATTCGAGGCTCTCCGGTTTTCCAGGCTCTCTCAACTCGAAACACGGGCAGATGAAATTTGACAATCTTGTACTTTAAATATGTGTATAAGTTTCCGTAAGATTTATAACCGCATGTTTCGCACCTACCAGTTTAAAGAGCAAGATAATCTTAATAATTTATGTGCTCTATTGTACATAGAAATCGCCTTATAATTAAGCAAGCTAACCTGAGAATTATTTTTCATCTTCTCAACGCACCTTGTATACAATTACGATCGCGTCGACGATGCTTTTACACAATGTATTTTAAAAAGTAATTAGTCTTTACGTAGAATCTGTACGGGTAGGATGGGAACTAAATGGCCGATCGAAACATGGATTCACCACGTTATTATGGTAACAGTTGTATTCCTATAATTATTTTTACGTGGCTATAAAGTCTAGACTCGGTCGATTTAGTTATCTCTAACAGCGTTTCCGGAATCCCCGACGAGGAAGTGGCGTGCACAAGTTCGTCCCAAGTCGGGGGACAGAATTTGTTAGCGTAGTTGAGGGAGAAAGAGTGTATCGGTTGCGTCGCGAGACGGACGCGTCCGAG
Organism: Colletes latitarsis; assembly: GCF_051014445.1. Lineage (NCBI taxonomy): Eukaryota > Metazoa > Arthropoda > Insecta > Hymenoptera > Colletidae > Colletes > Colletes latitarsis. Next base: position 19,061,271 of record NC_135135.1, on the reverse strand, counting down.
CCAGGCTGGACGCGACACGTTGGAATTTCCCCCGCAAGAATTCGAGAAAGTCGTCAGCTCGGGTGTTTATCGACGAGCGAGGAATCGCGAGAAGCGGGACAGAACCGGGAACGAGAGAGTCTATCGAAGCAGTCGTCTGGTTCTCGCGGCTGTGTCTAGCGAGCGACCGGTCGAATTTCCGAGTCCCGTCACGCAAGATCGTGCGCGCGCGGGATTTTCTTTTTTACGCGGGCCTCGTCCGGTAACGAAGGACGCCTGGGAATTTTCCGCGGGGTCCGGCTCCCGGCACCTTCGAGGAAACGAGAAATCCGCCTCGCGCGCGGACACGCTCCGAACAGAGAGGCGGATTATTTTTCTTCCTCGTGGAAAACGTAGGTAGCCGGCATCCTCGGGAGATAAGGTTCGCGTACGCAATAATAAAATGCCTGCGGGGTGATCTATCGATCCGACGCGACACCGTCGACGCGATCTACGACGCGGGCAGGTACGCGGACCGAGGCAAGGTGGAATTATCGCGATGTCCCTTGATCGATGCGATTGTCGTTAGATGTTGGTACAGAGAAAGAGAGAGAGAGAGAGAGAGACAGGGAACCGGTATTCGCTCGCGAGTAGCGACGGCTACGAACGTACCAATTTTCCACCGAACAACTCGAGCTTATTTTATACGTAAACGACAAGAACAAAAAGTTTAAACTACTTTATACACTTTGACTAAAAGTCAATGAGAATTTCGGAAAATAAGGTGTACTGAAAGTAGGTAATCGTTTCGTTCCTCTTAGTAGATCCAATGTTAATAGTATACACTCGGTTCGAGCGATCGAATTTCTGTTTCACTCGATCGCGAATGAATTTAAAATTTTTATTCGTTGCTCGCGAATAAAATTAGCTGGACTCCGGGTCGTGGTGGACGTTCGCGTCAGTCTTATCAGGCCTCTGAATCGGTGACCGTTTCCTTCTTACTCGTTAACGAACGCGGTTCTACTCGAGAGAAGTTATTTCGTGCGCGCAGAACACTCAGAAAGGAGGATTTAGAAATTACGGGAGATACAAGCCGGATATTGCGCTCCGTTTCCTGCGAGCAATACCGTAACACGTCCAGCGCGTACGCCAATTACTTTAGCCGAATGCCAAACTATCTGAAATCTGGAGTCGGATCGGGGATGGCTGGAGGCGTTTCGAACGTTAACTCTTTGCGGCACAGTGGCTAGCTCGGATGACCATCTAGAAAATGTCCGTTGAAGCATATCGGTTGACATCTGTGACTGTTGCAACAATTTACCTCGCATATTTACGTCACCTACTCAGAGCAACACGCTTTTATAGCCGTTATCTTTCCTAATCGTTCGATGTTTCTTCTTTCAAATTCCGTGAGCGTGAATTTCTCAAAGAATATGTCTTGACTGATACAAACGTCGATTGCATTTGGAAATTTAGATAATTGTATATAACGATACTCCTAATTTAATACGACTGTCTTCCATTTAATTTATCACGTGGAAACAGTGAATCGAGTCACAAGGTTTGCATGTGGTTGGAAACTGTTTGGGACACGATGAGGTACTATGTAAGACCACCGTGGGGGTTGCGGAAAATTCCGTCAACCAATCCTAAACATTTCAAATAATTGAATTTGAAACTCCGATTACGTTGCTCGGATTTTGGTAGACTCTGTACCGAAAAAATTTCCTCTCTGAAAATCGCTACATTGAACAGTAATACTTGATTAATTACACCCATTCTTCCGTAACTTTTTATTTGGTTTATCAGAGTTTTCTCGACAGAAATTCTTAAAGAAATCCTTTTTTTTGGGGGGTCCTAAGGCGAAAGCCTCCTCAATGATACTATTTCCATCGCGATACGCTCGACTCGCGCAAACTACAGAATTTTCCGAACGACGCGGTCGGACGTGGACTTTGAACGATCGTGGCGTCGCTCGTGTCCTTTGCTGCTCATAATACCGGTCGACTCGGTTGCGTAAGCGATCGATTGGCCAGCAAAACGGGTACAGTAGGCACTATTGCTGGCAGACTCGGTTATACTTGCCGCTTATACTCGATCAAAACGATTATAAACGATCCTTATTACGCCCCGGGCGCATTCCTGGGGGATCAGCGTCGAGGAGAGACAGAAAAAAAAAAGGAAGGCGCGGGCCGATCTTTCGCCGAGGCGAAACCACGGGTCCGGAGAATCGTTTCGACTCGTGGAGACCACTGGGCGTTCCACTCGAAAATTTTTCGCGACCGAAACGCTTCTGTCCGACGAGCAGAAACTTGACTAGTCGCGCGAACGATATAAAACGCGTCGCTTCGTTTTCGAACAACGTCGATACACGACGCTTGAACAAATAATCGATCCTCGCGCGCGATTACCAAAGTCGAAATCCTTTAACGGGAGCATGGAAGGCAATCGGCGATGCGAACTGGCAAGAACGGGAGGAGCGTCGGGACAACGGATTCGCGATCGTTCCGATTTTATCGTCCGGCTTGTCGATCGATCGTTCGATCGGCTGGTAATCGACAACGACATCGACATCGACGCGCTAGTAGCCATGGCGACGAATCTGCCGCAGAAAGCACGCGATTGGTTTTCGCGGCACGATCTGACCTAAAACCGGGCTCTGCTCGGTTAGACTCTCCTCCTTCTCCTCTTCGTTCCTACCAACTGCCTTCTTTACCTCTTTGATCCACCTCCACCTCCACCACCGCCACCACCACCTCCTTCACCACCTCCTCCTTCTCGTTTGGCTCTTTCGCCTCTTCCCTGTCCCGGTTCTGTGCCGGCGATCTTAGCACGGCAGTGCCGGTTTCTTTGGGCGCTTAGAAAAACGTTGATTTCACTCCGTTGGAATGGTGACACGATGTGCACGTCGCGTTTACACGAGCGCCTGCCTCGTACCTCTCTTCGCTACCGCGACACTCGGCGTCGAGCGCATTGTATAGCGCATACCTAAAGCGAGTACATTATGCGAGCGTCGCGCCGTGCCAGACAGGACGAGACACACGCTTGATCTCCCTGTTATTTCACCGAGAACCAGCCGGATAACCCGCCGGCGCGAACAGTCTCGCGGGTTCCGCGTCGTTCTTTCGATCTTTCGATCCGACCGACGCAATTTCTAATTTCTTTTTCTGCTTCTCTACCTCCGACGGCCTTTCCACGCCGAACGTATACCCGGGGGAAAACGCTCGGCGACGCTAATCCAAATGCACGGCAGCCACCAGTCGCGAGGACAAGGAACTTGAAAATACTCGGCAACATCGATCGACCGAGCTTCTGTTTACTAATTACATAATGTTATACGAATGGGAAGAATGCAAAAAATATGTTGCTGAGAAGATCTTGAATTAAGATCTTCGCTATGTAGAGAAACGAGTCCATATGTTAAATCATAATATATCGATGGTGGAAATTCCGAAAGTAATGATCAACTATCGTGCACAATGGTTAAAACGGTTGATAATGCTTATCATTTGCATGTAAGTACATAACGGGCGGATGTAACTGTTTACATTGCTGTTATTAAGAACGAAAACAAAATTATGCCTGAAATCGCATTGTTACACCTCGTACATGTATATGAAACAACTTGGATAAAACAGTTGTTGTGACGTGTAGTGCATGACTTGACAGAGATTCGTAATGGATCGTGTATTCATTTTTGAAAAAAGTGATCATAGGTGACGATAAGTGGATCGATTACCACTAATTTTGTTCGATACAAAATAAAAGTAACGAATTTAATTATTACCAGGAACGATATACCATAGTAGTTAGTTCACGAATCTAAAATTTGTGTCAACTCTACGATACAACCTCGATTATTGTAGAAAATTCCTGTACTAGTCGAGGTGACCGATTCGATTGTTAGCCCCTATGCAGCCTATCCCCACTACGATTCTCAACTTGACTTGTTGCTTAGCGACCGATTCCCCCCTCCATTTATTGACACGGTGCAACGAACGAGACTCTCGTGCAGTAATCGAGGTTGTACTGTTCCGACCGAAAAGTTCGAGCGCGCCATCGACACCGTCGGTTTCGTGACAAGCAAGAATCGCGTCAATTTGTAAGTACGCGCGATTCCAGCGAAACATGCTCCCGTTACACGCGTCGGCTTATCCGGAATTCATCTGGCGCGTAGGCACGTAGGTTTTCGTATCGGCGAGCAGTTTCAGCGGGGAAAACGTTTGACGTGTCCGTTCCCGTAATCTATGGCGATCCAGCCTCCTACCATGACGCTTATCGCCAGATCTCCGCCGGTGCCCGTATACACTTGCAGCCCGACTCCGCGCCGTTTGTGCCTCAAGTTCAACCAGATCTTGTCTCGTCTCGTACTACGCAATAATGCTCGCATAATGTACTCGCTTTGGATACGGGACGCACGATGTGCTCCGGAACACCGACGACAACCGCGAAGAAAGCGCCAGTCGAAGAGCAAATCCAACCACGGTATTGTTCTTGTATTTATTTAGACAAAGGTCAACGTTTTATTATTTCCAACGATTCTCTGTATTTTCTGGGGTAGTATTTTTCACTTCCTCGTACAACGTTCAGAGTGCTAGTTAGTAGCGTAGCTTGTGGGGGGTGGAACCCATTCGCGACCTTTGGATCAAAGAAATTATAGGCTTGTAGCCTGGGTGTTTCCAATTGCCCTGGAACTTATACTCCCCGTTCTATGATTACCAAATTTGTATTTAACCCTTAAGTGATCTCTCAATCTCAACTAAATTATTTTACTTGATGTTAAAAAAAATAATGAATTGAAGAGGCCAGAATCTGGCGGTTTTCCTATACCCTTCGTGACTCGAACGACGAGAGAAGGGTTTTTGCAAGTCCAAGAGGGTTAAAGGTTTCTAATGTGGGCGCTAAGTCCGTTTGCTGGGAAGTAGCGATAAACCCGCGCCCGTGAAAGACACCGGGAGTTAAAAGCTCGCGAGCGTGGCGGAAGAAATAAAGAAATATCTGAGTTAGGTACCGGCGGTTAGGACGCGAACGTGTGTAAGCGTAAAGGGTTGCTCTTGCCGAGGCATCCGGAGGCCCTTACGGGCCGCAGAGGGGAATGCGGTTATGATAATGCACCGGCCACCGTGCTACGCGAAGAGACTCCGGAGGTGAACTCGCTCTTTCCCGCTCTTACCCTCGTTATTTCCGCCTCTGTCTGGCCTTGTGCCGCCGCCGTAGAGCCTTGGATCCTCGCAGCGTGCTCCATAACGTACCCACGGGGCATTTATCCGCGCCGATAACCGATTTTGGCAAACCGTTCGCCTCGCGTCTCGGTTTCTGTGCGCTCGGTCGCCTAAAGGCGCGGCCGCTCGGCTCGCAGATGGCATCGTGGCCGCGGCTTCTGTCCGCGGAAACTCGCTCGACTCGCCCATTGTTCCCGTGCCCGCCTCTCGAATCGAACTCCGGTTCCCGATTTTATTGCCGCTTTTTTGGACCACGGCCACTCGTGAATTCACCATCCCCGACCGATCGTTCTTTCGATTTACGGGCCGCGAGTCTCAGGCTGCCCCGCACACTCTCGACTTTCCTCGATCCGCTAAAGGGCCTGTATGGGAGAACGCATGCTTCTTCGACACCTCGACCGGACAAAACGGTCAAAGCGGTGCACCAGTGCCCGTCGAGGAAAAGCACAACGAAATATCCACTAGAAAGTAGCGAATTAAATCGATGTCTTTGAACTTCGTCGTTTTTCGTAAATTTAAAATCGCGTTCGAGACGAATTCGCGAACGTCGGGGCTACCGTACACTATCGAACAACGTTTCTCCGAGCGACAAGTAGCGCGCAATTCGTTTCCCGTGCGCGAGGACCCGCCGCGACCTAAACGGATAAATTGTTTCCAGTCCATTAACCATTAACCGTGACGGGGATTTGGATTCGAGGTTTTCTCCGGTGCCGCGAGGATTCGAGACGAGGAAGCGAATCGAAGGCAACCCCCATCCAGCGCCGGTTTAAGTATAAGACAAGCAGCGGGTGTAGAAGCGAGACAAAGCGGTGGAAAGAGGAATGGGAAGAGTATCGGCAGTCCACTCGACACGGCAGTCCGCGTCACTCCTCTTCTGCCCACCCTTCTTCCTACCTGGCCGTTGGTAGGGGTGGTTTTTAAATAATTCCACTATTTCCATGCATATTGCAGGAAACAATTACAACTGTAATTGCTAATAGAAGATTCCAAGCGAGGCCAGGTTTATCTCGATGTTCAAACCCGCTCCTTACCCACTCGTCTTGTCCCCTCTGATCCTCTCCGCTTGTTTGTCTTTTCTCTTCCCTCGGCCAACCCTCCTTGTTCTTCTCGGTCAACGTCGTCGTGCTTCTTCTTCGTGCTTTCAATCTCACCGAATGTCCGATTCGACTCGTTTGACGGTATTCGCGGAAGCTATTACGACGGAATTAACGACGACATCTTCTTTGCAACGATCTACCATCGGGTCGACGCGTCCCGACGTTTCCTATTTATTTATTTCGAATTTTAGACGAATTAAACCTGCAGTATAATAATATAGGCATAAAATTCTGCATCGAACGTAAGCTGTTTTTCTACGTTAAAATGGTAAGACCTAGGGTTTTAGGCGGGAGATGGAAGTATGCCGTTTCGAAGTTGTAGGTTTAAGAGATATTTGTGCGTCATAGATCGTGTGACCGGGTGTGAATAACAAGCGTGTGGAACAGAGTGGGTGGGTTCGAATATTTACATTAAAGAGTCGGTTTCAAGCGAAGCGCGCGTAGGAATGGATTTTAGAATGCACGCGGAGATTTTGGCTTCGAGAGAACGAACGAATCAGTCTTGGAAAAAGAGCCCTACCGGAAGAGTTTTAGAATGCAAGTCACGCGAAGAGTAAGTTAAAGAACCGAGCACAGAGTTAGAGAATATAGAACAGCGTAATTTAGTTTAGTTCATTAAAATGTATACACATTTTTAGTTAAAGAGTTTCACTTTCCGCATGAATCCACCGTCTACTTAAAATCCCTAGAACACGGTGCCATAAACTCTATTAAATAATTATGTTAACGGTGGCCCCCTTATCTGATTACTCGTCACAAACAAACTCACCAATGGCTTCGATTTCTTACAGATTGATCTAACGATTCTTCGTTGGTGCTAATAATAAATATTTTACCTGGCAGAGGTAGGGGCAAAAAAGAACACGTACGTCACTCTGTAGAAAAGATATAAACGCAAGAAAGTAGATTAGGGTCTAATGTGCCCCAGGGTGGCACGCAGGGTTAAATTACGATCGTTTCTCGAAAGTCTCGAATCTCGTCGAGGTCGCGACAGAAGGACCAAGGACGAAACTGTTTGTTCCTGTTATCGGACCAAGTCGAGAGCGAAACGTTCTCGTAATCGACGACGGAGGTTCTCGAGGGAAGGTGTGACACGGTTCTTTCTTCAGGCTCGGTAACAGGGCTCGTCCCGAGCATCGTAGGCAAAGACAGCCGGGGCAGGAAGTCGTGTCTCGAACGAAGGTTCCAGATAGGGAAAGAAAGATAGACGGTCGAGCGGACGGACGGACGGTCGGCGGAGGCCGGAGGGGAGATCTGGAAGGGAAAAAATCAAGCAAATTGGTATGCAGCACACAACAACCGGCGGGTGAAACGAAGGGGGAGTGAAGTTAGGCCAGCTAGGGGTTGCTGCTTCTGGAGGGTGGGATCAATACTCTCTCTTTCTCTCGTCTTCTCTTCCACGGTCTCGCGTCTACGAACCCGGCTGTACACGTACACGCGCCCGAACCTCTGCGTTTTTCGCGTAGGAGGAGGAGAGGGATCGTGGAAGCAGAGGATGGCGATGGAAACTGGAAGACGAGAGTAAGGTAGCCTCGAAGCCCGAGAGGATGGATCTAGAACAACAGCCAGTAATTCGAAGGTGGAGGGTGGAAGAACCGGCACCCCCCTCGCGACGTGCCGATGGATCATCGGAGTTGAGATTCCCCTGGACACGGAGTTATCAAACTATGGAATCGGGATAATTAGATTCGATCGGAACGACCCGAGAAACAATAACCCGGCGTCGCCGCGAGCGTCGACTCGGAGACGTGATTATTTCGCGTCGTAGGACAGGTCTAATACCACGATTTGATCGTTGAATCGGAAGCGTTTCGAAGATCGAAGATCAAACCACCTGCTTCCAACCGTAGTTGCATTTCCAGTTGTTACAAAAATAATTCGTGACTCGACGTCGATCGGAGTTAATGGGCGCAAAAATGTTTGGCGGAAATAAAATTTTATTCGCGAAGGTCTGCAACGAGGTGCACGCTGATCCGTGTATTATCTCTCGAAATTAACGCGGGTGTAATCACCGAAAAGGGAAAACAAAAAATGTAAAATACTTTTCATTTAGAGACGGCGAGGCGGGATGAAATTAACGCGAATGGAGACGGGGGGATGATCGCGACCGTAGCCACCCTTTCGCGCGGAATTTCGCGAGAAATTTTGCGCCAGGCCCGTACTAATATAATTACGATATTCAGCCGGCGCGAATATACCGAGGGATTAACAAGCCGTATCCTCGCGGAACACCGCAACAGGAAGAACTCGCCCTAATTCGGGACTCAACTCGACTCCTCTTCTCCTCTCTTTTCGTTCGTCGAAAGGGCTAGGAAATTCATGGTACACGGAGGCTCGCCTAAGTCATTTCGGTAACGAGGTCATTCCCTCTCTTTGCCCAGCTCTCCATTCTTCTCTTCTCGTCTCGTATCTCCCTCTGCGTCTCTTTATAATTAAGCCGTCGCGGATAAGAGATCGTAGCTACCGGTACCGAGCTCAGCGAGCTGCTACGCGGACAGTATAGAGAATAAATGGAATTTGTTGCGATATATTAATTCCAGACTTTCACGAATATCTCGGTCCGACATTTTTCCCTCACGAATATTCAGAATCGAGAGACCGCGTTCTCACGAAGAAGACACGTTTATTAATTTCAACTCCTCGGCCATAAAATGAACGTAGTTTACGTTAGTTTCCACTCGTTCAAACAATGTAGTTGCGCGTAATTTTCTAGATGCAAAATATTTTATTGAGGACTTTTCAACTTTCTACTTACTCTTGATAGAACATAGATGTCAATCTAGGCCCTTCATTGCCTTTTCGCTTTCTATTTTCTATAGTTGAAGCATTAGTTGCATAAAGTTTGGATACTATTTAGATACTTGGCTATTTGACTATGTTATTCAAATATTTAGTTGATTCAAATATTATCTCGATTTTCCAGCTAAGTTGCGACTCCGTGACGCGTCGTTTTCGACGAAGGTAACGTAATCCGTAGTTCGTTTTAAGTAACCCTATGAGTCGTAGAAGGTGGTCGACCTTGGCATAAAACTAACAGCATCGGAAATCCTAACCCCTAACCCAGTCGATAGCCGTGAACCTTTGGCCGCGCGGCGACCAGCGCGAAAACGCTTCGCATTGTTCGGCCGTGTGTATTATTTCCGTCATCGCCTTTTCCGTGAGACGATTTCCGGCGACGGGGTCACTCGGCAGGAAATAGCCACCCGAATATTTCCCAGTGATTGTTCCTTATGTTAATCGCCGCCGAAGTGGAATTCTACAAAAGGTCGTAACCGTTGAGCGTCACATTTTCGTTTAGGTTCGACGTCATATCGACTTAGCTTCGTTCTCTGTCGCGTTTTCTCTTCCTAGCGTCCACTTCCTTCGCTAGGATCGTACAAACCGGAGCATCGGTAAGTGTTTCTTCGATTCGCGTGTCTCGGCTCGATTAATTAACTCCTCTAACCGATCGCGAATGAATAAACACTGGCATTCGTCGTGCCGTACCGTTAGGTTGTTAGATACAGTGGGTGGTCAAGTTATTATTTACACAAGTTTAAAGTACGTCTCAAAATTGACAAAGTAGACATTTTCAATAGGACTTGAAAAATTACATTACAAATTCCTATTTTTATTCGATCGATCACGACGAAAAAGATTGATAATTAACGTTAACAAACCTCTAAAAATGTTTAATTTTTGTTTTTTTTTCAAATACATTTAATTTTCTTTCAAATTACAAAACAATACCTGTTTCACCTATACACAGTAATCCATAAATTCTCAATTTTAACCTGTACAATTGCTTCGAATCGAACACAATGTACTTCTAGCGTGCGTAACTAATTATCTAATTTGTGTAATTAATGATTCGGCCACCCACCGTAGGTACACGCTGATTCCACTAATGCGCAAGTTAGGCGCGTCTTGCAAACCGAGCGAACCGAAAAGGACGGTTCCGTTTTTGTCGGGGATATATTAATTCGACACACGGCTTCAAACTTAACCGACGGTTCCTTTCCATTCTTCCTTTCCATCCTACGGTTTAATAAACCCAGTGACTTTCCTCCATGCAGCATTAACCCAGGACGTGACTGTCCGACCATTCGTTCCCGGTTTTCGTCCGTCTTTCTCCCTTATCCGCTCCGCGATTTACTCCCTTCGTTCTACCAAAGTTTTCTTCGAGGAAATTTGTTCAGCCCTTTGTCTTTGAACGCGGCTTGCGGCTCTTCAACCGCGAAACCTTACAGACAAAGATTTGCCTCGTTTTACGCTTTAATCCCTTTTCGATACACACCACTGTTTTTCGGAACACGACTTTGCAACAAAGTAATAAAACAATACAATAATAATAAAATTTCATTAGTATATCCCGATTGGGGTTAACGAATCGATTAGATGAATGTTTCGAACAACGAGCAAAAGATAAATCGCTGTTTATTCGTTACTTGTCAAATAAAAATAATAAATTTCAAGTACAGAATGAAATATTTCTCCTTGAACGGGCGAAAATTTAACTGTTTCATCGAATGAACGTCACGAATAAATTACTGTACGTTGGTTTTATGGGCCATCTATTATTTGAATAAAATGTTGCCCAAATTCGAAGGGTTAAAGCGAATCGATCGCTTTTAAATTTGAAACTTGGTTAGCTGGTGCGTTCCTTTTTCGGTTGTGATAGTTCTGCGATACGGTCGCGCCATCGTTGAAGACCATTTTCCTTTCGACGCGGCGAATGTCGAGGAAGGTGATGATGGTAGAAACGCGCGCATGCTTCGCGTCGCGAAGTAGCAGGAAAGTCCGAAGTCGAGGTGGCAAACGAGGAAAGGAAAACGCGTCGAAGGTAGCTCGAAATGATGAGAAAAGTGAAAGAAAATCTGTCGCGTATACATAATACGGGCAAAAACCACAGCCTTGCTTGCTCTTCCTTGTATTTCTTCTTTTACCTCGTGCTTTGTACAAAAATTTTTAGAAATGATCGAGTAACTTTTAAAATTTCACCAGTATCGATTGGTGTTTGTAGGTGCTTATGGGAATCGAAAGAGAAGCCTCGTTGTTTTGTCAGACCTTCTCGTTTGGCATTAATATTGCATAATAGTAAATGCATATTAACGCGAAGCTGTTACACATAAAAATACGAGGTAATACATAGCGCACGTGCAAAGCACTCCGGTGAATGCAGTCGGTTGAACGATTAACGAGAACGCACGAGAACAGGAGCTTGAACGGTTACGTGACTGACACGGTGTCGTGTTATCCATCAAAAGGTTATTAATTCTCGCGCACATACTTACCGACTCACTGCTCCCATTAAATGCTGTGTTTCCAATGTTTTGCCTCGGTTATCGCGAAATCTTTAGCGGCGAATTAATTGAAAGAGGAAATAATTAGCCGCGAATCGCGCTACAGGATGGTGCGTATCGTTTTTCGTATCTCGCGTACAATTCCTGGATAAACTAAGGCCATTCTCCCACCTGACGAATCAATTGCTAAGAAAATGTCAGAAGAAAAAGAATGTGTCGTGCTCGTTACGCGTGTACGAGGGTCGTTCTGTACGTAGAAATACAAACGACCGTTTTAATATGGTCTTTTCAAGCAGTCTTACAATTTAAGGGGTGATTCTACAGGCCAGAAACAGACAGAAGTCAAGTTACTTGGAGCGTGTGCTTGTTAACACGATTACGACTAAAATGTTTAATGTATTTTAACGAAACTTCATATTTAAGTTATATGTTTTTATCTTGAGATCTGATTAAACTTTCAGTAGAAACGATCCATAGATAACGATGGTTAACTTCAGTAATTCGTTAAGTTTTTACAAACTTACATTCTTCTTGACGTTTCGATCCAACATTGTATAATCAACAAACAAAGAAATTAAAAGTTATATTAAGTAGTGGAATCTAGATTTAATCGGAATATACACAGATTGCAAATCGTAAATAGAAACAAATTAAATGAATGAACGAAATGTATAATACATAAATAAGAATCGTACTAACATAAATTAACACATAGCGTTTACCAAACTTACTTTTAACGAAGACTTTAATATTCGTCTGCACAAGAACTTCTACTTTCCTGTGATCTTGGATTACATCAAGGAGGTAATTCCTGAATATGATAGAAGCATGATAGGATAGGAGAGCTCGATAATAGGAGCTTAAATTCGTCTTTTTATAACGTTCCATTTTAAGAACAAAAAATGATGTTGATATTATCTTGCGAAATAAAGGGATCAAGAATTAATTTGTAGATCTAATATATCTGTCAAACGATTTGCACGGTTAAAAGACGCAAGAACTTCGAACGAGACGCGTTGCGCGCAGACGATCGTCAATCGTTAATCTCTTCGATCGCGTAGCTTCGATGGTGGATGGATTTAACCGAAGAACTTTAAACTTTGGAAGATTTGAGGCGTTCGGTGTAGTTCGCGAGCGGTTGGTGATTTATCGCCGGGTCGATTTTATCGGCCGTAACCGGCAAAAGGTTCGGTGACAGGTACTGCGACAGTTGGTATCCGCCCGCCAGGGAATGCCAGGCTGCAGTCAGGACTGCGAGAGAAAAGGAGAAGAAAAGTCGGTGGTTACGGGCTGAAACGCGTAATAAATAATAATAATTGCCTGTACGTGTTTGCACAATACGGACCGCCGCTTAGGCCGCCGCATCGGCGCAGAAAGATGGCTCGTATAGGACCACGGCTGCCGTGTGCTCGACCGAGTTAGAAAGAAAAGACGAGACCTCTCTATGGGGAGATTAAAAGAGGCCGCGCGCGAGTCGTGCAGTCGTTCTGCTTCAGATCGTATCGTTCGGATTAAAAACCGTGCTTCCTCGACCACCTACATTTCCCTTCTTTCGATCCTCCCCGTGGAAGTCGCGTCACTCGTAAAATTTCGTTCGAACCGTGACCCCGAAAATGCTGGTCTCCTGAACGTCGTCGTTGTCCCGTGGATGGGGATGATTTCTTGCGCCCTTTTATTATCAATATTCACCGTACTTGAATCTTAATCCTGAGGAATTTTCTCATTAATGCAATTACCAGTGACGAACACGATTCTCAAAAAGGGTTACAGCAAAAATTTTCATCGTATTCGAAATACGGTCGAGCGTACGATTTAACGAAGGCTCGACGAATGGAGCAATAACGATATTACGCATCGAGGAGCGAAACTTTGCAGAATATCGACGGCGTCGTTCGAGCCCAGTATCCAAGTACCTTAATATTTTATCTCATCGGTGAAATAAGAATTCATATCCGTGGGCCCCCTCGCGACAAGAATTCCCCTCCGCGCGGACATCGTAATACGAAGTCCATGGAGCATGGAAAATGCTTCAAGTATTTACGGAACGACGCCGTTGGTCCTTGGGCCATTCGGCAAATCGACGGTGTCCTCGACGATCGTTCCCCGAATTTAGAGCAAAACGTTATAGAGGCACGCGCGTGTTCCGTCGTTCAGAGCTCGCGACTTTAATTAAAACTCCGGAACAGACGAACGGAGCAGCCCGCGGGACGGTTTCTTATTTTGACATTTGCATAATTAGCGGAACGCGCGGGAAAAGATATTCACCAGAATTCGAGGGACACGCGTCGAACGGCGATCTTATTAAACAACCGACTTACGCACGATAGGTGGATCTTTATTAACCCCTTTTGATATTTTACACTCATCGATATCTCAGACTTTCATCGACTCGATAAGCGCACTTTATTCTACGCTTAAAGTTGTCATTTTTACTCAGTAACGGATAAATGGTTGTTTGTTTTTTGCGCGTCGCTCGAAATTTGTATCCGGATAAGAATTCGGTTGGTCTCCGGCATGTGTGCGATTCTCGAAAGGGCACCGGTAAAAAGCTCGTCCGGGCGACTAACGAGGCTTCATTCAAAGTTCAAGAGCTTCGGGGGGGATGAGAGAAGGCGTTCGTTCTCTCGGAGCGTCGCGAAATATTTCGGCCCTCTCGTCCACTCTGGCCGTAAAAAAATGTATGAAAATATATGCGCGGCCGAAAATTCCCCTGCGAAACGACGACCAAACGAGGGAATTAAGGATGTCGAAGGGTGTTCGCGGGTTTCATTCTTCCCGGATATTCTTTTCTCCCTCTCATTTTGAGAATAGGGACGCGACCGGCCGTAAAGATAAAAATAGTTTACCGCGGTTATATGGAACGGCTAAAAATTCGAAACCGACTCGTAAAAACGTACCGTAATTTATTTGCATAGCGTATATTGTTCTGGCGTGTTGTATCGCGCGACTCCCCCGCTCGCTTCCTACATTTTCCTGTCCTATCGCGTCGCTTCTCTTTCTAACCTCCTCATTTTTTGGCGACTCTGTTGCAGCGTTGGAGCAGGTCGCTCGTCTCGGCCAACGATTCGTGGCATCTTTCCGGCAGCTTCGATTCCACCGACAAACCTGGCCAGAACCGCGAAATGAAAAGTCATTGGATATCCTTTCGGGCCGAAAAGTACGTTTGGAGGCACCAGAGTGGTAAGTAGAATTTTATACTATGTTTATACTATTCGCATTCGTAGGTACGATATACAGATTGCATTGCTATCTGTGTTGTTCGTGTATTATATTAAGTGATTATATCTTTTCATAATACCTAAATAAGTGTAAAATATTATTAAAAGAAGTCGTAAAAAATATTATAATCGCTAACTTGCTAACAGGAAAGTTACGTTATGGTTAAATTCAAAAAACGAAGAGACGAACGATATAAAACAGTATTTGTCCCATTCTGACGTGAAATATTATGGGTCGGAATTGACCCAGCTTCGCGTTAGGGCGATTAATGTTATACATTTATCATGTTGCTCTCGATTGTCCTTTCGATGACAAAAGATCGTGCATCGTTTGTCGGACGCAGGTTTCTCTTTTGCCCCACCCTTCCTGTCCTCCGCTGGTAGGGGGGCTCTTTTTATTTTGCGGAACCACGTGCGTGCCGGCGCATAACTTTCAGGCGTCGTGTGGGCTTTATCGCGCAGACACCTGTCCTACTTACGGCTCGTTATTATCTTACCTTCTTATCTCGTGCTTCCGTGAAGCTTTTCGAGATGAGACGCGAAGCACGCGGACGTTCCTTCGACACAATACGTCGCCCCGCGCCATTGCTCTATTTCGGGCATATCAAACGAGCGGCTCGCGAGCCGTACGTGACCCCAAACATCTTAATTCTGGCTATAGACAAACTACAAAGGGAGCTTTCCCCCAAAAATGAAGTCAATCGAGCTATTAAATTTGGAGTATCCCTGAGTTTAAGACGAGTTAAAATAAATTAATAAAGCATAAGCACAGAAAGAATACAAATTACGTGTATTTGAAAGACAAGAGGACACCCAGAAGATAAATATTCAATGACCAACACATCTTTCATTATTCGGTGTTGAAAAGATCGTTATTGGTCATCGTGCTCGAGAACAATGATGTTTACGTTAATTAATAGCTTGGTCTACGGTGATATTTCTTCATTAAAACCGTTTATTACGATGCGATATTTCAACCATCTCTCGTGGTGTTCTTCAAGTATAGTATTATATTGATACACAGCTATATCTAGACGAGAATTTATGTATGTAATGAAACTTGCAATAAAAAAGGTGGTATATTGGAAGACAAGGATTTTACTTGCTAAATATTTATAGCGAATTAGTGTGATATAATAGCATGTCTGGTGAGGACCACAAGACACGTTTGAAATGTCACATTGTAATAAACGTCTTTAATGAAGAAATATCACCGTAGACCAAGTCGTTAATTAACCCATACATCATTATACGTTTCTTCAAGTTTTCAAGTAACGTAGGATCAAAATTTTATATCAAATTTCAGTTTTTCATGTTATCCTTTTTTTATATCTATATCCTTTTGCTTATTTGGATGAAAATAATTGTTTTTCTTTCGATACAACACGATCGTTTCTAACGAAACCGTGTTATCTGTGTTCGTACATCCGTGTATCCGTAAGAAAGTTGTCGAACTTCGACGCTAGCTAGTTTAATTAACGGCGTTGAAAACGTTCTTTGATGCGCGACGAGCAATGACTGGTACAATTACGAGTCGAAAATCGATTGGAAAAGGCTTGGAAAAAGAAGGTCGAACGAAATCTGCATATGTCACGAGAGGCAGACTCGAGGAATCTGCAAACGGTTCGAAGCGCACGACGCGCGTACCAGCTATGAAATAGCATTTAGTTAGGCCCAGTTATGGGATCTCGGTAGATTAGGGGTTATTAGGTGTCGGTGTCCCTGTGTTTCGAGCACAGCCCATCGTAGGGTGCTGTTTAACTCTGGTGCGCGCGCTGTTTTCGTTTGGACGTTTTTGGGCCCCGCGGTCCCTGGCAGCCGCGTAACGTGTTATTACGTGTCTGGCGGTCGAACAGCCGGAGAAAAAGAGACGGGAGGGCTGAAACGACGGGGAAAAGGGGGAAGAGGAAGACGGAAGGACCGGGGAGATGGCCCCACTTCGACCGCAACAACCCCTTGAGCCAACTAAACCGGGCCCGTCTTGGCCCGCGGCCAACCTGCCACCAGTGTCTCTCAATAAAAATTATCCAAATTGCTGCGAAATTCCGCTCGACGATCGAGATTGTTGACGAAACACGCCAGATTCTTGACGATCGCGGTTCAAGCCGGTCTCCCCCGTTCTACGGAATTCGTATTTGAGATACGTGACTGATCGGCCCCTTTCGAATTTACGTATTTCGCGGAGGCGCTAGTTTGGGTCGAACGACCGATCGCCGTGAAACAGAGGCGAGGCATTAACGCTGACGAGCAACGATATTAAGTAGAATGGTAAGAGAGTAACGATGGTTCGCGCGGCAAAAGAGAGCCAGAGTGGCGCATTCATCGTTTCGTGGTCGTAATGAACTTCGTCATCCGGCTGAAAACGAGTTAAAAGGCACGAGGAGGAGCGCGAGACGCTCCGGGCGAATCTTTATTATGCGAGGATGGGGTTGCAGGTCGTTATCTTATTCAATAGCTGGCCCCCGAAGAGGAGCACTGTTCCGAGAAGCCGATGTAGTTTCAGATAATGGACCGGCGAATTGGGATATAACGTGTCTTAAATTGTCTAATGAGTGACCGAAGGGTACCGCGGGCCCAAGGTCACCCTATTTTTTCACGGAAGGAGTCATTACCTCGACGATGTACGGAGAAAAATGTGTCGGGCGATCGGCGAGAAATTCGTAACAGAGGGTCGATGTCGGTGTCGGTGTTCCACGAATTTTTTCCGTCGATGGTGGGGCCCGCGCGATCACCGGGGCGAGCGTCGGAGTTTTTCTCGAATTTCTTTCCGGCGTTTCTGCCGAGCCACGGCGTCTTCTGGCAGATTTTCCGTCGGAGGGTTGATAGGGAGCGTGTCTCGGCGGAAGATTGCCGGGTAAAGAGGGCGCGGGGGGTGGCTGACGGGGGAGGGAACGATCGATTTTTAAAGCAACCGCAATATTTGACAGCTACAGCCCAGAGCTGTGGTTTTGGCGCCACCTGTTTCCCGACCCTTCGGCCTCCACCCACTTTCCTCCACGCGCCACCACGGCGTGCACACGCACACGCCAGCGAGAGAAAGAGGGAAGCGGAATCTACTCGTGCGTCTGCGGTCCATGGGTAACTGCACCATGCCGGCAGACACGCCACCAATAAGTGAACATCGGTTGCGTTCAACACACCCTCGCTTTGTTCCACCCTCGTCGTCCTCGTGAAACCTCCCGACAATCCAGCGGTACACGACACGCGGCGACCATCTCGAATCCCTTCGGCTTTCTACCCAGATTTTTCGTTTTATTTACCCCCGCCTACCCCGTTTCGCCCATTCGATCCGCGAGCCGCCTGCCTAGAACAGTCGCTTCCGCATTCAGTGCCGTGGAACAGCTTTGCTCAAAATGCGATCCGCGGGATACTGCCGGTCGGACGCGCGGATATCTTGGTTCGCTCGATCTCGTTTAACCTGTTAACCGGCCAAGACGAGTCGACTCGTTGTTCGAAAGTGCCTTTAGCGTAGGCAAGACCAGTCGATTCCCAACTAAAGCTCAAGAATTATTCTGGTACTGAAAGAGTCCGCGTATGGTATACTTTTCATTCCCATCACGAAGGTATTATGCTCACGTCTTTTCGCTTGCCTTTTACTTTTACTCGTCGCGTACCTTAACGAGAAAATTTAAAAAATTTTTAAATAGATATCTGAAATTTCCACCCTTCGAACTTGAGTCGCTACGTCTAAAAGTACAGGGAATTATCCAGAGCGTTAGGCAAAAAGCTTACTATTTTTCGCTGTATTGGCTTAAATTGTCACGTTACCGAGCGAAACAATTAACATACATTACTATTTAAGTCGGGAAAATTTGATTTATATCGCATTGGAAGAGACGCGTCTTTGTTCTCGGTCGCCCGACGTTCTGAAATTCTGAGCAGGAAGCACACACGGTATTCACTAACGCCGCAGCCGACTAAACGTTCACCTGACTACTTGCTAGAGTCGTAAGACAACCGCGGAACAAAAGCCAGGAGGGTTAACCGCGCGAGAAGGAGACTCGAGTTGACAGTGGCGTTGATGTATGTCGCAATGACCTCCAAGTCCGTGGGCGCGCGACCCTCCTGCGAATATATCGAGGCCTTTGGACGACATTATGATACTATATGCGCGATGCGCCACGTAGAGACATTGATTTATATCGGGCAGGAGTCGACGGTTCGCGGTCCACGTCGACCTTCCACGGTCACCCTTCGAAAATGATCTCTTTTGCCGAAATTATAGCTTGCGGAAGAGGGAATACCGCTTAGAAGCTGTAACCTACTATTTTCTCATAGATTTCGTCACGCGTCCATTTAAAAGTGGCTCGGTCCAAGGGTTCTAGAATTAAAGAAAGTATCGGTTACGCTTGATGACAGCCTCGTCAAATGGTCTCGAGTATTTCAGAGGACTTTGGGTCGTACTACTACTTTGTCTCCGATCAAGGTGTTAAAAGGATGGAGGAATTTGTATCAAAACGGTTCCAGGAACACGGAGGATTCAGAGCTTACTCTCTACGCGAACAAGATTAGACAGTTATTGACTCGGGATAATAATATTAGTATACGACACGAAAGCGTGAAGCTCGTTTAATTATACATAATTATGCAATCTTTTGCTACGTATAATGGAAACAAAATATAGAATGTTTAAAATAACGTTGATAAAATGAACAAAGTTACATTTAATTAGACAGACGATCAGAAATTAAGCGGAGAATGTTGGTCGCGACTTCGGAAAACAGTAGTCTCGGATCGGATTCCACACTTGCTTTTCCTGTATTTGGACTTTAATGAAGCTAACGAAGAACAAGATTATTCGCACGAGCACGTAGTGCAAAATTGCATAAAAAATTTTAAAACCTCACTGTGGGAAGCATTTTTTCTAATTCCGTTAGAACGCGCTTCTGTTCTTCCTCCGAGAATTCGTGGAGCTTGTTAACAACCCGTTGACGAACCCCTCCACTTGAAATTTTCAGTGGTCTATGGATTACAGTTCGTTAATTTAACCGATTATCAGGAATATACGATGGGTCTTTAATAAGTTAGACGACTGGGATCCCGTGAAACAAACGGATAAATAACGGAGTCGAGAAGGGTGGCTTCTTGGAGGGAATTCGAGCGTAGAGTCGATTTTGACGGAGCATGGACATTATTTATTTTAACCCCGGTCAGGGGTGGTGGCTACGGTGCATTCTTACGAGGAGTCACGTAGCCCGTAGGTAGCCGGAGGGTGTCGATGGGAGCCGATATATTGGCATACCTACGCCAAAAAGAATTTCCTACGCGCCCGTATTCCCGTGTTCGCGAAGGACATCCCCCTTTCGTTCTTCCGTTGTCGCTGAACGACACGTTCCTCTTGGTCTGTCGTTCCTCGCAGTCGTTGGTCAGGCCTGGATCGGCAGTGCACCGCTCAATTGCGAGTGTCGAGGGTGTGATAGATGTCCTTCCAGCTTCGGAATGCGGCACGGTCCCGAAGGAATGGCAAATGACACGGGGTGGATCTGCCGGGGTGTCCTTCGGGCATCTAGGTCCGTTGATTCAAGAAATTCGGACAACCGGTCCAATCGTTGCTGTTCGATTCATCGAGGGGTCGTCGGAAATGTTTACGGCAGATCGGTGCTTTTAGAACCCCTTCGAGATAAGCGATTCAACATAAATGGTGTTACGCGTATAGAAAGGGGAGAATGAGGATTTCTTATTTACACGAAAGTTATTTGACAAAAATGAGAATTCGAGTCTTGTTGTCAGTTTCTGTGTTAGGGATACTTGAGATACCAGACTCCAATTTTAATTCGAGAAGCAGTCTTTCGTCCTTTGCGAACGAATATGAAAATTTTGATTCGTCGTGCGGGGCGAGAGTTTGCGCAACCCTGGTAGCAACCTGGGGGACAACATTTGCAGCAACTTGAAAGGCATTAGGAGTTCGAGTTGCTTCGCGAACGAGTCAGACGAAAAAGAAACGGCCACTGGTGAAGCGTGTGGGTCGAGACACGTTGGCTGGCACATAAAGCGGCGTTCATCGCACACAATAGACAGCCGCGAAGCGGAATGTCCGGCCAGCCGCAGCCGTAAACTGGAAATATGTCAAAGATAATAAAACAATTAGCCATAAAACGTAACGACCCCCGTGTGTACCGTATATCCGATGCCCGAGCCGTGAGCCGGCGAGCGGCCAGCGAACAACGCGGGGAAAAGGGGATGAGGACGGTCTGGAACGATGGTCAGCCGGAAAAAACTTCTCGGAAACAATGAAATAAACGGAGATTTCGCGTCGAGGTTTGCGGTAATTGCTACCGAGAAACTCGCGTTCGTCTTTCTTCCAAATGCATTTTTTGCTCTTGTCACCCCTATTCGCTGTCACTCGCTCCATCGAATTGAAACTCGTATTAGGGGGCTGTATCTCGGGTGAAAAATATCGATTTTATCCCCGTTGCATTTTCCTCGACTGCAGAACTTGAACAGCACACCTTTAATTTAATAATATTCACAACGAGTATCTCAACCCTTATGCGTGTAATCAAAATACTTTCGTTCTTTCCCTAAATTTTTCCCGGGATTTTTACAATGGACCAAGTATCGTTTCGTGAACTATTTTGTTATGAATTATCATTAGCCAAACTGTGCAAAATTATTATGCCAGGAAAATTTGTTCTCCATTTTTTCTTCAGACGACGAACAACCTCCCGAATATTTCCGAATTAAAGACATACCGCTGGTGGTGGAATCGTTTTAACGGTTCTTCCTCCCCCGAAAACTGCGAGAAATGCGTGCGCGCGGTTTAAGGTCGGTGCAATTTCAACTCGAGCCAGAAGAACGATTCCCCCGAGAGAAAAAGAAACCTAGGGTAAGAGAACGTGCGAGCGAAAAGGGGACTCGGCCGAAGCGCAACTAGCGCGGCCGCGATGATAAATCATTCGCGACGTTGCGAGTATTTAAACGAAACGATCCTGCGAGCTTTCGAGAGGAGCTAAACCGCTCGGTCAAATTTTCTAAACGCGCATTAACATTTCGTCGCAAGCATCCTGAGCACAAAAACCCGAAATTTCATTCTGGAAACCTCTATTACTCTAACAATTATCGTAAGTAATTTGACGACGATTAGCTTTGCGTTCAAAATTTGTTACGTACGAACGTGCATAAGGCACGGGTCAAAAATGATCCAGCATCGGTTGGGCAAAGGTTAAGGAGCCGAAAATAGAACGAACGAATCGGTCACCGTCGGTTAATTTTCCGGTCGATTCCCTGAAGAAAAGAAACGAGTTTCGAGGACATTTGTCTGAACACGCGGTCCTGTCAGTCCACGCTCAAAGTGAATTCCTTTAAGAAAAGAAAGCGCGACGCAGGGGGAAGGAACCATCGAACGGAGGAAGGGATTCGTTTCTTTGGAGTCCTGTTCCGGTGGGGTATATACAAGGTGTCCCCCAATGAGCGGCACAACCGAAATGGAAATGCCTCTACGTGCAAAAATAAATCGAAAACGTGGAATAAAATTTCTTTGTACGGAGCTTCGTTCACGAAGAAATCGATTTCGAAGGTACGCGTGCTTCGCTGCTTTCGTACGCGCAACTGGTCTCTCTTTATTATCGTGTTTGTAGGCAAAACATATAGAATTATGAATACACAAAATTTTCTACAAATTAGACATTTATTGTTTTAACATAAATTTTTTCTAAAAAGTTTATTCTGTTATCCATTTATTTTCGAACGCAGAGTCGCATCCTTGTCGGTTGTGGTGTTCATCGCAGGACACCCTGTGGATGCGTAAAAGATGCAGGGAGGGGGTCCGTTGCATCAGCTAGGCAGTAATGAATTCGGAGATAAATGGTCGGAGATACCAGCCAATATGTGGAACTGTCGTTCTCTTGTTCCGTTCCTCTGACGCTTTATCGCCGAGAAAGAAGACGAAAAGGGATCGTAAAGGTCTAGCAAGTAGTCGACGCGCTGCGTAACGTCTCGAATCGCATTCGCCGAGCTGGAACACGCTGTCCGTTCCATTACGACCGACTGATCGATCGATCCAGAAGAATCGTTGTTTTTGTCGGAAATATTTTTCGAGAACTCTGCAAATCTGAGATCGCTTTCGAGACAGCGATAAAATACAAGGATGACGTACGTTTGGGGTAGAGATTTGTTTCTTGGAAACGAGAAGGAAAAATTTGATCGATCCCTCGAGGACGTACAAAATATTAGAATGCATAAAAGAACGAAAATACGACGAATATTATCATTGCAATATATTAAAAAAAAAAGGTGCGGAAGAAAAAGGAAGAATCGCGATAATAGAAATTATCAGTTACTAAAATTCGACTAAAAAAGGCGTCTATGGTCCAAGTTTGAAAGCGTCGGTAGAGTCTGTTAACTCCGTTTAGGATTAAGAATTTGCCCCAGAGATAAGAATGTAAAATACAGTTAATAGCAACGAGGATATATGACAACCAAAGAGGCAAAAATTGTGAAAAACCAAGGGACAAAGCTGTACCAGAATTAGGAAGAAAAGATAGCTGAATTTCTGTTGTACCGAGTGTCTGGCAAACGCAGGTTCCGGGTTTTGGGCTCCCGGGCCATTAAATCCAAAGATTGTTACCAACAAACACAATGTCGACCAGATGTTTCAACCGCATTGTAAAAGCTGTTCTTTTTCTGCCGCGAGGAGCGCAACGATGTCGTTGCATTAACGGAGTACAATGCGCGGTGCGCAATAACGACTAAAAGAAAGAAGCAGGAAGCTAGAAAGAAGGGCGGAGGGGAGGCGAGAAACGTCGGGTTTTTGCCACTCGGTTCGTTTCCGGGGTCGCGGCTCGAAATAGAAGTTGCAAGCCACGACGCATCATTCTCGTTTCAGCGCAGTTTTATGGCCTGCCTACGAGCTATCGGTCCGTTTGACGGCTATGAATCTCCGCGTCGCCATCAATGTGGGTTTTTGACCAGGAGCTGTCATGAACGTGCCTGGCCGATTTGTCTGTTCCGACGCGCGCGAAACCAGGAAATGCGACCGCGGAGAGTCTCGCGACGTCGAAATCCAGACATCGCGAATAAAGGGCGCTGGGAGGTTTGACCGATCGTAAAATTGCTATCCTGGACGGTCGAATCGCCCAACGCCGCTTTCTCGTCCTCTTCCATCGCAGACTGTTAGGCAGATTTAATCACTGGTTTCCAAACGCAATCGTTGACAGCTATTTATTTTCGCGTCGATGATCGATTCGGCTAGCTCCGTGGATTCCAAGAAGTTGGATAGCTAACTTGCAACAAGCGAGGGAATACTGCGATTCGTCCGTGCTCCAGAGAAACTTAGATCGCGCGACGGTCGAAAGGGAACGCAGAACGGTGTAACAAGTTCCGGAAGTTAGGGCAGTGGCTTCGACTCACCGTCGGTGTCTGTCTCGCGCTTATTCTTATCGGGGCTCCGGGTCGTGACAAATCTTAGCCGGGCTGCTTAAGCGCATAAAACTCTCTCTTATCCCGAAAGGCAGTGTAGTTGTTCGTCGAGGATAAGAGGTTAGGGAGCTATATTTTCCATTTCGTTCCGCGCGACCCTGTCCCGTCCGCCCCTCGCGACTTTCCCCGTGACCCCGACTTTAGAGTCGTAATACCCGGGCAAAGAAAAGGACTAGGAGTACCCGACGGAGACGGAGACGGAGAGGAAACGGACGAGCAGTTCGGTAAAATGATTCTATTAATTTTTCCATCGGGAGCGGCACTCGTGCATGCCGCCCTACTTCCCAGGGCTTCGTCTTCTCCAGACTCCCTTCCTTCCCGTCTTCAGCATCGTTTCGCCGCTACGCTGAAACGTCGCTACGGGGAATTATAAAGACGTTGCGGAATTTCGGGTGAGGTCGCCGGCCACGGATAAAGACGTCGCGTCGGTATTTCGTGATCCTCGATCGGCCGGAGGGCTCGATTCGCCGACGACGAATTAGTTGATTAAGTTTAACGAGCCGGAACGATCTGCCGGAATGTAAACGCCGGCCGCTTCCGATTGTAGGGTCGAGGATTAAAATAATAACGAACCGGGCGACTCGGGATGATCGTTTACACGATATTACGAGACGTTTACTAGGATAGCACTCGAGATCCGACGGGAGAGCCGGGGATCTCGAGATTATTTGCGTTTCCCTTCGAAACGTGGCGCAAAGCAAAGACTGGCCCTCGGTCGTCCCGGAGGAAAAAATGGAGGTATACGAGACGGGATGAACGTAAACTAAACACCCAGAACCACAGGGGGAGAGCACGAGCCGCGGAGAGGCGAGGCGAGGCGAGGCGAGGCGCCACTGTGACCTTCTTCGACCCCGAACCATCCGTCACTCCACGGAATCAATGTGCCAGGAACGAAAAGGGCCGGGTCACGAGTCCGATCTCGAGTCGAGCGAACAACTCTTGTCCCTCCTCCGCTGGGATCTTTTGTTCGAACCAGGGATTCTGCTTTCGCTGGTCTTCCGACACCATTAGGCTCGTCGAATCCTCGCCTACGATGACCCCGCGTTTTCATTGAAATCGTTCGGCTACCGCCTTCCCGTGCCACCTTAATAAACATCAACGACCCAACGATGCGTCTCTCGTAATCGAGATCGGTCCAATGCTGTTGATTTTTCTTGCTCTCTTCCTCGTTACCGATGCCCCGGGGCTTACCGCGAGCCAGCCAACAGCGTTGGCGATGCTTTCGTCGATCACAAAGGAACTTCTTCCTCTTTGCTGCCAACGCTGAGCGGTCCGCGTTGCGATTCTGCAACGCTCGCGCCGCCTGCTTATACGACGTTATTAGAGTCCCTCTCCTTCCTCCCGCGTTTCATTGTTTAACGACAAAGCCAGGAGGGAACAAAGGAGGGCTGCTCGTGGCTTTTTCTGCGCGTGGGCGCGAGAAGAGTCGATGCGTCCGCGCGAGGTTAGGCAAGCCCGAAGTCACCGCCCTACGCGCTCTGACGCGTCGTCCTTCGGAGATGTCGAGGACGACGGTGTCGGTTACTTCCCAACCAAGCGATTTACGCTACGCTTCAATTTTTTAACCAACAGCAGTTTTGGGCATTGTTCTTCGTTACCGTGAAACTAATTAATACGTTTACGCGTATTAGTACCGATCGTAAGGTTGAGACAAAGGATTGCGAATCGAATTCATCGCCGAGAGACCGATTACTCTCCTTCGGGGTAGGTGTGGCGCGTCGAGTCCTCGACGAAAGAAACTCGTCCGTCCGAGGGACCGTGTTCCTATTCTGAGGGCTGCCGCGAAGGGCCTTGTCGCTCGTCAGAATCGATAGGGACAAAGCGCAGTGACGCGTCCTACACGTCCTCGGCGTTGCTCGGGGCCCCTGCGACTTGACCCCTGCGCGGCCGTAGTCATCGTAGTCGTCCTCCTCCTCCTCCTCTTTCTCCACCTTCCGCTGACCGCAATCACAATCTCGATTCCACGGCGTCATCGTGTCGCGACCGATGCGTACGAGGGAAAGGCCAACATGAATGGGAAAGAGTGAATGGACGGTCTCGGGGTGAATGCATTCGAATTACCAGGCGCGGAGTTCCTCGGTCCCTGACGCGGCCTGAAAGGGGAGGGGGGACCGAGAGAAGAGGCCAAGGAGTTCACAGTCGGGTCAACGATGGTATTGTACCGGTACACCCACGATTGCATGTTTACAAATTGTCTAATCTTGTCGACGAATCGGTACCGGGCCCACTTTTCGTGCCCTCGAGCTGCCTCGTGCCGGTTCGCTGCGTGTCAGCTGACTGGAAAGAAGGATCGACACCCACTTTCGTCGATCCGAATGACGTTGCCAAGACGCGATGCTGTTCGTTCGCGGTGTTCTCCTAGAATCGCTCGTTTCGTCTCGCTGGTCGTGTTTTAAATAATCGTCGAAACGAATCTTCCATCGTTGTTCATAAAATCAACGATGATGTATCAAGCAAATGGCTTTATCGTTTCGACACCTAACACCTAACCCTGCCAGCAGGGATATCATTGTTATAGTTTACCTTTGGAGACTATTCTTAAAATTCTTAGAGAACTTTTAACCCTTAGAGTTGCTGATAGGGTGTCGGTAAAAGGGGCCCGAGAGTAAACTTCTTTTCAACTGTTATACGAGTGAAGTCGGTACTTTTTACTTCGAATAACGATAAGTGGGACGATCAGTGGACAGCCGATAGTGGCGGAACTAGGAGGTAGATGAAGTTCATAGTCCATTCGGACCAGGAGGTTATAAACTAGGTGTGCCTAGAGTGCTATGAACTACTTTCGATCTTCTATATCTCTAAGTATGCAATCCTCGAGGAAGTTGTATTAGACTCGGAGAGTAACAGGGACCCAATTTGTATGTATTATTGCCGTTTTTAATGAAATGGGAGGGTCGAGTATGCTTGGATGGTTTCTCAGCCGGCTCAAGGCTGTAATTCGTAAAAGGTTACGGTTCGGAAAGGCTCCGGGGGTGGAGAGTCGAAGAAGGATCGCGACTATGGAATCCAGACGGTCGATGGAAGGATGGTCGCGCGAAAAGATGGCCGAAGGGCAGGACGAGACGGCGACGGAGACGATACTCATCCACCCCGAGGCTTCCGAGCCCCGGACGAACGAACGCGACGAAACCGCAAATTAAATTAGCGAGTCACCGAACGACTCGAGGCGGGCAAGAAAGCGTTGGCTGGCCGCTGTTTAACCTGGCTTAATTACCAATTAGCCAATAAAAAGCCACTGTACCCGGTCGCGCGTTATGGCCGCCCTTTAAGAACCCGCGGGTTAGCGTACCGAACCCGTCGTGTGTGCCCACACGATCGTCCCACGAAAAACGAGCTTGTATAATTATATCTGGCAAAACAGCAGACATGCCGTCAAGCCTGCCTTTCCTACCCGGTCGAACTCTTCTGACATGGCCACCGATACCAGAAGAGATTTCTACGACGCGCGTCTGGCCGTTCGTGTCCGTTGCAAAACGATCAACGAGTCCAGGCGTCTTCTATCGTTCGGTTATTGCTTGCGTTTGCTGGGGAAAATGTTGCTCTCGGGAGCCGTTGTCGCAAGATGCAATTGTTTAATTTATTGCTTATCGATCTATCCCTGTCTCTTTTTTCATATTTCGCGTTTATAACGCCAAACGTCGTTTGTCAGTGTCAATGATATCGACGAGATAGAATTTAGGTGACCGATACGATCTCGAGAACTCTCCTCCCCCTTTGGAAATATTTATCTAGATTTAGTCCGATCGTTCTCTCTGTTCGGAGCGAAGGAAGCTCGCGGAGGATCGCCTTCCATCGACGTTCCCGATTAGACGCCATCAGACACCCACGTCGCGATGATCTCCGCGACGGTCGCATCCGGCGCGCGATATAAAAAAGAATTCCGCGCGGAGGAGGAAGAGGTGGAGACAAAAGGACACCGGAGAAGATTCCTCGATCTTCTCGCTCCTCGGGGGTTCTGATAATTGCCGTGCTCTCCAACTGTTATTATTAAGCCGATATTTTAACCGAGGGGACACATGTTCGCGCATATAATTTGCGAAAGCCTCTAATTATGGGTTAGTGGGTACGCGCGGCCAGACGACCGAGGGAAGTTCCCCGAGCTGAAAGAAAGGCGTTAGACGACGTGGTCGTGGAAAGGGCGAGGCTCGCGCTTCGGCCCTCCACTCTCGATTCGCCTACGCGTCGCACCGACTGTGCTTTTCCTTTTGCACCTTATTATTACTAGCATCGCGCGGCCTCGTTGGACCGGGCTTATTTCGTCAACGGGGCCTTCGGAATTCCGAGACGAATCCGAATTCGAAACGTTCCATTAGCCCTAGAAAGACTAAGGGTGGGGCTCGTCGAACCCACCGGTCGTATAATCGTGCAAATATTATTCTTATTAGTTCGCGTTCAAACATCGTGGGGAGGGTGTGTCGAAAATTCTCTTATTTTCGCTGTTTAGAGAAGTGCAGCATACTTTGGAATAATATATCGCGCATATTCGAAGTCGATAAAGTTGAAGAATAACGTTCCGACAGGAAATAAACGACCCTTGCGTATTCGTTCTAATAAACACGACGCGAAGAAACAAACAAGCGAATTCTGTATTTCAGCGGAGGGATACGCGATCGTTTAACTCGTCTCGAAGACGTACGTACGTATCCCCGTCGGATAATGTGTTAATAAGTGTTGCAGGTTTTTCTACCTTTCAAAGTAGAGCCCAGCGCGAGCACAAACAAATTACGCGTCTTCTCCCAAACGGTACCGTGAGCTTAAAAAGGTTAACTTGCGCCCGGAATGATATATTATGTGCGTCATTTGTTCATGTCAGAACTGTAAACGTCGTACCGCGTACACCTGCAGAAGCAAAGCCCCCCAAGGAGGCGGAAAGTGTACCAGCGAGATGGAATTCAGATTTAACGATTATAATTTTTGAAAATTTCGCTATCGATTGGAAAAGAATTTCGAAACGATTCGCGGTTCGACAGTGATCGATTCCATGCTTTAAAATAAAGAGCGTGTAGAGTACTGTAGCGCCCGTCATCGGAGGGTAAACTTGGACTCCCCGAGAGACCACGCGTTACCAAGAAAAGTCCATCGAGTCCTTGGTAGCGTGTTCCAGGTAAACGATAATCGGATCGTCGCCTCGAAGCAGGAATCGAGATCGATCAGCAAAAGAAAGCGAGATAAATCCCGGGGCCGGTGGAAGCAAAGCACTCTCGATCGGTTCGCGCGATCCAAGAAGAGAGACGTCTCCGTGGGTCATTGTTGTATCCGTTCCCAACGTCGCGGGGCACCGGGAGCATCGTTCCGCTATCTGGCACCTCTATCGATCGCGGTTTTTTGTTCGGGGACACGTTGCACGAATTATCGTGGCCGGTTATAAATGATTGTTCGAACCTGGCTGACGACCCGACGGACACGGGAGGAGAGAAGACGCGGAAAAAGAGGCGGAATGAGGAGAGGGGGAGGGTGGTGGATAAGGTGGCGGTTACCTTGCGGCTCGTGTTTCTCATAACTCCGGACCCCGGCAGGGCAGAAGAAGAGGAGCTTTTGAGTGACGTGAGTATAATGACGCGCCTCTGCACCGAGGTATATACACCGAACGGCAGGAAGAGGCTGCGGAGGGGAGAGGCAGCGCGTCTCGGCGTTAGCCTCGAGGCCCTTCCCGCCCAGGGAGCAGGGTAGAAACCGTAAAGCGAGATAAGAAATCTGCGATTTAATCGCTCCTCGCTGATCCCACCATTAGGCATCGACCGAGGTCTAAGCGTCGCCGATCGACGTACATCGGACGGATCCAACTGCTGAACGGGCATCGACTCCGGGGACACCGGACTTCGTACGCGAACCGCGAACGCTGCGACATACACCAACTAAATTACAGGGAAAGGCTCCATCGAATTTTCGAGAGTCGTTATTATTAGAATTCGAGAACACTTGGGAGGATTCTGGGTATCTCTCGCGGGGCGCTCACCGTGAGTTTCGTTTTCTAATTCCATCGGCGGTGTTCGTAAAACCACCGCGAGTCTGCCCACCGTCGTTGCCACGATCAACGTCATCGCCGAGAGGTGGTTGGCAATAGCTCTATGTTTGTTTTCTCGTGGGCGGGCCGAGGACTCGAACGGGGTGGCTGGTGGGTAAGGCTCGAGCTGCAAGTCACGAGTCAACAATAGTACAAATAATAACAAGCCCGTGCGGAGGTCTTCTCCGGAGAAGTATTTTTGACCGTCTATCGGCTACTACCCTACCCGCTAAGGCCTCCTTCACACAGCGGTTCGTTCTACGACGATCGCGAGCGAACACGATCCCGATTCTTCGACTCGATCCTCCCCGTCGCGTTCCATCGCGCAAAGATCGAAAAGGTCGACTGGAAATTTCGTACGAGCGTCCCGCTCGATCCCGAAACGCGATCGACCGGTTCGCGGTGTGCGGGTGTCTTTACTCGATGTATCGCATTCCCATAAAGTCGAACGGAGCCGCAGGACCGTGAAAGCAACCGACGCTGGCTCCTGCTACTTTTGCTGCGGTTGCCGCGCGCGGGCTATCGTTCTTCTCTCCGTTGAGAGGTGCCCACCCACAACGCACGATCTCGGTCCGGTCTCGCTACCGGTATTGAATCCGGCGCATTGTTTTTCTCCGGTCATGAGAGGAAGAGGATTATTTGCATCGGACTCGAAGCCACCGAGTTGAAGGGAGCTCCGGCCCGGTTGATATTCACCGATGTTCACATCGGTGTTGGGTAGGCTACTGCCTCATCCGGCCACGCTTTGCTTCGCCTCCGCTTTGCTGTTCCACTAGCTCGGTCGCCGACGTCCAAACAAAAAGAACACACGGGGAAGTTTCGAAATTCTACGGAGACTCTTAGCCTGTTAGTACATCGTGAGTGTTTAGTGTCAGCGAAAAAGTGATTTGAGCACGATGCAAATAGCTGGGGTACGTTTGATCGAAAAATAGTGTCGCGGCAAGGAAGATTCGAGATCGCGGGGGTGGATGATTGCAAAGAGGAAGAGGAAGAAAACGCGCGGCTCTCCCGCATTGACGCGTAATGGCAGCTAATACGGGCACGTAGGTATGGGGGAGAGAGGGCCTCGCAAGAAGAAGGTATAGTTTATAGTGATTACATGGGGTCAGGTCCTGGCAATAAACCATCTCATGGTGGCCGTAGCTATAAGTCCCGGGCTACGGTTGTAGCCGTTCTCTCGCTTTGTCTCTACCGGGCTCTCTCTTGGTTTCTGTTCCGTCCGTAACGGTGGGACGCCGAGAGTCGCGCCTACGCGCGGGCGGAGCAAGAGCAAAGCGAGTTCGAAAAGCAAAATGATCGGGACGCAGGGGCGACCGGTATACGAGAGCAAAAAGCGCGTGGTTGCGCGGCCATACGAGCGGTAGAGATCGAGAGCGAGAGTGAAAAGGAGCCAGCGGGATCGGCATCGGCGAGCAGAAGAAGAGGGAAGAGAATAATAAGGGAAAGGAGACGCGACGAAGGTGAAGAGGAGAGCCGCAACACCGGGAGCCATCCTACTGGAATTTAAATAATAATTATAGTGTTTAATATCATACGCACGAGGCTCGAGCTCCACTGGATATATATATTTCTCTCTCTCGGTCTTTCTCTCTTTCTCGCTCTCTCTCTTTCTTTCTGTCCGTTCGAACCCGGTCTTGGTTCGTCTGGTCTGGTCTCGTCTCTTCTTCTTGCAGCACGACGACCAGAAGCCCACCGGCTGCCGTTGGTTGGTGGATCTACTCTGTAAGGTTCTTCTTCTCTTCGTTCGTGTAGACACGTGCAACCGTATTGCGTACAAGCCGGCCAGCCCAGTCTGTAATAAGGCATCCGCCAGATTGGAAACCGATCACGGTTCCCTCGGGATGCTTCGCTCTGGACGGGCCGAAGATCGGCCTAAATTTGATATTTAAATGGTGTCTCGTTAAGCTTAGGTTAGCGGGACAGCGGGTTCGTTACCGTAACTCGGATATGGGATAAAATTGTTCGATGCCCCCTCGTGGCTCTAATTTCGTTAAATGGTACGTTGTGCGAATAGATTTTTAACGTATAGATTTTGCGAATTACAGTGAATTAGCGCGACTCGTGGACTCTGGATTGCCTATGAAATACGACCGATCGACGTTCGGAACGGTTCGTTGCATCGTAGGGAGCAGGAATGTTCGGTCTGTGTTAAGGGAAATACGGTAGCGTAAGTAAGTAGAATGTGGACAGTATCGAGTGGAACGTCTGACCCAATATGTCTCGCAATTCCTTCCGCGACGGATCTGTCTTTCTCGTTGTAATAATACCAGAATGTCGCCGTTGCAAAACGTATTCGCGTGTAGTTTGTGTACAGGATGCTTCGTAAAGTATTTTAGCATATTTGGCACAGGTCAATTTATTACGTTTTTACGATCCAAGGGAGAAATTTCTTCCAGCGATTTTATCGTTTGTCGAAATTCATCTTTCGTGTTTGTTAAGTTTTTAAATTTCATGGACAAGTTCTAGATTCAATCGAGAGTCGAGTTAATATTAATCTAGTAACATACTTAATTTTTTTGTAGCCGGATTCCTGGAAACCTTTCACGCATTAGAGCGAGATACCCATTAAATTATAAGATAAGAATTAAATAATAATTTTAAATGCTGTGATTCGCTAAAAAAAAAGCCAATTATTACAAACGAGTTAACGCCAGTCTCACTCTTTGATTTCGCGCCTTACAACCGGTTAGGTCCGGCTTAAGTCTTCGATAATTGTGTCTCCGAGTCTTTAATATTCATAGATTTAAAATCCGGATTAATGCACATACACGATAATCGCTGAATATATTATATTATCTTTTACGTGGTCTCCGTTACATACTCTAACAACATCTAATCGAATCACTGCATTCCTTTTTCCACGAGTCGTCTCGTAATTGCATCGAGTAATTAAAAAGAACGTTGGTTTAAAATCGTCCGGGGAAAAATGTCAATTTAATTCTCGACTTTCCGTGCGATAGGCAGATGGACCCAATTAGCAGAAATAATCCTTATTTATTAAGACGATCATCCGTTACGAATTTTCAATCTCGTGTACATCGAGTCTAGATCAATGTTCCTTGCTTGCTAATACGATGACAACCATTGGTAATTGGTAATAATTGGTAAAATGTTAATCTTATAATGCATACTATTCACATACAGAATTTTTAATTATTTTAAAATCAAAGTCGAACGATCACGTGTCCTTTCGTAGTAAGGGTCGAATGAAATTACAGAAACAAGGGATGATCGACGAGGGTAAACAAACTCTAAAATTCGCGACGCGCTAGCTACTTGGGTTAAAATCGCGAACGGAATTTTGAACGCGCCAGGACATCTACGGACGTTCCATCGGTCCCGTGGAATTCCTTTTAATTCGCGCGCGGCCCAGTTGCCACGTAGCACACCGGAGGAAGGAGATTTCCTTCTGGCGGGCAGCGAAGTACCGATATGTGTTTGGCAATCACGGCGCTGTCGCTTTAAGACTGCAAATGCATTAGTCGTGTTCCACGTTCCTGCTCGGCACCAGGATCCCGGAAGGCGGAGTGGTTTTCTGGTCGCCACAAAACGCTGCCATTATCGCTGCCTGCGGAGTTTACGGCGGGCAGCCCCGCTCGACACCGGAGCGAGCAGAGCGAGCGAAAAGTCGCGCCATCCGAGTCAGTTCTCGCGCACAATGCTGGCCTGTCGTTATTGCCCTGCCACGAATGTATTAATAAAATTTATTGGTCGGGCCGAGTGCAGTGCGCGAACGTTAATGGATTTCGAGGCACCGGTGGCCTCGCCGTAGGCAGCGAACGACAGCAAATGAGCAACGCGGCACGGCTGCTCGATGGCGACTCCTTCCACGCTTTAACGCGTTAAAACTTGACTGGAATGATATTACCGAACGATACGCGCGGCTGCCGTAGACCACCTTGTAAGCCCCGGACCGACCAGTCGCACAGCGAATCCGGAAGCAATTCGTAAACCGTGAACGTCCCACCATACTGGGCCAAATCGTCGATCCAACAAATCACTTTCTTAGAAAATCGTTTGATATTTATTGGAAATTCTGGCCAAAAGAACCTCCGAAAACGCATCAATAAATTCATTTTATAAAGCCTAATGATCGGTAGCGTGACTATGGGGATGTAAAGGGGGGTAAAGTTTGTACTTAGAGTTACGATGCTCGATTATGTAAAGTATTTCTATTTTATCCAGATCTAGAAAAGGTGGTGATCGTTCTTATATAAATGGATTCCGTGATCCATTGCCTACGAGAATTTTCTGCGATTCTAACAAACTTATTGTACTAGATTTCGCGTATTTATTATTCTACTCTATTCTAAATATTTATTTTTCATTTATCCTTCGTTTCGAAGGTTGTATCGAGATTTGGCCAACTCCGTGCAGGGGCAACCCTCGCGTTTTCTAGTCATAGATGCTAAGCGGGATAACTCGGACGCTCGAAGACGTTCGTTGAGCGGGAGTAACGCGCCCTCGAGTATTTCGGGGCACGTACTCGATTTGGTTTCGACGCCAGGACGTCGTCGGGACGAAACCGCGGACGAGCAGCTTTTTAAGCACGCAAGGACGCGACGCTCGACTCGAGAATTATCCGACTACCGCTCCGTGGATGAAAGTTATTGATTTATCGATTGGTTCGTCAAGCGATTAGGAGGGTCCGTTGATTAATAGTCGACGTATGCCTGAAGATAAACTGACGGACAACCGGTCGTTTCCTTCTCCTCCTTCTTGCGGTTCTTCTTCTCGCTTCGGTCTCGTTCAGGGCTTGCCTCGAATAACTCGCGTCATGTAAGTTATTTGTACCGGACGACGAACCTCTAACAGCCGTGTCTCGCAGGACGATCGATGTTTTTTCCGCTCCCGTTTCGCGAGAAAGTGTCTCGAAAGTGTACAAAGTTACTTTTTTATTTAACGAAACGTATATTAAGCAAGGTGGAAGAGTATGTCGACGGTGTTGATCGCTGTGTGCACTCTAGCATTTTTTTCCTTTGATTTAGAATAAAAAATCGAATCAGAGCCGTGAATCTTCAACAATTTTGCATTTTTTGAGGAGGATTTTAATTCACACGACGCGTCTATTCTACCGAAAAGAAGAAGAAAAGGAAAATTTTATTGTTTTCCAATGTGAAGGCGTACTTATATAAGAATGTTGATTCTCGATCAACCTTGGATCGCATGCGGTGTGCGTTACGAGGACGAAGCGGCGCCCAAAGAGCCCCCGTGACTGTCTCGCGCGGCGCAAAACGTTCGGGACACGCAACCGTCGCTGTAATAGAAATTATAGTATTACGTTAACGAGCGAACTGGAACAATCGCAATTAAGAGGGCAAGAATTATCTCGCATCGTGGACAAGCGTCGGTCTACGACTTTATACCGCGGGACCGGGAACGACCGGAAAGCCGTTCGATCGATCAGCGCGATACGCTCGCAAAGACAGGCCGACAGGGTAGTTGGCCGAGATGAATCGGCCGTAACGGACGGCGTCCACCTGTCCCCGGGACAACGATAAAGACGTGGAAAGACCGGCGTGGACTCGTTATCCTTATTGGGTGGGGGGGTAAAGCAAAGGAGGGTGACGGAGGAAACACAAGCGGACAGATAATCCGGCTATTAGAGACGTCCCCGAGGAGATTCCAGGGGTCGTGGGAGAGCCGATAGATCGGCTCCGGATCGTCGATGAACCCGCGAACGAAGGTCACCGGAGGATAGTCGGGGTTCGACTCGAGTTTGTCACGACGGCAGGCCCCAATTTGTCGTAACAGGCTGCCCCGCGCGTTCTTCTTTCCGGCTCCTTATCCTAAAACCTCGACCCGTGACGCTTGACCTCCCCCTAACCGGGTAAACTGAATCGCATTGATTGACCGGCCGTCGAACGAAATAGGGGATGCTGCTACGTTTCCGGAGACGAACCGAACGCGTAGACTTCTGCTTTCTCGTGAAATTGATATCGCGATCCATGTTGGTCGTAGCATAAAGTCAACGGGAAGGCTTCCGATAAGCGGAGAAATATCGCGATTCTATTCCTGATCCACGAGTTCGGAGGAACCAGTGGTTCTTAACCTTTTTGAGCTCGAGGCTCGAGCTGAAATGTTCATTGGGTCGCGGTGTGCGCCCGCGAGGGTGAAACGCCGGTGATTCAAGGCGTGCATCGATAAAGGCCACATCCGTTAACGATATCGTAAGCTTCGCAACGAAACGATCTGCGGAAGAAGAGCGAAAGAGTGGCGATGGGCGACGTCGTTCTCGCCGCCAGGGCCGACAAAGTTTCGCAAGTCGATCATCGCGGGTCTCTTCCTCGGCCACTTATCGATTCGCGAGATCTTGAATAAATTAATTATCCGACAGGTTAATCGAGTTAGCCGGCCGTGCCAATCATAACTCCATACTTTATTAAGCGCTTCTTCTCCAGACTGTTCGGATTAAGGTTTCGACGACGAGCAAAAAGAAACCGCGCGCTTCATCCCCCGGTTTCTTCAGCGCCGAATAACGCGTGATTCGAGACTGGATGTTCTCCGTGTCTGCTATTTTCTTTGCTTTTACTTAATAGAAACGTAATGTACAAGGAACCGTTTGCCAAGAGATTGAATTTAATTTATACTCTGAAAGGACCAATAGTAATAAACTTTGTACACTCGACTGCGACGTATAATGTCCATTTTGAGCAATAGCGATCGTTTCTCGGAATTTTCATAGGTCTGCACGAACACGTTCGTTTTAATTATGTCTACTACGTTAGGTACGTTTTGGTTGCATATTAGCATTCAAATCGTGATCGCGTGTTTTAACGCTGCAATACTACGACTATACATAATCTCGTTAACACTGTACCGGGGAACCGTACAGCCCAATCATGAAAATAAGTACAAGCAGAGTTTCAAGTATTTTAAAGTAATCGTTCCGTTGATATTAAATTATTTTCAATCAAGTAGTCCGCGCTTTGAAGGCTGCTTTTACCCCTTCAAAGTGGATGTCAACTCCTAAAAAAATCGTTTCAGTTTCATCGGTTTCGTTTCGGTTTTTCTTGGATTCCTCTTGGTCTGGGTCGTTTCCCAGCTGCCCCCGGAACCCCCCAACGAGTCGTGCGTCTTCTCGGGCGGAGATATCGCGGAAAGGCGTCGAAAGTTTCCCGACTCGGGGCTCGGTTTCGTTCGCGGCTGATCCCCGTCGAACTTTCCCGCTGGGCCGAGCATCGAGTCGTGACCGTAGGATTTTTCGCGACGAAAGACCCGGCGGGTAGAGAGGGGTGGAAAGGCGCAGCGGAACGAGAAGAAAAGAAACGTCGGGCGGAGGGCAGGAGAGCGCGCACCGGTGGAGGTAGAATGGGCGACGGGTGAGAGGGAGCGGGAGAGAGAAACGGCAGCACGTACACCCCGGTGAGTTCGATTCCACGAGTTTAGTTGCAGGACGGGACAGGGCTGCCGCACGGTCACCGGTGATTAATGATCAGGCCAATCAGATATAGTTGGCCGGCGAGGTGCAAGAGAGAGACGCGGCTCGATCGAACAGGGACGAAAAGGCACGGAAGGTGAACGGAGAGAACGAATATATCGAGGCAACCGGTGAAGAGAAAAGGAGGAACGAGCGAGGCGGAGGAGGCGGAGGTGGA
The DNA here is from genome assembly GCF_051014445.1 of Colletes latitarsis. NCBI lineage: Eukaryota > Metazoa > Arthropoda > Insecta > Hymenoptera > Colletidae > Colletes > Colletes latitarsis. The sequence goes on along the minus strand of NC_135135.1, from coordinate 19,023,475 downwards.
GCAAGGGGAGGAGAACCGCGGTTGATATGTTGCGCTGTCACTGCGTTGTACCTGTGCCGGTGGGACGTTGCCGTTTGCCTGGATTGTAATATTGTATTGTACTGTTTGTTGGCCCGGTGTTCCACGACCGTCTGCGCGCTCGACAGCCTGTCCAAATACCGCCACCGGTTCGACGTACGTACGTACCGGAGGACGGAGCTCCGGCCCCGGACGTACCGCCTCTGGCCAGCCGCATTCCATGTTTACCGGTGTTACACCACCGATAAGGACCACCCTCTCATACGGAACTGCGGAATATATTATGTCGAGCAAGACGGAGTGCCTACAGTGAGTCGATAAGTCGTGCCCTAGAAACCGGCCTCTGAATGAACTGGGATACTGCCTGGACCGCCACCGCTCGCTTTCGATCGCAATGCTAGATGTTCGCCGCGAGCTCGCGCACGCCCCGCTACTCGTTGCTCTTTATTGATGATATTTCAACGAGAATGAGATCGAATACGCGACGGACTTTCCAATCATGCGTAACACCGCCGTGCACCTTGTTAACTTTCCTCGTTCGGTCGCCCGCTAGTTTGAGCGGTCGGACCACCGTGGTGATGCGTTGAGAAAAATCGAAATAGAAACGGAAACACTTTCTCCGACGAGTATTTGTCAACAGAGACAAACGCGCCTGCGAGCAGCGTATACCCGGTGGTTGTTAACCCATTACGTCGGGTGGACACGATGGATATTAAGTGGAAGCTCCGGTACGCGTTGTTTTTCGATCGTTCGTCCGCGAATCGCGCGAGCGTGCCTGGATCTCCGGCAGCGTCTTTCAACCGTAGCTTCAGCTTCGGCCTCAGCAGCGTATAATCTCGCAGGTTATTAATGGCGATGGTTTGGGAAACTGCTACCGGGCAGCCACCCTCTGTACCCCCTTGTCTCACGACCGTTCTCTCTCTCGCTTTCTTCTCCGTCGATCCTCTAAATCTCTTCCTTCGCTTTTTCTCCCCCTTCTTCGTCCACCTCCTCACCATCCTGCTTTTTCTTCTTCTTCTTCTCTCGACTTTGCCCTTCTTCTGGCCCCCACTTAACTCATCCTTGCCCCCCTCTTCCTCCGCGATGCTGCATTCCAAGCATCGTTAGGGCTCGCCTCGCGCCTACCGAAACTTTGCGAGCCGCGATCCTAAGCGCGCGTCGCTTTAATTGCCTGTCTACGTGGTCCGATCAAAAAGTATTCGACCTTAGGCCCGAGAAATACATAGCGTCCCTTTCGGGATTCGACTCTAATCTCCTTCGAACGCAGCCCTCGCTTCAGTTTTGCACGTTCGGTCCAGCGATTCTGCTGAAAACATTTCTGAAAGTCATGTTGTATATTGTCGAGTACCACCTTCCGGATTCGAGAGATTTTCAAACAAAAAACTAAGGTCGGATACATTGTCTCGGTTGTCGTTGCTTCTTTCGGAAACGAACACGACCTTCGTTAATTATCAACTACTCCTCGAGCAGTCCTCGAACTTTCCCGGATACGCTCGCGAACTGTTTATGGTCGCGTCTAGGTCCGTGGTGTCTGCGCCTAGAAGAGGCCGTGTATCCTCCAACGCGCGAAAACGGTTCGTCCGGCATCGTCTACGGTTGGACGAGATAATGGACCCGAGATCGATGGTTCGGGGTCTCTCTGCCTTTAGTTACCGCGTCCAGAGATTCCGAGATCGATACAGCGCGTCGGGTCGGAGTTTAATTGAGAAAGTCCGCAACAACGACGACAGCCATCGGGAACGAGACGAGAAGAGGACCTTCGTGGTCCTGGGGGCGAATCTCCCGGTTGCTCGTAAATCGGTTCGCTCGAGAAACAGAGGGACAGAGGGAGAAGCGAACGGAGCTCCACGAAAATGACCCACCCGGTCGATATAAAAGAGCGCGGGAAGTTCATTTAACAGACCATAAAAAGGAGAGAGAGAACGGGAGCGAAGGAAGCGTCCGCTCTCCAAGTGGATGTTTGCCAGCGGCATCAGCCGGTTCTGCGGCCCCAACCGGAAAGGGTGCTTGCCGGAGGAGGATTTGGAATTGGGTGCTAGTGTCGGGAGAGTAGGTTAGAACGACGGGCTATCGGTGATCAAGCTCCGGGGTCGAATCCAAAGGCTTATCTCGCAGAGGAAGGCTTACCGGCTCGAACGCCGTTAGGACCAAAGCACGAGATGGCCCTTTCGCAGGACCGACCACAAGGATCGTCCCGATCTTAATCTGACCTCGCCTTTTCCCGTAATGTTCCTTAAAAGTCGGCCTACGAAAACCGTCTACACTTATGAACCGTGCCCAGCGATCCGGTCGAAGGTCGTCGAACAGAAACGAACCCTTGTTGGCGAAATTTCGGAACTTTTCTTACGAAACTAACTCCATTCCAAGAGGGAAGTTTGCATCGGAATATAATATTAAACATTTGTTTTTCCCAATGGTCCTGAACGGTTAAAATATTTAATACCGGATTTCAACACAGCAAACTACGTTTACGAGAACTACAATTCCGAGGTCACCATCTTTTTTTTTTAAATTCATCCGATCGTTGAGAAGCCGCGCACGAAAAAATTAATTCGCGACAAAGTTCGCGCGGGCCGTCGAAGTTATCCGGCATTGAATTCTCGCGGGAACGAGGTTGATATCGTTAATAAGCGGAGAGATGAAGGTAAAATCGGGGCGGGATTACTCATTCTCGGCAAGTTGCCTTTACCGACTCGCTCGACCGCTAACTGGCATTTTTCCCAGCGCGTGTGAACCACGACGGAGTCGTAATGCGTATCGAGGACTTGCGGTAAACGCTTTTCTCCGGCTGGAGAGAAAAAAAGAAACGCGCTTCGAACGACGAATGGCCTTCCGCTGGCCATTGTCGGTGGTCATGCGCGGCTCGTAAACGCGCTGCCGTCTCGAGGTTTCTAATGCCACCAGCTACCAATACTGGCTCCGACGAAACTATACGTCTCACGATCCGACGACGAACCGATGTCTGGACGGAAAAGAAACGATCTCCGTCGATTCCAAGTATTAGATCTCACGGAAAGTTCTTTCTTTCGCGAATCCTTCGTTTCAACGCTCGTGTACCCCGCGCTGAGCATCCATTCGAGAGTTCAGAGAGACATTATGGCCTTTTGTATAGATATTTATTAACGTTTCATCTATCTGCACAAATTAAACAGCATCGATGCTCTTGTTCCTTTAATCTTTCCATTAGACGTAGAAATAAACGATAACTTGAACGTCGTATACAGAAGATACAAACGTTTTATTTACCGGATAAGGTTCTTATTCGTAATAACCATAACCACGACTGCGTTTGGAATCGAAAGCAAGGTTAATTTCATGAGGGCTAGTACGCGACTTATTAACAAGACTAATAAATTCCGCAGGAGGATATACCGCTGTATTGAACTCCGGGAAAAAGCGACAAAACGGGAACCGATGTATCTTTTCTCCCCCATTCGATGTTCGAGAACCGTGGCAAGGAGGAATCGTCGACGTTCGAGCGCAAATAATTAGAAGCACGTACCGCTTTCTTTCCCGTAAAGTCGGGCCGGTTGGAATAAGAATAAAGGGAAACGAGCGGCTCGAAGAGTCCTCGACCCGATTCGAGATGGAAACGAGCAAAGGCACGCTGGTGGCGGAGCTAATGGGGTACTTTGTTACCCCGTGGGTACACCCGGGGGATCGGTCCGGGATTAATACTTCCGCGTTCGAATGTTCCACCGCGAACGGAAGGTCGCTTTTGCGCTTCGAAAGTCGTAAAGAGGATCGCGCCGCGCCGACGAATCCGCTTTGCGCGTCGAAAGCGGCATTCCGCGTTACGCTCGCGGTACCACGAGGCATTCGCGCGTCGTTTCTGCACGGACAACCGCGTCCAGAGCCGCGAACCGAACCGATCCAACCTCTCCGTCGGTTATTTTCTGCTCCGTACGTCCGCTGATGGACCAGTGCCGATTTTCCGGACCGGCTGCCACGGCCCAACGCATCCCCGATGCCCGCGCGATTTCCTAGCGCATTCTTTTCCGCCACCCTTCGCTGGATCCGCGTTTTCGACCGCTTTTACGGCGAAACGCGTTCCCCCGAATGGCCTTGGGAGCCGCGAAACTTCGCCACTCTCATGGACCAATCCCTCGACACGGACCCCCGGGGTTAATCGTCCGTGAAAGAAAAATTCTGCTGAATCTTAGATGCCCTGGCCTTTAATCCTCGCCGTTCGGTTTCTCGCGAGCTCCTCTCGAATTCGTTGCATCCTCTTGGCCGGTAGCGTGTCGATAGAGAAAGGCCTCCCGAAGGGAAAGACGTTTTAGAATACCCAGGCATTAAGCCCGCGACTCCCTGGCTTCGCTGCTACCACGAGGTTATTGGACTTGGAATAACTAACTCGCATAATTTCTCTTCGTTATCCGAGTCGTAAAAGGAACAAGTGCTCGAAAGACTCGCTTGACCCAAGTATATAATGTTCGCACGGATGTTTTCTCTTGGGTCTTTTTTAGCGACAGAGACTATCGATCGACTCTCCCAGCCACTGTGTACAAGGTGTTTCATAACATACGATATTGTAAGGTTCCCAGCAAAAAAGCTCTGCAAAGAATGCGGCGCGAAACGCTAGCGCCGCCTTCGAGACGCCTGCGAGCGAGCGTGGCTCTTGCAGAAAACGTCGGCCATCGGTGGGCGCACCAGTTCGTTTCACAAATACTTGCTCTGGCTTGTTGCGCGACTACTAAGTCAGGCATATATAGACGTCACCATTGGTCGAGTCAATAGTCGGCCGTGTTACTTTGCCGTTGTAAGTCGATTTACGGGCGACGCGTCCAGTAGCGCTTCTTTTCCCCTTATGGTACCCCGCAAGTTTTTTCCTCTCTGAACGTAATAATTCAATGACGTGCAAAAAATTAAAATACTTCCTATAATCGTGCGTCTCGTTTAACGCGTTCCTTTATATTTATCGTTTAACGTCGAATCGACCGCTTTTACGGACTACGAGAGACACTAGTGGCAACTCGCAGTCTTTGCATTAATTCAACGTAGATAGTTGCTGCAGCGCAGATTACTGAAAATATTTATTCAACGTAATGATCGAAGCAAATATAGTTGGTATGCTGTTTGACGTTGCTACCGAGTTGGATTCATTTTCGTGCCCCCAGTAATGCATAGCTACTTACCTTTGTAGGAAGTATACGAATCGACCACCTTCGGTCTCGACATAAGCGCGTAGTCGTGAATGAAAGCAGTCTTCGATTGTTTCAATATCGAATAATTTATTACATCCATATATCAATTACAATCAGCGAGTCTATACATCAAACGCACGTCTGCCATTTCCGGGTTTGAATACTTATTCATTATTTCTTCTAACGCGTAACAAATTAATAAATTATCGAGGGCTCGTTTGAATAGAATAAACTAGACCAGCGATGCTTAACGTTTTCAAGCATATAGTTTCGAACAGTAATGGTAAATAAATGGTCTGGGTACGTGATATTTTCCTGGCACGCTAAACGCGTTACAGTTTATTTGATCGTTTTAAACTACACTTTCGCAACAGATTTTAACAACCTGTTAATCTCATTAAATAAAACGTAAACCGTGGTTAGCTTACACTATGTATCATATGATATAGATTCGAACCGAAAATAAAAGACCCAAGAGAAAGCGTCCTTACGCACGGTAGTTCTTGAAATCGAGCCGATGTCGTTTAAGTACCCTTCTTCGACGATACGGAGAAGATTGAACGTAGTAATTCTGGGTCTAAATCCTTTGGTGTGGAGCGGCCAGGGGGTAGATTACATGCTTGTGATCTTCGGATCATGGTGGTACAGTCCAGAAGTGCCTCGGGTGCGCCAAGGCATCGACGCGCGAAGCAACGCTAATTGCGGTTAGTTCGCGAACGAGTTCTGACATTTTTATTCGTTATTCGTGAATAACGTTTGTCCAACTCTGCACGTTTAGGAAGTGTACTCGGGGACTCTGGACTCTCTCGATTCGAGAAACGCTTCAAAATTGCGTCGTTTTTCAAACGTACGAGCGCGCGAACGTCAAAGATCCAGGGAAAAAGGACAGCCTCGGTGGTATCGGCGTCGAAAATGTCGGCGGAACGTTCGACGCGCGGTGGGGTATTTTTTTTTTTTTACCTTTTTCCACCCCCGGTCGAAAAACAACATCATGGAGATCCAGGTGCGACGGTGTTTGCGTTAGCAAACCGTTTCCCGGACGGACAGGCTTCGTTGTGGCCGGGCGACACTGATTGCCAATCAATATGCCCATCTCGCTGGAGTCTAATTCGGCAACAATGTTGATCAATCAGTACGCACACGGCCTGGCCGGGAAGCCCCCCGTTCCATTTCGCGTTCCGCCGTGTTCCGCTCGCAATCGCGCATCCACAACGAACGAACAACGGACCGTTCTGCACCGGACCGTGCTGCGTGGGGAGGGAACGCTCTCTGCTGCTCTCTGCCTCTCTCCATCTCTCTCTCTCTCCGCTCGTCCGATCATTTCCGCTTCCGGCCGTACATCGTTCGACCACCTACCACTTCAATTTCTTGCGTGCTCGAAACTGCGCGATTCCACGGACGACAAAACCGTCGTTGACGCGATCCGATAGACCTCGCAAGAATTCTCGACGAAAAAACGAGCGTACTCTAGGTTCGAGTGAAACTCCAATTGGTTAAAAGGTCTTACGAACCGTCGATAGTTCAGTGGATAAGAAATTCCCAGTAGAGTATAGAGAATGATTTATTTAATCAACTTCCGGTTAAATGAGTCGGCAATATTGCATTTACTTGGCCCTTTGTAACTCTTTCCTCGACTCTGTGTATTGGAGAATCGATTACAGGGTACTCGGGTAGAGTTGTTTAGCGACAGAAGCGTTGGAAGAAGACTCTTTCATTGTTGGCTAGAATGTTAGATTAATGGAATTCTCTCACACGAGGAAAATTCTTCGTAGTACCTTACGATACGGTTTCCTCGATAACGAACTAATTTGTTATCTTCGATTTGTCTAAAATAAGGAATTGTTGGATGGTGAGGTTCGGTAGTAGCGACAAACGCTGCCGTCCGTCGATCGACAGCAGCTTCCGGCGCTACGCGGTCGATGGGATGCGACAAAAGCTACGATACGTCCCATACGTGCGGCCACGTTCGCACTCGACACGGGCTGATAGTCGCGTCCCTGATTGCATCTCTGTTTGTACGTTCGCGCGTTTCCAGCTAGTGCCGTGACGCTATTCCATTAGTGGGGGAAGGGCGTTCTGCAAATCAAATTGGCTCCATCGTTGATTACGGGGAATCGGAAGATCGCAAAGTCTTTTCGAATCAAATTGCTGTCCCTGATGATGGCTTCTTCCAACGGCTGATACCAAAATGGTCGAACGCTCGAAACGTCCATTTCGTGCGAAACCCGCGTTTATTTCTTCCAATTGTTGACATCAATGCATCAAAACGATGATATATCGTGCTAAAACATATACGTTGGCTTCTTTAACTCTTAAGTGGATTACTGGGACCTCTGCAAGTTTAAACTAATATTGTATATGTTAATCCTCCATTAGTTTATTACTTTTTAAAGTCTTCAACGAAAGTTGATTTCCATTTACCAATTTGGTAAAGATCAACATTAAGTAAAATAATTCAGTTGAGATCGAGAGCCCACTTAAGGGTTAACGGGGTATTCTTTGTATATGAAATCTTTGATTCCGCCATTATAGAAACGGACGAAGGTATCTAAGTAGAAAGTTTATGGCCGCCCTGTAGCAGGTCGTCAGAACGTGGACAAATGGTTTCGTCCCTACGTCGTGGACGAGGAAGGGTCAGTCGCTAAACCAATATAGGCGACCGCGTGTCCGCGGCACGGTACGGCGCAACCCGTGGAAGATGTATGCCGACCGGAAGGCATCGTACCCGGAAACCATTACTGCCCCTCTAATTTCTTTACGATCACGATGCCATTGGTCACGCTCCCGCTGTGCCGTGGTTTACGGCCCAGCCTCGCAACAAGGAAAGGACCTTCGTAGCTTTTTTTCCTACAAATTGCGGCTTTCCCTCGGAATGTTTCGGGCCGCGAGCGGGTCCCAGGCGGTCGGTCAGTTATTAAAAGTAAGCACCGTTTACTACTTTCCGTTCCCCCGCGATAAAACTAGCCCTCATAAATAACTTCTCCGCGGAACTGCCTCCTAAATCCGGTCCCGATAAAAACGTCTCGTGTCGCGAAAACGTACGCGAGACGCGGTACACAGGGGGAGTTGGTGGATTCGCGTGGAGAAAACGTATGTACGGTTTGTCTTCGGCGAGGATCTTGCCACGCGCGGTCTAGCAATAACGGACAGGCAGAAAATACGCGGCCAAAGGGCGGGAGGGAGGGTACCCGATACGGCGAAAGACAGGAAAGGGAGAAGAAGGGTCGAGGAAGAGAGCAAGAGGGCCGAGGTAGCGAGCACACACGGATTCGTCGGTAGTAGTGGCAGATAGCAGCAGAGTGGCTCGAGGCACAATGAGCCTATCAGATTATATTTCTATTTTCGACACGCGGCCTATCGCGCAATCCCATCTCTCTGGCGCGGCTACCGCGACGCTCTGCCAACACAGCCCCGCCAAGGTACACCTATGAACGCGTACCGGAGACAGAGACGGGAACACGAACACCGTGTACCAACCGCACGGCCACGCCAGGATGCTTCGCAGGCCCCCATCTCGCGATGCCCGAGGGCCCTTCGTTCCTCCACGCCGATGCTGACTACGACGCTACCACCGATCGGCCCTACTCCCTCACGCGCCTTTATCGAACCTGTATTTCCCGGATAAACAAACGGTACGCTTAGCCTTAGTCACCAGAAAATCGCTGGTCGAGCCAACTGGCCGATTTCTTCGAAGAATCGCAACCCCTCTGGTGAAACGATATTCGAGATCCTGAGATTCCAAATCTCAGTCCTTCGTCATCTCGAACTCTAAACGATCGGTGGTCCGTTGCTTTCGTTGAACGCGTCGCGAGGTTTCGTTGGAACAATAGCCCTTGATCGCGAACGCGACTAACCTGGGAACGAACGCGCGTGCCTAATGTCGTTACTCCGGCCGATGAATTTCGACGTAGACACCGGAACGCCGCCGCGATCCTGCACGCGAGATACGCCGCTGAAATACGGCGAGATGGATACGGTATAACCGGCGTATTCGAGGAATTCGAGTACCCCTGCCGGTTCGCCGCTCGTTACGAGCTTCCGTGGACGGAGAAACGCGAACGACGCGCGACAGCGAAGAGGCGAGAAATTTTATCGATCTCGATTCGTAGGCGGAATGGCACTCGAATGGGAAGATTAACGTCTACCCGTTCGTTACGAGGGCTCTTCAACCCTTTGCGAACGGTACTCTCGACGAGAGACTTTGGGAATCTTACCAGGACCTTCTTCTACTTGGGTTAGGAATTTCTGCAAAAGATAAAATAGACATTGTAGATTTATTCTTTATTATTTGGTCATTACACAAAAGGAAGACTGAAGTCTGGGGGCGTTTTGATCGTCGACGCGCGAAGATGACACCCGTGCGTCCAATCACAGAGAGAACGAGGAGGGGTAGAGTAAAGGTGAGCTGGCGTAGAAGTAGGCGGCACGAAGTACACTTTGTTTGGTATGTGGTCGAGGTTGAAGGCTCGTTCGAGGGGGAGGGGTCTTCGTGTTGCTCGGATAGGCATCCGGTGGTAGCTCCCGGCTACTTGGGGATCTTCGGCCGCGGAACCCATCGAGGAACCCTGGTGGCGAGTCCAGCTTCTTTCTCGGCTCCCTTCGTTTTCTACGCTCCCTGCGAGAGACGTCTCGGATCGCGAGGATGATGGCTACGCGTGTGCGTATGCGTGACAGGAACGAAGAACACCGCGATCGAGCGAGAGGAACAGAGACTCGAACCGCTTTCCTTCCTCCGGGCGGTGCAGCTTCTCCCGCGATGGGTACTGTTACGTTTCTCTCTTCTGCATCTTCTTGTCTTTTCGAGAGCTTGTACCTCTCTCTCCCTTCGACTTAGAAGTTGACCACGTTTCTCTCCGCCTAACCTGGCCGTGACTTCCATTTTCCCTCTACCTATGCGCCTGCGATCAACTTCACTGTTTGGAAGTCGGATGTCACAGGACTTCCATTGAAAATTATCTTGCTATCTGAAAATCAGAGTGACTGTAGTGATTATAGATTAGAAAATAGAAGGTTATATTCTCGTCTACTACCCGTTAGAACGTTATTCTTCGAACTGATTCGTAGGTCGAGCTACCCGCGACAGCCCTAAACTTCTTAAAATACCCCTGCGTCGACTCGCGACAAGAAGTCCTTTAAATCTTCCCGTGGTCGACTTCTGGAACATCTTACTATCCAAACTCAGACAAGTCGCCACTTTGGGTTCTTTCAAGGCGAACTGGTGTAACCGCCTGTTGATGTCCTAGAAACATTCTACGACAGAATGCATGTACCATTTCCATTTCCATAGTGTACATATTTTATTCGCGCATTCCTACTGCATGTGCTTTGTGTTATCGCTCCTCCTTGTCCGCTCTCGTCACCCTCGCTCTCTTTTCACTTTCGTTTTACTCTATTCTTACGCTTCGTACGTTTACCATTAACGTTACTTTTACTTTTACCGACATTCAATTTTCCCTTAATGCGACCACAATCTCACAGTAAAAGCGGCAAGAAAGAAACGAAACCTACAAATTTAGGCCTATCTTATACAGGGTGTTCGGCCACCCCTGGGAAAAATTTTAATAGAGTATTCTAGAGGCCAAAATAAGACGAAAATCAAGAATACCAATTTGTTGATGGAGGCTTTGTTAAAAAGTTATTAACAATTAAATTCAAAAATTTCAAATCGTTCTGGAAAAATTATTTTCGGTTGCGGTGGTCAATTACAATCATTTTTGGTCATTATATATACCCCCGAAATCCTACCCATATTCGAGAAAAAAATTCGAGTAAGTGCCTAAATTTTTCGACGAAAAAAAAAATTTGTCATTAATTCTAAAAAAATTATTTTCAGTTGCGGGGGTCAATTGCAATCATTTTTGGTGAATAGACATACTCCCGAAATCCTACTCACTTTCTAGAAAAAAATTCGAGAAGTTGTGAAATTTTTCGACGAAATTAAAAAATTTCAAATCGTTCTAAAAAAATTATTTTCGGTTGTAGGGGTCAATTATAATCATTTTTGGTGAATAGACATACTCCCGAAATCCTACCCACTTTCTAGAAAAAAATTCGAGAAGTTGTGAAATTTTTCGACAAAATTAAAAAATTTCAAATCGTTCTAAAAAAATTATTTTCGGTTGCAGGGGTCAATTGTAATCATTTTTGGTGAATAGACATACCCCCGAAATCCTACTCACTTTCTAGAAAAAAATTCGAGAAGTTGTGAAATTTTTCGACAAAATTAAAAAATTTCAAATCGTTTTAAAAAAATTATTTTCGATTGCAGTTGTCAATTATAATCATTTTTGGTGAATAGACATACCCCCGAAATCTTACTCACTTTCTAGAAAAAAATTCGAGAAGTTGTGAAATTTTTCGACAAAATTAAAAAATTTCAAATCGTTCTAAAAAAATTATTTTCGGTTGTAGGGGTCAATTGCAATCATTTTTGGTGAATAGACATACCCCCAAAATCCTACTCACTTTCTAGAAAAAAATTCGAGAAGTTGTGAAATTTTTCGACAAAATTAAAAAATTTCAAATCGTTTTAAAAAAATTATTTTCGATTGCAGTTGTCAATTATAATCATTTTTGGTGAATAGACATACCCCCGAAATCCTACCCACTTTCTAGAAAAAAATTCGAAAAGGTGTGAAATTTTTCGACGAAATTAAAATATTTCAAATCGTTCTGGAAAAATTATTTTCGGTTGCGGGGGTCAATTACAATTATTTTTGGTGAATAGACATACCCTCGAAATCCTACCCATTTTCTAGAAAAAAATTCGAGAAGGTGTGAAATTTTTCGACGAAATTAAAATATTTCAAATCGTTCTGAAAAAAATATTGTTAGCTGTGGGGGTCAATTACAATCATTTTTGGTGAATAGACGTACCCCCGAAATCCTGCGCATTTTCGAGAAAAAAATTCAGTACGGTCGGAACTGTAAACGTTAATAACTGTTGAACAAAGCCTTCATCAACAAATTGGTATTCTTGATTTTCGTCTTATTTTAGCCTCTAAAATCCCCCATTAAAATTTTTCCCAGTGGTGGCCGAACACCCTGTATAAATCTCGGAACGAAATTTTTGAAAATCGAAGTGGAAAGGATCGAGGAACCTATGGAGTCGCGTTTGACGAATCGGTGACGGAAGTTCGTCCAGGGGGTAGGTCCTCGATAAGGAAGGCGAGCAGACGTACGGATCGACGAATTTCCGGTGCGGCGACCTCGAAGGCATCCCGAGCCCGATGGGGGGGAGAGGTGGAGCGAACGCAAGACATCTCGGATAAAACGTCAAGCAAGACGTTGAAACGGCTCGGGGTGTTCCTGGTCGACGCGATGGAAAGGACTCGGCGCGACTTGGCAGATGGCTCCCGAGCAGCGAAAGGCTGTCGCGCTCCGCGGAGTGACGGCGAAAAAGGAACGGCTCGCCAGCCGAGGGAGAAGAAGGAAAACCACGGCAGTTATCGCGACGTGCCCCGTTGCCCTCGCCGTGGACACGCGTACGTGTGCACGCACGACACTGTAAAATTACCGCGTCAAAAACAATTACGTTACAGGCCAACAGTTCGCGCAACCCGTCCTCGAGACAATGAAGACAACCGAGCCGCGCGCTTCGCCCGTCCTCGCTCCCACCGAAATATTTCGCGACCTCTTTTCCTCCCTTGAACTCTCACCCCTGTCCTTTTCTTTCGATACTTTCTTCTAAACTGCGGGGAACCGTGTGCCCATCGCGAGCAATAAAAGACATCTTGCTTTAATTGTTTTCGAGTCGAGGAAAACTAAGGGTGCGCGAGCATAGTTGGAGCGTGTTAGTTGTAACGCAACGTGTATTTGCAATAATCAAGGTAATCAAACTCCTTGTATAGAGTACCGATAATCTGTACGATCATCGACAACTGCCCATCCGCATGTATTTATAGAAATAGTGGTTTGTTCTTCGATAGTGTAAGACACGATTTCGCTATAACGACGCCTGTAGCAATATATTCGTGGCAGTTACTAAAAAGTACCATTGAGAAACATCACGTACGAGCAATCTAATGGAGAGAGTTTGGCACGATCTAGCACAATCTGCCGCGGTGTGCGTTGATAAAATTATACGGCGGTAATAAACCGAAGTTTTGTAATTTAGCAATCAACAGGTTGTGATTAGTCGCGTAAAACGATTTTGCAAAAGTTGAACGAAGCAATGCTGCATGCGACACGCGATTCAAAAGCACGGTGGATAGTATCGGAAACGGTGCAATAACGCTGTTGCAGCGGTGCAGCCGCTAGGGAAACCAGATTGGAAAACCGGTAGAACATCGGCGCGACTGATAAACCTTTGCAGTTACGAGCTACGAAGGTTTTCAAAGGCGTTGGAACGAAAAGATGATCGCGAGATAGGACAAGGTAAATTTTCGAATGAAGCGTTTCGAGACAAAATATAGCGACGACGCTGGAGAAAATGGAAAAGTTAATCGGATACGAAGATGTCGAGCTCCCAAAAATTTTCATTCAGGAGTCACGGAATATTTGCTACGAAAATATCTAAATTACAACCGTATAGTATACTCTCTCGATCCATCAGTGACTTGTCGATCTCGTAGGGAACGGGGGCAACCGTGTCCTTGAAAAGGTTTTCGTTGGATGGAAAACGGAACTGGGCAAACAGAGGTTTATCCGGAAGTAAAATCGGGCGTCGTGTTTCGACGGGTAATTGCGACGGCGGATCATGAGAGACAATAAAGCGCGTTAATGAACGTTAAACGTTAGCCGGGATTCGTCGGAAAATGTTGGAAAAAAGCTTCCCTTTACGGTGTATCGTGCAATTATCAGGGCGTATTGAGTGTCGGCGCGGAGAGGCGCGGAGTGGCGCGACGCGACGCGTCAAATATTCGCGAGTACGGTGATGCTGGAGCAGGGTGCTCGATAATATCAACGATGTTGGCTCACTCGTGGGGCGGAATCAGCCGAACGGGGACAGGGGATAGCGGTGGTGCACCGTTGTCGAGTGGAAAGGGGTCCAATCAATCAGCCGCAAATCAGTATGCACGGCACGTTCGCCTAATGCCGCCACTCTTTCATCATATTCATTTGATCGCGACCCCCTCGGCTTGTGCACGCAATCGTTAATGGCGCTGTTTAAAGATCGCTACCGATCGATGCCGAAACCCTGCGCATCCCCCAAGATGAAAATCTTCTCCGATCTCTGTTCACCTGGATAAAACTTTCCACATTTTCCTGGCCATAGGTGTGGTGTTCCTTTGAAAATAGTCACCTGTTTCCAAGTTTGAAATCATTTTCCTAAAAATTCTCGAAAGAGTATTTTCGGAAGTGTAGCCAGTATCGCAGCTGGCACCGAACGTTAGCTAATCTTGTCGCGGGTAAATATTTCGTTGTAGATTTATTTCACTTTCGATAAGTGCCCTAATACTTATAGACGGGCGTGTATATCGCATCGACTTAGCAGCGTAGTCCGGTCGCTACCGTGGTCCGAGTCTGTTTTCGATGAAAAGAGCCAGGCTGCCGTTCGTCGCGAAGCGTTAAACAGATTACGGACAACAGACGGCGCGTTGCCAGAAGGCAAATACGTCTTTGGCTGCGACTGGCACGAGATCGAGATGGCAGCAGCCAGAGAACCCGGGCAAATACGTAATCCGGATTACGGTGGATCCGCTTAGCTTACCGGACACTTGCGCGGTGGAACGATACGGCGCCGATACCGGTGCCCCGTTTTGCCTCTCCCGGTCCCGTCTACGCGCGTTATCCTTCCACGACTCGAAGAACTTTTTAAGAGGATTGCCCACCTAAGCCTTAATATTTTTAACGAGCGGTTCTCTCGATCGATGGGCTATCGCGACGAGGAAGCAGTCGCTGTCGAAAAATTTACCTCGATGTAAATCCCTCGCGACTTCCTACAGACAGAAACAACCACCAAACACTCTGTCAATCGTCCCAACCTAGAGAATCTCCATTCAAGAACAGTTGCTAGCATCCCTTGCTATCAGAATATATAGAAACCATCTTGCAAGAATTCATTTTGGTAATAGTTATTCTTGCTAACCACTCGATAGCTGCTTGCTCTAACAATTTACCACAATTTCCATCATCTTGCAAGACAACGTTTATACAGAGTTATCTCTGCTAACCACTAACTGCATGAATCAAATCTCAGTTAGTCATCGTGCTTAGCATCGATCGCCATTTCTTTTAGTAATTCAGATATTTTTTAAGTAGTCGTCAGTTTACTGTATGTTCAAGTAGAGCAATGACATTTGGTATATTTTTTTAGGGTTTCAAGGATTCTTCCTGGGTCAAGTTGACTTTATCCTTCGTAAAAATTTGGTAACATCAGCTGCTATAGTTAACCCTTTGCCGTACAATGAATTTTTGATGTCATATTTCACAATCATGAGGCTACTCATTCGTTATCGAGTCTTATATATTAAAATCAACACATTTTTACAATGACTAATTTAAACAAAATTAAATGTTTAATCTTCGAACAGGATAATCCTTTGATAAGTAATTCTCGAATGAAATTCGACCACGAACCCCTGGACACCGTCGACGAATTTTTGCGGGTTTCGTAAATTTTCTGTTTCTCGCAGGCGGGGAGAATCGAGCAGAGCTTTCGCCGCTTTGAACGGTGACGCGAGCCCGGTGTCCAGTCGACGTAACTAACCGTAGGAAGAATAAAACTGCGAGCTTCTGCATCGAAGAGAAGCATCGGGGCGTAAGTCGCAGGAAGCAAATAGAAAATGAGCAAACCGACCGGTGAGGATCGGGGAACGAGAGGGGTAGGTCCAATTTAAGCCGAGCCCACAGCGCAAAAATGCTTCCGAAGGCTACGGCTCGGTTCATTAAATGGAACCCGATAGCGGTTGTTTGCGTTGCCAGACAGCGAATCCGTCGCAAATTGAATGCCATATTGCATACGTTCCGCCCATGCTACGCGCAGAGCAGCGTTGCCGTGGCTTCGGCCCGTAAATACCCGCCCGCGCTATTATGTCTTCCAAATCATGCGAAATTAACGGATTTAATATCCCGTAGAAATAGAATAAACAGCTACCGGAAATCGGTAAATTGCTCTTGCATACGGTTTTCGAATCGACTCGATAGTTTCGGGAGCCCAGAAGGTTTCGTATTTATTTTTTTTTCATTCTATGCTACTCGTCTTATTTTTTCCCCCGTAGAAACGACCCTTAAAATATTTACCAGTAGGGAAACACACCCTGTGCCTTCTAGCAGTGGATGCCAAGCTACGGATTCTTTTCATAGACCGTTGCTACGAACAGGTTCTAAAAGCCACCCTTCCCAAAATCGGGGATCGACGATGCAGTCAAGTTCGTAGGAGGATTCCTACGAAAGAAGAGTGGTCACGGTGTTGGCAAACATTTCGCGATATCCCCGGAAAACAGAGGACGGACATCGCGACGATACGGAGCACAGTTAAAACACAATTACCGGGACACCCCCGTTCGCATGAACCCCAGGACAGACCGCGGGCGTACCGCCCTGTCAAAATAGATAACGTTCGGGGTAAGTCACCCCGAAGTTAAAACCCGTCCGTCCCTGCAGCGCGCTATAGCGCTATAGGTCCATTCACTTCGGGTTAACGTCGACAAAGGGTGTGCACGAGCGGTAACAAGGGGGGAGGGTGGCTACGGGAGGACCATGATACGCCCTGTGTGCACGTTTTGCTACTCGCGGACGGAGTTAGGGGTTGATATTGCCGGCGTCGGGGGTGGCGGTGACGTCACAGCTGATTAACATAAACGATTCGAACGAGCATCCATTGCCCGGATCGACGTTGCTCTTCTCCGCTCCTCGCACGATTACTTTTCCTAACCTTTTCAACCCACCAGCGGCACGCCAAGGATCCAACCCATATTTTTATTTACGTTATTCCGTTAAAATAGAATACGTTTCTACCTATAAATTGATCTACGCGAGCTTTTGCCCTGAAAACGAAATAAGAATTGAGACGCTAACCGGCGTCGAATCGATCGTTCAAGAATGGGAATTTTTTCCAATCGCGCCTCGCTGGACGAAAAACTTCGGTGGATTCAGTTTCCGAGACGAGCGTCTCGAACGGTAATCCAGATTTTCCGTCGCACGTGCGCAATTTCGAGCGAATTTTCGACAAAGGGTGGTCTTTACGATCCGAGGGACGGGGCTGGCTGCGTTGCGTCAACCCTTTTATTACGCGGCCGGATGACTATAACTATTTGACGTGACGACATTAGCGGAACCTCGTTGCCTCGCCGTCATTATTATTATTCTATAAATGGCAGTCGGGAGACAGAGATACGGATTACGAGACACGAGTTGCATACTTATTACGCTCGAGTTTCGTCCATTTTATTTATTCGGTTGCGTTCGTTTCGTTGTACTTTCCTTGACTTATTTTCTTCTCTGGCAGGTATAGACGCAACTAAATGTAATTCTAAACAATTATATTATAATTTCTGTACAATCGTTGCTCGAGCGACCGCCATTACCCCTTTTTTACCCTAGCACTGCGAGGCTTCCACGTCCTTTCTTGGGATTTACGAGCCCCAGCTACGACTTCCTCGTGACGGTTCGATGCTGGCGAGAAGAACTGAGCGAATTATGCAGCTATTCTTTACTGCCTCGTCTTTCGGTAAGAGCTCTCGATACCGATTTACAACGTGCAACACCGTCGTTCGTCGCATCCACGGATCATTGTACGTCGTTCCGTGCGTGCGGATTCGAGTCGTTTCGCGTGCACATTCGGTAAATCAGTTCCCACGTACCGTAAAAGGCAAACGCAGCAGTTAAACGGACGGATCCACGGCGGAGATAGACCGTAATAAGACGACACTGTTACCCGTTCTTTACGCTCCGCAATACGAGTACGTTGAAGTTTTATCGAACACCCTTAACACCCTTTGTTCGTCGCGTTTCCCGTCATCGGCAGAAGCGCGTTTTAATAGACAGGTTTACGCGCAGGTGACGAATTATCATCAGGAAGACATCAGCACGAATTGCGGCGAAAATGGTCGTTCGTTGAAAAATGTTTAACAATTTTCCCCGTTGCAACCACCGCTTTGTTTGCTTCTACAAGTAACTATATTCCTTCCCCAAAGAAAATCAGCGAATCTCGCTTCTTTCGAATAACAAAAAACCATAACGAGAATTTCGCCTGCTGATAGTAGACTCGTGCTATTGCGTGATCGCGAAAAAGTTTGTCGTTTGCATACTCGAGCCTCTGATGACGTGTTTCGCGTGAAATTTTGGTCGGCTTAATGCCTTTTGAACTTAGTACGGTACCGCTTCTCTTCTTGCGTTCGAATCGAAACGCTAGACTTTCGAGATTTGATGAAAATGGCTAACATAATATCCCGTCCATTCTGACCCTCCATATCCACGCGTAATTCAGTTTCAACCTCGGAGGATTAAAAATGGCGATTTTGCGTTGTCTATTCCGAGTACCAAGAACGGTCTGTTCGGAACGTTGTTCTTTCATGGGCATTACGGTATTTTGGAGGTTCGAGGACGGTTAGCCACGCAGGAATCCGAATCCCAGGAGCTGACGAGGCAAAGCGACCCGGCACAAAAGCCCTTCGAAGATACTCGCGCGACCGGGAATCGTGTTACGAGGAACACGCGTACCGGGACTGTCGTATCGAGGCATCGCGGGGATCCCATGCATTCCGCGATCTTGCATTACAATTGCTAATAAACGCCCTCTCCTTGGCCCTCTCTCCTCGTTCTACCGGTTCCTCCTCCGAGTTCGCCGCTTACACCAGAACTCGGGGGGCTACGTGCCTCTGTCTGCCGCCTGTTCTTTGCCTCCCGCGCCCGCAACTAACCCACCCACCCCCCTCCGTCTCGCCTCTCCTCTCGTGTTGCAGCCGCGTAACCACAACCACGGAATCCGAGAGAGTACCGAGAGTGCGGACGATTCCGACGCCGGAGAAAGAGAAAGAATCGGGGAACCGGTAGCGGGGGAGGCCTAGATAAGAGGGCCGCGGCGGGGGAGGATAACAGCTCGTGGACGGGGAAAACTTTATCTCATTCATACTTTTGCATTTGAAAGCGGTAATTTATGCGCGCGTCGAAGTGAAACGGAATGCAACGGAGCAGCCGGGAGAGAGACGAAGGACGAGCAGGGAAAGAGAGAGCAAAGGAGCGACCAGGGAAGGGACGGAGGAAGAGAAACAGGAACAAACGTCGCCATTATAATGGATATGTTAGCATGCAAACGTTGTCTTTTATACGTTTGCCGGTCTCTCTGCGGTGGTGGTGGCGATCGCTCAGGTGCGTGCCCCTTGGACACGGTGCCTGGACGTACTCTGTCGCCAGAAACCAGGATCGTTCGTCCGGATCAGCCTTCCTCGAACTATGGTTTCGACGGTGCGTGCTTGTCAAGAAAATGTCAAGAAAACCAATGACAGCGGTGCTAAAGCGAAAGGTAAACAGTCACAGCAAATACTAGTGGGAAAACGACAGCGAGTCGATGCTAGGTGTTTTGACTCCACGAGAACACCAGTCACCTCGAGTTGCTCTACGCGATACATCGTCCGTAGAGTTAGAAAATGAGTCGGTGACTGTATTATCAGAAAATATCACTGGTTGTTTCCGCGAAGAAGAAAAGAGGATACTATCGCCTAGCGAGACGTTCAGCGAGAACGCAGGGCAAGTTCGAACCGGAAGCAAGGATTTCTCGAGGAGACACCGCGAAATAAATCGTGGATGGTTACGTCCCTGGGGCCCCCGCGAGGCGAACGCAGCGGCGGTGCGCGGGGGTTTGGTGTCTGTTGGGCAGGGTTGCGGTGGGTGCAGGGGGGTCGGGCGGTGGTGGCGGTGTCGGTAGCGATGTCGACGTCAGGGCTGGAGGCGCGCGGAGGGGTAGAGGATCGGCTCGGTGAACGGGCGGGGAGGGGAGCGGCGCGGGTTCGGGACGTTCGAGGGAACGGCGTGCGGCAGCGAGGGAGGGGCGGCGGTGGCAGGGGTGTAGCTACTTACCATACTCCCAGTATACCAAAGTCCCGCGGCCGACTCGCTCCGCGGTAGATAGCAGTCGCTAGCACACCACGCTTCTCACCGGCGCTCGTTGAAACGGAGAGAGCGGGACGAGTGTCCCTCTCGCGAAAATGAGAGGAAATCCCGGACGCGGCACGCGTCCTCTTCACCCGGGGGCGGTAACGGGCGAAAAAAGAGCCGAGATCGAGCGGTAGTCCCAGCGTCGCGCGTTCTCCGTGATCTCCGAGCGGTCCGATCGAAGCGGGAGAACCGCGGGGGCCGAGGGAGGACTGAACGGGACGATCGAGGATCGAGCGGACCGCGAGTGCCGACGACGACGACCACGATCACGAACACGAGCGCGCCGACGAGGAGGACGACGCCGAGACGCCGGTTCCGGTCACGTCGGTCACGTGGTCGCCGATCTCGCCGTTCCTCGTTCCCCCCGCCCCCACCGTCAGACTCCCCGTGAGAGCTTTCCCGCCAAACCGGGGAGGGGGGGAGGGAGGAGTGTCAACCAGCAACGGGTGGGGGCGGAACGGCGAGGAGGGGAGAGAGAGACGGAAGCCTACAAGAGCCACGAACGACGAGGAAGAGCGGAACGCGGGGGGAAAGAAGTGGAGGCGGATGTACGAAGGTGAAAAGGATGTTGCGCCGCGTCGATTACAACCACGTGTGGTAAGTAGAGGACGTGAAAGAGTATGTTTTCGTTTTTCGACCTCGCCGTGAGGTTTCTGCTACCGTCGTTCCGTGCGACCAGTACTACTTTTTATTCTTTGGTTTACAAACGAATAATAAAATATTAAGTTATGGTAATGCGTATCGTGGTCGTTGATCGTAGACCGGATTACGAAAGGGATGCTTTTACGACCGCAGTATCCGAAGACGCGTTCGATAATTGCAAGCGAATAATTGTTTTCATAAACGATTCCCATCGTTTATCAGGTGTCGTAAACGTGTAAATACGCCGCGCGGAATGTGCCGATGGTGTCGCGTTTAAAAGCCTGGTAATGTTAGGCTGGGAATCAAATTAAAACATCGAAGAAACGGACCGACCGTAAATACGATCGTCCGACAGCGGAGGTTAACAGGTATAATCGTTCTACGATTCATGTCGACAACAAAAAGCCAAATCGTCCTCCCCCTGGAACATTAAACGCGACCAAAGGAGCCACTATTCTCGCCAATCGTAACAAAACAAACGAGGAGCCATAGATTAAGCGGCCGGAGCGTGCAATATGCGCGCCAACAGAAAACTCCAACTTCACGAGGCTCGAATCACCGGTTGGCAGCGTTCGCCGCGGTTCCTCCGGCAGACTTAAATCGCACAGTTGGCACGCGGGCTAATTGGTCGTATTTCGCGTTGGTCGGCGTGCTTTATCGCGTCATCCATAGTGGTCTCGAAAGAATTCGCGTTCGGCCGTTCCAACGGGCCATTTAACGGCTGCGCGTTCACCGCCGCCTCGATTATTCGCCTCCTTGCCACGTGGCGGCTGGTCACGTGCTCTTCCCTCTCCGTATTTCGCGATTTTCCGTCTCCGAACTCCGGGTCCTATCCCCGCGGAAGTTGTATTAGATTCCACCGGCAAGAGTGACCCAAAAAAAACTAACGTCTGACGGGACTTCTGGACGCGTTCCTCGAATAATAACGAGCTTGTTATTTCGAGTCCAAAAATGCCCCCGTCCTGATCCTGGTCCTGGTGCGCCGGGGGTAAATCACGTTCGCGTACGCCTGGCGAGTCTCCTTAACCTGTTCCTTTATGACTCGAATAACGAATAAGAGAGCTAGTTACTGCGAATTTAATACCCTCCGATAACAACGTGCTGGGGGTAGATCACGTTCACGACCCTTGGATCAAGGAGGTTATAGTCTCAATAATACTGGTATTTCCGATCGCTACAGCACCGAAATCTCGAATTCTACCCTTGGATGGGTTGCATCGAACCACGCTAGTACAACTAGAGTACTCCAAAGCACTACGACGCGGGGCAGACTCTGATTTCCAAACTTCTGATACACGATCGTCCATTTTTCGCGATCGATCGGGCCGCGTGCACGCGTGCAGCCGGGAAGCGATTTAAACGCAAAACCGATCGACGACACCTAGGGCGACACTGTACGGTTGGGGGGGAGGGGTAGGATATAACTTTATCCTCGCTTAATCGCCTTTTCGATAGGTACGAGCCGATCCCTTTGTTCAGACAATACCTCCACCCTGTCCCCGCTAATGTATGCACCGTGCCGCGTTTTCCGCCCGCTCCCCTGGCCTTCTATTTCTCGCGCGATGACTCCGGGGCTCCTAACTCCAGCGTAGTCGCTACCCCGCACGAAAGCCAGCCGTGGCGAGGGAGAGACCTCGTACTCGTCCGCCTTTATTGAATTTTGGGACCGTTCCAGTTGGAACGGAGAGGGCCGTCGAAGGAACGACAGAGAGACAAAGTGCCAAAGGGACAAGGCGTATGCATGCGAGTCGAGAGAGGATGAGAGAAAAAGGGCTCCGGATGGGTGGAGTGCTAGCCAGAATTAATTCTCATTCCGGTGCATTGCTTTTTACGATATAACTGCGGTTTGTTAGTCGTTATTCACGGTCCGAATTGAATTTACTCTCCGCCGCGGGAGAGAAATAGCACGCGCCCCCGGTCCTGCGTTTCTTTTCTCGAAGATCCGCAAGCTCGAACGCGTTACCGTTATCGTAGACGTTGGTGTCATCGATATTTTACCCTTTGCGTTTTTGCCCATCGCGTCTAATGGTCAATTAATTGTATATCTTCATTCCGCACTGCCCGGAGACGGTTACGCGATTATGTTTTTGCCGCGGTGCGAGGAATCGTGGCGGATGCGCTATCTCGACAGACTTAAATCGCCTCGGCCATCACGCGTGCAGAGAGGTAGGATCGGTTCTCTTTTTTCGAAGCGCGTTAAATCGAAACCGCGTAAAAAATGGTCGGGCAAAAAGAGAATTGAACGCATACCTTTCCTCGTAACGAGTCGCGACGAGTCGCCGTACATCGCCGGGAGCGTCCCGTTTCTAATCGACTCGTTTGCGGTCCGCCGCGAGAGACGGTTCGCGCGACCGTGTCGTGCAATACATCCAGGAGGGCATTATCTCTCCAACCCGGGAGATTAAAGCAGGCGTGGCCGTGTTACACAATGCCGCAAACACGACGCAACCGCGGCGAGAGAAACCCGGGGAGGGTCCGGGAGCAGCGACGAAGGAGCACAGCCGGAGCGAAGTCGGTCGTCGTTTCGAGAGAAAGAACGGGATAGCACCGAGGGACGGAGAAAGAGAAGGCTCGAGGACAGCCGGGTTGACAGGACACAATATTGCAATAACTTCAATTACGCCGACACGACGGATCGCCGTGGGGTGAGCCGACGGGATCCATCCCCCGTCCCTTGGCCCCGCGATCCCGACGCCGACGCCGTCAACCGCGGTTCGTTCCATCCATTTGTACAGTCGAGTGACACAGACGTCGCGGTCGAATTGGCTGTCGGATCCGAAATAGGGCTACCTTTAAACAAGTGCTTCTTAATAAACCATTGACGCGCGAAACCACCCTCGAAAATTTCCCCCTTGGCGCGGGGTCTCTCTCGCACGGGACGACGACGACGTCGCCGCCCTTCTGCGGCTCGTAGCCGTCGAGGGACGCCTCTAGTCTCCGTTACTTCGTTAAACTCGAAACGCCAGCCGGTTCTTCCGGCGAGCCGCGCGAACGTAACGAAGCGTTATGCCGTTTTTATTTCGGGGGAACGTTTGGACGGGAGCCAGACGCGAATAAACTTCACGCCTTGTTCCCGGTTCGGTCGCCTCCGTACCCGCGACTTCGAACGAACACCGTGAAATACGTTGCCCGTCGGTTTGTCCGCCATTAAGGGCTTTCAGCACCCTCCAGACGCGTAATATTCCTCGCTTTCTGGGAAGCTATCGCGATGGATTTTTCATTTTTATTTACTTCTCGAAAAAGAGCTTCGATCGTAGCCACCGTATCGCTCAAAAGAATAATGACGTTTTAAGTGCTTTGATACCAGCGGGCGAATTATGAATAAAATTGCGTGAATCGTTTGTACGTTGGAGCAAACATCCGAATATGGGTCAAATATTATACCGGTCTTTATCTACTTGCGAGGCCTCATTAAAATCGGCGCATAACCCTTCGCGTGGTCCCCTCGTTAGTGCCAAACAAAGTACTTCGCTTTGCAACGGGGGTAATTTGCACTTTGCTACCACGTTCCCGGCCGCAGATGTGCAATTATGTTACGACAGTCCAGAATATTTTAAAGACAATTTTTCATTCGTACCGACACCCTGGTCGTTACGCCATCGTGCCGCGAACAAACACGCGTAGGATTGAAAAGGGAAAACGATTTACGCGGAAATTAGCGAGAAAGATAAGCATACATTTATTTATAACGCCAACTGAGAACGTTATAGTGTTTAGTACCGTTTTTCGAACATTAAATCCGTGAAATTTGTTACTTTTAACATCGAATTGAAATTATTTAACGCGATTTAATAACTTTTTTCGAACCGTTTGATCTTTGCTTTTATTTATTCTCCTGGTTGTGGTATCCGGTTCACCGATATAGATAACGAGATTACGCGTAATCGCGGAAATATAAATGTTTCTTTTTTACAAATAAATTTACGGAACGTCGACGAAAGGACAAAGCGTATTCGTCGCGGTCGGTGACAGCGGCGCGAAGCAGACGATGACTTATCGACCGCTCGAAACGAGTTCGAACCGTGGAAAAGTTGCGCGGAGCCTTTTGCCCCGCGGCTAAGGGTATTTCACTGGGGTGGGCACGCACCCCTCTTCGTTCGCGTCCCACTCGAAATTTCGCTCGGCTAGCGATTTTTTTCAACATTTATTTGACAGCTGTCGTCCGCACCGCGCGCTCGTGTCTTCGCGTCGATGCATTGCGCGAGCCCCACACGAGCAAGGGTAGCTCCAGACAAATGTCACGCAACCAAAGGACTCGCAACTCCTGGCAACTGTTTATTTATTTATTTACCCCGTAACTAGAGTCAAATAAATTTCAGTTTTTGGAAAGGGTCTTAAAAATAAACACTAATATGGAATACTTCATTTTATACACGTGCTTCACTTACTTGCAGGACTTTTATAAAAACTTAAATATTATGAATTTGTAGGGAATTTCATGCTCTTTTGGCAAGTCAAATTTTAAATATAATAACGGTTTAGAAAGTGTTTACTTTTTTTTACTGAGGTCTTCGAATCGAACTAACACAAAGCCGATGCACTTACCTTATTATGTACAGTATTAGGTCAAAGATCACCTTGCAAAAACTCAGACTACGATATTTTCTTCAATATTTTTCTACAAACGTAGCTTTGTAATTCGAGCATATGCACGCTAGTTGCAACAAACGACAATCGTAATGAATAGCAATATTGCGGTGTTCCAAATTAGGAGCGTATTCCGTATCGGGGCAACCGATCCTACAGAATAAATAATCCACGATTCCGTTAATTGCTCGTAAGTATAGACAAGGATTAGCATATAATTGCGTATCGCGGAATAATTGTTACGCGTGTACCTTGACGATCGCGTTATCGCGTGACCGGGCCGGTTCGGTTCTCTCCACGAATCGGAAACGAAACGAGCGAGACGCGTCTCGTAGAATTTACCGTATCGTCGACGAGAAGTTTCGTGCGGCGAACGATTTCATACGACTTCCGCGCTCGAGAGACGCGTTCCCTTTTCCCGAGCTTCGCCACGCTTGTACGGCGTCAATCGTCGGGCGCGATAATCGCTCGCGGAAGCGCGATTTGTAGAAAATTCGCGAACCGTTCAGCTGTCACGTAAAGGTATCGCGGGTCTTTGTCACGCGAGGCTAAAACGAATCAACGGCATCGTCGGGCCTCTCTCGGTTAATTGTTCGCCGGCGAGTCGAGTGCGTGGGCGTACAGCAGCAGCATTCCCCGGCTTTCTCCCGGCGAGTTAATCGCCGCTCGTGCTGCGTCGGACCCACGCGAAAAACGAGCGCGAAATTGTGCCGGCGCACGACACTTTTCCACTTTCATTATCCGCCGCATCTTAAACTCCTGATATCTCAATTCCCCGTTAAGGGAGCGGATTAATCGTCGGCGCGCGTTCACGCTCGAGTTTCTCACGCCTGCGTGACCGTTCGCCAGCGATTCCTCCACGCGTTTCGCGTCGTTTTCACCGCGTCTCGAGCCACGGGGAATTTAATTGCTCGTTCATTTTTCCCCTCCCGGAAACGAGTGGCTGGTTGTTGCACGGTTCGCGTTCCTACGTGCCGAAACTCGATTTCGGTGCAGGAGAAACCCGCGGCGCCGTCGAATTCCGGACGTCGAAGGCCGCCGCGCTCGCTCCTTCTTTTCCCTCGGCGGTTCGAGAAAAAAGAGAAAACAGCGCGCGGATACGACCGCGCCGGGAACGCGGTGGCGGCGGCGTCGTCGTCCGAGCCTGAGAACTTCGTCAATTAGAGGGAACAATTAGTCGACGTAGCCGCGATCGAACGCGCCGCGAACGGAGCCCCAGCTACCGCTCTCGAGCGATAGGTAATAAGCAATAACGGATCGTCGACTAGCCTGTCGGGCTTATCTCCGCTCGTTTCGCGTGCACTCGGTCCGTTTAATCGCGAGGACGCCGCGGTTTCCCGCGTCGCGTGACGTTGCGCAACATTTTTTCGCCTCCTCTCCGACCAGGCGTAAATAGCCCCGCTAGAAATAATAACTCGTCCGAGCGCTAACGATCGCTGACGAAATCGAACGTGCTCGACTTCTCGGTGAAATTCAACGTTTCGATATCTTTCGGTTTTATCTATTTAGACGTGGCATATAAAACGAATACTTAACCCCTTTAGCTCGACGAAATCCGGGCCCAAACGTTGGAGGGTCAACGCGCGGTAAACAGACCAGAGTGATGCTCCAAAGCAGTTGCAATACTAGCCATAAACGCTAAGTCTGTTTCCTTTTATATTATAAATCTATTATATTTAATAATGGATGGCAAATAACAGTTTAAAAACCGTATTTCATAAATAAACAACACTTTAATAGAAATTACAGTGTCCCAAAGGCTCTAATAAAAATTTAAACGAGTCTGACTCGCGATGAAGATTTTGGCTCAAACGTAAACGTCACGAGTACGGGAAGGGGTTAACCTAGGGATGTCGATAGACTGTGGGTTTCGCGTTTAAAGCTATGGAAATTAGAGAACTTGCAGAACTTGTGCTTCGTAATACAAGTTTCCGTTTCGTGGATCGATTTGCGATTCGATCCTCCCGGAGGGTCGGCTGTCGACGGTCGACGGGTAGTCTCGCAATTTCAGCAATCCGAGCAAGTTCTGTTGCGACGATCGTCGCTGCTGTGCCGATTTTTCTGACGTTTCCCAGCGAGCATCGATAAAAATCGTCAAGAATGCGCAGCTTCGCCGATCGTGGCTACTTTCCCGCGGCGACCGCATCATGCTCGTCGTTCCCGTTTCCGTTCCCGTTCCCGTGCGCTCGCGGAGGATTCCTTCGATCAGTCAGCGCCGGACACCGGACTGCCAGTCGATGAAAAACCCGACTGCCTGGCTTGCTCTCGCGTACGTGAGTTACGTGACGCCCGATCGGCTGTCGATTTATCGCGATCGTGCGACGTGTACGCCGCCAACCGGATGCGAGATTCGTTCCTGCCGATCCATACGACGGACCCCGACGTTACGTGACGCGACGCGACGCGACGTTGTACGCTTTTGCTCGCGTTACGGTCTTCTTTGCTATCCGAGGACCGGTGCTGACCGTCGTACGCGTTATCCGTAAACGCGAGATCCTAATCCCTCTTCCTATCGCCAGAACGATCCACCGTTGCAAGTAGTTTCTGGGTCTGTACGTCAAAGTTAGAAATTTCAGCGAAAGATACTACTTTCGATCGACATGTAAGGAAACCATATTGGATCGATCGAATATTAAACGCGGTATTCCGTATCAAACTCGTTCCTTACTATTCGTTACTTCCTATACCTAAGGTCAATAAAAATCGTCTTAATAAGCTTTTGGAATAAAAATCTACTGTATTTGAAAGTTTAATCTTCTCGACTGAAATCTTTTCGGCCCGCGGAGAGGGTGTTTCCACTTTTCCTTGTGATTCGCCGCGTAGCCGTTCGCGTAGCATCCGCCTACGCTACATTGTTGTTGAAACCCGTTTCTCATCTACTTTGCGAGCCGGCAATAAAGACAACACGTTCCGCGGCCACGGACTGGCCCCGGGGCTGTGGATGGAAGCTCGAAAGACGACCGTCCCGTCGTCGTAACGCGAAAAAGAGAGGCACGTCGGCAATTTTCGGGACGGTCGCGAAATAATGATGATCTTTATCCCTAATGAAATTAGTTCTGCTCCTCCGTAGACCGCAGGAATAGACATCGTACCGTGAAATTACGGTAATAGGCGGCGAGCCCGTAGATCTCCGGCTGCACGAAGACCCCGGGACCGGCACGCCGAAAACCCCCGGCCGGAGGATCCGTTTCTCGTATATTTTGCGTCGATTTTCGTGACCGCGGGATCGGTTCGGCTCGCCCCGGCTCCGACTCGAGCCGATCCGATCCTACGTAGCTAACGCGGAACGATCCCCCGGCCTATTTAAGGCGACCGCCTAAATATAGTACGCTCTTTTTACCGGAATTTAAAATTACGGGTCGTAAAGAAGCCGAGGGCAAATTAGACGGAAGATCCAGCCCCGCGGGCGCGTTTCTATTCTCCACGGAACTCCCGTATCGGAGCCCTGGACTACGGTTTGGTAGCTCTCTACTCGAGAAACCGTCAGAAATTTCCAAGCTTGACGCGAGCACGGTGTACAAACGTTCGCAAGAAAAAATGAGAATGAAAATCTAATATCTTGGTTGCGTCCCGAGGCACGTTCCCGTAAAATAAAAATCGTTGGGAGATTTGCACCTGCCCCGAGAGTACGTGGAACCCCGTTGGCAACCGATTTGCGGGCCTCTGCGGCGCTCCTCGACGCTCCTCGACGTCCCGCGGCTCCGTTCGTGCGTTCGCGGGCGACAGCGTCGGGACCCGCAGCCCCACGAGCTCGTTCTGACGGAAACAATTGCTGCCGCGGGGCATCATTTACATCATAAGCAATCATAATGATCGAATTTTCGGCGAACGACGATGATCCAACGAGTGGAACGAGGGGAGCCAATTCAGAAGTGGGTACCCACTTACCGGCCGTACGAACAAACTATGCTCGCGCGAGACAGACCGGAGGCAGACCCTCTCCTGACCCTCCCCCACCCCTTGCAACCCCATTGCTTCGGGCTACCTGTGCCCGCTTGCTCGGAACCACCACCCCCTGTTCCCTTCACGGCCTTCGGAGGAAACCTTCCCGAAAAGCTGATCGGAGGAATCTCATCGACCCGGAGAACTTTCATCCCAAGAATTTTGTATTCTTTCCGGACAAAGGAAACTCCTCTTCCATCGTACCAAGCGTCCATTTTGGTGCAATTTTACGTGTAATGCTTTTGCACTTTGCTCAAAAATAGATGGTTCTAGTTATGCTTTAAAACTATGATTTTTAAAGTTACAAAACGACTCGATAGAAGAGGACTAGATAGAGTATAGGCTTAGACGATAGTCTGATCATCCAATCCTCGCTGCTCGGTCCTCTGCTACCTTAGGGACCTTATTAAACTTGTTGAGCTATACTGCTGCATTGCCATAGCCGCATACCACCGCGTATAGTCGTGGCGAAGGGACTATGCGTTTCGTCTCTGCGAATCCGGTTGCTCGCGTCTCACATTTTCGGGGTAATCAGCGTAATAGTCTCGGATAGAACCGCAATAATGTACAAATTTCAGCAACCTGACTAGTTGATGACTTTCTACCGATTCCTGACCAATTCTGTTACGTTTGCCTCTGCTGCATAACATAGGGTTGGGACTTAACCCCTTGCGCTCATATTTTATTTTATATGTATACACACGTTTAAGCGGAAATTAAAGGTTTTGTAACAAGGGCCCCTAGAATGAAATACTAAAACATAGGATGGCGACATACAAGCGCAAAGGGTTAATAATCGTTATAATTGAAACGCAATCATTTTAATGTTTATTTCAAGTACACAGATCAAAGACATACTACAACGTGAACTTAAATATTTATTAATGGCTGATCGAAAAGTCTAACCATTTCGTTCGCAACAACCTGATAACTCAGGAGTAATTGGCGATCGAACGAGAGCAATTCCCGAATTTCCCGAGGAGTTTGACGCGTCGTAGTGGTGAAGTGGCTCCGTAGGGTTGGTTCTATTTTCCAACTCCGGTCTCGGCGAAGACGTCCAAAGGTCTGTTTTGGGCTTCGCCAGCTCTCTCTCGGTACGTACGACTGGACCCATCAGTATGCGGACCACGAAACGTGGTCGTAGCCTCTCTCGCTCCCCCAGACGTCCCTCTGCCGTGTTCTTTCCTCTTCCTATCAAGAGTGGCTCTCTCTTCTCTCCCACGATACCGTTCTCTCTCGTCGTTTCTTCTTTCTCTCTCTATCGCCCCTCTCGCGGCCTCCTCGTCCTTGCGTCTTCTGCCCTCTCGTTCTCTCGCTCGTGTCCGAGGCGAAACGTAGGCTGTTTCGGAGAGAGAGTGTTTCCACCGTAATACCGAAACAGTATTGATTGCAGCCTGCCTAGCTTAGCTCTGCCACCTACTGCGATACGCGCGCCTAAACTCTCCTATTTTCACCCAACGACCGCCTATTGGCGCCGGGATCCTAGGCTGTCGCGAAACGAGACGCGTCGCGTTGTCTCTTCTTCTGGATGACCGACCCCAGAATCTTTCCAAGCGTTCAAAAGGATTCGAGGCATTTTTCCCCAAGACGAAACCAGATTTCTAATAACGATACTTTTATTAAGTACAAGCTGTCGACCGTACTCTGCTGTAAGAAATTCCACAATAGACGTCGTGAAAAGACTCATAATAATTATAAAAGAAGCGCAAAAGCATTGATTTTTTGAAATCATTACAGAGTCCTAACCTCTCTTGTTTAAAGGGGTTCTTTTCGATCGTTATCGCTGACAGTTTCGGGTCGTCGAGGTTTCCCCACGATCGCTGGAGAGACAGTTGGTTGGATCCGGGGCTGGTGATCGATTTCGCAGCGAAATCTGTATTCGGTCAGCCGTGACGGGGCGGCGGAAATCGTAGCTGTCGTCCTGGAGCGAAATTGGCTCGAGGACCGTACTAAAGGGTAGTAACGACGTAACAATGACCTCGGTAGGTTAGGGTAGTCGACGTCGGTGACTCGAAGGACGGTGGGAACTGGCAATTCCATCTCCGGAAGATGGGGTTACCCTATCGTGCCTTGCCAGATAATTAGACCGGTAATCGAGAGACGGTCAGGGTTTCGAAGTATTACCGTTATCCGCGATTTAATATAGACCGAATGCCGCCGCGATCTCAGTTTCCCTCGTCTTGTCCGCGATCTTATCGCAACCGTATCTTCGCCATTGACATCGTCGTTCCGACGTTCGTGTCGATCCATCTCGCAAATCCACCACGCTGGTGGTCCTTATTTTCAGATCGCGAAACGTTCTACTTTACGAGTTAATACGATCGAAATCGATCCCACGTATCACAGCTCTAAAAACACCGAAAACGGAACTGTTTACCGGTAAAAATAGAAAAAGGGAAACTCGGTTTTTGCTAGATTTACCAATCCAGATAACCGAACAGCTGTGCTAGAAAATTTCGAACAGCGACGGAGCCGCGATTATTGGATTTTACGCGTAAAGCTTCGGAGCCCTTGGGGCACGTTTTCCCGTTATTCGATAAAGCCTATTTTTTACGCGTATTAATTTTATACGAATTGGAATCCTCCTAGACAAAACTCGACAAAAGCTTGAGTTTTAAGCGACCGGTAAAGGTCGCCAGGCGACACACCGATGACACTTTGACGAGTTTCGGACGGCAAAGATTCCAGAATATCCTCCGAGGAGCCAAACAACCCCGGACCTATCGCCCTCGCGACGTACCCGGTTCCCGGGATTCCCATGAAAACAAGGAAGTCAGAGTTCACGAGGTCTCGGGTGACTGCTTGGTATTTCTCGTGGGTTTGGCGACATAATGAGGCGGATCGATTGCCGGCAGCATTTCCATCACAATGCCGGACACCCCCTGCGCGACGACTATGCTCGACGCTATTGATAGAGGGCAGGAATTTCGGAAGAAAACGGGAAAAAGCGGGGATCCCTGCGACGCGGACAAAGAGAAAAGGTTTCGACTACGAGCGTGGAAGAGACGCGGAAAGAAACGGAGGAGGGGGAGCACCAGCGGGCTTATTAGTCAGCAATGTGATCTATTTGCCCTGTACTCGCATAAAGAACCTACGTTATTGTGCCACTATGTTACGAAGAAGGGCGTTATTGGCCAATAGGGACCACCAGTTAGGTCGTACGCCACCAACTCGTGCGGCGACGTATGGCGGTACGGTTATGGATATCGTTCTCGTTCTTTTAGCCCGTGTCTCCCTCTTCCTTCTCTCCATCAACGACCCCCTGGCAGGCTCCCGCTAATACGCCAGTAATTTTTTCCCCATTCCGGATATCGCTTTATTATTTCCTGCCGCGGCGTTATCGTCGTCGTTGGCGCGCGCACCGGCCAATCCGTGGGAAGGGGAGTTCGTAAAATGACGGAACAACGAGACACGGTCGCTTTCTATTCGCGGGGTATCGAATTTAACGATACCACGAACGGTCGTTGTGCGTCGTTTCTGTCGGATCGTTGCCGGGCACCGTTGAAAGCGAAAACGCGGCCGCTCGGGATCGGAGAAAGCCAAAGTCCCGAGGTGCTTCGACCCGACGACCACGACCACGACGACGCGGAGGGTCGAGTTTTTCGTGTTTCGAATTTTAAAGCGGATTTCAATAGAACAAAAGCGACGCTATCGACGCGCGGGGGCCACCTTACGCACCGAATGCTCTTCCCGTGCTCGCCCGGTCGCCTATAGGTACGCGTACCTATCTAAAATCTACGTCTTGGGTTCTCGGGGGCGAGCAGAGGAAGGGTCTACCATATCTGGAGGAGACCGTCATTCCTAACATACACGGTGTCTCGGAACCACCAAGTTATCGCTCGAATAACAGAAGTGGGTGGTAATTGATTTTATCGATCGAAGGACACAATATCGTATATTCAAGTTCCGTATTCTCTTTTTAATATCCGAGTCGATTTCGGGCAGAATCGGTCCTCGACATCGACAATAAACATCCTGTACTGTACTCGATCAAATAATAATAAACAAATTGAAGAATCACGACCAGTAGGTATGAGACGTCCCTACCCTAATACGGTTAATGATCTACCGTGGATCCTTATGAGGTATCATCCCACGTCAATAAATCTGTCGATCCATCTTGAAAGGACATCGCGCCTGGTCTGTGTGCCGAAAGAAAAAACCATATTGCGACGGTTAAAAAGTTGTCGTCGATACGGGAGATCTTTTTAATTGCCTGGTAACGAGCTCCCCGAAGATTGAATAACAGCCAGCGGCCGGAGCCCGCTGCGTACGCGAATAACACCTCGCGTCGAGGCGGAAAAACGCATCGGTTCGAACGCTAAGAACTTCATAATTCGCGACAAAGGCGGATCGGTAACGAGCTCGATATCGCGGCCGTCGAGTCTCGCTGGGCATTCCTACCGAACATGACCAGCTATGTTTTGCTCGACACCGATCGAACAATGTCGAGATTTCCAGGACGCGGGTCGGAAGAACGGAGAATCGATCGTGGGATGCGCTCGATGCCTAGTTACACGGTCTAGAATTCCAACGGACCAGCTCGTTCCTGCACTCCAGTTATCCCCGAACCCGATC
This sequence comes from Colletes latitarsis, assembly GCF_051014445.1. Lineage (NCBI taxonomy): Eukaryota > Metazoa > Arthropoda > Insecta > Hymenoptera > Colletidae > Colletes > Colletes latitarsis. Next base: position 18,989,522 of record NC_135135.1, on the reverse strand, counting down.
CGGAGGAGTCGTTTCCTCTCCATCGGGACTGAATGTCTCAATTTCTTGCCGCGATCGAGCATTTTGTCGAGGATAAAAGAGGTTCGTTCGCGCGAACGAGCATTCCTCCGTCTTGTCTTACGGATTCGCGATCCTCGCGAAATCGCTGAGCGATTCGGGGACGACGTTTAACAGACACTCGGTAGATAAGCGGCGTCGGTGACAGGACGATGGTATGGCCTCCATCCGCAACGCTCCGTGTTCCATTGTCGGTTTTGGTCGGTCGGCGGGCATTGTTTAGCATCCCGCGACGCGGATTCAGCCCCGTCTGACTCACGCGATCGGCTTCCGTCCGCGCGACCGAATCGAATCGTCATCGTCGATTCCCGTCGCTCATTTTGGCGCGAACGACAATGGCGTCATCGCGGGACGAGTCGTACCAGGTGCGCGTTTCCTCGCCCAACCAACGGGTCGACGTTCGATGACTCGTGTACCCGCGATACGTGGGACTTCTCCAATTATTTATTTATCGTTCGTTATTCAAACACTTAGCGTACTCGAGGGTATTTCATGCTCAGCGTGTTATCATATTCAGCACGATGTGTCAAACCCTGTGTCTTGGTCTTGTACTAGGCAAAATCCTTTCGTCCAAGTTACATTATAAGTTACACTTACGAACTCTGTTTGGTCTACGATAAAATCAGATACACTGCCCCCCAGCGAAGGGTTAAAGAATCATCGTCGTCCATAGCGGAGATTTTTCGTAAAAAGTGACAGCGAGGTTCGATTCGACGGACGACGGTGACGGTATCGAAAGCTTTTACGCGTCGTTTTTCGCACGACTCGCGCGAAAGCACCGTTCTCGGTCTATCGTGGGAAGTTCGACGACGATGTCGGGTAAAAAGGGCGAGGCGGCGTGCTAGCGAAGCAGCGAAACGCTTTCGGAAAATCCATAGCGTCAAGGAATATACAGGGTTCCAGCGTGGCGGAACACAATGGCGCGTTGTTAGAAAGGTAGGGCGATAAGAGCGAGGAAGAAGGAGAGCCTGATAGGGAGGAGAGGAGAGAAAGGGAGAGGCCAGGAGAGCTTGCGGCGTCGGTCCTTGCCCCGAGTACGTGCTTCGAGTGACAAAGCTTCTAGCATGAGACCGACCGACCGACCGACCGTACGAACTCCGTACGGAACGATACGGCGCATCAAGGTCCTCCACGATCGATAGACACGCTCGACTAAAATCTGCCGCTCCTCTCGCGGCTTCCTCCGCTTTCTTCTTCAACTTTTTCAAAGCTTCATCGAGATTTTCGAACCCCCGCCTCCGTTTCGTCCTTCGGTACAACAAACCCCTCAGGGGGAGGCTTCTACTTTGCTGGCTGAGGAAAATCAACTGATATGTAACTATTTTTTGGTTAAATTATCGAGTAGATCGGATTTTTTACGTGTACATTTTTAAACCGAGAATATTAAGTATTTTCAAAACTAGGGTCTCGCTGGCGACCACTGAATAGGGCAGAGAAATATTTCAAACAGATCTTATTATTTTCTAAGCAAAAAGTATAACAGATTTTAAGGAGAATGCTCTTTTGCGTACGTTTGTAAAAATCGAAGGATCGCTGCGTTATTCTCAAAGAGATATTTTGGTCCAATAGCTCGAAGGATGCAGCTTGAAAGTTTCGAGTTCCAATACCGTGTGTGTGACCAAACTTCTCGAATTTTGACTTAAAACTTTACCAACGGGATTCTAAATAGTCGAAACTTTTAGAAAATGTAGAACGAGATCGGTTTGTTTGATTCTAGAAGTCGCACTCCTCTTGGCATTGTATTAGTTTGACAGGGTAAACATCTCTTTGGTACAACGTGAATAAGAATTAGGTTGAAATAATAAGGATGGCTTTATAAAGAGTTTAGTCATCCGTTTAGACGAAGGAGTGGTAGAAAGTGAACGGGTGTAAGAACGTAAGAGATTGTATTAATGGAACTCGACCTATCGGAAGCGGTATCGTTTACATCTAAGGTGCGGAGCTTACTCGGCAATAAATTATGATTTAGTGTCAAATGCCTTGATTAAATCGAGTAATGCGATATGCGAAAGTATACGCGAGTCAAGTGTACGGACTACATTGTTCAGGTATTGCAGTACCGGAGTCGAAAAATGTAACAAATTAAAGACCTTCGGAGGAAAAGAAACGATACAAACGGGGTGGATAAAAATTAAGCGGAGGATTCATAATTTTAGAGACAGTCTTATCCTCGATGTAGTTGCAGTATTAAAATGCACCTAAGTTCGTGGCATCCTTAGGCGTTGATTCGGGTAACTCCTTCGTTAACCGGGTGGCGAAAAGTTGGTCAGAAATTGGATATAATTCGGGTCGATCGTTTCGTCTTCGTCGAAGTTCGGGTACAAGACGAGTTTTCTTCGGACGTACGACGTCTAAATCTGGGCATATCTTTCGTCCGTGATCAAAACACGGCTCGTTCCACCGGCGGGCTGCGATATTTTGATGTCTCCTCCGGTGAGCGCATTCTCGATCGAACGGTGGATCTTTCGGTGTCGGACGGTATACAGTGACAGATTAGGGGGTCGAGGTGAGCCGTTGGTACGTACGTAGGTGTCGGCAGATCCGTATCTGGCCCCATCGAGCTGGTCGTGCCCGTTCTCGGCAGCGTGAAATGAAATTTGACAGGTCGGACCGACATGCGTCTCCCGCTGGCCCCCCTCCCCCTTGTGCTTCTCGTCTCCTCGTCTTTGCTCTTTCCACCCTTCGATATCGAGGTAGCCCTCTCTTCGTTGCTCTGACCCGTCTCTTGCTCTTTGGTCGATTTCACGAGAGCTGCAAAATGGCGTTGCTCGCACCTCCAGGATGCCCCACGGGCATCGAACACCTCCCGCCTTCTCCGTTGCCCCCTCTACGGTCGCCTCGTGGGGCCGTACACCCCATTTTATACAATTCTCTTTTATCCGCCACCTCCCTGCCGCCGGTTACGCTCCCTCGGGGCGCAGTTCAAGCGGGCCTCCTTAGTTCCAAGCCGACACCTTTTTACAAATACATCACACGGCCTTCTGCCCTCGCCGCCCCGTCCCGTCCCGTCCCGTCTCGTCTCCTCGCCTCTCCTCTTGTCGGGGTTCCGCGCGTAGTGGGTGCCACATTTGCCTAAGTACGTCAAATGCTCCGGGCCACTTGGCGTTCGCTTCGCTTCGCAGGTACTCGCCCCGCGACCCTCGAACCCCTGCCGGCAATCAAAAGGCCCCGCGGCCATTCGCGCGTTACCCAGTTGACCCTTTGCCATCCTAAGAACCAGCGAACCTTGCCCTGCAAAGACGTCAATATTTTTCTTTTTCACCCTTCAACTCTATCGAACGATATTATGGAATTTCCACGTCTGAAACGAGAATAGTACTTAGTCATTTATCTATATTTTTACCAATTTTGTCAATTTCGTACCGATCACGACTCGAATTTTCCAGAATACGACAGAGCGAGTCGTATTCAGGGCACGCAACCCCCCCTCGGCCTCGCAGTCTCGATGTCCATCAGCGACAGAGCGAACCCGATGCGATTACGTAGCCCTGTAACGAGTTTTTTCTCGCCCAGGACCGACCGCCCTTCGACCTAACGAACATAATCTGCCATCAAAGCGCGGGAAGCCCGTCGCGACGATCGTGATCGCGACACCCCCCCGGACATACGATCGAACGACAGCTGTCCCCGCATCGAAAACCAAATTATATGCTCAAAGGATCGGCCGATTCTCTATTTAGATTTTTATCTGCGGACCGGTGATGCAACGCGCCGACAACGTGTCACCTACCGCGACACCGATCGTCGCTGGCACCTCGAATGGGACAGACCGACGAATGCCTCTTAATAACGGGACGTGTGAACGGCCCGGAGTCCGATTTCCTCGCAGGTTTAATAGCGTTTCTTTCAAAGAACCGATAACATCTAATGGGGGCGCATCCAGGGACGCGTTCCCTCTTCTCTGGGACCGGGCATTCTTTGCGAAGACAATCGCCCAAGACAGGGGACTCCCGTTTCCAACGAATATAACGTCTCTATCGGGAATTGTTTCCAAAACGTTCACCTAAAGTTTCACGAAGACCTGGGGAATATCAATCTGGTTAAAAATTATTTCGAAGAAACGTTATGTTACAATAGCTGAAGCAAATTGGGAATATAATTCAACAGCATTCGGCAGGTATAGTTGCCCTAATAAATAATACGACATCGAAATTGGTGGATATTGTATTGTTTAATACGGGCAACTGTACCTGCAGGATTTTAAGGAAAAGGCACAAAAACGAGGACGTGGCTATTTTCATTTTCCAAATAATATACTTTACAAATCTCAAGTCCAGTCTTCAGCGCGGCGAACAGATTTGAGGGGGTTTCATCTTGTTCTCCGTCCCGGGGCGAGCCGTTTGGTCGCCTCGGCGGCCAGTAGACGGGCCAGAGAGAGCTTAAGTGGCGAAACGAAGGAAGGAAGGAAGAAACGAAACGCTGAAACATAAAATTGAAAAGTTTGACGTACGGCGGTTTATGGGAGTTTTAGGACGCAGTAAAGTCGCGCGTTATTTCTCCTTCCGCGGGTCGTTATATTTTTCTTCCCGCAGTTCACGGGCTCTCTGCGCCCGGAGTTTTTTGTCACCGTGGTTGTTCCCGGGGCGTTTGTCGTTCAAAAGGAACAGTCCCCCAAGCCTCCCTTCGACCGTGCTTTTCGTCGATTTTACGAGAACCGTCTTCTTCCGGCAGCCACTTTCCGCGAGCCAACTGCCTTTTCTGCTAGATGTCCGTTCCGTTTTCTTTTTTGACTTTTCCTCGCGTTTCCTCGTACTATTCCTCCTTTATAAACTAAGACGTCTAATGTGGCGTCGGTTTAACCGGAATAAGATTCGTTGACTCGTCAACCGGTCCAGGGACTGCAACGGCGTGAGTAAGTAGAATATGGACGACGCGTCGTTAGTCACAGACATTACGAGCGCTGGCTGAAATGGCTGACCCAATACGGCTCGCGTTTCTTCTACGCTGGATCTTCCGTTCTTATAAATGTACTAACCATGAATTCTCTTTTTATCAAACGTTATACGACCGCAAAGTCAACGTATGCCCAATTTAATTCTGAACTACTAGGGACGTTATCTATATTAGGAAACTTCTGAAAATAATTACAATTATTTTGTTCGTGAGTTGAATTTTTAATTCTTGATAGTATTTTCACAATTATCAGAAGTACTAAGATAACATACGATAAATATATATTTTTTTAACCCTTGGATGGCCACTCAATATTTTAAAGAATCTCTAACTGGCGTGCTCAGCAACCCCCTCTTCCATAATCTTTCTCTCGTTAACGCGACGGGAATACTACAGTCTTGCAGAAATTATTTCAATTCCACGGAGAAGGATAATTGGGACCTGGTGACAAGGAATTCTCGGCAGATAAAGAGGTTCGTTTCCCGCGGGGGCGGCGACCTTATGAGAGAAATTGTTCGGCATTCCTTGGTGATTGAACGGGCGCATTCCGGGCCGGGATCCCCGCGGAAAGGTTAATTATCCGTGGATTTTTGGCCAGGCGGGCGTCGTGTACCCCTAACCGAACAGTATCGCGAAGGGCTGCGCGTAGAAGAAGAGCAGCGAGCCTAAGGGGTTAGCGATGAACTTCGACTCGCTAATGAAGCGCGTCCCCTCTCTCTGCCTAAACGAGTCATCGCCTCCGCTACGGATATATTTTATTGCGCGGCCGGTCTGGTTTATTATCGCCACGGTCTTTCCTTTCTCCCTCGCTGGCAGTCGGCTCCACCCCCTCACCCGGGACAGTTAGGCGTTTCTGCCTAGATCAACCCTTCCTCACGCCCGACAACCACGATATCCCGACCCTCGGAGAAAACAGTGACGCTCAACGAGCCGTTCCATCGCGCACGAGTTCGCGCGAAATAAAAGGGTTGCGCGAACTGTGTGCGTACTCATAGAGAGAGGGAGGAGGATCGCGATAAGCCATGCAACCCCTAGCGTTTTCGATGGGGAGGCGGCGAACGTTCGTGTCGCTACGCCGGAAGAACTTCGTTCGCCACGAATCGCGGCCACCCTGCCTGCTGTTATTTCGCCGCTTTATTGACCTACATTAACCCCTTGACTCCCTTCTGGAATCTTTACGAGTTTTCTATGAATTTTAAAGAGCTAGAGAATATTTTTTTAAACATATACTTCGATTCGTGGAACGAGATAGATAAAATTAACACCGTGACTAGAAGGAAAAACACTTCATGGTTGCTCGAAGTTTCTCGAAATGATAATATGTAAACACAGTTTGTTTTCTACGGTGGAAATGTAGATCGAACCTTCCCCGAGCAAAGAAATATTTAAAATTCCATATACGTGCTTTGGTTGACGAAACGTAGCCTGTCTCTGGCTTCTATTGGCGCTGTTTGTACTCGAAGATCGTCTCCTTCCGGTGGTTGGGAAACTTCCTGGCACGAATCACTCGCGAGATATGAGAACCGGTGGCTTTTAACGGGACGAGCTTAAAACTATAATGCGCCCTAATCCGGTAATATCTCATGCTGTCTTGCGGGATTCGTCGCTCGCTAGCAGTCGTCCCTATTTAGTGGATCATATATATTGTACCGTTCTCATCGACGGATCAACCCCTCGCCAAGTGACGTTTCACCCTTTCCATCAACTCTCGTCCAACTCTGAAAGTTCGTCTCGACGTTCACGATCGGCGCCATGGAAATTCAAATTGATAATATCATTGAAATATACAGATTTGTAACAACAAACGAAATGTAAGTATACATAATATAAAACTACGTTTCAAATTATAATTAGCTCGTGCAAGCTCGATAAGATCAAACATCGATCGAAGATGAAAAAGACTATCGATACATGTGATACCAGGTGAAGGAACATTATTATAACGTAACTATATGTAGATGGTCTGTAGACTTCAAAGAGAGCAATACTCATGGGAGGGACGAAGTAATCCCAACAAGACCCAAAAATTAGTCGCCTGTACGAACATCAGGAACTTTCCAAAGGTTCTGACGGCGCAAACTTGAATCGGAATCGGAAGGGTGACGAGAGCCCCTGGAATGGTCTCCGTCGAAAGAATATCGAGGACGTTAAAGGAAAACGATGCCCGACGGTTCTAAAGCGAATGATTTACGAGCACCCGTTGCCGACTTGGAGTACAGTGACTGTTCCGACAGTGGCCGTGTGGTAATCAAAATCGGTGTTGAGGCGAAGAGAGCGAGGACGATGGGGGATGAAAAGGGCCGGGTGAGCGTCTTAGCGGCGCATCGGCATCTGTTCGCGAAGGAATTACGACGTAACTTTGTCTCCCAAGATAGCGGGACGGTTTCTCTGGAGCTGAGTGCTAGCCGGGATGGAGTACGAGGCGAAAGCGCGATATAGTAGGAGCCTTTGGATGGAGGTTAACGGCGGCGGAGAGGGTGCTAGCGACCGAGAGAGCGAGCGTGCGAGCGGCGAGCACGAGAGTGTGCATGATGGGTGAGGCTCCTCGGAGGCTTGAGTTTCCATTGGGGTTGGTTCTTGCGATATAAGCTCTCGCAGCCACAGAACCACCAGCCAGCCGACCCCCGAAAGCCCCTCCTAACCCCCTCGAAAGCCCGGCATCTCTCGCAGCTCCACCACGCAGCTCGCCCGCAGACCCCTACGAGACATACAGCATACCCACTATCACCCACAGATAGTGGTGGTTCGGGTCGTCTCTCGGTGTGCTACGGGGTGTCGCAAGCCTCATACATATTCAGCGGATGCATCACCCTCTACCCACTACCAGAACCCACCCCCGTTCCCGCGGCCGACCTCCATCTACCCACCACCGGTCATCTATTGACCCGACATCCCCGAGGGCCTGTCTCCGGCCACCGGAGGACCAAACTTTACCCGGACGCTCGCTAAACTCGAATTACAGAGCAGTTTTCGGGACCGATTGATGTTTAGGCGTTTTATCAAAACCGAAAAGCGACAGCGCGTTTTCCTGACGCGCGACTCTGTCGTCTCGCGATTTTCCTACGCTCTTCGACCAAGCTCGCCCAACTGGTGGCTAAACACCCCAACCCTTAAGATCACGTTTTTCGAGAATGTACCACTGGCCGAAGAACGAGTGACATTTCACTTCCAGCTCGCGTATTCTGAACATTTTAATCCTGTTACTTGGTACTGGATGTTATTAGCGACATTTTCAAAATTGAGCTTCAACGAAGTCACAATTTTTAATCGTGCGTGCACAGGCAACGAGGAAGACTTAACTTTGTATCCGTATTTACTTCTACAAATATTCATCTTTTAATATTTCAATTTCGTAAGGAATCCTTAAGACGTAGCTGAAAAAGCGATCTGACCCGTGCACCGTTGCTCGTAACAATGGCGGGGCATCGTCCGCGGCCGCGCGTCAACTCGGAAGGGGACTGCTTTCGATCACAAAGGATTTTCTGAATTATGCAAATAAGTGGTAGAGTCGGTCCCGTTATTTTTGCGTCTGAGCCCGCGTCTAACCGACCTCCTTCACCCGTGGACGTCGCCGACGAATCGGACGGTTTCTCCGCGAAACGAATAACTTTGTCCCGATCCGTGCGCGTCGGTCGCATATATTGTCTGGCCGGCGCGGAAGCGAGCGTTCGACCGCTCTGGACTTGCTAAAAAACTGTATCGACGCGATGGACTGTCGCGATAACCGTGGCGTTTACGGGCACAGAGACGACGCGATGCAGAATTCATGCGAGTCGTCTACCGTGTCCCACCCGGATTTATCGTTCCGACGTAGGTAAATATTTTATCGGCTATTTCTGGGAACGTTCGAGGAAAGTGCGACCGTGGGCCGTCCGTGGAGAGGGACCAGCGACGTATCGATGGCGTTAGGACGCGTGGCCGGCTTTGCTGACATCCGACGCGACGGAACAACCATTTACATAATAATCCGAGCCACGGGAATAACACGTAATTGATATAAATATGCCGAGCGATGACGCCACCGACAGACGTACGGCAGACCGTGGCCGCTGGCCAGCCTATGGTATCCATGAACTGGCTCCGCATAACTTAGCATAAATAATAAATAATATTGTGAACACGTGCCAACGTTAACGCGCGTGCGTCATTAATGCCCTCCTCCTGCATATACTTAGGCGCGTATACCTGCCCGTTCGTACGACAGCTCTTACCTGGACGCGCAAACCTCGCGTTTATCCCGACGATCCCTCGAGTTCGTCGTCATCTTGCATACTCGCGACACGCACGGTTCTCCGTGGGTACGTTTACTCGATCGGGTACATTCGATGTACTGCGCGGGGCCCAGAAGTTGCCGCTTGACAAATTTGGCAACCTGATTGGACCTAGAATACGTTCTACATCTAACATAAGCGTTGTCGAGAACCTAATGATTGGTGGAGACTCTACGACCAAAGTGCCAACTTTCCAGTTGTGCACAGTACATTGGAGAAAAACTCTCCCTCTCCTACAAACGTACGCGTCTTTGGAATTGAATAGTACATAACGGATAATACCATTTCACAATGAAAATTTGTATTTTTGATCCGGATGAAAATGTCAGCAAGTTTGCTGTGCAAAGCAGACGCGCACGTCCTGTTTGCACGAAAGAGCCCAACGATGGCGCCGCGTCTTCGGAAGCTTTCGAACGCGTTATCCGAGCACGTATCTTCTCCTCCACGGTTCTTCGACCGATTAACCTTCCCCTTTCAGCGATAGCCACGCACGCTCGGAAGAGTAATCGCGATGCATCCCGGTCTCGTTAAATCGGACCGGTGAATCGCATACCACCGATGCTTATTGCCTGTTCCCGGTAATAATTAACCCGGTTCCTCGATTCGTGTCGGAAGGAACGTAGCACGCGCGCACCTGTGTCTGTATAGCGGGCCCGATACCACGGATCCGATGAATCGTTGGTGCCCCGTTTCGGGGAAAGGGTAAGACGGGTCCACCACACCCCGACAACATCTTAATTCGCGATAAAGGGTATTAGGACTGGAAACGGACACCCGAGTAGCGGCGCCGCCACAGACTGACCCTGGAACTGGAACTCGAACTCGAACTTGCCTCTCCCCGATGGGTGTGAGACACGCAGGGTCTCTTCTCTCGTTCCACGTATCCACGGACCGCGACAAGATTAGCATCGCTATTCGGTTACACGCGAAAGAGACACCCGGGCCCACGGCTACCGTGCGTTTCTCTTCTCTCAGTCATTACCACCATGGGGACGGACCGAGTACGTGGAATTGCGAGCAGTCGACAGGCCTGCGACGTCCCGGAGGTTCCTCGTCTCGAGTTTTAGAACCCCCGAAACGGGTGTGGGGCTCGCGAACCTATGTCCTTCCATGCCAAATTGGACACTCCGAGTAACCCGTTCGATCTAAATGAAACGTTCATACTGTTTAGCCCGAGGATTTAACCCTTAGAGCTCTATGGACGCATATATGCGTTTGGCGAAAGTCATCCGTGTAGCCTAAGGCCGCATTTATGTGTTTTCTCTAAATCATCCGCCTGGGCTAAGGGCGCATATATGCGTTTGTTGATTTTTTCAATCAATATGCAGTTATTTTCGTGTAAAATTAATACAGGGGCACTCGTTAGTAATTTGCCTTCCTTAAGTAGCGGTTGAGCAATATTGGGGTCATAAAAATCCCCGGCAATTTTCGAAATGGAATCCCATTTTACGTCCCACTCTCCCAAAAAAATTATTAATTCCTGTTGTAAATATCAAATTAAGTTTTTTAGTTGATTGTAATATTTAATGTTTTAAATTGTTAATGTTTATAATACATAATTTTAATGCTCGAAAATAAGTCTTTAATTATTTAACCTTCTGCAAAAGAATCACTATAATTTATTACTGTTTGCGCCTTAAATTGTCACTTCAGTGTGGCAAAAAAGAATTCCGCCCCCAGCGATAGCCGCGATAGTCCCTACGAACCATTTCGGCCAGGAATATTCAGAGCTCAAAGGGTTAAAAATATTTTTAAAATCGATGACTGTCAAATCGTAAAAGATCGAATAAGAGGATGTTCGCGTCGCGTCTTAGAACTCCTATTGCGAATAGTCCCACGATATTTGTTCTCGAATTAAATTTTACCATACTTGAACACCGTAGAAAAGTAGGTGACTTATTCTTTGTTAACAGGGTACTTAATGATCTGATCTCGTGTCTGAATATTATTGAAATGTTTTGAATTTCACATAGAACACTATCGAACACTTTACAGCTTCTATAACCCTTATGATCGTTTGTTTGATCGATGTTATTAACCATTCAATTTTATCATTTAAATGTTCTTTACTTGGCATCTCTTTGCAATTCTTCACAGTCAGTTTCATACTTGATATCATTCAATTTTGTATTTCCGTTTATCTTTGTTATGTAACTATCTTCTATACTTGTATACATATCTCTATCTTCTCTTTCCGTATTAATGGGTATTTTAATCCCGTGAATGAATAAATAAATAAATTTGAAACGAAGGTACTCGTTGCATACGAGCGTGCCTAGATTTGAGCATGAAACGCTGATAAATGGTAACGCGTTTCGGAGAAATCGTTGAAAATTGAAGGTCCCCTGTATTGGTTTCCAGAAATCGTACAAATTGGCCACAGGAGCTTACCCAAAACGAGACTGCACGGTAAAGAGGAAAAACGAGCGTTCGTCGCAAATATATCCGACTATCGTGGATCGTCGCGACGAGGGTTAAAAGTCCCGGTCGCAGCCACCGAGTTGGCACCGAAGAAGCCCCATCGGTTGGTGTCATTCCGTAATATATTCGTTCTCCAGCCATAAGCGCGGGATACCGCGTAGCACGGGTTTCCATTGCTAGCCAGCACGTCGTAAATAACCGCGCGGTATTCGCGTGCGGGTAGTAAACATTCAATAAACGACTGAGATCCGTTTACGGGAATGCGTAATGCCTGGAAAGGTCGACGATACTCCGCGGCACTTTTGGAGAGACCGCTCCGACACCGATGGAGGAAGACTTCAGAGTAACTGTGCTTGCATCTATGGAGAACCGCGCTCGGTACGAACGATGTTTTGAAAGTCAAATACTCTGCGAAGCCATGTATAGCAGTGGTTTCCAAAATTTTTCAAGGAAACTTCCCCCTACGAGTCGCAACGCTTGAAATTTACAGACGAAAAGTTTATCTTACTTTATCTTGGTTATCTTAAAATTAAGTTGCTCGTATCCAGTTTGATGGATCGAATCTGAACGATGCCGTATCGCTATGAACGTTTCCAAACATCAACGCAAGTAGAATGAGCCAGTACTGGACAGACACGTGTTCTTGCACTATCCCCGCGAGTCGCGATGTAAACAAAGAAAGTTCAGTCAACGCCGGATGTTCGCGAGAAGACTTCTTCTGGTTTATTGGATCAAGCGCACCGAAGGCTGGAAACGATGAATATCGCGAGGGAAGGCCGACCGCTTCTGCCAAGGAAGGCGTCGAAAGCCACGGTTCTTTCAATTTCCCCGTCGTTTCGCGTGCTCGTAAGTTAAGGATAATGGCCGCGCGCGGCCCGTCTTCGAACATATTCGGTTATCGTTTGGTCGCTGCCCGGAGCTCGGGGACCATCGGTCTGGCACCCCAGCTTCCCGACGTTAGCACCCGCTAAACGAGGAGGCCGATCGCGGTGCGGATAGGGCAGCTGCAGCAGCGAGAGACGAGGCGGCGGAGTCCGGGGCTAAAAAAATAAGTCGCTGCGCGGCTCGGTTATTTGATTAAGCGAGGAGAAGAAAGACGAATAGCGCGCGAGCGCGCGCTCGCACGGTTCGCCTCGTCCAATTTCCCAAGGTGCTCAATTTCCATCGTGGTCTCTTTTGCGCCGCGCGAATATATATCTACGACGAACGATCGTCTGGACGCCGCAGAAAATTGCAGGAGCGGCGATCGCAATTTATCCGCGAATACCTCGCAGGAGCCGATGATCCATGAGTGGCCCGGAGGAAGAAGTAATCCGGTCGGCAATCAAGAAGCCGAGGCATCTTCGATCGGGTGTATAGGAGGGCAGCGCGGACAGGTTTATCAATGCATATTGGAGAACAAGTTGGCCGTTAAAGAAAGCGTTCTGCTCGCACGCAAAAGGAAGCCTGCCGTCGTGGATTCGGCCCCCGACCTCGTCGGCTTCTCGCTTTCGCTCCCGCCACGTACGCCTCCATCGCGTTCTCAGCGCCATCTGCTCCTACGAGCGCCCCCTGTTCGCTGACTCGCGCGTCTGCGCATTAGATCCGAGTATTCGAATAGTTTACCGCGGTCGAAGTATACGAGTAGACCTTACATCTTATGGATTTTAGTGGTCCCATCTGACTGTCATATCAACTTGAAAATCGAATTTTCGGTGCCTAAATTTTTCGGCAAAAAAAGGAATTTCAAATCGTTCTAAAAAAATTATTTTTAATTGCGGAGATCGATTAAAATTATTTTCGGTGAATAGGCATACCCTCGAAATCCTACCCACTTACGAGAAAAAAATTCTTTACTGAAAATGTCTGACCACATGTCACGTTCTACTGAAATTTCATGCGCATGTTTGAAACATCGTAACTTCTGAACGAATTGGAGGATTTTAAAGTTTCAAAGTGCTAACGACGCGTATTTTGGCGAAAAATATTTAGATGTGAATAAACAACCTACCAGAATCGATGAGAACATCTTCGTCTTGAACAAATTAAACATAAATGGAATAAACACATACAATAAACATGCAGGAAGAAATATTACAAAAGATTTCTTATGACTGTTCAAAGGTACCTATTTCTGTTGTCAGTTACGTATAGTAGAGGTGGGTATTGAGAGGGTTAATAAAACAAATTCTTATTTTTATTATTGCTCTCTTTTCAATGGTGCACAGGTTCGATTGCGATACGTCGAAAAAAGGTAGTAAAAAAAGATGTCGTACTATTCTGAAATAATTGCACGTCAGCTCGGTACACGGTAACAAAGTGCAAATTGGCCCGTGGGTCAGAATAAGTTTGTCATGCCTGTTCTAAAGTGTTCCTCTATCGGTGTCGAGCGGTCCTCTCCTCGCGTTCTCCACGCTATCCTTCGTGCGCCCTCTATTCGGTCTCTGGTGTGCGCGCGCGCCACCGCACACTCCCTGAAATATGCCGCGCGTTGTGAGTTAGTTTAATATGCAAATGGCCGGGGAGATAACGGGTCGATCCGTGAAGAGTGGAGAAGGCTAAGTCGTGATTCCGGTAGCCGTGTCTTCTCAACCCTCCGCGTCGCTCCTCCTCCCTTGCTCCTCTTACCTGCTCCTCTCCGTTCCTCTCGCAGAGAGATCGGAGAACCCGAGGATCGGAAGAGGAAAGACGATGGGAGAGGAGCAACGAGCGTCTGCTCGCTCGCTCGCTCGCTGAGTGAATTGAGAGATAAGGGGCCCACGCTTAGCCCCCCATGGACGACCAGGGACGCATCCTTCGCGGTCGATCACCGGCCCGGATCCAGCCGGTCTTAAAAGCGCTCTTAATGGATCGGTGATCTCTGCCAAGAGCAAGCCTCCGTTGTTCCCGATTAACGCTCGTCGATTCCTAGACTTCAATTTTCGGGAATCTTACGTACAACGTGGTTTCTAATTATACCTTGAATGATCCGTAACGTATTAAAAAGCATTATCTTCGTATCAGAGCAAACATTTTGAAAACAAGAGTACTCGACTAACGTTGATCTATAGAAGGGAAACTCTATAGTCCCTGGATGTCCTCGTTCCTGTTTCGCTACCGAACGTAGGATTCGAGGAGAAAGGAGACCTCAGGATCGACGACGCTTTTTCCAATAAGCCACCAGGGAACAACATCCCCGTATCGTAAACTTGTTTTTCCCGGTCGGTTGCGGGCGATGCCTCGGTAACTTCTCTGCGTCCATCCCTGACCGCTTAATCCCCGCGATGAGACGCGGACGCGTTGTGCAGAGGTGTATCCTAGCTGCATCCTCGAGTTACGGCACTTTCCGTTCCGTGTCCCGGCGTGGAGCGTGATCATCGGATAGAAGGTGGCGAGGAAGCACGGAGGAGAATCGATCGTCGTCCTCGGTCGGTCGCCAGGCTCTCTTCGTTCACGGTGAGAAAGAAGAACCGTAACGTCGTGGCCGGGCACGGTGTGTTCCCCTTGGCCTCGGTATTCGTGGCCTCGGTGTTGGTCGGCGTCGAGGTGTGTAGGAGGCTCTCGAGGGGGACCGAAGGGGGTTAGTAGCTAAGGTAGGTAAGCGCTTCATTAGGCCGCGAGAGCTCCCTAATTACACACGGCCTCATTAGCGGCTTCCACTCTCTCCTCTCCCCGCCGTCGACCGGCTCCGGCGCTCTGTACCGTCTATACGCGTACACCCTGAAACCTCTTCGTCCTCGCCGCTATCTCTCACTCCTCGCAGATATACGAGGGGAGAGAACTCCCGGACGTGGAGCAACAGAGACGGCGAACGGTCGCGTCGAAACGGATAGACGGACGAATAGAGGAGGAGAGGAGGGAGCCAGCGAACTCGAGGGAGCCACAACGCCGTGTTCGTCGCCGCAACGAGGTTCCCCGACAACCGGCTGCGTCTCTGTGTCTGCCTAAACGAGCCAGCAAACCGCCAAATGCCACCTGATCGTTCTACCGAACACGCTGAAATTACGCCCGATCCCCGCCAGCTTCCCGCCAAATTATCCCTCGGAACCAATTTTTTACCCCGACTCGATTCATCCCTCCGGGAGAATTACGGGACCTTTGACGCCAGCCACGCACTACACCCGCTACGGAATTCTCCATGAGGTGAATCGCCTATGCAAATTCTCCTCGATTTTATTTCGACTTTCGAATTTTGGGAGAACCTCGACGAGGCTCTGTAAGAATTTTGGCTACGTACAATTATTTAAATAATAATGACCAATGTATACAAAGCTTCGATAGTATCGATCGATTAAAAGCCTTACATTGCATTAGAATGGAACGGCCCCTTAAGAAGTGGTTGAAAGTTTCGAAAAAAATAGTTAAAAATGGCGGATAGGAACGCGAGAATCGTTGTAATCCAGCGATTTTTGCGTCGCGCGAAACGTCTAAGCCCCCCAGGCTTTTCCCTCCTTATAAATATCGCGGCGCGTCATCGCGTGACTTAATTGGAAGGGGTGGTTGGTCGAGCAGTGAAATCCGCGCTGAGCCAACACACTTGCCTTAGTCTCGCGAGGCAATTCGTATCAGTTAGCCTCTCCGGCGCTTAGGCGGTTCGACGAAAAAAATTAAGAGCCTCCTTTCCGAGCGGCAATCTGAACTGCAACATGCCCGGCTCCGTCCCACGTCCCGCTAACAGGCCACTCATTATTTATGCATTTAAAACGACTGCCTCGTCCGTGGCTCAACCCTTCCGTTTCTTGTCCCCGCTGGGGAGATCGAAAATAGCTATGGAAAGTCACCCTTTCTCGACGCCCGGAACGGGGTGCGCAAAGCCCCGAACCGACGACGTCGTTTTTAAACGTCACTTAACGTGTCGTTAAGACCCGCGTCGATGGCTAATTTACCGTCGCTGGTATTCCAGTCGATAAGTACATCGACTTTCAACGAGAATTCAAACTTTCCACGCGCTGGATGAAAATAACAAACGGAGAGCGTTTCATTTCGAAATTGTGGATACGACAAATGAAGGAGAAGGAAGGAGATGTATAATACATGGATAACAAAAATAAATTATCCACGCCGTTGGAAGTTATAAAAATGGGAGTCGTTTCGTTCTGGGAAAAAAAAGGGCAGAGAGGAAGCTTATTCGACGAAATTGTCAATCCGCCGTTCCTTTCGTGTTTGTTTAACGCACGCGAAGCGAACACAGTTGACTCTTGGATGGATGGATGGACGTCAGCCCGTCGTGTCCGATTAATTCTATGAATTCCTCTTTGCCAGCGTGATTTTAGCGATACCGTGAAATCGATGTAGGGTGTCCGACACTCGCCCGGCCAGGCTCGATTGTTCCGTCGGTCTGGACGATTGACACGCCCCTTTTGTCCTTCAAAAATTAACAGCGACCGGCTATTATGCGAAATTAAAATTCAAAATCGCTTAATACTAAATAAAACGACCCGCGACGCGAGGATCGATCGTCCGTCAAATTAAACATTGTCGGCCGATGCGCGTCGCTTGTCTTTCGAAAAATCAACGTATCTACGTAGGGTACCACCCTCCGCCTGCCGTATTAAAATTTACAATCGCTTAATTAACGTTCTTTAATATCAACGGACCCGCGCGGCATTGAAATTCCGCTTCCCTGTCGTTTTCCCAGTGCCCTCTAAAGGAGTCCGCCGGAGGAGTTGTTCGCAGGCTCTGCCAGTAAGAAAGATCGTGTCTTATCCCTGAGTGAATTGCCTGATGAATTATGGACTCAATTCAGAAAGAAAGACCCAAGAGAAAACGTCCTTACAAGCAAATATACTCCGAGTCAAGGTGGTGTCGTTCGAGTACTTTTCCTCGAGGATTCGTGGAATAAGGGTGCTCTGGTATCCCAGTCATAAACCTTTGGCACGCTAAACGTTGCGATGCAGAACAACGCTCAAACGCCCAGTAAAAAAGACCCAACGGTAAAATTTCTTACGGTAATCGAACGATAGAGACAAGGGGGACCTGGGTACCCCGAAGCGTGACAGTGTTTCGTGATAAATTTGTCTCCCCGCGTTCGATCCAGGGCGTCTCTGGCACCTGCAGCGGGCAAGAGACGTTCGTTCCTTGGTCAGATTTGTCCCGGGGATCGTTGAAAACCAGCCAGCGACGATACAAACGATCCACGGCCAGGCACTGGCCTCGCTTGATTCGCGTAGCGACGCTGACGCTTCGCAGAAGTCCCTGTTGCTCGGTCAGCGTGCAACTTGTCGCGAAGAACTGGCGGCGCGATTAATATCCTCCTCCCGGAGTTAACGGGGCGCGGCTTGGCGCGTATTCTCCCGGAGAATATCAGCTCCGGAGGACGGGCAAGGAGATCGAGGCAGAAACGAGCGAGACGGTCGTTTCGGTCGTTTCGGTCGGTCCATCTGATTGATGCGTGTCGTCTGTCGGTCCGTCGGTCCGGCGGTCGGGGTTGAATGCAGCTCGCGGGCCTCCGCGGCGCTTCGCCGCGCCGGAAACGGTCCATCACGTGACCACGTGACCACGTGACGGTCTGGCCTTTGTTCCGCGCGATCATTAGTCTGTCAATATGCCCAAACGACGCTCGGCTTGTACGCCCCTTGCATGTATGTATACGTATCTACCTGCACAATGCGTCCATTGTCTTCCACGCGCGCGTATTATACACCCCCATTATGCACGTGGACGCGTGCGTGCTTGCCTGACTGCCCGACCGTTCGCTCGGCCGCCTGGCCGGCCGACTGCGTGCTTGCGAGCCTGCCTACGTGATCCTGGGATCCACGCGTCTCCTGAAAGCTCGCTCGAACGCGATCGATCGGGCTCGTTAACGCGATCCGCGTCGAGGGTTGCGCGATCCACGCCGGCTAATGACTTTTTTCGGGGTTTTAAAAGGCCGTTGTACTATATCCCGAACGACGAAACCGAACTCACAGCCCTTTTGTATGGGGCATCAATACGGTCGGAGTAATTCCCGGAATCTAGATCTAGACTTAGCTCTTCTCACGTTAGGAACGTCGGTGGTGCTGATAGGAATCTAAAGAATTGCAAATTTGATCAACTTTCTGAAATAATAGTTTATTATACAGATTTGTGCACATACACCGATCACAATTATGCGAATTATATAGTAGCTTCTATACCGAGCGCGTCAAACCCGCTCTATTAAAGTTCACTGCCCGCTTGATTTCTTTATTACTATGTTAAAATTTGTCACTCGCATATTATGTATGCTTTGGAGTACATATTTATGTGAATTGATCGATCGTCAAGATTTTATACCGTATCTTGTTAGTGATTGCAAAATGACTGTTTTTCTTACAAGTTAGATACATCGTAATTGTTAGCAGCTGCTTTGTATAGACATCAGACCGAACATAGTCGCAAGTATTCGTCGAACAGATTTCCATCCTGTACAAACAAATGACACCGCTGGTACTGTTTATACGAAACAAGTTCGCGTAGTTTTGCAACGAACCGCGTACGTTCTAGGTACTCGAGACGTGGGTGAATCGAGAGGATCGAATCGGTTGTTGTCGAATAAAAAGCGGAGCTCGCGACAAGATAGCGGGAGTCGTCGCTTCGAATCCATAGAGTAGTTGCAACGAGGCTGCAGTTTAATTGCAACGATCTCTGCGTCAAAACACGCGAGACATCGTATTAAACGTCGCCCGGTTTAACTACGGTTCGCGAGGTCTTCGCCGTAAATCACGTTCAGGTTCATTGGATAATCCCGCGGTGTTAATGTGTCGGCGTATCCCGGCAATGTCTCTGTCTCCGCGCGTCTCTTTCGCGATTTCCTGCCGCTCCCTCCGTGTCTCCGCGTCGTCGGGACCTTCCCGATGATCCGGAAGGCACCCCTTGCACGACTCCGCCACCCCAGGAGTGTGGCGCGAAGCAGGGAGGAGACCGTCGCGCTAAATCCAGATATATGATGCGCGCGGCCGTGACATGCAAATCTGGTCAAAGCCCGACGCCATTACGTTTTCAAATCTTTAAAGTGTGTTTAGACAGCCGACGAGGCGCCCTATCCTCTCTCGATCGGTCAGATATCGGGATCGAGGGTCCTTGAACGCACTCTGCCACTCGTCTCCGTGTTTCTTCGGTCGACATTCCCGGGGATAAAGCTGTTTTCCACCCGGAACATGCTTCGAACGCGTGCCTTTCGATACGTTCGGTAATGGAAGCGGTACGTACAGTTCTCCAAGCGAGGATTCCTGAAAGCATTACAATTTTAGGATTTTATTCTTCTCGAATCGAATCGAACACGTAAAATAATTTGAGTAGGTGCTAATTCTTTTGATGCGCTATTGAAGAGTTTTCAACTCGAAAAGGATGGGGGTTGAGTTTTAAGGAGCACGAAGGGAATAACCCTTGGACGATAGGTATTAAAAGGATAAAAAGATGGACGCCGGGGCAGCTGGATAGCGTGGTCTGGTTGGCTGGCCCGCGACGATAACGGGGTCAGGGTAAAAGAAAGAGCGCCGAGCCGGGGCTGGAAACTCGATCGACGATAATCGTAAAGAGCGAACCGCGTTCCTGGAAGTCGTCGATGGTTCTCGGAGTGGATCGGCAGGGGCAAAGAGACGCGTGGCGGAGCGTAAGCGCGCGGGATCGAGCGGCGTGATCGTTGGACGTGGACGATCGATGCCCGCGGTACCCCGCAGCCGGAGACGAGTTTTTGCCGTGGCTCCGCGACCGGCCAGCATCGAACGTTTATTTCGTTTAACTTTCGATTCGTGCGGCCGCGCAGGGCGGTCCGTCGGTGCGTGTGCGTCCGTTTCGCGGTTGTGTGAGAGCCACCGCGCAACCTTCGCGTTTTATAGCGGGGCCAATTAATGCTGGGCAAAAAGTAACCGGATTCGAGGGTGGTCGACACCCACCGCAAGTCTCCCGTCGATCCAGTTCGATCTCCGGCGACCAACCGCGAGACATCCGAGCGCCGTTTTAACGACGTTGGCGCGCGAGGGAAACCGCGACTACCGAATTTCGAGCGTGTCGACCAGAAGCCAGACCAAGAGGAGGCTCTCTGATAAGAAGGGGACCGTTTCCTTTTCTGCCAGGCTCTGGGTCCCACGAGTCCACGTTCGCGAGACTCCGTCGATCGAACGCCACGGGACGATCCACGGGCACAAAGAGACGAAACGCGCGCGTTTCGCGGTATTTCGCTTCTTGTCGAGGGCCCCGTGGTCGCCGCGAGCCTGCCCTTTCGCAGCCACAGCGTCGGGCACGCCCGCGTACCGAGCCCCGGCAGGCCTCGTTAACGCCGCGAATCAGCAGTTTTGTTTCTCGCTCGAGAAGCCGAGGGAACGAACGTCTTCGGGTAATCGGTAATTAGCGAGCGACGAGGAATCACGTGCTAACTTGTTCCCTTTTCGACGGACCTTACTTTTCGACCATTAAACCTTTTTCGTAAGACTGTTCCAGATTTGTTACGTACGGTGACACAAATAATTAGTGCAAAACGCGCGAGCCGATCGGACGAGAAGAAGGCGTGTCGCGATCGACATCGGGGGTTTATTGCTATTAGGAACGCAGTTGCTACGAACGTTAAAATTTCTTTTTACCCGAAGGTTTCGAGAATACGCGTTTGTTCGCTTTCGAGCGTGCTGTTTGACATTTTTTATCTCGTCGCAATCATGGTCGTAGGAACTGCAAGTTGCATCGGTTGTCCAAATAAAAGTGGGATAGAAAACAATTGCATGAAATTTCACAGGTAGGAAACGAATTATTAATGTAAGAACGGTTACGAGGATAATGTATAGCAAGCAGTGTAGTGTACTCATCGGTTGCCTTAAACGTAATTACATATGTCTAGAAAAATGATAATATTATTCATAGAGCTATAATTTCTAAGTTGTTTAACACCAGGACGACTATGCCTGTCAATATGACCGATTTAAATTTCTTGTTCGAAGTTAGAGAAACTATTATCCCATTAAGTAGATTTAGAAGGTGGTAATTTAGAATCGTGCTGGTAAATTGGAACTCCGAAAGAAAAATAAACCGTTACTGCTGTCTGTTGCGTGGCAGGTGGATTATATGTAATAGAAATAAATAAATGAAACGAGAGTGGAAACGAACGAATTTCAGGGAGATAATTACAGATATTCGCGTTAAATTGAAATGTTGCCTGTAAATTGTTTGCTCATTAGCAATTTACTCGACCGTAGACAGTTCTTGCGGTAGGTAGAGGTAGTTAGAAGGCGTATTTACATTATTGTGACAAGAAGTTTCGTGATATTTTTTAATTCTTTTATAGATACGCATAGAAATTTATAACCAAGTTTCCAAGATATGTATGAGGTTAATATAGAACTCAGTTCATATGTTGCTTTTAAGCATACTTTCACCTCCAATGAAGCGTACAAGAAAATCACGGGATGAAAATTAGAGCGGCAACAGTGAAAACCAAACGTCTCGTATCTTCGAATACGTAATAAAAAAACATTAATAATGACCACTATTAAAATCTTAAATTCTGCGCGAAACGTAGGGCTCTGTTGTTCCTCGAGGATCGATCGCGGTCCCTTCCATCGAAAACCGATCTCAGGCTCGAGTATCTTACAAGACTCGAGCATCCCTGCTCGGGACAAGACCTCGTTCGGGTTCCGGATTCGGGAGTAACTCGCAACACCTTCGACATCCGTGTTACTCGAACCCCGGGAGCTACGCTGGGGGAGAACCCGTGGGTTTCGAGGCGGTTATTTACACAGGGGGGTGAATTCCTGCGTCGAATCGGGAGGCTGCCGCGTTTGTTCCTGCTTGGCCGGCATGAAATAATAATAAATACGCGCGGCTGACCGAATGGTATTGCGCGGCTAAACTGATTCGTAAGCGTGGAAGCCGCGGAACAATGGGCGCGGACTCGATCGAGCGGCAGAGAGGGGGCGGAGGGGCTGGTCAGGAGGAGCCGAGAACGACCGCCGACACAATGGGGACCAAGTTGGCGGTCTGACCTCCGACCTCCGGCTCCGCACCACCGGAGCGCCGCATTCGCATTCGGATTCGTCCGTTCGATTGTGTGCTAATGCCTCGTGCGGTGTCCGCTACCGCGGCTCTCTGCGCCGCACAACACCCTCCTTTCCCTCTTTCGATCTAGCTCTCTCCCCCCCGCCTCCTTTCCCGCGTCTCTGCTTTCTGACCGCGAAACCGTCGCGCGTCCGCGGCACTTTATCGATGCTCCGAAATTCTCACCTTTCGGGCCCTCCAAGTTCCCGGCGGTTTTGCTGCCGTACTTGTATCGTCAAACTTGGTTAACCCTTTGAGGGTAGAATTCGTCTTCGTAGAGTTCCACTCGACGTTTTTTCAAGTCCAAACCAAAGGGTGCGAAAGAAAACCAGGATTGCGTAACTTACGGTAAATGCTGGTAAGAACAGTACCATCCTAGGTGACGTATCAAATAGTATCGCTTCCGATACGCTAGTCGTACGATGGTGCACAGAAGAGCAAACTAGCTGTCGCAAAAGCGTAAAAGTCTTCCGATTAATGGAATGACACGGGCGACTCCCAATTAGTAGAATGTGGAAACGCCAGTGTCATTTCACTAATTGGAAGCCCCAAGCCATACGTGGGCTGCGACCTCGAGATAACTTTCTAGCTCCTCGGTGTACATCCAGTGAGCTACGTAACGCAGTGGGAGGCGGTCGAGAAAAATTGGGAACCTCTGTCGTAAAGAGCATTCACCCTCGACCAGCACGCTTTACTACGATACAGCAATTGGAGACCCTTCGTAGATGAGAATCGTGCAGACCAGTTTGGGTCAGCGCATTTTTAAGATGCTTCGAAGACGGATAGACACCGTTTCGCTTTCTAAAGTTTCGATGGCTAGGTCAAGGCTGGAATAGATCCTCCACATAGGCTATTCATCCTCGTCGTCAGGCGACGTCGTTTAAGAGAAGTCCTAACCCAGACTCTCGGTGTTCTCTTCGTATACAGCGGCCATAATGAAAAATTGGTGAAATTCGATCGGACGCGATGATGGCGGTGCGTCCTCGGTCGTCGGAGTCGCGAGGTCGCGGGAGAATGAAAGCTAGACGCGACGACGAGGCGGATCTGGCGGGAACGCGGGAGAATAAACCGGGTTTCCGGTGGCCTTGCACCCGAATTTGAAACTTTCCCCGTTAGCTCGCGGCTGCTGGCGGCGGGGAAGCGGCGCGTACAGCAGTCAGAGGGGTCAGGGCGGCAGGGGCCAGGGGTGGAACGAAGGTCAGTGTCTGCATAAAACCACGCGAGCCTGGAGGCTACAGGCTGTCGGTTCGGAGACTGCCGCCGAGGCGTTTGCTATGCGGGCTGCGCGGCTCGTGGCTACGTGCCCTGCCTGGCGAGCCGCGACTCAAATTCAGCTCAAACTCTGCTTTCTGCATCTGTTGGTCCGCTTTCCCTCGTTGCTCTTCCAACGGCTGTTACTCGCGGTGCCCACGGTTTTCGACTTCCCTCGACCCGAGCCCCGTCTTCGTACAATCTATTAATTTACAACCGACCGCGCCACGCATCTCGACGATCGTCTCGAGCCGGTTCTCTCCATCGAGTTCTGTTTAACGCGTTGACTGCCCTGTCGCTCGGATTCGAGCGACACGTACAGTCCACAGGGGGCCGCGTCAATCCTGTTCGAGCGACGCTCGTATTTACTCCGTTGCCAATGATATTACTGCCGTTCAACAGTTCGATAGCGGTAGTTCCTAACAAAATAGGCAATTTCGTTAGATATCTTCATCAAATTGCACGCGGAATTTTTATTTTCAAGCACGTTTCTAAATAGGTCTTGTAGCACGCCATATTTGTTATTGTAGGATTTAAAGAAGAAAATTGTACTTGAAACAAATATACAAACGAATTTAGAACACACTTAGTACACAATGTTTTTACACAAATTAATATTATATAGAAATCACGTCTGTTCTTCACGAACGAAACACCTTCGTTACAAATCTCGTACATTATCGTTTCTCTTTAACAGTTCTCTGGAACCTACCCATGAAAATAAATCAGAGCTTAAACGGGTAATCATTATGAACTAAGTAGCGAATAACTGGTAGTTTCCTACTTTACATTCCATTGGAAATGAAGAAATAAACTTCATCGTGAGAATTGCAAATAAATCGATGATACAAACGAGAACGATACACAGTATTCCTGGGTTAAGTATTCTAGTTACAATGTAGAGTACGTGTGAATTGCATTAGACAATGTAGAGCCTAATTGTGTGCATCACGATTTGAATATTTAAACGATCATGCTCTGTATAAGCTAATAAACTCCATGGGTATTCGCCATTCTTTGTTTTCCTCATTCCTTTTCCTCAGCAATGCTGATGGGTTAATTACTATATCGAACAGCTGTAAATCAGACAAGAAAAGCTCGCGTATAACACGTTGCTTGGAAATGAATTATTTTATAGCGCATGACGTCGTAAGAAGCTTCATTTTTCACATTCCTTCGTTATTATATTGTTAACTAGTTTTTAGCCAAACGTAATTACAAATACACCCTGTGTACAAGCGGACTCGCGAGGGGCGCGTGGAAGCAAACCGTCCGATTACCTGCCCCCCGCGATAATTAAACCGAAATAAAAATCCAATCCTGTCGCTCACTCGTCGATCCTCGCCCTCGACGTTCTGCGCCCCCGATCTACCACCCTCTCCGAATACCGCCCCTACTTTCACCGGTTGTCGTGTTTTTCCTCCTCTCCTGTCGCCGACCGCTTCGAACGTGTTTCGCGCGTTAATAACCGACGAATAATCGTTCCCGCTTATCCCCTCATTTTTCGATAACGACTTCGACCGAGAGATTGAACGGCCCTAGCAGCTTTCGGTTCCACGCCCCTTTTTAAGAGGGCAGTCTGCTCATTTCGAATTTTTTAAACGCGATATAATTACTCTTTTAATTCCACCTCTTTTACAAATTGAAATTCACGGCGTGCATGTAATTCCCCATAGTCGTATCGGTGACACGAGTTGACAAAATATCGAGGAAATGAAGAAAGGGTAAATTTGCATAATAACGGTTCAGAAAAAGGGGGAGGCTCCTCGAGGCAATTATTCTCGGATCTCGATAAGACTAAATTCGCCATCGGCCCCCTTAAGGTCGCGGTGGTTCGTAAAATAATTTTGTCCGACGACTACCGGGTGCATGGTTCGAACTGTTCGACCAAGTGAAATCGATCGCCGGTGTCCCGAAGAAAACGAGCAACCGCTGCTTAGGACAGGATCGATTTTTCCGAAGGAGGAAGGTGTTCCTCGAACGACTCCACCGGCACCGGGGCACTTAACCTCCGTTTCGCCGCGCGATAGCGGCAGGATCAGCTGACTAGCAAAACTGACCTAATTATTATGCATTTATTCGCGCGTATTCAAATGCGCCGGGCGGCGGTGGCCGTGTTCTCCGTCTCTGTTCTTCTCTCTGTGTGCAACGTGCTCGTCCCCGTGTGCGCGCGCGCGCGTCCCTTTCGCTCTTCTTTGCACCAAACGACGCGCTACTCGCTTCTCTCTCGCGCGAAAACATATTCCAAAAACCATTTTTAACTTTCCAGAACGTCGAATTACTTTTCTAGTATCGATAGTAAATAGAAACTCCTACGATCGAAATAAAAAACGTCTCGAAATATACGAGGTGTGTCAGTGTCGATGGTGCAAACGAAAGGGGGATGATTCTACGCGAGAAAACAAATCGAAAGTAAAGACTAAAACTTGTTTCTCAGAAGAATCAACGCAACCTCAACGCAAGTGGAAACAGCGGGTAATGGACAGACATACTAAAACGTATCTGTCAGTTCACTTGTGTCAAAAACGAAGCTTGGCGCACCTATGTTGAAATTTTATTTGAGAGAAAGATAGTAGGAGGGATGTTTAATCCGGATCCGTTCCGATGGAGGCTCGTTGTCGCCAAAGGAATCGTACATTATCGGGCGAGTGTCGGCCAGGATTTAGAACGATCGGTTAATTGGACGGGAACTATGCGATCGAGGTTTGCGAAATCGATCGTTGGCTGGCTCTCTCGGCCGTGCACCTAGCGACAGCGTTCAGCATTCAAGGACGGATCGGCGGAAGCGAAAAAAACCCGCCTGGCGTACGCAATCCGCGGAATTTTTTCCGCCGTTGTCGTACGCGTGTGCGAGATTTTCCCGACTTCGTCGTCGTCGTCGTGGTCGTCTCTCCTTGAACCACCGATCGCGTAAACCGGAGAGGTGCGAAAGTCCGTGACACGAGCCGCTCGCGAACGGGGACGAGAGAAGAAACGCAGACGGGACCAGGGGAAACGACGTTAGCCGCGACGAAACTTTGCTGACGACCGGTAAATCGAAGCTCGGGGGAAATTTATTCCGAAGTTCGGGGCAACTCCGACGGCGATCCGAATTATTTTATCCCCGTGCCCCGTAACCGACGACTATCAAACGCGCCCGTGCCGCCCCTGGACCCAATATCGGCCGCCGGAAACTGAATTTAATCGCAGCCAGATTGCGGATGAACTTTCGCGTAAAGTAACTTTGTTAGCCCTTTCCCAGACAGCGCGTTGTATACGAGGCGCGACCGTCTGCCATGTCCAGGGGTGGGAAAAATTATTAGCCGGGTGGAGGGAGGGGCTGAGTCTTCGCGAAAGTGCACTTTTGTGTCCCAGCTAAACCGATTCCCAGACGCTTTAAAATCAAATTTATTTACATCTTCAGGTACAGAATCTACTCTAAGACAAATATACATATTTTTTATAGTCATAGCGATAGTCCACGATATTCAGTTTGATTCAGAGGTTCGGTCTTACGAATGTTCTGAATTTATGGCGCGTGAAGGAGACATGTCATAAATTAATATAATCTTAGCATTTCATTTTTTACATAAGTGCATATATTCTCCATACGTTTAACATACATTTTTCGTATTCATTTGTGTCACGTAAAATCTGCAGTCTGTTTTATTTTGGAGCGATCGCGCGACCGAGACGGACGCGTTGATGGAAATTCGCGAACTCGCCGCAGAGAAAGGGAAAATACTCGTTTAAAAGGCTTTGTGTCGTTTCTAAGAATATGCAAGTTTGGAACAGCTGTGAAACATTTTACGTAGTTTTCTGTCACGTTTCATAGACTGAAATATTAATTTGCACGCATAATTTTATATCACGCTATTAATAGTAGCAACCATTGTTTGTGTAACAATACGAAGTTAGACATTTCCATTGTTTTCGTGTGTTCCACACTGCCTGCTAGTATATTAAATTAACTCAAGCAAGTTAGACAAGATAGAAAAAATGGCGATCACAGTAGGTAAGGAGCTAAAAGATGAATTCCCAAAGCGTTGCTATAAACTGCTAGCGAAACTAAAACTCGTGAACTTTGATAACTGCTAAACTAAGCGGATTCTGATCGTCTGGAGGGAAAATATTAACCCCGTGGAATATTTTAGGTATCGATTTGTAACGCGGATGCTTCTCCGACGGAGCTATAATTTATTATGGTATTAATAGACGTTTCGATGATTCGGTGAGGGGCATATTCGGTAGGCAAACAAAAGCGTCGGTAAAGCGAAATAGGCGTCCGATGTGCCGACGCGTCTAGTCGGTCTTTCGGTCGGTCGGTCGATGCTTCGCTTTCGCCGTTGTCGAGCGTGTGCGGCGGAACACGCTGGTCCTGCGGGATGCGCGTATGCACGGCCGCCACCACCACCATCGCCATCGCCACGACCACCATCGCATAGCAGCACGCCGTGACTAGGGAGCCCTATGTACGGTGTACACACGTACGCGCGTCCAGGGAGGGTCGGGAGGGCGTCTCGGCGCCATGCTGATTTGCATGCGCCGCCATGACGGCCGCCACCGCTCGAGCGGGGGTTGCGCGACGTACGGGACGGAGGGTTCGGAGGGTGAGCATCGATCGCTTTCTCCTGTCCGCCCGCTGCTTACCCCTCTTTCGCCCCTCTCGACCCCCCTCCCTCCCCCTCCGTTCTCCGCGTGCCCCCCCGTAGCTGCCAGTTCTCTTCCTCGTTTCGCGTTTCACGCTCGTTTCTCCGTCCCTTTCCCTCTGTTCCGCGTCTTCCTTCCATCCTCGTCGATTTTCCTCGCTTCACGGTGTGTTATCTTTTCCCTCTTGCTTCGTCCCTCCCGCGCGGCCTCGTGTACAGACCGAACAACCCAGCTCCAATAACCACCACTGACGCCTAAAACCAGAAAACAACGGCCCGACTCGCTCTGTTCCTCTGTCGCGACCCTCCCTCTCGGAACGTTTTTTCCCCCCCTCTCTCGGGCGTCGCAAAAATTCCCTTTCGTCGCTGGAGAAAGCTCGTCGGTTTCTCTCATCGAGCAACGT
The DNA here is from genome assembly GCF_051014445.1 of Colletes latitarsis. Taxonomy (NCBI): domain Eukaryota; kingdom Metazoa; phylum Arthropoda; class Insecta; order Hymenoptera; family Colletidae; genus Colletes; species Colletes latitarsis. The sequence goes on along the minus strand of NC_135135.1, from coordinate 18,960,656 downwards.
CGAACCCTTGTCCTAGACTTCTCACCTGGATCCTCTGGCTTCTTTCGGATCCATTTTAAATGCCCCCCCGTCTGTGGTACTCATTGGCTGAAACGAGCTCGAGTTATTGGAACTTGATTATTCGAGCTCTCCTCGGGCATAATAAGCTACGATTGTGCAGCTCAAAGGGGTAAAATGATACTTTCTACGATGAAAGAACTCTCCTAAAATTTCCTAGCCATCGACGTTTCGTTGGTCGAGAACATTTGTTACCAGTCGGTATCAAGATTGTAAGGACATCAGAGATGATTCGAACACTTTAAACTTAAGGACACAAACTGTATTATTTAACATTACGATAAACTATTTGATACAAAGTACATAAAAGACTTCAGAGTGTCTCTCTGCTGTCGAAGTCGAACCCTCTCGACTCCTATCTACGTATCGTAAACAGAAGAGTCATCAACGATAATACTTCCTTCAACGTTCCTCGTTTAAGACATATACACTAATATACATTTCCTACAAGATAGGTAAAATAATATAACGAGACTGACAACCGATCGGGCGAAGAGACCGATTCGAGCGTGGTTGAAAAATTGTCTGACCACCGACAGTCTCGTTCCACTTGCGCGGAACCGTTGCGGATAACCGAAATCTTGACTCGACGAAAAGGAGGAGCGCCTTGATACATCATCGAACGCGTTCAGGTGGTTCGAGGGTGAGAAGGAAAGCGGCAACGAGCCAGCGAACAACGGACGCAGCCGTCTATTTACTTATGCGGCCGTGGATGAGCTCGCCGGGGTGGCTGAACGCGGTGGGGGTGTAAGGGGTCGATGCCTCTGGCTCTGTTTGTTTTCGTTGGACCACATAGCGTGATACGTTTGCGTAATGCGCCACGTCCGTCGTCCTTTCCTCCGCTACAACCCCCTGTTCCGCCCGGCTCAGACTGCCGGGGGGTGACGGTCGTTGCGGCGGAATCTGCCGGGCGGTAACTCATCCGCGCACTCCTATTCTCGGATATGTTTTTCCCGCTTCCCTCTACTCCCCTCTTTTCTAGCCGATATTCTGTCGCGAAGATGCACAATGCCACGGGTTAAGCTTATTAAAAATAAGGAATCGTTTCATTTTCATCCCTTCGTTCGATTACGCGCCGAGTACCATTGGAACCTGAATCTATATTAGTCACTCGTATGTTGGTGTCAACTGAGTTTTATTATGTTTCTCTATAAAATAACTGTCTTTTTGTATGTTTACAAGCATCTAAACTTTATTATTGGCGTACATTTTACGTCCGTAATGAATACGAAATGTCCTCGTTATTGCTCTGATGTAGTTATTTTAGATTGTTTTTAAAATGCAACTAATGCAAAATTAAATAAATAAACTGCAACGGGACGAGTACGAACAATTAAGAAGAGAATATTGAACGACGAGTTCCCCAGCGATCCGTGTAGTTTAGAGTATATATTTGTCTCAATTACAAATGGAATTGACCGGAGCGCGATAAAGTTTTCGTCGCCTCCTCCGCTTCTGCGGCCATTGCTTTCCGTTCGCTTGTGCTCTGCCAGCCCCACCGCGTTTTTCGTTCGTTTTTGCAGAGGCGTCGATGGGTGCACGGGAACGGGGAGGAACAAAAAAAAAAACAAAAACGGCTCTCCGCCGCGCGAGATGGAACGCTTCGACGAGCGCGAGTCGACGACATCGCCACCCTCGAGCGTTTCGCGCGATGATCGATGCCTGGAAACAAGTGGATGCGAAATACGTCGAGTGCCATCGATCGTCCAGCGATCTTTCCAGCTACGAGGTCTGCGATTTTAACCCCACGACAAACCATAAGTCGCTTATTATCGAAGCTACCCGTCGATATTCGAGACCATTTTGATACGTTAAATCGTCATTAATCGACACCACTAACAGGGAAAAGGTGGATGAATATTTTGATTTTAAAGAATATTAAAAAAGTACCTGAACTAAAAATTTGTTTCGGTTTCTTGTTCGCGACGATGGTTGTAGTCTAATTATTTTTCAATACTTTTTCGATAATCTTCCTTTTCTCTAGCGCGAACGGACTTTAAAAAAGCAATGAATACTTGAACGAAAAAAGTTCGTAAAATGGAGTTTTTATTTCAGAGCAGCGTTTCTCAATCGTGTTCCAATCGCGACCCACTTTTATAATAGCCAAACACGAGACGTTAAAACTAGATATTTAAAAATATTATCGTAACTTCATATTTTTAATTAAAACAGCGTTTCATAGAATACGAATGCATACGATTCCTCGGTTCCCGCTGTAATTATGCGTAAACTATAGAATCTACGGGGCGTATCGAAAGTCGAGGCATTAAGGCGCAATTTGTCTACCGCGATACACAAATACGTAGATCTTTACGTCAGGAAAAAGAAGATCCGTGTAAAAGGGCGGTCCGTGAATCCTGACTACTAATGGATCCGGTGACACGCGGTAGGCCGTCGTAAATGACCGCACGCGTGTAATAAGATAATTGACCGTTTCGTTCGACGACGAGAGGATCGAGCTGGCAGGTGATGACGCTCGATGACAGCAATTTGCCTTCGCTAGCACGCCTAGCAAAGTGCTCGCTTCCGGTCTGAGCGTAGCGTCCGGGAGCCGGCGTGTCTGCGATCTGTTCTTGGATCGCGCGATATCCGCTCGTCAAGGTGTTATTTTAACACGCGGAAGATTGCACGAAAGGATCACTGCTGCCGATCTACGAGACAACGAAACCGATCTGCGTCGGCGCGCGTTTTATTGTTCCTTAGATGTTTTGCCTTTCTCACGGTTCGAGAATCCGTTTGCACAGTTTCGACGGAAGCACACGGAGTAGCTTTCAATTTCAATCTCTCGACTTACGATTTAATTACAAATAATTTTGTAACATACTTCATTTTGTTTAAATTTGTTCGTACAAGGAATGCTCACGCACTCTTACAGTATTTACGACGCAAATACGTGGGATTTCCATAAAATTGGTTTCGTTTGAACCATCGTTAAAAATCGTAATTAATCATTAGGAAACTGAATCGAAATAAATGAGTTCTGTATTTTAGAAATCGCGGAAGATTGTTTCTCCGGTCGTGTCCGAGTACGCGAAAACCGGATTACGGGAGGATGGAAGAGGTTTGGCGTCCAGCGGATCCGTGAAACGAAACGAGGCGGGTAGGGCTCGCGGAAACGTCTATCCACCCACGCGGGTAAATAAAAGGAGCCACGAATTCTGGCCGCGTAAAACACGCGATCCGCGCGCGGCGGAGTCTCCCGTATCGCGAGAAAGAGCCTGAAGAGCGGATGGAAAGCGAGATCTAGAGGGTGAGAAAGATGCCTGAGAGGGGAAAGCGGAGAAAGAGAGTACGGGTTACGGAGCAGTACGAAGTACGGGGCGAACGGCGTGGACCCCTTGGATGGTTGCCTCATGAAAGATGCATAAGACGACTCACCGGGGGCGCGATAAAGAGTCGACAACAGACAGACCGACAGTCACCCCTGTGCACCCCCTCTAATACCCCGATGCAATACACTGCCACCCTGCGTAAAGGAATACCGGGATGCGGCAGCCACCCACCGCAGGGGGGGGGGCGTCTCCCACTATCAATTAATTGTAATCTAGATTGATGGATCCGATCCGCGTCCGTATCGGAGATTAGTCTCGCTTCTGTCGCGGACGACGTCGCTCTGGCTACCCCCTCGGAAGAAAGGATGTTTCTCGTTCACGAGAACGCCGCGCCAGCGGATCCGCGTTCCTAGAAACAACAACGGGAGGAGATCGGAAGATCGGTTCGGATCGAAGGGATGGTGGTTGAAGACGAGGTTGCCCCGACTACGCAACGCACGGAGCTACGTTCCCGAGGTCTCTGGGCTAATGGCATGCAAGCGAGCGGTGGCGATGGCGGCAGCCTCCCGTTCCGTCGCGGCCGGTCGATAGGCATTAGCATTTTTATGGGTCTATCCCGCTTACGTGCTACGGTGCCCCGTGGCACCTAGATTCTTCAACGTTGTTCACGCACGCCTCGTACGCGTACAACGTAAACCCACGGTCAAACGTTCCGAGTTGGCGAGTTTCCCTGCCGAGTCATTCACCTCCCGTCTCGTCTTTCGCCCCTGAGATTCATAATTTTTTGGTACCACCGATTGGCAGCTTATCGACAATTAACGAGGGGACAAATTTCTTACCTGAGAAGAAAACCATTGAATATTAGCCCCTTGACAATTCAATTTTATTTAAATTTGTTCGTACAAGGAATGGCCACGAACGAGAATAGATTTGTTTTAGGAACACCTCGTGAATGTAAAAATGTGGTGATTTTTATACAGGGTGTTCGGCCACCCCTGGGAAACATTTTAATAGAGAATTCTGGAGGCCAAAATAAGGCGAAAATCAAGAATACCAATTTGTTAATGGAGGCTTCGTTAAAAAGTTATTAACAATTAAATTTAAAAATTTCAAATCGTTTTGGAAAAATTATTTTTGTTTGCGGGGGTCAATTACAATCATTTTCGGTCATTACACATACCTTCGAAATCCTATCCACTTTCGAGAAAAAAATTTGAGTAAGTGCTGAAAGTTTTCGGTGAAAAAAAAGACTTTCGAATCGTCTTGGAAAAATTATTTTTAGTTGCAGGGGTCAATTGCAAGCATTTTTGGTCAACAGACATACCCCCGAAATCCTACTCAGTTTCGAGAAAAAAATTCCTTACCAAAAATCTATTTTCTGGCCAGAAATGTCTGCCCGAATTTTCATACGAATCTTTAAAACGTCATAACTTCTGAACGGATTGAACGATTTTAATGTTTAAAAAAGCAAATTACGTGTATTTGGATGGAGAATATGTACAAATCGCAAAAATATTCGAAAAGTTGGTCCTTGACCCCGCAAAATGAAAAAAACACCATAAAAATGGTCCAATTTTCAAACTGCCATAACTCCTACAATTGTGAATATATTTCAATGAAACTTTTTTCTGAAGTAGAGCTCATGGGTACCTACAAAAAAGTATTAGACAACTTTTCTGTAGGGCGTCAAACAAAATTACTAACAATGAAAAAGGAATTTTTAAGAAAAATTGACGGGGGGGGGGGGGGGGGGGGTAGTGCCTAAATTTTTCGACGAAAAAAAAAATTTCGAATCCTTTTAAAAAAATTATTCTTGGCTACGAGGGTCAATTACAATCATTTTTGGTGAATACATATACCCTCGAAATCCTACGCATTTTCGAGAAAAAAATTCAGTAATGTGGACAAATTTTTCGAAGAAATTAAAAAATTTCAAATCGTGTTAAAAAAATTATTTTCAGTTGCAGAGGTCAATTATAATCATTTTTGGTGAATAGGTATACCCTCGAAATGCTACGCATTTTCGAGAAAAAAAATTCAGTACGGTCAGAACTTTGAACGTTAATAACTGTTTTACGAAGCCTTCATCAACAAATTGGTATTCTTGATTTTCGTCTTATTTTAGCCTCTAGAATCCCCCATTAAAATTTTTCTCAGGGGTGGCCGAACACCCTGTATATAAAACTCGATGACCAGTGAGTAAAATTGTAACGAGTCAAATTCGTCATTGTATGGTAAGGGGTTAAGCAATCGTACAGAACCAGTAATCTAACTAGTGTTTTCAAATTCAACATAATTTTTTACCACATCCATTCCGAGGCATTCAGCTCAGTGGGGGAAGGTTACAACAAAAATGTTCTCTCGATCTAGAGCGTTGTAAATTTCAAATGTCAAGCAACAATTTTCGAACATCCATTTTTTGACAGTTCGAACAGAATGTAGCCTCGAAGCATCGCTGTTGCATTATTGTGTATGTGACCGGTAGCGAGGTGGGTGGCTCCACGAGGGGTCGAGCGCGGGATTAGCCGATATTCGGGGAAAGGAGCGATAACGCGAACGAAATCCGCGCGCGTTTTTCCCGTCGTAACGTTCTTTGGCGTATCGTTGAGCGAGTCGCAGCGCGAGTCCAACGGGGGAGAAAAAAAGTCGATAATAAATGGATTGCCGCTACCAGGTACAGCTCCGGTCCTCTGCCACGCCGATGACCAGCCGAAGCCGCGGTGAAAAAACTTGCACCGCGTATGCGATCGACTTCTTCGGCAAATCGGCCGATCGCCGACTAATTGGCGATCGTGCCGTATGAGTGACCTCTTTCTGCGACCGCTGAAAAACTGCGAGAACACGACGACACGGAATTTCGATCAAAAAGCAGCTCGAAAGAACGGACGAAGCCACGGAGGCTGTAATCGATCCCGCGGTTCTGTTGCATTCAAATAGATGGAGTGTGTTTTTTTTCGGAACAATGCGTGAGAATTCTACCGTGAAGTCAAGCATCGAAATAATCATTTTTCCATATTCCGCGTTTTACATTTCTGGTCGACCAACTTAGGAATACTCATTAAGAGTCGATTTTGAAAAAATTCTTTATAAAATGATTTTAAGGTTCTTAGCACTGTTGGAATATGGAAATTCGAGTATGGGCCTAATCGTGATATCTGTTATCATACAATAGACATTGTATTGCTGCCATCTAGGCTTTGTACCAGTGCTGTGTACGTTGTCGACCTCTCTGTACAGTCTTGTATCGGCAGCTAAAGCGAACACGTCTTTGCATATAAATTCTTGTGAATATACAACTGTGATTTCTTTAATTATTATTTCACCAACCAACAAGCACGAATACGGTATCGTATCGACTATTACGGTATAATGTCCTCACGCGACGTGCAACAAATGTGATGTCGAAAGAGCATGCTTGTCTTTAACCCGCCAGTGGTACACCTGTACAGAATCTCGTTTACAAATTTCGTAAAATCGTTTTATTAACACTTAAATTATCAAGCTATACCAACAGTTTTCTAATTTACAATCTGTTGACAATCAGGGCATGAACAGACTTTATGGGTATTGCAAATAAATCGGTAAAAAATAGAGTTCGGAATGCAGTACCAGACTATAGTGTTCCAAGGTTAAAGTGTTCTCGATAAATGAATGAATGCATGAAACTAGTAAAATTAAAAGTGACTTTTATGAGAACGTAAATTGTACACCTGCCGTTATTGATACGCGTTTTTTTCTGCGAACGTTCTGATCGATTTAATCGTTAAATATGGATAATATAGAGACAGCCGTTTATAAAATCACAAAAATCATTCTATTTCTCGACCATCGATACGAATAGTTGATAGCTTCTAGATGTAAACGCGGCGCGAATAATCCAACAACAAGTTTCCAATCAACCGTACGGATCGATAAGACTCGAAAAGAAGGGAAGTAGGTCCCACGCGAACTGGTAATCGCCTAGTCACCAATTGTTGCACGACAGTGCCAGACCTCTAGTCGCGAGTGTAACCAAGGACACATTGTTGCAACTTGATTAGTATGTTCTATCGCGTCCAGCATATTCGCCAGACGTAGGGCTTTCAGGCTTCCACTTGCTACGGATCGATGCAACGAGTAAAAGGTGCTAAAACCTGTCAGGAATTAATTAAACGAATCAATGATCTTGGCATACGTTGATAACAACGCGTTCGCAAAACTATATCGTTGGGAGGTCGTCGATGCATTATAGAAAATCATTACGTTCGCATAATATAAATTAATAATTCAAGGAATATTGTGTGGAGTACGCTGATTCGTTCCTCGTTACGATAATTAAAGTAAAAGAGAGACGATAATATATTTTAACGCGTTAAAATAAAACAAGAAGTACTCGATTAAAAAATTTCCTATTCCCGTTTGAAATAGAATTTGCTCGAGTCTGGTATTAATTCCATCGCTGACTGGATTTCCGTGACGATCGGAAAAGTCGATTGCCTTCGACATTTTCCAACTTCGATCCCATTTTCCGCGGCAGTCGCGTTCTAAGGTGCGGTCCGGCTTCAAGGTCGACCCAGAGGCTGTCGATCAGGGCAACGAAACGTTTACGATTCGTAGTCAGAGATCGCTGAAACTGGTCGTAACGACCGTCGCGGCGTGTTTCGAAGGCGAAGGAGTAAAGGCGCGCGAAGGCATCTCGCACGACCTATGGGGTGTTTAGTGCGTATTACGGGGAAAAGGCGGCCATGGGGGTTGGCGAGCAGGGTCGAAGGGAGCGACGGAGGGGAAGCCGGCCAGAGAGAGCCCAGAGGGAGAGGACGGGACGCGTCGAAGGGTCGGAGGGTCCGCGGCGAAACGCGCCTGCGCGTTGCCATGGCCACCGTGTCTATACGCCCCCTCTTCCGCGAAAAGGGGGTATATATCCCGTTCCAACAGCACTCGTCCCCCCTTTAGTCACTCCATCTCGTTCTGTCACCGTTCGTTCTCCGCGCCCTGCTGCCCACTTTGAGTTCCTCTGTCCCGGAATCCTCCATCCCCCCCTGTGCTTTCTTTCTCTTCTCGCAACGCCGCGTCTACGCGGATTCTCGTACGTGCGACTCCCGACGACGATGTCCCGATCGAGATACGTGCTGGACCTTCCCAGGCATATACTCCGTGGAACGAACGCAACCGTCTCTGTTTCGACCAGTTTCCAGAGGGCTGTTTAGTAACAAATACGTCCTGAGACTCTTGGATCCCCATAATTCCAGTCCTAAATAGTCACGAGGTCGCCATATTCGTTCCATCAACTGTACTATCGATGTTCCGTTGCATGACACACTATTATAGGCTCGCTCTGTCGCGTTGGAAAGTTATGGTGCATCCTCCGGGACGAAAGTCCCAAAGAAGAAGCAACGAGACAGCGGTGAGCACCTCGAATCCAAAGGGTGGGGATCCTGGAGGGGATCAGGCGGAGCGAGTGACCGAAAAAGTTGGGTACTCGGCAACTTACGATCTCCGCACAGTAGGTCTTGGGAGCCGTGGCCTGTTTCGCGCGGAGCCGGTGACCCAATTAAACGACGACGGTCGCGGGCCGTTTTTTGGACGACCGTGAAACGAGAGGGGAGGGCCGAAAAGCTGGCGAATCGGCGACGTCTCGCGCATTTGAATAATATTCGTGTAGCGCTGGCCGTGGAGGAGTTTTTCGGCCCGATTCCGTCCTCGTAAAAACATCACGGATCCCCGGGCCCTCCGTCGTTTCTGTTCAAACAAAACCACCTTGTCCGGGCCCGCGGTTTTTTCGACTTTACATTCAGGTCCACGTTTTGTTCGGCGACTCGACGACGGACGGACGGACGGACGGGACGAAGGAACGGACAGACGGACGTGAGACGGGGACAGGTAGAAAAAAAGACGTGGTGCACCGAAAGTCGAGAACACACCGGATGGAGCGACGCGACCGCCTACTTCGACCGCGGGACACGCTCCGTTACGCACGCACGCACTCACGCACTCGCGCACTCGCGCATCGCTTCACCTACGGTGTCCCCTCGGCATGCAGAGCACGAGTGCTTTTAAATATATCAGGCATCGCGACCGCGCCACGACGAAACCGAGTCGCCGTGATCGGACGTTTCCTTACCTGACCAACGAACTCGATGGGAATGGAAATTTGGAAATCTGCCAGGAAACGTTCGACGAACAGGATACGAGGGAGCCGCGCGCGATTACGAATTCGCTGTCGACGATACCCGACGCCCGCGAATCAAAACATCGAGAATTAATCGAGAGTCGTCCAAGCGCCAAGAGCTCGGAAACGTATCCGGGAAATTGGCCCCAGAGATTCCATGGAAGTCGCTTTTGACATTTTTCGAAACGGACCCGGGTTAAGGAGACACTCCATAAAACTCGATTCTTTGTCGACGAGACCCGTAAACTGGGGATTCTTGAAAAAGAGACTTCGCTATTCCCCGCTGTTCCACGTCCCATTCGCGAATACTAAAACTGCAGAACTTATTTAGATATCGTGGAGAACACAACCGGAATTCGTACAGACCACAAATATAGAACCGCCAATATAAATAGAAGTTGTTCAGACATCCTAGAGAACTCGATTGGACGTCGCAAAGAACTCGCTCAGAAATCGTAGCAAATACGCTCATTATATTCTTCCGACGCACAACTTGAATTCATACTGGCCGCAAACAAAACCTGCGGCGAATACGAATCGAACTCCTTTGGACGTATCGGGAAACTCGTTTGAATAGGTTCGAACCGTGTTATTATTTAATTGAAAGAATTCTTCGACGCTGAGGAATTTACGAAACTTCTAATTCCAGTTGACAATTCTTCCCCTTGTTAGATATTCAATGGAAATAGGCTGTGATAAATGATCTTTTATTTTTGCACTGTGTGTAACAAGTACATTCGTTCTGCGCATTTACAGAGAGAGTGAATATAATTACACAACGGTCCTCGATTGTCTCATCGTAATCATCCTTGTTGCTTTAGAGATTGATAGATGATGACGTTGCCAAAAATCGCGGATTCTCAACGCCCCCGAGCAAAACTGTGCGTGTACGAACTTTCTATTACAGCAAATAACTTCCACCGTAGCTTTGTACATCTGAAAACTATCGACTGCAGTTGAATAAACGACTCTCGAAACGAACGATGGCGCTCTGTACGTCGGGACCGGAGAAATTCTTTCTTCCGCCACGGATTTGTATCGTTTTATGCTGTGTTTTGTAGTGTCGTCGCGGAGCGTGTGTATACGCGGGTCGTTTGCTTAACCGCGGCCACCACCGCACGAATGCTTAGAATTTCTCTTACGCAACAACCTGTTTTACGAGCCGCATTATCCCACGCGATTCGTGTCGCGCGTGGGCTACGGCATTGACTGGCCGCTGCGTTTATGACGAAGTTAGCGAGTCGCCGTGCAACGATAAACGGCCTTTGGGCACCTCGATCGGAATACTTATGCCTGTATTACCGAACCGTGCTCGAAAAACGATCCCCGCTGGCCAGGAATCGATCCTCGCGGACGGGTCGAACGCCGGGGATTCGCGATTAATTTTTTGAATCGTCGCCTCCGTGCGGAGATCGCGCTCGAACAGGCTGTAAACAACTGTACACGGTAATTTTCCACGATTATTTCTCCGGTTTACGCGACACCGTGTATTTTACTGTTTCTTCTCGTCGTACCGGGAATCGTCCAACGTACAGGGTAACTGTTTTTATTAAGTATTTAGTGTTATTTAACGTTTAATTAACTTTGTATCTAATTATGAATAAGCAATGTTTATATTCTTAGAATTATAGACGATTTAAGTATAAAAAATTAAAACGTAAAGTAACGATCTGACGGTAGGAAAGTCTGAATATAGTTGTAACACTTGACGCGGTACTTAAACACATCAAGTTAATAATATGCTCCTTAGTTTAGCGCGCCGCGTAAATTATATACGAATAACGTTAATGATCCAGAAAAGAATTCTGTAAAATTATCGTAGGACTTGTAACGTAGAGTAATGCGATTAATTGGTTCAAAAGAGCCATAATGGAGTAAAGGGCTTACATTATATAACATATAGGTATCTTCCTGAACGATCTAGGTGGAACATGAAGTTTAAATCCAAGAGGGGTGTGCATTTGATTAAGCCATTTAGTATTCTAATTAAGAATGTAAGATTAGCTACTAATCTACATTCATCGCTGGTTTCTAAGTTAAGCTCCAACGATATTGATTGTAATCATACTCAGAAAATAGGATTTACGAATTTCCTATCTAATTACGTGGATACGTTTATCGATTTGGAACGATATTTTTCAAAAACCATACATCAGAAGGTACGACTTATAGCGTTGCCTCCCATGCTCACCACCAGAGGGGTCGCGTTCTCACAAGCGCTTGACCGACCCCTCGGTTGCTATACACTCGTCTAAGACAGAGCCTGCTAGAAAGCCTTACTGATGAGTCCACTAGCAGGCCCGAATGAAACGCGCCCCCTCCTTTCCTTTTCTGCCTTCCTACGATTCTCACGAGTCCCAACCTGCAGCTATGCAGCGCCACAAACTTAAAAAATAAATATTTCCGAGCTGTCCGGGGTCAGCGAACACGTACACTCGTTGGGCCCAACCGGGTGGCCCATTACGATCACGCAACAACGGTTATGGGTGCCGCGTTCGTCACATGAGATTTATTATTTAATAAATCTTCGAAAGGAATTCGTGTCTATGCCACTCGGAGCGAATCGAGAAAGGCTGCTGCCAGTTATTTCAAGTCGTAAAGCTGTTCGATCGAACGGAACTTAAAAATATTAAAATTTAATTAGCGACGTCGAACGTTCGAAATACACCGTGCTTAATTACGGTAGGTCTTATTTGCTTCCCGTCGCCTAAGGTACGGTACCGCGACGTTAAGCGGATTCGAACGACGAACGCCAGCAAACGGAGGCTGATCGAGGGAGCAGAGAGAAGAAGGACAGATCGAAGGAAGAGGAACGGTTTATTTCCCCATTGGCGAAACGGGGGGCGTTTAAGCGCGCGCGCGCTCGCGGCCAAAGGGTCCGCCGTTCGGAATAAAAAAAAGACTGTTTATGATTTTTCTATTGAAGCGTAACTAGGTGGCACGCGAGGTGCTACGGGTAATAAAGTCCTTTACGCGGCAACTAACCGCAGCGTTCGAGGGTTCGACCGTGCGCCGGCTGCGTTTACCGTTTACTATCGCCGTTACAGCCGCTCGTACACATAAATCGCTTTACGATCTGTCGCTAAAAACGGATTTCATGCGAAAGTAGATGGCTGCCAGCGACCGCAACCCGCGTTCCGGTGAAATCGACTGGCCCGCGTAGACGAGGCTCGTTCTCGGACTTCCGTGACCATCGGCGAACGAGAAATTCTCGCCCCTAATCGCGGACCCGTCGAAACTTGACTCTCGAGGATCGTAACTTCTCGCCAAGATCCCGAAACGTAACCAAGTTATGTATATAGTAAAAAATTTAAGATCTTGTAAAGGACGTAAATTTCAATGCGTCGGAGTTTTATGTCAGCGTGGTCGTCGCTGCCTTGTTAAAACTCCTCGTTGGCTTTCGAGAATCCTTAAACGTAATCAAATTAAAAATTTGAGATCTATAGAGGGTGTAGATCGCATTCAGACCAGTTTTATTAATTTTTTCTTGCCTCGTGATAAGTAATTTCTGGCTCGAGCGAGACGTTAAGAAAGCAACGATTACCGTAAGCGAGTTTAAGGCGCATCGTCCGGTCGGAGGGTTTTTGTTCCCACGTCCGTTTCGCGATTTTGAGGAACGCGTCTATGGTTCGGTAGGAAGGTGTCTGAGTCTGTAAAGTGCAAATGAGTGGTTGAGCGGACGCAAAGGGGGGCTGGCAGAGGGACGGCGAAGAGGGTTGGACGCGAACGGAACGGAGGACAAGATGATGGATGGTCCCTCTCCACCCTTGGTTGGGCTACGCGAACCGAGGGCGTCCCGACGCTGACGACGATGCTGACGCTAATGAGCAAAATATGAGGCGCCACCCCCTTCCTCCTCTTTCCCTGGTTACCAGGGCCCGCAGTCTGACACCCTCCTCGATTCCGTCTCGCGTTCTCCTCCTCTCTGGGATTTTCGTTCCCTTCCACCCTCGCCAGGTATCGATTGTCGCCGTGCGTTCTCCAAAAGAATAAAAAGACGACGAGCGTCGATGGGTGGCGGACGGGTGGGAACGAGGGAACCCGGAACGAAAACAAGACGATCTATCCGGCTGATTACTTTCGCCCTACCTCCGGACGAATAGCGAAAGGACTCTCGACCGTTCCTCGCCGGAAGGGAACCCGACGACACGTATAGGTGGCTGAGACTTCGCGAAAGTTCGCGCCTCTGAAAGCGTCCCGTGTACCTTACGCCTTCCCAACGCTCGAAAGTTCCCTGTGCATGGATCGAAAGCTTATCGTCGATCGTTCCGTCGAAAATTACGATCTGGGATCGGACAAGGCGTTTCACGTCGGCTTTCCATTACGCTTTTGCAAAACTTTTCTTTAAATTTTTCTTACTTGTAGCAGTAGTATTAATTATTTGAAAGTTAGACACGCATATGTCTCTGCAAAGCCTCGAGCATAAATGTTTTAAAAAAAGAGCTGCACTAACGCTGGCGACCCATGTGCCTGAATGCTTTATTCGCGTACTGTAATCGTTCGAAGTAGAATACGTCGCTAATTTAATTCAGATTTTCCAAGCGTCAACCAGCGATACCTTTACTTTAGTATACTCGAGATCGAAATGCGTTCCTGTCGCCCTTTCTCCTGTATCTTATCGCGTCGCAGTGACCAGAAGGGGTGTGAAGCGTGGAACGGGTCGGGGGTGGTTTATCGCGGCGGCAGGAAGACGCGATAACGCGAAAGTCGTCGGACGTATATACCGTTTATCGTGAAATCTAAATAAGTAACGGTGGGCAGTAAATGCGAGCGTAACGAGCGAAGCTTGTCGCTCCCGCCGCGCAGATACAGGGAGGAAGGAGGAGAAACGAGCGGAATTAACGAGGAGCTGACCGTGTCTCCACAGAGTTTCGCAAGAGCGCATCTCCCTAAGAGGAACGAGCCACCTTGGCCCCGTCGACGGTGGCCGTCAGGACGCGGACGGGGTTAGCGCCGGATGTCCACACTCGTTTTTACCGCGAACCGGGATGCTCCGTCGGCGAAAAAGGGACCCGTTTAATTTCATTTTGCTGGCACCGCCCCCGTGCTCTCGTCGCCCGAAGCGACGAGACGCCGCGAAAAAGGAGTCGACCGTCGTTTTACGACCGTCTCCCCTTGCACCCCTGTTCCATTGCTCCTGTCGACGCCGCTTCTGCGGATCTACTTTCCTCCGAAAGCTACTCCGTCGAGACTTTACGCCGCTACGCCCTTTGCTTTCGTTCCTGGTCCCGGCGATATGCCTACAGTTTTTAATCACTCGAGCAACGATCACCCCCCAAAGGCACTCTGGAAGGAACGCCGGTCTCGATTGGTCAGTAATTGTAAACAGAATGCAATTAGAAAGATAGGAACGTCTATCGAAAGTGTTGTATTTGGAGGATCATGTAACAGCATCTCTCTTGTCTATCTCCCATTTCGTGAGTCTTCTTGTCAGTGAATGTGAGGCATTATCAGCCTTAAGTGGACACTCAATCTCAACTGAATTATTTCACTTAATCTTGATTTTTACCAAATGAGTAAATGGAAATCAACTTTCCTTTGAAACATTTAAAAAATAACGAACTAATGGAGGATTACATAAATTTTCAAATAATTAACAATTTACTTAAGGGTTAAGTAAACTTTGCAACCAAATATTTGCTTGTCCAGGAGTATCTACGTATTATTAAGTCTTCTTATTATTATGTGTGACATTTTTAATATAGAATAGTAATCCTAGTTGACGGTAGATCCTCGATTATTGCAGAATTTCTACAATAATCGAAATAACCGATCCAACAAATTCGATTTTTGCTATCAACATGAAACATCGTAAGCGTGACTCCCTTTGATAGGGTCTGACCAAAATTACTTAAATCTACTAGTTCAATCGATGTAGGAATCCAACACGTGGGTGTGCGCGCGATCGCTCGACACTCGCCCTGGCCATGGACCAATTTCTAACGAAAACCGATTATCGAATTTAAATGTACAATGAGCCATTGTGCGTAGGGCAGCGTCGGAGAAATTTGTGGCTGTGGCGCGAGGTTGAGTCAGAGATGCCAGATTCAGCACCCGGTGCCCTACTCACACATACCAGATCACGCGTACGTGAGCTCGTAGAGTTTCGGAAAGTCGACAAAGGCAAACTGACACATGCCGTCTTTCTCGATTATTCCGAAGCTGCCCGACGTAATTTCAGACCGCCTCGTGGGAGTCGAGAGAGAAAGGCTCACATTTGCCTTCACGCTTTTAACAACTGAAATCCGACCTCCCGTCAACGGCATACGATTCGGAATCTCGACTGCCCAGGTATTTTTACTTGCCTTTCCTAGAGTTCATTACTAAACTCTGCAAATTACTCCTGGTTTCTATTTGCCTCTGATGACCTCTGATGACCAGTGCTGACAAAAGTATACAACACCCGACAACTTTTGACACCATACAGCGACTGTTACTGACTGCTCCTGATTACTGCTTGCCTCTGCTGGACTGTGCTGACCATCGCTTATATTTCTGACAACCTATAACGATTACTACTGACTTCCGCTAACCTCTGTTGGTCTTTGCTGATCTCTGTCAGCGTGTGCTTGTCTCTGCTGAACTTTCCTGGCCTCTGCCGAACGCTACTGACCACTACAGGTATGTCTGATAATGTATAACGATTAATACTTACTACTGCATGCCCCTACAAGACTCTGCTTGCCTTTGCAGGTTTCTGCTTGCCTGCACATGCCTTTGCTGGCCTCTGCTGAACACTGCTGACCACCCCTGATGCTTCTGACATCCTATAACAATTACTACATGCTACTGTTCGTCCCTGCTGATCTTTGCTTGTCACTGCATGTCTCTGCTCGTCTCTGCTGACCGCTGCTGACCACCTCTGATGCTTCCGAGAACATATAACGCTTACTACTTGCTACTATTCACCCCTGGTGATCTCTGCTTGCTACTGCTGACCACTGCTGACCACCGTTTATATTTCTGGCAACGTACAACGATTACTACTGGCTACTGCCACCCTCTCCTGACCTCTACCAACATCTCCCGACGTCACCTGACCATCGCTGACCAGCGCTGACCAGCGCTGACCACTGCTGACCGTTGCTGACAAATTGTGACGCGATGTGATATAATATAATATGTTTATATGTATTAAAGTGTTGTATAATGTAAATCTATAGCAATAAATGATATAATTTCAAAGAATTCTATGTGTTCTCATCATTTTTACCCTTCTTTTCCTATCGAAATCATTCCCTTAGTTATAAGATACTCCGAATCTTTTAATGACGTCATTTCTGAGAATTCCTGAGAATTCTCGGATCCCTGAAACTTACCGGTGTCCCTGAAACTTCTCGGAATCCCTGAAATTTCCAAGAAGTTTCAGGCAGCGGCTAAAATTCCAGCCGGAGAAATTTTAAAGAGCTATTACGTAATATTACGTAATATTACATAATGTTACGTAATATTACGTAATTTTTGCCGAAAAATTCCGGCCGCGAAAAATTTTAAAGAGCTGTTACGTAATATTACGTAATATTACATAATGTTACGTAATATTACGTAATTTTTGCCGAAAAATTCCGGCCGCGAGAAATTTTGAAGAGCTGTTACGTAATATTACGTAATATTACATAATGTTACGTAATATTACGTAATTTTTGCCGAAAAATTCAGGCCGGAATTTTAGCCGCTGCCTGAAACTTCTTGGAAATTTCAGGGATTCCGAGAAGTTTCAGGGACGCCGGTAAGTTTCAGGGATCCGAGAATTTTCAGGAATTCTTAGAAATGACATCATTTTCAGGAATTCGCAGAAATTCCTGGCGGCGGGAAATTTGGAGAGGGAAGGAGGGGTAAAAAATGATGAGAATACATAGAATTCTTTGAAATCATATCATTTATTGCCATAGATTTACATTATACAAAACTTTAATACATATAAACATATTATATTATATTACATCGTGTCACAAGTTGTCAGCAACGGTCAGCAGTGGTCAGCGATGGTCAGCTGACGTCGGGAGGTGTTGGTTGAGGTCAGCTTAGGTCGGGAGATGCTGGCAGAGGTCAGCAGAGACTGGCAGTAGCCAGTAGTAATCGTTGTACGTTGCCAGAAATATAAGCGGTGGTCAGCAGTGGTCAGCAGCGGTCAGCAGAGACGAGCAGAGGCATGCAGTGGCAAGCAGAGATCAGCAGAGGCGAATAGTAGCAAGTAGTAATCGTTATACGTTGTCGGAAGCATCAGGGGTGGTCAGCTGTGGTCAGCTGTGGTCAGCAGAGGCTAGCAGTGGCAAGCAGTGGCAAGCAGAGTCCAGCAGGAGCAGGCAGTAGCAAGTTGTAATCGTTATACGTTGTCAGAAGTATCAGGAGTGGTCAGTAGCGGTCAGTAGAGTCCAGCGGAGGCAGGCAGAAGTCAGTAGTAATCGTTATGCGTTGTCAGAAATATAAGCGGTGGTCAGCAGAGGCCAGCAGAGGCTGGGAAAGGCTAACAGTAGCCAGTCGTAATCGTTATACGTTGTCAGAAGTAACAAGAGTGGTCAGCAGCGGTCAGCAGCGGTCAGCAGAGGCTAGCGGAGGCTGACAGACGTCAGTAGTAATCGTTATACGTTGTCAGAAATTCCAGGAATGGTCAGCAGCGGTCAGCAGAGGCTGGGAGAGACTAACAGTAGTCAGTCGTAATCGTTATACGTTGTCAGAAATTCCAGGAGTGGTCTGCAGCGGTCAGCAGAGGCCAGTGGAGACCTGTTGACGGGTGGTCGGATATTAGTTGTTCAAAAGCGAAAAGGGAAGTGTGAGCCTTTCTCTCTCGACTCTCACGAAACGGTCCGAACTTACTTTGGGCAGCTTCGGTGAATCGAGAAAGATATGTCATTTTGTCATTGTCGGGTTTCCGAAACTCCACGAGCTCACGTACGCGTGATCTGACATAGTGTAAGAGAGCATCTTCGGTGCCTTTCTGGCATCTCTGGGTTGAGTTCGGTCGGGTAGCCTGATCTTGCACGGTTATCTCAACAACGAGAAACCAACATTAGTAACAAGACGAAGGATGAAATTTTTAACGCAACGTTGGACTTTGTTAATAACAACCTTTTCCCTCGTATCTCTATTTTATAGATAAACAGTTAATTTCCAAATGGAATCGAGTAACGTTATTATCGATCAAATTATCGACGATGATCGAAGCTCGTCGATGTTTCGGTGAAGATGAAACCACCCCTTTTTCTTTGCAGTGAAAAAAGGGAACGACGCCTAGTCACGTCGAGAAGCACACCTCGACATCGTCGCTGGTTTGTCTTATTGGGTCGCCTCATTTTTGCGTTAACGATCCCGTTTCGTCGTCACGCCTACCCAGAGCGGGAGAGCCGGGGAACGAAGGTTTTTGCGCGACGCTCGCAAGCAAGGCGTTCTCGCGTTCCCGAGGAGAAACGTTGCCGCGAGCCTCGTTAGAAATTACCGCGCGGCCCATCCTTCTCGCCGTTAATGAAAGCTGGCCTCTGCGGCGAAGATTATTCGCGGTTTTTGCGCGCCGAGTATACACTCGACGAAGACGAAGAACGAGCCAGGGAACGCAAAGTGGTTCCAAACGCCCGAAAAGTGACCAAAAATCGCAGACGCTTCGCAACGAGAACCATGACAACGATCGACTTTGACCAAGAGCGTCGTGTAAACATTGAATTTTAAATTCTGATTTGCTAAATTTAAAAGTGAAATCAAACTGAATAAAATTCATCAAGCAAAATGTAAATGTACGACCATTGTTTAACCCTTAACTAGACTCTCAATCTGAACTGAATTATTTCACTTAATGCTGATTTTAAAAATGATGAACTAATGCAGGATTACATAAGTTAGTTTAAACTTGCGAATGGCCCCAGTAATCCACTTAAGGGTTAAATAAGTAATCGAAATGTAACAAATATAGATATATTTTATTATCTATTAAGGTGGAACGGTCGTTGGATTGACAGGGAGAGGAAGAGGAGGGCGAAAGAGAGAGAGAGCCAATTAATTTGGCAAATCATCGCGTCGCGGTGTAAACAGGGTGGTTCGATCTGTCTTGGCGGACGAAGAAGGGCGGACGAGTCGAGCCGCGTCGTGCCAAGGAGTGTCGGTGAAGCCCGGCTGCCGCTAGGGTGGATATCAAAGGGGAAGACGAGGGATATCAATCCCCGGAGAAGCCACGGACTCTGGCTCTGTCTCTCTCTCGCCGCGACTCCCGTCCCGCAGCCGACGCATTCGCAGTTCTCAACCGCGAAATCCTCCGCTCGAATTTATCGCCGTCGTAAACGAACACGGCCTCCTTCCTACACGGACATCTCGAATCTTCTCGCGATTTTCCGAAACGACGGATCCCCGCGAGCCGAGAAACCACCGGGATCATCCTACAAGATCGAGAGCCTCCCCGATCCCAAAGGCCTTCCGCCATCTTACGGGTAATACTATATCGACAGAAAATATGAGACCCCTTGGTCCCGCGATTTCCACTTTTTATGCGAAACAAAGGAAATCTTACGGAAAGTCAAAGCGTGAAAACTCTTCTCTCTGTTTTTGTTTCGATCATCGTTGGCTCTGATCACGTACCGATCTCAAAGGATCTAATACTTCGGATCAGTTTCGTGGCAGGGTTGAGTAAGCCTGAGAGGTTTAGGTATATTTTGATGCAGTATGTTAACGACGATAGACTACATCGGGTATCGAACAGCAAAGGCCTTTCCTTCTTCGGCGGTGTTTCGTCTTATCGCGAGCGATAGATCGAGGCCCACGCGAGGTCAAGGCGGGCCATCAGGGACACGCAACCACGATCTGGACAAGTATACGGAGGACAGCCTTCGATTTTAGTCCTCGGACGTCTTGATCGCGACAACGTATTGCTGTTCCGCACGCTCGTCGGTTCTCGCTCGAAACCGGCCACGTCCGACCGACGGGATGGCGAGTCGAGTGACTGGATGATCAGACTCCAAGTACACGATAGCCTGGAAGCTTTTTAATCTAATCTTGCAAATAGGAAAAGTTGGACCAAGTTCGCATGATGTCGTTTGTAGATTGTTACGTAAACTTGGTAGAGCTCGAAGATAGTAAAAGACATTGTTTTATAGTCGGGGAGTAGACCAAACACACATAGTCCCCGTACACCAGTAAACGGGCCTCTTACGAGAGAAAGTCTTTAGTCTTAGAGCTTTTGTTGCAATTCGTACAATATTTAGAACCTACCATTAGAAGATATTATATTCTTGACAGACCAAATGTTAACGAGTTTCTTGACAGGGTTCCTACATTGTAGAGTGATAAACGGTAGGAAGTGCTTAGGGATAGCAGATACGCCAACGGAGATGAAAAATATACTAAAACTGTATTGCAAAATTAAACATGTATGAAGTTTATGCAGGATCGTGCCTCGTATCGCAACGTACCAACCGACAGTCGTCGTTCTAAAGAAACGATATTGCGTGTACAAATTACTAAATTATATAAACTCGTTCCTACGGTACGCTGAGAGAGGTTCGAGGTCTACATACTCTTAGTTCGTGTCATTTCGCGACTGTTAGGACTTAAAGTATCGACTTTCATCGCACGAAAGTTGACAGAGGTGGAAGTGGCAAAGAGCATTGTCCCAGTTGACCACAGATACACATGCTTGCGCGAGCCCTGGCCTACGATTCGCGGTAATATTTAGAAAACTGCCGTCGAAATATATTCTATTGTTAATAGAGCGAGGGTCTGGGGAGTTTCTTGCGCGGATTTCAACAAGTTCCATCCCCGGAAGTCTGTCTAATTTCGCGGAGGACGATCCCATCGAGAATCGTCGGGAGGTCGTCTCCCAGTTATCTTCGACCACCGACAAAAGCCGACGCGGAATATGAAGGAAATCGTGAGCACCCCTCCCAGCGACGACACAGCCTCACCCTCCGACTACCCCGCGGGTTTCTCTCTTTATCTACGTCTGTCCCCATCTATCTATCCAAGCACCAGCTATCGCCCCGTCTCCGTCCCGTCTCTTTCTCTCGCGCGCGAGATACGGGGGTGTCTAAGGGGTGCGCCGGGCGCGCGGGGGTGGTTCTTTCCCTCCTGTGACGGAGGAGTTGAGAGTGCCGTTGAATATGCATGAGGGCTCTTGCTCCTATCCACCGTCCTAAAAACATCCGAGCAAAGCGAGGCGAACCGACCGATGCCATGGCCCGACCGACCGCGCGCGCGGCTCCCGTCGCTCGCCAATCAATGTCTCCGACAGACTTGTCTCGCGAACCTCTGCCCGACGCAGACTGGGATCGTCTTCGCCCCAAAAAACACCACCAGACTCACGGGCGAAAAAATATCGAGCCTCCTTCGCGGTAACGAACCGATCGATCTGCGAAACACGGCCCTCTCCGCAGCGACCCGCTCGAAATACGCTACCTAAATTTCTGCAAGATCCTGGATTTCGAATTTTTTACCAACGATCGAGTCATCCGCTCGATGGAAATTAAAATTTCGACCGTAAAATATTTGACATCGAACGGACGAGGGTTTGACCGATCGAGTAAACGTTACGAATAAATTGCTACGCGTCGGTTTTATTGGTTATTTATTATCGCGAGTTAAATTTTGACCACGCTCCGTGATCCGTAGCAGACGGATATTTATTTCTAGATTGCGAATTTCATGGGTGCCGTGACGCGTGTTAATTAATTTGCGTCCCGTGAAAATGCGATGAATATGCCCTTATTACCGATCTCTTTTTTATCGTCGACAGCCTTTAAATATATCTTTATTATTATTAAATCGCTTATTTTTAAAATGGCTTGTAAATGCGAAATCTGAAGCGCTAAACTATCAACTTAGCCTGTAGAAGGCTGCTACGATGTTTATTGCGTACACAAAACAAGCATGAAATCGTATTTTTATGCCACTGTGATCACTCATGATTAAGCCCTGTATCAGGTTTTCTTTTCTTTGTTGCGTCGTGAGAGGGTCAATGCCATTTCTGATATCGTCGCTAGCAGGTTACCGGTTTGCTACGTTTCTTAAGGACTTGGGTACGAAGCCAGTTTACACCGAGTGTTTGATAAGCCTACTAAGTACTTGATTCGTATCAAACGCCCGGTATAAATGATGGCGTATCAAGTTGGTACGATTCGTCTGAAGAAGGCGTATCGAACCAAAATGATACGCGCATTACGCGCTTTTTCAACGCCGTACGCTTTCTCGCGCTAGATTTGTTCGTTCCTTGCGTCGTTTTCTTAGTTTTTTTTTTCGTTTATCGAACGAGACTGTTTTATTACATCGTAACAACTATATAATTCTATTTGAGGGATACATTTTTAGAATATAAATCAGAACTTCTTAAATCGTGACTGTTTTCTCTAATCTTGATGACCATTCGTAACACTTAATAACGCATAATATATTTTTTACATCCATCGTCGTATCTCCGAGAGAACGTCGTGTAACGCATCATGTATCTTGTTCGTACGTTCTATCAACTTTATACGGTTGGCGTAAACTTTATCGTCATTGCGTGTAAACGCAGTCGAATTAAACGGTTGGCGAGCGCCGTTTTAATTTGCGTATAAAAAATGAGTACAGTATAAACGGGAGTCACGGCTGGAAAATATCAGGGAACTTTCTCCGGGGAAAAGTCCAGTCGTACTGCTCTCAATGGCAATCGACGCATCGTATGCCCACACGCAGCCGCCGTGGAGACTTTGATTTGTGGGCTAATTTCTACGAAACCAAGGGACTCGAGCGCAACGTCCGTGAAGCCTCGCAGAAAGGATGAGAAAGCCCCAAATTTGGTCATCGGTAAATTTCTGTTTCCACTTACGGAGCTAGATTTTTCCAGGGACGCTTGGAAAGAGAATTTAAACTCCAAAGAAAGATAAAATCGGTTAGAATTAATGACTCTTGCCGCGGTAACGCCTCGAATAAAATCGTTTTTACATCGTAATCCGTGCGTTTTACAGGGGTGATTCTTCGAATAATAATTTGGTGGGATAATTCACAGTTTCTTGTAGTTGTACTCGGTCCAAACGTCGATCGAGTATCCAATTAAAACTAGTCGGTTCAGGAATAAATTAACCTTCGGTGTAAATCGACTATGAAACGCGTTCTTAGATCTCTAATGAACACGCATCGAAAAGGACAAGGTTTTACGGCCCGCGTAAGCTCTAGTCGCGTAGTTTCGCGGTTCGCGAAGATCGATTTCACGCGGGCGGGAGGAACACAAGTTCGAGCTTATCGAAGGTGTCGCGAGACGAGAGGCTCGATCTCGAGGAACGGGCCGGCCTCTGGAGCGGCGCGGCGTTACGTCCACGTAACTACGCAAACGCGTGTACGCGGCAGGCTTAATGCATTCAAATGATATTCACTGTGGCGCGCTGACGCGAATGCTTTCGACAAATTAACGCCGCGTATCGAGTGGCTATCTGTCGCTGCCGTGTTCACTGACCGTGCGCGAGAGTAGTTCCACCGGCGTCTTGCGGATCGAACGCGTAATTGGGAGGACCGATAAGATCCGACACTCGATTCGGCCCGATTCTCGAACCGGGCCTAGCGATCTGCTCGAGTCGCGTTGCTCGTCCCTACGATCTAAACTGGATGCAAGCGAACGGGGGTTGGCGACACAGCTGCTAATTTCCGCCGGCGACCGATACGAATTCGCGACAAGGCGTCGTTCCCCTCTGTTTTCCCTTTTACGGAATCGCGACACGTTTCTTATCGAACACTGGAAAAATGGTTCGCGTCGAAGGAGACGGGAGAGGCGCGTAACGGAATGGAATCGACTGAGGGAAAGTAGGTCAAGGAAGATCGTTCTTAATCCTTTCGTATCATCTCGCACGAGCTATCGAGTTCACCGGGGTAAACTGCGCCATCAACTTCTCCTCGCCCTGAGAAGTTTGCCACGGTGTACTCCCTTTTTCCCGTTTGAGTTGTTGCAACGGCGGACCGAGTTCAGGGAGTAAGTTGCCGAGACGAGTAAAATTAACACGGATTGGCTAGGATGGGGGAATACCGTGATCGCCTACTGCGCCTTATCTAAGTTTCTGCAAGTCACGTTACAGCAACATCGTTAATTGTCAATTGGACGTTTAATCGATCGGCCAGGCTGGTAGCGCGATGAATCGACCTGGAAACGCGCTTCTGATCCGAGCTCTAGCTCTGGAGCGACCAACCGATCCCTCCACACCGCGAACTTCGATCGTACCGGTTAGATGGTTATCTAGCGCGGGATAGGCGAACAATCGTGAAACCGTCAGGACGATGAGATGCCGCTAGTCAAAAGACACCAGCCCGTTAACAGAGACTCGACGAGTCAAAGTCGTCGCGAGTCCCGGTGGTCCTGTCGCCATCTCTCGGCGACGCCAAGAGGTGCGGTAGCCATTTTGTTTCTGGAGGTGGCCAGAAGGTCGCCGTGGTGTCGCGGCACACCCGCGCATGTCCATTGGTCCCTCCTACGTTGTCCTCGCGGCGGCGGCGGCGGCGGCGGTGGCACACGGCTCTTCTCTTCGCTCTCGTCTCGCCCGAACGACGGTTTCGCTTCCTCCCCTGCGATTCCCCCTCCCAACCCCCGGTCGGTTTTCCCCTCCACCGGTGTCACCACGGCCCCCACCGTCCCCGGAGCGCCCCCTACCCTCCGCTCTGCCCCACGGCCGAGCTGCTCGTCGAAGCTGAAACCTCTGCTCCTTCCTCCTCCACGACGACCGCCACCTCCCGTTCTGCCCTCCCCTCCGCCGCCCCCCACCTCCAGCCACGACGCAGGCCCTCTTCCTCCTTCGGCTCGCAGCGCTTCTTCCTCCCCGCCGGCCGGTCGGCCGCGTCCACGATATTATCACTCCGTTTTACTCGCGATTTATCGGCCTTTATCAAGTACACCGAACGGCAGCGAATGGTGTATCGCCGTCGTTGGCCGCTCGACCGAGCCACGGTAAACCACGGTCGTTACCGATTTTATTACTTTTAGAATATCCGGAGCATAGTAATTCCTAAACGCTGGCACCGTTTCGACTCCGTTCTCTTTTCACAGTCTTATTCGAGCAAAAGTCACCATCGAACGTTTCCAACCATGATACCTGAAAATTGTGACGCGTTGCAAATTATGGAACGGTTTAGGAAAGTCGTCTCTATCTGCTGTCGAGGCTAGTTAACGTTTGTTTGCACGCTTAACGTTTACCTTCGATCGTAAATCAATCGTCCTCTCCAACTTGTAATTAATCGTCCGAGGACCAGCGGTCGAGCCGATAATTCGTCGTTGATAAATATAAAGCGTGGTCTAATAGAGGCAGGTGCGCCAAATACAAGTCCTAGTTTAATTCTCGTTCGATTGTAAAAAAAATACAGTCATCCAGGTTACATAAACTAGATTCGAATATTGAAAGAAACCTTTGTACTGTTTTTTTCTTTTCTTTTTTATAGATCAATCGTATGGTTATTGCTTTTGTTTCGTTGTAGTCTCCTGTCGTATTTCAATAAGTAATTGTCTATGGAAGATACAAAATGGAACGTGGGAAGCGCGTGCAACTGGGATGCAAGAGGCTCGATCAAAATTGTTTCTAAATAAGTGAGGCGACCGATTCCGGGGGAGAACGGCGTGGGCTCCCTCGGCGCGAAGACGCCATCGCCTCGTAAATCAGCGCGGGTGGCTTATCGTCTCGTACCGAGGAACCTCCTTCGCTGCTCGACTTCTAGCGCTAACCCGCCACCGGCACCCGGTGCTCTTCGTGTACTTCGACTTCTTTCCGCCGTTCTCGAAGCCCCTGTCGCCGTTGCCACGCTCCCGTAAATCAACCTTCTCGTGAGAACGCGCGCTCGAACCTGGCCCGGACGAATCCGGAAGCGCTCGAACCACGCGGCCCGGCCAAATGGACCCGGTGTAAATTTTCAAGACGAATCGCCAACTCCAACCGTCAAAGGAATATTAATTTTTCAATTGTTTTTACGAGGTCAATTCCTTCCGAAATCTCTTACTACGTATCGTACAGATCGAAAGAAAGATCAGACTTTGGTAATAGAAACGAGTAGAATACAGTTATTCTGATTTGTATCGTCAATCGTACGGTTTAGATTCATTAAAATGGACTATGACGCGTTCCTCGCATATGGGTAACACTACTTCACGTTACGGAGTTAAAACAACCCCTTGACGTACGATTTAATGTGATTTTTTTAAACGTATACTATTTAATTTTCTTCGTACAAGGAATGGCTACGAAAAAGAATAGATTTGTTTTACGAATACCTCGTGAATGTAAAAATGTGTTGATTTTAATATATAAGACTCGATGACGAGTAACTTCATGATTGTTAAACTTGACATCAAGAACTTATAACGAGTCAGACTCGCCATTGTACGGCAAGGGCGAGATGTCGAGGAAAATGAGTCTGGATAAAATTTGTGAATTTCGATAAAGTTAAGAATCGACAACAAGTAGCCTTTAATTATGGAAAAATTTTAATTTCCTTCCAATTTGGACGCTTACGTTATTGCAACGAGATTCCCGACCAACGTGTCTTTAATAGTGGCCAGGAATTTTTTACAACGGTTTCGATCGATAGAAACGGCCTTTAAGAGGGAAAGTTTCAACGGTACGCCCGTACGGGAATCAGCGTGTTTCGAGAACTCGAAATATATACTTGCCGCGCAAGCTCTGCCAATCTCTATTCAACGCGCGGCGCGTTGCTGTCATAAATTAGAGAGTCGGGTCACGCGCCGCGAACTGGTGTATGGAGCGCGGATATTTACAAGTATTTACAAACTGCGATATCTTTTGGCATTACTGTCCACCGTGGCCCGCCGGATGACGATAATTTAATATCTCCCGAATCGATCCGTCGCGTTCGCGCTTTATTTTACAATGTTCCGTGCGCGTGTTCGATCGAGATCTGGCCAATGATGTTTTCCCAGTGTCCTTGTATCGATGCGATAGAAAAATAATTCTCAATAAAGATGGACGGAATGTACAGTCTTTGTTTTTGATACGCCTGTGTCAGGTATAAATTGACGTTTTGAATTTAAATAAATATACCAGATGCTCCTTTTAACATGCCCATCCGTATCCTTATAATCATTTAGAATCTTTAACCTCAGTATGTCAGTAGGTCTGTGTGTCGTACCGTGCTTTAAAATATATGGTACTCTGTTGTATTATTAATTATTGAAATAGGTGTATCATATCTTTAAGAGAAATTATAATTTAATCGTCAAAAACTTTATTCGCGTTGAACTCTGCCGTACAGAGAAACAACCCCGTACAAAATTCAGCCGTGCCTAAGAGGTTCATCGTCTGTATCTTCAAAATTATCCTTCACCTGCGCCTAATGTTTTACGTGTATCATAATAGCCCAAAATGAGAATAAAATCGAAAACGACGGGCCACTGAAATTTTGATTGTCAAGTTCCCGTTTACATCAAAGTTTATCGTCCCGTGGATCGCGCTACAGCCGGAAGACGTAGCCCCGGCTAATTTGATCCGACAGAACGAACAGCGATCGCGCAGTTATCGGTTTCAGAGGTTCGTTGCGTCGAATCGGTCGGGGCCGGTAATTTACGATCGCGGCCATCGTCGGAGGCCCGTTCCAGGAACCCCGAGACTCCCACGTTCGTCCGCGATCGAACGTCAGATTCGTTCGCGGATTTCTCAGCGCGCGCATCCGCGCTATCTGGAATCTTATCTCGCGTATCGGCCGCGTCGACTGCCGCGGCTGGCGACTGTGCGCGATCAGCTCGCTTTCAGCCGCGTTTTATTCCCACCGATCGTTCTCTACCACGCGAATCCGACCTGCAGAAACGCGTCGTCGTCGCTGCCTCCCACCCTGCTCGTGTTCCCCCCGGCGGAGGGGTAACGGGACTAATTTAATGGTCGTTTGAAAATTTTCAATCGATTCGAGCAGCCCGGCGGTGCTCGTCGCAGACGAACGAGTAGTCGTAAGTACCTGTTGAAGTCCAGAAGACGCACTCGAGTTCTAGACGCAAAGGAATCAGTCCCGGATAATTGTTAGCTACAGCTAACGAGGGTTCTTCGTTACCGCGAACGTTTCTCCCGTTCTCGAGAGAGAGGCGGGCTGGCTGCCGGTCGCTCGATCGATATCGTTGGCAGAATTACGTTGACGCGTACGGATCGTCGAAATCGACAGGTTGCATCGACTCCTCGGGCGGTGCGCTTCTGCTATTTAGTCCACGCCATTCTCCTCTTTCTTTCCGCCCCGGAGGTTGCCCCGCGAGCGACGGGTCCGACGGGCGGCGGGGGGCGGTAGACGCGGCGATTCCATTTCCCGTCGTCATAGTCGTCGGTTTACATCCTGTTGGTCGGTCGGAGGACGAGCGGTCGGTGTGGCGCGCGCGCGCGCTCACGCGGTCGCGAGGACGACGGGACGCGGTCCCTGTGTCCGAGCTACGCGCCTAGTAGGTACAGGTCACTCGCGCGTGGTGGTGGTGGTGGTGGTGGTGGTCCCTCGGTGTATATAGATCGGAGCCACCGATGCACGGTAGAGTGCTTTCGAGGCGAGTGCAGTAGAGAGACTCACGGTGCTGCACGGTCTGGTGATTAGCGCCGCCCCCTGGGGACGGCAACCGCCAATCGGTGGACGGCGTCGCGACGCCCGCCGTCGTCGCTTCACCGCGCGAAACCCACCGCCGGGAGTCCCCCTGCAGGTCCGCACAATCGCGGATATAACGGATAGCGTCAGGCAAAGCCACGACAAAAATCAATCACCCGCTGCTACCTCCTGTTCTCTCCCGCTTTCAACCCTCTACCACCCCCTCCCTCCCTCTCTCTCTCTCTCTCGCTCTGGTACGTTTTCCTCTCGGTTTACCCAAGCCCGACGGGCTATCGGTGTCTCCGTTCGTTTCTTCTTCGCCACCCCTTTCTTTCTCCGTTTCCCCCCAACTCTCTAGTTTTCTCTCTATCCGTGGCAACCGCCGCCCCACCGGATTTTCCACGCCGCAGACTGACTGCTGTTCGCTCTTCGACTGCCTCCAACCAACTCCCGCATCCCTACAGGCGTCAAATATTTGGTGGTTGCCCGTGGATCTCCAGATCGTCGAGTTTGGTACTGCGCGACCGGATTATAACCCGACTCGAAATTCTCGGTCCACCGTTTCGTTCCGTCATGCGTTTTTCACCCTTTTTTTTCCTACATTGTTTTATCTTCTCGTGAAAGTATCGCTAAACTTATCGAATCCCTCGCCCTTTGGATGTTTTTACGTCAATTTGATGAAAATGTAACGACGCGATCTTAAATATCGCTTTTCTTTACATGTACGCTTATACTATTACACTACGCGTATAATAACTAAATTATAATATAGTTAGAAATATCGTTTTACTTAGACCAGGGTCTCACGACGTCTTACAATTGAAAAGACAAGGAAAAATGTAAAAACGCACGTCGCTTCGACGTCGTGTGACCGTAGCCTTAATTCGCCTATTCGCCCCATACATTTTACTCTATTTTTCAGTTTTCTACAACATTTACATAGTCGTGTCAAATTATTTTCCTGTTCTTGTCACGATACGCGTATTGGTACCTGTAGAATCAGGCGTTTCATCTTCAACCGATTCCGGCGTAATTTATAACTCGGAAATTACACAGTCCCTAATGAAGACGTAATGTTTACTCTATACTTAAAGTATGTAATTAAGTTCCTTATTTCTATTTACTTCTTCGTATAATACGCGTACTCGTTGCATAATTCCACGGCTGAATATACGAAAAGAAAGTTTTCTCCATCCTTTCGTGACTTCCCTCGCGATGCAGAAGCATATTATTACTTGTTCGTAGTCTATCAACACCTCCCATACCATTATTATAATCCGCAATACATCTAGGTTTTATAGACCTTTTACATGCATCCTCCGTTCTTACCGTTTCGATTTGCTGGTGCTTTTGCGGAAAGTAAATGTTTTTTATCTTTCTATTTCAGTGGTAACGGCCATATCGTACCTCGTGTTTACCATTTTTTCAATTTAATTGTACTTGAATTATTTCCTATCGCATCGTGCAGATACATACATGCACGTATACTCTCTGATAGACTGTAATTTACAAAGGCGACTTTCCTGTCGATCGCGAAGAATATCGTAAGCAATTCGAAAATCGTCTACCGCGAGGCAAATTGGCGTCGTATTCCATTCCAACTCCAGGTGCCCTAGGCACAGGATCGTGTAACGCACCTAAAGTGCTAAGAACTCGCGAGTACGGGAGATCGTTTTGGTGTCGTATCTTCGGGAATAAGTAGACGAAAACATCGTCGGAGGAATCGAGGCGTCGAGAGAGGTCTCGCAACGGCGGTGGTCGTGACCGATTTAACCCGCGGCATTTTCCCACGTTTTCACGTATCCCGTCCACGCGCGCGTATCGATCTTGTCCGCGTCGATCCACGTCCTCGTCGACGACGCGTAAGAGCGGGGCAAGGGCAACGGAGATCTCGTCCGACCCAGCGAACTGACCGACGACCTACCTTGAATTTCATTCACACACGGGGAGGTCGCGTCTCGACGCTTACGCGGAATACAAAACGACGTTCCCATGGATCGGACGGAACGGGACGCTCTCCGTCTCTCTTTCTGCTCCGAAATACGACGCGAGGCTGGCTCGTATAAATGCTAAGAAATTGGACTCTTTGTTCGCCGTACCGAACTTTCGAATTGAATTCGCAGACGGGCGAACGGGGGGGGTCTACGAGCCGTGCGACGCGTCGAGAAGCGTCTTAAAGAACGTCGGAACGCCGCGTTAGCCCCGATGACCACCTAGAAAATGTCTGTTTCGAGTCACCAACGACAACTCGCTTCGACAATTTACGCGTTTGTAACGCGTTGCGGGAGTACCACATTTTTCTGGAGGTCATTCTCGTCGCTGGTGCTCGAAAGAACGATTTCCAGGTGGTCTTTCGCGTTAACCACGGCGCAGCGCGTAGCTGTATCGTCCTTCTTACGATCATCGCCCTGAAACCGTTTGAATTTTTCATCGTAAGAGTCGTAGAAGGGTCTAGTCCCTGAGGGAGTTGATTCATAGACGTCAGTAAGAAAGATTCGAGAGAGAATAATCTTGCGATATGGTCACCTGGGTCGGACAAGTTTTCTGAATATCGTTCCTTTCGCGACTCGGATGACGAAGCGAAGGCTAGTTACTTCGAATCTAATAACAGAGGTGAAATCGGAGGGTGCAAACAATGTTGGTTATCTTTGGATCGGAAGGTTCGAGGCACGAGCCTCGGCGCTCCAAACGTCATTACGCAGAATTGCGCTTAATGTGAGAGTCGTAAGTATATCTGTGATGTCCTATTGTTGATGGCGTCTCGCGTGGTTCACAGGAGAAAGTAAAAACTTGAAGGTATGCAAACAAGGGGCGGTATATAGAGTAAGAAATCAAGAGAAGCGGCTGTCAATGAAACCACTGAATTAAAATTCTGTTAATAGTAGATATAGTAATGTTCGTTATGCATAGCAACAAAAATTATTTAGAATGCATAGAATCAACATAGTAAAGAGCGAATGAATAAACCCGCAAGAGCTAGTTCGCAAGTTTCAGAAGTGGAGGTATCAGTTTGAAAGGTGAGCCGTGAATGGGATGTCCAAGGGGACTCGACGTTCAGTTACTGGAAGCTACAGTTGCCACAAACCCAGTTATTTCGGTCAGAGATCTTGGCACACGATTCAATTAGTTGTGTTCGTCGCGATTCAAAGAGGTACATAAATAAGTGTTTCAAGCTGACGGGAACAATATTTTGCAACAAAATTCATGGTAAAGACACTCGACTCCTTCTAGGTACGATAGTTATAACAGCAAGCGTAATAAAAAAATGATATCGAAACGCGCGAGAGATTGATAAACCGAGGTATCTACGGAATTTGAATGGGTGTTATCCGAGTAGGAATCGGTGCACCGGTTCCAAGGGTTAACGATCTTTCCTTCCTCCGGCAATGATCGCACGACTAATCGGAAATTAACTTCTCGTCGGTTCTCTCTCGATGCACCCCGTGGGAGACAGACGGTTACCGTTATCGAACGCACCCGAGTTTTCCAGTGGCGCCAATTTCCTGCGATCGTTCGTAAAGGAGGAACGTCGCTCGGGAGGCGTAGAGGCTGGCAGACACGGAACGGGGCATTGGGACGAAGAAGCCAGAGCGCGGAAAGTGCAGGCCGTGACTGAAAACATCCCATGGCGATAAGGATCTCCCGGCGATTAATTGGTACGACAGCGGCACACATTGGCGGTGCGTTAACGGGTACACGGCAGCCGTGTGCGGTAACCGGGTATCGTGCGCGATATCTCCTTATGACGCCGGTCGACGACTTCCTCCCGTCTCCTCCACGGCCTATCCTCTCTTCACGGCGCGACGATAAAAAGAAGAGAAAAAAAAAAGAAGAAGAAAAGAAGACGGAGGTGTATACGCGCCTCCTGGGAGCGCCGATAAAGAAGGGATCTCGGGCTGTCGCGCTGCTTGCCCCGGAACTGCGGTTCCGGGGCAAGGTCCGCGGGGAAGCCAGCTGCCGGAAGTTGCCAAGGCAAGGCGCTGCCTGCCGCCGCGAAAGCTCCGCCATTCTGGCCCGAAACGAACCGCAAGCTCCACTGCAGGAATCTACTTGCCCTCGCCAGGGTTCGTATCCCAGGTCACCCTTCGTTCCTCCTCGGCTCCTCCTCCCGGGCACTTACCCTAGCGATAACGTAGGGATCGCGAGCCTCCAGGATTCCTTATCCTGAGAATCCTGTCGGAGGAGAGAGCCTCGGATAAGTCGGACCGATACCTTTGCTCTTCGAGCTTGGCCAATGCCCAAGATTCCAAGGAGATTCCTATCCCTCTTGTGGATCGCGGTCATTCTCAAGGACGGATTTCTTCAATGGTGAAACGATGAT
Source organism: Colletes latitarsis (assembly GCF_051014445.1). Taxonomy (NCBI): domain Eukaryota; kingdom Metazoa; phylum Arthropoda; class Insecta; order Hymenoptera; family Colletidae; genus Colletes; species Colletes latitarsis. The sequence continues at coordinate 18,927,367 of NC_135135.1, read as the reverse complement.
CTTTTCTCATAACACCGTCGTTCGAGGAGTTGCATCCGGTGTATCGAAGAGTCGTGCTGCCCAATGTTAGATACTCGCTGTGGATACAGCATCGAGAAGGGTTCTTTAAGAAGATCCCGCGAATGACGAGGCAACTGTGTACGTAATGCTGAGTTTCTTTTTATATTTCTTTCTCTTATAAAGTGTTTAAATAGTAAGAGGAACCTTTTCCTTCGATAGTCAGAATCGTACAAATCTATCAATGTCAAAAAATTAAATTGACCAAGTACGTAAAATTCGTAAGTACGAGGCCCGAGACTCGTCTTGTCTGCGTCAGAGTACTGGTTGGGTTGCGTTCTCTTTGTTGTTTCGCCGTGACGCGTTACGATCCTCTCCGTATCGAGAGGAGAGGCTTAGGCACGGCCGTGTCTCGCTATCCTGGCGCGGATCTCGACGTCGCGACGTCTGCCGACACCTCGGAACAATATAAACCGGCTTCCCCATTAGGCAGCCGGTCGTGATAAATATAGGAAGCATCGAATCGCGGTGCCGGTGGTTTGTAGCCGGGTTTCAAGCTGCATCGTAATTGATTCCCACGTCGCACCGGCATACGGTTCGACCGTTAATCACTCCTCGCTGACGTTACACGCGCGCTCGTGCTCGACTGGGCTCTGCCGACGCGTCTCGTCGCGTCGACTACGTGTATCTACGCGCCTTCGTTCGTCCACGGACGATAAAGCGCAGCTGCAACGTACTCGAGTCGACTCGGGGATCTCTCCGGTTGCCGCGATCTCGAGGTCAGCACCGTTGCCCGTGGCACACGCCGAAGATCCTTGGTCCACCTGCTCCTCCTCGCAACCGTTTCACCTGCGACGCTTACCGACGCTTTCTTTTGCGTGCACGCGACCAGCTGATTCCCATGAACCGACCATCTATTCGGGAGACCAGCGAGTTCGCCAATCTGACTCGCTATTCCACTCGTCGATTTATTTCTAGTTTGAACCGTTCGAAATACGTTCCGAGACCGTCCTCGTGCCGCCACGTTCCTAATGGCTTTCTTAAATTCTTTCCTCGTCCAACGCGACGTAAGGTCGACCATTTATCCGGTCTGCATAATCATACGTTTCCCGTCGTCTTCCGATTATCCTCACTTATTCTAATACCCTTATCAGTAATTAGTTTTATCGAGCAAACTAGAATCTCCTGTCAAAACGTCAAGAATATTTTCCAACGAGTGGTGTACTAGAATAATCTTTGAATTAAGCAATCAATGTTTATTATACTAACTATTAACGGCGCGAAATTATTTGCCAAACGATAAAAAACGTGTAATCACGTGGACCAGATAAACAAAAACTACGGACAGAGTACATATAAAGACTGACAGTATTCGACGCTAAGTACTGATACCGATTTTCAACGACTCGACGACAAGGACGTTTTTGATTAGAAAACACATTGTTTTCTCAGGGACAGCCATATATTAGAATATTTAGCGTATGAAGGACAAGCTCGAGCTTCGTTTATTAAACGCGTAAAACAGAAAAAGACTCTATAACATCAGGTTAATGACAACTCCTAGTCGTTCGTGCGATAGCATAATTTTCCCCCGTAATTCCGATCGTTGAATAGACCTTCTTTTCAGCTGTCTCGATAGAGAAACGCTAGAACGGAGACGCAGGACAGGTAACTCGGTGTATCGTGGTCGAGTATCGCGTTTCGAACGGCAGATTCGCATCCAAGACCGCGAGGAATAATCGTCCAAGTCCCAAGGAGGGTCGTTGACGACGAGGCAGAAAGGAGTTTGGGAGAACACCTTGCGCGACAGGTGCCATCCTCCCGGTTCGCGAGCGTGTAGCGTGTGCAGGCCCGGGACCAGGCTCACCGGTGCCCACGGTTCTTGCGTATCGTTTGGTTTGGTTTGGTGGCCGTGTCTGGTCCCGCTGGTAGACGGTATCGCCGGTACTTAAAAATATGTTAGCGACCGGTACATAAGCACCGTGACCTCACCGATACGATCTAAAGAGCCCGATGGGACGGCGTGCGTCAGATGCTTTCACGGGGCCCGAGACACCGAAGGGTGACGCGAGCGGAGAACGACCGTGACTGTAACCGTCACGCCGCCAATGGGGAACGCGTATCGCCCCGGAAAAATGCCGAAACGGAATTCCACCCATCGATAAGACCGGCAGGACACGGAGCCACCGAGCCACTTCCCCACCGAAACATCGAAACGTGTAGTCCTCCTGCGTGTAAACCGCCATAACCATTTCATCGCTTCGAACGTATACCGGATGAAATTTTGCTCTTGGTAATTTCGAAACGCATATTAAATTTCAGGGTAGTTGTTCTTTAGTTTTGTAAGTGAGCCCTACGCTAAATCTGCTGTCAGAAAGTCTATCTTCGATTCTGAAACCTACTTTGCTGGGACCACCATCGGTCGAGAAGCTGTTTCTCTCGGAACGAGCAATCATCCTGCTATCTATAGCGCTGCAATGTTTGCGAAGCGACGGAACGCCGAACCGCAAAGACCGAGTGTACTGGCAGTGGCTTCGAACTCTATCGACTGGTAACCTTCGCCGCGTGGAAGACGGAGAAGCGAATTCGGGAGCGATCGGTACACGGCTGGACGTATCCGGCAGTCTAATAATTCATTTTATGGAAATGCCCGGTGGAAAACGTGGACGGGAGCCGCGGCCCGGGACAGCATATTTTCCCAGAAATTTAGCGCGACCGATTTCGAGCCAATAAATCAAACTGACCGGTCGGGAATGAGTCCAGGCGGATATCTCCATATCGAGATTCTTTAGCATATAGAGTGCGGGCTTGCGTAACCCCTAGGAGTTCGGCGAGCAGTCCGTTCGGACGCGAAGGAGACGCGAGACGGCGCCCTACCCTTCGTCCTTCATCGTCTTCCGCCCTTCTGCCAGCGAGTGGATACGGTCCACGAGACGGCCCCGTTGTTTTATGAGCCTGCCCGCGCGCCAAGGGTTGCTGCTCCAGGCGGCTGGTTGACTGAATAAAAATTACGGAATATGTTGCATATAAAGTAAGTGAAAAACAGGACCGAGATGATGAATTACCGCCGGGACCGAGCGGGGGTGGCGAAGATAACGCCCAACGCCATCGATCACTGGCCATGGCCACCGATGACTTGACCTCTTTTCTCCTTCCGAGCGACAGACTATCGTCTCTTTGCTTTCTTCGTGGATCTTCTCCCCGGAGGAGACGTATTAGAGAATACTCCATCCCGTTAACCAGCATCCGATCGATCTCCTGGACTTCGATAATAACGAGAATTTCGAGTCCAAGTAACCTGCGATAGAGGTCGATTCTAGCACTGTTAGGTCTAGTCTAGGTATGCCTGAACGTACGTCCACTGTCCACTTCGTCCAACAGTTCTACTCCTACAGGAGCCAACTAGAATCTAGCTAATCCTCTGAACCTGGCTGCTTAGTTTCTCCGGCTTCGAATCTCGTACTGGAGGGCCTGTATCTTCCGTGGATAGTATCAGAATCGTAGAGATGCTTAGACTAGGTCGACTGCCGTCGTGAGAGGTGCAAAGCGAGCCTAAGCGCTAAGTAAATCCGATCTCGAGCGGCGAGGGGTCGAAAGAAGGAGGCGAAAAGGGGGCGAACGAGGCGGATAGAAGACGGAAGGTGAAATCGAGCGAAAAGGGTGGATGACGAGGGATGGCGGAGAAGGCGTGAGAGCGGAGCAAGCAGGGAGATAGGTAAGCAGGGGCCAGAGACGCTTTCGAGGCTCGAGAGTCGCGCGAAATCTGCATTTCAGCCTTCCATCCTTTCGCTGCTGGTGTCTCCCGCGCGGCTTCCTGGAACCCGAGAGCTTTCGAACGGCTCGCAAACACTCGGTGTCGCAGGAAAGCCTGCAGCCTGTGTGCGTGCACGTAGACGCACCGACGTCCACGCGAACCCCTCGATGTCTGCCGCCGCCGCCGCTCTGTCATCCTACTTTTCCTTTCGCTCCAGTATTTGCCGCGCGAGAGTGCAGCGCGAGGCTTTTGTTCGGCCGCGGGGATCAGCATTTTCCGAGGACACGCGCGAGAGGATGATTGGCCTACTCGCGACGCGACGACGACGAAGGCACCGCAGTTTATACTGTCCCGCCGCTATTCTGTTTGCTTCCCACCCCTCCCGGGTGTATGCTCTGTCCACTTAATTCCACGGAGTCCCGCAAAAATTCCAAACGTTATCGGTGAACTGGGTATTAGTGCGGTAAGTCCTCCGTTGCGCGGGGTCAGTGATAAACATAGATAAATAGAATAGAAGTTCTATGTTTCTATGTGGAAAATTGTCACGGCTGTAGATGAGGATTCGACAAAGCTCAAATTAGAGGAGCGCGATAAAAGTCGTCGAAGGTGGCGGTAGCATGTTTTTGTTCATACACTGGCAGATAAATTATTCAGCCGCCATTAAGCGTATCGAACGAACGTCCCCGTTTCTGCGAACGCGTGTCGATCGACGCAAAAGAAATCCGAAGAGCGACGGGAATTGCGTGACTATAGCCTAGCGTGGCCAAAATTCGTGGCGGCGGGATGAAAAATCGTTTTCCACGGTCGGACCGGCCGGAAGGAGGCCGGGGGGGGGGGGGGGAGGGGTGGCGCAGGGAGAAACGACGCAAGAAGAGGCGAAGGCGACGGGTAATTAATCCGCGGTTTTTCCTCGTCTAATTAGTTGGATTTATTCCGTTGGTTCCCCTTATCCAGCGCGGACCTCCTTTTCTCCCTGCGGTCGTCAGTCTCCAGCCGGTGGCTCGACCGGTCGGTCTTTCGCTCGGCGCGGCTCAACTTGGACGGGGCTGATGTATGGAAATGTATGCGGGGAGACGGAGGCTCGCATTTTTCCAGCCACGCTGCCTTCATTTCTCCAGCCCCCGCCCAGCCCCGTTTCGGCTCCTTGGTCGTCTCGTTCCACCGCGTACGCCACCCCCTTTCTTCGAAGCACCGCGACGGCGCATCGTTCGGGCTCGCTTTCGGCGTTGCCCTCGATCGCGCGCCTCTTACTCGTTAAATTCGCGTCAGGTCGGTGTTTCTCGCGGCCGTTCCCGGAATCCGGCCGCTTAAGAAGAGATCCGTCTGCCTCGCCACCTGGAGATTTTCACTTTCCATTTTCGGCCCGTCGGTTTCTCGCGATTATCTCGCCCTTGCGCCGCCTCCTCTCCGTTTTTGCTACTCGTGTCCGCCTCCTCCGAGGTCCGTCGCGCGCTTATAAGGTCACGGACTCGCCGCAGATTCTCGGACCACGGCGAGCCATTGTTTCCAGCCTACTCGGCCCACCTTTACCTCTCCGAGGGCTGCTGACGAATCCTTTCTTTTCTCCTCCGCCTCACATAGGACACGAGTCCGTGCCGCGCGCAAAACCACCGTGTTACAACTTTTTATTACTCCCGGATACCGTACGTCTATATTTGACGGTTCAGAAATACCCGGTATCCCCGCAATCTTCGTTCCGTGACCAGATACAATATGAACCTCGATTATTGCGTAAGAGCCACGTTCGTTCCATGGTGTCGAAAGAGGTGGTTGTGGTCGCTAAGAAACAAGTAATGTTGCGTGTGCTGCTTTGGATCGGTTTTCGCGATCGTCGCAGGAATTGTCAGCTCCCAAAATGGCGTCGGTGTCGGGGTTAAAAGCACGCTAAAAATGCGTGGACGCTAACGAGCGCCGGATCGTCTTCACCGGCGATTTTTCGCAATCGAGCCACTTTACGTGACGCGTATAAACGCTACGATTCCCGTTTTAATATTTATGCTCGCGCTCCGGGATCGCGGCGCGAACGCGTTATCAACCGACGAATTTCCGCGCTGGTTATAATAATTAGCGGTGGCGATGCAACGACGATTCGTCGTTTTACATGGTTACGTGACCGAATTAATTTTTCATCGCGATATTTCGCGTCGAGTTTTAATTAAACGCCGCTTTCGGATAAACGCAACGCTAGCCGAGCAGACGCGGTGACGCGGCGTTTCGTTCGAATAATCAGCGCTCGAGTGGACGACGTATCCCGCAGCTATTTAAATCGGCAGCGAGCGAAAATGCGCGGTCGCGTGACAAACATTAGTATAAATAATGTGCAGCACGATTTCGACCGGGAAATTTTCCCTGGGCAACCGTCAGCCGAGATATTGCGGCTGGGGACGAAAGTCAACCGAACGCGAGTCGGACACCGACAGCACGTTGTTACGCGGTGGGATGGGCGTACGCGAGCAATTCGAGTTTTAAATGGAATTTATTTGGCGAATGGATAGAATTACGCGTCGAGCTTGGTTACTCGAACAGAGAGAATATTCGATCTGCTTAACGTTTGATAGTCAAGATCCAAGTAAACTTAAGTGGGTTGCAAGCTGACCGTACTGTAAAGTCACGCATACGTGACAGTGGCCGTTAACCGCTGACGGGCAAACTCACATAGACGCGATTACAGTGTCTGGCGTGAGAAGACCGAGAAGTCTCCAAGAGAAAAACAATCGTGAGTGCGCGACCATAGCCCTGGGAGAGGGAGGGCAACGATCAACAGAGCGGCAACACAAAAGAATCGTCCTGCGCTAAGAATCGCCATGTCCTGCGTTCGAGACTAGGGCTGGGGACTCCATTGCGAATTTATATTTATTCTAGCATTATAAACACTTGCGCTATTCAAATATTTTATTCTTATTATTTGTTTCTCTTTCAAATTCAAGTATCGAGAGTGGGACGTATAATTGTATGCAGGTGGTATCCTTTAAGTTTCACCACCATTTTGGACTTCAATGGAGTTGTAGCTGTTAAGACTAAGATTATGGTATCTTTCTTTCAAATTCAGCAGTGTGTTTCATTACTACGAAGACTGGTTATGGACCCAATGCATATACCTACGTCGATGAATATCGTTCGAACCAAAATGCTCGCATCGTGCTCGACCGAGGTTAAAAACGTCGCGCCCCGAAAGGGTTAAAGGATTCGAACAGTCCCATTTCTATTCAAGGCGCCTCGCGTGGCAATTCTTCCCTAAATGATAGTTTACGTCTCCATCTCCTTAAATAGCGCTCGAATCGTCGACCGAGAGGACCGAAGGGGAACACTGACACGTCGACGAGAGTGGAACGCGTGGAACGGGTTCAACGGAATAAAGAACAAAAGAAAATCGTAAACATCTTACTGCGGAAGATATCAGAGTAATAGATAAAAGGCGATAAGTGGCCGCCGGCATGAATAATGTATCGCGTCGGTATACGCGATAATTGCCGCGCTTCATTAAAACCAGATCGCTCATTGTCAAGGCAAGAACGCGCGCAGCTCGCGAGGCCGTAAAGTCGCCCGGGAGGAACGATCGATATCGTTTCCGAGAAACTCACGGCGATCGAGACGGATCGAGATCCGCCGGATGAGTTTCTGCCGGAGGCTAAGAATCCGATGACACGCGGGTTAATACGTACAGCGGTACCGTCTAATGTTGATAATGCAATTAGCGAACTTGTATCGGCCCTTAACGAGATACGAACCTGATCCGCCTCTCTGTGTATTTAAATCCCTCGAAGCGAGCCCTGATCAAGAAAATAGCTAGCGTGCGGGGCAAATAATTTCTTGTTCTTGGCTTTGCAAGCTCTTTTCAACCCTTTCCAGTGGTCTCTTATTTATTCAAAAGATCAACCCTCGACATATTCGTCTCGTTGCAAACCAAAGGCGACTCATCGACAATGAAAAGTAATAGTTTTAATATTTTCGTAGGGGCAATATGCGCTAGCCAAAAGATTCCAACGCAGTGGTACCGTTTTGATACTTTTTAAGGAACAAAACACAGCGTAAGGTTACAATTTCTACTTGATGCGTGTTCGGGGTCAGGTGGAGCCCACGTTGGAATTTTCTCCGGAATACCGAAGGGTTAATTCGAGTTGTTTGGAATTATTGTCGCCGGGTCGTAACAACGAGTAGAACGCGCGAGAAACGAAGGGAACGGAGACGAGCGAAATTGCACGCGTAAATCCGAAGGAAGACGAAGAGGGAGGAGTATGTGTGGCAACGTACGTGGAAGGTACCGAGCCGGTGTGCTCACGGCGATGCCCAGGCACGTACCTAGCAAGGTAGTAGGTACGTAATGGGTAGTAGCCAGTAGGTGGCAAGGCTGCGTGACGAGGCGATTGCGGACCGTGACTAAAATATTTAAAAATATGTATCTTTCTGGCCGGACTGCCGTCCAGTTCCAGTTCCAGTCCCGGACTCTAGCCGGAGACCGCCGCATGCCGTGCTCCCTCACCCTCAGCCCCTTTGCCACGGTGTATTTATTTCGCGTTTCCTTCCTGCCGCGAGGCTACGGCGAGCCCTCGCTACCGGAGGGCTGCTGCCCTTGCTCGATTCTAGCACTTCTCCGCTTCTCTCGCGACTCTGCCCTCGAAACGCAGCGTCGATTTTCTGGTTAACGTCCTCTTCCACCGTGCAACGTCGCGGCGTGTTATCAGCCACGGTTCGCGGACGATAATTCTGGAGACGATAGACGTTTCACGGTACGAGGGTACCCGAAAATTTAACGTCGTTTAGGGTAACAAGCTGTACAATCGCAGCAGTTGTACGGTCCTGCTACGATTATTTCTTACTCAGCATTAATTCATGAGCTCCTCGTCTCTATATTTCTTACTACTTACAGTTTTATATTTGTTTTTTACCTTCATGGAAAACGGTCGACGCTGCGAAATAAATAAATGACCCTTATTTATGTCGTATACAAGACGAAGTAGTGTTGCGAATGCATCCAGCAGTGTCGTTGATGTTAATCAGTTGACGAATAAAGCGTTGGAATTTTGTATATTTCATTCTTTGTTAATAAACTGCATTACCACATGATCCATGGTTATGTTTATTAAAAATCAAAAACAAATATTTAAGAAAAATTGACAGGGGGTAGTGCTGAATTTTTTCGTCGAAAAAAAAAAATTATTTTTAGCTAAGGGGGTCAATTATAATCATTCTTGGCGAATAGATATACTCCTGAAATCCTGCGTACTTTCGAGAAAAAAATTCTATTCCAAAAATATAATGTGTTCTCCTGCTTTCATTTTTTCCTCGACTTTCTCTACAAGATGTATTCAATACACACAGTGTGCAACACATTTTTCTTCTACTATAGGATTTCCATTATTATTTGTGCACTGAAATCAACGCCAAACTGATAATTTTATACAGATAAAGCAACTTTGGTCCATCATTATTCAGTCTATTCCAAAGTTAATTGGCGTTGCGTTGGTCCCATCGCGACGTTCGATTCGGCGACGTATCCCTTCCTCGCTAGATACGTTAGATCGTGGCGGCAGGTGAGTTGCAACAACTGCAGGCTCGACTGCAACTGCATTCGCCGGGGCCCGGAATCGAGTGGCCGTACGGTTCACAATGCAGGATGACCTCAACGATCCGGGGCCCTCGCAGCCGGGTGCGAAATGCCGGCAAACGGTCGTGGCCGGGTCTGCGCGATGCATATTCATGATTCTTTTTTTTTTCTGATCGGCCATCGCGGGAAAGAGGAAGTGAGTTCTGCTGGGCGCAACGCGTCGTCGCGCGTTAAGGACAACCCGCAGGGCACCGCGACGCGACAGGGCGCATACTAATCGCCCGGCTGCTTTTCGGGACTTCCGACCCCGTGATCGTGTTTCTCAGGCCTTCCAGGCTCGGTTACGAATATTATCGCTGGTTCCCTCGCGATAAACCTTGTCGTTGCGACCTTCGATACGGCGCCCCTTTTCGCCAACTTCTCTTACAATATTTCTCACGTGCCTTGGACGCGGTGGAAACTATTCAGGATGCTTATCTATCGGCGGTTAATTTACGTAGATATTAACTACCCACGGTGTACAACGACGAGAAAACATTTTTATATTCGTAAAACAAATATTTTTTGCGAGCATCGCATTCGTGTTTCCTTTTTTCCAAATCAAACTTTATTTAATGTTTTAAATGAAGTCCTGGATGGTGTCGTATTGGGAAGTAACATAATTTTGTTTAATCTATAACTGAAATACTGTTCTAACATAGAGTTATTCGACTCTGTTTCAGACTGAATTCGAAGGAACGTCAGAAGGCGTAAACCATAGGAGAAAGGACAACGGTTCACGGTAAGTAAGAATCATTTATCGTTCGGTGATTCCGAACGTCATGGCCGAATGGTAAACGGGCTCGCGGTGGTAACGAGTAAAATCCTGGAGGATTAGGTGGCCGTTGGAAGAGGTAATTTCCGGCGACTCGCGACCAGGTTGTATCCCCGAAACGTCAGCACGATCCAGAACGATTACTCTCGTGGAGTTCGAGGGAGAGGACTGCGAGCCGGAGGAAATGTCAGGGCGGATGAACCGCTAATGGAGCATTAAATAAAAATATTCATTGGCAAACGAGGCTACGAGGGAACGCGAGGGCGGCGGCTTACAGTTTTATGGAGCTTAATTGTAAGCGAGACGCGGCGGGCATTCGTTTAATTCGTATCGTCTCGGGGACGCGCGAATTATGGTCGTTCGAGGAGATATGACCCGGGTTGGGAGTCGTTGGCGTCGTTAAAAAATTAACCGTGGCCTCCGGTAGTCCCCGTTAAAATATTCACGGCGTCGTTAACTTTTCATTTCCGTCTCTTAGCTCCGATTTCCTTCGCAATCTGTGCTGGAAGTAGTCTTGCCGACGTTTACGTGGGCTAAAATCGTTGGATATAAGTTGTGATCCTACTAAACCTATGGTTTGAGAGTTGATTTTGGATGGACAAGTTTCGTCTTAAAATTCGAATATCGAGTTTGTAATCGTCAGAGAAGGGGAGAGGTGTGGCGTAAAGGAGTTAAAAATCGTCAAGCGAGAAGGGTGCGGAAGAAGGGAGAAGGAACCGTCTCCGGTAACAGTGGCAGTTAGCGCCAAAATAAAATAAGGATGGAACGAAACGAAAGGCAGGAAAAATAAGTCGGCCCTTATCTCGTCCCGTTCCGTTTGGTCTATGCATATTCAGGAGGCTCGTGGTTCCGTCTCTGTTTCTCGTTCGTCGACGGTCTCCTCGATCTCTGTTCCTCTTCCCCCGGCAAACGTAAACTCCACGAGGCATCCCCCGGTTCTCGTGGTTGCTACCATCGGCTCGTTCGTACCACGGCCGACTCTATACTTACCTACGTCCGCCACCCGCTAATTTCTAGGCTTCCTTCTTTAATTGCACCGGCACGATAATAACACCGTGTACGGCTGTGTGTATATCGCCCCGCGAGCCGTACCGAGCCTCACGAACGAACCAAGGCCGTGTGGTTTCTCCTCGGTAAGTTGGTGTACACCGGGGGTACCGTATAACGAGGTAACACCCACTCCTGCACCCTCTGCACCAAGATAATCTTTATTGTCGCGCGATATTCGAGTATCGTCGTTCCGCTACCGTCGCGGTTCTTTTTTTTTCTTTTTATATCGAAACGTTGCTGCGAATTTCTCACGCAAAATTATCAAGAACCTAGAAATTCTCGTGCCGATTGTCGAGAAAACATAATTTTCCCTCGGATAGTAGAGCGACCGTCGAATCGAGCGGACAATGGCGGAGGTACGCGTTACGTAAAGTCGGACGCGCGAAGTTCGTCTGTGCCTTGACCCGATCGGTCGAATCGCCGTAAGCGCTCGGCGACGATTTAACATGCGAGCCGCGTATATTTTAGTGGAATAAGGTCAGAACCGGGCGACGCTCCTACGTTCGAAGAGGTCGCGTATGGTATCGGTGTTGCCGAACGGCCTGCGGCCCGACACAATGGCGCGGCTCTGTCTCTCGGAATGGAACGAAACGGGACGACTTTGCATTGTCCAGGCCGCCGTGACACCACGCTCCGCGTCTTATCGCATTCTTATGACGCGCGTGACACGCACTGCTGCGCCTACTTCGAGACGACGAGCGGTCGTCGGGGCCTCCGCTTGGCCAACGGTCCATTGTGGCCGTGCAAAATTCGAATGGTTTATGGAAAAGAAATTCACTCAGGGTAACACGCGTTTACTTCGATGGTCGACAACGGGTCTGTAACGCGTGGTTTAACCCCTTCCCGTACTTTAACGAGTCTGACTCGTGACAAAGATTTTGGCCCAAACGTAAACATCACGGATCAGGCTTGTGGGCGGCAAATCACGATCGTCATTGAGTTTTAGTTCCTATCAGTACGCCACAAGAGTCAATCACGATTCTTGTAACCTCTGTTACAAAGCAGTTTAGCCATCAGTCTGGTCTGTTTACCGCGCGTAGACGCCTATCATTTGGGCCCAGATTTCGTCGAGCTAAATGGTACGGGAAGGGGTTAAATTAGGTCTCGGATCGTCCTACGTTGAAAGCATCGACGAACGGCTTGGTTAAATCTACCCAGCCTCGTCGAAGAGTATCGTAATAAATATTCGAGGTAGAGAGGAAACGAACTCGTGGAATCCCAAGGTCCTCCGTAGGAAATTGATTGGTTTCTACACGGTCCCGTTGCTAATAGGTTTCTGCCAGAGTGTTACGATCCATGGCGGTGAGCATCGGTTGTTCGACCGTCTACTACCAGTTTTACTTGCCGAAGTGGAAACACGGTCCCGTTAGGCGCCAGCCTCGTTGCCAGGCTAAATTTACTAGGGTCAAAGTGCCCGAGCGAGCATACGTCAGGTCTCGGATGCCTTTTCTCACCTATCGACCACTGTCACCACGATAGCAGCGAACGTTTCTCTCAGAGTCTGAAAAATCCCGTTTCTTTCACTCTGTAGAACCTCGTGTGTCTCTGAAATTACATACCCATTACCTACGTGTTCAGAGTCGGGCTCGATTAAAGCAATAATGATTTAAATATGCATGATGCAGGAGTGTAACCTTTACTTTCAATACTATGCCCATCGGAATCTCACCCTCGACACTTTTTGGAAAACAAGCGTTCCTCGACCAAATTCTCTGGAAAGGTAAAGCTGGTAGTGTACGAGAGCGAGAAGACAAATGTGAGCCTTTCTCTCTCGACTCCCACGAGACGATCAGAAATTACTTCGGGCAGCTTCGGAGAATCGAAAAAGAGGGCATGTGTCAGTTTGCCTTTGTCGACTCTCCGAAACTCTACGAACTCACGTACGCGTGATCTGATATAATGTGAGTAAGTGGAATGAAATGTCCCTGGGGCTCCATCTGGCATCTTTGTGTTACGGGTCCACCGTGAGTCTGACTCGAAACGTCTGATTCTACTAGGAAGTATCTTACAATTGCTTGTTTGAAATCTTCTTGAAGAAGAAACCTTTGTTGGCGGTATCGTGCTAGTCGATGGCGGAGTCGTGCGAGCGAGGAACGAATTCTCGGTTCGTCGAAGAAAGAAATGTCGCGCGTGGCGGAGTGGCCGGTGTCCCGTTAGGCGCCGGCTTCTTCTAGGTAAACGGTAAACGTGTGTCCCCTAAGTCAGCGAGGATGGATTGAAAAGTTGTATCGCCGCGGTGTCTTTGGATATCGAGGCGATTAGCAAGCGAACGTCGGAGCCATCGGCGGCGGCGCTTGGACAGATATCGAGGAAAGATGGGCGCGGCGCGCGGCATTCCTCCTCGAAGAGCTCCGATGGCATTGTTCCATCGCGTCGCACCTCGATCACGCCTCTGTCACGTGGCCCACAATTCACGGGACGTGACTCCACGGCCCTCTTCGGGTGTCTACGAAACGACCGTCGCACTTTGCACCGCAACCACTTTGGCTGGCTATTGTCCTCTTCTTTTTATTTAAGCCCGTTCTCGTAACACCGTGTTGCACAAACGATTCGAAGGGAGACGCGGGCAAATGCTCGATTTATTCGCGGAATTCTACGTCTATTAAGCGTACACGCGCGTAGGCTGTCCCATTTTTATCGAGCGTGGAGTTTCAGAAAAATATCCAAGTTTTTGTTTGGAACCGCTTGGTTATTTTTAGTTGAACGCGAAACTTGCGAAAAGACCAATTCGTGATCGAGTTCTGGTAAAAATATAGGCGGGAAACTGATGTGTTAAAGAAAATATTAGATAGAACGATGAACTTATTGTTCGGTGGAAGACGATGGATCTGATAATAAAGACTGAGGAGAGTGATTCGTAAGTATAAGACCCCTTTGGAACGGGTCTTGAGTAAGATTCGCGTAAATGGCGTCGTCCAGATATTGCAAGTAACGTGAGAATAAAAGATACGAAAGTCTGGGTCCGAGGAGTCGTTTAGTTTGGGATTATATATTATTAGTCGTTATCGCTGGTTGGCCGTCGGGGCCGGAAAAATCGCTATAACTTCTCGTTAATATTTTTCTGGTCGCATCCGACGGAGTTTCGCGACGAACGGACGATGTAGTCGGACGTCGGTTCGTTCGCTGGCTCGCTCGCTCGCTCACCTGCCGCTCATTAGAAGCCTTATCGCTAATTAATCCCTACAGGAACGGCGTCACGGCTCTCGTGTCGTTGGTTCCCTCGCCTCTCCCCACTGTTCCCCTCGTCGCGCCACCGTTTGCTGCCTATTATGGTTATACTTCCTGAACTCGTCACCCTACCATCCTAGCATGGCGAACCTATCCCCGCGATGCGTGCAGGCATCGCGCGGCCAAGAACAGTCGCGTGTTTCTCCTTCCGAAACGAGGGGATAAGGCAGCCGGCCACCCTTCGGAGAAACGAACAGTCATCCTCCATCTTGCGATAAATCTTTCTGTGTTCATCTATGGTAACGCTCCCCGTTCCACGACGGATTTAATGAACTTCGAGTGGAAACGCGGGCTTTAATGGAAACGCGGCTCGTCCGCAGGAAGGAACTGGTCGATTAAAATCGCCCGCGGAGTCGCGGGGCCTTGATTCGCTCGCGATCTCGTCCGCTTTAACGTCGTTCGACACCAAACGATCAACCCTTCAGCGAATTATCGAGGACGTCGCAATTCCATCGCTTCGCGATCGTCGATGTAATTATTTGAAAATTTATGTAATCCTCCTGCTATTTTTATTACGGTTCAAACGTCCTTCGTTTCTAGCTTCGATAAAAATGTACGCGAAGTGAAATAATTCTTAGTAACGAGATATTAAAGTTTCGCGACATTTTACGAAGAGTAATGGAATAGAAACTCTTGGAAAGAGTAAATCGTGTTATTAAAGTCGAGTTATACGTGGATTCGTGCATCCAATATTTTTATATTTTTAATGCCTGTACGAGTGCCAATCGGCCCCAGACACGCCTCTGTTGCAGTTATAAATGAAACCAATTCAAAAAAAAAAAGGAAATAGCGAACGAGATTCGAACCTGCGACCTCGAGCGTATCAATCATGCGCGTCTCTGCCATTTGTGTCGCAGCGACTTCCGTGAAGTAGATTGATATTCACGGTATATATCATAAGTTACACTGTACGGTGCTCTAATTCGTTATACTTCGAAAATTATCGAGTATTCTACGCGTAATAATAAGGATCTATTCCCTAGCAATCTAAATACATTCGGATTAACGAAGACACGAATTGGAGTTAAGAAATAAACCGAATAATACGTAAGAACAGAACTTGAGAAGATGACCACTCTGGTTTTATACAATGTTCTGTGAAATTAAACGACCGAAACAATATTAGGATCCAGAAGATGCTAGACCTCGGAGGCAAGTCGACCGAAAAGTGTATTAATTGAGAATGTTATTGTGTAAATTAGCAAAATGGTCCAACGAATAAGTCGACGTAAATGCTTCGAGGCAGCGTATTATCGAGGGTCTCTGTAGCGAGAACGCGAGGCGTAAAATTGATCCGGCGCGCTGCTTCCTCCGGTTGCGCAACGTCCGCGGTGCAAGCGACAAAATTCTATATCCGTTTGTCCATCGAATTACGTAAAGAACCTTTCCCCGTGTGTTGGAAGTCGGCTTGGAGCACGCGCGACGACCGTCAGCCTCCGATCGTGGATCCGATTCGTCGCCGTCGGCCGTCCGCTGTCCGCGGCGATAACGCAGCCGGCGACATTTACAATAATGTATTCAGTCAATGTGTCAAGAGGGGCCCGATCGTTGTTTCAGCTATCCGCAACGTTGTTAAGCCACTTAAGCCCTCGGCTGCGCGACAGCTGGCATAGGTCAGTATCATTATCTCGCGAGGAACGAGAGTGAAACGACGAATCGATAGACGGACGTACGGGACATTAATAAACATGAAGAGACGACCGCGCGAGGGCCCCTACCTCTTCCCGTCCTGGCAACTTCCTCGCGGCCTCCTCTGCTCGGCCGTCTTCACTTTTCTCGTCCCGCGGCTTCTGCTCGATCCCTGTCGCTCGAAACGATACATACTAAGCTACATACGTGTCCTCGTTATTGCACGCGCGAGAGTATCGATTGCTTAAAATTAATCATCCTTTACCGATATAGACATGTAACGAGAGGGAACACGATTCAACGTGCTCTCGCGGAGCGATTCGTTTTCAAGATATAAATAGTTAAAGTTGCACGGATCGAGTGTCGCAAATGTACTTCTGTTGCGTTTCGTTCGAATTTTCGCTTGATTCGCGCGAAAGCGCCAGGTGAAATCATTGTTTTCGAAAGGGAACGGCCTGCTGGAAGAAGCTACGAGGGAGTTACCGAACATCGGGTGGCGAAAGCGAACGCATTCGTTGAACCGATGCGATTGCCAAAGGTTCGTGACGGTCGGACGGTCGTAAGTCCAGCTCGTAATTCGTGTGCCTCGATAATTTCGTACGAGACAAACAACCCGTACTAGACGCAAACTTGCAACTAAAATTTAA
Source organism: Colletes latitarsis (assembly GCF_051014445.1). NCBI lineage: Eukaryota > Metazoa > Arthropoda > Insecta > Hymenoptera > Colletidae > Colletes > Colletes latitarsis. The sequence goes on along the minus strand of NC_135135.1, from coordinate 18,910,703 downwards.
TAGGTAATTCGATCAAGCGAACGAGTTCTAAAGGAAATAACGAGGGAGACCGGGGTTTAACGAGGCTCATTAAAATCAGCGAAACCTTTTAACCGCGTGCGGGGTATTTGCATCGCGTTCGAAGGAAAGCTCGCGTTCTCGGCGAAGAATTTTCCAGCGGCGTGGGGCGCGATTCAAAGCGTTTTTAAATCGTCCGACACGCGATACCTCGAACAGCTGTTTTATCATGGGCGAGCGTCGATCGTGGCGGCTTAATCGAGCGGTGCGCGTTAGCTCGTAACGCGAGAAAGAAAGCGAGAATAAGAGCCAGGCTCCCGTGGAGGGACGAAGACAAAGGCAGATAGAACACCCACCTACAGGCGTAGGCGCGCGAGGAGCCGGCAACTTGTTAATTATTAATCAGCATGTTTAATTCATATTGCGCGCGCCAGCTGTTTGTTTCCTTGATGCGCGCTAAGGTCTTGTACTTACTACACCGCTTAAACGTTACCGCAGGTAAGCATCGCGCTCCGGGTGCTTAGGAATTCTCGCTCCCGCTCGCCTACCACCTCCACACACACACATCCCCCCGTGCCCCTTTTATTTTCCTCCCTTTCCTTTCTTTCTCCGTAGCCTCTCCCACGCCATGCTGTTTACTATGTATCCGCCACGTAACGCGTTCTCCACTCGTACTATATGCACCTCGTGCATCGCGCGATCACAAGGTCGTCTCTTTCGAAGAGCCTACGCGCGGAACGTCCTCGATGCCGGGAGTTCCGATGTCCTCTCCGTTCAATACTTTTTAACTCTCTTTAGTGTCTGTTTGAAATCTGGAGCAAACACCATCGATTCGCAGAAAATTAAATCAAATTTGAAACTTTACGAAACCCCAAAGATTTTCGAACTTCCGAACCAGAAGAAATGCACCCCCAGGGGGGATCAGGAAACCGAGCAGCGGAGAGTCGATTCTCGTCGTGACCGACATCGAGTCCACGAAACAACCCTCTGTTATCCGTGCAGCGAATTCGGAAGCCGCGCGTAACGTCGGGGGTGGACGAGCCTCTGTCTTCTCCGCGAGGTCCTTCTGCCTTCCTTCCGCGCCGGGGCAAGGGCGTTTATGGGTTTATTATACGAACGGCTCTAGCGGGAGGCCGCTCGCCTCCATACGCTCGCGCGAGAAGCTCGCGAGAGCCGACCGCTGCGAATCGGGGACAAGCAAAACATCCCCCCGCGACGAAGCCGTCCATAGCGCACGCAGGGCCATAAAAAAATACCCGTCGAGTGAAAATAAATCTAACCTCGGGCCGACCGTCGGGTCTCCCTTAACGCGGGGTAATAGAAACGAATGGTCTGCCGCGGGTGGAAGGGATCGAAAATGGATGCGACACCGGGATCTTACGTAATGCTGGACTACGTAATACTGGTACTTTTTGAACACCCCCTTCGAGGTACCTTAGGGTACCTCGAGTATACCTCGAGAGAGGAAATTATGATGCTGCTAGGCTTGGACTTAGGCTTTATAATAAAATCCATCCCCTTTCGGTTCATACCAGCAATCGAGTAACGCAAGGTGGTCCCAGCCCCTTAAATCGGTAGAAATAATATTGTGTACTACGTTTGGTTAAACCGTACGACGTGGGGGTAACGTTAAAATATGTCGTTGGAGAAGATCGATAACCCTAACTCTATCCGAAGAGAAAACGTTAACGTTCGAGGATCACTGTTTTCCATATTAGCTGGAGCGCGTACCTAATCGTCGAGCTCGTACCGGCGAAACGAAAGGGCCGCGCGTACATCGTGCACCGAGATAGACTCTCCGATTCTCCGGCATCTTCCCCCGGTTACCCGAGGGAGAGTAAAAAAAAGGGAAAATGTTATTGAAGGATCGGGTCGTAGCGAGCGGAGGCGCTCCGCGGAGCACCGGCGCGGCGCCCGGCGAAGAAAGATGAGCACGAGGGGAGAGAAAAACGTACACGGAGAGTAACGTAGGCGGGAACGAGCGGCGCGTTTCGAGCGTAGAAAGAGACGGCTGGTCGAACGGGGGGAGGTCGGCGGGGGCGGAGGTGGTCTGGAAGACAAGGGAAGAGAGAAGCACCGGTGGGTTTACCGCACCGCTACCACCCTTAGCGCGGTCTGAGTTCATTGCGCGAGTCATCAGTATCCATAAGCGATGAGTTACCTCCCTCTCGTTCCTCTTACCGCGCGGCACGGAGCAGCAGCCGATGGGAAGGAAGGAAGGACAGGCGAACGGAAGGAAGAAAGGAAGCAGAGGCTGCTGGGGGGTTGGTAGTCGAGGCACCTGGTTCGGTTGTTCGGGAGCACTCCTCCTCTCTAGGCTGTGGCTGGTCCAGGATGCTGCAGCGAACGCCCGATGGCTGGTTACCGGTGTACACCGGGAGGAGGACGAAGGCCGAGGACGAACGGTTGCCGGCGGTGGGTGGTTGATTTTCTTAGGTCAACGTATAATGAAGCCACCGCGGAAGAGACGGGAGGCAGAGAGAGAAGAACGCGGACAGCCGAGGTCCTAGACCAATCCCCGGGCGCCGCGGCGAACACCCCGTCCCGGGGGCGAGCCAACCGGCGACTCCACTTCTAGAAGGAGCCTCCGAGAAGCCACCGTAGCCGCCTGCCTTCGACGGCGCTCCTTCGGCCCCGACATCCTCTTGCCCGGCTTCTCTAGCCCCCCCGTCTCAACCGTTCACCAACACTCGCTCGTAACCTGCTATCGCTACACGCTCGCGGCCAAAGTTAATAACGGATGATGGTCCGCCTGTGCACGCTTCGACGATTGAATTAAACGAGCCCCGGCTCTCTGTGCATCGTCTCCAACGCGGACTCGGTTCGCGTCGACCGGGAACGCTTCCGCGCGCCTCCAAATGATTAGATTCCGGCAACCGGCGGCCTCCTTTACGGAGACGCTCAAGAGCCGACCGTTCGACCGTCACTGCGTCCAAACCGACGGTTATGCTCCGAGCTTGCTTTAATCTTAACGCTAGAAAGACCCGGGATCCTATCTACCTCCGAGCACCTCTCTGATTATTTTCAGTATCGAACACTGTTTCTTGTGGAATTTCAGTACGCGGTTCTATACACGTTACGTTAATTGATGTATGGAGGAAGGATGATGTCATTACAGTAAGATTAACCCTTTACACTCGGTTGTCCTTTCTGAAGGAACATCCAGCAAAGAATTTGGATGTACCCTCTAAGAGAACACAACGATGTTATTGTTTTGAAGTGATTATATAGAACAAAATACAAAGATATATTTGCTTGGAGTATTTACCATCTGTTTCATAAGAAAGTGTGCTTGAGTTAGTAGTAAGTGATCGAAGAAAAGTCTCCGAATGTAAGGGGTTAATGAACAAAATTAAACTTCTCAATAATTATAAAATCCAACTTTTGCCTCCTGCCATGCTAAAATAGATTTAAGAGAGTTGTGATTTAGATTGTAATTTATGTTTGCAAATAAATAAATTGTCCATATACTTCTGTCCACTTATATGTAGATACTTTGTACGACAGTTAACTTCGAACTGATAGTAATCACTTTACGAAGTAAGAAGTTCGTAAGGACATAGATGTGCCTCAAAATGTAAATAGATCACTAGGGTACTTCTAACGACAGGAGGGCCGAACGCAAAGAGATAAATCAATTTCCCCCATAACGATCGTGTTTTAAAAGGATTTCCTCGTACATCGGTTGAAAAATATTAATTTTGTCGTTGTATTTCTTAACGTTTAGAGATTACGAAGTAATACCTCTAATATGTTTGCCACATCATTCGTATCTGGATGACTAGACATTTCACTAAGGGCGCAGGATATTAATAATTAATTATTTCATGATTTCTAGATTCATTCCTCGAGTCTGCCAAGTTATCTTGCGAGACTGTACGAACAGAACCTTGTAAAGAACTTAAATCTAAAGACTTTTGATAGTAACAGCGATAGTAAGACGTCATGGGAAGAAAGTCACGCCTTCCGCCCACCGATCACCGAAGTCACAGCGGCCCGTCGAGGCGTTAATTCGCCACGATAATTCGCGTCGACGAGCGTATCGGAAGATATCGACGGTAATCCCCCTCGAAAGGAGAGAAAGAAACTCTGGTTTCGAGTCGCGTAGTCGATGAACGATGCGAGCCGATGGTCCAGGGTCCGATCGAAGAGCGGATAAAGCGGAAGGAGCATGGGACACGGGGGGAGGGGGTTGTGGCGGGGGCAAGGTGGTCGGTCGGTCGAAAGTCCGTGTTCTTGGAGGCAAACGGGGCGAGATGGAAAAATTGCCTCGATGTAAAAACATGAGAATCGCTTCTCCGACGTCCACACTCAATAAAACGACCCCGACCCAAGAGAGATACGCGATCCAGCGGAGCGCGTAGAGAGCACTCGGCCGAGCACACATATCCACGGAGGAGGAGACGCGCGCGTACAAACGGACCGATCGCTCGGCTGGTTCCTTCTGCAACGACCAGAAGAAGACGAAGCGGAGGGCGAGGGCAGCGGGCGCATCGAGTCGAGTGGTCAGCTATCGAAACCTTCCACCCCGCCCCGTTCCACCCCCGGGAACCCGGCTCCGGCGGCCAATAATAAAAAAATATACGATCTGTTCGCTCACACGGACGCAACGTTCCGGGCACACCGACGAGACCGGACTCGGCCGAATTATACTTCGAGGCTGCTTCTAAGTGATCGCATTTCCACATAGACGAGCTGGCCCGATACGATATGAAAGACTGGCCGGTGCCGTTATTGCCGCGTGCAGAGCTAGAAGGGGGCTGGAAAAGAGCGAGCAACCCGCGCGCACCACGGGGCGCCTCTGAAACCGAAACCGAGGGTATTATCGAGCTGGATACTTTTCGGATTCTTTATGATCGCCAACCCCCCGGGGAAGCTCGCGAAAAAAGGATACGCCGGACGATGAACGATCAAAGTTTTGCCTGACCGTTATCACGTGAAAATTATTTTTACATTTTATTCCATCGAGTCGTTTGCACGCTAAGAGTTCGAGAAACACGCCGGATCCAAGTATCCTTGGCAAAAAAGATTACTAGCGTCGGTTGTTCCGCGAGGAAAGACGATTAGATAGCGCGAGGAGCGCGAATAATCGCGCGGAATCTATCACGGCGTTCCCCTCTTAGCAGCGCGACCGCCGGGAGGGCAGAGTTAACGAAAGAAAGATGATCCATTCGTCATAATATAAAAATGGCCGTGACAGCGTTATCTGTGGCCATTTCCTGCAGCCGTAGCTCCGGTTCCCCGGTCTCACTTGTCACTATACCGGAGGTAATGATCATTACCCAGGGTCTCAACCCCCGGCGTGGATACATAGGTATAGCAAGTCGAGGGGGTGGAGAACAACGAGGGCCGTGGAAGACGGAGAAGGATCGGCCGAAGAAAGGGAGCCGAACGGGAAGAGAACGAACAAGGGTGGACGAGAGAGGGTCGAAAGTAAAAGACGGTGATATAGACTAGGGTTCTCGAGCCTGTTCCCCGCCCCCGCCTGGCTCTCTTCTCCACAGCATCAGCCATGGGTGGGACAAGATGGCCGCTGAGAGGACTTTCGGCGGGCCCCGGTCGGGTTTATGCGTCGTAATAAATGGTAATTTAAAACAGCGAGAACTAACAATTTCTTTCTTTATTTCTTCCCCGATGCTCGCCGCTCGAGAGGCAACCCCGCGCGAGCGTGTGCGCGCGCTTGACACCGGGGCTAGAGACAACCGGGCAAACACACGTACGCGGCCTCGACCGCGGAAGGGTAGTTTCCTTCGAAGGTGGTGAAAAGAGAGAAAACCGAGGACGGAGGGTGCAAGGGGTTGGACGAGAGGCGCTGCCCTCCTCGCGAGGATATACCCAACCCGGGAACCCGTGAACCAGCCAGTCAGCCAACCAGCCCACGTAATATAAAGAGATATGTGCCGCGGAATAGCATTACCATTAGGAGATATAGTTTAGCGGAGCCACCAGATGAAATGAGATACTGCGGCTGAATCATGCATGAAGCGAAGGTGCGATTCGCCACCTCCTTGTACGACTGCTGCCCTTCTTTTTCTGTGTGCGTACACCTACGTCCCTCGCCGTCTACGGAGCCTATCGTTTCTCCGTCGTCTTCTTTTCCATCGACCTCCTCACGGCTTTCTCGCTGCTTTGTTTTTTCTTTCCCGGTACTTCCGGGTTAGGAAGTACGCGTCTCGTTCCGCGCGTTACGTCTTTCATCTCGCGGCCGGCGATCGCAATCTCTTTTTCGTCGACCCTGCTCGTCCCTTTTCCCCCGACGAGAAAAGTGAATATGCCACGGTATTCAAATGGCAGCCGCGCGACACTTTATTAAACGCGCTATTTGCATCGCCGACACCCCCTTCGTCGGCCGTCGTTCCCATCTCGATCGAGGCCTCGAGTTTTTTTTACAGAGAGGGCCACCGTCAAACTACCCTCTAAGCGACTGATTAAAAAATCGCCAGAGAAATTGCCTACCGTCGGTCGTTGGATGGAAAAAAAAAAATTCTTTCCGTCGTTTAACCCCCGACGCCATCCATTTTGTTGCCAAATACCGGCTGTTTCTGCGTTGAGAAAATTAAGTGGAATCGAAATACACCGTAATAAATTTGAAATCTCCGAATAAATATAGTTAGAAGGAGAGATCAGTCCTGGGCGAGCGTTGCTAGTAGTATAGGGTCAACCATCGACCGGCCTGCGTACGTGCACCAATTACTCGACGCTGCCCATATTCTCCTTATCAATGAATTTACTTTTAATGGGACGCTGATCTTGGGATGACCGACGAGTAATTATTTTTATAAAATCGTTAATTTAATTTAATTTGGAGAATAGATCGATATTGATGCAATAGTGTCTCTGAAGTATGATGTAGACGTACAGATATTACACGAAAGCGGTTGGCCAGACTACCCTTGTAGCTCTCGATGGGTTGGCTCGGGCCGCGCGTGCACACATTATGCTAATTTGTCTTTTAATCTCGCGTCGTGCCACCGACGCTGCACCCTCTCGCCGAAGCGCGCGACCAAATCGCTGCCTCCTCGTCCGCTAGATTACAATCTGCGTTAGATTGCGTGCTATTTACTCGCCGGGAACGCGTCGGTAATTTGGCCTTTTTATAACGACCGACGTGAGATTGTGCTTTATAGGAGCATTTGGGGGAGCGTGTTCCCAAACCTCACGATCGATCGTAAAGAGCGCAATCGATGGTGCGAAAGGAACCAGCGAATCGACCACCCCACGCCCACGTTTAAACGGAATAAGTGTTTTGACAAATTGCATCGCGAGCAAAATACGGAAGGTAAGGACAGAATTTAGTCAAAAATGGAAACAAGTTTATCTCTTGGACTGTAACTAATAGAAATTTCTGAAGGAGTGAGGTAAATACAGGTAGATGTCTTCTACTTTCTCAAACAGTACGAGGTTGAAAAGTTGTCTAATAGCAAATTTGAGATAGAATATTTGGCATACGTTCCCTGGTAAGTCGACGTTGAATGATCGAAAGGAATAGAGAGAATACAGTAGCCAAGGACCAAGCAAGGGTACATTCATCATTCGACTTGCGATCAAGGTGGATTTGGTTCTGCGCAGGCAAAAGGGCGGAAAGCGTCGCCGAAGAAAAGAATCCCGAATCAGGACCGGAACGAAGTAGGCGGGAAAACCAGGTGGTGGTGGCGACGCCGGTGGTGGGAGCACTTATGCATTTATGCATTCATATTTCCGTGGTCTCCGCTCTCGAGACGAACCGTGTAAGAAGTCGTCCTCGTCGTCTTCCGCGGAGAGCTCTGCCTCGACGACGACGACGAGGCGCGCGATGGTACCACGCCATCGCGAAGGAAGAAAGAGGAGAACGACGGTGAACGTAGGGAGGGAAAAGAGGCGGTGGGCGTAAAGTTGCTCCGGAATAATAATACAGACAGCTCGTGCCTGCTCGACGAAAAAATCTGAATACATGAAACGTAATGACGCGCCGAGCATGTGCCCCTCCACGGAGCTGCAGCCACTCCGAGGACGACCGTGCCCTTTTAAAAATAGAATTTCAAGCTTTCACGATAGAATCGGCGCTGATTCCACGCCCGTAGATCCCGCCGGTGGATCTATCGAGCTTTTTGAGTCGATTCCGGGACGACGGCATCCGAAATCCGGATTTACTTGGGGGCGGTAGTCCGTGGATGCTCTTCTTCGCGTAGGATAGCAATTTCTACTCCGACAACGGGGAAGAAACAAGTCTCCCCTTTGGATTCAGCGTCGGGAAACGCGTGGAAGGTCGAGAAACGCGGAGGATCGTCGGAGAGCGAAGCCGGAGATCGGATGACTGGGAAAGTGTCGGAAGAAGGTGGAGGTGTAAACGATACAGGATACCGAGGACGTAAACGCAGGAAGGTGGATGAATGAAAGGAAGGAAGGAAGGAAGGAAGGAAGAAGGAAGGAAGGAAGGAAGGGCGCCGTCGTAGCCCGGGTACCCGTGGCTCCGCCTATCGGCGCGCCGCCTCGCGGTGGTGAATACATTTAGCCTGGTTAGTTTACAAATGAATACAGCGATTGAAGCAACTTATAATATCAATGTACCTCAGGCCGTCTCTCTCGCGCGGCGGGCGCCACCCCTTGCGGGCATCTCGCTTCCACCCATTCTCTCGCGGGGTTCCATACAGAATGGCCATATTAACTTGATAATTAGCTCGGTTATACGACTTGCAGATGAGGAAAGACTCGGGACGGACGTCGGCTACCCCTACCAGGAGTGGTGCCAGTGTTCCTTGCTCTGCTCCCTATGCTATGCTCGACTCGGCCCGGCTCCTCGTCGCTCGTCGGATGGATATAGAACCCTTAGTTCGTATTCCTCTCCCTGTCTGCCAGGAACCCCGGCGTGCTCTGTCTGCCGGCTAGCCGCGGCAACGTTACCTCGACGGTTCCGTTCTTTCCTCGCGGATCTTACCATCGTCGTCGTCGTCGTCGTCGCGCGAGTACGTACGTCGAGTACGCTCGACGGGTCTAGTCAGTGAGAAGCCGAGTGCCGAGTGTGCTCACGGTGTTGGTGGTTCCGTAGGAGTATTCCCAGACGATCACGTGTTGTCCGGCCATGAGAACGAGCACGTGCTCGCGCTGTCTCCCGGAGGGATCCCTGGAGCGGATCGCCGCGGTTTCCATCGGATCGTCGAACAGAGAAGGTAGGTCGCGACGTCCGCGGAACGGGAAATCCTGTCTGTGGTTCGGCGAGCGACGGCGTTCGACGCCCGAGTCGACCAAAACGCGATGATTTCTCGAGCCTACCGCGTGCAGGCTCGTCACGGTAGACGAAGCGGAGAAGCGGACTAGGTGGCGCCTTCAAGAGCCAAAATGGCCGCAAAGAGAACGAGAAACAGAAGGAGACGGACAGGGGGAGAGTGAAAAGGGGGAGAAGGAGAGAGGCAGAGCAGCGGTGGCGAAAACATCGCGCCGCCGTCGCGTCGCGTCGCCTCGCGTCGCCTCGCGAGAGTCTTGTTGGGTAGGCAGGCTCGAGCGGAGCCGAGTCGAACCGAGCGGAGTCGTGGCCCCGTGTCCTCAAAGAGATCGCGCGCGAAGGCCTTCTCGTCTTAGCCTCTCGCGGTGCGCGGACCAGGAATACAAAGTACGCTTCGTTGAGGCGCATTCCGGGAGATGACTGGCATTGAAAGCTGCCTTTGGGGCCGTGCCTGGCTGCCTGCTCGCCTGCCTGCCTGCTCGCCTGCCTGCCTGCCTGCCTCTCCGTCTACGACCAGAATACAGAGGATGGCGGCCATATTAGGCCTCACCTCCTTCCACCGCCTCCTCCTTTCTTCTCCTGGTCTGTCCTCCTGCCTCCCAAGGTGTACTCCTCCTGACGTATCGGCGACCGATGTTGTTCCTCGGGACTCTTCGCGGTAAATGCTCTTCTCGTCGCGCGAACGCGCTACACAGCCTCCGCTCTTCTCCCTTCCGTTCCTCTTTTTCCCTCGTCGAATCGGGAACTCCGGTGTTGCAGCTTCGCGCGTATCCCCGTACGCCGCTGTCACGGAATATTGTACGGATTTTAGATCCCTGGCCGATTTCATCGAATTTCGTCGTAATCGCCTCGAGTCTCTTACTTGAGTCGAGGACTATCAATTTTCCGTCGCACACAGTTTAGTCAAAGAGGAACACAGTCCCATGTTTCTCGAATACAAGACAATGCTTTTTATCAGAAATTTCTAGTTACTCAGAAACTCGCTGCGACTCTACCTACCAAACTTTTGTTTCGATTCGATCCACCGGGACAGCGCGACCGGAATCTTCCGCTTCGAATATTGGCGTCTAATGGCTACCTGTCGTCGTTCCGTTTGCCCCTTTCGTACCGGACGGTCGCAAATGACGGGTTCTAAGACGTTTCGAATGCTGTGGATTTATCGCTAAGGCGTCCGTTCGAGCTACCTGCTATTACGTTGCACCTGCGCACGCGAGCCGCTCGTGCCCCGCGTCTTTGCTCTTGCTCTTCTTGCTGGAGTCCTCGCAGGACGTTACTTAATGGATCGGCCGCGGTAAAGTACTGTTCCCGTTTGACTAATTACAACGCTTTATTTATAGTACGACAAAGTCTGCGTTTCATCGGTACAACACGCGACAGAAATGGTTTCTCTTCAACTGATCTTTGAGGAACAATTTCACTTAGGATTCTATCATTGGATCCAAGTCCTCTTCTATCCTGAGATATGCTCGAATGATCGCAAGAGCAGATACTATTCCTCGAGATTGGGTAGAAGCGCGAAGAGACGTCGAGAGTTCACGGTCTTCTTTCTAGGATAGATTTAGCGCGATGGATCGACGAATGGCGGATCGAGCGATCGAAATATCGTCGCAAAACGGGCGCGAGAAAAAGGATACTGTGCTCAGAGGCGGAGAGGAAGGTCGCTCGAAGGCGGACCCCACGACGCGATGCGATACGCGAGTACGTGCCGTCACGTACGCGACGAGGTTTTTGCTGAAATAAAATCTAAATAAAGCGGCGGCCTCGCAACAACACGCGCCACAAATTGCGTTCCCATGAGCACGGTTGCCTCCGGCCCGTGAGAGACTTGCCCCGTTTTATTGTTATGCTCTCGTCGCTTCGACTTCGCCTACGCCTAACCCGACGAGTCCCATCTTGAGAAGATGGAGAACCGTGGACGATACCCCGAACGGAGTATTTGGATCCCAAGGACCATCGGTTTGTGATCGGTCAGACACCCTTTCGTCGTCTTCAGGGAATTCGATGAGACGTTCTATGGGGAATTATAGGAACACAATTGTGTTTCGATTGCTCTAAAGACGAGTCGAAGCGTAAAGTGGAGAACTTCAGCCCCTAACAAGAACTATCTTTGTCTATTCCAAACGTAATAATTTACGAGACGTTTCATACTTTATTCCAGCAGGTGTTCAAACGCTCCTTCGTCTCCCTATGTACACGGCATTGTCCTGCTACTAAAGTAATTTGTCCACGTATCTTTTACAGAAGTAAATTAGTGCATTCGAGTCGTTGGAGTTTTTATTTCTCAAGAAGTCGTTTCAGCTTGGACATAAATGCTACCATAGACTCTGTGGGCATTCATACTTGTCCGTATGTCGTGCTCTCTATAAAATTTGATGGATGGATCGTGCATAATATGAATTTTCTTCCACTCGCGTGTGATTAATAAATATCGACTGTCTTGACCACTGACTTCGACTTTGATAGAATTAATGGAAACCTTGCCCTTTGAACCGATGGTATTATGTTCGCGTAACCGTTAGATTATGTTGAAAGCTGGAAACTAAAATTACGCGTTGTATAAAGTACTATTATGTACGAAGGTTGCATGGATTCGCGGGTGAAATAAGCGACGAACAATCCTATGATAAATTATGATAAACCTATCTCGAAGCTAACATTTTCTAAGATATGCAACGTCCGCTGTCGACTGCTTTTTAGCATGCATGGCAATAAAACGTGAACACGACATAACAGTTCAAAGATTCCAATTTCAATATATCAGTATTAAAAATATTAATTGTGAATATGATTTACGAGCCATTCAAGACGAGCATGCTAAGTTCCGCACTTTGTATACACGGTGTATCGTAACATCTGGAAGTTGCTTCGGTGGTCGATCGGGGACGTAAAAGCAATAAAAAAAAAAAGGTCGTATAATGTGTGCCCTACTCGACCTTGTTCCCGAGTTATAGCCATTTTTGTACTCCGGTAATGTGCAGTTGCTTACACGCACAGAAACTGCTCGCAATGACCATTTTTGGATCGAACACGAACCCGCGGACATCGTATAGCAGAGTTTCTGAATTTTTCATATTCTTTGTCAGTGTTTGTCCGACCAAAAAAAAATATAAATTTGAAATATCAAGAAACCAGGCATTCGTTTGGAAGAAAATCGCTCGTTCGTGAACCGTCTGGTTACATGACTGAAATGCACCGGTGCACCGTCATGCATAAACCAGGTGCGACGCACATCTAATGCAACTTCTTTAATTACTCAAGAAATAGACATAAGATCGAGCTGTCAATTTCCCATCAAGGAAAACAGGTCTGATTACATCATCGACAATTATCTCTGCCCATACATTTACATTGAATTATCGTTGACGGCTTGATCGAAGAACGGCTTAAATAAATAATAAATAGATCGTGCTCGCGATATATTGAAAATATATGGGCTTCGCTAGACTGGCTAATACTAGAACGCTGAACGGGAATCAACGTCCTCTTGAAACCTTTATTTTTATTCAGATAATTCACGCTGGCAGCAGCTTCGTTGCAAAATTTATTCCTTAATGTCGTACACTAGAGACTCGCTATTAAGAGCAAAACTATGGGTAGGTTTCACTGAGAACCTAAAATAATTGATTTTCGTAAATCTCGATGGGTGTCCAAAAGTAAGTACCACGAGAAATGTTCGATTATGGTTCGTGGAGAAATTTCGATGTAACCGGTCCGCGATTCTACTGCCCGGAAGACACAACCTTGCCCGCTTCCGTCAGTTTGACCCGTATCGCGCAAGGTCGACGACGATCGTTAGCAGGAGCAACGAGAACGCGTCGGCCGGCAATAAATTCGGCCGCGGAGTTATCGGGGATAAGAGGACGGGCACAGGGTGCACGGTAACACACACCTGCCCGGTGTGGGTGCCGCGTCGGAGGGCAAAGAGGCCGACGAAAATAATGTATGCACCCCAGTACGCACAATGGAAACTCGAAGAGCGAAGCCACCTGAGCCTGCAGGCGGACACGGGAGCGTCATTCGAGCCGGCTGTTTGGTACTCACGCCTTCCATCGGCCACCGCGGCCGTTGCAACCGACGCCAGAGCCAGCCTAATTATTCCCGGCTATTTTTCTTACGTCCAAGGAACACGATCCCCGCGAGTTACGATAATTGCGCGAAATTACCACCGCGCGGGGCCGTAGTTTTCCCGACGACGCGCTCCTCCGGCGGAATGATTCGCAGGCATCCGCGAAGAAAGTTACAAGCGTACAGCTTTCACCCGCCCGACGGTAGCTCGATCGTCTAGACGATCTAACGTTCGTGTCAGCGGACGCGATGGACGTCGAAACGCCACTGGTTTTTGAGACTTTCCAGACAGAAAGGCCGATAACGGTTTTCTAAAAAGTCATTGGACACCTTAACAATTATAATACGAGAGGTATTATAGTCTGTGAGGTGGCCAGGTCTAGCTTCTTTGGGGGTTGAACGCGATATCCGAGGAGGAACTGTCTTGGAAAGGTGATTCTGACCCCCAAACATGGATTAAAAACGATTGCTAGTTAGAAAATACCAAAATTGTCTAAAAAATTTGATGCCTGAATATTCTCGTTCTACGATGGAATCAGAACATAAAGTCTCGTAGCAGGTAAATGAAGTTTAAGAAGAAGTAATATTATGAGACTCCGCCATATTGTACTCTCGTCTTTCCTCGAAATTCACCGTCGTTAATATGTTATGGAAAGAGTAGAATATCTGCATCGAGGCAGAAGCAAGGATTCAGCGGGAGGGGTCGGGTCCTGGGACGCAAGGACGAACCGAGAGGATTGCGAGAAACGGCAACAAGTCGGACTAAAACGTAGTTATCGTTGCCAGGGCTCGCCGTGATTATTTTCATTACGGTACGCGAGGCGATCGCTATCTACGGCTTCCCACTGCAGTCCGCGACGGCAGAACCGTGGCTTAGATTTCATGTTTTTTCTTAATGATTCGAGCAATTAGCCACGCTGAGTGCCCTGACTTCTCGTTCCAGCTCGCTCCTTCGCGTCTCCTCCTCCTTCCTTTCGCTTCTCCCCCGATTTCCCGGAGTCTACGCAGGGGCGAACCGACTGCGAAAAAATAACAGGAAATAATCGCGGTCGAACTATTGCCTTTGTCGATTGCGTGCGATGCTCGCAGTCTCCCGTGGCGGCTAATTAAACAACCACCGGTTAGAAACGCCAGTTATCCTGCGTCGGATCGTAGCCCAACGGGGTTCGCAGCGCGTGTTCCGCGCCTACCTTAGTAATTCCTCCTTGTAAGATGGAACTTTAACACAGAATTTAAGCCCGTGAATCACCCCTGTTGCTGTTTACGTTCATTTAGGTCGCGCGACGCGTCTCACAGGGACGCAAAATGAGTTTTTAGCATGGCAGAAATAAGAAACTGGCGTTACCGCAGACTACGCGAAGATATTTAATACTAGTCTATCATTTTTTCATAGATAAAACGAAGCTGATTCGCGTGTACGTTAAAATTTATTGTATCACATTAAGTAGCAGGAACTGCAACAAAACTTTCGAGTTTGATTCCCTTTGTCCGCATCGTTGCTGCAACTAATATTTACCGCGAGGACGAACCGCGAAGTCGAAGAAACCGAAGGCGCGAAGGGAGGCTGGGAAAACGACAGAAACGGTCGGTCGGCGCACGTTTGCGTATTGTTATGTTAACGGCTGCGCGAAGTAACAATCGGCACGAGCACAATAGGCGAAATCCACGCTGAAAGTGGAGAGAGAGAGAGAAGGGGTTCCCTGTGACGGAAAGTGGAGGCCTGGAAGAAGGCAGGGGCGTCGAAAGCAAGAGCGAACGAGGAGGGAGAGGACGAAGGCGTTATCGCATTATCGTATTGCGGCGCCTCGCTGCCGGGTCTTGCTTCGCCCTTACGTAAATTCCTGCAAACAAAGATTTACACCGATACGAGCGTGCTGGAGTGCACAACAGCCTCCAGCCACCCCTTGCGATACCTCGACCGAGCGAACGAGAGAACGAGAGGAAAGGAGCGTCCGTTACTGCCCCGCCGTAATATTCGTCGTTTCCATAAAAATCTCTGCCTGCGTGCTCCTGACACCCCGGAAAAATTATTTCCTACGGGCCCTCGAGAACACAGTTGCCGGTCAGCCTCGTCCGCGCCTGGAGGAACCCCGTTTCTTGCATCGATTCGCGTTACGGATACTTGCAACGAAATCGCGCTGAACAATGTTTTTCGAATGACGAACATTGGATATGGAATCATCGCCTTATACCAAATTTCGCTGTTCGAGTAGTTTGCAACACAAAATTGAGTTAAAATCCGTTGAAACGCGAATGCAGTAGTGTTGAGGGATAACGCATATATTCAGAGTAGAACACGGTTTCAGTCCAAAACATATAAATTTCCTCCGTAGCGTTGCTCAAGTTATTCCACTAAATAGCTTTCCATCCCTCGAAACCAAACAATAATTTCAACCCCTACGTATGAATCTCTGTCCCTAAAAAAGTGCCCCTTGAAAGCCAGATAAACACAGTTACGTCACTGGGTCGTCCGCTAACGAGGCTTCGTCGAATTCTGGAAACATCCCCTTCCTGCCTCGGACGTCTCCAGGATTTCTCTCGATCGTAGCACGATAGAAGGTGAATATTCGTTGCTGGATCCGCGAGAACGATCAAGGGGAATCACCGCGTTCATTTTCTCTCCGCGTTGGTTACGTTGGTCAGTGTCCAAAGGGTGGTGGACGAACGGTTCCCAGGGCGGGCGAAAAGGTGCAGTTTTTCAACAGATAGCCGGTGCAAAACGCGCACAGCCCCTATGGTCGTGGTGGGGTGGGGTGGGCCTAACGGCGGAGAAAGAGGAGGAAGCGATGGAGGAGGACAGGGCGGACGGTGGCGGGTCATGGGTGGGTGGTGAATATGCAAATGTAATTGATATTACTTTTTAAATATTCCCCAGTCTCCCCGGCGGAGCGCGGCCACCCGTCTGTTGTTCGTTCGCCTGCAGCAGAGGGTGCGCCAGCTTTATACACTCTTACTCTAAGTGCCTTTTACCCCCGGTGTGTCCCAGCACCCCCTTTTCTCCGGCAACGCGCGCGACGACCGCCCTACCCTCTTACCCGGACCGAAGGTAATTAATAGGCTCGAAGATCTACTACGAGATCAACGACGGATAACAGGCAGAACGGCTATCGTTACAAGTGGACCGTAACGAATTATCGCGTCGCAAAGAGCTCTACGATTTGTTCCTTTTCTTCTTCGGTTTAATCGAGTTCGTTTCTTCCCCCGATCCTCCCTTCTTGTCGCGTCTGGGCCAACATTGTGGTCGGGAGTCAAAAAAAGCTATTCGTAATCTTGCTATTTTTAACGTATTTCAAGGTACAAGGGTGACTCTCGGACGCGGTGTAAAATTAAAGAAACACTTTTAACCAGCTTTCAGAGATTTCCAAATTCTGTGGGCCGTCGGTGTTCGAAGCTGCTCGCGGTTTATTAACGATCGTTGAACGTCATCATCGGATCATTGGACATACAGCTATTATCCAGTTTTTTTCTTCGATTCGTCAAACACATTCTCCCTTTCGGATAACTGATCTAATTTTACCCGCTGGCAGAACCTGCCGGATTACCATACATTAATTTGCGCCCACCGGCCAATGAATTTATTAGTTAAATGCATCGCATTGCCGTCTCGATAATTACAATTTATCACGCAATAATAGACCCGCTCGGTAATTGTCCCGCTGAGCAGGAACGAGTTCGGAAACGAGAAAAATTGAAACGAATCCAAGTCGGAAGTACTGTTCGACGCAAGGAAAACCAACGCGCCTTGAAAACAACATCGAACTATTCGATACTTTCTTGCGGCCGATACTTGATTTGGTCTTCCAGGTGTGAGACGTGTCCTTTTGGAAAAACCAGTCCGATGTTTCGACAGCATTGCAGCTAGTCTTCGTTAGAAAGTTAATCCCGCGATACGCTAATGAACGCTATAATGTACCAGTACATACCACGAACGAATTGTCGTAATGATATAAATTATGAAATGAAACTTTCGCTTATTAATAGACGATGTTCGGGGCCTTACGAAATCATAACGGCAGAATCGATGCGACGGAAAAATTAAAATTCTGTTTGTAAATAAATTACACGTACAATCGTACTTCTTTAAATAGAAATTTAATATAAAATAAATAAGGTTGGAAGGTCGCATCGAAAAATTCTGTTTGGTATTTTAACTTCTCTTTTCCAAACAGGATAACCAAGCATGCTATTGGATTTATGGGCAGCCAGTAGGTTTTGCGGCAGTTATCTGCTTAAGGCGGCAATGCTCAGCTGAGCAATTAAAAATTTATGGTTGGTGACCAGTAACCGTGACACGGGCCTTGGTACCTTAAATAGACGTCGACCGCAAAACAAACGACACGGTTAATACCCGGAAACCTCGAGCAGTATCAGCTGTGAAAATAAACTTGGGAATTAGCGCGATTATCCGTCCGCAACTTTCCTCCCTTCTTTCTTTCCTTTCGCCCGAAACCAGGCCACTGTTTCCACGCTTTTCGCAAGCTTCGTTGAATTATTCCACGGGGGAAAGGAGGCTGCTCTTTATCAAATTGTTTGCACGATAATTATACGCGCGAATTTTAGTACGAAGTCGTAGAAGAATATTTTCTACGCTTTGAAGTTCGACAAGGGGTAGGTTTTCGATAGTCGATGGCGTGAGGATATGCAAAAGAATTTATTTTTTCGGGACCTTCGAACGGGAATATCGTTTAACCAGCTGCTTAGCGTTCGCGGAGTGCACTCTCTCAAGAAAGATTTATGGGGTTCCCATAGGCCATGGTATCTCGGCATGGTTTCACGCAGGCGTTTGCGTATAAAAGGGCGTGTGCACCCGTTTTGGCCCGAGGAATTCCAACGTCGGCTGCTTCGGTCGCGCCGCTAAATTAATGTCCGTGCTTGCTGCTCGCGCCCATTCTTGCAAGCGATAAATCAATTATTCCGGAGTAGGTGTGCTCGATTCATGAAAAAGAATCGATTTTGAATCGGAGTGATTAAAATCGATTCGCTAAAGAAAAAAAGAAATCCTACAAAATCGATCCAAGTTGAAAATCGATCTTGTTATTATTTTAAGATTTGATTTCGTATCTTCTAAAGAGGCTCGCGCGTATTTTCCTCTTCGTTCCGATATTTAAAATAATTTCACCACGAAGGGAACGCTCTATCGAGAAGTCTTGCACCGTTGGACGTATTCGATGTTTCCTTTTTATCCTTGAAATTTCGTCGATTTCGTTGCAATAAAAAAAGAGAAAGCATCCCTCGACCGGTCGCTTTTCCTTCGTTGGAATTTTCATCCAGATTGCGCAACGCGATTCGTACGATTCGGCATGAAAACCGCTCCGGTAGATTTAGCCCGCGTTTTCTTTCGATATAATGGCGAAGGAACGCAACAACGGCCTAGAGAAATAATCACTGTTACCGCAAAGACCTTTAGAAGCCTGCGTATTATTACGAAATCCTGTCGGACGTTATCGTGCCCCGGGAATAATAAAGTGCTGTGTACAGTTTAACGTCCATTCACGCAACCATAAAAATAATCGCCGTTTTTGTTTTTCATTCGCCACGGGCATATTCATTAAGATTTACGATATTGCGGGACCCGACGAATAATTAGTCGTAAATTTGTATACACGGTGTGCACGCGTTTCCGGTCGCAATCATTGGTGAACGTTCGAGCCTCGAGCCAACCACCTAGTCGATTCTTTTGGAACAAATTGATGAATTTCTGCTTAAGTCGTTTCGTTCCTTGACCTAGCATACAACGCGTTTTATAACACTAAGTTTCAAGAATTAAGAAATTGAAAATTTAATTTAATACGAAGGATATTCAAACGTGTTTACTCTGGTTTGTTCTGTAATTGCTAGTTAAAAATTAGTTCGTCGATCGTTAATCGTAATTGACGATGTTCGAATAGTAAAATTCGAGGATTATTGCCTATAGAAACATCCGAATATTAAATTATTCGAACAGTCTGAGCCTCGCGGTCGAAACATGCCCGAAGACCGGCTATTACACGAGTTTACCAGAGGCGAATGACGATGATTGAATTCCTGGGCTCATGCTAATGTGAGAGTAACCGGCAAGCCATTAAGCGATGCGCTAATAACGCTCGCTCTTTTTACTTAATGACGCGCAGCCGACTGAACTTGCACTAGCTCCGGTCCCAGGTATCTGTAAAATCGAAAGTATTACAATATAGTTCGCGGTTCGTTTGATCCCGCGAGGTTAGTCGCGCGTCATTTGATTAACGAGCTGCATCCACGGCTTATTTTTCAACGCAACGAGCCGAGTTTCCATATTATCGCTGAACGTTATCGCGTGCTTAGGACAGGCACGCTAACGATCGACCACCGAAGCGAAGATGCAACGTTCCGTTTTTGCGTTAAAAATCCCAAGTGCGTAGGAGGGACGTCCCCTTCGCGACGCCCGACGGACGCCATCGCCACCGCCATCGTTCCGCCGCCGCTCTCTGTGCTCGCTTGCTGGTAATTATCCGGCTTCCTGTCACTCTGCTTCAAAATGGAGGATTATCTGGTAGGTCGTTGTTTCGCAGGGGGCCGCGAGAACGGCTTCCTGAAAACTGACCACAGAACGCCGAAATCCTCGCGAGAAAATGGCCGTTGCGACGGACGCTAAACGACATGGGGCGAAACTATGACTGGCCTTAAATCGAAAATTGTCTCGTGAAAATATATCGTATCGAGTGTTTTCGGTGATCAAGTTCCTCACCATGTTCAGGAAACAAATTAAACTTATATTATTACACGAACCGTTGATGTTTGTAATGATTAAATTTATATGTATAAAAAATTATTTAATATAATATGTACAGACCAATTAGAACCCATACGATTTGGTTAATTTAAAAAAAAAAAAGGGAAAATCTGTTCTTCCCTAGGAAAGCGAAAGTAATTAATATAATGTATGCAAAATTCTGTTGCTTAGAATTGCAAATTAAGAGATACGAAAGATGTAGAAGGAAAATAAACAGAGAGAAAAAAAAGAGTACTTATTTTACAAAATTAGCTAAGGAGAACAGACTCGTAGCTTAGGATTTTATGGTTGGATTCGTTTATCGAAAATGGCTAAAAATACTTACTCTACTTATCATCGTGCTTAACTAGTCGCAATTCATTTGCGCGGTGAATAGCAGGAGAAAAATAATGGTATTATTTGAAACGGCCACCTTTTGCAGCAATGCAGGCTTGCAAACGACGAGGCTAATCGGTTATCGCGGCACGCACGGTCTCCAAGGTTATTTCAGAAGCTACTTCTGTCAGGGCGTTCTTAAGGCTACGCAAATTTTTATGAGTCTTGCAGGCCATGTTCTCCAGCTTCGACCATAGTTTACAACCGAGCAGATTCAAATCTGGACTGTTAAAGAACCACTCTTCGAAACGAACTCTGGAACAATGTTCCTTAACTATTCTTCGATATTTGCGATTCGCAAAGAAAATGCGATATTTGTAGAAATTTGGATAGCTTGTAAAACGTCTTGGCGAAAGCAGTTCCTAAAATAAACAAGGAAACCGTGCGTGTCGCGATAGCCAATTTGCTGCACCGTTTGCAAGCCTGCAATCACTGACTATTTCAAATAATGACGCTACTTTTTATTTTACCTTCCGACCTTTATGGTTTACGGTACACCGTAAATGTCCTAATTAATAGATTCACGAATGAAATTATCTTCTTCATCTTCGATTAAAACAGTACTAAAGCGATATGCCAGAAAATATTCTAACGTATTCGTCTCTGTTAATTTTTCTCATTGACCGATTAGTCATTTTGTCGACAATGGCGCAGTATTTGTAATGAAACGAAAACTAAACACGCGTAACGAGACTCGTCGGTGAACAAGATACACGTTTCGTTTCCAAATGATCGATGAAATCATACGTCAGTGCCATTTACAGGATTCACGTTATCGATACGATCGGAAAAGATTGACATCCTGTCGATCGAGGGATCCCTATCGTCCAATCTCGAAGTCCGCTCGGCGAACAGCGTGAATAAAACTGCAGGCGCAAATCGACGCGCATGTAATTACGCGTATTACGTGGAGCGTATATGCTTACGTAGAAGATGCATATTTAACGAGCCAAATGCTCGGTGTCGGGACTTTAACGCTCGTGCTTGCAAATTTTCGAACAAGACAAGAATATGGAACTTGGAATTACTTTGACACTCTCTTGAGATTAAAACAGTCTCGACAATTTTCGCCCCGTGGCACTCTCTTAAAATTCAAGTTTCCGACGATCTTGACATTGTCTGTCAGCTGGTTGGGATACCGAAGAATCGTACATTTTAAATTGATCAGAATTTAAAAGTAAATTTATTTTAATCGAAGGTATTGTAAATTTTAATGAGAGATCAGGTTACACAACATAGATTGCTCGGATTCGCAGTCTTCAAACTAGGCCAAAGGATGTCTTGGATCACGATTATAATCTCGTTATAATAAGGATGCAGGATGCATCGTTCGAAAACCTGGATTTGCTTTTTCTTTGTAGAATAATTGAAAGCGATACCAAGTGCTTTCGCCTCTAGGCTTGATCAACTTTCATGCTCCCTCGAGGCCAATTAGATTCGCACAATGTTACACCAGCTCGTGGTCGTCATTCGTAATTTCGTTTAAAGCTTCGCGAAAACAGTGAAATTTGTTGAAATTGAGCTCCCCTTGCAAGAATGCCATGTACTTTGTTACACCTTACAATTTGTGTGAGTTGCGAGTAGAGTTGGGGAAACACACCGTGATACGTGATTTACGGTTGCTCGTAAGGAGTCTGGGTGGATGTTGAGAGAGGAGGCGTTAAGCGGTTCGAAGAAATCGAAAGATCAGAAAATCTGCGGCACGGTCGGCTCTAAACTAGCGCGTGGAGGGTAGAAACGCGCGTAGAAACGATCGTGCAGGCATCGACGCAGCGTTAGGTGGTTGCGTGCCGCAGGTAATTACCGGGTTCCCCGTGGTAACGCACCAGCGATGGCGGATCCCCCTGAATCCTGCAGGCTACAGGCATTCGGGCGGATTCGGCCGACGACACGGCCACGGTGTTCCCGTCACACCGGTGGTTTCAACGCCAATTAAACACCCGCTTGTCAAGAAGGGGAAGCGACGCCCGCCGATTCTCCGAGCCCCGGCCCGATTCGGTGTCGCACGCGATGCCCCACGCTCCGCTCGACTTATTATTATCGTCGCTCATTGCCGCCCACGCGACCCGCCAAGGACTTTCTTTCTCGCCGCACCACGAAAAGCCAACGAAAAAGACTCGAACCGCTACGCGGGACTCCTTTTTTTGCGCCCCCCCTCAATTACGATCTCGCGATACTTTTTTACCGTCATCCGTCAGGTCCCAAAGCGATTGAAATTTCGTGGTCGAGCCTCGTTGCTTTCTACCGGCGACGAAAGTGTCGCGAGCGAAACGAGACCGCCGCGACCTGGATTCCTCCAGGCTGAGCAGATTCCGCGGCTAGGCGCGATTACACGGCTGTGCAGGTAATTAAAAACGAATACAAAACCCGACAGACGCGGTACTATTATCTTCGTCCTGGTCTTTCCAGAAACGCGTGTTTCGGAAACCAATTATCGCGCGAAATTCAATTTCATATTATCTTTCAACGTTTCGGGTATAAATATGTATTCGCGGGAATTAAGAACATAGGATGCGAGGGTTCGATAATTAAAGTAGTTTGAGTCATCCTTGGTAAACGATAAAAATGATTACGAACCAAGCGAAGGAATTATAAGGAAAGAATTTTGTTAATTTTGCAACGAAGGTATATTTTTTCAACGTTCCGTTGGCTTGATTTCTCGAATTAAAAATAAATCCGGTGCGTGAGCCGGAAAAATAAAATCGCGTCGCGAGCAACTTTGACAAATGTCCGCGAGCGGTTTGAAGTATGTTGCTGGCCGGGTGCGTATCGTCGGATCGCCACGCACTCGCTGCGGGGTTTCTTTCGCGAGAAGGAACAGAAAAAAAAAATTGCGGATGCATGTGGGTCGCGGCTAGGCTGGAGCAACAATAAGCGATAGTGAAAACGTATTCTGTGCGTGCCCCGATAAGACGTAGAACGCGACGCGCGCGCTTCGACGAGGGAAACTCGAGCCCCGGTGAAACTTTGTTCCTCCTCGGAACGTCTTGACCCCTCCGTGAATCCTGATCGTGCGAATGGTATTGTAAAAAATTTAACCCTTCGTGAGTCCACGTGCATGGCACTCCACGTTTCGAAAGCAACGTTTTCCCCAAGAATATTTCATTAAATAATATTACATTTATACGCACGAAGGATAGTACAATAGAAACCAAGGTGCATTCGCAGGTTTTAGTTCGTTACGTAGGCAAAATTTCTGAAAAAAATCCCGAATCAGACGCGCTATGGAGGGACTTGTTCGACGTAGACAGGCCGATGGACGCTGAAAACAGTCGAAACCTCGGTGATCGAAATAGCGCGAGGTCAGATAACCAGTTATCGACAGACAGGTGTCCGATCGTAGTGGGAACACGCTCTATCAGCGGCTAAATGCGCATTTAACTTTGCCAATCGACGTCGAAGCGAGCGTTGTCCTTCGTCCGGTCGAAGACGCGTTCGAAAACTCGTAGAAACGCCGCGACGCCCGACGGAACACTATCTGAGTACGTTAACGCGACCCAATGGCCAGGCGATACTGTCAAAAGAGTAATTTACGTTACGGTCTGATAGCGAGAGCGAATCAGGCCGTTGCAAATTTCTGCCGCGAACGATAAGAATTAGAGCGGCGTTGGCGAACCCGATAGAAAGGGGAAAGAACACACAGCGACGAGAAAAAAAACGACGTCGAATAGTTTTGGGCGTCGAGGACGTTCCGATAAATTAGTCTAAGCAGAGGGTGGAGAGAACCCTTCTCACCCCCGGCAATCAGCCCCCCGTGGCTTCGGGAACGGCGGTTCAACGCCAGTTTTAATCACGTCGCAGTCGTGGGGCGCTTCTGCCGTCACCCATGGGGCCATTTCATTGAAACACCTACTCGTGCTCGGTGTCCGACTGCTTTATTAGCTTTATTCGTGTAATCGAGCTTCTTATCTCGATGAAACCCGCCGGAAATTACGAATCACCCTCGATGCACCCTGAAAGAGTTTATCGTCTAATCGTCCTAGAGGATTTTATTATGACGTTTGTACTTTAATATAGGATGATAATTGGGTCAGCGTAAAAAAAAAATCGTAAAGGCAATTCGAGCGTTAAAAGTACGAGATGCCAGGAATTTGTTTAGACACGAGGTCCGATGGTATCTGTGAACGTAAAGCCGACATCGCGGCATTATTGCCTTTCGTTCCGTTAACCATAATCGGACCACGAGTAGTTTCAAGCGTTCCGCCATTTATGATTCGATTTGCATGTCCGATAAGAGCCCCGATGCCAGGATAATGACCGCTAAACTTTAAGAGCAACATGTGTAACGCTGCGAACGGGAATTTTGATATCGCCGCGAATGCTAATCGTATCGAAGGGTATTTCTGAGTCACGCTGCTTGCTTTACGACCACCGTACTTTTCCTCCGCCATTCTCAAAATAGTTTACAACGGAAATAGGGGTAGAGTAAAATGTCTTTAAACGTATTTTACTTCTTTTAGTTAGGTCTATCGATCGGTAGACCTTCAACCTCAACTTTCATTACTTATTGAACCTCAAGACCTCTTGAAGCGTAGAAACAAGAGTAGAAAATTCAACGACAAAAGTGTTTTAATCAATTCCTTCCTTGGCCGTCCGATTATCGGGAAAATTTCCCCAATTTCCAGCATTGTTTTCGCGAATTGAACCGTGTCGATCCGGAAACGTCGGTGGCCTAAATTGGTAGGCCCGAGAGCAGACGATGGGATGTCTGGGTATAGAATTTTCGCACGTTTCAAGAGCAGTCGTTTAAAATGTAAGGAATTATAGGCGATACGAAGGAAGTTGGTAATTAAGACGGCTCGGTACGCGGTAGATAATAATCGTGGCCGTCCCCGTCCCCGGGCGTCTGCGTCGGCGGCGATGGGCAATCAAGAAAATGCCTCGCCGACTTTTCCTACTTCCGGGTGACGCCGCGAGGGAAACGCGAGAAATCGCGATATCTTGATCGTCCGCGAGACGCGAGGACGATTCACGCGCGAGCCGTCGTTAAGAGGTACGCAAGCGAAGCCCCGATGGTCACGGGATCCGACCAGCTACCAGATAGGTGGATGGTCGATACTTTTTTTGCGCACGGCGAGCTGTTACGTAAGAGGAAGGCCGCGCGCTATCTCGGCGAATCGGTGTTCCGCGAGCTAATTACCCATCGTGCCTGGCAAATGGCTTCCGCGGGTTACACCGAACCTGGAACGCGCGCCAACTCCACCTCCAACCGATAAGCCCGGGAATTCTAACAACGAAATCGGTTTGTTAACGATGAAAACTTTTTCGTTTTCACCCGTCGTTCGCTCGACGTTTCTCCCCCGGTTCTACGCCACCATTTGGATACGCAAATTTAATAATTTTCTAGTTCACTGACTTACTCTCAATTTCTATTATTTCGTTTCATCGCCGAAACTAGAAAATGTTTTTTTTCGATGGACGTGAAACACAGTAGTGCAATTATTTCGAATATACCTTCTAGGTTTGAGGTAGTGAAATACAACAGGTTTCAGTTGACGTTTAAATATACTGTGAAAGTCAACGAGGCTTGGATAACTTTAATAAGCATCGCGCGATAACGTTTGTTTGCTTCCTGGTGGGCAAGTACGTTCGAAGGTCAGAAATTTCTTTAAATGGGGCAATTTGTTTCTGTTTACCTACGACTCAAGGTCGTCCAGGGTCATCAAAGTGAAAATAAATCCTCGATATCCAGCAAACTTTAGAAATGATTAAAACATGCTGTGCACAACTCTGGAAAGAGGAACACAATGGCTTAAACGTGTTTATCGTGTACGTATACGACCAAACTATTTCCGTGCTATTAACATGCATCAAAGACTTGGTTTCTACGGTGAATCTAGAGTAACGAATTGTGATTTATGCAGGATGTTCGGCCACCCCTGAGAAAAATTTTAATAGAGGATTCTAGAGGCCAAAATAAGACGAAAATCAAGAATACCAATTTGTTGATGGAAGCTTCGTTAAAAAGTTATTAATAATTAAATTCAAAAATTTCAAATCGTTCTGAAAAAATTATTTTCGGTTGCGCGGGTCAATTATAATCATTTTTGGTGAATACACATACTTTCGAAATCCTACCCACTTTCGAGAAAAAGTTCGAGAAAGTGCTGAAAGTTTTGGGTGAAAAAAAAGACTTTCGAATCGTTTTGGAAAAATTATTTTTAGTTGCAGGGGTCAATTGCAAACATATTTGGTCAATAGATATACCCCCGAAATCCTACTCAGTTTCGAGAAAAAAATTCCTTACCGAAAATATAATTTCTGGCCAGAAATGTCTGCCCGAATTTTCATGCGAATCTTTAAAACGTCATAACATCTGAACGGAGTGGACGATTTTAATGTTTAAAAAAGCAATCAACGCGTATTTTAGTGGAGAATAGGTACAAATCGCAAAAATATTCGAAAAGTTGGTCCTTGACCACGCAAAATGAGAAAAACCCCATAAAAATGGTCCAATTTTCAAACAGCCATAACTCCTACAATTGTGAATATATTTCAATGAAACTTTTTTCTGAAGTAGAGCTTACGAGTAACTTTTCTGTAGGGCGTCAAACAAAATTACTAAAAATGAAAAAGGAATTTTTAAGGAAAATCGACAGGGGGTAGTTCTTAAATTTTTCGACGAAAAAAAAATTTTTCAAATCGTTCTAAAAAAATTATTTTCTATTGCGGGGGTCTATTACAATAATTTTTGGTGAATAAACCCACCCCCGAAATCCTATCCATTTTTGAGAAAAAAATTCAGTACGGGCGGAACTTTAAACGTTTAACTAACAGTTTAACAAAGTCTTCATCTACAAATTGGTATTCTTGATTTTCGTCTTATTTTGGCCTCTAAAATGCCCCATTAAAATTTTTCCAAGGGTTGGGCAAGCACATTGTATACTTTATTATTAATATTAACCCCACGCGAGTGTCCGAAGTAGCCAGAAAACGACGGAGAAACTAATGGAGTACACGCGCGGGAATTTACGAAGACGTCCTGCATACTTCGACGGTTTTTCCCTCGAGGGAGGGAACCATAAACCGAAAGAGGCGATGTCGGCACGCGAAACATCGCACCCCAAAAAATTCAGTTCGCGAGGCCCGCGAGGATTTCGACGGATTTACGCATTCTCTCGTCCGAGAACGGCCATACGCGTTCCCGTCGCAACGCTGCACACCGAGGTTCTTTATTAAAGCCAACCCCGGCTCCCCCTCGGGCTTATCCCGGAGAGACCTTCCATCATTTTAAAGCCCGCCGTGATAAAATTAGACGGACAATTTCATTCGAAGTCTTCGCCACGATCGGCCGGCGACGGTTTAATTTCGCCGCCCGCGGCGATTCCACGACCCCTCGCGGAAAACGCACAGGCTGCCCGACGCATTAACAAATTTGCCGCTCGAGACTTCGGCTTAACTTCGTCTCGATACACGATTCCCCTTCGTGAATCTTTCCTGGAACCTGTCTTCCAATCGTGTCGCGTTCGACGATGAAAATAATCGATACGAGGCAAATTGAAAATTAATATTCTTCGTTTCTATCGAGGATACGAAGAAACGTCAACGAAGAGGCGAACAATCCGATGACCAGGTTTCTTTCAAAGTCATCGACAGTTTTGTAGCACGCGAAAGAATTAATTCGTCCACGCATGATACGTCGGCCTTCGCGTGGCTTTGAATAATAAAACACACGTTTACGTGGTAAAAAGGAAAAAAGAAACTGTATAAAATTTACGTGTTCGAGTAGGCACAATTACGTACCTACTTTATTTCTGGTGTTCAAAATGATTACCGTTAACGTCCGTACGTTTTCGAGCGCGATGCGTGAGTGATCGTTTCGTACTTTCGACAGCGCCGGGTGTAAATATCGTACATATTTGTAAACACGATTCCAACTGGAAACATTCAATCATGCGTGTACCTCCATTACTCTGGGACTTATCGTAAATGCAAAATAATCGTTCAATTACCGTGTTCAATAATGTATGAAAGTTAACGGTAATAATTTTCAACACCTTCTGGAGCGAAATAGATACATATTTGCAACGAGGCCTGTAATTTTTATGCGATTCTTTTTCGCCCGCGTAAACATAAATTTTGTTATTCGAGTTCATTTGGAGGTAAATCTTCGACTTTCTTCGCGCGTACGCAAAATATATTCCACAGTAAAATTAAACTCTAATTATTCTACGTTTTCCCTAGCTTCTATACACCACCCTAGTCTAAATGAACGCTGTAGTTTAAAGGGTAACGGTATTAACCCCTTAACGCCCAAAGCCAATTTGCCAGTTGTTCGCTCTGGTCATTGATATCTACATTGAAACATATACGTTGAATATTCCTTTCTTTTCCACGATCAAACAATACATATTGAAATGCATAAAGCACGACAAAATTGTGCATTCGAGGAAAGTTTGAAGGGGTTGATCGCTAGCGTCGATCTCAGCTAAACGCCGTTAGTTTTAATCACCGTTGGCCACGGAGGAATTTTTCCTTGGGACGAAGCTCGAGCTGCGCCCGACACGGTGACGGGGATTTCGAATTCCTCGAAGTTTTGGCATCGGATCGCCGCTCGAGACGGTCAGGCGTCGCGCGAAAGAATTCCCGCGGGAGAGGCCCAGGTCCGATAAAGAAATCAAACGGGCGGCAGGCCACGAAACAGTCTGGCCGTCCGCGCGACGTAATTCCGCATAAACCGCGCGCCGCGTGTGCCCGGAATCGGGAATACGGCACTTTTCTCCCCCCGTGTGGTGGTTCGCGAATGGGCGAGGGATTAGATAATACCGATCGGTGAATTCCCCGCGATCGTGAATAAACCACGTCGCGTGCGCGTCGACTTCGAAACCGAATAAATCCTGGGTGGAAGGCTCACTCTCGTAGCAGGCGTCTTCGGGCGTAACGGGCGGAAAAGCGCGAATCCGCCCGGCCGATGGATGGCAACGACGAATGTGTCCAAGCGAGCGACCAGAGGCGCAAAGACGGCTCTCCGCGCGAAGGATAAAGCGTGCGTGCACGCACTCGCGCACGTGGAATAATAATTAGACATCGCCGGTGCTGATACGAGTTCCTTGCAAATGACGTGTCAGGTGCAGCTGTTGCGCATCGTTCCGCAATGCGGGCCGGTGACCACCTCCTCTCTCGCTCCTCCGCCGGCTGCTTCTTCGACTAAGCTTTTTCCTCTATCGGTTTCGTTACACCCTTTGTCCGCGTCGCGACTCTCGCGGAGATCTCGCTACCGCGACACATACGCGATCGAGATCTACCTGGACGCTTGCCCCCCAGGTTACATCGATCCTCGACCCTTCGCTAACACGCTGTGTCCACGGGGTTGCTTAACCCCTCGACGAACGACTCAATTGCAAGTCACTTTTCAAACGTATATACTATTTAATTTTGTTTAACTTTGTCAGACTCGTCGTTATACCACAAATGAGTGCGAGTCGAATAGAAAAGACTATTTTACCACCTAACATAATTTGTGACACCAACGAAAAGATCCTGTCGAATACAAGAGGAAGATGGAAATATAGTGCTATGAGAGATGAGGAAGAACGACGATGTTTGAGGAAGGTGTAGGCATTTATAGGATGTCCGTTGCCTGGAAGAGAGTTATAATGGCGAGTACATTCGCGCGCAGACTTCGAGGGAATGCTCGAAGCGTGGGGTCGTTGGCGAAAAAGATGGAGCACGGCCATAAAAATTAATGGCCGATGTATTATCGATGAATAAACATGGTGTGTTAGGTTTTTTTCTTTTTCTTTTCTTTTTTTAGGTATTAAAGTTACATTCGAGGACGACATTACTCGCAGAATGATCGGCCACATGCGAACCACGGCGGTTCGCGTGCTGGCTGTCATTAGAGCGACCTGGGCTACCGTCTACGTACATTGTTCCCTCGCGCCAGCACCTACGCTTGTTTCCTCGCCGGTCGCTTTCTGCCGCGGCGATTCGGGATCCTGTTCTGGGCGTCGTCTCCTCGCGGTTCGCCTTCAACGAAGAGCCTTCTCGTCCGGGGAACGCTAGCGTTAGTAATTGAAGGGTTTGCCGCGCAGAAAACGGGCTATTTCGTCTTTAGGGGGAGGATAATTTCGTAGGTGTGGTTGACGACGCGAGGAACTTTTGTTGAATCGAAGCTCAAAGGAACCACGAATTCACGAAACCGACGGTGAACGAATCTGTGCTCGCTCCTGGGAATCCTGCCCCCAACCCCTTGTCGCTATTCGAAAAGAATTTACCCAGATCGTGTATCGCGTCGCGATAATGAAAGATCAATCTTCGACAAAGCCTTAATCAAATTTAAAAATAACTTTTTACTTTCCAGTTAATTAGCAAAGCGTGAAAAATTTAAGCTCTAATTGGTCTTCGACGCAAGAGCTCGTAGCTCAGTCTTTCCAGGGTTAACGAAATACGATTCCTTCGTAAAGTTCTTTTTGCCGACGGCTGTTTATAAATTTAGATTTCATAGACGCGTCACACTAGGAAATACGAGACAACCTGAGGTGACTGCTCATGCAAATTCTAGTTCTTTTGTATGGCATGTTTGAACAACTTGTTGGGGCTGCGCGTGTAGCGAGGTCCGACGTCGGAGAATGTAACGAAACTAAAATGTTGTGAGCATAGCGTCTTGTAATTGTATGAAAATCAGTTTCGAGCATGTTAAGCGTTCCGAAACACACCGTTTCTTAGGAATGCCTCGTAGCGACGGCCATTTCCCCCCAAACAACGATACTTTTGATTTAAGGCGATTCCTTATCTGTATAGTATCTAATAAATCAATCTATAAACCGATACTTAAGAAAAATTGGAGACATTTTCTGTTAGAAATAAAAGTTGTACATTATAAATCTGTTCCAATGTATGAATTTAACTAAATTTCAAACGAATCAAGTAGAGCGCGCGAATGTCGTTTAACCGTGTTGGTACGTTCGAATCAGTGTAATTATTCTATGTGTACCTGGTATAGTAATTGCGCTATCGAAAGGAAAAGTAGACACATGCCCGTTAGACAAGACAGTACAACGACACAAATGGATTCTTGCTATTTCTAAGAGAAAGTTAACATCTCTAACACGAATCAAGTATTGTGTTTTCTTTGAGCAGGTGTCTTGCTTAGTGTCAGAGCTGGTGACTTTCTCCTAGAAATGGCAAGAAACCATTTGACCCATTGTACATCCTTGACACTGGCATAGTTTCTAGAATAGGATCCGGTGCGAAAGTTTCATCTATCCAAGGTATTTTACTCTCCTTTCGTTAGCTTTGGTTGGAAAATTGGATGAATTTCGCCTGTATTAAGATTCGTCTCTCGCCACCCAGGTAAGTTGTCTAATGAAAAATAAACTTGGGGTCAAGATGGTGGTATCAAGATACCATTCTTGGATGATTCGTATGACAAAAGGGCTGGTCGTTCCGAGTTTTACCCACTTGGGGTGGTAGGACCAGAGGATATAAACGTTCGTGCTCTTTGAATTAAGTGGTTATAGACTACGTGACCAGGCACGCTAAACGTCGCAACGCTAAAAAATAATATTTATAGAATTGCACCCTTCGGAGTTGGGAAATCGTAGATGTCTTATAGTCAACGAGTTATCTTGTCAGACGATAAAAGCTATCGACTACTCTGCGCGTATAGGCTTGGTCTTTTCTATCAGACTACCGAAGGTCAGTGAAAACTGGGTATCCAGAGGTCCGGGTTCATGGGGTGACGGCGATAAAACGGTTTTCCAGGCCAGGAGTTTCTCGTGGTCTCCGAGCGTTTAATTCGGATCGCAGCGGATCGTGCGATAGATCGTCGAAGGGATAACAGTTAGATCAATCGTCGTGGAAGTTTTCGTGGCAATGGTAGCGAACGGGGCCGGAATGGTCGAAGGTAACAGTGTTGCGGCACGGGTCGTTCGTTGCACCGATCGTCTGGTAATCGAGACACTGTAAGAAATAGAGAGAGCAACGAAGGAAACGGGGAAAAAGAGAGGGTACTTCCCACGGCGATTCGCCGTGGCGCTCGTCACGAATCGCCTGACAACGATGACGACGACGACGACGACGACGAGGAGGACGGGAACGACAACGACGACGACGGGGAGTCGAGAAGACCGGGGGACTCGTTTCGCGGGTAACTTGAACGGCTCGATGAAGCGGCGTCGTCGTGTTGCGCCATTGAAAATATCCTCGAGGAATATCCTCGGCCCTAGACGCTTCTAGCCTAGATCAAAACCCGTAATCACGAGGTAATAATACCCGATCACGGAAGATATTGCACATTTCCCCGGAATCACTGCTATTCCCAGGGAAGATGCCCCCGACGGGGTTGTTTGGGAGGTCTTACTGTTCGCCGACATGCAATCCGAAATTCGCCAGGCATCTCTTTCCTTCCTCGAGAACCTGCGCGGCTGCCGATCGTGCCGCCGCCAGCGGCTCTTTTACGGCTTCTCCTCGTTCTACTTTGCCCCTCGATTTTACGCTCCCCTACCCCTCCCCTCGACTCTACCCATGATCGTTTTCTTCTTCTTGTATCTGTTTTAAGAATTACATCGACGATCGGCGCGCAGCGATTTCGTCGATTCCGCGGTTGCGATAGGCATCCTTCTTCGAGGAAACGGCGCAAGTTGCGGGGTGCCGGTAATTTCGCGCGATCCTAACCTCCGACTACCGACGCTCCGTCGATCCTTTTTTCGTCGTGGAACGAACCCGTGCGCAAGAAACCCGCGGCTCCCCTAGTCCACCGTTGGACGAAAACGAAAGTAAATTAAATCGGGGGCAGCATATCGGAAGATAAAGATCCAAGGCAATTTAACACGGTGACTCTCGAAGGTAGTTCTTCGGCTAGGAAAGTCGAGCATGCTTTCGAGGCGAGGCGACGCGATTCCTTAATTGATACTAGGTTTAGATAAGACGTTTCTCTATTACTTTTCTTCGCGTATACTTCCATTCTTTCTAATGCTCTTCATCGTCTGTTCTCTGTGTCTTTCCTACCTCTAACGTCTTCGCGATCAGTCCGTCCTCGTATTTGGAATTTTCTAGCAGTTTAATCGCGTTCGCCGTGTCACGGGGGACATCTGGTAGAAACCGATAGGCCCCGAATCGAACGGGGAAAGAGAAAAACGGGGAACGACGACGACGACGATGACGTCGAAGACGACAACGAGAACCACGGTCCGGGCAGGTAGGACAGGTTTAACATAGTGCTGGCTTTTTTACACCGTGGCCGAACAATTCGAAGGCTCGTGGACCGAGCGAGCTGGCCGATGGGCCCTTCGTGAAGGGCCCAGCGCGGTAGAGGCGGAGGCGGAGGCCAAGGGCGGACGCGGCCAGGGGAAAGAACGTCTCGAAGGGTGCCTCCAGCCAACCGTACCATTAATCATCAGGGTAATTCCATAGATGGCTGTTGGCTGCTCGAAGGAGCGAGCGATGCATGCCAAACTTACCTCGTGCCTTGCCTACCGAACGACCTGCGAAAAGACGCGTTATCCTTCTGTCCGGGCTTCTGTCTCTTCTCCTCGACTAAAAGTTAACCCTTCGGCTTCCATCGTGCCCTTCTCGTATGGTAATACGTTGATCCGGATTCTGCATTTTTTATATTTTCTCCTCTAGTCGGGATTAGCGACGTTTGCAGATTCCGCAAGTATCGCGAAGAAGCGTCATTTTGTTGTTGATCAATTTTTTTTGAGCATCTAACAACGCGCAATTAATTTTTGACTTTAGTAAATTGAAAATGCTGCAAATACCCTTTATCTTGAAAAAATCCCGACAGATATAAATATAATCGCAACAGTGGTAATTTTACATCGCTGCAACATTCTGTCCATTTTTATTGCAGCTCGCAAACTCACTGAACATATCAACTTTCTCGCTATTAGTGAAACTCATTACGATATGTTTTTAACTGATTCCATCTAACACAGTTAATAAGTATAATCTGGAAAGCAAGAGCACTCGGAACGCAAATCTATCAGAAACTGAATGAAACGTGTTTATAAATCGCATTGTTTGTCCGACGCCCGTAACCACGGCCATCAATGTAACGCGTTACGTGATATAGTGTTACGAATACAATTTCAACACAAATATCGAGTTATAAAATGGGAAATATCTCGTACAATAAAGTAGCTGTTCGAATAATCGGACATGCCCCAGTTGTTGGATATTTGGCATAGTTTTTTTTTTTAATATTAATTGATTTGATGATATCCGTGAGTTGTATACCATATAATGTTATTAATTTTTACACGATCTCTATTTTCAAGCATTTTTAGCACCGATAACATAAGTACTTATAAAATTAAAAAATTATATCATCGTAAGATAGACCCCACAATGGAGGATTTAACTTTCCTGAATGAATCTTGCGTACCTTCGTTTAGGAAAGAGTTCGAGCGTAGAGAACGACCACCATGTATACGAGTAATAATAGAAACGTGGATGTACCGTTTGAAAATTGTCAAAGAACATGAAAATGTGTGACAACGATCGTACGTCACGATAAAACGTAATGCTGACGCGATACGTTTGTATTCTTACGACACATCGAGAGGTACCAGAAGGTCCAGTTCCGTAGATCTTATCCACCGGAACGTGACTTCTATGATCCGACGCCGTGGCTGCAAATACGACTTACGAGTTTTTGGAGATTCAAAGTACGATTAATTGCATCCAGTACGGTGGCACGTTTTTCGCGAACCTCGGCTGTGCGCCTCGGTTTTTCTCGGTGTTCGGCTCCAGCGTGTACGCGATCGAGCGCTTATTGATTTAATCTGCGGTCGTATATCGTCCGGTTCTTACAGCGTCTGCCAAACCGCAAAATTTATGTTGCACCATGACAAAAACGCGTGCCACTCTATATATCACTCCGGAGCAAGTGCCGAGATACGAGCACCGTACGATGTGTGCGGGGCGCTGTAATTAATCGAAAAGGTGCGAATTATAAGGACATCGTTCCAGCGTATATACATTCTGTTTAGGTAATACCCGCCCTTATGGTATTTAATTAACGAGCCGTCAAGTCGTACGATCCTCGAACGTCTTTCCTATATTTACGGACCCGTGATGGCCAAGGAACTCGAAAGCCTTGCTGTCAAACACTGTAATCAACGGAACAACCGAGTTACGATACGGTTATAAAAATATCGTAAAGGCCACGGTAAAACATAAATGCCAGAATTAAATTCAAACGGTAAACAATTATTACATTCCTTTGACGTCATCTTTAGCGCTAATTGCCAGTACAAATTGACGATCCATTCTACACATTCGTCTCCGATAAGCTTTTGTTTTACGAAATAGTTTGTATTTATGGCAAATTATTATTATCGAATGCAATCCTTTTCTAAGCAATTTAAATACCAAAAATAGATAGATTTTTTGCGGGTTTAAAACACCGTGTAAAGGGCAGAAGAACAATCTCCAACACTTAAGTTTCTATTTAAAACGTTAAATTCTCTTATCGTGTACCCTGTTATTCTCTATCGCATCAATTTCCATACACCTGTTACAAAGCTGTGTAACCGTCGGTTATTCCATGCCGATATGCATCGTACGATGTATAGTAATTTTAGTTGTATTAATCGTGCCTCTAACAAACCTGACACACACTGTGATAACACTGACATATTTTCTACATCGACGGCGCTATCGAAGCTCATATTATCTACAATTCTATTACAAACGAATATCACTTATTTTATTCGTTACCATCTTACTGTACGGTTCTTCGGAATCTCATTGTTTCGAGCGTTAATTTTATTTCTATTTAAAGACCGTTGAAATTGTCGCGTAGACTTTGATTTGATCGCGATCGAATTCTTCCTTGACCCGGTGTACCACGAATCGTTGGACGTTGCGGCAACTCCGTCTCGATTCGCATATCTGGCATCAACAAGGTAGACCGGCAAATTCCCCGGAATAATTCGATGTTAATCTAGGCGAGGGCTCGGCCGTGCCGAAAGCGCGCCGAAATTCAATCGTCGGAGCGCGCGGCTAATTTCCAAGGCACGATGTCCTCCGTCGTTTAAGGTATTCCCTCGTCCGCTAATATCCATCGTTAACGAACTCGCTACGGCTTGTAGCCGGTCGTCCGTACACCGTGTATTCCGTCCAGTTTCTTTCTGCGCAAGAAAGCCGGTACACCGTTGGCGGGACTCGTCTCTCCGCGGCTCGAGTCCGCCTCGTTGTTAAATCCGCGGCGAACAAACCGACCGCCGGTAGGATAGCCGCTCAAACACGTCGTCGAACGTGAAATAAGGATTCGAATCGCGATCCAGAACGATCGGAGGGACGAAGATGAGAGGCGGATGGGCCCCGGGAGAAGAGCTGCTGCCCCCTTCTCGATGGCGGGTTCGAACGAGAGGGGGAGGGGCGGGTGGTCGCGGCAAAAAAGATCGAACTCATCCGTGGAGACACGGTGGCCACCGGGCCGTCCGAACGATGTCAGCAGTTTAATCAATGCATTTAGCCGAATTCCTGTCTGGCCCAAATAAAAGGCGAGACAGGGGGAGGTTAAGCACAAAAAACGCGACGCGCACGACGGATCCCTCCGCCTTCTTCTGTATTCCCATTTCTCTGTCTCCTCTGCCTTTTCTCTTTGCCCCGGGCACAAAGTCTCCGGGGGCCCACGGGGCCCGCTGCCGCCCCACCAAGCCCCTGTCAACCGCCAAAAGTTGTTAAGTATTCCGCGGATGTATTCCGCTCCCTGCCTCCTCCTCCCCCCCGCGCCTCTTTCGCCTCACCTTCGCTACGGGCAAACTCTTCTTCGAATAAGGTACGTCAACCGCGAGGATGACAACCGGACGGAAAGCGACTGCTCGACCGACCGGGCCCCTCTAAGGGCATCCTCCATTCACGTTTTCGAAGCCGGACGTTCCTGGCCCTAGATACGCTTCTTTCTTTTTTTTCGGAATCCCATTCGTGCGCCTAGCGATTTCGATATTTGATTAAACGTCGACACACACCGTAGAGATACTTAAACCAGAGGAACGAGACCCTAAAATTATCGTTAGTATTAATCTTTTTCTAATAGAAATATCAGTGGCCTCAGTTTCGATATTTGGAAAAGCGATCTACGCCGATTCGTTGCATCGAAATTTGTCCAACTTGGAGGAACGTAGAATACGCGATCCACTATACTGTAGCAACAATGTTCCCGATAAAAATAACACGTCGGAAGATAGAACGCTCTTTCTCGGTTTCCTCCTCCCAGCTTTGAACGGTCTACGGCGTTGAAGCACTATTTCATTGACAGTCAACGAGTCTGCCGCGTTTCCTGCTCATCCCCGTTATCTCCGCGAGCATCTGAAAGCCCGACGAATAAATTTCGACCCGTGTCTCTCCGTTCTGCGACCTTTATCCACCGGTCTGCGACGTCGATCGACCTCGGAAAATCATCTTACGCGAGGTTTCGTCTCTTCGCGAAGCTCGTCCAGTCAGTTTCGCACGACTTAAGCGTCGAAAGGGATATACATATATGTACGCACCAAGGTCCAAAGTTCTCGTAAACATTTATTATTATTCGGTACGGAAATGAAATAATAAAAACGACGCAAAATCTAATTTTTCCTCAATTTCCGACTACAGAGTACTCGAATCGAATAAATCACATCTTATATTTCTGTTAAGCGAAACTAGATTCAATTTTTTAATAAAATAACACAGGCGATCCCAAGCTTTCGAGCAATGACGTAGGTCATGTTTGGAATCTTAGAATGGAGTGGTTCTAGACGCGTCGATGTCAAATTTCCGTTTTCCAAAACGATTCTCGAATCCTTCGTTTCATTTTCCGAGCCAGACGGTCGACGTACGCGCGTTATCGAATCTTTTTTTTCTTCGCGAAGGACGAACCTCCGCGCAAGACCACGGTCCGACCGCAAGCTCGTTACGCCTGTCGGAAGTATAAATCAACCGCAAAGTTATTCCGCCGTGCTGTCGGGGAACTCCCCGCGGGGCGACTTCATGAAAACTGCTACCACCTTCTTATAAGCGACATCGCTCCTCCGGAGCACCGGCGCGTCCATGCCGTTCGATGACTACGATCCGTTCCTGATAACGACGATTTATGACGAAATAGACCCGCGTCCCGATAACGAACAGTTCGCCGTTGCATCGGTTTTCGCGCGAACGCTATACGAACTTGCCTCGAATTCCGCGAACGACGCCAAGCGTGAGAGAATTCCGTTTTTAATCGACGGCGCGCGCTCGCTGACGAGACAATCATCGGTGTCATTCCGCCGTTGCGTTTCCCAAACTCTTTCGATCGCGAAACACTTTCTATTTTCTAATATTCGGTTGCGCAACAAATCCGTTCGCGTTTCCTTGCGGGAACGTTAAACACTGCCGATTTTACACGTAACTTTTCTAATCGATCATCAGCCGTTTTATAACCTGCTATCTTTTGGATAGCTTAAATATTTATAACGAAATTCCTCGTTTTTTACTAACCGATTCTTGCTATATATTTGCTATATAGGCAATTCTTATTATCGAAATAGAGAATCGCTGTTTATTTTTTAAAAGATCGATCCAACGGACCTGCATCGACCAGACATGTTTTATTCGATTCAAAGGGTACCGCGAACCACCTTTCGAACCACACCTTGTGCAAGCGACTCTTCCAACACAGAAATAGACGCGTACACTTTTGAGCCGTGAAAGCGATCATCGAGCACGTCGGTTTATCGCTTCGGAGACGAATCTCGCCGTCTTTACGATACCATGAAGCCGTTGTGTCGACGCGAACAAATTAGCGATTCTTTTTCACCGTGCATAAACACCGGAGACGCGAACGGTAATAACAGAACCCTCGTAACGCCATGAGAATCTAATTGTGAGACGACCCCGGCCACGAGAAAAGGTCGCGTTTTCTCGATAATAAAGGAAGAATAATCATAATGAGGCGGCAAGCCCCGCGCGTGTACAGTTACTCGCAATAACGCCGGGTGAAAAATTATTGGCTAATAAAATAACGCGATAAGGGAACGGTCGCGCGGCGAACCCAAACATTGCATCGTACGTAATTGCAGATCTGATGCGATCTAATAATTATTCCGCTCGTAATTGCATCAAAAACGTTTCCGGAATAATTTGTCAACCGATAACGCGAATTTAATTTGGTCTTCGAATCGAATTCGACCCCTCCTAAGTTACCATTATCGGATCTAGTAGGCAGACACGATTGCGTTTCGTGGTTTAAAATTAGCAATGTAACAGTAAGACGCAAATACAACTCAGAAACTTATCTCATACTACTCCCTATTTTTTAAATTGGTTAAATTTTGAAACGTCGATTAAAAAATATTTCCATTTTTAAAAATGTCTACGAATTCTGACGTCCTCTGCTTGTTTTTCCAAGGTAGCGTTAATCGTTTCTCGATCGAGGCGAATGAAAATTTTAATTCGAGCCTAGTATCATTCCCCGTAGTCCAGGACGGTATCAGGCGACAAGTAGACGCTGATAATTGCGAATTCTATCGCGACCGCGTGCTCCGGTCGCGCTGAAACAAGCAAAACGCTGCTCGAGCGAAACGTGCACCGCGGAACACGGTTTTCGAGCGATCGTGACTCTTCTTGTTCCCACGGGACCCAGTTGGGCCCGACTTTTGTCCCATGATCGAGCAAACCGGCGGAGAACCCGAACGAGCGAGCATCCTTCGAGCGGACGAGGCCGGACGTTCGCGCACGCACTCATGACGAACAGACGACAGGCACGTAGAACCGTGACTTCTACGTGTATCGTACAGTCCCCGCAAGGAATTCGTCCCGTCTCCGGTCCATTGTTCGCCGTTACCTCCGACAGTCCTCGCTTTCAACAATATACGTATCAAGTTTCACCAACGACAGCCTCGCAAGTAATTAAACGAAACTCGACAAAGCTACTTCGCGTTACATCAAATTCGATGCACTTCAAGGTCTTCCTCTGTATCTAAGTCTCTAACGAGGGAAGTCAAGAGTGTCGAGAGGGGTCCTTACCGATTTTAAGGAAATTTAGTAGTAGTGGAGAAAATTTGGTATCTCTATGAAAAGTATAAGAAAAGCTATTACAGTGTTGTTCATCTTTATCTACCTACACTTATCTATAAACAAGGGGTGTTTTCACTCTAAAGAGACGAATTGCAATGGTGAAATTTACTGAAAACTGGTCCTAAAGTCAATCTTGACTCCAAGAACAATTGCATGTAAGAACGTTTTCTCCTGGGTCTTTTTTCTGGTCAAGTCTATAAATTGCCAACAACACCACCGGGTCCATGACACGTTTCGCTCCTTCCTCGACTACCACTCGCTCTTTTGCACCCTGTACCGGTCTAATACAGGGTCCCAGGGGTCCCACTTGGAGAGAAAGCAGTATGGACCCGCCAACTTTACCAACATTCTTTACACCAAATTATTACCAAAGATTTTCGACCTGATCAAAGCTAGAAAGGCCCTCTCTTTGCAAGCACTTTGACGCAACGTTCGAGGACTTTCCTATAAGAGAAGTCGATCGCAGAACTCGGCCGGAGAGATCCCGTCGCGATGATTTGTCGTAGAAATCCGCTGGAAGGCGAACGCGACACTGCTTTTTCCTCGGGGCCGAGATTTAATTGCCCGACGATTAGTTCGCGCTCGGACCCGTCTCCCGTGTTCATAGTTTACTCGTTAACTCGTCGCTTTTAATTGCTCGACATCGAGCCGCTACCGTTGCGCGCCGGCTCCAAAACCGCGCTCCAGCGCCGAGTTAATTTACGGATCTTAAGCACGCGGTGTAGTCGGCTAACCGGTAATTTAGCCCTGCATAAAATTAAGATTTTATACCCGCGACAGCCATTAAGTTATAACTTTTACGTTATCCTCGTTAATGTTACGCGATATTCGCACGATCGACTTTCCCGTTCGAGTCTCTCATCGGCCGAGCGTATGTCTTTACTGATCGTTACAGGTGAACGAACTTCTGGAATTTGTTTACACCTGTATCTGTTCCCTGATTTATTTTTTATTTGGTTCCAATCTTTGCTAGGGAAACGAGAAACTACTCGGGGGAGCTTCGAAACATACTGCCGGTAATTCTACCGTTTAACGACCTCTCTCAATCTTAATTGTTCGATTCCAGCTTCGGAACGAGATAAAAGCTTACGAAATAATTCTACTCGGCCTAAAGTTTTCTTCGCTTCGTTCGGGGTTTAAAGAACTTTTATTGCAACCTTTTGATAATAATAGGATTCAATTGAAACGATTCCACTGTAGAATACTGTTCGAAATGCGTTCTGCGTAATTGATGAAGCGGACTGTACGGCCGCGATGATAATATACAGAGGAGCGCTCAGCTCGGCCACCGTCTACGTGACACGCGTTGTCTACGTGGGTGCTGAACATTTTACGACTTTCGGTGCTCTTGGAAAAAAAGCTCGACGGTAGACTCTCCTCTCGAGCGTTTCTTTGCCCCTTCGGATCTCCCGTCAGATTTTTATCGACGCCGACGAGCTTCGTTAAATTCCCATCCGACGCGTCGGCTCGGCCGCCGGCGCCATTGTCGTTCGCCGTTTGCTAGATTCTAGCCACCGGCTAATTAATAATTTCCATGAAAAATCGCGTTTAATCCGCGGCAGCGCGTTTCATCCGAGCGAACGAAACGCTTTCTTTTCTCGATTCGTAAATCACTCGCGTCAGCCAATTAGGACTGACAATAACGCGTGGCTCAGCGGCGCGGGTCTGAATTAAAAGAAACGCTAGACGCTTCGGTAACAGTTTATAACGATACCCGGAAGAATCGTCGAGCGCGAAACCGTCTGATATCGCGTGACAAATGTGTACCGCGCGATAAGCGCATTCCCATTTCGCTGCCTCGAACTCGGTGTTTCCCCTGCCGTGAAAATACGCAAGCGTACGTTAACCGGGAAATAATCGTTTCGCGTGATGGTCGGTTTTAATCGGGCCGGACGCAGGGCTTTATCACGCGACTGTCAATTAAGGGCAGTAATGTCCTTCGGGTTATTACTCGATCGGGATCGACCAAGCAACAGCCCGAGGGACAAGTAGCTGAAATATGTTCGCCTTTATGCTCCGTGACAAGATGATAGCACGCCCCTATATTATTTTCATAATAATAATACCTGTTTCTTGTAAACATTAAGCCTTTGCGGTACCATGACACTTTTAGCGTTTCGTTACGCGTGTACTTTTTAATACGAGCCAAGCAATAAGTTAGGAAAATATATTCTATCGTTATTTATAATTGATCCTTGCTCCTTTGACATGCTTTATGTTCGTAATATGTTTCGTTTCTTTGCACTTGCATTTTCTATCAAAATACGTAACAATTATGTTCAATATTCAGAGTCCGGGGTCCATCTGGAACCGTACTGACACGATTTCACCTCCGCCAGCCGCAGTATCGTTACGCGTTCGCATAAACGCGAGAATGTCCGGTCGTTCCAACCGCGAGACGCTCCAAGAAAAGTAGATTCGATCGACGCGTCCGCGACGGCTGATTTTCGTCGTTCCCCTTTTTTTCTTTTCTTTTTTTCGCGTCTCGTCGCAGCACTTTCGGGGTCTCGGCTCTTCCGCTCGTTAGGCGGAGAGTGTCGGGGCTTATGCTAATTTTAAGCAGTCCCCCTCCAGTCGATTCTTTCCTAAAGCTATTAGGCGATCATCTCGGATAATCCCGCGATTCCGGGTTTACTCGGGACACGACTTTTCTAAGTTTTCCTCCTTCGGTGCCGGCGGACTCGTCGAAAGCCGGCCGGCCGCTCGCATATTCCTGTTTTTTCTTCCGCGGCCAGACGTATATATTCGCGCCCGTTGCCGTGAACGGGGTAAGACCAGGGATTACGACGCCAGGATGTACGCGACGCGTTCGACGAAGAATCGTTAAAGGACCCACGTTAAAACGTAAGCCACGCGATTCGCGCGACGAAACGAATTACACCGCGATCATTCGTTGAGGGATTATTCCGGCCCAAACATGGAGAAACATAGACATTTTAGGAATTTTATAAAAGAAACTCGAATACCATCGATACATTTACGTTTGAAACGTGGAACTGTCGTGTAAATATACGTAAAGCCAAACGAAACGAGGAAGTACTTATTGTTGCAATTTGTGCGAGGGGTTGATCGACGACTGAGCTCTCGAACGGTACGGTTGTGCGAATAATGGAGACAAAAAAGAAATTCTAACCTGCATTCTGTAACCTCGAGTGTCCAGTTTCTAAAGTGCAAACTTTCAGTTTCCTGCGTAGGGTTGTTGCACAACAGTGTCATTTATCACGAGTTTGACTTCTGAGCCGCGTGTCAAGCAACCGATACCGATAGAATTGTTACGCCAAAGAGAGCGTCGATTAATTCGGCAAGACGTTGCGAAACCTTACGAGCTCTCGAGAAACGTATCCGTACGGTAAAGCCACGAAGGATTAGTTTTTTTGTTGCTCGATAAGACTTCTGGGTGCTTCTAAAGTCGAAAGAGATATCGAAAGTTCAAAGTGTATATCGAAGCACGATAAATTTACCGTTAATATCAATTTCACGAAGATCGTACGATTACAGAATTTAAGATCGAACCAATTCTAGAATACACTTTGAAAAGAGAATAGACTGACCAAGCTTCTAAAAGAATCCAAACTTTCGTCTAAAATACTGTAAAATAGTTTACTCGCTGATAACCAAGCGATCGATTTTTGTAATATTCGAGAGGAGTAAAAATAGGCTAGTAAAGCGATAGTTCTATTACGCTAATCTATTCAACGAGGAAAGAATACGGGATCCGTCGGAGGAACAATTAAAGGCTTACCACGCGAAAGAACCGAGATCTCATCGCTGTCGAACTAATGACCGGTCTTTAATCACTGCCCGGGAAACGGTGGTGGTTTCAGAGTAATTTAACGGTAATAGAGATACAAGGGTGGCTCGGTTTCCAACGGGTCGACCGGTCAGGTGCGTCTTTCCGTGGACGTTGGTTCCGACGCACCTGTCCCCGTCCAGAAGCAGCCTGG
This sequence comes from Colletes latitarsis, assembly GCF_051014445.1. Taxonomy (NCBI): domain Eukaryota; kingdom Metazoa; phylum Arthropoda; class Insecta; order Hymenoptera; family Colletidae; genus Colletes; species Colletes latitarsis. Next base: position 18,866,392 of record NC_135135.1, on the reverse strand, counting down.
CTTATAGAGCGTCGGTTCTATCGTTGATCTATCAAATTGGCCCGACAGATAAGAAATTAGGGGAACCGTGGAGAGGGCATCCGTGACGGAACACCATGGCCGTTGTTCGGTCCTGGACACCCTGCCCGTCTCGCACTAAATTCCCGCGTCCGTTCGCGTCTCGGTAATCTCACCTGCTCGCCACGCTAAATGACTACTCTCTCGATTCCCGTGGCTATCCACGGCATCGTAATATCCCGCTTACGCCGACGACTTATCGCACAGCCGCGATGTTAACGACTTTTTATCCCCTCGCGTTTCCCTTCTTCCTTTACGTTCCCTCGAATCGTGTGCGTGTGCCTTTGATGTCGCGGATAACGCACCGTGCCGTCGCGCGATCCTTCCCTCGCGATAACCGGATCGTTGCCAGAAGTAGCCGCGCGCTTTTAATAAGTCCCGTGCAAAAAGACGGAGCGCGTTACTCTTTTCGCGGGACGAGAAAGGGTCAGGGGTTGGTCAACGTCTGGCCCCGGGGCCTGCGGATCCACCAATAAACAAAATAAACACGCAGAGCTTTCTTTTGCGTCACCTGTCGAATTATCATTTGAACGACTCGTGCTCGTATCAGAAAGAAAATTAAACATTGAATTATTCTACAGGAGGAAATCGTTCTGGACTCGAGACTCGGGACGAAAGAAGCCTTCGATAGCCTGTGGACAACTCGAAAGACTGGCGTGAGTTTCGGGTAAGTTACGATTCCCACCCTTTAACGGCCAACTACGATAACTAGGAATTTATTCGTGGCCAATAGTAATGAAATAAATAAACATCGTCGACCACAACTGCAACCTATGCTGCCCGAGTTTCGCATCGAAGACAAAGCATATACAAATCCTATGAAATGTGTTACAGATCGAATAAATTGCTAGACATATTTATGATAGACGTCTTATCGATTACCTATTGTTGTGACTAAAACATAATTTTTCAAAATAGTTTGCTAATGAGAAACAAATTGTTAAAGAAGACATCGAGTTGGTCCAAGCCCGCGAAATATACTAAATTTTACAAATTACGTTTTACAAGGGCGATGCCTATGTTTGTACACTGCTAAGTAAACGTATTTCGTAAAATCGATGGCTCGAAGCGATGTAGCAGGTAAGAGGAATTACCAACGACTGCGAATTAAGAGCGTCGAGGTATTTTCGGTAAAAGTCAGGCAGATTCGACGAACAATGGTTCCGCGATACGGGCTCTAATAGATCCAAGGAGACTGTTATAAAACTTGGCCCGCGCGGTATTCAAATGAACCCCGCAAACTTCTCGCGGAATGACACGCAGAAGTAATCCGAACGTTAAGTCTCGCGGCCTTCCTTCCACGGCGAGTTTCAACGGTAAGCGCGCATATAAATTACATTATAAACCGCCCCGGGTCCTCGTAAAGTTCACTCATAAATATCTCTCCATCTATGAATGACGCCTTCGATCGACAACGCCCGGTAGTTACGCGCGCGAAAACCTTTCGACGGTTTTTGTTCCTTGAGCGTCGCGATATTAGGGTTGGGCACAAGGCGGAGTCTGCCAACGGGGGCCCAATTTCGATAATATTTCTCGACGATCGACATTCTGCTGTACTTATTACTCGCGACTTCGATGGCGGTTTTCGTCGCGGGTCCAACGGGAACGTGGAAAGAGCCAAGTAGGCGAAAAGCGATGGAAACGAGCGAGAGCTCCGGTGGCTGCAGGTCGAAGCAACAACGAGGACGCGCAACGTGGGATAATAACTTGATTACACGGTCGATGTTTTATCGAAAAATCATAAAGCAATTAATAACGTTCATTAGAGACGAGCGTGCGCGCGCTCGCGATAGCAATTCCGTTTGATAGGTAATTAGACGAGGGAGCCGGGTAATTGCGTTAATTGAGACCGAGACCAAGCGCGTTGGAACGTTGCGCAAAGCTTGGCTAGATATATGGAACCGTTCCGTTCCACACGCACGCTGCGGTCTCTCTAATCGCTCTAATCGCGGTTCTTCTTGCTGGAAATAACGTCGTGTTCGGCTGCTAGCTCGTCTCGAGTGTTCCCGACGCGTAGCTCGTTTATCTCTGTTAGACGACGACTCGAAGAGAATCGCCTTTCATGGAAGAAGCGTTTTGCAACATTCGAACGATCATCTACCGTTTGCTGAGAAAAGAAATATCCGAGAGGAAGTTTCTTTTTGAAAACGACGGGGGAATTCAGCTCCACGGTCGCCCATCGTAGAACGCAACCATGAAAATTTGCTCTTCCGGACGATCGAGGCTCCCTGGATCGATGTAGGCCTCGTCTCAAAAATTGAATAGCTAGGTAAGAATACGAAACAAGATTTCTGGGGCTGTTAATTATACGACACGTACAAAAATCATCATGGAGGATCAGACAATTAAGAAATGCTCTCTGGAACACGGTTATACGAATAGCACCCACGATCTAGTCATCTACTCGAACTCTGCGAGGATAATAAAACCGTGTCAGTATAACAAAAGTATAAGCATCGTCTGGATCCCGACCCATACTTGGCAACGAACAAGCAGATGTTGTCGCTAAAGAAGTCGCGAAACTCATACTTTCACCAACCGAAACACCAGCCCCGATCCCTCGTCGAGAACTTTTCAATGATGCACAAACAATAATAGAACAGAAACTTGGAATCTACTCTGGTCAAGTCTCCGAAACTTAAGATTAAAAATACTTTGAAGAAAGCGATTTTTTATGATTTGATTTTTAATTTCCTCGATTTTCTCGCGACAGGATTGAATAAAAAGTCTCTAAAAGTAGAGAAAAAGTTCGGCGGATCCCTGTAGCGCGTGTACGAAATCGACGGACACTCGGTGAATCGACAGAAATGGCGGACGCGTAATCGAAGACGGATCTACCGCTTCCGATTCACCGCGATCCTTAAAGGGCATCGATGAGCAAGTGTACCAGTCGTTGGCGCGAATGTGCGCGTTTGAAGGCTTTCAATGAATCGTAGGGGAATTTAGCGCGTCTTCGAAGATATATAGTTTTCGCGGACGGGATATATTTCACGGTAGGTTGGATCTTAACGATCGAGCGACTGTTTGCACGGCGGACGGCCGTCTCTTAATGCGATCCTTAAGGATTTATCGCTGGGACTTTCGCTCTCCACCTGCTCTCCATCACGAATCGTCGAGTTCGTGGGTCAGGGCGTTCTCGGTGACACGAAATTCGCACGGTTTTACGTAGAACACCATATACATAGATAGATCGTTTATTACTCTGGGGCAACGTCCCCTAAGGGCATTTGCACTACGTGTATCAAATTAGGAAACGTCCATTTTAACAGAGTGTTTAGCATCGGTATTTACGTATTTCCACCCAACATATTTATATCGTAATTTCTTTAAACTCTATGAAAGGAAAGTCTTAAAGAATCTCTCTATACTACAGTACATATACAGAATGTTCGGCCACCCGTAGAAAAAATTTTAATGGGAGATTCTAGAGGCCAGAATATGACGAAAATCAAGGATACTAATTTGTTGATTGAGGCTTTGTTAAAAAGTTATAGAAACATTTCCGGCTACACAGTATATTTTCGGTAAAGAATTTTTTTCTCGAAAGTACGTAGGATTTCGGGGGTGTGTCTATTCACCAAAAATGATTGTAACAGACCCCTGCAGCAGAAAATAATTTTTATGATCTACATAGTGTCAAAATGATTAAACATCAAAAATTGAATCGATGTGACCGAAAAGTAAACACATCGCAAATACAATTTTCATTCTACCCAGTTCTTAGGTACCCAATTGGGGGGGTAGCATGTGTGGGCTCGCTGTTAGAATATGACCCACCGCAACGGCGATTTATGGCAGGAAGCCCTCAGAGTTATGCGTTCCACTCAAACGGATGATCACGAAAGGTTGAAAAACATTGCTACAGGACACCTGTCACATACGTCCCAGTTTATTCAGACGATAGTTCTGGAAGAAGAATTTTCCACGCACGGTGGGTCATTACTCGCGGTACACCGTGTATGTCTCTACGCAATGGAAGGCCCTGCGACGCGTAGACACTTCCAACGACGACATCCTGTACATCTGCCGGTCTCACGAACCTATTGTCCTCCTCGTCTCGCTCTTCCTCTATTATTTCTCTTCTTTCTCGACGGAGAATGTCGCGCAATAAAGCCGCACCGTCGGCATAATACGGCCGTAAGCCCTTCCGATATTTGCCATTTTATGTAACGTCTACTTACGCAGGGAGCCTCATATTAAAGTCAAGCAAGAAATACGGCTAGCCGCTATCGTGAGTGCGTAGTCCCTGGGACCGATGGAGTTACGGAGGAACCTTCCGGCCGATCCAACCCGCCAACTTCGATGACGATTAATTCACCGCCAGCGGACAGGTGTCACGCCGTTTGCTAAAGATTCAATAAAGTTGTCTATACGAGCACCAGCCTTCGACCGGTGACAGGAATATCTTACGCTCTACGTAGCCACGATTTAATGTGCAACCGTTTTGACTATAAAAATTAAATTTCACCTGATTCTTGAAACGGTTGCGTGAAAAATCGCGCTAATCGTCTGTCCAGCTTTGCACAGCACGAGTAACGAATTCAGAGACACGCGGTAAACAAAAATATGTTCGGTACGAAGTAAATTTAAGAAAAAGCGGACGCGCAAGTTGCGCATTGCGAGGCGTCGATGTCTGGCGTAGGTCGATCGATTATACTCGTTTCCTGCATGTTCTTAACGAGCGCGTTTCATCGCGAACGATCGCGATCCCGTGTGAACGCGGTGCCGCGATCGGGAATACGATCGAGTTAAGACGTAAACGCGGTCCGCGCGGAGAGAACGCTAGACGCCCAAGCAGACACGGTCGACGATGGTTTATATGGGAAGGAAAAAAATGCCGAAGAACGGCAACACCCAGAGACGGAAACGCGGCTTTATGTAATACGCCCCCGTTATTGAAGGCAGACTAACACGCGCGTGGTTGGTTGTGCGTTATGCCGCGATAACGCGTTTCCCGTAGCCGTTCGCGAGCGTGCGACAAAGAGAGGGAACGAACAGAGACAGGTATCCAATTAAAGGCAGGGTGGAATGCTTTTGCGCTATCTTATATCGTGCCGTGAGACGTATCGACGAAAACGGGCCGAGAAACTCGTGTTTAACATAACCAGAATCGTTATGACTCAATCCGGCCATAATTGGCGATATCGGGGATGCATATCGTCGTGACACGGACCCGACAAATTCCGTGGCTCGATAATCTCGTCGAGCGTGCTCTATTATTAATATTAAACTATCTGATCGACCGATCCGGAATACATTTACATCCGTAAAGGTGCCGGCGTTACGCGAGGGGGCAAGGTTATCCGCGATTATTCCGCTCGATCCGCCTTCGAAACCGTCCTCTCCAAGACGCGCGTTCACCGAACCCTCGATTAATTAACCTTGCGACCGAGTTCGCTAACTTTTGTTCGCCTAACGGATCAAAAATTTCGATTACATTCGCCGATTTAGGTTTTGCTCGCCTGAATATTCGCTTAGAAAATTCAAGAATGGATCCGGATCACGAACGCAACTCAAACGCAAATTAAATTTGCTGTTTAATACGTCGAAGACAACTATCTGTATGGTTTTGAGTTTAAATAATGAAATATTTAAGTAGTATAATATAAGGAGTCCGCAGGAAGGTGAACTGTACGAAATACTGATAGGGAGATTTACTCCTGTCGCAACAGTTCTCTTTGTCGGCAAGCTCTGCGACGAATCTGTTTAAAAATCTTTGTATAAATATTCCATGGCTAAACAGGACGAGCGCGCGCTCGCTTTCGTAAACTCGATGCGTAAGTACGAAAAGTTGGAATATGGAGAAGATATGAAAATGAAAAGACGGCAGCTAACATCGTAAGCGGTTACACGAGTATCAATTACTCGAACCACCATTACGGCAATTATTCACATAAATATGAATACAATATACATACGAAACGCGTTCCCGTGGCTTTGATGGAACGATTTGTTTCCAGCAGGCTAATTTGCGGAACAACGCCGGTGTCGTCGGACAAATAATTTCTCGAATAAGAAACGATGGCTCGCGATATTCCGGTTCGATGACTTTTGAATAATACCACCTTGAATGACTGTCCGCAATTTCGAGCAACTCATTCTGGCGCCTACTGTCTTCGGGGCTTCACTGAGAAACGATCCAAGATAAATGCGAACGCGATCAACATGTTAGTTTTTTATAATATCTTTATAATACCACAGAGTCTTTATAATACACGCTATGTTACAAAAATAAAATTTGTGGCGATACCTGACTGAAAATTATGTTTCCATTGATTTTCAAATGGTACTCAAAATTCAGTTTCTCGGTGCTATTACATTATCACGTCATTAAACAACCGTAAACAATAGTAACGCGTCCAAATGTAATAAGATATCCATGTTTTAAATCAACAAATAGGTTTTTTACGCGTACGCGAAATATGTGTAAAGACATAAATCGGTTCACAACCGCGTCTCTACGAATCTACGTAATTGACAGTTTCTTTTAATGAAGTCTCGCATTTAAATCACTTGCCTTTAAATAGCCGTTTTTGCGATTCGCGACGGAAAACGTACAAAAACCGGTATTTGTATTTAGATGCAGGATAAATCTTTCGCTTCCAGAAGAATAAATAACATAATTACACCTATTAAACATTAACTGTGATTGAGGACTCACTGTACAGCGGTCGCGTAAGAACTGTAGAAAACGAAGACGGTAGCGTCGTCGAGTGGAAGACATCGAGCGTTCGGATAAAACACGAGGGAACAGCAGGTAGCATTAGCCATATAGCATTACCATATAATTCTTTAAGACATTAACTGCCTAGAACGAGCTAACTCGTAGATGACGACGTGTCACGGGACGCCACCTACGAGTTATCTCGTAAAGTTGAACTTACTCTTAGCGCGAATATGCTCGTAATAAATAGATGCAAATAATGGACAGTGGGCGTTTCGTGGAAGAATAAAAATCAGTATGCATTAGCGAAGAAATAAGTAACGAGTTATCCCGCGGCTGGTGAATGTGCGAAGAGCGGCGTCGGAAATCATTACATCCGCACTGTTGCGGTCAATGCGTGTTAAAATTGAGAAATAAAAATTTTAAAAAAGAAAAACTTACCCTTAACGATGGCTGGAATGCAAATTAGACAACTTCTTTGCCGCTTACTTCGTACGATCAGGTTGATACGTACATTTTCCTCCAGCTTAGGCCTTGCAACTCCACGCGATTCATCATCCCCTTTATCCGCATCAAAATCCTGTAATGTAATTTATAAAACGCGATGGTTAAAAATTGCTCTTGACGAACATTCCGATATAGCAGAAAATAATTACAAATTAGATGCTGTTGTATTTCTGAAAGTGTTATACTGTCGTAATTCTTCGACGGATTTATCACTGCGATCGAAGTGATTGTCGAAAAGAAGAGAATTTCCGGTGCGGAAAGAACGATTTCGAAAAACCGCTGGGGCGGTCCCGTCGGTCCATAAAGAAAAATCATCAACGGAACAAAAGTCTCGGTAGATGTCCTGCCGCGTATACATCCTGGCGCGCATTAATTTTGCACCGTTGTCACCGGCAGGGACATGCGTATTCATGAGACACAGCGAGGCTTATAAACGTCGGGCTATTAGCGATACGATTAAAATGTGCATTTCTCGGCGTTGTTTTAAACGCAACCCCGGCCCAGGGGCCCTGACCCGTAACTCTGGCCGTCGTGTACGCCAGCCTATTTCACCTACGCCAGCGATGTTTTATTTCCCTATTCCGTATCCTCGCTTTATCTACCGGAAGAAATAATAATCCGACCGTTTCGTTCCTGGCCCCGCTTTAATCCGCGCGGTGCGTTCTGTCTTGCCGATTCATTCCGCTTTTTACCATTTTACACGGCACGCCGAGCTCCTCCGAGCTGACGGACCACACCGGATACTGTCAGCCTCAACCTCTTTTCTCCCCCGATAGAAAGTGCTTAAGCTAGGGCGCAAATATTGGAGTCTTTTAATCGGGGATCAAGAGTAGATGTAAAAATTTTTATAATAGGGATCGTTAACAAAAACTTGGTTTCTATTAAAAGATATCCAATCTCTTAAGTTTTTGGTTGTACAATAATTCGTGTTTTTGAATTGTTATACCGATTGTCTGTTCAAGTAAGTTGATGCATAACGCGACAAGACCACACGGACGATAATAAGTTTACACTGATCTCTAAGGATTAGTTGTATAAAAAAAAAAAAAATGGCAAAACGATCAGGATGGTCTGGACAGTGGTCTGCGTACCTACGTATCCGAGAGCGTGGCGGTGCAACTATGCCGCGGACACGGAGGAAAGCCGGCCCCCTGTCTGCAGCGTTGCAAAACGGATGCATTTCGGATGCAGCTGCGAGTTCGTTAGAGCGTCTAACGCGCGTGTGCGAGCCCGAATTGTTTATGCGAGCTGGATGTAGCGGCCGCGGAGCGCACGTACGCGTATCAGAGAGCGATGAATATGCATACCTTAATTCGCGGGGCTAATTGAATAATTTGTAAAACGCGGCAACCCGGGCTGGGCCGGGCCGAGGCGGGCCACGACCTTTTTGCATTCCCCGCTGGTCCGCCGTCCGTGGCCACGTCGTCCTCCGTCGTCCAAATGATATCCTTACGGGTCCCGAACTTCACCTGGTATGGATAGCTCGCCTAAAATGCGGTTTGGCGCCCGTCCGGTGCTCCGGGAACGCGACACCCGGTACCCCGTCCCCTCTCAGGGGCAACGCGTGCCCTCTCGGACCGATGGCCAATTCTATTTGTCAGGAAAGTCGTTCCCTTCCTTCTCCCTCCCGTTCGCGACGAATTCGTCCGTTCCTTCGACTTCTTTTTGCTCCGGTAATCGAGACACTAATGCAGAAGTCGCAGGTGCATGCTTCGCATTTTATGCCTAAGGAGACGCGGACGTCCGTCGCGAGAACAGTCTTTTTGCGATACGGTCGCTTGAACTTTCGACCCTCCGACGATCGGGTATTTATTTTTTAAACGTAAGCTACGTATTTGAAAAAGGCCAGCTTATTTCGAGCATCGAAAGATATTCCAAACTGTTGAGTGTTCGTATATGACAAACGATCGAATACTTCTATGGGACAGCGTATGTATCGTATATGCTGAATTAAACATTACCAGGCTACGCATACGGCGTGTTACCGGTAATATGTATCGAACGGATCACGAAATTTAGACGAATGTCGGATGCGGACAGTCGGGTCAAAAGCATGCCACGCTGACGTTGAGCGATCGGACCGTAACCGAGACCTCTGACTGGAGCAAATAATAGATACCGACCACGTGCTCTTTGCGTCGATCGACGAATTATCGAAAACGATACATTGTCGACCGATAGAATCGGAAGAGCACGGTCCACCAAGTGTCCCTTCGGAATCGTAGCAGAGCAGGGGCGGGGAAGGGCAAGGGGAAAAGGAGGCAAAGTTGTTCGTGGGCCTATTCTCCCCCTTCTTCCCCCGGTTAGCTGATGAATGGGCCCAAGGCCCTCCTTACTTATGCGATGCGTGCCCCCGACGGCATACATCACTGCCAGCTAACGTTTTTACGGGGCACGATGCGAACAAGAATATGATTACGCGCGTTAACATTCCTGGAATATCGTCGGTTCGCGGTCGTTCGCGTCCAAGGATCCGTCGGCCATTCGTCTTCCCAACGGAGCGAATAGCGGGCGGACCGAGCGAGCGGCCCTGGCATCGGTAAAGGTTCGATTTCGCGCAACGGAACGCGCGTGAATTACGCGAGAGCGTGAGCGCGCGCGCGCGATACGACGGTTATCTCCCTCAGATTCCTCCCACGACTTTATTACGCGTGAAATTGGCGAACGCGATCGCTCCTGTCGTCGTCTCAGACTCGGTTGAAGCGAACGCGTACGTTTCGTAATTAACTCGCAATTATGATAATCGACCGACAACAGAGCGCGGATAGCGTGTGCTCCTTCCTCGTTCCGAGCCGGATCGTCGATTATCTCGCGATCTATCGCGTTCAGGTATAAATCCTCGCTACAAAGTATCTCGGATATACAAAGTAACGAAAACATTAAATGAAATTCATTTCCGATCCGTTTTCATTAGCTCGCGAGAACAAACTGAGCGACACGTCGTAGCTGTAACTACGAGTTTTTGCGATACGTTAATATAAAAGAGTAGTTAAAAATATTCGATATCGAAATTAAAATATGTTGAATACCGTAGCCTGTCTATAGACTCGATGAGACTGAAGATCGTTAATAACGTCGTCTCGTGAGAAGGGATCGCGAGTGAAAAAAGGTTTAAGAAGCACCGATGTAAATTAAGTCTCTGTACCTAGGGACTTTGCTGCGGAAGAACAAGACTCGCCCTCCCAAAGGAACGACGCTAGACGGAACGCAAGCGGATCCCTCGACGCTCCGCGGCTGATATGTCGGCAAGCGGACGCGACAAGCGTAATCCCCGAGTCTCCTCCGAGGAAATCAGTTGTCGTACGATCGACGATTTAACGACAAAGGCCTGGGAACCGCGACTATCCCGAAGTTGGCTGTCGCGGGGTTTCTCGAAGGCGCGGCAAACCGTTCCCCCCGCTCCGGATTCTCTGTCTCTCGTGCTCCCGTCCATCTATTCGCGTCGTTCGTTCCCGAATAGAGAGAGACGACGCCAGCCTGCCAGAGGTCCTTTGATCCTCGGCATTCGGTGTCGGCAAACAGGAACTCTGCTGGTGAACGCAGCCACCGCGCTTTAATACCTCATGCAAATTTCAGGAAAAGGGCACCCCACACACACCCACTCCAACCCCGCGCCTCATCCTCCCGGTCCTTCTCGCTTTCCTTCGCCTCATACTCCTCGACCCCAGTGATAGCCCACTATATTGCTTTTCGAACAAATCGTTATCCGGTTCCGTACGCTTTGGCTCTCTCCATACCAGGAAATTTCAAATTTACCCCTCTACACTGCCGAAGATGAGAAAGGCCCAACCTATGTGCGAGCTCCTATCTTCACGGGTTTATCCTACTTCCTGACAAAACATACCCTATAAATGCTTGCGAAACAGACCCAATGTCTAATCTAGAGCACTCGTTTTTAAAGTGGTCGGTTCAGTATTTACATCAGTATTTACTGTTTTCTGTTTAACATGTATTCGACCAAAGACACATTTGTTACGTTCAGAAATATACTTGTACGAATCCCAACTCCTCCGAGCAAGCCTTCTCTAGGTCCACCTCTGTCTGAAGCGAACCAGGGGATTAAAATGAGCTACGTCTATAAGAATACTAACCACTTCTATCGTCAACAACAAAGCTAAACAATTAAATCCTGAGTGGACATCAGTGTCGTAGTATATACGTTTCTAAGAACTAATATTTGTCTATTCAGACTTTAACCACTGCGTTGCACGTTGCGTTGCATACGCGTATATCCCACCGTTGGTCCCGTGCCATCGCCGTTTGACGTTTGCGTGCGAAACTCGCGCGTATGACAAGGCGTACGCGTCGAACATAAAACATCGTTGCGTCGTCGTTGGCGTTACGATCTCTTGGAGGTACCCGGACCTGGTGGTGCATCTCCCGGTTTCCCCCTGGCAGGTCATACGCTATTCCATTCCCAGCGTCATCCCCTTGCCGTCTCTCCGTGTACTCCTGCGACAAGATTGTTCTTTTAGGTACCACCACGTGACTGTCTCCCTCCTGATCCTCTTCTTCTTCGTTCTTGTTCGCCCCTCGGTTGGCCCGCAGTTTACACCGGCCGATATACATACAATGCGGTGCACCGCAATGCCAGATCAAACGTACGTAGGTGCGACCGAGCGTCGTTTCTTTCTTTCTATTTTCTTTCTTCGCTTTTTTTTTCTTTTTTTGTTCGTCGAGACCCACGAGGCGTCCTGCGCTCCACCCCGGGAGAATTTATTCCTGGTGAATTACAGGTTCGGGGCTCGTCAGCGTGGCCGGGCCGCGTTATCGTCGCGAGCGGCAGGTCGCGAGTGCAAATGCAAAGCACACGCCCGATTGTCGTCCCCGGAGCCGCGTGGATTTCGCTTCCGACGAGGCTGCTAATTGTCTCGAGCTCCGACGAGGACCGGTCCGCGACTCACCGATGCAAATTACAGCGTCGAAGTCGGTGACGAGTCGAAAGGTACGCTCGAGAGGGTGTCGATTACAGGAACGGGGACAGAGATAACATCGCACAAACAGTTCCGTCGACGGTAGTGGCATTACCATAAATATTGGTGACCGTACTTGGTAAAATTAATGGTCGAAATCCGAGAGCGCCAAACTTACTTCTGTCAAAGGACCTTTTCCAAAGGAATAGTACAAATTGGAACTTTCGAGAGGCGTTATCGAGGAAATCATTTACATTTGCATTCGTAACGCGGAGTATAGAATTTAAATATCGTCGATTCGCTTCTTGTAATTTGTTTTGAAAAAATAAATAAAGTTATTCCCTGTCTTCTCTGATAAAGAAAGTCGATTGGACACCTTGTGTCATTATGATACCAAACGTCAAAGTGCTAGGTACCAACCTGGTCGCGATGCGTTTTCGAGTCGCTTCTTTGATTAATTCTTGAAATATGCTCCAACGAACCGATGTTTCTGGTATTCGACAACGTACGCGCGAATCCCGTTCGCGGAAGATTTTTATTTCTGAAATTGAAGTTATCGATCGCCGCCAATTGGCAACGTATCCTCATTTGAAGGACGATAATTTTGCAGATGCTTGGCCCTCGGCGGTTTTCGAGGTTTCGTGGTTTGGGAGGTGTCCATCGATGTGGCGAGATGGCTGACCATATACCTATGCGTATATATATGTATATGTATATATATATATGTGTGTATATATATATATATATTTGTGTACGCACTCATGCCCCAAAGCCGTTCGTTCCAACCAACGAACCGCATAATCCTTGACGAGAGAACCTCGTCAATCACGGCCTCGATGCGCCAGCTAGACGAATCGATACGAATTTATCCGCGGCTACTCCCGCGGACGCTCTCATCGTTGATTCGCTCTCGTCCGGATCACGAAGTCGATGAATCGAGCATGCTTTTCGACATCGAGCGCTCTTGTGTTTCGACCACCGATCGTTCGTTCCCACGATTTCGCATTTCGAAATAAAACAGGTAAAAAATAGACAGAGCCCGACTGTCACGCTTCCGTACGATGACAGAGAAAATTGGACGATAATTAGGGAAGTTTATCTTCCTTCGCAAAATAGAGATTCGAAGGATCCGCAGGAACTAGCAGAACTTTTCAGCGTTAAATTTTAACGTAAAAATTTAAAGAAACGAATAAAGATGTTAGAATTAAATATTAACTACAGTTACCGGAAAATTTAATAAAAATTGAAGGGAATATTATTGTTCCAATGAATCTAAAGTCAAAGCTGGCAGTTAAAATTCATCGAGTACACGATTATGCTGGTAGAAAATAAGTCACGCTAGAAAAGAACAGTCTCACGTGTAATCTTACATTTTTTACATTTAGTACATCCATTACGCTCGATAACTATATAAATTTTGTTATCTTTCAATTTGAGATTTCTCTCGTAAACTCGAAACTCTTGTGCCCGCGAAATTACTAGATCACGATTTCTTGAAACCATTCGTTGCCATTTTAATACACTAACATTCTTTAGACTGTTAGTAGTACGTAAAACAGGATTTGTACTAGTTTGCTCGCAATTTGAATTCCGTACAATCTGCTCGCTATACGTCTACGCGAACCGTTGCAGTTCTTAAGGACATAAGTTTTGTGATAAGTCTATCTAAGTGTGCGGTAGAACTTTCTTTATCCGAACCTCCGTTATCGGAATACTGTACCATGAGAACAGTCTACCATTTGAACGTTCTATAAAACGTATGCAGCTTATCCTTGTAAAATATTATCATGATTTACTATGGCACTAATGGTGCATGCGTCCACATTTAACCGTATACTTGAATACATACATATTATATTTTTTCATTACCTTAAATTAAAACACTTGAAAATGTATCCAATATGAAAACTATCGAAATTAACGCATTATTGAGATTTTTGAAAGTCAGAAAATAGAGTAGCGGAGCAGAATGTGAATGATAAGCTCTAGCAACTTCTCACGGTGATTTTAGTTGTATCGTTATCTAAAAACTTCTGAACGCGTCCTCGATCGATAACATTCTGGTAACAAAAGATGTATTAATACGTTTCCGGTTAGTAACGCGTTAAGTCCTAAGTAATTTATAAACTGGAAATTCATAAATGGAGTAATTCATAAACTGGGAAGTACCGTAAGATTAGCAAGAATACTCAGAATCGGGAAAGCTAAGGTTATTTATGTAAAAAATATTTTCATTAAGATTCTTTATAGAATGAATGGCATTGGGAAAACGGATTGCATATCTAGATAGTCTGAAGGAAAAATAAAATGTAATTCCAGGTAATTATGATTCCTACTCTTACATATTATTCTTCCTTTCGTATAAAATATTAAACGAATTAGTGTCACAAAATGAAATATTTCACTTCATTCTATAATATTTTGTTCTGAGCGAATAATTATTTAATTATCAGAAAATTCCGTTTCCCGAACGGTCTTTTTTCCTTATTAATACGAGTAGCAGAGGCCTTACTGTAATTTCTTAATGGTTACGAGTTTGATGCAATAAAAACGTATTATTATCGTCATTATTGATACAGTATATATGTAGAAAAATTCAATACGAACGTCGTTGCGTATCGTATAGCGACAAATCCGATCGATCGATCAACGCGATAAGATACGAACAAGGGATAATCTAGGATCGCGTCCAGATTGACAACAGGTCGTCGCGTTTGTCGAAGTCTTTCGTCGCTGTAAGGTCAATTCATGTAACCATCGACGCATTTATGCAAAATTCCAATAAAAACGATGCGATACATCGGTGGATCGTGCAGCATCTAACGCGTTAATTTCATATAGCGCCATCCATTACTGTATCAATCGTGCCCGCGGTGCGAGAGCATCGAGAGAGTCAAAATCTCCCGTGAAAATCCCTGGAAAATCATTCTGTCGAAGGGAGGACTCTGCTCGCGGAGGAGAGCGTACGAATCTCCGTGGAGGTGGTCCGTGAACCAAGGTGGGTACCAGAAGGGTACCGAAGGACGCTGGAGGAAGCATGGAGTCCACCGCTGGGCGCGGGTATCTTTTTTGCACCGCGAAATGGCCCGGAGAATGTCATCCAATGAGGGTGAAGTAAAGGGAAAACAAGTAAAATAATGATAAAAGGCGGAGCCCGCGGCGTGATTTGATTGGTCGAGATATCGCCGGCGTTCGAGTCAACCCGCGAAGAAGAGGGGGTTGTCCTCTCCTTTCTCCGTTCCTCCGCTCCGCTTCTCTCCACCACA
Source organism: Colletes latitarsis (assembly GCF_051014445.1). Lineage (NCBI taxonomy): Eukaryota > Metazoa > Arthropoda > Insecta > Hymenoptera > Colletidae > Colletes > Colletes latitarsis. The sequence continues at coordinate 18,850,985 of NC_135135.1, read as the reverse complement.
CCTTCGTCACGCTTTTCCCTCTCGATCCTTCCCACGACACCGTTGCGTCTGTCTCGTTCCACCCGCTACGTAGTACGCTCGCGCGCCACGCACACACGCCTAACATCGGCTTACTTTACTCTGCTCTCTCCGTGGGTCCATGCTCCGTGATCGTGTCCTGACTCTGGCAGAACCATCGGTTCCCGTCCCCAACCCTCCGCCTTCCGCCTTCTTCGCTCTTGTTTTCTTCTTCGTCGTCGTCGTCATCGTCGTCGTCGTCGTCGTCGTCGTCGTCGTCGTCGTTCTCCTCCTCCTCCTCCCTTTCCTCTCGATCCTCTTCGTTTGCTCGCGAGAAGTCGAGTATACTTTATTCCGTATAAATAGGTGCAACGACTGTCCGTGAGATCCACGTGAAATATAGATCTCAAGGAGCCGCGATAAAGCCTGGAAAACTGGATTTCGTCGAGGAGAAACTTCTTTTTGTCTAGCGACCGACTCGACGAACGCGGAAGATCCCGGGAGGGTCTAACAAGGAAAGGCCTCGAACGGTCCCGCTGCGATTTCGATGAAACTTGGTGGGTTCGAAAAACAGCCAAAAAGACCCCTTCGTCGGCTAACTCGTATACGGTAAGAAATAGAAAATTCCATTGGTTTTCGACGTATTGAACGTAGATACATATATGGCGGTAAGAACGAAACGTTAACACCGTCGTGGTGGAACCATATGCGAGAGGCACAGGTCAAAGGAATGATTAGCGTTCCGAGGGTTGGTTTCCGCGGTGGAAAAGTATATTGACTCGTGATACGCCATCTGTGCGCAGAGGCACCCTCGCGGCGTTATTGGCGAAATTAATAAGCCCCGGTGATCTCGCGGTAGGTCGAGACGGGAAGCGGTTAATTCTGGGTTTGCTCGCTGGTCCCGACTGTTGGCGGATTAGAAACCTTTCCGAACGGATGGAAATTGTTTGCCCGAGGAGAACAACCGATCGTACGGGGGTTGCCAACGGGCGGCCGGTTCGCCGCGAACGCGCCTCTCGTATCCTAAAGAAGCATCGGTCATAAATTATTGCAGCCTGCCCGATGAATTCGATTGCCGTAATCTCGAATACTCATTACGGCGCATTAAGCGGGACGAGTTCTCCAAATAAGCATCGGGGAAGGTTCGTCGATTAATTGCCGGCGGTAATTTGTCGTTCTCGCTGATTTATCGCTCGTTCTAGCGCGTAATGTATTCCCTTGTTCTCGTTAGATCCCGGCTTTTTGCTCCGGCCTCTTTAACGGAGAAAAAAAATCACCGGTTACACGTGTTCGTTTACGAGCGATCTTCCCAACGTCGTTAGATTACGCGAAACAATTATAACGAACACGGTCGGCGATTCTATTAGCCGAGCGATGCTTGGAATACCGACCGCGAGCCTGCGGTTGAATTTATCGTCGTAACCATCTTTCTCGGCCGACGCGGACGCACAGAATCCTTCGACCGAGTCTATTTCTTTTTTAGCCCGTGACGCGCGATCTTTGGATCGTTCCTTCTTTTTTTTTTTATTTCCGTCGTGCACGAATACACGGGTTTGGGGCGCGAACGCGCGAGAGAAACGACGCAGAGGGCGAAACGGCTCCGGGGGCAGGACCGAAAATTAACGCCACCGCGAATCAAGACGACAATGTGATTCATCAGTTAAATCCGCGTGCATAATCCTTTACACAGCGTCCGATCCCCGTCCACTAACGTACCCGACGACGGATGGGGACGAAACGGCGGTGGAGAAACGGGGTTGACGATGGTGGTTGGTTCTGTCAGCAGGGACTACGAATTATAATCACAGTTGTGGTTCATGCGGCGACGAGGGGTGTGGGTGGATGGAGGTGGACGATGACGGAGAGGAGGAAGAGCAGGAGGACGACGACTACGACGCTCGTCCGCTCGAGGGGATGGAAAAGGGTGTATTTACCCAGCAACGGTATACACCGGCGCCACCGTGGACGGACCTAGATGGAAATCTGCGGCATTCAGAGGCACTGGCCAAGAAAATTGGCTGACAACATTTCGCACGGGCGTCGAATTGCCGATCTCGGTCCCCTTCCTGGACAGCAGGCGGTCGCGTTCACCGATATTTACGCCGGACGAGCTTGACGCGTCGTTCTAATCGCACCAGACCGCAATTCGTTTTTCCTTCCTACCCGGATGCAAACTGCATCCGTGTAAACTGAAACGCATCGCGATCGGCGTGTTTACGGACTCGAACGCCTCGAGAAAGTATTATTAGGCTGGAGAAACTTCCGAAGCACCGGAATGTCTTCTGAAACTTCCTACACAAAGTGTTAGGAACTGATAGTTTTTATCCTCTATTGTACTACTTGTGTACGTGATATGAAAATTGCAACGAGAAGGAAATAAAAAAATACTTTTTTACGTTATATGGATGACTTGAAAATTTACTTTTACGCCGATTAGACGATACCTAACGTTCCCGTTTAGCGACTTCTTCGTTTCGTGCTCCGAGATCGACGTCACCCGAATAAAACTGGAAGAAGACTTTGCGTCGGATAAACAGAAACGTTGCTCTGTCTGAAAGTGGCAGACCCGCTAACGAGGAACGTCGCACAACGATCCACAGAACGCAACGGCCGCGTTTTATTCCGGCAAAAGGCTCGGAGGCGTTTCCGATTGAGAAGCCCTAATGACCGCCTCGTGCCGACAACCGGCGAATCCCAGCCAAATAAATCCGACTTGATTGAATCATTGTTAAGCGAAACCGCGTTAAATACCCGTGAAATTAACCGGGGCAATCCGTGCCCGGCACGCGATCGCTGATTGGCTCGAGGGTATCGCTTTTAAAGCGCCATTAGAGGGCCTCGTTCTCCGTTCCGAAACCATCGATTAAACCAATGACTTGTCCTCGGAACGAGCCCTTCTTCGTAGCAACATTTTCGGGCATTCGTAGTCTCGAGACCCGCTTCGAAATATCAACTTTGAACATTTCGATCGGGTCGTAAAACACGACTTAAAACTGTTATTAAGGAATATTACATACTCGGTTAGGAATTGATTACCAAACAGTAAACAATTATATGTTAATGTATATTGTCCCTGGACTATTAATTCTAACTCTCACGTCTATTCGAGAATTTTTCTCTCAAGAGATTAAACGTGTTAAAATACTCGTGTAAATATTATGGAAGAATATTTTCCCTGGTTTTCACTAACTTAAAGGCTCTGTGGGACTCGCAGAAGCAGAGTTTCCGTCCATGAAAGGGCTCTTATTTTCAAAGTGGAATACCAGGCGTTACAGCCGACCGAAGCACGTGGCATTTGTTTCGTGGCAGAAATCCACGCCAAGTCGGATTAACGCCTCGGTAAACACCTCCGTCGAAATAAATGTTGCTGGGCCTTCGAAGGGACAAGGACCCCCGGGTTATACTCATCGGAGTCTGTCGCGTAAACCTGTCGCATCGTGTCCTTTTCATTTCACTCGCGGGCAATTCCATCTTCCGGCAAGGTCGGCCAGCCTCGAGCGATTCGTGGACGGACGTTGGGGTGCGTCGCGATGGCGCGGACATATGGGAGCACCATGTGGTCACCGGCGTATCGTTCGACGAGACCCAGAGACTGGAACCCCTGGCGAAGCGACCGCAAGAGACGACGGGGACGTACGGGGCCGCAGATTCGAACGGATCCGACGGCTAAACGCTCGCCGCAATTTGTAGCAATTTGTTAAGTAGCCGGCCAGAACATTACCTATATTGCGTTTACTCCCCTTGACCCGGAAGATATACGGGGGTACGTCCAGATTTATCGTTCCTGCGGACGGGATAGATCGGAGGAAAGTAGTCGTGCAAGCTCGGGTCGCGATCAATTTCCTGGGAGACGATAAATGTTCCGCGGATATTTACAGATTCGCAAACGAGAGGATTCTTTCCCTGCAAGCTGTATCGGCGGTTCGCCATTTTCGAGAAAATTCTTTACCTATACCTGGGACGAGTCCCACCGACCAAAATCAAAATAATTATACTTTGAGCTTGGTATAATTCCACTGTTCGGTGAACCGTCGTTAAGAACAATGACTGAACTAAGCAACCTTTCGATTTTGATTAGCAATTCAAAATGCAAAAATCGAACCGTGCTACGTCGAAGTGTATTCCAGGATGTTTCGAAGGAAAACGGTGTTCGATTCTTCGAGAAAACAAGGAAGAATCTTCCGGAACGAAAACAAGTCCTCTTGTTCGAGCTCGATAAATTCGACGCGTAACTTTTTACCGGACTCGTCGCCGATGAGAAGCGGAAATAGAAGCCGCGGCGGAAAAGCACCTCGCGCCAGAGGAGAAAAAGGAATCCAGTGTAAACGCAAAGATTCCGTGAAATCGAGGTTGGGGCTCTGGCAGACAATTTAAATCGTAGGTAAACTCGTCGAGGGAACTCGTTTTATCCCCCTGGGCGACCTTATCGAAGTCCTCTGCTCTTTGGCGAGAGGACTCTCTTCTCTCTGGCGTTCGTGGACTCCGAAGAGGGCGACGAGATTCGAGACGAGAGCGAAACGACGACGGTTCGGTCTTTCGCGGATGCTTTTAGTCGATGAGTTTCGCTTCCCTGCATCCCGTTTCGCTTTCGTCTCGTTCTGTACCATCGCTGTCCTGGCCTAACCCAGCTTTCTCATCCATATGTAACAGTCGCCTGGTATTAATGACAGGGTGAGAGGGACGGGACACGACATGTTAGGTTCTTTATCCTGGATGCTCTCTCTCTCTCTTCTTCTTCCACGTTCGTTTTATCCGACAGTTACACGGTATTGCGGTTTTATCGTTGTCTTTTCATTATCAGATATATTGAATGGAATTATTTGTCAGCCGTTTGTTCGGCCATTACATCACCGATGTCTCGCGATCGACGGAGTTATTCGACGAGGCCACGCCTTGGGTACCACGCGAAATTCTCGGGGACAACTATTCGTCTAATAAGAGAAACGCGGATAATGTGGGACAGTTTCCAGCAGCTGTTAGATAGATTTCGTCCACCACCACGCTTTACGCGAATTTCACTCGAGATTCGTGCACGAAAGTATACGTATACTTTTTTGTTATTGCAGATGCCAGTTCGCGTCCTTCTCTTCGGTCCGGGCAGAAGAATAAGAAGAATCGATCGCAAAGGTAAGATTATGAATTACGTATAACGTAGCTTAATCACGTTCCAAGGGGCACGCAATTTATATTACTATTCTTGAAATAAATATTCATACGAGCATAGGCAATATATTATATTCGGTCTGCCGCCCTGCAAAAAGAATCAACGACATCCGTTCGGCGATTGTTTTTCGTGGAAGTCGGTCCTGCGCCTCGTCGGTTCGATCGATGATCATTTAACGGATCGATAGATAGAAATCGATACTTATAACAATCTATATAGCTAACTCTACTTGGAGAATACACTCCCAACGGAAGCAAAACATCGTTTTGGCAAACGAGCCTCGTTACACGACGCGCGAATATATTAAGAACGTCGTAGAAATTTCTTGCGTCGCGTAATAAGAAACCGCGTACCTCGTGGAAAATTATGTCCGCGGTTTCTCCGGCACTGAACGGCGTGACAGCCTCTTCGAGTCGAGGAGGAGATCTGAATAGTATCGGCGACCTTTGTAACCGACTCGGACATATGTCAGAATTAATCACAATGAGCGGCGCAGGTTGAAGGTTGAAGAGGACGGGGGACCCCGGACACCCGGGCAGTTTTTCAAGCGTTCGTAAAGTGGTTGATAAAGAGCCGGCAATCGGTTAGGCTTTTTAAGCGAGGCGCGATGACGGCCACTTACCTGCAGCCCGGTGGCACTTGAGCGACCGTCGACAATGAGATGAAAAGACCAGGAAGAGGATCGTAGGGGACACCAGCGAGCGTACGCGAACGCGTTTGTCCTCCTCAATGCTGCTCATCCGTCGACATCAGTTACGGTCTCTCGCAGCAACGACTGTCTCCTCGATGGAATTTCCTTTCGAGTGCTCGACCATTTTTTCCTCCCCTCTTCCAACGTTGCGGTTGGTCCAAGATACGTCGCGTTAAACGATGAAATCCCTGAAAAGTACATATAAACGTTCGTCAGGGCACCATTTGCACGGAACTTTTCGACAGCGACTGGCATAAGGTTCCATTAACATCTAAGTAGGATCGATTCGATCCGTGCTTCTGGTAAATGCTCCCAGTGCGGCAGTTAGTCCCGTGTAAATTGTCTCCGCTCTCCTCGTTCCGTCGATCTCCCTCTTTCTCTCTCTCTCTCTCTCGTTTTTGCACAAGCGTTAACCGTACAAATTACACGAACGTCGGACCCCATATAGCCGAATACCAGGCACAGAATGGTCCGTGCCCCGCGGGTCGTTCGGTGACAAAGAGAAAACGCGACGAGTAGAGAAAGAGCGATCCAAGATTCGAACATGTGGCATCATTTGTTACGTGCAAAACGGGGTCCGGCCGGTTGGGGCATGGGTTATCTAAGCTCGCTTAAACGCGCCCACGTAACCGGAAAACCAATGGCGCAAAGGAACGGGGAACCAGCGAAGCATGTAAACGACTCACCGTCTCCTGTCACGGTGTCCTAGAATTATGGGCAAGGGCTGTCCGAAAGAGGAAGAACTTGAACTCTTCTACGACGAGACTTGGCGAACTCGTGGAAAAGCGAAACGCGGCTACGTTGCTGCCAGACCCACTTAACAATCTAAGATCGTTCGAAATGTTAATGACTCTACCGCGCTGGCTGCAGTCGTTGCATTTAATTCTTCGTGGTCCTGGCACGACTGGACTATTTATTTTTAAATTAAAATGGACTAGCTGCATTTGCACGAATAAAAAAAAACATTTTTATTTTAAATACTTGGAACAAATAAATATTTGTACACCAAAGAAATAAGTAGATTCGATGATTGTCGCGTCCACGCGACAGCGACCGATCAAAGCGTTCAAACTCTGTGTACGGATCCGAAGCTGGTGAAGTTAAATCGCAGGAGTAATCGACGGCGATTAGCGCGTAAAGAAAAGAAAAGAAGGGACGATCGAACATCGGGGCTGTAAGGTGAAACGAGAGAAGAATCGTCAGGGAGCGCGTGGCAGAGTCAGGGATACTCGATGGGGATCTCGGTTTCCGTGGACATATGGTCAGCCGTGGCTTGCCGTGACAAAAAAGCGCTACAGAAACGGCGACAGAAGTTGGGAGTGTCGGCGGGCGATATATCAGGGCTTAAACTGTCCCGTCGTACCAGGCATGTCCTACCACCGTGGTCCTCCGCACCCTGCCTGGCTGGCTGACTGACTGGATGGTCGGCTGGTTAGCTGGTTCGCTGGTTGGCTGGTGCACGTATGGCGTTGCGTTCAACAGGGGTGCTGGCATTAGTTAATAGGACCGGGGTCGCGTTAATGCAAAAGGGAAAGAGAGGATCCTCTCTGTTCGCCGGGATAAAAGGTAGCTGTCTAACCGAATGCGGTTTCCAATCTGTTGGGTTTTTACGCCTCGAGTCTAATGGGGAGGATTATCGGCCCGATTTCACCGATTTCGGGGAATATTTTTTCCCAGCCACCTGATTCGCTGGCACACGAGGGGTTCGTCTATCAAGAATAGACCGCGATTAACACTTTCGCTGACACGCTGAAATTGAGTGTCTTTAACGCGTTGACTGCCACGGTGGTTACTGACGATCATAACTTTAAATACATAATTAACGTGCATTCACTGCTATAGTTTCAATAAAACTGATTCAATGAATAATACCGTCGTATTTTCGATGTTAAAGGTCAGGTTCAGAAAATGTTTGCTAGGCGAGAGGGTGACGAAATATATGAAATACTCATAAATGTTTTCTAAGCTAATCCACCCTTGATAACAAAACCTCCGCGAAGGTTTTTGCGTCGTTCAAACGCGTATAAAATGGCGGTGAAACTGTTAACGATTACAATTATCAGAGTCGCGACGAAACGAACGACCGACGATTCCCAAGACGTCTAAGCTTCGCGTGAAATTCACCGACGCGTTTGTGGACTCGTTCGCGTTCGCGAGGGTGAATTTGCAAGATGGGTGAAAATTTTTCAGCGTAGCGCTTTAGGCCGAGACGCGCGTAAAGGCAAAGCTAATCAGAAGCCGAGTCCACTTCTTGTCGCCGGAGAAACTTCATTACGCATTCAGGTTGGCGTCGGGATTATCATATCCGGAGGATCCTTTGACGAGGATCCTCGATCTCCCGGCGGAGGACTCGAAAAATATAAAACTCGAAGAATCTCGGCGCCTACGACTCCGGGGCGAGCTACCAGAAACGACAGACGACTTCCAGTTTAGAAGGGCAAAGCTCGTCCTCGGCGCGCGCAATGAATAAAAATCGTTTGAAGTATCGCTGGCTGCAAATTAACGCATAATCGTCAAACGTAATGAGCGACGCCCGTCGTCCTGACGTAAACGAAGCTGGCCCGTGAAACGGTTTCTCTGACGACTCGCGTTCCTCCGTCCTTGCGTCCGGGAAACTTTGATTATTTTTATAATAACTTCGGTCCGCGACTTGGCGTCGTTCCGCGATGAAAAGTGCTCGCTCTTTTCGCAACCCTCCCTCTCGATGCCCCTTTTGCGCGAGTTTTCTCTCGCGGACAGCATCGGGACGGCTCGTCACGACAAGATCCTTCCGGGAAACTTGCTCAAAGATCAAAATCAAACGTACGATTCCATTTCGCGAACTGACGATGAACGTGGAAACGTATCTTTGGTAAAAGCGACTTTGCGTTTCGTCTTCGAGATCTCTCGTCGATGACCATGTGAATATAATTTTACAATGTCTATTTTTCTCGCTCTTTGAGAAAACTAGCCTGAACATTACCTATCCGTGATTTTAACATCAAAAATTCTCTATGGTATTACGTTGTATAATATTTGATAGCCCAAGAAATACAATGTGTGTTGACCCTAGTCTTATCGCTAATAACAAGTGTTTCCGTTCGGTATTTACCCCAATGAACGGCGACGCGTGATAAAACGGATCGCAGAATGTCGCCTAATGAGAGTAATTATTCATCGTGACGCACCTGCGTAGCGGCGACAATGGCGAGGGCGCGACGCGCGTCCGAGCGATCGGAACGTGTTCATCGGATCCGATCAAGATTCAGCGAAGCGTAAGGAACGGGTGGTCGTTTAAAAGCTCTTTGTATCCGACGGGCGCAACGCGGAAACAGAGGACAGCGGGGAGACGGATGAAAGAATCGGAGAAAGAGAGGTTGCTTTTTCCACGGTGCTTACGCAACCCTTGCTCGCAGACCGAGCACGCGGTATCAATTAATTCCGTCCATATATCTGGCGCGAGAGGAGAGGAATCGAGCATTGTAACCGGGCCGAGGCCGCTTTCTCGGTGACTAGGTTCGACTACGCCTCGACCGACGGCCACGCTCGTTTTCTCTTCTGACGGCACGTGCCGTGCACAATGCCACCGAGTGACTCCCGGTGCACGGCTCTTCGATCGACATGCCCTCGCGCCCTTCTCGACCGCGCCGCCAAACCCCTCGATTCTAGATACCGAACGCAAACAACAACGGCCTCGATACCAAAAACCATTTATTCACCGATTCTTTCCTTCTTCGTTCGATCTCGTTGTCCGGTTCAGTCACGGTCCCGTTCTTTGTCTCCCGTTTGTAGCCGTCGCGGAACGGCCTGTGGGCGGGTCTGTCCCACGCGTTGCTCCACCGTCGTCCGTTTTTATTGCTCGCTGGAAATTAATGAGATCGCGAGGCGATACGTCGGATACGCGCGAAGCGGTATCTTTGAGCCGGTCTCCGAGAACGCGAGGACTCCAACCGACAGTTTTTCGTCGTCCGGTAACCACGATCGCGTTTCGGATCAACGACGACGTGCATTACGAATGCTCGTTTCAGGGGAACCGGAGTTAGGTTTTCCCGTGGTTCTTGCCGGATTCGTGGATTTTTAATGCGTCGTTCATCGCTCATCGAACTTCTTCCGTCGAGAGACGAGGACTGGCCTTGTTTGGTAAACGTCTAAAAGAAACCGAGGGTGTTCCATCTGCATTCAGCTCGCCCCGGGGATGGCTTTCCTCTCCGTCGAAGGCCCGACAGAGACCACGGTCAGCGTTTCGAGAAACAAACTCCGAATCCTATTTGGAAGCAGGGGATACGGGGATCCATTAGCGATTCGCGTCGGACGCGCGCTCGGTTCCGAGAGCAGAATCATCGTCGCTCGTTCGTCACGATTGGTCAAGCCGTCGAGACAGTGATTTGCGGTTCCTGGCGATCGTGCGCGAACGAAATCCACGGCCCCCAAACGCGAAATCGGGAACGGAGGGGTCGTTCGAGCGCGACACGTTCGTTGGACCAACGATTCCCAATATTTTTTAGTTCTGAGTTCTGAAGTTTTGGAGAATTTTCGAAACGAAATGTTCTTATCGAAGTACGTTTCAATATTTAACTCTTGGCTTAATCGAGCTTGTACAGATACGTCGGGAAAATTTTTTCGTATCGGCTTAGCCTGATCTCCCCTACTATCGATGATGAATTGAGGCTGCACGAAACGTGGAAACTGCCGAAAAGTTTGCGCATCGTGTTCGCGGTACATCTGGCGCGGCGAAAAAGACCGCAAAAAGGAATCCTCCGACACGGGGAGGAGGTCGAAGGCGTGTTGGGCTGATGGATGAAGATCGATGCCTCGTACGCAACGCATCGTGCACCGCGTCCTTGCCCTCGGCCTTTTCCTTGCTCCTGGCTCTGTCGTTACACCTCATATCCACCCCCGTCGACTTAATATCTTTCGACACGCGCCCGGATCACGGCGCCAGGTGCTTTCTTGGATTTACTCCTTGCTTGGACGCTTGCCAGACGAATCTGTATCGCCCGGAAACCCTTCGGCATTGTTCTTCATGCCAGTTTTTGCGCTATAATTTTACGTTATTATCCAACCATATGGGAAATACGATGGAACCGTCTCTCTTTTACTAAAACCGCCATCTAAATTGTCAAAGAAGAGAGTAACAGTTTGCAGACTGAGAATTGGAATACCATCCTAATTTTCACAAATACGAACCAGCTTAATTTTCAAAATAGTGTAAGATATTGTCTAGTCTCTAATAACCAGTAAGTTGATGGGACTTTAGAACGCAAAAGAAAGTTGGTCGATCCAAGTTTTGTCGACAGAAGTATGCTCGGTGCCAACAGCCAAGAATCTATTGCTTTTGCCCGGCAACTTAAAAAATAATTGTAGTCGTATGAATTATTATCCCGAGAAGAATCCGATAAATCAGGATCTCTGAAACGGCAAGGCGAACGATTAGTGCCTTGTAGAGAGAACTCGAAATCGTCACGGAGCCGATACATTGACGAAAGACACGCGAGGTCGTGTGAAAAAGGCGCATAAATTGCCAAACTTTCTGGCGGAACGGAAGAAGCCACCCGAGGGAATGGTAGTCTCCTCGCGGCGAAAACAGCCGGATTCGCTCGAGGAATCAAGTTGTCTTTTCTTTCCCGCTTCCGTACGCTTTCGCTCGAGTTTTTCGATGAACTACAGTTTCATCGACTTCGAATCCACTCGCGGAAATATGGTCGTCAAGCTGTTTTCTGCCGAACTTTCCGCCGTCTTCCTCGACGTTTTTCTTCGTCCTTCGGTACTTTCATCCGCGCAGAAACTATACGCGGACTACGCGTAAGAGTCGATAAATTTTCCGTATTTTCGTATCGTTGTTTCTCGGACCTGGATTTTACTACCCCTTCTTGTTCTACATTAAGATTATCATGAACATTCGCTACTAGTTTACGAGAACTATTTTGATTAATTACACAGTGTATTATAATTTACAGTTGATTTAAGAATGACTTTAAAGTAAAGGTTGAAACTATATTCTATATAAATCACCGTTAATCCCCTGCTTTTCGGACTTTGCTCGACCAATCACAATTGAATGATACGAGTATCATTTTCCTCCGCGAAAACTCCTACGTCCTTCTTTTATGTGCGACGGCAACGATCGCGGATCGATCACAAGCATCAACGAATCGAGGAGGATTCGAATCGAAGAGAGCCTAGCGTTTAAGCGGAGAAAGCTGTCAGATCGCGATTATTGATGAGGCGGATTGATGAGAGAGTCGTGAAAGAGCGCGCTGACCGCTGTCTTCGGCGCTGGCAACGCTCGCTAACGCGAATATAATACCCGAGGTTTTCCCTCATAAGGGAGTCCAACAATACAATTTTCATTTTCGTTCGAAGGGTCTGTATTTCCCCCGTTCCTTTCTCCTTTTCAACCCGCTTCCCTTTATCTCTCCCTCGCGCGTTCTCTCCCTTTATCCTCCTCCGCTTCTGCCGCTAGAATTTACTGTATCGCTGGAACACGATGGTTGACGAGGCCACCGTCGTCGTCGACGTCGATCTTCTCGACGCAGTCGTCGCGGTTGTCGTCCCGCGAACACATCGGAGGTAATGGCGTGTGCCCTTTCGAAAGCCCTCCGTTACGGACGATTTTGCCCCGCGCAGACATTATTTATCACTTTCCAGCGAAGTTTCGAGACTCCTCCCGTCGCCCTTCTCCGAGATCCCTGAAGAGAACAGTGGAGAGGAAACGAGCTGTGGACGTTTATCCATCATAAAGCTCGCCCCGCGTTAACAATATTCTTCCGGTCAATTGTGTTCGACGTTTCTGTAATTACGCCCGCTACGCGAATTATCGTTGCTCGCGAGACAATAACGCCGACGATCCGATGATTTATTTTTGACGAGAGGACGATCCCGTATTCGTGAGCCAGCGGGGGTGAACCGATCTCGAAAAAAGTTCAACTGGATATCCCGTTAGCGAGGACTCCGGGTCCTCCGGGCAAACAAAGTCGACGCAAAGAACGCGCACGTGTGTTTGCTGGTACCCGCGGTGCTCTGCGAGAGGTCCGTTGCAACGACAGGCAGAGGATATCTCGAGGAGATGGTTTCGGTATCGAGCGTAATGGGAAGAGTCCGTGATCGTCCGTAGACAGCTCCGAAGGGAATAGGCTGACCCGTTGCGTAAATCCGTAAAGGGGAGTCCGCGACTGCGGAAGGGATCGGGCTGCCACGTGACGAGCGTGTTTGCTGGGTACACAGAGCTCGGTGTTTGGTACACACGGCCTTGGAAGGCACAATGCTCGATGGGCTCCGCCAAAACAGCGGCGCGACGCCGGCATAAGCGATATTTGTGTCAGCATAAAGGACCCCCTAAAGCCGTGTTAAAAGAACAACCGTCCTCCCCCTCCACTTTGCTCCCCTCCATTTTTCTCTGACTCTCTGTTGTCCCCGCGATACCGTTCTGCCCATGGTCGATCAAAAGGCAACGCTTCTTTTTGCGCTTAATGGAAAACATTAAAGTTCGCCCAGGTCGCGAGGCGAGCTTGCGAAGACACTCGTTTCCTAGCGTGATACGAGCTAAGCTTCTTGCAGGACAAATTAAGTTTTCTGTAGCTTAGCTTAGAACATGTTAAGTACGTAGTAGAAACTCCCGTACGGATCACACGTGATCCAGTGATAGCGGTTCAAAGGTTGAGGAAAAGCGGTTCCTGGGATAGACACGTTGCAGGATGCAGATAAAGCGCGCGCACGTCCCTCGATTAACCGACTGCGATTTATCGGCTCGTTGATTACATTCCCTTTACGTGTTTATATCGTGTACCGACGTACCTGGAATTCTATACCCTCCGCGCGTTTGCATATGCAAGCTAATCGCTCGCTCGCGATCGTTCCGTGCTCCCCTTCCTCTCGTCTCTCTGCTGCTCTACTTTCGTTTTCCTTCGGTGGAATCTAGTCGAAAAACCAAATGGTACTTTTCGAAAATAGCTGCTAAAGCCACTCTATTATACATCTCTGTCTTAAATATATTTTCTACGCCCAAGAAGAATCAATTAATAAAAGCAAATTTTTCATGGCTCCCTGTATAAAATTCTCACAGGATTTACAAAGTGTTACAGCTTTTCCAAAACCCAACCTGGTATAGTTCAATGAAAACACAATTCCTATAACTCATTCGTTCGAACGTAATGAAATTGTTCGGTAGGACTGTGCTCTAAATGCTCCTTGATGGTAAGATAAGTCTCTGCGAAAGGAGGAGAGCCGAGTAGGGACGTCTTGTGTAAACGAAGCCGTCGGAAAATGTTGGCCGAATAAACGCAATCGGATTAACCGCCAAATGTACAGAGACGTCGACGGCGGTTGGCAGCGCGCGGGATTAATTGGTACAGATAGTCAGGCCAGCGGAAGACTATGACGGCTTAACTAGAGTGCGCCAGCTCCCACGGAGATCGGACACCAGACAATCCTTCCTGGCCGTGGTAGACTTTACACGCCGATGCGAACACCAGATATTTCGGACTTGCACACTCGCTAGGCGGCGTACACGCGATAAAAATAATAACGGCCACGATGACATATTTATTGCGGGTAATTTTATAACGCGCGAACCTCTTATCTTTCCAACGTACAAATTTGCAGCGGTTCTTTCGATAGGATCTCTCCCGTTGCGTGGCTCGTTAGTATCAGCCGGGTCGAGCGTCTTTCGATGGAAATGAATAGAAGTGTATCGCTGAAAAAAACTGGAGCAAACCGCGGTTTGTCTTCTTCAATTATCTAGATCCCTGTTCTCTGTCCTTATCACGAACGCTTCAGTCGCATGAGAACGTTTTTAACCCTTAATTAGGCCCGCTCCGTCGTCTTTTACGCGCACCACTTTCGCAAGAAATTTATAAATGTTTCTCAGAGAACGTTACTCTGTCCCCTTCGTGTCGTGTATCCTGTGGTCAAATCGTCCTTGCACAAATTCAGTCCGTGGCACAAGAATCTGTTATCAGATTTTTCTATTCTAATTTAAGAAAATATTTTTGTAAGTTATCGTCGTCCGCGGCGATAAAATGAATAACGATAAGTGGCAAAAAATAAATCTGTCGAGAAAGTTCGTAAAAAGCATCTAGCTTGCTCTAAATTTATCTAAAGATAAAGTTGGCTTGAAAATAAAGAGGATGCCAAACGTCTACGTCGAAACGATTAATTTTCTCAGATCGTTAATTTTATTTCGAGCAAAAAGAGCGTATATATATCAAGAGCAGTAGCGATAAAAAAAAAATTTTGTTTCCTGCAACAATTTGAAAGATAATCAACAAGTTTGATCAATCTTACGTTCTTCGAAGAACGGAGCAGAACATCAGAGAGCGTTGCTCCTTTACTGAATAAATCGACAATTAAAAGCAATGGTTGATATAAATTGCATCTCGAGAACTTTTTTTTAATTTAAAAATGTAGCTAATTACAATGGCGTAGAAAATGCGTAACAACATTAAGCACGCCTAATTAAAGGTTAACGACGAAACAAAAAACACGTACGGTTTGACGTAGGCGAGGAATCGAAAAGAGGGAGAGGGAAAGCAATCCGTTTCGCAACAAAGTGAAAACAATTAAGCCTGTACACGAAGCGGATCGTCGACGAATCGGCGAAGAACGCTCCGAGGTCCTCGACTTCCGTGCGAAAGCGCAGCTGAAAAAAATCCTCTTTCAACGAGGCGTAACCTAAAGACCGTACCCCGCGAGGATTTTCAGCTAAACGACCGTTGGCTAATGTTCGGCGTGGACGAGACCTCTTGCACCCGGTTTCTACGCCGACGACAGTCGCATTAGCCACAGGACGAGGTTACAATGGACCCCTCTGTTTTTCACGCTCCATCGGGATGCCATAGGGGGCGGGTACAACAGGGGTGCCCCTCTTGGTTCTTTCGCGCAGAACCCCCTACTTAGCGGAGAAGATTTGTGAATCAGACTGTCGCGTGCGAAATAAATAAAAAATTGATAAACGACGGAATATCTCGCCCTAAACTGTCGCTTCGATCCTCGTTCTCCGTTCATCGAGAACGCGATTCTTGAAAATGATAAATTGCTATCGATTCAGGGTGCATCACCGAAACTGGAACGCTTAATTGACTCTGTTTGGTCGAATGATTTCTAGATATAGAAATAAATGCTAGCAAAACACAAAATTACCGTCGTTCCTGGGTTAAGCCTATAGAGATACGTTGATAATTGCTTGACCTACCCTCTAACGTAAGTTTCTTTCTTTTCTTTATAAAAATACTACGTATTAATACCTTTTTAAAGATCTATAACGAAACTGTAGTCTAAATTTACGTATATTAAACTTTGAAAAGCCCAAAGAATCTTATGAAGCTTGATGGTCGCTCTGCGTATTTCGAGGCATCCAGGGCAACGTTGTCGTCGCGAAAATTTGTAAAATTGCATCGCAGATCGTGCGCAATCTTCCTTCCAAAGTCAGTGAAAGGTTCGACGGTAGAGACCGGTTTTGCACCGTCCGTGTCACGCTAAATCTCTGGCGCATTGTTCGCGCCCCCTCTTTGCCGTCACGATTTTCCATTGGCACCCCTCGAAACTCGGGCGTACAGTCAACCTCCACCCCTTGTTTCATCCTCCCCCTCGGGTTTCGTGATCGCCGTGCAACGTACATATCCGTTCAATCGGGTCTACGACAGTTACGACCCGCGACCCGGTGCACCCCACGACAACGCGTCGGTATCTGGCTCGTCATCCTCCCGCGATCGCCCCTAAATTTTTTCCATCCTTCTGCCGCAAAATCGTAATAGGTTTTAAGGTCTGGCAAGTGAAAGAATCGACTTGGAATACCTCCCGCCATATGCCCTGCCGAGGGGAACTTTTCCAACTTTTACTTGCTAGGCCAAGCAGTTTGCATGCTCAAAATGCGGCAGCGGGGACTTTTGTTACTGGTACCTCATCCCTTAGCCAACACGATTCTTTCACTTGCCAAACGTTACGTGTTTGCAAAATTTCAGGAGTTCAGGAAACCGAGGAACCTCTCACGGCGAGCACGGCTTTCTCGCTTACAAGATTCAAAAGTCACGCAATGAATTTTCCAACTTTTACGGTTATAAGAAATTCAGGTGCACGATGAAAAAATGAGAAATGTTAAAGAGAAACTATAGCGTTCGGCCACGTTATTTTGTCGTATAAAGAATAGATTTTTCTTTCGCGAGAAATGCTAAAATATGGAATCTTCTCTTTTTCCCGTGGACCTTTGACCCTAGCCCGACGATCTCTGTCTATTCCAAATCGTACGAATCGTATGTTGAAACGGTACGCTAAGAATTGAAACTCGGGATCGTTGAAGATTGTTACGCGAGATGAATTGCACTCGTTAAGGGTGGAGAAATCGCTTTCGCCACCGTGACGTTTCACCGCGTGATATTTCACGCGGCCTCCGTTGATCAGATATGATCGACGATCTCCCGTCGCGATCGGCGTGATTAACGAGAACGATTAATAATTAAGATCCTCGAAGCGGACTCCCTAAAAAGCCGCGGGCTTTTCTCTCGGCTCTGGGCCGCCGGGAGCGTCGGGTAATGGCAATTTACCGGTCCCACGGGGCCAGATAACTTCGTATCTTCCCGGTAATCATTTATTCTCTCAATGGGCACGATATTACGAAATTGAATTAGATAAGCGGCTACATGTATCTTCGGCGTACGTGATCGCGTGCGAAATAACACGTCGGGCTGTACACGCGTCATATTTCGCTGGTCGACGATACGTTTTTTTAACTTTCGGTGGAATGCGTATAATTTTATCGCGAACTTTCATCCGCGAGGCGCGTTGCGTGTTAAGGAGTATCCGTTTTCGAAGATTTCCCTCGCGGCGTCCAAGTCGAGACCGATGTTTCTATTAAAATTTACAATCGATAATACCCTCGTCAGATGCTCGACAGAGGCGACCGAAACTGTCCACCGGAGTATCGCACCCTGGTAAATTGACCCTCCGTCGCTAAACACGTCCGTTCGACGTTCACGGTCAGGGTGCGAGAGCCGTGCAGGGATTGGATGTTTCATAAAGACCGACGTCGCATTAAAAGCGAAAACGGAAACAACCATGAAGGCAGCTTTTCGTTTGAAAGGAGACGCGCGCGTCGGTTCTGCCCGTCCGCTTTCACAATTCTTAATCATCGTTGACAGATTGCGTCGATTAGTCATCTACCGTGAATTGAGAGATATTCGGCCGCCCGCATGGACGAACGGCCGCCATTTATCGAAAATTTATCCTCTGCCGTCGAACGGGGTGAGTTAAGCTATTCTCCAAATAGAAGCTTCTATGCTCGATAGTTTCGATAAAATTTAATTGTATTTTTATTTTCGTTGAAATTAGATCGATTTATATGTTCGCAAGTAACGCAAAGACTTATTGAAATTATAACTTTACGTTCGTTTACCTGTCCCCGTGGCGTTTGTTCGACAGCCACTTTGCTTCGCAAATAAATTAGCAGAGACGAGGCTACCGGCGGAGCTTATTAAAATAAATAAACTCGCAGCGATGTTTGGACAATAGAGGTCGGCTAAACAGCGAGCGTATTGAAACGGAAACGTGTACCGCAAGTGTCGCCGAAAGTACCAGTCCCGATATTGGCCACGTGGGCCGGACGAGGAGAATGTTTTGTTACCAGCGTGCGATCCGCGCCACGTGCCGGAGATTAATGTGTTTTGATTTTTAGACTTCGTATTATAGCCGGCGTAAGCCTTCGTTCTCATTGTGCGGACCGTGCGCTCGCACCACGCCGCCAAAGTACCGCTCTCCATAATAGTCGAGCTGGCAGGAAGCACGCGAATTCTGCAGGACGCCCCTGGAATGGCAATCGAATCGATCTCTGTTGACGTTTCGCCCCCCGTGGCTTCGGCTACGCCGAGGCCATTTATCGCGGAAAAATAAGGAAAGAACGATACCGCGCCGCACGATCGATCCTGCTGATTCACCGAAGGTGCAAAACGTTCCGATTCCGCGCAACAGAAACGCTACATGTTTTCCCAGCGAACGACCGTTCTCGTATCTGGCTCGTAATTCCGCCGGGGAATGTGTGTCGCGCATAATTATGCTAATGCCACCGCGCGTCTATATACGATTCCTCTTCCTCAAATTGCTACATTTTTAAAAAGTTTTTTTTACTCGAAACAAAATATTTGAAAAATTCGTCGCGGATGTTTTTAAAGACGAAGCTTCTCAAACGAAATATACTATATTTTACGTAGCTGATTAAACGGCGCGTCTTCGAATCGCAAATTAAATCGTACGACAAAGCGCCAAGGGTTGAAAATATCTACGAATACTGAAATTATCTACTTTCATTGTGAACAGAATCGTGGTTGAGCCTGGCAACTTCGCTTTGGCTCTGGTTATTATAATGCTCGGAACCAAACGGTGGATAATAAGATTTTTATAAGGTCGCGGAGGATAGATGTAGTTGCGTAACGCGACAATTACGACAAAGCGAGTAGGAATCGCGGACGAAAGGGAAGCAGGTATTCGCACCGTTTCAATTTATCTCTGGTTTTTAACGTTTCGATTTAATTGACGGCACTCGAACGACAAAGAGGGGCTCGAGAGAGGCAGAGTAGGAAGAGACGACCCGATTAATTCCTTTGTCGCCTATCTGCCGGTGGAATAACAAACCTCTTCGGCGAACGGGAGTCGAGAGGATACAAGGACGATAAAATCACGAGGGTCCACGGAACGCCCGGATAAAAAGACTGTAAAGTGAGAGGGAGGGGTTGGGCTGACGGGGGTGCAAGAGAGGTCTGGAAAAGGGTGGAGGAGGCTCTGTGGACCTCCAGCCATCCCTTCATTTTCCGGCATCGGGCGCGCACGTCGGCGGAGGGAGGAATAGCAATTAAAAGTATCTGGCACAATCTTCGTTAAACTTCTTCCTCGTTCTTGGTCGGCGGAGGGAAGGCATTATTAAAACGTGCCGTCGGCTGCAACCGCTACACCACCTCCTGCTCTCACTGATTTCCCTTCCATCCCTCTGTCTCTACGCCGACGTGCACCCTCTCGCCGCGAGAACCGTCCTACGTTTTCGCTTCTTTTGCATAGAAAATGCCGCCGCTCCGCCGAATCGGGAGTTGTAAGTATCGCTGTTCAAAGACTCCGACATCTTCTTCGGGAACGGCGAATTTCGCTGGTTCGTGTCCCTTTTCTTCGCTTCCCGCTCGCCACTTTTTTTTCTCTCTTTTTTCACATCGAAGGAATCGTCCTTTTACATGTAAATTTTTCGTATATTCTCGCGAGCGAGCCTAGGACGTAATATATCGTGTCGATTGATAACCGGGATCTTCTATAGACTCGGACGCGTCGTAATTCCTTGATATTGGGCGTTAAAAACGGTGTCTACTTAGAAAATGCCTAGTACAAGTGACTTTTGTATTTGGGAATATAAATAAATGTATTTCCTTTGCTGTACACGATGAGTCTGAAAACTGTTCGCATTCTTGCGAGGCAAAGAGCTATCGTAGCTTTTTAAATCGTATTTTTGCATTCGTTGGTTATCAAAGACTAGTTGGTGACAATGGAGAGGACAAAAATGTCGGATAGTCATTGTCGGACCGGAAAATCTCGGTGATATCCCGTTGGCTTTCGCGGAAAATAGAAGCTGCGAAACTACGGCTCGCGGGGGCGAAACGTCACGACGGAAGCCCCGGTTTATCGAGAATTTTGAGAATGGTAATGCGGAAGCCCCGGGAAGAGACAGAGGGAGAAAAGGAAGACGTCGACGGGCGCTGGGAAGCCGAGAGGTTCGTGAAAGGTAAGAAAGGGAGAAGTTCTCAGGGTCTCTCCAAGTAATCCTGCTGCCGGCACGGAGGTCGAGGAATATAGGATGAAAATACCTGGAGTTAGAGAGGTCTTACTTCTCTCACCCCCTATCCACCCCTTCTCGCCGTACTCTAGCTGCTCGCGCCGCTAGACCGTCGCCCCAAATAAGACAGAAGTCGTCATATAATTCCACGACTAATTCTCGTCCCTATTAAGACCCATCCTGTAGGACGATTATTCGCTTATACAACACGAAACCGATAATACGCGGTCGCTCGACGGCTGTTTGCACTTTTCATCGTGTCCGGATGTTCCAAGGATCAAAGTCTTAAAGAAACATTATGGTTTAGCATTTAAGAAAGGTCCAATTCTTTTCTTTTATATTTTTAAATTTATCTTTTCGCTTAACGTCTTTGTTCGTCAAATACGAACGAACAACGTACGTGCAGAAAGTATGTCAAGCCGAGTAAATAATTCAGTAATTGTTAATTATAAATACAAGACAACCGATCGATTGCCAATTGTAATTCAAAATTCAATGGCAATTAAGTTTTGTATTTCAAATTATAATCGAAGGTTAATTGCAACTGCAATCAATTGCAATCGAAGGTTAATTCCGATTAATTTTTCAATCGATTGTAAATGTAATTGATCGATGCCCAACAGTGACGGGGATTGATGCATAAAGCAAGGCATTACTACGGTTCGGCTAATTGCATCCATGCCGATCAATCTTAAGCCTTACAACCCTAACAGGATTTGATCAAAAATCCCGTCGATCTTCGACGCGTGAAATACGAGCGAAAAGCTCGGAAAGATTCCGCTTATCATATTATATTGGTAAAATTGATTTTTCGTAACGCGAAGAAACGTGTTCCCAACTGCGTTAAAAGGTGGAAGCATCAGAAGTTTGTGGAAACGTTTCTCGAGGAAAAGTTCTCACGTTTTAAGGTAAGTTTCCGACAGCCCTGACGGAATAATTGGGCGATACCGCAGCAGCTTTCTCACTATTGCCAATCGTAAACGCGAGAGCCGTTTTCAACAACTGTGACGTAATAGTCCTCGTCGGTAACGTTCGTAGTAACGTCGACGGTGTAAAGTTTTGCCGAGAATTCTCGACGAGTACCAGCAATTACGGAGTAAAATCTTATAAAATCGTCGATCGTTTTGCACCGAGAAGTTAAACCGCGAAAATTCGTTAAAAATCCTTCGGAATCCACGGAGTTGGAACGGAAATTCCCGACGTAAAGGTAAATTAATTAAGAGCTAACGACACGATCGGGGCTTGATAACGCAAACTCGACTCGAACGCATCGTCGGGCACTCGAGATGGAGAAAACCAAATACCTACGAGGGGGTGGCTCTGCCAGCTCGACCGAAGGGAGTGGGTAGCGGAAGAACGAGAAAGAATTCGTCACGATCTCGTCTGCGCTTGCTTTGTCCCCTGCTTTGATTTCTTCTCTTCGGTGCTCCACGGCCGAGAGAGAGAGAGAGAGAGAGTGAAAGGCCCGAGAGACTGAGAGGGAGAGACAGGGAGAGGAGACACGAAATGGAGAGACACAGACATAAAGAGAAAGAGGCTTTAGCTGGTTCGGTACCGGGAGAGTGAACGATATTTACATGCGATTTGCATACTAGTTGATCCCTATTGCTTCCATCTCCAACGAGCCAGCAGGGGCGGCGGACCTACACCCGAACCCTCCGTCATGCCGCGCCCTCGTCCTCTTCCACTTCCTCTCGTTTCACGATTCCACGAGTTTTCATCTCTATCTGCTTCTCCCGCCACGAGAGTATCTCCTAGCGAAGAGGAACGTAGACGTTCGCACGTTCTCGTGAAGGCGCGTAAGCGAAACCCTTCACGCTAAAGCGAACCGGAGCAGGGCATTCGACGTTCTTCGAATCCTCCTCCTCGTTATCATCGTGTGCCTTAATGAAGTGCCCTCTTTCTCCCTTCCTCCATTTCTCTACCCATCCTATCCCGCCTCTCGCGTGCTCGTTCGTTTGTAAATACCCGGGAAATTTACGCTTCCGAGGAAACCGCCTCCAGATTTACTTTTCTCCCGCATTTTACCACGAGTTATCAAAATAATAGCCCGTCTGCCGGAACTACGAGCCTCGTGCAGAGAAGCTTGATACGACTTACACCCGCCAATTGTCAGAAACCGGTCTATTTACTATTAGAAATTGGGCATCTATGGATTCTTTACCATTTATTCGCAAGTATCCCTAACGGAAATTGACGCAAGAAACGAGTCAACGTATTTGGACCAGATAAACGAAGCACGAAGATCGTTTTGCGAACCGCGGAAGAAAGCTGGCAAGATGTTTCTGGATTTCGGGGCCCCGGGGATCCCGAGGATTAAACGAGGCTGGCGAAGCGACGTAATCAGGTCATATAAATGTGGCTGGCTAATTGCAGATAGTCGGTTTCACGGGCGACGCGCCTTAAGGAGTCCGCAGAAAGGTAAGACCACCGTGATCTCGCGTCTCCTGATGGACGGAGAAGAAACGTAAGGGGAGGTCTTGCTGCTTTCCTATCTCGCTACCAAATGGGGCAGCCGAATTAGCCCGGGATAATCAAGTCGGGAGAAGAACGTGGAAGGAGGGCAAAAGCCACCGCAAACGAACGAAGCTTGTTTCTTCTGCGACGTAAAATCGGTCGACGAAACGGGTGTGCGGGAGAAAACACGAGAGTCGTTTGAAAAGTTTTCATATAACGCGAGCCCTCGTTTTTCCAGGACCTGTTTATCGTGACGCGTGGTCGTTTCTGGACCCCATAGAATTTCGGAACGAACGCTCCGTCGATTGCTGAATTGGAAACATTATTGGCAACCGAGTACCAGTCGAAAGATAAAAGAAAAGCAAGGACTGATTAACGCTCTGTAATAGATCTTGTAGCAGATCGTTGAATTTATGTTAGAGAAACAGCTGAGACTGCGAAGATTAATGTAGAACGTGTTCACGACATTATTCGCGATCGTTTATGTATGTCGAAAGTGAGTGTGCGTTGGGTACCAGAATGCTCGCGTTGTTCAACATGCAACGTCGTGTTCGATGCTCTCAGGAATCTTATCGATTTCTGTTCGAACAAATTAGATGAAATTATTTGGTCTACGATATGCACTTACGAAACCTGAATCTATGTACATCGTCGTCTAAATAGTAGAAATAGTTCACAATTCCTTTTGATGGCATAAAACTTTTCCACGATAAATGCGCCCGGTAGAATGAATATATTACCCTCGGTGAAACTAATTTTCTATTACCTCGAACCGAACAATTTTCGAACAGCCCCCGCGAAACGCGGCAACGAAAAAGAGAAACTGCCGTGCAATTCGGTTGCTAATACTTTTATGCAGATGGAGAACACTCTCGAGCGACGTGGCGAGCGTTGGCTACACGCGAGATCGTGTTTAGAGGCGACGTAGCGGGACGAAGTTTTCTTTGCACCTTAATTAAACGACGCGAGAAAGAAAAGAGCGTGGCTGGCGTATACCCGGGGACCGTTCTAAGCACGATTCTATCCGTTCGGTATCCCATTTTTCGTCCGCCACGACGGTGGCGGAAAGGGGAGAGGGTTGGCGAGGGAATCTTTTAAGAAAACCGAGCACGGGTCCATCCAGGAGCAGAGAAGCGATTGATATCTGAGCGCGCTGCCACGTGAGCTCCCGAAGCACGCCGTCTAATTAACTCCGTGACTGGCTGACCCCACGCGACCCTGGGCTCGTTGCATGCCTCGATGGCGCCTGTGTGCTTGCACATGCACGCGTCCGTCTACGTGCACACGTGTTGCATCGACTCGCACACCTAACGGACCGCCGTTCCGTCGTAGATAGAGACATCATCGTGCCACCGACCCGCTCTACACGTTAACCTTATACGGTCCTCGGCCGCAGAAGAGAACCCTTCCTCCACCGCGACGCTGCACGAACACGCTGATGCACGAACTCGAAGACCGCTGCATCGAAACCGCAGGACCGCGAGGAATGCACAAAAAATTCTTTTTTTACCGATTAAACTGCTCTTTACGATCTACGAAATATAACTGCAATAAGTACGTCCAACGACCGACTATGCCTTTCAGCAGATCCGTAGGACATGGACAAGTTCTCCATCTACGTCACTTCTCATCGCAGATCTAGTCTTTGCGATCTAGACCGGGTTTAAAATGATTTTATACGAGAGACAGACGACCTAGCAATCAGAACATTCTTCTGAATTTCACTTTCATCCCTTCTGCTGAAGGTGCTTCTTTTACGTTAGCCTTCTATACTCGAATGAAAGATATTGTACAAGCGAACGTACATATACAATCACTAATATTGATAACTTGTAGAGTATCGTGCAAGAGGCCTTGGTATAGGTTTTCGTCGTCGATGCATCAAAATTGATGATTTTTTTTCTCAACTCTTGGTGTGTCGATAGTTTCTAGACAAAGTGTCGACCATTTAAAGATTCCTGGTGAAATTAATCGTCGCGACGGACACGAGAAAACTGCAAAACTGCCCGGCTCTTTCGCACGATCTCGTGCAAACGAAGAGATAGACGTACCGCGCGCGAGCGCGATGCCCTCGGTGTTTCGTTAATTAAAATGAACGAACGAACGAGCTGGTTAATTTTATGCGAACGGCGAATCGGGCCGGCGTGCATGGCTTTCCCATTACCGCGCCCACCTCCCCCCGGTGTCGATTGGTCATTGGTGTCACAAGCGATCATGCTCCGCTTCTCTGCCACCGTCATTGCTGAATATTGACGTTGCTCCTTTCTTCCCCGCCAGAATTTTGTACCGTCATCGTCGTCGAACTAGTTTCAACGCGATAGATCCTCGATTATCCCTGTGTAACGGGGGTTCGTGTTTAAGACTGGAACTATTTGTCGAATTTTTATTGAATGCTCTCGTATATATTTTGAAGGATGAAATTTTTAACAAGAGTCGTTCAGAGAATTAAGTAATTTATAAATGCTCTTTGGAGTTTATCTCGCGCGAAGGTCCGCGAAATTCTTGAAAAGGCCTCGCGACGTCGAGACGTTGATTCATTCTCGCTCATAGCGGGAAAACGAGCGCAAAGCGGCATTTAATGTGCCCGGGTGTACAGTGATACACTGTTTATTGCCAGCAGCCCCGCGGAATTCTGAACAGGCGCGACGATACGCCGAACACGCCATTTTATTTCATCGCCACCCCAATTGCTCGCTCGTAATGGCGGATAAATCTTGATGAACGTCAAAAAACTAAGCAACGAATTCGAGTTTAATGGAAATAAATTTGATCCGGTGTCTCGTTGAAGTCGCCAATTACTCTCGACCACGGTTGCTTGTTTTTTTTGTCCATTAAACAGACTATTACAAATGTTATGCAAACGACCTTATGCTTATGCTTTCTACTTTTCTCTGCTTAAGTTATCGTACAGCTTTCTATATGGAAAATTTTATTTTATGCCTTTTCAGTTCGTGAGACGTCTCCTGGAAGTCGCGTTCGTTTAGGAAAATATTGCTTCAAGGACAGAAAAACCTGAATTCGGAGTTCGAAAAGATCTGTTTTGATCGAAACCGTCGAAATGAGAACCGCGACGCGAAAAAGTCCGTCGTTTCCGCGTGAAATTCGAGCTCGCGAGTTCGGAAAACGTTGGCGGTTGTGTCGAAACGATCGTTCGTATTTTTCGGAGAAATAAAAATTTAGTTAGCCGGTAGACTGAACGATTTCAAAATTCCGATCGGTCGCGACGAGGGAGCGCGCGCGGTCCACAGCCGGAGGGAGCAGGGGGGTGGTTCCAGCGTGGAAAACAGGGTGTGGCGCGTGAGAGCTGGCTCACCTGAAACAACACAACGTTTTCAGATCGCTGATCCCATAAGCGTCCACGTTTGATCCCTCTGTTGTTTTGCGAACGCATTCGCTTGCCTCCCGGTTAATTCGCGAAAAGCTATAACCGTGTTCTTCGACTCGACTGGAAACAGGCCTCGCGCTCGAGTACTTACTTGGCCAGTTCCCTCCTTCGACCATTGCCTCGAACAATTAAATATTCTTTTATTTATTACGCAAGATACACCTTAAATATTTCACTCATCGTCCGTAAGGAAAAATGTCAACGTTATTTCTCTGAAATAAATTTGTTCAAAGCCACTTTTTTTAACATGTGCGTATCGAGAACGTTCTGTAATAAATTGCTCGACTTGGGCAACGTGTCAACTTATTTAAAAAACGGTTTCGCGAAGCGAACAAGATTTACTCGACGACAAAGGCGGTTATTTTTTTCAATTGCGCTTTTTAGCTAGTGGCAGCGGGGAATTTTTTTTCGTGGGGGCGAGAGGGAGCGAAAAGAAAGGCGAAGTGGGGTGAGACTCGTCAAGTCATGCAGAATAGTAGAGATATATCGCGGCGTAATATGCAAAGCGGATCGGATGTACCCGGCGGGGGGTGAAAGCGGGAGCCAAGGGGTGATTAGCGGGACAAAAGCTGGCGCCGCTACAAGTGGAACCAAATTGGTAGAAAATTGATAATCAACCGCCAATATCAACCTCCATTGGGAACCGTGGGTCGTTGGTGCTCGTGAAGAGGGCAGAGGATTACGTAGAAACACGCGCGAAATATTTGCCTCGGAAATAAAAGGCGGAACGTTCCACGATATACGATTCCTCGTCGTTAGGGGCTCGGACAGACGCAATAGCAATTTTCTTGAAACAGCGAAACGCCGATCTGCCTACTTTATCGAATTGAATGCACGTTTTTATATATTGAAATTTTATGAATAATAACAAATATACTATGTCCGTGTTTCTTGCGTGTTTCTTGGAAAATTCACGCTTGGCGTTTTAAAATAAATTTCAAATAACGCGCGACACCTTGGAACGCGTTTAAAACTAATTTCTGGAGAAATTTACATTGTATTTCAGGAGGACGCGTCTACGAGGAGACCAAGAAGCTATTGAATAATCGACGAAGAGCGGGAGGAAGAATCGAACGCCACGGAAGAGGGATCAAACGCGTCGAATGTAAGAAAAATATTCGGGTAAGGAGTCGAGACGGCGACCACCCTGCTGTGAATGGAACACGTGTACGGTGTCACGTCTATCTGAAAAGTTCATCGTCACAAAGACCTCCTGAAAGAGTTTCCCAGAATGTGAGCTATCTCCGGGGTTCATGGTGGCGAGTGTGTAATCGAAAGAATTGTAGAACACTTTTCTCATGCAAATACGCCCGATGCGGGTCCGGGGAAGGGACAACGAACTTCTTCTTTGGTCCGCTTAAAACTTCCAACTTAGGTCCTTTTAAATTTAAATGATTTCCCCACTCGCTGGCGCAGCCGTGCGTTCCTCTTCCGAACGACTCTCGTCGCGACGTCGCGAACACGGCAACAAAGAAGGCCAAGGTGCGCGAACCGGTCGCCAGATAATTTTAGACAAATTTCACCCACCCATCCCACGTTGGACGAGCAAAAATATTGGGTCGCTGGGGAATTTAAACTTAAACGTGTCGTTAAAAGACAATTTTCCGGTAATCTAAAATGACGAAAAGAAAATTCGAAACTTTACGGAGATCTAGTTCAAGCGATGCCAGTAAAAAATTATTTTCGTCATCGTAGCTATATACGAAACTGTACGAGATATCGTGAAAATACTTGATTCAAAGTTGGTTGGTCTTCGATATCGCGTAATGTGACGAGAAAGAATTTCTGAGACAAACCGACAGTCGTGGTCTCGTTCGCGATACGCAGAAAAGGCAACGAATCGTTCGGATGATCCAATAACTTTGAAAAAAAAACGCTTTGATCTATCCAGGAGCGGCATTTCCGAACGTTTCCGTGCCACGCCTCGTTATTCCCGCGGAGATTTTACACCGGTCGTAAAAGCACGGGCGCCCGTGCTCGCCTCGGTTTAATTATTAAAACGAGTGAAATTTTCACCCCGTACGTAATAATAAGCGGTCGCGCGCGTATATACGCCGCGATAATTACGAGAACGCGCGTTGGAATCGTAGTAATGTTAAATATATCAGAAATTATCGCTCCGCCGCGCTCCCGGCTATCCAATGACCAGAAAAATATTTGCCCGTAACGTGTGTGGGTGGCGCGACCGTGATACGCGATCGCATTTGAAATTCGAATTATTATAATCACCGGCGAGCGATTAAAAACGAGAAAGCGAAGAGAGAGGGACAAGCAACATCTCCGTCGTTCGATGATATAATTATAAAGAGTTACATGGTAGGCTGCGTCTACGAAGCGAGCTTGTTAAATCGAAATTTTCATGCGCATTAAATTAAGAATAGATTGTAACGCGTTATAATATACATTCAACGTGTACGTTTCCAATTTGGTGCATAATAAAAAAAAAAATTAAATAACATCCTCTGATAAATAAAATATATTTCAATAAAAATTTGAATAAACTGTATTCTGTGTGTTTTCCGACGTAATCGTTTTTATATTTGAACACCGACATTTCAGAAACGTGCTTTGGCCTCGAAAGTCGTCCACGCCTTTTTCAATGTATTATACGAGCGCGTATTTTCTAAAATTTTCTTCGACGGAATCGAGAAACCGTAGAAATTTTTCTCAAGAAACGGAAACGAAAATTTGTCGAGAGATCTCGAGA
Organism: Colletes latitarsis; assembly: GCF_051014445.1. Lineage (NCBI taxonomy): Eukaryota > Metazoa > Arthropoda > Insecta > Hymenoptera > Colletidae > Colletes > Colletes latitarsis. The sequence continues at coordinate 18,821,808 of NC_135135.1, read as the reverse complement.
ATTCTCGAGCAGAATCGACATTCCGCGCGTGTTTCTTGCGGGCGTGAAAGGTCCTCTAGTCGTCGCGTACACCAGAGATTTCGGTATTAACACAGGACACTGGCATTAAAACGGGATTCTTTTTAATGGGGCGGCAAGCGCGTTAATACCGTGCGCGTCGGAATCGTGATTTCGCGAAAGACAGGGAGGAAGGGCAGCGCGAAGGCGGAGCTTCCGGTATCCGCGCGGATCCGTCCGTGCAGAGAGAACCAGAGCGACGAGGTAGAAGAGAAGAGTTATTAAAATGTAAATATGAATCGACAATCTGTAACCCACCGCGTCGCGTTAAGCGCGTGTGCGCTGCCGTGTAGATAAACGTGTCGCGAATATTCGGAAAAGCGCGCCGATGACGATCGCAAATAGGCTCGGCGTAAAACTTTTTACGAAGAACTTTTCATCGTCGACGATTCGAACTTTCCTCTTTCAGCTTTTCGCTCGATTCCTTCCGAGACCCACCCGAGATCGAGAGAGATCCGATCATTTATCTTTCAGAGACTCCTGGTGTATCAACCCCTTCCATTGCGATTTATTTTCAAGCAAATTATAATGAACAAAAGTAGCATATTTCAGTTTGAATTAAATTTCTCGATGACCGAGCTTGGCACAGAAAAATCATGTATATTATTCGTTTAATTAAACATTAGTTTAATAAGTTCGGTACACTATTAATGTGCATACGGTTCCTTACTTTCAGAGGAAGCGATCGAAATAGCATTCGCTAATTATTTAGTCCGATAGCGTGAAGATTCAAGCAAGAAGAAAAAAGGTAAACTTTGGTTGCGAGAGCAATTAATTACGAAGATTTATTAGTTTTACTTTCTAAATACAATGTTCCACTATGCGGTTATTTATAGTTATTAGATACTTATTTTAGTTAATCTTTGGTATGTTGTCCCGAGAGAAGCTTTTACCATAAGCCGAAACGTCGACAAATAAATCTTCCTCCTGAATTGTTTTAACAACCAAAACGAGTTTACCTTCTTTCTCTTCGCCATATTCGCTTAAAAAATTCCAGGTATTTATAAATTTAAAAAATCATAATTGTGTCGAGCGCATAAAGTATATTTAACGTTTCCGACGATTTGGATTGCTACCTCTTCATAACATTGGATTTAATACTGGAAAATTGCAAAAGGAAATACACGAATAATTACGAAACGGAAGAGAACAGAGATACATACAGTTACCTTAAATATGAATAAAACTAGACTAGCATTATTATGTAGATCCTGAATATTTCTTGTGTCGAGAATTAATTAAACTTATACGTATACTTATTCGGATAAATGTTGATCATTTTAGGAATATGAAAGGAATTCCTACATAATTAAATTATAGGTATCCCTGTCCGATCATAAACTTGTTGTGCCAAGACGAGGACCCTGGATTAATTAGCCCAACCTCCCATAGAACCTGCTACTAATTCAGGATATCAACCATGTCGATTTTAGCCAGTCGATTAATCGTTTCGATTCCGAGTTGAAAGCAGCAGGACCACGAAGATCAGCAGATTCGACGTTCGTTGCCAAAACCAGGGAATATTCCTCGAATCTGCTGGAAATAAAAATTCCTCGGCGTGTTCTGCTTCTGTTTTTTACGGCGACGGTCATAAATTTCCTTTCCCTGCTCTGCTTTCTCTCCGTCGACTGGCTTTACAGATTTATGGACTTATAGATTCTTTCTCCTTCTTTTCCGTCCTTTGGATCTCGCGAAGGTGGAACCTCTCTCCGGCTATAGCGAATCCTACCTCGACTTCTTCATCCCTCTTGTTTCCTATGGTTCTCCGCCACCCCCGACGAAGTCAGTCCTTCTTCCTTTCGGTTATATTCACTCGACCTGCGAATTATGCGGCGGATAAGTAAAACAGTGGATCCACTTGCCCCAGATACGCTTGTCTCTCAAATGTTACTTCGTGCTTCTTACTAGCGACCACGCCTCCATCCACTTCGACCGTCGCTCGTTTCTTCCAGATAGCAAAGGGGAGAGTATTGGAAAACTGTTAGTCCCAACAGTTGCTAAATTTCTCCCGAAAATTAGTTGTCTGCGAAGTAGCGACGGGCTCTGCACCGACACAATCGCCTCGAATCGTATTCCAGATATTTTTCACTCAAAATATTTTAAATACATACAATTGTCTTGCTACAAAATGTTTGGAGATTACGTGTTGTATCAAGGCTTTCGCGAATCTCTATTCCCAACTATTTGAAATCAGATTCAGAACAGAGATTCTAACGTCACCAAGGATAATCTTTACTTTTCTGCGAGAATAATCGCGTCAGTTATAGACACGCTGTTTCCCCCAAGAACGATTTCGATTCCGCGATGTTTGGGACGAGATGAGAACCGTTCTTCGTGGTAGCGAACATCGTGTACTTTGGCGTGCAATTATATCCCGGAGGATAGCATCTCGATGGAAGCATCGAAAGAGAAATCCCACGGGATGACAGTAACCACAGGCGGTTCCTTTCCATGGCCGGTGGAATCTCATTCTTCGTCCCCTTTAGCCGGCGCATCCCCCGCGCTGTCGGTGAGGGTCCGCGCGGTTCCTCGACTTTCTCTCTTTCTCTCTTTCTCTCCCTTTCTCTGTTTCTCCCCGTCTCTTTCCATTTCCCTGTTTCTCCGTTGATTGCTCTCTCGTGCGCCGCGGCGCACAGGCGGCGGCCGCGATGGCTCATAAATATTCAATGGCCACGCGGCCAAGATAAACTAATTAAAACTTAGATCTCGGTAGTCACTTTAGATTTTTACTTACACAAGAAGCATTTCAGCGGTCGGCCGGCCGGCTGGAAAAAAAGTCTACACGGAGCCGCGAATCGGATTCGAGGCGAGTGTTCGCGGCGACGGGGCACGCCAAGGAAGCTCGACTAAGCAGCGGAGCGAGGGTAAGGGGTAAAGGACCGCTCTTCCATGCAAAAGGAGGCGCAAAGAAAGCTTTGCTCTGTACTTCTCATTAAGGAAACCTTTCGTCCTCGAAGGGCGGACGCGCGTCCATCCCCCTTTCGCCGTGCTTTCTTTTTTCTACGGGGTTTCAACCTTAACGAGTGACTCGAGAGAGTCACGGTCGCCGCGAAACGAGGCCGTTTATTGTCCCCTTAAATTCGCGACGATGCGAACGTGGGCATACACAGGGTGTCTCGATGCACGTAAATTATACGAGCATCTATGGAGCAACTCTTAAACGGTTCTTCTCTTGGATGCAAAGGAGGCGTTCGTCTCGTATCCCGGTCACGCTAGTCGCAATATCGCTCGGCGATCGATACAAGATCCGTGAATAATCACGCGATCCATTATCGCCCGTCGGGTTCTTTAACGTCTCCGTCGCTAACGAAATGATTTATTAACGCGAGCCGGACCGGGAGTGCAATCTCACGTTCGCTTCGTTTCGCGCGCATTTGATCGAGCGAAGTCTAGATTCTAAGCGGTAAATTTCTTCGGTTCGCGAGGGCGTTGTGCAAAACCAAAGTCAAAGGAGGGAAATCGTCATCAGCGAACTCCGTTTCCACGATTACCAGGCGAAACTGTAACGCTCGTAGCGAGCACGATGGACGCCCCCCATCAGTCAGCGGTAACGATCCCCAAAGACGCGGGCAGAGATCGGTCGATCCTTCGTTAGAAATTCCGTGCAATCATATTCGAGCAAATAATTCGTTAGGCCCTTGTTCCGCGGCCTGTTCGTTAGTATAATTAAAATAAATTCAAATGACTTTCTTGTCCCCCGTCTTTGGTCCTCTCGCCGGCCTCCTCGTTCTTCCTGCCCCCGTTCCCTCGTCTTTCCGTCGTCTCTTGTCCTTCTTAAATCCGTTGATTAGTGCAAAAATCCGCTTACAAATTAAGCGAAGCCGACGCTCAGGCACCGAACTCCCCCGAGGATGCCGGCAAAAGGCGAAGGAACCTCCCCGGCACCCTCGGGATGCCCGAGGGAAAGAGGCAGAAGGCGAACGGAAAAGAAAGCTGGAAGAAGGGTGAGTACTTTAATATCTTAAGTAAACCTGGCTCTCGGGATAAGGAAGGAGGAGAAGAAAAAAAAGTAAGTCCTGGCAGACGAGAGTCGCGAAAGCAGGGTGCCACGCGAAAACACGCGCGTCGAATTAAAATACGAACCGTGGGGGTGGACGCGGAGGATGAGCCGACAGCGGGATTCGCGACCAGAGAATATCTTCCATTCCCAGTTTCTTGAGACAACTTTTCGAAAAACGGTGTCGACTAACTTCATTGTCATTTACGTTACATATAATTTCGTCTTTCTTTACTGTACCTTTTCAGACGTAGTATTATTAAATGAAAAGAATCCACAAAAATTGCGTATATTCGCATTGTAAACAAAAGAAGGCAGAAATATACATCCCCCGTTCGCCACGAAGTAGTTACGAACCACCCTGTATATCGAACCGCGACAGTTGGAGGAACATTTCGTTCGCGTAAAGTCAGCTATTCAGGTATTTGGCCGGATGGTCGTGCTCGCTTATTAGCGCTCCTCAATCGACGAGTTCCGCCGCGATGCGAAAGTAATTCGAGAACGCGGCGGGACGCGTCGAAATTCGACAAGTCGGTCCCCTTAAGAGGGCATCATTAGGGTTGTTCCGATTCCCCGTGACTCATCCCGCGTAGGACTCGATATATCGGCGAGGCTCGCACACGCGCCCGATTTCACCATAAAACGCGCACGCTCCTCGGGGTCTCGGTGTGTTTGACTGTGGGCGGGGTGGGTTGCCATTTGCAATGCAAACGATAACACAGCGTATCGCACGAAAACGCGCACACAGACAGAGGTACCGGGTAAATGGATGGGGAATAAGGGGGGCAGGGGCACCAGAGAGGAAAGAACACGGAAGGATCGACGAAAAGAGAATCGTCGGCAGAGATTCGGAATCTCTTTCTTGCCGTCTTTCCGCGGGATGATTTTGATCGCTCGATCGCACCCGATCGATAAAATCTTCGCGAAGTCGCCGTTAAACGATCGTAACACACACAGCATCGAATATACAACTGTGAGATTTCTTCCTGGGGAAACTATTCGACTTCAAACTTTCTACGTGCGTTTATTTATATTTCGTCGAGCTATGGGATAATATTCGTTTTACCCAAATCGGTGAACCTAAGATCTGGCGCTGTTCTTGTAAATCAAATGACGAGTTCGAACAACACGTCTCCTAAATTTCGTTCGACGATGGTGGATCGCGCGAAGAACCGAAAAGAAATGGCGTTTCCTAGTCGCGATCGCAATACCGAAGCTTTCGATCCGGGAAAATCCGGGAATAAGGGCAGCACCCGCGCTGCGTCGTGCCACCTGGTCTCGCGCGAGAACTTTCTGGCCCATCGATCAACGGAACAAGGTAGAAACTGTTTTTTTTCTCCTTTCTTTTCTGGCACGTAACGCATTTCATTTACGCCAGGGGCCAGAGAGAGCGCTCGGTATCGGGCTCGCAATCTCCGCGAAGTCGACGAGCCACGCGAAGAGGGAACCCCGTTGGTCTGCAGAGCTTACGCAACTACAGGGGGGAGGGCGCGATAGGGGGTTGGCGGGCGGCGGCCAAGTGGCAGCAACCCGTCGGGGGCCACCGAATGCCGTTCCATGGCACGCGGAACACGGAATATCCGTTTTAGAAATGAGCTTACTTTAAGGCCGTCCAACGACCCGCCTTCCTGCGGGATCCCTCCGCGCGATGGAGATCGGTAATTAATCATTTAGGAAGCTGCCCTGGCCTCTCTCTCCCTCTCTCTCTCTCTTTCTCGCTCCGTCGAGAGAGGGGGCGAAGCTGGTGCTCGGAGGCAGGGGTTAAACGGAATAAAAGGCAAACTCGTGTGTGTGTACGACCGGCACGACCGAGGAAACGCCAAATGGCCAGCGTGGACTGAGATTGGCTTCGACCACGAACGCCGGCGTTCCGGCTTACGTAGAACTGGGGCTTCCTTTACATACGTACCACCTACCGGCCACTGGCGTAGAAATCTATCCCCCCAGGTGTGTGTGCCCTTTTTCCCGCGTGGCTCGCGAGTCGACTATGATAGAGTCCTACCGTACCTCGTTGCTGACTATCTTTCGAGATTCGAGAAGATCAACGTTTTAGAGAATATCGATAACAAGAATTCTGTCTTATGCATATTGTACCCCTGGTTAAGATTTGACCTATAAGCCTCTTGGGGAAAGATCGATGAGTAAATAGGAATAGACAGGCATAAAGACTCGTCTCGGTGAAAATGGGGGAAAGTGATAACGGTAAACGTTTCTTAAAGAGAATTTATTGCCATTGCGCGGAACATTTAATACGCGGTGTGCAGCAGTGGCGAAAAAGAGGAGGGCGGATAACGGTCCTACGACATTGCAACCCTCTCGTGCGTAGGACGAAAGCACGTTCTCACTAACTACTCCGCAGGAGTGTAGGTACGTAAACCGTGTATCCTACGTATGTTCCAAGTCGTTATCGCAATCTCGACCCCGTTTGATATAACAGTCACTGTGACGACTATCGTCTTCCGACACGCGAGGCCGTTGCAGGGTTTTACACACCCTGCACGGACCTCTATGAAATTGTTACAATAGGTGGAGTAACTAACGGCGACGGCGATAACGGCGATCTAACGACCATCGCCGGAGGATATCGCCTCGGCTTATGGAACGCTGCTAGAAAGGACAAAGGTCTTTTACTTTTTCTTCCCCTTTTTCATTTTACTTCCCGTTGTTCACGTGTCGACCGCGGTATTTCTAAACCGAAACCATGAAATTCTTTAATTCGCGCGACCAGAGAGATCTCCGCGACCCTAATTTATATCAGACCGGTTCGAGAACAAGGCGGAATATTTTTACCAGGAAGATCGGCAAGATACGAAGGTGACGCGCGAAATGAACGTACGTAATATTAATAATACGTTTAACGTGCCAAATTTATGATCATTGCGAAATTAGAATCGCGTCGAAGAAACAAATAAGACGAGAACAGAGAATATGGACGTACCTCTTTATGATCGAGAGGTTCAATTTACATTAATAAATCTATATATTTTTACCGGGCGAAATTGGCGAAGATGCACCGTTCCGAGGGTAATTAAAATTAATTAAAAGCACAATGGAAAAGCAAGGAGCGCGGTAGAAAAGCGCACGCAACTGGGATAATTAAACGCGAGTCGACGTTCTTTTGTAAATTATCGTCCTCGTGCATAAAGCGCGCGACGTTTACGGGTATTATAATTTGGATGCAGCGTTATTTATCGGGTCCATAATTCCTGGTCACCGGCACGGATCGAAAATTCGAATAGCCGATTTCTCCCGTGGGATCCGGATGCCTCCGATCCGATCGAACAAATAAAATTCCGACGGTCGAGTGTCCGGCTAGCCGTCAATTAGCGCCAGGATAGATACAATTAGCTGGAAAGAACGGAACCGAGGGTTCGAAGGGCGGACACCAAGACGACGGCTAAGAGACAGGGGTTGGACATCCTGACAGGATCCATAAACGCGGCTGTGATCCGTGACCGTTAGAAGGTGCTAACGAGCGTTCCCTTGCTAGTGTCGATCCTTCGAATCCGAGCAATGTCCCAAGGGCTGCCATTACCGTTGCCTTTGCTGTCCCCGCCATTATCTGCTCTGCTACCACCCTTCCAGTCTCTTCTACAGCCACCCCCCTCGAATCACGGCCCTCCTCGTTAACCTCGAAACGATCCTTCTGAGGGTTTCTCCCTCTAGCGTGTTCTCTCCTCCTGAGTCTACCCTCGCCTCCTCTGTTTACTGATACACTTCCGACCCACCCTTAGCCACGTAAACGTACACGATCGGCCATTTCTTTGGGAACGCGTCGATCGTAAGGAAGATCGATGTTCCTCGGGACAGCGTTAAAATTCCTGGCTGCTCCCGAAGCTTTTCTAGGCGACTTTAACGCGCCTTCGCGCGTCATGTGTTCGTGACGTGCCAATTCTCGCGAGAGTTCGATGACACGTACGATGATTTTCTATATTGTGTTCGTATAAACGAACGAAGCATAAAATTTCGCAGACCTTTCATTTGCCTATGTCCGTGTGACTGTTACGGTTAATTGTAATTATAATAGTTGCTAATAATATAACGGAAAATAAATATATATTTTCATAATACTAACATTTACCTTTCATAAAACGTTTCAGAAAAGGAAAGAGCCCCTCAAAGTAATTAATTTCACGCCCCGATTACTTCGTATCCGCCACTGGTTGCAACGTTGTTAGAGATAAACCGAAGACCACCTCCATTTGTAATATCGAAACTGTTACTAATTGTTAAAAATTCGATTAAAGCTTTCAGCGAGAGATACACGATTCTTTTTTCAATTTTACTACTAATTCGGAAACGATCCTCAAATTTTTTTAATGATATATTTATATTCATATATAATATTGTTATAATATTTTGTGTAACTCGCTCAGAAATCTTTCGCTGTGCCCCCACTGAGAATTCCTGCGCCGGAGGACTCATTAGTAAAGCGTTTCTAACGGATGCTTTAGAATTACCTCCCAGATGGAAACTATCTTTTATGAGACGAGACGTTAGATCAGACTCACCGGTGAGAAAGATCCGCTATTGAACGGCAGAGTTTTACCATTCACAAGCATAAGTTATTATCAACATAAACGTTTCGACCGTTGTTCTACGACCCTCCAAGTAACAATGTAAGTTTATTGTTTTATACCCCAGATTCCCACCCTACTTGCTTTATACTAAAATTGTTTTGTTTTTCCCCGTATTATGCATATAGTCGCGAAGAACATTAATTATTACACTAATTCTTCCATTTGATCGGAATATGTTGCACCAGATTTATATAATCTGAAAAATCATTTATTGATCTACGAAAGATTTTAAAATAACTTGTGCCGGAGCCAAGAAGTAGAAAAGCGTGGCTTATGGCAGACGGTCGTCCAAACCGTACGATCATAGCGAACGTTTCGATGTTTACCGTATTTAGAATTAGAGGCTTCCTAGAAAACGTGTTCCAAAAACTATCTCTTAAGTATGTTTTCACAAACAGCAGACGCGTATTCCGGCGACTGGACCCCGATCGAGTTTCCCGCTTGCAAAAACAAGCCGCTCGTGTTTTCGCGCGATGATCAGTCCACCGTGAATCGGAACCGCCCGCGTACCTTCTGTTTTTGCACGCAGAGAAACAACAGTTTCCCCGTACTCCCGCGCAACAAAAGCCGCGGCAGGGAATTATTTCGCGCGAGCATGTAAAAATATACGATCGAACGAGCTCGATCGAGCGCGAAACGCCTTATGTCCGAAATACGGTTGTTCGCGCGATGAAAAAGATCGAGGGAGTCGATTCGTAGCCTATAGCAAATTCCTTACTGTCAAATATCACTTGGAGTTCGTTTGAACAAGACGATAAGAGTTTCAGATAGAAGATAGAAGAAATTCGAAAGTGGAATATAATACCTTTAAGGGTTTTAGGATTTATATCGACTGGAGTCTAGAGAAACTCCTAAACCTATTTTTTTACGACTCGAATAACGCTGAAAGATCTACTTATAGCGAGTTCAAAACTTCCTAGTAATAAAGCAACAAGGTATAGAACGTGTTTGCGATCTACGGAATCTAACGATGATTTCCGATTCCGACACCCCCGTGAGTTCGAGCAACAACCTCGCGTCTCTTCCTCTCTCGATCGTAATTAAGCCGTCATTAAAGAACGGAGCTGGTAACAAACGAGATTCTAAACGCACCGCAAGGGTGACTACGTTTCACACCGATAACTCTAAATATAAAACGTACACCAGGAAACGCGGACGAGACGTTTCTCATTACGCTCATTGTAACTCTGTCTCGAATTAGTTCTAGCCAGACTTAATTGCCGCTACCATGCAGCGATTGCGTACGCCGATAACGGATTTTATTATAACTGTTAATCGCGGCATACCGCGATTACGCTAAGATTATAACTAATTATTGACTTAAACACACCGGGAGTAGTACGAGACCAGTTCCCTCGACGCGTTCCCCGCCACGTACAATACATCGAATTTCTCACGCGGATGCGTAGCACGCACCGTGAACGTTTCGCGTTCAATTAATCTGTTAAGTACGTTGAACCGTTTTTTTCCCTCTAAACGTCGAGTCGCGATACGCGGCGCCGGGAATCATGCCCGCGACTTCCGGACCGTGTCCCTTTCGATGGACTTTATGGCGCGAACGAAGAAAATGTAGGGGAAAACGCTACAAAACCGTACGCTTAAGGTTCCAACTCTGTAACTTTCTAATTTATCAAACAAATTGTGTAATTAAACTTATATCGTTGAACACATTCATAACGAGCATGAAATAGGAGTAGCATTAAAACATTCAAACTTGGTAATTAAATTAACAATAAAACAGACTCACCTCTTTTTCCGATTTTGCTCGATACGGTGGGTAAAACCGTACGCGATATATACGATATCGCCCCTGATCTAAACTAACAATGGTAACATTGAAAATGATCGTGTTCTGGTACCCAGCGAATAAAATATACAATTATGTATAATTTATGCGGTTCGACTGCCTTTCAATAACACACATCGCTATTAATTACACTTGCAATATTTTCTCATATTTTCAGGATACAACAAAAATTGACGAGTACATCATTTTTACGAATATATTACAACTGTTTTCTTTGGATAATGCGGAATACGAGCCTTAAATGTGGGACAGAAACGTCCGAGGTTCGCCGTTCGAGGGATAAGAACAACATAAGTAGAAATAACTAGCAATGGACAGACAAGCTGGTCAAGTTGAAATACCTCGCCTGCTCGACGAATTTTCTCGAAAACGAAGAGTTTTATCGTGTACTTTAGACTTATTTTCTCATGTAAAAAAACTTGCACTAATTATTGAACACTCCGTGTGTCAAATACGATGATATTAAACGAAGATTTGTCGATATTCCAAATCATACGCAGTCTATACGATGGACAATACTATAAAATTTGTCCTGTTGTATTGAGGATAACTCAATCCTTAAATTGAAACGTTTATCGACCATTTTTTGCACGTGCAAGACTGTAAATCAAGTTATCTTTGTTCTCGTGTAGTTTCTTCTTAGGTTAAACTCCGTGATCAAAATTCTACAAACTGTCGATGAATATGTATCATTTCGATATCTTGCTACCAACATTGGACTCCTACTGCGTATAAAGATAAATTTTAACGCCGCAGGGCGGGCAAAAACATTAATGAAAATGATAATTCGCGTAGTCGACAACGAGAAAGATCGCGTTTTATGTGAAAACGACAATCTGTTTTTAAGTATCGACTGAGACCCGATTGCTTCGTTTAAAACCGAGTTTCGAATAAAAAGTCACCCTTTCCGTCAATTTAATCCGTCAATACTGTGAAAGATACGCCCTTAAGTATAATTTCGACTCCTGAATATTTAAAAAAACTTACTTTAATCGTGTGATTTTCGAATGCAATTTACAGAAAATGATGACTTGGAACTTAACCTTAGGAGGACCGCGCAAAGGGGCGATTTGGGCGCGATTTCCAGGCTGTGCCCCTTTCAAGATTGTCGACGACGCCCTTCGAACTTGGTGGAAAATTGGAACGCGAAAGAGGAAGAAACTTCGCGACCGGTCGGTGGAAACGACAACGACGCCGCGGGTATTCGGGCACGGAAAGAAAGAAGCAAGGAGACGAAGGAAGAGGTCTGTAACTGGAACGGGAACGGGAACGGAAACCCAGCCGTAAATCACCGACAGTACGGAATAACTGGCAAAAGCGCGATAAATCAGGGATCCCGGGGCAACCGAATTAGGAAATTGCCTGCTTAAAAACCGCAATGACGTTAATCCCGGCACGCCGGCGGATTCAGGCTACCGTTCGCCGCGGAAAAATAAAACTGATCCGGACCAAGGAGCGGTTCCGTATCGCGGCGCTGGGTGGAATAATGCGGAATAAAATCAACGTAACTCAATCGCTGCTTGTCTTTCGAGATCAGCCTCCCCGTCTTGGGGCCGCTGATAAATGTTCGATACCGACTACCTGTGTATACGTACCGAACGCCCGTCCCTCTAATTCCCCGTCGACCTCGACGCTGCGTCTAACCGAGGAAGCGATAAACCTTCGCGTCCAAAAAATCTTTCTCGCAAATTTATCACCGTTCGACGTCTCTCTGGCGTTCCGACCGCCAAGAGATTCGCCCTCTCTCTCCGTCCAGGGCACGCTCGAGTTCGCCGTGCCCGTATTATGCGTTTCTCTGATCGGTACGCCCGTGATATACGGCCAGAAGCGAGCATCTTCGCGCCGGGATGAATCTTGTCGCGCGAGTCGAAAACACCCGCGACCACTTCCTGGGAAATATCAAAACACGCGTCGAATCGAAGCTTACTTTCAACTGTGAAGAAACACAGTGCCGATCTGGTAACTCTTCTCGATCTAACGTTTAGATAGACAGTCCCAACAGTTTTTCCTTAACCTGTCGATGGCTGGTTTAGGTCTGTGCCTATGGAGTTGGGTATCGCAACGACGAAATGGCAAACAAAGAGGAGCGAAAATCGAGCCATAGTAGGGCTTCCGTGAGCGCCATTAATACGCGACGAGACGGAAGTACGGTTCGCGTCCGCGGACGTTTCGCGCAAGAAGCAGGGGCCATCGGAGGCGGCCGGAACAGGTTGAAACGATCACGGCTCATTTGAGCCAAAATCCGAATCCATCGGAACGTAAATCGCATGGATATTTTACGGCGTCGCTGGCAGATTACAGGCACAATTACCATGAGACTACATAATTAATAACTCGATTAATGCGTCGAGGCGGAACGTCTGTCCATTGGTGCACGTCAACTCGGACCGTCCGTCCGCTGGTTCGTTTGTCCCGGTCACGATTCGTGATCAGCTATTTACGCCGATTCGACGTTACGACGTAATCGATTATCGTCGTATAATATCGACGCCGATCGCCTATGCCCCTGCTGCTCGCGATACGTTCTCTCACGGCTCGCTAGCACTGGTGTGTGTGTTTAGGCCCGTCGCCGCGAGGCAAAACTCATTAGCGGGTTCGTTCCATATTCCGGGAGGGAAGTCAGAGACGGTCGCACATTAATTCCGGCCTATTGTAGCGAACCGAAAATCTGACTGGCTCGTTAGGTTGCCACGAAAGGTTTGACACAGAGCTGCGTCAGTTGCGAGAATCGCTTAACCCCTCGATTACCAAATTGTTTAAATGTCACAGGAAATACATCCTACTCCTACCCTGAAATTTCTGTACGAATGTAATTTTCACGTAAACTAGAATTAATTAAAGAGATTGCACGGTATACTAATAACCTAAGGAACAATTGGAGATTACCTGACAAACTACAAATAAGTTTAACTATCTTGTCAAGAACAAATTGCAGAAATATTGCCCGGTGTATCTAAATAATTATCGCATAAAATAGAGCTTTGGAGGCCTCTGAAAGGTAGCTGGTCCGAATTCTCTTTAATTTCCTAGAGGCCCTTCCTCGAAAATTATTCCATTCGCGAAAGGAACGCTCTATCGCTAATCACCCCGTAATCGAGCCAAGGGGGGCATAAACTTTTAACGTTCCCGTAAATCCTTTATCGTCTCGCCGCGAAAGTCAGAATAACCGGTGCCGGGCGTTGATAAAGTGCAAGCACAATCTAGAAAGGAGGCGTGGAGGCCGCGAATCGACTCGAGCCGACATCAAAGAAAGTTGGTCGTGGCGCCCCTCGTTCCCGGCCACGGTTTCTCAAGAATCCTCGGCAATGGGCACCTGTCGTGTAACCCAAGGTGCACGAGGCCGAGTATAGAAGTAAGTGTACACTTAGTTTTCTACTGCACGTTGGGGTGCGTGCAAGGAGCCGCGGCTACGGTTATTACACGCGTCACGCGGCACACCGCCGTCACGCACCCTCTTTCCTCGTCATCCCCCTTCGCGAGGAAAGAGCCTTATCGTCACCCTTTATCTTGTCAACCGAAGGGGCAGTCCCATTACGCCACTTACGGGGCACCGACTCGCGCGCACCTTCTTCTAGAAAGAGGACGACGGAACCAGCTTAAACAACCTCGACCGGAACCTGCACGCGAACCAAGATGTTACCGACAAGAACGACACCACCTGCGATCGAACGGCCAGATAAACCGGCAACCGTAATCGCGAACCACCGACGATCGGTGCGGTTTTGTTTCGCGCGGACGTGTAATTAAGAATCAATCGCGTATACGGGAATATTCGATGCGAGCGTGTTCAATCGTCGTCGAATCGACCGATGCTTTTTCGCGGCTTTGGTTTTACTCGCGTCGATCTTTTATTCGATGAAAAAGTGTGTCGTCGGTCATTCGAGTATCGATAAAAGTAAAATAACAGGTTGAGATTTATAGTCTTCGCAACTTGAATCGTTTGTCTTTAAGGGTTGGTGATCATAGCGGTTCCTCTTTTGTTCCGAATCAATATTTACTGTCAATGTTCCGAGCATTTATAATACCAGTATTGTAGGATGTATGTTTGCGACGAGATCATTGCATCCAGATAATCTTAGGAGATTTTATCGTGTCTCGTAAAGCGTATTAACCAGCATAAGAAGAATATGTAGCAAAGCTTGTCGTTACTAAATTTAACTCGAGATACGATTATATGTATAATTAATAGTCTTACGATATCTGGTCACTCGTATCTTCCGAACGATTCAAAAATAAAACTATGTTCCTGTTCACCACTAGACGACAGAACTATTATTATAAGTTAGGTCTTTTTTTACGAAAATTTTGAGACAATATAACAACGATTTCAACTGTATTTGACTCTGTATAAATAAACTTATTATTATATATGATTTTTCTTAAGTGATTGTATGTTAAATATCTTTATTAAATAATAACTGTGAGGCATTTTCCAATTGAGCGTGTGCCTTCGTGGAATTCTGAAGTTCCTCTGCGGCTGTCTTTAATTTACCCTCATAACAGCAGTATGATCAGACACTCGTCGGATAATTACTTCAATTTGTCGACTACTTTATTAGTTCAAGTCGGCTTTCTTATCTGGATCTGTCATCTGTTTTCATTTAGTTTCGATCGCTGTTTTATTCATTAAAGTATATTGCTACATAAGAGACGATTCGAGCGCCTGTGTCAGGCGATAAAAGTTTTAATTGATCCCGTATCCACGCACGAAGGAATACCATCGGACAAATTCGTATTAATTCGAAGACGGTTACTTTGTCGATTGCGGAATAACGAACGACGACGTTAATTTAATTATTTAATTTGTATAACATATTACGAAAATGATGCCGAACAAGATATGGCGTACGATGCATCCCATTGATAATCAGATACCATAATATCCCGTACGTTATTCCTTTTTGTATAAACTCGATATGGGCGATGCGATTTAAATTCTTTTTAACGAATTACAACACTTGTTCTGCACGATTGAAAATGACATTTTTTTTCATTTATCACGGTAAGGAAGTAAAAATGTAGGAAACGTATATTCGAGTTACCGGTATCCTTATCAAAATTCGAACAACGTTCTCCCACACACCTGACCGTATCCCGGAGAAACATAGAAACTCGGCGACCCATCGAAACTTGCGAGAACGGAAAATAATTCGGCCACATAGACGCCCTTTGCTCGTTGCGCCGCGAAGAGGACAAAAGAAGCAGAAGAAGCAAGAAGTTTGAAACGGCAGTGTAAGGAAGTGGCTGTAGCAAACGACCGTCAGTGGGAGGGGAGGGATGACTCGATCCAGACGGGTGGAAAATTTCTCCGTGCAGAGAAAAGAAGATGGTCGATCCATATAGAGGAGAGCGTACAAGTGGACCTGGATATAGGTTGGCCGATATATAGCGACTGGTGATATACCGTGCCAAAAGCGCTCCGTCTTGAGGAGGCGGAACGTAGAGAAGAACCGCCGCCGTTATCAGCCCGAGCCGCGATTGGCCGACCTCAGACGGAGCTTTCGGAGCGGCCAATGGCGTTCTGGTCTCCGGTTTTCAAGGATTCTCCCCCGAAATCCTGGGTGTGGGCGAATCTAGAACGCCGCGCGATGCACGCTGCCTTTTCCCCGCGACGACCTACGTACGCGTCAAGGCCACTGCCCACTGGTCAGCAGGGTTCGGCCAGGGTTTACCCAGAAACCCCCCCGTTTTCCTTCGTTCCGCTTCTTTTTCTCGGCTACCACCCCCGGCGCCTCTTGCCACCCCCTCGCCACTCGACTGCTCGATTCTTCCATCCGGACCGTCTTTCTTCTTTGTTGCCGGCGTCCCTCCAGGAAGCTGATTCGTACAATGCTCTGGCCTTTTTACTCGTTTCTTCTCCCCCCCTTCGAGATCCTGTGTGCACGCTCGTGACCGTTTCTATATGTCTCGCGTACATACGTCGTCCGCCAGTATGGAGGAACGAGCACGTCAGGCCTGCCATGTTGGCAATGATCCGCGATATCGTCAAGATAAAGCCCTCGACGTATATTTAGAATATTCGCGAGTATCTTCGAGGTTCGTTAATGCGCTCGATGGTTCCAGGAACTTGTTCCGGCATATCGATGCATCGACTGGATATCTGAATCCCTTCCCATGATTTATAGCTTTTACATTCACCGGAATATTCTATAGTTCTATGGAATTAAAATTGGTGTTTGCGATCTGGACGACTGTAGTAAATACGAATTTTCTAGGTATTAATGTTTACACTATTAATTATTTTTCTTGGATTCGTAACAATGCAATTTTTACCCGGGACCAAACCCCTAACCGAAGAAGTCGAGATTACAAACGCTACTCGGCCGGTTTCTCGCGGTAACTATTTCCTCCACTTCACGGAAGAATTATGAAGAAGCTGCGAGTGACACTACGATGCCAGCGACAATATAAGAGCACCTTAAAGAACCCTGGGTCTCCGTCAACTAGCTCTACTCGATTTCTTCACCCTTGGCTGTTATCGTTGCCCGCTCAAACGAGTACACGGAGTTTTATTACAGAGACGTAAAAACGCGACGCTTCTGGACAGAATGTCCGTCACAGGCTACTCGGCTTTTAACTTAATTTCTTCTGCTCGTAAAGCAATCACGAGACGATCCGCGCTTCGCGAAGGGTATAATTTCGATACTTCTCGGACTCGGTGCCTCGCGAGATACGAGATATTCTTAAAATATAGACCAAAGGTTCGTAATAATCGTGGCACTCAATAAAAAAAAGTGCATGGTCAGCTTACTGGAGGTCAATTATTGTAAGTAAACTATGATTTTCTATTTGCACGATATAAATCTGTTCGATCGCTTTACTATATTGACCTGTCGTAAAATATGAGACTAAAAACTGTATTATTATACTGTATTTTTTAGAATAAAATCATAGGATCGCGAATAGTTAAGTTTGACAAGTGTCTCGTCTCTGACGCGTACAATTATTCCAACATTCACCATAAAAAAAAACTATCTAAAGGGGTGAAAAGGTCAGAATCGTTAGGTTCTTGCGATTCTCACCTGGTTTCGTTTGGTCTTCGGGATCGAAGGGCACCAGGACTGATGACCTTTTCCCGGAAACGTCGAACGTCGCAAGTAAAACCAGCGGTCGCGAGCTTCCGCGAGACAGGTGAACGATAGCGACGCGAGTCGTAAATAATCGTGAAATAGAGGCAGCTGATCGCAGGGAAAGGAAAGAGGGTCGCGAGCTATTGATAACATTATCATAAAAGCGGCGTTAAATGGTCGGTCGCGAGGTTACGTCGACGCGTTGGCGGCAAAACGGCTCTATAAATGCGTTTACTTTGAGCCATAAAAGCGGAGTGGTTCGGTTGCCACCGTTAACGTACACCCGCGATGGCGTGTACGTACTCTCGTTCCCCGAGCGTGTGCGAGCGCAACATCTATGGAAGGAACGAGACGTCGAAGCACCGGCGCTTTACGGTAAAAGCCCTCTTTGAGGGATCCGTTTATTGGTTGCTAAACATCGATATATTGCTTTCGGGGTTGCGCAAAGAGGCACGCTGTCCTCCGCATATCCACCCATTCAACTATACGCCCCGCTCTTTCCCTCTTCCACGCTTCTATACGCCCGCTCACACAGGCACTGACGTCACGCGACGCGCATATGTATAATACGTACTTACAGCCGTATAGCGGTTTCTGAGCTTTTGAAAGCACGACCACGCATCGCGAATCGACCGTGACGCGAATAAATATTTTCGAAACCGAACCGGCTCGTAGATCCCACTGTCGAGGTATTTGGATCGAGCCGACGAAACTTTACTTTTGGAGGTTTACAGCGGCAGAAATTAATATTTCCTTCGAGACACTTTGTTCTGACCACTTGTGACCGATGCAGTTTTAAACTTATCGTAAACAGTCGCTAAGTCTTGTGATACAAGTATAGAAGCCACGTATGAAAAAATGTTATTTTATGTTTTTTATCGTCCTTTATCCTAACACTAATCCTGTAGGGGTAGAAGCTAAGGCCACGCGTTGTGAAAGACGCCGTACGTGGAACGAGTGGCAAACGCGTTGGTTTATCGAAATAAATCCACCGAAATCGGTCGATCGTACGAGCCCGATTTTACCCTCGATTTAAGCGAAACGACTACTGATATTCCGATCTCGTCTACGGCGACGTCCGATACTCGTCACGCGAATTCTCGCAGAGACACACACGCTCCGTAATATCGCCGAGAGGGCGAACGACGCGACGGATGATCGATTCCACGGGATAAAAAGTGGAATCAACCAAGGATCAACGAGCATCTCGCTCGAAAAACGTGTCCCTTCGCTTAAGACGATCCCTGTCAACCGACTTACATTTATCCTCCGCGCTGGCGAATATTTTATCTGCTTCGTATCGTCCTAGAAATGCGTTCACCGAATCCGCGTCGAGAGCCAGGGAATAATAAACGGAGAACCGACGAGGAATCGAAAAGAAAAATATCGCTTTTACGCGCTAAGTGACCTGCGATCCACATACGAACGACAGGACTTCTCTTTAAAGAACCGAAGGAATTAATTCTTGTTGAAGATCGTTACACTAACGATCCACGGAATTTCCATGAAATTGCTTATTAAATCGAGCAACTTTTTCGCGATGATTTAACGGGACCGAGGCCATTTGTCTCCGCGAATTTTATTGCCACCCGCGCTGTTAATAAAGCAACCCTGTTAGGCTTTGCCGTTGAGTAGAAACTTTCGGCATAATTTTCCTCCGCGGGAAATTCATTAGAATTTTTTCCACTCGCTAAAGCGCATAGATTCATCAATACAAATCAAATAAACGCGTAATAATTTCTATTACGAAATACTTTAAACTTCATCCCTTGGATATAAAATAAAAATTCTATATTTTATTGTACGGGTACGAACGTGTTGTTCTATAAACCTACGCTCGCGTCTGACTACGTTATTCCTAAATTGTGTTTAATAACGCGAATATTTTGGAAGAAAATAGGCGATCGATTTTGAATGAAAATGGTGGAACGCGTTCCGGACGACAGACGTGCAGCCGTCACGCCGAAAGACACGTCGGCCACGGTAATAATAATAACCGAAATATTCCGCGGTGTGCGTGGGTGTGAGCAGGATTTCGTGGGTAGTCGGTTGGCAACATGTGGTTCGACGAACGCAATCTGCCACTGACATTTCGAATTAAACTCGCCGAGGACTACCCTAACCAGTAACTTTGTCGAGAAGAAAGTGCGAAAAATTCTACTGGGTCGTTTTTGGGAGTAAAACCTTGTATAGTTTGAACAGTGACTCGAGAAATCGAGCCAAGTTTCGTGTATCGTCGTCTTACTTTTATTCAATATCCTTATTGCACGAGCGTAGATGAAAAAGTTATATGATACGAGAAAATATATGTTTTTCTTCGTACAACCGTAAATAATAAAGACATTTAGGAATTCCCATTTAAATGCTCCGCCTCGTACGCGTACTGTTTTTGTTTAAAATTGTTTCGTCCGAGTTCGTATTTCGCCGCGTAATAAAAATGTCGGGATCTCGGGGGACGAGGAAGCGGGTAAGTTTAGTTACTTTGCGACGCATGGGAGTATTTAAATCAATGGTATTACAACGCGAGGCAAGGAGCAGAGGCCGCAAAAACTGCAAAAGGGTTCTTATGGCCGTAGCTTTCCAGCTTCGGCTAAGCCGATATGCATTCATTATAATAAGAAATGGAAGGCGCCGAGTGAAAAGTTTGAACGCGGCCTGGCTTATCAACTTCCTCTGAATTTTCTATTATTTAAGAGAACTCTCGTTTCGTCTTCCCTCCTCTGACTGGGGTTTCGTCCCTCTTCTGCCTCATCCCTCGTGTACGCGGCCATTCGCAGCACTCTTCCCTCGAACCGCGCCACGAAGGTACCCGGGCCGAGTTAGCTTAACTTTCTTCTTTCGATGCGGTGCAAAAGCTAAGATGCGCGGCATTTGAAGTTCGCCGAATGCCCATTAGCATATTTATTTGTCATTCAACGCGGCCTTAAACGCGTTTCACCCGTAAAACCGGCAACTTCTCTTCCAGGCGGATCGACTTGAGGCGTAAGCAATAACGCGCCGTCTGCCCCTTGTACGATTTATGCTCGATATTGTATCGGTTCGTTCCGCGATATTTTACGTTCTAAAACGAGTCGAATAAAATATTCGAGAAGATAAAGACTGATCGACGATATACAAATCGAACTCGGTTGTAAGAATCGCCATAAAACCGACAAAATTTTCCTCGAAATTTATTCTTACGAAATTATAAACAACAGCAATCAGCAGACCCTCGTGTGTATTTTTAAAAGTATTGTTCTGTACTATCCTTAATTTTTGAGTAGTTTGAACGTAAATAAATAAGAAAAAAAACAGTATCGATGTACGCGTTAAAAATCTGACGGAGATTTAATAAAATGAAAGGCACCTGAGACCCGTGGAAAAATTAACCCCGAAAGCTACATGCATTCATGTAGAACCTCTATATACAGGATGCCTCTAATTGTAAGTACATGATCCAGCCCAGAAAAAAATTAATCCGTTTCAAGAAATAAATTGAGAATGTAGTGTGGAGTATTTTCTTTGGCCACGAGAATGTAAATAATGAATTAGTGGGCAGAATGACCACTCGATTATGATTCGATTCACTCTACATTTTGGATTTATAAATTACCTACTTCCGACCAGTTCTACACGCTTTGAGACCGCCTGTATACCGTTTTAAACCTACTCTTTCGCAGCCATGTTATTTTATAACGCAATCTTCAATGCGTGCCGCAAGTTGCCGATACGATCGGGCAATAAAAAAAATGTTGCTATTTTTTACTCGCACCTCGTGGCGACAGGATATAAACTAAACGTAAGGTCGTACGCTACTGGCGGTGCATGACATAAATATCATAAATGACGCATAAAAGCATTTCGCATGTAGGCCACGGAGGAAAATACAGTCTTAAAATCAACGGAACTTTTACCGTCGGTCATCGTGAACTCGCGAATAGAATTTACAAATATTTAAAATCGTCTTGTCGTCAGACACGCAACACGATCATGGAACGAGTTTATCTTAAATTGCAAGGAATGTTCCATAATTTGTAATATAAAAAAAACAGATAATTTTTTCGTTCGAAATTCTTTCTTTAAAAACGTCTAGGAACGTAAATAAACCCGATTCGAGTTAGATAATAATATTTGGCAAATATAAAGAATCTTAGTAAATACAGTTTTTTATAAACTATATAGTAGATTCGATTTAACTTACATTTTACAACAGCATTCAACACTTGATACACGATCGAAATGTGGCGCCATAGAAAAGTATCCTCGGCCACCATGCGGAAACTGGCTGAAGCTGTTCGCTCATCGACAAGCTCTGCAGACATAACAGGAAATTGGTCGATAAATAAATATTGTAATTCTTTATTATTCTAACCTGTCCTCTAGCGTAAAAGTATATAACCCTGGAGCCGTTGTCGATCAATACATACTACCAACAAATATTACATCGATAGTAATTCAATAAAAATTGTATGATTTTGTTCTTTGATTACTTCGCATTGTATAAGTTGTAAATTAAATACTCATTGACTTTTCTACAATTTTCCGAAATACCTTCCTATTTTATAACATTAATGTTCTTGCTATATGTATAATTTTTCCTGAAAAGAGGCAATCATAAATTGGCCGAAATGTAGACAATATAAATATTTCTTTTTTCTTTTTTCGATATCACATCGAGGATTGTCCTAAAGACCAATGAATATTGAAGTTTGCAATTCATATCATTGCATTGTTAACTCCTCTTACCTAATTATCGAGATGTGGAGAAGAAACAAGAATTTACATCCAGGGAAAATAATCGAACATGTAGTGTATCGGGTCAATCAATACATAATGCATTTGTTTGAAGATTAGAAGCAAGATTCTGAGCCACGAAGCTTCATATTGGCAGCTTTATATCTACGAGGGTACGATCGTCTCAAAGTACTGTCTCTCTTCTCGACTACTGGGGGTGAAATTCACTGTTCTGGAAGAAAAGCGACTAAGCTAGCTTCCTCGCGAACATGACAATGTATTTTATTGCTTCTCCCACTTGAATTCCAGAAAAGAAATGCTACTTTAAATATTGCGCACGGTTTAGCAATAGATAAGTCACCTCAAATCCTCGAGCGTGCGATCCATAGATTGCGTAAACATTCGATGGAACATTCTCGGCGCGACAAGATAAAAACTAAATGAACGATATTGATTGTAAACTTTTGTACTGTTAAACTATGCGAATGAACCAGTATGCTGTGTAAAAAAGTTATAAAAATCTGTTCTATTGAAATATTGAAATCTGAAGAAATGCAAATATGCCATTCCTGGATATAGACTCGCATCTGATCATAGATGAATTCAATCGAAACAGCGGCTACATATGCAAATTGATACGCGTTTCCATCTACATGTGGACTGCATATTCTGATTAATATAAAAAGAGGTAGATAAGAAGAAAGCGGGAAAATCACTTTTAATGTACATATATTCCTACAGAGCACTAATTCAGCAATGATAGTGGCGACGCCAATCTCGCGAAGAGAAGGAACAGCAAATAGCAGTGAACAACGTGCTTGGCCCATTTTAACTATAGAACTGCCGAAATATGATCGTTCATATTGTGTAATTTATTAACAGTCAATATACTTTTTCTCCGTTTCATTGTTACACAAAAATAATACAAATATTGTATTTTTATAACCGAACCAAGTTTTTTATCACATTTTCACGCGAATAAAAAATAAAATTAGTGATAACTCCAACGTCGACCCTTTTTACTGCCGACACAGATCACCGGAGCCTCATGTCTCTTTGCTGGTATTGTTTTTAATGTTTTATACCGCGTATGGATTTAACCATGGATGTTCAAAATGAGGTACGATATATTTATATAAATATTTAGTGACTAGGGCATACAAAATTATAACTACTTGCAACGATTGTACCATCCATCATAAGATTTGAGGTTAGGCTTATGGTTACGTGATAAAATTGAAAGTATTATTGATTATAGAACAAAATATAACCACTGAAATATCTTCCTTACGTTCAAACAATGTAACATATTTTGTAAAATGAAAAAAAAATGCGTTTATCTTTAAGAAACATCATCAGTTATTATGTAAACTAATATTAATTTATATTAATTTGTAATCTTATTCAAACTTTAACATGTTTATTTTCATAATGAATTATTAAGAATCTTTTAAGAATATATTAATATATACTTATTTTCAAAGAAAAAATGGTCATGAGGTAACACTGCTGACTATTTATTGATTGACCCAAAACTGTTTGTGAACATTATGTATCTTTTCTACATAATCAATCTTTATAATTTAAATAAATATTACAAAAATAATTCTTATATGTGTATTCTTGTATTATAACAAATGTTTTTTTTACAGATGTATTTAAATACTTTCATTTCATTGTTGTTTAGTCATCATAAAAAATTATAATCATCATGTCATTTTATTTCAGCTTGATTTTCAATTTTTGGATCTACATGATTTAAATGACAATGATAAGAATCATTTACTAGGAATTTTGAAATCCAATGTCACTACAGATGCCTTAAAATTACCATGGGATACAATTGAAACTAACAATGATATTGATGCTTCTGTAACAGAAATTCCTCAGCTACAAAATCAATGGTATCACAATGGTAATTGTATTAAAACAATTATATCTATGTTTAAATGGCAAGGTTAAAATCTTAAAATATCATACAAGATGAATTGTATGATTAATTTATTTTTTGTAAATTTTATATATGAGAAATTGGTATAAAAATTTCCTCATTTATTTAGCAATGCCACCACCACCTTCATATACACAGCAAATAATGTGCAGTGACTGGCAGGCACCACCTATGTACCCTGTTCCAACAGATGCCCATATACAACCATTCATGCCTGCGATGACTTATTCACACCCTGGATACAATCTTGGAGGTGAAATTCATGATGTCAACTGTAATAGAGAAAATAATAGGAGAAATAATCGAGGCAGAGGAATAAGGAGAGATAATTTTAATCGTGGAATGAATCCAGCAAACGATATACAGCCAGGATACATGGGAGAGCAAGGACAATTTCACCCACAGTTATCTTTTGTAGTTATGTATCCAGATCAGACGCAGCAACAGCAGTTTTCTGGTCATGTTCACTATCCACCATTAGCAATATACCAGCCAAATCTACATACGCATACAACTACACATCCACATGTACAGCCTACGTATGGATACCCTCCATATCATCATCCTTCTGGTAATATGAGATGTGTTCGACAACCAGCACCTGTGCTTTCTCAATCTACTCAAGAGTGTACAAAAGTACAAACCGCAAAATCGCACGAAAAGCGTGTGCAAAATGTCTACACGCCTGTCAAACAACCTTTTCACCAAATAAACGAAGAGGATAATTCTTCACAGACCAACATAGTTACTACAGTGATAACTGTAAATAACAGTAAAGTAGAACAATGCACTGAGAATGTGGATGAAAACACTGCCAATAGAAAGAATTCAAATACAAATGGAAAAGTACCCCCTGTAAATGTAAAAATAGAACACAATATTGTATCAACTGTAAATGAAAATTGTAATGGAGCTGAAAAAAATGATGTGCCATGCGTAAATATTAACAGTAGTATCGAAGTAAAACAAAATGGAGAAACTGATAAAGAATACAAAAATGAAACGGTTTCCAGCATTAAAACAACCGTCGTTAAAACGTTATCAAAACCTGTTTCTAAAGGTGAAAATGAAGTACAAAAGGAAGACGCTCCTGCAAAGAGTGTACAAGACGAAATTATTATTAAAACGCCCAATGCTTCTTCTACCACAAGTACTCCAACAATTGTACCCACTACAACATCTTCTAATTCTAGCATATCTTGGGCTAGTATTTTGAAGAAAGGAAGTGCAGAAACACAATCAACTCCATCAAATTATAAACCTATGGCACGCATTAATCCTTTACCTGTTAGTCCAGTCACAGAAAGTAGTGTGGCTCCAAAAACACAGTTACAATTAGAAAAAGACCAACATACTGATACAATGGTTTTTGTAAATGAAAATGTTTCATCCAACTCACAAAATGTTGTAAACGAAAGTAAAAACTTACAAACGGAATCATTGCAAAATCGTTATAATGATCCTATTGCCTTCCGAATGGGTGGTATGTATTATTTGTAGGGGTGTGCCGAGAACCCGAAATATCGGGTCGGTTGGGGAACACGAAACTTTTTCGAGCCTCAAAAATTTTCGGAAAACCCGATTCTTCCGGGAGCTCGACTCGACTCGACCTGACTCACCCTCTTGCTGATTCGTTTCGACCATCGGGTTCTCGCACACACCTAATTATTTGAATAAAGCTAAAAAAAATATCATGAACTGCGAAATAATCGTTTAAATTTATCTTTCTAGAGTTCTTATTAAACTACCACATGGATAAACAAACTGTGAGTTTATTACCACGAGGATTAACAAATCGTAGCAATTATTGTTACATTAATAGTATATTACAAGCCTTGCTTGCATGTCCACCTTTTTATAATCTTTTAATGGCTCTACCACATTCTAAAAGTCCCAGTAAAATGTCTTCCACTCCACTTATTGATAATATGTAAGTAAAAAATAGTTTCTTATATTTAACATAACATATGTTGCTTTTCTTAGATATAATTAATAAAACATGTTCGTTTATTTTTTATACAGGATAAAATTTGTACACGAATTCACACCTTTATCAGATGGTGCACGATTGGCTAGAAAAGATAGAGCAAACAAACGGGGAGAAGATACGGTAGTAGATATACAAAGTGGAGTGGCCTTTGAACCTTCTTATGTATATACAATGTTAAAAAATACGTCAGCTGCGGGTGTATTTTCTGTGGAAGGGCGCCAAGAAGATGCAGAAGAATTCCTTTCGTGCCTTCTGAATGGTATCAATGACGAAATGCTCGAAGTATGAATATCTTATTATTCATTCTAATTTATATCCAAATGATACAGTTTAAATAAATGGTAATTATGCATTTTAGCTTATTAAATTAGTAAATAACGACCAAAACATAACGACTAATGTTGAAACTAATGTGAACTATAACAATGGAGAAGAAGAATGGAAGGTAAACACACTTTTCCTGTTGAATGATAGAATAATTACCTACAAGAAACAAACATTAATATTAAGATACTATAGGTTATGGGTCCAAAGAATAAGGGATCTATTACACGCTGTACTGAATTTGGAAGGACACCATTATCTGATATATTTCGTGGACAATTAAGATCTAGAGTATCACGAGCAGGAGAACAACCAACAGATAATGTCCAACCTTTCTTCACATTGCAACTTGATATTGAGGTATTTATTTTTTAAAAAGCTACTCTTTGTAAAAGCATCGTAAAATTATGTATTAATAAACTTTTTTTCTCTCTTAGAAAGCAGAATCTGTGAAGAGTGCACTCGAAATTCTTGTCGGAAAAGATCAATTGGAGGGAATGACGTGTAGCAAAACGAAACAACAGATAGAGGCTTGGAAGCAAGTTACATTAGAAGAATTACCGGTTATCCTTATATTACACTTAAAGTGGTTTGACTATAAACTCGATGGTTGCTCAAAAATCGTGAAAAGTGTGGAATTTCCCGTCGACTTAAAATTAGATAGCAGTAAGTAATCAATTTATTGTTATCGTTATTCAATTAAAATGTATGCAACACGTATCAAATTAATTTACAGAATTCCTGTCTCTAAATGCTGCAAAAAAATTAAATCCAAAACAAAAACACTACAAACTATTCGCAGTTACTTATCATGATGGAAAAGAAGCAACAAAGGGTCATTATGTTACGGACGCTTTTCACGTGGGATACGGTGGCTGGGTCAGGTATGACGATAGTTCTCTCAAAGGTGTTTCCGAAAGTAACGTATTAAAGCCAACTCCTCCAAGAGTCCCATATTTATTATATTATCGAAGATGCGACACCATCGGAAATAATCAGTCAAATAGTGGTAAAACGCGTTAGAAAAGAAAGCATTAACATGTAGGTAAAACTATATTTTAAGTCTAAAGAGGCAGTTTGAAAGAATGGCTTTTACAGTTTTGTGGTTCTTGTTGATATTTGTATCTAAATACAGAGAATGTTTATTATCCAATATCATGAAAAAATAGAAAGCTATTTCCATTTAACATGCTGTACTTCCATCGAATATTTGTACTAAGATTGTTGTTACGAGTTTTATGCATAGTTTTCTTGGTACACGAAATAAAAAGATAATTAAAGTTGAAGTTAAATAAGAGTTTTGATTTTAGCACTCATAGTTCTATTGAAGTTACATAATTAAGCGCTTACACATTACATGTTATGAGAATATTAAATGTCGAAACTCTTGTACATATCTTTCTTATCTGATTGTGAGTATACAAGATGTGAGAAAAAACATACACGATAACTTTGTAAAAAAAGAAAACAAAAATAGAGAAAAAAGTTTTTCTACTTTAATGACAAAATTTCTATGAAATGCAAATTTTATATATGTCTGAAAAAGAACATCTTATGCCTTAAGTTATTTTTGTATATAACCTTCCTGCACACTTATAAATATACATTCCAACTTGCCAATAATTTCTTCATTTTATACATATATGCTAATTTAATGACTTCTTTCTTATCGTGAAAAAAGTTGATGAAATACCAACCAAATATTATGTTTCATTATTTCCAGTATCATTTTCTGGATTTATACATGTAAATGGAATGAATGCTTGAAAGGAAATTGAAAAGTTTTCAAGGTAAAGAAATAATTGGTAAGATGGAATACTAACATCGCTAGTGAGGAAAATTGTATAAACAACACAAAATTTATGTACAAAACTACATTGTATGTGTCAGATTTGCGTCTTTAAGTACCAAATTTTTGATAAAAAAAAAAAGAAAAAAAATATTCATATATTCTCCTTTTATACATGTTAATGCATGTAAAGGCATATTTTTTATTTTTTGCGATAAATTTAATGAACAAACTAATTTAAATTTCAAGTAATAAGTAACTGATTGTATTGCGAATTTTAAACATAAAATTGCTTAAATTATATTAGGATACTCATTATTAAAATATGTGTTAAAATTACAAGTAGTTTATTGGTTTCATACGAATAAAATGTTAATTATTTTGTTTTGCTTTGGGTTAATGAAAGTTTAATTTTGTAACTTTACTGATTCTTTTCTTGTTTCTAGGTATAAACTATTTTAATTTCTTATAATTTAAATAATATAATATTTATATGTAAGTATAGTAATTTGGTAAAGCAGCAAAATTATAGAATCCCATTGCAAAACATCTTACATACATTATTTACATGTTATTCACCAGATAATGTAGATAAGAAATATTCTAAGTAAAATTTCACAGTTGTAATTTATGCGATAAAATACAAAATAATAGTTTTCATTTACTTCCTATGGAAATGTAAATATATATCTACAGTTTATAGAAACTAATAAAAGTATGTACATATGTTATAAAACGTTTGATTATCATTTATTATAAAATATTGTCGAATGTTTAGATTTAACTTTTTACATTATTATTAATCCTTTTTACCGTATTACAATAAAAATACTTGAAATTTATGCAATCTTTCAATGAAGTAATATATTTTAATGAACAATACACAAACAAAAATCTTTGCAATACTTCCATTAATAGTGTATTTACAATTTATTAAACTGCGCTGTACTTATTAATTACAAATGAGATCTCTAATGAATTTTATCATGTATTATCTAGTATTCAAATACTTTGAGTAAAGGTTCGGGAAGAAGCATTGCACTTGCTACCAATGCCAAACATGTACACAACATACATTGAAAAAATGAGAAATGCTAGAAATGTGGCAAACAAACTTTGCCTGCAAATAATTCTGAAATTACGGTAATCCACAAAGCTAAAACAAAGAGGATATAAGAAATTCCAACTTGGTGCGAATTAGGTAACTGATATGGTTGTCCACCAATTTCATCAATATGGAAACCCATTGGAAATATAACTGCTGCTAGGCAAAACAGTACCACTGAAATCGGATTTTAACTTTTATAATTGATCGACAATTTTAACATTACAGAATAATTTTATTCACTACCAACACTTACTAGCTGTAAATCCCACCCATCTTGCATAAGGAATAACATTGCGATCCCAATGGGAACTAGCTAGCAATATTATAGTTGCAGTTATCAAAATGCAACCAACAAAAATACAGACCAAAGCCATTAGCCATTCTGGCTGTAAATCTGGACTATAACAAACTTGAGGTCTATTGTATAGTGTCATACATGACCACATTAGTCCTAACCTTATATCTCCTGTAAACATCAAACAGTAACAAATTGGACAAACTAAGAATAAGAAGTAATTGTTGGTATAAATATATAACGAAGTTAACTTTCTAAACAATTCATATAGAGTACAGTTAATATCTATAATTATGGAATTGTGTAATTAAAATTTACACCATCACTATAAAAAAACTGACAAATACAGTGTATTTATAATTGCTCACCACCAACATCAGTAATAATCCAATCAGGCATAGCAAGACTGACGATCGCGAATACATCAGCAGCGAGAAACAACGTTCCCGAGATAATAGTTAATTTATCCATTTTGAATCAATAGTAATTAATTTATTTCACTTTAATGTACTGCAGGTAACAAAAGTTGTTACATGAATATTACACTTTCTTTCTATTCCGCAATCATCTTTGGGGAAACAAACGTGCCATTTGCTTCTCCATATAATGATCATAACAGTTTATTGTTGAAATGAGGATAATTTCTTAACCTTACATTCATGACACTCCATTTGTAAACACAGAACACAATATGCACTCGTCGTCTAACAATGCGACTCCGTCGCCCCTAAGCAGTATGGCCAATTTTGCCGTAATTCGTGTATGCGCGACCGAAAACAACATATGCATAGCTAATGCTATAAGTAATAAAGTTAAACTACCAACAAGGCATGGACTAGATGTATCAATTAAAGGGGTTGGAACACCAAACTCATTAAAAATTGGTATATAAATAAACAACTAGCATCCTATTATTTTTACCAACGAACAGTAATCACGATATGTGGATGGTAGCACAGACGAAATATACAAGTAAACAGACCATTTAATGTATTTTTTCCGACCATTTTTCTGGGACTTTAGAATTCGATAATCATTTCAGCTTTAATCGTAACATTACCAACAGGATATAGAACATAATCATAGCGCTTATTATGGTAGGAAATGAAATTACAAAAATTCTTTCGTTCCTCAACATAATGAAAACAAAGTTGGGCATCAATCAATTAATTTCATCGACGTAATCGATCGATTAATCGATCGTATATTTTTTGTCCTAGGTCATGATTAGGGACCACAGGAATAAAAATAGCATGCAACTCACCAATTGTTGAATGCAAGTACCCGGACGACGAGGTTGGCTTGTAGGAGTCATCAGCGAAGTCATGGGCATCGCTAATACTCCTGCTCAGTGATGCACTGACTCTACTATCGCGATTCATAAACCAAAGGGAGCACCGTTGCTCCCAACAAAATTCACGAGAACGCAATACACACTGACTCGAATTTCGCGTGTCCCTAAAATCAAAACGATAATCTACTAGAAGCCATTGTGCTTCGAAAAACAAAAAACTCTAAACGACGCAAACACTGAATTTAGTGATCGCATTGCGCGCGGTCATCAAAATTTCTAATTGAAAAAAAGAAAATCTGGGATTAGATTAGATTAGATTAGTCTATTTATCGATTTAGTATTAAATTTAATCGATAAAAAGACAGAAATATGTAAATATGTATTGGCACATACTCACTTGTTATAATGAAGTTGATTTTACCAGCATCCAACTTGAAATTTCTTCGATTCCATATTTCGAAGCATCAATGGCGTCCATCCATTGCATGCCGGTAGCGTCCCTTTCAGTCGAATTGCAGCAAAGTCTGTAACAGAAATAAAACAAAAATTACGATCCAATGCTTAAAATAAATGTATCTATACCTCATTTAAACATCGACTGAACCCGAAATATGGTCTATGAATTGATAATTACGTTTACAGATATCATAATTGATATCGCTTAGACATGTAAGAAAACGCGCAATCCCGACTCGGCTTTTTTCGCCATTCTGGTTGAATTTCTAATAGACCCGTGTTAATATTACATGAAAGTATCAAGAGAGAATAAGGGAGAGTACCATAAGCGATTCGGAAAGTTTAGATTACAATAAATAAAAAGTATATACCTAATTAGACACGAAGCCTGCCACCGTACTTCATCACCGAACACGTTTACCGCGCGAATTAGGTAGCGAGGAGTGGGGAGTGGGGTGAGGTAGTCACGTAGTCTCATCTCGATTCTCGATTTGCATTTCAAAGAAAAAGTTAAACCTTATATTTCGAATAATTGAAAATAAATAAAGTAGATACGAAAAATAAATAAAATAAATACAAAAAGATACAGAACAAACAATTAATTACTTAATTGTCGTTATACTCTTGTGACGTCAGAATGCAAGCCGGTCATTGGCTCTGCTTGAACATTGAATATCGACCTGTTATTGGATGCACAAGTTACTAGATCGTTTGAAATATCTACTTAATAATATATTAATATATTCATTTTTAATCGAAATTTTAATCAATGCTTTTGACATAAATTTTGCAACTTCAACAACAACAGACGAAAAATATGTATAGGGTAGAATACATAAAAACATTTAATTTTTCACGACTTCAATAATATTTGTATTCTTACGCCAGGATCAGTAATCCGATACGCTTGCTGCGTGAAAAGCTCGGTCAGTCTGTGTTTATATTCTCGGCCGCCGGACTCTCGACTTCACCTTGGAACGAAATCCTTGTTCGTGTGTCACGAAAAAATATTGCTTTACACGTCTACACTATGCATTATCTGCGTCTTCAATCCGTGTGTTACGGAAAAAATTTGCTTCTGACGTCTATTCCTGTCCCCTAGATTCCTTACCATAACTGTGTCAAGTTCAGTGTTATTGACACCGCGCCAAAAAAGATTGGTATGTAAATCTAGTGACAATTAAAACAAATATCTTTAGAAAGTTTAGTAGAAATAAAAGAAACTTTTATATGAGACACTGATTGCAATTTACGTTGAAAGTTAGTATTCACACATTACATGTTTCTATAATTGTAATTAATATATTTCAATCGATCTAGTAACTTGTGCATCTTATAATAGATCGATATTCAATGTTCAAGCAGAGCCAATGACCGGCTTGCATTCTGACGTCACAAGAGTATAACGACAATTAAGTAATTAATTGTTTGTTCCGTATCTTTTTGTATTTATTTTATTCATTTTTCGTATTTACTTTATTTAGTTTCAGTTATTCGAAATATAAGGTTTAACTTTTTCTTTGAAATATACATCGAGAATCGAGATGAGACTACGTGACTCCCTCACCCCACTCCCCACTCCTCGCGCGGTAGACGGGTCCGATCCTGTTCGTTATTCTTCGTCTGGAAAGTGGTGTGATAAGTGCGTTGACAGTTTCGCGTCTAATTAGGTACGCATTTTTTATTTTTAACCGTTTCTATTCTCTTCGTCATTCTCCATCGATGCATTTATACAATATTAATAAGTGTCTGTTAACAAATTTGTGTTTTATTTCTGTTAGAGCCCGTAATTACAATTCAAAGACATGTGACGCTTCATTACGGTCAAATGTATTTTTCATTTTTAAGCGTTTTTATTCTCTTCGTCATTCTCCATCGATGCATTTATACAATATTAATAAGTGTCTGTTAACAAATTTGCGTTTTATTTCTGTTAGAGCCAAAATTACAATTCAAAGACATGAGACGCTCAAGTACCGTCAAACTACGGTGAAACTACGGTCACGCAATCGACGCGACGCCATAATGCTTTGAGAGTTTGTGAACACGTTTCGACGGGAAACCTGTATCTATGCGAAAAGGAGTATTTGGCGATGGCCACTTGCGAAAAATGTAAGTATCCTTCGTATTTTGTTCCGAGTACGCTTAAAAAAATTGTTTGATTCAAATTTTCCTACATCAAGTATTCAAATACGGTAGAAACCTTTTCGTTAAAACATTTACTCTTTCTTTCTACAGAATCCTGACATCTCATCATCCTACTTGTGGATCCAGAGAAACTCGACGATGATTTCGCTACTGACATTGATGCTGACTTTATTGTTGACTTCGCTGATGGCTCCTATTAACCAACATCGTCGTCCGGGTGTTTGCATTCTACAGTTGGTGAGTCGCATGCTATTTTGTTTCCTCTGGCCCCCAACCATATTGTAAATAAACGAACGATAAATATTTTCGCGTTTTTTTTTCAGAGTAGTGTTGCGTAGAAAAATTGATCTCGGATTGCATTAGTGCTGCGAAATGTAAATATTATCGCGTTGCAAGTACAATGAACCGATTTTGATTACTTTTAGAGTTCCGATCGGTTATATTCCTCGCGTTTGCTTTTGGTGTAGCGTTGCGAATAATCGCGTTTGTTTTAATTTAGAGTTATGACATACATATAGAATGCCCCAAAGAAAGCAGCTGAATTAGCTGCATTAGCTGTGATTCTCTGGAGCCTGAAACGGCTGTTCTTGATTATTAATCGCGACTTACTTCTGACAAATACATTTTTATTTGATCATATCCGTTAATCGATCGATTACTTCAATGAAATTAATCGATTGATGCCCAACTCTGCTTTTATTTCGTTGAAGAACAAAAAACTTTTTGTAATTCCATTTCCTACCGAAATAAGTGCTATGATAATAGCGCTATGATCGTTTTCTATAGCCTGTTGGTAATATTACGAGTAAAGTACATACATTGAAGAAAATACATTGGATGTACCGTCGACTTGTATAGCTCGTCTATACTTGTATATCTCTCATCTGTGATAATTTTTCAATTAAAAAGACTGTTCAAGAACTTGAAAGATAAAGTTGGTTAGCCCTCTGGTGATGACTACGGTAGTTGTTACTATAGAATTGTAAAAAATCGAAAGAAGGGTTAGGTTAACGTCGCTAACCTCAAATTGTTGTGTTTATCATCATAAATAAGCGAGAATCTGAGAATCCTAGTGTACTTGCATATCGTAAAACGTAGACAGTTTTCGCTGAAAGAAAGTCGACGACATGGTAAAGATAGCGTTGAAAATAAAAGCTACTCTACAAAGCATAGAAGAGCTGAAACCTTCGGGACCTGACTTTAGATGGTACCTAAAGTTTACTTGTAGCAGTTGTGGTGAGAAATCCGAAAAATGGAATTACGCGTCTTTGAGCGAATCTACTCCTCTTCAAAAACGAAACGCAGTTACTCATTTCACGAGCAAATGTAAACTTTGTTCTCGCGAAAACTCCATGTCCATTTTGGAAGATACTGTAAAGTCGTACAAGATCGAAAACGAAGGCGAGTTTCAAACGATAGTGGTATTCGATTGCCGAGGATTCGAACCCAATGATTTTTCACCAAGAGATGGATGGATTGCTAAAACTGAGAATCACGGAACGGCATTTACAGATGTAGATTTATCCGAAGGCGAATGGTCAAATTACTGTGTAAAGACTAAACAAGTCGTAGGAATTTATGAAATCGAGCATAAGTTTGAAAGAGTTAAGTAAAAGAAGTTTGTTATTGAATTTCAGACATGCATTACTTCTAAAATTGTTATGGTTTATCGCTGTCCTGTAAGATAACAATTAGGTTTATAGTTACCATAAGATGCTCTATTACAAATACGGATTCCAGATATATTTTTACTATATAGAATTGGTTTCTCGTTTTGTCATTAGATAAGTATACTACTATGTATGTCTTTATAAATAAAATTTCAAATCTGTATTTTATGTACTTGTTACTTTGCCTTGATGCTTGTAAGCATCAAAAGGTGCATCTGTCTACTCTGTATTTATAATTTTGCAATTTCTTATACACTGAATAGGCGTGTAGGATACTATTGACAAAATTACTACACTGTAAGCCATTCTAATTTAGGTTGTACTACCGTTCTGACGGGAATAAATATATCAGGCTACTAGGACAATTTCTAAGTAATAAATCGACATTTTCAACGATGTAATACAATTTATTTAAAAATGTCCATTTACTTTCATAAGTAAATGACCCTCGATACACTCACTGTAGGTCAATGTAGCTCACTGTAGGTCAACCGCTGTTGATCACTAGTGCTGACTAGTGCTGACACCCGGTGAGGAATGTTTAAGCCCCAACCTCTTCTATTTATAACACTTCCGTATTTATCGGTTGATTTGATTTTATAATTTGATCCTATTTTAACTTTATTTAATGGCTTATCTATTTTTGGTTTATTCTTATGAATGATTTCTTACCCCTTAGTCGGTTATTGAATCGAAGGAGATTTATAATACATTTTGTTTAATATTTGACTATTTTAGTAAAAGTGGAAAAAGATGATTCATTTTCAAATATTTTCTTAGTTGATTTACTATATTTTTTTATTATTTCATGAATGTTTATGACTTTTCAGGTAGTTCTGAATAGTAATCCTCTTGTTTCAACCCCAAAGGGGTATGTGTAATAATTAAGCAGTTTCACAGAGAGTTTTCGTTCATATAGTCTGATGGTAAAAACCAGTTATGGAATCTTATGGACTTTCGCGGCCCAATCTGACTGCCATACCGACCTGAAAATTCGGAGGTGATTTTAGCGTCCTCTTCTCATGGATGGCGATCAGTTGAGAAACTATTCACTGAATTAATATTGATAGGCAAACAGCTATAGTGTTGCGTAAATACATGTGAGTTGACTATGGAAGAAATTAAAATTCATTCTAGAATCTAGAATCTTTGATGAATCAATGAGAATCAAAACTAACCTAGCGAAGATGCTCTATATTTATGATGACCTATGCAAAGCGGATCGCAGCCAATTTGCTAATATTATTTAGTTTTTAATTAATAATTGCATTACCCAGCTAAGATTATTACGATTATTAATTAAATGCTAAATAATATTACCCAGGTCTCACCACGTGGAGGTTGCTGCGAGTGGAGACCCGAAGGGAGATAGATGGAATCCAAGTTCCATCGATCTCCCTTTTACATCCTTAGAAACTAGATTAGTCATGCCAAGTAATTATTTTGTTTAAAAAGGGATGAAGCTAAATTGTTGGAGACGCGACGCGACGCGATGCTGAACCGTGCAGCAGATCTTCGGATCGAATCGACACTACCCTTGGTAGATTGATTTCTATTTCTAGAAATCGATCTATCATTGGCAGGCGACTAGATCTTTCGGACAAACTGGACGGCCGATCACATGTTTCGTTCGACGAAACAGTGGTGATCGAAGCAAGAAACGAGAGAACGAGTCGAGAGAAGCTACTTGTTAAATAATTACTTGGCAATATTGGGAGACGCATACAATAGGGACTTAAAATTAACGTCGAAGCTCAAGTCTAGTCAAGTTGAAGCTAAGATTCGGACGATAGAAGGAAACAAAGTTCCTTGGATGTTGTACCAAGCAATTATATAGTTAAAAAGAGGGATGAAGCTAAATCGTGGGATACTCGACGCGACGCGATGCTGTACCGTGCAGCTGATCCGAGGATCGAACCTACTGCCCTTGCTAACTCGATCTCAACAAGAAAACAGAGAACTGCAACCCCGAATCGAGGTCTCCATTTCTCCAACGCAACCCGCCGGGAGCCCGAAGGACCCGACTTAGGCTGTCTGACAAAGAGAGAGTACCTGAGACAGAGTCGACTTCCGCTGGAAGGTATGCGTTTCCGCAGAATACGGAAACTCCACACCTTCCAGCGAAGTGCCGTTTTCCCTCAATCAAGCTTACCAAGGGAAGGCGATTAGATCTTTCGGACCAGATACACGGCCGATCACATGTTTCAATCGATGAAACAGCGGTGACCGAAGCTAGGAACGAGGGAACGAGACAACGAGAAGCTACTTATTGAATAATTGCTTGGTAGGACGCGGAAATATGTACAATAAAGAAATCTTCGACGTTAATTTTAAGATTCGCGACGAAGCTTAAATCTAATCGACTTAGAATTAAATGTCCCTCGGCGGATGTGGCGTACTCCCTCGATGTCCCTGCGAATAATCTGAAACTAAAATTGATACACATATTAGTGACATACGAAAGGAAATTTAATAACCACCATGCAAACTAGACGAAGCGATGGAATAATTTGTCGTGCTGATGTACCTAAGAGTGAGAATCTATAAGATTCTCGATGCTAGACCTACCTAAGGAAATGTACAAAATTTACACATGTTACGAACAAAGTATTCTACCTATACTTGCGTAACGAGAGTATAAAGTCGAAGTAAAATAGCGAATGATTACAAAAATTGTCCGAAGAACCATATAAATTTCAAAGACGAATAGAAACAAAGATTGAAAATTCAACGATGAAATCAAAGAATGAAAATACCCAAGAATCAAACAAAATATCTTAGCGAAATAGAATAAGAATAAAAATCTTATTCTAATTAGTGACATCGAAATTCATGAAATAATATACAAACAAAATACATAAGATAATATGGAAACAAAAATGGTACATGATCCAACACAATTATGTCAATTCAAAAAATAAGTCAGAAGTAGAAATAGTGGAGGAAAACATAATAACCAGATAAAACCGGACAGTAAAACAACACCGAATTATGACCAAACAAATAAAATAAACCGGTCAATTTTGTGATAATAATATAAACAAGAAAAGTGAACTTACTACTTGTTGAGCATTAGTTACCATTACCAAGGAAGCAGCACCAGAGGTCCAGCTGTAACATAAGAAACGATTCGTAATTTAGCAAAAGCGTTAGACAGTTCCATAACGTTGAATTGGTATCAAAGGACAAAACAGAAGTGGGGAGAGCAATTTTAAATAGTTCTTACCAGTGGTCATCACGGTCCGGCACTGGTCAGTAGTGGTCAGTAGTCGGATCTGCACTGGTCAGCACTGGTCAGTAGTGGTCAGTAGTGGTCAGTTCTGGTCAGCCCTGGTCAGTCCTGGTCACTCCTGGTCCCCCCAGTGGTCACCGCTCCACGAATGGCCTGACTTTGGCCCGCGAGACCCGATCCCCCTGGATGCTCCAGGGGTACTGAAGAATTTGTCCAGCGGTAGTCTTCGAGTGGGGAAGTCGAAGAGTGGGGAGACAGTGTCAACGTGAAGAGTTAAGAACCGCTTGGTCTAGAGAACAATACTATTTCAATTGGTCCCACCTCTTGACCATTTCTGGATCTCCACTGGACCGCTAACCGTGATGTCCACCTCACTGTTGACTACCAGTGACCATAAGTTAGTCATTGTCGATCATCGACCCATTAAAACTATTACGAAGATTAAAGCCTTTCTTACGAGGATCTCCTTACAATTTGCTGCATGATCTTTTTAACATTTTGTTTCACTTTGGAAGAGTGTATCTCATGTTATAAGACACTTGTGGTACAGCAATAGCGTTCATCCCACTAATGATAGGTTTATTCTTTACCTCGTTTATGCGTAATAAGTATACATGGGTTGGAAAATAAAAATGCCTGGTCAATTGAGACTCAAAATCGTATGCAGATTGACACAAATCGGATTTCAGCTGTAAATTATTGATTTGAACGTTTCCAGTATGATGAAGCAAGTAAAACCATTTGTCCGAAGGGGATTCTCTATTTATTCGTCAACGATCAAATAATATCAAATTAAATATCAAATTGAGTAATAAGGAACGAAAGTAACTAGTTAAATATTTTTAAATATAGCATAGATACACGCGCAAGTGTTGGATACAGGATAAAGAATATAAATTAGGAAACATACATTAACGCGTTAAAGAATCTAATAATGTCAAGGAAAAATGTATCTTTTACTTTTTTCATTTATCTAAAGAGCATGTAGTTTTCGTAATAGAATGCTGTATATCCGTTCGAGTACTATGAAAGTATAATAAATGGATAGATAAGTTCCGATAGTAACAATCGTATCTAGAAACGAAGGACTTTGTTGACAACGAACGAGAAAAGTTGGCGGTACACAGACCGGACAACGGCCCCCGAGTGTACTCGGTTTACTTTTTAAATAGTTTACGACTAATTTTAACCAGGCCGCTGTCTTATTGTGTAACTGACCTATACCGACACTGCTTGCCGTCCTCTTTGATTTTCCTTTTCTTCCTGCACACCCGGCTGTCCTCGTTGTCGTTAGTTAAATTAGAACGAGAACTTGAGCGGTCGAAGTAACGCGACGCTCCACAGTGGCGAATTTGCCCGAGAATCGTGGACAAAAGCGAGCAAATTTTTTTTCTTTGAAAAATCTGTGTATTGTATTTTATTTAAGAATCATCGAAGCCTAATTTTTCATCACAGTCAATTTTCGTTGCGTAATTTTAAAGATACGCGGGTTCAAAGTTGATAGTTTCCATCGACGATAATTCGATTTGATCCTCGCACACGTTGAATATTTTCACGGGGAACGCAATAACACCGAATACCATCGTTGATTTTACTTCCGTGAAAAAAGAATAATATTTAAATCGAGTTACGTATAACGAGCGGTAACGATTCCTTGGTATTTTTGTTTCGCGCGCTGGAACGCGGAGCGTCGTCGTGTGCACGACAGCTGACTAACTTGCATCGCGTTGGAATTTTTTTAACCGTGAAAAAGAGTCGTGCTTGCAGCCCCGCGCGATAAAAGAATAAAGACCAACGAGAAAAGGGTGTTTCGTAAAAATTCGTGGGAAACGTAGCATTCAAAGAGAGAGGCGGCCGCGAATAATTTGCTTCTCGCAACAGTGACTGCGATAAGGGTCATAATGCGAGGCAATGAGAGCCGTTGGCGCATGTTTATCGTCCTACTTGTACGAAGAAACGTCACATTTACCAGAGGGCGACAGGAACCTTCTGCCGTAATGCTTATCTCGCGAACCTTATCTGTGTTTTCCTCCAAACGGGCTAACAATTCTGCGCCTACGAAAAGTAGGAACGTATTTCAGGACACCTCCTCGCTACCAAAGTTCTTGGGGGTAGAAGTTGCAAACTACGTCATATTTAAATCATTTTCTTGCTTTAATAGGTTTGGCGAATGTTATTACTTTTTACTGCAAAATCATTAAATTCTTGAAATATTAAATGATGCATCTACAATGTTATCAATGTCTATTCCTAAGTGTTTTAATAATTAGCTCGAAGAAGATACTTGATAAGGTTCCGACGATTCAGCCATCCACATTGACATTCTAAATTTGCTAAATTACTCTGATTTTATACAAGGATGTTTAAAACATTTAGAACTTAAATTTGTACCGCTATCCTAGTAGTGTCACCTATCGAAACGCAGTGAAATTACTAACATTAACCCTTTTATACCAATGGTGGGATAATCGTTGTTCTTTACCGAGGATTTATTCATTGGTATATTAATTATCATTACAGTATATTTCTTTTAACATTCATTCAACGAAGTTATAGAGGATATATTTAATGCTATCGATCTTCCTCACACTCCTCCCATTTAAATAGCACTTCATGCTTTCGAAAGGGCAATTATCGATGCAGTTGCTTCATTACAATTTTATTGCCGTCTCATTGGGAAATTCGCATTCGTCATGGAACGACTTAACGCGTCAGGATATTTATGTTGACGATAGATTGACTCGTTACGAAACTCCCGATCGCCAGAATCGATGTAAAATGTTGCCAATAACACGTAAGGCCTCGAAGGAACGGCGGTAGTCGTTTTGATCCGACTACCGGTCGGAGATTAAACGTTCTGTTGGTCAATTCTCCGTCTACGTCAGTCAGTGTTTCTTTTAGTTTTTCTCGGGGATCGCAAGTTCCGCAATACTTGTATCCTTGATGGTTTCCCGTGATCGCGACAAGACCGCCTGTACCGGGTGCCATTAGTTCCTGTCGCGGAGGAAGATGAATCTTTCGGGGTTGCGCAACAGTCGTTGTCTTTCTTTACTTTAATTACACGTCGTCCTGGGAAGGGTCCCAGAGTGTTTCCTACCATTCTGCCATCGCAAGGTCTTTTCTTTTGTAACCGAGACCTAACATTCTTGAGAACGTTCGTTTCGCGAGCGTACACAACAACGGACGGTTGTTTCTTTGCACGCCAGCGGCAGAAAACCGCGATGGTATCGTTGATCGCGAGCTTCGTTATTGCGCACCGGAAATTTTTCGGGAACTTTACGCGCGGACGATCGAATTTAGCCTTCCATTGTTCGACACACGGCGAGCGCGGTTAGGGTAAACGTACGTTCAGCGCGAAGAAAGGCTTCGTTTCGTAAACGTGGGACCTGGATTGTTGCATTCATTCGCGGTAGATAGACAGGAACCAAAGTTCAAAACCACTTTTGTCGTCTCCGACAGGGAACCGTCCGACGCACAGGTAAATAACCGGGAATCGTCTGCTAATTCGATTTGCCGTCCCCGCTGTCAAATCCAATTAACGGTGAATTACCGGGCTTCCCGGATAATCGGCCGCTACCCGCAATCAAATTTGACGCGCTGCTACGTCGAATTCACGTTTCGATCTTCGATTTGCCAAGCATCGACAAAGATTATCTTGTATATTGTTAGGGGGGACATGTAGGAATACTAGCGCGGTTGGAACTACTTGTTGAATTGTTCTGTATTCGGATATTGGAACGCTAAGGCGATTCAAATGTACGAGGAAGTGCTTGAGAAACGAATCGATTCGTTCGAAAAGACACGCGTTACGATGGGTTTTCAATGGTGTTAAAAAATTGAAAATCATTGACTCGAACGCATGAAATGCAAAAAGTATGAAGTAATCGCTCGAATGAAATTGAACAAATTTTTCTCATTAATGGGGAGTTCCAGGATCCTACGGTTCTTTTTTGTATCAGTCACTGGAAGAAACTCTTTCGACGAATAGAAAAGTCCTTAAATGTTCGGTCTAATTAAAACTGGGTATAGAGTCCGCTTTTTTGCAAATTTTTTCAGCCAGAGTCCGCGACGGATGCAAGAACTCGCACGCTGATGAGTGCTTTCCTAGCCCGAGGTCGGTCACTTTGAGGAAAACCGCTGCCAGGCGTCAACTGCGACGTTTCCGGACCACTTGCTTCTCGCTCGTGCAAAAACAACCGAAGCGAACACAAGAATTTACATCCCGGACAAAATGATACTCGTGCGTGCCAGTTTCCACGGAACAGGAACAGCAATCGCGAGAAA
Source organism: Colletes latitarsis (assembly GCF_051014445.1). Lineage (NCBI taxonomy): Eukaryota > Metazoa > Arthropoda > Insecta > Hymenoptera > Colletidae > Colletes > Colletes latitarsis. The sequence goes on along the minus strand of NC_135135.1, from coordinate 18,779,043 downwards.
AGAAGCAGAGCGGGGTCAGTATCATTCGCGTTGCGAAAATTTATTTATCAAGTAGAGCTTATTTCCGTAGAGCGTCAAACAAATTTATTAAAAATGAATTAATTGATCGAAGCCCGATTCTGGACCGTACAGCTTTCATTCCGTCAAAAAACAATAAAATTTCTGTAATTTCATTTTTTTAAACCTGTTGGTAATATTGTGAGTGGCATGAAATGGTAATGGGGCTTTAGAGCCCCAGAAAAATGGGCTGAAAAAATACATTGGATGTAAGGTCTACTCATATATCTCGTCTATGATAGAACTTCTATACCACTGTATGGCGCACCGTCGATCATCGTCATAGTTCGTTGCATGTGTTACCCGCTGCACAGTCTGCAACTGATGCATGCCCACGTTTAAAGTTGATTCAATCGGTCGTGTGCATTCTATTCACGTAAGAAAATTTTGCAACACGGTTGGTCGAGGTTCGTCTTTATTTCTTGTACGTAGATTTATTTCCGGGTACAACTGTTATCATTATTACTATTATGGACAACATTTACAGTTGTATAGTTTGACATCAGGTACAAAATTAACACCTTCGTTGCAACTCCGGACCGAACCGTATAAATCGATTAAATATATATAAATTAACTTGAACTTTTTATGAAACAAAAAATACTGTTCGTATTATGACTTGGGAAATTGAATTACAGTTAGAAATTTGAACGAACCCGAGGCTGAGGACTGCACGCTGGTTTCTGGCTAAAGTATGATTGAAAGGAAAGAAGAAGCAAGGTCGACGGAAATCTGTCGCAGAAAAGCGCAATACGAGGTTAGCAGAAAGAGGGTAAGTTCGAGAAAATAAATTCACATCGCCAGAAAGTCACTTGCGTGAAAAAACTCTGAAAAGGGGTGGAAACAAAATGGATACGCGCGCTCTTCGCGTGTACAGGAAAAAGGAAAAGGAAGTTTTAAAGTGAACCGAATTTCGAGTTCCTAAAAGGGTAAAGTTAGTTTCCCCGAGCTCGATCTCGAGGCCAGCGTAGAAATTCTTTATGAAAACCTTCTCGAGTGAACACGAAATGAAAAGCTTTTTATTTCGTCGAGAAAAAAAAATTACGTCTACGATTAATAATTACGATCTTAAATTGTAACTTTCTAAGTTTACAAAATACTTAGTACGCGGAGCAATTAAAGTTACTTTTCGCGAAACGAATTAGCAATCCGTTCCGTAGCGAAGAACGACGGAAGGAATTTACTCGTCGTTTTCACGGTGCAAAGACGATGCAAGAAAAACTCGTAATGGATTAAGAAATCCGTTTGGGAGGAAAGTTTATTAAATTCTTCGGATGAGCGTCCTCCTGCTCCCTGGAGAAAATATTTCTTTTATACAGATTCGCCACAAAGACGTTCCACGAACGTTTTGAAACCATTCGAGTGTGTCGAGTCCGAACGAAGGGACATTGTTTAAAAGTGACATTTTTTACACTCGTAGAGAAAGAAAAATTTCTATATAGCATGCATGGATTCGCGCAAGTCACATTTGTGATTCTTGCATAAACAGTTTAGAATACATTTTTAACAGTTATTTCCAATTAAATCGATCGACGAAGGGTCAGCTGTTGTTTTCTGGTTCCCCATGGATATTATATAAACATTTCTCTTTTACGACGTATACCAAAAATGATCGTGTACCGCTTACAGAACTGCTTTCGAAAACCGCTTCCAACTAGTGGTCCGTGAAACAAGATCCAGGAAATTTCGCTGGAAGCGCGTTGTCTTTCTGTCGGAAGTTCTTGAACCGGATCGAAGTGCCTTTTTATCGTCGGTTCGTTACAATCCGAAGGACTTGTTGGTACAAGCATCGGTGCAGCTGAAACACAATCCTTCGTTACGCGAGGTCGTCGCCGTCTTCCTGGTTCAGTGTCTCGATCTTCCTCGCCACGGTTCCGATCAAGACGGATTGATTCGCTTGAAACGCGCGCGATACTCGTTCCCGGGGAAATAGAGTGCAGTAATTTGCATCAGTATCCGTTTACTCGAGGCAATTCGCAATTTATTGGTATCGTTATGGCGATAATAATATTTGCAAACACGATCCACGTGTAAAAAGAAAAACTAAAGCGGTGGAAATGATATCTTTGAATTCGTATCGATCCTTAATCCTTCGTACTCGGTTATCCCCTCCAAAGGAATTTTGTAGAAGTCCTGGCATTTGTCAGTAGTCGATATACTCTTGTTTTAGTACAATTGGAACGTAAGCTGTATATTTCGATGATTTATCGCATTCTATAATAATAGATGCGTTATTTAGCGCTACAGAAAGTTCAATTCAGGTATGGAAATCAAGGGTACAAATGTCTATCCACGTATAATCGAGTTTGTCAGTTGACATAGTCTGTAAAATATTATAGCAGAAAATGCATTACTGATTTAGTAGCGGACCATATCATTCCTCTTATACCGGAATCGTAAATTTGCAATTCGATAAATTTGGAATTCAAAGTTCTGGCATTGCTGACCTCGCATTCATGAATCAAGCTTAGAATGCAATTATCATTTTTATCTAACGTGAAAATACATAATTTTGACCAGCAGGTCATGATACGCGAATGCCATTCGGTTGCTTGGACAACAAATGAAAAGAGTAAAATAAAAAAAAGCCATTTGCAATATAATTTTTACGGACCTCGGCATTCTATGCTCTCGCATTCCGTTTCTTCCGTCAAGTACACATCAGCTTTCGATACGTTTTGATTTTTCTAAACGAAATGCTTAGTCGTCGAGTTCCTTGAATGCCATAAGTATCAGTACCGTCGATGTTACAAAGAATAAATATTGCCTTGCAACGCGAAACGCGAATAAATGGTGAAATTTTTCAAATGTTCGGAAGCGTGATAACGCGAACCGACCGAGACGATATCGAGAAAGGATCAAAGGTTCGCCTCGAACCGATCGATGCGAGGCATTCTCTGCGACCGTTGATAGTGGTTCGATGCTTGAACGGTAGCCGGATACTTCCTCGTTGGAATTACGCTCTCGAATAAAAGTCTACCGTAGAATGATATCGAGCATCAAAAACTAGTCGATATCGATAACCGTTTCAGGATCGGTAATGCGGAACGCGCGGCTACATGCGTCATTTTCCAACGGTTCTCTTTTTGCAATCGGATCGGGGTGACGCGCGGAATTGGGAATTTTTGGAATTGCATCCCGTGGGTTTCTTGCTCTCGCCACGGTAGATCGAAATTGTTCATCGTTTGTTCGAAATCGTTTCGGTGTATAACAAACTGAACCCTGAGGTAGAAGAATGTAAATTTCACGATTATTCTTGTTTGCGTGGAACGATCGAAGACCAAGTATTATTCTTCGTTATTCGTTGAAACATTTCCTAATTAGTTTAATTTCCATATGGAATAAAATCGATTTGTAAATGCCAACTTCTAAAATTGTAATTCCTTTTTCCTTCCTGTAGTAGAACAATTACAGGAATAATATCGTTTCGATTTCTTTAAAAGTAATGGAACGTCTGCCTAACAATATCGTTATTTGCAATCCCAATACGATGTCTGGTTTCATTAGTCCCATGATAGACCCACCCTCTGTGGCAAAGCATGAAAATTATGCTCCTCTTTCATCGTTTCGACGGTTGCACGGCTCCTCTTCTGGGAACGCGATTTACGCTTGCTCTGGCTCAGAAAACTTATCGTGAAAGCGAACGGTATATTCCCGTTTTACATTCGAATAAATTGTTTTAACGTCGATTGAAGAAACGAGAATGCATTTTATTGGTTTCCCGCGTTTCCCCAACTTGTGCGAATCGATCGAGTTCGCCGCGCGTTTGCAAGCGGTATTTATTTCTCCCTCATTGTCTCGTCGTTTTACATCGAGAAAATCGATGCTCGCATTCCTCTTTCTTTCCTTTGCACTTTTTATCCTCGCGTTAATGTTTCCGTATAGAAACCAGGGATATTCTATAGATGTAGTTCCAACCTTGCGGATTGGAAAAAGGAACGAACGATTTCGACGCGGAACCCGCTGTGGGTGCAATGAACAACGAACGAACAATCGCGCTTAGGGACGCAATAGCCATATAAAGAGAGACCGAGGGCTAATAAAACTTCGTGAAAAATAGAACCTGGCGAAAAGAGAGGCGAAAAAAGACGGCTAGAAGAACAGGAAAACCTTGGAACACTGATATCGTCGGACGAATCGATTGAATATACGTGGATTTTAAGATTATTTGATTACACTTACTACGAAATACAGATCTTAGTCACGCTTCGAATTCATGAACTCAGATATAGTTTAGATTCAAGTGAGAGAATTTATTGATTGATTTTACGGTTTTGATATTAGATTTATCGAGGAAAAAGTTTTTCCAAAAGTTTGCTTGCATTGCGGTTCAGCCAAAGGACATGTTTGAAATTGTGAACCTGTGTACCACATTAACAAGCTTGGTTAATGACAAGATTGATTCTGGGCATAGATCCCATAATCGATTATACGTTAAGCGTTTTCGGTGATAATTAGCGGCATCTGTTACGGTACATTACCAATAGTTTAACGCTGATACAGCATACGGGATCATAAAAGGGACGTTGCACGTGCAAACACTTAAATTAATATCCTTCTTACGAACTGTCATGTTTCATACATAAAGTCATAATTATTCTTCCACGTTTAATAAATTTTTACAATAGGAACATGTCAATAAATATCGTTATACATTATGGAAACATGTCATTGTAATTATTCAAATTTAACTTCAAATTTCATACACTTAGATTTAGCAATAGAAACGTTAAATTTTGTGCAACGTATGGGCTCGAGAATTCTAATTCGTCTTGGTTAAAATCTTCTTTCTAAGCGCCTCTGTGAAATAACGCTTGGATACTTAAAACGCGACGAAAGAATAACGAGTTTTCTGATCTGTTCTAAACGCGCTCACGGCGTCGCTAAAAGGGGATCTCTATTTGTCATTGTCTTGGTTTGAGCGAGATTAATGATCGTCCGAAGAAAACTATAAGCGTCCATTACAGAGAGATGCTGTGTACCGTCTTTGCTGTTTTTATCAAGCAGATATTTAATGGTTACCGATACCATTATTTGCCTTAAGTGTGCATTTTGCGCTAGACGTCTATTTCTCTAGATTCCATTCACTGCAGTGACTTTTTTAGTGGAGTTACATATTAGACGGGACAGGTCGGTTATACTTCGTACTAGAATTTTATATCTGATGGTATGAGAAAAATTACAATGTAGACTTTTTTAAAAATGGATATTTCCTTTTAGCATGTAATGAAATATGTAGCATGGCAAGCATGGAATGATATATGGACCAGTGGATATACGGTTTTTATCTAGAGATGGGTCATATTTTAGGGGACGATTCTATATACTAAAATATAACGAAATTGCGTTTGTGGGTTTGCCTCAGAGTTTTTGATAGCTGAAAAAGTATTGTGTGATCACTAACAGACAATAATGATAAAAATTTTACAATGGAATTTGTAACTATAGATAGTGTAGTGACTCAAATCACATATACGCGATAGCGTTCTTGATTGTTAAAGTTCGCGAAGAAAGGTTCATTCTCTAAACGGGAAACAAATTCCACGGCTCTTCCACATACCTAATTCTTAGTTTTCCAATTAATTTCATGACACACGCCGTAAGCGCCGATCGTTGTTTTTACGCGGCGTTTCGTCGAGATTTATGAGTTCGATATCGCGCGATAATCGAGTTCAGGAGAAACTCGGAGAGGGTAAAGTAATGGGCGAAGTTTTGGCAGCAACCAGTGTTCGCGGTTTATGCCCGTTTATATCGCCTCCTCGTTGCTAGAGAGGCGGTCTTAAAACCTCTTAAATTCAGCTTAAAATTTACGACGATACTCGTACTCCGTTTTCGCATAATAATTTCTTCCCGCGGAACGCATCGTCCCCCGAAAACTCAAGTTTCGCGCGGCAACGCGTATTTTCTGTTACGTTTTGCTACGCCGTGCGCGAAACTCTGCCATTTTAATCGTATCTCGCGATAACTGCTCGGACCATAAACGCAAGCATTTTGCATCCGACTCGCGTTACACGATGAAGAGAATGTTTTGAAGGAAACGAGGAGTCGCGCAGGACACACACACACACATACAGAGTTCGTAGGAAAATGTATACGTTCTCTCTTTCTCTCGTTTGTCGTTCAATGGTATACCTTTCCATAGTGTTCGCTAGGCTACGGTTATATTGTTAGGGGGGCATCTGGAAGCCATATAACGCGTATCCCGTTAAAAGAAAGGTACTCTCCCTTTTTGCCACGGCGTTCTGCAAAAGCGAATTACCCCCCCAAGCTTATGAGAAGACACGCAACCGTGGAGGTCTATTCTTACAAGCATTAGTCGGCGAAATATTTTAAATTCTTGCGCGTTCTACGCGTTACTTACTACACGTTACAATAATATCGTTTCGTGAATAAAGATTTTAGCCATCGATACAATTCTTGATCAACGAGGTCACGTACGCGTGACAGCCGCCTAACTTCTACCGCGACGTCCTACGGAAGGATTTCTCAACGATGATTGCGATTGCATTAACGCGAAAATTGAAACGTATAGAAATGTAGGGCACCGCGTCCTCGAGTATTATATTCGACGCTTTGTTCCATCGCCAGAATGTCAATCGATGCACGCTAATGAAAAGCGATTTGCAAACAAGAGTGTAGCTCGACGTGTAGCTCGGAAGCGAATAAACGCGCCGCGGCGAGATACACGCGACTGAATCCGCTCGCGAGACCGAATTAGCGTCGACGCTAACAAGATCCGCTATTCTACGTGCCCCGGCGTTACAAGCGTATTCGGAACAAACGAGCATGACCAAACGTGATTTCGAAATCTCTATCAAAACGCTGTAACGTGGACCGCGAGTGCCTTCGAGCAACAGTACTTCGTTTAAATGAATAAACATGCAAAGCGCCCACAGGTTCCTACTGCAGAATCCTAAATTCAAATAGCTAATCGTCAGGGGCTTTCCTAGGTATACTTCGGTGCTCGGGGCAATAATGCTATTCGGTGGCCTTTTGTCAATACGTTTCACGGTGGATACGCATATGCCATTTCCGTTATTCGATTCTTATTCGTAAAGAATTTTGGGACGTGTCCTTTCTGCTCTCGTTTTCTCACAGCCCCGTAAATCATAATAGATTACGTTACTCGAAATCGGGATTTGATACAAGGACACTCTGACGTTTCAGCATTTCCGTTTCGAAACGCGCGTTTAATTCCTAGAGCCAACGTGCAAAAGCGTACGACGAGTAACTGTGCAAGTTCGTAGAACAATACGGGAAACCGGTCAAGATAAAGCTGTTATCCGAACGAACCTGTCGCCAGTGTCGTGTACTTCAAAGCAAACAGGTGTAACTAAATTAACGGGAGAACCCGATGTGCCTAGCGCCGAGCACGTAACTCGTAATTGTTGGACGCGACATTCGTTTAGAATGAGACAGATGAACGTGGGACGGGATTCGCCGGTGACTCTTCAGAAACAAGTTCGTTATTCCCTTTGACGAATCTAGCTTCGAAAGCGATCGCCGGACAACTGTAGTTTGACCAAAATCAACTGGTCGTCCAAAGCCGCTTCTCCGATTGTGAATCTCGCCGGGCATTGGGCCTACTTTTACACCACGTTCTCAACGCGGAAAGTATTTTTTTTTCTCTTTTTTTTTTTTTGCTTTTAAAGCAACGCTGTCTAATTTAACCTTTCGAGAAGGAAAGTCTGTAAACGCTGATCGACGATTCGAGTCGAGAATCCCATCCCTATGAATAGCATTAATGGAGCACGGTACAAACAATAATTTCAATTGTTCCACACTTTTTACTCAAGTAATTTTTCTAAATACTAGTACATTCGTAAACGAATAAAGAGATTGTTCCCCTTCCGGGTATCCGCCTAGAGCATAACGCATCCGTGTCACCGCGTAAAATTAACATGAGACGTATCCAGAAATGTTGGAGTAAAGGCGTACGGTACGAAACAAATCTGAATTGCAATATCGACGAAGACAACATCTGCCAGCAAGTTTATGCGAAGTTACGAGATAGAGTTTGAGAACAGCCAAGAGAAATGGGTGGGGATAGGAACGTCTCGATGGCCTCGAGCGACCAGTTGATTCCGTTCCGACTGTAAAATCACCCGGGGCGACACGCTGTACGTATGCAGATACGCGAGACAATTTTGAAAGCGTCGATATCTCGTTTCACATCGGAGTCGTTGACTCGGACTGCTCCCGCGAGTCGGGCACGCTTATCTGTGTTTACCAGCACAAATGGAGGCGGAAAGAGAGGGATAAACTAGTAGGCGTACACTCGGCGCCAATAGTCTTGAGAGCGGTATCGGGTTACGCGCGATTGTTGTAATAATTACGTGTCAATCATTCTTGAGTTCGTACGTGTTACGCTATTATTTAGGCCGCGCCCAGTGGCGCAGACACATTGTCTACGGTCCACGGCGAATGGCTCAAACGAGCGACGACGCCGCGCAAACGTGGGCAGATGCATTTTGGTAGCTCAACCACCAGCGAACAATCAACGATAAATAGAAACTCTTCGCGGCGATCCATTCGATTTATTATTAGAACCTTATTATAACTCGAATAAAGCATTGAAAGATTTTCGTTTCCTAATTTCTAATGCGCTCGAGTATTCCCGGTTAGAGTGCGTCGCTGGCCCACAGACGACGAGAGGCCATTAAAACAAATCGTTCGAAAACAGTTAAATCGCTGGCGATTTATAAAAGACAAACCCTGTCCAGGATTTTACCTATTAAACTAATGCCCTTCTTAGAAGCTCATTTGCCTTTTACGATCGTCCCGAATTCCCGGACTTCCACGAATTCCTCGATTTCCGTTATGCCTTCTATCCGGCTGTAAACGAAGCGAACAGCCCCGTGAGTCGACAGGGCGTTAACCATTGTTCCCAATGACCCGTTACATTACATTCGTTTCACACCTACCGGCGCTGCTGAATAATGCAAAAGCGCGCTTTTCGAAATTGCACGCGGTTCGTTTGTCGCGACAAAGAGCGAGCGACGTCACCCCGTCGCCGACAATGTAACGTGGGATCTGTTGCGAGATAAGGGACTGGATAGGTTGGTCAAATAAGGGTAGTTCGTCGAATGTAACAAGCCTGGAGTCATCCAGCTGCCAGATTGGTGTTGACTCAAAGATTTAGTCGCTTTCACCGATTATTGCGATCTTCTGTGTGGGGACTTTGCCTCTCGTCTCGCTTTATACCTGTTAATGTGTAGGCGTTTCTCTTCTGTTCATAAAATTCTTGATGAAACATACAGTTTTAGTCCGCAATACTCTATTCTCTGCTGTACGTTAGGAACGTAATCTTTTACCCGCTTATTCCATCCGTTCTCACAAGGGGAAGCCGCGGATTATGAACCGGGTTTTATTTATCCCTTTTTGTTAGATATAGAAAAGGGCATTCGGAACCACTTCGGAAAATAATATGGAGCAGCACTCTTCTGTTGTGGCGAAACGTATTCTTGAAAATGTAAAAATGGTAAATGTAATTGCACGAAACCATAGACTCGTACAATATCCCTGGCATAAAACATTATGTTTCTTTTCTACGGAATATTACCTGTAAGAGTGTCGGGTACAAACACAATAGACGATTAAATGAAATTTTATTCGTTACTCGATTACAATTCGTCGAATGAATGGCATTCATTGAGTTTATAACCTTCTTGTTCCAAAGATCACGATCCAGTTCCACCCTCTGGTGAACCGCTACCAGAGGGTGGAACTCGTTTATAACCCTCTCTTCGTTATCCGGGTCATGAAGAAAAGGGTACCCGAGATCCGCCAGACTCCTTGACGTAAAAAGTTTCTCTTGGGTCATTTTTACTGCCGGAGTCTAATAGAACCCCCTCAGGAACCTGATACTCTCTCAGTAATAGAACAATGGATGAATTGACAAGGGGTTAACTTTTTAACATTGTTCTTTAAGGATAACGAGTTCTTAATTTGCATTCATTAGAATAAACGCCGTTGGAGACTGTATAATTTATAAACGAAGAAGATACACACAATCAGGGAGAAAATTAAGCCAACAAGGAATGGAAATGGTTTGCCATTTGCGTTTCATCAAAACAGTACCATCGGGGGTAAATTAAATTCTATTTATTATGTATCCTCATGGTACGCGGAATATTCAATCAATGATTGAAATTAGTATTAACATTACTGTATCGGCAAATTGTGTTGAACGAACAAGGCGACCGATCGAAGGGGGATACAATTAGGTGGACGCGATAGGAAGAACACATCATAAATAATCAATTTGTAATTAATATGTAGAGTTACCGTTTTTCGTTAAAATTACTGATTCTAAATGATTCATTAGTTTGTCGATATTTTTAAATGCTGTTAAAAAATTCTGTTTTGTTGGGTCGTTTATCCGATAGTAAAAAAGTGGCATGAACTAATTACGGCTGAATTCTTGGGTAGGTCTAACGAACAGCTGTGCAAAGTTTCATCGATATCGCGTGCCACGAGTCGATTAAAAGGCGATTGCTGATTTGGATCCTCTTAGTTATTTTGTAACGCGAAGAAAACAATGAAAAATAAAAACAATCTCTGGGAGACAAGAAAGAGGGAGTACGAAAAAGTAATTGAAAGGGGGAGTGGGAAGCGAAGAGAAGCGAGAGGATCGGTCGCAGCATTCAACGAGTTGCTATTCTACGAGCTGGTTTGCATAAAATGCATTGTAATCCCTGTGCACAATGCAGAAAGCTCAAGTTTTACCTGCCGGTGTAATTAATGCCGGGCCCTCCGGACAGTCTCGGTTCATGCAGACGGGGCTCAATGATAATTCGCAAAATGGAACAGCCTCGCTGTGTTTTCGCGCGGCATCACAAAGACACCGTGTCTCCTTTTGTATCGACGTGTCGAGACTGAGAGTGTACATCGAGAACGTTATCAGAAGGAATTGAGTTCGTTCGCTTTCGAAATCCCTTTCCGTGTACCGTAATTAAAGACACTCGTTCCGAGCGAAGTACTGCTGGATTCTTCTTGTCCAAATTAGTTTGGCGTGTAATGATTTTGGCGATCGTGCAATATTGCTAATGCAATGTTCCCACCCTAATGTACACTCTCGTCCATAAGTATTCGGAAATCTTAGCAAATTCAGATATATATTTACTTTCTAAATGTTTCCCTGCGTTATTACTCTATTCTAGAATCTTTAAATCCCACTGCAATATCACATTTGTAGTTTGTAGTTACGTTGTACATCCAAGTTCTCGAGTTTAATGAACTTTGTTACCGAGCTCGTTGTTCATTCATTTTCTTGCGTCCATTGCACTCGTACGGCGAATTCTGTCGTTCGGCGAGTAAATCGGAGCGCAACGCGGTGGAGTTCGCGACAGACAAGAGCGTGGCGCGTAAGATCGAAGTAAACGGAAACCTTCGTTCGGGCTTCTATGGATATTTGATTACACGCTCTAATTCGCGAGCGTGTATCTGTCTCGGAAACGTATCGCGATATTGCGTCGTCGAAACTGTATACAGAGAGGCTGCTCGGAGGCGATACGGAGAACGAAAAGGGAAAGCCATCGAGCAGCCGGATATCGAGTATCTCTCGTTCTCACAAATCTTCAGTGTCCCTAATCCACGTGGCTGGCTCGCCGGTGAACGAAACGCCGGGGCCACAATAAAATAGGAACGAGTGAATGAGCAAATACTACGTCGAACACGGGGAGTACGCCCTTCCATTCAGCAACGCGACCATATCGCTCCCACCTGTTATATCCGCCAGCAGTTTATGTTTCCTAGCCGCATTAACTTTCCTCTCTCCGCTGTTACGAACTTCCTGCCGCCGATTTTCTGAGTCGCCTATCTCATTTGAGGTTCGTTACGAAAGAGGCGTACGTACATTGTATCAAATAAATGGAATTTCTGCAATTAATATTTAAAGGTACAGTGGAACCTCGTAGTGCAGTTTGGTTAATAGATTATTAGCTAAAATAATCGGCGTAATCTAAGACAAATTTAAACTACCGTCTATGTTCATGTACATATACCAAATTACTTTGATTTATCTTTAACAGATTAGAAAGGGAGTGATTTATCGTTGACTTGCCCAACATGTTTGTTTACTGATCAGTCCCTAATGATCTGGCACGGCGGTACCTGTTCTATAGCACTTCAGAGATTATAAAGAAGCTAACAACGAATCTTCGAGATCGTATATTTTTACCTTAAACTTGAGGAAGAACAGATGACATTGAGACGAGTTTTATTTATTTCGATTTTTCCCCATAAAATCCGGAATTAAAATCTTTTTTGAAAGACTTGTATGTCTGCTGTAAAGGGAATGGATGAAGGGCGTCATATTTCGTTATTACCCTGGGCTTCAATATACGGGCACGGCCCTGAAGTACGGGTCACTTCACGTCAAATCGATCACTTTTGTACTCGATATCAGAGATTCTGTTGAAATTGAAATATGTTATGGCCCGTGTAAAAATAGACGTGATTTAAGTTATCACTTTGTAATTTTCGAAATTGTTTACAAAATACAGATCCATCAAATTGGCAATTTTCATCACTTTTTGTGAAAACTGCCGTCGCAAAGGAATGCCATTTTCCAATACAAAAACATTAAAAGTACAAATTTGATCTACGAATGAAGTTTTAAAAAGTTAGAAAAAATTGTTTCCCCATATCATGTGTCGGGTTTAATTAATCGATGCTTCAAAATTGTAGCTGGGACAATCCGCTAAACGACGATAGGTATGTTTAATGATTCAAGATAAGCACGCCAACCAGGATAACTACTGCATTTATTTAAACGACAATCCGGACTATGATTTTCATACATCATTTGACACAGAACACATTTGTAATCTCATGTATTCTCAATATTATTTCTATCGCTTCATCTATCAGACTTTATCGCGTGTAACATTAATTTTACATTTTGATTAATGATACGGACATAGATAGAGTCTATAACACTAGAATCTGCTAAAACACGCTCCTCTGGTTTCAGAGGCAAAGCGATATTACATTAAACTTTATTATTTGGAAATTATACTTTAAAGTATTTACACAATTTTGTACAAGTCCACAAGGCATAAATAAAAGAACAGGTCAAAGATTGTTACTGTCTTTGGTTTACTCAGAAAGTGGGCGTAACTATATAAACTGTTAAGCAGTACAAAGGGTACAGGAAAATAACAGAAACAATTTTCCTGAGGGATACATAATCCTATTGCCTCGACTACAATAACGAACCACTTCGTTTAATACCTTTTATAGTACAAAGGACATTTGGGTTTTCGGAATCCACCAAAGGGGAATGGTCGATCGGCCGGGTGTATTTACCCGAGTCGTTGCACATCGTTATATTTGTTGACTTGCCCCGACCACAATTTCAGGATTTCCACAAATACGAATAGCGCTATCGAAAAAAAAAAACAGAGAATATGAAAATATTTTGTTCGAGTTTAATAAAAATATTTCACAGTTATAGAGATAAACAGTCGTTTACGACGGTGGTTTTTTATAAACAGTGTTGAAAATTGCTAACAGAGTCTGTATTATTTAAATAATTTCCAAAATTGCAAAATGATAACGGAAACCACTTTCATTTTTACATGGACTGCAACATATTTCAATTTGAATAAAATCCCTGGTATCGAGTACAAAAGTAATTGATTTGATTTCAATTGGTGTAAGGGTTATAAAATGAACAATATATCAAAACGAAATGAAATTATATTGTATTGATTTGTTATATCTAGTCTAAGATTCAAATATAAGCTTATTCGTAATAGTATTGTAAAAAAGCGATTTAATTTTGATAAATAACGTTGCGAGACGACAGTTAATTGAAAACGTCGAGTGCCTTAGTACTTTTGAGCGGGAGTGTATACACAATTTTATTATCTAGCCAATTAACGCTTATCAATATTCTTTAGTCGATTGAAATGCAAATACTTTTGTATCTCGAAACGTAGATAAATGAACTTACGCCACTTTCGTAATGAACGATTCGTATCAAACATTTGAATAAGAAAGCAATCGTCTACCGCCTGAAAATTTGGTGAGGAACGCTATACATCCATTTTCCTTTATACCGTTACCGATTTTCGAGGATTACTTTTACCGTTAAAATCGTCGTTCCCTGGGCGCGCGTTGAATATTATTTTCGTCGTAAAGCAGATTGTCCCCGACTTAACCCAGGGCTTGATAAATAAACGTTTATGACGCATGGGTACGACGACAGGGGTGCAATATACACGACGCGCGTGAGGTGCAATAACTACGGCAATAAATATAAGAGGTGTATTCGATTTTCGAGCAGCCGTGCCTCCCTAATGACCCTGGCTCTCGTCCCCAGCTCGACGGCACCCAGTTTCCATGTACGCTTCGTCTCGTTGTCCTAATCGAAAGATGGATATCTCGAAATTAAATATGACTCGTGTTTAGGGGTACCACGATGCCCTGGATTGCTGAACTGCTTATTTCTTCGACGCGGAACAGAGAGAAGGAATACAGAGTACAAGGGAGAGAGAGTAAGGCCAGAGGGAGAAGATGGGAACGGAAGAACGCGGAGGGAAAAAGGGGGCAGTGTCTGTGTGAAACAGCAGGAACACCCACCTTGATTCGATACCTACGTTCCAGGCGATCGAAAAAAAAATCCATCGCGAGCGTCCCTCGAGAAAATAGAGTAATTTAGATAACAGCCGTCCCTCTCCCTCCCCCGTCCCGGTTGCCTATGTATATCACCGACGAAGTTTCTCGCGTAACGTGTCTCTGGAGGCATGATACACTTGCTATTGCGCTCATCGTCGTGATTGGGTACGTTTACAATGCTGAGACATTCTGCTACAGAATGAACTTGAAACCCTTGAAAGGGTTTGATTTTAATGAGACACCGTGCGTAGACAAAAGGAGTCTTTCTTTCGAAAGAACGTCAGCTTCGTATACGTAATCCAAAAACAGCATAACGATACATTATACCAAATCCTTTTCGAGCGCATAAGCCGTAATCGAACGAAGATAATCTTGTGTTCGCTAAACGAATCGAATCATCGATGCGCGCGCGCGCCATGAATATCGGAAGAAATAATTCCCGTTGCAATCGATCTATCGTGTTACCGCAAATTACGAATAATTGCAGTCGAATGCCGCTTGTTTTCGTCTCGATCGTTCCAGTGTTCTCCGCGCCGCTCGTTGCAGCGGAGTGGATACCAAAACAACGGTGCACGCTGCGCGCGTTGTTGCAGCAGTGTAAACGTACCCATCGAGAAACGATGAGAGACTTCGAACTCGATTACCCGCGTTCTAGCCGGTATCCGTGCGATCAAGAACCCGCGCGATTCTCTTTGGATCACGCCACGTGTTCCAGCGTAAAAGTCGATCGCGTAAATTTCGTGAAAACGAACGTTCGGGGTTCGGCTTATCACCGAAAGTCTTACTGCAATTCGCCTCTCGCCGTGGTCTTTTCTCTTCGTTCCCTTACCTGGACGAAAGTTAGGCTTTCTCTGTCGCGTACCGGTGCCCCCACTCCGTCTTTCGTCCACGGTGCCCCCTCCAAGAGTCGGGCAGGTAACGTGCCAACGCCAGGCAATGGCGCCTTAGCGGCTGCACCTGGGCTAACCGTTCGCCAGGTGAGCGGGCACGGCGATTGGTCGAGTCGCGCAAAACCGCCCGCTGATTGGCCGATATCGCGGTTCTGCCGGTACGGGACTTTAATCTCGTTCACCGTAGGCGCGCTGCTGCTCAGTTCAACTTACCTTAGCCGCACGGACGGACGGTTGGCCACGCAACTCGCGCCGGACATTCCACGAAATAAGTTGCGTCCAGCTCCTTCCGGCCGTTTGCTACGCGACGGAGTTCGTTCTCCTGTCGAGTGACGTGCGCGGGCGTCGACAGAGTCGCGGTCGCCGATGTTTCGATCGCGTCGTGCGTGATCGCTGGAAAACGGCAGGGAAGATCGACATCGGTTAGGAGATCGCGTCGTGTGTGCGCGCGCGTTCACTCCCTCTATCTCTCTCTCTCACCTCCCTCCGAGTGGTTTGTGTGTATATACCTGTGGTACGTAGCGTGTACGAGCGAGCGGCCGCAACGCGTGCGTGTATAGCGGCTCCGCTTCTTTCTCTCCTCTTCTATCTTCTCGTACCGTCTGCGTTCCGTGCGCGTGTTCGTGATTGGTCGGTGCGTGGCATTTTTAAAAAGTCGTCCGCCTGCTTCTGTCCGTTATAACCCGACAGTGCGAGAGAGACAGATCCGACGGCGGGGGGAGAGGGCGATGTCGCGAAACCGCGAGTGAATCGATACACAAAACCGCGATCCACGTTCGAAATAATGCCGATGCGACGACCGGCGATCGTACGCTGGTGAATAACGTCCCACCGGTTCCGCTGTTTTTTATCAACAGTCGAACGCGGGGCACCTAACCTATACAGGGGCACGCATGAGATCCGAGAAAGGAGGGTTCTACGGGGGGCCACGTTACCGGCTCTTTCGCGGCCAGAATCGCTCGGTGCACGCTCGTTTGTACGTCGACGGAAAATTCGATCACGCTGCAGGAAAGTCATCCTGACCCGGCAACGCTGCAACAACGGCTATCACATTGCTGACAGGTAGAACGCGGCGCGAAAAGGAGAGGGTAAGGAACCGGAGCGTGTAAGAAAGACAGGGAAAGAAAGAGGAAAGAGCGACTCGCCGCGTGCAGTTCCTTTTTGGAACGTATGCCCCCCTCCCCTGTTGGTCGAGTGACATATGCGTGTGGCGCGTAGATTCTTTGCCAAAGATAAGTCGCCGCGAAACTGAGTACCGGAAAGCGGCCGATATTCGGGAAAAGTTTCTGGATCGTCGCGACTGGAAGCGAGAAAAGGAAAGAGGGAAAAGAAGACGAGGAATATAGTTGCGGCGGTGATTTTCTGATCTCTCTTTGGAGGTGCGCCTACTACGGTGCTTCGTTCGTGCTGGTGGAGTGTGGTCGTGCCACAGTGTGTCGTAGTTGTGTGCCGGTGCGGGGTGAGGTTAGGATCGTGCAGAAGAGAAAGAAAGGATCGTAGAGGGGGGCAGTGGGCAAGCAGTAAACTGCGACACCGCGATTAAGTGCAAACGAGACGAAATATCCAGGCAGGAGGACACCGAAGAAGAGCCGCACGCGATCGCCGAGAACTGGATTACACGGGCGACTCGAGAATCGCCAAAATTTTGCCGGTTTATAAAAAAGGTGAATACTCGCGTCGCTGTTGTCGGTCGTTGCCTTTTACCGGACGATAGCGAGCTTTATCTGCGATAGATCGACCCGACTCGCGCCTATTTCTCGTTGGCTAATATCCGAATCTATATTTTTTTCGTTATCGTTGTTGTTTGGATTTCCGGAACAGCTTATCGTACAAACTCGATAAGCTGTATTCGATTTCACCCTCGATATTTATTGCAACGGTAACCGGCGATCGAGTACCGTCGCTTCTTATCTGTGCCACCCATTTAAATTATGAAATGGAGTACCATTGTGCGAGCCCTAGATACATAAATATAACATATATTCATAGAATCATAATGCTGCAAGATCATAGAGTAGTATTTTAGCGATAATGTTTATCGAATTTGACCAATGGGAGCGCGGTGGACGGTGATATTTTAGATAAATGACCATTAAGCCACATAAACTGATCTCATATCGATGTTTTGCTTCTTTTTTTACGTGACTTTTTCGAATTTGCGTTTCACGACAAAAGAAAAGTTCGTTCGTTCGCTGTTTAACCTCGAGCGTCTCGGTCCGCCTAACCTTGAAATCCCACTCGTCGCCTCTTGCGTGTTTTTAAAACACTCGATCTTGGCTCTCGTGGGACACGCGCATGCGCTGTACAACCGTTGGCCCTTTTTTCTTCTTTTATATCCTCTCTGTCTACCTCTTTCGTTGCCGCGTACCTGTGCTCTCTCGTGGCTTCGGCAAAATTTCAATTAAAATCCTCTTCCCGGTACCGGTGACACCGGTAAGCTCGATTTAACTTTCAAATCGAATACGTTGGCATCGAAAACCAAAGGGCGGTCGCATTTAGCCGCGGGCCAGCGCGACGCGTAGATTGTGCAGAATTTGAATCTGTTTCAACGGCGTTTCGCGCGCATTTTATCTGCTCCTTTGGAACTCGTCGAGGAACTCGAGCTAATATGGACGTAATTCGGTTCACCCACCAAACTAAACAGAAGTAACAGGGGTACATTCTTGTTTACATACTGTAAACATTTGCTGGACTTGTAGATTAGTCACACCCTCGCAATCAAGCTATTTTTATAGAGTCTGAGTTTTCATAAAGTTCCCTGAACCTAGAATAACGGATAAGATGTTAATCATTGTTATTGCCGTTGTTAAAAAGCTTACATGGCGGTTTTATTACTTGGAAGATATTATCTTTGCACTTAATTTATGTCCGAGTAATACTAATTCTAACTTACGATCGGTAAAAGTAGCTGATTTTTATCTTAACCTCTTCGTGTTCGTTCTATCTTTTTCGATACACAGCAATTTCAACAATACCGCTCGCATTCTCCACTGTAACCATATTACTCCGAATTTTCTTACCTATGGAAACGCGTTGTTTGGAAAACTCTGTTGGCGTTGAATGGAATTTTCTGCAACTTTGCGAGCTTCCCACGAAGCGGAACAAAAGATGTTTCTTGCAGCACTTATCAATACCATACGATCGATCTTCCACGATGACAGGGGCTAATATTCTTGAATTGTATACATCGCGTGTGTTGTCCGCACAATACCAGTCTTCGCTATTGTGCATTCAACCGTGTTTGCGTGGTTCAAGAATCAACGGTTCCTGGAATATAATAAGCGCTACGAGGAAAAATAATCGTTGCGAAGTACACCTCGATGGTTCAGATTTGTCTTTAGGCCAATTTACGTTTTCCTATGGTGTCGCGAGCCACTTACTTTTACCGAAAATCACTCGTAATGTTTTTGATTAATCGTTCAAGATAAGATGAATAGAGATCTGAATTTTGAACGAAAGTCTAATATTTTGCGTCGTACGTCTACTTACTCGCGTAATTAGTCTCATTCCGTACTGGAAATTGTGGAAGTCGCTAATTTCGTGGCGCTTCTGCGGCGGGCACCATTTATTCAACCTGTCGTATACTTTGCTTGACAGTCCTGTACGTTTCAGAGCAGTAATAACTCTTTTCCGTCCGAAATACCGCAGAAACGTTAGGAAGGGAACGTACCCACGAAATTACGACGATTAGCCCGCGCGATTCGCTTAAGCTTCGAGGGGGGACCGCTTATCCAGATCAAAAAAACGAAAACACGAAATTGACCCTCAAGAACTTCTCCGACGCTCTCACCTGCAATGGTTCTTCCACTTATTCTTCAAGTCTGTTGATCGAATCGGTCGTTTTAGAAAAATCTAGTTTCCATAAATCGTAATTAACGATTAAAAAGATACGATGAAATACATTAGAATCTACGTCACGTTTGTAATCACTGTTTTAAAAGAATATATTCGAAAATTAGTACAGTTCTTAATCGTGTAAGAATTTTGATGACTATAAGAAAAAAAAATAATTTAGATCCAACGGTGTTGTCGACACCGTAACACGATCGTTCGTACCGATACAGTAATGGAGACTCACTGTGCTAAATTGGTAACCGCCTATGCCTAGAGCCATATATCGTTATCTTCAGTATTTCAAGCATTATCGCTAGCCTCTATCAAAGTTTACTAAAAGTTGATCGTCACAATCGGGCGTGTCTCCTTACGAGATCAAAGTTTTGCTACGATGACGCCATTGACCGTATCGCGCGCGGTTCCGTCGAAGTTAATTGTGTCTGGGATAAATTACGTTTGGTACGGAAAGTTCTCGGGGCTGAAAGGTTCATCTTCCGTTGATTATTGCGGCGAAGTCGCGGAAGTTCGCTTCAAGAGGATAACACGTTAGAGCTTTGTCGTCGAAGTTCCTTTCAGCGTCACGAGCAGAAAAATAAGCGCTCGGACAAGAATCGACGACCCCCTAATTAAATCTTCGTGAACGTTACGCGGTTCTGTTGGCCACGCCGCATGCACCGAACTAATTTCCGCAGCCCGAGATCAATTTTCCATTAATTAACAGCCGGTCTCGGTGAATTTTAACCGTGCGCCAGCTCGGCGTTTCCGCGTGTAGCCGATGGTCGTTGCACTCGTAGTCTCGCTAATTGAACAGTTTCGTCGTCGCGACTTAATCCTCGTTCTGTTCGTTACGATGCTGCAGAGCTACCTTGTACTCTAAGACAACGTTATGAATCCACTCGCCGCAGAGATGCGCAAGAATTATTGTTAGTAAAACATGTCTTAATAACGATTAAACGGAACAATTCAAACTATTACGAAACGATATTTTGTTAGATACGTTGCTCGACTTTTCTTACTTTTGCATCTTTAGCAGATAAACATACGACAATATTGTCCAGAGACTCGACCTTTTTTAACCGAGCATACGTGGCGGAGTTGAAATGTAGAACGTAACCCTACGGGCATACTCTTGTTTTCCATTAACGCCGAGAACACTCTGGATCTTTTAAGTCCAGTTAAGGTTTCCAACGTGTTAAAGTGCTTCAAAAGTACTGACAATAATTTACGTATGATCTCTGATATCTCAAGAATGTATTACAATGACATCTGTAAATGAAAATGCACCTGTTACGCTAACATTCACAAAAACAGAACTAAATATAAAAGTATGCAATAACAGCAGGACGAAAAAAAATGCAATGTGCCATGTGAAGCATAGTAGGAATACTCGAGTGAAACATACGTGTTGAGAATATGTATTTCGAAAGGGGTGATCCGGTATGTCACCGACGCAACGGTTCGAATATTTGAATGGGGCATACGCGTCCCGCTGACCATGAAAGGGTTAATAAATGCCTGATTGTTTATCGAAACGATGAACGTTCTCGGAATAATTTCACCGACTCCTGTTCTAGACGCTCATTCACGTGTTTTCTCACAACGGTTGCGCAACCATTCTCCGTTGCGAAACTTTTACTAGCTCACAGACACCGATGTCTCTGAATAATTCAACGGCGGGAAATATGCCTAGGCAGTCATTGACACCTCCTATCGGGAACGCGTTTCTCGCGTCCGCGTTAATTGTACCGGTCGTCGTTGGATCCCGCGAACGTGGAAATCGGTCGATGGTTTCCGTGAAAAGTGGGGGAAAATGGTGAATGATACTCGCGCTCGGTCGAGTACGCGTGACCAGTTCGTCGTTTTCCGTTTCCAGTTAGCTCCCTCGGCACTTCCGTCTATCACATTTGTTGTTCACTCGAGTGAAACGATTGGCCTGAATCCCCGGCGATCGAGTAGACGCGAAACACGCCCGTGAAACGCGTGCGTCCGTCCGTTCCGTGCATCGTCGTTGAAATTTTACGACTCGGATTACGGAAGCGACTTACGTGAGTTCCTCGTTGATCGCGTAACCGTAATAAATGATTTTTTCTTTCTTTGTTTTCCAGGGGGACGCGCCGACAGAGATGGCATGAGGGACGGTTCCGGCAACGTTGCCGAGGTGGTGAGTATTCTCTATTGTTATTTACACATAAGACGGCTACACAAAGGCGGATAAATTATGCTACCTTTGATTTAGATCGCTAGTATCGGACTGGTATGGGAAAGATTCTCTCTGGAATACTCTATAACATTCCACAATCTATATTATATTTAATCTATCGCTCAACTATTCACAGTATTATCGAACATAAACCACATTTTTCATAATTTAACTGTCGTATGGATACTTGCATTTTCTTAAATGGAATCGTGTATTTTTTTTTAATTGTACCCATTCTTCTCGCTGTTCCACGAATAGAAGTATTAATGTGTAGCCATTGAAAAAGTGATATTTCATATTTCGCGTTGGGAAATTATTTTATTCCAGTTCCATGTAACAATAACACGGGTTCTGTAATTTCAGAATTCAAGGAACGGTACTTTGGCTAATGTTCAATTCCGTTGTTTCGTTTTCTTATCGAACCAGTGGGATTGAGTTGTATGCATGCTGCTATATTTAATTTCGTTTCCCGTTACCATTACCGTTTTTATAAATACTCCTTTTGGTTTTATAACCGAGCTGTACTCTATTATATAACTGCGATAATAAAAAGCTATAGAATGAAGTGACCTTAGAGGCCTTATATTATCGCATTCAAACGCATAATGTATGTTTCTCGTTAATTGAAACAAAGTTTTATTCTACATTTTCCGTTTATATTTCCATGAGAGGTTCCTCTCTAACAAATCTCAATTATTTAATTGTGAATTTAAATTATTTTCACGAGGGAGCAAACGAAAATGTCTAAACGAAAAAATATGGATCATTTCGATGTACAACTAAACACCGTGACTCCCGAATCGCGGGATACATCGAAATCGAGCTTCCAAAGTGCCATTAGGTTTCGCTTCCAGGGATGAAACTCCCATTTTTCGTAAGTCCTCTTTCGCGACTCGCTTCGTACACAAGTTCTTGGATTCTTCTGTTTTGGCATTCGCCTTGCGATAAGTTAACTGGACCTTTGAGAGCGTGAATAGGGCTTCTCGCGAGCCAGTGTAGCCAGAGAACGGCGAATAGGTACGCAAAGTATTTTCGAAAGCCCCGCGGCTATTGGCGCCAGGAAGTAGGCTACCGGGTTAATACATGGCGGAGAGAAGCGACGAGCGTGAGAAGGACGAGCAGAAAAACGGAGAGAAATTTCAGATCCGTCTAACTTTTTGCCACGGGAAGATCTTTAAACGTTGATATTTAGTAAATTACGATGACTGGGAATAAGAGTAGAAAATGCCTCCCGTGTCGACTACCTTGCTATACCTCGATATCGCGGATCTTCTGGCTTCGTTTCTGCTCGATACTTACGAAGTTGACAATACTGGAACAGTTTACCAATTTATCAAGACGCAATTTGGATAATGAATTTTAAACCTGTTTATTATACGAATCCATATTAAGCAGCAATTAAAAATTTATTGCGTACGCGTGCAGTAGAATAGGACTTGGACGTTGGCGTAAGTAGAAACAGTGGGTAGTGGACAGACATACCAGAGCAACTCGTACTCTTCGATAGTACGCGTATCCTTCATTTTCGACTTATTTTATCATGTAGAATTTACCCTCAGCTCGATAATACCACACTCTGCGGGATAACCTGTATAAAAAAAATTAAAAACTATGGTTTATAGAGGCATTATTATAATAACAAATAAATACAATCTCCCTTATCTATGCCACGTTGATAAATAGTAACCAATCTACATCGTACCGTGGTGGTCTACTATAAACGTTTGTGCGGTTACTTTGGGGTTAAAGATCTATACTGAAACGATCGTCGATTCATTGAGGATCGGTTAATGGTGTATATTGTCGAAACAAAAGCATTGCAATTCAGTTAACGATACACGGTTGAGCTGCGTTGAATCGATGAAAGCACGGTGCTTGTTCTCCAGTCGGCTGACCTTGGCGGAATCCAGTGAAAAGTAAACCGAGAAATATGGAAGGGGAGACGCGTTCGGGTTCAACATACTTGCTGGATGAGTGTCACCCAGATTCGCAGTGTGTCGTACGTGCATAAAATGGGGTAAAATTGTACGCGTCGGAAGGTCGTACTTGAATTTATTTATTTATCTTGCGGGAACAAGATGTCACGCGACGGGTATAAATATATGCAATTACAGAACTTGATCTTACCAATTGCAACATGTTTACATAAATCGGATTTCAAGAATGCATCGTTTTTCTTAATACCAGAGTAACTCATCTTTTTATATTACTGGACAAATATTTTGCAAACTAATAAAGGTTTACTTTTCACTGTAATTTCCGCTAACTACTATATTCCTTTGCCAGCAAATTGCCAGGTTCTTAATGCCACGATCATAAAAACTTGAAGGACTGGTATTAAGCTACACACGCACACAAATTCATCCATCTTTGTACCTCGTCGAAATTTCTTAGACAGTTTTGGATCGGTACGAAGGCAATCATACATTGCGAATCGTTTGAATATTATTTACAATAAATTGTTAGTGGACAGAAGCTTCTCTGAATGTGGAAATAATCAAAACGAATATAGTAGAAATTCTTTTGAGCAAGAGAATTCAAGTAACTAATTACGTTTGAATTATTTGTTTTGTTTCGATAAAATGAGTTCGAGCAAAACAATTTTATTCGTCGTTTCTTCGAATGGAGCATCCAAATTCCGTTTCGTCTTGGGTCTCGTGGAAGTATAACGCGCCACGAGTAATGAAGTGTTGGGGAGCGCATGGTCCCGTTATCCGAGTGGTCTTCAATTCATAATTTGAATTTCAAAGTACACGAAAGAAGTGCACGCGGTACATAAAGTTTTACGGTTCAGGCGTCACCCCGGAATTTCCACGCGACTCTCGGTCCCGTGAGACGTCAAAGCATTGCACGAACTAAAACGCGAGAAGTTGCTGGTCTAGCACTGCTCAACGCTGAGAAGGTTAAGCGTTTTTTACGAACTCTCCTGACCCGGTAACTCGGTGAACTTGCACGGAGGATCGTTCCGCTACGCCTACGATATTCTCTTCCTTGCGATTCCGGGCGCCACGAGTATCGTATCCTACAAATAGAAACGGTCGGAAGTGACCCGAACTTGCACGTGGCTTCGAAAGTTTCTCCAACAATCGCACCGAGCAGTCCGCTCTATTTAATCGACCGTGGAAGCGTCGGCATTGTTGAACCAGACCGTTTGAAGACGCCTCCCTTCGATTTTCTAATCTGTCTGAGAAGTTGGCACTGATCTTGCTACCGAGTTTACCCTAATTTCAATTAAAACCAGACCGCTACGACGGCTCGATTTGCTGATCTTTGAAAAAGATAATCTGGGAGAGTGGGTGTACAAATGTAAAATATAAAATTAAATATGATTTCGTTGCGTTGTCGTTTGAAAAAGAGCATAATTGGCTTCGACGAACGAAAAGTAAAAGAATATCGTTTCGATAACTCGACAAAAAGTACAAGTGCTATTAGAAGAGTACGGCTGGTTAAGCCTAGCTGCACGCAGAATCACCGCCATTATACGATTTCGCATTTATCTGTTCGGCTGAATCGCGTAAAATTGTGCATTGTCGGAAAGTAATATTTAATCACAGCTGCAACAGGAACGACAAACGCGGCCCGTGCAGAAATAAATACTCGCGATAAATACGCGGGAGCGCGCGACACTCGAAACAGTGGTCCGCGGAGGCAGGTTGTTTGCAGCGACAATTGTTGCAATCCCCATCGGACAATTCGATAATTCGACGCACCGTGTCTCCTCGTTTTAAACGTTCGACAAATTTCGAGCCGAGCACGAACCACCGGCGTGTTCCAATTAATTTTCGCTCGATGGAGTGCAATGAGCAGGTTGGACGAGCCCTCTTCATCCTGTTACTGTAGAGTCTCGGTGATCAGGACAGAAATGGGCTCGAATCACCGGCAAAGGAGCAAATTTGGAATATTTTTTTTCATATCATCCTCTGAAACGAATTTTAGAAATTGAAACCTCTGCTAGAGTAGCCCACTTAGCAAGGTGTCCATCTGAAAGAAATGATTTCTTTTTCGAAAGTTAAAATACAATTCATGCCTGTCGTCTCAATGACGTCATGTTGCCTCACGTAATGTTCAACAGCATCTTTTTGGTCGCTGTTCCTTGCCTCGAATAGATCATTTGATTGTTCGATTTGAGCGAGGCACTCTTTGTAATTAGAATATTGCTAACGTTTGTAGCCATAAAGCTGCGCGAGACATCCCGCGTATTGCTCCTGCACGCGTAATAATACGGCTACATTAATCGACGTATTTTAAAGCACCTCCGTATTCGGCGCTCGATAGACCGTGGACGATTAACGGCGCTAAATTAATTATCCGATCCGTTCGCGGCGGCATACGTGTGCAAGCAACTAACGGTCCTTGTAAACGTTAAGCTCCTGGTCCCGTAATTGCTGTATCGACGACAGAGTCTCCGGAACATTCTTGGTAGTTGAATTTCAAATTCGAGCTTGTCGAATAGACTTTTGTGATTCCAGATTTCGATCATTCCTCGCGCTTCCAATACTATTTCGATAGACGATTTGAACCGAGCAATAGTAGCGTAAACGTTCATGTTTGAGTTGAATTAGATTTGATTAGTTTGTGGGAACTTTACAATATTGGAATTGGGTTAAGGTAATATGATTCATTCAATCTCTAATAATATTTGATCGAATCAGTTTCTCGTTTGTAATAACGTTTTACTATTTAAGACCGCAGTGACGGTTTCTGTTTGAACAATTTACGTTTATAGATTAAAATTGGGTACTATTATTTTACATGCCTCATGGATCACATTTGTCAGTGATTAATTATGATTGTGTTCAGGATATTAATAAATTGATCGTTTGAAATTTGGCCACGTTTTTGGAAATCTGACTCATTGTGAATCGGGCTGAATGGATATTCGTGAACACTAGGCCATAGAGTCGCAGAATAATGGAGTGAAATTCACTGTTCGCGGTATACTGCGTCGATAACCCATTGCCGCGACCGAGCAATTAATCGGACGATATTATCGAAATCAATTCACCGCGTCAGCAGATAGCAGTTAAAGCGCGACTGATTGAAATATTTGACGGAAGTGAATTAAATTTAGCTGGCGTTTCAAGTACCGCCATTATCTTGTAATAATAACGAGGAGCCAGGATTGTTCCAATAAAAACAATTTTCGATAAAAGAAGTATCAATGTTTTGGACTCAAGGGCTCTTCGAATAAATTTCTTGTCTGATCTATTCAGGGTTTGAATTTTTTTATTTGTAAATGAATACATAATTTTGTATAGAAAATTCCATTATGAAAAGAGGTATTATTATAGAAATAATGCTATAGGCTGTTGTGCAATTTTTTTGAGAAAATTAAACGCGATTATCCGGTTTCATTGATCCAGTGCAATAGCAGTTGACCCTCTATAACCCAGCGAGTCGCGTTCCCATTATTTACATTTTTAAAGTTTTATTTAATCCTATTATCAGTGTGTGCCAATTACCATCTTGAAACAATAGAGTGGCTAACGAAAAATTTATTTACAATAATCACTCAATACAATTTTTTACACCTGGACGAATATGGTTTCCATTTTTATTAAATTTTTCTTTCAATTTGTACTGCATTATCAGTGGCTATCAACGGTCTGTTATATAGTCTTGGCAGAAGCCAAACATAGTTTAAGTTATACAGGGTGTTCGGCCACCCCTGGGAAAAATTTTAATAAGGTATTCCAGAGGCCAAAATAAGACGAAAATCAAGAATACCAATTTGTTGATGAAGGCTTCGTTGAAATTTTATTAACGTTTAAAGTTCTGCCTGTACTGAATTTTTTTCTCGAAAATGCGCAAGATTTCGGGGGTATGTCTATTCACCAAAAATGATCGTAATTGACCCCCGCAACCGAAAATAATTTTTCCAAAACGATTTGAAATTTTTTTTTTCCGTCGAAAAATTTCACACCTTCTTGAATTTTTTTCTAGAAAGTAGGTAGGATTTCGGGGGTATGTGTAATGACCAAAAATGCTTGCAATTGACCCCTGCAACTAAAAATAATTTTTCCAAGACGATTCGAAAGTCTTTTTTTTCACCCAAAACTTTCAGCACTTATTCGAATTTTTTTCTGGAAAGTGGGTAGGATTTTTAATAACTTTTTAACAAAGCCTCCATCAATAAATTGGTATTCTTGATTTTCGTCTGATTTTGGCCTCCAGAATCCCCCATTAAAATTTTTCCCAGGGGTGGCCGAACACCCTGTATAGAGCTGACTTGATTTTGCACGTACGGTTGGGATACATACAATGGCATTTCCCTCGAACTATCACTTTCATCGACCCGAGCTAGGCACATGCCTATACTGTCATTCGTATTAAATCGCGTGCATACGGCCTGTGGACAGAATCGTGTAGAGTATCTCTATCTCCGGACACGATACAGTGTTGTAGAACAAAAAGGATTTCATAGAGTGGAACGTTCAGATAAGGGAAGTTTACGTAACAGACATTTCACTCTGTTATAACAATTGTCAAAATGTGGTCAACGAAAAATCTGATCGCAATAATTATTAATTCTCAAGATGAATACCAGTAAGAAGTCAATGATTATTAAAACCATTGTTCCAATTTATGTTCAATTATCAGTGTTCATCAATGTCCTATTGTATAATTTTGACAGAAGCCAAACGTAGCATGATTTTGGACGTACGGTTAGGGTACATACAATGGCATTTCCCTCGTACTATCACTTTCATTGACCCGAGCTACGTATACGTACATGTGTATGTACATACTGTCGTTCGTATTAAATGGTACGCATATGACCTATGGTCATAATCGTGTAGAGCAGTGGTTCTTAACCTGTATTTCACGAACTTGCACATAGAACTATTTATTTTCATTGCATATATTATGCTTAAAATACTTCGTCTTTTCAGACCTGATTAAGAATGAATTTAATTGAAAAAACTCTCCGAAGATTCTAGTATTCCTTGCAAGAAGCTTATTTTTGTGTTTTGGAGCGATATAAACAATTTTCGACAGTGGTTGAAAAACTTTTAAGAACATTACTCTGAAAAAGGTTCCGCAAGCCCCATTAGACTGCCAAGAGGTGTCGTGGAAAAAAGGGTTAAGAACCACTGGTGCAGAGTATGTATCTCTATCTCCAGAGACGACAGTGAGTACAGTGTTGCAGAACAAAAAGGGTTTCGTATAGTGGAACGTACAGATAATGGAAGTTTATATAACAGACGCTTCGTTCTGTAACAACAATCGTCCGAGTGGTAAGGAAAGATTGGAGTTCGCGAGGAATCAACCATCGCAATTACCGGCTAACTGTTATACAATGGGGGCTTTAATTAACCCCCCATATAAAGTCTTCATCCTGCGGTCTCGGTATTGTTCGAATCGAGCAAATAACACGCGCGAGAATCCTTGATGACAAGGTAGGCTGCAACGAATGATGCAAATGATATATGACTATGGGACGTTGTCTAGCGTGCTGATTCGATGCTTGACCTAATGTTTTGCCGTCGATTCTGACTAATGACGTCCATCCAGACGATAAATGCATTACGCGGATGATCGTCGGGGATAGATCGCGCTAACGTCGATGAAAACTGGCGGGGAAGATAGATTTATTAACTCCTTGAAGGAACATTACCGTTGCAGCAAGATATCGTTCTGGACGTAAGCATTTCTTGGTTACTTACGAGAAGCGTAACGTAACAAGCTCTGTTAACTGTTAAGTACACGATCTTCTTATGCATCTTCGGGAGTGGAAACCCAAGTCATTAGATATCAAACTGTCTGCATCTCCATCGTAGATGATTTGCGAGCACATGCTAATTGAACACTCTTACTACTACCGCGTATCCCTAGATTCTTTGATTTTTTTGTAGATTACTCTTGTACAGTATGTACAAGTGATGGAGTACCTTGTTTCTTCCGACTTAACCCTCCAGGCTACGTGGAAATAGCGTTTCACAATTTTTGTCAATTTCCGAAGGGCATTATGTTATCGTATTCATCTATCTTAGTATCTTTTTCTGTGTATCTGTGATGTTTCTAGTTTTATTTTTTCAATCCTATATCTTATTATTATATTAATTAAAAAATATCAAGACGTTCCAATAATCGAACTTCTAAACCTCGCAATAAGAGTAAAGGAAAAAGGGGTATAGTAATCACGTATTTTTGCGAACCAATAAATTCATGTCGTCTGGAGAACAGAACGCACGTTGCGGCTTTTTGTTTGTTAAAGATTTCTAATAGAAAGTTGCTCGTACCTTTTTCTCATATTTCTTTCAAACGAATCAGAATTTCATCTTACCAGCCACATTGTTCGCGAGTCAAAAGGTACATAGCCATGCATCGAAATTGCGGTTCGTGCTTGAATTGTATTTCCCCGTTGAATTAACTGCAGAACAATATAGGGGTTTTCCCAAACGTCAAAGAACTGGTCTGCAATTACAGTACCTGGCATTCCTGCGCGCAATTGAAAAAAATCGTAATAAAAGAAGAACATTGGACGTACGAATTTGTACGAACTTATATTTTAGAATTTTGTTCGTTTTTTTAACTTTTACGATTCGTTTATTAATACATATTCTCTTTGTGTATTAATTTTAAAGGAAAAGAAAAACAAGAGGGAATTTTTTACTTTCACGAGTTGTGCGTAGAATTAAAGCAAGTAGACAACGTACTTTATTGCAGTGTGAACATTTAATGTTTCTTCTCATGGCATTTTTCTAGCTTCATGGTACTACTGTGTGAATTCGACGTATTTACATAACAAGAAACACAGCTTTTACGTGTTAATTCTCTGGAATTATTTAGCAGTCGGTTGGTTACATTATGTACATTTCCCACACGTCGGTTTAAGTATCCATATATTAGATACTTAAAGTTATGTGCGATAGTTGTCTATTTTATTGTCGCATATGAATTACAGACACATTTTATTTATACGTACTTGAAAACATGGATTACATTGAATAAAATGTCTATAAACGTAACGTGGTTTATAGTAGATATTTTTCCAACTGAATGGTGATGGTAAACGTGTTAAAAATATGTGTGACATCCGGAGGAAAACTTCGTGTACGACCTCTTACGGGTTAAGAATTACGAGGCATCGGACGCGATCCTGGCGAAAAACCTGGCGAAGAGTTAGAGAAAACTTGAATAGCGCCATACTGACGTTGAAACGAACCTAACGTTGCACGCGTTTATACCGTTTCACGCGTTTCCAGTTAGGAGAACTAGATTAAAAGCCCTTGGACAACTTCCAGGGCGCAGCGGTTGAACAACGGTGGTCTATGGGACGGGTTTCTATTCGCGGAAGAAGACACTTGTTTTACGCGCATGGGTGTGAAAACTGTTCCCAGGCCTAAGTCAGCAATTATATCCGCGAGCCAGGTCATATTTACCTCTATCGTTTCTAACCCATTTACCACTAAACTTCTTTTGCAAGCTTTTCACTGTACTATAGTTCTACTACTTTTTTAACGTTAACCCAATTCAATATACATTCCAATAACTGTTTTTAATTAAAAAATTTAAATTCTAAAGAATGAAACTATAACTTTCAACTAATCGATCGAGTATGCCCCGAGGATTGACTACCTTTGCGTAGCAAATAACTCGCACAACGCGATGCTGTAAATCAAACACGTTTTTCACGATCTACGAGTAGAAAAGGAGATCGAACGAAAATACGACTCGTCAGCTAGCTAAATCATTCGCCAATTATCGGTAAATTGGAAGCATATAGGCGAGGTATTGACGTTCAGGTTCTAATCACGAAGACGTTCCAGAGACCGACCGACGAATACTAGTAGAATCAACCTCGCGAAGACGAACCGTAAAAGTTTTTCTTCGACCCGCTGTTATTATACATTCCCATTGATTAGATCGGTCCTAAAGTAGTTTATGACTTACAAACGACCGGACGCGACCTCGACGTTGAAAAAGTAGAATTTACGACTCGGTCGATCGATGTTCAGCGGGAAAATCGCGAAAATTGCGACGCGTACGACACGCAGCTTTCTTCTGACGGAAGTCGAGCACGTTCTGCGAACCTAACCACGTTTCCAAGAGGCCAGTGTCGCGGTCGCGACGGGGAACGCGTTCTACCACGAAGTGAACGTGCACGTGAACGCTCGCTAACGGTAGCACAGCGATCTACGATGCTTTTCTTTCGTTCCCTTCGCGATCGCGACTTCGTTTCTTGTGCTCTAGACTTGTGTTTTCCAATCTAGGAAACACAATGCTGGGTAAAACGATGTTCTAAACATTTTTGACATGAATATCTAACAGTAAACTCGCATAGAAAATGCAATTCTACGAGTGTAAGTGGATCACAGAGAGCACAGAGGATCGTTTATGCGAACTTTTTTCGTTCTTTTCTGATCCTTAAACGATATACCACGCGTCGAGAGGGCAGTTTTTCGTGGCGTTGTACACGTTCTGCAACGCTCGTACGCACTGTACGTTTCGTTCGACCATTCGGTGGGTCTTTCTATTGGCTCGTCCGCTTCGCGTCGTTTATCATTCCGCGAAGTCATTCGACTCACTTCAGCGAGGAGTGATGTTGTTTTAAGTAGTTGGCGCGCAGAGGGTCAATTGACTTTTTTCGTCGCCCCAAGTGTCTGACCCTCTTTGAGGAAGTGGCTGCGATTTAAATGCCCTCTCGGTTCTTCGACAGTAACGGGCGGGGGGTGAAGCTTGGAAGAAGAAAGGGTGACTCGATCCTCCCCTATGGTCGTGTCACTTTAGAGTTCTCGTTCGATCGGTCGTGCTCAGACGGTTTTCGCTCGAAGCACTTTTAAGGCATCCCTTCTAAGTACCTTTTATTCGACGTCACAAAGTTTCAGGCGTCCTTTCCGCTTTAAAATACGACCCAGCAGAAACGTTGACTACGTCTGTGAAATTCTTGCGACACATTTTGAGAGCCCTTATCTCCCTCGAACGTTTCCCGGGAGATTTATTTTTCTCGTTATTTACCAGATAGATTCTGCGACTATAGAAAGAGAGAAAAAACTGTGAAGTGGTAACATATCGCTCTTATAGCGCTAAGATAAGAACGCATTTGCTAACGTGTAAAATCGAATCAGGATTTATTGTATATTTCTCGATTTGTACGATCAATTTTGGTTAGAAACTGAATTTTTGGTAGGTTGATTTTCAAGAATTCTGCTTGAATCGTTTACAGACATCTAATTTTACCGTTCGGAACACAACGATAAAAGGCTATTAATGCTAACGTCAGGAATGTATCTTACGTTTCACGAGAGATTGCATTTAGACATCGATCAGAATACATTTGACACGTTTCCTACTGCTCTATCGGAAAACTGTCTGTCATAGGCCACGTTTTGTTTGTTTTAATTTTACTTAATGTATTGCATGCTTTTAATCTTAGAATACCACGTTCCATTTTTAGGTGTATTAACCTTTAATCCGGTGACGTCACTTTTTACTATGACTAATGGTAACGCCGCGTCAATTTGACGTATCTCGAAATAGAGGACTTCTTCGTTTAGAAAATTATTTTAGTACCGCTATTTTGATTTACTGTGTACAAATGTTACTGTAATCTAACGATTGTACTAGTCGATCAAAGACGCGTCAAGCATTCCAAACGAATAGTTTTCCATTTGCTGACTGCCGTTTTCAATAATTGACAGGTTGACACTTAGCGGTACTTCCGTGTGATACTTTTCTATTGTACAGAGCAATTCTACTAATCAGGTCAGGCTGCAACATTGTTTTAAGCGAAGGTGCAATCGAACCGTGGAAGAATATTATAATTTAAAGATAACTATGTGACGGGTAGATTACGATAGCTCGTTGCAATTTACCTCGTTGCAAAAACAGCGGCTTATCGTAAAGAAGATCGTAGCATCGTTCGATTGTGATTCTTAGCGCGACAGCTACGCCACGAACACAATAAATAAACAGCTCCGATACTGGCGAACGGAGGAAACGTTGCCGCCACTCGTATCAGTCAGTCGTGCAGTCCATCTTTCGTCATCGTCCGCCCCCGTGAATCATAATTACCCACGGTTCGTACGAATAACGATAACCGATAACGTCATGTGCACCGTGTTGGATGCATTACTGCCGCGCAATTAGGCGTCGGGAACCGCGAGCAACGTCGTAGCCAGATTCAACCTACATACTTTCGCGCACCTTTGACCCGTCGTTTCCCTGTTTCCCCTTTCTTCCTAGGTCGCTCTCTAATCGGCTTTCTCGAACCACCTGGGGAATTTATTGCGAATTCAGCGCGACGATGCGCCCGCGCCAAGCTCGTTTACGGTCGTCGATTTCGTCGGTATGTTTCGGAATTCTGCATCTGTCGTGTTAACCCCCGGCACGAGGGGTTGAGTGGAGGAACGAGCAATTTAAGCGCCCAAGCGAACGCTCGAAACAGGTTCCTGGTCCGTTAGGCGACGAAACGAGTAATTTTCTGGTGCATGTGTTTTTTCGAAACAAATAATCACACGGAAATCAGAGGAAAACCATTGACATATATACATATACGCTTTATTTCAACCTAATGGTCGAATCAAATTTTAAATGTTGAATTGTTCGTTACCCTTTCGTTTCATCTGCGCAAATCATCCCCGAGCTCTGTACAATATAACTTCGCTTCTGGTGATAATTTAAACAGAATCTCTGTGTTCCTTTGTTCTTAGGAGCAATAAAGAATGCGAACCGGGTCAGCTAAAAATTAGTCATAGAAAATTGTGAAAATTACCCCCAGTTTCCCTTAATTGTAACCGCGTTCTACTAAAAAATTTTTAGGAAGATTGTCCAGAGCGAGAAACAGTGGGAAGATTTACGAGCACCGGGCGGAGAAAGCAGCGGCCAGGGACATTTCTTTTAATTAAAGAGGGGGTATCACTTCTCGAGCACCCCTTGGACGATAGTACCGGCCGTACATTCGCGCATAGTTATGCGATGAGACGCCATCACAGGGGCTGCAGCGTTTATTCGAGCCTGCTTTATTTGCTGATCTCGGAACAGCCGTATTAAGGTTGCCTACGTGCAACCGTGTTTCCCCAACGACGCCTGTCAGCGTTTGCAAAAGTTTTCGCGGTGTATGCTTGGCGTATACATTCAGAATTGTTTGAGAATGGCGCGCGCGCGAAGTAGTATCTCTTTTAACCAAAGTTGAAAGCACAACATCGTACATGCAATTGGAACGCGTAGCGTGTGATTCTTTGTGCATGAAAGACATTTTGTACGAAGTAACCTTGAGGTTTCGTAGAAACTTGCGGGAAAATGGTAAATAGAAATTCACTTTTTTCCTTTACGCTCGCGCAGAGGTTTATTTGGTCGTACGTAGTTATTTATGGAACTAAAAACGATAAAAGAATCGGTTGAAAGATTCTTGGTCGGCTGTCGGTAATTGTTGAAAATAGAAAAGAAAACTAGGTCCTCGAGCTAAGAACAGTAGAAGCATTGTTAGTGTGGTTGTACGTGTTATTTAATGTTTATCGAGTGTGTGGATTCATGAAAAAGAAAGAGAGTCTTAAAATAGCAAAGAGAACGGGCGCGTTTCATTGCCTGAATAAATCTGTGTTTTTTATTACGTGTGTTGTCTATTAATATGTCGCACCAAACTCGAACGAGCACGCGCCGCATAAATTATTACAGTATTTACAATGACGTTCCGGTCGGTTGTATTCTGGCCTTCTTCGAGTCGGCTTTAATAAGACAGAATCAGAAGATAATGCAAGAAATATAATCCTTTAAGTGCCCTGATATTACTGTATTTAAAACCTCGATAAAACAATGATAAATGATAAATGTACGCCTATTTCTATGAAGTTATAAATACTGTCGAATCACACCATTTCTTTTCAATTTTACACGTTTTTAAAGTTCGTTTTATTGGTCTCGTCGTATCTGTGTTACATCAAAAATGAATCTCGTTAATTAATAAGTGCTTGAAACCGAAGCAGGATCGCTCGAACCAACAATTAAGATGGAACGAACGTAAAAAAATGTACGCTTTAAAGGTCAGATTAAACTAATGCCTGCAGAGCAGAGGAAGAAACTCGCGTGGAATGAAAAGACGAGCACCGCGTACGCCTGGCCCTGGGATCGTAGAAAGTTCAGAGGCACGAGAGCTCCAAAATGTCCCGCGCCAGAAACCAGAGTGTAAAGTGCAGAGTGCACGGCACGCAGAGGGAAAATAAAGGACGGACGCGGAGTACGAGAGGGGTGCAGTTCTGGACGCATCGGGCAAAGGGAGAAGTTCATCTGTCATTGACTCGCTCTGCACTTCATCGTTCGCGTTCCCCGCTGAAAGCGTTCGTTGTGCTCGGCTACAGTGCCTTTCGGAATAGATTGACGCTATCCAGAACCTGGCCCACCGGCTGAAAAACCCGACGAAGCACGCCGACGGTGGTTTTCTATCGCGCGGTCACGTTAATAATCGCTCGTGAGTTTCGTGGCAGTTTTAATGGTTCGAAGAACGAGACATTGCTTGGACCAGTGTTTCTCAAACTTCAATTTTACGCCATTTCCACGATCCCCGCTTGCTAATAAACCATATTTAACCTTTGCAATACTCAAAACGAGGATATTTCTATGACACACTCAAGACGAGTGAACCAGTTCGGTTGCAAGAATAAACATGATCCAATTTTGAGAATCGTATTTGAATGGCATTAATAAATTGCATTGGAAATTATACTAATTTTCATACTTAGTAAACGAAAGGAAATATTGAACGTAATTGAGATTATTTACAGCAAAATTAAAAGGAAAAAGCTCTGACGAGTTTATTGTTCATTGACACGGCTCTTTAAATTATTTGAAATTAATTCTGTGAACGGTTGAATGCTCCGCGTGAGTATACTCGCCGCCACAGAAAGTATTGCGCACTGCCAATGCATACGCACTCAAACGTATTGCGCAGTGAAAAGGTTAACCGTCAAAGAGGAATCCACAAATGCCGCGGCGAAGTGTAAAATTGTGAATTAACTGTGCAGTCATCGGCAGTCGTGAACCGATCTCGGCTAAAAATTAAATCAAAATACATTAAGGAAAGTTATTTATTGTTTACTGAATAAAAGATACGTGATTTTATAAATTTGTCTAGACGGTCGCGTATTTTTTTATTTGAATTCAAAATTATATTTAGACGCTGTGTGGCGTCTTTTAGATGAAATATAAATAGGAGAAACGGTAGGTCGTCGTAGAAATTTTCTAGTAAATTAAGCGAAACCGCCCAGTCACATCGGTCCGGTTCGGTGACCCGTCAAGAAATCCACGCGGCTCACCAGTGGGACCGTACTTTGAGAAAGGCTGGGTTAAACGACGATGTTTTTGCTCGAGTCCTCGTGCTCGTGACTCTTTTTTAACCGGTAGTCGGAGATTTCAAGTTACACTGCTTGCGTTTCTAAAGAGCAGATCGAGGAAATTTTTTGGAATTCTTCGAAGCAAGAAGTCCGAAGGTATCGTTGCAAAGGTTCGAACTTCTTTCGTTGATCACTTTTTACAGAATCTTTCCATAATAGTACATAGGAAATCCATACAGCGAAGATTACCACTTCTGTGTGATTTTTATTTTTAATTGTAAACACTTTTATTTTATCGAATTGTGGACTTATGTAACATTGTCGTGTAACCATAAACAATGAAATACACCATTTATGTGATTGTGTGTTAAGTATATGACCGCCACTGTATGCCGATCACGACACGACGAGAAATTTCGCCTAAGTGATAACGCGAGTAACAGGCGGCGTGTTTCGTGACGTTCAAGCAAGCCAATGGACTTGCCAAACGTAGAGTGGTTTCGTGCCTCGGTTGGGGATCTGTTGGCTCGGATGTATTTAGTTTTGAGCGTACCCACACGTGCTATAATGCACGCCGTATGCCGATAGCCGACCGAGATAAAGTACTAGGAAACGAGCGTGCATAGGCAGAACCGACGCGCAACAACCACCGTCGTGCATCGCGATCGCCATAACGTATCGGTTGTTTCAAAGTTCCCTGGGATCCGTACACGGTATTGCCATACTCGTTCCACACGGAGGCAACCAGTCGTTTCGCGTTCCGGGAACGACCTCCGTCTTTGAATGCTTCGCGAAACAGTGCTTAGGATCTTGGTCAAGCGAGATTAGAGGCGTTTCGGTTCGTGGAAACTTATAAATTAGACAAAGCTTAGTCACTGCTTCAGATCGATTAGAGGTATTGACATAGGTCTGTGTCCCAGTTTGTTTTATTCGAGTTCCTTACGCATAGGATAAACTTTCTTTTTTTTTGTCGTGCGTGTATTTTTTTGCGAATATATTTCGATTACTTTGGAAATCGATTGATTTTACAATGAACCGATTTTGAAAAAAAGTGGGCCATCGCTCGTCGACTTAACCTATAGAATGCTGTTACCATCGAGCTAACTTGGAGTCAGTTCTGTCACCTCCCACGCGTACTTCGTATGTGCGTGCGTGAGTACGCGGCCACGTGCGTGCGATACGAGCTCGCACACGCCCACTGGCTACGTGACACGGATCACCGAGCGGCTCTGTATACGAACCTCATACATATTCAGTCGCATATGCGTAACATGTAATCTACTTAACGTAGCCGCGACACGTACGAACTGTGTCTGTGTCCGTGTCCGTGGACGTTCAATTTGTAACGTAGACGGATATTTGTATTATCGGACGACGAGGAGGTGTGTGCATATCGGGGATATCGGTCCTCCGTAGTTTCCCGATCGACACGGCCCGACCCAACATAATTTCATTTTGTTCGATTTCCTCGAGCGTGAAAGCCCTTTTACCGGCCTCGGGAAAGGCGCCAAAACGACGAAAGAAATCGTTCTCCCGTTTCAATCTGAATGCAACCACGTCAGGGACTCCGGGTTGAATACAACGCCGCGAACAGTTTCCAGCAACCAGGTACGTTTACGTGGTTCGCCGCCGACGCCATCGAGACGTTCCTGGTTAAATGAAAGCGAAATTTGGCCAACGCCGACTATAGGCAATTTCAGTATGGAATTACTTTATTACTTCATTTGCCTATCGATATCTTCGTTGGTTTCTGTAAAAGCAGCCTCTAGTAGTTTATTCAGACCGATATATTATGCTTTTACAGACTATATACCACAAGCACTTATATCTGTGCGATTAGCGACCAGCAATTCGTTATTTGAATTTCGTGTCCAAATTATCACTCGAAAGCTGGAATTACTGTAGTACGTTTTGCAGTATCCAGGTCGTAATCCAATGTGTGGAATACCCGAACAGCCAGTTTTCTCCGTTCACGCTTAAAACAGAGCTACATACCGCTCCAGTTTCTAGAATCGGCTCGTATACATCAGGAAATAACAGTTTTAGTAATCGAAGTTGGTTCGAGTTACCGATCCATGTTCGTCGTGGTCACGCGGCACAAAAACAGTAGACAAGCCTATAACAGTGTACAATATTCCAATGTATTGAATCATAATTGCACAACTTTGAATAATTTTTTTACCACTTTGAACACCTATCTACTTTTTCGGGGCAATTCAGTTACAGCAATGTCTTGGGTATTGACCGACGTTTGGGACTGAAAGTGAAAAGGACGCATCGATATCTCATAGATTTAGAAATATAAATAAAAGCCGAGAAGCCAATTCGATGGGGATAACAATCGGGCAATGTTCAAGGGAAAATCCTGGCCAATTTCCAAGGCGTTGCTGTATTTCCCATTTGATAACCCTGGCTAGAAATCACGCTCGCTGCAAATGGGACTTAACGGGGGCTACCTAGCGCGGACATGATCGGGATAGAGTCGTAAGCGTTAGAGGATTAGCGGGCGAGCGTGGGTGGAGCGTGGCGATAGCGGCCAAGGCTTGTTAGCGCGAACGCACCCTAGGGAGCACGGCGTGTCGCGCGTGTACGTCTAAATATAAAGTCGACGGAAGAGGCGCGAGAGCCGCGGATCCCCGGCGAGCGGTGTGTGTAACCACCTAGTCAAAACACGCTGTTGTGTCGGTTGTAAGAGTCGAGTCGCGGCGGCGACCGCGGCTGCAGTTGCAGTTTGCTGGAGCCACGCCGATTCCGCGCCGGACCACCGATCGTCCCTTGTGGTCCTCGAGAATATCGCGCGATCGCGTACAAGTTTCTTTTTTCCGTCAACGGTCGAACAACATTTCGATCTCGCGAAGGTGAGATTTCAACAATTCCAACCCCCTCGTGTCATGGAGATTAACCCTCGATCAGTGTGGTGTCAATATTGTAACGTAAATAGTGCGGAGGAGTAATCGTGACTGTTGAAAAAAATGATTTAGTACATTGGTTTACCAATTTCTGTAGGTTATTCGTGGATATCTTTCATATTGGATATCAAGATTAAGGTAGTACGAACATC
The DNA here is from genome assembly GCF_051014445.1 of Colletes latitarsis. Classification (NCBI taxonomy): domain Eukaryota; kingdom Metazoa; phylum Arthropoda; class Insecta; order Hymenoptera; family Colletidae; genus Colletes; species Colletes latitarsis. The sequence continues at coordinate 18,739,104 of NC_135135.1, read as the reverse complement.
TTAAGGAGGAACTATGGAATAGGTTTTAGCTTTTCTTTTATTATTTAGCGACGAATGTTTTTGACCTTCATATACATTATTACCCTATAAAACATAGTGTATGAGAAATAAGTTCGGAAAGTATTCTATTATATATTTTTACAAAACAGTTATCGTATGTTTCCACTTCCAAAATTTTCCATTAAAGCAAAGTGCAAAATGTTCGCATAATAATGTCTAAATATTGAAAATTGAGCCAGCGTTTCCGAGAGAAATTTTATCGGAGAGTAGGAAGTTTCTCTTGGATCCCTTCTCGCCTCCATTAGTTATTCTGTTTTTATCCACTACGATTTTATGCCACGAGCTGTAGTACAAAATGTGAAATGCTCGTCTTCGCACAATGTATGCAAACATTTTTTGAGATCCCAGGAACAATTTATGACCCTTCCCTTTTGACCCTTGCTTTTTAACCCCGAGTCAGGTACGATATATCCTTTTACTTTGTCTTATGGAATCTGTATGGAACATACGCATTTATCGCAACAATATTTAGAATTGCAGACACAGTAATTCTCAAAACTGCTGGTCCATAGTACAGATCCGGTGGAATTAGGTCAATGACTGGAGTCACTATGCCTCTCTTCTTAATCAGCCGAGGTTAAAATTCGAGAAGAAACACGTTCGACGTACCGACCGATCGGTGAATCTGTTTCGAAGGTACATACGTGCGTGGAGTTCGTTATCGCGGACCAAAACAGTGCGTGGTACACGTATAAATATATACGGTGTTCGTTTCGGAGCGTGGCTGAAATCGAGGCTAAGTCTCCGACGATTTTACGACGACCTTGGCTCCGAGGAACGAGCGAAACGGCCAGAAGAACGACGCGGGAGGATCGTGCTATTTTCGAGCGGAAATCGAGTCGCGCGTCTCGTTTCGAGTAATTGCTCGCCGTCCTCGTGGCCATCGTTCGAGGGTGAAATCGATTCGAACGACACGCTGGAAACACGTCGTCGGTCACGGAGATATTTCATAAACCAGTCTCGTTGCTCGAAATCACGTCCCGCGTTTTCGCGTTAATTAATTTACGAATCGGTCGGAGTTCGTTCATCCCTGGAGGAAGTACCAAGGAGCGATCGTCGTCGTCGTCGTCGGTCCGGGACAAAGGAACGATCGAGCGTGTTAAGGGCAATTATCGTTCCTTCCCTGGTAATTAGAGGGGTGGCGCGATAAAAATCGACCGGCGTGGAAGCTCGATCGAGATCCCTCGCTTCCGACCAGTCTCGTAACGGTGTCACGCGTAAACAGGTAGCTTCCTTCGACGTGTTCGAGCCTTCTGAATTTATTTATTTCAACACCGTAGATGATCTTTTATATTCGAACCCTCGACGTTTCGAAATTATTAGAAAAGACACGTGGAATATTAATTTGTACAATATTTTAACGCATCAAGGGATTAATATTGATATTTTGTACGCGAGTACCCAAGTAGAAATAAATGAGCTTTTTCAAACGTAGAAACTCTCCTGTTCTACATTTCACAGTAACAACACCCATGAATTATAATATAGAGATCCTTTCGTGACGTACCATCTGCATCTACATTTTACTATCTAACTGCAATTCAAACCCTTTGCTCAAAGTTGGTGCACGTCCTATCTTCGGCATATATGCATAGCAATTGGGTCATTTCATAAATTGAGAACTATCGGTAATTGCAATCGATATCATACCCATCGTTGAAATTGCAAGCCATAAACACAGCTTAACTGTTTCAAAGCCACTTACGTATTACCAACTCGAATACAATTTAATCATTTTTCTGTAACGCAAGAGGTTAATCCTAATAGGAGAAAGAACCTAATTAAATGCTGCCATAGAAAATAGTTACCGTAGATCCACGATAATTCCACGAGTATAAGATACTATGCAAACTGTACTATATTTACTATATTTTCGATCACTTTGCGTTTTCAGCGTTAATTTCAAAAGTTAATGCTTGAACATTGAATTACGTAGTGCTACGTCTTTCATTTCCACAAGTTAGAGGCCATTGACGCCGGTAGTATGTCTTTTCAAACACGGAAGCTGGGAAAGTGGCTCTCAGGATTGATCGCTGCCTAAAATAAACTGGTGTTAGAATACTAATAGCTTCATCTATGCTTTTGGTAGAATATTTTTTCCAACGCTTAACGACAAGATTTATTCTACACTGCAAGGCTCCCAAAAATACAATTTAAAAACGCAATCAATAATATAAATGGTATAAGAGCTAGCATTATTTTTGGTGGAAGACAGTCAGCAATCCCTGTATGGGCATTCTTATAAGACAAAGTAATAATTTGGTCACTGTACTTTATCATCTACGAAGTAAGAATATCTCTCGCGATTTGGGGCCGTTCCACAACACGATCCACTTGTCCTCTCGATCGGGTCCGGTTTTGGTAACATTTCGCGTACTCTGAGAGAGTATGTTTCCCATCAGTGACTGGCTCCCGGTCGGACCAGGCCGTGCGAAGTATCATGAAAGAGCCAGTTGTTCACATGGAAGTCGAAGGGTTCCGTGGTCGACTATTAGCGGCTATCGGTTGTCTCTGTGATTCTACAAGTTCGAGGAATCCCTTAAGTACCCGACTCTCACTGTATCGTCGCCATCTACCAGCCTCCTGTAATTAATTATTCTCGGTCAGTCACGGGGATATTCAAATTAACGAGGCCGTCGGCCCGCACATGGTGGGGATACCATAAACAGGGTTCTGGTTTGTTGGACGGTGAAACGAGATATTCAGGAATGTGTGTTTTGGATATTAATTACTATAGAAAACTTAAATTGGATATCACGATTTCACATTGACCCGTATAGTGTTAACAGGCTATAATATTTAAAAAATTTCAAATATCTCCATAAAATTTGAAAGATGTAAATTTTAAACGAATCAGAATCCTACCAGCATTGCGTCACCCCAGAAACTCTTGGATCATCCGGACCAGGCCCGTACGAAAACACGATGAAATATTCGTTATCCTGGCGCTGACCGCGCGGCAGCCTCGTCTTTCACTCGAGTATCGCTGTTATTACGAATTAAAGGAAAGCGGGGCTAATTTCGCGGCGGCTAAAACGGTCGATCCCTAGCACTATTTTCAGACCGGAACGTGACACTTCATTCATAATCCTCTGGCGTATACTAGCCCCCTCGGCGAGACCCAATTAAATCCGAGTTTCCTCTTCAACTTCTTCGACCCGGACACCTTCACGGACGCTTTCCCGTTGGGGCTCGTGAACTCGAAAGCTCCAGACACTTTAGGAGTTCTTAAATGGAGCGGTATCCTCTTCTATTATTGAATAGCCGAATTACGACGTTGTCCCGAACAGGAAATGTCGTTCGACTGCAAACATTATGGTTAGGGTTCTTTCTACAGCACGTTGAAGATCGAGCGTTTAGGGTTTGACTCGCAGGCCTTCGTGAACAATATATTTTTTAGTCGAAATATATTTCAATATTTGTTTAATTTCATAGTCGATTGAAAAATGTTTTCTGTTCAAATTTTAGCGAACGAGTATCTTTACTTTAGTCACAAGTAAAATGGGTGAATCTGATATGTGGTTTCACCCTTAAAATTGAAAAATAACAACAACGAAGCGATTTTCAATAAAATCGGAGTCTGATAGTTTGCGATGTTTCCTCGCGAGTTCAATGTATACTATATGCCCTGAAAGTGTAAACATTGTTTTAATATTCTGTGTACATCGCTTTTCGTTTGAATTTCTGGGGCAAAAATAAACATGCCGCTGCTGCTACTCATCCTTGTAGAAAATCGAAGGCTATAACATTCTGTCGTGTCGATATCTCGGTTGCCATCGATCCTATCAAATGTTTGCGCAGAACAGAAAAGTTTCCAAATTCAATTTTCAATAAATTTCATTAAGCCTTAGCGCTGTAATGGTAAAGATAACCAAGATATCGCACAATTTATTTAGTCTCTACCCTATAGATTCGTTCCAAGTTTAACTATTTAATCCCAACCGTTTTTCGCGATGCAGTAACCAGCAAAATTGCATTTTATTTGGACACATATAACTCTGTAGATATTTGTTTTTATTCGACGACTTTGTTCGCCAAACAAAAACAAGGAAGCCAAATGTACACAGAAAAATTGAATCAAGCAGGGTGAAAGGTCGAGGGTCGGAGAAGGAGACTCCTTTATAGTCCGATCCGTAAAATATGACTCCAACCGAGTGTGGATTGGCATACAATTAGCGATGTCTTTCATTATTGAATACTGTAGACTCAGCGCCGATTGATGCAGCAACTCATCCAATCTCTCCGGCGGTAATCGTTGGCAAAGCGTTCCAAAGTGCGTCGCTGATCGATCCTCATCAGCGTCATCTTCCGCGAAAGGGTTTCACGAGCGGGCGTCGAAGGGTCGGAGGCACCGAGTGCAAACGCGTATTTCCAGGACTGGTCGATTGCCCTTTTGCGCCCTTAATCCTGGTGGCCGGTTTCCAGAGTAACGTAGAGTTCGCTAAGTGAATCAACTCGATCTTCTTTCCACCCCCAATCGCCCTGATTACGCACGTTCCGTCTATGATCGCTGAATCGAATGAACGCACACGATCGTCGGTTCAATCGAACCGTCCGTTTCTAAAATTCTTGGAGACGCTGTTTGGGAAAAGTATAATTAAACCGACGATCGTCAGTCACGATCGAAAGTATCTATTAAAACGATAATCAACTACAATGCATATATAGCGAAAATCGAAAATGTAGAATAAAATTTCATACGATGCTTCGTTTTCGGGAAAATTAATTTTGAAAATTCATCGGGTATGCGTGCAGTGGAGTACAACTTGGGCATCGACGCAAGTAGAATTAATAAGTAATGGACGGACGCGCCAGCCAAATCGTATTTCATCGCACGCGTACGCGACATATTTTCGTATTTAATTATTTCGAAATCGGGCCATTACACGAATAAATTTCGTTGTACATTTTCAATTTATTTTTAGTAATGGTCGTAGGATGACTCGTATAGTAACGTCATATGTGCTATATTGCACAGGGATGAGAAGTTGGCTAACTGGTCTGATTGGTTGCGGTATAATCTCCTTCCTATATACCCAGGAATCTAGGTTCATAGGAAGTAGATTATACTATATATGATCAGACGCGCCAGCGAACTTCTCATCTCTGGACAGTAAATGTATAATACATATGAATTAGAATTTCCCAGCAATTGTTGTACATTGGGGGGATGATATTTCATGGAAAAAAAAAATCGAAAGACCTATTAATATATCTGTCAGTCTAGTACGAGTGTGTAGTCTTAATTGTAAATTCTAGAATTTTCGTATCGTGCAATTTATATAGTAATCGATTATGCGGAATCGAATGATAGGTTTTACGAAGGTCAAGAACAATTTCGTCGAGTCTATTCTTGTATTCCATAGTCAGCGTATTCGGTAAGCCCAACGAGGATCGTAAAGTGATTTGGTCGGAAGCCAAATTGCGCCTATTCGATCTTCCGTTCCGGCGAGGTCTGGCCGGGTGTTCCGTATTAAATTTTTCTTCTTAAAGATAATTCGAGGCGTCTCGAGCGTCGAACGGATACCACGATGGTTTCTGCGCGTGGGACTTCGCGTTGAGAACGTTTAATCGACCGCGTCGAATCGACGCCGGACGAGATCAGACCCTGGCAATTTGTGCCGTGCTCGGTTAGCCATGCGAGAATTGCGACTTTCCGCGTGAAATAATACTAATCCGACGAGGCTCTGTCGGCGAAGATCCATCCGCGAGATGGAGCGTGCCGTTACGACGAGCGACGGTCGCGCGAAGAGGCTGTCGACGATCACCGAGTACTCGGAGCCTGCGATCGACACCGACAATAGCGATCGCGAGGAGTGCCGCGAAGAAGAACTTGGCCCTCCGAGGAGCGACTCCGCGAGAGAGCTCGAGGTCGAGACACCGCCGGTGAAGTACTTCCTCGTCGACGACTCGCCGATGGCGAAATTCAGCCGCAGCATCAAATGGATCTACAAGAAAGTGAGTCTTCGAGTGTCTTAAGAGCGCTTTTGTACTTTTCGTGTTCGCTTTGGTCAGCAATCGACGAATTAGGCTTGCTCCAAGTCGCGAAAAGAGCGACTCCAGAAGTGGCCGTTCTTCGTTCCTTTCTTCTTTCGGACCGCACTCTCCGTTATACTTTTTTATATGTATCAAATATGTAAACAGTTTTATCTAGGACTAATATTTCACACGTATCGTGAGAAATGTGTGTTCTATCATTCTAAAAAGAAATCGTTAAAATCCAGGCTGCACAGGCGCATCACTTTTCGAACTATGATCGATGTCCAGAAAGCGTCCGATACGTCGCGAAACGTCCTCGTAATGATTCGTAGGAATCCCTCAAAGCCTGTGGTCCCCTCTGTGCGCAAATTTTAATTCGTTTGTGCGATTCCGTTTGTCCGAAAACACGCGGCAAGAGTCGAAGCGAAGCAACAAGCCGATTTGCGGCGAGATTCCGTTGCACGTGGAGGGAAAAGTGCGTCACTCTCGAGCCCGGGCTCCGCCCTCCGAGCACGCGAGCAGCCGACGACTGATCTGTAATTCAAACAGACGGAATTTGCACGTCAAAGTCGCCTCGCGAGTGCCCGATCGAGTCTGCCGGGACCAATATACATGCATGCACGTTGAATCGGCGCACTTTTCACCGGTACTCGTCGCGTTGGCTTTGAATTATCGTATCCGCGAGCCGACGTTGACGTTTCTATCGACTCCGTTGCCTCTGCCCGAAGGTTCGGCTACCGTCTATTCCTCCCCGCTGTCGGTGAAAGAAGCTATTAACCGCACGCAGCAGACGCTGTTCTTTTGCTCTGTTTTACTTTCTAACTCTTTCAGCCGTGTCTGTTCCGCCGCGAAAGAAACGCGTCGGACTCGCGAGCCTGCATGAAAGTCGTGACGGCGTTCGTGCTTCTTCCGCGGCTACTCCTTTTGACGTTGCAGACACGAGCTCCGGAGTCATCGGGATGCATCATCGATCCCAACCAGTGGCGCACCCAGAAGGGGTTGCAACGGAGTACAGCGATACACCACGGAAATTGGCCGGGATATTCCCTGGTCATTTTCCGGTTGCTATCCCCACCAGTTTTTAAAACTGGTCTCGATCACACTCCCTGGAAAAACCTACGACTTTTTTTCTTGAATATATTATGGTGAAACTCGTTCGTTTAGGGAGATACATAAGGGAGCAATTGCCCACCCCCTTTTTGAATCGATCGACAAATAGAAACTAGGCAGATCTCAAAAGCAAAATGTGACAAAACTTTGATAATACTAGTTACGAGTAAAAATAGCTACATGTTAAATTTAAATAGCCAGAAGATTTGCTTATTGTTATTTTTGTAGCAGATCGCAGATATGCTTGGAAATTAATTAAAAAAAATGTTTCTACCGGTGGTCTGTTCTGTTCTCACGAGACGGGTAGAGAGAGCTACCTGTCGCGGAGGAAGAGGCCGCGAGAGCCAGGGAACACACAAAAGAAAAAGGCTCGGAAAGATGAACGGGAATAAAGAGACAGAGCGTGAGAGGAAAGAGAATCGTGTGTCGAGAGTCTCGGCCGGACCTAGAAACTCTCTCGCCCTCTCGAGTCACGAGACCAGCTCGAGTGGGTCTTAGGGGTTGAAATGACCTATTTCGCATTGTGGTTAGCTTTTTGGTGTCCCGATACAGCCGAGAGGCGCGAGACTCGACCCGGCTTTACTCGAAATCCGGCCAATGGTTTGTGGACGATAGATTTCGAAGATTATACATTCGGTTATCGAGTGTATGTACTTCAAAGCACAGTAATCCCCGCTTGTACGTCACCGAGATGGGTTTGGTCGGTGAAACATTTGAGGAAGGTACGGTAATCCCCAGATAATGGATGACCAAAATCCACTTGAGAATCCTCGAATCTGTCCTACAGATTCTGCTTCTTTCAAGACGCGAGCGTATACAATTTTATCGTTTCGTACGATAATTACATCCCTCCTCTGCCTTCTTCTTTCTCAATTTCTTATGTTATATCGTTTCTATAATTACATTTATATTATAGAGAAATTCAAAGTTTCTTAGAAATATTTGGGGGTCCGTTAAAGGTTGATCCACCACTGTTCGTGCACCGGCTGGAGTTTATAGCGTAACGTGATCGCGACCAAAGGGAATATCGGGTGCAAATCCTGCAGGACGACGTTTAATCGTGCGAGAATTTCGCAACGTACCAGCAGTGTGAGATCCTTTTTGAATTTGTGCACGCAATGCGGCGTATCGTACGCGATCGCGGGAGAAATAACGGCGGAACGTCGTAAAACCGAATAGTCGATTTTTATCTTTGGTAAAGTCTTAATAAATTCGTAGGACGTTAATAGAATCGTTCGAAGGAAACGACCGTTACGAGGTGGCCCGATTACGCTCGCAATGGGAAATTTTAATCGGCAAATTAAGCCGCGGCGCGTTGCATGGTAACAATCGCGACCTACGACCGGAGCCAGCTAATAGAAACATCGATTTTAGGTGGGTTCGATTCGTTCTTCAATTACGGGGATCTTGTCAAACAAGTCCAAATCCAGACTTTGGTTCTATCTCTACCAATATTATAAAACGACAGAGATTGTAAACGTTTGTAGCCGATAATCACGAAATTCAGTGGATCAGTTTGGATGAGACTTTCGTTGTTGGCTTCCTTGTAATCTCTACAGTGACACAGAATATGTTTCGTCACGCTATCTTATCAACAGGCTGATAATTAAAACTGCATACGCTAGCCAATCTGGCAGAGATACTATATCGAAATTAGACGTGCTTCATTCTACCCGAAACTATACACGAGTACGTTGAATCTCAAAATAAAGATTTGATATTGTAATATGAGATTGGTGGGAAATAAATGGTCGTAACGTGTTTAGATTTACCAAGTTTCTATGGTAACGGTTTTGAATTCCTTCAACTATTGTTGCGCGAACAACAGTTACATATCTTATGCGTCTGTGAGACTACATATCTCAAAGATTATTTTAAATTCCGTAATTTATACGACGAAACACGTAATGTACATTTCTCGGGTCAAAAAATGTCTGCTCTTGATTAGCCAGCACGCTCGCCCAACCTGAACATAATGGAAAATGGTTGGGCAGAACTTGCGAAAAGGAAGAAGAGAGTTTCAGAGGCTGTTAACGATTTAAAATGCTGTGTTTTGTAACAGTGAAACGTAGCTCCATAAAAACTCATTTGAAAATTATGTAAAATCTCTCACAAAGAGAATGGTAGATGTAGTAAAATGTAAAGTATTAAAATCAGTTTTTAATGAACTACCTTTTTCCAGTTTTACGCAAATTCTGTTCCAAAAAAGTAATAAACGTTGTTACAAGTTTACATTATAACGATGATAAGTTGTTCATCGACTATTTACGAACTTTTATCCAACTTGTACGTTATCGTGGACCACGAACAATCGATGCAACACGACCGTTGGTGAAATTACTCGAAATGTTCCACGCAGAGCGCGTGGCCGTTAACTTCGTAACATCAATTTCGCGTTTCAATCGGGTCGCCTAATCGTTCCACTGACCAGCAGACGGTGAACACATCCGTCGATGGAAATTGCTCCTGCACTTTCGGCAACAACGTCGTCGCTCTGTGGCCGATTTCGCGATCGCACGTATTTTCTGGAGCAAATTACTTTCATTCTACTCCCGAGAGATCGTTGACCTCCTCAGTGAGGAATATTAAACGTTCGGCCATTCGCGTTTTACAAGATGTACGATATAAAAATACTTAAAAATACGGTATTTAATTTTCGATTCTTTTCTTATAACGAGTAAATAGAAATAATTCTTTTGGAAATAGTTTTAGTCATCGTACGCTACAAACAGATTTGTATTGGAATTAAACGGATAATAAAAATATTTGTGTATAGTATATAGGAATCTTCGAGGTTACACGGTGTTTTAACGTGTATAGTAATTAGCGTAACTAACGTATAGCAAGCTGGACTCGTAGGACCGGTTGAAACGAAATACGATATCGAGTCCAGCTCGCATATAGAACCGCAAAGAGTTAAGAAACGCGGACGGACTAAAATGCAAGGTTTTACCATATAAAAGGTAACAGAACGTGTATTTTCCAAGTTTATCGAATCTAGGAATTCCACGTTTCGTGGAAATGGCGTTACAAATATCGAAACGAGAAAGGATATTTCACCCGTTACAATTAAAGATGTGCAAAATTTTATTCAAATAATAGATAACTAATAAGACTTGCTTATAGTGGCAGAATTTAATACTCGAAGTAAAATAAGAACGAGTCACGTCGAGAAGTTCGAACGATTACTAAAGTTTATTGACCTAGGAATATTGACAATTGAAAGGACATAAAAAGGATATCTGGGGGACATATGGAACTCTTCCGGAAGCGTGTAAGAAATCTCGAATAGTTTCTGCCAGCTATTTCTGCCAGCCGGTGCACCGAGAACGCGCGACATGTTTCAAACGTGTACACTGGGGAGGTACTTACTTTTCGACCTCGGAATTACTTTGGTCTCGTTCCCTAGGATGGTTCCAACACATAAAACAATAATTCGAGTAAAATATAGGCTCGATCGGACAGCAGTAAAACCAATCTCGTAGCCCTTAAGCTTTTAAAGCTCTGAGGTAAACTTATACCCGTACGATAGAAAAATAATAAATAAAGCAACTATTAACTTCTACTGGCTCGTAATATTTCTTAATAACCCTTGGATGGAGTTTTGGTAAAAATTATTTAATACAACTAATAAAAACTTTAAATTCATTTGTAAACTAATTCTCGTTTAGAAATGAATTGAAAATTTTTAATTGTTAACCGCGAATAAAATGTATCTAGCTCTTGTTTCGACAACTCGGTTCTAGAGAATTGATCCTTTTAATTAGCGAAAACGTTTCGAATATGCTTTGTCCTGGATCTTCCTTCTCCAGAAGTTGGAAGGGCCAATCACGTACAGCAAACCCCTGAATAATTGCCAGTCTAACATGGAGTGCGGTTGTTGCAGAATATTTCGAAGAGGTTTCGAGCGGTCACAGTCGATTTACGATTGTTATGACGAGAGGTCGACGTTTCGCAATACAAATTGAGACAAGTTTCTACATTACAACGGTGAACGTTCGCGTCGGTGAAACTTCAGTAGTACGTTTAATCACAGGCATATCTTGCACTGTAATTTGAAATAGTCGTTCGTTATTAACCCTTAATGGCTCCACTGTTGGAAACTTACATTTATAACATAGAAAACGAAAGACTTCACTACGGGGACTGTATAGAATTTCGTTTCATTTCTATTTATTATTAGTATAATTTGAAATATTTTACATATTATAGGTGAGTGTTGCACACAAAATTGTCAATTTAACTCCAAAAATATTTGGTACAAAGAGAAAATGCAGAAATAAAATGTAGAATATTAATTTATATTTAGTTACGTACCTCTTGATAATTTTGAAAAAATAAACCGTAGAAGTAATAAGAGGGAACCGGGGACGTGGTGTGTGCTAACGACGCCGATCATAATTAGTGTTGAATATGTTTTACGAACGTAAAGTTTCGTACTACGCCCTTTCGCTAAAATGTTTGGCTGCAATTTAAAGACCTACTGTGCGTATGCATAACAGCAATTAGCAAACTGAAGTTGGGAGACGTAAACAACCAACCATTTCTGCTCTCTTGCCACTAATTGAATATCAGGCACCTATTGTTTACATCCTTAATATTGGCAAATACAAAAAGGTACTATGATCGCGGTACAATAATGCCATGCATATTTACGTTCCCTATTGTTCCAGCAATATTGTATAGATCGAAATATAGTTATTTAATATGTGCATAATAAAGTTAAAACGGTAAAGTAAATATGAAATGTTATTTCACTGATTTTGAATAATACAACGTTGACGAAAATGCCAAATACATAATGCAAACACGAATAGCAAATTATCACCCTATTCCTGATCAAAAGCTAAAAGTATTGTTCGTTGTCTCTAACTCGATTTTTCTTTTTTGTTTCAGGTAAGTCACGAAAATTTCACATAGACAAATTCACAGTTAATTCCCAAAGAAATGTTTCATCACAGGTATTTATTATAATTATGCATTGTTAACGAAGAAGTATTATCACATTATTTTACAATTATGCAGCTTGCGGTATTACTTCCAGCATATTTTGTCAACTGTGTATATTTTTGGTTCATAAATTACCCGTTCTCGAGCAGAATCTGTCGACCTTTCTCTCGTTTGGTTCGTGAACAAAACACGAACAAAATGAAGGCTCGTTAACAGATTGTTCGAGACATCTTTCATACTTAAAAAAACATAAAATGTATTAATTTCGAATTTGCGTCATTTGGTGCAAGTTCCATGCAAATTTTGGACTTGCACTCATGGTAACGATAATTACAAGCATATTTGATTAAAAGACAACAATAAAACGCTTCGGTGGAAGTCAAATGCAGCTCAAAATTTAAAAAATTCATCAAAAATACAATTGGGCCACAATTTTTGTAAACATTTTTTTCGTTTATTCGGAACTGGTGTTCGAATTCCTTTTTTCTTTCGTCGTGGAGAAAGCACATAAAGACGATGGTCGATCGGTCGCGTTGTCTCATCGTATCGAATCTGGTTCGCAATTCGACACCGGCGTCGAAGGGATCACGATCGCGATCCGGCATTTCGTGGCACAGATCTCCGCGAATACCTGCGGGACATTCGATCTCTCGGTGACAATCCGTCCAGCAGTTTCGTTTCGTGGCCCGACCGCAGAATCGGGTCCCGATCCAGTCCGAGCGACATCGAGACGCGTTAAAGCGAATCGATTTCACCGGGAGAGCTAAGCGTCACGTTAATCGCCAGCATCGATAATCACCGCTTCGATTAAATGCGCAGCTGAATCTCGCGAACAATAACGTCAATTAGAAGGAACGATTATAATTTAGCGCCCGAAAAATGGAGAAATTCGACGATCCGATTTAAAGTATTATGAGAAGATAGATATGTAACTGTAATGGAACTCCGTGCAAAAGAATTTTGTTTCGCGTGGTTTATTTGTTTCTACATGTAGGAGCACTCTGTTCTCGTTTGTGCTCGTTTCTCGCACACCCAGTATTATTCGAGACAGCGGGGGTGGGAGTCGATTACGCAACCCTGTCGCGATGCAGAAATAATTAGCGAGACACGACGGTCGAAAACGTGTCTACGGTGATCGACCGGATCCCTTGGATCCTCGATCCTTTCGATCCATTCTCTTTGTAGCCAAGGTTCGTGTGTCGTTGAACTCGACCACGACCCCGCGCAATGATTTTATTCGCCGGCGCGCTGGCCCGCGCATTCCTTTCCCGAGGAAAGTCATTCCGTGAGAAAACACGCACGTGGTGAACGAAATCGCAACCCATGATGCGTTCGATCGACCATCGATCGCGCCGGCGAAATCCTCCCAGCTTCGTCGCTTCAACTTTTCGATGTCACTTTTTCTTATTTTTCTACTTTTATTTCTGTTCCTTTTACAATCAATTAGACCTTCAAGCTAAAACGAACGACAGTTTAAGAATTTAGAGAAATATTTAAAAATTGTTTAATATACTTACGCGTTTCTCTGAATCCTTTTGCTCATTCCTACAGGAATGATGGTTTTCGTTTCAATTCTATACGCGATTGCTTGCGATATGACAGTGTAATAACTGGTGTTCGTGCAGTTGAGAAATAGTCGGCAGTATGTTTCTGACTGTTGTAAAATCCATAATTATACCTCTGCAGCCCCTGACATGGTAGCAAAGTCCAAATTGGTCCTCGGGCCAAAAGAGTTTAACGTGTCTGGCATACGTGGAATCTTATACATTGGCGTAAGCGCGAACATGGACGTATAAATTAACAGCGAATACGCGAGGCATCGTCTAAACTCTGTAATTAAGATTGTTCGTGAGTATACGCGCGACTCAAAAACGCGTAAACACGCATTCGATGTGCAGCCATTCAGGCACAAAGTTATGTAGGGACACGAAGACATTATACAATATATAGGATCGACGAAGAGAATTATATTTGGAACAAGTACCATAATTACAAGAATGAACAATTTAAAACACACTAGACACAAATTATTAATTCTAAAATATCGCAACAACTCGAGGAGCCGCGCGACTGTCTTGTCCGCCGCGCAACGACGAAAATGGCCCCGGGGACCGTTAATCCGCGTTAAAAGATTAAATAGGAAACTGCATACGAGTGTCGGTCGGTACTGTAACGTCGATAATGGAAGGTAATTTAGTTTGAATGGGATCACGGTATCGATCTCGCCACGGAGTAACAAGGCGAAGACTACGAGCTTTCATAGAAGCTGTCACCGTAAGACCGTATGATTAATTGAGCTCTTCGGCCGGTTGATGGTACGTACGCGTTAAGTCCCCGCGAAGATTACAGTTTGCCTAGGCAGCCATCTACCCAAGCTCGTCGACGGGAATCCAATTTATCGCCTTATACACGGTGTCACGACCGGATAAAGGGTAGATTCCCTACCCGTGAAAAAGATACGTAGAAAATGCGGAATAGAATTTGTCTACGTCGGACCACGTTCTCGAGAAAATAGAAATTCCGATGTTCCTCTGGGTGTTTTGGAACTCTGTTCCGACCGCATTTGTAACCAACTCGTATCTTATCTATTTTCACTTGTCGAGGACCGTTCGAAAATGGCCGTTCCTAGTAGTCGTTGAAACAGACAAATTTTTCACGTAATATGCATCAACGCGTACAGTTTTTCAACTATCGGACAAGTTTTACGCGTTCCGTCCCAGGTGGACTTTTTATCTAGACTAATGTCTTGGAAGGGCGATTTTTTTCGATAAAAGATTATTCCTGTAATATTAATCGTTGCATTGGATAACGTCTACGAGATACAAAATAATCTCAAAGTTCAGTGTGTCGAAAACGTTAAAGCTCCAATAGACAAAGTAATTGTTTCGATGTAATTTCATTTGTCACATACGTCGTGACGCGCTGGCTCGACCGAGTTTGAAATCTTTGGACTGATTATGACGTATCGGCCGTTTATCTGACCAGCTTGACGCGCGAACGAAAGGGTCTGGTGTTTCGGACACCGGAATAATTCGGGTCCGCTCGACGGTGATAGAGATCGATGAGTTTCAACGGGAATTTATACATACGCATTATCGCCCATCGTGTTCGAGGATAAATCACGCTCGAGACGACTTCATCGGACGTTTTGGTCTAAGCTGGAGGAAAAAGGTGGAACGATATCCCCCGCCTCCGACGATCGCGAAGGGAAGACTGCTTTCCGACGGTTCAAAACGACCCGTGCACTGCGAGCTTTTCATTAAAGTCGAACTCAAACAGAATTTCCTGGAGAAAAAGGGAGCAACGAGTGCTGGGAACGACCGAATTGAACCAGTCGAGAACGGCGAGTAAACAGCGAAGAATTTGTCGTCCTCGAAACCGGGGAGTCATCGAGGTCGACTCTGGCCATAGTTTTCGCGAAGGAACTACGAGAAACTGTCCTTCTGTCTCCGATATGTGCTCGCGCGTTCCGTTTGCCAGTAATTGCGAACCGATCGACGTTCTCGTTGTCTATGTCACCGTGAACATGAAACTTTCGACGATCGTGTACCTTCGATCGTTCCATCAGCGAATATTTTAAGGGCACTTAAAATTTCCAAATAAATTTCTAAATTCTTCGTTTCGAATTGCCGTGCGTGTACCGTTTCTCGTTGTCGGTGAGCTTCAGAAATGATCGATATTGCTGGCGAAAGTGCCGACGACAGACTGACAAAGAGGTGTCGATGAATGTTATTGACGGCCCTAGATGCGCGTCGTCCCACGAATAAAATTTTTATACCTTTCGTATTTATCGTGCAAAGCTATAGTACTAGTTAAATAATCGCAGACTGCCTCCCAAGGCGATTCTCGAGTTATTCTCTTTGATCCTCGCGGTGGTCCCCGTCGAAATCGGAAAGTCATCCCGAACAAAGTGTCTCCAATCTCGATAATTGTCCTCTTTGAAACGCACAAATCAATTTATGTCGGAAATAAATTGATAAATATCACTGTAATTATTCTAACATTCATAAAACTCTGAACAAAATTCAAGACCGTGTAAGTTAAATCGAATCGTAGAGAGAAAGAACTTTGATACGAGGCGTAACGCTTGATGAAGAAAACGCGCTCGGTGGAACGCAACTTTTGTTGTATTAAACCGTTACGAACTTATGCACCAATCCAATGCTCCGGGTTGCAAGTCTGTAACGATACCCAGTGTCGTGTTCCTCTTACGAGCCATCCGTTTCTTCAGGTTCGTTCCGATTCACGGACCAATTTACACGTTTCGCGCTTCCTGCGTCGCTTGCGACTCGATGGCTCGGAGAAATATCTCTCGCCGGTATTACAAACCATCCTTTTCCCCCAATACAAGAGAGAAGCTCGTCGATGCGAATTCGACACGATTCGAACAGCTGCCGCTTATCGTCTCGTTCATATTTTCCCTTTTCTTCGTGGATCTTGATAAATGATATATTTATATTCGTGGTGCAGGGTAAATAGTTTTCTCGTTCCGTGTTCTATCGTTTTATCTGTCGATATATTATTTCTGTCTGTTCGATCGCACAAGTTTCGATAGAATCTTTTTACGGGTAGTTCGCCCAAGTAGGTTCTATTTGTCTTCGCAGAAGAGGATTTAATACTGTCGTACCCTCACGGCTACGCATTTAAAATCGTCGAGTAAAATATTTCTATCGCCTGGATTTTTCAACTTTTACGATCCTTTAATTACGTATCGATTCCTTTTAGACTGATATAAATATTAGCTTGTCGTTTTTCTTGCTCATCCATTTTGCAAACTTTCGTTAATTTAATTTTCTAAAATTTCCGGTAACCGAATCGAGTAACGAGCATCGATTTTACATTTAATTTAGTTCTCATGAAATTTTTACAAAATTACCCCCGAGGTAACCGAAGTTCTTGTACTTTGGAATATTAGAACTCTATATAGAATGATTTTCAATTCTTCAATCTCAAACGGTAAATTTCTTCGAAAGAACATTTTCCAATTTCCGGAGTAAATAAAAGTTTTCTGTCGGCGCATAATTATATGAAATATAAGTTTTCGTTATATCAGAAATAATTGAAAATTTTAAACGGTTTCATCGAATTTCCAACACACCCTCGGGGGTCTGTGAGTCACAGTTTGGGAGTGGATTGTAGAGTACGGGGCGTACGATAATAATAATAACTCCTTGTTAGGCGAGGCGTTTGCCTCGTTTTCGAGTTTCCACGAATCACGCGGCACACCCTGTACATAAAATTACTTGTACGTTGTACAATGTATGGTAACTGGTTATAACTTTGTTTTACGGGCGACGACGCGGAAGCATCGACGGAACAAACATGAAAGGCGTCGTTAAAAGGGCACGCCGTACGTTCGGATTACGCGCGAGCGCGCAGTTTCCGTCGCGCGGGACGAACGAACCGGAACGGATCGGGACGATAAACGTTCACCAGCCGCGACAACGCGTTATCGATAAAACGTACCTTCCAGTTTGCGAACGAAACGTCCCGGCCGCGTTGTACGTCTGTCTTAATCCTCCCTTCGGTGAAATATAGGCGCGCACGGGCCACCGGAACGCGTGCGGGGATTTCGACGCTAAGCCTGCGCCGTTGTTCCCGATTCGTTCTTCTTCGGATAAAAATGGGATGTGGGTGAAAATCCGAGAGGAAACTGAGTGGTCCGACTGGAAAATGTCATTGACTCGGGGCACGAAACGAGAGAAACGTTGCTAGTAATTGCGAATCCCTGAAGGTGGATTTCCGACGAATTATTTTCTCGGCCTGGGCTCTTACAAGGGAGAGAGGATACGAGCGGACGCGGATTACGGATAAGAGAGAGCACGGGGTTCTGCAGCTTCTGGCTCCTCGTTCTTCGAGGAGCCTCGTTTCTTTAAATACCAGATTAAATTTTTGCGAATATTTCTCTGGGTTCTCTGATAAAGACGTCGAATATCAGCGAACGTTGTTCAAAATGATCTTTCTATTTGAATTTTGTTTAGTTTTTGTACTTGGTTTGAATCTGTCTGCGAAGTAGTAAAATAATTAATAATGACGTACGGTGCTAAAGTGCATTGTATGACTAAATTTTTCAAGTTGCGTAACAAAACCGCAAAAACTGATCTCGAAGCTCGAGCCTTATTACATAACGTAACCCAAGATGACTGTCGTTGTGGGATTCTTACAAGAGTTACCTTATAGAGACACTGAAATCAGACATTCTTCTATCGTATACCATCCAAAATGGGCTAAAAACATTCTCCATTATTGTTTATACATATTTTTTATGTATAAAGAAGTGGAATAAAAGTGATTAGCGTAACGGATCGTAGGCAGAGTATGACTCGACAGGAGAAGCGGGAGAGGGTACGAAAGATGCGTATCTTTCTCTCCAGCTAGACTTTTTAATGGAATCAATTAGCGTCCCGGCGAAAAGGAATTAAAACTCGTTCGACGGGGTTGAATACGAGCATCGTACCGACCGAAGGAAGCGCATTATTCCAAGCTGTCGTGCACGTTCGAATAATCCGCTGGAAATTTGTCACGGTCGACTGGCTGCATCATTCGACGATAGTTTTATCCGACGAACGTGCCTCGTCACTGTCGCGCCATTCCCGCCTTCGTCGTCGGCGTCGTCGTCGTCCTCCTTTTTTTCCCCGGTGCAATTTCCGCGCTATCCACTCGTCGATATTCATTCTCCTTTCTTCGGTTCGTACGCAGCGTCGAGAACGTCCGTCGGAAAATTGATTCACCCCCGTGACCCATCCAAGGCAGAAAAGCGGATACGAGGCCACGCTTGCGTCCCCGCGAACCCGATTCAGCTTCCCTCGGATGCCTAACGACGATCGGGCTCGCTCGGGGAAAATAGGGAATCGCTGATTTTACAATTCTCTGTCTCTGGCCACCTGCGAAATTTTCTCGTTCCACGAGAAAATCTGCGTTTCTTCGCGAAACTCGTTGAAACGAACGGCCGATTTAACGGACAGCTTAATGGACCGTTGAATTTTTAATGAAAAATTCATTCGTAACGAAATAAGAGTTCATCGAGACGCGTCTGATTGTAAACAGGACCGCTAACGACCGCGAGAAAAGATCTGTATTTCAGGTAGCCGACGAAAGTTTGTTTTAATCCCCGCTTATAAAACATTCCCGAACTTCGACAGACACAGTCATAAATCACCATGGTTCGTGTCAATATTGTTCGGTCCAGTCTTCGAGATGAATATATGCTTTGGTATTGCCTTCAGCCTTTAATTGATCCTCGGCTGTTTTATCATTCATTGTTTGCGTTCTTAAATTCTGTCACGTTCTGTTTCGAGTTCTCGAAGATCTCTTACCTCCCGATTGCTTAGTCTATAATAAGTTTGTTTAGTCTCCGAGACGATTAACGATGATTTTGCCGAGTTGTTACACCGTCGAACCGTTTATATACGTTGTAGAAGTAAACCATGGATGGTTCTCGACGTTCTCTCTGTGAAATTAACGTCAAGAACAAAGTGATTGTTCCTAAATTGAAAAGGATTTTCATGGGACGTTGATGAAAACTGTAAA
This sequence comes from Colletes latitarsis, assembly GCF_051014445.1. Classification (NCBI taxonomy): domain Eukaryota; kingdom Metazoa; phylum Arthropoda; class Insecta; order Hymenoptera; family Colletidae; genus Colletes; species Colletes latitarsis. The sequence goes on along the minus strand of NC_135135.1, from coordinate 18,719,475 downwards.
GCTTCGCACGACCGTACGCGCGAAGTTAGAGCGAGAGCATGATTCAAGTTGTACAATCGCGACGAGCATGTGTTTAAAATTGCGCGCGCCGATATTGCTGGTTAAACTTGTCGGCAAGGGGTGAAGGAGGGACGAATTTGCAAGTTAAATTGAATGAAGAACTAAAAACAAAAAAAACAATTGACTGGAATATGCGTAGCGCGCGGACGAAAAAGGGGATTTTATCAAACTTATGGCTCCGCGTAGCCGAGCGAGGACGAAACTTTAAATTTTCCTCTCTGCCTCGTCCGTTTTTCACCTCCGACCGAGAGCATTCTTTTGTCGCTCGGGATTCATAAGCCTTTTTTTTATACGTTTATCCCGTAATTTCTAGCCAACAGTTATTGCGACGTCGAAGCACGCGAAAATTCAATTTTTCTCGTCCGAGAGTTTTGCTCGCGATGCGTTGGGAATCGATCCTTCGGTGCAAACCTATTCTACGGGCCGATCGCCACGCGTTATTTCGTAAATTTTTCATTTTCCCTCGAGTATTCGTGTCGGATCGCGAGAAAAGTTCTTTTTCCGAACTGCAACGGAGGATATCGAAACTTTTATCGTGGATCAAAATGGCTCCCCTATCGCTGACCACGACTCTTCGTCGTTCGAAGGTTGCAAGAAACTCGACTGTACTACGGAATCTAATAGCAGCAAGAAGCCGGAGAACAACCGTGCCACGCCCGTTGCTAATGACTTTACAGACGACGCGATATTAAGTCGGGCCGAAAAGAAAATAATTAGGATCGATATCGGTCAGCTTTTCCCCTGCACGCTCGGATCTCGCGAATCCAAATTGATACGCGCGTTAAGCTAGAGATCGGGGTTTGCATAGTCGGAAGAGGTCTCCTCGTTCATAAAACTCGTAACGGATATTTTATGTAGACCAAGAGATTCATAACGAATCCTAATTTTCACTCGACTCTGGGCAAACGAGCCTCTGACGGAGACGGGTCTTTAACGTTCCTCGAAATTATTTAACGGAAGCGAAACGGTACACCTTGCTGGCTTATTAAAGCGTGGTACGGATTTTCTCGAGGGAACAGGATCCGTCGAAGAAAATGAGAAGGATGGGACGAGGTTGCCGTCAAGGAGCTGAAAAATCCACTTTGCGTCGGTCTTGCTCGCGAAAAAGATTGCGGGGACCTGGGCGAACAGTGGAAAAATTCAACGCTTCGTAACGAGTAGATTAAATTCCCTCGACAGCATCGATTTAAACTTCCATACTCGAAATTCGCGTCAATCTGCGCGGATTAGATTTTTTAATCGCCATCATGAAACTTCTACGAACCTTTAAATCGTATATCTACTTCGCAATCATCAGAGAATTCATCGTCCGACTATTGGTCATTCCAGTCTTTTTCATACTCACTCGATAATCTTTTTTTTTATATAATTACAGCTTTCCAATTTAGACGTTTGGTAAATTTTTTTATCGTGCGTTTTATGGTTGGTGATAGTCTCTTTCGATCGCGTATGCATTTTCGCGACGTGTAATATTTTAAGCCTCGGAATTTTTTTCTCTGTCTTTCTCGTTCTTCGTGGAAACCACGATGCCAAACCCCGGTTCAGACACGCTAGGCTCTAGTTTCGATGCGCGCGGTTCTTCTATTTGCGATACTCTATCTCGTTGACGGGCTGCACTCACTTTAATCAGAAGTTCTCGTTCGGCCGACGATCCTTCTCGTTGCTCAGCTTTCCTAAATGTCGATAGCGAACCCGGCCACGAATGCGTCGTTCCACCTTTTGTGGGACGTGAAAAGCAGATCTCGATGCATCTGGCTCTTCCATGGAAACTAGGAGAACGCCAAATCAGGGAGAAATTAGACCTTTGAGGGACTCGAATGGAGAGTAATAGACTTATCGGAGGATAATTGCAATTACCTTCGTTGCGATTGGAAAAACTATCACTGGACTCTGTGCGACACACTTTTAAGTCATCCTGCCACATGTACAGTGCGTCTTTAATGCTATTGAAAAAATAAGGATTACAAAAAGGATGCAAAAAAAATAAAACTATAATGGCATCGAGACACTTGTCGCTTATATGACAAACTTTTAAATCGGTGTTGTTTAATTTTCCTAATTGTCGATAGCGAACTTGGCCACGAATAGGTCGTTTCACATTTCGTGGAACGTGAAAAGCTTTCTTCCGCGTTGAAGCTAGTTATTGTGCATCTTCCGCACGGTAACGATAATGGAGGTCCAATCTTCCGCGACGATATTACGATCAATCGATAATTAATCGCTGCCGGACCGTCTGACCAGCCCTCCTCGATCGTAACAACGGCGCTCTAATAAAGCGTCGGATTAAAATGAACGAGGAAATAAAATCGCCGACGCAATACGTTCGAAACGCGGCCTGATATCTGCAGGGGGATAGAAGAGTCGTTAAGGGGACGAGCACGAGAGCCGAATTACCCGAGAAACGGATTACTAGAATTTATATTGAAAGTGTATCGCTCGGAGGACTCGGCTCGAGTGGTTTCCACTGTATCGTGGTTGACGATATTAGAGGGACTTTTATGGAAATGTGGAAAATTCCCAACAGCCCGGATAGGGGTTGCACGACTAACGACCTCGGTGCACCAATTATTCGCTCTTTTCACCGCGAATAAAAATAAAAACGTCGCGCAAGGTAAATGTCCCAATTTCTATTCGCGCAAACGATTTCTACTAGCTTTGGCTTTTTTCTTATTATCGTGAATGTTAGGATTATACGATACGGTCGACCTCGGTGCACCAATTATTTCCTCTTTCCGGTCGCGATCAAAAAATATATGTTCCGATTTCTTCGTCGTTCTTATCTTATTCCTATAAATATCGCAGATTCATTATAGAAAGCCTCGATAACATTAAAGAATAATAAATTTGTACACGTTTCGTAAATATGTTTTTCGTTAAAAGATCGGTTTAATAGTTTTGATGGTGGAATAGTTGTTTAAATAAGTTGAAATTGGGACGTTTAAAATAACGACGAATAAAAGTGTGTTCGGAGCGGTTCCCTGCGCGTTTACAATCACATTGGACGTTTTGAAAGAGGCGTAATTAGGAAAACTGGCTTTCGCATCGCGGCGCGAGCCCACCGTCGAGAATAATATCTTTTTATTAGAATTACACTCGAGTGCGCGACTTCGACCAATAACCGGGACGAAGTGGAATGGCCACGTGGTCTAGGCTCCGGCCACGTAGGTGTTCATTACAAATACTACCGTTACGGAATCGGTTTTTATCGCGCAACCGTGATGCCAAGGCTCTTTACGCGCTAAATAGGCTACGCAGGTTAGCCGCGAGTTCCTGGGAAATACGACGTGCCGTTATTGCATGCCTGCCCTTAATGGAAAATTGAATCACTTTCGAACGGTAAATAAGCGACTGCGGCGCGCGACGTAATTAGAAAGCCAAGTATTTGCCTCATTTGATTGGAATCGGGACTGTACAGGTGTTCGAAAACTCCAAGTCAGTGATTTTCGACGCAGATAGGGGTCGGGACACAGTTGATTTTTGAATTGATCTTTCGTTTATTTTTGTTCGGTGACTTTATAACGAAGGGGATGAAAAAAGAATACGGAGCGATGCCCAGGTTTATAATAAATGGGTAAAACAAAATTATCGTTATTATTTTGACTAGAGAAATGAATTCATAAAACTTTCCAAAATATTACATTACAATTTATTCGAGTCTCAACTTCGTACTTAAAAAACCACACGATACTCGAGTCAATTTTAGCGCCAGTGGAAAATACGTCTCTGCAAATGTTGGTATAAGTAGGACACAGGTTGGTTTAAGAGAGACCGAAATATAAATTGCGGTACCCAGTGTGTACAATTCTCCGCTATACGGTCCCCTAATATCCGTAAATCTGGCGTTAAAGTGCAATAGGAACGGTCAGAAATCAAGTGCTATCGCGGTCCTTGATGTTCGATAACGTTCGATACGTCCTGTTAGGTTTCCTCGCAAATAGCAAGATGGTATAGAGACCAGTTCCTGGAACGTTGTTGAAAGGGTGGCGGTGGTGAGTAGTGGTCAGTGTGCCGGTGGTCGACCGGACGGACGCATCGTGGAACGCTGGTCAGTACACCGCACCCATCGGCCCTGACCCTCGTCAATTCGGCCATTTCCCCTCTCGAAGGTGAACTGGAACTATTAATATCTTTGATAGACCGTTACTCGCCATCGCCAACCACGATTTATTTCCCTTATGTTACGAGCTGGGGCCGCCAGAAACCCTTTTTATTGGGGTCACCCCGGAATCGGTTCTATTCGCGGTCCAGTTAGGGAAACGAAAGACGAGGGATGCTACTTAGGGTTGGCACGCGCGATTTACCTGCAGTCGCGATCGTACGAACAGGGAAATTGTTTTTCGAGTAAAATATTTTGTCTAATTCGTCGAGTCCCCTTTTATCGAAGCAATCGACGTGGTAAATATTCCGAATTATCGAAAATGTGACCCGCGCGCGTGCTTTTATCCGCACAGAATCAAAACATTGGACGCGACGATTATTTCCGTAATACAAAGTTCGCGAACCCGATATTCCAATTAATTCGGCTGACGTGCAAATGATCCTGCTTTGCACGATATTCGCTATTTCGGGGTAAAAAACAAACGAGAGGTTTCATTTTCGATGCGAAAATCGACGATGTCCCCCGTCAAGTGGTTTTCCTCGAAAGCCGTGTCGGAAATGAGTGCACAGTAGCGGAAGGATTTCCGGCCCGGGAGCCAAAATTTATTCGGAACGCGTGCTCGCCAACCCTGACCCTACTCGAGCCCGGAAACTAATCGAAGCCAGAACAAAGGGAGAACGTAAAGAAGCGTTGGTTAACCAACTAGAAATAAACCAACTGATAAAAGCTTGTGGAAAAAACATCGAAACGGGGGATGTTTCTTTTTTCACAACGCTTTTTTCGCGTTACCTCCGCCGAAACGGAACCAAATAGAAGGGAACAAAATCTTACGTTTTAGAATCAATCTCTCGAAATACTTGTTAAATGCTAATTTAATCTACGATAATTTGCGTTTTAAAAATAAAATTTGATGGAGGAACTAAAGCCTCCAGTAATCTCTAGCGAGAGATGAAGCTTATTAATAATTGTCGGGATAGTATCCGAAACGGTGATTAGTCTATATTTGATTCACTTTTAAAAATTATTATTGGCAAACTTGTGCTATTCGTATGTGGCGCGGAAACTTTTTCCACGAAGATAATTCGAAGATTACGTGCTCGAGCCAAGTGAACTTTGTGCCTTCAACGAACGTAAATTCCCCTTCTGAACGCTCTGATTCAGCCTTAATCCTTTTCACGCGGAGTTTTTTACACCCATCATGTCTAGTCCCTTGGTGATGAATTTATGAGAACGCGACGAGGCAGACGGTTAGAGGCGCACGCGCGCATCTTGGAAAAACTCATGCAGTATGAACGTCGACGCGAGATTCGGTCTTATTCAGACGTTATTAATTTTTCAACGGCTCAACCTTACGCGTAAAAGACTTTTTCAAAAAAGAGCGTAACGTCGTTCCAGACCAGCTCGATGAAGATCACCGAGACGATTAGTACTCGCGTATCGATAATCGAGTCTCTCTGATTGGACGAAGCGACCCTCGTCGATCGAAGAAATCTCTTTTCGTAGGAATTCGATCAAACTCGACAGCTACAAACCTGTATTTATTTTAAATTCGATTGGAATTGGAACAATCTCCGTAATCGCAAAATTGTATTTCTCTGAAATTCGAACAATTCGTATTGGAAGTAATCTTTCGTTTAATTTTTTCGAGGTTTAAGGAACAAACGATTTTCTACGGAAATTGGAGGAAAATTGATTTTAAAAAACCTATATTAATCTATTTCATAAGCTCAAAAAATGAACGGATCTCGTGTTTGGCCCGGATTCATGATCTGCATCGCGGGTCTGTCGTGATTTTCGCGTTTGGCCCGGATTTTGTTCGAGTCTCGATCAGTATTATACGGTAAGAGGTTAATAATTTCGATATTCGGTCTCTGATCGAGACCCCTGATTGTATGGAGCGAGATTGTAAACCGTGACCGCGTAATCTCTCGTGTTCCGCAGGAAAATCCACCAACACTGATAAAACAGCTTCGACAAAGCAAACTCCATTCGCCTGGGATCCAAATCAATTTTATTATTAAAAAGGCACCGTGTTCATTATTGTAAGTGGGCCTGGTTACTGCGTCTATTCATCGGACGCTCGGTCGTATATTTTCAAAGAGACGTTTCGGCGATTCTAAAGGCTTACCGAAAATTAAATCGACCGAGTGACCGACGTCCATTATGATTTCATTTGGAGCACGTCCTTCTGCTGCGAAATAAAAAGGATTGTATGCTTTTCGGAAATATTTCTAGGAAGCGTAAAACCGTATTGATATATACATATTTATACGCATGCAGATTATTAATTATCATCTACGAATCATCAATTTTACTTATCGAAACGGCTGATCCATATATATGACCCGATAACGAGGTTTAATATTTAAATACATAGCCAATATTCGCATTATTCATATAGTACAAACGTATGAATACTTTTATCTTTGAATAATAATATTCGAATATTGATTTTGGATGTTTATTTGTGGCATCGAATATTCGAATACTAATATTTCGTTACAAGCATTTAGTTGAAAATCGTCGACCACGGATCACGTTCTATTTGTAATAATCTTCTTAGCCTAATTCATATCTCTAACTATGCACAAGTAAAATATATCATAAACATTGGTCAATAATTAATCTGTTTAAAATTGCACTTTATAATTGAAACCTTTATTTCTATTTAACGAATAGCACGTAAACAGTTGTTTATCTTTCATTCGTTATTCAAGATATTTGACTTGATAAGAACTTTGCCCATGTTCGACACGCATGAAATATAAAATAGCCGTCGCGCGTATGTGATGTTGGTCCCATGGTAGGCGAGCGTGTTACATTATTCGAACGGTTCCAGTTTCAGTTTCGAAGCTATTATTACTCTATGTTTATCGAATTACATTTGTATACACGAAGTGAAATCTGTCTTCCCAACTCGAACAAGCAACGACAACGAAAGTGCAGTCGTTCGTCCCTGTCGATTTATGTTTTCCAAGGGGATTTTTCTTTCTTGAAACTCGGAAATTTCCGAATTCTTCTATCCTTTCATTCTATAGAGTAAATTTGCGAATCATTTTATACGTAGATGCAATGGTTTCTAAGATTATCGAGGAAACGTTTAAAAATCGTGTCCTCGAGAAACTGGGATGAGGATTTATCAGAAAATCTCATGAATTCTCCAGCACGATCTATGCATAATCGTAAGATCCCGAAAGTTTGACTCGGTTGGGTTCCTTGGAGATGCACTGCCAACAGAGACCCGGGGTCCAAATTATCTAATCAAACAGCGACGCGGAGTAATTGCGGCTCTCGACAAACTCGATCACCGTCTGGTTCGAAACAAGGCCAAGCGACCGTAAAACCGAACGCAGACCGACAACGGAAAAGCGCAGGAGATTTCGTGGAAGTTCTCTCCGTTTGGCCCCGGTGCTCATTACCATTTCCATCGAAACTTTCCGACGAATCAATGCCAGCCTCTCCGAACGATAAAGATTTCGCGGCTGTACTTTAAGCCGGCCCAAAGTTTCCTTTATAAGCGTCCTCGACTGTTTGGGAATCTGGAACGAAGCGGCGAAACGTTCCCTGGCCACTGCGATGAATTTATCGTGCTTGCTTTAACGAACAAATATATTTGGCTGTTCCACGCGGAATTGCCGTTTTCGTTGATGAAACGAAAACGCTCTGCTTTTGAAAAATTTAATTTTATTGCACCATTGACGATCTCTCTTCCCCCGGTGGAATATGAAACGACGTACGCGTATTTCGAGTTTATAAAATTCGACAATTATTTAATTGCATCAACTGTTCGGATTATATTGTGCAGAACGATAGTGATGTTTAAAGAATTCGTATTGGTTTTGGACCAACTACGACTAGTGTCGTATAATAAATTACTTGCTATTTTAGAGCATAAATTTAGTAAATACGTTAAGAGTACATATTCTTAGCTTCTAGAAATCTTGTATTATAATAAAATGGTCGTCCAAGGATTTAGGGACGATACCCAATATTGCAATTGTCACCTTCGGTGTTACAGTCGGATATCGAGAAATTCTCATAAAGAAAGGACCTAAGTCTGCTGTAAAGTTGTTTGTAGGTTAGTTTCCACCGTAGCTGTCAATTGATCTTCGTATAGAACGGATTTCGGTCCCCCTCGAGACTCATTTTTCAAGTTTAGATCCCCAGAACGAAATTTGTCCAAACACCTTCGTATAGTTCTATTCCTATCAGAGCCTTTCTCGGAGGCCAATTTAATGCTTCTACCTGCCTCGACTGTGTCTCAGTTTAAATTCGTATAAAGAGAAAGTATTAGTATATCTCTCGCTATATTGTTTCGAAAAAGAACAATTGCTCGTCGAAGTAAATATTTTACGTTTGCATTATTGATCGCATATCGATAGTTTTATATGGTACACACAACAATGGACCGACAAGCGTTTTCTTATTATTGCTTCGACCTGGCTTGATGCACAGGAGACAGTCGGAGAACGATCGTTACGAAGAAGTTTGAAAGTTGGCAAACTTCTCTCCCGAGAAAAATGGACGTCTGCCTCTTTGTCCGCGAAAATACTTATCATCGCGTCAAATCTTCTTTCGTTGGAAAATTTCTTCTCGCGCGTTGCCAACGGCGGCGTCCATTACTCCGAGTTGTCTCGAGAAAGTAAGAATCCGTACTTCCGATTGCTTTTAAAGTCGTTCGGTGTCCTGAAGATTTATGGCACTTGCGTTGTCTTCCTTTAACTCTTCCGTTGAATTAACGAAGCATTGCTATATGTAGCGTACCAGTACCGAACACGTAAAGAAATATTAATTGGAAAACAATTTTTAGACACTTTGGGTGGCTCGAACGGAATGGAATTTTAATCGTTTCAGGCGATTTCTTTATTCGAAATAACTAAAAAGTTTGAAGATACAAATACGCAGTTCTATAAAGCAGTTGTAAATACATTAACAGAATGATAATGGAATTATATTTCAGAAGGTCCGTCAGAAGTTGTCCTTTATGTACGGTGTCCATGCGAAGATGAAGTTTAAGAAATACTGATTTATGGTCTTCCGTCATTTTGAAAGCAATTGCATTCCTCTGCAATACAATGCTGGTTCTTTGGATACAAAAACTTCGCTCATCCACGTTTGAAGTCGTCATCATTATTGAATCACCTTTCGCTCAAAAAGTGCTACATTGCTCGAAAGAGATTATACTCGGACGGTGCAAGGTCTGGACTATACACTGGGTAAATTATAATTTAAGCCGCAGAACTATACCTTTTTAGTCAATAATGATGTGTAAACATCAAAGCTTAGATCTGTTCGAATAGTTGGAACTCAAACCTCCTTTTCGATCGTTAGGATAGAAAACAATTGCATTTTTTAATTTTTCTTTACCAATGAATCAAAGATTTTAATCGACAAGTCTATAATTGTTAGAGACTAAGAAACTCTAGGGAAAAAGAGGGAAAATTAAGTGGAGTTAGCTTAAGAATCTTATGATGAAAGAACGTGAAAGATGACTTACGGAATCGTTATTTTTTAATATCATAATTTTTATTATCGGTAGAAAAAATGTTTCTAAAAATACCCAGGGAGCAAAATGGTTAACGTGAAGCGGTATTTTAAGGGACACCCTACTATTTCGTATTCGTCGCGTAATGACCAATCCATTGGGCGTGACTTTCGAAAACGTGAACGTAAAGATCATTCTTTGCCAACGGAGGGACGCGGGTCCCCGGTATTCGACATTCACGCTCCCCGTGAAAAGAGGCTCTTATAAAACGTAATCGTGCACCGGCGGCGCGGGCACTTTAGAACGCAGACGGATTTCGAGTTTACTGGCCGTGGGAAGAAATTCCAAGGGTGCAACTGCCGAAAGGCATTCCGACGTACCTGCTCGAAGCCCGACCTTCCTTCTGCTTCCTGTCCAAAGAAGAAAGAGATACTTTTTCGGAGACTATCCAGTTGCTCCGGTCCGGTGCGGTGAGGTTTTCGTAGAGACGGCCGCTGACGTAACTCTTCTTTTTTTTCCCCGCTCGTGTTGCGTCGATTACGCCTTAGAATATTTCCCTATGATCTGCATTTATCCGAATTGGTCGGAATGCAGTTCATCCCCAAATTGCTTTGCTTCCGAACAAAATTATATAAATCGAAAGGTAAATAAACACAAGTATTCATCCGAACCCACTCTGGTGTGAGATATTGTAAAATAGTTGTTTAAACCAAAATTAATACATCTTGATAGTAGAATTAAATTAGTAAAGAATGTAGGCAACGTGTATGCGACTGTGGAGAGTAATTTTCTTTTCCTGCAATATCATCGTACAGCTCTCGAGAGTTACTTTCTATAAAAAAATTAAGTAATTTGGATGTTACGCTGTTTGAGTTTAACTCCATAAATAGCACATGGCTGTGACATCTGCTAAGACGGTGTGTTTGAATTTTTAAGGACATCGTTAATACATATGTATGATGCATAGCAACGGTCCAAGGACCGAGCCTCGACGAACACCAACAGTTATCTTCTTATTTTCTGACCTAGAACCATTTACATAAACTTGACCGTATACGTCTGTTAGATACGAGCATATAATCTTGACTAGGGTTTCTGGAATTTTGATTTTATGGACTTTGCACCATAATCCACTGTGTCAGATTGACTCGAAGGCTTTACGAAGAACAAGAAGTATATTTTCGGTGAATCTATTTCAATCTTTTTTATTTTCTGATGTAGAATCATTTACATAAACCTGAACGTATCTGTCGATTGAATACGAAGCGTATAATTTTTAACCAGAGTTTCTGGAATTTTGATTTTATGGACTTTGCACCTTAGGCCAGTGTCTCGGATTGACTCGGAAGGGTTTACGAAGAACAAGAACGTATATTTTCAATGAGTCTTAATTTTTTATATTGTCTGACCTAGAACCATTTGATTACCTAAATTTAAACGCGTAATTTTGACTGGAGCTTCTGGTATTTTGATTTTGTTGACTTTGCGCCATCGTCCACTGTGTCGAATCAACTCCGAAGGCTTTACGAAGGACAAGAAGCATATTTTCGGAGAATCTATTTTTACTGTATTCCATTCGCTGGAGCGATCGTTCTTTCTTTATATCGGCGAGAAAGCGAAGCGAACGACGTTCCGAAAAGCCTATTTACGCAGTCGTCGGCCCTCCCGGTTCGTCTCGTGGGCATGTTATTCATTACACGGTCTCGCGGCGTGCATTCAAATACGCATTACAGTCCGCTGCTAGCCGTTGAAGATTGTATTACGGATGTGCGTATATACGTGAGCACCGCGACTCTCCTCCGCATGCAAGATTTCCGTTTCAGTTTGAAGTCTGCAGTTCGCTGGTGTTTCGAATTCATTGGCATGAATCACTCGTGGTCGAACCGGGCGACTCTCTGCTATTCCATTTTTGTTGGACACTCGTAGATGGAAATACGCGACAATTTTCCCCGAGTTATGGGGTCACGCCACCTTGACGGACCCAAAACAGAACAGTGTTTCGCGAATTTTGTATAGGAAATTCGAGCGTTCGGTCGAAATGACCTATCTATCGTGCACGAACCATTTCTTAATTTTTGGAAAACAATTTTTTTTGTCCATGTTTATACAGGGTGTTCGGCCACCCCTGGGAAAAATTTTAATGGGGGATTCTGGAGGCCAAAATAAGACGAAAAGCAAGAATATCAATTTGTTGATGAAGACTTTGTTAAACAGTTATTAACGTTTAAAGTTTCGACCGTACTGAATTTTTTTCTCGAAAATGCGCAAGATTTCGGGGGTATGTTTATTCACCAAAAATGATTGTAATTGACCCCCGCAACCGAAAATAATTTTTCCAAAACGATTTGAAATTTTTTTTTTTCGCCGAAAAATTTTTTTTAACGAAGCCTCCATCGTCAATTTGGTATTCTTGATTTTCGTCTTCTTTTGTCCTCTAGAATCTCCCATTAAAATTTTTCCTAGGGGTGGCCGAACACCCTGTATATAACGGAGAAAATTGTGTTAAATTTTACTGTGTTACTTTTGACTCCATTCGCCTTAGCAAAAGTTGCAGTCACAGCCTTTCGATCGTTAGGAGTTAATTTCGAAACTTGGAGGATATTAAAAAAGTCGAGGATAGGGTTGGTCATAGAAAAAAGGTGGCATGGCGGCACGCAACCCTCGACAGTCCATTTGGCCGTGCGTTGCGGAAGATTGTAACGAAGCAGGCGAGAAAGCAGGAGAAACAACCAACGTGCGTGTGTGTGAATATCGATCGAGAGGGGTGGAACGGTAAATGGGAGGACACGCGGCATTCGGAGCCACGTAAAATTTATATACAGGCTGACCGCGTCGAGTAACGATCCTCACTTCCGGCTTGGCCCGCTTCTGCGTCGATTGCGACGATTCCAGCTGTTGCACGGATTTACCAGGACCTGCACGGCAGCGTGTTACAGTACGCCGCCCTAAAAGGGCCCTCCGGCCATTGTCCTCGAGCACAATGAACGTGTTGTCGGTGGCAAATTTCGGTTCGGGTCGTGTAATCGCGAATCCCGCTGTCGAATAACAAGGAGCTCCTCGTAAGAACCGTTTTCCGAAGAATTCAAGCGGTGTTCGCGTCGGTACCATCATTCTACGCTAGAACGCTTCGCTGAATCTTCATAAACATCCCCCGAAACCCTCGTCGTTCGCGTTCAAATCGTACGATTAGAATTCTACGCGGGAAGCCCGCCGTTTTCGAATCTTCAATTTAAGAGGCATAAAAATTGAGCGAGCGTTCGCGAATATAATACGTCGGGGTCGTAATCTCAACGATTCCGTACGCGGGATGTTTCGGAGCTAATAAAATATTCGCGTCGAGTTAAACAGCCAGGCCAGATCGTAGCTCGTGACGCCGGTTCGTTGATGTTCCGTGAAAAAAAGGTCGGGGAAGTTTAACGTTGCAATTTATACAGGGACGAGCGAATTTCCAAAGTGAAATATAACCGTGTACCCGTCGGAGACGACACGATAAATTTATAGTGGCTGTCGAGCTCGTTGAATAACCTTTATTTATTTGCGGCGATCAAATTGCGCCGAAGGTTCTGTCAGACGCGAATGAAAAATAAAAAAATGTGAAAAATAGAACGGCAAAAATCACTGAAACTGTACGAACGACGATATCAACTCGTTCGAGAGGAATCGGGAACGCGGTTTCGAGCGATCGCGAGTTCGCTGTTCCTGCACGCGCACGTGGAAACTAGGATTACGCGACTTTTGCGTCGTTAGGAGATCGTGGGTGGTTTGTCGCACATTTTTTGTCGACAGAATACGAATAACGACGAGTAATTTCCTTTTTTTTTATTTTTTATAAATCAGGAAAATCTTTGAAGTCTGCTAAATTATAATCGACGTCATTACTAATACAAACTCTTATTCGAAGGTACATTTTCAATTTAAATATTTTCGAACGTCGAGAAAATGTCAAGTTCACCCGAGGAAAGGGGTAGAAAAATAAAAATGTTAAGGATCATTAAGTTAAATCAAGGTGACCTCCGGATTTGGCGATGCATCGGTCGATATTCGAGTGAAATATTACAGGTGTTTGCGACGCAGATCTTTATCGTTCACGAGCCACACGTTCGATCGTAACCCGATCGTTCGCGATAGCGAGAGAAATGGCAGGATACACCGGGTATACGTGACACGACGTGCTTTGCCACGATGTATCGGATCCCCCGATCATCGGAACTTCGGTAATTAATGAAACTTGGCCAACACTGGGAATCCTCGCTTTTGTCAGAATTCCGACTGTAACCGTAATCCGCTTTTGTCAAACTTTCCCGTTATCAACGCTCGCTTTGTAACGGTTTCGTGTTGATGATATAAAAGATTCCAAGCTAATTGCAATGACGGTGTTGCGTGATAACGGAACGGTTCAACGAGGAAATAATTGGCGCCAGTAATTCGCGGTTCTGATTATTCTGCTAATTTAAATAAACCCCGACGAGGTGTGTGTACGCACAGGCACAACGCGAAATCGCACGTTGCTCGATAAATTCCGAAATTATAAAAACAAATCGATCTGTAGTTTGCATAAATGGCAATAACAGATGTATCGACTCGATAAAACTGAATAAGTTACGTTTTACTGTTTCTTGTAAACGAGACTGTACTGGAACTTTTTCAACAGTGTATAAAACAAGATACCTTTGAAACTTGATAAAAATATTTTTCTTCGAAATCTGACGATAGACGCACGGTTAAATGGAATTTTCTGTATACTTATGGGTCTATACCCTTCGATCGAAGTTACCTGTGGGAGCCTTTGACTCGCTTAGATCGCTTTTGCGGCTTTCATTTTTAAAAAAGGATGATGAAAGATCGCGGCTTATACCTATCGATGCAGCAACATATCAGAGAATATATTTTCCAGGACGTCGTGAAAGATGTTACACGAAACTATCACCCACACAAAGAAGCTCGTTCTTTTGTCGAAGGTACCTGCCTAGCCAGTGGGTGATACGAGACAACGCGTTCATAGTCTGCACAGGATGTTTCAAAGAATAGGGTTAGAGACCTGTAGGGTTTATAGTGCTCGTTTACGCCAACCAAACACAGGGTAACTACTGATTAATCACGCACGAAAATTAGATTATAGTTTAATTATTTAAAGAAGAAAAGAGTGTCTTAAATATACAAAGCTTACTACGTCGAGTTACATAAATAGTGTATATTGCAAGATGAAGAAGGCCTTCACTGGATTCATTGTAACTCTTACAATTTTTAATATTTCCGTACGAAAAAAATTGTGCATACTCTTGAGACATGGCGCTAAAAGTATGGATTCAAACTGAACGATGAAAATAATACTCTCTGCAAACAAGAATTTACAAAGATTTACTATAATCTTTTGTTGAAACGTCCTGTAGTGGCGTCAACTCTGTTTCGCTCGCAACTTTATCGAGCTTTTCCGCGGCGATCTTTCAACGACAATGTATATGGAGCCTTCAACGGATCTATACAAATTGACTAGCTCGAGGTATGTACCCAGACATGGTACCTATAGCTCCGAGCTGTCGTGCTACCGATTGCGTGTGCCGTTGTTATCGTGGCTTCGTCGTCACGTTCCTATAGTAACCACTGCCCATTGTTCAATAAACGCTGAATTATGAGTCAGAACCCATGACAGTAGCCGGTGTGCTCGAACCACGAAGACCAAAAAACAGCCAAGTATTTGGGATTTTTTTTTTAAACGATACTAAATATCGAATAAAAATATTTCATAGACACGTTAAAAGTATTCGTGGCAATTTGCATACAAAAAAAAGTTGTGCATAAAAAGTACTAATGTTGTTGTTGATAGCTTCAGTATCGATTATTTCATGAGTAATGATCAAACTTGTCAGCTTACCAGAACTTATTTCCTCCAGAGCCATGCAATAAATCTTCTGCAGCAAATGCTGTTTCTTTGCTGTCGGTTGTTTTCTCTTTTTTCGCGATTTCGTCTCGCCTATCGATTTGCCTAGGCACTTGGCCAGTATTTTGCAGCAATTTATTCAGTTTTAATATTTAATGTTTATACAATGAGTAGTACGGATCCTGTTCCTACATTAAATATGTGTACGTACGAAGGCAAGTCGATGTTTGTGTTGTACGACGAGAGCACCGCCCGAAGTTGTTTTTGGAGCGAAGTTTCGTGTAAGAACGTTCCAACCATTGTTGTTATTCCGCGTAAAATTGCATAAACAATGTTCCGACTTCTTGCTTGAGCCGTCGTAAATAGAATTGCGTCTATAACGGGAAATACAATGGTAAACACGGAGAATTCAAGACTAAAGAAACTGTGACGAAATAGATTGAAGCGTTCAGACACGTTCGTTGAAAAAGGTTATATTTTTCAAGGATTTAACCTTGTTTGTACGATTTAATTAGAAATAACTATACAGATATATGCTCTTTAATTTCTGTAAATGCATTCGTACACCCAGTGGTAACAAAATAACAGATTAATTTCACTAATAGCTCGAGAATACGAAGAGGTTTGAATTTTAATATAATAAACTTCACGGCGATGGATTAATAGAATTCTCACCAACGTTAACAATGATAAGTGTGACAATTGCGCGTCAGATGTTTAGTCAGGTTCTCGGGTTTACTTTGATGAAGCAATCGAGGCCAGACTAGTCAGCGAGTACTGTTTATTTTTACTGGCAGAGCACAGGGTTATTTCGAACCGATTTGCGATCGATCCTCCGGCGTGATCCATTTCAATTCAAAATCGCTCGAGTGGGCAGGTCGGAGGTCCTTTGTTCGGCGAAAAGACGCCGGGAAATCGGGTTTTGATTGAAGGAGCTGAAATAGAGGCCAGAGGAGGTCGGTTTTAAAGCTTCCAGCGTGTATTTAAATATCAAATGCCGAGTGAAATATAGGTCGGAGGAATACTCGCTTCTCTATTGTCTCGCTGTCAGCCGCTCAAGAATCAGACGTCGAGTTTGCGAACTCAACTACAGAGAGGAGAATAACTCGGTGACAATAAACGGGACGCACGCACTCGACTCCTACTGTGATTTCGTTTCACCCTCATGAAAGTTTCTTCGTTGCCTGTGGCATCAGGTCAGGCGACCGTTGGACACTGACCCTGCTCGTAAACCCCTAAATTTGTCCCGTTTAAGAGCAGCAGGTGGTCCACTGGGGGTTTGAACCCTCCTCCTTCGTTGCACATTTGTCGAAAATATAATCATTTCTATTTTTATTTGCAATTTCGAGTCTATCGCTACACAATGAACTCCTACTATACAAA
Source organism: Colletes latitarsis (assembly GCF_051014445.1). NCBI lineage: Eukaryota > Metazoa > Arthropoda > Insecta > Hymenoptera > Colletidae > Colletes > Colletes latitarsis. Next base: position 18,702,570 of record NC_135135.1, on the reverse strand, counting down.
ATGGCCTTAAAATCAACATGACGAAACGAGTGCATTCACAGAGAACTAAAAATGAAAGAATAAACTTTCACAAGACACAATCCAATCTCATTTGGAGACCTGAATTTAAAAACTCTAATTCACGGCGTTAGTAAAAAACAAAGGTCAACGCTAATTTAATTAACTCGTTGGAAGTTGCAAATAAGAATGTTAGAACCCCTTCGAAAATAATTTTGCGACGAGCATCGACTTTTCCCGAAGAAAGGAATTACATTGGACCACAGTGTCGGCCGACCGCTCGTTTATTTTTCACGGTTGTACAAATTTTTTTACATCGAGCCCCCAAGTCCTCTTCCGTAGCTGCAATCACCGGTGGGACTCTGTTTCGTGCAATGAGAGGCCTAGTCTGAAGATGCTCGTTCGTCCCGACGCCTGCTGCGAGTAACGAGCATTTGTCCCTGCTGAATGCCCCGTTCCCAGCCAAGAAAAACGAGACAAGTGTCCGCCAAGTGTCGTCGATTCCTGGCGGCATTGTGTCGCGTTGCTGGTGATTAAAACAACGCGTTCCCGCGAGAAACGGAAGCGTCGAGATAGACATTTCTTGGTTTCTGTCGGGAAATGCAACCTGGCATCGTTTGCCGATTAGCGTTGAATGTTGCTTTAAATTTCTCAGTTTCGTTACGAACTTGTTAGCCTCAGAGTATACATATAATTGGTGAACGCATAGTATTTGATGCACGAGATTGCGTATACCTTTCAAATTTTGTTAAAGCATTCAAGGCTTATACGATCTTAGATTAAAAAGCAATTCTAAATTGGCAGCCATTAGCTCGGTGTTACCCACGAAGAAGAACGTCTCGATCGTGGGTAACACCGATTACCAGGTCTCACCACGTGGAGGTTGCTGCGAGTGGAGACCCGAAGAGAGATGGATGGAATCCAAGTTCCATCGATCTCCCTTTTACATTCTTACAAGCTAGGTTACTAAACTAGAGAGATAGAAAGAAGCAAAGTTCCTTCGATCTTCTAGTTTAGTTGTGCCAAGTAATTGTTTAGTTTAAAGAGGGGTGAAGCTAAATCGTGGGAGACGCGACGCGACGCGATGCTGAACCGTGCAGCAGATCTTCGGATCGAATCAACACTACCCTTGGTAGATTGATTTCTATTTCTAGAAATCGATCTATCATTGGCAGGCGACTAGATCTTTCGGACAAACTGGACGGCCGATCACATGTTTCAATCGATGAAACAGCGGTGATCGAAGCAAGAAACGTAAGAACGAGAGAACGTGAAGCTAGTTGGTAAACAATTGCTTGGCACATACGTCGGCGCTTAAGTCTAGTTTAATTATACCAAGTAATTATTTTGTTTAGAAAGAGGGATGAAGCTAAATCGTGGGTGACGCGACGCGACGCGACGCGATGCTGAACCGTACAGCGGATCTTTGGATCGAACCTACTGCACTTGCTAACTCGATCTCTATAGAAAAATGGATGCTGCATCCCTGAATCGAGGTCTCCATTTCTCCAACGCAACCCGCCGGGAGCCCGAAGGACCCGACTTGGGCTGTCTGACAAAGAGAGAGTACCTGAGACAGGAACGACTTCCGCTGGAAGGTATGCGTTTCCGCAGAATACGGAAACTCCACACCTTCCAGCGAAGAAACATTTTCCTTCAATCGAGCTACCAAGAGAAGGTGGTTAGACCTTTCGGACCAACTAGACGGCCGATCACATGTTCCATTCAATGGAAGAGCGGTGATCGAAGCGAGAAACGAGAGAACGAATCGAGTGAAGCTACTTGTTAAATAATTACTTGACATACGGAGACGCGTACAATGGTCGTCGATGCTTAAGTCTAGTTTAATTATACCAAGTAATTATTTGGTTTAAAGAGGAGTGAAGCTAAGTCGTGAGAGACGCGACGCGACGCGATGCTGAACCGTACAGCGGATCTTTGGATCGAACCTACTGCACTTGCTAACTCGATCTCTATAGGAAAATGGATGCTGCATCCCTGAATCGAGGTCTCCATTTCTCCAACGCAACCCGCCGGGAGCCCGAAGGACCCGACTTGGGCTGTCTGACAAAGAGAGAGTACCTGAGACAGGAACGACTTCCGCTGGAAGGTGTGCGTTTCCGCAGAATACGGAAACTCCACACCTTCCAGCGAAGAAACATTTTCCTTCAATCGAGCTACCAAGAGAAGACGGTTAGATCTTTCGGACCAACTGGACGGCCGATCACATGTTCCATTCAATGGAAGAGCGGTGATCGAAGCGAGAAACGAGAGAACGAATCGAGTGAAGCTACTTGTTAAATAATTACTTGACATACGGAGACGCGTACAATGGTCGTCGATGCTTAAGTCTAGTTTTATTATACCAAGTAATTATTTGGTTTAAAGAGGAGTGAAGCTAAGTCGTGAGAGACGCGACGCGACGCGATGCTGAACCGTACAGCGGATCTTTGGATCGAACCTACTGCACTTGCTAACTCGATCTCTATAGGAAAATGGATGCTGCATCCCTGAATCGAGGTCTCCATTTCTCCAACGCAACCCGCCGGGAGCCCGAAGGACCCGACTTGGGCTGTCTGACAAAGAGAGAGTACCTGAGACAGGAACGACTTCCGCTGGTAGGTGTGCGTTTCCGCAGAATACGGAAACTCCACACCTTCCAGCGAAGAAACATTTTCCTTCAATCGAGCTACCAAGAGAAGACGGTTAGATCTTTCGGACCAACTGGACGGCCGATCACATGTTCCATTCAATGGAAGAGCGGTGATCGAAGCGAGAAACGAGAGAACGAATCGAGTGAAGCTACTTGTTAAATAATTACTTGACATACGGAGACGCGTACAATGGTCGTCGATGCTTAAGTCTAGTTTTATTATACCAAGTAATTATTTGGTTTAAAGAGGAGTGAAGCTAAGTCGTGAGAGACGCGACGCGACGCGATGCTGAACCGTACAGCGGATCTTTGGATCGAACCTACTGCACTTGCTAACTCGATCTCTATAGGAAAATGGATGCTGCATCCCTGAATCGAGGTCTCCATTTCTCCAACGCAACCCGCCGGGAGCCCGAAGGACCCGACTTGAGTTGTCTGACAAAGAGAGAGTACCTGAGACAGGAACGACTTCCGCTGGAAAGTGTGCGTTTCCGCAGAATACGGAAACTCCACACCTTCCAGCGAAGAAACATTTTCCTTCAATCGAGCTACCAAGAGAAGGTGGTTAGACCTTTCGGACCAACTAGACGGCCGATCACATGTTCCATTCAATGGAAGAGCGGTGATCGAAGCGAGAAACGAGAGAACGGATCGAGTGAAGCTACTTGTTAAATAATTACTTGACATACGGAGACGCGTACAATGGTCGTCGATGCTTAAGTCTAGTTTTATTATACCAAGTAATTATTTGGTTTAAAGAGGAGTGAAGCTAAGTCGTGAGAAACGCGACGCGACGCGATGCTGAACCGTACAGCGGATCTTTGGATCGAACCTACTGCACTTGCTAACTCGATCTCCATAGAAAAATGGATGCTGCATCCCTGAGTCGAGGTCTCCATTTCTCCAACGCAACCCGCCGGGAGCCCGAAGGACCCGACTTGAGTTGTCTGACAAAGAGAGAGTACCTGAGACAGGAACGACTTCCGCTGGAAGGTGTGCGTTTCCGCAGAATACGGAAACTCCACACCTTCCAGCGAAGAAACATTTTCCTTCGATCGAGCTACCAAGAGAAGGTGGTTAGACCTTTCGGACCAACTAGACGGCCGATCACATGTTCCATTCAATGGAAGAGCGGTGATCGAAGCGAGAAACGAGAGAACGAATCGAGTGAAGCTACTTGTTAAATAATTACTTGACATACGGAGACGCGTACAATGGTCGTCGATGCTTAAGTCTAATTTAATTGTACCAAGCAATTGTTTTGTTTAAAAAGAGGGGTGAAGCTAAATTCTGGGAGACGCGACGCGACGCGATGCTGAACCGTGCAGCAGGTCTTCAGATCAAATCGACACTGCCCTTGGTAGATTGATTTCTATTTCTAGAAATTGATCTATCATGGACAGGCGACTAGATTTTTCGGACGAACTGGACGGCCGATCACATATTTCGTTCTACGAAACAGCGGTGATCGAAGCGAGAAACGAGGGAACGAATGAACGAGAAGCTAGTTGGTAAACAATTGCGTGGCACGTACGCGGATACACTAGAGACTTAAAATTAACGTCGAAATTTAAGCTAGCAGATTCGGAACTAAAATTCAGAAGATAGGAGAAAACGAGACTCCTTCTATTTTCTAAATTAGTGGTACCAAGCAATTATCTCTTTTAAGAAGGGATGAAGCTAAATCGTGGGATACGCGACGCGACGCGATGTTAAACCATGCAGCAGATCTTAGGATCGAATCTACTGCCCTTGATATCTCGAGCTACCAAGGGAAGGCGATTATATCTTTTGGATCAACTACACGGCCGATCACTTGCTTTCTACATTAAAGCAGTGGTGATCGAAACGGGAAACGAGAGGACGAGAGAAAGTGAAGCTACTTGGTCAATAATTACTTGGTAGGGCGCGGCAACACGGACAATAGAGAAATCTTCGACGTTAATTTTAATATTCGCGACGAAGCTTAAGACTAATGTACTTGGAATTAAAGGTCCCTCGGCGGATGAATCCCATGGTAGTTGAATCCCTCGATGATTGAATCCCTTGATGATTGAATCCCTTGATGGTTGAATCCCTCGTAGGACGAATCCCTCTGTGGTTGAATCCTTTGGTAGTTGAATCCCTCGATGATTGAATCCCTTGATGGTTGAATCCCTCGGCGGTTATAGCGTCCTCCCTCGATGTCCTTGGAATTGATCTACAATAGATCTGACCTGAAACAAAAACTGCTACTTGTGTTAGTATCATTAAAGAACACTTAGTAAAGACCAATGTAGAGGAGTAATTTGTTGCGCTGGTGTATCGGAGAATGTAATGGAGCAGATGAAAATCTATAAGTTGGACAACCTACGAAATTTAGAAACACTCATACCTAAAGAATTAAATGATGTATGTTAGTATGGGTCTTATTCTATTAGCAGTGTACTTAGCAAAATGACCTAAGAATATTACAAATAAAGACAAAATAAAAATTGTAATTAAATAATAAACGATGCTGATATACCTAGCTGGAGTCAATGAATTGTACGAATTGAGAATATTTTTAATGAGTCAGAATTAGAAGAAAATGAACGAAACGTCGAAACCACATCACAAATAACATCAAAGTAGAAATTATAATTAATCAACTGACGATGCTGATGTACCCAGCTGGAGTCAATGAATTGTACGAATTGAGAATATGATTATGGAATCAGAATCGAAAGAAAATAAGCGAAACGTCGAAACCACATCACAAATAACGTCAAAGTAAAAATAATAATTAATCAACAGACAATACTGATGTACCCAGCTGGAGTCAATGAATTGTACGAATTGAGAATATGATTATGGAATCAGAATCGAAAGAAAATAAGCGAAACGTCGGAAACCACATCACAAATAACGTCAAAGTAAAAATAATAATTAATCAACAGACGATACTCATGTACGCAGGTAAAGAGTCAAACGATTGTACGAAATAACAAGAAGTGAAAGCAGTATTTTATCATACGTCGTCTTTCAACATTAGTTCTTGTTAGAGACAGACATGAATTCCAGAACCAATCAAAAAATAGGAACAGTAAATGACCACATATACTTAAGATACCATTAGGATTGCCAAAATTAATAATGAAAGAACAAAAATGACCAACAATTCAAGAGAATATCGATAAGGGGAAACATCCATAGAAACGAAACAGAAACCAGTAAATCAAACAAAATCAATATTTCCATCAAACGGTACTCAGAAACATACAAGTAAATTTGGCATCAATAAAATAAGAGAGGGGGAAAATTTGTGCAGAGCTCACCACTGACCAGCAAGTAGTCGCAATTCGTCATCACAAGCTCACCATTGGTCAAGTGGTCAGTATCGGTCAACTGGTCAGCACTGGTCAGTAGTGGTCAGTAGTGGTCAGTTCTGGTCAGTTTTGGTCACTAGTGGTCCCCCTGGTCGCCACTGGTCAGCCTAGGATGATCCCGGGATACCCACCGAGTCAGGAAGTCCGTCACCCTTGGACCCCCCCGCGAGAATGAGACATGTAAGTCTCCGCATGAGCCTTTAATGTAGTGGCGGAGGAGTGGGGAGAGCACAGCGTGTGTCAGCCATCTCAACTCGTCCGGTGGACAAATTATTTCGCGAAAAATTATTATTTACGTATACTGATGGGCCCTTTCATTATCCATATACCACATATTGTTAAGAATTATTTAAACTATTACGTTGTAATGTTAAATAATGCCAAGTTTTATTTATTCTCGATTCTCGAATAGTCAACTCTGTCCCTTTGAGCTTTTCTAGACCCGTCACTGGTTTAATCTCTGGAGCGATATACGAAATTTGTTACCAGAGAAGGGCCATCCTAACTTTCCTGCCACCCACGAACTGATCAGATGTCCTCGAAACTCGTGCTTCCTCGAAACAACTTGAAAACGTTGCCGATTCATTTCTGAAGTATAACTTGAAATCTTCGTCGACGGATGTTCGCCAGACTAGTTCGTCCCTCGGTCCCTGGGAGCCACGCGAGGCGCAATTATCCTAATGATTTCAGCCGGTTTAATTAACCGACTCGTTTGGTTCACGATAGAGGTGGATTTCGGAATTACGTGGCTCGCGTTGGGACGCTCGACCCCCGCTATCATTCAGCCGTATCTCGCAGCCGAGTTTCGTCTCGCGTTTCCTGTATCATGGCAGCCTAGAAATTCCCTAATGAAACCATTTAACGATACAGCGTCACCAACGGTGGCGACGAGTCGAGGAGGACAGTGACTCGGTTTACACTGTGCTCGTTTTTGACACACGACTAACACAGCGCGGGTTAACTTCTTCATTCGATTGCATTTTCACGGAATTACCCCAAAGTCCGAACAAGTGAGTACTATACGCTTGTTTGCTTTGTTCTGGCCGCTTATAACCGATACGGGTTTTAATTTATCGTATATAAATAGACAATTTCTAAATATACGAATAGATTGACGATTCATCAAAGAGATAGAGATCGTTGAAACCACAATTTTGTTCCGAATAACTTGGTAAACGTTTTGAACACTCGATCTAAATTAGCGTATTAAGATCGTGATGCAGCTGGAACAACGTAAATCCGCTTTCCCCTGTTTCTAGGAGGAAATAGCGCCGATTGCGAGCCAACCGTAGCACGAGTAATGACCGATCATATTCGAGAGCATCCCGAGTAATATGCATTTTCGTGAGTGGAACTTTCGTTGGTTTACAGGAAATAGCTTTCCCTTTCATCATCTAGCGCATTGAAATCGCTCTCGCGAACGATTTGCAATTTTACACGCGCGATCTATCAGCGTCGATGAATTTTTAAACGCAAGATAATCGAGGTTGAAATTAAATCTGGTCGAGTTGTCCTGCAATTTCCCTGCACCGATTGTTCAGACGTTGCAGAAAACTCCCTCTGTTATAAGGAAATAACTATATTTTAGTTAGTTATTCTAGATTCTATCTATTTTAATGAAACTAAACATTCCTGTACAGTTTTTCTCGCAAAAATTAACAATGCAGCGCAAAAATGTTAATTACCGTATCTCCCGAACCACGAGTCATTATACAAAAGAACCGCGATTCTCGGAGAGTTTACACACGACGCTGCGTGGAAATAGACTGTAAATCGCGAACAAACAGTCGCGAGTTTCGACTTTGCGTCAAAGGATCGTGGATTTTCGTTTTTGTATTTCGGTCGAGTTTCACGCAAAGGGAGAAAATTACGTCCCTTTCGGGAAGTTTCAGTGATTAACCAGCGTGGATTTCGCGATTCGACCCATTTACGCGCGCGTCCGAAGTTTGTAACCGTCGAATTTCCACGCTGAAGTTCGCGCGACGCGGCGTGGTCGAAATTGTTTTGTGCCGTGTGCGGCTCGTGCGGCAAACGACGCCGTTTTCTGAACAAATTTATCGCATTTCCACGGATGAAATTCAGCACGGGAAGGAAACGCTATCGTTTTCGCTCGCTCAATTACGCGCTTCCCGCCTTCCCACGACAATTCGCGCGCACGCACGTGGCTTCGAGGCGATTGCACCTTCGACTCAAGGTTCGCTCTATCTGTCCATCGAGGTCCGAATCGTTGTTTTCCGAAGGAAATCCGTCCAAGAGATCCCTCGCCGATCCTCCTCCATTGTGAACCATAAACGAAAAGACTCGTACAAAGATCGAATCATTTTTATACGTGGATCAGTGTTTCTCAAACGTTTTTCATTCTCAATGCAAACTATGTAAAAAAACACGATAAAAACGAAATCAAAGTTTTCGATGTGTTCCAAATCTCGAATTCGGTTCGTAATCGATAATTAGTGATTATTCATGATTTCTAGGGGTATTCGATCGCGACAGTCATTGCCCCACGATCGTTTTGCGCCAGTCAGTAATCCGATAGTAATGTTCACAACTTGTTCTTTCATCGGGACGAGGGTTTCACCGCGTTGTTTTTTATCGCTCGAAAAACCACTGACAGCGAACGAACTCGAAGTATCGCGCGTTTGGTTAATGCGGTCTGTACATACTACTGGCTTATTAACCAGACCGCTGTTACTTTCGACGAGATCAGCTACTTACGTAAAGACGTCGTCTGGATGACACTAAAATTGATTTGCATCCACCAATGATCAGGAACAATGCGCTGTAATCGATTATTGCACAAATCAAAACACTAGACATCGATGTAACAACTTTATTCGTAATAGAAATGAACGAGGTTATCTCGTCGATACCTCCAGCAGTCAATTTGATTCACGTTGAATTTTAATGTGAACTTAATCTTGAAAATTTGGACGGCTCCATTAACTTTGTCGAATGTTGTTCAAGATTTCAAAGTTTCTTTCATGAAGGTTCTTGCAAATTATTGGTAGAATAATTTTCTTACCTCGATTTCGTCAGAGTTCATCGAGTTCGATACTCTTTTACATACATATAAACATGTGTCGTGACTAAGGAACCGTTGCACCTGACTCAGAACAGATAACACATATCTTTGGGAATCTTGAGTCATAATTAGATATTGAAGCAAAGGAAATATTCCTCGGTCAGTATTTACTCATTCCTGGATCATTCTTGAGGCACTCGGTGTCCACTCGATGCTCCATTTTGTACGCGCCTTAATACGTGGTTGAATTGTGCTAAAGTGACTATAATTAAATTTCTAAATAATTCAAAGGGAGTAAAACTGGCGGGAGAAATGAACCAGGTATGCGAGTACTTTTTTAATTATCTGTCAAAGCAATACTTTCGTCCTGTTTTATTATAGTAAAAGTGAATTTGAATCCCCATGATATAGGACATAAATAAAAAAAAGGTACGAAATGAATATAAGAAATAAACGTTTTCAACTGTATGGAGGTAATTTTCAGACGCAAAGAGACGTCGGCGTGACGAAGTAATTACTCTTTACCTTCCTTCTTTTGAAAGAAAGAGGGCCAGATTGAATTTTTATCGATATTAATTTTCGAGAGCAATCTCTCCGGAGGCGGAAGTTCATTATCGGATATTGTTTGCGTTCGTTCAGCATCTTTAGTTGACCAAGTCGATTCTCTTTGCGTTATCGCGATTAATGGGGAATCCGGAATGGTCCACGGCCGAAACACCTATGTAAATAACTTGATACGTGCCGGAGGTGGAGCTGGTTCCGTTGACATTTGCGCGCGCGATTCATTATCCGGGCGAGCTAGCTAGCATAACCTGTCTCTGCTTATCTGGCCGCCGCTCGGAACTGGGTCAGGGGAAAAGAAAATTCGCGTAAATTCGCTTCGGTATGCCGGCAGCCTCGAACTGTGCCTCTTCACCAAACGAATTATATGAGAATTTTCGCGAACCAACGATTACAATTTATCTTTCGGTGTTGATTTCTTTACGAGCTCTGTTAATTCATTGGAAAATTAAACCTATCCCCTCCCCCCCTATCCTATAGAGTATTTCGATGACAAAAAACGAAGGTTGAAAAACTGAAAATTTCTAATTAAAGTAGAAACGTACGTTCTCTTGGATTTTTAATTTTGATTTCACGTTTGTTCACCGAGTAATCAACGAGTAACGAATAAATCGATTGGTATGCGTGTGTTATTATTTATTTCTGAATGGTGAAAATTAATTCCATGAGAAAGAGGTGCGCGCGTGCGCTCGCCGCGAAGAAAATGGAAGAGTAGCTCGACTCGATTTACAGTCATAAAATCTGCGCTGACCTAAATTATCTCATAAAGACGAATAAACGAGAACTGCCCCAAAATAATTGTACAATGCGCGTTTATGGAATGTTAAACGCTAGACTGTCCACTCGTCGTCGCTGCCGAGCGAAAATGTGGTTTACATATTTATATGGGCGGTCCATGAGTTTCTTCTTTTGTTCTCGTATCGTGCTTGTACGAATTTTTCAACCGACTAAAATTGTTTTAATCGTAGGAATGGTATATCGTTTTGAAGGCTTCGAAATTCCCTTTTATATTTTACATTACTTTTATGTAATTTTAACAGAAGTTTAGAAAGAATCGTAAATCTGACAAACAGTAAAAATAAAAATTCAACCAATTGTCACGTTTAGAGAACGTATAGAGAATCGAAAAATAATATTTCTTTTTACGATGGATACAATAAAATTCTCACAATACGCGGAGGGTTAAAATCACGATCGATTCGTAGTGAATTTCGTTTCATTGTATTATAGTTCGAGCACGCATCGACGAATCGAGCTTCTGCCGTTCCGCCTTATTGTTATTCGGTGAATGTGTGTTTGTGATTTCGTCAGGGACCAGATGGCAGCTCTCGGCGAGAGAAAACGCGAACAAAAATTGCGTAAAATTCGGCGAAAGCGTTGCAAAATTATTACTTTTCGGCTTTTGAATCGGATTTCGAAATCCGTTCGACAATAAACGGTCGACGGAGCAATAAGCCGCTCCAAATATTGTATGGATAATCGAGCTTTGCGCGGGTTTCAATAAAACGTGGCCGAAATGAACACGCAGGACGAAACGTGTGAATTTCTGTGACAGAGAAACGAAACTACAAACGAGCATCTCTCTGCTAACAAATTTGACGAGCGAAACGGGAAAGGCAGACAACAACGAGAAGAATAATTCCTCTGTACGAAGTTAGTTTCTAAAACGTTTCTTTATTAGTTTATTATTTTATATAATGGAGAATCGTGATAAAATTATATCCTACCTCTCGACTTTTGTTGAACCTAGAACACATTTTATCCGTTCGTAGCTCACGCCACATCGGTCTGTTTTTCTTTTCCATTCTCGTTATATGTATAGTTAGAAATAAGTTTGCAACACTATTTTAGTTATTAATGTTTTAAGTCAACTTCGCTCGAAACTCCTAAAAGAGAGTTTCATCACTTTCTCCTAGATTCAACAAAACTCGAGAAGTACGATATAATCTCATCACGATCCTTGATGGGATGTGCAATTTTCACATACCGATATCTAACTGAATACAAAATAATAAACTATGTCCTACTTCCTACGGAGAAAGTTAAATATTACTTTAACAATGTTTACAAGTATCAATACTTGGGTTCTACTTTATATCATAGGGTTGAAGAAAGCATTGGATTTATTTGTTCCTTTCGTAGCAGCAACTTAAATAAAATATATTTTTTAACGATTATATAACTCGTATTTGGCATTCTGTTCCAATACTTTCATCTTACGATTGTATAACCAGTAAGCACACGCGTCGACTCTACTTTTGATTTACGAGTGTTGATTCAAATCCGAATTACATACTTCCAAGATACAACATTCATCAAGATATACGCCGCAGATTAGATACTACTATACTACTAAACATTCCAGAGCAGATTTAGTATCAACCACTCTCTCCTGTAGCAAATTCAGCTTAACCAGCAACTGTTCCCACCCAGGTTAACTTAATAACAGTATATAGCTACGGCTTACCTGACATATATCTCTACAATTTCGATACTATAAGAATGTATCGCTATTATTATAAATGTGAGACACGGGTCTGAATACAGGGCAGTTTTCGAAACTGGGGCAACCATAGCTCTTTCTCGACCAACGGAAGGTTAAACATTAACTGTCCTGTTTCCCCGAGTTTCCATTCCTTCCACGCAAACAGTAACATCAAAACCATAACGCGACAAAACATAGGAAACAAATATTAAGGAACACAGTATCTACGAAAGTTTACATTTTATTTCCAAGTCGTACAGACGCAAAGAACAGCCAATGCCTTAAATTCTGTTAACGCGAGAGTAACGTAGCGTTCATCCACTGTCATAGGATTGTCAACAGTTATGACAACCAGAGAACAGGATATACAGCGATCGTATTACTTCGGATTCCCTCGAACGGATTTTCAAGCTGTTGGCCATTACGAAGTAGAATGGAGTCGTTCATCCCAGACATCGTGTCCTGAGGCTTGTTGGATCATCCGTTTAATCGCTTTTGCGTAGCTGTCCTGGCTCCGGGAGACGCGCGACGTCCCTTCGCGTTCGCTTCATCTCCAGGTGGTAAAGGTGAGCGCGAGACGGTCGGTCGCGTTAAAACCGGAAGCCACGTAATTGGAGAGGACTAGCGCGAGTGTTGGCCTCGAAGGCGTTGTTGAAACTCCCGCGACAACAGAGTTCACGGCAGGAGTTCTGCAATCGCCGCGACAATGCGAAGAACGCTCGCACAGTTAACGAACCTCTGTTACCTCCGTCGGCCTCTTCTCCCACGAAGTTGCTGCGTTCAATTGTCGATTAAATTAACTCTCGACGGGCTCCGAAGCAATGTTTAGAAGCTCCTCGAGACGATCGGGTCGACGCGAAGCTGGATCTTTGCACCCTCGTGTCAGGGGAATCGAACGGTTACCGGACAACAATTTCGATCAGAGTCGAATAAAAATTGAAATAAAGACTAACATTAAAAATTGTTTCGTGCTTCGAGTTGAACACGATACGCTGTAGAGAATAATCGTTTGACAAATGGTTTATTACGATAATGTCCAAACCAGGTTCGAACGCCTAGGTGACCAGCCATCAGGGTTCCAATTCAGGCCCGCAAATGGAGTATACATGTTGTCCCGAATTTCAAGGACAATGACGATAGCCTTTTGTTTGGATTGGCCCGTGTTTGGAGGCGAGAACCAGACAATGGGGAGATCTATGTTCCCCTTAATGCTTCATTATGCAGTCCAATCTGTACGGTCGGCGCGAGTGGGATTTGAGCAGCGTCGAATTATAGGACGCGTTAGATTATCGGCCCGCACGCTAACGTTCAATTTCTGCGACGTTATCGCGAGCACTAAACTCTAAAGAATTTTCTCGATACGCTTGTTAGCATGATCGTTGCATGCCTGTTTTCATTCGTGTCAAGGTAGATGCGAGGTCGACTTCGGAGCCTTCGTTAAGGCGTTGCGTTTTCCCCTTGTACGATATGCAGGATGTTTCTCGCAGCACGTTCAGTAATCGAACGAACAAACGCTACGAACTAAAGTTAATCAGTACTCGGAAACAAAATGCAATATTAAAAATTGCCAATATATTTTCTTCGATAAAAAAATCAGAATAACCTTTTGTTGAATTTTGTTATCTTCGGTTAAAGTAATATTACGATATGTCTGGAAGTATTGTGACATATTGATGACTAATGTTTGTTCGTAATAGTGTCTAAAAAATTGTACAAGAACACCCTGTATACGCATCAAACGAGGGAATTACGCGAGAGGAAAGCAACGAGGCCAGGCCGTACGTGTAATTAGCTGTAATATGTACAGAATAATCGCTTCGCCCTGTTTCCTTCCCTTGGAAGTTCTCCCTCCAGTTGGATGTACCATCCGTTTCACACCTATCTTCGCATCGTCGTGTTTTAATTATTCCGTCACGAGTAAAAGTACCACTTTCTTTTTTCGTTGGTCGTCTATAATTTCTGTTCACTTATGAAACACGGGAGGCTGTAACAGTATCATAAAATCTCGTTAATCCCAACAAGCCTAGAGGAGGTTTGGTAGAAAATACCCTACCTCGGAGGGAAGAGGCTACGTTTTATTAAAAAAAGGTACTGATTTATGCCACGATCTCTCCAATATTTAAAAGCATTTCCCGACCAACTCTTTTTACTTTCTGCTATCTTTTAGTAGAATAGAAAGAACAAAATATAATTTGAATTATTATCTTATACTTTTGCATTAAAATCAAATGTAAAACGAGTTAAATATCGTTTGACAATATTCAAAATCTGAAGAACCCATACTGAATGAAATAGTACAGGAATAGTTTTGAATTTCTTGGTTGATTCAGTGTTAAGGACATGGAATTTTAATTTCTCAATGTCTCTTTAATACAAATTCAAAACTATGACCTCCAATCGAAATCCTATGTGACAGTTTTCTGGACTCTCGTACCAGTTCAAGAATCAACACCCCCGATTTATACCCCTAACTCAATCCTCCGGTGTGCAACACACAGCGGCCGTTCGCGAATCGGCGCGCAAATCGAATTAACGCGGGAGCGTTTCTCCCGCCGCACAAAGGTTCCGGAGCTGGTGTGTTCGGCTATCAAGCATAATATGAATCCCGGTGGAGGTTGTACGCTTGTCCCGTGAACCCCGATGGAGATGCTAATCTATTTAATTCGGCTTCTGGTCCACGCAACCCCCGTGAAAGTTATCGGCTCGAGCGTCAAGGGAGTACGCGAGCCCCGCCATCACTCGAATACCGGCCGAGTATCGTCGAAGGGTGGCGAACACGATCGAGTCGAGCCGAAGAGACGCGATTTTACCCGACTCGAGCCGCGAGCGCGCCTACGATCTAGAAGCGCCCACAAACCAATGCAGTTGGTCGACGAGCGCGGCACGGTACGTTGGTGGATTCGTTTTTCGCGCTCGTTTCTCTCTATCGCGCGTCCCTTGAGCTCTCTCTCGCTGCCATCCTCGTGACAGCTGTTCCGCCGGCTCCGATGATCCGCGGGACGATTCACAGAGTCCGAGGCAATTGCGGTCTGCAATGGTTCACAGTAAGACAATCCTTACGGTTTTTGATTTTACGGGGAAACGACAGGGTCATTTGGGTCTCCGGAGGCGTTTGGTTTTTTACCCTTTGCGGACGCATGTTTTGTAGCACGAAAGAAAATTACCTTGTCCAGTGTATACATTTAGTTTACCTCCGTAATTATATTGTCCGTCGAGGAAGAAATTATTTCTTGGTTATTTTTGCATACATAAATTAGTAAGTTAATTAATCTGTCGAGCTTTTATATATCTTTATAAGAGAACGTGTTGTAAAAGTTCGTTCTCTAGTGTATGTGGACATCGACCGCAAAGGGTTAATTTTCTGCAGGATACTGCGTGATTCGAGGCTTTCTTAGACGCGTTATTTGTTGCTAAATTTCGATGTTAAACGTAAATATTGGTACAGAGCTATTCTCAGAATGAAAATAATTATAGAAAATGAATTATTGTTTTAATAAAAGTCTTGTAAAGTATGCGTATCTCGGAGATGTTGATTTTCCCGTGAATTTTGATACGGAAGTAGATAGTATCTCTCACAGCAAATTCCAGTTCTCCACTATGCGTATGCATTGGAACCAAAGGGATCTCTGTTCGTAAAATAGCTATATAATAATATTGTGAAACTATTTTGCACCAAAAATGCAACGAGCGAATAGACAGGCATTTTATTTTGAAAGCTAATTCCATGAAAATCTTTGACACACTGTGTTGCTCTGTGTCTGCTTTTTACTCTCCCTTTTACACACTTTGCCACTCTACGCTGATCCCACGTTTTAAACGTTGCATCTCTGATCCTCGCTGTGACCCTGACTATCCTTTTTTGAAACTTTCCAGGACTTTCTCGTTGTCTGGTCAACACGCTCGTCAACTAAAAATTTAACATCAGCTGTCCGAACTATTTATTCGAAATTTTCCTATCCTTAATTTTGTACCTTTTACGTTCCAATTTTGTTTGCGCTTGCCTCTAACTAGTGTAATTGCAGCATGCTTATGAAAGACGAACTTAATAATCTGATCGTAAGATACGAATACTGTTACCTTTGGACGCATCTCAAACTCGAAAGCCTCGGATCACGTTTACAAGAATTATCTGCCCTAAACAAACGGTTAGGGTAACAAGAGAATTTGACATTTTCGATCGTCGAGAAGTATCAACAGGGACTCGTAAAAGAGTGACTTAGGGTAAACGATCACCCTATTCCCGCCACTCGTTCATGGCCATTGGTATCGCGCAACTGTGTTCTTCCCCTCTCGAGTGATGGTCCAACATTTTAATAAGTACTAGTACTAGTAATAATTATATAAAATAAATTCACGGTGTTGTTCATCGATACCAGGCATTTGCTACCTGTTTCTTCTTTCGCACGGTGGTTTCTTTCCTCCCAAACGACGATCTAACGTTTTAATTTCACGCAACGACGACGGTGGCCGCGGAAAGACACGTCTAAAGAAATTCTTGGACGATTCTGGCGGTACCTTTATGGTAGCAACTTTTTCCGTAGTTCTATCGAAAGTGACATTTAATTTCGAGATTTCTACGTTCTCTGGAATTCCGTGGATCGATCAGAAAAGCCTTTTAGCCTCCGCGATAATAAAGGGAGTCGCGATAGCGCGTCGAGGAAACCTTTAATAGATGACCTACGAGCGACGGAATAGGAACATAAAATTTTCAGGGAATCAAGGTTAGACCGACGATCGTGTCGGTGTAAAACGTCAGGACGTTATTTAGATCCCGATATATACGGCGTTGAATCGTGGCCCGAGTCGTCCCGTTCTCGCGTCGCTACTCCGTTCCTATACGATATTCCCAAGGAATTTCCTTAATCTTTCTTCGTTTCTAGACGGATGCGATCGCGTTTTATGGTCTCCTAACACGGAGCCCGAAGAATCTCGAATTTAAAATTTCGAAAGGTGGAGATTCGAAACTGCCCACGAAAAGTTCCCGCCGGTGAAAAAGTAACAATAGAACCAAGATGGACGTTCGATTATTATTTCACCGTTTATCTTTCGCAGCGTCGATAGCCGCGACGTTGGATATTGTTCGACGCCTCCTCGATCTCTCGGAAGTATTGTTCGAGAGTCGCGGTTTCTGCCTAATATAGAAGCACGCGAGATCTGTCTAGAATGGCAGCTTAACTGGACACGCTCGCTGACAATTTTCCACGCACAGCCGACGAGTTTCTATCTTTGATGGCTACGTTTTCTAATTATTTTTGTATCAGCTGTTTCAAAGAGACGATATCTTTTGGTAATCTTCTGATAATTTCATGGTATATTTTACGATTCGCATCGCTTTACGTAAATATTTCAACGAAATTTATAGTAAGAACTTTGTGTATAGTGCTTATTTTACAGTTAATTAGCGAGATATATTGCTGCGTTTACAATAGATTTCACGTGTACATTCAAGAAAACTTGCGATAGAATATCTGTCGGCTGCTTTCGACGAAACGGCTGATTATTTATTACGTTTGCAAAGGTTACAGGTAGTTGCAAGACTCGAATGCAATTCTACAAAAGTATCGAGTATACGAGATTTTTAGTAGCTTCGAAAATGCATTAAGCTCGAAATAGGTTTGGAAATCTTGGCAAACTCGGCTGCTCTTAAATGTATTGAAATTGTTGAAAACCTCGGAACGAAGCTGTTCGTCAGTATTCTATGAAAAACCTGAAATATTGTAGGTTGGAGGTCGGAATTTCGAGTAAAATCTTGTTTTCCTATTACTCGTAACACTTTTCTGTGTACTTTTTCGTCGAAAGCTTTAAGACGTTTAAAAATTCCGGGGCACTTAAACCATTCAAGACTTCCTGCTCGGTACAATATTTCCAAGACTCTCAGTCACGATGGTAGAATCGTCGTAGCGGTCTAAATCCCATCGCGAGTCACACAGTTTCCAGCAATTACATTCGTATTCTTCAAGGAAGAATAATAACCTGCTTTTTCCGGTTTCATTGAATCTTCAATCTCTTAGCCGCACAACAGAGGGACTGGGTTAATTTTAACTCGTACTATTTTACGTCAGAATTATACACCAGAAGTTCTAGAATTATGAACCGAAGTACTTTGAAAGTTCTCGCGTTGAAAATCAAGGAAACGTTGGCTACCGTCGCCTTTTTTCAATTATACCAACGTCGCGGCTTTCAATGCAATTATTATACAAATGTACTTATATTCGAATATATTTTCACAGCCAAATATTCCCATTTGTAAACTAATGCGAAACATATGCAGATTGCTTAGCTTTTCAAACGATGTCCAAATCAGATATTCGATATTGTTCGACGCCAAATTATAATTTACCCTCCAGTATCGATTCGTCGTCGTTTCCGTCGACGTATCGGACCGTCCGGTTGAAGAGACCATTATCTGGAAGTAATTACACGCCTCGAGGTTCGATCTTTGAAATCAGTTTCCCGGTCAGCGATTTCGTTTCTTTGATCCAAGGATTTCTCGAGCCGGCGAAATCATGAATTTTTATAGCGAATATTCGTAGGAAGTTTTTTAATCGCGCATTCTCGCCCCGGCGACTCTGCATTCATCCATGCAAATGCGCCGGGCGGAGTGATGCGCGGGAATTACGTATTCTTGCGAGTGCGTGAGCTCTAGCTCTGTGATGAAAAATTCAAATGTTCGGTCATCCAATATTACCGTGGTTAAAATAGGGAATTTCACCACGTATGCGATCGGTTCCTCTCTTCCGTCTCTCTGAACCGTCGATGTTCTCGCCAACAGCTTGCGCAAACTTTCCTGTTGCTAAAAAACTGACGACAGGACGTACGATCTCGCCGAGAGCACGTAATAAGTTTCCGAAGTTTACCCGGCCCGGAACACTGTAACGTGGAACTTTAATGGGTTATAGGAGTGCGGGGGAGTGTTCGGTTTCGTTCTAGGGACTGGAATGAGGCTTCGAATGCCACGAAAGAGATAGACCAACGGTTCTTCAAAGGGATTCTCGTGTAACAGCTCTAAAAGTAACCGATATTCATACATTTTGTTGTTTTCAATATCTATCCTTAATTTGTGATCCAACTTTTGTAAAGAAGTAGCTTTAAATTATAGAAAATAATTTTTCTACGCTTATCTAGAGTGACTAGAGAACTGGAAAGTTTATAAAGTTTATAACGACACAGAAACTGCATTTGTCAAATTTATCATTTTGGCATTGATGGATGTTATTTCGATCAATAAAATGTATAAGTTCGTAAAGAGTTCAATTTAAAAATTAAAATACGGCTATTTCGTTTGCAACTTGTTTGCAGTAACCGAACATAGAAGTATCCTATTCCGTGCTCACTGATTGTTCCAGAGTCGCGATCGTTCGGAGTTTCCGTGGAGATTTCTGGGGCTCCGTCTCATCAGTTTACCCATTTGTTTGTTCAACCGGCGGTATTTACTTTGCGGTAGCCATTTCGTCCGATTGAAACGACAGAGTACAAATACGAGTTTCGAGGGAATTGCGTAAAAATTATTTGGGCTTCGCGGACAGGGGAAATTTCTAGTACGTGTATACTATAGTACCCGGCCAGGTTAAACCGATTACGCGCTTGCTGAGAACCAAAATTTGGTTACAATGGTAGTCGATTGCCGGCGCAGACGAGCAACAAGAGCAGAAGTTGCATCGAAATTCGAGGCAACAAGTGCCAGAGGAGAAGCATTTCGCTGACGTAGCGAATAATAGCGCGCGGGTACAACGATCCGTGAGTCCTGGAGGGTCGGAGAATTCTCGAGACCACCCCCGCTAATTCGTTCAACCCCTGGAAGGAAGATTCGACGCGAAATTGGATCTTTTTCGTATTTATTCGAAAGAGGACTAATATCTGTCGAGATATCAGATAATATTTAATGCAAGAAATAGTCAAAATATAAGTCATTTCGATCGACCTACTTCTACAATTTTTTACTCAGTTTTACATACCGTTTTCAGTAACAAATCTAGATGTAGATATTGGTGGACCACCCTGCATACCTGTTGGTTGTTCCTCGTCCTTCTGGTCCCGGTTCTTTCTCGTAATTGCGCGGCACGGAGGGGGCAGCTGGATAACAATTATCCGGGGAAAAGGAGAATTTCGGAATTGAATATTCTTTGGCGGGGATTAATTCTCTCCGTGGGACGAGTCTTTATCGAATCGGTCGACTTTCAGGCCGGCCGGTTTAAGGCCGCATTAAAAAGATTAGTTCGCGTTCGTGAGCCAGGCGCGGTTTCTCCGCTTTTGCTGGTCGCGCGGTGCATATCTGTGACTAAAAAAAAAAAAATTCCTGGCATCCTTTTACCCGGTCTACGAGAGTCCCCTTTTATCACTTATCGCCCTAACGAACCGGGAGCAGAACTATTTGGAACTGTCGTCGACGTCTCGGAGTTGAAACTCGTGTTTGCTCGACGATGCATCGGGAAATGCGTCTTCTCGCGTTCGTTACTAGCGACAATCAACGTTCGGTTAAACGAATTCGCCATTTCCACGACGATGGCCCGACCCCGTGTTTTCAAGCGAACCGACTAGGTGAGAACGAAATTCGAGGCGTTCTCTAACCGATTCTGTACATAATTGTTCTTGGAACGGTGCACGCAATTCCGAGTTTCGCGGTGAAACGCGGGGGCGGTTCTTCCCTTGGCTCCCTCCGAGAATTGCGAACTTAAAGCGCCGGGAATTACTAGCGGGGTAATTAACAGAGGGATTATGTTCAACAGAACTCCGGGACGTTAAAGTTTTACCCGCGACGTTCTGCGCTTTCCAAGTTTTTCGATACGGAAACTCGTTGCTCAGAATGACATCGCGATCGCGGCGCACGGTCCCAGAAAAAGAATCTTAAGCAATCGCGTCTCGCGAAAGAGTTCCGAGTCAGTTTCGAATTACGTTAAGGAGTTTGTTCCTTTGTAACGTAAATTTGCCCGGGGGAAAAATTCGCGGGACGTTTCATCTTGAATGAACTTAACCGTAAGCGAAACCGTGGCTTTGTTTCAACTTTAAAATTAATTTATTGGAAAGGATTTAACGCGAGCTTGTCGTAATAATATTAAAGTCGCGATAAGAAATGTAGAAGTAACGGTTGAATTTAGCATATAATTAAATTATATGTCGCGTTGAGCGAATAAAAGTTTGATTAACTGACCGTTCGATCCAGTAAATTTTGCAAAATATTTTTATTCCATCCAACGTTGATCGTTTTCGCTGAATTTTCGACCCCACGTTATAAAAAACCCATCAATTCGAAACGGAACCACCAATAACGAGAAGAGCCTCGCGCGTCAGTCTGCTGGTTTCAAAATATACGTCTCCCACGCGAACGAATCGATCGAACGTTCTATCGAAACAGCGTCAGAGAGCAAAAAGCAGCCTCTCTCGCGAAACAATCACGGATTTCCACGCGTTGTCTTGGAAGAGGAGGTGAGCCCCGAAACGAAAGGGTGGTTGGTCTATTCCCGGGTTTTCCAGCACGAATTTCACGCCGTTACATTCCGCCGACCGACAAACGTTTCCCCGGAGAATGGATGGCCACGAGGGGCTGCTTTTAGCCGCGGCTTTATCTCCCTGTTGCGAGGGTAGTCGTGCTATGAAATAAAAGTAACGAGGAATAATGTGTCAGTGGCGACTAACGCCTATTCTACCTCTGCGCGGTGTTTCAGAAATGGGTAGTCAAACTTTCGAAGCGTATTCTACCGACTGTAAGAATTGAAAGAGATTCGTGCGAACGTAATCCCCTCCGCGAGAGATTTGTATTCTCGTCCATTTCCACGGTACGATCACGTTGGATCGCGATGCAATTGTCTTCCCTTTTTCTCTTTGGTAGTTCTTACCATTATAGTGTCTTTATTGCGTAAGGAAAGAAGACGCGTACATATTATACAAAGTATTTCGTCAGCGTAGAAATCCAAGAAAAAGAAGGACAAGGGATTCGAGCTCCTTGAATCACAGAACAGCTATATCGTTACTATAGATTCTTCCTATGCGGAGAATCTCCGATCCCAGAACATTAAATAATAAAACAAGCGTATTCTACTCTGTATAAGGGGAAAGGAATTTCTACGAACATGGGTCTGAGAATTCTTCGTTTCCCAGCTAAAAACAGTTGTCTTTATCAGCTGCTTCTTCCAAAGTAATCGGTTTCGTCTTCATTCTAAGTTATTTTAGCATCACAATCATACACAATTATACCAGGCAACTTTCTTTTCAACATCGAATCACTATTTTCACATTGAATATTTCTATTTTGTTATAATTTGGACTGATATCGAGGTCTTCGCGTTAATCGATAAATCGAACCACGCATTCGTCGCTCGATCGCGCTGCAAAAGTTTCCTGCGCAATCTCGGTGCAGAAACTGCGAAGAATAATGAATTTTCGAAAGGAACTCGGTCCATGAGAACAAATCGAAGTAGTCGAGAGACTGGCAATGTCGGGCATACTCGATTCTACGCTCGCAATTCCGTTTGAGCTCGACAACACGGATTCTCCATCGCGCGCAAGATCGAAATTTACACGTTCGTCGAACCCTACGCGCACACGACAGAATCTATATCTAATTATCTGTAACTGTTACTAGTTTACCGGCAGGGGTCGAGCCTGGGTTATCTATTACCTCGCACGCATCTGTTCGACGAGAGCGAATGCATACAGTGACGATCGAAACGCGTCGAACGAACGTTTCCAAATTACGATCTGCTAATAAAACGTTAATAACCAGAATCAGTAACGATGGAAACACATTTATTATTGAACGTCACGACCGATTAATTAAATCACCGATATTTTTAAATATTAATGCTTCGTGAAATTACGTGCTCGCGTATTGGCGCTGTTTGTTTAAGACGAAAAGTTTTATATTCCAAAGTCTCAGGAACTGCTTATGTTAATTGAAAATTTTTATTCGTCTATTTGGATTTTAGACATAACACAAGAGTATATTTGAACAACTCAATTCTAAAATCGAATTTTATAATGATCAATATATCAATTTTTTAAATTATACTCGGAAAAGAAAGTGGTAGAAACCGCGGGAGACACCTGGACCTATTCCCGAAGAAAGTCTGGCATAGAACTTATGTTCCGTGTTTAGTGGAACACGGAGGGACTAATTTAGTACGAACTTTTACTACCAAATCAGACTATAAATTTCCAAGTTTATTCCCACCAATGGACAGCGGTGAACTGCCCACACTTCGTCAACGAAGAGGGAGACGTCTTTCACGAAGTGAGTTTTACGACTCGAAAAAAGGTATTAAATTGGGAACCTTTGGAACGTCTTCCGTGATTATCTAATTTAGTACGACTTTATTACTGTTCATTCGGATGGTTGCACAATGATCTCAAGAAAAAAACATTGGAAATAGAACTTGTCGAAACAACGATATCTGTACCATTTTGTAACCGACTCGAACCGAAAGACTAATGGTGGACGTAGATGTCCCGGTACCAAACGCGTTAAAACAACCAGTTAGTCTCATGGTAGCGTCGAGGATGATTATCGGACCAACAATTTACATTCTCGGAGTTGATACAGCTTCGGAAGAATTCGCAAGCTGTGTTCAGTTTTGTGCATCAATGCGGATGGAAATTCGCGACAGACGCGGAGCCGAGCTTGCCGCGGGAACAATAACGGTCGGGATTTATCGGTCCGTGGATTCGTAAGCCGCGTTCGAGCCGCCGCGGATAAAAACCTGTTGAGTTCCGTTCGACTCCGCGTGAAAATCCTCCCCCGACATTGTTCCCTCTGTGTTCCGAGCGCGTCCGAATCTCGTCGCGCCCACCGCCATTGTTCCTCCTTCAACGACCCGGAAGTTGATGTAAATGCACGCAAAATGGGAACGGTGGGGTGGTCCTTTTGTCGGTGTTGAAGCTTTGAGGTCGGAACGAACGCTTTGTTGCTCGATCAAAACGCACTGCAGTTTTCTGCTTTATAGAGTTTACCGTAAAGGGTGCAGCTAACTGCCCACGGTGAATAGGGGTAATTTATGAAACGAACTTTGCCTTTTTACCCGGAACGAGTATCATGATCGAAAGATGAATATTTATGTGGGGTGTCTGCGTGAAAACGAAACTGGCAGAATACATAGAGCGTCTCATTTTCAGGGAAATAAAAAGTAGGAACCTCGGGGATAGGATTTAGAAATTTTGTATAATATATTTTAAACAGAATTATCTTATTTGGCGAAATAACATTGGCAATAATAAATCAGTATTTACAATAACGAAGTAACGTAATACTCTTGCAAATAATCAACGTGTTCCGAAATATTTAAATGGATAAGGTTGCACGTCTCTTCCCTCATTAAAATGATAGAATTATAATCATCATTCAACGCACGTAATTGTAAACAATATGGTAATGATTTACATGAATCACAAATATACTAGGATCCGGTACAAAGCTAAAATATTCTATGGTTAGTAGTGATACGAAAATGTACGCTTCGTTAAAAAATTCTAAAGAAACGTCTGTTTTTCGATGTAGGTTTTTTTTATTGTCATTTCAAATAAACTTTATCCGTTTCTGGTGCACGAATTCAATAACTCTTGGCACTCGTTAATTATTTGAATGTCCCGTTCTACAGACAGATAATTAAAAACAGAGTTTTCCAGGAAATTCATCCATCGATGTATTAATTTAAAAAAACAAATTTACATTTTACATAAATAGCATTTTGAGAAGAAAGAATCCTTCATATTTACACTGAGTCTTCTAAAAAAAAACTGAATTTTTCATTACTAAATATTCTCGAGAAGATTCAAACTCGAAGATCTTGAAGCTCAGAGTCGTGTGTCTAGAAAATTTTTAGATCCTGATGAACCCTGAGAGGAGCTTTGGAAGGTTAACGTCAGCCTTTCTTTAACCGAGTTATCTTGATTATGTTTCCGAGAAGGTTACCCGATAGGTTTGCAAAGAATTCGATCGGTTCGTTGAATTTTGTCCTTTCCCGAGCAAAAGTTTGCGCAAGTCGTGTTCTAACGAGAGCACAGCTATGACCTCGATGTTTGCAGCACGCTTGAAAACGTCCCCGGTCGAGAGCCCAGCTGGACCAAACTGGAGTATCCTTTTACGCGTCGTCCTACCTCGTTAACGACGATGTCCTCTTCCTCGCGCCTGTCTCTGACACGACGTAGTCGCGAATTTATTGCGTGGCTCGCTTTAACTTACCTTTGAAAGCCTACAAAGAGCTAAATATTCGCCTGTTCGTCCTCGAAAATTCTATGCAAATTAGAATTTAATTGTAAGTGCAATTAACTCTTGCACGATCGCACCATTTTTTGTAGCGAAGCGTCTTTCTGACAAATATTACTATTGAACTTTTACTCTGGTAAACAATATCTAGAAAAATATTAAATAATTATGTAAATAATGACCCCTCGGTCGTTTGATCGAGTTGCGTCTAAAAAGAATTCCTTTGGCGCGGCTGATTTTCGGTCAAACTTAGCGGCCTGGAAACAATGCGTTTTATGGCCGCGCGTTCCGTTACGATTATAAAAGTCTAACGCAACGGTGCATTCGCCGCAGCAAGATGCATCGCGTTTTTCCATCGGAACGCGAAACGAGCCGTGACGAAGTAAAAATCGTATCACTCGTGTCGGCGCTCTTCTTCCGCGTCAACCTTTTTCTCATAATTGTATCGCCTAGCTACAGGGCTAATTAGCCAGCGACAACTTTCTTAACACGCTCTCGTAGTCCATTAGGTAAAAATGTGGCGGATTAATTCTCGCGCACGACGGCACGTTTCCTGCTTTTCGCCTTCATTTACGTCCTGTGAATCGTCTTTTTCTGACCTACGAACCATCTGAGAATATCTACGAGCAACAATCGAATCTCCGATCAGAGCGCATTTCCGGACCGGTTAGAGCAGGAATAGACAAAATGTTATTCTAACAATAGACATGCAAAAACACCGCGATTTATCAGCTGCGTTTATTCGTATCGTAAATTTTCATAAATTGTCATAAATTCCTTTGTTCGGACACTGTGCACACAGATTGCTAACGAGTGTAAATCCATCGAATCGGGAAACTCGAGGTAAAAAAGATTCTTCCAAAGTTCCCCCGACGATTTTTCTTCGACTAAACTTTGAATGGAGTTACTGGTTGATGGAAGTCTGTTAAAAGGTTTCATTTAATAGCGACGCATTTAGAAGACTCGGTAAGATCCCCAGGCATTTCCATTATTGCCGCGACACAGACTGAAACTCCGTGTTTATTGAACGGAATGATATTCATTCGCGAAACGGTTCTCCGAGTAAACAAAAAATTATTTAGTCGACGGTTCGTCACGTTTTAATAAGTCCGATCGAGAATATAAAAAAGATCGACGAACGAATACGTGTGCAGAGTGCGATATATTTTACGTTTAAAAGATGCCGACCCTTAAAAACCATTTAATTTATTTTTATTTCGCTATTTGATTCAAATAATAATAGAAGATACGAGTCGTGCATGAAAGAAGACAAGTAACCTAGGGCACGTTTTCCAGGGGTTTCCCGCGACATCTTGAACCGTCTCTTGATACGAAATTTGCGTTTTACGCGTCGGACCGTAGGGTCAGCAACGGGGTCCATCGAAGCGAACATGACGGGGGTAGCGTCAACGAGACGGGACAGGGTGGCTCGTAGTCGGAGAGGATTCTCCAATCTCCATAAATCGCCATGGTCTTCCGTGTCCCTCGCGACATAGGCGCACTGTCGAGAGAGCAATTTGCGTAACTGTCTCGAAAAGTTACGAGTCAGCTTGCACCCTGTCACCCTGTCCAGCTGAGCGTCGCTCACGGACTCGTTTGTGCCCCCATCCTTCCTCGGACACGCCTTCTCGCGTCCATTTGTCAACGACCAGCCACGCGCTCAGGGACTTCCCATATTGCCTTCTCCGTAACTCTTTTCACGAGATTTTTGTCGCGTCGTAAGTGGAGTCTGTCTTTCCTGCGGGCGCGTGGGTCACTGAGTTAAGCAAATTTTATTCACGAACTAGTCTTTGCCCCGCGGCCTCGCCTACGCGAAGCACCGGCATTACCTCGAAAACTATAGCAACTATACTAATGAAACTCTCGCGAACTAGTCCCAGGATCTCTTTTAGGCATACTTTTACTTTCTCGATCGTTCCTTGGACTCCAGCTACTTCATCGTGTTCCCGGCATCGAAGTCACCCGATTTTTAAATTTCTCGATATCAGTGTTCCGAGTTCTACGTACGTTATATTTGCGTAAATATCTCGTAAATAGATACAGAGACGTAAAAAGATAAATCTACCAGACTGGCCGAATTCTCTTCCAGGGGCGTGCACACCCCGTCACGCGTTCCGTCGACAATCCAGTCTGTGAAAGTGTCCAGAGTGGAAAAAGGTAATTCGCTTCCAGAGTCGTGCACTGCCCGTCACGCGTTATGTCAACAATTCTAATCGCGTCGAATTTGCAATATCGAGAAGCGGACCGTCGGTAGAGCGTAGTCCAATACGGGTCGATGAAAAATTGGAACGTTTCGGCCGTTGTAGCGCAGTGTTCGCGCGGAATGTTGGTCGAGTGCTTGACTGAATTAAAAGCACTCGACTCGGTCAACAGGAGCACGGCTTTCTGTCGGCGACAGAGTGGCATTGGTTTTTAGTTTCCGTCAATTTGATAAATTTCCAATCGAACGAGCCCAAGTACACAGAGCTCTTCCGTTCGGTTTTATTTCGGATTCGTCGTGTTGTTCAGTATTTCGTGAGATTGCTGCCAATCACCGAGAAATCCGTGGTCTTGTCCGGTATCCGGCTCCAAAATCCATGGGTGACCTAAATTTTCGATGACCCTCGGTCAGGAATGTATTCTCGCAAACTTTGAGTCGAGGAATCCGTAAACAGACGTTCGATCGTTGTGTTCTGGAAATCCTCTGATTTATCGCGTATGTATAACAAGTTCATCCTGTGATTCTTATTTCGAGCTGAAAAATTTTACAGTAAATTTTCGTTACACTAGTGCGTGGTTAAGTGTTTTCGGTGACCAGTCTTAGGATATCTTATTTACTTAACGTACGGTCGAAATAGAAACGAGTAACAAAACAAAGAAACGGATGGTTCGAAAGAAACCGACGGGTTCCGCAAATCTAACGTTAAGAACCGGTGCGCGAGTCGATGGATAGGCTCGGGTAGCCTTTCGTAAACCGTAGTCCATCAACGTCTAGCGATCTATCGACACGATCTCGTTCCTACGTCAAAAGTCTACAGAAACAGAGCACGGTAGCTCGCGGTGCAGAGTTCTAATACTTGCGCAGACCAGTCACTTTGCATACTTCAGTTTCAAGACGTTTCAATCATCGTCTCGGGGAACTCTCTGAGCGGGTTGCAACCGTTTCCGGTTCCCGCTCGGTAGCCGTCAGTTCATCAGTGCCGAAAGTTTCGACGTGGCCTCGTCATTGATCTCTGAAAGTTTCGGGGGGGGAGGGAACGAGTCGGACAGGTTCGTTTCCTAAACGTCGTTGCTGGAAGAAGGGAAGAAGAAAGGCTCGGAAGGGAACGTCAAGCTCGGCCTGAAACTCAATTTCTCTCGTCCCGTTGCGTGCGTGTCGGACGGTGGGTTAGTTATTTATCCAGAAGTCGATCGACGTCAACGTCACCGAACAATCGTTCCTGGTTCCGGATTATTACCAAGGAAAATAGGCGTTCGAGTTTGGTTTGCGCGACAGTCGCCTCGTATCGTGCATGTAGCCGTCGATGCATCGCGGAAAAGCCGATGAATGCGTTCCGCGACGAACGAATATCGATCTCGTCGCGCTTCGTAACGAAGTTCGAGTCTCCGGCAGCGTTTCCATCGATTCGTGTCTTGCTAATTTGCCTCGACGATCGTCTTTATTAGCTGGGAGGAACGTATTCCCTCGGGGCTAACGTGAAAGCGATCCAACTAGCTCTCTTCCAAGAGATTGGAAGTCTTCTTTGGAAACGAAAGAAGCTTTGTATTGCGTTTTTTTTTCTGATCATGAATACCTTGAAAGTTCTTGGTTTCTGGTAATATAGTTTCTAGTATCCTTGGAATATTGAATATTTGAACGAAATCTAGTTGCACCTAAATTATTATGTATAATACGCTCGATCAATTTTACGAGAGTTTAGATTTCCTTCGCCTCTCGGTCGAATCAAATTTTCGATTCGTTTTTAAATTTCCGGCAATGGATCGGTAATTCACGAATTAAATTACGAACGAATCTACAATTCTCTCGTTATTTGTGAATAAATTTCGTTCAGCTCTGCCCCTACTATATCTTGCTCTGGTCGCCAATGCAAATAACGTTCGGTAGATCCTATTAATCAGAGTGATAAGTTTCGTTCCCCTTCCTCGCAGGTCGAATATACGGTATGTTTGTTTAGCAAACCAAGATATTATGGTCTAACCAGTTTATCTTGGTCGTCCGCCGTGTACATCTTTCCAGCGTCATGGATCGAACGGTTTAATATTCTTTGCCCGGCTCGTACTTTACGCAGAGTAGACTCCATGAAAACTAATTAACGACCGAGTCAGAGATTCCTGATTTCCCATTCAAGGCACGGCCATCGATAAAAATACTTCTCTTTTTGTCGGAAGAGAGGCGGAACTCCGATGAAAGTTTGACCGTAGGAACGATTATTTTCCAAAACGTTCCCTCCGCCCGGAATCGAAAATAATTCTCTGCACGATCGTGAAAAAATGCGCTAACAGAGCGCTTTGGTGCCGTCTGTCAGGCGCAGGCGACGTTTACGCGAATCGTTCGCCGAACGTCATCGCGCGGAACGTAAAGTGGAATATCTGGTCGATGTCGGCCAAGGATCGATAGTTGCCAACGGATGAATGTCATCCACGAGGTCTGTGCGCGCTTTCGGACCCTTCGTCCTTGGCATTTCGCGCGGTCCTGTCGATCGAATGTGCATTTTTAGCGATCGTTTCACGGAACAGGACGCTGCGTTTGCCCGAAAATGGTCACAGCGACGGAAACGGTCGTCTGTGCACATTGCATTATACCAAACCTTCGATTGGATATATGTAACTATGTTTCCCACGAGTTGCAGATGGATTTTAATCGACCATGGAAGGTTAACTCAACTTGTACTCGATTTTTACGAAAATAATAAATAAATCGATAGTTTTCGAGCCCGTGATACCTGGAGTCTCGACACGTCACGCACGTGCTCCGTATTCGTTGAAAAATGTATCTCCGTGCGTGGAAATGAGCGTTTTCCTAGCGGATGCAAGCACGGATCACGTATTTCCATGCACCCGACACGTATCCGGCTCATTTTATTTGTTCGCTCGTGGAATAAATACGGTCGTGCGATGAAAAATGCGATTCGAGGCGACTTCTGTTGCCCCGCGAGCTCCAACAGACTCAATCGAACTCTTTATTTTCTTGGATACCTTGGGGTTTCTTTCTTCGAGAAATATGGAACGGCTACGGAGCTATTAAGCAGTTCCTTCTGCAAAAAAAAAAATAAAACTATAAATAATGGAAGCTGTCAAACTTCTGCCACAGTATCGCGTTTATCTCTCTTTGCTTGCCGACCCCGCGGTAATTTATCGTGGTTTTCTTCCGGAATCTCTGTGTGTCTCGAGGTGTTTTATCGCTACTCTTTATCGTGGGAATGAGAATAAATGGCAATGAGAGGGAACTTCGATACGAAATTCGGTCAAACTTTAGATCACTTAACTGTATACAGTGCATATAGTTCGACAAGTTGGAAAATACCCCGAGCGAGGGGTGGGGACGAGCCTGGATCTAGCACTAGATCGTCCCACTCGAATCGATAAGGACGATAAAAGAACCGACATAATTTTCCAAGTGCTACGAAAATATTTAAAATTGCCACCCCACGTGGGATCTATGCTCCACGTTGAGAAAGGCTAGTTTCGCGGATCTGAAAGGAAATCAGCCACGAACATCGAACCAGACGCGTCGTGTGCTCGACAAACTGTCTCTGATTGTGACGAGAAAGATAAAAAAAATAAAAGAGGCGGAGCAGACGTAGGACACCGGTGCGCGAAACCACGATCGTTTTACACACAAAGGCTGCGTCGCCCCCGTGGCATTGTCCCGTGTTCTCGAGGTGGGGCTCATCTTCACCTTACATCGCGTGTCCTCTTTTTTCCCCCCCATCCCTTTCGTCCCGGGCACAATCGGTGACACTTTGAACTTTGTTCGTCGCGTTTCTCGGCCGTGCCGCGCGATCCGGAGCACCACTCCGCTCCTCTCCAATTTCTTCGAAAAGAAGACTTTTCTGTTGTTAAGCAAACAATGGTCGTAAAGTACTCGAACGTATTTTTGTTCTACCCCAGCGTTCGCCGATAGAACGAACAGAATCGTGACTACGATTGGAATCTAAAGTCAGGTCATTTTTCGGAATTTATTTAACATATTTGTTTGGTCGTCTTCGGGCGCGTCGTAAAAATTTTTGTCCAAGATCTTCGTAGGAATCGAGCGACGAGAAACGCTCGACGAGAATGGGTCGTTCGCTCGGCTCGTCTCGCGTTTCCATCGAGGATGTTCGAGATCGTCTGGTGTCGTGTTTCGTTAATCGGTTAGTCCTGTCCGGAGACGGAGGACATCCAGGCAAGGATTACTGCGGCGGTGAACGGAAGTCGAGTACGAAGACTTTGTGTGTCGCGGAGAAAGAATCGAGGAGGCGGGAGCGAACTGGCTCTGAATCGAAGAACGCTACCTGTTACTCGTTTCCTCGTTGATATTAACGATACACCGGGGCCGGGATACGGCAATTTATAGCCCGGATAATTTATAGCCGCGGACCGTGAATTATATCGAATCCGCGACTCCCGAGTTACGAGTATACGTCTTTAAAAATTCATCTCGCGACTCCTGACGTGTCTATCGGCTTCCTGTTTTAACTTGGTGCTCTATATGGCCACCGATTTCATACCGAATCGTTGTAAACAGATCTCACCACAATTTTATACGTATTACGGTACACTATTTCTCTTTTAACCTCTTGACGTACGATTTAAGTACAATTTTTCAAATGTGTGCTATTTAATTTTGTTTACATTTGTTCGTACAAGGAATGGCCACGAAAAAGAATATATTTGTTTTACGAATACCTCGTGCATGTAAAAATGTGTTGATTTTAATATACAGGATGTATTCCACCCCTGGAAAAAATTTTAATGGGAGATTCTAGGTGCCAAAATAAGACGAAAATCAAGAATATCAAAATCAAGAATAAGATTGTACTGAATTTTTTTCTCGAAAATGCGCAAGATTTCGAGGGTATGTTTATTCACCAAAAATTATTGTAATTGACCCCCGCAACCGAAAATAATTTTTTCAAAACGATTTGAAATTTTTTTTTTCCGTCGAAAAATTTCACACCTTCTCGAATTTTTTTCTAGAAAGTGGATAGGAATTCGGGGGTATGTCTATTCACCAAAAATGATTGTAATTGACCCCCGCAACCGAAAATAATTTTTCCAGAACGATTTGAAACTTTTCAATTTCGCCGAAAAATTTAGGCACCTATCCCCCTGTCGATTTTTCTTAAAAATTCGTCTTTTATGTTTAGTAATTTTGTTTGACGCCCTATAGAAAAATTGTCTAATACTTTTCTGTAGGTACCCATGAGCTCTACTTCAGAAAAAAGTTTCATTGAAATATATGTACAATTGTAGGAATTATGGCCGTTTAAAAATTGGACCATTTTTATGGGGTTTTTCTCATTTTGCGGGGTCAAGGATCAACTTTTCGAATATTTTTGCGATTTGTACATATTCTCCGTCAAAATACGCATAGTTTGCTTTTTTAAACATTAAAATCGTCCAATCCGTTCAGAAGTTATGACGTTTTAAAGATCCGCATGAAAATTCGGAGAACGATTTCTGGGCCTGTAATTAGATTTTCGGTAAGGAATTTTTTTCTCGAAAATGCGTAGGATTTCGGGGGTATGTATAATGACTAAAAATGATTGTAATCAACTCTTGCAACCGAAAATAATTTTTTTAGAACAATTTGAAAAATTTTTTTCGCCAAAAATTTCAGCACCTTCCCGAAATTTTTTCTCAAAAGTGGGTAGGATTTCAGACATTTCTGGCCAGAAATTGTATTTTTGGTAAGGAATTTCTTTCTCGAAAGTGGGTAGGATTTCGGAAGTATGTGTATTCACGAAAAATGATTGTAATTGACCCCCGCAAGGGTAGCCTAATAATAACCGGTAGAGTAAGAAGTGACCGATGCGTTGTTAATCTCCATCCGAAGGAGTTATGAATTTATATCGTCGTCCGCGAAGACTCCTTCCCGAGCGAGCCGACTTCCGCGCGTCGAGAAAAATAGTCGTATCATCGATCCACGTCTTGGCGGGCGCATTCATCATCCTCTGCTCGCCTAAGTAGTCGTGAACCGGTGAAAGGTTGAGGCAGGTCCTGTTCGAGAGTGAAAACGAAGCCCTTGGTGCCCGATCCCGAACCCGGCCAACCCTAGAACCGGTGTACACTGGCGACGTTCCAAGCGAGGTGCTGTTCCCCTTTATTTCCCTTTACGACTCCCCGGGGACCATCGAGGATTAGGAATTTATAGGTTTCGCAGCGTACAGGACGCCGAGCAAATTGGCGCGGGTTCGCGTCTCCTTTCTTGGTCGACAATGGATGACAAAATTGCGTCCCGCGATCGAATTTCCCACGAGCTTGTTCTCCGTCGATGCAACGGTGCACTCGAGAAACGCAGTCGCCCGAAAGAGATATAAATTGTCTCGATTCATTTTGCAACAGCATTAAACCCGACAACGGAAAGGAACTGTTCGATGTATCGTTTTCGTCGAGCTTTTACGTGACGATACACGAGATAGTTTCAAATATAAATGATTAAATTTAAATAATCCCCACACCATGATATTTTTATTTAGATTTTGCCCCTCTCGTTGGATTCTTTTATCACGAATGTTTCGAAGAAACCGTAGAAAGTCGCGGTGCAACAACCGACAGAGGTTTCGACTCTTTTCCAATTATCGATTTACGATCTCGGACGAATATCTCGTCGGTTTTACGACGGGAACGTGATTCGGGTTTCTTTCTGAAAGTCCACCGCGATCGATTAGCCAACGAGGACGAGATCGGAACGTTCCCCTTTGAGACAAATTCTCGCACGATGCGCTTCTTCGCCGGGGATTACTTATTTAAGCGACGACCTTTTCCTTTAATGCGCCCCGTCAATTGACGAGCCGATTGATCTACGGGCTTCCTCTCGGTCCTTCGGATACTTCCGCGACTTCGTCATGGACTCCTCTGTCCTCGTTTTCCATTAACCAATCAAATATTTAACCGGAATTATCGCAGCACCGGGTCGAACGGTAAGGTTGCCTTTGCAATAGTTTCTATTAACGAACGAATTAGATAAAGCTCGCACATTTATCTCACGGTCATAATTCCCGTACGTTGTTTTCATCGGTTATTTCGATATTATTATAAAATTTTTATACTTGGCTGGGTTTGTGCCGGCGTGGTGGCGTAAAAATATTTATTTTAAACGTAATTTCTCTAAATTAAAATTAAAATCGCACGTTCCCTGAGTCGTGCATAGTTTAATGCACAAGT
This sequence comes from Colletes latitarsis, assembly GCF_051014445.1. Classification (NCBI taxonomy): domain Eukaryota; kingdom Metazoa; phylum Arthropoda; class Insecta; order Hymenoptera; family Colletidae; genus Colletes; species Colletes latitarsis. Next base: position 18,667,962 of record NC_135135.1, on the reverse strand, counting down.
GAGATTTCTTCCATGCACCTGCGTTCAAAATTCTTTTTCCGGCGAATTTTTATATTTCAAACTGAAAATACGTGTCAGACACTCTACGAGTATAGGCTAACTGCAGAAAGATTAATACGAACCGAAGACAAATGGAGAAAAAATTGCAACGTGATAAACGGAAAAATGTGAAAATGCATCCGTCAATGTATCGCGTCAAATTTAATATGTTTCGAAAAATATTGACGACTACATCGAACAATTTTTCAACGCGGGCGCAAAATTAAACAATAACTTTGATATTTCTTCAAATTCGAAATTAGAGTATTATATTTTGGCGTGCAATGAACTTTATGTTTGTTTTGTCCACCATCAAGCTAACACAACGAATATTGGTTAGTACATCCACGTGTTCCACCATGTGTTACACGTGTTCTACACGGACCAAGTAATCTAATTACGTCGCAAGAGTCTAGCAATATTAACAACTATTATTATTACCACTTCTACAATGTTAAAAACATTAATTAATTCTGATATCGATTCAGGACTCGTTAATTTTTACGTGACTACAAAAATAACTTTACGACAAATCTTAAAATAATTTCCATGTATCTGAGAACAGTTGATCTACGCGTCTTCGTCGAAGAATTATTTTAAATCGAAAAAAAAAGATTGATAATATTGTTTTGGACCCTGCACAGTTATTTTTATGAACGAAACACACGACGGTGTCGGCGTTGAACGCGTCGCGAGACTAAATAACGAGCAGCGTCGATGACTGCTGAACATTTAATAGTTAATAGGGAACCGATCGTCGCAACGGTTAACGCACCAACATCGATGGCTATATCAAGTCGATTCTGGACTCGTTTGCATTACACAGAGCCCCGGTAACAATTCTAATATAACGTTCGCGGTAATTGTGACGCCGGTGCATCTCCCTGTTGGAAAATGGAGACATTCGGTCCGGGACTTCGGGCTCGAGGACACTTGGACGTAGACAACGACGTTCCAATTAGGGTTTTTATTGCGGTTCCGAGGGAAAATCGGTTCGAGGGATCCTAGAAAGTAATACGATTGGCATCTCGAGACATCTAGGTAAAAGTACGACGTTAGAGAGCTTTAAAGAGGACTTTGATCGCTAGGGGTAGCAGCAATTTTCCTCTGACCAGCGATCTATTTATCCCGCGGTGATTTATCGAATTCGTTCCACCATCGAGACATCCTCGACGACCTTTGACCTTTCCGGCCCACTTTTCATTCGTAAATCTACCGTACCAAACGAAGTGCTCTTGAAATCATCGCGATTCCTTTTTCCCTTTGACCAGATATGTTTTCGCGCCACGATCCACAGTGTCGTCGAGGCCTCTTTTCTTTTTTTTTTTTTTTTTTTTTTTTTTTTTTAATCCTGAATGCTTTTCACGACCGAATTTACCACGGCGGGCAACCTCCATTACCCGAATTAACAGGGACGCGCGACTATTCCGTACGAAAGAACTTTTGAATAACAATGACCTTCGTTTTTCCGCGAGTGGTTTTCATATTTTTTTTTTCCCAGAAAAATATTGGAAAAGCCGAGCGCCACGGAACCTACGAGCTTTTTTCAGCTTTGTCGTTTACAAAAAGCCTTCGATGGTTCCGAAATGCAGGCCACGTAGTCAGTCATTGTAGTCGCCCCTTTCACGGTGCCGTTTGATTGTTTGAACCGAGCACAATATCATCGTTGAATTATCATTTAAATCGCGGTGAACCATGCGTCAGAATCACGCTGGATTGTGTGCGTGTACACACTGTACACGGAACCGCATAGAATATTCAATTTCGGGGGCAGATAGAATACACGCTGTCGTAGATAGAACAGCTTCCGGATAATAGAATTTTCAAACAGCGAATGTGCTACATGTCAACGACAAACTGGTTCGATACCATTTGATTTTCTTCGTGGCGCGCATCAGCGGCGACGGTGAAAAATTCGGTGGAAAATTACATGTTGAAAAGAGGAAGAAGGAACGAATATAATTCAAAATTGTTCCAGTTTAATCTGTCGCGAGACGTGGGAGCACCAGTGGAAATTTTATATTTCTGAAATGAACGGCAGAGAGATTTATAATTTGAAGTTAGCTCGTTAATTTGGGAGGAATCGTGTCAACCAGTTTGAAAATCGTAGTCTCTTTAATGTTTTATTTCGAGTTATTTTATATCTGCGCGCAATTTATCTCGAGCCTCCGAAGCATCGTTCGTTTTACGAATTTTGTTATAATATTTAATATTCACATATTCTGGAATATGACGCGACGATTTGACGTGCCTGCGAATTTCGCGACGCAAGACATTGTGTACGAAGCTTAAGCTCGATCGTATGTCGAACTATTTAGATCACGAGGGGCTTCGTGAACGCGAGATCGGAAGACGAACGTTGCGGCGAGCTTAACGGAGCATGATTGACTTCTACATGCTGGCGAAGAGGCAGCTGCTTCGTGAAAAGATCCAGTGGAAACTAGGGCTCTTGATTCTACTCGGGTACTCGTAGAATGTACTCCGTAGTACTCCCCGAGACTTTGCTGCTTTGTGTATTTCGCATTTTATTTATTGCCTTTGCTGTACCGTGGAGAAAATATACAGGAATATAAAATAAGATAAAATATAGGAGCGCACGAAAGAGACGAGACGGAGATAAAATCCGTTTCTACACGTAACCTCGAGAGCAAGATATGAAGAAATTAAATATACGACTACAGTCGACTCTAGTTAATTGGGACGCGCTGAGGTAAAAAAATTTGGCCCAAATAAACCGTTGCTTTGCTTGTTTGAAATTTCAATGGATTTTGTTATTTGGGTATTGTTTGATCCGTGTACCAGTTATTTTTCATTCATTCCTTACCTCGATTTTTATGATGTTAACGTTTCTGATACGTTAGAAATCTAAATATATAAATGTTGCAGGTGTATCAATTTAAAAAGACCCAACGATCGCCGTCGCGTAACTATTTTGATAGTTCAAAATAAATAGTTGTCCCAATTAAGCCGGAATTTTCTAAATATAAAATAGTGCACAATTAAAATAATATGGTCATTCTACGTTAAAAAGCGAACTGAAAATGTGTAATAATGTTTTGTCTTCTTGAAAAAATCATTCTTGAAATTTGTTGGTGTACGTCTGACCATTGCTCGATATTTCTACTTGAATCGATGTTTTTAACATCGATTAAGGTGTAATATGATTTTTGTCCGTCTTATCGTCTTTTAATTAGTTAGTATCGGTTGAAACAAATAATACCACGTCGGCATAGATGCCTACAAGCATTGAATTTAAGTAGAAATAACCAATAATGGACAGACGCGTTCAAACTTAATCGCCCGCTTAGGCGATAAATTTTCAATTATCTCGAAAAGTAAGACTCGAATGAAAGAATTTTATTCCATACTTTCGATTTATCTTCTCGCGTAGAATGACTCGAACAAATTTGAAACTTACTAGAACGATAAGAAAGACGGATTATAGTGGTTGGAAATCGTTTTATTTTAGTCACACGATCCCACTAAGATATATTTCTCTGAAGGGTCGGAGGAAATGATGGCGGGTCATGACACCCGGTACATCGATTATGTGGAAATACTTTTATTCTCGCTACGATGGGAGCAGAAATGCCGTGCAATCAAGCCGCAATTTTACCCCTCGAGCGTCGAAAATTAAATAAGACAAACCCATTTAGGGGAGCCGAGGCCGTCTGTTTGCGTTGACGCATCTCGATTCACTTATCGCGACCCTTTTTTACGCGTTTTTCGCCCGAGAATTTTCTCGTCCCGCGCGTCAGGAATTCCCAGAAATAAAACCAGAGCTATTCAAACATTTTGCAGTTACTCGAATACTACGAATATTTTTAAGACAGTCACGCATAAACATTGAAATTTCATAGGGAGCACAACTCGTCCCACTAATGGCGTTTCATTCTCCCCTCCTTCGAACGAGGATTGATTTACGAAATAATCGTCCAAGAAATCTGCGGGTAAATCCGTGAAAGGTCGATGACGAGCAAAGCCAAGCAACCATAAAATCGTTACTACGCGAAAGTAATAGCCGACAACCCGTTTACCGGCGTCCACACGCGTGTCCAATAGCATCGAGTTTGGTTTTACTTTTTTAGCAACATGCTCGAATACTACGTAAACGAAACGTTTAACGGTATAACTGGATCCTGAATAAGATGTTGCAAGGATCCGATCAAATTTGATGTTTCTGGTAAACATTTTTCTTTCCCGACAAATACCTAAAGCAATCTTCCCAAACTCGTTATTTTCGCGTAATAATAGTAATATATAATTTTCTGGTTCCGTTACGTGCAACGATCTTCTATAAATTTCTCGAACAATTACTTCGAAAATAAAACACGTTAATTAGCGTATTTTCACCTTGTAAGGCGCGCTTCCGCCTTGAAATTTAAATATCTAGATTACGCTAGAATCTCCCCTTAACGCGTTTAATAAAACTTTCCGTAGGTTGATTTTAATCGTACACAATTATTTTAAAAGGCATGCAGTAACGCTGCGATTATTTTTCGAAATGAATACGTATTTGACTAAACTATTTTAATTTGATCAGAAGTAACTTCATCAGGATCGACGATGTTCGAAAGCAAAAGGAAAGTATCGCTATCTGAAAAACAAGAAATCTCGTTTCTAACTTCTTAAGCGTGAAACCAGTTACTGGTCTAGCCGAGGTGAACAACCTTCGAATATTGAACCGGAGAACGATTCGACGGTTCGAAAGTTCTATTTTCAAGTTCGAAGAAACGCCCTGAACGTTCTCGCGGGGTTGTCGAGCACCCTCGTGTTTCTGGGTCGCGTGGACGGGGCTCGAGACACGAGGACGACTTTGCTCGAGTCCTCGAACGATCTTCCGTCGTTTATTTTTAGAGATACGCTGCGAAACTGATAGCTCCGTGGGATGCCGGTCGCTTAATCGTTCTCGATTTCCGTCGTTTCCGTTGTTTCCTGTCGCGCGGACGGCCGTACCGCGTGTCCCTCTTCCCCTCTCGCGTAGCCCCTCTATCGATTTCGGATATAGTCGCTTAATAAACGACGGTTACGTGCTACTAAGTTTTCCCCCCCTGGAAATGGACTCTGACCGCGCGTCGTTTTTCTCGCGTTCCATTTTTAAAGAGTCGACGATACCGCCAACAGGGTTGCTCGACCGACACTCGGAAAATATTAGGATTGATCGAGTGGGTAGGGATTTAATTAACGTATAGTCGTCGACGCCGCCGTCGAGCAAAAAGAGAGAACGAACGCTCTTTTTTACACAGGGGAAAACATAATAAGAAATCTGTTGTCTTATGGGTGGATGCTCGGCTACGGTGACGTTCAACATCGACTTTAACGGCCCTTCCGGCGAATATCCGAGCCTCGAGGACGTGAAAAATTGAATTATTCTCGGCGGAGGTAGAACTTCTCCGTGGACATCTTTTTTCAACCCCTCTAGTGTGCTTTGGAAATATTTAGACTCGCATTTACCCTTTTCGTAATATATTAAATATTAATATTTTTCAACGGAGAATCACCTTCCTCCATCGAATATTTTTTAACGAACGAATACAATTTACCCAATGTGTCTGACTCAAATCGCTATTTCTACTTGTATCGAAGTCCAAAGAGCAAACAGTGCACGCGTCTTCGAATCGATTTTCTCCTAAACGAGCCCTCGAACTAAACAATTTCGAACTCATTTTTACAAGTAGAAACGCTTCCCGTCTGACCACGGATCGCTATTTCTACTTATACCGCTATCCGATTCCAATCGGTGTACGCGTTTTCAATGTTTATTTTCTCGAACTTAGAAATGTTTTACGGTTTTACCTATTCGATAAGATATGATAAATGTAAATGCGTAGTCGTTTTACATAGCAATAATTATCCGATTTCACCAAGCGACCGCATATTTATAGGCGTCAGTGTACGGTGGATTTCGCGCAAGGATTAGCAAATTAATTGCCCGATTAAAGAAGAAATTGCCCAGCAAAGCGGGTGGCGAGCGTGGCTCGTTAATTTTTTCGTAAAATGGTCGACTATTGAAACGCTAATCTCTGTCGACGACGATCGTTGCTCGAGCGAGTTAGAAGGCGCGACGGTCGCAAATTCTCGCACGGAATCACCATTCAGAAACGTAGTCGAAATTAAGGTGAAGACGCGAAAGCGGCCACTCTCGGGCGTCGTTTGCCACGAATAAGAAGCGACGCCGAGGAACCGGCTTTCACGAATCTTTTTCTCTATCCTTCTCTTCCCCGTTCCCTGTGTTGGCCTCTTAAGCGTATTTCGTCGTAAATTTTTCATTCGACGAACCCACCCTCTCGCTGTTCCTCGCATTGCTCTATTCAGCGGCGTTTAAAAACCCACTCGAAGACCGCGCGGCAAAGATTCAGCTCGGGTCGTTGCGGAAACAAAAATTCGCCCCCAAAGCGCTCGAAATTAAAGTTTTTCCCCGACGCGTAGGATTTGGGTTGGATCAAACGTGCTGTTTATTTAAAATGCTCGCGATAACGACTCGAAAAACATGGACGCGAAATTAAAGTTTAAACGTGCCCGTACCAGAAACTACTTTTCCGTGGTTTATCGCAGATTTCTGAACCGTCTATAGTTTTTAATTATTAGTCAGAAAGATACTTCTATCGACTTAAAATCCACTGTTTCAAACTTTCGCAATTAAAATAGAACGTTGCTTAACAAGGATAATCGCCGTGGAAATGCGACACTTTATCAAGGCGGGTGCAAATGCGTTGGGTAAATTGTCGCAGCAAGTGGTCACCGATGTTAACTACTTTAGTGGACATTTTCCAGGTGGTTAGCCGAGCTAGCCACCGCGCAGCAAAGAGTTAACGTCGTTAAGCTCGTCGACACGCCGAATCGTGCTATGTAATCGAAATTACAGAGTCGATGACGTTGACGATTAGACTCTGCGCGACGACTGAAACTTGCCGTTGCCGGGGCGATGCTCCCTTTCGATTTGCCAAACGCTTTCAGGAATCAAAGGCGGAATACGTAAATGCTCGACGAGGATCCGCGGGGCTGCAGACAATCGGCAAAGCTACGATCGAACGGATCCTCGGTAGCCATTTTCCCTTTGCGTCTCCACGGACTCAACTATAATTAACAAGAGTCGCATTACCGCCCGATGATAGAGACGGCTCCTTCCATGCTTCGAGCATCCTTTGCCCTCGAAATTGGATTTGCTTCCGCGCCCGATGGGGGTTGAACTCCTTGGCTCTGTTGTTATCGAGATTCCAGGTCGTTGTCGGACGAGTCTTCAAATTCTATTTTCAAATAACGAATCAAAATTGTCGATACTATATTCTGATCTAGAAATGTTACACGTTACGATCCGTACGAGAATTTGAGTCTCATAAATCTTCAGGATCGTACAAACGTTCGTTAACGATCGTTATTCGTTGTTCGTAGGTAAAATTTGCTCGACTCTGGTTATCAACCGACCGAGTCGAGATGTTAAAAACTTGTTGAACAAATTCCGGAGAATGAAATCTCACTGAATCGCAAGAAGAGGTGTATCAACTTTGGCGATTCGTTTCAGGCGTGGAGGAATATTTCCTATCGAGTAGATATTATTTTCACGTTCCATCTGGAACGTAGAGAACGAGAAATAACGCGACAGGGAGGGTAGATACAATGCGACGCATCGCGAGCAACGATGATAAAGAACTGGACGAGTTGTCTCGCGTTTTAATTGGCAGGCGTAATGGAATATAACGCGCCGTGCTGATTCTCCGCTGCAACTCGGGCTGCATTCACCGCTTGGACCGTCACTCGGGGCTCGCATTATTGCACGCGCGACTCGAATCGTTAATTATCGCCGCTCGGCTCGGCTCGGCTCCATTCGATTGGCCATGCTCCCGTCCTCCGGTTTCCCAGACCCCGGGTGTCGTCGTCGCAACGTCGAATGCATTCGTCGTCGCGCGTTAACGCAAAACTTGTTTCTGTGATATTTCAGAGAACCGACGCGCCTCTGTCCCCGAGCGCTAGATTCGGTACCGAGAAAAAGTGAATCGACCCCAAAAGAGGACCAGCGCCGATCCTGGTTGAGAAAAAAGGAAGAAAAACCCGAAGAAAGACTTTGCTTCGAGGACTCTCGAAGTCGAAATTATTGTCGACGACTCGAATTTGTATATTTTCCGGGAGTCCCGAACCAAGAGGAAACTCGTGACTCACGCCATCTTTCTCTTTTAAATTGCACGAGATTCTGAGGTATCGAGAGTGCGTGGGACCAAGCAGTCGACGGAGTGACGCGAGGATACGCGTTCTTAATTGATCGTTGCGATTAACGAGTTCCACGGGTCGATGGAACCGCGACAGAAAAACGGAGAGGATCGTTTCGCTAGCCGGTGAACGTGCGTGTTTTCGGGTAACTCGTGGACAAATCGAACGAAAATAATCGCGAAACCGTCGACGAGCACGATGCTGGCGTGCGTTTATCCGGCGGAGAGCTTCAGCAAGTCGAAAACCGTGACGGTGAAGCTCCGTCACGGACGATCGAGACGGAAGCCGAAGAAGCTCCTTTCGGTGAAGGAGAGACCGACGGACGGCAAGGAGCAGGAATCCAACGAGAACGCTAAGCTCGAGAACGAGGTAAGACCCTTTATTTTCCAGCGTTTCCGTCGCGGAAAATCACGACGGGACGCGAGAAACGGGAACGACGTTCGTCGTTCGCCGTCGCGAGAAATTAACGTCGCGTCGCGATCGGAAAATGGTGGCATTCTTCGTCCGAAAGTACATCGAATATATAGGTGGAATTTTCTGGCAGGATCGTTCGAGATAATTAATTTTGAGAGCGCATAAATTTAGAAAAGATTGCGCAAATAAGTTAGCGTTTCGAGCAGGTTTTACTGGTGAGCTCGTCAGTATGGCTGACTCAGCAAACCTTGCCTTAGACGCGTCTAGAATTTAACTCGGTTGAAGTCAACATACATCTCCGTCTAAGGCTAACTTTGCTGGTTCGGCCTTAATGATCGGTCTATCAGCAAAATCTAGTCGGAACGCGGTATATTTGCGCTTGAATTTATATTCCAAAACCCGGAACGAAAAATTTCTACGAATTACTTCGTGTCTGTCTTCTATTCTGGTGAATTAGCGTTCAGTAACGAACAGTAATTTCCAGTTTATTTTATGTAGTATAACATATACGTACATTGTAAGATTTTTACAATATTTTGTACTGTATTTGGCATTTGCGTCGTGATTCGAAGACAGTCGCCAAATGTAACCCGAATCGTCTGACTTCGCGGAAAGAATCCTATAAATTTGTCAAGAGTTATACAGAGCAACTGAAGACAAGATATTTCTGTATCTTTGACCTCCTCCGAGCAAAGAAACGACTCTGTATCCGCTGCACGATCGTTAAAGATAGCCGAACAAGTCGCGAATTCGACGAATCGCGGATGCAATGTGCGTTCTAAACCATAAAACATTGATAACATAAAATCACTGAAAGACGCAAGATGTTAAAAAGCGTCGGTTACGAAGATATAAAGCCTGCCGTGAATCTCGAAAAAATTCGTTTTCGACCACGGAAACCTCGGGGACCGGCGCATTTTTCGACGCCCTGTTGAGCTTTCGAGACGCGCCTCGAGTTCGTTAGTTATTCTCGATAAAACGTTAAAACAACTGTAAGGCGAGGGAAATGCGTCATAGCTGAGCGTAACTGCGTCGAATAGAGTTCGCGGAGTAAATAATAGTTACTGCCGCTTAAACTGTCGCGAGATAACTTTGTAAGGCGCATGGAGGGACTGGGATTGCCCTGTAGGGATTATTTCGATGAAATTCCCTCGGTATTTATGCGTTTCCTTGGGGAAAGTGTCCCTCTCGTAACCGTCTCCTACGAATTTCCTTAATTACCACTACTTGGAATTACCGTGTCTGGCTCTCCTCCAGAATTACGCACCGTCTATTACCGATAGGAACACCGTGCTTTATCGCCGAACGTAAAATCCTCGTTAGAGGGGTCCGAGGAACAAGTAAAAACGCTCGTTTTCGCCCTCTTCTTCTCGAATTAGCTTCCCTGGAGAACTGGCTCGAACGATCTGTACGCGACAGCTTCGTTTCGTCGCGAAATTATTTATTAAAAACAGTACTACCGTAGACATCGACGTAATTTGCAAGACAAATTGTCGATCATTTACGGAAGACATTAATGGGAACAATGCACAAATTTATTATTTTCTTTCGTTTCAAAAATGCCCAGAACTTTCCCAGAGCTTTGCTGGACGTATCTAAACGAGTCAGACGTCTTGAAATCCTAGTAGCGCCAGGCACACTCTAAACTAAAACAAGCACTTAACGACAAGTGTTAGGACTGCTGCCCTAAACTACGGAAAAATACAAAAATATCGATATTTTTTAAAGCGTGGAATATCTTCTTTAAAGGAGAAACTGAACGCTTGAATTTTGCTTTCAAATTTCTATAAACAGAAGTTACGAATGTCACGCTCGTCGGGGTTAATCGTAGAATCCCAAAGGACTTTCGTTAGGCTACAGGATTCTCGTTTAACCCGACCTGGAACGAGAAAGGTCACTATGTCGCACGTTTCGATGGACTTAGCAGCCTGATGACCATCCGGTTACGTGTCTACCATTTCCTCTTGCTTTTCGACTGAAAATCCTCGACCCTACTAGATAAAATTGATTCTTAATTAAATATCGTGGTAGAAAATATTTAACTGTGAATCGATTTTCTGTCGTAAATTTTTTAAGGATGACTTAAGAAATAAATGTCGAAAAACGAATGGCTCTAAAAGTCAAAGTTAACGTCCACTTACATTTACTACTCTGTTTTGGATAGTTAAAAAATTATTTTCGTTCGTTTTGTTTATAAGTTATTCGAGACAAATAAAGCGCGCAACGTCACGGTGCGTTCCGCGCTTTAACAATCGCGCCATACGAAACAGAACTCCTGAAACTCATACAATATGGATTACCGACTGAATGGAACCGATCGCGACTGTAATCCTATTTCAACGCCGAGTGAATAGAAAACTGGCGACTATAATCCTATTTTAAATCGCCTTAACAGATATGTATCGTCGAATATCTTGCTATAAGCCTGCTGCATATTCGCCGTCTTCCTCTTATCCCCGCCATTGGAATATCGCCCTCGCGATCGGCTTTGATTTTATTATTTAACGTTTATTAACGGTTTTCATCAGCGCGATATTAACATTACCCGAGGTTAATTAGTTCTGGCGGCCGATTCGTAGATCATCCACGCGTGCGTTGATTCGTTCCCCGCAGAGGACGAATCTAGTTAACTTCGAGCGTTATTTCTTTCTTTTTTTTTTTGTAATATCCGACCGTTTCCCGGCGCACGAGCACGCGACCGAATAAATAAACAATTACAGGGGTAGCGGGATTTAAGCGACTGCTCGGAATGCGGTAGCTGCGAGGAATGCAATATCGAATGTCGCAAGAAACGGCAAGAAATTCGCGCGCGGGTTCGAGAATTATGGGAACACTGGGGTTCCTCTGAAAAGGGTCGCGCGACTGAAAATTCTTTACGAGCTGAATTTCGGGGGACGGGAATTTTTCCTTCGTTACACCGGATCCTTTCATAACATGCGATACTTACTTCGACGGTGGACAGAGACCTTAAAAATAATGAAAAAGGTACCTATAAACGTTCGTCTTATTTCATCCTGTTCCAGACTCATAAGGGCGCTTGTGATTCATAACGAACATGGCCCCCGCGACGATACATTTTACGCTAGTTCTTTTATTAATCGTGTTTTATGTATTTATCTTTCATTGTTTTTATCACGAACGAATAAATGATTAGTCGCGTAACTATTATTTTAAAGAATAAGTTAGGAAGATATGGGTTGCGTTAGTTTAATATAGCGAAATATACGAAAAAATTTTATTAGAAAATTAATTGATAAATTAATTTGCAGACTCGTTGTGTGATTGTACGCAGTAATCAAGAAATGTGATTAATAGCCAAAATATTATTAATTCTAACGCGATTACCATGTTTCGTGCGACTACAAACTTCGTTAATATATATTATCACTATTACATATCATTAACTTCAGTATTCCGAGCGCTATTATCCTGCAAACGGCCATTAAAAAAACAGCGTCACACTTGGGTATGTTTACTTGTTAAAAATGAATTACTTTATCAGCTGAATTAGTATTACGATCTAGTATTTTTGTTAACATAATGAATTTACAAAAAAAGGAAAACGACATGAAATTTATTCTGACAACGCTTTCATAAAATTTCTTCGGACGAAACGTTGAAGACGAAAACGATTTATGATGCACTTGGCAACGCGTAAATATTTTTAGAAAATTAGACGAATGCAAAAGGTCTTTGCGCGAAAATGTAATTGCAGCAATTAGCCTGTTTTAAATTTTATTTGAGAAAAGAGTTACTTGATGCATCGACCCTTATAAATAAAACAATAATGAAAGTTTTAACGCGCTTGTATGAAATATAGAAATGGAGAACCGCAACGTTGGGTGATCCAAAATGGTCGTGTCTCCTTCGAAGCCAGTCTGAACTAATTTTCGAGTCGACTTCTTTCGAAAATACTTTCCTTGACCACTCGACTCTTTGGTATACTTTACAGCCAGCATTTCTGCCATCACCAGTCTTTCAAAAAGCCTGAGACAACGGAACACTCATCGTTGGATGCGTTTAATCACCTCCACACACTAAAAAAAATGGAACAGTACCGTGCGGCGCTACTGTATAAAAATACGATCTCTCCTGTCGAGAAATTATACGCCGTGAAGCGTAACGATCTTGAGAAGATTTGAAACGTAAAATCCTCGGGTTAAGAAACGGGACATAAAACCCGAAGGAATAAAATGCCGTACGTTACCGCGTAGAATCCTTCGAGTTCAGTCGAATTGGACAGAACAATTGGGCATAACATTTTCAAGAAGTACCTAAAAGATTACAACAATGCAATCGGTGATGGAATTTAAAAATACTTTATATTTCTCGTTTAGAGTCCTGTTTCCTTTGCTAATACCGAACGGAACTAATCCTTCATCGTTAAACGATCCCTTTCAGAAGATAATAAAGTATTTTTCATGGTTTAATCAAATTTTATATCTCACCGTTACTTAGTCTACAAAGTTTCAAAATAAACGGCGATTCGTTGAATTTTTTAACACGCTTCCTGAAGGAGTTATTCGACGCGAGGTACAAGCAAGGATTTAATACGAATCATAATTTGAAAAATAGATTAAAAAGCAGGTGTTTCGAGTCCCGGGAAGACCGAATCGAACACGGTTCGCTGGAAAGAAATCCACCCTCGCATAAAAAATGTAATTTTTCTCCTGCAAAATCTTCCCCGAGGAAGACGCGAAATTATTCAAAGGGAAGCACAAAGAGCTCAACAGATTTAACGCAGATCGCCAGGTTACGAGACGGAGGATAAAATAAAAGTTTCCAGACCCTTTCGTAGGCAAATCCCTCGGTTTGAAAGTTGGAAAGGTTACATTAATAAAGATAACAAGCACCGAATAAGTACGAAAGTTTTGTCGTTTAGACGGTTACCGATTCGTCTTACTTCTTCGTCGATAAATTGCAACGAGTAACTTTCGATCGTACTTGACTTGTTATCTCTGTCGTTAACAATACCTGGGGAACATTTAGTTAAACAAATGAGACGATCAAAGACTTCTTTTATACGATGTTACCCTTGTTTACAATTTCCCGAGAAGCAAACTGAAAATTTCAGTATTTCCTAATCTTCCTCGCAAGCTATTTACTTAATATTAAATAATGTTATACCAAGTGTTCGATGGAAAAGAATTTGAAAAGAAATTAAATTAATTTGCACGACAAGGGGTCCGGTCTCGATAAGCTTTTCGCGCGAGCTATCGACGCAGCTTTCGAGTATATGTTTCGCGTCGAGAAACGGAAGTCCACAAAGCGTCCGGACGTTTCCTCGAGGGATTCTCGGCAGACGTGTGCGCTCGAGATCGAGCCAATTAATATTTTACCCTCAACGAAAAGCCGTGGAGCCGCATACGAACGTCTCCTGAGGAGACCTACTGCCGTGGAAGTTGGACGGAGTCCTGAGGACTACGGGCAAAGGGTCGCGATAAAACCAGCCGTTGTGAATGATAAATTTCGAGTCTGCCTCCGGGGGTCGTGCAGCACGACATTCGAAACTGGCGCCCTAGGGAAGCTTCGGGATTAATTTCCACGCCCAACGAAATGATAAGCACACCCGGGTGTATACGAGTTTCGACTAGGAACGATTAGAAACGAGCGACGTACGCTCTCAGGTCCGCCGTTATCTGGGTTTATCGCCACGCAGGGGGGCCAGAATTCATTCGTTGGCGGTACAAAAACGATTGGTTTCGGCAATAACTCGGAAAAATATTAACCCTTTGAAAAAAAAAATTCATTCTCAAAATGTGACGCGTTAGAATAGGACATTTCGACATGTTTTAATTATTTAAGAATGAAATATCGTCACGTTAAAACTTCTTTCACAAAAGCTTCGTCCATCGATGATTTCCATAGTTGAGAGGAACAAACGAATAGATTTTCAGTGAACGCTGATTCATGGCGCGTCGTCGCGTTCCATTTTCGACAAAATTCGTCCGATTCGTCGGGGAAAAATTTTATTTCCCGCCGAACGACCGCGATCGTTCGTTAACACGCGAGAGAACCGTTCGTTAAGGAGTACGCGTAGGAGAGATTGAAATTTTAATGGAGTCCAAGCGCATGCTGAATCCAATTTCTTCAATCCGTGCTCCGGGGGACGTTTAATTACGAAATCGTAGCTACGCGACCGGGGAAACGGTTGAACGAGCGCGGTCGCAATAAAAGCTTAATAGATCGCAATGAAACGTTGATAGTCTTGGATCCTTTGGCAGAAGACCACCGACTCGACGCCGCTTCGATCCTAAACAAAGAACGAGCGCAGTCGATGGCTCTACCGTCTAGCAAATACTCTTTCGAAATGTACTGGTCTCGACATTTGTATTTTTGCAAATATCCCGGCGTACAATGTCGGTGCCAGAACAATCTAATTAATTTTTGTTCGCGTGAAAATAGCTCTTTTCGCAGCGGAAAGTTTTCTCTTCGTAATAGCAAGTTAATTGTTTCTTTGACTATTTAATTTTAGAAAATGAATCGTTACAGAGAGTAAACGAGTCGGGGAACGTACGATTACGCGTTTTCTTTGCGTCGAGGAGACTTTGTCCGCTTGTGCGGCGATACGCGAGCATCCGTCGTTCGACGAGTTTTCGTTGACGTACGAAGGTTACCCGGGAGTCCTTGTCGCTGTGGAATTCGAAGGGCCAGGTCGTCCTTGGGATTCTACTTGGTATCGGCGGCCGGTCCTCTCCAGATGGTGCACGAGGTCAAGCAAAAAGAACTGCGAACGCTCTCGCGGTACACGTCCGTCCGTCCTCCGGGCTCCAGACTCCGGACCTACCACTGTTCGTCTCGCTTTTTATTTTCCGCTGCGTTACACCTATCCCCGGACCAGCCCCGCCGACCGTGCTTTCCGTTTTTCGATTTATTTCTGCCGGGGAGTCGCGAAATCGCGTAATCCGCCGCGCTTCGTTCGCTGCTCCCTCCAACGTTTCCAACTCTCTGTTGCGAAATGGCAGCCTGACATTTAGAATACACGGCCTCCCGCGACAACCGTTACGGTACGATTTTATTGTGCAGCCTCGATCGCGCCGCTGCATTGTTGGCGAGGAATCTGTGCGTGGGAGGTCCGATCGACCACTTTGTTTGGACAGCGTCGACGGAAGACGGAAAGATCGGCCCTCGGGCTGCCTCGCGAGACTCTCGAGGGGAGCCTCAAACGCCCTTAAAAACAAATTTTGTTTCAAGTCGATACCGTAGTTAATTCCGGAGAAAATGATTATTTTTGAAAAAAATGTTGGCGTAGTAATTGTGCAAACATCCTGTATACAAATTTAAATTCATTTTCAATTAAATAAGAAATTTATAATCCAGTTTCATTGCACACCAGTCATATAATCCATAGGAATTGCTGAAACTTCTTTGGGCGCATAGTGTTAAAGTAAATTGCAAAATAAACATAGAAGTCAGCATAAAATATAGTAGTTGGTATAGTCATCGGATAGAGGATGAAATACCCTTTAAAACGAGCGTTCGAACTAGCCGATAGCGTAATTAGTTCCGGAGATATGATAATTTTTGTTTCAAGTCGAGTGTCAAAATAAATGTCAAAATAAACATGGAAGATAGCATAAATAATAATATTTGATATGGTCATCAGATAGGGGATGAAATGCCCTTTAAAACGAGCGTTCGAACAAGTCGATAGCGTTATTAGTTCCGGAGATATAGCGATTTTAATTTCAAGTCAATACGATGGCTAGTTTCGGAGATATAAGGATCTGAAGCGTTTGTTTACGTTTCATTGACGCGAGGCGAACGAACGCGCGCGCGTAGATAGTAAACAGTGCGTAGTAGTAAATTCTTGGAAATACTACGACTTCCTGGTCACGTGACTGTCTCGACTCACGCGCGACAAGGAGGTCCGACGCGACGCGTCAGATGGAGACAGAGATAGTCGAATTATAAAAATTACCCCTTTACATAAATTGCGATATCTTGAAAACGGAAAGTCGGATCGACAAAAACCAAAAACCATTTCAAAGTGGAAGCCTTGCCGCTTCTAACAATGCCTCAATTATTAATAAAACACTAGTAGTTTCGAAACTGCACGCGTCTAAAGTTTTAGTAGTTTTAATACGCGCGAATAGGCTGTTGTGCATGCGACGGACAGTGAGATAGTCGGATTAAAAAAATTACCTTTTACATAAATTGCGATATCTCGAAAACGGAAAGTCGGATCGACAAAAACCAAAAACCATTTCAAAGTGGAAGCCTTGCCGCTTCTAACAATGCCTCAATTATTAATAAAACACTAGTAGTTTCGAAACTGCACGCGTCTAAAGTTTTAGTAGTTTTAATACGCGCGAATAGGCTGTTGTGCATGCGACGGACAGTGAGATAGTCGGATTAAAAAAATTACCTTTTACATAAATTGCGATATCTCGGAAACGGAAAGTCGGATCGACAAAAACCAAAAACCATTTCAAAGTGGAAGCCTTGCCGCTTCTAACAATGCCTTAATTATTAATAAAATACTAGTAGTTTCGGAACTGCACGCGTTTAAAGTTTAACTATTTTTAATACGCGTTCTTAGACTGTTCCAAGTGTAAATTGAAGATTCTCTCCTTTCATCATTTCCTATTCACATCGTAAGGTAACCAGAATTTGATACCATATTTTATCCAATTATTTACAAAAAAATATAAATCATTAAGCCGGTCAGATGACCGATCGAGGTAGGATCTTTTACGAGGATCCAGCGAAACAAAGTCCCGAGGAGCATTAACGTATAGACATTGGCAAGTCGTTTTTCTGACGTACGCTTAATTTTGTTTCAGTTACCAGTGGGCGGGGGTGGTGCTGTGCTGGTGCTCAGCGAACTTGAAAGCATGGCGGCCAGGCAACAGCGGGAAATTGCCCAGCAGAGGCGCCTCCTGGAGCAGAGAGAGGCCCGTCTAGCCGTGCTTCGAGGCGCACAGGTAAGAACTGCTTCGTTCTCGACTGGTACCGGGGCTATTCAAATCGTTTAACGTGTTCAACGCGTGGGCTTTTTTCGTTGAGTTTAATGTTGCAATACTGGTCAATTAAACTCTGTACTAGAGTTTCGTATCTCGTCTTAGCGTCTAACGAAGCCATATATGCCCCTTGGCGAACGTGTTAATATTCAAACATTTTATAGGTATTTGAAAGTGTACGAATAAACTTTGAATATTATCATTCGAATAAGAAAATATTCATATATGCACTATTTAATTCCGGATGCGTTTAAATGCTGCTCGTTGATGGTTAGTGGAATCGGTGCTTCCTCGAAGATGGTCTCAGTAATCTGTATATACATATACAGGGCAAAAATTAGTGCAGCTATTTTCATATAATAACGTATGTTATTTATATTTTGTTTACGCTACACCGCGGTAATATTAAGTTATACCATTATTCGGATCTTAAAATAATTATTTGCATCAAGGGTACGTAATCTGATTTAATATTTTAAAGGTGTACTTCTAAAGAAATAAATATTTTCGAATTATATTTGCTGAATATTTATACTATCGAGTGGTGTAAATAGGTGACCGAATATTCGTGTAAGAAAAAATTCGACACGGAATTCCAGCTCTATTCTCTACTCGCCTAAGTGCGGAAATCGTTCTGGAAATTGCTCGACCAGCAACCGTAATGTCCCTTGATCTTGCTGGGTTCTCGATGCGTTCGCCTTCCGCTCGTCGACGAGCCTGATTTCCGCTGCGACTCGACCATCGAGACGCGTCGCGTCTTTCCACTCGAGTTGCTCCTTCCTGGACCTCGCGATAGCAATGAAGAATCGAATTAACTTTATGCAGAGCAATAAAGGTATTCGAGTACTGCAGAGATTCCCGAGGCAGCAGTTAAAACTGTCGGATGCTACTGGTTATGTCCTTTCGAAGAATAGTACCGACTATAGTTGATCGACATCGAGGATTCGAGGACGCGTGAAAATGGCAGTCGACTCGATTTTGGAATGAAAATAATTTGAATAAATTAAGTCTAATTAGAATTATTGATCCTTTCGAGCCGGATGCGGGGAACTGGGTCAGTGTCGCTTGAAAAGATAAATAATTAGTGGCTCCTCCTATAACTCTTCGATAAATGCCTTTGAAAAATTAATGGATGCTTCAGGCCTTGGAAACTCAGACTAGTGTTTAAGGTATATTTCTTGCAAAACCAAAGATTGCATAAACTTCTCTATTTCTCAGCTGTCGTCAATTTGTGCAAATTGCGGCACTTTCCTAGCAATCTCTACAATGGGTAAATTAATTGCTTATTGTTCCTGCCAGTTCCGTGTAGCAAAGCAATTATTCGCTCAGCAACAGAATTTATTGAATAATTTTTGATACAGACTCTCTGGTTGCGAACCCACATAAATTTCCATATTCACTGTATACCAGGTTCTAGGTCAATCGATAAAACAATTTTTACACCAATTTTATCGAAGCAGCATCGTGCTAACGATCATCGCACGTACAGAAAAAACACAAACAAACGCTAACTACAAACGAGATAAATACCGTTCATAGTTTTAGATATAGAAAAAAAATACAATCGAAATTTTCTTTCGATACCGCGTTCCTTCGTAGTATTTTGTATCCGTTAAAAATACGATCCATAATAGGAATCGTCCAGATGGAGATAGCAGAATCGATGTTTGTTTTATCTCCCACGAATGGACCAAACGCCACACTCGCGATGTTTATGTTTATGTGCCGCGTATATGCGCGAAAAAAAAAGATTTATTTAACGGAAATCGATAGCAGGACCTGCAATTTACAAGCCACGCAATAATTTCGCCCCGCCATTGCAACTAACCGACGACCTAAAGCCTCGTTGACATTAAAAAACAAGCATTCATAGCGAAATATGCTTTGCTTCGATGTCGGTATTAAGATATTGCCTATAGAGAACCTTAATAGAACTTGAAATATTTAAGATAAAATCAACATAGAATGTTGAAGAGCAGTAAGATAACGCTTGCACTTTTAAAAGCATTCACAAGTCCTGACATTCTCCATTTTCCTTATCGAACGAGCTTGTAAACGTTCCCTCGGCCCTGAACCTCAAAAACCTTAATTAAACCCTAATGTTGTGTGCGTACGTGTACGACGATGAGTAAGGACAGTGAAAAGAGAGAATGGCGACAAAAGAAAATGTGGTGTAAGCAAGCTTTGGGTACGCGATAGGCTAATTGGCAAATAGAAAAAGAGAAATAATGAGAAAGCGCGAGACGACGACGAGCACGCCGCAATCGGCGATCGGATTAGACAGGATTACGAGTCGAACAGGTGTGGGAATTGTATCGCAAGGGAGCATTTTCAAGTCGATAAATAATAGAGAATTCTAATGTTTGATTAAGTCCCAATCTGAGTTAGGTTCACTCAACTCACCTCCGCTCTAAATGTTCTCGATACTAAAGATTGAACTATCACGGCCGACACAAAAGCTCCAAACGATTCCGACTTTCGTCCATATTGTTCGACAGTATTTCAGGAACCCTCGCGAAGACTCGACTTCCGTTCAACAAGAATCAGAAAGCCCGCGTCATGAATAATTCAATGTAATGATAGACTCGCGGACAGTTTATGCCTATTATCGGCCGGATAACTGTCGGTTCCCTTCGGCCTCGACATCCTGGCGGCGATCTTCGTTGCAGGATAGAAATGGCCACCAGCGTAGTTCTCTCGGTGGCATCGACGAGGCAATTTAGACCGAGGGACACCGAGGGGTTTCTTCGTGACATCGCCAGAGTTTCCTGACCGAATCTCAGACTCTTGAAATTCGAATGCGCGCGTGACACGACCTCCAAACAGGACGATCGGGAACGACCGTTTCTAGTATTCGATCGAAAAATAAAATTATTATGTAACAACTTGGACTATTATGGACTCCTGTTCTTTATTTGTTAAAGAAAATCTTGATTTTACGAGATAGAAATTATTCGAATATAACGAAGATCTTCTATTTGCTCGCGTGGAATGACTCTCGTTCTCGATTCGCGACTCCCAACAGCGAAACTCGTAAACGAACAGCTGGTATTATGGCGAATCGTAAGACAACGGTGGATTTCTAGTTCCGTAGTCACCGTGGCGAGGAAAAGATTCAAAGACCATCCAGGTGTTCGACGTCCGCCGAACGGCGAGTCGAATCGCACGGCACCGTCATTGATAAATTTGCCACGCGTCATTTCCCTTCCGCGTGGCGCGCGAAAATCGATGCCAAAGGTGTTCTACTCGCGCTCGAGAGGAGAAAAAAAAAATCACGCCAAGCCACTCGATGTGTGCCTACCGTTAGGTTGACCTTGCCAGCCGTGACCTTGACCTTGAACGAGGGAACCAGTCGGAGAGGAACATCTTCTGCGCCGTGAATCGCGGGATATCGATGGCGAGCGACCATTATGGCGCGAAATAAAGCCCTATTGCGTGGAATGGACGTCTATTGTCCGGTTTAACGCACAGACGGAGCAGATATAAAGAAGAGAAATATGAGATCGTCGCTCGAATTGATATACGGTTGGTTGAATCGCGAAAAGTCCCATTAAAAATTACAGCCAGGCTGTCGTTTAGAAATTGCAATTTAAGAATAAATATGCTCCGTTCGATATTTAGGTTACGATCGTTATTGACTACGTGTCGTCGATTAAAAATAACCTCCCCAAAATTGGAGTATTTTCGAAACGCATCAAGGTGGTCTAACCCTTGACTGCCCCTGCGCCCATTTAAACCGGTTTCTTGGCGACTGGTACCAAAAATCGCGAACCTACGTTCCTAGTAGATCTTCTCAACGCCTCCGGAAGGTGTCTCGGTGACAACGGAGAGTTACGTTCCTCGCAATTAATTCGATGATCGCATCTCGATCACGATGACTCTCGACGAGAGCTGTGGGCCAAAGACACTTGGAGGCGTTCGAAATCAGCGATTAAACGCGATTTAAATCGAGCCGCTCACTCGATTCAATCAGCTTGCACCCTTTCACGAGCTAGTTGAGCGCGTAACGCGGGATACTACGGCAGATTCTTCTCGAAGACGACGACGACGCGTGTGTGCAGGCTTCTCGTCTCGCGTACTTGCCTCTTGACGAGCGTGTCGAGGATCACCCGGGTAACGAGCCAAGTGTCTCTTCTTCTACGATATTAACGAGATTAAACGCGACTGCGATACCACCCCCTCACGCCTCTATATCGACTGGCTGGAGACTTCGTAATCTCGCGCCGGCTGATACGAGTCGCTGATCGCGTTACTCGCGAGCGCGGAGGCGAGTTTAACGCGTCATTGCACCACCGTGAGTAAGCTGATGCGATTTAAATGAAGTCCTGGAGGAACTGGTTATAGTCAATTCGGCGTGTACGCTGGCGCTCGATAGGAAAGGTCGCTAATTAATCGATTACGTTTTTACGCGAACCGGAGGCTCTCCGCGATCGAAAATGGAAAAGAACATCCGGCGATTGCTCCTCGGGATCGTTCGCTTCCTTCTCGGTCGTTTTGCTTCCTGTATCTGAACGGCTAAGCGCAGTCATTATCGTCGAGTAACGCTGCAAGTTACCGAGATGTTCGATAACACGCAGGGGATCGAAACTGTCGCGACTGGCGATCGAAGTAACACTATCTGTTTTGAAACAATTAACACGATATTTCGAGTTCTTCTTTTTAAATTAAACGACGTTCCGATAGTTGGCACGATGATTTGCTTTAATATCTTACTTGTTGGAGTCGAAAGATCATCGATTACGATAACAACGCCATTCACAGACAAACCATTAAAGTCCCTAGTATTTAAAAATCTAAAATTTTATCAAAAAGAAACGCTAAAATCGAGCATGAACTTGCTCTAGCCCGCCTTCTAACGTGCATCTGGAACTCCTATCGATTGCAGGTCGAGAGCGTTATCGAGATACTCCCGGCTCGGCGTCGTCAAAGCCTTACGTTTCTGTTTCCTTTTTCGTTCTTAGAGGCCACCGGAGCGTATCTGTCCTGGAGATAAGGAGGTCCGTTTCAGCGGAACCAAAAAGCGCGGATGTATGCTCAGACACGTGTCGCGCGGGAGAGTCGTCGTCAAGCACCGAGGTTTTCATTCCCGGCTCGCGAACGATTCGGAGTAATAGGGGATCCTGCGACAGGACTCAGGCGGGATTTCCGGAGGACTTGAAAGCCCTAATCCTCGCCGACTATATCCTCGGGAACGGGCACGACGAACTCGATACCGCCCAAGATGGAACCTTTTATACGGTTCTCGGCTGATCTTCCATCCGCTTGGCTCTCCCGGCGAAACGGAGGCGGCTTTCGGCTCTAAGCCGAGGAGACTTTTTAACGGTCGACAATGTACGCCCGCGGAAACCAAGGGGCAATCTTATTTTCCGCGAATGAAAGGCCGCTGGTAATTTCGGTGGCTGCGCCTACGGATTACTCGGACGCCTGGGTCTCGCGACGACTAAATTCCGCTTCGTTTCCGCGACAGTCGTTCCAGCCGCGTTTTGGATTCTAGGACAGTGGACTCCAACGTTCCCGTCATTAACGAACGGATTACGCGACGACGACGAGCAAAACTGGCCGCGTGGCACGAACCAAATGTGCCCGCGTATCTCGGGATCGTGATATTACAAATTACGAAATTGTCCCGGTCCTCGTGAAACTAATTAACGACGTCGCTAATAATCTCAAAGCACGCGCGAAAGTTCGTCTCTTTGCCGACGATCTTAGCGGATAAAACTTAACCATTATAATGGAACACCTGCAAGATCGAGCATTTAGATCGAGGTTAAAATTGTTCGTGTGTTTTATTTTTAAGAGAAAGGAAGCATCGTATTGAAATTTTTAGAAACCATCAAATGTAGCATTTTCACCCTGTATATTTCGCGATAGGAGCACAAAACGTCCTTATCGTTAGACCGCATTCGCCATATTCACTGATCGACTGTTTACTGTTTCAGGAGCCAGCACAGCAGGACAAACTCGCCAGATTGAGGCACAGGCTAGACCAACAACAGAGCAAGCTGAATCGGCTGCGATTGCTCCGATCGCAGACCGATCAGTCGCGCGCCAACAACGCCACGCTGAGTAAGTCGATTAATAGAAGTTTTTCACCCTTGACCCGTAAAGGTGAGTCGCTTCCTATCTTTGTTCAGCGGAGCAAGGACGATCGAACTCTGATAAAACGATGGACGGTAAATCGACTCAATTTGCCGCGAAAAATTTGTTAACGTAAATTTTTCGATCGTAAAAGCTCGTTCGTTCCCCATCGGATCGGCATCATCAGGCTGCTGAGTCGGCGAAAAACGCAATTTTACTTTTTCCAGAATGTACGTTTGGGTGGTTAACCTCCCGAAGTATCCAATCTATAATCACTTTTCTGTTATACGGGGGGTAATGGCCCCCTTTCGTATAGTTAAATCGTTCGAAGCTCCTTCGCTGGAATTTTAATAATTCGAAACAAGAAATTATTGAATCGACGGAAAATATTTTTTCGACGCGTACTCGAACCGTTGCCGAGCATAACGATAAATTCCTGTCGCGTTAATTTTCGAGTTTGTTTCTGGCCATCCTCTTTCGTTTTCTGGTCCACTTTGTCAAGATTCCGCGCCAGCGAGTCGCGACGATGAATCCGAGCGTGTACCAGGGCTATGGAACTGTAATGTCGTTCCGTCGGGACAGCGTGCCTATAAAATGGACGATGATAAACCTCGTTAATCCAATTCGTCGGAGTCTGGGCGTTCCGGCATATTGCGTTCGAAAGCGAAAGTTCGATCCCCGTTGCGGCTGAAACGATCGCGGTGCCAAGAAAATAGTGGACGACGCGCGGAACGAAGAGGAATTCTCGGCCCTGGAACCCTTTTAGCACCGAGTATCGCGAATATCAATATGGTGTCGGGTCAGAGGGAGAGGGAAATCGAGAAGCCCCGGTATCTCGACAACGTTCGAGTACCGCGTTTACCGAATCCCTCTTTTCGCCGTGAACAAGAGAGGAGACCAGATCGAACGAGATAGACGAGTTTCCCGTAATTTCCACACGGATTGGACGCCTCGTAAAAGGATATCGAACGAGCACGAGCGCGCGGAATATCGAATTGAATAAAGATTTCGCGAACAGAATGGGTCCCATCGAAGTCGACGTTCCTCTTAAGACTTCGGATTGAGATGATACATCGGCCTATTTGCGCCCCTTTTGGTTCGATCCTGGAAAACGATCCCCGGTGATTGGTTTCGACGTGGCGTGCCCAACGATCGTAAACATTTATTTCAGAAAATTTCTATCGAGAATAAATTCCTATAGCATTGGTAAATAACGTCCAGTCTTTTCCTTTAGCGTGAAAATTTAATCGAATAAAATTAGAAAGATTAACCAAATATCGAGTGACAAAATAATTACTGTTTGTTTGCCGTTTGTTACACGATGGTGTGTGTGAAATAATAAATTATTCAGAATCGAGTATCCTTAATGAGGGGTTCGAGAATGGCGGCATAAGTAGCTCGATATCTCGGGAAGGGTGGCAAAATTCGCAATCGAGCGAGATGTACGGTCCGAAGTCGGGAACGGAGGCTGAAGAGGACTCTCTGATCGCGTTACGCTCAGAAATTCACGTAATCTATTTCCTATAGAGCCGTGGAAGTTGCCTTCTGCTCGTCAATAGGGACTCGTTCCAAGCCGTGGAACAAACTTTACTCAAGCGCGGAGAAGTTCCTTCCGCTTTCTTCTCGACATCCCTCGTCTCCACCCGATGTTTCCTTTTATTTCCCCATTGTCGCGCTTTCGTGATTCGAATAATTATACAGGGTGTAGCCGAGTTAAACCACCAAATGGCCGCAGCGTGTACTTTGAATAAAAAATAAGGCGAATTTCGAACATCGGAACATCAAATTACGTATTTCTTACCAAAACCTCCTTTAAAGATAATATTGATCTTAATTATTATTGTATCGTGTATTCTTTATTGTCGTTGCAAATACTAAACTGGGCGAAGCGTTTTCTTTTCGTTGGACTATTTCGTCGGTCCAGCAAAGCGGAAGTGTGCATCTGAAAAATGTAAAAAAAATACCGAACGTGACAGAAGACGCGTTAGGAGAACTGTTAGAGTTTGATCGTTGGTGACTCGGGGACATCCCGTATAACAAATCAAATCCGACCGGACAGTGTCGTTGACGCACTCCGTTCGTGGGAGGTCGAGGACTTCTGGAAAATAAATTGAAGGGATTGATCCGTCTCACCCTTCGCATCACTTCGGCCTCTTACCACCAGACATGGTAATTGAGTTCCCGCCTGTCTGCGAATCATACCTACGGCCTGATTGCGAGATTGCTTGACAAACGTTTCGTCGAAGCGCCCAGCTGCCTCGAATTGATCTTCGACCGTGAAATAGGGGTGTGGTCCGTTCGATCTGCAAATAAACCACGATAATCTACGGATTCAACCGCTTTACACGATTCTCATCGAGACTCTCGACCGTAGATCTCGTGCTTCTCTTACATTTCTATGATCTCGATCTTCTTTGTTCGACAAGAAAAATTTAAAACGAATCGTACAGCAATTGAATAGATGACGTTCATTCGATTGGAAGATATTTCACTCTGACGGTCAATTTTTATTTAAACGAACAACGAATGAACGAACACTTTATCTTTCGTTCTCTGTTGAAAATTTTGTATTCGAATAGGAATTCCCATCCAGGTTACTTGGATCGTTCCACCGTTATTGAGTATTATTCGATAAAATAAAAATTCTTTCCGCCTCTGTTTTGTTACGTAAGTTGCCTGGGTTCAACATGCGTAGCGTTTATAAGCAACGCGCCTTCTTCGATTAAACAATGTTAGTCGGTGGATGAATGCTTAGCAACGTCAAAACTGCATCTCCAACTTATTACTAATAGCAACCAAGTTATGAAAATACGTGTCGGAAACGCCTTGGGAACCGGTTGAAACATAAATTGTATTTGTTACGAGAACGGAGGAGTTTCTACGTCTCTGGCTGCAGAGCGAATCCCAAACTTTATATTACCTAATATACTCCAGAACAGTTGACGTTTATACGTGGAAGTACATTCCTATTCACAATCATCGTATCCAAGAGAGTTTGTAGATCGTTGCGTTGGGATCTTTGCGTACTTTTGGTTTTGCGTTTTATAGCGGCGCACTAACCCGTAAGATCCTGCTTCGGGATCCAAGTTTATGGGATTGAAAGGGTTACGGCAATTGACAGGAACATCTTTCAGTTATTCTTCCAACTTTTATAAACTCAACGTTAAAAACGATTTTAAAAGTATTTTTTTAGCTGCTCGTTCCAACAGTATATGTATATCTTACAAACTTCAAAAATTATAATCGTGTGTCATTCGCCGAAGTAGAGAGTAAAATTCGTTTTGGCTGTTGTTTTAAAGAAAAAGAACGGTCGAAAGTAATTTTTAACGTTACAAGTCGAAATTTCCCGCTGATAAAAGTTCCTCGCAAAACATTCCTACGTAATGGAGGCTCACGGAATACCCAAACCGAAACGAAATATACGTCGAGATCCTTTTAATCTCGACGTTTCGTACGCGTCACGGATTATGTAAAAAGTCCTACAAATTAAACGACCAAAGTCGATGATGGGCGGCAGCTCGCGCTTTAATTAAGGCAGCTTTCCCAGAGTATGTACACTTTCGTTCAAAAGTTTAAGGATGCTCGCTAAAATTGCACACAGGCCTCGCAGAAAAGTACGAAAACGTTAAATAATTTAATTCCGTGCTGTCTTGTTTCAGGAATCTCGCGAAAAAAAGAAAATTATAAAATGTTCTCGACTGTACGGAGCGAGTGTCAGAGCTGGTTCTAAAAAATATGTTTTAGAGGTATCTTAAAAGCAGCAAATATCCTAAGATTTTCGTTTGAACGGCGATGTAGGTTGAATTTAACTTACGATTGGCCCATTGAAAGTTGAGATCCCTCTGTACGATTCTTTTTCGATTCGAACGTACACCGATATTACTACCACGGCCATCTGTCTCGAATCTCTTCTCGATATTTACACCAAAATATCTCTTGTCGTCGATAGCTTGCGCCCAAAGCTACACTTTTCTCGTTCCCGGACATTGCAGGATTTCATTTCCTGGCTATCGCTCCGGCGACATTACACGAAGACGGCCTCTCTCGAATTCTGGGTACTCTACTTGGAAGTAAATGGAACGCGAATGCCGTGCGAAAGTCCCCAGCAAAGAACTAGCAGACGCTACCCGTTATCGGAGCAGCTCGTATTTTCCGACGAATAGTTTCCACTTCGGTGGCGTAATGGGTATACTTTTCGCAGAGACCGTGAATCCTAATTATCGATGTTCTAAACGCTGCTGACTGGCGAAGGCCACGCCATAGTCGAGCATTTAACGAGCTCGTAACTTCTACTATCGAGCTAGCCCCATTTCCCAATCGATCTAAACTGTTCTCCAGGCTTGGAAATTGTTGATATAAAGCAATTGAAAAATTTTTTATTACCTATTTAACTAAGTATTGTTTTATTTCCTAATAAAATATTTCCATTATTTCAAGTCTCTAAATACGCGTCGCGTCTAAAAAGTCGTTTAGAATTTCGTAAGAAGACGTTAATTTATATTTAGATAAACGTGTCTTTCTAATTTTGATAAAGATGGATGTGCACGAAACTGTGTGGTCGTGCGAGAATTCTGTAAAGTGACTTCTTGCAATGTCGAAAGGTTTTCCACCCCTGCCCTATAGTTTAACGCTTTACCCCTTAATTACGAAGCGCGGCATATGGTGTGAATGTAAAGGCACGAGTGTAAGGTAATAATTAATATAGAATGACCTGGGTATAATAGAGCATCGTAATTAAATTAATTACGTTAGACAAACAACGCCGCTTCAGGAGACGGATGAGTATGCGCGAGAATTTCCCAACTCTTGATTAGCGAAGAATAAAAAAAACGTTGATCGCCATTGATTATACATTATTCGAAAATATTAATGACGAAGACAAGTAATTAAATATGGACGTTCCGCCGGCATCAAAGACCTTCTAAAACTGTAGACGTTCGCCAAAATGATATTTGTAAAGCTAAATTCGATATGGTACTTGTACAAACAGTAAGAACTATTTGATATCTAGGATCTGCATGTGCTGTTGACCTCGATAGTTAAATGTTTACCCAAATCTGTACGTCCAGACTAAATGGCCACAGAAGAAGAGTAGCGAACTCAAAAGCTATTTGCTATCCAGAAACTGTACCGTTCGCATCGATATTTCACAGATTATATAAACCGTTTTAAATCTCTTTCAAAAGTGTTTACATGTGCCTTGATTTTTATACGTTAGCAATTGCTCGATTATAAAAGATTTGAGAAAATTTGCTTTAAAATATTAAATTAATAGTAACTTGTATGCATAGTTTACTTCCTTTCGTTAGTTTGCAATGTGTATAACCTAAAAGCAAGCAAAATTGCAACTAATTTTGAAAAAAGAATTCATTTAAATTGCTACGGAAAAACATTTCAACGCAAGGAGAGATATTCCAGGATATTCTACGTTGAAATAATACAGTAATCCTTTGGTAGAGTATTCGTGTAATACAATTACGAATACATAGAGTTCTATTGTACTACCACTTGTACCGTACAAGTGGTTTACGTCTATTTCCATACTTCACTAATGAAGACCTAATTCTACAGTACTATCTTTCATACGAGCGAGGTAATAATTTACGAAAATATGTTTTAAAATTTTGCATAATTTATAATATGGTATTTTACAAAACATTCTCCGATATGTAGCCCAGGGTGTACGTCGCTTGTTTTAGGTGTACGAGGGTAGTTCAAATACAAATGAGACTTTTCACGACGGTCAATATTAGTGCACGGTTGCTATGTCAGCACCAACTATTTATTCGACATAACTAACATTGTTTGATATTATGCACACACGTGTTCGTGAACTTTTCGTTCATTTGTCGCCATAAGTAGGACTGTAGGTCTATTTTGACTCGAATCTGAATTTTATTTCTGATTTAGTATATTTGTTATCGTATACGTAAATTTTTTACTTATTAAAATACTAATAAAAACATAACAAAGGGTTCACTATGGCCGAATTACGCGCGAAATTGCCCGATACGAAATATCAGAATCGTCAAGGGCCACAATGGCTCGAGGAAGATCACGGAAGATTATTACTGAATGTAGCAATTAAAATACGATTCAATCAAATCCTTTGAAACCAGAAAACGGGGTTCGAATATTAAATCTGACATTTAACGTCCCAGCGAGACGGAATCTTTCCCCCTATTACCAGCGGGTAGAAGCGATTCCACTTTCTGGCGCGGTTGAAACGTAAATCGGTATAAAACTGTCGAAACTGAGAACAATTACATTTTAAGGACCGCGCGTTGCAGATTTTCAACTAAAATCTCGCCGTTTCAGAGACTCTTTGGCGGTCTCTTCTAGTTTCGCGCGGAAAATATACTACCCAGCGTTTCATTATTTTAGGAAAGTTCGTTTCCAGAGAGATCCAGGTTTCTATTAAATGTCCGCAATCTGAATCATCTTTGATATTTTGTTCCAGCAAGTTACTCCGCGATTTAGTTATCTAAAACGTATTTTCTTATAGTATGTTCGAGTGATTTACTGTAAATATTATTGTAATAATTGGAGGCGAAATATACTAACAGATTATTTTCCTATACAAATGTGGAAGTCGTTTGAACAAGAAGATATTGGAAA
This sequence comes from Colletes latitarsis, assembly GCF_051014445.1. Lineage (NCBI taxonomy): Eukaryota > Metazoa > Arthropoda > Insecta > Hymenoptera > Colletidae > Colletes > Colletes latitarsis. The sequence goes on along the minus strand of NC_135135.1, from coordinate 18,637,645 downwards.
ACTTAGAAATTGACAAAATTACGGCGCTTTCGAAGGATCAGGCAAGATTGCCCCGTAAAACTTTTATTCGAAACATTTTTCAATATCTTTTGTAATTTAAGCGTTATATAGACACGAATGAAAAAGGTGATTTCGATATAAGGGGTGGTACCTCCCATAAAGTGGAAAAATGGCAGGAACAAAATACAATATAGCTCTTACGTTGGATCGACAAAGTTTATTTTCAAAGTTTCGTCTAAGGTCTCTAGCTATGGTTCTAACTCGTTGAACAGAAATAAAAAATTTGCAATGAATAAATAAAAACTATTCCAATCTGATTTTTTCACAATAAAGAAAGATTTTATATTTGTAATTTTTTTCGTATTTCGTGTTGTACGAAGTACCAGATCGCATACAGGGTGTTCGGCCACCCCTGGGAAAAATTTTAATGGGAGATTCTAGAGGCCAAAATAAGATGAAAATCAAGTATACTAATTTGTTGATTGAGGCTTCGTTAAAAAGTTATAGAAACATTTCCACACAGTATATTTTCGGTAAAGAATTTTTTTCTCGAAAGTGGGTAAGATTTCGGGAATATGTCTATTCACCAAAAATGATTATAATTAACCCCCGCAACCGAAAATAATTTTTCCAGAACGATTTGAAATTTTTGTTTTTCGCCGAAAAATTTAGGCACCTACCCCCTGTCAATTTTTCTTAAAAATTCCTTTTTCATTTTTAGTAATATTGTTTGACGTCCTACAGAAAAATTGTCTAATACTTTTTTGTAGGTACCCATGAGCTCTACTTCAGAAAAAAGTTTCATTGAAATATATTCACTATTATAGGAGTTATGGCTGTTTGAAAATTGGACCATTTTTATGGGGTTTTTCTAACATTACGGGGTCAAGGAACAACTTTTCCAATATTTTTATAATTGTTACATATTCTACACTAAAATACGTGGCGTTTGGCTTTTTGAACATTAAAATCGTCCAATCCGTTCAGAAGTTATGGTGTTTTAAAGATTCGCCTGAAATTTAGTACGTAATTACAAAGTTTCATCGAAATTGGAGATTTACACCTCGGGATGGTCCCTTGTTAGACGTATACTCCTCCTGTACATTCCTCCTTAATAAAACTTACGGAGAAAATCAAGTCTGCTTGTAAATTGAACTCATACCGGTCAAAGGGACTTGAACAAACAGCAGTGGACGAAAAAAGGGAGGGTGAAGAGCAGGGTAAACGACCGCCTTCGCCGCGACGATAACGAGCGATAATTTTGCGCGCCTTCCGTAGGCTAATTTCCCGCTCTCTGCGCGCTAACCGAGGTTCAGGACGCGCAATATTTTCCACGAACACTTTTAGAAGAAGATTAGTCGCCGGACACGTTGGAACGCGCGGAGAAATCATTACAGCGATTTAGGATTCCAGCCTCTTAAGAGTCCGCGATAAATCTTACTCCTCGTTTACTTTTATTCCTAAGTAGGTTCGATTAATAGGGAAGATAACACACGAATCTTTAAATCAACCAACCCTCCCTGCGTTTAGCACACCGACCACCCCGTAATCGTTCCCGACAACGATATATAAACGATTTTCATGCGTATAATCGGACGTTTAGCATTTATAGGCGAACAAGTATTTACCGTTTTTGTAAATGCGTGTATTAAGTTCGAACACGAAGAGCTATTTTAAGGGGCTATTTTTCAGGTCAATGTTTAGGTCGTAGTTGGGAATTTTTATAGAATATTTGCAGTTCTTTTTGCTAACTATTGAATCCGATGATTTTATTAAACGAAGGACAACAGTGAACATTGATTATTTACGTAAGACTTTCTTTTTCCAACGAGTACTGTAAACGGTCATTTTGGAATATCGTTTTCCGGCAGTCGTCGAAGATCGAGCACTGGGAGCTTTAAAGCGAACTTGAAATTGTCTTAATTAATTTTTCTTGGGAATTCTGACGGCGAAACAAATTTAAGCCGTGTCTCCGCAGACTCTTCCGAGTACGGTGAACTTTCGAACCGTCTCCTGTCGAAGTTTCGCGAACGGCATCGTCCCCTCGAAGCTTAAACTGCAAAGAGAGTACATTTCCGTCCCGTGCCTCGGGTATCGAGCGCATCTCATTGAATTGTGCGCGAACTCTCGGAGGCGCGATGGCTTTGAATAATTTTTTCGGAAAACTTCGACCAACAACCTCCGTGATTCTTCGTATCCCGTACTTATCGGAGATTCCGCCAAGCGTGAAAACATTCTAAAGATCATCGGCGCGAACGGTGCGTACAAAGTGCGAATAGTACAAGTTTCCCTCTTATTCGCGTAAAAATTCCAAGTTCCGAGAACTCTCTTTCCCCCTTAGGACAAAAGTAAGAAGAAAACTGCCGAGTTCGTTGGACGAAATTCGAGAAATCTAAAAATAGATCGTCGCGTTCTATTTTGGAGCTGCGAATGCCAAGTATTCCATACCGAATGGCAGAGACGAGTAAAATTCTTGTTTCGATGGTGGCTTTAAATAACGAATAAAAGATAAACAACTTCGTTCATCCGAGAGACCGATATCTCACAACGAACGCATAAAAATTTTTCTCATAAAGAAAGTTATTCGTGGAATATTCATCGACTAGTAAATATTATTCGCGAACATGAACGTTTTCGATTATTAAATAATATAAATTTGATCTGTGTAAGTACCCTTTCATTGCTCTTGTGAGAAAAATTTTAATGTACATTGGAACGAATAGAGATTTGTATAAGCATCGCGTGTTATTTATTGATCGAGTGAAATGTCTGTCGAAAGATTGAAAACCAGGACGCCCTAATTTTCGCAATCGCGGCTGTGATATACCGTTTGAAATTGGAGATAGCAGACTATTTGGGAAATATGGCAGAAACGCGTACAGTCACTAAGCTTTACGAGACGTAGTAAAACAAGACTACCAAAGCAGTCGAAACGCTCAGTGGCTGCCTCAGGGACCGATAAACCGTTCTGCAGCGCTGTAAAATGGTTGTCGCGTCATATTCCTATGCAACTCGTGGGCGGAGAGCTCTCCAGTGCTTCCGAAAATCAGATTTAGGTTCGCCAAAATTGCGTGCCACATTTTTCAAAACTATCGCGTCACTGGGAAAGCTCGTATCTCTTTTTAAGATCAAATGTAGTCTTCTTCTTCAACGACTCGTCCTTGTTTATTGGGAAACTTTGTTAGGTGAACCACTTTTCTCTCTACCGATCTCACGTGTGAATTTCCGTGTTGTCGAGGCACAAATGCGTCCACAGGAGTGGTGAACGCTTTGCAGGACAAGCGTTTTGTCACGGCGATCAAGCGGATTACTATTCCAGAATTCGATCCTGAATTATGGCAAGCGCGGTAACGTTCGGGACGCGTAACCACGGATAATTTCTCGTAACGCCGTAATAACAAAATCCCACGGCGATAATCCGTTTTACGCGGGAATTAAAAGAGCACGTTAATCACTCGCTCGGTATCGCGTTAATTGATATCCTCAGGACCAAACGGGGGCAAGCGCCACGTTAAAATTTAGAAACAATAGAATTAATCTCTGCTATTCAATTTCAACTAAATCGTAACAAAAGTAATATCATCGCAACGCGAATGCTCGTGAAACGTTCAAAAGAAGTAGAAATAACCATTAATGGTCGGACGCGTTAGATGTGGCGTAATATTTTTATACGTGATGCTCTCTGGATATTATCGATCACGGAAACCGATCGATAGCTTCGCCCGTGGCATTGAACGTGTGCTCGTAATTCACAAAACTTTCTGTGCTATTAAACTTTCCCTCCGCAGCGATCGAAATTTTAATATAATCGTCCCGAATCCCGAATACCGGACCCAGATCTGAAAAGTTGGCCGATTTCCTGATACCGCGGGCTTTATCTCGCTTGGGACAACGTTCAAAAGCCGAGAACGACCCTTTCACGGGATTAAACATTTTTTTCCCCGACTTTCGCCATTATCTACCGGGCGCCAACCGGAGAAAGTCCGATCGAAAAACTTCGGCCGACAGCCGACTCGATTATCCCTGCGATTCGGAAGAAGCGATTATCTCTAAAGCAGGAAACCCAGGGGTAGAAATGGTCCCAAGGGAGAACGCAACCTTCCATTGGACGAGAACTATTTTTTTTCTCCATCGTCATCGACACATTCTCAGGCAACTTTTCCATGTTTCTTCGCGATAAATTTTTCAGCGACGCTCGACGGTCTCGTTGTAATCAAGGGTCGAACTTTTTAAACGAACGTTACTTGGCAACTTTCAACTTTCAAACAATGTCTTTTCTGTCCTACGTTCATTTTTCATATTTACGATTTAACATCTTTGCAAAAGTTCGAACAACAGATTTTTTCTCTGATTGTAATATGGATTCTGTATCTGATTACTGTTGTTTAATTTTTGTGATCCACTGCTTCGGTGGTTCCATTGGCGCGATAGTGAAAATAAACCGCAGGGACTCCTGTTGACTCTTGAAAGAAGCAGCTTCGGGGAACGTTACTAATGGCTTCTTTAGATTATTAAACAAGAGATGAACGCGGAAAGGAGGCTGCCGAGGCCTTGATCCAGTTCAGACGCAATACGGATATAAATTGCCCGGGCCAGTGCCAAATATATTCCATTTTTTTTTTTTGTTCAATAATCTGAGAAACGTTTAAGTTGATAAATTAATAAAAAACGCAGGGTTGATCATCGTTACGTAACTAGGTAGAACCCCCGAATTTGTTTGATTTCTCGTTACTAATTTTAAGGTTACTTCCACTTAACTTACATAGGATTATTGTCATTGAAAATTAAAAATATTAAGGGTTGAATAGAAGAACCAAATTATCCACGCATGACCATCACTACAAAAAGAAAATTGTATGGAATTAGTTTGACTGGGGACGCGATGAAGTAAGCCGGAGTTCGAAACGCGTGTCGTCACGCTGAAACGTTGAAAGAAAAAGAAATTCACGCTCGACCGTACGCCGCGTTAACAACAACCGGCCGCTTCTCTTACTTAATTGCGTTCCTAACGAGCGAATTCTGTATTTTTAATTCCAACACGGCGGAAAAGTAGGAACGAAAATATCCCTCGCGGTTGCGAGTTCTTCGCCAATTAGCGATTACGCGCCGCGAACCTGGCAATTACCGAGCGCCGGTCCTCGTTACTCTTGAACGCAGATTCGCTCCACGGTCGGCTGACCGACCGGCATGTTTGCACGCGGTGCAAAAAGAGCAACGCACGAAATTGGCCATTGTCGATACCGTTCGAAAAAGGAAACGCGTGTCTGTTCGTCCTAAGGAATCAGGAAACAATAATTAGATCGGAGATTCCAAAACTGCCAGTAAATACCTCGAATCGCTATTTGGACTAGAGCAAGTAAAAAGAGAACGAAGTTTATTATTTAATCATTTTTATCTAAAGAACCAGAAGACGGAGAAATATAATTAACCGTTGTTTACGTTGGATGACAATATTTTAACGAGTCTTCCATTTAATTATTTTAGTGATTATTCTAAAAGCTCTTTAGATCGAAACTTTTGCACGAACCCAATATAATGCTGTACGATTAGAAAAACTGGACATTCGAAGCTAACATTCCAGGATACGTCTATACTGTCCACGAGATTTTAAGCCAGCTTCGTCCAAAAAGCGTTGCCCCGATCCTGGTATATTCCCTTACCGAGAGGATATCGTAGCTCTGCGAGGATTCGACAACGATATTTCTAGGTTTCTCCGATTCGCGGTGGCTAAATTTCTCGAACTGGGTTAACGCAACCGTGACCCCTTTCCGATCGCAAAATCTCGTTTCGATGAAGCACGAACATGATCGAGCGGAACAACACTCGTTTCCATGCGGAGAACAAATAAATCTGAAAAAAAAGGAATCAGCGTGATCCAGGCGGCGTTTTTTTTGTCCTTGTGTTGGAATCCTGTCCATCGACGAACGTGAACCTGGAATTGAATTTTTTAAAATACACCCTGCGCTCGAAGTTAAACCGGAGCTGGGAAAATCTCGTTCGCGAATAGAAATTTTAGACTCGTTCGTAAAGTTCTGTATTGCTGGACGTTGGTTTTTAAAAAAAATCCGTTGATTTTAATTTACAATTTTAAATTCGACCGACTCTGAATCAAATGACACGCGTACAGGATGTACCAGGATGTGTAAAAATAGGTAAAAAATGTGAAACAATATTTTTTGAAACGTGGCTTTGTTTTCTGGAAAATCAAGTAGAAATAGTCGATAATGGACAAACTGACGAAAAATGCATTTAAAAGAGTATTGTTCATTTTTTACTTAATTTCCTTAAAGATGGTTTGTTTTATGCATGATTATGTCTTCTTGCGTGACGATATTTCTAAAAGTTTCTCTCTATTGATAATGCAAACTCACGAAGTACGTGCGATTGAATACGATTTGGCTGGCGCGTCTGTCCATTACTCGCTATTTCTACTTCCCCATTGATGTCCAAGTATTCAATTGCACGCGTACCGGATGAATTTTCAACATCGGTTTTCTCGAACACGAAGCACTATTCGACATACCCGTCGAACGTACTCTCTTTCTTGGGACACCTCATATATTTGCCTGCATTGCTTATAACGGATCCTCATCTTTCAAAGGAGCACGTAGTGCGTTTGATGTAAAAGGTTTCTAATTTTTTATTCAAAGAAAACTCGCGGAGCAAGAAGCACTCTCGTGGATTCTATTTCTGATTACTTTATATTCAGTTGTGGAGTTTCCACAAATTACCACTTGAACTTAATGTAATTTACTAAATATTATATTTCATAAAATTGCCCACCGAAGAGCTTTGATGCTAGCAATGTGAAACCTTGGAGAAAAGTACATCTTTGATGATAAGATTTTCTAAATGGAAGTTCTTTTTTCATTTCGTGTCCTTGGGCATGAAAGAGGAATGAATGGGGAGTAGATTACCGAGGTACTTAAGTTAATTAATCGGGTAGTTTTTGAAAAATGGCCTAGAAATAAATTGGAATTTCATATTTCCACCGTCTCCGCTAGTACTTTATTTTCCATCGTTAGTTACAATTTTTCAACCGAACTTATTTGTGTCACCATCTAATGTATTTGTATAGCAAGGATAAAGGTGTTAAGTCGTCGGGGCAGTCGAGTTTTCATAGTCGAATACTCCAGAGTATTCCTACAGGCGAAACGTCGCGTTCTGAAATCCGTTCTTCTCCGCATTATACCTTGAATTCCGCGCGACACTCGGTAGGCTCTTCTGACCGGGAAATCTCGTTTCCGCGGGAAATGGGGTCTCGAAGTGACGGCGGGGCAAAGCGGAGCTGTTTCGCTAGAGATAAAACCGAGGGAAAAGTCTTTTTACACTTTGTATGAATAGAATCGCGCATCGACGTCAATCGCTGACAGCCGCGTAATTTAGATCTTCGGATTTCTAAGACGTTTTCGATCTTTGTATCGTCGACGATACACGATCTAAAGTCACATTATGGTTTGTTTTTGCTTGCGTTATCGTCTCCTAACTAATCAATAGTCAGTCAAAACGAACGATGCCGTACCAACGTGGATATGCTTGTACCAAGTGGAAGTAGAAATAACCGATAATGGTCAGACGCGTTAGTCAAGTCACTCGCGCGCGCGTTTGTCTCTTCACCTGATGAACTTTCGACGTTGTTATTTCGGCAACAAAGACTGGTATGATGGAAATTGTGTATTTTCAATCCATTGAATTGTGTAAAATGACTATATTTCCAATTTTACTCTACAACTCCTTATTAATAAAATACTGTTTGCGAACATATGCAAAGAATTTATTCCCTGTAAAATGAAATCTATTCCCAATGATTCGATATGAAATTGATAGTATATTATAATGTCGCTGAGACAGAAAAATGTGCAATAAATGTAGCACAAAAACGTGGTGCTGCTGGAGATTCTAATCCACTGTTATTCGAATAAAATTTTGCTCGGGGGTGTAAGCACCCCGTCGAACAAACAACGTGACGCCGTTACAAGAAGGAAGAAACTTCTTGGTGAAAACGATGCTTGTTGAAAGAGTCTTCGGCAACGATAGGTCATCGAAATTGAATCCAGTAAATCGTTATTGCCCGATCTCTTTCAAACTTTCGTTCGCGGGATTTCGACGAGTTCGACCCCGGAGGGACAAAAGTAAAACACCGATTTCCCAAGGGTGGTAGGGGTGGAGGGGTGAGAATACTCGTTCGCGGCGTCGCCCCATCAGTTGGCTTCGCAGCTTTCGAGCGTTTCGAAATTTCAACGACGTTCGAACGTAAAGACGAGGTAGAGCGTGCGGTCTCGATCGTGTTCGAGAAACTTTTTGAACGAGCAAGGACGCCGTGGCGAATATACGAGTTTTCGATCTGGAGATTTTGTATTCACGAGGGAGGTGAATCGAAGTCCGTCGGTACTCGGAACTTTCGCGTTGTTCCGCGGGACCATAGCCATCTGTTTCTGACTGCTCGCAAAGTGTGGTATCCGTACTAAAAGAGGAACGCAAAACCGACTAGAATCATATGTTTATTTAATTAGGCTGTTAACGAAAGAGTACAATTAACGATGAATGATAATAAACGAAACGTGTCGGGAGAGCGAACTCGAACCCGGGTAATCGCGAGCCTCGTTAAAAATCGGTCAATTATTGGGGGCGTTGATCGATTATCCGGCTAAAATTAAGATCGAACGTCGGATCGCGGCGTGTTCATGGACTCGCTAAAATTAACTGTTCGCGAATCCGCGGATCGGTGGGCTCGTGTAAGTTGGAGGCCAATACGACTCCATAATCTCGACGAGAATGATGTATCGTCGCGTCGAGCGATTGTCCGATGACCTAGAATTCCATTATCGAATTCTGGGTATCTATAGCCTATAGACGGCCGACGGATGCCGGCGTTCGCTCGCAGAACTCGCTCCTCGCAGCCTGTCACGGTTTTCGAGACTCGATATTCGTGGCGTTTCACGAGCCCGCGGACGGCAAATGGATTTCTGGTACGACGTGGTACAACCCTTCGACACATCGCCCCTCCCGAAAAACGATGTATTTCGCTGCGAGGATCCGAAGAATCCGCGACCGTTTCCTAAATATTTTGTGTTGTCCATCGCGGTCGTTAATCTTCTTACAAGAGACATTAACGTGGTTTTTCTAATATTCTACCCCGTGTTTCTTTATAACGACAATCGTCCCCTCCTAGAGGGTGAAAATAATCCTCTTGTAGAACAAAATTTACTACAATTATAAGGAAATTGATTTTATAAAAGAAAGTAGTATATGCAAAGTTGAAATGTTTAAGGATAAAATACATAGAAGTTGGGAGATCGTGAAAAAAATTCAGGTAATAAATTTCGAGCCCTTGTAACTATCTTATACTCTTGCACCATCGCTAATTGGAAGTGATAATTTTATAAAATGGTTCAGATTTTCCACTGACGATAAGAACGACGTAATCGTTCCTTGCGTATACATTTTTGAATCTGTCTTTTGCTTCATTTGGCGGACAGGATGAAGTTGATGAAAGAGCAGGATTAGCCCGCGGTCTGATGATAAATGGTTCGCCACCCCTGATCTAGTCCAGTGGTATTCAAACTGGATCCCCCACGCATATTCGGAGTTTGGTCGAACGTTTTCGAGCGTTCCAAACCTGTTTATAAATATTTGCATTTTTGCTTTTTACTATATAATTTTTTATAGCATTAAAAATTCAGTCCGATTCCCAACGTTGCGTTTTATTTGAAAAATTCGATTTCTCATCGCGAGCGCAAAGTAGCCGCCTCCCGAGGGTCTAATTGGCTCTCGCCACCAATTAAGGATGGGCCGCTTATTCTGATAGAACCGGCAGCTGCGTCCCGTACGGGACACAATTTAATATGCATATCGCGTCCTCGCGGAATCGATAATCACCGATGGCCAGTGACCACAATGACACCATAAATCAACCCCAAAGCGATTCACAGAGCCCCACCGTTGCCGGAAGATGGCGAGCGTTAATTATTCAGAGGATCCGGCCACGCTTGTGCGCGTAATTGTAGCAAGGAAATCGATACTACGGTTTTTTTTTTCTCGCGGAAAACCTCGAGAATCGTACCACGGGAACGCAGAGAGCGGGACCGTATGAATTCTCGTGGAGATTGATTTTTGAAGCCAGTCCTCGATTCGCTCTGGAACTTTTCCTCCGCGGCGACTATCCGCGGTACGAAATTCTATTTACTTTTTTGATACGAAAGAAAAATTTTGGTCAGGCGCCATCGATGTACACGAAATAATTTTAGATTTAGATATTTTATAGCTAGATGAACTGTTTTGATCGACTACTTTTATCTATTAAGACAATATAATTTAACGTGTCATCAACGAGTAGGTCGATTTAAACGGGTCATCGTGAGACTCTTCAGACAAGAAATTGCCAAACGAGCATCGCAGGATCGAACGATCGACTAATAGAGCGTCCAGCGTCGAACGTGTTTAATTGATGAAGATTCAACGATCGTTAATAACGACGAGAAGAAAATCCGTTCCAGTAAATAATGCACAAACGACAACCGCCTGCATCGATGAATCGTGTCGGTTTACTCGAGTTCCGTATTTAATTGTATGCATCAATTAAAAGGCTACCGTTTAATTAAACGACTCGTCTTATCGCGAATCACATTTTAACGCGTTCTCCACGCCCGTCTGTTTACTTGTTTTCGACAACTTGATAGCTCTGGTGGCGCCAAGAAATACAAAACAACGGGACGCGCTAATGGAGGCTCTTTTGTCGCGTCGCCATTAACCATACTCGTACCGTGAAAGTCGAGGAATATTTTGTTTCCAATTATTCGTTACGGGTAATTAACTCTTTCGCAGTTTTCCAATTACCCTTCGCGAGTTACGTTATTGCGATCAACTAGCTTTAAAAAAGTAACGATTTTATGTTTACGCAAGAGTATGTTTCCTACTGGGGGCGAGGAGTTTATTATTCGCTTAGAATTCTTGGAATTGGAGCACGTTTACGCTCGCAACAGAACTTCTTTACGTTGCAACCTAATATCTGTTGAACGGGAAACAAGTAGTCGCGGACTTCCGAGCTCGAGCGGTTCGAGAACTCAATTTTCCGAGAGGAAAATTCGACGGCTGCAACAACGCGTGTTTCCCGCAAAAGTAATGTCGTCCCTTTCCCTTCGACGACCGTGCAATTTTCGTGTTTGTCGCGCGGTAGAGCTCGTGCACAGAAACGCGTACGGTTTTCTTTCGACGAAGACGAAGAATGCGCTTTCTTGCGTCCCTCGTCCGAGGCATCAAAGGAACTCGGAATTTCCCGCCGCGGCGCTCGTCCCGCGACGAATATAACGCGCGGAGCAGCGAGAGTCGATGAGCTTTTCGTCGCGACGCAATAAGCAGGAATGCAGAAGACGCTCCCCGCGACAAAAAAAAAAAAAAAAAGAAAAGGAAAATAAAAACGAGAGAAGGAAGGATGGAAATGAAAAGTCTAATAAGGCGTGGTCGCGACCGATCGTTTCTCGAAAGAGGAACGCGACAAAAGGTGCCTTCTTCCACATTCTTCTTCGTTTTGCACCGTCGTCGCAGTCTCCCGTTTCCCCGGGCGTCGACTATTTTTCTTCGTATTTTCCACCTTCCTCCCGCGGGAAATGACGTTAAGGCGGTCAAAGCCCCGGGAAACACGAGCCCGCGGAAACAAACGAGCGCGCTGCGCTTTTGCAAATCCGGATCCACGCCGAGTCTCTGCGTCCAATTAAATGCAACGCTAATGGTTCAGCGCCGTGGAATTGCTCGCTCGGTGGTATTATGAGTTTTGGCGGATGGAGTTTTTAAATGTAAATAATTCGGTAAAACCGACCAAGTTTCGCGAGAACGACCTTGTTTTCGAGTTAGGATATTCCTAGATTAAGTACACGCCGCTCGAAATAATTATAACAATTTAGTTATTATTAGGATGCACCGTGCGAAGTGTTCTCCTGGGCGAAACGTCGAAACAAGAACTCTGTATTTTCGTAAAATTAGATTTTGGATTAATTACCTGGAAGAACGTGCTTCCTGAAACGAACCACATGATCTTTTCCCTTGATTTCTTCCCCCTGGACGCGGTGTTTCCTGACAGGAGGCCATTCTGCCCCGACGATATCGAAACGAGACAGTTTACCGCGGTCGAATGGTTCCGTTGCGACGTTTTCCAGCTCGATTCGCTGGAAAACGGGTCTCAGACACGTCGAAGCCGAATCGCTCAAATCCTCGATACTGTCCGATATTTTTTCGACACATTTTCTCCGCGAGTGACACATTGCGTACGAGAAAACTACAATCAAACACCTTTCGTAAAATAAATATTTATTTATCAACCACCAATTTCGCGAGTATCTGCTACTATCGACCGATTTATTTTAAACGACCTAAAAAGATACGCTATTCGTTATTTCAGTAACGTTGTAGCCTCGGAACGTTTCCTGTTTTTGATAGTTTCGCGTTCGTCTAAGGTCTCGAGAGAAACCTTATCTCGAGGAACGAGAATGACGTCTCCAGAGACGTCCATTGGAGCAAAATTAAAAGGCCAAGGAAGGATCCCGAAAAGGTTGAAGGGGGCAAGCGGTCAAATGCCCAGGGAAATAATTAGAGGAACGTTTCATTCGCGCGAACTATTGTCTCGCTGGTTTAAACGATCACCTGGGCGTCCCTTTGGTGTCTTTTCAGGAATATCGAATCAGTTTCCGGTTCACGCTTCAAACGCGGAACAAGACGAAACGACATCTCGAGCGAAGAAACGCTTCGATGTATTTCGAACGACGATACTCGCGTTCCTTGCTGCTTGTCACAGGAAGGAATACCTTCGAAACTGTCAATCCTTTTTATCAAATTTTCCGGAACATATATCACAGTCCCTTTGTGTGTTTCTAGTACTATATTTTCAAAGCACAAAATATCGTTTTTAAAACATTTTCTTTGCCCAACAAAAAATCGTGACACGATTGGAGATATAACGAATTCGGTTCTAGCGTCTAAAGATGAAGAAACTTTTACTCGTTTATAGTAAACACATTTTTCTTGCGATCCTGTATCATTGATTGACCAGATGTGCTTCACGAGTAACGAGAATTTTATTTAAACATTGCTCCTGTTCGTAAGCCGTGATACTGCATTTAATCTGATATCTTTGCCTGAAAGACTGCATCACCCCTCAGGGAGTCGCTGTTTCTAACCGTTTTCTCCTTTTGTTCCTTCAGCCTCGGACCTGGACTGCATACGTGCGTTGTTCAACGAGAAGGAAAAGGAACTTTCCTTGGCCGTGGCAAAGGTCGAGGAGCTGACGCGGCAGCTCGAGGAGCTACGAGGTCGACAGAACGCGGTTGGCACCGGGACCGGAAGTGGAGGCGCTGGAGGCGTCGGCGGAGGCGGCGTTGGCGGTGCCGGCGGTGGACACTTGTCGACACCGGCCAGCGCCGAGCTCGAAAAGCTCAGGAGGGAGCTTATGGTGAGTCCTTTGACCCCTTTCATTCCTACGTCCTTTTGTCCCCGTCCAAAGACCGTTCAACTTCGAACGGAATTCGCGAAAAACGAAAGGACCCTTTGTCCGTTTGCGATCGTGGCTGCATTTCTGATCGCGCGTTCCATTTGCAGTAAATTGTACCTCAATACTCGCGAGTGGACAGTTCGATTTCGGGAATCTGAAAGATACTGAGCTAAAGCGCCTCATGGACGTTTCGTCGAGTTCTTTCAGCAGTTAGTTAAACTGAAAAACGTCGTCGATGGAAGCTTTCCTATCTTTTCTTTTAATTCCCTTTTTTTGCTCGTATATTAAGTTTGAATAACTAGTGGAGTTATAGTTAAAGATAGTGTTTGATCACCAAGCGTACGCGTACGCGTACGAAAGAACGTTTGTTCGCTAAAATTTCAAAACTGACCATACGTCGACGCGTAGCCTTAAAACGAAGATGATTCCTGAGATGAAATTCAATCCAAATAGGTTGTACAGAATCGATTTCCTTTTCTCGTCGACAGTACCGTAACAAGATGAACGAGCAGCAGAACCAAGTGGTGTCCCAACAACGGTTGGCCCTGGCGCAGCGACAAGCGGAAATGGCGTCGATCGACGCGAGGATAGCTCAGCTTCAGGGTCGTCTGCAACGCAAGAGAGCCTTAAACCAACGGCTGAGCCAGCAAATAGGCTCCGGAAACCGTACCAACGTGAACACCGGTTTCACGGAGTCCAAACTTGACTTCAACGCTGGAGGGAAGTCCAGGCCGGCGGGGAATATAGCTGCCATCGAGCCCTACTCCCACATACCGAACGACAACGATTTCAACTTGAATAAGAACGATCCAAAGTATCAGACGCTGCCGTACAACACCAAGTTCACCGTGAACTTCAAGGCTGCCGAGGACGACGTTAACAAGAACAAGATCCAACACTCGGCCAGCGCTTCCCAGTTGGGACAGAGGGCAGCCTTCCAGCAGTTTGGACATCAGATCGCCCATAGTCAGTCCCAATCGCATATTCAAGGTTTGTAAATAAAGAGAAACCTTAATTATTACGCATACATTGACAGCATTAAATCTCAATTACATCGGAGCTTAGTTGAAATTATACTCGAATTTCAGGTCAATCGCAGCTACTAGGCACGAACCAGCAGCAACACAATCAAAATATCGGCAGCCAGCCGATGAACCTCCAGCAGACGTGCAACAATAACAACAATAATAACAATAACAACAACAACAGCACGAATAACAACCTGATCGGTTCGACCCACAACTTCAACCCGGAGGGGCTGTCGCAAAACCTACGAATTCATCATCAACAGCAATCGCAGACGCAGCAACAACAACAGCACGGTACGGTTCAGCAAAAGCAGCACAATATCGGTTCCTCGGCGTCCAGCCTCGGTACGACGATCTCCATCACGCAAACCCAAAACCACCGGAACCTCCAAACTCATCAGAAACCGGTGTCCAGCGTGGCGCCAAGTTTCTCCGTCAAGTCCCAAATCTATCAAACTTCCTCGACGAAGATCCATCCGGTGATGCCGCAGACCTTGAGTCTCATAGGTCGCGGACACACCAACGCGCAGAACTTCGTCGGTCTGAGCACGCAGAGCCAGCAGCAAACGAATCAATCGATACCCAGCAATCAGACCAACCAGGAACAGACGTACACGTCGAGACACAATTATCCAGGCATCCAGCAGCATTCCATCCAAGCCAACACCCACGTGTCCACGTCCGTCGGCTATCAAACACAGAACTCTCCCAATCTGCCGTCGAACATTCACACGTCGTCCAGCGGGGCTAACTTTGGCGGATCGGTGCAGAGGTACAACCAAACGCAACCGTTGACCAGCTCGTCGTCGAATAGCGAGCAGAACGAGAAGATGAAGTTCGAGACGGCGAAGAGTCAAGAGAAGTTCGAGCACGCGTTGCCCGCTAAGCATGAGCAACAGAGGTACGAGACCAACAAGTACGATCCCCATCAGATGAAGTACGAGCATACGAAATACGAGCACGGCAAGTACGAGCAGACCAGTCAGTCGACCAAGCTCTACGAGCCGTCGAACAAACACGAACAGCCTCAGACCAACAAGTACGACAACGCGTCGAAGATCGACCAGGGGAAGCACGAACAGCATCATGGACCGAAGTACGATCCGAATCAAAACACTCAGCAGTACGGTAAGCACGATCAGCACGAGGTCAGACCGTCCGTCAAGTACGAGTTCAAGCACGAGCCACCGAGCAAATACGAGACACCGGGGCAACAGTTCAAGCAGGAGTCGGTGAAATTCGAGAACAACAAGTACGAGCAGAGCTCGACCACCAAGCACGAGCACAACGGGAAATTCGACATTCCGGCGAAGACGACCGACAAGACGTTCGACTTCGAGAGGCTGAAGGGCGACAACGAGAGGAAGAATCTGGCCGAGATACGGGGCGAGGACAAAACGAAGCCGGCGCTACCACCGAAACCGAGCAAACCTAATCCACCGCCTAGACTCACTCATCACGAGAAGTTGGACTCCACCGCGGACGGGATCGGAGATTGCAAGAATAATATAGGATTGAGTCCGAGGTTCGTATCATTTGTGATCTTTCTGGATCGTGGTATGCCTACTAAAATATATTAAATATTTGCGTACCATTTTTGGAAAGATTTAGGGAGTTTAATTACGAGATTCAGTTTAGTTTAGCGAGATATGTTAATTTTATTTATAACGATTGTGGTTGAGTATGCTCTCTTGAAAATAAATCGTTAGATAACGGGTTCATAGTTCTGCTCTGAGGCAGTTAGTTAGTTAAATTACCCATGGGAGCAGAGGACGGTTCTTCCATTAAGACCTGGTTAATCAATAACGACCAACTTCACACATAGCGTATGTATCACCTAAGGATTACCTAGATTGTTGGCTTAAACAATGAAACATTATAAATGAATCGTGTAGGCTTTGAAAAAATTAGATATTACTAAGGTCGATCGAGAACCTACAGGCAGCCCGTTTACTTTTTAAATATCATTGTTAGAGGGACTGTTCGCGTCACAGAAGCAAACGCTATGCAGATTCGATGACAGCGTGGCCACCAAGAAACCACGAAATACGCGACAAAACTCATGTAGTGAGCGGAACAAGATCGATTGGCCTCTGGAGGCCACTTTCCTCGCTGTAAATCACGTTAGACACACCCCCTTTCACCCACTCCCACTCCACACAAGTTTTCCCATGTAAGAGATAAAGAACGCATGCTTGCAAGTCCGCACACTCTGTCTTTGTAACGGTAGGGCGGAGCGAAAAAACAAGAGATTCGAGTGGTGGGGGGTTGCGGCCTTGAGCGGCCAACCGATTGATTGAATACCACGGAAAGTATTAATTCCATGATAAGCAGACAAGCTTCAAGGGATGAATCGATAGAAATAGAAATAGAAATACTTTTTTAGATTTAGTTCGTGTCCCAAACCCATACTTGCATTAGTAAATAATTATAATAATTCCTCTAAAAAATTCAACAAATAACATAGAATCGCGAGATATCTCTTCTTTCTGTTGGCCTGCTTCCAATAGGACATCCCATATAATTTTAATCTATATATATCATTCATTCGTTTATTGGCGTTAGCTATGACACCCTTTATTCTTGGTACACATATGTAATATCGTTACCACACAGTGAACCGAAGACATTAAATTCTTCAAAGGGTTACGTTTGTAAAACTCAAAACATTAATACAGAAAATTGAAAGAACTAAAATGTTTTCAACTATACCTAAGAAAACTGTTTTTAAACCTGACTCTAAATATTATTATCATGATATTAGTACCACGTGAGTAATAATCGACTATAGTATTTCAAAATTAAACGCCTCTAATGGAAACGATTAATTAGTGCCTTTCTGATGAATGTATTTAAATTCGAATTTCAGGATATACTGACAAAGGGTGGTTTTATGTCTCCTTTTATATCTCCGGAAGTAGTCTTGTATCTTTCGTCCGCGTTGTTCGAAACAGAACGAGCGAAATAAGAAAGTGTTTCCTCGATCGTGACTCGGACAATCGAGGGGAAAACGATCGATCGAGGCGGATGGAAGCGAACGACAAAGGTTTCGGGCACAGGATGACAAAACGATTATCGGGTTAATTATAAATGTTAATTAGTCCGCGATCGATTTGGCCGGTGAATTGAAGCCTGTCTCGAATAATAGACACCGAAATAGAACGACGGCTGTTGTGCGCGCGAAGACAACAGGCTTTAGTAGTCGCGAGCTCTTCGATCGATCGAGTCCTTGTTTTCTGATCGACCATCCTGGCGACGCGCGCTTTTCATTTCAAATTATTCCTCCGAGTTCAGGATTCGAACGTACCGACCGTGACGTCAAGCAACTCGAGAATCTCGTTCGAGGGCCAAACGCGACTTGGAACTTACCCTTTCGCGCGATTGATAACGATTGGTAATTAAATATCAGTGAACCAGTGTCGTCACGCTTGTGAAATTCAAAAGAACGGAAACTTCGTACCGAGACTAATAATGGTTAATGTTAAATATCTCACAAACTCTGCTCCCTAAACCTATAGCTTCAGTTCTCCAAAATAATTTCCAAATCATTTTACCTGGAATTGCATCGATCTTAATTTTTGTTAAAGCTTCGCGTTACAAATCGTGTTGCTAATAATTTAAATACCGTATATGGTCCTAACGTTTAAATCGAATACTCCAGGACGGAGAAGGAAGAAGACTTACCACCGATTCCCACGTCTGAGCCGCCCGAGTCGCCCACAGAGACGCAATTCGGTAACCACCAAATCATCAAGGCTCGACCTTTGACCCTGAAGAAGGCGCCGATCTCCGAGCAGCCGAAACTTCGTTACGCAAAGTCGAATGTCCACGTATCGATAAACCGACGGATTGAGATGCCACCGGCGTTCCTGTTCCCGGAGACCGAGATTCCAGCTGACCTGATGCAAACGGAACAACAGCAGCAGCAACAGCAGCCGCAGATCATCGACACGACGGACAACTGCAAGAAAAGCAACGCGATAGAGGACGTGATCAGCAATGAGAAGCTGGAGGAGTCGGACATCATCGACGCTCTGAACGTGATAAATATCGAGGACAAGGCGAAGGCGCAAAAAGACTGCGACAGAAGAACGGAACTGGATGTGGACGTGAAGAGCAACGAGGTGATGAGGAGAAAGAAAGGAAACCTCAAGTCCAGCACCGGTAAGGCGAATCTCTCGAAGAGGGTGTCCTTCGATCCTCTGGCACTGCTCCTGGACGCCAGTCTCGAGGGTGAACTCGAACTGGTGAAGAAGACCGCCAAGGAAGTGGCGAATCCTAGTTCCGCGAACGACGAAGGCATCACCGCGCTTCACAACGCCATTTGCGCCGGTCATCTGGAAATTGTCAAGTTCCTCGTCGAGTTTGGCTGCGACGTGAACGCGCAAGACAGCGACGGATGGTAAGCAGAGACTAGTTATGGGGATTCGATGCAGACATAACGAGCCATTTATTATTCAAGTTTATTAAAAAGTGGCACACGGATCCCTGGGGGTCTAACGAACTTTGAAGAGTCGTGTGTGACAGTAAGCAAACAATCATTGGTCGAGAACGTTAAGTGAGAGTAATAAATAGCGTGTTACGACTGCATTCGATATCATTGAATTTAATCCTATAAATTTTACTACTGATAACTAATAACTTTTAATTCGTGTAATTATGTAGGACTCCGTTGCATTGCGCCGCGAGCTGCAACAACCTATCGATGGTGAGGTTCTTAGTGGAACATGGAGCCTGTATCTTCGCCACCACCCTTTCCGACCACGAAACCGCGGCGGAGAAGTGCGAGGAGGATGAAGAGGGCTTCGATGGCTGCTCGGAATACTTGTACAGTCAGTACTTTGATAAACTATTATACATTCTTCATTTTAAACCCCGTGCCGCGGCTAAAAGATACCGTACACTTCCGTGACAAAGGAGAAATTTCAACTTTTACAGCATGACACTAAGTCACAAAGAGTAAAGTTTGAAGTTTAAAAAAAGGAAAATGTAACGCTTGAAAAACTTATAAATTCGATATTTGTAATATTATACAAGGTATTTGCACTCAACTATTTATATGAACGAATATTAAAGTTACATAGCATTTGAAAAACGAGAAACATCCTCCTGGTACAAGATTATGTGCAAGTACATGGTGCACGTTTATTATAGTGGAGGTAGAGATCGATGGAGTCGATCAGTTTCCTTTATAAGGTCTCTCGAATTCCCGGCGCTATTTGTAACCAATTAACGTAAGCTTGTTGCGTCTCGTTACAGGTGTTCAAGAGAAACTCGGTATAATGAACAACGGTCAGGTGTACGCGGTGTTCGACTACGAGGCGCAACACAACGACGAGCTGACGTTGAAGAACGGCGACTCCCTGGTTGTGCTTCGAAAAGGCGACGACAACGAGAGGGAGTGGTGGTGGAGCAAACTGGGACACAAGGAAGGCTACGTGCCACGGAATTTACTTGGCGTAAGTTGAGAACCTTACTCGTAAAAAAAGTCGAAATACCAAGCCGCATAGAAAATGCAAAGGAGGGTGGAGAGTCGCTGTTTTAGTAAAAATTGGCCTGTTAGGTAAAGACGTTCACATGGCATCGAGGTGAACAGTACCTTTTAATCGAAATGTTCTCCACCGCGTACGAAATCGTTTCGATTTATGATACAAGGTTATTCAAGGTCACAAACATAAAAGGATCTTACAATTACCAGAACAAATCAGCTTTGATCTCTCAATATTGTTCGCAATATTGAATTTTAAGACGTTTGTGATACGATCGTGACCTTTGATGACCTTGAATCACTCAAGGTCTAATTGCTGATTTTGTTACAGTTGTATCCAAGGGTGCAGCCAGCAAAGGTGGACTGAGAGACGCATCTCGCCCTATAAACTCGTAATAATCCGATGATTCATCATTACCACAGTATTCGATTCGCAGCTTTATCTCGTTAAGTATCATAGTTGCATCGTCGTCGCATTACCAATGTTATCTTATTTAATCGCGTCCCATTGTCATCCGAACGAAGCGAGTGAAGGTGTTCTTATATAGTTTACTTCTCTTTTTTTTTTCTTTTTTTTTTTTTTTTGTATATTTTGTAAGACGAAGCCGGTAATTGCTGACGGGCCCGGATCCATGGATCGTCTCGTAAGTTAATCTCGTTGAAGAGAGGAGCGAGGCCGTCGACTCGTCGTTTTTCGATCGATGAAAATCGTCTTCGTGTTCAGTGACGAGGACACGCGCCCGCCGAACGTGTAGGAAGATCGAATAACGATACGATTAAACACAGTGTAACGAACAATTAGGATGTAATTAGTTAGCTCGAGGAACAGTAGCTTCGGACTTGTGTACGTCGATCGGAAAAACGATATCCCAGAATTAACACTTTCGCTACGACGCTCTTCAACCTAAAGACACTGCCGTGCATGGGAGAATACGAGTTTGTAAACCCCCGAGACTGATAAGGGAATATTATGGTCAGAACGAGTACTTTTTGGGCGGGATGAAACGCAAACTGTAGAAATCATTCTTATAAAAAAGACTCCATACATTAATTTCAAAGTATTACCAAAACCATGCTAGGATGTAAACAGATTAAAAAAAAAAGAAATACAAGACTCGAAGGAACAGCTTTTATTACTGGAAATTGCTGTCTTTAACTTAGAAATGATCCTCATTATTCAGTTAACGATACTCATCGTTAAGCAATAAAGTATTATATGTTCAATTAGTGGCCCTGAATAACCCGTTTACAATCCAGACTACACCTGCTGAATGACTAATTAGGGTAATTAAATTAATCATTACATGAGTTTCTCGATTTTATTTTGTCATTTACAAGCCCTTGCTTTACTTTGATACATGTATCATATTAATATTCAAAAGGAAAAGTATGATTATTAATAGATACATCAGGACTACCTGTTTTAAATAAATTGCCTCATTTTATCATTTATTCTAAAAATAGTTAAACATTGAACCTTATTATCCCAGGATTTACTTGTACATCTCGTCTCTTACAGTTTGCTTATTTTACTAATTTCTCTGATCCTGTTCAAAAAGTCGAAAATCACGATCGGGTCTAGGTATTTTGGCACACAGGGCAACAATGGAATACAATGGCGCCGTTACAATACAATACCATACGGTACTATTAGGTAAATACGAATTATTTTTTCTTGATACTTTGATTGCGATACATTTTTTATATGTCAATTTTCTTTCAGAAGTTTTCAACTTCATTTTTTTTCAAAAATTAATATTATACCACAAATTAGTTTAACATTACTTTATAAATAATGAATTAAATATTGCAACAGTTAATTTTCTTTACTGTCATTGTAACATGGCGCCCAAGAGCATGGTGCCCTTTCTGCCCCTGACTAGTTACGGTTCTGATCTTGAACATAGAGTTCCTTTGTGAGTGTTTGAAGCAGGACTACGTGCCCGTTTCATTTAGATTAAATCACATCTAGAAGAATCTCGTACGGCTAAGTGTTCACCATAAAGACTTTAAAAATGCAATAGCGTTGGGCTGAAAGGCCATTGTTCGACGACATATAAAATACGTCACCTGCAGCGAAAGGGTTAACCTAAGCACCACGCGCACAGTTTCGTTACGCATAGTTCGTAGACTCTGGTCCGTTTATTCGTCGAACTCTGAAATCGTCGCATTCGCACAGTCGGTCTTAACGGAGACGGTATGATTCCGAATATGTTAAAGGGAAACAAGGGAAATTGTTCGCATTCGTAGCCTGCACGTTAGTCAGTTCCTTCAACGAAACAGTACAAAAGAAAAATTTCAATTTCGCTCCCCGTAATTACGCTCTTAGGTCGACGACTTGCGTAAGTTCAGAGTCGAAACGTTTACATTTAATATTCATCGCTTAAATCAGTGTTCCTCAAATGTATTAATCACGGTTTCATTTTGCTTTTGTTGAAATTAATACAAAGTTCAAATTAAATAGAATAAAAACAGTTTTTAAATATATTACGAAATAGAATGATTTAGCTAAAAATGTTTCTTTATCAAGGTGGTTTAGTTGGAAGATGTTTGAGAAACACTGATTGAAAGCATTGCACCGTGGTGGAGATAACTTTAAAAAGTTTCTCTTTGCAATCTGTTCTTCGCGAGACTCGGTCGAGAGTCTGTTGAAAATCGATGTACTGGCTACGATTAAAGTAATAACAATGTTTTTATTACCATCGATGCGATATTAAATTATTTTAATAAACGCATTATCGCGAACAGTGAGCTTTTGTTTCGCTTTTAGACCTACTTATTAATTGTAGTCATGTTTATCGAACTCGGAGTATATATCGTTCAATTATCGTACATCAATTTTCATCGTTTTTCCGAGAAACTTTTCGAACGACACTCCGCCCCTCCGAGGAACAACTTTTATTTTACGCATGTCGCGCGAACGTTTCGTCGTGAACAATGCAGTATATGTATAGGCGTACTTAATGTTTTGATTTGTTTCATCTAAACGTTTCTATTTAGATGAAGTCAGATTATTGTTGCAGATTATTGTTACGTTTTTATTCGTCAGCAGCGAAATTTTCCAAATCCGACAGAGGCGGCTTCGGATTTCGAAAATGTTCCTAAGGATGTATAATGTAATCTTGCCAATACGCACTTCGAACGATCTGTAACGGAAATAAGCGCGCGAATTGAGGTCCCAGGAGACTTGACGATACGACAGTTGACATTCTTTTTCGTTTAGAAATGTATCGCCAACAGTGATTCTTGGTATCTCCGATAATCGACTTAATACATGACTAGACTTGTATAATTGATAATTATCACCTAGGTCAAATTCGAATGTCCGGAGGTCAGAAAGGTTCTGAGCACATCTTGTACTGTTTAGGGATGTACAGTTGTACGTGAAATAATTGCAATGGCTCTCAGAAAATTTCTGACGTTTACTCGTAAATGAAGTATGTGCCTTTCAGAAGTAATAATGGATATATATTATGTAAGAATGCATGATATATTATGACGAATAAATTGTTTTTAATAGAAAATCATTATATAAATATTGTTTATTGATTATTTCGAACGATACGAACGAGCAGCGATGTCATATGGGGGTAAGTAATCAAAAAAACTAAAATCGTAATGAGTTCGTAAACTTTTAATAGAAAATTGTTACAAATATAGTTTATTGTCATGAATAATACAGACAAGCAGTAATACCAAATAAAGGTAAAAGTAGTCGTCTGGTACTTCTAAAAAAATACTCTAGGTATACAAAGATTAAAATCGTAATAAATATAATAAAACAAAAGAGAACGAAACACCATGAATTATAAATGACTAAAGGCTCTAACCACTTGTGCGTCTGAAATAACTTACTTTTTACTGAAAATAGTATCATGTCCTTTGAGTGATGTAAATTATCCGTATTATGTTAATCGTAAAAAAACGTACCTTAAAAAGCCACGTGTCCAATTAACATAAACCTTATGCGATTACTTGAAGTTTTATAACAAAAATATCATTTGAATACCTAAATACTCTTATAACTACTTTAATACCATTCCATATGAATCTCATAGAGTACTTGAGAAGTTGTACAAACGATTAGTAAAAAAATATAATTAATTTAACAGTAAGAACTGTTAAAACCTCTATAGGGCCTTTATACGACGAGTATCGATATTAAAATATCTGTATATATTAAAAATATATATGTATGGAAACATATGTTAACACTTGTAATACACATGGCATCTTTGTTTAATATTAACGATGTAAAAAGATATTTAAGTTTCGTTGTTATTTGCAGACAAAACGTACTTAGATTTCGTTATTTTTCACTTCGTTTATGAACTGCAGGCAAACTTTTATGTCTTCGTAATCGTCGACCATAGCGTCAAGCCTAAAACACGAATCACCATATGCGTAAATTCACTATGTTGAATTCATATAGGACGAATAAATTAAACGTTTTCTTGTATTCGATATACCTGTCAGCAAACATATTTAAGATTGGAGCTGAGAAGTCTCCTCTTTTTAAAGCTTGAGAACAAAAGTGCGTCAAATTTTTAAAACATTTACGTGCTAAATTACGAAGATTTTGATCGTCGCACTTAAATAATTGCTTTGTAATATTCCACGCTGCATATACATAATGCATCACCGACATCCAGTGCTGAGATTCTACTAGTCTCTTTCCGTGATCTATAATAGTTTTCTGTACGAAATCAGTACAATATTATGAACGAATTAAAATAACAATATATGAAACCAGAAGTAACAAAAACTGAGTTAAACAGTAAATATGAGTGCTCATAGAACATAGAAATAGCACCTGATAAGCATCTAAATGAATATATGCACATTTGTTTGTTGAATCGTCCAAATTAGGAGACACCATACTAGCGTAAATGTTTTGTATTAAATTGTTTAAGATATCAATTAACGGTTGTATATCAGCTACTGGCATTTTTCTCAAAAGGACATTGCGTAACTTTTCACGCTCGGTTAGAGTACCATCCTCCTGCATAGCCACCATATCTGTAATCATCTGCACCAATTGTTCGTGACTCAGACCTCGCAAACCATTTACTAAATTGCCAGTAAAATGTATTTGCGAATCATTGTTATCCAATAGGATTTGTGACTTTTTCTTTTTCTCTGGCGTTGTATATTGAGACACATTATCATTGTCAAGAGCAAGCCTTTTCCTAGGTGTACTCCTTAACACCATTGTACTTTTCGATGGACTTTTTACTGGAGTACGTTCTCTGGCACTTATGCTGAAAAATTTTCAATGTACTTTTCTATTATAGTAAATTGCCACTAGTACTAGAAAGATGCTCTTGCCTAATTTAAGTTGCAGGAAGTTAAAATAACAAGGTACGAAACCAAAAGAAACAAAAACTAAGTCAGAAAATATGAGTGCTTATAAAATATAGAAATTGTACCTAAGGATCTGTACGAACATACGTGCATTTATTTGTTGAATCATCCACAAATCAAGTTAGGAAACACCATAAACGAGTAAAGCTTTACTATGTCTTTGACAACAACAAAACAGAAGTATCCACTTTACGATAACTCTTACCTGAAAAGACTATTTCTTTTGCACGCATCAAGATCAGGTGACCATACTATGGTCCTATGACGACGTCCACGTTTCTGTATTACTAGCTCATCGGGACTGGGTGCAGGACTCCAGGAGTCAGAACCATGTCTACTGTTTAAAAAGTTATCCATTGCATTCACTTCGGTAGAAATAGCTTCCCCTGAAACACGAGAATCGAAACTAAAAGGAATAAACAGAGAATAATTAATAACATGTAGATTTTCGGAAGCACACCAGGGGAAGACGTCGAATTGTTGACAGGAATTACGGCTAAAGCTTGTCGTATAGATCTTCTACGTGTTCCATCGCGTCTACGTGGAAAGTCTCTAGTCGTAGGTGTATTCATTTCTCACAAAACAACGAAGAATTCCTCGTTCGAATATATAAATCACTTGTGTCTTCAATAACGGGTACACTTCAATATGACACGTTAAATATTGATATTTCTTTGCAACAATCGGTATTTAATTTTGTTGTATTGCTCACTAATAAAGTACGAGATTGTTATTTAAAAAAGTATAAAAACACACATGCAATATCACAATAAACGCAAACACGTTGAAAAAATTGATCACAACGACGCGTCAAACATTACTTCATGGATCTATAGAACCAAAAATAGCGGGAACAAATGTGATTGGCTCTTTCCGATGTAGAATCAGAGGTGCCAGACGTGCACCGAAGATGCTCTCACGCTATGATAGATCACGCGTACGTGAGCACGTAGAGTTGCGTGGAATAGTTCGTTACCTCCAACGCTAGATGGCGCTCATTTATCGACCTCAAACCCTCTGGTGTTAAAACGCCCAAGTTTGTCGTGGAATAGTTCGTTACCTCCAACGCTAGATGGCGCTTATTTATCGACCTCGAACCCTCTGGTGCTAAAACGCCCAAGTTTGTCGTGGAATAGTTCGTATTGTCTACGCTAGATGGATTTCTCGACAAGCTTGGGCGTTTTAGCACCAGAGGGATTGAGGTCGATAAATAAGCGTCATCTATCGACGAAGGTAATGAACTATTTCACGACAAACTTGGGCGATTTAGCACCAGAGGGTTTGAGGTCGAAAAATAAACGCCATCTATCGTTGAAGGTAACAAACTATTCCACGATTATAATGTAAATATGGAAATCGAGCACATGGATCGTGCAAGATTTGTACCTACTGGCTCTATCGTATGTTACGTTAAAAACGTTTGTAGATTGTGTTATTAGATATTAGTGAATTTAAATAACAGTGAGGTAAAACATATTAAAACCATGGATGAATTATTGAGCGATAAACGGTTTGCCCACATTGCAAGGGATCCTAAATTTAAAAGAATCCCTAAAACAGAACGAAAAGTGAAAATAGACAAAAGATTTCAAAGTATGTTTAAAGATAAAAAATTTACGGTTCAGTATACCATTGATAAGCGAGGCCGACCTGTCAATCAAACATCATCTGAAAATCTTAGAAAATATTATGATTTGCCGAGCAGTGAAGATGAGGATGATGAAGAAGAACCTGATATATCTAAATTAAAAAAAATTAGTCCTACAAAACATGATGTTGATACAAATAATAAAGAAGAAAATGATGATTCCTCAGACAATTGTTTTTCAAGCAACGGAGAATTGCTTCGAATTAAACCAAAAGAAGAATGTGATGTAGATTCTGAGGAACACAGTGAGTCCAAATCAGAGTCTGATTCTGATGCAAAGAGTGTAACAAATAGTTTGAAAGCAGATTTGAAAGCAAGTGAAAAACAATTGAAAATTAGGAGGCAAAATGAATCTAACGAACTGACAAATAAAATTAAAGAAAAATTAAAGGATTTAAGTGTAAATTATGCTAGGGGTGAAGGAGTATTATTGACAGATAGCTCTTCTGATGAAGAAAGTTCAGATACTTCAGGTAATATTATATAATGCACATGTCCTCCAATAATTAACTAAATAATTTTATCAGAAATATAATAATACATATTCTAATTAGATGAAGAAGAGATTGAACATAATTGGGGTGAATTAGACAAAGAGGCAGAGACAACAGATCAAATTACACGTCGATTAGCAGTGTGTAATATGGATTGGGATAGAATACGTGCTGTAGATTTGATGGTCTTGTTCAATTCATTTTTACCAAGTGGAGGTGTTATTTGTTCAGTTACGGTAAGAATAATTCATATTCAAGCAAACTCACAGTATTCATTAAACTTTGTAACAAAATAATTTCAGATTTATCCATCAGAATTTGGTCTGCAACGCATGAAAGAAGAAGAAGTTGCTGGCCCAAAAGAATTAACTCAAACAAATAGTGAGAGAGAAATTAATGATAAAAATGATGTATGGAATACATTGTTTTTACATTTATTACTGTAAAAATGACTATTCATTGTAATTTTACATTTTATTATTGTAGGATGAAGAAGGATCAACATATCATATGGAGAAATTAAGACAATATCAATTGAATAGATTGAAGTATTACTATGCTGTTGTTGATTTTGATTCTGCTGAAACAGCAAATAAAGTTTATACAGAGTGTGATGGCACGGAATATGAATCCACAGCAACAAAATTAGATCTTAGATTTATACCAGATGATATGGAGTTTGATCAGGTATGTTATTTAGTTTTCAAGCTTATAAAATATATTCACTGTATATGACCTTAGATGCCTACTTTAAGACTCCTAAAGAAATTTGTAACGAGATGCCGCAATTTACGAAATACCAACCAAGGCAGTTCACAACTACAGCTCTACAACAAGTTAAAGTGGACTTGACATGGGACGAGACGAATCCAGAAAGGCTAGAGATTGCACAAAAATTAAATTCTGGGAAACTTGATCAAATCAACAAGAACGATTTACAAGCTTATTTAGCTACCGATTCAAGCGGCGATGAATCAGGTATTTTTTATAATCTTTATCTTTTTATATTTAACGTAACATTTTAAACACAACGTAACATTATTATATTTTTGTATTAGCAGAGGATAAAGAAGCAAAAAAAGAAAGTCAGGAAAGTAAAAATGATTCTGACGCGGAAACAAATGCAGATCCAATTAAAAAATATACAGCTTTGTTGAATGAGATAGCGGAACAGGAACAAGCGAAACAAATGAAGGACGTTGGATTGGAATTCACTTGGGGTATAGGGACAAAGGAGAAAGCTGAGAAACTGGTAAAGGAAAGAATGAAGAAAAACGAAAATCTGACGCCATTTGAACAATATTTGGAGAAACGTAAAGAAAAGAAAAAAGCTAAACGCAAGGAGCGAAAGAATCGTCAAAACGCAGATAACGATGCGTCTACAAATTCTGAAGATTCTGGAATGTCTGATTCGGATGCAAACGAAACTGACAGAAAAAATACATATAACAAGTCATCGTCTTCTACAAGGAGAAAAGCTATGAAACATGGTAGTCTGGCTCCGTCGGACGATGAAGACGAAGCACGACGTAAAGCCGAGTTAGAACTTCTTCTAATGGATGAAGAAGATGGTGATGGCAAACAACATTTCAATATGAAAAAGATCGAAGAAAATGCCACGATGACGAAGTCTAAACAAAAGCGACTTAATAAAAAGAAGAATGGACAGGATCAAATAGTGGAAGACAATTTTGAAGTGAATGTGCAAGATTCAAGGTTCAGTGCATTGTTTACTTCGCATCATTTCAATATTGATCCAGCAGATCCACATTACAGAAAAACGAAGGGCACAGAAGCTCTAATCAAAGAAAAATTAAAAAGAAGAGCCGATGATACTTCCATCGATGTAAGTAAAATTCATTTTATACATGTTACAATAAGTTCTGTGTACTGCACGTATTGGAATATCAATTTCGTCCAATCTTTAGGAAAGCCAAACCAAGCAATCGAAGCTGAAGCCTAATATGGAACTACAATCATTAATTAAATCAGTGAAGAAAAACACAAAAAATATTTCACGACCAATAAAGTGATTGCACATTTGCGATCGAGATTCGAGATCGAGAGTCGAACTTCATTCGAGATCGAGAAGAAAACTCACGTTTGCCTTCTTTTTCTATTCTTCGAAGTTGTCCGAAATGCCACGCTCACTTCGGATATTTTCGGCCAGCTGAGAAAGAAAGTAAATGTGAGTCTTTCTCTCTCGACTCTCTCGAGGCGGTGCGAAGTTCATCCGCGCTCACTTCGAACAACTTCGAGAATCGAGAGTTTTTGTAACATACAAAATGGACTCTTAAGAAGGTCGTAAGGTGCTATCATGGGGGCTATCGTGGGCATTTGGAACTATGAGTGAAATGAAGGTTAAGTGTGCCTTTCTGCTGACGAGTGTGGAAGGTGTCGCCACGCTCTATTCAATCTATATAGCCATCTTTTGTTTTCGGTTTACGTTTAATGACCCCGGTGCCAAAGATAAGAAATTTCTATTGCTCAATTCTTTTTTTAATAACAAGTACCATTAACAATCATATCGACAATGGAGTATAAAATCATTTATTTCGAGGAAGATCGATACTAAGATCGGCGAGTACATACGATACTGCTGCAAATAAGGCTGTCCCCCTATCAAGGGCATCCGAATTCTCGACTAAAATAGTATCTGCATTCGAATGATGATAATAAAAGTATTTTTCATTTTGTGTCCAAAGTGAACCTCCTGGCACGCCTGCATTTACCCATGATTCTATATCAGGTCCTGCATGAGGATTTCGTAGTTTCATCTGCCCCATGGGAGACAAGAGTCTATAAACGAAATAGACAATAAAACGTTTATAATTCACGATATTTTGTTATAATTTGAGTATGCGTACGGACCTCATAATTCTTTCCAAAATGCATTTAACTTGTTCTGTCCCAGTAAATTCGAGACCTAGCGGCATGAACGTGCCCATATCTGATTCCATTACAAATTGAAGATTTTTTTCTTCGGCTTTATGTGATTTAATATAATAACGAGCTCCTATAATACCGAGTTCTTCGGCGGTCCACATGATCATTCTGCAAGTTATTTCGGGAAGTCTGATAATTCGGGAATCGATCACCCGGGGATGTACTAAACTAAAAAATCACCTTATGGTTCGACGAGGTTGATAATTGAGCTGTTTCAGCAATCTTAAAGCGTGCCACGAAATAAATGCTCCACCTCCATCATCCATTGCTCCCTGACCAACATCCCAACTATCTATATGACCAGATATAACTACCACTTTCTCAGGTATTGTAGATCCTATTATTTCAGCCACTACATTTCGCGATATTTTATTCGGTAAATTCTTAGCTTGCATTTTTAACTTTATTTTTATAGTTTCACCTAGATAATAAAAGTATAAAAATGCGTTCTTTCAACTATTTTTTAACATTAAAAATTTTTTAAATTCTGTTTTCTGTTTACCCATATCTGACAATCTTCTTAACAAGTTTGCATCCTCAACTGTAATACAAGCTACTGGAATTTTAGTTACATTTGGTCCATAACTTTGCATACCCGTGTGTGGTGTATACAATGAGAATGGTGTAATTGATCTAATTAAAGCAGCAACAGCACCATACTTGGATGCTTCTGTTGCTCCAGTAGATCTATACTTCACTGTCTCTCCATATGAAACATATTCTTGATTAAATACCACAATTTTTCCAGATACCTAAAAAATAAAGAATAATCAAAAGTAAACCAAAAAAGTAATTTTGATCAAAGTAATTCTAGAAAATATTTACTTCGTGTTTTCGTTCTTTGAGTTCTTTGAAACTATTTACAACAATAGCCTCTTTTGTTATTCCTTCAGGTGGAGTACCTACGCTATAACCCAATCCCAAAAGAGCAATGTCTTTCCATCTTGGCTTTAAAAGAGTAGCAGACTCAGATCCTCTAACAAATCAATATTTCGTAAGAATTTTATTTTTTTTTGTGCTATCTATGCTTGAAAAAGCCTTTAAATAATATAATAAATATTTAACAAGCTTTACCTAACCCAATGAGGTACGGTCACAGGTTCTCCATGTACGTTTTCTAAACCAAAGTCGTGTGATTTATTTAATACATAATCAATTGACGTTTCGAGTACTTCAGTGCCGGATAATCTCGGACCAAATTTATCCACAAAGTGAGTCAATTCCTTCAAAGTGACTCCTTTGAACGAACCCGATATTGTCTCATTTATTATAGATTCAACTATCGGTTTATACGAATCTATTTCTCGTATTAATTTCGTTGATAATTGACACTCGTTAACTTCATTGTTTTCAATATTATACAAAGCTATCGCCAGTTGTACATAGAATATCCACGCGACGATGCAACTTTTTCGAAGATACATGTTGAATAAACAATTATTTGTGAAGTACGTAGGTACACTAAAATCAGTTTATTCTCAAAAATTAATGTTTACATAATATACATGGGAAACAACATTTTTTAAAACATCTGTAAAATTTTATTAAATGAAATGTTAAAAGTTATCCATTTGCTAAGTTGATAGACTCTTTAACTTAAAAAAGTAAGAACTTGTCTTTAAGCCCTGAACTCTGAATCCTGAAACAAAGAATAGTTTCAGTCAAAGAGTAGATAGAAGGAAATGCAACGGTACAGTGATACTTTAAGGCGGTGGTTCTTAATTATAGCTTCCACGGACTCTTTGGCAGTCTCTGTACAAAACATAATGTTAAGAATATTGAACCGAGAGATTTATTTAAGTCCAATAGTTATCATAATGTCGAAGCATTGAAAAGACAAAGTTGACATTTTTAGTTAAGTTTGTGAACCCCACAGATGCCAGAAAGGCACCGAAGGTGCTCTCTCACACTATGTCAGACCACGCGTACGTGAGCTCGTGGAGTTTCGGAAACCTGACAAAGGCAAAATGACGCATGCCCTCTTTCTCGATTCTCCGAAGTTGCCCGAAGTAATTTCGGACCGTCTCGTGGGAGTCGAGAGAGAAAGGCTCACACTTCCCTTCTCGCTCTTGAACAACTAATATCCGACCTCTCGTCAACAGGTCTCTACTGGCCTCTGCTGACCGCTGCTGACCACTCCTGGAATTTCTGACAACGTATAACGATTACTACTGACGTCTGCCAGCCTCCGCTGGACTCTGCTGACCGCTGCTGACCACTCCTGTTACTTCTGACAACGTATAACGATTATGACTGGCTACTATTAGCCTCACCCAGCCTCTGCTGGCCTCAGCTGACCACCGCTTATATTTCTGACAACGTATAACGATTACTACTGACTTCTGCCTGCCTCCGCTGGACTCTGCTGACCGCTACTGACCACTCCTGATACTTCTGACAACGTATAACGATTACAACTTGCTACTGCCTGCCCCTGCTGGACTCTGCTTGCCACTGCATGCCTCTGCTGGCCTCCGTTGGCCTCTGCTGACCGCTGCTGACCACTGCTGACCACCGCTTATATTTCTGGCAACGTACAACGATTACTACTGGCTACTGCCACCCTCTGCTGACCTCTCCCAGCATCTCCCGACCTAAGCTGGCCTCTGCCAACATCTCCCGACGTCAGCTGACCATCGCTGACCACTGCTGACCGTTGCTGACAACTTGTGACATGATGTAATATAGTATAATATGTTTATATGTATTAAAGTTTTGTATAATGTAAATCTATGACAATAAATGATATAATTTCAAAGTATTCAATGTGTTCTCATCATTTTTTACCGTCCTTTTCCTTTCCAAATCATTCTCTTACATATAAGATGCGTACCACCTTCTTCGCAAGTTCACCAGCATTTTAGAAATGTTCCGGGAACTTTGGAAATCCGAATTTGACCTTGACCTTGGCCCAGTTTCGAAAGTGGGTCAAGGCCATTCGAATCTTAGAAAAATTCCGGGCACTTTGGAAATCCGGATGGCCTTGACCCAATTTCGAAAGTAGGTCAAGGCCATTCGAAATTTTAGAAATCTTCGGGCCAACTTGGAAATCCGGATGGCCTTGACCCAATTTCGAAAGTAGGTCAAGGCCATTCGAAATTTTAGAAATCTTCGGGCCAACTTGGAAATCCGAATGGCCTTGACCCAATTTCGAAAGTAGGTCAAGGCCATCGAATCTCAGAAAAATTTCGGGCGCTTTGGGAATCAGGATTTGGCCTTGACCCAGTTTCGAAAGTGGGTCAAGGCCATTCGAAATTTTAGAAATCTTCGGGCCAACTTGGAAATCCGGATGGCCTTGACCCAATTTCGAAAGTAGGTCAAGGCCATCGAATCTCAGAAAAATTTCGGGCGCTTTGGGAATCAGGATTTGGCCTTGACCCAGTTTCGAAAGTGGGTCAAGGTCACCGGCATTTCAGAAAACGCTCCGGGCACTTTGGAATTCCAGTTTTAAGTAGAGAAACGGTTTCTTATAACTAAGGGAATAATGGGGAGAGGAAAAGAAAGGTAAAAGTGATGAGAACACATAGAATTCTTTGAAATTATATCATTTATTGTCATAGATTTACATTATACAAAGTTTTAATACATGTACATCATATTAGAAGTTGTTAACAAAGGTCAGCGTGGTCAGCAGGGGCCAGCAGAGGTCAGCAGAGGGATGCAGAGGCATGCAGAGACTAGCCGGGGCAAGCAGTAGCAAGTTGTAATCGTTATACGTTGCCAGAAGCATTAGGGGTGGTCAGCAGAGGTCAGCAGAGGCTGGGAGAGGCTGACAGTAGCCAGTCGTAATCGTTATACGTTGTCAGAAGTAACAAGAGTGGTCAGCAGCGGTCAGCAGAGGCCAGCGGAGGCTGGCAGACGTCAGTAGTAATCGTTATACGTTGTCAGAAATGCCAGAAGTGGTCAGCAGCGATCAGCAGAGGCTGGGAGAGACTAACAGTAGCCAGTCGTAATCGTTGTACGTTGCCAGAAATATAAGCGGTGGTCAGCAGAGGCCAGCAGTGGCAAGCAGAGATCACCAGGGGCGAATATTAGCAAGTAGTAAGCGTTATATGTTGTCAGAAGCATCAGAGATGGTCAGCAGCGGTCAGCAGAGAAGAGCAGAGGCATGCAGTGGCAAGCAGAGATCAGCAGGGGCGAATATTAGCAAGTAGTAAGCGTTATACGATGTCAGAAGCATCAGGGGTGGTCAGCAGTGGTCAGCAGAGGCCAGCAAACGCATGCACAGGCTAGCAGAAACCTGCAAAGGCAAGCAGAGACTTGTAGGGGCATGCAGTAGTAAGTATTAATCGTTATAGATTATCAGAAATACCTGCAGTGGTCAGTAGCGTTCGGCAGAGGCCAGGAAAGTTCAGGAGAGACAAGCACACGCTGACAGAGATCAGCAAAGACCAACAGAGGTTAGCAGAAGTCAGTAGTAATCGTTATAGGTTGTCAGAAATATAAGCGATGGTCATCAGAGTCCAGCAGAGGCAAGCAGTAATCAGGAGCAGTCAGTAACAGTCGCTGTATGGTGTAAAAAGTTGTCGGGAGTTCTGCACTTTTGTCAGCACTGGTCATCAGAGGTCATCAGAGGCAAATAGAAACCAGGAGTTATTTACAGAGTTCAGTAATGAACTCTAGGAAAGACAAGTAAAAATACCTGGGCAGTCGAGATTCCGAAACGTATGCCGTTGATGTGAGGTCGGATTTCAGTTGTTCAAGAGCGAGAAGGCAAATGTGAGCCTACACTCGGCGCTTCGTCTGGCATCTCTGGTTTATACCAGAGATGACAGATCACGCGTATGTGTGCTCGTGGAGTTTCGGAAAGTCGACAAAGGCAAACTGACGCATGTCCTCTTTCTCGATTGCCTCGTGAGAGTCGAGAGAGCCGCTCAAGTTTGTCGTGGATAGTTCGTTACCTTCAGCGATAGATGGCGCTTATTTATCGACCTCAAACCCTCTGGTGCTAAAACGCCCAAGTTTGTCGTGGAATAGTTTGTTACCTTGAACGCTAGATGACGCTTATTTATCGACCTCAAACCCTCTGGTGTTAAAAAGCCCAAGCTTGTCGAGAAATCCATCTAGCGTAGACAATACGAACTATTCCACGACAAACTTGGGCGTTTTAGCACCAGAGGGTTTGAGGTCGATAAATGAGCGCCATCTAGCGTTGGAGGTAACGAACTATTCCATGACAAACTTGGGCGTTTTAGTTAATTTAATTTAGCGAAAAGTTAATAATTCATAGTTTGTGTAAATATTACAAAATTGTTTTTTTTATGACTTTGTCTTTCAATGCATTGATCATAATAAATGTAAAAGTGTTAGAGAATAATTCTATTTTGATAATAATAAATTATTTTTATTTCAAATATACTCACTTTTACAGGGAATCGTCTCATACAAATATTTAGATGTAATTGTCCGTGTGCTCGTGATTCTGCTAGATTCGCTATGTATTACAAAGTATTCTGAAATCACAAAGTTAGGCCCACGGCATATATGCATCATTAATTGGTCTTTTCGGTCGACGAAAAGCATTGATTAAAACTTTGAACATCATAATAGAAGATTTATTAACTGCCACTCTACATTGTCGCGAAATATTTTCTACATTACATCTCGATCGGACCTTTTACTGCTAACGTAATCTTTTTATAGTAGTGCCATTCACTTGATCTGCAGAATCTACGGATTATCGCGGTGAAAAATAATTTCTCAAAGACTGAAAAAAATAAAATTCCGTAGCTTATCGTGTCTGTTGTTCAAATTAGAAAGAGTTTAATCGTTTGGCCAAAAATCAAAACTGGTATGATCTGAACGAGCTGCAGGGATCTTCGTTGACTCGTTGAGCTATAACAGGAATTACAGTTAGCAATTAGAGGTCGTTAGTGCCTTCTTAATCAGTCTCGTAACCATGTTCGTTGACTGTTTATATCAACGTGTCTTCGTCCTGATTCGGAAACACTATCAACAGGGAGTGTTGAGAAGTGGTTCTTTGACTAGAAGTCAGCAGAGCTGTCTTCTCTCCTCCGCTTCCGTTGATGGAGCAATCAGGCGAACTACCGTCGAAAGCTATAACATTCGTTGTGGTGCTGCTGGTCGAAGGCATGTCGTTTAAGTCCGGGGACGCCAACGGTGGTGCTTGAACCGGACGATTGTTGCTGCTTTCCAGTGATACCAATTGTATGCTGTACGATTCGCGATAACCGGACGTACTAGACGTGTCCTCGTCCCACGAAACGTCCGACGTTTGGAGACTTAGATGATGATAGTGATGACAATGGTGGTAGTGATGATGTAGGTTGCCATGCATTTGTTGTTGATCGTTTGGCACGTTGTTGCTTTTCTCGCAATCCGACTGACGGATGGACGAACTTCGTCTGGAACGAATGGACGACGAGTCCGAGGGGATGTTAAAGTTCGAAGGTTCCCTCGTCGACATCGGTGACGTTCGTACGGACAGTTGGGTCGTTAATGGCACGTGTGGCATATCAAAGACTTGCTCTGTCCCAATTTGTGCTACCTGAAAAGGAAGCAGTACATTAAGTATCGAAGATCGACTAATTCCAATTGATTCCGTTTTGGACAGCGTTACCTCAATGTGTGCCCTTCGACTCTTTCTCAATCGGAATGTCTTTTTGCTTTGGCCCATAGATCGTTGCAAACGAGGTTTGTCTGGTCGCGACTCGCCTGAACTGTCCTCGTTTGGACTGGTCGGGCTCAGCTGGCTCGTCATAGTCTCCCCTGACAAACCAGTATTCGATCAATTCGCTTTTATTATCGAACGCTAATCTCTATAGAATCTATCCATGCTGTTCTTTAAGAAATAAACTAATTTCCAACCCGATGCGTATCCTGAAGTGTACGTGATAAACAACAGTGTTCCGCGAACTATGATTATTTCAACATCGCACTATATCTACTTGCGAATAGGTACCTGTCGAACAATTGTCGTATCTAATTAGCAGATCAGCGTTTAGTAATTTCTACTTGTATCGAACAGACGACCCTGAACGCGATTTGTCAACTATTAGAATCGATAACTACGTTCTTACTATAGATCGTTCTCAACGGAATTTGTCGTTTGCTTACGGTTACGTATACGAATGTTTTTAATAAAGAAATTAAAATTGTCAAAGTTGCATTTGTATTTAAAATCAAAGGAGCATCGCCTTTTGAGTATAATTTACGCATCTTTGTTGGGGCGCGAAGAAAATATGAGCGTGGAAGGACAGCAAAAGAGTAAATGCCTGATAATTGTAGAGTACGGGGAATAAAAGGAGAAACAAGGAAGAATAGTAGATAAAAAAATATTTGTGTAGAATATCTGTGTGCGAAATATAAGATGTCCCTTTGAGCGAGATCGGCCTAAATACTTCCATTGTCTTTTACGATAGGAAATGGCTTCAAGTGTACGCGTATTTTCGAAATTATATCTTTTTCAGTTGTATACGTGGATGATTTGGAAATATGTAATTTAGCTTTTAAAAGAATTTTCATCGAACAAAAATATGTATATTATTAGCAAGTAAAAAGAAGTGAAGTAAGGGTGTTCCAATGAAAATTAAATGAACCATGATATATGCAACGATGATAGTGACGGTCGAAAATAATCGTGAAAATGGCTTGCATCAGTTTTGAACCCTTTTAACGACTAGTATAATCTTGTAATCTATCAAAGTTCATCTTCTGACGTCTACCACGCTTATAACACATAACGTAACGAATATTAAAATTTTGGGAGTTAGATCTCTGTTAATATCCATCGGTTTTACTCGTGACTAAACGTATTGTTCGTTGATAAATTTTTCCCTATTTTTCTTTGAAACATTTTGCAGAATTAATCCGCGTAACATACACACATTCAATGTACTTTGAACGGTCAACGTTATTTTCATCGATCAGAAGTAACGTAGAGGCCGTCGTTAGCTGCAATTATAATATATTTATTTGGAACAGGGCTCAGAATTTACCTGATGAGTGCCTAAATTCTACGGAAGATAGAAAGCGCAGTTTTGGTGCCTTTTGATGAGTTAATATAGGATGAGGCTTAACATGGTTACGTTCATCGCTAGTAGAAGGTGGTTGGGATTTATCTGAAACATGCCACATTCAACGTCTAGAATGAAAGGAAA
Source organism: Colletes latitarsis (assembly GCF_051014445.1). NCBI lineage: Eukaryota > Metazoa > Arthropoda > Insecta > Hymenoptera > Colletidae > Colletes > Colletes latitarsis. The sequence continues at coordinate 18,599,077 of NC_135135.1, read as the reverse complement.
GACGACAAATGAGACAGACCACGTGACGACGTCATTGATATGCCGATACATTGTTTACAGAAATTCCATTAAACGCTTACGAACCGTTCTGTGCAATCACAGACCGCGTAGCGTTTAATGCAAGTAATGTATAGGTATGGTTTCGCGATATTTTAATGTCGTTAAATCGGATATCATCGTGATACGCTTCGCCAATATTAAATCTGAAATGAACGAAAGAATTAAATATGAATGGAGCGTAGTACAATGTGCAAGATGGGACATAATTCGCAGTACAACACCGAGATTAGACGATTTCTCGGTAAAAAATTCACGAAGTAACGCGAATTGAATTCTTTTCGTACGAGATATCGTTTGCTTCAAATTTCTTCGAATTAAAAAATATTTGTCGAGCTCCGTATAAGCATGATAACACCCTGTATATACAACTTAGGTAAATACTATGAGAAAATATTAGCTAGATTCCTAGTACCCAGTGTGCAAAATATTTTATATGAATATTTTAAAAGACTATTTTCAAAGTTTGCTACTTACTTTTGAGCCAGTTCATTATTTGTACTCTGAATTATGTCCCTCTGTGTATAAAGTTGATAAGGTATAGACGATGTACTGTACAGTTATTAATTGTTTGGCGGGGTGGGGGTGGGGGGTACGGGGTTGCTTCGATTATGGAAGTTTTGAGAGACAATATGTATATCTGAAAATTCAAGTGACCCAGGACCTTGTCGAACACCAGAAAAGCACTGGAATACGAAAATTGTATACAGAATTTTATATGTATGCGTTTCTTCGTAAAGAATACTGTGTCAGTCTGTATGAAAGAAATGAACTTTCGAGTACAGAGATCGTAGCGTGATTAGATAAGAATGGAAAAGCAATAAAAAGTCGAAGCAACTACGTGTAGTGAAGTATATATCTACGTAACGACGAACTGAATACCAGCCGTTGGACATTACCATTGTCTAAATACTGCTGTATAAATTAAATACAATCGTGAACTACATTTAACGGGAAAGATCACAACTATAGTAGAAGAATATAATATTGTAAGAGATATGTGAAAATCGGATTCATGTATTCTCTACAGCAGGGGTTCCCAACATTTCTCGTCAGATTTTCCAAACATAATTATAATTTCTTCCAACGCAAGCATCGACTCGTTTGCATCGTTCGAAAAAATGAAAATATTCTTCTATCGTGAAGTTCTGTTTTATTAAATTCACTAACAAGGGGGGTGTGTATTTTTCGTATAATTTCGAAAACGAGAGAATGTATTTTTACACGGGACGTAACATATTCGATTTAATCAGAATGGTACTTTGCTGTACTTTGAGAAACCCTGCTTCCAGTGTGTCGAGTACAGTTTCGAACAAATAGGAGAAACGATAAAATCATTTCTCTCGTTAGCGGTGACATTTAAAACTGCGTAGAGACGTGTGTTAAATGTACAAAGAATCCGTCGAATCTCTCTGTTCGTGGAAACAATAAGAAAACACCATCAAGAAGTGTGATCGAGAGGAGCACACAGAAAGGGAGATAAAGTGTACAGAGAATAACAAGAAGTTATGAGATACGGAGAAGCGTGACAAGGAACACACCAGCAGGACGTTCATCATAGATTTCGGTGAAACTTGACTGTTAGAATCTGCTTACCTCCGTTCCCTAGCTAGCAATGAAAGCAACGCAATGATCAATGTTTCAATATACGATCTAAACAGGAAGGTCCGAACGATGGAATCGTGGATAATGGAATATAAGCAATGCAGACCGATTTAAAGCAGCTTTTATGAGGTTCGGTTCGTGAAAGAAATCTCTATTTCAAATTTAAGTCGCTCAATCGCAAGCCTCGCTGTCGGGGTATAAATAGAAAATAGAAAAATGTCGACAAAAATATTATATAAACGAACGGTCGAACGTCGAAAATTTCGTAGCAGTGCCCTGTAGACAATGGCTCGATCCAACTGTGGTAAACGTATCGCAATTGCTCAGAAAAATAACGAAACATTTATGAGAGGCTTGCAGTCGCATCGGAAATATGTACTTAAAGTTGGGAACCGTTTCATAAAAGTTTCTCGAAAGTAATCGAATACCTGCGGGCATCTGTTGTTCCGTGGTCGGTTCGATAATACCAACGTCACTGGCTTCGCGAAGAGTGGAAGAACCCACGCTCGTACTAGAAACTGACCCTGAAACATCAATCATTATTATCGTTAAATAATATAGAATCAACAACTAGAATTGTTCCAATTTTAACGAATTTTCAGTTTAATTTAAAGTCTGCGTCACGAATTAACCCCTGGCCCGAGTAACTGAACGATCACAGGTCTCGTTTGCGATCAGTTATACGGGAAACAGTGTTATTTTCGATAAATAACAGAATGGAATTATAATCGTACCGCGTGCTGTGTGTATACCGTTTGGTGGTGCGGTTACTTGACTCGGTTGCGACGTCTTGACAGTTCCGCTTGAATTCGATAGGTGAATTATGTGTGGGGCGGATTGAGGAGCCGTGGAATGGGAAATCGGAGTTTCCGCGGGCGTGCGATTTATATGAGCTCTGGATCCGAGATCTCCGGTCAGAAGATCGATCAACATCGATGGCCTTTGCGTACGGGGTTGCCCTTCGTTCGCGGGGTGCATGTCCGCGACGCTTCTCTTCGGTTCTGGCTGCATTTCGTCTAAATGAAGTGATTACGATATGTTATATACACGCTCTATTTAGGGGTTTCACACCAACAGTGGTTTGAATTCATCTAGGATTCACACACAATGATAGGGATGAATTCAAAGATAAGGGAATTTAGAGATCCAGAATTCAAGATTTTAAACATTCGAGATTACAATTTCAGGGAATTGTAAATATTGTTGAATGTTAAGAGTTTCACACTAGCAGTCGTTTGAATTCATCTAGGATTCATCAGACTGTAGTGGATGAATTCAGAAAAATCACGAACAGAATTCAAGATTGCAAACATTCGAGAATTCCAAGTTTAGGGAATTGTAAATATTGTAGAATGGGTTTATATGTAGCCATTTCTTCCAGGATAAAATTGTAGAATCGAGGAAAAACGAAACTAAGGTAATTATAAAAAAACATAATCTTATCATAGAGATTGTATTAAATCTAATTTACTAACCGAATCTCCTATCTTCTATCTCCTCTTTCAGGTCCTTTAATTCGTGTATGAGGTCAGTCAATAAAGTGCTACGAGATTTTGGTACCGTTTTGGTGTCTCCGTTAATCTTTGCGCGTATGGTACTCTGCATGTTTCTCTCGTGTTCGGAAATGGGCGCTTGGCCGATTTTATGGACGATGAATGGAAGCATTTGAATGTAAAGAGCAGTACGATGAGTGACTACGAACTCTATAAAATTCCAGAGGTACGTGGACGCCTCGTTTCGTTTATTCAACAAGCGCATTGTGCGTAAAATCTTTGGCCACTCGGTCTTCAATTCCATTTCAAAGCATATCGTCATTATTTTCAAGGCTGCAAGAAATCGAACGCTGTCTTTAAAAATAACATAAAAGATCAACTTTTCTTCTGGTTTGGATATATCGATATCTACGGTTTCATTTATACAGTTTATCGAACGCAGTATTGAATTCCGTCCAATAAAAATTAGATCAGTTTTAGAAAGTCGCGGGCTTAAAAATCGTTCGATTGCTCACCTAAAAAGGCAACTTGATACAACGTCAAGGACGTTTTAGTTAAAGTCTTTGAGTCTCTTGCTACGAATGTCAAACTACCCGCTCTCATATCGGTCGTAGTTTTGAGATTCTGTGTAGTTATCGGTACTGTCTTCGTACTCGGTGGCCACAGAGTGTTCAGCACCGCTGTTAAAGTGAAATTTATGTCCGATTGCCTTAGTTTCGTCACATCTAAGAAAACAAGGATCTATTTAACGAAACATCGATGCAATTTACAGTTCGATTCTGATGTAAAGCTTCGGTTTACTTTCGTACGAGTACCATTTTTGCGTTTTACCTTTTCTTCCGGTGCCCACGCGCAGAAACAACGGTATTAACAAGTTAAGTAGTATGTTTTCCGTTCGAGTTTGCGTGGCAAACATGGCATGACCGCCGCACACATTGTCGAGAGAGTATCCTTCGCTCAAAGATATCACGTGAAGAGCTATCAGTCGAAGTACGGTCGAGCAGAAATGTTGGGGAGGTATTTTGCTCATTAAAGCAGCCGAGGAAGCCGAAGTCACATCCTCTGGCGGGGTGTCTCCGATAATCAGAGACTACATACAAAATTAGATCTTACATTCTTTGATATCTAAAGGTAGATTCATATTAATCGCGTTACTGAAAATTTCATAAAATGGTAATTTTTGTCTGCACCGTAATCAGAGATGGCCTAAACGTTTCGAAATATTTTTTGTTTAGTCGATTAGTGAATGTAGTAGTTCACAACTTATTTAATAAAACACAAAGCGTAAGAATAGTAGTAAAATAATAACCGCAATACCTGACAGGTACTCAGCAATGTTTTCAGATACTGAAAGTGTGCAATGTAAGGACACTTAGATAGCGTTTCGTAAACTCCCTTCAGAAGATCGCTCGCTGCCGTCCAATCGGTGTTCCTTCTGATGGAGGCCTTCTTATGTATTTTGCTAAATGTTTTATCGAGCCTTCTCAAAATAATCGTCAACGCGGGTCTCATGTCGTCGTTGGACCACTCGGTCGATGGCAAAATGTCGTTCATGTATCTTCTCAAACCACGACAACCCATCGTCCCCGCGTCGTACGGGGATATTTTTAACAAGGTGTGGGCGATATCTGCCAAACGCTAACGATCAATCATGAATTTTATGTTTTTTAATAAATTGAAACTCTAGCATCGTACGTTTACGTAAGATCTACTTACTATATGGCATTTCGAGTCTAACAGTTCGATCATCTTCCCATCCTGAGACTTCTTGTTCAATTCAATTAATCTAGCCGAGCATCGAGCCACGAAGTCCCCTACCATGTTCAATAATGTGTCGCGTGGTCGACGAAATTCGTTTTTATGGCAACTTTCGGCGTCGTCGTTGTCTCGGTCGTAAAAGGTGCGAACTTTAGAGTGTTCCAAATACTTGGTCGTGTGAGTTTCGTCCTCGAAATCGAAACCAGGCGAATACGGACCCTTCCCATAGTTTCTTTGGCTGGATCCTTTATGTTCAGGGCTCGACTTTTGCGGGCCGTTGTAATATCTGTGAAAACATCGATCTTCCATTATTGAATCTAAAATACGAAGCACCGAAACTTACTTCGTGAGAGCCTCCGAATTATTAACCAAAGTCTTCACGGCTATGGCCAGTTGATTTATTATTTCCTTTTCCGTTTTTCCCTCTCTGTTGTAAGTCGGGGACTGAATTTGTTGCACGTAGCACGGCAATATTGCTTCCAATATAATCTACAAAGTATAATAAATTAGAAGAACAGAAGAACTAACGTAAACACATTTTCTTTTTTCTTTTAATTCATTTCGTGACCGTGTATTTTCATTTATTATAATACAAAAATGTCGTACCAACATTTGTTGTCCCCTAACAGAGTCAGGCGCGTAAGCTATCACCATAACGCAGAGTGAAATGCAATCCAACACGTTGACCATTTCGTTTTCGTCGTGATAACAGAAGTCGATAGCTTTCAGGGGCTTTTCCTCTTTCACTAGTTCGTCTATGTTCAAAGGATCCGGCGACGGGGTCTCCAAACTTAACAACAAATTGAAAAGACACGTGGCGGGGACCTGCAAATAAATTTATATTCGATTTATAAATTAACGAAGCGTCGAATTATTTAAGAAAGAGTACCTTGTGCGCTTCTCCGTGAACGCTCGTTTCGTCCGTGTCCAATATGGTGGACACGCTTCCGAACATCTGAAGGATAAACGGTTTTCGATTCATCAGGTAGAATTGCTTGACGGCGTACTCCACCGTGGTCGTCACTAATTTGTTCGTTTGATGGGTCGAGTACAATTGCAACAACGTCGGCATAATTAACAAGTAGCCGTTGGTCGAGAAAATGTTTTTGAAATTGTGCGCCGCGTTTATGTACGTGGCGACAACGTAACGCAAAATGCAAGAATCTTCGCTGTGAAGGATGATCGCGCCGTTCAGAACGTTCAAGAAAAGATGGATGTCTCCGGAATAGGCGAAATTGCCCGCCATCGCCTCGAACATCCTCGCGATCAGTTTCACCCACATAAATTTGTGCATCACGTCCAGACCGAGAAGTTCCTATACGGTGAAATAGAGAAAATTGAACAAGTATTTGCGCCAAAATATGTCAGTAACGTTCCCCTAAAACTCCTGTTGTTAATTAAGAGCGTCCAGTAATTGATGATACCAATGTAATTTGATTCTACAGGAAAAATTGAATGAAAAGTATGGAGTAAAATCTTCCATTATTCGTAGAAGAAAAGACGAAGAATTTATACAAATTTTACTGTAAACTTTTGGTAGAATTTAATTTGAAATATCGTATCGCGTTAGTTGCTTACTCTGCCAATTTCACCGCCCTTGTATAAATCCAAGTCCGCTTCCAGGGCTCTTCTTGGAAAGGAGGGCAGTTTCATTAGTTCCTCGTGAAGAAATACTACCCTCTGCACTACCATGTCGACGTTTTTCAAAATCGCCCATGTTAATAGAACCTTTCCAATCTCGACGAACTTGTGAACCAATTCCTGGCGTTGCAGCGCGTTGAACGCGTCTTCCGGTTTCATGTGAACCAGCTCGATCTCAGAGAATTGCGATCTGCCCTTAAAAAAGTAGTAATCCCGAACGTAGGACGACGGATTACGGATTTGATCTGAAATTTGTGTATAAATTTTAAGCGAGAAAATTGTTGCATAATCGAAAAAAAGGGAAACTCTAAATTCCAAACGATACGCATAGAATAATATAAACGAGTACGAACGTGTTTTGTAGTCCACGAGGAAGTATTCTCGTTGTTTTGATTCCTCGATACCAAAGTAATCTAACGATTCTCGGAGTATTTGACAGAATTGCGTGTCCTCCTGGACCGGAAATTGCGAGGGAATTCCTCCAGCGTCCGGATCTTGTGGACCGTGCACCACGATTCTTTTCGCCGATGGCACGTTTGCGGTTAATAAAATCGAGGCGTCGCACTGCTCTTTACGCAGAATTTGCTTTAGATCTTTAAACATTATTCCGTGGACACTGTGAACCACCTGTAGAAACAAGAATTATAAATCTCGCGTTAAAAAACGTTCCTAGAATTGACTTACCATCCACAGGATGGAAAGGGCCGTTCCGATCAATTGTTGCCCTTCTTCGTGGGAAGAACGTACGTAAAACATTACGTAACCGATTATATAATTGTACAAGGCGAACGCGGCCTGTTGAGGTAGTTTCGGTACAAAACGAATCAGGTGTCTCAAAATTTTAAACATCAATTCTTGCTTCTCTCTGGTGAGACGTTCCAAAACGTAACGTAGAAACAGCGCGCTGTCTTCCACCAGGCAATTCCAAATCACCTGACGATAAAGAAAACGTTACGCGACTCGATTCGTTTATTAATAACATAACATTCGATCGGTTCCTCACTTGATATGCTATTTCGTAAACGGCGCTTCCGTCGTTGGAGACGCCCGCGTCGTCGAGCAAGTAAATGATTTGAACAATGGCGGAACATAAGGAGGAAGGAAACAGCGATGGCGCTGATTGGCCGTGATGGGACGTGTTTCTTGGTATCGTTTCACCCGCATCCTCGTCCCCAACGTTTCCTATGCAAAACGATATTATTCTTAACTTGTTCGATGCATCGAACGTAGATCACACAGAGATGTTTAACCCTTTGCACTCGGAGACATTTCTTCGACCACCTACTACTAACTCAAACACACTTTCTTACGAAATATTTGTTTTTATACTTCCGAAATCCTACCCACTTTTGAGAAAAAAATTCGAGTAAGTGCTGAAAGTTTTGGGTGAAAAAAAAGATTTTCGAATCGTCTTGGAAAAATTATTTTTAGTTGCAGGGGTCAATTGCAAGCATTTTTGGTCAATAGACATATCCCCGAATTCCTACTCAGTTTCGAGAAAAAAATTCCTTACCGAAAATATCATTTCTGGCCAGAAATGTCTGCCCGAATTTTCATGCGAATCTTTAAAACGTCATAACTTCTGAACGGATTGGCCGATTTTAATGTTTAAAAAAGCAAATTACGCGTATTTTGGTGGAGAATATGTAGAAATTGCAAAAATATTCGAAAAGTTGGTCCTTGACCTCGCAAAATGAGAAAAACCCCATAAAAATGGTCCAATTTTCGAACAGTCATAACTCCTACAATTGTGAATATATTTCAATGAAACTTTTTTTCGAAGTAGAGCTCATGGGTACCTACAAAACAGTATTAAACAACTTTTCTGTAGGGCGTCAAACAAAATTACTAAAAATGAAAAACGAATTTTTGACGAAAATCGACAAGGGGGTGGTGGTGCCTAAATTTTTCGACGAAAAAAAAAATTTTTAATTAATTCTGAAAAAATCATTTTCGGTTCCGGGGGTCAATTGCAAGCATTTTTGGTCAACAGACATACCCCCGAAATCCTACTCAGTTTCGAGAAAAAAATTCAATACGGGCGGAACTTTAAACGTTAGTAACTTTTTAACGAAGCCTTCAAAAACAAATTGGTATTCTTGATTTTCGTGTTATTTTATCCTCTAGAATCCTCTATTAAAATTTTTCCCAGGGGTGGCCGAACATCCTGTATAATCACTTTAAAACAATATCGTTGCGTTTCCTTAGAGTGCACATCCAAATTCTTTGCTGGATGTCCCTTCGGAGAGGATAACCGAGTGCAAAGGGTTAAGAAACTGGGCCAAGTATAAGATAACGATGAACAAGTACCTTCGTCGTGATCGTCTCCGACGGGGCTGGGTTCGTACGCCGCTTGCACGGTAATCGGTATAGTCGTGATCAAAAAATTTTCCCTCTCTTCTCGTTTCTTATCATCCTGCGCCTGTAAAGCCTTTTTTATGAGTTCAGTTTGCTGCTTCTTACGAGTTTTCGTTGCCGTCACCAGAGATCTCTAAGTAATAGTCATAATGAACTCTACTTAATCGATAAACAATTCAGGATCTACGATACACTCACCGACGATGGCCTCGGTTCAGACTTACATGATGCTCCTGATTGATAGTCACTTCCTCCACCTTCGTTTTCACCTGCGGCATCCATGGCGGATCGACGACTGGCAACGATTCGATACCGATTTTCGGGGACGGTAACGTGAATTCGATCCCAGGTGGCGGTACCTTGAACGTCAGATGGGCATTTTCCTCCATCCGCGGCCAAACTTGATACCTCAGTTTCCATAGCACTTGGAACCTCAGTATCGCGTTTATTCGCACGTTAGTACTGCTGTGCTCGAGGCCGCGATGCATCAGCTCGCTCGCTTGATTCGGGGCCCGTACGGCCCCGACTATGAACAGGGATGCTGCAGACGCTGCAACTTCTTGGTTCGACTCGAGCAGAAGCTCCCAAGCGATCGGTAGAACGTCGACGAACAGCTCTTCCGTCATTACGACGGCTCCTTTGACCAAAGTGGCCAGCGGCGCATGGAATATGTCCTTCACTTGAGTCTTGATGTACTTCAGAATCGCCGGATTCTCCTTCTCCGATTCGTCTTTACCCGATCTTTTAGAAGATTCCTTCCCTTTCTCGGAATCCTGGTCAGCTAAATCCTTCGAGGAGTCTCGTTGCGTTAATCGAACGGACTGGGATCCGTCTATGTTTCTGTCGATTCTACGCAGAGAAAATAAATATTCGAAAGGAACGCGGATATTCCAGATAATTTATTTAAAAAATTACTTGAATTTCTTTCCCACGCTGTCCTTTCTTCGCACGGGTGACACCTGCGTGCTGGTTTGTTCGGATACTTTGCGACCTCGTTTGTCCTTTTTGTTAGCCTCTTTCTTCTCGGCGTCGAAGTCGAACATACCCGTGCCGTTCAGTATCCCAAACTTCTCGCCATAAATTTTCCTCACGGACTTGATCAGCCTACTGCTGGCTCGCATCTGACGTCGATGGCAATGGGGGTGGCAAAAGTTCTGATGGGAACAGTAGATGTTGAACGAATTGGCGAACTGCACCAGGACCTTCATCCACGGGAAATTTTTGTTGGTTTCGTCCGTTTCGTTACTGTCGCTGGGACTTTCCGGCGGTTGGTCGTCTATTAATATTCCTGGAGATTCTTCGCCACTGATTTCACCCCCGAAACCGGGTTCGGAAGTGTCGCTTCTGTCCGACAACGAGCTCACTTTTCTCTTCGATTGGATAGAATCCGCTCGTCTCACCGTATCTAATCATCAATAACGAACCCATCGATCACACGATCCCATATCGAGGCAAATTTTTAAGGGCTTTGATATTGATTTTAATACTCACAAGCCTCGCATTCGGTGTCCTTTCCTTCCTTGGTACCGCGTCGAAGTTTCAAACTTCGTTTTTTGAACGAACCAGTCGCGTTTTCCGCGGTACCGCGTCGAAGAAGAAATGGCCGACCTTGCGGCGGTTGTACGCGTTTCACCTTCTCTTTCTCGGCGTTCTGGGAATCCTCCCCCTGAATCGTAATAGTCGATTTGCTACTACCTTCCGATTCGTTATCGGGCTCGTAAAGAACAAAGCTAATTTTGCGTTCTGCTGAAAGTTCAATCCAAAACGATTAGATTAAACACCTTAAAATGAAGTAACGTTCCTCCGTTAATACACATCAGACGATCGGAGGACGATATTGTACTCATTATCGTGGAATTACTTGCTAAATATTAATCAGAAAATGTTCTATACTCGAACGTTGAAATATTATGTTAAAATTCTACGTGTGCGTTTTGCTCCTTACTATAATGATACTTACGCGCTACCTCTCGATCGCCTACGATCGATTGAAGACTTTGAGCCGACGTTTGCGAATGTCCCATCGACGAGAGTGCCATACTCCATCGTCTATTCGCTTCTCTGCTGTACATTCGTTCCCAAGGCGGAGGACGTTCTTTCGTTAAAAGTTTATTGAATTTTGGCAGAGTTTGATAAGTCTCCCTTAAGAATGCCGTCACCTCCAATAGTAGAATACAGGCAGCAAGTCGCAACGCGATAGGACACTGGGACCCATAACCGTTTATGCTAGCTAAAATACAATAAAGTAAATACTATGAAACTCGATAATTCACAAATTATAAAAAGGATTCAGGATTTTCAGGAAGATAAATTTAATGTAGTAGTGCAGTCCCAGGATTTAGTTTCTCCTATTTTTGTTACTGTCTGCCCTGAAAGTCTTGATTTCGTTCCTCTTATCATCGTGACTTGCCTTCGTCGAGAAAATCTTCTTCCTCGTCTTCGATAATCAAATCTCGTTGCTTGTTTTCGTCGGAGACCATAGCTCTCATTTGATCACCATTTTGCTTGTCTTCGTGCAATAATTCTTCCAATCGCGCGCCAATAGCCTGTTCGCGTTAAACATAAATTAAATAGAAAAAACAGTGATATTTGCATGTTTTCTTGGTGATAAAATCACGTGTCGAATTCTAAGTACCTCAGCCCATTGGTAAAACAATTTTCCAGCAGTCCGTTGCATAACATGGACTCTGCTGAGCACCGTGGACGTATTCCGATTATTAATGGGCACCGACGGACGAAATATAGGAAAATTCATTTTCATCCAGGTCGGCCATTGTCCCTTGTTACACAAGTGAACGAAATGGGCGCATTCTAGCAGCAAACACGTTCGTGCGACCACCGGTGCGTACGGCTAAATAAACAAAAGTGCACACAGCGACGTTATGAATTGTTTTAAAAATTTATTTCGGTTTGTTTGCATATGAAATCGATTTAACGTTGTATAGAAAATGAAATATTTTTACGAGATCTAAGATCGCAGCCATTAGATAGTGATCGGGGACCGAACCCGGTTGGCAAGTCTCCAATAAGAACGAAAATCTTAGCATTCCATCGAAAACAGCGTTACAGGGCACCAGTCGTCTCTCTTTTAACACCACGAATTCAGATTCCCTCGAAGCTTCCCCAAACTCCATAGAATTTCTTCTGCTGAAATCTGTTTAGAACGAAACGCTGTCTTAACGATTATAATTTTAATCAGATCGAAAGAAACGAATAGGCTATTTCATAATATACGGGGGTAGGTCGAAAGAATAAAAATTATTGGTCCTCTATTTAAAACAACAGAGACAAGCCTAGAGCTTCAAACTTTTTATATCGTTGTATCCTTTCTACGTCGATTCCACATATTACAAAACCCATTCTGGTAATTTGTTTACTTACAACTTCCGGGCACTTCCTCTAAACTTTCCTTCTTCTTACTTTTTCCAAAGCCAATTTTCGTCAGTTGATCTTCCACGCGACGTTTCGCCTTCTGCAGAGTCACACCGACACTTGCGTAACAAATATTTACGATTATTATTCAACACTAAATTCACGGGATCTATAACTCATAAATATTGTTTGAAATTTTAACGATACGAATGTAGATCCCAATTAAAAGAAAAACAGTGAAGTAAGTGAAAAACTCAGGTATCGTGAATATTTTGGTCATTATCGTAAGGGTTAAAATTTTCGAATAAAAAACTTATCAAGATTATTACCTGCGCCCCGATCTGGACGCGCTACGATAATAACCATAATGAAAACTGGATTGCCTAACGAAACTTCCGTCCGTTGGCGATTCGCTGCTTTCGTGGCTGTCGGTAGAATCGGTTCTGCCATTTTCTTTTCGAAACCAATTAACTGAAACGGATTTAGAAATTAATTTTCATTTTAATATCTATCTTATATATCTACATTATTATATTATTATTATTACCTATACTACCGATCTGAAATCGAGTCGATTTTCGACTTTTTCCAGAGCCCAAGAATTCTATTCCCAAATTGCGTTCGCTTGGCCTCGGCGTGAGTATGTGATGTTTCTTTCTCAAGTTCCCCAAAGGACTTTGGCTAATTTTCGCGTTTTCTTCGCTCAGTTCTGTCTCGAGGAGGCTCTGGAAGATTGCGACGCACGTTATCGCAAATATAAAAAATATGTGCGCGACGTGTGTTCGTTTATATACGCACTGCACAAGTGGACGACGTGCTCCTTTTCTTGAAAAGGAATTTCCGAGTTCCTCTGTCGTCCACGGTGTAACAAGTATCCCCTCCAATGTCAGCGTGCTCCTCCAAATCTGATTGGTGTATGTGTCTGGAATGAATATCAGTATTAGGTCTGGAATTAATTTCTAGAACGTCAAAATTTATCATTAAATGTCAACTCAATTTCCAATCAAGATTAATTATAGAATATATGCTAATTTCACTATTATTTGAGTACAAGACAAGACTATATTATTTTGCTAATACTTGAATAAATATACTTCTATTAATATTTGGCTCTTCTTTTATTTTTCTCCACTAACTTTTATTTATTTTTACCTGATAACGCGGGTCGTTTGAATGTTGCTGTTGCACCGTTTGTTAGGTCGGTCCGCAGAGTCCAAGATTCCGCTCAGGATGACTCGACGGAAAACACCCCCGTGGATCTCCTTCACGTAAGTCATGAACTGTCGTAGATCGCAATACAGGCTTATGTTTTCCTGAGATTTCAGCTCTTTGAGCGCTTTAACGAAACGCGTGACCAGCGTCTTGAACACGCAGTTAAAAATGTGACTTTCTATGCCGCGTGCACCATGGCCGCCGAGCCCGTACGTCGAGATCGCGTTAGCGGAAGCTGTCGCCGCCATATTGGCCGCAGCACCGGATGCGTTCGAACCGCCTAGCGTCCCTCCGGAAACCATGCCGCCCCCCATCAGATTCACGCCGTAATTCGTCGCGTATCCGCCCTGGGATCCGATTTCTGGCGATTTGCTCGATCCACGTTTCTGATCTACGACGGAACGATCGAGCAAAAGTTATCGAATAACGCATAGAATTGGAATTCAAGGGCAACGAAGCGTCCGCGATGTACATGTTAATATCTCGGATGCAATTGCTTTGGAAAGTTCGTGAAAAAGCGAGCTTTAGATTAAAATCGTGATGGACGATCGAAGCGTGGCAACAGAATCGAGCAACTTCAAAAAACAAACAAATACACACGTAGCTTTTTTCGTTTCCCTCGATTTACTCACTAAGTGGAGATAACAACGAACTTGGATCCAGGCAGAATCCAATGAATGCATGAAAGAATTCCAGAATCTCTGGTATCGGTTGTTCGCGCATCATCGATCGCAGAAATCGCGAGAACTGCTTCGAGCTGGCTCGATGCAGCTTGGTGAGGATCGTTTGGGCTTGCGAACGACAAAAGTCAGCGTGAGGACCGCGTATTCCTTCCGAACAGCTGTGCGGGCAGCCCAAGTGTTTCAGTACTCTGATCACGCAATTTAATAAAAGATTATGCGACGAGGTCTTATTTTTGTCCGTCTGATTCTGTCGATAATCTTGATCGTTCTCGACATTCTCCTTCTTCTTTTCCGTCCCCGATTTTTCTATTACCGTTCCTGACTCTGAACATATAATTCATTCAATATGCTTACTCCATTCAAAATTTAATATAATTATTTGCTTATTATATTTCGTTTACCTGTTAAACTGCCGGTCATCTCATCGCGAAGACACTGTTTCATCACTCCCATATCCATTAAAAGTTCCACCAAATTCAAAATATTTTCGCACACTCGTAAAGAACAGTAGTTGGTGTCTCGTAATGCAACCGAGTGCACGGCCTGACAAAAGAATTAAAAAGTATTATTAACAAGAACGATCGAACGAATAGTTCCCTATAATATGAAGTTAATGAATCACTTTTTCTTTCGGTGGATTATTATTTACTCGTCAAAATGAAACCAGTAAGTTCCTAAGGATTTTGTCGATCGTTAAACGATTTTAGACTAATATACTTTGCTATCGTATCTGTGTATGCAAAAAATAGATTGTAGCTACACGAAATCTGTTAAAACGATTGTTTTTCCACGGAACTATTCAAATATTGCATAGAAAAACTCACCTTTAGAACTACTTGCAAATCGATGTCACCTTCCTTGGTGATGTAACAAGATGATCCAGGCGCTTCCGGTATCTCGTCACTGGCATACGTGATGTTAGAATCTGTTTGCGACCGTGTGAGACTAGGTTTCCTTTCGGAATCTAAACGATTACCGCGCATGCTAATAACGTCTAACTGACTGTCGATCGAAGCCTACGAGAACAAAATTCAGTAACATATTTTAAAATTGGCAAAAGAATTATGGTTCGTCGAGACGTGAAATTTAAATACAAATTAAGTTGTTTTGTTACTAACCTGCCGTTTCATATAGTCGGGGGATGGCGTGGGCGTGTGTTCCGTGACGGTGATGATGGGATTCGGGGCGGTGTACGATTGACTGTAAAACCGACTTTGCTTCCTCTCGATGCGAGTATCGCCGACGTACCTACGAATTGATCGATCAGTAGCCCAGCGCGATATAATTATCGCATCGATCCTCCCATGCCAATTTCCAATGTAAATCCTATCTAAGCACTAGAGCTGTTCGAGTATTGGAAAAGAACCGAGTCAGTTATCCGGGTCCGAGCCGAGACTCGAACACGTTTTCGGTAGCACGATTCTTCTTTCTCGAATTTCTTTCGGATGTTTCGAGCCGATTCCTTCGCATTCCGAGTTCCCTTCGAATCGCTGGAACACGTACGTGGCGAACCAACCAACATTTTTTCGAATGATTTACAGTAGAATACTCGTTCAAGAAATTATTCCAGCGACTCGAAAGAATCGAGCGATTCGAAACATCCGAGATACTCGGAAACGTTCGAACTACTCGAATTCGTTGGAGTCTCGGCTCGATCGGGAAAACCGAGTCCGAATTTCGAGCTGCTCGAGTGTTTCGAGTTTCCGAACATCTCTACTAAGCGCTACTGTCTGATCTCTAAAGTCCTTATCTACTTTGGTGCGTTTGCCATTCCACACAACATGCTCGATGCGTCCCTCAAAATTATATCTCGCTACGTACAGTGTCTCAAAATTTTACATTACAATGCTAATGTTGCTTCCATTCTCTCGATGGACGTAAACGATATACCGGGGGGCACTTAAACTCCGACGTGTCGCGAGTATCAGAGTTAGGTATGGTTTTCTTTTCGAGCGACACAAGAGACTCTTAAAGGAATTTTAAAAGTGTTCGAAGAAGACTATTAAACATTGGAGTTTGTCAAAAAATATCAAAATTGGACGGTTGCTGTGCAGGAAATTTGGTGAGACGAGGTCGATATTCACACAGAAGTTGTTCAAATTCTTTTTGGTGCTGGATTCGTGTCTAAAATTCTTTCGAAGAAGAAAACGTGAGGGTACACAGTGAAAATGGGCTCGTTACTAACAAATTTTATATTTCGACCTGCATGAAGAATACATATATGGAGTTTCGTATGATTTTCAACCATAATCAAACCACGGGATCGTGAAGTAGGTTTCTAGAACAGTGGCTAGAACAATGGAAACAGTAATTTTCTACTATGTTTAGATACGAAATTCATTACAATATAACCGTTCAAAAGTTGTTAATCAATTTCCATTCTCGTCTGGTGGTGTTTTCACGCCCTATAAACTTCGGGGAGGATTGACACAGGAAATCGATGACGACCACATTGGATCTACGAATATGTTAAATTTGAATCAAATTGGTTAGGGGGGGTGGGGGAAGTTTGGTCATTCCTGAACGAGGACCTTTAACACTTAACAGTGCTCTTCGTATTGTTATTTAAAATTATCTGTACAGTTTCTACACTCACTGGGTATACAAATCATCCGTGATTCTTAACACATTGTCAACCAAGCGGGTGAAAAATCCCTCTGTGTGCTATACTGTATTTCACGCTTTTTCATAACTTTTAAGTTTGGCAAAGTGTTAATAATCAGGCGACTGGTGAACTTTTGAGAAAATTGAAGGAAAAGCAGACAGGGTGACGTGTTTACGTTGTTTCTTGTCAACGTGTCCAGGCGACTAGGGCGTGGTGTGTGGTTTAAGGATAATTAGTGCGCCCTACCGGAAGCAGGAAGCTCGTAAAAGAAGCGTGTAAACCGAACTTGCAGTACGGAACTTCCTCCGAGTGACGTTAATGACTTACCCTCCCGCGGTCAGCTCGTTAATCAAGCAGCTGAGCACGAGTTCAGGTGTGAAAAGGCGAATGAGAGATAAAAAAAAGACACACATAGAGAAACACATTATGCATCAATTTTAACGAAGAGCTTATCAAATTATGCAATGGTCCAAAACTTGTGTTGCACATGAAAATAAGCAAATTCTTTACAGGGAAAAAGATCGAAGTTCTGTAACGCTTTTCTGAAACTGTTAATTTTTTATATGTGCATATAAATTGAACGAGTAGTGTAATATCCTCGACGATTAGTACTCTCTTAAAATACTTTGCACGTAACTATACAGGGTATCCCTAGTATCGAGGAGGAGTTGATCCTACGTAAAAAAGTAAATCGAAAACGGGGGACGAACTTTGTTCACAGCGATGCTTCGTTTTCGAGGTAATTAAATTTGAATATTTGCCTGGCGAGTCTGACCATTAATTGCTGCCTTTAATAGCTCCGTCTAATACTATATTATTTCTTTTTAAACTGATTAATGAGTTATTATATACAGAGCGCCCTACTTAAGTCGAAACTGAACGAAATTTCATATTAAAAAACGATACACGATTCTTCGATTCTTACATTTATATAGAATTTGCATGTTCATTGTTGTAACAAAGTTTTCGGATATTCTGTACGTGTCAAAGTTCAAAGTAACCGTCAGTGTTGGGTGAAAGTATGCGAATATTTTTTGCACACCGAACAAATGCGTTTCCAATTTTCGGAAGGAATCGCTAGAAATTGTAGAAAAAGAATTTATTGGAAATTTAATTTTTAATAAAGGCGATACGATAAGAATTATACAGAGCCGCATAGTTTGCCTATACTATACAAAAATTTTACGGTATCGAAGAGAACTTATTTTTAATTATAAAGTTTAGGGCAAATAAAGTTTAATACCGTTTTACATGCATAGAAAATTGCCTTAAAAAACGTAGATAAATAGGTTATTAAAATCATACGAGACGAAGCTACCCAACACTGATTATAAACTACGTTTAAAGAGAAATGTTATCGGTCTAACGAAACGTTTGATCGTTATCGCATTCAGCTTAAGCGTAACTACATCCTTCTGTAATACGAGTTATTTCAACTTTATTCTTTAAAGAGGTTCGATACTGGTATCAATAAGATTTCAAGAAACTTTTTGTAAATCATTCTCTTAATTAATTAAACACGTCTCTGTTTGGTTTGTTTAACATAATAAAATCTATCTATCAAACCCCCTTAAATCATTTACTATTCTACCAAAGATCTATGCGCGCGTATGTACTGTGCGCCCGTGAGAAGATGGCTAGTGGAAGAAGCCAATAGTGGAGGGGGAATTATTATGCTCCAGAGTGGCGACTCGAGCACCAATCAGAATCGCATTCCTCTGCTTAGCCAACTTCTCGCGGACATACAGTACCTACACACGAATTCTCAACACTATTCTGGTCGTTTTGAAACGTTCTGAACTTTGCACAGATATCCGTACAAAGTTTAAGGGACGTAAACGAAGAAATGGAATAGAAAAGACGCAACGTAAACCAAAGCTATGTGAGAATACGCGTGTATGTATGTAGCTACGACGAACGAGAAAAAATAAAATCGAAGAAAGAAAATTACTATAAAGTAAAGTATATAAATACGTTTTACTGTGTCTGGAAACTGCGTACCTTAAACTCGGCATGCTCTTTCCTTTTATTAGGTTTGTAGGGTATTTCATATGATCAACGTCCTTCGCTTCAAAGATTTTCGAAATGGTCGATGTGGGCCTCGATAAATGATCGTCGCCCGTGTCGAGGCTTCTACGACTATCCTGAGACAAGATACAAATATCCCTAAGTTTCTTATAGCGTTTTGCTGAGTGTTAAAACGTTGGAAGTCGTACGAAACACTTGTTTTATAAAGAATGTACAAAGAAACACTATCTAATCAAGTTACCTGTTCGAACAAAATTTTGGGATCGTCTTGACCAATTTTCTCGAGTGCCTTTTCCGACTTTGACAATAATTTAGTCTCGACAAACGCCTTAAGATCAGCCATTTTCATTCTTTTCTTCTTCTCGCTGCCTCGTCTCGTGTGATTTGTGTCGCTATCTTGACCTACGATGGTAACACACACGATATAGAGAAAGAGTACCGATTTAGAGCTTTCGAAGGAAAGGAGAAAAACTTATTTGCAAGTACCACTTGGCACGGAAACGTCTCGAACATCTGGCACTTCCATAAAATCCTTCGCCACATCCTTCTTTTTACTTTCGGGACTTTGATAAATCGATACTTCGATCTTTGGTATTGGCAAAGAATTGCTTCTCCGACGTGGCATCTGCTGCACCGATGTCTCTTCGTTGATCATGCGTAATCTAGAGTAATTTGTCAAATTAGATTGTGAAGACGAAGGAATCTCTAATTAAAGTGTATAATAATACACTTTCGATGAAAGTAACGGTGTTTGTAGACTTTTATCAGTATGTTACGTGGTCCTCCTTGAATGAATTCGTTTTATTGCTAGCTAAGATATTAAATAAACAAAAATATTCCATTCCATTTAGAAAATCGTCTTTAAAATCTCGACTTAAATGATCCCAAGATAAAAGGGACATTCTGTGTATAATATTAAATAAATATACGAGCGGTTACCGGTGGTATAAAAATTGTAGACCCCAATGGACGCCTTCCTCCTGCCACTGAGGGATGAAGAGGCACCTCAGAACGGCTACATCGAGAAAGGTGGCAGCCCTGACGTCCGTGTCGATACCAGCATGACTACTCATCAATCCAGCAGGACCAGAATCGCTAGGAGACACTTGTTGAGTCGTTACAGCTTCCGTTTTCGTAGCATCTTGAGCCTCCTTTTCCGTTTTCTGGCATTTATCCACCTTTTCCTTCTCCGTGTCTCTATCAATCGAACGACATGTTTACGGTTACTGTTAAATGCCTCTAATTAAAGGAATCTATGGAAATAACCGACTGACCCCGTGCTTAGAGACTTTTCTTGATATTGTCTGCAAGTGTTCAGCCCCGAAATTGCTGTGACTTTTTCGATCGTCAAGGTAGACTTGGAGAAATCGTTGGTTCGACCCATGGCTACGTGAAAAATGCTAGCCTCGCCCTGAAATAACGATAAAATTCAACGATTCCTCCTGGGATGATCGTGAAAATCGTATAGAAATATCCTTTACCCCATCTAGTGCCTTCTCCGATTCGCTGAGGGACGGTAGTCTGAAGATAACCTAACGAGAATATTTATTAATCTATTTCTTTATCGGTTCGAGTGCATGAAATTCATTGGAATCGTTGGGAACACTCACTACGTGCTCGTCTTCGGCGCCAGAGCTTTCTTCGGGAATCGTTTCCGGGAATACGGTGTCCTTTGGCGATGATACCCAAGAATTCTGGAAATAAAGTTAAATAAAATTTATTTTGAGGAATAGCTAGTGCTCTTTAATACATGGGAAGTCTACTAGAGTCACAATTTTAACAATTTGTATTATATACTTACATCTTCATCTTGCTGTTTGGTGGGCAAAGGTTTCTCAGCGCTCTGGTCCGAAAACGCACTGGCCGATTGACTGGGTGGACTTTCGACGTCTAAAAATTACATAATAAGTTACTTTGCAACGATCAAAGCAGTTTGTTTTTCAAGGAAATTTGTCAGAAAACATCGTGACTAATAAATATCGAAACATCTTCAACAGAGTATTACAGTTCCAAGTTACATAGCATCATTTTTATTTACAACGAAAATAGCTCACTTTCTCCGACGAACACGTCGTCAGACATCTGATGCTGTTTGGACGATTTGAAGGATCGGTTCCACAGAGCTTGCGGTTTGATTCGACAGTGAGTAGTGAAACAAGGAGTATCCGGATGACGGCACTCGTACATGGCCGACCATATCTTCAAACCGTTCTCCAATCGTAGATTAGTCTTGAAGTCGATGTCTTTCAGATGGTTGCACAGAGGCGCAAACAGATAGACGAACAGCTACGAAAAATAAAATTAGAATTACTATTTTAAGTTAAGTTTCAAGTGTAGAAGAAATTTCTTGAAATTTTTCTCCCCGAGTTTTTAAAAGAACCATACTCTTCTACGTACAGCTAATAACTTTTTAAGCTTTAAAATTTTAGGTTTAATAATTTTTAATGGATTAATAAAGGATTACTCACGCTCACAGTGGGCACAGAAAATAAATAATAAAAGGGATTTCCAGGATCGGCTTCGGTTTCAGCGCATTCTTCCGCAGCGTCGAGAAGTATCCAATGAAGAATGTAAAGGAGCGTCGTTTCCATCACTCCGAGGGTTTGGAAATCCTTCCTTGAAGATTAACGAAAGCAGTTGTCGCGTTAGGAATAAAGTAGTAACGTTTCTTAGAAAGGAGGCACAAAGGCAACTCACCTATTGTGCAGAAGATTGGCGGCGGCATGAAGAATATAGGGAAGGGCGGTTTGGATCAAATGCCATCGTGGCACGCTGCCCAGAATCAGGCTCAAAGAGGGTGTCAAATCATTGCGGAGATTCTGAACCAACACTTTCTCGAGCGACTGTCAAACAAAAGTTCCAAGGTTATTGCACGTTAGAAAGTAATCAATCAATATTCAATTTACAGTGCAATTTCCACTAATATTAATAATCTCTTCCTATAGAGATAGTAGTACGTTTATGGTTTCCAAATACTAACCGTGCAAGCTTCCTTTGTCTCCTGCGTATGCATTGAAACGCAATAAATTGAAATTAATATTCGATCGTTTAAGAAATAGCAGGACTATTTTTAAATAGTAAGAAAGAGGAATAAGAGGAGCACTTGCGACAATACTACGATGCAAAGCTATAGTTACACGTTTTGTCATTGCACGATTAACGAAACTACGTGTTTATTGGTGACGTCGTTGCTGAAATTGTTCGTAAACACATAGAAAAGTCAATTTGTTACGTTATTCTACGTATAAAATGTATAATGTGACGTTTGGAAAGTGAAAGCATTTCTACTCTCTTCGTTAGGCAACATGCTCATACGTTTGAAATACTTCCTATGATATTCCTAAGAAATTAGAAACTATCGAAACGTTCAATCTCTTCTCGTGTTATTGTTTTCTTAAGATACAGATAGACTTAAACAACGTAAAAGATGTGCAATATAAATACGCAGAGCAAGTTTCCTTTCCAATTGGAAACTACGTATGTTGGTATCTATTTGGGTTCTAAAAATATTAAACTACAAGGGAAATAGAGGATGTCAAAGCACGAAGTTAGGATGTAATAAAAGATGCAATCAAACACACAACGCAAGAGTAAATGCCAAAACGTTTATATTTAGAAAATAATCTTTTCGAAGCAGCCCTTCGTATTCGTATCGATAACATGCATGGAAACAATTGTACGTAGGTAATATTGTTCGTAAATAACAAACTGTTCCTAGTGGTATAATCAAAGTAATTAGAAAGCGAGTGTAAAGTAGGTTTGCAAATACGAAAACAAGCAGACATCAGGCTTAGCGAACTTACATGATGGCCTGGCGCGTGTTGACAGAACTGCAGGTGACATGTGGCAGCGTACAGGAGGTCACTTTGTTAGTGCAGGTCGGATAGGTATTAGAGCTGTCGAAATACTCGGGAAATGCCAATCGAGTAATACTCGGTTTAATCGAAGAAGTTCGATAGAACCGAGAAACTCGAATATACGAGTATTGCAACAGCCCTATTAGGTATTGGAAAACAAAGCGTGGGATATGGTTGACAAGGAACTTTTCACACGAAATCTCAATAAATTCGCGACCCATGATTTTTCACCCCTTTACGAATGAAAATAGAACGATATGGGGTGCACAATACAGTGGATGAAATTTCCATAAGAACGATTCGATGATTTACCAATAGAAGTTTATTTATTCTATAAATATATGTTAGTAGCGTGCGAATATCTTGCAAACACTGCTGTACAATCAAAATAGAAATTTAATCTAGACGATCCTGATAAATTTAAACGCTATTGGTAGAATTTCAGTGAAACTTTTGGGTTTGTTTCTTTTCCTGAATATACATACACATATTGCTCGTCTGGGTTCATCTTTTTAATTATTCGTAACTTGAAAATTAATCTACATATAGTACACACATTTATCTTTTGCAAACTTTCTTTCACAACTCGAGGAATGTCGACTAAAGTCAGTGTTAATTTTTACCGTGCATGACGCCTCGTGTAGCTTGCCCAATTTCGCGCGAATGAACGGTCTGCGAACATAAATACAATAGTGAACAATAACAGAAATATTTTACGTTAAATAATACTAAGTTGAATGTTGTGCAACAATTTCTATAATATTTACATCCCTTAATAAACTCTTTCTAACGTGTCCTTTAAAGGGGATGAAAATAAATGAAGAAATTCACAAAAATCATGATTATGATAGTATTAAACAATTATTTTTGCACTTATCAGAAATTCATGAAAAATTCAAGAGAATCAACGTTTCTTATTTACTGCTTTTTGTTACTATAATTCGAATTTATTTTTGAACGATAGTTTGGTGTCTCGCGATTGCTATAGGATACGTAATTACAATTATTGTACCTCAATTGTCGCCAAAGGAACATCTGAACCGGAATGGGCAAAGCCTGTTCCTGGAGGTTGCCATCGACAGACCGTCGTTTATCCATGTTTCTAGCATAAACGTCTGAAACCATTTTTTAACTCATTGATCGTTCGACGTGCGAATCGAAAATACGAAAAGGAAAGGATTCTTACCATACGATCGGACGAAAATTATTTATTACAGGGTGTCCGTTGATATGTAGCAGTTGGCCCACCAGCGTAGAATATTCCTCCCTTCACGTTCTATCGACATCGGCTGGTTTTTCTGCGTTGCAACAGATCGGAAACCTAGCCTCGACAACCGACAAATTAATTTCCCTTCGATATTACAACAAATTGTTTCCACTTGGTTTGGAAACGCGAACGTTTCTTACGTAACTACGCACCTGTACTATTATCTAAATACAACGGATCACGGATTCACCGAGAGTGAAGTATTTTTCTCCCTGACGAAGATGTTCGTACGCTTTTATCGAATCCATCGAAATTACCACGATTGCATTATTCGGTAGTCAGTAGCAGAATCACGTGCCGTTCGCCCTAGTGACACAGTTGCATCGTTCACGTCGGGAAGTACGCACTTTCCGAACGGGGGTTGCACCACCGCGGCAGGATCGTGACTAACTGAAAGACACAGAGGACGTAATTCTGTTGGAAAAGATGGAAATGCGCGCGCTGCGTTCAGAAAATCCAATGCGCCGGTCGTTTCATCGATCAGCCCAGGAATCTGTTACTCGGACCACCCTCCATTTTCTCGAGAGCGACCCACCCTTCCAACACCACCTACCAACCCAGTTACAAGGAACACTAGGCAACTGCCTCCCTCAGATTTTTTTTCAATCAAATTATTGACACGTTAACGTAGTTTCCAATTTTTTTGAAATATAAATTTCCTAGATCGACTAATAACTCAACAAAATCACCTGAGTTGTACCTTTAGCTCTTCCATTGAGGCTGAAACGCCCAATTTGTAGATGATATCCTTCGGCATTTGGTTGGCAGTACTTGAATTATCGCATAGTGCACTTGACCAATTTTGTGAGTTCAGATCTTAAAGCTTGTGAACCCTTCTTCGTGGTTCTTGATAATTTTTCTCTTTAATTATCGTCGAATTTATTATTCGAGTATAGGCAATACGTAATACTGTATGAAATGTAGTAAAACAATACGTACCGCCGAAATCCTATGCACTTTTGAGAAGAAAATTCCTTACTGAAAATATAATATAATAACAGTAATATTCCTTCTGTCGAATACGAATCTTCTTTCGCTTTATTCTTCTTTATTGATTCCTTACATTTACTATTTACATGTAATATATAATCATATATGTATATATTACTATTTTTAAGGACGGAATATTTTTGTACAATAAATATATTAACTTTCAATAACGATATACATGAATTGAGCTATAGTTAAGAAATATTTAAAATATTAAGTTTCTGCAAAGTTTTGAGCTGACATACAGTAAGGTTAAATACATCAATCGATGAAGGGCTGTTTGAAATTCTATCAACAACGGGTTAAATAATTAAAATTCGATAACGTCGAATCAATTAAAAATTAAAAATCGTAGTATGATCTGTAAGTAGGATGCCATTTGCGTATATGGACAGTTGGCTTTCTATTTTCCCATTGCGTCTGTTGCGTCGAAATATGTAGCATAATTGGTTCACGTCGTTGATGTTGTTGCGGTTCAATGGTAATGTCCAACTTCGGCACACGCGAAGCATGAGGACCTGAAAAATTTCTATCATCAGTCCATCGATCATTAAAGATGGTTCCATGTTTCTAAACACCGTGTTACTCGAAACTCATATCGAGAACTAATTTTACTCATTCCCAATTTGTCAGTTTATTCGTCTCGAACTTACATTCCAAATATGCAGCACTTCCTTTACGAACTAATAAAACTAATCATGGAACTCAGTAAACATTGCTAATCGATACATCCTACCGTTATTATTATGATTCGGATGAATGTTGGTCCAGATCGGTTGTCTGTGGCCTTGTTCCGGGAACCGGATATGCATGCCTTCCGAGAGTATAATGGTTCCTGCGCTCGACGAGGCGGAAGACGTTGCGTGGCCATTTTGGACAGTCCCGGACGAAGAAGCAGCAGCCCCGTTAACGAAACCAGGCGCTTGATTATTAAGGTTTCCTTGATTACCATGAACAGGATAATATTGGTTGACAGCTGCTTGACTTATAGAGCCAGCAACTCCTGACGGTCCCGCAGCAAATGACAACGATTGACTCTGCGAAACGGTACTGGAAATAAATTGCTTCATTATTTATAATCGAGGAGCGCTTACAGAAAACTGTGTAAACGCCAAAGTTACAAGGAACGTGTTATTCTGGGACTTCCATCTATCTTAAATTGTTGATTATACCACGGCTATTCTAATAATAAAAACGTACGGATGGCTGAAGCTGTTGCTCTCGGAGTATCCAAAGCCTTCGGGACCTACTTGGAAGCCCAAAGAGTGTGCATTGTTTCCTGTGTTCAAGTTGATATTTGCCGTGATCGGAATAGATAAAGATCGTTCGTTCTTCACGTCGGATTTTTCGTTCACTTGCTCCGGTATGAGTTCCGGTGGCGTGTTCCATCGTCGTTCGTTCTCCCCCGCAAGAAATGCGCGATCATCTACGGATTGAGACGCATCAGAATGTCTTTGTTGCTTACAGATTTATCGCGGTTCGATCACCGTACACTCGGAAATTTACGGGACGAGAATGCATCGCGCGAACCACATATCTTCAGCTTATGGAAATAGTAATTTTTTACCTGCCCACGCGACCAACAACACTAAACACACTGGTACGATGCAGAGACTTGTTCTGGCCATGTCTAACAGAGTTCTGACTTCTCCGTGCCAGCTCTTCGTCCTTTTTCAATAAGTATGAACGACCTTAGAGGCCTTATTGATATTCAGCGTGTGTCCATCGACGTAATACTCTTCGAACAAACGGAGTTTCGATCGCACGATGAGTCGAACGGCACGTAAATAAAAAAATGCGATTTTCGGCGAACAGCCATCAATTTGGGTTAATGTAATCTTGAGAACGAAAGTAGGCAACGAATTTACAATTTATCGAACACTTTCTAGAATTTACTATCCAGTAACAAATGTGAAGCAATTTATTAAGGATTTTACACGGTTTTCTTTTGGTCTGATTAATTGAAATTATTGAAATGTTTGTTTCTTTTTTAACCGTATTAGTTTCGTGGATACTGAATATAAATCTAGAAAACGAAACTGACGTCACGATCTATAATTATTTCAGTACTGATTGACCTTGTTTTCCGCAGTGATTTAGAACGCATTTTTCCAATCAGATTTTCCAGATAATTTTACGTTAATCGAAATCGATCTACGGTTTTAATGCAGTTACACGTATCAAAAGATAACAGACGAAACAAGAGGTCGTTACTTTCACCGGATGAATTGGTTTGAAGGTCCCACGAAGGTCATGCTATTAGACACGATCGAATTTACTTCAATGTTATTTACAAATTTTATTACAGTGCCAATTTTCATTTTCGTCTAGAAATTTTCAAATGATTAACATTTAAACCTTATTATTCGACGATAAAAATAATTCATGTCTTATTATATAAATCGTAGGTGTTTAAATGTATTAGTAACAGTCGACCTTTCCTTTCTTGGATCCTTTTCCAAAAGTGGGTACATTAATAAATAAAAATAAAAATTTCCTTCCCCCACTTCTCAAAAGTGGGCTTATTTATCTTGCGCTGTTCGTTATTCTTCTTGGCAATTTGAAGAACCATTTTCTCTTTCAGTTTCCTTCCTAATTTCCGGTCTGTAAACCATTCTCAACCTGCGGTTTCGCTAACATTGGCATTGTTTCATCCATTTCAGGCTCGTTCACAATCGTAGTAGTACTCTGTGAACCGTCATTTTCTATCGGTGTCAGCGTCGATTCTTTCCTTTCGCCCACGCTGCCGCCATTTGTCGTTTCAGGAACACTTTGCGCCAAGTCTTTCTTCGTATCTCCAGTCGCGTCAACTTTTTCTTTCCCCTTTTCGTCCTTCGTATTTTGAGGTTGCCCTTGCGTTTGATCGTTGCTGGTTCCTGGAGCCAATGCAGCATCGCAAGGTGTCTTCTTAGTAGCTGTTGAATAAACACATTTTAAAAATTATGATAGATCGTTGAGTACGTCTGTCACTCTTATTGCTTGCAATTGTTGTGGCGTTACCTTCGGTGAATTCTTTAAAAAGTTGGCGAATTTCTTTCTGAGACTTCTCCAGCGCCGAGATCTTCTTTCCCAAAGCAGCTATGGCGTCATCGTCCTCGTCTTTAAACAAACCACTTATCGAAAATGTCGGCATCCAGGAATTATAGGAACGGGCCTGAACCGTTGATTCTGGTTTGACCGTCCTTGTAACTCGACTAGTTTCAATATTGACTGGCCAACGGTTTGAGAGCGGGTTACCTGAAACACACATAGACATAGTTTGCCATAATCGCGATGGGGATTTGGTTCCTTCGACTTCTTAACGCCTCCCGCGCGCCAAAATTCAATCTCAACATTTCGATGGCGGTAATTAGATTCAAAATATGTCGAGTTAAACACGATTATTAGTCGAATTCGAATTAACGCGGACGCTATGCCTGTTTTATTTCTGTCTCGTGGAACGTGGACATCTTTGTACAGTACTATTATACATTACAACATTGTTTGAAAATTATGTGCGTCATTGGATATCCACGAACTGTCAGGCGATCGGGCATTTCGTGGCATTAAATCATCGGAACGTACGATCGATCATAATTTAATCGACTTTACGTTTCCTTATTAAATGATGTAAACGCATTTCTCGGTTTTTAGTTAAACACACGAATGATTCACGTTACTCGTATTCTTGAAAAACACGCTTTAGTCATTGTTATCGATTGCACGGCATATATCGTCGAATATCGAAGGTGTCGAGACTGTCGTCGGTTTGAATTAGCTGCATGGATATCAATTATTTTAAACGAATAGCTCGAATAATTTTAATGTTAAACACTGCGTAATTTGAAAACGATCGCGTTTAAAAATGGAATTAAGCTACATCCGAAGTAATAAATAACAAATAGGCTTATAATTTCCAAGAATATTGATAAAAATTACCTTTGACATCGCGTTGCAACGCGAAGAACATCGTGAATATCAAAACTATCACTTTCATCGTGATGTCTTTCAAAGTTCGTCGTTACTTCCTCACAAGTTACACAAAAACGAAGCCTTTACTGAAGCTTCTGCCTTCGATGGTCGATTTATATACCTTTGTTGAACCCATTAACAGGACCCATTATTTTGCTTACCGGTAGATCCTGTCCTGACCATTAGGAACTGCGTTATCTTTACGATACTAAGGCATTTCTGGTGCATATTGTTTTCACTTATAATAAGTGGCCTCGAAACATAGGCGTATCGGTTCACCTAAGGGTTTCTTTTATTCCAAAATGTACTTATCGCGATTGATAACGGTAATGCACAAGATTTCTCGATTATCGTCTCTTGCGTATCGAAACGTCGTCCTCTTAGCACTCTTTGAAACGAGGAAGCGAAAGATTGGACGAACATGGCATTTGCAGGGAGACGGGAAGCGAATTTCGCGCCGAGAAATATTTAAATTACAATGTAATTACCCATTAATGTTAACAACTTCCTCCTGTCTTGGTGGCAAAAAATCTCTTTTTGGTTACCTGAAATAATTACACGGTAGATGGACAGAAATTTCCGATTTCAATGTATCGTTTCGAGAGAAGGAGATGTGCCAATAGGTTTTTCTACCCACTGTACATGCTCGAGTCGTAGCTAGGTTACATGTCTTGACATTGAACCCGAGAGGCAGATGTTCCTCGCCTTCAGAGACAATGGACGCCTCCGTGAAACGGAACGAACGGCCGTTCCGATGCCACGGCGAATTAATACGCAGAAGGTAATCAACTTTCGCGATTGGGTATTCCCCGGCAGCGTCATTCGGCCGTTTCGAGGCAAGAAATTTATCTAGCACCAGCACGATCAAGGATTTACGTAAATTTTCTTTGATTCAAGTCAGTGTGAATTATCGAACAAACTGTTTACGCGAAATTAATAAAAATTTGGCTGGCCAGTAGAAAACATTTGTCGATGTAGAACGCCTACCGATGCAGACAGTCAAAGGCAAAAGTATTCGTTGGAGATTCCGTTTGAACGAATTATTAAGTAATCAAGAGATTTGTTTAAATTTGATTACGTCAGCTGCACGATTTCGAGCGTTATTTTGATGTAATATAATAGTGCAAATATATAAAAATGTACTACGATTGCTGGAACAGAGCAAGTGTCTATGTTAGTATGCATACTCGAAGGTATTGACTCTCAATTAGTAGAACGTGGCGTTTCCAGTGTCATTTCACCAACCGGAAGTCTAGAACCGTAATATATGCCCCGTAACTACGCGACAGATTTAATGTAATAGTATCAGCTTTTCTCATTTAATTTGACATTTCTTTCCATCAACGTTAGTCCTTTGGGAGTATCTCTATCGATCATCCAAATTAAATCGTTAATGGGATTGTTCATCGCGACCAAGAGCGATCTTTCGTGAATTACAAATTTTTCCGGAAACTTATGCAACAATGTTTATTCTAGCGAAGGGACCGCGTCGTTAATGACCGTTTCCACGAACGTAGGTGCAAAAGGTATCAATTTGTTACCTGCTACCCAATCATTAATCAACCATACTATCATCCTAATCGATTCATCGATCTAACCAATCGTGCAATACCAATCGTTTGCTTATTCATCTTTATGCACGATTTTGTTCTTCTCGAAAATAAAAAAATGCCGAACGACTGGCCTCAATTATCTTCGATCGCTCGTCACGCAAAACAGGATGTGAGAACAATTACGTTTCGACGTGGCGATTATTATTTATCGCAGGAGCGTAATTCTTCGATAGGAACAACGAATGATAAGTCAATTCATTATATTTTAAACATTGCGATTCGCTTCTTCGAAGATGTCAATAATTGAATCTCGATCGTTAGCCAAATGAAAATTGACGAAAAAAATGACACAGTCGAAATCTGTGATTCGATCGAACGATAATCATTGTCGAACGCCGTTTAACAATGACGCAAGCAATCATTAAAATTTCTGTCGGAACCGAACGGGACTTCTGAACGAATATTTTAAACCGACGCGTCTTCCGCTACATTTTCTAAAACCATTTTCCTCGATATATTCGAAGCATTAATTCACAAACATAACAGTAAAATTATTTACTATTTGCTTCGATCTTTTTCTTCGGTATCACGGGTTTATCGGAAACGATGCAAGAATTGCAATGGATAAAACGTGATAAAGAGAAAAACTAGATTTCGATATACAATACGTAATAGTAGCAAGGTTAGTAGATTATTTTACAAAGTCAATGCGAATTACAGATCTTGTTTTCAATGCAAAGTAAACTGTACACAGTTTATAAACGCGAATCGAAATAATTTATTTAGGCTCTTGGTTTGATATTAAAACTTGATCTTTCCAAGTCTATTTTAAGTTCCCCTCAGCATAATTATTCAGTTGAAACTCTTTGGATCGATATGAATTCTGACCATTATAATGGAACGTTTTAATAACGTAATAACAAATAGTAGGGGCTCTGCTACATTTCGTTCCATGTGAAAATGTTCGTCTAACTTTTTATGTAAATCGTAATTAAAACATATTTTCCAGCGTACGAAAATTGTTTTCGATCGCAGTGTTCACTTTTTTTTCTCACAAGTGATAAAAAATGGAACGAAAGAAAATCGCCGAGCTCTGAAATAAATTGTAAACACGATATCGTAGTTCGTAGAACTTTTAACGCGCGCGGAAAGTGCGGAAGCGACCGGAGGTGAGGAAGCAACGACGAGCGAAGACTATATAAGATGACGGAGGCGCCAATTGAGTCAGTCATTCCCGTGCAAACAGCGATAACGTCAGGATCGTTCGAATTCGTGAATTCCAGTAGTGACAGTCAGTGCAACAAGTATAAATTTCCTATTACGAGCGCTGTTCCGATCGATTGTTTCCTATTGAAATGGATATCAGGATCGTGGCGTTGATCGTACTCGTTGGCATCGTAGGATCTTTCAGCGAAGCACGTTCAGCATATGTCAGGATGCGTAGAAGTGAGTAGTCGCTCGAGTACACGCACAGACACGCCTGCTTTGTAGGAGCAATTATGGAGAAACTGTACTTGCCGCTAGCACGTGAATATGCACGAACTTGTTGCACGTGAACACTATACTTTGTCTTTCCCAGGACTGGAGAGTTATCGAATATTTCGAACGTTTCTGTGATCCACATACTCGATTAATATTATTCGAACGCCGTTTAAACGCTCGAGTATATTGACATCGGAATATTAAGCAATGTGGACTATAAATGAAATTCATCGACCTCGAAATAGCGGTTCACGAACAAAATAAATAAATTGAAATAAACGTAGAGCTTCGAAACTTTTGAATATTGTTTGTCAATTTTAACTATTTCAAATAATTTATATTCTTGAATTTAAATTTGAATTTGAGTTTGAATTTTAAGAAAGCTTTTGACTTTGTACTGGTCGTTTGTATTTTACTTTTCTAAATTAATTTTCTTTTTCTTTTTTATTTCTTCGTTCAATAATTTTGTCTGCTTAAGAAATATACGAATATCGAATTATTCGAATACTCCCAGGCCCAGTCTTGTGTCGATAAAATCCGTACTAGTAGCTAATAATATGTAAATAAAGAAAAGCCATCGTCGACACGGCAACCGGACCGATTTAAATATAATCGTGACGCAATATTTTGTTTGCAATTACGCTCTTTAATTAACACGTTCGTAGATGAATACGACTCGTAGGAGTGTTGCTTAACAGCCTCAACGGTTCGAGTATCATTTCCAAAGAAATCGTCTTCCATTGCGTAAGTCGAGAATAATAAAAATTGTGTCCAACAATAAGTTGCGTAACGTTCGCTGTGCATTTAAACCGGACTCGCGACGGGACACGGAAATTTTCGGATAATTGCGAAACGTTAATAGCGAAGTGTTAATAAATTTTCGACGGCCAATGGAAACCGTTGCGAAGGATGTTTACGTTTATCGATGGCGAGAAACAGGTCCGCGAGCTCTGATTTATGGCGATGGAAGGATTACACGAGAAGCAGAAATCGGTTATTTGAAGGAGAACCGTACGTCAAACACATTTGCAATCATTTTTTGCGTTCGACTAAACTGGTCGACAGCGAGGAGTTTATACGATCGATGATTTCTTTGGAGAGATAAAAAACGTTAGCGCCTCGATTTAAATATATTCAGCTACCATTCTATTAACAATTTACAAATCGAGTTCTAGAATCAGTAAGTTACGAATAAATAAATAGTTGACCTTGTATTAAATTGAACTTCCTTGTTAAATTTTTATTAATACTGCAGAATATGCCAAGTGTCGATGTTAAAGAAACATCGGTTGCATAATTCGTAATAATCGTCGTCGAAAGATGGTTTTAAAATAACCGGTTACCGCTTAATCTGTGTAAAAATGAGCGGCGTATCGATAATCGATCATTTCTCGCATGTGTAATCACTGTCACTTCTCCAGTGCACTCACTTTTCTGTGTAAGCGTTGTGCATGTAGTGTGTACGACGAACGACGATAACTTGTCGCGACATTTCTGTGAACCGTGACCTCGTTTACTTTCTACCTTGAACTCTACCACGATACTTTCTTTCGACTTCCTTCGCTTGTATCATTTCTCGTCACGCACTCCGCAACATTATTTGATAATTATTAAAATTCTTAAGTTTCTTAAAAAGAAAGTTACCGTTCCTGTATTTTTCTCAGTTTCATTTCGATCGAACGACCACACGTCGACGTTAGCAGTCTCATAATTTCTAAATCTGTTGGACAACGTCTAACCTTCGTTTATTTCCTGCTCTGCGACTAACGTTCTTCACTTTCCACTCTACAGCCGTCCGCGTCCCATTGTACGTGTCGGTTGGGTAAATCCCAACGTCTCCGAACGAGGAAATTAGCAGGTCTGGGTTAGGTCCGTGAAATTATCATTCGAATATGTGTTTGGCCGAGTCAGTGTCGCATGGAAATATTTCCTGCATGTCTCTATGTTACTCGAAAACAGTCGATACCCTCGAACTGCACGGAACCACCATAACCGTCGGACTAAAGTTTCAAACGGAAAGAGATACTTCTGTTAACATTTATGTGTGTCGAAACTATCTTTTCACATGCATGTTGGTGAAGGAGCTGGTGAGGCCAGATGCGCTCACGGAATCTGCTGGATAAAAGCATGTCGTCGATAACAAACATGGATCCGCAAATATCTAGCAACGCGTTTGCCTGGGAACAGTTAACGATACGAACGTTGGTGTTTTGTTTCTTTTCATCGGCGAAGATGGATTGGAAGAGAGTGTCATGGAATTCGACGGGCCGTCGAGGACGAGACGAGAATCCGTCGATTCGAGCACTGTCGAAAGCACCGCTACGCCTAAGTCCACCGCCTCTGCACGCAGCACCAGTCCCGCGATAACCACTAAAAAACCAGATCCCACGACCGAGTCCTCGTCCAATTCAAGTCCTACGACCAGTCCCACGCCTGGCTCGAGTTCAACAGCACCGAAATCGAGTCCTACGACCGATCCAGCGACGACCAAGTCGGAGGAGACCGCCGCGACGACGCCTGCGCCAAAGAAGCCAACGGATCCTGGAAAATCAAAGTCGACGACCGCGGCGCCGGCCATAGGCTCGCGGATCGACCCGTCCAAGGACGAGCCGCCGCAGCCCGATAAGAAGCCTGATTCGAAGTCTCCTGGGAAACCGATGCTATCGAAGGCGAATCCTACCTATCCTACGTACCCAACTTATCCGTACAACCCTTTCGTCGGGTCAAGTTACGGACCTGTTTACGTGTCACCTTACGGTGATTCTACTTTCAACTCTATACCAGGCCCTGACAGCTATGGCTGGACCTCGAGCAACAGCGGTGGGTCTGGCATGGCGTCGTCTTTCGCTAGTTCCGGAACTTTTGGCGCTCCAAACTACGCGAAACCGTCGATAAACGACCGTGGAGCATTCGTCGACAACACGCCACAAGCAGCCAATATACCCAACTATATTAACCCTGGAGGATTCGGTTACTTTGGAGGAGGTAATGTTCAATGAGCTGGCAAACTCAAACTCAAACTCGAGGATTTCATCTTGAAGACTGTCGGGGGAATATGCATGCATGCGCTGTGACGATCTGCGTTTTGGGGGAATCGATGCCATGCGGGGGATGGCGAGAAACGAGCTTCCCTTTGGTGACGATAAGATTAACGAAACGGTCTCGTCTTTCGAAGCATCTCTTGGGAACGCAGTTTGTAGAGCTATATTCCGGAGCTCTATTCCGAAGTTAGAAAATAATTCTATAGGATAGTTGTACGCTGTTTGACACGTTCGATTCTATTACTGTAGTTTTCAGCGCGTGCTGAGCGATCAAACTTCAGTGTCGAAAGGGTAACAATTGCATTATCGTGGAAACGTTATAGAATGAGAAATGTGTTGTCGGTTCTAATCAAATAAATTATTTAAATATTTCCTGATTTTTCATGAACATTGATTCAACACGTTTTCTTGTAATCTCTGTACGAACGTATCCACACGCCACGGCGCAATCACACGAATTTCGAGGAGAGTAGGAAGATTTTGCACGACAGTTTATGGTCTTCGAAAACATTCTTGACACGTTTTTTACTTTTTACAGACGCTCCATTTTTCGATCCAGGTTTCGCGTTCCCCACCTACGATTTTAATAGCCTTCAGCAGCAAATGCAGGACAATTGGAGACGATTACAGGACCAGATCCAAAGACAGCAACAACAGTACGTTTCAAAGCTTCAGTAAATATATTTTTGATCGAATTACGCGAAGGAGAGGTAAAGTTTTTACGCGGGTAAAAATTTCGAACAATAGACAAAACTAATAATTTATTTTCTACGTTCCATACGTTTAATTACTGTTATTTCAACAAAAACTTGACTCAATTATTCGACGAATTTTAGTTCTTACGTGAACACGTTTCCTGTCATTGAAAAGAATCATTAATCTTTTTACAGCACTTGAATAAACTTTGTTCCTCGTCGAGGAAACATGGTACTATTATCTTTTGTCATTTGTCAGTTGTGAATACAATGTAAACGTGGTGAAGTAATGGGTGACAATCAACAATGCATACGATGAGTCACAATAATTCGCTGAGCAAGCTAATAACTCGAAGTGGTCGAAGTGTTGTCAATTTAAAAGCGAATGAATATTTCGATGAAAACTTTTTTAACTTTTTGGCAAATTAAGCTAGTTTTATTCATTTACTACTTCCACGTTTATTTCTTCATGCGATCTCACGTTTGTGGCTTATATCGAGGGATTACTGTACTCTTTTGAATCGTAAAAAAGAATCAATTGAATTTAAATCGACTTGTATCGTGTGAGTTAATACGAGTTCCTTTTTAACAGGATCTTTGATACAGCTAATCGCATAAACACCGATGCAGCCCAAGGTACTAGCAGTTCTAGCAGTACTAGCAACACCAACTCACAGAGTGCAGTTTCCAGCATCCAATTAGGACCTGGTGGTGGTTACCACGCTGCTGTACTCAATCCGGTATATTTTTTGTATTATTCACTCAAACAATATTTATAATTTTGGTCAGCAACGAATGATATAAAAATTTTTACAGTACTAAACCATATTTTTTATTTTTTAGGGTGCCCCTGGAGTAGAGTCAAGATTCGCTGAGGAGCTTCCACCACCGTCTGGAGGCAGTTATTCAGTGTTCACTAGCAGCAGTAGCAACACAATGATTGGTCCAGATGGCAAACCAATCTCTCACAAGGTTTCGACAACCGGTGTCAATGACAATGGAAAAGTTCATTTCCGTACCGTTGAAGTATAAGAGATCCTGCTAACTATGAAACAACAACAGCTTTTATCGAAACACACTCGATAAAACGCAGAATTTCTTATCCTTTCTACATTTTCTTCCCTTTGATTCAAGGTCCTCTATAACTCAGGTTTATAAACAATACTTTAATCGTTTACTTGTGAAATATATTTAATCGAATGCTATAAAAATACTCTATGTATTTAATAAGTACAATTCAGCGTAGAATTGTGTTTCAATCGATCTAGATAATGATTGCCGCAAGTAAAGAGATCTTTGGATAATTTTAAACTTACAGGCTAGCACGCGCTGACTTGCGTTCGAAAACCAATATTACCGAAAAATCGATGCCCAAGAACTCATCGTCCTTTCCTGTTAGCCGATCATTGTACGATAACTGTTATTCTACCCACCTAGTTATTTAATGTAGGTATAATTAATTTGCGTTTTAAGATACGCAACTCTTTGCGCGCCTGTCTTTCCCCGTCTGAAATTCCCTTCTTGTGAAACGAAAGTCAAAAATATACCATTATTTGATACTGTTCGTACGTTTATTACACTGGATAATAATATTTAAGACGAAACGATCGAACGTCCGCGATACATTGCATTTTTATTAATTGTTGCCTTGAGACTTGCTAAGCGGCGGTTCGATCTTATCGTCCACAACAGGTGTACCGAACGACCGTCCGCCATAATTTGAGAATCTTCTGCCTGCAAATTCTATCGGATGATGATAATGCCAGGTAATTTGAGGTCTTTGGAAATTCCTCTGGCCCTGATACCAAGGTTCACCGTCACGATAACGAGTTTGAATCTGTAATACGTTTTATTCGATTTAAATAGTTTCTCACTGAAAATGGAAGGACCATTTCCAGTGCTAAATTAATTGGTCGCAAAGCCACTGTTTGATGTTTGATTCGATTAGAAATTGTGTTATTTGCCTGTGGAATGTTGTACGAATGCGTCTTTGGACGAAAAGCACCCTCGCGTCGGAAATCGGGGAGGTGGAAATCACGATCTTCTACGCCGCGAACTCCATCGATCACTGGAATATCATTTATCGTAGGTCTCTCGGTTTTTGCTATTACTTTCAGATGCACGTCGGTTACGATGTTGCCATCCTCGTCTCGATCGGTAGACACGGATATCTTGCACACGCCACTTTTGCACGCGTCGGTGCTTGGTTTCATTGATTTCCCATTGATAACGATTTGAATGTTATCAGTAATATCTGGTTGCTTCGTCGGATCATCCTAGAAAATGTTTAATTACCAGCGTCCTACTTGGACAACGTTCAGAAAAATATTTTTATGCGAGTTGTATAAAATTTATACCTGCATAAAGTGCATTGGATTCGAAATAATTAAATTCAAAGGTATGGATAAAAATATGCTAATTAAAACAAGTTACTTGGAAGGAAGAGGGGAACAGACTCCATAGCAAGATTAGAATATTAAACAGCACTGTCCAAAGCGACAAATTTACTCACTTGTACCAAATCGCTTTTCAATATCTTCGAATCGTCGGATTTGATAAAATCGAGGCTCTCTGAATTGTTAACTTCGTTCAAATCCACGACTGCTTTCGGTTCAGAATCGTTCGAAACAAGTTCATCCTCTTCCGAGTGAAAATAGATCAACGGGGAAACAATATCCGTGCACGACGCTAAATTTTTCGACGCAAGTGTCACCGAAAGAATGACGAGAACAATCCTTCTCATCTGTTTCTCCATTGTTTGTTCAACTGGCATTGTCTTTTTTTCTTTAGGTGTCTTTAGCGTCGCGCAAAGAGGCCTCTTCGAGGAAGGGATAAGTATTCCGACAGGATGTGTATAGCATAACGACGATAATGATTACCGTGTAGCCTTGTACCATTAGCAACGACATCGCGAATTAGGCGATAGGTGGCAGGCAGTCCAATGTCTCTGATATTCGATCACAGACTAGGTATACGAGTAGACTTTACACCATAGACGAAATATACGAATAGACCTTTCACTTTATGAACTTTCGTGGCCCAATTTGACTGCCATACCGACCTGAAAATTCGGGGGTGATTTTAGTCCTCTTCTCATGTCAGTTGAGAAACTATTCACTGAATTAATATTGATAAGCAAATAGCTGTATTGTTGCATAAATACATGTGAGTTGATTATGGAAGAGATTAAAAT
Source organism: Colletes latitarsis (assembly GCF_051014445.1). Lineage (NCBI taxonomy): Eukaryota > Metazoa > Arthropoda > Insecta > Hymenoptera > Colletidae > Colletes > Colletes latitarsis. The sequence continues at coordinate 18,560,236 of NC_135135.1, read as the reverse complement.
TTACTTCTGAATCTGTTGGTAACGTTGGGAATGACACGAAAATGGTAATGGGGTTTTGAGACCCCATAAAAATGGTCCGAAAAAATACATTGGGTGAAAGATCTACTCGTATACTTTGTCTCTGACAATACTCTAGAATCTTTGATGAATTAAAACTAATCTAGCGAAGAAGCTCTATATTTATGATGACCTATGCAAAGCGGATCGCAGCCTAATTTGCTAATACTATTTAGTTTTTAATTAATAATTGTATTACCCAGCTAAGAATGATACGATTATTAATTAAACGCTAAATAATATTACCCAGGTCTCACCACGTGGAGGTTGCTGCGAACGGAGACCCGCCCTAACCGATTCCCAACCACCCTCCATTAATAAAGATCTTTGGTGACCAACGATCGTTGGTCGAAGAAGAAACAAACGAAAGTGTAACTAATGAAAGATGCACAACCAACGAAAAGAGTTGAAAGAATTTTCAAAAGAATTTTTCTTCCGATAAAAATAACCTGCCTAACATAAAACTCAAGAAACAATTCTAAATTCGCAGCCATTAGCTCGGTGTCACCCACGAAGAATAACTTTTCTATCGTGGGTGACACCGATTACCAGGTCCCACCACGAGGAGGTTGCTGCGAGTGGAGACCCGAAGGGAGATAGATGGAATCAAAGTTCCATCGATCTCCCTTTTACATTCTTACAAGCTAGATCACTAAACTAGAGAGATAGAAGGAAGCAATGTTCCTTCGATCTTCTAGTTTAGTTGTACCAAGTAATTATTTCGTTTAAAAAGGAGTGAAGCTAAATTATGGGAGACGCGACGCGACGCGATGCTGAACCGTGCAGCAGATCTTCGGATCGAATCGACACTACCCTTGGTAGATTGATTTCTATTTCTAGAAATCGATCTATCATTGGCAGGCGACTAGATCTTTCGGACAAACTGGACGGCCGATCACATGTTTCGTTTGACGAAACAGTGGTGACCGAAGCAAGAAACGAGAGAACGAGTCGAGAGAAGCTACTTGTTAAATAATTACTTGGCAATATTGGGAGACATACAATAGGGACTTAAAATTAACGTCGAAGCTCAAGTCTAGTCAAGTTGAAGCTAAAATTCGGACGATAGAAGGAAACAAAGTTCCTTGGATGTTGTACCAAGCAATTATATGGTTAAAAAGAGGGATGAAGCTAAATCGTGGGATACCCGACGCGACGCGATGCTGTACCGTGCAGCTGATCCGAGGATCGAACCTACTGCCCTTGCTAACTCGATCTCAACAAGAAAACAGAGAACTGCAACCCCGAATCGAGGTCTCCATTTCTCCAACGCAACCCGCCGGGAGCCCGAAGGACCCGACTTAGGCTGTCTGACAAAGAGAGAGTACCTGAGACAGGGTCGACTTCCGCTGGAAGGTATGCGTTTCCGCAGAATACGGAAACTCCACACCTTCCAGCGAAGTGCCGTTTTCCCTCAATCAAGCTTACCAAGGGAAGGCGATTAGATCTTTCGGACCAGATACACGGCCGATCACATGTTTCAATCGATGAAACAGCGGTGACCGAAGCTAGGAACGAGGGAACGAGAAAACGAGAAGCTACTTATTGAATAATTGCTTGGTAGGACGCGGAAATATGTACAATAAAGAAATCTTCGACGTTAAATTTAAGATTCGCGACGAAGCTTAAATCTAATCGACTTAGAACTAAATGTCCCTCGGCGGTTGTGGCGTACTCCCTCGATGTCCCTGTGAATAATCTGAAACTAAAATTGATACCCATATTAGTGACATACGAAAGGAAATTTAATAACCACCATGCAAACTAGACGAAGCAATGGAATAATTAGTCGTGCTGATGTACCTAAGAATGAAAATCTATAAGATTCTCGATGTTAGACCTACCTAAGGAAATGTACAAAATTTACACATAATAAAACTAAAGTATTCTACCTATACTTGCGTAACGAGAGTATAAAGTCGAAGTAAAATAGTGAATGATTACAAAAATTGTCCGAAGAACCATACAAACTTCAAAGACGAACAGAAATAAAGATTGCAAATCCAACGCAGAATTGAAAATCCAACGATGAAATCAAAGAACGAAAACACCCAAGAATCAAACAAAATAGAATAAGAATAACAATCTTATTCTAATTCATGAAATAATATATAAACAAAATACATAAAATAATATGGAAACAAAAATGGTACATGATCCAACACAATTATGTTAATTCAAAAAATAAGTCAGAAGTAGAAATAGAGGAGAAAAACATAATAACCAGATAAAACCGGACAATAAAACAACACCGAATTATGACCAAACAAATAAAATAAACCGGCCAATTTTGTGATAATAATATAAATAAGTAAAGTGGGCTTGCTACTTGTTGAGCATTAGTTACCATTACCAAAGAAGCAGCACCAAAGGTCCAGCTGTAACATAAGAAACGATTCGTAATTTAGCAAAAGCGATGGACAGTTCCATAACGTTCAATTGGTATCAAACGACAAAATAGAAGTGGGGAGAGCAATTTTAAATAGTTCTTACCAGTGGTCATCACGGTCCGGCACTGGTCAGTAGTGGTCAGTAGTGGTCAGTAGTCGGATCTGCACCGGTCAGCACTGGTCAGTAGTGGTCAGTTCTGGTCAGCCCTGGTCACTCCTGGTCACTCCTGGTCACTCCTGGTCACTCCTGGTCCCCCCAGTGGTCACCGCTCCACGAATGGCCTGACTTTGGCCCGCGAGACCCGATTCCCCTGGATGCTCCAGGGGTACTGAAGAATTTGTCCAGCGGTAGTCTTCGAGTGGGGAAGTCGAAGAGTGGGGAGACAGTGTCAACGTGAAGAGTTAAGAACCGCTTGGTCTAGAGAACAACGCTATTTCGATTGGTCCCAGCTCTTGACCATTTCTAGATCTTCTCTGGACCTTCGCTGACCTTGATGTCAACCTCACTGATGACCAGCAGTGACCATAAGTTAGTCATTGTTGATCATCGACCCATTAAAACTATTACGAAGATTAAAGCCTTCTTACGAGGATCCCCTTACAATTTGATGCATGATCATTTTAACATTTTGTTCCCTTTGGAAGAGTGTATTTCATGTTATAAAACACTCATGGTACAGCGATACTGTTCATCCCACTAACGATAGGTCTATTCTTTACCTCGTTTATGTTTAATAGGTAAACATGGGTTGGAAAATAAAAATGCCTGGCCAGTTGAGACTCAAAATCCTATCTCAGCGGCTGTCCCTATCCACCACCTGGGGATGCGCCACGTAGGGGTTCACCTCACCCCCCGCATGGACAACCAAACTTTAGAGAAAAAAATTCGAGTAGGTGGACTTTACCGACGAAATTAAAAAATTTCAAATCATTCTGAAAAAATTATTTTTAGTTGCGGGGATCGATTACAATCATTTTTGGTGAATACACATACCCTCGAAATCCTACGCATTTTTGAGAAAAAAATTCTTCCCCCGAAAATACAATGTAAAAAAACCTGGTGGGAAAACGTCCAAGTTTGTCGTCAAATAATTTGCTGTCTTCGATGCTAGATGGCAGCCATTTTTCTACCTTTTGTGTCTCGAGAAACTTTTATTATTCTGATTCGATCTTTAAACAATTTCCGTTGTTACGTATCCTAGTAATAAACAAAACATTAACTCCAATTCTTCTAACATGCCAAACCCTAAATTCTACCATAGGCTAAGTATATGAGCGTTGTGGTGTAATTTCATTTCCTACCGCCATAAGCGTTATGATCGCCTTCTCGATTCTCAGTCGGATAGAAAGTGAAATCGAAAAACTCGACAAACTTGGATGTTCTGCCGTAGATGACGGTGCAATCCTTCGTCCAGAAGTACATTCTTTTTTATTATTGTGGGTAAAGCTTTTATAAATAAATTAAATTGACGAGTAAAGATATTGGATTAAGAATTTTGTACCTGTAGTAGTTAACACTTGTTAAATTTGAGTATATTTGTATACCTGGATCTATGGACTCAGTCGGTAAGCCTTCAACCATTTTTTTTTTTAAAAAGACACGCGAATAATTCGTTGATTATTAAGTGTTTTACCGATCACTATCGCTAATTATAATTACAAACGAGAATGAGAGCATTTATTAATCGTTGACAGATCAATAGTACCATAGAGTGTTTGCAATTAATTGGATTTATGTAATTTCAGTGACTTCGTTGAATTAACTATTTAAATTATATCAAAGTAATGATCGCGTGAATTACTGCACGTATAATTAATGGCAACGTATAGCTGAAAAATTTCTAAGAATTTAATTTTCATTATTTATAATATTAATAATGTTTTACGTAACCCGATTAATAATTTCTTATTTCAAATAATATGTCCATGAGGCTGTTTAAGACTTATTTATTTATTAAATTATATTCATCGAATTACAAGCAATTTAATCACGCGAAGAATATTTTTTAATCGAAGGAAACGTTTCTGAAATTGATTAAATTGATTCTGAAATTTGCGTACACTGTTGATACAATAACACTCGATTATTTTTTTATTATTATTATATTTGCCAATTTCTACCGCATTAAGGTTGCTTTATCGACAATTACGAACAACACGATCTTTCTTTTTGACTGTTCCATCGTTAATTACTCATCTCCGATCGACAAGCATTTGTATCATTATTCGCGTTGCGTTTACAATGAATAATTGAGATCCCTAATCAAATATCAACAGAGTTCTCCGTTCGGCGTGCAGCTCGAATTGCAATATTTATCCTGAGGGATACGAAACGGGCACGGTTCACCGCTGTTACGTACGTTTCTGTATTAGAATCAGATATTGCGTGGCAAATAATTATTTGCTCGCACTGAACAATCGATGGGCCGTGGCTAAACGATCCAGAGACTGGCTCAAGCTTCGAATTGCTTAAAAAAAAAATTTCGAAACGCCTTTAGCATCGAAATAAACCAATTATTTGATTTCAGTGCTTGTAATAATTCGAGGATCGCTTACTAAAATTAGCTCGAGCCTTGTTACAAATTATTTTGTTTTCAACATCGAGGTTGAAATTATATTTCTTTTCCAATGATTCTCATTATTAATTTCGAAGATATTTTGCGAATGATAATGGAATCTAATAATAGTTGTATAATTGCTGTAAAGGCATCAAAGATCCTTATTTCGTCCTAGATAATTTATTAATAGCGCTTCAATTATTTCGAGCAGGAATGGAAAGTCGAGTATCCATTATTACTGTCATAAATTTTGTGCACTTCAACGTGTCACCTGGGGACGAGTTCGATTTCGATTAATTATTAGAGTCGAGATTCCACGATACGGATGACGCTGGCATAAACGGAAGTAGGTTAATATCGACAGCATTCGAGCAAATGCTACAGCACTGTTGGGGCTATCGTAGTAGATTTAACTTAAAATAAAAATCACAAAGAAATTACGTAACTCGTAATCGAGAGAACGATATAATTATCATGTTAACGATTTCTTAACTTGAAACGAGAAATCTGAGATCACCGTTTCGACGAGACTGGCTGTTCCAATGCCAATAAAACGTCAAAGAATTTCAAAATAAGAGAATACCCTTGATTCCTTGGTAGAAAAATTAAAAAATTGAGACTACAAAGAATTCACGATCCTCGTCCTACTACATATTTTATCGTTATAGTGATTGGATTTGACTTTATTTAACTTGGATTTAACCCAGACCGGACTTGAATATTTCAGACGTCGATAGGAGAATCTAGGTTGATAATCGAGGAGAGGAAAAAATGCTTCCATATAAATGCAATCACAATGTTATTCCGCTGACTAATTGTGTTACAAACAATTTTCATTTACACAGTGCCGAGACTCTTTTACTCCCTTTGACAAACTTTACAGTATCCAAACAACGCTACCCGGGAAATGGGTTTTGTATGGTTTTATCTGCAAACAAAAGTTCGAGTATTTTCCAGCTGAAAATCAAGGCACCGTTCGAATGGAGCTTCCCCATTCACTGCTAGAAAACAATCGACAAAATCGATGCCAGTAGACGTTAACAATGCTAGAACGACTCTCATGTTACGAGCACACACGTGCGTGTTAAAAAAGCTGTAGAGTCGTTGTTCAAACGATTGGACGTATGCTTGTAATACAGTTCATAACTACTTATGGACTGATATGGTAATGTTCCCTTGAATCTTTTATTTGCTCGTCGATTCCTGTACAAACATTGTTTGGAATTAGAGGGGATACTAATTACGCGGAATCGATGTTAAAAGATTCTTAATTAAAGCCTAACCCAAATACAGTCTAGACACTTTTAGACATGGAAAACATTGTGGTGGTCAAGGTATTGGTACGAAATCGGTCTTGATTTGATCGCGTGAAGAGAGACAGTATTACGGTTTACCCAATTCTAAGAATAAACTGTAGCGTGACAGAATTGTTACTCATTTAACTGTTCTGTAACTTGATAAGGGATGAAACGATCACCCACGTGACGAGGGTCGGGACGTTTGAAACGTCCATGTTGGAAGCGTTTCGTTATATCGCGAACGCTGTGTCTGTCTTGAAGGCGAATGCTTTATTTGGGAAAGCAGGTTGTATGAAATTAAGGAACAATGGATAATTGAATTACCTTGCAACGATTCTATGGCGTAAAGCACAGGATAATATCAGCCGCGACACGGTAATAATAATGAATGCACGTTGTTCGCGTACACTTGATAATAATACTGCGATAACAATGATAATCGCAACGATCGATAACAGTTTTTCCGTGTTAATGACACGTAAGATAGACCTCGAAGCAATACGCGAAAGCTTCAGTGTGTTAAACTTAATTTAAATTATTGTTTAAGGGAACGTAAACGAAGTATTTTTGATATCTTCAAGAAATGGTAATCTTAAGGCGTTAACATGTAGTTTGGTATACACCAATTTATTTGCAATTTAGTCATTAGCAACGATATTCGAAATAAACGTAGAATCATGTCAATAATACTGATTACATAAACGTCAACGTTATTAGTTAATCCCTTTGATTCGACGATAGTTTAACGTTATTTGACTTTCCATCGCCCGGTTCGCGACGTTTCGAGGGACCAAAATGGCACGCGCGTTCACGGCCATCGATTATCTGTCACAAAAACACCGCATCGCTATTCTTCCTACGCGCGGACTGGATTTCGTCAATTGACGATAAACATCTCCGCCGGGAAATCTCCCGAAAGAAGCCCAATCGGATGAGATGCACACCGAAAAATGTTCCCCGCATACACAATCGCGTCTCTCGATCAAAATTTTATTTCCCCGTCCACTTTCCACCGTCTCTTACGATGTCGTTGCTCTTTCAACCGTGTACGAAAGATTTTATAACGCACAGATTGATTTTTCCGCTGCTTCCCACAGTTGTCCCCTTCCATGGCTGCGCATTTTATTAAACGAAAATCTTAAAGCTTTCGATGGAACTTTGGATGTAAACGTAGTGTTCATTTTAGAAAATAAATCATAAAGACGCTGTTCTAATTGACCACAGTTCAGAAATGATAAAAATTCAATTTGAAACGATTTTCAAGATTAACGAATTACATGTAATCGCTAAACTCGATGCAATGGAGATGTGGGGCTCATTGCCTCGCGTATTCGCCGCCAGAGGGACCGTTTCTCTCGCAAGCACTCGACCGACTCTCAATATTTGGGATTTATTCGTTCTTCTAACTGTTACGCGAAGAAAACGAATGCATTCGTATGCTCCTGATTCAACAGAAACGTCAGCGTTTGATGTTCAGCTGGTTTTTATTACGTTTCTCTCTAAGATAACTGTGTTTTTGTGACGTTTAAAAGCATTTAAAAGACGTCTCGACGAGATTCAGGCTGCGATCGCGAAGCCAAAGCATTGTTGGAGATCGGTAATGGAGGTACCGTGTTCCGCGTTATTCCGGTCTTGGCGCGAGAAAGCGTTAAACTTACTTACGGACATTAGCCCGACCCGTCGTCGCGGAGATCCGATGGATCGTGCAGGGGACACCGCGGGTAACTCGGGTCGAGGTCGTTTTCGGGGACAGCGCGATCTACGAACCCGCATCGATGAATCTTCGTTCGCGCCACGATAACGGAAGCTGATCTTAAGGCGGAGGTATTTGTCGACGTCCGAACGAAGTCGATTCCGGACAGATTTTTACGCCAGGGCGGGAGGAGGATGGAGGGGGCCAAGTTTCGGATGACACCTGAATTTCCAGAGACGGAACGCCTCGGTAGGATCGAGATCCAGCGCGAAGATAGAGCTGGAAAGGAATGTAAAGTGCGCGCTTTATCGCTGTTCGGGACTTTTCCCTCTCGAATGCCCGGGGAAATGGACGGAAAAAACCGTTTGCATAAGAAATTTCATTGAAATCGAGTACCCGAGCGTCGAGAAAATTGTTTCGGGCCTCGATCGGACGGCCATTTTTCAGGGACGAATAAAATTCTTAGGGAAACGTCGTTTCCAAATATTAGTAGTTTCGAAGATAATCGCGTGGATTGTTCAGAATATTGTTTACTAAGATATATGGTCATTTTGCAGTCGCAACAAGGGAAGAAATAAGAAATTAGGAAACGTTGTGATTGTTTCCAATTTTATAATTCTATGTGAACAATATAAGAAATGGAAAACGTGGTGTCAAAGAAAAACTGAAACAGAGTATGTTTGGATGGTTTCTTGTAGAAATTACAAGAGTAGCGATCAATTTATATTATGTACCGTTCACATACATTTTAACCAAAAATTGAAAAGTATTTAATAGCAGGATTCCATGTTTAAAAATCGAGATCCTGCCACATTTGTACGTGTCGCGTCAGGGCCATTCATACGTCGCCAAGTGCGCCGTGAATCAGCGAGGACATCAGTCATGCTATTTAATCTTTAGAAATCGTGTGAAAAAGTATCGTCAAAATCTCGTCCCTCTCTACAGACTCGGTATTTCGAGAAACGACGAGATCACGACGGTGACTTCGATTTCTGAGTTTCGATGAGCTGAAAAGCAGAGTTCATCGTCGTCTAACATGCTTCGACGTATCGTAAGCATGTTTTGTCGTGTTCCGTGCACGTAGTTCGCCTTTAAGGTTAAAATTCTCGAGCAATAATGGTTTCTCGCGTTTGATCGATGGACGACGACGAAGCTTGCGGTCGGATATGCCTCCTAAAAAATTTAATACCCATTATTTTCCCCCCGGTTTCTGCAAGGGACTAGATAACAAACGCTCTTGAAAACTTCTAAGGAGACGAAAATATGTTTTGGCCGCCATTCTTTCGGCGCGTCGTTGCCGTCAATGTTCCGTTTATTATCGTGTTTGCTTGAACAGCGATTAGCCGATCAGCCGTACAGAAACACGAACGCGATTCGAGTTTCTTGTTCGTTGTCGAGCGGCCAGAGTCGTCATTTAATTCATGCAATTTCACCTCTATCGAGATTCGCATTAGCGTGATTATATTCTCGAATACACTCGGCTGGATCCCAGCTTTTACGCCGGGGCCTGTTTGTTCTGCAGACCCGGCGCGAGTGCTTTTATCCTAATTAGATCGACTTAACGAAGAAATAAAGTCACCGACGAAGCAGAGAATCTCAAAGGGCGGCGTCCTTAGTCGTCATGTAACGAAAAGTCGCTAAGGAACTTGTTGCTCGTCCCTTTTAATGCGTTTAGCTCCGTTCCAAGTGCTTTAAACAGAAATTTTGCGCTACGCGACAGCATAAATGATTGGAAGGAACAAATAAATATGTAGATTGAAATGTGTTCGAAGAACAATTTTCCAGTGTCTCGCGTAATAGGCACAAAATTGATGAAAATACTTTCGATTCGTACATTGGAAACGTTACAATTTAAGAAAGTGCTCAGGAGTTAGGCTATTTTAGCGTATCTACCGGATAAACGATTGTACTTCCTCTCGTGTCGTTACACGTATTTCGTATGTGTGTATAGCTAAGAGCTGGAAAGACGATTACTGGGTTAAGGGGAATATAGTACCGTGTGTAATGGAAATGTGGACAGTGTCGTGTAGCTTTTGCTCAGTCGCAGATAGTCGAAGGCTGATTAAACCTTCCGGCCCAATACGATATGCAATTCCTTCGAGAAATTAACTTCTCAGTTCCGCACGGTACCGTAATTCCGGAATGGACGTGCGTATATTTACGTGTATAGTTCTTCGAGTTCACGTACGTCCATTAAATACGGTGTGAAACGCAATTTATGATTTTTCGAAAATACAAGGATTCTCGTTCGATTCCGGACTTGAGAATTTAAATAGATTCATCAATAGTGTCACAATTTTAACTAAATACAGGATGTTCGGCCATTCCTGGGAAAAATTTTAATGGGAGATTCAAGAGGCAAAAATAAGACGAAAATCAAGAATATCAATTTCTTGTCTGAGGTTTCGTTAAAAAGTTATTAAAAAATTACACTAAAAAATTTCAAATCGTTCTAAAAAAATTATTTTTGGTTACGGAGATCAATTACAATCATTTTTGGTGAACAGTCATATCCCCGAAATCCTACCCACTTTCGAGAAAAAAATTGGGGTATGTGCCTAAATTTTTCGACGAAAAAAAAAATTTCAAATCGTTCTAAAAAAATTATTTTCAGTTGTGGGGGTCAATTACAATCATTTTTGGTGAACAGTCATATCCCCGAAATCCTACCCACTTTCGAGAAAAAAATTGGGGTATGTGCCTAAATTTTTCGGCGAAAAAAAAAATTTTTAAATCGTTCTAAAAAAATTATGTTCGGTTGCGGGGGTCAATTATAATCATTTTTGGTGAATAGACATAACCCCGAAATCCTGCGCATTTTCGAGAAAAAAATTCAATACGGGCGGAACTTTAAACGTTAATAACTTTTTAACGAAGCCTCCATCAGCAAATTGGTATTCTTGATTTTCGTCCTATTTTGGCTTCTAGAATCTCTCATTACAATTTTTCCTAGGGATGGCCGAACACCCTGTATATAATATAATAAATATTTCAGAATTATCTATTGCACTAGACGTTTGCAACGAACGTAAGAAACTGATCGGAAGAATATTTCTTCGAATTAAAAATTCTGTGACCCGAGAATAAGTCAACAATAACGCGACGACGTGTTATAAAGTTCACGAAAATACTGAAGCTTCTCCCGGAAGTGTTTGAAATAAGCAAACGATGAAATTGCGTTCGTTAGAGGATCTCGAGGATCGAAGAAGACGAGGGACCGCGAATTTTGTCTTCTCATTCGATTCACGTTCCCGCGTTCGAAGTTTTAAAGGCTAGATAATCATTATGGTTTGAGAATAGCGCGGGAATGTAACGGATATGAAGAGTTTCACAGAATATAAAACCTGGCACGATTCGAAGCTCGGGTCGTCCGACCTCTTTGTCGACTTTCTGCAACTTCCTGCATCGCGCGTTTCATTTCCTACCTTCTTTACTTTTCTACAGCTGGTGCTGCATTAACGAAATGTCCCGTTACTTTGCCTAGTATATCGCATTTTATCATCCCCCACACGGTAAACAAGCCATTTCAAACAAGAGTAACGGCATTTCCATTTACTCTTATCGTTCTCCGCGAAGAAGACACGAAACGTGTCTCGTCTTATTGTTAAATTCAACCCCCTTAACCGAGCATCGTGCGTTCGTAAAACGCAATTATCATTAAAGGGTTAACTCCTCCAAGATAAAAGTTTATTATAAATGTGAATACAAAAATCTAGTTACTGATATGTTAAATTAACCCACGATATTAGTTACTAAAAGATTATTGAAGAAAACTATATTCTAATAGTTCTATAATTTAACAACGTTTACATTTTCAAACTAATTTGTCTGAAGCCTCTATTCTCGACCAAAAAATGTTTGTTATGCAGTAAATAATTTCTATTAAAATTTAAAATTGCTTGACAATTGACTGAATTGATTCTAAAGAGTAACCTCTATCTAAACATACATCGTGACAATGTTTGGGTCCAATTTCCTCAAACCTGCTCATCGTAAAAATGATTTAATTAAATCGTTAACTCCGTGCCTCCGTTTGAAAATAATAATTTCGATCTACCAACGAATAACTCTTCCCAGCGACGTTTCCAGCGTACGGTGACGACTGCGCTGGTCGCTGTTTCCGGTTCACGTTTCGACAAACGCCATTAATAAATGGTGGTCGATTCACTTGGCGCGTATCGAATTTAATCTTATCGCTGGTGGATAGGATGCTGTGACACGCGACGGGAGGAGCGAGCTATTCACACGTTCGAACGACGACGAGGCCCGATGCGGGAGTTCTGTGCTCTCGAGGGCGGAATTTGCATAATACGGCTGGATCGGTGCGGTTTCCGGGCTGCTTAAACGCCGTTAAACCGTCCCCTCGCCCTTCCATTCGGTTTCGATCCTTTTTTTTTATCCTTGTTCCCGCAGAGACGACGAATTTTTTCAGCTCTCTATCGCAAAAGCTTCTTGGAAAATGAATTTTCCTAATACCGCGACCAAATTACGAGACACGTACGAAAATGGGAGAAAATTCGATGTAACTGGGGAGTTTCGTCTTCTTTCGTTCGTAATTATTTTAGATAGTACAGAAGGTTTTGCCTTAGCTGTACACCGCTACATTCGCAGAATCATTTTTTAAAATTCACATAGGATAACCCGAGTCGTTAGATCGGATAATCGAATATGCTTCGATTTCTATTTCGTTCGCAATTTATTTTGTATTCAGAAACAACTACGGCAAGTATTGGTACAACGCTCGAGGTCGTTTTAAATTCTCCCGTAAATATTGGATTTACGTAGTAACCGTAGAATAAAACACGATATAAATCCCGCCCCCCCCCCCCGCGAGTTCAAATGTTTGAACAGATTTTATAAATTCCGCCGTCCAAGTAATTCAAACTGTTTCGCTTACTTTATCGTCCAACGATGTACTAACTTTACTGTTCGTCTTTTTGCTCTGCACAGTCTATCGTTACGGGTCCAAAAGTACGTCGTAAATCGTAATTAAAAGAAAAACCGAGTTTTAACGGAATCGTCAACACGGTGGGTTTCGATAAAAATGTCTGTGATTAATTACTGTTCGTAGACGTTACGCAAAGCAGATTTAAACATACTCCTCGTTGTCGCGAATTTCTGAATGTAGCCTGATTTCCCGTGAACCGTCTCTCTGCAGACATTTTGCACCTTACGGAGTGATAAGTCATAGATGTTATGCTCCGTCAGGCTAGTTGTAGATAAATTAATGATATTTCGCGCGCTCTCTACGGTCGTGGAATATCTCTGGCGCCAGCGGATCGTGCATCCTCGAAATTATCCAAGTACGTACGTTCGAATTCGAGATAAATTATTGGGACTTAATCGTCTCGAGCGTTTGCTCGTGCCTCTGCGTCGAGAGGATGAATATGTTCGTGGCTTCCGCGTGAAAGCGGTGTTTAGCGATGGGATTCTAAACCACGGACTTTCAGAAAGCTCGAGTCGTGAAATTTTGCAACGCCCTGGCGCCTTTTAAAACGTTTACGAAGGTTTATAGCCATTCGTGGTGACCGTATCGAATTTAGCGACGGTATAATAACGATATTTTTCGCGTCCACCGCGACTCGTCCCCACGAAATTCTCGAGCTGAGCACGTTCGAATTAGCTTCCCAAATTATCGGAACGATTTGGTATTAACTGTAATGAATAACGTGATTTTCGCGTGCCTCTGATGGAAACGGATGCGTTGCCAATTTCGGATCTCGCGGATTTGGATTCGGCTGGCGTGCCCGAATAGTATCGTAACTACGGTGGGAAAATTTAGTGGGCAAACCATTCGGTGGTACATGATCCGACGAAGAAAAATATTTAATTTATACGCGATGAAACGGGGTTACAAACAAATCGTCCAGCGAATTTACCGTGACGCGTCCGAGCAATTATCTCCGACGATTCTAGCACATTTCGAACAGTTTTCGCGATAAATTTTACGCGGCACGAGCATCACGCGACTCGCGCCATTCTTCTTCGACAGTGTTTTTGTTTACTTTAATCATTCGATAGATCGTTTCCAGATTTCATCGCTTTTTCTAACTATATGTAACTCTGTAATAAAAAATATTGAATATTTTGAGAGTTATTTTGTTCGAGACTTTTAATTTGTTACAATTAGTTTTAGAATGTGTCGTTATTGCTCCTACTATTTTACTCGTAATCGTCATTCTAGGAAGAGACGATGCGTGATGTCAAAGCAACGCGTGACGTTGCAAACACTCCCAAAGACTAAGAATGGACAATAATAACGCAGATAACACCTAGGGAATTGTACGTCACGCGTTCATCAAATGACGTCAGGCTGATCGATCGGTTTGCGTGGTAAAATTTAACAAAACGGTTCGCCGGTCGCGTTTTTAATTTAAATTACGAGACTTTCGAGTCTTCGTCGCGTGCTATTAGCAAGTTTCGTCGGAACGAAAAACCCGTATCGCGCGTAAAAAACCAGCACTCACGTGCAACTATGAATCGTTCCGTTTCGAGAATACCCTTTCAACATTGTCTGTCGCTTGAAAGGAAGCCTGTAATTTGAATCGAGACACGTCAGGTTTAATTTTAACATCAGATACGCGAAACGTTTCGATCGATTCGACTCTTCGACGTTCCATTAGCGATAAATAACGAGTATATTTGTTCTCGGGGTCTAGACAGTACGAGTTGCTTAAATTCGAGTTTTAAAAAAAATACTCTAACCATTCTTTTCTATCTTTAAAAATTAAAGTTTCGTCCGGATGATATATTTACAATATCCTGGCCTGTGTACTGAAGATGCAACGATATTTCTACGAAAGACGAATTATTCGATACAATTTCATCAATCCATGGCGTTTCTAACTTCTAACTTCGAAAAAAAGCAGTCACCAAGAATTTTGGTATAATCGTTTCGATGTTCTCCCGAAATCACGTTACAAAAAACGTTGTTGGCCGGTCTACTATTAATAGAACGGATTGAGCCGATCGAATCACGCGATTTACCCTGTGTACATCTAAAACAAACATCCTCGCATGGAAAGTAATATCGAGTACGTTTTTATTAAAAGCGATTCAGACGAATTTCTATGTGTGGTAATTATTTACTTCAGGGGACCTCAACTCCGATTTTGTTGATTGTAAAATATGTTATAGAAAATAAGATTCTAGTTTCCGAGATATTCGCAAAATTCCTTCTCGTCTAAGACATATCTTCGCGTTTGGAAAAGAACAAAGATTAAATCCTTTCGTACAGTTAAATACTGAAGTTTGATTATACTATCCATAGCCCTCCGATTCCAATAGTTACAAATGAAATATCATTACCTCCAATTACAAGGGAGTCTTTTCATAGGTTAAGAAACGCTGTCTGTGTACCAGCGAGGAGAACGGACGCGTGTCCGGAGACGTTCCGTCGGCACGAACAGGTGTCCGCGATCTGACGGCGACGCGTCGCGTAGGTGGGCCGTCCGTCGTTGGGGCGCGCATGCGCGTCCATCGTTGCATCGCGCGCGTTCGAACGGTGCAAAAGGGTTGCCTGTTCGGGTCTCACGGGGGGATGATACTTGCCGCCGGAAAAGAAGGGGCGCTGGGTGGAATGAGGGCCAGTGGGCTAGTAGTCCGCGATAACGTCGCCTCAGTAGTTCGTCGGCCGTCGCGCGCGGCTCCACTCGCCCAGCTCGCGAAATTCCGCGCGCGACTTCTCCGTGCGGGATCGAGCGGATGCCGCGGCCGACGAAACCAGTCGGGGAATCCAGTCGGACGAGTCGCGCGACACGTGTTACACGATAGGCAAAATTAATAAATCGGGGGGACGAGGAAAGATTGCCCCTGGATGGAACTCAGATTCGGTGATCAGAGTCTTTGCAGAAGGTTGTTTTATTATTTTCGAACGCCCCTCGATCGTTTCCTTGATTATCATTAAGGTTGCCTAAGATTTGTATAGTATATCTATGTTCATAACGTAGTTATAATCGGAAATTTATTCGTTTTTCTAACTGTAACGCAAAAAAAACAAATCCATTCGTATGCTCCTAAGTCAGTAGACGTGTCAGCGTCTGACGTTCAGATGAGTCTTATTATGTTTCTCTATAATGTAGTTGTGTTTTTGTATGTTTACAAGCATCTAAACGTTATTATTGGCGTATTTCAATTTTTAGAATGTCGAGTAGGAGGAGGAAGATCGAGGCCTGCGTTACTGGCGACAGAGTCCTCTGTTCCTTTCTCTGTTATACTCGACATAAATAATGAGTATTTTCAGAAGCATCGAATGTCCCCATGGAGAAGCGTTCATATGTTTCGGTAAAATTGTCTCCATCTATGGGTTTTTAAATTGCAGAAAATTCGCGAAGAATGATTTGCATTGTCGACTTCACATATTTTGAAGAATGATTAAGCACCTCTCGAGTCTAAACATATTCGAAAAGGAATTCCTGACTCGACGAAAAGACGCTTTCCTCTCGTACGGTGAACATCGTTCAGGGGCGATCTTTATAGATCTTTAGAGTGCCGTTGGGAGGGGGCAAAGGGTGAAAGTGGAGGATCGCTAGGGAAAGTGGAAAGTTTTCTCCGCAGGTTCGCAACGGGGTGCGAAGCTGTTTTGTGCGTGATCCTGTGTGCGGTTCGAGAGTTCGCGGCGAACGAGAAATCGAGTTGTTGTGATAAAAGTTTCAAAGTGTCGCGACGCGGAAATACGTCGCGAAGTCAAGTAGAAAGATCGACGAGTTGCATCCGCGATCGCTCGATTCTCGATGTTCCTGACGGTGGTGAATTAAATGTCGAGAAACGGAGACCCCTTTGAAAATCCGACCGTTCGATCCGATTTTCAATGAAGTCGGGATTCCAATCGAGCGAAATGAACGCGACGTTCACGTTTTTACTGCAAAACGATTATCTTTGCATAGGAGAATCTATAGAGACAGAGGAGGGGCAGAGGAGCAAAGGTGCCAGAAAAAAAACGCGATTGACAAATTTTAGTTTCTGTTTTCTTTTGGGGTATATCATTTGCATTGCTTCTACACATTAATTATGTGACTCTAATAATGGGGAATAAATTAAAAGATAAATTTTACTAACCACACAGCTGTACCTCCCCTGGTGTGAGAAATATAATAAGTAAAAACGGAGGAAGTCCTTATCGAATCGCGACAGGCATCCACAATATTTAAACTCGATAGAAGAATGATTTCCTATTAAAATTGGAGTCTCCTTTCGGTTATTGCGCTTTTTTAAACGAACGCGATACACCCAAGTAACTTAATTTTGTCTTCTATTGTGTTCTTCGAAAAAATATTCATACGTGATTAATTATACAGAAAGAAAGGAATGTTTTTTTAAATCTCGGTTCACAGTATTTTGATTTAATCAGTTATTGCGCACTGTTAATTAAAAAACGTTCCACCGTGCTATTTGCCACGGTTTAATTAAACATCCCCCGTGCATAAACGTGCACGAATATTTTCTACGAATTTTATTTCATCCGCCAGAGCGTACGTGGAGTAAATTTTTTTTAAATGGAATTTCCACGTTTTTAAACATCATACTTCCATTCTAGTTGCATATACACGCTAAACATTATTACAGAGCAGTTATCTATCGTTAGTGGATGAAGCGGTTACGAAGGAATTAGACTTCTCGTGAATTATATTTGCGGAATGTATGAATCGCTAAAGAGCTCGGCTAGTCGAACACGGGAAAATTCAACAAGTAGTCGCTGGCTTCGAGCAAGATTTGTTTCGATTCGCTGCAAAAAATTTCTCGCGCAGAATTTTTCTATTCGCAGGACGGTCGAGATTTAAATAAAATTCGATCAGGATAAGCGGTGCCCTTTCGGTTACAAAAAATTAATTCTTTTAACAAATCTTCCTAACAACTTTCTTTCTAAACTGCTTCGACTGACCCATAGGTCCACATCTACGATCCATTTACTTTTCTGAATAATCCTCGAACTGTCATCCGTTCGAATTTCTATTCATCGAAGATCTAAAGCGTCGGAACAGTCTCAGCCGTAATATTTGCAAGAAAGTCCGGGTCGTTTCGATCTTATCTTTTAAGAAAATGTTCCTAGGCGCGATATAAAGAGTCCTTTCATTCGTTCGGCGCTGCCACGGATCGTTACGATGTAATTTTCGCGCGACGAACACTCGAGACTCCTCGGTCAGAGAAATCGCGACCGCGACACATTTCGTCGTCGTCCTCGTGAATATTCAAATTCTAGATTGCCCGCTAATAAATTAATCCGGTCGAGTGGTTCTTCGCTTCCTGCCCGAGACGATAATAAATTGGACTCGTTTATTTTCATCTGTAACTCTACGGGAAAATTGCACCGATACACGCCACCCCGGAATAGAATAACGATTATCCTTGGCGGGATTCGAGCTTTCGCGTTTTCGACGTACAAAACGACCCGAGTTTCGGAGAAATCGTTGTCGTAGCACGAAAAAGCTTCGTTGTTTCAGATTTCGCGGGATCGATAGCCCTGCACGAACCGTTCGCTGCGTTTATCGTGTCCCGGGTCCTCGACCGAGTTGTTTCCAATATTTTACGAATGGTCAGTGCAAAAATTTGTAATTTAGAATTTGTTAAACCGTGTGAAATTTTCTTTTATGTCTGTTTGGAAGTCGTTCGAAACGATCGTAGATGGCTATTTATTATTCGATTAAAATTTTTATTTTACCTACGAAGTTCACATATTTAAGGTTTCGATTCTCGTATACCGTGGACGTTTGTCAAATAGGAATAAAAATTGGACCATTTCCTTCGCGTCGAATCTGAATTAATCGATAAACCGCGACACACGCGTAAGCACTTGACAGAGCACGACTGTCGATACGTCGATTCCAATTAGTTAATCGTCATTTCGTGGTCGAAAGTCCGGCAATGGAAAAGCCACGGATCTATCGATTAAAAATTCAAACTTCAAATACGAATTTGAAACATTTTTCAGAGCAATTCGACTGAAAAGCGTGAAAGTACAGAATTCAAGCTTAAAGTTACTCTGGAAATCCTTAAAAAATTAAATTATTACATTTTCCTTTGCCATTTTTGTTCGTTTGCAACGCGTGTATCGGTTGGTTTTTTCCTCGCAATATATCGTTAGTATAAATTGCACGAACGGAGCATAGCGATGTACCTTACAATAATTAATAAGTGCTTCTCGTATGATAGAGACTAAAGCACGGAATACGCAGCTGAATATTATACTGTGGAAAATAATACGTTGTAACGTTTCTTATTCTTTTTCCTTCAAGTCAAGGCAAACCTTGAAAATAACGTTACCGTGGACATTTTTGCGTCGTTGTCGATGATGTAATATTCATAAAATGATTCTTCGTTAAACGTCCTGGTGTCTTCCTTTTTCCCTTCGCGCTCGACGAATCGGCAAACATAATTAAATGTAATTAAATTCGAAGTTGCAATCGTATTAAAATAAGGTAACGGGATTTAATAATATTGTCTCTTAATATTAAAAACTTTGCTAATTATACGAACAATGAGACACGTTTAATTATTTGGACAGCTGTCGCAAATAATTGTTTTGTCTCCTGTATGTAATTTGGCAAAATGTTATCCTGAAGAATAAATTAAAGAAAAATTAATCCACCTCTTTCTCGTCAAAGTTGAGAAACGTTAGAAATAAACGGTTAGGTTAAATAAAGTTGATCTCGTCTTTGAAATTATATCGCTCTTTTTCGTCGCGTTTTCTCTCCTCGAAGTCCTGATCGTCGCCTCGAGGAAAGTAAAATAGTTCTCCGCGTAGTTTGTCCCAGCCATTTTCGACCTAATCGAATTCCGCGGTACGAAGAAAGCTATTGTTCGCTCCCGATGGCACTTTAATACTTATGGAACGTCAACGGGACACGCGCGCACGTCGCAAACATTTCCGAGAGTATTATTTCTCCGTTCTTCTCGAACGTTGCTAAAAAATATTGTCCATCGAGCGCGCGGCGTATGGAAATTTTGGCGGACTTTATCGAACTTTCGGGAAATTTAGTATTTTTCGCTTTCCATCGTGGCACGGATATAAATTGTGGCCGATACACGATGAACCAGACCTGCACACGGCAATGAAGAATAACCTTTCGGTTGATATACGGTTTCCCGGACTGGAAATCGGGAAATGCTTGTTGATATCGTCGCGGCAACTGATATTTGCAAAGAGTTATCGGTGGGCCTCGAACTTCCGTATTTCTCTCTCGCGGAAACGATATTGATTTCGTTTCGCGGAAGTATCGACGCAAATTTACTTGGAAGGAAACCGTTTGCACGATCTATATCGTCTTTGCAATTTATCTTCGTGGTCGGTAATTGTTTTACATTTTCCAAGTACGTTTCGATCGCACAAGTACGATCGACACGAACGACAGATATAATATAAAAATCGAACTCGTTCGAGGTCCCGTCGACGGGTGAATATTTCATCGAGGTTGATAGCAAGTTCATTACTAAATAGTCTGCTGTATCAGATAGACGGGTCGATAGAGGGTGAAAGAACGCAATCGACGAAAGTTTCATCGTGCTCGATGACATTGTCGTGCAGACAAGCAAAAGGGACTCGCGATCGGTGAATGGGAAAAGGTTAACAACCGTGCTTTAGAGAGTTTCATTCTGAAAAAGTTTACCTGCATCGATTATTCTGTTGAATTAACACGCGAATGATCGGTTCGATGCTTGAAATATGGTCCACAGGAAAGTTGAGAATTTAAATATCGATTAAAATAACAGTCTTAAAATAACCGCGTTGCTTCTCTTGCGTTGGGAAAGTAAATAACGTCGATGATGAATTTTTATCGAATTTTTCGTACGTCGTCTTAACCACTTGGGAAGATAACAGAGTCGTTGTTTAGTTTATAAATTTAACGTGGCAATCCAATAACGTGCAAATTGAATGTAGTTGCTTTTCCAAGGGAAATAGCTTTAATGGTGTCTACTATTAGTGCTTCTACCTTAATAGCTTCGAAGGATTTTGGGAGTAGCAGGGGGGTATGGTAAGATAGGGGCAGGGTTTACGAAGTTTCATAGAGTACATGGAGACTAGGATGAAGTAGGATTTGTAGGGCACGGATGACATAGTGTTTACAGGAACGGGTGCTTGCGACTGAGAATTCAAGCGTAGATTAGACGGCTAGCACATTATACTTTGAGAAATTACTTGTTTCGATAAATTGATCGTTTAGATAGCGATAAGTGTTACTCTTGGCAAACTACACTCTTGAAATGTTTCGGGTAGATCTATGAACACCAAAGCCAAGAGATGGTTTTCAAAAAATGTAAACTTACTTTCATAAATTGACTACTATACAGCCTCGATAATTTGGGGATGAGAGGGTGTTGAATACCTTGGTATCGAATTGTTCGAGCACCTAACTACACTCTTGAAATGTTTTGGGTAGATCTATGAACACCAAAGGCAAGAGATGGTTTTCATCTCGTGCAAGAATAACAATGTAAACTGATTTTCATAAATTGACCACTATGCAGACTCGATAATTTGGGGATGAGAGGGTGCTAAATACCTTGGTATCGAATTGTTCGAACACCTAACCCTATCATTATAGATAACTACCTCGATAACGTGCCAAGGAGCAATGCAAATGAATCTGACGGGTTCGGGTCGCGAGATTCGAATGTTTGAATTGCTAACTGCGCGCCCCTAAAGTGGATCCGCGTCCATATTGGTCTCAGAACATTACTGCTCGCGAGTAATTTATCCTCCGCGCGTAAAATTAAGAAAATCGACGCTTCTTCGTTTCTGCCCTTTGCTTCCAGTTTCCCCCCTATTAACCGATATTTCTCGCCCAGAAATTCCCCGGCTGTTCGAATCGCCTGCACGCGAAAGCTAAGAGCACCCGTGAAAGATTAACGAAAAAAAACATAGAAGCCAAGGTTCTGCCTCAGAAACGGAAGAAGGGGAAACTGGGAGGAACTGTTTCGAGATCAGCGGTCTCCTTGAGCGATGATCGGCTCGTCGATGCCGACGATCGATCGCACGGATCCTTACGAGGCCGTCGTCGACACCTGTTTCGAGGAGCTTTTGTTTCTCGGCGTGGGGAACGACACGGGCGCGGGTTGCGACACGGCTGGACGACTGACGGTGTCGGGGATACTGAACGACAGCGATTACGAGGGCAAGACGACGAATGGGACGCAGCTGGACATCGGGAACGACGGGCTGAACAACTGGTGGGCGATGCTGGCCCTGGTACTCGTTCTGGGCACCGCCGCTGGGAACATCTTGGTCTGCCTCGCCATCGCCAGGGAGAGACGATTGCAGAACGTCACCAATTACTTCCTGATGAGCTTGGCCATCACGGACCTTATGGTCGCCGTTCTGGTCATGCCTCTGGGAATACTGACCCTCGTCAGAGGTGAGTTTCACCCTAAACTCGCGCCTCCCTCCTCTGTAGCGACCATTTTGTTTCGCTCATCGTCGAGACAAACAATATGGTATCGAGAGCTTCTTCGTTCTGACACACAGTCGGTGTAATGAAATTGTTGCATACTGTTTGAAAATTCCAAAGTCTCGGTGAATCGAATTTTAAAGGGTGCAAGTCGTAGCTCGATAGTCCATTTTTGCGGGAACGTCGATAGGAATTTCTTTCGGTGGATATATTGAACGTAAAAAATTTCAGATTTCCAGCAACAATTTCAATTAACGGTAGAACGTAGACTGCGATCCGATGGGAGCCCTGACGGCGATAAACAAACTGATCACAGTGGGGCAGTTCGAAGATTTGATTCATATATATTTAATTGAACGTATGGGTCATGATTTGGCGTAATTTGTTTTTACGATTTGTTAATTTTGGAAACGATTAGGCGGTTCTGAAGTGGTCAATCTCAAAATCGTTCGAAACTAAATTCGTCGTTTATAATTGTGATGAAATCAATTTTACCTAGTACGTACTTGAATTATACCAAATTACATTTTTATATCTATGATACTTTGTGAATTATACCTGACTGAATTTTTATTCCATTCTTTAATTATGTGTACGCGTGCGATATTGAAAATTTAAAAAGTTTGAGTCACGAGATTTAGCAACAAACGGGCAAAAATTCGACGTACTCGCTCGTTCCTCGGTTCTATTCTACTTCTAATAAACCTGTATGCGCTCGCAACATTAAACCCGATTCGCAGGGTCTCGAGCAGACGTCGCGACGCTCGCAAAGTTCCCTCGAGGCGCGAATTTCGTGACGGAAGTCACTCAATCGGGTCGAGACGTCTGCGAGGATTTATCTGTAATTTGTCGCGAGGAACAGCGCGATTCTCGATGAACGCTCGTAGCTTGCTCTTCGAGCGAGGAATTACAGTCGCGTCTTAACGTCTTTGAGCGATTTATTCGGTCGTAACGCGAAATCTTTGTCGGCCCGTCGAGGAAAAAAGAAATTGTCAGACGGAAACGCGTTCGTTGTTCGAAATTTACATCTAAATGAAAATTCTATCCACTTTCGATTTAGATAAAAATAACACGCTGTTATATAGAGTTTGACGTTTAATTATTCAACCAAAATTTTATTCTATATTACTTTTTACGTAACTTTCCAAAATATACTTTCTCTTTTTTTTAAATTGAACTGAATCGATATAATTACATCGCTCGAGCTTAGAATATTATTCCAAGTTTAAATGCTCTGTACAATAATCGAGTATTAAATTATTCAAATAACGTGTCGACTCTACCTTGTACTTATAGGATCGTCCTCTCGCTTCGGTGCAATCTTCGTCTGTCTTCGTCAAAATCTATTTGCTTCCATAGTTGAGACAACGTGAGCCTGCGAGTTTGCGCTTTCTATCTCTAAAACAAACAATGGATTAGAGCGAGGCAACGAGATATACAGAGAGCGACCGAGTATCCAAACGGAATAGTAAGGTTAATCTATGTAGACCTATCTCATCGATGTCCTTGAGTAGTCGATACAATTCCATTTCGATATAGCATGGAAATCGTAAAATCAATGTTTAAAGTATTTATTTACATTTACATCTATTTAGAATCGAACATTGTTATCAAATGTTTTTAATACGTATCGGTGGAAATACAATACAAGGTTGTAACCTGAATAATTAATTTTGGTGATAGATAAAAATACTTGAACCACTATAAAAAAAAGTCTAAAGAAATTGATTGATACATAAACAACCGCACGGTTCCGTGAAAAACTCGAGAAAAGGGTGCAGTTAAAATCGCAGTTACGAATTGCAGTATGTAGATAGGGCGAGAAGAATCGTTTGATCTCAAAGGCGCCGATATTTCTGCTCCCCGGTATATTTTTCATCTTTCGATCAAAATACTCGGCCTTTCCCTGAATGCTTCGCCTTAACGGAAAGAGTTATATTTAACAGCCACTGATCGTATTTTAACCTTCGAATTGATCAGTTGCATCCAATCTTTCAAATTGAATTATTCGAATCTATTAGCTTTTAGTCTGACATCAAAATCGAATAGTCTATCTCATCGAAAGTCGTCTCGAAATCTGTAAAATTGTATATAGTTGTTGCAAGCAAACGATATTGTAATTAACCCTCTGTAAATAATTTAAAAAGCAATATTTCTTTAATCAATTTTACGCGATGTTTTTTTTATTCTGTCTTCTAGTACACTATGCGATAGAAGGTCAACGTTATTGTTATTCGATCCAACTGGCCACGTAACGTTAATTCGCTGAAGTTTTCAATTTCCGCATCGTCGCTTTTTACCCTCCTCGTCCAAGTTTATTTCCACCTCGCCAGTCACGATTAGTAATTGCGCTCGAAACTCGAGTACCTCGAGATTCATTAAGGAATCGAGCAACGAATTTTCTAATATTACTAAAATTCTCTGATCTCGAAAAAGCAAAATATCTCTGGAGAGAACGCAATCGCCATACGAGATTCTAGTTACGGTCAGATATACTAGACGCAATTTGCTCTTATCGAGGTAGTTGCAATTTTTGAAACGAAGCAAATTTCTGATTCGATCCACCTTACATTTCAGATTTGGCCAGTGGCAAGCTCGCCCGCGATTCCATTCACGAATTGTAATTTTTAAAACGCTGCATCGGATAATTGAACAGATACGAATTTAAGAAAATGAAAATTCCGTACATTTCTTCTTATATTTCTAACATACATATATTCTTTAAATTCTGCTACGAAAAGGGAAAAATCAATTGTTATTTATCCCGAAGAAGAAAAATAAAAATAATTCTTCGACCGATATTTCATCGAAACGGTACTAATAATAATTTATTTTCTATCTAAGATTGACTTCGTATCAATTTTTAATTAATCGAAGCATCTGGCGTTACAACGTACGATACGGTGCGGTACATCAAATTGATGCATACGCAGTTTAGTTATAAACGAGATTTAGACGGCAGTGGCACAAGTCCAAGTTTATCTATTCTGAGGTTTTAGACGTTCTGGAACCTATACGACCTTTATACTGCTCCCTCCAACTGAACTCTGTTTCCTCGCGTCGTCTTTCATCGTCTGCTTATAGCAGAGTTGCACGAACAGCATGGATTTTTCAATAGGATCAAACGCAAGCTGTTCGATTTCTCTGTTTACTCGCGTGAACGTTCACCACTTGCTACCAGGATGCTCGAGTATAAAGATTCAAGAAACGTTTCTCGGTACGATAGCTAAGATTTATTTCTATCCTTCTGGAAATTCCCGACGCGTTCGACATTGTTACGAACGCGTGTGCACTACGTTAGACAAATATATCTAAAACTGCCATAAGTTACGTTACAAATATCTGCTTATTTCTCTGCTACCCGTAGAACAACCGCATCTAATTTCTAGATTTAAGGGTAATCGATACTTCGCCAGAGAAACCATTTATGTTTTCGTGTACTTCTGCCATAAATTCCGTTACGAGCAGAATTCAAATTAAGGGGCGGAAACTACGGTTCTTAATTTCGCTACGATAGTTCGTTTCGATAACGAAACTTTAAATATCGGGCTACGATTCCGAGCAATCTCGATTTCAACGGTTATTAAATGATCGTCAATTAGCGATCGCCACGAAACTTTCAATCTGCTTTGTAAAATTGTCAAACGCTCATCAAATCGACGTGACAGATATTTCGACGCATTCCGTGATCGATACCGTCCGTATCCTTCATTCTGACATTTATTTGTAATGATTTATAGCGTTTCGGTGCGCTACTGACATTTTATTACGAAATTCCCCATTGTTACAATTTTTAAAATAGTTTTCATCGTTCGTTTCCCGCTGAATAAATCTTTATTCGAACGTAATTTTACGTATCACCGAGAAACGTTGCGAATAACGATTAACTGTCTCTAAAAATAATTGTTTCAAACTAATCGAATAACGCTGTATTCTAGTAACCGATAGTCGTCGTTATCGTAACCGATAGATCTTCTTATTTTCCGCTGTTCGGAGTAATTGCAAGGATTGTTCCAATTTTGGCTGTCACGCCGCGCAACGAACTGCACTTTAAACAACACGCGAAAGGAAACACTGATTGTCTTCGTTCGAAGGAAGTGCTCTTGTCAATGGCCAAGCGCCACGGACTCGCGTTTTCGGGGCGGAAAAGGGAGCGAGAGAGAGAAATCTGAGACGAATGGCGCATCCGTCGACCTCGCAGAAATTGCTGAGATGCCAGCAGACGTTTGGAAAAGTAATGTCGGCGAAATTGTCGGAAACGTAAGTGGCCAATTTGTAGCACCCTCGATTCCTCGAGTCGCCATTTTTCACCCACTTTCCAAGTTGTTCCAACTGAATGTTTTAACAATGCTGGATGGCCCCATCTTCGGACCCGTCGAACCTCATACTGCATCGACTGTGAAACGCAAATCGATATCCCACGAATTACACAATCAAAAAGATGGAGGGAAAATATTTTTCTTCGAAACTTTTAAGAAAAAGTAACGTACAGAGTTTCCTACCGTTCTTCCAAGTGGCAGTCATTCTTTCAGTTCTCTCAGTATTCAGAGTTTTGTTGAATGTCGCGCTATTTTATCGCGAATACGAACAACCATTCGCGGTTTCGAGACTCTACGTTCGCGTAACCGTATTATCGTCGAGAGATAGGCGACAGATGTGACGATTTTCACCGAAACGTTCTCAAAGCGGTTTTCCACGAATGTCACCAGCACGCACAGCTTTTAATCAAAATTAAGTGAATTCATATTCCGAATTAAGATTAGCGAAACGGAAAAACCACGTTTCCCTTGCTTCAAATAGAATACTCTCGGTTCTGATTTCTCCTTTGTTTCTCTATGTTATCAAGATCATACATAAACGTGACAAAAATGCATTGTTTAAAATTTTCTTAAACCTACAAGCTGTTTTAACAGTTGACATGTTTATTATTTTAATAGACGTTTCAGGGAATGTGTTAACATGAGGCATTTAAATATATTTTAAAGTCAAGTGCTTGCACTTTTCTAGCCAGCCCAGGCTGAGGAAGTATTTCGGCACTGACAATAGGTTAGGTTAAACAATTGCTTCGAAGTGGCTCTAAAAATAGAAACCCAGCGGATTGAAATCTGGGGAACAAGCACAGGCTGGGTAATAGATCCTCTACGATTTCTCTGTTAGAAAATCGTTTCTGGCTTCTCTGGTAAAATGTGGTCATGCATGTATCACGTGCGACGCGAAACATCAAATAGAAGTTGTATTGGCAGTGTTTGGATACGATTGTATAGATTGTTTGTACGACCGTGGTCACTCGTAGCGAAGATTTGTACGTTCCGTTGTTAGTTCTCTCCGTGAATGATGTGACTTGTACGCGCGTTGAGTTTTTTCTTAATTTTCGAGGAAATTATATTCGCTTCGGTACAGTTTCTAATTAACACTAAACCTATCACGACTGGTCTGATCGGTTCCATGATTTATATTTTTTTTTGTAAAAAAACTGGACAAAATTTGGTATCAAATTCTGGTTAGTTTCCGATGTAAATAGGAAATATATGTATAGCAAAGACGAAAGAACAGAATCTTCAGTTTCCATTAACAACGCGTATCAAAATAGTTAAATTTTAGATGCGTGCAGTTCCGAAACTACTAGTGTTTTATTAATAATTGAGCCATCGTTGGTAACGGCAAACCTTCCTCTTTAAAATGGTTTTCGGTTTTTGGCGATCCGACTTCCCGTTTTCGAGATATCGTAATTTATGTAAAAGGTAATTTTTCTTAATTCGATTATCGCTGTCTTCGTCTGACGCGTCGCGCCGGACCTCTCTTTCTCGCACGTGACTCGTGACCGAGTGGCCGCGTGACCTAGTTACTACGAGCACGTGCGGTCAACGACCTTGACAAGGCTGTAGTAAACAAACGTTTCAAACCCTTCTATCTCCGGAACTAGCCATCGACTTGAAACTAAAATCGCTATATCTTCGGAACTAATAAAGCTATCGACTCGTACAAACGCTCATTTTAAAGGGCATTTCATCCTCTATCCGATGATTATAATAACTATTATTATTTATGCTGTCTTCTATGTTAATTTTCACATTTACTTTGACGCTACATTCTCAAAGAAATTTTAGCAATTCCTATTAGTCATACGATTGATGTGCGATAAAACTGGATTATAAATTGTTTGCTTAATTGAAAATGAATATAAATTTGTATACATATAATGCAAAAGTTTAAAGTACGTTGTCTCGTAAAAGGGAAGGAGAAAGACTGGTCATTTGGTCGATCACGAATATACATAAAATGTCGGTAGGTTTATTGTTAAAAAAATGACTGCCATTTAGGAACGAAGTCGAGTGTGGTGCGCGTTTAAATTGCTGTTATTGTCTCTACGTCCCCAGCGACTGAAATAGGTTTCAACGCATTATGAAACACCTTGTACGTAGAATTCGATAAATTCGTGTCAGTGTCACGGTACAAGATGTAACCGTTGTACAGTGTTACGAAAGAATATAACGTCCTGGAAAATTGTTGCCCGTTGCGGCAATTTTCGCGCACACAATGACACCGTTGACGTTTCTATTACCGGTGTCTCGAGAACGGTGGACCGCAGATGAAAGTCGTGAAACTATAGCAGAAAGAAGGATAAACGGACGATATAACGGGAGGATGATATATAAAAGTAACTACCGCGTAGAAGATGGAAGATAATAAAAGATGAAGTAGGAACGATACGGAAGTACAAATGGTCAGAAATATGGGGAGAATCGTCTGCAACTTATGACAGTGGTTTTCTGAAGATAACGTTCTCGCAGTTATGCTCCGTATGCACGTAGCGCGATACACGAGTGTCAACTGTATTTCTCCAAGATGTTTCCCCTCGGTGTGCATTATTCAAACGTAAATTATTAAATGCACAAAGTCTGCGGAGGTCGATCAGGAGCAGCGAAAAAAAAACGATCGAATATTCGTCCGAGTTTATAAATATAATACAAACGGAATGATTAAATATCAGAGGGCGCGTGGAAAGGTTCGTACCTTCCTTTGCGTAACAATTGGAGAAATAATATTTTGTTATCTCGTCGTACATCGAGGTTCGTGCTTAATTTTACGAGATTTATTAAATTGGTAATTTTAAACAATTCTACCGAAGTCGATTCGAAGGTACGAGCGGAGTGTTTGACGTATCGATTTTATCCGGGCAAATTAATCAAATTGTCCCGCGGCGTATCTCGCTGTTCACGTCGTTCGCTTTCCACGCGTGTCCCGCATTTCGAGACGAGGAATATAAAATTTTAATAAAAGTGCTACGCGTGTTTCAGCGAGTCCTTATTTCACGAAAACTCCTCGAAACTGGAGCAAACTTACGTTCAAGGCAATTTTTATATGGCGCATCGGTGCAACAAAAGAGGATAAATTGACGTCTAAAAATTCATAAACATTAACAGTGGTACGGTCTTTTACTATTTTCTAATCGTTTGGAGCCTGTTGAAACAAATACCGAGCTACGACTCAAGTAGAAATACCGTGCAATGGTCAGACGCGTCGAATGGAACTTCGTAGGAATAAGTTTTACTCTCTTCTTTTGATTGACCTATCACGAATTTTGCTCTATAATCTTTTCATACGAGGGGAATTCGAAATTCGAAGAAGCAGGAAAAAGAAGAGGTCGCAAGAAGCGAAATTAGCGATCAGAAAACTGGTCCGTGAAATTGTTATCGGCAACAGGGGACAAAGACTAAACACTCCCTTGTAACAAGGAACAAGAGACACTGGTAACTCGATCTGGGATATTCCCGTATAACTTGGATGAGTTGCAGCTCGATAAATCAGATCGCAAGACAGCTTAGCGTGGTAAAGGCGTCCGATCCCAAGATAATCCCAAGGAACAATACCGTCGATGAACCATGAATATTCAGTATCGAGGAAGCCGTAAAAGGAACGCTCATCGTGGCTTTCCAATCGATAACGACGTATCCATCACACGCGCGAGCAACGCCCGTTGAAAATCTATCGTTAGGAAGATCGAGAACCGCGATCTATAGAAATTCTATCGTCTCAGCACGGAGATAATTCGCCAGAACACGATTAATATCCATTACATCTTTCAGATTTATATTTTCTTGTATTATAGCGTTCCTCGACTAATCCCTAACAATCCCTTACAATTTTATAGTCTTTTGTTTATATTTATTTTTCCTGAAAATTGTTTACAGTTGATTCTAGATTAATTCTTATTTAAGTCTACTTAATTTGGTTCTTTTTGCGTCGATAGAGGTACATTTATTATATTTGTGAAAACAAGTTACCAAATTGGCCAGTAACGTTTATTCATTTTTGTCCAATAAAATTCTAATTCCACTCCACGAGCATTTTAATACTGCGTTGAAATCGAAGACAGATGCGGGGGACATCTGTTCCAGGAAATTGAAGCAATATTCGATTGGAACCAGGAACGTGACTGCTTGTCGGACATGTTTTTTATTCGAACGTTCGGTGAATAAAATTCTAACAGACTTCAGACTCTTGTTTGCGTTTCGAAATCTAAATAATATTTGAGGGGAGAGGGGATGGAGATACTCGAGAGTTTGGAGTACCCGTTTCATAGTAGTCGGAGTGAAACGCTTATCTTCAAACGTTCGCCTTCCACGTATCCGTTCCGTGTTTCGTGCTTTACGCGACCAGTTATCCGGCGATTAAATCGCGCAATTGGACAGTACTTCCTGTTTCAATTACGCGTAGTGGAGAGGGGAAAAAATGAACAACGATCGTCCACGCGAAGTCGAGCACGCAATCTCGACCACGTTTTCCTCTGTTTTCACGAATATAAATTTGAATACTATTAAAACATTGGTGTATTCTTTGTTCGATAGCCGCAAAATACCCAACGACTGATAAAAAATTAGAATCTTTAGACTCGTTGTGCGTTTCGATGTAATATTTTAAGTACGAGTTCGACGTTTCGGATAGTTACTCCAAACGCGGAAGTACCAAGCGTGTGGAGTTTGGAAGGACCAAGGGTGTGTGTTTCGGGCCAGTCGAGTGTCGAATAATAAATCCTAGGGCTTTTAGCAGCAACGTTCTTTATACACTGTAGGAGTGTTGCAAAGTAGAGTGTCGAGGCAAAGTTGATTCATTCAGCTCGTCGTTAATGGAGTAGGAAAATTTAATTATGCTTTTCTTTCGACGGAAGCGAATACCGTGACACTCGGGAATCGCGAACAATAGCATATTATTTTTATTCCATTTCGTCGAAGGTAACTCCGTTACGACGGATGTCGGTTTATTTATCTTGCGATTCCCGAGACTCTCAGATCGAAATGTAATGATTAATTTCAATCTCACTTTATCCACCGTATTGAAAACATTCCCAGTGCTGTAAATCCTTCGTCGACGATTAATTCTCTAATTACTTTCACGACGGTTAATTAATTCCCCGACGGAGTATCCTTAAGCGACGATAATCACGCGTTAATTACGGGGCGGTTCTTGTGGACAATCTATTGGCTTCATAGCGCATTCCAGCTTGACAGATACCTGTGTATCCGCCATCGCGTCTATATGGGGCAGTTTAACAGCAGACGTCTCGTGGACGCTGATAATTGCGGTCAATTTTGTGGGGAACGGGCCGCATAGCGCGCAAAGATTAATTGCTCGTCGGTTAGCGGTGTCTGTTTTCGGGAATATTGGTAAACTTTATTTTCCTCGTGTTGAAATAAAAATGAACTTTCGTTCGTGCGTTCGTTTGTTTCGACATTAATGAGATTAATCTAAGGATCGAGTTTTCGTTTCGACAAAGTGTTACGATAAATCCAGTATTGAAGTATTTAATTTGTATAATGTATGAAACTTACAAATAGAAATTACGGAAAGTCAGTCACAAAGGGAACAATTTCGTTATTTACCGATTCCCGTATATACTGCTGATGCAAGTGTTCAAAATGGGATCCCCGAGTGAAGATACACGATCTGAAGCATTGCTAATGGCTATTTGCCAAATCGTGCATTCCAATAAGAAGAACGGTATGTCTAAACATAGATTTGATCAACTTCGGTTTAGCGATCATAAATAATGGTACATTTCGTTGCATGATAATAGAAGTTTCTCGAAGAACTCGTGATATATTGCCTATTAAGAACTTTAAATAGAATTTGAAAAAGTACGGTTTAAAGTAATATCCCGTATAATTCATTCGACAGAGATAGAATACACAAATCTATCTCAAATATACGCATTACAGTATTCATCGTAGAATTTGTAGTTGCACTTCAGCATTCACCTATTTCAGTTGTATTTTATTTATATATTCATGTATACACTCGTGTGCTTAACGAAGATGTTTAATAATAATAACAACAACCATAACAGAACATACATGACTAACCAACACTAGTTAGGAATAGCGTAAATTATTCATAGAACACAACCTGTATTACAAATGCAAACCAGAGAGAGTACTGCAATATGGCAGCTGCACCCTCTATTGGAACAGTGACATATAATGAACCAGGTACCTTACTAAATAAAACAGAAAAACGTAGGATATAATTTAATGGGAGAAATTAAAGAATAATGGTTACACAGGTACTCAGAAAGTTACCATCTTGGAAAACTTCTGTAACGTGGAAAGATGTATAATAATAATAATAATATTCTATGCTCGACGTTAAAAAGACCTCCGCCTCAGAAGTTCGCAGCACAAAACACCGAAGGCGCGAAGTAAAATAAACAGACGAACTCGAACCGTGAAATTTTTAATAAATGACGCTGCAAAATTAAACGACCTCCAGCTTCCGTTTACCGCGAGTTTTAAATAACATCGTTACCAGAGCTTCGTTGCCAGTTTCCGTAGTTTCTCCCCACTCCCCAGGGACAATTTGCATTTTCCTTATATACGATTACGCCTGAACAGACGTTTTTCAAAATCCTATAAATCATCCGCGAAAGTTTGAACATTCTTGTAACACCGAAAGGCGGTCTCTACGTGAACGTAGCCTCGGCCTGGTTTGCATAACAGACCTCAACAGCTTTCTCGCCGCATGCATATTAACTTCCCTTAATCTAAAATTTATGACTCCGTCGCGTAGCTTCAATCGAATCCGGTGGAACTCGGGGGAAGGGCGGGGGATAGGGCACGGGAAAAGAAAAATCGACAAGAGTAGGGAACAGGATGTACATGAAAATTAATCGCAAAATTCCTTTGACGTTTACAAACGGCGGGGATGCGTCCCAGGGGGGCCAAATTCCGCCATTAATCTACATTTCAAAGGCGAACGTAAATGCATGGGAACGCATTTAAAACCAGAATAAGTATAAACACGAATAAATTTCGAATCTCGGTTGGCAAGGATTTCTGACGTTGTTCGTAATACAGTAGGGACGAAGTTAAAATGGTTGCTCGAGGTCACCGAGAGACTACCCCCCGCCACATTAGTCGACTAGCCCCACTATGCTCTTTAGTTACCTATGTCAGTACAATCTTTAGGATTGTTTTGTTTTTTTCTGATATATACATCTTCCATGTTAACATTAAATGGATTAGTGAATCTTCCATTAGTTCATTATTTTTTAAACGTTTTATTAATTCAGTTGAGATTGAAAATCCACTGAAGGGTTAAATAATTATAACCGATGAAAACAGTGTCACCGCGATGTTTTATCGCGAAATTATTGCAACATATTCATTCGTTTAACGTGATTTTTGTGAGACAATTCGTTTCCAAAGTACAAGTTTCCGAAACCAGGCGTTTGCTTAAAAATTCCAAGGCAGACATGGCGTCGTCGTAAACGTAAGGATCGCGTCAGCCGTGAAACAGTCTCTAGCGAGCAGTTGATTCTGTCTCGACTGCAGCTCGTAAAAGGATCTCTCACTACTCGTCCAACTCGGCAAGTTGTTCACGAAAGCGTTCAGCCGTGGAAATGGATACCTTTGATCGGATCAATTAATTCAAACGAGTTCTTCCGCGGCAGTAAAGGTAAAATATCTACTCGCGCGACGTCGAAGGAACAGCCTTCGCCCACGGAATCGGAAGCGGATTTCGGTTGCACCGTGAAAAATAACTGCGACCGAACGTGAACGATAAAAAGAAAGAGGGAAACGCTGTCATTCCCTGTGACTTTTCTCGTAAGAAACAGTCCCAACGAAAGGAAATCTTGCGAAAATAATCGTATACGATCAATTTGTTTCACCGAGGAAGCAGGAAATCCTCTGGAAATTGAGCTTTCGATGGGCGGAGAATACAATGATACGGAATATTGCAGATTTAACTAGTAGATTATTATATAGATTTATGCAAAAATAGAAGAAACAATATTCCTTCAGAATATAATAGAATTACTATACCCATTCTTCGTATCATTTTTTAAACAGATGAATCAAGAAAAAACCAGTGCAATCCCAACGTATTTTAGTAAAACAAACGCTTATAAAATACAGTTACCTATAAAATATCTTTCTAGCAAGAATGAATCTCCAAAGAACTTAGTTTTAGATGTCATTCAGATGGACCAAGGTAATATGGCATACAGCCAAAAGTAAAACTTTCACTACGGTTAATACTTTAATTAAGAGTTAAAGAGATTGTTTAATTTTTCAGACACTATGTATTTAAGAGTTAAATGGTCAGACTTTATGTACGAACGTTTTGCGCGTCCGCGAAACAAAATGGCGAGCCGCGGGCGCCACATAGGCGACGCTAGTGTCGCGCCTGTTATAACCTCCGGGGTCTTTCGTTCCGAGAGAAGAATATTATAGAACGTGGTTCGAATCGGTGCAGCCCGGGGCGTAACATCGTCTCGCAATACTTGTATCCGTTAACCGCGAAGAGAATACATTTTAACATCCTCCGAGGAACCGCAACCCCGGGAACGAAATTTCGCCATCGAAGGTTTCCAATTTACAAGAGCGACTTGGAGAGTTGGTTTAATTGCTGGCACTTAACGGGAGGCGCGCCACTCGACGGAAATTTTCTTCGATCGCGATGAGAAGAAGGGGGGGGGGGGGGGGGACGAAATTGACGCTTTTCGACGGGACGCGTTCGTACGAGACTTTAATCCGAACTTTTTACAGAATCGCCTTGGCAATCTAATCTAAATGCAAATGCTGTTAGCGTTAAATATGAACGCACAAAGAACGGTTAATGAGATTTGTCCGTGAGCACGATATCTTTTATCCCGCTCTCTTTCTCTCACTTTGACAAATTAACGATATAAATCACTTACGGGGACTAATAGTGCCAACTTCTCATGATATAAGGACGGAGGAGGTAATTACCGTCGATCTACTTTTCCTCGCGTCTTTCGCGACGCGGCGCTTTGTGATCGGTAATTGAGAAAAATTACTAATCGGTCGGCCGCCTTCTCGAGCACCCAATTATTCGACGAGGGTGACTCTCGCGTCTGTCCCTTCCCATTGACGGTGGAAGAGGCAAGGATACGACGAGACGCCAAGGTTTTGGACGCTGTGCACTACCGGAAAAAACGAAATTGGGGATAATCCGGTTCCACGGACTCCTGTTAGCGTTTGTTGTCGTCGTTTCTCCTACGCAACGACGACAAGAAGAGGTCTTACGCGACCAGTCCTCGGCTTACGCCGTTAATTCGTTTTCACGGAAGTCGAAAATGCATGTTACGGACCAAGAATTAACGAACGCAAGCGTTTAAATTGTTGTATTTAATATAATACTTATTTCGTAATAGTCCTGATGTCGATTAAGGTGCATTCGTCATTGACCACCGTTACGAACGACATATTTGCAACTAATTTAACCGGCTTTCGTCAATTAATTCCGGCACAGGCGACGGTCGAGCTGTCGCGAGTTCCAATTTCGCGGAAAATTACGCGCCACGTGCTTACACACGTCGGTACAATGGAAATTCGGCGCGAAACATCGGAAAGGTTACGGGCAAAGTGCAGTACGATACAGCGAGAACTCACGTACGCCAAACAATGGCGGAACGCGACGCAACGAGCGTAAATGTGACGCGTTGTGCCGTCAGGTTGTTCGCATTGGGGACTAACGAAGCGTGCTTCAAGCGGACGACAAACTGCATCGTTTTTTGAGACTCGCTGCATCAACTGCAGCGACGCGTACCGAAGTTTATAATAGACGCACCGTAGTTGTAATATTTTCTCACGACGACAGTTTTCCATTACCAATTGGCCACGATCTTCGTTGCTCGACGTTCCTTTGGCATTCATTTTTTTAACCATTTGCGTTTGAACAATTTTCGAATTGCTACAGAGATTAAATATTTTTCTAAACGTTACGGGGATTCGATAAATCTCACCACCGTAAGGGGAAAAGAGCGGTCCGGATTGAAATGTTAATTCCAACCAGATACGACAGACGTCGATACTATTTTTATCGTTACGAAACTTGTATTTCGAGTCTTTTTCAGGTCACTGAATAATTCTACCCACGTATACCAATCACGTCGCGACGAGTATTACAAGATAGCACGACAGAACGTGAACAGTTTCACATACATATGGTTAGAAACACCGCGCGGCATACTTAATAGTTTGGAATACGATGGAAATGCAAAAAATCGGATTAATATCGACAAATGTTTGAACACGCCAAAAACGTGTGCAATATTCCTATAATAATACGAGAATTTGCATCCAACGATTATTGGCGATACAGTGAAAAAGGTAGGAAACATAAATAAATAATCGTTGAAACGTCTTCAGGTTTGGTTCGATATTTGAGTTTCTATACTATCAATATTTTCATGGAGATATCAACCGCGGTTGTATCGTATTATATTCGCCCGACCAGCGACAGATCCCATTTTATATGGATGAATAGAAACTATCCTTTTTCTACTTGTTTGACGAGGCACGAATTTTATTCCGCTCGCTCAGTATGCAAATGCTTATATCTGGTGGCGAGACTGAAACGTGTTCATGTTCGTTTTAAATTTCGAGTCTATTCTGGAGAATATCTTGAAACGATCTGAGATTCGTCTTTAAAAAATTCATGCAAAATTGGGGAATTGGTGTATCAAAAGTGAGAAATAGTCAAAAATATTCGAGCAATAATCTAATCGAAAATACACTGATAATTATTGCATTGTCTAGTCGAAGTTTTAACAGTAATTGATGGTATAATAATATAGTTATTAATACCAATAACAATTGGTTTCGATACCTGTTCGATATATCAGCGCGTATCCAAATCAATGAATGTTTCGTTCGATTCCATCAACTGCAACTATCTGTACTCGGTTGGCTGACCAATAGCGGATACGTTCTACTTGTTGCGTGAAGCGTTGATACATTCTACTCGTCTGACCGAACGCGTGGTAGTTTCACTGTCTGACTCTGTCCATTGCTGTTCTACTGGGAAAACCAACGCGGACCTGTTCTACTTGCGCGATGAGAATCGACTAGTTTATTTGTTAATCTTAATTCTATAGTCATAGATAATTTCTTTCAAATGTCAAGTTTAAGTAACTATAAAACATATAAATAAATTCATATATATTTTATAAAATCGTGCATAAAATGTCACCAGTATACAAATATACTAACAGATCCTACGGTTACTCAAATGTTATTAGGATTAAGAGGATTCGTTTTCTGAAAATTTATATAATTACAAAAAATAAATTAGAACCATTTATATAAAATATATATGAAATGTTTTTGGTCTCCAAAAGACTAGATAACGATTTATCTTGAAAATAACGAGAATAATTCAAGGAAGGTCAGCAATTTGCCATAGTTCATCGGAGCAAGTTCATCGCGTGGGCGGAACAAAAACGGGCCCCTGCCACTCGCGGGTCCCTCGAACGCTTCGGAAACCGGTATAGTTCTATCCAAGCAGGATTATTAATGATCCACTCGCGACAATAACGCGTCACCGACCGTTCGACTGACACTTTTCACGATAATAATGATTAATCTCGCGCAGTGACTCGGAACTTCTTCAAGGCGCTCAACCTTTTCGCTCGCCTCTGCCAGTTTCCCTCGATAATGGCTGATCTTTATCGACTCTCTTTACCATGATCGGGACCATCACGCGTATTTGCTATCGCTCCCCACACCAGACGAACAACGGAAGGTTTTAATAGGAAGCCGCAAATTGCTTTTCGAGCAGTTAATTGGCGCCCGCGATGAATCTCGTCATTACGCGAAGTTCGCGAACGTTTCGCAAATTTTGTCAATATTAAATATTTCTTGCTAGTTCGATACTGTTTAAAGCAGGCAACAGACTCGGAAGACACGATTCTGAATTAAATTATTATAAACTGAATTTTAGATTAATATTTTGGTGAGAAGTTTACAGTGTTAGGTGCTTGGTAATAATTTTATTGTTACGAAATAATATTTCCCGTACGATTGAAGTCTACTTTCATTTATTTTCATGGTCGCGTTTAACGAGATTATGTACAGGCATTGTACAGCAGGGTTGAAGAAATTTGTACGTGGAAAGCAATTACAGTTTCGCTAAAGCAGCTCGAGCAATTTTCACGAAAGGCCCGCGAAGTAGCGAATCGATCGATGGTATCAACCGTAGAAATGTAGCTTGATAGCTTGCTGACCAATGCGGTCGTCTGGCTATTGGTCGATTAATGTATTGTGCTACCGCTGACCGACGTACACGCTGCGTACTGCTTTACCACTGTCTAATACGTTCGAACCACGATGGATCGCCCAACATCCTGGAAACGCTGTTAAATCAGACGCGACGCAAAGTTATCTCCTTGTCTCGTCCATAATACTGTGTCTAATGTTTGCTTTATATCGGTAATTTAAAAAAGAATTGTTTCTATGCTTTATAGACTCTAAATCAATATAGGAAATATCACATTTCGAATGTCTTTAAAGATAGAAGCAAGAGCTCGTCGTCTATAATAGGTGAGCCATTTATTTGCAAATTAAAAGATTCGAGATGTCCTAGTTTTATTCCCAGATACAAGCGAGATTTTTAAAAGTTTCGAATTGCAAATTAGCTAACCCAAACCTGACCCAGGTTCAAAATCAATACAGAAAATATCGCATTTCGAATGTCTTTAAAGCCATAACAAGAGTTTTGTTCGTCATCTAGAATAAGTGAGTCGTTTATTTGCAGATAAAAAGATTCGAGGAGCCAAAATTTTATTCCCAGATTCGAGAGATTTTTAAAAGTTTCGAATTGCAAATTAGCTAACCCAAACCTGACCCAGGTTCAAAATCAATACAGAAAATATCGCATTTCGAATGTCTTTAAAGCCAAAAACAAGAGTTTTGTTCGTTATCTAGAATAAGTGAATCATTTATTTGCAGATTAAGAGATTCGAGGAGCCAAAATTTTATTCCCAGATTCGAGAGATTTTTAAAAGTTTCGAATTGCAAATTAGCTAACCCAAACCTGACCGAGGTTCAAAATCAATACAGAAAATATCGCATTTCGAATGTCTTTAAAGCCATAACAAGAGTTTTGTTCGTCATCTAGAATAAGTGAGTCGTTTATTTGCAGATAAAAAGATTCGAGGAGCCAAAATTTTATTCCCAGATTCGAGAGATTTTTAAGAGTTACGGATTGGAAATCGGAAAATCGAGGTGTCCAGGCTCGTCTTATGCGGTTCATCGACGCGATAACATTCCTCACGAGCGTAATGTGCATTACTCTTGACGAGGAATGCCCGCGTACATCGGCTGACTAATGCTCCACGGTTATCACTGCGGAACTATTCAGCCACGCTGCTTGCGGCTGACTAATGCGCGTCTGTTACTACTCCCTGACAAACGTTATCCTTGCATTTCTACCGCCTACCGTGAAGGTTCTACCGCGTTCAAGCTTCCGGGGATACCGCGGCGGAATTTTGAACTGGATTTACGAGACGGACGCGTGGGTTTCTAGTTTTGTAAATTAACTCGGACAACGGCTCGAGGCGCAAAGACTCTTCTACTCCGAGTCCCGGGCATTGTCGCTGTAGAACGAACATTAGCAAATAGTAGTTTAGTAATTCGCAAGTTCGAGGACCATTCTCTGGCACGAAACCAGGGCAAAAAAACAATCTTTAATTTAAACATTAATTTAAAATTAATTCAAATACAAAATGATACGTAAGCCAAACATAAAGCGTTACTGTTAAACAACAGGCCATCATTGATATTTTTAATAACAGACGATTAAATTTGTCCGTTTATCAGGTATAATAGCACAGGAAAAATTCCATGCATAAATTTTTCTTACGAAAATTCCTCGCGCGGAATGATATCCGCCCTTTCCGCGCAATTAATGTTTTCCTTCCGACACGTTTGATCATCGTCGTGAACAAATGGGATATTTA
Organism: Colletes latitarsis; assembly: GCF_051014445.1. Taxonomy (NCBI): domain Eukaryota; kingdom Metazoa; phylum Arthropoda; class Insecta; order Hymenoptera; family Colletidae; genus Colletes; species Colletes latitarsis. The sequence continues at coordinate 18,519,597 of NC_135135.1, read as the reverse complement.
GGACGTTAGGCGGGACACCGCGTATAAAATAGTTTCCTTTCTGAGAAACTTGCCGCGAGAGGGTCGTGAAATATTAAGAGGGACTAAATTCAAGAAGGGACTCCTAAAACGTAATAAACTCGACGCGGAACGGCACGGACAGCGCATGAATATCGCGAACGAAGCAACGTTAACCTCGGTTACGTTTCAGTTTTGGGGCTACACGCGTACGTAGGAAACATTCATCGACACCGTTTCGCCTGCCATAAATCTCCCTTCGGACAACTATTCTCTCTACTCGATTCTCCTCTCAACTGTCATTTATTGTTTCCTTTTTCGCGGGGCGGGGTGGGGGGTCGAGCATTATTATAGAAGTACGTTCGTCCCGCAGGACATCGGCTTCCTCCAGGATACGAGACGTCCAGAATGAATCGATCTCGCGTGTCGATACTCTATGGAAAAATGCTTTTCTTCCGTCGTTTCGACGAGTATATTTCTGGCGAGAATAAGGGTCGTCGGTTGCGTATACCTGACTGGAATAGCCAGGGAAATCGTGACAAGGTATCGGGATATCGGGCGTATATTTGACACGCGTAATAAAGTTAGAGGGCGGAACGAGGGAAAATGCTACGCGAAGGTCGACTTAAATATTCAAAATTCCACAGCGCCGCTACGTAACACTTTCAGACGGGGAGTTTATTTGGAAATTGTTACGTTCGAGGTCGCGCGCGGTTCGTGGCTTTGTCGTATGAAAGATTTACTCGTAGAATTTCCTGGTCTACGAATACGGAAAAAGCTGAAGGTACTTGCGCGCGACAAGATTTATCGTAGAATAAAGACTTATAAAAACGTTGCGTCTCGTAAGATTCCATTTAAGAATATAGTGATGATTTTCAATTTACGAAAGAGTTTCGGAATTTTATTCGTTGCATTCTTGGACTTGTAAGTACTATTATAATTACATATTTATCGTATGTGGTAGCCTCTTCGAAAGATTAAAGTCCGTCGAAAATGAGATAGGAACGATGATAGACGTTGGTTTACCGGAGGTATTTATTGGAAACTCTGTAATTGCAATTGTTTATATTTAAATTTACGCTGCGTGGTTCGAATGTTGTAGCACCATTACGATTTGGAGTATAAACTATGCAGATCAGCGCCACACGCAATTATCTAGCGTATACATTATTAGCATTAGTTTCTCATTGGCTTCCAAACTAGTAAATAATAGCCACCTACTGATAGCCTGGCGATATTCGGCGAATAAATAATTATTTCGCGTTTACAATACTAGTGATCTCGTTGATTTTGATAACCTTGAAATACATCGGGGAATGGTCATCCAGTATTCCCAACTCGCTTCAATAATAAGGATTAACATTTGAAAATAAGGAATATCAATTTCTTGACTGAGGCCTCGTTAAAAAGTTATTAAAAAATTTCAAATCATTCTGAAAACATTATTTTTGATTGCGGAGCTCGATTATAATCATTTTTGGTGAATACACATACATCTGAAATCCTAACCATTTTCGAAAAAAAAATTCGAGTAGGTACTGAAATTTTTAGACGAAATTAAAAAATTTCAAATCATACTAAAAAAATTACATTTAGTTGCAGGGGTTAATTAGAAGCATTTTTGGTGAATAGACATACCCCCGAAATCCTACCCACTTTGGAGAAAAAAATTCGAGAAGGTGTGAAATTTTTTGGCAAAAAAAAATTTTTGAAATCATTCTGAAAAAAATTATTTTCGGCTGCAAGAGTCGATTACAATTATTTTTGGTCATTACACATACCCCCGAAATCCTAAGTATTTTCGAGAAAAAAATTCCTTACCGAAAATGTAATGTCTGACCATACCATCGATATGTTTCACTGAAATTTCATACGTATCTTTAAAACACCATAACTCCTGAACGGATTGGACGATTTTAATGTTTAAAAAAGCAAACTACGCGTATTTTAATGGAGAATGTGTACAAATCGCAAAAATATTCAAAAAGTTGGTCTCTGACCCCGCAAAATGAGAAAAACCCCATAAAAATGGTCCAATTTTCAAACAGCCATAACTCCTACAATAGTGAATATATTTCAATGAAACTTTTTTCTGAAATAGAGCCCATAGATATCTACAGAAAAGTATTAAACAACTTTTCTGTAGGCCGTCAAACAAAATTACTAAAAATGAAAAACGAATTTTTAAGAAAAATTGACAGGGGGTAGCTGCTGAAATTTATCGGAGAAAAAAAAAATTTCAAATCGTTCTAAAAAAATTATTTTCAGTTGCAGGGGTCAAGTACAATTATTTTTGGTGAATACACATACCCTCGAAATCCTACGCATTTTCAAGAAAAAAATTCAGTACGGGCGGAACTTTAAACGTTAATAACTTTTTAACGAAGCCTCCATTAACAAATTAGTATTCTTGATTTTCGTCTTATTTTGGCCTCTAGAATCTCCTATTAAAATTTTTCCCAGGGGTGGCCGAACACTCTGTATATTTTACTCACAAACTCTACAGTTACTCTACCTTGATACGCGACTCGAAGTCACATCCCAGGTGGATTAGGGTTAAACCAGACTATTACTTTTCGTTCCGCGACACTCGTAAACCTCTCACCTTCGCTATATTTCAAGGCCATTAAAATCGACCAAGCTCTCAGTATCGCAAATAATTGTTCTTCAATTAAAAATAAGAATTTTCAATATTCATTTCATACTTGCAACATCGGACATATGTTTTGAACCGCATCCAGAGTCTTCTACGATAAAGAAATTGCCCCTTTTGCCTTGATTTCAAAACCCTTTCTCGTAAGTCGAAAAGTTCAAGAGCCACAAACGCAATTTCATCGGTCGTAATTCGTCGCCTTGTATAACAAGCAACGGTTATTACTTGTATTAATTGTCATTTTATTAAAAGTCCCGTCCCGTTTCCTTGGCCCTCCTTCGAAAGAAATCATCGGCGAGGGACTCTTAATAACAATATAGTCGAGGCCAGGTTTAATCCGCGCAGTCTGAACGCGATTATGGTTCACCGACGACGCGACAAAAAGCGAACAGGACAGAAGCGAGATATTAAATTTTACCGCGATTAATACGACCTGGTTTTGGGCGTGCCACCTAGCAAACAGACGCCCCGGTTTCAGCTGGTCCGATTTTTTGTTAATCACCGATGCATTTCTTATCCAGGGTCTCGCGCGACAAAGCTCTTTACGGAACGAAAAGTCTCAATTACAGCTCGAGTTTACTAAAAATCAAGAATCCACGGACGAAGGGAACACAAATGTTAAATATTCGTTTTCCCCGACGGAAATAGGAACTTGTTCGCGCGTTTAAAACAAATTTCATTCGTTCCACTTCCTATTTGTTTTTTGCAATGTTCTTCACGATTAACAACATTAAAATTCCAGTGAAGGATTAGGATAGTTTTAAATTCGTTGTACGTGTTCTCTGAAAACGTTGTGGTCGCCATAGGTAGCCATTTTGGTGAACGCATTGTTGTCTGGAAATTTCTGGGGGTTTAGGGGAAGAGGAAAGGCGGAAAAAGGATTCCTTCTCGCGACGACGGTTCGAAGGACAAAGCCAGCCGGTGGAATAAATTTTTCACGACGTCTCGACGACACGTCGCGACGCTGCAGTAACTCGCGCGGTAAATTTCCTTCCGCTAGCGGGCCATGGCGTCGTCGAGGCAGAACCGAAAGTTCTCGTTTGCGGCCAAATGGCCTCTCGAATAGGGAAAGTTTCGCCGCCACTACAGCGAGCTATTTAGCCAGATGGACGAACAGGAAACAGTATTTGGGCGTAACCGCGTCGACGATGAAACGTTTGATTTTTAAGAAGAAACGAAGAAGAAGACTTCCGTTACTAAATATTTTAATTCCTACCGGTCGTCTAAATCGTTTTCATTTTCATTAACAATAGAAAGTGTAGTGTTCCAATCGAAAGTAACTGTAACGATAATTTGAAATTCAAATCTTATTGTCATTAATTGATAACAGACTCTGGGACATCGAAGGTACGCTTCGTTGTTTTCGAGAAAAGGAAGGCAGCGTGCAGTTTTCTCGGTCCACGGCGAACTTATCACGACGATTCCGAAACTTTTTCAAACTATGTTTCGACTGGGCAGAATCTCGATCCCGGAAGATTCCCATCTTTACCGCACCCCCCTTCACCCACTTTCGGAATAACTTCTGTAATCTCGGTTATGGTTGACTCCAGTTTATCTGCAAAAGCTATTTTCCACCGACAAACCCATTTATTAGATTTATACCCCATTTTTCAAAAAATTCTCCCTCGTCGTCGAGGACATTTTTTGACAAAAGACAAGATATTTAAAATAATTTCAAGATAACTACTATTTACAAACATTCAATCCGAAAAATTGTATTTAATTAAGATGTTTTGTCCTTAATTTGAATTTTCAAAACAGAAGACAAACAGCCTTTACATCGTAGCAATAAAAATGTTAAAAACGAAGTGGAAATTTTTGTTTAGGGCTGTAGCGTGAGATTTGATGTAAGTATTTAGCGGCGTGGACCTAATATGTTTATCTCTCTGAAATTACTCGTAAAATTTGACAATCAGTCTTGGCTGAGATCCTCGAGCTTCGCTTCTCGCCCACCAGTACGAATGCATCTCCATTCCGGCGACGTCATTCCCAGCGTTAAGTACGAAGTTTTCGTCGCAAGTTTAAGCGAGGTTGCAAAGCTGTCGCCGTAGTACCGGCCAAGTTTCAAGTAGAACTCCGTCGAAGTGGAGGAAACAGGAGTGGCGCAGGTGTTGGTTCGTCGACAGTTTTCCGCGCGATTTTTCTTGACTCTGCCCCGACAATTGTTTGCGTGGGCCCCGCGTCGTGTTTGCGCGCAAAAGACGACCGTGGCAATCAAATTAGTACAAACGTACAATTTGCAAAGCCCGGTATCGCGACAGTTTTCTTTTTGTTTTTAAATTCCCATAACGACAGCTTGTTTCGTCGAGAAGAAAATAGACTCTTCGTCTAGAGAAAAAAAGCGAGAGAATCGACGGAATTAAATTTGAAATTTAAATTATATTCGAACGCTTCGCGATAACTTCGAATCATTCTCGACGTAATATAAAATAAACATTCGAATCGAATTTAAATTTTAAATTTCATTTCCTCGATTCGGTTTATGACGAGATCGCGACGCAAACGATCATAGTTGGTCCTTTTCGGTACAAAGGCTCGCGACAGGAATAAATTTAAAAAAATAATAGACACTTTGCAAGAATTATTAAACAGGTTATTGTTAAAGTCGAACAGTTTTCGTTAATTTAGAATTGAAATGTCTTGGAAATTATAAAATATAGTTTTAGACTTCTCGTTCGACGTATTATAATGCAGCCTGGCGATTCTGAGCGTCCATCCATCTTGATCGTTTAAGAATTTATGAACGGTTATATCGCGTACCTTTAAAAATTTCTGTTTCGTCTCCTGACGGGGAATCGGTGTCATTATTTTTGAATTTCAAACGTCACTGGTCCACTTTTAGTTACCATATCGCGAAACCGAAGTCGTTAAATGGAAAAATAATTCTATAACATTTTTAATGTTAACTGGTACCGATAGATCAAACCTTCTCTTTTTTCTTAAATTTCAAAATACTTCAATTTCATCGCCTCTTTAACTTTAAATATTTCTCTAGCGACGCACGGAGTTGCAGTTGGTGAAATTTAATTAATGGCTCGTCGATTCTGCGGGAAGCAGAATTTCATTCTGCTGAATTCCATGGAATTTTCAATAATTACCGTTTAGAGGACGCCGGTGTTGAAGTATAATGGATCGTACGGATGAAAAATATTCTTCAGATTCTTCGGAACATTTATTGACCATGGAATTTGAGAACCATTTTCTAGCCTTTTCGATTGAAAACCACCCACGTTATTAATATAAATATAATATTTCCAATGCAAGTTCGAGAAAGAAAGTCTTTCAAACATTTTTTCTAACTAAAGGTACGAATTAAAACCCTGATACAAAGATCTCTCACCAAGATTGTGATGTAAAATGAAGCTCAGATCGTTTAAATATAATTTGAATTCCACAAACGACACGAATGATAAACCGGAAAACATTATATCCTTCGAAAATATCTACTCGCGTCGTAAATTCGAGCTTCGTGACTGTTCCTCGCATACTAATGCCGCGATCCCATGGATTCGAGGATCGTTCCTGGCATCTGTGTGAGCAATAAAAAATAACTTACCATCGGGGGTTTCCCTAACAGTCGCAATTTCCTCGCAAGCGTAATGTTCGTAACTTGTTCAAAATTTTTTTTTTCCCCGCGACTCGCACGATTTCTCTCGAGATTGGAAAATAGATTCTGCCAGAGGAAACCTCATTACCGGACAACCTTGATCCGAATGCCAGGGCAGTTTAGCATTTTAATGAAAGCTTAAGCCGTTCTCATACGATCGAATCCATTTGGTCGAGTTCGACGCCATTCTTCGTGTAAGAGATTCTGCGAGGGCCCTTGTTCGTCGATATACGATCGATGCTTTTCTTGGGAACACTAGGATTCTACATCAAAAAAGGTTGCAACCAGTCCGGAGTTGTTTCTGTTTCGAACTCGTTTCGCGAACCAAAAGGGTAACGAAATCGTTGCTTTTCATCATTTTTCAATTAGACCTAAGTTTCAAACACTTTTCGCTTTTCATTATTACCGGGGGCTTAAAGTATGAAAGTTTATCAGTTTCCTTGCGATATTGTGCACTTTTCAAACAAACTGCTGGTATTCCAAACATGCTACGCTTCCACTACCATTTTAAGAATATTTCCACGGAACGGAAATTTTTATTATCAAAAAGATCGAAAATATATTCGCGAACCACAGTGAAAGAACATCAGCAAATTTAGACAAATATTTACAATTTTTTTAAAAGATTTCACGAATCTCTAAAGTCACATACGTGGTTTCCGGTTCACCGCGAAGCATCGTTTTTATATTGTTTTCGCGATACGGCAAACTTACACTTGAATATTACAGTGCATTTCGCGACAATGTGATATCTAAAGTTTTGCTGCTGCGATTAAAAGTTCGCGAAACGTTGTCGTGAAATTTTTTATACGTTATCGTAAAACGAACTCCGCTAGTTACAACGCCGACAAGAAGTTGCGTACTCTATAAAATCCGCAGTAAACAGTGCGTAGTTAACGGCGACGCGGGAATGTTTCTTTATTTTATTTCTGCGTTCCTTGTACCGTGTGGTTCTCTCCGTTACGCTATCACGATGCTATCAAACGATTATACGCAGTCTGAATAAAAAATAGTCTCGAGTAGAAATCCATAATTTTAAATCGTCCATTCCGTTATACGAGTTTGCAATCATTTTATTTTGCATTCTACATTCGTATACTCAAATTATTCAAACAGGCCCTGATTAAAGATTCTTCCCAAATTTCTATGAAAAGTGGTTTTCGTCGATTGTACATTTTTTCACACGTTCCTGTGCAGTATTATTTACGAAAATCGTTCAACGTTTGAACGAATGGATCGATCTATAGTTGATTCTTGGTTTTCACGTTCTTGGTGATTTGTCCGCCCGTCGACTCGGTTTCCATTTGTCGAACTTTTAGGGCAGTTTCAGCGAAGTGGAGTAGTTCGGGGGTAGTTTCCCTGAATGAGGTAGCGGAACACTGATTCGGTTCGAAGTTTCTAGGCGACGGTAGAACGTCCTTTCACAGGATTATTGACCGACAGACGAGCAGAAAACCGGGCGATCGAGCCGGCAAAACCGTTCCTCAAATAGAACGCGTTGCTGGCGATATGTTTTTCAGCAGATCTGTCGCTCTTCTGTTACTTTGGAAGATCCACCAACGTAATTTGTATCACACGAAAGACACCGATTTCGAACACGCGACAGTCTGCGAATAATCTGTCACGCGGAAGTCTCGATATTCCTCGGAGCAGCGTTTCTCAACTGCGAAATTGTGGTCGATACGAACTTGATTCGACCAAATAAGTTCAATTTTATTTATTTATTCTCAAGTATCGTGTCTTTCAATTCATGGAAATAGAAAAATCATTCGCAAACTCACAGATTCTAGTATCAGTGAAATTGCAAGCAATTCTATTAATTAATCGTTGACAAATTAAATTCATTTTCCACGGAATTTATAGATTTATCGTTGCAAGTTTTCCACCTACTCATAATGCAAAGCTGAGTAAAACGTTGAATCCGTAGAAGAAAGTCCAACAAAAAACGTCTCTCTCGTTGGTACAGAGAACTCTACAGAGACCCTCTATTCTCCGCGAAGTTTATGATAGTTTTTGTCCTGTTCGGAGTCGGATGCCGTCAACCCGAGCAGACGTAGTTCGTGTCGTTGTCAAATGCAAGATTATCCTTTCCGGTTCGTGTTCGCGTTCCGCGAAGGGTAAAAATATTATCCTCCCACAGAAGTGTTGCCGTGCATCCTGAACAGGCGAAGATACTTTCCTGGCGAATGTCCGCGATGGCGAATAATGCAAAAGTTTTATCTTTACGTACGTTCTCGCGAGATGTAAACCATGAATTTATTACTTTTAACAGTACGTGCCTTCGTCCGTAAACTTGAGGAAATTTATCATAAACGTGTGCACTCGATGGATCAATATGGAATTTAATGCAACACTGTGCGTGTTCAAAGCAACGATATATCGATCTTCCATTTTTATTATTATTCGTTATTATTCATTTACTAACGGGATTAAACCCTTTAGTACAAAGATGTAATATGTAAGGAACTACAGATGTGGATTTTACATAATCGAACATTATCGCTTAGTGAATTTAACAAAAAATAAATTACTTTCTAATGATTGTTCAATTAAATCTGTTTTAGTGTGTACAAAATTTGCATTACTAATCATTTTATTAGCACAACTTTACACAAATTTTGCAAAAGAATATCCGTGCGTTGATAACAGTTACGACGTTGCTGTCAGAACTGGAGTCTAATTTGAATTGTTTCGAGTTTTAATAGCGAGCGTTCGAACACTGGCGAGCCACCGGTAATATCGTCGGTGACATGAACGCAAAGATGGCACGCGTGTCTCGTTAGATGCACATTTGCGACGCGCGAGCAAGATTTCTCGGGAGGCTTGCGTCACCTTCGACGAAACGCGATTACAGAATGCAGCGCGAAAATTCCGTCCAAGTATTAATTGCATTTTAAGCCCCAAAGGCGAAGCTTAGCGTCGTAACCAGTTGAACTCGCTGCACATGATTAGATTCGCGTAGAGGCGTGCAAGATGGGCTGTCGCGAGCTCGACGTTCGGTTTCCGGTCGGGGAAACATCGATCGGGCTGGACCATTAATATCCCAAAAAACAAAATGAACGTACCGCTGGTTGAACGAGTTCAATTATTAAAACTGTAAATTTGTAAACTGTTCTAAAACCCGAAGCTCTTCGTATCGAGTGAAACTCTTTTTAACTAGTGCCTATTAAGATAGTTTTTACACGATCGATGCACTGTTTTATTTTCTACGCGAGCGCTAGAATACGAGAAACGACTGAAAAGAAATTCAATCGTTAGTAAACACGAGTAGGTCCAAAGCTCACCATTTTTAGACCTATGCGCCTGAGTACTGGTTTGGTAAATACAATGAAAGTATTTTAACTTAAAATCCAGCGCAAGTTTACGTTAAAGTAGCAACCGAAAATGCTGTGAGTCAGCTAGTATAGAAAAGGATTTTGCAAGCAGAGTCGAGGACGTTGTTTATTCCGACAGATATTAAAATGATCGCGTGTCCCGGAGATAAACGCGGTCCGAAAGGTCTCAACGAGAAATAATTATGGCTGTAATGAGTCCTGGCGGAAGTCGACGGTGATCGTTGAAGCCCCCGACGAAAAGGGGACGTTTCCGACTCTTTAACAAGCGTTGGCTGGGTCTGGCGAAGAAACTAAGCAATAAAAATTATAATAGCCAGGGATATGCTAACGGGGAACGTAATAAAGTCGACGTTGCTGCATGCGGGGGAAACGTAATATCTCTGAATGCATTTTTTGCGATTTAAGTTAATAAACAGATACGAATGTTCGTCTCCGCGTCGGGAGATTCTTATTAAATTTTAACCTGCACCGCGAAACTCGTGCTCGCGTCGCGAACGAGTTCCTCGCGTTCCTAATGAAATATTTCCGAAAAATATGCGAACGCTCGCTGGGGAAACTGGATTTCCCATAATTATCCATCGTTACATTTTTAATCTGGAAGTTGCAATCGAGAACATCTTTGGTAGTTCCCTTTTCGTTAAAAGAAAATCTCTCGAAGCAATTCGGTGTACACGAAAAGATTAGCTCCCGTCAATTTAATTAACCCCTTGACGTACGATTTAATTCCAAATAATTTTTCAAACGTACACTATTTCATTTTGTTTAAATTTGTGCCTACAAGGAATACTCACGAAAAAGAATAGATTTGTTTTACGAATACTTCGTCGATATAAAAATGTGTTGATTTCAATTTATAAGATTGGATGACGAGTGAGTAACCTTCATAATTGTGAAACTTGACATGAAGAATTTGCGACGAGTCAGACTCGTCACTGTATGGCAAGGGGTTGAAAGAAAAATTTGTCTTTTATTGACTGTTGATTGTCACGTTTCGTTGGTACGTGACCAAATGCGTGAAAAAAGAATTAAACGGAACGTCAACAGCGGGGCTAATTATAAGAATGGCGACGATCTCATTATTTTATTAGCCGTTGGCGAGCCGGTGAATGGGGGGTGCATTGTTAACGAGCGGGTCGCGCGTTTCCTCCGAATCGAGGCGACACGTCACGAGCATAACAATTTCACCGCCATTTCGCCGGAAGCCACGAAAACGCGTGTCCAGCCGAAGCCGCAGAGCAGCGTCGGTGTTGTAAAATCGGAAGTGTTTCACAGTCGCCAGCCGCCGCCACGTACAACGAGCAGGGTGGCGGTTTCTCTTTAATTACGCGACGTTGTTAACGCTCTTATGGAACTTGGTTTTTCGTCCCGGCCGCACGGTTTGTCCGGGCGAAATTCAATTTTGTCATCCTCGCGACAACGACGCGTAGAAAAATTTAATGGACGCTTGGCCGACGTCGACGATCGCTTACGAAGAATAATAATTCTCGTTTCGAACCGGGATCGATGCTCAAATCCATCTTGCTATACCGAGAACAATGCACGTGGCTCGATACGTCTGCACAATGCATGAGAATCGATACGTATCGGCATTACTGTGCATGTCATCGTCGGGACTGACCTCATCGCCGGTGTTTATGAATGAAACCTTATCGTTCGAAAACACCGTCGTGGATCTCCATTGTTTAAACGTCTCTTCTCTAAAATAGCGTTCGAACTTATACCACGACCCTATTTATCGTTTCGAGATAGCGACGCTCGGTTTTGAAATACTATTTTTGGACGTAGATCGGTTCCAACAGTTGCCACGCGAAAATGTGTCGGTAAAGTATCGGGTCACGTTACTATTCTAAACAGAAAATCGCGAAAGGAATTTCTTATCGCAGAAAGAATTCCTGGTATCGATGAATCGATATACCCAGGAAAGCATAGTAATTGGGTTACAGCTTTGTTTCGAACGAAAATAGGAAAGAATCGTAGAGGGAAACGATCTTTTAAAAATAATTTTGTTCATAGGAAAAGATAGAAAAATGTATTTACGTGGTTCGTTAACGAGTAATATCGTCGGATCGGTTCCCATAGCCGCTCGTAGAATCTTTCGCTCGACCAAGAGGCGTTCGTGAACATTTTCACGGACGTCGAGCTTCTCGGAACGACGTTCCGTTATTGTCGTTTCCGTTCTCATTTGCGCGAAATAGCGTGGCTTTCGTGACTGACGGCCGCCGGTTCGCCGAGAGCTTCCACGAGATTCGTTCAGGATTGAAGCTAACCCGCGGAATATTTTTCTTGACTTCTGGAAGTTATTCCAGCATGTTCCAGTTATTAAACACCGTGCATCAAGTTTCCATTCTCGCGTCGCGCTTTGTCGGGAGTTCCCATTCTAATTAAATCGCTCTTCGACGCGTGCGCGAGCGTACCTCGCGTAAATTTTACATCCGTATACAAATTTATTATTGTTATTGTTATGCAAACGTGACAGAATTCTAACCCAAATTTGGGGATACGGTTAAACGAGTAAAAAAGACGGGATACTGAATGGTCAGTTACGGAGATTTATAGAGCGAAGAGTGTAACGTTAATTAATAGTACAAGGAATATTGAGAATCGAATGATACGAATGGAAACTTTCGAACGCCTTTGATAAAAAAAGGTAAAGCTCTAGGGGATATTAAAAAGACTGGTATTAATAAGAAAATTCCATACGAAGCACCTCGGAAAGATCTATCGGATCAAAAGACGCGAACTGCTTGCGTCTGAGTTGGATTATGGTTTAATAACGTACCGAAAATAACGGGATAGAGTCTGCCAATAGACAAAGTAACGAAACGGTTAAAGGAATTTAGGACAAAGGAAAATCGCGAGACAAAGGAACGCGCATTAATAATGCGCGATGCAGTATCGTGGGCAAACAACGGTAAACCAAGTTCATGAATATGTAATTTCTTAGCGGTATGGAAATTCCCTTCGACACGTGGAGCTCTGTTAATTCTTCGCTCCTTCGTGCATTTATCGCTGTCATTTCGTCTCGGGACTCGTGAAATTCTCTCCTCGAAGACAACGCTGTATTTCGTGCCACGACGTCGCGGTTCGCCCATTTTTCGCGGACTTTTTTAATCCTCGATGAATTCTGGCTTTAATTTCCAGCTTAAACTCTTATTTTAGAAACATATTTTACTAATCGAAATAATCCAACAGCACGCCATTTGGAGAGAGAGTTAAACGCAGTTTTTGTACGTAATTATTCTTGAATCCTTTCAGGTGAAAATCTATCAGAAGAAACGATATACTGTGCGTGGTGCAATTATAAAATAATAATAACCCACTACGCCTGTTTAATTATTCGATTAATATTACCGCTTTATCATTTTACGAACGAATTCGATATGATTTTCCCGTCAATCACCAAAATGGATGCGAACTTTATGGACACTACGTGATAGAATCGTTTTAATATCTTCTGTCATTTCCGTTTGAAATTCCGATCGATCATTCGTCGATAAATCAATGGATGCTTCTAACGCAGACGAGGTACATGAGTAGACGAGAAATTAAAAAGTTTCAAATCATTCTGCAAACAATTATCTTTGCGGTTGCAGAAATTTTTCGGCGAAAAAAAAACTTCAAAACATTCTAGAAAAATTATTTTCAGTTACGGGGGTCAATTACAATCATTTTTGGTGAATAGATATACCCCTGAAATCCTACACAGTTTCGAGAAAAAAATTCTTTACTGAATATATAATGTGTGGTCAGTAATGTTTCTTTGTAAGGTCTGGGTGCTTTTAACCCTGATTTCACATTTTCGACGTGGAATGTAACGCTACTTACGGACGGTTCTTGACTTTAAACTTAGCTATTTCTTTTTAAAAAATCCGTACAGTAATATTCCCAATAAAAGTGGAAAGTTCGGACATAAAACGGATACAGTAATCTCAGCGATCGACTACGTTTTCAAAACTTCTAACTTCAATTTACTAACGTCGATGTCGTAACTCTCACTTAAGTTTATACGTTCTTTCAAAGTTGAAACAGCTCTACAAATTAAAAAAAAAAGAATTGGATGCTTGCTCGCCTGTAGAATTGCGATTTAAATATTTAATTTAACCGAAAAATTAATTGCGAATTCAGAAATTATTCCCATGTTTGTATATATTCTCGAAATGTTCAAAATGCAATCAACGTTGCAAGTTATAATCTATAACGACTTTAAGCTTCTACATAATTATTCATTATAATCCGCGAGAACAGAATTTTTTAACCTACTTCCGCACGGTTTGATATCGATTCATATTTCCGCGTTATAATTCGAACAATACGTAACTTTCTAAACGCAGAAAATTTATAGTCCAGGCGTTAATCGTGTTACGATTTCGTACAAATCAAGCAAAGTATTTCGCCTCGAGCTCGAATTCCCGGGTAAATCCGTAATGACGAGCGCGTAGCCGCGAAAAGGGACCGTTTTCGCTAAGAACGGAATTACTTGGTTAAAAGTTCGACCGCCTAATTTACTTGTCTTCACTTATTAGATTTCCTTCGACGACGAAACTTCCCGGCGGTCGCAGCTGCGGCGACGGTGAACGACGTCGCCGTTACGTTAGGGTAACTTCTTAATAATGCAGCCGCGCGACGGTGCACCGCCTGTTGCAATATGCATCGGTCCTACCAGCAACGAGATCCCGGAGACATACCAAAGTCACGGTCGTTCGCGAGTGTTCCTTTGCTCGCTCTGCGACCAACCATATTTATCTTCCTTACGCGTAAGCATCCCCGAATTCCACGGACGTCGCGTTGAGTCGACCGGAAATTGTGTAACATTCTTCCGATAGACGAGGGCGTCAACCCTTCCACAATGGTATTCTCGTGGATCCTGAACTCTGGTCTTAAACGGTTCCCAAAGGAATTTGTAAATGAAAAACATTTTAAGATCGTCTTTTGACTGTTAAATAGATTCTTAGTTTTTGTAATCTTCTATATATAAATTGTGTAAAATATGTTTTAAATTAATTTTGGAGGGAATGGTCTTCTCGTGGATCCTGAACTCTGGTTTTAAACGGTTACCAAAGGAATTTGTAAATGAAAAACATTTTAAGATCGTCTTTTGACTGTTAAATAGATTCTTAGCTTTTGTGGGTTTTGTAATGCCCTATATACAGGGTGTTCGGCCACCCCTGGGAAAAATTTTAATAGAGGATTCTAGAGGCCAAAATAAGACGAAAATCAAGAATACCAATTAGTTGACGGAGGCTTCGTTAAAAAATTATTAACAATTAATTTCAAAAATTTCAAATCGTTCTGGAAAAATTATTTTCGGTTGCAAGAGTCGATTAAAATCATTTTTGATCATTACACATAAAACATTCATCCCGAAATTCTACGCATTTTCGAGAAAAGTTCCTTACCGAAAATGTAATGTCTGACCATACCATCGATATGTTTCCCTGAAATTCTTCGGTGAAAAAAATTTTTTCACATTGTTTTAAAAAAAATATTTTTGACTGCAGGTGTCAATTACAATCACTTTTGGTGAATAGACATGCCCCCGAAATCCTACTCACTTTCGAGAAAAAAATTCAGGAAGGTGGACAAATTTTTCGAAAAAATTAAAACATTTCAAATCGTCTTGGAAAAATTATTTTTAGTTGCAGGGATCAATTACAATCATTTTTGGTGAATAGACATACCCCCGAAATCTTGTGCATTTTCGAGAAAAAAATTCTGTGCGGTCGGAACTTTAAACGTTAATAACTGTTTAACGAAGCCTTCATCAACAAATTGGTATTCTTGATTTTCGTCTTATTTTGGCCTGTAGAATCCCTCATTAAAATTTTTCCCAGAAGTGGCCGAACACCCTGTATAAATTGCATAAAAAATGGTTTAAATTAATTTTAGAGGGAATGGTCTTTTCGTGGGTCCTGAACTCTGGTCTTAAGGGTTACCAAGGGAATATCGTAAGCAAGAAACATCCTAAAATTGTCTTTTAACTATTAAAAGAAAACGATTCTTAGTTTCTTGTAATTTTCTATATATAAAATGTATACAAAATGTTTCAAATAAATTTTGGAAAGAGTTATATTTTCTCTACTATCTATAATAACGAAAAAAAAGCGAAATCTTATTCGTTGCGTGTTTAAATCGCATTGTAAAATGTTTTACTCGAATAATTATCATTCTTGATTAAAATGGTATTAAAGGGAATTAATAACGGTCCCCGGGTACATTTAAGGATTCACCGACCGCGGAGATAACATTTACGAAGCCGCGATACCCGTCAATTTGTTCGATCGTTTGTAACAATAAATTCCAGCGCTCGACTGTTCCGGGTGAGGCCATTGTACGCCCGATAATCGATCGGATGTGTGCATTCTTTTTCATCGCTAGGGGGTGGGAAAAACAAATATAAAGAACGCACCGGCGGGGGGAAAAAGGAGAACGGAAGAGGAACGAAAGAAACAATGTCGTTTCCGACCGGAACGATATATCTTGCAGCGTTTTCTGTCGCGCGGCGGGAAATTTATATTCACCGGTCCGGAGGAATCGTCTGCCAGTCGTCGATCATAAAGCAACGGCGAACGCGGGCGGATTTGCCACGAGATATCGATCACATCCGAGCAATTAAAACTAGATTTTCGTATCCCCGCCCCACGGTTTCAATTTTCCCTCCTTTGTTTCAACATAAATATCGGAAGGAACGAACTACGCGAAAAATCAGAGCGACCGTTCCATTCGAATAATCGACCTTTGATCGATCGTGTCGACTGGATCCTGAATATTTCCCCGCGAGTAAAAGAGACGTTTAACCATTGTAAAAACGAGTATTTATAATTCGATAACTTTTACGGAATATTAAATGGGTTACTTACAATCGTGCAGCGTCCAATATTAGACAGGAGTTTACTGCTTACTGTTATAATTTGATCGTATTCGTTTCTAAATCTTCGATGCAATCTTTCCACTGGATTTTCTCGTTCCCAGAGAACGTTTCACGGTCGCTGGTTGGTAATTTCCCGCGTTGCGTTTGCATGTCTGATTCCGAAGTTTATCCAAATTGTATGGGTTCTGACGAGACTCTGGAAAATTAAATTTCGCCTCTGGGAAAGTCGTGAATTATAGGCCCGTTACTTTTTAACGTTTCCCTTAATTTAATCCGTTATCTCGCGACGGTGCAGAATTTTTGCGCCCTTGAACCCGTAACTAAGATACTGCATAGAGCTACTTTTTAAAAGTAAACTACTTGCTGGGAAAATGTTGAACTTTTCGAACTGAAATTACGATACATTTTAAATAAATTTTCTAATAGTTTAAAATTGACGGATGTTTTCTATTCGTACAGAAGGTTATATTTCTCGAAACACCCTAATAGAATGGCACGAGCAATTATATATGCAACGGTGCAACATAGATAACAATTATCGTGGGGCAACTTTAATTATTGCCTGGCCCGACCAACGAATATGACTTCGCAATTGTAAATTACAGGACATTCCACTGATAGACCGTAAGTCGTAACTTTTCCGTTGTGTACTACGCGACCGAGATTTCCTGTCTGAATTATTCGTTGCCAGAATTGAATACGTTTGCAGTAAATCTTACAAATTCAGGCCACTTCGTAGCTTATCGTACCGGAGTAGTTTTTCCATACCTTTTTCCATGGCTCACGAGGGTACAAATTAAACGAGAATTTCAAATCACTGTCCGTACAGCTTGTTCTCTGTACCGTTACGACTAATTGATAAATGATAATAAAATTATAGAACAAAACGTTTAAATATATCATTTTCTTTTACCAGACAATTTAGAGTCACGCGAGGAAGTTAAAAATAGTCAAAGTTCTATGCATTTTTAAATTTTGCAAAAATCTACACGCTACAATTTTCCCTTGCATCTTAATAAACTATTCTAAATTCGTAGCCACTGCATAGTCGAGAATAAAATCAGGGCGATCGCATTGTTCGGTATCGAACGCGATAGCAATGATGTTGCGACGTATAGAAATGTTATCGAACGATGTACGGTTGAAAGTTAAAACCACGTTAACTCCTCGTCAGGATCAGTTTGACGTGGGAAGCTTTCACATACGGTTACAACTTTAATGGATTTACACGGATCCCCTGCATGAAACTAGAAGGTCGTGGAAATTCGCGTTTCGCTGCGTCAGTCGCGTCTCAATTTGCTCTGTTTCTGAACCACGGAAGTGTAACTGAATTTTCAAACCCGAAAACCCGACGAACAAATGTACCGCGAAAGGCAAACGTTCCCAACAATCGAGGCATCATTTTAACAAACGTCGCTTTCAACCATAACAGAGCATTCTTCTTATTGTATTTTATTTTTCGCGCAGAGACGGATTCTAATATCAGCGTTTGTTTTCCTCAGAATGTCCAGTTTCAACCACCCACATGTCACACACACTGAACCATCATCGACACCACAGACACAAGATTACACACTACACGATACACAAATCGCCGGGATCGATAAGGTAAACACTTTTTCTCGTTTGCACCACGAATTTCTTTTGACTCTTTTTATTTAAATATAACTAAGAATAGCTCCAAAACACTAAACTTGCGTACAACAAGAAATTAGAATCGAGTGAAAAGAAAGATAATAAATATAAATTACAAAGAAACAAAAGGCACGATTTTACGAAATTGTTAATGAAACAAATCGAAAGCGTCGACAAAACTTGGTCCTGGACCGAAATTATTTCTCATTTTACGGAAGTTGATTTTAATCAACGTCAGTTTACGGTCGACAAGCTTTAAAAATTGCCACAATTTTCATATTCGGATATAATACACTTTCCCAAACGTTTGCAGTCTGATAATGGTCCAACCACTAGCATGATTCTTGCTATCTACGTATTTACCAATACACAGCAAAGCAATCGGGAAATATTACGATGTCCAAACAGTTCTCCGACGAGCAATATTTGTTATACGTTGGTTCAACTTTCGTTATCCGTATTAATTGGGAGAATTGTTGATTAAGGCAATAACGGGATAAAATGCTCACTTTTCCTGTTTCGATTCAGATATTCTAAATTTACGCGATTTAATCCACTTTATAGGCGGTTATTATTAAATTTTTCCAAAGAACAAACTGATTCGTAACCGGTTTTACGACACCGTTTTCTTTTTATTCCTTTGTTTATGAGCGCGCGATATCACGTGTCCCAAGCAATGTCGTATTATCGTACCAGCGTACGATACAAGGACATCGTAACTCACGGGGACTTTATCCTGGCGCAGACGGGTTTCTTCCTATTTTTTTTTTTCTTTTTTTTAATAATTTCCCTCGACGCGATAACCGCGTCCTGGAAAATGTCCGCGCGAACCGGGTTCTTAAATTGCAAAATAATTTCGTCCGCAGGGGCTTCGGAATAACTAGATTCGGAAATTGCCCGGCCAACTACGGCACCCTGAAATTCGAGAACCGAGGTTTTGGAATGTCGTTGTAACTGGATTCGCGAGTTACGGGATAAATAACTATTAAAATCGCGAAGCACCTGGATCCTTTTGAATCAGGTTAATACAACACGGTTATTTCGAGAGCAACGACGTCGCGAGGGATTCCTGAAATTCTCCTAACAACGCAGATTTTAGCGGAATATAAAAATTCACCGAGAAAAATAAATTTTAGATATCGGTCGTATAGACGGAAATTAAATTATTTAAATTACGAACGTTCCCGAAAAAGAGTTCGAGAATGAGAAATTAAATTTGAAGCAAATAGTTCCGTGGTGTAAATAGACTTTACAAATTGATTACATCCTCCTTTGCGACCGAATTGGACGTGTATCAATCTCGAGAATATTTCCATCTCAACGTTATTCTGAATAATAGAAGCATACATTTATATTTTTGGCAAAAAGAAATATTGATTTAATAACATAGCGGACACAAGTAAAAAGGTTAATTAAAAAGCGTGTTTATTGGATGGAGAAAATAATTCGGGAAGTTTAATGTCGAAGCCCGTTTCCGCCGAGGTGAGAATCGAACGGACGATCGCGAAGTCGCACGATCGAGGTTACCGAGTTGCGAGTTTTATTCGATTTCACTTTTGAAGCCGGCCCCGTGGAACTGCCTCAAACGTCCGAAGTGAATAAGTGAATCCCAGGAAGTGCTTACGTGGCTGACGGCAACGAGTCTTTTTCAATTTAGATTTCATCGGGATCGTTCCCGTTCGGTCGCAAAGGCGCGAAAATATAGACGCGACAAGCCAAATGGAACTCCCTTTGCCACGCGTCGAACGAGTTTCGAGGGACAGTCTGGTATTTTGTCCAACAAATACATCTCTTTTCTATTAAAATAACACGTGTGATTTTTTAACGTTCGCTGGACCATCCAAAACATAATTTTTTGAATTTATATCAAGATTGGTATCCACACATCCTCCTCTGGTATCGGATATTTTTATTTATCGTACGTCCACAGTAAAATAATACACTTTAAGCTTCACGTTTAAAAAAATCACACGATATTCAAATAAATTTTAACACGTGCGTTTTAAATATATTATTGATTTGTTTTACGCGCACACATCTAGCACCTGAAATTGTTTTTTTAGTCCAGCGCATCGCATAACATTTGCAAACAATTTTTTCGTTCAACAAATTTAGAATTAAAAGTAAATTCCCTCTCCAAACGGAGAAATTAATTATTTGCTAGCTTGCAATGTATTTTTGGCGGAAGTACGAGTATTTGTTTTTGATTTCGCATCGATGTTACTAGAAACGTCGACGAAAGGTGTTCGAATAAATTCATTTCGAAAGCGCGTGTTTGCGATTGAAATTTACTTTCGTCGCGTTTGCTTTATATTTTATCGCGACGCGAGAACGTCTATTAACGTATACTTAGCACCGTATACGTCATTATCATAGCGTGAGCGAAGGTATTAAGTCGTTCGAGGCAATTACTCTTGTACAACTACAGACTTGGTTAATGCAAATTCATCACGATATTTAAACGCTAACTAGCAAAAATATTCTGAATGTTTCGTAATGTCCGCTGGAATTCCATGCACGGTTTCAGAAAACGTACTTGGTCGCGGTAGCAACGCGAGACGAGGGTTTGTAGAAATTTATTTTGAAACGTTCGCTACTTTTTCGACCGCGATTTAATAAAGAAAATTGCAATTTACCAGCAGTTTGTTGAAATTTACGTAATTTTCAGGCGGGTAACGGTTGGTTGCAATTAAGAAAAGAGCCGCAGAGATGCGCAATTTTTTACCAGTATTCTTCGTTACTTTAGCTCCCGGAAGAGGCGTCCTCGAGTTTCGTTGACACGATATTTTTATGCCAGTTTCAACAACAGAACGTCGCCGGCAATCCTAGAATGGAAACACTCCCCGGGAACATTTTTACACGAGCGTTTCTCGTCGTTTTTATACCCTGGGATATGGTAATTTTGCAGATTGCACGTTCCTGAAATGTCCGCCGTGTTTCGGTTAACATCTATCCGCAATGTTGTGCGTTTCGAAACGGGAAAATGGCCACACTTTTCGCGGGAAATTTCCCATAAAACGAGCTACGTTTCCACTCTAAAACATACAATCAGAATTATTAAATTAAATTACTACTTGTACGCCACGGCGAAGAAACAAGTAGAAATAGCGAATAATGGTCAGACGCGACAAGAAAATCATCCTGACAGAATTTCGACAAAGAATACACAAATTTATACATTTTTCGTGAACAATATGCGTCTGCTCGAAATATCAAAGCGACACGTAATATAAAATTTCGACTAAAATTTTAACCGAAATTTACCCTCTACGGAAAATTAAGAGAAAAATTTGTAATTAAAAAATGCTCGCGATTCTATTGCCTCGAAAATTTTGTAGAAAACATTTCGATATTGCGTAAACCTTTAATGAGTCCTTTAATGTAATATTGTGCACGACGTCCAAAAATATACAGAACCCTCTGAGAAGCCCCTAGGGTCTTAATTCCTTGGCAGTTAAGCGCCCCGCCATTTACACGCCCTACTGTTTTTACGATTCTCCCATATTTCAGTCACATGCTAACTAACAACAGCTCTTAAAACGATGAGTAATTCCAAACGAATTGCCGTAAACCTCCTTTCTAAAATTTCCATTTTCCACTCTTCCATCCAGCTCTCTGACTAAACTTCTGATGTTAAAATAATTATTCGGAACACATATACGTTTAACAGAAAGTTTAGAAGTTGAGCAAAACCCAAGAAATTGTTTCAACAACTCAATAAAATTTCTTAAAAGAGGGAACCTCGAAGCGTTGTAACAGAATTTTTCCAGAATTATTTTTTATCGTTTCACAAAAAAAATAGTAGAGACTTTTAATGGAAAATATCAAGACTAAAAAAAATATTGAATAATTTAATTTGGTGTGCTTCATATCGACTTTCTCTGATTACTTTCGAGTAAATGTTTTTATCAGTGACAATCTTATTAGACAAACTGTGTATATTTCTAACGGTGGAATGTTACGTCCCGAAAGATTTTAAAAGTCGCCACCGAGACCATTTATTTTGGTCGAAACACAGGCATTCATTTTTATTATTACTGGTTACTTTGTCGGACGTCTGTAATTTCGAGCTAACGATAAATTTTACGCACTGTTTCCTTTTACGGGCGGCGCAATGTCATTAAGCGGGATGGTCGTCTCCGTTCCAAAGAGTGGAGCGTTTAATTTTAATGATCGTCGAGACCATGGTTGCGAATACGGAACGGCCGCGACGCGTCGAACAAGAGGGACGCGCACGATTATAAAACGACGCGCGATTCGTTTGACAAAACAAACGTAAACAGGGTAAACGAGGCGGGCAGTTAACCGAAACGAAATCGTTAAAATTTTCATTCGTTCGCCTTTCGTACTCTAAACGCGATCCGGCGATTCAATTTTCAATATCCAATTAAAGAACCGATTGTTTGGCAGCGAATATCCGCGAGACTTAATGGGGTTAATGGTTCACTTACTTACCCGTTGTTTGCATTTTCCATTGGACGCGTGCTGATAAAAAAGACGGTGAAATTAAAATGGAACGCGTATAAAATACAACGTATACTTTCCAGTGTGAAATATTGTTAAACGAAACGTATGAATCAATGTCCGAAGCAGATATGGCGTTAAAAAGTGTCTACAAATGGATTGTCCGACCATTATTTCTCATTTCTACTTGCGCCAGCGTTACTAATTGTTATTAACGATGATATAGTATAGTATGTCTTACAAACTTCTAAATAGTTAAGACTTTCCAGAAAACAAGTTTTTAGTGTTGTATTCTTTTAAAATTAATTTTATCGCGGTGAACAAATTTTGTAGATTTTGTAGAAACGTATTAATTTCTATAGAAAGAAAATTCTACGTTCTGTTACGAACGTTGTAAAATAATAAAATGAAATATCTGGCGACCATCGTTTATTAAATACCAACGCAACCGACTGAATAAAAATCATTAATTACACGCTTTAAACTACGATAAATCTAAGTACGCAGTCGTTGATCTCATTTTGTTTCGCGAGCGCTGTTATTTCGCTGGAGAATAAACAATTCCGAGATGTGAATTGTTTCCAACGGACGTTCGCGATTACGCAAATAAAGGAAATTCTAAAAATGGCTGTTTCGACGCGACCAATTTTCCGCCCGCATAAAGGAACCCATTTATTTCGATACTAATTTTCAATCTGGTTTTCAGTTTTACAAATTTCGTTTCGCCGCCCGGGCAGCCGTTTCATCTTTGAGCCGCTCGACGGGAATTTATTTGTCAAAGATCTCAAAAGCGACAAAATGTTCGCGAATTCACTTTGAAAACTGTTGTAATATCTTTTAAAAAATAATGACGAGTTTTGATCGCCTCCGTCGCGATTGTGTAATAAATATACACGAAGATTTAACCATGTTAAAATGTAACAGTTAATGGTAGTTAACGTTTCCTTTTTATTTTTTAAGTCAAAATATTTGCTCAATAATAAAACAATTTCAAGTTGGACGCGGGAACTTAAAATAGTTTTTCTGGAAATGATAATATGTAACTATTTTGCAGTATATTACTTTTACTAGAATTAATAGCGAACTACCATAGAGAATGTTATAAGCTACGTCATGGTTTCGAAACACGACGATATGTATTTAAAGGTATTAATTTTCATTTCAGGATACTTTCCCCTGCCATCGAGCTACTGCCTCGCCTGGATCTGCCTGGACGTGTTATTTTGCACCGCTAGCATAATGCATCTGTGCACCATAAGCGTGGATCGTTACCTGAGTCTGCGTTATCCCATGAAATTTGGTCGCAACAAAACCAGACGGAGAGTCACCCTAAAAATCCTGTTCGTCTGGGTCCTCAGCATTGCTATGAGCATGCCGCTCAGTCTAATGTACTGGAAGGTGAGACGCTTTTACAGGAAAAGTATACGACATCCGGTTTACGTTCATCCTCGAAACATAAAAGTAAATATCACGTGTTGCTTCGAGGCTAAACCGCCATCGCTGTACTTGTCTCAGTCCATCCGTGATTTCTTTTCTTTCGTTCTACTTTCAAGCTCCCTCCCCGTTTCTTGCTCGTTTCTCTAAAATTCCAAATGATTAATTACTAGTTAAACTTTCCAGAATTTTAATTCGTCAGATTTCAAAATAGTTAATTTACATTTTCGGAATCGAATTGCAGCTGGAGACAAAGTTTCCATCGAAGGACGCGTATATTTTTTTCCGGTCGGGATGCAGATTCGAAATAAATTTCAATTTCGAAAATCTCCATACGAAAACACGAATGAAAAACTGGGCCAAGGAATTGTTCGACGACGTACCGGGGAGTCAATATCACGGCGAAATTAGAATTTGCGTTCTCGGCGCAATTCGAACTCGCGTCACGGAAGTGACGTAAGGAAGCAAATACGAAAAGTTACCGGAAACTTGCGATTTTCTTGTCCCTTGGGCGAAAGGAAGATTCCTTCGTTTTTCGAAAGAACCGGGACACTTCATATTTTCGACGCGACCGGCCAGCAAAGATCTAATTCGTACGAGAAGTTCGAAAACTGCATAAATAAAAATTCTTCGGTCTCGTTCGCGTTTCGCAGATTGAAAGTTTGCGCGCCTCGTTCGATTATTAAATTTCGAAATGTCAAATCATTTGTTTAAAAGTCAATTCGATTCCTTCTTCCACGATCGAGCCACGAAAAGCGGTCGAATCAACGTGAAAATTGCAAGACGGTGACGCCTTCACCAATTTCTTATCCCGGGCGATTAATTTTCCAGTCAGTCGATCTCACAGTTCCCCAAATGATCACAATTGTCTTCCCCAATCTCCCATCCGTTCCAGATCGGTTTAACGACGGGGGAATTTTTCAGATCTTAATGAACGCGATTCAAATATTCCAACATTACCGCCCACTAATTGCGCACATTTTAGCCAGTTCGTATTACCGGCTTGATTGCTCGTTACCTCGATAGCGATTCTCTGTTTTAATCCTTTCGATGTTAAAATTTAAATCCTCAACGATACTCTGTATGCGGAAAGCTCGTAGTTCCATTTACTAAACATACCGATTGAACTCCCATAGGCTGTTTAAGAACGCGTATTAAAAATAGTTAAACTTTACACACACGCAGTTCCGAAGATATTAGCTTTTTATCCATAACTGAGCCACTGCTAGAGACGGCAAAGCTTCCCCTTTAAAATGGTTTTTGGTTTTTGTCGATCCGACTTTTCGTTTTCGAGATATCGTAATTTATGTAAAAGGTAATTTTTTAAATTCCGCTCTCCGTCTTAGAAAAGGCTATGAACACGTATTAAAAATACTAAAACTTTAAACGCGTGCAGTTCCGAAACCACTAGTGTTTTATTAATTATTGAGCCATTGTTGGCAGCGGCAAAGCTTCCTCTTTAAAATGGTTTTTGATTTTTGTCGATCCGACTTTCCGTTTTCGAGATATCATCGTGTAAAGACAATCGTAATTTTTAAAATTCCGCTACGCCTGACTCTACGCCTTACGCAAGCCTATTAACGCGTATTAAAAATACTAAAACTTTGGACGCGTGCAGTTCCGAAACTACTAGTGTTTTATTAATTATTGAGCCATTGTTAGAAGCGGCAAGGCCTCCTCTTTAAAGTGGTTTTTGGTTTTTGTCGATCCGACTTTCCGTTTTCGAGATATCGCAATTTATGTAAAGGTGTATTTTTCTTAATTTGACTATCTCTGTCTCCGTCTGACGCGTCGCGTCGTACCTCCTTGTCGCGCGTGAGTCGAGACAGTCACGTGACTAGGAAGTCGTAGTATTTCTAAGAATTTACTACGCACTGTTTACTATTCTCACGCGCGCGTATTCATTGTCTCAATGAAACGTAAACAAACGCTTCGAACGCTTCTATCTCCGTAACTAGCCACCGCATCGACTTGAAACTAAAATCGTCATATCTCCGGAACTAATAAAGCTATCGACTCGTATGAACGCTCGTTTTAAAGGGCATTTCATCCTCTATTCAATGACTATACCAGCTACTATAATTTTTGCTATCCTCTATGTTTATTTTGAAATTTACTTTGACGCTATATACCTAAAAAAGTTTCAACAATTCTTATTGATTATACGATTGATGTGCGATAAAACTGGATCAAAAATTGTTTCTTTAATTAAACATGAATATAAATTTGTATACATATAATGCAAAATTTAAAAGTACGTTGCCTCGTAAAAGAGAAAGAGAAAGGGTATACATAAAGTGTCGGTAGGTGAATGTTAATAACGATGACATCGACTCGTAAACAACGCGTATCGAAATCCAGCATCGCGTTATGCTTTAACGTCGCTGGTAATTCACATTGTTCCGGCCCTGCTTTAACGTCCACCAGAGTTAATTAGAAAGTCATCGCTAGTTCGGTTGCCCGGTCGACGGGTCTCGTTTACGCGCGGAAACGAGCTACATATTTTAGCGAGATTAATGAGTACACGCGGGGAACGGGAATTAATAGAGCGGAACGAGCAAACTTTTCTTGCCATTGGAAATTATGGTTGTTTGCAAGGCCGCGTGGGGCTGTGCGTGGTGCGTCGGTCGAACAGACAACGGGAGGACGGGGGAACGAACTAAACTGCATATTGGGGTTGTACCTGAATCGAATTCTAATTTAACAATCACGATTTTTCGAAAACATTTATTATTCTGCACGCGTGATTATGATTAACTAGTTGAACAAGATTTTACTTAATATTAGGGAATCTTCTGGGAAAGAAACATATTCAAACGTACAAAATTCAAATTAAAAATAAAGAATCAAACAAGGAACAATTATAAAATGTGCGTTTCTGGGAATTACTTTTGGGGATTTCTGATCGATCGTTGGCGCCTTTGTAATTCTAGGCGCAAAGGAGGCGTCGGAAACGAACGCGGGAGGTTTCGCAAACGGATGAAAACGTATCATCGCGATGCACGCGATCAAAGGTGGCGGTCGTTTTTGTCGGAAATTGCGGCGTATTCTCACGCGAAGCGGAAAGATCGCTCGATCTGCGCGTTTAAGCTCTCGTTGGAAGCTTCACCGGCAGGTCGAGGCGTCTGATTTGCAACTCCGACGTCGGCAGACAATACTTGCGGCTCGTTGGCGTCGCTTCGGGCGCGAATGTAGTTTGCATAAAGGAACGGTGAATTCTGGAACGAGTTCTGTTTATGGAAATGCTTCGAACGACGATTCGCTAGGCGTTACGCTCAAGGGGATGTGCTACAAGGAACGCGATCGTGTGCTTTTTCAACTACACCAATATTAAACCGCGGTTTTATAACCTTTCTTTATTATTAACCCTTTGCGCTACAACGCTCCTAGTAATACGAACTTGAACGATAAAACGAACGAAAAGATTTTAAATTACAAGCATTTATGGAGACTTTTCTGGGATGAAACGTACCATATTGCTATTCGATTCTGTTAAAAAGAATTATTTCAAATGGCTTCTAAAAATCTTCAATGAACGCTTAAGGTATTGGTGTAATAAACATAATAATAAAACATTACTCAGAGATATTTAAACAAATTTTCAAGTCTCGCTTACCTTAATGTGGAATCCGGGTTTTAGTAAAGAAGACGCATTCCGACGATCAAATTATATTTATTATTAGTCCAAGGAACGAAATAGTATTTCAGCAGTTCGACGATGGACGATATCGAGTAGCGATCAGGTGGGAGCGGGATTTAATGGTACGAAAATAAAAAAGAAAGTATTGCGACAGGACGGCGTACTCGTATCGACGCAGAGGGGTTGGGCGACAATTTTCGTATTTTTTTTTTCCTTTTTTGTTTCTACAGACAGCGAACTAGACGCGCGTATACATGTGCACGAACGACTTGCGATCCGGGGACGAAACCGCGGGGAGATTTTCCCTCGCTCTGACAGTGCTTTACTCCTCGGTGAACGTCTCCGTGAACTCGAACGGCTCTGGAGGATCGGCTTCCTTCTCCTCGTCGGGTTTCGGACCGAAAGCTGAAAGATAACGGCGGTAATCGAACGCAACGTGGCGATATAATACTTCTCGCGACTCAGCTATACGTTCATCGATCACGACAGCGATAGTGCGCTTTCTGAAAAGATATATTTTCTAGTTTTCGCGAACGAACAATTTTTCTCTCTGCGTTATTCCCCGCTGAAAAATCATCTTCGAGTCCATGTGCGTTACAATACAGAGGAAATCGTCAAAGATGACGTCGATCTTTGAGCTAGAAAAATTTTAAAATATGACACTGCGATCGACAAAACGACAAATCGAAAAAAATTCCAGCTTATACTATCTCTGGGGGAAAAATTGTTAAAGATTGTCCATCTGAATATTCGCGATGTAAGTTTAGGTTATTTCAGCGAAGTACTTTTTTCAAAAATTTTTAGCCTGAATCCAGGGGCGATGTTTCCAGCTTGCCGCAGTATATTTGCAAGAGACGTGAAACAGCAGACGAGGTTGCTCTCTAGTCGCTTTTAAGACGCGAGAAATTCAATGTGCTACGTTTAAAATGCCCCGGGCCAACCTTGAAAGGGTTGGGGGAGGTAACAATATGGCGAGTACCGTGGAGTATCGACTTACCAGCTACAGGCTCCACGAGTTCCTCCTCCGTGTCCGCTTGTACGTGCTTCATCATCACGATACCTCCAATTTGAAGGTCCTTGACGGGAACATACTGACTCCCCTCCACCAACTGTATCACCTTCAGCTGCTGTCGTAACACGCGCGCTGGATTCTGAAGATTCTCGAAGTTCGGCTCGGGTTCCTTCTTCTCCTTTTCCCCTTTCTCGGTCTCGTCCTTGCCTTTCTTATCGCCCTTCTCCTTCGTGTCCTTCGTATCCTTGGTATCCTTCGTTTTTCCCGATTTGTCCGCCTTCTCCGACTTGTCCGGTTTCTCGTCCTTCTCGTCCTTCTCCTTCTTCTTCTCCTCCTTCTCCTTGGGCAAGGCTTCCTTCACCTCGACGGTCTCCTTCGTCTCTGGCGGGTCCTGCGATCAGAAATACAAAAAATAGTAGCTGGATCAATGGTATCTTCTAGCCAACGACAGACTGGACTTTTGTTTCGACGATAAATTCAATGGCTGACTCAGATTAAACTCTAAGGCGAAGAATTCAACTATGTTACTGCGTTATAAATTCTAACTTCAGCTTAAACCTTAGAGTTTATCTCAGATGTAATCCTCTTCGTCGACTATTGTGTTGTATTTCAATCAATCTGAACTTATTAAAACGATCATTTTAAAATAGTAAATTAAACTGACCACGTCCATCTTCTCGTGGGAGTCACGAGCGCGTCTCTCGGACTCGCGTCTTCGTGCCCTGGCAGCGATACTGAGGACAGCGGTGGTGACCTTCTCCTTTTCCTCGGGTTTCTTTTCCTCGGACGGGGGCGGATAAGCGTAGACGCTGGGTCTGGCGTTGGAGCGGATCTCCAGCTTGGGCATTTTCAGTTGGGAGTTCAGAGCAATTAGGCAGGTCGGAGTGAAGGCGAGCGCCAAACAATGAGCCAGAGGGAACCAGTACCAATATTGGGTGAACACCAGCGCGCCGACCACCGCCAGCATGTTCGTGTGCCCTGTCCTAGACTGCAGAGATACCGTCACGTTACGCCCACCTGGAACAGTTATCATTGTTCCGTGTACCGTTGCCAGACAATTGTTTCCATAGTATTTGTTTCCTCTGTATTCTTGGATACCCTCGGGCGATATCCTGCTGATTACTCTAAGAACAAGTTTGATTCGATTGTCGAGGTGAACCATTGGCCTGCCAAAACAGCTTAGACAGCAGGTTCATTCGATATATAAAGATCGTTCTACTCGATTCGAAAAATTTCCAAAAAGGATCAAACTGCTCAAACGGATTCCAATTACAGTCGTAGACGCCCGAGAAAGGGGATTCGGAAATAACATCGCGAGAGCGATAAACACCTAGGAAAGAGCTTCGATTTCACTTTTCCCAGCCGGAGGGCGGCGAAAGAACAATGTACGCCATAACCGTCGAACGACGATACGTGTTGTATTCCCGCCGACGTCAGGGGAACCCTCGGGTAACGTTATTGTCTCGTTAGAGGGGTCTGTTAACGATCTCCCGAGCAAACTTACCGGCGTCGATGATGCCCTGCGCGAGAATAGCGCCGAACTTGGCCATAACGTCCTCGTGCTTGTCCACGACCACCTTGGCGTACAATGCCCTGAAGTCCTTGACTCGGGCGCAGGTCGCCTCGGTCTGCTGAATCAGGATCATCGCGGAGGCGATCAGGGCGCCCTGACGGACGAAGTTCACCGGGTCGTTGGTCATAGGATCGAGAAGGGCTATGGCTTCCTTCAAGCCTGTTCCAGCGCACGCGATCCCCAAAGCCATCGCCGCGCCGTATCTCACGTGGGGGTTGTAACTTTCCGCCAGAAGCGACACCACGCTTGGGCATTGCTCGGGAGTTCTGAAACAGGCGACAAACTCTCGATTAGGTTACCGTGAACGAAAAATTAGCTATCGTTGTCTGAGCTCTCTTCAAATCTTTATCGTTGAATTATTTAGAATAGCTTTTGGGAGGTGATTCATCGTTAGGAGCTAAAGAAATTAATTCTCAAGATTGTATGTTAAAGAAAATAAGTCTAGATGGGAGTCTTGAATTTTAAGGAAAAATAAGTTCCATAAATAGTGGGTGTGCATCTTTAGCAGAGTGTATGAAAAAATTAAATGAGCCCCCCGATGTAACGCAGATACTACGAGTGCCTGGTAAAAATCGAAAATTTGAAAAGCAGAAACCGGAATCAGGAGGCAGATTCGATTTTAAAAAAAGGAGTAGATTACACCTACGTCTCCTCGGAGCATACATTTCCCATCGCATGCAGTTTGAAAACCGCGATGCATAATTACCGTTACCCGCACGATGCAAATTAAGTTGAAACTTTCCACTGGACGATTTCCCCTGCAGCCCCGACTTTTCCTACGCGAACGTTAATAACACCTCGACCATAGTAACTGGTATTTACATAAATCTCACGGTCCCCAGCGGAGGAACGAGCCGGGAAACGGGAAATCCGACGGCAAACAAACCACCAAGGACTAAATTTAAAAAAGGCTCCGGGTATAGTCCGCGGAGAGCGTATATACGGAAGCTCGATCGAATCGCGACCGCTAATGGCATAATCCTGTTTGGCCGTGTTACAGGAGGACGACTCGTTGCTGGTGGACGGTGCGTGTCAGATACCGGACCCTCTTTACAAGCTGATCGGTAGCATAATCTGCTTTTACATACCGCTGGGAGTGATGCTGCTCACGTACGCGCTGACGGTACGATTGCTGGCCGAGCAGCGACAGAATATCGGAGGAACTACTGGATGGTCCTCCGGATGGCTAGGCGGCCCTCAAGGCCCACCCCCGGGAGGTTAGTGTATTATCAGGTACACTGACCTGTTACGCTTCTGATTGGATCATCGCCTCAACCCAAGGCAAACAGTTTTCAAACCAGACGCTATAATACGAACTTACTTTCAAATATTGCACTCTTTCAAACCGTAAAATCTTATCATATACAGTAGCTCGTATTCGTGGGCTATAAATAGGGGGAAAACTTGTTTTCGAAACTGGTGTAAGTCTACTTTGTTATAAATTAAAAAGAATATTTATCAAGGGTCACTAGGGAAATTTAAATTTTCAAGAAACTACAGAATGCACTTAATATGCAAGACTATAAGAAATATTTAAAATAAGAGATGAATTATTGTCCTAAGGGATTGAGACAACCCTCTACAAAGCTCCCATTCCATTAATTCTAATAAAAATATAAATTTGCATGAAGATCTACAGTCTAGATTTTATAGTACTGTATAGCACAAATTACAGTTTTAGATTAGAAAACATTAACGAAATCGTGCTTGGGGAAAAAGTATTCGACTTAAGTTCTGAATAGAAGTTACAATATTTGAAAGTGACTCCGTATTGTCGTGTTTGCTATGGGTTGTGCCAATCAACATTTCTAACTCGAAATCTTGACAAGACCAACAGCCATTTAAAGAACAATTTAACTTCTTTGTAACAACTCTAACCCGCCACATTCTAATCTCCAATTTCCCAATTGTCACTTCCCATGATCAACATTTGACTCGACGCTAATAACTTTGGCGATGCTGTTGAACGATGCTTCTAATTTCATAAAAATAAATAAACTGATATTTCCCAGACGTCGGAGTTCAAGTTTTTTGAAAGAAAGGAGCACGTTTGAAATATTCGACGGAGTAAAGAAGTTCGTCTTTTATTTTGTTTAAAACCGAAGGTCTCGAAATAATTCGATTCGACCGAGGAACATCGCATTAAAGTAGTGAAAAGGATGGAGGAAAAGTTTATGCAATTTTCCTTTCCAGTCTATTTGGAAAGATCTAACGTATACAAAGGAGAAAAAGTTCGCGTAGTTCTCTTTTGCTTGTAGTTGATCCATTACTCGCCGGGGCTCTCTAAAATTTTCAAGATCATTCACAAAGAAGACGCCAAAGCAATCTATTGCAACGGACGAGCGCCTAAGACGTCGTTGCACAAAGAAGAGATAATTCGTGTACCTTGCAAACTTTCGCGGAAACGAGCGCGGAATCGTGACGCAGTTAAAACGAGAGTTAGAAGAAGGAAACACGAGCAATCTTTAAAGATCTCCATTTAGTAATTAAACGAGCGATTAAATTTTTTTAATTTCTAAACTGTTTTCCTAGACAACCGTTCAAAGGAAAAGTTTACGAAACTTCGATGGAATTATAGCTGTGTTCAAAATCGTATTTTCAAAGTCTTCGGGTTCAAAGTTCACGTTTGATTAAAAAAGTTGTTAAAATATATTATACTTAAGATCGCTAAAATTCTACTGAAGTCAGCAAAAGATAATTATCGTAAAAATAGCTGGACCATCAACTTGTTTATCTTAGCTGTCGTCTATGGTTTCAGCCAAAGACCGATTGCCCTAATCGTGCGTTTCCCTTGTCAACGTCAAAATATTGCTTCGACGTTGGGCAAACATAACGTATACGCTACTAAAGAAGAAGATTCCTCTGTTGTTTCGAAGTTGCTTCCAAGAGACTCACGACAGTAATCCGATTTCGCGATTTTGAGGATTATCGTGCGTCCAATAAAGGGACCATGGAGATTAACGATCCGTAATCTGTCATAATTTCTCATCGTGAATTATACCTCTTCCAAGGTCTTTTTTCGCCGGAGCACCGAGCAGTCGATACACGGATGTGTTGATCAGTCGTTGGATGATGAAGTATGACACCCTTCTTTCTCGAAACCGCAAGAAAAAGTCAACGATCAAATCTTGCCCTTTATACTTGGATGCACTATTATGTTTCACGAATAAAACTATTGCTATACGTGCATTAATCCATTATTCAAACGTTGGTGAACTAGAATATATAATTTAGATTTGCAATTTATATCGAACGACACGCAGGAAGTTGTTTATCCTTCGTTCGTTACTGGAAATCCTTGTCTGGATAAGAATTTTGTCTCTGGTAACATTTGTGGGCGTTTGGCTCGGCTCGATTCGGCGGAGATTGCGATTAAGACGCGTATAGGTCAGGCTCTTTGTTCGCCGTTGCAGCTGGAAGCCTCCTCCAGAAAAGAAATTGATCCCTTTTACGAGCTCGAAACCCTAAAACGAAACGCTTTCCCGCGACGGAAACGCGAAACGAGAAACGTCCCGGCGAGAAAAATCGACGACCATGCCCGGCGACTAATTATCGCCGCTCGGGAACAGAAATTTATCGATTCTCGTTTACTGCTCGATGGCCCGTTCGACGCGAGATTCGATTATTTACCCTTCTCTGTAACTCACGGTGATTTCTGAGCGTCGCGTACTCGTATTTCACGCCGTCGTCTCTCAAGAAACGGACGACGATCATTTCCTCCCGAAATTAATTCAATCGGATATACATCGACGGCGGAAGTTTCAAAAATTTTCCTGGACTTCGATTTCAAAGCCAACGGGGCGCGAAACTGCGCGGAAAAAATTGAATTCCCGATTGGATATTAATAAAATCTGGGGGCGAAATTATTCGTGTCCGGTTGATTGGATTTCGAGGACAATTCTTGTTTCGATCGATGCGTGGACCACGATTCTATCGTTTAATAAGAAAATTTATTAACCACTTAGTAATCTATTTTGTACAGGTTATTATATAGATTGAATATTGCTGCTAAATCTTTTAAAATTTAATATATCGATGAAATACTTAAAAGTCACGCGAGTAAAATAGCTAGCTCCAATGTTATATTTTATTTTAAAGTCCACGAGCGTTGCAAGGAAGTACGAAAAGGTTCGAGAAATTAGTATCCTTATTTGTGAAATGTTGCAATAGAATCGTATTACCGAGATAATTGTATTACGATAGAAATTCCAGCTTCTTCCCTCGTTCGATTCTATTTCTAAGGGAGAAACGCGTTACATGGAAACTTGTGCTGCTTGGAAGTACGCGAATTTTGTAAGTTTCGAGTTCCGTGTTTCAGAATACGCTTCAAATTGTAATCCTCGAAATAATGAGACGAGAATATTAGTTCTTAAACTCCTATCGTCGGAGAAAATAGCATTCGCTGCACGATTACTGTTTCGCTTAAAAATTTGTCGATTTCTGGTGGAAAGTTTGAGAGTAAAGATTTTTTTTTTAACAGAAACAGGCTAGCGATGATTTTGCGTCGTTGACGGGCCGTGGAATTAATCAGAAACCGCGGGAAACAGGGTCGAGATACTTCGTATTGTTCGACAAAGTCGACTGGCAAATTGCAAAGAACAGTGCCAAACTTCCGTGAGTCTAAGCGTCGGCAAATTGGGGCGCGAACCGACGCCTCTTTCGACTCGAAGATTTGCATCGGCCAATTTAACTTGCAAATTGATCGTCGGTGTTTCGTGGCCGCGCAACGAGCGCCAAAAGTGTCTGTAAACCGAAAGGCAAAAAAAGAACCTTAGGAAGAATTGTTAGAAGTTGCGATAGAACGTGTCGCTTCACAAAATACGAAAATTTCCGAATTCCGATCAGGGCTGGGCCTACTTGCCAAATTTACGCGTGTTCGAATACTTGGTAAACGTAATAAATACTTCGTGCATCGATAAAACTCGGGAACTTGTTAATGAATTTTTTTTATTGCCGTTGGAATCGATGTATCGAATACTTTTGTTTCTTTCTCGATATTTACAACGCTCGAAAATTTGTTTCGTCGCAATATTAAAGCGTAATTTCGGAATTTCGGTGGGTCACGCTGTAACGAACAAATTCTCGGAAACGAGTATCGAAGTTGATACAACAACTACGAAACAAGTTTAGCTCGATACGATAATTGCGTAAAATAACTAATTAATTTACGTTTTATCGCGTACACACGATTACGGTGAATTAGAATCATCGAGTATACTGTATGATAATTAGAGAGGAGTTTGATATCTTCGAATTGCATAGATAACCGATCAACGTGTAAATTAACATAACAGAGTATCAGGAAATTATCGTATTAAAAATAATTCCAATCGAGCTGTTTGATTTCCAAAGAAAGAATAAAATTACCGGGTTATTCAAAATTATAACTACTACTAATTTCCATTAATATTCTCAAATTAACAATTTACACGTCGAAGGGGGAGAAATCTAATGCTGCGTATAATAAATCTTCGACGCTCGATGGAGAAGCAAATAAAAAAAAGGCAAATTACTGCGACAGCGGAATCTTTGATTCATAGAGGCGCTACGTAACAATAGCACGGCGCTGCGAGAGATTAAAGAAGACGTTTTAAAGAGCAACGATTCCAACAATTACATGGAAATTGCATAGCAGTCACGAATCAAGGGAAATTTCTTCCTTCCTGAAACGAAAAAAAAGTACGAAGAAATTGAAGGAGTTTTATTCACTGAACGTTCCTCCGTTCCTTGAAATTTACCAGTGATTTATCACCGTTATAATTCATATCGTTCCACCGAGTTTTTATCGTCGATCAAGATTGAAGCTCCACCCTTCTGTGTCTTCGATCCTACCCAGTCATCGCAATCGCGGAAGAAATTTCACGATTCGACTGCAACTTACCCCTATCGTTTCGAGATCTAGCTGATCGTAAACCCAGTAACGCGATCGATTAACGCGAATTTCGAGGGGTTCCGGATCCACACGGCCATTTTCACTGCCAAATGGGACTATTAAACAAATTTAATACGCTAGTTTATGGATATCATTATTTCAATATTATTCTCCCAATTGTCTCGTAGATTTAATTCTGATGATTTGACTATATTAATATTTGTCTATTATCGTTCGAATATTTAATTCAATCCTCCAGAGTTGAAGTAAACAAAATCTACAAATATCTGATTCGACTGTACGATTCACGAACGGATTAAATTTACATCAGTCAAATTGTGATATTAACATTAAATATAAATTCACACTGATTTTGTTTTATTAACACGTACAATATGAAAACCTTGCGACTGCACTTTTGCTTTCACGGCATTATTATTCAAATAATGAAGTATTAATTATATTTGCACGACTCGAATAATACGGACGCTGACGACGTATGTATTTAAATATTGCATTCTGTCATTGGCCGATTATTCTCGTATGCGGATGACAAAGCGGATCTCCTAAAATGGCTGATATTAATCCTTTGTGCTCTGCTGACGCCCCTGAGCGACGTGCACATTATGCACGACAAATCGGTTCATGTTTTGTTCGATATAACACGTACCGAATTGACGAAATTAGTGAGTCGAATTTAAATTGTAAGGACTGAAAAATTCCTAAGAACAATTTTGATCTTCGCGATAGAAATTAACGAGATTCTTTTTAAAAAAAACTAACGCCCAGGAAATCTCGCGAACAGAGAACAGATCCCCGATCCGTCCAAACGATCCACGCGCGTCGAAAGTAGAAATAAAGATTCACTCTGTTCTGCCATTAAATTCGAGCGCGTCGAGTTTCCAATTTTCTTCGACGATTCCTGGCGCTCGCGAAAGTCGACGCCGAACTTCGAACTTCTCGTCGTTCCGCCCTCAAGTATTCGAGCAGCTTCGAACTACCGAAAGTTCTGACTCCCGAACGACAGTCACTTCCGGCGCAAATTTTCCCGATTCTCCGCGCGAAGAATAACGTTCCAAAACGCACGTAACTTTATACGTAACACGAAAATCGTGGTGAATAATTAACAGAAATGATCGACAACGAGGAATCCTTTTTATCGAGGAAAATTAACGATTATTTTCGTTCGTTCGACGGGACATTTTTCTCGTCAGACGCAAAGCCCCCCTCTTATCGTCTCTTTCGGTGTCTGGCGACGCCCAATTCGATAAGAAATTTCGCGACCCGGCACGGGCGAACATGCAAATCACGGCCCATTATGCGGAAGTCCCGGACGTGACACAGTATGTTAAAAAGGACGCTTCCGAATAATCGCTCGACGAAATGAATCAATAGCGAGGGAGGGGTTGGAGAGCCGATGCAGAAGGGGCGTGCACCCGCGGACATAAATCAACCAGACTCGAGTGAAACTACGAACACGGGTGGCCCGTGGGCTCTTCTCGTCGTCTTAATTTCTGGAGCCTCGTCTACGGGTCGGATAATTAATTCCAAGACTCCAGGTGAAGGGGGGGGGGGGGGGGGGTGAATTTCTCAAAATACAGTATTTCCCTGCATTTTCTCGCGATTTATCGCCCTGGGAATGTGCCAGCGAAATTTCGCTGCCCATGATCCATATACGGGACATGGGAGCATTCATTTAACAGGGGATAAACAGTTAAAGACTGTCGGCAACTATGGTGTATTTACTCGTACCAAAAGAAATTAAAACAATGGAGACAAATGTTTGGTCGTTGTTTCGATAGAAAGGCACGGTAAATTTGGAAAAATCAAGTCGAGGAAATTTGTTTGGAATGTTGATTGAGTCGATGGTAGTTGTGAAGAGTTTAATTCGATTGCGTGTCCTCAGGGCTGGACAGACGAGGGACCTGGAAGCGGTTTCTGTTGAGCAAAAGCTCGGCCGGAAGCGGCGGTACCCCGCAGCACACCTCCGGCACGTCAACCGACACGGAACTGACGACCCTGGACTCCCACGAACTTTGGCTACCGGAAAGCGAGCTGCCGCCGTCGGCCATGTCCGCCCTTCACGCCTTTGGCGCTGAAATGCTGAAGCTTTCCAGGGGTCTCGAGGGAATCGGTAGCCCGGGTGGCTCCACGCCGGTCGGGACCCCTCGATCCACCCCCCAGCACTCCGTGCAGCATCGCCATCAGCAACAACATCAGCAGCACCAGTTGCATCGGTGCAGTTTCCGACACGGGTAAGGTTCAGCCACCATCGGGATAATCGAATCACTTTCAGACTCGACCCTTTCGATTCCACATTTTTCTGTCTGGGATCCTAACGCTTTACACGTCAGTCTTTCGTGTGTAAAAATTTCCTTGATGGTAAAATTATTCAGGGAGAAATGGATTTAATAGTTCTATGGCGAACTTCTTCTTTTATAACGTTTCAAATAGCGGTTTATTAAAAGTTTACGAGTATTAGAGATTCGTTATAAGTAGACTGAGGATGTTTATGAAACTCAGAAAACTACAGAATGCACTTAATATGGAACAATATAAGAATTAAAGTAAGATTTATTATATTTAGAGGTCGAGATAACACTCTACAAAGCTCTCATTTCATTAATTCTATTAAAAATATGAATTTGCATGAAGATCCGCAGTCTAGTTAGAAGAGTTTTAAAGAAACGTTAGCCACGAATATTCTTCAGAGAAATTTGAAAATTGAGATGAGTTTGCCAGATAATTAATCCCACGAACTTTGAATTATGGTGTCGACTCGAGTATTTCTTACTGGCTGCTCCGGGACGCGATCCCGAAGAGAATCTCGGTGGACAGGGTCGTTCCGTTTCATCTAAAACGCGTGGCTCGAGCCACGTGTGAAAATAAATTTAACCGATGAGATCGGAAATCGCCTGTCGATTTCTTCGCTAACACACAACCTATCCGAGACTTCATCCTCGGCGAAAAGATACCTTCGTCCAGCGATGGGAACGATAGAATCGATACTATCGATAACTGTCCAAAAATTACAATATCAAATCAGACATGCGACGTGTTTTATTCGTTCGAAACTCTTATCAGTTCACAAAGTCCAGAATGGCTTATCCGAGACGTCCGACGGAAAATTGGAAGCAAATCGCGATACAATGTTTTCGTTCGTCGATTCGTTCCTTCGAATAAAATTTCTCGATATCGAATTGTTTGGATGTTATCGATACCGAATCGTATCGTTCCTATCGCTACTCTAGCCGTTACGGGTAACGTCTGGGAGACTGTTTCGATTTACCGACCCACGCGGTGGTCCCTTCGGAAAATCCATCGCGCGGAAGGAGTCTCGAAACACGACAGATTTATGACGATCGTGGAATATTTCCCACCTTTGCGACGCCATCGATTCCACGCGCTATACGGCAGCCGTATTTGCGCGATGAGAATAACGCGACACGCCGTCTAGAAATTGGTTTCTAGAAATCGAAACCCGTTTTATCCACGCGTCTTGATAACTGTCGATGGGAATTCTTGGTTACGGGTGATACTCCTTTCATCGAATCGATCTAAGTTTTCTGTCCACCTATCTTTAGACTACGTAATTCCAACCGTACGGAAACAAGAATTTTCAAAGTAGCTCAATCGTTGCAGAAAACCAGAATAAGTATTCTTCGTAATTACGCCTAGAAGGTTCGCCAAATATTTAAAATTAAAATTCCACCCTGGGTATCCTGGATCGAGAAAATCCAAGGGATCGGAGATTCTTTCGCGCCGTTACTGTAACAGAACTCCGTTTCGAGTCTACGACGTGGATTACAGCAGGCCGTCTCCATCGTTTCCATCTCCCAGAGAGAAAAAGTGCAAATGAGAATCCCGGCGAAGTAACGAGGTAAAAATGAAGACAAGAGACGTATGGAGGCCACGGGCCCCTGAAACGCGGCTACCGGAAACGGTCTAATTTTTTATACATATCCCCCTTTCTAGCTTAATGGATACGTGGAATTACTGCGACCTATTCTAATCTTCGAACGCGCCAACCATCGATCCACGCGGCTTTAATTCTCTTTTCCTTGAATTTTATTTCAACTCTTCTCAACGAATTGTTCCTTATTTATACATTCGCGTTTCTTAATTCTTAATTCGATGGGAAAGTTCACATATTCTGAAGGATATAAGAAACAAATCTTGACGATCATGGCCCATCGAGAACACTTGGCGCATCGACAGGACCATTTCTACGTAAACTTTTCACTTTTTTTTTTACGATCGAGTCAGTTTCTAAATAAGGCGACAGTGGCGTCATTTTCGTTAACTCCGATGGCTGCTCTGTTTATTTACTTCTTTGCAATATTCGACACAACTCGATGTTTATTCGAAAATAGTGATTCGATCGCGGTCTCTAGGGGAGCTCGAAACAATCGTCGACTTGTGTCAAACGATTTACATCGATGGCCGCAGAACTGGACTCAGTCCGAGGACAAGCTCGTTCAATTTCTGGACATCGTTCCGCGGAAGAAACGTTGTTCTAGATCGTTACACCAGCGCCCCGGTTTCCGTTCCAATTCGGGGTCAACGGCGTTCAACATCCCCGAGCCATCGTCATCTCCTGATTTACTCCCGGTGACACGTAAGTGGTCTTCCCACGCGAAGTCGTGGATTCGTGGTGTGGATGGGGCGTTATTCCCGCCACGGAGATTGGCTATTCGTTACCGTTCGCCGTGGCCGCGTGCAGGCCTGACAACCCACCGAACGAGAAATTTAAGCTGGATTCACGGGGAAAAATTGACGGATGAATTTGTCGTCGATCGACTTTGACAAAAAGCCTCGCGAAACTGTCGAGGAATAACAATGGCCAGGGGAAACGAGATAAATTATCAAGATGGCCACCGCTATGTAGGTACTTGAATGCTAAAAATAAACTTTGAATATCTCAGTGCTCGAATTCAAAAAACGTTTACAAATCAAAAATAATAGAATAAACTTGTGTCAAAACCCATCTTTCGTGTGGCTCTTGCGGTTCTCCAACTTCTTCGAATGTGTACGCTCGTTTATAAATTTCGTTTGCAATTACGGAACGAGGTAAAATCGTATTCAGACGCGGGAATATTATTAGTATTTCTTTCGACGTCATTTCTTTCAGTTCATTGAGTCCTGTAGTTTTCTGATAAAGAGAATGTTGAATATTACGTACGTCTCGACACGGAAACAAGGGCTGCAACGTTGAAAACCGCCTGGTAAAAGCGTCGACGAGTACGCAGCGAGCGAAGAAGACTTTAAAGATACTTGGCGGTTCGGAAGATGTTGTAAAACGTCGTGTAATACGAGGGTCGCGGGGCTGCGATTCCACGAAGAAGATTGGCTGTTTGTCACGCTGGTGGGAACCGCCGGGAGACGTAGAAACGATATAAACGCGGAATTAATTTTACCTTCCTTTCGCTGGATGAACCGGCGTTGGCGCTAATTAAACGCGAGAAAGAAGAAACGAACTGCCGACATTTGACGTGCTTCCATTTCCACAGAAACTCTCTTTTCGGATTAAACTCGTTTCTTTTCTTCGACGAAGGGACGAATGTTAACGCGGAGAATTCCCTCGAATTTGGGTCGAAATTACTTATCGAATTTCTCTGCAATTATTATTTGTTCGGAACGCTTCCACGATTCGAACAGTTTAAGAATGGAATTCGAATATCGTTCTTCTTTTCCCCCCGAGAATTCGTCAGAAGTATCGTATTAACTCATAATACTGTTATAAATTATATCAATTAACTCGTTACGAGCTCTCTTTACGAGAAAAATTGAAAGACTAAAACTAACAAACGAAGAACCGGATTATTTCGACAGCCACCTAAAGAGAAATATAATCTCTCGCTTTCAGGAACGTCGCTTTGATTAAAAAATTACGAAACGAACATCATCAATTATCCAAGCGACAAATACCCGCAAGGAAATTGTAGCAACGATATTTGCAAATTATTTAAGACGACGGGGATTGACCGTGATCGTCTTTAAAGCTCATTCAAGTTTTACTACGTTGAGCGGCTTACTTTCGAGCTAGAATTAATGTAGGATTTATATCCGATGGATAATTTAACAGCTACCAGCCGCTCGATTTAAATATACAAGCGAACAACCGTTCCGAAAATAATGAATGTACTATCGATAATTAATTAAATTAAATTGCGAAATAACTCGGTG
Organism: Colletes latitarsis; assembly: GCF_051014445.1. NCBI lineage: Eukaryota > Metazoa > Arthropoda > Insecta > Hymenoptera > Colletidae > Colletes > Colletes latitarsis. The sequence continues at coordinate 18,477,321 of NC_135135.1, read as the reverse complement.
GGTCGGACGAGACACCAATTTAGCGCGATTATTATTCTACCGTCTGTCGGTTCAAATTTGTCGTCGTCGATATCAAATAAGGCAAGGATCGTTCTCAAAAGTACGCAAAATTAATTCTAACAGATAAATCATAACGATATCGCAAGATCGTATATATTACGAAATATATCGAGCAGAAACAAATAATTATCGCGTTCGACTATATAAAACGCTAAATGGATGGAATTATTAGTCACTCGTTTGCATCGGGAAAGCCCCCCCCCCCCCCCCAATTCAAACATCTCGGTTCGATCGGTCGTCGTCGACAGGAAATCGGATGAAGGCTGCACGTTGGGGCGGAAATAATATGCAGGGAATATTTTAATTAATCCGAGGAATCTCGATTCCAGCTGTTTGCTCTCGCGTCGTTTCAATTTTGCATCTCGTCGGGCGATCAAGCTAAGAATCCAGCCGAAAGCACTTTGCAAACGTGCTCGAGGTTCTGAAAGCCTTTCGAGAGCAATGGCGCGAAGCGTGTCGAAGAAGGCTACTCTCGGTCCTCTCGCTCCCTTTCCTCTACGATGCATAAAAAGGACTCGTTACGTAAACTTCCCTTGGATATTTCAGAATCTCGTCCGTGAAACGAAATCGCCCCGTTACGTTGTTTACCGTTATCGCCTTTGAAATTTCCACCGGTCGAGTCTCTTTTGCTTCCAACTATTAACATTATCGCGGCACGAATACCACTATTTCTCTCTCTCTCACTCCCTCTCTGGAGGAGGGGAAAAAAAAGAAATGGGTCGTGTATCAGAATTATATCTAAACGCAGAACGGTACCGTTTCGTTCGGAATTGGCCTTCGTGAGTGTATATCTCAAGCAGCCCTAATTAGCGACACGAGCCGTTGGTAATTTTTATATTGGGTCGTTCGATAACGAAACCTCCTCATGGGAATTAATGCGCACGAAATATTCGGTTCGAACGTCGGTCAGATATTATTTCTGCCGAAGACGTGGCGGTTTACTGAACCTATTTTTCTTGGCAATTATGGCGAGAGACCGGAGAAAAATCGCGGAATCGGACGAATCAATATTGTTTTTACGCTCGACGTTATTTGGATATCACTTTGGAAAAATCTTCGTTAGATCCGCCGTAGACGCGAGGGAGAAATAATTATGTAAGTCGTAAAATAAATATTGAAATTAAATGTGGAACGTCGCGGAATTAGCAATTTTCTATGCATTCTGTTTACCGAGTTTTGGTCCCTTTAGCGTATTTAATACTGAAAACGATTCGTGTTGTTCTTTGATAAGGTTATAAAAAATTTACTAGGAATTAGTGTTAGAACAGTGATAAATTAGACTGCACGGAACAACTCTTGGGAACAAACAGCTTTCTTCATTTGTATCTCGTTGTTACAAGGGCCAATAACGGTACAAATGGCGCCACTTACGTGGTTCTGTAACGAGCTCGTAACGTGCTAACAACGCGTCCAAAGTAACGAGTGACAAAGTGGAGGGAACGTTTAAGCTCTAGGACATTGTTTCGCGCGATCCAATTGGTCGAAAGTACGGTTCCTTTAAAAATTGTATCGTCCATCGATTTAAATGAATCCTCAGGTATTCTTATAATTCTGTCCCTTATCGAGTTTTCATTATTTATAGATTTTTCTTTAAATTTTCCATGGTATTATTAATCACTTGCAGAGATTCCAACGTCATATTCGTTTTTTATAAATATACTCGTGCTACGTCAATGTCTTCGCTGTCTTTGATCAGATGACATTACGAATTTACATGAAATGGGTCGCATCGATGAGAATTAAAATTTTAAGAGCACTTAGACAACGATGATTCTCGCTTTACGTTAGCGAATAGGTCACCAATTTGTTTTAAAATAGCATGAGGAATGGACTTAGACCGAAAGGTAAATTTGTCGCCCAAGAAGAAAATCGTTGACTCGTACTACTGAAAATATTTTCCATCCACTGTGCAGTAAAAGTTATGAATGATCGATTACATCCAAACGAACGCTATTTTTATTCTGAAAATCACCAGAATAAATATTATTATGTAACTCTGTGAAAAGACAGAATCCTTTTGCAACATTTAAATTAACTGTATATCTAAAATTCTAAATTCGAACGTTTCGTTGTGTAACGCTAAATCTCCAGCAGAGATAGAGAGATTCTTTCGTTATCTTTCTGTTGACTCGTCGAAACAAAAATCGTGTTGGAACGAACCTCGGTTTTCGGGTGGTATCACCCTTTCCATCTTCTTTCGAGAAAAAAAGCCTCGTGGGAACTAGCACCTTTTTCCCTCTTAATGTTTCGGCAAGACTACAGCGTGGCCAAACAATCGTAATACATCGAGAAAAAGAGCACGAGTATCGAACGAAAAGGCGAAGTAAATCGTGTTAAGATGCTTTCCTGTCGCCGTGCAATACTAAATATAAACATTTAAGAAGAAACAGTCGGATAAAAATATCGACGAACGCCTAAATGATAAACTACCATTTGATTCGAACCTTAGAGGCTAGTTTGTTAAGTTTTGCATTCGGTTTACACTTATATGAATTTTAATTTTGTTTGTAAATCGTGTATAAAACCGATATCGAGTTTCTTCCGGGAGAATAAAATAAAATGGAAGCAATAGAGGGTGAAAAAAATATCCTCGAACACGGGACACGAGTCCGCAATCACGAACATATGTACTGCTCGCTTATGCCATCTGCACCGGGGCAACTTCGATGACAGAAATTGGTATTCATGGTATACATGGTGTATCGTAACATGTAGGATCCATTTAGTCGTTAAATCGAATACATAAAAGCAATAGGAAAAAGTTCGTACGGGCACGCGAGAGCAATTTCGCCTTCTCTCCAAGTTACAACCGTTTTTTGTACTTTGGAAATGTAAAAAGATGACCACCTTTTACTAAAATATAGAAGAGGTACCCTGGTCGTAAAGTTTCTCGATATTTTAAATATTCTGGGTATACACCGTTCGTTCATAGTATTCGTTTGTTAAATTAATAATAGTTTAAGCAGAAAAATAGATATCTAACGGATATAAGTGTGGAGAACAAGCAACTTTCAGGGCCGTAGATTCTACACGACGTATCTATCTGTTAGGAAATCGTTCATTCAAGAACTGTCTGACTGCTCGACTGAAATGGGACGAAGCCCCGTCACGCATAAATCATATACGACGTACATCTAATGGAACTTCTTCCTATAACTCATGCAACTGATTACTTAAGACACTGACGTAAGACGAGTTGTTAATTTCCCCATCGAGGAAACCGAGGATCGAACAGCCTACATATCAAATCGAAAGGCTAGGAAATTGCAGAAAAATGGCTACTATATATTACATATAAGAGAACAGAAATTTGATCACGACAAAGAATTACGAAACATTACAAAATTCTGGGACTTGGATGAAAGAAAAAAATTTCTCAAATGCTCTCCGCTAATGCAACGTTGTTTTAATCCAAAGATAGGCTAAATCCTGAGAGGAAGCTTGGTATCGCGATACGTAGAAATAAAGAAGGTCTCGTTTGGATCAGAGATCCGTCGTCTAGGGTCTCACAAAAGTAGATCTCGTCGAGTGCTTGGCTTCTAAGTGCAACAAGGTTGCTGCACACCGAGTGGCGGGGCTGAACCGACTCGGTCAACAGCGTCGAAAGAATAAAACGGGGGATTCGCGCTTCCAGCGCGGTAATTACATCATTGTTTCGAGGAGGCAAGGAAGCTTTCCGCGGAGGAAAAAGCCGCGGCCCGTTTTCAGGACAATTACGAAACTCGGGGGAAAGTTCTTCCGAAGCGGGTAGCCCTCAAAGAGCGTCAAAGCTGCAACGAATCCTTTGTGGAGCGCGTTCAGGACGACCGACTAAGTGCATTCCTTTATTAGAGAGTTTCAACCAGGAAGAGCCCAGTATACTTAAGTGCGGCCACCGACAAGTGAACCGGCCCGTTTTGCACTTTGAATGCCGTCCAGCTAAGTGCGATCCAGTTTTGAGGCTATCGGAGCCGTAACCTACAAGGTGTCCAGTAACAGACCTTAAAATTGTCTCATTCGATCGTGACAATAGACAGCCATAGGCTTAACCATCTTCTAAGCACGTTAAATTAGCGAGGAACCAAATATTTTGGTTACCTTCGCTTTGAAATACCTCAGAGATAGGAACGTTTAATAAAATTAGCGAATTAAATTTTTTAATCGTGATTTTCAAAGGCGATCGGGCACTTTTATACCGTTAATTTGTATCGAGAAAAATTATAATACAAGGGTACAAAAGGAAAGCAATTTTCTATACGTCTAACAAAGTTATTTAATAACGCTCGACGGAGCGAAATACTGTACAATGGACGGGGAATTCTTCATCGGGCGGCAGTGGCTTTTAATTTCCCCCGGCAAGTTCACTATCGAAGAAATTCTTCGAATAACCATGGCCCCGTGTTTCTGAAATTTCCAAGAAGCTTTCCGGAGCACGCGGATGGGACAAAGACGGGGGAAAACGCTCCATAACGTTTCCAATATTTTCCTAAAAGCGTAATGTACGAAGAGGATCAAATAGATCGAAGGAAACGTATCGGCCAAATAAAGGATGAGTTTCCGCATACTTCGATCTCCGGAAACATCGTTTCTCGTGGAAAAGGATTTAGCAGCGAACGGAACACATTTTTCTCTAAGAACCTTTAAATACAGAATTTTTTATGGGGCCAGCCACGAAACTTTCAAACTCGCTGAATTTATTGCTCGTTGTTCCGGTGAACGTTGCCTCGAATTTTTTCGAGAAATATTATTCATTAGAGACGTTACGGTTAATTTTAGATAGTGAACATAAATTTACACTTCGTTCTTCGTACGTCAGAAAATGAAACACTGTTTCATTAAAAAAATTGGAGGAAAATATTTTACATTTTAATATTCGATTCAGTTTAGAGCTTCCCTTTTTCCTGTCTTTTTTATCTACGCTGAAAATTGTTAAATATTAAATTTACTACAAGATCCATTCTCAAAAAAATAATTATAATTTGGGGACGAGAAGATATTAAAATTTCTTGTCGAACGACGTGTTTAGAGGCAATCGTAGAAAAATATTGTCGACGCTTTCGCGCACGGAACGCAGAAACGTGGAAATATAGGATGTTTCGAGCCCGATGGATCGACGTGTGCCAACAGAGCACGCCAAACACTTTGAAATTGAAACTCGAACAGAACAGGAAATTGTTACCGGTGCGATCGTTGCCCAGAATGGGTGGTTGACCAAGGTCTTCCTATTCACGAGCGATTGAAGATGCCTCGAGTGTTTCTGAAAAATCAAAACGCGACGAACGTATCGGCGAAACGACACTTCACGTCCCCGTTCGCTATTCCATCGACGAGTCCCGTTTCAACAACAGACACTCGTTCCGTCGAGACTCGTTGACCTTTCAACGAGGTACCATTAAAAGAATCCAGGATGACTCCGGGAAAGGAGGCTTCCAGTCGCGAAACAGGACGGATCGACGTCTTTGTTTGCGACGCGATTTACATTACGCGCTTCAATCGCTTTACGAGACTTTCTATCCCTAACAAGAATGTAATAGAAGCATTGTTCTCGAGAGGGAAAAATTCAAAAAGTTAAAATTTATAATCAGCGTAGGTCAAACTACTCTTGGGAATGATATTTGGATAAATTATATAACGATATACCTTGCACATAAACTGTAGGTTCCAAATCATGAAAACAGATAAAAATAAATTTTAAATAGCTGGAAAGAATTATTCTATCAGCATGAAATTATTAAGGGTCGAACAGTGGTTTCAATTTATAACGATCGTACGATCCCAGCAAACGGCGCCATATTGTTCGATATTCCCAACCCAATCGAATCCCTGGATAGTCGCGGAACATTCTTCGCGACGTTTTTATTATTTTTAAATCCCAAGGTTCGTCGACTACTTCCTCCCCCAACCAATATGACGCATTTCGCGCACAGAAGCCGCCGGGGATGTAATAATGGCTGGCTGATCTCCAATAATGGATAGAACGCGTCAAAAATGGCTGGCACAGCTGCGTTTCATACGTGTCCGATTTATAGCAACGACGCGGCATCCGTTGACCTCTTTCCCTGAGAGCAGAGAGAGCACGGTCCATGCATTTTCCCGATCCCCGCGATCCATTACGTTTCATAGGACCGGGGGAAAGAAAAAACGAAGAGCGACCGGCGAAGTCGGATCTAAAAACGCATCAATTTTTCGAGAACCCGACGCCCGTTACTCGTCGAGCACCGTGTAAACCGTGTAGATCGTTCAGATTGGTGCTCTAAGATCCTTTAGATCCAAGAGTCCAAAGAGTCAAAAAGTCCATAAAGCACATGTCAGACAGTCTTGACTTAGGATTCTATGAATTCGTCTATAAAGTCATCTTAAAAAATTCTGATTTTACTTCTACGTTTGAATATTAAACTAAAAATATTTTTAATTGCAACCCACGGTTAAAACGAAATTCCAGAAGCGGAGAGAGTGGCGGGAGTAGCGTTTCCGGTTCGGGGACCAGCCTCTCGGCGCCCGAGGACCCCAGTTCGCCGACGCCCTGGAAGCATCGTCGAAGAGCGTCGACGTTCAACGAGGCGCACCTGGAGCGCGCCAAGTCGACCTCCCCGAAGACGCCCAGGAAACGATCGTTCAGCTTCCACGAGCAACCCGTGTTCAGCAGGTCGCCGAGGAAGGATTCCTCGAACGAGGAAAGTGTCCAGGGGAAGACCGCCGAGAAGCAGGAAGGCGAACTGACTCTTCCTCCGCCGTGCACCTGCCCCTACTTCGGGGAGTCGTCGAAAAGGACGGCCCCTCAACCCTCTGGCGAGATCGTGATAGTGTCTAGTGAAACTATGAAACCGATCACGGGGAAGAATCTCGAGACTGGTCTTTTGGGGAGGAACAACAGCAGCAGGGTCGAGTCCAGCAGGAGCTACGAGCTCAACTCTGTCGTCACGTGGAGGGGCGGCAGAAGAGGATCCAGCTTAGGTAAATTTTCAAATTAGCTTCGATTTTTTGAACAATAGATGAAAATTGTTAAACACAAAGTGGGACTATTCGAACGCTCAATTTGTGAAATATGCGTCATGGCTTTGGTCCAAGAAGCAATCTTAAGTATAGAGAGATGACTCTATGGTTAGACATCTACAAACTGAACAGTGCAACTCTTTCCTTCTGGTCACTTTACACAGTAGTAGAATCTCCATATCATATACATATATTCATGGTTAATATTCTGAGCTTACGTCTGTCTCGATCGTCGTCGCCTGTCTAACCCCATCGAGTCTCTAATCGACCAAATCAACAGCCAAAATATCTAAATAGAATTATCGATCGCTGCATTAAGGGACGTCTACACGCGAAATAAATAAATAAACGTTGCAGGAAGCACGAGGACGTCGCTGCTCGCGTCCAGGGCGGTCCCCATCAGACGCGCAGCGACAATGCGAGCGCACAACGGCGCGGCGAGCATCGGTTCGAGGCAGAGCAGCAACTCCTCGTCGCCGTGTCTGCAGAGATACCCTGGTCAAGTGCGTAGCCATCATTCGAGGACCAGCAGCGTGGTGTCCAGGAACAGTTCCCGTCACGGTCGGATCATCAGACTCGAGCAGAAAGCCACCAAGGTGCTGGGCGTGGTCTTCTTCACCTTCGTGATCCTCTGGGCGCCGTTCTTCGTCCTGAACCTGATACCAGCCGTGTGCCCCGACTGCGAGCGACAGATCGACCACAAGATCTTCGACCTGGCCACCTGGCTGGGCTACGCCAGCTCGATGGTGAACCCGATCTTCTACACCATCTTCAACAAGGTGTTCCGGCAGGCGTTCAAGAAGGTTCTGCTCTGCAGATACGGGAACCAAACCTGGCGGCCGTCAAGGTAGGCCTTGGGCCCCGGGAGGCCGGGGATCGCCGTCACCAGAGTTTAATATCACAGGGATTCGCGAACATCCTGAGAGGCAAACTGGCGACCTTTCGATCCCCCCGGTGGCGCTTCTGGGGCTGAACCGTGAACCGTGAACCCATCGATCTGCGAAGATCCACCCCCCCCCCCCCCCCCGGGGCTCTCGCGGAGAGCGGAAAAAGTTAATTACTGGCGGCGGGGAAAAACTGGGACGAACGATTTTTTCTATTTTTTTTTTCGGGATCCAGGGTTACTCCACCCCGGGCGATTGGCGTTGCTCGTCGAACCGCGAACCCGCGCCACGTGCTTTAATTTTCGGCGCGCGGTTTCGCGGAGCTTTTCGCGAAATTGGAAAAGACGATTACGTTCTCCCGTGAACCGAGAGCGACCCGGGAACCGGGACAAAGGTGCAGTTCTTCGGGTGAAGTGTTTCCAACGAACGTCGAGCAACGAGGATTCCAATTATTTTTTGCGTACCGAGACCGTGTTCCACGATGTTCGACAGGAAGGGAATTAATATTTCGTCGATCGAACGTAGGAAGAGATTACGCGAAGGTTACGCGAGTAGGTGCTCGAAATATTATCGAGGAAGCATCGAACCAGACCAGAGACAATTTCGTACGCGAGACACGCTCCAAAGGAGCCATTTAGCCTTTACCTTTTCGACGGGCGAGTAGGTTGTTGAAATTAAGCGTCGCGGATCTAGGATGCGTAGAATCTTCGCGACTGCCGCCCTTAACGAACGGCGGTCCTCGAACTTTTAACGAGTAACGGTAGAGCGAGAAGCGTTAAATCAGCCGCGACGGGACGTAGAAAGAGCGCTCGTTCGAGGCGAATCGGCCTTAATGGCGGCCCGTAAACACGAATTACTAGATAATTAATGGCATTTCGCGAATTGTTATCGCCTTGTTAACTCCCAACGAAGCGTCGAACTTGTATCGTCTGTCCTAGCAAAATGAATTCCCTGCGAAACGAGCGTTTAACCCGTTGCCTTGTACGGAAAATTGTCAAGTGACAACCACAGTCGAAACGTTAGAAGCGTTCTATCGGTGCGTGAAAATAACTCGTAGAATAATAAATAGACAAGACACAATATCGTACGGATAACTGTATCGGAGACATCCCCGCTATTATGAATAAAGAATTAAAATATGAAATTCGTTTTTCAAATTAACTTCTGTATATGCCCCGTTTGTGAATTAATAGTATTTAAAGAGTGTAATAAAATGATAAACGTAAACCGAAACGATTCAGTTTCTTTGATCGACAAATTTGTTTACTCTGTTGTTGATACGACTGATTGTTTAAAGATCTACAAGGCGACGGGTTGACCCTCCAAGACGCCCTTGCTTCGATCGATACCTATGCGCGCTTCTGAAAACGAGATGCGAACGTTGATTGAATTTTTATGTTCCTTGTATCAGTGGCAATAATCAATTCGAATACGTCGTTGGTCGAGAGACGTCCTCGCTTGTATTATTCCGTGCTCAAATCCATACGAATGAAAAGAACGAAAGCGACAGTGCTGCTTCACCGAGAGACTGAAACTTCTTTTGAATCTCGAGGAATATAAGAAAATGATCGAGAAAGTAATCTGTAATGACGATGTCTAAACATACAGCTTCTAAGATCGGGTTACCTCGGGTCGTTTCGTATGTTTTTGCGTTTCCTTGATCAAATAAATTGCGTTCGAAGAAACTACGTGTACACGTGTATGGGGAAAATATTAATCGACTTTCTCCTGATCAAATATTTCCTTTCGTAGAACATATCAATGTTCTGATAAGGGATTTACCGAAATACTGACCGCCGAGAATGGGTGAAAAATTGCTTAAAATTCGTGGGTGGTAGTATCAATTTGGACACGTATTAGACTCGAGGTGAAGGATTCTAGCAATCCGAGCGGAGGAAAGTTCAGATTCGCGGATTCGGTCCAACGGATCGGCCGGTTCCTTTTCTCTCTGCGAAAGCTATACGCGAAATACGAACAGAATTAACTCGATCGAACCAAAGGCGAGGGAATGAAAGTCGATACCTAGCCCATAGTTTCGCGTTCGAAAAAGGAAAAGGGCGGTGACGGCACAAAAGGAGCTTCCACAGGAGCTGGCGGCCGCAGCCGGAAACGCTCGTTTCGGCGGATTGCTCCGCCGAGTGGCGGGCCGCGATAAAATTTTCAAACGAACGCGTATATTGTCGAGTGGCCGATTTTTCAACGCCCTGAAAAACCAATTGGAAGCCAAACGAACAGCTCGATCCGTCCGTGCTCGACCAGGATTGGGATTGTCTAATTTTTCTATATTCCAAGATCAGAGTATTCGCCGGATTACCTTCGAGTACTATTCAAATATTATTCAAACGCTCGAGCAATCTGGATGTAAAGTATTTCCCACGATAAATGTGAAAATTTTATTCCTACCGCTAGGAGGATCTCGTGCAATTTTGTTAACGAACGTGTTAATATTTGTGAGATTTTTCCGATTAAAACGAGACCAAACGCGGCGTAATTCGGGCATTTTTGCTTGTTTAACGAGTGGATACTTCGTTTTTATTTGCTGGATAAGTAAACGTGATCCAAGTTACGTCGCGTTTGGTCTCGTTTCGAGGCAACTGTTCGTACATAGTTCCTGGAACATAGTCACGTTTTGCATTGTTACGGTGGCACTAATAAAGTTAACGAGAGTGCGTGTGGAAGCGCGTGTGTCCGAGAGACACGGAACAATAGCTAGAAAACGAGTTTTCTAGCGTTTTCTCGAAGATTAACGAAATTTTTGGAGACTCTGGAGAAGAATGAAAATCGACCCGTACCTAGATCCTTTCCACGATCCTTGGAACTGGATTGCGATAGTCAATCGTTCCTCTTAATGCTAATGTTGTGTTTTCTCGATGATTATTGTTGTGTGGGCGATTAAATTCTACGATTTAACGCGTTACCAGCCTAGATGCTATCTTTGATGGTTTTGCTATGTTTTGTGGAAAACCTTGAACCAAGGACTTCTTCAAACATGGAATTTTGAATCTGTTTGCTGTAAAAAAGAGATACTCGATAGTATACGCTGGTAAAACGTTATTTGCGTGGAAAGAAAACGTATTTATTAAAATGACCGTTGTTCCTGAAACGATCGCTCTTGAACGTTGCATTTTTATTCGAGTAAAAGCTACGACTTAAAGTGCTTCGAGCAAATATAGATCCGCGAATTCACAACGGCCAGGAAAACGACAGAGCTTCCGTCGTTGGAACTTCTTTCATAGCAACGAACCCAAGAAGAGCCTCGAGCTTTTCCGCTCGCCATTCTATGAGTACATCGTTTGAGCGTCGAAACTCCAATCACGGAACGCTTTAGGAGAAATGGCTGGTATTGCTTATTATTCTGACGTTTCCGATCTCGATTGATTTCTAAGCGAAAGAAATTCAAAGTAAATTGAACCGACATTATTGTTACGAATCATTTTGTTACTAGCTTGCTTGACGTTTGTGTAGTATTTGAGTAAATACGAACAACGTCGAATTTTATTCGATGAGTATTTCAACCACCGAAGTGTTCGAATATTTGACAAACGAATTCAAAAGATTAATTGGAATAAAAAAAAACTTGTGACTGACTCAGAAATAATTTATAGAAATTGTTATAATTTCATAGAAAATCTAAGTATATCTTCTGGCCAAACGATGTACTCCAAGACGCAAGTTACAAACGCACAAAGTTATTATTTCGATAATAATTGTTGGCCTACTGATTTCGACGATATTTCAAGTCGCATCATTGCTGAAGAAGAATTATGCACAAGTCACGCGTAAGTATATACAGTCAATGTTTTTAATACGATGTTGCACAGAAATGGGCAAAATTCTTATCTAAATAAAAAGTTTCGAGATACTAATAAAGAAAAAACAGAGACAAACTTCCTGTTCGATACTCTGTGTACTGTTTGAATAAAATTTTGCCCATCTCTTATCAAATCCCCCCAATGATTAGTCTCTATCTTATCCTCTCGATCTTAATCGAGAAATTTGTGATTACCAAATACAATTAAAAAATTAAATTAAAACCACAAACACTCGAAATTTAACCGAATACATTACTCGTAAAGATCGTGTCATTTCGATGCTCGATGTGTTTAATACCTATTATTTGTGGCCACGCGATATTTATAAGACGTAGTTCAAGTATAGTTCCTACAAATAACAATACCCAAGTCAGTAACATCTGTAACGAAGTAAACATTCTAAACATTGAGAAAATAAAAGCTAGACGTCAGAAAAAAATCTTCAAACTCGAAAAGCCGTCCAACGACGCGTGGAACAATTTTCCAATAGTAATAAAATAAAGTAACTCGACGAATAAGAAACAGTCGTCGATTAAAAGAATATGGGGAACTATATTTCATTCTAAGAGGAGATAGACAAAGTGAGAAGTATAAATCACAGTCGTGCTCGTAAAAACGAAACGACAGAAGATTTAAAAAAAAAAACGATCTACGAGAAATTTCGAGCGGACCAATACGTCCGCGGTTCGACGAGGAAAAATTTAGCCGACGATGTAAATCGATATAGAAAAACTCGTCGCGTTAGGTAGAATTGCTGATAAATCGTTCTGCGACAGGAGAATCCGCGAAGAAACGCGAACCTGCGCAGGGGAAACGAGGGGAGACAGTACGCTTATGCCAGTAGAAGCGAAACCCGCGATTATAGTGAGTAACGACGTCGCGTAGAATTACTATAGTCGGATCAAATTCGAATTCTCGCTCGTAGCTGCTTCCTCGTCGGTGAATCGCGTCAGACTGCCCCCTCCACGTCGATGTGACTCGAAGAGGTGGTGGGGGTAGTCGAACGGAGCGGTGGGGATGACTTCTTGGCGACTTTGAGCGACCAATTAATTCTGACCACACTCGACGCGCAAATATCGTCTGTTAAACATTCTTACAGCATTCGAGCATCTTGTACGTTCCAATAGAATGTTTAAAAATATACAGAGGACTGTTCTGCTAATGGATAATCGCCTTTCGTTGTATTAAATTAAAAGAATTGAATGACATCGAGATGGTCGTCTCTATGTTTACGTACGACTTCATCATTGTGTTCAAAGTTGAAAATTACGACCACACACTTATCTAAAGTAGATTATTTCGTACGTAGGCAGGATCAAATATTTATCCTGTCCAAAATAAAAATATTTACGATCACAGAAAGCTCTAATTTATATCAGACGTTCATACAGACATCTTCTAATGAAATAAACTTTTAAAATTTCTCTTCGCTCCTACTTAAAATTGTATAAGAAACAAACTTTTGTACAGGTTACGCGGGGCTACGTAGTATTTTATTTTTTTCTGAAATTTTGTTTTCTCTGTTGCCCGAAGACACGGAACTCTTCGTTGTTCCTCTGGACACAAAGGTTCTTGTTTGAAAACGATGCGCCCCCGAGATAAGGCGAAAGAGAATACAAGTGTTGGGGAAACGGTAGCAAGAAATTTACTTAATTATAAAGGAAACGCGATAGAACATGTTAACGAAGTTTCCTAATAAATTATAGAAATATGTTCTACGTTCAATAATCAACTGAAAACAGGAAGTAATCGTAAACTAAGCAAGAGTTTAGAACATATCATCTATCGATAAGGTTTTAGATCTTTATACAAAAGAAAAGAGCGATCGAAAATGTAAATAGAATTAAAATCAATAAAGTGAACCGTAATTATTGTTATCCAAATCAGATTGAGAGAGATTTTTTAAAAATATTCCTAATTAGAATTCCCCTTTAATATGATTTCGCGGGAGAAATATATTCGACGTTTGGTGGAAGATCTATGTGGGGAAAAAATTCTCTAATGCTCTGGTCGTCTAAACTCCGAGTAAACAAAGGAAATTCCACGCCCGTAACGACAGCAGTCGCCCTCGAGTTTTTACGAGAAAAAAGTGCTAAACAAACAAATTCATTGGTAACGACGTCCACGTCATTACCCTCTTCCGTCCCATTACTAGCGGGTACATACATCAGCGAGGGTAAATTACCCAAATTGGAGCTTAATTCACGGCTATCAGTGAGCAAGCCTACGTTTCACAAAGAGGATTACTTAATTTCGTAAAATTAGAGGGACAACTCTATGAAACCCCTTTATCCGGCTCACTTTTCAACACGTTATCCGTCACTGTGACAGTCCTAATTTCCACGAGTCTATTAACTATAGAAAACATAACTTAAAGTATGACTTAAATAATCAAAAATGATGTAAAATACAAAAGAGAATTTCCAGACTTTTAAAATGGCCATATAAATAAAGACAGTACAATAGAACAGTGAATAATTACAAAAACAGACGATACTACACCACCGAATGCCTATTATCGCCAACGTAAGTAGAAATATCGAGTAATAGGCAGACGCAATAGCAAGCGTGCTCCAAAAAAATGCTTAAATCGATTTTTTCGTAAACGGAGGCTCGCACGAATGATTTTATTTCCCGTTTTCGATTTATATTTATACGAAGCATCACGAATTATTTCAAGTACTGTGCAGAAGCCCGTTGAAAAATTGAAAGCGACGAATAGGAGTAGGACAGAAAATTTTGCTTTTTCGACCGACTTGTTAATCGCGAATTAATTTCGATTATTAATTTAAGGATAAAAAAAGGACCGACGACCGACGCGGCACTTTACTTTCTGCCTTTAATATCCGAAAATCAATGCGCATTAGACGATGAAGATGAAGTAGGTCAGACCCAGTCGAATGGGAGTTTTCGATGCGATATATTCAGGCAGCTGGGATGATCACTGGGATATATCCTTACCATCGATTACTTACGAATTTCGTTATTTCGTTTTTCCCGCGGAATAAAAGTAAAAACGTACTTTTAATCAATGGTAAAGTCCCCGCCCCACCGTTTGGGGAAGTTCTTGTGTAATCATCGGAACGATACTCCTTGCTTCTTCTCTCGTACTTGTTCGACGCAATCGGATAAAGAGATCGGGTGAAATTACCCCGTATCGTTCATCACCGAACAATTAGACGCGGAAATTCGAACGCGTGACAATCCCTCTTTGCTCGAATTTAATTTCCATTTTATATTTCATTCCGTGCGAAATTAAAATAATGAACAACCTCGTTTCTTCGGCTAGCGGACGCAAATATTCAAAATTAATTTTCTTAATAAAGCTGGTTCGTGGCGTAGCTTGCTAAACATTTATACATAGCAGACACGCGACAGCAGTTTGAGAAGCAGTTGAACGTCGATTCGGACTTTAATCACACATGCACACGGTTTCATCTACCTCATTTTGTATCGCGACGAAACGAGAGCTGGCAACTTCAAAGGCTGCTCATTGTTAACAACAACACAGACGCGAAGGAAACACGGATGTGACAAATATACGAGCGGTCGACGGTTCTTTTGAGGACGTCGGTCTACTTTTCCTTCCTCGCTTTTCGAAGCGTGCACGCGCGCTGCTTTCACCCTTTCGCGACGAAGACGGAACACACGGTTTCTTCGGGGTTAGCTTTCAAAGGGGATCGCGAACTGAAAGGCATCGACTCATCAACTGTCTCGAAATATTTCCCGTTTTGCCAATTTTTCACGGTAACCAGGCCCTCCCCACCACCCGGGTCTTCATCGTCGAAATTACAGACGAGGATTGTGTCGTTTGTCCTTCCGCTTTGCAGGAAGCTTTGTGAGAACGAAAGGATACCGGAGTTTTCCAGTTCTAAGTAGAACGACGGCTCGATTTTTCATTCGTCGAACCGTGGCCCGCGATGGAACGGAAATTTCAAAATTATCTTCGTTCCAATTCCTTTCCTCCGGCTCGTCGAATCGGGCTTTTGTTCTTGGAAAATGTAAACACGTCTCTAAAACTGTCCACGTTCGACGTTGCATTTATCATAAATTTTTCTAATTTGAAATTTTTCAAATTTTAAACCATCGAGCATCTTTCTATGCAATTTAAATCCAGAGAAAAATAAATAAGTTCCAAAACCGAGTCCTTGAAGCACCGGTTTGATCAAAGTGGGATGGATTTTTCAAGAAGACCAAATGCAAGGTGAAAAACGACCTCGCTGTGTTGCACCAGCCTTCCCAGTCCGACGATGCAAATTCAATGGAAAATATACGGTCTATTATGAAGCATAAACGCTGTCGTATTCGAAAAATATGGACTGCCTGTCTCGACGATAACGAAAGAAGAATGAAAAAATACGATGGACTTATTAAAATATATTTCGTCTGTCGACGTATCATTATTACTAAAATTTATGGATTAATTAAGGCAACGAAACCGGTAATGCCTTCGAGAATGGTGATGTTAATAACAAAAATAACAACTAATGTAGTAACTATGGTTTTTTCTAAGCTCTACTTTCTCAAGAATATTCATCGACTTATTTTTGTCAGGAAGAACTCCAACTGTATCGCGGATAATAGAAAGCTCCTGAAGCTTTTCATAAATAGAACGATTTTCGTAGCAGCCCCTAATTGCCTCAAACGTAATTTTCGGATTTTAATAAAAAAGCCATCGCGCTGAAAGCTCTAACCGGTCAAAGGAGACGATAAGACCGAGCACAATGGTCGAAGAAAATCGATGAACGCTCGATGCACGGCGTTATTAAAGGAAGCTGGCTTGTATTTTCGCTGTCGGCCGTGATAAAACGTTAGAAATGCTAAGTAGCCTCCTTTCGATGCGCCTCCTCATTCATCACCGTGGAAATTTAATCAATAACCGTTCCGAGGAAAAACAGCCGCGCATCGGGAAAACGCGAAAAGTGAAACAGTAAGTTTGCGAGAGCCAGACGGCCCGGAAGGAAGTAATATAAACGGAATGAAAGACAAACCGTCGAAGAAACGCCGCCGCTGGGAAGTTAAATTAGCTGCGAGTCGCATGGGTGTGAATCGCGTCGAAGAAAAAATAAATTCAAACGAACTTGACGGCAAGTCGACGGTAATTGATAAATTCTCGACGAAGGGATGAAGACGGAATTGTTCGAAAAACGAAAGAGAAAAAAAAAGAACAAATATCGAACGGACATCGTTTATTCTGACACCGGGGGCATTAGGATGAAAAAAGTTTCGCCATTTTTCACTTCGTACGTGAGAACACGGCGCGTCTACGTTTCTTCAAACATTTTTTTTCACGCGTCAAGCGTCACGTGTTATTTATTACGAATATTTTTCACAATCTGCACAACGGTCTCTTTAATAATTCTTGGACTTCAACGCTAAAAAGGATATATATAGGAAAGACGAAAGGAGAGAATCTTCAGTTTTCACTTGGAACAGTCTATGAACGCGTATTAAAAATAGTTAAACTTTTCGAGAACGAATTTGTTTTAACAGTGACGACCATTGGACATAAATAGGGGTGGATTCTCATTATTCGAATCCAACGTAAAAATTGTCGCAACGAAACCGGGAATCGTGGCGCTGGAAATTGTTCGCGTAGGAGCAAAATCTTCGAGATGAGATGCAGACAGGGGCGCAATGAGAGGAAAAAAGGTGGGAAACTAGAGGAAATAAATTCCTTGCCGTGTTAGTCGGGACTCTAACGAGGAAAACACGGGCGAGAGGCGGTGACTGGGAACGAGACAAGGACGGTGGGGGGGAAAAAACAGTAGAAATAAGGTCGGAGGGCAACGAGCGAACGGAGTGTTCCGCAAACACCGAACCGTGGCGAATCGAAGAACATCAGCCATAAATAACGGTTTCCCGGGATTTCAGTAAGGACTGCTAAAAGAGACACGTTGGAGGGTGGGCGGTGGAGAACCGACTCTACCTATGTACGACGTGACGTTAATTAACTCTCCGCGAACGAGAGAGGTATCTCCAGACGCTATGAGTCCCCACGTGCCAGCGAATCGGCGGAAAGGTCGAAAGAATTCTAGGGAAAAAGATCTCCGTCTACCTTCGTCACGATCCCTGCAAATTCGGTGAATTCGAAGCGAACGAAATCACGGAACATCGATTTTTCCTGTTCCCGACACGCTGATCGACGGGGGCTGTACAACGTCGTCCATTAGAAATAACACCTTGAAGGGTTGGTCGGTCTGCGACTGAAAAATACGGTTTCTGGGAATTTATTCCGAACGAACGATACGACGGATCCGACAGAGCATTTTTACCTTTTGTTTAGCATTTTTTTGGGTCGATCCAGTTCGAATCGAAGCACGAGAAAGATAAAGTTACGAAGATAAAAAAACATCGTTTATTTGTTCGTCTTTTTCTCTCTATAATAACGTAATAAATTTTTAACCCGAAGAGGGCTGTCAATATGGTCGAAATACCATTCAATCCTTAAAGAATACCGTGTAAATTCTGAATTTTAACAATTTTCTAGCCACCAAGAGATTGTAAAGGATGCAACCACCTAGCCATTAACCGTTTCCAGAGACAATATACATCGTACAATTTTATAGAACATTTTGAAAATCCAATTACCCTTATTCTAGCGGGTTTCATTCTCTGTGCAACACTTACCGAGCACTAACTACGTCGTTACAAGCCGAAATCTTGGAATTTCTAAGTTCCCCGGCACCCTATGAACACCTCGGGTTTCTAAGAAACGCGCAAGTTTCTAACTGCAACCAGCTTCCGGATGTATAATAACAGTATCTCACCGCTGGCTGCAAAGCATTTTCGGAATTCAATTTCCTTCCTCGCGTTAACTTCATTTTCTTAGGACGGTTACCAGACGATAACTGTGCCGTCATCCTTTCCGACCGCTGAACTCTTTTTTAGACGCGTAGGGGTTAATAAATTACGTGTAACCGGGAAAATAGAAATTTGTGGTTACAGCCAATTTCGGAACATGGCGGCTAGAATTCAATTTTCTCGACAACGATAGCTTTAGTTTTTTTATAACTATCGGTAAACGCCGAACGAGTCGTTACTGTTTACAGTTTTCTAAAATTTGATTCTAGTATCAATTTTAAAATACTCTGCAACTACAGAATATCGTTTTCAGTGTTTAAATACGATATGTGAACAAACAGTTGGTCCACCGTGTGTCACGTTGATCATGGTACTTTGATTTAAAATAAAATGAAAACAGAAAGCATGGACAATGATTGTACAAGTGTGAAACGAAATATCCACGATTGTAGAATCGAACATGACACGAAATTGAGGCTGAACAATCGTCCAAAGTGGGTGTTTCGTTTTACACTTGGACAAACATTGTCCATGTTTTCTGCTTTTATCCTAGTTTATTTCGAACCAAGATATTATGGTCGACAAAATACACATTTATACAGACCCATATTTGATACAGTTCTATATATTTACTGACAATTTCAACATCTTTTATTGGACTTAGATAGATGCAAATATGTCTCTTTTATCTGATAGTCTCCATTCGGCATTTGGTATTTCAAAATTATTTCTTATTCGAGTCGATGTTTAAAAGAGTTTTGAAAATTTCTGCTTGCTATACTTCACGAGCTCTAGGAACTTTCGAAGCAACACGAGCTTTCTGGATGCAACAGTGCCCTAGAGGCCGAGGGATGTAACTAGAATTTAATTTCCTCTTCTGCGTTAACTTCGTTTTCTTGGAAATTATCGGTCGATAATTGCGTCATCGCCATTTCCAGTCGCCGAACTTTTATCGCACATTTTCTATATCTGCAAGATATTTTTTCTCTCCTAATTCGTACTTGTGCTAACAATTCTCTGCAAATATAATACTATGGACTTTCAAAAAATTACGAAAAACGCTTTGAAAAGCGATTTTATAAAAATTGAAAGTGAGAACTCGACACGCTTGAATAATTTCTTAAATGGAAAGAAGTCGTACAAGTGAAACGGCCATTCTAAAACACAGCGAATCAAAGATGTCGCGAAAATGAGGAAAGGGGAGCAAAGGTCAGGCACTATACAGAGTGTTCGGCCACCCCTGGGAAAAATTTTAATGGGGGATTCTAGAGGCCAAAATAAGACGAAAATCAAAAATACCAATTTGTTGATGGAGGCTTCGTTAAAAAGTTATTTACACTTAAATTCAAAAATTTCAAATCGTTCTGGAAAAATTATTTTCGGTTGCGAGGACCAATTACAATAATTTTTGGTGAATAGACATGCCCCCAAAATCCTACGCATTTTCGAGAAAAAAATTCAGTACGGTCGGAACTTTAAACGTTAATAACTGTTTAACGAAGCCTTCATCAACAAATTGGTATTCTTGATTTTCGTCTTATTTTGGCCTCTAGAATCTCCCATTAAAATTTTTCCCAGAGGTGGCCGAACACCCTGTATAGGTCTGTTCCACTTTTTCGACAATGTTACTAATAAATAACGTATCGTTTATCTGGACTCTAATAAAAATACAATATGAATCAAGTTGTAAAGCATGTTTCTAGATGACCGTCACTAATAAAGGAATAATTTCCCACGATATTCATTAATTAATAACGCCCCGGTCGCAATTACTTGATTAATGATCTATAAACGCGCCGTTGCGTATCTCTGGCAGGCCCTTTTGTTCGAACAAAGAACCACCGGAAAATCAATACATAGGATGCTCGATTATTCGAATTAATTGACAAATGCACGCGATTTATCCAGCAAAACTCATTGTTTCGTTAGAAATCTAAAAATCTAACTTTAAACGTCCACAAAGCATTAATATCAAACTCGTCATTTATTATGGACAGACAGATTCGTATTGTCTTTTCAATTTGATGAGACTATAATAGTTGATCTTTGATAAAGTTTAAGATTAATTACTGATGCTAGTGTATTTATTATATTTAAATTGAAATCAACCTGACGTTCTAATAAAAAAAATTATGAAAATTAATAGGCAAAGTTGAAGGCTATGGTCTAAATCTAACTAAATAAAATGCATGATCTGATACTGTCACATTTACATATTTTTATTATCATAGCCTTCTCAAGGGTAGCGATACGCATGTACACGGTTAGATTGTGACTTATTTATTATATTATAACATGCAACCGACCGCTAACGTTGCAAAATAATTATTCATAATTAAATTTACTAATACCAGTAACGTGTGATATAATATTTTTTGCTATTGATAAAACATAGAACAAAAACTCGATTATTAAATAAGTCTCGTAAGTGAACATGAAAACAATGCAAAGCTGAAAGGGAAAAATCAATATTTCGAACAGTGAATAATAGAGAATCCAAAAAACAATACGATGTTTATACTTTTGTCCAGCTCCGATGCGCATGGCGTTTGACATACTTTTCTGTGGCGAGTGTGATTTCTTTTTGTGGCGAACACTGCACATAAATAGTATTTGTCCAATGTGTGTGACAACTGTGTTAGACGCGAGAAATGTTTGGAACCTTGTTGACTGTAACGATCCACTCTTTAACCATTCCAACTCTTTGTTTGCAACATGCTCTAACAATAACCTGTAATCCTATGGCATGACATTCGCATGACAGTTTTCGAGGCTTGGTCAAGGCGCTCCGTTATACTGATTGCCAGAAACGCACGCGAGCATGGTTCTTACTTATTAACAAAACATAAAGATCACAAAAATTTTCATTAGCGATAAAATGCGATTTATACGTAATCAAATAAACGGTGTAACTCGTTTAAAAATCAAAACTCGTAAAATATAATCTAAATACTTATTTCTTATCATTCTTACGGATCCAATAGTATTAGCAATCCGATAAAATTTTTCTGGGACAAATTGATTATAATCTTGCACGCACGATTTTTATATCTGTAATTTAATACTATAATGGATTTTATTTGTATCGACGAATCGTCGAAATCTAAATTTACGGTACTGAACAACAGCTTATATCAACAAAGTATCAGTGATAAAAATATCTAACGATATACAATTGGACATTAAAATTCATAGCAACTTAAAATCACGATGGAACTTTACTGAATATTTTTATCTTGGTTAGGAATACTATTTCTAGGATTCGTGAAAGTATAAACAAAGCCACGTTTCTGCGTACAGTTTACGAAAAGCGTGCGTCCGGCAAATTGTCGAAAGTTTACGCTAAATAAACTCGACGGATTAAGCGTATAGCAAGAGGGCTATCGGAATTTCAATAATTACTCGGGGAATGTTAATGTAGCGCAGCTGCATTACTGTCTTATAGCTTGTGGCGTGCAATAAGGGTGCGCCTGGTGAGAATTAACTGAGCGAGAACTTAACGGCGCTTCCCTTCAAAAGTCATCGCTTTCGGAATTCCTCTAAGGGCAATCTTGGCGGTCGTCGGACCGGAACAGCCAGGGCTGCTTTGGAATTGCCATAATTGGCAATCCTGCGCAATTAGCTCACTCTCGTGTCTCTTGTCAGGCAGAATGATTTGTGGCCAATTTTCTTACCGCGTGTTGGCTAACCGCTGTCTAGAAACCGTCGTGAAATATCTTCAATAATTCCACCGGATCAATGTTCTGGCCTCGAACCTGTTGGATTCCATTTTAGGCCAAAAACGTTAACCCGAGCTCGAAACCCGTGAAAATTAATTAACCACACTCGGTGTTTTACAACCACATAAATTCCCAAAGCGAAGCAAACTTTCACACATTATTTTTTAAACTACAATTTCATGGTATTCCTTCAGTGGAATCGTTTAAAAATTACGAGTATCAAGGTTCTTCGTTTATTCTAAGCGTTTCAACGCGTTGTTTGCCAGACCAAACCTCTCAAACATCTCAAAACTTTGTGTTCAGATAATTGAAAACCAACCACAATTTGTAATTTAAAATAATCGTTACAACTTGATTTATTTTCTTTAACGTCTAATTTTTTAAATTAAAATCAATACTTGTCGAGAACACGTAAATTTAATTAGGCATCGTGCATGTTAAAATGGTGAAGCTGAACAGGATGGTCGATTCATTTTACAGGAATTGCAGTCGGTTGTTCGACGTCTCGAGGCGAGATTTCCAGGACGTACATTGCTGTGGTACGTTGCAACAACCGAGGTAATTGGGAAAGGGGAAGATTAGCGGGAAACGCAAGAATTTGGTGCGTTATTCGAGAAACAAGGTATTCGATATGAGCCGGACAGTCGGAGGATTGTTTGCGGCCGAATAGAAGGGCTGTTCGCGTCATTACGTCTCTGCGCGTCAATCAGCGCGTCGAGTACGATCAAAGCTGGACGGGGATGAGCCAGAGCTTAAACTCGAGTCAGTGCCAGATGCACTTGCAGCTGGAGTGTTCGTATCCGAACCCAGGATATCGAGAGAGAAACTCGGAACGTCTGACAGACATTGCCGTCTACTTCTCTAATGACTTCTTTCCCTCTGATGCGAGCTTATTGTCTTGGTCGATCGACCGTGTTAACACCCTAATTTCTGGTCCCTTTCCTTTTCTCAAAACTCAAAATAATATCTCCGAACCTTGTAGGAAGATATCCACACCGATTCTAACCGATTTCAAGGAAAGACATGCTCATACGACCACGTAGATGATCAATTACGAACAAAAGAAGTGGAAAATTTGGAAAATCAGTATTCGAACACAGAATAATTTGATACGGTAAAATTCCTGAATCCTCCGTTGTAACATCGGTGCAACGATCGCAGCTGGAATGAAGCAACGTGTCATATTTCCCGAAACGTCGATAAATCGTGGAACGAATTAATCGCAACATTGCTCCGACGCCGAGCGTGCCAGATCGTATCGACGTTCGAACGTTTATAAACCGCGTACTAGCGAGCTCGCGATTATTCATCAAATTTTCAAAGTATCGCGATATCTGTAAATTGCAACCGCGATTAAAATGGCGGTGCCTTCGTCCTCCGATTGAAATCCATGATTCCGGTGGCCATCGCTGACGCTTACCTCCTTTATTTACGGTGCATCATTAACCGCGGTTTAACCAATTGCAACTGCTACGCGGCACAATGTCGACATCGTTTTATTTATCGCGCCCATTTCATTACCGGCTGTAATTTCGAATTCGACAGGCTCGTCGTCGACGTCTAAATTTCATCTTCCAATGGCCCATTTGTTAATTTCAATACTACGAAACTACCGAACTAATATAAAAAATTATTTCGAGACGCTTGCGTCTACGTAAGAATAAAATTCCCCACCGAATCGTCCGCGAACGTCAACAAGCTCATCGTTCGTGTTTCCGTTTTTTAACGTACGAGTTGCAACGGTGCACGGACGTTATTTTCGAACGAACGTTCGCCGCCCACGCTATCTATCTTCTCCAATAACGACGCGAATCTTATTACAGGCGTTCGCGTGTGCCCGGTAAATTGATCTGGATTGCGTAAATTAAAGCGAAGCACTTTGGCACAGCAAGAGGGGGGAAAAAGGTGCATTTTCAATTTCAGAACACGGCCGCATCGAACTCGCGACTTTATTCAATAACTCACGGTCGATTTCCAGGGCGGCGTTTCACTGGGAAATAAATCATTCGGACGATCCGCGAGCCCAGTATGCAGGGTGGTCCGCGTTAAAAGTGTTACAAGCTGTTCCTTCGGAAAGTGTATTAGGCGAGGCGCCAAAATTCCTTTCAGGCTTTGTAGGGCACTCGAGGGGAACTTTTACGCGGAAGGGCACATCAATCTTTGCATTCCCGGACAGCTTGTTTAGTAACATACGGCATTTATTTCGAGCGTTTTTCTTGCACAACATAATTTATAAGACAGGTGGTTTCGCGAGCGATAGAAAACAACGAATAAACCCCTCTTGGCCTTCCTTTTATAACTTCTTTCTTACTTTCGAATATTTGCACGAATTTAAATTTAAATTAAATTAGAGAAGAGCCACGCCATTTTTTAAGCGTAACAAAAATTCCTCTTCCACGGTTCCGGATAGTAATTAAATTACTGTATCGATAATAAGGCGTCGAGGTTCCTTTTACGCGAAGATCGTGCTCGAGTTTCGGATCGCGATTGACAAAATATACGAAACGGCCAGCGGCTGAAAAGGCCGCAGGTTCCCCGGGTTTTGGCCAATCTCGACTGACGGCCTATTTTCCTAAAAAGCGCGACGCAATTTCAATTTAAAGCACTCGCCGCGATCAATCTTTACCCATGGAATCCCGTTGGCTGCCTTATTTTCCCCTCCGCTCTCCAAATTTCGATTCGCTGCTCGGGCTAAAATCCTTTCAGCACTTTAGAAACCTAACCCAAACCACCTACTCGAGCCTCGACCGAATAACGTTCGTCTCCCTTTTACCGGCTATACAGCGGGGAACACAAGTTGGCCGCGGGATACTCATCAAAATGTGGGATTACCCATTTCCCAGGCTAAACCGTGTTACGCAACAAGCAGCACGTTCGCGAAAACCGCACGGACCGCGTTTAGAGCCCAGGAATTGTAATAATTTATCGGACTGTCGTTTGGAACAGTGACACGAACAGCCCCCGAACTCGTTAATCCGATCGTCAAGTTTTGAAAGCCGGTCGGAAGAACGTCCAAGGATCTGGGGCGACGGAGAGAACACGTCCTGGAGAAACTTGTTTGAATAATTCAGCGAACCAGTGCTCGAGATACCAAATGAATAATGAGCTTAATGACTGCAGTTTCGCGCCAATTGGCGCTCGTATACATTAAAGAAATCCTCTTTGTATTATAAAACGCGGTTTCAACCGTAACGACACGATTCCCCTCTTGCAATTAGTGGGGTCAATTAATCGACATCCGAATTCAATTGTCGCTTATTTAACGTTCGAATGAAAATTTCGTTATCCAAAGTAAAGAAACGTGGATACTACGTATTATTTACAGTGATATTTTGCTCTTGTCGAGGCTGGAACTTTTGACTTACAATCTTTGAAATATTGATGATGTTTCCCTATGAAATTTTTAACAATGTTCTTCTTACATATTACAAAAGATATATCGGTTGTTGAGGGTTAACGGATTTTTTCCACCGATAAGAAAACAGAAAGCAGGTCGCGTTTTCGAACCGAACTTCAAGAATTTCCATCAAAGACAGTAATTAACGAGAAAGTTAACAAGGTAAACCAAACTGAACGCATCTTCTTTGCGCGAAGTTCTGATACCTGTACCAAGTTTCGTAGACTTTGCGTTAAGGCCTTCTAGAAGTCGGGGTTTACGATACAAACACCAGAAACACGCTCAGGAAAACCACCTACCAACAATATTTATACTTCAATCAAGTAATTAACGCGTTTACTGCTACGCCAGTTTCCCCTGTCTAGGGATATCTTCGGTTTTTCAAATTACAGAAATATTCGATAGTTCGATTTAGTATTCTTAAATTCAAAGTATCAAGTTTCATTAATTGTAAGTGTTCTAAAAATCATGTTATAACTTTGATTCAATGATTTTTGCATAAATTTGAAAACTAAAGATTCAATCACCGAATACCAACGAGAAATTCTAAAGATTGCTTCTCGAGTTTAACGTTCTCCTTTTAAGCCATCAATCTTTGCTAATAATCTGACGTCGCGTTAATTAAGTCTTGGCTCTGGATAGCAACAACAACGCGAAAATTCTTTCGAATTACCTTTGTCTTCGCATCATTAGACCCTTTACGGGACGATCGATTACGGAAACAGTCGATCTCTCCTCTGAAGTGGTACTCGTTACGCAAACCTCGAGGCTAATCATCGCAACGCAGCGATAATTAAATCCACTATTCGACAAGCGGAGGTGATAACGCCAAAGAGGATTAGTAAATTCGAGTCGGCGGAAATGCAACAGCGAAATAATCTCGCCTCCGGATTACCAAAGATTCGATTATTAATGTTCCGGGGATCCGGGGGAAGGTTTAAAAATTCCCCGATGAAGATTATTATCAATTCTCGCGCGAATATACTGAACATTAGAGTTGCGAACTACTTGTGTTTTCCAATATTCCAATATCGGGCGAATATAGTATAATTAAACGATTCACGTGTCTGCTCAAGAAACAAATAAAAATTCATATTATTAAAAACCGTGAAACATTAACCTTGGATATTAGTCTGTAAACTCTGAGGAAAATAGATAAATATAACATTGAAGATAATTTTGTTTCAGATATTTTGAAAATTACCGTGAACCTTTTTCAACCGAAGGCTGACTTGTTTCTAAATTTCTATCAAATTATAAACTTCTCCGAGGTTTACTTATTTACAATTTTTAAATAAGCTACAACGAAATAAGCGTTAAAGTACTAACGAAAATTGGATGTTTATCGAAAATTAAAGGCTGTTGGGGCTACGTTTTTGTTCGTAGCTAGACGAACGAAGAGTAAAAAGCGAAGCGTAGAACTCGATCCCCGCTTCATGATCGTCGTGAAAAGCAAACACGAGTAATAACTGTTCGGCGTGCGTTTCCCCTAAAATAAATCGGTGCCTGTGAACCCTCAAAGCGGCTTCCACCTCCGAGAGAAAAGCGAAAAAGTCTATCGGCGTGTCTTTCCTTTTTCATCCGCAAATCGTTCGACGAGTCCCGACGAAGGTTTTCAGCCGCGACTCGTTGTCAAGGAGGACACACATGGAAACTGCATTACTGGGCCGCTTTGACGAGGCGTAACGCGAATTTATACGGAGACTCGCGCGAAAAAATAGCCCGGGTAATGGCTGCTGCATCGATTTTCCCGCGGGCGTATCGATACGGAGAATCAATTTTCGAGTGGAAAGTGTATCGCTCAAGCTCGCGTCGCAGATTGAAAACGGGAGAAAGGGTAAAAATAAAAATGGCCCGGAAGACAAGAAAAATTAGCATCGCGGCATTTTGTTTCGAATTCATTTTAATGTTTCAAAATGACGAGAACTGTTTTTAATACCTTTAGATTCACTGTGAGTAATGGGTTTGCAAAATCTTCTTATCAGCAATAAATTTCATTTTTGCAAAGACAGAAATGCTTGAAACGAGGCGTTGGATTACTATAATACAAAGCTATAAATAGCTAATACATATTCTCGAATATGAAAATTTAGGGGATAGTAATGTTTAATTAAATAATTTCAAGTAAGCAGTCGTACGATTACAGTGAAAATTGAAGGGTTAATTACAGCTTGGCTATCGAGTGGAAGACAGATATTTTCAGGGCGTTCGATTCCGATGAAAACATTTTTTTAGGAGCCTGACTTCTACAATTTTCTCCTCTCCCAATATTTTTCTTACTACTCGAACAGAAGTAGACTCGATTCTAGTTTCTGGACGGGAAGAAGATTACCAATGAACGAAAGGAACAGCGTCTGTCTTTTTAAATGCCTTCTCGGATAAAAATATCAGTCAAAGTAATTACTTTCCAATTCAGAATAGTCTGACACGAATGTAAGCCCTACTCATCTTTATAATATACAGTAAAGCGAAAAATACTTTCGATCAGAAGTTGTTCAGCTATTTCAATCTTCGATGCACTTATACTTAAGCACAAATTATAACATCGAACTTACTAAGTCGAAGATAAAAGCTGCGAGAACGTGATCATTTTAATAAATTTTTTATGGGTAAGCTGCAATGTATTATTAATTCTTTTTCTATAAAAACCTGCCTCCGAGTTAGACCACGAGTTAAGAGTTAAATTAAATTGGATTAGGCTATGAAACAGCTGCAATCGTTGAGCCTTGTTCCTTCAATGTTCCGTTTCTGTTTTTATTCAGAGAGTAGAGAAAAAATTCAATATTAAATAAGTTCGAAGATCACGACAAAAGCAAACTGGACACGGAACAGAAATCGATTAAAACAATCAACTATTTAGAACCGAATCGCTTCGAATGGCGCGCGTCCGACAATAAATTGAAAATAAATACAAAAACAGACTCCTAAAATAAAATGTTTCTTGGCCAAGCAGTAATGTGCAGACCATTACCTTTGGCAGAGTAAAAGCACCGTTAAATAGTCCTACGTTTCCTTGAAGTCCGCGGATCTGTTTATCGTATCGCGTAAATTCTAGTAATTGCTCGGTAAATTTACCCCGCAGTTTGTTAACTCTTCAGGGATCTTCGTAAGAAGTAGCAAAGTTGGAAAATTTACAATCGCTGCTCGCACGAAAATTATGTCAAACTGGTCGCGTTCAAAATATCTTGTAAACAGCCAATACCTACACTATTTATTTGAATTGTTTGCAGCGTAAGAATAATCACATGACAAAGTGCACGGTTCCGAAAATAAATCTCATCAATTTATAAAAGTACAATTTTAATCACGATAGAACGAATAACGGAATTTCGTAAGAAAATTCCACAAATAAAGAGTTTAATATAAAAAAAATATTCTATAACAAACGTTCGTGCACGACCAACGAACTATGCAAATATAAAAGCCTAACGGTGTCGGGGGCGAGCCTAGGCCGACGCTCCATAATTTCTGTCGTCGCTCGTGAAGCCAGAAAATTTTCGTGACCCTTATCAAACCATCCACGAGCAATTAAATTAATTTAACTCTTCGGCGTTTTATATGTAAATAAAAGTTTATCTACAAAGTGGCGAACCGTCGCAATTAAAATTCGTCTACGCCACGCTTACGAAATTTATCTTTACGAGAAAATTCACCGCGCGTTGATATACGATAAGCTACGAGTCCCCGTATCCATTTTCCAGAGAAAATGAAAGCGTCGACGGTAATCCCTCTCGGTACGATGATTAATCTTTCGAACGAGAAGTCGCCGGGAATGAAATTACGCTACACCGTTCGCGGGGGCCTCGAATTAATTGACCATCGACTCGTCCCGAATTTCCCAGGCGTTCGAAGATCGATCATTATATCGCCCCGAGAAGTTTATCAGGATCCGCGTCGCCCGGCAACTTGGCCAGCGATAACTTGTCGGACTAATTGTAAGACGCGATTATTTACCGGCGATACGCGGTCCCGAGGCCCTCGAGGACTTCTGACAACGATTAAGCGTCCGGGGTAATTAAAGAGGCAATTTGTAATTATTCAGCGATTCTGGAGGAGCTGCTCATTAGTCGGTTCATTCTGGTTTGTAGATATCGCGACAAGTGGAAAGATTAAAGTTCTTACATTTTACTTTTATCGTTAGATAGCAATATTATCTATACCGGGTTGATAATAATCATCATAGACGAATATTATATAATAATCATCATACGTTATTAACTTAACGTGCGTTTATTTTTATTTCTTTACATTTGAAAAGAAATTATTATACATTGGAAGAAAATGAACTTGACGGTAGATATGATCGCCAGAAATAAATTACTGTCCGCGAGATAGACGATGAATGCAATTATTTTTTATGGAAAGAGAATATTTTTGAATATTTTTTTACAGCAATAAATGTTATCGACCACTCGGTATGAATGAACTTCTGATTGAAATATTTTTTTGCCGAACTACCAAAACTGTATATTAAATATCTATCATTACGTTCAATATTTTTTGAATTTTATTTAAATGACGTACACGGAAAAATATTACAAATATTCGAAGTTAAATTAAGGACAGAATATAGCGCATATTTATTTTAATTTTACACGTTATTTTGCTTTTATTGATACTTTCTTTTTGTTACACGATATTGATGCATTATTATTATTATATTGAATATACCAGATTATGCAAAATATATTAAAATATGCATAAATATGTATTCGGTACATTCTGACTTGTTCATAGCAAATTAATTATTAAAAATTGAGAATGTTGTTGACCGTATTAATATTCGTAAATTAATTTAAAATAAACGTCAATCACGAACGTCTCGGAAAAAATGCACGTTCGATCTGTTCTTGTTTCAACATTTTTCGAAATTCTATGAAACATATTCCCATAATCATTATTATTACCATATTATTTAACTAAAATATTTCTCTAGCCAAAACTTTAGCCAGATAAATCATTCGAACAAGCATTTATCCAGGGAAACTTTCATTCGCGAAAGATAAAACATTGCTCGTTATTTGGATAAAATGTTACCCGATCCTATGAAGAATAACGCGCGAAAACAATTCTCGATGGAGATTAATATTTTAATTTTCATATCGGTGTTCGCGAAACCGAAGTACGTGCTTTTAAAGTGTCGACCAGGTGTTCGCGAGCGCTCGTTCAATAAAACGAGTGTTTCCAGCTTTTCCAATTCCTCTCTCGTTGATTCCGTTTCGGATGAAATGCGCTAAATCAGTAATTCTTGATCGAACCGTGTTTCCACGAAGTCGAAAGTTGAAAAAACAACCCTTAAATGGACCGTCCCGGCGGTTCTACCCTCGACGCCCACGGAGATGCTCTAAATTTCCATCGCCTTTCCGCGGATACGGAAAATATTGTTTCAGTAAATAAAAATATGTTCTTCTTGCCAACGCCATCGATCGTACGAGGTCCATCGTACGAGAGAGATCCGTTTAACTTCTCTGCTCATTGATATTTTTCTTTCTCGTCTCCGTTTATCGTCGGATGCGTGTTCCCTTGAAAGTGGAACCGTGATTCGAATCGTTTTACAATGGCACAGACAAGAAAATTCCAAAACATCAAAGGCTACGAAAACGACGTTACTCGGGACGCGCGCGATTTTCGCGTTTTATCGTATGTTATTCGACTCGTTCGACGAGAAGACGGCGGCCATTTTGAACGCGAGACTCGCAAGAAAGATGAGAAGATTTTACAAAAAGAAAGCACGATCGAAACAATATTTTTCTCATCGATAACTGTTACGAGCAACGTCTCTTTTTTCGAGAAACGAAACATTTTAATCGAACAAACAATTATCCAGAAAAAAAGAATATACGTTCGTTGAAAGGGGCACGCGTTGAAGAATATAATTATTTACGAATCGTAAGTGTGACGGTAAGAAAAAGAATTGTTATCACGACGTAAAATAATGTTTGCTCGGCCAGGTGCCGGTAGAATTTTCAAGTATTCCCGTTGCCCTGGGGAAACAATAGCGACTCCATTCAACGTCCGGTTATTTTCCTTCGAGCTCGCAACGGATGTCGGTAGCAGCTTCGTGGCGGTGTCAGCTAGCGCCTTGAGAGGCCAAGAGGCATCCCGATGGAATCAAAAACGAAATATTTTTGTTTGCACAGCGTCGCTGAAACTACTGGATCCTACCTATTCCTAGTTTTTTAATTAAATTCCGACGGCAAATTTATTAATTTAATTTACGTTCGACCGGGGGGGGCGCCATTTTTCATCCTCATCAACGGTGCAACGCATGTATAAAAATCTATGTCTAAAACAACAGAGTCCAAAGTATTTAGCACTTTGAAAAATTTTCAAGTTGAGACATTCAGAGAAATGATCTAAAATCAAAATTATAGTCTTCCAGAGTATAGCACGGTTCTGATCCGGCAATGAACGCGTTAATGAAATTATTTTCCAGGATTTGACCCAGTTCCACGGCGTACCCTGAATTCTTTAAACAGAATCGGTAAATAAAGCCAAGATTCGAGCCGATAATAGGACTCCCGAGAATAATATATCCTTACGAGGAATTGGAAAATTAACCGTATGATAAAACGAAAACACTTCGAGCGAGCTCTTGTTAGCGAAACCTAATTGGCGGGAAAATCGATAGCGCGAGAACGCACATGTGCCATTAATGCAAATTCGCGTCCAGCTGTTTTCCATTTCCTCGATGAATCGGTCGTAGTCGGTGTCGTATGATAATTTTCTTTTGTTTTTTTTTCCTTCGCCTCTTTATTATCGCGCTCGCGAGGAGCTTCGGTAGCGACACGTGGCCGTGCAACAACGTGCTTGGAAATTTGCGTAAACCCGTGCACGGCTTCACCTTGAATTCGTTTAACGAAACGCCAGTAACAGCCATAAAAACACGCCGTTAACGATTACGCGATGCACGCAATGCGCCGCTGCGAGAACGTTGCGTCGCCAGGACTCAAAACGATCGAACGAGATCGTGATAAACAGATTGATCGACGCCTCACGTGCCGTGAAATGCAACGTTACAAAGCGTTACCGCGTAGAAAGCAGCTCATTTTTTACATTTTCAACGAACGAGAAACGCGAGTTTGATAATAACCTCCATCTTGGTTCGTTAAAAAGTTTTTGAGACGGTTTTATGCGATTGGAAGTATGCATTAAACGAATACTTTTTAACCTCTTCCTTTCTGGGTGATTTTCGAAAACCAAATTAATACGGTGGAATATTAAGAAATTATATAGTTTCGTGGAACTACTGTAAACGAGATAGAAATTAATGAGACGCTGGAATTCGCAGGACCTCAGCTGTGTCGGTCAAACTTTTGCACCGAGCAGCTTCGCGCTGCATTATACGGTCATTAAACCGTTCGAAACGAGCTACTTTTCGCATAAAAATTTTGTAAACCGCTTTTACGCAGGTAACAACTTCGCAAACATAATACACTTAAATGTTATTCGGCTGCTGCAGCGGCGAATTATAAATTAAATAATAAATGAGAAACTTTAGTTCGTTATCGAGTTTTATTCCCTTCACAGTATTGTCCAACTTTAAATTGTACGAATTCTACTTGGAACGCCATTTAAATTTCAGGAGACAAATCCTTGTCGATTCGATACTAACAATGGTACAGTTTTATTTAACGTCATAATTAAATTTTAACTCCGATTTAGTATGTTCTGTGTACCTTGTTCCAGATAATTTCTTTTTTTAATTTTCTTCGTATTGCAGTGCATTACGCTTCCGTGATACAAAATTTTGAATAGGTTCCTTTGCTATTTTCGAATAATTCTTTTTATTTTCGTTTCTTTTAACACAGTATCTATTTGATACTCGAGGCAAAACACTCGCCAACGTCAACGAACGTCGAGAAACTTTTCCTCCGTCGTTGCTGCATAAAATTCGAGGGACGACATTACGCTTACGTGGGTCACCGGCGTACCTGGCGCGGATTATGGAAATTTCGCGACTGCAGCTCTCGATTACCGCGAGGAATCGATAAAGATCCGGTATATGGAAATCGGGGGAGGGCTGTCTGTCGCGGAAACTTTCCGTCGACTTGTGAAAATCCCGCGAGCTCACTGAGGGAAATCTGCCCTGTCGTCGGAGACTCTTCGCGTAGACGTTAAACCGGAGGGAAACGCGAGAACCGAGTCTCGAGGCAGTGTTTTTCGTCGACGTAAACTTGTTGCCCGTTTTGAAACTACTTTCGTCGCGAATACATCGTAAGCTCGAACGAGGAAACGCGTTGGGGACGTTAGCAACGAGGATCTTTCGTAAATTGTACGAAAACCTCTCGTAAAAATTGCAACAAGTGGTTTTACAAATTGGCAAAAGATTCGAGAAAAGAGTATAAAATGTTAGGAACAAATTTAACGCGCGTTGTAGTATTCCAAGATTGCCAATTATATTTTTATAATTTTTCAAAATGTTTCTAGCGTGTGGAAAACGAAATGTACATTATACAAGGTGTTCGACCACCTCTGGGAAAGATTTTAATGGGAGATTCTAGAGGTCAAAATAAGACGAAAATCAAGAATATCAAGTTGTTGATTGAGGCTTCGTTAAAAAGTTATTAAAATATTAAAAAATTATTTTCGGTTACGAGGGTCAATTACAATCATCTTTGGTCAATAGACACCCCGAAATCGTGGCCGGAAATGTTTCTAACTTTTTAACAAAGCCTCAATCGACAAATTAGTATCCTTGATTTTCGTTTTATTTTGGCCTCTAGAAGCTCCCATTAAAATTTTTCCCAGGGGTGACCGAACACCCTGTATATTGATATTACTTCTTGATTATAATATTCTGTTAAAACCTGTGTTTGTAATTTAAGAAATTCTGGTTTTATCTCGAGACTACTGTTGTATTAAACATATGGCAGATTTCTTTTCCCTCTGCTCGGGGATGGAATTGCGCGCTAGTTTCTTTTTACGTGACAGTCGATTCTTCTTTTTCGTATTCTGAACTCCATTTCGTTGTGTTTGCGGAGGTAATACAGTCCTTGAATTTTTCTGCATTTTCTTTCGCGTCTATATTGGAAATTTGACTTTCACGACCAACGGTAAGAAGTCTTGCGACTAGGAATTGCTAATATTCGCGTCAGATGCAATTCCTCGCGTTCCTCATTAAATCCACGCGATCTTCGATGTCACAATCGAGATAAAAACGATCGAACTCTATGATTTCATTACTATACGCGTGAAAAACATCTATGTATTTTGTTCTATATTAATTCACATTTACTTTAATCTTCTATACAATTCAGTGTAATATCCAACCGATCGTACTTCTCTTTATACATTATCTTGTATAATCGCGAGAATAAAACGTATTTAAAGATTTTACGTCATTGAATATGGAACGACCGAACTCCTGCCGCGGTAAATTTAGCTAATATTTTCCAGCCGTGCTCGAGTCCTCAACAAATGTATAGAAAACAGAACCGCGCCAGCAATGTTCTCAAAAATGGCATTGTCCCCGTCGAGCGTAACGTAAACACAGCCAAGACTCCTTCGAGCCTTAACAAAATGTTATTCCACATTTTCCAACCATTCTTTCAGGCATTCTCTCCATCTTTCGCGGTTATACTATTATAAAATATCCTGCTCGTACTTTAATACCACTTTATCTCTTTGAGATTCTTTTCAACATTTAGATCATTGAAAACGTTTTAACGAATATAAAATTCTTCCTTTATCACCCACTCAATTATATCCACTTCTCTATCGTAGCAACAAGAACTCAATTTGCAATATTATGTTTAATACGAGTACGGTAATAATTTGCAAAAATAAAATCCAACTCGAAATCGAGCAACTCAGGCTTTCATTCACAATTTACACGTGCAATTGACCTCGCGCTGATGTCAACAATGAAAAGCAAACAAACTTCGAACCCTTATATTTCCGGAACTAACCACGCGATCGACTTGAAATTAAAATCTTTATATCTCCGGAACTAATTATGCTATCGATTTTAATGAACACTCATTTTAAAGGGTTCTTCATCCTCTATCTATATGCTGTCTTCTATGTTTAATATTAATATTCGTTCCTAAAATATGCTGGAGTACGTTCGACCGAGACTGGAGAGGAGGCGATAACGCGGCGCCAAAGCATCCGTGATAAGAAAATGTCGTTACGATGTAAATAATTGTTTCATTATCGATATGTACGCGGCGAGTAGGCGGTGGACATCCAGGCAAGACCGTATCTTCCCACGTATTCGTGATAGGGAAATTTAGAACGAGCCACAGCACTCCGATTCCATACGCGATAAGTTAATGAGCTTCGATCCACCCTGAGCTATCCATTTCAGAGCATGTTGACCTTAACGAGGTTGGCTTGTTACTTAAACGGCCAATTCTGCCCATTACGAGGAGCTAATTATCGCCGGATTTTCGAAACGCAATTAACACATATCGCCTGGAAACACGAGCCTCTATCGTCAGAATTTAATTAACCGTTTCGGACTTCCGTTCGATTTTCGACTCAAGCGTCCCAATTTCGGCTCACTTTTTATTTCTGTCGCCGTTACGTTTAATTATTTATATTTCATTCGAAATCCCCACTGGATACAAAAAAAAAGCATACGATATTTAAACACGAACGTATTTCAAAAAGTGTCAATAACGAATTAACGTTTACTATCAAGGATGTCTGGAACCTGTATATTTATAGAGTTTAAGATTCGAAAATCACGCGTGTAAAAATACGATTCGCGATCCAGTCTTACGAACCAACCTGTTGCCCGTCGTATTGCAATTGTCGTAAAAAAAAAACAAACGACAGAACCCGCGAAACAAGCATTTCAACGAGCGAAGCTTTCTACGAGCGTATATTCGGAAAAATATTTCATCCAAGAACGAAACGATCTCCCGGCTTCTCTATTTGTCCGTCGTTCGCCGCTGTTTCCAATTTCCATCGCCGGCAACAATTTTCGACAACGGGAAACGCAAACGAGGTACGCGAAACAGCAGTCGTCGGTCGCGGAACGCGGTGATCCAGAAGCAAATCATTCGAGAACCGATCGATCCTGGCCGTGAAAACGCGCCGTAGCACAGATCGTTTCCAACGGAGTGTGTTTCACGCTGCATCGAATAACGCCCGACCGATATCTGGCCTGGAATGTGTGAAATTCAATGGAACGATGTTATTGTCAACATTTGAATATTGGTCCGCGGAGCGCGGATTTCGACGGACCCGGATTTTTCTGGGGCTGTATCCGGTGATCTGCATGATAAAAGTGACGCGAGACCGCGGCGCTGAATTTGAAAATGAGCTTTTCACGCGCCCAGAGTGCCGCCGCGAATCGAGAAACGCGTTACCGTTAATCGTCAGTGCGATTTGTAATCATTTTCATGTAAAACATAAAATACAGAAGTTAGAGAAAAATATTTATTCGTGTAAATCGAAGAGTCAGAAAAGATCTCAGTTTTGCTTACAGAAAAATGAATTTCACGCGATTAATAAAATTTACGAAGAAAGTTTGACCCAATGATGGAGAGGTTTATAACAAACATAACCGTCGTCGAAAATCGTAATTCTACTTAATTTTAGGGAACTGTACGAGAGTTCCGTTTTCGAACTTTTTTACAAGGGTAGTTTTTGTTCCGAATCCCCGAACGCTTTATGTACTTTTCCCGCACTATTTTTACGCCAATCGTTTAGAATCCTTTTATACAGTGGCCGTGCAGAACTTTTCGACCGGATTATTTTTTTACCTTTTTTTCGAACCGTAAATCTAAAGAAACGTTTCCTACTATTTATTGGCGATCCTGTATCCGAAAATAGAAATCGACGACGAAGAAATAAATAAAAAGGAAAATAAAGACTTGTTTAACGATATTTTTCTCGTTTTGTGAATTCTATTTAATACTGGACTATCGAAGATTTGAAAAAATTCAAAATTTAATTTGGAAACAATGGAAGACGCTAAATTTCCGATCTGATCACTATAAATGGTAACGTTGGATATCAAACGACAACTGTGAAGCAAGTTGGAGGCAACATTATAGCGTTGGAAAGGTTTCTCCGACTGAAGGAGTCTGCCCACTTGTGCAAATCGCGTGTAGTATGAACGAGGTGTCATGTACAGAAACATCTTGAAATTTCACTTCTTGCTATGGGCTGGAAGAAAATGTTTGATATTCCAGCTCGACTTTGACCGTAAGCGTGCACAGAAGATACTCTAAAAAACGCTTTAATCGAGTATCTCTAGAAAGTATAACAATGAATTCGAAATTACGAAAACGAAGCTGGAGATAATTATAATTTGTGTCTGTGAATATTACACTTGCTTTTAAAGTTTACAAACTTTCTATGGGGCATAAATTTGAAATTCTCTTCGTTCGGCTTACGCGGACTATCCAGGAGAAAATGTCACGGCGGAACGATAATGCGCCTCAGAAAAGTAATACACACTGAAGTTTCTTCAAACATCGTGTTTAACGATCGATAAAATGTATGTGTATCTAGAAAATTGAATTTGAAGTTGCACTCTGAGTTGGCACGGTTAAATATTCTTCTGCTCGCGGATACGCAATATTCATGTTTATTATACTCTATAAGAATATTGAACGAAAATATATTTTCTTGGAGAAGCATCGGTGACTCGAAAATAAAAATGACTCTTAAGGAAACCTCCTCCCTATCATCCTATTTGCTCTTTTGTACGGTGTAACGTTCCTCGAAGGAATATTTTCATACATCCATGAGCAACAGAGACATTTATTACTAGTACGTATTCGCCTTATATACATTTCTAAGACCTCTTAAATGCATTCTTATCTATCATGCGTATTCTACCAT
Source organism: Colletes latitarsis (assembly GCF_051014445.1). NCBI lineage: Eukaryota > Metazoa > Arthropoda > Insecta > Hymenoptera > Colletidae > Colletes > Colletes latitarsis. The sequence goes on along the minus strand of NC_135135.1, from coordinate 18,438,869 downwards.
ATTCAAAGTAACAGCATAAAATTGTTTTAAATAAAAATTCCATATTTTATCATTTAAACGTCCGATATATTATTCAGAATTAACGATTAGCGAACTAATTCGAACGAAAAACAACTATTAAGCGGCCGAAAGAACCTATATAGAGCGCTAGAGTGGCGGAATTCATTAAATAACAAAAAACGCTAATGGCTCCTAGCGCAACGCCCACAGAATCGAAAGTGCCGATAAGAATAATGTAGAAGAATGGAAAAGCCTTTTTTGGTTGGTCTTTATTGGCATTGATTAATTCCATTCGACGCGTTTTACTTCAGGAAATTTTCATTAAGTTGAAAATAAAATCAATTATTTTTATATCAATAGAATTAAATCCATCCTTTATATTCTTATTAAATATTTTTGTATTGCGTAATATATTACATCGTTTTCTAAAATATTATAGTTATCTCTTATATTTAAAAATACAGGAACTATAAAGGCTTAGAGGAGTATAGAAGTTCGAAAGGAAACTCCATGAATAAGAAACGAAACGAACGAAACCTATCATATCGATGGAAATACATACAAAGATGGGCAGTAATAAAATTTAAAGCACGGTTGCTTATATATTTTTAACCAGAGTCGAATAATGTGCAGACTGCGTGTCTCGTCTTTCCATGCAAACCTCTAATAGCAGCCCCTTTGTCTCCTAAATAGGTAGCAAGTCGTTTCTAACTCTTTCGTTGTACAATTAAATGAAGCAAATTGCTTTAACCCCTTTAAGTAGGCGCACAGAGGTCTAGCAGACCCCCACTAGGGTAAATTATGAACCCCTGCCTGATGTATGCACATTAATATAGACGAGGCATTATGTACCTTTCTATAACTGTCTCAAAAACCAGTCCTCCACTTTTTTGTTACGATTGGATTTTTCTTAAGACGCGTTCGTTCACGGTGAAGAAAATTTGCAAGACTATCCAAAACATTGAAATTATTGGAGGACTTAGTAGTTTGATACGAAACACTCCTGCAAAGGAATTTCTAATTTAAATTGTACATAGTAAGTCGATAAAAGTCGACTGCAGCAGCAGAAGAGGTAACAACGCTCGGGTAAACGGCCTTGACCGGAAAATTGAGTTCGATCCAACTATAGTGTCTTCGTAGCTCGCTAATACCCCCTGCCAACCCTTATCCGACTAACAAACGAATTTTTGCGCAGGTTCAAGTTAAACCAGATAACTTAGGAAACTGTCATCGGAGTCGCCATCGGGGGATCAAGGATGATGCATTACGCACTGATAAACGACAAAAGAAGTTCCGGGGCAGGGGAAGTTTCATAATCGCTTTAAGTATATCACCCTGACTTCCCGACACCGCCAACCACGATAATTAATTAGACTTCGGATGGAAATTACACGTTACTTTATTCCACGATTATTCCTGGCAATATGCATCGTTTTAACGGTTCAAAAATAAATAATTTGTTGTTTGAAATGTTTACTGATTCAGCGATGATACAAAAAGAATAGAAGTTTATCAACATTGATTCCAAAAATATAAACGTCAAAATATTATTTGGAAAGATTGCTTTTCCATGTATCTGTCCACGAAAATCATTGAAACGTCTCTTTCAATTTAAAAAAAAAAAAAAAACGATCTATCTTCTTCCTCTGTTTTCTGGAAATGGGTGACAGGTTCACCCGTAAAACGTTATATTTGTTTTGAGATTGTAAAAAATTTGGAAAACTTCGTTTACAAAGACGATTCCAACGACTCGAATAAGCAAACTATTATTCAAATTGATAATCCTCGCACAACTGGTGACGAAGATCGGATAAGATGCGTACATTATCGGGTCCATAATGGGAATCAATCGGAAGACTTTGACGGCGAAAAGGTCTCGTCAAGTAATCTGGTCACGATTCGCGGATCCCATTTAGCGAATGGAAATCCTCGTCTCGTCCTCGGAGAAATTAATTTACATTTATCCCCCGATTACCGGCGTTGATTAAAATCGAGCTTACCGGATCTTGCGTGGCCTAAATTCGTCCAAACATGTTTGCGCTCGTAGACGGAAGCCGCCATGAATTTTCCGTACGCTTTCGTCGAGTTAATCTTACGTGCTCCCAATATCCGTGATTTAAATCATTTATTTCTAACCTCTCTATTAAATTCTCTCCAATTTTCGCGTCAATGTAGTCTCTAAACATTGTGGGAAATGTGACTCTGATCGGTTCTTCCCTGAACCCATTATACTTCGACCCTTCATTTGTCTGGATCGTGCTCGTTTTTCTTCTCGTTTGCACTACCTATTTCTTTCCCTAGACTATAGGATGCTAAAATTTGATTCGATTCTTCATATATTACGTTCATCTCTTCTTCCACTTTCTTGAATTGCTAAAATTATTTATTTCGTACCGAAGAAAACTCAAAACGATCGAAAATCACTCGATACGTATACACGACAATAGTGGCAATTTTTTGTAAGAAAATGTACCGAGACTATACATAGAATGAAGTTTTCTTTAAGCGAGTCTGCTTTCGACGTAACGGAAATTAAAAATTGATCAGACACTCCAGGCGATCGAGTATGTCTCGTCAGACCAGTCTTAGTTTGTTCCACTTGTGTAATAAGCAACGATGTTTACGCGAAATTATTTATTTCAACCGAGTCTAGTAAGATAATTTATACACTTGAAACTACTAGTAGTTCAGATCAACTTCAAGAAAATATATTCTTGCATTAATCGCAATGAAATAAATAATAATAATTGATCAAATGAGTCAGGCGATAGAGTATGTCTCGTCTAATCAGTCTTAGTTTGTTCCACTTGCATAGTAAGCATTGGTGTTTACGCGAAATTATATGTTTCGACCGAACCTAGTCAGATAATTTATAAAATTGAAGCTATTAATATGTTCATTAATCGTAACGAGATTCGTAATCTAGAATAAACTTAAAATAAAGAGTTTTTCGTGGAAGATCGTGAAGAGTATTTGGACGAAGAATCCGCAAATAAAGGTGTTTCGTTAGCGTTCCAGATAGAAGAGCCCTTCGAGGCTAAGGCGTGGGTGGACCAAAGGCGTAATCCTCGAGCATCAAATTTTCATATGCGACCTCCGCTGCAACTTGCCCGCAAGTTTACGGAAACCGAGACCACCAGCACGACAACGTGTCCATCGAACGGAGAGCTCTGCCCGAGAGCCATTTCGATGCTCGAATTTAGGTCGCGTCTTACTCGCCCTTCGTACTTTGGCCCCGAAGTCATGGTAAATATTCGATTACTCGTGAGAGGAACTTCTCTGACCGGGCAACCGTGAAATTTCAAATCCCCAAACTGTCCCGCTAAGTCGACGATCGATGCTTACCACACAAAAGGAATCGAAAACAATTAATTAATCCCTGATTTATTCGCGTGTTAAAATTACGGCCGTTCTATCGATGCAGTGAATAGATAGCTTTAAAATGTTAATTCATATGCTTAAAACCAAGGCGAATTTTTCGCTCGGAATTGAGTAAAAAATTTGAAATGAAATTTTTTCGTACGACATTCCGTTATACGGTCGCTCGTGATCGTAAATCGACGTAGCAGATAATATAAGTGACTTTAAAATGATAACTTATATACTCTGCTTGCAACCAAAAGGAGGATGAATTTTTCCCGCGAAATTGAATCGAAAATTTCGTGTGAAATTTCTTCGTACGAGGTTCCATTATACGGTCGCTCGTGATCGTAAATCGACGCGGCAAATAAAATGAATTACTTTAAAATGACAGTTTATATAATCGAAGACGAATTTTGCATGTGAAACTGAATCGAAAATTTATATTCTCATTTTGGAGAAGATCTATTTTGAGAATTTGTCGCGTAAACGTATATCTAACTACGGTTCAATTTGTAGAATGATATTTTAGATAATTGTGGTTGTTTATGTGATTACGAGTCATTTTTCTACATCTTCGTAAAAATGGTATAACATCGAAGACTCTGTTTTCGATTCATTAATCACGCGAGTCCAGAGCGACGTTAATAATACGAGTTAATTAGAAACGATTATTCACCGAGATTCGGATCGATCGGTAATTGACAGATTCTTCACAGCCAAAGAATAGTTAACGATTTCCTTCTTTCGTCTCGACTATTTATCCTCGCTGACAGTCCATTTCAGAGAACCACGGGATCGATCGAGTATTTTCAATCAAGAGTCTCCCGACTCGGACCCGTATCGATTATTCGCGACGGATTCAGATTCATTAAAAGGAACTCGATCGGAAAGAAGAATTCGAACGAGCCCTCTCTCGTACGCAACGTCAATCCCGAGAGAAGATTTTTCCCTCGGCGATCTGTTACCTTGATTACGAAGCAACGATTGTACCTTGCGATCCATAGCGTACCTCGAACGTTTGGAATAGCTCTCCAATTTTTAGCTCATGCTACCACTGGAATCGCGATATGCTGACCGACGAACCGTTTTTCAATTTCATTCTATTCTGGACCCTTCGATAAATTAATATCATCGAAAATTAGGTCACAATATACGGATATACGAATAGAAATTTGTCTGAATATCATAGAAACGTACTCGATGTTACCTTTCACGCGTAGAAATTATTTTTAAATATGTACTATTTTCTTTATTTACATCGTACGAATCAAACGTAAGACACTCTCGCTTCAAGTCTCGACTCAACTATAAAAATTATTTAACAGCCATATACAGGGTGTTAGGCCACCCTTGGGAAAAATTTTAATGGGAGATTCTAGAGGCCAAAATAAGACGAAAACCAAGAATACTAATTTGTTGATGGAGATTTCGTTAAAAAGTTATTAACGTTTAAAATTCCGCCCGTACTGAATTTTTTTCTAGAAAGTGGGTAGGATTTCGGGGGTATGTCTATTCACCAAAAATGATTGTAATTGATCCCCGCAACCGAAAATAATTTTTTCAGAACGATTTGAAAATTTTTATTTTAATTTGTTAATAACTTTTTAATGAAGCCTCAGTCAAGAAATTGATATTCTTGATTTTCGTCTTATTTTGGCCTCTACAATCTCCCATTAAAATTTTTTCCAGGGGTGGTCGAACACGCTGTATAGGTAACAGGACTTTTCACTAAGAAGCTAGAAAAATTAATTCTCAATATCGGATGTTAAAAAAAGGACTCTTGAATTTCAATTATTTGTAGGTAGTTCTCGAATGTCCGGGAACAAAGTTTCAGTTTCGTGTAACATCAAAACTCCTTCGAAAATAGAGAAATGACGTAGAAATGCATCGTCTTAACAAAATTCTTCTTTTCCTGACTTTCCACGATTAAAATTGCAAAAAATAGTTGGGATACGAGCGACCCGACAACGAAAGCGTTAATATTTCATTATCTCTCGTCTCTCGAGCGCTGCTGGCAATCAAGCCTAAAGACTGAAGGCGATTATTAAAGCTTCTCGGTCCCGTTGTCCGAGGGAACCGGTCAGAAAGGGGCTTCCGGACGGGTTCGATCCCCCAGCGTTCCGCGATTTAATAGAAAAACGTCGGTGCAGATTAAAGGCAGGGCTCTCGACCGCGAAAACTGCGCCGTGAAATCGCGGGACGAACTAACGGCTAAATGAAAGGAACTTTCAATCCGTCAAATTCTGAGAGATGAGAACTATTGACCGTCGACGGGGCTGATAGTCGATCAAATTCGCCGGATACGCAATAAGTCGACATATTAAAAAAGTTTCGCGCGTCCGATAAAGGGAAGGGACGGAAAGGTAAATCGTGATTCGAACAGTGAAACGAAAAATTCGAGAAGCTTCCAGAGCTCGGGGGGAAAAAGGGATTCGTCGAAATTCAGATACGCTTCGAAACTCGTCAGGAGGAGGGAGGAGGGAGGAGGAGAGAATTTACAATAGCGAAATTACGTTTACCGGGGCTGTTGGAATTTGTACGTAGTTTGACAAGTGCGCTCGAATGTCGAGGACGTGTCGCGAAACGTGGCGAACATCGGGAAGCTCGATCGACCGCAAACTTTTAAGTGGCTGGTGTCGCGAAAGACAAATTTCGGTCGTACGTTTTCTCGCGGAATAAGTTCCAAACGAGTGTCTCGACATTTTTCCTGCCGCGTTCGCTCTCTGGAACACCAACGACTCTTTTAAAAGAATGGACGATGAAAGGGACTGCATCGATTGCCTCGAGAAGAAATCCATCGCGATTTCGTTAATCGATAGGCGTGGGGTATGTGGGCGAGTACTGTTTAAGACTTATTGGAACTCGAACCGCCATTTCTCAAGAGGACGTTCGGAGACTTTTCATCCTCGCGTAAAATACGACGCTATCAAAAAATTTGACCTGAATTTTTTAGACCCGAGTCAATTTTGCGGTCACTTTTTTTAATGGATCGCCACCGATGGTAGCGACACGTAATATTTTTACAATACACGTACGCTACGTGTACATTAAAACACATTTAATATTTTACAGAATTTAATTCTATATAGAATTTACTGGCTTCTTTTTTCCTATATGCAAAAGATTAAATTTATAGTAAATTGCATTTTAACGCAGAAACTAGTATTATTATATATAAATAAATAGAACATCGTTGTCGAAACCGAAACTGAACAACGCGTCGATACGAGTGCAATCTTGGTTTCTAAACTCTAAAAAGCAGATATCTCAAGGAAGCTTATTAGCTAAATAAACGTCTTTCGAAAACCGAATAGAGGAAGATGCAACGAATTATACCCAGTCACGATACCTGGGCTTTATATTTAATTAATTTCTAAAAATACAGCAACGCTTCAGATCTTTATTAATAATACGTAATGTAATCTTGTTGCGCGTTTCAAAGACGAGATTAAAACTGTTGATGGAGTCTCGATTAAAATAACGACGCGCTGGAACGATTAAATTGACGATAAGCGTGAGTCTGCGAATCTTAAAATATACGACCCGTAATTTCCTGTTAAATATGAATATTTTGATAACGAAATTTTGCTATTACATTTTTAAACTTTTGAAATTGGTGTATTTACGCGACGCAATAGCGTCGCGTGTGACGAAAGAGGATGATAACAAACCCAACGATAAGATTTATTGCAGTGCAAGTTTCTCTGCCTTCTGTTTTGCAATTCCCATTGATGTCGTCGAGCATCCGCGACGAAGCTGTCAAAGCGATCGAAGCAACGTTGCGAATCTCTTCTGCGAGCAGCCTCGCCTCGAAGATCCGCGAAACAAAGAGACTGCATACGCAAGGGGCTTGAACGTGTTGCATCATCGAACGACATGACTAATTAGAGGCGCATTTACATTCAATTGAACCGCGATTCGAAGCGACTGTCGGTTAATCGACTACGCGATTATCGTAATTTTGACACGCACCGCTTGCTCATTCCGGCGATTGGTTGAATGCTATCCACCGGGCTCAGAGGCATACGCATTATATCTCGAGATCACGTGTTGCATCCCCGATAACGTTTCGACCCTCCAGCCTTCGCTAGGAACCTAGCTTTTCTGGGGAAATTTTTATCGGAAAAGGCTATTCCTTTTTCCGTTCAGTTTTAATCCATACTTTTAGCCGTATGCTTCGAGAGTATACATAATTTTTTTTGTGCTAGAATATTAAAAATTGCGGGAGTTACTGTTACCGTGATACCTTAAGTTCTGAATCACTGATTGACATTAAATTTAGAAAAAAAATCTTCGAAATTCGATGTTTTGTACTATTTGTTTAACTCGCTAATCTAATCGAATAAAATGCTTGTTGATCTTTCGACCAAACAGAAATCAACAGTATTAAAATCCAAAGTTTGCACAATTGCGGTTTAATTTTCAATCTGAAATAGAAGAGAACGCCAGTACCAAGGTAGGAAGTTTCGTGGGGATAAACTACTTTTGTTTCGACTAATCAGAAGTGGAACGCAAAGTGTATCAAACACTGGGATTCCCGAGTTTCGAACCGCGATAATAAAATATTAATAAAGAGCGACGAAAAGATAGTAGTCTTCGAAATTAACATATAAATATGAAAAGTTTGCCGCCCCGAATGGCTTATTCTCGCGAAATATTTCCCTGTCAGGCGTTTGAAAAAAGACCTGCTGGGAAACAACTTACGCACCTTTATCACGCTGACTGCCAAGCCAATCTAACGAAACTTTTCTTAGTCACCGATCTACGTTGTTTCGCGACTTGTAACGTCTGTCTAAAAAACTTCCGAAAAATCAAAAAACGAATGGTAAATTAAGTATAGTTCACTGATTTGTGATAAAGATTAATGAAGTCTGTTTAGTGTGAAATATATCGCTTTATAATCCATACTTTGATTTCTATTCTGTAAGTTATTGGAGATTTTCTGGTTTCATACGGTAAATAATCACTGGGTATTTGTGCAACCCAGTTTTGGTCGAAGACATTCGGTTTTTTTTATAAAAAAACAGGAGAAATTAAAATAGCAATTGATTAAAGCATCGAGTCCAGGTCATCCTGGCAAATATGGAATTTTCAGGACACCGATACGACCTAGATATCCAAGAATTCGCATTCCTCGGGGTCATATCGTCCTTGCTTGAATATTCTTTAAAGGTACTCACCTGAACAAGAGGAATCCCAGCCCAGTGACCGCAGCCCGTCGAACGTCGTCGTTCACATCAGAAACCTGGCGAGACAGACATTTACATTATTAGACGATTCGATTAATAATCATTGAAAAGGATGTTCATCGACTCCAAAATATACTTTTCTCAGTTTAGATTATCAGTAACTATTTTACCGTGAATAAGAAACCGAAGTGGTTACGCAAAAATACTGAAAGCAACGAATAATTAAATATTTATTTACTGTCTGAAGCATGTGTTGACAATTAATCGAACTCTTAAGGCAGTAATTTCAATCATTCCCGTGCTATCTACGGATCAACTTCTTGATAATTTAATCGTATATAATTTCTGATAAGCAAGTATCATCAACGTCGACAATTTAAACGATTACGGAATGTAAATAGGTACCGAAACGAAAGAATTTATTTTTGACGTCGAATAAATAGGTAGAAACGTATATACAAATATATAGAAATGACAGACACAACTTGACAAAAATTGAATATACATATAAAATTCGAAAATAATGTTTAATTTCAAAGTCGTATTTTCATAGTTGCGCGATGAAATACCTTTAATATGATTATACTCTTGACAAACACGGTAATTTCCGGTTTCGAGCAAAACACACGTCGGTTTAGTTCACACGAAAGGGCGGTAGATAATGATTTCTATTACAAAACCTATATTTGTACGAGAGTATTATCAATGGATTGGCAAGATTTTCCCGATAAAAAAAATCTCCACATGCGACCTTCGTCGGATTATTTTCAATCATATGTTGCTTTGACATATGACACTTGTATAAAACTTCCAAGGGCAACATTCTTCGATACAAGACAAAACTCTTTTCCAATATAATAGAGAATATACAAATTTTAACTTTAAAATTCGATACAAGAACATAAATAATGGTAATAAAAATGCCCATTACTTAAATCTCAAAACTGTTTATGACATGGATACTTTCTTTTTCAATAAATAATACTCGACCAACATTTAAACGATGGTATTCGAAACGTATTCGCGGTAACTCGCAAAGAAAACTTACAGCGACATGCAGCAACTTCCGGATGGCCTGATTGTTTCCGGTACCGCAATATGCCATCGCGAGCGTGTACATGCCGCTCCTTCGCAGTATCGGATCCTTATCGGAGCAGAGCGAAGTCACCAGAGAATCGGCTTCCTCGAGTCGACCGTACATAGTGAACGCGATCCCGACGGCTAATCCTCGGAGGATCTTCTCGTGCTGTGTTTCTTGAGCATACTGAAAAACGACCAAGAGAAAAGAAATATAAAACTTCGAGTAAAATTGCGCGACCGTGGCGCTTTGTCCGCTTTCTTTCGCGAAATTTTATTAAGCGAAGCACCCAAGACACAAAGGTACCTACGCGATGTTCGGAAACGAATTTTACTACTTTGTTCGGACGGGAAGTAAAAGATGTTTCGTCGGGGGAACGCGTTCTATCGAACGGGATCCGGGATTCGGGATCCAGGTTCACTGGCAAAGCCTCGTCTTTTGCTTCGATGTGATTTATGAACAAAGGTTCGCGCGAAAATGTCTTCCAGCGAAGCAAAAATTCGGTTACTGTTACCTGACTCTTGGGGATTTCTTACTTATGGAACTCCGAATACCGCGTCTAGTTCTGCTTTTAAGTTCTGATACAAGCGTATCGGGATTTTGGAAAATGAATAAGAAACGGTTTGTATGAAAACGTTCGTCCTAAACACGAATTAGTAGGTTTCCAGTATGGAATATCTCAAGAAGAAGGTTACAAAAATTAGATGACTTAAACGCAACCACGGAATTCATTGTAATTAAAATTTGTCAAAGACAAGATTTACGATTTACTATAAAAAAAATTCTCCGTTAGGAAGAAATTAATTATGCATTGGAAGGAAAGTTAAACTCGTTGAATATCCTTTGTAAAAAGTCGGAAAAGACTCATTTGGAGTGACCATAAGTAGTTGAGCTTAGAAAGCGATTCAGCTGCGCCCCTTTACCTTTATATGTAGAATTCATTCCCTGAGATAATCGAATGTTTACCTTCTATAGCACTACAATAAGGATGTTAAATAAAAAGTATGTAAAATTATTCCACAGTTCGACAGTGTTCCTGTATCATTATTAATACTACTTCCTCTACGAATCTCGGTATGATATTTCTAAATAAAATAAAAATATAAATTGTACGAGCAACGACGTTCACAGCTTTAAAAAAAGAAATAAGATAAACGAATAAGGCGAATGGACCTTTTTCGTCTGTTTTCCAAGTCTCTGAATGCATCGATCTCTCTGTTTGGATCACCCTATACAGAGACTTGTCTTGCTATCGCATCAATTGCAAACGTACGAAAAAATCTATCGACTCATTACGATATCGAGTCAAACGTAACTTATTAACGCCAGAAAAGAGGCAAAGAAACGTCTGGAAATCTTGAAAAGATCTCGCTCGTTGCGCACGCGATATTCTTGCAACGACTTTCTAAGCTGTGTCGAGTTAATAAAAACTTATATTACATTTGATTCGAAAGATAACAACGCGCCATGGAACGGGAGTAACAATAACAGAGTATCACTATCCAACGATTTATTGATATCAAACTACTATCGAGTATCAATTTTCGAACGTTATACAAATATTATACACACAAAAATAAGATTGTTTCGCAATGTAATCCAAAGTTACCGCGTGAAAAAAATTATTTTCAACATTCTGAAATCCCCTAACAACGCATCCCTCTATTCAATTTAGAATTTTCTTTCGTTTTATTTCGTCAGATACTTTGGAAATATCTTAACGAAATTTTTATTAAAAACCGAAAAGCTTATATCTTATTTTCAGGATTCCCAAGACTCCCGTCGAATCGAGAAATACTCGACGAGTACGAAACGAAATCCACTTGATCTTCAGACAGTTAGAGCAACCCTGACAAAGTGACGCAGTTTGTCCTTGCACCTATTTTTCCACCGACAGTAAGTGGATTTCGTTGTTTCCCGAAGGTAATCGTCCCGCGAAGAAATACGATGTCCACGAGGAATCTTATTCCGCGGACGAGTCGAATTTCACGAAGAAATAGACGAAGATTATGCACGTAGGTTGGCGACCTATTAATATTACTTTTTTCTCGCTTTGAATCCGTTGAACCATGAGGTTCTTAATCTTTCTAAGCTCGCGACGCTATTTTAAAAATAGATCTCAATGCAAATGCTTTTTTAACGTACTAGGTGTTATGGACGAAAAGTAAACTAAATAAAATACGAAATGTATTTTATTTACCTGTCCAAGAATTCTGATTTAGCATTGAATATTCCCCTAAAAATACATTTTTTGGTTCCAAGATATGTTTGTTTCATGAAACTACTTTTCCCCGCAGAAGAGTCACGACTTTGCAATTCGTGGCGTACGAAACCACAAAATTCGAAGTTTCACGGTTCCCGAATCGGAAATTTATTTCGTCCAAACGAACCAGCCAAATAGTTTCGAATCGTAAGATTGTTATAACTCTGAGTCGTCTAATCATTCAATCGTTCGATCGAGTTCGATAAAGCAGATAACGATTATCGTAATTTTCTGTAAAAACATCTAAAAGAAAAAAAATAAAATACGAAAGGATTAGGCGATTGATGTTGACGGTATTAAAGTTTTTGATGTTCGCCGATGAACGCGTTGTCTGTAAACAATTGCAGCAACACATAAAAAGCGTTTCAATCCGCATTCTCACGGATGCTGCGCAATCGCACATTCGTAGTCGATGTCGCAAAATATGAAATTGCAAGTAGATAATAACTGCAACGCAAAAAAAAAGAAAGAAAAAGAAAACGATTCGCATTTGGAATAAAAAGGGCAAAAATAAATAGTGTTCGATTTAATCGGGATTCTCAGGATTCTCGACGAATATTGATTTCCGTAACGCACCCGTTACTTGATTAATATTTGTTTGACGTTTAAAATATTCCATGTAAAGGCGTGTTTAATTTGTACTTTATTTAACGAAAATATAGATCAAGATAAATCCCTGTCGTAATAAATTAAATACGTAATGCAACGCGTATGGCAAACATACCCCTCCCGACTGTACATGTTTGCAAACAAATTTGAAAGTGAATATAAACAAACGAAAGCAAGGCCAAGAGCTCAGTTCTTGCACAAACATCGAAGAGCTCTCGATTTATTAAAAGAAAATCGCAATTAAAAACTTGGTAATAAAGTGTTGCTCTTCATAGATCTCAACGTAACAACTGAGGTACTTAACTTCGATTCGTTTCACATTGTTTTCTTTCTAATTTGCCTATTTCCAATTTGACAGTAATTCGTCGAAAATAAAATGTTTTATTCTTTGAACGCTGTACGGATTTCGAGTTGTGACTCAACTTTTTTCATAATCTCGAATTGCCAGAGCTCTTCTCGAGGCTCAATCTGATGAGTGCGCCACGGATTTCGTGTTTCGCAACGCTTTCTCAATCTGAACGATCGAGATAATATCCAGCTAATAAGTTTGAGCTTATTTTTTGAGCCGACCGAAAGAAAGAAATTTCACAAACGCGTTCGTTCACGAACATCTGTAAGAGGGGGGAAAAAAACAGTTTCTCTGTAAAGGGAAACGAATCGTTCATGGATTTCGCAACAGTGTAAATCAGAAAACACACCTAAACTCGCAAGAATTACACACCGGTAGAATCAGTGATTGTCCTTCGGTCGTATCACTTATCAACGTTGTGGTGCTCGAGTGGATGCTCATTGTGTCCATTGGGCGTATAAAAGAAGCTAAAAACAGAAGGAGCTAGCTAGTCGAGGAATCGTAACGCGCGTGACGATTCGCGGCAACGAAATCACGATGGTTGCTCCAGCTTTAGCTCTGAGTTCGTATAATAATATTATTAATAATGCAATAACCTGTTTCGATAACCGTTTGGGATTTGTTTGCAGTTTATCCCAGCCTGATCAGCGCGCTGCTGCAGGCGAATTACACGATCTTACCGGACGAAACCGGTATAGCATATTTGGTCAAACTCGACTATGCACCGCTAACTTTAAACGAAATTAATGAATTGGCCAACAACATCGATACCATCACCTTCACGCTCTACACTCGGTTGGAAAAATTTTTCTTTTCAATTTTATTCCTGCTATTTCTACTTTTAAAAGTCTCGCGATCTTTCACAACATATGATTCTTTATTGCTAACTCTAACTCGATAAAATGATTTTAATACAACAGCAAGTTTAAATAAGATTTTTATACCCTTCGTTTCAGACAAAACCCAAAAAATGGACAAAATCTGCAGCTGAACAATGTCAACAGTGTCTCGAGTAGCCACTGGAACTCGAATAGACCGACGGCCATAGTCACTCATGGTTGGAAAAGCAGTGGCAACTCCCAGTCCTGCACGCTAGTCCGCGATGGTAACATTAAATAAAATCTAATCTTGTCATAAATTTTATTATAACCATATTATGCTATCTTAACGTAATATTAAGGCACCCAGTAGATAACATTGCTAATGACTGCGATTATGTATATTTGACGTCGTTGTCATTGTTCGATTACCTTCAAGAAATAATATGTAAAATACGTGAAAATGACCACACAATCTTGCTAGACAGCAACCATTGTTATTGCTTTTAAAGAACAAGATCATGTGGCATATATCCGGGGTGAAACCTTTGCAAATAGCCGAGCACTACTGCGATATAAACGCCAATCGTCTCGATAACTAAATGGTGACGTTTTTCAGCTTACATCAAGGCTATGGACTGCAACGTGATAATCGTAGACTGGAGTACGATAGCCAAAAATCTAGTATATTCGACGGTCGCGAAAAGCGTGCCAGCCGTAGCTGACCGTGTCGCGTCTTTTTCTAGTTTCCTCCGTTCAAGGATGAATCTCAAAGCCAGTACTACGAAGATGATTGGACACTCCCTAGGTGCACACGTTATGGGATTGGCGGGACGAAAGCTGGCAATCACCGGTCTAGTCTCGGAAATTACCGGTAACAGCACATAATCTGCGTTACATTTATCAAATTAACTAATGCTTTAAAATCGTCCATATATCTTAGGGAACGTGTTCCTTTAGTTTTTTTTACTACATTACATAATACAAAAAGACCTATTAGACTCTTAAACGATTGCAATTGCAGGTCTCGACCCGGCCAAACCGATGTTCGAAAACAAAGGTCCCGATGGCAGAATCGACAGTTCGCAAGGGAAAATCGTTGAAATTATTCACACATCTGCTGGCAAACTGGGCCTCGAGAAAGCAGTAGGTACCTCTGATTTCTACGCCAACGGAGGCACTGTCCAACCAGGATGCTCCACCGACTTACTCGGTAAGAATAAAATAATTTAGACTCGCTTTATCGACTAATCGACTAAGAATTATGTACGATTAAAAATACACAAACCAATGGACGAATCTCTGAATTACGGATGGAAAGTTACCACCGTCCAATATGTAGTCGATAGAACTGTCCCTGAACATCGATCCTCTTTAACATCGATGTCTTGGAACTTTGATTACTGCAAAGATAGGTACCACTAGACTTGCTCCTCCTTTGTCGTAGCAGACAAAAGACTTAACAGTGCCATAGTACAGTCAGAATCTCGGTCCAACTAGTTTGGAACGATTTTTTTTCTTTAAATCTGCGTGCTTCGCGACTAAAAGTGGGGCTGAAAGTGGAACGGCTCAACGTTTGACTCAAATACGCGTCATACAGTAATCCCCGTTAAGTGACAATTCTTTTACACTGGATTCGTATAAAAGAATTCCTGTCACTGTTATATATTAACAAACAACAATAAATTACAGGTTCCTGCGCTCATTCTCGCAGCTACCAGTATTTCAGTGAATCTATCGTAAACCCAACGGCTTTCCCCGGTATTCCAGTGAAAGGAGGTAAGATTGAGTACATGGGTGGACCAAATCTTAGTACCAGGTAAATTTCTCGTTATTATTATAAATTACCGTTATACGATCATGCACGCAAATATGTTCTACAAATCAACATTGCGTCTAATTTATGCCGTCTTGTCTTTTCCAGTGCCAGAGGCTCTTACAATTTCAAAACTACAAGTCAGCCACCTTATGCCCCAGGTGGTTAACTCTATTCTTTAAATTTGTTATAACGTTAAATAAAATCCGCGTTAATATAAACAGACTTTTTGTTTTTAAAATGCTATATCAATCCTTAAAGACCCTCACATAACTCGAAATAGCATGCAATGAAAGTTCATAAACTTTCTTCCAAGATTCGCGATCGATTCAAATTAGTTCGCATAAAATATATGTATATGGATCAACTTACCGCAACCATATCTTCTATCGCCTGGGTTGATTTGGATCCCAGCATGACCATCCCCATGGCAATACCGGCAGCCTCGCCAGTAATAGCGTCGTCTTGATAAAGATTGAACTTCAATTGTTCGTAAACATCCTGCCTATGTGACCCCATAGCGGCTAAACCCAATCCTAAGCAGCCTCCGTGACGAACCATCTGCGAGAACACCATCGTAGGTTAGAAAACCAAAATGTCGCGTTGGGTTACTTCGTGACGAAATAAATAAACACCGTACACACCTCATTCTGTGCGTCCTTCAGCTGTCCGAGTAAGTAATCTGTGATAACTGCACCGTGATTTGCGTGAATCAGTCCTAACGCGTACAAACCGCCTCCCTCGGAATAACCAGCACCAGCACCGGTGTCTCGCGGGAGATAGGATTGCATTAATGCTAAAGCTTCCTGTTCGTGACCTCTATGAATGACGCCTAACGATGCCGTTGCCGTTAGCTTAGCCCAATTCGTAGCCCGGGCCAACCATTCTAAATTATCCCTAAAGTATGATATTTTGTGAGGATACGGTACGAAATAACAAACGATTAAAGTGACGTATGCTTAACCTTAAAAATTGATCGCTGGTTGTCCCGGAATGCATGTATGCATTCGCGATTACCGTGGCAGTATGGCAAATAGACACCCGTATAGCATCCTTGGTGTTCTTCAATATTAACATATCAGTGTGATTACTACGAATTAAGAATTGCAGATGCAAGTCGATGGAAATTTCACCGCCCAAAATATTCGACAGAGCGTCCACTCGTTTTTGTTGTTCGCGTTCTTCAGCATTCTGAAACGAGAAATGGCCGAACGTAACCTAAAATCGCGGAAGCTGTTAAATTCCCGAAGCTAAGATTTCGTAACTGGTATTCGTTCCCCCCTCTCCTCTATCCCCTCCAAATTTGATGTCGGTCGTCCGCGAGTGTCATTCGGAAAAACAGCCGAGTAAAAGACGGTATTATTTGTTAGGCGTGTTAAAATAAGTAATGTAACTTACCAAACTGTCAACGCTACGCTCGGATGTCTCTTCTGGCACGGGTGCAGCAGTTTCGATTTCCATGCTCGTGGAGTCAGAATTAGTTTCGGTAGTTGCCTTCACGGCTGGTTTCACGATTGGTTTAACCGTAAGAGCACTTGGAATGGGAGCCATTGCCCGAAGAGCTTGTAAAACGCGATCGAGGAACTGCTGTGTCGCTGATTCGTACAAATCAAACGCGATCTGATAGGCCATAAGAACGCAGTCTTGCGAGCCTTTACTCAGTCTGTCTAAGAGTTCGGCAACGGCTAGCGGATCGTCGAGAAATATCAAGCATTGACACATGTTTACGTAGTCTGGTGTGCCAAGATTACGATAGAGGCTAAGCAGGCAGCGAAGTACGGTATTACGAAAACCACGGTTCTGAATAAGACTCATGACAACTTGGAAAGCATAGGACAACATGCCACTCACATCATCCTGAAAATAATAAATAACATAAAGTTAACCTTTCATAAACTCAAAAATTCATAAATCATATCATTCATAAATTAAAATTTTTCTTACCGATTGCATAATTGCAGCTTCAAAAACATCCATTCTTCTAGTTTCAAGAGCAAGACCTAAAGCTTGTCTATACTGATTGTCATCTAAACAGCGTTGAAACATTCTATTCACAATGCCTTCCAATCTAGGATCGATTCCTTTACTGCCTGGTGGTAACTTTCCTTCGGCTTCCAAAACCCGTTGTTGAGTATAATAATCAATACATTTAGCTATAAAAAAAATTTCAATAAATACATACGACCTAATTAAACTAAAATTGCTAGTAATAAAAATAAATTTATACTAGTACCTATAGTGGTATCAACGTATTCATTGCGAGCATTGACATCAAAAAGGTCTGCAGCTCCAAGAGCATACGTAAGAGAATCTTCAAAACTTCCTAAATGATAATAAACTTTACTAGCAACTAATGCAGCTAAGTCATGCTGCGGAAATGCCTTATCCTCGTGAAGAATTTCACTGAAACACAAGGAATTTGCTGTTACGATACAAAGATAAAATAATTATAACACAGTAAACTAGAGCACTTGGATTACATACATTTTTTCTATTGCCTCCGAAATTTCAGGCCAAAATTCATCGACGATCATATCCAATTTTTTAAGAGCAAACACCTTTAATTCTGGCATTGGCTCCTCAAGGAGGGAGATGATACCAGCTGAAAAAGTGATGTTTATTCATTAAATTTACTTAAGTAAAGTACTTCAATGTCAAGTCTCAATATTCTCCTAAAAACGTACGAGTTATACAATATTCGTTAACGCTGTTTAAAATTAATTAAACAATTACATCTGATATTTTGGATATAAGTTTGAAGGTTATGGTCCACAAGATTTGCAAATCATTGCACGTACAGTGATTTAGTATTGTGTGAAAATTTACAAATAAATAGGATAATAATGTAATTTTAAAACGTTGTCTAATATTAAATATGTAATAAATAACTTACCTGCGGATGTAATATTCATGTTGGATCTCATGTGATATGAATTCCAAGATAAAAACCTTAAAGTTTGATGGCAAGCCACGAACTCGTCAACAAATTCAATTGAAGTACGCTACAGACTAGTGTTACCAGATGGCAGACTAGTCCACAAGGTTCACAAGAAACTGCCCCCTCTACTTACGCACGCTAATGCACAGCCACGTATGCATAAGCTCTGACGCTTCGCACACATGACTGTGCATTATTGCACGTAAGTGGAGGGGCAGTTTTCTCTAGACACTGGTTTGTCATCTAGCAATCCATAATGGTTGCCACAATGACGATGGAGAAAACATGCACATGTGACAACAAATTTTTTAATTTCTCGCACATTTATAAGACAATTCTCTTCTTAAATAAGTGGAAATTTATTTAATAGAAAAATGTTATTTTGAATAAAATAATTCTAAAACAAAAAATAACTTAACATTCCAAATTTCGGACATTACTGGTGGCAATATTGTAGCGAGCACTTCAGTTTTCTGTTTGATTTTGACTTGCAACGCTAACCTAAGTTCGTGTTCTCAAATTGTTGTACGCGTTACAACAATATTAGTTACATTTCTGGAAAATGACAGAGAAAACAAAGACAATGAGTCACGTAAAACATATTCCAAAGGACGCTCAAGTTATAATGTCAATAATGAAGGATATGGGAATTGCGGATTATGAACCAAAGGTTATAAATCAGCTACTTGAATTTACGTATCGTACGTACTATATATTCACAATCTATTCAAATTTATAGACATTACGTTGAAAATAGAAGTAAATAAACTTCTCGTATTCGTTTATCATTCTCTAATAATTATACGAAACGGCTTATCAAATGATCGGTTTACAATCCATAGGTTATGTTACCCGTATATTAGACGACAGTAGAATTTACGCGAATCATGCAAAAAAGAAATTCATCGATTTGGATGATGTTAGATTGGCAGTCAAGATGCAGTTGGAACGTACTTTTACGAATCCACCGCCGCGAGATGTACTATTAGACGTTGCTCGGACAAAAAATAATATACCACTTCCATTTGTTAAACCAAGCAATGGCTTGAGGTTACCACCTGACCGATATTGCTTAAATGCTACAAATTACAAGCTTAAAAATGCAACGAAAAAACTGCTTGGAAAACCACTACACTCATTAGTTGGAAATAATATTCAAGGTGGTCAATCTAAGCTAAAAGTAGAAGGGAACAAAACTGGTCTTTCCATTGTTAAACGACCAGGAACACTTGCAACAGTTGCTAGAACACAAACTATTTCAATACCAAAGCCTGTGTTGAAATTTTCAACAGGTACGTTCTACCCATAGGTATAACTAAAATTGTATAAAACAATAAATGTTAGAATCTTTGTTGATTCATAGATCCCTACAGAGTCCTGCATTCCCAAACGTCCGTTCCCTCTATCCATATTTCATTGAAAACTCAAATATGTAAGATTCAAATTATTTAAAAAACAATAGTAATATGGACTATTGTAATTTTTATTATTTATTAACACAAATTTTTTTGTAATTGTAGCTGCCTCAGGAACAGCTACGGTAAAGGCACAAGTAACTAAGCCAAAAATACAAATCACATCGGGGCAAACAATGCCTCCCATCAAAGCAGAAGAAGAATCTATGAAAAGGAAGAGAGAAGACGATGACTACGACGTACCATAATAACAAACAATAAATGCTGAAGGAGTTTTCATTCTATATTTTATGTTTTTATTTGTTGAAACAGTGTTCTATCGTGCACTGCTGCTGCTACTTTGGTCTATACCATATGACATACATCCAATAATTTTAAACGTGCATACCTTCCTACTATTAATGCCACATTTTGAATGAAATTATATATTTTTGATTAAGAAAAGTAATATATATAGTTTATCTAATGAACCTAAAAACTTATGTACATCTTATAACCTCTTAAGATTTTGTACATAGTATATTTTAAAGAAAACCCGAAAGTTCAAATATTTGAAAATAACGATAGAATTTATTTAAATAGTATTTGAGACCGCATAAAACTAGACACTTTATTGATTAATATTTACACTAAAGTAGAATAACGTACTCATTCCTGAGCTTCGTATCCTTCATCTTCTTCCGCCGCTGTTTGTTCCCCATCAATTTCCTCTTCCGTCGCGTAGTCTGGAGACGATGCACGAGTGTCAACTCCAGGTTCGCCTTCCTCGGCTGCATCCTCATCTTCCGCCTCGTATTCTGTTACGTCCGGAGGTTCAGTTTCATCCTCCTCTTCCTCTTCTTCGTCGTCCTCTTTAACCTCAATTTCGTCAGCCTCTTTTCCCAAAGAAACAGCTTCATCTTCGATTAATTCTTCCTCTGCCAATGCTTCCTCACCCTCTTCGTCCTCGGGTGCATCGCCTGCTTCGAAAGACGGCGGTTCCTCAACTTCGACCTTTGCTTTTTCCTTATCCTTTGGTTTCACGTCTTCCTCCCTAACACATTTCTTCCGGTGAATTGGCAGGAAGAGCTTGAAGTCTTCCGGTAGCTCGCTTTCCGGGTAAAGTCTATGGATGAAGTACAACGTGAGTCATTTGAATATTAATATTTAAAATAAAAATTGAAAGTATACAAAATTTATCGTGGGGCATAGAAATTATTGAATTTTTTAAAATAAATAATTTTAATGATTATATCGTGCACCTGTCCGCGAAATAAATGCGTCGAATCCTGCAATTCGCGTGGATTTGCAGGCGCGTGGTCTCGATGTAATTCGTGCCGTACGCTCTTCGCGTGAAATCCGCCAGATTAAATTGAATTTGATTCCAACCACCGGACAGCCCGATCGGCATTGATGTACTGAAGGGTCTGATGCGGGTGGTGCTTTGGAAATTGCTCATTCGGAACCTCCTGTGCATGTTCTTGTCGTCGAGTATCTATCGGGGCGAAAACAATGCATACTTCTGGCGCGAAGCGATCCGAAGTGTCCGTTACCGAGACACCGTTATCGATCTTATAAAGGGAACAATGAAAAAATTGATTTAGTCGCGATGAGATTTACTGTTATCTCGAACGTGAAGTATTTCTTCATGTTCTTCACGATCATGATCAGAAAGGGAAGCCGAATGCCGAGAGATTTCTTCGGATTTGGGGGAGAAAAGATGTAGGTCGTCGTGACGTTCGTTCCAGCCAACTCCAGGGCCAACGATTTCACTTCCTCGTCCGTCACCCTTCGAATGTAACCATTCTTCACCTGCTCAAAATTACCCTCCCTGTATTTCCTTAATGTGAAATCGAATATACAAATAAGATTAAATAAAATTAAATGAACGTAGTCAATAGGAATATTCTTCGTTTTACTGGCCAATTACGTTTATTGATTGCTCTTTGAAGACTCGATCTTTTTAAAATACAAAGAGTATGGTAATATGATTATAATAAACTGAGAATAATATATGATAATAATATACTTTAATAAATTAGAAAACAAACAGAAAAAGAATATTATCATAAAACACAACTTACTGAGTTAATGAGTCCATGTGATTTCAGATAGTGGGCTTTGTTTTTCGTATGATCTACTTTATTAATCTCTATAATGTTACAGATGTCATTGTTTCGTTCGTCTTATGTCGTCACATTACCTTTTGAGATTGAAGAGATGGACAAAGTTTTTGCCTACATAATAAATTTTTAATAACGAACGCAAGGTAAACTCGGTTACAGCTGAGAAATTTAATAACACAAGACTATTTGTATCGTTGGTAATATACATTTTGCCAACAATGACGCGTAAGTGCCAAAACCTCAAATCGTTTTCATCGAATACGCGCACAATTATAAATACTTTTCTGGGTATTTTTTTAAATAAAAACTTTTTTCTTTCGATAACCGTGCAATGTGTATTCGTTCCATAGAAAAACTTACACGCATGTCCCACAACTCCAACGGCGCCGAGCCACAGCTGTACAAAACGGACAAGAGTCCATGCTGGTACTTGTTACGAAACATCGTGCTCTTCCGGCCGTGTTTGAAACACGAATAACAAGCGGACGCCAGTAATAAAATATATCAAAGCATGTCGTACGCCTCGTTATTTAGCAAATGTCAAAAGGTAACCGTTCAAACGTTCAAAAACTAACTTCAAACTTCTTTGTTTCGCCCGTTGTCGGATCGAGTTTGTTTTCTTTCGCGCGCGTAACTTTCGCGGATAAGAAATAGACCAATACAGTTTTATGCAACGTATAAATGTGACTTTATTCGTTCGTGCGTCGATACAATCGTTTTACAAGCACGACGAAATTCATGCATTATGCGTCGGGAAGAGTTCGTTGATGCGACGTCTCTCGTTCGCGGTTAGCAAATCGGGGACGATCAATGTCTTCGGTGGCATCCCGACGCTGAAGACACGATCGATTCTGACGCCATCGATGGCGAACATCTGCATCATCGCGAAATGTATAACATCGCGGTTCAGCTGGCGCCTGATCTGCTTCTTGATTCTTTGCACGCGACGACGGCAGATCACGTAACTTTTAACAAAATTGTGCCATTCGACGATCAGTCGCGGTGCAGACCAAACACAGAGTGGCATAACCAACGATTCTCAGGGTCATTGTTCAAATTTAGGATCATTTAGAGCACCCATGCCAGACTTGTGTTAGATCGAAAGCCTTTCTATCTCTTTTTTGTCATATTTTTAGCCTCGAGTAACGTTGAAATCGCGTTATATATTGAATATACGTTAGTTGTGCCACTGACTGGAAAATTTGTGCAAGGACGTCGATGAAAAGGATGAAATTATTCTTACTAGGGCAGATTCGTAAGGCCCGTGTAACTCGGGTGGATCGAAACGTCGCTTCTGTACAATTCTGGATACATTTTCATGTGTTTGGTGAGGTACTTCCTGGCGCGCGATTTCTTCTCCGGCTCCCCTTCCGGCGGTGACTCTTGTTCTTCCTGACGTTCCGCGTCATTTTCCTCTTTCGTTATCGCTGTGTCCGCGATCGTTTCCTTTCCTTCCTGGATCTGATCAGACATCGTGACATGCAACTGTGGAGAGACATAGAACTATTGATTTCCTATGAGCGCGTCTATCAAAGATATTTAACGTTTTCGCTTCGTGACTGCAGCTTACAGATACGATATATACGATATTCAAGCAATTCGATACCAAAGCGATACTAAAGTTCGTGCCAAATTTTGTACTGGAATTAGACAAATTTGAAATCTTTCCTTATTCGATAACTTCCATTAGTTATTCGCTAAAAAGTGTCGCAATACGTCGTTACATCAGAAATTTCTTTAAACCGTCGAATACCAAATTCGAGAGCTAAAGAATTCAATAGATCTCGAGAGACCCATCGTTGAAACCGTCTTAAAATAGTTTCAAAGCACACTGCTTGGAAAAACAAATCGGGCAAAGTGTCGATACGCGTTTCCTTGTCAAGAAGATTCTTTTCTTCGACCATCCCACCAACGTTTATTCGGATCACCGCGAAACCATTTGAATGGCAAAACACTCCGAACTCTCGAAGAAATCAATAACATTCTACAAGTGTTTCGACTCGAAGCTAACAAATCCTTATGAACCAGGAATGAGTTGACAAATAGTAATATTATTTCGGAGCACTTTATATCTATATTCAGACTTTGCGTGGGATCATGACTCGAAAAACAATAAAACAAACGACGCCCGCCATTAACAACCGTGTCCCTCTTCGTCGACCACGTGTTTTTACTTTCCGCGAAATGGAACGATTATATTCCGTCAGCCTGATAAAATTGTTAAATCTTCATGGAAATTTGACCGCCGCGATTTCACTTTGTAAAACTATCCTCGAACGAAATTATAGGCTTCGAACGTAGTCGAGAACACATAGGTACGTACTTGGAACATTCTACGTTTTAAACTACTCCGGCGAAATAATGCGACTGGTTGATTAAATTTTTATTTTCACAGTTGCACGAGTTACTCACGAGTAAGGTCTACAGAAGATTTGAGATTGAGGCTGCAGGAAGTGGCTCGCGACGATGACGAGAGCCTGTACTGGCGAATTTTTCAATCGCGGATTCACCTTGCGCGACCGACGAACACGGCCCGTCACTCCGTCGATCCGACGAAAGTTGGCCGATCTGTAACGAAGTGAGCCCCTGTGCCTCGTACGGCTATCGATTTGGTTTCCAGGTGAATCAATAGAGAGATTCGGTTCATTCTTATTTCGATGTATTGCCTTCATGCACGTCGAACTAGCGCGCAGCCATTAATCCGCGCTAATTAGCCGGCTGCGAGATGATTACGGTGTAATCTCAGGAATTTGCGGACGGAATAAGGTGACTTCGAAATGAAACTCGCTGAATGATCTACGATTTCCCCCTTACTTTGCGAGCAATATTATCAGCGAATGTATTAAACCGTGTAGCGCGTGCAATAAATCAAACGTTTCTTCGTTATGTAGGGTGGTACGCTCGAGGCAGAATGTCTGAATACTTTTTTCCAGTTTTGAAGATATACGTAAATGTACGACTTTAAGCATCGGATATTTTGCGAAATGAAATTTTTACTCGGTGTCAATTTTTTCAGCTTTAAATGTCAATTTGTATTTTCAGAACGAATGTTATGAATTAACCTGCATTTTTATCGAGTACGATTTTAGGAAGGATCAAAATGGTCTTTTCTTTTTATTGTCAATTCTAATAATATATATCGTTTTACATAGTTTCGTAGAATTTTTTTTAATTCTGAGCACCGGAAGAGCATGAATGTTAGTTCAAAGATTAAGTGCCGTCAGCGAAGTAAGAGGTATTAATGAATTCCGCTTCTCAGAAAAATGGCTCTTCTGTAAATCTGCATTTTTCATTTACTTTGACCCATTTTCCCAGGGTCTAAAAAAGCAAACTTTATGAAACTTTGTGTGGTGAATCTCAGGAAGATAGCGAAAGTACTAAATTACGAATTTTGAGATTAACACCCACGTTTGGAGAACAAAAATTATTGTTCGTAATATCACTTTTTGAACGTGTCGTGTAGCCAATTTACTTATTACTACCGGTTGAATATTTGGATAAAATTGAAATCCCTTTATTGGTTTGGGGAAAAATGGGTCACGAAGGTCGACAATTTTCCATATAGATAAAACTCGATTGCGAGTTTCCTAAACGTAACCAACGATGTTTCGAAAGAAATAGATTTCACGTAGTATTTTTATACTTATTTGAAAGGTGAAATTTATCGCAGTGGTTAAAATATTACAAGTGAACAAAATTACGTTTCTTAAAATGTTCTAATAAGCTATTTAATTTAAAATTTCTATCACTTATTAAGATACAGGAAGAATCGCGTGTCCCATCCTTCTGTATTATTTTTGATGTTAGTGGACTGAACGAAATTTTGTTTATCACAGATGACATGGTTCAGCTAATCCTTCGAGGCGATCAGATTAAATTTGGTATGCTTCTTTGCTTTTATGTGTTTTCGATATTTTCATTACGATCTTCGAGTTACCTTGAAAGGATACCAACAGGTACCGTCCGCCGTCAAGGACATTTTTTATTTATTTACTATCTTTATTACACAAAATGTCAGAGTTGAAGTAGAAAATGAAAAAGCAAACGAAACAAGCAGTATACGTAAAAATTTTGTAAGGGTCAAGGTGCAGCTGAAGCGTTGTTATTCAAATCCAACCTCATTTAAAGCTCGTGTTGTTATAGATTGTTGAATTTGACGACTAAAGCATCCTGCATTCTATATAAAAGAAAAAATATATAAATAAATCGATGAAAGAGGATTTCAGATTCATATAACCACTTTATGTATCACGTTCATCCAATTTATTTATACTTATGTAACTCTCGAATTATGAGAGATGATGAAAATTGTTTCAAATATATAATACTAATATTTCCAACCCTATTGTCGAGTGGCACGCGTAGCATAAGGATTTTTGTTGCGACGGGTACGCAAACGTGACCGTACCGTGAATGCAGAGAACGAATTTAATTAACGTGCGCCGTACATACTCCATTGAAACCGCGGTGAGAGCTTTCTCGCGTGCTATTGTCCGACGAAATAGACGCCAGGCACGGAAGATATATTTACAAGGGGAAATATCGGGACGGGGAGGGAGCTTCGCCTCGGAACGACGGCCCTATTACACGATGCTCTCCAAACTGATCAAAATCGAGTTACAGTTACGCGGCATGACGTTAACAACGTGATTACTTCATCGATTACGCGGTGCATCAATCTTGTCAGCCTCGTAAACGCGTACGTAGGTGGGCATGTCGGTCGATAAAGGTTGCCACGGTTCGGGCACGAAATAGAATTTCATTATAATTCCAAAACAACGTGTACTTCGTCCCAACCGGGGATTCTATCGATGCCCGTCCGGGTAATTGCCCTCCCGGTAACCGTCGCTGTGCAAACTATCCTAGTTACTTGAATTAATTGACCATCAAAGCGGGGGTGGGAAAGGGGAGAGGACAGTCGCGACGGAAAACAAAGAGCAACCTCAGTCGCGACGATGAAAATTCAAATCTGGGGAAGCACGACGGTTACGGAACGGTTTCGTTAGTACTGCGCTTGCGGGACTTTTGTCGCGACCAATTGGAAGGCGGGACCAATGGAAGATGCGCGCCACAGGCCACTGTCAGGGTCGATGCTAATTACGAGTTGAAACAGACAGGAAATGACTCCTAATCTCGATGGAGCCTAATTGGAATCCCCCTCATTTCGCATCAAAAACTTTATCGTGTCTCGATAGCATTGAAAATAATTTAAGGGTTGTAGCAAGATGAAGCTCCATTTTGGGGTACTTGAAGTAAACAACTGAAAATATTGTTTTGTTAAAAGATCTTTCTTTCTAAACTTACTTTCTTCTGGAATAATTGGGACTAATCGGTGAGATAGTGTTATTCGCGTATGTTATTGTAAGTTTACTGGAGTAAACAACTAGACTTTCCTCATTTGAAATTCATGTAAAAGCTTGTTTGCTATTCTATGGACCATTGTAACAGCATCCTTCTTGAATATCTGATACGAGAAAGTCCCACTTGAATTCCGTAATGGAAAAGCGCTTGGTATTTAACTTCACGTGTCTCGTAAAAATGAATCACCAACAATCCCAAACACGTGCATCGTTATCTATAATTCCAATTTATCATTTTCCTTTCCATGCAATATTTTAATCCAGAAAATGGCGAAATATTTACATTCGAAACCAACGATTCCCCGGCATTGTTTCTCAAACAAAATTTCCGAAATTCTCTCGAGGACCCGCGGAACGCTGCATTCTGAAAATTTCAGTGGCCAGCGCGTGCCAAATATTTTCCACCGCCCTCCTTCGTCGATTATTCGGCCCCGCGACCGTGGCCTCGTAACGCAAACACGTTTTCATAATTAAATATTACGTTTTTCTTCTTCTCTTTCGAAGCGCCCCGATGCATCCACGTAAAGCCGGCTCTGGTCACAGTAACCATGCTCGAATTTATTGATATTTTCCAGAGAGCTCAGGCGCGAACAGAGAGAGACGGTTGCGCCCTGTGAGGGTTGGCGTCCAAGAGGGCGCGAGGAAGACGCAGAGAGGAGCAAGAGGGTGCGCAGGAGGCCCCGTCACGCCCGCACGCTCAACGTGCAGTCTCCTCCGGGTGTACAGCTGATCGCGAGTTCCGGAAGAACCGACGCGGACCGTTTGCTCGCGCATGTCGAGACCTCGAGACGATCCATCCGCAGCCAATTTCCACCCCGATCGCGGAACGATGTCGCGGTGATAATCGTACGAACCGTTTCGGAGAACGCGAGTAACGTTTTTCGTGCGTTCATTATCCCCTCCCCCTCCCTTCCCTACCCTGTCATCCTTGATCTTCGTTCGTTCGTGGTCGGTACCTGTTCAGTTTCACGTGCAGAGGGTACACGCGGAAAAAGGAAAAGCCCTCGAGAGACGCGGCGTGCGATCGCCGGATGTCGTTGGACGCCGAGACGTCGTCGTCGAGGGAGGGTGGACCAGAAGAGGACGCGACGAGACGCATCCAGCGATAAGGGAGCTCGATCACAACGACAGACTCGTATGATGGCCAACGAAAGGATACAGAGCCCCTACAGGTGCGTGGTACCGTGACATTTTAGCTATCCTCGTTCGGAACATTTACTCCCAGACAGTCGTTGTCCAAATCTGTTCTATATAAGTACTCGTGTATTGTAGGAAGAAGGACAGATCGGTCCAGACTTAACCCTTTCGAACCGGTTGGTAACACGTTTAGACGTATTTTATATTAGCTTTTGCCCGCAGTTTTTTATTCTGTGAATGGTGTTTTCTTATGCAAGCTATTAGATCAGCATTCAGCATTTCGGCCTAGGAAGACCAAGGGGAGGCTTGTTGAATATGTTTTTTTTTTAAATACGATGTTTACTTTGAATATTTTTGAAACGTTGTTTGGACTCGTTGGGAGAAGGAGAGATTAGTTCGGGTTTAATCGTTTCGAAAACACGCGTGTACAGTGATACGAAAATTTATCGATTAAATTTTGAGACGTACAGCATGATGATGTACTTTGTATTAGCTTTTGCCTGCAGTTGCGACCGTACGCGTAGTGTTTTCTTCTGCAAGTTGTTAGAACAGAGCCCTAGGAAGACCAAGGGGGGTCTTGTTGAGCTCATCCGACGATAAATATTTCCAAAATATTTTTTATTGAATTTTTTATTTAATCTAGACAGTCGTTTTCGATACGAAGACTCGTTCTACACGGGCACTCGTGTATTCTGGGGAGAAGATTATTTCCGAATCCGACAGGAGCGCAGTGTACGATAATATTTGAACCCTTTGCACTCCGAGTATGCCTCCGAGGCACAGTCTGGTGATCCACTTTCAAGTATGTGGCTCAATGCTCTCTACTATCGATGCTACCTACAGATTTTCGTAAATATTTAGTGAGATAGTACAAGATACTTTCACATTTAAAAATAGCCTAATTAACGTAGAACAGTGATATAAGACGGATTGAAAAGGATTGAAGTAAATAATTTCGAGATGTACAACACAATTAATAAATGTATTTAGCGTAGGAAGGTGTTTAAATATGCTCTTAGGTACAATAGTAAACTGATAAATTATTATTCATGTTTATTACTCTTAAAATACTTGTGTTTGACGATTATTTGCCAGTTACGAGTATGGGAAACGTAGGTGGGCTCGAGGAGTTCTCCCCTTGGTTTACGATTCAGCCATTCCTAGAGTTAACGTAGTTTTTCATTCGAATATGGAATTAAACTTATGATTTTTAGATTTAGAAACTAAAAAAATGTATATGTATGTACAGTACGTAGATAAAGCGAACCTTTAGCAATTTGGAAATGACAAGAAAATATGCAGATTTCGTTTTTATTTTCGTAATGGCAGATAGCCAATATTCAAACTAGAAGATAAGCTATATAACAATGAAAGTTTAATCTAAATCGGTCCACTGGTTCTCGAGTTTATCCTATACAAACGTACATACATACGTACAGATACACAACATCGAAACGAATTAATTTCTATAGTAGTATATAGCACAGATAGTAGTTGACCATTTATAGTTTCAAAAATCATCTTCCCCGATATGTTTTACATCGTACACTCACAGTTTCACCGAAGTTACTTGTAAAATAATTATTAGTTAGCAAAACTTGGGCGGAAAACGTAAATTTATCGCGAGGAAGAGAAGTGTAAACATGTTGTAATTAGAGAAGTTTCGTTCAACAATGTTTACACACAGTAAAAGGAGACAATTACAAGCATTATCATTTGTACGTTTAACGGAGAACAATTGCATTTAAGGCTTTCTCGCGAGCACGTTGGTTGAGAATAGCATACGTTTATGTCACTGACATAAATGACGTAATTGGTGACTGTGTCCGGCCAGATCGTGGCTGATTTATTGATTTCCATTAAGTATTATTGCCGGAATGGCTCGTTTATAGGGCAATCGATTACGATCTACTTTGTACTTTCATGTGTATACGCGTTAACTTCTTGTTGTGCTCGGTTTTAAACGTTATTGCGTACCTTACGCGAGTTTAATGGCTTTTGAAAATGACTGAGTCGTGTCTGGCTCAACGTTCGTACACGGAACATCAAACTCTTGTACAATGTTGTCTATAAAATTACGCGGTATAATTTAAAAAGCTCTATTCCATTGTATATTAATAATTGGTAAATTCTTCACGAGAAATTCGATGGTATTGACAGATTAATGAAGCAGAGAAACGAGGCTAATAAACGCTGGAATCTGATCGATTCCTTCCACACATCCTTTGAAGCTTGCAAGCGAACTGTGAAAGAGAAATCAGTATGAAAATAGACCCAGATTTAACTACACTACATGGGGACTCGCATATTTATACTCAATTTTCAAAGCAAACCCAGTAATTTCTAACGACTGCAATAGGCAAATTACAAATAACACGAAGTGTAAATTGAGTAGAATTTTACTTGAAAGCTTGTCAAGTAAAGGATATAGACAACTTTAATTAATTACTTCCTATTTTAAAATAATTAATAATTAATTAATTTGGTTCCATTCACTCTTGTGTTATTTCCTGAAAAGATATTAGTCCGTTTATAGCTACGACAGAATTTGTTGCACGCGATGTGTGCGGCCTTAGGTGAAATTCGTGAAGTGATATGCGGCCTTCCGATGCTAAAAGCTTCTCCATCCTTGGTTTAAACGCCATCCTCGTTGTTGTACACATATAACAAGCAATCAACCTTTACACTTTGACTGTCTAATTTTACCTTGCTTGACTCTCTCTTTCCTCTTTGTATGTTACTTCCTTTGTGTTTTCTCTCTACTATCATTCCATGCTTTTACACTTCCTACGATCCACTTCACACATTTTCAGTCGTACGTGGACAATTACATATTTTTAAAAAAATACAAATTACACATTTGTAATTTAATTTCTCAAAATATGTCAGATAATACGCGGGAAATATTAAAAATTAAAAACGGTTTTCTATATTGGACCAGTGGTGTAGTATATACCGTTCAATAAATAATGGAAACGATCAAATTTTAAAGCGACGTTTCAATTTATAAGAGCTAACATTGTCGTTGTAACTGGTATCAGGACTTCTTAGAGATCAAAAGAGGCCAGGGACCACTTAGAATATAATTAGTTTGAAGATATCGATCAAACAATTAATGAAACCATGTCTGAGTCAGGATAAGCATGCTGGACACGTCGTACCGGTGAATAAACTTGGGACGTTTAAAAAATATCTTTATAAGAAAAATGTAAAAGAGTAAAATCTGGGCAGAAAGTCTTGTCGCGAGAGAATTTTTAAAATGTCTCTTTTATTTTGCGTACACTTTCTTAATGAATTTTAACCTTCGCATATTAAACAAATTTCCATTCTGTGTAACAAATAATATTCTTAGTGCGAAATGCAGTATTACTATGGTTTCTTTTGGCCGGAGACATTTTCCTGCCGGCTAAGAGCGTCCTATTTTATTTCCTCGTCACAGCATGTCTCTTGTCGCTCTTCCGCGACAAAGAGGAACATGTTACGACTAATGGGGGTATATTCCACTCCTTTGTCGATCTTCTCGCTGCTATTGAAACCTATATGTATCGTACATTGTCGATACTTTCTTGTTTCATCGACCCTTAAGTGGATTATCGGGGCCCTTTGTAAGTTTAAACTAATAATTGTTTTCGACATGTCAATATTATGATTTGTTGTCTTATCATGGTTCGAACGTTACCAAGGAAACTTGATTTTCATTTATCAATGGATTTATCGATCACAAACGTCCCTGTCGAGTGACCTAAACGACCCACACTGTAATATAGTCTAATCAGTCTATGATTCAAAAGCCTCCTGCACGATTGTAACGTCAGATAATTTATTTTTTAAGAACAACGTTACCAGTTCCCGGTCACTCGGAAGTAAATCTCTGTTCAGTGCTGTCACTGGGCAAAGATCTGAGCAAAATCACCATGCCGGTCGTCTTCAACGAACCACTTTCCTTCCTCCAACGGGTCGCCGAATACATGGAGTACGCTAAACTGCTCAAGCAAGCAGCCCAAGAAGAATCTCCGATCGGTAGGATACAGGTGAGACGAGTAGATTTTTACACAGAACATCCAGTATATCGGAACGATAGCAAATCTACATCGTCGACGTTGCAGTACGTTGCTGCTTTCGCCGTGAGCGCTTTGGCCTCAAACTGGAAAAGGCTTGGCAAACCCTTCAATCCGATACTTGGCGAAACGTACGAGCTGGAGCGCGAGGACTTCCGGTAAGCATCGAAGCGTACGAGTTATCGAGCTGTCGCAGAGTATCTTTCAAATTAAAAAACTGGAAATCAATTTTCTTATCAACTCGAATATCCTATTGATAAACTCACTATTGATACTGTCGATATTCCTTGGCGAAGTTTTCTCGTTAAATATATGAATCGAACTTCTCCTGGGGGATTAAGACTTTACAGAAGCAACATTCGAGCGGGAAAGTTAAATTACCGATGAAATCGTTGCTCTTAATAAATTGAGAATTAAGGAAAGATTAAGAGAAGTGTTTTTCAATTTGTTATTTTCAATTCTGGGTTCGTAATCAGCCACCCTAAAAATCGTCGAATAGCAAGAGGGTTAATAAATAATATCAGAATTCGGTGTGTGAGAGCCTGAGACGTTTTAAAGAATTAATTACGTACGATGCGATAATCCTTGCTTCAGAATAATTTGCGAGCAAGTATCGCACCATCCACCGGTGTCAGCTTTCCACGCCGACAACGAGGACTTCGTGTTCCACGGCACTATACATCCAAAACTAAAATTCTGGGGCAAATCGATCGAGATACATCCAAAAGGCATCGTCACCGTCGAACTTCCCAAGTGAGTGCGCCGGATATTGCTTGCGTTGCGTTTTAATCTCCATCCGTATCGTAAACACTCGAAAACCGAGAAGAAACAGTCATTAAACGTAATGGCGTACGTTTAATCACAGATGGAAGGAAGCGTATACTTGGCAGAACGTCAACTGTATACTTCATAACGTGCTAGTAGGCCAATTATGGATGGAACAGCTCGGCTGTATCGAGATCAAACAATATGGCGGCGCAAATTACAAGGCGACTCTTTCCTTCAAGGGTGGCAGCTGCAACGGGAAGGACCTTCATCGAGTCGAAGGATTTATAACGGATCAAGAGTAAGCTGGTAACAGTTTGTAATCACTTGCACAACGTACAGCATGACGTGAAAATTCAAAACGATGTGTATTTTTCTTTTGCTCGAGAATAATGAATTCTTCTGGTTCGCGGAGCACGATGTAAAAATATAATTGCACTAAAATATTAAACCACTGTCGTTTATTTGTTTGGTTGACAAATATGGTGTGACTACAGACAGCCAACATCGATTAATAAACTTTTTCTGCTCAGTAAGAAGAAGCTGTTGTTCCTTTATGGAAGATGGACGGACAGGATGAAGGTGTGCGATCCTATGCAGTACGAAGACGCTCTGGAAAAGGTGAAACGAGAAGCAAAGAGTCCTCAGGGTAGTCCAGGGCCCAAAAAAGTGTTGGCGAAGCTTAACAGTCTCAGGGTTGGAGCCTTCAAGCCGTCCCATCAGGTATGTAACTGCTTCTTTTATGTTTGAATTTTTCATTAATTTATGATTCTGTACAAGAGTGATATCTTCTTTTTATTTAACTTCATTCGTCAAACAAAACAGAAGTACAACCTACCCTAAAATTAGACACGCGAATAGATATAAATTCTCGTGTAAAAAATGTAAGGTAAAGTTGAAAGCGACGAAATAATAAAAGAAGCTTTCACGATCTTTTTAAACCGGAACGCGCCATTTGTACGAAATTTCTTCTTTGAATATACATGGAGAGAGCAATTAATTATTCATAATTAAACCGCGGCAGGGGACTTGAAATGTTAATTTTTTTTGTTTTTACTAATTGCAAGCACCTTTACTGTAGCACGTAGATCTCTATTCGGGACCTTGCTCCACTTTCACAGGTGATTATTTCGAAAACGAAATACATTTTATTCTCAGGATTAGATCTTTATAATCCGATAGATGTATCGTCGTTCGTTAAAATTCTGCCTGTTCCACGTCTCTCGTTCGTACGGATTTCAGGCTGAAGGAGTTTTAGTAAACTATTCTAAAAGGAATATGTATGTCATAGCACAATAGCTCTTCATTGGGATTTTTAATAAAACAGATGTTCGTTTTCTAGCTAAGATGTAAAAATTAAATAAATTATTACTCATATCAAATTTGCGTGTTTGTTTAAGGACGCGATCGACGATCCATCTGCAAGTATAGACGGAGACGACGCTCCAACGATCGACGATATTCCTGGATCCATCACCCTTTGGGAAGCCGCTCCAAGACCGGCCAGTAGTTCAGACGTGAGTATGTTGAATATAATCAACGAAACAACTATGTTCATCGAGTTTCGTGTTTAATATGTTCGAACGAATTTTCAGTATTACCAGTTCACGACGTTCGCGATGTCGTTGAACGAAATAACACCCGAAATGGAGAAAATTATATGTCCGACGGATTCTAGATTGAGGCCGGACATTAGAAAATTGGAAAATGGAGATCTAGAGGTGGCTGGAGCTGAAAAAACGAGGCTCGAGGAGAAGCAACGGGACAACCGCAAGTCACGGAAACACAAGAAAAGTCAGGAATGGACGCCCAGGTAAGAAACACGAAAATACGTTCTGTTATTTTCTATTTCAGTTTTTGAGTTGGACCAACGTGAACGTTTGTAAAAAGTTTTCATGAAAACAGTGCCTGCTTGCCCGAAACATTTCCTAGCGAGTCGAATTTACGTTTTGCTTTGTTGTCAAGCTACGTATAAAGAGTGTTCTCGTGTTTCAAGATAGCAGATAACAAATTATACAATATGTAAATGCTCCGTGCACCACAGGTGGTTCCAATTAGGCATTAATCCGTACACGGGTCAAGAGAATTGGCTGTACCGAGGCGGATACTGGGACCGCAATTACACCAACATGGAAGACATTTTTTAATAAACACGACGATCCTTGTTTCATCACGGTAAATAACAAACGACAAGAAGGTTGTGCGCTCGCATGTCCTGGCGAGAAGTGATTTTCGTACAAAATTGTCGGTACACCGCGTAGAGAATAAAGCTGATCGCCCTTTAACCTATTGTTTCGATTCTTTATCGTCGGTCGAACGCTATTTTCTAATCGATCCCAAAGAAATCTTGTTGTTTGTGTCACTATTGTAACTATGAATATTAGAACGTAACAGCTCGTACGAGGTGTAAGCATAATTCCAAAAATGAGAGAAACCGAAAAAGGGGAGAAAATATCCAGGAAATGCGAGTACCAATTTCGAATCCAGTCGGAGCCCTCTGAGACGATTAGTCCAAAACAAAATTGGGCAAAATTTTGTTCGAGTAATGGACAACTTATAAAGTAAACACATAGCAATTTATTAACTTTGCTATCTGTACTGAACGATAATTATTGGGAAATGTACTTCTATTAGGTTAGAAAGTCCACTTTCTATTTTTAAAGAATTACTACTCGTCTTGTTTTTATAAAATCTAGACAATCACATAAGTTTCTACATCAATTTATCTTCTTATACAGCTGCATATATGTTATTATTTTCCTATTTCTTTTATTCTAAGCCTTTTTTCGTTTCACTATTTAAAATTATATCTTCTAAAAAGTCTGATCTGATAAAAGTACCTTCCCATGGAACGTCAATTATAAAAATCTCCGTTTTTATTCCTGGACGAAATTCGATAGCTCTTGGCCAGGACGCGGCGGGAACGGTTTTGTTTCATCCGGTCGGGGAGGAATTACTTCACACAACCGGGATGTACTGTACGTTCGTAGCTAAATACTCTTTTCAGCGGAACGAGACAAAGCAAGCTTACGCCTCGTTGGTAATTCCGTATGCAGGTCGTACGTGCGTAGTCGTGTGTAGATAAGTAATCATACTCGGGGTGCTCGTTGGTCGAGCACGAACCGAGTAACTTAGCGGAAATTCAGCAACGACGAGCGAAACGCGATGTCCACGCGCGAAACTCGTCGCTGTCACGTAGCTTAGACAAAGAATATCGCGCAACAGCGTAGACTAAATAAATAAATAAATAAACCAAAGCCTAGAGATCGATGTCTATGCGTAAAATCCGGCAGCGAGCGAGCCTTTCTCGCGTTATTTCTATGGCGGAGCTCCAGACCATCAAATGCGTTCACGCCATAGCACAGTTGGGCAGAGCTCCGTAAACGTGGCCAAAACTCAGTCAATTCACCAATATTTTGAACACAGGTACGATTTAATATCGAGAAAAATATGGTATCACGCGTGTAAAATAATATTTAAACATTTCGATGACAGTTGCTTCTCGGTAATCACTGTTACCAATCAATTTTACCTCCATTACTGTTTCCTTCGAAGGTAATTTATTTCTTCTTTTTTTCTATGTATTTTCTTAAGCTGTTTTTACGTTGAAATTTATGCGAGAGAAATTCACTGGTACATTTTGAGAATTTTATAATTAAATATTGCGGCCACGTTCGATGGATTTTGTCCCACCGTGCGCGAAGATAAAAATTTGCACAAAGTCCATCCGTTAGCCGATGTTTGGTGTACATAGCGCGGAGGAACGATCATCGTGAAACTTTTTATAAGAAAACACACAGAAAGAGCCCCCGAAGCGGCGAAACGACTGCACGGGAGTACGCAGCGATCGCATAACTTTTCTCACATGTTCGTTTTTACGAGACGCGTAGCCGCGAGATTCACCTCTGATACTATTTTTATAAAAACTTAGTCCGGCCGAACCGAAGCGAGGCCGGAGCCACTTCTCTGGATAATTGAGACATTTTAGCTTGACGTAGGTTTCTGTACATAACAGCGACTGTATCATACACTTGT
The DNA here is from genome assembly GCF_051014445.1 of Colletes latitarsis. NCBI lineage: Eukaryota > Metazoa > Arthropoda > Insecta > Hymenoptera > Colletidae > Colletes > Colletes latitarsis. The sequence goes on along the minus strand of NC_135135.1, from coordinate 18,401,571 downwards.
ATCTAAGTATAATAATTTAGGCCAATTTTACGCACGAAGAGAACGCTATAGGGGCCCCGATTAGCTCGGATAGACCGCGATTAAACTTCACCCAACCACGCATCGAACCAGCAATAATAGCAACAGTTAACTGTTTTTCGTCAGCTCATTCGATGCTCGTAGCTTTTCGAGAAACTGTGACTTTGTACAAGTCAATATTTTCTAGTTCTCGAAGATTGTTCCAAAAGTTCTCGGAATCTCTCGGTCCGAAACGTCTCTATTTTTCATTCTACGTATTCAAAAATTCTTTAACAAACAAGCTGTTACAAATACCTTTTTTTCGAGTGAAAAATCATAAAGACGACTAGTTTTATATAAATATCGTAAATATATTTTTCGAGGCATTATTTTAATAGTCTGGGCCCCCATTCGAATGGACAACGAACGTAAAATTTTATCGATAATTCTCAACACTATACTTTGCTTCTGCATATTGATATGGCATCGATTCTATGCTCCGGTTGTTCCCGAAACTTTTGGAACGACCCACTCACTCAGAGACTTTTGTTTAGCTCTAAGTGCGACAATTGTGATCGTAAAATGGTTTCGTTTTTAAGTAACGCAATTTAGATCGCTCGATTGAAGTCTAGACAATATAGAGCAAGATATTTGATACTCAACGGTGCCAATACGAAACAATAATATGCTAACTGCTCCTTCAGTAATGTATAGCCGTACGTATTTGCGAATCTCTGCCAGCGTAACTTGTAACACTTAGAATTTAGTTCGGCTTATCGTTAACGTGTAACTATCGTCCGACCGTATTAATGATCACGGTTTAGTAACAATTCGTTTAAACGAAAATATGTGGACATTTAGGCCAGTACAAGTTATAAAGTACATTTGTCGTTTCTGACAGCACACGGATACCCACGACCCACGAGATTTACTGTACGAGATCATTTAAGTGTGTTGCTTCGTAGATGATCCCGCGTCACGAGAAACCTTAAGGAACATTCATCGTAACCGATATTCGATCAATAGATGTATGTATATACATGTGTATTCGAAGTATGTACATCCCATTAAGTATTAAGCTAATTGCAGAGTTCCTTTCCCATTTTCTATACCTGATTATTCTTGTCAACTTACTTAGGAAAGTTTCATAACATTTGCATTCGTTTCGGTTTATTTATCTTGGAAGATAAAGTCGACATATTTCACAGACTTATTTTATTTGTTCGTTCAGACTTTCCCTGTTTTCTATTGTAGTACTATGTCATTGATTAAATATCAGTATGCTATTGTCTGTATACGAAGTGATATCATGCAAATGTTAGTTAGCATTCATCAGTATTATCGCAAACAGAACAATACGTATGTATTGGATACATATAGGAATTGACCTTTACGCAATAAACAAAAAAACATCTTTATGCTCCCGCACGACATTACAACGATCGTCCTGCTATTCGCCGTGGACGTGAATTGTTATTAAACTTTAAAAACAGGAATGATAGGTATATTCCTTCAAAAGCGCCAATAATATTTGTAAGAGCTGAATCATCGAGCTCTCATGCTGTAGAATATTATTGTATTTACGTTGCATAGACGAGTGTATGTAACTGTACATAGACATATAGATATTAGAAATAAATGTTATAAAGAAACATCTCTGCTTTCTTCGTTTAAATATATAACGTTATTAATCTTTCCTCGAATATTTAGAGCTACTTAAAATTAAAGTAGAATAGTGATACTTTCTATGTACCGGTAAGTACATTCTTCACTTTCTTAAGAAATATAACTATTATATTGTCGATAAAACTAATTATTTCCTTGAGAATATTATTCATTGTCTTAGTAACGGTTAAAAGAGAAGTAAATTGCACGAAAAGAAAGTGTTTTTCATTTGTTTTTGGACCGAAATGACCCAGTTTCAATATAGATATTAATGTCGAAGAAAACTTACCGTGCCGCCATAAATTCAAAGGAAACTTTGCGCGCCTGTTAGTTCCTTCTCTGCTGCGCGATGGCGCGGCGCACGAACTGTTTTCAATATGGCCGCCTGGCTGTGCCTCAGAAGCGATTCGGAAGGAATCGATCTCGGTTCGGTAGCGGTGAACACGTCTCAGTAATCGTTTCGAAAGTTCTCGCGGTAAAACGTGCGCGTTATTGTTATTCCGGTGATTATATACGAGTGGTGAATTGTGTGTGAGCGAAAAGGAACACCAGCCTAGGTACATCGATTCGGCGAAATGAGCAACGTACCAACAGGTGAGATCATTGACGCTGTTGTTTCCATTGCAGTTCGTATATTTGCAACAATGTATACCATATTTTCGACGTGACAGCGTGCTCGATTAAATCGCGTTTCGCGTTCGACGGAACACCGTGTAGAAAAAGCCAGGGGAAACAGGATCAATGACACCGTGTGCTTCTGGAGAACGCATTCTAACCTGTATGCAGATTTTTTTTACGATCACTCGCGTTTCGAACAGCGTTTGGAATCGTTCCTTTCGTTCCACTTATCGCAACGAGTCACGATTGATTTTCCACGATAGTCGCGATTATTCCTTATTGTCGCAAATTTCGGTTGCCAAACCGGACGGTGTTGCTCGGAATTTCGTTCGAAATTTTTACGTTTGACATTGAATTATAGAACCTTCCGACTTCCGTTTCCTGTTCATTCGGAGCGAAACAAACAATCGCGACGTCGTAACATCGACAATCGTAATGACGCGTTTACAGAACATTGCAATGTGTACAGTTTGAATCATTGTTGTCCTAACCTCTTCAATTGCACGGACAAATACATCGCATAGGGTGCCGGCGTGTTATTCGTTTATCATGGCAGACGTTAATTTCATTAACGTAATTAGAATTTGCTCAGTCTTCGTTCGAGACGGAGCATTTTTAACGTAACGTTTCAACGGACGAATGTGGCTCGTTTTTATTATACTCCGTTTGACAAACGTGTTACTGTGATATTTTATAAAATTTCGAAGTAGGGAAAATTAAAACGGATTGAATGTTTCGTGGTTTGTGCAACATAGTCTGTTCGTTAAAATGTTTGGTTAACTCGGAGAAGTCTTGATTTATGATGTATTACGTGTGACAGTGTTGGGGACTAATAATTGCACTTTATGCGTGGCAAGAACGGATTCACAAGTGGCTGAAAAAGATAACGATTTTAAAATGATGATAGGTAAAGGTCGTATCCGATATCGTTCTGTGTGTGTATAATATATGTATGTAGTAACATCCGTGTCATTTTATCGCGAATATAGTTATCTCAGTATATCGTTATACACCTCAAAATAAATTCAAATTCTGTTACATATTTTTTCACGCATAACGACAGAGATTGTCGAGTTTATCACGTTTTTCTTGTAATTTATTCGACAATTGTTTCATGAATATATTCAGTAGGCTCAAAATACAGAGTTATATATTTTCAGTATTTTAAAATTCTGAAGAATTATTAGTCACGATATTTATAAGAACAGCATCTGGTATTTCAATGCACACTTCTCAAATTTATCGCGACAAGATAAACAGTGTTCACAATTCTTTTGTAGTAATAGGTAAGTTTTACGAGTTCATGATATTAGAAATTAACGTCGAAATATATTCCCGGAAATTCGAATAAGTTTTCCTCCACGGTATATTTGCTTTGGAAAGTCACGTAAAGCTATTAGGAGTTCCAGAGTCCCAGGAGCACTAGAGTACGCAAAATTACTAGATTACTTAAAGTTGTAAGCGAATCAGAACTATTTTCTAGAATAATATTATATCATAGTTCGAAAGAGGTAGTTATAAATTGCTTTAAAATAATTTTAGCAATCTTTCTTTATTAAGACTGTCATTTTTTGGTACTTTTGCACATTTATGTATTTCTTCTTTTCAAGCAAATTATATCGTACATACTTTCTATATCTTTTTACTTCCAGATAAGAACGAAGATAATCAATTGTGATTTCTTTAATTAAAAATTTATTTCGAGGAGTAAACAAAATACGGAGCTCAAACGATTAGGCTCGTATCGAACGCAATTGACCCAGCTGAAATTCTCGTATTTTGACCAAGCCTATTTTTACAGCTTGCGTCAAAGAGTTCTAAACCTTGCTTTCGCCATAGCCACGTGTTTTATCTTTCACGCTCTAACAGCCTCGTTTATGCAAGAGTCTTCCTGCCTTGTTGACAGTAACGGTCTCATTATTTTCAATGTAAATATTTTCTGTCCTTTCGAACGTGACTGCAAAAGATCGACAAAGAGGGGGAAAGGTATCGTCGACGGATTTACGGAAAGATCAGTCTACCGCGAATCGACCCGAAAACCGGATACCGATCTTTATGCCTTCGAGTCACGAAACCGATCGTGCAGCATTGGCAAATGACTCATCGGTTATCGTGGTTCGAACCAGTTCGCATAATTTGTATCTAACAGACAATCCCGAGGAGAAAGTTTCAAAAGCTGACTCCGTTCGTATCGTGTTCGCGGAAATCGCGACTCGCGGTCGTTCTGGTTGCAACGTTATATCGACGACTAAAAAATTATACGGACACTCGTACACTCGTCACACCGGTAAAATAAACTGCTACGACCGTCGTTGCTTCTCTCGATCGTTATTTAATAACGAGTAATCGCGATAGGTAATACGATTTTTCGTTAATCGTGAAAATTTTGTCGCGGTTGATAGTTGAAGCTCCGGAGCTTCCAAGCTGAAGACTAGGATTCACAGCCAGTTTCACGTGAAACACCGATAAAATACACTGCTACGACCGTCGTTGCTTCTCTCGATTGTTATTTAATAACGAGTAATCGCGATGGGTAATACGATTTTTCGTTAATCGTGAAAATTTTGTCGCGGTTGATAGTTGAAGCTCCGGAGCCTCCAAGTTGAAGACTAGGATTCACAGTCAGTTTCACGTGAATGCACAAACGTGCTCGTTATCGTTAGACCGTAAACGATCATTTAATTTCAAGTAGTCAAAGTAACGGCGCTGTTTTGATGGCTGACTATAAATATCGTTTGCACAGTTGCGGTTTACGCTGTTGATACCACTGATGTAAACGCGCCGATATCGCGATTTATCTGAATATACTCGATATCGTTAACTTTCTCGATTTTTCTACGTCGAAGTTAATCGAGCTTCGTATTTTCGTACGATCGAATACGCGAAGGGATAGAAGAATTTCTCTTGTAATAATTAATTCGTTTATATATACATTTCTTGTAATGATAGAAGTTTTAGAAAAAGAATTGGTAGAGAAATGTATTGTGCAGACCTTGAAAGATCACGATTGGCTATAGCGGATCGGTTAAGAGAATGTTCTTCGAATTGGTTAAGCGAAACTTATTAGCAATTTTCTGAAAACAATGACGTTGATGCTCGACAAAGTGAAACTTTCTATCCCTCGATGCACCAGCTGGCAGCCTTAACAATAAGCTGTTAGCTTGGCCGATACTTTGCACGGCAGTTTTATCGATCTTTACTTGAACTTACGGTTAGACCCACCTGGCAATTCAGACATCGCGTGCTTTAAGAAACTTGGAGCCCAAGGTGCACGATCTTCGATACAGAATCTTATAACGCGTGATCGAAAAACGTACGAAAGGTCAGCGATGCAGGAAAACGTACTGTAACGGAAGAAACGCTCAGAAATCGTGGAATAATTGCATAAGAATTTAACAGACTTTGTAAAAGACTAGAAATTGGAGTTGATTATAAGAAGAATAATTATTTACTGTTCGATCGAAGATTGGACGACGTTGAAATAAGTTACAAATTTACAACAAGCAACAACCACGTACAGTTAATTATTTATTGACCCCCCCGAATCGATCATTAAGGTTCTCTTCGGGTATAAGCATACTTTAAGTAACAGCTGACGATATTCAGGAAGTGCTCGAGTATCGTGAAACAAACCCAATTTTAAATATGTGTTAGCAAGAAAGTAAAAACAATTTTATTTTTCGTTCAACATAAATTGCCACCAAACTTTATTTCGTAATTCTGCGTCACGAACGGAAAGGGTTGAAACTTCTCTGTTTGTTTATCGGTTGGAGGCTTCGTAATTGGAAATGTTCAATAAAATACGAGACACTTTGGAAACTATCGAGAAACTTAAACCATAGAGGCCATGCATAAATAACAGAACATGCACAGCTGTGCATACAGCAAATAAAATGCCACATTCGACGATTTCTTTCTCGTTGAATTAACCAATTTTCAATCCAGCATTTTATCGAATTATTAACAATATAAAGACCGAGTTCTTTTAGTTTTTGAGGCGTTCCAGATATATTTGGTTAAGATTCACTAACTCGGAGCGTTCGATTTACTAGAAATTTGCGAGTCAATGTATGCGCAACGAGTTAATCAAAGTGTTACGAATTGCAGCATGAATTTTTTAACTCCCACATTTTCCAAGGATTGGTCATTTGATCGGTGGCTGATTACGACAGCTAGTCGTTAACCTTGAAGTGCCTGTTACCCAAGGAAGCCCGTATTTAGAACTGCATCGAACCGAAAGCCGATGAACCGGTTCTACCTAGGGTTCCCATCGTATCAAAGTTTGGTTCAAGATTCGCGACGATATCGAAAGACGACGTTTATCGTCGCTTCCTAGTCCATTCTTTGTCACGTTAATCGGACGTAGTCTTTTCATACTGTCCGTACAATGGTTAAAAAAAATTTCAGTCTAAGAAATCGTTCGATTTTTGAACTATTACTATGGTTCATTTTCTTAATACACCGACGAACAGATAAACATCTAATTTCTTAAAAATCAATTAATATGAGTGACAAAAATCGGTTGTAAGAAACGATTTTATATTAATATTGCTTTCGATAAAGATTTTTCTGTCGAAAGAAGAGACTTAACTGTCGAGGTCGACGAACCATCGAGGATTCCGTTCCGTCATCTTCAACCAACGAAATCCCTCGCAAGAATAGACTCTTCCACTCTTTTCTTTTAATACTTAATCCAGTCTTTTGCCGTCTAGATTTCGTCTGCCGTAATACGTGCGTTGAACCGAACCAGACCGGCACGATAAAAATTTAGACTCTATATCGCGTTATTGCGCAATACCCTCGTTGAAAGATTTCTTTTAACGCACGGATGCCAAGCATGACTCTCGTTTCGCCTTTCATTACGTGTCGAATCCTTGTTGCTCTACGCGACGTCGCGTGTTCATGGGAGTAAAAAAAAGGAAATCATTATCGCACGTGAAATATCATTCGGTGACTTTGTTTCCACGTGCACGCAAAATCTTGCTGGAAAAACAAGACGACGCGATCGCGATCTCGAAGAGCACCACAGTCTTTAAATTACATACAAGTGGAAAGAGAAAAGTAAAATGGCTTGTGAACTATTTTCAAATACATTTAGGCTCTCGTGGTCGACTCTTGACAAGCAAATAGAAAGGTTTGAAGTCTTGTATGGAAGATAACAGGGACGAAGAATTAATTTCTGTCGTATATTCAGCCAGCCAGAACATTGGAACTGAACAACAAGAATTTTCAATCGAACAAGTCGAGAGTAATTGAGAAGAAAGACGAGGACCACAAATAGAAGATATTTTGAGTGAAACGATAGAAATGGATGAAGATTTTCTAGGACAGATTTCATAATAAGGAGCTGTTGAATTAAATAATTAATAAGACTAACCCATACTATGGAGGATTTGAAAGGATTTAGATCGTTAAAATTATCAAGTAACTAAATATTTCACATGTATCGCTGGAAATATGTGTTCTATCGTCCCACAACAAAAGATCGTTAAAATCAAAGTGGTACAGTTTCTCCTCTCCTGAGATCTGCTATCTTCCATCTAACAAATTGAGCGCAACGCAATAAATCTGAATCAGTTAGCAACGTTCGTGGTAAATCGTCCATATAAACAGTAGAGGACTACGAACTTATAAGAGGGCCCAAAATAAATCATGGCCCCTGTGATTTGCAATGATCTATAAAATGAACTAGTAAAGTTACTAGGTTTTCTTCTGGAATGTATTATTTTCTACGCGACAGTCTGTAAAGAAAAATGAAAATCTCTTGTAAATTTACTTTTCAACGTATCCGGGCAGTTAGGTAAGGAAGAAACGGGCCTAACGGAGAGTGGGGACCTATGGCCCCTTCCCCTTTCACCTTCTTCGCGAAGGTGGAACGAGCAACCTTTGCGATTTCTTTCCTTGTTGGATACGTGGAGGCTCGACGCTGGCGTCGCTGTCGGTCGAGATCGGAAGCCCAGCGATCTACTCGCCTACGAGGAACGATCGCGCCAGCTGTGATCGTCGTCTGCACGCGGCGATCGGTGCACGTGGTCGGCTGGATCCATCGCGGTCACGTTCTTGGTTCCTCGATCGAGATCGGTGTTTCCAATCCTAGCAACTTCCATCGAAAACGGAAGAATCGATCGCGATCGGTAATACCAACGACGGAAACAGTGAAACGAGTGGTATTCGTCGTAGGATCTGCTTTTTGCCCGATCGAGGCACGATCTGCGCAGTTGTAGCTCTTCGGGCGGTCACGGCGAACGGTGTTCTCGACGAAACTCGTTTCTACGGCGCAAGGAGGAGGAAAGTAGGGTAAAACAAGCGGTAAACAAAACAGCAAGAGAGAAAACTGCTCGGCAACATGGCGAGCTCGAGCTTAAAAAACAGGATTCGATAGAGGCCGGGTCTGGAAGTTGGCGATGCCGTTTCCACGATCCGAAATTCGGTTAGACCCAGCGATAACTCTTTGGTGCCTCGACTTTACCTGTTTCCAAGTGTACGATAATCGTTAGTTATCGTCGACAAAGAATAAATCGTCAGAGTGCAAAGGACCGAGGACCTATTTAGCAAATTACCACTTTCGATAACATGAAAACCGACATGCCGGACGTCCAGCAAGGAAAGGTCGACGGACGGTTGGGGTCGTCGAAGCAGGGTTCGAGGTCGCGTGTGTGCCAGGAACACGGCGAGGAGGACTGTCCCAGCGAGAACGAGCACGAGTTCGAGTCGCTGGAGTACGAGGAGGACGTTTATTACTCGAATTTGACGGCCACGCCGAGCTTCGACGACATCGACGAGCTCAGCGACGACGCTGACGAGATCGTCGTCCATTGCTGGCGTGACTCGAACGGCGAGATCGACGAGATCGTCGTGGACGACGCGAACCTGTCCGTGGAGACGCAATTTTTCACACCGGACGCCGAGGACGGCGCCACCGGTCGAGGACGAAGAAAGAAACGATCCGTTCGAGTGATATTCCAGGACTTCTCGAAGCCCTACTTGGCCAGGATCAGCAACAGCCAGAATTACAAGAAGTTCCTCGAATTGGTAAAAGGTGCACAATGTAATACGGGGATGAAGTCTGGTCTGGCAACTTTCGCTTCGAGTTTAATTCGATTCTCCGATCTTTTCGATTTTAAGGACGTTCACACGTGCAAACGATAATATCAGGTTTAATGAAACGTCTTTTTTCTCGCAAGATTTCCCACGTTCGTGACTCAACTTCTACTTTGCAGCCTCGTGACTCAATCTGTTCGAAATTATTCTGATATGATTTGGAGGTACTTAATAATATACAAATGCTTGAATAATATAATACTCGTTTATTCGTGGCGTTCGAACGTCTGCAAAGTCTTCTTTCAAATTCCAGCTTTACGTGGAAGCGAAAGGAACGTTTCTGCGCGATGTCTGAACTATCGTCTTATTGCATTGTCGTGAGTTCTTGCGCGAATTGGAATCGGTACACAAAAGACCATAAGTAGGGCGACATTGCAAAATATGAAAGCGAGAACCGTATCAGCGTTTTACGGTGTCGGTTCTACCGAATAGGATATTTTCTAGCTTGGAAAAATAAATTAGGCCACGGTTCGCGACAAAACGATAACGCGCCTTGAAATTCCGATACAATTTTTATCTCGTAACAGAGCAAAGAAGAATTCATTTAGTTACAATTTAAATAAATTTCAATTAACTTTATCAAAGCCAGGTGCTCTAATCGATTCCCAAAAACAGGAATATTCGTACATCGAAGTTTTAACGATCCATTGTTCGATTTACTTTGTGTAAATCCAAGACAGGTTTGAGATATACTGGGAGTTGTTTGGAACAATGTAGATTTCGACGAACTCTTAATGAGTTTAAACGTGCACCGTTGAAAGTTTTCGTCTAGTTAAAATTCCTTTGCACGCCCTCGATCGAAATGTTCTTACTGTTTGCAACACCGTCTCGCGTCACTGAACTCGTGAAAGTTTCTGCTGTCTGTAAATTAGCGATATCCAGGATATACATGAGTTTAGACGGGGATGAGAAGACGGGGAACAAAAGTTAAATTAATCGTTTCTAAGAACTAAAAGCAGAAACAGTTAGTCGCGTACCGTAGTTTCTTTTTGTTTATGTAATTACAGGAAGTTCTGAGTATTCCAGAGTAGTGGTTCTTAAACAGAGGTTCGAGGATCTCCAAACTCGCACATAGAAATATAAAATATTTATATTTATGACAATGGTTCGACGCTAGAATAACTTTTAAAATAAATCTTTGAATTCGTAGATTCTTGGTATCGGTTATTAATATTCGTGTTACTAACTGTAAAACAATTCCGGGGTAAACCGTAACTTTGATATATAATTAAAAATTTAAAAAATGTATTTCTTCCTCGTCTAGAAATTAATAACAGACAGGAAACGGTTCGTAGTCGGTTACGAGAATCGGAAGTACTCGCGTGGAGTTCATCAACCTTGATACTTCCTTTCTTAAGCAGAATATTATAGTCTCTAAAAAGTTCGATATTCGATAACTATATTTTTGTAATATGAATATTAAAATTCAGAAACGCGAAGATCCTTTCGTACAGTTTTATTTTATTTTTGATCGTTGAGTTTTTGAATAATACATTCCCGGAAGTCGGGAAATGCTCTTATTGTGTAACTTTCAAAAGTAACAGTAGGAAATGTCACTTTCTAAAATAACTTTCAATTTTCATGTTTCACGTAAGATTTTACGTAAATTGTTACCAACAAAGTAATTACTATTGCAGCGTAATAATCTCCAATTTATACATTTTATTTGGAAGTTATTCGAAGGAGTAAAACGATCGTCGAAACAAGCGATATTTGCAAAAACGTTTTTGAACTTGTTAATTTAGGTTTTTTTCGTCTCGACTGTGAATCTGATAAAAGCTTTAACGTTTGCCACGATACTGCTTTACTTCGAAAATCAAAATTACCAGTGTAAAATAACAACCACCGAGAAGAACTCGAGCAAAAAGATATCGATTCTCGCGATCCGAGTTGGTAGCTACGTCTAAACGTAATTCGATCGAGAAAACGACCATAATCTGTCCCTGTTAACTCGAAGCTGTCTGTCGCTTGCGTAATTCCGCGGTGTGTATCGTCGACAAATCCGCAAGTCCTCCAGTTACACTCGCGGATCTCTCGATTTCGCACACGTAACGATAAACTAGTCGAAGAGATAACGAAAGTACATGAATCAATGATGAATTTATAAATCGAACCGGTTTGGTTTTTCTCGTTTCGGCGTCCATCTTGCGACATCGTCGAATTTATTGCACGCGTCGGTCGTTCGTTGCAAAATACAGAATGCATTAATGGGAGAGAAGAGTTGCCTGCGTATCTCGCTGATGGATATTCTATTCTAACTGTTCCTCGGTCGCATAATCAATTATTCCAGTCGATGCACCGTAGATGAATGCGATTCATGGTATTGGAAAGATAATAATATACGCGTTTCAATCGTTTTAACGTGAAGAGGAGTAAAACTTTTTCATTTTTAATATGATCTATGCAAAATAATAATTGCACAAATTTGGGTCCTTGGTTAAGAATCGCTGGTTTAGAACACAGACTCGGTTTCTATTTCGTTGTCGGTGTTTCCTAACGCGTTTCGTGTTTTCCAGGAGAAGATGCCACTCTTCACTCGTCAGGCTATATTTCACCGTCGTCGGATACCGTCGTGAGCGAGTTGCAAGGTCTCTCCGTGGAGGAACAGGATCGTCAGAAGGCAGAATGGAGCGCAGAACTGTCCAAGGTACGTAGCAAAGTATTTTATGTTCCGATGAAAACACCAGGCAGATGAAATCGTGATATACGACTTAGCTAGAAATCCCGTGACTCCGTTATTCGTTCTTCCCAGTTAGGAAAATCCGAAACTTTTTTCCTTTTCGAGTAACAAGTTTCCAGGGGGCAAGATTTACTTGCAAACTTCGAAATCGATAGAAATTTTTTCGTGATATTCGGTCGTAGTTAATTTATTGTAAATGGTTACTTCAGGACTTCTTAAACTACGACAAATTGTATACTGTGCAATTTTTAATATGTACAAAATAGAATGCAACTAATAGTCGTTTGCTTGAAATTTATATATTTAAAGAGATTAGTGTCGACTTAAAATCTTTTTCGTATGGCTTTAAAGTTTGACTAACAAGATTTTCCATGATTATAAATCGAATTTGAATCAAATTAGAATTTCTTACGATGGTATTTTTGTAACCCAAATTAAAAGAGTGTGAATATTCTTGCTCCAAGGTTGAAGTTTCTCACGAGGAGGTTGAAATATTCATGTGTCGTAGGTCGAAGAGGAGATCCATACTCTGAGGCACGTGCTGGCGTCCAAGATCAGAGTCTCTCAGGAACTGAAGAGGAAGTTGGGCATCAGCGTGTGGAAGGAGATCACCGAGGACATGAATCAGGGGTTGAAAAACGTTAAGGAGAGCCAAGTGTACGTTTTTATTTCGCTATCAAAAAAGCACGCGCTTTCTCTCTGTCTCTATCTTTCACCCTCATCTTGCACGAATGGAGTCTTTGTTAGGTTTCGTCAGCGATTTCGCGTCGATTTCTCGCGAGCAACAAAGTGTTTCCGTTGTTTCGCTTTCACGTCGAACGAACGCGATTGTTCGATTTAATTAACGATTTTACGAGCCGTTTTCCAATCTCTGTTCGCGACACGCTGCCGACGCCTGGGACTCCAAACATAATTACGAATGCCAACGCGCGAATAATTGAGCGGATAGACCTATAGCTAAAAGAGCTTCTTGGCACTACAGAGACATCAAGGTTGCTAGAACTATACTCCACCGATCTATAATCAATTTAACTTAACGAACAAGCGTTCCCCAGTTTCTCTATAAAGTAAGTAAACGTTTATGGAATATTTTCCGAGTTCTTTTTATCGTTTCGAGTAGGTAGGGAACTCTTATTTTGTTTTTTTCATGCTCGCACATGTGGTCAGAGGTATGGAAAGCTTGTTGGTACAGGGTACAATGTTTAAATATCAGGATAGAATTATAGAGTGAAGCTTATATATTAAAAAAGTCCAGAGAAAATTTCTGGAAAATTAAACATGTGTAAGAACCTTCTGATGTTTGGGAATTAATATGACGTATACAGGGTGTTCGGCCACCCCTGGGAAAAATTTTAATGGGAGATTCTAGAAGCCAAAATAAGACGAAAATCAAGACTAGCAATTTGTTGATAGTGGCTTCGTTAACAAGTTATTAACGTTTAAAGTTCCGCCAGTACTGAATTTTTTTCTCGAAAGTGGGTAGGATTTCGGGAGTATGTCTTTTCACCAAAAATGATTGTAATTGACCCCCGCAACCGAAAATAATTTTTCCAGAACGATTTGAAGTTTTTGAATTTAATTGTTAATAACTTTTTAACGAAGCCTCTATCAAGAAATTGATATTCTTGATTTTCGTCTTATTTTGGCCTCTAGAATTCCCCATTAAAATTTTTCCTAGGGGTGGCCGAATACCCTGTATAACGAGTCGATAAAAGCAGTGAAAATATTTTTTTAATTAACGCTTTGATCAAATGTTGATATTAGGGAATCGAATTGTTCGCTGTGTCAACAAATTTCTATATTTTATCGCACGTTTCAATTATGTTGGTAGTAATAATAGTGTTTTTGTTGGGGGAAGAAAGGAGAATCCTGCGATCGGTTACAATAAGGAGAAACGAAACGCACTGCACAACACTCACGCTGTATATTTATCATTTATCGTATTATTTTTCGCGTACGGTGACGGTTACCGATCCTCCCGTACCCTTTTTTCGTTTATTTTCTGCTACTTTTGCCCTTCAGACACGTAGAACACTTTTCTTTGACTTTTGGTTGGGTTCTCATTCAGTTATCAGAACGTCGGGGAGAAACTCGGTCAGTTCACCAAGGCGGTCACCGAGAACACTTTGTAAGTACACAAATAATTCTGTTTTCAAAAAACAAAAAAGGCATAAGGCTCGCAAGCATCCGTATATTCATTGATATTAAAATTATACTTCGTGTGTGAACGTTTACGACCAAGTGTACATATAGGTCTTCGAATGTAAAGAAATCTATAATTACATTAAAATATACATTGTATACTATTGAACTGCTCACAAACATACATTACATACAATTACGTTTTAAGGTTATACACAGAAACAAGATTATGCGATTGCATCTTATTTTGGAAAAAAAAGATAAGGAATGTTTGCTTCGTAATGATAACGTAAATGATTTCACTTGTCTCTTATATGTACAATTATAGATTTTTTCGCATCTAAGGTTGACTTATGCTCGATAAAAAACGTTCATGCACGAAATATAATTTAAAGTCAGTAAATACATGGACGCTTGTAAGACCTATACCTGTTTTGTTTTTTAAAAATAAAAGCTAGCAAAATTACTACTAATTTTGATTAATTACGTTTTCCTTAGGATCCAATATTTCCTCCGCGACGGTAGAAAGTTAATCGTGAAACCGAAAAGACGCTTTTCCTCGCGTTTATACATTTTCCTCGCGTCGGAGAGAAATTTTGGATCGTAGTTTTCGACGCGTTATGATTTCGTTTGCTCGATTATCTCGCACCAATCTCACCGTATCGATAAAATTGATAACGCTTCAGCCAGTAGCACGCTGTAAACAGGCAAATTGCGAAAAATTAATTTCCCAATAGAACACTGATATATCAGTTTTTCGGATCGGTAAAAACGTAAGCTTTGCGTAACAACGATTGAACGATACGTAGAATGCTGTAATTAATTAACGAGAGTTCAGTTTGCGACACTTGATTACACCCAGTGATATTTTTCCTAAATTATTACTACTATGTTTACCAAAGATCAAATTAATATCTTCTATTTTTGCAAGATTATAGATGTATTTATTTTTGTTAGGATGTTAGAATTGTATATGATTAAGAAACACCCGTTTTAATAATCTCGGCAAAAAAACCAAATCAAACTAGACCTCTGAAATCATGTAACTTTTATTTCAAACATTTTTTGATATAATTAAGAGTTTCGAATTTATTCGAGTCGTTCGTTTCGTTCTAGTTGCTGCGTTTAATCAAGTGTCACGGGTTATAGTGATGGGACTGATACGATTGCATATTAATGATATTAGATAAATATACTCGAAGAATTTTCAACGAATTAAATTCTATTTTTTTAAATGGAATTACACTATATATAATAATAAATTCTATTTAACTTGCGTCCATTTTAATAGTTTCCGAGATACTCGGCTAACCAAAAATTGCAATTATAAACTTTGAATTGCTATGTCGTGTCTCGTCGCCTCGAATATTAATCCTTTCCACTCGGAATGCCAGTTATGCTGACATTAACATTCATTTCAGGAACTCGGTATGCCAGTTCCGCTGACACTGTAGAATACTATGAAATGTGAAATTTCATACATTTTTGAAACCATTAAATTTATGTACAAACGATAGAATCCAATGTTTACTTTTGACAGTGAAAAGGTAAATTTCTTGTGAAAAATTCTGTTTCGTAAGCAGAACATCATAGTTCTTATACTAAAACAACAAAGAGCATTAAATTGCAAGTAAAAATGCTAATAATCTTTATTAGAGCCAAATCTAACGGATAACAAAATACTTTGCTTTGTTTCTCGAAAATTTGCCTGTCGTATATTCGCAATTAAAATTATCAGCAAAACAGCTGCGTTATCGTCAGTACTGAATGGCGAACATAAGAGCCAACCACAGTGATATAATACAACTTGTGTCGATAAATGCAAGTAAATACTACTGTTTCATAGAAATCTTTGATACGAAACAAGATTGCAATATGAGATATCAATTTTAAAAAGTGAGATAGCGATTTGTTACTAAGAAATTATAGGCAATGTAAGTCGAAGTACTATTTGGAATTTCATAATATAAACATTGCGAGCCTCAAAGAATTTAAATTTTCTAATTGTTTAGAAAGTCCAAATTAAACACGAAATTGCTCGAAGAAGAAAATAAATAAAAATGCAAGCTTTATTCCTAATAAAAATAATACACGTGTAAATAACTATGCAAATCGTGAAGAAATCCACTCGATCTTCGATACTGATACTTTCATGTTTCAAAATGGTTCGATACAAAATGGTACTTTTTCATTTGGTATCTATAGTTAATGGTATTGGTCCCATCGCTAAGTGTGTGAAGAAACGCATGATGCAGTATCATCCGCTTTATTCATTCTCGAGTCCTAACCGAACCATCAGCAACCACGGACCATCTGACCTTGCTTGGACAAACGTTTCGTTAAAATAAATATACAATGTCGCCTGCTATAGATTCCAGAAGACAGAATCCGTCTTCAAGACCACGGCTGAGAAGACGACTAGCATTTTCGGTGGTTTTGGAAGTGGACTGTCCATGAAGTTGGGCCAAATGCGCAACTCCGACAGTTTTCGTTCGTTGGAGGAACGAGTCGGGTCTGCTTACGAAAACATGAAGGTACTTAATGATTTACCGTTGGACAAGCAACGAAGAAAAATCTAACTAAAATTTAAATACAAGTCCCCGAGGAAATGTACAAAACAATTAATGAATACCTGAAGACTCTAGACAACACAAGACAGTTTGAAAAGATAATTAATTGAATTTTCAAGCTCGTACAAAAGTTACCTTGTTCAGAAATAATTGGTAAAATTGTGATAGATATAAGAATACAGATCTTTTTGTCAAGTTAGTTTAGTTAGTACAAATCTAAAAAGGAAACTAGTTGGATTTTCAAGCTCGTCCAAAAGTTGTGTGTTCAGAAATGACTGGAAAAATTGTGGTAGATATAAGAACACAGATCCTTTTATTTGATCATGCGTGTGGTTGTTGCTGTCAAGTTAGTTGGTGTGAATCTGTATGCTGAAGACTGAAGATTCTCGAAACTGTGTGTAGGGTTGGTGATATTATTTAATGGAGAATTTGCTATTTTCAGACAAAGGTTGTGCCTTCGCGGTCCAGTTCGATACAGAGCTTCGACGACGCTCTTCGGGAATCGGAGTCCGCGAGACGTGCATCCGCGGCACCGTCAGCGACCAGCCCGACCATTCCCGAAGACAAGCTCCTCTCTTAGAGCTGGCACTCGAATCCACATCGATTTCTGCCTCTTCTCTGCGTAACATGCTGACGCGTCGGTCCGCGATGCCAATGTATCGCTCTATGCTACTACTATCACTTTCTACCGCATTGCTATAATCAGGGCTAAGCGATATTCTACAATCGAACGTATATTAAAATCGATCGGGACAAGAACCACGGGAAGACCCTTCGAGTTCTCCGCGAGACTCGAATCGTCGATGTATCGAAGACTCGAACAATCGACGACATAGTTAAAATTTATATATACAGCGACATTATGCTTTTCTTTTCTTTATCGCGTAACGCAACGGGTTCGTTTAAACTATGCGTAGCTTTTAGGATCTTTTGGTTTCGTTGAATTTCCTTTCTCGAACGACGCGAGAGAGGAAATTTTCGTCGACTACGTTTTCTTTTTCTCTCGGGCTTCGTAAGGTGCAGGATTCGTTCGTTAGATCGGTGATTTCTTTTGTTGGCAAAAGATTTTCAGTCGGGCTGTCATGTTACCCAAGAAGATGGCGATTGCTACCCTTATTTTATCGAACTTATTTGCACTATAGCAGTTTTTATAACGAATAATAATATATCGTTGATACGTACCTTAACATTTATTTGCGTTGCAACCTGTTTTCGCACCATCGATTCGTGAAAAGTAGGCACACGCTTTGATAGATACTTACTGGTGGCGTTTTTTTTTCTCTCGGACATCCCCCGTCGAACTATCGATACTCTACGTCGAAACGATACTTCCGTATATTCCTACGAAACAGTCTACGCTCGTATAAGACTCGTGCTTCGACAATACTGTCCGTTCCGTGTGATACAAGAGCATCGATTTCTATCGTGGTTTCCTTAACGATAATTTGCATCCCCCGCGAGTGTATCGTCGAAATTAATTTATACAATTATTCACTTTCGATTGGACAATTTTCATCGTCATCAAAATTCCAAAGTTTTTTTGTCGCTGTCGCCCGACAATTAAATTTTTCGTTAGCAAGTTGTAATATAAAGAATTGAGAAACGTTTAGCCGCGTGAAAGTTATAAAGAGGGTAAGAGTGACTTTATTTTAAATATTCGAATCGCAAACCCCCGCCTTCTAATCGTACATTGACCAAAACAAAAAAGAAAGAAAAAAAAATGCAAGAAATATTTTTTCCTGAGCTCTATAACGAAAGTACCTACGTGGCACGGATGCTCGGTGACTGGAAGCGCGATTGCTTTTCATAATATGTAAGACACTACGTAAAATACACGTATAAACCCACGAATCTCTGGTATATTTATCTTACAAGCTGCGTACACAAGCGACAAAGCGTTTAAGAAGCTATGTGTCATTTAAACTCGATACAAATCCAACAAACGTGTCGAACCTGCGCTCGTAATCGTCATCGACGACCTGCTACACAATCTACTTATTCATATTGGTGAATAAATTATTTTAAGAAATGCCATACGTGGAAAGTGATTTTCTGTCCTTGATTTACGCGCTCGTATCGGCGATATGCGCTTTATTCGTATTTATGGAAATTTAATAACATGTTCCGCAACGAAAGTTTAAATCACTCTTGTCCTTTTTCCCTCGATAGAAATAAATTTTCCTTATGTATGTATAATTCGCTCGTGTTTATGAAACTTTAATAATATATTATTCGCTCTTTTCCATTTTTTCCCCCTCGACTTTTAATTTATTCGTATTTATGAGCATTTAATAATATATTATTTATGGAAATTTAAATCGCTCGTTTCCTTTTCCTCTCTTTCAAAACTGTTTTCAGTGAAATTGAAAACATTTTTCCCATTAATACAACTTATTCGATCGATCGTAATTGCAAGAATACTGTTCAGAGCGAAGAATATATTACTAAGCTTCGATGTTCTTTTGTTTTTATATTTCAATTGCATTCTCTAACGTACAGTATAAATAGAAACAAAGGAAAATTTTTGAAAACCTTCCTGCTTTGGAATTCCAGTTTTTCATCCGCAGGAAATAATTTATTTAAATAAAATGCCAAGTAAAACTTTACCGTCTCATGTATTTCTGTGCAAATTTATTTCTCCGTTCTAAGCAGCAGGTGAAAAAAAATTGTGTTTCTTGAAAAGTGTTTAATCTGTTGTTTCTTAGAAGAAGCATATAAAAGATTATTAACTGCAACAATAAACTAAGCGGACAATAAGTGAAACAAAGAAGGTAAGTTCCGTTACGTTTTCTAATGAATCTTGTTGTACGTTGGAGTTTTTCCATGTAACCTTTTTTTTTTTTAAATTCAATTATGTAACTTACCTTGCTCAACCAGGATCGTAGACGTATCCTTCTATGAATAATTAAGAAGTTCGCGATAAAACGAGACTCTGGATCTCGTCGCGAAGCTTACCAGCTAAGAGAGGATGACTGGATGGAATAATCGACGATGGACAATCACACACGCTTGATATTAAAAAAGGAATTGGTCAACTACTTTATTGCCATTCTGCACGTGGTACAAAACATAGTTCGGGCGCGTACGAGCGCGCTTAAGTACAAAACAAAAACGATCCTCTACGAGTAGTCTTCTCCAGCTGCATGGCGAGAGCAAACAAGTGAAAAGGATAGAAGAGAGAAGAAAGTAAGAATAAGAAAAGAGCGAAAGTTGTGGCGGGTAAAGAAAACGGGAGAAAGAGAGCTGTGTGTTAACATTACATGCATACGTATGTATACATGTATGTGTATACATACATATATATATATTCGTACATAGATCTGTGTATCTGTATATGTATAGAAACATGTTAACAACATAAAATGTAATTATTCACATAACACAATAATCCGTGATCTATAATATTATAACGATCTGGTTTTGTACTGGATAGGCCAACACATACGTTTCCTATATACATAGTCGGGACTCTTTTAAACATTCGTTTCGATAATCTTTATTTAATTAAAATAAAAAAAAAAATAATAATAATAATAATAAGAAGGATCTATCATTTCCTTAGTTATATAGCGAGACGAGCTTGGTTCGTCGCTTTGCTCGGGCTCCGTGCAGGCCCCTTGAGTATTATTTATTTATTCGTTAATTTATTTATCATTTCGCTTGAAAATATCTCTTTACGGATATATTTCGTTACCATGGTAACCTTGGAATTGGGTTCGTCACCTTAACAAGGGCTAACAACACCGTCGCTATTGCTATCGTCTAATATTAAAGTCGTACCATCTAGAGAAGTAGTGTAAGAAGAAAAAAAAAAAAATATAAATATATTTATATATATATATATAAAAAGAAGGGGAGTAACATTAAATTAAGAACGCAGTGTAGAGTAATTGAAAGGGATTATCGTATAATACAACGGTACCTTGAGTATTATTCAACAAGAACAAATCGGCGCGACGGCTGTCTGAACGTATCGTCGATCGAATCGCGATTAAAACAATAATCATTCTTTCCATCCTTAAAATTACGTTTAGTGATCGTCGTTTGATGCATCTCGGTTTAGTTGGGTTTCGTGTCGAAAAGGAATTCGTCTCGAACAACCATTGAAAATTTTCTTTCTCTGTTCGTTCCTCGAGGTTTCCGAAGATCTTAGGATGCAATCTAGCAGCCAAGGAATCGAAAAGTCAAGTTCCCAAAGAACCCGGTACCATTTTCATTTCGAAGTCTTGAGGTTTTAAAATACTGAAGAATCATTGTATCAATGATTTTTTAGCATAAAGACGAACCGAGTTAAAGCAAAACAATTTCGAGTCCTGAAAACAGCTTCTTAGATTCTCCGTTATCAATAATCCTATTCGTTGTATATAGTAACAATTTTATGGCAGAGATGGGCAAAAATCTTTTCCAGATAAAAATTTCAGTTATAGAAATATTTCATAGCAAATAAGTGAAAATGAAATAAAGGTTTGTTTGTCTTTGTTCGACGTTAGCGCGACAGATTTCGTTTGTTCGACCGCGATGGATCCGTATTTCAGGGCCAAGAGGACGCGCGTTGACGCGTTTATGGCGACGACGAGCCTTACTTTTTACGATAATAAATTTCAGCTATTATAGTCGGCCCGCGACATTATCCTCGTTTACCCGATTCAACCGTGGTGACCTTTGCACGTGAACGTTGCACCTTTCCGCGCAATCTTCCATCTACGGAGACCATTGTTGTATCTCATGCCTCGTGTTTACGGAGAGACGGGGGTGTGCCACACCTCCGTTCTACCTTCAGAAGGTTAACGCGCTGTAGCGGTATTAGTCAACCACAATGCGGCACGGATGCCGAGGCGCTGAAAAATCTCAGGACTGTGCATGTAGCTGGATAATTCTCCTTGAAGTTTCGCTCGGTACCTAAATTTCAACGGACAATGAGAGAAAGCGCCAATTCACCGTGTCGCGAAACTATGAAACCATCCTAAATTTTACGGTTTTCAAAAATAAACTTTTATCGCGCCTTGCAAGGTAGCTGCCTGAATAACACACGCTTGACATAGTTTTCTTTTTTTTTTTTAACATTAAGAAAACAATTTCATAAGATAATGCATCGAGATCACCGGAAAGACATTTGTCGTAACTCCAGATTTCCGATTTTATTATACAAGAAACAGTATTATCGATCAGGACTTTCCACTGATTTATGATTCATCTGCTCGTAAACATAGAGATTTAGAAAATGATCGAAGACAGGATTTCTATCGAACCTTTTCACTGCCACGGGTTCTTTCGAATGGCACCAATCCCTATTTATGCTTGAGATTCTTGCGCGTATTTTCTCTCGACTGAAATCTCAATTTCCTAGTTTCCTTAGGATTAATCGATAAAACTTGTTCGAAATTATCTTTCCCGCTAAGTACGCGCGTTTATAGACATGCTCGGTTTTACCTAATGGAATGCAAAATCGTAATAACTGAATAAATCAAACCCTCGAACGATTAAAGAGTGCATTTCTAGCCAGAGTGAGGTATTTATTCGTCGAATCCTAGCAAGAACTATGAAAAATTACCAATGGTGCCAAATTTTCATCAAAACGAAAATAAAAAATAATTTTCTAAAAATTGCTCTGAATATTCTAACATTTTAAATAACTTTTCAGGAATTAAACGAAAATGGCCGCCTAGAAGCAAGCTACGTTCTTCAGCGTCTAAGGTACAGTGAGTTCTGTTTAATTTGAAATATAACCGAGGCAGCCCTCTATTTTTGGACTAATCTTTGTTCTCCGTGCGATACAATTGTTTCCCATCGTTTGGAAAATACCGAACTGCGTCATCCAGCCCGATGTGTGCCACACATAACGATCGTCGGGTTACGCGAAATCGGCGGATCGATTACAGGCGCAATTTCTCGGCGTGTACGGGCCTAACAGCGATTAGAAGCCGGGCGGGTCGTAATCTGATTTTAAATTGGTGAAAGCCGCGGCACCGGTGACTTTAAACACCGGTTGTGTCCCTTATAAGGCCATGCTTCATCATATCGTCCCGAAGAAGTATATCGTTGTTCGTCTATCAGCGTGGTTCCAGCCAGTGGCGGATCTAAACTTATTAGGGACCGAAGCTAATCGATTTCAGGAGTTCTTTTTCAAATTTTTCCACGATAGGTGAAAAAGTGGCGTTATTATCATCCAAATATATCTATCCCATTAGTTCTCTACTCGACAATAGCAATTTTTTAGCGTTAATACGACGGTGAACTATCAGTGATAGATTGATAAATGTAAAGCAAATTCTGTTAATTGCAAAATTTAATTCAAGTCTAGATTTCCAGAGAATAATTCTACACGATGTCTATAAAAGTATCGATCGATTTGGTAAAAGATTCCACTGTTTTGTGCAATTTGAAAATTCTAAATAAAATTAAAAGATAAACAAAGCAAATAAAATTTTCTTTTCCGGGCAGTGGTTAAATTAAGAAAAATTAACGAATCTTTCGGGGATCGTTTCTACGTGGAAGTTCGAAGCCGAAGCTTCGTTAGCTTGGCGTTAGATCCGTCCCTGGCCCCAGCCAACACGATTTAGAGCCCCCTTAATCACGGACGCTGATTGCCCCGCGCCCTACCTCGCGAATAGGCCCCGATGACGTTTTTTCTGCCGTTTTCGCTCGGTCCATTAATTAGAGCACCGGTGATTCACGGTCTTCCTTTCCTCCTTTCCTGTTCAACCAGGTCAGATCGGGGCTCGCGGCGCGCCGTCGTTGCTCGATTACGGGAATCGGGCGAACGTCGGCGGAGGAATTGCAGAGTACCGCCGGAAACGGAGACCTCGTTGAGACTCGACGGTGTGTTTAGTTTTTGTAGAAAGTTTCTCGAAATTGTAGTTCCTTGTACTTTCGTTGATTTCGCGCGATAGCCACGAACGAGCCGTTTTCCGAGTGTTTTTTAAATAACCTATCGATCAACGAGACGCCCAGGCTAATCATTAACTTCGTAGCAAATAAACTCGCTGCTCCCTTAAATTTCGATAGAATCGTTTAAAAAATTCATAGTCACCTTAACTCTTTGCACTCGGAGACTTTTCTTCGATTTACTACTAACTCAAGCACACTTTCTTACGAAATACTCCAAGCAAACATATTTTTTTTTACATTCTTCGCTTATGTATTTTGTCCTGTGTAATCACTTTAAAACAACAATGTCGTTGTGTTTCCTTAGAGGGGACAGCCGAATGCAAAGGGTTAATATCCTGTAAACGGATAGGTTATTTTAAAAATACCCCTCTATATAGATTTTCATCGAACAAAGACTTATGAAACGATCCAATGCGAGCTGAAAGAAACTTTGACAGCTTCGTGGCGAATTCGACGCGCAGATCCCAATTTGTGCAAATAGAAACGAGTCTACGGATATTAAGTATCCGTCGCGCGAACCAAATAAGGCCCTTTTCCCGCGCGCGTAGCAGCAATTTAAGAACGAGTCAATTACCGAGCGGCTAGGATCGAGTCGCCTGAGCGTCGATCGAATGGAATTGTGCTACGTTGACTTTCCGATTGGCGTGTTCGATCACGGTGGTTCGGCTTAATTAATGCGATAAAGAGATATCGGGACAAGATATTGTTGTCGCGATAACGTATGAAAATACTGCCTAACGATTACGATAATTCAGTGTTCCGTGGCTGCTAATTATGCGCGGGCTTAATTAGAATATTTATACGTCGATATGTTAAGGTTGTTTCCTGGAACTCCCTCCCGGCACTTCGAGATTTATATCGGTCGCGTCTGGAAATTCGTATTTCCTTTCGTGTGTTCGCGTTTCGTAGTTTGTTTTCTCTCTCTTTCCTTTTTTTCGATCTCGTTAACATCGTTCAGGAAGTCGCGGTACCTGGCCGTCCGGTATTCGCGACGGTGCGCCTCAAAATGCTTTCTGTGCCAACCGCGAATGAGCATCGATCAATCGCGGAAGAATCATCGCGCGACTAATTACACGGAATAGACGGTTGAAACAAGAATAGTCCAACACGTTTTCGACACGATAATCTCTTTTCTCCTACGATTAGATTGTAGAATTCACGAGACGTGAACGACGCAAACAGTTTAGAGCGTTCTCCAAAATGGAGTCTCAATTTCCAAGTAGAAACTTCATTTTTTTTTTCATGCACTGACGAATAAGAAAGGTCATTTTACAGCACAATGATTAAAAACTCTACGCTAAGATTGGGATTATTTTCTTTTAAATAATTGCCAAATACAATTCGAACACTTTGTGCAGTAATCGAGTACCTGAATATTCATAACGTTTGAATATTACGTTTTTTTTTTGCAAACTCTATTTTCATTTCAGATGTTTTATTAGTAGACTACGGGATATTTATGCACATGCATATATTCATAGAAAACAGATGGAAAAGCGGGATTTAGACTGAAACTTGTTTCGTCATTAGGGGCTATTAAAAATGTGTTCCTTTTTATTTTGCATGTTATGAATAATGGATATGTTTTGCGTGTCTAAGTTAAATGACACTAATCTATCGCCTGTTTCGGACCTCGTAAAACTCAGATACTGGGGGACAGTATCGTCATTTTCCTTCCTCCTATCCAATCTAAACGCAACAAATATTTTTCAACGACTCCTGACGTATTCAAATTTACAAAAAAAAACGTTTCAATCAAACGTATGGCAGTATCGCGAAACAATTCTCGAATATACCATTTGTTCGGTAATCGCCGTAACCAGTCGTCCCTCGACAACGCGTCAATTTCCACGAGGTATGTTATTATCGTGTTCATCCATCTTGAATATTTTTCTCCGCGAACTCGCGTTATTATTATTTTATCCGGCTTGTATCCTATGCCAATTCTAAACGGAGAAATAAACTTTATTCGCGCGTTCGAACGGAAAAATGATAATTTCGCTCGTGGTGGGGTGAGGGGGATTAACAAGGTGCCTTGATGGCGTCTATCTTCGAAGATTGACTGAATGAAAGACGCACGCGAGTCAGCTGCGATCACGATGGGTTCGACTAATGGCGAGACTCGAAAATTACAAGTTGATAACACGCTATCGAGCGGAGTTATATCGCGGAAAGCGGCTAACCAAGGCAATCAACCGGCAACACTTTCTTGCCCGCCAAGTTAATTTATCGTCCTTTGGCGAGGAGCATCGTTTTTCTCGATGGCCCGGCGCGCACTGATGGAGCCGATGAAAGGATCAAAGAATTTCCCGTCGTTAATGCAACGAGATATCAAACGGGCCTAACGGGCCGTCAGGGGCCTCGCAGTCGTCATCGTGGCTTTAGTTGTAAATTGGCTACGCGTCATTAATATCAGACTCGGCGAATTACCACATCACCCTTGGATAACGCGCTGCGACCGACGAACGAGAAACGATAAATGCCAGAGCGACTAATCGACTCCAACGGCCGTGGATCGTTCGGATGTTAACACGTTTGCTACCGCCACTCTAAATCCTTTTTCATCGGCTGTCGTTCTGTCGGTACACTTTTAGCGTTTCAATTAATGTTATCGATAAGGTTATTGTTGCGCGATAACGTCGTCCTGCATATTTTATGATTTCTAATAACTATGAATTACCAGCTACGCTCAGAGTGCCAGGAATCTCTTATCGTGTGGCAATTTCCAGATCATTTCATAAGTCTTCGTCCATTTTATGCAATAATACGTTTTTATTACCGCGTACGCGCGGATACGAGTTAATGTTTACATTCTGCTGTTCCGTTTCAATGGCGCGTTAAATTTTAATACGTTCTCGGCGCGAACGACGGGATTCAGCGAGTGGACACGGCATCGTGGATACAGAAAAGCCATATTTTTCGCTAGATAAATAAAAGATAATGGTTAGACCCTCCGCGTTGGAGGAAGCTCTCGGTCTCAGAAATCGAAGAGTCGATGAAAGAATTCTGTCTTTCGATCAGCGGGGAAACAAAACGATCGAGGAAGAACTTGTAGACTGTTCTTGGACAAAAATGGACTCGCGAAGCTGTTAATTAACGTCCAGGTTATCTCGAAACGTTCTAAATGGAATGATGGAAGGGAAGAGCGTCAGGAACGCTTGGAGTTTATCGTCTGATCAGCAATTACCTTGACATTATCCTCGGGAATCGGTTTGAGCTTCGGACGATAAAGTGTTATTGATAATATTTCGCGATGAGAAACGGTAAACGTATCTGAAGCTAATCCTAGAGATCGGTAAGGCTTTCTGACGTGCGAGAGGCGTTATCGGTTCCCTCGAGCGTTTCGCCGGCCTTTCTGCTGCAGATGTAGTTCGTAAAACTGACTAATGATACCGGTAAACGTCGAGAAATCCACAAGATCGATGGAAATTTATCTGAAACCCATACTTCCAGTCGTTCTGTTATCCTCGATGGGATTGTGCGATGCTTCCGACAAAATCACGCGCGAACAAAGCGATAAAATTGTCGTTTATTCGTTTTCTTTCTGAAATCGTTAACTATACGAGCATTTGTTACAGAATCTTTCGAATCTTTTATGGAATTAAATTAAAAACATCATTCTAATAGGAAGATTGTTGTTACAGGTAATTTCGATGCCTGGTAAGAATCATCGACGATCTGGAGATTTCAACGCGCGGTGAGAAACACAAACGACGATCTGGAGATTTCAACGCGCGGTAAGAAGCACAAACGACGATCTGGAGATTTCAACGCACGGTAAGAAACACCATACATATTCTGTGGCGATTTTAACGTGTGATAAATTTACCATTAAGCAAACCCAATCGAACAGTTCAGTTTGATGGTATCGAGAACTAATTCATAGTAGTTGAATGACTTCTATTGAGCGTCTTTCTGAAACTGAAATTTAAACATAAATCGAAAAATTTTGCATACAGTACGAACCATGATATTAATACGGAAGAGAGAGTTAACGATCAAATTAATTTGGTACTCGTTCATATGTACAAGAAGAAATTGTTTGAAATTGTCTACATTCTTGGTGCAATCTTGTGTACCTCTCGATGAACCGTTATGGGATAGAATTTCCGAGTCGTGAACAGTAAATTTTCAATAACCGATAAAGCGAATCGGTTCCATTACGGCTGTGAATAAAATTCGTGCCATTTGCGGTCGAACGTAAGTTAGACTCTGAGGTTAGTGCTACTTGTGCCACCACGAATGTATCGTAGATCAGATTAGACTGATCTACAATCATGGCAGCCTATAAACTCGAAGGTAACCGATACACTCGTGAGCATCTTGATAAACAGTGTTGCTCGAAAGATAACAATGTTCGAATCTTATTGGTAGTTCCGTTCTCCGTTATTAGGGCAACGTGGAAGCGTTGTGTTCGAAGAAGTTCGATTTCGAACTGGATTTTTCAAGATAATCGCATTCTTCGTAACGGAATAATGCCAAATTTGGAATGGCGCACCCAACAGAAAGTAGCAACCTGTGGTCGCACATAAAATTAGTACGATTTGCGGTTAGAAAATTTTCCTTGGCGCGTTGCCCAACTTCAAAGTTGCTGGAACGATAACGATAGAAATTTAGTTCTCTGGGTTGCATGTCTCGAATCGATTCGATTGCAAGAATACAGATGATTTGCTACGATTCGATAATTTTGATTGATTCTTTGGATCTTTTAGTCACGAATAATAGCGTCAAAGTCATATACGGGATAATTTTATTAGGAATAATAAATACGATCCGCGATCGAATCGTAAACCGATTTTCAATTATTATAACAGTATAGCAAATAATTTCTGGTGAAATGGGATCCCGTAGAATTCGAGTAATAACCGCGAAATAATTTTACTCAACTGACGCTTTCAGTCGGTGATAATTTTCAGGAAAAACCCAAGTCCGCAAGTTGCACTAATTTTGCGGCCACAAGTGGAGCGTCCGCGAATAACATCGCCCTCCAGAATCCGCTAAATCGTTCGCCTAACCGCAACTGCTACCAGTTTTCCGCGACCGCAGTAGGAACGACCAAAAATAGTCCGATGTCCTTTGCAACAGAAAATATTTAAGAAATACCTCCCATGTACAGTTCGCGCGCGAAAGTTCGAACAATCGATGAAACGATCGAAAAATCCTTGGAAACTTTAATCGACGTCGAAACACTCGCGGGCATCGATGTCGAACGAAGTGTGAAAAGAAATTCCTCGTCCAGGGGTCAAAGTAATCTTGCAACCACAAGTGGAGCAACCGCGAATAACGAAGCAACACCGTCCATTTTACCGAAATTCTTTTTCTTCCTCTGAATGCACGTCAGTCTATTTTCGAGAAATTCATTAAATTAATTAACTGGTCCCTTTCGCGGTGAAACTTTTTCCTGGAAAATTATATTCGAAAATATTTAACACTGGTAACGGGGATTTTGTACCTATTTTGACGCGGAACATTTACGAAACGGTACTTTTAATTAATTCTCGAGATCGAAGGGTGTGTTCGAATGCAAGATATGGAAGATGAAGAGAAATTTTGACCGTAAGTGAAACAAATCGGTGCTTGGTCGGTTAAAATCAGGCACTCTCGAGCATGATTATCACGTTTTCTTGGATAATGCGCTGGGTCTGAAGTCATCCGAGGCAAGAAGCGATAAACGTCGTGTGCGACTAATCCAGGTGATCATCCCAGCAAGGCTTTCGAGTAGAATTTATTGTACGCCGCGGGACGTCTCGTTTTTCTCGCTGCCGCTTCGCACGCCGAACTATGTGCGTAATGCATGCACGTAACGCAATATCGCGCCGCGGCGAGCAACGTGTAATTACTCCTAACAATCTTAAGGCTCTCTCTAAAACTCTGACCTCCGCGATGCAACGTTAGTTTCGCGCGCTTTTCCCCTGTGGTCAGGATCGGGGAAACGTTTTATTCGGTACTATACGCGAAGAAAAACAAACACAGGACTCCATTTCTGTAATTAAATTTCTGTAGTTAAAAAGTTCGAGATTTTTGTGCAGATAAGAATTTTGCGTATCTCTGTGCTCTAAATTGTAAAGTGGAAGGGACTGAGTACTGAGTAGGATTTTCTTAATTATGGCAGGAGAACGTTTATTTCAGTTGCTATTATCGGAACGAGCAAATGTTGGTACGCAGTTTTTTTAAATTGCGATAAAATCCCAATTTTTCTCATTTTGGCACTTCCACTCTATAATTGTATTTTCCGGGGCACCTTAATAAATTATTGCCTTTTTAGGAACTCATAAATGAGCAAATTACTTTTTAGTCTACAGTTTTTCCCCCGCGTTTCGGAGAAATTTTAAATCAACGACCGCGAATCGTTCTTCTAATTTCGATTAATTAAAATACCAATCGGGAATTTCTTTAAACTGCTTCGCCACTTTCATACCGTGGTCTCGATTTCCCTGCGTTGCACAAAGAAATGCACATATCGCTTCGTCCTTCGACGCGAACGGCGCACCGTTAATTGGAAATCAAACTTTACGAGCGAGTATATAAACGCGGTATTAACGAAGATAGTCATTTCTCGCGTCGATCTCATCACAAGGGCTCGATAAAAAAAAAAAGAAGTCAGCCAAGTGCCACGGAATTTG
Source organism: Colletes latitarsis (assembly GCF_051014445.1). Taxonomy (NCBI): domain Eukaryota; kingdom Metazoa; phylum Arthropoda; class Insecta; order Hymenoptera; family Colletidae; genus Colletes; species Colletes latitarsis. Next base: position 18,371,287 of record NC_135135.1, on the reverse strand, counting down.
AGTGGGGGGGAAAAAGAGTGCATCGATCGCGGGATTCACGACTTCGATCGTTTCGCTCGTGGCTTGTGAAATTTAGCACGTTGAATTCCACGTATTTTTAAACTAAATACAATTTTACCTATTATTTAACATCTTCTACGTGTACATAAACCCCTTGAGTTGGCTGTGCAAACTCAACTTCGACGATCGTTAAAATATTAAAATCATTTAGATTCTATATTCGAGAACAGATTGGGCGATAAAAATTTAACAACGTTAGTTTTACTTATAATAATATTGCGTGACCGATCAAACGGTCCAAGCAAGTACGCTTGAAAATAAATCAAATGCATCTTTTCGTTGTAAAATGACAAAACGTTCAAAGACAAAAGTCTCTTATCGTTGTGCTAAATTTTCCCTCGTAAACAAACCGGTCTCGGAGCCTGGAGTCAAACAGTTTCGAACGATTCGACGCGCCTCGAAAATCAAATTTTCATCTCGCAGGGTTAAGAGTCACGAGCAAAAGTGTTAAGCGTACTCGTAACCGCGCCGACGTGATTAACAAGGGGTATAATTACACATTCCTGCGCTTATGTTGGCTTCCCGTTTACGATTTGGCAAGGAACGTCGTGAGAAACCCGCAAATACGATCGCTGCAGCAAGACAGTTTCGCGTTAAGGGAACAGAAAAGGGTTTACTTAATACTCGTGTTCAGACTTATTTCTAAGGCACCGGTAACGAGGATCGAGATAATGGACGAAAGAACGAGCGAACATATTAATATCCGTCCTTCGGTGTAATTAATGAAATCCGACGCGAGTGTTGGAAACGAACAGCGCGGTTCTTCCGGTCATGAATCTCGCGCTTAGGTTTTCCAAACCGGTTGGCTTGGACGTCGTGAAATAAGGGCCAACGACGTAACGATTATTCGTGCAATAATATGCACATCGTCAATATAACTGTTTCAACGGCAATTGTTAAGTGTTGGGGTTGTGTAATCGGTGGAACGAATACAGCGAGTCCTCGAGTCCGATATTCGTGGGATAGGCATTTGTATCTTTGCTCAAAATAAATAAAGTTTGCTTCTCTTTAGTTTTTTTTATAGTGGAATAGGTAAGGATCTTAACTTTGTTTAAATTTTGTTAGAAAGATTGATATTTGACAATTGACTCTCAGATCGTACAACGATCTATTAATTTCGTGTGGTCCGTTGAATATCCTTGTTGGATACAAAGTTTTAAACAAGGGTTTTCCATAGTGATAGCAATCTGTTGGCCGTAGAGTAGATTCTAGACTTTAAAATTGTCTGCACCCTGCAGTTTCTACGAGATCGTGATATTCGTTTCACCAAGTATACAACCCGACATATGATATAACTGTGTCGACGTATAGCTCGACAAGTTAAATAAAATCCTTGGATTCGGTTCGATCTCGGTCTTCGTCATCCTTCCCTAACTACTTTGAGATAGAATCAAATGACACCAGGATAGTTAGGCTACAGGCCTCTAGGGTATTGTTTAATCACCTGCTCTCCATCACTCGCTTATCCACGCTCGAGTCATTACCTCAGGGATCTTATTAACCCTGGAATACTATAGCTAGGTACTACATTCCTACTCATTTTTGCGATGGATTCATTTACAATTCTCATAAAGTACGTTTATGCTCTGATTCTCAATAGATCGTAAAGTTTGAAAACTATTTGCGCTATTCGGTAACTGCGTGCTAGTGAAATAATTTTTCCGAGTCACTTAATCTCTACTTTTATCGATTTTCATGGGTGGATTTCGAGATCATTTCGTCACCGGTGTGTCGGAGTATGAAGGCTTTCTAGTTTTGTCTCTATGATATTCTAAGCTTAATACTTGTAGGTGTAATATTGCTAGGTTGAACTTGTCGAGCTATACGTTTCATTGTAAAATGAATTCTTACGTCTATGACCCTTAAAAAGCTCGCGTCGAACGAGCTTTCGGCTAGAGTCACTCAGGGATGTTCGATTTCTGGGATCTTCGGTCTTATGCAAGCAAATTTACATAATTTTATACACGTTTCGATTCAGTGCTATAAAGATAAAGGGGGAAATGTTAGTTTCACTTAAAAAATCTCTTTCACTATACTCGTTTACATTTATTTATTCTAATCTTCCGTAAAGACATTTCTGTTTATAGCACCGACGACTTCAACGATTCCAAAAAACTATATAAATTTGTTTTACATGAGATCGAAGATTCTACAAGACCACAAGCCATTGCATTTTGTATTCAATTTTAGGGATGTCCGTTCTGGCGAAATAACATTTACTATTTTTAATTTCTTAACTTCGATTAAAGATCGATTCCTCTGCAAGAATCGAGCATCCCTAGAATCGACGCCGCTCTCGGCGCTTCGATCGTTTACGAATGCACGAACAGGGACAAGAAATTTTTCCACGGTGCTCGAGGAAAGTTTGCGAAATTTCGGGATCTAGGTGCGTTTCGAAGGTTAAAATTCTTCGCAAAATCGGCCGTCGAGAACGTTTTCGGCTTTCATTTTCTTACGAATAACAGACGCCGAGGCATGCGAGCGCCGCCAACAGAACGGACGCGCGTACTCGCGTGTCTTCGCGCGTTGAGTATGTATCTAAATCACAGCTCGTGCTACTAATTACTTAAAACGTTATATACCTCTTTCTCGATACTCCGATACTTACCGATTCTATGTTACTTCCGTTAATCTACTATGTGGTGTGTATACATACGTACATACATACACGTGTACGCGTATATGTATCTATGTGTGTAGCTACACGTATATATATATATAAAAAAAAACATAATAAAAGAAGATGAAAGAACAATGAAAAGAAGAATCATTCGTATAAAATATCGTTAACGTTAATATCTCATAGTGGTATTTAAATATCGTTGACCGTGCGCGATCGTCGTCGACGTGCTCGTTTCTCGTCGGACGGCAATAAGTCGTCTTAGGAACAACAATTTCACCGGGTCGCCTGGCGCGGAATGCAGCCACCGTCGATCGACGATTCGACCGATTAATTACGAGTAGTAGAAAAATAAATGACGACTGCTCGGTCGTCCGCTTTAGGTTACGTTACCACGTGAATTTATCGACGGAACGACCGCATACGTAATAATATCAGTTCGACACTCTTTGCTACGCGCGTCGTCGATCCGGGCTTCCGTCTGCGAGCAACGCTTGCACAGAAATTAAAAGTGTCCCAATGTTATCGGTCGAAGCTTCGAAGCTTCCACTCGCACCTTACAGCCGGAAATCCAGACCGACGACAGGAACAACTGCCGTGGAAGCCTTGGGAACTTAGTCCTAACGTGGATAAATTCACGGTGCACAGTACCACCCGCTTGTATGCCACCTATTTCTCCCCGGATAGGCGAGCACCTTTGCTGGAAAATCGAAATTTTGTATATTTGTCGTTGCATCGGGGTTTGAGTATCCTCGATGGATCCACGATGTTCTCCAGATTGAAACTGAGACCAAACCCTTATTATGATTATTTTATTTAAATAGAAATTTAAATTTTTTATTCCTTCGGAGATACGAACAAAGAGAACCACTTTAGAATCATTTAGACCAAGATGAATACTATACATTATCTACGACTCAGACACCACTACATTTGACAAAAAAACATTCTATAAATAATATACCATCGATAAAGATAAAATAAAACTCGACAGACACGATACAAAAATTGTGCTAAGACACACTAATAAATAGACAAGAACAACAAGTTTAAAAAACACCTTTACTTCTCAACTGTATTTCAACATCTTATTAATCATAAAAGGGTTAAAAATATCGAAAACAAGGTCGTGTTTGGACTCATTTTCATAGGAAAAACCTCGCCGATCCGTTGGTAATACTGTCGTAAAGATGCAACAAAAAATGTAGATATTAAAATTTTCATCCAATGGATGCCCCGTCGCGCTTTGATTCGCTCGCTGTCGACACATCCTGTTCGCTCGTCCCTCTCGAACGGTACATGCGAGTCTCGTGACAGAAAAATCGATTCCTGGAAGGATTCCCAGCTCCTCTGGAAACGCACGATCGAGCGTAACCGGCTCTGGTGCATAGAAGCGGGCGTCACTGCGATTCGTTAGCGGCTCCGTGGACGGTTTTCTGCGTTCTATCGATAGAATCCTCGTTACGCGCGAGGCAAGGACGGAGACACCGGAGGGAGAAGAAAGCCTTCGCGGAATTCGCGGCGCGACGAAAGCCCGCGCGTAACTCGTGGAATAAATTATCAGCGAATCCCGAGGGGACCTCGCGGATTCACCGTTGGCGCTAATATTCGTTCTAGGACGAGTGGGTCGATCGCGAGACGAAGCTCTCAGCTGCCGGGCTGTCTGACGTCAGTCCATAGACGCATCGATCTCGCAATCGTCGCCATTAGTCATGGGTTCGCTCTGTGACCGGGTTCTAACCTCGTTGATCGTAAATCACTTCGCTCGGCTCTCTTAGCGAACGAAGTCTCTAAACATCGGAAGAAGAGCAAGAAGAAACAGCGACAGTGTAGGGTGGGAGGAGACAGAAATAGAGATCCAGAGAAGAGAAAGTAGAAGGACGAGACCTCGCGCCGTGCCGTCGAGGGAAGAGAAGAGGGGCGGCAGGAGTCGCGGCGCGTGAAAATTAACGGGAATACGAGAAATCGGTGGCCAGTGTCCTCCCAGCCCGACTAACTGGGTGGATTGCAGGCGGTCCCCGAAGGATCGACAGACACCTGATGCGGTTGACTCCTGTTCGTCACGCCGCTCGTCGTGGTGGTGGTGGTCTCCGCCGACGGGCTCGGGTTCCCGCTGTTCCCGTTGTTACTGCCGCTGTTCCCGGTCGCCTGTTGCTGGACGCTGGGCTTCTGCGTGACGTGCGTCTGATAGTGCTTCGCCAGGTGGGCCTTCTGCCGGAAGCTCTTACCGCACAGGGAACAGGCGAAGGGTTTCTCGCCCGTGTGCGTTCTGATGTGCACGTTCACGCTGTACTTGTCCTTGAATCCTTTACTGCAGATGCTGCAGTAGTGCAGCGAACGTTCCTTGCGCTGAATGCTGCCCGGCGAGCCTCCCGACGCGCCCTGTTGTTGTCCGCCTACGTTTCCAGCAGTCTCGGGTCCGCTATTGCCGTTGCTGGCCGCGTTCGCATTGCTGGTGTTTCTGTTGGCACGTCTGCAGTACTTTTTCGGCGCTTTCGTTGCCACCACCCTCGAAGGAGCCATCTGCAGCTGGTTGGTCGGTTGTTGCTGCTCCACCTCGGCCCGTGGAGCCGCTTGCTGCTGGAGGACGTCTTGTTGAGCAGCCGTGACCACCGTCACCGTGCTCACTTGGCCCAGGTCCGCCGGAAGCGTGATGGTGCCCAGGCTACCGCTCGTCGGGTCCAAGGTATACATCACCGTAGTGGTCGCGGAGACGTTGCAGACAGGTTCCAGGCTGCAGTAGGATTCGACCACTTCGTTCGCTATGCTCTTCAGCTTCTCGTAGTCGCCCGGTCGGTAGGTCGTTTGGTCCAACTGCGACAGCAAGAGGTCCTCGTCGGTGCAGGCGTGCATGGATTCGTCCTGTTGTTGTTGCTGCTGCTGCTGTTGCTGCTGCTGTTGCTGTTGCTGCTGCTGCTGCTGTTGTTGCTGCTGCTGGTCAGTGACTATCTGCAGAGCAGCGTTACTCGTTACGGGTATGGGCATGGTGGTGCCCTGGTTGGATGGCGACGAGGAGGAGACCACTTGGGCCGGGCCTGTGTACAGCTTCCCCTGGAGGGCACTTCTCAGAAGACTCTCCGCCGAGTCTCCAGCGCCCACCGCGACCGCAGCAGCTGCTGCCGCGGCCGCCGCTTCCTGCAGATTCTGATCCGAGAGTTTCCAGTCGTTGTTATTGTCGCCGCCGGTGCAATTTCCGCTGTTGGACGACGCTCGACCGCAGAGCTCCTTGCTCTCGACGAAACCGCTGTCGTCAGTGGTGTACTGGGACGACGCGACGGAGAAACGGTCCGGATGAAACCTGTCGTTCACTGTCCGCGACACCTCGCTGACGTTCGTGGACTGGTCGTGTTCCTGCTCGGACGACGCGGGCTCCATGCTCAGTATGGCGTCTAGGTCCAGATTGGGCCGCAGGGACCACGAGTCGCTGGACGTCGGTGCCGGGCTCTTGCAACAGTCCAACGCGTCCATCGAATTCGCTTCGTTGTTCAGCACTGTTAACGTATAAATAGCTCCGTCCGTGTTCTGTCTGTCGTTCGCGGCGCATCCTCGACCCACGCCCTGATGATGGTCGTTGGTGCCCTGATGAACGCTCACGTTCTCGTTGCCGTGGCTCTGAGTGTTCGCGTGGGCCGACCAACAGTACTTATTCAAATCCTCCAGAAGTATGTTGCAGGTCTGTTCCTTGCTCTCGTCGGTGGTCCAGTAGTCGCAGTCCGACTGGTCCATGGGAGTCTGCTCGTTGCTGGTCTGTACGTTGCAGGCGTTGTGATGAGTCCTCACGTGATGATGATGATGATGATGACCCAGGGAGCTCGTGATCGTCGATACGGGCGGCAGAGCCGTCAAGGTATTGTTATTGGTTTCTTTGATGAACGGCGAGCCGTGAAGATCGCGGCTTGCCTCGTGCTCCTCGTGGCTCTGCTGAAGGTAACCGATGCTTCGGCAGGTCGTACGATGGAGGAAGCTCTCCTCGTCGGAAATGCCGTCCGCGGATGCGCAATGGGGCGGCGGGGAGACGACGAAGTCGAAGAAGTCGGTCTTTGGCAGATCCTCCCCGCCCCCTCCCGGGGCGAATGCCTCCGTTAGATCCATGAAACCTTTTAAGTACTTCGTCCTCGCGGTTCGCTCTGTTCCAGGTTCGGGCTACTGGCGGCCTCTGTCGGCTGGCGGTGCTCCTGGTTTGGCGTCGAGGATACGTTTCAGCAGAGGTGACCCTCGTGCCTCATCGCCCACCGCATCCTTGAACTCGGGGAACGACCTGGAGAAATAGAATTGAAGCTTCGGTGAGTATTGGACCCAGTTCTGTTGCAACGTAGCGACGCTCTCTACTATAATCTTTACGCTAACGATATTCTATTGGCGTCGAGTTGAACTTTTCGTTATAGCGTGTCTTTATTACATCGGAATAGTTTGGCCCTCCTCTGTAAAAATGATATGAGAACTGGTGTGGTCCAGTGGTGTCGAACAATAAGTGAGAATTGAGTTAAAAACACAGTAGTGTCAAGTGGGGTTTGCATTCATAAGTTGATGCCCTAAGAATTCGACCATTTAGTAGAACAATCGTCAAAACGTAGGGATAGGATTCCCAAATTTAGTTGATCATTTTGTATATTACTCCTCCCCACCGTTGGAAGATGTGACCCTGATCTAGCCGGTTGACAGCGCGAGGAGACGAAAACCGGATCAACGTCGAGAGCGCGACAAACTTGCAAAACGGCGTGACGGGCGAAAATGGCGACCGCGCTCGAGATCGGCTCCCGTAGTAAGTCCGAGGACAATGGCGCATACCGCGACGCGGTGTCCCAGATTTTCCAGCGTTTTCTTAGGCGACGGGCCAGCGGAATAGGATCGGTACCACGCGGGCATTAGGCCGAAGAGCCAGCCAGGGCTCTCTCGCATGCTCTAGGCGTGGGAACGCACCGTGGCTGTATATAAATTCACTATAGCCAGCCCGACGGAGTTGGCTAGCCGGTACAGCCGATCAGCGTACTCCGGGAGACAGAGGAGTCGAGAAGGAGGAACGCCAACGCGAGAGAGGGACGTCGAATATCTGATAGAAACAGAAACAGATCTAGCCGGCTAGATAGAGGGAGAGGATAAATATCGTGGCTGTCGAGGTAGCTGAGAGAGAGAGAAGGTTGGACGCGAGAGCGGGGGACATAAAGACCAGAAACTTTGCACACGTAGACCGCGTGTACACGGACGCAAACGCTTGTACGAGGCATAAGCAACGTTTGCGCAACCTTCTTTTCCGTGAGCTATCATACTACAACGCACTGTACCAAATTAATGCGGCAACAGTGCGGAGACGCGAGCCACGCTTCGTGAGCTGCGGTTAAATGCCAGCCACGGTGTATAACAATTGATCGAGGGCCGTTGCAGCTACGCGACTCTCTGCAGCTCGGCACCCGGATGTCCGAGGACGGAACGGTCTCTCGGCGTTACGAAATCGAGTCCTGGAATCGCTCGTGCACTAGATCATCCGTACCGATCGCGCCGGCACGCCGCACACGGACGTCGCGTTCACCGCAGCGGATTGATTGGATTCTGCCCCCCGGGATACCTTTTACTGAAATTCGTCTAGACGTGGACTAACCGGCAATAATCGTAGTAACGACGACCACGATGATCGAGGACTGCCAACCGACGTCTTTCTCGCGCAGCAAACGGAAGCAAACGAGAGCGAAAATTGGTAATCGATGCAAGGTAAATCGTACCGATTGTCTCTTATATTCTTTTATTCAACGACTCTGGTACGTTTAACTACGTAGAAGTTAACTCGAGGCTCTCGAAGTTACTGTAATTTGAAAAATGATCAATTGCCTCGTTTAATTGTCCTCTTGCTCTGTTTCGTTGTTAGAGCAAAGATCTATGTAGCGTGGAGTAGTTTAGACTCGGCAACGATCCATCGAGGTCGATGTAAATCGATAGCCGGATGTCGAAAAAGCGATTGCTTTCTCTGACAGCCTAAACATCTTCCTTCGTCCGAACAACACAGCGCTATTAAATCGCGAACTATATTGGCAGCATCATTAATCGAGAATATAGATCTGTCGAAATTGACAGCGCTTTCTCAATTCGAAAAGAATTATTGAATAGGAAATTTAGTTCGAAATAAACTCGAAAGGAGAAACAAAGGAAGTCGAGTGATTTTTATTAAATTTCGGTGTACTTTGTTTGGATGAAATTTATACCTTTAACCTTTTCGCAGAGGGAAGTTGATACCAGATAGCTTAATAGAATTTTTAACGTGGTCAATTTATTATTCATTGTTTCTATTAGTATTTCTATTACTATCGCTATTACTATTCATTAGATTTCCTTGTAAAACGCCGACAGGGACGAGTATAAACAGCGATCGCCGCGATAATTCATCAATGAGCTTTTAATGCCGATTAAGCCTATGACGTTTGACGTTTACGACCATAAGGCCGAACGCATTCGAGGCCTCCATTATTACGACACAATTCGTTCCCACAGAGAAATCGAATCTCTAGTTCTTAGCTTCGAAATATTAATGAACGCAGGCAAAAAGATTCGAGCATTAAAGTAAACTCGAACCTACGATTGTATTCTTGTTAACATATTTAAAAGAAAGAGTTATAAAATTATCAAAGTGTTCGAATTTTTTAGATAGTATTCAGTCGATATTACATAGATAACTAATCTCCTTCCTTCCGTTGGAACTTTTCCATCGACGTTAATTAATGTTTTGGAAAAATGCAAAATCTAGGCAAAAGGTGAGCTCAATTAGTATTCAACTACCGTTTCGTGATTTTTCTATACGCAAGTGTTTATCACTGCCATTTCTACATCGCTGCAGCGCGTACAGAAGTTTTATCCAGCGAAATGACGACTCTCAATCACAGATATCTTTTCCCACCAATCAGGCTCCCCCGTCGTAGCTAATTGGGTTTCTTGCGAGCGAAAATCCAGATAGATGCCGATCTCAATTACAACTCGGACAAGTTATACGTAGAACTCGAAACGAGTCACGAGAAGCTAAATTACTTTTACTCGAACGTATCAAAAAATTAATGCTACGTATTATATCGAGGACAACGGAGGGGACGGACGGTTAGCAACAAATGAAATTGGAAATAGTAATCTTCCGATCGAGAGAGAAGCACATACTCGTTGAGAGGTTTACGATAACGAGAAATTGTACCACGATAATTGGACATATATCGCGAATTATTCTGTCTACAAAAATTCAGTGTTATATTTTTTAAAGGTGGAAGGAAACGTAATACAATCTTTTGTTCGTAAATCTTTGGCGTTGAAATTTTCTCTTTTTACACGGAGCGTTTCGAACCTTTCGTGGAAGGAGTAGCCCACCATAAAATTTGAAAATCACCGGTTAAAAACATCCTGCGCATCGAGTTTCTGGAAGTCGATACTCGAGCATCAATTACTACTTTACGTTTCGTTATAATTCTGTGTTATGCAACAACCTATTAACGAAATATATTGTTGCGTTATATCTGCTTTCATCTAGCCGGAATTCTAATATTATTCGAAGTAATCGGTATGTTTAGAGGCGATTATACTCCTCGTTGGTCTTCTAAACAGCATCGAACAAATTTTCATAGATCAAATTCAATTTATCGAGAGGCTTCTTAACAAAGAAAGCTCAATATTTTTCCTCGTTTCTCGTAGTTCCAACCCTCTCGAAATTATAAATTTTAGAATCTACTTTTAATACACGTATCGAATAATTTAACCATCGATCATTCGAAGGATTTGGTTTTTCTGGCCCTCTGCTTCTCCGATTCGTTAAAATGATTCTCGGAGGGAAAAGAAACGTCGACGAAACGAGAAGCAGGAAGTTGGTCGAACGATCGACACGGCGGGAAAAGCGGGGAACAGGTGTCGATCGGCGAACCGCAGAAAGGATACAAATTCGGAGAAACCGTGGCGTTTATCGGTTCTCGTTAGCCAATTCCGTCAGTGGCCGTTTCCTTCGCGGCACGTCCCGAGAGATCGATCGGTAGAGGCGTTTCGTTGGATTCTTTTTTTTTTACATCGTGAAATCGTTGCGAGACCGTCGAACTTCACGATTCGACCATTCGCCTGGGGGCCGATCGGACCGTCGTTGCTGAAACTTCGGCCACCGATCGTTACTCCTCCACTTTTCTATCGTCGTCGCGAAACTAGATCGCGTTGCGCAAAACCGTCATGGCGGGGAAACCGAGCCATTGTGCCCTTTCATCGCTCCAGGGACGATCGAGGTCCGGTAGCTCAGCGAGAAATTCACCAAATTAACTCTTAAGTCTTTGACTTATCACTGTGGAACTAAAACAATTTTCAAATTAAAATGTTTCAGGAAATAAATTTGGAAATTAAAGTTTCCTTTTTTTTTCCACGCGAGGAACATAACTTAAAGTCAACGAATGGTTTGCAAGATCCATGCTTCGTTTGTTTAAAAAAGAAATAAAGTCAATGGAAGATAGTGCCAATTCCGATTTACCTCTGCGACTCGTCGAACATCGAATGGCGAATAATTTACGAGATATTGGTACACGAAACCGTGTTTAAGCTGGATGATTTTTCCGTGTCGCAATGCAGCAACGACCGCTCCGCGGATTTGCGCTTTCGATCTCTCAGACTCGTCTCGCAACTTTAAACATGCTCTATTTCCAATTATCTCGCAGATTGATCACCTTTTTATGCCAATGTTCGTTCCGATTTACATGAAAAAATTTGCATTGTTCCGTTTAAAGGAAAGAGGCGATTGCATCTCGCGGATGTACGCATGCGCATGAATGCATAATACTCGCGCCGTGTACGAGTATATGCAAATACATGTACTGCTCGAAGCGAAGTATCCGTTGCCTAGCATCGAATATTACGATCGAAAAATTATGCTGCGTCTTTCACCGCTAAACTGAAGAATTTCACGAATCTAATGGAAAAATCGAACGGGGGAACGTTTTTCAATTCAAGTTCACTTTATCAGTTCGTTATAATTTTAATTTTTGCTTCTCGTACTGCTTCAATATAAACTTCTCTTATTCAATGGAATTTCTAAGTTTTAACTTTCGTAGCAAGAATTAACAAAAATTAAAAATCTCCACATTAAAAAAAAAGTTTGGTATCGGGGCTTCTTCAATTGCTTTGTATATTAAAGAAGCTGGATTGAAATTTTCATTTTCAACAAACTGTGCGTAAGTTTTTGCGATTCGTTTTTGGAAAACATTAACGTCGATATCATCGAGTTTTTCAAAACTAATTTTTTGAAGGTCCCGTTCGGTCAGAGGCCTTAGGCGAATTTTTTGTCTCTATTATAGTCCGCTGTTCGTTGGGTCGAGCAGATCATCGGTGCATGAATATCCTTGCACGTGAACATTATTAACCGCCTTCGGCAGGGTTCGTATCCTAGAAAAGTTTGCTCGCTCGTAACGCTACGACGCAAAAAGCAAAAGAATAATTCAAACTATCCTTGACATTTAGCTGACTTGCCAAGTAACCAGCAGGCCAATCTTCCGTTTGCTGTTGCTGCAATAACTAATACTCGTTCATGAAAGATCGTAGCTGCATTTTTTCATACCGTTACCCTGTGTTCCGAGCTTCGTCGTGTGTTTTTCTTAAAGATTTATTTTAATAATTTTCCTTTAATATCGTTCATAAGTCCTAGGCACTATCCAAATAATTTAGTTCTGATTTTTCTTCTTATTCGATTTTCAGTTGATAATATTATAAATACAATTGTGTTTGGAAGAAAATTGACATTTTTCTCATAGTCGTTCTTGAAAGATAGGTGAATACTATATTTTTACATTTGTGTGGTAAATAGTCTTATATCTTTATTTTGGCCAGTTCTATTTTGAAGAAAATGAATCCTTCTTTTTCTGTTCCTTTGGGGAAATGTGCAGTTATTTTCACCTTGCACTGGCGACGCCTGCAATTTAAATTTGGCAGCCATCGATAACGTAAACGCATTATTTACATTTTAAAATCGCCATTAAAAGATCCATCGTTCGCCCAAACCGAACGTAAAGATTGATCGTCACTCCAAAGAGCCATTCAAATTTCGTTCTTTCGTTGCACGCAGGTTCGTTAAAACCGTACTCGTATTTAAGCCCCGTAAAATTATTCTTTTGTTCGAAGTTAAAAACTTTCTACCGTTTTGTTCCCACCCTTTGCTCGTTATCGTTATTATATTATTCCCCGAGGGGGTGATACCGCGAAAATAACCGAATAAATAATCCGCGTGCGTGCGTGTTCGGGGCCCAGGAGTGAAACGCGACCCGCAAACCGACGGTAAACGGGCCCGAGCGAAAGATCGCGGGGCCCACGTGTCGGTCAGTCGGATATTTCTCGGTTTGAAATTGAGTCGGTCGAGAGGCACGCGCAAAGTGTCGAAAAAAGTCGGGAGCGGCGGGTACTTCGGGGGCTGGTATCGGGGTCAGAGGCACGAAAACTGGCCTGAGAGGCAGGGAACCGGGGCCCCGGATTCGAATATCAAGCCGGATATCATCGCGAGCCTGGTAATTACTCGGCGAACGTTTTCGACAGGGCCCGAGCGTGAAGAGATAATTCAACGCGTCCCGCATCCGGCGTCGATTTCCTTTCCCTCAAAACGCCACGAGGATCGCGCCCATCTTGGTCCCGGTGGACACCTCCCAAACGGCCAAATTATCGGTTTTCGTCGTTACCGGTGACGTGTTCCCGATTCCGCGATCGATTCTCGTCCGACAGTCCCGATTCGACGACGCTGCGTGCGAAGATCCCAACCGTTTGATAGACAGATTTTTATACAGGGTGCATAAATAAGAAGATCGGAACCAAAGGCTCCGAAACTTGCACGATCATCTTCCTCGACTTTTCGTTTTACACTTTGAATTATATCGCAGATATTTTTATTAGATCTCGACTTTTACTATCAACTAGAATATGCATTACGTTTATTTTTTGGACTCTAGAACGAATACGATTTTAACGATTTCTTCCGCAGGTGTACGTCGCTCGAATCTCGATTTAACTGGCCCATCTCCCGCTTAATCGTGAGCCCATCGCGGAATATTATACCGATTTGTCGGATTAAGCTGTCTCTCCGCTCGCTGGATCTCCTCGTTTCGTTTTGCTCGCGTATAAGTCTCGGTTTCGAACGACGTCGTTTCCCGCGAGACAACCCGATAATTGTCTCGGAACAGGGTGTTCCAAGATTCAACCGGTATCATCGAATATCAGAAAACGAATGAAAAATTTTGTTTACGAGAACGCTCGATGGAGACGCTCGTCCAGCTGACTCGTAAATCGCGTTATCGTTTCTTTTCCGTAGTAAAGAGATTCAAATGCTCGCGATTTAAAAGCAACTGATTAGTCGAAGAAAGTCCACAGGATACCGAACAGCCTGCACCGAGCATATAAAATGTTTTTCCACGCAACCGTTTGGCTACGTTCGACGTCTAAAAATATAAGTCACGCGGTTTGTTGAAATTCTCCTAAACGTTTCGAGCAACGGGAATAAAAACGCCGTGTTGGCCTCGGTGTCGGGTTGATGTGACCTGGAAAAACGAGGGATCGCGAGTAGCCCCCGGAGGAACCACATTTTTTGCGAACGGTTCGCGTCCGGTCGAAGAAACCGCAGCCGTTTCTCGAATTCATCCGTTGATCCTGTCGCGTTTTTGCTCGCCAGAAACCCGGGGACCGTTAGATTTTAGCCGTCGTGTGTCTCGCTGCCTGACTCATTGCTTGTTTCTCCGTGTGGTCTCAGTCGCGTGTTCTGTATTACAGTTAAGAGAAATCGCGGCGAATTCGCGGGGCAACCGTGTTCCTCTTGTTCACCACCGACAAGAATTAATAAGCGAGTATTGTGAGCCCCGTACACGCGGACGAGCTGTTTCCACGAGGACAGAGCATACCGCGGAGCGCAACAATGTTCTCGTGATGTGCATCGAAGCCACGGAACTTACAGGAAATCGTCGACGGAAAAATTAATGGTCGTAAAACGCGATACCAGGACAGCCTGACAACAACCGTAGCCGAACCGTTGCACATTATCCGTCACTAATCGACTAATTCCGACAGTTTACATGCCACGGTCAGCCGTTGCTCAGCCTTCGAGCAACGTGAATTATGGACGAACTTGCACGATGGAAAATGCAACCGACGTTTCATCGCGAGGACGAAAATTTCGACCAACTTTTATACTGTATCAACTAACATATTAGTGTTATTAATTACGTGGAACTTTAAATTGAAGAAGTAACCTAACCCGGATCTATTCGAATCGAATTATTCGACTGTAGCGTATCAGTTTTTTCTATAATTACTGACTATTACTGAGAAAATATTAATTTTATCGATTACATGGAATTTTGAATTAAAAGAGTCGTATATGAAAGGAATAATAACGTGGAATGTGAACGTTTGATAGAAAATGGTTTCCTTCGAATCTTTGAGGGAAACTGAAATATTCAAGTCGAAGGGGACACCGTGTATAAAAAGTTGGAGGCGTCTAGCAGCGCACGATCTAGTATTTATCGGTACACGGCGACATTATGTCGCGCGTTGTGCGTTACAAACGCGTTCGGTCCGATTGGGTCAAAGGACTTCGGAACAAGGTGAAATCGAAGTCGACGACGAAACGCCTTTCTCATCCTTTCTACGTAGCGTAATCGATGAACATCTTCGAAAGTCATCTCCTTTTAGAAACGGTACGTAGGTACGCGTGATCGATCGAGTATCGACGAAGGCGAAAAAAAAAGGCGAGCGGGTTAAGAGTTTATCTCTCGCTCTTATCGCGAGGCGTCAACCGGTCCACGGGCGTTTCCTTTCTTTCAAATTCATACGACAGTCGTGAAAATTCGTACAATTATAATAGAAGGCAATAACGACTCTTGGAACATCGAACCAATATCAAATACCTATGATCACAATTTAATTTTAACGAAAGGGGCTGACAAAGGCCAAAACAATAATAAATATATATTATAATACAGTATGCAAATAAAGATAAAATGCGTGTCTAGAAAAATTCTTTTAAATTCTTCTCGAAAGGTCTGACGTGTCCAAAATCGTCCCGCTAAATTATCATTTATATTTTCTTCGTCGGTCCTCGATCTTCCGAGCCTGAACTCCGCGACTGGACGGAGAATTGGTAAACTTTTACGACCTTATTTATAACCGTATAATACGTCCGTAATAATACGTCCGCGCTCAGACAGTATGGCTTCATTTCGATCCGATACGATTTCCCAATCGCCGTTCTCTGTTCCGTCACGCTCACATCTGTCTTTTGCTCCGTGTTCCTGACGTCGTTCACGCTACCTTATTTTCGCTACCGATTCGCTCGCGAGATCCAGGTCACTCTGTAGGAAGCATTTTTCGGCAGCCTGTAGACGTATTAATCGCCAAGGTCGCAGCCAAGGATCCTCCAACGTCGTTTTTATTAATATTCACAGTCACTTTTCGATTTTTTTCAATTCTACTTTCCTGATTCTTATACAGGGTGCTCGGCCACCCCTGGGAAAAATTTTAATGGGGGATTCTAGAGGCCAAAATAAGATGAAAATCAAGAATACTAATTTGTTGATGGAAATGTCATTAAAAAGTTATTAACGTTTAAAGTTCCGCCTGTACTGAATTTTTTTTTAGAAAGTGGGCAGGATTTCGGAGGTATGTGTATTTACAAAAAATGGTTGTAATTGACTCCCGTAACCGAAAATAATTTTTCCAGAACGATTTGAAATTTTTGAATTTAATTGTTAATAACTTTTTAACGAAGGCTCCATCAACAAATTGGTATTCTTGATTTTCTTCTTATTTTGGCCTCTAGAATCCCCCATTAAAATTTTTCTCAGGGGTGGCCGAACACCCTGTATAACAAAATGCAATGTACGCGTAAGAATTAAAATTAAATAATTAGAAAAACATACTTGTGTTTTGAAGGAAAGAATTTAGAAAAAAATGAAGTGAGAAAAGTTTTAATTTATCCTCCATATATGCAAATTTACTGGTCTCCATCGCACCGTATGTCTAATTTTAATGATCTTCGAACAGTTTCTTCGATCTTTCGAACAACGCGTACCGTTGCTAACTTTTCTCAACGTTCTTCGAACCCCTCGAATAATCTTGCAGGTACTTCCGGTCGCAGAACGCTCGAACGTTCTTTGAAAGCGATTAAAAAGCGACTTTCTAGAGTAAGTCCGTCGTCGTATCGTACGGTTTTCTTTATCTTCGACAATCGTTGGGATCTCAATAAATACCGTTACCTTATATACTCCGATCTGTATCACCGGTTCCTTCGGTGCGTAGTTTTGCAACCAGCCGATCTCTCTGTCTGTCCGTCAGTTTTTCTGACGTGTACGTTTAAGGATTTTATCGCTTCATTCTCGCGTCGCGATTTTCCGAACATTTTGCTGCGTTTCTCGGCGCGACGCGACAGCTGTTGGTCGCAGAGATACTTACTTGATACTTCCATTCCGATCAATCCAATTTTCAGCGCACCGCCATAAACGGAACGAAGCGACGTACTTCTTACGCTGGCCACTCGAGGAAGTCAAGTAATTGACGTTTATTATCTTTCACTACAATTTCTGTGTACACACGGCAGACAGTTTTGTACATCTAGCGATCGTACAATTCATTTACCGTCGAAAATGTGTCCAACTCCGTAGTTGTTAATTAAGAAGACGACGGAGGTCGAGCGAAGATTAAAGTCAATGCACGTATCGACGTTTTTATCCTTCTTTTTTTCGTTATTCCGAGGCTGCTTTTCAGCTTTGCGTTTCGACGTCACCGTAGACCGAGCCGTCTAAAATTATCACCCGAAATTACTCATTTATTATTCGTTCTATCGAAGGATGATTCAGGAACGACGGCGTCCGGTTTTCAAAGCTGGAAATTTGAACGTTACACTGTCTCGCGCGCAACGACCTCCGAATATAATTGTTCCGAAATCCCGAAAACATCTTTTATCGTTTCTCTCTGTCTTTTGCAAGATCGTTTGTCCCCGCAAAAAGTTAGATACTTTCGCGAGAAAAATCCAACTCGACGCACGTTAACTGTTATTATACGCAAAGTAACGTAATACTTTTCCACGACCGCCATTTCGAATCCACGATCGATCCGTCTTCCAATAGAAAAACGTCGATAATCGGTGGCATTAGAGACGCTCCGCTCAGGCTACTTTTCAATGAAATTTAAAAAAAGAAGATTCGAAAAATAACTCCGCAGTTTTATTCCCGCCGCTCTCCGAGGCTTGTAACAATTTCTACGAATAAATCATCGTTTCGACATAGTTTATTTCGCAGCGATTCCCGCGACGAGCAAAAAGATCGCAATTTTTTTTTTTCTCTCCCGCGTTGCTCTTTTTCCGCGGGATACCTCCGTCGCCCGGCTCTCTCGCTCTCGCCATTATTTTCCGTTGTCGTCGTTCAAGGTACTCGGGCTGCGTGAAAAAACTCTCACGGCGTATTCCGAGCGATCCTGACGGATCTGACTTTGAAATCGCTACGCGTGTCAATGTCAACGCTGTCTAGCCTGGCAGTCAGTGTCAGTGACGCAACGATGCCTGCAAAGGCCACGTTTCTAATTACGTGTAAACCTTCTCCGGAATGACCGTCGATTGTTGATAAACAGCAGACGCATAATACATTGTGCGAGATTTCTCTTCACCGTCGGCGACTTCGAAATCCGCTTCGTACGTAGCGCGCGAATCCGTTATAATAGCCGACGTACCGGCAAAAGTATTTCCCGTAATCGAAACCGGGCATTTGTTACGGAAAAACGGCCGTTCGATTCGAGTAATTTCAAACAGCTGCTCGGCAGAAGCGTTTTATGCAAATTTAATATATTTCCTGCTCGCTAAAATCGCTGGGAAAATTGGCTTTCTAAAGGGTTAGATTTTTTTTTAAATTTAATTTATCATATTCTCGTTTGTGCATTTAGGCGATTAAAGTGGACTCTCAATTTTAATTGAATTATTTTACTTAATGTCAGATTTTTACCAAATTAGTAAATGGAAATCAACTTTCCTTGAAAGTATTTAAGAAATGGAGGATTACATAAATTTCCAAATAATTACATTGGCATATATTAAATAATTATTAGTTCAAACTTGCAGAGGCCCCAATAATCCACTTAATTCTTTTGTATTTCATAATTACCTTTCCTATTCTGAAGATAACTCAAAATGCAAAAGTCCAAACGTCGATAGAAATATTTTTTGCAATTTTTTTTTCAATTGTGGTATAATATAACGTCTTAGTTTGCTGGAAGAATAGGTAATGCAACCGTCTGGAAGCACGTTCGACCATTTTCCAGAACACTTCCGGATTACATCGAGAGGGATCACGTTGGGGAAGATTGAAAAGTGGTTCGATCGTAACTAATGTTCTAATGCAAAATTCAATTTCACTATCAGTCATGCTTTCTACTTTGAACCCAGCGTGACTCAATTACCACGCAGTGAAATCACTCGTGCGGAGACGGTACGTTTACCATGCATTGAAATCACCGGAGTATCGATGGTACTTTTTACGACGCATCGGAATTACCGAAGCATCGATGATGCCTTTGCCGCGCGTTTAAATCACCGGAGTCTCCGTAGCTTTTCACGCGTGAGGATATCCCTTGTAATTATTTTTATACACTATTAGCCTGAAGGTTGACTGCGTCGAAATCGAAACGTCCGAAAATATCGGTTGTAGTTTTTAATTGATTTAGGGGGTTGGCATAAATTTTGAATCGAAAGCGGCCTCCCCGGCGGACACGGCGCGGCTCGCACGTAGTCGGAAATTGAAGTTTCCTTCTTTTTGATTTAATACCGCTCGCCAGCCCCCGTCTTATTTCGATTCCTTTGCCTTACGGACATAATTTCAGTCCGCTGCCAGTAATTGCTAATTGCGCGACTCTTTCGACCTCGTCGTGCCTTTTTTCCCCTCCCCTTTCGCTTCCCCTCCGAGAGCTGCTTTCTTTCTCGCCGATTGTTTCTCTCTTGTCATTGTGCCAAGCACTTTTTCCCTTCCGCGGTGATAAATATCGTTACTGCGTCAGAGGATATTCCCGTGATTTTCGTGGCCCCGTTATCGCCGGTCGTTTAGACGTATTTAGCGAACGTCGCGATACAAATCGCGCATTATTATTCTTTCGACCGCTTGGAATCGCGATTCTCAGTCTTCTTTTAACCTTCTTTTCGTATCGAGGCTCGCGCATCGGGAAAGAATTCCTCATAACTCTTCGAGAACGAATAATTCCGCTAAGTCCGAGGCTAAACGACTTCTCCTCGGGCTTCGATCCGACAGAGGTAATAAAAAACGGTCAGTGCACGGAAGGATGTTACGGCGCTCGTGATAGCTTTCTCTGTCGCTGCACGTGTGTAATTAAAGGAGCTCTGGTCGCCTCAATTAAAAAAAAATGATAAAACTGGCCGCAATTAAGCCGCAGACCCCTTAACCTACTTGCCACTT
Organism: Colletes latitarsis; assembly: GCF_051014445.1. Classification (NCBI taxonomy): domain Eukaryota; kingdom Metazoa; phylum Arthropoda; class Insecta; order Hymenoptera; family Colletidae; genus Colletes; species Colletes latitarsis. The sequence goes on along the minus strand of NC_135135.1, from coordinate 18,351,190 downwards.
AACAATTGGACGCGCTGCTTCGAGGGTGAGTCGTTGGCTCTAAAAGTTGAGCGCGTCGAGGCGAAATATCAATCCTCTCCTCTTTCCTCTGTTCACCCGGAGGAACAAAAATGGCCGTCGAAATGCCTGGACTGCGTTTCCCGCCAAATTGGGCCGCAAGCAGCGAACGGGAAAAAGCCTAACGAGAATACAATTACTTCTTCGAAGCGTTTCTGTTCTTTTTCGAGTCACAGACGTGTCCGTTCTTGCGTCACCCGGCGAAGGAACTTCGAATTCTTGACATATGTCGGGAATGTAGTCGTTGTTCTGTCCTTACAAGACAAAGTAACCGTAAGAGTCTGCGAGAAAAGTATCGTGATTCTCGATTAGCTTGTTCTTGCGGACAATACTGCAAACGACTAAGGATTTGGGTTTAAATTTAGCTTGTTTATGTGTCGCGACGTCCAAATTAAATCGGTGTTGTAGCAAATTTCTATTGTTCGAAAGAGTAAATTGAGACCAAGGTGTTCCTCTTGCTTATTTAATTATAGAAGCGATTAGTGGAATCATTTTTCAAACGTAGAAACGGTTTAGACTCCGTGAGAAGAATATTTACAGAGAAATCTTAATTACTGACATTAGTAACGACTAGACAGTAGTTGGAAATTAGATTGATGCTTGCTTGGAACTGATTTCAAAATCCATTATTAAGATACTTCTTGACACACATTGTACGATTATTACTCGCGAGATAAGCTGCAGAATTGTTATTTGTTTCGTTGTATTACGGATTCCTGTGCAACGTTGCGTATCGAATAATTCGAAAAGTAAATAATTTCTCTGAAAAATTATTTGTTAATTTGATGCTTGAAGTAAGTACGAATATCCACATCGAAGAAACGATCCGGGAAACATGATGAAAGGCTCGGAATATTGTCGATGCTTCTTATCACGCGTTGAAATCACCAAAGCGTTCCTCATATTCAAACTACGTATTCGATTGCATACAAATTTTGAAGAATTTCACAATTTTCTCACATGGACACATGATCGATCTTAATTTCCCTTTATACTTCAATGAATAACTTTCGACGAGAATCTAACGATGCTCGAATTACAAGCGTGAAAAAGTTTGGAATATAAAATTTGTCTTATTTTAGGAGATAAATCGATCGACGAAATTCTTGTACGGTTTGTAAGAAGTCTGTACGTTGAACGCGTTCGAGAACACTTTCGTCGATCGAGCAAGTAATTTTACAACACAGGATGCATAAAACGCTTGGCGTGCGCAATCGCATCGATGAAAGACAAACCCGAACGATAATTGGCCAGGGAACTGTACCGTTCGTGACAAGATCGAGGCTATTGAATTTAAAAGGAGCAATTCCGCTGATTCAGAGAGCTCGTAAAACGGTCGATCAAATGGGGACGACGTCGTAAGAAAAACCCAGGATACGGGGACGACGGATAAAAACGCACGATCGACACGACCAACTTACTCGTTATTAGCAGCCAATAATAGACTTTCCCGTTTTACGATATTGAAACACAACACCCACGTTCTCTGCTCTTTGCCGTTCGTCTCGAAAAGGTGTTCGCCAATAGAACGGAGAATGTCGTTGCATATCACGTAACATTATTGCAGGTCTAACTTGCGTCTCGTGTTTAGAACCTGCGAGCTGAGAATTCGATATTATCGGAGACACGATTACTGTTTCGCGAAGAAGTTATGTGAGAAATGGTCTAGTAATATCCTTTCTTTGTAGGTGTCTCGTTCCAGCAACGATTCGAGTTTCTCAGATCGATTCAAAGAACTTGGCAATAAAATGCGTCGAAAGTTTCAGTTTTTCAAACGAACGTTTTTCCCCCCACCTTGAACGAACGACGTATTTCCTACGAATGTTTCAATTTATTTATGGTTTGATAAAATTTTCCGATACGATGTTCCATTATCGAAGATGGTTATAATATCGAAGAATAACGATCGTAGGTTTGATGGTTATGACGCTCCTGTCACGAGCGAAAGTTCGAAGACGTTCGAATGACTCAGGATATTTGTCTTGTTTTATAATCTGGACGCGAAGGCGTTTTACAGGATGAACAAATCAATATTCTAAACCGATGAATGATCGCTGAATTATTGATAGTGTCCAGGACAAATGTATGTTTAACTCGTTGAATCTTCTTCGAACCATAAAGTTATTTAAAAGTACGCGAAAAGAATTTTATGTCGTCGTCGATCCTTCCGTTTTTACATTCTGAACTCTAGGGACGCGTTATTATTCTTGTTATTAAAAATATTAGTTGGTGCCAACGTTCGGATTCGGGAGTGACCGACGAACGTTTATCTTTACGCGTTTGTTTAGCAGAGATCATAATCCGTTCGACGCCATTCAGGAATTTCTGTTGCGTAGGCTGCAGTAACCTACACATCACGCGCCAAATTAATCTTGTACGACCAGCGAGCAAAAATCATACGCGAGGCGATATTTCAGCCGACTGTCTCGCGAAGTTACAGAGGAGCTTTCTCAAAGTAATTCGTTTCCGTATTTTTCATCGAAAGAAGCTTGTTGTTCCTCTAAATTATGAATACGGACAATGTTTCCGTGAATTCTTTTTATCGGTTTGTGACTTCACCCTGTATAATTTGTCAAGGAACAAATTACAAATCGAACAGCGAAGAATTGCATCCGATAATACGGTTACTGTTTGTGTAATAAAATTAGAAACACGACTCTGACGCGAAGGTCGATCGAGTGAGTTCAATGCATGGGTAACACTATCTCGCAGGTTCAAAGCGTCAAAACGAAGTGAAAGCGTAATGGAACACTTTTAAATCGTTAGTAATGGTTACTGCCACTTATCTTAATTGAAACTATATACTTTTAACGACAAGTGTCACTATATAGGTTAAACAATCTCATATCGCTTCAAATAGCTCTTAGAATTTACTTGCTGCGTATAAAATATTTTCATTGAAAATTTTCATATCGAGAATTCCCCTTTTTAAAATAAAACATATAACGTTTTATTTCGTCGCTATATAGGATAAACTATCTAATATCGTCGTCTTAAATAGCTTTAAATGAATGTTCGAGTGAAAAAGGTAGCCAGTAACTGAGATACCAACGAAGAAAGAAAGTTGTGAACATTTTAAGGAACGATAGCTCGGTTAGGATATAGTCAACAACACGAACAAGTTTATCTACCGTTGCTGGTTCTCGATATAAATTTATTGTCGTACATGACAAGTGCTTGACGCGTTGACCATTCCCAGTAATACCTTTTACAAATCGATGTTGTAACGAATGGCGTTACCGCTCGTAGTATCTGGACAGTTATTCAATTACAACTCTCTAGTTGTAGCTGTTTGTCTACGGATTATTTTTTAATCTCCTTCGTAGCAAAAAAAATGTGTTACCGAAAATGGTCATTGGACGCTCGAAACACTCGCTACGACGAACGATAATAGATACTCTCGATAGAGATACTCCTCATCCACCCTCGTTCAGCGACAAATACTCAAATTTCCCGATATAAATTAGACGTTTTCGGTACATTTGTATTTTATCGACTAAAATCTGAATTCTGGTCGAATTGGAACGGTCCAAGGAATTATCCGTCATTATTTTCGACGATATTTCGGGTATATTTCAGAGGCAACGTTTACCGAAACGGTAAACAAGCGGTCGTTGAATGTTTAATAAGCATTTCGTCTTCATCGTGCAAGGTGCGAGCAGACATTGGCCTAAAAAGGAAAGGTTCCATCGCCCCCCGGGGGAGGAGGGGCAGCAGAAAACAGAAAACGAGAGATTTATTTGAATAATCTGCATACGGGTAGGCAACGTGTTCGTCACGCTCGCGTCCCGCATACCTATCATATCAGGCCGGAGCCTCGTTTTTTGTACACGGTAGCGCCATACAATGCTGGCGATTTCGTAAGTGTAGCGTGGCGATCGCGAAGCGTTCCAGTGCGTTTACGCGCGTGTGCCGTAGGAACTGGGCCGAGCATCCGTTTCCTTCCAGCAATTCCGCGTCGCGTGGCTCCTTCATCGGTTCTCCGAACTACCTCTCGCGGACATTCGATGGAAACCTCAATCAAATCTCGTTGAAACCCTCAAACCTCGAACCGTGTACGCCAGAAACTTCCAAGACGTGAACCTCCAGCTGCAAGCGCTCGAGTATCTTAGACTTGGAGACTCCATCATCACTTAAAATTTGTCTTAGTACTTATTTCCGTGACCTCGCTAAAATTGATTTCCTTTAACGTTTCAACTTGAGAATTACAATTGTTTTAGCTCCATGGAAGTCCTTGTCTCTCATACTGTGTAGGTGACGTAGCAGTTAAATTTTATGTATGCATGAATAGACATTGACAGCACATTTCAATAAATGTATAAAACCTAGAAACAATTTAGTATCGTCCAGTTTGGTCGAAGTACAATGTTGAAGACACGTTAGCTATCCACCCCTCGTCGCGAGCCCTTTGTTCCGGTCGCCGTTCGATATTCCCTTCGTTAACGAAAATGGTTGCGCACCACTGGCATAGTTAGACACGCAAAGACTTACGAAACGATCTAATATCTTAGAACGTGAACAGCGTTCGAGACTTACTTGAAAAGGTTAAACCGATCCAGACGCGCGCATTCTTCGCCAGTGTTCGCAGCGGGCCGCGTAATCGAAACCTGCAACGAAAGAAATCGATTCTTAAATTTCGACGGATTTTTCTGCGAGGGTAAAAAAATTGGTACCCGTTGGTAGCCGCGGGTATCGTCGTCGTATCTTGTCGATTTATTGCCACGATGAGATCTGTCGGAGTCTGACGCGGTGCATTATGCATTCGCACGCAGTTTCGTGGATCGTATCGCGAAAATTCATCGAAAATAGGCGAACGTGTTCAAGTCGGTGGGGAATCCCGTTAGAGGGAACGTTAACCAGATATGGAACGATTCGTAGGGAACACGGGAACAAGGCGCAGCTAGGTTTCCTCGTGCCTCGTGTTACACATTTCAGGCAATGTTTCAATCTGACGCAGCTTCGCGCTATCGCCATATTATCGCTATTTTACCGCGGTTTTTGCGCTCGGTCGTGCGCGAACAGAATGCGCGCGAAACCCGAGAACGGTAACACGAAATTTATCAGAGTAACGATGCGTCCGGGTGTACGGAACGTACGTGTTTGCGACAGGCTGCTTTGCATTCGATCCCGTTAAAAGACAACCACGGAGATCCTTTCGCTTCTGGACAAATTTAAATTGGTCCGCCGTGCGTATACCGCTGAATCTATGGGAGCTCGCGTGGAATCTGTCGGATTTCCAGCGCGTAGAAAGCGGAGTGGACGTTAAACGATAGACCCGCGAGGAACTCGAATACTCCTTTCTACCGTGGTCGTTCGAATTTGTTACGCTCGAACTATAAAAGTATAAGCAGGACGACTTTTTTTTTCTAATAATGCATTATTCGCACACGTTTCACAACGAGTTTCCTACGTAGGAAGGCATGTCGGTGAACTTTGGTATCTCTCGATCCTCGTCGACCCAGCGAAACTCCGTTATCCACGTTTTCGAAATCTGACTCGATCGAGGTTTCAAAGCACACGACAAAATAAAAAAAGAAAGAGTTTCTCCGTGTTTAGTTTCCCGAAGGTACGAAGATAATGGCTCGAAACCGATGTTATCGCGATCCGTGGCATTCCCCGCCAACACGCCCGAAGGAGATCGTACATCCACGAGGACTTAACGCGTCCCTGAAAAATCTGTAACCCGCACGGTTTGAAAGTTTATCGTCCCCATCCACTTCGTTCGACTTCCTGCGCGAGGGATCGGCCCCGGAGCGCGCTTTATCGCGGCGATATTACGAATTTCTCAGTCGATTACTGGGGGAAAACCGACATTAAAGTCGATCGAGGCGCGATTCTCGGGCAAACGCCACCTCCCTCGGGAGGAAATCGTTACGAATTCTCGAATCACGGACACGGCTGGAGGACTTTATCCCCGAGCTTTGGCAGAATTTGCATCGCGTCCCGTTAGAGGACAGCGATCCCAGATGCAACGCGCTGGCACAGTGAAACGCCTACAACGAGACACGGCAATCTCTCCTCGACGTACGCGTACACGTCTTGTATACACGGAGAGCCCGTGGAAACGGGAGGGACCGAGAGGGACAGGAGGGAAAAAATAGTTCCCCGTACGAATATGGAAATAGCGGCGGATGAAGTGCACCTAGTTTGCGCGCATGCGTGCGCGAACTGCACGTGGCGGTGCACGCGCGGAAGAATAGCCTTCGCTCGCCATTTTGATTGGGAACTGTCGAGGAAGCAGAAATCCAACGTTTCGAGCCACGGAAACTCGCCAATTTTTCTAATTGGCGAGCCAAATAATGAAACTTAACGAGGGAGACTCATGTGAAATGGTAAAACGAGAAGGGATGTTTGATCATTTTTTTTACAGTATAAGGGTTCGATGAAACTTTTCGCTACTTTCCACATATATTCTTTAACATTTCAAGATAGAAATATTTTTTTTTCGTTACGTTTTATCGACTTTGGAAAAGCTTGCATTCAGTTCTCATTGAAGCAAAAAAAAAACTTATAAAATTAATTATTTAATTTAAAACGAAAGGTCTCTTAGAGTAAAAATTAGAGAACTATTTACTCTGAGGATATAGTTGTAAGAGGAAGTCTTTAAATTAAATCGAATATAGTTTTCTTAGAAACGATTTGATAGATAGGTTGACCTAAATGTTCCGTCAACGATGAAGCCCTTCGTTTTGCCCTTAAAAGGCGATATCCTCGAACGCAGGATTACATTCTTTTGTGTGCCGAAGCTGAACACCCTTCGCATAGTTTTACGTTTTTACTAGGCTATTCTACTTTTACGTCTAACCATGGTAATGTCAGTCGCTATGCCGCGTTACCTTTCGGCTTCCTAACATATTCTTCTTTTTATTTTCGTTACTCTGCTTGCCACTGCCATAAAGATGACGATAATTTAGAAGCGTATAGGCAATTATCATGGATATAAAACGTACTTTCTTCAAAACATAAACTTAATAGTCTGGAAAATGAGTATTCGCCGCAGAACGGGGATTCTTAGCATTTTTGTATCACGGATACCGTTGTGAATCCAACGAAATCTACCCCTTCTACGAGCGTATTAGATGCACGAGATAATAATAAAAATATTTACCGTGCCTAAATGCAGTTATTAAAACAGTAAACAATAATTAACTCGCTCTTCGCGCTACGGGCGCATACTCTGATCAAACACACTATTCGAATGGAGTACTGCAAATAATACCTTGTGGATGTGTGTGGTGATAATAAATTATTATTATTATCTTGTGAAACATCGAATATCGTGGAATAGACATTGGAGCTCGCAAAAATTCCGTAGAACTTGCTTTCTCGACATTTGAATGTGGTTCTGCGCCTACAAGTTCCCAGGCTTTACCTTCTCGATCCGAAGATCATCAACAGAAACTCTCCCTTCCCCCCCTCCCCCATTTCACCACTAGCAAGGAGGTATTGAATTAACCAAACTCATAGTTAAGTCAACCGTCTAGTCAAAGAAATCCCTCAGGTGTCTCTCGTGGGCCATTTTCTAATCTTGGAAAGAAACCATCTTTCAGAATTCAGATTCGTGGTGAAAATGGATCGAAAGTCCGCTATTGTAAGGTTAAAACGCCTGGAGGAATTGGAATCTGCAAAGTTTTCTTTGTTCGACAGTCGATGGACAGTGTCTGGCACCTATAGTGATCGCTTAGGTCACCGTACGTGTCGTGCAGAATAGTCGAACGGTGTCCGTTGAGTGCCTATTTAGTTGTAGATATACCAAAGTTCTGCGGGCTGCTGTATGATCGAAAGGATAAGTCGCGTCGACGTACGACCACCTAGGCGAACGCGAGTAACGCTCATGAAATCGTGAGCGTGCAGTGACGTACTATCATTTATCTGGAGGACACGGTTTGTAAGCGCGACGAGGGGATGCTCGATAAACTGCGTTATTTATTGCACTCCTAAACCGCAAACCGACGGATTATTTTTTTTTACTACCGTGTTGGCGTTTGGGGGAAAAAACTATTTCAGCGAGTGACGGTGATTTATGGAAAACGATGCCCGAAGAGAGCAACGTGTGCGATTCCTCGCGATCCGTTTTAGGAAAGCGCCGTGAAACGCTCCGAGACGTTGGATAATTCCTCGCCTAGCCACATCGAGTTCCTTTTAACAATCTAGAAAAATTGCATCCTGCATAAATTAATAATCAACTACCTCGAAACTTGGGCGGTTCGATTATTTTCAAAACTTAATTATTTGAAATAAATTTTATTCGAAATACAAAACTCTTATCCTGGTTTTTCCATTTACTTTGAATATACAAACTATTTTTAAATTTATCTATGAATATACACACGTTGTTAGTTAATTTCGCGGAGGACAGGATAGTTTTTGCTCCAATTGTTGTTTCAAATTTCCCGAGGAAGCGTCGAATAAATTTTCAGACGAGAAAGACGCAGGTTTAGTCTCCTGGTCCACGAGAATGGGCTGTTGCGCAATTAGTCGAACCGCTCGAACGAGGCAAGCGGATCCATTCGCGAAGCGCTAGATGGCGAGATTAATGGCGTCGCGTGTATTCATCGCGTAGCGAGGACCGGCGTTAATTCAAAGCGACCAGCGATCGCGGCAGGTACCTAGATCCTCGGATAGGCGACGAGCATTTAACCGTAATCAACTAATTTCTCTATATATCGTCGCGCGTTCGCACTTTCGTGAATTCGCCGTCGGCTCGACGCGTGAACACACGCCAACTTTGTTGATCGCTAATCGAGCCACTCGGCTTAACAGATTCAATTATCAGCCATTAAGTGTCGACAATACTTGTATCGCAGATTGTTCATTATTCAAACGAGTCGTCGGTGCTCATTAATAAATAAAAAATTATGATGTCAGTGGACGTAATTGTCGTAACGAATCGTTCGTTATTCGCAAACGGTTGGAATCTGTGCTCGTTTTTAATTAGAATCGGTCAATTCAGATGCTAATGAAGAAATTAATGTGCGGCTCTATCGATGTTATTTATTAAAGTAGAACTGAACGTATTTTAAGTCAATGTTAAGAGAAGTTTAAGAATTAATATGATATTTACGAGCTTCGTGACTTTGTGTAAGAAATCTGAAATGAGTAAAATCTAGGGGTAATTGCTCCCGTATGAAAATTCGCGTGGTAGTCGAAAGAAATTGCCGGGAAAGTCGGGAAATGGCCTCGCGACTCCGCGGCCTTAAGACGGGGACGGTTCTGATCGCGCGAGCTCGCGTTAATCGACAGTCAAAGCTACCTGTGCCACTTTTCCGTCGTTTGATCGGTATTTCACCGATTCCTGGGGAAACGGGTTCCGAGCTCGGTGGAAAACGATTATTAATACCGGCGCGCCGGGAATTCGCATGTTTTCTAACGGAAAATACGGCCGTGCTGGAAAAAATGCATCCCGACGAAAGTATTGAGCAATGGCGCTTGCTGCGATCGGTGGCGTGACTCGTGGGTGTGTATACCCGGTGCACCTACTAGGAATAGATATTAAGATTATACACTGCCGTTCAAAAGTCTCGAACACCTCCAAATCCTTAAAAAAAAAAATCAACCTTCGCGAAAATTTTGATCCAAACATTCGCAGCTAGAAAACAAGATGAACGCGATGAATTATAATCGACAACGAAGCAAGGATATGAACACAAAAGTTACGATTCTCTGTTTAATTTGTGCGTTTGGATTTTTATCGTTTCGTTTTTTTTAAGAATTTGTCGTAGAACTTAGTTTTACGGATAGACTATCTAGATTCATTTTCTTTAACATCTAATCTTGAGAATTAATATTTTTAACTCCTAAGAATCATGTCACCCGTATGTGACATGGTAGTTGATGCGTTAAGAAGGTTACTAGGGATAAAAAAGGGTGTTTGAAAAAGAATTTGTTAGGTGGGGAGAGGGGTGGTAGGGGTTCTTTCGTCGCCGGGAAGCGATGGCGATTGTGTAACGAGTGTGTACCGTTGGACGAGGATCGGCACGCATCAAAATACCTTCCCAAGCGGGGCACGCTTTCCTCTTCGAGGTGGCCTACCGCAAACACATTCAGTAGCTCCCGAAGTATCTGTTGCAAACTACCAGTGCAGCTGCGCGCGGATAGGCTCCCCGGAGCCGATGGTACCGATATTTATACGTGTATATCTAGGTGCTCGTGTACTTGCCAGTTGCTTCACGCGATACTGTGCTAGATTTACCAGCGAGCTCCTAGCTGGCTGCTCCAGCCCGGCTGCAATAAATACTGGTTTCTCGAGCGCGCTCAAACCTACTGGCCGTTTCATAACGCGCGGGACGATGCAGAAGATGCAGAAACAACGGGGGGAAAAATTTTAACGGTTGGTCTTGGTCTTCAGCAAGAATCGTGACGAATGTTGATCGTCAGGAAGATTTAACGATTCAAACCGCAATAAAAAGGACAGAATTTTAGAAAAAGTTAATTAACAACAGAAATAAAATTCATTTGCAAGGCTAACCCTTAAGTGGAATCGTTTACTCGCGAATAACTGGATCGAGAATATTTATTTCTGTCAATTTACAGTTTGGAGTGCAGAAATTCGGTCCTGTAACAATGTCAATTTTTTTAATTTTGCCCAATCGTTGCAGAAAATTTGGAGACCCCTCAATACGCGTTTTTGCTTAGCCTAATAGCCCCGACAGTAAACATCAGCGTCGATGGGTTCGATCGAAGAAGCTGGTAATGAATTATTCCTCTCGTGTCCCACCGGACACAGATCATTATTTCTTTGGAATGCAAAGACTTTTTCAGGATGAGTTCTTGCGCCTCCCCTCCCCCGTGGTACTCCACTGTCGTTTTCGAACAACTTTATCGTAAAATATCCACGTCTCGCCACGCGTTACAAAACGCTAAAAAAAAAAGACAACCTCTTGTCGTCGAACAAGAACGAAACACGCGTTAACGCTCGCGCAGCGTTATCATACGAATCCATTTATATATTTTAAGTTTCCTCGAACAAAAAAGCGTAAAAGATATTTGACACGCGTAGGAGACTGATAACAGCCACCATTGGAAATGAAAAATTATAGAATTTTGTAACTTCAGTATCTCTCGAAAGTTTGCGAGTATACTTCCATAGGGAAAATTTGTTCGTGTCTCCAGTTTGAGCCATTTAGGTCGGGAACACTGGGCGTAAAATGTATATTTTGGACCATTGTTCCGGCCAATTGCCGGAATTATGCCGAATACGCACCTACGGGTCTATAAATTAATTAATCGGGGTAGATACGTTTGGAGAATGCTGCCGAACGAGAAAACTCGATCGTCGATCCGCTGCTAATTGGATCGGAGTCGTGGCGGCTGTGCACTTAGCTCGTGCATGGTGATACGCGCTAATGCACCGATTCGCGCAAGACAGCGGTTTTTGCCCGCATGCCTGGCAGGTACAACATACGTACGTGTTCGACTCGATCCTAAGTGCTCGCGCGGCACAAACCTACAAACGAATAAATCGTGCCCAATGGTAATAATTATTTGGCTTCCCATCGCGATCGTAAATCAGCGAATTGCAAAATCTACACGACAAAAGGGTAGGAACGATTAGCTGTTGAACGGTGTTGGGCGTTGTTTCGAGACGATTTTTACGCGCTGCGTCGTGTTTCGTTTCGCGAACTACGCTTCGGTCGTTCCGCTCGAGACCCGGTGCCAGCGATTTTAATATTCGGAAAAAATCAAGAAATAATGATACCTACGCGAACGTATTAGGAAATTTCATAAGTCTTGTTTAATTACACGAACGTTTAGCCCAATGCGAGCATACGTGACCGTTGGAAATTGTGTGGGCACGATTCTAGCAACTGGGTCGACCTGTGGGTTTGTTCTAAATGACGGTTCTCTATTATTCTATGGTACGAACTTGCTTCGAAATTATTGTGAATTCGAGTTCAGATTTGAGTTAGCTAGTTTAATTTTTCTTTATTTTATGAGACCTAAAAATACAGGTTGAAAAGTCGAGGTACAAATATGGTCTGAAATTCCAATTGTTGTTTTTCTTTGAACGCGACGTGCAATAAAGCCACGGAAGCGAAGAAAAAATCTGTGATCTTCTTTTTCGGTTGTAAGAGCAATACTTTTTAAGCACTGAAACGAAACAATTACCACGCATTAATATATAGCTCGTTCATCAAATTTATTCTGTATAGCGAGCAAGGGGAAGAAGAAAGAACTCTGGTTAATACACGAACATAGTCCTACCAGTTCGAACCGTATGACATCCATCACTGGTTTATATTCTGCTTTCTACCAGTCGTTAACCCTTTCGAACCTGACAGTAACATATGTGTACAATTATATATACACATTTACAGTTATGAAAGTATGTAATCATCTTTCACAATATATTTAACACCGTACGCTAACAATTTGTCCATAACCACTTACAAAACGATTAGTATTTAGCGATGCCTATCCAAAAGCGTTCAAATTACAGGCCTGTAAGGTTTAGAGTAAGATTCGAGAGGATTGGCAATTATTATCAATTTAAAATGAACTTGAGGAAAATTTATATTAGGTACATTTACTTTAGTTTACAAATTTAGAAAATTTTCAACGACTTGGACATCGATAAATTAATTTTACGATAGGAAAGAGTCGTGGTGACTATAATTAGTAAGTCCACGTTTGAGAAATACTATGTTCTTCCAAATAATGTTACTTCTCATTTTTGTTATTGAAATAATATTAAACAATGGTATTCAAAATGCAATATTCACAGAGTAACATGCAAACAGTAATATTAGTAAATATTCGAATATTTTTCAAATAATCTTTCGTTTCTATTTTAAATTAAATTTCTATTTTACTAAGGCACTTCGTATAATGCCCCCTAAAAAAATAATTTCTTTTTTTAAAAAATGAAGCAAAATTCGCAACGGAGGTTGGAAAAGAAGGAAAATAGACGGCTAAAGGTGAACTGTTTTTATCGAAACGATAATTTACTCGTTTATCGCGAGAACGTTGCTTTTTATCCGCGGTGCTTGTAGCCGAATGAAATTTCGTAGCCACTTCCGGTGCCCGGGGCTCGAACGAAACGAGCTCGCGCGCGCAAAACGGACGATCTTGCGGCGAGGACTGCAATTATCCCTCGTTACGGACGAACATAATATCCTCGTTTGTTTTCTCGATGAATCGACGCTGTCGAGGCGGGGCCGAAATCAGAGAAAGCGGACTCGGGGCCCGACCGACGCTCGCTAGACGCCGTTTAATGGGAAACTCGAGTCTTTTCAAGCTCGTAAGGTGTTTTTCGCATTTCTCCGGTTCGATACTTTCATCGATTTCGCGTCTTTTTGCGCCGGTCCCGCGACTCTAAACATGTCTAGCTTGTTGCAGATAACGCGAAACGCTTTAAGTGTCCCGGCCGGGGCAGATAACGCGAAACCCTCTGAATGCCAGAGTCGTAATAAATAATCCGTGACGTTCGAAACTTCGTGGAACAAATAGCGGAAACGTTGCCAGCGTAAGCGTTTTAATAGACGGATAAATTTCGTTTCGGCGATTAATCTGATAATTGAACGAAAACTGGATTGGCTCGATCTGTCAGTGGGTCTTGCCTATAGATCAAACGACGCTAATAAAAGTCGACAACGGTGATAAATTCTCGTAAAACGCAGGCTTCCAGAACGTAAGCACGTGTTGTTTTGTTCCAGGATCGAGAACAATTTATTATTCCCGCGAACGAGCTTCGATCGTTGCGTCGTTTTTGGAATATTTAGATATTCGAGCCGTCTGTGCATCGAGTGAAAATAAAGACGGTCGAGGATTATTGTCGACGGGTCAATATTTCTTAATGAGTCAAACAAGCTCTTCGGTTTGATCGAGCCGCGTCGAAATAAATTCTTAGGCGAAATAAAAAGGTTCTAATTTGTCTAAGAAAATGGACTTAATGCAAATCGTAGCCGTCCATCATAGTTGACGGAGGAATACGCTTAGTATTATCATAAATATTGGTGTACTTATGATTAATTTCACCTCGTCTGACCTTTCCTTGGACTTTCGAGCTCATCCTTAATCACACCGACGATTTTTGCATTTCGTAATATTGACTGTTCGCTGCGAACCGGAAAATAAATCGTACACACGGATTTCACGTCATTAAAATTCCCATTTATCTTCCGAATGGACGTACATCGACGTCCAGGCGGGCCGGGAAAGGAAAACTGACCCGCCATCGACAGGAAGGCCTCGATTATTAATAAACCGCGGCAACGATGCTCTCTCGCGAGTAACATTGACGGAGACATTCTCAGTATGGCGCGGAGGAGCGTCCAGGCTCCGAGCACGAATGACGATTAACCAGGAACGCGAGGATTTCAGAGAGGTTGGTTGGCCTAGAAAACCAGCTCGGGCCGTACGCCACGCGGGTCTAATTGCTAATTAGTAATTAGTAGGTAAGCACCGACGCTCTGGCGAGCGCTGTTCCTCGCAACGAGCAACCTAAATCGAGCCAAACGTGCTCGAAAGTCCGAGGCGTTTTCGTCCTGGGACGTCCCCTTGCGCGAGAAAATGGCTCTCGAGGCTTTTTTCCATTGATAATATTTATTTGCATAAATAAACAAAAACGTGGGAATAAGGTAACATCCATCCAATATGGCGACGAGCAAAAATCCTCGCGAGACGAAAGTTTCGAAACGGATTACCGAGAAGTAAACGCGAATCCCGGAACGCGAGGCTCGCGCTCAACATAACGGATTGCGTAATTTCACTCGAAAAGTAATTTGTTCTCGCGTACATTTTCATTTACATCGACGGGGCGGCCGCGCGAGCGTCCAATTCGAAAACTCGATCTGTCCGTCGCCGCCTTATTACCGGATTTTTTGCACGTTCCGGGTGAAAGAGGCGTTATTCACCGAATAACGAAAGCAAAGAAGCGACGATATAAAAAGCTACGGGGCGAAACGGTCGGTGGCGAGGAGGGGGGACCAGGACAATAAAGGGAAGGCGTAAAAAGGGAAGAGAGAGAAGCAGCGCCGGCACGCAGGATGCATTTAAAATCGTCTCAACATCCGTTCTTGGGGTCTCCTGGTCCGCGGGAGACCAGAGAGAGAATTCAACGTTCTCTCTTTGGCATACGAAATCCCTTCAGCGTCCTCCATCGCGTGGCTACGTGAAAGAACGCGTCGTCTCTCGTCCGTACGGCGTCGTCCGAGCTTTTTTCGATTATCTTCTCCCCTTTTTTACGGCTGCCACGCACGTGACCGTGGCCGACATCCGCCATTCCGTCGGTTCCATCGCGCCCCGGCGCACCTTGATGCTCGCGCCGTACGTCCTGATAACTTCAACTTTATTACCGACGATTTTCTGCGCCACGGACGAAATTGCGTACCGTTACCCTTCCGCGACCCCACTCGGTGTACCGAATTTACAACCTTAAACCCCCCCGTCGTCGTCTTCTCTCGCCACGACGCGTTTCTTTGACCACAGAAACGTCGATTCTTGCGTCTCGATGCTCCTTGAACTTCCGGTATTGGAGAACAATGGTTGGCCCTATTTTAAAAACGATTTATTTTATAATATCTTCCATAGTCGTGTTCAAAGTACTCGTACCTTTTAGCTTTGTATGCAATCATTAATTTGTCACAATTAATGAGTACGAATAAATTAAATGACTCGTCGAGACTCTTTCAGTTTGTAGTACACTCGAACGAAAGAAATATTTACAACTTTTTAAGTAAATGTTACATCTAACGCTATAATTCCTTTGAGAATACAAAATAAATTTTTTAATGTTTATTGACTTTTCATGTTTTTATTACGTCCGCAGTAAACATGTGTTTAAACACTGGCAAGGTTGACTAAATCAAAAAGTAGGTTCCCTGTTATCGCGTATAGCCATTTACCTTTCTCCTTTGGCATTTTTTCGTAAATTCATTAACTACGGAGTTAAGAATTGAAACAGTTGCATGGGCCACTCTGCGTAAGGAGAGTTTACCATTCCTAGTAAATAAAGCCTACAAAAATTGCACGCGATTCGTAATTGTTGCTAACCGACGAACTTTACCATCCTCTTTTTCGATTCGCGGCAAAGGCGGTCGTATTTCACAGAATCTCGTCTGCTCTTACCGGATCACCTGTCGCACCGGCGGTGAGATTCCGGTTTCGCGCGACGCGACGGCTCCCGGGTACACCGCGTTCCACGGATTTCGTAAGAGACCGGGGAAACCGGGGTTCGGGCCGAAAAATCCACGGCCGTAATTTCTCGTAGGTGAAACAGCAAGTGGGAAGAGTGTGACGTGAACAGGCGCGGAGGAAGTGGCGGGCGGGAGAGGGTCGGTCGGGGTGAACGCCTTGGACGTGCATTAAAGTCGTATTAAGGCCGTCCCGATCTAAACTCGACCACTTATTCACCGTGGAAACGAGCCTGTTCCACGGGCGGTGTTTCACACAGGCCAACGAACGCGGCGTTCGATCATGCAAATTCCTAAATCGCCCGAGCAAATCTCCGGAACAAGTGTCGCGTGTGCGTGCGTACGCGCGATCGGCCTTGAACAACTTTTTTCCTCCCCTTTTAATTTCTATCTTTTTTTTTCTCGTTTATCTTTTATTACGAGTCCGACTATCGTTCGCATCGGACGATTGATAAGGAGCCCCGGGACCAGATAAGTATTAATAAAAGTACGCGCCTGTCGGTTTCACCGTGCGGCTAATGAACTGCGACGAGACGCGCGACTGTCGAGCGAACTTATTTATTCCTGCGGCAGGACGGCCTTCGGTTTTATTCGCTTACTCAGTGTAACCTCGATTTTGCGAATTAAAACGTAAAATTAAAAGTTCGTCAACGACGACGATGCGTTCCTCGGAGTTGATGTAATTTTCCTTTTGCTCGAGAATATTGTCTAAAAAATAAAATTAATTGCACTATTAGGCATTTGATCAAAATGAGTTTCAATGGTCCACGATGTTTTCTTCAATTTTAACCCTTAAGTGGATTATTGGGGCCTCTTCAAGTTTAAACTAATAATTATTTAATATATGTCAATGTATTTTTTGGAAAGTTGTAATTAAGTAAAACAACTCAGTTGAGATTGAGAGTCCACTTAAGGCTCAATAATATTACCTAGGTCAAAGTTACAATTTAATAGGAATAAAAGTGGCATTCCACGATTTTAGCGAATCAATTTCGTCAACGACCTCAAAAAGGCTCGGAAGGAGGGTTTTCCCGAAGTCGTTTGGCTAAATACGCGAATGCTGGTCGCGGAATCGCGCAGCTCGCGCGGAATGAGCGATGAGAGCAGGAGGATCGGGGCGTTCGCGTCGCGGAAGAAGACGCTCAAGGGAATCATCCTGGAAGTCGTTTAAAATGTATATTGCGCGGGCATTTGCAAACGGCGAGGAATGTAAAGTAGGTGTGCGTAGTGGATGTACCGCGAGAAAGACATCCGAGAAAATGAAGATACCGTTACCGAAGCGGCATAATTGTAGTCACGGCTAATGCGAGGACATGTAAGAACCGTGATATGTAAGCGTGAGCCAGTTGTATCGCGCGAGACGTAATTGTCCGGGGAACCTCGACGAGAATGCTGGGCGACGATCGGTCATTGTTTACGTCGAGAAGAATTATTCTACGTTTATTTATTTAGTAGATCTATTAATCCGCCTCGACGAGAGCTCCGCCATTTCGACGGGCCCCAGAGTTGGACAGAACGTTGCCTCCAATCATCGTTATCCAAGGACAAATCACGTTGAAAACTTAATTACGTCTCGAGGTTGGGAATACAAAATTTTTAATTTAAATTCGTAAAAATCAAAACATGAATATTATTCTTTAAAAATTGCTAACGATCTTGGTCGATCAGTTCTTCCTATCCTCGAGATCTCCAGAAGTAATTTAGATTTAACCCCTTGCCACACAAGTTCTTGATGTCAAGTTCCACCATCATGAGGCTACTGGCTCGTCATCAAGTCTTATATATTAAAATCAACACATTTTTATATTTACGAGACATCTATAAATCAAATCTATTCTTTTTCGTGTCCACGGTCAAACTTAAACAAAATTAAATAGTATACGTTCGACAAATTATTTGAAATTAAATCGCACGTCAAATTGTACCGAGGAACGAAGGTTGAAATTAGTCCGTTAACGCGGTTTTTCGCGATCAAAGGTGGCAACAATGTCGTGGTCCTCTTCGTCGCGTAATTTCAGACCGACGAATAGAGGCTGTTCAATTATTCCCGCGCGAGCGGTATTTTCCTCGGCGAGCGCTCTTTATTCTTTTCCACTTCGTGGCCTACGATCGTACGCGACCGTTCGTACGCGTTTTCCACGGGTGTCTATTTAGTGTTCACGGCGGCATGGAAAGTATTTCATGCCGAAACGGGTCGCAAGAAACATTATCAGACTGGAAACCCGTTCGATGAAATTTTCGACCGAGATCGGCCGTTGCAGCTGCCACGGAATCGCATTAAAACGCGCCCCGAAAGTTAATCCGTCCTGCCATCGCGTGGGTCTCGTGTCCAAAATGGACGGGCTATCGGTACTGCCTGTCGAACTTCGCGATGTATCGCTTCTACACGGTTACTCGAACATTTTCTGCGCCGATCGAGTATCAGGATTAATTCTACGAAGCCAGGGAGAACATTTCGAGACTCCATTTCGGTACCGCGAGCGATTCAGAATTTAAACACTGGACTAAAAGTAAATACTATCTGTCTTCTAATTACTATGTAGAATATTTATTATAATTAACATATAAAAGATAGGAAATCTTTTCCTACGTGTTTAAAAGATAATTCATGCTACTCTAGGGATGAATCGAGATTCTATCGCCATCGAAGTATCGAATTTCGCGTTCGATCGACGTAAGACGGAAATTTTCAATTTCTTTTATCGTCCAGCGATTTCACCATGCTTTCCACTTAGACGGCGAATTATGGCGTTCGCCTTTATGCCCTGGCATATTAGTTGCACGGTTTGCACGTGAAATTACGCGACGTCGAGCCACGGACTGGATTCCTCCGACGTCTCGACGCGTTCTGGCGCGAAAATTTCGGTCGCGTGGAAAATAATCCGGCCACCGATTTTGCACGGCGTTCGGCGTGTTTACGCCGGTTGCATAAGCGTCCGGAAAATTTATAAATGGCACTCGGTCCATACATCTGAAACGAAGTTACGCAACGGTATAATATCGAGATAAGTACCGGTTTCACAGACGCAAAGTTCCTCCAAAGTTCACGCGAACCGTTATTTGTTTTCTATAATTCCAGACCGACGCGACGAAGGGTAAAACGCCATTAATGCACTCGCTGCGATGAAATTGGAAACGGGATACGGTGGAAAAATTATTTCGTCCATCTTGTACTTTGTTTGGAAAAACAGGTCGTTGCTAAACGAGCGCCGAATGCGGGGAAAAAAGATAATGAGAAATCTAAATGTTCGCCATATTTACGTAGCAATAAACTACGTACCTTGGTACTTGTATAACAGCAATAACACTCCTAATATGATGCAATAGTTACGAATAACGGTGTTGACATATTCGTGTTGTAAGAGGCGAAGATAATAAAACCGAAGCTAGTTTATTCGCCAACCTATGCGCAATTTCTGTTCCTCAATCACACAATCGGGCACATGGTGCTGGAAAACATTCAAATGTTGTCGGGTATCATCGACAGGACGTTTCGTTGAAATAAATCCGGATTGGAATTTATGAATTCCAACGAACGAGATCGATCCGTAAAGAAGAATTCGAAGAATTGAATTAATTACGGCGAAAAGGTGCAGCGAATAGGATCGAGTTTAAAGGAATGCGCGAGACGTACGATAAATAACACAGTATACAAACAAAGAACAAGAATATTCGTTAGAAACAATTTTGAATAAGATCGATCGCCAACGAAGAAATTAAGGAACGCCATCGGGCTGCGTATAGACGCGCAAGAACTAGAAACAATTATCGTAGAACCAATTACGAAGAAGGGTGCAGGAATAATAAGGAGAGGTTGAACGAGCGGTCGCGAATTGGCGCAATATTGAAAGCAACGCTCAGAAGGAAGCCACGTTTTATTTCTTATTATAGGGCGCTGCCATTTTTACGTGACCAGCGCGCTGAAACGCCAACGTGTTTCGTGTCACGCAATCCCGTTGCACGGAATGTACCCGCGGTCTTCTCGTTCGAGTAAAAAGGTCGTTTAACGCGACGTTTAATTAAGATGAATATTCGCGGTTACTCCACCGCGTGGCTCCGCGTGACATAACGCGTTATTCAATGCGCCGCGATCGGACTTAGAATTTAAACCGCGTGCGTCGTCCGCACGGGACGCCTCGTCTCCGCGTCCCGTTATACGCCGGGAATATTCCGGCTTACGTAACGAGCCTGTCGATAAACGTTTGCAAATTCAACGTCCGCCATAACAGCGAAATGTAGATCGCGGCTAGAATGGTCCCCGGGACGCGTGCTGCTTAATTCAATTTCCTAACTGTAACGGGTCAGAACACGTTGCAATTAACCGAGCTCCAACCCTAGGAACATATTTATTTATTATTATTTGAGCGCCTTGCAAGCGTTACTCAGGGTTTCGAGTTGTATCGATAATAAAATAGTGTGTTTCCAATAGTGTCTAAACGTGTATCAACGAACAAAAATTTTACGTTAGCTCTGAAACTAGCTTTTGCCCCGGTACGATAAAAAGGAACAAACCAACCGATTTGCAGAATTAATGTAATGGAAGCAGCAACGCTACGGAGCGTTTGCTACATGCATGCTATGTCTTTAGTTCATCAAATTTTCTGGTTAGCTCAATGAAGCTAGCTGTAAATGTAATTTAATATTAATACAGAAGAAATATTTACGAATTTGTAAAATTTTTATTCGTCACTCGCGAATAAAGTTTGCCCAACAGGCTCGAGAACATTTGAAACGATCGTCGAGACGACATTTGAAATTCACATTAACGTTGTATCGTATAAATATTCGACGCTCATCCATGTTTTGCTAGTAGAATTTAAAATTGTAATTTCAGAGCAGAGAAAACGCTCGTTTGGAAGGATTTTTTACATCCAAGTGCCTCTCGAGGAACAGTTTTTTTTCGCCGACCGGCTACGAAACTCCCAACATTGTTGCTCGGAATCGTTAAAAATTACGGGCGTAACAATCGCTAGGAACTTTCAAAACGTAATAATTACGTAAATCGCGTAAATTCGAGCGCGTGTAACGAACCGCCTGTCGGACTCGGGCGGCGAGACGAAAAATTTTTACATTATATTTTATGGATCGAGATCGAGAATTGACACGTGACTAATGATAATGGCCGTCATGAACGGGCACCCTTCCATGACGGACGTAACATTTGCGTGTTAATGCACGGAGTGTGTTTCTCGTTCGCGGTATTATCGAGTGCCGTTAAAGACAGACAGGTAATTAAAGAGTTCGACGAATAAAATTGTGCCAGGAGAGTGCCTCTTCTTTCGACGATCGATGCTACGCCCTGGACGTGATATTTTTTCCCGGCGAGAAAGTGTGAAACACTCGGTTAATTGCGACCGGCCAATTTACGAAGACAAATACAATAATCGGTATAATTTCGTGGCCGACTAATTACTCGTCAACGTCAGGCTTGCGAAAGTTTCGGTAGCCGACGTTGCAAAAACTCACGACGTCGCCGCCGAAAAATTATTTCTTTTAAAAACAATTCCGCTCGAGTCGTTTGTAACCGTCTCGCTTCTTGGGCAAAGTTACTATACAAACGCTTTAAATATTATTTATTCGACGCTTGGCAATTTTTGTTTATCATTAGAAACACAGGTTGCGATAATATTAATTCCAGAAGCGATCAATTTCCTTCCTTCTCGTTAAAATTAATTAATGTTACAGAATGTAGAGAGTATACATTTCTGAGATTTCTGAGCATGAACGTACTATTCGTTACAGTGGCTTTGCTCAACGGGGGTGAGAACGATTTTAAATAAAAATGTCTGAATAAATCACGATGCAATTTACAATGTGTCCATAAAATTAAAAAATTCCATGGCATTGGGAGTCGTCGACCCCGACTATAAAATACGATATAAATAAAAATGAAATAATCGAACGCGAAATCAGGGGGAACCCGTAAATCTCATTAACGCGTAAGCCTGATTGCACGATGGAGGTTATGGTAATCGGTTAGGTTGAGAACCGTCGGCATTAACAAAGTTACGAAGCCTGCATGGCAGGGTGTATCGATAGGCTGATAATTGCGAGTAGAGGTATCGACGGTGATGTAAGAGTTCCGTGTTCCCGCGGCGCGCGCGTATAAGAAGTCTTGAATGCGAAAGAGGCGCGCACACGTGCACAATTTGCAACACGTACGTCGCGTCCACGTATGCACACTCATAATCCGCCGCGAACGATATACGTCGAGCATGGACGTCGATCTACAGCGTTGATACAAGCGGATAGATCCCATAAATCTACAATGCCTGCCCGGAGAGCCCGACGTCCTTGCGGCGCAGGCCAAGACTCGTAATATCGTTGGCTTCCAGAGGGCTCGGTGGTCTACACCCACCCGGTAGATACGATTTACATCGAGCAAACACGATAAAAATCTGCGCGGCGATAAGGTGGCCTCGCGCGAAATGATCGAGAGCTTTCGGCCCGACCGATGGCGGGAAGTTCGAGTTCGAGATCGACTTTTAATTTTTTAAGACACAGAACGTAATACAAATCAAACTTTTCAACTGGAAATTAAATATAAATTTCTCGTGGATGTCCAGTCGTTGTTTTTGAAACTAGTCATCCATTTTTTCGTACATTGAGATACTCAAGGGTTTCTGTTTGAGTAAATTAAGAGCAAAACTTGACAACTATTGCACCGCGTTGAAGAAACGAGGTCATGGATGGACGATCGCTAAGAAGTTAAGTTTGAAATAAACAACCATAATCCCCGTTGCAATTTCTGCAACATTCTCGAAACGAAGAAGCGTCCGCCTGCCGGGCAGAAAGAAACTTCATCTATCGTTAATGGAACGATCACCTCCGGAATATAACTGTTCCAGGGCAAGAAGCGAAATAAGCAAAATAATCAACTTCTGACGTTTCGCGACGATTATGAAGTTGCCAACGTCGGGATTGAAAATCGACCGATAAACGGAGGGTAAAAATGGAAACGAGACTTCTACCGTTTCTTTTCGCGGTGGCTTCGGCTGTCACGCTCGAAGATAAATTGAAATAGAAAGCAAGAAGTATCAAAGTCGAGCGTAGCCTGTCGATACCGAGCGTTTCGAGACGTCGCGTACAGATTGAGGGAATTATTTTTAGACGGGAAACAGAACCGAAACACAGGGTAAGGATAACGGGTACCGCTACGCGATTACTCAATCGTTGGCTGTCGCTGAAACCGTGGCTGCGAACCCGTTTCAAGGACAGGGTCGCGCGAATAATGGTGACGAACGAAACTAAAACGAAATTGAAAGCAAAGAACCACGTCGTCACGGTTCTCCGCTCCATCTTTTTGTCTATTCATCGTTCCGGGATCGAGAGAGTAGCAAGGGGGGGAATATTTTTTACAACGAGACGCTCGAACGCGTTTCCCTTTACGACGACCACCATTTCCCTCCACTCTCTTCTTTCTTACTTATCGTCCGTTAGTTTTATACAGCGCGTACCGAAATAGTCGAACATTAGAGTCTTATTATACTGTTGTAGTCGGTGTGATATAGAATTAATTTTATTGAGAAATCAAAATGCATTTGGACACGTTCATGGACTCTATAAGATAATATAATATTATTAATTTCATCTAGAATCTTTCGGAGTAATGATATTCCAACCCTTTTTAACTCTTTGAATATTTATTTACTTCGTTTCCTTCAGTTAATTCTACAGCACAAGAATGATCCAATTTCTTTGATCTGACAACGGAAGTAAATGTACTTTTGGCAGCGTCTTCGAGGAAAGGTTTCTAAATAGAGATTCTAAGAGACTCTGTATCCATTAGCTCGCCTACACGTTTCGTGGATGTCTGCCCACTCGATGTTAGAATAAATTTGCCATCTTGATAAATGCTATCTCGACTATCGAACCGTACAGACAGAGGCCAACAATTTTCGTATTTACCGTGACGGATACAGATTCTAGCATCAAGCCGACCCGTTCGATCATAAATAATGTTATCGTTTATTCTAAACAAGAATTGATATTATTTCTTTGATTTAATCACTTCGGATTGATTCAACTCAGTTAATAATACTCCTTTACTACTCTATTCAACAATATTATTATATAATTTAATTAATTCCTTCGTACTGGTGTCATTTTATATTTCGAGAATTAAGATTAACAAAGGAGACTAGTAAAGTTAGGCTGCTCGTTTCGATTACATCCTGCATAGAATATATTTAATTCAATGAAAATATAGGATTTGATGAAAATGGTTGAAGAAGAGATTGGACAGCAAAGACAACCCATTTTGCGTCGATTCGCAGACACGTAGGTTATTAAGCGTTGGATTTTAATTACTGTGCAATGGATATAGTGTCCTTGGCGAATAATTACCGACTACTATTAAGTTAATGGATATACTTGAGCATGTCTTTCAATTATCCAAGCTGCGGATCATGCGAGTATTGATTTATGTTTCCTACCGCCAGCTCGTCAGACTTCCTTGTTTTTCCGAGCTGATTGGCTCGAAAGCGCGCGCATTTCGCGGACGTTATTATGAATGAAGCGGAATGAGTTTACGAACGGAAAAAATGATGTTCCGGCAGACGTCGGGGCGAAGTGATCGATCCGTTGTACTAATTTGGCGCAGTTCATTAGAAGCGTCGTGAACGAGTCACGAAATCCTTCGGAAGATATTCTACTCTAAACCAGTGGAGGCTTAAAAAATGCAATAATTTGAAGTAGATATATTATTCTATTAAACAGGTGTGTTTAGATGTAAATTTAACGCATTACGTTTTGCAGAAACTAATTTAGATCCAAATACACCGATTAGTACGATAAAATATTCCTGTCTAATTATTGCATTTTTAAGTCGATCCTTTTTTTTTTATCTCCGGATCGTGCAATAGTCAGATTCAATTCCCGATCTCCATTGACACGAATACTATGTAGTTTTTCTTCGATCTTTGTTAATTCCTTCATTTAAATAATTGAATCATGGTGCATGAAATCAACTCGGAACGAAGTAGAGCGAGATTTATACATAAATCGATAACTGGTAATGCGTAATGAAGTCATCGACAAACGTTTCACCTGACACATTGTTTTGTTAATTATGCGAGTCCATTTAATAATCAGAGCATTCCTAGCCAAGCTGCTGATACGGAGAAGGGTAGACGTCTATGCAAACTTTCGAATGTTAAGAATTTCTTTGAGAAACGACATTTCCTTTCACGTGATAACGCTACAGAATTGTTTTAAGGGTCCATGGAAAGGAATTGTTAAGAACCATTGCGTCTACGGAGAGTCGAAGATACATATCGGTTGCATAGTTTCTCCTACCTTTTCAATATGATTATTAACGACTGTTCCCAGTTACTGAATCCCATGCAACCAAACAGGTTCGACTATAAGTTTGTGTACCAAGAGGTCACGTGAACCGTCGGTTAATTAAACATCGCGAATGCTCCGCTTTTAACGATGGTTCGCAGCGTGATAAAGCGCCATTCAGGAACTCTAACCGTGCAACGAACGATACGCGTCCCGCGTATGAAAATAAGGGTACCGACTAACGACGTGAAAGTTTCAGTGGGGAGCCTCCATAATTTTTACGAATATTCGCCAAACCTTAATTCGAACAGCGTTCGAAGGAGAGGGGGATCTCGCGAACAGAGAAATCGAAAAGGGAAAAGGAACGATATAATGTACAGTTATATTATATGCCGCTTTTGAGTCACACGCGGATCCGTTTACTCAGCGCGCATCCGCGTCTCGAACGATTGCGGACATTCGAAATTATCCTTAATACTTCGTTATAACAGTGTTCACGTACAATCGACAATGACTATTCGCGTTGTCTGACGATGAATCAGATACTCATCTCGTGGGATTGGGATCGAAGGCTCGTTCTAATGCATGTTTAGCTGTTAACAAGAGAGAACCTCTAACAAGCTATGTATTCGATACTAGATGCTCCATCTTGTGTCCGTTCAACCGACGCGATGTTCGACCAAATGCAGTCGGAGGCGAATAAGGGAAGTCGATTTTTCTTAAAAATTCGTTTTTGATTTTTAATAAATTTGTCTGAAGCTCTACAGAAATATTGTCCGCTTCAGAAATAAATTTCAATCAAATCCACTATTGTAGAAGACCAAAAGTCCATAAGGTCTACTCGTATACCTCGAACGTGTTCCACGATTATCGAGCAACGACAAACTCTTCGACTTGTATCCCGTAAATTCCATTTATCGACCAAGAATATTTATTACGTCGCGCAAAATAATATCTGGGATTCCTTTTTTCCCTCCGCTGTTCTGCGCACGCGCGTATCCGTGTACGCGGCCTGTACGAACAAGGAAATTTTCTACGTGCATATCGACACCATAAATCGTTCGTCCCGCGGACGTTATCCCGTGGAAAAGTAATTTGCCCATTAACTTCGTTTCGCGTTTGTCTCGCGGCGTTCCGATATTAACGACGAGGGTGGAGCATTAGCGTGAATTAACACCTTAACGCCGGAGGTTTGTTTACCGTGAAATACGACGCTCGATAGACGGTCGTAGGCCTAAGTTCGAAAACGACACGCTCGAAAGTGTACTCGTACGCGAATATCGATGCAGTTCACTGCGTGAGAAAGTGAACATCGAACTCTTAAGAGAAACTTTCGTTAAATTTCGCTCTACTCGCCGTTAGATTCGTTGCTAAACTTCTGTTGCTTATCGGGATATCTAGATGCATGGAAAAATGAAGTTCGAGTAAATGCACGGGTCGTTTACAATAGGAATTTTCTGTATCGATCGATGGTATTTTTGATTTATTTCCACGTCGTGCATATGCAAACTGAATACAACGTTACAGTGAAAGTTAATATGTAATCAATTCCAATAGAATAACTCCAAAATTGCTTGCTACGTTATTCTATTAAATTGTTGTTTGTAGAATGCGATAATCATCGTACGTTGCCCGAGGCGTACCTCGTGCACAAAAGGTTGAATCGAATTTATGCGTTGAACGAAACACGATATAAGAAAATATGCAGGAATAATGTGATTGGAAGAAAATGAAATTTACATTCCATTAACGAATATTCCATTCTATTCTCGATAATGTATTAGGCATTGTTGATAATTTTTACGTAGGCAAATAATTTCTAATCATTTGTTATTTGCAGTCTATAACTTCGTCTATAACAAAAGTCATTTATAATATATAACATAAATATTATGTATAATACATAACTATGACATTTATAAATATTTGTTTAATTTATTGTTCGATTCATCATGGTGAGAGATTTCTTTGGATACTTTATTTATGAAAAAGTACAAAAATTACGAGAAACTAATTTTACTAACAGAGGTAATCTTTGTACGAATATATCGATTGATTCGTTTTGATTATTTATCGCCTGATCGATTGAGAACTCGGCTTGAAATGTTTGTAAACAGTGTGGATGCACCATGTGTGAAAACCCCTAGCGGCAGAAAAAGAATTAAGTAATATAGAGGGCCAGTCGGTCGCACGCGTGGTGACAGTGAACATCGATTGTTCGGTGATGTGCGTGGAGTAATCGATTTCAATTACATTTGACGTTGCACATTGACCGTAGATGGATCGTTGAACCTCGTGTAGTGTATTCAGTGACAATATACGTATTTAGTAACGAAACTGAGTGCAAGAAAATGTGTATTCTAGTGGCTACGAGCATCGAATCAACATTTCGTCCACGTACGGTAAGCTTTGGTTATGTTATCCTTAACCGGGAATGGATCGCGCGAATACTTATTTTTTGCAATAATAGACAGAATGTGTCGTAAAATATCTGTGTGTTTATTTTATTCGTTATCTATTACTCGAGTACAAGTTTGCTGAACTTCGATTTATCCACCACGTGGTCAAACAAAGGCATGTGACTGCGATAGTATTTATGCAGGTTAGGTTCGTATAATTGTAGATTCTTTTCCAAAACGTCAATATTAACAATATTCTTCTAATGAAAACACTGTCCATCAATTCTTTACTGTTTGCTGACTATTTTCATGATTCGATTGACCGTAGTTTCACTTGTGAAACACATTTTGATCAGCGTCACAGTAGGGCCAATGAGATTCTCCCGCAGTCACGTGGTATTATTTGCGCGAAGTTTGAATTCGACTAAAAGTTGCAAACTTCGTGTTAGTGTAATAATTAATAATATTTTAATATTTTTTATGAAAAAAATATAAAGGGACATTTACGTAGATATAAATTAATTGTTATTCGCTTATATTTCAAGAACTAGAAGGCTAACATTTTGCATACAGGCTCATCTATTTTTAATTACGTAGTTGAATAATTTTTACACGCTTTTATCCACTGTTTTGTAAAACCAACTCATTATTTATACTTGAAAGTAACGTACCGAATACGAATTTATAATGTAAATAGTATTGTCTAGAAATTACTGGAATAGGGGGGATTTAAAATAGTTTTTCGTGCGAGTATACAACCTGTTGGAACGTTTTTCGAAATGTTAGACGACAATTGCATAATTTCCCGCACGTTCGCGCGACGTTCACACCGATGCATGTAACTACCCGAATGGCGCATACTAAATAACGTACGTAATATGGAAGTGGGTTAAGCGCACTAATTAGCGACAATTACGGAAGGCTTGCGAAGGATCATTAAATGCATAATCGTCAGGACACGGGTACAGTTCGTTATTGAACGGCACGATGAAATAGTAATTGGGTGCTCTTAAGCGCGAATAATTTTAAGTCGACACACCTGAACGGAAGACGCTCTTCATTAATTCGCGATGTAAGCACGTTTACAAGTATTAACTGTTATTAGCGTTAAGTCGAGAATATCGCAATATCATTCAGTAAAATTTGTTTGCTGGCGAACAGAATGAAATCGCGTTTTTATATCTACAGTAAATACGGTCAACGCCTGTATCGATCGTACTTGTTTAAAATATTTATTATACGTTTCACTGTATCTTAACTCTGGCTAAGGTAGATTTTTTAAGGTAGTTTCGAGTTTCTCGAGGCAAACGTTGCACCTTTAGGGTAGACGATCGGGTTCCGTTGGGAAAATATCGAAGAGCTATGGCGCATATGCAGGACTGGTAATTAAGGGTTAAATCATGTAACTGTACGTAGATCCTTGACTGTTTCACCCGGCCAGTAACCCGCGGAATGAACACATCATGCGGAGAATACCGGAATCGATTTATCTCAGACGTCGATTGATTTATTACAAATCGGGTAGCCGCGTTTAGAAACGCCATTGCGCAACACCGTGGGGCTATCCTCGATTTGTACGTCTTCTTAGATCCCCGCTCGCCAGGGAGTCGATAAATCACGTTCCTTTGCGGCTGAAAAGAATTCTCAAATTGTTTATAATACGGTCTATTAGCGAGCGCGTAATTGCATCGCGATATACGCGGCCAGCGACGTAAATCAATCAGATCGCGCGTACGTACGCTCGTTTGATAACGCGCCGGCGTTTCTCTGCGCGGATAACGAGGAAGATCAAAGATGGAGGCAGCGGGATCGTTCTTTCGTGTCGCGGTTCGTTGCTCGACCGAAAAACAAGACCGAGATTTGAGGACTTGGACGATAAAGTTTGATGGTTTCTCGCGTAGTTGCCAGCAAATTGGTGATAATTTAGATATTATGTGTAACGAACGACGGAATTTAACGACGAATCGGTATTGTAAAATATTACAGAATTAGCCGTGGGCAGGAGCGTGTCCAAGCTTTCCCTACATCCGCGAAGAAATATGTAAATGTCTGGACACGCAAACGGCCGCTTGATTAATTTGCCTTGCACGCGCGGGTCGGAGGACCTTCCTGTAGGAAAGGAATGAATGTTGACATTTTATGCAATTTAGTGTGCAATGGTACATATTATACTTACTCAAAGATAACAGTATTTCCGTGCGAGGCGTTCGATAGAGTCGCCAGTTTTCGACATTTAACCTTTGCGTTTCTTAACGTGCAACGTTGGATAACCTGGTCGATGTCATCCTTAACCTTGGAATACTGTGCGTGGGATAATTGCATTTCGTATTCATTTTTGCTTCTAATCTGTTGGGATTCTCGCATGTCTGTGCCGTTTAATGGGACTATTCTTTTCAAGCATTATAAAAATTGCTGTGCTATTTGCTAGCTAGAGTTTCTACACGCCCTCCAAATCACTCGTATCGAGAATTTTGTTAGTTTCATAGTAAAGCTACCAGATGTTGTTTAGAAAGGATTAAAATGTAACAGTATCGATGGAACGATACAAAGAAAAATAAAAAATTGATTACTTAAAAGTGAAAATGAGTGTCATGGAACCGTGGTGGTTAAGAGTAACGACGGTACCAAAATGGCGGCAAGTGGTGGACTGGTATCAAATATGGGACACATTTATATGGCCATTTTTCAACGTTGTTGCGTCCTCGATCGACCGTCGAAGTGGGTCCCATATGTTAGGGTACACCCTGTAGAATGCGAGGCTTTATTTATACGTGCGTACGTCTTTCTTTACTCTCGAAGACGCGCTTTCGCGCGGCTTGCGGCGAGGAAGATTGACGCACCCGCAACGGCACCCAGCCTAATGAGTTACGGCACGTCAGGGCGAATGGAAAGAAAGCCTTAATAAATCTGCGGCAAGATCCGATCGCGCCGAATATATCTCGCGTGCTTTGATGCTCACCCGGTATACCGCGTTCGAGTGCGTGGAGAGCAGCCGTGTCCATTCGAGGATTTATGCCAACGACGAGATACGCGGACCCGAACACGGTATTTTATCCGGCTTTAAGGAACGAGCGGTTCGACGTCCAAGTAAATTTTTATCCCTTACCGTCGCGGTGACCCGATAACTGCGAACGAAATTACGGCATTCCTCGTATTATTCTGCAGTTTTATTCACCGAGTTCTGTAAATCTTTCGCTTCCTTTCAAAATACGATTCCCCAACGAGAACCACAAGGCTCTCGAAACAGTTTCTTTCTCATTCCATTCGTTCGCTAGACGATGATTTATTTCAAATTTTTTTCAAATTTCTCATAGGCTGTACTACGTTTTCAATTAATTAGTTTTCTTACTTAAAATTCACTTACAGAAGTAGATGATCTAATCGATTAATTTAACGATAAATACATTGTATCTGAGACTTTTTAATTTTCAAATCGAACCTCGAAATATTTTATAATTCCCGTTGGTCGGATGAAATAATTTTCAGTGTAATAAAATTTGGCTCTTGTTTTCTATTGAAAAATGACGAGACTTCTCGAGTAACTGTAAAACGCGGAAAGTGGATCCATTTTACCCAAGATAAAGCTTAAGCGCTGATTAGGAAGAAACCGAAAGCTACGAAAGTGGTTAGGTATATGGCATTGCACGTTGAAAAGGCATGTTCAGGAGCAAATGATATTTCAGACACGCGCCGGTACAGGATTTACTGCCTCGTCACGTGCGTTCACGTGCACGCCCTTTAAACGATGGCAGGAATTACTGCGCGTAATGGTAATAATACTCAGGATATAGTACGATCTTGTTGCCTGGCAGAACATAATACAGCCTTAAACGCGGAATTTATAGTTCCTTCGACTGAATACACAAGCGAGCCGAGAGCCAGCATTTAATTCGTTGTAATCTCGCTATAACTTTGTTATCCAGTCTTGAATTATCCAGCCTCGGTTGTAGATATTCTCAAAAGGACAAAAGTCGTCCTCAGCTTCTTTGACGATACCGTTACGCGTGTGTACTTCCAGCTTACATGATTTTAAATATATTATAAAGCTTATATAATTTTAAATTTTAGTGAATATCAGTTTGAATTTTCAAGGTAAACAAACTCGATTCTAATATCTTGATTCCCCTCTCGTAAGAAAAATATTTCACTTTATCATCTGTAGCGAATTTTCAAAATATTTTTGATACAAATATCAAAGATTATTTATCTGTAAACGTGATTGTGAAGATTTCTTTAACGAAACTTCTCTCTCTGTATTTTTCAGTTGAGTTTTAAAAATCCCCTCCATTTTCTAGGCCATCGAGTCTATTCGATGGAATATTTGAATATTAAATTGTACTAATGGTCCCAGTCTATAAAATATTTGAATATTCAATTATTCGAACGGTTCTAGTCCAGATTTAGAGGAAAATCGAGTCCCTCCGGTTTCTAGGCCAATGATTTCAGCCTACGCGAAGCTGCGCGATCTCGTTTTTCGATTAAAATTCGATATAGCCTGGTAACTGTAACTCGGTTCGCTGCTCTCGACGAAGAAACGTTTCGCGTGTATTATACGTTGGTTTTTGTGTAGTAAAAACCCGAAGGAACCGTAAGAAGCGTCCATCGATGAAGACGGCGTGTCCATCAACGTCGTTCTTTCGAATCATTGGCGCATTAACAGCTTTAATAGCCGCTCCGAACCACGTTGTCTTAACGAAATATTTTCTTGATTGGCATTTGAGGTAATATAGGCAGCATGGAGGCGGATACGATACTGGAAATTCGATTAAGACCGACGATATGGTGATGGGAGATGGGTACTGGGCGTTTTCGAACCGAATACTTAATTTAAATTATTATTCCAGTTATATCTTATTCGCTGTTCTCGTTATTAGTGTAATATTTTAAGTTTTTTTTTATCGAATTTCGATTAAATTCGCGTAGTTCGACTCGACCGTGTCGATATGTTTCTTTATTATTTTCAAGTCTGTCCCTTGTGTAACTGTTGCCACACCAGTTTACAATAATAAAAATCAGTTCGCTAACAGGAAGCACGTGTCGCTAACTAGATTTCACATTCAGTACTTGTTGAATATCATTTCCTGCGCCATGTTCCTCTCTCTGTACAGCTTCTAAAATGATTTAAACGACCGAATGTTGCAAACATCGACTAGACTCATTATGGATAATATAGATATTCTACTTTAAAAAAAAATACAAATTGAAAGTTTGACACATGAATTGATTCGTATCGATTAAGAGGGAATCACAGAAAGATGTAAATTTTTATTATATCGTTGTACTGCAATTTCACAGTTTTCCATTTCCACCAGTAATTTATAGGAGCAAGTGGACCAAAAGATTCGAAAAACAGAAAATAATTGAAATATTTCTTAACGTTTGTTTCTGATTTTGCTTCTCGCGAACCTTTGATAATTAAGGTATTTAGGATAATATCGTTTCATTTAAATAATTCTTATCCTCCGTGAAGATGGTATTGCAACAACATGCGTTTGTTTCCGTGAATTTTGCTCGAATCTCGCCCGAACGGGGCGCGAATAAATTCGATTCGCTTGTCCCATTTCGCGAAAGAAAACACACCGGGATGGATCGACGCGTAAGAAAACAGGCTGCACCGCGGAACCAACGGTTTCAGATCCGTGGAAATTTCCAGTTCGCTCAGCGGTGCGGCACAGAAACAGGATTCAGGTGCGTGCACACGTTTGACGCGATTTTAAAATTCGCGAGAGGCCAGCAACCTGATCTTTAACGCGAATGAGATCACCGCTGGACCGAAAGCGATCCTCGTCGGCCACGAAAGGCTTTCCAATCTTCCTCGACCTTTGGAACACGATACTTTTTTCGAGAATCTCCAAACGTGACCGTGAATCGGTACGACGAAATCCGTAACCCTTTTATAACGGCGATCATTCTCGATTTAAACGAAATTATCCCTCCGTTGATCGACCATTTTATTCCGGGGCGAAGACCTTTGGCATTTCGTTCGTAGCTAACGAGGCGGTAAAAATGATTTCTAATAAAAATAGCAAGAAATTTACCGCGTTTTCGATACTTTTCTCGAGAATCTCCAAACGTGACCGTGAATCGGTACGACGAAATCCGTAACCCTTTTATAACGGCGATCATTCTCGATTTAAACGAAATTACCCCTCCGTTGATCGACCATTTTATTCCGGGGCGAAAACCTTTGGTATTTCGTTCGTAGCTAACGAGGCGGTAAAAATGATTTCTAATAAAAATTGCAAGAAATTTACCGCGTTTTCGATACTTTTCTCGAGAATCTCCAAACGCGACCGTGAATCGGTACGACGAAATCCGTAACCCTTTTATAACGGCGATCATTCTCGATTTAAACGAAATTATCCCTCCGTTGATCGACCATTTTATTCCGGGGCGAAGACCTTTGGTATTTCGTTCGTAGCTAACGAGGCGGTAAAAATGATTTCTAATAGAAATAGCAAGAAATTTACCGCGTTTTCGTCTCGGACGAATAACCGTTTCGACGTTGTTCTCGTCTTTGAAACGTTGCTCGTTTATCTGGCGCGAATATCTATTCGGAACTTGTGCGTTCCGAGCGGACAGCTTCGTTTCTGCATCCTTTCTTACATACGATTACCATTCGCAATGAGAATCGGGCAACGGCGCTGGGGATAACTTTCGATTGCGTTATCCTCCGCGACAAGCCGCGAACCACGCGATCGCGTCAAAGAAATCGCGCGTTAATTATTCCTCCGTGCGTTTCCAGACCGGGCAGGCAGTAAATATCGTTAAAGGCACGGCGCGTAGGAAAATGGACGGGATCGTAACGTGTAAATAGCGCGGAGCGCGATAATATTTATGGTCCGACGATGCTATCGCCGATATATTCTCACGTGGAAAGCTGACAGAATCCGGAGTGGCTCGAAGTTAAACGCTGCGAGGAGAAAGTACAAGCGCGGAGGGAACTCGCGAGGCAATTGGGTCCGATGAGATAATGGTTAATCATGATTATTAGCGTAATGAATGGGCCACCGTTCGCCAGCCAGTCCACCAAAGACTGGCGCGTCACAACCGGTCCGTTTGACCTCTAATAAACCAATTGAGAGCAAATTACCGCCGCGCAGGTGCTAACGTTCGCGTTTCCCGCGCGAACGAATTGTCTTTCGCGCGGCCATCGACGCGTTCGGGTTCGAAATAAAATTAGTTTCGTTTAGAACAGATGCATTTCCTGAATTTCGATTTACTGTACGCGATCGAAAGATTATCAGAGACGGTTAAAATTAAAAATAGTCTACGAGTGATGAGAAATCTGGAATTACTGTAATCTTGTAAGGCAATGAAGACGAATATTGTATAAAATTAAAATAGTATAATTATTTTTGTATTTTGTACTCTATACTTTGAGCAGATAAACAATCTAAGCTATCATTATATTTATTGCTTCCTGGTCTCGAAATATAAATACGAAAGCTTGTGAATGTCCTCGTAAATAGAGATGGAACCCAATACTGTATAAATAACGATAAGACCCCAGAAGGAAAGGGGTCGAAAACGTTAGGATCCGTCGAAAAATGCTGTACACTTATGGCTTATACTAAAGCTGTAATCTTATTAAAACTTTCACTAGATGTTATCTCCGCGCATTCGTGCACGAAACTAAGAATTACTTCCGTTAAAATGAAAAAACATGCAACAGGAAAGTTCTCCCTGGTCCAAAGAAACCATACGAAGCGATCCAAAATGGCGGAAGTTCCTTTGTAACGGAAACAAAATTTTTTTTTTCAAATTCTATATATTTATTTACTTTCTTTGCCGATATATTAATTTTAATTCAAAGCAGTGGCGTTCTTGCCGATACAATTTTCGTTTATTTTCGCGGTTCGCGTGCCTGCAGCAACCTTCGTCGCGGCTCGACAAGGAAACGAATTTTTTCCAATTGTGCTTTTTGCCGTAACGAGGAAATCGCGATGCTTATTATCGCAATAATTTCGCGTGGATATATCCCAGCGTCGAGTTTGGATCGCGACAGCCGACGCGTTCGGCCTTCGCGTTCGTTTCCATATCAGCGGCCTTTTTTCCATTCGTGACCCCGCTAAAACGTTTCCCGTGTCTCCTTCGAACGCGGTTCCGTCGCGAAAACGCGATCCCCGAGAACCGTGTATCCCGCGATTAGTTTCACCGAAGTCCGTTCGCGCGATCGGCCAACGGGGCCCCCGAGGCACTAATGAAATAATAAATGGGGCCTGTGAAGTAAACTCGCGTAAACGAATCCACACAATGCAACGCTCCTATGTAGGGTAACGGTTGCTCGTTCGGTGAATTGTTCCCACAGTAATGCATTTTTCTTTGTCCAGCGCCGCCGGTGCCGATCGATCACAGAACGCCTGACGAAACTCGCGTTGTTTCGCCATTTCGTATTTACTCGGCTCGTGGACGGTGCCAGGGAAAGAAATCGTGGCGATCGGGTACGATCCGCTTGTTCAGCGAAAATAACTGTTGGCTTTTTCCTGCGCGAGATTCGCCCCGATCGACTCGGTTAAATTGAAACGAATTATACCCGGCCAATGGATTTTATTGCGCAAACGGAAAATATTTACGCCCGATTTATAGCGAGTTTATACTTGGAATTAATTATTTTTATACCGCTGTACGTTTATTGACTGTTTGCATTAATTGCAGTATTCTTGGTAATTTTATTTCTAGTTTTCAATGGCTGCTTTGACGTTTAGTAATCTTTCAACAGAAGTAGCTTGTTCAGATTTTATTTCATTAATTATTCGGATGTTTTCATATTTATTTAAAATTCCATCGATGGTTTACGACCGCAACTGGTAAAATTCTGTCGAAGGGAATTAAGTTCTCGACTAGAAGAAATTCTGTTCCTGTAAGACGATTTCACAAAAAGAGGCGAATAATTTAAGAACACGCAGTACTCGTATAGATAGATAAAATACGATCCATTAAACATAGGTTCTTAAATCAACCAACGTAGATGCTTTATGGTCGTGTCAACGCGCAGTTATTTTTCAATCTATCGAAGCGATAAAACAGTTCTTCGTTGAATAGTTGTTTGATTTGGAGAAACTTCTACGATACCCAACCCAGACCTTCGATTTTTTATACGGGATGGCATGATTTTATATACGATTTATTTCGCATTAAAATTTTAGAAAAGTTGTACAAACCATTTGTCATTCGATATGGACGGAAACGCAGATAGTTATATTTCTAAAATGAAAGATTCGAGTATTCGATCACTGGAACAATTATTTCTCCTGGTTCTTTTATAAAATTACAGTGTCTCTTTAGTATTGCTACCTTTAAAACTCATTTTTATCTGCCATATCATCGAATTAGCTTTACTGTTTATTCCAACCCTCTTGATCCTCTTGCATTGTTCGAGGATGAGTACATAACTTTCTTTTACAACAATACAGTGTTTCTTTGCTATTACTACCTTTAAAACTCATGATTATCCGCCATATCGTCAAACTATTTGTACTATTCAACTAATAATTTCCAAAATGAAAGATTCGAGCGTTCCCTTAACGAAACACATATCCCAACCCTCTTGATTCGTTGAGATCGCTCTGGTCGGGGGTGAGTAGAGCGCGGGAGTGAACGGAAGGCGAGGAAAGGGAAATAGAGCATCGAGTTTATAACGAGGAGAACGCGGCCTCGGTGTCAGGTACTCGCATACCAATCTGGGTATGGGTTTTAGCCTATTTACGAGTGGCCAGATCGACAGAAACGGAACGGAACGCGTCGACGGGGCGACGTCGTCGTCGTGGTCGTGGTCGTGGTCGTCACCGGCGGTTCTCCAGCGGCCAGCTGGTTGCACAATCTTCTCTATTGCGATGGCGAACGGTGGAACAGAGACGAAAACTATCCGCACGCCTACATCGCCCGGAGCTGTCATGAGCTCCGGCCTAAGCTGCAGAGAACCGTGCCTGGATCGTTGGTTGCCACAACCAGCTGACTCTCGATCGTCGTCGTCGAGGGCTTGGCACACAGCCACTGAACTACCGGCGTGCTCTCGCAGTTAAGGATCTATAGTACGCTTCCGCGAGAAATTCGTGATTCGTATTTAATATGACGCGATAGAGCCTGCAGTCCGGGATCATGCTCGACCGAGTTGTAGGGATTAATTCCGCGAATG
This sequence comes from Colletes latitarsis, assembly GCF_051014445.1. Classification (NCBI taxonomy): domain Eukaryota; kingdom Metazoa; phylum Arthropoda; class Insecta; order Hymenoptera; family Colletidae; genus Colletes; species Colletes latitarsis. Next base: position 18,313,178 of record NC_135135.1, on the reverse strand, counting down.
CGTGCCCGACCAGAGATTATCTACGGTTATTGTGCACGGTTTAATGGAATGCACCCTGGGTCATAGATCAATTCAACGGGGATTAATGATTTACACGAACCTCGATGCATCGTCTCAACTTCTAAAAAATTATCGTAACAAAGAGTTGGTAATCGATGGGAATTTTCTGTGGGACGATTTTGGTCTTGTACCATTATTTTCTGATATTTTTTTGTTTGGGTATGAGCAACTGTGACAGGATCGGTAGTTTTAGAAAGTTTTATAAACAGGTTCAGAGAAGCCTCGGTATGTCTGAATACATCGATAATATATCTGTGTTAGTATATATTTTTATTTGTTTGAATCCAGCATGTAGTTAAGAAGAAGCTACATAGATAAACTTTTTCGATTAAGTATTGAAAGTATGTCGACCAAGTAGGTCATTTTTGAATGCAGAGAATTACTCGAAAACGATCGTGCATGAAAGATAATTTTAAAAGTAAGAACAGTGTAGCGAAGGAAGGAAAGGTAATTTTTAGGTTGAAAGAAGTTTCTTTCTTTCTTCTATATCGGTTTAACATTTTAAGAAAGTTGATATAAAAGCGGTGTGCGAAGAGCTGCAAAGAATGCTCGTGATGTTCGCGATGCGAGGGAAATCTAATTTTTTGCTCGTGAATCGCGTTTTTGTGATAGTAATGCTGTTAGTCGTTAGTTTGTGTCGTACGAAATCGTGACCAATAGTAAAATAACCTTTTTCAAACTGTCTGATCACCTAATTTAAATCTCATTTAGAGGCAATCTCTCAAAGACAAATCTTGCTTTAGAAACGACTAATATTCTTATCTTTCGTATTTTTACACTTACAAAAAAAGACGTTTATACTGTTAAAACGAATATGTCGAGATAAAAATATATTTTTATACGCGTCACTACGAATATTGGTATTTGTTTGCGTATCGAATATATTTAAATTAAATGTATCTGGATAATGTAGTCGACCAAGCAGCTCGCATTAAAGCTATTTTTATTTCTTTGGTATACCGAGCAATTTCTAGATCATGTTCGTGCAATACGTAATTAAAGTTAATTCTGTATGTAAATTGATGAAAACCATTAGTTCGTGAATTTCATATACGCAATCTGTTCGCATGCAGATTGTAAGGAATTTTATTTTTGTTAAATTATTGATTTAAAAAAAACGAATTCAGATTATATTTTCCACTTATTCTCTAATTACATTGTTTTACGAACATGCTCAAGTACTTTTTTATTCCGGGATATTTCAAGTTAATTTAGAGTAAACGTGCCAGGAACCGGCCGTGACCCAGTGACCGACATTTTCTGCATTTTTCATTAAACATTAAGCTCCAGGGTGAATTTTAATACTCCAGAAACATTATCGCGCGGAATACCCGCTATTTAGTTTGCTGGAAATCCGTTCAAAGAATTCGACAAAAAAAGGAAATACGTTACTGGTTACTGGTTCTTTCTGTTCGAAACGTCCTCGAGCCCGAGACAAACGATCGTTTTAATATTTAATATATCGTATAATCGTCGTGTCGATTAAAATGTCGTATTTTTCCATCGACAGAACCGCGACGGATACAAATGGACCGCGAGCACGCGAGGATAAATTTGCGTCAGCGGCGAGTTCCGCGCGCCGCGATTAGGAAATCGTACGAGCAACGGGTAAAATCTATATCGTTAAAAAACCGATTCCCCGATAAAGACGAACGTTCTCGCGATACCGTAATATTCGCGTTTAATCTGGGATTTCGCATTAATTTATTACCGTACGCGGCACGATAAATCCGCCATGCAACGACCATAGTTTGCCAGTAAGCGCACGTAGTAAAATCACTCGATAAATTAGAGTTTCGAGTGCGCAATATTTTCTAGGACACCCTCGTACGCTCGCTGAATACGTGAATCACCGAAATTTTTCAACCCGGTTTACGATTCTGTCGTTGCAATACGAAATTCAACTATTAAACATTCCTTTCCTTGAGTTCCTCCACTTTTACGGTGATTCGACAGAGAAAATCAAATTTTAGACAATTCATCCTCTTCTTAGGTAGCCAGAATAACCTTAACCTTAAATATCGAACGATTGCAAATAAATATTCCAGAGATCGCTGATAAAGTCCAACTGAAAATACTTCTAAAAGATAATATTTCCATAAATTTGACATCTCTACCATAAATTGTTGGAAATTTGCAAACTTGTTGTTTGTATACAAACGTCGTACGATCAAGTTTTATTTGCGTACGAAATAGGTTTGACGCGAGCGTAGCGGTGCAACAGCCGGCAATAAATATAGTTCAAATCGCGTTATCTTAAATGAAGAGTAATCCCCCGCGATTAATCCGCGATTTCGCTTTAATTTATTATCGCGGTCGGCGCGATAAATCCGCCGCGCAGCTGACGCGTTGCTGCCAGCGAGCGCGTAATAAAATCGAATATTGAATTCCGCGCGGGTTTACGATGTATCGGCATTTCCATCGCGTACGCGCGCCTGCCATCCTATTAATCAACGAACGCGTACCATTAACGGTCAGAATTCTTCTTTCGCGGATAACATTTCTTTCATAGTCGCGTACGCGATCGCGATACGATCGTTAGGCGGTTGGGATCATGGGATTACGAACGGCTGCGTGATCTTTCCGACGCCGACACGCCGTTACGACCGCCGCGACCGTCGGGGCCCGATCGTGGGGCCCCGCGCGCAACAATCGATAAAGCGTGTGCGCGAAGAAACGGACGGAGAGAGAGAGAGGTCCAGGTTGCGAAGGATACGCTGTCTTTGTGGCTGCTGACCGTTCCACGAAACTAGCGAGGCGATTTAATCATTATCGGCAATCTAGCCGAGCTGGCAGAAAGAAAAATCTGGGTCAGACGCGCTCGCGAGCACCTGGGGGCCCCGAACCGTGGGCTTCTCTTTCAGCGTTCTCGGCTGAAACGCGAAACGCAAAGCCTCGCGTCGGGGAAAAATGGGCCTCGCCGTGCCCTCGAGGAGCAGGGAAATTTTACGTCCGTTACGTAACGTGGAAACGCCAATGATTTATGGCGGTTCTGTTAATTATTTTCTTTTTTATCGCGGTCGTGCTCGCGCGCGGGACACGCGTGCATCATTTATTACGTCGGTAGCGACCGTTACGACACGCGAATATTCGCCATCGGTGATTTAAATTTTCTCGCTGATTTCGAAAGATTTTTATGCTGTTCGGAAAGCCTGGAAACTGACTCGAAAATTTTCTACAAACGACCGTTAGGCTTGGGATCGAGCGCTGTTCCCCGACGAACGTAAATATTATAGCAGAGCCAGTCGTCTTGATATCGAAGAGTAATTTATGTCGCTGTAAATCAGTTTCTATCTAAACTTTTGATATTTAAGATCTTGTTAGCGTGGTTTATTCGAATGTCGAGTGAGCAGAAATTTCCTTAAGCAAGCGTTAAACTATCCTAAAGTGCTCGTGCATAAACAAAACAAGCTTTGATCGTCGTAAAACAGTACGCGTTGCGAGTGTATTTAGTAAACTGACGCGCCTAGGCGCGTTTTACAACGGAAAATAGTTGGGCTTGAGACGTAATTCTAGAAACCAAACGATGAAGCTATATAATTCTCGGAATATATTAAAATATGCAAATATATAATTAGCGTGCAACGCGAAGAAATAACGTCGAAAAATGTACACTCGTTAAAAGTTCTTCGATTTTTCCAACGTATTGCGTAACCGCGCGTCAGGCTCGGCTATTTCTGGATCGATTAATCTTCGATTCCAGTTACATTCTCGATTGTTGCGTGCTTCCAGAACGACCGGACGAAGTAAACTAAGCGCGGCATGTAATAAAGCAGAAAAACGCAAGAGGCAACGGGGTTCGCGTTATTTTCTACTCGTACTCTTACTTTCCGACGATCCAGACGAGATTATGCCCGACGAAAAGATATTTGGCGTGTTTTTCCCCTGTCTCGAGTGGCCTGACATTTATCGTCGAAGCGCGCATAATTAAATCTGTAATATACGCGCAAAAAAAGATGGTTCCTGGTTGCACTAGACGCGGAACAAAATCTATTCGTAGCTCGTAAACCATGTTTACCGTTGCGATATACGATTAATCGTCGCGCATTAAACGTTTTCACCGCGGTCCCCTTGGCGTGCGACGATTGGCCGATTTACTTGGTCGTTGCAGAAACTCAGAATGTACGCCGGTGCGCCGGTTTTACGGTCGTTTTAATAATCATTTACCTCCGGGAACGAAGCGTAATTAGCCACTATGTGCGTTCGATGAGTAAGCCGTGCTTTTTGCCAATGGATTTTTCGCTCGTGAAACCGACGCGATTCCGCGTAAACAATTAGCATTTTAAATCCATTCTAAACGCTAGACTGTATCATTCTTTTCTCCGTTCGATTCATGCCGGTAAGCGACGGCCGATAAATATTTATTAACGTTTAAGCGACGGTCGATCGGCCGTCAGGTTCGTTGAAAAATGTGTAACGCGCATATGACGAGGCGTTTTTACGGTCTACATAGCGGACGACGGTGTGCTGGCGCGGAAACGGTTGCTCAAAAGGCAAACGATTGCGTTCCTTCGCGCGAAATTGCGCCGCCGCCGTTCAGGAAACATTCGACGCGGACTTTACGTCGCGCGGATAATCGCGGATGTTTCGTAATCGACATTTAGGAGACGGAAATCGTTCGAAATTGATCGATCGATCTCGCCGGTGTATTTTTCGAAAACTCACTGAAATTGTTAGATTGTGTTTCGAACGCTAGTTCGTTATATTAGATATTATGAATCGAACCGTTGAAACTGGGTGAATTTTCCTTGAAGTTAATTTCACCTGAACAAAGCAATGCTCGAACGCGGTCAGAGACTCGAAGAAGAACATAATAGCAGTCCTAAAATGGAGAAAATCTCGGGACAATGACACCGAACTCTCTTGCCGGGTCACGGACTCGTTGAAATCTCCGCATAAGCGACGCGCGACTCCGGAGACTTCAATGCGCGAACAAGCAACGCGCGACTCCGGAGACTTTAATGCGCGAACAAGCAACGCGACATATACAATTTACCTATTTCAGTGAAAACTACGCAAATATTCGGTAAATAATTTCGGGAATATTTCTGTATTCGTTCTTTAAGAATATATAGAAGAAACTATCATCTGTCGATGTCGATTTCTATAACTTAAATCTCTATTCAGCGACACATAAACGTCAAATTGACATATGTTAAGAATATCGAGAACCATTTATAAAATCCGCTTTCACTTTTGCAATCTAGTCGATTACATTTATAATTTCGATATGAATTATGCTACAGTGTTTTAGTAAGTCAAACGTACACGTTGGTTTCCCTGTTACCTGTATAGTGTGTGACAAGACAAGGTTGTCGAAACTTTTGTGTGTTCCTTTAATTGACTCGCGTAGGACTAATCAAATAAAACCTGGCGAGTGAAACATCAGCCCACGCTTTCTTTTCTCATTACACGAGCCATTCGCACCTATTAGGAGATGGTGCTGCATAACAATTGATTACTTCGCCGCTTTATCGTACTTTTTTACGGTGGCTTGTTTCATAATTAATTAATTGCGCCTCGCATAGTTATATATTAAAACTGGAGATAAATAGTTCGCGTAATGCCGACAACTCGGTTTTCTCGCAGTTAAATATTTAACGATTATTTGCCGGATAATGTTCGAGATAATGTCAGCTTTCCCGAAGAAAATAATTGAAGATGTTTGCCTCGCGTAATGATGAAATCCGCGGTGTGACTTTGTTTGCGTTTGGCAAAAGATTCAAAAATTGGCCGCAATCGCAGCGTATACAAAAGATTGAGCTAATTAACGTTTAGTCGAACGAAGATGGACTGCTAATTAATAGTTACTTAAATTGAAGCAAATTGCTAATGATGATCGCGAGTTTATTATAGTGTCTACGAGTGAAACTGACGCGTTGTAAGATTCGTTTGTAAAAAACTACGATATTAAACATTTTCCAAGGAACAAAATAAATACCTTGAAGCACCATGAAATTGCGAGTTCTTCAGTTCATCTTAAAAGCCGTGGTGCGAAGTTCCATTTAAGACGAAGATAACTTGTGTCCAATTTCGGGGAAGGCTACCTGAAACGAGAGTAATTCCAAGAATGAAGTGATAAATCACCCGTCGCGTAACTATTGCTATTAATCTATCTTTAACAACATATGAGAAACACTTGAACGCAAATTAAAATATCTAGGACAACGTAACTTCTATAAAAAGTAAGATATACCGGAGAAAATAACTTTCTTGCTATGTTTTATTCTATGTTATATCGATATATTATTGTTGATATATTTTTAATTATTTATGAATACTATAGGACTGTTTGAAAGACCTACATTATGATAATTTACTTTCTCGCGATGTGTTCTCATAGCATAATCGAGAGCATGATTCGTAGAACAATTTTGTCCGCAAAGATGTGTATATTATATACATTAGCAATGTTACAGCGTTATATAATATTGTAGCTTTCGCAGGATTTTCATCACACGCGCCATAAACGATTATCCTATCGTACTTTTCACTATTACTGAGCATCGCATAAAATTAACACATTCCTCGGTGTACGACTTTTACTTTTACTGAAGTTAATAGACATCTTAAGCTGATAATATCTAACATCTAACATGGACTGTGTTTACAAACACGACCTACTTTTCTAAACAAAATCTATAAATCATAGTGGCGATCAAGTTGACTTTTTCCAGTAAGATCACACGTTTTAATAATATCTCAATACTTATCGAGAAATTACTACTTTTACTATACAGCAATTTACTATTTTAAAAAGAAATATTAAATATTATACTATAATTCTTTTCTGCCCCAGTATCGTGTTAAATACATTATTTCGCGCCAAAAGAGTACTGTTTATCATTTTAAAAGAATTTTTTATTTTTTGTCTCGTCTATGAGTTTAAATAAATCGTGCTCAGAAGCTTTTTAGGGGTCCGCTTTCCAAAGAGTTTGGGAACGATCGTTACGTTACGAAGTCGAATTTCACCTTTGAACGGGAAACGAACGGGGTACCTGCCGGGGTCAGAGTCGTTGCAAAAATCGATTTATCGCCGGCAGGTTTGTTGCACACGTGCAAGCGAACATCCGTATCTCTATCGTATATCACGATAACGTTATTAAGGGGCAATGAAACGTGTCCCGTGCCACTTAACGATGGCGAAGAGGCCGGCCGCGTTGTCGGGTACGCGTATATGAATTAGTGCGTCGAACGAAACGCGTTGCGCAATTAACGGGGGTGGCACATGAATTATATTGCGTTTCGTGCACGAGGCATAAGGCGGTCAAGCGATAAATTGATTGCGTCAGATCGATAATCAAATTTGACAGTTATAACGGCAGGTTGATCGGTGTTGCTCAACGCCGAACTTCGATTCAATTTCACTCGAATCCATCTCGTACGTCGTCGCCATATTATAACGTTATTTATTTTATTATATTATTAGTAGAAACGTCAGGACCATAAATTTTTCTCAACTATAACGTTTAGTTATTTACTTTGATAGAAAGTTCATTCTACTAATATATAATTTGTAGTATCGTTTTACGAGAATGGCTTGTAAATGCACTAATAACTTAACGCGATGACTATCTTGACTCATAAAATTGCATTTCATAGGCCTATAACCTTCTGGCGGCTTTGGGAAGTCAAATTTGCGTTAAATTTTTACTTAATGCATTCGATTAGTATTTAATTACCGAAAACACATTAGTCTCGTTCGTTGCACTAGATACAAATCTGTAGTTTAAATCTATATCGATTGAAAAAAAGAACTGAAACTTTTTGTCCTCTTTCGCGAGCCATTCGAAGATCGCTTTCATGCGCAGAAATAAATCAGAAGGTTTCCGACGCCATTGCAGATTTTTATCTCGAGCATCGCGCCGAGTTTCGCGCCGTGGTTAAAGGTTGGCAACGGGGGAATAGTCAGCGCGGAAACTCGCGGAAAAAGAACGAAGTCTACGACGCGTCGAGGCGGATTCTGGGTTAGCTCCAAAATAGGAGCTGGAGTTGCAACGCGAGCGAGAAAGTTGCAGCGTGGAACGCGCGCGGGACCAGGGTATTCCGGCTTGCGGGACTTCTTCTTCAATTTACGATTTCAGCGTACCGCTCCCGGGATTCTTCGAAGCCGATACTTTCCCTCGCGCGCGTCGAAAACTGGACGCGACGTGGTTAATGCCTGGCCTCGCAAAAACCGTCGGTTCGAGCGCAGGAAATTGAAGCGGCGGATTCTTCGGCCGCTTTTACGCGCATTCGCGGAGGAAAAGCCAGACAGGCCCGTTGAAATATACCACCGAGCAGCTTTTCACGACACTAAACGCCAAAGAACACTCGTAAATCGCTCCGACGAACGGGCACGATTTATACTTCGTTCGGTGCGTTCGGTGGTCACCGGTGACCGGCGCTTCGGGGCCACAATTTTTAAATAATGGCGCTATTAGGAACGCTGCACGATGAAAAAGGACGTTTCTGGTGGTGAGGATAAAAATTGTGAGATGTTCCAAAAATAAATACGTTGTGTCTTTCCAGGTTTAGAAGCAATATTTGTCGAAGTAGCGTTGCCCTCGGAGTGATAACTGAATTAATCGATATCTTAATCGATTATGTACACACCGGTACACAGAGATCGCGCGATTAGGCCGAACTATCGACGACTATAAAACGGTGTCGCGATAGTTACTTAGTTAATGGCGGTGTTGCGATTCCGCTCCACTGGACAGGCGTATTAACGCTTTTTGCGGTCGCTGTCGAAACGCAGGGTCAAAGGGCAACAGTATAAATAAAACGCGGGTCGCGGGAGTCTCGCGTTTCTGCGGGTAGGTCACCGACAAGATGTATTCTTGCGTTCTTGCATACTCGTCCGATGACTCTCGTGTTTGCGAACCACCGATTCCCAAATCCTTTTTAGCCCGTGGAACGCCTTTGCGTGAATCGTGTACAGCACCGACCAACCAAATTGATATTTCATTTTTTACAAATTCTTTGGAGACGGAGAAATCCAATTCCTTTTAGTGGAACTTGTAATTAAATAACTTTGAACTTTCCTCGGACTCCAGTTTGATAAATTTCCGAAAAATTCTAGGGTAAATTCTCGTAACGTTGATTTCGTTAGCGTTTAGTCGAACTGAATTCCCGATCCGTTATGATGTTACCAAGTTGCTGCAACAGCTAGGCTCGAACCAACGACCGCCGCGACTCGCCAAGGATAATTTTATCCCCCCGTCGTGATGGATGATGGATTTTGCATTACTATAAAATCCTGCATTCAATGAACGCGTCCGGGATATGGCACACGGCCGTGGTTGCAGCTTAATGACGTCGTCCACTGGCGAGTTCGCGAATCCCATCCGAGACGAGTCGCGCGAGAATATGCTTCGTAACGGCTTAATCGGTTTCAGGCGTTCTAATACTCGCGATCGGGTCGAGCCGTAATTTTATCGTCGCAGAACCTCGTTTCGCAAGTCCACGAAATCCGAGTCGACCGGAGGCTGTCTCTCTCGTTCGACACGCGACTTCGTTAACTTTGCGGTACGAAACATTTTTTATATTTCCTTCCAACAGCTCCATGAACGATTTTCCTACTCCTACGACATAGAATCTGTTTCCCTGTCGGTGCAACGAAAACCCAATTTCCGGCGATAAAATTCGCTATCAACACGATATGCACTATTTGTTTTCAGTAGAATATATGTTTGCATTAATTAAATACAGTAGAAATTGCTAGATTCTATGAATTTTTCATTAGCCTGAGAAGAATATTGATCGATATTGAATTTTTATCGTGTGTTTTATAATTATTCTCTTCGTGGATCGAGTAACTAAGTATTTCTGTTCGATTAATTGCACAAATATAAATCTCATATTACGTAGTTGAATTTTACGTAATAAAATTATATTTTGACAAGAACGATCGCTACGCAAGATCGTGATACAAAATTGTATCTTTTCAATGTTTGATCGACCCAGAAGAAAGATGTTTTAAATTCTCCGTATAATTGTAATTTACTGTTCTTTTGGAAAGAATTATTTTTCATTACCTTTGGACGGAAACTACTGTTTGGTATTAATAAAAAAAAAAACGTGTGCACGAGAGGGTTAAGAAGAAAGAAAGTTACAGTCGATTTATGCTGCGCAGTGTAAGCTCGGTCGTGCAGTGTCCGTAGGACGCGCGTTGCCACATCCTGGATTTATCGGCCCGCTTGTCACAGTGAACCGTACAGTCGCACACGTTAATGGTGAAAAGCGATGCGGCGCCATAAATATTAATGCTTCGGGCTCCTGGCGGAGTCATTGTTGAACGTACCGGTGAAACGTATTAACTACCGAACGAAGGAAAGCAGATATCGCGTCTTGTTCTCGGTTGGCTGAAGCAGTCGATCTTTGGAGAAAGATATTCTTCGCGATAGTAACCTGACGCTTTGGTAACACTTTTAGTCCCGATAAATTGATGGGTGACGCTCGAACGATTGAAACGTCCGCGGTACACGCGTTAGCAGCCAATTACACGATCGCGGAAACACGGACGCTTCGATCATTCGAACGTTCCTTTCCGGGCACCTCGAAAAATTCTCTGGAATCTCGACAATCTTCAAAATGGGGAACAGCCATCTTTGCTTAATGATATTTGACTGGTAAAAATAACTTTGGGTGACAGAGTGATCGAGGTTAATTAATTGGTAATTCAGAAAAGTGAAATGGACACCAATGCATATTATTCTAATCGTCAAAGCATACAAGCTTAAACTTGCCCATCGAGCAACCTAATACAGTACCTACAATACATTTTTAAAATCATCGCAGTGAATCAGCATCTAATTATACCAAGTCGAAAAACATCTAAATGCTACTCATTCCAGAAGAATTCAGTTGGAAATTTTATTTATTGAAAGTGAATATTCCAGAATAATGTCAACAAACTTCCACAAATTCTTTTTCATGTCCTTTTAACGAAAGTATCGAATAATCGAAAACAAGGTAGTAGGGAATTTTGAATGGAGAATTACAGCGTATGATTTATTCGTAGTCGGATGTTTTTATCCAGATGGAAAACGAGAAGCTGGGTACAACGCGGACACGAGTGGATTACAACGATCATTACAATACAATCCCTCGAATGAAATGATTTCTCGGTGACGCAAAGGATCGCCATTGTTTGCGACCGCGTCGTAAACCTAACAGCGACGCGGCCTTTTAGTAGCACTTTGACATTTCTGTTTCCGAGATTTATTTCCAGGTTTCAGACGGCCGATGGCACCTCAGCGCCGGATGCTGGCTCGTCCCGAGGAATACTTAACGCCCGGGCTCCCATTAAGCGTAGCCTCCGCTCCATCTTTCATTTCTATAATGGTTTCCCGCCACTCGAATTATGCTTCTAATAAATACGCTCCGCCGCGACTCCTCGTTACGGTCGGTAGTTATAGCGTTTCGAAAAAAGTAAAAGCGTCGAACGAATATTCGAGTTACGCGTCGAAATGGCTGCTTAACCGTGAAACATTTAGTTCGATTCGTCGTCGTTCAATATTATTTTATTTAGCCTAGTAACGATGAAAGTTACGACCAAGTTTTTGCCAGGGATTAAATCGAGGCTAGGTTAGGAAGCTTCTTTATTAGTCGTTTCTTGTCCCATTTACAAATAGTTTATTCAATTTGATCGTACACGAACTATTTAACGTAGCGTGTAAATAATAAAAAGGCTTTGTTACAGCGTTTAATACAAACTCTGACGATCCGAGGCGCAGGTTTCACCGAGGCCGGTATTTAATTTGCTGTAAATACCATGTTTCTAGTCGACATATCTTTCTCTGTATCATAGGAAGTTCCTAAGAATTACTCGGTATGTTCAGAAAAATAGACGTTGCTTTCAGACACAAAAAACTGAACAACGCAATCAGGCTTACTTTCTACTTAATGTTGCCACGTACTACTTATATTTAAAGAAGTTTAGAGTATTTCAGAGCGAGCTGGAAAATTCTATTTCACTGTTATAGAAACCTATCCGAGCCGTCGACTCGCGTAAAAAAATACTGCGCAATTATCTATAGCATGGTCCAGTTATCGCTCTATAATCGGATCTATTGCAAAAAGGAAACATTAGATGCAACCATTTTAATACCAATCAATTTTCATCCAACCACTTTGCTCCTTTGTTTGTTTTATTTTCTGAGACAAGGAAAATGTCGTATTATTAGAAAACAGAAGTCATTGATGGATTGATCTTCCCTTAGAAAAGAGCTATGGGAAAAATTTAAATGGGAGATTCTAAAGGCCAAAATAAGACGAAAATCAAGAATACCAATTTGTTGATGGAGAAAAGTTATTAACAATTAAATTAAAAAATTTTTAACGAAGCCTCCATGAACAAATTGGTATTCTTGATTTTCGTCTTATTTTGGCCTCTAGAATCTCCCATTAAAATTTTTCCCAGGGGTGGCCGAACACCCTGTATTTTGCATCGGAGAAGATTCTCGGTTGCTAACGATCCTCTGATAATTACAGAAGATTTCCATAAGTAGTTCATCGAATAATTGCAAGGCTCGCGCGTTAGGCGATGTATCATTCGAGATTGGCGATCGGTGTGTAATTGTTCACAGATAATGAACACGCGCGTGCACGCCAGGCGCGAAAATCTAAAACTCTAAAACGTTTCGAGGTAGCCAGAGGCGCGGCGAAATCATCGAAGTGCACGCGAAGGATGCATCCAGTTGCATGCGCTCCGTTGCACCGGATTTCGCTCGCGCGCGGCTCGAAACACTGGGTCAGTATATCCAGTCTCCGGCTTCATCTTCCATTCCTATAATAGTCGAGACTGGTCCAGTCCGGTCCGGTGCTCGGCCGTTGCAACGCCGTAGGCTCCTGCAGCGTGCATAGACCGTTGTACTGTTGCACCTCGACGTGTAGCACCGTCGTGGAAAGTTTTTACGATGAACGATCACGTCGCATTAACAACTCCTTCCACCGAGTTCCCTCGTGCTCGTAACATTCCCTGATTTCGTCTCGCTTTTTCCCATTCTGACGTTCGAAAGTGTTCGACTCCATCGTCCAAACGTTCAAATTATTTTTTCTACAAAATCCAAACGAAATCTCAGGTTGTTTCTTTGTATCGAGGTTCCGCGATCTTTTAGACTTTGTTGTCACAAACTGATAGGGTGCTATGATAGGAGAAATTATTATGATCGCTTCGAAATTAGCGTTCGTTAATAGTTTGAAGAAGAATAACATATGCTCAACCAGGAATTTTTCTGTTTCTTTTCTTCTTTTTAATTTATCAGCAACTGGAGTATTGCGAAATTACTAGATTCAGTTGTGATAAAGTAAATACTCGTGTAAAGTTTTAGAAAAGGCTCCGCCATGCATGGAGGAAGAATATACTCTTAGCATCCATGATCGTTCGAATATTTTTACCTCGCGATGTCATCGATATTTTCTCGATCGTTTGCTACTTTTTAGGCATCTGATGCAATTCGAGGTAGCAAGTACACCATACGGTTACTTAACAATGTTTGAATAAGTAGTAATCTAGAACAGGACAGGTGAAGAAAAACAAACTCGTAAATCTTAGATATCAAGTTCGTGCAAAATGACTCATAAATATACGTGTACACTAATGACATGGAACAGTATGGGCGACACATGAAAATGTAATTAAAGTGTCTATATACGCGTTAAAAATAAAAGCAGGGCACATAGAAACTAGTTGGGGGAATATTTCAATAACTGGAAAATTCAAATCATTTTAAAAATACACTATCATCTACGTTTTAAATATATATTCTTCCTAATTTAAAATTTACCTCTTTAGTAAAAATTTAATTAGTCTATCTGATTACTATGTTGCTTCGTTTAATTCGGGCGTGGCAGTTACTGGTTAACGAAGAAGTTAGTAAAACTAAAAACCGGATACATGAATATTGTATATATACAAATGTGGCCGATTAAAAAGAATCGCGTTCGTAGAATAAATTTGTGTAATAGATTAACTGTGCCTCCTTCTGCAAAAAGATATTGAAATATACTGGTCAGGAATGAAAATCTGGTTTAGATAAGTACAATTGTAAATCGAGAGATCGAGTACAGGAGCGAACGTAAAAATTAATTTACAATGTATCGTTTCGTAATCGATAAAAGTCATTGGCTTCCAACTTCTCAGAAAGCACGTACATGCTTTGAGCTACAATCTTTATTTCACGAGCGACGAATAAAACGTTTGCTTATTTTTTATCTTCCGTTTTGAATTTTTCTCTCTGTTGTTCACCCCCCTGGAACCACGATCGCGACGCCACTGCAACGTAGAAGAAACGACCGGCGCGGTTCTGCAGAAATTTCTCTCTGACGGTTGCAAACTTGTCCTCGGCTATGCTATGCGCCGGCTCTAAGATCGCTCCTGCAATCGCGGCTCTCTTGGTGCATAGCCAAGGCGACCTGCCTATATATAGGGTGGCGCGTTTCCGTACCAACGACCGACCGACGAGCTTGTCACTTGCAAAACTTTAACCGACTTATGTACTCGTACATAAAAAAAAAGAAGCTTTAAAAAAACTGCAGCAAACCGTTCAACGTAATCGCCGTTGCCAATAATTAGGTCGAATCCGTCCAACTAAGAATTGAAAACGCACTCGAAGCATCGTCGATCGAAGAATTCAATTTATTATAGCCACCGTTGAAACTGTAGCAATACGTTTTGTGTTTAGAAGTTTCTTTAGGATTGGGGAAACCAACGAATTACTTTTCCTTTTTCTCAATGCATGGATGATTTTTGTATGCAACAGATTTTAAACTGAAAGGTAATTGACCTTTTACTGACACTCTTCGTTGTATTATATTCTTATTTCTTCTGATCTTGGACATTTCCAAACTATAGAAAGGTCGATCCTAATGCCAATTTAACTTGGATGTCGTCCAATCGCAGATCGACTTTCATGAATTTTCTTATTTGGAGCAAACGCGGGCACTCGAAATGTGTCCTAAACGCTAATTGTTCAATCCCTTGCAACGCGAAAAAATCAACGCTCGTAGTAAAACTAGTCGCGTTTTGCATTATTGCGCAATATTCGATGTTTCTAAAAGGAATTCAGTTTGGAAACTTTCTAGTCACGGTCCCGTTGACTTCTGGTCGATTGGCAGAAGCAGATAGGACGTTTGTTCTGACATGTGAGAAATGAAATCGTGAGGCGAGGGTTAAATAATCATTTTCTTTTATTAGTACCGCGATACTTTCCTCGAATCTGCTTTGTCCGTTCCATCGTGTCGCCCGTCTATCTAGATAACCAAGGGGAGGGGAAAGGGGGGGGGCGAATATAATATTCAGTGGCGGCAAAAGCGTCGTCGCCAGCTTCTAATGCAAACAGTATGTCGCGCTCGGTGTTACTGTATCGCGGCGTCGTGATAAGTCAGTAAAAAGTGAAAGCTAGTAAGCGAGATACTAGTACCGTACGAAGAAAGTAAAGCATACCAGTGGCGATGTTTCTAAGATTGAACTCGCATGCATGAGTGCAAACAGAAATAATTAGTTTTAGGAAGACGTTTCGCAGCAACGCCTCTCGACCAGTAGATTTCAAACCTTTTGGATACGTTTCTCTCTAAAAGCAAAGAAAATTTACTGGTCTGCGATGAATAAAAAGCTCGAAACGATACGAGAATCTCCACCTGTTCCCGTTTACCGTTTATCTACAATTTTCAATAATTCCGATTCGAAAAAAGGATACATTTGCCGCCCTGTATATTTGCTTGTCGCGCTCTACTGGAATCCAGGAAAGAGGAAAGTAGACCATGTTATAACGTAACAATATCAAATATTACGGTAATAGTGTCTTGCGAAATGAGGGATTACAACAAAGTATAACATCGAAGATATTTTCGACCCGTAGTTTAAAATTTTAAATTGTTCACAATAAGAGAAAGAATATTCAAAAAAAAAAAAAAACAGAGTTGCATATAATGGAGGTTTCAATGCACGTGACCCAAACTCGGATCTCCAGTAGGATTAGGGTTAAATGACTGATGATAAGTATAGCTACGAGGAAGCTTAGAACACAAGTTGATTATCGGTAAGGTCAACTTATCATTAACGTTATTGTTGCTGGCACCTCTACTGCGCATCGATGTTCGACTATAGCCGGATGAAACGGAACCTTCGTCGTGTCCAAGATTCGATCGACCTCGGGATAATTGATATTCAACGGCGCGTCGCCGAGGTCAGGCTGAAAAGCCGGGAAAAGGATTCGCGACGTGCCGGACAAAGCGTTCCCCGCGACATCTTGGTGCCGCATTATTTGTTCTAAATATGGCATAAGGAACGACGTTGATTTAAGCGGTTCGCTAACTGGCTCGCGGTACTTGTACGCTAGAGGGTCTCTCTACGTGCGCTATTGCTGGTTTCGAGGTTGCGCAACCCAACGGAAAACAGCCCACGCGCGCTGGACCAACGCGGCGAGGTACGCTGTACCCTATAAACGGAGTCACGTATCTCATTATCATTGCATTATTTATTTTAAATTCAATTTCGAGACCACGAAATAGGCTTCCCGTTATCTTTACGGCCTTACAAGGCGCGTCGATAATAGAAACTCGTCGGTCATCGGTCGCGGAGGACCTCTCTCACCATCTGCCACTACAAACAAAATTCTCCTCTGGACGAAACTTTCGAACAACCAATGAGAAATCAAAAATATTTTACCTGTTACTCGCTGAATAATTGCTTGTAACGATATTATATTTCAATACAAAAACAAAAAATCGTACTACTTATACCAAACTGGGGATTTTAATAAATTGAATCTGTCGATGACTGTATTAGCGTTGAAATGGGGAACATTCGAACTGATACTGAGTTTAAATTAAAGTAGCAATACTGAACCACGATTAGAAACCCACGGAAGAAAATAATATCGATCCTCATTCGAGAGAACCTTAAAATAGTGGCAGCGTGTACTGTTGCGTCGAGCGAGAGACTCGTTGAAGTCTCTGCATAAGCGATGCGCTTTGGAGACTTCGATGCGCGTGTAGGACAGTGCAATACAAATATGATTGCTACCTTTTTAATGTTTCATAAGAAATTAAATAAAGGTACATATTTAAGTCCAAATGGGAGGCACTATGTTATTAACCTAACTTCGGTAATGCACCATCAAACGCTATCATCGACGAAACTCATCGCGTGGCCGCTTAATCGATGAATCAAACGCTTCGACTTGCGTTTTTTTAAAACGATAATATCGACGCGTAGATCAAAAATGGAGCCCAGCAGCCAGGAAAGTAGGTAATATGGAAATTTGTCGATACTGCCCCGTGACTTTTGTAGAATTTTTCAAGATTCAGCTCGTCGAATTTACGGGCGAATGTTTTATCGGATTCCTGGTCGGAATGTTGAATATTACACGCACAGGATCAATGTAATATCGTGTTACACGAAATTCCGTTACTCCGCGATGCTTATCAGAGTTTCGGTGGTGTCTCGCAGCGCGATTGAAATTCCCTGTGAATCCTGCAATGTCGAACGTATCCCGGAAAAACATCGTAATCGGTAGGTAACAGTTTCTTATCGGTTTCCCCGGTAAACGATGAAAAATAAATGCGTTAAAGTAGATAAGAAGAAGTACACGCTGGAAAGATAACAGGTAAAATGTTTTGCATTTTTTATTTGAAAGTCTCGTCCGCGCAACAAATCTAACATTTCTCTCGAAGATTTCTGTGGCGAGATTTTTCATGGAAACCCTTAAGCAGAGCTCGTTTTCAGACACGATCTCGTTGCACTAAAAACAGAACCTAACAATTCGAGCACCGTATACGGCGTACGAACGCCGCTTATTGAGAGATCCATTATCTATCGAGCGTGCAGTTTCGTGGTTGCATAACGTAACGGATGCACCCACGCAGCGGGCACGGAGATGTTCGGCGTGGATAATGCCGCGATTGGCGGAGGATGAACGGGACCACCGATATCGGTACGGTGTTTGTGTTCGATATAAAGTCGTCAATTATCGGGGACAACCGGAACGAGCACCCGAAAGATATGCATCCAATAACGAGGGGAGAATCGATGCTCGGGCTTCGACGCGAGACGGTTCGGCGACTAATGATGCGCCCGGTATTGAAATTCATGTTTTATGTATGGAATAATGATGCACCAGGATGTCGAAGAATAAAGGGCTTGAGAAATGTGTCGCGATTCTTTAAACGCGTTACGCTGCTCGTTTTCAGAGTCACGCGGTAATCGAAAATTTCAAGAAGCCGACCTCCACTTTCTAATTTTTTTTTCATTGATACGAGAGTTTCGATTTCTACTCTTGAGTAAACAGTACATTTTACCGGTTGTGAAATCGTGGCCCTTGCATTGTAATAAAATATAGCATAGTACTCGTTTCTTACATCTGCGTTAGGGATACTTGCAACGTTTAAAGAATTAGAGACGGTTCAACGATCGAGTGATCGAAGTAGGCCAACGGCGAATTCTTGATCCGACTCAAGCTGCTTAAATCGCATCTCCATTAAATCCTTGGAGGCTTAAATAAATGCAGATATTGAATAACAGAATCCTTCTGCATCCTTTGTTGTTTAATCATTTTGAGCTGTTTATTAGGATCAGTCTGTAAGAGAACGAGAACGCTTGATTCTGAAATGTTGGATATACGGGTGAGATGGATTTCAATGAACCAATTGTTTAGCGAGCTATTGTTGTTACGAGAACAGCAGTCCTACTTAATTTATAAGGAAGCTCTTTCTTATTGAGGAATAAGAAACAATGGGAAAGAATGCGTTAGGTTCAACCACTTTGCAGCGAATTAACGCTGAGAATATTCTTAATATTTTAATTCGTTAGTCACAGATATAATTGTTCAACGATGTCAATATTATAATAGTATATGAAAAACTTGAAATAAATGCTCGAAATAATTAGAAAGTTCAGGAAACAATTTTTGGAATAAGAAAGAAATAAAACAATACTTTTATCGAATGCTTAATCTCGATAATTCAAAGCTTTAAAAATATTTAATATCTTCCGGAAATCTTAAATCATTGAAAAAGGTAATTTTCTAACTGGTTTAAATAGTGTCATTACAGTTGTCATAGAAAATATATTATCCCCATTTCTCCTGATCGTAACACTTTCGTCTCGTTCGCTTTCGTCTTCCTAATGTGTGAACTTTCATGAAACGATTTTCATAATTCTGTTATACTCCTGCGTCTCTCTTTTGAAATAAACAAAATTAATTTTTTTCAATTCTATTTGCAAGACATTTCTGTTTACAGTATCGAAGGAGACTCGAATATTTTACTTGACCAATGAACAAAATATTTTCATTGCTGAAATCTTCAAATAATTTGAATTAGAATTCGCGAACGTTTAGAACAAATGTGTTTTATTGGAAACAAACGAGGTACGAATTCAGACCAGGTCGTTGTTCCGGTCGGATTTCAATAGAAACGTAAATTTCAATTCGAAGAGAGCCGACTGGGAAAATTGGGGCGAGAATATGCCTCCAGGAGTGAAAACGTGCAAGATAGAATGACTTGCGTCGCAATAGGCGGTATCTCGTCGCGTAGACAAGTTTCTGCCTTAGGGATTACGGTGAACTTTTCAGATTTCCTGGCCAAACCACTGTTATTCAGGGTTTTATCGGAAATTACACCTTTCGATTTCAGTTCCTCGATGGAAAACAGTATATTACGATGTTACACGGTGAATTATTTTATGATATTAAACGGGCATTGTCTCGGACCGTGGCCTCAGTAATAAATCTTCCGTCGATGGGGTAACGTAACGCTTAAAAATTCTTTTTCGACAAGCTGTTATTTTCTCGAAATCAAGAAAGGAACGACACGCGTACGCTGAAACCTTATATATAAATTTTATACGATAAACGAGCCAAGTAGATTCCGTAAATCTAAACGCGAAAGATTATTACGTACTTTATGTATATTTGGGGAACTTCTGAAACAGATTATATAGTATTCGTCGGCAGTTATGGCGCAAAAATTGGCCCATAAAAATTCCCTACAGCAACGCAAAAAGCATCTAAACGATGCATATTATTTGAATAGTATTCCAAACTCGCAGAGAAAACAGATTTCTAAACAATGGTCTTCGAGAGATTCCAGAGTATATCTTCTCTATTATAGCGAGCAGGTAAGCGTTCCCCCAATCCTATCGAACGCTATATCATCATAGAACATCCTCCAGGGCCCATATTCCGGGGCAGTGACCCCTCCCGATATTAATGACCTCGGTGGTCCCTTCAGGAAACCTGTATTGTGTTCGACGGACCAGCGCCCAAAAAGACAACGAAAGCCCCTCGCCGGGAATAAGAAATGAAACAATGAGAACGCATCGCGTCGTATAACGGGGCAAAACCTTTTTCTAGACAAACGAAAATAAAATACCAAATCAAAAGAATTTTTTGATACTCTCTCGCTTGAGAACAAATATATAATATAAGGACCATTTTTTATTTTAAAAAATATAGAAGAACAATTTATCTTTCTTCGTTGTGAAATACTTCTTTCCACAATCAAAATTAGTAGTTTTATTTAACGAGTTTAATAATTTTTTGTATTTAAAATTTGAATTCTGTTTACTAAAAAGTATCTTTCACTCGTTATTCGACAGTTTTCTCCAAATAAGAGGTCTATGACAAGAATGTTGAATTGCACATTTTATAAACAAAAATAATAATAACCGTTGGTATATTTTTAATTGTATTTATTGAAAGATAGAAGTATCTTCGACTGGTGTGTCGAGATTTTAGTCCGGGCAAGAACGTTGGGTGTTTTAGGTGTGGGTCACGAGTGACTCGGTCAGTGGCTCCGACAGTTTGGAAGGGTTAAAAACCTTCGTAGCAGCGTCGACACCGTTTTTCACGTCGAACCGATGCGAAAGGGCTGACCGAAGGACGAGCATCGACAATGTCGGGCCAGGCTAAGGAGCGGCGTCCGACACAGAACCGATCGGAGAGAAAGGAAAGGGAAAACGGGCACGGGAGATCGCGCGTTGTTAGACGGTAATGACCGCCATTCGAAGTTGTCGGTACCGGGGCTCTCCTTTTTTTCCCCCCTTAGGGATTATTACGGAATCCTGCAGGTCGAATATCGCGTTCGACGCCTCCAGTAGGCCAGCATCGGCTGGAACTCGCTATTAAAACGTTTTACAGGAGTTCCATAAAAGAAGGGACCACCATTTTGTTTTTGAATCATTTTCAAATTGTAAATTCATCGAGAGAAATTTACAATTAAAAAAAAGAAGTGCGGTAAAATGCATCGAGTCGACTTCAAGTAGGAATTTCAACGATGGTCAAAAAATTCGAACAATGTCGTTTACGGAATTATTTAAGTTGTTCGAGCTACCTTGTCGACTCGTACCGCGTTCCTGCAACGTTCTTCCGGTCTCGCAATAATTTTTTAAAATAATAATCAACGAGTTCGCAAATTATTTGAGGTATTCGAACCACTCGATCCTCTACTCTGAGTTTCAACGATATCGACATTTATTGCATTCTCGCAACGTTCTCGCAACAATTTAATGCTACTGGTGCAGGTTTGTCTCCGAGGTGTTCTCGGTAAATAAATTACTGGTAATTAACATAGCGACTTTGCCGCGAGCACAAATTGTATAATTGTCAGCGTTATTACGTTCCCGCGTCGGTCAACGTTTCGAACGATCTCCGTTGGCCTATTCTTCCGTAAGTTTCTCCCATCTGTTCGGTGTCGACGCGTGTATCGACTATGGCATTAATGTACGATTATGCGAAAAGGGACGAGAA
Source organism: Colletes latitarsis (assembly GCF_051014445.1). NCBI lineage: Eukaryota > Metazoa > Arthropoda > Insecta > Hymenoptera > Colletidae > Colletes > Colletes latitarsis. The sequence goes on along the minus strand of NC_135135.1, from coordinate 18,291,384 downwards.
AAGAATTTTTTTCTCGAAAGTGGGTAGGATTTCGGGGGTATATCTGATTGTAATTGACCCTTGCAGCAGAAAATAATTTTTCCAGAACGATTTGAAATTTTTCGGAAATTCCGAATAACCAAGTGCCGAATAATCGGAACTTTGCTGTATATCGAAAGGATGTCTAAGCTTAATTTGGTATTAGAGCAATCCTTTTTGTGGTACGTCTCTTCTATGGAATCCTTTTCAAGCAAAGAACGCACGAATAAAATTATAATTAATGAAATTAATAAAGATGCTTATGATACGACCAAAAGAAATTCTTTTTTTTTATAATTTGCGAATCATCGAGGTTTTCGTTGATTGTAAATAATTTAAAAGTGATATAACGCGTTGGAAAAGTCTGTATAGACAGTCGATGGATGCGAAGGAGAATGATTGCGAAAATCGTGAGATCGAACAAGGGGGTAAATTATAAAAAGATTTAGAAGTATCCTATCTCTGCTAACGAGATATTGATCATAGGTTTTCAACGCTTCGATGATTTCTAATAAGCAACCGTATTGCGGGGAAGTGTTTACCGATACACTGGAGGTGAAAGAACACATTATACCAAACAAGTTGCGCGAGGATGAGGATGTAGAAGCGATGGAGAAGATAATCGAGAAGAAAAGCGACGATGGAAACGACTTTTTATAATGGACGTGTTACGCAAGATAAGAGTTCTCCGTGAATTTTGCACCGTGGCACTTAAGAGTTTTGCTACAGAGTCCGATGATATTGAGATCGTGTTCAACGCGGCACTTACGTTCGCTAACGAACGGTCTGAAAACTAGTGAAAGCCCCGGTATAAAGCTTTTCAATATTTTAAGGACACCGACGTGAAATTAACTTTATCTCCCGAGGAGTCGCAGCGAGCGTGGTTCGTTATTTTTCTTGTGTTTTTTATTTATTTGAAAGCGATTCGTACGTTCCTGCACGCGTCTTTAGAAACTCGCGATCTCTATTCATCGATACGACTCGGAAGAAGCGAGTGCTTGCTAAATAGTAACAAGTCTATTGAAATTCAGGATTTCCAGGAATCTGTGTTGAGGATTAACATTCCTGGGATTAGCGAGAGTACGTGCATAATACTTTACAATTAAATGGGGACTAAAGAATCGTGCGCACGATTCGATTTTCACGAAATTGCAGACGACGTGCTAACGGCGTCGATTATAAAATAAACAGGATAATTGTGACAGTAAATTCGGTTGTACGTGTGAGAAGATTGATCGTATATTACAGTCAGATCCGACAGAGATAATTGGATTCGTGTTAACGTGTTTGCATCGTCGAAACAAACCGTGGAGGTTAATAGCCGAAGGCACGAAAAGAATCGACCCAGTGGGTCAGTGTCAATTACGGGTGCACGTTTACTCTATTCATTTCTTACTGCGTCGTAAATCCTCTGTCGGGAGTCTGTTGCGTCAAACAGTCTGGCAGTTAATTACGTTTTCGACCCGTGAATCAGCTTCGAAAAGTGTCGAAAATAGGAGGTTTTGTGGGAAACGTGGTCGAAGACAGTGTCTCCGTGCGCGTGTGTGCGTTGTTTTCGCGCGTCGGGCGCGCGAGCGAAGAAGAGGAGGAAGGCCTGCGTAATACGCGTGGCCCGAGGAATAGAAAACGGCAGGAAGTTGGTCGATACCAGCCAAAACAAAGGGAAACCACCAAACGAGACGGAGATACGCATCTCCAAGCGTGGGATCGACGCATACTAGCATCGTCTACCGTCTACCGTTGAAGTCTTCGACGTGGTTCTAACCAGGAAATATCTGGGACGCGGCGGCGAACACGGTAACGACGTTCGAGGCCTTTGTGGCCCCGTAATTTACAGACACGCCACTCGGCCACGACGAAAAAGAATTTTCGTTCTAATTAGAGAACCGCTTCCAGCCCGGGTAGAACAACGAAATCGGTGCCACGACCGCCGAATCGGCGGCCATCGTGGCTCCTGCGAGCAGAAAAATGATCGTAAAAGAAATTAACGTCGTTCGCGAGGAGGAAAGATCCTCCAAATATCGGAATAGCTTTTTAACGAGTCTTTGTTGCATCACGCTTCTTCGAATCGGTTCGTTTTCGTCTGCATTTATAATCTCCAGCGACAAGAAAATATATGTACTCCGATACTTTCCGCGCGTACCTAACGCGTTGTAATTATTACACCGATGTGTGTACGTTTGCGAAGCGTGCACTGATTATGCCCTTAGTTTATCGTAACGCCGTCTCACGACCAAAACGAGGAATCTAAATTAATCCCATTCTAGGAAATATTAAGTTGTAAATCGATGGCTATCTGTCGAAAGAAACGGAACTCGGGGACGTTAATTTGCGAACGTGTGCGGATAAACCGGCCTTATCGGTAGCCACTGTCAGTACCGAGTCCGAATAAAGCGGTAGCGGTCGTAAGTTACACTAATTTTACTTACGGCCGTGAGCGTTACAACTACTACCGACGGCGCGCGGCGCGTTACATAAGCCCACCAGAATTCCATGCGTAACGCTGCCACCGATTTCAACTCGGAAGACCGATTAAATTGCCGTTTAATTGCCACGCGTCGCTATCTTCACAATAATTAATCGATTCGTTCCAATAGGGCATACGCGATTTCCTCATAACTGGACACGCGAGAATCGTTATTAGCCTGCGTTTTACTCCCGTGGCGTACATGAGAATCTCTCGGTTCAATAGTTCTCAAACTTTTCAATACCTTCGGGTCCGTTTATGGCTTCCAGCATGACATTATGCAACTCTCGATCGCGCAATTCTCCTACTCGCAGAACTTCCAATAAGAAATTTCTAATAACGAGAAGCGATTCTCGATACGTTTGCTAAAGTACTATAGTCGTCTTCCAAATTTCCAAAATATGTGTTTTAATGTATCGTACTTTATTATAGCCTCCTTAAGCTGCTAAAAAATGAAAATTTCCAATTTTCGACCCCTCGTCCAGAATTTAATATTTGTTCCCTTTTCCCGTCGCGTTCTCCGTGACAGGATCTGCCAATACGTCCATTTTCGTGCGCGATTTATCGATCTGCGAACGTAAAACTACCGAGACAAACGTAGCCGCATAAACGGCGTTTATAGTTGTCCGTAATAGAAATTCAGTCCGGTTATTTATCAGACAGACACTGTATCATTGAAAATAAGTCGCTATCGGAGCATGCACGCCCATGGACGCCGACGAGTCGACTTTTTTCTGTAATACAGCGCAGGCTTACCGTTAACATTCCGGTAGAAAGCGATGACTCACGCTGCTAAATGTATTTTGAGAAGCGGACTAGAAATTGATGGAAGCCCCGTGGCTTCGTTTTATCGTATTATAGTTCAATATTTTCTTTTCGATCGTGCTTCGGACGCCCAGAGCGTCGTGGCTGCTCGTCCTCCGCCCGACGAAGCCACCTGACGCCATATTGTAGCCTTTGGAATAATATTTAGGGAATTTAAACGATCGGGTCCGCGAATCGAAAAAAAGAAGTCTCGAGTGATTGTTTTTCTTCGCACGATTGTGCACTGGGCACATGACTGGGACTGATTTTTTTCTCCTCGATTTTTTTGTTACTCCTGGAGCACTATAGCGCCTGCATTCCACGATCGTTTTATCATGGATTTGTTTTCAATCTCCGTAAAGAATAATATGGAAGCGTCTGGATAAAATTCTGTTGCCTCTGAAATTTATTCGAAATTTTCTTCAATGTTTCAGAGTAGCCATCGCTATCCACAAACAAGAATAAGAAATAATTAAAAATTGCAAGTCTCGAATGCTTCCTTTGCAAAACGGGGGATCCCACGATCGATCGTAGAGCGTTTTAGTCGACCGGATGTGAATAGGAACCGAACGGCGAGGAACGATTTTCAACGAAAAGTTTAGGCGAGTTTCGAGCAATGAATCGCGCGCGGCGTAAAATTTGCGCAATCAGCTTCCTCGAGCGCAGATGCGGCTCAAGTAAAATTTAACGGACCGACACGACCGGTCCAGTCATTCAAACCGTGCAGAATCGAGTTTAAAACCGGTCACCGTTTCCAAGATTACTGTCAGGATAATTGGCTCGAAATCGTGGGTTGCGTTCGATCGTCGTTACTTCCTGAATCTGGCGTTAATTTGGTTCTAGAACCCCGTCCGTCCACGGACTTCTCGTCTCTCCTCGGCGAGAGAAATTTCGCGTCTCGGTGTCTTTTGCGTCGATGACTTCACGCGTCCTTCCTCTGGATTTCCTCCGGGCATCGAGAATTATAATTTTCCTTCATTCCTTTTCTTTTTTAAAAGATACACGCGCGTATCGACGTCGAGATTCGTGAAACGAGCTGTAAATAAAATCTGGTCATAGGATTTTCAATGTGATTTTCTATTTTCAATATAGTTTAAATACAAGACTCATATAATCGGATAAATGAACGCAGAACGTGGAATGAGGGACAATATTGACATGCGATATTTAATACCGTATTCAGAGATATTTGTTACGTGTAAATACAGAAATTTCTCGAAAAATGAGGGATTTAAGAGAAACTGTTAATATTAAGTAATGTACAAAATAGAGATACGGTATTCAGTGGTATTTGTTGCGTGCAAATACAGAAATTTCTCGAATAATGATGAGATTAAGAGACACTATTACTATTAACAAATCTACAAAATAGAGATACGGTATTCGGAGGTATTTGTTGCGTGCAAATACAGAAATTTCTCAAAGAATGAGGTGATTAAGGGAAATTATTATTTTTAACAAACGTACAAAGTACAGATGCGGTATTTATACGGTATTAGGGGACGGTAAAGAGCACGTAAACGTTGAAATTTGACGAGAAACGGTGCGTGCAACGAGGCATCGATACGTTAAGTTCGAATGGGCAAGTTAACGAGTTTCGCTCGTCTACCTGCGGATTCGTCTAACACTTTCCACCGAACGGTCGGACCTGCACGAGTAACAAGACAGGTTCTACCACCCCGGGATACTCTGACATTTGCCAGGTTGAGTGGTTCACCTATAAGCGAAGCGGTACCGCGTTATATTTACAACGGGCGTGCGTGTAGTTGGACGCGTGCTTGCGTGCACCCGTGTCATAACGAGAACCAGGTACATCGGAACGAACTGCATCCATCGGTGTGTTGCCAGAGCTTCCTCGGTTCTGTTGCAACTGGTGCAGGTTTCGATAATGCAACCGCGAAAGCGGTCTTCGTATCTTCTTTCCTCGTTCCCTTTTATTGCGGATGATCGTTGAACCGATCGGGGACAAAAATCGAACGGTTTTTATATACTGCACTTTATCGCGAGAGATTAATTAGTCGACGATCGACATATCGGTTAGATTAATTTGAGGAACACGGAGCTAATGAGCTCGATTCGCTTCTTCTTCTTCGAGGCTCGGTGTATTTGTGCCGTACTCGTTTTTAGCGTACTTTCACGGCTCCCGGTGCTGTTGTTTTGCGAATGTTCCGTTCGCTGGGTGGATATTTATGATCGACGATTAGAGATCGCATTTTTACTCGGTGCTCCTCGCGGTTCTGGCGAGACGAATCTTATCAAATCGTTTGCACTGTGCATTTAACCCTCTCGTTGCCTACTGATTTAGAATTATTGAAACGAATGTTCCTAGCGTCTTTTATTTTTTTTATTTCTGTCGTCGTTTGTTAGGTCTTTTTAATATTTAAATATTGGCAATGGAACGGGAGTAGAATTATATCCACTTTTAAGACCACGACGAATGAGAGACATCGTGGTCGCGTAAATTCCCTTCGGATTTTGGTCGATTTGTGTTTTTTAAAGCTTTGGAAACTGCTTAAAATTCACGGAGTCGTTAATAATTTAGCGAATTAAACTGAAGGACTGCTTAGATCGATGAGAATTTTGTACGTTGAAGTGTCTCGCTGAATTCCGTGCAGTAAATATTGTTGGAATTCCTTGTAGGTAGAAATTTAAATAAAACATCGATGGTCGAGTCTCGCGAAGAAATATATTCCCACCAAAGTGAGCGATTGTGGACAAATAAAATCAAAAAATTGGAATAAAACTCGAATATTTTCGCTTGCATCGTCGAATACTTTATTGTATTGAACATACAGAATTCGTGACGTGTCTATAGTTTTATGAATATTTTCTTTAAAAGAATGCAAACGAAAGAATTCTATTTTTTTTATTTTTTAACGACAAAATTAGGAACTCTCTCGTTCAAGTTGAGGGAAATTTGATAATTGCATTCCCTCGGGGGCTCGCGCAACGATACAGAGTTCTGCACTTTGCTCTCGTAACGAAGCTACGGCGAATTCAATGAATAAATTTGAATAACTATTCCCGAGATCGACTTAAGGATTTCGTCGGGTTTATTTTTCAACAGAGGGGAATTATTGATACGTTCGAGGCGCGGAGTAAATTGAATCTTCGACCTTTACACGAACGCCGCTTGCAAATTGCCGTATTGTTAGGGCACGTCGACGCATTGTCTTCGTACAAATTGGAAGCTTTTAGAGATCAAATCGAACAATAAGAAAGAATCCGAGCGTAATAAGTGCGCCACGGTAGGTTGTGTTGCACCGCGGGGTGCAACTGCTCTGATAATCCTTATCGTTCATCGATATCGTCCGTTCCATCCACGACCACCGACGCACCGTCTTGCACGCCTAACAGAATTTTAAATACAGACGAACATCGATTAAATGAGCCTCACGAATCTGACACGATCGATCCATAGAAACGAAAATAGAAAATCGAAATTGGTGGCAATTTTACTTGCTTTTATAAAACAATAGAAATACTCTCTACATTATTATAAATTAAACATGTTCAAAATATGCATTTATAAAATATTGTGACTATTTACCTTCCCTGTTTCGATAATAAAATTATTTTCTCTTGCGAATTATTCTGAACTTTCAACTAAAACATACTTGCAAATTAACGTGCTGTCATTTCTCTGCATTAGTTAACAGGTCATTATTATTTACGATGTTACAAATCAAATAGCGTCAACAGTTTTTTAAAATATTAAACTTATCTCAGACACTAATATCCAATCCAATCGTTCGAAACAAGGAAGTTTCATTATTACTTTATTTCAAGTAATTTCCAGAATTTTTAACTCTTATCAGAGAAACGTTGGACAGTGGTTTTCGAAAATGACTCGATCCGTAGCATTCCACGCGAATAAACAGCGAAACCGTCGCTCGTCTCGTCTGTCGTTTTTCTCGCTCTGTCCGTTGACAAGAAAAATACCTGCTATTAATGACACGAACGTCCCCGCGCGGTCGGAAAAAATCCCGCAGAAATTTATGGACCGACCCGATGCATGTTTTAGGCCGTCGCGACAACTACGGAACGCGCGAAGAATATTTTCACGGCGCTGCGGCTGACGATCTCGCCGTTTTTTTTTTCCTCCCCCTCCCGTGTCGGCACAAAGCTCGCCCGTCGTATCGAACAATGCAAAACGAGCGAAGCGTAGTAACCGCCGCCACGCTAGACTGCACACCGAGTTGCATCGCGTTGCATCGCGCTGCACCGCGGGGTGCAACGGACAACGCCTCGTTTCGTGGGCGACACGGTGAAAATCGGAGTCGCGACCCTTCCGGTCACCTGTCAACCCTATCCTTCGCGACGTATTAAATTAAACACATTGAACCTCCTGTTACGAATAAATTACTGCACCGCAAACATACCTCTACCTCTTTGTTCGTACGTTTCGTCCATTGTTCTTTGGTAACAATTTGTTGGCCCCTAATATGCTATCAGTATGTTACCGATACAATGATAAAAGCATTTTCTGTTTTAAATATTATTATTCCAGGTTTGTTAGTGGTTGTCTTCTTCAGATTTAAATCACTGGAGATTCAGTCTACAGTTCGAGAAAAACAGAGTATACCAAAAATATCAACCATCATATCAGTTCATACTACCGCGACTGTAAACACAAATAGACGTCTTGATTCAACTATATTTATTAGTTAAGATCCTAGATCAAAGCTGTTCATTTTTTCTGGAAGCTTCACACTATTATTTTGTATATAATAAAAATGGTAAACTGAGAGTCGTAAATTGTGAAATAAAAATCCAAGTCGAATGGAGACTCGATCCATTTTGACTGCACTTGCGCTTGCACGCACATCGTGCACCGTTGCACGAGAACAAAAAAATAACATCGTCGAAACACAGTCCCCATTGCGGGATTCAACTTTTTCCCGGCGGCAGGTTTTTTTGCGGCTATAGTTGGAAATGATCTACAACTTGTCCCAGTTTCTGGAATCGTTCCACGAAGAAGAAACGAATTCTTTGGTTATGAGAGCAAAAATATTGTGGCGTTTAGTCTTTGATCCGCAACAAGACTCTTTAGCAAGTCTTTTCTAGCGAGTCCTGCCTTAGGCGCGACTAAACGTTTCAACGGCTTCTTTTATTCCGCGGAGCGTTCAAAATCGGGGAAAAAGATCATTGAAATAACCATCCAAGAGCAGTGTTATTCGTTTGGGGAATTATTGTCCGAATCATCGTATTTATAGAACACGTAATACCAAAATGAAACAAACGATTTGCAGATTTACGATTCTGGCGGTTCGTTTTAGCCGGAAATTTGAATCGAACGTGAACAAATATGAAACTTTTATCTCGAAAAATCACGAGCAGAGGAGTTAACCTATATCGATGATCGTGATCGTCGTGTGTGGCGCTCGCGATTGTGTCGAATCGGGCCGAGATCGTTAAAGAACGCCCGATACTCGGAGCGAACCGGACTTTTCCGTTGTAATTGGAAACCGCGGCATCGAAGTCTCCGGGCCCCGTTGAATAATCGATTTCGAACGAGAGACACACTTTCGCCCGAGGTCGTGCACCTGTTGCAATTATCGAAACCGTACCTCGAGTATCGCCAACCGGGTTTCTTCGTTTCGTGGAACTCGAGCGTACTTCTTTCGCGATTTTCGGAATCACCCAGTGCACATATGGCGACTAATCTGGTCGTTGTACTTAAACCCATAGCTTCAGCCTACAAAATGAACCGTGTATTCTGGGTATGTCGCGTTTTAAACTACAGAGAAATTTATATCCGGTGAAATGTCGATTGTTTTAACTATTGGAAACGTTGTGAATTTAATATTGCAATAAGTGTAAGAACTCTTGGCCTATTAAGACTTTACAAAGCGTTTATTTCAATAAAAGTAAGCTCCTAAATGTTATCTTTCCAGTCGAGAAATTGGAATAAAAAGTCAAAAGGGGTCGAGATTATGTCTAAACCTCGATATAAGCACCGTAGGTTCTCCTTTATCTTAACCCACGAAAATACCTAGGTATCGATACGCAGGCGTTTACCTTCGAACGACATTTCCATCGAGTTTATGCGTCTAGATAAAGGAATGGGTCGAAGACGGTTCCAGTCCGGTGCCGTTTCGAGAAAAAAAAAAGAAAACCGTGGATTCGTTCGAAGTCTGTTTTTGGACCGCGCCAGGCCGCGGTCGAAAACTATAAAAATTCCTTCCACGGTTTCCCGGCTAACGAAACTAAAATAACAGCTTCATCCGAAATTCCACGAGTGCCGCGGCAGAGCCTGGAACGAAATTGATCCTAACCCCGAGGCTCGTGTGTAATAAAAGTCCCGTGGAACGATATAAAAGCCGTTTTTGGAATTCAAATTCGCCTCGGCGGCCGGTTTGTTAGACACCTTATTCGGGGATAAAACCGCGATTTTAGGAAATAAGTTATTTTCCACTGCGCCCGAGTGGAACACCCTCGCCAGCTTTCACAAATCAACGTTTTACCTGGCTAGCTACTTAACCCTAGAACACTCGTTTTTAATATCTTCGACTTCGTTCATGGTCTTTTTTTAAATTCACTGCAGAATCCAGTCTCAAATAATTCTAATAAGAAAAATTCGATATTAAAATGCTCGTAAAAGATGAATTGAATATATATCGTATACCCTTTGATCCTGTATGGCTTTCTTTACGGATTAAAAACAAAGTAAGTTAACGAAGAAATGAGGGTTTTATGGATTCAGCCTAATTCGTTCAATTTGTTTAAAAAGTAGCGTTTAATATTTAAAAAACACGAACAATTAAGTGTTGCGGGTAATACGACACGCTTACAATTATCTTATAATGATATACTAATGATGTACTAAATATTAAAATGCTAACAATAGTGAATCGTAATATGAATAGAAACTCCATTCTGGCGATTTCAATGCGTGGTAACAGTATTATTGCAAAGAACATGTTCCACTATCGCGCTAATGTCTTTACGCTGCAGTAAGTTGAGAAAATCTCACGTAAAAGACGAATATACGATAATTAGAAGTTGTCTAAATAGCCTTGAGAACTCGTAGGGAAAAAATGATTTCCAATTAAAAAAAAAACTGCAGGCAAGTTTTAGATCTTGGAAACAACAAAGGAGCGCGAAACGTTTCTGTAGCGAATTTAAATATTTACTTTAAATTGTATTATTCGTAGCCAATACGAGAGTTATTTTGGTCATTTTAGTTATTTGGATCCTCCTTTCAATATTTTTATTACTTAAGTATACTCTTTTACGCAACATCTACAAGTTACATATTCAGGATGAAAGTAATTATCAATTCATAAACTTTCATGAAAAAGCAACGTACTAGAATGACGCGCAACAATAATTCATTGATTAATCCAGTACGAAATTTAAATATAAAGTTTGCATCTTTGGAGTATTTTCATTTCGCCGTGCAACACCATGTTTAATTTCATTTAAAAATTTCATAAGACCGTTTCATTAGCATGAAATTATTATCAATTATGTACTGAATAACACAAACAATTTTCTACTTTACAGTCTATTGCCCGAGCAATCAGGGCGTAAACGCGCTCTACGAGAATTTCAAATAAATCACTGGCAAAAATGAATTAAAATCGCAACGTTCCATCGCGATAGTCCCGTATCGAAACAGTGGTTCTCCGATTTTCGATTCGACGGTCAACGTTTCGATCGTCTTTGAACCCTTCAACGCGCTCGACCCGACGAACATTTAACAAACCAGATCTGGGACAGAAGTTTAGTACGGTAAATTATAAATTCTGTTCGCGATTACGATTAGAATCGGGAACGAGTTTAAGCGTTTAATCCCGCGCAAAGTGCACGAGCATTACTTTCTCCCGTTCGTTTCGGTTCACGTTGTTCGAAACGCCGGAGATACTGGTCCCGCTCCGGCGAGTAAAATAAAAGAGAGAAAAAAAAATTGTTTAAAGAAGCAACGAGCAGCGATCAATTTGACGTGCCCGCTTGCCTGAGTTACATACTGTGGCTACTAAACGCTTCGAGTTAGGCGTGTACGCACCCGAATTATATATGTACGCGTAATTAATTATGTATACGCGGAGATGTGCGTGCACGTAATGCAAACAGGTTAACCGTGAAACGCATTGTTACACAGGTTTCCGTACCCGAACGCTGCCAGCACGTTTTATGGCTAGAAACGAGACGAAAATATTGCATAAACGTGCCCCGAAAAAGGCTTCTTTATTAATTATTATTTTATTTCTTCCTCGTTCTTTCATTATTCTCGAGGCTAACAGGTTAAGATACTTATTTATAATCCTACACGTTTGTGTTCCATTCTGAATTTCTTGATCTATAGTAAATATATGGTAAATGAATGAATAATTTTATATAAATACGAGTAACACCATCGTTAGAATCGTATTCCATTGAAATGCTCTATTATTTTATTTGTATAACCACGAATTAATGCACAGGCCAGACAATAACCATTCCAATCGCATTATGCAATAAAGGGTTAATTAATATCGGGGAGCACGATTGTATACGTTTTGGCGTCAGAAAAATGTTGAGATCCAAGATCGTGTTCCATAGCATGTTTCAACCTTCAACAGAGATAATTAGGAGGGATTAAATTACCATCATTTAATTACCCGTTCACCACCTGGCGCGCGAATTGGCCGCGGTGGCAGTCGTTTTTAAAAATTAATCGTTCGACCGACATCGGGACCACCTGCGTGCAACACGATCACACTTAACGACAAACGATCATCGAAACGCGTCGATCGATTAATACCTTTCTTGCAACCGTGTTACAACATGTCAGCCGCTGGGACGTTTCACGAAAATAAACGGCCAAACTTTTAAAAAAAAATATAATGGAAATGTAGAATTTTCGGTGAAGTATTTCGTATTTTTAATTTTATCTGAAATCCGAAGTATCCATGCGTCAAATTTCTTTTTCCTTCGTTTTTTAACGAGAGTAACTGGGTAGCTCGCTGTATTCTACGGATAGAAATTTAAATAACGCGGAGCAACGACTGTAACGCTGGTGCAACTCGTTACAGTAGAAACTAGTCGATCTGGAATTTCGTTATCTGCAACCGTGGCTATAAATACGGTTGAGCTTATCTATTTTACTTAGTTGTCCGTAGATAAACGAGGTTGCGGTTATTTGTTAATTTTAATTAGTTACGCCTGGCCAGAAGTTATCTAATCTTCGCGGAAAATTCGATCGAAAGAGTTGGGGTTTCGTGCGGAACCGCGTTGCAGTGGGAAACGATAGTCGGAATAAAAATGGCAATATGGATTTGTATATCGATTGTCCGGATCGAACCGGCAATTAATAGACCGATTGGCGGGAAATATGCGTTTCAACGAGATTACGATTTATTAATTGGCGGTGAAACGTACTTAATTTTCCGCCGATTATAAAATGAACAGGCACTTAGAACTGAATTCGTCGATAAAATGAAACATGAATCAGCTGGGCGGAATCGTGGGAAATGGAATACATTAACGAACGAAGAATAGTTTAAAATTACGAGAGAACCGGTTGTACGCATTAAAAGTAAATGTATTTTCATTAAAATAGCCCCGTGGAAATCGTAACGAATTTCTGTAATCAACGAGTTGAGTTTATCGATAATACGAAGCAGTTTTCTTGCTCTTTTTATTCTATTCACATTTACTTAAGTTCTACACGGTTACACTCCTATTCGTACACTATAATGGTGATTTACTATTAAAAGAATATCAATATCAACGGACTGGTTGGCAAGTTTTCTTTTTAATTCATTCATACGCAAAATAGACGCCAAAAACAACGGCTCGGAACAAGTTTTTTTCACTTATAGCTAACATTATGGTATACGAACACAAGTGGGAGGAACTGTATATTTAAATACCAAGTATTTTAATAGAATAGCGGCGTGCTCGTAAAACAAACCGCTTTTTATCCGTTTATAAAGAAACTTTAACCCCGTTACGGGGTAGGGGTAAAAAAAATTGAGCGATAGAGCGTTGTTAACATCCTGCGGCCGCCATAACCGTCGGTAGATCGTCGATCTCTAGGCGAACGCAGCCTCGTAGGCAGAAAGAACGCGATCGACGGTGCAAACGGGCCGACAGGATCGGTCTCGATTCGAGCCGCGTGTCACAGTCGAGAAAGACCAGCTCTCGCGATCGACACGTTCGCCATTACGCTGTTTTATAGCTAATTAATAGCGCGGCGGTCGCGGCCGATGGAGACCAGGAATTTTTCAGCAATTATTTGTTTCGCTGGCAGCGGCGGCGCAACATGATTCCTACGATCGGTACGTATTATACGTATACATTGTGTTCGATTCCCGAGTTTGTTTGCTTTCTCAGATTAAATCTGAAAGCGAAATAAATTGAGGGATCCGCGCTGGCCACGGCTCCGGCCGCGGATCGTCCGAAGCTTAATTAAGAATTAGCTGAACGTTGTACCGTAAACGTCTCGTGCAGTTCACGTGTGCGCGACGATGCCTAAGTGGCCGCCATAAACATTGCGGATCGGACGGATCGCAACGTCTAATCAACGGTTTTTGAAAGCGCCACGAAAGCACACTTACACGGTGTAATCGTAATTCACTTTCACCCGTACCATCGTCTGTCGAACTTTATTTCCATCGAGCACTGCCGCGAAATTCTTTAACATACCGTAAAATATAAAATAAAAACGCATCGACATCGAAACGATGTAAATTACAAAATGAAACCGACATTTATTCGTTGCGTTATCAGAAGAAACGTAATTCCTATACGTATGCCATGAATTTACCAAAATATTAGCCAATGATTCAAAATTCTGTCAACAATTATTAGAAAGTTTATCCTTTACGAGATGTTTCTGACTTTATTGGAATTGTATATCTTTATTTACAGCTCGACGAAACAATTTACATCCAGTATCGTCCGTTAATTAAGAATTGCATCGAATTTACTTTGATACCAATTTTTTTTTTTATGACTTAAGATTACAATATACCTTATTAGTTTGCGTGGCAAGATACTTGTTTCGATAACTTGAAGAGAGATACTGTGATCGCAAAAAAGAGATTCCCGTACTATTTTCAGCGTTAATTAAAAATTTACGAGGTGTTAAGCGAGAGTATGCCGCGTACGTTTAAACGTTTAATCGTTTAATCGCATAGTTTAAAAGTGTGTCATACCAATAAAATGATTAAGTGTTTTTATTTTGGAATATTTATTATGTGGATAATTTTAATGCCAATTAAAATTTCCGTTACAACGATATAAAAATCGGGCGTCTCGACATACTTCGACGCGACGTCGTTTTTTTCTCTTTTTTTATCACGGTTAATTCGAAAGTCCAAAAATACTTGTTTCTTAACCTTATCCCTTGGTTATCATCCGACGCAAACTTTTTGTCAATCTTTTTAGGAGTCTCGAATTTTAATCAGACAACATTGTGGCACAATTTATGCAGTTTCTCCGAGTTCGATCCGGTATAATTTCTTCAATCATAATTAATTAGGAAACAGAAAAACACTGTTGCGAACAGTATATGTATAATTCGCCTTTCTTATCCGTCGAGTGTATTAAAATTGTTTTAATTATCGTGTATAGAGCGTTAATTAACAGTAGACACGCCTAAAGCGCCTGGAACCGCTAATCAAATTGATCCGTTGCATAAAGAGAATAGAAGAAGAAGGAATCAGGTTAGCAAGTTTCGCAGAAGGCGTGTACATGCTATCGAGTAATTGGCTCGATATACATAGAATTTTTCGAATCAACAATTATCAAAATTTCTGTATAGGTGGTCTTCTTATTAATCTTAAATATCGGACCACGGATTATATCAATAATTAATATATCAAAGACTGATATATTAATTTATTCCAATGATTCCATTTGTATTGATTCGTTCGTAGTTTGGATTTTCGGTTTTTAATCGTCTTTGTTTACCGTTTGGAGGTCCTCTTTCCGGGATTTAGACGCTCGTACGTCAACGGTGAAAGTACTTAGCGACGCTGAACGTCGAAAGCTTAATGCAAATCGAAGGGAGAATCTCGACGTACTCTCATTTGCATAACGTATTGTTGCTTTTGTACCGGCCGGCGACTTACGACGAGTACGGCCAGAGAAATCCTTTCTGCGGCGGCCCGTAAAAATGGCGGCGACCACGCGGCAAATAAATTCGACGCGCGCTGCCCTAACGGGGTTATTGTTATCGTTGCGTCGCCAGTGAACGTGAAATCGAGGATTTAAAATCGAAATTATTTCGGTACGAGCGATTTTACGGTCGAAACAATACCGAAACAGACATACTTAGTCCCGAAATCGAGCTACTAATTACCCGAACTAATATAAATACCGCAACGGAAACTAACACGCGCGCTAAATTAAAATTCTCGTGATTCTTCAATCGTTTCAATATTTATTTGTCAGAATTTATTAAATGGCCCTAGATTGAAAACTGAAGCGCGTATAGGTATCTGGAGAACCATAACTGGGTCGGGAGAAACTGTATCGGGACTCGGAGTCGCGTTCTTTCTCACTGCGGATTCCCGACGAAATTACTCGGTCGTCGCTTGAATAAGATCAGTCGATATATCTGTAGGTGCCCGACGCGCCTCGGGTGTTGCATTCGCATCCAGGATTATGCAATGGCGGCGTGAAATTAGATCTCCGCCTCCTTAAGTGAACGCAACCGCGCACCTTTGTTCCGCGGAGGCCGTGCAACGCACTTGGTCATTGCTTCGTTTTTTCTCTCTGACCCGAAAAAGATCTACGACAACGTAATAATTAGCGATCGCTCGGTCGTTACGTGTCCGTTTCGAACCACGGTTCGTAAATACGTTTCAATGTACGGAATAAACGAATGACCCCAATAGCGGTTGCCGATGGAAACAAGTTTTTTCGACACGCCACAAAGAGTAGTTAATAACTTTATAACGACGCAGGGGTAATTGCAAGACCAATTTTTCTATCCTCGAAACCTCGGTGCGTAATGCAAAATTTCAAATGGATTTTCAGCTACACACTACAAATTACACGAAACAAAAAAATACACCGTTCGGGGGATAGTTTGATCTTGAACTTGGAAGAAAAATCGACCTTCTTTCTTTCAATTCCATCCAGTTCCAGAGATTCAATTTAAAATTAACGTTGTTAAGCAATACATTGATCTAGTCGATATCTCCAAAACACTCTGAAGCAAATTCTTTAACATAGATGTTATTTACTATTTAATTTTTGTAAAACTATATCTATCGAATGACACGACAAATTCCACGAGCTATATTGAACAACAAAACGTTTCTAACGTCGTTTCAGGATCGATCGTTGCACTGGTCGACGTGGTCGAAAGATTTTTCAGCCCCGTCGTGTATAAAATTGATATTGTTTCGTCAGAGAGTCGCGGCTGGAGTTCGCTACGTGTCGTGCATTCGCCGCACGATCGTTACGAAATAATCCAATCACGAGCGATTGAGCGGCATTCGAAAAGGATGATTGATAAGTCCTTTCAGCGCGCGTACGAGGAGGCTGCGTCATCTTGAAGATTTCATTCTCGATGACGTTCCTCCTCACGGCGAGCGCGCCACTGAAATTACTGTCGCTCGAAAATCTCGACGATCTCGAATGAAGTTTGCATCCTTCGCGATCTCTGCATATTTGTGTGTGTACGTTTGCGTGTGTGTGTGTGCGGCTTGTGGCAAGCAAGGTACACGCCGTGAACTGTTTACGTGCCGTATTTCACGTTTACGAACGCGTTAACGCGCGTTAATTGCGAGCTGCCAAAACGTGGCAGGTGTGTGGCGAGCACGGTGTCGAGTTTTGATTGGACGTCGCGTCGGTTCCCGCTGCTTGCGTGGAAATTACAATTTTTCCCGATTTGGTAACTGTTTTTGGACCGTATCCACGCGTTACGTAATCGTTAGAACGATACTGAAGTTCGTTTGAAAGAGAACAAAAGAGATCCAACAGAATTTGTAAACAGATATTCGTTCCTTTTATTATATTCTGTTATATGATTATTCTAACGTGTTTTCGCGATCCTTTAACTTACTTCCTAGAATTTGATTTATCCGTAAGTTTGCTGCACACAGGAGGAATGCAAAATATAAGGAAATTACGAGTATTCGAACGCCGGTGATTCAAGCATTCAGCGAATAAAATTGGAATATTCGAGTATCGGAATGCTTTGTGCACCCGACAAGTTAGTGGATATTTAAACAAGCATTTGAATGATACATTGTGCGCTATAAATCAAATTCTTCGAGCATGAAAGTAGCAAAACAATATTTTTAAAATGCTTCGACCGCTAAATCCGAACGCCGTTCGGCGGAATTCTTTCAAACTATGCGGTGTGCAGTATGGTGGATGAAAAAATTACGGTGGGCTCGTAAATTAAATATTCGAAACAGAAGCATGCGTGGATATATTGGAAACAGGTATAAAGAATGCCCCTGAGCAACGTTCGCGATCCGAGAGAAATCTTTTTCGCCCATAAATCGCGTTTTTATGATAGCAACGTTACCAGTCATTAGTCCAGACGATACGAAATCCTGATCTATAGCGGTATAATCTTTCTCAAAAATTCTGCCAAGGCACCATATGGGAGCATTTTTCTCAGCCTTCTGATAAAATGGAATTTTTACTTGGACTTTCGTGTTTAATATCAATTTCTATCGATTTTTTAGTTTCTAATATTCCGTTATATTTTCACGGAAGAGAACCGAGTGTTTCTCGACATTTTCCCCTGCTTCGAAAATCGTAGTTTCCTGTACACGCGCGCCACTTTCGCGACGCCATCGGACGCGTCCGACGCGGAACCCGTTTCGTCTCGACGACAGGGACGAAAAATTCCCCGGGTGAAAGATCCCGATCCTCCAAACGCTTCCGCTAAAATCACGATCTGACCGCGCGTCGCTTTCGCAACGTACGAACCGACACATAATCGCGAGTACTCATCGGATAGGAGCCAATTTCTTGAATAAAAATGTTCAATGTTCGTTACGAATTTATTGAAAACTGTGAAAATTATGAAAAGCAGTTATAGCTGATATTTAGATTTGTATAATATTCTGAAAATCGGTAGATTATTGTTTCGTTGATTGAATGAGACTTGAGACACAAAAAACGAATCTTGAAGATCAGTGTATATACGATTTAGAGTTGGTATATGAAAATTAACGATATTAGTGATATATCGATTCAACAATGTTTCGATATTATCGATAGCTGTATTTCTACAGTAGACACCGTTGGATCAATTACCAGGAACATGCACTTGTCATCGAACGAATCGTTTACTGATGATTTATCGTAAGCTCGATGTATCTGTCCTCTGTGCATACATTGCCTGGACGGAAATAAATTCCAGTCGGAATAAGGCCAAGATTTAGTAAAACCACACGTGCATGGGAGAGTCGCATCAGCGATAAATGAATTTTCATCGAAGGGGGTGAAAAAAAATCAAGAAAGTGTCGTTCCTAGAGGAACGTACCAACACACTAAACAGCTTCCAAACGTCACCTATACCTAATCTTCACAATCGTCATAGTGTTAATAACAATTTTTCTTAACACTTGGACTGCCACGACGTCCATGGGTGACAGGACTTTTCACTAAAATAATTAATTCTCAAGTTGAAACGTTAATCCTTAAGTGGATTATTGGGGCCCTCCACAAGTTTAAACTAATATTGTATAATATATATTAATGTAATTATACGAAAATTTATGTGATCCTCCATTAGTTCGTTATTTTTTAAATGCTTTAAAGGAAAGTTGATTTCCATTTAAATAATTCAGTTGAGATTGAAAATTCACATAAGGATTAGAGGAAACAAGGACTAAAATCAAAGTACGGTACATGGCAGCGAACGCGTTAAAAATTTCCCGCCAGTTTCTCGAAAATCGAACGAAAGATCGTCGATGCGATCGTAAAGGCAGTTGGTTCCTCCGCAGACGCTCGTCGACCATCCAACGCGAGTGCGTTCGGTAAAACTACCTCCTCTGGGCGCGCGTGTGGTTGTCTGCCCACACGAGACACATCGTCGGGTCGCGTACCGTGTATACACACTGGCGTGTAAAACGCGCGCGTCGTTGGTCCGCCAACACCGAGACGTCGCGGCGCGCTCGCGCGTCCCGGTGCACACGGATCCCGAGGCAGCTCACGTACGCGTGTGTACTATACCGGAACGAGTCGGAGAGTGACTAACCTCTGCGAATAGAAGATGGACGTCCTAGGTGGACGGAGAGCTGGCAGGAATAATCCTTGGGTCGACAGCTGACCGGTGGCTAGAACGTGGCACAGGATCGGTCACAAAACGGTCGTCGTGGACGTTCGTGTCCGCGGCATACCGGACGGATGTCACAGACAAAACCAACGAAACACCCGAGTCCTGACGCGATATGGCGCGTGTACGCCTCGGTGGCGCGGCGCCAGGTCGAGGATCGGTACGAGGAGGTCCCAGTCGCACGGAAGCGGCCGAGGAACCCGCGTGCGTACCCTGCGCGAGGTGAACGGTACGTGGTGCGCGCTCGCGCGCCCGGAAACACGCTACCAGATGTTGACGTCTCGCCAGGACCCCGGACGTAGCCGCGGACGGTCGCGCACGCGAAAAACACTCTCACTCGCGGATCGACACGGACACGTATGTTCCGGTAACTGCCGCGGCGATGGCACCGCCGCCCGGGGCTCTCGTTCTCTCTGTCACCGGGGAACGTCTGCCTCTCGTCGAGCAACCACTGGTGGACGAGCAGACGTGTACAGTTACGCGTCGACGCTGGGCGAACGGAACCGGGCAGAGGCGCGAGCACACGTCCGTGATCGGTGTTGTATCACCTTAAATCGCGGATATCACGAAACGCGACGCGTCGACGGTACCGTCCCGGGGTACGAGGCCAGTAGACGGGGACCTAGCTGCCTGCCAACCCGATCCAACGTGGATCCAGCTGTTCGTGGACGCCGATGTTGTCCGGGACAGTGTCACGCGGCCATAAACCGTATTGCTCGCCGGCGACCGTACGACTGTACGCGTGGTGGAGGTGGAGGAAGGAGGCGATGGAGGTAGCGGTAGGTAGTGGCGGAGGTAGAGGTGGGGCGGGAGGAGAACCTTCTTCGTGTTCCTCTTCGAGACTGCCTCGGTGCACGTTTGGCTCCTGATCTCCTCGAATTCTCTCCTCGCCGCGCGGACGCGCGACTCCGTCGGGAATTTGTTTTTCTCAACCGACGGGGGGAAGAGACGCGCGTACCCCCCCAAGGGGGAAACGGTCTTTTCTAGCCGCGGGAAACGCTCCTTCCGGGGACGGGGGGCAACGACAACGGGGGGCGGTCGCGAGCGCAGACGTTTACACGAAATCGACGCGGCGATCCACCGGATTCGCGCGGGGCAGGGAACGCAGACGTAGGTGGAACGACGAAACGGGGTACGGCCGGCTCTCGGAGCGACGACGGCTGCGGCGGCACCGCGACGTCGGCGAGGCAAGGCAAGGCACTGCTGCCGCGATGTCTTACGGTGGCCGCGGTGCGCTCTATGGCGTGCATCATGGTGGACTTGCAGCGGTATACCTCGCCGGGGCTTCGCCGCGCCGACGAAAGGGGGTAGAGAGCCGGAGCAGGAAAAGAGCGAACGCGCGCTGAACAGAGAGAAACGCGCCGAGTACAACGAGCCGAGAGAATATATACTAGGTAGGTAGGTAGGTATGTATTTTGCCTCGGGCGACTCCAGGTATAGCGGTACTTCGACCCCTCCCCGCGCCCTCTCTGACCCCCCTACTCTGACCAGGTACCACCACTCGCGCGGGTACCTTCCCCCGTCCCCGATCAACGCCTCGCCGCCACCTCCACCTTACCGTCCTCCTCCACCTCTTCCTCCTTCTCCTTCTCGACTGTCCTGGTACCCCACGTTGCCCCCCGTTCTGCCTCTGACGATACCACCGGTCCCGTGTCTCTACGTGTATACGTTCCCGATGCTGCTGCACGTGTCGTTCGACACACCGACTCCGCGGGTACAGGATCGTCCGTGTACCCTGCTCGAACGCTGCTCTCCGACACAACGTCTCTCTCTCTGTGTATGTGCGTGTGTGCGCGCGCGAAAGAGACTCGACACCGACGCAAACCGACGTACGGTCTGCGGTCTACCGGTGGACGCCGCGCTGCACCGTGCACGGGCCGCCAGGATCTCTCAAGGACGCAGGCCGTAAGCTTTTCGGGCCTCACTCGACCTACTGCTGGCCCCAGCCGCCGCTCGGATCGCGGAGACTTCAACGGCCGCATAGGACGGGTCCCTGCCCTCGCAACGGGCGCGCGCGCTACGCGGATTTTCTCGCGATTCGACTATGTATTTCGCGACCTCCTGCCTCTACTATTCGGAGACGAAATCGTAGCAAGATGTTCCTCTCCGCTTCTTAGATTTTTGGTTATTTTTGGGTAATGAGAACCGAGGTCGAGACAAGAACCTAAACGTCGTTTAGCTAGTGGGCAGTGTGCCAACATCTCGTCTCCCAATAGTATCTCTCCCGAGATTCTCAGGATTTAACCCTTTGGCTACCATTTGTCCTGTCTCATGAATGGACGAGACAGGACTTTCTGCTATGAAACCAGAAAATTAATCGAGGTACATCAATTTGGATAGGATTTGTACCGAAACAAACTTTAGGTTATACAGTTTACAATGGTCCAGAATCAAAATTTTAGTCTTGCAGAGCCCCGTAATGCTTCCTGACCGCCTGTAAATCAATCCCTACATCCTGTATGCATTATTTTGCCCTGTTCCAGTCTGTCTACCACTACTTTTAATCGATAATCATCACACTAAGTAACGTAGGAAGATGCTAGATAGTTTTTATCGAGACAGTATATGTGATTGGGGTGTACCATCACGATTTCTTTATTATGGCCTTTCAATTTCTACAATTTGTGTCCTTCCCTCGTGTCAAGGACGTTAAACGGACGAGTCACGGAGGAATCGACAGGAGTAATTAGACGATCGAGCCGACGACGTTCTCCAAACAGGAAAAATCGAGGCTTCCATCGACAAAAATACCATCCGATCTTGGCTAATAACCGTGGCTGCGAAAAATCGCGAACGCATCGAGGTTGATCGAGCAAAAGAAGAGTTGCCCTAGAGAGAGGGGGGAGGGGGGGTGAAGAATTGGCAAAAAGGAGAGAAACGCGCGTCTGATCGATGATGTCAGAGAACGGGAAGGATGCGCGTTATCGACGTCTGCACGTGCGCTGGTATTCCGCAATTAAGTCCCCGCGGTCTCTGTCTCCGTTTTTCTCCATCCTTGTTGGTTCGGTCGGGTCCGGATCGACGGTGATTCCTGGATAGCACGTGCACGCCCGGTACACAAGCGGCGTCAGACGCGTACAAGAACACGAAAAAAGGAAGAATCACGTGTAAAAGCGGTCGCCGTCTCGGAACGGTTTCGCGATAAATGATAACCGCTTTAAATACCAGTTTAGCGCGTGTACGAGGATCGAACCGCCGCTAAGGAATCCCCTTCGCGCGTAACGATCCTCCTTTTTGCCGATTATTATTCGAAATTCTGGGCTTACCCTCCGCGGGAGGATCCGGCCGGATCCGCGACGATTTATAAGGATCGCGTGCACGAACGCAAACATCGAAGGAACGACGGCTAATAGCTCGAGAAACGTTAACCTATTAGCCGATGGGACGACGAAAAGCAAAATGGTGGTTGAATTCCTGGCTATTAATTCCCGCTCGAATCGAAAAACCTTCGCTGCACGGTAATAAATACTCGAACGGAGTTATCAAATTTATGGCCAGACATAAGCAAATTATACTTTGATACAGCAAACTTTACGAGGAACTGCAGAAGAAGATGCTCTTGAAGGAGTGTTTGTGAGAGAGAGATGTTATGGGAAATGTAGGAAAATTTGGATATAAAAGTTTATTCAGTACGAATTACTAAAAAAGTAAATATGCTTTTGCATATTTCGTTCGTCCCTTCCTGGAACCGCCCCTGTCTAGGTACAATGATGATAAAGGATGCAGGATGCTCGCTAGGAAGAGACGCTAGGACATATATTGGAATGTCACGAGTGAAGACGGGAGGAAACGGAGCGTAGAGGGCCTGATAAATGAGGAAGAAGGCAAAGAAAATGTCGAATGGATAAAAGAAGTAAAGGAACGGAGAGAAAAGGAAAGAAAGGATAGGAAGGTAGAAAACGAGCGACAGAACGAGCGAGAGAGTGACTGGGAGCAAAGCAAATAGAATCGAGTCTTTCTTTTTGACAGTCAGTCTACAATCGGTTCACCTGCGGATTCAAGGTTTTCGATCACGATTCTTTTTACTATCAGCACGGAACGAAACTATATAACGTACAATATACAATAGACAAAATGAAAATGGTGCTGTGGGGCCTGGACCATAAGGTCTATAACCTCCTAATCCAAACGGACCGTGAACTTGAATCTACCCCCTGACTCCACCGATCCAAGAGCTTTGAACTCGGAATAACTAGCCTTCTCTTCGTTATCCGAGTCATAAAAGGAACGGGTTTGGGAGACCCACTTGACCCAACCGTGGCTATGGCTCTAAGGAATTTGCTCCCGGCTCCTTCTCCCTGACAGAGTCTATACTTCAACCCTTTCCACAGAGTTACAGAGAGAAGAATCATGGAACCAGAATTAAAATTAGGTTGAAATAGGGAATGGTTCAGGACGACGATTGAGCAACTACATGCTCAAAAGGAAGAGTGGGAGGAGACAACCCTTAAGTAGATTCTCAATCTCAACTGAATTAATTTACTTAATGTTGACTTTTACCAAATTGGTAAATAGAAATCAACTTTCCTTTAAAGCATTTAAAAAATCCTAATGGAGGATTATATAAATTTTTAAATAATTACATTGACGTATATTAGATTAGAATTTAACTTTCCTAAACGTTGAAAGGAACGAGAGGGTTAAGTGGACGCGCGTAAAATATGAACTTCCATGGCGGAACATGGATTAAAGCGTCGCTGTCACCGATGGTTCTCGTTTTGTCGTTGATTGCTCTCGGTCCGATCTACGCCGGTTGAAATAATGCGGTTCGTCCGGTCCGGCAGATA
This sequence comes from Colletes latitarsis, assembly GCF_051014445.1. NCBI lineage: Eukaryota > Metazoa > Arthropoda > Insecta > Hymenoptera > Colletidae > Colletes > Colletes latitarsis. The sequence continues at coordinate 18,267,065 of NC_135135.1, read as the reverse complement.
AAGGAAATGCATTACGCAGATAGCTGCTGTTCCACGGAGGCGTTATTAAACAGACGACCGCCGTACACGTGTTCGTTTATTCGATTAAGACCTTTCTATCGAGCAAAAGGAACGACTCGAACGATCCGATGCTGCGAGCTACTCACCGTCGGCGAGAGATAAAGGCGAAGACTGATACGCGGCAGTTTGCTCTAATCGCGCGAAAACCTGCGCGCATCGTCGCCGTTCACGGGGTGAGTAATCGACGTCTCAGTTACTGATTTCACGCCATCGGACTGGTTCGCCTCCCTTTCGACCGAGTTTCACTTTACCCAACATCAATCCTAACCTACCACTCCGCAACAGTGCCTCGAAAACTTCTCTAATTGTTCACGATTCAACGTTATTATTGATGTTCAGTTTTATTATATTTCTCTATAAAATAACTGTGTTTTTGCACAACTATGCGTTATTATTAACGCATTCCTACGTATTTATACGATTATAATGGATACGAATGTCTGTGTCATTGTTCCAGTTCGCCACTAATTCGGTCTTCTAACTGTTGCGCAAAGAAAACAAATCCATTCGCATGCTCATAACTCAATAGAAGTGTCAGCATGCAAAACTATTATCAACACCTTTCAATTATAAAAAATAATTTTCTTACAGCTAGATTTTGTAGATTAAAGAAAAATTTACTTTCTTAGGCAAATTAACTTTATATCGACGAAGAATTCTAGATTATTGCAGAGATGTACGAATAGAATAAACAAATCGTAAAGTGAAGGGAATAATTTTACGACATCAGTCCCATTTTTTAAATGACAACGCCTCGCGAAGGAAGATGGCTACATACCCCGTGGTCACACTTACCCTACTTTACCCTATCGCAGTTCGTTTTTCCATTATTAATTTCCCGCGAGCGCGCACACCCGTGGAAAAAGGTACCACCTAGCGTTCCGTTAATCACTGTTAAAACGATACGTCGCGGTATCGGGTGTCAGACAAAAACACGACACGAATGTTACAGTTTTAATCGCGCGAGGAGCGATCACCGTTAGCCCGACTCCGGGATGAACAATGGCCGTGATCCTGTTTCTGTTTCCACGGGCGGTTCCTTTTGTTGCACGGTCGGTTCGTTGTATTAATAATGTTTGCTCATCGTCGGAAATGCGGCTGGTTAGATGGAAAGTAGGAGAAAAAAACCGATGGCTGAGTAATTAGCGAACGGGTGTACTAATCGTATCCATTAGACCGGCCGGGACGGGTCGAATAAATCTCACGGAATGACCGATCTAAGATGTCCGTGATATCGATACGCTCCGATGAGAAACTGATATTCCGTTGTTGCGACGATTTTTCAATTTCTACGCCGAGATTCTCGTACGATATCGAGCGCATATTTCATTCGCGGTAAAATGGATAGAAATGTTGAATTTAAAAATATGTTTATAAAGAATGTTAAAGTTAACATTCTCAGTAATTTTTTTTTTTTAAGTTTATCAAATTTAGAAGAGTTTCTGGACTCTGTATTTATACAAGGTGTTCGCCCACCTCTGGGAAAAATTTTAATGGAAGATTTTAGAGGCCAAAATAAGACGAAAATCAAGGATACTAATTTGTTGATTGAAGCTTCGTTAAAAAGTTATAGAAACATTTCCGGCCACACAGTAAGTTTTCGGTAAAGAATTTTTTTCTCGAAACTGGGTTGGATTTTGGGGGTATGTCTATTCACCAAAAATGATTGCAATTAACCCCCTCAACAGAAAATAATTTTCTCCGTGAATAATTCGAAATTTTTTAATTAAATTTTTTAATAACTTGTGTGAAGCCTCAATCAACAAATTGATATTCTTGATTTTTGTCTTATTTTGGCCTCTAGAATCTCCCATTAAAATTTTTCCCAGGGGTGGCCGAACACCCTGTATACCTATTAATCCTTTGTCAACTTGTGACAGAACTTTTTACTATAGAACTGGAACAATTCATTCTCAGGTTGAAAATAAGTGCTGAGGCAAATTTTAATTTACGTAGTTTATAATTGTGTAAAGTCGAAGTCGTGGTCTCGTAAAAAATTTTACGGTTTTGGTAGTCAACGTTTTAAGAAGAATAGAACGTAAATTTTCCACGTAAAAAGGAATTAATATTCACTAGTTGTGAGTGTGACTCTCGCGGCAGTTTACCAGTCGTTTCTCTCTTTCTGCAGCATCCAGTCTGTTCTTCGGGAGCAGACAGAAACAGGATGTGGATATTCTTAATAACGTTAACGGTTCATTCGATATCCCTTTATGGTCATTAGTCCAGTTGCTTTTGCAAATATCGGCCAGACCTCATAGCCTGGCTTCCCCACAGCTCGTTACGGAAACTATGAGCGTCCAGTGAGTCCCGTGGTCGCTGGTAATTGGGCCCATAAAACGAAACGGCTTCGCGAGATGACGTCGGGCGGAAGATACGCTTTTCTGGACACCGTGGCGGCGTTCATCGTTGTTTCGGAACGTTTTAATCCCCTGAAAGCTATTATTATTATCTATTGCTAATACTAACCCTCGAATACCGAAGCTTATCGATCTATATAAAAACTTAAGTTCACTGAGGCCCCCATAGATTTTTCTTCGATATTAAAATCATATTGAAACAACTCAACGTAAGCTCTGAGAACAAAATTATAAAAAAAAATGAATGAAAATCAACTGAAGTAACTCTATATAAATTGTATAAACTGAAAGCATAGAAACAAGTTTAAAAAGGGGACTAAACAATATTGTTAATTAGTTCTTATCAAATGAAAAGATTTTTTTAGAATACAGGATTTCAATTTGTTGCTCCAGCGACAAGATGGATGTGAAATTAGGCTGACGGTGCGCGACGGTGACAAAAATACAAATATCATTTAAAGCACTTGTTTTTTTCGCCGTTGATTCGAACGTATCGCGAAAGAAAATAAAAAATGTTCAAACAGTAAATTGCTTTTGCCATCTACGACGCGTGATAAATGACACCTGGAACGCAAAAAGATATGCCTCGAGGACAAGTTATATATCGCCAAGTAACTGTAAGAAAGATAATTATATATCTTCTTGCAATTAATGCGAGGTAGCGAATAAAACACAACTTTGTTAACAAAATCGATTACTCTCGTTAGTAGAAATTTACTTTTAAGAATATCGATATATTTTAAATCGTACGAGAAATTTTATTTTACTCCGTTCGTGTCTCGAGCAGAGTGAACGCATGATCAGACGCGTTGAAACAGCCTTCGGAGTATTGTAGTAGCTGCAGGGACTATTGTAATTGATCCTTGATTTCCGGTAGTAGTGCTACTGAAAGATATACTAAATATCAATAAGTATAAAAAAAGAAAAAGTAAATAGATAGTTGAATTTTGCTGGATGATTTCAAAGAGCAGGAAAGCTGAGCTTGTGTTATCATAGAATCTACTTTTAATATTTTCTTCAAATTCTTACGAGAAATTGGTAAAATCGTTCCTTTAATAATAACAGGAAATAAGAGTCACGTTTATATGGAAGAGGAAGAACCTATTTAATTTCAGAAGATGTTCAAAGCAACTACCGTTAATTTCAAGTACAATCGATAAGTGGTTGTTTCACACTTTCGATAAGTTCGGGTGTGCTGGTAGTACGTACGCACTACGAGCTTAATTTCACTGGTACATAAACTTGATTTCTTAAGTACCTCCGCGGGTGAAAGTCGATTAGTAGTTAACGGTAATCATTTTGAACATCGTCTGAAATAAAATCGATACGACGGGATTACATTTACGCTGTAACGTATAAATCTTATACATTTTCTTCCCCTCGCATAAGCGTGATTTTTCTCATTCAAGGTCGATCGAAGATCAATCGTATGCGATCGAGTCAATTTCTTTGTAAAATAATAATAACACGTTATTATACTAGACAATAAATTGTTATCGAATCTAACCCAAATACATTACAAAACAAATATTTTAAAATCTCGTAAAACTACGCCCCACGGTAATTAACAATAATTTTCCTCGACTTCGCGTCGTCGAAGGAATCCGAAATATTCTAAATACCCGCGTACATAATTTCGCCGATCAGCGTTGCAATCATTTACGCTCTTTTTGGTCGAGGATACTTGTAGGTCCTTTAAATGCAAAGTGTGTCATTAATTAACGCGCGACCGGCGAAATTGAAAATTATTTTCGAACACGTTCCTGTTCCTGGGCGCCGCGTGCCACGGTTCCCGTTAAGCAAACAAACAAATAGTCCAAAGTTGGAAACACGCCTGTCGGCGGTTTCGCGAGCGGCCTGGTGGCGTCGCAGGATGCTTTCGTAGTAACGGACGAAACGGGATTTCAGTGTTCTCCGCGGCGAAATCCGTTCCTCGAGGCGTGCTGTTGGACACCGCGTAGGAGTTCTACATTTAATTGCGAATCGTTTGGAGGAGCGAGCGGGCCCCGCGGCTGTTGCAACCGAGCCTCGAAATCGTTGGCGTTTCCGGTGAACGACCACGTCGAGTGTCGCGGCTCGCTCGAGCGAACGCGCCGATTAACCCGTTGCCTTTTCATTCTACTAACGACTGCTATTCTTTCCATGTTAATGGAAATCGCTGGATCGACAAACCAGGCAAAATTCTAGTCCTTAGAGAAACTTTACAATAACGGATCGAAGCGATAGGGGCAACATTTCGAGACACCATTGAGAGGGTCTTCTACTGTAAAACAAGCTTTTTTATGTTCTCTTTGATATTTTTTTTGTAAAGAAATTATGCAAGTTCTTGAAAATTGCCTTTATTTTCAGGCGCCATAGTGGTTTCCCCCCTTAAAAATTGTTAAGGTTCGAATAAAAAGATCGCACGGAGTAATTAAAGTTCGGATGATAGATTTTCTTGGTCATTGGCGGGGTCTACAGAGTATATTTATTCCATGTAAATATTTATTCATTTCCATATCTATATACAGAATGTTTCATTTGATCACTTCAAATACTCGAAAGTGTTAGAAGAGTCTTGTTTGGAACGAGCCACGCATAGAGTAAAATTAATAACAGCAGACAAGTTACCTGCAAATTTCTTTTGACCCGCACTTTCTCCCAGGAATTTTCTAAATAAACCAGAAACATTGTATTGATCCATTAATTTCAACACGATCGACATTATTTTTTGCTCGGAAATTCGAAGAATATAGGAATAATTAGAATTTTCTCCCATCGACTGTGCCGTCGATTAATGTTGGAGAATCGAAACGGCTAGGGAAATTAACAGGTGAAATTCATAGAGGAGTCCCGGGGTTCGTGACCCCTTCGAATCCTTGCGCAACAGGCGAATATGCTCCGATCGTATCTGCGTACACGTGGCCGCCGCAATCAATTATAAATGCGACACGCTCTTCCGTTATTATCGGTGTACCCGTAAGCGGCTCGTTATTTTAATGCAATTAAGTTCAAAGGGTTTTGCAAAAGGAAGGATTCAAAGTGGATACACGAGTACGCAACGAGAACCAGTTCCCCGGCCAGATGCAACAGGTGAATCGTTAATCGACTACGCGGTTTTTTGCCCAAGCGCCAGGCTACGCCGAATCGATCATGGCCAATTTACTATTATTCCTACGACCATCTTTCCCCGTCGCCGCGAAACGTTATGGCACGGTTGAACGACGCCATTTGCCGGAAACGCCGGGAAATTACGAAATTATTGACGGAGGGGGACGTCGAAAATATTTTCCCAAGAGGATTTCTTTTTATTCGATGTAAATTAAAAATGAACAGTGTCGATTTGATATAATAGATTTAACAGAGAAAACCAAACGACAGATCGACACAGCAATAAGATATAAAAATAGATACGAACTGGAAATAAAAAATATTTTATCGGCTCTGATATTTCAAAAGCGTTTCGAGTCTGTTTCACAGGGGTTCGTAAGTTCTTGACCAGCTTAATATTTCTGTCGCTGGCGGATACACGGAAAAGTGTGAAAGGAAGTCACAAGATTCAAAATATTTTGATTAACGGCTCTTCCTGCTCAAGGTCACTTTCTCCCCGGAATATCAGGGTCTCCAATTATTTTTTTTCGCTGCAACGACACGCGTTTATCGCTATAAAATTGTTCTTGTATAATACATTTACCTTCGAACGACCTTGAACAGCAGCGTAAGAGAAAAGAAATTTGCAGAATATTTATTATATCTATTCTTTCGCTAAAGTGATATTTAGGTCGAAAACAAATCTCGTTCACCAGTTAAAGCGAATATTTTTAATTTAGTCTCGGACACTGTGCCAGGTTTGAGCTTCCAGAAGATGGCTATCGCCTTCCGCGACGCCATTTTGGAATCACCCTGTAGAGACGGAGTCCAGAACCAGTTCTCAAAATCATAAATAGATTTAACTAGCCGTTACGTGCTCGCTCACATTCCAGTGGAACCCCGTGTGTTTTTAGCAATGAATATCCAGATACCTCGTTAAGTTTAAAGCGATAGAGTTTACGGAGTATATCTAGTCGGAACCAGTTTTCAAAATCGTAAGTAGTCTCGATGCAGCGTTACCTGTCTGCTCTTGCATTCCATTCGAAACTCAAGCTCCTTCCGCCATTAATGTCCAATAATTTCTGGATGGCTCGCAGAGCCCGATATAGGTCAACGGACGAGTCTAGTTTATTTAAGTCTAATTTATATTCTCCCCCATCGCGGTCTCACCTTCGTTCCTTTTCTGAAATTTTATACAACTATCTCCATGCCTTTCAGCGAATAAATAATTCGAAACTATCATCGTGCCAAGGAACAACGTTTTAATGAAAAGTCAAAAAGGAAACGCGTTTACTGACTCTCGGCACGAACTTTGTTGCAACGGTTTGCGATTCAATTAATATAACACGTATCGCGCACCGAACAGGAGAGCGTGTACGGGAATAAATTTGTCCAAAGAGAATCGAGGATCGTTTAAAAAAAAAATCGGAAACACACCAGTCACCGAGGTGTTTCGTACCATTCCAATTCACCGCTACTCTCTACCCGTGCTCCAATCGGGTTTCGCTTCTGCTATTATTTAAATACATCGCGGGGAACTCCGGCTCGTAAATCAAGATCGATATTAAAAATAAGACGGAATTCCGATTCATCGTGCTTTCCGTTCTGCTCGGATCCCATCCTCCGCCGATATCTAAACACCTCGTAGAGCTCCGATGGAATATGGGTCACGGAGTATATAGTCAAGACCAGTTTCCAAAATCATGGGGGGGTTCCGGTGTGTGAACACGCCGAGCCAGGTGCAACAGGTGAGTCCGGGCCCTAGCAGACACGGCACGGCGTGTCCTACCCGCCAGCGGGGCCCGACCAATCACTGTGCGAGACCTACATATGCGCTTCCACCTCTTCGTCCTTCTAAGAACATCCGACGTATATCCTGTTCGACGTAACTCTCGATACCGTTAAGAAACCACGGCGTTTCCAACTGGACGGGAACTCTTTCCGAGCAGACGATTACAGTCCGCGCTGTATCTCGTTCGACGCCGCTATCCCAAAGATCGTTTCTCTCTCCTCGTCCCGCCCGGTTAACTGTCTCCCTTTATCCCCCACCGGAGCTCTAGCATTCTCCGTTCGTTATCCTCCGCCACAGTTCCTCGTCTCTCCTTGTAATTGCTTTTTCCCTCCCCCCTCCCTTCGACATTTTTCCCTATCGAAACCCTCTGTGTCCACCTCCTCTCGCAACCTTTCATCTTCTCTTATCGGGATCTTCGGACCACCTTTCTTCCGAGAAGGTGGGGGAAAGGGATTTTTAACGATCGAGGACGAGGGACGTTTCGCGCGTAACGATTTTAATTACCGGTTCGAAATTGTATCTGAATCTTTGGGGTCTTGCGTGGGTAGATTTTCAAGTAAAAGACTTCTCTTAAGACTTTGCCTATCTTGATCGCCACTCGGAACTTTCACAGTCCATCAAAGTGTGTTTGTTGTTCATTTTTACGTATTTCGTAACGTCTAATACTCGCAAACAGAGATACGAAACCACATGACTTATCGCTTATGTTCATAACGACACAGAGAACCATTCATTCCGTGGCAATTAATCTCTGTTTGCGTTTCATAGGATCGTTCGACAATAATTGTTTCTCGTTTACCGCTCGGTGCCACGTTAAATACTTGATTCGAGGATAATAAGATAATTTTAGCGTAGTTATACGTTCGAATAATTACATATTGCCATTTAACGTCGCTCTCTTCAGGTAAATCAATTAAAAAATATATGTACGACTAATAAGTAAGATATTGAGTATATTCGAATGTAGAAATTGCCAGCCCCAATTTGAATAACGATTCGATCGAACGAACGTCACGAACAACTAGCCGTCCATTGTTTATAGTGGTAATTTATTATTCCAATAAAACGTAGCCCGTTCCCGTGTTTCTGCGTTCGAAAACAAATACTCCCCTCCTCTCCCTTTCTATCTAATTTTATTTTCTCGTCCGCGTGGTCACGCTTTCCTGGTGTTTGCCTTCCCACCTGTTATCTGTAGAACTTAGCATCCCCATCTCGTAATATTTTTCCGTTCCCCTCATTGTGCAGGTCGATACTGTTTCTCCATGGTTTGCTGGTCAGCCGCGCTGTTCCCGTGGACGGAAACATGCATTTTCCTCTTCGTGTCTGCGTGTACACCATTACCCGCACGAGCGCCTACAGAAAAGGCCTTCGCACACAACCGCTCATCATCTTGGAGCCAGTTCCTGGCGATAGCAACGAAAGTCTCTTTTGTTTAGCTTCGACGACGACCGGATTGCGACGCTGGTAAGTAAAATTGATTTTTTAATTAACATATTCGAAAATAAAGACGATGTGGGAAACGTCCTCACGATCGAATACACTTGGAGTCGAGAGTTCTCGAGTTCACAAGAAAAAAAAAATCAAAAAGACCCAAATTAGGAGTTCAAACAACGTTGGTTTAAATCGAACAGACTGACTATCGTGCACGCTGTTTCTATATTCCTTCTGTTTGTTTTAAAAGACAGCGTGCGAGCTCGAACGTTGAAGAGTGACTCGCGAACAGTCCTACAGCGTAAAAAGATTACATCCGTCCAACGAGCGTAATATGAATATTAAGATTGAGAAGTGATTTAACACATGTTTACGCGCTACGGTTGATCAATGAGCCGCCACAGTAACGCCTCTCAATCATTGATGGGCGCGATTAAAACGTATTCGAATGGGTAATTAAACCGACGATTCCCTGTATCCTACGCGACACTGCCATTCGTGGAAGCATCGGTTGCAATTAAAATCAGAACGATCGGTCGAGTCAACGAAGCACCGTGTCGTTCGTAGCTGTACTACTCACGGTAATTAGTACTATTTGCAGTTAAGCGAAAGATATGCCCCGCTCTGGGGAGCTACGCCGATTACGGAAGTCTCATTTGCAGTCACGAGCCGCAGGTCGATACCTGCTGAGGTTAAAGACACAAACTGGTTGACTCGGGAGAGAAATGTCATCGGGGATCGTTCCAATTTCTTTCGCAGGCTAAATCGTTCCCGCCTCTAACCGTACGACTTTCGTTTGGGCTTTGCACTTATCGACAGTCGCGATTCAAACGACCCCATTGAATAAAAATAACGCGAATAAGTAGCTATTATTTAAATTTATAATATTTAGGAGTTTTTATATAGAGTTTATATAGAGTTATGAATATATTATGATATAATTCCTATATAAGATGGACAGAGATTGCGAACGAATACAGATATTGATAATGTACGCTGAGAGACAGACGGGTAAGAGAGACGATAAACTCGAACACGCTCAGGGGCATAAAACTTTGAGAAGAAAAGAAAGAGAGAAATTAGTAAAAAAAATGATGTGCCTTGTAACGTATAATATATCACTCTCCGTCAGTGTATAATTATAAATTAATATGGCGGTGCAATGTAATGTTAGAAAGCTTTGATGAGGTTCTAAGATCATCATATAACTGTAACTTAGAACTGGAAATATGGATTATCAGACATCGTGAGGAATTGCGATGCAATGTTGTGATTAGTATAATGAAGTACAAATAAGAGAGGCTCGAATAATTTCTTGCACTCTGATGAGGGAATTAAAATATGCACGTATGCAAATAAGTATCGTTGTGCAATAACGTGCTTCTAGCTCGCAAATTTTCCGCATACAAATTAATATAGTAGAAATCAATTTCAACAGATATTCAATATTTTATTTCTTCTTAATTTATTTTATTTTTTTTTTTTGGGTATATTCGAATAACTTAAGTCCAGGAAGGAATTAATTTAATTACTTTAGCATCGACTTAGCGTTTAAGGAATTTGCTTTCAACAATGTTATGAACGCAAATGGGATTTTGGAAGTTTAAGTAACATTTTGGAAGCATTTAACGCGTGACGAAGTAGAGTAATTTTCAAGATTTTGTGACCCGGTGGGCTGGACGAGGCCCACTCCTTGGTCTTCAGGGTTGAGCAAGAGTCCTTGTTTCCCTTCGAGTTGCGCGCGCAACGATCTAGCGAGATTGCGTGGGCTGCGTGCGCAGGAATATGATCGCGCGCGCATCTGATCGTGACGATCCAGGATACACGGCCGAATACACGGACCGCGCGATTTCTTGCAACGATCGATCGCCGCCGTAACCAGCAACGGGCGATGTTTCGTCGATGTTTGCCAGGAATATGGGTCAAAGAAGCCGTGAAAACGGATCGAGCCCCGGCGTTAACGCGGTGCTTGTAACGCGATTTTTCCCGTTCTGCTTTACGAAGACAGATTGCGGGCTAATTAGAAGAGTTCTCTCGAGCAGCTGCGTTGCGTCGTGTGCGTTTCGTTAGACCGAACGCTACGCCTCGTGTTCGCGGAATCGTGTTACCGCAACAGGGGTACCGCGCGCTGGTTTATCTGTGCTCTCCGTTTTCTGACAGCTATGGATTCTTGAGAGTGAAACTGGAGAAGACTCGCTGCTCTAACTTTTTTAGTGAAAATGAAAGGAACGACCGCGTGGGAGGAGCAATCTTTGCTTCGAATGTCGGTTATCATTAATAATACGCGAATATAATACTGTAGCGGGATGTTGCGTTCCTCTTCGTAAACTCCAAGGAATCTTTTAGATTCTTAAGGCCTCATAAAATGGTCATACGTTCAATTTTGGGGGTCCTGTAAAAGAAGTAGAAAGAAAAGAATAGGGTGACACCCTACGCAATCATTTAAACTTCGCTACATATTCGATCGAAAGGACGTTCATTTCAAAGATCTATTTTCCCTCGAATCTGTCCATGGATAAAACTAAAGTACATCTCGTTGGAGGTGAACCGCGACAACTTCCGGCGGAGATACCTAATCCGTTAGAACGCGCGACACGGTCCCGTTTCCAGCCGAAAGACGCAGAACGGTCTGTTGGAAGACGATCGCGGCAAGAACACGATGAAAGCGACGAGCTCGCCTTGTAAAGTCATTTTCTTGCGCGTCCTCCGTCCCAGCCGGTCGATCGCGGTTATACGCCGCGACAGTCGATGGCGGATGCAACGAAAACAAACGTCAGCCCCAACAAATCGCGGGACGAAACTAAGTGGATGTTGTCCTCGATGTAACTCTTAACCGAACGCTCCTGAAACACGAGCCGGTACATCGATCACGGGACGCATCTGAATCCTCCCCCTTCGTCGTCCACCTCGCGGTGGACGAGCGTAAAGCCCGTACCAATAAGCGTCGCGCGAACGTACGATCGTAGTTCAGTCGCGCGTGTTCAGGTTCGCGGACAGCCGAGATGGTCCGTCGCGATAATTCCGTCCAGATGTGGACTCTCAGTGACCGGGTAGACTCTCGGTCCATAAATCGAACGACACGCGCGTTGCGAAATCCTTCTACCGTAATGAATGTTGGCTGCGCGTCGACCTACTGCGTAATTGATAGGAGAATCCGCGATCACCGTCCACGGGAACGAACTGAATTAGAGGCGCGGATCGGCCGACGCGACGCGATGAAAGCCAACCTTCTTGCCTTCTCCAGTGTCGGCTTCTTCGGAGACCGTAACCGAGAAGACTGGTACTCTCTTATGACCACGGAGGCGACAATTGTTAAATCACTCCACAGATTTGATTCGCGCCAACGCTTCGTTCACCATTCTTTATTATAGACTTTGTTGTGTTGCAATACCCAGGGAGTCGCTTTCCTTTTTTTGAAAGTGGTACCAGTCTATTTTTGAGGGGGACAAAAATGAGTCGATGGTAATTTTAGGGGGTAACAATTGGCGGGTTCAGAGCCATAATGGTGTAAGTCCAAATTGGAGTTAACATTGGATTTGAAGCCTTCAGCTCTCTTCAATTTATCATCAGAATCGATTTACTTGTAACTTCATACCTTGAACAAAGAACCATAATGATCTGATGGAGTCGAATGGAGTCGATGGTAGTTTTAGGGAGTAACAATTGATAAATCATTGCCCTCGATTTATTCGTACCAACGCTTCGTTCAGCATTCTTTATTATAAACTTTGTTATATCGCAATACCCAGAGACGTGCGAGTCATTTATTTTTTTCCCATTTTTGGTCAAATGTAATTCTTCTGGACAGAAGTAACGTTATCGCGTGACTTGTAACATTCGTTGCTTATGCCTACTCAAGTTTCGTGGTTGGAAGTAAAAATAAAATATAATAAAGAATTTCTTTGGCAGCCGGGTATTTATAATTGTCGTTTTTCGACAACGCCGACGCGACTCCTCTTTCGAACATGTAAATCATTTTAACAGCGATAGCGTGCGCCTCAAGGACCCTTTAAAAGCACGTATATCCGAAGTGATAAATATCGACGCTGAATTGTCAGAGCGTGTCGAAGCTGAGTATGTATCAATCAATTATGAAACCAAGATTTATTACAAGGATATCGAATGACAAGCAGAATCATTCAACTGTCTCCGCGTTGCACCGTAGCGCTTTCACGAGGATCGTCGTTGTACGGTAAAACAGGACAAAGTCGCGTTTAAACAAAGTCCGTCTAATTTGAATAATTTGCGTTTAATGGACTCAGAAATTATTATCGAGATTAATACTTTATATCGAACGTAGTCCAAAGATCGAATTTTATAGAAGCAATAAATAAGGTTGCTTTACGACGTAGCCAAATCCTTACCTTGTAATCTAACTTGAACGTTGAATATATTATTATTTATATCTAATATCTTTTAATGTGGAAGATTTAGCGCGACGCGGATGAAAAATCTTAATCGATCGAGCATCGTTGCCACGCATATAAGTGTATCTGACGATTATTGCGAACGCGTGACAAATTGTTCGCGTGAATATTAAATAATAAGGAATCAAGAATAAATCCCCGAGGCATATCGTAAACAACCGACCTAGTAATAGAAAGAGAGAGTTTAGCACGATTGAGTATAGTGTGCTGGGTGCGTTGAGAAAAGTAGGATTGCAGAAACGTTATGGCGCTCTGCGTGAGGCTAAAATTGTGTAATTTGGCAATCAACAGGTTGCAATCAATTATGTCAAACGCTTCTATGAAATCTGATAAAGTAGGACGTGGAACGCAGCGCGAGTCCGGAGCATGGAAGATTCTATCGAAAACGTGCAACAATGCTGTTATATTATTGCATTCGTCGCGAAATATAAGTTGGAGTTTCGACATTTTCTTCAATTTTTCACCGATTCTAATTCTGTATTTGTTGGGCAATACAGTGAAAACATTTTTTAAATAAGATTCTGACAAAGGGGAAGCTTTATCGCGGGTCAGAAGCGACCCAAGATCCATCCTCCGAGAGTTAATATCGAGCTTCTGCAAATTAGATTTTTCTGTGCAACGAATCTTCTATTTCCAGCCACGAAAGCCGATTAAATATCGTAATACCGTGGTAACTCCGGAGAGCACACGAGATAAACGACGTTATGGCGCTAATTTCAACTATTTATCAACGCTATGCAATTTATACTGGTGTACAAATAAGGCAACCTTCCCTCACGGTGCAGTCACAATACGTATCAAACGCGATCGTTCGATTACCCCATGCAATCGCGCCTTCCACAAAGGTAATCAAGATTCCTCCGACGCTCGTTCCAACCGAAGATAATCGTAATTACCTCGATCCGGTGTTTCTCGGCTTCGAGATGTCTCGGAAGTAAGTTTTTCAACCAGAAAGTATCCGCCGTCTGTATTTATGAATTCCGTCGTTGCGCAATCGATCGGTCGAGCAACGCAACAGCGTCGATCGCGCGCATGAAATCCGCAACGTTGCTCGTTCGATCATCGTACTGGCCTAATTTCATCTGGAAGTCGCGGGCAGCCTCTTAGCTTTTTTCCCCCCTCACTGCGCTTAATACCAGCAGCGCTTACTGCTAGCAAGACGTATCGGATGGAGTCCGCTAACAGAAGCGGTGCCACAGTTGGATAGTACTTCTCCAAAGATATGGACATTTTGTAGATAATGGCGAACAGTTTATAACACAATTAAATTGCTGAGAGTATTCTTTTCTTACTTCTCCAGACTTAGACTGTCCAATGATGACCACTACTAACATTTTTGACAATATATAAGCGGTGGTCAGCAGAGGTTGGCAGTAGTCAGTCGTAATCGTTAACCCAGACCCGTCTCCATTTTTATCCACCTTTATTTAATCGTAGCACATACTAGTTCAAAGGGTCATAAGTACGATAAGCGCAGATAAAAATGTACAAATATTTACAAAATACTCTAAAAAAGAAATGGAGTACAAAACGTCTAGGGATAAGTCCGCGTTTAATACCAACCTTGTCGCGGCGATCCGTCATAAGTTTCTTTCGTGTCGATCTCCGGTGAAATCAGATTCGCGCGAAATACTCGATAAAAGTATTAGCTCTCCCCTCCCCCAAACGATTCGAAATCAAGATTCGCGCGATTTATACGAAAATAAATTTCGGTTAAAAGAACGATCGAAGGTTGGCGGGATCGAGAATCCCCCGTATCGTTCGGTGCCTGGCACGTGTTTCAAAGATTCATGGGAGCACACTGGGTCAAACGCATTTCAAGCCGCGTAATTTATTATAGAGATTTATCAGATCGGCATGGACCGGTCGGTCGCGTCAACGAGATACCTCTAATTAACTTAAACTCCTCGCGGGGCCTGTAATTCCCAGCGAAAATTAGTTTTCCTCTGATTATACCGGCGTTTCCAAGGAAAACTCGTCAGCTGACGGTGTACGGATAGGGGTCACGCAAGATGGATGACGGAACGTCGTTGGTACTGAAAGTTGAGCGATGGGTAGAACGTCGATAGCCTGGAATCGTTTGAACGCGCAGAATGCTGAAACCCAGGCACAGATTCGCTATAAATACGTCCGTGGTTAACGTCTCACTAATGTATGATCGCGCGAGCGCCAAAGGGGATTGTAAGTAGCTCGTTTTACAAAGTTGCACTCCGTTTCTCTCTACGCTTTCATGGAACGTGTTTCCACCGTCCATCTATACGACTGTCTCCGTTCGACTCTGCGTCCAAATGCGTTTCTTCTCTTCGTTTTCCTCTACTTTTTTTACGAATCATCTGTCTCTGTCTCTGTCTTCGACTCTTTCCCTGCTGCTGCTTTTTGCCGCGTAACTGCGATTCCCTCTCCGTCCAATCTCCTCCCATACGCGTCTGTGCGTCTCTGTCGTCCACAAAGTTGCTCGTAGAAGGCATAGCCGGGGATATCAGCATCCGTGTCGATGCAAGTAGGCGTTGGAAACTTATTAAAAGCACGCCTCTGGCGCTCGCAAACACCAGAAGAAACAGCCTCGGTTTTGCGATGATACAGGAAAGGCACCTCCGTTTGTAACATTCAGGATCGGTACAGTGCTTCTCAAACTTCTTAATTTCTTGTTCAACATTTGTTAACTTACAATACGGCGACTTTATCGACCCCCATGGACTCCACGCAGGAAACTACGCGCGGTTTCTCGCTCGCGAGCCGTAAATAAATTCCGTCCGCGAAACGGTAGCGTAAATTAATCCGCGAGATTTTTACCAGCCACGCGACTTCTGGCGAACTTTTCCGACCGCGACGTAGATTTCTCCTGGCACTTTTAGAACCCGATCCCCATCTCGCGTTGGGTTCAACGGTACACTTTCTAAACGGCAATTAACGATAAGATGCTCGGCTGGGATTTTTCGACCCCCGAAGAAGCTCACCGGTAGTCGTCGATATGATATTCCTGTCGTGCATCGACGTTCGAACGCGCGAGTTTATTGCCGGCACTGCATTAACCTTTGGGAGAGTAAACGACAGAACCGTTCGACGATGTGCCCCGCGAAAAGCTTATTTCTTCTTACCAGGAGACGCCGGGAATCTCCGATTTTGTTTATCGACGTTCGAAACCCTTGCTGCACCATCGATCTATAACTCGATGATACTTTATACCCCGTAAAGTTCCCTTTTTTTTTATATCTCAAACGTTAAGGTCTAAGATACCTTGGTTTCTCTGATTTGAATTTAATTTTAATCCAAGCCCAGTTGATTTATTCTGATTTCTCAAGTTATTCTTCATTATCCGGCACCCGGTTATCCGAATAACTATAATAGAACATTTTTCAAGAAAATTTGAATGGGAGATTCTAGAAGTCAAAATAAGACGAAAATCAAGAATACTAATTTGTTGGTGGAGATTTCGTTAAAAAGTTATTAACGTTTAAAGTTCCGCCCGCACTGAATTTTTTTCTAGAAAATGGGTAGGATTTCGGGGGTAGGTCTATTCACCAAAAATTATTGTAACTGACTCCCGCAACTGAAACTAATTTTTTTAGAACGATTTGAAAAATTCTTTTTTCGTCGAAAAATTTAGGCACCTACCCCCTGTCGATTTTTCTTAAAAATTCCTTTTTTATTTTTAGTAATTGTATTTTACGCCCTACAGAAAAGTTGTCTGATACTTTTTTGTAGGTACCCATGAGCTCTACTTCAGAAAAAAGTTCCATTGAAATATATTCACATTTGTAGGAGTTATGGCTGTTTGAAAATTGAACCAATTTTATGGGGTTTTTCTCATTTTGTGTGGTCAAGGACGAACTTTTCGAATATTTTTGCGATTTGTACATATTCTTCATCTAAATACGCGTAGTTTGCTTTTTTAAACATTAAAATCGTCCAATCCGTTCAGAAGTTATGACGTTTTAAAGATTCGCATGAAAATTCGGGCAGATATTTCTGGCCAGAAATTATATTTTCGGTAAGGAATTTTTTTCTCGAAAATGTGTAGGATTTCGGGAGTATGTGTAATGACAAAAAATGATTGTAATCGACTCCTGCAACCGAAAATAATTTTTTTCAGAACGATTTGAAAAATTTTGTTTTGCCAAAAAATTTCAACACCTATCCGAATTTTTTTCTCGAAATTGGGTAAGATTTCAGGGATATGTCTATTCACCAAAAACGCTTATAATTGACCCCTGCAACCAAAAATAATTTTTCCAGAACTATTTGAAATTTTTTAATTTAATTTGTTAATTACTTTTTAGTGAAGCCTCAGTCAAGAAATTGATATTCTTGATTTTCGCCTTATTTTGGCCTCTAGAATCTCCCATTAAAATTTTTCCCATATAATTTTTCACGTATGCGTGTTAAAGACATTAAATAATAATAATAAAATTCTATTCTATTAGCATCACCGCCATAGACTCACTTATTCCAGAGAGTGATTATAGATTGGCAATGGACGCTGTGTATTTGCCCGATGGAAATATACATTTGCTATGCAGACAGGGTATCCTTATCGCAATCGAAGTCATCGTCGATCGTTAACTGATATCAAAGAAGATACTTGTCGAGTTAATTGCACTAATTGAAGTTGACAAGTCGATTCGCTTGTTGATGTATTTAAATAGGAATTGGGAACACGGTGATTGACGACGGACAGCTTTACCTCATTTACGACGCGGACAGAGCCTTTTAATTGCCAAATGAATAATCAAGGAACAGAGAGTCGCGTTGTTACAAAGTCAGCTGCAGATCCAACAATTCGTGATAATAAGTTTTCGAAACCTCTTTTCAATTAATTGAAATTAGCCACGCGTTCGACGCGAAAGTGGAAGTTTTTATCAATCGAGTGATACAGGTTTTCAATTCTGACTGACACAAGACAACAAACAGTTTTAATTGTCCGAGCCAGTATTTAGAACGTAGAAATTGCGGACAACTTCGTCTTCTACCGACAGAGCTATGCAATCAGTAGCGGATTCATCTTCAACTGGACCTCGAACCATTTAGAATATCACGTTTATAAAAACAATTGATGTTGACAAATTTTTGGTAATATAAAATGGAATGCCCAAATGGAAAATCATCGTTATTTTTTAGTTAGTGCAAATAATAATAGACGCAAAATTGTTTCGAAACGTTATGATTTACTCGAACGTCCCGGACGATTGTCTATTTTGTTTCTGGTATATAATACGCCTTCGGGTATAATGGATAACTGCGTTGTCGGACCTTTCTTCAGACGAAGTCTATGGGGAAATGTAGGTAATTGCAGCATGCCCGCCTTAACCTTGACAATTCAAGTTGCCAAGGCAGATAAAATATCTCTCACACAACTTTGTCGAAACGTGTTTTAAGAGTGGCGAGATTGATGATTTGTTGCGGCTCTTTCTCGCGGTGTCTGTGGTTGTGCCACTTCTCGGGCCGCAAACAAAGTGGCATAATCGAAAATTTATGGTATTGCGAGTACGGACATTACTCGGTTCTCGGTCGCAAAAAAATTGCACGCATGATTTACGAGAACTGAAAATAAGAAGAAATAGAACGTTATCGAAAGCGCTTAAATGATTTTCTGTCGTGACTCCATTTTTCAATGATCCGATCATATTTCATCCAACGCAATTGTCATCGACCAGCGCGAGACGAATACGTATCTTTAGAGTTAATTCTTTGGGCAGTCGGGAGGCAAATTTTAAATCGTGATCGATGATTATTCGTTTCGAGTGATCGAAGGAAAAGTTTCGATACGGAGACGCCGGTCACCAGTGACCGCCATGTCAGCGAACGTAGTCGACGACAGGGAGCTGATTTCAGATACAACAGTTTACGACTCGTAACGCACTGAACGCGGCATTTCACTGTTAAGATATTAAGTTTGCAACAGACATCGATTAACGCGATATCATCATGAATCTTAATGCGTGTTCCGTCCACTTATGTGTTACAATTTCGCAAGGCCGCTAGATGGACAGAAGCAAATGGCCGATAATAAATAAAATGTGTCGTAATTGATAGGTACGCCTGTGATGTTCCTTTAAAGTAACCTGAATTAGACGAATGAACGGACGCTGTACGATAAAACCCCGACGACAGTTAACGCGTTTCGTTTTTATCTGCGCGTGGAATCTCAGACGCTTTAATCATCGACAAAGTCGCAGAGCCAACGAGGATAAAACGCAAGTTACAAAACGATACGAGAGCGTCCGATATGATTTATTCGTTTAGTAAGTTTATTTCCGCTAGGCTGCAATCGTAACAGAGTAATACTGCCAGCGATTCGCATCGATCAATCGAACGCGGTAGAAGCGCCCTGTTAATTTACGATCCGCGCGATGTACATTCGTTAGGATCTTTTACTTCGCGCGTTTAATAGTTTAAGCATTACCAATCAATATTCCAATGGCTGCCACCCGATTTCTAGAAAAGAAAAACAACAAAAAACGTCCCGATATCAGGTCAACCCATAAATTTTCAAATTGTATGAAATCGGAAAATAAACCATTTAATCGTAATCGTCGATATATTGTCGTATAGTTATACACGCTTTCCCCCATTTTAAATTTCGCGAAGTATCGCGAGGCTTAATTTGTGACTTTCGTTCCACCGTGAACGGAGGATATTTTTTTGTCATGCTTTATACGCTTTCTATGCTCTTGTACGCGTGTTAATTGAAATGTAATATTTAGAGCCACTCCGAGCGCGGTAAACTAATATTTGGACCGACCGGTCGTCTGCATGTAAATATTTGTATGTAATAAAATTGTCGTGCTTTTATAGAGAAGGTATTTACTTTATTTATTGAAGCTTTCTCTGTAATCGCGTGGTAAAATATTATGTTCTTCGAAATAGTACAATAATATCAATTTCAAGTTATTGCATTCTTTCGTTGGAAATCTAGAGTGTAAAAGAAAGATTATCATCCTCGTGCATTCAAGGAAATTTCCGTTTAGAAAGTTCGTGCTAAAAATATTTTCTATTACAGTTTACGAGTAATGTTATTTTTCCTATTACATAATGGAACCTGTTATGAATATACTGAAACACTTACGTGAAGTGAGAAAGTGTGTATTAATATTCATAAATTTCGTACAACTAATAAATTGCTTTACCTCGAAACCAGAAGCTGAATAACTGCGTGCTTAACATTTCTGTAATATAATTGCTGCGACCAATTTGCTCGATAGATCGATAAATTAAATTTTGATCATAATACGCAAACTCTCTCTGAACCACAAGTACTACCCTTACGGTAACGCTAATTTGCTTTATTTCTTTACTTTAAATTAAAAATATTTCGATTTGAGTCGTAGAAATTGGATTTATAAGAATTACGTCGAAAGAGGAATCTAAAATAGGTGCTCGTTGTTATCAAGTTACGAGCACCAAGTTAATTCCGTTAAACGTAATTAGTACCGAAGCGTTTCCAGGAGAAGTCCACTGTGCAAATAGCTGTCACGTAACAGTTTGAGTTCGGTGGTTGAAAATGTTTATTCCCGTCGACTGACGAAAACACCGTTTCCTGGGTTCGCGTAGAAGAAAAACCTGTTACGCGTCCACAGCGGCCAGCCAATATCTGTATTCCCACTGCTTGTCAAATTGCCATGTTGCGAAGATAAAGATGCAGACGCACAATGTGGCCGATGGTTACGTGCGCGCAGCAAATATGGTGCAACTACGCGCGGAGCATGATATATCAGGCATTGAAATCTCCCAGGCGCGCGATTTATCACGGAGATTGCAACGCGTGGCTATCGAAGTCATCGGGTTAGGAAACGTCGCGTCGCCTCTGAGGATCTCGATACGATCGAGGAAATCCTCGCTGAACGCGTGAAAAAGCGACGAAATGAATTTCCAGACCGTAAACACTGACAACTCGTTCGCCAGGCAAGGCTGCACCCAACGGGAAAACGACCGTTCGATTATAATGATTAAGCTCCAGATCGCGGTATCCTTAGAATTTAAATAAATCGCTAGAATACATTAATGAAAGAAATATGTTCCATAAAATACGAGCAGGTTTGTCTGCGTCGGTGCAGAGACTTGGACCGGAATGACTGGTGAATGAATGAAAGAGAGAGTGGCTATTGACCACAGCGATCCCTGAAAGCAAAAAAGTGATGAGCAACGCCGAAACATCGGGACACCCAGTATTTTTATTCTTGTAAATTCGACGATACGTTGATTGTTTATTACGTTGGACTTTACACGCGGCGAAATGTTCCACAAACAACGGAAATTTGAGACGAAATCGTGATCATCGTCGAATATATTTAAATATAAAAGTATATCTAATCGTTGGATCTTTCGAATTGTTCGAATTTTACTGTAAAAAATACAATTTTTTGATGTTTCCAAAGTCGATTAAATATAAGTGTGTTTAAACTGACCACAAATGTTTTTAAAGAGTTTTAAAACGCCCGAAGAGGTCCCTAAATGGAGTCAGTACAAAACGTCGAGTCACGACGTGTATTTAACATAACATCTGCTTAAAGAATGATTGATTATACTCTGAATTCGTGTTTCATCGGTCCTGGCAAGCCCCAAAAAGTCGATCCAACCTTTTCCAATATTAACTTTTACAAATATTGCCATTCTTCAATTTACAATACACATAAACAGCCACGAGATATAAATTATAACAGTACTATAAATTAATATATATGGAACGGAACGTCAAACAACGTTATACGTTAAACACTGCAGTACCGTTGCAAAGAAAATCTTCTCAATTCCTTCGATATTTGCAGATTAGACAGAGATCGATGCAGAACTGCCAACTAGCGTCTACCTGGATAAAAAAATGTACGAATGGAAAGTATTGATAAAGACGTTTTCGGAAGTTGGGGTTCGTTTAAATTTACGTCGTGAGAATACTTCCAATCTCGATGAAGACAGCCCAAAACAGGCCTCGCTTTTAGTTACAGTCGAACCAATTACATTTCCGCGGTGCTCACGGCCCGACAAGATTTCTCTCGATAATCACGCTGAACGCGATCCCTCCTTGATCTCGGCCGCAAATTTAATCAAGCGCGGACGTCCCCGGCCGCGACTGTCGCTGGAAAAATAACAAAACTGCGAACTTTCTTACGGGCTCATTACACACGTCAATTTAAGTCTGGACGCTGACCCCGTGATCGCGACTTTCGTTTCACCGTCGAGCAAAGCGTACCAACTATGTATTCGAGTTTCTCGCACGCGAGCGTGCACGTGTCCGTGAGCCCGGACTACCAACAGTCGAAACGAATCAATCTTAAATAACAAATTTCGTCGAAAATCGCGGTTTACACGGCGCATAAATCTCCAGGAAGATTCGCGCGCAAGAAGAAGTCATTTTGTCGCGATGAGCGTAAACTACTGCGTTTTAATTCCATAAAAATGGCCAAAATCAATACTTTTTACTATTCTTACAATTTGAGAAAAATTTCAATTCAGTTGCTTTAATTTGAATTGAAGAAATGCTGCATTTGGTTTGATTAGAGATCTTATTAGAGGGGTTCTTAATAAGGTTATTCTATCGGATCCTGCTTTGGACGAACCAATTAGCTGGAAATAGTCTCCTATGCATGGAATCTTTAGATCTAACTCGGTAGCGAGATAGATGTTGATAACGACTAGTGGTTGAAAAAGAAAATGTTGAAAATTTGAACGCTTAGTGGAAGAAACGATTTCAAACGTCTAGCAACTCCTTCGATACAGTTTGATTCGACAACCACGATTCGTTTATCTTTGTTTTACGACGATCGAGAGCGACTTGAAACGATCTCGTTGACGCACAATCCCACCGTAAATCGTTAAAGTTCATTCGGTTATTTGATTTCACCGTGTAAAGTACCATTGTACCGCTGAAATTCACCGGCAACTGCACGAAGTTTATGGTTCATCTATCATGAGCGAAGGCAAGGTTAGGCAATGGTGCAGGACATTCGAAGAAGGTCGATCAAACGTGCATGATGGAGAACGAAGTGACAGGCCACGAGTCGTGATCGATGATCGAGCGCGTGAACAGGAAAATTCGTGAGAACCACCGATTCACGATCAATGAACTTTCTAATGAATTTCTCGAAGTTTCTCGCACTGCTACGTACGCGTAATATTGCGTCTGAGACATTAGCCTGTTACGTACGTGTGCTATGCGGGAAATTAACTCGATAATTTTAGTATGCAAAAATTTTATTGCGCCATTCAACAGTTCCTCCTTGAAAGAAGCAACGTTGAGATTCAGTCAGAGTCCTATGAAAGAGACGACTACTAGGCGCTGCCACAAGAGGGCTACACACGAGTCTTACCTCTCTCGCAAGTGCTCGATCGACCATTGCTATCTCGCTCATTTCTTTGACAAGAGATGAACTGTAACGCAAGAGCAGAAATTGGTCCGTTTCGTCCAAGATGAGCTAGTTGACTCTTCGATACGGCTGTCGAGTAATTCCCTGGCTCGTTTATTATAATGAATTTTATCCGTCGTGACATCCCTTTCCCCGGGGTCGAACGTTCGATAAATTATCCCGTAATTAAGGCGAGAGTCCAGTGTTGGCCCGATGTACGGTTCTCGGGGGACGTTCGTCTACCCGAGGCGAGGAAACGTCAAAATCGTACGAAGTAAAACGCGGCGAATCGAGCGGATCGGTCGGTCGGGGCTCCGCTCATGAATATTCAGCCGCGGATCCGCTCGAAAGGCGGAATATTACGGGCGAGCAAGTGGAAGAGGACGGGTATCGGTTAAATATATTCATCCGTAGAAGGTGCCTCCGCGAAGATAGCGATATCTCTGTGAATGCAACGCCGCGCGGATACGTTCAGCCTGATATATTTATCCTGGCTGAAGCGTTTTAATGCTGACCGTCGTCCCTCCGATCGCGTTCTCTCGCCGTCGACCGTGTTCGACCAACGGGCAATGATTTATTCCCGATCACAATAGTCGATTTTTGCCGTTTTTGCCAATGGCCAAAACGGTGCTCGAGATTTCTCCGGGGCTGGACCGAGGATCGAGCACGTTTGCGTGGCTTCTAACTTCCTCTCAGCGATATTATAGCTCCTACTTAGGGGGGGCACGTGTTTGCACGTGCAAGCTTATCGAAGCTGAAGCAGCTTAACAACTGTCGAGCCAGGTTACGCAACGATTTAGCGCAACGCAAATTTAAAGTGGCAAACGAATTAGATGCTCGCGATATGATTGATCGCGTGAAGTAATGCGAGTAAACGGGGGCCGTTCCACGCTGAATCGATCACTTTTGCACCTCAAGGGTTGGAATTGAGCGGTTAGGTTTCTGGAAATTTGTAATATTTATTTCCGTTGCGTCGACTTCGTCCGTTTGGGCTTCCTGGACCGTTTAATTAAAATCAAAATTAAGTCGAAATCGTCTATATTATGGTCTTCGAGCACACTTTCTTGATTCTACGCTGTGTTTCTTGGTTTTCCGGTGTATTTTGTCCATCGAAGGGGGGAAGTTGTCGAGAACGGAGCGGATTGTGTTCCAGGTCGGCACGCGTTGTACTAGAATCCGATCGTCGATTTGCTGGAAATGTCGGAAAACACGCGATTATCGTCCTTGCGCGCCACGCCGAGGGAACTTAATCACCTTGTTGACTGGGTGCGCCATTGGCTACTTAAAATTGGATGGAAATGCCGTGGGAAGCATGGAGGAGCGTAGGGTGGCGCGATTTAATTGCGTCGATACAAACTGCGTTCCGGGGAAATTTATGTTGCCGCCGCCGCGGACGAAAGATCATGAGGCCTGAGTCAACGCCGCTCAGATAACTTTAATTAGAAGCGGAGGGTATTTCCTCCGAGTTTACACTGATCCCGTTTCTTCGCTCTGTGCTACATTTGTTCGAAACAATACCATTTAGAATTAATAAATATATCCAGAAATAAAATGATAGCTTCTCCCTTAATTTCGAAATACAATTAAAATATAGGACGAATGAATCGATCAAATGGGCCATGTTTGATCGTACCAGACGTTCCAGTGCCCGCTTTCCGCCCTCAGAAGAATATTATAAAAGCATTCAGCGAGTTTCACAAACGTCTTGCAATTATCACGCCTCGCTTCGTCCCAATTTTCGTGGGACGAGCGTTTCACCGTTATCGGTACGTGCATCTACGACCCCAAATGCGAAGTTACTCGCTTGCATTAAAGAAGATCCAGTCGCGCCGCGCGGTTTCGAACGAAGAGAAAATTCACGTCTTGAATCGCGGGAACATACACGCATTCGATCCGGGCTTTGTATTCAAATAGTAATGGTCATTATTAGAAGCTTCGTCCGCGTTAGCCGGGATAAAAGGCAGAATGCACTGGAGAATGTAGCGGGTGAGCAGGGTAAAAGGTAGCTTAACGTTAAAAGCGTCTTACAGTAGTACCGTAAAGACGCGACTTTAGTGCGGTTTCCTCGCATTACAGCGTCCAACATAATAACGAAATAAAAAGGGAACTGTAGCTTCCTTGAGTGGGCAGTTAATATATCGCGATCAGCTTGTTTCGTATTTTTTTGTAAAATTATTAACAGCGCGCGAACGTTATCTATTATTTAACGTATAGTTAAATTTTATTTATATGCGATTAATAAGTATATTAAATTCCATTAAACTATATCAGCAGTCGCTCGAAAAGATTGAAAGTTGAGAATTATTTTAAACGGTAACTTTCATGGGAAATCAAACTTTTGTCTTATTTTGTGCAACTCGACACGCTTTTTGCATACGTGAAAGACCAGTCTTCATTCGACCTGATTATTAAGTAGAACGAAATTACGCAACGAGAAGATCAAAATAAATAGCACACGTCAATTTTCGAATCCCTAGAAGCATAAAAACCAAACGTTGCTCTTAATTGTAATTGCCGGTTCGTTACAACTTCGCGAAACAACACCAGTAATGGCTAACATTATCAGCGGTATCAGATTGATTAATTAGACGAAAAGAATTGTGCTTGCCTTGACTTGCAAAACACTTTCAATGCGAACTCTAAACGCGTTGGTAAATAACGCAACGAAAAATAATAATAGTCACGGTTCTTAATAATATAATTAATCTAACGATTTGTCTGCGATCCTCGTGCAATTAATACGTTTGAAGATCTAAATATCAATATCCTCGTAATAACATGCTCCGTAATCGGATCTTTGATCTCCAATCTGATTAATTGACAAGCCTTAAACACACGGTGTAATTTTCGATAGAATACAAGCAATACTCTATTAATTATATTAAATCAATATCCATTAATCAAAGCGATTCGAAAGACCTTTCAAGGTCCTCGTAATTCACTCGCTCTGAACTTTTTTCTCTGATACTGTAATATTGTAATGCTCTCAATCTTCTTAAGACGCCATAATTTTTTAAAGAGGGGTTTCTGACAATCGACAGGAAAATATAGATGCTGATTACACATACGATAAAAAGAAATCTAATGCAGTCAAATGGTGGTTGGAATTAAATTGTCCAACTAAGTTAATATAGAATTTTTTCCCCCATCCAAAAGATTGTCAACTTCCGTTCTAAGGATAGCACGTCTATCAGCAGTGAGTACAACAGCTACCTAACTCCATCACAGTCGCCATTTCCAATCACACGACGAGCCTCTCGTTCGAACACAAATAACTGGCATATCTGAATACAATAGCTATAAATCAGCGAACGTTTCTAATAATCCGAGTCTCGAGTGCCGTCTCATTCCGGTCACCCTGTATCCTCCGGTGTTAGGCGACCACCCCGTTAAAAGCGTGGGCGCACGGGACCCCGCACAATAACCTCGACTGCTTTGATCACACACCGATATCACGCACGAGCCACTCTCTCCCTCTCTTTCTTCTTCACGCCCATCCCGACTCTCTTTCGCCTAAGGGCGAGGAGATAAAGCAGCGTTCCGTCGCGAAAAAATCGCGAATCCTCTCGCCAGCTGGGGAGCGACCGCCTCTAACAGGCGCGAATGAATATATTACGGCGGTTAGGTGTGCGTCGACACACCGGCTGTCACGCAGCGCCCATATTCCAACGACGCCGCGAGGTCTGGGTTAACTGGTCCGATTAAAAATCAATTTTCCAAGCAACTTCGGTCGCTACTTGCGACTAAAACGATAATCTCTCAAATTATAATGAAACAAAAATAGATCTCGTTCGATTTGTGCTGAAAATAAAATGGAACCTGGTGAAAGGATCAACACTTTTCTTGCAATTACTCTTAATATTTTATTAAAACAAAATAATTTCTTGTTACATTCAGTTGCTGTAGGTTCGTTCCAAATTTTCTGGACCTCAGTTCTTCAGATTGTGCATGCAATAAACCACTGAACGATGATCCAAAGCGGTACCAAAATGGCGACCATCGGTGTTCAGCTATTAATTTGGCCCAAGATGGCGTAAGACCGCAAAGGGCTAACGGAATCGCCAGGCCCAGGAGCTTATTTATACCTCGAGGAAGTCGTGGTTGGCCTAACGGCTGGACATTAGTCGGCACCACTAAGTACCAGCGGGATATGCGGATTTTCTCGTTACAATTATTCGACCGTGTACTTTTTGCAATGGCCGCCTACCGCGTTGCACCGCAAAGGTCGCGGGAGATATGCGCCGTCTACGGCCACCTGCAAAGCGTGGATCGTCGCTTATAATTGTAGTAAAATAGCTACGAAGAGATTAGAACGCGTTATACCATATAAAGGGGGCCACTCGAAGTGGATCGACAATATCATTGTCAAACCGGATCGATCCAATATTATCGACCGTGCTTGTGTTTCTTAGCGCAGTGACTTTGAAATGGATTTCTCAGGTTGCAAAAACGATCAGACCACGCGACGAAGTCGAACGTACCTACTTCAGTATTGCAACTTAATAGAAGGCGGTCGAGATCGATGCGTATCGGAGCATCGCGGTGAGATTCGTTCGAAAGATTGCGCCGGGGAAAGGATTCGTTGCCAGGGGATTGGTCGATTAAAAAAGTTGCAATATCGTGGAATTCGTTTCATAAGTACCTCGGACTATCGGCTCGAATATAATGTCGACTTTTTTGGCTGAACTTTATTCCGAAAACACGAACACGGGAATTTATTTGACGAAGTAGGGAACCGAATGGAGCTATAAAGCGTTGCCATCGAGCTCTGAGATATTCAAGATACGAGAGAAATCCGTTTTCTAACCTGTAAAATTAATTTCAACGATAACGATACCTTCAATTACTAGTTGTTACTTTTACAAAATTCTGATCGTCGAATCCGAGCCGTAATTTCTGAATACGTTCCCATGGAAGGAATTATTTGACAATAATACAACACAAACAGTTCCAGCAAAAATAACAAGTTCAGACTAATATCGCGAGCTACTTTCTCGCTGAAATTAAATTATACAAATTGTCGGTGGAACGTGGAATAACTTTAATATCAACTACGTCCGCGTACATTGGAACGGCTTGTGCCCGTTTATAGAAAACGAATAGACACATAACGTGGATTCTTACGCTGCGAGACTAAATATTCCAAATAACCAGTTGCGGATTTATCAGTCACAGTATCTTGAAAACACACGCGAGGAACTAACGAAAATTATTCAGTATCCCATTTAATCGACCTGTTATCCCGATAATGCGAGGTTCTACCACCTGCGAGGAGTCGGCTGCCGCAACAGCCGCGTTTTCTCCTCGACTCTGCACAAAACGGGACGCAAAGGGCGAGGAAAACGTGCATCCGCGTTATTAGATATCCGCTCGGTTTTGATCGATACCCCGCAATTTCGAGCCGACCGCGAGAAGATACGACCGTAATTCCAGGAATACGAGTGCATCGGGGTATAACGGAACGTGGTTGGAAACGAAATATCGTCGACGATGGGGGGATCGAACGGGGCAACGGACCGATATCGGACTGGCTCCGTACATACGGTAATCGAGCGAGCCAACGCGCATATCGCACCTAGAATTCCTCGGTTGGAGCCGGTGTTTGAAGCACAGCCGGCGGAAAGTAACCAGCAATCGGTTTTCCATTGATAACGAAGCTATGTCCGCGTTAAAGCAATTAGCGCCCGCGATGCACCAAGATAGACCACGGAGATTTCAACGCCTGGTCGATGCGCTACGATCGAACGTACGCCGCACAAATTAAGCGTTCCCGCCATTTTCGAACCTATCTTTCAGAATGAACAATCTGCATTATATATATTTTATTTTCTTTTAAGATGTAAAAACTAATTAAATTATAGAGTACCGAAGGAATACATGTTTCGATGCTGTAGAAATTCTTCGAGAGAACGAGATCTTACAAAGAATTACCAGTAAAAAGAATACTTCAGAATGCTTCAGGAAGTAGTTTCTACTTCTGGTAATCTAAAAAATTAATATTTACGCGAGCATCGATAGAGGATGTCCGAAATATCTAGACTGTGCATCGAAAACCGTGAAGATAAGACGTTCGTGATTTGCCATTAAGAAGTTACAACCGGAAAGCCGTAAATAAACATTTCACTGCTCCATAAAATGCGAGAAGTATTAATGTTGCTTATTTTTCCCGGATAGCCGATGTAATTAGGTCTGTTTGAAATTTTATACGACCTTGTCTTTCTATACTACAATTTTTTATTACAGTTTGATTAAATTAACAGAAGTAGCGTTGACACGAGCCTTTACTCGCTCGCGTTCCATCGTTTCCTTAAAATTTCGGCCCTAACGTTCCTCATTACGTATGCTTACTAAGCCAAAGCGACGCGTATATTGCCACTGGTCTTTGATGAATTGCCTCGAAATTAATTGCCTCGAACAACCTGACGACACGCGTGTATACGCGTAGCCGAAAATGTTGAAGTTTGTCCTACTTAAACGTGTTCTACAACGGATCGCTGCTAAACGAAAAATATTGTACGCTTCCTCGTTATCGTACCCCATTGGCTATACATCAAATAATAAATCTTTCTTCTCCGTGGAATTATCTACGTAATTAATGACGGAGATCTAGCCGAGGAACGAAAGATCCAGTAATCCGTCTTCGCCACAGCCGCGCAAAGACGTACACGAGCCTCCATGTTAATTTCATTTAAATAATACATACGACAAATCCCACGTCTTTCACGAACTTTTATAATCGCGATACCGTGATTGACGATCGTCTCTGGCGATTTTTCTACGCGATCAAAAAAATAATTGAATTCTAAGCAACCGATAACTTGGAATTATCAATTTTTTCGTTCGTCGCCTTGGTTGTTGGTTTAAACAATCCGATAACGATTCTAAAATCTTCGAAATTCGTGTTCGTATTCGTTCTTCGTAAATAAGTGTCGCTTGATTTCTAAGAATCTGTCGCTATCCGTTGAAATTTGGCTCTGTCTGTTTGAGTTTGCAATCATGTTTCAGGCAAACTGTCCTCGTCTTTCATCTAAACAGTGTAATTGTCGCTCTCGACTGTACAATGTGAATTTCTCTGCCATTAAGTATCTCAATTTCCCAATTCGCTACTAAAAACTGAAGTTTGCTCCTGTCTGTTTAAGTTTGAGACCACGTGTGGGGCAGAGATGCCAGATTCAGCACCCGGTGCCCTACTCACACATACCAGATCACACGTACGTAAGCTCGTAGAGTTTCGGAAAGTCGACAACTTTTGACACCATACAGCGACTGTTACTGACTGCTCCTGATTACTGCTTGCCTCTGCTGGACTCTGCTGACCATCGCTTATATTTCTGACAACCTATAACGATTACTACTGACTTCTGCTAACCTCTGTTGGTCTATGCTGATCTCTGTCAGCGTGTGCTTGTCTCTGCTGAACTTTCCTGGCCTCTGCCGAACGCTAATGACCACTGCAGGTATTTTTGATAATGTATAACGATTAATACTTACTACTGCATGCCCCTACAAGTCTCTGCTTGCCTTTGCAGGTTTCTTCTTGCCACTGCATGCCTTTGCTGGCCTCTGCTGAACACTGCTGACCACCCCTGATGCTTCTGACATCGTATAACAATTACTACATGCTACTCTTCGCCCCTGCTGATCTCTGCTTGCCACTGCATGCCTCTGCTCGTCTCTCCTGACCGCTGCTGACCACCTCTGATGCTTCCGACAACATATAACGCTTACTACTTGCTACTATTAGCCCCTGGTGATCTCTGCTTGTCACTGCTGGCCTCTGCTGACCACCGCTTATATTTCTGGCAACGTACAACGATTACTACGACTCCTGCCTTCCGCTGTTAACCTCTGCCAGCGTCCCCTGGCCTAAGCTGACCTCTGCTGACCGCTGCTGACCACTGCTGACCACCGTTTATATTTCTGGCAACGTACAACGATTACTACTGGCTACTGCCATCCTCTGCTGACCTCTGCCAACATCTCCCGACGTCAGCTGACCATCGCTGACCATCGCTGACCACTGCTGACCGTTGCTGACAAATTGTGACACGATGTAATATAATATAATATATTTATATGTATTAAAGTGTTGTATAATGTAAATCTATGCCAATAAATGATATAATCTCAAAGAATTCTATGTGTTCTCATCATTTTTACCCTTCTTTTCCTATCGAAATCATTCCCTTAGTTATAAGACACTCCGAATCTTTTAAAATTTTCTAAGTTCCCCGGAAAGATTTCAAATTTCCCGCCGCCAGGAATTTCTGCGAATTCCTGGAAATGACGTCATTACGTAATATTACGTAATATTACGTAATTTTTGCCGAAAAATTCCGGCCGCGACAAATTTTAAAGAGCTATTACGTAATGTTACGTAATATTACGTAATTTTTGCCGAAAAATTCCGGCCGCGACAAATTTTAAAGAGCTATTACGTAATGTTACGTAATATTACATAATGTTACGTAATATTACGTAATTTTTGCCGAAAAATTCCGGCTGCGAGAAATTTTCAAGAGCTATTACGTAATGTTACATAATATTACGTAATATTACGTAACGGCTTTTTAAAATTTTTGCCGAAAAATTCAGGCCGGAATTTTAGCCGCTGCCTGAAACTTCTTGGAAATTTCAGGGATTCCGAGAAGTTTCAGGGATCCGAGAATTTTCAGGAATTCTTCGAAATGACGTTATTTCTAATTTGGGAAATTTGGAGAGGGAAAGAGGGGTAAAAAATGATGAGAATACATAGAATTCTTTGAAATTATATCATTTATTGCCATAGATTTACATTATACAAAACTTTAATACATATAAACATATTGTATTATATTACATCATGTCACAAGTTGTCAGCAACGGTCAGCAGTGGTCAGCGATGGTCAGCTGATGTCGGGAGATGTTGGCAGTGGCCAGCTTAGGTCGGAAGATGCTGGCAGAGGTCAGCAGGGGCAGGCAGTAGCCAGTAGTAATCGTTGTACGTTGCCAAAAATATAAGCGGTGGTCAGCAGTGGTCAGCAGCGGTCAGCAGAGGCTGGGAGAGACTAACAGTAGCCAGTCGTAATCGTTATACGTTGTCAGAAATTCCAGGAGTGGTCAGCAGCGGTCAACAGAGGCCAGTGGAGACCTGTTGACGAGAGGTCGGATATTAGTTGTTCAAGAGCGAGAAGGGAAGTGTGAGCCTTTCTCTCTCGACTCCCACGAGACGGTCCGAAATTACTTCGGGCAACTTCGGAGAATCGAGAAAGAGGGCATGCGTCATTTTGCCTTTGTCGGGTTTCCGAAACTCTACGAGCTCACGTACGCGTGATCTGACATAGTATGAGAGGGCATCTCTGGTTTGGGGCAACCAGTCCTCGTTCACCGTCTAAAAAGGGTTACCATCGCTCTCGACTATACAAAGTGGATTTCTTTAGCATCGAATCTCTCAATTTCCCAATTCGTTATTCAAAACTAAAGTTTGCCCCTGTCTGTTCGAGTTTGAGACCACATTTCGAGCAACCTGTCCTCGTCGCCGCGTTCAAAAAGCGTCGTGTACCGGACAAAAGGGGTCCAGTACGTTGGAATGAAAAAAACCACAGGGGAAGAAGAATGCAAACGAACAGCTAGAGCACAACCGCGGTCGGTGCATTGAGCTGCAACGACGTGTATAGTTGCATGCTCGGCGTATGCAGCGAGCAGACGGCGAGGATCTCGCGAGCACGAAACTTTCTAATGCCTGCATTAATATTTTTGTGCCTGGGAGCTAGAGCCGTTGCGTCAAAAGGTCGGCTCGCGCTGTTTCTCGTACGAGTCGCAGAACGGCCGGCCGGATATACATATCGAATTTAATAGAGGAGACGATCGTATTATTCCGTTGAATAATACAACGCCAGGTTCTGTTCAGCGACGACCTCGTCTCTCAAGTACGTCTATCGTCGTTCCCGGTTATTTTAATCTGCTTGTCGGCCGTCAACGGGGATCGTTTAAGATGCGCCAGCCTCCATACCGTTCTAATGTGCCTTTGATTGAACATCCTTACTTTACGCCCTGAAAAGTTGTTTCTCGTTTCATTATATGCATTCTTTACCGCCCAGACGGCGTTTCAAGCCGGGACGACGAAGACGTTGCGAACCGACGATAGAAACGAAGATGTATCCCAACGATGCGAAAACACGATTAAACAAAATGGTCCTCGAACAGTATTTTATTCTCGACGCGACTACGCCTATGGAATCTTAACTCTGGGAACGCAATCGTCTTCTGCGATAAATTAAACTATCCGTGAAGAGAATTTGGAAACGAATAATCATCTTTCGTGCAATTCGCGTTAGATCAAAAGACCTGCGCACCTTAAAAAATATTCAATGCGTACGTATATTGCTTCAGAATGTGAAATTAGAAATCTCGTCGCGTCGTTACAATGGTAAAACGATAACGATTCGAGGGTACAAAGAAATTATTGAGATAAAGACATTAGTGTAACAAATATACTTCGTTAATACTTTGCATGTCTGTCGTCCATCATACGTATTTATAACTTCAAATATACGATGTGATGATGATTTACATAAATCAGTATGCAGAGTTTCCAACCGGTTCCCATACAAACTTTGATAGCGTATTCTGCGGCTGCGAATAAGACGAAAATGTTGTATCAAAATCATTAGATACGAAGCTCGCTGTATTATAATTAATAACATTGCTCGTGGTTGTAGCGTGTCATTTATTATTTATGTTCTACGCTTTCGCGGTCATTTTCGGAGCTACAAAAAGAAGGACGATCTAATTTCACGGAAAGGGGAGAACATAAATCGCGCGTCGAGAAAGACAAAATAGGGTTGGGCAAATTTTATTCACGGAACAACGAATGATGATTAAAAATGTTAAATTCGAATGAACGTACCATTTGCTCTTCGTACGCGAATAAGATTAGCCCAACCCCGAAGAGGCGTCATCTTCTGTAAGTTAACTTCTTTTAATGCGTGTGAAAAAGCATACGCCTGAAATTTTCCGGGGTAAAAAGACGACGTAGGTTTTGTCGTTTGACCACGGATTTGATCCGTTGCAAAATAATTAACTACCGAGCCAACGTCGATGGCAGCCGATGGCGGTAAATTACGGTGGCCGATTTCGTTTTTCGTCGCTGGCGGCGGTATTTTCCCGACAATTAAATTCCACCGACGACGAGGAAAAATAGAATTGCGCCTCCATGACTCGAGAAATCGCATCCCAGTTCTTGCGCCGATGCTCGCCCGTGTAAGCCAAGCACGATCGCCGACTAATCTCGCGCCGCTAACCGTTGAATTAGCAACAAAACGAGCCCGCGAGAAAATTGCATGCCTCTTATACCGAACGCGCACAGTGCAAGGTCACCGAGCCCCGACGATCTTCCCTCGAAAGCGATCGTTTCATTTCAGATATATATACACAGTGTCCTAGAAATAATTTACCATGGGAGCAGATTCCGGCCGCCTCGATCGCGAGAATAACCGTCGAGGTTAGAGTGCCGTACTGTTATCGTTTTCTTTGTGCCGGCAATAAACAATAACAGTATTTGTTCTGATCAGATAAGTCAACTTGACATTGTGTTACGCGAAAGGAATAACAGTAACCGTCCCTAGGATCAAACCTCCGACAACCAGGCCAACCGTGTCAAAATCATTTTTGCCCCTGAAGACAATTTCCACTCTTCTACGTGAGTCGACGAACTAATTTACTTGGGTCAAATTTTAGAATACGTTTCGTTATTTTGAGACACCGTCGATACCGGAATTTTCTCCTTTGACTATAATTTTTCCAATTTTCTGAGGATTCGTGGCTCATCAAATTTAGTATAAAGTCTTGAAACGAAACTATAGAGTGGTTTCATCGGTCTTATCTATTAGAAGCAAATGTAGTAGATGGAGTAGAGTTGTCGCAAAAGTAATAATTTCCAAAGTGTTCATCGATAAAACAATTTTGTTCGTCAAATATAATATTGCATCGATTTAAAAACAATATCCGAGTTGTTTCGAGAACCCGAGAACGTTAATTATAAAGTTAAGTAAGTTATCAAGGCATTGGTCTATGCATTGTATTTAAGAAGAAATAACGTTATTAATAGCACATAATTACGTTCGAATCGAATAGTGCTACTTTTTATATAAATAAATTGGAACAGGCAGGTGTCGAGCACCGTCAATAACCGTATTAATAGTGCACGTTTGTGGCGTCGGTGACCAGGTGCGTCGAAATTAGCTTCGCCCTAACATTTTCTTCGGCTCGGAACACGAGTAGTGCAATAAGACGAATTCGAGCATATCATCCATTGATGTATATATCGGGTCACGTAATTGTCCTTGATAACGGTACACGATGCGCGTGTAACGGGCTATCCTGATATATTATTGCTTTGTTCGTGGCCACGGGTGGGTCGGCGGTATCGATAAATCGTTTAGAGTCACGCCGCCACCAATTACAAACGTTGCACGCCCTTATTCAGCTTCATTTTCTGCCCCGATATCGCGATGGAATCCTGCTGTTTTGCTGGAACGTTGAAACCGAGAGGCGATCGCCGCGAAATAAGGAGTAAAACACGTACACGAACGGCGCGAAGATAAGTGATAACGGAACGGGAGAATTATTAACGCTTGAGCCGTGTAATGAATTTTGCGAGCCAGACGGAAAATTGCGCCGTAACAAGGTTACGCGATAACGAAAGCACGCGCTAAAACCGTGATAAACAGATTTTTTTAATGAATTTTATCATCTCGATGCGTCCAGCATTTGTGAAACAGAACGAAGCAGTTCGATGGACAAATACTTTTTGCGACAACCGTTCTAAGAATTGAATTCTGCGGTTGGGCGAAGGGGGGTTCCTCGAAGACTGTGAGAGACGATAAAAGAGAAGAGTTGAATTTTGACTTCCGAGAACGTCGTTCGTGTAATGACACGGTAGGCTTTACGAGCCACGAGAGGAACCGTTTAATCCCAACGAAATTCGACATCCCTGATTGACTCTCCGCTTTGCTTCAATTTAAGAAGTCCCATAAAAGTTTTAAAACTTATTTTCTACGCAATTAAAATGTCCTGGGATCCTTAGCGATCGGTTACGGGCTTCGTTGCGTCAAATAACGTCTCCGAATTCGCTCCGAGCAATCGCTGTAACGAGCTGTTAGTACCAAACAAAACGACTGAAATCCTTGCGAAGTCGAAACGAAGTTTTCGATAAAACAAAAAGGAATTTGAATGTTTAAATTGAATTTCTAACTCGAAGACTTTATCAAGATTTCGATTCGTTTTGGAAGCCGGCGAATACGATCGTAAAATGCTTCTAATCCGGGCAACGATGCTCGACTAATTAAATATTACGGAAACGAAGCTGCGAATAATCGATGCTGGGCTCTCGAACGATTTGTAACAACACGCGAAGTGATATTTGGATTATCCTGATTTCACTGGGAAAGAAATAAGAGCAATCGATCGGATCGTGAGAAATCGAACTCATTACGGCGGATAAATCAATTTCTTATCCAGCGCGACTCGTATCTTAATCTTTTCAGTGGCGAATTAATCAACGGTTTTTACTTTGGCGACGCCAAAGAGGTTCCATTGGAAAGTGAATGAAATAAAAAATAGAAGATAAAATCGTTCGAAGGACGACCTATAATATAAAGTGGTCGCAATATTACGTTATAATATTTAATTACAGTATATGTACTTATATTCGTGTGTTGCACAATTATATACAAAACTTTGCAGAGTCGTCCAAATAATTCAGATATGTCTTGTATATTCTTTAACTTAAATAGAATAATGTTGTTACGCGCGATCGGGTATACTCGAGCGTAGCAGTTAAAAGGTTAATGCTTGTTCGGAGAAGCCATAAATTATCGACTCCCCCCTCCTTTCTAATTTCTTTATCAACGACAGGTGTATACGCGTTTATAACTCGTTCGTTCACTGTCGGTCGGTAGCCGAATTTCACCTGTTCTTTTCGATCCAGCTAAATTACTCGACCGAATGAACAGACAGGAAACACGCTTCGACGGATCCCGTGGCCATATCTAAGGGACTAATTCGCACAGGACACGACCAAGAAGAGCGCGGTGCACAAGGTGAACGAATAATCGACTCGCGTCACTCGAGTATCGCAAGATCGCATCGAACTTAAAAATACAGAAACCAAAAACTGCCTATGTAAGCTGTCATGACATTTTGTGCATCGTACGATACGAAAGAAAATAGCAGAAATCTTGTACGTTCGTCATTCGAAACGGTAAACCTTTTTATCGGACTCTCACGTACGCCATATTAAAATTTTTGGATTTATATAAATTAGAAAAATTCGTCCAGAAAAATATTTTAGTTAATATCGAATGCATTGATTTTTCTTACTTTAGATTCGCAATCTTTCGCTGATTCTTTTTTAAACGAATATTAAATATAAACAAAATCGAGCGAACACGACAGAAATCATATAATAAATTGCTACCATCGAGTAGAAATATTTATTTGATGTGTTTCACGCGTTTCTTCGCTACCGTTTCAGAAAATAACACTTATCTATTTTTAATTGATTGAAAGTTATGAATACTAATTAGCTTTATCTGTAAAAAATTTAATCATTCTCGGAATAACTCCTTATAGAAAGTGAAAAAGATGTTCTACACTCGAAGTAATTATCGTTTTACCTTTCGATCGAGAATTAGTTCCAGCATGCAAAAAGCTTAACTTCATTAACAGCTATCCGTCCATCGTGCGGTTTCAATAAAATCAAGAGAAAATTCAGAGATTCCTCGCATTTTCACTTTGGACATTCTTGCCTGGAACTTCTGATCTCGGGTTATATCAATTCGCGTCGGTCTGTACTTAATCGCCGCGTTTCTTGCAACTTTATCGAGCAAAAATATCCCTTTTCTCGACAACGAGCAAGTCGAGCGGCAAAATTCATAAATGCATCGCGGTTTACACGGTAACGGTACACGCCCATAGCTTTGTATTAATTTATTTCTATTGAAAGTTCACGAAAGACGCCCGATGAAAGCTTCATCACAAATTATGCGCATCTCTTTCCCGTTTGCGCATCTCGTAAACGCGACTTGGTGCTAATTTATTTGTACTTTCCGCAGTTTATACGAATGCTTTATGGCAACAGACTCGTTCTTCCGACTGAAATAACTCAAATAGAAAATCCTCCAGTGTCTCGTGTCGGGATGCAACCGTACGATTATAATAATTCAGAGAATTCGTACATGCTAAATAATAGTGTAATAGATTCGAAAGTTAAATCTTTTCTTCTTCCACGATTAAAGCTCGCGAGAAGCTAAAGAAAATTTTAAAGAAAATAAGTCTAGATAGGAATCTTGAATTTTACGACAATTCGAGGGGTTTGGTGTGGCAATCGACGTATTAAAGAGCTCCTTGAACCCATTGTTGCCCGAATTTCTCTCTCGAATCGCGTCGAAGCTAGTCTCTGGACGTTGCTTAAAACTAGAAGATAGTCTTTTCCCCTATAATCGAAGAATCAAATTTCTGACACGAGTTCCTTTCTCCAGGAAGATTCCTCTCGAAGGACCAAAGTCGTTGGCCTAGAAAGTTTGAAGAAACCCGATCGCGACTTTTACGAGATCGCTATCGTCTAATAGCAATAATTTTATCAAAACCAATAACCATGATGATCGGGAGCAATCTTCGTGGACGAGTTTCCTGGGGACGATATCGAGCCAATTTTCCAGCGATAATACATCGACGACGATCGACTAATTTCGAACGATCGATTCCCGAGTATGCGAACGATTTGTTAATAAAGGGAGAGTCTCTCGCGTTCCAGGATCGATTTCCATGTCGACTACTTTCGTGATAGCACGATTATAATTGGTCACGAGCTTCGATATCGATTGCATCTGGTGCCCCGCAGGTGTCTCACGCGAAAAAATGGCGAACGACGGTGCTGTGTCGCCGTTGATTTTCTCTTACTAATGACGCTCCTCGGAGCTACATTGTTTCTTCCCGCTCGTTTCCGAATGCAAAGAGAATACAGGTAGAATGTATTCAGTCCGATAGAACTCTGGACGTAAGTATAGACTAGGCACAGAAGTTTAATTTAATTGAAATAACAACGTAAACCTGATTTGAATCTTGCATCGCTGTTATCGTTGCTTGGACTCCTAGTTTTTAAGATATTCATCTTTAATGGCCTGCTGTAATTACACTATCGAAAGAAGAATCTAATTGAAGCTGCGTCTAAGATAAGATTCGAATCACATTTTTCCCTATTTTATTTACTTTGTTTGGATTATAATTTCATTTATCGACGTAGACAGGAAAAAGAATATATTTTGTATTTTAACACGTCTCAAATGTCTTCGAGTAATTACCTTATCGAAAGAGGAATCTAGTCGAAGCTACATCAAAGATAAGATACGGATCACATTTTTCCTATATTATTTAGTTTGTTTTGGTGTATAATTTTATCTGCCGACGTAGAAAGAAAAAGAGGAGGTAAAATTTGTCTCTTAAGACGTGTAAAATGTGTTAGAGTAATTACCATATCAAAAGAGAAATCTAGTTGAAGCTGCATCAGAGGCACAGCTTATTTTATTTGGAATGCAAATAAATTCTGTTAATGTAGAAAGGAAAAAAGCATACAAAATTTGTGTTTTAAGACACCTTAAATGTCTTCGAGCAATTACCTTGTCAAAAGTGGAATCTAATTGAAGCAGCATCAAACATAAGATTCGAAATATAGTTTTCCTATATTATTTATTTCGCTCAGAGTATAATTTTATCCGTTAACGTGGAAAGAAAAAGAAGAAACATTGTCCTCTAAGAGCAAAAAAGGAACAGGATCAGAATCGCATTCGAGCAATCCAATCACCGTTCGAGTATTCGTCCGACTTTTGTTCTACTTTCTGAAAGTTTCGAACCGACAAAAATTTAAATATTTTTTCGAGATCGCGCGCCGTACATCGAAAGTAAATGCGAAACACCGAGTGGGCGGTCTGCTATCTTAACACGAGCGAAAGTGGCACATTCTACAGTTCTTTTTTCCGGATTAGAAATCCGTGTAAAACTATTTATCATGGTGCATTGGTCATTACCGATGCGTCAGCGATGCACGGATTGGAATTATTTTCCCATTTACGCTGTTCCCGTGGCATCCTCGTAATTCGGGTCTCGACTGTAAGAATTAAAATACTCACGGTGCACGATGAAACCTAGTTCACAAATAACAACAAATTGATGGTTATTTTTATAATTCAAGAAATATTCGATATTAATATACTGCTCGAGGACTTAGGTTTAGTACTACGTTGATTCTGACTCACTAAGTGAATATAATGACTGTAAATGATTAATTTCTATAAGATAGAATGCAATTTATGTATAATATATCTATTATCCTGGTATTAAACTGTGTTAAATTTTCTTGCTTTATATGTAGGATCAGTTATCCTAATATAGAATACTTCTCTTTATACACATGTTTCATTTGCTTGCAGAACTTTTATAAAAACTTAAATACTATGAATTCATAGGAAATTGTATGTTCTTTAAATTTGAAATGTAATAACGGTTTAGGAAATATTTACTTTTTTTACTGAAGTCTTCCATATATTTGAAGAAATAATCAAGCTAACGCAAAGCTGATGCACTTACTTTATTATGTACAATATTAGGTAAAAGATCACCTTGCAAAAACACAGATTGCGATATTTTCTTCAATATTCTTTCACGCACACGTATTGCTTTGGAATTCTAGTTGCAACAAATGACAATCGTAATCGATTGCATTCATCGCCGATAGCAATATTGCGGTGTTCCAAATTAGGAACGTATCCCATATTAGGGCAACTGACCCTACATAAATAAACCACGTTGTGGACAGATCAACGCAGTACAGTGGAACCAGTAAATCTGAATGTCGTTGTCTCGTTAAAGTGAAACTGGTACCAAACCAACATTCCTGATCTAATAATATAATAAAAGATTCGAACAGCCCTATTTTTATTTACGAAGAGGACCGTGTTGGAGGTATGGGATCGACGTGATAGCGTTTGAGTGGTCGCGTGTCGCCTCTTTGCCCTTATTTCGACGTCGGGTGAAATCCAAACGCGTGCCGGGCGCAACCGAGACCTATGATCCTTAAATGGTGTTTGATCCGCTTCGCGGCTTGTATAGCAGTTTACCGCGGTGTCTAATTGCGATGAAAGCGATGATGAAGTGGACGGTACGGCCGAGTGAATTACGAGCAATGGGTCAAAGCGAAACGACGCGGTTGCCGGCCTGAACTCGCGCGGCGGATCGCTTGTAGTATCATGGGAGGATCGTGGATCGGATGGATCGCGGAACGGGTCGAATACTACGGCGCCCGGAGCACAAAGTGCTTAGATTAGAAGACGAATTGATCGCGGGACAACTACATAGAAATAATCAAGAGATTCGACGGGACGATTCCGCTCGTGTAATAAATCACCGGAAGAACGCGTCGCGTATCGATGGATCGCGGGACCCACGATCCGACCGATTGAATCATGACGCGCGTGAATTACAAACGAAATCACCGCGAGAGACGACTACATCGCGAAATAATCAAGCGACGGGACTGATTAACCGAGAGAAACTTCTCACTCTGTATTCGACCCTCATGACGAATTTTATAAACGTTCGTAAACATATTTTATGGAATATCGAACATGATATATTTCATAGAGTTCGTTTTTCCTGTGGAAATTATTTTGCTTGCGCAAAA
Source organism: Colletes latitarsis (assembly GCF_051014445.1). Taxonomy (NCBI): domain Eukaryota; kingdom Metazoa; phylum Arthropoda; class Insecta; order Hymenoptera; family Colletidae; genus Colletes; species Colletes latitarsis. The sequence goes on along the minus strand of NC_135135.1, from coordinate 18,224,871 downwards.
TTTCGAAGTTCTCGATATCTTCTGAGAATTCAAGATACGTAGATTGTTCCAACGCGAGCATGGAGGATTAAGATAAGAGTATCGATACTGTTTTCACACCGAAAGTTACAAGCAATATTGTAGATTTAGCCAAAATAAAGGAACGATCGCCTGGGAACGGGTTCGTAGGTTTACCATGGGGCTTTCGAAGTAATTCAAGGCGCAGGAAGGTTAAGAACCCCTGCTTTCCACACGTGCGCGCGTTTGCATCATTCGCCAAACGTATTTCCTCGCTCGTGAATTCCAACCTCCAGTCCCGTAAGCGAGCATTAAGCGGCACAATAAAAAGCGCGCGCTGAAACTGGCCTCGCAACAAAATTTATGCTAACCAGCATCAAATGCAAGCGAGATAATCCACTCGCCAGTAGGTTGTTCAAACTTATGAATGAAAACGTATCCGCGTGCCGTGGATATAAGGCGTGACCATCCGACTCTAACATCTAGACGATCGACAATATCGACCTTACATCGAGACTAATCGTTATCGATATTATTAGCGAGATCCTTATCGAATTTACATCTCTTATGCCTCTGTGATCCAGAGTGGCACTGAAGTCCTCCATTATCTGCATTTTTCAACTTTGATTCAATCCTATTGTCAATATACATCAATTGACCGATAGTATAATTTATAAAATTTGTGTTTTTTTACCTTCCTACAATTCTCTTCGAAAATATAGGAAAATAGAAAATTGGAAAGTAATTAACCCCTGGCCGAATCGTTCGCTCGACTGCTTAACAGCTTTGGAGATACGCAATCGAGATCGTAATTCATCGTTGGTTCGTCAAGTATTTATGTATTTCTCAGCGATTGAAAAGAGAGATTAATTTAATTGCCAAGGAAACGATTGCATAATATTATTTTCTGTACAAATTAATAGAAAATGTGTGGAAACAAAACCTGCCGTAACGGGACCCGAACCGAAACAACGCGATTAAAAAGTCTTCTGTGTGTTTTTATTAACTTAAAATTTATGGAATATTTCATTTATAGAAGGTAGAAAGTAATTATTCTAAAACACGCGCAATCAAAGGGAGAGACAGGTAGTTTAAAAACTATTTACTCGTCGCTTTCACAGAACCATCCTCGCCCGAATCATTGTACTTCGAGTCTCTGGATGTAAATAAATTGTAATAATAATAATAACTACGACTTGATACTTTCTCCAGTCGTGCCGTGATCGTCGGTTGGCCGAATTGAACGAGAAATTCAAACCTATACCGAAAAGATCGGCATCTAGTAACGCTGAAACACACAGCGCTCAGAGAGCATGACCAATGGAAATTACGCGTTTGCGGAGTTCCGATAAAAAGCTTCACTGTATCTTCAGTTTGTTACAGTGTTTCGCCGGTATAATGAAGACAATTTCCTCCCATCGCGTTAATGCCCCAGTCGGTGGTCGTTAAAGGAGCATTTGGCTTCGTTAAGAGTAGTAATTACATCTTAATGAAAGCAGAAAATACACGAAGGCCGAGCAGAAAAATGGAGCCTGACTTCTCTTTCTCTTTCTTCATGCTCCCCCTCGCCTTAAAACATGGAGTCGGACTAAGTGGCCCATATTACGGCCCGAACATGACAGATACGAGCCTAGCTCGCGATACAGATCACGGCCTAAACGCGACAAGAACGAGTCCGCCAGAGATAAAACTAATCACATTCTGTTTTATCGTTTGATATTTTATGTTTTAACGACGAATTCGTTTTTTAAACTTTCCCCTCGCGGTTCTGACGATCGACAGAGGCGATTTGGATCACTGTTCGTTCTATCGCAAACGAGGTATACAAGTAGTCCTTAGACCTTATGGACTTTCGTAGCCCCAATCTGACTGCCACACGGTCCTGAAAATTCGAAGGTGATTCTAGCGTCCAGAAAAAATTATTTTTGTTTGCGGGGGTCAATTACAATCATTTTTGGTGATTAGGCATACCCCCGAAATCCTACTCAGTTTCGAGAAAAAAATTCCTTACGGAAAATATAATTTCTGGCCAGAAATGTCTGCCCGAATTTTCATGTGAATCTTTAAAACGTCATAACTTCTGAACGGATTGGACGATTTTAATGTTTAAACAAGCAAACTATGCGTATTTTGATGGAGAATATGTACAAATCGCAAAAATATTCGAAAAGTTGGTCCTGGACCCCGCAAAATGAGAAAAACCCCATAAAAATGGTCCAATTTTCAAACAGCCACAACTCCTACAATAGTGAATATATTTCAATGAAACTTTTTTCTGAAGTAGAGCTCATGGGTACCTACAGAAAAGTATTAGACAACTTTTCTGTAGGGTGTCAAACAAAATTACTAAAAATGAAAAAGGAATTTTTAAGAAAAATCGACAGGGGGTAGGTGCCTAAATTTTTCGGCGAAAAAGAAAAATTTCATATCGTTCTAAAAAAATTATTTTCAGTTGCGGGGGTCAATTACAAGCATTTTTGATCAACAGACATATCCCCGAAATCCTACTCAGTTTCGAGAAAAAAATTCCTTACCGAAAATATAATTTCTGGCCAGAAATGTCTCCCTGAAATTTCATGCATATCTTTAAAACATCATAACTTCTGAACGGATTGGAGGATTTTAAAGTTTCGAAATGCAAACAACGCGTATTTTCGTGAAGAATATTTAGAAATTTAAAAGTTACATTGGAGCTAAGGTCTACTCGTATACCTTGTCTGGAAAATTGCTTAAGATGTTTGAAAAGCGCCATTGCAACGTCGTATCGATACAGAATTATGTAAAATCTTATCTGTTGTACGTTCGTTTGCATAATAACTCGTAATAAGTAAATATAAGGGAAACTAGGCAATAAAATCGCGTCAGAAAATTGTGTCTTGTGTCTCAATTTGCATTCGCCGAGCCGGACAAGCCAGTATCCGGTGACTTATGGGCGGAGAGTATACGTTCAGTTTTATTCTGCCTCCAAGTTACAGCCATTTTCGTTTTTTAGCAACTCTTGTTCGCCCGTTTTCGCGGAAGGCGTTAAAAATGATCGCGCTGCGTTTTAACGCTGTCCTGCGACCGCCTTATCATTGACCTTATCCTTACGACACATTTAGGTGTTATTAGCCTATACATCAAGTGCACGTCAACCGTTACTCGATTAGAATCGGTCGACACTATTACTTTAAACGCTACTACAAATTTCCAACACGCAGTTCAGCGCTATAAGATAGCGTTTAAAGATTAGTGATCAAGGCCGTGAGCAAGATATCGAGCATTGCTTATGAACGGTCGAACGGAATTATGTATTTGATATTCTTGGAACACAAAGCTCGCTGTAACGCAAAAACAAAACGCAGGAACAACTCGTTGCGTTAAAGCACCGAAGTTTATTCATTTTCATTCTAGATGAACGTGGATTAAACGTTTGCAATTAAATCGAGTGATCAAAGGGCGAAGAAGATGTCTCAGATTCTCTGAGTAATTGAGTTGCAATGTGTACACTGGAAAGGGCCCCAGAGAACAGATCGAAACGTTTAACGAATAATAAAGTTAAATCGTTCTTGCAGCTACTACAATTGATTTGATTTAGTGGCTCTTTCGCGGGCTGTAGGTGCCCGCAGTATTAACGGATGGTCGGCCATGGCTGCTTAGGTGACCCAAGCCGAGTGGCAGGACAAAAAGAGTAGACTGTTGGAAGGAAAAGAAATGCACGGTGAATAGAAATGCCCCGAGTGGCCGCTAGAACACGAAGCAGCAAAGTGTGACCACTATCGATTCCACCTCGTGTTCCATCCGATTGTTCTGGCCAGTTCATGCCTGGTATCGAAACAGAGGCGCGTACAATGGGACACCGTTGTGTCGTCGTTACCGTGCCGGTTACTCTTCCATTACCGTCCTTGTTATTATTGTTATTACTACTATTCTTATTGCAAACGGTTCCTATTAACGATTGAAATCGCCGCCGCGCGTCGAGTCATTCCGTCGCCATTGGCGTCGCGAAATCTCCAGACACGAGACTGTTTTTCTTTCTATTCGCAGTATTATACTGTCTTGTGGTAATTAACACTTCGACAGATCGCGTTGTGCAATGCAGAGACATCGAAAAAATCTCTAAGAACATCGGAGGTAAACGAACAACGACGAATTTAAACGAAAATAATACTGCTTCCCATTTGAGAATCCTATGCGTTGCATTTTCTTTTCACAAATGATGAAAGAATAAAATCAATCGGAAGTTAAATAAAATCATTTGATCGCTGAAGTATTGTATTTGCCAAATGTTGTAATCGTTGACGAATAGTTTTAGGAGTGGTGAAGTAGTAGGCAAGCGACGCCAATGGATGATGCAGCCAATAATATCGAGCGTATCGCGTGCTATGCTTATGGAAACGAACGGATTAGAGGAGATCTACTCATTCCTGCGAACGGTCCCGATTCTCAGGCGTGGCTGAGCAAACACAAAAGGGGCATCGAGATGCGGAATAAACGGGCGCAGAGACAAACCTCCTTCCGGTTCAGCGAAGAAACATAAGAAGCTACGCTGCGATTTCTGATACAACTCGGACGATTTAGGTTCGCGCACCGTTGAACGCTCGAACGTTATTTTCTAGCAGCGTTGAATGATCGTTGTCGTTCCAAACGAATTTGTCCTTACCAAATGCACGAGTTATTTAACTACAGACGAGCAATCTTTTAAATGCGTATCAAAATAATTGCATTCGAGGCTTTCCAAATAAAAACGAACGATGCAAAATCAATCGTGGAAACGTTTCCCTAAAATTGAATTACGCAGGACTTTCGTCACCTTGTATCTTATCGCGGAGCTTTCTACGCGTTTGATCGACGTGTCTCGCGACGGCGAAACCCGCTTTATGGGATTCGTCGTCGTTAAACGCGGCGGCGCCGTGATCCGGTACAAATAATTCGATATGGTCGCGTTCGTATTTATCCTCGGTGTTGATTAATTAAAAATCGCGTAAATACGTATACGCGAGCATAACGAGTAAGCTTTTATCGGAGAGCTGCGCCGTAAGTGCTATCGTTTAGGTTGTTTCCCGTTTATCGACTCGTCTGAAACGTATCCTGTCACCGACAAGGCACAGAATCGATCGACCGTTCGTAGATATCTTCAATGCATCATTAAGGAAACCTATAATTCCCATAACTAGCCCAGTTCTGCTGTGGCTAATTATTGGTAACAACATTCTCTAAACTTTGTTCGCCCTGATTGGTACCGCCTCCTCTGTGCATATTTTGCTTTTGAAAAAGAAATTGTACCAGTCCCTGACCTACTGATAGAATTATTTGAAAACTGAACATTTTCTCTAGTCTATAAAATCATGTAAAATGGAGAACTCGGTAGTTTTGTAACCATCTTTTTGTAAGAGATAACATAACGAAAACCTCGAAAAAAGTTACTTGTCGTTTTAATGACTGCTACTAATGAAAAATAATTATTGAAAGACGAGTAGTGGACCCACGTCGTTATAGTATCGCGCAATTACGCGACGATCGTAAAAAACGAGAAAGATCTTGCCTTTCGAGCGTATCTGGTCGACCTATGGGTTTTATGTCCGCCATAAATTCTTACGGTGCGAAGCATCGAGCTCTAACGTCCACGTAGGGATCCTCCGCGATATCCCGATATCCCGATCGACCATCTCTCCTGCAAACGCGTGGAGAATGTTTTTTTTTTCTAGCTGCAGACGCGGCGAAACGAATTTCTAGAGTAGTAAAGTGCATAATTTGTGCATTGGAAATCGGATTACCGAAGGATTCGAGATCCTTTCGAAGGAAGAGCTGACTGTTATTGGCGATATTGTTGCCTGCTCGAAGATTCATTCCTGGGACTTCGTATGGGTTTTCACGCGCGAAACGGGACGGATTTTATGGGGAATATCACGCGAGGGTAAAGAATTATATCAACATACTTGTATAGAAATGTTAGGCCGACAGGTAGTTAGGCTGAATGGAAGGATGGATGTGCTTTCTGTGGGCTGACAGCAAGAAACGTCGAATATTTAAAGACCAACTTGGTAAAACGATTTGAATTATAACTCTGACGCCTTGCATACTGTTGCAAACTGAATACGAACTCTGACTTTTACTTGTTACTCTCTCCTATGAGCTCTCCTATAGAATCTTCGTACTCGAGCCGAATTAGCCGTCTCGAAAAATCCGACTGCATCCTCTTCATCGCAAACTGGGTCATTCTTAAAGACGCGATAGATGATCGTTTTGTTGCATCAGTTTGCTGTTGTTCGCTCTGAGTTATCGAAGGGTCCTTCCATCGAACACCGAGGATACTGGCAACAACCTCAAAACGTATTACTCACAATCAGTACCAGGAATACTTTCCAGTTCAGAGGTCGATTTCATGCGAAGTTCGACTTTCGTTTCGCCTAGTGGTCGAGGACCAGAGATGGTCAACGTTCTTATCTGGATGAGAATTTTAAATAAACAACTCCTTGTACGTTGAACGAATCGTGCAATAAAGGTACCTCGAAACGTGGAGGTAAAAATATAATCGTGGAATCGAACGAGAGTGTGCCTAAGTGTTGTCCTTAGGGTTGCCTGACGATAGATGAAAAAGTATTTTAAATATTTAAACTATCCTTATGAATTCACGTTAATTTATAGAGACTGTTGCGGAGCAAGATGGTTTCGATCCAACGTCGAGTCGATCGAGATTGTTCAGAGTGTAAAAGTGAACCTAGAAACGGACGAGACAAAGAAAAAGGTAACACGTTCAACAACAAGATCGAACAACAGATATCATCATCGCGTAATTCTCAGCCAAAGCAAGGCTAAACGAAGAATATTAAAAGGTTATCGTGGAAGCATCGGTGTTCCATTTACTAGCCAACATCGACCGGTGAAGTTCCATTTACGTTTCATTCGTGATTTCAGTCTGACTCGCGATCGAATCTCCTTATTATTTGCACTTTGCTGTAATCTCGTTCTAATGTTCACCAAGTAACACTAATTTCCTGATATTAGCATTAACACGGGATTATTACTTTGTCGTCCGCTGTAAGGTTCTGCTTGTCGTTCGAGATAGAAAAAGAACGATTTTGGAACGCCAGTACGCGTTTATCGATGCACAATGTCGCGAAATTAAGCATATCCTCGACATCGAACCGTTATCGCGTGGCGACCGCGCCCATATTCTGCAAAAATCAACCTTTCACGCGGGGTACATCTTGCACCTGTCGTAACACAGTTGCATCGATAAGGCACGGTAAAAGCGTAGCGGGATTATCTGCATCGTTGACCAGGAACGTACAAGACGCTACAACCGGGAATTATTACTCTTAAATAAACATCTTAGCCCGCAGAGAAAGCCAACGACGATCGAAACTTCTCTATCGAATTTAGGAAATCCTTCAATGGTTTCTTGGAAACTTTCGTCGATGGAGAATGTATTCTTTTCGTTTGGTTCGAATTTTATTTTATAACTTGATAGTATCGTCGAGTCAAATAATTGGCTTGGTTTTTGCTAAATTTTCTAGCTCATATCGTAGATAGCATCGAGGAGATTGTACTAAATGGGTGAGATTTTCAATAGCAGAATCAGCGAGTTGGACCTAGTCGCTGCATCATCGTGAGATTTAGACCCAGAATTACTGGATCACTTAACATTTCTCATATCATAGAAAAAGGGTGCTTAAATGCTCCAAACTCTAAAGAGTCACCTTCTTATTTGAGTTAATGGTATTACAAGGACTAAACATTTGAACTCTCAGAGCAGAGATACGAACTGTAGCACCTACTCGATAGAGCTCTTATTCCAAGAATCACTAACTTCCTTAATATTTTTCATATCGTAGAGAAAGGGTACTCAAATGTTCCAAACTTAACTCCAAGTACTATTGCAAGTCAGGACGTTTTCTCTTAAATCTTGAGTCTTCTTCTGATCTAATAACGAATGTATATTACTCCAAAGACTAGACATTTGAACACTCAGAGCAGAGATACGAACTGTAACGAGTACCCAATCGATAGAGATCGTATTCCACGTGTTCTGAATAATTTTCCCCCGAATTTGCTTGGTTTGAGGCGTCAAATCCTTGGCGCGGAAACCGACGTTGTGGGCCGGAGCGCAGGTGAGTGCATGGTGCTTGTTAATCCCAGGACGATTGCGATGGTTATTGGTCACGGTTCGACGAAGAAGCCCCGAGGAGAGAGCCTCTTCCTCTCTCCTCATACGTTTCCAAGATTTTTGCCCCGACCTGCTCGTTTTTGTCCTTTTTGCCCGCTCCTCCGCGACGATCTATCCCGTCTCTTATCGTCGTCCTCGTTCGTCCTGGTCGTTCCTTCTCGCGCTTCCCTCGCTCCCGAGACCTACTTAAGGAAGATCGAGAGAGCTGCTTCTTCTCCTTCCTCGTGTTGGTCACTGTTACCTCAGCAAAAGGAGGCCCTCGCCGTAGCCGGGGAGACACCCGATGGTCAGGGGCGTTCACCTACGTCGGCCACGCTGCTGTTGATATATTTGTCCTACTAAACGCGAAGAGGGTAACCGTGAATTTTATCAGAAACTAGATGACCACTTTTCGTCGAAAGTCCTTGCTCGCTGCACTCCATTATCCGAACAAAGAGCGTTTCTTTCTGGCGGTATCCTTTCTTCTATTGAAAGGCTCTTACGCCGTGGCGAAAAGTAATTCTGGTTCGATGTTTTATTCACCGACACATTGTTCGACGTTTTAGTTCGACGTATTTCCTTGTTTTATACCGGTCTGCAAAATTGTGAAACGTTTACTCGACTATATCTTCGAAAATTTATAGTTTTCTATACAAGAGGATAAACGTTTATTTCCATTGTATCGTACGTTTCTTCGAGTATCTATCGATTTTGAATTTTTCTGATATTCGAATTCACCAGAGAAGAACCAGATTTTACTCTATTTTTTCCGCGATGGTAAATTGCATGTACCGGACGCCACGCGTAAAATATTACGGTCACATCGGTGCAAGAAGTTGACAAAGATTAATGTTCGTAGTGCGAGGTAACTTTAATTACTCGTGCCTCTAAAATAACCGAGCAATGGCGCCCAATATTCCGCGCGTAGCAACTGGATCGTATAATCTACCGATCGAAAAACATAGATTAAAACAAGGAAAATTCTGTTTCTTATCTAGTCAGTCGTGTAAATGGGCTATTTAACGCTGATTGTATCGAACAACTGTCCCGGCAATTTTTAATTATACCAGTAATTGATTCTATTTAAAAATAATAGACAGCAGACGTAACGTTTTGCAAAATGTTCCGCTGCCTCGAAGAATTTTAACGACCCATGTTTGCAGCACGTTACGCGTTCTATATATCTTTTTCCTTTTACTTTTGCTATTTTCTTTTTTTTTTTAACGAGTCCTCCAGCCGGGAGCGTCGATAAATCAGGATGAACTTTCCGAAGGGGATCGCGTCCGTAATTGGATAAAGTACTGTCACTCTCTTCCTGGATGCTTCCGTTGTCGATTGCTCGTCCTGCTCTCAACGTCTATCGAATCCGTCGCGATAGACTAGATCATTGTTCGCGAATATTGGCGGGTGGGGCCCGTACGTCGATCGATTTCGGTGGAATTCGTCTCCGTCCTAGAGAACGAGCCTCGAAAACGCACGGTCGCCTTTCAGCAGAAAGACTTCCTTGTTCCTTGTCGTCCCGTTATCAATGGTCGAATCGCTGGAACCTGACAGTGATTTATCGATCTGACCTCGCGTCGGTGCGGCTGGGTCACGGAAATTACGGCGGAAAGGTTCCTTCTTTCCTGTGGATCGTTGCCTCGATCGCGGCGGCGGCGGCGGACTCCTCGATATTCGCGCGTTCCGTACTAAATCGGCCGCGCCTATCGCCATTATATCGAATCGACGAGGCTTTATTTCAACGTCGACGTTTTCAGGGTCCGGTTCGTTAGTTTGACAAATCATTTCGATCGGTACGCCGGAGTATGAGTGATTTATACGATGCAAAATAGCACGAATCATCGGTAATACGTTATTTGAAATCGATACGTTCTCGCTTGGAAATTATACGAGGCGTCGCCATTACCGTACGGATTCTGATCCGATCGTTTTATCGCGTCCCAAATTCGGAAATTTATCCGCGGGAATTGTGATTGAAATTCTGATTGATTTGGAAACTCGAAAATGTGGAACTCGAGGGAACGAGAACAGACGTTGCTTCGATTTGCAAAGCGTATAAAACGTGACTTAGGCTTCCTTCAGACAGAACAAAATGGGACACGTCGAAAGACCGTAACCTCGTATGAATTCTCGTTCAGCCGCCCACTGGGCCCGGTCGTCGATACGTAATATTTCATCCTAATGTCACAACGGGCAAAACTCGACGTATGCTCATAAATAAGAGGGAGTCAATGGTAGCTGTTCGACGAGGGAACGCGCCTATTTTCGTCCTGTCAACGGCTAAATCTAGCCCCGTTCTGTCTAAAAAATCACGCTAGCAGATACGCTTCCAGCCTATTTCATATCTTACGACGTTCGAGGTCGTGTGTCGCGAGCTGACAATTATTAATTGAGATTTGATTCCGATTCGATTTCAATGGGAGAGTACGCCTAAGGTGTTGCGCTAAAGGTCACTGCGGAGACACTGTGCATGGCCAATGAAAAGTTACGACGACGATCGTGATAATAATAGCAAGAAATAAATAAATACGCCATTAGATAATTATCGAAACAAGATATTATACGACCAACGTAAAATGGAAGACGAAAGCAAAATCGAAAGTTATTTATTTTTCGTTGTTCGGAACATAATGTTCGAAGGATGATCCAAGATAAAGATAACGCACGCTGCGAACGGTCGTTTCTCTTTTATCGTTCGTTCCCCTTTCGCCAGCCACATAAATTCTAAACAAATATATCATTTCGTTCGTCCCCCCTGCATTGTGGAGAGACACTAATCTCAGGAAAACTTCAATTACTTCGCTCCGATGCTGTTCAAGGGGTATTCTACGTTGAAATTCAAACAAATTGGCTGAAACAACTTGGCGCTGTGCCGCCACTCAGCCATCAACGTCTGCGCTATAACTGAAAATTATAGTCCGTGCATATGCATGTTTCGCAGCGTAGGAAATACACAGGACATTATCGTTAAGGACCATAATAATATTCAAACTGTTAAACCATTAGACTGTCTTCACTTTGTAACTGTTAAGTTTTCATTTCTGATCCGTCGGTATTCATGAATCGCATTATACATAATATAGAAATTACGTTCTAAGAGATAGAAGGAAGAAATTTGAAAAGTATTAAAGGAAATTCCATCCTTCACGCCTTAATTTACTCTTCAGGAATGGCCCGTTGCACTGATATCTTATTTCATTACAGTTATTTCGATTTGCAAAAAATACCATCCGACATCTCATTTCATTATGGCTATCCCAATTTACATCTCGTTCGCAAACATCTGATGTTCCACGCGTAACGAGACGATCGCTATCGCAATGCAATCATCGAGCGTTTCGATTCGATCGATTATACTCGTACCTTATAATATTTAATTAAAATATATCGTTATTCGCCGATAAAAAACATTCACATGGAAATTATTAGCGAAATGTAAATTTCTATAATAACTTGCGCTATCGTCGTATCAAACAAATAGATAAGTCTCTGATACGTATCTTGGTATTTTTCATTACATCGTTCAGTTATTCAACTCTTGAATCGATGTATTTAAGAAAACAGACAGTTAAAGAGAAATTCTAATTGCAGTTTGCAAGTATGGGTTTGGAAAGAACGGATTAGATGTTCTTTTATACGAACGAAACTGGTAGCATCATGTTTTGGAACGGTATTCTTTTCGATGGAAGCATATTTATCGCTATGCTCATTCTGATTTAGATACGAAAGAGGTGTCAATAAACGTGGGGCCACAAGTGACAGCACCTTTACGGCGCTCGTCGAGAAATTACGACGAAGCAAAAAGAGTCAAGAAGCCATCAGAGTGTGCTACTTTTTGACTTCAAAAGGTGCCGTGGCGCTTAGTCAACCATAATAGCATCCAGATTTAACTCTCTACGAGTGCTTTTTATTTCCTACGTTGCAAGAAAAGCAGTATGACGCGATATAGGACCTTCGAAAGGCTACGACCGACTACTTTTTATGCTATCCCGAAGCAGCCATATCAAAACCGTTTTTAGAGCTTCCACGGATATTGTGAAACGTGTACTTCATCGGAAGGAACCTTCGAAAATAAATAACAGAAGTGTATAAAAATGTAGGGTATTATTGAAGAGTGACGTATAAAACAGCAGTTTTTATTTACATTATTTTCATCGATAAAAAGTTAATTTTCCTTTCATACGCTACAAACTTTCAATTTTCCATCTTTTCACTGTAAGAACAGGTTTGATGCCTGCATAAATTACCTAATGAAAATTGTTTTTTGCAATTGGTCGAGTGTGACAGCTGCCACGCAGAACGCAAACAGGGGTCACGTCATCGAAGAGGTTAACAAGATTTTAAAATAACTAACGAACAGTACAAATAATCAACATAGAAAAATTCGTTTCCTATAATTTCAAGATATCCTCTTATATCTAAAGAAAGAATTTATAAGTGTTGTTTTTATAAAATAAATTTTTAACGATGGGATTCTTGTTTTTTGTTACATCCACACCCTCTTAAACCAAATGTTTCGCAGAAGAAAGTTAAAACGCGAAATGACGGGAATGCCGGAAGGATTAATGCGCGTTTCACCCGCGTGTCCAATTGCGACCGAAGTCTTCGCTTATTTCGCTACCGATCGGTCTCGAAATATTCGTCGCGCGTAGTGTCTGAATGTTTATCGTTACGAAAGAGAGCCAGCTATGCGAAAAAAACGCCACGGTACGACGCGAACGCGCGTGTAATTGCACGGTTAATGAAAGTTTCATCGGTAATCGAATTGCAAACGAAGCCCTTGACATTTCATTTCGATCTCCGAAGAACGGAGATAATTTTCAACGATCGCCCGTGCATTCCGCGCGATCGACGCCGCGATGGAGGATCAACGTAACAAAATGGACGCGGCCTGTGGCTGAAAATCGACAACAGTCGTTGGTAACTGAAAAGCGTTCAAGAATTTCTCAAATGCGATGTAAAAACTGGAAAGCTTCAGAGTTTGGAATTCGAAACTCAGAACCTTCTTTACGTAGATTTTTATTGTGTTTGTAAGGAACGTAGAGTCAGTGTATAATATATTTATTTTATTTAGTAAACCACTCCGCGTACGACAGATTTCAAGTTCTGGTTTCGCGATCAGCCGCCATTTTGGCGTCACGGAATCGAAAATTGATGCACGGAAGAAGCAAATGGCGGACAGTGGTCCCCGGCTGTCCCGTTCGTCGAACGAATTTCCGAACAATGGAGGAAATTCGCATAGAATTCAGGCGGTCGGAGGGTCGCGCGGGAAAAGTAACGGTACCGTTTGCATGAGAATTCGTGGAAGAGGAGATCCAACGGCGGATTAAGAAACGAACTGCCGATCCGTCGCGTCAGAGGAGTCTTCCTCCTCGTTTTATGCGATTCTTTCGCGGCGATAACGGTGTTCGCGTAGCCCGGGCCACGATTTCGGCAGCCGCAATTAAATTCGACTGTTGCGTGTCCGCGTAACTGTAACTCATTCGTATCTGGGCTCTTTTGTCCTGTCATTGAGGGAGCCGTGCGTCGCGTTTCCTGGCGATCCAGGATCGAGATCGACGCCGCGGTCGACGTTGCGTCACCCGAATGCCGTCGCGAATTGCTGGTCGCGTGCATCACTACTAATGATAAACAATTATCGAACTCGATAGGAATTCAGCTACAGGCGGAGGACGAGGATGGCTCCCGTAAACTTCGCTGGGACAGATTCGACGAGTGAAAGTAGCGCTCGCGACGATAACTGTGACTCCAGGAGGGTCGGATAATTTGGGAAAGCGTAATAGAAATTTTTCGTAGCTTCTTGAGAAATTTCTGAGGAATTTTGCACGATGACACGCGAGGAGAATAATAGCGTGAGAAGACGGGAACGTCGCCGGTCAAAACGGTGGAGGAAAAGGTTGCGTTGGAAGGAGCGCTAAATCAAGAGAGATACTAATGAAAGATAAGTTAAATAGGGAGGGAGTAAGAGCCGACGACCGACACGAAGGATTTAGAGGGATTTAATTGCAAACCGTGTAAGTTGCATCAACGCGAAAGCATACGAAGGTCATCCTCTATCTCGCACTTAACAGACTCAGCGCAACGGAGATCATAAATCTTAACCAATTGAGTGTCATCAGCATATATATACGCCTGACGGTTATTACAAACGCGCGTTAAATCGCTCACACGTAGCGCTATTATAAATAAAAGAGGATCGAGAAGGAGATCCTTGAGGAACAGAACGTACGGCTGACCTAATTGCTGAAAAACAGGATCTGACACGTTACAGTTACAGCCATGAAAGAGACACCAAGGTTGTGCTTGCCGATTACCGGGTCGTCGGTAATTGTGTCACTGGCTTTTGTGAATTTCATGTATCCGTAACGCGGTACGAACCCCGATTATTGCAGGAAATCGGCCCTAGCAATTTCGACGATGCTTGGCACCGTATTAATACTTGAGAAACTAAATCTACGCACACTGAAATAATTAAAAAATGTCCACCACGCTGACAAACATCGATCATTTTGTATCTTTGGAAATCGTTCACTCCACAAGTAAAAATTGACTCGCTATTCGAACGTTTTTAGCATACTTTGCCCGTACAAACATCCGGTCTCGAGCAATAATGTATCCAAGCGACAAAATATCGATCATCAGCCACGGAGGTGTCGTAATTCCGGGGGCCCCTGTTTGGTCGTCAGGCGATAATTAAATCCATATCCGCGCGTTGCGAAACGCCTCGAAACTTGCCGTTCGCGCGAACCGGTCGATTTTCGTCCGGCCGGTAGCCTGAGAACGGAAAATCGGTGCCCCGCGAACGGGAACCGGTGTCAGTCAAAACAGAAACGAGCGCGTACGTAGTACGGGGCCCGACGGCGTTACGTAAAGGCATTAACGTTAATTCGATAACGATCGCCGTGGCACCGGAACGAGACCGGTTACACGGGACACCCGGTATAAGCGCAAGGTGGACGGCCTTCGGGATTGGGTGTATTTTACAGTTGCCTGACGGTTTCTCTGTGTGCAGCCCGTGTACGCGAAACGAGTCAAACTCTTTGCTTCGAGACCCCAATCCGTTTTCCCCGATCGCGGTTTAACCCTGCTGTTCTCGCTTCCATGCTACCCAAAATAAAATTTTAACTGTCTTATTCTGACATTTCTTATCCACTAGACTATACACGATCTTGATTTTTTATTTCCTTATTGCGATTATTGGAATTTTACGCCAGTACATCGGTCACTTGTTGCTTTACCGATTGGTGGGTTGTGAACCATAGTGGTGTAAGTCAGAATTTGAAGAATTTGTGTTAACACTGGGTTTGACACCTTCAAGCTGTCTTCTATTTATCATAAAAATCGATTTACTTGTAAATTCTTTGGAATTTATGGAACAGTTTCTCGACAACGGACGAGACGCGAAGTTTTCATAAACATGGCTAGTTATGCCCCGAAGTTATCGTAAAAGAAATTCCGCAGAAACGATCGTGGCAAAAGTAACCGTGACGCTGAAGTTCGACAATAACGAAGAGCGACATACGATCCTAATTTACGGTGCGTGAGAGGAAAATTCTGCACGAGCGACGACACGTTTGCGCGCAGGGAAAAATGTCCTGACAGAAATCTAACTATCGCGTCGTATAGTTTGGAAGCTTAGTAAAATGTTTGAGAGAACTGACAGCTTCGACGATAATCGCGAACAATAAAAACGTGGAGGATACGCGACGAATATTATTCCTGTAATTGTTATTACGTTGATTTTTGGCAATTATCAGAGAATTTGTAAATTTATTTTAAGACGAGAATTAATTTTAAAATGGACGACTGTGAAGATCTTACGCGATTCGATTTCTGATTGAGTTAGGTCTGAACTTGCCACTCATTTGACGTATGATAAATGTATTTGAAAAGGGATTAATTTCAAATTATTTAGTTTTATAAATTTTGCGTTGTTTGAGTTCAAATTTGTCGAGGATAGCTCTGGAATTTTTTATTTTGAGGGAGAGTAAACCGATAGATCCGAATTAGATCTGAGCTTGTCATTTAATATGCAATAAATTTACCAGGAAAAGAGAAAATTAAAAAATGATTAATTTCTCAAATCTCACATAATTCGAGTTCGAACCTACCTGTGTTAGGACTGGGATTATCGATTGTCATACGGAAAAATCTGAGATTTCAGGTGGGGGAGTAAATTGCGTAAGTTCCCAGAGCCAACGTCGTGCAACGGGAATTACCACGGAAGCTGACCAGCCACCTGGCAGAAGATTCCTCGTCGTCAACAGCAATCATTCGATCCGAAGACGAATCTATCGGCGCAAGGACGGCAATCAAGGCAAGCTCCTTATACACGAATTATCAATCACTTTCGAACGAAAGTGACTTCCTCGTTCTTCTCTCGCATCTTCCATTTATTTCGTTACGATACTTTCTTAATCGACTGTCGCGTAATATTTTTTACCATCCAGCAACCTTTTCGAGCGTTGCGTACACGCGACGATAGGGCGCTGAAAATCGAAGAGGAAAAATGGCTATACGCGTTCCCACAGGTAGTCCATGGGGATCTGAAATATTTTCTCGGTTTTTTTTCCCCTCCCCTCTCCCGTTCGTCCTCCCGCGGTATCGACTCAGGCCGCACAATGCGCCTAGAAAGTGTGTCAGAGGTGTACGTTTCAATTCTCTCCGAAGATTTTTCGCGGCGAACGTTGGCTGCACAGGCCGCGGAACAGGTGATTAATAGCACTCCCTGTTTTGCAGTAACGAGCATTGAACGCGACGTAATGCGTGACCGCGCGCATAATCGACTTCCAAAGCAGATATCGGGATCGGCTGCCGATCCGGTGGAACCTTGAATATTCATTCGACGGTCCCCGGCGTCGCTTCCGAGACTTCGATGAAAATGTCGGTCGTGGGAAGCCGCTAACGAGACCGTCTCGTCTTTCTCTTTCGTTTCGATCCTCCCTTTCGATCCACCAGAGATCGGTAAACCTTTTAAAGTCGGTTCAAAAGACACTGGCGAAACCAACTTACAGAAACTCGTTCGATCGATAAGTTTTTGCAATTCGTAGTTTATATTTTTATTGAATCGGTAATGGACAAACGATCTTGTATTCGTTGGTTGAAATTTTTACGCCTGATTAGAGTTTTACTCGCCTCTACGACGCAATAAGGGAGTATTATGATTTAGACAACTTTTTGACCTTTCTTGTTACTTTTTTAAAACAGAATCGGTAGGGTGGTTTGTATTGGGATTTTACGTATATGTTCCGTGATGTTTTGGACGTATACAGTATTTTTTTCGAGTAAAGATAATGAAAATTGCGGGAGCTACATTGAAACCCCCCCCATGGAAGGAACGTAAATTATTCAGTAATTACTAAGAAAGAATATAAATTCTTGACCACTTTTATGATTTTACTTTATCCAAATGATCTTAGTGTTTATCAAAACTTATAGGAGAACAAATGTATGAATTTTTAGTGGTGTAGCCTACGACAGGGTAGACGAAGCCACGCGTGTGTTAGATGACAGACACGAGACATAATTATTAAACGTTTACATCGAGGTTTACGAGATTAAAACTCCCAGTTTTTTTATGCAATGCCTCTCATATTAATTAAAATTCTATCCCCAGCGGACAAGCAGTCATTGTGTTTCGGTATGTTTCACGGTGACTGAAAGTTAATTTTATATTTGTTACTTTGTCGTGTCCGCCGATAAGGCGACGACGACGGCGGCGGTGATGAATAGGAATAGCTGAAAACTCGTGGCTTTTATTTCGGCGTTTGGATTAGAAGTTTGACGTATGGCGCTAGTCTGTTGGGGCCACTGTCCCGCGGTCATTTATAATGTTTGACAAGCGCCTGTAGATAAGTAAAGCAGCTTGTACGAACCGCTGTTTACGCCCTGTAATTGCGAAAATTTTGCACCGCTGTCGACGCTCGTAACGAATGGGCGTGTTGTAACGCCGGGGCGACCGAGGGACTCCATTTTGACAAAATGCATTCTTATGTTTTAATAGAAAAACTCAAAAGTTTCCAAAGGGGTCCGTACGATGAAACAGAAGTGCATCGTCTGGAGTAAACGAAATTTGGGCAAACTTTATTTTATTTAGATTCATTACTTAAACTAACTTTCCTTTACGTTGATCGTAAATGAAATTTGCCCAACTCTGATCAGCGTCGACGTAATGTTGCAACGCTTAACGGAGTCCCAGAGAAACTTAAGAGTTCCAAAATTGCCAAAGAAAGTGTCTGGATTACTAATGAGATAGAACTCTCGAGTAAATTGTAATCCCGCCATTTTTTGGTTCGTTTGTATCGTGCAACGAGCATCGATAACGATCTCGTTAGCGACCAAGGGAGGGGGTGGCAGAAAATAAAAGATGTACGAGGGTTTCGTGACTGAAAATTAAGAGATCCGCAACGAAACGATCTCTCGACACACGATCCATTCTTGGCGGTTTCGGCACAATTGAATTAATTATCGCGGCAGAACGAGGAACGATCGAGCCAGATTTCACCGTCGTCTTCTATTAAGATACTAAATCACGGCGTCCACTCGGGGTACACGAAACTCGCATTAGCGCTCATAACCGGCCATAAATCTGCGGATCCATCAAAGCCTCGCGGAAGGTGCGCGTGACGCGTAACGATCCTCGAAATTGTATTTATAATGCATATCATTCCTCCGACCAAGGGGAATACTCGGAAGCCAAGCAAACCGGTACACCCAACCGCGGCTGAATACATTTGTACAGGGTGTTCCGAAAACAGGTGCGAACAGGAGCAATTTTCTCAGCGCGTCGTTGAAAAGCAATTTCTCACCGTCCTCGATTACGCTTCTTTTTCAACGTAAATTATCCAATTATCGTCTACCGAATCGCCGTGAAAATCGTCTCGGTGCGAACGTACCGTAAGAAAAATTCGAAAAACACGAGTATCTACTAATAAAAGTTCGAATTTACGCATTCTTCGAACGGTGGAATTTATTTACCGCCCATAGATTTTACAGGATACCGCGATCGGTTTCCTCGCGAAAAGAAAAGTCGAGAGGAAGAAAACTTCATTTAATATGTAAATGGAAACACGCATGGAAAATATGCGTATGGACGTAAGTTGGATCATAACCGCGTAGTATAAATCCGCGTAACTCGAGAATATTTACTATTCATATTCTCCTATGCATAATATTAGATACAAACACTACAATCTAACCGGATAATACCACCGTGCCATATTAGGAAACAGCTGCTCGCGCGGATAAAAGAATGTTTCCACATCGAGAAAATGTTAATTTCCACAATGATGTACTCTCGATCCACATTCTATCGTTGATAATTGGATAGTTTACAAACGATTCTTGTGGCGTTTTAAGGCGATCTTGGACGGGGACCTTCTAAATATGCTCTAGCATCGATTTTTCGAACCGGAACGAAGGTTGGGAAACGCTGGTTGCGAACGAATGAAAATGTCGCGTTCCGCGAATAGTTTTAGCGTGTCAATAAGAGCCAAGGCGCGGTAAAAATGAAATTTCCACGTTGCCACGACGTCCGTGGAGTTTACGATGTTACCGTTCCGACCACAAATAAAGTCGAATGGAAGTTATGCGCTTACACGCGGCGTTGGCGAGCGCGTGTTTCCATTTTCAATATTACAGAGCGTGTTGTCTTCGTTTACCTCCGGTACGTCTATTAGACAGCTCTTTAGCGAGTCGTACAGAACCGATCGAAGACAATTACACGTACGGTTGAAGGTATCCGGCTTAGCGGCGGACAATCTAACGCGTAATCTGATCTACTTCCATCGGACACGCACAAGAGGCGGTCCATGTGTGGGATTTCGCAGCTGCTTGAAATTTATCGGGGGCCCGGTATGCTAACGGCTTTCGCGGGCACACAATCAAGACAAATTGGCCGGGAGGCGCATAACGTAGAGTAAAACTTGCGTGCGCCCAGTGACACCACCGACCGGTCATGTTCCAGCGATCGAGTCGGTGCTCGTGGCGTCGACGGAAATGCACGCCATAGCGTGGTGCATTCCTATGAGCTTTGCATCGCGTACAGACGATTCCCCCGCGAGGCAAGGGCCATTTCGCGCCGAATCGATCGCTCTCCTACCACCGAACTCAAGAATTTTCATTCTATCGAGATGTAGGGACATTAAGGGATCTGGGGACTTGGATGAAACCCTGAACAAGCGTCTAAAAGCATGCAAAGTTTGGGAATTTGTCATTTAGAAAAATGGTTGATCTTTGGTATACTAGGAAATTTTTTGTTCCATGAGACTTGGATGATACCCTGAACACACATCTAAGAATATGCGAAGTTTGGGTATTTCTTATTTATAGAAATGCTAGATCTTTAATGTGCCAGGAAATTTTGTGTTCAGTAAGAAATTAAGGGATGTAGAGACCCAGACCTAACCCTGAACAAGCGTCTTCAACAGCTCTACTTATGACACTTTGCAAAATAAAGAAAGGGTAGGTAGACACGACATTATCGTGGATAGCTTGATCTATGGAAGATCTGTTTCGATTGATCCTAGCTCTTGGCCATTCCTGTACCTTCACCTTCAACCTCACGTTGACCATCGATGACCATTGAATAATGACCAATTACAATGTATCTCGATCAAAACTCAGAAACAAACAAATGCCTTATTGTAACGATTATTCGAAATGTTCGAGTAATATTTGTTCCTTGATATTCTAGTTTTCGTTAAAATAGCGGTACTCTTTTTATGACTGTGCACAAAAACTAACCGATCGTCGATTATGAAACTACGTGAATCGTCATGACTCATCTTCCATTCATTTTCGTTGAAATTTTTAACCCTATTCCGTCTCGAGTATTACGAGTTCTCGTCTAGGTCCTGCATTCTGAGAAACGAAGCTGTACAATTTAGAATTGCTCGCTTCTTGAACCGATTGACATCCGTGCCACGATGAACATCGATAACTGACAGGCATTGTTCGATACGAGGTCCTTTACTGAGATAGTGATTGAGCTGTACTACTTATCGTCCCAGTAAAATAAAACGACACGACCATAGGTGTAAGGACAACTCAATAGACTCGTTAGCATCGATTATTTACGAAGTGACAATCGATCTTCTTGAAATATTTTTATTACTAATGAGATTTTACTTCTCCACCTTTTCGAAAAACTTAAACATCTATGTGAAATCTACTTAAAAATTTATTCCAGTGTGTGATAGTGCATCTCAAAACTCTATACATAAAATAGGATCTCTTCTTCAAATTCTTTACACAATTCACATCTCTAAAACTATCACAAACTTTTCCATAAAAAAATTCACGAACCTCAGCAAGATACACATAAACGACAACGCAAAATATCAAACCAGTATCTCAAACAGTTTCTCCATAAAAATTCCAAAGATGCCCTGCATTGAATCGAACCGCGCGTACCCGGGGAGAGAAAACGAATCGAACAAAGTATCCTAAGCAAAGACTATGGTTCCTTCTGTCATTCGTAATCCGTAGTTATGCGAACTTGGCGACCGGAACGCAATCGACGGGAAAACAGCCGTGCGCCGGCGATGGAAAAAGGCGAAACTGTGGGCAACGCATGATTAACTTTTCGCGCGGCCGCTTCAACGGCTATTCTCGATCTCGACGTAAATGCAATTATCCACCTACTTATTCTAGGTGGCAACAGGCGTCGGAGAGCGCATAAATATTCCGGCCTGGCGTAAAAATCGGGTCGGCGAGATGCATGTCGGGACCGGGCAACGCAACGCAATGGGCTCGAGCGTTGCTCGGACCAATGGCGAGGCGAGAGACGTGCGTGCTTTATGCAGGCTCCGCGAACGCGCAAGGACATGCCGAAAGGGTACGGTATCCGTGACTGCGTTATTAACGATATTCCACGGCACCGGGAGTCGATAAAATATTATGCTAATCGACGGCAACACGGGGAAACCTATTTTAGAGTACCTCGGTTGGCTGTCGAACGAGAACTGCTTTAAGTCGATCTCGCGGGGAATTCGTAATCGTTTTCGATACAGCCACGTTTCTCAGCAAACTTTACACGGACCCATTCATCGATGCACGCCATTATTTTTAGTAAGATATCCGTAGAAACGTTGTTAATCCTTACAATAATCTTCCTGGAGTTACTCTATCCCCTATGAACATCCATTTTGTGTCGCTTTGAAAAATGTTTCTAAATATCGTTGCAAGATTTCACAAAATTAACCATTTTGGAAATAATTCTCTTCCATAATAGTGACTGTATAGATACCGTATCATAATTTGCACTTCACTATTATCTTTTATATAATAAATTTTTGAAGTATAATGCGTAAATATAAAGTTGTGTCGTATCAGTGACCGAATCGTCGTTGAATTACAATTTATATAAAAGATGTGGACGACGAATACGCTTTACGACTGATAAACAGATTTTTGCGAATCGATTCATCCGCGGTTATGGTTTCCCGGCAAAGTTTCGTACGAAACTGTTCGTATATCCTCATTACCGTGTCGTTGCGGGTTCCAAGAACAGCCGATGTTGCAATAATTGTGCGGAATGTGGACTTCCAGCGGGTACAAGTCGTAATAAGCGACGTTCGTGTATTTAGCCGACTGTCGTACGGATCGCGTTATTCGTCGAGCCGCTAAATTACCAAAAAGGTCACGGAGTTCAACGATTACTGGTTTTCGATAAAGCTTCATAATTGCGGTTATGGTAATTTGTTAGCAGCTTTCGTCGAGAGTCATCGTCCACTTCCAGCCGCATTCCGAGAGACCTAGCAACCAGTCGAAAGCAAAGTTAATCTGGCAAAAGGCAAATGTTCTCAAATTCTATTCATTCCAAACATATTACAGAAGGTAAAAACTTGAATTAATTGTTATTACCCTTACGAATCATTTTTTTTTTTTAATTTTCTGTTCCATTTTCTTTTCTATCGTGACTCGTTTCACTTAACAAACGTGTCTCCTCCGAGCAAATAGAAAGCCCCTTATAGCTTAGGTCGCGTAAAAACGCGAAGTAGATTAAAGGAGGCAATCAAACGTTAACGATAACCGATGATTGGCCAATTGATTTCGATCCAGGCAGAGTTCTAGGATGCGCAACACCGAGCCGAGAAAACGTTGCAAAAGACGTGGAAGGAGGGGACCCAGACTGCACCCATAGCATAAACATAGACAACAGGCGCGAGAGTCTTCGCTGCAATTACGATATAGCCGTCGATTGGATTTTTAGCGCGCGTCGATCCGTGAAAGCTGACACGATGCAGAGACACGACCACTTATCATGGAAGCACACCCGGCGATTGCGCCAGCGATGTTCTCCGCGACGCCGCCGCGAAAACGATCCGTGATTATAGTAATTTTCAACTATTTTGGCCGGTCGGTGCCGTCGAGAAGCAGCCACCGATGCACCTTTGACGCTGGTCTCTCGAACCCTCGTGACGCTGTTTGTTTTAACCTCTCACCTCGCAGGATCGGGTCGCTTTTATTCCCGACACTCGGCTAAAAACACTCGAACGAACGATCGTAATCGACAGAGAAACGCGTCTAATCTGTGAAAATAGTCGAAAACGACTCTAATTCCATGGTTTATCAGCCTTCGACGCGGATAAGGTCCGCATAGTTCCTTTATCGGCTTCGATTCCCCAGAGATTTCGAGTTCGATTCGCCCGTAATCGTCGATCCTGATCTAACGAGCGTTTGCGCGGCACGATAACGTTCGTGTCGCCGTGCAACGGTGCACATCCTCGAGGAATATTACCGCTACCAACGAGGGCAAATTGCGGCTTATCGGGTATCGAATGATAATTTCGCGAGGGCCACGCCCCCGTGCCGAATTTCCATGGAGATCGATCGATCTCACCGATGTTCTTGTTTGATATACGAGCCGTACGAGGACAACGATCGCTATCTCCGAAATTGGAAACTTCGCCGTGCTACCGGGAAGACGTTTTCCCTCGGTGATTTCGATGCTTTGTGTCTCGCGGTCGTGCCTCGCGGTGTCCCAGAAATCCGAGTCCGACATTGTTGGTCCGCTCGAAACGGCCAGGAGTCAACCAGCGCATTCATCCTGGTGTATACACCATAGCGGTGAAGCGACCAAACGTCCCGGATTTCAGACTTTTTCTCCTGTAATTAAAACTGTTGCAAAGAGTGTACTCGATTGGACATTGATACGTCGATGATCAAAGTTTATTAAGTTATTAAGTATTTATTTTTTCTGTGGGATCACCGATGGGGATAATCTTTGGAAACAATATAAAACGAATGTGGACCTCGTAGAAAGACTCACGAGACAATATTAATAAATGTCACCTGAGTAACTGAAATATTAGGGTCGTGCGTGTAAGTGGACCCCGAGTGGAGAATGCGTTTGGAAGAAATGTATCGCCAAAGAGGATCGATAGGTGCGTTTTGTGTAAATTCCGCGCACAATACGAGCACGAATGTTGAGTGCGAGCCACCTGTTAAGGGCAGGCGTAAAGTGCCGGTAATTGGGATCGAAAATTCACACGCTACAGTGACCGCAATTGATGGCCGAAAAATTCAGTCGTCCGAAAGCGATCCTCCGTGGTAATTGCACGTTCTCCGGTTACGGATAATTCGCCAAGTGTCGGATCGAATTTTACGATTCAATCGTTCCGACGTTTCGCGGAAGTCCCGCGACACGTTCCTCGACCAATGACGTTACCGCACGTTGGCCGTGAATTTGCATGATCGAAGAATTGATTCAGTTTTTTCCATTCTTTAAATTATTTCCGAATTTAACGTCGCGTCAAAAATAGTTTCCAAATTCTCGTACAGGATTAATACTTCGACTTATCTTTCGTTTATAAATCCAAAGTATTTTAATTAAAATAAAAATTTGCCTATTCAAGCGAATACGTTTCACAAATGAATAGATGAAGAAATGGCTGTCCCTATTTCTGGCTAATAATCCTAAGTAATTTTTCAATAATCCCCCGAGCGTCCTTAATTAACGTTTATTGAAAAGATCAAAGGGATCGGCGGTCGATATTTCAAACAATCGATCACTGATTTCATCATTCACAGTTCGCGTCGTCTTTTAGACGATTGATCGATCATCTTTGCAAGAGATACACGGTTAATCAGTTTGTTGCGTCGTATTTGTTATTTATAGAGGAAGTGAAACACGCAACAGCTGTATCTTGTTCCTGCGACTTAGAATCGAGGTATCAAAGTCTTCGGAAAGAGAGCAATGTAAATCGATTCGGCGTCCGTTTGAAAAATTGAAACTCGCTGCGAGCGGCGAGAGAAGGAACAGGAATACGAAGAATATAATCATTTTTCCAAGCGTTTCTCGCTCGCAACACTCTCCTTTTCAGCTGCTCGTTTACGAAACGAACTGAATCTCCGCGAGTCGTTCGCTGAAACGATTATTCATTAAAGTTGCAATTAAACGAACATGCATACACTTTAACTTGCTTCGAACGCGGTTTTCCGGTCGGTTGAACCGTTTCCGGTTCGCTGCTGTTTCTGTAAAACCTTTTTGTTGTCTAAACCTTGAACGTTGTCTACTACTCTTTCTCGTACTTATTTGTATCGTAATGAGAACAGTTTAGAAAACATTTTCTCCACAAGCTTTCGTTATTGCAACTAGACATTTTTACAAATTACGAAAGAGGCTCGCAACGAATTAATTTGCTCTCGATAAAAGGTGCAAAATACAGTAAATAATGTTTACTCGAAGATCAAACCTACTATTTACAAGAATATTTCTCTAATCTCGATTTGTTTGTTGCTGGCGAGCCACTCCCCCGTGTCGTTCTCGCCACAGTTTCCACGGACGACACAGTTCGAATAATTTAACGTTCGGTGAAACGGTGCTGGTGCGACCGAACGTTCGTTTAAACGGTGTCCGGATAATGGAGGTTCTACCGTATCACGAGAACTAACGGTAAGCGCCGGGAAGAGGAAAAATCACGCGAACGAACAACAAAGCACCATTAGAAGCGAGGGCGACATTGTCGGCGAACGATAAAATACGAGGCTGAACGCCGTTTTCGACAGATCGCGATAAACTGGCTTGTAAATAGATAAGAGCGCCACGGATAGATCGCGAGCGAGCGCTCTGATTAGCGACACGTGTCGCGATGTCGACGCCTTCGAGAGTAATAATTACTGTGAGATCCCGCTTAACGCTCGGTATACGTTCGTTAAACCGTAGAAACCTCGAATAAACAGCCCGTAAACATCGTTAACCCAGTCCTATGCAAATAGGAACAGGTGGAAATGCAAACGTAAATAGAACGCTCGCTAAAACCGATTTAAGGGTAGATATTGGAAGATTGTATCTGTACAAATGAAATCGTAACTTTGTAAATTGTAAAATTTTTTGAAGAAATTTTGACAAATTTAAAATGTACAGTTCGACGTATGAAAATATGAATTGAGAATTTAGTGGGACAAGGCGAACGATAAAGGTTTCCAGCCTCGGGGAGAATTCCGTGTTTCGCGGCGGCGTTCGATTCGCCGAGCGTGCGGCTTTATTTCGAGAAAACTACCACGCTTTCAGAAAATAGAGAACAGTCGGCCCCGCTATAGCGCGAACGGGAAGTTCGATCATCGGCAACCGGTCGCACCGGTCAGCGGCGCGAAGTCGACTTCTGATCGCTGTCGCCTACATTCCTGAATCCTGTAGATTCTGAATTATACGCAAAGGTCGGACCGCCGCTTTTCTGCAGCGCGGCGAGCTGTCAAAACGTTACATAAACAAGGCTTACGGTTACGGATTTACAATGCGTAACAGAGAACACGCGAATCCGCTGAGAAAATTAATAACCTGGAATGTTACTCGAAAAACAAATCTCGTCTGTGCTTCTGTTCAACCCCTTCCTATCGGTAATAATTTCATTTGACAAAATTGCCTTACGTACGTAGAATTCGAGTCATTGGAGGACAAAGACAAAAAAAAATTATATAAAATTACGATAGACTCGAATCGATTATACGGAGAAAAAAAACAGAAGTTTTAATCTCGTATTAAGGTGGTACACGTGTAAGACCTACTTTCGATCCGAAAAGGATCTAATCGAATCAAATTAATACATTTTTCACAAAAAACTCGTTGATTCAGAGAGACGCGCCCACTTTAACTGTCTGCAAACACGACGCGATACACGGTGCCCTTAAACGGAATAATTGATCTTCTTTTTGCTAGATATACTGGTAATGGCAGGTTAAAAATGCTACTTTCTTCATTAATGCCTAACCCTGATTTTATTTCGAAACTAAAGGAGCGCGAGCGTAAATAGAAGCCACGGCGATTTAAATTATCGGTCGTCGAGGCTAAAGAAGTCACTGCTAAAAAATTGAAGTAGGCGCGAAGAAAGTTTCTCCGTCGCGTAACTTTATCCGCATTGCTGCATCCTGAAGGTTTAACATGGCAGATAAATTCAAGACGACCCAATAAGTAGAAAGTTTCATTGTATTCAATGAGAAGAAGAGGGAAGCGCATACCGAGGCTCGCAAAATTCAATACACGATCGAGCAAAAAATCGGGAAACGAAGTACGGTGAAAAATATTTCGGAGCAACGGTACCGCGGTTCCTGATACTCGTATCTTTTAATAAAAGTAACGAATAAAGTCACGAATACGACGTTTAAAATACAAATACAAAATGATGCATCTATCCTTTGAAAATATATTTAAAACTTGAGATCTATTTCTTTTTAACGCTCTACACAAACCTATGGATCCAATATGGTAGATAGAGTTTCCGAATTTAATATATCCAACTCCAAATTGGCAGTTAGCGACCTCATAGTCCCAAAACAAGTTTCACCATAATACATTCGATAGAAAAATTCGTTCAAAGAAGTAAAAAGCCTACTTCCACCGACTTAGAGGAAGAAAGAAGAAGAACTGTTGTCGTAAACAACTGCTTTGCGAGGCAAGAGGAAGAACAAGGCGAGAGGGAAGTAAAGAGACCGTCGGAGGTGTTCGCTCTTTACGGCCGCCATTTTAAGGACACGAGATGTACGGGGGATTAAGCGGAATTTACAATTAGAAGCGGCAAACAGCGAAACGTATATTGCCCCGCACGTGAACGATGCTCGTTGTACAAAACGACAACGCTGACGAAACGCGCGCCAAGAAGAAGTAGGACGGACCGGAGCATCCTCCAGGCTTCTGCATTGTTCCTGAAATCAAATTTACGGCCACGGCGATCGCCGCTTTCGAATAGCCGGTGCCCAACTATGCGAGTAGCATCAAATTAACGACACGATTTCTAAACACTTTTCTCCCGAAGCTGGCGCGAGCTCGCCGCGTCTACCCGCGGCGCTTTAATAAGCGCACACGCGAGCGATGTAATTTTCATTCCCCCGTCGCTCGCCGGTTTTTGTTCCTACAACCCGTACGGATAATGAAAATAATTATATTCGACGTAACGCGGCTGCGATTCCGCGAATCTTGACCGCTATCGTTAATCGGAACAGAGAATCGTTCATTCATACGAGGACAATTCTCATTAGATAATCGTTTCAACCGAGATATCTAATAAATTTGGATGTTGAAATTAGACCAGTGACTCTAATATACTCGGGGAAGAATGATTATTAAGAACCTTTTTAAACATCTACAAAGTTCGTCTATTTGCATTAGGATTTGTTACAATTTCTGTGAATCATAGCTTGTTGCCAGTTTCTCATAAACGTATAAGAATAATAGTTTAGAAAATATTTGTCACTACTTCGAATTTGTAGAATACCCATCATTTGTAAAATACATGAATATTAATTTATAGCTATTTATATTTGCTACTATTCCTATATGAATTGCCAAATACAAGTTCGAACAGCTCTCAGAGTAGATTATACCGGAGAGCACTAAATCAAATTGCAGAGCAAACAACTCCTCATTGTGTTTACATAAACAGAGTGCAGTGTTGTCGAACTTGATCATGCAACTCTATTAATCATGCTGATAGAAAAATATCGCGCAAACATAGGTTCGCGAACGTTTTCCGTCGGAGTTACGATTTGAAAAAAAAGAACAGAACGACCGAGAAATTGACATTTATAAGAGTAAAGCGTAAACTATACGACCAGGAAGTTTAAATTGATAGCGTGTTTAGTTTTTGTACAATAAAATTGTGAAGGTAACATTAATATAAACGCCGCCTCGAGTGATTTCAATGCGTGGCAACGCGAGTGATTTCAATGCGTGTTAATAGCGAGTGATTTCAATGCGTGGTAATAGCAAACGATTTCAATGCCCGCTAACATCTCGCAATGTAAATGCACCATTTACGCGTGTTATTTAGTAAAAAGCCATAACAATAATTAAACAAATACAAAATCAACCATCATTCACCCGTATTATTTGAAAAATAGTTTCATAATTTCGCTTTCTTTCCGATTCGACTCTCTCAAAAAGAAATTTCCCGTCATGATATATTTGTCGAATAAACAGTCTAATGGAAAAAATTGTCCGACAGTTCCATAACTAGATACCTTATCTCGCAGCATTGAAATATTGAATAATCCGAACAAACAACTTGTTACGCGTAAGTGCCATATAAATGCATCGTCAACTGACAACGATACTTGACTCTACTTGTCCAGCAGTATGAAACGTCAACATTAAAAGATATACAACCATAATGCATAATGTACGGCATTCTTGAAAAGTGTGCGAGATAAAATCCACTACGGTTAACTCTTAACGCGGAGCTGAACTCGAGTACGGTGCAGGATATATTGAGTTAACTCAAACATGATTTATATTTGTATATTTCTGTCGGGTTATAATAATTCTTAAAATATCGTTTCGCGTGGGCAACAATGAGCGACAAAGATCTAAAGAGAAAATTCCTCGATGAAAGATAATTATCTCGAAAACTATCGGTTTACGTGACACATTGAATTTCCATAGGATAACAAAAATTGCATGATTTAAGCAATCTGTACAACATAACTGTCCCCAGAAGCGTTAAATTTACCCGAATGGAACCGGTACACGTGGTTTTATGAAACGGTAGAAGAGCAGTAGGAGGAGAGACTTTTGCACAAAAGTCTCGATCTTCGGTGTACTGCGTTTTCCGTTGATTTTTATCGATTCGTGCCTTTTATAAGCGTTACACTGACAGCGGTGTTCGACCATTGCGTTTGCCTATTTACATCGCGGAATAAATTACAAGCCGGCGTAACATAGTCGTCGATCGCGGCGTAAAAACGATAAGGGTTACGGACGCTGACGGCGTCGTTGTGTGCGTGAAAATCCGACTTAAACGTCCGTTCCTTGCCTTTTCTCTCCCTCTGTATCGGCGGCGGAGAAGTGAAGGGGGCGAGTAATAGGTTACGATAGTGCAAATCATCGATGCAACGAGGCTGGATGCAAATACATCGCCGAGCGAGTATGGTGGTCTCCGCGGGGAACACGGAGATTGATAGAAGAGGCAAACATTTGTGTAGATCGGACGATAAATGGGAAGAAAGTTCGCGATGATTTAGAGACACTGAAAGATGTCCACGAGCGTCGACGAACCTTCTTCGTTCATCCAAAACGCTCTATTCGTCGCAATTGTCCATCGATTTCAACATTTTTATTTTACTTTCGAACTAAACTCTTCTTTATCAAAAATCTATTATATTATTGAAAAATTCGAAGGACAATGCCCCCAGACGACCGTAGAAATGGTTTAAGAATAAACACAGAATATTTTATCGATATATTAAATAAAACAAGTATATTTAAGAGCAATGATAAAATTCACGATAAATGGCGGCTAATCCACAGCAAGTTCCAAGCAGCCCACGATACCAAATCTCGACCGTCCGTCATGCTTGACGGGGAAATACGCTGGTTGTAAAATAATTACACATCCTCGCGACATGGTAGCAAACTGCAAATTGGCCCCGAAGACAAAATGAATTTTACATGGTTTCCATGTTTCGTTGATTCGAAGGTGGACGTGCGTGGTCTTTCCATGTATTATACGCGAGGCATTAAAATTGCTGGGACGAAGAAGAGTGAACCCTCGCGGCTTTCTGCTAACCCGTTTCCGAGCGGAGCCGCGTTTTCACGTAAATCCATTTGCGCCGTGCTAATAGGATGAATTAAATCGGCTGATACGGCTGCCAGTCCACGGGGCCGATGATGCTTCTCTTCTCCCCTGGGAACGAGGCTCGCGGAAAATCTTTGCGTGGCATCGCGAAGCGGACGACGGTGATTTACGACCCATTATCCACGTCTGATCGGGGGAATCGCGTAACGATGGCTGCAGTGAAATTAATCGCTCCTGGTAATTATTTCGTCGGTTCAGTTTCTCGGAACGATTGCGCCGGCTATGGGAGAACATCGTGTTGCGAGCACGTCGGTGTTTCGGACCGAGATTGCGTCTAAGTACGCCCGTTAAGGGGGTTACGAAAGGGTAACGGGCTGGAAAACAAGCTGGATTTTTTTGACACCGCTCCAGAAGACAGACATATCATTTTATCGAGCGTGTATCTATTGCCTAACGCGTATTACAAATCTACTACATTTCGTACCAAGGTAAATTGATTCTTCGAACTTTCTAGCATTGGATCTTGAAATAGATATTAATACGTGGAATATGTAAGGATATTATTCATCAAATGGAGGAAGAAAGTTCAGATAAAAATTGTAAACAATTTTCTATGACGCACAATAGTGTCGCGACCGAGACTGGATCGCGATAATTGATCGTCGCTATCTAGGATAAATGAACGTACGTTTTCTGGGTCGTTTCTGCTCATAAACGAATGAAATTGCAATAATAATTTGATAAACTAACGGAAATTTACTTTAGGGATGGCAGCTTTGATGATAATAAACGTGCTAGTTTTATAGTTTAGTTGTAGTATTTACATTATTTTCTCCTTGCAACGCACTTTCTACGTCTGTTATTAACAGCACTTATAGATACACGATCACGTATCGAAAAACACTCCATTAAAACAGGAAATTGTTTCTTTTATCGAAAGAGAAACACGTTTAGCAGATAACATCTTCCAGTGTAAGGTAAGGAAAACATAAACGCGACCGAATTGCTATTTGCACATTTTTGAGCAATAAACAAGCACTTATGCTTAAATTATATACACCTATTCGAGAAATATTCGTAAAAGCTGCCTTATTTTTAACATTCTATCGTTCTAATAAATGTCGGTGATAAGATATAACCGTCTGTTTACGATTCGATGACTTTAATTACGCGATGGAACCTAGAATCTGGTAACGCACCATCGTGGAAAATATTACTGAGTAAATAAAGAATACAAATATTTAAAAGCGAGCGATTTCTCCTGTAGCCTTTTTTAATGGCGACTTATTCGTACGCCACTTACAATCCCATTTGAAATAAATCTCGTTAGGCCGCAAGACTCGAACCATTGCCAATTGAGATGTTCCGCCGTGAATTAACAGTGTTTTCCAGCCGAACGGTAAAGCAATCGAATCGTTGATATTCAAATTAGACCGACACAAGTGCGCCGTGTGCGTGTTTAAAAATAAACGCGTGAGTCGGTGTAATTTCACGGTTGCGCGATTTAGTTAAGTCGAGTTCCCCGTGACGGGGGCCCGGTTCTACGATCGCGGGAATTCGATGAAATTAATTACGGGAACACAAAAACTTGTGCAAACGGTCAACGAGTTCCTTTATTCCAAAAGGCACGTAAGACGAAAACGATGGATCGAAGATTCGTTCTATACCGTGTTCGATCGCTCGAGAACGACTCGATGGATAGTCTAACGAATAAAATCGTGCTTCATCGACGATACTACGGGACGACAAACATTGTTTTACAATTTTAATTCGCAGGATCGTCGACGACGTCCGCCCGATCGTCAAAGAAACGCCGATGAACCTGACCGAAGGTTTCACTTTCCTTCGTTTCGAGGAATTATCGAGAAGAACGGTGCATGAATAATTCATGCATGCATAGTTCCAAAGAATGATTTGCTTAATGACTCTTTTTCCCCCCTGGATAACCGGCTATCTAACTTGTATCTACAGTTATTGTCTCCGTCTCGTTCACGCGAATCTTGAATCTTCCTGTTGGCCCAAAGTAGCGCCAGGATGTCGCGAAAAATTCGCCAACCGTCGCTCGTAAGGTCTGCGAACGCAACATCGGTGTCGATACACCATATATATCGCGTTAATAATAAATACGATCGGTATTGTACGATCCTATCTTCGTTTTCATCTTCGCGGTAAATAACCGTTCCTTAAAATTTCTAAACTCGTTTACGACTTTCTATTCATGTTTTCCGCGAAACGTTTTCTGATTATCTCTACCAGGCTCACAGGGGATAACCTCGACGCTCCTTTCCCAAGTATTTTTTAACCGTTTAACGCGTTTGTTAATGTTAACTAGCAAAAACTAAAAGTTGAAACCTTAAGATGAAAATAAAAAACATTTAATAACGCGTTCTTATAGTGGAAGATGATTGTATTTATTTAGTAATATGCATTTCTGGTGTTATTGAGAAACGAAAATTACAATATCAAATAGCTGCTTCATTTAACACATTAGAACCCAGTTTTCTCACGGTTCAAAACCACTATGTTGCTAACGACTCTTCTACAGGGCGCTCCGTTTCTTTTCAATCCAAGGAACATTCACAGAGTTATTCGTTTTGTACGATTCAAGTTGACGTGTTTCTGAATATATTTTGTTATCAATGTACATTAAATTCGATCGATATATCGATACGAATATATATTCTGATTTTTAAGAAAATCGTATTTTAATATAACCGTTAAAATAACAAGTTTCGATCAAAAGTACGTGCGTTCGATGTCTGTAAATGTAACGTCAATAAAAATGTTTGCTTATCAGAATATTTACTCTTCGAATAGAACCGTCTTCGCGTACCTTTGCAACGTAGATATTCCAGACGCACGCGTTAAAGGAAAGATCCTGTAGTCGAAAGACTAGTTTCCATACGGGCAGATCTCCGAACGCGGCGCATGAAATTACATAATGCAACGACCACGTTCCTATCGAGAACACGAAACTAAATATTAACGGCCACGGATACGTTAAACTTAAGGCACTAAATGGTATCTTAAGTAAAATCAACGATAAATCATCCTCGAGCCTAAGTACCCGCCCGGTTTAGCGTTAACGATAAAACTGCCGTAAAACATACGATCTTGCCAGTGTTTTCTCTCCTCCCCGCCTGAATACGAAAAGATCGATGCCATTTCGACGAGAGATTAGGTCTTTCTATCGCGAACGCGACGCTGAAAATCGTGGCTGTCGTGTCTTGCGCGTCTTCTTCCGACGAATTCGTGATCGTTCGTGGCCTATTTTTGCCTAATTGGAGCGACCGTCGCTTTGAATTTTACGGCCACTTAATTGCACGGAAGGAAAGTACGCGTACGCGTACGATGCATCTGCTACGCGGGATCTTTTAAGCAAATAAACCGACGACAGAAACGTCTTTTCTCTCGAGGGACACGCGCCGATCGCTTACAGTTACTCGTACCGCGCGTTTATGTTTGCATTCTGCGCTTACGTACTCCGGTGTCGGTAATTATAGGGTCGATGTAACATTGTCCAGACGTTCTCCTGGAAAACGGAGATCGTAATGTAGCAATTATGTCCTGGCCGTTGACTAAAAACACGTAAATCCTCGTCACGAACTCCACGTAACGGATCGGAGAAACTCAGTCTCTTCGTGAAACCTACCCTCGGAGGCTGCGAATGGATACAAGTTCAAGCTATTAGGTCGAATAATAAATTACGACGATTCACTATCTGGAAACTCTATGTTAACTGCGATGGGTTAACGCATCAATTTTAAACGTGGTCCAAATGTACCTTACTTTTTCGTCGAAAAAACAAAATTTCAAATCGTTCTAGAAAAATTATTTTTAGCTAAGAGGGTCAATTACAATCATTTTTGGTGAAGAGGCATACCCTCGAAATCCTACGCATTTTCGAGAAAAAAATTCAGGAAGGTGGACAAATTTTTCAAAAATTTCAAGTCGTTCTGAAAAAATTATTTTCGGTTACGGGGGTCAATTACAATCGTTTTTGGTGAATAGACATACCCCCGTAATACTACGCAGTTTCGAGAAAAAAATTCTGCACTGAAGATATTGTGTGGTCAGAAATGTTTCCCTGAAATCTCAGCGCGAGAAATATTGCTGGGAGACGGAATTACGAGCGGTTAATTTAGGAATATTATTTATGACGTCCCACGTCAAATACGACACGGTGAGAAACTATGAGCAACCATCGCTAGCGTCGCGAGAGACCGTTGAAACCCGAGGAATGCGAAACATTCCGTTCACGAAGATAATTCCGAGCCAAGGGATCGAGAAATTTGTTGATCCTTGTTTCCGTGTACCCCTGTCTGAAATCGTACGGATTAGAACGTTGGACGTTTGCGTTAATTACGCGGCGAAATGTGAAAATTTTTACGTATCATTCTATTAATTAACAGTATTTCATTTTTCCACAGATAGACTTGCGTTTCAAAGAGAATACAGTTTCCATTTTATTTCCAATATCGCAACTCGTAATAATACAATTACAGTATGTGGGTGAAAATTCAGTAAAGTATCGGTATCAGTTAAGATTCGAGGTCGTTTTTGGGGGTTTTCTGGTTGCTTCTGTAAGTCGAATACTCTGTGGCGACGGGAAGATGAAGAGGAAAATGGTCAGGAGTAAGCAACCGGTCGTCGAGGAAAAGAAAAAATCTCATATAGCGGCGTTCAATTTGATACGACAGCGACTCGCGGGTCGATCTCAGGCTGATTAGGCCGCTCCGTGGTGCACCTACTCATTAATGCGCGTACCGGCGGAGGAAGAGGAGTCGGGCACAGTCGAGTCGCGTTACTTTAATAGACGTAGCAAAACTAATGGATGACGGGAATAAGAAAGTCGGACTTCTCGTGGCGCGCACGCTCGAACATCGCAAAAAACACGCCGGCTTATCGCTGCCTTCATCTTATATTCTGTTTTTGCCACGAATAATTGCAACAAACTGGCATACTCCAACAACCCGTGGACGTCTCCGGTTTCTCGAATCCGTGGCACGAAACCCCGTGATTTCGATGCAGACGGCCAAACGCGAATCAACCATGTTAAATTAAAAACGTCGGGTCTTCGGGGGATCTTATCCGCGCTGAAATCGCGCGTATTAGATGGTCATGGCGGTTGAAACCGTCCGATTTGATCGCTTTATTATAACGCTGTTCCGTATCGTTAATTAACGTCTCGAAATGTATAAACTCGACCGCTTTAGTGCAACATTTACCTCGCGAGCGTAATTAGAGTCCGGAGTACTCAGAACGTTTAACCGAATTATTGCGTTCTGACTAACGCTGGGGCTATTTATACATTTTTTATCGAGTACCTAGACTAATTTTTTCATGGTAGATATTTTTTGTAATTTTATTCGTTCGATTCTCTTCCTTCCCGGAGAGAAAGGATTGGAAACTTTGGTATGGCTTTGGCGGCTGTTATATTATTAATATGAAATTGCCAATAGAGTCGCTCGTTCCTGGAACGGTACTGTCAACGCAAAAGCGGCCATATAATTGGTTACTTTACAAGCGTATTGAAAGTACAGCTTTCGTTCGAGTGCTCCGACCCAGAACTTGTGCGCAAGGTTAATGAAAGGCACCCAACTTCTTTCGACATGTCAGCCAGACGAATTCCGCGGCATTTCCTCTTGGCTCTCGTTTAATGGTAAACGTTATCCTCGTTAACTGATCGTTATTGCCGTCTTTAGTTGCAATTTCAGTTCCGTTTCGTTACAATGTCGGTACACTTTCAATCATCTTTCCAACGTCTTAATCGCTGTGAAATTGTTACGCATGACAATCGCGTTAGATCGTCGTTCAATTTTTCTCTTTGAGTAGAAACAATGATCTTCGCGTGCCTCAAGTTATTGGAGACTCAATAAATGTCATCGGATTAAAATAGAAGATTATTTAAATAATTATTGGAATTCTTTTTAAGGAGCAGTTAATGGAACTTTTATAGGTATGTTTATTGACATTCAAGCTTACCGTCTGAATTCCTTCAACGCGTTGTAATAAATATTTTAGTGGCCCACGTTATGTCCAAGCAAAGTTTTTAGTGCCGACACGAAACGGTGGCATTTTGAAGAAGGATCTCGTTATTATCCCAAATCTGTCCGCCTTTCAGAGGATTTAACAAATAGAAGATTTAAAGACATCGACTTTGGTCCGCTAGGGGCTGGAAACAGACCGATTTACATACGAAATTTCAAATCGATCGATTCAGTAGTCCCGAAATATCGCGTTGACAGTTCCGAGAAATGTGGTTTTGCGAAAAAAAAAAACGCTGAAACCTGCCAGACGATGCGCTCGAGCAATCTGACAGGCTCTCGAAAATATTCTGTTACTTTATAATTGTTTTTTTTTGAACGTCAAAATGAAACTTCAAAAGTATATTTTTAAATAATCAAACATTTAATTGAATAAAGTTCGTAGAATATTTTAAAGGACCGCTAAAAATTTATAATTAAATTGATAGCTGTAAAATAATTCATTCCTGTAGAAGTTTATTAATCGATAATAACGATCTTACCAAGAAGCATTTCCTTGTCTGGAGGATGAGATAAAGTTCAAAGAGGGTTGTAAATTCGATCGTTTCGAGATCCTAACGCAATCGAAACGTACGAATTAATAAAACAAAGTGGAGAAAGCGGAAGACAAATAGGGAGAGACACTCGACGTTACGGCACAGAATTTCCAGGAACGAAATGTTCACGATCGAATAAAGTGACTCTGCCGCGGATTCCGTGACTCGATATTGTCCGTACATTTCGCCGCGATCGAAGGAATTTTCGCTCGGGACGAAGTTTCCCCTGGCGAAGTAGGAAGAATCCGTTTCTTGCTTGCGCCGCTGGGCAACATACCCACGATTAAAAATCTTTCTTTTCGTTCTTTCCGTTCCAACGATAAAATAATGCAACGATCGACAGTTCACGGGTGAATTTCAGTCAGAGTTTAAGAAAGAAGTTCGTCCATGTAGCGCGAGCTATTAAAATATTTATGAGCACTAATTCGTAACGCAACGAAACTAATTTTCTGCCTTTTTATCGAAACTCCGAGCAAGGAAACATTCAATAACGAATTTCTTTAACATTGGAATGCAGATCCGTGCTTGTTGAGAATAATCAAGACTTTCTATTGAGTCATTCAAGCATAAAATTGTATTAAACGTAACGTTTCGATTCACCTTGTGTCTCGCTTCCTTGATAAAAAATTCTACCAATTAAATTAGAAGATCAGAATATTGCTTAGTAGACAAACTTAAGAAGAAATTGGTTATTTATGTTGCTATACGAATTCTGACCCACTCCGCGACAATGATGGCAAGAACCATCGAACTCGCCGTAGCAACCCGACAGAAACGAAACCGGAAGTCAGCAAACTGTTTCTCCCGTAGGAATCTGTGCGTACGGCGCATCCTTAACCTTAATGAAGCTGTTTTTTTGCAGCTCGTTAAAGTGAAAACATTTCGGAGAAATTAATTAAAGAAGAAAAATGAGACGTATTGGTACTCAGAGGAATTCAATACACGCGCTCCCATGACGAATGGAGAGAGACTGACACGGGGAAATTGTGATTTAAAAATTATGTATTGTTTTATAGCTCTAAAAAAAACGAAAATTCATCGTAATTCCTGCAAGGTTAATATTTACCTTAATATTTTGAATTATCAAAAGAGAAATATAAATATAATTACTCTACTAACGATAATGGAAATTAGTTATAATTAAAGGTATAAAGTAATAGTGAATAAAAATGTAAAGTTTGTTGATTGACCATAAAAGATATTGCACGTGTCTAGTAGAAAATTTAAACTAAAGTAATATTAATTAACATCTACAGACAGAAGTAATAATGCTTGTTTATAGGTCTTTATTCTGATTACTTTTGAAAATTGGATTCGAAAGCAGACAAGCTAAGAACGGCGTTTTTGTTATAAGTTTTATACAAACGAAGGCTGTATAAATTTTTTTATCGTCGGTGATAGTTATTTCAGACTAGTATAAATTGCATAACATTACGCGGTACGTAACAAGCCTTTTGAAGCTCGATTAACCAGGACCTCGAGGAAAACGTGACCCGCGATAAAGGCGGCGTAAGAAGTAAACATTTTTCTTCGATGTAACAATTCAGCGAAATGCCAGCAAATTTATCACCGCAATTATTTATGACCTCACACTGGGTGTCTCTCGATATCGAGGCATTACGGGTTCGGACAGCCAACTACCATAGGAAAACCAGATCCATTATTAATTGTTAAAGATTTTCCTTTGTCATTCGGCCCGATGGCGAAACGCATTACATAATTGTAAATCACGATACATTAGTCACTTGTTAATAATCTTTTGACGCTCAGGAACGAAATGAATTACTGCGTGTCTGTGTAATACGTCATATTCTACTAGTATCGCTATTTAGAACAGCTCCTGCCCCGGCAAAAAATTAATGAGAAACTAATATCGATATATTCTGACATAATTTTCATTTCGTCATTCTGTCTACTGAATATTACGTCCAATGAAATATCGAGACACTTGAAGCGATTGCTCCGCGATTCTATGTGTTTTCGAAACACGATCACGGTAACAACGCTGCCCGATTGTTTTTATATCGTTTAGCGTTTCAGCCCGTTCAGACGATGGTACTCTAGCCACGCGTTGAAATCACCCGGTTAGCTCTTCGTATTCGTTGCGTTTACGATTTTATTTGTGGCTCGATTTCAAAAACGTTTTATAAATTACTCTCGATGTTACTTTAATAAACGAGGGGTAACAGTGTCTTCGTTACAAGAACAACGTGACTCCTCCGTTTCTTCTCCCGTGTGGCCGTTACGAAAGAAACGGCTCGCAGGTTGTCCTGATTTCGACATTACAAGGCGCGAGCCCGTCGAGACCACGTTACTTATCAATAATTTTTTCGCGTTATTACGGACCGAGTGCTCGATGCACAAAAAAAAAAAAGAAATTACACCGCGATAAACAGCTCTTAAAGCGTGTCGTGTGTCCAGGTCTCGCGAGTACGCGCTTCGAATCCGCCTCGCTTATCGATCATTTTTTGTCCGCGTAATAATCGTACGGCGTGCACCGCTAAGAAAACCTTACACCGATTCTTGCATCCCGTTTACGCAATAAAATAATCGCTGGACGAACGAGCCGCGACGTTAAACATCGACTAATTCGCGGGAACGACGAACCCGGTTACGCCACTTTAAACGAGTAACGAATTATTTATTAAATTCGTTGCTCTTTTAATCCCCAATATTTCGTGATGTCTATAAATTAAATATCGAAATGTGAATGAAATTTGGTATAAAAAGCATCGACCGTTATCGAGTTAGGCCTCTTTTAGACGGCGAACTACATGAGCGAGTATAATTTTCTCTTTCTCGCGTTTTATTTCGTTTGGTCTTTTTTTGCTTTGGCTTGCACGATCACTGGACTTGACATCGATTGGACACGTGTGGGCAGGGCCGTGCCTAGGTATTTTGGCGCTCGAGGCAATAATGGAACACGACGACCATCGTTCATTCGCTTTGCAGCATAAATATGTATACACGAGCATGGGTGTTATGCATCGACATAAAAAAAGAATTTCGATCTAGAATCTTCGGGGAAAGATACGATTATTAATATAGAAATGTAACAAGACGAAAAAAAATCTTATTCTAAGAACAATAGTTATCTTATATTTGTATAAATATAATTTTATGGAACAAGTCGGTTAGAAGCATGATTTCATAATGATAAAGATGTCTGTATGGCTTTCGGTTGGAAGTGCGTATTTCAATGTTGGTAACAATCCTAGTAAGATTACAAGGTAATCCCCGAGTTAATCCGTCACGCGGGAAATTTAAATCTAATACTGTATTTTATGGGAGGCACGATATAATGGAATTATCGTCAACAATAATTCTGGTCAATAGCCCCATTCCTATTAATGCTTGATATATTCAATTACAGAACAACGGTCCCCGGTATTATTTATATTCAACAATGAATCATCGTATCGATCTAATTTTAGGTTATGTTGGTTAACAAAACGGCGGACGCGCGCATGCGCAGCGACGCTGGGACGATTACATTAGAGGTACGGCGATGGCTATCGTTTCGTACGCACGATTAAATTGATTTATGGGTAAACGTTAACGGCGGCGTTTATTTGTAGTTCGTAGGTTGGCCGGCCTGCCGCCGGAGAGTGGGTGAGCCCGCCATAGGAATTCGATGTTATCTACGGACAGATACGAGATCGACGGTTGCATGACGTGCTTTTTTTTCGTTACGATCGCCCGATCTTTCGTTTCCCCCGAGCTCGATCGAACGATCGTACGTGCTCACGGAATCGGAGAGGGAAAGAGAAAAGGTCGTGACAAAGAGAGAGATACGAGGGATAAATGAGAAACTGCGAGGACGTGGACGCGACGTCGCGGCTGGAAAAGAGATAGAGAACTCTTGTACGCGAGTATAGCGAACGGCGAGGGGAAGGGGGCAGATAGAATTCGCGCAATTTGCATTATAAAGAGCGCGAGAAGTCACAGACCATTATCCACCG
The DNA here is from genome assembly GCF_051014445.1 of Colletes latitarsis. NCBI lineage: Eukaryota > Metazoa > Arthropoda > Insecta > Hymenoptera > Colletidae > Colletes > Colletes latitarsis. Next base: position 18,183,189 of record NC_135135.1, on the reverse strand, counting down.
ACACCGAGTCTGCGCGGAACTGTCCCTACGACGATATCTCGTTGACTAGCGGAGATTATGACTGTAATAACAATAATGGTAATAAATGAGAACGAAACGAGGGCGAAACAGCCGCGAACGATGGGCGTGTGCGACGCGTATGGAAAGGCAGAGTTCGATCGTAACCGGTGGACAGCCGGGCGACTTAATTGAGAATCGAACGATAAAAATGTGAAATAATCTGTCGACGGCGTAATAGCCGGGTCACCGGCCCGTCAATCCGCGTCCCGGAACGATAGCGGAATGTAAAAAATTTCAGTCGCGCCTTGTTTCGCAACGATTTATATTATACGTCAAAGCCGCGTGAACTTCTCGTCCGTCTTAACAACGAACGATGGAAATATCGGAGAGGATCGATTAATTTGAACGCGATTCTGTATTTTGCCTAGCACGTACGCTACCAACGTTCCTTGCTGTAATGAATAACCACTAGAAAACTTTAGATTTATAGAAGTTATCGACGGTAGTTGAGTCCAAATGAAAATATTGAGAAATATATGCCTCGTTAAATGGAAAGGACATGGGAGTTCGTTATGTAGTAACTGTTGTTTATATATTGGCTCTGTTAACTACAATGTTTGAAGAACTTCTGCGCGTCGACAGTTTGATATTAATTTCTATTAAACTTATAATGCCATCAGGATCGTATCTAGGAACTTCAGCGTCCTGGGGCAACGATACCATACCGGCACCATTTTGCCCATTTTGAGCGTCTTCGTTTAAGTTCGAAGGTATGACCATAGTTCTTTCAGTAAACAAAAATTAAACTATGATTTTGAAGTTTACGATGAACGTTAATGACATTCGTAAACCTTTCACGGTATAGTACTCATGATTTCATGCCTATTCATAAAAGTAAAAAGTCCATTAGACTACGAACGACTTAATGTTAAAAAATCACGCTATTGAATATGATTGAGAATATGCACCTGCATAAGTTATTCCTGAACTTTTGTCCGTAACTATGTATGCGACTCTGATCGTTTTTCATTTTATATCCGTATAAACCAGTATTTTCTAAACCAGTTTTCCAATCCCAAAGGGCTCGAGAAATAGAGAGGGGCGTGGAAAAAATTAATTTAGTATACAGGGTGTTCGGCCACCCCTGGGAAAAATTTTAATAGAGGATTCTAGAGGCCAAAATAAGACGAAAATGAAGAAAACCAATTTGTTGATGGAGGCTTCGTAAAAAAGTTATTAACAATTAAATTCAAAAACTTCAAATCGTTCTGGAAAAATTATTTTCAGTTGCAACAATCGATTACAATCATTTTTGGTGAATAGACATATCCTCGAAATCCTAACCAGTTTCGAGAAAAAAATTCGAGTAAGTGCTGAAAGTTTTGGGTGAAAAAAAAGACTTTCGAATCGTCTTGGAAAAATTATTTTTAGTTGCAGGGGTTAATTGCAAGCATTTTTGGTCAACAGACATACCCCCGAAATCCTACTCAGTTTCAAGAAAAAAATTCCTTACCGAAAATCTAATGTGAGGTCAGAAATGTCTGTCCGAATTTTCATGTGAATCTTTAAAACGTCATAACTTCTGAACGGATTGGACGATTTTAATGTTTAAAAAAGCAAACTATGCGTATTTTGACGGAGAATATGTATAAATCGCAAAAATATTCGAAAAGTTGGTCCTTGATTCCGAAAAATCAGGAAAACCCAATAAAAATGGTCCAATTTTCAAACAGCCATAACTTCTACAATAGTGAATATATTTCAATGAAACTTTTTTTTAACGTAGAGCTCATGGATACCTACAGAAAAGTATTAGACAACTTTTCCGTAGCGCGTCAAATAAATTTGTTAAAAACGAAAACCTAATATTTGAGAAAAATCGACAGGGGGGTGTGCCTAAATTTTTCGACGAAAAAAAAATTTTTCAAATCGTTCTAAAAAAATTATTTTCGGTTGCGGGGGTCAATTACAATTATTTTTGGTGAATAGACATACCCCCGAAATCCTGCGCATTTTCGAGAAAAAAATTCAGTACGGTTGGAACTTTAAACGTTAATAACTGTTTAACGAAGCCTTCATCAACAAATTGGTATTCTTGATTTTCGTCTTATTTTGGCCTCTAGAATTCCCCATTAAAATTTTTCCCAGGGGAGGCCGAACACCCTGTATATCCTTTTTCCAAAATATTAATCCAAGAAAATTATAAAAATATGTTACTTGAATTTAATTGGAATTATAATTTTTAAATATATTTTCGTGTTCAGTAAAAACTAAAATCTTTTGTCAATAAATTGGAACTTCAGAAATATTTGGAAATTCTTATAAGTGAATGAAGTACGAACTATAGATTCGCGAGTGCATGACTCATTCAAAATATTCCGTTAGCCTATTTAATACATTTTACGTCCACATAGTTAACGCGTTGACTGTCAATCTTCGTAAAGGCGCCAGCTTCGAGATAACTAGTTATTTTTATTTATCTTTTTATGAATGAACATTCAGTTCTCTAATGCATACTGATTTTTATTCTTCCTTCGAACGCCCACTACTGTCCATTATGTGCTCGTAAGTGGCGTCCGGTGACACGTTATCACCTACGAGCAAGCTCGTGCTTGGCAGTATGAAAAAACATATTGAAAGCATGCACTGTGTCAAATAAAATTGCTACAAATGCAACGCGACCTATGACGAACGAGTTAGCGAAATAATGATACTAATTTCAGGATTCGTTATTACATTGGTCACAGATTGGAGGGTTTATTTTAGAAATTAAGTATGAACGATTTTACTCCTTAGGGAATATCCTAATTTGTCTCATCGAAGCGAGACTTGCTCGCAGCCACTTGAGTAAAATTTTCACAGGTGTGAAAAGGCTTTCTAAGCACAGTTCTGAAGCGATGATTTATGGCTGTATCGTATTGGCTCCCCGCTGCGTTTATGACAGTCACTACATTTGTTCCACCGAGTATACAGACGTAGAAAAACGAAAACTTGTATCGAACTCTTATCCAGACACAAATTTCATACGATGAATAGAAAAAGTAAACGATCGTTTTAATTATAAAATCTGAAGCTTCGGTCCACTCATCGGCGATAAATATGTTTACACTTTTTTAATGGATTTTAAAAACGAGGTTTCCTAATAAAATAAAACTAACTTTCGACGTATCGTCGAAAATCTCGAATCACGGGGACTGTAAATTTACAGAAACGATAGATTCTTCCGTTTCGTTTTGTCAGGATTCTGGGATTTTCGATCAGCACGCCTCAGATCGGAAGCGGTACGTCGAAAAGCGAAATGAAATTAGGGGTCTGAGAAGGGACCAGCAAAAAAGTCGACTGTTATTTCTCAATTAAGCCGCCGACAAGTCTCGAAGGAAACGCGCCTCGCACTCCTGTCGCTCCCTCGAACGTTTCTTACCATTATTATCGTCGCTGCCCTCGTAATCTACGACAATCGGACAAACAGTGGGGTCAGACTATCGTAAATTCTGTGGCTGGTCGGTAATAGCCGGTGATTTGTCGCCTCTTTTATAATTATATTAGAATTTATATTGCCCGGTCGCGTAGGTTTCTTTTGGCGGTGTTGGCTTCGTCGTGAAACGGGTTACGTGTTACGGTTCGTATGTCGGCGATATGTCACTTCTATGCGTCCAATAGTTCAAAACATTCGGGAATATAGGCGTAGTAAATGTACCAGACCTACAGGACTCGATGGAAATGACTAATTTGTAATTTGAAAAGCTGCCTTTTTAAACAGATCGCGAAAATTAAAATTAAAATGAGAAAACAAACGCGTATATAAAATAATCGTCTTCAAACCGTTCGCCAATTTTTTAAATATTCTCTGGAATTTCGATCAGAATAAATATACGACGCGTTCCAGTTTCGTGGACCGTTGGGCGAATAAAGGGTCGATTTATAAATCGTAAACTCGTCCAACGTGAAATTTACTCGACGGTCGTAGTCGTTCCGAATGTTCACGCGGCGGATCAATCGCGGATAGAAATTCCCATGGAACGATTAACGCGTGTTAACGTAAAATTTTAACAACGCGTTAATTGGCGACGACCAATTAAAAGGAAACAGTGATTAAGTCGTGTGCTCGCGAGTAACTGCGGGGAAAGAAATCGAAACGAGACAGAAGCGCAGGCAAGATGGAGAAACAACACGAAAAAGAGGACCATATTTATTTATAACCTCAGTTTCTCCCGGCAGAGACGATTATCGGTCGCCAAATGTCCTCCAAAATTACGCAGCCCTGGTTCGCGTTCCTATCTGATGCAGAAATCGCTGTCCGCGCGGTTGTTTGTACGATGGACACGAATCGTTTCCAGAAATAATTGACCACCGAGCTTTCTGTTGGTACCGAACAACCGAATATTGCTGTAAAATCAGATTCTATTACCGGTTGATTTAAACAGTTGAATAATATCTAGGCTTAGGAAGGTGGATAAGAAAATCGAATGCAATCGTTAAAATTCACTACTTGTTTCCAAAAGAGAATTTTAATTTCCCCTGTTCTATAAATCGTTATAGAATTACGGCATTTAAGAGTACTGTTATCATATTTTTCTGATAAAACAATAACACTTACGGTTGAAATGAATTGGTTTGACATTAAGACCAACGTCGTAGTAAGTAGTAAGTAGGAAAATTATCAGTCTCTATACAAGCGTTTGATAGTTGAGATAACGTTTATCAAGATGGGTAATTTACTCCAGCATCGAGATATCCATTACACGGATCGACGAGAAAGTAGAATGTGCAGAGCTTAGAGTAAATTTTGCTCTGTAAAGGCTGACTGAAACGTCTGACCCAATACGGTTCGCAATCCCTTCCAGGATCGACTTTTCTTCCTCCGTACAATATATTTAGTTCGATTCATCGACGACTTAGAGAAATTGGATCATTCTTAACCTGTACAATTGTTGCGTCGTTTCTGTCTCCTCGATCTTTGATTACAACACAATGCTCCGTGACTGAGTGTATTATTTGGTTTGCGCACTGACAGTTAGTATGGATCTGCACGTCGTTCGATTTAAAGAACTTCCAAACGAAGATTGAAATACGATGCAGGTGGCGTTCAAACTGGTTGCAACGATCGTTTCCGTGCCCCGCAATATAAAATTTTTATGAAAACACATTTTCTGAAGCTACGATCTCTCTTTAGACGTAATACATACATTTCCACTATTTTAACCGTTTCATTCGAAATATCTTGTTATATTATAACGTTTCAAAATTTAAATATAAATACTACACGCAATTTCAGTGACTACATTCGTGTACACGTAAGCGTATCCTTGAAGAACAAGTAACGTCTATAAAATTTCGTATAGAAGTTAGCAGTTAATAGATCAAGGTAGGGTCTGTCGCGCCTTGCTCGCGAGTCCATTAGTAAACCTGGAACGAAGCTCTACATTCGTTTAACGTGTCTACATCGAACCTATAACCGGTTATACAACGTCCCTACACTTTTATCGACGATCATAATTACCAACGGATAATCGTGCCAATTATTCAACGAAAGATCTTTGCGTCCGTGGCTTTGATAAAGTATCCTAGCTTCTGCGGTTCGACGAGTCCGGACGACGCGCGAAAGGCGGTAAAAATCACCGAAAAATATGGCGACCGCGATAAATCAACCGATGGACCCTTTTCGCGCGCAACCAGCAATTTCAGTGCGCAGTTAAGCGCACGTTACAAGCGTGTCCCGTACTGTCGATTTCAATATACGCCCAGGTACCGTGGAGGGTCGGTATTAAGCGCGAATAATGGATGCACTTCGCGTCCAAGTGTTTACGACATTTATTAACGCCCGCGAGGATTCGAGAGTGGCTCGTGAAAATTCCTGGACGGAGAAGCGCGCTCGACCAGGTGTCCTCGCGCGTGGAAGCCAGAGGAAGACACCTTCCGCGTCGTTTCTCATTGTCCGTTGGCCCGAACGGTTGCGAAAACCTGTCGACGGGCCGCTTTTTACGCACGGTAGCAGATATTATATGCTCCTCGGTCGCTTTATTCCGGTGCCCGCGCGTAGACCCTGAGGACACGTGCCTGAACTGCCCAAAAACGCCGACAAAACGTAGCTAAATCGATGAAAATAGTAGTGATCGTCTATGGATGGATTTCAGACTCAATTACGTTCGTTAAAAATTTTCCTTTGGTCACAATAAATTTTGATCGAAATAGCAGAATAATTAGGGAAGTGGATACGAAAGGGATAAAGTATTTTAGACTCTGCTTCGACTTTTCAACGTTCGAAGTTTCGACGAAAATAGTCAAATTACGAAAATGGTTCTTGGCACGCGAGGAAGGTTCGATGAAGTGTGTGTACACGTAGATATCGCGATAGGCGAGCGTGTTAAGCACGGCGTTAAGATGACAAGCGGTCGACGATTTTCAGATAATAACTATGTCTAGAAATTTCCCAATGTTTCGCAATCTTTGCAATTTACTAGACGACCGGCTGGGATTAATTATTCACGAGGCCGTGTATTTTACACGATGTCGATCTAGTCTCGCTACCGCGCCCGATTATGCGTCCGGGGAACCATGGTTCTGCTCCCCGGAGTTCGTGACGAAAGTTTCGGAGTAAGGCTTCGATCTTTTAATTTTTTATTGACTGCAACGAGCTAAAACCGGAACGGAAATAACGTTTCATTCGATGTTCGAATATAGACTGTGAAATAAACAAAATACTTACTTTGGCTATCTACGAAAAATATTAAAGTCGTATTATTATCGTTAATTTACACGATACAAATTTTGTTGAATTTTTAATGACTATCGACGAGGCTTGTAAAGTCGTAAAGACGTCTACGTTTTAGTTTATTCGTTATCGAGAATGTTGTTTTATTTGTGAAATTGCTTTCTTCGATTAGTATCAAAGAGTTTTATCGAAAAGTATTGTGACACACGCATCTCTGTTAATAGCTATTTATCCCGACTTAGATATATCTAATCCGAAGTGTAAACGACTCGTGTAGATACATATGGAAGTTTAAAAAAAGGAGACAACGCGGCAAACGTGTTAAACGATCTTGCATGTCTTTTGAAAGTTACGGGATTGAATTTGAATAATCGTTACACTCGGCTGTTCATAACGTTATCTAACGACGAAAACTTTCGTAAGTTCGAGTGATCTGAAACGAAGGTAAAACAACTAACGACCGGAAGAAATAGTTTTAATAACATTTCCTGCGACGGCGACTGAACGTGGCTGTGGCATGAAAACGAGGTCGAATGGGACAATTTTATTGGAACCTGTATAATATGTTTGTGATGTGGAAAATTCAACAATGGAAGCATTTTATGAACTTAAATTTTATATCTCGGTAAAGGGGGGCTAAGAAAATATCGCGAAGAAAATTTCTAGAAATTCTAAATGAAAATAAAAATATTGGAGTTTCACCTATATACCTTGCTATTTAAAGATTTCATTAGCTGTAAATTAGACGGAAGATATTCTAATTTCAAGAGATAGCTGTTGGATAACGCAATCGGAAGTAAAATAAATAACGCGATAAGTCCGAGATAAATACAGCGGAACGTATCATTATTCCGTAAAACGAAGCACGTTGATTACCAGTCAATCCAGCTATTCCCCACTCAGATCCAGCGTATGATATTTAATATATATTTAGATATACATAAAAAATGCTTATATACAGTGTTGTATATAATTACCAGAATATAAAATTAAATTGCTTAATATTTTATTCCAAGGAAAAAAATCGCGAACATCAAAAGCAGTTTCCTAATTGCACGCGAGATCTTTAAACCCGTTTCGTCTTATTGACAGTATTTTATAAATAATTGCCAACTCCAGAATGAACGATCATTTAAAGTAAATAATTCCGTTGGGTACGTTTTGTGTCACGTTTATTTACTTTGTTTACCGATTAAAACTTCACGGAAGCGCGTGTTCTGTTATTCATACAAAACTAACGAGACGTTAAATCGATCTTTAGAAATTAACAGTTGGTACCAATCTTAATGATATAGCGTGTGCGAAGCGATTATGCTTCTTATCGTTGCAACAAAACGTACAAAGTTTAATTTGATGGCTTTAGAGTAAACGATAGCTATAATCGTTCAATTTTCAATCCTTCAGATTACAAACGACGTCCATGACAGTCTGTTCCAATTATAACCACCAACTTACCACTTTAAATGACGTTATTCATATCTCAAGTACCGAAACTAAAACGAAGTTTTCTCGCTCTTTAAGACACAAATGAATTATGTCGGAGCAGTCTCGCTGTCAGGTCCTCTCGATGGGTCCAAATAACAAATAGTGCAGATTTCGCGAAGACAACGTCTTTCGCCGCGTATCTGTTATCGAATTAGTACCAGAGATAAGAGCCCGTGAGTGTTGCGATATCGGATCAAGGCTTTCCGCGGACGTGCGGGCTCGTTCAGCGCGAGTGGAAGGCTGTCCGGCTAAATGTAACATTAGATTGGTCGTGCTACAGGCGTATAATTATGAAACGTTAAAAATTTACAAACCAGCACGTACGCGCGCGCCTCCGTTGTAAACGTAATTACGGGTGCAGCACGCAGGATTATGTTCGGTCAGGAGCTGAACCCTGAACAGATAAATGGCCGGTCCGTGGCTTGTCGCGGCGTATCACGGTTTCTGCTCAGAATGCAAATCAGCCCGGCGAGAACAAAAACGCGGCTTTATCTACAAATCTAAAGACACCGCGACACCGTTCGATAATATTCGTATTTAGCGTCGAACAGGTGAGAACACGGACCAGCCGAGCGAGCGTGGATTTATGAAATCAGCCGATGACGACTGAGAGTAAATATTCATTGTCGGTTCCGAGTAAGCCGCCATAATCGGACCGATATAAACGATATTTAGTGCCTGGAGTCGCTTTACGAGCAACGTTTTATATCGTCGACGCTCGTTACGTTGCGTTTCGATCCATCGTTGGTCTTCGTTCGAACGGTTCATTCGAAATGTAATAAGGTTTTTCGCTTTTTTAAAATTAATTAATGCTACGTTATCTTAAATTGTCAAAAAAACGATAAAACGAGAACTATATAAATTCATGACAACTTCACCGAGGGAAAGGTCACTCGAAACATATAAAGGTTTTTCGTAACATATTTGGAAGTGAACAAAATCTATGAGAAATCTTCTGACAGCCGTTCTCACGTATACGTGACTTCACCACTGCTTAACAAATTGCACAGATTTTCTTTTCCTTTCTTCCCCGGCGCTATAAACGCCCAAATGAATTATTGATTAAAGTAAATAAACCGAGTTCTAAAGTTTTCTAGCCCCATCTTGAAAACTAAAGCTTGTCGCCAATTCGTTCGAAGGAAGAAGTTGCTCGAAATATCGACCTTTGCAGCATATTTAAAAATGTAAAGCAATCGTAAAGAGGATTATGTATGGATAAGTTCGACAAATTTCTTTAATATCGTCGAGTAGATGTTCCCAGAACGGGACAGGAACAAAGCGGCAGCGATCTCGTGGCGCTCACGCGCGTCCGCGCGAGACTTTATCGGACTCATCGGATCGCGAAACAAGCGCGAGTTCGTAAATGAACGTGCAATTATAAAAACGACGCGGATTTACTCCGAAGCGTGTACGGCCGACTATCATTAGCGGAACAGCTGTTAAAGGTATGTACCATTTGCTTATCGTTAAATACCATACGCCGCGCGTTTTTCTCGACCGTTTAACGTCCATTATCGGCCCTATTATCTCGATGTTTGTTCTTCGTTTTCCGTTCGAACGATTTCTCGACAGCAGCCCGGAATACGGTAATCAAATTACGCGTATCTCACGGGGCGCAAGGTATCGGCGCTTATCGAAGCGAAACCGTCGACGTTTTATCGAAAAACAGTAACCAATGATCCTTCGAATAACGATTCCATCCGATTCGTTCCGATGATCGGGTCTCCTGTTGCGTCCAGGGATCTATAAATTCCATCATCGAGCGCTATTGCAGCTCTGAATCGTCCGGTTACGCTATTGAAATCGATTCGAAGTAATGGTAGGAAACTGTGGTAAGAAACGTGGATACAAAATTGGGGCTGGAACTGTTCGACTCGATTGTATTCTTATTTGAATATCACCATTGAATTTTCCGTAATTTTTTACCTTATCCGCGCGTTGTTAGGAAATTTCTCGCGACTTCTAAACAGATGGCAATCTGTAGAGTCCGGGTGAGCAAGACGGATGAAGAATGGAGAAGGAACCTCGTAGCCCCATTGTTGTGATTTTTTTTCGAGATCTGTATTGCCACATGCAGTGTTGCGTTATCGTGACGCAGAACTAGCCCTTGACATCGTACCGCTGTCTACGAAGCAGCTAGGTTTAATAAATCGTAAAATTTCTCGTTTCACGATAATGGATCGTACGCCGTTAAACGAAACGTATTATTTTACGTATATTTTTATCCGCGAAATAGCCATTTTTCTTACGAGTTCCCATCCATCGCATTTTCTGCAAATGATCGTAGTTTGTTACACAGCCGTAGGAACGTATTAAGGTTTTCCAATATCCTTAACTCGTTCGCAGATATTCGCTTGTCACTGTTGGCGCGTCTCGGTCGAGTACATTTAAAAACGAACGCCAGCTTTATCTACATCAAAAACAGTTAATAGAAGCATAGGCAGCGTCATTATTCCCGCGAAAGCATATAGACAGTGATTAATGCACCTTAACGTTCCGGTGGTGAATCTTTACGGATAGGAACGCGCCGGTAAGAACCATCCATTCTGTGGCCCCTCGAACAAACAGTTATGGAAAGAAAAAATAATCGTGATTTAATACGGTAGCCGCGTCGCGGTTCTAATTTGAGAAACGAGATAGAGGCCGGTATTAATTCGTTTCGCAGCGATATGTAACGAAGAAAAATTGAACGTGTCGTGCACGCCGGCCCGATGTTGTCTGTTAGGCGTCGAACTTCGCGCCAATCTTGTCGATTCATCGTAACCACCGTTATTCCGGATATTGTCTTCGTAATAAATATGCGCAGAGGCGGTAATTATTTTAGCGAGCAGTAGCGGGGCCCCGTGATTGCACATCGCAGCTAATGGAACGGTGAATATTGAATTTTAATTCCGTTTAATGCCGGCACCACAATTTTACTATGCTGTTTGTAATTAGCGTAACGGGAACCAGGCACAATGGCCCGCGAAGAAGTTATTAAAGCATTCCGCGGACGGCTACGTTCGCTCCGCGGTTGACAATTATCATTTTTCCCCCCTCCCCCTCTGTCCTCGGCTAATTAAGCTCGGCTTTCGATGATTTATCGATCGCGCGTCGTATAATTACCGACGAAACTATAAACGAATCCCATGGCGGACGCCGTAAACACGGAAGATCGTAAATACGAGGAAAGAGATTTCTTGGAAATTGAAGATTTTCATCGGGATTCGAAGAGTACAGGGAATCGCGCGTAAATAAGATACAACTGATCAAAATAATGTTAGAGCCGCCTATTTCTTACGGTGTTACATCCATTCTAAGCAATAGAGTGATTATACTATTTTAAATAATAGACGAATACTTCGAATAAGGTTTGAAATAACTGACCTGTTACGGTTTCATTTAAAATCACATTATAGACGTTTGGAAATAATAGAAATATTTCAACTGTGATTTTATTTTTTTAAGTAACAGTAAAGTATTAGGAAGAAAATACTGCAGATTTTTTCTATTAAATATTTCAGCAATATTGCATATTCGGAACTCGTCGGTTGCTTTCGAGAACAATTACCACGTCGTTACTCCAACGAAATTATTATTTTGAAAATCGTCGAACAGGGACAACGTAATTTCATCGAAAGAAATAAAATAACAGTGAAATAAGATTACACGTCGTTCGAAATAACGTTTCTCACAGTGTTATTTTAAAAGTGCCCGGGTTCTGGGCGCGAGGGAAAGATATACACATCGTTCAGAACATTCTCGTTCGGTTTTACGAGAAGCTGTCAGACTCGATGCATATTCTAATGGACGTTCAGCGAGATGCCATAAAGACGAAGAGGCGATTATCTGGAAACGGAACTGCGAGTAAATAACCCAGTTGCATCTTGGCCGTGGAAATCAACCTTGTTTCTCTTATCACGATGCAACGTCTGGAGGATGAGACGCGCGTTATAACTCAACCGTCAAAGGAACGATATCCGTTGTTCCATCCCGTTGGTACGATCGTCGGAAAATCGCTTACCGGTAATTTGACTTGTTAATATTTTTTTTTTTTCTCGCCGCGAAACCGATTTATCTGACCGCGTGAAAGTGCAAGAAAGTTCCGACCGTAACTCCGAATCGTTTCGCCGATTCGAACAGAATAGAAACGAACGCCACGTGCTTGCCTCGGAATTAAAACAATTTTAAAGAAACCATCATACCAAAAGTGTTAAACGACGAACAAGAGTATTTTAATTATAAAAGAAAAAGGAATAATGTTCTCGATCGTTCCACCTATTTTCATCGGTTTCAAATCTCGACGTTTCGATCCGTCGTCGAGTCGCGTTTCATCGCCTCGATACGATCCAAGAAAATAACTAATCAAGAAACAGTGGAATCGGGTATCGCTATAAAACGTTTTGTTGCTCCGTTTACAGAAGTCTCTGTTTCGCGTCAATTACAGCGCTTCCCGTTTCTCCGGCGCAATCAAGAGTTCTTGTTATCGGGAACGTCGCGATACAACGTTCAATTTATATCCTTTCTCGCGTCATACGTTCGAAGACAAGAGCTCCGCGAGCCTCCCCTGGAAACGAAATCCACACTTCGATGATTCTGTGAATTAATGCCCGTAATTTAATTCGTCCCAACGAGACGGAGGAACGCAAGCTCGTAATTCAAGTACTGTGCAGAACTGGAAAGACGATGAGCGGAAGGTATGTGGGGCCGCAGTGGATTGATCGCCCCTCCGAGCGCACGCGTTTCCGCTCGTCGTTCAAACTTATTAAATTTATTATTACACGGATAGCAAAAGCTGTTCGTCGAATTTGCGTCAGAATTTCTCGTTTCTCGTTCCCGACGTGAGGCAATATGGGTCAAAACGGACCTAATCTCCGGCGGACGCTCGACGTCCTTACGCAACCTCACGTTTCTCAATCGAATAAATTTAATCGTCGCTAATTGCATCCTCTCGCGGATCAGCCCCGCCGTATCTAGGTTATAATTCAATTTCGAAAGTCTCTCGCCACCGGGCGTGCTTCTTTTTTACGCCGACGACGGTAATTGTCGTAGTTCGCGGGGATTCGTGGAAGTTACGCGGGTACCGACGACCGTGGTGGTAAAAAAGTAGGCCTGTTACAGCTTCGGGAACTGCGACAAAGACTTTTTGACGCGCATGGCTGCTCTCCGGACCGCGTCGTAATCGTTCTTTGGCACATACCTGCCGGGGTCTGCTCGACGGACGCTGACGTCTAAGTATTTAGTACTCCAGGACAGCGGCGCGGACTGCGACATTTCGTTAAGAACAGCTACACCGACCGAGTTCGCGACACCGAACGTGACTTGCCGCGTTTAATTTAAAAAAACCATTTTCAACGAATATAATTCTAGAAAAACGCATTTAAAGTTTGATTGACATACTATGACTATTCAATTCTTGAATCATTTGGAGTGTATCCTAATTTATTTTGCAATACTCAGTCGAAGAATCGATTGTCTACATACGTAACGAAAGACTTAAATTTCATTTAAAAAAATTTGTTATAATCGAACGACTTCGTGTTTCTTAATTTTTAGTGTGAGAATTTTCAATTACGAACTGTCGATTCATGGAGAAATAATTTGTCCAATTTTTTGGTCGGGGAAAAAGGACAACCACTCACGTTACATTACATTAAATTAAACGCGAATATCGCTTATTGCCAAAGCGAGAAGGAAGAAGGATATCAGAATGATTAAACCGTCCTGCGACCGAATATTAAATGTCGCGACGTAAAAACTGATAAATAGGTGTCGCGTTTCGGAGAAAACTGGTTGTCGCAAAAATCACCGACACCAATTATCGGTAGCGCGAAAATAAAATGAAAAGGAAGTCCCGCTCGTTCTTTTTTTCCCCCTCCCCCCTTTCCTGTCGTCCTGCGCCCGTGTAAGTGCTCCTTTGGTATAATTAAGCACCGACGTGCGCGAAAGACGTCGAAACTGGGTCTTGTCAAGGAAGTGGTTTATGTGTTGCACGTGCACCAGCGTAGCACCGTGGCCGTGCGTCCATTAATACACGCTGCTTGTGAATACGATACCTCGACACGCTAGAATTTCGACTCCGTAAGGAAACCCGCGAGCAGCGACAGAATTCCATGGGAAACTGGCTGGGCCAGACCGTGCGACCGATAATTAGGCTCTTTAACGCTTCGACGGCGCTGGGACCGCTCGCCACGCTCGTAGAAACCATGAAAAAGCTGGTAAAAATCTCAAGATACCCTTCGATCGACATGAAAATTCCAATATACAAATTTCTAAAGATGCTGATCACGAATGGGGGAAAAAAGTTTTATAGTTTCGTCGCCTTTTTGGTGCAACTACGATTTAAAAATAACCTTCTATAGAAACCCACGTTATAGAGATTTCATGAAATAAAAATTGCAAATATCCAAAGAACTATCCGTGCCATAAGAAAGAACCATTACAATATTGTGACGCCTCTCTGAAAATGGGGGAAGGAAATTTTATATTTTCGTCGCCTTTTCGGTGCAACTACGATTTTGGAATAACCCTGTATAGAAACGATACGTTATATATTTTATAACCGAACGATATGCGGTTTAATTTCATTTCACTCTTAGGGCGCATAAACTGGAGAGGAACGTTGAGGTTAAAGGGACGTTGAAAATTTATCGACGAGATTTCTTAATTAGCGAAAGAGAACTGGTAATCGAACGATAGCGATCATAACGATCAGGAACACCCTGTAGCAAGCGAAAAGGAGGGTCAGTAACGGTCGAGACCGGAACCGATTTCGATGGAAACGAAATCAGTTGGGTTTACCGTTAGATCGTCTAAGCGTGGAAGCACGTGTTCGCTGATCTTTGCAACGGGCTTGTGCACTTGCCGCGAAAAAGGAGGAAGGAAAGTGAAAGTATCCAGGGAAACCTTAACAATGTTTCCACGTTTACCGAGACTGTCAAGGTTGCCCGATCAACGCCGAGGCTCCGTTAGAATTTTATCTGGCGATCGTTAGAGCGGATGCTTTTTCAAATTGAACGTTATCTGGACGCTGGATCGCGCGAGATTACTCATAAACGGCCGGTCGTGTCGGATCCATTTGTTAATCCCTCGAAGGGATCGGTAACCCAGAAATCGGATTTATGAAAAACACGAGTTAACGCGTCACGTGTCTTTGCGCGGGAATCGTACGATTGCAAGGACGACGGGGACAAGAATTGTTCGCGCGCTGTTGCCGCGGTTTATCGACATATTTGTGACTGCAGGATTTAAAAAATAATAACAAAATTCAATATCCATACTGTCGATTAAATAATTTAAACTTCTATAATAAAAATTATTAGTAAACGATGGAATATAAATTGAAAGGTAAATTCCAGCAATTATGAACTTTTAATTGTACCCACTCTAGTATAAGATATCGTAAAACAATTGTATACTATTGCTTTAAAATCAAAATTGTGACATATTTATGGTAGAATGAAATCAGACTTAAAAAATGTAGTTTACGAAGAGTTAATATATATTTCTTTGTATTATTTGCAATCCTATATATTATTTAGAAAATACTGGCGAGATTCATCACTTTTCTAATGAAAAATGATAGCCTGATTAGCACGATGATTTTGCATCTTTCTCTTCGCGATTCGTACCACTGTGCGGCGATTACGCGAAGAAAAACCACCGAGAACGACGCTTCCCGCACGCCAGATCGAATTTCATCGACGGTTGAAAATTAAAATTTGTATGGTCATTATTTACAATGTTAACGACCTCGCCGATTTCAGTGGTGTTAAAGTGTGCCAAAGGAGAGAGGTTCATAAGTGCTCCGTAGCAAAAAGTAGTGGTCTAGGTTAGGTCTGGGTCTAAGATCAAAACAATAATGACGAATAAACATTTCTGACATCGAAGTAAAATTTGTAGCTGTCAATTATATTTCTTTTGCATTTGAATGCCTGGAACATCAGAACTAGATGCGACGAGCAACCCGTAATCATAGATCGAAGTTACTCGATGATCTACCGCCCTCGACGTACTTCGAGATCATTAACATTTGTCAAGACGTTGATGCGATATATAATTAGCAGTTTTATATTCTTCGTAACGTCTTCATGGCGGTGTTTGTTCTATTTAAATTTGAGAATTTCCATAACGTTCAGGAAAATTATCCAAAAACCCATTCGCGAATGTCGACGCGGTAACAGCATACTTTGCCATCGAGGATGAATGAACAAAATGTCCGAGCGGCAGTTCGAGTGTATGCATTGAGTCAATGCACGCGTAATTACCGGTAAGATAATCGCGATTGAACGTTCACCTATCGAGTGACAAATTTATTCGACAAGATTAATCTTGCTACGGTGAAATAGCCACTTAAGGTATAGTTGCTGGAAAGGCGGTGAATCAAAGACATTTTTTTTCCTCTCCGTAGAGGGAAGTAATTGTAGTTCGATTTCAGAAACCTTCAGCGCTATGTGAACTATCTATTTTATAATTTTTCGACGTTTCATATCCAAAACGTCAGTGAAAATCATTTCAGACCAATCGTAGAAGGCTCCACCTTCGACGGTAACTAAATTAAAATTTAGAGCACTCTATTTTATATTTCACGCAGTATTTAAAGCAAACTCTTTGATCTTCTACGATGGAACATAGAAATATCAATATACTAAAACTCGAGTGACTCGATTAGCATTATACGTACGCGATACATTGGAAAAAAGAATTTATTAGATTTTACAAATTTGTAAAAAGAAAAGTTACAATTTAATAGTAACAACGTTACGAGTAACCCGGTTTGCGTGGTTCCCGGCGTCCGTTAATCGGAATCGCATCTCGCGTCAACGCGCCGGATAAAAATAGAAGAGAAAACCGACCGAGCCGCTTCGATAAGCCCGACGACGATCCGTCGAACCGACGCGGAAACGCGATCGACGAGGATGACCTTCGCTCGGCTTCCCCGACAGCGAGAAAACTCGCGTCTTCGTTGGCCGGGCGATAAGCCCGTCCAGGATGGAGCGAAGAGGCAGAAAAATAAAAAAAGAAAACGAAGCCTAGCGCGGAGATCGATCGACGAAGATTCCGTAGTAAGCGCAATACCGTTCGCGAGCGATCAAACTGGTCGGCGGAGTCGTTCCATCGAGGAAGCGCGTCGAATCTCTCACGGATCTCGGGTTTGCTCATCTCTCGGCGGGATCGAGGCCTGCGTCAAGGACTGCCAGACACAGGACTCGGATGATCCCCGGCGTCGGCAGGCCCCGAGAGAGCCGTTCGTTCATTCGCGAACGAGCGTCCGTGTGCCCGTTCGCTTGTATCGACGCGTGACGCAACCAGATGCCAGATTCTGCCCCGGAGGATCGAGTTCTGCGGACGCTACCGGCTAACGGTCGACAGCCGCGCGCGCGCAAGCGTTCATCGGGGACCTCGGTGGGCCCCGGTGACGTCAGACCGCCGGTGAATGGGACCGTGGGCCCCGAGGACCCAACGCTGCTTCCAAGCGCGACCAACCGAGGCGCTACTTGCCGGTCAAGTCTGATTTATTGTTCGTCGATCAAGGAAACGTACCGAGCAAAACGCATCGTGACCACGGATATTCGTACGATTTTTATATCAATATTATGCCAACGAAGCTATACCGAAATACTGATATTTACCTTTCAATTTATTGGGCTTTTATTTATTGCAAAGCACCGATCAACGTTTACAGTAACGGTTCCCAAACCATATCGGTGGAATGTTCGTGGGAATTAGAGGTATTGAAAATTTTTCTTTTCTGTCGAACAATAAATACTAAGATTCCTTATTTTTTCTTATTGAAATTTAATTTTTATCTAACGTTTAACCTCTGACCACGAGTCTCGTCGAAAGGGAAGGGAAACTTCCTGAACGTTCGTGACTATAAATGATTTACTTATCGTTAACTTTATGATGTCTTACACTTACGTTGCACTACATTCTTTCATTTTACAAGCAATGATCGTCATCGTCTTTATTTTATATCTCGACTAGTCTAAACGTACAAAAATTTCTTTCCGTTCGATAATTTTCTCGTCGTATTATTTATTTATATCTTCCTTTTAAATATAGATGTCGATTTGTACGTTTCTTAAGATGGTCACAAATAGAGGGAAACGTTTAATAATAAATGGTTTCTTACGACAATCGTACGTCAATGAGCGTTTCTATAATTATTCAGAATCCAGAAGGTTTCCTCCTTTTCTGCTCTAACCAAATGATCATGCCAGTTTCTGAACTTGTCACGCATCCAACACACAAACCGCTCACGATAATGTTGTCCAACTCGGATGAACATGTCCGCGCACGCCTGAATCATTGGTTGCGTGTTAGGAACGAGCCAAAACGTTTTTAAATTTTTGGCATCCAGAGAAAGGTAGATTATTAAGGGAATTAAGGTATCGATCGATTATTTTTAACCAATTTACGTAATACGTTCTATCGTACTAACCTGTTTCGTAAGCTTCTAAATTCATTTATTTCTAACAAATAATCGTGACAATTAATATGACGCTGATAAACTTACAAAACGTTTGTTAAGTTCATAACGTCGTAAGAAATTTATAGAACATGATAATACTAATGAATTTAAAGATATTTATAAATACATAACAAACTGATGTCAAATTTGTACGTTTCTAAAAGATGTATCGATTTATAACAAACTCGTAACGAATTAAAAAATTTAAGACACGTTCACGTACTCTTTATCAGTTTACAGAGGATCTATCGTTACTTTGTAAACTTATAAACAATTTTTACGATTAGAAACAATTCATAAAGAATCATTAAAGTTAATACATCCGTAACAAATATTTGCAAAAGAGTTTCAAACCCTAACGAAACTAAAACAAAGATGAATCACCAAAGTCCCTGACGTCGAGTGCAAATTGTGATCAATTTATCGTGGACCCGGGGCATTCTTTCATCTCCAGAGACGAAGAAATAAAATTAAATTTTATACTTATTTTTTCCATAACAAGAACATAAATTAGTGACATTAACGTCGTTATAGCCTTTATTATCATTATCGTCAGGGTTAATATCTTTCTTTTTCCCCATTTAATTTGAAAATGAATAACGCGAAAATAATTCAGTGGAGTACTTGCAGAGTATAAAATTTTCAAGCCCACAATTACAGGAAAAAAATGAAATAAAAGCCTGAATAAAGTACCTCTATCGTCGCTATAAACGTTCGCCAACCGTCACTGACAAAAAGATCACGCGTCCAAAACGAAACGGTGCCCCGACCAATAGATCGGTGCCTAGTCGCCTAACTTCCAGAGCTTTTCTTCCGAGAGGACTACGATACACGTGCACACAAAGCTCTCGCACGCTTTCATCTTGCACTCGCTTCGGAACACACAAAGGGCAAACGAGGAACGACGAAAATCACGCTGACTCAAACATATTAAGCGCCAGTCTGCGCGTTGTTCTGCGACGGATTGGGCGCGCGATAGATCCCGCTGAAGAGGATCGTGCGCATGGGTTTGTCGTAGATCAAGTAAAGGAACGGGTGATTCGCGTTAAAAATGGCGGGCTGTAACGGCCTGCCCGAGCGGAACATGAACAAGGCGGTCGCGGCTGCTGCGGTGGTGCCCTCTTCGGTGACTTCGATTCGCGCGCGGTGAACCGCGTCGCCCAAGTGCAACGGTTTCTCCCCGTCCTCGAGGAATCCCCGCAGATCGGCCGCGTTCGGAACCATCAACTCTCCCGCGCCCAACGCGTTAAGCAACATGCCCAACGGAAGCTCCCTCTCGATCTCGAATCGTGGCAAGAAGACCTCCACGTCCCGTGCCGGGACACCGTAATTTAGGATATGGCGAAGCTCCGCGGATCCTTCGTCGGTGGAAATACGTTCGATCAACTGACGAACGCCATCCCCGTCGGCACTGTCAGCGCCGTTCACAGCCCTCGCGGTGGCGAACGGAGGGAGCATCACGAACATCGATACATCCTCGCCCTTGTAAGGAAGCTCCAGTATATGCGCACCTAGTATCTCGGAAATCACTGCAAAGAAAAAACGGTTTTTAAAGAACCGAAATTCACCCCCTCCCTCGGATCTCTTGGGTTTCTTGCAAATTTTGCGCAATTATTGTAGCAATTTCTTGGTAGATGACGAAAATGTGTAGATTCTTAAGATGACGTAGTGATCTTTACTTGGAACGTTTTAATAGTAAATTAAATATAAATTGACAAATTCATTTTATAATCTTTAGTTGGTACCATATTTTGAATGTAATTTTTGTTTGACCATCCTTTACCTTGGCTAAAACCGTTAACAAATTTTATAATATTTGAGGCTGTACCATCGAAAACATTTAACAAGGTTATTACTTACGAAATTATCCGAATTGTTTTAATAAACAGTCTAGTAACGTGTATTGAAAGTACTCTAACTTTAGACGAGTGCAGTTCCGAAACTATTAGTGTTTTATTAATTATTGAGCCACTGTTGGAAACGGTAAAGCCTCCCCTTTAACACTAAACCTACTGGCACTTCATATATACCCCTACCATGACCGGTCAAATGACCAGTCTTTCTTTTTCTCTTTTACGAGGCAACGTACTTCTAATTTTTGCATTATATGTATAGAAAGTTGCATTTTGATGTTTACTAGTAAGATATCCATCTCTTTTATGTTAAAAAATTATTAATTTTCATCGAATAGAAGATAAAACACCATTGAAAACGAATTTTGTTCCAAGTCGATACCGTAGTTAGTTCTAGAAAAAACAACTATTTAAGAAAAAGTGCTGGCTAGTAATTACGCAAACATCCTGTATCTAAATTCATTTTCAATTAAATAAACAATTTATAATAAAGTTTTATCCCACATCAGTCGTATGATCAATAGGAATTTCTTAAACTTCTTTAAACATATAACGTCAAAGTAAATGTCAAAATAAACATGGAAGACAGCCTAAATTATAGTAGGTGTTACGGTCATCAGATAGAGGATGAAATGCCCTTTAAAATGAGCGTTCGTACGAGTCGATAGCGTAATTAGTTCCGAAGATATGAGGATTTTAGTTTCAAGTCGATGCGGTGGCTAGTTACGGAGATATAAGGGTTCGAAGTTTGTTTACGTTTCACTGTTGCGCTCGCGAGTTCATTGATCAATGCGTAGTAAATTCTTGGAAATACTACGCCCCGAAACTAGGTCACGAGAGTCACGTACGCGGGGTAGGTCAGCACCACGCACGTGCGACAAGGAGGTCCGACTCCGCTAGACGAAGACAGAGATAGTCGAATTAAAAAAATTACCATTTACATAAATTGCGATATCTTCGAAACGAAAAGTCGGATCGACAAAAACCAAAAGCCATTTTAAAGGGGAGGCTTTGCCGCTTCTAACAATGCCTCAATAATTAATAAAACATTATTAGTTTCGGAACTGCTCGCGTCTAAACTTTTAGTATTTTTCATAAGCGTTAATAGCGAGAGATAGCGGAATTTAAAAAATTACCTTTTACATAAATTACGATATCTCGAAAACGGAAAGTCGGATCGACAAAAACCAAAAGCCATTTTAAAGGGGAGGCTTTGCCGCTTCTAACAATGCCTCAATAATTAATAAAACATTATTAGTTTCGGAACTGCTCGCGTCTAAACTTTTAGTATTTTTCATAAGCGTTAATAGCGAGAGATAGCGGAATTTAAAAAATTACTTTTTACATAAATTACGATATCTCGAAAACGGAAAGTCGGATCGACAAAAACCAAAAGCCATTTTAAAGGGGAGGCTTTGCCGCTTCTAACAATGCCTCAATAATTAATAAAACATTAATAGTTTCGGAACTGCACGCGTCTAAACTTTTAGTATTTTTCATAAGCGTTAATAGCGAGAGATAGCGGAATTTAAAAAATTACCTTTTACATAAATTACGATATCTCGAAAACGGAAAGTCGGATCGACAAAAACCAAAAGCCATTTTAAAGGGAAGGCTTTGCCGCTTCTAACAATGCCTCAATAATTAATAAAACACTAATAGTTTCGGAACTGCACGCGTCTAAAGTTTAACTATTTTTAATACGTGTTGTTAATCTGTTCTAAGACAGTGGAAACTGATACATCGGAAATTAACCAGAATTTGGTACCAAATTTTGTCCAGTTCAAATATAAATCAACCGGTCAGATGACAGAAAACGAACAATAAGAATAGAAGTGAATATTGTACAATTCATTGTATGTATACTATAAGAAAAGTCGTGAAGTTAAACGGTGCTAAAATAATACAGTGTGTTAGAAATTCTAAACGAAATTTTGAAACTGGTCATTTGACCGATCGCGGTAGGTTTAGTGTTAAAGTGGCTTTTAGTTTTTGTCAATCCGACTTCCCGTTTTGGAGATATCGCAATTTATGTAAAGGGGTAATTTTTTTAATCCGACTATTCCTGTCTCCGTCTAACGCGTCTAACCTCTTTCTCGCAGGTGAAATGAATATACGAATATACGATATAATATAAACGAATATACCAACTATTATTATTTATGCTATCTTCTATGTTTATTTTAAAGTCTACTTTGACACGATTTACCCAAAACAGCTTCGGCAATTCCTATTGATTATATAACCGGTGCACGATGAACCCTGAGTTATAGATTGTTTATTTAATTGGAAATGAGTTTAAATTTGTACACTGGGTGTAGCCAGTACATTTTTTTTATCGAGTTGGCCCGTAATTCGTTTTCAAGAGAGTTTTAAATCGTTTAAGGACGTTTGAGATATCTGAAATTCAAACGATGGAGATTCTGTTGTAATATTTTATGACTATAATTGTAACCATTCGACTTACGATGATTGAAAGTCCCCTTTTGCCGCATGAACGTCACCATGGAATTCTGTGAGCCAGAGCTGTAGAACAGATCTTTCTTGGATTCGGCTGGATCGAAACGACTCTGCCAGAGGCGTTTGAAGTAAACTGCGTTCGCCAAAACTAGATCAGTGTCCTCGGTTATACTGTCCGGGGAAAGAAGGTCACGAATCTGTCCCTTCGTCGTGTTGCTGACCCAATCGTTAATGCGATCGCGAGCTGCGGATGGATTGCTGTGGAAATCGGTCTTCTCCAGCTGATCGCCGAAAAAGTCCAACATACATTCTCGCACTTTTCGCGTGTCCGTTATCCACAATCTGTTCGCCGACGTGTAGTCGCCTTCGCTCGATGAGTTACCCTAAACGAAGAGTAAGAAATCAATTGTGGTGGCATGTTACATTTCTCTAAGATACCAGAAACGTAGATGTAAAGTACCATTGGATAGACCCTATTTTAATTTAAACGATTTCAAAATTATATCAAATTTCAACGCGATTAAAAAGCATTTCTCTGTATAAAAACAAATTGTCACAACATTTGTCTCGATTAAAAGTTAATAAGCCTCCAAACGCAATTTTGTAATTTTTCATTTGCATCTCCTAAAGGATTGCTCGACCGTGAATAAAGATACGAATCCTTGCTTATTCGATTAATAATATTCGAATAGCGGTATATTAAAGAATTTTACATCCGGTTGTCGGATTACGTGGCTCGCCTTGGAATCGTCGATCGACTTTGTTAATGACGCAATCCATAGAGCAACGAGAGTCTTCTTACCTGAGATTCGAGTTGTTGCCTAAGGGATTTCTCGTAAGCGTAGTATCGCTGCACGTCGACCTTGGACAGATCGTTCGGAATACGCAAGGCTTTCCTCAAGGACTCCTCGGTGGTACCGCGAGCACCAAAGTACGCCAGAGTCAGAGCCTGATGAATACTGTGAGGACTGAAGAAAATGTTGTCGCGCGACTCGATCATCGCCGTTTTCTTCAGGCTCTCCAGGGCGAAACTGAATCGAGCATCGGTCAACGCCTTCTTCGAGCCAGGATTCATCATCGCAGGATTGTCGTCAGCGGTAAGACATTGCGCCGTGACGCTGCTCAGCATGAACAGCGCTGGTATCACCGACATTGCCTAAAAAAATAGAACGATTAGTTGGAGAAATTGAACTTAAAAGCACGCGAAAAAATATAATTTTATCCTAAATTTAATTCTAAATAAACATTTTATTCTGACAAAATACACCAAGAAACAAGCGTTCTTTAAAATTCGATGTCCGTTCGGAAAACTGTGGAAAATTTACAATAAAATTAAGATGAACCAACGTCGATCGTATCGCAAATATTAACTATTAAAAGCGAGCGACGTTTAGTCAACAACCAGTATTTTAATCGGTAAAGTTTCGCAACCTGAACCATCGAGTCGAAGAATGGCTATCGATCATTTTACGACCCGACACGCAAGAAAATTAATAATAATTACGAATCGAAGACTCTCGGCGAAGCGAAACGTAAATGAAACTCGCATCGACCGGAACGCGTGCATAACTTGCGCAAAAATAAATTGCACCTTTTAAAAAAAAAAACGTTCTGGAGACGTCTCGAGCGATTTCCTGTAACGTTACAAAATACCCACGAGTAAACGACATTTCCATCTTCCGCGACCCACCGTTGCGCCTTGATTGGCAACATAATCGCAGTTATGCGCGCGAACCGTGCGAAGAAAATTCGAAAGTGCGAGCCGAGCGCTACGCGATTTAAAATCGCGCTCAAATGTGGAACAATGCGTCCCAAATAAATGCAAACCATTGCCCATACCTAACAACGAATTTCACAATGGCGTGCTTCGTTTAGCAAGTGTTGCACGGAGCCATAAAGATCTGGGAAACGTTTACGATACCAGAGAAATCCCTCTGTGGTGCTATGCTAGTCATTACTTACTACCATTCTTGCTACAATTCGTACAAATATTAATTAATATAATCTACAACAGCATTATAACTTAATACGAATGTATAATATATTTTCACAAAAACTTAAAAAGAATTATACCTACACCCAAAGAGGTCGTAATTTAACAGACCTGAGCAAATTGAAATAAAAGTAACAAATAACTGTTTGCAGTAATTTATTTTCAAATAAATAATTTCAGAAGTATCTAGGTCTACTTAATCATTATATTTTATCGTGACAAACATAGTTTGTTATGATGTAGAAAGTCCAACGATCGTGCTTGGCTAAACAATTGTATCTACGATGCCAAATAGAGCAAATATTGAATTTTCATTATTAAAAGTTACTTTCGCGAGACGCGTTATATTCGTCGAGTCTGCGTCGCTAAAATGGCACGGAACGATAATTTTCTGATACGGGAAAAATATTGTTTCACTGATAACGTATCGATCGGAGGAGCAAATAGGGAGCCGGTTTCGAAGAGAGGACTTTCTCATCGACGACCGGAGAAAGCGACGAGATGCTCTCGAGCCGAGGCGATACGAGGAAAAAGAAATTAAGAACAAAACAGTAACAAGAGCAGCTCTCGTACAGCGTCAGGATTTTGCAATCGGCTTCATTTCGGTCACCGGCACGGCCGTGACCTCTGATAGTAATTTATGCGTGTTTCGAGATCACGCTGCGCGCGAGGTCGACGCCGATACCGGCGAACGAATTCACTAAACACGTCATCGCTATCCGCGACATTTTTTATTCCGTGCAGGAGTCACGGTCTGATTACTATAACTAGGCGTTGCGCGATTACAATAGAACCACGTGAGTATTTTGGCAACGGACAAGCTTTTTTTTAGATCTACGAATTGCAAATTGGGAGATTAGAACGTTGTTATCCGTAGTGAACGAAAACGAGTCGATATTCGTAGAGTTCCCGGGAGTTTTGACAAATTTTCGAAATACACTGTTTTGAAATTAACCTCCAGAGTTATTTGAGAAATAATCTATTTTGAAATGACTCTAGTATCTAGTATGGAAAGTGCTTTTTTTAAACGTTGTAAACATCGATAGCATTCAATTTGAACAGTTCTTTTAAATAAACTAGATACAATAATATATACATGTACAGAAGATGATACAAATCCAAGTGTTCTTGTTCCTGAAAAACTACGATTTATTATAAATTAGACTACTTTATTTGTCGGCTTGCTTTACGTGGAATTTTATTGCAGCGAACATGACATAATTACGGAACCTAGACTTCCGTTATGTATCCCTATTTATGTCAAACGTAACTTGAAAAATTTTTAATTTTATTAAATATAAAAGTGTCCACGTGGATGTACGGCGGTATTTGCGTCACGACGAGGAATTCGGCAAAAAATTTACGATCCACGATCGAAAGAAAACCAAACATCGGGACAGGTGAAAGTAACGGCCACACCGTGACATCATAGAGTCCGACTTTCTTGTCTGAAATTAACGTGTGACGGGTTTCATGTGACGAAAGCAAGAGAAAACCACCGCGCCTTTACGTTTGTTCCTGATAGGATGACCCGGACGCGTGAGAAACTCGCTTGATTATTCCACTTTGGTATCCCCTTATGCAAATAACAGAACGGATTTTACGTAATTTCGTATGCAACTTTCCAGTTCTTCGTTTGACAACATTTAATTTTATCTATAAATTGTATATTCACGGAAAACGCTTGACACTTTGATTTGACACTATCGAGCGCGAATTATCTCTACAACTTCCCTTAATATTTTTTTTTCTTCGCTAACTCTCTATTTCACTAGCACATTTTCAGTTAAGATATTATACAACATGTTTACGTTGATAAGGAATATTTAACGCGTATGAATTTTTCGATTCTAAGCAGCGTGGATTGTACTTGCCATATGCTAATGTATAAAATAAACAAACAAGCTACTGAGTGTGAATACATTTACATACAACCGTATTTATATGTTTATGATAAAAGTTCATTGATATCACTATTTTATATTGAACAGAATCTAAATTGTCAGACAAAAAAGCAAAAAAGTACACTTGTATTTTATTTATATTGACCATATATTGAGATATTGTATGTTAAAGGGCGCCCAAATTAAGAATCGACGCGTTTATCTAAAAATAAGCTTGTTTCGACCATGTTTACTGTAAATATAACAAGCAATAGATGCAATTAGACTACTTTTAAATTAAGAGTCGACACGTTTGCGTGCAAAATAAATAGCTCCAACTACGCTTGTTAGCATTTTGTTTGAACGCTGTTTCACGCGACTAGCGTTTGTTATTTTGTCAAAGGAGCTTCGAAATAGCGTATAATAGGTTTCGCGTAATTTTCCAGATAAACAGCGTGAGCAAGATCGCGCCGAATATCCGCCAATGCCATCAGAAACGACCATGGCGTGACAAGTGAATTCTTCGCGCACGTACGTGTCCGGCTTAACAAATGAAGCACGTACGAGATGCGTAATCGGTCGCTACACCATCTGTCAGCTATACACAAAAACTGAAATTAATATCTAATCATCGACAACGATTAGCCACCGTTCGAACGTAGCCTTCGCGACACGACCAACGTTCGAAGTCTTCGCGGACGTTGCGACGGATGAGAATTTCATGGTATCGTCGCATTATCGGTCTCTTAAAAGCAATAAAAATTACAGGAAATTCGAAAACTGTTCCTCAAGGTCCGCGAAATCTCTGACATGAAGCGACGCGTGAAACGTTTTACAGTTTTCACGCTGGAAAATCGCGATCGAGATGGACGGAATTCTTATTTGAAATGTTTCGTGAACGACGTAGATATTCAGGTGAATAGAATTATAATGCAAGCATTATAGTATGCAATTTTTACGTTTGATTCATTTTTCAAATTGTCAATTTTTTTATAGAACAAATAGAAATCTGTTCGATCGAGTAAATCGTGAATCCGTTGATTATATTTGTTAACTATCGTTCGAATAAAATTTTGCCCATCTCCGAGGATAAGATTAACGTAAAAAATCAGAAAATACATGCAACGCGATAAGCTATCACAGTTTATTTTCCTGGTACCGAGATAGCCAAGGGTCATGCACCGAAAATAATCTTCGCAGATCGTAGGAGACGCTTGAAACTCTGCGAAACGATTGTCATCGACGACTAATTAGACATGTTTTCCTGTCTGACATTCTGTCGGCACAATATTAATGGTTAGCGCCTATAGATAAAGAGGAGGAAGGCTATACGTGGAATTTTGATGATTATTCAGTATTTACCAACGAATAACAAAATCGATTGAAGCAAATAAAAAGGGCAAGCTTCCGTATCCGCTGATGCTATTACGAAAATCATCTAAACTTGATTATAATGGGCACGGATGTGGCAAGATCACGGCCGTAACGAGCGATAGGCTATGATTTTTATTGCCATAGAGCAGTTCGTGTTGTCGTATGAAAAGTTCAAGGAATATCAAGGTGAAATCTTCAACAGGAACATCTGTGTTCATTGTCGAATAATATTGTTTCAGCTCAAGCAGATACGTTAACACAAATATTTAAATATGTAAATATATTGACCCGTCCATCTTTTATTATTTAACGTCGCTGACACAGCGAGTTCGATCGTACTCTACATCGAAAATAACAAACTGGATTATTTCGCAATTGTGAAAACATTTTATATAACTGTTACTAATTTATCTAACTGCAACGTCGTTTCGGATGCGTACGCGAACGTTCCCGCTAACTCTGTTCGTAAACAACGCGTTCGATACAGAGATGGACAAAACAATATTCGAATAAACCTTTCACTTTGATTGTTATTCGACATATTCTATAAATTTTGCGCGTTTTGCTTCGCTAACTTTCGTTTGGATAGAAGAATTTCGGCCATCTCTGGTTCCAACGCGATCGCCGGAGGGTAAAGATCGAAAGAAATTGACGCCACTCACCGGTTGTAGACGCATCGTAGCTGATCCACGCGTTTCGACCCTTCTGTTTGCGACGTTTGCTCCACACGAAAAAACGTCCGGTTATTGCTCGCAACGAAGCTGAACTGAATGCACGATGGAAAAGTAACGCCGAGATGCCAGCGAGTAACTGGCTTCACGACCGGTTCCCCACCACGGTTTTACTCAGGGAGTCGGTGTCGCGTCTACTCATCGGGCACGAATCCTTTCCAGCCGAGCCCGATGTTGATTCTACGATAGTGGAAATGCCCGGTCGTAATAGCTTCATTGTCAGGAAATCCCAAACGAGGACGGCGAGGAGGGGACGCGACGCACGTCACGATTGGAAATCGTTGATACAGTTCGCGGCGTACGCACGTACGCACGATCGCCCACTGGGTCAAAATCCTTGAAACATGACCGAAATCTGTGATCACGAAACTCCTAAAACAGACGTAAGGAAAGTACGTACTCGAGTCCTCGTTTATGCTAGTTCGAAACTAACGAGTGGCTGTCGATAGTGGATCCCTCGAGAAGAGGATCCAGGAGCTGACGAAGAGGAATAGGGAATTTCCTGGGATCTCAAACTATATTTGGATTGACAAAGTGTCTTCGAAATCTCACGAAGCAAAGTATTTTTTGGGACATCGTTGGTTTCGTAGATAGTTGCGTGGATGTTATGAAACATCCTGTACTGTGCGAACACCGGCATTCACATTTTGTGTTATAGCTCGTGGCATAAATCCATAGCGAATAAAAACAGAATGACTAATGGAGTAGAGAAGGGGCTAAGAGAAATCTAAACCCTGATAAAATTCCTCTTTTAGAGGACCTGGTGTAAACGACCGATTGTATCGCGTCTTCTTCCATGCACAATTTAGATTGGTAGTGTCTAAACTTTTTAAAAGACGCCAATCCGAAAGAAAACGGAATGTTCCCGCGTGCAAGAATAAAACGATACGAGAAAAATATACTTCAACAGTTCTTAAACTTCGGTGATCGATATATTGATATAAAGGAATTTTTAAATTATTCGAAATGATTCGATACCATTCCCACCACCGATAATCGCATTTTCGCGTCGAATCGACGCAATTTGGATGCACGAGCGTTTCTCTCCGCTCTTCCGGATTTTGACCATCGCCGTGAATAACAGGCGAGTTCACTTTTACGACGTTGGCCGATCGCCAGAGAAAGCGAATCGAAAAGAAGCTCGTTCGGTTATTCGCGCGAAAATTCTCGAATCTCGCTGGCCAGATCGGAATCATTGACGGGTCAAACGGTACAACGAGCAATTTAAGAGAATAACGCTTAAAAAACGCAGAGGCCAATTAAGAGATGCTGCGTCTTAATTTATGATTCAAACACTCTTACCCTGCGGATTTCTATCCACTTTTGACCCACCGAGTTTAATTCGTTTAAAAAATTTTTTAATCCTACCTTGGAATGCTACAAATTGACTTTTATAGAAGTGGAATTGATATTAAAGTGCATTTACGTATCGAAAAGATAAAATCCTCGATAATTTCAACGTTGCACGATAAACATTGAAGCATCATTTTTATTTAATAGGTACGAGTGTGTAAATCATGCACGGCCGGTTCTGAAACTTGAAATAGCAACTTGTTCCTGCCTCGAGAAATTATTTAAATGGTTTTCTTTACAAATTCTTGAATGTTTGATAGAGAAGGCTTGAAATTACATCCTGAATAGCTTATCTGCACGAAAGTTTGTTTAAGTAAAAAGTTAAGAAAGACTTGCTTTTAAAAATAGTTAAATGGTAATCTCGAATAGCTAACGAGTATAGAATTTCCATAATTGGTTTTACAGCGCCTTGCTGTTGCAGCCAATTAACTATATCGAATGAAACATTGAAACTCAACCGTGGATTATGTAATGTAAGATTACACACGATTGTATTCATTTTGCGGAATTCAAAGGTGATCGTCGTTTCTCGGATTATATCTGAATACATTTACTGTGCAGCTAAAAACATCGCAGAATG
Source organism: Colletes latitarsis (assembly GCF_051014445.1). Taxonomy (NCBI): domain Eukaryota; kingdom Metazoa; phylum Arthropoda; class Insecta; order Hymenoptera; family Colletidae; genus Colletes; species Colletes latitarsis. Next base: position 18,152,312 of record NC_135135.1, on the reverse strand, counting down.
CTTCGATATAACTCGCACCGCAAATTTTCATAATTGTTTTGATGAAACGTCAATGACGTCTAATATTCTAGGAATTACTTGCGTTTAAGACCTTTGAGAGTTAATAAAAAAAGATTGCTAGTACGAAACTGAAGTTTTGCTCTTTATCCATTATACATTATTCTTTCTCTTTATGTGACCTTAAAAAAAACGAACGATAAATGATAAAATTTATCGCGCCATCGTTTACGTTTATTCTTATTTATCTGTTCAAACGTCGACTAAAAATCAATACGCATATCGTAACATCGGCGCCATTTGCAGATACAAAGCACACATTAGTCTGATCTTGATACTCGATGACATTTTCCATTTCACGATTGTCAAAGGCGATTAAAACTTATCCAATCAGAACACTTGCCAGTCTAGTTATAATAATACAAAAGGTTCGTTTCGCCAAATTGTAATTTCTTTAATAATGGACGCGTCGATACCAGCCACGTGATTCTGACATCTATAATTTTAAGTTCTGTATTGAAACGATAATTAAAACATTAAATTTTCTGTGACGTTTCAACGCGAACAACAGAAACACGAGAGTTTGTCAATTTGTTGTATTTAAAGAATGTGTTTGGAACTCGTCTTCTTAATTCCACACACGGGATCTTTATTATTCCAAACACGGTGCTCATTCTTCCTGAACTTGACTGAAAGAAATACGACTCTTTGTCACAACTGTTGCTTTACAAGTCGAGATTATGTATTATGCAAAATTTTAAACAAATAACTCGTTATTTCATTTCAAATTTTGCATTTAATATTACTTTGTTTATCGTCAACTTATAAAATGAAAATTTGGAATAATATAAAGTGTTTATTACCTATGATAGCGTCTTAAGATTCATAGTGTATCATTTATTTGACGAGTTAAATTTTCGACATTCTGTTAAGACGTGTTCGATTGTTAGAGTCGAGTTGCAGTTTTCGCAACTTTCCTTTCTTTTATCATTTTTCTTACAATCGACGGCCATCATATTCCCGGAATTCGTGTTTATCGTCAGTACGATCCACGTTGATCTTTAAATGAATGGATTTATCTGGGAAAGTACGTCGGTTTGACATGAATTTAAATTATCTGGAATTTGAATGAGTTCAAGAAGATCATTGAAACGTTTCCCAGAAGAATGTTGATAAAATATGTTTACACGATTCGAATTTACACCGGGGTTACACTGGTCCATCACCGATCAAAACACTTGCTCTGAAGAAAAGGAGGATTAGAAAAAATCAAAGATTCTTCGGTGTCCTCGTTTACTTTTATCAATCAATTATATCATCAAAGTAAACGAATGGTAAGTACTGAGATCTGTGACCTCTTGATTATTATAGTTGACGAATGGTAACACTGTTGACCACTAGTAACTAATATCACTAGAGGTATAAAACAGCGACGCGTACAATGCTTTTTTCTATTACACTGGAATTCAAATTTAGCACTTTTAGTCCTTGACAATAATTTTTCTATATAGAAAAGGCGTAAATTAAATATTCTATTTGATATTCCGCAAGGAATAAAATTCTAATTGTGAGAAAGAAATAATTTTACGTTCGACGAAGAAGAACTTTTCTATCGTGGGTAATACCGAGCTAATGGCCACAAATTTAAAATGGTACCGTTAAATACTGGATAAATGTTTTAGTAACAGTTAGTAATAAAATTACCGATTTCAGTAGATCAATTGACTGTAGTTCCCAAGATCATCGTTCTTTGAGCGAAGAGGTCGCTCGGAAACCACTGGTTTTCTACCAGGTCGGTATTTCAGTTCGCATAAGACCAACGTTTTATTTAAATATTTCTAAGATTTTTACTTTCAAGAAACTTATTTAGATACTATCTTTCACGATAAGGCTACATAATACCAGTCGTTTTTATATAAACTATTTTGTATTATTTTCTGAATTCACATTCCTTAAGTAACTAAAGCGCCAGTTGACTGAATTACTATACAGATTATTAAAAAACGGCAAATCTTACAGAATTTTATTCCGTGAATTGTGCAGATTAAGCCCTAAATTTAAGTAATAAAAATGGATACGTTGCCATTGCAATATCGCGTTTCGCTTGCGCGAGAATTTGCTGTCACTGCTACTTGTGCTAATATTTTTGCATTTTATTATCATCAGTTTAACGATTTTGCTATCGTGACATCTTGTGGGAAATTCCTCTTTCTGGTATTCTTGAAACCTGACACGAGTCGATTGATAGTTCTTGCATACTATGCGTATCGATGAAGGATACGCTTCGACCAATAATTAATCGATAGATACATAATTCTTATTAATTTTTAAAAACAGTTATTTATTGAACCTGATTCTACTATAAATGGATATTAATGCTATGAATTTATAAAAATTATATATTTTGTAAGCGTTAAACCAACAACTCCCGAACTCCGGTGAGCAACAGGCAATTATGTGTAACCTCTCGAACTGTTGACAAGGTCTAAATTGAACAATAAAGGAACGTCTACAGACCGCAGACGTTACGTTTAATTTGTGAGGTCAGTTCTCTTATAATAATTTTCCTACATCGCCGCATCCTTTTCATCATTTTAAATATTTCTCCTACAACTTTTCAATTATTTTTAACGAAATCCGTTATCGCAATCGAGCCGTGTACGAACACGAACAATTGCCAAATTCATGGCCCGCGTCGAATAATCTTTCAGCCCGATAATTCGTAACCTAATCGCAGTACAATGATCAAACGAGTCTAGCGAGTTTTCATCTAGTTAATATAAGATATAAATGCTACATCTTGTATAAGTAGTCTATTAAACTCCACGTTACAAAAAATGTTCGGAGGCCAGCGTCACGTACGATGATAAAAAATTTCCCATGAACTCTGTTAATCAATGCTGAAGCACTTAATAGGAGTCGAATGTATCTTGGTTTGTACGATTATGTTCGATCCCACTTTGGCCAAAGCAACCAAGGCCAACGAGCCTACGAAAAAGTCACAAGTTAATACAATCGTCGTTTATCGACTGGTCTTCTGGGAGACCAAACCGATCGACTCCAATTTTTATAAATTTCTCAATGTTTTAATTAACGTTTCGATCCTTGCATCGTTTTGCAGCAGGTCCTTTTCAAGGTACGAAAGACTAATTTAAATCTATGGAGTCGATCAATTTCGTTTCCAAGAGACATAATTATCGGACGTACCTTCGAAAAGCATAAGTGATATTTTTTACGGTGACCTCAGCGACAGGAGGATTTGACCAAAGAGAAAGAGTCGCCCACAGAATTCCCCAGCTTCAATGACAGAACCTCGCTAAAAATGTTGGACGATATCACGGCAAAGGTATGGCGAGTCTTACCTGTGATCGACATACCTCGTAACTGGGTACTCGCATACTGCATGAAATACATCGAGATTTCCGAGGAAATAGAAAAGGCGACCATGCAATGCCAGCACGATGGAATTGATTGGGATTGCACGTTCATTGAATTGGTACAAACTAATTACACTCTACTCCTGTCGTAACTTTAGCGATTATTATATTGAACTATCGTAAAATACGTCGCAATACTTTCCAACGCATCCACCATGTTCTTTCTTTTCAATAATGTAATATCTAGATAATTTCCTTTGTAAAATTTTTAAAAAATTTCAAAGTAAAAGATATCGTCGAAAGGTAACATTAAATTTGCTAAATGTGAACGAAAGAGAATGTACTACGATGTACACAAACTTGTTATTTTAACAATTTGCCTCGTCGATTTACAAAAATATTTTGCTAATCAAAGAGTTGCGTAACAAAGAAAAGAAAAATGATACTTTCTGGCGCTTTTCCATTGAATTTGTGATTTCAAACGAAAACAGTTTGTTTTGGCACAAACCATTAAAAACCAAAGGGAATGGTTTGCCAGAGTTAACTGGAATAAAAACAAGGAAATAAACGACAAGGCAGGCATGTCGACGAGCGCGGTATTTCATAATATGAAAAACAGGAAGACACTGAAAACGTCATCATAAATTACAACTATAATCACGAACACAGTCCCAGAATAAATACAATAGTATTTTTACTCGACCCTTAGTTTGTGCGGTAGAAATATTTTCCAAGTACCACTGCTTTCCAGAAACTTGAGGAAAAATCAACGAAATAAATATTGTTATCTAATTGTAATTTTTATATCAACTTTGTTTCATGCTACTCAACAATCTTATTCGTGTAATATTACAATTTGTGACCAGGGCGGCGGACAAGACGATTTTAACATGGGTAAAATCGTTTCCTCGTTTCAAAATCTTTCCGATCGTGGCTTAAGATCGAAGCTACTTCGTGGAACCGAGATTTGCGGTAAACTCTGGCAAATATACAAACGCGTTCAAGAGAAACGATTAATTCGCATGCGTTTAAGCAGTCACGTGAGTCGATTGATAAGTACAGATAAATATTCTGCTTAAATATTAAACAAGTACTGATAAGCAAAATTGAATACCAATGTTTTACTCTTAAGTAACACAGAATGTTTCACTTTTAATGCTTATTGATAAGTTTTCAATTAAAGGTAAAAAGCAGGAGGAAACGGTACTTAAAAAAACATCGACGCTCGCGTGGTTCGAAAGCTGCTCGAAAACATTCGAAGAAGAAAAAAGAAAGCGAACTGGACGAAGAATTAAAGAAAGCTAGACAAGCTGCTAAGGAAATGAAAGCCATTCGACGATCGCTAATGAACAAAATAACGGAGCTTGAAAATAAAAGTAAATATTCTACCACTGGTATCATTGTTTAAACGAGACTTGTCGACTTTTTAAAAATATCGTAACAAACATTCGATTCGAGTACGATACTGCAGTACGTTGTTTAACCAACTGAAAAAAAAAGGTACATCGGTACCCTTAAAAAATGCATGCGTTAGTAACAAATATAAAAGAAAGGAATCGTCTTATTTGTGCAGTAATTCCATATCGCGATTTTCCAGAACCTTTAACTCCCGAGGAAGAAACTGAACTCGATCGATTACAGTTAACAGTGACGAGAAAACACCGTGCCAATATAGATGAATACCCCATAGCGGAAGATCGATTAGAGTTAACCCGTCTCGAAGAGATCGGGTTCTGTTTATCGCAACAAGCTGCAAAAGCTTGTGAATCTCTTGTTCTCGATGCGGTTAAAAAATTAATATAACTTGATTCTACGATTCGAGACGCTAATTTTTATTCTGTGACTAACTAACAAAATATTATTTATCTTTTATTCGTTATTTGACATTTTAACTACCAATACGTTCGTTATCGAAGTTTAACAACTGTAAAAGTACATTTTCATCGCGCCATTTTAAATTAAGCATTTCTCATTTAATAAACAACTCACATTTCTTCTGTCTGGTCTTTTGGCTGAAGTAGAATTTAATTATAAGCGCATAGATTACTATGGTATCGATTTTATTGTTTTTACAATTTTAACCACCAATACGTTCATTGTCAAAGTTTAACAACTGTAAAAGTACATTTTCATCGCGCCATTTTAAATTAAGTATTTCTCATTTAATAAACAACTCACATTTCTTCTGTCTGGTCCTTTGGCTGAAGTAGAATTTAATTACAAGCGCATAGATTACTATGGTGTCGATTTTATTGTTTTTACAATTTTTGATGAATGACGCAAATGTTTTTGAGAATGTCTTTTATTACATTTAGTTTACGCGTGTCATTATCTTATCGATGAATTACACAATTTAATAAGTAGATAAAATTTTGACAGCAGCCACGAATTACTGTGACCCGTCAACAAAAACTCTTATTCTTAAAATAGTTTCATGATGATAACGCTACTACTAGGTATGATAATTTCATTAGTATTCGAATAATTTATCGAAGATATTACGTGATGTTGATATAGGCATACCGTTGATATTATTGAGAAACGATGATCGTGCTTCTGAAATATCAAGTATAACGAGTAAAGAAAACACCGATGTAAATACAAATGTTGATCAATTAGACACGAGTCTCTTCGAAACATATCCTGTATTGGTTTCGCCAAACTTGGTAAAAAAAATTTCACTACCGATCGTATGCATTGTTTTTATTACTTGAGAATATATTAAAATACATTTTTTATTCGTTACAATAACCACTCGTATAGATATTAAAAATTTGTTTGAAAGACACTGCGTTGCTTGACAAACTGCACGTCAACATTAACGATTGTGACGATTATCCTTGTATGTTTTCGAAAATAATTGAGGACGAATCAATGAAATCCATTTCGTCTATAATGCGAAACGATACATTGGACAATATCAGCCAGGAATTCAAACAGAGTATTCAAGATTGCTTAGTATGGTGGAAGTTGTTCAAACATTTCGATAAAAATGTAAATCCACGCCGCGAACTGGGAAGGTGTCTATTTCAAACGTTTTCATCCGTAAGCGTTTTCAAACAATTCAAGGAAATAATAATAACAACGTGAACAAATTATATACGAGGAAGAGCAGTTTTAAAGTAAAAAAAATCTTTTATATTCTAGAAGTGTAGGGAACCTGTTTTGGATAAAATAAGGTTACTCTTAATTACCACAGAGGCCAGATAATTGAATATTGCCAAAAGAGTATTTGGACCGATAATGCTTATAAAATAAAGTCATATTTAATAACAAAATCAATATATTTTTTGTACGTATAACAATGACAATAGTAATAATATTTACATCTTTCATTTGTCTAATTTACAATAAGGTAAAAGAATAACAAAGTACCTACTATTATTCGTTGAAAAAAACATTTATTTTAATGGATGCAATTTGAATGGTGTGAATATCAAAATAAATAATAAGGAACTGTTTAAAATACATTAAAAATTCTTCGAACTATCTAAAAAAAATATATCAATTGAATACTTAATAAACGATAATTTTATGGCTATTCTATAGCCACATATTAAATTAGATTAATTACATTTCTAAAATGGAACTACAGCTTTGTCATTTTCACAATTTTTCTATCATCATTAGGTTGTGTTCCTCTTATGACACTCTCCTCCTTTACCCATATGTTAAACTTCATACCGCTTTTAGAATGCTGTACAATATTAAATATGCCCATTATCGTGTACAGCATTCCTATCACAATGAAATAACCACCATAGATAATGTACTAGAAAAAAAAATACAAGATACAAAATTAAAAATTCTAAGTAAATACCCAAATGGTTAATCTTACCTGAGATCTCAGAGCTAATCCTAAATTTCCATTTACTACTATAGCTGTTAATACACTCTGTAGTAACAGTGCAAAAAAGGTATTTATGCCAAATATTAAACCATAACTATCCTCTGATATACATTTTGCAACTTCAAAGCTGTAAATTATTCATATAATCTCATACAAAACCTATGGAATTATTTTGTAATAAAAGGAAATAGTTGGATTTAAAATGATTTGTACCTTGCAACAGTAACCATTGTCTGATAAATGATTCCAAATAATATATAAGAAACATATAATAACCAAATACTGTAACTGTATGAAGATAGTACTAGCAATGCACCTTCCACAAATGACATAAGTGATACTATTATATCCCCTAATAAGGACCAATTAAGTGGTACTTTTCCTATACAAAATACAGTGGTTGCACCTAATAATAGAAATCAGAATTATGTCTGTATTTATCAAATATAATTACACAATGGTAATACATGCAATAATACTATATTACATAGAGACTTTTATTTCAACTCAATTTTTATCAAGAATAAATTCTGAACTCAGAATACGTATCTCTCGTTTAGAGAACTACAAGTTTTAGATAAGGAAATATCCATCTAATTATTATTGAGTCATACTGTTGTTACGAACGCGAGCGCGAGATCCTAGATTCGATCGAGGGCAGTACTCGACCGATGGTTTTAAGTATGGTTGGGAGAGAGAAAGGAGTTTCGGACGAACCAGGGGGTCTATACCCTGGGAGCCACGGGGTTAGATTTATAAGGAAAAAGTATGGTTTCACGGACGAACCAGGGGTTCTATACCCTGGGAGCTAAGAGCAATTAATTATTTATGGTGTACATACAGGGTGTTCGGCCACCCCTGGGAAAAATTTTAACGGGAGATTCTAGAGGTCAAAATAAGACGAAAATCAAGAATACTAACTTGTTGATGGAGACTTCGTTAAAAAGTTATTAACGTTTAAAGTTCCGCCCGTACTGAATTTTTTTCTCGAAAATGCGCAAGATTTCGGGGGTATGTCTATTCACCAAAAATGATTGTAATTGATCCCCGCAACCGAAAATAATTTTTCCAGAACGATTTGAAATTTTTTAATTTAATTGTTAATAATTTTTTAACGAAGCCTCTATCAACAAATTGGTATTCTTGATTTTCGTCTTATTTTGGCCTCTAGATTCCCCCATTAAAATTTTTCCCAGGGGTGGCCGAACGCCCTGTATATTGCTTAGCAATGTAAAGTAAAAAATCAAATTGTATTTACAATATTTGCTCACCTATAATGGTATAAAGAGCATCTACAGCTCCATTATAGACATTATCTCCAGAAGAAACTGCAGTTCGCCAAAGTAATTGTATATAACTACTAATTTGCAAAAATCCACAAGTTGAAAAAGCCCACCATAATGACCATTTTACAACATGACCATTTGAATATGCTTGTAAACAGTCTTTCCATAATAAAATATAGGCCTGTCTTACTTTTTGTATCAATAAATTATCTGTTTTAACAGGAGTATACCCAATATGCTGTTCAGGTGTATGTGATATGTGACTTTGTTGTTCCAATGCTATTGTCATGTTACTATTTGTTACCAAAATACGGTTTTCATTCTTTGCATGAAAATAAATAGATTGGCCAACAGAAGGTAAAAAAAATGCCCATATCGTTGCCAATACAATAGCTACAAAATAGAATTTATTTTATGTGAAACAATATAAATCTTTTTAAATAGATTAAGCATATATATTGGTTGGAAATTTAAAATATGCTTAGAATGTAATAATTTGAATAAAACAAACTATTTTCTACCATCTAAAAACATCTAAATTATTATAAAAATATGTATATTTTTGAATGCTTCATATTAATATAAAAAAATTATTACTCTAATTATATAAAAATTTATAGCTGTATAAAAATAAATACCCGATATTGTGATATAATTTTGTTGATGATAATCTAACACATCTAAAGATATTGTTACTTGTGCAACAACACCAGCCAAACAACGTCCAACAAGAAATGCTGCTTTTGTATGGCTGGTTACTTCTTGATAATGCTTCCTGTCGACTTTAGCATAAATATACGTGTAGTATGCTACCTCGGTGGAAAGAAATAATCCATAAAAGAATTCCATAATTTGCATAAGTAAAACATTTTGCCCAAATATAATTAAAAGATAAGTGATAGTTCCAGAAAAGCCACACAAAATAATGATGGGCTTATATCGTACAAAGTCTGTTATTAAGAATATAACAATTAAAGTGGCAAAATAAGAATACGTAGAAATAGGAAAAATTTCTTGATTAACCTGAAAAATTATTGTACTTCTATAAGAAACTTAACGAAATTTAACTATACTGTACGATGCTTAACCCTTTGGCTGCCAGGCCCATCTATGCAGTATATTGCGAAGACTACCATGGCCAAATTTATAAATTGCTTTATACATACCTCAGAGGAGCGATAATCTGAATGCAAACACACAGGACCATTGCACTGACCAATGACAGTTTTTGTATAGGTACGCTGACAGCCAGAGTTAAACTGACAGTATTTACATTTTAAACATATAACAAAACTTGTACTTACTTGTGTATCTGTAAAATTTTTCCACGGGCCGGTTAAATAATCAGTCACAAAAGATTCCGAAGGTCTGAACTCTTTGAAGCATCCAAATACACACAAAATAAATGAAATAGTTATCCACCTCATGTTAATAACGTTTTACATGTGACTCTTCTTTTCTTTCTTGTTCTCGGATTTTGTCCAATTAACATTCTTTAAATATTTTTGTTATATCACATGTTTGTAACAATGAACCGATAACTATTTCACGACAAACGTCCTCACATCACGAGGCCTGAGTAGCGAGTGCTGCAGCACTGCTTCCCCCACTCCTCGCGTAGCAAGAAGGATCGAGCCCCCACCTACATTTTGGTTCAATCAACGCCATTTATTATAATTTCTCAATGCAACTGCATGTGATTTACAGCGTCATCGACGTCAGAGATGCCAGATTGTGCACTACTCACTCTATGCCAAATCACGCGTACGTAAGCTCGTAGAGTTTCGGAGAGTCGACAAAGGTAAACTGACACATGCTCTCTTTCTCGATTCTCCGAAGCTACCCGAAGTAATTTCGAATCGCCTCGTGGGAGTCGAGAGAGCCGCCCAAGTTTGCCTAGTATAGTTCGTTATTTTCAACGTCAGATGGCGCTTATTTATCGACCTCAGGCCCTCTGGTGCTAAAACGCCCAAGTTTATCGAGAAATCCATCTAGCGTGGACGATACGAACTATTCCACGACAAACTTGGGCGGTTTAACTCCAGAGGGTTTGAGGTTGTGGCGACAGGTGCGTTTTCTATGGTGAGGATTCTGGCATCCTTGATCGACGTTACAACAAAAGAAAATGAATGCAGTTGCATACAATAAAGTATGTCACTACTGAAATTGGAATTTATTTAAGAAATTTCCAGTTCATTAAAGAATTAACTACATTGTCGTATTTTTTATTCAATTGTACTGCAATCTTTGCCTACACTTTTGTACTGCACTGTATATATAATGCGTGCAATTGATTGGACAATATTCATAGTTTAATTTTGAACATAGTTGTTCGTGAATGAAATGCGCTTGAAATATACATATTAAACCAAGACTGATCTAAAATTACGTATAAAATGTTACTTTAGACAATACCAGTTTCAGTGGGCAAGTTGAGCGTTATCACGTCGTATAATGTGATCTATTAAAATGTATCGCGCAAATGTAAGCATGAAAATATCTTATCACATCGTGTAAATAGTTAATTATCTATGAATATGTTCTGAACCTTTATTTGAACTAATATAATATATATTATATAGTATTTAATTAAATATAGATTGTATACTTCGTATGTATTGTTATCTAAACAGCTATATTTTTATACATAACCAATCATCACGAATATTAAAGTATAATTTAGATGAAAGCAGTATAATATTTTTAGCAAAATGGTCAACCTCAGAGGGTGAATGCTGAACCAATTCATCAGAATTTAGCCAATGGAAGACAGCCTGCCCCTATAAATACTCCAATGACAGTTTCCGAGCAATTTAGAGAATCATGGCTTACTGCTATCATTGGACTCATTATGTTTGCAACTGGCATGTGTCTTCTATTTTGGAATGAGGTTTGTAGATATTCTAAATCTTATCAAAATGAAAGAATTTGTATTATCAAGGTGCATTTACAATATTACAGGGAAGAGCAGTGAAAGTAGCAAATTCTTTAGATGAAGCTTTACATAATGTAGCAGTATTTCCAAACTCGATAAAATTATTACCTGAGTACGAAGGACGTTTAATTTATTTATCAGGACCAGTGGAAATATCAGAACCATTAACAGAACCTGACTATGGAGTAATTGTTTCAAGTATAAAACTGAAACGAAGAGTTCAGATGTACCAGTGGATCGAGATCGAAGAAGATCAAAGGTAATTTAATAAAGTAAGTAAACAAACAATTCGCCATTTCCTGTATATTAATTATAACAATTATTGAATATCAGTTTCGGCGGGGTGGCAGACGAACACAAGCATTATTATTATACGACAGAATGGAAGGATAAACTTATAGATTCTGACGGTTTTTATATTAGAACTGGTCATGAGAATCCAAAAGAAATGCCCTTTAAAAGTCAAGTACAAATTGCAGACGAAGCTAAAATTGGAGTGTTCACCCTTGGGACTGAATTGAAAAAAAAATTTAATGATTTTATAGAAGTTACCAGCGATGAAAGACCCGAGCGTAAAGATATCAAGATGCATTCTGGTTTATACTATCATAGTTCCGATTTATGGAATCCCCAGGTATAGTTTTAGTATTATTAAATATTTAGCAAATGTTAAAGAATCAATATATTTGTTGATAGGTAGGAGATATACGTATACAATTCTCCTATGCAGGAAAAGGGGGAGAAGTTTACTCTGTAGTTGGTATGTTACAAAAAGGAACTATTGTACCATATCTTACATCTCACGGTGAAGAAATTTTACTACAGAGAAAGCATAAAGTATCTGTAGACCAAATGTTTCATTTAGAACATGTACACAATTACTGGCGTACATGGAGTATCAGGTAAGATACCCCTTATGAAAAAGCGCTTTTTAATATCTTTTAACTTTCTTGAATTTATTACCAAAATATTCTTATTTATTTCAGAGGTCTTGGCTGGTTAGTCTTGTTTTTGGCAGCAACGTGTTTAGCAAATATACTGAGAACAGTAATTTTAAATTCAGCATTCTTATGCGGAATTATTGCGATTGAATCAATAACAATGTCAGTATCCATGTCTATTAGTATGTTAGTGATTGGTTTTGCTTGGGTATGGTATCGACCAGTAATAGGTCTTTGTCTAGCATTAACATCAATTTTACCATTCATCTATTCAACATTAACATCAGGATCTCAATCGCAACAACGTGACACCTACAGAAGATTATGAATTTTAGTTAAGAAATTGCAATTTATTTATGTACATACAATAATTTACAAAAAAAGTTTTCATCGTGCTTTATATATTATTTTTAACTAGTCTTATAACAAGTACAAATCCCCTTATGCTTATATTAATAAAAAATTAAAATCATAGTACATATTTACCATGCTTTTTATTTACATTCTCCTTTGCCTTTCCCATTTATTTCGATTATCCCTTATAACTAATCGCAATATTATTCATGTAATTAATTAGTTATAAACGATTACTAGAATCGATAGGTGTTTCAATATTGCGCTAAAAAGTGACAAACTATAGTATCGCCATCTAATAACGGGATTCGAACTAAAAATTTCGTGCCAGGATCACAGAATGTTAAAGGAGGTATCCGGAGTACAGGTTCCCCCACTCCTCCTACTCCTGGTACGCAGTATCTTGATTATTCATTAATAACTCCTTTTCTGGGATTAAAATATAAACTTTTAGAATTGAAAAATATAGTATAGACCCCTGGCAACATTCAAGAATAGTTTTTATAACCATTCCGCCAGTAATTAAGACGTTATTAACGAATATCGGAAGTCGGCACACTGTTTTGAACGATTTGACCTCACACCTTAGGGATCTATCGCTAATAACTAATTAATTAGAGCAAGGAGCGTAGCAAAATCGGTCCTTGAATGTTGCCAGGGATGTCGACTTGGTTCCCTAATAGCGGAAATATGTGTGTTGTTGTTGAAAACTTGATTATTTATCGATTAAAGCAGACAGTAATACAGCTGTGAATGTGTCGACTTCCGATATTCGTTAATAACGTCTTAATTACGGGTGGAATGGTTATAAAAACTATCCTTGAATCTAGCCAAGGGTTTATACTATATTCTTCAATTCTAAAAGTTCATATTTTAATCCCAGGAAAGGAGTTATTAATGAATAATCAAGGTACTGCGTATCAGGAGTAGAAGGAGTGGGGGAACCTGTACTCCGGATACCTCCTTTAACATTCTGTGATCCTGGCACGAAATTTTTAGTTCGAATCCCGTTATTAGATGGCGATACTATACGTTGTCACCATTTCATGGGGGGCGAGAGGGGATCTGTACTCCGGATAGTACGAATCCCTGATATTAGATGGCGATACTATACGTTGTCACAATTTCGTGGGGGGTGAGGGGACCTGTACTCCGGATACCTCCACTAACATTCTGTGATCCTGGCACGATTTTAGCAGTACGAATCCCTGATATTAGATGGCGATACTATATTTTGTCACTTTTTAGCACAATATCGAAACACCTATCGATTCTAGTAATCGTTTATAACTAATTAATTACATGAATAATATTTGAAATAGTTATGAGGGATTATTGAACTTCAGAATTTATAAAAATTAAGAAATAGTAAAATTAAGAAAAGTGGGGGAAGTTTAAGCCGTGGTTTGAAAAATTAAAAGGGGTGAGCAGGGGGGTGATTAGGCTGGTCTCCAGGCTAAGGGCAAATCATTATAATCTCAAACGGTCATTGGCAAGGAAAGGGATGATTAGAGACGGAAGGTGTGAGTGTGGGCAGGGGGAGGAAAGTGTGGAACGTGTAATGTTTCAGTGTGGCTTGTATAACTTGGAGAAAGAGGAGATGCGAGGGAGGTTGAGGAAGGAAATAGCGAAGGTAGGGGAAGACGTGGTAGGGTTGCTGGCGATGAATAGGACCAGGGTATATAGGGTAATGAAGGGTTTTTTAATAAGATAGGGAAGGATTTGTGAAGAAAGAAAAGAAGATGGATGGAGGAGTCGGGTCGCGAGATGCGAGGAGAGATAGGACGAAGAGGAGAGGAGAGGAGGATGTTCCTAATGAGGTAGAGATAACTAGTAATTAAGACTAGAGATTAAGTTGTTTTATTTTAGTTTTATTTTCCGATTTATTAGGTTAATTTTATCGTTAACTTTAGTTCTAAGCGACGGCTGGGGTTGTGGGAGAGGGAAGGGAAAAGGAAAAGAGGAGGGGAAGGAGTAAGAATTAAAAGAGTAAAAAAGAGGGGAATAACTGAAAATAGAAAATTCAGAAAGAAAACGAAAAATGGTGTTATTACAGAGAAATAGAAAAATAGAAATATTAATTGAAGTATAAGGAATAGATATTTAATCTTCGGATAGAACCGTTTGAAAGTCTTATTACTGAAGGAAAATTTAGGTAAAAGAATTCATATTTTTTATTCAAGCTAATTATAAATAAATAAACAAATATAAATTAACATGCTATAAATAACAACTAGGTATATTTACTGTAACATAAGAAATATCAATATACAATAAAGATTGGTTTATACTTAATTTGTCAATATACAGTATTTTCTAATGTATTTAAATGTTATTTAATGCGGAATTAAGAAATTTCAATCATCGAATTGAAAGTTTTAATATTAGTTTACTTAAATGTTAAATAATAATTCTTGCATATGCTGTACTTTGGTTGCAAGTTGCTGTGTACACAAAATTCTATTGTTGTACTTTTTAATGAAGCTATACATCATTTTTGGAAAGCTATAATTACAAGTAGTTAAAATATTGAATGCAGAAGAGTGGAAGTAATAACTGTAGATACACGCAAGTAGGTAAGTATGAAGCCGCAGATTGCAGAGAATGCTTTCGTTTGCCAAATTGTGAAACGCATAAATCTTCACAGTCCTCGTTTTCGCATATATCGCAAAGTGTTGCTTTCTGTGGTTCATAAAATACTCTTGCTCTTCTTGCTGAAAATATAAAAAGAAATTATTCAAATATTAAAGAAGTAAATGTTATAAATTAACAATCTTTGTTTAGCAGTCGAATAACTTACATGAATCATAATAGTCATATATGGAAACTGGTACTGGTTTCTGTTTTGCTACTTTGTGCGTTCTGAATGCAGATACTGTGGGGCAATATTCTTGTCTGTCCATCTGTAATTTCAAATTTTGATGTTTAAAAACGACGTACCTACGTTAATTTTTCTTCGTACAAGAAATTTGTATGTTTTGATATATTCTATATTTTTTAATCACTATGTATTTTTGTTCCATATACCTTGTCAAAATATAATATTACTACTGTATCTCCATTTTTCGTTTCTACGCGTTTCACGTTTTGCGATACCTCGAGACTAGGTAGCGAATCTCTATCCACCGTAAAACCAGACGGCAAACTAACTTCCATCACAACCATATTACTTTCATTTGCTTCTTTAGTTGGGACAAATCTATTACAAAAAAAGCAACGTATTAAGTAAATAACATAATTGTAAGCGATATTTTCGAAATTTTAAATAAACTGTAACATACCCAGAACAAATAGAAAGTTGTAAGTGATTGGCATTGGAGTTTTTATCAACTTGAGGGTCTAATGTAAAGAGCGGCCATGCTCCAGTTACGTTCAAATTATATTGAAATGAAATTTGAACTAAAGCGAATCCATTTCCAACGGCTGTTATATTAACCAACCGTACTTTTCTAGGTAACTAAAGATTAAGAAATATTAGGAATATTATTTAGTACAAAGCGCATAATTTATACTTACGACTTGTTTCTGAAGTATCATAGAATTATCGGGATTTATATTCATATGACTCTGTCCACCACCTTCGTACATGAACGTTATCGATATCGAATTATTCTTTGATGCTAGTTTTTCACCTAATTTTGCTAAGGCTTGTATTCCAATTACTGTATCCTAGAAATTGTATTAATGA
This sequence comes from Colletes latitarsis, assembly GCF_051014445.1. Taxonomy (NCBI): domain Eukaryota; kingdom Metazoa; phylum Arthropoda; class Insecta; order Hymenoptera; family Colletidae; genus Colletes; species Colletes latitarsis. The sequence goes on along the minus strand of NC_135135.1, from coordinate 18,135,884 downwards.
ATTATTCGAGCATTATATTTGTATCATTTGGTATTTGTTGTTATAATATTCACCTGCGTAGATGCAAAACCACCTTCAGCATTTCTCTGTTTTACAAGCCATTTCATTATAGGTATAGAATCAGTGACGGCATTACGTCTTAAATAAGTCAACAAAGTGTAGGATGTCATTTCGACGTCAACGGGTCGTGGTAAGGAATACCATGGATTTTTATCGTCTTTTGGAATAGGTTTACTCCACCATTTAAGATCTTCTTTCGTTATGGCCTTAGATTCTAATAAGTTAAATGCGGTGTTCTCGTATGGATGTTTTGCCAAATTTAAGGCATATGTGCAGATACTCAAAGCATACGTATCATCTAGGTCATTCATATTACGGATAATGTAATCAATTCCTTTATTTATTGTATTTCTGTATTTTCCGTTATTATTCTGTAAAAGAAATGAAAAAAATTGATATCGAGTTTATTATTTCCATAATCTTAAATTAATATTAATTGAACTTACCGTATTTTCTAGAAAAGCAATAAGAGTAAACGCTGTCAACGCAAGACCTTTTGCAGCTCCACCTTGCATGTCGCGATGACTGACCTTCCCTACTTCCGGAAAGCTTCCATTTGGAGCCTGATTATTCGCTAACCACTGAAAAGCTTCATCTATTATTCTATTTTCAATTGGAATGTATTCTACAGCCTGATTAAAAGCCTTTGCTACAAAAGCAGTAAGCCTAATGAAAAACAGAGTTATAATATAATGAAAGATATTGTAATATTTATGAACATAACAAGTAAACAGGTAAGCATACCATGTACTTCCATTACTATCTGACATGCCAAATGCACTAAACGACCCATCATCGTGCCTGTAAGTCAACTCCCGTTGATAGCCTATTTCCATATACTTTAAAGCTTTACCCTGCACTGCTTGCGTTAATTGATTTGTATTCTGAAAATTAATTTTTACACTAATTGATTTTTTATCAGTAAACAAATTATACATTTTGTTCTCTTTTTGCATTATAGATTCACTTACTTTCAGATAATTTAATATCATTATGTTTGGAACAAAATTCAACATATTCTGTTCTCCGCAACCGAACGGTATCTTAATTAAATTTGCCAAATTTAGAATACTTGGCCCCAAAATATCGCCTAATAGAAATATTATTTAACGATCAACGCTTTCCGCTTGTAATTGAATTAAAATTACAAACAAATATATAATAGTTAATTTATTACAATTACAAATTTTAATAGTGAGAGGCCTTACCTACTGCAGAGATTTCAACATGTTCAGAACCTGGTACAACATTTTTAGGTATATCAATTGTAAAATTGGTTGATACGGTGGCGGCACTTCTAAGATCCAAGAAAGATGCTTTGTTTACATACTGTGTTTCCCCTTCAGCCTATGTATATATATACATATATATAGGTGTGTGTGTATGAATATTAATAAACAAAAATTAAATGTTATTTTCGATCAACAATAGATAAAACAATATGAAACACGTTACTTTAACAAACAGTTTATGTTCAACACTATCGCCAGCTAATACACTATTTGCGGTTGCTTTGATTGTAATGTATCCCAAATCTCTTGGAATTATCATGAAAGATACACTAGCACTAGAATTAGCTTTCACGTCTACTTTCTTTTTACGGTACAACTCCAATTCTGAAATATTTAAATACGATTTACGCCTGTTTTATAACATAAATTCTACAAGTTATTTTTAATTATAAAATTTGTCTATTTAAATCTTACTTGGTACATCGTGAACTTCGTTGGAAATTTCTGCAAAATCGAATTGGCCCTCGTGTGTTAGCAAAACTTCAGCCGTTACACTTTTGCTCATGTAATTAAATACTATGATTTGTATTGCAACAATTTCTCCTCGAATTACAGAGTAAGGGAGATCCATAGCAATAAAAAATGGCCTAAAAACCTTTAACTGTAAAGAGATCAATTTCTCTTGTTATATTTGGTATTACATAAATTCACATTATTATCTGTAATTATCTTTAGCATATCATTTTGTAATTACCTTTCGCGGCTCTTCTATAAGACCTAGTCCATGAACGTCATTTACAGAAAATGCAGTTAGCACCCACGATGTGATTGAATCAGGTACATTTCTTTTCAGTTCGTTCTTTCCGTCATACCTAGTTTTAACGTGTATACTTATTTGTTTGTTGAAATTAAATTTTTTTTTATATTTAGAAGCCATACGATTTATAGCAAACATACAATTTAACTTATTAAAAAAGGAAATTTATATATCGTAATTAATCTAAAAGAGTTGTCTAATATTATAAGAAATTAATGTAGAAATTTGCTATTACCGCAATAAATCTGTTCATAAACAAATTCTACACATAAAATCATGTTGATAATAGTCATATTTTACAGAAATTCAATCACCTTATCAAAACTAAGCAATTTACTTTATAACAGTATGCAAGAATGAATGATTGAAAATACGATATAAAATTATGATGCAATGTAAAATGCAAAGAAAATAGCAACGATATGTTATATATAATCGCTGACTATGTGTACCAGTCATATTATAAACACCCAAAACAACATCCCAGAGCTATAATTTACACAGAAACGTTCTGTACAAAACAAAGCGATAATTACATAAACGTTATTTATTAAAGTACTTACTTAAAGCGTGTATATAAAGCTTTGTAAACTGAAAGTATATAAGATAAATACCCTGAAGAGAAGTTTGTAAAAAGCCAGGTGTTTAAAATGTCATGCATTAGGAAAACACGGGGCTTATTCCAGACAGGAGGTGGGATGCGAGAGAAGGCATAAGGACCTGCCAGTGGTGGTCTTGTTGCTAGTTTGTGCGTAACAGGTGGACCAAGGTCTGGTCGAAGTGTGGATGCCCCATGAGGCGAGCCTGTTATTCTACCATCCAGTATTCCCGGTTGTCCTGCAATCCAATTCTATATATTGTAATTATATCAAATCGACCAACGAAAAATCGAAGAATAATATAACGCTACTAGAAAAATATATTTCTCGTTAAACTCTATTCAGAATACGTTAAGAAGATAAATTTGTTCTGTGATTTTTATAACTTTTAGGAATGAACAATAGTGATTTCTACTTTTTAGTATTATTAGGAGAGTAAATTGCAGAGAGAAAAAATGAATTGTAATAAAGCCGTTACCTTGTAGCGTTAGTTACGTAAAGCTAAACACATATTCTCCACCTAATAAATATCGATAATTTAATTTAAAAAACAGTAAAACATAGTACAATACGTGATTTCAAATGGTTAGTACGTAGTATTAGAGTAATATTTCTATGTACTTAACAAGTTATACATTAACAAATATTATTAGCAGGTAAAAATTTCAATGGCATTACCCAGCATCAAGCGTTTGCCAAAGCCAAGTTTCAGGAAAATTCTTGCGTATTTTCATCTTCTCTGATGGCAATACAATTGAACTTGAACTTCCAACAGCAGTTGAAAAGGCGCCCTCTAAACCAGATCTGTAGTATACTATACAGACATAAGCTTTGTTAAATGATAAATACCTTGTCTGATCAGTTCAAGAACTGATAGTAACTATTATATGGAATGCTGGGCTTGGGGATATTACTTTCATGCTACGTTATGATGAGTCAAAAAATTATGGACTATGTTACTACATCAGAAAAATCTTCAGGATCACGTATAATGGAGAGTGTAAATTAATATTAGTAACCAACTTAATAAGCCAAGTAAAAACTTGTTTGAGTTTACTTACGAATTGCAACATTTTCATGAACATATCCATTTGTTATTATAATAGCACCGCTCTCCTAATAAATAAATATACAGATCAACATTTTTAGCAAAAAAATAGATAAAATATTAACAAAAAAATACTGATTTATTTACGCTAAACGCTTCCTTCGCTGTAGCCGATCCAGGGCTCCATAGATATCGATCAAAAATTGAGTCAATGTACGGTGATTTCTGTACTATATCATATGATTTCAACTCTTTGTATACTTGTTCCTGCACATAATCAAAATACGTTACAACGATTGATACTTTCGGTAAGACATAAATTCATGAAATCGTTAAAAAATGACTTACGAACGAAATATCGTTACCAGACTTAAGCAAAATAGATCTCTGATCCACACCTAATAGTCCAACATATGAATTCGGTTTTGTAGTAATAATTAAATTGACTTTTTCTCCTGGCTCAACTTCTTCAGGTGCTACTTCAATGTCAACCTTACATAACAAGTATAAAATCAATAATCACATTCATTAATTATGTTTTATTGTTATTCAATTGTTTAGATTAACTTACAAAATTCTGAAGTATTCCTTCGAGTTCAACATCCAGAGCATCTGCAATAATTTCTCCATCATTTCCTACATAATATACAATAACATGTACAGTAGGAGCCATAACATATGTTGCCAAAAACCTGAAATAAAAAATTTATTTATTATTCCAGACTATGCAAGTAATTAAGAAAGAAATTAAATAATTTTATGTTTAAAAATTCATAAATATTTACTTAAATGTTGTCGTATATTTATTTTGTACATATATTGAACCAGCATCTAATATGTCACCGCGCCCAAATATTTCGTAACTAATATATTTCAGCGGTACAGTGGAATTTACTTCCATTTCGATGTCTTGATTGACCTTAGATGGAAATAACACTTTTAATATCAATATTAATATACAGATTGACCTTAACTTTTTTATGTAAAAAGCATTCTTTGAGATTTAATAATAACGAAACATAACGCATACACCCTGTATATAAAGAAATTAAAAAATCATACCATGGGGTTTTCAGTTTTTAAAATAACTTGTATATATTCATTATTCAGAGACATGGCTTGGTTTGTAGAGGGAAACCACTCGTGAAGATTCAGATATTGTGCCTATTTGTAACAATGTTTTTTTATTAAATAACATTAATTTATAGTTTATTAATCACTGTTAACAGTACTTCTATTATTTATAATAATAGTTTTACCTCGATATTTAAGGGAAGCGAAATATTATCTTTGCTTTTCGGTGGATAGAAATCTAATTTTACCATTCCATTTTCATCCAAGATACCGGTAATATTGGTATATGCAGATTGATTATAAGTGTACCCATACATTATCGTAACAGGATTTATTTTATCCCGAACCGGTGTTCCATCGTGGTATGTTAATTTTATCTATAAAATGTTTGTTTTCATAAAACAACCTTATACGAAAATTTAAATTTATTCGATTAAAATTATTTTGTGCACGTACGAACGCTGTATACTTCAAATTAGGTTTATAATATTCTGATGTTTTTATCAAGTCCATCGTATATTTATACTTATGTAATGTTATTTGCATAGAAGTATTTTGTCTTCTACCAGTTAAAGATTCCTCGACTACAACATCAATCATAACTGGCCTTTCATAGTCATCTGTTAATCTATAGAAAATATATACCGTGTTAAGATATATACTTGCATAACAAAATTATGAATATTATACAGGGCGTTCGGCCATCCCTGGGAAAAATTTTAATGGGAGATTCTAGAGGCCAAAATAAGTCGAAAATCAAGAATACCAATTTGTTGATGGAGGCTTCGTTAAAAAGTTATTAACGTTTAAAGTTCCGCCCGTACTGAATTTTTTTCTCGAAAATGCGCAAGATTTCGGGGGTATGTCTATTCACCAAAAATGATTGTAATTGACCCTCGCAACCGAAAATAATTTTCCCAGAAAGATTTGAAATTTTTAAATTTTGTCGAAAAATTTCACACCTTCTCGAATTTTTTTCTCGAAAGTGGGTAGGATTTCGGGGGTATGTCTATTCACCAACAATGATTGTAATTGATCTCCGCAACCGAAAATAATTTTTCCAGAACAATTTGAAATTTTTGAATTTAATTGTTAATAACTTTTTAACGAAGCCTCCATCAACAAATTGGTATTCTTGATTTTCGTCTTATTTTGGCCTCTAGAATCCCCCATTAAAATTTTTCCCAGGATTAGCCGAACACCCTGTATTATGCAATAACACATACTTAAGTTCAGATTGAATGTCAAAATCGACCGTCACTTTCCCGTCGATAGGAATTACTTTCCGTACAGGTTGTTGATAAATTGGTTGAATAACACCAGAAAAAATATCAGGATAAGCTGTAATTGTTACCTCACCTTTCACTGGCTTGCCATAAGTATACCTAAATGATTTGCACTTTAAAATGAATAATTTTGGTCAAATTTTTAATGGGAATATTAAGATATGAACATTAAATAACATCAAAATCTCTGCTACAGATGTGGAGAATAGGAATTCTAGATACAATCTTTCACGTGTTTCTAAACATCTCAAATAAAAGGATACAAATTTATCTAATTGCTAAGATTTGCTTACTTGGCATAAATTGTTGCAACAATTTTCGAGTCTTTGAATGTAAAATGTTTAGGGGCATCAATAGTTATTTCAAAATTGGGAAGGACGTATTCAGCAACTTCAAAATCTTTTTCAAAAATTTGATCACCGATATTGGCAGTGATTTTCCAAGTACCTAAAACTGGTGATTCAGATAATTCAATTTCTCCATTAAAGATACCATGTGTTACAGGTGGGCGGATCCACTGTTTAATTCTATTTCCTTTTCCATCCTATACAAATTTTATACATAGTATATAATGCAGTGTTATAAGCAAAGTAAATTAAACAAACTAGTTTAATTTAATGCCATTTATCCAAATATATTTACCATAATGTAAATATCTATTAATCTTGCGAGTGTAGGTTTAAGTCTAGAATTCAACAAAATGCATCTAAACATGACCTTGTTGCCAGGTTTATAAATTGCTCTATCAGTTTGAATGAAAACAGAGTAACTTTTATGAATGTATTCAACTGGTTTAGAATCTGAAAATTCGATTCCTGATAGGCCACGCGCGATTAATTGGTACTTGCCAGGTACAATATCGCCAATCTAAAATTTTAAAGATAATTGGTAAATGGAAACTACTTTTATTATGAAGAAATGTCCAAAATGTTAAACGAATTTACCTCTAGCTGTATCGTTCTTGTAAAATACGGCTGTACGCGTGTAATTTGTGAAACATTGAATGTATCTCCATTATCAAGAAATCCATTCAATTCTATGTATATTGTTGATGTTGTTGATATACCAGTAGTACTAACTGCTACGTGATATTCTGAATTAGGTCTAACCACTTTTGGAGCAATTATACTATAATACCTTTCAAAATTAAAGAAGTATTTCTTTATGAAACAATGATGAAGATAATAACATAATACCTAATATTTGATACTTAAAATATTAATCTATTAAAATAAATAAAACAAATGTATGTATGTGAGTATATACTTACGGTTCTGCAAGTATGTTTGTTATTATGCAGGATAGAAAAAAAAAATGAAACCACTGCCAATTCATTTTTATGGCTTCTGTAAAATACATATTGATGTAATTAATTCATATAAAAATATTTACTCTACATTCGTCCCTGCCATACTAATATAATATAACTATAATTTTGTAACTTTTACTTCACAATAATTTAATTTATAAATAAATAAATAATGTATAAATAAATTAAATTATAAATGATTAGTATACTAATTCATTTACCATATAATAATATTGCGATAATATACAACATATTATATAATAATTGTATGGTACACAATTATTGTCTATTATACAACGAAAGATGTCGAAATAAGATAATCTAAGATATACGATGCATGTAAATGGCAATTATTTTGTCGCATGATTATGTTCTACGAAATTCTCTTGAACATTATAAATTTTCAAACTCGTTTCTTCATCATCGCTTAAACATTATACATACATATATCGGCTCCTCGATGTACGCGGCAAATATATTTCAGACCGATCAAATTTATTAGTAGAAACGAAAAATCCGTTTATGTTACAAATTGTTTATTTTACATTTATTTTATTAATATCAAGAAGAATTTCTATCTTGTTGGCTAAAAAAAATAGGTCATATTTAGTCAATTTTTGTTGTTCAAACTATTCAATAGATTATTTTTTTAAATCTATTTTAAACATTTCTAAATTCTAAAAAGTAATTAATCTTTCCTCAACTAAACTTGACTACAGTCATTTACCATTACCTATAGTACAGCAATTGCATAATAACTTTTGTTAAAATTTTAACACCAAAAGCAGGTAAATATTTTATCGATCGCATATAAATAACCATTATTGACCGCGTAAAACGATACCTGCATAAATTGGGGGACCAATTTTTGTCATAAACAGAACAAAATGTGAAATGTTGCTAATAACCCCATAAGGGTTCCATAGTATTAATAATAAAAAAAAACTTGTTTTACGCTATGAATTTATATGGACAATAGTACATCATGCACGGTGAACACCTACGAGCGTTCAATTATACAATTGTATTATGATTTAAATACATCGTATTGTTATCCAACCATTATGCAACGATAAATTTATTTTTTTGTTTATAATTCCTAGAAACATTTGTTACGTATAGTACAACATTGCAATTTGATATTATGTAATTACAAGCCTTGCAGAAAAGTTTGCGAGACATCGTATCTTCGTCATATTTGGTCATCAATGAATCAACGATTATAACACTCGATCGTTTTTTACATCAACAATAGGCGATTAAACGATATTTAGGATTCTTTTTAAATCGTTATTTTTTGTATATTAATAATGAAATAATTCCTTTTTGTAATATAATATGAAATATTGCAAATTATGTACAAGACTATTTTTAAATTAAGCAACTGTTACAAATAAGAAAAAATTTGTAATATAAGAGACTCAGAATATATTAAAAAATTTATGATGTTCAAAATCGACTGCAATATTATTAGATTTTCATTCAACGCGTTTGAAATAATTACCACCGATTATTCCAAAACATGTTTTACTAGTAATTTCATGATATTATCAATTCTTTAATTATTTATTTCAATTCTTTTTGCTGGACGTATAAAAATAGATATTAATGTATTACTTTTTAAGTAAAAAATATTACTTTAAGCGAGAAATAAATTAGTTAATGGTTAGTTTTGAAAATCGTCTGGTCAGTGGAATGTGCTTGTTAATTAGAAAGTAGCACGACAGAAGTTTACATTCTGCCAGTTCTCAAATCCCGATTTGCCGTTAAGATTCGTGTCGATTTTCTAATAAAACTGTAAATTCAGAAAATATCAACTATCCCGTGGCCAATTAAAAAAGAAAAAGTTTCCGGTGATCTGTTATTTTTTTATTATGCGTATCCTCGGCAATAATTCGAACTCAATTCTCGACTTGTATATAATGCGAAGATCAACGGTAAGTCGCGTCATCTCGCAAAATAATCATGGACGATGACTCACCTCGTCAAACAACCTGTTTCGTGATATGTTTTAGGACGTCGTGTGTCAGTTTCGCTGGTCGCATGCGACCGCGAGTTGTACTTTTCTTTCGAAAAATTGCAGATAGAAATATAAAACGTGAAGTCACTAAACTTTCGATGCAACAGTTAGACGAATACTAACGAATACCACCAATCATCCATCCAAGAAACCGAGCAGCGCACGGTTTCCCTTCCTCCTGCCTGTTTGCTTCTACTGTATCTGTCACGCTTTTACCGTTACAGAAGTAACAAACCAGTGGAGTACCACTGCTGTAAACTCCGGCTGTTAGTTTGCACGGATTTCTACAAATTAATTCCAATGCACAACTTACAATTAAACCTATGCCAACGATTACGCACGATGTCATCATCTTTAATTTACAATTTGTTGAGATTGTACAGTATTACTTTGCATTGACAATGAAACGAGAAAATACATATGTATTTAAAATGTATTTATATACATTTATAAATACTTTACAGTAACAACATTGCGTCGTCGGATTTTTTAATAATATACAACAATTCCTGTTGTAAAACTTATTGAAATTTCGACATTTTCAACATTTTATTAAATCTACTGTACGTTACTGGATTTTAGTGGAATCTTCATATTTTTCAATGCACTAAAAGTCTTAGTAAAAAAAAACATGCTAGCTTACGATAAAAAGCAGATCTTTTCTATTTGTCATTGTTAGAAAAATAAATTTTTTACCAATTAACAAGTAATAATCCATTGATTTTTGTACGAAATATTAAAAGACTTGTAAACCACTGGCTGTGTATTCTTAATACCAAAAAAGTCGTTCGCCGGATCTCATGGTCAGTTTTCGCGTAAACATCTGACATAGTTTAATGTGTGTCATACTTAACGATGTATTATTAAAGAAAGCTGTCATATAATTCTTAATATATGCTTAGTACCTACCCAAATTTTCATATTATTAAATAATGAATATTTTCCTGATACACCCATGTTATAAATAGATCGTTAAATGCCTTATTATCATGAACGTTTGATTTTTTACACACACATCATAGAATAATAATATTAATAATAAAATAGTAATAAATAAAATATTGTTTCGCAGAAAGATTAGATTTTAATTTATAGAAGTAACGTTTAATAATGCGTAAAATATGTGACATATTTAAACAGATTGACAATGATGTCAACGCCCGTGTGTAACATGATTAAAGTAGTTTTCAATCAAATTTGTTATGAATATATAGGAGAATTGCGTTATATCGCTTCGTAATATATTGTTGCTTGTTCGACTTCTCCTTCGCATGTGTTTCTACGTATGTATGCATTTACTTACATGATTGCCGCTTTCTCAATGCAGGAGTATGAACTCGACGATGCAACGACATAAATGTCAGACAGCAGACTGGTTCCCTCAGGAAATTGCCCCTCCACTTACACACACTAATGCATAGCTTCAAGGAGTTGAGAAAGAAGGCGAATATCTCTTTGTCACTTTCAAAACACTCCCGGTTGAGTTGTCAAAAAACGGCATACGATTTTCGCTGACTCGCTTACCTTTGTAATCAGTAAACTTTGCTACTTTTTAAATAACGTTGTGTTGTTTCGCGCCTACGTAAACTATTACCGGAGTATCCTAGCCATCTGCTACACAACTATTACTGAAAATGTGGGATCTTCTCTCTTAGGATTAATGTATCATACAGGCATAAATCGAAAACTTTTTAACCGTTTTTCGATTCAAGGCTTCGTTACCGAGATATAAGGCTTGAAATTTATATGCAGACGAGCGCGCGACTGCATGCGACCACACACTAAACCCCAAAAGCATTGATCGATATGCACCACGTTCGAGAATCGGAATCGATATTATAACTATTTTCAATCCAAATTTTGGTCGTTAGAGGCACTTACTCATAACTAGGAAAATCTAGTTCAACTTTCCTTACTTATCACTATTAAAATTCTGAAAGATACCTATCTATGATAATTATTATACCTATGGTTGAAATTCTCCACGTGCTTCACCGTGAGGTGAAGAAATGTTTTGAACTGTCTATAGTCTGTGCTATGCATGTGTATTCTACAGTGTTACAAGACCGGGCACTGGGTAGCGTGTATCGTTTAAATTATACGCAAGGTCTTTCATATTTTTAAACGGTACAAAAATGTTGATTGAGCCGAAATTAACAAACACGTCTGAAAATTTCGGTAAACCGCCCGAAAAGCAAAATCCTGTAAGTATCGATATTTTTAAATTAACCTCAAGTTTTGGTTTTTTGGAAATGTTAAGTCGAACTAAATTATTTGGTATATTTTAGTTACTGCAGAGTTTAGGTTCTCCACATGTAGATTCCTTTAATTATATGTTAGAAGATGGCCTCTCTGAGGCCGTTCGGGATAATCCACATGTTTATATTTATCTTCCAAATGGAGACAAAGTTGCCCTGTGGGTCGATGATGTATCTATTCATCAACCTACTGTTCCAACTGGTACAATCGGAGTAAAAAGTTATAAGATTTATCCTAGTGAATGTCGACAGCGAGGATATACTTATAAAGGAAAGATAACAGCTAAATTGGGTTGGTCCATCAATGACAAAATACAAGAGGCTCTAGAACGAGATTTAGGAGAAATACCGATTATGATTAAGGTATGAAACAATGTCCTATGAACCAGCAAAATGTTAATGAACACAGCATAGCATGATAGCATCAACACAGGGAGATTTTACTCAGGCACTAACTAAAATTCATATTTTATATTGTAGTCTAATCGATGTCATTTGAGTAAAATGAATCCAAAAGAGTTAGTTAGTCATGGAGAACATGAACAAGAGTGGGGTGGATACTTTATAGTCAAAGGACTCGAAAGAATTATAAGAATGCTATTAATGACAAGAAGAAATTATCCTATTGCTATTAGAAGATCAGGATGGAAAGCTCGTGGTATTCAATTTAGTGATCTTGGTTTACTTCTAAGATGTGTACGTGATGATAACACTGCAACTGTATGTATTTTGTATACTAAAACATCTAATATTTTCTACAATTTAAACTATGATACTATAAAACTATATATTTTACAGAATAATACATTACATTATGTAACTGATGGTTCTGCAAAGTTAATGTTCACATATAAGAAGATACTATACTATGTTCCTCTGATTCTGATGTTAAAGTGTTTGGTCGATGTCTCTGACATTTTTATTTATAACGCATTAACAGCTACTTGTGAGGATGACCTGTATTATAAAGGTTGTATCCTAAATATGCTACGAGCGATACACATGCAAGATTTACATAGTCACGAAGAATGCAAAACTTACATAGGAAGGATGTTTAGAATAAAGTTTTCCGAATTGCCTCAAGATGCTACAGACATCGATGTTTGTGATTTTATTATTAAGTAAGTTTAATAAACATAGTAAATACAGTAGTGGCCACTTAGGTGTCCGCAGTTATCCCCACCAATTCTTGGAAGCCAAGCGGCTTCGACATCGAGCGTATCGACCGTAACTTGACGCCGGTCGTTATTGATAAATTGTATATATGTAGGTATATGGTTTCGGGTACCAGCTATTGTATCTCACTCGCACTTATCCTCTTTCCTTATCTCCGTTAAATTCTGAGAAATAACCATGCCCACTTAAGTGACTGCGGCCAGTCCCAAGCGCGGACATTTAAGTGGGCACTACTGTACATGTTGTTCTATATGGTTCATATATATTATTTTCAGGCACTGCATAGCGATTCACCTTAACGAACCATTGGATAAATTTTATTTACTTGTTTTTATGACAAAAAAACTATTTGCTCTTGCAAATAATAAGTGTGCTGTCGAAGGAGCTGATGCTGTAATGATGCAGGAATGCCTACTCGGTGGACATTTGTATTTACAAGTACTGAAAGAAAAGCTATATGCTTGGCTAATTGGTCTTAAAATAGGTATCTTAAAGCGCGCGAGAAGTGCGGGTAATAGATACATTTTAAGCGTGCGTAAGTATTTAAAATCCTAATCTACGGGTTTTTCATATTCTGGACGTTAAATAAAATTATTTTTTTTTTATCGGTACAGAGGAAATGTTAAACGTAATGAAACATGGAAACTCAATTGAATCGCAGATGGAAAATTTCATATCGACTGGAAATTTAAAGTCGCCAACTGGTTTAGGACTGATGCAAAATACAGGTCTTACGATTATCGCTGAAAATATTAACAGAATGCGTTATATGAGCCATTTTCGTGCAATACATAGAGGTTCCTTCTTTCAAGAAATGAGGACTACCGAAGCTAGACAGTTATTGCCAGACGCATGGGGTAATAGTTTATTTATTTGAATCATGTTTGAAATGAATTCGGGAAAGTAAAATTTTACTATGTTAATATAGAAATAATTAATGATAATTTATTAATTATTAAAATATAGGTTTTATTTGCCCGGTACATACGCCCGATGGTGCACCTTGTGGCCTTCTAAATCATTTAACAATGAATTGCATCATTACAAAACACCCAGATCCAAAATTAAAATCCAACATTCCTGTTATATTAATGGACCTTGGAATGATTCCATTATTGATTGCTGACAATTGGAAAGACTCATATGTTGTAATATTAGATGGAAAGTTGATTGGACTAATAGGTGACAATATAATTGCTAGAGTGACGGACAAATTGAGATTACTTAAAATAAAAGGGAAAGAGGTAATGATATCATGAATTTTTTCGATCGAGTAATTAATTTAGATTGTGTTCTTAAATTGTTTTTAGATCCCGTACACGATGGAAATAGCAGTGGTGCCGAAGAAGAATGTCCCAGCCCAGTATCCAGGATTATATTTGTTTACGAATCCAGCTCGTATGATGAGACCAGTAATGAATTTGGCTGCTAAAAAAATTGAATATATAGGAACGTTTGAACAAATTTATTTAGATATCTGCGTGACGCCCGAGGAAGCCTACGATGGAGTAATATATCATTTCCTCTTATGCCTTTTACATATTACTCTTCACATTCCCATTCAATTTATTATTACAGTTGACGTCGCACCAGGAATTGTCAAAAACGGCTTTCTTAAGCAATTTAGCAAATCTCATCCCAATGCCAGACTGTAATCAAAGTCCACGAAATATGTATCAGTGTCAAGTGAGATATTTTACAAATTTTCTTTTACTTGAGAATTTTGTGGAAATTTAATTTCGCTATTTTTCAGATGGGTAAACAAACAATGGGTACTCCGTGTCATACGTGGCAATTACAATCCGAAACTAAATTATATAGATTACAAACACCTGCAACGCCATTCTTTCGACCTGTACATTATGACAAAATTAATCTTGATGATTTTCCTATGGGTACTAATGCAATAGTTGCTGTTATTTCTTATACAGTGAGTAAAAAATGAAGTAAAATATAGAATGTCAAAGTATGTATTTATGTAATATGATATGTACATTTATAGGGATACGATATGGAAGACGCGATGATTATAAATAAAGCAGCGTACGATAGAGGTTTCGCACATGGAACGATTTACAAATCCGAATTTGTGGATTTGGCAGATCAAAAAAGTTATTTTGCACGAAATCCAGATAAACCTGAACTTGCAGAAAAATTGGACGCTGACGGTCTTCCTATGATAGGTACTGTTATTAAGGAAGGTGATATCTACTATTGGTGAGTTATTTATAATATCTTCGACATTTCGTGCAAAAATTGTTAATTCATTTTATGTTAAATGTTAACACCTGAACAGTTATTATGATGCTGATCAATCAACGTATATTACTGGTAAATATCATGGCAAAGAGGATGCTCATGTTGACAATGTAAAACTCTGTGGCACTTTGCATGCCCATATTCCACGTAGAGCTTGCATTACCTTTCGCATTACCGTTAGTAATATAATTTTGTAACATCTTGTAAGCCAATGCATGTTACAGTTACTAATTGATATTTAACATTTAGCGTAATCCAAGCGTTGGAGATAAATTTGCTTCAAGAGCAGGTCAAAAAGGTATTTGCTCGCAAAAGTGGCCAGCGGAGGATTTGCCATTTACAGAAACTGGTTTAATTCCTGATATCGTATTCAATCCCCATGGTTTTCCAAGTCGTATGACCATAGGTAAAATAATTGTCTTTTAAAATGTTGCATCTATGCTCACGCAAATATTCAAATTTTTATTTGTATACATTAATAGCTATGATGATTGAAGTGATGGCTGGAAAATCAGCAGCCATACATGGTTTGGTGCATGATGCAACGTCCTTTCGATTTAATGAGAATGAAACCGCGATTGAATATTTTGGAAAATTATTAGAACGTGGCGGTTATAATTATAATGGAACCGAAAGAATGTATTCGGGTATAGATGGGAGAGAAATGACAGCCGATATTTTCTTTGGAGTTGTACATTATCAACGATTGCGGCACATGGTTTCCGACAAGTGGCAGGTTGGTTAAATTTCTGGTATTATTCTACAGTTTGCTTTTAAAATTGTGCATTTTTTTGTAGGTTAGAAGCACGGGTCCAATCGACATTCTAACGAGACAACCTATAAAAGGTAGACGAAGAGGTGGTGGTGTGCGATTTGGAGAAATGGAACGAGATTCGTTGATATCTCATGGCTGTTCGTTTCTACTTCAAGACCGTCTTTTTCACTGTTCAGATAAGACTACGGTAAGTTTGAATATTTTCGAATTCGCATTATTCTGCTTTTAATAAGATATTTAATTAATGACAATGTTAATATTTTAGACTTCGGTATGTCAAAAATGTGGGACATTGTTGGGTCCGGTAATAGAAATGTCTATGAACGTGTCAAGATTAGATGACAGAAGAAGATGTCGTCTTTGCGGTGATGACAAATCTGTAAGGGAAGTTGATATACCGTACATCTTTCGATACCTCGTAACGCAACTGACGTCTTGTAATATTAATGTGAAACTAACATTTGCGGAAAAATAAAAAGAACATTGGAATGTATATATTTTTATACTATTCTCCATTAATAATACTTTATTTTTTCTAACATTCCATTAAATATTGTAATTATAAATTCCATTAACATTACTCTATAAACACATTCGTCTCATTATCGAGACGACAACAATGTATGACGATTATGTACATTTTTTGATCTGTATATCTAAGATGTCGAACGAGTCGAATTTATTCGGAAACATTTCTTGTATCTATTGTACATGTAACTACACTGGAATACAAAGTCAAATGTAGTTACGAAGTACGTCGTAATTGAAAAAAGCAGTTGTTATACCACTCTCTACGCGCAATGAAAATAGATCGTTTGAAAGTAATACAGAGAGAAAATAAAATGTATAGATTTCAAGCTAAACTTACAATTAGGAAGCTTATGAAGATCATCTAAGCCTTTGCTGGGACTTGCGCACCAGGTTTAGTTCCCGGAGCACTCGATGTTCCAGTTTGTTCTTTTTCCAATTGTTTTCCTAAATACTCCCTATGAACAAAATCCCTCGTATCAGTATTGGAAGATTACGATTATTAAAACCAAGAGAATTTTATTAAAATAGTATGTATCTAAGTCACGTACCAATTGTGCACCATAAGTTTTTGAACAGCAAGAAGGGCTTCGTATCTCACATTAGGATCTTCGTGACCCAGAAGTTGCATTACTCGTTGCTTACCTCCAAGCTGCTCAATTATACTGAAACAATTTTCAAAACACATTGAATAATAAATAACAATGTGTAAAAATAGTTGTAAATAGAAAAATTTCGATAGACATACTGTTTACCACGCGGATAGTGCCTTACATATTCTCCCACATCAAAGCTAGCGACACTGAGTACTAGGGGATCCTTACTAGTTTCCAACAAATGAACCAAAATACGCAGCAGTTCGTAATTCTTCTCGTTAAGACGATTAGCGTTTTCCCGCCAGAATTTACCAGATTTGTGAACAGGAGACCATTCAAGGCGTCCAGATTTTACTTCGGTCGAATACTCGTCGAAGGAACTTAAATCCTGTACAGACGCTTGTAACTTATCGTTTAAAAATTCAATATCGCCGGTAATATCTTCGTCGTCAAATTTACGTTGCCCCAGTATTGACAATTGTTTCAATACTTTGCACTGTACCATAGCGATACAATGTTCTTTAGCAACTTGTCCATCCTCTACTTTTTCGATAAGATTCTACGAAATATCGAAAATAAATAATAAGAAGTGAATATTTCTATTATCTAACTTACCCTAAATACTGCTAAAATAATACGTGTAACTTTCTCCTTAACAGAATCACTTAATATATCTGCTAAGATAGGTATGACATTAAATCTAAAATGTAAAAATTTAATGTTAAATTGACATAATATCTTCCCACGAATTAGACACGACATACGTACTTGTTCATCTTTTCAGCAAGTAGTGGATTAAAAGTAAGTACCCATAAGCAAAATATAAGTTGGTATTGTACTTGAAAATTTACTCTGCCTGTCAATACACTTAGCAAGGTAGAAATTCCATCAACAGATACAAATGCAAAACGATACTCGTCTATGCGAAGCATCATTTGCAAACAGCGTGCCACAGACTGAATATACTCGTTATTCTACATAAAAACAGCGAAATGTATGATACTTGAAAAATATAACTATATGAGGAAAGGGATTAGAATTATGTGTGCGCACAAGAAAAGTGAAATAATGCATTTAAAATATCTAATTAATATATATACCCTACATTGAATTATTTACTTCTCAATCAAGAGTAATTTCGTATACTTACGAGAACATTTTTATACAGTATAATTACATACGAACTTATTAAACTGTTCCCTCTGTATTTGCATTAAAATTTATTGTTTAATATTAAATAATTTATATCGCATGGTTGTGTTTTATATTTGAGATTGGCTCAAAATAATTTAGTTGTGTTATATTTTCGTGTCAGCAATTAGATATAAGACCAACCGGATTTATTTGTTCGTGTAGTTCATTCGCCTCCCTGTCCGTACCGTTGCCTTGCTCTACTCCCCCATGCAAGTCTGTGTCCTGAAGAGCATCAAACTAAAATCCGGCGTGACTTGTTCATATTTTCAAATAATCATACAATTTAAGAACATTTTTTGTATATTCTTTACTTTGCATCAAGCAACATGGACCTGCTGTATGGTAAGTCGCGACACACTTTTTATGTTCTATTGTTAGTTGTCCTTAAAATTTAGTAGTCTGTTTACGTTGTTCTTTGTACAACTGTTCAAACGTGTATACGTGAAAGATATACAGAAAGCATATGTATGATTTCACATATAATAACATGTAACTTTTCAAAGGAATATATGTTTGAAACAGATTTCTAAAGTATGTTGTATGAAATTTGTGTAACTACATAATAAATTTGATCGTATACATAACGAGAAAAAACCATTACCCATATTGTGCACACACATAAATATATTTTATAAAAATAAAAGCAAAGCGACAAATAAAAAGCGCATAAAATTTTAACCATTTTGGTACGGATGTCGACTACGCTCGATGGCTGTATCATTTCAATTCCATCCAGAATATGTAGAAATCTTATCTACAAAATTATTCTATGTAAACTATTACAGTAGTGCCCACATAAATGACCGCGGTTATCCCCATTAATTCTTAGAAGCCAAGCGGCTTCGAAAATCGAGCGTGTCGAGTGTAACTTAATGCCGGTCGTTATCGATACATTGTATACAGGGTGTTCGGCCACCCCTGGGAAAAATTTTAATGGGGGATTCTAGAGGCCAAAGTAAGACGAAAATCAAGAATACCAATTTGTTGATGGAGGCTTCGTTAAAAAGTTATTAACAATTAAATTCAAAAATTTCAAATCGTTCTGGAAAAATTATTTTCGGTTGCGGGGATCAATTACAATCATTGTTGGTGAATAGACATACCCCCGAAATCCTACGCACTTTCGAGAAAAAAATTCAGTATTGGCGGAACTTTAAACGTTAATAACTTCTTAACGAAGCCATCATCAACAAATTGGTATTCTTGATTTTCGTCTTATTTTGACCTCTAGAATCTCCCATTAAAATTTTTCCCAGGGGTGGCCGAACACCCTGTATATGTGGGTATATGGTTTCGGATGCCAGCTATTGTATCTCACTCGCGCTTATCCCCTTTCCTTATCTCCGTTGAATTGAGAGAAGTAACCATGCCCACATAAATGACCGCGATCGGTCCCGAGCGCGGACATTTAAGCGGGCACAACTGTAATTTCTTTTGTGTGAATATGAATTACGAACGAATAATTTAAAATACGATACACTACATGAAATTATAAAAAATAAGTCAGCTCCTTGCGCGTATTAATACCGTCGCTCGATACAGAACGACTCTGCTCATTGTACCAAAAAGGTTAATTCATACATGTAAATAATCATGTTTTTTTGAACTTACACTGAGTTTCAACTGATCTTTAAGCCATGTCAAATAAAACTGAAGATCTGTCTTTTCCATTAAGTCATGACTCCAACAAGCAAGTTTGGCTATAATTCGAGATGTCATATTCATTATAAATCCATCTTGTCTGTTCAATAAGTTCAAGAATGGTCCCCATACTGATTCTCGTTTACGATTTGAATGTTCTTGGAAAATTTCTACACGACTACGATCCTCCTAATATTAAAATACAACTATTTAGAAACATTTAATTGTCATAGGTTGTACATTACCTTATATCAAATAATTTTATGTACCTGAAGCATATCATCGATCATTGTAAGAATATACTGAATAGTCTGATCTTTTGATACATGACCAAGTAAATTAAGAAAAGTTTTAGCAGCTTGATGTGGATCTTCTTTTAGTTTTTCTTCTCGAACGCTAGCATCATTGGTATCAAAAGCAACTATGAAATCATGGTCCTCCTTTGACATCATTTGAGAACTATAAAATATTAAATATTATGTACAACTAATTTACCCTATATGCAAAGAAAAACTTATAGTACAAATGCTATAGTACAACTAAAAATTTTAATCTTTATAACATTACTATATTAAAATCAATAGTGAAACTTCTTACTGTAAATATGTATGCCAAGTAATCCGTTGAGTTCTAATATCAGCTGCTTGTTGTTGAAGAATGCTTGTAGCTGCTAACATATCTAAAATGTTTTCAATATTATTAAAAGAAAAAAAACGTTTTTTACAAAGTGTATTCAAAGTATACATATAATTACTACCTTGAATTAATAAACGAACTTTTTTACCATGACTAATTTACTACTTTTACAATACATAAATGTAAACAAGAGGAAAAAAGGAAAATGATGTTATTCGTGTTTTTTAAAGGTATATAAACACTGACAATATTGGGAGGGGCACTGTCATATTAACAAAAAATTGTATTTCAAAATGTTTACCAATTTTCTCATCCGGCAAAGCCGGTATCATATCCTTAATGTTCGTGCGGTCAACCATTTTCATTTTTGTTCTTTAAACTTTGCGTATTTCAAATAAAAACTTTGTTCAAAAATTAAGGTTCCGATCCTTACACCTTACACTTCTCTTTAACTGTATGGTGTCACAAGACCAACCGATAACCAACCTCGCTTAAAAGTACGCACAAACAATCCCTAGTTACATATATGTTTTCTTGGTTATATAAAATATAAATATTCCTAGGTAACGCAACACAATAGATTAAGAGTACAAATATGCATTACAGTATAAACCTATTATTTAATGCACTTCCGTATTGTTACGTAGAACCTTAATACTTCTGTTTTACACCCAATGAAAGATATAATAATTATTTCTAAAGCAATCAAAATCAAATGATTATCACAATTTTTATTATTCAACCTCAACATATTTTTATTTTTAAAATTGTATTTCTTAACAATTCTAACACTATTTCTTTATATTTTGATGTAAATATTTATAAACTATATTTAGTATTAACATTTGTAAAATGTACATTTATACTAATAATGAATTAAAATTAGTCTTATAAATGCTTTTTATTTACCATTCCATTAATTCCTTAACTTCTATCATTCTTTGTAACGTCATAAATATAATCACTTCCAAAACTTATTGACAAAAATTTAATTCCGGACAAAATGTCTACGAAAAGAGTCCTTGAATATTGCCAAGGATCTATACTTTACTATCAAACATTTCTCTATATTTTCAGAGATATTTTAATGGAAAGATTAAAATAGCACCTTGTATATGTATTTATTTTTATATTAATGTCTTAAAAACTATACTGTTGTTCTTTTATTATTACAAGCGTAAAATAATCTTGCAGAAGCAGAGGTTAAGAAAACAATAGTTTATAAAAATTTGTTTATTTCGTAATAATCATGTTGTATGTATAAAACTACCTTCTAATTGCGTTTAAATAGCCATCTTTCTATGTTGGAAGTATGAAATATCCTTGGATTACATTAGCGCAACCTGTCTTTTCCCGATCAACTAACTTGACAATTGAATACTTTTAACAATAATGATTTTGCAATGTACTTGTGCTGAAAATACAAGAAACGTTTGCTTGTCATTAAAAAGAAAGGAATTATAAACAATTATGCGGAATAATTTTTGCAGTAAAACAAAATTAATTCAAGTCAGTTCATCGTAAGCAATACAAAATTTGTTAACATTTTTACATCGTTTATAAATATATCCGTTGCATTGAATAATGCACCGATTAGAAAAACTATAGGCAAATATCTATAACATTATTTCTAGAGTTCGATCTCTTTCATTTTAACATGTGTGTGGGTATGTGCGTATGCGCACGTTTCTATTAATTATTGTTACAATTTGTTGTATTTAAGCTCTTCGATTAATATATATTATAGATTCCACAGCATTATTCAAATATTGTCATGATTGGCGAAAAAATCTTGATAAATTTTTTTCTCTGTTATTATACGATTAAACATTAAGAATTTATGTATGAAGACCATATTCTTGTAATCGGAAGACTATGCATATTATATCTTGATCAAGTATCAAATTGAATAGAGCAGTTAAACCAAACTCTGTATAACAATCACAGTTATGCGAATGTCGAGTAAAATCGATTAAGCGATCGTTGATTGAATTACAGATATTTTGCAAACGTTCACTTTTTGTTATCATACGCAAATTAGTCATCTTTTAACAAGGCGAATTATCAATTTCTTTAGAAATGTATTTCGTGCTCTTCCGTTTTAATCGAAACTACGTATTCTTATTTTCTCATTCTCTCTCTCTCTCTCTCGCCCGTTTATTCGATCGATCGATTGCTCGGTCTTTCTTTCTTATTTATTTTCCACACACTCATTGCAACAAAATATTCTTCTTCTCTGTATTTACAGTGTTATTTACTTCGTATTTCCTTAACTTTTAATCAATGCCGCCTAATTGTTGATTTAAACTTGCTTGTACTTAATTTCTCCATAAAGTCATTAACTGTTACTTATTTTCGAAATTAAATCCAAAGCAAATTAAAGGTACTGATGAAGATTTGATGACGATACAATAAACGCAGCACTAATTAAAGGTAAAAGTAATTCGATATCTTTCCTCAAAATGTTTTACTCGATCACGAATCCTCGAGAATACTTGCTAGATTTTATTTTTCTCACTATTTAAGTTATCGATTATTACCAGTTTATTTATATTCAACTGAATAGAAGAAAAAGAAGGTTGTTTCATTGTTTTTTTTTTCTACGTATATAATATGAGCATATACGACTGTTGAAAATATGTATAGAGTAATTAGATGTGCCGCATCGGTGCCATTCGCTGTTATCTCAATTTCGTTAAACTAAATTTCATCGAGTTTTTGATAAATTTAAAAAATGGGAGTTAAAAGCAACGATCGATCCAACATTAATTTCCTCGACAAAAAAGTTTTCCTGCATCGATGAAAAATGCGCTGATTTCGATGGTATTTTCAATTCTCGAAGCTTATCGAAGCTTCGATGAACTTTTCGCAAGTTTTTTTTTTATTATTAATCTTAATCAGACTGTCGATTATTAACTCTATATAAAATATTTACATTATTTCTACTCGTTTCTTTATTTAGACCTCTTTGCTTCCACGTTGCATCACAAATTTTATGACAAAGTTTTATGAAAGGGTTAAAGTACTAAATTTTATCGAAGGCACAAATATTTCAGTTTTTATAATACTCGACTAATTACTGTGCTAGTAATACTACTTTGAACAGAAGAATTTCCCATAGATAGCTTCTACAAATTTCGTTTCACGTTTGACGGTGCATCTACAATTTGCTGTAAAATCTTATATATTTTTCAACATAATATACTCTTTACTTTCTCTTTAAATAATTATAATGGCAGTACCAAAAGAATTTTTTTTAAATAGAGATAAACTCAATTATCAAAGTTATGCTTATAATTGAACGTCGTATTTTAATTCTGTTTACTTTATAATACTTAGCAAAAACTATTTAGTAAGATTTCCTTAAAAGAAGGAGAATAAGAAACCTGTCTACTGCAAAAAAAGAAACATCATATATAATTGAATAGTATAGAATTACTTTTCTTCTACAGCTTTCAAATACATTCATCCTGAATTAGATTGTTATTGAATTTGTTCCCCAGTATGCTTAAATATTGAAATTTGAAGAGTATGCAACATACTAAACGGCTAACATATTAATGCGGTCCAAATTTAAGCGTACAGAATTTGATACTTATTCGGGAAACTCGACTTGATAAACGGAACCTTGTATTATTATATGCTGCTCTATGCATACGTTATGTATGCTTACACAGAGTGTCTCATTAAAAGTGACAAGCAAAGAATTCCTTTATTAAAAATTCCATTAAAAGCTAATGATTTGTCGATTATTATATCGAACTGAAATCACGTAGGCATTCGTGGGAATAAGTATCGATAATTACACAACTGCAGTTGTTTATTTGACGCTTTGTGGAACAATAGATATGATATTCCACTTGTACGAATAGTTAGATTTTAATTTGAAAATTTTACAATTAATTTTGAAAAATAAGCAAATTTGTAATGTTATTACTAATGGAAAGTGTGCTTTTCATTGTATTTAATGAATACTCTGTGTACGATAAAAGATCGATTTACTACTTTTATATAAAAAGACCTGGTATAAAAATGGGAAGACGATTCTTATAAATTACATTACAGATTAAGTATTGCGTGTTGTAACATTTTTACCAATGATTCGAAAGAGATGTAATTGTTGCTTTAATAAAAAGAATAATGCGTCGATATGACAGTCTCATTAAAGTACCAACGACAGAGATGAGTATTCTTATTTCTAAACTAGAGACTCCAGCTCCATACTGTAATTGATTTTTAATAAAAATTTGTGCATTTATTTGAATTTAAAAATTGCACCAGTATATGACTAAAGCGCAGTACTTTTTCTTTTTCACTTACATTTGTTTGTAAAAAAAAATTTCTGATCACCGGTTCTAACATTTTAACTTCATTACAAAAAAAATACAGATTTTTAACGTAAACTTGTTAAACTAAATTTAAACCACCTTAGTTTTTCAAGAATAGAATAAACATGAAATTTTACAACAAATAAACACCACTTTTATCAAAGTTTTTTCAATTTCTTTTATAAACAAATGTTTTAAAATAAAATTTATTTACAAAAAAAAAAAACGTCGCAAGCATTTTTTGCGGTATTTAACAAAAATTTATGTTTACCAACATAACACATTTTTCATCCGTCGTTGGTGCGCCATTAAAACATTTACAGAGCACACAAAATGTATTTGTGTAACAGATAAAAACCATAATATTCCACTGATAATATGCAAGGTAGACGTTATTAACTAATAACACTGTCTAACAAATAAAAGCCTTTCTTATATTTTGCAATATTTACTGGGTGACTCTTATGGAATTTCAGAGGAATTCTGATTCCTTATTCGTGTTTAGGACGAGAAACTTCACAAGGCTTACCCTGTAGTAATTGCGAAATAAAATTCGTGTTGGACAGTGTAATTATTATATGATTAACTGTTCTATAAGTAAACAATTGGTCGACTCATATTTTAAGTACACTTTCATTACCGGGATATAAGACAACATTTAGTGTCTTATTCTTAAGTAAGCGCAGAACAATACAAAATACTGGTTGTTTTATCATTATATTAATCATTAAGGGTAAAACTCTGTATTCGCCGTTCATTTGAACAGATCGAATGTTATGTAATAAAATTTTGCATTTTTATGCTATTTGATACCCTCTCTCTCTCGCTCTCTCTCTCGCGCGCGCTCTCTCTCTCTCGTTCTCTCTCTCTCTCTCTCTCTCTCTCTCTCTCTCTTGCTCGCTCTCACTGTACATCGTTATTATTGTAAAAGTAAATGCTCTGCATCCCTCCTTTAATCATACTTTCAGTCTCTTATGCATAGAAATATCTATGCTGAACATTTCGAGCATACCATAGGCCGCTTCGAAATTCGTGTGTTTCAAGGCAGGCTTGTATTATACAACATCTGCGTGGAAGCATTTTAATAAGAAAAAAAGAAGAAAAAAATATAGATGGAAACATTATTTCTCATCTGCTTTTTGCATAAAGTAGATAGTCCATCTCTAATCAGTTCTATAAGAATGTAGTCCCTTCACCGAGAACTAATGTATGATGACTATAATGTTTGTAGTTTCTTTCTAAATTTTTTGCTTCTTGATTCTATAATATATCCGATTCCTTAAGCTTATGGACCCTATAAGCATGGAATCTGAAAAAAGAAAAAAAAACCCGACCTAAAGACTTGTAGTTTTGTAATTGTTTGTCATCGAAGTGATAATAGAAAGTTATTTAAATCGAGGAATGATAGATATGGATTTCATGTATACGGGCAATGCTGCAATCGAATAAACGTTTACAAACTGCTATTCAGTGATTCGTGAATCTTTCTTATTGTGTTATGAATCAGTCTCTAAAATATGTCCAACTTACAAGGATATATGTATACTGTATAATATGTTTATTAGCAAACTTACGGCATTATTAATTGTCGTGACAATTCAGTGATCTCCTCTCAACAGTTCCATTAACAAATTAAATGAGCTGCCTTCTCCTTCAGCACGTTTTGCACTTAATAATTCTTTTCCCGCCTGGCATGTTCTTTGCAAATCTGGAATTCTCAATAGCAGTTCGCCGAACTTAGCAGGCATTTCCGGGTACCTCGCTATGGTGTACTGTTGCAATGCTTGTAAAGCCTTTTCCTGGGAGGCTCTAACCTTTTCAGGTTCCTTTAGTTCACTCGTGTCCGAGGTCAACAGCACTATTACCTTCATGTAACAGAAATTTACGAGAGAACAATATAAAACTGATTAATTATGTTAATACACGTATTACAATATTTCCTCTCATAAAAATCATAGAAATTGTTTAAATTATAACCGATAAATAATAAAATACTCTTTTAAAGAGAAAGATATGTATAGTGCAATTTATTCGAAAATAATTACCTTCATTGCTACGTATTCATACTGATCGACTCTGAGCCTTCTCAGATTGTTAGTAAATGCGAGCATTCTCTCGATGCATGTCGCTAAACCAAGTTGTCTAGCCTGTTCCAAAGTAATCGACTTGCCGAGAGATACTCTAATTTCACCGGGAGTACTCATACTGCGAAAACAACACGAAAAGAGCAGCAATTCGCACCAGGAATTAATCAATAGACATATTTGATCGTCGATCGATATGTTTTTAAATAGCGGTAAACTCTTGCACCACTTGACTATTTTGTAGAGCCGATGATCAGCAATGTTGCAGAGATTTGAAAGAAAATCAGGATGTTGAGTCGGATTGCCATTTGTATTATTACTGATTTGGGAACTGCTGTTGACAGGTGCACTGCGTTGTTCGTTGCTGACGCCAGAAATAGTGGGGCACGGCCTGTTATCTCTCCGAGTATTACTGAGATTTCCATTTCCTGTGGTACCGTTCGAGGGACATTCGATACCTGACCCACCATCGTTTCCGGCTCCAGACCCGACGCCCAATAACATACCATCGTTACTTCTGGCAACGTTTGTTCCTTCAGTTTTTATCCCAGACATACGATCATTATCGTTGTAGTGCCACAAGTGCTCTACATCCATGATATCCTGTAGAAGTTGCGGCACTACTTGCATCTTGTGTGAATGATTCGAGTGATGCCTGATGGAGTAATGATGCTCGCTACCAGCTGGAGCTGGACTGCAATTTCCACTTGCAGCTAGCTTATCGCTAGTCATACTGCACGCTGGACTACCAACGAGGCTCGCTGGAAGAGTGTAGGTACACTGATAGGTACTTCTTCCACCTCTGGTACGATCCTCCCTAATCGCCTCCAGCTTCATACCTGTTAGAGATACCGTATTTAGGCGCGAGTCCCAGCAAGTCACAGTTTTCTGGGTGCCGCGCACGTATAATTTAATGACATGAAACAATTGACTGCACTGTCTGGTAAGTACTCAATGTCCGGTAATGTAATCCTTGTCTCTTCTAATACAAGCTACGTAGTCAATGTTTTGTGTTGAGAAATAACTTTACGTCGAATAATTTTCGTTTTGATAAGTCTGCTATGTTATTTTCATAATATTTAAATACTTTTGTTCGATATTCTTCCTAATACTTAGTAAATTCATCCCCGATCGGATAATTAAAAGCATCACTTAGAAGCGGGCAATGTAATCTAACAACGTAGTTGGAAGACGCGGATCCTTATGGACTTTATATGTCAGCCAAGTAGGCCCCGAACGGGTAACAAGGGTAGGAGTAGTGAACGTGTATTAATTATCTAAACGTACCCATGTTGAGGCACTTGTCGAAACGGCAGGCTGGGCACTTCTTCCTGGTGGCGACAGTGACCGGACAGCCCGCGCCTCTAAGGCACACATAATTCTTCCGATTCTGGACGGTGCGTTTAAAGAATCCTTTGCAAGACTCGCAAGAGAAAATTCCGTAATGGAAACCGCTGATCTTGTCTCCGCAAATTGGACAGGGACTATTGATCAGCTGCTGTCTAGTAGAAATACCAGAAGGTGCCGAGGGTATTCGACAGTCTTCCTGATCGTCTGTGGTAGCATGTCCTTCGGGAGAGAGCTCGGAACCAGGCGCAGAAGGAGAATAATGATGCGCAACGGCAGCAGAGGCCGTTGCTGGTAGATGAAGCGGACTTCCTTGGGCTACTTGGTGCTGATGATGCTGCGGATGTCTTGGCTGCTGGACGGGTGAATGCGTGGGTGGACTAAGAGAACCGTAGCTGTAACAGCTGCTCGAGGCGTCTGAATTGTTTCTCGAGAGCGAATGCGATAGCGACAACGATAACGACGAGGTCGAGTTGTTGAAGCTATGACGGGAGAGAGAAAGCGACGAAGACGGGACTGGACTTCCTGCTCCTAGAGCAGAGTGTCGAGCTGCATGGGGACTCTGCGTTGGCGAGCTAAATACACTATACGCAGAGTGAATTGCGGAATCGGGCGACGGCACCTGAAGAGATGGATAACAAAAAAAGGAACGAATTACATATTTACCGATAACCACTATTAATCGATCACAACTGCACAACTGAATGCAATTAAGGTTCATCGATACGGTTGCATATCGATCTCACCTGTGATCTCGTGTGGCTATGCTTGGTCAAATGATGCCTGGGATTTAACACCGGACTATGATTTGGAGTTGAGCTGTTGTAGCCGCCAAGTAGGTTCCCCACGAGAAGAGGCAAATCGCTTTGTTGTGTCTGTTCGAGGCTCTCGATGTTCCGTTGTTGTTGTTGCTGTTGCTGTTGCTGTTGTTGCTGTTGCATCTGCTGACCGTGAGCCAGAGATAACCCTGTATCGTGGAAAGAACCTAGCCCGAATCCCGGACTGGACCCGAAGTCTGGCTCCGGTTTAATGAGAAACTTCTGCTCCACAGGACTGGGACTCGTGCCGCATACTTGGACACCTTCCATCGACGTCTCCTCGTGCATGTCCTACGGAAACGATCTCAATAACAGCCATCGTAGTGGCGAAAAGAAGAACTATCGAGGTTTAATTGAAGATTAACGAAACCAATGTCCAATGAAACCGTGTATATAAATCTTCTACAAAAAAACTAATTAGTAATTTTATAAACAGGATCGCGCTTAAGCAGCACTTACTTGGTTCGTGATCGTGTTGGAAGACATTTCTTGGTCGGAAAGTTCTCCTTCCCACGACATTGGTCTCTCTGGCTGTTGGTGAGACGTATCGTTCCCGTCGTAACAATTTCCATCTTCAACGTCACCGTCGCCGATTTTCTCGCCGCTGCCCAACACGTCGCGCTTTTTCTTTGTGCGTAAATTCACCCCTCGGAAATCGATCTTGCTTATCTCGCCATCGCTATCTTCGGCGTCGTTCTCTGTCTTTTGGGCCAAGACACCGACTCCTATCCCGATGCCGATGCTGTGCGAGCCGGTGCTGGTGCCGATTCCTGTCGTTGACACAACGTTCGTGTTCCCGCAGTCCAGCACGGAACCACAGCTCGAAACTACGGACACCGTCACGCCGTTTTGCCCGGCAAGATACTTGCAGATACCCTTGCCTGGAATATTCAACAGTCATCTTCGGCTCTCTGTTTTTTTGGGGAAGATACACGCTATTATGTATATGTATGCAACGACTTTTAACGTTCGTTTCGCGTGAGTTTGTTTGCATTTAAATATACGAAGCGATAGGAATAGTTGTTGGATCGTTTAAAGGTTGAAAGTAACCAGGAAACATTGTTCGATCAATTACCGTCGTGTATGTCCTGATTGGGCGGCACATTAATCGTAGTGACGGAAACGTTCTTTCCAGTTTCTGAGGAACGAGCCGCGGTGATCGTACATGAATGTCCGCTAGGAGTCGAGGAACAGCAGCTCGACGAGGCAGTGGCCGAAGTAGTAGTTGCCAAAGAGGAGGTAGAGGTGGTGCAGGATGCAGAGACGGAGGTGGAGTTGTCTGGAGCAGCAGAACCGCTGGACGAACAAACAGCCGCGCCGGAGTTTGTTTTCCAAGACTGCGAAGCCGGCCACCAGCCAGGACTTGGCCCCGGGCCCGGTCCTGGGCCCTCGCTGGGCCCGTTTTGCTCCGACATCCTCAGCTGCTTATCCCGTCGCACGTTCGTGACACGACTCGGACCCTCTGGATAGTCGCGAAACCCTGCGACATCTTGGGAACAACTTCTCTGGTTCAGGTAACTAGTTTCCACGATTCGTCTATCAACTTTCGGCGAGGTCTATCTGTTTTTCACGTTTGTTCCAATCAGAGCATCGAGCATGGAACATCAAGCGACGCGATTGTGTCTGCAACCAGAGGATCGCGTCTCGTTAAAATCTTTTATTATTTACGTACAATTTTAACGCAAACATTTTTTTAAATCTAGGATTGGATCGAAACCATGCTTTAGAAACGTCGTGCTATACGGAATGTATAAGGTAAAGGAGTCAATACTTGGACACTAGTGTATATAATGTTGATTATTATCTCTAATATTCGCTATGTGTAGTGGGATTGTGGAATCAGGACACTGAATTGGATCCCACTGTTTCAGTTGTACAACTATCGAGTTAGTCAAATAGTTGTATATTTATTGTATTTTACAGATTGTTATTCAAGTCAAGGATCCTTTTAATTCTTTTAAAGAACAATATAAACATGGTTTACCATATACTTGGAAAACTCTATAGCGTCTCGTTTGCATCTTGAACCTCCAAGTACGAGATTACCTGTACTCTCAGTTTAACTACTTCGCGACTACGCGATATTTTTGTAGTATCGTGCTGGGGATAAGGTTGACGAGCGCGGTCTGTACAACATCGCTACACTAGCCACTGCACAAGGGTTAACTATGAAATAATAATTATAATGGAAAAATGTCAAGTTGTAACATGACGGCATTGCAAGAAATCGTATCGTGGTTGCGCCGCGCCGCCGCGTCGCATTTACCGAGTGTTCGAAAAGAGCCTGTGGAAGCGGCTACACACATCCAAGTTCCGCTAGTGTGCGCTGACGGTCATCCCGCAAGGCCGGTCCACTTCCGGTCTCGCAGAACCACCGATTGACCTTCATGCGCAAACGTAAACGCGCTTCAGCATTCCCATCTTTTGTTTATAATTGATCACGCAACGCGATATAACACACCGAGCAGGAAAAACCCGGTACAAAATCATAACCCTTGTCCGTTACACCTACGCAACGCGTTAATCGTGTTAGTTAATTATTATTTCCAGAGGACAGCGGAACTCTGTTACGACCAAGTAACTTTTACGATCTACAACTATGTTGCTCCGTCGAATACGCTTCAAAGAAGTAGGAAAATTGCAGCAAACAACGCGACCACTGGGGAATTTTTTAGTACATTCCACTATATTTCAGTGTTAACATGCACTGCTCAGTATTTTGAAACCTAAAACCGTGCAATGGTTGCATAGGACA
Organism: Colletes latitarsis; assembly: GCF_051014445.1. Lineage (NCBI taxonomy): Eukaryota > Metazoa > Arthropoda > Insecta > Hymenoptera > Colletidae > Colletes > Colletes latitarsis. The sequence continues at coordinate 18,104,044 of NC_135135.1, read as the reverse complement.
AAGTTACAAAAAATGTTGACCTCGACAACATACTTAAAAATTATTAATAATTGGTAAGGATTCGTTAGCGTTATCGCGTAAGCATTTTATGTTCTTTTTTTTCAAGGTCATTGGGACTCGATTACTCGTTTTTATTATTTTCCCCGTTATACGCGCATTCAAATGTACTATGTAGGTATGTACAGTATGCTTGCGACGAGGAAACACTTTTCTGCACACAGGCGAGCTGCCTGCCGTGAAGATTAACGACCTTCGCAATCGTACACAGAAATCATATTCAAAGCTTTCTCTCTTTTGACAAGTATATTCCGAACAATTCATAAAAATCCAAACATTTACGGAGATTCTTAAGACGCTTGAAACATAATTAGAGGGTCTTGAAACTTTGCTTACGACGGAGGATTTCAGTTCCCCTTATGGATTTAAAGAGCGTTATCTTTCGATGAAGTTGAAAGATCGAGAAAAAATTGGTCCAAGCAACGCGAGGGAAAGAAAAAGATACCGTCTTATGGCCTCGCTAATAACTACATATTAGGTAGAACATTCTGTAAACGAGTCAAGACGTTTCGAGTACAATTTATTTAAAATTAAATGTTCTTGAATTTTTGTTTCGTTCAAAGCCCAAGGTAAATCAACCAGTCGAACGATGCAACCTGATAAACAATTTTACTGAAATCGTATGTCGCGTGCGTACGATAGGAGTATTTTTCTACCGGACCTCGTCGCGACTATGATTTTCGGTTGGGATAACATTACAAATTACTCGAACCCTTTGCGCGAATAAATTGGTTAAAAAGTTGCAACAAGAACTGTTCGCGAGTGGGCATAATTATACGAACATCAAGCGTCGTGCAGCTGTATTGCTCTGTTCTCCCGGAGGTTTGTAGAGGCCACGACGTTGGTAGCTACAACTACGGCTGCGACGCCGCGCCGCGCCGACGGTAAGGTCAAGGCCCTCTGCAACCGCCCTACCCAACTCCGATGTATATACCTTCGAAGTCACGTGACGCGACTCAAGGTCTTTTCTCCCTACTCTGATCCAGCACACCGACCACGCCACGCCACGCCATGCCACGCCATGCCACGCCATGCCACGCCACGCCACGCCATGCATGCCATCCGCCACAATGCACCTAGATCGCTCTTTTTCGTGTGCGTGGACAAATGTAGGCTTCCCGGTTTGCTTTCCTCGGAAACTTCACAAACCATTTCCACGTTCGATTCTTTCACATGGTTCGAGGTAACTTTAACCACCCAACATCACCTCTATGTATCAATCGATTCGAACGTTGACTCTCGTAATTAACCGAGCTTGTCTAGAAATTATTTATAAATATCGCTACGTCCGGGACAATTAAGAAATTCATTTTGGGTCTCCGGGTATATCGAAACGTGTTACGAATAGCTACAGGTCAACGACATCGCTCAACGGCAGCCTGCATTAACTCGATAATGGAAAGAATAAAATGATTTCGAAAAGTTACAAACGGTTTACATCGTTGTTTATGGGCGCAAAAATTATTCAATGTATTCAACGATTCACAGTTCCAAGCGTGACGGGTGAATCTTGATCATCGAGATAGAATTCTATGCTAACGATATCGATGTTTTAATCGTTTGCAGTTAGAAACGATTTGTCTCAAATTTTATCGGATCGAAGAGAACTAGCGAATTTGGCCTTCGAACGTTAGCTATAAAAAGAATTATGTATTCGATGGGCAGTGTTCTAATGGCTAATAACGTGGGAAGCGTATCGATATCAATATCTCGCAGGACATTCCGTTCTCATTAGACGACGTGTGACGGTGTGAATCTTCATTGTAAGAAAAATATGCGGTTCATCTATTTAAACTCAAATAAATTAAAATTAAATGACAATTTCATTTAGTTGCTTAAATATTTGTTCAAGTCTCATATTAATACACGTTTCAAGAAAATTTTACCTACTCTGTTTTCCATCATTAATGCCAAACAACAGAAATACACTTTATCGGAAAACGATTTTTGTTTGTTTCAGTGTATATACTTATTTCCTACTCGTCTGTCGCGCGATGCTATTATGTCCATGCCTTGATAGTAGGTGTAAGCATGGCAGGTGACGCGGAAGAGGGATCGATGACCTTACGAGTACACGCCGGCTCTATTTTGAGCGTGTTGTATACAGAGTGTTTCATGAAACTCGGTCAGGCTATAACATCGACACGATTTCAGGGACGAAAAAAGATAAGGCTACTTTTCTAGAAAATGGAGAAAATTTTTGGAAATAATCAAGCACCATAACGACGCCAATATGGATACTGGTTACCGTTTAAACCTCATCCGCAACAGGTTCTTCTAAGCGTTTTAATTTCTCGATTCTATATTCAAAACAACTCCGATTAATGTTTGAATTAAACTTAAAGCATATAACACGCGTCAATATTAGTGTGTCGTTCGACTCGAAGAAGGCAGCTGCAATGTCGGCAAAACTGGAGAAGGTGGCAATATGGATTACTGTATTTCTTTTGAAGAAAACACATATTAAAAAAGCTAAAAGTACATTAATTAGAGATGGAAATCAATACAAGACGGGAAGTGTCTACAAAATGGTTTTGAAAACATTTACTCGTGTCATTCGTTAATTTTTCACATCACCAATGTTCCTAATATTTTTTATGTATCACATAACCGATTACAAATGTATCGTTGATGTTTTTAAAATATCAGTCACGGGTTAGGAGATAAGACTGATTCATGTATGCGACACGTATATGATCTGTACAGTTACATATACAATACCTACGATCTTTGAGACCATTTACCATTTTCCCTTCAGCAGTAGTGAACAATTTACTTCTCAAGATTCTTCACATTTACCGATATTAGATACTTTCTCTATTTCAGTATTTATTCGAAATCGTGGGCGACGCAAATATTTTATTAAACCGTTTTTGTAACGCGCATTATACGTGTGGGGACGGTCACCATCGGTATTTATAATTTTGGAGTGGTTGGTTAGACCCTAAAAGTTTTAATTATCAAATAAAGCGTGTTTCGCAGAAAGACCCGCGTATCAGCCATTGCGAGAGGTCGTTTCCACTGGGAAACGGTCTCCACTTTCTAAAACGATATTAACGGAGGATAAATGAACGTAACAGACATTAGACTCTATTATCAAGTACCGACAAAAATTAATCGTACAGTTTGTTTATTTTATACATAATTTGGAAACGGCACGGGTGAAATAAAGAGGGAACGTTGTCTAAAAATTCTTCCGCGTTGTTTGCGTGTCACGGATTTTCTTACTTTTTCCACGACCGACCGATATCCGCGCCTAGTACGTAATATTAGTTCGTACGGCCGTCCATTGCACGGTGAATATGCGTAGGTATTCCATGGAAGCTTTCCTTGTTTCCACCGTTGCATATATAGGTACGAAAAATACTCGCTTCGATGTAAAATCTTTCTCTCTTTGTTTCGCTTACAAGGTAGACGCCAGTTTTCCTTTCACCTAGGCCAGTGGGCCTGAGCGGACCCAACCGTGCATACGTGTAATATCTCATCAATGTATTCACGTAACTTCGCACGCGTGACTCTGTAACTGTACGCGGTTACGAATATGCTACACCGTATTCATTGAGAAGGATAATAAAAAACGTATTATATTCAAACGTATATCTTAATTTTATTTTCGACGCGACGTTTTTCTTTCCAATTATGTAATAAGCGACAAAGAACCGGGAACGCCGTTAACGCTTACATAAAATAAGTAGACAAGCGTGGCGATAAACTTTTTCGTTGTGTCACTTGGCTCGGAGACTAGAGACTGGTAACAAAATGAAAATTCGCGGTTAGCGAAATTCAATCTGTTCTTATCTCCCCCTCGACGCGAGGTTTACACTGGAAACAAGATTGGGAATAGTAAAAGCAAGCGAGACACAATGAAATTGAGTCAGATATAGTTAATAGGCGATCGTTGGTAACTCATTAGTAACCTGAAACACCCTCGGTCGCGTGTTGGAGATAACGCCGAGGCTCGCTCTCGAAGGCGCAAAGTTCCAGGAACTGGCGGGGATCAGTTTGTGACACAACGAAAGGTGAAAATCGTGACACGATGGAAGGAGTTACCGTATTTATTAACGAGTATGCGAAAAGTATCAAGAATGTTCCTTTTTCATTTGCCAGATATGACACCTTGTACGAGCCAACCTGTACGTATATATCTACACGTCGGTCGGGGATACTCAGTGGTCTGGTCTGGGTGTCAATTAAAATTATTATAGCCGGTCGAGGGACATTTTTGAGCAGCATCGAGAACCGGTTCGGTCCTGGACCGGCTGCAACAGGCAGCTACCGTCTCGTATAGACACTGCCCGCATTTTGTTTTCGCCTGCCCCAACGAGATCGCGTCGGATTGGTTCTGCCCTCAGATAACAGTAACATTCGCGATAGAAAACAATCGATTGCTAGCGAGGCTGTCGTTCCTTTCGATGCCGCGGATCAAAATTCTCATAACGCGACAAACTCCCGTGTCGACGTTGCAGGATACATATTTATACTCGCTTACGATCGAGACATAACCTCTTTTTTTGTTTTTATTCTCTATAATAGACAATTATCTTAAAGCGTCTTTAATACGATGATTCGATGATCGATAATAAATGTGAGCATTTTAATCACCAAATAGAACCCTATTAAAGTCGAGAGTAGCATTGTAGATACGTGCAAAGGCGAGCGGGTATCCCTACTCTTCCACTCGGCCTCTCGCAGCTACGCCAAGTGGTTCTCAATATATTTCTTATAATCGATGTCTTCTACGTGTTATTCGAGTATTTTTAAATATTTTTTATTTACGACGTTACTTGTTGTTACCTATCGTTTTAAGTGACATTTTCCCGACCGTATGAGATTTCGAAGGCAATGTTAAACATAGATCGATGCACGGTGTTCGGTGGTACGGAGAGTCAGCGCGTGCCAAGAAATAGTAGTGGGACGAAGAGGAATATGTGACCTGTGGATGCCTACGATACCGCTCGCTGTCGATCGTAATGTCGTTACGTTTAATAGAAATCGAACTTAATCCCAACGATAAGCATTGGTAATAATAAACTAGTAACTATTAAGAGATTAATGTACGACGTATTGTCTAATGCAGCATTCCGATCTCCGGCGCTTTATACGAATATTATAGGTTATGTACGCATACGCGTATCCCAGAATGACAGAACCGAAAGGCAGTCAAGTTTCATTAAAATCAGCATAGTTACAGAACGTTGATATCTTCCATTCTGTGATCGAGCCTACCGATATTATTTATAGAAAAATTAAGTTGAACGCAGAATTTTGTCGAAGATACGCGTACCGATCGTCTTACTTAACTCGTCGCAAACTTGTTTTATTCGACGACCTTTAGAATGCAATGTTCGCGTATTTACAACAGCTACAGTAATTCTAGATCAAAGCCTTGAATTAAACTGTTTTCCACTGCGTGTTAGAATGGAGCGCGAGATATTTTTTTTAAAACAGGACAGAGTTGCATACACATGCGGTGAGTCGGTCCCCGAGTATGCACACGTTTTCTTATACGAACTGCACGCTCGTAACTTCTCAGGTCTTGCACTCTCGCGATACCGTGGGCACGCACCGAGCGAGCGATGTCGGTTTTTCTGTTCGAAAGGTTTGTTGATACGAACACACTCGATACTCGCGTATCAACGTTTATATTTATGTATCTTGTTTATCTTAAGGTTAATTACTACGCGTTGCAAACTTTGTATGCAAAAATATTTAGTCAACACTACGAACGATAAATGTCAATTCGTTTAAACATTTTTCTACTCGTTTCTGCGCTTAAGATAATTGCGTCGATTCGACGACGGGTTAGATGAAACGTAAATAAACGTGTAATCGAGAAGACGTCGAGTTTGGAAAGATTCGTTCAAGAGGGACAGGAGGAAGAAGAGAGGAAGATCGTTGTCGAGTAGGAACGACGAACGATCGAGGTGCGGTCGGGCCGGGCCGGGTCAGTACGTCGAGAAAGGTTCATCAATATTCATAAGTCGCACTAGGCCTATCCGTGTCTCAAGGATCTAGGGAGTTTCCACTACACACTCTTTCTCCCTGTCTCTTTTTTTTCTCTCTTTTCACGTGCAGAGTGTGGGACTGCATATGCACGAGGAGAGACATTCACGCGACATACAATTCTCTACGTAACGTGCACATGTGCTCGCCTAGTTATTTACGTTACATTCTACCTGCACATTGTCATATCGCATTACTACTCTTTACCAAACTTGATGGAAGAATTAAATAAATAAAGTTAAACGACCCGCGATCTAAATACACATACGAAATAGGACATGATGTTTCGATCAATTTTTCTATCGATGAAGTGTTACTAAAACTTAGGACCTTGTTGACTAAGTTATAACACTATGTTTATCAAGACTTATTCAAATCTGGCGCCAAGTTTCTTCATACACCCTATATGTATACATACCTACTTTAACGACGTTTCTTCGTTCGTTTACGCGCACATACTACACGCATATTTGCGTTGCACGTACATGCGTGTCAGTCGTATATGCACGTGTAATATATACATTCTGCGGTCGTGATAAGATCAAGAAGCTTGCGCAATCTCGAGTAGCGATTACCACGAGAGGCAGTGTCGTGGACGGACAGACCCGTCGCCGCCAATGCTCGCGGCTTTTACCTGCATATTCCACTCGGCTTCGACTAATGACAACAACCACTTATTACCTTTGAAACAACACTTCTCATCATAAATACCTTTTATCATATTTCATGGGAAATATATTTCTCGAATTTTGTTAGGTTATGTTAATGTTTAGCGACATATAACCAGTAACAAAACGATGTTAATTTCATCTTATTAATGTTATGGGACCTTTATCGATAAATATGTGATCTCTACGCTGTCAAAGGGTTTTATAAAACGTCAGAATTATATACGTCGAACTGAAACATAGAGCCCGCCCTTTTTCTAACAAATATTGTCCGCAGCTCTGACGACATTTCTTGCCGCCAGTAACACTAAAGTATGACAGTCTTTACATCAGTTTCTTTCTGAACACTATCGTTGATTCCCTGCCTGATTTTTAATAATTAAAAATAATTAATATAGGACAACGTAAATGCAATAATACACACCGATCGACGACTACTCTGTGACTGACTATACAATTTCCACGTTTCGATATAGTCGGTTATGTGTAAACTTTATACCGACAGGTGTCGCCCAAAATAAATTATAACAGAGTTGTTATCAACCAAGGATAACTTGAAACTTTTTTCTCTGTTACTAAATAAAAAGAGTTTTTACATTAGAATATATCCTGTATTAAAAATCCTAAACCAAAGGATAAATCAGTGATTCTAAGGGAGTGGTTGTTGTATAATTACCCCAGAGTATTTATGATTTAAATGCGATTGAAAATGCGTGACACGAATTAAAAGATCGAATTCAACAACATTGCATTACCAATAAGGAAAGAAAGTTGCTTACAGAATTTACATTCTGTATTCATTCATATTTTCATTCTATTTTTCTCCTTCATTCCCGCACGTTTTTTTCAACTTATTGTCTTCTCAATAGCGAATTAAAAAACTGTTGCGTCCAAATTCTATTACATATAAAAATAAGGAGTAAATTAAATAAGAAATAGTAATAGTAAGTAAATGATGATAAAGAAAAACACGTCTAATCGATCTAGTGATTCATACGTAGAAACTACGTTCTGAAAAGAAAATGAGATAGTATAATAAAAATAGTGGGACCTTCGGTAAGATAAACCAACTGATAAATCTGTATAAAAACTGTTAGCTTTTCTGAAAGTGAACAGTTATTTTACTGCTTTGTACTATCGTTTGTTGCTTTTACTGTTTCTAGGTGTTAAATATCGATAAGGTAAATTAACTAAATACTGATTTCCATCGATCAACTTGAATTTCAATTTAGTACGAAGCGTCTCGTAGGTAAAATGTCGGACTTTCGTTCGGTTTGAAGTTCCTGAATCAGAGATAACGCGTCTACGTGCTAGATTCCGTGTTCGACCTTCGATTTGATAACGACAGGATAACGTTTCGACGAGAATGCATTTATCGTTGCAACTAAATGATCTAACATGGCTGTAATTTGTCTGGGAATAAAAATGAAACGACGCATTATCATTTCTTGAACACGTAGAGGAGCGAAACTTTGGTAGTATGTTAAAATCTGTCGTACACGGGCACGAACACGAGCACGGGCACAGGACACGGACACGTGTTTAACGACGAGATAATTCGTCGCCTCTGTTTAACGGGTTCGCTCGGAAGACGAAACGTCCATATGCAGGCGCGTAAGTACGAGAGAAAGAAGTTGATGCGAGCGATCGAAGAAAATCTCCCAGGCACAAACATCCTGCGTTGAGGAGCACTGATTTGCAGTGTATGTATATCGTGTATTAGTTCGATGGTAGGGATGGAGGTGAAGGGTGTAAGAGGAGGACGCGGAGGGGCTCAAGGCCGGTCACGCTGTCAAGCCAGAAAGCCTGCGCGCCGAAATATCAACATGACTGTTCAACTCGGTTAGCATCGCTTGTTGCTTGCTCCCGATTACCTCGCCACGTTCGCAAACGCGTCCGTTTACATCGCGTTTCTTTGTGTACCGAACAAAATATCGCTAAATCATGAAAAATTTGTGTCGTACCGCACCATCATTTTTATGCCCGACGAAAAGTAGACGCGGCCGGTAGCAGCAGCGGCAAACGGGGGGGTTAAACGCAAAGTACAGAAAGGGAGAGGAAATTGACTTTCGGACAGGTGGTACAACTACGGAGGCTGACAGCTGATAGTTCGTGACTCTCGTATTGAGGGAGGTTACGAAACTCGTTACCACGAGAAAGGCTACGACACGGTCTTTCAGGAAAGAAGCGGAATACGTTGGTGTGCAAGCGTGCATGTGCAAGTGCCTCGGCGGCTCGCGGACGAGAAAGAGAAAGAGAAAGAGGAAGGAGATAGAGAGACAAAAGGGAGAGACGCTGAAAGCGGAGATAGATTCTACCGATTTACAACCGATCGAGTTCCCGATCGAAATTCCACGTTCCGCTCGGTTATCGAGGTATCGCGAGTTCCGAGTGTCCGATAAAACTTGAAAACGGTTTTCCATCGGTCGGGAAACGTTCACGGAAAGAGGAGCAAAAGAAAAGAAGAAAAAAAAAAGAGGGAGACGCGGGAAGAAGTGGGAGGCAAGGCAAGAGGGAAGAGAGAAAGAGAACGATACAAGGAAAGGGGGATAACGAGGAAAAGGAGGAGCGAGCCGAGGGGTCATCGGGAAACATAACCTCTGTACGCGCAACGTTCGTGTACTCGAGCAACCGATTTTAGACATTATCATCGTTTTTTCTCTACTTCCGTGCGTCATGTTTGTTACCTTATGTTCTGTGCGATACGACGACCGCGACAAAGATCATCCGAATTTTTCGTATTCGAAGGCAGCGTCTGGGACACGACACTCTTGACAGTTTTCCACGGCGATGTACGTTGCTGGTACAGTTTTTTCGTTGACACACGAGGGTGGACAGGCCGATAGATCACAACACTATCGACACTTTCAATACGCGACACTACGGTAGACTAGTGATCGGGCGTCTTCGGACGGAGTAACAGGCACCCGAAAGAGCTTGGCACACCTTCGCGTCACGTTACAACGAGTTACAACAAGCCACAGGCAGCTACAGGCACGGGCTACCTCGAACTCTCTGTCTCCGTCTCAGTCTTCGTCTTCGTCTCCGTCTCCGTCTCCGTCTCCGCTGTTGACTGGTGGCTACCTCACACCACAACCTCCTCTCGTACCTGTGTCTCTCTTTCTCTCTTTTTCTCTTTCTATACTCGTGTGCGGAGCCAGTGCCACTAGTACAGTGCATCGCCACCAGATGGTCGACATTGGCGCACGTCGATGTATATTAATATAACGAATCTGGACGAAATTGATTTGAAACGATACTTGAAAAATAATTTTCAAACAGAAACTAAACAGGATTCTCTTAACTAACTTTCCTCTATTGTTTTACTCATCGAATTAACGAAAACGGTGTAGTATAGAAAAGTAATAACAAATGTATTTAACGAGATAATGGATATTTCGGCACTTGAATATATTCTTCTTTAAACGAGAATATAATTTAATTTTCTTATTTAATTATCGATGTGACGAAAAGGTTGAGATATCTCCTTTAGAATCCTTTAATGATAGTAGCAATTATTTCTTTTACACTTTTGAAACCGTTTGATATGTATAAATTCGAGCAAGTACACGATTGTAGTTCAGTGGCGATACGTTCACGCAAAAACGTTAAAACCGAACTTCTGACCGAGTACGTAGATCCATGGAGCAAGATAAAACGAATCACATACTAATTTAAATAAAATTAATTATTCAACAATAAATTGAAGATAATGTACTAATTTTCTTTGCTCAAAAAACTTAATTTGTTAATGATTAAAACAAACAAATCGCATTGATCTTTCAGTACAGCGAACGTACAATTTAATCCAGCCAAAGCATTGCTACTAAATCGAATGTGTACATACTAGATTCTCGTTGGTCGACTACGCTTTCGGAATACTATTATACATACCTAACTGTTACTAGTTAGTATCTTCTGTTTATAAACTCGAGTAAATTGCATGTTTTCCACTAGAAAAATTTTGTTTTAACAATATTTTATTAACATTATATTTAAGTTTGACGACCATGTCTTTCCACATACGTTTATGCAACGTCGCTACTAGAAACTAGAAACGTCCTTACGCATGGTTATGTTACTGTTAATATGGAATGTTCAAGGATACATTCAAGTTATTGCCAAAACTAGATAACCTCATTTTTTATTATCTAAGGAATAAAGAAATGAAATTTTCAACACCCTTCATTTTTTTAAATTACCGGTATATTCGTTCCATATATGTTTTATGAGATTTAAATATGCAATCATTTCCATCCGAGTTGGTGCAATTTTACGATATTAGTGCTTCTGTAGAAGAAAAGGGTTTAAACGATAAAATACAAATCTGTAGAGAAATAAGAAATCTTTTCAAGTGGGTGCATATACCGGTCGAAATCGGATCGCTGCGCCATCTAGCGTGAAATATGTGAAAACGTCGCGAAATCTAGTCGTTGACGATAACGTTTCTTAATCATGTTTTTTGGCAATTTCAACTTTTCAGCTGAAATATCTCTGCTCTTGAAACACGTAGGGCAAATGCAAAGACATTTTTTCAGTATAATCAGAGTTTTAGCAATCAATTTAACTTATTCGAAATTCTATTGCTGTGGTTCTTAACTTGCGATCCACGAATGTAAAATTTCGAAAGTTTGAATACTCGAGTAGTTAATTTAATTTTATGTTTTGAGCAGAATACAGGTATAGGATCACAATTAGATCAATTAGATCTGTAGCTCGTACATCTCGGAAACTAAGAATGTCCGGCGATCGCATGTACTGGGCAAAGTTGTCGAGAATATTTAAAAAATCATAGAAATAGGTGTCGTACCTCTATTTCGAATATTCGCCTAATTTTCATTAATATTAATTCATATATCTTTCTTTAATAACCTACGTTTGAAACAAATAATTACATTGTATTGTATAATTACTAAGAATCATATATTTATTTTCAATTAGATCGAGTAATAAAGTTTGAATGTCGAAACACAGATATACAGGGGATTCCAAGGCGAAGATTGCACGTTTGATCCGTGGCTCTTGTCTAAAAGATTTGATGCGATCGATCGTAGGATTAACATAATTAAACTTTGCATAACCGTCTAAAGATTGCCGCATTACGAATTCGAAGTGTGAATATGCGAATAAGTGGCACGATTAATTGATGCATCGCAGCATCACGGTCGCGATGCAGCTACGGATTTAACACGAACACTACACGATCGAACGGCTTTTCATTGTTTAACTCACAAATATTCTGTTTTAATCCAATCTCTGATTTTCCAAATTATTACCGGTGAAAGCAGGTAGGTTCACATCACGGACGAAATCTCGTAATTTATTCTCTTAATAAACTCACGAATATTGAGGTTAAACGAGTTTCTCGCGTATATCAATACGACGCACGGTAACAAGCGCCAAGCGATCGACCACGAACAATCGAAATTCCGGTTACGACGCTTCGTCTTTACTAGCTGATCTTGGAGACTCGCTATTGCGCATAGACTATAAACGAATATAAAGGAAACTCACTACGAGTACAGCTTGTTAATAGTGCCGTTGTTCTCCGTTTGAATAACCGATCCATGATCAATTAATTATTTAATAATTAATTTCTATGGCTATGGGCCCATCTGGGATACAGTGGTACAATTTAAAATAATGTAATTTACAAATTCCATTATTTTACATTGTATCATGTTGAATGTATGCAATGCACATACGGGCACCAATTGAGTATCAAAATTTCGATCAAATAATTTAATTTGAGAGGATTGTTTCGATCGTTAGGTGCCAGTAATCAGTAATTTTATACCGATAAGAATGGGTAGTACGAGGTGTGACACTATGGAAAAAGTAGTTTATGAATGAAAAAGTAATGAATTCCTGCGCGTTTGATTTACAACTGCTCTACTTTGATTCGAACGAATTAGTAGATACGCCGGTAATTTTTCGTAGCAAGAAGGAACTTTTCAATATGATAATGTTGCACACTTTATACAGTAAGGGAATAAAAATCTAACTATCATATTACAACGCTTCGTTGATAGTGGTACAAGTCAAGTAAACGTAAATCATCATGGTTCAATGCTCGAGACTGACCGGGGTCGCCAAAGCATTTTGCTTTAGCTCCGCTTGACAGCGATTGGCATCTATAATTCTCGGCAGCGCGGCAAAAAAGTCACGGAATGCGTTTGATTCGAGCCCGTTTGAACGCGTTTCAGGAAACGTGAGCTAGTCCTTTCCACCGTGACGATTATATCGATTCGTTCGTTCTTACCGAAGTTATTCGAGTAATTGGGTCATTCCGCGCGACAATCGGATATTTTTTTGGATGTAAGATCTCGGATTTAGCTGAAACTTAGATGCGTCGTAGTCTTTTTAAACAATTTTGATAATTGCTCTTTGAAATAGAGGCCAAATTATGCAAATGGGGCTGGAAAATGAATTTGTTGTAATAAAAAGAAAGAAGAGAAGAACAAAGAAAAATTGTACAAGTAAATGTTATTTTGTTTGTTACGAGCTATTCAAATGATAAAAAAATATTACTACCTAGTATTAAAAAAAATCTTGGAGACCTCCTTTTCCCTCCTAAACACTTGTTAGCCTTCGTGAGGACGGACAGTAACGAAGAACTGGAAAAATGATCACAGAAGCAATTCCATCCGATCTCCGTTTTTGATGGTCCTCTGGTCACCACTATTTGGTCCTGGTAGTTTGACATAAAAATAGGTCGGGGTTTAGTAGATGCGATCACTTTGGTCAATAATAAACAACGATCGAAAATATATGTTTTAAACAAATAGTGAATAGACAAGTTTGTGAATTAGTCCGTTTTCACTATAAAGTATCATCGTATCAACAGAATAAAAATAATAGCAAAATCGCAAATTATATTAAGAACGAAAAAGGGACGTGATGCAGAATGATGTTGAAATTTGAAAGAACTTTAATTGTAGGTCACTTTACAAGATTTAAGAATAAAAGTTTCATTTCATAAAATACAGTTTAAGAGTGCAGAAACCCTTTTGTTTAAATTTGCGGTTCCGTATTAGTGGTTAATACACATTCGTAATAGTACAACCCTTGTAGTATTTTTATTTTATTTATAATGGATACATACGCGTAGAAACGGAATAACTCTGAATAAAATAGGATCGATCGCAAAGCGATTTAACGGCGTGAGCAACTTTGCAGCGGAAACGTCATCAACGATGGTATACATTTTATTAATTACTTTTATATGTACACGTGGTCATATTATACATGACTTGCCGATACAGTTGCCAGAGTATTCTAGAGGAAACGATCGACGTAGTTACGAATTCTTTTAAAAATAACTGTATACGCAGCACAGCCCAATAGACGAAGATCTCTAAAAAGTAAATGGAGCTTTTTTCGTTTCCTACCTCCATTATTATTTATATTTGATCATCTTTAATATTTCACGAAACCTTGATGATTCGTTTAATAATAATTTGTAATTCGAATTTTTTTATCGTTTCGATCAGGGTTTCCGGGAAGTCTGATAATGAAATTAGCATCGACGAATTTCCGATGAATGGGGCGATCCGTTTCCGAAGGAAAGTATTTCTATTTAAGAACGAAATTAGATATAACTCAACCGTTTTTGCATTATTAAAGACGTCAAGGTCACTTGTTGCACATGCGGTTACATCTATAGCAAATATCTTGATCGCTGTTGCAACGGCAGTAAATCTAGCTACGATTAGCGCAGAGTATAGCGCGGAGCCGGATACGACGCGACGCGACGCGTCATACGCGGTTACTATTTCCTTGATCGATCTTACCGAGATCCAAGGCGTCAGGTACCTGCAATCCGTCGTACAACCTTCGACAAGATATCGTCGCGAATCGATTTATTTTCTTAATTGCGGTGGCATCAGATTTGTAGGTGTTGGGGTTGGACTGCTGCTACAGGATCTGCTCAACGCCCTGTGAGGCTCGACGGTGAGGAAACTTCTGTCGGTCGTTGGGGGCGCGGAGATGACTTCCGGTTCAGCCGGACTGGGGCATCGCCTTTGGGCGCTGGTCGACAGGGTGCTTCTAGATAACGTTTGCAATGGTATCTGATAGATCCTTATCGGCTTCCAATCGTTCTGGCTGTCTGTGAAAGGAAAGGATACTCGTTTCGAAGAGTCGTGTTTCTTTACAAGCAGCGTTGCGTGAATTACGAAATCGGCCAGGTTACAGAAATAGAAATAGGAAAATTATGATTTCTCTTCAACGAGTGTACATACTTTGCGGGTTAGATCGAGAGGACGAAGACTGTGCGAAAGGAGGCGGACTGGAAACCGGTTCTTCTTTGTCCAAAGGTTTCGCGTCGAGTCGAATTCTTTCGCATTTCCCCGGCAGGAACTCCGGGGCCGTTGTCGTGAAGTAAATGTCCTGCTTCGACGTGATCAGGTTCAGATTTGGCATAGCCATCGTGTGTACCAGATTTCCGTTGATTATTAACCGAATCTCCATGGTGTCGTTGGTAAAGGCAATCACATAAGGGAAGGCACAAGCTAAAAATTCAGTTTAGGTCTGGGTTAGGTACTAGAACCTCCAGAATCGTAAACTATTTATCAGTATAAAATATTGCAATATTTACTTGGAGGAACAAAATAAAAGTAATAATCATAGACATTTGTCAGCTTACAATGAATTAATATGTATTGCATAATCGGTTAGAAAGTGAATTTGGTATAGCTTTCCACTGTGCGTAGGTATGCAAAGGTACAGAATTAAATTATATTAGTTGAAGTTTCGAATCCATCATTACACGCGCTTGTAACATTTAAATATTTAACTAATAACTTTTTGAAAGACAATAATGTGAAAATAAAAAAAAATGTCCTGCGTTTTGGACCATCTATGGCTAATATAAATACAGTTGACACGGGTCTATATCTAGTGTCCCATACCAATTTTATCGACCCCCTTTTTGTCAGAAGCGCCAAGAGTAGATGAAAGCTGCTTTACCTATCGCTGCTGGCACGGAATTCCAGTTGAAATCGAACTCTGTCGGTACGGTACTCTCCTCCGCCAGCTTTTGAAAATGGCACGTGTCTAGAGGCGAGATATACGCGTTAAAAGCTGTCGGATCGAAAAAAAACATTCAAAGGAACGCGCTACTAACTATTGTAACAAAGTAGCAATTCTGGCTCTTCGTCTTCGCAAAGATCCAAAGCTGCTACCAAGTGCGGCTTTGGTGTCCCTTCGATATGAAGAATCCTCGTACTTCCAGTCGCGGAGATTAGTTCAAAATGATGCCGAACACCACAGCAAAGCGTCCATTCGTTTATCGAGTCCGTGCTTTCGATTATCGTCAGCATCGACGGAGCTTCGCTGGCACTGAATTCCTTTAACGTGAGAAAACCGTCGACCGTGTCCGTGTCGGCCGCGGCACACCACGCGGTCCAAGCAGTGCTGTGTTTCCATTGAAGAACCGTCAAACGTCGACCAACCGCTACGCACTGCAACAAATTCGAACGATGATACGGAGCACACGTAGCTCGAGCAAAAGAGTAGAGTAGTGTAGTCAACGTACCATGCGCAGATGAGAACCACCAGGCATGGTGGTGGTGTACAAATGGCAGCCCCGTGTTCTCGGTAGCTTTCTTTCCTTTATGTGGGCTCGTCCTCTAACGGCCAGTGGACGTACGCGAAGACGGCCCTGCGGGCGAATTACAGGCTTAAATTTTGCAGTGGCCCTAGTAAAATTGTCGCAATCGGTATCCTCGTTCTCCTCGACGTCGTCGTCCGCCTCGTCTTCGTCCCCGTTGTCCTCGCAATCCAGATCGTCCTCGTGTTCGTTCAGTACCTCCGTAGATCTGTTGCTCGTGTTGCTCTCGTACTCTCTTAAACGGAACACGTAGACGTTGCTCTCTTTACCTTTGTCACCGGCGCGAAACAACAATATGCCGTGTTGTTCCACCACGGTTAGCTGCTTGATCTGCACGGACTCGTCGAAAATCAGTCTGTGCGACAGATTGTCTGGAACGGTAAGCGGATCGCGTAACGGTGTTCATTTCCTTTTCTTGACACGAAGGCATCGACGGTCGCAAATATTCTCTTACCTTCTATTAGAAATGTCCCGTTCTCGGTAGCAAGAATCACCTTGTTGTCCAACCAAACGTCCCCGCAGACGACTTCGTGGGGGAAGTCCGGATATATGCATCTTGGTTCCCATGGTCTAGGCTTCAAAGGACCGGCTGTAGCCAATGAAGTTGGCGCGAGCCCACGCACGATCGCTTCTAATTTTAAGGCCTGGCCGACGCGCACCATCTCCACGGCACGCGTTTCCTCGTGACGTCGACCTGGAGCCTCCACCACATCCGACAAAGCTCGTCGGTTTAACATACTCTGTGGAAATTCGATCGAATTCTTTTCCACGGGGGAGTGGGGAACGCCATGCCAATACACAACCGAAGCTAACTTTTAGACTTTTAACTCTGACTGGAATTAAAACGGTTTTTTCTCCCTGCTAAGGAAACTTTGGAGCCGGACAGGCACGCTCTCTAGATAAACTTACGTTGCTCTTACTCTCCTGCGTGTGTTCTTGATACATATCGCGCAGGAGAGCATCCAGCGTTCTCTCCCGTTTCCGTGAAAACGTTGGAGTGTTGAATGTGGCCTTCTCGCCGTTAATCAGCTTAACAAGGAGAAATTCCCTTAGGGTGTACGGGTCCTCGAACACAGGTGGACAGGGTAGACTGGGTCCAAATAAAGGAACGCTTTCGTCGCAATAAATAGCCACGCGCCAACCTTTGCCGTTCTCTTCAGTCGATACCACAGCAAATACGTCTGCAATAACACACAAAACCAAACCAGGCTTTTTTAAAAGCCAAAGTGTATTCGCATTTTAACGCTTGCTAGGGTAAAGTATTATTCTGAATGCCCCGTACAAATGTTGAAACAACTCACGTGTAAATTGGCTCCTAATGCAATTTGGGTTGAAAACGTCTATAGCTTCAGGATCGTCGGTATAAACGATATTAACGATGTCGTTGCCGATATGACGCTTTCTCTCCAGCTGTTGCGGGTTGTCTTTTGAATAAGGAAGCATCGTGCTCACATGATACATAACTTCGTGTCCCGCATACACCGTATAGTAACTTTCTTTTCCGGTCATGTCACCTAAACATTTTTGTCGAAAAAAATGATGCACGAAAATCGGCGGAAATGGGAATATTTTACTTTTATTTAAAAGCTGCTACAAATATACCGAAGCAATAAATACTAAGAAAATAATTTTTTAATATTTGCTATATTTTTTCTGTTATAGAAAAGCACCTTTAACGTCCAGGCCACCCCGGTATTTGTCCCAATTCTTCAGTTGTATTCTCTCGCCCAGTATCTCGAGGAAATTTTGGAAACTTGGACTACCCTCTTCTGTAAAAGGACGTTCACATATTACCGAAAATATTTACGCAAAAGTTTAAGCTTTAATCGATTTACCATTAGACAGCATTTCGTCGTCGGTTGTTTGTCCTTTCTTCGCGTATATTACGCCAAATTTGAAGTTTACCGAGCCCTCTTGCTCTTCCAACAGCAGTAAATCCTACAACGCGAAAGTTTCTACATAGATCCTGATCATTTTTACGCTTGAACGGACGTTCGGAACTTACTTTTTGTATCTCCGGCGTGAAAATTTCGCGCGGTGCTTTGTCGAGCTTCTCCAGCCCGAAGAAGTTACTGAAATTTGAATTGCCGGTCACGAATCATATTAAGCTACTGACTTTCGATCCAAGACACGAGGATATTTACCTCAGGATTTGCCTGATCGTTAGCGTCTTGTTTGCGGAGTACGGCAGTGATATCTTCTGGGCGCCCTAAATTGCGTGCTCTTTTATTTATTCTACTTTAAGCCGCCATAATTGATTTTCATTAAAGGGTGTATAAAAGTAAGATAAACATAGCATGAAATTATTTTCAATCGATTAAGAAATTCGAGAAAACCCAAGTGAATGTCTTTTTTAATAGGACTTTTAATAGAATGGAGGGTTAACAAAAAATTTATATATCAAGGATTAGAGAATTCCACTAGGCGAAATGTAGAAAACTCACAGTTTTTCTCCAGAAAATCACTCTGTAATGCGGCACACTTTGGTCACCGACTTCGCTCGTTGCAACCGATAAGAACAAAGGGTTCCTTTCTTGATCCACAGCAACGTAATTCTGGTGTACTGGGGGCAAGGGTCAAGTAAATTTATATAAAAATATATGATTCGTCGCTCTTGTTATCGAACGACCTACTCAGACCTACGTTGAAAATCGTTAAAAATGTTAGTGTGCGTTTTACTCACGTTTTCCGAGAAAGTACTTGAAGTACCAACGCGTTTGGTACTCGGGATTTTCCAATATCGGTGTACTCGGCGAACCGAACATCTGAACAAGTTGAAAATCAATTCGATATGATCTAACTTAATGGAGAACGAAACAGCAAAAACGTAAAGTTGGAAAGAGTCAAACATACAACATGGTAAAATATACAGTATTCGGCCACCCCTGGGAAAAATTTTAATGAGAGATTCTAGAAACCAAAATAAGACGAAAATCAAGAATACCAATTTGTTGATTGAGGCTTCGTTAAAAAGTTATTAACGTTTAAAGTTTCCTCTGTAGAACGGCGATCTGCGAACAGCTGCGTACGCGTGACAGTGATTCTCACTCACAAAACTGTAAAACTGTCGATACGTCACTAAGTAGAGTCTCTCTTGCCGAGTGAGAACCACTATCGCGCGCACGCAGCTGTACGCAGGTTGCCTATCTACAGGCGCAACTTTAAACGTTAATAACTTGTTAACGAAGCCTCAATCAACAAATTGGTATTCTTCATTTTCGTCTTATTTTGGTCTCTAGAATCTACCATTAAAATTTTTCCCTGGGATGGCCGAACACCCTGTATAGAAAGATGCAACGTATCTGAATTTTTTATTGATACATTCCGCCCTACTGTTTCAATGTTTTTAAATTCGGTGTAACAATTGCTGTACTTTCTACATACTAAACGATACAGGCAACAACAGATGGCATGCAAAGAGACGTAATTACATGTTTCTTACTTCTTCTTTCTCGCCTGGAGAATCGCCATTCTCGACCCGAAATCGTCTCCCATTATCCGAGCCATCTTGCTCGATCTGCGGCAGCTAAAAAACGATTTCGAAGCGATACATTAGAAGCCGTCGAAATCGTGTCTTTCGAGAGGCCGTGTTCCAGTTTCAGAGTGGCTACGTTTACGCACAGATAGCCGGAAAAACGAACCCTCTTTCGCGACCCGTTTTCACCACTCTTTGGTAATTAACTTTTATTGTTCCTCGCTTCTGTATCCGTTTTTCTCGATGATACAGTTCGTTGGAGCTCAGTTTTTTGCAAACTTTGATTTTATGCGATATAAATAATCGTATTTTTAACGTACACCCATTTGCTATTATTGTAATTTTAATTTTGGCGCACTTTGCATATTCTTCGTACATATGTACATATATGATAACGATATGTATGTATATACAATTCAAATTCTTTAAACAATTTGTAAAAATGTAATATTAATATTTATCAAATACACTTACCATTTCCACGCTGCCATAATATCGCCTGGAAAGAACTCCTCGTCTGGAAATTGTGTCCGTGGTAGATCTGGAACATCGTACAAATTCGAGGATCGAAGACAATAAAATATAAAATACTGTATTTTTTTCCGAGCTTCCGCCAATGAATGCCTTGTCTTCTTTTTATCACAGGAATATCTAGGTTAACGAGGACTTGGACGATCTGGAGATTTTTTTATCAATTGTGAATGTGTTAAGCTTTGGATTTATACAAAAATTCACACACTGATCGTTCTTTTCTTCCAGAATAATTTCTTTGTGGCAAATATCTATGCCTAGTCTATTCTCTGAAAACTGTACTTTCCTAAAGTATAAAATCCCTATTTTTAACGGAAATTAATTTGATCCAATCACCAGTTTGAGTAGGTAGGAAAATTTTTTTACCCGTAAGCTGGCGCCTCTGGCGGATAAATTTCTCAATTAATAGGCACAATTTTTAATCGCTCGTTGTAAAGAGGACAATGTCATACAATTGGCGGGAAGACATGTGCAAGAGTTGTGATTACCATTTTTTATATTTATAATTAAAATAAATTATAATTGGCCAAATGAATATTATATAATTATTCGTACGTTAATGAAATAGTTTTAAAGTTGTGAGCATTGTACGAAAAGAAG
The DNA here is from genome assembly GCF_051014445.1 of Colletes latitarsis. Classification (NCBI taxonomy): domain Eukaryota; kingdom Metazoa; phylum Arthropoda; class Insecta; order Hymenoptera; family Colletidae; genus Colletes; species Colletes latitarsis. Next base: position 18,083,097 of record NC_135135.1, on the reverse strand, counting down.
CCCAGAGCGATTACAATTGTGTGCATTAGTTCCAGACTTTGGCCGCTGGGCGCTAGCAGCGTTACTTAACAGCTGGAGAAAGCTGGTTTTATTTGGGCAGTGATTATCGGCGATCTTTTTACTTTTCTACGATGGAAAACCTCTGAAATAGAAGACGATGAGACATGCACGCGTAACAACATACGAGATTTCCATTTAGCAACGAGCATTGTGGCGTGGTAAGTGCTTTGTTCTCGTGTTTCTTTCTGGTTCGTGTGCAATGCTAGTAGACGCGTCGCGAGCGATGATCGTCCGGTGTAGGAAGCTTACGTCGACCAAATGCCAAATCGATCAACGAATTGGAAATTCGCATAAGATATCGCGATGAACAACAGCAGTTACGTAAAGTCGCAGGACCACGTGCAAGAAATAACGAGAAGAATCGCGTATTGTCGCCGATTGAGTAGGGGGATTGTCGTCGCATTCAGTGTGAATTGCATAGCGTTTACAAATATCGAATCTGTCGCCGGAAACCGTAAAACACACTTACGTATGTATCGAGAATTAAGCGCCATTCGGAATCGGGACCAAGTTAGAACCGAATTAGAACAATGGCGTCGGAAAATCGTATCGCGTTCATCAAACCCCGGGAAGAAGACGCGTGATCTTTGTAACGTAAGTATGTACTTCGTAGGAAGCAATACGAATGAGAGTTTATGATGTAACATATTTCTGCATACAATAAAGGAAATATAATACAGTGCCTAACAGGCAAAGTGGCGCTCGAGTCGGTTTACCGACCAACCCTCGTACTTTGTTCATACCACCTTTCCCACTCTTACTTTTTTAACCTATCCTCACTTTTCCTTTTCGAAATTTATAGGACAGAAACAAGAAACCTGACATTCATCAGTTGTAAAGCGAGTTTATTCCGGCTGGAAAATAAGCAATTATCGTAACGGAAAAAAGGTGTTAAGCATCGAGCAACTTGTTGAATATGACGTCATCGAGAGAACCCTACATCGATAGAAATCGATACACATTGGAATTATGGAGAACCAATCGTGTAAATGAATTCTGAAGAAACGTTTGTTACGAGATATACAAAGGAGTCCCAGCTAGAACGTGACAATTCTTAACATTTTACTGCAAGTCAAGGGTACAAGCTTACGTCTTGTACGCATACACGAAGAGATGGGTTGTTTCATTTGCAACGGTTCTTGTGACGGAATCTACGACAGGAATATGCATATACGTGAGTAGTTTTCTAGTACATATTTTTTAGAATACATGAACCTTGATCCGCGGAGGCAGAATAGCAAATGTTCTACTCTGTCACTTTGAAGTTAAATAATATCAAGCAACGTACACGTGATGACTGGCCCGTCGATGCAGATGTCTCAATTGCGACGATGGCAGCGCGGACACGCAAACTGATCTGGATCTATTTCTCTGGATCATCTCTTGACCGACGGGCAACGTTTCCTCTTCGCTGTCGCTTTCTGTCAACGAGTTCCCATTTCCAGTGCTCTCTCTTCTTCCTTTGCTTCGTTTGCACTTCTCTGTAGAGCCGGTCGTCGATGAGGTCGAGGTCGCCGTAGAGGGGACCGGTGACACGCTTGTAGACGACGAGCCACTCGTCAGTGAAACTCCTCGCAACCGGGAGACCAATTTTATGTCCAAACACAACATCTTTGCGTAGTCACCGTACGAGCGTTGTTTTTCGCGTTTCAGATCGCTCTCTGGGACTTTAAATACACGACAACATTTCTTTTCAACGAGTTTGGTACCCTGCACGCGCACCACAGCCAGTTGATACGAGTCGCAGATATTTGGCCGTGAAATTTGGTCACCGACGACGAAACTATTTTACGACGTCGCTTATTCGGCAGTTGCATGTTCGAATAATGGTACTACAATATAAATTTTTCTTTAAATACCGAGTTGGAAACGGGACATTTGCTACCATTCTAAATTGCTTTACTTAAAATATCGAATAAGCCTTACAGAGTTGGATTGAAAAAACTACCATTTCCTTGCCAGCGAAAGGGAAAACACGATAGTAAAGAAAATGCTGTTATTGTAGTAGATGAGTTATGAATATAGTAAAATAAGATTTACCAAAGGAAGAACATATACAGAAAAAGCAACGTTATGTTTAATGAATTGACATTTCGCAACGTCAACGTGGAATACAGAATGCACAGATGTTTCTCAGTCGTTTCGTCCGTGAATGCTAAATGTATTACCATTTCATATTCAATACCTGAATAAGTAAAGAATATATTAGTAGCTTTCAAGTATTCAGCACACTTTCATCTAGATAACGAATAATTTAGGTGTCTAAGTCACGAGTACACTTTTATACGGATAAAAGTTTACTTGGACGACTTATCTACATGGGTGAACATTTATACATTCTGCAAAGAACAAAACTAGTTTTCTTATATACGCGCGTTCTTATGTTCACGATATGTATATCTAAGGTTTGCATATGGCACTTGTTTGTAGCGTGCAGTGTCTGGTTACTGTAACCTTGTACCGTGCAATTTATGTTTTAGATATATTTGTAAAGAAAAACTAACCACGCTGCAATGCGTACTACATACATGAAAATATTCTTTTGTTTTTTATTTTTATTTTGTTTTTGTGCTACCCATTTAAGCGCGTTCTTCCTTATATGATACTCAATTCACGACATTACTATATGTATGTACGTATGCATCAATATCATTGACCGAGTTCTCGAGTTTCGGGGGTCTCCACAACCCTTCCGAATATCACCGACAACAACAGTAAAAACCGATAATAATTATCGAATTTTTTTAACTAATGTTTTTAATATTCTAACTAAATTCATACTGGTTGAAAGATACATGATAATAAAGAGTAAAACTTTGTCTCTTTGTAATTAAAGAACAAAGGATTAAAATATTATTTTGATCTCTATTACGTTTGAACTTAAACCATTATATTTCTATTTCTTTGTCATTACATATACGTGTGAAGTATGCATGTATGCGTGATTTCCCTCTCAACTGTACTTAAGGCTTTTCCGATACTAGTTTTTGTCTTTTGTGGAAGAAGTTCAGAAACGAAAAAGAAATACAATGTCCTTTGTTCGCCGTGGCTACAGTTTCTTTCACCCTGATTTATCAGGCGCCGTGAAACTGATACTGGCGATAATTTAATAGAGAGCATCGACATAGAATTGTTTTCATCGCGAGACACGTACCTCGTTCTAACAAATACATTTTTCTCTCTTATAGGTCGAAAAATAAAAAGTCGAGTTTTATTTAATCGAATGCCCTAAAAGGCGTCGAGACGTCCAACGACAAATATTCGTTGGATGAAGTACGGTGTATCTCTTATCGCGTTATTATCGTTATTCAAGTCGAAGAGCGAAGACTTAGTGGAAAGAAAGAAAAAAGCTAATTTATAGAGTAAGTTTGTCAAGTCACGGACAAAATTAAAACGCGAGGAACCTTGAGACGATAATTTAGCATTTAATTTTTGAGAAAGGTACACCCTCTTACGGCATCCCGTCCACAGTCGCCAAAGAAGCTCCAACCAAACAGTTCACCGTTGTACATAGCTCCGGTGGGAGCAGTTTTTCACACTAGTTCGAATCAAGCGTCCAATCGTCGATCAACAACAGCAACAAACGATCGATCCAAGTGTTTTCGCCGAAAGACACAGCCACCGTTTCTACGAGTATAGATCAAGTCCGGACCACGACCCCAATTACAACGGGAGATCAAACAGTTTACCCAACGAATAAACAAAAAGAAAAAAAAGTACAGTGAAATAGGAAGAAAATAGAAGGCACGATTAGCGGTATTATCGAACGGTTGATCTGAAAGATCCAGAGAATATATCGATTAACGAGGAGCAAAGGAAGAGAAAAGCAGCGAACGATGGGTTTGCCTCGGGTCTGCAACCCCTACTGACGGTGGCGGTGGCGGTGGCGGTGGCAGGACACGACCCTTTTCGAATGAGGACACAGCAACCCACGGCGAGAGAGCAAGTACTGGTAGTAACACGGCGACTCCACGACTGGCGCCGCGTCGTCGAGCTCATTGGCTCTCTTTTCAGCCCCCCCTCTACGCCGATGGTTCGTTTCACCGACGTTTTCTGTCTTACTGTAGCGTTGCTTTTCTAACTTGGACTCGTCTGGTGTCTCGTTTCACCCTTCATCAGCTTCAAACCAGACGTTTTCGCTCTTCTTTCGCCTTTCAACGTATTGTTAGATCTGCGTCTTAAATACACGTATATACTCTTCTTCTTCGTCTCCTTCTTCGTACCCTAGGCTGATCTTTTTCCTTTCGATTTACCTAATTCTAGTCTCTTAATTTCTTCCTTTATATTTTCAATTTACGTTCTGGAAACCCGCCACTTTCTTCTTTCTCTATTCGAGCACTTTAATCTTTTCACTGGCCAGCCCTCGTTTTGTTTACTTTACCGATTGCCTCTTTCTATATTTTCGACAACCGATCCTTTTTTCCAACGGTTCCTTCTCTTTATTCTTTTCATTTTTTACCGCTTCGAACTAGCTATACGTTTAACACCTTTTGATTCTTAAAACGTTTTATTTCAATGTCTCATAATTACTTTTTACCGAATTTTCATAACCGAATTTTCATAATCGTTGCCTTCATAACCGAAGAATAACAAGCTTGAAAACTTGAAGTTTCTTGTATTGAAAATCAATGCAGCGTGAGAGGGTTGCGTTAAATTTACGGTCGGCAATATCTGTCGGACTTATCCGCACTTCCGCAGCTGCAAAAACAAAAAACAGACGAAATTCGTCTGTGCTTATCGTGCTTAAAATTAACCGGGGAAGTACTCGGAATTCGTTCTTTGATTCACACGGTGTCTTGCGGATTGTTTTACATACGAAGAACTCGAACTGATAAACTCGCCGCTTCTCTGAATCGTCGCGTCCTGTTACTCGAATTTCGCAAAGTCCCTGTATGACGTAACGCATAGAAAACACAGATGTTTTCACATTGCTCAAGTTCTAGAAATCAATTATCATTTTAGCGTCACGTGCAACGTAACCGACAAACTCTCCAAGCAGATCATGGTGCTGTACGCGGTAGGAATTATAATTTAACAAGACTTCAGTTCGTGCGACACCACCGACGAGCAGAGTTCGATAAAATGTTATCTGATTATATTTGCTACGATACGAGCAGGTATGTACATATATGTTAGCAACCTCCAAAAGATATGCCTGAAAACTGTCATGGCTGATTTACTTTCATTAGGAGTGTCAACAAAGTTACTCAAGATACAGGATGTAAACTACCCTTCGAAAATCGAAAGAGGAACCCTTCCCCATCCGTTGCATAATTGGAGACGCGACGACTGATGGTATGAAGTACGGAGTCGTCATTCGTCCGGTGGGACTCTACGTAGCAAGGCATGTCGGCAGTCTCGCGTCTATTAAGGTAACCCATAAGTGGATAATACAATTATTAATTACATAGTAAATGATATGAGATAATCGGCTGCAATCTTGTATAGTTTATCTTAAATATAGCTATGTTTCTCAAGATTCCAATCGATGAGATAACTCTTGCTAGATTTAGTTTGAATTCTCATGGCTAATAGCGCTGCAATCCTATTCGACTTGGAATCAATAATGTAGGCTTTGACACCAAAATAGCAAGAAGACGACTATAATAACCGTTTTTCAGAAGCATTGCAACCACTATATCATTTCTACACGTCGATCCCGATTTGAATGTTTAAAATAATTGACGACCGGTAAATGGAACACGTGTAGTTCCTCTAGCGCTGCAGTCATATTCTTTTCTGGATTGGTAACGTCGCATGTGGCGCGATCAATAATGGTGTAGAGATAACCTTCCGCGCCACACGATATGAAAATGCATTGGATGATAGATCTATAGATATATTATACAAGTTACAATATCAAGAAAACTCTTGAAATATGTAAAAACGAACGCGTAGAAAGTATTCGCGATTTCCTTTGAATTTTATGATAGCTTTAACTATACATAATAAAAAAGGAAACCGGTTAAAGTAAATGTTATTTGGTTCGACAAGAGGTACACATATATTGTATATGAAAAAATGTGGGTCCTGTAAAAAACAGGCGTTGCGATAGGTTGGTAAAAATGCTAAATGGTTATTTAGCCTCGCGTCTATGGAAGTTTGGTTATAGAATACACGACAAGGTCGATAGACGTGTATACGTGCCTACGGATGCGGGCCATCGAGATGACGCAATTCTCGATATGTTCACGGGACAAAGTAATCGGAAACGGTCTAGTTCTCTCGCGTTTTTGTGCGCGCGTGCATTATACATTAGAGTTCCTCCGAGTGCATTTTCAACTGGAAATATTCGAGCTGAGAGCGGTTCGGTCCTTACGAACAACTCGGATATACGCACATACATAATTTGAATAGTTTGCTAATTTTATCCAAGCGACTCGAAAAATCGAGTTGATACGGTTGGATGGCTAGTCTTGTACCGCGATATCATTCCTTTCTTAAACGCATCGATGCAGTTGCGCACGTTTTTTTTTTTTTTAAACGGACTCATGTAATTATTTAGGTACAAGTCGATGACTTGGGTTATTTCTGTGCAAAGAGGATTGCCCATGTTCCGGATCATTGCTCGTTGTTCGTGTTTCGGTTCATTGGTCACCGATCAAATTACTTTTTATTTGGTCAGTGGAGCAACGGGACAAAAATGTTGATGTTGTTAGGGTGTTCGAGTATCTCAGCGCTTCTCTGGAAAGTACTCTTCTATCTTGGCGATAATATTTGTATCGTCCAAAAGAATCCTGTGACTGGTAGTTTGTGTTTTGTCATAGGCGATCGAGTGCAACCATTAGTGTTCTTTGAGTCGTATCCTCGCGAGCAGGGTACTCTCAAGGTCACTCGAGACCAGAACTAAAAGAAATTGTCAGCAAAGGGACCGCTCTCTTACAAGTGTACGCATCGAATATCCCAGGGACTAAGGCAAGGCCTGTTAGGATCGATGAGCCCACTATCAGACCCAGGACAAAACGCTCTCCTTTCCTTTCCCCCTTTGATCTGTTATTCCTTGTATTGTTTGATGTTAATCAGTGTCTCCCGATTATCTGAAAGCTTGTTACGTTCGTCCCCTCCGTGGAGCTCGGGTTTCGACGATATTCCGGCGTGTTGTTGTTATTCCTCTCGCGTCTCCCCTGCTTCTTTGCTATTTCGTGTCGTCCGGCGTCGTCCCGTTCGGCCCCCGATCTCTTCCCTCTGTCCACAGTTGAGAGATGCGCCGCGGTCGATTTCCACTTGGTCGAGCATGTGATCGAAATTGATCTACGCGGCACAAAAGGGAAACCGACGGTCGAGACTCCGGTCAGCCCGATAGCAAAAGAGTTAATTATAAAGAGGAGGCGAGCGTCAAAATCCGATACGTCGTCGCGCCGCGCCGCGCCGGCAGCCAATGAAGCCTTATGCGTCCGCTCGATCGCGAATAGTCAGCGATTATCGGAAGAAGATCGATATAGGCCAGATAGCCAGGGAAACGTTCGATTTCATATTAAAATAGAAAGCTTGGAGTTTGTTGTTATTGCTGCACGGATTACTCACGAACGTGTGACACTGAGATACTTTCTTACCCGTGTACCTTATTACTTTTTCCCGATTAATTCGACATTTGTTAAGCACCGTGCGATAGAATTTTACAATTCTGAGGATTTCTCAATCCTTTTACTTCTAATCTGCATATCTACCATATCTACATATTTTTTTAAAGCTTTCACACAGATTTACTGTATAATATAGTTGTACAACGAAATTAACGACGAACAAATGTTTTTAAAGAAACGAAAAAATTGATAGGAAGGTTTGGGTTGTGCAGTGATCGGAGGTTGGATCGAAGCTTGAATATACCTACGAAATTTTGTATCTTTTCCTAAATTCTGGTCTCTTATGTTTTAGCGCATCTCGAAGAATTGAACGTAGATACACACGTATTATGGTCGATGGTAGTGCCAATAGAAAATTAGAATCGAGGATAGAATTTGGACTTACCGCGCTGTCCATGGTAAAACTTTGGTGCCTTCCAGGCTGATGCTTCTCAGCTCGTATTTGGATCTGTGTCGAAGGGGTGAACCCGGTGCGGTGGTCGCGTGGAGAACGTTTCTCATACTCTTGGAATTGATACCAGTTAGCGCGTGCCGTCTGCCAGACGTGCCCTCCCTGGTCGACTGATTCGTCGACCTCCTCAGCGAGTTCATCTTCGACGCCAACATTTTATCCCCGAACGATACCTCTTGCATCTTACTCGAGATTTGAATTTTCCAAGGGATCCTTTCACTCTCGAGGATAAGTCGAACACATGTTTCAAAGATTTCGTTTAAAATCGATCGATCGAAATCGAAATCGGCAACGAGCATCCGTCAAAACTGTTCTACGTTCACCGTCGCGCGTAAATTTTGTTTCTTAAGCCGTCGTAACCGGTCCACGTTCGAAAAGCGTAATCGGAAGATCGGAAACGGCGTCGTTCATCGATCGAACTCTTTCTGTTCTTCGTTTAACTTGTTTCTCCATGCCTGAATTCCAACCGTAACAAACTGTATCCGAAGTCGAAACTTGATCGTACGTTCGTCCGGCTCGCGAGCTTTTTGCCGTTGTCGGGTGGATGTACACTGAACTGTCGGATGAACCGGCAACCATAAATGACTGCGCCACCTTTCAACCCCACCATCCAGCGTTGTTCGCCACCATAACTGGACGCAACCGTCGTACCTTAACAACCCCACCATCGCGTTTCACCGATCCTCTGATCATCGGACTTTTTACCCGGCCGATAACCCTCTTTTCAACTACGTGCTCCACTGATCCGAGATCGATTCGCGCAAGTTTCGAACGCTTCGATTCCTCGGCGTGTCGCCGTCGTGGTCTTGGTTCGATTAAACGAAACCGAGCGTTCTTTTGTGCGTTCGCGTGCTGATTAAACAGGCATGGACCTCCTCATCGCTTACCAAGGCTTCGGAATTTTTTTCGCCGAGTTACACCGGTTGAAATATCGACAATTTTTCGATATACGATTCATGATTCTTCAATTTTGGTACATAGTGTACGTAGTGCCCTTAAAAAATATATAGATACCCTTGAAATATAACATGTTGTGTCCCTTCGAATGTAGTAAGATTGCTTTATTGCAGTTTTTGTAACACGAACCTCGCTAAAACCAATTAAGATTTTAAGATCGTTCGTTCTGCTAGCAGCGCCGTTAAAAATCGACTTCCCATCGAACGAATTCCACTGGCCACGTGCGTACCACAGAGGCCGCCAACTTGATAATTTTATTCACCAAGAACTTGTTGCAATCTCTTATTTCGTCCCGTCGACGATCCGTTTCTTCCATCACGTTCGTTTCCCGGAACAGAAAGTTATATCGGCACGAGAATTATGTTCACGACCGGCACTTTTGTCGGGGAGATTCGATTTTCCAAATTCTCTGTTCGGTACTGTGATTACCTTGAAACGTTAAAGTTGATAAGTTTCGGTACCGAAACATCCATCGACTTGCTTCGTTGCAGAGTTTAAGCGGTCAGCTGTCCTTGAACTCCAAACGAACGTAATTTGTAAACGGAGAACGCGTTGTATTTTAGCCGAAAGACAGTCGAGACTAAGTATACAGAAAGACGTGTTCTTTTTCACCGTGTGACTTTTATGTTAACGATAAATGTTTGAACGTTAACGCGTGTTCGATAGGTAGTCGGAGCTCCGTGGTCGAAGCGGTAACAACGAGACTACGAGAAATCGCAAATGGACGCGAACGAACAGTGAGTCGTTCGTTGAAGACTGCTCGATTCAGGGCCAAGATTGTTCCGCGATGGGTAAAAGCGCCGCGACGCGACGCGCCGCGTGGAAAAACGCATGCGTCGCGCCGATCGGAGAAACGCAGCTTCGCGAGAACTTGTTTTTCGAAAAACAACACCATCCGTGGGATCGAAGCGTTCAGGGTTGAGACTGGACCGTTTGTCGAAATTTTCTGGATCGGAATATTCGAAGCAGCCATTTTTCTTCGTTTTTTACTGTACTGTTTTTTAATTTGGGCAATTAAGTCGAATAATGTCAAAAATCGGTTGTAATTTTCAGTTCATTTTTCTACGTATATTGATTTAGGGATGTGTGAAATTGAGAAAAGCGAAAAGAAAATCCATTGTTTGTTTGACAATTTTAATAGTCTTTTTATGCATGGACCTGAACAATTACTTCGGTCTAACGTTGGAAGGAGATGCATTTTTGTTGTTGTTAGAGATCCTCTACATTTTTAAGACCTCTTCGTTAGTTTTACGCAACGGTAAAAAATATTACAGTAAAATTTAAAACGTCGGCTTGCCGCCATCTTTTGTAAAAAAAGCATACAACATTCTTGGCTTGGAAACGTTGATTGGACGGAAAATTATTCCATGGGAACGATTACTCTTTGTTAATACATTTATATATATATATATAGGATGTCCCATTTTAATCTTTCCACACGGTTAGTTGCGAAACTATTGATCAGTTAAACGAGTGTTTCGGACTAAAGCCAATCTATTTCCAGTAGAACACCTCATGGTCAGCCTAATTATTTTAGGTGTAGCTATTTTACAAATTTTTATCTCTGATGCTAGAGTTTTTCAAGTACCTACCCATTTGTTGAATAAACATTATAAATTAATTTGTACCATTAAGTGATACTTGACGTTGAACGAATAAAAGCTTGTACCCGAATAACTGTTTAAATCGAGGAAATAAATTTTTATTTGCCATATACAGGGTGTTCGGCCACCCCTGGGAAAAATTTTAATGGGAGATTCTAGAGGCCAAAATAAGACGAAAATCAAGAATACCAATTTGTTGATGGTGGCTTCGTTAAGAAGTTATTAACAATTAAATTAAAAAATTTCAAATCGTTCTAAAAAAATTATTTCCGATTGCAAGGGTCGATTATAATCATTTTTGATGAATAGATATACCCCGGAAATCCTACCCAGTTTGGAGAAAAAAATTCGAGAAGATGTGAAATTTTTCAACAAAATAAAAAAATTTTAAATCGTTCTAAAAAAATTATTTTTGATTGCAGGGACCAATTATAATAATTTTTGGTTAATAGACATACCCCCGAAATCTTACCCACTTTCGAGAAAAAAATTCAGTATTGGCGGAACTTTAAATATTAATAACTTCTTAACGAAGCCACCATCAACAAATTGGTATTCTTGATTTTCGTCTTATTTTGGCCTCTAGAATCTCCCATTAAAATTTTTCCCAGGGATGGCCGAACACCCTGTATACAAACGTAGCGAATTTAGTTTAAAACGTTTATATAAATGACAAACTGTTTCGTAGAGTTCGTGGGAAGATTCAAATAGGATACATTTCAAATCGTAGGCTCACAATCACAAATAAAACAGTTTTGAGTGATTTCGGCATAACTCGAACTACGATTTGTTCAGTTATCGATATCAACGATCCAAGCTATACGTAGGACGTGTAATAAAAAGAAAATATGTGACTTTTAGCGAGTGTCTTTAAACTTGAAAGAAACATTCGCGAAATGTTGCCGATTTCGAGTCAAGTTTAAGGGGTGAAACCAGCAGCTAAAAAAAGGAAGTCAATTTGTAGTATACCTGTGGTACGATTCACGTGTATTATTATTATTATTATTATTATTTACTATATGTACATTTTACAAATTGATTCAAACCCATTTTACATTAATTCCACAAAAGTAATTGTAGATATATCGCGCTGATCGTAATGCATTTACGATACATTTACTTTATTATAAAAGTCGAATTTCGCGAAGATTGGTTATCAGTCTTGGAGATCGTTATAATTACTCGTTTCGCGTTTTCTTATTCAAATTCAATTGCAAAGAATATCATTTTCGAATAAAATAGAAACTTTTACAAACCAATTATAAATACAGCATAAAAATATCTCACTGTCTCGTCTTTATAAAAATTCCAAGAGTAAAAAGTCGTATAAGTGTTCGTTTGATTTTCTTATTAATCTTGCGTACACGCTAGTTGCATATACCTTCAACGATAATTTCCAAGATAGCATTAGAGGATTGAAACTTTGAAGGGTAGTTTTACCCCTTAAACTTGAGTTTACGCAGTTAGAAAAGAATACGTGTTTCTTATTCTTGGCTGCTCCGGTAAAAGTGGAAAGTTTCATCGACGTTGGTATCGAACGGTTCGCGGACGTTTCTCGTTTAAAAGAACGAAAAGCGCCTTCGATTCGTTGTACATTGTACGTCGATTGGATTTTGACCGTCGATAACCGAAGGAACATACACTTGTTCGGTATATTTGTTTCTAAAGTTGTGTTATTTGTGGCTCAGGAAGTTGTTACGAGCACGCGTTGCGAGATATCCTGTGTATAAGTAGATGGTTGCGAACAAACTAGTTATTCGCGTGCACGTCGCGCTGCGCTGGTCGATATCTCTCCGGACCAGCACACACACTCTGCATATAGGATACATTTAACTCTGAGAAGATTAACGTACGTCTTGAAGAAGGGAGTCAATCCTATTTAGCTATTGTTTGAAGCGTATAACCCAGCACCGTATGTTTCGTTACGTATTTAAATAGACTATTATCGCAGGCAGCGGTACTACCGACCGAATATTTAACACTTTCGTTAACTCGGTTTACCTTTGTTATTCCCATTGTTTTCTAGTTCAAATAGTCAAGAAGCTCGCTGTTGCCTCTGGGAAGATAATCAGTATAAAGACAGAAGCAGCAGACGATCGTCTAGAAGAATAAGGGTATTATTTACGCAGGGTGTAATAAGGCCAGGATAGATAATGATTATTATTCTGTTCCTCTTTTTCCGTGTATTACTGCGGATGGTTTTCTTTTCGAACTACATACTGTTACGAAGTTCCTTTTCCGTTGGATGTTGCAGTAATTTAAGCAGAAATAATAGAAGGTTGCGATGTAGGATTGTTGCAGTTAATTGGAAGAAATTGTAGCTTTTGTTGGATCTCTTGGATGGATCATGCTTGTGCGTCAACTTTTCTCTGTGGAGATCTGCTGGTTCGTTTCGCTTTGTTTGTTTATTAACCGAGCTTATATCCGAGAGAATTGCGTGTCTATCGTGGATCGAGTAAAAAGAATTGATAATGAGGAGAAATTGAAACTCGAAAACAACGCGGAATGAAAGAATCGTGGTAAGGTTGGTAGCGAACGTGTTAAATACCGCTCCAAAAAGTCATGGTGAATGGACGTTCGGCCATTCGTCGATCGTTAGGAAAAATAATTTGTTGCGTGGTTAATTGTAAATATTACCCTTTAACTTGCTTGGAGCGAATTATTAATTTATGGTTAATTCGATACTTTTTGCTATAATCTACAGTCCCACTCGTTCGTTAAAGTCGCGAATACCTGTTATCGAACACGACTTTCTTCTATTATATTTCGAGTGGCGAGTGTAGAGAATGGCTATCGTTTTTCAACGCATCGACTGCCGTGTGTTAGTGTCGATTAATGTCTTCCAAACATTAAGCTTTGTTATTGGCTGGAACGAAACGATGAAATTACTAACGTTAATCGCTAGTTGTCGGATACGTCCGTAAACATTTCTGTTCGTCGGCGTACTCGAGAAAAACTATCCCTCGTATGGCATCGTCGAAAGCAACCGTTTTTAATCGCGGCTTGGAACGTATAAAATATGGCGGTCGACGCGTTGAGTCGTATAAAAATATTCGTTGGACGTTTGTAGAGACGCTGCTTCCAGCGAAAAGGCAGACTTTCGTTCTTTTGGTCTGCCGGGCGCGAGGAAGAAAAAGGCAGTGAACGTTAACGAATTGTTCTTGTAACCAGGCAGTGAGACAGTTGGCCATCGAACTGGTGTTTTAGATAACAACTTGGTTAAAAAAAAAAAAATAGAAAAAAAAGAAAAGGTATATAGGTATGAAGCGAATACAGAAGAGAGATTAAAGAATAAATATGCTTGTCGGAATGTAGCTATCGAAAGCGACTCGTGTTCTGGCTCGATCGTGGTATCAACGAAACGAGAAGAGCGTAATGAAAAGACACTTGTGAAGAAAATTGGCAGCTCAGATTTGCATCTCTGGCTCAGAATCGTCGTGGAACCAGTTGGTGGTTCTTTGACTCTCGGACACGCGTACGCTGGTCAGCTCTCTTTCCATGTAGCGACTCGATCTGGTCGCCGAGGAGCCTGGTCCAACCGGCGGTTGTCTTCGATCCTCGAACGAAGCGACAACCTCCAAACGATCGTTTCTTCGTACGACTCTGGGCGTAGTTTCGACGGAACTGGTCCCCTGTTCCGCGTCCTCCGCCGCCCACGGTGGAAGGTCGAGCATCCCCGACGGTATACCCCAGTGTTCGGTGAACTCCGAACCGCTTCTGGCTAAGCTAGGCTGACTGAGAGACCTGACCAACGAGTCGGCACCCTCGAACGAGCTCAAACTCGTCAGGTCGTCGCGGTCCACTCTGACGAAATCTCTGACCGTCATCTCGGACATCGACCTGACGTCCACTTCGCTGCTACCGCCTGCGCCTCTGTGACTCGAGCCTAATCTACGCAATCGGCTCGGTTGACCCATCGCCGTGGCCGACTGCGAGATCTGCAACCGGTGACCCTGGCTACGAGCAGAGCTACCTCCGTCGCTCTCGTACTCGTACAGAGTCGGCAGCGACGATCTCCTGGACCTGGTGTCCCATTCAGACGATTTCGACCTCTTGTATCTCTGTCCGTGATTCTTTCCATGATTGGAAGATGACGTGGATCCGGCTTGCGTCGAATGGGGCCCCAGGATTCGAATGATCACGTCCCATTTCGCCGGTGGGAAGAGATTGGTGTATCTGGCGTCTTTGCGTATCAGCTCGTAGTCCTCTTTGACGACAGCTTCGGTCAACAGCGTCCTCAAGGTGCTGTCCGTCGTAATGATCTCCCGCCATCTGGCGCGTTCGTGTTCGGTCAGTTCGGTGGTGTAACGCGGATCCAAGACGCGGGACAGCCTGGTGAACCAGTCGGCGTCGGTCTCGTCGATCGAACGACGCGACGACGGAGCCAGTCTGCAAGGTATCTCGGCGCGAGCCGTGTACGTTGGCTCGATGTTGATGTCGGGCTCCTCGTCCAGCGGCGCGTCGACGTCCGCTTGGATTCCGTTCGTTTCGTTCGTGATAGTTAGATTGGAAGTGGAACTGATGTCGGAGAAGTTCTCCCACTCCGGCGGGGGTGGCGGCAGATTCTCTTGCGGATAGTTCCTGATGGTAACGTCCCATTTCGGGTCGGGCGGCGGTTGTGGTCTGGTTCTGTATTCGGTCACCTGGCGACGATGACGCTCCACGTCCTCGATCGTCTTCTTCTCCGTCACCGTTTTCAAGAACACGTCGTCTACTTCGTGTGTCGTGATCTCTGGACGCCTTGGGGCGACCACCTGAGGCTCGACCAGCGGTTCCGTCGCCTCTTCGCGGAACAGCCGATGTTCGCGGTGTTGTATAGCCGTGTGGGTCGTCGTGGCTGTTGGAACGATAGGCGGGGGCGGTGGCGGCGTCGGCGCGAGGATACTGGCCACTTTGTACTTGGCGTGAGTGTGGTCGGTCACTTCGGTGAGGGAACGCGTCTCCGTTAATTCGGTGTTCAGGGAAGTCAAGGATCTCGGTCTGCGTATCTCGTGGTGTTGAAGAAGAGGCGGTTGTTCGACCGGGGAACCCGCAGGAGAGGGAATTCGTTCTTGTACGAGGCTAGTGCTGGTCGTGGTCGTCTCTCTTTCTGCCTGTTTCCTCAGAATCCTCGAGTAAACGGGCGGCGTTTGCTGGCGGGATATCGTCGAACCGGAAGAGGCTCCTCCCGGTGGTGGTCCATGATGATCCGGAACGTAAGAGAAGGTCGTCATTCTACCGGCTGGACTTTCCAGACCGCGAGTAAGGCTGGACTCTTCCTTCTCTAGGATCGTGGTCAGGTTTCTTTCCAAGGCAACGCTTGCCACGTCGGATTCCGACAAGAGAGACAGAGGGCTAGGCGGGGGCGGCGGAGCTCTTTTCACTCGCATTTGCACGTCGAACTTTGGCTCGAGCGGCATGGCCATCATGTGTCGTGGTATCGCGGTTCTCGAAGCGTTCGCCGCTGTCATGGACGACGTTTCTACTTCGGCGGCCACCGTCTCCGAATACAGGGAACTGTTGGTGCGTATTTCTTGTCGTTGATGAGTTTCGTGGTGAATGAATGCCTTGTTGTCGTACGAGCCGGCCGAAGAGACTGGTAGCGAAGGTTCTTCGTCCACCTGTGAACAAACATTCCAAATTAATCACTCAAATAATTACCCACCATTACTAGCCAGTGTAGTTCATCAGCAAGTGAGCTCACCTCTGAACTTTCGCTTGGGTAATCGCTAGGCAAGGAGTGATCGATCATCAGATTGGCGTCGCTGCCCGTAGTAGACGGAGGTGCGTGAAGAAGCGCGTGAGCCCTAGGTATTTTCAGACCCTCGAACATGGTGATGTTGCTCAGAGACGATGTGGAGAGTTTGGTTATCTCGGAGCCAGAGCTACTGCCGAATGGATGCCGGTGGATGACGCGAACGTTTCTACGTTTCAAGCACATGTACGAGCAGCCCAGACCCAGCAGGAGCAACGACAGAAAGAGGATCGCGCAGATGATCAGCAAAATCTGAAATCCTTTTAGGGGTGGTTCGGCCAACGGAGCGGGCGTCGCGGTAGCCAACCTGTAGGTACACGACAAATAAGTTTTTTAGCTGTATTAAAAGATAAGCTACAGTTGTTTTTTGTTGCATACTTACACGCTAGCAGGAGGCGCGGGTGCTGCTTGCACCACTGGAGGAGGATATCTGCAGACTATCGTAATAACTTCGTCGCCGTCCATTTCGAGGCCCGGATGAAAACGAACTACAACATTATTGGTGAAAACGCGTTGAGGATCCTGCCTCGTGCCACATCCTGCAACATTAACAAAACACAGTGTTGTAGGTTTGCTTCTATCGAACAAGTCAATGGAACCGGACTCCGTAAATCTCGAGCAAGAATATTTTACGTACCTTTTAGAGGTAGTTCCAACTTAGCACTGGTCGCTCCGCGTCCTTTGAATATGCAGGCGCTGTTACGATCGAAATCTGCGTAGGCGACACCATAAAACGGTTCCTCGAACTTCAGCTCGACGTGCATGCTACCCTGGCTGCAGTTCAGGTACGCCTTCGTGCGATTCAGAAATATCATCGACGAGATGTCGTCCAGTTTGGTCACCTTCCCGTCGAGGACCGTACTCGGTGGTAAACCGGGCTGATACTCGATGCTGTTACCGTGCGACGCATAATTGCTCTGCGACAGCACCAACGGAAGTGCTGTGCAGAGCACGGCCAGCAACTTGGACAGCATCTGACGATAAGAAAGGTAGAATGAGGTATTCGTTCCATATGGGATACAAGGATTTCGTTTCCACGTTTTCATTCCTCGAAAGCTTTTGTGGTAAAGTAGTAGTATAAAAATTGTTTCATTTTGTAAGCCGACAGAGGTAAAAAATTTGGTGTCTCGTACACCATAAGTGTGAAGATTGGTCGCGACTATACTGTACTTCCAGTAATTGCCAGACGGATCGTTTGTACTGCACGTGTTCGCGTTCGCTTGAATATTTTAGACACTATCTTTGTAGAGCTTAAAATTTAGTTATTAAGCCACATACGTACAGTCATGGCTCGCTGAACTGCACGTGCATAATCGACCAACTTCCCTTTCCTACCTCTGACGTCACTGGAATTTCAATCGATCTCCCTACAATACCGGAACTGACATTAGCAAACTTTAATTGTGCTCGTATCTCGACAAACGAAGCCTCGTATCGCTGAATGGTAAAGAGCTTTTCGTTTTTAAACACGGTACATATTTGGTTTTGCAACGCGGATCTACGTGGATACGGTTTGTGGGTGGTTGGACGTTTCGAGCATTAAATATTTGATACGTTCTAAAGCGATACCCGGGAAAGTTGTTTCCCATCGACGTAGCTAGCTTCGGTTGTAACCGATGATAACGTTGACGGTATTATTTTGAAAGGCGTGAGTTCGAACTGCTTTGTTCCTGTGCCCGGATCGAAACTGCACAAAACTAGCGTGCAAGGTAAGAACGGCAGGCACAACCGGACCTGGAGCAATAACTGGAACGACGGAGACTGTTCTCCGATGTGTTGTGTCTCTCTTGGATACGTAAATAGCCGTGGCGAATAGCAAACTTGAACGTCGGATCGGATTGTAATGTTTGCGGGTGGAATTCTCATTGTCAGTCGACGTTCACCGTTCACGGCTTCCGAGCAACGCCGAGCATAGTTGCTGGACGTAATTTCTATTACGTTGCTAGTTCCTACGCCAATGTTTGGTAAAAAGAGACGGTATTTGTCACGTAAGATAATAATAATTAACCCGGATCACGCAATCGATGTAGAAGTACAGAATTTCTGACGTGTTAAAGAAAATTATTGTTTTTATCGGGATTGAAATCCAACTCCTAGATCCGATTACAGCGGTTAAGTGGATGTATATCGATAGGCGAAAATGCAATTTCCATATGAAACAGACCGTGCGTTGCTTACAACCGTTGTTTGCATTGTCTTTGATTATTTAAAAATGCACAGATAGTTGATAACGTGCGTATAAATAGCCGTTGATATAATTAAGCAGGGACATGGCGACGTTGCCAATGAATGCATAGGCGTACGATTTACTATTGTCGTCGCTTCCGAATTCATTTCCTGCATGCGATTCGTCGATACGATCGGCTGAATCGAGAGGGAAACTTGGAAAAAACGTTTATCAAATATCTTCTTACGTGTCCAAAATTTTCAATTAGAACTCGAACTGAGAAATTCCTAACCTGGGTCGAAAATTGTAACAAGAGTATGTCTCTATACTCCCGTGTCTGATGGATCGGTCGTTAGTTCCGTTTAAAGTTGTTAGGATGTAATAGAACGTTGCTGCCAAGAATTGCGTGCAACCTCGTCCACTACGAAATTCTATCGCATCTCTGTCGTATTCGTGGAATACTAATGCGCGAAAATCCCAGGAAATTTCAGCCAATGTCGTCTCGCATTCTTTGAATCCTATTTACGGTACATCTGCACGGAGTCACGACATGTCAGTTATCGAACCAATATGTTGCCCTCGAGACGTTGCAACACTGGTTTAGTTTGATAAAACGCTTCTGGTCCTTCTTCTAGTCTCTTGACTAATGTTGGTAGATGTAAATCTAATATCTAGCCTCGTAGGAATATCGTTGTGAACTACTGGTTTCACAGTTCCCTACAGTACGACGGGTCGACCAGAACAGGCCGTTCGGTATTTGCACCGCGTCTACGTTATGCTTTGACACGTACTATGAGACAAAGATTTTGTCTCATGAATACCAGAGCAATGTTCCCAGTTTGTTCGTTAAACAGGGAACAGTGGTTTACTAAAGTCAAGTACGTCTAACAAGTGGTTAATGGTAGGTGTTCGTTATCGTTCTGTAAACGTAAACCTATCGCTCCAAGAACCACAGAGCATCGTTAAAGGATGAAATTTCTTGTTCCGCGTTAGGTTCCAGCAGAGGTCAGACGACAGAGACGATGACAGCAGCGGGTTGATAGTTGGTGACTTATCCGAAAGCCTCTGCTCGTTGCGTAGCGTGATACCTGGAGGACCGCGAAGGAAAGTTCTGGCACGCTTCGATGCACTCGCACCGTTAGATGCCGAGGTAATGTTCGTTCGCTCTACACAGAACCAGTAACGAACCAGTATCTACGTTTTAGCTATTCGCTTGACCTTCTCCAGTTGCGATACCATCGAAAAGGCATTTATTTATGGGATTCGTCGTCGTCGTCGTTCGTTGGACGAGATTAAGAAGATATTCGCGTCGAACGCTTTCGAACGATCGTAGTTTCGTTCGGTTGAAAACAAACACGAAAACTGGAATTTAATCGCAAGGCCGATAAAAGTCACAAAATTCGAATCCGCCGAAGGATTTTCGACGAGTATGGTGGGTGATTTTATCTCGATCCGACTTGGAGAACGAACGTAATAGAATGTGTACAGCAAGTGTGACCGACATACTGATATAACTAGCGATCGATGGAATCGTTAAACGATTAAACAACAATTAAAAAAAATAAGAATCATGCTATTCCGTGCGGCAAAGTGTTTGGATAAGTTTCGTTCAACTTACATTGATCGTTGAAACGTTTCAGATCTCTTCCCCTTGTCCCTCGATTCTCGTCTGCTATAACAATCGCATGCCGGCGATCTGTAAATTACAAGAAAGCAGTTTAATTAGCATTAAGCGTGGATTTTCGAATTAGCCTGATCGCTTCTTATTCTCTTTTTATTCGCAAATCGTTAGATAACTTAGCGATACAAAGAATGGACGCTGTATGTATCGACCTCGACTGTTTCCTGTCACGCATACACGCGTACGCTCTCTTCTCGCAAAGGCCTCGACCGATTCTTTCGAATTCTATATTATATTAATTACCTTTTGTCTAGAAACGATGGACAGTGTCCTAAACAAATAATAATTTACTTCTAAAGATTTAAATCTCTTCTCTAAATAGAACAACATAATATTTGTTGGTCGATTTCATCTTTTTCTTTTTTTCTGTACGTTCAAGATTGCATAATTACTTTCATTCCTGGTTTCGGGATTTTTTCTCGAGATGAAAACACGAGAATATTGTTTAAAATATTGCGAAGCTTTCGGCGGAAATTTAAACGTTAGGAATGTTACTCGGAGATCCTTGAAAATAAAGTTTCATTCGAACGGTAGGAATATAGAGAAGATTTCGCTAAAGTGAAATTCGTGTTGAAACTCTGAACAAAAATACCCACGAACGAACGAACGATTTGGACAAGTTTTCCGAGATCTTGAACTCGTCACCGAGACTTTCGCGATTCTTAAAATGTCAAAGGCGTCAGGTTCGTTCGTTTTTGAAACTTTCAAGGCCTCGAATTACCTATAGATAGTACTGTTCTTACACAGAAATGGTAACGTTGCAAGGTTCACGGTTTAAAGAAACGATGGTATGCAATGGAAAATTGGACGGTTCTTAAAAATTTGAAACGTATGACAATCGAGCAAAGAAACAAATTCTCTAGACAGCGAAGGTAATGACCTCTTCTCCTTCATCGTTCTGCCTTCACTTTCTGCGTACTTTCGAATCATTAACGTCTTTCTTACATAATAATGTAAAACGTTACACGATGGAACGAGGTTTTAAAAGCAGAATTTCAGCTCCACTTTTGTTTTTACAAGTTTATATTTACCGAAAATCCGTGCATCTTCTATGTGTTAGAATGTAACCAAGACTTTACGCGTCTTGTGGTAACTAAAAGATTTTTATTGTCCTGGTTCGATCGGTTGACTTCACCTTTGGCTTACTTTTAACGTCGACGGTCGAGCAAATCGTAAAACCGCAATATCACTGTCTATTGCCTGCAGTCAAACCTTTAATCGGTATAAGAAACTAGTGAAAAAAGTGTGTAAGAAACATAAATTTCTGTTTTTAGAAATATCAAAGAAGGAAGAGACTGTGATGTGCAATTGACCGGCAACCGATCGTTTGTTGCAAATTGTTTCAATGTCATTTTCGATAATTTGTTGGTAAAAACGAAATTTTAAACGTTGCCAAGAAATTCTGATTTTCATTTGGTTTTTTTTTTGTTTAGAAAGAATCCCGAAATTCCACTGTGTCTTGGAGCCCATGAAGGTACTTGGATATAACGCGCCCCTGAAGAGAGAGGCGTCGCGTCGAGCAGGTACTAAATAGCACACAACTGAAAGAAATAATCATGTTGTCGATCACGTTCCAAGCCTCCAAATCAGCTTAACGCATCGGTTATACATGTATTTTTCGTGTAGGAGCTGCGTACGTGTTCGTAATTCGCAATTCGCAATTCAACGTGGAATGTCATGTTACGAGACTGCTCCCACACGATTGTTTCTCTTCGGTGCTAGAGGTCGGTGCATCTTGTCCTTGGTATAAATTCTATACCGATGTAAACGACAGATTTCGTCGTGATTTCGTCGAACAAAGTGGGTGAACATTAGAATTTATAAAATGAAATATTTGTTTCTCAAGCGTGCACGCTTAGATCTAACGTTATAATTAAATTCGTATCGCTAGTATCGGTAGAACGCTCCGTAGATCATTTACACCTGACGTTGAATATGTTACTGTAATGGGGCCACCGCCGGCAACCAGTGTAAATCTAAGTTCATTCGCGATTTAAACATCTTAGATGAGCTGCACTTATTCATTTACCGTGTTAATAATTTTATTTTGTTTGGTTTGTCGCTAATACAGAAAGAGCTTTTGTCATGAACCGGTAAAGCAGGGGATTCTGATCTACGCGTAAGAGAGGAAGTACCGTCGAAGAAAATATCGATTCGATGGAAAAACAAACGCGGCGAGCGTGACAAGAGTGACGTTAACACGCAGCACGCTGGTTGAAAGTCTAGAAGACAAGCATCGAGCCTTTAAAGTCGAACCAGTACCAGTACCAGTACCAGTAAGTATACGAACGAGACAACGTCGTCAGATTGCGCAAACACTTTACTTTCACTGGCCACGCACACGCGAAACTCTGGCTCGTGCATGCGGCTGTGCCCTTGCACGCCAAACCCCGCTTAATGTGTACTATAAACCCAAGCAACCAATTTCCAAATACAAATCAATGGCCATTCGACCGACAATTTCTAACCACTCGATCAGCGAGTTTCATTGCGAACGTTCGACGAACGCGTTTAATGAACGCGATCCATGAGCGTAGATGCACACGTTCAGACTGTAAAAAGGTGGATATACAGCTCGTTGTTTCTTACGTAAAAGTATATAACTGTTTCCGCTGAGAGATCATTAATTTAGTTCGCTTTTAAAGACCAGTCTAAGGTTTTACTAATTTCGTACAAGCATTACGAAATTTAGGTATGCGCATACTATTAATGTACTGTTTAATTGCACCGCAATTAAAGATGGAAGAATCAAATAACGTACCGAACGATATAGTCAGTGGAGTGCGAAATCTTGTAATTACTTTCAGCAGCACAGTTCCAAACGGTAGTGCCTGCTCGAAGCTTTTTCGAAGATTTGTCGGTCATGGTTTTACTTTGCGTGTTTCGGTGATGTTTGCGATGGATGTTGCGCGGATAAACTTTTACCATGTGGAAAGAACACCGAACGGAACAGTAATTAAGAGGAAGAGTCGAGCGTTTATCCATTATGAAACTCTGGCGCTCGTGTTTCAAGATCAAATGTTTGCACAGTTAAACGTTGACTGTCGGTATTTTTTACCTAGTAAAATTTCATACAAATATGCGTATATTTGCTATAAATGGCTGGGTACCGTCGTCGTTCCCCTGAACTCGAAAGAGAAAATTACGTAGAACTGGCAAGTTGGGGCGAAAAAGCTGTTACGTACCGTTGCACGAAACTTTTCGCGTACTTTGACCAGATGCATGCGCGCGAAAGATGCTCGAGGCGAGGTAAGGCGAGGCGTTGCTCGAAGCATTCAAAATATGCCCTAAACTTGTTCCTCGGAACTCTCGTTTATGGAGTAGACAGACAGCAAGTTGCACGACTTGGATTCCAACAAGATCGCTTAAGATCGCTGTCACGGCTGTACACACGCACGCAGATGTGCGTTGTTCGATTCACCGTGGTCACGGCTTTTGACCATTGCTCGTTGTTGACGTTACTCGGCCGTTTCTTTTATTAACGATCCTCGAGGTGATGTATTATCGTCCTCTTTTCCTCGCGAATGCGTTTCTACCATTGCTCGTATAGTAGAATAATGTTGTTAGAGGTAACGGTCGAGTACACAAAGTACATATTTCGTTGCTTTCGGTTGGGAAAAGAAATCGTAGCGATAATTGTGTAAGTAAAATGGAACGAAGCTGGTAAAACGCTTTCCTACGAACGACAATAATGTACCGTTCGTCTATATGTAGGTACGACGAAAATTGTAAAACGGTAAAACGAACGACGAGACAACGAGTGCCTGTAAAAGAACTCCTTGTTTATCCTTGGAGCGATCGTTGGTATAGAAAAATGTAACCAGTTATCGTGTAAAATTTACTGAAAAGGCATAGGCGCGGGACCTCGAGCAACGAGTATCCCACTGTTTACCGGGCGTTACGATTCGTCTCGCGAAGTGTATAATCGAAGTCGAAGAGCACGATCATCGAGAAACGAAGCCCTTGAATATTCGGTAAAGTCGAAGAAAGCTGGAAGAAATATCAACGGGCCGTCCCGAGAAGCGTTAGCATTGGATGCACGTTGCGATACGGCCTCTGTTTCCATCTCTAGTTGCAGCTAGAATTGAGCAAGCGACCGTGCCTTGTACCAATGACGTCATCCCCGGCGGATCCAAGATGGCGATCGCGTGTTCGCCAGGCAAAATCGGCTGGCAGCGGCGAGCAGGACCGGTTTTCGACGGGGGGCGGGACTCGGAGCCGGGTCGTTTATCCGCGCGGTTTCGTCGTTTTGCGGCCGAAATGTAGAAGCTGTGAAATCCCAGGGACCTCCCTTCGTCTCGTGTTCCGTATAATAGCCGTACACGTAGGGATTATTCACCGATTCGGTCGCAAAGTAAGTAAAGCCCAGTGGCGTAGCCACTTTCGATCCTTTTGCGTGGTTCCTCCGTACCGACGAGTGAAAGTAATTAATGTTGATACGTAATCCGAGTACTTTCACGGACGGCTCCGATCGCGCGTTACGAAAAATCCCGTTTGACGCGGGACAGGCGTAACGAGCGTAAATTTTTGCCAAGAGAACGACGAATTGAAAAGCAAGTCGCCCCAGCCACGCACCCGAGCGGACAATAGAAAAAGTGCTGGTAGCACGCGGACTCGTGGATATCGTTGGTACGCCTCGAGGAATGTTCGGCCAACATTCGCGAACCGAGTGGGTGTTTCCCCGCAATGCCGTCATCCACGCAGATCACCGAGTATTTTTATAGCGATCAACGGAATCGATTCGCGTCTCACGCCCATATCGCTCGGACCGAACCTTTCGTCTTTGTGTTCGATGCTTCTGTACGTCTGCTAACCGAGCGTGGAATTGGGCGAACAACGATGGACGCGCTACGTAACGAAAAGCGAAGTTGATCTTGTATAATAGCGGCGAGTCCAGCGATCGACACGCGAGGAAAAAAGGTAGTTTGGTCCTACCTTGTCCGGGTAGCTAGCACGCAGCTAACAGTGCGAGGAATACGGTCTCGAGGCACTCGAGGTTCTCGGAGCCGACGCGACGGTACGCTCCTGATTCCCAACTTGCACGCGCAGGTAAATATCATCCAACGCGATCGCGCGGCCGCGACTGAACTCACTTTCCAGAGGCGGCGTTTTACCTGCGACAGGAGAGACCTCTTAACAGCCCGAGCTGTTCGGCTCGGCTCGGCTCGGTTCCGTTCCCTCTCTTTCCGTGGCGTGCACAGCTCGCGGCCTCGCGTGTACTGTGTATCTTAGTGCCACTCGCGTTCTTACGGCTATCCTTCCTGCCTACCCAGCCACCCACCTATTTACGCCTTCGAGTGCGTAGCCTGGCCTTATGTCGCGCTGCGGGACCTCGAGCTACGCTACCTATTCTCTTGCTCTGTTCTATGTATTAGGCCGTCCCATAAGTTCGCGCCGAGTTTGCAATATCTTAAATATATAATAGAATTTTACGAAAAATTATAATAAACCAGGTTCCTCTTCGGGCGGGCATGTAAAAATCATCGCTTGCGAACCTTTTGACGATGTACCTATGTAGGCTTTTTTAGTAAGATACAATTTTCGATCGTCATTGTCGTGCATTTGTTATTCGCTTGTTCGAGTTACGTGATAGTTGTACTCAATAGTGGTTTACGAGTCATCGTGGAGACATGCACGGTTGGTCGACGCGTTGAAATTATTTATCTTTCCAAGCGAAAAAAAAACGTTAGGTAATCGCTTGCGGTTGGAATGGTTTGCGTTGACGCGTTAAATCAGATCGTCGTCGATGTATTTGCCAGTGAATCAACGCGACGCGTGATGTCGTACGATAGTATTAGCCTGGATCTTATTAATCGACGAGAGTATATTATTTTTGTAGCAATGCATCCCTGGTAACGCCTCTGTCGATGGAAGACTGGAGAGAGCGAGTTCTCCTTGGACCGTTTATACGGGGGTCCGTGTAGCGAGCAGCAAAGAAATGAATTTCAAGGCAAAGATTTTCTCTTTAATTGGTTTATTCAAAAATATATACACGTACAAGGTGTCCGAATGTCTTGAGATCCGATGTTTCGCGGTCAGTCGTCGACTTCTCTATGTAGAATCGAACCGAGCGAAAGAATCACGTGACAGAGTTGAATAATCGCGACTCTTTGCACTCTTGGTACTAAACGAGCTAACTTTTAGTCGTTTGACCTCGTTCCAAAGAAGCGTGTTTAACAGAGACATATGTGAAAATTGTTATAGTTCCTTGGATGGAGCGAAAATACGCAAAGGTGCAAACAACAGATTCGTAAACGCTATCACCGAAACATGCTTCGTTTGTTCGTCTCTGTTCCACTATAGTAATCCGTCTCTGTCTCGTTCATTGCCGCGGCTCTCTATGCCCGGTTTTACATATGGCCGTAAAAGGCGAGCGGAAGACCTTGAGACACCCACGCCCAAACTTTTCTTCTCTTTTCTTTCCATAACACTTTCTTTTCTCTCGTAGTTTTAATAAATTTAAGCTACTTAACGCACAACAACAATTTCTTGCTGTTCGTCTACCTGTTTCTCAGCTCGTTTTTCGTTTAATTCCATTCGATCGACTCCTTTGAGCCTGCTGCGCGTTCCGATGCACGCAAACTAGCATTATTCTTTATTGCAAAATAATTAATTTCTTGGATACTTTCTCTCCATCGCCGATGCGATTTAATGTAGAGTATCGTCGATACGTAACTGGTGTCTCGAACAAACCCCATTGCTGCTAATTGTAGTGAATATCGAATGAGGCAGTATTAAGCCCGATGCATTAGAAATTAGTCAATTTGTTCTTAACCTTAGACGATGCAGAGAAAAGGCGGGAAGTAAAGATCGATCGATAGTAATTAGCATAACAGGATCCGAATGTAGTAACGATACCAAAACGTAATCGACACGGAGAAATATGTGGACAGTGAAAGGGTATAAAGGATCCTTTAAATGCCAATATGTAAATACTTTCGGCGAGATTACGCAGGAGGAACACGTTCACTGCCGCGTCGCGCCGCCTTCTTTTCAAGCAAGCAGTTTTGCGAGCATCGCGTCGGAGGGACCAACCGACCGGTTGCTCCCCTTCGTCGCACTTCCGAATATGGCAACGCGCACACCACAGCCTCCTGATCTTCTTTTCTCGGTTTTGCCACTTGCCTGCGTTCAATTGTATTTACACAGGGCGGAGCAGAAATTCCGTCCACCCGAAACGTTTTTCTCAGTGTTATTATTTTAAATTTCAGTTTTCATTAAAAGAACCTCGATTTAAACGATCCCACATTGATTGTATCGATATTAACGATAGCTTCGAGAATTACTATGTTCGAACAATGTTAATTCAGGGAAATCGTATCGTCGCTCCATCGTTTTCTATGACCTGCTATCAATTTTGAACAACCTAGTATTATACTTTGTTGAGAATCATCTAAGTAGTCGCTTCTCATAATCATAATCTCATTTTTTTTTACTATTTTCGTGGCACAATCTGACTGCCATACCGACCTGAATGATCGGAGGTGATTTTAGCGTCCTCTTCTCATGCATGGCGGTCAGTTGAGAAACTATTCACTGGATTAGATGATGGGGAAACACACCTCGATGTATCATATGGTTTATAACAAATTTGAGTAATGTAAAAGTATCTTGACTTTAGAACCACACGATCGTACAATGCATAAATAATTTTTGATTACAACTTTTGTCGATATCGCAACGGAAGAAAAATTCGTGAATTTACTAACGTTACCGACGTCGACATTCTTTCCAAACACAGAGTGCGCTGTGAAACTACTGATTCTTTATGTGATTAGTGTTTCGGTTCGTTCGAACACAACCTCTTATTGAATCGGTGGTATAAACAATATCTAATTAGCGATTAAACGATTGTTAAACTATTATAAACTATTGTAATCTAGATACAGTGAGTGTTACAAAATGTGTAATGTTGATAGATCCATGATATTCTAACTTTGCAATCGATTGTCATTATCAATAAAATTTGTTTCTTTTGTTAGAACAGAAATTCTTCGATCGACGATCGAATAGAAACGTTTGTCGTCTCACGTACGCACTCTATGTATACGAGTAGATCTTTCACCTTATGGACTTTCGTGGCTCAATCTGTCTGTCATACCGACCTGAAAATTCGGAGGTGATTTTAGCGGCCTCTTCTCATGGATGGTGGTCAGTTGAGAAACTCACTGAATTAGTGTGATAGGCAAACAGGCTAGTTGTGTGTAAATGCATATGAATTAAGAAGTACGAATTATTCGTGATTCTTTGATTAGTTAAAGTTGTAAGTAATTTGCATGTAATCATCGAAGTGAATAATGTTAACAAATTCAAGAATCCTGTCATCTGCATATTATAAATCGACAAAAGTGTGAGTTATATTTAATTTGTACGTTATATGTATCGCCATCCATCAATATGATTCTAAAGTCAAGGTATTATACGTTGTTCTGGTAAGTAACCGAGAAATTTTGTCCTTTTTCCTACCAAGTTGTGAATTCTATCCTCGTCCTTCGTTCATTTGTTTGTATTCGTGGTTTCTATCCGAGGCATTCCTCGGATTCGTAATACAAGCTTCGCGAGACATCGGCCCTTCCCCCACCCCGTCCCCCAATTCGCGAGCGTTACCGAGGTGTCGCCATTTGTACTCTGACGATTAACGTGGTAAGACGCGTCAAGACGTACCGGCGTTTCGCGACCGAGGTGCGTAATTCTAACCTATTCATATTTCGTCATTATTACAACTCGCGTTTTAATTACGATCTCTTGTCATACGGTTTCCATTTATTACTTAATTACAATAAACGTTTATGTACTTTAATGGATCTTTATTTCGTTTCTGTTACAGTCTCTTATTGGAATTCGAAATGAAGAAATTCCCTTTCGAAATACAAGATGTGTCGGTGTATTGCGACCAACGAAGTACGTATTTCTAACCTTTTGATATATTGCCTCATTATTATCAATTATTGTTTAATTATGATTTGATTTGTAGTTTATTTCTGTTGCAGTCTCTGATTGAAATTCGACGCCATGGGAACTTTTATTGGCGCGTAAACGACACCATACAGATGGCAGGCAACTCGACAAATTTTGGAGGGAATATTGGTAACGTTTAAACAACTATAACAAAAATTAATGGGTATATTAATATTTATATATTTTTATTTCTTTATTAAATCATTCGTTGCAAGCATGATTATAATTTTCTAATCGGTCATTGTTAAGATAAAATACGAAAATCGTTAACAAACTTTTTATCCACTTCGATACATATCGAAGTATACAGAAATGGCGTCGGTAGATATCAACGATAAATTGGAATAATTTATATTTAACTGTATTCTGACCGCGATTGAATATTTCCGAGCGTTATTTATTTAATTGATTGTTTATATTCCTTTCTTTATGAATTGTTGTAATTGCAATTTCCATATATATTTCGATACAAGTTTCAGTAAATGTAGTAACTGCGTAGTTGGAATATGCTATTCAAGCATAAATAACCAACAAATTTTAATTCTTGCAAATTTCGGAATATTTATAAACATTACAGGATATTCTCACATTCGATAAAGTAAACATAATCATGCTCACAACTCTAATTATGATATTTGGTGATATAATATTTATAAATTGTAAATAATATTTTATCGTTGAAATTCTCATTGATTGAGAACATTTCGCCTTTGTGGCATTAACCTTTTACATGACAAACTGTGTAGAGTACAGCAGTACTAAGTAAAGCAGTATTTCTGTTGTCGAACTCTAATAAGAAAAAGAAAAGAGAAAAACTGATAGGAAAAGCACACGTGTGCTTGTGTATTTCTTCTCTCCTGTCCCTTTCTTTCCAGGAAATTTGTTGGCCGCGCGCAATGCGGCCGGTAGATTCAGTGTTTGTGCGTAGCAACAAGTTTGTTTCTCGGGGCGAGTGACCCTGAGTCATTTTTGTGTTAGGTTTCGCGATAATAGAATCAGTGTTTCTTACGCAGTTTTAAATTACTTCCAGAGCATCGTGGCTCTCCTTGTTTCCTGAATCGCGAAAATAGAATCATTTGCTCGCCGATTTCAATCTTCGGTCGCGGTACTCTAATTTAATACTTTCTAATCAAATTAATTATTTTTTCAATTTGAAATTTAAACTCCTCGTTACCGGAATTAGAATCAGTGCATCACCGAAGAGGACTATTAGGCGATGCTCCACGAGCAAACAATGTAAGTATAAATTTATACTTTCAAATGTTTAATTAGAAATCTCTAGAGTTTTAAGAATAGATTCTAATTGTTTTTTTTTACAGTTTTCTTACAGTCTCGGAACGTGATCTTGAAAAGCAGCAGCAGTACCTGGGGGGTATCGGGTGATGGGCCACGAGCGAACAACGTAAGTATAAATTTATACTTTCAAATTTGTTAATTAAAAATCTTTATAATTTTAACAATAAATTCTAATTGTTTTCTTGTATTTTTCTTATAGTATCTGGACCTGATACTGAACCTGAACCTAACCAGCAGGACCATACTGACTGATGGATGACTTCAAGAACTTCCAATCATCATTAGTGAGTCGCATGTGACTTTTGTTCCTCTGGTCCCCAACCATGTTGTAGGATGAAAGATCCGAATCAACACGGGTGACCAGTTGTATACTTGCTATTTTTGACGAGTTAAGCGACCACGGGTATGAAAAATACCCGTGAGTAGTAACATCAACTGTTATATTTTTTAGAGCAGGTTTTAGGGTCTTCTTGCACTCGCGTTTCTTAATGCCACAACTAAATATTACACATTATGATTATTATAAAATTTTTACAAATATATATAATACAATTTTTATAAAATATATGAAATATTTTTATTAACTTTGTATGAATTGTATGATTGAATAGAAAATTAATTAATATAATGTGAGAAACATTATATTTATCACATGATCGAGTAGAATATGAATGATAATATGACATTGTACAATAATATTTACAACATTAATATTAATTATTAAATATTGATCGTTTATTTAATCAATACATCGTATGATGTATTTAACGTGCAAGAAGGCATTTCGCGACAGGTCGATTTTCGAGTCAAAGTAACATGCATTTTATACTAGTTTGATCTTTTAAAAAATTTACTTTGACGACAGACTCGACCAAGGATAATTGAATATTTTGAATAACAATTTAATGAATTCATTTCAATTTTTAAAGTAAATTATTTTATCATGAAATATTAATTAAAGTCTTTCATTTTAAGTAATCAAATTTCAATCATAAAAGTTTTTTTGAATAATAGTATTTTTCAATATTAACGTATTTTATTATTGATATATTACATGTAACAAGTCGAGTCATTTTAACTAAAAATTAAATACGAAATACCGTTTAGCTATTAACCAGTTTTTCTAGTTAGGATTTTCAGACTAATTTTTCCGTGTTCGTTGCCCAAGTTCATGCACATGCCCAGGTGCTATTTGCACGAGCGAAGGCAACGGGGCACGATGACTTTATTTATAACAATTCAACGACATATTGGCGACTGACATTGGTTAGTGAATCGTGCGCGACGTACTATCCACATGTGTGTGTTGTGGTTAGGTTGCGGAAGTGCGTCGTTTCAGATGTTTTTATAATTGTAATTTACATACAGAATTTTATAACATTAGATTTTTATCAGTAATAATATCAAATTTCAGTTTACCATTTATTTGAAAATTGTTGACCTTAATTGATCTCAATCTTAATATTTTTCAATTCTCTATAATGGTACATACATTTTATTAAAGTCTAGATTCCACATATTAAAAGGTTCTATACAAATGTTTATCTATATAATATAAGTACGCAAAGATCACTAGCCTTTGCCAGTCGATTTCAGAAAATGGTACGTACATTTAGAGTATGAATGGAGTGTTATGTCCGGGTGTCGGAGGAACCTCGGGGAGTCCTCTCTAGTTTAGGTCGCGCCCGGACATTGAGAATGAGAACCGTGGAGTGATTGTTTGCTTGATTGAGTTTTGCAATTTTTTAAATATAGGGTTAGGTAGGTAGGTAACTTTCTAGTATGTGTGTTAGATTTAAGTAGGTAGGGTCAGGGCAGGACTGTCCACATTAGTAATTCGGGCAGGCGCGTTTTCGTGTGGCAGTCCTGTTCCTGTAGTTACGATTTCGAAAGTAGAAATCTTGCTGATCCAAACGGTGTATGCTGTTTGTTTCGGCTTTATTTTTCACTCCTCGAATCGCGCGACTCTTAAAGTCGCTCTCTCGCGTTCGCGGTCGTGATTAGGTCCCTTACGAAACGCTCGTCCCCCTCGAGATTCACCACGTATGCTCGACCAACAATTCGTATATTGTTGGAAGACTACGTATTGCACAAAATCTCGAGCCAAGTCTTAAGTAAGTTTCAGGTATCGGCAGGACCGCCGAAGAAAGAAAAGGCTCTGTATGAGCTGAAGAGGCTCTAACAAATTGTTTCAAGAGTGGGCTACAACAAATGGCTTTTCATCTTCATCTTTGGATAAGGATGGAAAGTCATTCCTGTTACTACTTTGTCGCTTAACTCGTCTGTAGTTGTAGTTAGTTTATTTTTTTGGCTGGCTCACGTATGCATGTACTTGGTACATGATTGCACCATACATGCCAGCCATGCTTCCCCTGTATTCTGTTGGCTGGTTCACGTATGCATGTATACATGATTGCACCATACATGCCAGCCATCAGGGCAACTCGCGGTTTTAATATCCATAGAGTTGCGAATGTGCAATAATCGCGTTTGCTTTTAGAGTTGCGAACTGTTATTTTTCGCGTTGGCTTTTCAGGGTAGTGTTGCGACTTGACACGATACGCGATTGGTTTTATGCAAACTTAGGTACTAAATGTTTGCTTAAAAATAGCGTTGCGAATTATTGATAAACGCGATTGCTTATAAAGTTGCGAATTACCATTTTTCGCGTTTGCTTTTCAGGGTAGTGTTGCGAACAATCACGATTCGCGTTGCTTTTTTACTCTTTTATATATGTATATAATGGATGTCAACCGCGTTTGCAATTTTCATACTATAAATTAGAGTTGCGTTCTTGATTAATCGTGCGATTTTTTCTTTAGCGTTGCGATACTTTAAATGCCAAAATTCGACCCCAACTGTAGTATTAGAAGTAGTTAGTTTGTGGCTAGTACATGTGAATTTACATGTACCATCACACCCTGATTTAAGTTAGGGTTGCGAATAATATACAATGTTCGCGTTTGCACGTAGAGTTGCGACCAAAAATTTATCGCGTTGATGTGTTAGTGTTGCTTATAAACACGATTCGCGATTGATTTTATGCAAACCTAGGAACCGGGAGTTTGCTTTAAAAATAGCGTTGCGAATTATTAGTAAACGCGATTGCGAATTAGAGTTGCGAATTACTATTTTTCGCGTTTGCTTTTTAGGGTAGTGTTGCGAATAATTACCATTCGCGGTTGCTTTTCTTGTTACAAATCGCGTTTGGAATTTTTCTATTATAAATTAGCGTTGCGATTGTTGATTTATCGCGTTGTTGCCCTGTAGTGTTGCGATATTAAAACGTCTAACTTCATCCCCATATGTGCCACTCTATTGTAGTTTGAAGTAGCTTGAAGTAGTTAGTTTATTTCGTGCATGTATGTTGCAGCTACAACTGAAGACGCCAGCACCCGATCCAGCATTTTTGGGCAACGCGATTTGCATTAGCGTTGCGAAGCATAAATATATTTCCATTAAAAATAGAGTTGCGAATATACAATAATCGCGTTTGCTTGTAGAGTTGCGAATTCCTATTTTCCGCGTTTTCTTTTCAGGTTAGCGTTGCGAATTCCATACGCGATTGCTTTTATTGTTATTTAAGAATAGTGTTGCGAATTAATTGATCGGTTTGCTCTTAGCGTTGCGAATTACTATTTTTCGCGTTTACTTTTCAGGGTAATGTTGCGAATAATTACCATTTGCGGTTGCTTTTATTGTTACAAATCGCGTTTGGAATTTTTATATTATAAATTAGCGTTGCGATCTTGACTTGTCGCGTATTTTACTAATTAGAGTTGCGATCCAATGCCCAAAAGCTGGCCAAAACGCTGCCCACTGCACCTAGGATCATCAAGAAGCAAACTGGGATTCTGCAAAGCCTCGAATGGCTCAACATCGTTATTAAAATTAGTGTTGCGTATTATTGAATATGGGTGCACGCGATTTAATTAATAAGGGAACACCCTGTGTGTTTCATTTAACGAATAACAAGCACCACTCGCGTATACTTTTTTATATTATAAATTAGTGTTGCGAAAGAAAGAATGGTCCACTCACGGATTCTTTGAATTTAAGACGAGTGGACGATTATTCTATGTGAAATGCATCTTTTCTTTATATGTTTGCCAAAGGAAATACTGCTTGAAAGTATTGTTGTAAATAGACGAATTTATAACGTGCTTAAGTCTGTAATCTATGTGAATATATTTTTATCATAGATTTGTGATGCATTTAAAAATGCTATATTATGATTAATTTTATTGTAGATTGAATTCATGATTCCAATATATATATCACTAACTATTCATTATTAGAGTTGGTAATTTTTACGGGATATAATAACTTTTGCAACTCAATTGTTATTTATAAATAGTGAATTTTTTTATAAATATTCTGTATTCTTTGCATAAATCAAAGTTTGTTCGCGATCATTGTTTTAATTGATGGAAAATAGAATGCTTGCATCAAAAGGATATGCAAATTGCAATTCGATATTTCATATTGAGAGTTAATTTCCGCGTGGAATCGAAATTTTTGTTCGTTATTGCTTTGTTTGTACGAACCTAATTTAGTTTTCAATACAGTAAAATATAATTATTGCAATGTATACGTCTTGAAAAATTTTTCATTTGATAAACGAAACGAAAAATAAAATCTACGGTAATAAATGAACAAAATTTTCAATCTATTTCGTATTTATCTTAGAACTGAGACGAGTTTAATTTTTCATTCAATTTCAATTGCGTAATATTTATGTCTTTCAATTTTTTAGTATCAATTTTTACTCGTGGAAGCTTCTTTTTTTTCTGTGCCCATTAATACACTTTCATTTCAGCTAT
This sequence comes from Colletes latitarsis, assembly GCF_051014445.1. Classification (NCBI taxonomy): domain Eukaryota; kingdom Metazoa; phylum Arthropoda; class Insecta; order Hymenoptera; family Colletidae; genus Colletes; species Colletes latitarsis. Next base: position 18,047,783 of record NC_135135.1, on the reverse strand, counting down.
TAATCCTTTGAACAAGTTCTTGTTACAGAATATACATATAATCATTGAAGAATGGAATTGGGAATGGTACACGGATTCTATCTTGATCGTTCTTAGAGAAATATTTCATACAATTTTATTTATTGTCTGAGTTTCTGTTTCAGGGAAACATCGTGGGATTGACGAAGACACCAAGAAGAAAATATTTCCTCGTATTTCTTCGTTTTATGTCGGTTATATTTGTTGTATGTGAGTTTCTATTTTAGAAAAACATCGTGGGATTGACGAAGACACCAAGAAGAAAATATTTCCTCGTATTTCTTCGTTTCTACAAATTGCGTTAGAATATAAGTACAAGTGTACATAGATTATAAGATAAAGAAGTGTTCCCCGGCGTTCTATTAAATATTACCGAAGCGTGTGTGCACATTTAAGTATGAATGATTACTATTAAGGTACATATTGGTATTCTAATATGCAAGGTCCGTATGTGCAGTTGCACATTCCAATTTTGTTTCTAAAAAACATGTGGTGGACTAGCTCACATGTATCAACATTTTGTTAGGTTTTCGATCTCTTCATCAGAGTTCGTACGTGCAGTTGCACATTCCAATTTCGTTTCCAGAAAACATGTGGTGGGCTATCTCACATGTATTGACATTTTGTTAGGTTTTTCATCTCTTGATTGAGTAGTTCTTTTAAGAACTCACTCATTTCTAACTTTCCTGTAGCTTCTCTCTTAGATAGGTATTCGAATTCCTCGCCAAAGGTAGGGTGGTTGGGGCGAGGCTAGGGTGGGTCTCCTTACGCAGCAACCTCCGCGCGGTGAGACCTGGGGATTATTATTTACTATGCAATTAATATAATTATTAATTACATAGCAAATAATATGAGCTAATGGCTGCGTTCTTCTTATAGTTTCACATACCTTCTTCGCCCCGGTTTGCGGTCTGATAACACCGATTTCGAGTCGCAAATACATTTTTACCGAGTTATTTTTTAAATAAACGATACATTACAATTTGCGGCGTATTTATCAATGAGATACATTCTTACGTATTTTAATAATCTTGATATCTTTAAATGATCTTAATCGATTGGTTACTTCAATGAAATTAATCGATTGGTGCTCAATTCTGGACTGTACAGCTTTCATTTCGTTAAAAAATACTAAAATCTCTGTAATTTCAATTTCTGTCTCACTTGCACTTGCGTTTATTTCTAAATCTGTTGGTAACATTGCGAATGACACGAAAATGGTAATGGGGCTCTAGAGCCCCAGAAAAATGGGACGAAAAAATACATTGGGTGAAAGGTCTATTCGTATACCTCGTCTGTGGTCGTACAACTTTCATTCCGTTAAAAAACAAAAGAATTCTTGTAATTTCATTTTCCGCCATAGTGAGTGCTATGGTTGCGTTCTATGGGGTGTCGATAACGTTGCGAGTCTACTCGTGTACCTCGTCTGGTTAGCAGTCTCATTCTACTTTGTCGGTAACTGCTTGTGGGGGATTTATCATGCTTCCATGGAGACGCTAGAGGGCATGGTTTGTACGATCTATTTATCAAAGTCATAGTTCTTATGACACGTACAAATGACACAATACTCAGAAGTTGTCTCCCTGGAGCGTGACATGTTCAAGTGCTATATTTAGCACTACTCGAAATAATTAAAAAATCGCACTTGGATAAACCAGAGCAGTGAACCCTCGAGTCAATGAATTCATTTTCCCTTGCGCAAATTAAAGTGATAGAAAAATTGATTATCCGATGCAATTTATTTCACTTGATCTCTGTTCTGCGTTAAAGTATTCATTGTTAGTGTATCTAAGCGAGCAGCCTTCCACGCTGTAGATCGTCAAGGATAGGTACTTAAACGACGTTATCTTAATTGCAAAAGTATATTTGATCGTAAGGGCGTTTCCTCTTGAAGCGACAGTTCCAAGAATTACCACAGTTTTTCGCAACGATACTTAGAAACTTTTAACTTTGAGCACGAGTGAACGAAACTCTCCAGTATCACGCTCGACAGAACGATCCCCAGATTCCCAGACCGGCCACGATGATCCAATTCCGAATTATCCACGCCATCGACGGATCTCCCATGGAAGCTTTTCACGTGTACCACGCGCCCTTAATCGTTCGGTTCGCGCCAACGAGGTACAATAACGATTTCTCATTGTCGTCGTTCAATGCTCGCCCCAACTAAATACCTATCAAGAGCAGTCGAGCACCCCTGAATTGGCCGGGGCTCCCCCCGCGTGTGTCTCTTTCGCGTGGCCCTCAGCGACGCAAAGAATCGACGAAGGAACCCCCTGTTCGAGGGCCAGAATCAAAATTCAAACTTTCAACCCTGTCGTAGCGATCGTGGAAAAGAAATAGTCAAGTAACAGATTAGATCAGATTATATTCAGGGGTCGAGTACGTAATAAAAGTTCATATAAATTTATATTAGTGAGACCAACCCTGGAAAAAATTTCAATGGGAGATTCTAGGGACCAAAATAAGACGAAAATCAAGAATACCAATTTGTTGATTGAGGCTTCGTTTAAAAGTTATTAACGTTTGAAGTTTCGTCTAGTGGGAACCACTATCACGCGCCGTTCTACAGGTGGAACTTTAAATTTTAATAACTTTTTAACGAAGCCTCGATCAAGAAATTGGTATTCTTCATTTTCGACTTATTTTGACCTCTAGAATCTCCCATTGAAATTTTTTCCAGGGTTGGTCGATCACCCTGTATAGTTTTTTATATTGAGAAACGATTTTTCATCGCGTTTTTCGGGACGAGACGAAGCATTTTTGAGAGCTCGAGTGGGCCAAAGCTTTTCAGTAGATTTTTCGAAGGGCCGCTGACTGTGCTGACTCAATCGAGAAAGGGTTGGGAGGGATCGGCTGAGCCTTCGGTAATCCGCAGCTTACACGGGCTTGAGTGTAAATATTGATTCTAATCTGGTGTCGGCAACAATGGCGGTCGGAGAAGAAGGTAGTACCTACGGGATTGTCCGCGATGGTACGAGCGCGAGCCGCTGTCAAAACAGTCATTACCACCTTGCGAAATAAACGATTTCTCGAGCCATCGAGAGTCTGCCGCGTTATCTTTGGGATCTGTGTTCCTCGTCGTCGATACGGAGACAGCGAGAATAATGGAACGCTGGACAATCGTCTGCTGGTCAGCCTTTTCCGACCGTGCATCCCTTCTCGCGATTGGACAAAATCGAATCCATCGAATCGGACAGACGCTTTTCTGAGTCTCCGCGAGAGTCGATCAATTAACTGCATCGCTGTTGAATTAACACTTTGTCAATCGTGTTTTCGTTTCTATTTATTGTTTGGGGTGCAATATGCAAAAGCTTCTTGGGGAACCTCAAAATAAACCACTGCTTTCTAAACAAGAGTTTATTCAAAATTGAAAGGATATTAATATCAAGGTACAAGTAAATTATTCCACAACGTTCTTATAATGTTAGAAACTTTCAAGTCTTTGTATACTCTTTGCCGTCAGTCGGACTTGGGTAAATTTTACTCTTAAATACACGAATAGAAACTAGCTTCTAGCTACGCTTTCGCTCGTCTGAATATCGGTTTAACTCAATGAACGAATTTACGAATCTAAAATTTGTATTAGTTATTCGCGAATAAAATCGTGTACTACCAATTTAATTTTCACGGATCCAAAAAATCGTCCTCTCGAATGACTTTTACCAGAATGCGACAAAACGACAGGAATTTGTAAAGACAGTTTCTTTCACAAAGTAAATTCACAAAAAGTACAATTACAATCTCGGTTCCATGCATAGCGCGGAGCTTAGAGGGTCGTAAAGTTCACTAAAATTCACCGACGAACGAAAGTCTCATCTGCCTTTGGCGATTCTGTCAACGTCCATGCCGTTGGTACCGTTTATCTGTCTGGGAGGGATCTCTTCCGCGATCGGTGCCCCGCCAAAACCCACCCTCGTCCTCGGTGAGAGTCCGTTGAACTCCGGTAGGTTTTCCACGTCGAACATATGCATGTCCTGGGCGAAGGTGTCCGCGTGCAGTCGCGTGGCCATGATACCGAATCCCTCGACGAGCGCCAGGAAAATACCTCCGACCGTAGCGCTTCCTATCATCGACGGGATCCCTGTTCTGGCAGCCAGGACGCCGCCGGTCAGAGCCCCGCTCAGTATCGAATTCCACGGATCGTCCTTGGAACGACACCGTATCAAGGTGCACTCGATCGCGGAGAAAAGACCACCCCAAACGGCGAAGTTCCCGGCCACTTGAGGCACTCGATTCTTCACCGCCATCAGCCCTCCGCCGAGCCTCCTCTTGATCCCCGACGGCGCGTTTCGGAATCCAATAACGCTCTAAAACCAGAAACAACCCCAATACACGGGTTTCTTTATACCATATTGCAATCATAGCGGTGACCCTATATCTAGATATTCTCACAATTACGATTACGTTCTAACTAAACGGACCACACTTGAACACCGCAGAAAAGTAGCCTACTCTTTGGTAAACAGGGTAGTTAATGGTCTGATCTCGTTTAGATTTAATGTTCCTCCCCAGAATACTACGTTGTTCTGAATTATTTTATGTGGAGCATCATCGAACGCTTTAAGGCTTCTATAACCCTTATAATCGTTTGTTCATTCAAATTTTAATACAGGATTCTAGAGGCCAGAATAAGACGAAAATCAAGAATACCAATTTGTTGGTGGAGGCTTCGTTAAAAAGTTATTAAAAAATTAAATTAAAAAATTTCATATCGTTCTGGAAAAATTATTTTTGGCTGCAAAGGTCGATTACAATCACTTTTGGTGAACATATATACCCCCGAAATCCTGCGCATTTTCGAGAAAAAATCCAGTACGGGCGGAACATTAAACGTTAATAACTTTTTAACGAAGCCTCCATTAACAAATTGGTATTCTCGATTTTCGTCATATTGTAGCCTCTAGAATCTCCAATTATAATTTTTCCCTTCTATTTCGAGCGTTCACAGTATTTTTATCGAGTAAAAATAATACAAATTATGCGAACTACAGGCCCTTTTATACGTACACTCATTTTAACATATTCGATTTTTCTCATCCATAGCTTTCCAAAAGTGTATAGTCGTCGTTGTTGACTGGGTTTGTCATTCTGTACGTTTATGAAACTACTTACTTGAAAGAGTGATCCGCAAATGGTGCCCATAGTGAACGCGCCTCCGCAATCATCCACTATCCTCCAGGGACAGGGTTCGCGATTATATTCCATTTCGTAGAATCCTGGTGACTCGTTAATTGCAGGTTTCCTTCGGGCTGGTAAATGACATAATCGAACTGTTGCACGGAATTGTTTTAGTCGCGTCCACGGACGTATCCCTGACTCATCATTTCACGTTAATTAATCGCGAAGTAGCGACGAAACGTGTTCTCTGAATATTTATTCAAAAAGAAAAAGTAACGTTATGTATAATATTTATATAAACCATCTGAACGTAACTGTTGCGACGCTAATTACACGAAGTTTACAGCGTGTCATTTTTGTTGCGTTTCGTCGATTCGATAACTATTCGTATACAGGGTGGTCGAAACAGCTTGTTTTCGACGAAATCATTGGAAATTAACGTTATTTGCTTTTGGCTGTGCTTTCGACCGTTTAATAACCGTTGTTAATGAATGGAAGCCAGCTAAATGTATTCGAGAATTAATTAGTTTCATCGATAATTACGAACAACGAGGGATAAATGCGTCATGTTTACAGTTTTGTTCTACTATTCATCGTCGACGAACTCGTCGTTCCATTCGTAAATGAATAAGATATTTCTTCTTACAAGGCAGATTTTCATGATCTTATGCAATGTTTTGCGATATAGTCGTGTAGTGTAAATGGAGTTTAGCTGCAAACGAAATTGAGAATCGTTCGAAGGAAGGCGATACGCGATATTTTCGACACTTGCTCGATGGTTTGTCGCCCTTTCGAAGGGGTAAGTCGATCTTCTCGAGCTCAGCCGGGAACAAATAGACCGGTGAGCATCCTAAGTGAATAATAAACATCGCTGTGGGGTTAGATAGCCGCTGGTGTAGCAAGGGGGTGCTGTTCCGCGTTTAAGGCGCCCATATTGGTCCCCTAGCCTACGGGCTCCTTTCTTATTTATCCTACTACTGGTCGCGGCGACCCTCCGCGCAGAAATTATTATTCGGCTATTATACGATGATTACCCAATAGTACGTGGGTGTAATACGAGAAATAAGTGTGCAGTTTCATGCCACGTCGGGTCCGGTGACAGAACGAATAAACCCGTCGAGTGTTACCACCTATTTAACGCCACGTCGAAACACATGTTCGTACATCTGTCCACGAATTTGTCTCCTTATCACTGTCCCCCGAGAATGGTCCATAGTGTTTTCAGAAACGACCGATCGAACATTGACTATTTTGTAATTGGGCAGAATCAGAATCTTTTTCTCGAATGTTCTTGAATATTAGTAAATTTGTTCGCCTATAGATTTCGAAGAAACGTTCTTATTTAGTCTAGAGGAGAATTTTGTTTGCCTTCGGTAAGAAGTACCTTTTAGGGTAGAAAATGTAAACAAAATGGCCTCTTGTACACCGCGTAAGAGTCGACCGTGGAAGAAAAAGTTGTACGCGTTGGCCCCGGCAGGTTCTTCGTTACTCTTTTAAAATTCAATCTCACGAACCGACGTGGTTTATGGCATGCAAATTGGGTTCGACCTACTCCACCGCCCTTTCTGCCAAATCCTAATCCAATCCGCTTTCGCGCAAAGTCTACCTGTCCCCGCACTTTTATACGAAACACCAACCTGAGGAGCGCGAGCACGACAAATGTCCACACAACCGTTTCCCTTGGATTCTTTGTATCGTTGGTTAATTTTTACAGCTGCCAAACCGTACTTGGCGCGCAGATGCACGGTCGTATTCCACATTTCCGTTATTAAAGTTTTAGATATTAATTGCGTCGTTTCGATCCTTCTCCATTTAATTCGTAGACTTTAGTCGGCAAGGACGATTAGAAACCGAACGTATCACAAACCAACTGTTTGGTTGGGTAACCTTTCTTCCATTTGACAAAACTCATCACCCGTTTAATCACGATACTTTCTACAGTTTTAATCTCGTGATCCGCGGTCGGCGTTCTATTACAAAGAACACTATGCACGGTTTGCTTGCACCCTGCGATATGTCCGCTCGCATGTACATATTTAACGTTACCGAGCGACTCGTAGTAGGACCCCTTTCAGTTTCCATTATGGAGAACGATTAACTAAACAGGGGATCCCCTTTGTTGTCGACTTCGACCAGGAGACGACCGCCGCTATTGAGGACCGCCGCGGCACGCGACAGCTGCCTCGATAATATCAATGTCCTTCGATCGCGATATCAAGATATCTACCATACACCGATCATGCTCCTTATCGACCCTCATTAGTCTTTTCTCGGTTCTGTTACTTTTTATTATTGTTCCCCGCACGGGTCGTTCACGGTGACGCAGCTCTTTCATTCTACTTTGTGTAAGACATAAACTTAAACGCATTACAAAATAAATTTGAATATATTTTTCAGTCTAAAACTAATTTTAATCTTGGTACACGCAAAATTTCAAATATTTGAGATAAAACATTCCATCTTAGCAAAAGTCACCATAAATTCATATATTTGTACCAGTACGGTGTCTATTTTAAAGAAAAGTATCTGTAACCCTTTGTTTTAACGGACTTGGTAATATCGAGGGGGCAGTCTTGGTATTTCAGGTTTAGAATCGAGATTTCTGGTCTTTCGAGTTATTTTAACATCGAAAATAGATTCGATAGCGTAACATTTAATTTACAGCGCGTAGTAATTTACACAGTCGAGTTTTCCGGCATGACACGTTCCGATTCTCGAGAGGAGATTCGCCGGACCCGATGAATGGAGAGGTTCGAAAGAATCATGACACTCTCGAGATAAATACACGTTATTATTAACGGACCGCCGGGAGGATACAATGGCTGGAACAATCTGAAACATAGACACGGTTGTGGACGGCTGTCGCAACAGCTCGAGTGTTTTCGTAGGTTCTCTAAATACGAGCCACAGTGGAGCTCTCGTTGCTGGCCAGAGACCGATGCTCTGGCATCCTAACTCTGCAGGAATAACAGTTTCGTGGGTCCCGATGGCTCTCGTTCGATCTGAGAACTGCAACGTCATACGTGAAAGCGACATTATTAGATTGTTGCTCGTACTAAAACGATCGTTTAATCATACGTGTTTAGCTTCGTTTTTAACCAGATAATTTCTCGTGAATCTCAAATCTCGAAATTCTTCGGGAAAAGTTTTCTCAACGTTAACGACTAATAATTATCAGGGCACAACGGTGCCTAATAACAATTTTCTTTTTCTTTGTCGGCTAGATCGAAACCCCCTTTCGTGTGATTTGCGTGTGCACGTCGTCAGCACCCCATTTCCAACTTAACCAACCGCTTAAGCACCTCGCGCGAGCGACAAAAGGGTTTCATCCCTAAAAGTCCCGGACGTACTGATAGATTACACAAATGCTCTTTGCGGGAACAACATGGGGGGATTGCAGCATCAACAGGATCCCATCGACGGCGGTTATCCTGAAATATTCATCCGAAACTTCGCTGTCGTTGGCGACATTTGGACGTTAACCATCATCGCACCGCGGCTTTGATCTTGTATTCCGAATCGCCGATCGACGAGCTATATCTAGAGAACTATCGTCCATTTTTTCCACCCCTCTTTGCAGTCTCTTCGATCCTAGATCGAAGCATGCCTTCCTTTTAACGAATTTAATATTTTAAATTCGAAACCTTTCGACGAAACTCGCGGTGGATGTTCCTAATAATTTTTCGTAGGATTCTTAACTGTATTGTTGATACATGGATATATGTACTTCAATTATAGTATTGTATCGTATATTCAAAATTTACGATAATCGTTACGATAGGTCTCAAACTATTTAACACGTTACAATTGTCCCGTGTTACTATTGACCCTGGTCTCTTAGTGTACACGGTGTCATCGTTTTATCGAATCATTGTGAAACTGTCATTCACCGTAAAAATGAACGTCGACCAATTAGTGGACGGTTAGCGGAGAAAAGGGATGACAGAAGCGTGGCAAATTCGAGAGTCAGTCGAACGCAGCGAATTAAGTATCGGGGCCACGGGGTCCTTTTGTCGCCGAAAAGAGACGAAGAAAGGAAAGAAGGTGGCCGGTTCCCTTTCAAGCTGCAACTCCACGCCCATCGTTTCGCGCGACAATGGCCGCTGTCCGACAACAAAGGCTAAATACCAAAAATATTGGCGGAAATCCTACTGTTGCGGTCGCAGAGGACGCAAGAAACCGAAAGGGAGAAAGAGAGGGGTAGAAACGGTCGAGCCAAATATCTCGAATTTAATCTATCCCCCTCTAATCCTGTTACACGGCCAAACGGTCACGTTTCGGCCGCAGACTGGACCGCGACCGGAATCAAGAAGGTGCACTCCGGAGATCTCGAGGACTTCCGCTACGGTTCCGACGCGCCCACGCGGCAACGTGAGCCTCTTCACAATGACTAAATTTTCGTTTCGACCTTCCCCCACTCGTGCCATTGGCCCGTTTTCTTTTCGACATTGGCGACCACAATCCGGGGTCTCGACGCCTCCGCGGACCACCGTTTATCCCCGAAGAGTCTATCATGCTTCGTTAAACTCGAAGGACCGCCGCTGTAAACACAAATGGCGCCCCGTCGAGGCTCGCTTCCGCTTTCGAGTGGCAATTCGTTATTTTGTCGTTACTCGCGACCATCCCCTTTTCGAGAGCACTCGTCGCCTCGTCGACTTGAAAACGAACTGCCACAATCGATGCTCCTCCTGATGGGTTGGGACTCTTCGCGACGAAATTTTTTAATACCTTCGTTCGAATATGTGTTTAACATTTTCTAATTGGGGATATTTACGATATTCTGTATTTTGAATAATGTATCCAAACTCTGAGTGTTGTAATACGAAGTAGATACGGTTCTATCTGCTACGCGGAAAATTGAGACATTGCTGGCATCGGTTGTGAAAGAAAGTTGCTGAAATCTCGAGTCGCGGGAACAGGGGGAAGCTCCGACGGGACGATAGAGTTTATAAATTATGAATATTTAAGCGGAGGATGGCGCCGAGCTTCGCGGAAACGATATTTTCCTACCCTGGTGCAATAACGTCGCAGCGTAAAAGGTATGCTTAGGAAACAGGATGGTACACGTCGCTAAAACGGGAGCATCCCTTTGAGAGAAGCGTCAAAGCTAATGGACCTTCTCTCTTCGGCCTTGTCTACGTTCTATCGTGTTTCTCTTCCTTTGGTTGGTACCTTCCTTTGCTCTCCAACCACCGGTATTCCTTCTTGTTCCCGCCTCTGCAACCGGTGCCTCGTTACAAAGGGGGTCAGAAGGACCGAGTCCCAGAAGCCCTGCTAATGTTTAGTACCAGTTGATTGCAAGCTCGTTAGAATATGCATAAAGCATCGTTGTTAAATGCTCTTTCTCTCTGCGCGGGAAAGCCGGGGAGAATTTAATGGATACATACGTACGTCACGTTTGTATGTACTGCGTATGCAGCCGCAGAAACGTCGACGCCATTTGGGTCTACCTTTCCTCGAAACGGTTCGACGAAACATCCAGATATCAGGACCGAGGCAATTAGTCTCGATGCTAACACCCGTCCCATTCGAATCGCTAGACTCCGGATGTTTATGCGCTTGAAATATGTTGATATCGATGTTAATATCACCAATCGTGATATTATCATGAATGAAATCGTTTGTAATTATCATTTGTTGCAACTAGCTCGAATTCCAAAGCAACGCGTGTTAGTAAAAGAATATCGAAGAAAATATCGCAGTCTGAATTTCAGAATAAAAGGTTATATTATAGTAATGATGGGTGGCGCAAATTGTTAATAGGTATGGAGGGGTTTCATGAGGTCCAACATTTTCTGTCCATAGTTCCTCTGCAAATCGGAAAATCGCATTAATCGCATCAAAGACAGGATAAAGGATACCAATTACTGGAGTCCAACTAGCAAATCCGGCATGAAACAATCCTAGTTTCGCTAATGGACGTTTGCTTGATTTTATTAATACACGTTTCCAAATTACTCTTGCAGTTTGATACGGAATCGTACTTCCGTCGGAACGGTAACTTATTTAGAAACACTACAAGAAAGTTTGCGATATATAGGTTTGATTTTTCCCCGCAAAATGATAGGAAAATCGTGTGACGTGTTTGGAGGAAATTTGACCGTATTAAATCCGATTTATGCGGTCAGTGGATTTCGTAGGATTTCGGAACCCGTTTCGTCAACGCGAAATCTTGAAGTTTGGTTTATCGGATCCCTACGTTCGCGAGCGTTTGGAGAGTTTGAAAACCGATTAGGAGTGTATTTGGAAGTATCAAAACTAACAGATACCTTGTGCAGTCCGGCTGCACGAAACTCGACCGTTCGGGTTTCAAAGTTGCCGGTTGCCTCGCCGCGACATTTATTAACCTCGCCATCAAAGTTAGCCATCGGAGTATCTGTTCTGCCTCTGGATTACCGGGAGTATCGGGAAAGCAGAGATTAACGCTTCTCGATTTGACGAAGTTATGAGCAATAAAATCTATTGCCAGAAGCTTTGATCGTTCTCTCAAGCCCCTTACACGTATTAACTTGATCGCTTGTAACTTATAAAGTCTGGTGCATACGTTACTATCCGTAATATCTATGTAAATCCAATCGATGATACGAGTCCACTGACTGGAGAATCGCCCTATACATATCTCGTTCTATCTCCTCGGGCTCGTGAGAAGCTACGCGCAAACAAGGAACCAATTGCTCGATAGCGACTAAACACGAGCAAAACGATGATGTTAAACGACGAAGGGTGGTAGGGGGAGGTTAACGAAGGAAGGCAGAGCATGGGGCTCGAAGAAAGAAATCGGAGAAGCTGTCAATCGAGGGCCATGCATCTGCCACTTACTCGGCGCACCGCCACCCTCGATTACGGTACCTTTTTTCCCCACAATGACGCTCCATTTCGTCACAATTATCGCCATTATTCGGCGCGAGAAGAGCATTTTAGCGACGCCGCACAATGGACCGGTATCTATATACATACATACCTGTGTGTATATATATACAGGGTGTCCCAGTAATCATTGCTCAACCGAAAAGTAGATTGCTCGTGCGAAAACAGTCGATAGAACGTAAAATAAAATCTTTTTGTACGACCTTTCGTTATCGAACAGAATAACTTTGGGTAGCATTGTGGCCAACATTTTAATAGAATTAATTTCACGAGGTAGCTGTCAAAACATTTTAATTGAATCCGTTGTACGAAGATACTCCAAAATATTGGAGGTAGTTACGAACTAATTTTATCCCACACTTTCGACTTGTATTTGCATGAGAAATGTACGATCAGTAGAACACCCTGTATATGCACGATCCGGTGGTAGTATACACATTTACCAGCGGTCGTGGGTTACGTGGATCCCGACCAGAGAAACCGACCACCGATTCTTCCTTTGATCGCGTTTTATTGTGTTTTGACAGGCACGAGACCGATTTCGCGCGGTCGCCATTGCCGTTTCCCTGACTACTGGCCACCCCCGAGAACCGATCTTATCCACGAGTTCGTCGCGAGACACCTAACGCCTCATTATACTCGTCCTGGCCGAGCAATCGTATCTGATCGGACCGAATATAAAGTTACCGGTTCATTGGGATAAAATTTAAGACGGTCGTCGGTTTTCCGAACGCTATACAGAGCTTTTCATTTCGAGCTCCAGTTTTGCGCGATCTATATCTTTAAAACGCTCGTATATTAGTTCTACGCACTTCTTTGAATTCCTGTAACTGAAAAGTCCCACCGAAGAAAGTGTCAACGGACTTGTGTCTCGAAACTGGTAGTGGTCCAGGTTTTGTTCCATCTTTGTAGCGTTTTATAAGCGATTTGTGAGGTCTGTGTACGGTATTGGGGCGACTGGTTCGATCAGTGAAAGATTGAAGGCTTCTTTCGTCACCGTGAACTTTGAACGAGATGTAGGTACGAGAATATCGCGATTACATTCGACGAACACGTTCGTGCCGATTGATACTAGGCAACGTTGTATTTCCGCGGACGGGTACACAGAAACGGAAGAACGACTGGAACGGAGTGTGGTAGGGGTCGATCTGTAGGGGAGAAGGGCGACGAACCAGCGACGAGGGTCGTGGTGGGGCGCGGAGGCTGTTATTTGCAATGAAACGCAACAATTGCAATCGGAGTCGATGCACGCAGCCAGCGTTCGTAAACGCCATATTGCAGCTGGGGCCGGTCTGAAAAATAGTGTTTTTGTGCAAGCCGAAACGGCAGATATGAAACCAGCATGGCGGATGCTTACAAATAGTTGCAGGGCGGCGCCTCCATATAAATGCGAGGCCGGTCTCTTTTCCTTTTGTTCGCGAATCGAGCAAGGACGAAAAGGATTCTGTTGAAAGAGGCTCGCTGTTGCGCGCTACCCGGAGGGAAGAACTGTGGAAATTTCTCGTACCTCCCCTACGGAATTACCCCTAACTGACTGCCGACCCGGAGACTCGGTTTCTTTTTTATAGTCATTAACGGGAATCGTCCGCGTACACGCTGGAGTCGAAAAACTTTGGTCGAAAACGGTCGAACGATACAAATTTTCTGCAAAAAATAGTACCAATACAGATACTCTGCTTGCATATGAAATAGAAGACAAAATTGTGCGATTTTTGTGTTAACATATACAGGGTGTTCGGCCACCCCTGGAAAAAATTTTAATAGAGGATTCTAGAGGCCAGAATAAGACGAAAATCAAGAATATTGGTGGAGGCTTCGTTAAAAAGTTATTAACAATTAAATTCAAAAATTTCAAATCATTCTGGAAAAATTATTTTCAGTTGCAGGGGTCAATTACAATAATTTTTGATGAATAGACCTACCCCCGAAATCCTACCCGCTTTCGAGAAAAAAAATCAGTACGGGCGGAACTTTAAACGTTAAAAACTTTTTAACGAAGCCTTCATCAACAAATTGGTATTCTTGATTTTCGTCTTATTTTGGCCTCTAGAATCCCCCATTAAAATTTTTCCCAGGGGTGGCCGAACACCCTGTATTGTGAGACTTGTCGATGTGTTCTAAAAATATTGAATTTTTCTTTAAGAACAAATATGGTGATCAAGCTGATGAGTAGAGTGATGAAATAAAATTTGAATGATGGAATCATAAATTTCTTATAGGTTGATGTAGGATTTTTACGATATTTCAATTTTCTGTTTGATCTATGCATAAATAAAGAACTTGGGGATTGAATAATCAGTGTTATTGTCTTTGAATATGGGTTTTCAACATGGGGAAAATGTATTTCGAAAAGTATTCGAGAAAAGAATAAGGGAAACATCTCAATTATGAACATATTTTGTCAATAATCATCACTTTGAAGAACAACAGAAAATTTGGGGTATTTACCTAGATCTTAATACGATAATATAGAGAATTTTATGAATTACGGAACAGTACAGTATCTTTTCCTTTTTTTCTGCATAAATATTAGTTCATTTTGCGTTTAAATTGATAAAGAACAAGTCACCAATGTCTAAGAATTCGATTAGAGACAATTTAGTCATATTCATATCGATACAAAAGTGTTTAAAAGTTGTTAAGGGAAGTATAATAATTGCTCGTTTACAATTTATTTGTAAAATTCCCTCTCTAGAGTCAAATCGTGCTGCTTTTGCATCTGAACTTTTCAGTTGTGTCGCAAGCCTAACCTGTTACACTTTTTGCAATCTTATTACGTTGTCATGCGTAACATAATGATTACAGTGCTGTCTATCAATAAATATAAAGCGTATAATTTACTAAAAATAGAAAACACGATGTTTGTACCAAAATCGTATCGATGAAATTAATTGAAAGTGTCGATTACTGGGTTAATGTTAAGATTAAGTACAGTTACTTTATCTCATTAATTTATATCATGAGTTATAACGTAACTACTCTCGTAAATACTCTCCTTGCTTGCTGTTAAGCTAAAAACGAATTTTATTAAAAGAATTCCTGAAAGGATCCATAAAGATAGGTTGAAGTTTACAATCTGATGAATCAGGATTGTTTATATAAGATTTTTCTACTCGTACCTTTCGAATACAATCATTAGACTGCGTGTTAATTGTAAAAAACAAACAAGGGATGATGATTTGTTGATTAGTTGCTTAAAATCAATGCTAAATAGCTATTTGTTGCATAAAACACACGGCGCGTATAAAATAATATCGTAAACTGAATAATTTCGCAAAGTTATTAGTAACTGAAGGATAGAAGGAACCAGTGGTATGAAATAAGTGATAAAAACAGTGTATTAGTGAACAAAGTATAGGATAAGGCGGTTAAAACAGAATAAAAAGTAAGTTATTTGATCTCATTTTCTTATTTGATATTCTAACAATTTATAAAACATGTTTGCTTCTTTAGTTTTAGGGGATTGTTAACAACATAATCAGAAAATGTTTTTCTCACTACTAATGTGGATATTGTTGGTTTATTTACTTCCGGAATTTAACAAATCATTTAGTTTTCCAAGCAATTCAGTAACATGGAAGTATACTCCAAAGCATATTCCAAAGCATACTCCAAAACATGCTCCAAAACATACTCCAAAGCATACTCCAAAACATACTCCAAAACATACTCCAAAACATACTCCAAAACATACTCCAAAGCATACTCCAAAACATACTCCAAAGCATACTCCAAAACATACTCCAAAGCATACTCCAAAGCATACTCCAAAGCATACTCCAAAGTATACTCCAAAATACAGTAGAAGTATATAAAACAAATGTTATTTGTTGTTTACGTGCTATTACTTTAGACAAACAAAGTATTTAAAGATTCGAGTATAGTTGCAATATACTTGACTCCATCTACCCTACTGCATTTAAAATTTTTCAAAGACGCCGAAGTGAATAACAGAATCTAACGAATGGAAGTTGAAGTGTAAAGAAGAAGAGAAACCGAGGGACGCGTGTAGCATAATTTATCATCTATGGAGGAAACAAATGAGCCAGAACGGAGTACCTTTTGGTCAGCGATCCTCGAAACGAGTCGACACTAGCCGGAAACATCTCGTCGCCTATTCCTGACGAAAGAGGAAACGCATCGGTGGTCCTCCCGGTGTACGGATCGGGTATGATATCGAGCTTTGTAGCCGGCCAGATAAGAGACAACGACAGCGTTAGCCAGCACCATGACAAGGCGACGCCGTCACCACCACCGCCCCCGGGTGGTAGATTACGGAATGCAGGATCAATATCCATCGTGGTAGGTGTGGCGGATGGCAGAGGGTTCCATCTTCGGCCGCCCTCTCGGTGCTTATTGGTCGGAGAATCGGTACACGGGTTCTGGTTTCCCGGCTGAAACCCGTACACCGTTCTGGGTAAACGGGCGGAGCCTGCCGTTTCTCCCCGAGGATCTAGTGGGGAGAAGCCATCGGTGCTCCTGGCAGACGGCCGAATCGTAAATCATGACCAGTCGGTCGCACGAAGCGCATCGTGACAAACAGCCTGAAAACCGTTGGAAAACATCGAGGCCCGCGATCGATCGCCGCTACGAGGCAATCTGTAATTTCGTTTCGTTAACCCCGTCGACGGTTCGCGCGATCAGTGACGCAGGCCACCCACGCGATCGTCGACGAATGCCTCGAGGAAACAGATCGTGAAGTTTAATGTGAAACTTGTGAAAAGCCAAGCCATAGTGATCGATTCTTCCGACCCGTCGGGAGATCCGAACGGGAGCTAGGTTCAGAAAGAAATCATGTGCAGCAACGAGAGTCCACCCCCGGCGAAGGAGCCGCTGGCCGTCGGTCTGGGCAACCCTATGGCCGGCTTCCTCCCTGGCCTCGAACACTACCGACTTCAATTGTACCATTACGCGATGGCGGAGAGGTTAAGACTGGCCCAGCAACTGCATCCCCAGCATCCGGGGGTCGGTCATCCGCCATCCAGTGCTACGACTCACCTGGGGATGAGTCCCGGATTCCCGGCGCCGTTGCCTCTCTACCCGGCGGCCGCCGCTGCGGGCTACCCCAGCAGATTGGCTCTGTCCATGGCTCTGCTGCATCCTCATCATCAGCGAATACCGGAAGAACCGAAGCCCCAGCACAGCTATATCGGTTTGATCGCTATGGCGATCTTGTCCTCGCCGGAAAAGAAGTTGGTCCTCTCCGACATTTATCAGCACATTCTTGAGCACTATCCCTATTTCCGTACTCGTGGTCCAGGCTGGCGGAACTCCATCAGGCACAATCTATCTCTGAACGATTGCTTCGTGAAGTCCGGCAGAAGCGCGAACGGAAAGGGTCACTATTGGGCGATCCACCCCGCGAATCTCGAGGACTTCCGACGGGGTGACTTTCGCAGACGCAAGGCTCAGAGGAAGGTACGCAGGCACATGGGGTTGGCGGTCGACGAGGAACCGGACAGTCCGAGTCCTCCGCCTCTGCCAGCCACGCCGCCCCCGCCGGCGACCCTCGGACCCGTCGCCTCGCAGCCCATACCCGGCATATGGACACCCCATCACCATCATCCCCATCACCAGCAACAGCAGCAACAACAACAAAGCCAACAACAGTTCCAGAGCCAATCTCTGCGACAATCGTCGTTCCAACCGGCGAGGAAGAGGCAGTTCGACGTGGCGTCCCTCCTAGCGCCGGACGACCAGCATCAAATCGAATCCGATCTCAGGCCGGTCAAGTCGAGGAGGTTCAGCTGCAGCGAGGACGAGCTCCACGATCTACAGGAGCCCGACCAGGACGAGGAGGACGTGGACGTGGACGTGGTCGCCGAAACGAACGCTCTACCCTCGCCCAACACGCCGTCGGCCAGTCCGGACGCCAAAATCATCTCATCCGACGGCCACTGGACCAATCAGGGCATTCAGAACTCCAGCCCCCAATTAGCTGGATTACATATCCACAATCATTTGCAAGTCAGGAGTTACTACGTGTCCGCCGCCTCGAGTAACGGGTCAAGCGTCTAATGGGCCCGAAGGAACCCGCGCCAAGTGTTCCGGATCCGTCGTTGTCGAAGTGACAAAGGTGGCTCGACCTAGGGAAATTCCTCTCGTTCCGTTGCTAGTTGGTGCCGACTAGTGCCAAATTATCGAGTTGCTCCGATATGCCAATTCAACGTTTACCTCGGGCCTAAACGACAGTGCGAGATTCGTTAACGAGTGAACTCTGGCGCCGAGCAACGAGATCCTCGGTTCCCTCGAGTCCCATGTATCGTGCAACATGTGTTAGGGAAAGAATATATGTGTACTATATAAATAAATGTATAAGGAATGTATGTATGTTCCCTGGAATTCAGGGGTAGAATTCCACCTGAAACGCCCCGGGTGCATTTTGACGATCCTTAAAGTTAGCCTTTCACGGCTACGTTCTGGGGAAAAGAGCTCGCGAAGGAACTTTTCTGGGCCCGTTGGAAGAGATTTCAAGCCGTGAAAGGTTAACCGCTGGCCTCGAAAGAACACGTTCGCGGCTGCCCGGAACGCGCCGGAGCCGTCGCCAATGAGCTCGCGGCGTCGAATCCTCGCGTTCCGCCAATCGGAAGTCGGTACGTTTTGCGGTGGGACGGACCAGTTTGTTTGAGGCCGGTGTCTCGGTGTATTTATTCGCGATACCGATGTGGTAATCGATATCGGCGGTGCCAATCGTGGGATTCTACCCGCGAGTTTGGAGACTCGTGTAAATAGAAGAGAGAGAGAGAGAGAGAGTGAGAGAGAGGGGGAGAGAGAGGGAGAGAGAGAGAGAGCCGCAAGATGATCGCGTCGTCCGCACGAAAACTCGTGGGGGTCACCAGACTGAAGCGAACCCGACTTGTTCAAAGTGTAATATAAAATCGTTTAAAGTTTAATATAGCTCATCTTTATTATCATCCGTGTACCGTTTCCGAACGGTACAAGAACGTGCACGAAGATATATTCTGCGCGAGCCCTTGACCTTCTGTATGTATGTATGTATGTATATGTATCTATATATACGTGCTTACGTATAATTGAAATGTATCACGGTATTACACGCCTCGGTACGCGAAGATCGTGATACGGTCGTCCCGTAAGCAAGTAAGACATCATTTTTTAAAGATCACCAACACGTAATAAAATGTCGTCGACCTGTTTGGATTCTCAGCGTGGAAATGCCGCGCTAGGTACAATTGAAGTTGAATAAAGTTTCTGTTCCCACGAACTTCTTCGATCATTCTCACTGTTTACCTGCTCCATTTCACGCGTACGTCGTTTGTCGAACGAACCATGGCAATTAAAAGAAATTTAAGATATTCATTGGACGAAAATTTCCATGAAAACACCGTCTACTTGCATCGTATTGTTTAATGCACTCTTCGTGTGCCCAATCCTTGCACTCTATGTATTGCATCCATTTTTCATTTGGTTTACTAGAACTTAAACCAATCTATACACTTGAGGCAATAGTATTGTTTGTTTCTGCTGTTAGTTTTCGTTAGTTTCTCTTTCCAAATTCGAGTTTAGTGTCTTTTTGTTTCCTTCCAACGCGAGATGACGAGGAAAATTTAAATAATTCAGTGTAAAGAACTTCTATTTATTTCACAGTAACAATAATAAAAAAACATCAGCAGTTTGAAAAAACAGTATCTAATAAGGGAAACATAAAACGAGTTTTTATATAACTGAACGGTACAAATAAAGAAGTATCTTTCGCTTTTAAACATTTTAACGTGGTAGATAATCTTGAATTTTAACACTAGATTTAGAGAACCTATATTTTAATGTAATCGCCAACATGACAGATTTCAATAATAATATGTGCAATCAATGCACGTAAATCTAGTGAAAAAAAAAAACAGAAAACACGAAGTTGTCGAGTAACGTTGGTAAGTATAACTTATATAATACATTTTAACTAAGTTTGCTTAGTGAAAAATTATTTCCTGATAAAAGTAATAATTCTAAACATGACTTACACCGATACCAAAATCTAAAATATATAAAACCCTCTAAATCTAGCGTTATTAAACCCGTTAAATCAGTTTAGAAATGTTTTCGATCGAGTATGATAACGAGGTTAATGTGTTGACGGATGCTTCGATATACGATTGCACGGTGGTACTCTTGACACGAATACCTCAGCTATATATCTGACTGTTTCAACGACGCAGAAAAATGTAGAAGTTGACACAAACATTCCGTGTGGATTTGCGCACAGATGGAAAACGTGAGGAGACCGAGAATATTATTTGTCCCGATAACAAACATTCTGCCGTGCCCATTAGTTATTGCACGCGAGAAATCTTGAAGATTTCCTGCGTGCAAAATATGTAGAAAGTTTTACAGATTATGGTTGACGGATACAAATTCCATCAGGAAATAGCAGCAAACGATAAAAATTCAAATCAAGGACTCGATGGATTAGATAGTAGATTAAATAGATAGATTAAGTTTGCTTGCTCTGTACGAGGATACAGTATAAGATGTGTTTTACAACATATAGTAGGATTTATTTAGTTATTAGTTATGATATTGCGAAATAGAGTTTTCAAAAACTAGTCAAATCTATGAAAATCGATATTAATCGATGCAAATTCAACGTGGAAAGGCTTGATTTCAATTTTTAAATACGTTTAAGTGATAAATAGTGTAATTTACATTAAAACAAGGAAGATAGGTAATGTCGTACGGTCAGAAGTTTTAACGAAGCGTTCGTGATTTTTGTGCTCTTCGGTGTTTTCTTACTTTTAATCATAGTAATTGCAAATATACATTTCATCGTCTTCGTCAGTTCCGCTACACTTCTCGCGAATCCAGTTTCAACATTCAAGCAAGCTATTAACAATCTAAACATAGGTTTGAAAAGGCAGATAAAACGTGATTCAGACAGCATACTTGTCGTTTTATTATTTGTCTTAATCTCAGAAATTGACAAAAATTACCATAAATCTATCGCAAAAAATGACAACACAGTCTTTAACCTATTCAGCCTCCATATTGCATATTGTTTTCGATATTTTATCTTTATTACAGTTGGAACCGATTTTCTATAGGATATCGTTTCGCACATTTTGCAATAGTTTCCAGTAGACATTCTCGAACGACGAACGCTACAAATACGTCGAATATAATAAATATTATTGTGTCATAATCGAAATTTTGCATATATTTAAAAAATATAGATATTCTTTTAGTGTTTCGTGTTCTATTCTGCGGAGTCATCGCTAATCGATCATTCATTTGCTTGTACTTTCAGTCGTTGTACATCGTAACGCGTCTTTTTAGGTAATCCTGTCAGTCTTCGGGCTTCGATAACAGGATCAGAATATTAGAAATCGTATGTCAAAATATTTTAGCATACAAATAGGACAGATAGCGAGAAACGACGTTTGAAACGATTATAAATAGCAAAATTAGCTTGTGAAAATAAAATAACTTCGTATTTCAAACTGGAAACATTTAATTTCACGTTCGTTGTCGCGTTTTTGAAAATATCCTCGCCGGAAAATCGTGTCCCCGTCGCTTATCCAAGACTTTTCCACCTGGTTACCGCTTAACACTGTTCGATTTGTTTGTCGCAAATAATTCTGCCAGCAAATCTGCCCTAATGGGGAACACACTTGTCCCAAGGCTGTTGCTTGGAAATCCATAAGACAAATCCGTCGGTAATCGGATAATCTGTTTTCCTCGAACGTTTCTTCCCTGTTTCGCTTACAATGGGAACCATATTTAATCAGATCCTAACATTAGCGTACCACGAATCTATCAACCGTACGATTACGGCCCGATAAACAGCAGTCCTTGTAAATAAATTATAGGATAATTCTCAATTTACTTTCGTCCACCGTTGCAGACGGGGTACGAGGATTAGAATTTTGTGGAATTACGCGAAAGCTGTCGCGAATAGAAAATTAAACCGCCCTTCTGTATGACTTTCGTACGATCGTGTTCTTCGACGACAACAATGCAAGATTTTCCGGATTCTGTCACAAAGTGTTCCATTGTCTCCCGGTTCATCAAATGAAGCCTTAAACGATCGAATTGCGAGCGTCAACTTAATCTTCTATGGTACTGCGCCGTAACAGAGAAGGGAAACCTAACGACGGGAACGAAAGCAATTTGTTAAATATTGCTTCCGACGATGTAAACGACACAAACACAGGACCTACGATGGTTCTCGATTTAAGAACACTGACAAATAATTACGTACACGATTATGAACAAACAATGAATAGTAAAGGATGGTAAATAGTGTCCATAGAATAGGAGTAAATACAAATTTTCTTCAAACATTATCTATACGAGGCATTTTTTAACAGATCCTATCAAAATTTATTTTCTGCAACTTAAATTATACGTTTCGTACGTCGTTTATTATTCGAATAAAGTTCTTCTCATCTCTGGTAGTCGCCACAGTCTCCGAGGATGAAGGAATTTTCGCGTTGACGTAGATCGCGCGATCCTTCTCGTACGATCGAGGTTCCCAGAAAGCTCGGTCAGAAGTCTGTTTCCCAAGCAGGGTGTTAGAAAAACAGTCAGAACGGCGTTTGCTTGCTCGATGGCCCATTCGAGCTATGCAAACTCCGTTCTGGTTTGTTGTTCCAAACCCACTAAGCGAACTATCGTTCCAAGTTTTCGAATATTTAACAAATAATGACGCAGCAACGCTGTTTCGAACGAGATCACGAACTCAAAGATGGATCGAGCGCCGACATCCCTCGAACAACACAGTCCTTCGGTAACCTTTTGTCCCAGGATGATAGATCGAAATCATCTTCGCGTGTGTAACTCCGTTTTCAATTATCGCGAGCGATATTTTGCGCACTTTCATCGTATATTTGGTATTTAATTTCTCCATTGCAAATTGCAGCATTGGAAATTAGATAAGGCGAACGTCCCTTTTATAAATTGTTGAGGAAACATTTAAACATTTTTTAATGTATTTATTACACATCAAATCCATCTACTATTCTGATACATTTAACGTTCGTAAAATAGCATCCAAGATTACGAAAATTGCAATATCCTTAAACGATTCTCGTACTTTTACGATCAAATACTTTCCGACAGGGTTAGGTACATTGTAAACGTGCATAATGGGCATATGGTAACCACAGTATCCTTCTCAGGAACTAAAAGAGCTAAAAATCGAACGTACACCACTCTCTGCGTACACCATCTCGAATACAATCGTGATTGGCAGTTTTATCGAGCGATTCCCTAAGTGCACGCAACAAAAACTCGATACCATTACTGCAACCATATTGAAATCGAACAAAGACCTTCCGAAATTTGTTTCCCCGTACAGCGAGCCAAGCGTAAATACGCTCGCCATCGAGGATTTAGATCGCAGCGGTCGTTAATGCTTCGGTGCAAAGAAATTCCCGCAGGATCGCGACAAACAGGAAGGAAAGTGTCGGTTCTGCTCTATTTTCACGTCCCTCAAAGTTTTCTAGCGACGGAACGGGTCAAATTCGCGACTAGATCGCGGCCACGATATCCCTTTCCCTGGAAATCCTTTTTCGAATTTTCACCGGACGTACAACCTCCTGGCAGCAAGTTTCCGATCGTTTAGATTAATAGAAATTTCACACATTTCGTTGAACACGTTTCTACCTGTATCATTCAGAGACATTTGAATCCCACTGTTCGTTTAATTGCTTCGAATTGACTCTCCTCGTACTCTTTGCAATTTTACATAGTCTTCTATCACTTGGTAGTTCCTAGAGGACGAGCACAAATTTTACTATTTAGAAACACTGCACTATTAATGCTTGCAACTGAAAACCGTCTGCCAGGAGTTGCATTTAGATGAGATCGTCGGTAGTTTTTTACAATTTTACATAGTCTTCTATCGTTTGGTAGCTCCCACGAGGACCAGCAGAAATTTTACGATTAGAAACACTACTGGTATTAATGCGTACGATTGTAAACTTTCTGCCAGGGGTTGCATTTAGATCAGATTGCCGGATCGAGCTTGTCCGCGTTGTTTGGTACACGCTCGCAACGCGTCATGCATATACATGCACATAACCGATGATGCCAGCCGTGGGCAGGACGCGTGTAAATGTGTCCGAAACTGGCTACGATGCAGCGTCATGCACACCGGATGCGTGGTTGTATGGTATAGTGGTGTCGGGGTTGGTAGCGGTCGATCGCAGATGCTACAGAGGAAGGGGGAGCGGAGAATCGGCTCGGTGATCTTGTTACCTCGATAGTTGTTACACTCGCAAAATGGATTTGCGGCTGCGCAGATTAGGATCGGTCCTGGACCGGTCCCAAGGATGTTTCCACGCCCGATACAATGAATTGCGTGCCGCGATGCTTGACAGAGTCGAAGCACTCCACGCAGAGATTAACCCCTGCCCCCGACGTAAATATTACGACACCTGGTATGTTTAACCCTTTGCCCGACCATTCAATTTACGATCGGTGACGTGGTCCGGTTCTTAGATCATCGAGAGTTAGAAAAATTGAGGAAAATTAGAATATTCTGACTCGATATTTCAAGGAATTAGGGTGGAATATTTACGAGCTCAAAAGAATTTCTTATTTGCTAGAAGGAAGAGTCTTTGGGCCTTTCTTCGTTATTAGGAAGTTGGAATATTTTCTATTTGAGAGCCAGATGATTACCAAATATTATTTTGTTTATATACAGTCGAGTCTTTGCTTTTCCATTCTTAGTTTAAAAATTTATTCTTTCTTCGTTACGCTTAATCTTCGAATTAAGAGGTCCAGAACTAGGATTATTTGTTACTATATGAAAAAGTCTTCATTTCACGAGATACGAGTTACGTTAGTTGAAGTACTGTTGATTGAAATAGTATTAAAGCGACGCGTCGGATAAATTTTTACAAAGTTCATAAAATTGGTACAGTTTGAGGGAGATTTGGCGTTGAATGTGGAATGGATGGAAGGCGTTTGAGCGCGATTCCCGGTCAGATATCCCGGACACACCGGTTTTCCGTGGGATTCGGTGGCGAAGGCCTCGGTCAACACTTTTGTCCCGCGGCGCAGGTAAAATATTAGCCGATCCTTCGAGTGGCAGACAGAACACGTAAAATGGGATCTCCCTCGTTGTTCGTTGCGGACGGAGGCCCTTCGGAATGCTGGCCTAAGTGCGAGTATCCGAACCCCCGAGCCCTCCTTGGCAATCGTGTCAGGTGTTGCGCGCGATTCTAACGCCTAATAATCCATTTATAGTGGCCATTGTTGGACGTCGATGTCCTGCGATGTATTTTTAGGATCGATCCTCGTCTGAGGATCGACAAATAAATCGCGATTCCCTCGAATCGGGAGCAACACGAGACTCCCTCATCTGCCTACTTACGCATTTCCGGTGCACGTGAGCCAACGTCCACGTTCGATGAAACGGAAACCGAAAAGGAAAATGTAAACGCTGGGGCGTGAAGGAAAAATAGAGTAGAATACCAAGTGTCCTCGAAATATACTTATTTTCTTTTTTCCTTCCCTATTACCTTATGTTAGCCTCTCTTCGATGATCCGTAGCTCGTACGAAATCATTTTTACTTGAAAAACCGTGTATACTCGTAACTTTGCTAATTATATCTGCAGAATCCCAACACAATCTGTGGATTTCTTTAGACAAAATAAAAGAAACCAAAGCTTAAAAATTGCACGTCTAGATTTACCACCTTAATAACGCATGTGTGGAAGTTCATTTTGGGGCAGATAACTGGTAGCGGGAACGGGGCAACCGACTACAGCAATCTAACGTTTATGTTCAACATGTCTGCCATCAAATCACAATATTGTTAATTGGACGCGTCGAAGCGCGAAACGAGCGTCGCGTTCACTCGTGGCACGGTCGCTTTTGTCGCGTGTGCGCATTAACGTTCGAATTTCGCGCAATTATTTTTCCTCCAGAACGATTCCGTTGGCCTCGATACCTCCGAACAATCGGCCCATTCCGGACTTCCGAGAGAATCGCACGGGGAGTCCTGGACCGGATCCCGCGGCGACACCAGCTGCTCTTCGAATATATTCCTTCGCGAAATACAAATACGCCAAACGTCGGCGACAATGGGCCGAAAAACATTTCACGGAGCACGACTGTTGCAAACCACTTTATTATCGCTCGTTCGTCTCGAACTAATTTCTCTCCACAGGCTGGACGAATTTCTTTGATCAGCCCTCGAACCAAATCTAATTTCACGATTCGACGTGAGAGTTTTCAAAGGAGGAAACCGGCATTGTAGTAATCGCGTCCGAACAATCAAATTCGTGAAACGGAGGCGTTGAACATAAGTGTATATATTTATTTATTTACTGGCTAAACTCTCTGATAAAGAGAGCAATTTCATCTAATATCGAAACTGGAAATATTACCTTATTAAACTTGGAGATTTAAAGAAAAGTATCTAGACAAACAGAAACGAAAAAAAAGTAACAAATCACGTATTGCAGAAGCGACAGAGCATTCCAACATAGCAATATTAATATAAATTAACGTGATTTCGTTCAAGGAATAGTAAACGTTGCATTTGCAGAACGAAGTAAACTTGGAAAATGAATTTTCGTATCGATGTTGTATTTTAAGCTACACGAAAAGCCAAATACAAGTTTCGGCTGTTTTGTTACACGGTCACGCGTACATACACGCGTAATAAACTCTATTTTCATAAGCCGTTGCTATACCGGGGCTAGCCATAATTTCATAACAATAGTTTCATGCTAAATTTCCTCTACACGGGGAAAATCGGGTTCAGCAATGGCGTGGAGCGAAACTGCGTGAATTATCTTACAGTCGCCAATTTCATCGCCCGCATATGTAGATCGCGCGAAGCGTTATCGCTCATGCGTATCGTAAAAAGTAAGGAACTTTCATTCTAAATTCGATTCTACCGGGAAATATATTAACTTGGAACTCTTGCTGCTTGCCTCGATGCATATAGGAAGAACAATTTGATAAATAATTAGATTCCTTATAAGATAAATGGGGTAAAGGACGGTTGTAACACTTTCTCTAATTAATAACTTGCGTATTACTTAACGTACAGAAAAATTGTTGAGACGATCAGGTAACATTTTCATAAAAAAAATATTCTTCCAGGCGTAATACTTTTTGAGTTATAGTATTCCAAAGTCAAAGCGTTACTATTGATTTCAGACTTCCCTGCCTACATGCATAATAATGTCGTTTGATAATAATAATGAGATTATTACTGTACGTACGTTTGAGCGGAATCGTAGAATATCGGTAAATTCAATGGCTATCCCAGGCACACGAAACATAACTGTTACCAAATATTTTCCAGCGACATTCGCATTATGAAGCGCGGCCGTGTTTTGCGAGGATTCGGCTATTTTGCAGCCGACGAATTCCAAACGTGCCAGTATCGACGCCATTATTTATTTGTATCCGGCGTGTTGGATTGCTCGAATCAATCAATGGCCGCGTTCAATTCGAAACGCGCATTTGCTGCCATTGCGACAATGCGCCGTCGTGTATCCTGTGTGCAGGCAAAGCGGTTTTCAAATTTGCCAAACCTTTATTCCTAGTATTATCGTTGTCGCGCTAATGCTTCGCCCGAAACTGCACGATTTTTCAACTGCCACCGCGGCAATTCAAATATGGACCGAGACTATACAATACACTCCACTTTTAAAGAAAAATCGATTTTATTTATTTCAATTTCTGCGTTAGTGCTAAAGCAGTGTGTTCTCGTGCACTAATCGAGGTTCTACTCTACGTGCCCAATATTTTTGGTTGGCTTGCTCGAATATTTAAAAGTCACGTAACTCGTTCTATCGATATTTAGGAAAGTTTCGAAGCTCCTCGCGACGCGTCAAGCGTTTCCCCCTCCCATCGTTGAATGTCCAATCGTGCACCGTCTCCGCGCAGCGCCAGGACACGTAGGCATCTTAATACACTGGGGTGTTTACGGGAATTCGAAATTCAGGCTGCATAGAGGCGTCGGGGACAATCGACCTGCGGCGTGTGGCCCTCTCGAGACGCTTTCTACGGGCCACTTTGAATCCAGCCCGTTAGGCTTCACGCACGGTCGAATCTCATTATGTCGTAGGAGACAATCCGTGGTGACCCCCTCGGTGGTCCCTACCCCCGAGCCCTTCGACGTCGAATTTGTTTCCGATTTATTCTCCGAGACCGAGAAGAGAGTCCTCGACGGGCCGAGTCACCACGACTGTGGTTCGATCATGCGCTCGGTTACACCCTTAAGTACGGTGCCCAATCGAGTGTCCTCGAATACCACGCGAGTGCCCACTTCTCGAACCTGACGGAGGAAAATTCGTATCGTCGCACAGCGGGACCATTAGATTCACATAAACGCGATAAAAAGTCAGTTTTAAACATTCTTCCTACCCATGAACAATTTATTAACAACCTCAGCTCTTCGCGTTTAAAAAACTAAGTCGAAGAACCCCTATAATAATTCTTCATTTGATGCGTTGATTCCCCTGTGCATACATTTTTTAAGGGTTAACCCCTTGACTTGCGATTTAATTCCAAATAATTGTTCAAACATATATCATTTAATTTGTTTAAATTTGTTCGTACAAGGAATGCTCACGAAAAGAATTGATCTATTTTACGAGTGCCTCGTGAATGGCCTCATAATTGTGAATTACTTCATTGTATGGCAAGGGGTTAATTGGCGAACATAACACCAGATGATACAGAGACGAGTAATGATAATTTTTCGAACCTGACCCTGTGTTTTGTCTCAGTCCAAGTCGAATCTATCGAATAGGAAAGACAGCGAGGAAGAAAGGGGAGGTCGATCTCGCAATGAGTGAAGGAGTTCGGATTTCTGTGGGACATCTATCCGGGGCTCTAACGACGGGTGCGCGATACTCGAGACGTTTCAAAAAGTGAGCAAAAGACAAGAACGCCACTTGTACGATATATATGCACACGGTCCTCGTAGGGCTGTGCTTCTGGCTGTGTTTGCCGTGCGGCTCCCGGTAGCCATGCAATCGAGGTGTCTTCCACGGTATTTCTTTGCACACGCACGGCTTTCTTTGCCCCTCGAGCGTGTACTTTTCCACACGCAGAGCGGCGAGAGAGGTCGAACGCAACCGCGTGCCCGGCTAATGGACGCCACTCGAGACCACTTTGGCCGCGGCAAACATCGACGACGTTTCTTGAAAACCCATCCGCGACTCTTGCCTTTTACCTTTTGCCTCTTGCTCCTTTGCTTCCTGCCTGTTGCACCGAAAACGCTTTACTGGTGACGTCGCAGCCCGTGCTGTTTCGATCGAGCGTAAAAAGTCGATTCTCGAACCTTGGCGACGACAGCTTCAACCTTGCGGAGCCACCACCCTCTTTCTTCTCGCGAGCCACACGCTAACCAACCGCTAGCAATTTCCTCTGGTACGCTTGAAATCTGGATGAAACTATTCAAGATCGGGACCAGCTTCGCGAGCTTTGCAATTATTATATTTAATTACGGGAAAACTCGTTAGCAAAATGTACAGGCAAATAATAACAAACAGTTCATGTAATCGGAGTCAACTGATTATTTAGAGTAGGTTCCCAATTATGGCAAGTAGTAGGTGTTATGGTTGATGAATACGAAGGAATTGAAGATCGAGTTTAATTTGTGTAAATGTTTGCAACCGTCAAGCTTCGTTTTTTAAGTAAGACGTTAGTTTTGCCCGGTTGGTCTACGAAACTCGATAGTCCGATTTCGAATCGAGGTGCTGATCGTTTCCCCCGGGGAAGTTGGTTACCGAGCCTCCGGGCAAAATTTTACCCTCCGCTCCCTGGGGACCGCCCGGGCAACGAGCATTTAGGCCACTAATACGCGCATTACGATCTGGCTACTTTGTGCCCTGAGCCATTCTTTGAACTTTCTCACTTTACCAGAAGAAATTAACCCGTTCAAACGTTCGCGAGTCCATGTTTTCACTTGGAAAATTAAAAGTAATAGAGAAAAAGTAAACGAGCCAAATATTTTGATAAATACTTAAGCAAGTTGTAGAGTATTCGAAAATCAAGGCAACCACTTAAGGAAACCTGTATGGAGTTTCTACGCGGCGATTAAAAGTACTTGGTGTAGGTTATAGTACAGACATTGACAGAACGTTTTTGCAAAAGAGGGATATTTAATTGTTATTTAACATGATGAAATTCGCTCGAGATTAGATCAGATTTCCCGTCTGGCATTTCTCGATCGATACTGATTGCTCGTGCTGTTGCACGAAGCATAATTAATCAACGCGATGTCATTGCACTGTCACAGGAGAGTAGTGTTCCGCGATACTCGAAATCTTCTAAATGGTTCCTATTAACTTGGCGCAATACATTGTTAATTGCAACGGCGAGAATGCTTTGCATCGTTCGATTCGTATTCTTTAATACTTTCGATTCACATATGATTTAAGAAAAATTCACGAGAGTCTAAATATATTAGACTAAACATATTATAGATATTCGCCGGTACAATAATAAATAAATTTCTCATCCGACCAGCAGATCGATCGTTTCTCTTGTCTTGAGTTTTAAATGTCGTGTCACCGTGTCGTAACGAAGCGACAAGTCGCACGTACATTCGCACCTGCTGTCTTTGCAGATGCAGTGATCATATTTTTATACTTGTCTCTTTCTCCTCTGCTCAGTGACATTTGCGACCTAAGCTGCAGGCCGTCGGTAATTAATATTAACGTCTTTACGCCAGTCAAACGAAAGGTTCGCCGATGTTCTCCGGCGTGTGCGATCCGTGGTACCGAAAAAAAAAATCTAATGACTTTATTCAACGTCACCGGTCCTGTAATTACCCGCAGGCTGGCGTGTAAGAGGAAACGGCAGCTCCCCTAGCGATTAGCAATCCCTCGGTGATTACCAAGTTAGCCTAAATAGGGTATAGTGTTTAGGGAGAGTCTACGTGGACCCAATGCTAATCGCCGCCAGTGTGTAAGGACATACGCGCGCAGGTCCTCCGAGGGAATGTCGTTTAACTATTGTTTCGAGGAAACACGTCCGTAGATGGCTTAAAGAAAAATGAAACAAAGATAACAATTTTCAATAAAAATCATCGATTTCTTACTCTTTCGATCCCCGATCTTCTTGGACCCTCGCTAATTTAAATTTAAAAATTTGTGAGTACACGATACAAAAAAATTATTTTTTGTCATTTTTACAGTTGATCGGTATCGAAAGAAGCGACGTCAAGGTTCTAGATAAACGACCCGGGGTCGTAATATTTGCGCGGGTCGTCGTGTTATCTCGGGTAGAAAATCCGAATCACAGAGACGCGCAGGATCGAAAGGACGCGAACTCCGCGACGTCTTGATCGTGCCAGTCGGTCCTCCGGCGCCGTATCCCTTAGAAATTCCGTTCACGTGCAAGATGGCGGCTGTAGTTTGCTCCCGACATGCACCGCCCCTGACTCTGTCTCCCGTTTCATCCCGTTCCACGCTCTTTCTCCCACGATCCGCGTCCCTCCTCGTCCTGTAGGCCTTGCCCTTTGAACGATAGAACGCCAGGACGTCGGCGTCGGCGTCGACGCTGCTCGAATTCTGCGCCAGTCCGGCGTCCCAACAGTTTGCAACGACATTGCCAATTACACCCGGTCCACACGGTGCCACAAAATCCCTCGAACTTACTTTAAGAAAGCCAATCTTGGCACTATCTATACCCAAGATGTCAAGAAATTCCTTTTCAAATTGTAATTTTCCATCATTTTCTAAATTCAATCGCTCTTCCTCGACTGATTCTTCGATTGTTCCTGTAATGATGATTAAATTAAATTACTGGTATGCTCAATTGCATAGAATCGTAAATTTTCTATTCTGAACAGTGAACAAGAAGAAGAAACTAAATTACAAAAAGATAGTCTTACATATTAATTTATATGTTTGGGTATGCAATGCTTGGCTTTTCTTAGTAATCGATAATATTCGCGAGTATCGACGAATCGTTTGGATTTAGATGTTTTAAAAAATTTGCCCCGTTATGTAGCTTGTTCGTCGACCGAGCGTACTATTTCCGGAAAGTACGCGGGGGTGTTGGCATGGAAGACCCACGTGGGCGAACCTATTTGCTGGTCTTTGTAAAATAAACGCTTGCGGATACGTCCCTGCATACTAATTCCATCCCCGCACTCCCCCTCGGAATCGGTCACGATTACTCGCCACCGACCTGGCTTCGATTCTCCCGACGCTCCTCCGTCTACGCGTCGACGGAAGTTGAAACAATGAGGGCCGCATAGTCCGGGGATGGAACGGCGAAAATTATGTACAAATTCGCCAGGGTGTTTAGGGCGTGATTTAACCGGGCACCGTAATATTTGCAGACTCGAGGAAGCTTAATGGGCCGGCTCGCTGAATAGGAAGCTTTCGTCAAAGGGTTCGTAAATATTTGCAGGGTAAGTGCTCCAGTAGTTTGCCATTTACAATAAAAGATGCTGCATTTGACGTTCACGATGAATAAAATAAACGGGGATCGAAACAGAGGAGATCGATGGTCGCTTTGAATTTAATATGGGATTGTTTAAAAACTATTGCACTTAGAATTACAATTCTTGTACGAGATTTTGTTGTGGGTTGAGGAATATCTGAGTCATTAAGTAAAAATGAGATTTTAACAGCGACATATGGGAATTGAAGATTTTAGAGTGGTTTTAGAGTTACGTGTGCCACCGTGTGATCAATTTTGACAAACTTTGCCCCGTGTTTATACAATTCTACAACGTCCGAGTTCCCCACGTTTCACCGCGGTCGTATCCTTGAATATGAATAGGTACGAAGGTATGTTAATTAGTAAATGCTTCCGAATCGCCGAAACCGCTCGAGTGGACGAACGTCGAAGTTTTTGTAAACGATCCACCAAGCTGGTTGTATACAGAGCACACACGAGCAAGGCCCGTCCAATAATGCGCATGTACGAGGAGTTGGTCGGTCGCTGGGATCTTGTTGAACTTTCCGGGGACGGGTTAAAGAGCAGAGTGTGGCGAAATGGTTCCAGATTGCTCGCGTACGGGTTACGAACGTCTGAAAAATATGGTCGGGCATCCGTGGATACGTGGGCACACAAGCGTGTCGAAATGGTCCGTTTGTCGTTTTCATGGGTGCTACCGCCGCGTAATGGAGTGTCCACACTTCAGATTCATGAGTCACCCCGCGGAACGATAATAAGGAGACGTATCGGTAATAATTTCTACGAGTTCACCGATCGCCAGCAGATTTCAACCAACAAAGGACACTTATAGCTATTCATCAGTTATTTAAACACAAATAATTAATAAATAATTTTTCTCGGGAAGAAAAACTCTGTAGATAGATAGCTATAATATTTCTCATTTTAACATCTAGAATTGTCTATATTATCGAAAGGAACGATATAGTTTACTTATATCCCTGCATCGGAATTGTGCTATAGTTTCGCGTTACTCTCGGTGAAAAATCGTGAAAAGCGGAAACGAAGAGATTAAACCAGATTTGGCTTCCGTCGCGTTGTTAAGAAGGATCAGCGTTGACGGAGCTAACCAACCGTAAGGATCTCTAAGAAGATCTCACGCGGCCCTTAAAACTGCATAATCCTGTCGCTTTTCTCGATGGAAAGATTTAGTTACACCAGACGCGTAAAAGGGCTGGGTTCGAACATTTGGACGAATCGGAAAACCTGCTCATAAGTTATAAATTTCAACGACGGACATTAAACGTTTTAGTAGTTTCGTAACCAAGCCTTTGAGACACTCTTGACTCCTGGCTGCTCTTTAGATTCGTTTCGTCGATTAAATTTTGCTTCTGTATATTCCGAAAGCGTCTAGCGTTCCCGAAAAAAGTTTCCTTCGAAGAGTAATTATGGACGCCCGCAATTTCGAGGCTAATGATAGAAAAATAGACGGAGGCGTTCGGTCGAGTTGGAAATTAAAAGAGTCGATAATATCATAATTATACGTCGTAAATGATAGCAACGCGCGAATAAAAGACGCAGGACCGCAGGCAATAACGTCGAATCATTGACAATATTGTCCGGCTGTTATTTTTATTCGGAGAAACACAAGCACGGATTCTACGGACCGGCAGAAGATATTTCTAGCCGCGTATATCCCTTTTGTGCGAGGCTCGAAGCAGGCTTATATCAGTGTCAGATCGGGGACTGGTACAATGGGACGAAAAGAAAATTTCAACTAATTCGACGAGATGGAACCCACTCGACTGGGTAATTTTGCGCGATGAGTCGGGAGGTTCTACTCGGTTTCGAAACGGTATTTCATCCTGGTCGGTTTGCTTCTACGCGTCCACGTTCAGCTCGGAACGGACTCTTCGAGCATCGTAAACACCACTCGAAACGATTTTCCTTGTTTCGTCAATACTCTCGAAACCGTCTCCTTTTTTGGGGCTTTCGATCCAGCATCGACTGTCGTGTCCAAATATAGGCGAGCATTCCACCGTGATCGTTAATTTTCAATGCGATTTTTGAAAGTTCATTGACAGCAAATTGATAAATTTAGATAAACATTCCAAGACTTTTATTCGTCTTTCGTCGATGCTCGATCCTTAATTTATAAAATGAAGAATTTCGTTCGTCATCTCTGAAGAAATCGTTAAAAATTACTTTATTTTCAAAGCTATCAGTAACAAAGACGAACGAACCGCCACTAAGAGATGCTATCGACCGAAAGAGGCTTTAATTAATAATTTTAATTAATCCGATAATGAAGATATGCAGGTCCGCGAGAGGTGGCTCTATATTAAATATATCCTTTATGCATGAAGGATGATGCGCGTTCAATTATAATCGCGGCTGTACTCTCAGGAATTTGCCATTCCGTTTCTTTTGCGGCCAGGAAAGGGGGGGAGAGAAAAAAGGTTGCGCAGCAAATGAACGCGCGCGTACACATCCACGCGTATCGACTATACTTGCATCGGTGGTAAATTCACTGTTCGTCAAATGCAGCCATACTTCGTCGCGGTTTTAATCAACGCCGCGACAAATCCTTTCGGCGTCGACTCATTCATTTTTTTTTTTTTTTTTTTTACCTTTCTTTTTCCCCCTTTTTTTTATTTTGGTCTATCGGAACCTCCTCTTTTTTCCTTTCTGTTTTTATCTTTTTTCAATTTCATTAGCGAACAGCAGCCGGATTACGCGGACTCGTAGAATCCCTCTTTAGGATTACCAAAGCTCGGAAAAACTGCGGGAAATGCGAAAAATAGCGGATGAACGGCCCACCGGACTGAAAGCGAAGGAAGTCCGAACGACTTTGATGACTCGGGGAACATTTTTACGAATTTCGTCGCTGAAAATTTTCTTCGTTGGAAATATGCGAATCATTTTGAAAAGCAAAGTAAGTACAGAAATTCTGCTGTATTTCATTTATAAAAATCCGTCTAACTGTATTATAGAAGAGCTTTCACCAAACCTACAATTAGAATTAATTGGTCTGCAACGTAATGACACGCAAAAACAAAAATATCGAAAGAATATTCTAATAGAATTCATACGTTTGTAGGGAATGCAAACTTCGAAGCACAATTAAAGAATTCCACTCTTCCCATTAATAAATATGTAATATACATACAATTTCAGTCTCTTCTATTTGAAAGACAAAAAGTATGTAGTTTCTAGCTCTTCAGAAAAATAGTTTACCAACTCCCAGAGAACATCGATAGAAATAACGAGCGTCGAAGATACTAAATTTCTTCGGGCGATAATCGAGCATGTCGATCCACATCCCTAAACAGAGTTGTAAAGCGATTGGCAACCCTTCGATCGACCGTGATGGTTTTGCGTCCGCGATGACAGCCAAGAATGGAAAAAGGTTTGAATGCCTCAACAACGATTTTCCGGACTTTTTTCGTTTCCCACTCGGCAGAGACGTAAATATGGCGGGCGAAGTTTCACCCCCCTTTGTGTCCCGGGGGCAGCGGCCCCGCCCAGGCTGGTATTCCACCCCTCGGCAAAAATAAAGGAACAAACGCCGTGGCACGCAATCGTCGAAACATTTTTGACGCTGGCACTCGCACGAGGGGCTGCCGAAGAAGAGGGGGGCGGCAGAGGAGCGGGGGAGGAAGAAGCAGAAGAAAGACAGACAGGGGCGAGGAAAAACGGAGAAAAAGAGAGAAAGAGCGACAGAGAGGAGGAGATCGGTAAAACGCGGAGGAACCCGATGTAGGTGGAGGCGGAGGGTGTTCGAACGAACGCAATTTGCATGATTTTGCATGTTTTAGCGCGTCCTGGCTGCGCCCATCGGGTTTCAGCTTTCTGCCTACGTTTTCTGCTTGCTTTTCTGGCTGCACCAGCCGGGGCGGAGGCGTCAAGGGGTTGGCGAAGAGGGAGGTTACAGGGACAGGCCACGGTGGCCCCGATGAGATGGGAAATTATTTTTCTTGGTTTTTCTCGATGGAGCTGCTCCCCGAAACGGAATGTTAATCGCTCGCAAAGACGAGCAACCACCCCCGGTTTAAAGATGGCTCTCGTCGCGAATTATCCTGAAAAACTTGTCGCCTTTGGTCTGCGATCTTGGAGGGTTGTTTAGGCGAAGATTCCTCAAATTTATTAATTTACTTCCCTTTTAGAGTATTCTACTTAGTGCTTTATCGAACAACATAGTCAGTAGTAGTATACAATAAATTACTATTATTTTACGATTCGTCGAGGTAGCAAAAAATATAATTCTAGAAGCAAACAATTACCAGAGTTTCGAGGAACGCTGGAGGTTTAAAATTTCCGACGTAAATCTGGAGTAACGACGGTAAAGCACCTGTCGAATCGCCATAAGCGGCGTCTTAGATGTTTGTAATGCGAACGAGTATCGAAAGGTCACGAGACGGGTACCTGTCGCATGCTCGACGCAGTCCTAACCCGGGAGCTTTTGGCTTCGTAATAAAGAATGACCTGCACTCGGAACGGGGCCTTCGGGATTAAAGCGTAATCGGCTTTGCGGAACAATAAATCGCTCTTAAAATCTAAAAGAGGTGACCCACCAAACAAACCTCATTTCGCCAGCGGAACGACAGGAAAAGAAGCACTCCATCCGGCTTTGCTAATTTCCTAACTTTCCCGGCTCCTCCGTACCTCCCTCGTCCTACCCCTAAATGCTCGAGATTCGAGATAAGTTGTACAATGGCCGAAATTGCCTTCGCGATTGAAGTTATTTACGGGACGGAGAGTGCGAAAAATTGTCCTGGAAATTGGTGTAACCGTCGTGATACTATTTCTGGACGGTCGCCATGAATTACCAAGAAAATTAAAATATTCATTTCTGTTGGAATCTATTATCGAACGAGTCTCTAAACGAAAACTTGAAGATTAATACTCTGAGAAACTTATATTTTATATTTTAAACGTTACCCTTTTTACCTTGGGAAATCAACTTAAGTTGCCCGTTTAATAATTAACGCTCAATTTATGAAAGCGCTATTGGTCCTCGGAAGTTTTATCCATCGACTTTTATGGCGGAAAGAGCAGATTTCCATCTTCGTGCAATTTTAATATAAATTCGCCCTCGCGTAGTTGCATTTTCGATTTTTTGGAATGTTGTTTGTATACAAAAATATTCGCCCATTTAATCTCTAGTCTGTTTCAGCACATCTTTGCAATTAGTGTAAATTTACATATATGATCTCGATACTTGCATCTTATAACAGTTACATTATTTAAAGTTTTAATAATTAGCGTTAGAGTAGTTTTGTGAGCCTTCGATCGATGTTTCGACGTCCGGAAAGATTCTTCGGTGTATCGTGAAGGCTGCAGTAAAAAAAAAATGGCGCGTTTCTCTCGGAATGACCTTGTCGTAGGCGCGTGGTTGGAAAAGGCAACGAGGAAAAAAGGGAAACGATAGGTCGAAAGACGCGTAAGTTGTCCCAGGACCATCCGGATTTTCTGGATCGTGGCACATAGGGCGGTTCGCGGGTGATTTGCGCGATTACCTGTAATGACGCCCGGTCTCTCACGGGGGTCGTGACTGATCCTCGTGTGTGGGTACAGCTCCGTGACAATGGTCGCTCATTATCGGCTCGCTATTGGCCTATTGTTGCCGGTGAGAGAGCCGGAATACGGCCTTACCAACTGCGGCGACGAGTGATACCGGCTCCACCGCAGGGTGACTCGTCCTTTTTCGACTTGCCGCCAACCGAATCGTATTCCAAATGCTGCGCGCCGATACGGGCTCGCGGTGAATGATAAAAGGCGAATTTCAACGATCTATGATTTTAATGTGACATACCTGTCCCCCCACTTCCCTCTCTAAATCATACGAAGATAACCACCGGGGCCGTTCGACGGATAATTTTGTAACGCGCGCCTAGGACGTAACTATACTCGCGAAAGTGTATCCCTCCTACCTCTGATAAGACTTCAGGTTCTAATTTTAGACGAGATTCTATTAAACACGAATTTTACTCGTCGATATGCTCGAGGTTTTATCGTGTTGCTGTATCCACTTCCTGTTTCCTTTCTCCGATGAATTTTCTCTGGTCCTTTCACAGCCTAGAGATTGAAAGCAGGTCTTGAGGTCAGTCCTAACAGCGAGTGAAATCACTATGATTTTCACTTCATGATAGCACTGCATGTATTACAGTCACACCTTCGTTTTAATACTCCCAGCATACTTGTAATTTTCTTTCTTTCGTTTATTGAAACTTACGAAACAAATGCTGGCTCCTATATATTTGCGACACTCCAACAACTATGAGAATTGAAATCTCTATCTAATATTGGATTAACAACATGGAGTTTATTTACAAAAATTAATCTCTTGTTAGGAGAGCTAGTTCTTAGTACTTGGGTTCCAGGACCGAGAACCAGGATGTTTACAGTAACAAAGATGAGGGCCCTAACGAATCCTATCCTCAGTATTCGGCACGTGGAAAGTTCTTTTAATAAAGATACTTTCGAAAGGCACGAAAGTATTCCCCATAATCCTTATAAGAGAACCCTATACCCAGAGCTCTGTTGTCCAGTGTATCTTCGTTCGCAAAGGGTTGATTTTGATTCGAATAGAATTGATCTACACTTTGCCCAACGAGACGAGACAGCAAACAAAAACAAACGCCCACGTAATGAAACGTCTCGTCTCTCTGGACAAGATATAGTCTGTGCAGATGAATTTCTAAGGGCTTTATACACGTTAGATGTTTGATGGGATGACTGGGACAGTGTCAGTGACAAACTTATTTTGAATGTATGGATCTGTACCGAGTCAATGACGTAAAGATGGTCATCCAAGGTTCCCAATTCGGTGTAACCCGGTGTTCTGTTACTTCTGGCTGGCAGTGTACTGTCGATATCATCGGGGAAAAGGTTAATGACGAGCAGCCATAGAGGGTAACGGAAAGGTGAAGAAGATGGCTCGCTCCTCTTCATTTTCCCTTCCTCCTGCTCCCTGTCTCCCGGGCCAGCGTCTCTTTTTTTTCGTCGTATCCATGGTCGGAGACGGAGGATGACTTGCGTCTCGAATAGCGGCGAAATAGAGGTGTCCAAGATGAGAGGGCGGCGCGCTGCGTTTATTTATCCTGCCTGCTCAGAGTCTCGAAGCCTCCCTTCTTCATTCTTCTTGCTTTCTTTCGGTCTCCGGCTTCGTCTTTTCTCTTCATCCCCTCTATCGTGTTCCGCGGGGTTTATCCTTCGCGGGGTCCTCCTACTACTCCGGGCACGGCCAGTTCTCTTTTACTTCCTCGTCGTCCTTGTCCAACCTCTCTGTCCCTTCTTTCGGTCATCCCTGTCTTCCCCGAGTTTTTGAGTCGCTCGAGTGCCGTATACGCGAGCCTCGTCGTATCGTTCCCTTTCGTTTTCTCTTTACAAGTGTAAACTTTGACGGCCCAGCGCGAGGAACGGTTCTCGTACGCGTGGAAGAGGTTATTTTAACCTCTTCAGGGACACTGGCACGTACAGTGAAGTTATTTCAAATATTCTAACGTGGAAGTAACCACTGGAACGAACGAGCGTTCGGAATTAAACACGTAGCCCTTGACGCGAGATCGATAGGTTCGAAGATTAGGATACAATCATACTCGAAGAAATTCAACGTTTCGGCGTTGGACGTCCCGCATAATAAGTTGACGTCTCTATAAGGATCAGAGGATTGTATTTGTTCTACAAATTAATTCTTGGCTCCCACGTTGTAACATTTATTGTTCAGCCATGTTGGAATCTTAAAGTAGCCAAGGCAGAGGCAGAAATATATTTGAAACTCGTTAAATTGTCTATCGTGAATCTAGCGTCAAGGAACAAGGGTGGATGATAAGTTTGTTAATTCTCTACGTTTTAATTAGTCCCAACAAGCGATGTCGTAATACCAGTAGAAACTGAGTCGAAAGACCCAAAGTATAATAAAACTGAACAGCGCGAAAGATCGAGCAACGTCGAGCGAAATATCTCGGAAAATCAGCGTGCGAGCGGTTGGAAACAAGGAAATTATTAACGTAATTATTAAAATTCGCCTCTGAATGGGCCGTTGGCGCAGCATTGCGCGAAGAGAGGCACGGTGTGTACGAGGATGACGTTCTATCATGACGGCGGCATTGGCGGGTGATTACAGGCCTCGTCCCGCCGGTCGAGTTGCAACGTCGAAAGCTCGTCAAATCGGACGGAGAAGAGAAAAGAAGCTCGTAAGCAGCGGTGTCGGCGGATAACGCAAGATAGTGATCAAAACTGGCACTTTGACCGCGTCGAAGAAAGAAAAATTTACTCCGTGACGCGGAGAAAGGTTGGAAAGATCGTCGGAGAAATAGAGAAGATAGTTTGCAATGAACGGAAAGAAGCTGGGAAGATCATTCACGGATTAATTAATAAGACGATTATATTCCTGTTTGATGAAACGGAAAATGGAAAAAACAAATACTAATTATTACGAAGATTGTTCGTGTTCTTCCTTTTTACGTATAAAGTTTACCGTTGAATCGATTACTTTTTTAAAATAAAATAGACCGTTCGCGATTGGAAGTAGTATTTTTACCTCTGTTCTACAGGAATCGATCTGCTCCAGAAATATAAATCCCGCTCCGAAAAGGATTAATCTTGGTAATTGTTTAAGGAACAAGCTCAACTCGAAGAAAGAAATGAGCAATGATTAAAACAATCCTCCCGGTTCGTACGGGCGAGCCTTTTTAATATAAAACAGCGCGCGCTTGAAGCGTGGTCCGACAGTGGGTAATCAGATTTGAAGCAATTTTGTTCCTCCGCGCGTAAGAAAGAAGAAAAAGACTACCTTAGATTGCTTTTAATTAAAGCAATCCATGGATTTCTGGTGTCCCCTTTGCCCCTCCCCGACCGACGAAACGAGTCGAACGTCGAGACTCGATCGAGCAACAGAGCGAGATGCCTAGGGTTTCGAGAGAGGATCACCGACCAATTATCTGCTTCGATATGATCTTCCGCGTCTTTGCTCTTGCTCGCCTCACCGAATGGGCTTCGAGCGGCCTTTTAAGCTCCCGAGGGAAATAAAGCTCCTCTGGGTTTCCTCTCGTTATTATACACACGCGCCACCCGTCGAATCCCGGGTTCCACTCAACTATCATCCTCGCTGAATACGGTGTATCTATAATATTAAGAAACCGTTATGGTTTCGTGCGATTAATGCGATTAGCTTACGCGAACTCCGTCTGCTCAGGATTCGTCTTTCGAAAGCCAAAACTCTCTGCTTCGATCACATTTTCGTTCACGACAGTTACGAGCAACCAAAATAAATTTTTCGTACATTATATATACATAGTATCTAAAATGATAAAAATTGAGGAGGAAAGTATAAAACAGTAAGAGAATATAGTTACGTTTGGTCGTTGGCCGCCTTCCTTGCTCTACGCTCGTTGTATATTCCTTATTTAATTAAAGTCAATCAAACATGTACATGCGCGTTATCA
The DNA here is from genome assembly GCF_051014445.1 of Colletes latitarsis. Classification (NCBI taxonomy): domain Eukaryota; kingdom Metazoa; phylum Arthropoda; class Insecta; order Hymenoptera; family Colletidae; genus Colletes; species Colletes latitarsis. The sequence continues at coordinate 18,005,984 of NC_135135.1, read as the reverse complement.
TTTTCATCGTAAGAACCCCGTAGATTCAATTAAAGCTGTCTTCTAATGATAAAGTGGAAAATATAAGAAATTCTATTTTTCTGCTTCGGTAGTTATGGTTTGCGTACAGGGTGTGTCGTGTTGTAAGGATCGAAGGTACGATCTTTAAACAAAAGTAAATAGTACACGTCCGAAAAACGACTTAAATCGTCAGGGGGTTAATGGACATTGGCAACCAAAAGAGAAGAGTCCAAAAAGTTGAATAAACAGAACGTCAATTTTGCAGTACGCTTGAAACTTTGCAGCTCTGAAAGCAACAAAGCGCGAAAAATCGAGTGCAAACCGAAAAAGAGGTACGAAAGTAGAGAGTTTCTGGCCGGGGATCCATTCGACGCCATTGTCCATGCGTGTACACCAGGACTGGATCAACCATAAGCAAAATAAGCACGTACAAAGCCCATCAAAACAATCAAATAATACTAGTACCATTATTATTACATTGAAGAGGCCCAATGATATGTTTTCAACTTTGGAAGTTAAATTAGCTTCAGCCTAGAAATAAATTCAATAGTCATCCTTGACGGGTCAGACCGAAAAAATGAAACCGTTCAGGGGCTAAGGGGTGTTGACCCGTGCTTAGGGCCACCATTGGCAGCGATCCGGTCCTGGTTTGCAGAGCAGAGGAGAAAATGTTGCGCTGGTGCGTGGCTACATCCAGAAACGCGACCATCGAGAGGGAAGCGTAAAGACTCGTGAAAGCTTCCGGAGAGACAAATTGGCGTGAAAACGCATTTCGAGGGCAGGGACGTTCCGCCGGGGGCGAAAGGGCACCTACCCCCGTTGGCTCCCATGCCCGTTCGCTAATGTCAAACATTTAGGTCGAAGCGTTCGACTAAATACACTCACTCGTTGCTGTCCTATCATTCCGCGCGATCGCTCGCGAAGAATAGCGCGATGATGAGCGGGAACATAATATATTTTACGGACCGGTCTTTGCGAGGGACTTTCTTTCGACTCCTAAGACTCTTCCGGGCAGCTAGATTTACAGCTTTGCCTAGTTTCTCCTCCTTTTACAGGTTGTATCGACACTACCATCCCCCCGTACAACACGATAGTTAGGGCCCAAAGTATTCTACAAGGACACAACAATAATATTACACAATATTTTTCAAAATATCATCTTCTGGAAGTGTCAGCAACCTCTTGATTTCTCTCTGCTTTCTTCGGAAGGTCTGCCAACTCTCAGGCTTACTAGATCATAGTCAACCTTGTTTGAATTGAATTTGGAACTTTAAGATTTAAAAAAGGAGAATCAATCTTTGACGTGTCGACTAGGGGCATTCTTACCTAGCGTTCGAGCAAATCCTATTGATTAAAACACACGGAGGGGGAAAATGTGCCCGAATTAAAATGAGAAGACGATCGCGGGGAGCAAATATGAGTATCTAAAGCAGAAGGGAATCGAAATAGTGGAGGATGACAGGTATGGACGAAGCTGAGTGACCGAACGAAGCACGGAAGGGTAGCCGGAGCATTCGTCGGTCCGTGTCTACCTCTCGGCAGCCATTAGTCGCACCCTGTAAATTGAGTGGCGCCTGCTAGATACGCGCCTGATTCCATTAAAGACATCAAACGGGCAAAAATTACATCAGCAGCCACCCTCCACTCTACGCGGTACTGTATTAACCTGCCATGCAGGCATCCTCGCCGAACACACGCGCCTAGGCACGCACACGCGCACACACCCGCACACGTACACGCGTTTACTCGCACGCTATCTCCCTTTTTCGCATTTGCCTTCGTCGCACACTCTCGCGTACCGACGCCGACTCTCTGTGGAACCAGCTCGCGTTTAACACGGCCAGAGACGATCGTTTTTGCTCCCTTTTCACGAGCTGCTACTCAGCCAACGACGAAGGCCAAAGGAAAATCCTTTCGACGACTCTGGGAACGGCTAACGGGTTCGAAAACCACCTGGTGCCTGAAATCTCTGTAATTTTTCAGCGACCCGTTCGCTGGGACCTATCTTCGAACGGTGTTAATTGAAGAAACGTCGTCGATCATTCGGTTCCAAACCCTTTGTCGAGAACGTACTTTCGACTTTCGGTATCGTTCTTGGGCTCGGAGAGCAGTTAGGGATACTTCTTACCGGTCGACACTTCGGTAAATCGCGAAAACGTGACCAAAATTTACTAATTTATCGATTATCGTGAATTTTGAGTCGTCACTTTCGAATCACCCTGTGTAACCGTGATTGTAATTTTGCGTCGAACGAGGGTAGGTTAGGTTGTAATAGCAGCATTTTAGATAAGCGTTATTTCTGACTTATGTACATCTTGTTTTATTCGTTTTTATTATCGTGTATCTGGTATCCTTACACTCGTAATAGAAGAATTAATTAAAGGAACGCCCTAACAGCGCTTTACACCTTCCCTGGACTGAATATATCGCAGATACGAGCGATAGCGTGTTATACATATTTCATCTTTCGAACGGCTATAGTTGTCTCGAACTGACCCCACGCATTTCTAACCGACTTGTAATTTATTTTTAATTAATTCCACTGGCGATTATAATCTTCTGAATTAAACACAACGCGGCTTTTCCGTTTAATTCTCTTGTACGCAGCGAAACGGATAAGATCTTAATTTGCGAACTCTTTGAACAACCACGGCAGTCCATCTGGGCGGAAGTCATTCTAGAAATTATCATTTGCTACGTTGGTCACCGGTGACCGACGATACAGGGACGAAATTGAAACGAGTTTCGATACTATCGGACACATTTACGTTGGAGATCGATGTTCTCGTATCTAATCGTCGAACGTCTTCGATTCGAGACGTACGACTATCGTGTCAATGTCCATGAATTTTACGAAGTTTGATACCTGTTTAGTTGTATCTGCAACTCATCGGAAATAAGAGAACCCATGCAATACGGGGTGAATAACTTGATCACCTTGAATATCTGGTTTACACTTTGTAATAAGAAAAGAAGTGTCAGAAATTATTTTCAAAACAGGCAATATTTGTTATCGAAAAATACCATTATCTGAAAATCTCGTCAAAATACAAGAGGTCGAAAAATTATTGGGTATGATTAATATTTGATTAAAAATTGTAGGATAAATTGTTGTTTCCTGTCAATACTTGTCGAATGCGTTTCTTCGATTCGTTAAAAATAGGCAAATAATCCAGATGGGGTTGTTTGAAGCGCTCCCCTCTCTTTATACCGAATAAAACTAAAAGCGAAATCGGAACCTACCTATGAAAGTACCGGTATGCTTGTACAGATAGATTACTATGTAACAGTTTTATCGATTTCTAGCACCAGAATTTGCATTGATCAGAATTTAAATGCCTCTTTTGATAAAAATATGAAAGGCTGAATGTTAGAGAGATCGATACAAATTTTTGCAGCGTCGAAAACAGGTGTATCCGAAAGCGTGCGGGGGTTGATTTGCGGCTGTGAATTAGGGGTGTCCGTGAGTATGCGGAACGAAGGTTTTCACGCAATTTCCTACACGGAGCGAGGCTGCCGTGATGCCGGAGAAAGAGCCCGGCGAATTAAATTCCCGCTCGCTTTATTTGATCATATTTTATATCGGCTTTTGACGCCACCCTCGGAAGGCACGCTTTTAAAATACATTACACGCTGCACAGGCTTGTAGGGTGCGCAGAGAGATATGGCGGACGCGATAAATACGCTACGTTTGAGCAATAATTTTCGCGGGTCTTCCATTAGTCGTTCCTAACGACGTTATTTGCCCCTTTCTGCGAGCAGCCTCTTTCCCTCGCGTCTAGGCGATTGCTTCGCGAAAAACGAGAACAGCTACTACCAGATGAAATTAGACCGTCGCTTTGCAGGAAAAAATTTTCCTCTTAATCGCGTTATATTATGATTCTGCGATAATTGTTTCAAGGTACAACGGAAGTATTCTCATTGTAACGGGAAATTTAACGAGTTGGTTGATCAATTGTTACCGTACACATCGAATTCCCGTTTCAATGTTTTACTATTTATTGTCTACCGTGGAACTTTCCAACCGTACAGCAGAGAAAAGTAAATTAATAACTCTTGGGCTTAGCGTTTCGTTTATCTTGCAAATTAAATATTCGAGAAGCTTTCGTTTCTTTTTAATTTTTTGTTCATCTTATGAGATTCTACTCTCTTCGATACCAATCTTGATTGCGTCTAGTCAATTACGCTTCCAATTCATGGTTCGTTAATTCTCAGACTCTAGGTGCTATTTTCAAACATAGAAAATATTTTTTAGCAATTTCTGTCGAGTTTCACTCGAATCTACTGGCGGGAATGTTACTCTGATAGATTTCAAATTCCAGAGGCGAATAACGCCTAGTTGTTCCCTGAAAGAAACTCTAATTTTCGACTTCCTCGGCACAATTGCATCCCCGAGGAAAGTTTAAAAACCGTCCCCGTTTAATTGTCTCCATCGCGCACGGCCGAGGTTTCGTGCAACGACGTAGTTTCGTATATCACTCCCGCCTAAGTAACCCAATTAGCTGCTGTTTTACCGCATAAAGTCCTCTTTAATCGCAACCGGAGGTGCTAGACGCTCGCCGTGCGTCCACCGTAAACGACGCTCCGTGCCCCGAAATGGCGTCGACCAAGCGACCGACGTGTTTCGCGGCGCGAAAAATAATATTTTATTCATAAGCCGTAGACGACGACTTTCGTTGCCTTCGTGCCGCTAACATACAGTCTGTCGCACAACACCGGTTCCCGTTATGCTCACGAAATACTGAACGCAACCCTTACAAATACACGCGGAAAAGACCATAGGGTACACCTAATTTCATCCCCTAGTCGTCACAATATGAAAGGAGAAAAGAGGACCAAATGAAAACAATTTTGTGTTATCTTTGCACCAATCCATAACTTTTAAGACAAATAGATACCTCCTAACTGCGGCTACTATGTTACTGTACAACTCGTTTCATCCTTTTATGTATATTAATTTTCGAACGAGAACCAGAAAACTTTAGTGGGAATTTGAACGCCTCTCATATTGTTCGTATATTCGGAGACTATTTACAAGTTCTGTAACTTACAGCGTCCGATGAAATTTACGAGTTCCGTAAATCTATATAGCGTCGAAAACCGAATCCTTTCGTGTTCCTCAAGGTAGATTAGTTTACCCGACGCGACCCTCAGAGAACGGCATCGCACGGGTCCAATAAACGCGCACGCGAATGGCCGGAGTCGAGGGTGGATTTCGACGCGGTTCGATTGAACGTGCTCGTAGAGATCCAGCGAATCGCGAGCGGTCGCGAGAGCCCAGGAGACGGAACAATGCGACCACTCGAGCGCGAGCATTTAATTGTTTCCGTTTCTGTCCGCCGTCGTTTTCATTCCTGTGGAGCGTCTCTAAACGCCCCCACCCATCCCCCTCTGGGCTCGTTAGGGAGTTCCTCTCGGAACCGGAAGATGTCGATGCTAAGCCACCCTCTCGCTTCGTGCACCCCCGGCATCCTGATCGTCGGGGCGGCCTCTCGAAAAGACAGCCGGGGACAACTTAATTTCCTTGTTTCGTCGGATGCGCTTTTGCGGCGAATCGCGATAACGACGTCGAAAGGTCCTGCCGTTGGGCACAAAGGACGAAACGCCAACGATTTTTCGGGATCACGGCTCCTTCTGCGAGTCTCTCGAGCGGTTTAGTTAATATCGAGTCCCTGATCTTAACGTTGGGTCGCGAGTCGAAGAGAAGTTTAATATTATGGGCTCTAATAAGACGGAATTGGATACAGACGAATATATTTGAAGAGCTTGCACTTTTACCAAGAGAACTAAATCCCATAAGGATGGTCGATGCGAAGAATCGTCGAACATAAACGATTCAATGATGGTCCGCCATGATGCTCGTTCGTCGACGGAGCGCTTTGCCGGTAGCATTACACGTATTTGGCAAATGCAAAACCGTCAATGGAGGAGAGCAAGGGCTAAATTACGTATGCCGCGCGTAAACGGGGCCGCGGTATGCAAATGTGTACAAAGTGTCTGGAACATTTTGCCAGCCGTTATTCCCTGGCTTATGAAAACCCGACCGTTGGCGGATCCAAGTTCCACCCGGAGGTTCGCTTTATCTCCAACGTTTCCGCGAAACAAGCCCGAAACCGTTCGATTCGCTGCACCTAACAAACCGTCTGTGGGTGTCCCGGGGCACCGGGTGGCGCGAGATTAGAAGTTGAACGAAGTCTAGAGGCGCGCAGAGGCCGAGCGAAGGAAGTCGGATTTCACACGTCGCCACGCACACGCGAAACGCGGTATGCAAATGTGTACAAAGCGTCGGTGGAACATTCTGTTGGACCCCGTCGTTCTTCCCTCTGTTGCCCTCCTCTTTTCCTCGCACTTTGAAACGCGCGCATGCACATACGCAAACACAAACACGTACCTCTGTTCTCCGAGGAAGATACAGAGGCCAACCATCGCCCAACCCATCGACCTCTCCTCCTCTCGGCATTAGTCTATCGTAACAGGATTATTTTCACGACAATTAACTCGATAAATATATACGTGACTCCGAACCTTGCGGATTTTTCTCAATTTTTTAATACTTCGAGTCTATTTTTTCGGTGCCCTATTTCATTAGCGAAATAAGAAGTGCAACATTATGAGATAATTATGTGGAAATCTGAGTTGAACACAACATTTGACACGCCATATAAAACGCTTTTACAGAAGAGGGTGATCCGTGATCGAGAGACCATTCTATTTTATATGGTTCAATAATCGGTCAGAAATGTCTGCCCGAATTTTCATGCGAATCTTTAAAACGTCATAACTTCTGAACGGATTGAACGATTTTAATGTTTAAAAAAGCAAACTACGCGTATTTTGGTGGAGAATATGTACAAATTGCAAAAATATTCGAAAAGTTGGTCCTTGACCCCGCAAAATGAGAAAAACCCCATAAAAATGGTCCAATTTTCAAACAGCCATAACTCCCACAATTGTGAATATATTTCAATGAAACTTTTTTCTGAAGTAGAGCTCATGGGTACCTACAAAAAAGTATTAGACAACTTTTCTGTAGGGTGTCAAACAAAATTACTAAAAATGAAAAAGTAATTTTTAAGAAAAATCGACAGGGGGTAGGTGTTCAAATTTTTCGACGAAAAAAAAAATTTTTAATTAATTCTAAAAAAATTATTTTCGGTTCCGGGGGTCAATTGCAATCATTTTTGGTGAATAGACATACCCTCGAAATCCTACTCAGTTTTTTTAGTAAACTTTAAGTAACGGGACAGTAAAATTTGACATAAATCTCCCAGCAATTAATGGTCGCGCAGAGATCGGTCGTGTCTCGATCAAGCTTCGCCGATCATCTCCAGCGAGACCAACGTAATTTGCGTCGGTGATCTGTGAAAATTCATTCACGGACGCTCGTGTAACTTGCTTAAATAAATGCTATAGATTCGAGCGTAGCGGCACGTGGCGGGCACAATGTAGAGAAATCTTGATACTCGAACGATCGAACGTCATTTGTCAAGGTGTATGAGCACCCTATGAAATCATGACAGAGATCTCATTCTATTAAGCCTGGCGTCACGTGGCTTGGCGAGGACGGCTGACCATGTTTCACGGCATATGTTTCGACAGCTTACGTTTCGTAACTGTTACAAGATACGTATTAAGAGTTACGATACGAAGATCTAATATCGTTAACGATAGGTGAACGCATCGATTAAACGTTCGTCCCGAAAAATCACCAACGATTACCGAGGGTTAAAATAGAGATTCGAACGCGACCAAAGAGAAGCGTTCTCGGCGGGAATAGAAGCGGGAGCCAAGTTGAAAATCGCAGGCATTCCGATCGAGACGCAAAAGCAGCGATCTGGGGGATCTTTCGTTTCGATTTTTCAATGATACGTCTGGGGGCAAGCTCCCGGAGCAATGAGAATCAGTCTCCCCCGGGATTTCCGAGATGGCTTCTTCCTAGCTTCCGTAATCGAGTCTTGCTCGGTAGGCGCTTGCGCGCCACGCACACACTTCGCCCGCTCGGATACATGATTCTATACATCCCTCAAATCCCGCAGACTGTGTATAACCCGTAATCCGCTGGTCTATTCTGCACGATACGCCGCGGCTTCGTGTATCCTGACCCGGTAATATACGTGCGCGGTCCATAATGTGGATCGACGTACGCGAACCTGCACGTTTCACCCTCAACCCCACACATCAGGACCGGGCTCTATACAACCCCGGTACCACCCCTTCTCCTCTAACCGGCTATACACGGATATTCGAGTGTGGTGCGCGTTGAACTCGTAAAAAGGAAGACCCTGGCCTGATCCTTGCGTCTGTCGTTGCACAGGTTTACCCTGCCGATCGCGAGGATCCAATAGGCCCGCGATTCAATGTCCTCCGAGACTCTGCCTTTATCCCGTTGATCTTGTAAGAAGAAATTGTAATATCCGAGCTTCAAAAGCCCCGGGACCCGTGATTCCGCCTCGCGGGACTTTTCGTGTTATTCGCGGCCACCGCCGATTGGGGGATGGAACTACGATCAGCCTAATTGCTCCACACGCTCCAGGGCTTGTCCCCTGGCCGGTACTTTTTGCCCACTGTGACTGAAAGGCAGTTTCTTTTCATTACTAAGGCGAGTATCCTCGTTACTGACTGGTAAATAGAATACAATGACGCTTCAAAACTAGTTGCGAGACTTCAATGAGTGCAAGGTTACTTTACTTATTGTTGGATACTATTGTATATTAGTAAGGAGTTATTAGTTTCGAGCAATCGGTATTCTTACGTGTTTCTATAATGTTGGACAATGTTGGGTACTTTAATGGAAATAGAACTTCCAATTGTAATCGCCATATTTCTTATTCTGATCAAATCAAGCACAAAAAGTCCTCCACCCTTCGACTGCGGTGCACTCTACTCCAAAACCATCGCTTTCATCGAAAACGATCGTCTTGCGACGGACAACAACAACAGTCCGGTTCGATAAAACAGTAAATCTGACGTTGAACCGGCCTGAAAGACAATGGATCCAGCGCTGCTTGCGACCAAGGAAGAGTCGAGAAGGGGGCGAGCGAACGGTTCGTTAGAAGTTTCCATGAAACCGGCCGGAAGTCTCGCGACCGAAGGAAAAGAAAAAGAATGGCGAACGTTCCTTGGGCAGCGGAGCCCGATGCAGATCACAGAGCGCAGAATGCGCCTGCAGTCGGTTCCCCAACGTTCCTAATTCCGTCGGTCGCGCGGACGTCAAACAAACAACCGGCAATTAAATGCAAATACGGCTAATGCGTTCTGGGTCGAATGTGCAAGTCACCAGGCTCGTTATGGAGATCCACCCGCGGCCATGTTGTTTCGGCCGGTGTGTTACGCGACCTATACCGGCTATACTGGTTCACGTATCGACAGAACTGGCCTCAGCGAGAGATGCCGCCCACGGATAACGCGGCACCAGAACAAATATCCGAAAATATCGATCCGTGGATCCTACGAATTCCGGTGTTCCTGCCACTCCTTTTGTGTCTTCCGCGCCTCGAGGGAACCCTGAGCTTCCTCGAGGATAAAGGAGGCCCGCCGGTGGCTCTGTTGCCCCCGTCGAAAACGAACCTGACGTTAGACACGTTTTGTTCGATACGTTCGGATGGCCCCAGTGACGAGGGATCAACTTCCTCGACGTTCTACGCGGCGTTAGAAGGAAAGGGTTCACGGGGTATAGTATTCACTAAACTGGACGATAAATGCTTAGTCAGCGGGAGTCGAGAAATTAAGTTTGTCAGGGTTGGAAGATGCTACCAGACCGTTTCGAGAAATTTTCGATATGTATTGTTTGAAAATTAAGCATCCTGTTATCCGAGTTTCGTTCGAGATGGTGAATTTTACGGTAGAGATGTTTCCTCTATGGAACGTAAGCTATAACTTCATTTTTTTCAAAAGTTTAATTACGTTCCGTGCGATGATTAAATAATTGAAGTTAAATGTATGTGCAATTATCAAAACGATTTATGAACTTAGATATTTATTTGCAAACTGGTAATCCTTTATTTTAAAAACCATATTTTAACGCATGAGTCAACACGACGGGTTTCGATAAAAATATGCGAGCAGTCAGTGTCCGTGGATCTAGTATTGAATGGGGAAAGAAATATGTTTCGTACGTCTGACACGTAAGTTATTAAATCGCCGGAGGCATAAATCACAGAGCTAATCCCGCACTCATCAACGATCAACTACAACTCCGTCAAACCTTTTTGCTCCCGTCAACAAACATTTTTCGCCAGTGCCAAATAAACCATCGTTCGGCAAAAGTAAAGAGTAAGAAACGCGATTCACCGTGCCGCCGTTAAAAGGTTAATACACTTATCGTTGGTGTAACTTTTTTTCCGATCGCTATCGGCATCGAACAGAGCCAAGCGGTTCCAGCCGTCTTCGCGATCGATTCGCACCCAGCGATCGGGGATTTCGAATACCTTGAATCTTTACGAAACGCCATATTAAAGATTTAAAACGAGACGGAAGAATTATACTTGCTAAAAGAGAATTCAATCACAATTTTAGAGTAGCAAGAAAAACTTTGGATACTGAAAAGTTATTTGCTTACAAATGTCATTTTATATTAACACCTTGATACCTGAGATAGTGTTACAACCGTCATCAGTTTTCTCTAGTACAGTGTGAAGGATTGAAATAATCCACGATACCAGTTGACACCTCTAAATCTATCCAGACCTTCGACACTCAAGGCATGGAAGACTTTCGAGAGTTCCAAGCTTCGCATCTTCATAGTCTCAAAAACTCCCGGAACCGTTTCAAAGCCGAGATTCGGAGCCCAATCGCTATACACGTCCAAGTCCCGACGAAATTTCGTTCCTTGCTCTTTTTTCCCTCCCACGACTGGCTCCCAGAGGCATCCTCGTATCGCTTATCATTACGAAGTTGCACGTATTTCGTCCGACGTATAACGGTGGATCGGTTATATAGAATCCTAACTGAATCTCTTCTCTCTGAGGATCTCTTCTCGTTGGTTCCCTCCCTTCTCTGCTCGCCGTCGCACCACACCACGCCACACCACACCGTCTCGTCCTCGTCCCTGTCAGGTTATCTTTGTCACTTTCATAGTCTTCCTTCATCTCGTCTCTCCTTTTCTCTAGCGTTCTCTAGCCCTCTCGCTCGAGCGTTTCCGGCAGCCCCACCCGTCCCTTCGGGCAACCAATCCCGAGTAAAGTTTGTTACACAACTCGGCGAACTTTCGAAAATGGTCTGCCTCCGCCAAGTAAGCTGTTCTTGGCTCCCTCGTTAGGTAGACTTTCCTCTTTGCCATGGGACTTGCCAGCAACCGCGCCGGACAAGATATACTCTCTCTTCTCGCGACGGATACTTTAGTTTAGTTTCAAGTGTTCCCGTCCTCGGGATCCTTCGATCATTCGCCACGAATTGCGGCCATTTTTCCTCCGCGCGTTCCCTCGACATCCGTTCATTGTCCATTTGGATTTTGAAACGCAGACGAAAGCTCAAAATTAAACGTTGATCCTCGAGTTGGTATCGTTGGGTCACAGACGACCCGGAACTGTTTCAATTGTCCACTTTCTGGTTGTTGAGAAATGAAAATAGTTCTTATTTTTATGGTTCTCATATTTTAGTAACTCACATCACATTTCTCTCTGTAATTAAAAGTTGATTCATTCCATTTTCTGTTTGCTCGTGATATTATAAGACCCGACTGAAAAGATTATCGAGACCAAACCTTGGAATTCTATTTTACAGCCATAAGGTTAAAAAGCAAAGTTCGACGATGCGAATTCGAAGGAAAGAAAATTGGAAATAAAATGATGTTGCATTAATATAACGTTGGCTCGTAATGGGTCAATATTCCAGCGCAAATAAACTAAACTTCGATTAATTTTAATGACGAAACAGAAACGAAGCTATTTTCAATCCACGTCTTTGTGCCACCCTAATTGCAGATTTCGTTGCGCAGGATGTTCGCGGAGATGCGAATATGTTTTTGTATAATAATAAAGAGCGAAGTCGGTCCGTTGTGTATAAAGAAATACGCCGCGAAAGCCGGAGCTGGCTCATCAAGATAATCGTGACTGGTTGCCATTAGCTAGTTCCTTTAACCGATGCGTCCATTAACATAAGTATCAGATAGATGCGTTAAGCGCGTCCGCAGTTGCTTTCGTGCCCGGTGCATTATGGAAATCGTCCATTGGTCTGATCTTCTTGCGCGATACTTTCTAATTTTATTAATTAACCCTCGACCAACGAATTCCCATAACGATATGACCCAGAAGAAAACAGATCTCTATCGTTCGTACGACGGAGATTTTTATTCTGGCAAACAGAAGTTATAGAGGTTTTTGCACATTGTCGACGCGAGCACAGTCGACCTCCGTACAACACGATTTTATTCTGATAGCTGTGATAAATGTATCCATTATAATTGATAAAATAAAACAATAGATTTATCAATCGATGAAATTCTTACTAATCTGTAACACCCTATAATGGGGAATTTTTTAGAAACGCAATGACCGTGTTGTACGAGGGTTGACTGTACCGTACAGAAACGCCCCCCGGTAGCTTCCGAGAATCTCTGCTGACATCTGTCGATACGAAAGCGACGTTATTCCGGGTTAATTTTAAGATAACATTATAATATTCTTTGCAAAATAATTAGAGATGGAAAAGAAACTGTGTATTTTAATATTTTCATTTTTTGACTGAATTATTTGGCATATTAGCGTCAGAGGATAATGCAGATTAGATTCTTTAATTATTTTAAATACTTTGTTGTGTTACCAACATTTAATAAGTCTAGTTACTTTTGTAATTTACACTAGAACTTGAATATAGCAGATTACTGTATTATCAAGCGCTGATAATGTTCTAGTGTCGCCTCAAACGGAGCACAGAATAAACTAGGGATCCTAACTGTTGCAACCAGAATAAAGAAAAGTTATTAAAATATTTCCGCCGTCGATAGTGGTTCACCGAATTAAATTCGCTAATAATTAATCGAATATTTTGCAAGAGGCCCCTGAAGGACGAAATTAAATCGAAAACGTTCGTAATCTAGTTGTTTCGATGTAATAAACGTGTTCTTATGTTTCCTCGCGGAATGTGTAAACCGTAAATCTAAACGTTCTCCTAACCTTCGATATTCAGTTTCTTATGGACTCGATATGTTAAAAAACGAAGACAAAGCTCTAGAGAACACCGATATAAAAACACATAGTTCCTTGCCTTTTCTCGCTGGTATGAATTTATTATCAAAAACTTTGAACCCATCCTTCTGTCTCTTTTTCCTCTCATTGTTCATCGTTATATTTAACTATTTATAATACACTATTAATGTCTCGAACAGAATAAAAGAGAAGCAATAAGATTGCTCGAATACGTATTAAAAAATTATTTACATGGCTAATTAATGTTCGAATAATCGAACGTGACGAATTAATGAAATGTCAATTTACGGTGTCATCTGCCTCATAACCTCTGACATTATGTCAATTAATTGCTTCCCTCGTCGAAGTTTACTGTTTATGTTCAATTTGAAAGTAATTTTGAACCCTACAGCGAATGTCACGATCATTATTTTAACGTCCGACTTTAAATGCTTAACGAATAAACAGTGGACGTAACCCTGATGGTGCAGATCACTCGTTCGACGAAGAGGAAGAAGAAAAGTCTTTGAAAGACGATAGCAGTTCCGGGGGAAGTTCTCCTTCCGATTTGAGAAAACGACTCCAGGGTCTGCCCTCGAATCAGACGGCGCAGCTAGGGGGTCGCGATATCGGCCGTCGTCTTTCCAGAAAACGAGATCTCTATTTGCAGGGCATTACGAATCGCATCGAGGAAAACGACGAGAGAGAAGAGAGAGAGGATCAAGACTCGCAATCGTCTTTATCGAAACTAAGCGCTCGGGCGCGCAGAAGAGCCAAGAAACAATTGGAGAATATAAGAGATCGAACGATGGGTGTTTCACAGCCGACGGAAGACGATGGATCCGGATCGAAAAATAACCCTAACAACGACAAAATCTCAGCTACAACTACCATAGTTGAGAATAAACCAATGGCGGAAGGAAACTCCGGACAGTCGTCACCTTCGGTAGTCGAGATGCCCAAAAAGTACTCTAATCGGTATTCCCCGCTGTCAGGAAGGTCTCAGACCACTATAGCTCGCCTAGACGATCTTAACGATTCCTCCAGGTTAGAAAGAAATTCACAGATCGACAGAATCGAGTTACGATCGCTTTCTTCGGCCACCCTGACTCGAACCAACGCTCGACCGACCAAGTTCGGCGGATACAGACCCCATTCTGGCGTGATTCTACAGAATCTTAGTTCCGGAAGCGAGCCAGAAACCACGGATGAAACCGGTTCCATTTGGAGAACCGATCCCCCAATGGTGGCCACTACTTCTATATTCGGTGGACCGTCCAACGAGACTCCAGTCTCGTCCAGAAAGAGTATTTTGAACAGTTTGTTCCTGCGGGAAGATTCGAACGAGAATTTCGTCGAAAAGTTACCCAATATTTCTGCGAGAAAGGACGCTGAGAATTCGAACGACCACTCAATACCGACGCCTATGTCTTTCTACAGGTGCCTGAAGACGCCCAAAAGCGACTCCCTTCGATACGCGAAAGACAATTCTATCAAAAACGTTAACCAAACATTTCTCTCTGCTAGAAACGACACTCGCTACGAGAAACAGAATGTTCAGTCTTCTATATTTGGAACGATTCCTAACACGGATTCGATGGTTCCAGGTTTGGGGGATGAAGTTGAACACTATAGCGTCACTAATTTTGAGGAAGAAACCCCGCGAAAGTATCTGAAAATCTACCACGAGGGAGAAGCAACAAACGATGAACATCTCGTAAATAAACAGGAGACTGCGTCCTCTACGCCTGCGAGTCTTTCTTCCGGTTTGCAATCGCCGGAGACTGTTTTTTGGGGTTCGAGGTTTAGAAATTCTCCGGAACTCTGCTCGCCAAAAACGGATTCTCCGATCTTTAAATCGACTCCATCCAAACGGTTCATCGATCGTGAGAGCACCAAAGAGATCAGGTCTCCGCTAGGAGATTTTCTCCCCTCGAAAAAGGGTTTGCAATCCTCAGAAACTATCTCTTGGGGTTCCAGATATGGACATTCTCCGGAACTCTGCTCGCCAAAAACGGATTCTCCGATCTTTAGATCGACTCCATCCAAACGGTTCATCGATCGTGAGAGCACCAAAGAGATTAAGTCTCCGTTACTAGTCTCCTGTAGCTCGAAATATGGAAATTCTCCGGAACTCTGCTCGTCGAACGCGAATTCTCCAGTCTTTGAATCGATTCCATCCAAACGGTTCACCGATCGTGGGAGTACTAAAGAAATCAGGTCTCCGCCATCAGAGATAATCTCTTCGCGATTGTCCGCCAAAGACGACCAAGAAACCAGCGACCGAGACTTTAGCGATTCTAATCAAAGGGAATACGCAAATGTTCCAACTCTAGTTTTAAACTCGCAGGAATTGTCGCCAGTCGCTGTGACTCGCTCGGGGAAGCCTATAAACGCAAACGATTTGATAGCAGCGTTGTCGAACGTGTCTCTAGCGCAACGAACGAACGATGGTTCGATGTACAGCTTGTCTCGTGGCGATAGCAACACGGTTTCGAAGCCAGAATCTTCCGAAAACAACGCCAGCGACAGAAGTTTCAACCCAAAACCGCAGAAGTCGAACGCCTCCACCAGATCCTTTTTCAGCCTGCGTTCTAAAATACCCGTGAAGGTGAGCGACAGGAACAGAGTTTCTCCGATCGTGAACAAATTCATAGAGCAACCAAGTTCGACCGAACAGACGTTGAGAAATACTCCACAGGGATCCGAGAAACTGTCTTTTTTCGAGAATCACACGTTCCTAGAGTCCGTTAGAGAGAACACGTCGCACAGCTCTGGAAGAACGCATGTTTTATCGAAAGACGGCTCCGATTCTTTGCAAACGCGGACGAACAGCGACGATCGACGGGAATCCAAAGAGAAAACGCGGAATTCGAGGAACAGTGGCAACCTGAGTGCCAGCGAACAGTCTTCGATCGAGCAACTGACGAAAGAAGACGAGAAGGAAGATTGGAACCCCAGCGAGCCAAGAGGCAAAGCCCTGTCCGCGAAAGAAGCCATGAATCCTGATAACTTCGAGCTGAGAAGCAACTCTGCAGATTCTACGAAGAAAAAATACCTAAACGCTGCTCACCAGGGTGACGTTTGCGAGAAGACTACAGAGCTGGTCAGGCCCAAGCTTCAGAATCGAATCGGAGACGGTCTCTGTCCAAGTAAATCGCAATTCCAGTCTTCGAGTTCGACCCCGGAAGCCAGGAACAGTAAAACGACGGACAGGGTTCGATTTTCTTTAGAGAAAATGGCGGCTGAGCATTTTCGACGGAACATTTGCTTGGAACAGACGAAGGTTGTGCAATCTGAGACCTCCGCTTGCGCTACGGAAAAGTACGAGATTCCGTCGTTCTCTCAGCCGTATTCTTCGATGCCCAAGTTACGAAGGGACTCGCCGAGGTTCAGGAAAAGCCAGGATCGATTTCCGTTCACCATATCGGAGAAGACCAGCGCCGCGTCGATGAAGTTCAAGAATACTGGTTTTGAGAGCCTGGACGAGGATTCTCTGGAGAGAACCTACAAGCTGGACATGCATCCTAGCATAACCAGACTGGCGGGATCTGGATTGTCGGACACGGTGGAGGATATCATTTACGCGGCTTACAGCGAGCGGGAAGATCGAGCTCGATCGTCGGGAATGAGGGGACTGGTCCAAAAATTCTCGGCTAGGTTGAGGAAGCCGAAGAAACGGGAAGAAATTGGAAAAGATACGAAAGCTACGAGCGTCATCTACGAGAATCGTGATTATCGCGAGGAATCCGCGGAGAACAGTGACTCGGAGTCCTCTTTGATGAAGAGGTTCAAGGTGTATGAAAATATGTTTGAGAAGAGGCGTGCGATCGATGACGATCCGGCTGACGAAAAATCCTCGATGATTCCTGATAGCAAATCTCCCAACGATGGATCTGGTACCCAGGATCCTCAGCATTCTAGCGAACAACGCGATCTAAGAGATCGTGACGATCTGCTGTGGGATCGAGGACTCGAACAAGTCGATGGTAATTACTATTTATTCCTAAAAACTGACTATACCTTAACGTTTTGATAACAATAGTTTATGAGTAGAAAATAGGGCTTTCTAAAATATTCGTCGATACTTTCACAAGTTTTTTTCGATCATTTATTTCAATATAAGGGACACCATTGGTCTACTTAGGAATTTAAATATGGCGACTAAATCAGTAAAGTTCATTTTTGTTTTACATTCATTAAAATATCTCAATTTTGATAGAAATTATAAAATTCTATTCAATCCTATGCATTTGAGGTATGAAGGTTGCTAAACTTTTATTTAAATAATAGATAATCTATAAAATGTTTACTCGATCGATAAGTTAAAATTCGTTCGTTATGAAATATTTCATTGTGTTACAATTAATTTCATCGCGTAATCGATTAATTTTCTTACAGAAATTTCAAAAAACTCGGATGAACGTAAAATACGGGGGGATCCCTATTCGGTGTTCTTCATCAAAAGCGCGCGGGGAACACCGGAAACATCTACTAGATCGTTCTTACCAACCGATAAATCGAATCAAGGTGAACGGAAACGAAATCGCGTGAAATTTCGTGGGAGTCCCTTAGGCGTGTTTTCGAAAGATATCGACGAGAATGTGAACAAAGCACCGATTAAACGTAGAAATTTTGAAGATTCCAGAACGAATAGAAACGAGGAAAACGGTTGTTTGTGTTTGCGATTTTATCGAATGATTATACCCATCTCGTTTGGATCGATTCCCAAGTATCGATCGCGGGTAAATCGAAGCGATAGCGTGTCGTCGTTGAAGAAGAGATTTCGTTTATCGCTGAAGAAAAGAAAGGGATGATGGTTTCCCACTTCATTTCATAGACATAATATCGAGAGATACTGTACATAATCATTAAAATCAATCATGCTAACTTTAAGCTTTCGTCCTTACCTTTATCCAAAGGTTTCTATTTGTACATACATTTGTAGAATTACGATGGTACCTATTTTAACGAGTCTTCCAGCCAATTTCCATCATCGATTACGTTAAAAATACAATTTGTACGATCAAAACTGTTCTCAGTTTTACTAATAAAATTATGGATACTCGTCAACAAAATCTATGCTCAAAACCAACAACACGAGTCGTGATAAATAAAGCGTATGTCGTCGTTCATATTCTTTATTTATACGTCGTTCGTACATATCTCATTTATTCTCAATAATAGTGTTGCACGCTTGCTTCCATCTTTTTACTTTTTTTTTTTTTCATACGAGTGAGTCTTTTACCGAAGATGCGCATTATCGAGTGTTTATCGCCTTAATAAAGCGTTTCTTCGCTACGCTTTAACTTATTATCGTTATTATCGTTACCATTATAGAAAAAATAAGTCTTTAAATAATCACATAAGAGTCGCCGAGCCGTTGAGAATCGTGGGAAAAGGGAAAAAGAGAGAACGTGTTTTGTATACATACATGCATGCATACGTGTATTTTGTAAACACACACATGTAAACGATCCGTGTATATGTAAATTGTGTTTTCGCGATACGTGTGTGTCGTCGGGTGTTAAGTATCCAAGGAATAAGGTAACATGTTTTCCGAAGTAACAAGAGTGGTTGGCTCTATATGGTATTTTCGTTTACCAGCTCCCTTGAAATAACGATGTTCGCGCTAAGCCTAGAAAAAATCTATCTACCGAGAAGACCAGTCGTTTTCGCGTTAAAACTATATACGAGGTACGCGTTACGCGTTATTCCGCTACACGGCCCGGAGGAGCTTTAATCGATTCGATGAAGGGAGGTGGTCAACGACCACCGAGACACCGGCGAAAACGAGCATAAAGAAAATCAACGCTAAAGGCAACGCGTTTCCGCGATCCACCTCGAGTACTCTTTTTTTTTTTCCCCCCTCCGACCGTTTCTAAAAAAGGAGAAGAAGCTTAGTCCGCAGTATGCCCCTACATGTTCACGGCACAAACAGACGATCCGGTAATGGTATTTTTGTCTACCGTACAAGGTCTACCATCCAAATGATTAAATATCTTATAACCCCTAGCTGCGTCCATAAAGTTCCAGAAGAAATTAAAATTAACCAAACTGAACACACAGACTCCCCCCACTTAACTTCTTCGTTAGAAATAATTTTTCTACTTCTAGTATCTTGTAAACGAGTTGCCGCAGCATTGTAATGCTTCCGTTCTGGGTGAAAGTGTCGAGGTGACACGGGTGTTATCGCGTCCTATATTGTGTCTTGTATCGATATCCGATAGCTTGGCGTGGCCCTTCGATTCGATTGATCGCACTATTGCATCTAAATAAATCAAACTACCGGTGATCTTGCAATTTTGTTATGTAAACTCCGAAATATTCGTTTTAATTAATTATGTTCAAGTATCTCTATCCTACGTCGTACTTTCTGTGTTTAGAAAGTCATTTTCAGTCGATATTGATAATAACGAACGAGAAAAACACAGTCACAAGCACACTAACCTATAAGGTTGGTTATCGATCAATATTCACGAAGGTCGTACGTACGTATGTAAAGTAATTTCTCTAATTTTCCGAATCGATCAGACATACGTAGGTTTTGAGAGGCTATAACCGGCTCGTTACAAACTTTTTCACACCTTATCATGTATCTTGCAGAGTGGAAACCCCACTTTGCATTTTATCCATGTTCTCGATAAATAAGAATATCGAGCTTGTCTTTATTATTTCTAAGATAATTGTATCTAAATGGGATACTAAATGACCTTGAATCGTAACTAATAAATACAGGTTAATTGCAAAGATTTCTGAATGTATTTTGATAGGGAACCTAGCAGAGTATAAACCTTTTCGAATATTGAGCTTCTTGTTATTGTATTTCACTTTGACCACAATTCTGTGACTTATAACGGGATAGTAAATGATCTTTGAACTGTAACCAATAAAGACACGTCCACCCAGATTAAAAATTAACGTGTAACTTTCGCGAAAAATCTCTTTTCGCCGTGATATTGCAAACAAAAGTTAAGTGGGACGCCGTACAAAATAAAATAAAAGCTGTCGTCCAATTTGTGGACAATTAGTATTCGCTTCGAGCGACGGAAAGGGCAAACTCGATTTCCAAAAATGTGCTCGTATATCGTGCTAGTCGTGACGAATTGCTATACGATGTCGAGCAGACAGGAAATCGTCAATTTCTATTCTCCGGTTCCGGTAAATGCAAGTATCCGTAGCATGTTGCGCCCTCGAAATTCATTCTATCGTTTGTCGCAACGGAAACATAATTTTTTATATACAGTACTACTTAACAATGCTACACAATTATTCGTTTGGAACAGATGGGTCATGTTTTCTTCCTTCCTCTTTCAGAAACCTCGAAATAGCGTGTCTCCTGGTTCCTCCGTTTGGCCCGTTCGCTGGTACCGTTCAACATCCGTGTTGGAATCATCTCATTTCTTTGCTCGCTCATCGTCATCGTCGTCGAAGCTCGTGCCATCAGGACGGGACTGGCTGGGGAAATGACGTCACAATGGGGGTGGAATGGAAAACTCTTTTCGCACGTAGAACAGAATATACGGTTTGCACTTGGCCACCGCGTCCGTGGTCGCCGGTCGTACGGAGCTATCGTTAAAGTGAAACCATTGTCCATCGTGAACGGCGAAGGCAGTGTAATGTCCAGTTCCAGCACTAAAACAAAATATTCAGTACGTATAATCAAAAGAATACCATTATTACTCGATATAACGGACAGATCTATAATAACTACAGTACCTACGAGAGTGTTGAATACTTTTTGGAATATTGATTTACACCTACACATTATT
Organism: Colletes latitarsis; assembly: GCF_051014445.1. Taxonomy (NCBI): domain Eukaryota; kingdom Metazoa; phylum Arthropoda; class Insecta; order Hymenoptera; family Colletidae; genus Colletes; species Colletes latitarsis. The sequence goes on along the minus strand of NC_135135.1, from coordinate 17,985,088 downwards.
ACGGTGGTCTTAAATTTAAACAGGCAACCGTATATTTGAATTTTAGATACCTTCTTGCAAGGTACAGAACATAAAAGGGTAATTGTAGAAGTTGTGCAAGGTTCATGACAGTTGTGGCATAGTTTATTCTGTCGTTATTATTAGTGTCAGTCTTGAACGCACTTCATATTAATTTAAACATGCCTATGGTTCTAGATGTTCGATCAAAGTTCCAGAACAAACAACCTCGACTAGAAGGACCAGGCGTTTGGTGCATTATTGATTGGACCGAGCGAGTCTGCTTCCCCCAAGGAAATACATTCTTACTGACTCCGTAATAGTGAAAAATATTGCCAGTTAAGAAGGTATTAACGGGTCGAAAGGACAAGATTCACGTTGGTTCCATCGGGGACTGGTTGAGAGTAAGTAAAATAAATAACGTACCCAGAACCGTGGTGCACTATAACAGCAGCCAAGTCGTACAGATGGCTGTTCGAAGCGCCCAGCTTTGTTCCACTCATGCCACGTACCGTAAATGCCGACATGTCGAGCGATTTCATGGGGAAATCCACTTGCGTGTCCACCTTGGAGCGATAAGAATTGCACCACCTAAATCTTTTAATGTGAAGGCACAACACCTAGAACAAGTACATAATAGTATCGCGTGCACGAGAAAGTAGTTTGATACTTTATCCGGGATAAACTACTAACATTAGGCAGCCTGTGTATCCAGAACCTCTTGGTGGACCTTTGCTTCCCCATACAATTGTCGCAAAAGTACAGTTCGCTGTCGGCCAGTTCTTCGTCTTTGAAGAATCTGGATAGACTGTAGGTGAGACTGCATACCTCCTCCTGTTCTTTCGTTCGTCTTTGCAGTCGGTCCGGTATGTCCAGCGATAGATCCTGGAAGGGCTCGTGCGTCTTGGAATCTGTACGGCAGTTCATGCAATGGACCTGCGCGAGGAAACGCGATCCATAATTCGTCCGCGCTTCTCCCAAGAAGAAAATGAATAAAATGACTTTCCAAAAAGAACGTTCATTTGAGAAATAGACACTCCCACCCGGTCGTTTCGTAATTGGAATAATAAAATGCAACCGGCAATACGAGGTACGAAACATTTGAGAATCTCTCTCCGAGGAACGATGGCGGCGGGACTTACCACGCTAAGGAGGGTGCCTCCGAACACGGCCGTGACGATGCTTTGCTTGCCCCGCAAACCGAGGGGCTCGTGTCCCAATCTGGGAAGCAATTGCAACAGCTCCGTGTGCAGTCTGTCGAGCATGTAGGTGAGAAACTCGTGAGCGTCTTGCTGTTGGTAGCCACGAAATCTGGGCACGACCTTCCAGATGACCAGGAAGAGACACTCGGGCGAGATCGCCTGGCCGTTCGAGCCGCCCAGGTTCAATCCCAGAAGCACCTTCCTCAGCTCCTCGGCGAGCAGGGCGTCGCTCATGCTCAGCTCTTTCGCCCGTCCGGGCGCGACGATACGTCCCCTGTGCGTGGGCGATTCGTCGAAAGGTATGCCCTCGAGGCACGGCATCTGCGTTAGGTACTCGCAAAAGTGGCTGATGTTGTTGAACGATTGCAACACCACGTTCATGAAACAGGTGTTACCGAGATTTCTTAGGCCGACGACCTTCTTCTCTTTGGTTATCTTTGAGCTCCTACGCTTGGTCGCCGGCCGATTGTCCCCACTCGTACCGTCCAGTGAATGTAGCCTCTTCCGTGCCGTTCTCGGTCGAAGGTTCCTCACGACCACTTCCGCTTTCCACAGGGCATCCGCGTCGTTGTCGTTGTCGCTGTTCTCTCTCCTCGAGGACGGCGTCGTAGACGGTGACGTGTTCCAATTCTCCTCGTTCTCTTTGTGTTCATCCTTGCGGAAGGTGACTCGACGTATCTTCTCGATTTGACCGTTCGTCGTGTCGTTAACGACATACTCGTCGCACATGTAACTGAAAACACATTTTTTCGTACGATCATTTTGTTCCGGGCTTACCAAACGCGGGTTTATCATAGTCCTCGAGCGTTTAATTGCGGCAGGGACTCGGGACGCCATCGTGCAATTATTCTGTTTATCGTTTGGAATTCTAGAGGAAACGACGCTTTTAAGTATGAGTGTTGTGTGTGCGAATATTCGAATCTGTGTTTTGTACGAAGAAGTCCAAAACGTTTGCGAGCAAGACGTAAATACTATCCTATACACTTGATTATTCTCAGCTGAAAGAGTCACGATATTTTCATAAAAACATAATGCAGTGTGAAGTATTTTATCGTGGCAACGAGTATTTATCATTGTTTGATACCGATAATAATTCTGAGCCGCATTCGTGTAAAGAATGTAAACAGCCAAAGTTAACTCGAGTATTAAAGAAATAATGCTCGGATACCAAGGAGAAAACAATTTTCCGATTTTCGTAAATTTTATTAAAACAATTTAGAAAATATGTTTTCTACCTAAGAATGTGTACTCGAAACCTTTTTTTTTAGACGGGGTTTAGTTTGCGAGGAAATCGAGTTTGAATATTTGCCTAGTGTGCGAGCACTTGATTATGTCTCGACTTAACGAACCTCTTTGTAGATTACTATCTCGGCTTAGGTTTATGTTTATTGTACCGAATAATTAAGGATACGCGAGCATACAGAACATTCACGCTCGATAAGTTTTATTATTTCAGAAATGGTTGAAAATGTCGGCCATTCTGTCCGAATACACAATTCCAGCTGTTTTAATTTATCGAGCGCTAAAATAATTTTTCTTTAAAATAAATAGTTTCTTCGAAATAGATAATTCATGTAGCGTGACTCGGTAAATAAAAATTAAGTAAGGAGATCGTGGTGGCTGTTATCCCACCACGATACTATTCGTAACGAGGAAAGTAAGACAGCACGATACAAAACAATTCATGACACCGGGAATGTTTATAAATACAAATCTTGAGCCGAGACGGTAATTTACAGCGAGATTCGTTAAATCGAGGCATAATCTCTGCATGAGTAACCGACGAATGTTTAAAGTCGAATTTCTTGAGACCGGAAAACACAAGAGGCTGGTCGGCTGTGCATAATCGTTACGTAAGAGGCGGGTTAAAAATGACCCAGGTGTTTTGTTTCCCTGCAAACACGACTAACGATAAATCTATGACTCCATGGTGCAAAATCAATCACCAAACCATAATAGAACCGTGTCACTGACGTATCACTCAGGGGTGGATTTAGAAGACCACCCACTCCTCACAGAGTTACGAAATCTTAAAGAAATATATTTATTAGTCATCTTACATTACATTCTATGTTTTCGAGTATACACTTGCATAAATGACTAAAATATTAATAAATAGATTACAAGCAAATTTCAAACCGTGCAGAAGAGGGTTGAAAAATATTTACAAATTTCACCCTCCGCTTCCTGGATCCACCCGTGATGGGTGGAAATATTCCAAAACAGGGTACCGATAGCTAGGAATAAATCGAGTGAAAGGCAAGTTTACGAAGTTAAAGATTAAGTCGCATGAAAGTGGATTTTGCAAAGTTAGTCGAAAGAAAGAAATTTGCAAAGTTAATAATTAGTAAAAACGAAAGACTCACCAGAATACTGCCAGGTTCTCACAGTCGATGCAAACGCAATGTTGAGTATTTTGTTCGTGATGCTGTAACGCATGGCCAGACACATATCGTCCACAGTGAACGTCCCCACAGTACAGACAGAGCCACGTACTTTTCTCGGTGCCACACACTATTAACAACAACAAAATTTATTTGTGTCGTCTCTAAACATGACTAAATCTATATACACAGTTCCAAGATTATTCGTCTATAATTATAATAAATATTTTATATCAAAGATTGCTCTAAAAACGGTGACGCTTAATGGGAATACCTCCTTACCTTTCGATAGTATTAGAAACAATACTGATTATTTATATACATCGTAACTGCAAAAGTGGGAACATTTAAGTTAATATCGTTGCATTTGTGTTATTTAACACGTCTATACATAGTGGCACCGTTTTAATAAATATCCATCTGCGATGTATAGTTTCGGATATTCGATAAACAAACGCGGCGCGAAAGACGTTCGATCGTTACGAAATAAAGCGAGTTCCGAAGCGGTGCACCATCATTTTGGCTCGTCTCGGCTTACGTAATTCTCAGGAGAGCGCGTAAAACCAGGGTGAATGGATGGAAGGCTGTTCGACACACCCCCTTCGCAGTCGATCAATCGCGAAATGTCTCGCGCTTCTATCGGGTTCGAGATTTTGCATGCTCGATTTTTTCTCTATACGCGTTTTTCAGACAGTTCGAAACTAAAAAAAAGGTCTTAGACCCGTGCCCGTTGGATTAACCGATCCCATTCCCGGGGGCACGTTTTAATCAAGATGGAGGAAGCCGGTGAAAACGGATCTCGCAAAAATGTCTCGGGCTCCGTACAATATGGATATTCCTAACGATTTCCAAATGTTCATATCTCGCGTTGCGCGATGCAAAACTATTTTTAGTTGGCGAAATAAACGCTGTACGGAGCGGTAGAAAAAGACGCGAAGGTTCTAGCGAAAAAGGTACGATTGCATGAAAATTGAGACGTCGGTTGCCCGCACGAAAAGTGCGAACTGTAACCCGATCCTCTGGAAGGTCGCTTCGAGGTATACACACGCGTTTATTTCACAATCGAGCGCAAAAAATGGTTCAGTTTAAAATTCTTTCGAAAGCACTTCGATCTAATAGTATCGAGGAAATCCGAACGTGCTGCACACGTCGATAAAGTATGTCGATAAGATTAATAGTCCTCGAGCTGTACGAGAATACGCAGAAAACTCTAAGCTATTTTTAATTGTTACATATTTGAAACAATGCACGAGTTCTCTCTAAAATTAAAAAGGTATTATTCGCTATCGAACCGAAGGAATATTTCTTTACCCTAGAACAAAAAAGGTGTTTAAAACCTGAACTATAAAACAATAGATTGCTAGAATAGATAAGAATAAAAACGTTTCCGGAACGATCGGATCAGTTTGCACTGTATCGATGCGATAATTTAGAATTTATCTTCCAAGCGAGACGTCTGGCTATATTTTTGGATGATCGAAACACGGTGCAGCCTACGTTTTTTACAGTCGCACGCAGTAATCATTCATGTACAGCATCTAGATGAGATTCGAATTTCAAATCGTCTGATCGAGATTCCGTCGTCGTAAAAGGCGAAAAAAAAAGAATGTCAAAAGATAACTGACAACAGTGAAACAAGAACGCGTCTCTCCTTCGCTCCTTTGGCTCTTCGGGTCACCTTTCCATCTCTTTCCGGCCTGGTAACGAACGATTCGATTCGCCACGCCTACTGCACTTTTGCGTCGTCGAAGAATTTCGCGATGCATTGTCCGCGCAACGAGATAGATAAAGGGGAACCGACGACACCCAGAAGCCGGTCCACGGGTTCGTGGAAAAGAACGGAAGTAAAAAATTCGTTGGAGCGATGTCACTCGTATCGAGGCATCCGATTAGCAACGACGCCGTTATCGATTTTGCAACGTCGTACCCGAACCAGCTTGCAGAGCGCAGGAAAAGTGGTAGAGGGAGAGGGGAAGGTGTGGAACATGGGGTTCTTTTATAGCCCACGAGGGACGATTTTTCTCCTGCGAGCGGCTTGGTAATTCTTACCAGCGTCGCAACTCGCTAGACCACAGGGATATTTAAATTGATCTTGCGACTTGGATACGTTGCGATTCGTCGAGCGTGAACGATCTCTCGAGAGTAACGGCCACGGACGACGAGCAACGACGGGGAATTGTTTGGATTGTATTTCGCCCGTGGACCGTCCGATGAGAAGTCAGGAAATCGCACATAACGCGTCACGAGTTGGGCAATCAAACGTTCGCAAAAATCATCCGTATGACTTATTGCTGCTAGAGTACGCTTCTGAAATGCTCTACGACTCTCTCCTTGACTATTTGTCTCGTTCCTCTGTTCCCCCACTCCTGACACTTTCCTCTTTCTCTCTCTCTCTCCTCGCGAGCGTGTTGTTGGGTAAGATGGACATGTACGCCTCTGTTCCGAACGTTAAAAATCAAAGGGAGAATTCGTTTGGCATCGAACGACTCGTATAATGCTTCTTCTTTCGGCGGTTCGGCCGTAAGAGGTCGCTGCAGCCCGACATCGATTACCAAACGCAATCGAGTCTCGATTAAAAAATTAATAATCGATGAGTTCGCGAATATTTATATCCGGAGGCCTGGGGGGCAAGGAAAAGAAGGATTTGGAGGGGAGCAATAAAAGTATTGCGCATATTTCGGATAAATATAGTACTAGAGGCTCTGCAAAGAGAAAGGATGAAAGCTGTCTGCGAAGGAGGAGAAAGCACAGATCGGAAATAAGGGAAGAACCGTGGCGTACGAGGCTGACATTTTTCCAGCGATTTTTCAAATGCTCGTCGAGGAAACGCGGAGGCAAGTCGTCGAGCGGAAACGGGGGGGAAAAAAATGGAGAAGTAAAAACGGGGAACGTCCAGGAACGACGAACACGTTTATCTGGCGAGTTCTAATGACAGATCTCAGGCCAGCTGATTAGTGCCGTCTGGTATTGATTTTCCAATGACGGCCGCGCCGCATACTGAGAACTCCCAGCAGGACGATGCACAGCGCACGTCCACGACGCTCTCGTCGGCCCGTAGAGAACACCCATGAACGGAAACACATACACCAACTATTGCACGTATACGTATGCGTCAAGGAGTGGACTTTCACGTACGCCCGCACACGCGCGTGCAACTTGCTCATATTCGCGCACACGAACGCACAGACACACTCGCGTCTATATCGCGAAGAGACACGTATGTAATCGCACGATGACTTCGATCCGCGATACATACGAACGACACGTAGAGTCGTGCGTCCAACCGAGCACATATCATCGATACCGTGTATCAACTGTGAAAACAAAACCGTACACATCGTATCTTTTTCAAATATGCGTTACTTTTTAGAGGGAAATAGAAATGGTTCGCCTCGTCTTGTCGGCTACGACGACGGCTCAAGGCCGCGAGAGGAACGGCCGGGGCCTCGGTCACGAGAGGTAAAGAGAGAAAAAGCAATGCGAGGAACGGAGAAAGAGAACGGATAAAGAACGCAAAAGAAAAGAGAGTAAAGAAAATGGAAGACAATAGAGCGAAGGAAAGATCGAGATCGAGCCCAGCGAGAACGATGCACAAAATATAACCGAACCTGCGAAGAAAGGATCGGTCGAGGAACAGAGAGACAGAGGCCCAGGTTCAGCCTCGGACACAAGCTCCTCCTTGAAACTGCTGTAAGAATAAAGGTCTGGGTTTTTGTGGGCTCCTACCTGCACAGACGAACGGTAGATCCTTTGTACAGCTTGCTTCTACGTCGTTACCACCGAATTGGACGCTTTGAGCAAGATGTGGACACTCCATGTTTTCCTAGGCACGATTCCACGGGGCCCTCGTGGCCCCTTCTTCGGCGAGTGCCTGCGTATGTACGTGCCTGCGTTTACAACGTGTTCTTTCTCTCTCTCTTTGGGCAAAGGAGAGTAGTAGCAGGCAGAAGGATGGGGTGGGAATGATATACAGAAGTCGGGGTACGCTCGGTGCCCCGTAATATCCGTCACATAGCGCGAAAAGGGTACGATTCGTTGTTCTTAACGAAAAAGAAAGGATGCAACTGATCTCGATGCGCAACGACGACGGACTGAGGAAAACGAGCAGACCGAAAAGAGCAGTGGAGCGCCCGACTGGCCCCGACTACCGACCGAACGCAACCGAGCTGCGTCGGGCTCGGTTCTGCGGTGGTCGGGCTACCTCCAGAGTCACAGACCACTAATAGTCGACTGACTCGCCGGTTCTACAGTCTCTCCTCCCTGCTCCCGAGAGTTCCAACATTCGCAGGCGTGCGATTACAACTACTCTCTTCGTTTCTCTCACTCTTTCTTCCGAACTTCGCTCCGTCGGCCAGGTTGTGCTAGGCCACCTAGCCTTGGATCGTGCTAGGTCGCGCAGCCTCTGAACAAGTCAGCCAGGTCCGGCTTCATCGTGTGGGCGCCTAAGGGCCGATGCGTTTCACCATAATCCGGACGCGGAACGAGCTCTTGCAAAATATTTAACGTAGCAAACTCTAGTCCACAAGCTCTCATCTCGATAGTCGCAAAACTATCCTCGAGGAATTCGATATCAGAATTAATACCGCAATATTTGGATACCTCGAATCTTCGGAAAGAAAACGGAAAGGATTCTGGAAATTTATTCTACATAAAAATGGCAGACATTTTTAATTAAAACCTTCCAAGATTATATCCAATTTTAATTCCATTATTTCTAACGAATCGACGAAGTTAATACCTCGATAAAGGGTATCAAATATTAATTAATGCTGCGGGACTAAATGATATTGTAAAAATCGAATGACGTTTGCATTTGTAATCCATTTAACAATGAGAAGCAGTATAGAACGCATGTAAACTTTTTCCCGTGCTTCGATTAAAATGGCCGACTTTCACGCATGCGCGCATTGACGTCTTCTTTTATACATCACACGAGTTTTCCGATAGTATACTTTACGATGTAATTTCACATCGTACTAAAACTTCCGATGTTGTTGCAACTTTTTAAATAACGTACTTGTCTGTAATTGCATTTCGGAAAATAATTATTCTGGTGCTAGTAACAAACGAATAAGCAAATTATACGATCGTATGAAAATTAACGTGGTAGAAATAATCCATAAAAAGAACATGAAATTTTTAGAAAGTCAGCTTGCAGTTTTATTAAAAAATGCAATGCCAACAGTCTTATTTAATACAAATATTTTAAGAACGTCTGCTATATGGCTGTAGTTGAGATTGTGTGAGTTGAAGACCAGGGATATTATTGAATCCAAGCATCTGTAACATTTCCTTAGTTTCTGGGTCAACTTCGATGATATCGTGTTCCAGAGCAGAGACTTCAGGAACATAGTTGTCTCTGCGTTCACGCTCTTCTTCTTGCAGTTTGATGGAAATGCCACGAACCTGACTATGTCTAAGACGCTTCATCAAGTGTGTAACAAATCTGTTGAACAAATATTGAAGCAAACAAAATCAAATGTTATCTTAATTTCAATATTTCCTCATCAGTAATACTATGTTGTTATTTTCACAATAATCATATATTTTTGAAAAGTATATTACCCAGCGATTTTGTTTCGCAGAGATTTACTTGGAATAATAGCAATTTCTTCGCATATCCTTTTATTCGTGTGGAAATCCATGGTTAATCGAGTGTAATATTTCTCGATTATAAGCTTCGCAGCCTTCTTGATCGTCTTAGTCCTAACGCGACTCTGGAATCATAAATAATAGGATTTCATACTTACGTGTGTTTTTCATTAAACTAGATTTTCAATTCCTCGGTCGCGTGTACAAAAAATGATCCAAAAGCACTAGCAACACTCGCACATAACCTTAATTTTTGAAAGTAAATAGTCAACTATTGTAACACGTTCCAGGAGTTAATGTTTGAACTATTGCGTTTAATACGTTTGTTAATATTTTGCTATACGATTCGTTTTTATGTGTAACGACGGATCGCTACGATATTTCCCGATTATTGTTAGAATATTTCAAATTGTACGCACCATGATGGTAAGTGTGGCGGAAAAGACATAAACCAAAATGGAAGAGAGACACTACCGCCACATGAAACCATCAACAAGAGCGGCCATATAGAAAATGATATTACTGGTTTCGTCGAATTGCGACGCCAGAGACATCTGTAGATTCCATTCCCAGAAGTATTATTTATATACTGGTGGTAATTGCAAAAAAATAAAAAAGTAGGCCGTAAGTTTGTTTATAATGTTTAAATTCACGCGATAACGAATAATTTCCTACCAGTTGTTACTAAAAGTAATCTAATCGTATTATGAAATATGTGTGTATCTAGATAATACAGAACATAATCAGACGTTGGTATATCCGTTCAGACCTAACCGCAAATAATATGATATCTTACGGAAATCATCAAATATCGGCAGATTTAGGTAATAATGGCAATTCCTAACTTGAAAAATGTTTAATATAGTTATCTGTAAATGATATTATGCGATGATTGATTACAGAAGGTGGCACCAGCGACATTGGTACGATACGCAAAGCAGTATGGAACATCAGTGACTCAAAACATGTCGCGCGTTGCTCCGCGACGCGATGGAGCACGCTTAAACAGGTTTCCATTTTATGTTCCGCGAGTGACATTCGGTTTCTTTGAAAGTGCGAGCGCTTTCGATCACCAGCCATCGTTCAATTCCGACGGAGCATCCGTAAAATGTCAGAAAATCGAGAACGCTAGGTGACAGGGTGCAAGTGGTCCGCGACGCAGTAGTGGGGGGAAATGTGTGGTGGCAGCACTGTGCCGTGATAGGAAAAGGGAGGAGCGAGAGAGAGATAGACCAGGTGGGACGAGGTTAGGGCGATGAGAGCGAGATCGTGCCATATTGCGAACTCCTCGGCGCGAGAGAGACCGAGATTTCGTTCAACCGCACACGGTAGTCGGTGTTTGGCCGTTCGAGAAAGACAGGAAACGCGATGAAGAAGGAGAACGGATAGCGAGAAGGAGGGCAGACTCGCGAGGGAGAAGCGACGAGTTTGTTTATCGCCTTGGTGAACGGCGAGAGCAGTCAGTGCGGTGCTACACTTGGCCTGTAGTGGTTGGGACGATCGGTGGTAGTTCGGCTCGTAACTTCGGTCTCTTTTTGACAATTTACTTCGGAATAGTTGTGCGCGGGTGCCCCGTCGTGTGTTCTCCGTCGCGCACATGTCAGCGTCGGTTTAACCTTTCGAAGACCTCGTGCCCGGGAAGAACATGCCGCGAACCGCTGCCAAAACATAGTCGTTCTGTGTGCATCGTGTGCCAAAGTCTGTGACAACCGTGTCGTAGATCGCTGGAATTTCACCGACCAACTGGAAATCCCCATCCCGGCCGTGATACTTAACAGGTAAGGGCGATTTATATTTATCGCGACGAAACAGTGGTTACGTGGTTACTAGCGAACAACCTGTCACTTTTACGTCGCTGATGCTTCGATATCGGTACGTGTCTTTGTTTCTGTCAGCTGACATCCCGTCCTCGTGTTCCATGGCGACTTTCTCCTCTCGTGAAACTCTTACCTCGCGCGTTAGGTACATTCTCGGTGAATCTGTAACCTTTAACACGAGCCTTTAAACCGTTTAAACGGAAACGCTCGTCGGGACAGTTCTCCGTGACGATTGGAGGGGTCGTTGATCCCCATTCTTTCACTTTCATCGAAAATACACGCCGATCGCGATTCGCGTGCGAATAGTACACCAGGAGTGCGTTGCTTCGTCGCCGTTGTAATAAAAAAGCTGTGAAAGCAGCGACTGGCGTTAGCGTATAATTTGAGCCAGTCGCGAGCGGCGATATACAGCGAGTGTGAAAAGTGTTTCGCACTATACTAATACCGATACTAGTTTCAAACTCTCTCCGATTCTGTTTGTCGTTTAATTCGCGGTAACGTGAATAATCTGTTTTCTAACGTTAACTCCTCGACATCCCTCGTGACATATATGGACACGTTAATTTGACAGTTTGTTCGCTCTAGCCAACGAAACAACTATATCTTATATTAACACATATACATTGCTTTCTTAACATTATTTATTGTTTATAGGTAGATTAAATAAACAATCATCTCTTATTCGTTTTTTCAGTATTTAACCAACGGTCAATAGTTGTCCTTAATAAATTCTTTTTCATAATTTTCCTATTGTTGTCTGAACGTTAAGGGGTCGAAGAAAACTGTAAAAACTCTTTGTTCCGTATTCGTGTCTGTAACTTTGCCTTTTCAGAGTTGAGTTTTGTCGACTCATTCGGTGAACCTCGCCCTTTCACTCTGCTTGGTCTCCTTATATTTTACTTTTCCGTTTTTAGTTGGTAAACGAAGCAAAAAATACGTGTAAGTTTACGTCATATCTTAGATGCTTAGAAAGTCGTTATTATTTACGTTCGTCCTGAGTTTTAAGATTCTTAAAAAACCCAGTTGAGGTTGGGTTAGACACGTGCTTAGCGAGACTTCTTAAGAGGGTGTTCTCATTCGGCGCCGGTGTTTTCAGATCGATATTTGGTGTAAAGTATTTCGTATAATTGTGGATCAATAGTAGTGAAACTTTGCATATGCATTTGGTCATGTATCCAGATAACACGAGACCCTAATACTTTTATACTTTATATGGCAGTTAACGTTTTATTAATTCCTGAAATCGTAGCCTGTTAGTAATTTCTCTGATTGCATAAAGTTAAAATAATTCTCCTCTGTTTTTCGATTATTTCTAATGACTCACTGAAATGGGGAAATTATAATTTTAGTGTCACTAGACTCGACAACATCTGCTGTTACGAGCTACGCTTACAATTATAGTGATCTTCCTAACGTCTCTTCCTGGGCGTTATGTGTAACTGCCTCCAGTTTCCTCAGCTTCGTAATATTATCGTCGCCTAATTCTGCTGCTTTATACAATCCTGTATGTTTGTATAAACGTTGGAAGTTTAGTTTTTAATTTATACAGAGATATAACAAAATTCCATATCGCAAAAAGTAAACGACGTAATTCGATTTTATTTAGCTCGAATTTTATGTTCATTGCTATCGTAGAAATGAAACGTTTGCAATGATTTTCTTTCATTCGTGTTCCTTGTCGATACTTATGCTCGTTGTTGTATGTGTGTGGCGTGTGCTCGGTATCGTCAAAGAAACGTTGCGTTGCTGTTTTAATCATGTGGGCTTGAAAAACCTTTTAGCCACAATTAACGCTCTTCGCCGCCTCGAAACTAATTACGGTATCGCGTTATGTTCAGAGAACACATCACTACAGCGTTTCGTGACGATTCCCGCCATTTTTTCCCTTGCTTCGTTCGCGTGTAATGTTGTCTTTTCACGAACGCGACACGCAATACATAGGATACAATTTTTCTCTTTCAATCCTGGCGACGGTCTTACGATCAAAATTCTTGCATCCTATCGGAAAATACGTCGTATATTGGTCAGAAAACGTTGTACACTGGTTGATTATTGTAAAAGTTTAATAAGATTTATACAGGGTGTTCGGCCACCCCTGGAAAAAATTTGAATGGGGGATTCTAGAGGCCAAAATAAGACGAAAATCAAGAATACCAATTTGTCGATGAAGGCTTCGTTAAACAGTTATTAACGTTTAAAGTTCCGACCGTACTGAATTTTTTTCTCGAAAATGCGCAAGATTTCGGGGGTATGTCTATTCACCAAAAATGATTGTAATTGACCCCCACAGTTAACAATATTTTTTTCAGAACGATTTGAAATATTTTAATTTCATCGAAAAATTTCACACATTTTCGAATTTTTTTCTCAAAACTGAGTAGGATTTCGGGGGTATGTCTGTTGACCAAAAATGCTTGCAATTGACCCCTGCAACTAAAAATAATTTTTCCAAGACGATTCGAAAGTCTTTTTTTCACCCAAAACTTTCAGCACTTACTCGAATTTTTTTCTGGAAAGTGGGTAGGATTTTGGGGGTATATATAATGACCAAAAATGATTGTAATTGACCCCCGCAATTGAAAATAATTTTTCCAGAACGATTTGAAATTTTTGAATTTAATTGTTAATAACTTTTTAACGAAGCCTCCATCAACAAATTGGTATTCTTGATTTTCGTCTTTCGTGGCCGAACACCCTGTATAATCAACGGAATAAACATGTTAATCGACATGTAAAGAATTTTGTTCGTCTCGTCTGAGGAATGGGAATTTCCTGTGTTATTTCTGCTTTATTTTGTTTTGGGGGACAAGACGCGACAAGGAAGAAGGAAGGGAGTCAAAATCACAATTTAGTGTAGTGTATGTTAGCGTTAAGCCTTCGAAAAAGAATTAGAATTTCGAACTCGCGTAGTTTTTACCCAATTTGAGTCCAAGTTGATGATCGTTTCGCTGAATGGACACTGAAAATGGGAATTTATTCTAAAACGCCACGAGTTTGTGTAGAACGGTTCGAAAAAAGAAACGCGTTTAACAACAGTTTTCAGTATTAATAGTCACGCGAGAAATAGTATCGACATTTTTGATTGAAGCGCCACGCGATTGGTGAAAAGCAATATTGTCACCGTTGATTCAAGATGCAACATACGTGATTTGTGACGGATAAAACAATTTCTATCGATACAGGTTTTGTAAAATGGGCGCTGAAAATTGGAAGTTTGTGGGGAAAAACTGAAACGAGTCTAATTTGTTGAAAAATACGTTTCCCATCTTTTCTGTATTAGTAATCAGGTATAGTCTTCTGTATCCTACGTAAATGCAGTTCATGGAGAAGATAACAAATTTCATATCTCGATTACGTAATTCGTTCGACTGGAATTTCCTTTATATCTTTCAATGTAAGATTCATTATATAAATCGCTCTTAGACACAATTTTATTTGGAGGCAAACAAAATGTAACTCTGTCTATTTTTAACGTTGAAAAATTTGTGTTTGTTATTCGAAGCTGTAGGGGAGGCGCCAACTATAAATCCACGATATCTCTGTTACCGTTGCGTTTACCACATAAATGTATAGAATGAAAGTTATTGCAAATTGAATTTGGAAACATTTTTGTTCTATACAAATTTTCTGTGGAATTGATAGCAATCGAGATATCGAATCCGTGCAACGAATCTGCTCCGAAAAAGAAAACGAGCAACTTCGTAGATACGACAATCTGGTAAAATTTTATTTATTTACGCACGAAACTCTGCAAAAGTATTCTAAAAATTAACGAGGCATAGAATTTTAGAATTTGAATTGAGAAAGAATCACTTCACATACGATGAATTAAATTTCGACACGGAAGAGCGTCGTATAACATGATTGTACACTGTCCCAGTTCTGATACATGATCGAGAGATCCCTGAATAATAGGAGGTGAGATAATCGGGAAACCGTGGTACTATATTTACTATATTAAATATTCTTTCGTCTCTGAAAAGTTTCATTTAATTCTAATCTGTAAAGACTACAAAATGTACCATTATCATAGTACACAAATTAAATAGATATTTAGAAAATTTCCAACAGTTTT
Source organism: Colletes latitarsis (assembly GCF_051014445.1). NCBI lineage: Eukaryota > Metazoa > Arthropoda > Insecta > Hymenoptera > Colletidae > Colletes > Colletes latitarsis. The sequence continues at coordinate 17,970,021 of NC_135135.1, read as the reverse complement.
AAGTTCTAATTGGGTACACATTACATAAAGATATTTGTTACTCGTACACGTTACTTAACAATCTTTATGTAAAAGTAACTATTAACGTAGTCACGCCGATAAACGTTTCGTTCTTTGTAATGCAAATTGTTAAGCGTTAGTCGCGCAAAGAGTCAACTATTATTCAAGATTAGGCGTTCTTTGAAAACATCGAGCAGTCTTGAAAGGCTTAGGAAAATTTAAGGGAATTAAGCGTCGCAGAAGAAGAATAATTTAATTTTATAATACGTTGATCTCTAGTTTTTGGTAAAATAAATCGATGCACCTTTAGTTTAAATTTCTAGTTTCAAAATATAAATGTTGGTGGATCGTTAAATCTTCAGTCACGATGATTATTTCAACATTTCTCTTTGTTAAACAATTTCAATCTCTCTCGAGTACATTTCAACGTTCCGTACCGTCAATTCGTTGATCAAAAACAGAGTATTTCAAGAAATATTTAGGATTACTTTCGTTCCGTGAAAAATATTAAATTCTACCGTTGGTTTATTAATTTAAAATTTACATGCTATAGGTTAGTAACATCGTAACTGGTACACCGAGTTGTCAGAATGAATGGAAATGTTAGCACAGCTGTTCCTAGCGGTTAGGGTTAAGTAAGTGAAATCATTGCAACACGAAGACGTAAGAAACACTTGATTATTCGTCCATTTTTATCGTAGAAACTGGGTTAAACGACGCTATTCTGAAAATTACTAGGAAGAAGATGGTCGACAATGTTAATCGTTTGGTACGATTAGTCTGTTTTCAATGTTAAATGAACCCAAAGAGGAAAACACAAGCTGATGAAAATTGTTACTTAAAATAGACGAATTTTTCCCTTGAAAATAATCAATCATCCGCAATGTTTACAACGAATAGAGTAAGGGTTGAAACATCGAAGAAACCGACCTAGTTGCTCGCTCATTATTCGCGTACGTAAACGAGGCGTATAGATCGTTATTCGTGGGTCGCGTATTCATTAGTATAGTTGTCACCGAGTCGTCCAGACGTGTGTTTGTTCGATGTTGTCGTCATCAGCGTCTTCCTGGTGAGTACTCGTGTCATCGGTAATTGAATTCAGTACGCAAGACAGTTGTTCGCAGATGCACGTGACGCTGAAACGCGTTATATAGGGCGTGCCAAAATATGACATACCTTTTCTGGGCTGCAGTACTCCACATTGATTAAATATGTCAGTTACCCCGGAACTAGGTTACGACAACCATCTGGAAAAATTGAATTTATCGTCCACGAACGAATGAATATTTCTTGCGATTCTTTCGATTGCCAAAATCAACTCTTTCCAAGCAAAAAGTCCAAACTTACAGTAAACAGAGTCGATAATTTATCCGAATAAATTCTTTGTACTTTTCGTTTAATTTCGTTACTCTATCGAGAGTGCAATATTTTTGTATTTGGTTATTTATTCGGTATCTCTTCGTTTGGCTAAGTCAGCTCTTTTCTATAATTAAATCCTATTAATATAATTAAACTTAAAATTAAACGTAGTCCGCAAACAGAGTCGTAAAAGTTTTCCGAATAAATTCTTCGCATTTTTCATTTGATTTCAACGCTTTGCTAATTTATCGGGAATGCAATATGTATTTTTTTAAAACAGTTTGTAAGCTGGCCGTCGCGTTGCCACCTGGATTTAGCTATTCGCAGTATGGCCGTGTCCTGGTGAGTTTTTATTTTGCACCGTAACGGAGCCCGTGGAATTACAAATGCGTTTATTTCGCGGAAAGTCTTTGAACAAAAACTTCCTTTAGCACGATGTAACACTCTTTGATGCATTTTTACTCGTAATTTGCTTTTACGTAACCATTTTATTTTAACGTTTACCGCCGGGTTCAGAGCTATTTTTATTCATTGCATTTTTAAGCTGTCTCGTTGTTAGAAAATTTATCGCGATGCCGGCGACAGGTTTACTTGCGCATTTTATCTCACTTATTTATCTCTTATCCCGTTACATCGTACATTATATACTTCCTTGCAGAATTCCGTCATCCTTTGAGACACGGAAGACACTAAATCTCTTTGATCGTCACCTAAACAAGATTATCTTTTCGTTCGATGATTGAAAATGAGAATTCGAAACGGCTAGAGACTCGACGAAAAATTAAAAATTACACAAATACTTCGAATCGATGATCCCTGCTGTTAAAAATACTATTCTTTCTTTCTTTCATACTCGAACAAGCAGTAAAAAACGTATCTCGACTCGTAATATCGTAATGGTTAAACGAACGAGATTATTATCTGCTAAATTAGTATTTTTACGCACGAATTTTGAAATAAAATATTATAGTTACGAGTCTGTGATCCTGTACAGCATAACCCAAATCGAGATTCAAGTTCTTGAGACGTTCGAGAGTCTCGATATTCTTAATCAACGACATACTTTCGATGTCTCGTTTCGATTCGACATTTTCGAGGCCTGCAGACCTTGAATTACAGCGTAGTTTTTTTTTAAATTTTACTGTAGGGTGTCTCAAGTTTGTTCACAATTTGTTTTCAATTTTTTAGTTTAGATCAGTGTCATCGATCTTTCCATCGATAACAAAACAAAATGACTAAAAATGAAACGTAGATGCACGAATTTAAACATTAAAACGCGATGCATCGTGTAATATCAAGTGTCTATTCATAAAATCGGACATTTTCATTAAAAATTTGACGGTTGCAAAGAACTGCCCACGTTATTCGGGTCACGCTTTGAAAAGGTCGCGAAGCACTGTTTTCGATCAATATTTTCATACTGTGAAATTCTGAAAATTAACATTTTTACACGCAGCCCGTTTATTTAAGAGAATGACGAGTCAGACAATTCGTTAAGCAAGTACGTATTTATGTTCAGTACGCGTTAAGAGCTTTGGCCTGTTCTTTTAAACGAATTATAATCAGAATGAAATCAACTCGTCGCAAAATATGCAAAAAGTCAGAGTTCTTGTATAGAAATACGAAATTCTGAAATTGAGATTCGGACCAAGGGTTAAGTGCCCGAAATTTAGGTATCTTTCAACGATTCCTATTAAGTGCTTTGGTCCCGAATTGCTTGGATATCACAGATTGAACCAGCCTTATCACTAATCCCGATCGATTAGATTCGAACTTTAAACGAGATAGATTCGAATCTCCTATGAGTACTTCGGGAAACAAAGACAGTACTTCTGAGCATCGTCAAACCCTAATCCAAAACCTTTACGAGAATTTAAGCTTCGACTGTGGGGTATTCTGGGATATTTCGACTCCCCAACGATTACATCAATTTATCCATAAATAGTATTGTGCTCTTTCATTGCACTTGTTCTTCAAATTCAATCTCACATAAATCGGTTCTTAAAAATTTCAAGGCACGACAGTTAAAGACGCAATATTTTGTATTTTATTTTTGAATTTCATATTCGTCACGTAACACCGATGACCGTGATTATGTGCGTCAGTTATGCAGTACAGTATTTATAAATATTATTTATCGTCTCGAGTCGTGTTACTTTTCAAAGTTTATTTATTAATTGTCTCGGATCAAATTCCAATTAATAAAACTGTCATTTTCTTTTGGCAATTGTAGTGGACATTAGAATGGAATCATGTTGCATTGCATCGAATGGTCAAGTTTTATCAACTATTTCACTTATATGTATTAGTGTTTATTCATTCTCGAAAGTTTTATTTCCTCTGACACCATTTTGGTCCCCTGTTTTTTCACGCTTCATCTGAATTTTTTCTCCGATAAAATTTTTTGTTTATTATCAGTTTGGGGCGACGTTCTATAGAATTCCATCATGTCGCTGCAAATGGGTAGATAATTACCGGTGCTTAATTGCTTGAAAATTGGAAGATTCTGCCCCGACATTGCCCGCCGTTTCCCGTGTAGTGGCAACACTTGCACCACCGTCAAACAAGTATCGATCTCCTCTATTGAAATTTGCGTGGTTTCCGTTTCGAATTTAACTCGTTAACTAGTTTCTACGCGGAATAAATTGCAACGCGACGTCGAATCGTTCAGGAAAAAATTATAATCCCGTGTTTAATTTTCCGCTTCGTTTCGGGTCATACTTTCGTAATTTGTGTAACTTCTCCGTTGCATAATTTTTTCCTGTGTACGCAACGACGACAAAAAAATACTCGTATATTCTAATTATACGATGTAATAATAATTAGCATCTTTGTTTTACTTTATTATAATTCACCGAATTATGCATGAGATACTTGTGTGCTCGTTGGTATGCAGGCATCTCAAAATATCTCCGTTGCTTTTTATACTAAGAAGCACTATTACATTTTTAATATCCTTTGATTTTGTTTAAATTCTCTTTTAAATGTAAAGACACGAGTTAATTTCAAATACGTTTTATCTAATATTGTTCGATTATAAACGATAGAAAATGAAACTTTAAGGGTAGATTTTGATAGAATTTACGTTTCGAAGTCATTGGAATTTCTCAAAATTTTAATATCGTTTTTGCAAGATTTTTTAAGTAGGCTTGAAATTTGGGGATTCAGGATCCAGGAATGCATGGTCCAATTGGTGCAAAGAAAGGAGGGTTGGTACGCATAATCCGACATACTGTACGGTCGAACTCGTTTCGTTGCTCCCTTTTTGTTTAAATAACAAATATATTCCTTGCAATAATATTGGAATTACTTGTACAGCAAAGTATATTAATTATTTATTTGCTCGAAAACATTTATAACATATAATATAACTGCTAGTATCATGTTACAATTTCTGCCTATTGGAGGGAAAAACATCGATCTGTTTATTATTATACTCTGATATAGAGCAGACGATAAACCAGATAATAACATTGTACTTCCAGTTTTAATTAAGTTGCACTCTATAGCTCATCCTTCATTACATTTGCATTATGCTACTTCGATGTGTGGATGTTTAACGTTACAGAAGGTTCACGTTATCAAAGAAATATCTATCTCGAAGAAATAGTGCATAACTCGCTGTTCTTATAATCGCTTTCAGAGAATGCTTTGTAGCTTACACGCGAGGCGGATATGCTACAATTTTCATTGCGATTCGAACTATACTACGTTGGTGAAATTACGTATTATCTCTACGGGTGATCCTCTCTACTTGGGGGAAAGCAATTTTTTAAGAATATTGTAATAATGCACAGTGGAAGATATAAAACACGAAATTCGTGGATTAAGAAATTCTCTGTAACGGTAGAAGGATGGTCGTAATTTTTTGGTACGCGGAAAGTATTTCGAATCGATTAGTTCCGTGCAAAACTATAGTCATGGGGATCCGTTATGCACAACTACTAGAAAGATCACGTGCAGCTGTTGTTGAGGACAGACGGGGTCTATTGACCCTTGGTGTCCTGCTTTTACACAACGCACCATTTTACGGAGTCGTGTGTTCCCCAGACTGCATTTCACGCGTGGGGGTTCACACAATTCAACCACCCCCGTGTATTCTCTAGATTTCAGGTCCCTAGCGATTATTTCGTGGTTTAAAATTTCTAGAAATCTTCAAAAGGACAAAATAGACAGCTTCTTTTTTATCTTTTCTGCCTCCAGAAGCTACGATTAGCATTTAATCCTAGATTTATAGGGAACCCATCGATTGCAGATTTCCATACTCGTATAGAAATCATAAATATCATTTTTCTAGCAATTTACGTTGAATACGATAGACGCAATTATAAATTATAGAATATTTATTTGACGTTTAATTACTGTTACCAAATTAGTGATGGGAACCGTGATTATTGTACGTTGTGCCCTGAATATAAATACATTTACACCGCGAACGAGTTCGTCGATTAATCACAACATTCTCTACCGATTTTAAATAATCTGCGCGACTATTTTCGTGCTTATGGCTGTTAATTACTCGTTAGAGCGATAAGGGACGCGAGAATTTCTTCGTAGTCTACTTCCATATACGTTATCGCGGCCGGCTGTACTCCGAGCAGACAGAAATACTACAATATGTAGATCTATTTAAAGAAACATCGATGACCTTGATAACTCTGAATAAAGTAGCCATCGAGGAAAAAGATTATGCTTCGATCACAGTAGAACAACAATCGAAATTCGGTTCTCAGCGTTTGGCTAGTGATTTCTACGATTGTAGATGCAATCTACCAGAAAAAGATAGTTTATCATTAATTTGACTATCTCGGCGAATGGATTTAATCTACACGTATTCTCGTTCACCAGTCTATTATTTTTATTTTTTAATTATATAAATTGGAAGTAAATTAGATATATATTCTGGAATAAATAATATGTTTACATACAAGCAATGCATCTATCACTGACCTCATACAAAAAGCAGAATACGTGTTCGGATAACTGAAACTACCTTCCACCTCAGTTTGGATAACAGAGACTCAGAGGTTGTATATTCTAAATTCAATTAACAGTAATTCCCAAATATTTGTAAGAAAATTTAGTTCGACTTTTGGGAAATGGCCAATTTTCGCGAATTCCTTTGGCTAGCGATTCGCAAATGGCGCCCAGCGAGTTGACGAAAAGATGAAATTAGTGGTTCCTCTGTTGGTGGCGAAAAGAAGGATGGAAAACACATCTTTCACGCGTCGCTCAAATTTCCCCGCTAAACTGTTGCGCGTAATAGCAATTTCGCGAGCGAATCCAGTTAACTCGAAGCCACCCGAGTAGAACTCGATCGGGCTTTCGCTCGTTTGGTAACTATCGACAATACGGGGCCGCCGTCGACTTCTCCTTTTGCCCAGAACTCCCAGCTACTTGCCGAACTTCCGCGAATATAGGGTCGTTTGAATAGAGTTCGCGATCGAAATTAGATCATCGATCGGTACCCGGCAGTTTCGTCGAGTCACATCCGAATTCGAGGACAAATTCCGTCAAATTTCGCCCGATTCCCCCGGCAATCCTAACCGATTCCATTCGCGCCGTTCGCTGGTGCATCGATAATGATCGTCCTTCGATACTTGTTCGCGCCTACTTGAGAATTTTCTTACGTAGACACGACGCACGGTCGAGGAAGAACGTTTCTAGTACCGGTTTAAGAGAAAGAAAATATTATGGCAGACGGTAGGTCAACTATACGAACCGTATTAGTAAATTTATTTATCGATTTTACGTAAACGAACAATTACCAAAATAAGTATCTGCTTTATTTGTGGGAGAAAATTCAATATAGAAAATACACTAGGACCTACTTTCGAAGATAATAATTATTTAATCGCATAGTTATTGTATTCACTCGATTCATTATATCGAAAGGATTTGAAATATTCATCGGGATTAATTATTGATATTATCGATTATCTAATCTTAAAATAGAATCGATTGTATATTCATTCGCGTTGCAGATCGGAGATGGGTATACTAACAATTTGAATACGGTAATTATTGGATGGAAATATCATAAAAGCTAGAAAGACCAAAATCGTTATTTTTGGTTTCTTGGTTAGTCACAGGGAATTGTTTTTTTGAGAAACGGAAGAAATTTTATCGAAGAATCGATTGTACAATGGAGTTCATAAAAAATAGTATATTCGTAGTATTAAAATAAGGTTACTTGATGAAACGAGTCGAAAACGATAGATATTAATTCCACGTAGTTGCTCTTAAGTAAATTCGGTTTTATTTGTACGAGAAAACGCTGATAAAATAAACTTCCCTGGAAGAACTCATTATCTGCATCAAAGAGTAACGAAAATCTTTAGTATATAGTATTCTGGATTTATTATACCTTCAAACAATTTGTAAAATTATCGTTAATGAATTTTATTGGTACTTATATTTATACAATGGAACTATTTACTCAGAATACGAGATATTCCACTTTGTTTCTTGGTACAAATTTCATTAAAAATGTTTGAAATTTCAAATTTTATCCCCGTAATATTAACGAAATGTAACAATTAAAATTAAAAGATTTTTCTTTATTCTTTACGTTCTTCGGAAGAATCACTAAACCTTGTACAATTTTCTTGGAATCATATCTTCTACTTTCGTTCATAGCAGTTTGGTCCACGAGTTCACTCCGTATGACGCATTAAGGGGAATACTATTATTAGTCGAAAATTAAGTAGAAAGCGAAGAAGACTTTAGAAAGAAGAAAGCCGTCCGTTCCTCTCGATAAAATAAATTGCCAGTGTGACCAATTAAATTCCATCAATCTTTCTCTAGATAGCCTCTGACATCGTCGCGTCCGAAAGAAGAGGTTCCAAGAACCTACAAATTGGAAAGTTCATGATACCGTGGGACGGCGGGGGGTGGTAGGGAGGGCAAAAAAATATCGTAGGCACGCTGTGACCGAATAAAAACACCGAGTCGATTGTAATTACGCGGGGAACGTGCAAGAGTGTCGCGTGAAGTAAGCCACCGAGGAACAGCTGCACGATATTTCTGTTCTAATTACGGAGCAACTTCGGAGCAATTTAGCAAACATCCATCAGAAAAAGTTGCCTCGATAAGACGTATCTAACCTAAACACCCACCGCGTCAAAACCCGATACCGAAATTACCAGCCGAATGCGATCGCGGCGAAAATTTTAACACGCCCCCCCCCCCCCTCGCGCTACAAAACCTTTCTCCACGGACGATTAACCCTTTGGCAACGGACAATGGCCCATTTTTTTACCCCGCCATTTAAAAACTTTGAAAATTATTCGGATAATACACAATCTTCATTTTTAGCTGAAAGAAACTTGTACTTTTAACGAGAAGCAGAAAAGACAGAATCAACAGTCTGTTAATCAGACAATTTTATTTTACTATCCTTTTTTATTTTTGGTTCCAACAGCGATATATCCTCAAACAACTTTTCGTAGAAATTTTCAGGATGAACTTTATTTTTCCTTATTTTTGTTCGTACAAGAACGAGACACGCTAATGTTAGAATTTAAGATGGCGAAATTTTCTTCGTTTTTGATTCCACCAGCGACGTATAAGCGTGTTATTTTCGATGACTCATCGGGTGTTCGTCGAGTTGGATTCTGCAGAGGTCCGTAGAATCGAAAGAATTTCATCGATGACTTTAATACAGTTTTCGAAATCCTTCTCGAGCACGCTCTTCGCCTTTACGTGGCGCGGGTGGCGAAGTCCGTGGCGCACGGAAGCTTTTGATTTTATTAAAAGTTCCCGTGCACGTTTTTCCGAACTTGACACAAGCGAAACTACGGAAGAAGGTTTTATCGGTTTCCAGTTTTTGAGTCGACATTTTCCCGATGGCTCCGCGAGTAATTGTCCGCCCGGTTGTGACTCAATGGCGCAGCAATATTGATGCGCATTATGCGCCCGGGCAATCGTTTTACCAAGGAAATTGAACGGAAACAAAAGGATAAGCGAAGTCTGTTAAAATTCTTTCTTTTTTTATCGATTCGCCTGGCAAACCTCCAACGCGGCAACTTAGGGATTCTACGAGCGATTATGTTTGAGACCCACCGATAAGTTTCAACCTATCGATAATATTTGGCAATTTTTTTTCTCAACACTTTTCAGGCCTTTTCAGGTAACGTTCCTTCAATCGAAAGACCAGAACTTGTTATTTTTTTTATTTGAAAATATTACAAAAGTATTGAGTTACGAAAAAACGTTTCGTTACTCGATAGTTCAAATCTGACCTCGAAACAAGGATTTTGACAAGATCAATTTTTAGACTGTGAATAATTATCGTAGAAATGACGCTACTTTGATTAGGGATGCTGTAAAATAATATCTAGAATTTACTATGGGGGGAAATAATGGATAGTTCCTAACCCCGCACCAAACGATGCAGATTTTATTTTACACATATCATACATCATAACTAGAAAGACTTGCATCCCTGTTACCGCGAGAACTAGCTTAGGTCTCCATCAAAAATCAATTTTCGTTTTTTTCGTTCATCTGTTGGTAATATTGTGGTAGTAGTGTGAAACAATCATTCAAGTAACATTTAAACGAAAATCGGAAACTAGCGTCGCCAAGAATAATACTAGAGAAAACATAGAAACTTGTAGTGTATTTGTGAACCATATTTGGAACACGAGGGAAATCCTCTCGATAATTACAGTCGTCGTACCTGAAGGACTATAGCGACGCTGGATTGGTTCGCACCAGCCAGTAACGTGGTTTCCTTTTTTTTTCTGTTACAGATAAGGCGACCAGGGTGACCGAAATTTCGCAGTGCCGTTTCGAGCTTTCGCGTCTCAGCTTCGACTCGCGTTCCTTGATCCTTGTTTATCTTTTTTTTTCTTTTCGTTCTCCGTCGATCGTTCGGGCGGTATGTTCGCGGCGATGGTATACGGGAATTAAATGAAAATTCGCGAAACGGGTCGGATTTAACGGGCGATTTGGTTTACGTACATCGGGATCGCGTCGCGTTGGTAAAATTTGAACCGCGAACGGTGATCGGTAGAACATCAGTGTACCCAGAATACATATTCTTCGTCACTTCCCGTCGACGAGATGGTCGTCAAAGCGAGCTTGTTGTGCGTTCTGATGGTGATCGGTGCCCTCGTGAAATCGGAACCTGTACCACGCCTGCGATCCACGCCAATCTACACCAATCAATTTGCGGTTCACGTGCCGGATGGACCGGAAGCTGCCGCCGAGATTGCCACGAAATATGGATTCGACAACTATGGACAGGTGAGTGGATTTCTGTGCATGATTTAATGCAAATTTCCGCCGATTCGTTCGTTACAAGACACCGTTTACCTAGCAAAGCCCGAAAGTAACCGACATCTACCACCCACAGGACAATGGGTGTCGAATCTTACTAACGCTAGAACTATCAAAGCAGTCAAAATGATTCGTAATTTCTGGTAAAGATTCTAAAAAATTTACTCGACTGGTCTTTTGAAAATTTATCATACTTTTCCAGAAGAGAATTCTAAATTTACAAATAAATACACTATAATTGTCGGTAGTTCTAATGTTAAGGAGGCATTGCTGCTTAAACGTTCGTTTTGTGATTTTTTTTGTAATATCAGCTACATTATTTTGTATCGAAATTTTCTAGATATGTTTGTTCAACTCATATGCATGTACAGTATTTTTTTTCATCCGAAAATATTGAAAATTGTGGTTGATATCCCTTCTCAACGATTCTCAATTATTTTCAGTGTTCTTCAAGAAACGATGACCATTTCTTTTAAATAGAATGCTATGTATTTTTGTACATTATAGTTGTACCGATAAGGCGTATCGTGATAACAGTAACGCAACTGTGACTTCGATTAGCAAGAATGCATTTCTGAGTTCTGCTGAGCACGCTCCCGGTAGGTTATGCGAACGTTGCAATAGATATGGACATTTCTTTGATGTTAGTTTGCAAGTTAAATTTCTCGACAGCATAGCGACGAATTTGTAATTCTTTTCTCGTCTAACAGTTTTTAATTGAAAAATTTGTATTCCCCGTTCGCGAATAAAATTCAACTCTGGCGAATATGGATTATAGTTTGCTTCCGGACGCTGAGCAATTTAGCTAAAGCGCAACGTTTATCCATTAAAAATTTTATCGGGTCGTCGTAAATGTTTGAAACGTTGATTAAGAAGAAACCTTTGGGTTGTGGAACGTTGACGTAAGAGGATGATGGACGATCCTTTATTATTGGTTTTTACGTTTCACGTACAACAGCTTAGCCCTCTTCGGGGACAAATGAAACGTGTTTTCCTCTGCTCGAAAAAGTTTTACCGTAGATAAGTCGACGAATCAATGCGCGAAGCACCAAAGAAAATTACGAAAGACACAATATTATAGAAAATATTAACTGTGAATTCCAGCTTCAAAAACATATGTACAAAATTTCGTTCAAAGTTTTTTAACGTTTCTAATTTTTCGAACATCGTCTTTCCACGACTCGAAACTATTAAAAAATGTTTGCAGAAAGAAATCAATTTATTTTTCGCTAAATCTTTTAGGAACGTGTTTGTGTCTTCAGTTACTCAACAGATGTCGCGTCCGTGTCGTTTCGTAACCGCAGATAAGACTATCCGGAGTGTTTTTTCTTATTATAGTTAGAACAGTCCCAGCGAGTAACGTTCGCTTAACAAACGCGATATAAATGTCAAGTTATAATGCGTTTAATGTGTCACAGTGCTAAACTACGGAACGTTGATTAACCGGTTTGATCGGTACCGCGGCAACTCGGATAAATGGAACCACATAATCTAGACTCCGAGGAAGAGTGATTAATGATATCCATATTTATTTACGAAATCAATTTATGCGTGTCGCACGCACGCTCCTGCTAATTTGACCCGCGAAAGAGCTTCGTTTCGACCCCAACAAACCTTCCGATTGTTGGGTGTGTCGCTTTACGTACTCTGGAATTCCGCCATTTCATCGATATTTATTCTTCGAATAAATAAATAAGATTCGAAAATAAACGTTTTGCCACGTAGGATATACAGGGTGTTCGGCCACCCCTGGGAAAAATATTAATGGAAGATTCTAGAGGCCAAAATAAGATGAAAATCAAGAATATCAATTTCTTGACTGAGGCTTCGTTAAAAAGTTATTAGCAAATAAATTAAAAAATTTCAAATCGTTCTAAAAAAAATATTTTTGGCTGTAAGGGTCAATTACAATCATTTTTGGTGAATAGACATACCCCCGAAATCCTACGCACTTTTTAGAAAAAAATTCGAGAAGGTGTAAAATTTTACGAAAAAAAAAGTTGTCCTAGTAGTTTCATAATCTTATTAAAATTTATGAAGCCTATTAAAATTTATTTTCTTCAACATTTCAAGTTGAGAATTAATTGTTTTAGTTCTACTGTTAAAAGTTCTGTCACCTATATATGGGCGACGCGACAGCCATAGTGTTAAATATGGACAATATAGAAATACAGAAATTTTAGTAAAACTCTATAATTGGAAGCTCGTTTCCTTGATATTCGTGTTACCAAGGATCGTGGCGAAGGTTTGTTTATATCATGCGTCCAGGCACGTTCCGTTCCAAGAAAAACAATTACTAATAAGAGGAAAAACTCTTGGCCTCGCGGAACGTTGACAAAAACCATCAGACGTTATCGTAAACAGTATTTCGACCAAAGTCCTTGCGAACGCGAGAGGCTCGATCGCGTTGAAATATTATTCAAGAGTCGAAGTACTTTGAGAAGCCTCGATGGGCCTCGAAAAGATTTACCAGAGCTCAACGAATATAAGTATCGAAGAAGAGAACAGTGGCAATACACAGGAAATAACTGCACGTAATAATTAATAATTTTATTCGGAAGGCTCTTAAAGCCTCCAAGTACTTCGAGACTTACAAATATGCTGAAACATTTAAGACTTTCGAGGCTCTCCGGGAACTTTGAAGAACATTGAAATTCGTTAAACCTATTAAGTCTCGAGATTTTTCAAGACTTTCAAGAACTTCTGGCTTCGAATAGAATGGGGGGGAGGGGGGACGGTTCTCGAAACTTTCGCCTCGTGTCGACGTCGTAATTCACTATCTCCCGTAAAAAAGATGCGTTTATAATTTTATTTCAATCGTATACAATTATTTCGAGAGATACAAATTTAAATAAAACGCTTTTTTATTTAGAAAGTGAAACTAAGAAATCATGCTTACGTAAGGCTATCACGATGTTCGCTGTATATCTATAATAATTCGTGTTTCGCGTATACGCGTTTCGATTAATTTATTTCGTTTGCAAATATCTTTCGTTGCAAGTGAATCGAACACACTGATGAACACGATATCGTGGTCCACGTAGATTGTACATAGAGTAGTGAAAAATGTCAGGACGAGTAGGTAATTACAAGAACTTTCGTCGTTAGAATTACCATCAAGTGGTAGGTCTGGATTAGGTCTGGGTTTCGATTAATTTATTTCGTTAGTAAATATCTTTCGTTGCAAGTGAATCGAACACACTGATGAACACGATATCGTAGTCTAGGTAGATTGTACATGGAGTAGTAAAAAATGTCAGGAAATTACAAGAACTTCCGTCGTTAGAATTACCGTCAAGTGGTAGTAACCTAACAATTTGCAATTAAACGTATAATTCGAAGACCACGCTCGCGTTAAATTCGCCTCACCGTCTTATCGTGGCAATCAAATTCATTATAAAACTTTTATGGCTATCGTTTCGGATTGACATAGTTTGCTAATGGGTCTCCGAGCGGTTTTACTTTCGCGTGATTCGAGTTTAATGTTCGTCCTATCGCGATATCGTGTATTACAGAAACTTCCAGGACATTGTAGCCATTTCACAGTCGAAAGTGTTTTTAATAGTTGCGCGGTGGTTTCGATAAGAGCAGCCTTTTTTTCCCAGACAGGAATTCGCAGCTTAAGTCGCTGTAAAAATTACAATTTCCCCATTTTATCTTTTATCGATTAATCCGTACACGTAAACTCGTAACTTTGCCAGTTGTTTCGTTTAGTTGTTATTATACAGGTTAAAAAATTAGTGTACGATACGAAAGATATTTCCTCGTACAGAATAATTTAATTGTAAGTTGTAGATCTGGGTTTCAAATTTTCGCGCCAGAAAATTCGAGCTTGAATTTTCCCAATATTTCATTTAAATAATAGAGAATTATTCTTTTACGAAAGTTAAACCTCACTGTTCATTTTTTGAGAAATTTAACCATTTTTTTTCAACAATGAAAGGCGTCTATAACTCCAATAAATGGAGTTCTATTGTACTGTGAAAGGTCGTTGGGAAATCGCGGTTACCCTTTGTAACCTTTTGCTCGTTAAATCGATGACGGATATAAAGTCTATCGAAAAATTTTCCTTTAGTTTATCTTTTACATGTATTGCATACTTTTCGCCGCGGGAAGCAATGAAACTTTTACTTCCGGCTGTAACTGTTGCGTTCTGGTGGATCCCGAACGAAATTTTACATCGACGCAACGGGTTTAAAAAAATTTTACTACTTTTCGAACGACGATATCCACCTTCGACCGAACCGGTTATCGCCACTTAAAAGTCGCGGGATCTATAAATCACGTCTTTGTTGCGGTGTTCGTTGTTTATTCGTTCGCAGTTTCGTTCGCTCTGATACTTCTGCCTTGAAAATCCTCCACTAGGTTTACAATTTATTACGTTTAAACTGTTAAAAAAGCTGGATCTTCAGAAAACGGTCGAAGCTGATCGACGGATCATCGATTCGAAGGCGTGGACGTGGCGTTGGCTTTCTCTGTAAACTGTACGTGATCCATTCTTGACACGCAAGGCCCAAAATTTAAACGTTCGACTCTTCTCGGAATAAGTTTCTCGACTTCTGCTTGAGATGGATATGGCGTCGCCTAGCGGGGCTTACGGTTTCCCTTTATATGCAAATATTCGTTGGAACAAAGACGAGCCACGTGAAAAGTGAATGCAGCTGATTCGTATTCCGCGAATGATCGCTGAATATTGACGGCGTAGCAATATGTTTGATTATTGTCTAACTAAATTGCAAGACCGTCCTATCACAATAGAAGGCTGACAAAAATATAATTGACTATCGATTTAGGAGCTAGAAAATTTAATTTATTCTAGAAAAATAGTAACTTCAACTACTACAGATTTTTTATATTCAGAATCTTTGATCGATTTTTAAATTATTTTATAATATCTCATTCAAGGGTCATATTTTTTAAATTAACTCAATTTCAATCTCGTTATCAGCGTTCACTAATGGTCGCATAATTTTCTCGAAAAGAGACAATTTTGACTATAAAGGATTAAATTGGAAATTTCCTTTCGCGTAAATTCAACGTTCGCGGATCTTGGCGAGCAGAAATTTTAATATAATTCCACGTCAAAATTCCGTGGAAGTGACAAGAGTAGACGTTCGCTACGGGTTCAGCAAACCGTTCCGCATCCGTTGCGTCATAAAAAAATAAAAATAAAAATAACAAGAACGAACGTTAGTTTCGCGACAACGGGAGCACAAAAGCACCGAGCGCGCACGTATTCACGTTCTCCATTGTAAACTACGCGTGTATCAACATTCCCACTTTCTCCTAAGCGACAACCAGCAAATAAACCGCGATCGTGTTCATTATGTAACGACAACAATGGCCGCGGACGCGCCGTAACGTTATTCGATGAAGCGTTGGAACGAATCTCGCGTCCGCGTGCGCTTTGTGCCCCCCTGTTATCAGTCTTCCTCAGGCATCGGCTATGCAATAAGTTCTTTGTACGTCACAAAGAGCGCAATCAAGTCGCCTGTATTTGCACTAACTCTGAAACACGGGTTCCCGGGGGAACCGAGATTGCCAGATCATCGATAGAACGCTCTTACCTTATCCCACCATCTTCGAAAACGAACGAACTTGGTACGTCCAAATGAGAAATAGCTGTTAACCGAAAGCAAAAATTCCATTTATTAATTATCGAATCGATTCGTCTGAACGATCAGTCGACTGTGTGAGTTTTCATCTTGTTTGGTGCAATTGGTATATGGTAAATGGAAATCAACATTCCCTTGGAGCATTTAAATTATAATGAACTACTTGGAAGATTATGTAAATTTTCAAATAGTTACATTGACATATATTAAATAATTATTAGTTTAACAATAATCTACTCAAGGGTTAAGCTAGTCAGGATTTATCGATTCGTCTAAACGATCAGTCGACTGTGTGAGTTTTCATCTTGTTTGGTGCAATTGGTATATGGTAAATGGAAATCAACATTCCCTTGGAGCATTTAAAAAATAATGGACTAATTGGAGGATTACGTAAATTTTCAAATAGTTACATTGACATATATTAAATAATTTTAGTATTATTTTACCGCTCAAGGGTTAAGCGAGTCAGGATTTATCGATTCGATATTTAAGAACGCGATTTCGGGGAACTTTGAATAGGAAGGGTCTTCTTTTCTCGACATGTGCCTTGAAACTAATTTGAAAGTTCGATTATCGTCTACGAGGTCTGTTTCGATGCTTGTTTGGCCACAGCGTTCGATCGTCGATTCTCGTCGAGCGTGGGGGCATTCGATACGGTCGTTGGAGGCGCGGGAATCGATTTAAACGTGTTTCGATCGTCGCCGCGAATATATAGGTCGGGAACGTGTCTACGTCGCGGTGGTTCGGTCCAGAAAAGTTGGCTCGATGCAATATTAAGGCGAGGCCATTCGCGGAGAAAGGATTTCGCATAAGGTTCCCGGGGTGTTTCTCACGTGACTGGGTGTGGGTGTTGGCCAGGTATGCACTGGGCATACTTGTTCGTCTATATTTCCGAGCGCGAGCCACGGCTCATACTTTATATTTTCCAGCTATGTACTCACCGACGGCTACAGACCGACGGAAAGTTACTATATTTCCTGGCCGAAGAGAAGTTGTCTCGCTTTCTTCTACTCTCTTTTCGCAAGAAATGCGCGCAGAAGCCATTTACCTTCGGTCCCGAGACGATCGTAAAACATCCGCCTGTAATACTGACGAAATTATTTTAGTCTTCGAAGTAGACAGCGAAATCTTAGCACTTCCTTCGTACTCTTTCGCTTTCCTTGCGGCTGACAAGCACTCACGCGATGATGGGTAACGCCATTTCCTACCGGAACGTCCTTTCTTTCGTTAAACATTACTATCTTAACCCTTTGAACTCCGCGAAACGCATCGATCCACGAATCTTTTTCCATCGATAGTTTGTACGTGAAAAACGGAATATTCGAAAACATAAAGCTTCGACAGTTTAACCTTGTAAGAATACTGTTTTAGATTTTACCTAATATCGTACGAATAGCTCACGAAATAAAATCGTAATAAGAGTGTTTGTACCCTTCGATAAAATTCCTTTCGGTGGTCCAGGCTCCAGGGGTCGTGTACCTCGAGGAACGTCGGATTCGCGAAACCGGATGCCGAGGACATCGACCTCCAGGAACCGCGTATCTTGTTGGGTCTCGTTTCACGAATTGCGATTGTACTCGACGGTTATGGGAGTCGAGGGACTCGAGGTCCTGTCGATACCGACGAGAAGACCAAGGGAAGGATCTGTGAAAATCGTTTTCACAACGACAGTAAATGCAAGGTGTCACGAAACCGTGAAAGCATTCGTCAAAATGGGTCCTGGGTGTTCTGGAAATTCCAATTAAAAGTGTCGGGGACAGAGTATTTGGAGTTTGCAAACTTCGAACCGTAAAATCATCGATTATTAAAATTTTCAAGTCGAAGACTTTCCAAGCTTCGAATTAGATTCCCAAATTTCACCATTATTCGCGAATTGAATCGTCCGACGGTTGCGAAAATATCCCAAGGGCGGTTTCTGTATCGAATTCTACGGGGTTCAAGAATAATTCTACAATCTACATGGAATCCCATGGCTTCTAGAAATATCTGTGTCGCGACCCACAACTCTGTGGTCGTTACTGTCGTGTCCCGAAAGCGTTAGGTCATCGACATCGCATCCCATAACCTCGAGGTCGTTGCTACGGCGTTCTGAGACCCCAGGGTTGTCGTTATGGGGTCCCATGACCCCGTTATCGTCCATGTTATATCCCATAATTCGCGAGTTATTGGTACCGTGGTCCTACGAGCAGGGATGGTCGGCATGGAAGATTATACAAGATTTGTGCAGAACACAATGTGAAACGAAAGCAATCGCAAGTTCGAGTAAATTAAAGACACATTTCCTTTCCGTGTGTGTACGTATCAATGTCATCGGATCTTCTGTTTAGTTTGATTGCGATTTTGAGCAATAGGGACCAAAATCTAGGAACCAGGGAGGATGGTTCTGAATTTGTTTCTCTAAGAAGTTCCTGAATGGAAAGAGCGTCGTTCCGAGATCTTCGGTTAGGATTACTCCGGTAGGAGCTTCAGAAGGTATTTACCTTATCAACGATCTCTCGAATAATTAAACGCAGATCAACGAGAATTGTTCACGAACTTGAGTAACTATTTCTTCGTTACGAACTGTTGCAAGTCGACCTGGGAATAGATCATCTTGCAGAACTCTCAACCCCCTGTAAAACCGTTTAACCCTCCGTAATTCAAATTATACTCTGCATTCGGCAAAAAGTATACGATCGGAGACTAATAATTGGTCGCACGCGTTAATTAGATCCACAGAGCAGCGCTCGAGTAAGCTCTGACTCGTTCGCCCGTACGAAACTGCGTGTAATTTGTTACTTTTAATTAATCGCAACGACGTCAGAGACGATTAACAATTAGAAAGCCTGTCTTAAGGTATGCACATAGATTTGCAAGTTTATAAGTTAGGCGTAACGTCGATGAATGCACGAACATGTGTAAACGCGTTATTAAGAAATCGCGTGATATAGTTAAAGTTAATATTGTTACGCTTTCCAGTGCAAATTTATTATGTTATGCTGCGCTATGATTTTATCGGATGAAAATTCCCCAACTGGCTTACGAACAGAATCGATATCAATGGTTTCGACTACTCTTTAAACCGTTAATCGAAACCAGTTTTTAAAGTTGAATATTCGTGAACTTGAATCTTGTCGATAGGGGCAGATGGCAAGCTTGGTATTTTCTAAGGGGTGGATCGTGGAAATTTAGGGGGTCACGATTTTATGGAAATTTAAGCGTGCGTTGCTGTGTTGAATTGCAATTTAAAAATATCTTTTTCGATTGTAAGAAGAATCTGGAAATGATTATAGAAATATTTAAATCAATCCTTTTCAAGTTGCAAGAGAGTGCATTTTTGAAAAATGTATTCACGGAAGCGGTCGTTTCGTTCCATAGTGATTTTCTACGTTAACTTGCCGTCTTTATTGTAATGTGCTTACAGTCTCGTATTATACAACGCACGGAGCAAACTTTTAAAGCAAGTTCGGCTGCGGTGACCCACACGGAGTGAGTAGAAAGTCAGAGGACGCGGTTAGGCTAATGGCAACTGTTGTAGCTGGTCGAACAATACCTAAATAATAATGTGTGACAATTGTGTTTCGTGTAGGTGTCTCCATTTTATGCCACAATAAACTCGCGATGGGTGTAAAAATAAATCCGAGGATCGGGAATAAGAATAGCAGACAAATAAAATTGCTAAAATGAATATATAAATTCGTTTTAATAAACCACGGAACAAAATCATGAATATTTTTTTTAACTCGATGGACAGGAATTAAGTTTTCCTCAAGGTAAATCATTGTTAATTAAACAATTTTTTTACAATGTTAATTCATCTGTAACGTGGAATGAAGATTACTAGCAAAAAAAAAAAAATAAAGTACGGTTCTGGAGAGGTAAAAAACACTTGTATACTAGTTAAGTATGTAGATCAAGGTAATATATAAGCTAATGAGAGGATTAACATAATCTAACGTGATACTAATAATAGAGAAACTGAAGCAAAGTGGTATCAGTTGTATAAGCAGAATATATGTAGTAAATAAATAACACTGCACAAAAACGACGACCAATTACTTTGCATTCAGAAATGTAAACGATCAAGTTGGACAATTTTCTTTGTTCGACCTCAATACGAGTTAATTTTGAGAAATTAAATTTAATATTTAAGCTTCGTTCGTAACCTAATTTAGTTTTCAATTTGCCCTTAATTTAACATTTAAATATTTAATTCCTCAAAGTTTGCTTTCCTTAAGATCGAATGAATTTTACTGTTATACCTCTACTTACATTACTATTCTTCAGTTTCTTAACTTCTAAATTTCGATATTGAACGAACCCCAAATTCGAAATTTATTTTCTCGATATATTGAAGTTCGAACGTGAAGAAGAATGTTTTGAACGCCTAAAACGGTGTATGTGGAGGGTTAATACGGTGGAGTAAGATAAGCGTGATTGCAAGGCATGGTGAAAAGTAATAAAATGAAAGTAAACAGGATGATAAAGTAGAGATGCGAGAACCAGTGGGTTTCTTCCGGATACGGTCGTTAACTAAAAGAGACCGTAGTCGCGAATCCCGTTAGCCAGTCCGACATCACCGAGTTCTCGAGCAAAAATTTCTACGAGCCTCGTCGAGTTCCTCTCGCGAGGAGAAACAAACCAGCTCTCCGCGTGACGTGGCTCTGGCGGGGCCCGTTCGTTGCGTGAACGGGGCCCCGTATATGCTGGTGCTGGAAACCGGTAACCTCGGAACCAACAGAACCCGTTTACCGGCGATATACCGTTGCGGCTGCTACAGATGCGATCGAGCTCCGAATTAAGGGGTTATTCTTATTTGCAGCTTGCAAAGAAATCGATTTCTTTTTACCATTTTAATTTACCGCCATCTTCTATTATTTGCGGGATATTTTTCTATTTATTTTAGAACAGAGATTATAGTTTAAATCAACGATTCTGAATTTTTTTCTCTCCGATTGACCTTTTTGTCTCCCTTTAATTCAATTGGAAACAAAAATACACTCCGTTCAGACTCCTTCAAAAACTAAATGTGTGGAAGTATAACATTTTTACATAATCAGAAAGTAAGAAGTTACTCTTGTTACTTAATAGCGTAGAACAAATATTTTTTACTTTCTAATTATATAAAAATTATATCTACGTCTTGGACTGAGGTTTAGTTTCTGATGAGGGCCCCAAACAGGATTAAAATGTGGATTTATGAATTACTGTTTTTAACCTATCATCAACGATATTTACACTTTTTGGAGTTTTAATATAAATTTTGTTATATGACTATTTTCGATGTTTCGACTTCTCTGCCTGTTCATAGTAACACCACATTATTAGCTACAATGTTCTTGTTTAAAATTAGCAGAAATTATACATTATTTTCTTTCTATTTAACGGTATCTCTTTGCGATAAGGTACATTATGCATTCACACATGTGTACACAAGGAGTATGTTTCAATCAACTATACGCAATTTAAAATAAGAGATAAGACGAACAGGCAACAGATAAGAGTTTATTTTCAAAGGACATAAATATTTAACAGTTGTATTGCTAATCTTACGCAAGTGCTTTTAGTTTCTTTCGTACCTTGACCAAGTTCGTAAGATTCCTTACTAGAATTTACTAAAACCAGTTATTTAATCGCAAATTGTCAAACAATTAAAATCATTCGATAATCAAAGGCATAAACTTAAAATTCAACTCCATCGTACATAAGAATTTCAAACTATCCTGTAAAAAAATAATATAACGAACGCCTCTTTCTGCTTGCGAATGAGAATACACCCTTAAGCGAGGCTCCCGTTGCTCGTGACGAGAGAAAAAGAAAATCTGCCCAGGGACTTACCGTCTACAGTGTCTACTACCGACGTTTCCTTCCATTCTCCTTCCCTACTTTCCCTTCTTTCGTTCCATTTCCCCCCCTCCCTCTGGACTCTACTCTCGATTTCTGTTTCATTTCCCCTCCCCCTCTCGTCCCCCCTTCCCCCGGTCACTTCTTGGTTCTCGTTCCACTTTTCCCTCTCCGTTCGACCGTGTTCCATTTCCCCTTTGCACGCTCTTCGTTCTCTTTGTTGTTCTTGTTCCGGGGGGAGGGAGCTCCGCTCCACGAGCTTTTTCCTCGCGTTCGTCATACCCCGGACTCTTTTGTTTTTCCTCTCGTTTCTTGTTTCTTGTATCTCCGTTTCTCGTGTTTCCAATCTCTTTTCCGCCCCGTTAATCGGCGGCCACGACTGCGGTGGTCTTTCTTGGCGCGAGGGACTGTGTCGTAACGAGACAATTCGTCCCACAGGGACCATTCGCACGTACAGGGTGTCCCGCGAAACTGGCACAGGTCGTAAGAAAATACGAAAGTAGAATAGGGTTTCTCAAATTTCGATCGTGAAATATTATCGTGTATCGAAGAGGGTCAAAGAACTATACGAATTGCGATTTTCAAAATGGACGATCTTGGTCTCTGGGGAGCCGCCATGGTTATCGGCGAGCACGTTGGGATAACACTTTTTAATATATTTCGTTTTTAGTCGTACCTGGGGACGCGTTTGCAATATTATCTTTTTAATGAGTTTGTTTTTACGGATTCAGGTACGAGTAGAGATTTTGGGGCCGTAATCAATTTATGAAGCCGGAGAGATAATATATGGGGAGTGTTTGGAAATAAAGATAAAACCAGTAATGTTGTTATGAAATTGTTGCCTTCTTTCTGGTATCATTTTTAGTCTGCACAGAAAGTATTTTGGAAAGTTCTGCTCTTTTAATGCCAGTCAATCAAACTTTCCATAAATATTCATATTTTGTAAATATTCCTTTATTTAAATCACTTGGCTCGTTTTGGTCGACATCTAAACAGAGAAATAGTTTCCAGAGGTATGTCTGATATTTCCTACGATTTTTCTAGTCGAACACCGACATTCGTATCCTATTATCGGTCGATGCCGTTATTGTTGCCGAAGTTTTGTTATGCATGCAACTAAAATATTATTTGTTAAATAATCGGCTTCCAGGAACTCTGTGGGAGCAAACACGTGCTTGACTTGCGATGGGAGCACCGAAGGGTGCAAGTTAGGTCGAACAAAGTCGCGCTGAGTCTCATTTTCAGCGGAAAAACTTGGCAAATCCCTTGATAATACTCTTAAATAGGCATTGAAAGCAACACAAAATTATAAATTTCATTAAATTGTTGTTGCTTTCAGCCTAGGATAAAAACAGAAGGTCTGATCAGAATATAACTATAACTATTATAAAACGTAGAGACGTTAAAATCCGCGTTTTTTAAAATAATATGATTCTAAAGAAAATAGAAGATAGTGCAGTTTATTGTTCCGATGCATTTAGCGAGTCGATTAGGGGATTTTGTCTTTGTATGGACCATCTGTGGTCCGCGTCTGCAAACAGTAATATTTTATGGCTTTTCTGTCTGGCTGCCCGGGCGGTTTATACGGTCTTAGCATTCTAAATTATTCTATTGCACTTTAACCGTCGTAGCGTTTCGTTTCTTCGTTAGACAGTTAATTGTTATGCAACGTTACGATCGAGACCACGGTCAATCGTTATGACTTACGCGTTCGTGCCACGTGGTTGTACGGTATACCAAATAAATACAATAAAATTATGTATTGTACCTGAAATGAAAATATATTCCGATCGAATACGTGGAAAGTTTGTAAATTATACGTGCAGAGCATACAGTAAAAAAATTCTATGATGCATCGAAAAATAAATAAAGAAAGAAAAGAAGTTGAATTGAATCGTGTTCCATTTGATTCAAAGTTTGAAATCAAAATTTTTGTCTCGCAGAAAATTGTACGATTTTGAATTTTCCGAGAAACCAGAAAGGCTTAATTCAACGGGCCCAAAGCAAGGGATCGTAGAATAAGAGCGCTGTATAAGAGTGAGATAGACTACTCGAGAAATACAGCTAAATATGAATACTACTCGTGGAAACTCCATTATCCGTGAGCGCGGTAAAATGTAGATTAGCAGCTGCTGGATTGTACGGTTGAAATGCAGCGCGGAAACCACTCCTGAGATCTCAGAATAAAAAGAAACGCCCACAGTGAGCTAAGAAGCATGAGAATTGTACTTCGAAATTGTGGAAAAATGTTTTATGGAGTAATGAGTAGGAATTCCAGCCCCAAATAGACAAGTTTTCTTTTCCTGGTCTAAGATAAAAAAAATGATAATGCATCGTGCTCACGGTTACACATGGCGCAATGGCTCGATCTTCGTTTTGGGGGATGGTTTTCCTATGAATAAGTTTAGCCATCCTAATCACCCGATCTTAATCTCGTCGAGTCTGGAAATCCTCTAAATTTGATTGCAAAATTGTAAATTGTACATACCATTGAAAATCAATCAGCTTTTGTCAAAAATATTTTTTTATACGATGAATAGTATATTACGTAAAATATGCAAAATAAAAAATATGTTCTTAACCTTCTTCCCATAGAAACACAAAACAGATTTCAATTCGAGTCTCGTGTTTCTATCCATCTTCTATTAAAATATGCGTTTACACACAGTTTACTGATTAGCAACACAAATCTGCAATAACCACGCGTAGAAACCCACTCGCGAAGGCAAATCACTATGGGTGAAGTGTACAATTTACATGTGGTGCGGGTATGGCCTGTTCGTTATGCAGTATTCTCCAAACAATCGCGTGACCCAAGTTCTACATTCTTGCAATCATCCTATCTCTATCATTCCGCTCGACGTCATTTAGAAGCTCTTCAAAATCTACGGACGATAAAATCACACTGACAGCTCAAACAATTTTCAGATTACTTTTTCGAAGGGATGGAAATTTGATTTTCGTAATGGAAGGGACAGAGTACGGAGGTTCAAGCTTTAGCCAAATTTAAAGAGAAGCATTCAGTACTTAAAAAATCGAAGGTGCATCAAAAATTGCGTAAAATATGTAAAATACAAAATAGGTTTTTATTTACAGTAAAAAGCGGGCTGTGTAACATTAATTTTCTTATTGCAAACATGCTTGTACCTTTCGTAGGAAGTGAAATACACAAATCACCAATCTTGTGGTTCGATCTAGTCTATGTTTATGTATGTTTGCATTAATCTAACGGTTCGTATAGTTAAATACGCGAAGATTTATGCATAGATCTAGCACAAGGATTGTTCGTGGTGTCCTATCGCGAGATCACCCGGATCTTTAAATTCGGATCCAATGGATTTTTCCACGCGAAGTCTGTAGCTTACACTGTGCCACTAGATATCGTTCAACTTGTTCGCCGAAGTATCGAGGAAAGTTGTCAACGCGACGAAACAACATCAGAAACTTTGGAAGATATCGGAAGATCGATTCGAAGATGTTCAGAAGCACTTGAAACATGGCCTGTTTATTTTGAAAACGACGCGAGGCCAAAAATGTAGAAACACAAATTAATTTTAATAACCATTACGCGTTGGTTTCAGCCAAAATGCTCGTTTCCGTGGCCTTTATTCAGAAAAAGCAATTTGCTTGAAAGAATTAAAGTTCAAAAAAGTCTAGTAAAATGGCCTCTGTTGCAACGTAGTCCCCATTCGGTAAAGAATTTAGCCAGCAAATTGAAACAACTCGTTCGTTTGATCGCATTATGCAACCGCCATTACTTTAAACATAAACTGCATTCGGAAATTCATGCGTCGGATTAATGCCGCGGCGGCATAATTCCTTTCGGTTTTCGTGTTTGAGTTTCTTCCCGTTCCCGAGTGTAACGTTGGAGAAGTTTTATATTTCCAGTAGTTTCTCATTTAGATTTGTACCCGTAACGCTTTTTAACGAGTTACCGGGAGATAAATTACGCGCACTGGATTTTATATCGCAATCGTAATACATCGGGTCGCGCTTTGAAATTATTAATTATTCTCGTTCGTGTCGTTTTTAATTGCACGCGAACAATGGGACGAAGAACGGAGAAGGGGGGAGGGGGCGAATCTTTTCGAAATTAAAGCGTACGTCGCGACAGGCGTGTTTCGTTTCCTTTGAAGCATTTTCGTTTTTGTATTTTAAAATCAGCTTCAGTCGTCGATGCTTTTAAATGCAGTCTAATGTAAACCACGCTCGATATATTTACACGTGTTTCTTTGAACTCACTAATTTCACGAATTTGTCTTCTCTTTGTATAATGTTCAAAACGTGAAAATGTGTTTTCGGTGTTCTTGCTCTTGTCGTCATCGAACGTTCAAAGAGCTCACGTTTCGTCGCTACAATGGACGAAAATATCAAAATATGGCGAACCGTTTCGCCAGTGCTTCGCGAGCTGTAATTATTTCCGCGCAATTTACCTGCAGGCTGCTTGCAACGCACGGACGAAAGTACAAGTTTAAATCAATTATACGGGAAAATTACTTGCGACGATAATTCAGGCGTTACTCGAACCAAAGTTCGGTCGCCATTATCGACTTTGCAGCGCATAGTTGTATAATTGTTGAACGTCGTTCGCGGATTTTCTATGCCCGACGTCGCAGTTTCTATTACCATATGTATACGCGGTTCGATCGCGAGAGCAAGTCTCGAGTTTCTGAAAATGACTTTCACTTCCTTCATCCGGCTGCCGCCATCTTACTTTGCTCGTAGAGTCGTGGATCGGAGTAACCGGAACAAAGGATCTCGTCGTTTTGTTTTCGTCGAACGATCGACGCCTTTTACGATCTACATTTGATTCTTATTCACGCAAGATGGTATTTTTCTCGCTGTGAAACGATACAGGGTGGTTCGAAACTGTTGTAATTTTCAATCGGTTCTGATAAAAGAATCACTTTCAAACAACAATTTTCAAACTCACAGATCGGCCTCTGATGTCGATACAATAAAATTTAATAAAATTCCATCTATCTTCACATTGAACCGCGGGGGAAAGCTCAAAACAACGCAGTTTGTTCCACGCGAAAATTAATTTGTCGGTCATATTTGCTTATACATAACTTCAACTTTTTTTGATAAAAATGATACGAGATCTTGTACGAAACGAAGATCTTCGATCGTTAAAAACGAAATATTTAATGACATTTTCATTCTTGCAAAGCAATAATAGAAATAAACATAGATCGCTTCGATATTATCCAATAAGCAGAGAAGTCCTCTCCAAAGATTCTATCAGAATGTAAATAAAAAATAATTTTTCTTGGCCTCCTCCCCTCTCCACGAGCTTAATCTTCTCGCCATTGCTCCTCGGTCCGCGAAGCTCGCCGTTTTTGAAAGAGTTTGCTGATCCTTGGTTTATCGGATAAAGCGGGCGAAATCCTTTCTTGAAATTAAATGGAAAAAATGATTTCATTGGTGGAAGTAAGGAGGTAAAATCCTCGCGCGGGGGAGGCATCTTTCACGGACATCCGTTTTGTTTTCCCCGAAAACGTCGGATCGTCGGTCGATGGTGGAAACACGTCTTCCCCGCTGTTTGCGCGTACTCTCGAGAAAGCTGCTGGGTAAATAATTCAAGTCGCGAATACCCGGAATAAAGGAGAGCCTTGGATATCCATCCGTCGACGAAACGTTTGAAACCTCTCGAGTGCCTTTTCTTACAGTTCGTTGGTCCGACTTCCCCATCACGTACGCTCGTTTTTATTCCCCGCGGATGTAAGAGGGGGTTGGGGGGGGGGGGGTTGCGTGATCGACCGCAAATTCTCAATTAAGTTCTGACTCTCGTTAACCGGGCAGGATGTTACGCCGAAGCATCGACCTTTTACCGATATTTATATCTATATTGACGAAAAACTCGATTCCGTGTACACGGCTGCTGAATTTCCGCCGGTCTAAATTAGTTTTCACCCAATTTCTCAATTTCCGCGAAACGCGGGTTCTCCTCGTTCCAGCGCGCGTGGACAATCTTCTCGCAGGACGAGGAGGAAGTAATCTGGACTTTGTTTAACGAGAATTAATAAATTAACAATTTTCCTGCGAAGGGTTGGATCTTGGGCGGTCGTGGAATCGACCGAGTTTGCTTTTCCTATTTTTCTCTGGGAAGTAGTTTCTGAGATAGTTTCAGAATTTGTGTAGAAACATTAACATTGCATGAGATTAGATTCTCGTTTTGCCCGAAAGATTCTCAAGTAAAATTCTACGGTCAGCAACTTTGCAATTCTCACTTTGGCGCTATATAATTTTGTGTATTTGGTTTCGTCAGCAACTTCAGTGAACCAAACACATAATATCACATAAATTTCAGTCTAACGATGATTAATAAGACTCGACAGAAACAGAATTATGAATTGTACAAAATTATATACCTGATTGCAACCAGGAGATTAAGGAGATTAATTACCAGAAAAAGAGAATCCATAAGCAGTGTGAATAATAACTGGTTCTCTGTTGCAAACGAGTGCTTCAAACGTTACAACCATAATCAGGATGGCGTCTAGATATTTAAGTCAGGAAAATAATTAGTTCAGAAGATCAGTTACAAAGATGATTAATACGATGGCACGTTAAGATCGCTTATTAAATCTAATGGCCCATATTGTCAAGTTAAATATTATAGTTTGGGCCGTGATATAATTTCCTAGTGTAAATCTCACGAAATTATATCCTCAAATAGCTAATTTAGAAATAATATTAACATTAATATTACGCTAAACAGAAATGCAGCAGCTTCCATATTATGAAAAGCTTATCACATATATGAGAATAGATAATATTTCCGCGTATTAAGATAATTTGAAGACGTCGTGTGTTATTTACAATTGCAAATTAACGAATTAGCTTTTAAAATTTGTTCGAAGGAATCAATTTAGTATGTTATTCGTGCAAGCGTCGTAGTATACATATCAGTCTTTATAATTAAGCAAGAAGTGTTTTCTCGCTGGCTTTCAGAATAACGGCGAAGGTAAGAGATGCATATTCATGATAGTATGCACGATGAATTTAAAGCAGAGTATAACGTAGCCACTGCCGCAACAAATATTTTTAAATTTTATGCCCCGGCATTATTAAATATTTCAACTCGCTTTGAACTACCAAAAATACGAAAATTATTCGATATTTCGACGAGATTGGCCGAATTTCAAATAAAATTTTAGCGTTGCTCAAAATTATAATTATTAAAACTTTTTTGAATATCAAAAAAGACCCTCATCGTCATTTTCATTATATTCCTGTGCTATTACGGTGACTGGCAAATATCATTAAGAGACTATTAAATCGTTATACTTCGTTGGAGACAGCATTTTCGAATTATCCCAAAACATTTACGATTCGCCATTAACGCCGAAAGTTCACGTTTATTATTGGACAGCCGCGATTCATAATACATGACGCAGAGGCTTAGCGAATCAGTTTATTGTTCACTAAATTAAAGTAGAACGTAGACAGTAGAAAGCAGAATGCACGCCCAACACAGATGTTCATTCAGCCTTGCATTATTAAACGATCCTCTGAAAAGCCTTGATCGCCTTAGTGGAACAACAATTCGGTGATATTAGACATTGAAAACGAAATCTACTAGTCCTTGGACAGATCCGCGTGTGATTTGCATTTTTTTACAATTTTTTATTAGAATCTACGAACGAGCCCAGTTCGGTAGTTGCAGCGTCAAAACGGTTAGCGTACTATTATTCGACATCCTCTTATGCATCATGCTAGTTCGACTAATGGAAGGTCCCCCACGATCCATGCTACACATGTTATTTCTCTGCTCAACAGCTATCAATGAATCACTCAGGTGACTATGTGTTCCGTTTCTCCTGGAAACGAATTCCTATTAAATTAAAGTATAACTAGAAACCACTTGTGTCGAGGCCGTATTTATGGTTTTGCACGCTGCGTCTCATGCGACCCGGTTGCTCTTTCGGCGCAATCCCGTCTCCAAACACGCCCTCTGAATCCATTCTACCGGTGAACTTTCACGCTCGGCGAACATTGATTCTACGGGGAATTACGATTTCCCGGTCTTCCCTGAAATTCCTTTGCATTCGATTAATGTACCAGCATATGCCACAAATTTGTCGCAATCTGGTAGAGTTCTGGTAGGATTCAGATTCGTTCAGACCAAATCTGATTTGGGCAAATGTTTCCGAATCTGCATATTGTCACGCTTGGCTTTTTCGTTAGAACTTTAACAAATCTGTTGAAACGGTCAAATTTGATGGTATTACACTTTATAATATTTCGGAATTAAATGTTTAGTGATTCGTGAGAAACGTAAAATATATGGTAAACATTTCTATTAGTTACCTATGATATTACGAAATTATAAAGACGAAAGTATTGATCGTTTAGAGTGTCGTAATTCGTTTAATATTTCTCGTTAATTATTGTACGATTTTTGTATTCGTAGAGTTTTGTGTGACAAATTGACTGCAAGAGGTGTTGTGATTTATTAGCGAAAAATTTCTGATGGGAGTTAAAAAAACACATTTCATACTAGAATGTCCCGTTAAAAGAAGGTCTCGGTTCCCCGCAACTGTTTTGCAAGTGGAATATTTTGAATTTCGTGCGCGTCCCGTGCGAAACTGATGCCTGGAGCGAGCTATGATGCGATGCACACGTCCCCAATTTGGAAAAATCGTGTCGCGATGACGTAATTCGGCTTTGACCGAAGTTTTGGCGTTCTCGTGAATTTTTTAAGAGCGTTCTCTGTATATCGGGCGTAGAACAAAATTTCAAATTTCCCGAAGCCTGATTGGAATTTTAAAACTTTCCGCTCGTGTGCAGATAAATCGAGAATATCAAGATACAACACTGGGTTTGGTAAAAAGAATACTTATTTCCTAATTCTGGAAACCAGACGTTTTTGCCAATGATTTATTTTTCGGTCATTTGTGATCCATATAAAGATATTGTGGAAACAGAGGATGACTACGTCTTGGAACTTACATGTATAATTAATATGTAGCTATCTGTGAATGGGGTAAAAAACATTCCACGATCCAAAATCTACGCTGTGGAAAATGTTCTTGATAGAATCGACGTGCTTCGCATTGATTTCCATTGGCAAGGCCATACGTGAAACGCATGTCGGTCATTTCAATAGAACTGTACATACGTGACCATTTTGCTGCCTTTACAACCACACTAAACTCTCGAGATCGAAGTACAGACCCGTGAATTTAGATTATTAACAAGTCCTACAGTCAATATTATTTCAAAACATTACAAAAACAATTGAAATACATTGCAGGCTTACTTTGTTAAAATCTTTTCAGTCTTAATATCGTGTTCCTTTATCTTTATCTTATATTCATTTACAAATTTCATTAGTCCTGACCATTTGTCTCATATACAATAATGTTAATACGATTTTCTGAAGTAAAAATTATTTTATTCTAATTTAACTTGCATTATCTATTTCCCACACGAATAGAGTTCGATATTACAACGTCGAGTCTAAAAAGACCTAATTTTCGCCGTTCCAGGGTTAAGATATTCCCGCGGATTCCTAAAACGCTCGTAAACAAAAAGGTATTTATATCTCGGAAGGGAAGAGTTTCTGGATCCGTGTTGACATGACCTTTTTCCATCTTTAGAAAGAGTAGAACACAGCACCAAAGTTGGACCACCTATTTCTGCG
Source organism: Colletes latitarsis (assembly GCF_051014445.1). Classification (NCBI taxonomy): domain Eukaryota; kingdom Metazoa; phylum Arthropoda; class Insecta; order Hymenoptera; family Colletidae; genus Colletes; species Colletes latitarsis. Next base: position 17,938,287 of record NC_135135.1, on the reverse strand, counting down.
TTGCCCTGTATAATTCAAAGCAAGAGAGTTCTGAGCGGCAGAAATGGAGTCCAGCCCCCGAGCGTCCACTTTCTCGCGAATGGTCCGTCGTTTAAGGGTTAACGACTTAAGAGATTTACGGGAGAGGGCCCTGAGAATCCTACCGAGCATGATCAATTTAGACCCCCCGTAACGAAGAACGGTTGTTCCATTCGTGACAAAAATCCTTGCCTAGATAGTCCTTCGATCGTTCGAGGCGAACATTTACTTCGATTGGTGCTACAAAATTCTTCCTTCTTTTCAACCTTTCGGTATACCACGATTCTATTTGTCAAATTTCACAATGATTAGGCTGCACTCGTCAGTGTTAAAAAAAATTCTGAAGTTTTATTTTTGGTTTATAGTAGTGTTTCAATTAAAAAAGCCTCCAGTAGCCAAGCACACTTTTCTAAACTCTGTTTTTATCTGATCGAAGTCGATGTTTTCAGGTTAGTCTCGATGTTTAGATTCGCGTATTTGATCTACCGGATTCTTTATTTAAAAAGTTCGACGAATAGCTTTCTTTACTCGTGTTGAATTACTTTTGTTGATTCAGGAACTTCTTACGAGGAAACAAATTTTTCTAACTCTCTTAGAATCTAGATTAGGCCAAAAGAGAGGGCGTTTGAGAACGTTCGTGCCTAGTTATCAAACAACGAACGAAAGGGTCGTCTCAGTTTCGAAAAATGAATTTTATCGTTAATAAATTGCACGTGAAAAAATTGAAACGATCCACCGTCGTCTCGCGATATTTTCGGGAGGATGGTGGATTTCGCGTTTAATTCGAGGGAGGTAAAAATGGGATTGAATAGGTAGAAAGAAAAGAGGAAGCAACACATTTTCACGGCGAAAACATTCAGACAAGAACCGACGGCGCGGAAGGAAACTGATTTTCCTCGGTCTGTCTACGTGAAAGGACCGGCGGAAATTGTGAAGAAAGCATAAATCCGACAGTCCCTCCTACAACGTGTATCGCGAGACGAGGGTGCACTCTTCTCTGGTAGCTCCTGAAGCTTTTTACACCGTCGAAATAAAAATGGTTCTCGATCCGACTCGATTTTCCCGCGCTGTCATCAGCGCGTTCGATGATATCGATCGGAAAATTGATATCACTTTGTTTAAGTTCTTTCGTCCCACCGAAAATTTCCCTGTATCCTTAAATCGCATGATTTTTACGTAAGGTTTGGAAATCGATATTATTCAGTCGTGTTGCTTCGAGACTTTATTTTCAGTTTTACTTTATTTTAAGGAATAAAATTGTGTATATGTGTTATTTTTTGTCTCTTCCGATTATTTATTGTGTTTTCTGAAATCCGCGATCGACGACCCGGAAACAAAAGTCGCCGTCTTGTACGGGAAGTCAGCGATGGGTGGAAAACCAAGATAATCTCGTTAAGCGATTCTGTACGTCGTTCCATGCTGTTGTAACAGCTTTCGAAATAAAGCTCTCTGGAAACACCAACATCTGTTATAATTTCTCGTATAATTTTGTTAGCATAAGATCTGGGACCAGGGTTCGTCGAACTGCTCAAAGGAAGCGGTCAAATATAATTTATGTTGTTCCTTAACGTTCCTGGCCCTCTTAAAAGTTACAAAATTATAAAAATATTTATAAGTTTGATCGACTATTCAGGGAGTTTTTTTAAACGAAGCTTTACCAAGAGTAAACGATTTTTGAAACGAGTTCCTTCGTATTACGATTTCTGATATTTAATAAAATTTCTTTACCTTTCCAGAGTCCTGTGTTACTTTATAAATATAAATTTCTTTCCTGGAACTCCATATAAAATAACGAGCGAATTAAAACTGTCTCCAGTGTCCATTAAAATTTTCAGAATATTTCTCTATGTTTCTTTATCCTCGAACGTTCCAAGTATAAGTCGTCTCTATTTTTTTAATCCACCAACGACATTTTCCGACTATTTATTTCTGGTAAATCTTTTAATCGGACGATTCGAGGTTGATGGACATGGTTGTTTGACCGAAAGTTTCCCCAACGTAAGCGCAGTTGTTCACGCGTTTGTTCGGCGTCGCTGGATCGCCTAATTTCGAGCTAAACTCCGTAACAAATTGCAACGTAGCAATGTCTGGAAAGTCAGACGTATGCCGGTCATTTAGCAGCGAGGTTTTAAGCGGCAAGTAAATTTGACGCACCTGTCGGAATAACGACACTTGTCCCTACGATCGCGTAAATTTACGACCGTGTTTCAGGTGAACTACAAAGTCAAGAGCCCGTCGTTGTGCTTTATTACGAGACTTATTTAACGTCCGTTTCCGGCAGCGTCGCTCGAGATAAATCCTGGCAACAATTTAACTGCCCCTCTTGATGGATCGATTCGAATAAAAGAACCGCGTCGACGATTATGAGAGCTCTAGAGACTCCGTCGCGAAATAATGCAACTTTTTCCAACGCCATACGGGTTCGAGTTAATTAATTTTTTGGGGGTAACTTCTCTCCAAACGTGGCCAACGACCGCATCGAGGTTTATCGTCGGAACTTCACAAAGTACGTTCGTTTCAAACGCATCACAAATATTTTTCGCTCAAACAGCCGCGATTTACGCCTTTTACAAGCTCGTACCGAAAACAAACTTTGTCGTGTTCCGCGTCGAATCGCTAAAATCGCCCGGCTAGCAACTTTCCGTTAACAAAGTTAAGGCTTCTATAAACATGGAGCCACGTGTTGACAAAACGAATTCATCGCGGAGAGTTACCAGCGAGTAATTGGAAACTGTTTATCTTAGCACTGTCCAAAACCGAAGTCACTTTTCCAATAGAACGATGGACACGATGTCGTTTCGTTATTTCGATTAAAAATCGGTATACACTGGACGAAAACGAATTTTACGTAGCTATTTTCATAAAAATGAAATAACAAATAATTTATTTCGTCGATTGGCAAACGAATCCTTCGATTGGAAATACGTTGATTAATTTTCCACGCGAAATGCTTCGCGAAATAGGGTTTTCGAGTAAATCCGAAAATTAGTTTCGAAATAATTCTGTTTCGGAAATTTTTCAAAAGTCCGTATAAATTTATTATCGAAGATCAGTATGAAAGGAATATTGATGAGTTTTCATCGTATTTAAGAGGAGATAAATCAGCTATGGAGACGAATGGCAAAGACTGTATTTCGCCAGTCAAAAATTAATGCAAACGACCGATAATTACGAAAATTTCGTTCTGCTTTGGTCGACGAATCCCCGCAAAACACGTTTCCACGCGTATTGGAAACTTTCGTCAAAGTCGAATTTAATGGATTTTCGCGTGCACGCGTTTCTAAAAATATGCGACCGAGTATTGCGAGCATGTTGCAACGGATACGCACAGCATTTAATTACGGGATTTTACTTTCACGACGCGATATCCCGTTTGATTTTTCGAGTAGTTCGTGAAAATGAGTGGTATTCTATTTGTTAACGATCCGCCATCGATTTATCGATCTCGCTGGCTACCCTTTGATTATTCGTTTCGACATTCTATTCATTCGTGAGTTCATATGCATATAAAAATGCTGCTTTCATCCCGATATTCAGGGCATAAATTCTACTCTGCGTATTCCTTTGTTTTTACTGTGTAACAATTGGAGTTTTCGCCGAAGTTCGACTTTCTGTTACGCGTTATACAAATTGCATTCTCGCGAGAATTCAATCAACAATTATTTCTGTTTTTCTTTACACGTGCAACATGTAATTTCTAACACTGTGTTTAATAATTCCTCTTTTCTTTGGCACGGTGTAATAGTTCAAAGTTTACTTTTTAAAACTTTGATGTCAATACATAAGATCGACGAAAATCAATTTCTCTTCTTCGAGACTATCGAAAACAACATTTTCAACAGTGAAATGTTAACTTTATACGTACATAAATTACGCGTACACTTGATATTATGCAACGTTCAAGTCGAAGGTCTCTCGTACCCTCGTTTATCACCAACGATACTTTTAATCATTTATCAAATACAACGCTGCAAGTACTAACGAGGTTGGCTTTTACAACAATCGCTACTTCGTCTTCGTAAAATTGTGTAATTATACTGGCACGATGTTTCTTTCGGTCGTAACAATATTGATAAATTGGCTCGCGCCGGTGATCTTCTGGATCTAATTGAAAGCGCGCCGTTTCTAAGGGATCGCCACGGATCTTATCTCGCAACGAGGGAACATGTGGCCGGGGGCGTACGAAATGAAAGAAAATTTTTAACTGAAAAGCGCACGGAAGATTTTCTTCATCACGGTAGATTACCGCGACCCATAGAAGCATCTGCCTTTTCGGGTGGTTCGAATGAACGTGATAGGAATTGAAATAGCTATTTACGGCGAGGTTAACCAACAGGTCGATCACGTGTTTCTCTTTGAGCGAATCTGGGACGAGACGACGGTAATGTTGTCACGACGAATCTCATTCACGTACAGCGCTGTGAATAATTATAAACCGAACCCGTATTTTTACATTCTTCGTAACTTCGAAACGAACGGCTTCGTTCGAAAGCGGAGCAACTCCATGTTTGGACAAAATTTATAGATCATTTAGTGTCAACTTGTTATTCGAGTAATTAAAATTTGGATTACACAGGGTGTTCGACCACCCCTGGGAAACATTTTATTGGAGGATTCTAAAGGCCAGAATAAGACGAAAATCATGAATACTAATTTGTTGATGGAGGCTCCGTTAAAAAGATATTAACAATTAAATTCAAAAATTTTAAATCGTTCTGGAAAAATTATTTTTGGTTGCAGGGGTCAATTATAAGCATATCCCTGAAATCCTACCCACTTTCGAGAAAAAAAATCGGGTAGGTGTTGAAATTTTTTGGCAGAAAAAAAAAATTTTTCAAATCGTTTTAAAAAAATTTTTTTCGTTTCTAAGAGACGATCGCAATCATTTTTGGTCATTACGCATACCCCCGAAATCTTACGCATTTTCGAGAAAAAAATTCCTTACCGAAAATATAATTTCTGGTCAGAAATGTCTGCCCGAATTTTCATGGGAATCTTTAAAACGTCATAACTTCTGAACGGATTGGACGATTTTAATGTTTAAAAAAGCAAACTACGCGTATTTTGGTGGAGAATATGTAGAAATCGCAAAAATATACGAAAAGTTGGTCCTTGACCCCCTAAAATAAGAAAAACCTCATTAAAATGGTCCAATTTTCAAACAGCCATAACTCCTACAATAGTGAATATATTTCAATGAAACTTTTTGCTAAAGTAGAGCTCATGGGTACCTACAAAAAAGTATTAGACAACTTTTCTGTAGGGCGTCAAATAAAATTACTAAAAATAAAAAACGAATTTTTAAGAAAAATCGACAGGGGGTAATCGACAGGTGCCTAAATTTTTCGACGAAAAAAAAAAATTTCAAATCGTTCAGGAAAAAATATTTTCAGTTGCGGGGGTCAATTACAATAATTTTTGGCGAATAGACCTACCCCCGAAATCCTACCCACTTTCAAGAAAAAAATTCAGTACGGGCGGAACTTTAAACGTTAATAACTTCTTAACGAAATCTCCATTAATAAATTAGTATTCTTGATTTTCATCTTATTTTGGCCTCTAGAATCTCCCATTAAAATTTTTCCCAGGGTTGGCCGAACACCCTGTATATATATTTAATTTTTTATTTTGAAAGTGGTGTAAGTCCAATTATTCATTGGTTATTAGATCTAGGTTTTACACTTATTTTGAGACTTGCTTGAACGAAAGGTCCGAGTAGGTATTTTATTTTGCCAAAAAATTCGACCAAGTCTCTACGTAATGTATGGTCGACGGTTAGGTAGCTTCTTAAAACCGCGAGGGCCATTTTTTTTTATGTGGGTCTTGCGGAGCCCAGGATGGAACGTGTTCCGTGATAATTAGCGTGAAACGGGGTAGTCTGGTAGAATAATTAAGGTGTACATCGGTCTCTCTTGTTCCCTGGCGCACGTATTCCCTCGTTGTTATCCCACAAATCTCATTGGCATGCGAGCGATCGGTTATTACTTCCGAAATTAGCATAGCAAATGCGACGTGTTTTCGAATTTCGCGGCGGCATAAATTCGTATTAGCGAACGGATAGATTAATAAACAATTACACGAACAGGCGCCGCGCATTACGAACGAATAGACACGCAGATAAATATTCCAAAATTTCGACTGGAAACGTGTAACAATAAGGGCGGACTGTGTGTCAGCCATGTGTCGATAACATAATCTGATTGATGTCGACGCATTAGTCGTTGTCACGTAACACTATGAGATTTCATAACCGGCTGTTAGGCGTCTGGTGGTTTTGTTTTCCACCATTAATCAATTTATTATATAATCGTTAATTCCTCTTCGCGATCAATCTCTCATATTTTCATTAATATTCAAGATATCTCGGAAAATTCGACGATCTTTCCACCTGGAAAATACGTAGCGTACGCGGATAATTATCGCTCTTTTTTTTACTGGAGAAATATACTAAGGATGGAATAGTTTCTGAATTTATCGAAGAATTAAGCAAAATTAAATCTGTTTTTTTTTTAGTACAATTTGAAGTTATGAACAATTCGTAGAAATACTGATACAGAAACGATCGTGACGAATAATGTTAGAATTAAGTCGGGACAGATGTTAACTAAATTTAAAAAGTATGTAAAACGCGCGAACGTAAATACGGAAGTGCGGTGAAGTGATCGTCGAGTGAGCCGGAAGTAAGTAGAGCGAGCCACCTGTTGATGACTCTTGGCGCGGGAGTTTAAATATGTGCGAAGAGAAGCTGTCACTGTTTGAACGTTCAAAGCAGTGGTTACCAACCTGTGGATCGGTTATTCTTAGTTGCAATTATATTTGTAAAAAATTCCCTCGCGAAGATTCTCTGCATTCAACTTTTGCTGAACGAAAGGAAGGAAATATTTACAAGATATTAAAAGACCCACTGTGTTCACTGTGGCGTGAGTTTGGCTTTTAGTAAACACTGCGAATTTTAAAGCTTAAATTACGAAAAACATTGAGAAACACTGATCTGGAAGGAACACTTAATTATTTCTGTTGACTCTGATTTTATGTTGTTCCAAGATGGTATCGTCAGAGTGTAATTATTTATCTTCTAGATTTGTGGTGGCAATTATTAAGCACTGAATTGTTGCGTTTAATTTTTTAATTTTATTTATTCTATTGACTTTAATTGAGAACGATGTTTGCAGATATCTTGCGCCATAACAATGCATTCATCAAGAAATTCTGGTCGGGCGTACGGGGAAAGTTTTCTGGCACAGTGCGTGCATTTTTTTCGTTAATTTGCTCGTAATTAAGTTCGTCGGTGAAGCCATTTTATCGGCAACGCCCGGTGTGCTCGCGCGAAAACTAATTCAGAATACACGGCGGTATATATTCCAGAGAATGTTATTTATATTTATACCTGAAATTTTGTCGGAGCTACTACCGAAGATATAAGATTCTGAATATCGGGAGAGTTATACGCGACGTCGACGAGTGATTTATTCCTGAATGCGTAATTTTTCAACGAAAGAGGAAAACAGTAAGGAAACAACAACGGAAAGCGACGATAAAGTAAATGGCCCATTACACGAAGACATAGGAGAACCACGATTTAGAAAACAAGAATACTTTATTGACGCGTTGCAAGAAATTACACCGAGCACGAATCATCGTTGGTCGTTTTAGTTATCCAATTCGATCCATTTTTATGCGCAACACAAAACATAAAATATACTGTTAACAGTATTTACCTTTTTGCTATAGATTCAGCAAAAAATCTTCAATCTCCCACTGTCGCTTCTCCCTTCGAGCTTTTATTTTGCAAATGCCACGGTTAACATAAAACGAAGTTTATTTCGAACAGAACAGAAGGGGTAATAGATCAGCTATCAAAGCTTTTGATCGACTAAATTTCTCGAGCAAAAACAGCGCTGCCACTTAAAGGGAATCTGCCTGTAGACGCTCGCGGAGGGAAAAAAGGTACGCTTTACAAGATTAATCAACTCCTGAGTGGTATCGTTTCCGACATTCTCAGGGAACCCGGGTACTCGTTTCGTCGGTTTATCCGGCTTTCCCGGTATATACGAGCACGTGAATCGCCTGGATGCACCTCGTCTCGCCGAACATCACCCTCGAAACCGGCCTGGCTACCTATGCACGCGAAACGATCCTACGCGAGGCCGATAAAACAAGTCGTGTCGATCGACGATAACGATAAGATGGCGGCGCACACGCGCTATGATTTATTTCGGTTCGCTCGTAAATTCTGCCCTGTGTATCGTTCCATTCACTCGCGGCGACAGGGTGTAAAACAGGACCGGATCAATGCCAACCGATGCCCTAAGCGCCATCAAACGATCCACCCTCGCTTAGGAATCTTCCACCATCCGGTTTACGATTCGATCGTTTGCCGGTGATTTTGGATTTGTTTGGTAAGATCATTTGAAAAGTGGAAGCTGTCAGAAAGATTCGATGGAACACCTTGGAAACTATAATACTCGAACGTCATTCATAGTTTAATACTAGCGATCGAGTGTTGATTATGAATAGAATTAAATATTTCATGTGTGTTATGTAATAGATTTTAATTGCTCTACTGACGAGATAATTTTACATAATCGATTCAGTCCTGATGTACAGGCAACCATTCAGAGTGGCCACTGAGACCTTTTCTCGTAAAATTAGAAAGGGCATTCTTAAAAGTGAGACATAATTAATCATATCTCATAGCTCTCATAACTCTTATTGTATCTTTTAACTTCGTTCGACGTATTAGACGCTAGAAACTCGATTTAAGTAGGATCACAGACTAAAGATCGTATTGATTCGTAATAGATTTTCCCTGTATTTTGATGGGGAGGAATTGCTCAGCCAGGGTGCAGTTTTAGCCGAAGAAGGGTTAATTTACCAACCCTTAGATCGCCAAAGAAACTCTGAATTTACAGAAAAGTAAAGTTCGATCAAAACGTCTTAAACGTTGTGTATTTTAACGACAGTCGGATTGCAAAAATAAAAAATCCACGCGTCGAGGAACGGTTTAGGTGTAAAAGTTTGTCCGCGCGCCGATGGCATAATCCCTGGACAGCGGCTGGGAATCGGTGCCAAGGCTCGCATAAATTTGCGGAATGGAGAGGGTCTAGAAGAAGTCGTTTCCTCGACGGTCTCGTTGCCTGGCTGTCCTTCTTCCATTTGTTCTTTCCAACGGCGGAGCTTCCGGCGCGACTCCTCGCATCCACGAAGCATAATTTATCTCCTCGTCGCGGTTCGCGCGTTGTTTCGTTGCACCGTCCATCGAATTTTCATGAGACCTTCGTTATCTCGACGCGCGTTTATTTAGACACTCGATTGCTTAGCGCGGATTTATGCTCCTCGAATGGGCACCAAACGCCTCTAACGCTAAATTTACTGGGACATTGACTGCTCGTATATTCAGCGAAATCCGCCATGTTGTGACTTTTCTTTTAATTATGATCCACGCGGTTGCGTGTTAATAGTTCTTTACGAATCTTCGCTTTAATAAAAGTTTATGATTTCAACGATGAAACAAGAGGAGAATCAAGAATATCAACTTGTTCATTGAGGCTTCGTTAAAAAGTTATTAGAAAATTAAATTAAAAAATTTCAAATCGTTCACGGAAAAATTATTTTTTGTTGCGGAGGTCAATTACAATTATTTTTGGTGAATAGACATACTCCCGAAATCCTACTCACTTTCAAGAAAAAAATTCGAGTAGGAGCTAAATAAATAGCGAGATAAATGGGACCATCTTTTTTTTTATCGAAAGAACAATTTACGCCAAGCTTCAGATTTTATTTACACAATTTACGTTATCGATTTTTTTAAAAACATATTTGACGCGATTGTTTGGGGATGAGGATGGTCGCATTAGAGTCGAAGAGAATCTGGGTAAACGTATACACGATTTGGATGGTTATAGCGAGCGGAAAGTTAGTGGGAAATCAGTTGGTCGTTAAAGAAAACCGTTTAGAGGAGACACGGAGAGGAAGAAACGCAAATTGCTTGCCTCGTTGGGTACCGTGGACGAATAAAAAGCTCGATTACGGGTGATTTTTATTCGCGGTTCCCGGGCAAACGGTTTTTGAAACGCGCGTACGTCCCGCGTGGCCGTTTACACGTTCGTCAATTACGAATATCAAGGGCGATAAGTTCCTATTGGCGATCGACTATCCGGGGGATCAAACCATTACGGTAAATTGAGAACGCCGGGGCGTCGGTGTAATTTGAAAGGATCGATTTCGTTCGTTATCGCGCCGCTCGCGACCGTTAACGCGCGGGAAAAAGGACAGCTTAATTCAGTGTTGGATCTCGCAATTAGCATCATTAAACGCCCGTGCCCTTTTGCGTACACGCGTGTAATCATTCTCCGCGAGCATCGGGGGCATAAAACGAAACTCTCGGTCGGGATTTCGTATTTAAATCCGCGTTTCTGCAACGGATTACGCCCTGGTCAACACATTTTCAATAATAATCCTTATCCCTCGTAACGATGCTCTTTATTATACGCGTCTAATTGGGCCAGGGAAACGACAAAGCAAAAATTTGCTTGGCTCTGCTTTCAAATATTGTATATTCATTTATATTTCGATCGTACGGAAATTCATACGAGCTACAGCTAATTACTAATATTTTTTAAATACGCGATTTATAGTGGAGATTTGCCATGTATTAAAAAACTTTAGACTTCGACGCGTGTTCGATCGAATTATTCGCCTCGCACCCGTGAGTTTTTTTTCTTCTGGCAGTGGTCCATATTATTCTCGTTCCATTTTTTTTTTTTTTTCAACTTCCGGTGTACATCGATCCCCCGATGCACGTTATAACCCAATTCTGTCGCAAATTAGATTATGCAGTATAAAATGTACGGGAATATTCAGCGTATGCAAAATTTTACTTAGTCGAGAGATATTAAAATACAGTAATTCTCGTTTTCGAGCGACAAAGTCGCGAACGTCGGTTCGCCCGATAGTTCCAGCCATTCCGTTTCATAATTGGCGGAATAATCGTGCCCCGCGTCAACGTCACACCCTCGTAAATGTAAAGATCCGTTTCTAAAAATGATCTCCGTGATGAAAATATATAACTGCACGAGATATTGACAATTTTTTTACTTTGTGCTCTTTGTAAAATAAATTGCATATAGAAATCTAGTTTTTCTTTAATCCACGGCGGATTCGAACGGTTTTCGATCGCGTTTGGAGTGCAATGGCGGCCGTTAACTGTCGCGCGACGCGAATCCGTGTCATCAAGCGTACACCACGCCCGTTAAGAACACGGCGCTCAGAAACTTCTGGCCTCTTAATTTGCCGTATTACGCGAAGAACCGCGAGTGCAATTAGCTTTGTCTGTTCGGCTTTGAAATTCGCCAGGATGCAATCCTCGATTTCCTTTCGCGAGTTTCGAGCTTTGATGCGTTCCGCCAGGGAGGTGGGGGTCTTTATCTTTATCACGGGCATTATTTCCGCCATATTTTCATCCCCTCCTCCCCCGTTGATCTTTCCCTTTTTGTTCTTATTTCTCTCGGTTGCTTACCCTCCTTTCGCGTCCCGTGCATTTCGTTTGTCACTCTCGTCAAAGAACCGGTGGCCTTAACTCTCCGTCGCTTGAAATTGCGCGTCCTGGATTCTCGCGATGTCACCGACGAAGAAACACACCGTCTTTGTTCGCCCGCAGCCAGTGTTCTGGTTTCTTTTACACCTTTCTTCCCGTCCATCTGTTTCTGGGGTTCTTGTACCGCCTGCCACGCCTATCGGTCCTAATAGATCCTGTAATTGCCCTACACTCAACCTCATCGGGTTAGGTTTATCGCGTATCGAGACGTTCGATGATTCGGAGACCGCGAGAACGCGAACTTAATCTCTTGGTGGCTTTAAATTTGGTTGATTAAAGATGTCCTCGAAGCTTTTACTTAATTAATATTTATTTTTCTGTTTCAGGTATGTTGCGTGGAAGTGTGTCGAGGACCAAGGTGGACACGTGAGTTGATCTTGCAGTATAAATTACCATCAAATTACCACTAAATAATTTTTTATTTACTCGAACAGTCCACGAGTAGGATTTTATTAATTTTCTTGCGCGGGAATTAGTCGGTGCAGATTTGAAATCATCTCGTACGATTAAAAAATTACATTTGCGGTTGAGAATCGTGGAATTTGGATAGGAGAATCGACGGTTCGAATTAGCAAGGTGAACGCAACGTTGGCCCAACAAAGGGAAGAACGATCAATTCCCATCAAAGGGTAAGAATAACCAAGCGATCGTCGAAGATGTACCATTTGGACCGGTTACCAAGTTAAATTGAACCGTTTCATCGAAGGTCTGAGCAAAGTGTCAATTCCGGGCTTAGGTCGACGACGTCAATGTTGTTCCAATAGACCCTGGACCGTTTGTACGTGTAGCCAGGGAGAAACTTTGGTTGTGTATGCGTTCCTTACTTGGGTGTTGGATCGTAGGTAACTGGCATAACTGTCTCGATCGTAGTCCCTGGTAATCAAGGCTTTCGTGATCGCACACCTACACGGCCGTTTCCACGCGTGTGTGTGTGTCCGGTTTGCATCCGGAGTGTCGAAGTTACACCACGCCGCGGAGATTTAACGTCGTACATATTCGACGAGTTAAATGTCGTGTCTGTGAATTCCAACGAGACTCGCGATAATCTCGTCTGTAATCTTGCTCGACGTTTGTACTCGCGGACTGGCCAGGATTTTCAACGTGCACCGCGATGGATCTCGCTCGACAAAAGTGAAACGACGCTCTCGCGAACGGTAGTAGAACTTTCGTTCGCGATAAGAAACCTGTTAGAAATAGTACAGAAGCATCCACGACAAACGGTGAAATGATTTAGTAAACGAAACACGATATGCAACATCGCGTATTGGTATAATTTGCTGGGAATCTCCAGTTGGAAAACATTTTTTTAAAAATTGTTTTAATAGCGTAATTGTAAAGCAAGTTGCGTGATATTTATTCTACCGAGTAATCAAAGAACGAGCGCAATTTTTTCCGGGCAAAAAATTCGAGTTTGAAAACGTTCCACTTTGCCTTGTCGTTTTTGGTGAAATTTGAATTAAAATACAAATATGGGTGGCAATATACATTGTTAAAATAACGATAGGGGAAATTTTTTTGGGGCTAAATTTCTTGATCGGAACTTTCGAACTGTCCGATCGATTTATGGAATTTCCGATACCACGAAAATATGATCCGCGTGAAAGACAAAACGTAGAACGAACGGATGAAATTACCAGGAAGGAAATTATCGATAAATTTAGATTGCATCGCTTCGACGGAAGCTGTCGATCAGAAATCAGAAATGGTACGGTAGAACTACAATTATCGGGGTTAATAGCGGAACATGACTGTACGAATAAGGAAATTTTCGGATAATGGAAGAATCGGATAACTCAACCTCCGCGAAAACGATCGGTTTCTTGGCGCTGATTTTTCTACTTTTCTAAACAAGTTGCTCTTCCATACGAATAGCTCAGTGGACCAGTCTGTAATAAATTTTAATTTGTTCTTAAAGGGTAATGGAATTAACTATTGGTCCAATCAGCGAATGTGTGCACAATGTTTCGAAAGCGAGAAAGAATGTAAATGTTCAGAAGTAACGTAACCCATCGTTAAACCGAAATGTTGCTTCATTATAAGCCACTACACAGCAATATCTAAAATTGGCAACGTAACGGTTTAAGGAAAACAGGTCATCGTGGCTCGGAATACGGAGCGGATCAGCTATTCAAAGACGACTGACATAATGTTTTTCCATCCACGCTACATTTACTTTGACGTTTGAACGACGACTTTGTTCTAGGTATTTTCAGTTTCTTATTTAAACTTCGCGTTAAGGGGAAAACTTTCAGAAAAAAGACGAATTTCCCTCGCATTCTAAACATCACTCGCGAACATTCTTTATCGCTCCTTAGAATAATATTCTTGTGATTGATGATTGGCTTTTGCCACTCCTTTGTCTGCGAAATATATGTACGAAAATAAAGCAATTCGTCTAAAAAATAAATAAAGTGACCATTGAGAACTAGGTGAGAAATTTTGTTAAAACACGATCGATACTTTCTTCAACGAGCTTCCGGTTTAGTAAAATTGAATCCTCATTTTTTACGAAGTCTCGTGCCCGCTACATTCTATTAAATCCCGAGTATTAGGCGATGCATCACGATCAAGTATTCATTAAAAGCAAAAGTTAAAGGCAAACTCATGGGAAGTTTGAAAACTCTGGAACTTCTACTTCATCCATATTCCCCGATCGCCTGCAACCGCCGTGGAGCATTATGTAAGATGTTACACCGTCGGTTTTCAAGTTTACAGCAGCTTTAGCGTCTTTCATAGTCCCTGCTAATTCGTTGTAACTCGGGTCAGGATATAAATAATAAATCTCGTTAACGTCGTTCGTAAAAATATGCAGATTTGCGAGAATCGACCAATGAATCGACATACGAATCGATTTTGAATTCTTAAAGAGGTGAAATTTATTGTAAAACGATAAATTTTCACTTTTCGATTCACTTCTTCGATGCCACTCAATAGAACGACCTTATACTGCATCGTGTCGTTACAACGACGCGAATGATTTAATTAGTATCAGCTTGCTCGTTAATACACACTAGAGTTTTTCTTAAACAACTCGTATGAATCAAAGCGGAAATCTAGGTCATTACGATAGAGAACAAGGTTACGTTTCTTGGGTCAATCTTCTTCGAAGAGTTCAGAAGGTCAAATCTACCATCAAAACATTCGAAACGTCTAAATAAAATTTTATCGAATCAGAGAAAAATAATAAGAGTTACAGAGAAATCACAAACATTCAGATTTTGATCTTTTTAGAATTTATTTTTAAATTTAAATATCCACCATTGACAGAATAACTAATCAAATTTTGAAAAAGTGTAATATAAATTAAAACACGCACCGGGGCCGGGAAACGGGATAATAGTTGGTTAAAAATTTAGTGATTAAAAATGTTTTAACCGATAGTTTTTAATTTATGGTCGATCTTTGCCGACGAAAAGGAATTTAATCTTCGACGGACGCTTGCCATAGTAATCGAAGGAACTCCGATATTTTTCAAACGAGAACTTTGGCGGTGGCAGGCTTACGGTGTTTGGTGTTTTTTTACCCTTTTAACGGCACACTGTAGGCGTTTCCGACGTGGATGAATAGCGAGAGGCGGCCGCGCATAAACGGGGGGTTGCCAGGCACCAATTACACCCCCGTCGCGCTACGAATATCCATTTTTTAAGCATTAAAATTTCTTTTTAACCCTAACAAGACAAAAACGCTTCCTACGCCGCGTTTAACAGTTGCTCCTAAGTTTTCAGTCCGTCCAAACGAAGGATGTTTATTACAAATAAAGTCCCTAGTCGTTCGAACGATATACAGAATCACTACTGGACCACTTCGATAGGCACACAAAACTGGAATAATTAAGTTACAGTCCTGTACACACTTTCTTATCCTCTAAGGGACTCGTGCCTTAACCCCTTAACGTTCATATTTTTCCAAGAATGATCAGTTTTCTGTATTGGACTTGTTTCTAAGCTATATAAAAATGTGGTTTTTGTTAATTACAATGTCGTATCTAACGTATAATTTGAAGGAAAACAAGTATTGTTATCCCTTAAACCGTTAAATTAAACACAAATATCGTTTTTCAAAGCAGTCAAACATGAGCGTTAAGGGGTTAAAACTACCAATTTGAAAGTCATACAAATTTAATGTTCTCTCAATATCGAAATTAGTTTCCGTAATAGCCTCAGGTGTTTTCGAATAGCAGTACCTTTTGAATTACTAATAGAAAATATGTACAGTGTAGTTTTATATTCATAATTAGTTAAAACGAGTCTGCATTTAGTTTTCACTCTTCCAACGAAGTCCATAATGACAGAAAAAATGGTCGTTCGGAAGTTTCCGGGATTTCGGTGAAAGCGGGGGTCCGGGGTTGTTCCGCAGCTGTTCGACCTTTGACATTTATGAAAATCCTCCGCGGAGGAAGTTTCCTTAGGAAAACGGGGGGATCTCGGTCGTGTCTAGCGTAGACGCGTACTCGACTAATTTACAAGTAGTATCACGGTCCTTCGCCTCGAGTTTTCGCGAAGACGGGGACGAGTTGGCGAGCGAGTTTCTCGCGCGGCCGTTCGTGTTCAAGAAGGATCGGGGAATACGGGTTTTAAGGACCGCGCCAGGAGCGGAATATCTCGTCAAAAGTTGACCGGAAGCATCTTTGGATTTTCCGATGCTTCGTTTCAGCCATCGCGTTGCTGAAAGCGACTTAAAATCGGCTCACGGGCCTGGGCGAAAGTTAATCCCGTACCGTCGCTCGGGGTACTTTCGGAGGTGTAACGTTTGCTGGATGGTCGAGTAATTTCGTTCTCTTTCGCGTCTTGCCTAGTCCCGTTGCTTGTTCGGGCTTTGAAGACTCCTGCCACTCAATCTTCTCGTTGACGATTCTATTAAAATGTAGATGCTATCGATTGCAACTCTGCAACGTACAGCACGATCGTGTCAAAGGTTCTTGGCTGCAACGGGCTCTAATTAGATTAGGACAGAATAGAGTGCGTGTTGTCGCGAGATGGAAAAAATCATTCTTTCGAAATCTTTGGAAATCGACCGTCGACAAAGTGTGTACATTATTGACGAAAAAGAATATACAAAATAAAGTGTTGGAAATAAAATAAATAGGTGAAAAATTTACCCAAGCACTTCGAACGAGTCAACAAAACTATTGGAAACAAATAAAAAAAAAGCCTCTCGTGGTTCGACAGTATCCCCCAATCGACTGATAGATAATCGTTAGTGAAATATTAAAATTAAACTACTTAGAACCGTTCGATAACTTCGAAAACACGGAGTATTGCGCGAACTTTGGCAGAACAATGGCGGCTTGGTCCGCGTCGAATTTTTTTCCGCGCACGTCGCATACTTTATTGCAAATAACACATTGTCAGGCGGGGCTTTTGTTCCGTGGTCGTGATACATTCTGAAAAATGTCGACCACCCTGCTCTCAATAGTGGAGGAACAGACGAACGATGACCAATTTTTTGACAAAAATACCCCTCCCCCTCGTGATATCCACGGTGAAAACGAATTATCTTCTATATTTTAGCGGCGCCCCGATCCTCCGTTTTTCCGGGCGAATTATCCCAATAATCCAAACGATGATAAAAAGTTTTTTCCACGACGCTTCCTCCCTCATTTTCGCGGCAGGGGATGTTCTGATAGATGCGATCTACTCGTTCAACGCCGACGATTGTGTTATTGTACTCCGTCACTGCTGCAGGGTGGTTTCCCTATCCTCGTTTCTCGGTTTTCCGCGTCTTTCATTTCCATTATGCGTGCGGTAAAAAATAAACTATCGGTGCTTCTTGTCCGTCCACTCGACGATATTAATTTTTCAACCCCTCGGAAAATTCCTGGACTCGAAGTGTTCCTAAAGTCTCCCCTAATATTTCCATCGACGCTAGAATATTTCAGATGCTATCTAGAAAAACGATTCACTGTAAAATTGAAACAGATATGGCTGAAACTAGAATTCTACTATTATAAATTACCCATATATCGTGACCATATTTCGATCTGTGGTTGGACTAAAGTTTCAGTAACTGAGAATTACTAAGAACTAGAAAAATGATTTATTAAAATTTATTCCAGCAAGGGTACAGCTCTCTATGTAATGTTTATCCATTCGTAGAGAAGTTACGTCAAGGCTAAAATGTAAAGTACATTTTTGATTCGCGAACGAGGGTCGAATCGAAGGGTCGAAGACAAGTGTTCGAAAGGAATTTTGTGATGCTAGTTTGTTAAATTTGGGTGTAGCTTTGAAGTTGCATGACGACTAAACTTGTCATTTCCGGTTGAAAGGTCGAGACGATGAGTCGCGGAGCGTCGAGAGCAGGTGGGGGATGGGTATTCTGACGGGGAAGAGATTATTCAGGTATAAGAAGGGGATGAAAGCTCGGTCGAGATTAGAATCGACGACCGTGGGATCGGCTTCTGGGCGCGCAGCTCGCACTTTGTCGATGTGTTTCGTAGCATGAGTCGAAGAGCAAGCGCACGATAAAGGCGAATGTATCGATCCCCGCGTCACGGGACCGTCTTTCACTTCCTTTGTTTCCTGTTTGATCCTTTCTTATATTCGTTTTTCTTATCCATTTCTCCTTCCGTTCGTACTTTCTCTTTATCCGTTTCCTCCCGTCTATTTTGGCGTTCCCTTTGGCTCTACCAGCGCTCGCTCACGGCACTGATCTCTTTTCCGGCGCCTACTTTGCCAGTGAAAACTGAAGATTGGAGTTTTATTCATTTACCATGTTATCCTGTGATAAGGGCGCGACTGTGTTCGAGAACCTTGTACGTGTGCGCTCGGCAAATTCCGCGTTTTATCTCGAGAGCTTTTCTGTTTCTCGCAATACCTCTGTGCTTTGATATGTACCGGAAGCTATACGAACATTACATCGAGCTACCTCTTATTTACGAAATTTTATCAGAAATATCGCTCCAATCGCTAATTACACCTATAGCAAATATGCACTCTTCGTTCGTGGCGTAATTTGAAAATTTCTTAAATTCTGCAAACACTCACACGTTCGTGAATTAAAATAAAACAAACTTTTCTGGGTGAATTCTACAATCTTCAAAGAATTCTCAATCTTCACTATTTTCAAATATAATATCTTATACATTTGCGAATGATGAATAAAACAAAATTTTCTCGGTGAATTTTACAAGAATTCTCAGTCTCCACTATTTTCAAATATAATATCTTATACATTTGTGAATTATTAATAAAATAGAATTTTCTCGATGAATTTTACAAGAATTCTCAGTCTTCACTATTTTCAAATATATAATATTTTATACATTTGTGAAGTATTAATACAATAAAATTTTCTCGGTGAATTTTACAAGAATTCTCAGTCTTCATTATTTTTCAAATCTTACTCACGCATCCGTGAATTAAAATTTTACAAGAATTCTTAGTCTTCACTATTTTCAAATATAATATTTCACATGTTTGCGAATGACGGATAAAATAAAATTTTCTCTGCGAATCTTGCAAAAATTCTCAGTCTTTGGCTGAAAAGTTTTTAATCGTTTGCAACTGTACGAACGCGGGATGAAAGTAGCGGAGAATTTATTGAAAATGGGATTTGCCGGGACTTCTTTTAATCGAAAATGTGCAATCTTTCGTAGCATGAGAAATCATCGAGGCTCACGGTTCCCGGAGACATCGGTAGAATTACACGCGAGTGCAAACAACAGGAACAAATTCCCGTTGCCACAGAAACTCTCTCATCGATCCTTCAAACGATATTGTTTCTTTCTTCCGCCCCATCCACGGCTGCGATTCTTGCATCCACCGTTTACTCGATGGCGTGTTTCATTAGTCTCGGTCTTTTTTCTCGTGTCCACGTATCGAGCCTGTTACGAAACATTTCCTTATTTCCGAAAGGAGACCACCTATTCTTCCTTTTACCTATTATCGACTAATTCGACGATTTTCTCCGCTAAAATACACTGGAAGCCTCTTTATTCGAAGAGGGACGGTGCAGTTCGATTAATAGGGGCTTCGATGTTCGCTAAACTGGAGGTTCAAACACGTTAAAAAAATACTACCATAATTCTAAACTCGTTGGATTAGTTTGTATCGTTCGAAACTCGTCCTGTTTATTATATCGAAACTGGGAACATTTAAAAATGTATAAATATCGAAGAGGAACGTGGATCGAAACAGTTGGATTCGCGTAGGATTTGCTTCGTAAAAATATCAAGGGGGAGGGAAAGCAAAATACGAAAGAAAATAATGAACGAATCACCCGTGACAGGGGTTTTTTCGCGGTAATGGAAGGCAAAGAGACTGTGAAAACTTTTCGATTCGACGGTTTTTTCGAGCCTCGACTAATAAAAGAATTAATTGCCCGAATAATTAGCTACACGGAGTTATCGCAATTTTATTGCGTGCAGTTTCGTATATGATAAACACAGAGTAATTGCAGAATTTTGCACAAACAGCGCAATTTATCGAGTACGTTTGGTTTTTCAGAATTTTCTGTTTGCTTTGTAAGATAGGAAAATCATACGTTTTTAATGCCGTGCTACGAATGGCAGTGAGTCTCGGGGTTTATAGAACTTTTCCAACTATCTGATGCTTATTTTACTTTTACAGTTAATCCGTATAGATTTTCCGGTAAGCGAATAGTTTGATAAGGTACGTATTTATAACGAAACACAAAATATCGATATTACAGCGATATTTTCCGGTTCGTTTGGGAACCATTCTAGAAACGAAGGTATGAAAATACGGATACGACGTCATACCGGTTTACAAACATGCCGATATATGTTTATTTACCTATAAGCAGAGCCGGATTTGCTTCGTTTACGATCACAGGCAGAAAATATTTTATCAACCCATTTCTGATAATAAAAAAAAATTTATGAAAAAGATACGAGTGTATTTACATTATTTCAAATTTAACGTATGTTTTAGCTATTTTTCGTAAAATCATTTATTACGTACAGTGTAAATTTAGTTTCTGAGTATTCAAAAATCTGAGTATGAATTAATCGAAATAATTCCGGTTTTGTGTCTCCGATCGATAGGTCCATTTCACCATTTTCATAAAATGCGCGTTTCGCTTTCAACACGCATTACCCTTTTTGTCAAATGTGTACTTCACTCCGAACAACATAAAATACATTATTCTCCATTTTTACGTGAACATAAATCCTTTAATTTCGCTACCAGCAACCTTTCTCCGTAACACGTTTTAAAATTGTATCCCATTCGTGTTCTGTATATTTAAATTTCGTTTTTGTTCATTTTCACCGGCACTTTCACATTTTATTTTTATTATTAATATCTGTTGCTAGAAAGGATCGTCCGCGTTGTTCAAAATATCTTAATTATTCTATGTTTTGCACATACGTACTAAAATACTAAAATTCCTACGCGGAATATTTTCGTTCTTATTCTATTTCACGGTTTAATAAAAATACTTCGAATCGTTGAGAAAACTGCAAATTAGAAAAAATTGATTTCATAGAATCAGGCTAAATTTTATTTAAAAATGCTTAGATTCATAATTTTAGTAAACTTGATTTCTATTATATTTTTTACAAACGTCAATACAATTTGTCCAATTAAAAAAGCTAAAATTCGCAATTCTGCTCGCTTGTATTTCATAAAGTTGAAACATTCACGTTTCGTTTCTTCATTGCGTGCAAAATTACGTTTACACGACGGTTAGGTGTATTTTGGAATTCGTTATGAAACATTATGTCTATAAATAACGTTCCTGTTATGCTGTTATGAACGCAAATGTTTCTTCTGTAAATAATACGAGCAAGATCGGCAGTAAAATACTATTGCGAATCAGTAAGAATTTACGGTGCACGTAATCTCGTTTACGATGGAAAAATTTTATTAGAATTTAAGAAAAATTATTATAAAAATACCGTTTTACATTTACCGAAACGTGAATAAATTAATATGCAAAAATATAAGAAATACTTCGAGTGAAGCTCTCATTTCCTTAATTCTATTAGTAAAAATCCGCAGTCTAATAATAAATCGCTAATAAAGCGTTAAAAAATCGAACGTTTCACGGACCATTTACACGCGTTTCACGAAACCTGGAAACGGTTTTTGGAGGGGGTTGAGGGGGGTTGAATCGAACAGTTTGCAAGGCAGCTAGCCATCGGTGGTTTACCTACGGATGTTATTTGCAGTAGGTCAAGGAAAACTTGGCACGTATCTGTTAATATTTGCGAGCCGCTTTCGAGTTTGAAGGCATTTTCAGAAAATGTTCGTTCAAGGTAATGACCGCAGTTAGGGGGTTCGAACTTTCCTTCGGGGTGTGCTTTCCGGAAGTAGGCCGAGCTCTGGAAGCAATCCGGCGAGCACCAGAGAGACTGGAATAGAGGGTAACGCCGGGGTTAAGATTATTCTCGACCCTCCGCAATCCTACGGGCAATGTTTTTTCTCTCGAAAGCAGAATAGCGACTTTCCTCGGACCAGAGCTCCCGCCGTATCGAATTTTTCTTCCCTCAAAGACCACGTAGGAAAAGGAAACGCTAACGAACATATTTCCCGGCGAACGCATTGGCTCCGGTGACTGAAAGAAGCTGAAAACTTGGCACCGATCTCGACCGTTCCGTGTGCATCTTTTTCGCGTGCAACAAGAAAGCATTCGAGGCGAGCCGTTGTTCGGAAACGGGTATACGTTTTTACCGCTCGCGACGAAATGACAAAACACCCGTTATATTATTTATGTCGTATTAACGCGTGCAACGTCTGAACAATCGCGGGCGTCTTTGGAAATGGGAACCGAAAGCCACGCGTTTTATTTTCCTTCGATTCATTTGTCAAAATTGAAGACAAATCTTAACATGCAATTTAATACAAATTGACATTTTTGAATATTTATCGGTTCCTCGGCAAATTTCGTCGATTAACATGTAATTCAATTGTTTGTTAAAAATTAAATAACATCAGTAATTAGTAATTTCTTATATATAACTACAGAATACACTTCGTATGCAAAAATATAAGAAACACTTAAAATAAGATACGAATTATTATATTTAGGGGTTGAGGCAACCCTCTACGAAGCTTCCATTTCATTAATTCTATTTAACCCTTGATTCACGATTTAATTCCAAATGATTTTTCAAACGTATACTATATAATTTTATTTAAATTTGTTCGTACAAGGAATGGCCACGAATTGTTTTACGAATACCTCGTGAATGTGAAAATGTGTTGATTTTAATTTATAGAGCTTGATGACGAGAGAGTGGCCTCATAATTGTGAAACTTGTGAAAAAAATATGAATTTGCGTAAAAATCCGTAGTCTACCTATCGCCAACAGTGTTCCAAATATATTGCTTTTAAATTACAGGTAAACCTTACCAAAATGGTGTCCCGAAAGCGTAAGATAAAGACGCCCACATGAAACGGGGAGCTTTTGTATCTTAATCCCGGGTTCGAATCGTCGCCGTAGCTTTGAATCGCCTTTCCACGGTAACAAATCAGTCCCGATTTTCTTTTGCCTTGGCCCGTGATTGCATTTGATCCGGGGGACAGCCGGGTAAACGAATTGGAAGGGCCGTGGAAATCTGGGAAAAGTTCTAATATGATCATCGAATTACCGGAATCGCGCACAAAAGCGAGGACCCGTTTGTCGCGCGGAGTTCTGTTGCTTTTGCTTTCTTTCCTTTCGAGGAACATCGTCTAACGAACGTTGCCAGTCGTTAATTACTATTCCCATTCGTGATCTCGGTTACAGTTCCTGTGAGCCTTCGTCCTTTACGGCGGGGGAGGAGTCGTTCTTTCGAGAGAATATCATTTCCGGGCTGGCATATTTAGGCCGATGGCCTAAATGAAATTCGTCCTGAAAATCAGAATAATTACGCGAGCCTCCTCGCGTATGCTAAATTGCGGTTCTCCGATCGATTTTGGGAATTCGTTTGACCAGTTGGAAATTAGATTATACCTGTAACGTTGCGTTTATCATTCGAAATGAAATAAATGCGTGGTTATTTTTTATTAGATTCAACGATGTTCATTTTAAAAACGACGATACAATTTTGTGATATTTTGTTACCTATAGTATACTTGTCGCAAATTGCGTTGGAATTTCATGCATTTATGGCGCACGCTATTGTCTGCAGAACGCGCGGTGAAATCTCTGGACAATTATTTTCCTATTTATTCCGTGGAGAGAAAAGTAACCTTTGAAAACGAAATAAATGTTTCAGTCACATACTTTCTGCTTGTAGCTTATTGTACGCTACTTTGCCTCGCTACACTTTAATCCTGTGTTCCTCGACACATGTTTTCACTCCCTAAAACCGAGCTAGAGAAAATCAACTCCGCGAAAAACTTTTCGTACATGGTCTGGTAAATGTACGTAATAATTCATTTTTCATAATTGCACACATTCCCTATTCGACACATTAAAATCTGAATTCGACGTATAATCGTTAACAAATAATATTTACAGAATTCTGTCACTTTGAATGCTACAGAAATGTCTGATACTTTAATGCTCGAGTTGCATATTTTTATTTTCATGGTGGAAGGACGCTCGTGCACGTAAAATCAATATTACAGTGAAGTGTACGTCAGTAAAAGACCATAAACTACGGGGCTGTAAATAAATTTACATTGCTTGAATCCACAATTCAGGGAAGTGGATGTCTCGTATAATGCAGTATTTTATTCGTATGATAACCGTAAATCACGAAATGTAGGTTGTCTAGTTTCAGGCGTATTTGTATTATTCATCCTGACACCAAGCTGTAAATAAAAAAAGAAGCTCTCCCGTGCGCGTAATCTTTTTTTTTTATCGCTCTGACGCAATCAGCGAAGAAAACAAACGATTTCTAAGCTCGAAGAATCGTTTTAGATCTTTGAAAGTTTCTTCCTTCGTCTCGTTTCAAAAGTACTAAACGAAAGAAAAAGCTTATTACTGTTACGCTTCTCGAACTTCTAAAGTTTACGAAATGCAATATAGATTCTTTCGTCCAAAGTTTTTCGTCCACTATTCAAATAATTATTTTCCTCTATGAAAATAGTGTGAAAAGAAGTACCAGTGGTAGTGAGAGTACTCGACTCTGTTAATTTCCCTTTTGAGAAGCGTCCATCCGTTCTTCCTGATTAAGGTTAACCATTTCCTCAAACGGTGTATCGTTTGGATCACTTTGAAAATCCCTAAGCCACGTGTCTGTTGAACCATACACCCATCTCGGCGAACTATCGATCGCTGCTGCACCTGATATGCCCGTGATCGAGAGCACATAAACGGATTTGTGAAAATTCGGTATCGATCCTTCGTTCGTTTCTTACCGAAACGTACAGTGTCTGCATTAGTGAGTCAGGGCATAACTCATGGCAAACGTAGAAAGCAAACCGTATCGACAGCTTTATTTACCTGAGCTTCGTTCGCCAGCTTAGGTGCATCGGATTGCAACTCGCTTTTTATTAAAAGACTCTACTCTACAATACTTTACAGGTTCATTGGAATTTCTTTAAAGCAAGATTTAGATCTATGTTCGAAGAATATACACAATTTTTTCCATTAAAAAATTCGCAATATTTTAGAAGCTACGATAAAAATGGTGTCTCCATGGTTGGAGACCAAATTAAAAAATTCAAACTTAAATTTGTCAGAAATTTCCAGTTAATTCAAAATTAGAGAATTAAGGTTTAACTATTCTCTTAACTATTGTCGTTAGAACTACAAAATAGAAAATTTTTTGAACTTTGAATAATAATTGGCTCTTTGAATTGTTTCACCGTGTTCGTGATCGATTTTCGTGGGATTCGATCCGATGTATAGTGGAATCACGGGTTATTCAGAAATTCTGTCGTCCGAAGGATCCAGCTACAAGTTTGGATAACGGAGGTCGGACGCGTACGCGTTTCGAAGAAACTCAATTTCCTGGCGGATATTCGCGCCAGGCTTTGGCCGCTTCGAACTTTGTTTGAAGTATCATTCGATTAAGCGATATTTACGAGCGTAACGAATGATAAACGAACCGAGGTGCGCGTATCATTTTCGAAATTGCATTTCTAGCGAGCCGCGCGACGGCAATGTTTTTAAGCGCCTCACCGACTCCCGAGAAAATAGGATGAGAAAAGCTATGCTAGAGGGGGGAGGCTGGCGTTATCACGATAAACGGACGACCATATTTTTCTGAGACGTGCTGGCTTCCATTACACCCTCTCGTTAATGTTCTTGTGCAGAAAGTGCAACGGTGTATCGTAACGGTCCTGGTTCCAGCACTTTATTAACTTCTCATCGCAATCAAGCGTTACCCTACCTTTTCGAAGGAAAATAAAAACAACAAACAACAGCTCTGCCATGGATTCGCGTCAGTCACGATGGGTATCGTTATTTAGGAACAAATATTTATGTTTTAATAACTGGAAAAACCCTGATGAACCTTTATCGTAAACTCGATTATACCTTTTTGTTAAACTTACATTTACAACATTCGTGGACGTAATTTTCTGCCCGGCAATTATTATGGATTTCGAGCTGGGGAAAATAAAAGTTATCTACTAGTTGGAAATTTTCCTGTAACGACGATTTTTAATCGATGTTTGCTAATTGCTGGAACGTGTCTTATTATTTAGAAATTAATAACCGTCAAATTTACGGATCGTCGACATCCGCCAGTCAATTAGCACGCGTTTATGGGAAAGTTGCAGGAGTTACGCGTCGTCGCGCCATCGGCGAATGACATCAATTAGTTTTCATAAGTCGAGTGTGACGAATACGAAAAGTACTTGGAACTTGTTCGAAAGTTACCGAGCCGATTACGAAGACTTCGCGAGAACTTGAGGCTAGGTTAAAATTTCAATCAAAAATGGCTACTGCACGACAGGACATCAAAACGACAAGTTACATAATAGGATTTCGACCCTTTTAGGCGAACAGAACCATATACGATGCTCCAGTTTGGTTATCGTCATGATACGATGTTAGCAATTGCGTCGAATTTTATTAATGTAACTGTCCTTAAAAATGGAGAATTTGTCACCTTGAAGGAGCCTCGAAATCCCATTGTCCATGATAAAAAACTATTTCGAGTTAGAAAAATAACCGAGTTAAGTTAGGTGAATCCTGTATACTTGCAATACTACTTATTATTACGAGGCATTTGGTGGTAAGGGAGGGTCGAGACATATCGTGCCTTCCGGCTATGGTTTCCTTAATGATCCAGGTAAATGAGAATGACTGGCGGTTAAAGTGCAATCGCCGGTTTTATAGTGAAACTGTACGTGCCCGGCACGATAAGATATCGGCGTCGTTTGTATGAATTCCGAAAGTACAGTGAAGTCTTTTCGTAACGATCGAGTGATTTAAGGGAGATCGTTCGTTTGACGTTTTTACGCTGTGATTTATACCGACGGCAATCCCTCCTCGATACTTTTTGAAAATGGATCTGTTGCTGCGCGTGGGACGATCGCGGGACACGCCTGTCATTCTAGTTTACTGCCCGTCGTTTCTTAACTCGTTCACCGTATTGTTTCTTCATCGGAAATGTCCCTTGATCAACGACCGCTTAAGAGGGTAGCTTATTTTGTTAAATTTTCGTTTCTTTCACAGTAATTATAAACAAATTTAAAATCAACAATTCGTAGGCGATTATTCGTGAAAAAAGAAGTAAAAAATGTAGAGTAAAATTTTTCTATACGACCTTCCGTTGTCCAGAGAAATAACTTTGAAAATTTGAAGATTGCGGCGCAGGTGCCGGCATAGTTATTTCGCGAGTAACGAATTTTATTACGGACTGTGATCGATCGACGCTTCCTAAGAATAATTTTATAAAATTGCCCAAAATATTACAAAACACTCAGTGCCTGGAAGCTATTATGTGGCTCCCGTGCGCCGCAATCTTCACATTTTCGAAGTCGTTTTTCTCGACAACGGAAGGCGTTACGAAAAAATTTCTTTCCACATTTTCGACTCGATTTTGCACGTAGAATCGTCCAGTTTTCTATCTGGATTACTCGATGGAAGAAGCTTCTATATTTTACCGATGATCGAACGAACCCGTTATTTTTAGGAAAGCGTGGACGTTAAAATATCCCACGGTGCCAGTTAAGGATTAAATTGGTTTATTATAGCAGGAGGGCGGTGCACCGTGTGCGAGGCCAGTCATGGTCCAGCAACGTGTTGCAAATTACACAAGCGAATCGCTTTCACTTGGCACATGCTGTGCTGTCGCGTTTATGTATAGACGTTCGCGTGCGTCTATTGGACGTTGTGCTATTTCGGTGTTCCCTGTCCCTTACCCGTTTTCGTGCGCTAACTGTGTATCGGGGCCAGGACTTACGGTGCACCCGTACGTTCCAATTTAACGTTCTAATTTGACGTAACCGCGTTAGAGCTCTCGGTCGCCGGCTATAAGTGCCCGGCTAAAGCTTACGAACCTAATTACGGGTCTTTAAAACGAACCGTGGAAAAAAGACTGGAACGAATCGGCGCGTATGAATCGGCTCGAGCACCTACAACCTCTTTGCTACTTCATCACTGTGTCTAACAAAAGCCTTTTCACCTTCGAATAGTTATTCGTACCTTCGATACGGCTGGCCATTTCCTACGAACTAATTACAATTTATTCGCCCTCGTAAATACCGTTTTCCAACTTTTCTCACCGAGGAACAGTCACGCTTTTCCTTACGTAGCTCGTAATTATTATTTATTTAAGCTGACACATTTTATTTGCGATCGATAAATTGAACCAGGTCACGCAACGTGGTTCAACGCGATGGAACTCGATTCATTTAACCCTTTGCACTACGAGAATTCGTTCCGATTGGATGCTACTTTCTGGGGCCCGTTTTCGAGAATTGAAATTTCCCTTTCTCTTAGAATAGTCGATGCTCGTAATTTAAAATTGTTTCGTTATCATTCGTGAATCTTGAATCAAATTAACATTGAAGTTAAAAATTTATTGGTTGCAATTTTCTGGGATCATTTTGAAGAAGTAAAATTACCCTTTTCCTTCTTAGAGTAATTTATAGATGCTTGCAATTTAAAATTATTTCCTTACCATAAAATCTTGAACCTTTGATGGATTTGACATAACACCATCAGAGTACAAAGAATTAATGTTAAAATTAGAAATCACTTTATCCATTGTATTTGTAGAAACAGAAATTAACGATTTCCAGCGTACGAGGAACCATATTTTTCTACGTCGCGGTACCTCTGTGTTCTCGATACGTTGCGCAAAAATAGCATTGCAATATTTAAACAACTAAGCTTCGTTTACCAGCCGAAAAGCCTCGAAGATCGATGATTTCGATGGGTGTTTCTGTTTCCGAGTTGAGCACGCCACCTGTTTCCGAGTTTTCGGTTGTCGCTTTGTTTTGGTGCGCGTACGCCGTAAAAGGATTTGACGATCGTCGAGTGGTTCTGGCCGCGAGTGCGTCGCGCGCTTTTCCCTGGAATTATTCAGCGGATTCGTTTCGACTTCATCCTGAAAGCGTCTCGCCGGAGCGGGCGTATTCTATAATTGGTTCGCGCGACTATGCCGGGACACACGCGATGCGCTCCAGTTTCGCGTACGCTCGTTTCGTCCGCCCTCTTAGCACGAATCTTGAAACGGTCCCGGTCGTTGGAGACACGGTACCCGGCGTGCTCTGCAACTTTCATGATGTTCGCGATGATAAAAAAAAGAAAAAAATAGAAAAGGAATACCGCGTTTACGTGGCTGCGACTGGGGAACCGTTGAAAAGGGTCGATTTTTATGAGACGACGCGCACGGAGGAGCGCAAACTATGGTTCGTTGCGCGCGTTCCACCCACGTTCGAAACCAATGTTTATATTCTATTTAAACGGGGCCCTTGCTTGCCACGAATGCGTCTGGTCCTGATTTCTTTCTATTTTTATTCCGTTGGGCCCATACGACCATGATCCAGAGATCACAAATGCTAAATTTACCCTCTGGGCGTTCTATAGAGAGGGGTGAAGCCTCGTATCCCCTCTTAGAAAGTAACGTTTATATTCTATTTAAGGAGGCCACTGTTTGCCTGAAATGCGTCTGGTCCTGATTTCTTTCGATTTTTCTTTCATTGCAACGCCTAGGGGTCTTTTGAGCCCACACAGCCATGATCCTCGGAGATCAGAAGCATCAAATCTCCCCTGGACGCTCCACGCTGGGGGTTAAAGACCTGGAATTATTGGCTCGCACAAAATTTTCTGTATCATCAAGGAGGGGTTGAACGACCCTATCTTGACCCCTTGAATACTATTATTCTGAATGAAAATGTCAAGAATCTTGATAATAATATCGCAGAAATGCTAAGAAATAATCGAGGAATAGTGGAAAGCAGGAGACCAATGTATAGAATATGAAAAAAATTATTTTGTTTCTATATTATATGTTTAAAAAGACACCTTTTGATCGATATAGCTGTATCTAAAATTGAGATAAAAATAGTCTTAAAGCACTTTTGTTTCACTTAGAGAATAGTCGCTTTGAAGTTAACATCTTTTATTTTTTATTTGTACATGTACCGAACTTCAAAAATAAGCACAAGAACCGTGGAAAACCAAGTTTAGACCGTAACTTAATTTTCACCTTATCTGATTTGATAGAGACAAGACGAAAGATGCTGTTATATTCGAGAGGAAAATGTTGCGCGGGAAATTGGTAGAATTTAAGAGTGATCGGTGGGAAACGGAAGTTAGTTTACGATCGAATCTAAAATTTGTATTCGTTATTCGCGCGTAAAGTTCGCCCCAACTCTGTTTATACTCATCGGTCTCTGCAATTTCAACTTCGTCCTGTTCACAAAGCGCTCTCTCGGGTCGTAAACTCTCCTTGTAAGTTAGAAGTGGGGTTGTTCTATGATCGAGAAACCATCATTTGCATAATCTCTGTTCGTACAGAATTTTTTACACCGTTTCCCGGCGTAGATTTCCTCGCGAACGTCCGTTTCTAAGTTACTTTGTTCAATCTGGACTCACTGTATCTAAACGTTCTTCGAATACGATATGAATTTCAATTATAATTAAATATAATCGACGATTTATCTTTTCCCTTTGTTTGTGCAACTGTTTACTTTGTGATTTTTTTAAGTCTTGGAGAAATGATTCGAACAAAAATAAATTCAACTAAAAAATCGTTTCGTTTGAAAGTCGAGCAACGAGAAATAATTTAGAGAATCGCCTCAAATAACATCGAGACGAACGAAACTTTGTATTATATTTTGCGTAAATATTTATGTGAGAAGGCTGACGTGAGCTTGAGTGTAAAAAATAGAAAAGGGAAAGGTATTTGTAAAATGGCGAAGGCACGAGGAATTTGTCGCGAATGGCACGTACGATTCCTCTGGCTCGGCCAATGTTCCACACATGCTCTCGTTTACTTGTTCCTGTTTACAGCGCGATCGCTATACCGACTGTTGGCTTTTTGCCGACGAGTTTGTCACGGCACGCTTTTTTCCCTTGTGTTCCTATCGTTGTCATTGACACAAACCTTGTTACTCGATCCCGGACTCTCAGGTTGGAACGTTCACCGCGGAAAACGGTCGCCTTCCTGCAATTAACGTCGTCTCGCGTTTATTTCGATTCCATTAATTCGTTCGAATTAATCAGCGACTAGAAATTTCCTCGATCTACGTCCTTTCGTGGACAGTGACGTGTTGATTCCTTGTTTCCTTTGTCGCTGAACCGTTTCTTTTTTAATCGGATTTTATCAAATCTAAACATGTTAAAATTGCATCTTTAAATTTCTGTTTCAAATCCGTACGTGACAATTGCGATTGATTGTTCGTATTCTAGAAATTCTCGAATGTATTCTGCGAGTTTAGTGAGTATTAATGATAATTTATAAACTTCATCATCCCATAATTTTTCTATGGATCTTTGAAATTGTCTTTGACTTTGTTTTTTGAATCGACAGTTATTTTACGGTTCGAATAAACTTGAAGCGACCTGATTGGCCAACTTTGTGCACCACTGTCCTAGACATACTGAACCACACGCCTGATTTACCCGTGTCAGTCTTGAACAGCCTCTTCTTACAGAATCTTCTTAAACGAAGAAGAATTCAATGAGAATTTTAAGATTTTTTAGCACTAGTGCTTCTGTAACACAGAATAATAATTGAAATAATTTCAAGACTGTCGATAATCTTGTTAGAATTATTTCACCAAATGTGCTATAAACGAAGAGGATATCGAGTGTTTGTTATCGTAAATCACGAAAGGATAGATTCAATTCCTTTGGGACTAATTCGAAGAAACAGTGTTGTTCGACGAGGCAGTGCATCTAACCAACCGATTACTAGCAATCTGTGGTGCTTGGAGTTGGATAATGGTAATAATCGTTGGCACTTCGAGGTGGATAGTGGCGATAGTTCGTGGTTCGCTGGAACCAGATAGTAACTCGTCGATTATCCGGCAAAGATTATACACACATGAGTTTAACGCATCTAAACAGGCTTCTGTAACTCTTATATCAAAGAATATCTTTTGGAAATATTTTTACTGATCGTATTTGTAATTTTGTGAGATTTTAAATATTCTGAATGACTAATTTCCAATTCTACAGGCTTTCATTACTATAAAAATAATATTTCTGTAACATCAGTATCACACATTGGACTCTATGTCTATACAGGGTGTTCGACCACCCCTGGGAAAAATTTTACTGGAGGATTCTAGAGGCTAAATATTAAATTCTAGATATTAAAGGCTAGATATTAAATTCAAAAATTTCAAATCGTTCTGGAAAAATTATTTTTGGTTGCAGGGGTCAATTATAAGCATTTGTGGTGAATAGACATATCCCTGAAATCCTACCCACTTTCGAGAAAAAAAATCGGGTAGGTGTTGAAATTTTTCGACGAAAAAAAAAAATTTCAAATCGTTCTAAAAAAATTGTTTCTAGGTTCTGGGGTCAATTACAATTATTTTTGATGAATACACATACCCCCGAAATCCTACCCACTTTCTAGAAAAAAATTCGAGAAGGTGTGAAATTTTTCGACGAAATTAAAATATTTCAAATCGTTCTGAAAAAAATATTGTTAGCTGTGGGGGTCAATTACAATCATTTTTGATGAATAGACATACTCCCGAAATCCTATCCACTTTCGAGAAAAAAATTCAGTACTGGCGGAACTTTAAACGTTAATAACTTTTTAAGGAAGCCACCATCAACAAATTCGTATTCTTGATTTTCGTCTTATTTTGGTTTCTAGAATCCCCCATTAAAATTTTTCCCAGGAGTGGTCGACCACCCTGTATATCATAACTTTAAATTATTTGTCGCTGAACTTGTTTTTCTATTTGGCATCAGGGTCCCGTCAAAGCCCAATGACTAATTTTTTGCTACAGATAATAGTGAATATCCATCTCTTTGGAATATACAATCGATGAGACTTGAACGAAAAGTACGGAAACAGTTTTATCTGGGTCAAAATGGTACCGCGATCGTTGTACGCGGTTTAATAGCCGCCTTAGAGGGGCGGTCGTCGAAACATCGGTTTCCACGCGAAACATTTTTCAAACCAGGGAATAAAAAATAGTCACCGAGTGCCAAGTCCGGGCCGAAGCGTGGATGGTTGAGCTCCCAGAATCCGTACTCCCACGCAGCAAGCCTTGGCAACCTAAGCCCCTGTGCTCAAGAGCGTTTCCGTGAAAGAACAGCACGCCCCGGGATAGTTTCCCACGTTACTTTTCGATTGCTCTTCCCAGAGTCAAAGTATACTCCACCATCGTCGCGATTATTTATTTCGTATCGAATGCAGCAAATTCATCGTCAGCGTTCGTTTTAATTGGAATAAATCCACTCGAGTCACACGAACAGTTTATTGAAATACAATATACTGACACAATTTTGGGACTTCCCCCTTGCTATTCACATCCTATAGTTCTGACACATTTCAGTTTAACATACTCTAAAAATCACAAATCGTTCGAGTACACCGTTACTTATTTCTACTTCATATTTAATAAATTTATTGTAAATACAGTATACACGATCGAATTACTTTATATTTTTACTGACACAATTTTGGGACTTCCCCCTTGCTATACACATCCTATAGTTCTGACACATTTCAGTTTAACATACTCTAAAAATCACACCGTTACTCATTTCTACTTTATATTTATTAAATTTATTTCAAATACAATATACACGCTGGAATTATTTTCCAATTGTACAGACACAATTTTGGGGCCTTCCTCTTGCTCTAAACAACACATTGTTTCAAATACTTTTTAATACGCAAGTTTGATGTTTTAAAAACAACCCAGATCTAAATGGTGGAATATTTTATTTGGCCTCCCGTTTTTCGAAATTAAACGGTATCGAATTCGTTTGAGGGAGCATGTAACGAAGAGGCGATTATTTCGTGGCGGAGATTCAATTTCGAGGGAGTTTCTTTTAAAACCACGCCTACGGCCACGTACGCTTTTTACCGCTTATGCTTGGACGAGCAGTTTTCCAATCCGATAAAGCGTTCCGCGAAGGACGCATTTCCGACGTCGTTGAAATGTCGTCGAAGCGGAAAAGAATTTTCCGTGCAGAAGGATCGCGATTCCTTGCATCGTATTATGCGTTGAGGTATTGTAGAGAGCGCGTTTCATGGGAATTTTTTTTCGAATTATTCGCAAAAACGCGGCACCGGGTCCTCCTCCGTTACACCGTCCGTTCCGCGAGCATTTATTCCCCTCGAATAACAACCGGAATAGAACATAAAACGTACGTGCGGGAAATATTTCGAAGATTATAAAAAGGAAACACTGTTCACGCAACGATTTTGCCGTGGTAATAAAATTTTTTGAATAAAGTTCTGCGATGCACGGTCGAACCGTCCAAGGGGGAGCTTCTGTTGCATGAAATCGAACCAAATGACCTAGAATCATCGGCAAATAACACGGATAAAGCCGGTTGCAACAATGCACAGCATATCGTGGCACGAGGACTGTGATAATGCTGATGTAATAATGTGGTTTCGATAGTGACGTCCTATAATAAAGGGTAGAACGTCCGGCACTCCACTTTGCGACGCATGAAATCGACGCAAACGAGCTAGAATCAACGGTAAATAATATAGATGAAGTCGTTGCAACATTGGACAGAATATCAAGGTAACTGCGATGAAACTGACATAATAGAACGGTGCAGGCTCGACGACAGTGATAATGATTAGGTGCGTCTGTTCGACGATAATATTGTTTACAACGCCGGGTTGGACACGAAATTACACTTCCTACTTTCGAAACTAAAGTTTCCTTCAATTTTCTCGCTATTATAGAATTTTTTTGCGTAAAATTTTGTTTTAAATCGAAAGCTAGGAGTAAAGTTTGTTCGTTCGAGGCTTCGTATTCGAGAGAACGAATTTTAGATAGAAACCAAGTAGAAATACCGATTACTGGTCAGACGTACCAGGGAAATCGTATGTAATCGCATTTATATCGAAAAAAATCACTTCCTCGGTGATTCTATTCGACAAAATAGGTCGTGAATGTGGAATAAAGTATCTCAATCGTTTCTAAAATAATTGAATTTCAAAATTGATCGATTCTCGTGCGAGTGAATGCGATTTCCCTGGCGCGTCTGACCATTATTCGATATTTCTACTTAAATTTTATTCCACGCGTATTCCGGTGATATTTTTGCAAGCAAATTTTAATCCTGGTAAAATTAAGTCCAAATCCTCAGTTTACCAATAAACAAAGACATTCTTAACGCGTGTAAAATTACGTTAATTTCTTCTAATTAGGGGCTCTAATCGAAATGGAAAAACAATTAATTTTTGCCGACCAAAGTGTTTCTACTTACGAATAACGATCACAAATGACATTGTATTTAATTGTTACATTTGCATCGAACAATTAATTATCATTCCACGATATTCGTCTATTTCGGTTCTAACAGAGTTTCCGGATTTAAAGCAGCATTCTCCTAGCAAAAAATTCTAACCGTTTTAGAAAACTATCGACTAACGGTTTTCTACCATGCATCGAAATAAATTCTTAAAGTTGAATCAGTGTCAAATCATAAAATCCATTTACACGACGTCCCGTGAAATATTTCGTGTTTCCTGTTTCCTTTCCATGGAGCCGCGTTCGTGTTTCATAGTAAATCTTAGGAAACCTTATCTATTGGTGGGGAAAGGTCCAAGAGTGGTCGTTCTGAAAGAAGTATGGCGACAAGCCGGACGGGAAGCGAGACAGGATCTGAATTAATTTTTAAAGCTGACAGCTGAGGTCTCACCTACCCGTACGGTAGATTAAGTTCGCCTCTGACGCTTCCTGTAACTAACGTAAACATAGGGAATGGCTCTAAGGGCTGATTGATCAAAGACAGCCATGATTGAACGAATAGGAATATGAAGGCTCGCGTGGAAATTGATTCCGACGAAAAGCACTAATTGTTATTTATTCGCTCGAATTGCTTTGACGCAAATGTAAATGTTGTAAACGTTACATGGGCTTGGTTATTAATTACATTATAGGTCAGACCGGTGAGATTCATAACTATTTTATTTGATTTTCTAATAATTCGTGAATACGCGACGAGTAAAAATAGAATAATTTAGGAACGAAAATAAACGTCTATACAGATTTTATTCATCGTTTCTTGAGAGTATTTTAGAGCCATCGTGTACTCCCGGATAAATATTTAAAGATGGACGATCAGAAAATTAATTTGCCCCCAGCACAGGATCCCAAAGAAAAGTTGCGTGTACATTATTTCAGCTTCTCCGTAGTTTCTATAACTCGTCGAGCAGGCGGATAAAAAGCGTAGGAAAGTCAGTTTCGTAGCAGCCTTGTAAAAAGTTCGACAGATAACAAGTGAGATATCCACACTAAACTCCGAAGTTGTTAGTCGAAGTTTCGCCGTATAATTTTCACCGGTCGTGGAAGTTTAATTTAGCGTGTGACACATAGGTCATTGCGACCTACATGCTGCTCGCAAAAATAACCGGATCGCGTTCCGATAACTTACGTTCGATTTTCTTGCGTCGATGGTCTCCGTCCAAGAGTCAACCCCCAACCGATTACATACTCGGTAACGTTTTGATCGACCCCGTCCAGTCGAATACGTCTGACGATTACTAACTTACTGCATACCCGTTACACGCGGTGATTCTGTTCGTTATTATATTACAAGGCGTTTCGTTTATGTTGAACCGCTCGTTCGTCGGGGCTTCGAACGAAGCTTAATAATTTCCTGCACAGTTTCCTGGACGCTCTATCAATTATCGAACATTCCTATCGATTCGCGTAACAATTAGGCTGCTGCGTTTACAATAAACGCAGAAAAATATGCAAACAGATTTCAGAGACAAAAATAAATTCTTTGTTGTATAAGAAGAGGAATCGGAACTAGGGTAAATGATCTTCTTCGAACACGTTTATAATTATCTTTCTATTCTCGACAAATTGAAATTATACTTCAAGCACATTTTCAGAGATTTACAGTTTGCAATCGGAGCTCAATTAAATAAAAACCTAGTGAAGGGAAGCGTTTGATCAATTAAACGCAAGGTAAAGGCCACTCTGTGAAACATAACTTCTTTGTATGATTTGTGGTTTTCTTCGCAATATCGTATCTCACATTTCTCAAAAAGCATATCTAGTATGTCTCAGGCGCGAGCGTTGAAGAAATTAAAGCTACTTAATTTTCTAAATTAGAATCCCTCGATAAATTTCTTTGTGGGTTCAACGACCCCCAAAATTCCCTCGTAGTTGTTCGAACGGGGCAGTGGATCCCCGCAAAGGCTCAGCGAGCAATTCCTCGACATTCATCACATCCCCCCTTTTCGAGTCGCGGGAATCCCTCGAACCCCCAAAATTTCCCGTCCCACGGGGATGGTCCTGTCTCGCTTATGAAACAAGCGTCTCGTTTCCCGGAGCAAATAGCTGCGGTAGACGAGGTTCGTGTGGCCAGGGAACCGCCACGACGCCGGCTACATACGCCTAAACTAACCAACCTCGAAACTAACCGAGCCACGGTAAGCCTTGACTGTCGCTGGACAGTCAACAGAGACTGGTCGTGCACAGCAACCGGGGAAACAGGACGAAAGGACCCTGCAGGACCTATACAGTCCCGGACAAAATCTACAGGACTCTGAGATTTTCAATGTCTCAAATAGTAAAACGAAAAACAATCACGGACTTGGACGAGCAATTCGATTTTTATATTTCACTCCTAAACCTGGGTTTACCAGGACTGCGGATATTTATGGGAAATTTAAATTTTCAAAAAATTACAAAATGCACTCAGTATGGAAAAATATAAGAAATACTTAGTCAGATACGAATTATTGTATTTAGGGGTTGAGACAAAGCTCAGATTTCATTAATTCTATTAATAAGAATATAAATTTGTAAAACTATGAATCTTCCTACGATAAAAAGAAAATTTGAATGGAAACCTTGGGAAAGTTTAATTTAAAAAGAGACGTTTCGATGTTCCCTGGCTTTTGTTACCCCGTTAGCTACAATATTTTTTGCGTAGGGATCAGTTCGCGAGGCCACCCTTTGGAAGAGATTTTTCTCGGGGGAAATATTTATTTTCATACGTGAAAATATAACATAACGTAATATTTTTTTCATGGCTTGTCAGTTACACATTTCCGACAGGAGGGAATTTTCGACACTGGCTCTCCTCGGGGGTGGGTTGTGGTGGGTGGTGCGTTGTTCCTGCCTCTCATTTTCAAAGGATTCTTGGACGAGTATTTCATCAGAATTTTAACTGCCCAAACAGGAACGTGTAACGCTCTTTCGACTCTTTGTGTAGCGATTCCTCCTCGACGAAGCTTTTTTTCAATATTTTCTATTTTTGTTTTCGTAGTTTTCATAGTGTTCCTTGTTTTTCCTCTTTTGTCTCCCCGCCAGTTCGTTATTTGTTCAACTTCTCTGTTTCTTGCTCCCTTCGATCCGCAGTGAAAATATTTTTAACGAAGTTCACCGGAAATAATAGTCGGCATCTTTCCTTTCTTTAACGATAGAACTTCGATGAAAAGGAACCTTTTCAACCGGATTGTAAACGATACTCAAAAGTGTAATAAACAGGAGTAAATGCTTCGATGATATTTGTAAGGGCATTCGAAGAAACTTAGTCCGTCGTACAAAATTTTCCAAATACTTTTTTCTAACTGTCTCGTTAGCGTTCTTATTTTTCCCAAAATAATTTTTCATATTCGCTATATTCGCTGTATTTCGCTAAACATTAGTCACCCTGTTCACTCTATTCGAATCTCGACCTTTCTCCCGTGGAATTATTTAAAAGAATTCATGCAAATTCTACAAATTCTATGGAGGATCTGAGACGGCAAAATTAAATCCACTAGTTCTCCAATCTAGCGATCGAGTACATTTCCAAAGATTTACAATTAATATGGAGTTTAACACAGTAATGGGAAGCGTTTGAAATGGCTACATTTATTCTCACGACGAATAGAAACGATCCAACGTTAATCTGTCTCGTCTCCGTTTGCGGTTAAGTTCGAGGACAGTTGGAACGAGTAAATTTCGAGCGTCGATGTCTCTTGGTGTGCACGCACAAGGCGTCGCGTGGGCCGAGACGACGAAGAGAAGAGCCGTGGGAGGCTACACGTTCGACGACCATAAGGGTGGTGGTGCTCGCTCGTTTTCCGGTTTGCGTCGCGCCGTTACGAGCGTGGGAGTATCGAGCGCGGTAAACCGATCTCGCCCGAAGTCCACAAGCCGGTTCGACCTTCTGGGGTAGGGAAGTTCGCCTCGCCTTAAACGAGACCCTCGAGCCACGCGTGCACCGGAGAAACCACCTGAGCTCTTAACCGACAACGAGCGTCGGGGCTGGCTCGGCTGTTTCTCTTAGGAATCGGTAAAGGTGGCCCTCGGAAAGCGATACGCGGCCCCGGTTTAACCCCTTAGTGCTCGGTTTTATGGTCGCGATGCTGTAAATGCATTAAGGGAGGCCGATACGCCCAGGCAGCCTCGCTATTGCCGCCTGGGAATTACTCGCCTCCGTGGA
The DNA here is from genome assembly GCF_051014445.1 of Colletes latitarsis. NCBI lineage: Eukaryota > Metazoa > Arthropoda > Insecta > Hymenoptera > Colletidae > Colletes > Colletes latitarsis. The sequence continues at coordinate 17,898,763 of NC_135135.1, read as the reverse complement.
CCGACATTTTTCGGTGCCCCGATATCGGACAATAATACCGCCGCTACGGAACTTTTAAACAACCCCTCGAAAGCTTGTGGCGATTTTAAATCCGCTACGCTTTCCCGCCGTTCTATCTCTCGATTATCGTCTCTTTGTTTCGAAAAGATACTGTGCTTATGCGAGAAGTTGGCACATGGGGGAGGGGAGTTCTTAGCTTGCTCCGCCCATCTCCACTGGCCATTGGTCAGTCGTTTGTAGAGGGGGGACACAGGCACCAATCACACCTGCATTCCTTTCACCCACAATTTGTCATTGAATTTATATTTATTTTTCTTTAATCGCCCGAATACCGGTGTAGTAATGTTTATCTTGCATAAAGTATTTGGGAACTTTAGTGTTTCGAGTAATTAATAGAGTCTTAGTAGAGATTGTGGCATAGGGAAAATTGTTCCAGTACGTTATATAATAATAGTTCTCGAATTAATTATTTCACGGGGTGTAATTTTTCTAGAAATCTTTTTCCCCGGGGTTCTAAATAAACCGGCAGATTTATAAATGGCGCCAGTGAAAGCTGAACTTCCTAGGGCAGCTGCTGCCAATGATACCCAAACCATCACCGATTCATCTCCATGTTTTACGATTGAAGTCGTATTTTTTAATTCTAGTTCTCGCGCCACTTTTTCCGCGCCCTTTATCTCCCGTCGGAACCAGAAACATTGGATTTGTTTTCATCGAGAGATAGAACCGCTTTCTAAATTTCTGATCCCGTTTTCTGCTTTTTCGATTAATATCGCTGAGTAGTTTTCGTGCATTGTATACGAATTTTGCCGGGATTTTTTATGTTTAATAAATATCTCTTAAAATTTTATTCTAGTAAACTTCCAATATAATGGATAAACTGAGTGTTATTAATGAATAACAGCAATTCGTTCCAAATACAAATTTATTATCAGAATAACTTTTTATGCGACTAAATCTTCTTTAATTTTATTAATTCGTCTTAATCCTTTGCAATTTTCAATTTTTCATGCATTTATTATAGACGTACGAAGCGTATGAATATTAAAATCTTCGCAACTTTTCCTATACTTGTAAATTCATGAACTGCTCGAATGTACAATATTTTACATTTTCCATTCTAATTATGAATTTATAAGAAATGCACGAACGAGCAGTAAAAAGTTGGGAATTCATGCATTTTATAAAATTACAAGAATATATGAAAATTACAGAAACGTGGAAATTTACATCGCGTATGTTTGTACGAAAATAAATAAAAATGTTATGAAACTTTGCAGTTAAAATACGCAGCTAAATCAGATAATATGCTTTTTTCAACAAAAGTTATTCGAAAACACTGCGATAGTAAACATTTCCGAGAAAGTTTTTACGTTTGTAGTAACAAAGTCGCTTCAAAAAATTATATCCGTACCGTAATTCACAGTTAAAAAATAAAACCGAGCGTGGTGCAAGGAATTTTTCGAATCGTTTATGGTGTCTCCGAAATGGAAAATGCTTTTCGTTGTTTGCCATGCAAGTATCGATCGGGGATCCTCGGAAATCGGCTTACGAACTTAATTGCTCGAACGACCCGGGTTCTGGAATGCACACGAAGTTCACAACCGTCCAAGAATCTCGGGTTAGGATGTTTCGAAGGCAATAAAGGTAAGCCCGAGGCGTGAATGTCTTCACAGGACCCTTGCCTATCTAATTTGCGACGCAACACGCGTCTAGTGGCAGTAGTCTCCTGGAAATTACCATTTACAATTCCAAGGACCCGCGACTCATTACCCTTAAAAGGGCGTGTTGCAAGAACCGATCAAATTAGATGGAAACCTTCGCCAACGAATAAATTTGAATTTACACCTTTTCCATTAAAAAATGGAAGAATTCCAACCATTTGCAAGGCCAACTCTCGCCTCAAGCCATTTACATATTTATTTACCGTATCTGCATATTTTCTTCTTCGTCCATTTAACTATCAAGCCTTATCTTATGTAAATAATTAACAACCATGCTGGTATAAATTGGAGTTCGTTAACATCAATACCGAGATAAGTTTCGTTAGAAATAAATTTTGATTAGATATAGAAAAATAACGATGCTACTAGTAATACAAAACACAATTTTCATGTTATTTTACTTTTATCACAACTTAAGTGGAAGGTAAAGAAAAGAAATTAAATTAAATTAATAAAATATCCATCGAAAAATTGAATTGAATATTAACTTACACGGATTGTCCCGTGGGCAAATTAGCTTGATTATTTTATGGTAAATATAAACACTGTATTGTTTACGTGCCAAACAAACAAGTAAATTAATTTGTCGATTGAAATTCGTTCGATATAATATTTTTAATGAAAATCCATAATTGCACGTGTACCAAAATTGTACCAGCATCGTTAAAATAAATAATTTTTATAACGTGCGTTAACAGAAATTTTTAATGAACTTTTAAATTTATGTGCCTCTGGATTTCTAGATTGATCTTGTTTACAGTCACTTTGACGTCCAGTGAAAGGCTCGATGATACTAAAGAAACGGTGGCAATGGGATTCCTGAACACGTCTGCGATTAACTATAAAAATACGTTGCGTGGTCATCGACTGTTCAAGAATTTCCAGGTTACGACGGTCACGGGAATTATATAACTGGTATTCTCCTCGTTCTTCGTTAGCATCGCATGCTTAATTGCGCCGTAATAAAGTGTGGGACTGCCGGAACCCCAGTAATTTGCATCGTTATTCCGCTCGACACCCTCAGAGACGTAGCATAAGCCTCATTGTTTCGCCTATGCAAATAGAGATTCATGTGTCCCCAAAAATTAATATTAGTAATCCTGATATCAGACAATTTACAGAATTACAGAAACGGATAACGCGTTATAATAATTCAACTTATCGTACAGCGATACAAAATATTTTCAACACTAATTTATACTAATAATTTCTTAATATTATTAGAAAAGTTTCTGTGATTCCAAGAAATTTTTTTGACATTCTTTGAGAATTTTTTGTAAACAAACTATGAAACCTTTTGCCGTCAAATTTACAAGGTTTATTTATACGAGCTCGGAGAACATTTCAAAATTATTTAGGTCAAAAAGAGTTAAAATTGGTGGCACTGGATCCTCTCAAAAATAGTCGCTTTTAAGAAAGATATTTCTACGATGTCCATAACTGTGGATGGTTTTTATGACTTTTTTTCAAGAAAAATATTACAACACATAGTAAAGAAGAACATATAGCACTATTAAATGCTATTATAACGCTTCTATAGAACGCCAAAAAATTGATAAAGTAAAACAGGGGTTTGTATCGCGTGTGGTAAAGTTTAAACTGATTGGATATGTTTAGGTGTCCTTAAATTGCTCCCTCTTCTTCCCAAGTTCGCACCATGAAATATGCAGTGACTTATGAAATGGTCTGATACTTGGTAATTTGGGTTTATGGATCTGATGGCTTAGAAGGCCGCAAGTTATGGCTGTTATACAGCCCTCGTGTCCTTCCGCTGCGATGCACTAGCTAATGCCTCAACAAAGGCATACCGGTAGATCACTCCTGACATACCTAAACAAATTTACTGAAATTACTCTACCCGCACACAATGGCGTAAGGTAAATACAAATTCTAACTTTGGTGAATTTTTCATTTAAATTTGACTCGTGACAATTTTGATAAATTTTCATAATTCTATGTTCCATTCGATACCCTTTATTCGCTATTCATTTGTTTCTTAAGGAACTCAAATTATACGTGTCGATGCTAGCCACGAATTTGCACGCTTCAAAAAAGTTTTTCTCTTTCCATCAATTTAATTTTCAAAATAGCTTTATAATTCGAAAGAATTTCGAAAAGCAACATTTGTTCCCGACATATTTTTAGCGGGAATTTCGCCAGGAAGTTCCTTTCGATCGGCAAACAGATTTACGTATCGGGGAACAATCTGTTCCTGTAAATCCGAGGCGATAAATTTCGCCGGTATATTTATAATGCAACTATAATACACGCATCAATTTTGACTTTGAATAACTGACTGTTAGAGGGAAAAGAAAGGTTCGAAAACATTTATTTCACGGCACGGTCGGCGCCCGTGCTTGCAAGAAGGTTGAGAATTCTCGACCGAGCGTATCGCGTGAAAAATGACGGGTCAGTTTAATAAAAACGAAGTATTATACGTGCGCTGCACATGGTAGAGCTATTTGTCTAGGTCGCCGCGATGTCGAGAGACATTTGACAAGTACGAAAGGCCAACTGTTCAACGTGAAAAGTTTTAGAAATATTTCCCGCCGTTCTTGTGTATCGATTTGCCTGATCTTCCGTTTCTCGGTGTTTTTGCTTCCTCTAAGAAAGAAGTTGCAATAACATTTCTTTCCGTCTTAAATGGACGGTTTAGGTTCGCTGCACATTCGGGGCAGGGTCGATGCAACGCGTTTCGGCGTTTTATCGTCGTCAGGTTTCTCAAATTTCCCGGTTTGGAAAATATGGAATTAGAAAAAATAAAAATTAAAAAAGGAAGAAAATAAATCAGTTTTAATTATCGAGCTTCGTATTTCTAATATTTACGTACAAAATTAATTTATATGGAATTGTAAAATTTCGTTTCGATATTTATTGTGCAGATTTTAATTGAGACATTTGCCTCATTCTTTGTTTAACAGAAAAGTCGAAAGAAAATTTGCCAGGCTAAATAGTATTTCACGCGGTTGATTTCGATATGATACTAATGTTGAACGTGTTGCGAGCCTACAGGACCATAATCCCAAGGTTCCAAGCGAAAGTAAAACCACGAGCGAGACTCGCGCGACGAAAGACGTCCCGCACGCGAAGGGTTAAAAATAGGAAGAGGAGCGTCGCGACGTCTAATGAAATATTGATAATACACTGGTGGGTCGGGTTTAAGACGTCCATAAAGACGTCGTTTTCTTTTCATCTTTGTGTCGTTGAATTTTCGCTTGTTACTTTCGAGCAAATCCTTTTCCACGTTCGATTTCTTTCTCGTCGCTGGTTAACGGTCTTCGCGTTTACTTTGACTTGACGCACTTTCAACGAGTCCGGCCATTAATTACCACGATCGTGTCACCGTATAAATTTAATGAAAATTTCTGTCGCGTAAAGCGCGACGATTGACGCGCGATTGCATTGTCACGACTATGCTAATGAAATCGGGTAAACGACACGCCGCCGCGAGCGACCTTTGTCGCGGGCACTGCATTTTCATTTACGCGTTTGTGCGAATTTGTCGATACGAATACGATCACACTCGAGGAATGTATCGCGATAACGCGAAAACCGCGGCGTCCGCAGTTCAGCGAGTGATGTTGCGAGATTCTACGTTCTCATTAGCTCGACCCTTTGAACACCCTTTCGAGTATCTCGCGATATGAAAATGACACCTACGCTTTGCCACACGCGAGATTTCGTATCGTTTTAAATTACGAAATTGACAAACTCGGTTTATGTTCAATTTTTAATACGTTATCGCGAAGAGCTTTTATAAGATCGCTGGGTTTCACTCATTGTAAGATCTACTCTTACCGACTGTGGGGGTGTTATCGACTGGACAAATAGGACAGAGACGAAGATAATTTTTTACATGAAATATCGCTTCGACGGAAAATGTTATTCCATGGAATTATGGAGATACAGTAAGAATAATTCAAATTTCATCGGAGGGCACAGTCGTGTGATTTTTTTTGGGCGAGAGTGCACACTCCAATCCACCTCCCCGATTTCGTCGACGGGGCTCTAATGGCCGCGAGCCCTTTCATTTCGGCGAAACAGCGGCGTTTGGAAATGAAAGACGCGCAAGGGTCGTGGACAATCGCGGTTCGAAGAATTAAGATCACCGGATTACTGTATTCCGGTGTATAAATTGCTCCCCTGCAATTACACGCCGGCGGCTGAAAATGTCAGGGCAACGGGAAAAAGGGGAACGAGTATAGAAAACGAGAGGTAACGGGTCCTCGCAGTTGCACGAGCGATACGAAATTGTTTCGTTAACGTTAACCGGTGGCCCAGTTCGGGTGAAATTGTCGCCTAATGCGAGCCACGCGTCGACCGGGTGCCGCGACGGGGGAAAATGGAAACGAGGACGGGAAAATAAGTTGCCAAAGGAAAAGACGATGGGCAGAAGAGAAGGGTAAAAACGTTTACGGCATTGACTCGTCGCGAAGGGAGGCCGCGAATAGGGGAACAATAGTTCAGCGCCGCTCGTTAAAGCATTAAAAGCACTTTTGTCTTCCCGAAAAAGCGGCCGCGGAGCCCGACGACCGACCCAGCGTCACCGTCGGCTCAAGAACTCTTCTCCACCCTGGGTCCCCTAAGTGTTTTTACCTTCGAATCCTCCTACGCTTCGCGACGTTGCATCTCCGTAACAATCGCGACACCCCGACTTCCATTTTCTTCTTTCGTTCTCCCTGAAATGGCCGCTCCAACTTTCACGGATCACAGGATATCTTTTAGGAATTGGAAAGTTTTAATTATTGCTTTCTTAATATCAGTAGTAGTGTTAGTCATTATAATTGGTATGAAAGGGCAAAGATAACTTTTATCGAGACTAAATGTAAGAATAAATTGTCAGAGTTTTGTCAGTGTTTGCAGAGAAAAATTCTTTTGAAAATCAGATTTGTAATAGGTTTTGTATTTCTGTTGAATTTTTTAACATCTTATGTAATTAATTTGGGAATATTGCCTCGTACGTATGAACGTCTCAATTAATTTTCCTTGGTTGCGATGTTTAGTTCGTTGAAACGATTTGAAACTTTCATTTCGATCAGTTTGTTTCAACATGCTCGACAAAGTTATAAACTCCCTCGACGATATATTGGTCCTCTTCCGGTTAAAATGAGTAAGGTAAATTGATGTGTATCGATTATTGCTAATATCCTCTCGAATCGGTATTTTGTGGAATATTTACGATACTCGTGGAATCTACGTTCGATAAAGATAAATATGATTATTAATTAAGAGGAAGTCGTATTTCTCGTTGAACGGGCTGATTTCGATTTTAATAGATTCCGCTTTTCGATTATGCGAATATCTACTTTGTTTGTAACAATTAATACCTTTCGCTAATTAGTATTTGGGACATAGTAATTGCTACAACGAACCGATTTAGTAATTAACCGTAAGCCGATCAGGAAACAATACCGAGAGCAAAATATACTTTAACGAGACGAAGCTTCGAATTACAAAATTTAAAAAATTTATTTTTCCACAAAATAAAGTAACAAGTTCTCCATTTGTTATCACAAATGTTCTAATTTTGTTGGTGCCCAAACCGTGTACGATAGAACCTCGATAGTTGCAGAGAAGGGGCGAGAAATTTCTGCAAGAATCGAGGTTCCATCCATCCCTTCCACTCGTCGACACAATGCAACGAACGAGGTTCTCGTGCAATCATCGGGGCTCCAGTGCATATTTATTTGCCAAAGATATCCTCAAGAAGCGGTCATTACAATCAGTCCCGCGTTTCAGGACTGACCAATTAGCAAAATGGTCGTCCCCGATTCCCCAATCGCTAAATAACAGTGAAATTTTCCAATCGCGCGTTTCGCCTCATTCCTGGCAGAAAAATTCGACGATATATATTTTATTAATATATTTTAATCATTAGATTTGTGGGAAATTTTAATTCCCAAAATACCACAGAATGCACTTAATCTGCAAAAATATAAGAAACACGTAAGATACGAATTATTGTATTTAGGGGTTGAAACGATCCTCTGCGAAGCTCTCATTTAATCAATTCTATTAATAAAAATCCGCAGTTTAGTGATCATTATTCAGAATAAAACAACATTGTTACGATATATTTATTTTCTTAAATAAAAATAAATATATGAAAAATAAAGAAGGAAAATGGGGGTTCCTCGCGCGGGAAATATTGCTCGCGAGGAGGACGGGGGCGCCGCGGCGCGTAATCGCCGCGAGAAACCATTAAACTCGATTGCTTCCGATGAAATCTTCCGTGGCGCCGTCAACTTGTAACGAACGTAAACTGTTTTTACGGGTGGAAGCAAATCGTCCCGACAGTTTCGAAGAGTCGAGAGAGAGAGAGGGAGTAAAATTAGGGGCGAGTTTCCCGGGCTAGGCAGCCGTCGAACGTGATGCCACTGGCACGAACTGCCAGCGAGGCTGGCGCCGCACTTCATAAAGTTAGATCGAGATTTCGAACTTTTGCGAACGGTGACCCTACTCGAAATCGCTCTCGATAGGCCCGGCTTCTTCGAGTGCCAAGAATGCTCCTAATAGGACGAGTTTTCTCGCGGTAAGTTTTGTTTTCTGCCTAGACGAACATCGCGCCAATCAAACTTTTTACCAGGAAAAATTCTAGACTTATCCATCTTCCGACCGTGCTCGATCGCAATCTTTTTTACATTCTCCATAGTCTTTCTTCCAGTTATCAGTTTTTATCTTCCGAATTTTACTTTTACATATTTTTACTTTCAAACCTTCGATATGAAACTATTCTATAGTTTCGATTCGAGTAGTTTTCACCCAAATGCAAAGGCGTAGAAAGACTCAAAAGGGACACACAAAGCGCTCAGAGTTTACGTTTCCCGGAAAAATTTTATTCTCCATAATCTTCTATCTATTTATCAGTTTTTATTTTCCGATTTTACTTTTACAAAATTTACATTAAACCTTCGATTTCGATCGCACTCGAATGCAAACCGAATGTTGCTTCCCTCCAACCGTGTTGCATCGAAATTTCTTTTAAATTCTCTATAATCTTCCTTTTACTTGTCAATTTTTATTTTCCCAATTTTACTCTTGCAATTATTACTTTGAAACCTTCGATTTGTAATAATTCTATAGTTTCGATTCCAACGATTTATACCCGAATGCAAAGGCGCGGAAAGGCTCGGGAAGGTAAACGCGAAGCGTCACGTGAGTTTACGTTTTACCGGATTGCAGAATGATTTGTCGCCGAACAAACGAATCTCGTGCAATAACATTCGTGCCGATCCCAGCAAGAAGTCAATTTCCAGCGAACACGGTATTAGAGTCTCATCTCGTTTCCCCGCGGAACAAGCTTAACGCCGCCCATGCGAAACAGCTTCTAACAGGCTTAACGAGAGTATCGCGGCTAGGCAAATGACATTAGCGACAGCTGACGGGCGTGAAGAACGATTGTTATTGACGGATCTATGGATCCGTCGGGGGTTACAGGGAGACAGAGGAAATACCGATCTTGTAACGAACGCAGGCAACTGTGCTCGTGTTCAAGGATGACGTTTATTAGGTGGATTACGACGAGGCCGGGCCACGGTATTGGATAATTCGCAGTAAACTATTCCACGGGTTCGGATGTATCCACTAATGAGGATCCCTCCGGTTCTAGCCGCGTGTGCGTTTGTGCGTGTAACGCCCGATCGGCGAAACGATGAACTTCGATAAGCAGATTCGCGTGTGCAACTCTCCCCACCATCCCCTCTGCCTCTTCCATCGGGCCACAGTTGCTGGCGTAATCGACGCGGATCCGCCCTTGTGACATAAACTGCGCTAATATTCCAAAAGGGCAATACGCTCGCAGGGAATTGCTGGGAGATGTTGCGACATCAATGACTCCCTAAGCTTGTTTCAACGATGTCGTTCCACTTACGGCCGTTCTCATTCCGAGTTTCAGAAAAATCGATTCCAACGCCGGTCAAACGGCCGAACGAGAGGATCGTAAAAGGCTCGCCGTTCGAGTCAAAGGAGCGGTTTCCGGTTCGCGCGACTTTTCTTCGCGCTTTGCCTCCCCTCCCACGCGCGCGTAACCATCGATAAGCATTTTTACGCGTGCTTAAAAGCTGCGCTATCTCGCTTTCCATGGGAACGCCTTTGAGAGGAAGCTTTGTATCGTGAAACTTGGGCTTTTAACTTTAAATTTTACAGATATTTGTTGAATTCTTCCTCGAGGCTTCAGGGTGAATAATTGTATGTTTTGAGTTACTTTGTTTTTTATTTTTATGTTCATATTTTAGGGTTTAATAGAGCCCCCTCAATACCCCCTTGGTTTATTGCAACCAGGTATACTGAAGATGGTTTGGTCATCAAGCATCTTCATCGAGAGATAAACTACCCCTAATGGTTTAAATGCATATTCAGAAGAAAAATTTTAAATTCCATGAGAAATAATTAAATATAAATTTTATTATGTCGCATTAGTGGCTTTATAAGCTTCTGTGTTATAGATATTTAACAATTTGTAAAGCATTCTATGAAAAATTGATTCCTAAGGGAACGTCACTTTTTTGTTATTCTGCATTTTTATCGAGATTCGAAAATTACCTTCATTTTTTTGAAATGAGTGATCGTTGTTACGACGAATGATGAATAACGAAACGAGTCATTCGATACTTTCGGTGAACGCAGCGTTAAATGAAATTTGCATTTCCTGTGTCAATTTGTAAAAGACCAGACTCGAGCGGCCGAAATCAATATTTTTCGTTTCAATAGCGGCGCCATTTTTATTTTATAAAATTTCTCTGTTCCCATTGTTTGCGCCACGCCAATAAAAACAACCGAACGAGTCGATATCATATTTTCGTTATTCTAGACAAACAATAAAGCCGATCTCGTCGCGATGATCGACAGAAGCGATGCCCGGGGTTCGGTTTCTGAAAGATTTTTTAACGGTATAAATTGTGATACTTCTTTTTTACTTGGTATCTGTTGCCTGCTTCGATTTCAATTTATACTGAAAGCTAAAAAATTTTCTCTGCCACAAAAGCGTGAATCTTTCATAAAATGTGTATCCAAAACTTAAAATCGAACAAAATTATTCAACTATTTATATATATATTGATCACTCTTATTTTAGTAATTTAATTTATACTAAGTTTCAATGTTGTATTATTTTCTCAATATTTTAAAAAATAGCCAATCTTATATATTATTTATCTTCTTCGTTGCCAAGAAGGCCACACAAACAAACGGTTAAAAAAAATGTAAGTACGTATCCTTCAAACAAAATCAGATCGATCGTACGTTTAACTATCCATAAAGCATAGTACATAAATCAGAGCTAATTATAGCGTATAAGCAAAAATCGAAAGGACTAATTATCTTTGAATGAATATTTGCACGGAATAAATACTGACTCGAATAAAACTTTCGACGGTCACGAACGAATCGTTAATTAGCCTTGCTTCCGATCCTAGATGCAGCCGTGGCTATCCCGAACAAGAACCTAATTATATCATCTGGTAATGCTCATAGTTATTAATTTACCTTCTTTATCTGCCTCTCTAAACTGTCTAAAGAACCACAGTTTTTCATAAATTCATAACCATATCTTTCATATATTTTAAATTATTCCTATCCTTGCAACGTATATTTTTCTACGTATTATTATTCCCGTGTAATATTTCACGTGCTTTGTTAATAGTTCCCCAGAGGGTTACATTCAATAAAAACGTTATTTTAACAGATCAGCCACGGTTACAGAAAAATTTTGCCACCGGTGTGTTTGCGAACGGGTCTGACAATTTCGCGGTCGGTTGTCCATAAAATTGGCCCCGAGTCTCGGAGGGAATTATATCCATCCATCTCCCGAGGCTAATTATCCGTTTAATCGAAAGTACCCTCGCGTCTACCGCGAAACCTTTCGCCACTTAGAACAATCCTCCTCTATCCACTTTTCGAGACGTCTTCCGTGATTCCCTACCCCTCTCTCCTTTTGTGTTTGCCGAACGAGCAGACGGTAGTCGAGTGAACTTCGCCGGTCGATTTAGATTCAAGTGGGATCCGGGGATATAAACGAAAGTGCGGGGCACTTAACCGCAATGAACCTGTATTTATGAATTCGATCGTTCGACGAGTGTAAACAGCCGAATGAATTCCGATTGAGATTTCAATTTCGGCGCCGAAATTGCTTGCAGATTCAGGAACGAAGGAGAGGACTCTGCGAGACCGTTGTTTTGCTTCGACAGCACTCGATCGTTCCTGTGTTTCTCTTTCGAATACGACGCGGGATTCGAATACGTCGAACAGCGTTCAAATTTCCCGCTAGAATAGTTAGCTTCGATCTATGTATTTTTCGCGAGCATTGAAAAGAACGAACACGTGAAAAACGGTGTTCTAAAGTTTCACTTAAAGTTGACTCATTTTTGTTTAATAAAATATATTACACGAAATCGTTGCAAATTCCCATTTCTTTTATACGAAATTTCTATTGATTTACGATTCTTATTAGTTTGACTGTTCTATAAGCCCGTGCAAAAATGAAGAAACTTGGTTCAACGATAGTACTTATTTCGAATAACGAACGAAAAATAAACAACTTTCACAGGAAACAAATGGAATATAATTCCATGGAACGTTCAATGTTTCTACGCGTGTAACGTAACTTTATCCAGGTTTCTTTTTATCGAGCGTATAATTAACTTTTCGTTCCCTGAATTTGTTAGAGGGCCAGGACTTGAATCGGCAGCTCCATTGTTTCGCGAGCTATTGTAGAACACCTGCTTCATTCAGCTGCCATTTTGATAATTCGTGACATATTGTCCGAGGCTGTTTTAGCGAAACAGTGCAAGGTTTTAGTCGTTTCGCGATGGTTTTCAGTTCGTGATTAGGCGCTGGGAAATTCTCAGAGAATTCAAACTGAGAAACAACGTCGATACGATTTTCGAATATTTGATTTTGCTTCAAATCGACTCTCCTCACCGAAAATGCAAATTCTCAGCCGACGAGGGGTTTGAAAATTAAAGGGTCGTGTAATAAAATCCTAGAAATATTTGAAGAAACACCGGTTGATGCAATTTTCGAATATTCCAGGTACCCTTTTGTTCTTTCAATTTTCCCAAATATCCCGTCTCACGATTCGCCCCCAATTGACCCTTTTCCCCAAATGCATGTTGTCATCCGTGCTTCCCGAGCGCGTGCACATGTATACCGGCTGGCGGGAATATAATGAACTACTCGAGGCACACTCGAGTGGTATGTAAAGCAATACTCTCGAGGGTACAAACCGCCGAATGTGTTTTTCGCCATTCATTACAGGGCTGCGTCGGGTCGCGACCCCATCGGTGTACCCAGATATTTAACGTGCTGTTTATCCAAAAGGTATACAGAATTCCACCGCGAACCCTCGACTCCTAGCATTCGAGTGCTCTGCCAGCTTCATCCCTCATTGTATTAACGATCCGTCTATACTTATTTCCCCAAGTATACGCGTTCTCTTGTTCATGCAAATAATCCTTACCAAGTTAATTAACCCTATACCGTCTTATTAAACAACAGATCGTTTCCTTTAAATGATTTCAAATAAGACAAACAATGCAATACAAACTTTCTGATATCGTAAATAATATTCGGTACAAATTTTAATTTAATCCCCTATTGGTATGGTTATCGTTTTCTTTAAATGATTTCAAATAAGATAAAGGCTACAATACGAACTTTCTGATATTAATATCGTGAGTAATATTTAGTAGCCTCTATTGGTACGGTTATACGTATTTTTCCAAAATACAGAGTATTCGGCCATCCCTGGGATAAATTTTAATGGGGGATTCTAGAGGCCAAAATAAGACGAAAATTAAGAATACCAATTTGACGATGGAGGCTTCGTTAAAAAGTTATTAACAATTAAATTCAAAAATTCCAAATTGACCTGAAAAAATTATTTTTAGTTGCAGGGGTCAATTGCAATCATTTTTGGTGAATAAACATACCTCCGAAATCCTACCCAGTTTCTAGAAAAAAATTCGAAAAGGTGTGAAATTTTTCGACGAAATTAAAATATTTCGAATCGTTCTGAAAAAAATATTGTTAGCTGTGGGGGTCAATTACAATCATTTTTGGTGAATAGACATACCTCCGAAATCCTACCCAGTTTCTAGAAAAAAATTCGAAAAGGTGCGAAATTTTTCGACGAAATTAAAATATTTCGAATCGTTCTGAAAAAAATATTGTTAGCTGTGGGGGTCAATTACAATTATTTTTGGTGAATAGACATACCCCCGAAATCTTGCGCATTTTCGAGAAAAAAATTTAGTACTGGCGGAACTTTAAACGTTAATAACTTTTTAATGAAGCTTCTATCAACAAATTGGTATTCTTGATTTTCGTCTTATTTTTGCCTCTAGAATCCCCCATTAAAATTTTTCCCAGGGGTGGCCGAAAACCCTGTAGACGTCTTCGCGCAAACAAATAATTTTTACTAAGTTAATTGAATCTCCAGACAGTTTAATTTTACGTAAGATCCTTCAATACAATTTCATTCGACGAAATATAGCGAAGTTTTCCAATATTGATGTCAAATACGAATTTAATTTTAAACATATCCGCTCCGAATGCTAAAAATTAAACTTAGTTTACTACTCGGTTTTGCTAACCGATAACTTCAGCTGAAGCAGTTTGGGACGAGCAGTTTCAATCGGCGGAAGTTAAAATTGTTACAAAAGTTTCATAAATATGTTTTGCAACACTTCGCACAATAACTGGTTTCGGAATAGCACGGACAAATATACTCTGCAAGGCACGAGCTAAGTATATTTTGCTTGTGTCAGATACGTCATAGTTACACGATAATGTGTCTTATTTATAGTTAACTCAATTAAATTCCATCTGCTGGATACAACGATGACTAAACCGGAAATAGATAACCGATTTAACGCCTCGCTTTTAGCTTTCCATTTGACGGTTTAATTGTTTCTCTCCGGGCATAGAAACCCGTCAATTTGCGAATATAAATTCTCGTTGAGCACGTCAATTGTCGGATTTTAAAATCAATGAATAATGAATGAATGCTACTAAAACGTATAAATGAACGAGTTAATTGTTCATCGAAAACGTTCGTCCGTTCGTACGGTCGAATGTTTTTCTTTGATCGTGCTCGAATGTCAGCGGTTCCCGAACCGACTTAATATAATTATCTAATTAAAGGGGCGAGGAGAGATTTCGGTGAACGGAAACTCAAACTGGCAAACTTTTCGGAAGTCCGGACCGGACAACTGCTCGTTTTCTTAATATCTACGGGCGTCGGAAGAACATTTGCCCAGGGAACTTTGTAACTCGTTTCTGGCCGGAATTTATTCCAACGTCCGTTTAAAACGGAACTGCGAAAAACACGGTATTTAAATACAACATCGATTTTTCGCCATCGCGATGCATACAAATGCAAAATTATCCGCACTCTGTGTTTACGCGAACACGATGCATCAAGAGATATATAAATTCGCGACCGTTTTGCAATTCACAATCAACAAATTTATGTACCGGGGGCCGTCCGCGTTTATTAACCCCTTCATTCTCAAATTATTGAAAAGTCAAGGGAGGAAAAAATATTTCTCTGCGTTTCCCCGCATACCATATGAATAATCGATGCGCGAATTGATTTTCGGAAAATATTTAATCACCCCCTAAATCAACGTGACTCCGAAGTCACCCATTATCTGCATTTTTTAAGTCCGTTTTATTATCACATAATTTTTGTAATTATTTTGGAAAAATCAGAATTGTGAATATTTGTTTGGAGGAAAGTTTTCCTGCAACAATCATTCGCGAGTATATTGAAAAACTTGGATAAAATAGGGTAGAAAATAGAAGAACTTAAATAATAGAAAGTTGAATGAATTTAAGAATTTTAAATAAACACCTCGATAAATTTGATATATTTGTAGCTCATGGACCTTGCAATCAACCGAGTAATTTAATATATTTGTTTGAAGTCGATATCGTAGTTGGTTCCAGAGACACTTGTTTGGGTGCACAGAGTCAAAGTAAATAACAAAATAAACATAGAAGGTACACTCTTCGGATAGAGGATGAAAAGCCCTTTAAAATGAGTGTTTATTCAAGTCGATAGCGTAATTAGTTCCCGGAGATATAAGGGTTCGAAGCGTTTATTTACGTTCCATTGTTGACATCTACGCGAGGTCAATGACCTCACTTGATCGTAGTAAACAGTAAATAGTAAAATCTACCCCATTGCATAAATTACGATATCTCGAAAACGGAAAGTCGGATCGACAAAAACCAAAAACCATTTTAAAGAAGAAGCTTTACTGCTTCTAACAGTGGTTCAATTATGGAGAAAACATTAGTAGTTTCGGAACTGTACGGGTCTAAACTTTAACTACTTTTAATACGCGTTGTTAGATTACCTAACCAGAATTTAACACCAAATTTTGTCCAGTTTTTTACGAAAAAAGAATAAGTTTTTTACGTTTGTTCAATCGAACGTGGTAGATTTAATGTTAAATAATACGACTTTCCAAGTGGAAAAATCCAGAAAACATTGGTCGGAGCGACGATAAATGCTACCGTACACGTACAGGCGAAAAGAGAACCGTGATCAGGTGTGTGTTTAATTAGTTCGTGAAAACGGGAACGGAGAATGACGAGGACGAATTTTCGTCTTGCCCGGATCGATGGTCGTAGTCGAAGAGAAGACCAAGGGGAATGAGATCCGGTCCGATGTTATCCGGACTGAACGAAATCAATGGAAAATTCTCCATCTTCCGTCTTCCGAGAGACTTCGTGATCCCCCTTAGATAGCTGTCCGAGGGTGTTTCAGGAGATCGTGAACTTTTTCATAAGTTTAATCGAGTCGCTCAGACCCCGTCTCTCCGTCCTGACTGCGCGCGATTAAACAACAAAACGCCACTAAAAGTGGAGCCTCAGCCTTCCGGATTAGTGGATAATGCTTCAGGAGCAATGAGCCGTCACGACCCTCGACGAGAATTGCACATTTATCCAGCCAGCGGAGGGGCCTCTTCGCCTAGCAGATTTTACTCGTTTCGTGGAAAAAACTTCACTCTTCCTCCGCTCAAGATACGCCGTACATTTTCCTTCTGGGTTTCATCGACACGGGTTAATCCCCTCCCAAAACTATTAACAAGACGCTGGAAAAAGTACAAACTCGTATTCGTAGATTGTAATTCGCTATAAACGAAAAAAAAATTGTTTCTGAAACTGGTCCATTGAGATATCTACGGATCTTAGCGTGAATAAATTAAATAATGCGTGATAGCCACGATAGAAACAGTAAATCTGAAAACTATAGAAAAGAAGATACTATAACACTGGTCGCTCGAAGACTGAAAAATCTACTAAAAGTCGTTTGTTGCAAGATAGATTTCGATAAATTTAGCTTAGACCAGAAGAGCCTCGATACAGATAAATATATATACAGGGTGTTACGGAAGGTTCAGGTGTTCGCCAAAAGGGAAGAAAAGGATCCACGAGGGGGGATGTTTTTGATATTTTTGTTTGCGCAACCAATTGGATTTCGGAGCGATCGTGTGTCGGGGGGGAAGCAAAGTTGCAGAAATTGGGTGGGTTCCACGAATCGAGAGGCACGTAGCGCTGGATTCCGCCGTCGACGATTTGCCTTCCATGCATACGAATGTAAAGTACGGGGCAACGGTGTTCTGTGGTGCTAATTGCTACCAGCTGCGGAATCAAGCCGTACTCTCCTTCTCTGCGTCATAGCTCGGTCGGTTGCGCGTGTATACGTATAATTTTGGACGAAACGCGCGAAGGGAAACGCAAAGGCTTGCCTGCCAGTGCACAGGCGTCAAATCTCGCTGGAAGACGGATTCGCGTCTGACGTTGGTATTAATTCCCTTTGTGCGGATTGCGGTCTGTGTTGCGTCTGGATGGAATATCCACCTCCGTGGAACCGGCAAAACGTCGGCATATCGGATTACCTGCGAACAAAGACTCCAAGTCGAATCCCCGAAAGGCAACCTCTTAATTCCCATCCACTAAGAAGCTCCGTACAATCCGCGAATCTATAATTACACTATTATCCATGCATCTGTGCATTGTGAAGATCTTCAGATGTTATAATACTTGCACGATTCTTGATCAGAGTCTTGAGAATATTGTCGAAGCAAATCTTTGAATCGTGTATTAACTGATGTAATATAGTACGCAATGTTTTCGATCAGAATCTTTGTGTTAAGTTCACATTGATAATATTTGCAAGATTCTTGATCAAAGTGTTGGGAACCTTGTGAAAGCATATGTTTGGATCTTTGTGGATCGTGTATTAGCTGATGTAATATAGTACGCAATGTTTTCGATCAGAATTTTTGTGTTAAATTTATATTGGTTGGCTCAGTACACAGAGTCGAATGTCCAAACCGGTTTAAATATGATTTTGTGTAGGAGCAACTTGTTTTCGTCGACACAGTAATTTTTCTTTTGCCAAAGCTGGTGTTTCTAGGTTAATCTTTGCTGGAGGTATTTGACCTTATCAGACTTTAATATCGGTTTCTTATTTTTAAAAACTAGCGAGAGCAGGTATTTGGTTTCGTTTGCACCGTTTATGTATCATTTATTAATATTATAGCTACGAAGTATTATTCGTATTCCAAGCCACCTTTCGAGCGTATGAAATATTAATTCCAGAGATGTAATTTAAATTTCTTACAACGTTTCCATAAATATCATAGGTTTTAATGCTTCTGCAGAAAATTAATAATTGATCAAGGAAATTATACTGCCCGTAACAAAATACGAAATGAATTTAAATAAGCTACATCATGGTAACCGTACCTGCAAATTACAATTTTAATATTTTAACCCCCTATTCCGCCACTCGAACCTCATTCGCGCGAAACGGAGAACAAACGCGCGGAAAGCAGCTAGCTGCCTCTGGAATTAAACACTTCGGAAGAAATAAAACAGGAGGCATAACTTGCTTCGATTGCCTCATTGTCGCGGGCGAGCATCGAGTAAACAAACGAATAAAACCCCAAAGTACCAGCGTGCGAATTGAGAAAACAAAGCGAAAAACGATGCGTCTATTAAATAAGCAACCAGAATGCAAAATGTCCGATCTAAATACAATGCGTCCTCAACTGTCTACCAGTTTTGTGTCCAAAGATGTTATCGACGTTCCATCAAACTGTAATGAGAAAAAAAAATATTCCATCATTCAATTTTACAAGTATTATTTAATATATTTTTCCATTAACAATTATCCATTCTTTAGTAAGATATTTTACTTGTAATTTATTTAAAATTGTGTGTTTTCACTGGGAGGGGCGAAACACGAAAAAATTTTGAAGCTTGCATCGATTCGAAATACTCGATCAGTCAATGGAGCCAAAAGTAAATATTTGAAAAACAATTAAGTGTTCCTGTCACGATACATTTTCGCGAGCAGGACGAGTACATCTACGAGCAACGTTCGATCTAAATCGGTGACCCGAAGGACCCTCCTCATTGGACGAAGGATTTTTGAGAACTTAGACGTCGGCGTTTCGCTCATTTTCGGCCAGGAAAAGTCCGGGGTCTAATTAGAAACTTGGATACCTTGAAGTTCCGTCGTATCGTAAATCCAAGCGAACGTCAGAGTTGGACCAGGCCAGGCTTATCCAAGATCAGTTCCGGGCGTCAAATCGCCACCTACGCGCCGTTTTCGTTCCCGCCACGCGAAAATGGCCGCTGCTCCACCCCTCGAACGAAAAAGCAGCGATCAAGCTGAAAAATAAACAAATAATTTAACGATCTGAAAGAATTAATTAAACGCCAAAAGACGAGTTATCGTAGCATTAAGCATATTTTGTCGAATAATATTTTATTGCAAGTACCTAATATATTCAAACCTCTATAATATCAGTGTTTTTGCGAGCCAAAGCGAATGGCGTGCTAAAAAAGAAATAAATTATAAAGAAATCGATGTTCTCTAAATTCTAGATCGCGATACGCCCCGAACAAACGAGACACGTGAAAAATCGGTTAGCTCTACGGTAAAATAACAATCGTTCGATAATCGTTGGACGGTTATCCGGCCGGGTTGGCTAAAGCATGCGGATTTATTTTCGATCTAATCTATTTTACTACGCGTCGCTGCCAATGAACGAGGACCGATCCTTTTAGCGTGAACGAGCGCCCGTCCTCTCCGCTGGGGATTTCGGACTTCAGGAAGACGAACGTACGACGATAACGCTACGACCGGCTGGGATCAGCCACGACAGGCTAGAAACAGAGTGCTTCCAATCACCAGGGATTTTTTCACCGAACGAATCATCCTATCCGCGTTACGTGTCGCCCTAATATCTATCTAAAAAAGTTCACCGATATCGGTTCCACTACGCGACGAGATAACGATTCCGCTTGTCTTTCACGATTTATACGATTTTCATGAGAGCGTATAACATCGAAGATAGGCCACGGATCCATTCGAAAGGATCGACGTAATTTGCAAACGAACGTTCCGACATTTTTCTTCGTTAACGCGTATCTACGTCCGTTTTTGCGCCCTCTTATCCCGCAAGCAACAGTCTCTTTCGTAGGCGTTTGTCGCCCACTAACCTAATTTCACGAAAATAAGACTCCGCTTTGTTTGAGTCCAATCGGAAATTTTTCAAAATATTCCGTTTATATCGCGTTAAAAATTTGAAACAATGTGTGTACAATATTTACGTCTGGTCTCGAGATCGACCCTGTCATTATGATAATAATATTAACAAAAATATTAGATATGCAGGAAAAATAAAATAAATAGTTCGAACATATTTTTAAATGGGTTGTATAATTCTATAGATTTCGTAAACTATATTCTTTCGACGCGAGCATCCCTAAATATTCCTAGAATTATAGTCGCTGTCGCCAGACTTTTGACGAAACAGGTTTGCAACGCGAAACCACGGAGTTATTTTTCAGTGGGACACGGCTTTCATCCGGAAGCCTCCGGGAGTTTTAATTGCAAAAATCTGCGCCACGAAATCCCAGACGGATCTCGTAGGCGTTTCTTTACGTCGAAAAACTGCAAATTTCGCTTCGCGCGATTTCCTCTCGCTTGGTACGTCCGCTACGACGCCAACGGAAAATCTAGTAACGCTAATCATCCACACAGTTCTTTATATTCATATTCCGCAACTAAAAATTCTATTTCGATCGCTTTAAATGTTTCCTATATTTAATTCGAACAAATGTTACGCACGTGCAAGTTCTCACTTTCCTTTTTCTGTTCCAGGTGCGTAGCAAACATCTTTTAAGGAACGCAGCTGCTGTATACGTGAGTAATCAAACAAGTACTCGAAACAAATATTTATCGAGTGATTATTTTCCTCCGAAACACAGGAGTCGAGGAGTCAAAATTAAGTTGGACGAGCGAAACCTTGACCGTTAGTTTGTTAACAAAAAGAATCGTCGAGCAAGAAGCGGGAGTGTCGCGAGCACAATGGGCGATTTAAGTACCCCTCAAAATTAATTAGTCCATTGTGAATAAATGGCCCCCGCGGGGCGTTGGTGTTGGTATTCTTTTACGGGTGTAATAATGCGTCGCGTCAGCGGACGGTTTTGCAAAAATCTCGCAAAAAAAAACCATCCACGACGCCGCGCGTGCATTATCGCGAATGGGCCCGCGGTACTCATTGAAACTGACCTGCCTAACGACCCACCGAAATTTGTAGTAATTCGCATTAATATTCGGACACCGTTTCGCTCGTTATTGCTTCGTGTATAAACGCGACACCAGCTTAACGAATTAATTCTTTTTTAACGAGTTAAAGCACTCGTGCTCGACGCCAGAAACATAACGTCGACTCATTCCGGCATAGAGTCGGGCAAATTTTATTCGCGAATAACGAATAAAACGTTATCATTCGTTTCTAACGAGTCAAAGCATTTGCACTCGAAAACGTGATAAAAATTTTTTGCTTTATTTCAACGCTTGGAACAGAACACACCCTTGATCCGGGGGAGGCTATTCTTTCTTTCTCCGTGCAATACATCCGCGAAAGTGGAAATTGATCCTCGAGAAAAGATGAGTTCGACGCGAAGGGACGAAACGAAGAAAGAATTCGTAAAGTGATTGACCGAGATTGAACAACGCAATCAATTTAACGCTGTCATATCGGTTCGGATTCTTCCGCGAATTCTTTCGCCGGAAGTTGTTGCCGAAATACTTGGAAAAGTGCCTCCGGACTTTCGGGGCGGAGATTTCACGATCCATATCCCCGATTATGTCGCGATCGATTCGTCAACGTCTTCCGCGAGCGATATGGTTTTCCTTTTTTTTTTTTTCTTTCTTTCGTTCGTACGCAATTTCGAGAGATTGCGTTCTATAGTCGCTCGACGAACGAAATTCGAGCAATTAGGAAGATGAGGGTGTATAAAATTCAAGGGCAATAAAAGCAGAATTGCTTCATCGCGGTAATCAAATTTTTTAGTTAGCTCGGTTACCTTTTGCTCGATTTTCTTCGAGCAGAGAAACGGTCAACGCTCTAACTTCTGGACGTGGCTTCTGGAACAAAGTTATAGCCACCATTTTGTCACTTTAATCGCGGCGACGATCGACGATGATGTAACTTTCGGTCGGATAAAACGTCTGCTCTAGGGACTCTGCTGTAACCAGAGTGGAAAAATAATTATTACGAGAGTTGCGAGTGAAACTTATAAGATTATGCAATTCAATTTAAGAAACATGAGTCTCGCCATTTATTTTTTATCTCTGTTCCTAGCATTTCAAGAAAGTTGATGAGAATGAAATAGTTGAAATAGCTTATAGGATTCTGAATGGAAGAGTAACTAAAAAAAAAATTATCCACGTCACTTACGTTGCTTATTAGTTTTTTCCCCCCCGAGGATGGTGTATGAATGGCAAAATGGACTCGCTAGTATATTCGAAACTAACAGCACGTTGCGAATTAGATCGTAGCGGACTGTATCGGTTGGTAAAATTTTGATGCGGACAAGTCGTCGGATCGGCGAAAAACACAATAAAACCAGATAGTTTCCGATGGAAATTCGATCTGCATGTATCTGTAAGCTGATGTACGCCGCGTTCTGTCGAATTTTTGCTGTTCCGAAAGCACGGCCGACGTTGTAGCATTCGACGATAAATGTCAGCGCTCGTTGCATGAAAATCCGGGCGCAATCGATTGTAACGGTGATTACTAGCTATCGATGGTTTATAAATTGCATCTTTTTCTTTCGGTGAAAACGATGCCTCTCCCTTTTCGTAAGAACGTCGCGTTCCCACGAGCAAATCATGCTTTGTTTATTTTGTTTCGAAAGTAATGTTTTGCATCATTTTATAATAGTCGTCTCATCGATCGAAAGTGAAATTAAACAAGATGGACTGTCTAACTTCATCAGATTGCGGTCATAAATGTCAAGATAGTTGGTGAAAGTTTCGTGAAAACAGCCTTAAAATCCATGATATTATACAGCGTGTTCGGTCACCCCTGGGAAAAATTTTAATGGGAGATTCTAGAGGCCAAAATAAGACGAAAATCAAGAATAATTTCTTGACTGAGGCTTCCTTAAAACGTTATTAACAAATTGAAATAAAATTTTTTCTTATAGTTCTGGAAAAATTATTTTTGGTTGCAAGAGTCGATTACAATCATTTTTGGTCATTATACATACCCTCAAAATCCTACGCATTTTCGAAAAAAAAATTCCTTACCGAAAATCTAATTTCAGGCCAGAAATGTCTGCCCGAATTTTCATGCGAATCTTTAGAACGTCATAACTTCTGAACGGATTGGACGATTTCAATGTTTAAAAAAGCAAACTACGCGTATTTTGATGGAGAATATGTACAAATCGCAAAAATATTCGAAAAATTGATTCTTGACCCGGCAAAATGAGAAAAACCCCATAAAAATGGTCCAATTTTCAAACAGCCATAACTCCTACAATTGTGAATATATTTCAATGAAACTTTTTTCTGAAGCAGAGCCCATGGTACCTACAAAAAAGTATTAGACAACTTTTCTTTAGGGCGTCAAACAAAATTACTAAAAATGAAAAAGTAATTTTTAAGAAAAATCGACAGGGGGTAGATGCCTAAATTTTTCGACGAAAAAAAAAAATTTCAAATCGTTCTAAAAAAAATATTTTTGGCTGTAGGGGTCAATTACAATCATTTTTGGTCAATACACATACCTCCGAAATTCTACTCATTTCCTAGAAAAAAATTCGAAAAGGTGTGAAATTTTTCGACAAAATTAAAAAATTTCAAATCGTTCTGGAAAAATTATTTTCGGTTGCGGGGGTCAATTACAATCATTTTTGGTCAATACACATATCCTCGAAATCCTACCCACTTTCTAGAAAAAAATTCAGTACGAGCGGAACTTTAAACGTTAATAACTTTTTAACGGAATCTCCAGCAACAAATTGGTATTCTTGATTTTCGTCTTAGTTTGGCCTCTAGAATCCTCCATTAAAATTTTTCCCAAGAGTTGCCGAATACTCTTTATATTAATTGATTTAGACGAAACTTCTTTTATTTGGATAAAAGTAATTCTGACAGGACTGATGGTATTCGAAAGCAGAAAAATTATCGTTGTCAGTTTTAAGGGAATGGTTGCAAAGAGGAGGATTTAATTTTTAGCATTGATCGGTGTAAAGTCATACTCTGGCCACGGATGACGTCAGTACGGATTTATCATTTTGTTCTGCAATGGTTGACCGTCTCTGGGAGTCAAACACCTGGTAAACACGTCTGGAAACTATCTCCGAAAGTAGAACACCCGCTCTCTTGTTACGCTTCAACTGCGTCCTTGGAGAACCTCAGATACTTAAACGTAGGTTTACTGGAACGCCAATTAGGATTTCTTGGCCGATTTTATAAATTTTGCGTACGATCGAATGAAAATAACAACGGTAAACGCGCGATTCAAAAATGTTCTGCGCGCCCTCAACCGATACAATATAAATTTTATTATTTACACATCGAATCAAAATTATTATAAAACACAATTTTTTTACGGGTATCTAGGTCCACCAAAGGAGCCAATATTTATTTAATAAGTAAATCTTGAAATATATTTTTTTTTGTTTGATTTATATAGATTTATAATAGTTAAATCAATTTTTTTCCATTTCGGTTACGACAGTTGGGGTCTATATATTGGCACACTATGATTACGTTTTTTTTTCTGCGGATCAAATGTTCTTTGGCGCGACCCAAATACCGGGTATTCGAATTCATCGATTCAAAGGACTCCTACCGTTCGATTTTTATGACTCTTTGCCCACTCGAACTCTATTTTACGACTTTTTGACGAAAACAATGGTTTCCTGACATATACGATCGTCCAAACCGGCGGCTCTTGTGTGTCCTTTCAACGTAGTCAAGTACACTCCGAATTCAGTCTATTATTAAGGTTTTACAAGAACTCTCGTGGCTGTTAGCAGTTTTACCCGCTTGCAAATGTTTTCAAAATGCGCTGAACGATAATGCAATCCATCGCGAAACTCGTTTCTTACATTTAAAAAGTTTCCTTACGAATACTTTTACATTCGAACATTATTCGAAGTAGCAACGTTAACAAATAATTCATCGTTCTGTTAAATATCTATTTAACAGCAATAACTCTTCCGCACAAAAGACTGTTCTTCTAGACCACGAAAAAAGTGTTTTTTTTTCAAGATACAGCGATACTCGGATAACTGCGAGTCATTTCGATCGGATAAGTGAACGGTAGTCGTCGATCCAAAAGTATATCGTGTTTGGTCTTATTTTAATCAGAAAAACGTCACGAATATATTAACGAAGGTCCAACTGGAAAAAAAAATAAAAAAATTTCACAATGTTGTTATCGTTATCTATTCGTTGTTTTCTTCTACGTTTAGCTTGTGCCTTTTCAGTGAAATTGACAATGTATTTCTCTCGGTTAGTAAAGAAAATAGCTGTAAACGATAAAGGTGACGTGCCTTGTAAATGAATTCTATGCATTTAAGTCGAGCTTATCAGCGACCGATGCAAACCGTTGGCGTTAAATGCACGTGTCAGCCGGCCATCATACCGGTTGGTCCCCGTCGACATCGACGTTGGATATTCGCGTATACACGGGCTCACGTAGACGCTTATTTCAGAACGGATTGCCTGCAGATTAAGCCTACAAAATAAGCCAACACGCGCGCGAACACGTGACAAGCGTGTGGATGCTAGCCCCGCGCAGTTATTGGAATAATGAATTTAATAATTCGCCTACCATGTTCACCGAGCAATTTTCCTTCTCCGTGTCGCGGTTTTGTTGAGTGTTAACGCTTCGAATTAATACTCGTAAAAGATAATCGTCTTTTTCCACATAATATCCCCCGGCCTCTATCGAGGTTTCATAGTGGTCGTACGATTATAATAATTGAGATATAACGCGTCCTCTGTCCAGTGAAATTCGCGGATTTCGAATCATTCGTAATTTTTAAAAATCAAAGACACAGACAAAAATGAAAATTTATTATTTTCTTCAAATTAAATTTATGAAAGTATACAAATGCGTTAAAATCGAGTTTATTACCGTTACGGTACGTTTAGATAAAATGTTGGGCTAAGTTGGGAACATTTTCAGATATTCATTTTATTCTCAGTCGTGATCGTCCTGGTTTTGACAGATTTTTAAAATTAGGTGATCCGTGTTACCAAATTAGGTCGTATCTGTTACAATAACGACAACAACTTGTAAGAAAGGTCAAGCTGTTATTGTTAAATCGGTACTATCCCATCGGAGTCGTAAAGTTTAGCAATATTTCGAAATTACGCTCGGACGTATCGCTAGTTATTTAAATTTTACTTGGCCCGGTCAATATTGCTCGAAATAGGTGTCTAGACTACTTTAAAAACCAATATGACCTCGACTCGAAAACCGATGACACGTAGTAAATTGAAACGTTAAAAAATAAAATGACGTCTGCGTTCAAATTTCTTCGCTCGAGCATCTTTTATACAGGCAGCTTCGTGAAAATCTTATTCGATGAGATATCGAGCAGCTTTCGAATCGTTACACATTCATTAGGTTGTTCTATTTGACTACTGTACAGCCCTCTACAGGATAATGAAATTGTTTAAATGCAAAGACAAACGAAAGACATATTAATCAAAACATTTTTTTAAATACTTTCCTCTCGGAACTTTGGATGATTCAAGGATATTCCTCGTGGATCCGACTTGTGAGTTTGCTATCAGCCAACGAAAGTGATCGACGGAATATTAGAAATCTGTGTCGTTATTGGTCGAGATTTCGTAGGTGGTGCAATGAGGAAACGAGTAGAGATGGTAGAAACTTTCTAACTTTCAGGCCTGGAAAATGTCTTAAGTGAAACTTCAACCAAGGCTATTGTCTCGTATTTTCTCGAAGGCGACCGACTGTCGCTGCGAAAAACCAGACGTCCGTTCACCAAATGCTGGAAGACATTTGCCAGAAAACTCTTTATAAAACCCTGCTTGAATTGTGCCTGAGCATCGTTTCTTACAGTTATCGTTAACCGAAACATCGTGTCATGTTCGTTCTTAAAAGTTACTTTTATTTTGTAATCGTACGAACAGCGATTTTTCCTTTTGACAAAATGTTTGGGAACGCCGGAAATCCATTGTGAGAAAAATGGTACTAAGTTTTGGCGCGTTGTTCCCGTTGGCGCGAAAGTACAATATTTATTACGGTAAAATATTTAACCGGCGGAGATTAGTGCGTTAAAAGCAAAGAGTTTTTGTTAATGCGTCGTGTACAGGGTAAAGCGAAACACTGATTAACGCGTTAACGCTTGTTTGTTTTAGTTAACGCTGTCTTGAGAAACTGCAACTATGCAAGTTCTCAGGAGTCGCTAGATATTGTTAGAAAGGAGATCGAAGAGATTAATATTAAAACAGATGGAAAAAAGTAACTCTCAACCTTTCTGTACAGAATTTTTTGTTTGAAAAATATGATTGTAATTGACCCCCGCGATCGAAAATAATTTTTTCAGAATGATTTGAAATTTTTGTTTTTCACCGAGAAATTAGGCACCTACCTTCTGTCGATTTTTCTTAGAAATTTGTTTTCGATTTTTAATAAATTTGTTTGACGTCGTATGGAAATATTGCATCATATTTTTTTGTAGGTATTCATGAGCTCTATTTCAGATATAAATTTAATTGAAATATATTCACTATTGCAAGAGTCATGACTGTTTGAAAATTGGATTATTTTTATGGGGTTTTTCTCATTTTGTGGGGTCAAGGATCAACTTTTCGAATATTTTTGGAATTCTACATATTCTCCACTAAAATACGCGTCGTTTGCATTTTGAAACATTAAAATCGTCCAATCCGTTCAGCATGAACTCTCGGGGATAAATTTCTGATCAGTTATCAAACCCTCTATTACAGATCATCTTATTTTTGTAACAGTGTTTTATATGGCGTCTTAAATATTATGTTTAATCCAGTATACTACATAATTTCCACTCTTCACTCACGATCAATTTCCTGTTTGCACGTAAAAAATAAAATTTTAAATTTTAAATATTCTATCTCTTAACACGTTTTGAGATTGTAAAATCTGAAATTTCCCATCTTCACGTTTCGTCGTGAACGATCCCTTTCAATTGTTTCCATTTGCATAGTTCCGCCAAGAAACATGATCGATACGAGGAAGGATCGACGATTTGACGTCGTTCGGTCTCGGGACAACAGCCAGATTTTTCATCCCCCAACGATCGCCTCTCGTAATAGATTCGCCGAAGACTTTCCCGACATCGACGTTCAAGGCGTTTATATTTTCCCTCGCCATTTTATCGTCTTGGTCATCGAGACACATTCGGAGGGCAATACGAGCCCGTGTTCGGGTTTTCCAACGAGCAACCGTCGTCGATCTTTCCTATCGTGATTCGGTGATACGTAGATTCGCCAGAATCCCATCCGCTGGCGTCCATTTTATAGCGTCGGATTATCGACGGCACCGCCACGTTAAATGCCGAAAGTCCGAGTTGTGTCATTCGCTGATAACCGACTCGTATTTTCACCCTTTGAATTTATCGTCTTTGAGATTCGTCGATCGTTTCTACCTTTCGACGCGTTTATAAATCCACTTGGACAGATTACGATTGCCCGACCACAATTTCCGGTTGTCCCTGGACGCTCACACATCTTTCGAACTCAACTGATACGTCGTACGTATATCTTGAATTTGTTATTTTTAAAAAAATCTCAATCCTTAAACATTTCTACCATTCCTTTTCATCGAATAAAATATGCAAAGCTATTCAAAAAAAGAATTTACCATTGCGATTTATTTGACAACAAATCATTTTTTTTTTAATTTAACGAGTCTATTAATTTCGATACCAAACAATTTGTTCGTTCCACTCAGATTTAATTCCCTTCCTCCGGAACAAAGATTCCAATTTATTTGGCGGGTTCTTCCTTTTTGGGACAACGAATAAAAGATTTAAGATTGGTCGGTAAATAAAATTAGCCGAGAACAATCGTCGTGGAATGTTTGGTAAAACAATAGAAAACGTAAGTAATAAGATCGACGATGAATTGTATAATATTTCGTCGGGTCGAATCCGCTTACAATTTATCATCAAGATAATTAGATTTCAGCTGCTTAATTTCGCGAAGGCGACTGCTACAAGTACATATAAATTGAATAGCTTTGTTATAAACGTTTCAGGGGTCCGGCAGAAGTTAGTTTCGCCGCGGTGAATATATTACAGGCGGAATCGCATTGCCGACTATACCTTCGTGTTTCACATCTCCAAATAGGTTTAATATCATCCTGCGAAACACTCTTGCGGCACATAATTCAGAGATGCAAAGTTTGGAGGGGGGGGGGGGGGCTGACGTTGCACACTGCGGATACATTCTTAGAGCTGGAACGTATGAATTCGTAATCCGTTAGCCCGTTCCCTGTGTACATTCGCCCAATTAAATTCAACTATCATCCTTCCTGCGCGAAAGTAGCTTTAAACATGGAAATTTTCGTACCCTCGGATGGCATCGGTCCTCCTTTTTTCGACCAAACTTTACAACCAAACGATCCACCACTCCCAACGTTTGGTACGCTGAGAAAATTGCATCTGTCGTTTTGTCGGGTTAGGTCTGGGTTATTTTTAGGGTAATTTTAACCCTCTGAAGCCCGCAAGTGCAGCAATTCAAAAAAAGATTTATTTATGAATGTATCACGAAGAGTTTTATTTTAGTAAAAGGTTAGAAAAAGATAAAGGGTAGGGGCGAAACTAACGTGTTTTCGATTTTGAATGAAAGTCAGATATAATTAAAATATGTTTGCCCGTGATGTGATTACGCGTTGTGACACTTTGTCGCGCTATCTATAGACAAGATTATCCACAGAGAGTGTCGACGAGCATTTCCATTAGCTTATGGTACTCTTTAAGCCCATTCTCGCTACGAATAGTGAATACGTGACGCGAGTCTGCGATGCATGTATGATAGTTCGGAATGCAGAACGTGTGAGAAGTGGGTTAGCTCGTCGGATCAGAAGAGTTCCAAAGTTTACTATATTTGGTTCTGTTTCGGATCGCCGAGTATAAACTACGTCCATTTGCAAAATGTCCCTAGACGCGCTTAACTTCGTTAGGCGTTCGATGATTCACTTCGAAGCGATGCGTCGCGAGTCTTACTGTCTGATTCGTCGACTGCAGAAACAGAATTTTGAACTTCGAAGACGGTTACGTTTTCTGATCAAAATTAACTCGATAAATAAAAAGGAATGTAAAAGCTCGACGAATTTAGGCGGGAATTTTGAAATCGATATCCGGAACGATCAGTTTGGTCTTAATAGTCAAGTGACTCTGGATTTCCTAGTTAGACGTTGCCCTAATCGCTTAACGCTAGGATCCTCTTGTAATTAACACGTTCCCTGTTCACATATACAGGAAAGCCTGTCACTGACATGTCCCAGGAAGCGATAAGGCTCTCGGAGTCAAAGCAATTCTAATCCACATATATGTCACGGATTTCTAAGTGGGAATCTATCCTGGTCCACATGTGGGTCAAGTCACGAGCGTTAACGTTTCATCGCAGAAATTATCCGCTTTGAAAGTTATTTAACGAAACGGAAAAATAGAAACAGCTCCAGAAACGTTTCCCAATTAATTTCGTCCAAATTGCAATTTTTCACGATACGAAAAAATTATCGACATTTATCGATACGTAAATGTTTGATGCAGCGTTCCAAGGGCGCTGCTGTAATACACGCAACCATAATATTTCCCCCGTCCGAAATTTAGCGAGCTTCCTATCCCGGGGTTCGCGAAGTTAAAACAGTTCTCAGAGAAAATTCCTACAACTTGAAATTACTACTCCGGCGTAAAACTTTAGCGTCGCGACGTTTGGACACCAAGTTTCAGCACCTCATACAGTTAACCTGGTGAAGCAAGTAATTAAACCTTTTTCGCGGAAGCGTCCGTTACGAGACGCGACACCCTTTATCCGTAAACATTCGTAAACATTTCGAGAAGCAATCTTTTACCTTTATTAACGAGGCCACTTTCCGTTGGTTCTTCAAACGCGTCAAAGCCACGATGGCGGAACTTTTCTACTTGCATTTCGATGTTCAAATTCATCTTACAAATAATACAATTTTTAAAAGAATCAGAAATAGAAATTACGATAGTGGTATAGATAAATTCTCTGTAGAGGATGGCCCACTTAAATATCTCTAATTGTGGGGGTAAATGATACAATTTTTAAAAGAAATAAAAATCGTAAACTCATACGATTCAATGTAAATCTTAAGATACTGGTGTAGGTAAATTCCCTGTATAGGATGGTCCATCTAAATATCTGTAATTGTGGGGATACAAAATATATTTTCTGCAATATAATGGCTCTTTCAAATAGCATACAAAATATTTTTCGTACCTCCACAATTAGGGGAGATATTTAGATGGACCATCTCCTGTACAGGGATTTTACCTCGAATTGTGGGGGTACAAAAAACAGTTCTTGCAATACGATGGTTTTATCAAACCATTTATATATCATACAAAATATTTTCTGTATCCCCACAATTAGGGGAGATATTTAGATGGACCATCTCCTGTACAGGGATTTTACCTCGAATTGTGGGGGTACAAAATACATTTTCTGCAATACTATGGCTCTTTCAAACCATTTAAATAGCATACAAAATATTTTCTGTACCCCCACAATTGGGGAGATATTTAGATGGACCATCTCCTGTACAGGGATTTTACCTCGAATTGTGGGGGTACAAAATACATTTTCTGCAATACGATGGCTCTTTCAAACCATTCAAATAGCATACAAAATATTTTTCATACCCTCAAAATTTGAGACATTTAGATGGACCTATACACTTTACATTCTATGCAATACAAACGACCCACAGAAATAAATAAAATAAATAAAAAATAGAAGCGTCGCTCGTCTCTCGGAAATATCGACTATTAAAGTATAAATAAAAAGTTGTGCAATGCAAAGGGAGGAACGGGGATGAGATTGCAGTTCGAGCGCGTTTGGAGAGTGTTTGCGCGACGAATGGTCCGATTTGCGGTAATTAAGCAAGGTCCAGGTCGGGCGATCAAAGTACGTCCGAACAATTCGAAACGTTGGGGGTTGGTTTCGGGGGAGTGTCCGAAAGCGTCTACGTATCCAATTACGAGCCGAAGATTCAAGGTATTCCCGATTCGGGCAAGGATATCGACTATTTGGGTAGACGCGATGCAATTTCGCGGCTCGACTCAATCTTGAGGAATGGCAATCTGCGCGTTCCGGTTCGACGGACGTTCGATAAATTGCGCCCCCGGTTTCTCCTACGGGGTTATCCTACGGAGTCGTTTGACCGCGTCGCCCGGAGCTTTCGTCCCCGGGTTGGAAATGTAATTCCCGTGGCTCGCGAAATGCGACAATAATGTACGAGCGACAGCGCGAATCGTCCGCTGATACGCGACACGGTCGCGCGTGAATCAGATCTGGATTATTGCCCGCGGTGGCCGGTGCTTCCCTTCCGGCCTGTAATGCGTTTCCACGGGGGCTGTTCGAAACCCGCGACCGAATGAAAATGGCTGGTCCTGGGCATCGTCGTTGCGGCACCCGCGATGTCTCGCCCACCTATTATACCATTATTCGACCGCGAACACTATTTTCGAATCGCGGAAACATCCGCGGAGATGGATACCCGCGCGTCGCGTTAACTGCCACCCCGGGTCGAATTTAACGACAGACGACGAGGAAAACGCTCGGGGTAACTCCCTCGAGTCCCCACGGAGCGATCCACGATGATGACTGCTTGGGAAACGGGTTGCAATTTCGGTTTCTGAACCGTGAGATATTCTTTCACGTCGTTTTTACGCTTGAACGTGTGCTCGAGGACTGCGGCGAGATCCAAAGATTTCGTAAGGGTTGTTATCCCCTGATTCTACTTATTGGTAGTGAAACGTTTCGAGGTTTGTGTTTATGTGGGATTTTTAGCACCTCTTGCGAGGATAAGCGGATATGGTTGAATGAGAAACTCGCTACAGGAGAGCATACTGAAATGGGATATGTGTTTAGAGAAACTGTGTATTTATTGGTAGAGTAAGGATGTTTATGCATTTATGGGAAATTTTAATGCACTTAATGTGGAAAAATATAATAAAAACTAATTATTATATTTAGGGATTGACAAGCTTCAAGCTTTACAAACTCCCATTTTATTAATTCTATTAATAAAAATATGAATTTAACCTGTTAAAATATGAATTTTCCTGTTGAATCATCCTGTTAACTATCTGTCTAGCAGATCTCCGTGGCTCCTTATTAGTTCGAATAACGATATCGTGGTATTGCTCGACCGGGTTCCGTATTTTCGAACGTCGGAGATACAGAAGCGCACTAAGTGGGACGAGCCCTAATTGAATGCGTCGCGTTCATCGTTGTCTGTAATTCAGTTAAGACGTCGACGATGCAGGATGCTGGGAATCAGGTTGTGATTACTGTTTGGTTTCTCGATCGAGGAATACCGGGCGTCACAGTATTCCCCCTATTCAAGCGATCTTCTTCGCCCCGGATTCAAGCATCGGAATTCCTGAATATCGTCTATAGCAGCGTTTTCGCGAATACAAATCGTTGAGAATTCGCTACTGTATGAAATTGATGGTTTAATCGGCACGTTTGAAAATACAGCCACTTCTCTTCCCGTATCCGCCACTGAGCGTGCATAAAATGAAAATTGAAACAAACTTTCCGCGATGAACGGATATAAATAAAACACAGATCTGGAGTTAAAAGTTCCAGAGAAAATATTTCCGCAACGAACATTATGATATTATTTCGTTAATGGAAAGTCGCAAATGTGTTCGGAGTTACGCGTACTGTGTTTAAAAACAGAAAGAACAATGCTTTTAATACTCGAGCAAAAGTTCCTGTATCTGTTAATAAAGTATTATTGCATGAAAACGAAACAGCGTCGATTGTAAATGGTAAATAATCGCGGTAAAAATTCCAAAAGTTTCGATAGGGAAAGATAATTTGGAAAAACCTGATTACACTTGCTAGTTAGTACTTTCTATAAACGAATAGAGTTTCAATATTTCGGTTGCGTGATTCAACTTGTAATTTTAATCGATCGAACGACGGATAAAAAGTTTCTCTTTCATTCGTGATTCGAAACTTTTATATAGATGAAAATTTACTCTTTGTTTTCTTGAAATTTTGAGTCAATATATGGGGCAAGTTGATTTTTTTTTTTCGTACGTGTTTAGGAATCATCGAATGATCGCAGAAATTGTAAAAAAAAATTCGTAAATCTGTAACGAGACGTAGATGCTCGATAAATTTGTCGCGGATAGACAGTTTTTCCTTTCCATAGATCTCTCTTGTTTTTGCATGATTCCCAAACACGACCATTTGTCAGTTCAATCTCCAAAAATACATTCAGTTCCACGCGTTTCGCTGGTTTTCGCGCTTTATTTGCTTCGATTCTATAACATTCATTTGCTTTTTGATCTATACGTGTAATCATAGTATCTACGTTTCAACTATTGATAAACGACTGAAACACTCGTTCCTCCATCGTTCCTTCGCTTTGAAATTTAGTCAATGCGTTTCCATTCTTCAACTGTGCCTGCAAATTTAATTCGACGCTTTAAAAATATTTTCACGTAAATTCCATTGTAAAATTCAGTACATCAATTTTCATTCTCAATAATTTTCTCGATATCAAGATACAAAACATTGATAATATTCACCATTGATAAACGATTGAAACACTCGTTCTTTCGCTTAGAAATTTAGTCAATGCGTTTCCATTCTTCAACTGTGCGTGCAAATTTCATTGGACGCTTTAAAAATATTTTCACGTAAATTCCATTGTAAAATTCAGTACATCAATTATCATTCTCAATAATATTCTCGATATCAAGATACAAAACATTGATAATATTCACCATTGATAAACGATTGAAACACTCGTTCTTTCGCTTAGAAATTTAGTCAATGCGTTTCCATTCTTCAACTGTGCGTGCAAATTTCATTCGACGCTTTAAAAATATTTTCACGTAAATTCCATTGTAAAATTCAGTACATCAATTATCATTCTCAATAATTTTCTCGATATCAAGAAACAAAATACTGACAATGTCCCTCGCGAGCTAATAACAAACTTCCCGCCAAATTCTGTCCCGGTTTCCCATGATAATATTCCGCTTATTCGACCGAAATTCGAGGGTGAACTTTGGTGAATAATACGAAGGGGTCCATAGCGTGAAAGGTTCGAAGAAAAAATTGTTTGACCCGTAGGTC
The DNA here is from genome assembly GCF_051014445.1 of Colletes latitarsis. Lineage (NCBI taxonomy): Eukaryota > Metazoa > Arthropoda > Insecta > Hymenoptera > Colletidae > Colletes > Colletes latitarsis. The sequence goes on along the minus strand of NC_135135.1, from coordinate 17,863,339 downwards.
TTGGCCTGTTGGTTCGCGAGTGTGGGGGATTATTGTCCGGGTGCGGTCCGACGCCATTAAAAAAGTTGCGAAGCTCTCTTCTAGATGAGACTACCCCCTTAAGCTTTGGGCGTGTTCTAACATCTGGAATGATAAAATTCTCGTCGCCGGTACGCTGGAATAGATCCCGGTCTCGCGAGCTCACGGTAATTGTGTAAAGTTGAAGAAACGGATGGCGCGGGTTGAACTTTCCTGCGGCGGCAATTTAAAGGGCCGCTACTCGGCTCCGCAGGAAAATTGCATTTGCTCGAAGGAAGTGGCCGCCGGCTGGCTACGGCTAGTATATAGTACCGCATTATCGCGTTATGCCTCACTTTAAACGACTACATTGTACGTTTACACCGGAAGATTTACGGGTCTCGTGCCCCCATCGCGGCAATAGCCTCGGCCTAAATGAAAAAAACTGCACGGATTTAATTCACCCGATGACCCCGACCCCGGGGGTTGCATTCGTTTCACGCGCGACGGGCGTTATTAAAAGTCCGCCTTAATGTTTTAAAAATGACTCGTGTGCCGCTGACGTGGACGGATCGGGCTTAGAATGCGTCTGATCGTCGGGAAACTTTGGATCGACTCTTTTATGCACTCTGAATGTGTGTTTATTAATTTGGGCACGTAAAAATGGGATTATCGTTATGTTCTAGTAAAACGAAAGGAAAACATTGTTAGATATCATCGTTTGATTTCTTAACCCCTTAATGCTCATATTTTTCCAAGAATGATCAATTTTCTGTATTGGACTTGTTTCTAAGCTATAGTTAAATTAAACAAATATCGTTTTTCAAAGCAGTCAGACTCGGGCATGAGCGTTAAGGGGTTAAGGTGTCTTGTTCATGAGTACAAATGGGAATATTATTACTGAGTTTCGATGTAATACTTGAGACGAGATGAAAACTATTGGAGAATTAAGTTTCTATAGTTTTGCACCGTGACTATGTGTTTGGGGCATGTAGGACAAAATGGGATTATAAAACATATATTAAATATCATCGTTTAATTTCTTAAGGTGTCTTGTGTGTTCATGAGTACAAATGGGAATATTATTACCCAATTGTGATGTAATATTTGAGGCGGGATGAGAACTATCGTAGAATCAAGTTTCTATAATTTCATTCTACAAATGGCTGGTGGACTGCAATAGACCTATCGCATGTCTGTTAAATATTGATGCATCAATGTAACTACCATTAGTTTCCATAACTCCATTCTATGAAACGGAGTGGCTTGGAATTACTGTGTCGAATTCAATATTGAAGTAGCAACTTGATGTCCATTAATTTCTATAACCTCCCATCTTGTTAACAACAATTAGTTTCTCTGCGAATGAGCGTGAGAAAACTCTCTGAGAATTACTATCGTGTGTCAACCTAAGGTGCTAACTTTTGTCGTTCACGTGTTGCAAATCTTACAAGTACAATAGATCGAATCTATTAGCCTCGACAAGATATTTCAAGGTAATCGAAGTCCGGAGCAGCTCGTGAATCGAAAAGGAGTCGTTCTCCAACGCGACCGGATGCAAGAAACACGCGAAAAAAGGCTGCACGGTTTTGGCCGGGGGAATTTTACAACATCCATCTTACTCCTCCAGCCATCCCACCGTCAGATTTCCATTTATTCAGATCACCGGCGACGTTCATTGTAAGGAAAAAACTTTCGAAACAACGAATGTCACTTGTTGTAGTTTATGACACACTTTGCCGCGAGCCGAACCAACTTTCTGCACGCTGGTTGAATAATATTGCACCGCGGAAAACGTTGGATGTAAAAAAAAAGGGTCATCATAAATATTTTTGGTATTATACAATGAATTGTTATTTTTAGAAATGCATACTCTAACAATTAAAAAAATGATCAAACACAACCCTCTTCGTCTCACATGTTAATGGTAAATCATAAACAATAAAAACAGTAAAAAAAATGAGATAAACTTACAATTCTGTCCAGCATTGTGTCTACTAATGACAAAACGGTATTCGCGAGGGAAACTATGTAAGATACCGAGCACAACCGCCCAGTTTCCGGTTCCCCTCGATGGCGACCGGATGTCGTTCCGCAGGACCAGGTCGTCGAATGTTTGGAAAGTCGTTCGCCCGAAGGCTCGCGTAATCCGCGTCGAATCTTACACAAATCGACTGATACATTTTATGCCTCACGAGTGCAAGGTCCTTCGAAGTCTTCGTTAAGTAGAAACAGCTATAAAACAACCATAAAATCGCGATTCCCGGGGAAGCGTTCCGACAGATACGTCTAAGGCGACACTCGAGGACCAGCATCGCGAAACTTATACAAACGAGTATCATAAAGATGTTTCGCGATCGTTCGTCGTGGGATCCGCCATTTCGATGGTCAACGAGGAAAATGGCGGCCGCAGGGGTCCCCGGTTCTCGTCCTGGAGCGTCGTTGGTGGGTTAGGTTCTGATTTATCGCGGACTTCTCGCAGTTACCGCGCTTTTTTCCACCTCCCACCCCTCCGCCGGTCTGCAACCCGTTTCGTGGCTCGCAGCGGTTTGGTAGCGCAAGTTGCCCGAGTATCGTCCGTAATGCAGTCATTTAAAGTGAAGCACGACGCGATAATACGGGCACGATAGCCAAGCATCTTCGCCGCCGACCGAACGCAATTTTCTCGTACGGCCTCGGCCGGCCTCGAGTGCCCTCGGCCACTTTTAGATTCTTATCCGCGGAAAAGTTTGCTTTGCGACGTCCGTTTCCCGTTCCTATCTTCCTATTGTTGCCCCCCACCACCACCAACCCCTGAAACTTACGTTGCTCTACCCTTTATTGCGGTTTATTCCGGATGCTCGTAAATGTTAATGCAACTTGGCGAATTATTTCCGCGACGAGCCGGTTTTAATGCGACCACCGGTAACGATAAGTAACCGGCTCGCGATAGGCCCGGCAGGAAACAGGGTTCTTTCGCGACGATCATACCTCGTACAACGAGATGAGACAGCAAACTCAGCCAAACGCGATTAAACGAATCGAACATCGATATTAATGGTCCATGTACGAGGGCAGGATTATCCGTCTGCTGTTTGCTCTTGTTTGATAAGGTGTAGTTTGGTCTAGAATTTCGAAGAGATTAATTTTTTCCATTTATTTTTGTTCAAGTAAATGAACTATATGTTTGCTGTTTGGTCTTGTTTGACAAGGTATGTGTCGGTTTGAGGATAGGCAAATCTAGAATATCGAAGAGATTAATTTGTTCCATTTAGTTTTCTTTAAATAATCAGGTCGAAGGTTCTTATTATCGAAGACAGAACTATATGTTTGCTGTTTGGTCTTGTTTGATAAGGTGTGGTTTGGTCTGGGTTAGAGTTTGGTCTAGAATTTCGAAGAGATTAATTTTTTCTATTTATTTTTGTTCAAGTAAATGGATCGTACGTCGATATTAACGGAGATAGAACTATATGTTTGCTGTTTGGTCTTGTTTGACAAGGTGTGTGTCGGTTTGAGGATAGGCAAATCTAGAATATCGAAGAGATTAATTTGTTCCATTTAGTTTTCTTTAAATAATCAGGTCGAAGGTCCTTATTATCGAAGACAGAACTATATGTTTGCTGTTTGATCTTGTTTGACAAGGTGTGGGTTGGATTAAGGATAGGCGGATCTAGAATTTCGAAAAGATTAATCCTTTCCATTTATTTTTCTTGGATGAATGAAGATAGAACTACATGTCTGCTGTTTGTTCTCGTTTGACAAGGTATGGGTTAGTTTGCGGATTTCTCGCGTGTTTTAAGGGGAACCTGTGTCTTAATATTGCGAGTTAATACTATTAGATTTTTATTGTAGATTTTCAGAAGATAAAAAGAGGATGACTATAAATCCGGAGTTCCGATGCAACATATCGGATGTCAATTAGCGACTCGAGCTTAGGTTATATTTACCAGTTAATTAGAAACCGAGCGAAAAATATACCAGTTAGCGGAAACTCCAATTTTACGTTCACTGTCGGATTTAGTTCCGCTGGAAGTATCGCGCCATAAATCCCAAACGATATTTTCACTTTAATCGTGCCGCTGCTCTTTTGGTAAATTAATATCTCGAGAGGCATACAGTTGAAGGAGTTGTAATTTAATAGCAAGTTATACGGAACACACGCGTGGGCGGTGAAACTGAGTATATGTAAATAACAAAAACAAATTAACGCGATGCTTCGAATATGTTTTCCATGCGATTTCCGTGAATCGAATTCTGACCATTGGAAAGTATCTGTAGATTTTTATTGCCCAATATCAGCGTTCAAATAATATTTTTCGAGGACTTTATCAGAGTATAACCACCGAGAAAATTGTTTTAAGAAACAAATTCTGCAAATAGTAACTGTTTTAAACTGAAAGTGGATCTGATATCCTAAAAAAGTCTCTAAGGATTCTGATGTTTCTCGTAAACATGATTTTCAAGAATGACCTGTCTAATGTCTACGAGTTCGAGGAAAAGGCTCGCGTTAGAAGGTCAAAACGAGATTCGTGGTAAAAGAAAGCTTAAGAACCGTCGGTTCCAGGGTCTCGTGGGCCATGAATTTGACACCACTGGTTCACGAGATTCCACTAAAAGGTTCTTCCCCGTCTCTCGAATCCGCCGGTGCACCTCAAATCCCCAGAATCGTTAGCCCAGCGAAGCTACAACTATCGTTACACTTTGTACTCTAAGACCAGAACGTATCGCCGGTACGTTCCATCGTTTCCAAGTTTTCATGGCTGCACCAGGTAGCAGGTGTTTCTCTTTATGTTACACGGTCAGCGTAGGGATATTTGTCACGCGATTAGGAAGGAATCCTGGAGACGGACGACGATCGTTCGATCCTGGGTCTCAATCGTTTCCTTTAACAAGCAAACTAAAATGTGAAAATCGCATTGGAACGTTGGACTACTAGGCGTTAGTGTGTAAAAATTGGGACCTAAGTACTATTATAATGTTTCTTCTTAATATGACTTGACCTACAGATATAAATAATATAAAAAACTAAAATACAACAAGCATGTGTTTTCGTGCACAAGGAAGTCATATTGAACACCTTGAAAAAATATATGACATATTCCATTTAAAAAATTGATGGTTTCCTTCATTTCTTCAGGCTTATGTTAATTTTGTACACTTATGAGAAGAGAATTTTTATTGTTTTGAACTTCTGGACCTATTCTATTTGCACACAAAACGAAATAATAGATCCCACTGTAGATTTCTGATGAGAATTTTGTCTAGTTTCGAAATGATAGGTTCCGATCGATTTTGAGTTTTCACGGATGTGTTTATGGTACCTGGTCAGCGCAAGGATATTTGTCACGCGATTAGGAAGGGATCCTGGGTACGGGGGACGATCGACGGGGGTTCCAATTGCCCTAACATCGCCGCGAGAGCCGTGTAACTTCCCTTTAAGTCGTAGCGATATCCAGGTCACGTATGCGCGTGGATACGGGCTGCTCGGAGGCTAGAAACAAGGGGACAGTCGAACGCCGCAGGGAAGACAAGTAGTCGTGCACATCCCAGCCTCGTTATGCGAACGGGTACGTCGCTTCGTACATGTCTGGTATTATTTGCGAGATCGATAACGATTACCTGCGGGCGTCACCCCGGGGGAAAAAGAGGAGGACATCAGAAACGTGTGCGATGCATATCGCCGACGACGAACGGACGACGTAGCCGCGGACCGCTCTGGGCTGTTCCTCCGCGTTCCCATCTCCTGGTCTTGATTTTTCTGCCATTTTTCTTTTCTTTTCCGATCTCTCTTCTTGCTTTTTTCCCTCCCCCCACCCGCCTCTTTCGCGTTCTGCTCGTCTCTCCGACTTGGGACACGGAGTCGACCGTATTTGAATCTTTCGGTAGACGCAACAGTATCGGGACAACTTCGAATTTTCTGCAGTATTTTGAATAGGAATTTTAGAGATCCTTGAAATAAAAAATGATGGACTTGGTACGTACGTAGAAAATTTGGCGCTTAGTTTTGGATTTTATTTTATTTATGACGAAACGTTTCTGTGGTGAACGTTAGGAATTTTTCTTTTTTTTTGGAATGCATTTTTATATGTATTATATTTAAGCCTTTCGAGTAATAATTTCAGTAAAATCGAAGAAACGCGAAGACCACATTGTACTGCTTATTTTAATCTCCGGAGCTTCTATAGAATATTCATGGGGATAAATTAGTCCGAGAAATTAAAAAAAACGACCGTGGCTTCAAAGGAAATATAAATCAAACAGCGACCAAAGAATGAGATAGAACGATATTGGAACGGAATATTCTTTCTGAATTATTTGCAACGTGTCTCAACGTTTGAAAGAGGTCACTCGTCGAATATAATATCGGGGGGAATATTAAAATACTGTGTATTTACAGAAAGCAGTGCATTAATATTAAACTAACGTCGAAATTAGATATCCTTATGTCCTAAAAAAAATATTGTCGATCAAATAAACGTAATATATACTCAAACTATTTTTATCCTCCGTCATGAACTAAATTAAAAATCGACAAATTGAGGATATTCTGAAGTTCTGAATGAAACCTTAAACAGCACAACTAATACTCCTAAACAGTTATAGAAGTAAATCAAGAATCAAGGAAAATTCACTAAATAATAATTTTTCCACCTGTTTGGAATTTTTAATTTTCAAAGAAAACAATTTTAAATCTTTTGTTGTTTGCCACTTTACGAAAATACATAGACGATTTTTCTAATTTCTGTTTGAAGAAAGTACAAAATTTAGAAAAACGATTTACCGTGTAATTATTCACAGTAGATCGCGAAGAAGAGACACAGAGCGATCGCTAAGAATCGAAAAGCAGGGATCGAGCGGGGTGGGGCGACCTGTCGACCAATCCCCTCGTCCCGCGACGAGAAACTCGTCGAGCAGAAGGCAACTTACGATCTCTGCACAGTAAAAGTACGACCGTACGCGGGATTGGATCTCTACAAATTGTTTGCCGTGGCGACGAGGCGTAATGGTCAACGTTGGACTCCAGTGTTTGGTAAATAGAATATTGTAAGGAGAAAGGAATCGGTTTATTGGATCGGAACAAATCCTATAATAGAGACGGAGGGAATTGGGCTCTTCAAGGTCACCGCGTTAGTCTTGGATTCTCTCCAGACTCGGTTACCCCGTTCACATGACTTTATCATTCTTTGGAAGTAACGTAATCGAAAGTGCTCAGTACCCTTTTCAGAACTCGGCTCGATCCCTGTGGAATCTCGACCAATGTCCAATTCGTCGAAAATTAGAAATATAGAGTTCGAAATAAGATCAACTTACATAAGAGTTTGCATACCATAATATTAGCCCCTTCGAACCCAAGCAAAGGCTCACATTTTGTTCCATTTCGAAGATTAATATTTCTATTTCAGATTGTCAGTTTAAAGTATCCAGAAATAAAGAACTTAATAATTAAGTTTATTTCGATTTAAAAATATCGTACCATTTATATTACACACTTCGAGGAGAAATAAAGTTTAAATACATATTCCGGGCCTCTATATTCGTTCAAAGAAAATTATCGCTGGTTACTACGAATTACAAGTCGCTTGCTCGAAAGTTCCATGGTGCTCTAACGCCATAATTAACGCGGAACGTCTCTCGAAACTTCTGCTCGATGTCGTCGGGTTGCTTACGGTCGCTGGGAAAAATCGAGAAGGCAAACAACATTTTTTCAAATGCTGGTTTCGCGTTTCGTTCGTCGAGGGCTCGATTTATGGGCGTTTCGCGTGTTTGGTGCTCGAAATTCGCGAACGATCTTTCGTTGGCCGGACGCGATTATCTTGGATTAATGCCCGGATTAATTAATCATCCCTACGAGCGCCTTGAACTTTTAACTATGCTCTTACACAGCTTGTTAGTCGCGAGTTATCCGTAGCCGTGCACTCCGTTAGTTTGCGCGGGAATAATTGTAAAAGTACAGGGGGATGAGCGTGCATTATTAACAACGACCGGCTGGGATGCATTTACGCTTCGGCACGCCATTGTTCGAAGCGTTCTGATGACTGCACCCTCGCGGAGACTCATTGTTAACCGATGGCTGTAATCACGATTACATCGAGGTCTTTTCCTTGCGCTGCGAGTGATCCCGCTGGGTTTCATCCTAAACGAGAACCGTGGATTACAAATTATTCGAAACGCACGGGCGAAGCCAATGGGAAACTTTTCCGCGTCGTGTTTCTAGCAACCAAGGCCATTGAAACGGTTCTAAAACAACTTTAACACTGAACCTACCACTACTGGTCGAACGAATATTTTTTACATTCCATTTGGAAGTTCTAACGTACTATTTTAGCTTCACGACTTTTCTTATGGTATTCGTACAGCGAGATTTTCCATATCTTCAGTTTCCACTGTCTTAGAACAGTGTTGCAGCGCGTATTAAAAATAGTAAAAGTTTACACAGATACAGTTTCTAAACTACTTGTGTTTTAACTATAATCGAGGTATTGTTAGAAGCGGCAAGGCCTCCCCTTTAAAATGGTTTTTGAATTTTGTCGATCGGACTTTCCGTTTTCGAGATATCGTAATTTATATGAAAGTGTAATTTTTAAAATTCCGCTCTCCGTCTTACGAAAGCCCATTAACGCGTATTAAAAATACTAAAACTTTAGATGCCTGTAGTTACGAAACTACTAGTGTTTTATCAATAATTAAGCCACTGTTAGAATCGGCAAAGCTTCCCCTTTAAACTGGTTTTTGGTTTTTGTCGATCCGACTTTCCGTTTTCGAGATATCATCGTGTAAAGACAATCGTAATTTTTAAAATTCCGCTACGCGTGACTCTCCGCCTTACGCAAGCCTATTAACGCGTATTAAAAATACTAAAAACTTTACACGCGTACTGCTCCGAAACTACTAGTGTTTTATTAATTATTGAACCATCGTTGGAAGCGGTAAACCTTCCTCTTTGAAATGGTTTTTGAATTTTGTCGATCGGACTTTTCGTTTTCGAGATATCGTAATTTATGTAAAAGGTAATTTTTCTTAATTTGACTATCTCTGTCTCCGTTTGACGCGTCGCGTTGGACCTCCTTGTCGCGCGGGAGTCGAGACAGTCACGTGATCAGGAAGTCGTAGTATTTCCAAGAATTTACTACGCACTGTCTACAATTTACGCGCGCGGGGGATGAATGAACTCGCGCGAGCGCATCGAAATGTAAACAAAACTTCGAACCCTTATATCTCCGAAACTAGCCACCGCATCGACTTGAAACTAAAATCGTCATATCTCCGGAACTAATAAAGCTATCGACTCGTACGACCACTCATTTTAAAGGGCGTTTTATCCCCTATCCGATGCACATAACAACTATTATTTTTTACGCTGTCTTCTATGTTTATTTTGCAATTTACTTTGACGCTACATACTTCAGAGAAGTTTCAGCAACTCCTATTGATTATACGATTGACGTGCGATAAAACTGGACTATAAATTGTTTATTTAATTAAAAATTACTGTAAATTTGATACAGGATGTTTGCGTAATTACTAGTGAGCATTGTTTCGTAAACAATGGTTTTCCCTGGAACTATCTACGGTATCGATTTAGACATTAGACCGGGCATGGTGGGAATGGGTATACACGAAGTGTCGATAGATTTAGTGTTAAAGAATCGTTTCTCCATCTCTTTGAAACTTCTTTGAAACTGAAATTTCTTCCTGAATATTTTTTTTTCGACTTAATTTTGATCTCAGACATTTGCACCATAATTTAAAGTAACTTTGTCAGAATTTACGAATCCCATCAGGATTTTATTTCTTCCAGTACCTCGACTTGAAAATTGTTCTTCTAGTTCTCCACTCCTGCGACGTGGCAGTGTTGATAGTATAGTCCGTAAATAAAAATATATTCATTTTTAAAAAAAGGTACCTATTTCAAATTTAACATGTTTAAATTCATTTTTCAACGAATACCCTGTGTACATATTATATTACAAATTACATACTCCACACAAATAAATTTCGTATTTAATTATTTGTAATATAATATTTTCCAATTAACGTTTGTCGACGTTTATCGAGACCACAGTTTGTACAGTTTCCTTTAGCTCCAACCCTGTGGCAGCAAGGTCTTTGATTGCAAGGACGATCCGACGTTTCAATTAGGCGTGCCGATTATCCCTCGTTAACATTTGTCGTCGGGCGTATTCCGAGGTGGAAATTCGCGGCTATGCACCTCGTCAAGCCCCTGACTATTAACAGGTTCAGTCAATGGCCATCGCGATTATGTACACGCGATATAAACCTCACGCGCGTAAATGCTGCCCGAGAAAACGCGCTCGCTTGGATCTTGTTGAAATAGGTTGAAACGGAGAGCGAGAGAGCAGTGGATGACTCGTAATCAAACGAGATTCGCGGTAGCCGCAGATGCACGGCTCGATAAATTTTAATCTGTATATTTTGGATCGTCGAGCCCGTTACTCTAAAAGCAATTGGAGAAATATCGTTGAAACGAAGCCGTGGAGAGAAGTAATCTTCGAATAGAAGAACCAATCGATTTCCCTCCTTTTAAACGCCAAGCAGACTCTTCTGCTTTACGCGCAGAAAAAAGCCAGAACTTCAATTTTCAAGTTACGGAATGGTCGAGGGAAGAATCTTCGCCTCGTTCTTATTTCTTTTTTTTACTATTGTAAGAGATATAAGAATTTCATCTACTAGATGACACAGGACATATATAGAAACACCGTTTACGTAACACAAGACTTATTGTACAAGAGAGCGTGAAGTGTAAAACAATTGTTATATTTTACCGTACGATTCTCCAATTAGTTAAACTAATGATTAAGTGGATGTAACGTAGAAAATTGTGTCAAAGCTCAGAATCGTTCGACCAAGCCCCAGTCGCGTCTGTCGTCGTTCGAAATTAACAATTTCCCCGCATCGTCCGGTCAAACAACATTATTCAGGTTGTTCCATCGCCTAATCCCGAAAACGATCAGTATGATATTCGTTGGCACGAGCGTGAGTCGAATCATTCCGAATTCGTCGTCACGCCTCGGGTAGGGTAAATATACGGATGATGTCGATCGATTCTCGCGCGATTAATTAACCGCGAGAATAAGAGGGAACAGGAAACGGCGATGAATGGAAGAAGCAATAGAATGGAGGATCGGTGGTTGCAGGGGGTGCCCGGAAATGGCATAATTTGCGTCGAATCTCTGTGAACGCGGGGCAAACGCGAACGAGCAAACGTGGCTTACGATAGTCACCCGTTGTTTGAACGCGGTCAAACGGAACACTCCCGCCCCTCCCCCACCCTTCATATATATATTCTATGCGTGTGTGTATTACGCGCTCCGATGTACAAACGACCTGCAAACGCGAGATGGATCGAACAGTGTCGCGGGAGCTCTTTGATCTATTACACTTGCGGATAGTTCATCGGGATTCGGAGTTATTTGAGGGTTGGCCCCGACGAATCTTTCCACGTGCGCGACGATTTCGACAAAGTGCCCCTCCGCTCGCTCCATTCCACCCCGTTCCGACCTTTTCATCAACGATTGCCCTCGAAAATCTCGTCACCGCGAACGTTACTCGTCTTTTAACCCCGGTGGGTTCTGAAAAGTTAATAAAATCATTTGATAGTCGATTAAACTCTGTTAAATTCCACTGATATTTCCTGTTCTCGAGTATCAGCTGCTTCCCCCAAAAATGGGAGGGAATTGTGGAAGTCGGGGGAAAAATATTGCGAGTGTTTAAATAAATATTTTAGAGCCAGAAATCTGTGGAGTTTAGACACGCATGAAACTTTGATAAAATTCTATTTATGATGGTGGCGCTTGTTCTAGAGTTTTACGAGAAATAAGCGAATATATAGAATATACTCTGTTTAGTAGAATTGTGCTGGTATTAAGTGAGCTAATAAAACTTGATTTCGAGCATAAGGAAAATTAAGTGGTTAAACACTGTGATTGAAATGGTTCCCCAAATATGGGAACATTTCCGACCACTATGCAGAACGAGGCTTGCTGAGCCCGCAGCGCGACCATTTTGGAGAACCTGTGGCTGTTAGGTGGTATAGTATTCGCGTATTCCAAACGTTAATTAACCAGGATAATTGAGACAAAATTAATGAAAACTTTGATTCACTCGCTTCTATTAACTGTACGGATTAGTATTCCCTGAACGTTTAGATTATTGGACAGGAAAGAAACAGTTAAATTCAATTTGGTAGAACCTTTCTATACTCACATTTATTCTTTTGATTAAAAATATTCGAGATTCTGAAAATTGAACCGAGAGTGTTCAGAAAAAATATTCTTCGAAACGAAGTAATAAAAATAGAAAAATTGTTGAGTACGCATGCAAACCCGTCTATAAGCACGAGGAAATTCCAATTAATTTTAAATTGGCTGCCTTATAAATAGAAGAAATCTTTTCCTGGGCACAGAATATTTGCTTTTTGGTAATTAAAAAAATTCTATTCACGACTTTATCCTCCTAAATATTTTCTTACGTATGTATTATTTTCTGAAGTGTCTTGGTCGTTCGAAAAACGCTGTTTTGAGAGAAACTGTTCCAAAATTTCATGTTAGGTTTCCTAAGTATATAATACGGATCTCTCGAAACGGCTCTACAGGTCTCAATTTGTTGAATTCTGACTCTCAAACTTTTCGAACGCATTCTTAATGCTTGAAACTTCGCGAAAAAGTGAAAAAATCGATTTTCCACCCCGAGGTAGAGAGCCCCATTAAGATAACTTCGTTGGATGTAATACTAAGCGTTGGACAAATTTTATCGTAGAATTACGAATCAAAATTTTAATGTATAATCCAATTTTCCCCTGTAACTATGCTCGCATTAACATTGGTTTAATGGATTCTGATTAACAAATGAATTCTGCAAACGAAAATTCGATTACGAACGAATTCACACTCGTTATTTGCGAATAAAATTCCCCCGTGATTAACGGTTCAATTATATGGATAGAAACTTAAATTGCAGTAAAAGTGCGTCGTGATTCGATTAAAATCCATCATTTTTCTAATCTGAAAGGAAGGTGTCCAAAGCATTCGTATTAAAAAATTATAAAAAGGTTGCTAATATTTCACTCAATAACCACACAATCCCATACACTTATTGTTTGGTTTATAACAAATACATATAAATGGAAACATTGCAAAACCTTCGTAGATTGGAAAAGTATTGATTATGTGATTTACTAGATTGGAATTCGACTCCGAATCCTCTCGTTTTTTGCATGAATGCTGACCCATCGAATTATTTGGAGTATTCGACAGTTTGGAGATCTTTTCTCTCTGAATACAAAAAATTACAGTCATCGGTATACTGAACTCTCTAAATACAGAGTCCTTTCACGACGAGAATATATTTAAATTTTAACAAACGTTCCTCAACACTTGTCTCCGATGTCGACTCATAGGGGGGTGAGAAAACGACACTTTTCGATATTGTAAATGTTTATATTTATCAGGATGTTAAATTTGAGGGGAGACTCGATGAAAAAGTGCTCCAAGGGACGGTAGACTTCTTTAGTTATTTGTTTTGCTCGGCCATATATTTCCGTGCAGCCGAATATCCGCGGCGACCAAACTTTCTAAGTCAAACTTCTCAGCGAGGAGATTTCGATATTACGATGATATTGCTCGAAGAAAGTTCGTGCAAAGTCTCGAGCTTTCATTCGACGAAACGGACGACCCTCCTTTTTCGCGTAATTACATCCAGATTAACTCAATTACCTGGATGTTGACGTCGAGGCCGCAAATACGAGTAGCGTCGTCCAGTGTTCTATGCTCTTTCCTAATTTCGCCAGTCTCAGAAGTTTTCGACGCGTCGAATCGCCTTTATTTTGACACGCAGTGGCGTCGCGAACAATTTTACACAACTAACTTAGCGTCTGAAATTTGTAAAAACTGCCACAATAAAAGGATAAAAGAAGAAGGAGGTTCGTTCGATTTCTCAAAAAGTTTTCCGGACGATCGCGGACGGCGGCGCAATTTTTTTGGCAATTTTCCAAAGTTTTCGTCGAGCACGACGTACCCGTTGCGAAATAAACAAGCATCTAATTCCGACGATGCAAATTTTAAACGACTTCGCAGATTTTTCTATCGCTTCCGCGATACGTTGACTGCCATTGGCAACGGAACGAAACAAGAAGCTTCGAAGTATAATTAGAATTTGTAATTTCCTCGGTCGTAAACGCGCCAACTAACGACGAGTGCGGCGGCGAAATAAGATAGAATTTATTAATCTCCGAAGTAGCGAAGAAATCACGTCCGTGTCATAAATCCAACTCCTGCAGTGAACCGAACAGGTGCGCTGTTTTCCTTTTCAAACAGATTAAAACGTCGCGGCGGTGGATCTTTTTATTTAAATTGCTCGTTCGCTCTTGTACGTTTTATATGTACGCGAAGAAAGAAATTTCACGATCAAATATTAAGAATAATATAAGAAGAAAATTCATAAATCTCAATTATATCAATCAGTTGACTAATAGTGTTCCTCGTTCATTAGAAGTTTTATTTTATTGGAATAGATTTCGTTTTCTTCATTTATTTTCAAACCAGGTTATTCGATTCAGAAGACAGACGTTTATGTCCTCCTTCTATAGGTTAATTGTTTATTTATATATAACATATATGTATCAACAATGTCAATATAGACATTTATGAATTCTCTTCTTTTTTTTATATTATTCTTATACTTTTTCTCTTCTGGATCAAGGAAGATTAAATCTGAAATTTTATACTAATTTTTGGTGAAAATCACGAGTCACATGTAAATTACAGTTACGCAGAAGAACGTTTATATCTAGTTTTTTTTAAATGTGACTACATTGTAGAGTAAAACATTTCCAAACTTAGAAAAATTCACACTAGAATTCCTCCTTAAATATTTTATACCTCGATTTTCCGCGATGGACTGAAAGAAAATGAAATATCGACACAGTTAATTTTATATTAAGGCTCTTGATAAGACGTTGTTATTCGATATTTTGGTATTAAAATTAGGAATAGGAAGGTCGAAGAATTTCGCAGCACGTTTCGCGCGGTCGCCATTTAAATGGCAACGCAGGGGGTTAATATAGCTCTTTGTGCCGAGAAATCATTTACTATTTTTAATGTATCCTCGAGTTTACCGTTTATATATACGCTTTGCACTCGGGGGTTCGAAAAGCGATTGAAATTTATTGGCAATACATCACAGTTTTTGAAGTACAAACATTGATCGGGTAAAGCATCGGCTTTCAACTTGATTTGAAATACGCGTACCTGTTCTAACTGGAGATTTTCACGTGCTCGGCGCCATTTAACAGTCACGCATTCGCGCTCAGCGAACACTATACAGGGTGTCTTGTCAAACTTAAGCATCTTGAATATCTTGTTTATTCAGAGGGGCCAAATATTATATTTTACTATAAGCAAACAATTTTTATACGAAAATAGAACAATCTTTCCACTGTCTCACCTCGTTGAACAAAGTATTATAATCCTATTTGAGATCAAATTATATCAATCTTATCTGAGTCAGTTGTCATTATTTCCGTCTAATTTAATTACTTAACTCGATAAAAATGTCAATCAACAAAAGCAAACGTCGATGAATAAAAATTGCCAACTATTCGTTTGTTGTCTCGTCTCGTTTCGCGAAGTATAAATGTAACACCCTGTGTGCGTCGCGAGCGGTTCTCCCGTAGCCATAAAAACACCCTTTTTACGTCTGATTTATAGATTTCGTTAGAAAAACGTCCTCTCCCGTCGCGTGCGTGGCAGCGATTTTTCCGGGGGCGGCTTTCGCGAATGAATTTTTTTGTCCCGTAAACCAATGTTGTTTCAGGGACTGTTAACATATTTAACATCCCTCGTTGCCGTGTACGGGCCGCGCGGGGGGTGGGAAACACGCGAACGAACAACAATCGGGTGAACGTAGCCGGGGCGAAACGGAGCAGAAAATTCCCTCTCGCTGTTTCAAATATTTATCGGCCGATTCTTGCCGCCGGGAAAGATCATAAGAGAAATATCGTATTAACCGACAAAGTCCAGAGATTTCACCCTTCGCTCCAGGACCCCACCAGC
The DNA here is from genome assembly GCF_051014445.1 of Colletes latitarsis. Lineage (NCBI taxonomy): Eukaryota > Metazoa > Arthropoda > Insecta > Hymenoptera > Colletidae > Colletes > Colletes latitarsis. The sequence continues at coordinate 17,847,293 of NC_135135.1, read as the reverse complement.
TATCCAGCTTTCGGATTTCGATAATATTTGGAGAGCGATTGTACCGCGATATTCCCACGGAATGTTATGGTTGTTTCGAAAATACATGCAAATATCTCTGTGACGTGTGACTATAAAAGCAATTTTCAAGAATTTTTTGGGAATAACTTTGAAACTTTTTTTGAAAAATTGCTTAAACTTGTTGTAAAAATTTCGTGTAAAAATATTATCATTGTAGACATTATTCTAGAATCTTTCAAGTTTTGTTTTTGTATTTGATTTGCTCGTACATCCCCTATAATTGTATTATGAAAACACAGGCCTCCCTAATCATATCTTTGTGGAGTACTTACTACCCCCAACGCCTCCTATGTGTTCATACGATATTTGTTTACATTTTTCAGTGTATTAATGTAATTTTTCAAACGTATACTACATAATTTTGTTTAAATTTGTTCGTGCAAAGAATGGCCAGGAAACAGAATAGATTTGCTTTACGAATATCTCGTGCATGTAAAAATGAATAAAAAAAATAAAAAATTTTTGGACGGAAAAAAAATTTTTCAAATCGTTCTAAAACAATTATTTTCAGTTGCGAGGGTCAATTACAACCATTTTTGGTCATTACACATACCCCCAAAATCCTACGCACTTTCGAGAAAAAAATTCCTTACTGAAAATCTAATTTCTGGTCAGAAATGTCTGCCCGAATTTTCATGCGAATCTTTAAAACGTCATAACTTCTGAACGGATTGGACGATTTTAATGTTTAAAAAAGCAAACTACGCGTATTTTGATGGAGAATATGTACAAATTGCAAAAATATTCGAAAAGTTGGTCCTTGACCCCCTAAAATGAGAAAAACCTCATAAAAATGGTCCAATTTTCAAACAGCCATAACTCCTACAATTGTGAATATATTTCAATGAAACTTTTTTCTGAAGCAGAGGTCATTGGCATCTACAAAAAAGTATTAGACAACTTTTCTGTAGGGCGTCAAATAAAATTATCAAAAATGAAAAACGAATTTTTAAGAAATATCGACATGGGGTAGGTGTCTAAATTTCTCGGCGAAAAAAAAAAATTTTGAATCGTTCTAAAAAAATTATTTCTAGGCTCTGGGGGCAAATACAACCAGTTAAGGGATGATTCTAATCCAGAATCTTCGAATCACACCTTTTTTCCATATCATTCGTAACTCGAAAATGGCGAACTCAATAAAGATCTCTGAATTCGTCCAAAGTTCCTCGTTTCATTTTCCTACATTAACTTCTATTTTTGCAAGATTCCCATCACGGGAGAGCTTAAAACTATTATTCTTACCGGTAGAGAATACGGTAACGCGCGCGACGCGTCTAATATTTTTGTCCCGGTAGCGTAAAAGCTCGGTTGTAATCGCGAGGCGCGCGACGGGGGGTTGAATCCCGGCATTTTCGTTGGTCGATTCGAATGCGGTGCACGTGAACGCGGACGCGTGCTCGCGACGCGCAACAACGTTAGTCCGCGGAACGTTATCAAATTATTCCGCATATTATCGAGCGGACGCAAGAGCGCTTAAAAGCTAACAAATCGACCGGGAGACCACGCGTATCCGGCTTGACGCCGACAATCGCGTCGATTATCCCCCCGTGGCAGGGTCAGGTATTGGCCCGTTGTTTCGTTCGAGTGGCGCAGTGTCTCGCTTTGATCGCGCAATTAAATTTCAACGGGATATTCAATTTTAATTAATCCCGGCATAACGGACGACCCCGAAACCGTAGAATCCGGGGCTGGTAATTGAAGTAGAACGTGCGCCCAGGTTTCGTTTCACCCGCCCGCCGCCCCCTTCGGATCTCCGCCGTGTATTTCATTCTTTCCCGCCCCGACTCGCGTCTCTTTTTATCGCCGCTTCCTGTCCTATCCATCGTTTCCGATCCCTTCGTTCTTCGCCCCCCCCTCCCCCCTCTCGCGCTTTCATCCCTCTTCCATTTATTTCACGCTCAACGTGTACGTACACGTGTTCCCGCGGTCGCACGAACGTGCCCTACCCACGGATATCGACTTTTCCTCCGTATTCCTCCGGGGAACGAACGACATCTCGAGAAGGAACGTCGCGATTATGTTTTCTCGCCCCCCTCGTACAACCTCCTCGACGACTTTGCGTTCGCATCTGCGACCGATCGTCTCGGATTTGCTCATCGAATGCAACAGCTCTTGAACCGGTGATTGATCGTTTTCATAAAAAAAATTATAAATATTAAGGAATATTTCCCCTTTTGCGTAACAGTTGAACGAAACATATGACAATATTCTTTGACTTGTTTGAGAAAAGAACCAAAGACTGTATATGTGAGGTCAGTAACGGTATATGTTATATTATACTACTTGGATCCGCAAAATTAAATTTACAATTAGTCTACTTGATTGAAACTGAAACATAATCATTATGTAGAAAATTACACATCACAATACTTGTTACCTCATTTAGGAAAAGAATTACTCTGAGGTAAACATACTGCATACATTATCCCCTACCTGGATCTACAATAAAATGATTTACAACGATCTACTTGAATCCTTCATCGTTCAATCTGATATGATTACTATCCCTGGGGGCTCCAATCAGGACTCCTATCGTTGGCAGGTTCGATGAATAATCTGTTATCAGAGCGTTTTAAGTAATTCCTTTATCCCTGTCCAAGCTCCGAACGTTTCGGGCTCGCTATTAACGCGTTTATTGTTTTCTGACGAAATTTTACGCTCCACGGGTGCCAATCGGCCCGAAAAATCGAATGTGTGTTTTGAAAGACAATGGATGGTTTTTATGAACGGGGGAAAAGTATACGTTCGCAGTGCAGTCGAGCATCTAGATTCCGTCGCGTTGTTTATACGAGCGAATGCGTTGGAGAATGTTTCCGTCAATCGGGGGGAAATAAAAGAAGCGAAACCCTCGATGAAGTTTATCGACGTCGACGGCGACACAAGATGCGCGTAACTACGGTAAGATCACTTTTTTTACTTTTTTAATTCCGCGCCGTCGAACGAGAAGGTAAAAGAAATTCCCATTTCCTCGGGGAACGACGTTACCGTTGAAAAAAGAACGACGCGGTTGCCAGAGAAAGAATTAGAAATAGAAACCTTTGAGCATCGACGCTCGCTCGGACTTCTTTCCCATATAATCGTTTATTTATTTATCGGAGTAAAACTTTCGAATGATTAGAACAATGTATTATGTTCGATAGTTGCAAATCCCGGTTTTTGTCTTAATTTCACGTCTCATTAACGATACACGTTAACAACGGATCTGCTGTAAACCTTTGCTTCGATCGTCACAGTTGTACACGTATCGCGCACAACCATACAAATACCACACGTGCCACACACGTCAAATACCACACATACCGCGCGCGTCAAACACAACACAACCTCGACACACACATTAGAATTATATATCCACGCGAAGGATAGTTTTATCGTTTATGAATAGAATAAATATTTGCTCGTCGATTGAAAATGATTTGAATAAACTTTTGTGCAGATATTCCTTCATTTTGATTAACAAAAACAATGTTATTCATTATACCATTCGTGAGGCTCCTCGAGAGTCTACTCGTGGTAAACTTCGATGTTTGTAGCTGACTCTACTAATGTTTGGGTAGGACTGTCTGTGACTGTTTGCAACTGTTTGCCGGCGACTGTTTATTTGCGATTAACTTTACTATGCTCTGTGTGATTGAATCTGCTCTCCACAATGCTGAAGATGTATCTGTCGTCAACGATTCCCTGTGTTCTAAAAGCGAATCGTGTCGCGGAAAAGGGATGTTTTTTAATTTTCTCCGCGAGTATTGTTCTGGAATTCCTGGAAATCGTGATAAACAATGGCTGAAAGAACCCCCCTGGTAGGACTTGCGGTATAAAGCTGTCCAGGAATCCCTGTTTATGAGACTGCAATGAATGAATTCCAGGTTCCTTGGCGCCCTCGAATGTCTAATTCGCGACTCCACGATTATTCTTCATACCCTGCTTTCGTGGATAGTTAATTTCATTGCACAACTCGAACACTATATTTGTCATCGTTCTCCAATTTAATAACAGCAGAAGTTACGAGTAATAAATAATTGGTAAAATAATTCGTTTCACAAAAGTCCTTGTATCTTGACAAATAGCAAACATTGAAATTTGTAATTCTATGAATTTTTAATGGTTGTTCTTGGCCATGGACGGTGGAATAAGCGATACAACGTCATCGTTTCCATCGAATCACGAAGCTTTAATACTCGATCGCCCGAGAAATCGGCCAAGGAACAACGATATCGGATCGCGAGGATTTCTTGCTCGTCGTTGAAATTCGACGCCCGTAGCCAGAAGCGAGTCGAAGAAACCACCGGGTGTTTTCGAACAACGCCTTTTCCCTTCTTGCCTCGTCGCATTTTCCGTTCGCCTCCTCCATCTTGGCGCGGAAACGTTTAATGGAAATTTCTGAAGCAAGTCGTTCGCGGGCGCTATATTCAATTATTGCGCGGGTCCCTCGTGAATGTAAACTACGTTCGGAAAGTGTTTGGTTATCGCGTCGGAAATCATGGTTATTTCCATGATTTGTTTCCGTGTAATTTGGTGATTATACGAAAGCGTATAATTGTCTTCCTGTCGGGGCTCGTTGATTAAGTAGCCGCTTCCAACGCGTGTATGTATATAAAGTTGCGGAGAACATCGATTAATGCGTTCATTCGAGCATTGATTAAGCGATTATCTGGTCGTTATCGATATTGAATTTCAACTTAATTTTATTTTTTTAGGATCTTTATGAGAATTCAATCTATAGTTGTCAGGGTCTGATACAGTTGTGTTTTATATGATCGATTTTATATTATTATCCAGAAAACTGAGAAGGGTTTCACGTGATTAGGGTTAGAACATCCTTGGATTTAAAGCAGCAGCTATACCGAAAGATGGATGGGTTTACTTTATTGTATCTTCTTGGTTGGAACTTCTTCGTTATTTATTATTAACGTTGTTTTTCATATTACTTTTCGAGTGTTTCTGAAACAATAGCAATATTCTCTTTCATCGTTGTCTTTGAATAACACATTTCTGTATCTTACATTCAGGAAAAGCAACCAGGGTTACAACAATAGTTCAGGTTTGACAAAGGTTATGAATATTCCTGGGTTAGCCACAGTACTATAATAATAAACCCACTATAAAGATTGCGTTTTTATCCTAACCCACAAATACTACGGAACAAACCCACATTTGTACTCGTAGAAATCGCAGAAAAAACGGGATCCACGGATTCCGGGTTTCGAACCCACGATCTTCGGATTACTGGTCAGTCGTCCTCCTCATTGACCCAACGTCGCACCACTCCTTTGTCAGTGTTAACGAATCCTTTTATTTTTTGTGTACGAAGGCTCCCTCATCCCACACATTCATAACTCCAACACCATCTACGCAATCTCAGTAATAATATAACGGGTGATCCTATCAGAATTTTATTTTCATCAGAAGAAAATTGCTTTTAAATATAAAACCTGCACGGACATTCGCAGTTTTTGGCCGGAATAGGGATCCACCACGCGAAGCCACTTGCGTAAATCAAAATGGCGTAACCGGGTTAATCCTTTTGTGAACTGAGAAACCCGGATTACGGGTTCCGGGTTCCGGGTTTCGGTTCGAATCTCAGCCGGAAATCCGTTGGTGGGGAACGAATCGATTCCTTTTCGCCACACGAAGCGTTTCGAGATGCGGAATAACGGATGCCTTCGTTCAGCGCGGGACGAGATATTTGGCCGTCAGCGAGCTATGAGCGCGTCGTAAAAATGCGATGAGTCAGTGCCGCGGTGTCGCGACGTATAGGTTATTTTTCGCGGCGGTTTCTGCCGACCTAAGCCCGGCTCCTTTTCTCTTCCCTCCCCCTTTGCGAGGTTCGTTGTCCCAACAGAATAACCGCGTCGACGGAAACCGGGGATAGGAAAAACCGTCGGCCGTTGCGAGGAAAGTCGAAAGGAAGTCGGACTTCGTTACCCCATCGAGCGCTCGGATGTTTTCTCCGCGAAGAATGACTATTTGGCCTCGTATTGGCCGAAATTGTCTAATGATTCGTGCGCTGGATGTTTTCGAAGGCCCATCGAGAATTCTGCGGGCTATGCATTATTCTTTACGTTCGATAGAAAATGTTTCGTCGACATTAATACTCTATTTTTGTCATTTTGAAATTTATATTCGCGACTTAAGGGGATTTTCTATCGTAAACCGCCAATTCAATTTCTTTTTGCATTGTATTAAAGGATATAGTCTCAGACTAGCATATCACCGAATTCTTAAAATTAAGGAAGGTATACGTATTGTTCAGTCGAGTTATATCTGCTGAAATCTGTTTTTCTCAAAACTGTCTTTTCGTTCAAATTTGGCGCGTGTCTTCAGTACTAGAATAAAGTCAAAATCATTATTCTCAGCCAGTTAAAGTTAAAGACAAGAAAAAATCAATATTTCCACTTTAAAATATTGTTATCTTGTATTTTTGTCTTTGGACGTATCTTCTACATTTCTATAGTAGATGGTTGGTCGTTATGATTTAGTTGCATAGATTATAAATTGCTTCGGGGTTTTTCCATTATAGAAGACCCCCTCAATCTGTTTCAGTCGCCGTGGGGTAAATTATCGGTTGCAAAATTGTAATTGCATAGGACAAGTTTTGGGTTCGTTTGATTTCTCGAGGAGCTTTCGTACGAAACAAGCAATCGTGGGAATTATTTTGCGGTCAAGTGGGCGAAACGGGGAGAGCATAAATGGTCAGACCGAGAGGAAGTTGACGCTTCCTAGGGGATGGACACAGGTAACGGTCTCTTTGCCACCTCTTCCGGTTCTCTGCGTCCCTTTTCCTTCGCCTTCGTGGGCCGTAATATCTTACGTGATAACCTCGCCCCGGAAGGAAACGAGGATGATGGCGAAAGACAGCACGTACGACCGAGAAGTCTTTCGAGACACGTTTCCCTTATATTAGAGCATCGATCGGGTGGCCCACTCATTTTGGATTCGGCCGAGAGCTTTGATTACCGCATTAAATTAACCCTCTTGTCTCGGGAAGAAAGGAACTGTCACGTGCGTTTCATCCAGTCGCTTCAGGAAAGCTCGAGATTACGGTAAATCCACTTCGTTTCGACGCAAACTCGATCATAGACCCTTTCAATCTGCCTCGTTAATACGATTATTATCAGTTTCAAAGAAGTTTTTGCGCTCCCTTCGCGGCTCGAAGTGGTTTTTTCAAAACTTCGAAATATTTTTTTAGACTCGTATCGCGACCAAAGTAATCACTGTCGACGGTTTCGTTGCATTTTACTCTCGATCGCGTTAATTAATTGCACGCAAGTTTTCCCATAATTATCAACAAACCTAGTGTTAATTTTCAACGACTAAAGTTCCGCGTTGGAGAGTAACTCCAAAATGGCGTTACGATGTTAGGGCGTGTTTTGTAACAGTGAACTAGTTAATTACGAGTTACTTTTCAACGTAACCGCGTACACATTGATAGCACGATGAAGTTTCGTTGGTGCATACCGGTACAGTGGTTTATCCGAAATGCATTTAATCGTAATTGTAATGCTCGTTGCATACCGGTACTCATATATATTACAACCAATCGATTACGAGCCATCGTCGACGCTGTTTGTCGTTACAGTCACATTAACCGGAAGAATAAACGGGGACGGTCGGAATCCATTAGCCGTCATTGTATAATAAAGTACGAGAAATATCTGATTTTCATTTGTCGCGATACATGAAAATAATTCGTCGCGTTGAAACGTTCCGTTTGACGTTCTGTCGTTGTCTGAAATTAATTGGATCAACATCGTTTGCAAAATGGCCATCGTTCCCTCTGCCGTTGTAAATCGTAAGTTAAAAATCATTGGAAACACGAAAGTCACGAGGAACAAAGGTACGTTATTTTTTGTTCTCAAAGATTTTAATTTCTTTCCAAATGGAACGACGTGTATTGTACATAGCTGCGTTTGTTATCGCATAAACTGCAGACCTGGCGGAACGAAATAGAATAAAATTCCAGGAAAAGGATCCAGGGATGACCCAGATATCTCGAAAGCACCGTCATTTGTAGCAAAAGCGTGTCGAGTAGAAAGATGCCCCCTTCGAAACAGAGTAAATTTCATTTGAAACGTTTGTTTGATTAACCAAAAGTTTGGAAAGTAATCGCGTTGGAAGATTGAAATGGAATACCTTGTATATACAGTGTCCTCGGAGGAAATGTCAATACTGTGCCCGGTGGATGCACCAGATAATTCGGCGAAAAATTTTACGGTAACAATCCTTCCCACTGGTTAACCAGAAATTATACAGGTTGATTCTACGTCAAAGAAATTTGTTTGTTCGATTTTAAAAACTGTGTTCTACATTTTAGAATTAATCTTTTATTTAGAATATAACTCATGAGATACGCGTCTGACCATCGATCACTCATTCTACTTATATTCTACTGCATGCTAGGTGAATATTTAGAGTCGATATTTTTTAACACGTTGCTTGGTCTTGATTATATTTTATATAAAAGGTATTTTATATTCGGTACATCAAAATAAAATCCTTTGATGTACCGAAATCCCCCCATAAATCTTCAATTTAATAAACTTTGGGCAAATCAATTATCTTGTTTTCTGACGTTATTGCAAACCAAGCTGTCGAAAGGCTAGAAACATTTCATCAGGACCTACCCGGTACCGGTCAGTCGTGATTAGGTACGAGCAAAGGTTCCTGTTGGATCAGTTTTTTTACCTAAACTCGGAAGCGGGCTCGTTTCTCGTACTGTTGGCGAACGTTGCGGGCTCTTAATCGCTTTCTTTGATTTATACACCGCCGAGGAATCGGCGGAACGGGTTAAAACAAATTCTACCGCTTCGCAGACGCGTGTTTTCACTTTCTATGCGATCGCATTTATGCAGGCTGCACGCACGCGGAGAAAGTAAGCGGAACGAGCGTTCCTCGTCGCGAATTTCCACGATTTATCGAGCGTGCTAACTCATCGAGATCTCGAGACGAGAAGAGAAACGAAGTATTTCGCGAGGATCGTTCGTCGAGCATCGACGAAACAATTGCTGGATTAAACATTCTTTATAATTTCTCTACTTTTCGATTTAAGCTAAGATTTTTTTATAATAGTGACAAGTTCTTTCTTCTTTCGTAAGACGAATCCAAGTCTCAACCCTTTAAAAGATTCCCATTTAGATAACACCGTAGTTTATTTTTCTGCTACTTTTACTAAAATTTATGCAAAATTAATTTCATCGAATTCTGTTTATTCTAGAAGGTTAGTAACTTTCAGAAATGTCAATATACAATGTTATTGGTTATTCTTTGTTTCTTCGAACGCAGTGTTGATTGATTTGATCGAAATGTTGTCGAATGGTAATCACCGGGGTTAGAGAAGGGAAAAAATTTGCGAGGATAATTTTCCAGAGAAGAACGTTAAAACAATCCGTTATTTGCAGCCACCGCTGATTACACACAAACACGCTCGCAGGCATCACAGATTGTTAGAGCGCTGGTCGTAATGTCGCCAACGGTTTCATAAAGCCCCCAGAATTTGTACAAAATTAACTTAAGTACCTGAGAAACGAGTATACGTCGCGATAGAATATCACAAAGAGAAGCACGCTAAAATGGAGGAGGAATACCTAAGCGCTCGAATTCGGTCAAGTGTTGCTTTAAAGTGGAATTGCGAATATTACAATTTTCCATAGTTGATCGTTCAAGATGTTTCGCGTTTCTCTAACATCAATTGACCGAGTTATCGTTTTCGAGATCGGTTCTGTCCCTAATCCTGCAGGTCAAGCCAACCCTATGCTAATCATCTCAGTCATTTCGCTCATAAAGCGTCAACTTCAGATTCAGATTACACTAGGGGGTTGATAGTAATTGTTTTATAGAGTTTACTCTTTGACATTATTAAAATACCCAGTCGTCGTGCGAGTCGAAGTTAATTAAAAGTTATAATTTAAATTGTTTGTTCTTTTCAATATTCGCGACAGAAGCAATTAAAAGCAATCTGCACGGTGCATTAGATTCCGGAAATTATTTCCATTTCTACATGGAAGATACATCCGTAGAGCAATCATTTTCGATTATTATGTTTAGAAAGGATGTGTCTGTCGACGGCCTAGATAGCTCATTTGGCAGAGTTGCCCATTAAACGGAAGATCCGGCTTCGAGTCCCGTTTCATCAAACTCGATTGGTCGGTTATTTTTCCTTCCTACACATCTAAACATGTAGAACACGTTTAAACATCGGAGAAAGCAGTATTAGACATGCGGTGCACGTTCGGTGCTCGATCAAGGGGCATCAAACACATAGTCAATAATATCAAAGCGTTCTATTTACCACTGTTATTATTCCAGACCAAAATCGTGTCACGAAATATCGGTCGATTTCAGGGAAAATAGTTTCGATCTGTCTCTCAGTTCCTACCGTTTATTGATACTTTTTCATTTATTGAAAATTAACGATATCCCTCAAAGCAATTTAGAAGCATCGTTCGATCCGTTTTTAATTCGACTATAATTGGATCTCTGCTCGTCCCAACAAACAATTATCATACAACACACGGTTCGAACTCTCTTCGTTCAATGAAAAACGTATCGAATATACAACAAAGCGTCTGACAGTATCAATTTTTATTTCTATTCGTCGTAGGTTAACGCGAGCCTCGAAAGGGTTAACGTTTTTGTGGATCGAACAGAAAGCTTTATGGATTTAGCGGTAATTGAAAAAGCGAGTAAATTTGCAATCCTTGGTTGAACCGTGGCTCGAAAATCCACCCCCAGCCATAAAATGCTGGCAAACGAAATTAGTCCGCGAGAGATCGCGAATCTGGAATGAGATCTAGAAACCATAACGAGTTATAGAAGGTCTAAATCACTTGGTTCCATTCTCCGTCGAAAACGGCCGGAGTATATCCGCTTTATCGCGGTTTCGCTTTACGCCAAATCGTCGGATATCACCTACAGATTTCGAAAATCGTTCGAGTTCCTGAGGTAATAGGACAGATATGGCCCATATCGAGGATCGATGCCTGGCATCTTTCTGCATCGTCGCTACCTTCGCGACATTTTCCTGCGGATTATGGTCGTCGATCGACTTCAAAGGTAACAATAAGAAACCGAGACAACGAGACGTCTCCGTACATCCTACAAATTGCAACGCGAATTTCGTTGAAACACAAATTTTCAACCACTCTCGCTCCACTCTGAGATATTACAAAATTGTATATCGATCGTTCATTACTTCAATATTTTAAAGAATCTTCCTCTGTTAGGAGTTGACAAAGATTGCGTTCTCTGGGAATTTTCGTCCCGAAAATATTCTTTATTCGAATAAGCAGATTTTAATTTAAAAATATGCACAAATCATCAGGTTGCACATTACTAAAGCGATGAAAATCGTGTTTTATATTTTACTATGTCTTCAACTCGAAGGATAATAAAATCTTTGTCAATGATTTTTCCCTCTGGATTCAAATTTTTCGAATAAATATCCTCAAGGCTACAGAGGGTTGAAAATAACAATTCAAATTTTCAACTACTCTTGCTCCACTCTGAGATATTCCAGAATTTTATACCGATCGTTTATCACTTCAATATTTTAAAGAATCTTCCTCTGTTAGAAATTGACAAAGATGGCGTTCTCTGGGAATTTTCTTCCCGAAAACATCCTTTATCAGAAAGAACAGACTTTCTTTAATTTAAAAATATGTAAAAATCGGGTTGCACATTATTAAAACGATAAAAATTCTGCTTTATATTTCAGGATGTCCTCGGCTCGAACAATAATAATTCGAACGATTCAAGTTTCTCGAATAAATATCTTCAAGGCTGCAGAGGGTTGGGGATACAAATTTTGGGGGAAGGTTTCTTGGCGAGGAATAAAAATACGGTTGTTGGGGAACAAATACGCGCGGTATGACGCTGTGTCGTTGACTTTTCCGCCTTTTTGCGGGCGAAGAAAATTAATGACCGCGGCTGCGTTTCAGGTGCCATTAATTCCGTGGTAGCCGTCACGAACCGAAGCAAAAATACGACGCGTTGACTATCGGGACAATTATTTTATCTTGGCCGCCGGGAAAATAACGTTAATTGCCGACCGCGTAAATTCCAGGGCCGATACACATTTCCCGTGTATGTTTTACAGCGCCGGGGATCCGCGAGGCGCGATTTACGAAGTGTGACCTACTTTTTGTATTTTTTTTTTTTTTTTTATCATTTTTTATTTTTCATCCAGATAGCGAAGCGGTAAAATTTTCACGGAGAGATTCGCGATAGGCCTTATCGCGCTATACACGCTTTCCTCGTTTCGAGATAGTTACGCGTTGTGGGAGGAATTCGGGGCACGATTAGGCTGTATTAGATTCCGACGTATGACGGATTTCCGGTGGGAAAATTATTTCGGTAACGTTCGCTCGCTGTTTCACCAGCTGCGTACAAATACTCGTTTTCAACAGAAATTATTCGCATGAAAAGAAACGAATTATTATACGTTATTTGGAAAATTCGTTCGAGTCGTTATAAATATTAATTTTTCTTTTAATTAGGTAAAAAGAATTTTCGTACTGGGCTTTTATAATTAATACTATTTTTAACGCATCGAATGGGTGATTTTCTACGAGCGTTATTATTTGGAAAGCACCGATGTACGTCCAATAGTCGCGTTATTAATATTTCCGAATTTCCAAATATTCGAAAATAACTCGAAATTAATTTCAAACAAAATTAATACGTTCGTTCGAATACCTTCGTTTCTAAAACCATATGGGCGAATATTTATTGCAAATAAATAGGTTGGTATTCTTCGAAATTTCCGTCAATAATTTCGAGGACGAAGTTTTTTATTTATAAATTAATACCGTGAACATGAAAGAACTTTTTTCGCTTTTCCGGGAAATATGAACTGCTATAATTTGAAGCTTCGCTCTGCTGTTTAACAAGTTGCCACAAAGGAAATTAATGAATTCTGGGAAAGGAATTTAGAAGCATCGTTTTAATAAAATCTCGGAGCTTCGTTAAACATATTCTTCGAATAATTGTCTTTGTCAAAGAGTTCCCCGCTTCCGGTAAACACGTGCTGATTGTAAAATTAAACTCCGCTTCATAAACTCCGTTTAAAATTATTTTTAAATAGCAAAACACGCGGCGGAAATAACTCGCAGCCGTAACTTTTTTCTCTAATCCGTGACTTTGCATAAATAATAACAATTCTTTATCGAACAGGCTCATTTGTATAGATTAAAAAAAGCAGAAAATTTCCATAAATATACAGAAATTAATACGAATTCGTTTAGATCATCGCGTGAAAAAAATCTTCAGATGTCGCGTAAGGGTGCTCAAGGATATTCGATCTGATTTTAATTTCGGGTCAATTATACCCGATCGTTATCGTCGTAACAGTTATTTGAACAGCACGCATGAGTTGAACAGAACACAGTCCATTGAACTTAACCGGTAGATGTGCTACCAGCATGTCTGAAAATACGTGGATAATTACACAGTGGGTGATTAGGCGATTCCCATTCGTTACAGTTTGTTATTCACGTTCTGATAGAGCGTCTCCAGATAAGTTTATTCATCACGTTGATACGCATTCTGTCGATCCAGCAATTTTTAAGTAACGAATCGTTCATTTCAACGAAAAGATAATCCGTTGACTTTTATTGGCGAGCAAACTGGAGGCTACCTTTCCGATCGCTGATAGTTTCCTCGAATCGCATATCCGTGAGGTATTAGGTAGCAAAGTACCTGTCGGAAACATTGGTCAACGAACCGACGAGAAATGTTCCGCACGAGGGACGAACAAGCTGAATTTCTCTTTGATTTCGCGTCCTTCCGAACCGTTTCGTTTCAAGCTGCGCTCGGTTTCTAAGGATCGTGAAATGGGGGAGGAACCGTGCTGAAATCGGTCAACGATCGCCCGGGTTTTCAATATCTACGAAGCCAATTTTGCTACACGTAGGCGATATCGTACGGTCCATCGAGCCAACGGAATCATTTGACCGGTGTACTGTTAACTGGTTTGCGGAACGTCCCTTCTGTTGACTCGACACGGACCACGGAATGTTACAAATGTCGGTCGTTGATTGATATTTCGCGAAATCTCTCCGTCCACCTTTCCGTCCGTTCGACGATCGACGTTAATCCGTGCAAATTGACGAACGCGATAAAATAATCAGATAACAACGGGGATACAAATCTACGGAACAACTTTTCGATGGTTCAATATCGAGATTCCAGCCTGACCCAAATTGTCAGTTTTACCCAAATTGTCAGCTTGACAGCTTGGGAAAGACAGTCTGTTTTTATTTTCGCTTTGTTACGCGTTAGCCGTGCATATATGAACCACCAGGTGATTTTACCGTGGGAAAAATTGTCTAGTCGAGTCCAGAAAATAAGATTCATGAATCTTAACGAGATTTAAATCACGAGGGTCTAAAAAATTGAATTTTAAGTTGAAACAGAAATAAATTCGTGTAAGGTCTGTGAATCTTTTATTTATTATTTTTTGAGTATGCAGTTTGCAATTGTTTGGTAGTTTTAGTGTATCCAAATAATAAGGTTTATGGATTGTAATAAGATTTAAATTATGAAAGCCTAAAAACTCAAATTTCAAGTTAAGATGTTTAAAAAAATAAATTTGTATAAGATTTGTGAATTTTGTATTTTTTATTTTCTGAGTATGCTGTTTGCAATTGTTTGGTAGCTTTAGTATCAGTGTCCAATAAATAAGATTTATGGATTTTAATGAGATTTAAATTATGGAGACCTAAAAAATCAAATTTCAAGTTGAGACGTCCAAAGAAATAAATTTGTACGAGATTTGTGAATCTTTTATTTTATATTTTGTGAATATATAGTTTGCAATTGTTTGGTAGTTTTAATATCAGTGTCCAAAGAATGAGATTTAAATTACGAGGGTCTATAAAGTCAAATTTCAAGTTGAGATATGTAAAAAAATAAATTTATGTAAGATTTGTGAATTTTGTATTTTTTATTTTCTGAGTATGCAGTTTGCAATTGTTTGGTAGTTTTACTATCAGTGTCCAAAAAATAAGATTCATGAATTTTGATGAGATTTGAATTATGAAGATCTAAAAAATAAAATTTCAAGTTGAGACGTCCAAAGAAATAAATTTGTACGAGATTTGTGAATCTTTGATTTTCTATTTTGTGAATATATAGTTTGCAATTGTTTGGTAGTTTTAATATCAGTGTCCAAAGAATGAGATTTAAATTATGAGGGCCTATAAAGTCAAATTTCAAGTTGAGATATGTAAAAAAATAAATTTATGTAAGATTTGTGAATTTTGTATTTTTTATTTTCTGAGTATGCAGTTTGCAATTGTTTGGTAGTTTTACTATCAGTGTCCAAAAAATAAGATTCATGGATTTTGATGAGATTTGAATTATGAAGATCTAAAAAATAAAATTTCAAGTTGAGACGTCCAAAGAAATAAATTTGTACGAGATTTGTGAATCTTTGATTTTCTATTTTGTGAATATATAGTTTGCAATTGTTTGGTAGTTTTAATATCAGTGTCCAAAGAATGAGATTTAAATTATGAGGGCCTATAAAGTCAAATTTCAAGTTGAGATGTGTAAAAAAATAAATTTATGTAAGATTTGTGAATTTTGTATTTTTTATTTTCTGAGTATGCTGTTTGCAATTGTTTGGTAGCTTTAGTGTCAGTGTCCAATAAATAAGATTTATGGATTTTAATGAGATTTGAATTATGGAGACCTAAAAAATCAAATTTCAAGTTGAGACGTCTAAAGAAATAAATTTGTACGAGATTTGTGAATCTTTTATTTTCTATTTTGTGAATATATAGTTTGCAATTGTTTGGTAGTTTTAATATCAGTGTCCAAAGAATGAGATTTAAATTATGAGGGTCTATAAAGTCAAATTTCAAGTTGAGATATGTAAAAAAATAAATTTATGTAAGATTTGTGAATTTTGTATTTTTTATTTTCTGAGTATGCAGTTTGCAATTGTTTGGTAGTTTTACTATCAGTGTCCAAAAAATAAGATTCATGGATTTTGATGAGATTTGAATTATGAAGATCTAAAAAATAAAATTTCAAGTTGAGACGTCCAAAGAAATAAATTTGTACGAGATTTGTGAATCTTTTATTTTATATTTTGTGAATATATAGTTTGCAATTGTTTGGTAGTTTTAGTATCAATACGGGGGGCAACGTCGAAGCCGTAATAAAATGTCAGTTTACGTAACATACTACAGACTTTCGAGCACGCTTCGCGTACTTTGGCGTCTGTTACGGTCACTTTCTATTGCATGAATTGCAAATGATACCTTGCATTGTTGTTTCCAATCGTCGACCTTTTAATTGGGCGTGTCTCGCTCGAAAACGAACCGAATCTGGGTCGATTTTCAAGAGAGAAAGACGGAAATAATTTGACAGATTTTATTAAACAGATTTTGCACTGTATTTAAAAATTCTGTCCATCGGTTTTTATTCTAAAATAAATAAATTTATTACAAAATCTTTCAAAGTCCCCTAAACTTGTAAACCCCTTACTTTTTAATCCAAGTTTATTTGAATATCATACATTATACGTTAAAATTAAAAATGACGACCAAAACTCCGAAATTCTTATCATCAAAAATATCAGAAATGCTCCATTTTAAACAATTTTAACTTCGATAAAATTTTTCTCTAACCAAGAGAACTCCTCTGTCTCGATCGAAGAAATATCTTTTATATTTTTGTCCCATAATAAATAAAAAAAAAAAAAAAAAAATAGAATCGAGAATCCCAGGCTGGTGAATTCTGTTCTCGGAAGACCGGGATGGAACGAGAACGGAAATTTGTTAAAGAATCCGCAGAATTCTCCGAGACAAGATTCTCGGGAGCACAATCGCTAGTTAGACTAACGCCCACGCGTGTGACGTGGTGTTGGTTCCCACGGACGGCGGGGAAAATTAACGTGATTCAAGTTCGAAGAAAGCGCGGCTCGGGTCTCGAAATCGTCACGGTGTTCAATTTGCGCCTAACGATCCGCGAATAATGGTCGCCTGGGTTCTTTTCCGCAGTTAATGGTCGCAGCTGGGTAGAGTCGAATCGATCGAAGGCGCCGAAGAAATTTTAAAACGTCCAACGTGGAAGTGTTCCCTTCGATTACGACCCGCGTAATCTGGTCCGTCGTCGAATACCGCTGGTCCGGGTTTCGTTTACCAAAATCCGACGATAAAGTCGAAAGAATAACGCCTGTACCCGCCTCGATCTTTACGAGCACGGTGAAACTTTTAATATCGCGCGAGGCATTAGGTCCAGGCTGTTGTTTCCCCCGGAGGTATTTGTCGTCTGTCGCTGAAAAAAACCACCATAAATTTCTTTTCTTGCGTTTCGGGTGATGTATCGTACATTGTACTTGATAAATTTGGCAACCGAAATACTTTCCCGAGGAGTTTATAGACTCTGACCAACTTTACGCTTCCAGTTTTACGCTCCCCGTCTTCGGAATTCCTGACAACTTTCATAGATCACGGGAATTAATCGCGTCTCTCGCTAGGCAGATTCTGATGGGGGATTTTCAATTTCACCGTTGGAAAACTTTTAAAAATATTACAAACGTGGACAAATTTTTTGGCGAAATTGAAGAATTTCGAATCGTTCTAAAAAAATTATTCTTGGCTATGAGGGTCAATTACAATCATTTTTGGTGGATACATACACCTTCGAAATTCTACCCACTTTCTAGAAAAAAATTCGAGAAGTTGTGAAATATTTCAACAAAATTAAAAAATTTTAAATCGTTCTAAAAAAATTATTTTTGATTGCAGGGACCAATTATAATAATTTTTGGTCAATAGACATACCCTCGAAATCCTAACCATTTTCGAGAAAAAAATTCCTTACCGAAAATCTAATTTCTGGCCAGAAATGTCTGCCCGAATTTTCATGCGAATCTTTAAAACGTCATAACTTCTGAACGGATTGGACGATTTTAATGTTTAAAAAAGCAAGCTACGCGTATTTTGATGGAGAATATGTACAAATTGCAAAAATATTCGAAAAGTTGGTCCTTGACCCCCTAAAATGAGAAAAACCACATAAAAGTGGTCCAATTTTCAAACAGCCATAACTCCTATAATAGTTAATATATTTCAATGAAACTTTTTTCTAAAGTAGAGGTCATTGGTACCTACAAAAAAGTATTAGACAACTTTTCTGTAGGGCGTCAAATGAAATTACTAAAAATAAAAAACTAAGTTTTAAGAAAAATCGACAGGTGGTAAGTGTCTAAATTTCTCGGCGAAAAAAAAAATTTTGAATCATTCTAAAAGAATTATTTCTAGTTTCTGGGGTCAAATACAACCAGTTTTGGTGAATACGCATACCCCCGAAATCCTACGCACTTTCGAGAAAAAAATTCTTCAAAATTAAAAAATTTCACACTCTGTATAATCGAGAAGTGCTCATTTGTTACAATATCATTCGATATAAAGAGGCATGTATTGCACTGAACGGTGGAAATATCGCCGAATGTATACGTCGTGCGTTCTAAATAGCCCACGCAATACACGTTTGATCAGTGTGGCCATAGACACCGCCACACGGTTGTAAACGTTCATCGAATACGTCGCTCGAACACACGATGACGATGCGTCGGTTAAACCGCGAATCACACGTCAAAAGACGCACGAAGAGTCACGCGACGCACCGCGATACAAACCGCGACACACCGGATTACACGGCCGCGTCGCGACGCGTCGCACAGCTGGTCTATTACGCGCTAAACGCGCTAAAAAAAACATTTCTCAACCGAAATCGCGTATTTTATGTCTCGTTTTGCACTGTTCGAATGTATGTTTGAGACCATCCTCCCTTTTCTGTACTGTTCGAGTACTTGAAATTCAAACCAAAACAAAATTCATTCCGTTAAACGAAATATGATTGACCAAGTAACTTGAATGTTTGATCAAACTTGGTCAAACTTGGATGTGTTTAAATGTTTGAATAAACTTGATCGTTTATATATAATGTGAAAGCATGTGAGAGTATTCAATTATTAAACAATACGTAATCAAGTTTGTTTGAGCAATCAAGATCAAACAATCACATACAGTACCACACGTTTCATCGAGTATTATCGAGTATACTATATTTCTCACAAATTTGACAATTTCTCGTCCATTTTCTTCTTGTGAAATTGGAACAAACATCCCCAAACTCTCACATATACAGACACATACATACATAAATTTAAATTACAAAATTCGATGTGTTCGCGTGTTTGAACAAACTTGGTCATTTATACATAATGTGAAAGCATGTGAGAGTATTCAATTATTAAAGAATACGTAATCAAGTTTGTTTGAGCAATAAAGATCAAACGATCACATACAGTACCACACGTTTCATCGAGTATTAATTTGATAATTTCTCGTCCATTTCCTTCTTGTGAAATTGTAACAAACATCTCCAAACTCTTTCACACATACATACATAAATTTGAATTATATAAAATCACATTTACAATGTAATTTAAGTACACACGTAGTATGATACGCTTACTAAATTTAAGATCAAGATATTATAGGACTGCGAGCGTTTGAAGACGACTTTTCACCGCGTCTTTCGAATTAAGCAGTTGCTGGATCGCGTAGGTCACCCTTGCAAATGACGAAATGGTCGTCGTGGTTGGATCGCAAAACGCGATACCGCCGGAAACAAAGGAAACAGAATCCATCACTGTCAATCCCGGTTCGCGGGTAGCTCCACGGAGAACTGCAAACGAAATTTCGCGCGACCAACCGACTGTCGCTGAAAGAATCGGGGTTTGTTACACGGCTTTGGTCGAACCTATTTTTCTTTTTTTTCTCTCCTCCCCCCCTCCCACGGCCAGTGTGTTACGAACGTGCGGTTTAAAAAGAGCCCGGCGAGAGCGGTGCATATTTTACGAGACGAAACGTAGAGCCCGAGAGATGAATTCGGCCGGAAAATAGAAAATCCATTCGTTTCGAATTTATACGTTGCAATTTTCTATCGTGCATCTTTCACGAATATTAAATATTGACTTTAAACGTATACATTTCGCGGGAATTTGGGGAACACGATCTTCCAATACTCCTTTACGCTAGATTTACGGTACTTTTATTCAGATCAGGAATTACATGTGTTTCGAACTGTTATTTGAAGGTTCTGTAAAAAATACGATGCGGAATCGTTCGTAGACTCGCTGGAGAGGGAAAGTCTTTATGGAAATTTATGTTTGACGCCGGGGAAAAGATTATTGAGCATCGAGTAATTATGAAATAAATTTTAATCGTATCCGAATGAATTTAAATTAAATTTCCGTGAAGATTTACATTTCGATCAAAATTTTAATTCTTGGAATGGTTGAATAAATATTAACGTTTAAGAAAGGAAATATATTTTAAAGTAACGCGGTTTTTACTGTGATTTAAGCCTTTAAGAAAATGGAGTGTATTTTTACGAAAATCATTCAAAATTCAACTTATTACTTTGTTTTTAATAAATATTTTCGAAGTACACGTTCCAGAATTATAATTAAAAATGTTTTAAATCATACGGGATCTGTAAGCGTCGAAGAATAGGTTTCAGATTGTGAATAGGAGTTTAAAAATAATCGTGGAGCACGTATTTTCTTGTTGTTCGAGTCGATACGGTTGTGGTTGCTGGCGAAATTACGTAAAATTACGTTTACATGTCCACGGTAACGTTCTAATGTTTAAAGAATTTGTTCGTCGAGCGTAGCACGCAGAAAAAACTAAATTAGTCCGTGCTTGAAATGCAGATGAGCACGCCCACGCTTCGGATTCGAATCCGGGTCATCTTCGTTTTAGGAATTTTAATTTTACATTTTAGTAGAAAACGATAACGAGTACGACGGAATATACATTCTATGTTTTATAAAGGGTATTCTTTCCGCGAGCTTGGGTTTCATTTTCAGATGGAAATTCGTTTCGAGCAATTTCTCGGTTCATTGACCGCGGTGGAACGATATAATGTAGAAATGGACGAAACTTTACAGATTTTTCAAATTTATGATACCTTCCTCGGTACGCGAAATTTCATCGCAGTTATTTCAATGAAAATCAAAGGTGAACGGGAATTTATTTATTTACTTTTATACTAGATTGTGTATCGTATAAAAATAAATAAAATTAGTTTGTATAAATCATAAAGATCGATGACACATATTTTTAATTTTCCTTCGAAAAATAGATTTCACCGCTTTATCAATATTAAATTATATGACATTTTTGATCAGTATACATTTAATACTTTAAATTATTTCAGGATTATCACTGACATTACTGTCATAATATTTGTTATGCATTTCACAGAATGATTCATACTACGCAAAATGTAAAATCTATAGAGGGTGTTCGGCCACCCCTGAGAAAAATTTTAATGGGAGATTCTAGAGGCCAAAATAAGACGAAAATCAAGAATACTAATTTCTTGATGGAGGCTTCGTTAAAAAGTTATTAACGTATAAAGTTCCACTCGTACTGAATTTTTTTCTCGAAAATGCGCAAGATTTCGGGGGTATGTCTATTCACCAAAAATGATTGTAATTGACCCCCACAACTGAAAATAATTTTTCTAGAACGATTTGAAATTTTTTTTTTTCGTCGAAAAATTTCGAACCTTTTCGAATTTTTTTCTCGAAAGTGGATAGGATTTCTAGGGTATGTCTAATGACCAAAAATGATTGTAATTGACCCTAGAACCTAGAAATAATTTTTTTAGAACGATTTGAAATTTTTGAATTTAATTGTTAATAACTTTTTAACGAAGCCGCCGTCAACAAATTGGTATTCTTGATTTTCGTCTTATTTTGACCTCTAGAATCCCCCATTAAAATTTTTCCCAGGGGTGGCCGAACACCCTGTATACATATCTAAATATTTATTATCGTCCATTTAGATTTATTGGTATTTTAATTTCATTAATGTCTCGTTCAAATTATATTAATATTTCTTATCGGAATTTACATTACGTTGAACGTGACGTGCGTCACGTTGAACGATAGTTATCAGAGTTCTAGCCTAGTTTAGCAGCGGGAAAGAACCGTGCCGGGGAAAATTAAATTGAAATTTACTAATGACAGCGAGTCGGTCGTAAACAATGAAATGCGTGGGCGAAGAAAAGGATAATCCGACCAAGTTTCACTACCATTGTTCCTCTCCACCTTCAGCAGGTACTTCGAAAGAACGAAGACAGACAGCAATTACATCGTAAAGGAAAACTTCGGAAAGTTTTTATCCGGAATCGTTGCAATCATTTTTCCCGTCCACCTTTTTTCCTCTTACTTTTCATTAATACGCGTTGTTCGTTACAAAGCCCTCGAATTGAACTACCTGCGCGTGCTATCTTCTTCCATGTTCGTTAACATACTTTCTCGTCATAGAACTTCTAAATTTTTCAAGATAGAAATTTTGGAAGAACGCAGTAATTCAATTCAGCGATAATAAGAAATCCAATGAAGTTTGAAAAATATTTCTCTGGAGTACAGCCGAATTATCGTTGGAACGGTAGTTGAAATTTTATTAAAATTGCACCTAACTTTTTCATGGGTGGAACAACACACGCATAGATGCGTGTCGTGTGGTTTGAGCCTGTTTAATGTGCCTGTACTCGTATCATGGATCATTGGTTACCAATCACTGAGCCTATCTCATGGGTCACTGGTCACCAATCACAGCCGTTTTAATTGCTCGACTGAACAATTAAAAAACTGAGAGAAGAACGCGCCACGAACGCTAGTTTGCGCTTCTATTGATGGTTTTCGTCCGCTTCATTATTTCCAAACCGATTCCCTATATTTTCACCGCGAAAATATTTGTTTAATATCGCGATTCGAGCGTCCAGTGTCTCCGCGGCGACAATAAGTATTCGGGCTATTTACTTTTATAGGATTGCAATTGTTAAACTTTCGAATTAACTCGCTTTGCGCGAAGACATTTTCAAGCGCAACGAGTTTACTTGTCCTCCATCGGTTAACGAGTTGAATAATCCGTTTAAACCGGTAGTATTTCATCAACTCGAATATAACGTTTCGTGCAACTCCATTACCACCGACAATGTTTGCAACTTTGGAATCTTAAAAAGTTAATGGACGAAAGGAATTGTCTTCCGGGGGGGGGGGGGGGGGGGGGGGGAAAGGTTTACATTTTTTATTACACGTTTCTGCACAGATTTAACTAGACCTCTAAATTTAATATAATTTAAATGTAATCAGTGTTATTTCATACGAATTATTGTACAGTATTTTTAGTTTATATTTGGATTCTCGTTTCTGAAGGAAAACTTCAAAATCGGAGACTTTATTCGAGACATCTAATGTTACGTTTTTATTTAAATAGTATTAATGAATCAATAGTGAAATATTGAAAGGAAGTACGGGGAAAAGGAATAATTTACAGACTCTCGTAGAAAGCATCTGTTTACCAGATCCCTGTCCACTAGACATTCATTCAAATACCCGACTACTCAGGTTTATGGATCCGTTGGTCCCCGAAAGGCGCCATGTTTCAGTGGTTTTACAAGCCTGTTGCTCTCTCTCAGCGACTGGTTAACGATTCTAAAAAAGGTTTCTCAAAGAGACACTCGATTCGCATAAACCCGTAGTATCCGTGCAAACAAATCTAAAAACGTTGCTTTTCGCGTGCTTAGCGCTCGTTAAAACGAACTCATAATTAACAGGGACCGATAGTTTATTTCTAATCGACAACCGATTATTCAAAATTGGAAAATTAAATTCAAATTTCTTACCCTTGGAGAGAATCTCCAATTTCTTACTTAATTCGTTTCAGCCCCTTACGATTTAATTCCATATAATTTTTTGAAACGTATAATACTTAATTTTGCTTAAATTCGTACAAGGAATTGTCACGTAAAAAATCGAGTTACGAATACCTAGTGAATGTAAAAATGTGTATATAAAACTTGAATGACCAGTAGCTTCATGATTGTGAAATTTGAGATAAAGAATTATAATGAGATACGTTATTGTACGTCGAGGGGTTAAGGGATGATTCTAGTCCATAATCTTCGAATTACTCGTCGTAACTCAAAAATGGCGAACTCAATAAAGATGCGAATTCGTCCAAAGTTCCTCGTTTCACTTTCCTACCATAACAACTATTTTTGCAGGATTTGAGTATTCTTGTGTTTTCATAGGATATAAAAGAAAAAAGGAATAAAAATAAAAGTGCTTAGGGTGGTTTTCCAGCCGTGACACGCGGTTCTCGTATAAAGCGAGAATAGCGTTGGGAATTCCGATGGTTCGACAGATGGGAGATCGAACGAAGGGTTGCCAACGCGACAACGATGTTTCCACCAGGCTGACCGAGGTGCCCGAAGCCAGACGTCGATTCGTCGGCGTGAAAGATGACGAAAGGATTAGGCGAAACGGGCCGATAAAAGGCAGGAAAGGGTACAGAAAGCCCGGATGCAGGGGAGGATCAAACGACGCCACTGGAACGAGCAAGGGGGTTGGTGGGTGGAGGTGTACGTGCTCCAGCGGCGAGATAGCACGTGTATGTGTGTAACGAGTTCGTGTGAAACCCGCAATCGTGTCCAAATTCGAGTATTTGCCCTGTAGCATCGACTGCGACGGCCCATGGAAAAGGATAATGAGGGTGGCAAAGGGTCCATGTAACACCATCCCCCGAATCTATCCAGTAAATCATTGAATTTCGAGGTAGCTCGAAGAATGTTCGCACGGTACGTTTCATCTCCCCAACGGCGGCTCGTTAATGGTTATTCGTACCAGATTAAATAATAAATAGTTTGCTTCCCATTCGACAGGATCGAACGCTTTTTATCGCGATTACGATTTTTGCGACTGTTTTTTTTTTGGCGGATTTGTTTCTTTTTTCTGGTTGGTATTTATTTGGTGAAATAAGGGGCCATTTTGGACCAAAAGGGAAAATTATTTCGCATTTCGGTGCAAGGTTTGTGGTGGAATTTTTTTGTTTACGTATTCGTAAATTAATAATGTCGATAGTAATTTATTTAACGGTTCCCCTTTGTGTGCATTAAATAAATTTCAGTGCAGGGCTTCTGGAGGAATTTTTGTGTTTAGGTATCTGTAAATTACTAACGTTGATTACAAGATGATAATTTATTAAATGGTTCCCTTTTGCGAGCATTAAATAAATTTGAGATTAATGCAGAATTAACTTGTTTTGTAAAAGTGAAATTTCTGTGAGTAGCGTTCTGTGGAAGTCAACGATTTGTAAAATAAAATTGTTACAGCGTTTCATCGACAGGTGTGCGCGGGAGATTAAAAATCTTCGGTCGTGTTTCGCAAGTAATAAACGTAGCGTCGAAACGAGATCGTCTTCGTGACGCTCGTGCGTTTAATTAATTCGTGACGCAACGTTCAGTAATAACCTAATTTCTGAGTGTCGAAACTGCAGGTGCAATTCGTTGCCCTTGCAGGTTTAATTTGCGCAACGACAGCATCGGTTGCAATGGCTCGTGGAAATAACGATGAGAGCGGCAGAGGGAAACAGAGCCTACGAATTTATTCCCGCGTGTCAGCGGTTCTCAAGCTGGGAGCTCGAACGAGAATCCAAAAGCCCTATAAAAGTCTAAAAATTATTTGAAGCGTGTTGAAATGCACGCCAAAATTAGTCGAAAAACAACTACGGTTTTCGGTAATTCGAATTTCGAGACAAGAGAAAACATCGAACCATAGTTTTCAATATTTCTGCCTCTGGAAAAATTGTAATTATAAATCAATAGCAATGTGCAAGCTTGTAATTTTACAAATTCAACAAAATGAAAATTAAATAAACCTCGAATTGGAACGCGAAACAATAAAATTCAAATAAAAACAGTCTCCACTGAATTCATTGTAACTCTCATAATTTTTAATATATCGCCCCAGAAAAAATTGTGGTTGCTCCTGGAACATGGGGTTGGAAACTAGTCTGAATTGAAATGGAATGAAACAAATTGCTTCGTTTGAAAAAAATTAAATAAACCTCGAATTGAAACACGATACAGTAAAATTCAAATAAAAACAGTCTCCACTGAATTCATTGTAACTCTCATAATGTTTAATATATCGCCCCAGAAAAAAGTGTGGTTGCTCCTGGAACATGGGGTTGGAAACTAGTCTGAATTGAAATGGAATGAAACAAATTGCTTCGTTTGAAAAAAATTAAATAAACTTCGAATTGAACCACGATACAGTAAAATTCAAATAAAAACAGTCTCCACTGAATTCATTGTAACTCTCATAATTTTTAATATATCGTCCCAGAAAAAATTGTGGGTGCTCCTGGAACATGGGGTTGGAAAGTAGTTCGAATTGAAATGGAATGAAAAAAATTGGCTGGTTAGAAAAAAATTTGCAAAAAACACTTAACGAACTGGGAGTTTTGAGAAACGCTGGCATATATCGGGAAATCGACAGCTCGTTCGCGCCTAGCGATGAAAACGTTGGAGGGAGCAGTGATTATGGTGTACATATAATCCGAGTGAACGGAAATTATACCGTTTGGAATTCGCTGACGAAACCGCGCTCCGCGCCCTAACCTCCGACGGCTCATTACGATTTTATTAACCCTGCGCGTAAACGTACGCTCGAGATACGTTTTCATTTTCCAACGAGGGGGAGAACAGACGGGGGGAGGAGACGGGGGATGGAAAAACAGAGAAGGTTGCCCGTTGGGCCAACGGGTGCGGAGGGGTGGAGGCTTTGTAAATCGTTCTCGATTCGATGTAGTACACGGGATCCAGCGCTGGCAGCCGCGTAAAATCTCCTAGAATTGGTTCGCGCCTACGACTCAATGGGAGATTCAAACGTCCGTGTACACTGCAATGCTCACGCGCCCTTTAATTTTGTATAGGGTGCTCGGAATGTCGAGTGATTTTTCCGGATCCGTGGAAACGCGAAAAAAGCTGTCGTTGCACTGGGGCGGTTGCGAGGATCGAAATTTGTTGTCCAAACGCAGCGCGCGGTGCGAATATTGATTCCTATCGGGGATATTTTACGATCGAATTTACCCCAGCGTGTTCTACAACCGAAATTATAATCTACCTTGTTATACGAAGCACGGTGGGGAACTATCATCCTGCCTGATAGACGGACAAACTCTATTTTTAGTAAGTGCTGAGTTTTGGGTGCAAAAAAAGATTTTCGATTCGTCTTGGAAAAAATATTTTTAGTTGCAGGGGTCAATTGCAAGCATTTTTGGTCAACACACATACCCCCGAAATCCTACTCAGTTTCGAGAAAAAAATTCCTTACCGAAAATGTAATGTCTGACCATACCGTTGATATGTTTCACTGAAATTTCATGTGTATCTTTAAAACGTCATAACTCGTGAACGGATTGGACGATTTTAATGTTTAAAAAAGCAAACTACGCGTATTTTGATGGAGAATATATACAAATCGCAAAAATATTCGAAAAGTTGGTCCTTGACCCCGCAAAATGAGAAAAACCCCATAAAAATGGTTCAATTTTCAAACAACCATAACTCCTACAATTGTGAATATATTTCAATGAAACTTTTTTCTGAAGTAGAGCTCATGAGTACCTACAAAAAAGTATTGGACAACTTTTCTGTAGGGCGTCAAACAAAATTACTAAAAATGAAAAAGGAATTTTTAAGAAAAATCGACAGGGGGTAGGTGCCTTTTCTTGGCGAAAAAAAAAACTTTCGAATCGTTCTAAAAAAATTATTCTTGGCTACGAGGGTCAATTACAATCATTTTTGGTGAATACATATACCCTCGAAATCCTACGCATTTTCGAGAAAAAAATTCAGGAAGGTGGACAAATTTTTCGGCGAAATTAAAAAATTTCAAATCGTTTCAAAAAAATTATTTTCAGTTGCAGGGGTTAATTATAATCATTTTTGGTCAATAGACATACCCCGGAAATCTTGCGCATTTTCGAGAAAAAAATTCAGTACAGTTGGAACTTTAAACGTTAATAACTGTTTAACGAAGCCTTCATCAACAAATTGGTATTCTTGATTTTCGTCTTATTTTGGCCTCTAGAATCTCCCATTAAATTTGTTCCCAGGGGTGGCCGAACATCCTGTATATTTACGCAAACACTTGTAACTAAAATTAATGTACAAACAGTACGATTGGTTACCCCGTTATTTACAGGAGTCTCGATTTCTGCATTTTTAGTCCCCAATGAATGCAACAAGCGAGGCTCCACTGTATGGACTTTTGTGAAATTTATGAATACAAAGTAAACAGAGATTGTAACTCTTAAATTCTGTAAGCAAATTATTAATTCGAGCATGACCTGCCGGAGAATCGATAGTTTAGGCATGCAGGAAGATCGCAGTTCGCGTCGAATTGTTTAGATTTCTCGACTACGAACCGGGTACAAAGCTTGTTTTCCTCGCAGTGTCCCGACCTAGAGGTGCAAATCAAGATGAACTTGGGTTTGTCTACCGAATCGAGTTAGTTGTCTTTTGCCCTGCGCGGTGGTAACGTCGTTACCGTGTTCCGTTAAAGTGTCACGTAAAAGGCGATGAAAACGAGGGAGACTGTTGACTCTACGGAATATAGTTCGTGCCTTTACGTATACGTACCACGCGTATTTCAAGGCGAACAAAGTACTATTCGATCCGTCGTGCAGCAAATATACGTAAGTACATCATAATTTCCATTGCCAGGCGAGGAAACACGCGATAACAATTTTAAAGAAATTTATAAACCAATTTATACGAATACGAGTTTGTACAAGCCTCTATTAACGTAAGTTTTAATATAAACTCATTCTTCAAATAGTCTTTCGAACAATTAACTTGTCCAATGTCTTTTTCCAAAGTCACGAGTGGATCGCCATTTTAAAAATTAACAAATCTTGCAATTATTTCATCAGATTATCTAATACAGCGAAAATAAATACTGGCAGTATTTTATTTTTGCTAAAAACCATCCGTTAAAAAGTTTCCATCATCGGCAACAGAACCGAAAAGTCGTCGAAAATTGAAAAGCTTGAAAAAATTTTAAAAACTACTGAAATTTTATTCTATATAGGGCAGTACGGGAAACTGGGACGAGCCGCGGCTCTTTTCAGATTGCAATTAGACAAAAATATTAGAGAGAGGCGAACGATTCAAAGAGGACTACATTTCCAGGACCATATTTTTCTTCCTAAGTGCAGCGACGCGTGAGTATTTTACAAGTGCGCCATTTTTTTAAAATGGGAACGTGTATTTTCACCCTGATTCTAACTCTTGCACGTACAATGGAGGTCTATCGGGATAAAGTGGTCGAAAGATGATTAGTTACTTAAAAAATGAATGCTTGTTTCATTTTTAAAAGTAACATCTGCGTCTCGAGATCAGGGAAATTATTTTTTTTATGATAAAACACATGGTGTCTTTACTTGTAAAACTATTGTGTGAAAAATACTTTTGACGTAGTTTAGTTTCGCCGGAGTCGTGCTCGGAGTGCAAAGAAAAATATTTGAATTCTCTTCGTCAAAACAAACAAGATTGTTTGATCATTTCGATGTTATTCACTCCAATGGTTTCGTAACTTTCGAAGTCAATATGGCTTCCAGAGAATTTCTATTTTCTTTATATGTTTATAACACTGTGCTAGAGATTTGATATTAAAATTTCAAATAATAATATCTCTTCTTTGTTGGATATTCCGTTCCACATATGTTCCTTTCATTTTCTCCGATTTTTTGCAGTACCTTCATTCCTGTTCTATTAAAGCGACACGCGGAATTTCGATTCATCGAAGCGATACAGAATTAAAAGAAAATTATTTCAATACGAGTCTTACTTTTCTAAGTCTACTTTTTATGGGTTTTTTTTCGTTTTGGGAGTCTACATTTACATTTCGTTTTTGACCATTTAACTCGATTCACTGTACTAAATATGCCCGCAATATTTGATATCATAATTTGAAATAATATCTTTTCTTCATTGGATGTTCCATTTCACAGTTGTTTCTTTTATTCAGTTTTTCTCCGTTGACTTTATTCTGGTTCACAGAGTTTCCATCCACCAAAGCGGTACAGAATTACAGGCGATTAAAAGAATATTATTTTGATAGAGGTCAACGGTCCCCAGTCGGATGCATTAACATCAATCCCATAGCTTTGATGCGAAATGCTACGGTAATTCGTACAGTCGAACGCTGATGAATTCTACATATTAATCGCAAATATTAAGATTAATTATAACGCACACATTACGACTACGAACGAGTGATAGCGTGATATTTATCGATACTTGATCTCCCAACGAGCGTTACACTCTGCAAATGGTTAATTAAAATTTGTCGATCAACGTTGTAAAACTACGGCTCGAAAGGTGGGTCGATTCCTGGCCCTAATTTCGTTAAATAAATTTTCCATAATTTTCTTTTTATACAAATTGGTTCGACTATTGTTGGTTCTCAAATTCTGTGGATCTTTAGCACAGAGATTCGATCCAAGAAACGTAGTTCCTTGAAATAATCATTTCGTCGAATTCTCGCTCCGGTGAATTGATCGTTTCGACGGCTGTGTGACACGTCGCGCCATTTTGTTGGAACCGCATGTTTGTCAGATCCGTTCCATTCGATTCGTGCCAAAAACAACCGGTCAACACGGCACGATAACATTGCCAATTAACTGTGTATTCCCATCGACGAGAGAAATTTATTTCAACGATTATTCCTTTCGCATTATCGATGTTTGTCGTCGGCGATGCTGGACCAAAAATTGCATTATCGCCAATAACAAAGCGCAGTCTAATCAAAGAATTATTCCCATCCTCGTAAAAAAATAAAAGATCATTATATCGAAATAATTTTCTTTCAATTCTGTGTCGCTTTAAAAAAGATACTGAGTTAAATAGTCAAACGTGAAATGTATTATAAACGAAGGAAAAAAAAATATAGAAATTTTCTGTTCGACAGTTTAATTAACCGCGATAATTTCGACGAGGTTCTCGAGAAGAGAGACAGGTCCTCCCTTGCTTAAAATTCCTCTCGAAGACCGTGAAAAAAAAAGGGTAGGAAGAGGAAGAAAAGAGGGGGGGTGGAAAAGATGTAAGTAGATACTTCCACTCGTTTTCGAGACAAAAGGGACGAGTGGAAGAATCCCGAGTGGACTGTATTCGTTGGCGAGGAGTTCTTTGCTTTCAAAGGCACTCGGTGAAAATAGTTTTGCCGGATGAACGAACGGACGGCTCGAGAAAGTCAAACAGGGGAAGATTCGCGGGGACACCGATCCGGCAAAGGGTACGACTT
This sequence comes from Colletes latitarsis, assembly GCF_051014445.1. Taxonomy (NCBI): domain Eukaryota; kingdom Metazoa; phylum Arthropoda; class Insecta; order Hymenoptera; family Colletidae; genus Colletes; species Colletes latitarsis. Next base: position 17,816,047 of record NC_135135.1, on the reverse strand, counting down.
CCACGTACGTATCAAGGGATGTATTAACTCGTACGCGACGCAGGGCAAAGGAATCGCGTGGCACGCAAACACACGAATGCGGACGTTAATCCATCAGAAATAGGATTCCCGTTAGTGTGTACACTCGGTTCAAACGATTCCACTGTCACGTACGCACTGGAAGGCGCGATGCTTTCGATTGCAATACCGGATCGGCTGATACGCGTCATGGGAAAATTGTAACATTATTTAAGGGATTAGGTAACTCTGGCGGTATGGAAAACAAGGGAATTTTTTAAGCTACAATCAAGAAAAAGTAAGCAGTCAATTATCCTGAGACTTTCCACTGTATTTATATTTAAGCCTACACAGCGTTATGTTCCCGAGCCACTTCATTTTTTGATGCCTAACTGGTGTGCAGGATTATGGTAAAATGGTTGTCGAAATATTCCATTAACTATGATAAAAGTCCTTAGCACTGACGATGAGACATTTCAATTTGTATAAAAATGAACAATATGGCAGATATTTGAAACCTAAAATCGAGTTTTTATTACTAATATTTTGCAGAATTATTAGACAATTTAAAAAAAAACGGATCGTCAATGCTTAATAAATATAATAGTAAATATAACTGTAAATTTTCAAAGCGATTGATTAATTAGAACTGGAGTAATTCTGCACACCGTTTTGTAGAACATAGTTCCGAGGAAAATGCATTTAAAGTTTGTCTTGCAAACAATTTTAGGATTTTAGACTGGCAGTCAACGTGTTAAGTAATTTAAACTACTATTAACACTAGATTTACGGAAGCTGTCAATTTGACGTATGTCAGATTCCATATTTAAAATTACAGAACGCGTAAGGATTATTTTTTAACAAATTATGTTGAATTTTATTGATGCAATGGCATGAATACATATTCTAATTAAAAGAAAAATCGTCAACACGAAAGGTATCAATAAATACATGTGCGATCAATGCCCGTAAATCTAGTGTTAAATTAAATTGATAATTAATTTAACTAATATTCGCTAAATGAGGTCCGTTAATAAATGTTTCAATGGTCTTGATCGATGATAAAAATAGTTACATTTAAGGTCTTCCGGACGATTTAAAAACAACACGTATCCCTGATTTTTCTGAATTTTTTGAATTTCTGTTTCAATATTAATTTAAAAATATTTTTAAAATAGTTTGATCGATAGCCTTACTCGATCAAATAACTTTATTTCAATCTACGGTCATCCATGCTGAATATCGAGAAATAATTGATTTAATTTATATTAGAAGGTGGAAAGGAAATAATTACCGTTACAAAAATAAATTGTACACGTATAACAAATTTCTACTATCGCGTGTTTAAGTAAATATCGGGTTACTGAAACTCACTACAGCTGTGTATCATGTTTGCACGCGAAACGTAGAAGCAGTAATTTATAATTAAAATTATTTTCTGGCAATAAATACTAAAAGCGTTTCGTAATTAAAACGCAGCATTGTTCAAATATAATAAATCAAACGTGCGGGTATATTTTACGGAAGTTTTTCGCCATTTGTCATCGCGGTACTTACGATAATTAATATTTCGAATGTAAAAGCGGTCTTTTTTAGGAAGCAATTATTACCACCGATGGAAATTATATCGTGAATTAAATGAAAGAGGAATAGTTTCCTTTTGCTTCGAAAATCGAGATTTAAGAGAAGGAAACACTGCAAAGAAAATTGTATTTGAAATGTTCGATTATTTGTATAACTCGGTGGTTGACGGAGGAACGTTCCAAGTGCCCGAGCAAAACTGCTTATATTTTTAAAAACGTACTCCACGGTGAATGGTATCCAACATAACCGAGAGAACAGGACATTCCGAGGAAGACTTTTGGCTCGTTCAAAGATATGCAGAGATCCACTCGGAAACTCTTAAACTTTTTCGAGTTCCACTTCGCTAAAAGTTTCTTCCACTTTGAAAATTATTGTACGCCCGGTGCTCTCCGTGCCACGTACACACGCGCAAAATTATACTCCTGGCCCGTAGTACAATGTTGCGTCGAAGTTTTTAACAATGCACTTATTTCGATTCATTCTTTGGGAAAACACCGCCGCGCTGCGTCGAATCTTCCATGGGAATTAAATAGTAAAATAAACTTTAAATCGCGCACGATGTTACGCGAACTTTGTACACTTTATAATTACCAACTTACCTATTCTTAAATGACTAATCGAAAATTTCACATTAAAAAGAAACGTAAAACGATACTCGAATCGAACGTTTATATTAATATCGTTTATAATACCGCGACTGTTTTCAATTCGATTGATTATACTGCTTAATGGTTCTGGTACGATATTTGTGGAAAATCCAATCTGCTAATTGCTCTTCTTGGGTTATTATAACGTTAATATTCTTGCATTTTTCGAACGAGGAAAAATGATTTCTTCTGAAAATTCGACGTACCGTCTTACGATCGAAATCGATCGAATATTTCTGTGTCGTGTCAATCAGATTTCGTTGGGGACTAGATTCGAGTCGGATCGAAAAGATTAATTAATTAATCGCGAATAGCGTGACCCGAAATCTGTGTGATTTCCAGGACAAATGAGACAATAGCTCGAACGTACACTTTGGTCTGTGCATGCGCGATTATCCTCAGCTATGAAGCACAGTGTAATCAAATTAATCGTGCTGGTTTGCCGAGTTAATAACACGAATTTAAAACCGGCCCGGGGTTCGTACGCGTACATAAATGCGGCGACGTAATTAAATTAGCGACTGCTCCCAGCCCCGAATCCATGTGCCAAATCGAAAACCGTATCAAAACGGGATTCCGCTTTAATAAAAACGGACGCGATGAAATTCTCGTCTCTATCGACGAGTCATTTCGTCAGAAATTACACTCTGTACTTTGACGCGCCACGTCGAATCGAATTTAATACGAGAAAAAACTCGGTTCGCGTCGCGATGCTGCGAAACTTTTTTTTTTATCGATATTTATTTCCTCGAGGCTAAATAAAATTGCGCGAATATTGCCTTATCTCGATAAATTACTAAATCCTTGCTTCGTAATTGTGTAACGACGCGTGGAGCCGTTCGAAGATGTTCGACGCTCGGATTTTAGGCGTTTGAATTTTCTATTAAAAACTTTTCGAATAACCCGTGTGTGTTCTTGGCGCGAAACGAAGGTGAAAACTTTGAAAAAACGAAAGGAGCGAAATGATAAATCGATACAACGCTGATAGGGGCGGAGAATAAGGGACAAGGTAAACAATAGTTCCTCGAAACTGCTACATCGAATTCGTGATATCGATTTTCTCGATGTAAACTGGAAACTCGTGGATCGTCTACCAACAAACTTGAGCAGCAACTTCGTTCAATGTCTCGAATCGCCCCGGTCTCCACCACCGGATGAACACATGGATACTTCATCGTTCTATCCCTCCCCCCCTCCTACTGTTCGTTCTGATCGGTTAGTTACGAACCACGCGAATCCTTCGAAACTATCAACGAACGATCACCAAACTCTGGACTCCCTGACGACGGGGACGAAGACGCTCGCAACAAAGGATGACACTGACGCAACACAACGCAAACTAATTTCTAAACCGTGATCCGTTCGTCTAATTCTGGCTGAATCGAGCGAAACACTTGGAACTTTATTAAAAAATCATTTGAAACAAGTTCGAAGCGGTTCGAGGACGTTCAGCGGGCTAAAAATGACAGAACGTTTCGTTTCTGATAAAAATTGCGGATGAAATCTTGCAGTGGGGGTTAAGTGGTTCGTCCCGGAAGTCGTTTGGATTATAGTACGACCTCGAAACAACCGTGCAAAATGAATTAATAAATCGATCGTTATGTATTCTTTCAATGCGCCCACTTGCTCGTAAATTGGAGAAAAAGTGGAGCTCGAGATGGAAAGTTCAATCTAAATTCATTCGATCAGCTTCGTGTTCTTCCCGGGTCTGAATTACCTGGCCTTAGTTCCACTCCTCTCCCCCAGGAACTTCTTCAGCGACGGGAAAAGAAACGTCCCGGACTCTAATGAAATCATGAATTGTTCTCTGACGAGATAAAATGAAAGACACTGAGGAAGTAGCGTGGCACGACCGCATTTTCGCAGCCCTGTCCGACAGCCAACGGGCAACGTAGATGATTCACTGCAACACAATTTTACCAACTGATAATTTATAACGTTCCTCATTCCGCGGTACGATAATTTATCAATTTTTATCAGTCGTAAAACTGAAACTTTATAGAGAATGTACGGCTACTCATTTTTTACAGACCGTGGTGTTCGTCTTTATTTTTCTTTTTTTCCGACGGTCTTTTATGACGCTGCCGCATGAAATATCGCAACTATGCTTTTCTTCGGCGATCAAACTTTATTTATGTACTCTTTCACGTTCGGAGAATGCGTTACCTGCAAATGATCGTCTTTCCTATTAAACACGAGATTGAGAAAGTAATAGCTATTTTTGTTATTTTTTAGAAAGAGAACGGTTCATTGATTTATATTGGAATTTCGTGTATATATTTATCAGTGTATTGAGCATACTCGGTATTTATTTCGAGTAAAAATAATTAAAATTGCACGAGCTACAGATCATCCAATAAAGTCCCTTTAAAATGGTATTCTAGTTTAGACATACAAGTTTTAGGTTGCCTTTACGATTTTTTAGAAAGAGAACCGTAGATTGATTTCTATTGGAATTCCGTGTATATATTTATCAGTGTATTGAGTATATTCGGTATTTATTTCAAGCAAAAATAATGAGAATTGCACGAGCTACAGATCATCCAATAAAGTCCCTTTAAAGTGGTATTCTAGTTTAGACATACAAGTTTTAGGTTGCCTTTACGATTTTTTAGAAAGAGAACCGTAGATTGATTTCTATTGGAATTTCGTGTATATATTTACCAGTGTATTGAGTATACTTGGTATTTATTTCAAGTAAAAATAATGAAAATTGCACGAGCTACATCCAATAAAGTCCCTTTAAAATGGTATTCTAGTTTAGACATACAGCTTTTGTTATTTTTTAAAAAGAAAATCATAGATTGATCTATATTGGGATTCCGTCTATATATTTATCAGTGTATTGAGTATACTTGGTATTTATTTCAAGCAAAAATAATAAAAATCTTACGAGCTACAAATCATCCAATAAAGTCTGATCTTTTACAAATTCGTTTGAAAACATAAGCTTTTTTCGTATATTTTTTACAAGAGTACTGTGAAATTTTTCCCTGCAGAAATTCTGCTTACTTCTTTATTCATCTTTAGAGGATATCCGTGAATTTTTTCAATCGAAAATAATGAAAACTGTGGAACTTATTCCATTATTTAACGTCTGTCGTTTTCCCCGGTAAAAAGGTTTGTCTGGTAAATAAGTAAATAAACAACCATCGTGAGAAACACAATACCTCCGAGACAGATACAAGAATGAGCCGCTGTGAATTTAGCCCCCCCGATTGTTATCGAGCTAACCTAATAGAGAAACGTCCAAGCAAGGGAAGAAACGGGGCAAGAAATTTGAAGAAATACAGGCAGCGATTCGTTTTCGTTCGAACGAGAGTGCTGCATCGGTTCGCTCGTTCTTCCACGTCTAACGAATTTGTCGACGAAATGCATGGCTTCCGCGTTAGCAAATGCGGAGGAACAGGGGGCAAAAAGAAATACCAGCGAACGGTGGGAACGTTTTGCCGCCAAATATTTGGTACAATCAGATGTGTGCAAATAAAAGCGCGAGGAAATTCATGAGACACGACAGTGGCAACGAATTGACCAAGTCGTTGGAAAAATCGTTGCACTCTCGATAGAAACGATAAAATTTGTTTAAATTCAAGATAATCATAGAATAAGGAAAAAATAAAAAGAATACGATCCATGGAATTTTAAATGCAATTATATATACATATAGAATAATAAATAAGAATTCTAATTATTTCTGAAAGCACCAAAATGATAAAATTCGAAATAAATATTTGGTTAATCTATTGCAACTTCGTTTGCCTCGTCGTTTCTGTTTTCTAATAACATTTAATTGATTTATTTTGTTCTAGAAAAGAAGCAGGTTATGTTTGTCGATCAAATCCCCGCGATTTCGCGGAAACGTGAATTATCAACAAGGACGAAACCGTGACACAAATATTAAACGGAAAGCACTTAACGCAATTTGTTATTGCAATCGTACGCGCCGCGATGAAACATAACTGGTGTATGTATTGCTCGCGATCTCGATCCCGAATTAGAAACAACTTACAATCGTAATAAACGTAATAAACGTACCCGGTGTTTCCCGCATTCAATACGAATTCAAACTATTAGGCGAGTGCATAAATTTTGACCGCTTTACCTGACGTCACGTCCAAATTGCTGACCCATCTACATTCGCACGGGTAATTGACGAATTCCGATTGTCGAATACGTTATAACGACGAACGAACCACGCCAAACTGATTGGTCTTTGATTTTTCTTTCGTTTACAGACGTTTTGAGGAAACTATCCTCGCCAAACGGTAGCTCTTGATACGATCAAACTAAAAGAATCTGTTGCACTAACAAATAGAGTCAACTTTTCACCAGTAATAAATTTTCCTTTAAGGAGGTATTGCTGTCTAGACTGTCAATTTCACGGCCCTTTTTGTGATTTTTTTTTCTAATGATAGATAGGCTGTTTTGTACTGAGACTTTGTAGATATATTTATTCACCTTATAAGCATGTACAATATTTTTTTCATGGAAAAATATTAAAAATCGTGGGAATTATAACTTCTTATTTAATGCTAGATCTTGAAATATCATGTAAGCCAGTTTAAATGCGTTTTTTTAAACAAGAAGCTATAACTCTCGCAATTTTTAATAGTTTTTTATGAAAAAAATACTATACATACCTACAAGACAAATAAATATATCTGCAAAATGTCACTACAAAACAACCTATCTGTCGTTAAAAAAAAAATCGCAAAAAAAGGCCGAAGAAATTACAGCCTAGACAGCAATACTCCCTTAAGTAAGCTTCTTTTCGAACTACAAAAATATTTGTTCTAGATTTTTATATTTAACTTTGACATCCCTCATATGCTGAATGTTTAAACTATTTAATGTCCTTACGTTGGTTTCCGTGTACTCCAATTATGATCTACAATCTCGTACCAAAATGATGCGGATTAATGTTACTAGAAACGGTGGAAACTTGAAACCAAAACGTTTAATTGTAACGCAGCATAATGATACTTGTGCAGCTATTTTCTCGCGATAATAACAAAGCTAGTTTGCAAATTAAATTAACTGGTATTCAGCCATTGTATTTACCGTAATTTTACACTGAGACGGGATCAAAATGTTTGACACACAGACAGCAATCAATTCGAAGTTGACTTTCCACGAAGTACGTTTCTAGATCGAGAATAAAATTTATTTAGCAAAAATTATCGTCCTCTCAATTACGTCTCGATGGGAAAGTAACAGAAAATTGATTTCGACAGCGTGTATCCGTTCTATAAAAAAATAATTTACGAGTTATTTGAAGTCGTTATGTTTCGAAACTCGTCCCGCACGCAGTGTACAAGTATTGCATCAAAAATATTCCGAACAACAAGAACGAAAGTATGTGGATATACCCATTCACACGTGGAAACTATAATACGCAAACTTTACAGCTCGCCGCCACTTCACACAAACCCCCTCCGCGTTTGTTTGAAACGGCTGTAAACACGGATCTAACGCGTTGCGATTTACTCGAACGAATTAAAACTAGAATGCCACCTACGGAAGTTAAAACAAACGTTTGTCGGGCAATATAAATTCCAGAAGATTTGTTTATCGCCGTTGTGAATATTATTGATCGATTTATTGCTTCAAAGGAGAGATACATCGATCGAAATTTTTATTAAAAATTCATCACTCTCCACGAATTCTTTAATTAATTTAACGTCGTTGCAAAAAACGAATATAGAAACACTTGAAATTCTGTTTTCAGAATTGTAAGAGCTGCAAATGAATAATTTTGATCGATAAATAGAATATTTATACTGTTAAATAAAACCTCTGAAAGGCAAAGAATTCTGTAAAGGCTGCGAGTTAAATAAATAAAAATTAGCGAACCTGTCTACCGCGGGGTGTATGCAGTATTGATCGCCACTATAATGGATCGAGTAAAAGAATGGAGAGAGTGCATTAAGTTTAGCGTTAAAAATGGAATAATCGGCGCAGAAATTTAACAAATACCAAGAACCGCGTTTCGCGAATACTGCCCAAATGAAAAGGATTTAAAATGAGTCGAGAACCATCCAACTTGTAATCCTAGGAGAATATTTGACGACCTTAATCGCTTAAATTGTAAAAATGGCGCTCGGTGAAATTGTAGTTCTTATTTTACAAAAAAATTTAATTTTAGAAATCTTTAAATTATCTTTAGTCTGTAGTAAAATGATTTGGTACGCTATCTCGAAGTTACCACGCGAAAATCGTCAGGATTTTTGCACTCACTTTCCGCAATGGCGTCAACGATAAATGATGTTCAAAGTCCAGGAACGATTATGGTTTGTAAACACTGTTCATTTTTAAGGAGGGACGCTCCGTAAGAGTCGGAATAAATACGTGCACGATATCACCTCGTTTTCAGTGTTCACGCATCCTTTTCGCTGCGTCATGGCGGCAGCATAAATCACTAAACGAGACTATTCGTACGTGTCCCTCGGATATGTTGGGACACGGATCCATTGATCAAACCGGAGTGCATCTCCGCAGATACGCCTACCGTCGAACCAATAAATTCTCATGTACCGGGTGCTTCGCAGCAAATTGAATCTAAGTTATCGTTAACACCAGATAGTCTCGATAGTCCGACAAAAGTAGTCCGTGACACTCGAAAGACGCCTTTCAAAATTGATATTTAAAATTAGTTTCCAAATTAAAGTGTTTTTTCAAATACTGCCACCGAAAAACATTTGTCTCTCCTGTAATTTAATAAAAAGAATTTTTATTATTCTTGTACTCGATGGAAGAGACGTTCTACTGTAAAAAATAAATTGCAAAATCGAGCAGTTTCTCGATTCTCAAAGAGCTTTGAGAATTGCAATCGCCACGTGTTTGACCAAAGTGGAGGATCAAGGAGTAACTGTTGAAGTTTGGAGTCTTTGTTTCTCTCGTTCTCGACAGCGAGCGTGTCACAAACCCCGGTGTTCCAAAGGGTAAGATAGAAATTAGTTTAACGATTATTGGGAAACGTTGCGGTTGGACGCAAGATTCGGTCTCTCCAGGAAATTCCACATCGTTATCGAAACTCCGTTCACCATCGTAGAATAGGCGAACCTTCCAGGATGGGTTTAAAACACACGGATTGTTAATAAATCATACCGAAAACCCAGAAGCAGCCAGATTTCTGACGGTTGCTACTCTGAAAGTCTGGGTAGTAGGAAAGCTGTAGAAAATTTAATTACAACATGCGCGACTGCCAGCTCGGTCCGCGAGGCTTGGATTTCTGCATACTTGACCACACAAATTTTCATTAACATTTCACTAACAGTGAGAAATCTTCACCAATGACTAACTAATCGAATTCGTATAGAAAAATAGTCTAAATTGAAACGATGTTAAAAATCTCGTATCAGTGTGAAATAATTTATAAAATCACAATTGTGTCTGATTTGTGATTTATAATTAAAATTTTCTTTCAGCGTTCGATCATAGAAAATAACTAGGTCGATTTGAAATTTCTTGTTGAGAAATAATTTATCGTTCAGAGAATTAAAGTGGGAGTTAAACTATGATCGAACAGTTTGCATCGAGATGTCCAACCTGACTGTTAGATTCTCCCCCGTCAAAGGTAACGCGAGTTTGACTGAATCGAAAATACAGGTACGATTTCAGCAACTTTACTCTGTATGCATTATTCACCGGAATAAAGAATTGAAAGTTTGAAAGGTGCTTTATTGGCACGATATTTCCACGTTGCTGGTGATCACGCGCGCTTCTAGCGTCTTACTACTTCGCCCCCAATAGCGATTGACGTATCATAAATCCTCCGCGTGACACTTGCAGCAGTGGCCCGGATAGATGTGTAGACCCTGTGCCCAATTTTCCTGGAACTTTCTGCATTGCGGACCTGCACGTCGTATGTGACAAGGTACGCGGGTTTCCTCGACAAAGTCCAGAAATTTGCATTCTCGATCACCCGTTGACGGTTCGCGTCTTTTAAATTTTTACGCGTCAATTCGATCACATTTCTGAGAATTCTAAAACCATATTTGCAATAAGATTTCCATAAACCCTTTTTACAAAGCACAAATATATCGTTTCCAGCAGAGGTAATTTTGTATATACTCGATGTATACAACGAGGATTATTTTGTTTCTAACAGCATATACATGGTTACTTTTATCTAATCTGCATAGTCCTGTCTCTGTTATCGTCTCAAATTTTCACACGCCAATTCGATCATATTTCTGAGAATTCTAAAACCATATTTGCAATAAGATTTCCATAAACCCTTTTTACGGCTGTTACAAAGCACACTCGATGTAAAGAACGAGGATTATTTTGTTTCTAACAGAATATACACGGTTAATTTTATCTAATCTGTGTAGTCCTGTCTCCGTTATCGTCTGGGAAAAATTGCAAGTTGTATTCCAAGTCCTCAAACTATTTTCTCGACGTGATTCGATGTTTCAAAAATATTTTACGTAGTTTTATCACGAATCGTGTTCCTCCGTGAAAAATTCTGTCGTCTGTATCGAGTGTGTTGCTACGTTTCGTAGGGTTCGATCGTTGCATTTCCTCTACACGATGTAAACGCGACGCGTGTTTCGGCCGACTATCAGAGAAATAGTTAAAGACACGCGCGAATATTTAAAAACGGTATCGCGAGCAATGACGAAGGACATTAGGCAAAACTGTCTCGTCCCGAACGGAAGTGTCATAAACCATGCACATCCGGCGGTTCTTATCTCGCCAGTTTCTACTATTCCCCAGTGCGTGCTTCCGATTCGTTAACCTTAATGCACGAAGTCTTTACGTCCCCGTTTTTCCTAATGCCCTCCCCTCCCCCCCATTTTTTTGACGTTCGTTTCGATTATTTACAAAAGCACGTGGCTCGATTTTTCCCCATGGTCTCTGACGTCTTCTTTCGATCGTTTTCGTGCTTGTTCCACGATTAATTTAATACTACGAAGGTTCAAACGTGACGAAAGCTTTCGAAGTATATTTTTTCTTAAATTTAACTTCACTCCTTCCCCGCCATCGGGGTAATTAATCTTCGTTTGCTGACATTTGCATAATACAAGAATATTCATTTGTTCACAAGAACGTATTTCTTTTTGTTTATTTCTCGATTGATACGATTCATCTGGCGTCGCGGTGTACGGTGTTAAAAAAAAAAATTTTTGCAACGCACCGCTAAATTGCTCGCATTTGTTGTAAAGATTACTTGACCGTGTAACTGGTCGTTACAGGCAGTCCTTTTTGACAGACTGTTTCCTATTAGTTATTTTAATGGCCACAGTACGTTTGAATAATGTTCACTTATAAATCAGTTTGTTCCTAATGGGATAATTGCTTCCTGCTCTTTTAAAATTTAGATTTCCTTTCTGCATACATAGTTTTGTAGAACCGTCCGTATTCAATTGGAAGCTTTACATATGTATATTTGTACATACAGGGCGCGCCGTGTTTCTGTCTTGTTGCGTGATTAGTTTTCAACTCGTCTCGAATATATTAAAAAGTACAAGAAAGGAAAATTAGTCGACGTTGCTCGAGAGTGACAACTGTGAATGTTCTCTCTAATTTCAAATAAGTGCTAGCACGGTAATTACGTGAACATACATTATACATTAACTAAGCAATTTATAATCCAGTTCTGTCGCACACCAGTCGTATAATCAATAGAAGCTGCTGAAACTTCTTTGAGGTATGTAGCGTCAAAGTAAATGTTGCATTATACATTAAATAAGTAATTTATAATCCAGTTTTGTCGCACACCAGTCGTATAATCGATAGGAGTTGCTGAAACTTTTTTGAGTATGTAGCGTCGAAGTAAATTGCAAAATAAACATAGAAGAAAGGGTAAAAAATAATAGTTGTTATGTGCATCGGATAGGGGATAAAACGCCCTTTAAAATGAGCGTTCGTACGAGTCGATAGCTTTATTAGTTCCGGAGATATGACGATTTTAGTTTCAAGTCGATGCGGTGGCTAGTTCCGGAGATATAAGGGTTCGAAGTTTGTTTACATTTCGATGCGCTCGCGCGAGTTCATTCATCCCCCGCGCGCGTAAATTGTAGACAGTGCGTAGTAAATTCTTGGAAATACTACGACTTCCTGGTCACGTGACTGTCTCGACTCACGCGCGACAAGGAGGTCCAACGCAACGCGTCAGACGGAGACAGAGATAGTCGGATTAAGAAAAATTACCCCTTTACATAAATTGCGATATCTCGAAAACGGAAAGTCGGATCGACAAAAACAAAATACCATTTCAAAGAGGAAGGTTTACCGCTTCCAACGATGGTTCAATAATTAATAAAACACTAGTAGTTTCGGAACAGCACGCGTGTAAAGTTTTTAGTACTTTTAATACGCGTTAATAGGCTTGCGTAAGGCGGAGAGTCAGGCGTAGCGGAATTTTAAAAATTACGATTGTCTTTACACGATAATATCTCGAGAACGGAAAGTCGGATCGACAAAAACCGAAAACCAGTTCAAAGGGGAAGCTTTGCCGATTCTAACAGTGGCTCAATTATTAATAAAACACTAGTGGTTCCGGAACTACAGGCATCTAAAGTTTTAGTATTTTTAATACGCGTTAATGGGCTTTCGTAAGACGGAGAGCGGAGTTTTAAAAATTACCTTTTACATAAATTACGATATCTCGAGAACGGAAAGTCGGATCGACAAAAACCTAAAACCAGTTCAAAGGGGAAGCCTTGCCGCTTCTAACAATGGATCAATTATTAATAAAGCACTAGTAGTTTCGAAACTGCACGCGTGTAAATTTTTCCTATTTTTAATACGCGTTGTAGCACTGTTCTAAGGCAGTGGAAACTGAAGATTCTCTCTTTTAATACTATATACATATTTCCTATGTATGTCGTAAGCTAACCAGAATGTAATACCAAATTTTATCCTGTTTAAAATCAAAATATATAAAAATTAGTGTTTAATAAATTTCTACCATTGTCCTTGAAATTCTCAACCATTGTAGAAAATACTGAATCGATAATAACGTAGGATGACGATGGCTTTAATGCGATCAGCGTGTTTACGATGCTCCACAGCAATGCGACGACCAATTTCCACTAATTGCAGTGTATTTTGTGGGGACAATAATTTTCTGTTGTTACATTAAATATCTTTCTAGCGCAAACGTCGGAACAATAATTGTTTCTGACAAATAACCGCGGCATTTAGCGACAGAGAATAAATTATCGTTTATCGACCATTGGGTCGCCCAACATTTGTATGTTGCGTGAAAATATTACGAATTACTATCAGTACACGTAATAAGCGTGGAAAGCTCCGATTCCAAACGATTATTTGAGTGCCGACGCGCTGTTATAGTCTTTCGTTATTCGCAGTACAACGTAATAAAGTTGAATATGTGAAATAAAATTTGTCATTGCAATGCTTCGTTTCGAGAGCTGGACTAAATATAAACGACTGAATTAGGTTTGGTAATACCAACGAGAAAGAGATAATTCCGTTCTGAAATTAATATTTAATCTAGAACCTTGGAAAAATCGATTTTTTTATATTTTCTGAAAGTACAAGCTCCCGACAATATTTCTAGCGATGGATATTGCTGAATTCGAAAAACGAACAAAGTTATAGACGGATATAAATTCGAATGTAAAACTTCAAATGCGATTTTCTCGAAACCACATTTTTCCAAATATTTTCCACGATATTTCAAGCTCCGGTCGATCGATTGGCATCAAATTTGAAGGAAATTTTCAGTACGCGTGTCTTTATCGCCCGCTATGAAAACTCTCAAAATTCGATGCTCTTTACTATTTTTATTTTTAACGCACGCAAAATGGAACAAAACAGAAAATCGATAAACCAGCTTTAAATTGTTGCTAAAATTTTATTTTCGAGTAAATTATTTAAAATTAAATAAATCTAGTATGAAAGCACAGGATACCATATAAAAAAAATTAATTTATCCGTCGAATCCAATAGAATAACAGGGAACGAATCTCGCATTAGCGATCGAGAACTTCAAAGCGACACACCGAACCGTTCGCCCGGAAATCTTGGAACCAGAAATGACCCAGATATCTGGGTCTTTCAGTTTTGTAGACTGTGTCTTAATGACACACTTGAAAGCAGCGACGATGAATTCCATTTGGACTTTTAGGGCACTTCCTTTGACGTAGACAGCGATAGCTTCCTGATTCTGATACAGTGACACGATTAAAATTTCCCAGCGGCGAAAGGAACTGGTACAGGATAGAATTTTCGACATAAAATGAAATCAAACACGTATTAAACTCTATTATAAAAGTTCCCAATACGATTTTTTAGAAATTAGAAGTTTTTAGAAATTACAGTCGTCTCTCTCGTAATTAGAGCTTGAGTATTATACAGGGTGTTCAGTCACCCCTGGGAAAATTTTAATGGGAGGTTCTAGAGGTCAAAATAAGACGAAAATCAAGAATATCAATTTCTTGGCTGTGGCTTCATTCAAAAGTTATTAACAATTAAATTCAAAAATTTCAAATCGTTCTGGAAAAATTATTTTCAGCTGCGGGGGTCGATTACAATCATTTTTGGTGAACACACATACCTTCGAAGTCCTATCCACTTTCGAGAAAAAAAATCGGGTAGGTGTTGAAATGTTTTGACGAAAAAAAAATTTTTCAAATCATTCTAAAAAAATTATTTTTGGCTACGAGGGTCAATTACAATCATTTTTGGTAAATACATATACCCTCGAAATCCTATCCACTTTCGAGAAAAAAATTCAGGAATGTAGACAAATTTTTCGACGAAATTAAAAAATTTCAAATCGTGCTAAAAAAATTATTTTCAGTTGCAGGGGTCAATTATAATCATTTTTGGTGAATAGGCATACCCTCGAAATCCTATCCACTTTCTAGAAAAAAATTCGAGAAGGTGTGAAATTTTTCGACGGGAAAAAAAAAAATTTCAAATCGTTTTGGAAAAATTATTTTCGGTTGCGGGGGTCAATTACAATCATTTTTGGTGAATAGACATACCCCCGAAATCCTGCGCATTTTCGAGAAAAAAATTCAATACGGATGGAACTTTACACATTCGTAACTGTTTAACGAAGCCTTCATCAACAAATTTGTATTCTTGATTTTCGTCTTATTTTGGCCTCTAGAATTCCTCATTAAAATTTTTCCCAGGGGTGGCCGAACACCCTGTATATTGGATGTAGCATAGAAATTGAACTTTTTGTTCGAACAAAAGGCCCTCGTGACGTGGAAAGACGCATGAAATCCAGTGAGTCGTCCAACGGAACAAACTAATCTCGAACGCACGGAACGAAAAGATACGTCTACTCGAAATCGACGACGACAAATGTCATCGAGTCACGAAAGGATCCCGGAGTCTAGTCGATTGCATTCGACCCTGTCCACGCTTATGCACATGCACGCGGCCCCCTGTCGTGCATAGCAAGCGTACGCGATCGAACTGAAGTTCTCTCGACGGGCTTTCGAGTATTCGTGTCAGGGAGCAGTTTTTTTGACAAACTGGCACGATGTACGGAGAATATCATGGGCCGCGAAATTAGAAAAAAAAACAAGGGATTACGAGAACGTCGAATTGTACACGCAAATTCGACGTTCGTTGTTCCGGAACACGACATTCTATTGGAACAAACAGTGTTTGAGTGTAATGGTGTTGGCCTATCGAGACACAGAGTGGAGAATCGTTCCAAATGGTTGTCGTGACAATAGGCCAGCGACCGTGGAAAAAAACAGAATGCCAAGCATTCTATTCGAAAACGTTCCCTGGAATCTTAAATAATCGCAGAACACACTGTACAACGTAGGGGAAACTATTTAATATTGTAGATTTTACGATTGATATCGTCGGGTTTAAGTAATTTGTATCGCGTGATTGCTTGCATTGCAGAAAAGTTATATAATCGATTTGTTACTCGACGGAAACGATCAGGATGCTGCAAAAAAATCGATCGTTTCCAGAATTAGTCTATCGCTAGTCTATATTCAGCTGTCCAGAACGATTGATGACTTCCTTCTTCTCTTAATGTTAGAAACTATTGAACGCATACTGTATTTTTTTCTTCTCCGATACTTAATCGAGTCTCATTAAGGTAGAATTGCATTTATACGAGCCTAACGTGGGACCAATTTCCACTATTTTTAATCTTGCGTTCGAATAACTACAATTCTAGTTCGGATAAGTAGATGTAATCACGTCAGGTTATAGTAATATTACAAGTTTGGGTAATATACAGATCTCTCGTGTAAAAATAAATCGAAAAGTCCTTTACCGTTTTGCAATACGAGGCTTCGTTTCCGAGTTAGGAGCAATTAAAGTCGATGGTGTTCTTCACACGCGCCATTTTGTTCCAGTCAGCTGATCGCGTGGCGCCACAGGCGTATATTAATGACACTCTCCACATCAAGAGTTTAGCTAATTGTAACTCGAAAACGAAGCTTTGAATTACGAAACGGTAAAGGACTTTTTGGTTTCTTTTTATGGAGAAAATACGAATCCTTCGTCTTGTTCCCCTATTTTGAAACACCATATTTATAACCTTGAAAACGGCAAGATAAACAATATTACGAAAGGGGAAATAAGATCCACGATTCTTCCGTCCAGTATAAATTCTCTCAAAAGATTCGTCCACAAAATTGTTATTTATCGCAATTAATCTTGACAAAGTTGCACGGAATTAATATAGCGCTTGAAATTGTTGTGCAACAATATAACGAGAAAAAAAGAACCAGAGTGCATATATCTAACAGCAGAGGAACAATTACTGCCATCGTTTTGTCATAATCGCATGGAACTTTGCAAAGAGGATAATTGCGTGAAGCTCCATATAGAAGATAATTGCATAGTGCATCACATAAAAGATAATGCCGAAAAATTGTTCGAAACAAGTAAAATACGGTTTAATCCGGCGTTAATGAGTTCGTTCGCCACGCAGAAAGGAGGGCGAATAAATTAGTATTTTGCGTTACATTAATACACGAATGCTCTTGAGTTTGCTTTAATCGTTCGTCAAAAAACAATATGCAAAAATCCTCTTTTACACGCTATTAAATCACTCGACGTAACGCGTGTTTTGTGAGATTAAAGTTGTCGATCATTTTAATTTATACAAGGTTCATTGTTCGTAGTTTAAATTGTTTTAAACACATTACAATAATGATCCTCCAATTTTTCCAGCGAGTTATAACAAATTTCTGTTGACACCTCGTCGTTTCTACGTTCATAGTGGGTGTTTAGAAAATGGTAGACCAGATACATTTTGCTTTGTTCCACGGTGAAGACGTTCGGGAGGTATCGTTCGAGCGAAAACGATATTTTCAACGTGCCTTTTCACTCGGGGAACAATAGAATCGCGAAACGTCATTCTGGCGAGTCAGAGTCGACAATCGGCGCGGTGGGTTCTAGAAATCGGCCATTTTAATTAGCGGAAATGTTCCGCGGACGCTTTTTCCCGACGGAAACGTCGGTCTTCCTCCATCAGAAAATCGAAGGGCGAATCACGTATCACTAAGCTCTAAATAATCGCTACCAAATCCACGATAGTTATCGTTTCTTTGTCCACATTCGCTTTAGTAAATTATAATAATAAAATAAAAAACAGCCGAATATTCCGTGGGTCGATTTTCACCCCCTGCACACTCCCCACCCTATCCGTAAAATGGAGTTCCGGAGAGTCGGTTTGTAAACAAACATTACCGCTCTACCAACGCTGTGCAAATTCTTTATTCATTACCCTTCCGTAGCAGATATCCAGAATCCATCTCCATCGACAGATTCTGCAAACCCAGTTAAGAAGAAAATTGCCATGCTGCGAAATAGGATAGAAAACTGCCAGGAAGTTTTGTCGAGAAGGAAACTTTTAGTCGATGTAAGCTGATCGCTAATAGTCTCTTTTAAAGTAATCACCCGTTGCATGGTGGCCCAACGAGTGGTCGTTTCGTAACCGAAAGTCAATTTTTCAACCCGCGTACTCTACGAATATTTGTTTTGCCATCGAACCCTTCGAAACTTTGGAATCGAGACTGCATTTTTCAATCGACTTTAGAGAATTCGATATTTTAAAAAAAAATTAAATTTTTTAAAATCCCGACGGTGCGGAATCGCATGGGGAATGATCTTGATGTATCATTTAAAGAATGATTAATACGTAGACGCGAGCAGAATCGATTATCGGCGAAAGCTAACGTTATCGGACCAACGGCTATCACTAATTGCAAAACTCTGTCAAGCATAAAGTACATGTGTACTGCGTACGTGGCTCGAGGTCATTTGTACTTGTTAGTAAGTTTATTAATTATCTCTGCAAACGATGGCTCTTAATTTCTTTTTCCACGGGTCCTTTTCAATTTCTAGCAAATTTTTAGTTCTAAGATGCAACTTCGATAGAATTTACAAAGAATTATGCAACGTTTCGGGCGTTCCAGAAATTCATTTCTTAAATACACATTGTTAAAATTGGAAAGTGTATAATTTCACAATTGGTCGGGCCAAGTTCGATGACGTAACCGTGGACGAAAAACCTCATTTTATTTCCCCGCAGTTTTAGCCTCGCGATTCCATTATCGGCGTCATTCAATTTCGAAGTTAATTCGTTCGACGTCATTTTATTCCTCCCTCGTTTCGCTTACGTTTAAATTAATTTGTGTCGCGCCCGGGGCGCGGGGAAGTTAACTCTTTTATTGAAAAATCGTTATGCCAGAAATCGGCAATTTTGCTCACCTTATTACCGAAATTCAATCTGCGGGAACACGACTGTATAACTGTTACAAAAATTCTACACCCCGCGACGATTAAATAAAATTCATCGTCGAGCATGCTTCTATATTCCAAATTACTTTCTGTATAACTGGTAACTTCGTTGCTCGAGCCAAAAATCACTGGTAGAATTAGGATTACTCGAAGATCGTTAACACATAATTGAGCCATTTATTTTGAAAGAATCGAGATATTGAAGGGTTTGCGTTGGATTAAATTTTAAAATATGGTTAACAAATGTCATAATAGAATAATGTTTTTGGGTTTCTAATAGTGTCAAATTTATCATCCCAATTAGCATAATTAACATTATTTAAAAAATAACTTTCAAAGTCAATGAAATGACGTTTTCAATTCTTAAGAAAGCACAAGTCCATAGGAAAACTAAATCTCCCTTGAAATAAAAATAAATGTATACACTTTTGTGTTATAAAATCAAAAAAATATTCAACTTTAATTCTTTGTTAAATAATTTTTACATTAAAATTAATATTGTTTTATTAATTATTATTCAGTCTTCTCCAGTTTGTGTATGCAGGAGGGATTTAAAATAACTATGTTGGTATAAAATGTAATAAATCCATTAAGTCCTTGTATTTTAGATTTCTGAGTGGTCTCGTTTTTTTTGAATAGTGGTGCCAACTTGATATTATTAAAGTTTTTCGGGCTTTCTGTGGACAGACACTGTTCTGTGTTTATAACAAATTCATTGCACATTGATAATTCAACTGCTACTTCGATAACACTATGCAACAAAATAAAAAAGCTGGGATTTCATAAAATTTTATTGCATAATATTTTCCATATCCATTTGAAACTCTCACAATGGGACTTACGCCACTTTCAAAATAAACTTTTTCATCGCTTCGTTAACCAGCAAATTTTCGTGTTATCTTAATGATTTTAAATATATTATAACGATCATGTATGAATGTAACTATTAAGGTAGCCAACTCGATTTTTTTGGAAGATGGATTTACGCCACTTTCGAAATAAACGGCTCAATTATCGAGTGAAACAAGACTGTAACGTTTTGCCCATCGAGCAAAGTGTTAATGCCGAATTCAATAACGCTCCACGTTCGCCCAGGGTTGCATCGTTTTATTCCATTTCGACCGCCCGTTATTTGTATGATCCGCCATATAAAACGTCCTAGTCGAACGAAGGTTAAATCTCGAGCCCCTCGAGGGATTAATATTTGATCGCGATCGCGATAAATCCCTGTAATTGATAGCGAATAATTTGGTAATCCGACGATAACAACCGAACCGTCCCCGAAACCCCCATCGTAGTAGCCTGTCCGTGCCCTCGGCTGCATAATTAATTCCCGGCGTTATCTTTCTGTTTCAGGTGAGTCTAAGCCGACGAGGAAACGAACGAGCCACTCTACGGGGGGTCTTCAACCCTTGGAACACACCAACGCGTGTTTCCGTTATTTTCTAGCGCGAAAATTTACCGCTGAAAGCCGATCGACGTAAGCCAACCCCCGGTTTTCCAATAACAGCGATAGAACTGCCGATCGAAGTAAAATGAAAACCGCAAAAGATAATCTGCCGCTCGTTATTTTATTTTCACCGCAATTTCGACACTACGCGGCGAAATCTTCGATTACACGACGTGATCATACTTGAACGATCGTTTAAAAACGAAAAATTAACCGAAAAATACACCAAAGAATATTCGTAGTGTCATCTGTTAAATATTTGCTATTGTATCGTGACACCTTTTATATTTACGTTTATTGGAATGTTATTGAACGCTTCAGATTCCAAGTAATTCAGGATAAATGTAACTTTTCAATGGTTTGTGGTTTGTTGGAATGAACAGGACTTAATAACAAATTTAATGGCGTCGAGTTGTTGTTAAAATTTCGAGTTCTGAAATGTTGTTGGGATCGAAGGACTACGTTAATAAATTTTAATAAACCCAACGCGTTGGCTAACTGTGGTTCTTCCAAATATGTTCAACGATTGAAAATTCTATGGCTTTTATTGGAAAATCCCCATGTCTGACGCGATTTTTCTAACGAATATTAAATTTTCCGACCGAGCGACACTCGTTTCAGTTATCAGGAGGTACTGCAACTTCCAATCGAAATTTTTTTGCAACTAATTGGACATCCGTGAGACCACCTAGAGAAGGAAATTTATTAAAAAGTTTCGAGAATCGTCGAACATAATCGCTAATTACAGCTGGATCTCTCTTGTTTCTCTTATTCTTTCGCTCGTAGCAGAGTTATTAATTTTCTTCATTACTGGAAACTTCAAGAAATTATCCAAGAAAATTCTCAAAAATTTATAAATAATATAATAATAATTTCCATTGACTGACAAAGCTTGACAATAAGTAAGAACCTTTTTTATTACAACTAACAATTTTGTCATTTCTCAAAATGGAAGTGTTCTTGCTTCGCACTAAAATTTGAATTTCTATTCGTTCATCGTGACCATAAATGAATATCGAAACGAAGTATTTTTCATTTCGAAGTGACGTCGATCGATCAAAATGATTTCACTCGTGATTTAGATAATTTTCGCGATTAAAATTATATAACAATTAAACGAATGACGTGTGAATGACGATAGTGAATGGGCAGTGCCACTTATTTGAAAGACGTATAGTCCTGCGCAACCCTTCGTATCCGATAATAGATCGTTAGCGATGCAGTCGTAAATCGCCAAAGACGGGCAATATGTTCCTATCTTTGCTGATAGCCGCTGATAAGATCTAAACGATGAAATTGATTTCCTTGATACCGTGCACGTAATATCCGCAGGATTGAACTTTGCGACTGATTTATACTAAACTGTTACTTCCCGCGAAATTCGTGAATCCGATTATGCGAGGCGTCAGAAACAAACGTTCCACAAATATTCATAAAAGCTCTATCCACTCAAATTCTTCGTTAAAATTCTCTGTGGTAACTTCAGACGATAAAATTATTTTAAAAAGCGTGATAAATTTTCAAAAATTAATACACATATATTTAAACGAAACTTTTTTTATTTGAATACGAGTAACTCTAATAATCGATAACGTTCGAATACGATCGATTTGACTTTCGTGTTCGTTTGAAACGATATAAATTCGAAGCTCTGAAGTGGTCTGGAAGCTCGGAGTTCGTGTCCGTGTAGTTTGAAGGATCGAAAAGTTCGGAATTCCGAGACTAGCATGTTATATACCAGCAGGAATTTCCTACGCAGAGGTTTCTAATTTCTCCCTCCGAAACGATTTTGAAGGGTCGCAGGCCTAGGGTGGGGGGTGGCGCTGGAATGTCAATGAGGACTCTTTGGGCGGTTATTAATTTTGCATACGCCAGGCTGCTGCGAGGAACATGCAACGCGGGAACGTTGCTCGCGCCCTTAATTTCACAGAAAGTTAACCGGTTACCCTAAGCTCAAACTCTGAAATCTGACGTTCTCGTCGTTTCGCGATACGTCAATCGCTTTGTGGAAACAGGAAGAAACTCCGACTTCCGGTTACAGCTTCCAGTTTTACTGTCACAGCCCCAAACTAAAATTAACCCTGACATATTGGCAACTAAAATGTCACAATTCGACTGCGATTGGAAAATTCAAAAAGATTTGAAATTTTCTAAATTTCCTTCGTCATTGATTTCTTACAGTCTAATAATTTTAAGCACTGAGAGGATTTCAATATTCTTAAAATTCATATTAATTTTGTATAAATGCAAGGACCCCCACAGATTTATTTACAGAGTCCAGGTATCTATAGGCTACTTAAGAATCAATATTAAAATTTAATTAGCGATTCGAAGTTGGAAGAGAAAAAGAGCTGTAAAATTGAATTTATTTCACAATCTATGAAAATCACTTTTCCTAAATTTCGTTTCCTGCGATGTATCCATGCACGACGTATTGTCTCGTATCGATCGAGCAATTTTTATCTGCGATCGCGAACGGACGTCGAAAGGGATCGGAGAGTCTGGTAACAATCTTCCTTACGCAAGTTCTCGCGATACGTTCGAGCGCGTAAATCCTTGACCGAAAGGATGTCTTGGAAGGATCACCGGTGCTCTGTGTTGCGTGAAGTAGGTCGTGCGTTATCTCTGGTTATTTAAACGCGACCGATAGACAGGTGTGCAGACGCAAGGAACGGTTCTAATGCCTCCTCCGTGGGTGGATAAAAGGATAAACAGAAAGGGCGGGAAGTTGGAGAATCCTGCTGGCTGATAAAAACCCAAACTCGAACGCGAAAAGTGGCCGAGATAAAGAATCGAAAGAAACCCGTGGGCACGGAGATAGAACTTCCGTTCGATTCGGGAAACGCTAATAGGATTATTTTTATTCGATTTTATCTTACACGAAGATTCATTTTTCAGTCACACCGCGTTAAAATCCTGCAATTTTCATTTATGCATTTAAATAACACGGTGATTATACTCGTTATTTATTCGCGATATTGTATGGATTTTCAATGATATTTAATAACGTTTATCAGTTTTGCTTCGTATAGGAATACGAAATTTATTTTCGATTATTGCAACTTGTTTACATTTTTTGTTTTTGGACTCAAAGAACAGAATGACATAATTTCTTCACAGTTTAATCAGAGATGTAAGATGATTTCTCTTACGGTAGCTAAATTTTATTAAACGTATAATTTTAAATATGGAAATTTCGATTTAATAAGTAAAGGGGGCATAGTAGAAAATTTTTTTCAAATTCACCGAGGCAATTCAGAAGATTGTTAACCTTTGTTAAGAGTGATGCAATTTTTGCACGATGGTTGAGGTTAAATATTATAATTTATTTAATATTATAATATGTACAAGTTTGTAAGTGCTTGCTTCGTTGAATAGTCGTTTTGGTCTTCATGCTTAGTCGATTTTACTTAATGTTCAAAACTGATGGTGTATTGTCGAATACTAAAACATTATTATAGAAAGGTTCCCAATCTTATCATAAACCATACTATTCGTAATTCTTATCGATCTATTTGTCTGTACTGTATTATGTGTATATTATTATGATTTTTTAGGCAAAATTTTCTGATTTTCGTGGAGTCCTCGCCCAGCTATTGTAAACCTAACATTTAGAAATCCTAACAACCTTATCATAAACCATACTATTCGTAATTCTCATCGATCTACTTTTCTGTACTGTATTACGTGTATATTATTATGATTTTTGAGGCAAGGCTTTTTGATTTTCGTGGAGTCCTCCCCCAATTGTTATACAGAGGGGCAATAAAAATTCTGGTACGCTCGTGGCGATCGGGTCAGGCAATTAGGGGGGGAATAATAAATCCGCGGCAGTGGACCGGCCGCGATATTTCCCTCCGGTCGTCCCGACAAATCAGGCGCTGATCATTTTTGGGTAGCACGCTAATTGGATACAGAGTCGTTGCCTCTGCTCCGCGTCTGTTCCGCGCTGAATTTACCGATAATTCTCGGCAAAATGCTAATTTACCGATAACTGTGCCCCGGCAATTTCGCGTCGCTTCGTTCTCGTATCGCACGTGCCATTCGCGTCCCTGGAATATGCATTCGTGTCTGATGTGCGTTGATATCGCGCGTAACGGTGCTGTACGGAGGTATGCGCTGAATGGAGAATACGATACTCTCTATTCCCCTCGCGATACCTCTTTCACTTTCGCCGCTCTTACTTTATTGGAATTCCTCCTCTAACTCCTCAACGAACCGCGATAAATTATCACGACGAAATATTTCGCGGCGAATTTTTTTAAAATCGCGAGCTCCCCTGCAACGAGGACGCAGAGCTTCACGCGTAATTTTTTTATTATAACGATCTTTCGCTTGTTTGGTCTAGGAAAATAAACGTGGGAGAAAAAGCAATGTTTCATTACGAAATATCGACTATAGATTCGTTAGAATATTCGAAAAATATTTTAATTATCTCGACGAAATATTTCGCGGCGAATTTTTTAAAATCGCGGGCTCCTCTGCAACGAGGATGCAGAGCTTCTCGCGTAATTTTTTGTTATAACGATCTTTCGCTTGTTTGGTCTACGAAAATAAATGTGGGGGAAAACGCAACGTTTCGTTACGAAATATTGATTATAGATTCCTTAGAATATTCGAAAAATATTTCGAGAATGGTGTCACTTTAAAAAATTAAAGAAAGGGAACAGAGAAAGTGAATTCATTATTTTTAATTTTATATAAATTAAATAAACTTATTCGAGTTTATGATGATTCGTTGAAGTGTTGAAGTGGCATTGATAGGGAGGAATATCGTGGATAAAATTCGTAAAAATTAGTAACCTGTGGACGATTTGTCAAGGGTTGAATTACAATCTTTGCTGCAACGAGGATATAGAGCCTCGTTTTTCACGTAACTTTTTATAATAGCAATGTGACCTTCCGCTTGGTTGGCTCTACGAAAATAAATGTGGGGGAAAAAGCAATATTTGATTACGAAATATTAACTACAGATTCCTAAGAATATTCGAAATATATTTCGAAAATGTCAGGATTCCAGAATGGTGTCACTTAAGAAAATTGAATAAAGTGAGCAGAGAAATTAAATCCATTATATTTAATTTTATATAAATTAAATAATCTGTTACTTGAATTCTTGATCATTCGTTGAAGTGTTGAAGCAGCGTTGATGGGGGAGAATATCGTGGACAAAATTCGTTTGGAGTGTCGAAGTAGCACAAATATCGCCTTACAAAATTGAAGAGAGCAGAGGAATTGAATTCATTATTTTTAATTTTCCATAAATTAAATAAACTGTTACTTGAGTTCATGATCATTCGTTGAAGTGTTGAAGCAGCGTTGATAGTGAGGAATATCGTGGACAAAATTCGTTTGGAGTGTCGAAGTAGCACAAATATCGCCTTACAAAATTGAAGATAGCAGAGGAATTGAATTAATTATTTTCAATTTTCCATAAGTCAAACAAACTGTTATTCGAGTTTGTGATGATTCGTTGAAGTGTTGAAGCAACGTTGATGAGAATGTCGTGAATAAAATTCGTTTGGAGTGTCGAAGTAGCACAAATATCGCCTTACAAAATTGAAGAGAGCAGAGGAATTGAATTAATTATTTTCAACTTTCCATAAATTAAATAATCTGTTATTTGAGTTGATGATCATTCGTTGAAGTGTTGAAGCAGCGTTGATAGTGAGGAATATCGTAGATAAAATTCGTTTGGAATGTCAAAGTAGCACAAATATCGCCTTACAGAATTGAAGAGAGCAGAGGAATTGAATTAATTATTTTCAATTTTCCATAAGTCAAACAAACTGTTATTCGAGTTTGTGATGATTCGTTGAAGTGTTGAAGCAACGTTGATGAGAATGTCGTGAATAAAATTCGTTTGGAGTGTCGAAGTAGCACAAATATCGCCTTACAAAATTGAAGAGAGCAGAGGAATTGAATTAATTATTTTCAACTTTCCATAAATTAAATAATCTGTTATTTGAGTTGATGATCATTCGTTGAAGTGTTGAAGCAGCGTTGATAGTGAGGAATATCGTAGATAAAATTCGTTTGGAATGTCAAAGTAGCACAAATATCGCCTTACAGAATTGAAGAGAGCAGAGGAATTGAATTAATTATTTTCAATTTTCCATAAGTCAAACAAACTGTTATTCGAGTTTGTGATGATTCGTTGAGGTGTTGAAGCAGCGTTGATAGTGAGGAATATCGTAGATAAAATTCGTTTGGAATGTCAAAGTAGCACAAATATCGCCTTACAAAATTGAAGAGAGCAGAGGAATTGAATTAATTATTTACAACTTTCCATAAGTCAAATAAACTGTTACTTGAGTTGATGATCATTCGTTGAAGTGTTGAAGCAGCGTTGATAGTGAGGAATATCGTGGACAAAATTCGTTTGGAATGTTAAAGTAGCACAAATATCGCCTTACAAAATTGAAGATAACAGAGGAATTTAATTAATTATTTTTAATTTTCCATAAATTAAATAATTTGTTATTTGAGTTGATGATCATTCGTTGAAGTGTTGAAGTAGCGTTGACAGTGAGGAATATCGTGGATAAAATTCGTTTGGAGTGTCGAAGTAGCACAAATATCGCCTTACAAAATTGAAGAGAGCAGAGGAATTGAATTAATTATTTACAACTTTCCATAAGTCAAATAAACTGTTATTCGAGTTTGTGATGATTCCTTGTAACGTTAAAGCAGATTTGATGGAATGTCGCGGATAAAATTGGTAAAAATCGTTAACCTGCGTTACGATTTGTCGAGGGTCGATTCAACGACGAGGGAAACGGGCGTTGTAAATTTCGCCACCCGGGCGTCGCGATTATTCCGAAGTAAGTTTCCCCTATCCAGGGAACTGGGGTTTAAAACTCTAACCGTTGGAAGGTTCTCCAGCTTCTTCCTGTTCCCGGAGGCGCGGGACGAGCACGCCGCCGTGGATTCCAGCCAGGATCGACTCATCGTGCCCGCGAACGAGCCGCTCTAACGTCCAATGGGTCCGAGGCTTTGCCAAAACGCGAGTTCTAGACCTACCATTCCCGGGCGCAAACTTCCGGACAAGAAAGAGGAAAGTTCCGTAACCCGACTTACGTCGAAGAGACGGGCGAAATGCAGTTACCCGTAGGCGCAAGAATTTCGCGAGACGTCCTCCACGGCGTCCGTTATCTCGAGAGCGTGTAGGGAAATTGAGAAAAACTTCTGGTTCTCTACTTTTTGGTTAAATTCCCTAGAGCTCCCATTTTTAACTACTTTATCTGGTCCTTGATACGCTTAGCGTAGCACACAGTGGACGTGGATGATGTATAAAAAATAGTAAAATTCTTAAACCACAGGATATACGAATTCTTATTTACTTAGAATCGAAATTTATTTGAAAACAATGTGAGTGGAAAGTTGCAAACACACAAAGCCCTAAAATTTAATATTTTATGAAATATAATATAAATGTTATTTATAATTATAGATCGCGATGAGCATCTGGTTCGAACGTAGCAAAGAACGTTCTTTTTACGAGAGTGACACGGAACGTTAATTGTAAATGCGAAAATATATATCGTCGCGTTAAACATTGACGCGTAAAATAAATTTCGTTTATTATATTTCGTATTCGTGATATCTCTTGGAGGGTATAAACATCGATGATACCCGACGCGAAGCAAAGCTGATAAACGTCATTAAATACCATTGAAAATCTATGCAACATTGCAAACGAGTAACGAGTAAGATATAATTATTGTGTTATGTCGATGCGTGACGCGTGCATAATTTCCAACGCGCAAATCTGATTTTCCTGCTCATATATTTCAGTAATACCGTAACAGGCGCGTTATTATATCGCATTGTCAAGAATTTGTTGCTATCATTTTCCTTATCAAACGTTCGAAATATTTATTACTTGTCCCATTTTTCTCGAAAAAATAATTCGGGGTTCGAATCGAAATCGACACCGATCCATATTCACTCCCAGTTTTAATAGTTGTTTTAGTTTCCTAGTTGCAATATTTCAAATACGAAAAAAATACACATGTGTCAGTATTCCTGACCAGATTAAATCAATCTTCTCGTCTATATTTTTGTTATTTTACTATTCCGTTCACGCGTTCCGTTTATACCTCGTGTTTATACATCGTAGTGTACTTTTGTATTTATCTATACAGATAGTCATAGTTCTATCAAAACAACTGGAGCGATTCCAGCGAAACGAGCGCATGCGTTGTATGGCCGGACTTAGAATGACGTTTTACAATGTATCGTTTACCAGGCTTTTGCAAAAAAAATGCGCATGCAAAATGTTATTGCAAATCAAACTTTAAAACGTCCTCGTACCGTACGAATTTTCGACACGATCGATACCGTGTCGATACACGATCGAGATATCGACTCGGCCCTTTCTGCCTTCAATGTCCTGCAAGGGGTATTGTTTTTTTTTTGCGTTTCAGCAAACAAAATCGAAAACGTTTGTATATTGCGACGCGTTGCAATAATTTTTGCAGTCGACAAACAATTTCTGTCCGATATAATAGCAAAAAGAGAAAAGAAACACATAAAAGTGTGTTTGCTGTTTTCATTAAAATTAACTTTTTCTGCGATCCTTTACAAAAAGAATTATTAGGTGAATTAAACAACCGTAGTAATATATTCTTAAACCTACCGTTTATCTCGAGTCTAGAAATTTTCTTCTCCTCCGGTAAGTTTCCCAGAAAGTTTGAAAATCAACGATGCAGAAAACACGACTATTTTTGTTTAAATTCCCTGGCACGAAAGTCCGCCACAATTAATCACGAGAACGTCTGGCGATGCATTTATCATAGATTTTTCCACCACTTACATTATTATATTTATCATGCATATCGTAAACTTCGGAACAGATCGATGGAACGAGGAATAAGTTTAAATTATCTGTCCAAACTTTCGTGGAACAGAATCACCAAGTTATTTCAGATAACACTTTCTGGAAGGCGTCCATTTTTATGTATCTCGACGACGCGTTCCGCGGCTATTTGCTACGAATATTAAAATTTAATTGAAACGGTAACGATAATATGATACAACAATACTCGCGAATCTCCGTAGTCGTTGCAAAATATTCAAATGATTCTGTAAACCCGATCTCGTGCAATTTATTTAAAGAAATACTGGTTGGCGTTACAGAGTTTAATCGGTGATGGATACTAATTGTAATTACGGATATGAATGCACACCGTATATCAGGTTTCTTGGCATGCATCGTTATCGGCGTACCAGGGCGACTTCCGAGGAAACGCGAAGGGACGTTATTAATCTATGAAACGGAACTCGGTTGCCCCGCCGTATATCGAAAGTTAATGTAGTTCCCGACAGTCTCCTCCTGCTCTTTTAGCTCATACTTTCCTCCCGGTGTTAAATCATATTCGAAATTCACATTTATCAACGTGACATTCGGCACAGGGGATGTTTTGCGGCCTGGCCATGCCATCTGGCACTGTTACCCCAATCTGCTTGACAAACGAACCTCCACGGGCTATTCTTCTTTGTTAATTTTCCATATCGTGTTAGGAAAAAGCTGGTTATTACCCGAATCCCTACGATCCTCCTTTCTACTTATGCGTTCGTCCACACAACTACGCGTCACAACTGTAAAATCACTCCGAAACTCCCAATTCCTATACCTTGCTGTCGAAAGAAAACTGATTTATTGTTATTTCGTAACATAATCATTTGTAAGCCCTCCGTAATCTCCAAGAATCATAATGAGTCGAGTTTTCATATTTATCAGAGTTTTTCCTATTGTACTTTGTACGTTAAGCGAAAAGAAATCGAAAAGTCCTTTGCAGTTTTGCGAACGGTGGCTCCGTTGCCGAGATACGAGCAGTTATTGCGCGGGAATCGCGTCTGCGCATGCGCGCGATCAGCTGGGAGCGGAGAATGCAAATGGCGCGCGCCACGAGTCGATCGATAAACTTTTACCGCCAGTATCTCGAAAACGAAGCCTCGTATTAAGAAGTGGCAAAGGACTTTTCGACTTGTTTTCGCGCGAGGAATTCGAATTTCTCGTTCGAGAAACGCTCCGTATTGCAACATAACTATAATCTGAATCGAAACTTGGATTATTTGAACGTAGAAGTTAAAAAGATTGATTCCCATTGCTCTTTTAGTCTGATTTAAATAGGTAGATTGTAACCGACTAGTTGGGAAGGTCTGGTACAGTATAATTCCTTAACCCACAAGTTCAAAGTGGCTAGTATTGGTACCTACGAATCTCTGGGGTTTTGTATATCGAGCCCCAAGCGTCTGATATCTTCTATTTCAGTCCTTTGATATTAGAATCGTTAGTAACTCAACTTACATGCTCGGGATCGTCTTCTATTGGATTCGAACGTGGTTCCTGCATATTTTAAACGCTCCTGTCGGTGAACCAGAAGCATAGTGTTCCAATTACCTTCCACCTTCACTAATCGATACAATTACCGATAGAAAACTAAATTCCAGAAGAAATAGCATAGAACCCCAACACTCAGAATTTATTTTATTATTCCAGCAAAAATTGCACAAAATAAAAACGATGCTTTCTAGTTATTTTAAACACACGATAGCAATTAAGTCTCGAAACAAAGATTAATACCGACGCAAGGCGAATCAGGGACAACGAAAAATATATATCTTTTTCCACAGATCGATCGTCGAATTCCTAGGCAATCATGCGTCGGTGAAAAAAAAGGTAAAACACACCGGACGCGATTGGACGTCATCTTCCGCGATCGCTTAATCAATCAGCGGTGACAAAAGTCCCCCAGTCCTCTTTGTGCTCGCGCGCCAACTATACGCGCGAACAGTTGACGAATTCCGAATTACATTTCGCGACAATTTCTCACCGGGGGTGTCGACAAGACGCAAGGAAGCGATCGACAGCCAGGCATTTGCCACGGCCGCGAAAATACGAGTGCCTGGATAGATGGCAGCCATTTAATTGAAACGCCGATACGGGCTACGTATTACAGGAACGACGGAAGGGAGACAAGAAACCGGAAACCGCCATAGTTGGGCTCACTTTCCTTTTTCCCTCAACGTTCTTACAAGATTAATATTACTTTATTTCGCGACGCTGTCCCGTTCGATACGACTAATTCACGAGGGGAACGAAATACGATCTTTTTTTAAATAAAAATAAGGTAAACATAGGAGGAACTCATCGACAGATTAAATAGGTCATTTGGGTTTTCTGTGATCCATTCGATATAATTAATTCATGAATGGAACGAAATACACTTTTTTTTAAATTAACATAAGAGGAACTCATCGACAGATTCTTATAGTAAAATAACCGACGTCTGGAATGTTTCAAAATAGAATTAGAAGCAGATCATTTGGTTTTCCAGTGATCCATTCGATATAATTAATTCACGAATGGAACGAAATATACTTCTTTTTAAATTAAAAGTAAGGTAAACATAGGAGGAACTTATCCATAGATTTTTATAGTAAAATAACGGATGTCTCGAATGTTTCAAAGTAGAATTAAATAGGTCATTTGGTTTCTCTGTGGCCCATTCGATATAATTAATTCATGAATGGAACGAAATACACTTTTTTTTAAATTAACATAAGAGGAACTCGTCGACAGATTCTTATAGTAAAATAACCGACGTCTGGAATGTTTTAAAATAGAATTAGAAACAGGTCATTTGGTTTTCTGTGATCCATTCGATACAATTAATTCATGAATGGAACGAAATATACTTCTTTTTAAATTAAAAGTAAGGTAAACATAGGAGGAACTTATCCATAGATTTTTATAGTAAAATAACGGATGTCTCGAATGTTTCAAAGTAGAATTAAATAGGTCATTTGGTTTCTCTGTGGCCCATTCGATGCGAGTAATTCATGAATGGAAAGAAATACACTTTTTTTTAAATTATCATAAGAGGAACTCATCGACAGATTCTTATAGTAAAATAACCTATCTCTGGAATGTTTCAAAATAGAATTAGAAGCAGGTCGTTTGGTATTCCAGTGATCCAGTCGATGCAATTAATTCATGAATGGAACGAAATACACTTTTTCCAAAAATTAAAACTAGAGTAAACATAGGAGGAACTTGTTGTGTGAATGTTTGAAAGTAGAATTAGATAGGTCATTCGGTTTTTCTGTGACCCATTCGAATACAATTAATTCATGAATCGAGCTAAATGCACCCTTTTTTAAAATTAAAAATAAAGGTAGAGGAATTCATTGACATTGTGCATTCTTATAACAAAACTTTCAAACTAGAATTAGATTTTCAGTTACCTCGTACTAAAGAAATGTGCTTTGTTCGTAGCTCCCCTAATACGATTTAAAACCGTGCGCGTCCGAATTTCCAGGTGATGAATCGCGCGGGGGAAGAAATATTGTGGGTAATGCCGGCCGTTGGAGGGTTCGATAGAATCGACGAAATAATTTGCCGGTCGTACAAATGGCCGCCGGGCCGTTCACGGGTCGACGATTCGGCAAAACGTTGGCGACAGTCTCAAATGAGAGTTCGCAACAGTTTCCAGAGTGTGGACTGTCCCGTTTTAGAATCGATTGGACGATTTTACTTAAACGCTATCGAACCGTGCAAACTGCACGGTACAAAGCACTATCCAGCCATCCTTTTCACTCACGGGACACTTTCAATCCCGCGTTACCTGTTTATAGCACGCTCGCCAGTATTTCCAGTCATTCGAACGCACGATATCGGACTTTGGTTCGTTCGAAATTTAATTAAGATTTTCAAATTTCGGGGAAAGTTTCGACATAGCTTTCAACGATCAGCTGTTAACTAATTTTCAAAAATTATTTCCTCGCGTATATCGTTGGAAATAATAAGCAAATGCATTACAATTAGATACTGTTGATTACACAAGTGTTTTATAATAGAGTTGGTGCTGTTCGAAATTATTCCATTGGGTATTTAATTTTGCAGCTCGAGTAATTCGCTCGGAATTGTCATGGAATCGAGTTATGGCGGTGATAATTCCATAAAAGATTTTCCAGTACCTAAATCAGTCCCTTCCGCGAATAGTTCCAGGAGCCAAACCACATCGCCCACTCTGTCTCCGTTACCGCGGCACAGAAATTATGGCTAATGCAAAGTGTATGTGTGAGAAATGTGTTTCTGGCCGTGGTTGAATTTTTAAAATCGTTCGGCCTTGGGTAAATCAGAGCGCTGGAAAATCCTTGCCAAGAGACAAATCGAACGAAATGGATTTTAAACGGTTACGCGGCGATAAAAGTATCCACCGAATCGCGGTTTTATTTTCCACGAAATTATCAATATGAAAAGTGCTCGTCGATCGGGAGGATTTTATTATGTCGCGAGAGGGTCGAGAATGTTACAAATTCGTTTTATGGTACCGACGATAACTTACTCGAATACCTGTCTAACGTGGCACGATTCTTGGGAATTGATACGTATCAACCTAAATGGATACGACATTGGATTGATTGCTTCCATCACTAATTAGGCCCCTCCCCCCCACTGTGCGTGTTACGGCTTCATGATACGTCAATCGCTATTAATGACGAAGGCGTGAGATCAAACGCACGCGATCGATAGAATGACGGAAGATTTCTAAGAATACGAGAAACGATTATAA
Source organism: Colletes latitarsis (assembly GCF_051014445.1). Lineage (NCBI taxonomy): Eukaryota > Metazoa > Arthropoda > Insecta > Hymenoptera > Colletidae > Colletes > Colletes latitarsis. Next base: position 17,782,073 of record NC_135135.1, on the reverse strand, counting down.
AATAACAAGAATAATTTTTTATCATTTTAATTCTGGTTTTCGATTAAAGTTACATTATTTCAACGAGGAACGATTTATAATTTCGTAATAAAACGATCGTTTATTAATTTTACAACAGTTTACAATAGCTTATGCGAGGATTATTGTCGTTTGTATAATCTCATAATTCAATCGTTACATCTTGCAAACGAGCGTGAGGCTTCGAAGTATGATAATCAGCCATCTGTTATAATCAGTTTGTTGTTACACTAAGCCAGCAAAAGGCTCTTTCACCAGCGAGTCAGTATCTTCGTAACACGTCAGTGCGGTGAAATTTCCAGTTCAAAGGTCAATTTCGTGCCGTGTCCGACTTCCATTTCACCTAGTAACTAAGGGCGAGGATGATCTCTAAACATTCCAGAATACAGGATAATTTTAGCAATTGGGCCAACCTGTGCAATTTTGAGGAAATATAAAATTTCAGATCTACAAAGTCTATACAGGGTGTTCGGTTCCCTGGGAAAAATTTTAATGGGTAATTCTACAGGCCAAAATAAAACGAAAATCTAGAATACCAATTTATTGATGAAGGCTTCGTTAAACAGTTATTAACCTTTAAAGTTCCAACTGTACTGAATTTTTTTCTCGAAAATGCGCAAGATTTCGGGGGTATGTCTATTCACCAAAAATGATTATAATTGACCCCTGCAATTGAAAATAATTTTTTTGAAACGATTTGAAATTTTTTAATTTCGCGCGAAAAATTTGTCCACCTTCCTGAATTTTTTTCTCGAAAATGCGTAGGATTTCGAAGGTATATGTATTCACCAAAAATGATTGTAATTGACCCTCGTAGCCAAGAATAATTTTTTTAGAACGATTCGAAAGTTTTTTTTTTCGCCAAGAAATTTAGGCACCTACCCCCTGTCGATTTTTCTTAAAAATTCCTTTTTCATTTTTAGTAATTTTGTTTGACGCCCTACAGAAAAGTTGTCTAATACTTTTTTGTAGGTACCCATAAGCTCTACTTCAGAAAACAGTTTCATTGAAATATGTTCACAATTGTAGGAGTTATGGTTGTTTGAAAATTGAACCATTTTTATGGGGTTTTTCTCATTTTGCGGGGTCAAGGACCAACTTTTCGAATATTTTTGTGATTTGTATATATTCTCCATCAAAATACGCGTAGTTTGCTTTTTTAAACATTAAAATCGTCCAATCCGTTCACGAGTTATGACGTTTTAAAGATACACATGAAATTTCAGTGAAACATATCAACGGTATGGTCAGACATTATATTTTCGGTAAGGAATTTTTTTTTCGAAACTGAGTAGGATTTCAGGGGTATGTCTGTTGACCAAAAATGCTTGCAATTGACCCCTGCAATTAAAAATAATTTTTCCAAGACAATTCGAAAGTCTTTTTTTTCACCCAAAACTTTCAGCACTTAATCGAATTTATTTCTCGAAAGTGGATAGGATTTCGGGGGTATGTCTATTCACCAAAAATGGTTGTAATTGACCCCCGCAACCGAAAATAATTTTTCCAGAACGATTGGAAATTTTTGAATTTAATTCTTAATAACTTTTTAACGAAGCCTTCATCAACAAATTGGTATTCTTCATTGTCGTCTTATTTTGACCTCCAGAATCCTCTATTATAATTTTTCTCAGGGGTGGCCGAACACCCTGTATAAACTTCTTACGTACTACATAAAATTACAAATCACAAATGACATTATAACATTCTTCGACAGTCACAGTACCAGTAATAGTTCCAAGTTCGAGCAGCCAGATGTCACTCTCATCGAAGAAACGTAACCAATGGTGGAGAGACGGTACTTTCGCTCACGATTAATGGAACGAAGGGTCGATTTCGGAATTTTGAGGCCACAATTAACCGCCGGGAATACACAGCTGTAAACAGTAGTAAACATAAAATTATAAATCTCAAATTACATTATAATATTCTTCGTCGGTCACAGTATCAGTAATAGTTCCAAGTTCGAGCAGCCAGATGTCGCTCTCATCGAAGAAACGTAACCAGTGGTGGGGAGACGTTACTTTCACCAGTTATCCGGTGCGGAATCCGTGCAGTTAACCGAGCACAGCTGTTTTCGTTCGCGATTAATGGAACGAAGGGTCGATTACGGAATTTTGAGGCCACGATTAACCGCCGGGAATAAACAGTTGCGATTCGAAGCGCGTTATCGGCGAGCTCCGACCTGCGCTTACATTTCGTGGATAAAGCGCCGCGAGGGGACCAGCGGAGATTCATATTTGTCCGGTCGGCCGGTCGGTAATTAACACCGGAGAGGTCTTAACGAGTTAAATGGACCGCGTGCCGTACGTCGGCGTAATTTGGGTCAAGAAAAACAAACACCGCGAACGTATGTCACTTACAGCGCAACGCTAACAACACCCGGTGATGTATGGTCGAAAAGTTTATAATTCAGAGCATAGGACCGGCCAGCGTTATGATAGATCGCGGGACGGTTTTCCGAAGTTGCAAACGAGTGGATTAGTTCAATGGCTGGCAATGCTTTAAATAGCGTCGTGCTGCACGAGTCCAGGACCTTAAATTGGGCGCGAGATATACGTATCTGCTCGCGCTGGCTAACGTCGACGATGCTAATTAATTTTTTCTTTTCCCTTTTGCGACGTTTAACAAACCTCGATGGCCATTAGCGAGACTACCAGCGACGTTTCGACGCGAGGGAACGAATTCTTTGTTCGTAGCATCGATGAACCAGGGGAGACGCTTGAAAACTGAATATATTTTATAGAGTTATATCCAAGAATTTTGTACATATCGTCTTTCTGACGAATATAAGTAAATTTTCCTGGTATACCTAATCATATTCTCCGACTCGTGGTTTCTTGACGAAACACAAAGACTATGGTTCTCCACCGACTCCCCCGGATTTGCAGTTGCAGACGCTGTTTCTCGTTTCTGAAGTTAAAATCCACCCTCGGAGAGATCGTAGATTTCAAACGGCTAGAAGGGTATGAAAGAAAATTTGGTAGCTCCCAGAGCTGGAAACAACGACTGGCGCGATCCATCAATGATGGAAAGGATTACTCCGAACGAGACAAGTTTGATTAAGTTGCGAGAGAGGCAATAATTTTTCTAAAACATATGTTCGGTTTCCTTTCGGGCAGATATTGTATTTGACGGGGGTACGGGCGCTCGTAAGAAAGTAATTCCGTGAGAGTTTCGGCGGGAAAAATGACACCCATCAATTCACACCCATCCCATCCGTTCCCAACTACATCCAACCGTCCCAATCCACTATTCATCCGTGTTTCGAAACCCCTAACTCCTACACGTCAGCATTCTGCTACGATTTCCTCGCCTCCGATATTTCTAGCTACCAGACCTACGTTTTCCCATACGCTATTCAATATTTTCCACGTCTTCTGTCAACAAATTAACGTGCATTTAAAATTTGTTATTTCTGTCGCCAATTCTTCTTCAATCATTCCACCAAAGTTTCAACGTATCTTATGTAATCGTAACATTAATAGCTTTTTAAATACTTCGATATTCCAAATTACCAATATCCTTCTTTACACGTTTGAAAAATATCTAATTAAATTGGGGTTAAGCCTCTAGAATCTCCCATTAAAATTTACCCCAGGATCGAACACCCATAGAAATAGATCGAGCACTCGTGAGAGAGAAAGGTCCACCGTAGCCCTCTACTGTAATCGTAACATTAATAGCTTTTTAAATACTTCGATATTTCAAATTACCAACATCCTTCCTTCTTTACACGTTTCAAAAATGATATTTAATTAAATTGGGGTTACGTCTCTAGAATCTCCCATTAAAATTTACCCCAGGATCGAACACCCATAGAAATAGATCGAGCACTCGTGAGAGAGAAAGGTCCAGCGTAGCCCTCTACTGGCGAGCATGGGAACTATCGTCACAGTCCCAAGCCAATCTAGCTACGAAAGAGTAAAACGATGTTTATAAACGCGAATAGGATGATTTTTCGTTGCTGTTTACCGTTCTCCGCGGTTACCACGCACCCTGAATGCAACGATATTCCTCACGATCGGAGTTTTACGCCAGAATGCATGACCTCGGATAAGAAACGAGCGTCGTACGAAACGTACCGAGAGTTTCGCCCTTCGATTCGTTCTTCGGAAATTCCTAACGTGCCGAAATTACGAGCAAGAGGTAGGGGGCAGACGAGAGGAAGACGTTTAGGGCGATGGTATGCAAAGTAGAAACTCCCGGTGGCTAGGCGAACGGTAAAAACTTTTGCTCGGTCTCCGGAGCAAACTCCTCGAGGCCAGCGCGGTATTTCCACTCTGTCCTGCTTCGATTTGCAACTTCATTACCCGGGACGATCTTCGGTCCGTGTACCCGGGGAAAAACTTGTCTACTCTCTTACGATTCCTCGATTAAACTTCCTTACGCCCCCGTTACTTTGTCAACTTGCCGCGGTAAAAGAGCAGAACCGTACTCTATCCATGTCGATAATTTAAGTGGCCACCACAGCTAAGCAAATGCTGTTCTTACGGCGGCAAAAAGGTTTCCGGCAAATTAGTGGCGGACGTCCGAGGGCAGTCGAAACGAACTTTTTCTCCGTATCCGCAAACGTGTGCTATTATTTATTCGAATCATTTCTTTTTTTTTTTTTATCAAATTAAAGTATTTTACTGGAATTTACAGATTTTCAAAGTGGTTTTTTTTCGGTAGTGAAAGATGTTAGGGAGAAATTTTATTCCACATTTTCGACTTGTTCTTTTGTGAAAAATCACTTATATTTTGATTGCATTATGATTATTGGAAGATATAATAATAATAGATTATTGAAATATCGTGTAGGTTTGTTCGTTTTACGACGACGTACCATAGTAACGATTTTTTACTATACGACACAAGGAGTTTGATTTAAAAGTAATGGTTCTATATTAACAATTCGATTTCAGTGTTTTCATCGACGTCCCGCGCAATATTGTATCGAATGGAGGCTTAAAGCGGACTCCAACAATCCTGCAGATTTCGATACTGTTTCAAATCTATTTCAAATCTGACTGCAGTTTATTGGAAATATAGTCAATAGTATTATGTTTCATATTTCTCTATTGTTATGCGCTATATCCTTCGTTCCAGTGTATATGCTCGATTACTATACTCGAAATCGCAGAATACCCGTATTTACTTTGCACAATAAAATTTAACAAGTTTCTAAATAATTTAAGTTATTTACTTTTCCTGTATTTTTAAAACTATCAATGCTTTCATTCATTTTTCTTTTAATGATTCTAATATATTTTTCGATATTCCGTTTCAGCTCGTTGCTTGTGCTTGAAATTCTTTTTATAGTATTCATTAACTCTAGACTCGTCGTGTATCTTCCGAGACTCGACTCGATAAAATCGACCGAAGGCAAATTGTAATAAACCGTAGCAACAAAGCATTATCGTTCGTATTTTCGATCAACAATGGTCGATTGATCGCCATTGAGGGGGAAGCCGCTGAATTCGCAGAATTCACGAATCCCGGGTCTACTTTGGTGGCTGACGAATAATGGAGATTGAAATAATCCCTTACGAACCGGTCGATTAATTCATAGTGCTGTATTTATCGAGCAGAAGTCGCGTGGGACGCGAATAACAAGCGAAGAAACGGGGCTATTCCGATAATCCGTGTCATAAATAACGTAACCGGAGCTACGGAATTTCCTCAGCCATTGACATAAATGTGTTACGAGGGGATACGGAACCTTTTAGGCTCGAACGGGAATTTATTCGCGAAACACCGAGAGAAAAGTTTTCCACGTATGTATTCGACTCGCTCGTATCGCGGAACGTTCACGCAAGACCTAAATAGTTCTCTTGTTCGCGTACGCGAGAGAGAAACCTTTTAGAGCCAATTTTCCCTCGTCAATGAAGAATTTTTTTCAAATTGCTACGAAACGATTATCATTACTTTTGATCTCTGTCTGACACGGTTGTTCATTTCTTAAAAAATTGTCACGCTTCCTAACAGGTCTCTCGGAAAAGAAGTCGAGGCTTTGTTTTTTTCGAGACAACTCCCGTTTCTTCTCTCGATTCCGGTAAAACGGATCCCCCCTCCAGGACGCAGTCCTTCAATTCTGAGAAAATGTGGAATCCTGTGCCAAGTTTGGACCGTGCAAGGGATAGGGCAGAGTCTTCGAGAGCCAAGTTCGCAATTACCCTTTCGGTAGCTCGTGAGGTGCGAGTTCTGGCGTTGTCATGTCGCGGCGGAATTTCCTTTCCCTACTTCCGAACTCTTCGTAATCGTTCCTTCAAAATGAAGTCGTGGAAAGTGATCGTTAGATCCTAGTTGGGAGAGGGGGGAGGGGGCAGAGAGCGTGAAGTTCTTTCGCGATGGTTTCGTGAAACTTGCTCGTTGTTTGCAGACTACGAAAGAGCCCCCGAAACCATTTCCCTGTTTCAGTTAGTAAAGTAGCTTCGACCGAGGTTACGGGGACGAAGTCATCGCGCCACCCACGCTTGTATCTTTCTTATGATCGTACAAGGAAACCTAATTACACGATATTCGTCGAACACTATTTCTACGGTACTCGGAATGATAGTTAGCAGCTTGTGAAATGCTTTCGGAAGTCGTTATGAAAATTGTGGTAGGATTTAATAGGACAACGAATATGCTGACACTCCGTGGACCGCCATTTTGGAGCATCGAGATTAGGAAACGTTTTATTTTTGCTGTACTTGGAATAATATTACCTTACATGATGCTTTCAAAAATTCTACAAAGTAAGGTTAAGATTTAAGAGGACATTGAATGTTAGACTTTGGAGGCGGCCATTTTGGAGAACCGGGTTAGGAGACGTTAGTTTTATTTTTGCTGTACTTGGAATAATATTACCTTACATGATGCTTTCAAAAATTCTACAAAGTAAGGTTAAGATTTAAGAGGACATTGAATGTTAGACTCTGGAGGCGGCCATTTTGGAGAACCGGGTTAGGAGACGTTAGTTTTATTTTTGCTGTATTTGGAATAATAGTACTTTACATGATGCTTTCAAAAATTCTACAAAGTAAGGTTAAGATTTAAGAGGACATTGAATGTTAGACTCTGGAGGCGGCCATTTTGGAGAACCGGGTTAGGAGACGTTAGTTTTATTTTTGCTGTACTTGGAATAATATTACCTTACATGATGCTTTCAAAAATTCTACAAAGTAAGGTTAAGATTTAAGAGGACATTGAATGTTAGATTCTGGAGGCGGCCATTTTGGAGAACCGAGGTGAGGAATCGTGAGTTTTATTCTCAATGCCTTGTGAAATTAGTTCCAAACGTCGAATTAGATACAATTTAATAAGAAATTAACAAACAACGGGTTTCAGATATTGTTTAAATTATTGACCACCAAAATTTTTAAAATCTGAAAAACTATTATTGCAACAAGTACACTAGAATGTACGAATTTACGATGACTTTTAACAGGATGAAACAATCGAGTATAAATAGAAGAAATTTAGTGAATAAAAAGTTAAGAAGCATGGTTATAACTGGGAATATTCAAATATATAGCCTGTACTTCTTAACTCTCGTTCGTGAGTGCAAGAAATGAACTAGAATACACGAATTTACGATGACTTTTGACAGGATGAAACAATCAAGTATAAATAGAAGAAATTTAGTGAATAAAAAGTTAAGAAGCATGGTTATAACTGGGAATATTGAGATGTATAGCCTGTGCTTCTTAACTCTCGTTCGTGAGTGCAAGAAGTGAATTAGAATACACGAATTTACGATGACTTTTAATAGGGTGGAACTATCGAGTATAAATAGAAGAAATTTAGTAAATAAAAAGTTGGAAAGTGTGGTTATAACTGGGAATATTGAGATGTATAGCCTGTGCTTCTTAACTCTCGTTCGTGAGTGCATATTCGCGTCTGTTTCAACGTGTACAAGCGCCAGGATCAGCGAAGTAGAGATTCGAGCCCCGCGGCCATAATCCCGCGCTTGTTATAAGTCAGCCATCTCTTGTTCCCTGTAGATCTATCGATTTCGAGATACTATACTACGGTTTACCGACTACTGTACGCAACCAGATCGCGCGGAAACTAATTTGTATACTCCGTGGAAAGAAATCCCATTGCAACGGGATACGACATCGTTAAGTTACAGTTTATCTACGACGAGCGATGCTCCAGCCAATAGACTTATGTTGCAATAAAATAGACTTATTAAATACTGTATATTAATCTCGTTGACATTGCGGTCTTTAGTCACTTTCTAAAAAGAAGCAAAATCGAGAAATTTATATGATCAAGTCCAGAACTTTCACAACTTTTCTATTTAAGTTAATTAGCAAGTGCATCCAAGTAATTGGGAGTAAAGTCCCTTTTCTGACGAAGTTAATAGAAGTTTTGCTCTCCACCTTGTACAGAAACTGTGTCGAAAATTGAGGAACGATTATCTCTGGTAGGAAATGTAAAAACGTGGTACGATTCAGCATCGCAACGACGAGACAAGCGCTATTAAGTCGCGTTGGGAAAAGTGTAGTGAAACAGCGCCGTGAGAACTCCTTTACGTTTCCTTGTGACTCGTTTATGAATGAACTCGACCATTGTTGGCGTTGTTCGCTAAGAAAGATGCTTATTATCCCCGGGTCTCTTAAACGTAAGTGCGTGAGATATTCTTAACGGAATATGACTAGCCTGAAATACCAAGTAGCCGTAAAATGGTCTCTTAAAATGCTTAAAGGATCGTATAAGGAAGCTAAGAGCTCTTACAAGCCGTGCAACAAATTTCTGTTACGTGGTCATTAAACGGAAGCTGCTGTTGAATGGAACATTCGGGGTCACGACACGACTTGAAAAGCACAACTGTTCGCTCGGAAACGTCATGAATTTGTTATATTAAGAGCCGTGCAAAATTAAATTATTGTCTAGGCGTTTGCTACGGAGCATGGTTATTCTCATTTACGGTTTAAGCACGCTTCTGTAGGTCTCCTAAACGTTGAGAAGATTATTTTATTTTGACGAATTATTTGCGCAAATTATTTTCCCCCAGTATCTAGCTGTCTATTATAGTTTATTCTACAATATCAACGTTGTGGCCAGGTGAATTATTTAATCCTCGTTTGGGGAACGAGATTTCAAGCTCGACTTCCGTTCACGTGTTGCCTCGAAATATTTTTTAGTTTAATTATAAGATATACGTATAAAAAAAATATTTTGTTCCATTTTAAAATAGAATTGTACCGCGTGACAAGAGGCCTGGGTACATTTTATTTGAAATAAAATAATCGTCATTTTTATATGGAGATTATCTGTCACGATATTTCTTGTGGATTATTGAGTTTTAAGCCCCGGGGGAATTTTTTTAATTATTGTTATTTTATTATTTCGCTCGGAGTTAAGCTAACAATAATAAAGAAATCGATGAGTGTAAAAGAAGTTTCGCTAGAGTTAGATTTTATTGATAAAAATCGACCGTACGCGAAAGCAGGTTTTCCTTAGAAAGCTGCGCAAACTTTTTCATTTCCTTTCTTCCTTTCATTTTAAACAATACTTGCGCCATTGTGGTGGCGTCTGCAAATACTACAAAGCGCCGCGGAGAATCGTCGGCCGAAGCGTTTCCAGCATTAACAATAGACACGGGTATATTTCAGCGTCGCTTCGTTTACAATCGTTTTAATTGAAATGCGAACGTGTTTTCATTAACGAACGTGATATTTCAGGCTTTCGGTTCGTCCCTCGTAATACACGTTTGGAGCAATTTCTCAGGCCGCGTCAAGATTGGATTCAACGCGAAAGTGGTTCTAAGTTATCTAATTGAAAGTACACTTGGATCTCTCTCATACAAATTCCCATTAATCAAACGATAATCTGAGATATAACGAATATCTCTAAATTTAACAGCGAATATTTGTACAGTTAGTTTCGATGGAAATCACTTTATAAATGAATAACAATAATTGATTTATTAACAAGCTATATTCCGATGAAACGTTTCAGCAGGGAATTAAAGGGTGAGGATTAAATTCGAATGTTGCTACAAAAATTTGAAAGTGATCGAAGACTTTACGACGAACGTTTGTTGTTTATCTCCCTCTTGAGCCCGTTTTGGGGCTGTAAATGCACGTTAGAGTCACAAAGGAGACTATGAATTCCACAGGGGAGGACTGCATAAAATGTGAACACAAAGACGAAGGTTTCTTTCACCACCGTCGAGCGTAATTGGAAATAACACATCCCTCGTTAAAGTTTTTACAAAGCAGAGGTTTATCTCTTCCTTTTCCCAGCAAAAGAGTAAAGAATAATTTCCGGTGGAATTCTACCAGGGAACTTAATGACGCCAATTAGACACTCATTTTACCATGCACCACTTGCTGGGCCAGACAACTGCTTTGTTCTTTTCGCGAGCTTTCGAAGGAAATACTAATTTTTGATACTTTCGAGTCACGTTTTTCCTTTAAATTATATCCAACCGTGAATTTGAAAAGTATTTCTTACTATTATTTGCATCGTCAAGATACATTATAAATTTATTTTCATTTTAACGTTCGAGAATACTTTATTTACTCCATCAAAAAATCACAAAAACGATACTCGAAAGGATCGATCGTTTGCATAGTTGGAACGCCGCAACGTTGCAACGTAAATCTGCCGTTCAAACTTAATAGTTTTCGAGATATTCGTCCGAATATATTTTTCATCCCTCTTGAGGCTTGTTTTCACGCGATCACCATAAATCTGCGCCGATAGAAAAAACAATATGCGCGGAATATTTTTAGTTGTTCCGCAAATTTGCCAACAAAGGGGAATATCGAGCCCCGCGGGCGTCGATTTTGACAAAATTTATGGGTGAGATTGTTTTCGAACAAATATTTTGCACGTATGTTTTTTTTTATCGACGTTTACTTCGAAGGGATGAAAGGAAATTAATTAAAAAATTCGAATTTTTCCATACACCGTTTACAAAAGTGAACGCTTTTTTTTTTAAATCTTCTTTCGCGATTGAATCTTTCGCAAATACGCACAATTCAAAAAAAAAACCATCCGCGCCTAGTTCCCGAAATATTCCAAAATGTCACTCGTTTTATAGTGGATTTCAGCCGATAAAAAAATAACACGTGTCAAATATTTTTTCGAAAACTACCTCTCGCATAAATTTCATCAAAATTGGTGTGCGTGGGTTCGATGTAATCCCTTGTAAATTCCACGAAAATTAACACTGTGGTATAGCCCCTCATCGATAAAAAATCTATTACCAGAATTTTAATCGTTCTATAAATATTGAATCACCGAAACTTTAATATTTCTTGAATCCTGAAAATCTCAAATGTTTCGCTCTCTCTTATCTGAGAAACCATGTCACAGTTTTCAGTAAAAGTGCAGAAGAGTCAAATACAATGCTTGTTTTATGGTTTCGGGGCGCGACAAATCGAAAGGATCGCGGACGATAAATAAACAAACGAACTTATTTGTCGCGGTAATTCCATCGACAGTTTTTTACGCGGTTGAATTAATAGTACTAGCATTCGATGGGCTGTTATCGGGTCGGGAAAATATATTCCTCGCGGTTATAACTCTCCCCATAATCGATGCTGTTCGCTACCGGAGCAATGAGTTGTTTAATTTATTCGACATCGGAGGAAACGAGACGCGGAAATTAATTTTAAACAATGTAGCGAGCGAACGTTAATAGCTTCCGGGCCGCGTGCAAAATGAATACTCGTTACGAGTTGTTTTCGTTCAGTATTGCCTCGCTTCTTAGGCGAATTTGCGTCGGGGATGCAATACAACCTCGATCAATGCGCGAAAGTTTCGCTCGTTGTACGATATTTGCAAGTAGAGGGCTCGTGTGGCACTTTTCAGTAGAAAAAATGGATCGAAGAAATATTTTGGATATTGCGTATAATACATAAAGAAATACTGAAGCGCAAAAATTCGCTATACAGTGTGTTAATAAATATGGATCACAGATTCTTCTGTTTCTAATCCCAAGAGAGTGGTTTGCAATGCGAATTACGTTGGTTGGTTCAAACGACTTCGTTTTTGGGCAGTCGGTTAAAATCGATACTGTATCCTGGTTCTGTAGACTCTTCGGGAATTGCTGGAACGCACAGACAATGCATGCAATGCAATTGCAAATCAGCCGAGAGTGTGCGAACACGCGTGACGATCAATGATACGACGTATCGACGCGTGGGTGTTCCTAATTAGAGCAGTTCCTCTAGAAATCGTCGGACAGCTCTAAATTCGAACGCGAAAAACTGTATTCATCGAATCGAGCATTTTGTCATTCGACCCTCAAATTGGCTCCCAACTGAATTATTTTACTTGATATTGATTTTTACTAAATTAGTAAATGGAAATCAACTTTGAAGCATTTAAAAAATAATGAACTAATAGAGGATTACATAAATTGGTATATATTAAACACTGTAGGGTTAAACAGTAACTGAATATTAATTTAAGCTTCGATTAAGATAAGAAAATCTCTAGTGATCTCTTCTGTAGTTCAGAGATTTTCAAGCAACTCCTTTTCATCGATACTCTGTTTATCGAATGAAACAAGAGAGATCGAACGGGTAATATTTGATTCGAAGCTCCGCGGGCACAGCGATTGAAAACGGTGCAGAGGGAATAAAGAAGAATGTAAACGTGTCGCCATTAGTCGTCGTTGGAAAACAACTGTTTTCCGTACGCTTTGGTACCCAAGTTTTCCCGGTTTCTTCTCCCAGCCAGAGATGCCAGATTCAGCACCCGGTGCTCTATTCACACATACCAGATCACGCGTACGTGAGCTCGTAGAGTTTCGGAAAGTCGACAAAGGCAAACTGACACATGCCCTCTTTCTCGATTATTCCGAAGCTGCCCGAAGTAATTTTGGACCGCCTCGTGGAAGTCGAGAGAGAAAGGCTCACATTTGCCTTCTCGCTCTTGAACAACTGAAATCTGACCTCACGTCAACGGCATACGATTCGGAATCTCGACTGTCCAGGTATTTTTACTTGCCTTTCCTAGAGTTCATTACTGAATTCTGCAAATTACTCCAGGTTTCTATTTGCCTCTGATGACCTCTGATGACCAGTGCTGACAAAAGTACAGAACTCCCGACAACTTTTGACACCATACAGCGACTGTTACTGACTGCTCCTGATTACTGCTTGCCTCTGCTGGACTCTGCTGACCATCGCTTATATTTCTGACCACCTATAACGATTACTACTGACTTCTGCTAACCTCTGTTGGCCTTTGCTGATCTCTGTCAGCGTGTGCTTGTCTCTGCTGAACTTTCCTGGCCTCTGCCGAACGCTACTGACCACTGCAGGTATTTCTGATAATGTATAACGATTAATACTTACTACTGCATGTCCCTACAAGTCTCTGCTTGCCTTTGCAGGTTTCTGCTTGCCTGTGCATGCCTTTGCTGGCCTCTGCTGAACACTGCTGACCACCCCTGATGTTTCTGACATCGTATAACAATTACTACATGCTACTGTTCGCCCCTGCTGATCTCTGCTTGCCACTGCATGCCTCTGCTCGTCTCTGCTGACCGCTGATGACCACCTCTGATGCTTCCGACAACATATAACGCTTACTACTTGCTACTATTCGCCCCTGGTGATCTCTGCTTGCCACTGCTGGCCCCTGCTGACCACCGCTTATATTTCTGGCAACGTACAACGATTACTACGACTCCTGCCTTCCTCTGTTAACCTCTGCCAGCGTCCCCTGGCCTAAGCTGGCCTCTGCTGGCCTCTGCTGACCGCTGCTGACCACTGCTGACCACCGTTTATGTTTCTGGCAACGTACAACGATTACTACTGGCTACTGCCACCCTCTGCTGACCTCTACCAACATCTCCTGACGTCAGCTGACCAGCGCTGACCAGCGCTGATCATCGCTGACCATCGCTGACCGCTGCTGACCGCTGTTGACCGTTGCTGACAGATTGTGACACGATGTGATATAATATAATATGTTTATATGTCTTAAAGTGTTGTATAATGTAAATCTATGGCAATAAATGATATAATTTCAAAGAATTCTATGTGTTCTCATCATTTTTACCCTTCTTTTCCTATCGAAATCATTCCCTTAGTTATAAGACACTCCGAATCTTTTAAAATTTTCTAAGTTCCCCGGAAAGATTTCAAATTTCCTGCCGCCAGGAATTTTTGCGAATTCCTAGAAATGACGGCATTACGTAATATTACGTAATATTACGTAACATTACATAATTTTTGCCGAAAAATTCCGGCCGGAGAAATTTTGAAGAGCTATTACGTAATATTACGTAATATTACATAATGTTACGTAATATTACGTAATTTTTGCCGAAAAATTCTGTCTGGAGAAATTTTGAAGAGTTATTACGTAATATTACGTAATATTACATAATGTTACGTAATATTACGTAATTTTTGCCGAAAAATTCCGGCCGGAGAAATTTTAAAGTGCTATTACGTAATATTACGTAATATTACATAATGTTACGTAATATTACGTAATTTTTGCCGAAAAATTCCGGCCGCGAGAAATTTCAAAGAGCTATTACGCAATATTACGTAATATTACATAATGTTACGTAATATTACGTAATATTACGTAATTTTTGCCGAAAAATTCTGGCCGGAGAAATTTTGAAGAGCTATTACGTAATGTTACATAATATTACGTAATATTACGTAACGGCTTTTTAAAATTTTTGCCGAAAAATTCAGGCCGGAATTTTAGCCGCTGCCTGAAACTTCTTGGAAATTTCAGGGATTCCGAGAAGTTTCAGGGACGCCGGTAAGTTTCAGGGATCCGAGAATTTTCAGGAATTCTTAGAAATGACGTCATTTCAATTTGGAGAGTGAAAGAGGGGTAAAAAATGATGAGAATACATAGAATTCTTTGAAATTATATCATTTATTGTCATAGATTTACATTATACAAAACTTTAATACAAATAAACATATTATATTGTATTACATCATCTCCCGACGTCAGCAATGATCAGCTGACGTCGGGAGATGTTGGCAGAGGCCAGCTTGGGTCGGGAGATGCTGGCAGAGGTCAGCAGAGGCTGGCAGTAGCCAGTAGTAGTCGTTGTACGTTGCCAGAAATATAAGCGGTGGTCAGCAGTGGTCAGCAGCGGTCGGCAGAGGCCAACGGAGGCCAGCAGAGGCATGTAGGGGCAAGTAGAGTCCAGCAGGGGCAAGCAGTAACAAGTAGTAATCGTTATACGTTGTCGGAAGCATCAGGGGTGGTCAGCTGTGGTCAGCAGAGGCTAGCAGTGGCAAGCAGAGTCCAGCAGGGACAGGCAGTAGCAAGTTGTAATCGTTATACGTTGTCAGAAGTATCAGGAGTGGTCAGTAGCGGTCAGCAGAGTCCAGCGGAGGCAGGCAGAAGTCAGTAGTAATCGTTATACGTTGTCAGAAATATAAGCGGTGGTCAGCAGAGGCCAGCAGAGGATGGGAGAGACTAACAGTAGCCAGTCGTAATCGTTATACGTTGTCAGAAGTAACAGGAGTGGTCAGCAGCTGTCAGCAGAGGCCAGCGGAGACTGGCAGACGTCAGTAGTAATCGTTATTCGTTGTCAGAAATTCCAGAAGTGGTCAGCAGCGGTCAGCAGAGGCCAGTGGAGACCTGTTGACGGGAGGTCGGATATTAGTTGTTCAAGAGCGAGAAGGGAAGCGTGAGCCTTTCTCTCTCGACTCCCACGAGACGGTCCGAACTTATTTTGGGCAGCTTCGGAGAATCGAGAAAGATGGCATGCGTCATTTTGCCTTTGTCGGGTTTCCGAAACTCCACGAGCTCATGTACGCGTGATCTGACATAGTGTGAGAGAGCACCTTCGGTACCTTTCTGGCATCTCTGCTCCCAGCTTTATCCATTCGTCGACTGCCATCCGATCTACTTTCGCGGAGACAAGGATTACACAGTTCGAATGCCTGGGGTATGCAGGATTCGCCATTAAAATTTCATGGCCACGAACGAACGATCTAGTAACTGGCAGTTAATTTACGAGGGGAAAACCGACGGAAGTTGGTTTCGGTCTTACTATTCCCGTCGACGGATTTGCTATAGACTTCTGTGACGATCGGAGACGGCTACGGACGAGGCTTTAGTCCATCCCTCCCCGTAAACTTGCTCCGTAACCGAATGGCTTTCTCACCCTCTTCTCGCATCCACACCTTTAAGCTTTCTCTACCCTCTTTTCCAGCTTCCTTCTCGACCAATTCCACGATCCTCCTCTCGTAGACAGAAGTTTCGGATTATTCAACGACTCGGCTGTCTCGCGACGCAATCCTCTGCCCCTCCATCTTACCGGATATGATTCCCTGTTTCTCGTTACGTCGTGTTGTTTCACTTTGTTGGCTCCTGTTGTCTTCTTTATTCAATGTTCCCGACCGTCTGCGATGCAGTTTCCGGTATCTTTTGTCGTCTGAGGAATTAACCGCGTGACGAGTCTGCCTCGTACACACTGCCGTGTAGGGGGTTTATTCCACCCCTGGACCGCAATTTTTTATATTGTTTCTTGGTAATTTTTATTGTATCTATGTCTCGAGAACATTCACAATTTTATTCAATATTTATAATCACAGGAGTCACGTTCTATACTTATTTTTATATGTATAGAAAACTAATCGAACTGGGTATCTACGAAACACGTTACACGAGAAAAATAAATCTTTGTTTCTATTTTTTTTAATTTTTGTATTACCTACGTTTTCTATACTTGAAAATGGCACATTTATTATTAGAAACAGACAGATTTTATATTTGCAATATTCCAATTTGACAATCCTCTACATTTGTTCCTGTGAGACTTTTTACATCGTATTTTTAATACATATTTTGCTTGGAAGTTTTCAAATATATTTCCAAAATTATTACGCGGATACGAAAATCCTCGTCAAATAATTTTACACGCGTATATTATTCTTGTAACCCATATCGATACCTAACGTAATTAACGAATTTGTAATACAACTGACAACAATGGCGATCGCGAATAATTATGAAAGCGTAATTGAGATTCAAGGGGGACGATTCTACCCGCGGAATGTCCATTTTATTGCGTTCATTATTTTCGTTAAAATTGGATCGCCGAAAATGAGTTGTTACAATCGTACTGTTACGTATGATTTTCGTTTCTCGAATCAACTTGGCCCCGTTCCGAAAACCCGCGTTCATTTCTATGGAAATTTATTTAATCCGTATACCGCGTTTAATTTTTTTTCTAGCGTCCCTGCATTCGGCTTATCTGTTCGCGATTCGCGGAAAGATCCTATCGAGCGCCGGGGCTTAGTACTTAAATTGCTTAATAAGAACTCAATTATGTTAACGATAAGTGCATTCACGGTGTGCTACGGAGCTGATTTTATCACGGCGATATCCGCGGAACCGCGAACCACGTTTTTACCCGGAAGTTAAAAATTTACTCATAGGAAACTGGTGGATTCTTGTTCTTCGCTGGTGGAAAAAAAAAGTTGGACTTAATTCCCATCGTTTCGTTAACGCTGAACGTTTTCTCGAACAGCTATTTCACGAATAAGGAATCTTTAAAAATTAAATGGAAATAAGAAGAAAATAAAAACCTCAAATTCGCTAACAAAAAATATCGAGTCTTTGACCCTGTAATTATATTTTTAAAATGTTCCAGTTAAATGGGGGACTCGAGGTTTTTGTTAACAGAGATGATAATCTCCGACATTATGCGGGTTAAAGTGCATCGAATCTTCTGTAACAAGGCGCTGAGAACAATATTGTAATGGATCGATTTTCCGTAAAGCCGACCCGATTAAATTGCAAAACTCCGAGCGTTGAATTCTCGATGGAACGGTGGAAATTAATTCTCGAAGCAAAGATATGCTCGCGCCCCCTTGGGCGGTATTGTTCCACAATAATTTCTAATAATTTTCTGCCACTACGGGCCTCCTAATGTGGTTCTATTAATATTGTATTATGGTACACTCGGTCGACAAAGTCTCGGTTTGCCTTAGAGCTCGTTGCTTCGGAATAATTTTCATTCTTCTTCGGTAAACATTGCTTCTGTACTTGGTATTATTTTATATGGTATTATATTATTATTAAATCTTAAAAACAATCACTGACGCTATTTTGAAAATATCTTTTACATTATCTATCGATCGCTGGAATCGTCGAATAGCTTGTTATATTTTGTTTCAAATTTTTGTACACCCAACGAATCAAAAATATGCGTGAAAAATGAGTAACTCTAAATAGCGGTGTGTACAGGTAGACTTATAATTTATAATTCCAGAGTCGTCGTATGGCGTCTGTTGCACGTTGCGAAAAATGTCAATCAAGTAACTTTTTAGACGAACGACGCGGAGCATAGTGACTGGAAAATCCTGGGCCACTCTGTATACGTACACGCGATATTCCACCTACTTTGGGAACACGGCCGTCCTATGTACCTTTTTTGATGGAATATTTTTTACCACCATCCGCGAGAGTTCATTTCCAGAGCCCATCTCTGCCAGATAGATTCCGCCATGGATCGCAAAAAAATAGTGTTACACTTTGTTACACAGACAAACGTGGAGGAATTTTTCTGCGAAAGTTGTGTCGATACATTACGTCCAGAAACGATACAGTTCGCAGAATGGACTTGGTTCGATGTAGTGGATAGAAAGAAATTTTTAATGATCTATTTGGCTCGAATCGATTGATTCGTTCTGCTAAAGTTGCAATCGTGGATTATATAAAATTTAAGGGCGAAAATTTGTAAATTTTAATTTGACTTTCGCTTTTGTAATTAGAGCCATGACAGAGACTCGATTACTTGGACGAGATGCTCACCAGTGTTATTCTAATTTACGTTTTAACAATTTCCTGCTAACAGAATATAGCAAGATGAGTTATTTCCCTTTTCCCCCGGGGATGTCTTAAAATTAAACCTCGTATAAGACGTACACAGATGGCTGACCCGTATCGTATAATATAAGAAAGCACACGTTAATATCCCCAGTGGTTTCAGACCACTGGATATAACAGTTTATACGAACTATCCAATATGCAGGGTAATATGTGGGTCCCTCTTCAGGGATGAATTTACCACTTAAAGGCAATGAAATAAGTTCATATAAATATATGCGTCGTTCGACCTTGTTTCCAAGTTACCGAGTTTCCTGTTGCAATAACTCTTTCGATAAACTCAGTTTGGGAACTGTATTCTCTGTCAGGTTGTCGCGAAGTTATCCCCAACACCTTTCACTGTTTCTCAACATCCTCCGCGACGTACAGGACGACCTAAAATTAACGGTACAAACGCGAACAAAGGAGATTCTGTCGCTCCAAATCATTAAAAACGACCAATTGGAAATTTTTTTAAAATTCGATCCTCGTTATTTTATTACTTTCCATTGGGTTCGAAATTAATTTTCTCGGATTAAATTGCACCCGCGCTGTCGTTTCGAGCGAAATACGACGTACGGTTAATTTTCCCCAGTGTGACACGAGTCGTTGAATTTCCCAACGAGAAGAAAAATTGTTACAACGTTAATGATATTCTTCTTTGACTTCCGCTTACCGTGACGACGGGGAATCCTTTTTACGAAATTTAACGCGACGATGTACATTTTGTCCAGTGGCTTGCGTATGAAAACGAGCTGCTAATGAAATTCATTTATACGACTCTTTAACGCCATCTTCCCTTAAACTAACCTGGACACGAGCTCCTTATTAATATTCAAAGAGATTTATGCGCCGTATGACCGCCACCGAATACGTCCAAGGAATTACCGATTATTTTCTCTCGACGCCCATTTCCTAATCGACGAGTGTTTTTAACAAATAACGTGAATTTTGGGAGCGAAAAAGTTGAAAAATATTTCCATCACGGATTATGGTTACGAACGATGAAAATAAAAAATTTTCTCGTCGATACCTACTATTAGCAGCCGAGGGAGGAAATGTTAGTCACATATAATGATTATTGCGCATCCAAAGCATCGTGTACAAAACAAACAATTTATTTTCGTATAAATTTTTAGGACAGCCGTTATTTTTGGTCACTGATTTTAAGAGGCATTAGCTTCGCTTCTGAGGACGGGCAATTTCCATGGAAATATGTTTCGACGCGACTAAATCCGCGATATTAAAGTCCACGAAAGGAAATGAAATACTAAATGGGGGCTATAAAGTTCGATTTAACTCTGTATCGCTTTACGGTTTCCCGATCACCGGTTTAAAGGGTCGTTGGCCTCCTTCTGGATTTGCAAACCGTGACATCGCGCACCATCGGACCGGTGCAATCTTTTTTCGAAATATTCGTTCTTTGACGGTACCGGTGACCTTATGGTACCCGATACCAACATCCTCGGACCCGTGGGACACGTTGCAAACCGCTCTGGAATCGTGGACACCCGATATCGAGATCTTCAGACCCGTGGAAGACGATACAGAGACACCGGACTCGTGGAACACGAACCAATGCTTGGAACGATACAGGGTTTCCGGAAATTTCGGAAGTCCCTGAGATTCTAAGGGTCTCGGGTGTCTCAAGGTTTCCCCGTAGGACGAACCTCTGTCGTTTTTTATCATTCTTGCAACGCGCATCAGGCGTCAGACCCTTTGACGTCCAATTTCGAAACGGCCCTGGGCAAAGAAATCGATTCCATTTTAAAGAAAGACGTTGTACCCTACATCACGCTTTAAAAAATTTTGCAAAAGAAGTTTAATCTTTTTGGAACTCTGACAAAATTTCAAGACGAGTTACAATCGAGTGGGAACCTTTCGAAGAACGCCATTTTTCACTGAGTTGAAACTTCTGGGCTATCAACACTGGAACTTTTGAAAATTGTGTATTTATTTGTATTGCAGAGATTAAAACGACGAAAAATTATTTTTGATTGCAGGGGTCAATTACAATAATTTTTAGTGAATAGACATACCCCCGAAATCCTACGCACTTTCGAGAAAAAAATTCGAGTATGTGCTGAAATATTTTGGCGAAATTAAAAAATTTCTAATCGTTCTGGAAAAATTATTTTTGATTGCAGGTGTCAATTACAATCATTTTTGGTGAATAGACATACCCCCGAAATCCTACGCACATTCGAGAAAAAAATTCGAGTAGGTGCTGAAATATTTTGGCGAAATTAAAAAATTTCCAATCATTCTGGAAAAATTATTTTTGATTGCAGGGGTCAATTACAATCATTTTTGGTGAATAGACATACCCTTGAAATCTTACGTACTTTCGAGATAAAAATTCTTTACCGAAAATGTACTGTGTGGCTGGAAATGTTTCTATAACTTGTTAACGAAGCCTCAATCAACAAATTAGTATCCTTGATTTTCGTCTTATTTTAGCCTCTAAATTTTTCCCACAAGTGGTCGAACACTCTGTATAAACGCTAATGGAAGATTACCTTGATACTCAAAATCCAATTTGACTGTTCACAAAATGCACGTAGATGATAATTAGTAGATTGAATAATAATTCTTACCTTGTTTGCTCTTAAACGAAACGTTTTCCTCGTCGAATGGCGTAACAAAGGATCGCATTAGTGTCGATAATTGTTTTAAAGGCGAAGATGCTCCGGAAGAACTCGTTCTCTCGAACATCCCCGCTCGATTTAATGGCTCCTTAGAAAACACTCAGCGTCCCCGCATTTCCGAATATCGTCGCGCCGAGACATTCGACCTCCGAATGAAGCTTTCGAAAGTTAACTCGCCGCTCCAACGGCACACACGCCCACACGCACGCGTGCACACGAACGTATCTTTTTCCTGTTCGTCATCAACGAGTGTTCTACAAGGAAATGCACTTCGTGCTTGGACTTTCGTACCTGTTCCCAAGGGACGACGAAAGCAACGACGACGACGACGACGCCTTTCCATCCGCAAGAGATCGTCCTACCTGACGATTTCTGTTTCCACCGACGTCCGGCGACCGTTATTGTCACGCATTTTATTGCCCTCTGAAATATATACGAGGTCTGGTAAAAATATACTTTTTTAGTTTTGTGTGTGTGTGTGTGTGTGTATCGTCATCGCAACGAACAGCTGACAGCACTGCAATTGTCATAATCTTTTGCGTAACTGACTGATTCACAAATTGTTTACATCTTGTTTAGTTTCCGAGTTATTGCTATTTGAGTGCAACGTGCTTACAAGAGCAACGATGCAACATTTTCGATGTGAAATTTTGCGTAAAACTGGAGAAAACATTCACGGAATCATTTACCAAATTTAAAAGTGGTCATCAATCAATTGAAGATGATCCTCGATCAGGAAGGCCTTCGAAATTTTATACAAAGTGTCCCAAAATTTTATCCTTAAATTTCACAAAATTGGAACAAGGTTTTCTACTGAGAAAAGTGAAGGAAAATAAAACTACTACGACGTTGAAGAATTCGTCTGGAAAAAATGTTTCGAACTAAATAGGACCCTATTTATTGTTGGAAAAAAATTCTAAAATAACAGAAGAATATCGATAACTGGCTGGTGGCGTTGAGAAATTCGTAGTACTAAACACCACCCTATTTATTGTTAGAGAAAAATTCTAAAATACCAGAAAAAAATCGAAAAATGATTGGCGACGTTGGAAAAATTCATGATACAATCCACCAACATAAAAGTAGACTTGAAATAGAGAAATAAATAATTGAGAACTTGAAAGTCCACTGTGTAACCTTCGATTATAAAAATGTACAGTTTCCTAATTGCAACAAAAACATGCAAGATTACTCGTCGATCCAAGGCGCGATTCAGCTCGACAAATGGCCTCGAGAAGATGCGAATAAAATCGAAAAAGGGAATCGTAACGGAACTCGCGATGTTTGGGCGCCGCGTCCGAAAAAGTTGGTCGAAATCGTGGATAAAAGTCGGTGGAATGGGCGGACGTCAGTCAGTGTCAGGGAAGAGTAAGCAACGGAACGACAGTTGGCCCAGGGAACGCGGAGACAAAACACCAGCAGCTTATCGTCCTATTTGCACATATAACGCGCTATTTCGTATCAGTCTTATCCGTGGGGGAGGGTGGCGCGGGATATGCAAATCTCGCTCGCAGCTTTCCGCCCGAAAATCCGCGCTTAAGTTCCGCGAACGCTCGGTGTTAACGGAAGTTTCTCAAACGAACTTCGTCCGCATCTCCATGAATTTTCGCCGCGACTCCAACGACGCCCGCGGATTTCTTTTCCCCCGTGAAAACACGCCGAATTATGCAACCGTCTACCCGTGAATTTCAACAATTAAACACTCCCCCCGTTCTCTCGGTTTCGCAGTTTCTCCGTAAGACCTGAAATAGCTGGGACCGTGTACGCGTACGGGCGTTCGGTTTTGGTTTGACTTAATGAAATTGAATTCTACGCGTTGAATTTGCGGATCTAAATTGAATCCTGGAAAACAGCCACTCGATTTCAGCACCAGCCCGATGCATTCCGCCTATCCTCTTACGAACTTATTCTTCTTATCTCGCGGCGAACCTCCGCCGTTTCTGCGTATAAACGGCTCCCTTCTTCGTCGCGCTACATCCGGTTCTTTCCCCCGAATTAGACCTACAGCCGTTCCGGCGCTCTCGTGAAAATCGTAGATTACAAACGTTCGTAACTATCGATAAGGAACTTGCACCTTCACTGTTACAAATTTTTATTTTAATATTGAAAATATCACGAGAGCGTTATTTCTTTTAATTGCAATATTTGTATTTATTAGTTTTGTCTATGACTAGGCAACGAACCAACAGAAATAACAGTAAATCAAAGTAGTGTAACTATTATGCACTTATGTTTTATGTATCATAAATCTTTGTGATAGATTATTTACCGAATAATTGAGATTAATTTTAGTTACGATAGACCTAAAAAAACTACCCCTAGTCTTATATTATCTGTGTACAAAAAATTCAGAAATACGAGACACTCCTAAAGCAATTAATCAAAAATCAAGCACGCGTATAAAAATATGTCAACTGGTTAACAGTAAATGAAAGTAGTATAATTATTATACACTTAAGTTTTATGTATCATATATCTTTGTGATAAATTATTTACCGAATAATTGAGATTAATATCTACGTGAAATTAATTTTAGTTACGATAGACCCAAAATACTACCCTCTAGTCTTATGTTATCTGTGCAAAAAAAAAATTCTGAAATACGAGACACTCTTAAAGCAATTAATCAAAAATCAAGCACGCGTATAAAAATATTTCAACTGGTTAACAGTAAATCAAAGTAGTATAACTATTATGCACTTAAGTTTCATGTATCATATATCTTTGTGACAGATTATTTACCGAATAATTGAGATTAATATTTACGTGAAATTAATTTTACTTACGATAGACCTAAAAAACTACTCTCTAGTCTTATGTTATCTGTGCAAAAAAAAAATTCTGAAATACGAGACACTCTTAAAGCAATTAATCAAAAATCAAGCACGCGTATAAAAATATGTCAACTGGTTAACAGTAAATCAAAGTAGTGTAATTATTATGCACTTAAGTTTCATGTATCATATATCTTTGTGACAGATTATTTACCGAATAATTGAGATTAATATTTACGTGAAATTAATTTTACTTACGATAGACCTAAAAAACTACTCTCTAGTCTTATGTTATCTGTGCAAAAAAAAAATTCTGAAATACGAGACACTCTTAAAGCAATTAATCAAAAATCAAGCACGCGTATAAAAATATTTCAACTGGTTAACAGTAAATCAAAGTAGTATAACTATTATGCACTTAAGTTTCATGTATCATATATCTTTGTGACAGATTATTTACCGAATAATTGAGATTAATATTTACGTGAAATTAATTTTAGTTACGATAGACCTAAAAAACTACTCTCTAGTCTTATGTTATCTGTGCAAAAAAAAAATTCTGAAATACGAGACACTCTTAAAGCAATTAATCAAAAATCAAGCACGCGTATAAAAATATTTCAACTGGTTAACAGTAAATCAAAGTAGTATAACTATTATGCACTTAAGTTTCATGTATCATATATCTTTGTGACAGATTATTTACCGAATAATTGAGATTAATATTTACGTGAAATTAATTTTACTTACGATAGACCTAAAAAACTACTCTCTAGTCTTATGTTATCTGTGCAAAAAAAAAATTCTGAAATACGAGACACTCTTAAAGCAATTAATCAAAAATCAAGCACGCGTATAAAAATATGTCAACTGGTTAACAGTAAATCAAAGTAGTGTAATTATTATGCACTTAAGTTTCATGTATCATATATCTTTGTGACAGATTATTTACCGAATAATTGAGATTAATATTTACGTGAAATTAATTTTACTTACGATAGACCTAAAAAACTACTCTCTAGTCTTATGTTATCTGTGCAAAAAAAAAATTCTGAAATACGAGACACTCTTAAAGCAATTAATCAAAAATCAAGCACGCGTATAAAAATATGTCAACTGGTTAACAGTAAATCAAAGTAGTGTAATTATTATGCACTTAAGTTTCATGTATCATATACAGGGTGTTCGGCCACCACTGGGGAAAATTTTAATGGGGGATTCTAGAGGCCGAAATAAGACGAAAATCAAGAATACCAATTTGTTGATGGAGGCTTCGTTAAAAAGTTATTAACAATTAAATTAAAAAATTTCAAATCGTTCTGGAAAAATTATTTTCGGTTGCGGGGGTCAATTACAATCATTTTTGATGAATACACATATCCCCGAATTCCTACCCACCTTCGAGAAAAAAATTCGGGTAGGTGGTGAAATTTCTCGGCGAAAAAAAAAAAATTTCAAATCATTCTAAAAAAATTATTTCCGATTGCAAGGGTCGATTGTAATCATTTTTGATGAATAAATATACCCCGGAAATCCTACCCAGTTTGGAGAAAAAAATTCGAGAAGGTGTGAAATTATTCAACAAAATTAAAAAATTTTAAATCGTACTAAAAAAATTATTTTTGATTGCAGGGACCAATTATAATAATTTTTGGTCAATAGACATACTCTCGAAATCCTAACCATTTTCGAGAAAAAAATTCCTTACCGAAAATATAATTTCAGGCCAAAAATGCTTCCCGTAAATTTCATGCGAATCTTTAAAACACCATAACTTCTGAACGGATAGGACAATTTTAATGTTTAAAAAGCCAAACGCCGCGTATTTTAGTGTAGAATATGTAGCAATTATAAAAATATTCGAAAGGTTGTTCCATGGCCCTATAATGTTAGAAAAATCCTATAAAAATGGTCCAATTTTCAAACAGCTATAACTCTTATAATAGTGAATATATTTCAATGAAACTTTTTCCTGAAGTAGAGCCCATAGGTGCCTACAAAAAAGTATTAAACAACTTTTCTGTAGGACGTCAAGCGAAATTATTAAAAATCAAAAACTAATTTTTAAGGAAAATCGACAGGGGGTAGGTGCCTAAATTTTTCGGCGAAATTGAAAAGTTTCAAATCGTTCTGGAAAAATTATTTTCGGTTGCGGGGGTCAATTATAATCATTTTCGGTGAATAGACATACTACCGAAATCTTACCCACTTTCGAGAAAAAAATTCAGTATTGGCGGAACTTTAAACGTTAATAACTTCTTAACGAAGCCACCATCAACAAATTGGTATTCTTGATTTTCGTCTTATTTTGGCCTCTAGAATCTCCCATTAAAATTTTTCCCAGGGGTGGCCGAACACCCTGTATCTTTGTGATAGATTATTTACCAAATAATTGAGATTAATATTTACGTGAAATTAATTTTAGTTACAATAGACCTATAAAACTACCCTCTAGTCTTATGTTATCTGTGCAAAAAAAAAATTCAGAAATACGAGACACTCTTAAGGCAATTAATCGAGAATCAATATCCCGTGAATCTATCGTCAAGCACGCGTGCAAAAATATTTGAACTGGTGGTCGAATGTTTCTCCATGAGAGTGTGTGTCCCCCGTATCGCGGAATTGCCCCGAAGAATAATAATCCGGAACGATTCGACGCTTCGCGAGGAGAAAAGGCTGAAATATGGAGAAGGTTAGCTGGTTATCGACGCGAGGGGTTAAACTGAATGCAGAAATAACGCCGGTATTTTCTCGAATATTTTCCATTCGCGCGTCGGACAACGAACGGGCAGCTTTCAATAAATAAACGGCCAGCGGGCGTGTAAGAGTTCGAAGTCCACGGGGTCCGGGGCGAATAAATCAGCGAATGGCAAATGAAAAGACCGTTAGAACGGTGGGTGGAGGGGGCGAGTTGACACACGGCTACGCGGATGTTGAAATATTCAGCGTGCTTTGAATTAGGCTGCCGGCGCGGAATCGACGCGGAATCACGTCAGGAAGATAATTTATCGCCGGACAGCAAACACCGATTTTGTTTCCCGGTCCGCGACGAGTTTCGACGAGTCCAGCTGTTGACACACAAGCGCGTTACCGGGGGCCGGGCAAACACGTTTTCGAGGATTAATAATTAAGGCGCGGAGGAGTTGGAAAATCCACCGATAAATCAACGAAGCCGTATGATCTTCCCAGCAACCGTGCGGAATGGAGTATCTATGCTATCGCTGGAAAATTGATAAAACTTCCTGGGCCAGCAGCGCGACCGCGTATACATAAATATTTTCTGTTGCATGAATGCTGATCACACACCGCGGTTTTTCAGGAAGCCTTACGCTACCCGATATTTCAATCGCTCGCATACGAAGTCCAAGCATTGTCGCGCGACTGTATCCGCGTCTGTCTTTCTCGCTTTTTCGTTCGCCCCATAGACGGTTTTTTTAGGGTTTCCTTCCGCTGGAAACTCCCTTCACAGGGTGGGAAACGTTCAGCGACTCTGATAAGACAATTTTCACCGGGTGGAAATTCGTTATCCTTCGTTAGTCGCGTACGTCTGACCCTTTTACGCGATTTCCATTAAGGGGGGGTTCTCGCGTAACGACTCTAAAAGTATTTATGAATTTTTCTTTTTGGAGAACGTATCGTTAATTTGGGTGGAATTCTTTTTATAGGCACAAGAAGACAGTTTTGAATTATGGAAAATAATTTTTAATATTAGAGTCTTAAACTCAGATTTAGAAAATGAAAAATTGAAAAATTTTGACGAATAATAGTCGATAATAAATGGGACGATTCGATGCGTTTCTTGGCAAAATTGTAGTCGCAGCCGTAACCGTGGCGAACCGTTGCAAGGTTCGCCCCTTCGCGCGTTAACCGCAAGCAACCGTAATCTTTCGGTGACCATAAGTACGACTAATTGCTCAGTAACCGCAGGGAGCGCTGATTTTTCTATAATAGCGATCCACTGCTAATTTTCTATAACCGCTAACGCGACTAATTTTCTCCAGCTACGACTGAAACGACCACAAACGTTACAGTTTCAGTCGCCACGAATCTCGAAATCTTCTGGATCAAAATAACATAATATAAAATTAAAATCATCGATGAATAATTTAGCGAATTATCACAGAAAGTAACCAGGGTTGGATATTTTTATAAAATTTTTATAGAATTACACTATCGTTGGATTCTATGGTAATCGATCCGTGTTGTTCGACGCTCAAAATTCATAGAATCTTGGAATTCTGGAGATTGCTTATGTTTTTGTAAAATACACAAGCAACGGTTCGTTTGAAATGAAAAATATTTCGAAACTTTTTAGAAAATATCAGAATTCTTATTTTTCTGAACCAATAGTATAATGATAAGTTTAATGAAAACAATGTTATAAAAGGTTGATGTAAAAGAAGATATAAATACGTGAAGAAAAAAATTGTTTATGTAGTTTCAAGCTGTAATACACAACACAATTTTGTGTTTTTTACTGTGCAATTAAATTTCAGTATTGCCAAGAAATTGTGTATTAACCAGCAAATACAAAAATAATGATGCGTCCGAATATTAATAGAACGTTTCATCGTAAACCTCCACTATATTAACAAAGTACAACAAAAAGGGCTCGACGCTTTTTACGCCCCTGGTATTAGTATAGTCGCTATTTGAGAGTTTCTCGTTATTAATAGGGTAAAAAGTACCCGCATTTTTCTCCTCCTCGTCGAAGAACGTTCTTTAATACAGATTATTACAGCGGCCTAACAAAGTCTCTTTAATTTGCATCTCGTTCCATGCTCTTCCTCCCTTCTCGTTAATTCTTTCTTTCCATCCATTTTCTTTCATATACTCTTTCACACCCTACTTCAGCTCACACTCGTTTTTCTCCGTTTTGTCGAACACTCTTCAGAAGAGTGAAAAGTGTCGTAACAAGGGTCAAGGAACTAAGATTTAGAATATAGTATTTTGCACAAAATAAAATATTACTTTCCTTCCTCGATAAAAATCTGAAATATTTACGTATTTACAATTTCGAAAGAATTTCAAATTGCATTGCAGTTTATTCTCCTCTTGTTTCGTATTGTATCGAAAACGTGTTGAGCAAAGCACAGAGATATAAATCAGGGGAACGCGTTTCGTGTTATATCGAAACCATGTTCTCGGAGTGCTGTGCTATATAGAAACCGTGTTGAACGAAACTTAGAAATAATACAAATCCGAGGGATGCGTTCCGCGTTATAACATACAAAGTCATACTAGACCGGAGATGCTGTGCTATAACATAAATTTACAAACATACAAGTAGAAAATAAATGTGTCTCGAGTATACATTCTTTAACGAGCTTAACAGACGAACCAAAGAACTTCAAAAATTTTGTATTATATTTATAATCATTCTTCCTTATGGAAACGCCAACGCACCAGCATGTGATTATCGCGACATAATCTATATTCGCTGCTCGTAATTTTCGCGACTTTGGACCTTCGATTTCCCAAGCTATTAACGGTGAGGGCAGGTTCACACTGTGAATGACATCCCTCATGCTCCTTTGACGTATATTCCAGGAGATACAACAAAATTGCAGAGGAAAATTTTGTACGGTTTAGTGACCTTTATTACGGTAAAACGACTGTTTGATACTTTAGCGCATAAAAGGTTTGAAGTAAGATCTAATGACTCGTAATTACAATTACAAATTTTTAAAACGTCTTACGATATCGAAATATAAAATGTATCAATGAATCTTAACCTTCTTAAAGGGACTTTCTTCAATGATCCATGGCTCACACAATTTTTACTATTTTTACTTGAAAAAAATACCGTGTATACTCAAGAGATTGAAAAATATATGCGTGGGATTCCAATGCAAAGTAGTCCACGGTTTTATTTAAAAAAAAAAATAACAAAATCCCAAAAATTGCACGTCGATGTACCCGTTTAAAAACTTTCCATTGATTCCAAAAGCCCAAATTGATTTCATTGCACATTTATGTACAATTTGTTCGTTCGTATCCAGCTTGTTTCTTCGAGACTAGTTCACAGATACGTTTCATGTTTCAATGCTTTTAGTTTTCGGTTTTGCGCGTTGGCTCCATGTTAATTTCCTGTCCAAACGGAGCCCCAGATATTTCACTGGTGTTGCTGGCTGTTGTTATACAGAGTGTTCGACCACCCCTGGGAAAAATTTGAATGGGAGACTCTAGAGGGCAAAATGAGACGAAAATCAAGAATATCAATCTCTTGACTGAGCCTTCGTTAAAAAGTTAAAATTAAATTAAAAAGTTTCAAATCGTTCTAAAAAAATTATGTTTGTTTGCGGAGATCAATTACAATCATTTTTGGTGAATAGACGTACCCCCTAAATCCTACGCACTTTCGAGAAAAAAATTCAGGAAGGTAGGCAAATTTTTCGGCGAAAAAAATTTTTTTTGAATCGTTTTAAAAAAATTATTTTTAGTTGCAGGGGTCGATTACAATCATTTTTGGTTAACAGACATACCCCCGAATTCCTACGCGTTTTCGAGAAAAAAATTCCTTTCCGAAAATGTAATGTCTGACCATACCATTGATATGTTTCACTGAAATTTCATGTGTATCTTTAAAACGTCATAAATCCTGAACGGATTGACGGATTTTAATGTTCAAAAAAGCAAACTACGCGTATTTTGACGGAAAATATGTATAAATCGCAAAAATATTCGAAAAGTTTGTCCTTGACCACGCAAAATGAAAAAAACCCCATAAAAATGGTCCAATTTTCAAACAGCCATAACTCCTATAATAGTGAATATATTTCAATGAAACTTTTTTCTGAAGTAGAGCTCATGGATACCTACAAAAAAGTATTAGACAACTTTTCCGTAGCGCGTCAAACAAAATTACTAAAAATGAAAAAGGAATTTTTAAGAAAAATCGACAGGGGGTAGGTGCCTAAATTTTTCGACGAAAAAAAAAAATTTCGAATCGTTCTAAAAAAATTATTTCTAAATTCTGAGGCCAAATACAACAATTTTTGGTGAATACACATACCCCCTAAATCCTACGCACTTTCGAGAAAAAAAATTCAGGAAGATAGTCAAATTTTTCGGCGAAAAAAAAAAATTTCAAATCGTTTTGGAAAAATTATTTTCAATTGCAGGTGTCTATTACAATCATTTTTGGTCAATGGACATACCCCCGAATTCCTACGCGTTTTCGAGAAAAAAATTCTTTACCAAAAAATATACTGTGTGGTCAGAAATGTTTCTATAACTTTTTAACGAAGCCTCAATCAACAAATTAGTATTCTTCACTTTCGTCTTATTTTGGCCTCTAGAATCTCCCATTAAAATTTTTCCCAGGGGTAGCCAAACACCCAGTATAGTTTCGAGTCGGTTTTTCGAATGGCGAAGATGATGTGTGCACATTTGGTATTTCGTATTTAACCCTATTAGCCCGGATAGCTGGGTCGATCCTGTGGTATTCGTTCCGCCCCGGTGCTTCGAGGGGATATCCGGCCACGGACTGCGATTAATCTTTCCTCCTTATTCGACGCGTATATCCTCCTTTCTTCGGGGGAAAAATATTCCGGGCGATGCCACTCGGCCGCCGTCGGTTAATTTATTTATATGGACCACCTAATATCGCGCTCGTGTATTCGACGGAGACCGAGGAACGGTCAAATAAATTTCCCTTACGCTTGGCGGAAAAAATACCCCCCCGAATGATTGAATACCCTTGCATTCAATTTATGTTTATTTTCCAAGCGGACGCCGTGGAAAGAAAACGGTCGTTAGAAACTGTTACGAAGCTATAAATTTAAAACCTAACAATTACTGCTACTTTTATGCGAGTTCTGAACACACAACCTTCGGAACTGATGAAATACTATGAAAAGAACTATGTTGCGTGCCCCGGGGGATTGGGAAAATTATGATCTATATTTTAAGAATAGTCAGTTTTATCGTTTCTGTCGGTTAAGCAAGTTTCATTGTTTGATAATTTTTTAGAAATAATTTTTAAGAAGCATGAAAATTTAGTTCGGTGGAGAAGATACAAAAATGTTATGAAGTTAAATAATATTCCAACTGAGGAATAAATTGTGGGAACGGGTTACTAATTAATTTTCGAATTGTTTGAATTCACGCTGAAATTTTTCGCGTGAAACTTTCTCGTCTTCCTGCCTTCGTTCGCCTTATTAGGAAGGGAGGAAACAGCATTTTCCATGGGGAATAAGGAGAAACGTCTCCGCCTTCGTGGCCGAATTTCCTGGCGAATGACACTGCCATTATTCATCGCGAAGTAAAAAGGACCACTTT
The DNA here is from genome assembly GCF_051014445.1 of Colletes latitarsis. Classification (NCBI taxonomy): domain Eukaryota; kingdom Metazoa; phylum Arthropoda; class Insecta; order Hymenoptera; family Colletidae; genus Colletes; species Colletes latitarsis. Next base: position 17,749,549 of record NC_135135.1, on the reverse strand, counting down.
GTTACTATCTTTTAATCCATTTCAACCTAATTATTAGTCGCCAACTGGATTCACCGGCTATTCACATCGGTTCCAAAATAGTTTAGAACCTTGGAATTAAAACGAGGACAGTCCTTTTCTCGAGGAAATGTGTCTGTTACTCTGAAACTTTTAAATTAGCTTTCGAGTCGCGATAACAGATATTTTCTGAAGTGACCCGGCGTCCATTGACAGGATTTTTGGAACGAGTTACTTCTGAAAGGTAAGAGGTTGAGTAACATATAAATAAAATAACGCAGAAATTAAATAAATCGATTATAGAAACCGAATAAATGAATTTTGTTGAAATTAAATAAGCCAGTGTTGCTTTATATCAATAAAAAAATACACAGCGATAAAATAAAACAAATTTGTTTTACAACATCGATACGTTGAAATAAAATAAATAAATTTTGTTTTATATAGTTCAATGATACATATAAATGAAATAAATGAACAGTGTTTTACAGCTTTGGCGATCAAAGTTTAAGAAAATTTGATAAAATATTCGAATGCTATGGAGCACACGGAACAAATGCTCCTATCGTGCTAATTGCGTGCGTATTTTAAAAAGGAGCCCGCAGACAATGGCGCTGAATTAATTATTTGTTTTCAACCGTTCTTCTTCGAGTGCTTACTTCCAAATAAGGCAAACTCAGCGGTGCGAATTAGTTTCGCTAGGATTAATCGTGTCCGAGGTTAAGGTAACCGCAGGATTCCAGACTACCCGCTGAAACGTATCCGTCTCTCGAAATCCGTCGCTGGAATATTAGACAATGTACTCCCCCGCACTGAAGGGGGAGGAAAAAATAATAATTTCGACTAATTACGAAAACCATTCCGAGTTTTGTCCGCTTCAGGAACGGCGATTTGTCGAAATTTGTACAAACTTGTCCGTTCTATCGTTTACACAATCATATTAAAATTACCATATTTAAAAGTTTTGTGAAACATTCTATCAGCATGTCGAAAATATGTTGTAGAACTTCTAAACATTATCAGCAATCTACGTCGAACGTGATCAATTTTACTTACACGAAGATACAAGGTGTACAAGAATTTTTTCTCCCCCAATTCCACCCCATTCGCGAAAATAATTAAGTCGAGTTAGGTGATCCAGAATATCACAATTAATCATAACAGAACCGTCAAGGCGACGAGTTTTAATAGAAATCTGTGGAATCAATTTGGCGTTAAACATACCGCAGAAACAGCGTACGAGGGGAATAATTTAGCGAGCGTCGATTAAAAAATGGCACAAACCGTCCAATAATGTCAACCGCGCGCAAATATTATTTATAACGTCGGAGGCTGCAACCAAAAACGTTTCATAACAAATTTATCGCCCACCTCGACATTAATTAGAGTCGCTCATTTCGAGCGTGCCTCTTTATTAATAATACGGGCTTCGTTCTTCCAGCATCAATTATTATGAGTAAATTACATCGCACCGAAAAATACGACGCGGTCCAGGCACCTACGCGCTACGGCGTTGACGTTTCGAAAACATTCGAAATCCATTATCGAGATATATTAAATAATTTTCGAATCAACGTCTCAACGTCCCTCGAGACACTGTATTTTGCGGAAGAGATCCGCCCAACGGGAGGCGGCGGTGTTAAAAGGGACCCACGCCTAATTAAAAAAATATATATACATACAACACAGGCGAAAATACGACGGCGAGGCTCGTTACGGCGTGGCAGAATTCTTTTCTCGATTCATCGTTTTTCTATTGAACGAAACGATGCGAACCCCCTTGTTAGCAACAACCCTCTCCGCGACACCCAAGTCCGTCACTTCCATCTATTCATCCATCCATCCGTCCATTCTTTCGAACGGCTTCAACGCGGAGTCCCTGTGAGCGACAAGCTGATAATTACTCGTCCCGAGCGAGCGAGAGCGCGAAAACGACCGACCGAAATCTCATTTTCATACGATTGGCCATATTTTTGGCCCCACAACGGATAACGAACGAAAGTTTATCCGAATCAACGGTTCTCAACGTCTGCTATGTTTTCGACACACAAAAGAGAAAGTACTGTAAATCACAGGTGAACTGTTTATTCGCAATTATTTTACAGTTATTTATTAAAATATAAATAGCACAATAAAGAAAAGAAAAGGAAACGGCTGTCGATGCAAAGTGTCGCATTAAACGAAGGCAAAGAGCGCCACTCGAAAAAAAAAAAAAAAAAGAAAAGCAAACGGATGTTGTGTTCGAAAGCGACTCGAAATCTCGAGATTCCCCTCGAAGCCATCTGATTATTTAGAACGTTTCGTTTAATTACCCCGTCCCGGGGCTCGTAATTGCTCGAGAAAACCAGAGACGAGCGAAAGTGGGCGGGGCAAACGATCCGATTGTTCCAGAATCTTAAGTCCGTGGCGCGCGCATAGCGAGATCGCGATCCATTTGCTCGGATAAAGCGATTCCGATTCACCTCCGCCATCGAAGATCTCGAACGACCGGAACGGTCCCCGCATAGTTGCAAAAGAATTTTCGAACCGAGGCGGAACTGTTTTCGTTCCACCTCCGTCGGTGCTCTTGGAGAGTTCGCAATTTTCGATGGAATTTAGCTAGACGCCGGAAGTGGATCGACCGCGCAACGATACCGTGAAAGTTTCGGACAGGCACGAGGCGTCGCGACGCGTTCGACGCGCCGACGATTCATTTATCACCGGCAGGGTAAACGTAACAGTGGCTAAAACAATACGCGTTTCGGTTGAATGTTTTCGAAATTTTTATTATCGCGATTTGTTCTTCTCAAAGTACTCGTCAACTTTTATTCCAAACATTTTTTTGTAAGATCAGTGTAAATGCATCACAAATCGGCGTGATATTTTGTGAAACGTCATAAATCACAAAATAAACATAGAAGACAGAATAAATAATAATAGTTAGTATAGTCATTGGATAGAGGATAGAATGCCCTTTAAAATGAGCGCTCGTACGAGTCGATAGCTTTATTAGTTCCGGAGATATAGCAATTTTAGTTTCGAGTCCATCGCGTGAGTCCGAAGGGTCTGTTTACGTTTGTTTACGTCGCGAGATGAATGAACTCACGTGACCGTAGTAAATAGTAAACGTGACGTCACTCGGTCACTCGGTCAGTGGGTCAACGTGTGACAAGGAGATCCGACGCGTCAGACGAAGACAGAGATAGTCGAATTAGAAAAATTACCTTTTACATAAATTACGATATCTCGAAAACGGAAAGTCGGATCGACAAAATCCAAAAGCCATTTTAAAGGGGAGGCTTTGCTGCTTCTAACAGTGGCTCAATAATGGAGAAAACACTAGTAGTTTCGGAACGGCAAGCATCTAAAGTTTTAGTATTTTTAATACGCGTTAATGGGCTTTTATAAGACTGAGAGCGGAATTTAAAAAATTACACTTTCATATAAATTGCGATATCTCGAAAACGGAAAGTCGGATCGACAAAATGGAGGCTTTGCTGTTTCTAACAATGGCTCAATTATAAGTAAAGTACTAGTAGTTTCAGAACTGTACGCGTCTAAAGTTTCAGTATTAATACGCGAAAATTGTCCTCGTTGAATTCATGCACCTCTAAAGTGTGCAATTCATCACTGTTTTAGCGAACTGTTCAAACTGTCATTCGTTAAAAATTAATGTAACTCGATATTCTAATTTACCGTATTTTCATTCGCGTTCGGCGACACGAAAACGATTTACGAGCGAATCGACTTTCTCCCCCAAGCATTCCTGCAGTAGGAATATTTGTAAAATTAATTTAAAATTGTCGAATTACGGCACGAATGGTCCCGAGTGAAACAGTTCGAAACGGTTTGTCCATCAGAGTGAACCATGCTACGTTCGAACGTTACAGGCATTACATGTCCTCGAATAAAACGATAATTGTTATTCACACTCACCAAGAAGCCGTTATTAATAATTGTTACGCATTCATTTGTATAATTTCCATGCGAATTGCTAACATTTCGGTACATTCAGCATGTAATTAAGGAAGTTTATTACATGGAACAAAATTAATCCCTCGAAATCTCCTGTATCTGATCAATTTTCCACTCAGGTTTTTCAAGCTTTTTCAACCAGATGCACCGTTCGAATTATACGAAATACGTTATGCAATCATGTTAATAAACCATTTTCAAAACTTCAAAAGCCCGCGTTTGCATTTATATTTTCGAGTAACACGTTAATTCGTTCGTGGCGATAAGTAAGTTCAGTATTCTGAATGAAGTAACCTATCTAACATACTTGATACCTCATTCTCTTGTTAGAAGATTACAAGAACTAGCTGTAGAATTTTTCGAAAGGAAACAAAATCAATGAAAAAACATTACAAAAAAAAATCACCTTCGGAACAATTCACCATTAATTCGAACCATCGTTCCCAAACTAGGTCACTGCTCTCACAAAACGAAAATCTGAAATCGTTCCCCAAAAAGAACTCGTGGGAAATATAACAGAAAGGTTGGCGTGAAATTAATGGCGAAGTACTAGAATAACAATGGTCTTCAGAATTCCACCATTAATTCGATCGTTTCCAAACGAGTCTCATCCTCGAAACTCAAAATATAAAATTGTACGCCACCATCGCGTCTCCTTTCGTGCATCGATTACCGTGACACCAAGTGCACACGTTCGTACTCGACTGAATCGCGGTATAATTAATTCGAGCGTGCCCGGAATCTGTAATTTTCTTATTTGAAGCAATGAAATTATTTGTTCGCCGTCGACTTTCGAGCCCGCGAGCAAAGACACGAGCGTCGCTCATTTGACGGCATTCGTCCGCAAAGGGTTAATTAATGTAGCCACGTGTACGCGACACTTCCGGGAACCGTAATGCAGCTCGTCGAAACGCGAGACATTTTATACTTGCCAGGCGAAGGGAAATGTGCCGTCTGCACGGACTCTGGGAAACATTTCGCGCGGTTAACGAAGTGTCGGCGCGAAGAACCGGCTGAAAACGGGTTACCTAGACGTTCCTGGGGAGGGGTTAAAGTGCAGGGAAAGAGTAGTTGGGTAGCCCGAAAAGTGCGCCGGCTCGTTATCGCGGGAAACGGGCCGTACTTGTTCGTTTAGGCTCGCGAGAAGATCAACGACGCCTGTCCAACGAGACCGTGCGCCCCGTAATTTCCAAACGGTCGATTGCAATTAAATAAAATCGCGTTCAATTATTTTCTTCGTCTTCGTGCCACGATGCATTTTTAACGGCACGATGCTCGGTCTCCGTTTCTTATCCGTCATAGTCATTGTTGAGCATGCTATTCGCTAATTTGTCCGCGCATTCCCGGGGCAACGATCGCTGTATTACCTGCATTTGTCGAATTAATTGTTTTAAACTCCACACGGTCTTCAAAAGGAACGTACACTTGGCAGTGAACCGAATGAAAAGGCAGGAAAGTGAAATGAAAAGAAATACTTGAATCACTCGACTTCCAAAGAATAAGATTGTCAAAGGGTGCGATTTTAAATTTCAGCTAGAAATTCTATTCTAAGTTGGATAAAATTTCCTCGATAAATTGAAAATAATTTGTATAAACACGTCGTTTTGGCCCAAAAATCGCGTTGTTAATAATATTCGATGCAAGGTTCTTCACGCGTCCCCATTTGATCGACCATCCCCATCGAAAATTGGACCCGCTGCTGAAATTTTACTGTAATATCTTCTTCGTGCGTCGAAGAAGATATTACATACCTGGAAACATTACCGGGCAACGTACGCGAACATTAATCTTTCTTTTATCGTCGGTCGGAGGGAAACTGAGATGTAAATGAAGATGAAACCGGTAAGAGTGAACCGGATGGAGACGAAGGAGGAAACGAAAGACGAATGTGTGACGGTATGGACACTGGGGGCACGGGATTAAAACATCCAGGTGAAATTTAACGGATAAAATAGGGATAAGAATGGGTGAGAAAAAATAAAAATAATTTATCTGGTAGCCGGAAGTCGGGAAATCCGTTATTCGACGAACTCCATCGATAAATACAAATCACACGACCCGTTTAACTGTCGCTATGGAGCTGTTTAGTTTCGGGATGAAGTGATTTCGGTCCGCGCAGTGTTAATCTTTTAATTGCCAAATTTTTCGAGCAGTATTTTTCCGAGTAGCGTTGTTTTATATACCGGAGGAGAAATGTTACTGTACCCGGCGCGATCCATCGCTCGACACGGGTCGTTCAGAAATACATATACGCATAATCGTGCTTTTGTATCCACTTTATCCGGGCACGCGAGTATTTAAGGCGTTAAAAATGGGATTCTAGAATTTAGGGTCGCGAATAACTCACTAAAACGAACCAAAAGCTACTTAGTCAACGGTGGTCCGCAAACCGTGTACGTATGTCGTAGTGGAAAGGATTTTCTGTTTCAGTAGTTCATGTGAAATGAGGATTCATGTATCCATAACTCGAGGCTGTAATACTCTATCCAACAACAAGGATATTTTCCTCCGTTTCGCTCTTAACGGAAACAAATCGCAAGAATTATAATTAATAACATTACTATTCCTCTGAATATATTTAAAGGGACTCATCAGAATGTTTAAAAAGTAACTGAAGTAGTTAATTCCTATTTTCATTACAAATAAAATTTGCTCGGGGTCTGTTTGAAAGGCGCGTTTAGAAACCGTACGTGATTAAATTATAATCTTTTTAAATATCGAGGGAACGATCTTCCGGGAGTGTAAATAACTCCAAAGCGATCATTCGCGAGCAGACAAAATCCTCGAGCGCCGATGAGCGAGAAACAAAGCCGAGTTTTCGTTTTTCGTGCCATTCGGGCGAACTCGTACTCGACTGACGTTATTCAGGCACGCACTTAACCGAGGTTATTCAGACGTTTCGTTTGAATTTACCACGATGGATCCGGCGGTATACCAAAAACCGCTTTATAGCACAGTTCGCGGCCGGATCCAAGAGCGCTTATACTACTTGGAGCCGGGGCTTCAATGAAATTGTACACTTTTATAAATAAGAAGCTATTTAGCAAACTTTCGACAACCAAACTCATTCTGCTTCCGCTTTAAGTCGACTCTCAACGTTAACGATGTAACTCTGTTACAAGAATTCGATTTTAACAGGCATTTTTAAGTAAGATATAAACAATTTCAATACAGTAATATATTTCAGGAATTCTAACTGTTATAACCATAATAAAAACAAATTATAGGATATGTTTTCAGGGTAAATAACGATTACAAGTGACTGAAGTTTCGTTTTCCCTGACGATAGCTATCAGTGACGAGGGAAATTTATTTCAATAGTTTATTATAATTATATTAAGAATATTTCGTGACGCATAGACAAGAACATTATCCGTGAATTTCGCCGCGATACAGCCGACCGTAAACTTTTTGCAACGTGTTTCATCCCCAGCAAATTCCTCTAAAACGTCGAGTGGGTCGAATAGGTTCGTCGGTAAAGTGTACATTCGGTGATTGAAAATGCCGCTTGCTCGATGATGCGATTTGAGGGAGATAAAGTGCCGTGGCTGTCTTGAATTATGCTAAACCGAACGAGCGGAACGATTCCAGTCACGAACAGTATGCGTTCGCGGTTCTCAGACACCGGGAGTAGAACGCTGGCGAGTAGTCCCTCGCTGTGAAAATTGAGTTTACGCGAAACTTACTTGGAGTTTCAAGGGATTTCTGGGCATCCAGAGGGAGGAGGGGGTTGGTTACAGGGAACAGGGGCGGTCGTGTGCAGCCAGTGGCTGTCCGAGAAGGAAGGGTAGCGACGCAAAGTTTCGCGCACAGAGCTGCAACCGCCTGGTTTATTTCTATCCCGAAAAGCCGTCCTCACGCTCTTATCCGATTCGATTCTTATCCGAACTGTTTTTCGTTCGCTGACGGAAACGGGATCGATCGGGGACGGACCGGTAATTCCATTACAACCCGAGAACTTCGCGAAACACGATCGTTCACGGTCGATCAACGTGATCTTGCTTATTGTCCAGGACCTTCGATCCTCAACGGAAACTCTTTCACTCCTACCTCGAAACGCAAACTGTCTCAACATTCGCACAACCCTCTCCAAAATCTATTTTTTCAGCATTCGTGACCACTGACGATTTAAACTGTTTTACGTGTCTGTAAGAAAAATGAGATTTGGTTCAGGATAGTGGTGGGACGTGGACGTTCTACAATTCTGTATTTCTGTATCCTGACAGAAAACCAGGGTCGTGGGGGCACTCTTGCCCTTTCCTTTACCAAGTACCCTGACCGATCCTCCTTTAAGAGGAAACGCGCCAAGAAGAAACACGTCTCTTATTACTAAAAACAATTGACGTTAGGTCAGAGGAAAATGGCGCTTAACGCGACGAAATCCCACGGGAATCTCGTTCCATCGGGCCGAAAACGTTTCCACGAAGCGATTCGCGAGTTCTGTCGTTCGCGACTCCAACGCGGAAACGGTCTCCCAGTAAAGATAACAACAGTAATGATCCCCAGGATGAACGGCCGTGAGATAAAAATCTCCCAGCGTCGCGAGGGGGTGGACCGTTTTCCGGGACCTTTGTGTATCGCCGCGAAACGGCACGGAGTGGAAATAAAGTTTGTTAGCCCGTTATCGCTTCATCCGCGTTCGCCGGGTCGGTCAGGGTATCGTTATTTCCGTGGCCTGGCGGAATGAATCGTCGGTCCGCGTTTCGTAGTAACCTTTAATCGCCAGGTTTACACAGGCAACTTCCGGCCCGGGTTTAGCGCGGCCGATAACGCGGGTTCCGCAACGGCGTCAGGTTACGGGTACCAAAAACGCCCTGCGGCTTGTAGAGAGCGCGCGGGAAACATAACCGTATCGTTATGCGTTACGGGTATATTGTGACGTAGTTGCATTATAGGCGCTGTAATTGCAAATTTCGCTCGATTACGACCATCAGCGACGCGCGTACGTGCCTGAATTTGCGATTGGATTGTCGGGATTTGCTTTTATTCGCGGCTCGGGCCGTTGTCAGCGTTCGTGTTGTATCTCCAAAGTAGGGGGTGTATGCCTGGGCCGCGATGCGCGGATAATCGAGGTATCTTTCGCGCTGCCACGGCCGACGACGCGACGTGCGTCGAAAACCAATATCGCGTCTCCGCCGCGATTAATCACCTCCCACACGCACAGGTTGCCACGGATCTTTGCAAAGCCCTGCCATTTCGATGCCACCCAGCATCCTGCGTTCTGATGTAATCACTCGTGCATGCTGATTCTGCAAACCGCGACGAGGCGCGATGCATGGCTAGCGTTCGCCAAAATATGCACGGTTAACTTTCAGCGGCCAGTCCCTCCCTCCGGTCCACTCGGCGTTTTGAAAAGGAGACGGGGTACCGAGAATAGGAAGATAATAATTAACAAAAATTATTAGTCTTGGTCGGTGAAATAGTTAGTGGAACAAAAATAAAACATACAGTTCAAATACTTTTTAAACTGAAGTTTGTCTTTATTTGAAACACTTGGAAGGGCACGTCCGTTCAGTTTGGAAGAAACTGCCAGATAGAAGAAAGTTCAGTGATGAAAAATCTACGGCAATAAAGCAGTAGCAAGTGGTAATCGTTATACACTGTCAGAAACATAAGCGGTGGTTATCAGTGGTCAGCAGTGACCAGCAGAGGCCAACAGAAGCTCGAAATATCTCTTCATCCAAGCCTAATTCCTGTCGTCCTTAACGAGTCTCATCCAAAACGCGTACTGCCTTCCCCCCTCCCGGACGAAAAGATCGCCCCCTGAAAATCCCCGGTTTACTTTCCTCGGGAATCCACTGTAACCAGAATTCCTGGCTCCCGGATACCGCGTCCCTCTCCTCCCACGAAGAAAAATTTCTCACCCTTCTCTCGGAATCGGCGGTGTTTGCGGTTCTATTAGCGACCCTTGGGCCTTCCCTTCGCCCTCCGTGACGAACGAAGATTGCGGGGAACGCCGTGACGACTCCTGGAGGAGGGCTCTGCCTTGCTCCAGGAGTCCCGGGTACCTTCGAACCGCCGGTTCCAGCACGTCTCGCGAATTCGCAGAGCCGGGCGCGGAAAAGGAGGGCAGAGGTTGAAGTCGCGTCTACTGTAGCAAAATACCGTATGCATTATGCATGGAGGCAACTCGGTGCTCGTGCCAAGTGTGTCCTCGTGACTGCGTGGCGACTGCATGTAATTTAATTTAACAGCATCGTAAGAAACCCCACCTACCACCGGGGGCTCGAGGCTCGTTTGTTTCCGGCACACGCGTCCCTTCCGTCGGCTGGTCGCGATATTTCGATCCACCGAACACCGTCGCTCGCCACCTTTATCGTCGCCTCCCCGGTCAACCTTGGGGGGCCACGCTCGAATGGAACTGTTGTTTCGAAGGCCTTGAATACTCAAGCGGAAGGACTTGTGTTTTGATTCGGTGATTCGACGACGAGACTCGTTCGTGTAACAGGTAATTGTTCGAGGGTGCGAGATCGTCGGAGAAACGTGTTCACATCTGGACCAGACCCCTCTAATCGTCTACAAGAAACTTTATTGTAGACTACAATTAAGCTGCGCTTAAATTCTGCTTATATTTTGCGGTATTTTTTTAAAGTTATATTCCCTGTGATTGGTTCTGTCATAATTTTGTCCCTCATTTTTTATATTTGCGGAAATTATAGATTTTTATTTCCTTAGACCGTTTCCGGTGAATATGTAATTCGCCATCGAATTATTTGTACATCGTTAATACGCAAATTAAAATCGAAATTGAAATATTATTGTACTCGTTTTCCAGGGAAGGGCTCGAAAAATCTTTGAAAATACCTCCCAGTTGAATAACAGATTCATGAATCTATCATCCCTCATCGATCAGTCAGACCACCCGGAAGCAATCACGTTTCCAGTAGTTAGACAATTAACTAATCAGCTTATGTTGCGTACGGTGGAAATAGATATGGGATTGGAAACTGAATCATGTACCATTGATTTCACTTCGTTTCAAATTAATTCAAATTACTTTTTTTGGCGTAAAGCAGCACGGAAATAAAAATCTTGAAACACAGCATTAAGTGCTAAACTTTAAACAGGTATAAATGTAGCACAAAACTAAGTCTGAGCGTACCATTTATTTCATAACATTTTCGAAGACAGTAAAGTTATTTGAAACTTCACAAATACTACGTTCGTTCAAAATATTGAACAAAAAATCGCGAGTTTGAAGGAATTTAAAAAAAAAAATAGACAGGGGAAGTAGTACCTAATTTTTCGGCGAAAATGAAAATTTCAAGTTGTTCTCAAAAAACTATTTTCGGCTCTGGGGGTTGATTACATTCATTTTTTGTGAAGAGACATACCCTCGAATTCCTACGCGTTTTCGAGAAAAAAATTCAGGAAGGTCGACAAATTTTTCAAAAATATCAAATTGTGTTAAAAAAATTATTTTCAGTTGTAGGGGTCAATTATAATCATTTTTGGTGAAGAGACATACCCCCGAATTCCTACGCACTTTCGAGCAAAAAATTCATTACCGAAAATATAATGTCTGACCATATATTGGTTTGTTTCCCTGAAATTTCATGCGAATCTTCAAAATGTCATAACTCCTGAACGGATTGGAGGATTTTAATGTTTCAAACGGCAAAGAACGCGTATTTTGGTGAAGAATATTTAACAATTCTAAAATTCTTACCACGAAAATGATAATGGGGCTCTAAAGCTCCAGAAAAATGGGTCGAAAAAATGCATTGGATGTCTACTCATATACCTCGTCTGTCGGTGCATCGAAGGTCGATAATTATGGCGATCCCCCGTCAGGATTATTAGTATAAAAGTAACACGCGAGTCAACTGGTCGAGGGCTCTCTCGGGTTAATGGACGCGGGGCGCCATTTTTCTTCGTATCGAATGCCCGGAGCGCGGCCAGCCGTTTCCTATTCTGGCATCGGGGGCCATTGTTCGCCAAGTGCCGTGTCGTTTCCACGATCTTTAATTTTCATCGCTTACAATAAGCACTCGGAAACCAGTTTAACGGCTGACTTACTTGTCAGTTCGAGCGGCCCGTGTTTTAATTACTGCCGCGTCGTGAAATTTTCTTTGGGAACGAACGACCCGGGAGAGAACTTCTTTGTGCCCCGCAGCCCGAAGGCGCGTTGTTCTTTGTACTGGATTCAATTACGATTCATTATTTGATCGGGCGACTTTGTTTCGGTCGTTCTTTCAGTTCACCGTTGCATATAGAATCGTCGTTATTCCGGTTCAGCGACAGCGGATAATTGTTTTTACGGAAAAATTGTCTGGGGTATGTATTAAACGCGCAAAAAGATGGCGGGCTTCGAACTTAATCTAATTTTTCGAAGCTGAATTTGAGAACAACACATTTTTGGCAAAAATGTTAAATTTACAATAATATTTAATAAAACAAAAATTCAGTATTTCATTTGTTTCATAAAATCGTAGGTTTTTCTTATTTCCTAGTATTCAATTAATTTCTGAAAATAAATAGTCCGTACTTTAATTTTTACATACAGACATTAATTTATGAAGATGCATTTAGGATGCATTTTTTTTATAAATGAGAACGAATTGCACACCGTAGACATTATACGTGTTTTATGTAATAATGGCATAAATATTTATCGAAAGCTTTGAATCTTCGATGCTTGGAAATAGGTTAGGTACACAGACTACAAAATGGGCGACAGTAATAGCGTACAATGTCGTTTCAATGAGCAAATACTGTCATGACGGTAATTCCAAAATGTTCCAGTCACTTCCGTCGAAAATATTGAATAAAGAAACTAATAAATTCGTTGTGTTACGATTGCAATTATCTTCTACAACGCTGTAACATTTCTTTATCGCTCTTCTACCCAACTTAAAATTTTGTTATTAGTAGATTTCTTTTGTTTGTAATTTTACGAGGTGCATTCAGTATTTTAGACAAAATAATTTATAGCGATTTATCTTACGAACTAAACGAAACTTTGATATAGCTTTTTATTAACGAAATTAGAAGCAGGAAGTGACGCAAGGTGACGGTAGACCGGGGTTGAAGAATATAAGGTTATACGGGGTGAGCCATATAAAGTATCAGGAAACTTTCTTCGATAAACGTTATGAATCGTGTCAAAATTCTTTTACGATAGTTTGAAAGTTCTCTGGGACCTTTTATGTGATGCATGAGCAAACCGCTCGCAGGCACACTAACGAGTCGGGACATTTTTAAATGGAATGGCACATAAATTTTAACACTCCCAAATAGTTCTGGTCGATGCATTCTTTTGTAACATTATTTTCTTCTCTCACGATTTTTGCAATATTTATCAAAGCGTCTGTCACGATCCATTTTAGAAGTATAATATTCCCCCGGTTGCACAGGACAATCTTTCTCGTGAAAATAAGTAGAACCGGAGGAAAGGAACGGTGCTCGGAACGATCGAATCTGCGAGCTAGCAGTGGAAACGGCTGGCTACGTTTCAACTCCACTAATGATCTTCATTTACGCGACTGAAATCGAATTGACACACATCGCATTGTCGGTCCCTGTTGCGCGTCGGAAATGCGTAGAGATTCTCTCAGTGAATACGACGCATTTACTTGGTGGAAGATTACACAGAGTCGCGTCATTGGCACAACCGGGACCAAGAGAATTGCTAATCGCCGTCATCTGACGGCGCTAAATAATTTCTCTACCAGTCGTCTATGTGCCTTCCGCTTCCTAAACGACCCGGAGGCCTCGCGAATCGACACGTCGGTACACACCTGCCGCCTGATTAATTGTGTACGTTTGTGGGAAAACAATCCCTCGAAATGGCGGACGCGGAACGCTAACGAATTTCATTTAGAATTATGCAACCGACCCATCCAATCTTCGATAGCTCCACAGAGGCGCTCCTCGACGTCCGCAGTTTAGAGCAGCCTTCTCAATTGATATCTAAATCACCAACAAGTATTCGATCTCGTTTATTTACTGATAATTTGAATTATATCAAATTTCATTTTCACAAGAATTATGCATTCGAATGTTCAATAGCTCCAGAGAGTCGTTAATTTAGAGCAGCTTTGTCAAGTAGTGTCTAAGTCATCAAGTATTCGATCTCGTTTATTTACTGTTTATTTGAATTATATCAAATTTCACTTTTACGAGAATTATGAGAGAGACGTTCCTCAGCGTCGTCGATATAAACCAGCCTTCTCAATTAATATCTAAGTTACCAACAAGTATTCGATCTCGTTTATTTACTGATAATTTGAATTATATCAAATTCCATTTTTACGAGAATTATGCATTCGAATGTTCGATGGCTCCAGAGAGTCGTTAATTTAGAGCAGCTTTGTCAAGTAGTGTCTAAGTCATCAAGTATTCGATCTCGTTTATTTACTGTTTATTTGAATTATATCAAATTTCACTTTTACGAGAATTATGAGAGAGATGTTCCTCAGCGTCGTCGATATAAACCAGCCTTCTCAATTAATATCTAAGTTACCAACAAGTATTCGATCTCGTTTATTTACTGTTTATTTGAATTATATCAAATTTCATTTTTACGAGAATTATGCATTCGAATGTTCGATGGCTCCAGAGAGTCGTTAATTTAGAGCAGCTTTGTCAAGTAATGTCTAAGTCATCAAGTATTCGATCTCGTTTATTTACTGTTTATTTGAATTATATCAAATTTCATTTTTACGAGAATTATGCATTCGAATGTTCGATGGCTCCAGAGAGTCGTTAATTTAGAGCAGCTTTGTCAAGTAGTGTCTAAGTCATCAAGTATTCGATCTCGTTTATTTACTGTTTATTTGAATTATATCAAATTTCACTTTTACGAGAATTATGAGAGAGATGTTCCTCAGCGTCGTCGATATAAACCAGCCTTCTCAATTAATATCTAAGTTACCAACAAGTATTCGATCTCGTTTATTTACTGTTTATTTGAATTATATCAAATTTCATTTTTACGAGAATTATGCATTCGAATGTTCGATAGCTCCAGAGAGTCGTTAATTTAAAGCAGCTTTGTCAATTAATATCCAAGTCACCAATAAGTGCTCGATCTTGTTTACCTGTCATTTACTTGAATTATACCAAATTTTATTTTTACCTGTCCGCAAGTTCTCGTCAGTCGTATCTAACTCGCGGTTAGAATAAGGAAAGGAGGCAACGACGGAGACCGACGCCGACAACAACGATCCGTCACGGCGTCCAACTTGTATTACGTACACCGTGTTTCGTGGCTTTCCGGGCATGATTAAGGTTTCTCGCGAGAGGAAGCAGAGTGGGGGTACCAGCCGCGGCGAAGTATAAGAGCGAAAAGAAAAGACCGTCTACGAGTCTCTTCATCCGGCAGAGTGGAGGAAGAAGAGACGAAGAAAAAAACGCGCGAAGCGACTGTAAATCGTTGTATCCAAGGCGGCGCGCGGACTCTTAATAAAAGAAAAATCGCTAGACTTCCCTTTTCTGAAGCTTTCAGGGCAGCCCGGGTAGCGCGCCGTTGCGTGGAACGCTATGGTCTGACGTGCACGAAACGCCGTGGCGTGCGAGGGTTATGCGAAAAATGAGTTTGAAAAGGCGGCAGCTATGCTAAGAGAAACTCCGCGTCAAGTGTTGCCTTCTTCTTTTGCTCGCTGTCCCCCCATCACCCTCCTCCCGCTCTTCATATGCCCCGGAATTTCTCTCTTCTTCGGTCTGATATACCTCTATGTTTCTCTCAGCCTTTTTCGGACCACGTACTCCCACTTTAACGCCTCAAAGATTTGGATTTTGCCTTCTTTGTCCTCCCTGTTCATGCTCCACCTTTGCCCAGAATTTCTCTTCTTTGACGTATATATTCTGACCCCCTACTCCGGCTACAACACCTCGGAGACTCGTGGATGCTTTCTTTCTTGGTTATCTTTTTCTTAATTTGCTCAGAATTTCTCTTCTTTGGTCTAATATCTCTTGTCCCTGGAACTAGCTGGTATACTTAGCGACACGAATGTTTCAAAAATGGTAGATTCGAATCTTAAAATGCAGAGTAGTGTATATATAGGAATCGATCGAGTACTTGCGAGAGAGAAAGGTTCAGCGTAGCCGTCTGGTGGCGAGTACAGGAACGATTGATCGACGTAAGTCTATTTGAAGGTGAAAAGAGAAATTTTAAAGGAATTTATGTCTGTATATTTCAACCACAAATTCCTTATACGAATGGAATTGTCTATTTACACCACCCCGAAATATTAAAAACTGTCTGTCACGTTGGAAAACACTGGTCTGCGCTCACCTCCGAGTCCGTCGATCTTTTTGCTGGGGTTTTTTCTTCCCCGGTGGTGGCCGTTTCGTTCATCCCTTCGTTGTCATTTCGCCCTCCCCAAGCAGTGCAAGGGAAACTTTTCCCTTGTACTCCGACGCTCCTCCTCCCCCGTTAACTCCGCGGACTTCTTTTTTCCGCCGTCTCCCGTTCTTGCACCCTTATTTTCATTTTCCCTCGTCGACCAAGTTCCGAACACTCCCGGTTATAGCAAAATTCTTTCGGTAAGTAGCACACTTCGCGGAACCTCCCCGGGAATTGGAAGGGAGATTATTATTTTCCTTTCTTCGGGTCTTCGGTTTCGATTCGATTCGTGACTCGAGTCGGTATTAGGGTGGATCGGATAAGATTATTCGAAATTTGCTCGGGTAAATGCAAATGCCGCTTCACGGTTGCTCCGTCGATGCTCCGGTTCACGACAATGTAATATAGAGTCGTTACAAATTGATTGTCGATACGCCGCGACTTGAATTAACTCCCATCTTTCATACAGAATATAAACGGAAGGGTCGTACGACCTGACAGGATGATTCTACTCTTTAAAAATATGTCGAAAGAAAGGAATAACTGTTTCCGTTAGAAAATTTGCGATTTTTCTTTTAAATAGGATACAGATTCGTATCGTTGCATTAATAGAAGTTCTCTTAATTTGAATATGAAATCTGAAAATCGACAGGTTCGTCCGACTAATTAGTCTGCTCGTAATAAAATTCGATCGATCGCCACGATTCCGATGAGATTTATTCTTTGAGCCCACTGTGCTTTTCACTCGTGAGAAATAAAATTCCAAGACCCGTGGAAGCATTACGGCGTCCCGCCGAAAAAGCTTCCGAAGCTGCTTCAACTTTTCGATGATCACGGCTTACTATCCCGCGAGAAGGAAAACTCGAGTTTCTGGGGAGGGAAAATTAGAAAAGGGACGCCGGAAGCTTAAGTAATTAATTGCCAGGCCCGTAAAAGAGCAAAGAAATAAAGTATCATCGTTTTCCACGACACGCGTAAAAAGGAAAACAAAAGGCAAGAAGGAGAGACGAATTTATGACTGAAGAAACACTTTGCGCCGGGCAATCGGAAATGACGCCAGCCAGTTGGAGAAGCAAAAGAAGAAGATTGAGGTTCCGGGAACGTCGCTCTCGCGGATTTTCAAGTCGACGCGGCTCTTTGACCGACTCGAAAAAGTCGGAACTTCGTTGGTTCTCCGAGAACGATAATAAACGCGATTATTCAACGATCATTGGATTGCAACGGTTTATTTGTAGCAATCAGGGACTGCGTTGTAACCAAAATGTAAGAAAATCGAAATATAATTTAAGAGACACGAGCTCTCAAATCGTAATTTTCAAAGCTGAAAAGCCATACAGTTGAACAAAACTTGTTTCGAGGTGCAAGATTACGAGTTGCTTTGATACCAGTAAGAAAGGTGGCTAATTTTGACACTGAGACAAGGTTTCGAGAGAGAAAATAGTAAATCTGGCAGCTTATTATACTAGGAAAGAGACTCTATAATGCTGCAACCGTTGGAAGCTCGAGGTCGAAAAGGAACGATGAGTTATGGGAGTTTCTTCTAGACAGGGGGCTTTCGTGCAACATTTCTGCAGAGGATGAATGCATCAGATTCGCGAGTGTTGCGCGTTCTGATAACTGGCGCATCTACCGCCGCGAGACATAGAGCCCTCGATGGGAAATCGATTCGGAATTAGGATCCGAACCATTGGATTATTTATCTATCAACCGACGACATTGAATTCTATGGATAACTACCTTTCCTCGAGAAAAGGTATTCGCATTCTAAATAAGATCTAGACTCTCTGGCGACTGTCGCGAGGCGAACTGACCTCCATAGACTCGCATACGTCCACGCCTAGATCACTATAACTGCCTACCTTTCGAACTCGCCGACATACCCGTTCTAGCACGGAGAAACGTTTCGTAACGCTGCCATTTTTACTCGAATACCAAGGATTTATAGACAAGAACAATTACTCAATTCCCAAGTGGCTGCCAGCTATTTTCGACCAGGGATTCATGATTGGAATATTCTCGAAGCAGTAAACAATATACAATTTCTGTAAATTAACTATAAAATTATTTTTGTAGGCTCCCGCTATGTTCGTGGGGCCGTTTTATTTAGTAAATAGAAGGTTCGATACTATTTGCAACACTTGAATTTATTTACAAATATCTACATATGTATGAACAGTTTACGTTTCAATATTCTTGGTTTTTGTAACGGTTCTTATGGTGTTCTAACTGGTAAAGTCCTATGCCCCGCGATTTTATACCTATTCCAAAATAGATGGAGATACAGTATCGTCGATCAAACCCTTGCTCATCCCCCGTGGGCCAGTCTTCAGACATTCGAAATCCCACCCTCTGTGGCCCTAAGGGGCAAATATGATCCCAAAATACGGTGCTTAGCGGCTTTATAATACGACAATTTTCTTTGTACCATAAGATACTTGTCAAATTGCTAATTAAGTAATTTAAATTAATATTAACTAAATGAAGGGTCTGCTAATAAGTGTTGGTTGAAGACCAATATCAGAAATTAATAAATAGGAATCACAAATCAAGTCTATTCCTAATTTTAAGTTCGTAATTTTTTTTTAATAGGACTTCAAGGCTCGAATATCGTGAAGGTGCGTCTGGTCCAATTTCTATTTACTCGACTCGACGCAGGTTTTCAAACGAGCATTTAAGGATCCCATACGCAGCGCCATAATGCATAAACGTTCGCTGGTTGGACGTATCGATATAGAATCTGTCTTATCCTAAGATACATGGTGACATTTAACTGAAACTTGTTTGCACCACGTGGATCGTGCCTTGAACGCTGACTAGGTACTCCAGTTGCACTGAATAGAACACCTAAATATGCCACGCTTCTATACCCCGCGTGGCGTTTCGTGTTATATATATTTCATTCTTCCGGGTATAAGAGATCGATCCGCGTTATCGATGTTGTGTTGTTGCCATCGGCGCTGTTAACATCATCGTCAACGTCAACGTTGTCGGCCTCTCGTTCCCGCGGCTGTCTGTCTTGCTCCCCGTGCGCTAGAAACTATACCGAAACCATCGGCTAGAATTTCTATGCGTATCGCGTAAATGCTGATTTCACGGGAAATTGATATTCTTCGTTTAGATAATGACGCGAGAAGTCACGGCGTATCGATCCGTACACGGTGTGCCTTGTTTCTCGATCATCGAAATCTTTTCGGGATGCCCCTCAAAATTGTACCATTAGCAATTTATTGTAACTTCAACTAGCTCGTGTTATCAAATCGAGTTTGGAATATCAGTATCGAAAAGGTTTAATTTAAGAGACTATGAAAAAAAATTCCAGTCACTTACGATCGTTAACTAGAAACTTTTTTTTATATCGAATCTGCTGTCTTAAAAATTATGGAATATATCTAGTTGTCGGTTGAAAATTAAAAACTTTTGGGTAAACAACCGACTCGTCTATTCAAATTTTATTGCTATTCCCATCCCCGATCGTCTCAAAGCCAGGTGCAATTTAATCATGCAGATCAGTTGCATATCAAGTGCAACAGTTGCGCGAGGATCTAAAACCAAACAATTGCGAGAAAACCGAACCAGGCTACATCTAGTTTAAAATTGTATACAGTTGCTTCCGTGAATAAATAATTTACGTGGGAGCTTGTTGGTATTCACCCGGAGCAGTCGCACAACATTAAGTTCGCGTGGAACGGAAAGAAGCGAGTGCCTGTGATGTATCCAGTATGCAAGAACGCGTTTCCAGGATGCAAGAAATGCTACGTACTTAGTATAGTAATATTTTCACTGAACGCCTGACTGGAACAACGTGTTGGCGTTTTTGAAATATTAAAATGCCACTTTTAATCCCTCGTTGTGTTTTAAAATAATTTTATTTCGCGTTTGCTTCGATCATTTACGTTCATATTATTCCTTGTTTCGATAATCTCAGCCCATTCAAAATATCTGTTCGAAGCGCACATTATTTTTAACAATTCCGAATATTTAACAAAAAGTAAAATTGATACGATAAAATAATTCTGACGTTGTTCTAGAAAAACACAGTAAAACGAATGTTTTAATTATATTGTTTGTGTTTGTTGCAGGTGGGTACAGAATACTTTCTAGCGTAAATCCCTGGCGAATGATAAAGGGTGAGTAATATTAATATCGATCGTACATTCTAAACTGGCAGAGAGACACTAAATTCTGTTTATTATACAGGATGTTTTATGCAAAATAAAATAAACTAAAATAAGTCGAAAATATAGAATAAATTTTGTTCGTATGAAATATTTTTTCCAAAGAAATCAATTTTAAATATTCGTGGGGCAAATAGAGTACGACTTGGACAGCGTAAGTAGAAGCAACGAGTAATGGTCGGACATTCCAAACATAAGGAATTTACATTCTCGAATCCATTTATCTTGGAAACAAAGAATTATATAAAAAAATTTTATTTTATAGTAATCCGTGGACAGTGTCAAAGAAATTATGGAGGAATAACACTTATTTTAGGCCTTGTTTCTAAGAAAGTCGATATTAAGTAGAAATAGCGATCACAGTCAGACACGCAAAATCCTGCCCCACGAATTTTTAAATTCGTTTATCTTGGAAACGAAGAATTATACAAAAAGCGTTATTCTACGATTATAAATGACACCTAAGTTTCATAAAATAGTCAAAACAATCAGTGAATGATATTTAAAGCTTTTTCAGAAATTCTGAGCTTTAATGCCGATGTAGGCGAGATTAAATAAATTAGGAAAGAATAACATGTAAAGAAACAATTATCTATAAAATAACACGAACAGTTCATAAATATGTTGCTGGATAAGAAGTGTTGGGTAATTAAAACAGTTCAAGAAACACTCGCAAGAAAATGTCTGAGTGTTTTGCATCAGATTTACCAACCCTTATTCCGTAAAGGTGTTCAGAACGAGCTTATAAAGTGGTACACTGTTGCAGATAATGAGAAAAATACACAAGTGATTAAATAAGAATAAACGTTTTCTGTCGAATAAACATATGAGAAATACGTACCTGCACGAATTGCTATAGCTATCTGATGAAAAAGTAACTAACCCTTTGCACGAACTCGAGAAATTCTTAATCGTATAGGGTTATACCTGTTAATAAATAATAGTTCATCGCGATCTTGTTGATATTCGTACACGGCGTGTCGCACAATATTAAGCTGGCACGCGACAAGACGAAACGACTTCTTTTCCATCACGGAACACAACTAACCGAGCAGTAATCCCGTTTTATTGTAATTTCCTCTCGCGATGGTTTTCGATAATGTCTCTGTCCGAATATTTGAATATATTTATAAGAAATTTCGTAAAATATTCGAACGGCGTTTAAAATATCTTTCGTCCGCGGTGTTTTATTTCATCGAATGTAACGAGAGACAACAGAAATATATCGCTTGAATAATATTAAAACATGATATTACGCCAGTAATATTTGGTTACTGGTTTTCCAAGTATTAATCGCGTTGGACGTGTGGTTTACGTGACGAGTCGTAAATTCGTTCGACACTGTAGGGTATCGCGGGACACCACTAATAAACTATCTATACTAACAATTACCACGCTAAAACCACACTCAAATCGAGTTACCACCGATTGGGGGAGGGGGAGGGGGGAATAGAAACGAGTTTTATCGCGTCAGCTAAAAATAAGATTTGTTTCGCGTTACTGATACCGGGTTGTTTATCGTTCGAACCAAAAACAAAACGTTTGATTGGAAAGTTTGCAACTGAAAAGGTAATTAGTTCAGGGAAGAATTATTAAACATTTTTCGAATATTGGAGCCCTTTTCTTTGTGGCAACGTGTTATTTTGCTGGATCCAGCGTAACAATATGTTCGTACAGAATGAAATTTCATTTAGAGTTTGCTTTCCACGCGGAAAAGAAATTCTTAGAATTAATTCCCGCGAAGAGCAGAACAGAAATTAATTAACGAGATGTTGCGGTATCGGTATCTCTCGGTTTGTAAAAAATTCATGTCTGTAGGCACGGGGAAAGAGAATTATTTGTCTCTGGTCGCAAAAAACTATGTAATCTATTCTGTAGTGGTAGTATTTAATCTGCTATACAATATTTGGCTGGATTTTTTCATTCGTTTCTTTGTTTTTCTTTCTGAAACTCGTTTTTCCCCACAGTGTGCACACATAACCGTACCGATTTTTTGCGGTGCAACAAACATTCTGTGTTTTATTGTTTGTGACAGAGCAAATAATTGTACCAGCAATTACGAAATAACCCAAAGTTAATATTTGTCAAAATCATTTCTCGCACTATCGTAATGTAAACGACATATTTAACATTTTCAGATTTTTCATTTAAACGAAATGATGTTTGGCTTCTAAACAAAAATAACAATTGCCATTAACGAACGCTAATAACGATAAACACAAATTTTTTAGTCTAGTCCGGTGGATGGATTGTTTATAGACCGTACTATAGCTTTAACATCACAATCGACGCACTGACAATAGGATTAAATTCTATTATTACAATCAACAAATGGAGGTAATGGATATACTGTTGAAACTGAATGTGGGTTAATAATAATTGCTCGAAGTTCAAAATAAAATAAATACACGCTCTTAAACCGATATAGTGGGACATTTAGATTCTTCGTGACAGTTATTCGGAACAGCATTTTATTATTTTCATAACCTTTTCACCTAAGCTTCACCCGAAGTATCATCCATCATTAGTCGAGGAATTACGAAAGAATCGCCTCGTGGTTATTTCTTTCTGTTTAATTGGCAATGGATCACGTTGGACAAGCAACACGGAATAATCCTGCCCGGGTTAGGCTAATCGGTAATCAGAATGGCGAGCAGTCGGCCGCGATGCAAGGCCGACAGCAATCCGTAACGCTATACATAGCTCCCTTTCGTTCTCTGGGATATGTTTGGCGTAAGTGGGACAGCGCCGTCATACTTCGCTTGGCAGGATAATAATAATAATTATCGGGAACCGAATCTGGAAACCATGCACGTCAACGTTCGCGTACGCTGTACAAGGTAAGGCGACAATTGTTTCGAAACGTTCCCAAGCCGCGGCGTCGTTCTGAAAGGAATTGGAAACAAAGGAGAATCCCAGCCATGGATATACACGGTGTGTCTGTAATGTGTGGCATTTAAAATAATTACTAAACGGCGGCAGACACGCGAGGAGACCCGTGGCGACATTTTCTTCGTCGCTTTGCTCATTTTTAACCCCTCGCGCCTCGATTGTCTCGATCTTTGCGAATAGCTAATTACCCGTCTTGGGGGACAAAAAAGAACTCTGGGATTATTATTAAGATATTTTCACAAATTTGTTGATTTTTAGGGGATCGAAGAATGTAGGGAGACCTTTGGTATTTGGAGTTGATAAATGATATTTTATAAGAGTGGTGTTAGGTTCCCGTGACCTCGTGAGGCAATTTATTAGTCCACCACGCCCGATCCTTCGATTTGGGAACGCATCGTTTAGCCACCTCCACGCTATTAAAGCATAATGAGGCGGAGTGCCATCTTGTTAGGTGGTAATAACAGACTGCAACAGCGTTTAGGAGCTGAAGGCCGTAATTCCAAGCGTGGCCTGTAAATAAAGTAAGTCAAGTAGCTGAGAAACTTGATACTCGTGACTTTTCGTCGCTTTAATTCGTTCCATTTCTCCCACGATTTTATAATCCCTTCAAACTCTTTTCTGAATGTTTTATTAACATTGTTGGAATATCAGTCGTGGCATTATTTTTGATAAATTTCCAAATAGATAAATCTAGGTTACAAATATTCAAAAATACTTGAGGATAGATGCAACTAGTACACGACTACGACGAAGAAAATTTACTTTAACAAATACTAAAAATGAGTCTTTGTATATACATTAGAATATTTAAAAGGAAAGAAATAAAGAATATAACCGTTGTTCCATGTTAATTTTGCCTCAGATATTTTATTTTTCCTATTATTATCAAATTGCTAAAGTATTAAGTTTGAATAAATGGTGAATAAATCGCTGAAATATTAAGTTTGCGGTAGATTGGGAATATTTGTGCATAGATTCGATAAAAGAGAGGGTTCGATGAATGCGTGTGCATGCGATTCGCGTTCCTCAGTTGTATCCGTGCTGGTCAATTTCGAAAACCGGCGTCACACAATAACGGGGACACCTCCAGGAATGATCGATACGCGTACCTAGGGAATGCACGGGCATACCGGTGGCCCCTTACGCGCCTGTGGTGTACGAATCAATGCACATTGCGCCACTTCCCGATTTGCTTTTAAACCTTTGCGGTCTGAGTTATCGTCGGCCATCCGTTCCAGTTAGTTCGCGCGCGTTTCCACGGCTCTGCGGATCGGTTTTTCCAAATAAAAACGCCGACGACCGCGACGAAAATGAAACCACCGAAACGCACAGCCCGCACGCATTCGGTATAAGATATAATTCGATGCGACAAAAGCCACGTCAAAACGGGGTCTTTCGGTTCTCGCGAAATTTTCGAAACCGTAACCGACGACACGGATATCCACCAGGGTAAATAGAATCATATTAGCTCGAAAAATTTGCAAACAATCCCCACATACCGTAACCATAACATATTTCGCATGTAAGAATGCGAACTATTTCATAAGCACAGTGTTCTTCTTCATTCATGGCAGGGGAACATATTTCTCAAGAATTTTTTAATCAATTCTGGTTTCGAACAATGAACCGAGGTATTACAATACATTCGTAAGACGATATTTTCCGCGTCCCGTCTATTTCACTATTGCTCTTTAATTGTTGTTACTTTACGCGAAATTCGTTCGCAGCCAACTTTAGTCAAATATTTGAGAGCTACGTTCGGTGTGAATTTCGTTAAAATTGGTTATCCTCCCTTGCAAACCTGGTACCCATATCGTAGGATCGCTAATTCGATTAATTAGCTGAGCAGAAGGGTTTCTCTTTCAGTATTTATATGAACGAATCTAACACGTGACTGGTGAAACGCGTTGAACGATAACTCTTAAACTCGAACTGTTTCGAAGCTCTATAACTTCAAGTTTTTAACTCTTTTTCACTCGTTACACAATTCCCTCTTCCACCCTCCGGAAACCCTGTAATAAACTTTCTCGCTAAGTCTCTAACTACAACTATGACTCTCAATCGACTAACGAACAGGTTAACCATCCATTACACCGCTCTTCAGTCGCACTACGCTGTTAATATTCTCACGCCTGCAACACGCACTCATGCTACCTGTTCTCTTGCGTCTGAACCACCCACATAGTCAATATTTTCATTTAGATGAAACATTTCGAACGACGAATCCAAGAGAAATGTACGATCCGTTGTTAATATTTTTTCTGCAATTTCTACGGTATCAAAAGTACTAAAAAAAATATTTTTCTGCCAAAGTCATACTTTCGAAGTTTCCAGTTATCGAAATGCATGACAAAAAGAAATTTAAATTTCAAAAGAAACCTTAAAAAAGAATACACATTATTTTGTCAATTTATAGTGTCGAGTAGAATTATTAGGAGAATTTTAAATATAAAAAGTTGTCGATCAAGTGCTTTGACACTAAAATTTAAAAAAAAAAAAACGAAAAAGTTAATCGCTTTGGCCTGTAGGTTGCTCTATTTTAAATATGAAAAGTTATGTATACCAATCAAGTGTTTCGACACTAAAATTGAAAAAAAACTCTAAAAGCGGAGTTTGTAAACGACTCGATTGAGTCCTCGATAAATTTTAATAATAATTAGTTTCCGGGTTCGGAACTTCGAAACGAATCGTTATGAAAATTGAATGGCGTTTCGTGCGAGCCTTATTGGCGAGATTTTCGGTTAACTTCGCCTAGTATTTATAATCATTTCATTTATTTTCCGTTCGAGACTGAAATCGTGCAACCAGGAAGATCGCTTGCAGCCGTTGTTGAGAACAGACGAGGTCTATTGGCCCTCGGTTTCCGGTTTCTCTATGACTACACACACGGGGTCGTGTGTTTTCCAGACTGCATTTTACGCGTGCGGTTTTGGACAGCTCACTCTCCGCATTTTCCAGATTTGATTCCCCCCTCCATTATTGTTTGTCTCCGCGTTTAAAGATACGACTCAAAGGGCCGTGATTTAACGCTGAAAATGAGCTCAAAGAGGTTATCTTGACCTTTCACGAATCGGTTCTCCACAGCTTTGGAACATATGAAAAGTAGATTAAGAAAATAATTCTACCGTAAAACACGTATTTTCATATCTACTGATATTTTAGTAATTGGTAAACTTTGTACAGTCGTCACAGCGTTAATAAAATGTGTCAATGTTTTTTAAGTAGTATAGATATCGTTGGCAAAGGAAGGCTCATTTTAATTTCCATCTGCCTGTATCTTTCAAGGACTCCAATCAGGGATCTTGAGAAGTCTGCGTAGCATAAGCACGCCACTCTTTTCCGTGCAGACAAAGGTCAAAGGGTTGGTTAGTCAATACTCTCAACATAATGACAGAACCTTTTCGAAACTGTGTACGATCTGTCTCTGTCTCGTAAGTCTAATGAACTGTTAATTGTAAAAGTCAAAGCAACTCCTTCGATACGATACACTCCAAGGGCAACAATTTTCTTTTCTTTCATTTTGTACTAGTTTATTAATTCGTCTAATTATAAATGATCGCAATAATCGAACGAAATGCTGTGGTAAACGTATTTCTGCATTTTAAATTACTATTGTATAGTTCGAAATTTTATATAGGGCGAATCGCGAGAAACAAGACTCCCAAATATCTCCGCTATTTATCGCCGTATCAAAAAAGTTCTGAGAGCAAAGTTTCGCTGTTTGAAGAGGCGCGTACAGCCATAGGAAACAATATCGGTCGTAGACATCGAAGAAACTTTGAACTACCTCCGCTCCGATTCTTTCCGGTGAATCTTTCAACGAAAGCCAGGAATATTTTTTCCGCCCCGCGCTCGCTCGAACAAACCCGCTATTAGATTTTAAAAGCGTTGAACTTAATTCCACAACCCGGAATCCAACAACAGAGCCAACCAGAAATTTGCGTAAAGTATATATTCATAGCGAGTTCGTTTCGTTGCGTAGGAGGGTGGCGGTTGGCGGGAGGGCGGCGTTAGCCCGTTATTCAAATGCTCGCGTTACCCGGCCGCGATAATACCGTTGTATCCCTTACTTACCATTCATATTGTATCAGGATTACGCGGCTACGTCGGAAAACAGTGGTCCGTGCAATAAGGTACGCGCTCGCGAGACGCGGAGAGATCACACGAGCAAGTTGCTCTAATTGCAATTCCGAATATTCAGGACGGACCAGGGCGCGGACTATGAAGCTTTTAGCTCGAACGAATTGGATTGTCACGCTCGCAGCATGTATTCGCGCGGCTCGGGGGGTAGGTTCGGCTGCCTGATGTTCGCCCATCCCCCCGGCGTTCTACGTTCGAAAACTGGCGCCGCGGAAGACAGCTTGAGACGTCTGTCCGCGTACAAGCGACTCCATTGTTTCGACGGGGCTCTGTACACACACGCGTCACTCGACTCGCGTAGATTTTCAACTGCCTCGTCGGACGACCGTTGAATTTTTCAGGGGACGCCCCCGTTTGCCGCTGGCGATACGATATTTCTCGAGGAATA
The DNA here is from genome assembly GCF_051014445.1 of Colletes latitarsis. Lineage (NCBI taxonomy): Eukaryota > Metazoa > Arthropoda > Insecta > Hymenoptera > Colletidae > Colletes > Colletes latitarsis. The sequence continues at coordinate 17,721,714 of NC_135135.1, read as the reverse complement.
AAACGATCGACGGGATCCTCGAAAAACTATTCCGGAACTAAATTAACCCTTCGAGCGCGACGAGGTTTTGAAAAATACTGTATTACGTAATGAATATTGCTGCTAGTTTGAATTATACACAACGATAGCTGTCTAAAAAGTAAATTTTACTTGAAAGAGACGAAATTAAATAGAAAGTTGAGTAAATTATAAATAATATTTAATTACAAGGTTATACTGGTAAAGTTGACTGTAAAAATGATCGAAAGAAGAAGGGGTCGAGCCTAGAATAATGCCTGGAGCCAATTTCCCCCAACGGAATCGCGGAACTCGTTTCGACCCCGAGGGTCCGTTAATTTCCACCGATAATTCCCTCTCGGACGTAGGTGAATTAGCCTATTCTTCGAGCCCCGGGCTTTCATTCTCCTTTCTTTCACGTCGACGTAGGAGGATACGCGCGTCGGTCTTCGGTTCAATTTTCAATTAGATGATGGGTTCGTGGTCCGTTCGGGGCAACCACCGTTAATGACACGTTCGGACCAGAACTGTATAACGGACGAAACTTATTTCCAGCCAGATCTCTCGCCTCGCGAGCACCCATGGAATCGAGTAACCGAGTGAGGGGAAAGGACACGAAAAAAAGGAGAAAAGAGGGCGGATCCATTACGTAGGATCTTTTCACTCGCGGAAGGAACGAGGCCAACCGAAGGAAACCAATTAACGCGGACGGACAGACGTTCCCCGCTCGTTGTACGCCTCCATTTTGCATTCGACACACGTCCTATGTACACCTTCATGAACACGACCTGGGCACGTCCCGTTTCAAACCTTATTTATCTTCTTTTTTCGTCGTTTCACGATCCCCCTCGTTCTCTCTTATTATCCGTCTTTCCGACCCCTTTCGTTCTTCATCGCGGTTCCGCGACTTTTACCGTTTATCGTCGAACGTTGGACGAATTTTCTCGCGTTCGTAAATAGTTTCCAGCCGTGTAAATAGGAAGACGGCGCGGGGAAACGAACCGGGAACCGTGGCCGCCGCGCAACGACCGTAAATCACGTAAAATTTCCGGAAAACCGGTGGTTTCAGCTTCGCCCGTGAAAGGGATCGCTCTGGCCAAATTAGCCGAGCGCCACGGCTCCGAACCGTTTCCATACCATCGTAATTGACGTTTTTTCTTCCCCCCTATCCGCCGCCTGGCTACTCGTCCTCCAGCCAACCGGAGATTTTAAATCGTTTAAAATAACATCGGCGGATCTCGCGGTTGCCTCCGTCGGTTCCTCGACGCGTTAAACGAAATCGCGCGGGTTCGGTTTGATCAAGACGCGCAACGTTTATCTCGTTACCGGTCGGAATCAGCCTTCCTGTTTTAATTAGTAACAGAATCGTACTTTGAGCCGGTACCTGGCGGATCGGATTCGATTATCACCAAATGGCTAAATATTTATACGCGATAGTGGGTATGCGAAATATACTGTAAAAATCTGTATCGTAACACGTAGAAAGTGCAATATGTTTCGTAATATTCTTATTTCGAGAAGCAAACGACGCGTTAAAAAGTAACGAGACACATTAATGTACGTATTCCCGTGGCTCGCGCGGGACCGAGGAGTGCTGTTTTGAAGGACACGGAACCAATTCTGCCCTACGAGCCGACTCCGCTTATTTCCAAGTCGTTGGGCTCTAAAAGCGACTACCGACACCCAGGGTCGAGAGTATCAGAGTATGGGATACGGTTGCAAGATTCTTACATAACTCAGAGGGTACAGTCTCCGAGAGTTAATCGGAAAATTCGAACCAGATTTAAAAGTTTGTGCCGCGAACGTTAACGATGGAACAGTGTACCAGATCGATAAAAGACAATCGATACCATAGGGGTTTTATTAAGTATCGAGTTTGTCGAGAAAATGGCGGTGTCGTGGATACAGGAAGTGCTCGAAAGACATCGAACGTGCCTTTTCGTTAATCCCGAGGCCCGATGCACGGAGGCTCGTTGAAAGTTTCTCGCGGCTCCGAACTCGCGTAGACGCCTCTCGCGTACCCCGCTCGCTGTCGTAAACGTTTTTCTCGCGAGGACGTCGATCGATGCTTCCGGTCTAGCGAGTTTCGCGGGGAAACTCCTTTTCGCGGCTGGTCGATCGGCCCGGGCCTCTTCCAGTTAAGAGTTCGAAACTCGTCGAGCGCGCTTTCGAGCCGCCTCTGCCCCAGTCTTTCGGCAAGGAAGCCTGTTGGAAAGCCCACGTTCCCGCCCCCCCCCTCCCCCCGTAAGACGGCTGAAAGTTCACCTCGACAGCGTCGCGGCTAAAGCCTCCCCCCCGGGTTGCACCGTCGGCGTATATACATATTTTATTCTCTCGTGTACACTTCCACCGCCCACGGTTCCCGCGCTTTGCATAGATCGACGTCGGGGAAAACCACCCCCGGCGTCGGTTTCCACCCTGCCCCGCGAACCAATCGAGTCACAGGAGATTTTTACGCGCGATAGTTAACGGAATCCCCCCGGATCTGGCAACCGCGACCCGTTTTCTACCCCTTTTTTCGTCCGAGCAGACAACTCGAGGCGCTCGAAGGGGGGAGGGCGCTGCTCTGGTAAATTTCGCTCGTCTCTGAGCAACCATCCCTCTTGTCGGCTGCCACCGAAGCTAAGAGGGTTAAACGGGGGAGGAAACCGGAATACGCGACGTGTGCCCGCGCGTACGGTTATGTATTAGGCGCTGAAACTTTCATCGGAGCAACTTAACCGTCGCCCGGGGGGAGTCTGGTCTCTTTCAGGACCGTATGAAAACTGATTAAACCTCGCTCGTCCCGGCATTCGTTGACGCGTATCGATCTATCTGTGTTTAAGAGCGTTAGGGGGATTTCCAATAAAACCGATAGGATTTCGTCCTTTGCAGTCGCGACTCGGACTTGCGTTTTAATTGGTTCGGATACAGCCGACGCGGACAGCCTGTGTTCCGCGAAATATTTTCAACAGGTTCGATTCAAATTTCAAGCGTGTCGAAATCAACTTTTTCGATCGATCCTACGGGGGACTAGGGTTTTAATCGAGCTGGCCATTCAAAAACTTTGAACCCATTGTTTCACGATCGAGCCATTGTTATTTTTGTTATGTGCTTTTAGACTTTTCGGAGGATGCACACATTATAATTAAAAAATAACAACCAGCGTCCAGTGACTGAATATTTGGCAGAATAGACGATATTCTCGGGTATGTGGAAGCTCGTTCGCAGAATTTGTCAGACGTCTGGGTGTTATTAAAAGAATTTGTCAAAACCTTTGAATAGCTCTAATTCCACGCGAAGAAGTACTCGACGATTTAAAATCGTTTGTTGCTAACGCGACAGGTCGCTCGCTTATTAAATAACGCATGCAATGGCTATGGTAATATACGTTGAAAGATGCAAGCGAGATATTCGAGGTGATTTCATCCACCCTGAATGTTTTAAGACCATTCTAATAAGATTTCGTGAATATTGAATTTAGTCATCCCTCGAACGGCTAAGAATCAGAGTTCATAGGTCTCTCCCCCAGGTTCTCCGACGAGCAAACAATGTGAACGGGGGTGGAAACGGCGCCTAAACGCGTAGAACGAAGCACCCTCGTCGCGAGGAGGGCACAAAAGGGGCAAGCGGAACAGAGAGCGGAAAGCGGGTGGCAGTCGCCTTAATTTTTCTCAAATAAAAGTGTATCTGCGCGCATTAACCGGGCCGAATGATACTTCAACGTCCGTTTTCCACGCACCGAGCCAGCCGTAATTATCGTGCGTCTCCGTTTCGCGGCCCTTTCTCGCGTTTCTGTCCTCTTCTTGTTCGGGGCGCAAAAAACATTAATGAAAAAAAAAAAAAGAAAACGCATTACCCTTGTAACCTCTCGCAGTCGTAAAATTCCGACGGATGCAGAAAATTGCATGCGAGAAGGAACAAGGAAAGCAACGACCAGAGGGGGGGGGGGGGCGAGAGAGAGAAGAAAACGATGTTACGTCTGGAACACGTAATGGCGACCGTCGTCTTCCCGAGGGAAACTTACGCGGAAGTGTACCTTTTACGTCGCATTCTTTCCTCTCTCCGGGCCCTGCGACGTGTACGGAAACCTTTGTACCTGTGGCTCGGCCATTAGTATCGTTCTCGACGATGCGATGGAGACCAACGACAAGACGCGAAACGCGAAAGGAGAAACGATTCCGATGTAAATGGGCGAGAATCCTCCCTCCCCAGATCGCGAAAAGATACGGTGAAATTCGAGCAACGTGTCTTCTTTCCGTAAATAGCGACGACTTGGACCTTCTGGGACCTAATTTTTCACCATTATTAAATTCAGATTTTTTATAATTAATTCCACTTAGAGATTCGCAAATTAAATCGATGTCGTCGCGTCTTGATTTGGTATGCAACTATTATTCGCGGTATCAGATCTTTTCTTGAATTATGTATCGTGGAACGTTGATGAGCGAAATGATCGATCATCCCTTTATGCGACGGAAATATCACGGAAACGTTGCAACGCTTAGGAAAATATTCTACGTCATCGAGAAATGAAAGCAATTGATTTCGATTCTTGAAATCCTACGAGTCGTCGCTTACAATTTTTAAAAAATTCTTAAAATCGTGACTCAAGAATTTAATAAAATTCATACAATTATCTCGTTCAATCGTTGAAGAACTCCATTTTATTTGAGAGGAAACAGCGTCGATAAATATTACTTTATTCGCTAACAAGATATAAACTCTGGTTATCGTCAAGACAGTTTCGATAAATAATTGCGGGAAACGAAATAATTGTTTAGCGAACACCGTATTTTATGAAGTATAATGTTTCGAACGAATGTTGCAGGCATTCGTTCGAAATAATCTGTTTATTTGTCACTTCGTTCAAATAAATGGCTCGTTGTTTGGCGTATCGGTCGTATAAATGTGCACTTAAGCTTAATTGCTCGTTATTGGTATAAAATTCATGCATTCTGAATATTAATTGACTGAACTGATTCACGAGCAAAATGCATCTTCGGTTCAATGGAAACTGACTTCTTGGAAAACCTGAATTCTCTCCTGACGGAATTAAATTCCGAATAAAAGATCGCTTTCGAGCAAGAAATAATCTTGCTACGAGATCGGTTGTTAATTTTCTGAATAAACTATTCTGGCATTTTTATCTGTCTCCGATTCTTTCCCTGTGTTTTGTAATAAGCAAACGACCGTTTATCTTTTTAGAACGAACTCTGTTACAAGGCGAGTTTATTACAGGAAGTGGTGTTCAAACAACGTTATCTGAAAAAGTATTCGAAACGTACCAATCTGTTTTACGCGAATTCTGAAGGGTTTATCGGGTAGTATATTACTTGTTTTCCGCGCGATTAAAGTTTAACGTGCCGGAGAAGGGAAAGGAACGATAACAGCCACGAGACAGATTAGGATAACGAGTGTTGTGGGGCCCGTGATAGCGGAAGAATTTCGAGAAAGCTTACAAATTGTCGCGTTATCTGCGGAACGCAATTTTGAGCCGCTCCTTGGTTAACGATATTGGTTAGCACTAAATTATGGCCGCGATGCGGTAGACACCGAGCGTTCGGTGTTCGCCCAGCAAAGTTTATTTTGGGTCATTGAAGCACGATTTACGTTGACGCCCGATGTGCGGAGGAACGATAAATTCTTGGCGCTAGGGTAGACCCCGATGGGAAAACACTAAGAGGCCATTTCATACCAAATCGAACAGCTCCTCGAATAACATTTACCGTCTCACTGAAATTTCGATACGTTTCTGTTTTTTTCACGATATTCAAACGTGCCTCCGTTGCTAAAATTCATCGAGTTCGCAGTCGATCGAAGAATAATTCAATCTTTTTGGAATAACGCTTCGAAACTCGATAAAAGTCCAATTCGTGTTTCTAGGGTCGAACGAGTAAACTTTTATAAATAAAAATTAAGGTAAACGTTCCATTTGAATATTCACTTTCACTGATATTCCACAATTTTAGTATTATACTAGCTTTTGCCCGCGGCTTCGCTCGCACAGGAAACCGTTTAGTTCCCTCGGAAATTGATATTGTTTCTCCATAAAACAGTGGATATTGATATTGTTTCTAATGGGCCTCGACATACAGAAAACAATTAAAAAGACACGCTTAGGTGAAATAAACAACGAACAAAATATGTCCCATAGAATCGTTGCAACCCCCTTTCACCCCTCCAGGGGTAGAATTTTTTAAAATGCCGAAACAGGTGTTTGATTAATTATGTCAAAGAGCATTAAGACCAAGTTTCAAGTAAATCCGTCCACAAATAAAATATTCCTCGTACAAACGTTGCAACCCCTTTCTACTCCCTTACGGATTGAATTTCGAAATATCCTTTCTTTCCAAACCTCTGTGCAAAACTTCAGCTTTTTATGTCCAAGGACTTAGCTTGGGCGTTGATGAGTCAGGCCTTTCATTTTAGATTTAATCATATTATAGTAGTGAAAAGAGGAAGTTTTCGAAAGTATTATAGAAATTAATCTCGTATTAATTCACATTCACGGTGGCGTATCTCCGAACTTCCATCTTGGTTTTAAGGTTCGAAATACGTTGGGTTTCCGGGCAAAATTTGTTAAAGAATCTCGTTGAATGGATGCATGGTCGAATTCGTAGCAAACCGTGATGGCCGGGAGTAGTTTTGCTCCGGTTGGTCGTTTTATGTAATGTGCCTGCTCTAATCTACGCTTGGCTTCTCATTTGCAAACACTGCGTCGCTCATTCCCGTAAACGCTGTATCATTCGCGCGAACTTGACGTTATCCTAGCTTCCGTGTCCTTCATGGAACTTCCATCCCCCTATTTCATCGTTCTCTATCCCGCGTTCAAAGTCCTTAAAACCCATTGCACATCCCTCAACCCTCAGCGATGCGTTTCTACATCGACGTTCACGCTCCGTAGCACCGACTGATTTCTACGTCGACATTCAACCGCTGTATATTTTCCAATATCTACGTCATTAATATCTGTACAGTTCTCGTTCAAAGCCATGGCTCTCCTGGCGTTACTGTAACGTCAAACATATTTATACGTTTCATACAACCCCTCAAGCAACTTCAATTTTTTAATTTATAAGCATGATATGAGGGGCTACGTGGACAAACTTTTCGATGAAATTAAAAAATTTCAAATCGTTCTGAAAAAATTATTTTTAGATACTGGGGTAAATTGCAATCATTTTTGGTGAATACACATACCCCCGAAATCCTACCCACTTTCGAGAAAAAAATTCGAGTAGGTTCTGAAATTTTTTGGCGAAATTAAAAAATTTCTAATCGTTCTGGAAAAATTATTTTTTATTGCAGGGGTCAATTGCAATCATTTTTGGTGAATAGACATACCCCCGAAATCCTACGCACTTTCGTGAAAAAAATTCTTTACTGAAAATACAATGTCTGACCATATATTGGTTTGTTTCCCTGAAATTTCATGCGAATCTTCAAAATATCATAACTCCTGAACGGATTGGACGATTTTAATGTTCAAAAAGCCAAACGCCGCGTATTTTAGTGTAGAATATGTAGCAATTATAAAAATATTCGAATAGTTGTTCCTTGACCCCGTAAAGTGAGAAAACCCCCATATGAATAGGCCGATAAAACTACTCGTATACCTCGTCTGTGGTTTAATATCCGTGTAGTATCTCGTATGGATCATTTTCAAGAAACGCCGGGTGTGTCAATGCCATTAATCTTAATTAACCTTCTTTTCCGCTCTTTATCCCAAAGCCAGAAATCATCACTTTAAAATTTCTTAAGCCATTTCAGAATAATGCGTTCATTAATCATATTGCAACCACGCGCGCCACAAATATTTTTTGTTCCTCTCGTCGCATTTACTCCTTTCAACGAGGCGTTATTAAATTACGAGGAAGAATTTTCCGCTTACGTGTATTCAAGCGAACACGACTGCTTCGATCTTGAATCGGAGTTCATTCGTGTCGAATGTTGAATTCCTCTGTAATATTATGGTAACGTTCGATTTACAGTAATCGGCTTACGGTGAAACATAAGTAAAACGCAACGTGCAGCAAACAATTTGATCGATCGAATACGACACGAAAAATATATTAACCAAGATCGTGTAAACCAAAAAGTTTGGAGATCGACATTTTTTTAATTATACTGTTTTCTAACAAATTTTCTTCGATTGTGCTTATTCACCTCGACTTAAGTAAAGAACAACTTGTTATTAATGGTTCTTTTCACAGAAATTTTTAATGTAACCGTTATTTTCGTACTCTGAACATATTTTGGTCAGCAAATATTTTTCTACTGACGGTGGAAGTTCTGATTTGTCCCAGATCGTTCTTATCCTTTGTTCTTCCCCCGAGTTTGGCGATAATCACTGAAGCGGAACGAGAATTTCGCACGCGATTCACGCTGCTTATTTTTCTTGGTTCAGCACCTTCGTGTACGATCGAGGCCGCGAAAAACGACGGACAGTTCCCTTGCTTCGTTTCGAAGTGGGTTGCTCGTTATGTCTCTAACTCGTTCCCCTATCCTAGTTCCTACTTTTCCGTCGTAAAACACGATTTCCTGGCGAGTTAGGGCCTGGTTCTTACGAGAATGGCAGGATTGCAAAATGAAAATTAATTCTCATTTGATCTTTACATTTTTGGAATAACTGTTACATCTCGACACAAAACGCAATAAAAGCACCATGATAAATCGTCGTAGAAGTTTGAAATACAATTGCTTCGACTGTTCAATTTAACATTTTTCGAACATATTCCCTGCAGCGCACTCTTATGCACGATATATCTCTTTAATATGATTTTCACCCGCACCTCGTTCGTTTGCAGTCGAAACTTTCTAGCTATTGAATTTTCCTAGAATTATACCACACGTAGATAATAAATTCTCAGCTGGCAAGATTTACTTTAATTTAACGTCCCCTCAGATCCAGATTTTGTCTGCCCTTTACGGTGAATTCTACTGTGAACCTTAAAAAAAATCGATTTTTTTGATAAATAAACTTTGTAAAATTTGTTGCAAAAGATGTGCTCACATCACTTTGTTTCGCATAAAATAATATTCTATGAAATATTTGATTTGTATAATGAAAATGGTATTTGATGTTCCACGTCTTTTTGGGGGAACGAGGGGTATAATAAATAACTCTATAAATCGACCAAACATAACTAAACTTTCACAATAACAGGTTATTTACACAAAAAGGGATTATTGAAAGAAGACAGGCGAATAAAAACAGAAAATACGAACAAAAACAATAGTAAAGGGAAACGGTGAAACAGAGGGCGGAAAATGTTGCAGGAGGAAACAGAAAGGTAAATAAAGGGAAGCGTAATTGTCGTAAAAAAAATAGGGAGGAAGGGGTCGGAAAGCCCAGGTATGTTTTTAATCGGAAATTTTTATCGAAAACATGTTTATCAAACTCCAATTTCGTTTATTCCGAGGGAAATAAAGTAGAGATACCTTTCCGTAACACCGAGGCATTCAATTTATTACTTTTTGTCGAACTAACGCTATCGACGATAAATGATCATACCCACGGAAGAAATTGCGTCGCGGTTTGCTCCTAAATTATAATAGAATGATCTTCGATATATTCGAACAACGATTCTTGGAAAATCTTACGAAGACGCGTCGTATGATTATTTATCGTGAAAACTAATCATTCCTTTGAACGTGAAATATGAAATTTATAATTATATATACGTGTTTAGTTGTATCTAAAAACCTAAACTTATCAGATAATTATAATAATACTCAATTCATTCGCATAACAGTCACCAACTGTAGACTGACCCAAGATAATTTTAAATATCCTGATTTTATACAGGGTGTTCGACCACTCCTGGGAAAAATTTTAATGGGAAATTGTAGAGGCCAAAATAAGACGAAAATCAAGAATACTAATTTGTTAATGGAGGCTTCGTTAAAAAGTTATTAACGTTTAAAGTTCCGCCAGTACTGAATTTTTTTCTCGAAAGTGGGTAGGATTTCGGGGGTAGGTCTATTCACCAAAAATGATTATAATTGACGCCCGCAACCGAACATAATTTTTCCAGAACGATTTGAAATTTTTTTTTTGTCGAAAAATTTAGGATTTTTTTTCTCGAAAATGCGTAGGATTTAGGGGGTATGTGTATTCGCCAAAAATGGTTGTATTTGGCCCTAGAACCTAGAAATAATTTTTTTAGAACGATTCAAAATATTTTTTTTTCGCCGAGAAATTTAGGCATCACCCCCTTGTCGATTTTTCTTAAAAATTAGTTTTTCATTTTTGATAATTTTATTTGACGTCCTACAAAAAAGTTGTCTAATACTTTTTTGTAGGTACTCATGAGCTCTACTTCAGAAAAAAGTTTCATTGAAATACATTCACAATTGTAGGAGTTGTGGCTGTTTGAAAATTGGACCATTTTTATGGGGTTTTTCTCATTTTACGGGGTCAAGGACCAACTTTTCAAATATTTTTACGATTTATACATATTCTACACTAAAATACGCGTAGTTTGCTTTTTTAAACATTAAAATCGTCCAATCCGTTCAGAAGTTATGACGTTTTAAAGATTCGCATGAAAATTCGGGCAGACATTTCTGGTCTGAAATTAGATTTTCGGTAAGGAATTTTTTTCTCGAAAACGCGTAGGATTTCGGGGGTATGTGTATTCACCAAAAATGATTGTAATTGACCCCCGCAACCAAAAATAATTTTTCCAGAACGATTTGAAATTTTTTAATTTAATTTTTTAATAACTTACTAACTTACTAACGAAGCCTCAGTCAAGGAATTGATATTCTTGATTTTCGTCTTATTTTGATCTCTAGAATCTCCCATTATCAGTTTTCCCCAGGGGTTGCAGAACACCCTGTATTATTAACTTATTTTTCCCCGGTAGTTGAGAATCTGTAGTCCAGACCCAGTTTCTTGAGACACCCTGTGAATACGGTAACAGAGACGAAGCACCGCAAAAGAACGAACTAATGAACTCCGGTGGTCTCTCGCGTTAGGAATAAAATCGTCGAAGATGCACCAAGATATAGTAAAAACGGAGCCTAAGTTTTTGCCGATAGACGCCGGGTCTGCGGCTGATTAATCGTTTGATGCGGTAACGCACTGGAAACTCTGCTTTTTCCATCCACTTTGGCCCTTTCTCTGCCCCGGTATCGATGCCAGAATAATGAGGGAGCATACTGTGCTTTAATTTACACGGGGGAGAAAAAATTAATTTTTCGAGTCGATGCCCGGAGATACGATTCTCATTCCACGGTGATTTACGAGGCTTCTATTAAAATGATTTATCGCGCATCGGAATTGTTTGCATCGCTGTGCGTCTAACCAGCCAGGAGATCTCGGAATAAATCTTATTTTATGCGCGTTAATCGCACTGGGAATGAAATGTTACACCGAAAAGTATCTGGCATTAGTTTCTGCAAATCTTCCGCGAACTTTGACGAATAAAAATTCGTTGTTTGGGAACCGAGATTGAATTTATCTTTCCGTGTAGGAGTGGAACTATCGATTATCGATACTTTATTGATAGATCGATAATAACGTTAAAAATGGGAAATGTGGTTCTGTTGATATTTGTATATCGTTTGGTATTATAAAATATTCGTTTGTACCTGTTAAGGAAACAAACGCGAAAGTAGTAATTCACGGAATTAGTTGTGTTAAATATGATACACGCGGGTTTACGAACGCGAGAGAATGTCGAGGGACAGGAGATAGAAAAAACGGAAAATTGTTTAATTTTGGAGGCACGCGCTCCGGGGCATACATGTATAAAAAAATAAAATGAGAAATGAAGTTACAAATTTTTTAAATCAAGGAAAAATCTTGCTCGTTTGCAATTCCATTTATCGCGAGCAAATATGAATCTCGCTATACGAATGCCTGATTACAATTCAATTTGCTATTCGGTTCGACTGGGTTTGATTAACACTGAGCCTTTTATTTCAATAACGGAATGTTAAATCATAACCGGCGAAATGAAAATTTATTTACGCAGAATCTACATCCCCGAAAAAAAAAAAAAACGTTCTCTCTTTTAGACGAAATGAATTTCAAAAGTGTACGATACCGCCGTTTGTAATAATAATATGACAATTGTACACGCTAAATATGAAATCTGAAACTCGTGAAATTTACGGTTTCCCGGAAATTTAGTGTTAATACCGAATGTACCAGGTCGAAGTGGAATTTTGTTAGCTCTCAAATAATGCCAGATTAAGTTTCAACGGGTTCGATCGGTATATCAACCGTGAAATCTACCGTTTTACCCTTCCAATCAATTTCTTTAATACCATGGTTATGAAGCATCTGTTCTTTAAGGGTCTCGTTACAAAAAGCAATTACTACGCCATAACAGGAAAACTTCATATTGGAAACTTAGTACGCGGTCGTGTAATCGAAGTAACCCGAAGTTCGTTTTAACTTACAACGTTAGTTTTATCCGGATGGAAAAATTATTAATGCATTGCACAACGATGACGAAATCTGGTCACAATCTTGGTACCATAATTCGAAACTTTAGAGGGGGCGAGAAAAAAAAAAAAAAAGAAACGAAGGAAATAAATAAAACGGACCCTACTTATCCTTCTTCCGACAGGATATCTTTTATTTAAAAAATGATACGCCGAGATGAAGACCGTTCCACGTATTACGATGTAAATTCCAAAGTTTCATAATGCATAAAGGAACAGCAGACGTACTTTCCGTCCTCTTTTTCATTATTTTTATCGAATCCCTAGCTACCAGTGGCGTGTGCATCTCTGTCGGTGAATGTAGCATTGTTTAAAACTTCGTAGCTCGAAACGTTCGGATTAACCTATTTCCATAACTGCTGTTCCGCTTCTAACGACTTTATTTATTCAAAACGTCACTTCTTGTTGAGCGGTAAAGTTACGCGCAGGCTTCCTGATAAACTAACTTTTTCCTTTTTTTTTTTTTTTATTCTAGATGCGCGTTAAATTACAACCCAGATTACACGGGGAAGTTTCACGGTAATAAAAAAAAAAAATATATATATAGAAGAACTTACTTAATATAAGTTTCCACGAAATTTTACTTCGTTCCATGAGAAGTGTGAAAATTTTATGTCGCGTAAAGTTTCAAATTTAAATGAAACTTCTTTATTTTACAATCTTATTTTATTCTGCGATTTATACCCGAGCGTATTATTAGAATTTTTACGGGGAAAATATAAAATATCTATTTCGAGAACCTATCGCGTCCCGAGTGAAAATAGAAAACCTTTTGCAAGAAAATGTGAACGATTTAACGAAATCCTCTAGTCCCATATTCCCCTTGCAAGTGTTATAATCCTGTAAAGTGCAACTTTATCACTAACACCCCTATAAAAATTTTCCATATAAATAGAAAATATTCGATGCAGAACTTTTTCAAAGGGAAATACAACTCTCCCATTTATTTTTTATTTGTTAAGAGTTTACAGAGGTGATTTGAGCTCGTCAACTATCGGGTTTAGTTTGGTTTCCTTTTTCTCAGAAATGAAAATAATTGATCACGAATCGTTAATTTCCCACAGATTGTTCGCGCGGCGAATTTACAGAATTAAATCAGCTTTCGATATAAGCTCTCCCGAGAGGACAGAATTTATCCTATTTCCGTTTCGCGGTTGCAGCCACAAATTCCTCCCTCTCCCCCCCCCCCGGTCGCTCGCCGGAAAATTTCCAACGTGGCAGCGTTTTTCCCCTAGACGCCTCGTTCTCGGAGAAGGTTATAGAATTTTCGGGGACCGAGGGTGTGTCCTAATGCTCGATTTTTCAACGCGAAAATCATGGATAGCTGATGCATCGTAAACTAAGCATCTTAGGGGATGAAGGTGGCTGCCTTGCTCCGAGCAAAGTGCACGGTTCTTGGCAACGTATAGGGTGGTTTGCTAAAAACAATCTTCAACCCGTTGGTTTTACTTATTCATTTATTTTTCATCTCGAGCCAACCGTAATTTATATAAAAAGAAATTAAAAATAAAATCCAGATAAATTCGTTTTGTTTCTGTACTTATCAGAAGATCTATAAATATTTATAGAGCAAGACACTGATGAATTTATGAAAGCAACTTTCTAACATTTAAAATACTTTTCTATGAAAACTTATTTAAAGACATTCTAGGTTTGTAGACTGCTTATTTTGCCAAAGTTACATTGTACGTAAAGAATAACCGGGAATTCTAATATTTTTCGAGTGAAAAGTAATCAACTAGGAAAGGAATGTTTACTAGAACACGAAATTTGCAACAGCAAAATATTTACAGATGCTGCTTTTAAAGCTTCGTATTTTGTTAGGTTCTCTCAGAGACCAACGGGATCGAATGTTGTTTCGAGTGGCAGTATTCAGTGGGTCACCCTGTATTGAGAATACAGAGCTAAAAGGGATAACCGGGAAAGTAGAAAAGTCCTGCGTCCTACATCTTGCGGTCTCTCGCTACTTACGCTGTCATGGCTCCCATACTCGTGCTGGACGTAATAAAAATTCAACTTACCCTTTGTATCATGATTTCTAACCGTCTTTCGAGATTTTCCTGAAACTTTCATTTTAATAGTTTTCATAGCAACGCGTACAGAGTGTTCTTTTTAAAGACTTACGGTCGGAATACTTCGAAAATAAATTCTTATTTTCAGAAGAAGCATTCGAGACAAAAGTCTCTCAAACATGTTACCAGAAATGAATAAATAAAAATTATAAAATCAATTTTAATCTTTAAATTCAGCATAAACCTTTTAATACATTTACAGACCCTTTCAGTCATGAATAAATTTTATAGTCAATATTTTATAAGTGCACAAATTTAACGATTCTATAAAAATTCATAAATAACCCATCGTGTTTTATAAATTCATTAATTTCGTTATTTATTAAAATTTAAGAAGATTCGAAACGCGTCGAACGCAGAATTTAGTAAATTCATTAAATTTGAACTGGGAATTGTCTGCAACTACCAAAATCCTCATTAAAATATATAGAAATTCTTCATTTTCGCAATCTCTTTCGAAGGTGAATGACATTCAAAATGATGTATGAAAAAGGTACGTTTAACGAAACATTGCTGCAGCAGAATCTCATTAGCATTAGCGTCTGTTACGGTCCGGTTTTTGCGTTATTGATTTCCTGTACAAATAAGCCATTTGTTGACAACTGTCGAAACTGTCATGTCATAGAAAATAAAGCTAAAATAAAAAAACGAAACTTGTATTTCGTTTGGCCGATCTCATTGAAATCGAAACTCTAGAGTACAATCGAAGCATCATGCGTGGAAGAGCGATTTTAATTAACATTCGGTGTACATATTTTCCATTTAGCGTACAAAGCATGTCGGTTGAAATTACGATTTTACAGCTTCGCGATATATTTGTTAAAGCCTGTGAAACGTTCGCTCCTACGATTCTGTTGACACGGTTAAACGCGTTTATTTCGGTTACTTTGAATTATTCTCCCTTTGGTTAACGAGCCGTCACCGAACAGTTTTACACGAAAACAATACGCGTCGTATATTAGTTTTTTTTTTTTTATTTTAGAGCTACAATAAATTCCGAAACGTTTCGAACGTCGCGCGCAATTTTCGAACGATTTCCGACGCATTAATTAAAATGAAATACGAATTTCGCGTCTGACGAAATATAACGCGAAGCTATTGGCAAGCTGTTGATAAATTTCACTTGAGCTCTTTTATCTGAAATCATATAAAATTCCGTTGCGCAAAATTTACCGTTGTTTCGGCGCTTGTTGTTATTTATTCGGAACGTGATACTTTAAAAATGTTTGACGTTACGGCGAAATGAATTACGTTGCAATGAATTGCAATCTCTCGAAAATTTAATACCTATCAATGTTATGTGTATTTATAATTGGTATGTTCTATATATTTTTTGGAGTTGAAAGGTATCTCAATTCGAACAACGATACTGAAATATATTATGGAATTTTTGAAAGTATGACAAAATTTTATTTCGTAATATGTACAGAGTGTTCCAACTTTAACGGTTAAAATTTTCAGCGTATTCTTTTGGTCTGAACGAGAAAAAAAAAATGTTACGTAAACATGTGTCGTTTAGAGGTTTGCTGGAAAGTAAACTTTTTTTTTCATGAAAAGTTTCGTAATGCCGTGTATCTAATCTTGTTCTAGAAAATCTAATTTCGTTTGCGGCAACATGCTTTGAAGACACGTCATTACGCAGCAACTCTCTAACATCACGTTTTTCACATTCACGTGCTTCGTGAGTTTATAACTTGCGACGCCAGCTGTAACGGACATGCTAGATTCCCGCGAACGTCACACGAAGAAATACCCCAGAAATACCCTATATCCGAGGGTGTCCGTTAGCTCAGCTAATTTTGCTCAAACTGATCGATTACTCCGATAGTTAATCGTAAAAAATAATCGACTGAATCAGATTAATATTTTTGGGAATACTAAAACTAATGTTAATTCAGTTGCAATATCTACTATTATATTTACTCTTTAATGTAATTTTATTAGAATTAAATAATATGTTATTTCGAAGCCCGTCAGTCTCGTCTTGCATAGTTATTTTCAATTATAAATAATTGAAAGGGTTCTAAAGGCCTTTGAAAAATGTATGATTAAAAGCAGACTGAACGACGTCGCGTTTGGATTCACTTCCATTGAGCGAATTTTCCGATCCTCCAGGAATACGAAGACACAACGAGAAATGTCACTTTTAATTTTCCGTAGCGAACGACAGAAATGGAAAATATTTTGTAAACCAAACAAAGATACTCCTTAAACAAATACGAAAATTTCAATTACAAAATTAAATATTCCACGACAAATAACATTTTAACTGCACGATCGAGTAAACGGTTGGTTTTATTGGGTTATCCGTTATTCCAATAAAATTTTGCCTGCCTCTGTCAACATGTCGTTGCATGGTAAAAAAAAAGCAGTGGGAACGATACTGTTTTTATTTACGCGGGGCGAAATTGTTTCCTAGAAACGGGAAATACTGTGTGTAGTTTCGCGCGATTGATTACTGTAATCGAATCGACACGCATTTTTCTCGAATTTGTTGTACCCCGCGTAAACAATAGATCGGCGCAACAATAAATTCTCGCGTTACAAGATAAAACAAAATGATTTTTTGGTGATATTGAAACATCAATTTTCGCGACATCAAATCGTGTCAGATTTATTTGCAAAACAGAAGATAAAATTAACCGTTAGACTTTTTCTTTCAGCGAAATATGCAAATATCTAAAGTGTCTAATCTATGAAAGATAGGATTCTCCAAGGTGTGGTGAGCCCAACAACCCCCCGATCGAAGATCACAAAGTATTGTTGCTCCAAGATTGGATGGAAGAAACCGATATCGGCGACGATGCGGTGTCAAACCATATCGAATTATACGAATCGGATATTTGGTAAGGAAACGCGATATAGCAGCAATAATTGTCACCACTGGGAGCAACGGGGTTCCTGGGACGCGTCGGAGCGACGTGGAATCATGCAAGAGATCGCGAATACTAAGAAATTCAATAGCCGCAACGTACTCACCGGTTCGAGTGTCATCGTCTTTTATAGAAACCGCGTACGCGGGTCAAAGAACGGCTTCAAGATCGCGTAACCCTTTGATGCCGTAGCATATTTCATTCCGTGCAATAACTGCGCGAGTTCCCTTTGTTAGACGACCCCGAAACAAGATATCCTCGAGCAGATGATCAATTAAATTAGCTTCGAGCATAAACTTCAACCTTTGCTCCGCGAATCGGCAGCACAGCTTCTCCCAATTTCGATTATTTTACTTCTATTCACTTTATTATTTTATTTCAAACACACTTTTCCTTACTAATTTTATTTTCTATCGGTATTAATTGGAATTAATTGAAATTCGTGATTTACAGAACTCTGTAGATTTGTAAACGAAGCCAGAACAGAGATACGAGCCATAAAAGAGGCGTTAAAAATATTTCACCGGAAAACGAAATTGTATATTTCAATAAGCACTTTCATATTTTAGTATTCGACTATTTTATACCTACGATACATGGAATTTATATTGTATAAATTTGAATGCATTTCTGAAATTTTATTCCGCGCACAGTAATATACATATATTCTGCATATGCTAATGGAGTATGTTGCGATATGTATCTGTATATAATTTCAATAAAATATGCAAAGTATAGGCTAGATGTGGCGGAATTCACTCTGGAAACGTAATGAGATACATTTAACGGATTCTACGTTTCGGCGCGATCCTGCATTCTATGATTGAAAGGTGGGAAATTTGTTTTAAAATATTATGTTCACCACTGAAAGTTCTAATAAACTTAACGTAAACGTAACAAATTTATCAAACGCAGGAGCGTTGTTGCTCTGCTTCGAAGATCATTTTTTATTAAAAGATTATACATTTTCCTACTAGTAAATCAAGTGGATAAAAATATTGAAAATATTAATACACAAAATTGTGAAAGTCACCGATACACATTACTAAAATGAAATAAAAAAAGTAATCGAATACCTACCAATATCTTCTACTGTAAATATTGTTATTTTGAATATAATATTTTATACTATATATTGAAAATTGGACCAGTTTTAGGGGTTTTTTTCACTTTACTATAATAATACCTTTTTAATGAAGCCTCAGTCAAGAAATCGATATTCTCCCATTAAAATTTTTCCCAGGGCTGGCTGAACACCCTGTATATCCTTTATCCTTCGACGGACTTTGTCATTTTTGCGAATTTTACTTTAATATTTTAGTGGGGGGACATTCTTAAAACCCCCAAGTATTGAAAAGAGATAAAAACAAAAATTTCGATTCATTCAATCCATCACAGTGGTTTCCCCCCGTAAGTTCCAAGCGTTTCTCGAATCCTTGCATTTCTGTCGACTGAAAAAAAATTCTGCAAGGTTCCTCGAAGCATTGCACGCATAACGCAAACGTAGTGGGCGTGTAATTAACTGCAAACAGTCTGGATACCAAGGCAATAGGTGGCATCGAACCGTCGGGGGCACACAATGGCCTGCTATCCGTTTCGATTTCACGGCCGCAAAATCGACGACAATGATCCGAATCCGCCTGGGCGCGATGACTATGTGTGCACTTGAGCAAACCGGAGAGCGTCGCGGAGTCAATTAAGGTGACAACTATCGATCCAGGTGCATCGTTGCGGAATGAACGCCGCGCCTCCGGGCGAGAACGGTTCCGTACCGACGGCGTTTGCCTGCATTTGTCGCGCGTCGCGACGCACTTAACTCGCCGTGCAATAAACTGCCAACGGAATCCTTTGTCGCTCCGCCGCGATTCGGGGCGGCGAACATCCGATTGGTAGGCGTGCAACTATATTCGAGCAATCGAGCAGGCAAACGACTCCCTCCACCTCGTCGAATAATGGCGGAAGGCTCGACGGGAAGCAACAGGTTCGCGGCATAAACCGTTCGCCGCGTATTCGTTCCAATTAATCGAGAAATTTCGGCGATCCCGCGATCGATACGGCCAGAGGGAATCGTACGGTTGGCACGATGACGTCTGCAAGGTTATTATATGCCATTAACCGGGATGATTTTCAACGTCACCGATGATCGCGTGTCTTCGTCGCGCGGACGGTCTGTTTCGGTTCCGAACGAGATAATCCGTTCTATTGGATTAGCGTCGTTGAGTTCGTCTGACAGCCGACTCGGTGAATTATCACTGTTCCCTGATGGAAATCCTCTAGATTTTCTCTTACGGTAACTTCACCGAACCTCCGGCCCAACTGTTATAATTTTCTGAACTATTCTCTCTGTATTCGTAAGTTTTATAGTCCCAGGAAACGGGTTTAGATTTTCTGTTGTCTTTCATTTTATCGTGTATTTATCATTTTTTGAAGAGTCTACGTTTTCAGAGAGAATCAACTTTCTCTTAAAAACTGATCCAAGCGTTCGAGGTACGGTGGTTGAGACACGAGTTCCGATTAAAAGGAGGGATTTTTATCTCGAGAAAAATATCTTATCGAGAAATCCACTAAATTTATTTTCAAGCTTTTGCTCCCGGTTCGATACATCCGTTCGCTGAAACGAACACGATTCAACTTCCGTAACTTTCTTTGTTTTCGAGACAACTTTCCGCGCCTGGTAACTTCGCTTCCAACACGGGGATTATACATCGCCCCTGTGCTTTTATCAGCGAGAACCCTTCGGTTACGTATGATCGACATGCTCCCACGGAGAAAGCCACATGCCCCTCAGCCAGAAGAGCAACAGGTTCCGTAGATCCTACCAAAAAGAGGGCGCCATCCCTCCGAGGAATAACTATTACTTTGAAGATGTCCTCGCCCCGGACCGTGGAGGGTCTCGAAATCTCGGTTCGGAACTCTACTTTAGCCGCGAAGACCGAGTGGAACTCGTTCGAATCTATTTCGACGATCATCAATAACTCTTGTCATCCTGGTCAATCGAAATCCCCCGTCATCGAAAGCAACGAAACACGGAGAGTCTCGATCCCAGCCCCTCTGCACGTACAGAGTGTCCAAAACAATAAAGAAGCTTATATAAGCGTACACTGGATTAAATGTTTCTTAATTAGGATACACCACCGTATTGAATAATTATCACTTATGAAGATAGCAGGCTACAAAATTGTCGTGGTGGTATACTATCTATGTTTCTAATAGTTTAGGAGATATACGAGCAAATAAGGCTGCAAAGAAAACTTACAAGAGCCAGATAGCATCGATGTACGTTCTACTATCACCGAATACACAACTACCGAAGGAGATATAAAAAGAATAGATTGAATATACGTTTCTAAAAATGTTTTGTATCGACGAATCGGTTCCCAGACAGTATGGGGAATGCCCTGTGTACGAAGTGTGGCATCGTCGCGTGTAGAACTGCCGATAACGCGAAAAGGAAAGGAGTAAGCTATTCGGCAGTCGCATAACGTCAGATAAGTACGTCGATAAAAGTTTCTGTCGCGCTACGTTCTGAAGATAGCCCAGAAGACTGACTATACTTCCAGATATCGTTTTCCCCCGGTGATGAGCATCCAACCTTGATTCAACACGAAGTTCAATCGCTACCCTCGTAGAACGCCTTCTCCTTTCATCGTCCACTTCTCCGTCCTTCACCCTGACCCTCTTTCTCTCGCCATTTTCACGGGAAGTCGATATCCCCGGCGCCTGTTGCTCTGTCTTCTTTCGTTTCACCTTCGACCTCTTGGAAGCCCCGGTGTAGTCACGACAAACTGGAGAAGGGAGGGGGGCACCCTTTTCTTCGTAAAACACCATCTCGGCGGGCAGGGATTGCGACCAGATTGGAGGGGCAATTCCGCAATTTTCGCTCGATCGAACGATCCTTTGCGTCGCGATGCACCCCGGAACCCGTCACGTTCAACCGTCGATAATCCAATCAAAGTTTTTTCTGTTGCCGCGGCCGTTGGCGCGAATTAATTCCATCGACGAGTAGCTTATTAGCCTCCGTGATAACGGTTAACCCTTTGGGTTCGCTCTTGGCGCCTATTCGCTGCTTAATAGAATAACAAAAGGGTCACGTCGCGGTAACCCTGTCCGCCAGTTCTTTTTTTTTACATTTGGAAACCGATAAACGTGGACTATCGAACATTTGAGGGAGTTCTTCGGAGTCGAAAAGAGAAGAAAACTATAATAGTATTTGATTTTAAGTAGTTTAGGTATGATCGTTGCCCGTACGAACGATGCGTGTGGGGCAGAATGAAATTCACGTTGTTCTCAAAATTGCATCGAACACGATGGCAGCAACGAAAATAGCGTTCGATCATTTCGTATCGAATACCCTGTGAAATCGTTCACGTCGAACCGTGTCGCTTTCGTGTTACTTTTATTTTCGCGTTTGTTCGATATTTAACGAAGTACAAGTTATTTCGAAATTCGTCAGTTGCAATCTACCAGTTTTATTCGATCGAGAATCAATTTGCATTAATTTCGAATTAGTCGTACTACTAAATGTTGCTCATCATTTTAATATCGACGTCGTTTTGTTTGATAGAATCCAATATCGATAGATGCATAATATTGAAATACTTATTGAAATTTCGCGTCGCTTTTAAATAAATAGTAAGCGTATAATTAATTACGTATTATACAGAAACCACGAGGGAAATATAAAAACGGAAAAGATTTTTTTAATTATGCCGTAGGAAGCGTGCAAAGCACGATACATCGCTTCTATCACTTAAATTTAAACTTTGATTTAAATTTAAATTAAAACATGTATCAACGTAATTACGACGACAGGATGTCGAGCGTAGTTTGATCATACTTTTAATACGATATGAAATTCACAACTGGTCGGTAGAAATATTTGTTATAAGTGCTCGAGTTAAACGGGCAATACCGTGTCTAGATGAACAAAATTAAATAAACTATACGGAAATTCTAAATTTCAGCATTGAATAAATTAAATCCAGCAAAGAATAGAAAGAAAGAGTAACATTTATTTCGATAATTCCTTTAGTCCTGATTAACTGTGAAAAGCGGACTTCATAATGAACAACGTCAAATATTTAATAACACGGAATTAAAAATTAACTGAAACGGATGAATATTGCAGTTAATTTTAACATTTATTTGATCCTCCAAATGTTAAATGCAATGTATATTTTAAATTGATACGTACATATGTGTATTTGAAGTGAAACTAAGACATTGAAATAATTTTGATGTTTCTTTAGAAAAACATCAAGTAATTATATTATTTATGTTTGTTGCAGGTATGTACGGAATAACTTCTACTATAAACTTCAACAGAATGATAAAGGGTGAGTGATAAAAGAGACATTAAATTCTGTTTAACACACAAAGGGTTCTGGTATCATATTAAAAAATAAAAATAAGTCGAGAACAGGGAATAAATCTTTTACAGGCGAGACTTTATTTTCGAAAAAATCGGCTTCAAATATTCGTGGGGCAAATAGAGTACGATTTCGACGGCATAAGTAGACGCAGCGAGTTATGGTCAGACGCGCCAAGCATATGGAATTGAAATTTTCAAATCCATATATCATGGAAACAGAGAGTTATACGAAAAAAATGTTATCCTACATTTACGACTTACTTTTTCACCAAAGTTTCAGTTTACATAGAGAGTACCTATACATATTTTAGTACGGATATCTAAACCTGAAAATTCACCGAGTTCTACTCGACTATCGGCGCAAGTAGAAATAACGATATATGGTCAGACGCGTGGAATCGTATTCGACAAATTTTTAAATTCAATTATCTTGGAAATGAGGCCCCCATTCGAAAAATGTTATTCTTCTCTTTCGACTTACTTTTGTGCGTGGAATCACACTGTATATTATTTTCAATGCCATTGGGCGTCGCTATACCAGATAGATGTTCATAAATTTTTACGTGGAATCGTTTTCTGTTTGTACCACGGTTACTGTGACACCCTGTAGCTTGAACAAAGGGACACAAACGTCTACCTGTCGCACCGAGGTAACGTTTAACTTCGAAAACTGGCTGTTGACCGAGATAAAGTGTTGACTTGCATAAAACTTACGTATATTTGAGTCCGATTAACTTCCAACTAACTGAACTAACCGGTAAGTCAAATACTGGCTGAACTTGTAGATTTTGCCTCTACGTATACTGACAATTTGCGGGAATCTGTACGATTGAAGATCAGCGTCCACGATAATCTAAACATCATATTTATGTTCCTAATATATTCGAAATTTCAAATATTCCACTCGTGGGATTAAAGATTACTAAGAAGCAAAAGATTCTAGCGAATAATAAAACTATTTTTCTGGTTTGGTAACACCACTTTCTTACAGACTTTCAAACATCAGTCGTGCTTTATCAAAATTAATTCACGTGTCCAACAATTTACATTTCTTTTGCTTTCTTCTTTATTTATTTTTTTCTAAGCGTATCACATTCAATTCACTACTATTATACAGGGTGTTCGGCCACCCCTTGGAAAAATTTTAATGGGAGATTCTAGAGGCCAAAATAAGACGAAAATTAAGAATACTAATTTGTTGATGGTGGCTTCGTTAAGAAGTTATTAACGTTTAAAGTTCCGCCAGTACTGAATTTTTTTCTCGAAAGTGGGTAGAATTTCGGGAGTATGTCTATTCACCAAAAATGATTATAATTGACGCTCGCAACCGAAAATAATTTTTCCAGAACGATTTGAAATATTTTAATTTCGTCGAAAAATTTCACACCTTCACGAATTTTTTTCTCGAAAGTGGGTAGAATTTCGGGAGTATGTCTATTCACCAAAAATGATTATAATTGACGCCCGCAATCGAAAATAATTTTTCCAGAATGATTTCAAATTTTTGAATTTAACTGTTAATAACTTTTTAACGAAGCCTCCATCAACAAATTGGTATTCTTGATTTTCGTCTTATTTTGGCCTCTAGAAGCCCCCATTAAAATTTTTTCCAGGATTGGCCGAACCACCTGTATATAGGTACGAAGTCCAGTTTGCAGAGAAACAATAATGAATTTGTAGAACAAACCAATCTTTGTCGGTAATTGTGAACTTCCACTGAATTTTCCACGTAGCTGTTGAAAAGTTATTCCGTGCATGGAAGCGCGTGCGTAGAATGTAACGGAAGTAGAAGTAAGGCGGTTACGACGGAAATTCCTTTTATCCATAACGGCCGCGCCGGTATAACGTTATGGCGGCCCGGATTAATAATAAAAACGCGTCGGTCTTCTTCGTCGGTGCTTCCCGCCCACGCGACCCGTCGTTTTTACGAGTGAAATCATTCGGTCGCATAACGAGATTACGGGTCGCGTACCAGCGTGTCTCGTAACTCGATTAAGCGAACCGTGGAAAGATGGCGGAAAATGTCGAGCACGCGGACGCTGTGTTTCGGTACCGCGTAGAACCGCCAAAAGGGATCCAGTTTCCGGAAATAAATGCGTACGACCTATCCGCGAAACGCGATCATGCGTTCCCGGGATCGAAGAGTGATCGAAATACGAGATGTTTTACGAACTCGAAATACAATGGGAAGCCAATTAAAATGCAATCGCGGTCCCAGTGATTCCGACACGATGTCGATTCGCGTTTCTAGGATCCAGTATGGTTGTTTTACGGTCTGATCCCCAGGTTGGAGTTTATTGTCGCTCAGCCCCCAAAGTATAACTGAAATGGTGCACATAAAAAAATCTTGTTGATACGATTCACGGTGATGGAAATACGGTAAATTATTAAACGTTATTTACGCGCGTGAAAGTGAAAGAAAAACAATGATGGTCGACGAACGGAGTGTCATCGAACGCGAACAGATTTCATTTCACGTGGCTCGCGAGGGGTTTCGTTAATGACTAAAATTATTTATCTGAATTCGCTATCGTACATTTACGATCACTTAATATCGTCCTCCTGCGAATATATGTATTGACGCATCAACGATGGCCGTTTTCCGTTCAATGTACCGTTTAAACCGGTAATTATCGTAATGGTCATTAAGCGTGCGAACAAATAACGTTCGTTATCGGGTTTTCAGCACACGTGTACCAACGAACATAATACAACATTAGGACTGGCCTGAAAATTTCCCTGTTCTGTTTATGTAATATTCGTATCGAATGTTTGTGTCCCCATCAATGTTACGAAACAACGGCACTTTGTAGCGACGTATTCGTTAACAATATTAATCATCGAACTCTAAAGACTCCATTAACTCCATCGAACCTCCTACGAGACCGGAACTTCCACATTGAACAATTTGTAAAATTCATTAAACTTTAGAAAATTTATTTCTTTTAACAGACGAGAGTTACTGCACGACGGAAGTTTCCAAATTATTTTTCGACGCGAGATTTTTTAAATTCGACGCGTCATAAATATTCGAATATTTACCATGCGTAGCTCGGGCACTAAATAAACGAGCAAACGTCAATTTTATTAATTCGCATATCCCGTCGGGCATCATCGTAAATTTGCATACGCTATTATAAATCGAGAACTATTTTTAACGATGAACGATTTGAAAGAACTTTCTGGCTTAAAGTCACGTAAAGATGATGGATTATTTTAAGAAACTATAAATTGCAATGAGCGTGGAACATGAAACTGGGACCTGAAAAATTCGATAAGTTGGATAAATGATAACATCGCGACTCAAAACAGCAAAATTACAAACGCGTGACAGTGTCGTAATTTGATAACTGGTGAAGTCACGCGCGCGTGACAACGGCCGTTAAAGTACATTCTGGTTCTTTCCTGGATTCTGCCCGGTACCAGTTCGATGGAGACTTGCTCGACGACCATTAATACGTGTCGCCCAGGCGTATTTAAATTCCGTCCGAATTTCGTAATTTTCCTACGTCGACGTTACGTGTACATTCACTGACCGATGTCCTGCAATTTGTCGGACGTGTGAAATTCGATGAGAAATTATGATATTCCACCATTTACGAAACACCAACGCTTCGAGAGAACCGACGTCGCGAAGTGTAATGGCTGCTGCTGCAAATATTTTCCTAACGACGGATGCCATTTGGAAAACCTCGAAAAGATCGGTTCCACGAGACTGCAATATACAGCCAGTTTTTTATTTTTATTCGTTGCAGATTAATTAGAATGTAATACATACAGAATTGAACATATAAATTAGAACTTTCTCTTGTGAAATTTTTAATTTCTCTCGTGAGAATTAAAAATTACAAATGTCTACGAATAAAAAGAAATCATTTATTTACAATTTTCGTCGGTAGAGTAGTTCTTCATTATACTTTTTCAAGTACTGTTACTATGTTGCTTACGTAACAAGTTTCTGTGAGATCATAAGAGACAATAACCACGTTCATGTTAATTAATAAGTACTAATAATGGTCCCTGTCTGTGTTCCTATTTGTTTGTGTCAATAGCAAGTGTTGTGTGTTTGTGTGTGATTATTATATCATGGTGTCCTTCTGGCATTCAATCCATGCAGTATTTTATGTGGGTAATTTATCTCTCGCCGGAAGAACGCAATAAGTAAAAAGAAAAATATAAGTTACGCATGGATATTACAATGCCACTATAGCTTACGTAACGTATTTAAGAAGCCCATCGTAGCAAATTACGACTTACGAAACGTTTCCTTCGTCAATCCTAATTCCACGTTCCACCTTTTGTGCGTAACGTCTGACCCACTTAGTCGAAATTAAATTACGAGTAGAAAGAACATTTGTCAGTCTCTGATACTTTCTTCACATTGTGGAATTGAACTGTCAAGGATAACGAACGAGAACCTGAACGACCATCAGCTTTGCTTAGATTTTGCGGCGGCTTTGTTTAGCCGGCGGTTATTGCATTACCTCGTAAATAAAATGTACAGCATTTTAAAATAATCTACCAAAATTTCAAAGTCGAATTCGTAAAAGTAACAGAGTCGCAAGATATTTTGTAAAATTTATAAAATGGTAGCAATTCGAAACAAATATCGACGGAAACGTTTCAAAACGGAAATAACGGTATTATTTAATGGAACCTGAAACACTTCTATCGAACGAACGAAACGTTGCATTAGTTGAAACTGCATCCACTTCGTGG
Organism: Colletes latitarsis; assembly: GCF_051014445.1. Lineage (NCBI taxonomy): Eukaryota > Metazoa > Arthropoda > Insecta > Hymenoptera > Colletidae > Colletes > Colletes latitarsis. The sequence continues at coordinate 17,694,241 of NC_135135.1, read as the reverse complement.
CGATAGAGAATTTTGGGATACAAATGAAATTTTCGAACGTGGCAAATACGAGTTTGTTAACCGAGAGGGAAAGTGGCGTATTATTTAGGAATATACCTCCGTTACAGAGTATAAATTCGCGTATTATTAGATCGCTGGCATTAAACTACGCCGACGTTCGATTAATTAACGTTAGACGGCGATATATGATTATGATGCTTTTTTGGAATCGTGGCGGTCGTTAGAAAGTATCCTTAATTTATCTCGCTGCTCGACTTCTTTCATTAGTGTTATTATGCAACTAGTTGTTTTCGATGCTTCGTAACTTGTCCGTGAAAAATTCGAGCAATGTTATAAAGTGGAAGAATCATTATTTCGAACAGAAACGGAGGCATAATTTGAATAAGAATAAGTCTTGTTTGCTTGCAAACAGTTACGTTTACTTTACTCTTCTTCGCAAAAAGAAAGCTTAAAATTTGTTTAGATACCGGGTCCTCGGTTGCCTTTCTCAGCAACTTATAATTGAAATAACTCGCCTACGGACGATTCGAATGTTAATGATAAACAAAACTTCGACAAGAGAGATGCAGGAATAATGTAAATGTGGACTGAAGCTTGCCTGGTTTGAGGAAGCAACTTCTTGAAAATAACGCGTTAATTAAATTGTATCTTCTGACACACGCACAACTGAGTTACTGGTTGTAGTGTTGTTTTTTTCAGAATAAAAATTTATGTATAAACAGTGACACAAGAACGTTTCATCTAGAATTGTAGGATCACACGTAACAATAATATATTCACTCACCGACAGGATGGTTTCTTAAAATCTTTTACCTCTCGTTGCATCGTCGTATTATTCGAATATCGATATTTTAATATATATTCGAATTCGACTGCGTTGTAGTCCTGACGCCATATTGGAAAGTGTTAAAAAGTAATCGCAACGCCATTATCGATACACTTGGCGCACAATATACTTGTTAGCGTATAAAAGAAGTAAATGTTTTATTTATGTATCTATATCTTCCTAGGAGTATTGAAGACGATGGTCGAAACTTAATAAATACAATTTTAGATAAAAATACATCGTCGTTCGTCTAATGAAATATCGTTTTAGATGAAACACGAAAGTTAAATAAATTAAAATATGACTCGTACGCGGGCAAATGGCTTCCACTGTAGTTAAATAGCGAAAGTTCAAAAGCGAGCAAAGGTGAAATCGTCGCGAGCTTTTCCAGTCGGTTTGAGGCGGAAAAGGAACTGTTGCCCCGGAGGAAAAATTGTCGAAGAAAGGTCGGGCTTCTCCGAATTGGTTACGTTGAACGTGGAAGACGTTACTTTACGTAAAACCGTCCTCTGAAGAAAAAGAATGCGCGGAGTTCGATGTATCGACGGCTACTGTGTCTTTTCTGCCTCCCTGCCGACAACGAAAAATTTCAATCCCTGCGTGCACGTGACAGGGGACGATCGAATGAAATCGCGCTGATAAATTCCAAAAGTACATCCATCGATTCTGAAATGGATTGTCGCACGTCTGGAGGAATTTTCAAACTCCGCGATCCATGATTTCGAATTAACGAAAAGTTTAACCGATCGAAAGGAAAAACGACGAACGATTAAAGATAACCCGAAATAAATTCCAGATAAAGTTCTCTATAAATTTGACGAATCAATTTTAAATTGTTTCGGTAAAAAAAAAAAATACAAATAGAAAGGAAAACGAAGAACGACCAAAAACAACCTCGAAATATTTTTCGTTTCTTCTCTGTAAATTCTCCACCGTGTGACAAATCAATTTTGAATTGTTCCGGTAAAAAGCACACCCGTCAAAAATGTAAATAAAAAATGACTGAAAATAATTTTCACCTCTCTATAAATTCTCCGCCCGGTGACAAATCAATTTCAAATTGTTTGTTTCCATTATTTAGTTTGAGGATGAAATTAAAGAACGACGCGAATGATTTGTTAATTAAATACCTCCAGATATCGTCGTAAAATTATTTACGTGACCATTATAGATGCATCAATATATTTTAACATCTGTTTATTTTGAACATTCGATACTCTGTATGATTAATCTCCCTCATCAATAATGATTATCATTTGTAATCGCTGTTCGTAACCCAAAAACATTCTAATTGAACAAATAATTATTATCCTACGATTTTTACTCTTCATTTTGGCCGTAACAGTGCCTGCTTTTGATCGTTAGCGTGTCTCTAGATCGTCATGCTTCCATAATGTGCTTTCACGGTACGTCGCTGGCACCCGAATGAAATCTTTCAAAGGACATCATCGTAGCTGTAATTCGTTTGCATAAAATTCTCGGACCGACCCTGCATCCAGCCGGATGTTATGGAAATGACTGAAACTTTCCAGAGCAGAATTTCGTGCAACATCCGAATTCGCGCGCTCATGAGAATTGTTGTTCGCGGCTTCGACAATGTAATCGTTTTCAACAGGAAATGCCTAGACGTCATTTATCCCACGTAACAAAACGAATAATAACGAAACGCCATTTCTAAACGCATAATTTTTAATTTTGCCCTTGCTTGCACGATATCGTCGTATCGTTTGTTTCTTAGGATAATTTCTTTCTTAGCTCGAACATCTCAAAATCCATTGGGAGGATAATTGGCCAGTTGCAAAACTTTCTACCTGGTTCTACAGTTCTTCCTTTCTGCGTTCTCATACTCTTATTCCATTTCAGGATCTACAACTTGGCAGTGATTCTGCGAAGTGGAAATAATGGTAATGCTGGTAGGAAAGACTGTCAACGCCCTCTGCCCCTCATTTTTCAGATATGTCCCCAACTATCCCATTAGATTCCTCGTGAAGCACTCGAAAACTCAAGTTCTGGCACCACTTCCAGCCACCATTATCAATCGATGTTGAAAATTGACATTATTCTCGAAAAATCGCCGCATAATTACTAAAAGCACTTCACGGTTTTAAACATTCATGTTTCCACGTCCGAATACTATATTCTTTTCAGGATAATTGTTAACTGTCCACCTTAATTTAAATTTATTTTTACATGCGTTATGTACAGAGTAGCAGAAACGGATAAAAGCAACGGATAGCAGATAATGGATAAAAGCAACGTACAGCAATTTATTTCGAATATCTATTGATCTACTAATTGCATTATAATTATCGTCTTCGTGATGATAAACTAAATACACCTAGACATACGCGCTCGAATTTAAATTTCAAAAGGTCCGACGTTTTTGAATAACTTGGGATAAATAATCGAAATGGATTTATTGTAGGATCGCGAAAATGAGCTTTGAAATTCGCGTTTCAATGTAGCAATTACGAACGGGAACGTTCTATCAAATGGAATTCATTTCGCATTAAAGGAAAGGCACGAAATGATTGCATTTGGGTAAAGGGAAATTTACTTCTCCTTTACATTTACATACGAGGTACATTCCCACTGTTATTAGATTCAACTCTCGAACCACGTTTCTCTATCTCAATGGAATGCGCTGTACATTGGTAGGATTTGGCAAACGCAATTTCTTTATGCGTACATTTCAAATCTCACGTCGAGCGCGCCATATTTTCCTCTTTCCGCTTCATTCGGTTCGAAATCAAATTAACAATCTGCAAATCAAATTACTCTTGTCTTTTGCACAAAATTGCACGGCGGAATATCGATACGCGAACCTTTTAACAATTTCGGACATGGAATTTATATACAGGTTTCTGGTCGGGCTTCGACAAACTGAATTACCACGGTTAATTAGTACAGGACCAAACCCTCGTCTCAAAGTTACATACGTGATTTTCAGGGTTACGAAACTTTAAATTTAAGCGTTTCGAGAAATGGAAACTTACATTAAAACGTAATAAAATTTAGAAATTAAATAATAGAGTCATTAAAGGAGATGAGACTTGGTTGAAAAAGAAACACATTAGGTACTTCGACTTCGATCGTTATGGTCGAATCTTTGAAAGAAATTTCAGAATGACCAACTGTGTGATTTGTCGAAGATCGACGTGGAGGCTTCCGTAATTGGTACTTTATTTTTTCCGTACGCCGTTTGCAAATCTGCCATTCGCGCTTTCTCATCGTACACCTGTACGCGCGGCAGATAGCCGCGTATGCTCGTAGCAATTTGTAGGTATGAAATACGACGCGGACGTTATAACTTACTGGCTGCGAGCGGAACGGTCTTATTGCTTCGTCGGTTTGTCGTATTTCCCAGTATTTCCGACCGACTCCACGCCCACTATCCTGTAACGCACGACGCTTCGAGGATTGTCGCGAATTTCCATACGCACCGCGCCGGGAACGACGCCAGAGTGGAATTACATCTCTATACAGGGTGTATCGTAGCATGTGGGGCCCACTTCGCCGATAGGATAGATACGGAGGATACAAAATCAATGGGAAAACCGTTTCATTCGAACGTGTTCTATTTTATCTTCGTTCCCAAACAGTACCCATTCTTGTACCTCGGTCGAAGCTGGATTACCGTGCTAACTAATGACCAGTCCAACGATACACCCTTTAACCCTAAGCTGGTTCACCCTGGGTCACATTTAATCTCTATCTTATAGGCGTCGTTCAATAGTCTGGGCGTGTAAACAATGTTACGTCCGTTCGATACGATCTTTATCGGTACTGAGGGTCCAAAATGACCCAGGGTTGGCTATCGACCCTCATGGCTCAACTCCTTAATGCTTACGTTTTTTATTGGATTTGTTCCTAGGCTACGTACAATGTTGTATCTTACGTTTATATCATGAAATTTTTAGCGTGATGTAGAATGTAATTAATTTTCATCCCTTGAACGGTCAGATTAAACAGAGATCGTTCCTAAAAGAATATCTACTAAGGAGTTAACTGACCATATATTAATAAAGGAACTACCTTCTTTCTAGATTAACAAGCAAGCGTTAGTACAATATATTTGACAAGTTATTAATAAAATATAACATCACGGTCCGCATTCAAAATGAAACTTCAAGTGGTAAGGGTCGATTCAATATATTCCAGAAATTATCAATAAAATATGAGACAGTGGACCGTGTTAAAAATTATTGAAATACAAAGCTATAACTTGGGTATGACATTTAATACGAACTTTTGCCATTGTTTTCGCGTCCTCGATTCGCAGCTGAAGTAGGTCCCACACGTTACTATGCACCCTGTATATTTTTTTTTGGATATCCAGTTGCGCGCGAACGATTTGCATCTCGATTTGCGTGTGGACTCGAACTTTTTACTTCTCGATCGTTGCTCGCGTTTGTATTTTCAGTACGCTCGTCGCGAAAGCATAATGGTCCGAAGAGGAAACAAAGAGGCGACGATGCTCAACTTCGAACAATAATGGCTCTCGATGGAAATTTTCCAATATTTCGTGGACGAAATATTATCTCGAACGTCCAAATCGTTGCTCGTTCGTCAAAAGTGGACACACGAATTGAAAAATAAATAATTATCGTCGTTTGCTCGCGCCGTAAAACATTTTCTTGGAAGGACGAATTACGCGGGTCGTTTAGAAGGACAACCGATCCAATTCATTTGCAATGCTGGAATAAAAAATTCCAATGCATGCTTTCACGTTAATTGCAGGTAGTCTTTCACAACTGTCTGCTAGAAAAACAACTTCATTGGAAAGCCTTTTAAAACGTTTCTGGACTACTAAGTACTTAAGACCGTTGACTGTCAGACACAGGAAAAAAAGGTGGTGCTGTTCGAGTACTTGAAATTCGAATCGAGATAAAAATTAATTCTTTCAAACCGAGTACTTGATTATTCAAGTACCTCGAACGTTCGATTTCAGTTTCAAAGCTGACAGCATCTTTTAAACGTGTATTTTCGATCGGGAGGTTTTTCAAATGTTTTTCACGTTTTCCCCCGCCCATTCGAATATGTTTGACACGCCGTTGGCTATTTTTCAACCCACTAACAACACAAATAAAGTTTCCAGTTACTTGCAAATACGACATTTTGCTTTGTAGCTGAATTGTTTGGTCTTTGTATGCAGGATGAACAAAATTCAGGATTATTCAGGGTTTAAAATAAAAAATGCACAGCATCGAGCATCGAATAAAAATTCCTCGCGATTTCTTTGGCGATGCAATTTAATTCGTGGTCGCAGTTATGTTTCTCTTTGTCCCCGTGTTGTTTTATAGCATTTAAAATAAATCGCAACTCGTTCAACCGTCCACTGTAATTTAGTACTCCGTGGAATAATTTCACGATGCTCGAAAGAGCACGCAATTAATTTCTGTGATTACACGGTGCATTTGACAAGGATCTAATCGCTTTCCTCTACATAAAGTCGACTTTGGGAGCAAAACATCGTTAGTATTTTTCGCAGTGACAAACTTAGGTTAGGTTTTAAAGCGGCCCCAAGGAAAACACGGTCGAAACTAGCGAGGTACACGCAATTGGTCGCTTTGGGAAGTGAAAATCCGTTCTCGCGATAAACTGCAAAAATATTATAATCCTCGTATCGCGCAATATACGACACGCTATACTTTATTGTGCTATATTTATTCCTCGTTCGTTCGTTTACCGAAAATCGACAATTTTCAAAATAAAAGTTTACGTATACACAGTGACACGAGAACGTTTCATCTAGAATTATAGGATCACACGTAACAATAATATATTCACTCACCGACAGGATGGTTTCTTAAAATCCTTTACCTCTTGTTGCCTCGTCGTATTCGTCGAAACAATCTTATACCTAACCTTATCGAAGGTGTCTTGTAAACACTGGCAATCTTCCGTTTTTCAGTGTGGAATCTGAAATATGTCAAATTGACGAGTTCCGCAAATCTAATGTCGATAATCTTGTAAAGAACGGACTTATCACCTAATATTTTCATTCTGAATTTGTATCTTTTTGTAGTTATTCCGATTTCGGTAAAGAACAATGTCGTATATGTTGCGTGTGTACTTACCATGCTGAGAAGTAGAACTCTCTCCTTGTATCATCAGTTAGGTCGATCGAATGCGTATAATTTGTTTAACTAAACACTTGAACACCGATACGTTTAAATAATGTACAAATAATAGAAAGGAAGAACGAAATCCAGGAAAGACACGTGTTCAGCGTTGCTGTCCTGACGCCATATTGGAAAGTGTCGAAAAGCGGGAATCGATTGCAGCGCCATCAGCGATATACTTGGCGCGCCTTATGATTTCGTTTGAATCGCAGCAATACACTTGTTAGCCTATAAAAGGAGTAAACATTTTATTTATTTATCTGTATCCTACTAGAAATATTCAAGACGATGGTAGAACTTAATAAATACAATTCTAGACAGAAATACATCGTCGTTCACAAAGTAATAACGTATTTAATTTAGAATCATTATTTAACAAATTTTGTTTCGATTCAGGTCTATAATTGAGTATATATTTCCATATTTTGAAACGTAATAGAAGGTCAAAACTGTGAAATTCGTCTTCCTTGTGATAAAATATCATTTTAGTCGGTTATATTGCCAGAAAATTCAATCCTCGGGAAGAAGGACATTTCGCTCACCTCGGTTTGATACAAACGTTCCGTAAATTAACGTTGTTTATGTTTTAAAGTTGTCGAAAGATTGCGCAGAACGAATGTTTCCACAGACGGAACGTTACAACTGGCAAAACAGTTTAATTTAGTTTCACGTGCTTCGAATTTTGCCGTACTTACTTTGAGTTTCATTGTCGGCGTTCGGAACGGTCAGAAGTCTCGCGTAGCTGAATTTCTGGATAAAACAGTTAGTTTGCGAGCGTAGGCTAGTATCCCTGTCAAAAACTGCTGCACCTCGAGAGCGGAATATCCGCGTGTTCTGCCGGAAGTCGTGCAATGCGATGCAATACATTAGGGATGCCCCGAGGCAATTACTTTCGCGTTCAATTTTGATGCTGGGAGTTAATAAAATCGTTCCATTTTTAACTAGACGTTCGCAATCAGCTTCGATCGAATATTCTAATAGTTAAAATTACCGTGGCTACTAATTATTAAATCGAGGATTTCTTTCAAAAAAATTTCTTTTTTATATTGATAAAACAACTGTTATTTTTAAAAGGAACTTCCAGAATCAACGTGATCTCGACTTGCAATTAACACGAGTGAAATACGTGTCAAGATTCGATACAGAACAAAGACGAAACCGTTTCAGTCGATGTCACTATCATCGAGCAAATGAAAACTCGTTTGCTTTTCAACGAAACCAGGCGATTGCCAGACCAACTACCACGAATACGAAGTGCACAAACTGAAAATCGACTGTGAAACGTTCGAGAAGCCACGATCAATCGTGCAACGACTGAATCGTGGGCTCCGGAGGCGAAAAATGGGGCACGATAGCGAAAGGCTCCGTTAAAAACCAGCGGCTCGAAGGTCGCCTTAATTCGCCATATTTAGCGAAGCAACGGTGCAAAACGAGCCGTGATAAGCGACGTTTCCGCTTCCGCGGCGAAGGATGATCGCAAAAACATGTGGGACAAATGAGCGAAACGGATCGATTCGTCTACGGGTATCACGAGTCGCGTTTGTTCGCAATTTCTCTTGAAAGGGCCACGTTCGGAACCGGGACAAAGTAAAAAGCACGAAATCTTGCGCCGGAAAGTTTCCCTATTGCTCGAGCATCGACAGAGATCTTTATACCACGGAGCTTTGCCATTCAAGACGACCGTTATATTTTTGCGCGTCGATGAATCCATACAGTGGCGCGGATCTCTTCTTTTTACGATACTTGAAATTCTTGCCGTGGAATACGCGAAGGCTCCCTTTCCGAGAGGCTTCGAGCAAACGATATTGCGCGTCACACGTTCGAAATCGTTAGTCAACCTGTGCTGTCGCTCTACGAGATATTCTTGGTCTTTGCATTCTTCCATGACGTAATTGTCGTCGTTACTAACCTCACGTTACGTTTCGTTTCAAGCAAACAAAAATTGCGAATATTATACTCGGATTATTTACTATTAATTGCTCGAACGAAGACCAATCGAAATACTCGTGACGTTCCAGTTAACATCGGTTGAAACGATTACTTCGAAATTACCGTCTGATATAAGTTTCGTCAGGGTTCGGTTATCGAGTCCGGCCTAACTGATTGAAATTGATATCTGGCGAACGGGAACTCCGCGTTAAAATCCGGATTCAATAATTCGCGAGGCCGATTCTTTTTCCTTTACATTAATTACGCGGGGATCGCTACCGTTCGATTCCGACAGTTTAATTAAAATTGGCCCGACAGCGGGATAGAAGGGAGAAGAATTTCTTCGGATGTACGCTTACGCGAGGAAACGAGGGATAAAGGAAGTGTTCCGACGAGTATACCGCAATTCAAAGAATTTCGCGAGATTGTAAATTTCGCTTCAAACGGGATGGTATGCGATTGGCTGTCTCGCGACAAATTAATTCCGAAAGAACGACGTATCGTAAGTAGAATGAAATGGTACAAGCAAGGGTTCAAACAAAGAGTGATAATTTAAAAAGAAAAGAAAATGAAACTACCTTAGAAATTGAAAGATGGTCAGAAAATGAAGAAACGTACACGTTATTTGTAAAAAGATGCTATTTTAGTTTCCAGAATAGTTCATCCCAGTGGCCGCGTGTTGGGTTTAAATATTGTTTGTTTTCCTTTTCGACGATAACGCGAACAAAAGTGATTCTTTGTTATTCTCAAGGTCCTTGTTCTGTGTCACGTTCGCATCGATGAATTCTCGGGAGGGGTGAATGAAGTTTTTACCTTCCGCCTGATATCGGTTTTGCACGTCGTTCAGAGTTCGTCTCGCGCGGTCTGCAGGATAGAGTGCATGAAACTTTCTTAAAAACTTGCCGACAATGTTGAAAGTTCACCCGGTAATGAAATTCTATCTTCGAAACCACCAGGCCAGACACACTTCGTCGTCGATCAAATTCACTTCTGCTGTCGATAGACTTTTAGCTTCTATCAAAGCGTTAAACATTTATAGAGACCGAGGCTGGTCGACTGAACTTTCGCGTCTTTAATTTTTATGATCGAAACGATTGCATTTTGTTAACTCGTTCTGTATTGAATCGAAAAATCTTTAGCGACGTTATCGAGACTTCTACTTTTATTTACAACGATACTGTTGACACGTTGAATGATATCTGCATTTTGCTCTTTTCGCAGTTAGGGCCTCTCAGAAAATTGTTTCAAATATTAATTGTTACGCGATGTAAGAGTCGATTAATGAGAATCCAAAGTTTAATTATCCCGTGTTTGAATAGAGATGGATTAGCCTAGATTCAAACAATACTCTTGTAATTTAGGTAGTGACGTACGTTCGCCATAACTTGATCTATGGGACTAATTATACTGATTAAATTAGAGAGTCGTGTACCGTAACCTTGTCCTATTGCCAGACTGCAGATACAATCAATAACACGTGCGACTGACAGGAGGAAGTTTCTGTATGTGCCCGCGTGTGACAGTCAGATAAGGGAAGAATATCGAACGAATTAATAAATATAATTAATGTAAACGCAACGCAGCGTATGGAATTAATGCCAAAAATAAACACTATTAATTATTTCTGAATTTCGGAACGAAGGAAGATTAACGTTAGAGATATATTTATGCATGCCTATATAATTTTAAATTTAAAATGAAAACTAACCTTTCGTTTTCTCTTGTTTCAGGTGAGTACGGTGTCATGGAAGATCAAAGTTCATGGTAATTAACTATGTAATCCTTATACTCGTTAATTTTTAACGAAAAAGACTATTGAAGTACATAAGAGTATAAAAAGAGTATCGAAGTACATCGGTATATCATAAATTTACATCAGACTGGAACGTTTCGTCAATATAATTAGCAAAAAGAGGAAAACGAATTTTTTTAAAAGTAGAATTACAAAATTACGACATGCAGGATTCGTATAAGAATATTTAAATATTTCACCTTTCTTTGGAGATTATCTTTTACATTTAAAGCCACGTTACTCAACAAATTACGTCCGATATTAATCTCCTGAAATGTATCGTAAAAGGAAGAAGTATCTCCCATTTAAAAATTGTAGTACTACGCTTACATTAAAAAACACGACAGTTATTAATAAAAAGAGATGGAAAAAATTTTATTGCAACGTTAAATAACCAATCAGATCAACCTATAGCAGTTAACTCCGTGACATTTATTCAATCAAAATAAAAGTTTTGTATTTATACACTGTGAAATATTTAATTTTATGAAATTTCTATTTTTTATTTAACTGGTAAAAAACAATCTGGGAAAAAATTCGGGAACTCAAAAATGTTTAAAATTATAAATCTTTGTGTAGATATAAAACAGTGTCATAATTTGTTTTCGAAGGGTGAAATCTACCCTCAAAGAAAGAGTAAAATCTTTCTCGTCGAATATCTCGAGAAATATTGCAAAACTGTTATCTTACGACTCGTTTCTATTTTGATTATAATAGTTATGGTCCCCGTTTGTATTCGTACGTTTTTCCGTCGATGAGGATCGTCGCCTGGTACCGGAAATTAGGAATCGTCGTGGTTTCCTTACCGAACCCGAAGCTATTTTCAGAAACAGCGTAGTTCCGGGGCCCGTATCGTAAACTTGGTTTAATTCAATGTCTTTAACACAGTCGAAAGCTTTCGGTGGGAGGCTTCTGTATCAGAGACGACCGCAGTAAAATCAACATTCGCATGCGAGGCTCCGTTGGAGATCGTTATGGTCGAAAACCGTCGGCGATTACGTTACCTTTACTTAACAAACTTCTTTAAACACCGAGGCTTAAGCTTCGTACTTAGATCGTCGACGGGGCTACTGAATAATTTCGTGATCGTAGGAGGAATTTCCATGAAAAAGCACGCCCGGATACACGGCGAAACTATGGTCGCGCGTGTATGCGATCGAGCATGCGGCCAGCGTTTCCCGGTGCTGGTGCCATAAATGGTACTTGGCGTTTCTACATTTAAAATGAGCCCACGCTTTGCATAATTGTGCTCGCCGATCTCTCTGCACGTACGCTTCACTAATACGTTTCTTCGGAACGGTTCTACCGGTCTCTTTTCCCCCGTAGTATCGAGAGCCTGATGCAACAATCTTTTCCCCATTTTATACGCGAATTTTTTTCCATTTTTAGGGACATTCGCGTTAAGATTGAAGAAATAATACGTCTGCGAACCCGTTCGATAGGATTTGTTTCGTTTTCCAACGACTCTTTCCGTTTATAGTCGCATTTCAGACTTCGAAGGAACTTTCTGCCGATTTTCACGCCTTTCTGCCCGAGTTATTCCCTCCATGCATTTGTCTACGCTCCATTGGCATCATTGCCGGCACAATTGCCGATGCGAGGCTTTGGAGTTCAAATCTTCGAGCTTTTTATGATGTTTATCGTCCAAAATTAATAAACATCAAGTTTAGCAGGTCGATTATTCATTAATGGGATTTTTACTGTAGCACTACGTCTGGTTTATATTTTCTCACATTTAATAATTCGCACGCTGAATTCTTCCGTGAAAATACGTGGAAGCGAAAATTTGTCACGTACAGGCGAAACAAACTTTCGAGACGATTTAATCTGCAACCCAACGTTTCAACGCAATGGTTTCAGGCATTCTAAAAAATATTCTGTGACATTTCCCATGCTCGCCAGCAGAGGGCTACGCTTAACCTGTCTCTCTCGCGAGTACTCGATCAACCATTCTTCCTTCTACAAAATAAGCTGCCACAATTCTCACATTTAATTTGGAGAATACAAAAATTTAATATATTATAAAAGGAAAAGTCTCGAGGATTTTCTCGGACCAAATGTCCACGAAATTGATTACGAAAACGAATTGTCTCCCTGTAAGATCCGGAAAATCGACGTTCAACTCTGACATAAAGTTACACGATCAGCGTAATACATGTTTACACGTAGTTGGAAAATCGCGCGGTTGAAAACGACGGGGTTAAAGGTTGTCTGGCGAAAAAAATATAAAAAAAAAAACTGAACGCTGGGGGAGAGTTTGAAAGAGTTTCTGGCTCTGGATTGGACCCGTTGCTCGCGTCGGTAGACGTCTGCGAAGGAAAAAGAACCGCGAGGCAGACGTTATTAAATACGGATGTATTCCGTCGCGTGAATCATTAATCGAGCGACGGCACCGTTGCTTGATAATAATGTCTCTTGCCTACGGGATAGAAATTGAGTCGACGGTGGAAAAGCAGAGCCGTTTGAAATTCTCGTCGAATATATCAGGGAGACAGAACGGACCCCGAGATGTGCGCGCTCGGCGTCGCGACGCGGTTATATTATCAAGGCGGAAGCGGCGCGCAGCCGTGTCGCGCTTTAATTACGAAGATCAAAGAAGTCTTTCGGTCTTTCATTGACCGAAAAATGTTCATTTCCGCGATCAGCGTCCGTCGCGACCGATCGTGAAAGCGGGGAAAACCGACGGCCGGAAATCGACGAAGATCGGAACGAAATTAAGCGAGGACATTTTAATTACGATCGATTTTACACGACCGACTCGTCGGGGCGTTATTTGCCGTGAAAAAACACTCCAACGACGGGTGAAATTTACATTTTTCTCGGAGGTGAATTGAAATATTTGAACGAAGGTGCTAATTGTATTATTTACAAAGAACAGTGTAACGATATTGATATCGATAGAAAACTCCGACGAGTTTATAATAAGGAAACGTAATTTTCTTCGCGAGTTAATTGCAGCCGTTTTCCACCGACGACGGAATCGTTGTAATCAGAAGAACTTGTTACGCAAGACGCAACGATATAAATCGAGCACGTAAAAACAAATTGTCCGTAAGGCTGATTAAAAAGAAACGGGCGCGTAATAGAGTTATATAAGGTGAACACGCACTATTACCGTAGTTGGAAATTATAGTCCTGCGAAGGCATCCTTGAGAAAATAATTAAACACGCGATAAGTCCCGCGAGGATAGTGAGAATCCTCTCTTCGTATTTAGCTGGGCGTTACGCAAGCTAGGAACTGAACATTTTTCCAAAGACAGGCTTTTTCCTTCTCCGCCTCGTTATCCTCGACCGTTCCGCGCGATTGGCTCGGTCACGCTCTGAAAATTTCATCGGATCGATCAGCGTTTATGTCAATATACGAACGGGAGAACACAAAATGTTTCGTGTCAGACCGTAACATCGACTTTGTTCGATTCTTCTGGAAAAAAGCAATTTTTTTGGTCACTTTTCCCCCGAAGAAACCGTGGAACCTTGTAGCGTGGCGATTTTTTTACACGTCGATACACGTTCTGAGAGCGTTCGAAATTTTTTTCAATAGAAAATACTAGCAATTGTAAAAGTTATCGAAACATATGTACGAAGAGTTTTACAAAATAAAACAGATAAGTCGCGAAGCATCAGAGGGTTGTAGAACATTGAAAAATCGTGTAATCGTTGAAATAAAATGCAAATTCAGTGCCCGGAGAACGAACATCTATTACGCGGAGGTGCAAAATTAATTACCTATCATAATTCATTTTCCAAACGGTCTAGATCGCGAGCTAATCGACCGGATTTCCTTTCAAATCCTCTGGGGGGGGGGGGGGGAGGGGGGGTTGTAAGGCCCCAAGATCTACGTTCGTTGGAACAATCATCAAATTAATATTGAGTGCTGATGATTTATACGAACTTTTTAAATTATTACACTGCTATCGATGACGATAATTAACGCGGTTTATTGTCTACATTAAAATATAAACACGAACGATATTATTCATGAAGTTCGAAATTTCAAATTACAGTTGTTGCGCGATTTCGTTCTATAATTCTATTATTAGCGTGTAGAAACCACGTAGTAGACCTGCAATTAAATTCTGGAATCTGGGTTGTATTATCAAATTTACGTCACGCTTTGTTCCGCGGCAAAAAGTTAATAAATACCTGCAAGGTACGAAGGATTGAAGGATCAACTGCGGATGTAAACATCGATAATATCGGAAAAATATCGAAAAGAAAATTACTAACGCGTCGATTGCCAACCGTGGTAAAAAATCGCACGTATTATGATCACGCCATTGTAGCCGGGCGAAGGGCCCAATATCAATTTTCTGGTCGGAATTCCCGTCAATTTGAAAGAATGCGAGCGCGTGACGTTAACACGCCACTCATTAAGCCGCACGTCCATAATTATTTTTTTTTTTCCACGGTAGTTTCGTTCGTGAGACACACTGTCGCCACCGAGTGTTCCTATTGGACACGTACGTCCAATTAAGCGCTTAACGAGCGCCTGTAATGCTTTTTTCGCGAATTTGTTTCCGATACGCATCGCGGATATTAGAAGTCGAACACAAACATCGATCGAAAGTGATCGATTTTACACGGGTCGTTCGATCCGTAACTGCAATATTTTTCACGTTCGATTACGCCACAATTTCGAGGACCAATTAACCCCCTGAAAAGGTAGTAACGTTTTTATTTATCATATTGTTGATTCGAAATTATGGCGGTTGAAATAATTTTTTAAAGCGACAGAAACTAATATTCTGACCACATGTTGTATTTCATTCTTTCTTGCAAGCAATAGCAATTTTTAAGAAGCAAACTGGATTATAAATGTTGATGAAAGGAGACATCGATCGGGTATGTTCGATATATGGGT
Source organism: Colletes latitarsis (assembly GCF_051014445.1). Classification (NCBI taxonomy): domain Eukaryota; kingdom Metazoa; phylum Arthropoda; class Insecta; order Hymenoptera; family Colletidae; genus Colletes; species Colletes latitarsis. The sequence goes on along the minus strand of NC_135135.1, from coordinate 17,678,708 downwards.
TCATTATTTTGATTGATTACATTCTGGATCAGTCTTTTAGGGTAACAATCGCGTCAGTTCTTGGACATTGCTACATCTGCTGATCTCATGCCCACCATTCGTTCTTAATTCGAGGATCGATAGCGGGATTTTACCTTTTTCCTACGACGACGTCAAAGACTCGATCACCAGGAAAACGAGGGTCGTTAAGGGGGAGATTGATGTACGCGATGACGTTTCCAGGGAATATAAAACCATCGTCCCGTAAACGAGGAAAGAAAAGTAGGACTCCGACGATAGTTAATGCTTCTCGCTGAAGAATCGATGAACAGAAAAATCTTACTTAGCGATCACTGTTTCATCGTGATTGCTTTCTCTAGTTAGACATAGGGGAGGTTTGAAAGAAAGAGATAAAGTAATTTCTGCTCGAGAAGAAGACGAATCAATGGATAAAACGAACGGATAAAGTACAGTTTCTTCTTCATAATCTTCCTCTGTGGGACGACGGATCTTCTAATAGACACGGTCGATGGACTGGAAGAAATTTTACCTTGAAGAATATTACGTTTCTAATAAGCGACGGGGCTGGTTATCTACGAGAAAATTGTCTTTGTTGGAAGTTGAATTCTGTTTCTGAAATAGGGGTTGAAACACGATGAAACGTACAAAATTTTTACTCCAGTATTAGTTTTAATAATTCCAAGAACTGAATACAGTTCTTCACTTTGGTTAAGGCAATTAGTGTTCCTATTTAACAAAGATAAATATTGTATTTGCTAGTCTCGTATATTACGAGTCGTTGGATCGCAATGAAACTGTCACCGAAGAGCTGCCTCGTCGGAAAGAAATATTAATGGAAACTAAACTAGCTCTTGTAAATCGGAAGAATATGATCTTATCGCGTGTCAAAGTACAATAAACTATTCCAGAACTTATACAAGGCAGAGTTGCCTCATCTTTCACATTCAAAACGAAATGATACCACATTCTGCACCCGAAGAATATTTTTCATTCGGGTCACGCGACACGTACGAAACCATAATTGATGAATTACCAACACGGTAGCAATACGTCATAGAAAATAACGAATTCCTTTTAAATTAAAGCAGTCGCGAATACGAATACGAATACTCAATAACGAAAATTGATTGCTCCGTAATTTTAAATACATTTCAAGACGTCCTATTTTTTATCATATTTATTCTTGCACATTGTCTTCACAAAATATACAGTAACCATTTAAATAAGATAAATTTCAAAATAGAGATACATAGATACGTTTTAATTATATTAAAAAAAGAAAGTAGGATATAATTGAACTCTAAAGTTTGAGAAACTCTGTTACAGTTGTTTGCATGGGTTTAAATGGACCCGTGGTCCGCAGAGGGTTAATTACAACCAACAAAAGATTCCATTAAGCCAGCGACGAAGAAACAGAGGATTAAGCAGGAAACTGTTATGTTTCAGGGACCTCTCTATTTCACGTTTCCGGCGAACCTTAAACCGCCAAATTACGATTTGTTCGGCTTAGATGGAATTACTTTCCCTGCCCACGTCCACCACAACAAACGAAACCGAGTCTAATGTTTCTGTTTAGCAGCCATGACACCCGTTGATTGGACACTTTAGGTCCACGAACGCGATGGAACATCTCGTGGCTTCCGACAAACTTCGACGACAAGGAACTACTATCTCAATTGCCACGATCGGCGTTAAATATCACACGACAGATCGTAATAAAGCGGGCAATAAAAAAAGAAGCTTTTGTGGCCGAAGCCATCTTTTCTTTTCGCGTTTCGAACGAACTCATTGGCGTAGCGAACGCTACGTCGAACTTGGCGTATACATCATTCTCGAGGACCGATTTAAGAAGTTGATAATGCCCTTTACAGTTCCCAAGTGCGCCGAAACAAGGAGTCGGAAGTTACCACGGTCGATACTTTATACTTTACGGAAGTGTCGTGCACTCTGAACGCCGTCGATCGCGCGGTGCAATCCTGGCTGGTATCGACGCCGATCGCAAAAGGTAATGAAAACGTTCAACGGCACGTTCCGAAAGACATCTACGAGTTCCCTGCAGTTTAACACGCAAATTGTCGGAAATCACGCGAATCCTCTCCGAACTACTTCCGCGCTGTAACCACCCGTAACAGGAAATTGGCCATATGTATTGGGGGTTGGTCCATACCTTCCTACGGTTTTTCAGTTATCCGATTTTCGTTGCAAGTTACTGCACTTTTCCTATCGTTTCGAAACGACGAAGCAATGCACACGAATTGTTTGTCGTCAGTCATGCGTTCCAAAATTACCTTGAAATCGTAAGACTCGTTTCTGTGCTTTAATTTTTCTCGTATTTTATAATATTCGATGAACTCCTTGAAAAAGTCCCCTCCCCATAAATAAATTTATCGATTGCTTTCCAGATGTTATTAGTTACGTGAATATTATTTTAAACGTCTTCGAATACGAATCACAGATGAGGTATACGAGTAGATTAAATTAACAAATTTAGGACAAATTAACAAATTTGAAATCATTCTGGAAAAATTATTTTTAGTTGCAGGAGTCAATTACAATCATTTTTGGTGAATAGACATACCCCCGGAATCCTACGCATTTTCGAGAAAAAAATTCATTACCGAAAATATAATGTCTGACCATAGCATTGATATGTTTCACTGAAATTTCATGTGTATCTTTAAAACGTCATAACTCGTGAACGGATTGGACGATTTTAATGTTTAAAAAAGCAAACTACGCGTATTTTGGTGGAAAAAACGTACAAATCGCAAAAATATTCGAAAAGTTGCTCCTTGACCCCGTAAAATAAGAAAACCCCCATAAAAGTGGTCCAATATTCAAACGACCATAACTCCTACAATAGTGAATATATTTCAATGAAATTTAGTAGTGAAGTAGAGCTCATGGGTACCTACAAAAAAGTACTAAACAACTTTTCCGTAGCGCGTCAAATAAATTTATTAAAAATGAAAAACGAATTTTTAAGAAGAATCGACAAGGGGGTACTGCTGAAATTTTTCGGCGAAAAAAAAAATTTCAAATCGTTCTAAAAAAATTACTTTCGGTTGCAGGGATCAATTATAATCATTTTTGATTATTACACATATCCCTAAAATCCTACGCACTTTCGAGAAAAAAATTCATTACTGAAAATTTCATACGTATTTGTAAAAAATCATAACTCCTAAGCGGATTGGACGGTTTTAATGTTTCAAAATGGAAACATTTTTTGCTCAGTCTTTTAGAAAATGTATAGTACTTTAATTTGTAGATGTTTTTAACGCGTGGAATAAAATTTGCAGCGACAATGTAATTGCAAGTATTCGCGAAGGAATGCGCGACAACTACGAGTTGCATCGAATATTACAGAGACGCTTTTAATCAAATAGAATTTAGCAGAGGGTACAGCGAGTTTGAACTTTGCAAACGAACCGCCCGCCGACGAAAACAGGGTGTGGATGTTGTGTTATGCGTGCTCGTCACGAGTAACACCGCGACACTCGTGTCTCATTACGTCTGTGTCAGCCAACTTCCGGCTCTCCTGCAAGAGCAAAACTGACGTTTCCCGATTTCCGCCAAACTTCAAGGAAACATGCATCGAATACGAGCTGTCGCGCATGATTTCAGGCAACGTAACGGCGAAAAAGTTTGGAGGTCGACAACTTACGTCGTTTAAACGTAACACCCATTGTTTTAAAAATCGAAATTGTCTCTTCGTTCATTGTTTTCGCGTTCGAAGACTTTTCTTCGATCACAGTTTATTCTAAGTATTTTCAACGATCTTCAGAGTTTGTTACAATTAAAATAAGCAAAAATTCTATTTTTTTTAGTGATGCTATGAAATACACGGGGAGTTCGCTGTTTATTTCCTTATTTAAAGTTTCATATTGTAATTCGAGTTGCGTCAAAGTAATGTTAAATATTATTATTACAACGTCTGTATTATGCAAATTAGAAGAAATTCTACACGTCATGGCGGAGTATTTGCATAATATTAACTCGCGACAGGTTACGTGACTTACATATCCCCTGTATAGATTTTAGTTTCGAACGTAGAAGCCCTGATTAGTTGTCTTCGTATCTTTGAGCGTTAAGTTGATTGTTTACAATTTTATAAGAGAATCTTATATTTTATTTGTTGGCAGAGATTCGATCAAATAGTGTCTTATTAAAGAGACATTAATTTTCAAATGTCTGTGTATTTTGTCAAAATTGTCAACGCCAAAAAATTTGTCATTCCCGGTACTAGACTTTGTCTAAAGACTGGTAACTTAAAGCATAGTTTTCATACGTTCGATAATAGTTTGTACCAGCGACCTGGCGGGGCTTTCAGAGATTTTGTTTACAACTTTCGACAGTGGATGCACGAAATTAGAAACTTTGACTTCTTCGAAGAAGACTACGGACCCATTTGCGGGTTAGAAACTTAGCAGAAAGTAGACTCCACGTAGGTAGATCGAAACTTGCAAATTTGAACGGTTCTTGTGATCGGTAGAACTTTTCGTTCAATTTCCAAAGGTGGTGATGAACAAGATACCAGAACGGAGCAACTCTCGGCCGAGGTATATGTAAGAGTTCCAAATCACTAAAGTAGCAAAGTGTTCATATTACGTTACACTATTTCCAAAGTTTTCTCTCTTTCGCTTCATCCTCCATTTTTGTATCGCCTTGGAGCTTCCAAACTACACGTATAATATATTCTGACGTTGTAAATTGTTTCTACTCTCGCTACTCGTTTCGATGTAACTTTCTATTCTTTGTATTATCTTTGAGTTTCCAAACTACGCACACACGCGGGAAATCCACAGAACGTTGCTATGATTAATATCCTTCGACGTTGTAGTTTCTTGCCACATTCTTACTGTGTTGCCCGTCATTAATAATATCGACGAAAAACGCTTAATTACCGTGCCCCGTATCAGCCAAATAACTTCGAAAGTTGCCGCTATAAATAATTCAACTATCTCGCGTCATCAGCCTCGTGCGCGATAAGGTACTTTGGATACGACGTGCATTCATGATTTCAGCGTTGCTTGGCCGCGTTCTTGTCACACGAAACAACGAAATTTTCTGCAAACTATTTCTCACGCGTTGCTCGGAATTCTAATTTATTAAATTATTGAAAACTGTAGCGAGAAAATAATGTGTTTCGACACAAGGGTTGCAGCATCCCTCTCAGTAAAATAATTGCGAAATAAAATTGAAGTTCGCCAATATAAAATTTTTATCGTTGGACCTTATTACTTTCAAGGGTTGCAAGAATCGGAAGAAAGCTAAAACTATATCGGTTTCAGTTACTGCCCTTCGGAATCAATGTTATATTACTTAATATTTAAGTAAATAATAGTCTGAAATGGCCTTTATTCCGGATACAATACTGTTCACTCGCTTTCTCGACTGTTTTCTTCGCGTGATTCGTTGAACTGATCGATTATAAAATATTTTCCAAGCATCCAGCGTTATGAACATAGCCTTGGAGAACGTTCACGAGTCGTCACTATTAATTTTTTAGAAATTAATGACCACTCTCAGCCTTTATTCCGGATACAACAACACTGTTCACTCGCTTTCTCGACTGTTTTCTTCGCGTGGTTCGTGGAACTGATCGATTATAAAATATTTTCCAAGCATCCAGCGTTATGAACATAGCCTTGGAGAACGTTCACGACTCGTCACTGTTAGTTTTTTAGGGGAATCATAATGGTCAGAAATTAATGACCACTCCCAGCCTTTATTCCGGATACAAAAACACTTCACTCGTTTACTCGACTGTTTTCTTCGTGTGGTTCGTGGAACTGATCGATTATAAAATATTTTCCAAGCATCCAGCGTTATGAACATAGCCTTGGAGAACGTTCACGACTCGTCACTGTTGGTTTTTTAGGAGAATCATAATGATCAGAAATTAATGACCACTCCCAGCCTTTATTCCGGATACAACAACACTTCACTCGCTTTCTCGACTGTTTTCTTCGCGTGGTTCGTTGAACTGATCGATTATAAAATATTTTCCAAGCATCCAGCGTTATGAACATTGGTTTGGTGAACGTTCACGAGCTGCCAGTGTTAGTTTTTCATGGAAATCAGACCGTATCGATCGCTGTCGCGCGGTATGCGACACAACATCCTCCCGGAAACGAACGAGGAGATCGTAGGATTCCTTCGGTAGGTTGCATACCGTTGGCTTGCAAAACGTCACCGGCATACACGCGACATCGGCCCGCGGAGGCAAAGGGAAGAGCACGCCAAACGTGGATATACGTATTTGCTCCCGGGTGTGTTCGAGGCTCTCGCGCAGCACACGGCCATAGATACGTGTTCGAGCGGCAAAGCACGTTTTGAACGATTCTTTCATGCGAGTCGCGCGGCTTTTTCGCTCGAGCAGCACTCGAGCAAAGCGATACGTCGGCGTCTAGAAGCCGAGCCGGGGACCGGCGATGCTTTGCCACGATACGATCGATGGAAAGGAAACCGAAGAGAAGCTGGCAAGACCGTGACGACTATCCACCCGCGATGTTTCGATTTGTCCACGATAGTTGGACCAGCTTTCTCCTCGTCGCCGTTTCCTACTGAATGTGTCACAAATTAAGGATTCTTACAATTTTTTGCCGAAGGATATTTTTTCTTTTGATCGATTTGAACCCTTATTTTTAGCTCTGGACTTCAAGAGTATTCACAATTTTTTTCGTGCAGAAATATTAAAAATTGCAGAGGTTACAGTAAATCTAACGAGGACCTTGAAAGAGAAGTGTATACACAATTGAGGGGGTGGTACTTAGAATTTTTTATTGAAGGGGAATATTTTTTCTTTTGGTCGATCCGAACCCATACTTTTAGCTCTGGGTTTCAAGAGTATTCACAATTTTTTTCGTACAGAAATATTCAAAATTGTAGGAGTTACAGTAACTTTAGTCAGTGCCTTAAAAGAGAAGCCAATACAGGATCGAAAACTCTTGATAGCAAATTAAAGTTTTATTTTATTATTATTCACGTTACGTTAAACCCCTGTATTTTATCAATATCAACTACGCATGACAATATTTTACGATTTAAAAACAACAATATTCTTCATAAATTTCGCATGACTGCGTGTGATCGAAAACTTTTTCTTTCTATTATAAAATCTCAAAAATCCGTTTGTATCTCCACTAGAGTGCCTCCATATTTGGCTTCGAACAGGTTAGCAATCTCTGGATCGAAGTAAACCGTACATAGTGCATAACTTTAACGCGTAGCACGATTTAACGCGACGGGAAAATATCGACAAATGACGTAGAAGTGCAACGAAACTCATCGTAAATACTCCTGTGTTATAGTTAGAGGGGTTCTGTTCGCGCGAGAGTTTATGTTCGCGACGGGGTTACGTTATCCACGCGTGTAGACGATCCAGATTAGGATCAGACAGTGGAAAGCAACGTGATTAAGTGTAAGGTGAGTTAAGGAACTCGTTAAACAGGGGAAATGGATGTGGGCAGGACAGAGAAAACAAGATGGATCTTGGATCCGTTTTTCATTTCCGTAGAATCCTGCTTCAAAGGGTGAGATATCCCCTTCGAAACAGTGCATGTTTCTTCGTCGCTATGTATATACATAAATGAACGACGATACGGAGAAAAAGTTTCTACGATCCTTTTAAAATCCATGTTTCTCATTGTGAAAGATTAGTCTCAGAAAGAATTCTTTTCAGTTCTAGTTGACTTTCCCGGACACGATAAAATTCTGTCGGTTCTCGCTTCGACTAATTAGTTCACGGGTTGTATTAAACGTTTTATAAACTTTGTGCTCCGTTCAGACGGCGAAATTATATTCATTCGGTTGTTGCGAGTGGCAGTTATGTTTACTTTGTGGCTAGAAGTGGCAGTTAGCAGTATGATTGTGGCATCACCTCCCTCATTAGCCACTAAATAGCTTTCCATCAGTCCCTATACTTGGAAGTTCCCTCCATGTAGCTTCTAATTCCCTCAAGTATATCCTTCTCTCTAACATCAAACGTTTTCGCGTTTCTCTTATTGTGATCGAGACGAGTGGAGGATCAACGAGCTCAGCGCGTGACGATTTTTTATCGGGAAAAATATCTCCAAGTCAAACTCGACGACTTCTTCATCATCCCCAATAATAAACAGTGGGAAAATTGGTACCTCGAAACGATTTAAAATTATTATTGGTAATTTTGAATATTTCATGGGCAGTTGGAAAATTAATTTTCGTTTAATGGAGTACGATCCATAAAAGGTTGGGAAACACTGGTTTTGATATTTCATAAATAAAGAATTTCAATTGACTAGAGGTTGTTCAGTTAACCAATTAATAGAAAATTGAAATACTGCTCTATATGGAAATATCGAACAAATATTGAAAAACATGTACGTCGAACGCCTAGGTTTCATTTTTGTTTTCGAAAGTGGCAGAATTATTTAGACGATTTTATTTCGCGGTCCAGTTCCGTTTGTTTCGATTCCATTCATACTTTTCCAGAAATATCATGATTGCGTCGCCGCGGGAACAGAAGAGAAAAAAAAGAAAAATGGATGCGTCCCTTTCCGACGTCACATTTCTGGAATGTAATTTGGAAGGTATGCACCACACCACCGCCGAATCCAATTTGAACAACCACAACTCCGTCGTTCTTCCGACTCGAATATCTCCAGTCGGTAAATTTTCTCGTGACTATACTCCGGAAAGAAGGACGAGAGGGAAATGTGCGTAGACGTAGTCCGGTTCCGTTATAATTACGTGCACCCTTCAAAGTCAACGTTATGCAGTGTCAGGTCGTTCAAATCGAATCAAACCACCCAAACGTCTCCCATTTTTACTAATACGAAAATCATTCTCGACTATATTTATTTTATCCATCGATTAGTACCTATTATTTTTATAAAACGAAAGTTTCGCAGTAACGTTATTCGTTAAAATTCTATTTTCTGTTTATAATCTCGAGATTCTACCCAAGAATGAGGAAGTCTCGAAATTTTTACGACGTCGTTTAAATTCAGCTAACTTGTGCTACGTGTGTTCCTTGTTGTTTTAAATTTGCTTGCAACGATCTAAGAATTTGCATGTTATGAAAAGTTACACGTATGCTGACCGGCTGGAAGCTTTCGAAACACGTGCCGAGGATTACCATAAAATCACATTCTTTTTACTTTAGTACATTATTACGGTGTTATATTACTTAGAGCGCGGAACGCTGATCTCGTTCTACGTCTAAGTAAACTTTAAATCGAGCATCGAATTATAATATCGTTGAGAAAGGAAAAAATAAGAAAATTGCATCGATTGTTTTTTCCATCTGTATGTTTATATGATGCTGTCGCGCTGTGAGGAAGGGAAACGCTGTTGATTTTTTATTTTTTATACCGTAGGACAATCGCGTTTTCAGTTTTAACGCGAACCAACGTAACGGAAGTCAGAAAACGAAGAAGAGCCGGATAGAAAATGCACGAAACTAATGGTCGGTTAAATTTAAAAATACAGAAGGCGAATCTGGTCTGTCGTACGCATTACAAACGCGTCCCGCTGTGGTACGGACTGTTTAAATGGGTTGCCACGAGGCCAGTTATAAGTGGCTTACCGGTATTGCTAGCGTAAGCTCCATTATTCGACTTCCAACGAGCGAGAGACTTCTCTCGATCGTGCTCGTTCGACTAATACCGTTAATTACTCTCTCGTTGAGGACTACTCCGTGGCTGGAGCCGACTAACGAACGCTAATTGAACGTCGCCGTGACATCGTAATGCCAAGAATACCCACCAATCTGTCTGGCTACCCCTCTTTCTGGTCCAGCTCGTGGGTCAACCGGCGTGGACCTACACTACCCAACAGCACCCTTCGATCGATCATGCATCAATCTTCCACGTGGCTCTCTTTTATCATCTAAACTCGTTAACGCTAGATCCATGGAACCCCTCCATTCGACCAAGATTCCATTCTTATCATTGCAGAACTCGTAAATAGACTTTTTCAAGAATTAATCTTTCCCATAAATGCATACATTCCTGTAAAACTACGGAATGCACTTAATAGGCGAAAGTATAAGAAACACTTAAAGCAAGATACGAACTATTATATTTAGGGGTTGAGACAACACTCCACAAAGGAAGTTGTCTTCCATTTCGTTAATTCTATTAATAAAAATACGAATTTGCGTGAAGATCCCTAGTCTACAGATAAATATTATTTGTCAGCAATTTTTCTCGAATTTTATTCACCCGTGAACTTTAATCAAACTAAGTTGTTAGACTAACACTAATATACAGAGTATCCCACGATTTAAAAACTAAACTTTGCCAGTATATTCTGTATCGCCAAATAAGAAAAAGTGTTACGTAAAAATTTTAACAGTTTCACTCGACCCTTTGCTTGGCAAACCCTTTCTTGGCCATTGGCTAACGAGTGCGTTACAAATCGAGCACAGATTCTCCGTTTGATCAAATTTTTAATTAAAACTTCGCAAATTAGATTTCCGCCGTCGTTAAATTCCACCGCCATCATTCGCAATTTCAAATTCAAATCGATAGCGATGAGTTCGCGTCTGGCAGTTCCTAGTTATTCAAATCCATTGGGTCATCCCCGAAGCGTCCATACCCTTTAAATATTTGCATACTTACGAGACATACAATTAAACTCATAAACTTCCCCAAACGTTTCGAGCATTTAACCTGGGCTCTGGCTTTTCCCAAATTTTAAACTCGACTTTGACATTTATTCTTTAGTTGTGCTTCTTACTTCAACGTTCGTTTAATCTTTCATGGTGTTACTGAATTCTTCGTAGAGTAAATATTCGTTCGAGAAACAACGGAAGTTTGTTTGAGACTGTATATCAATTTTTGTTGACTACTTTCATTGGTTTGTTCTTCGAAGAGGAAATATATAAAAGAAAGTTAGTCTGAGACTGTATATCAATTTTTGTTACCTACTTTTATTAGTTTATTCTTCAAAGGGGATATATATAAAATAAAGTTCGTCTGAGTTTGTATATTAATTTTTGTTGTCTACTTTGATTGGTTTGTTGCATTCTTCGTACAGTAAATATGTAAAAGGAAGTTCGAGTCTGTATATCAATTTTTGTTGGCCACTTTGATTGGTTTGGTGCGTCCTGGACAATGCAAATGGGGTACATGGCTACGAAGGAAAACATGGCGTTCGATCTGATCGGATAACGCGCGTAACTGGTCCATAACTTTGACCGAAAGTCAAGCAGGTCGCCCCCGGTGTGAGCAAATAACTTGACGAGATCCGGATGCGAAACGCGGGCCCGCTTGTCCTTTCGACGACAATCCCCCAATCGATCGAGGAGATTGTTCGAGGAACCATTGTCTCTTAAGAGATAGATACCAGGTCGATTGATTACGTAACCTCCGCCCGTAACCTGTAAGCCCTCGAAAGCTTTAACCTTCGCCGGGGAGATCGCGAGCTTTGCACGCAGGAGTTTGATGGAACGTCGGGATTAAGCAACCATTGTGTAGCGTAGCCGGCGCGGACATCGATGAATCGTGCAAACATACAGAACCGCACTATACCAGCCTCGCAACATTCACCAGCCGGTTGGAAAATTGAAAAAAGAAACCGGAAGAACCGTCGTTTGTTTCCTGTTGGAGCTGCGAAAAATCGCCGAAGAAAACGCGTCGAAGGAGAATACGATGGAATTAATAGAGCATCCGTGGGTTCCAACAAATTATTTATAACAAATTTCACTGGGGAAATTGCGAAACAGTTGGTAAGTTCACTTAAAAACTGATTGGAACTCGTTGGGTTTCGATCAATGACTTTAAAATGGATGAAATGTGAAAATTCGAACGTCATTTTGTAAAGGAAATTAATGACGAGTATGGAATCGAAAATTCGTGTTTAAAACCAGCGTCCAAAGATATCTCTAATCGATTCTGAGGACAATCAAAGTGGCCACTGTGTGAAATCTTTGCTCGTTGTTGATTTAAACAAATTTTAAGGGTTGCATAGATGGTAAGAATTACGGAGACGAACCACCGAATATCGTAACAGTTTGATTAACTTTAGATGTTAACGTTCTTGTTAGAAGAAAGATACCGTGCTACGTAATTTGAACTCCGCCGAGATTGTTTGCTACTTCCTGAATAACTTTAGTTGTTTTGACTAAATTTCAGCTGAAAACGATCTTGTAAACTGCGAATCAGGTTCGCGATACCAGGTTAGTTAAAGTGTACGGTTACAACGTGTTCTTTTCAAAATTAATAACATCGATAACGTCCAAATTTTATTCTCGAATATCATAGTCAATTGATCGAACGAATAATAAAATAATAGAAATTCGTCTTGGATAAAATGCAAACGCGAGGCTCCCGTAACGTCAACCGAAGTTTTGGAAACTTTGGTCTTTGAGTTTTCGGAGCGCTTAAACAAAGAACGATTAGTATTTACGAAGAAACTTCATGATCAATGTCCTCATACGCGCAACGAGGCTCGCGAAGTTTCGCTATTACTGCGATCTTGTTAATTGCGTGTACGTGTTGGGTATCAGGCCAGGCCAGGTGATGCAAAACAACGCGTGTTCTTGTTAACGTTAAGATTAGTTGTCCGCTGCGAAGTGGAAAGTTTACTTTTGCCACTTTGGTAGACGGTAACGCGATCTTCGTTTTAAGAACAGATCATAGGACGCGACAGGACTACCTTCCCGTGTCTTTCTAATTAGTCGTATCTTATTACGTCTCTTACTAATTGCGTAATTACACGAAATTACGTAAGCACGTAATGGAATTTTTCTAATTAGAAGAACGGATTTCTCGCTACTTAAAAAAGGGTCCGCGTGAGGGCAACGCCCCTTATCGCGTCTAAAAATGGCCACAGGACTGAAATTGGTCACACGTCGTTTTTTTGGATGAGAAAGTTATTACAAAAGGGATTGAAATGGTCAAAATGTTAGCTGATATTCCACTTTTTATCATCGCCTAGGAAGAAAAAAAATGGAAAAAAAGGAAGAAAAAAGAATGGGTAAAAACGTATTAAACCGAAACTTGTTTGCAAGCATGTAAACTATCCAAAAAAATAATTAAATTCCACGTAACTTTAAAATCGTATTTTCCCATTTTTGCCATACAGCTAATTTTATCGTAATTTTATCGTATTTCATGGAATATTTAATTCTGTATTCGAAAGAACCGACAGTCACCAGGAATATTCCTAAATTCTATTATGGACGAAACAATAAACCTGTTTTTGAAAAATTTTGAAAAATTGTCTACACGTAGATTCCTCTTCGAAATAACTTTGTTACTAAAGTATGAAAAAGTAATTATCGAGGGAGAAGTTTTAGCGTTCGTTGGAGTTTTGTTGCTGTTTGTATTTTCCTTTCCAATTCCTTTATGGCCGTTGGAGAAGAGGATCAAGCATACGTGCACAAGAAAATAGAAAGTGCGGGCACGCGAGAGCGTAAACAAACTCGTTAGGCGTCGCATTCGGCTAAATAGGGCGGAATCGTTTAATTTCCTTTGCAAATGCCGGAACAGAGGCAGAAGCTGCCCTCACGATCCTGCGCGTAGTTGTTATCCTTCCGGCGGTGAGAAGCGAATGCGACTACACCCCTCTGAACTGCTGTTTTATTACCGGCGAGGGGAAATACGCGTCGGGTGCTAAAAACCTTGAATTGCAAACGCAAGTACGGGAGAATACGAGCCTCGCAAACCGGAGGACATTCGGATGTTACTGCAAAGAAACGTGTGACCGTAGAATTGCATAGAGCATTAAAACACACCCTTTACTCGCGGAGGACGATTAACAAAGGACGTTCGACGATTCGAAAATTAAAAAAGATCTCAAAATATGCGCGAATACACTTCAAACGACGATAAAACGATTTTCAGGGTGACGTAAATAGAAAATAGATCCTCGAATGTTTTAAATAGTAAAAGTAGTCTTTGATTTGTGTCGATTGAGAAGAATCGTTTCTAAGAAATGGCCATTACTGTAATAAATCTTCAAAAGATTGTGTCGGGGTAACTAATTAATTTATCGAGACAACACAGAACTAATTAATTAAGTTCAGCGTATAGTGTGAAAGAGAATTCCGAGATTTTAAAAGTAACAGGTAACAAAAATTTAATCAGGTAAAAAAGTAACGCAGAAATAATGGCAGAGGAAGATTGAAAAATTTCTAAACTGATATATATTAATATCAACGGTACCATTTAATTAGTATTCCGACGAATAATTGTATGTGTTGAAAAGAATATTTATAGCCACGATATACCGATGAAATATTCCACAGATTTAGAATTCGTAATTTATCCTCGATGAAAACGTTTTGTGTACGTTTCACTCGTACGTTCGCGGATCTATAATACAGGATCGAATATTTGCATTCACTTTTCATTAACTTTTTACTTTCTCGTTTTACTTTTTCCAGCTAATTGAATTCCCCCAGTACGAAATCTCCATTCTCTCCAGTGACTTTAATTCCTGTCCCGCAGTCGATATTAATATTACTCGTCGCGATACGAATTTGCCTTCCACGCAATATTTGATTAACTTTCTATAGATATTTTTCCAAATAATCGTAATAATTTAGTAAGCAACGCAAACGTCGATTTCGATAATGTTTTTCGTGCATCGTTAATCCTGCAAACGGATAATAGTTTCGATTCTAAATCGCAGAACTTACAATTTTGTCCAACAGCGGACAGCAAGGAAATTTTCCAGCGGATCGTTTGAATAGCCGTCACGGTAATCTCGATCGAAAGTTACAGCGCAAGTTGTGTTGAATGAACCTTCGGGTTACAATAGCGTAAGGGACTTATTATGCATTGTGCCATACGTTTAATTATACGGTTGTTCGTGCGCCGTTGATCCCAGGCTTACCAAAGACAATCGAGCCAAGGCTCGCTTTAATTCTCTTTGCGGCTGAATAGTGTCGCAATTCGCGTCGTTTGCATGCGAATTTCTATATTGGGATAAAACATCCCTATAGCACGGTTCCGCGCTATAACCGATAGTTTCGTCACGGGCGACAGCAACTACCAACAAAAGTTGTCGAAATCAATGGGAGCCGAACTCCTCCGGCATTTTGCGTTCGAAAACCGCAAATCGATATGCACAATTGCCTTGTTATTGTTGCAAAGACTTCAATTTGAACGACTCCCGGTGCATAAATGCTTGGTGCATTGTTTCTCCGTTCAGCTTGTTCCAGATATCGATTCGATTACACCGTTTTCCTCCGGAAATAATGAAAATCTTCCACGGGTTGTTCAATTTATAATACTCAATACAAGCTCGACTTTTCATACTTCATTCTCTTTTAAGTAGATATAATCCCAGTGTGAACTATTCATTTTAAATTTTTTCGAAGGATTATGAAATTTGCATTAAATTCACTCTCACGATAAAAAGAAGTTTTTACACCTTTAAAAAAATTGTAGAAAAGTCATGCGTTTATACTGACTTTATATAAAACAAATTCTACTGTAGTTCTTCAATTTTTCTCGGCGTTTATTGGTATATTTATTTATTTTAAACGATGGACTTTGTGCTATCAAACGAAGTCTAAAAGAATTGATTATGTTACAGGGGAAATAAAACCTTTTAGGTAATTTTACTTATCAATACTAATTATCGACCGCTTAAACAAAAAACATTGCATCGTTGCATAGAACCAACGCATCCGGTATTCTTATCCCATTAATGGGGACGTGGAAATATTGTTCTTTCCTAACATTTTCCATTCTTGGAGCTTGGAGAATGAGCTTTGTTTGGTGGCCGTACATGTCACGTATGCGTTTATGATTTACACGTTAACGCGATCGCACGCTCGAAGTCTTGACACGGAAATTGGACATGTAGAGGCGCCAGGGAAACAACTGTACTGCACAATTGCGACTCGCACTCGATATTACAGAATTGCGGTGAACTCGGAAACACGTTAACCCTCTGGTCACATTGATAACAATAGTCATCCGCGACAATAGAAACTCCTCTTCGGTGGTAGTAAAACTGAATCGTGGGTCCGATGCCACGTGTTCGAAAGTTGTAATTGAACTCGTCCACCGTAATTGTGAATGTACAGAGTAATACGTTGGAAACATATGGCTCATTATTCCGGTCCGTGCAAAAAGTTTCCGGTTGTTTTCATCCCGGTGTGCTCCGAAATTGTTTCAACGAACTTTCCACGCCGTGTTTTATTAATCGTTTTACGGGGCGAAGAGTCCCGCGAATCGAACCGACGACGATTTGTTTAAATTACAATGCTCGATTGTTCGTTATAAACACCAAAAATAACGGTTACTGTAGTAGTGAAAAAGCATTCTATATCGCATATATTTTTCTATATTAATCATTGGCAAGTTCTGTATTAGTATTGATATTAGTAAAATAAGCATTGAAAACGAATTTTGTTCCAAGTCGATACCGTAGTTAGTTCTAGAGAAAACAATTATTTAAGAAAAAGTGCTGGCTAGTAATTACGCAAACATTCCGTGTTAAATTAATTTTCGATTAAATAAACAATTTATGGTCCAGTTTTATCGTACACTAGTCGTACGATCAGTAGGAATTACTAAAACTTCGTTAGGTATGTAGAGTCAAAGTAAATGTTAAAATAAACATAGAAGACAACATAAATAATAATAGTTGATATGGTCATCGGATAGGGGATGAAATGCCCTTTAAAATGAGTGGTCGTACGAGTCGATAGCTTCATTAGTTCCGGAGATATAGCGATTTTAATTTCAAGTCGATGCGGTGGCTAGTTTCGGAGATAGGGATTAAGTTTCGTCGTTGCGCTCGCGCGAATTCATTGATATCGCGCGCGCGTCAATAGTAAACAGCGCGTAGTAAATTCTTGGAAATACTACGCCCGAAACTAGGTCACGACAGTCACGTACGCGGGATAGGTCAGCACCACGCACGTGCGACAAGGAGGTCCGACTCCGCTAGACGAAGACAGAGATAGTCGAATTAAAAAAATTACCTTTTACATAAATTGCGATATCTCGAAAACGGAAAGTCCGATCGTCAAAAACCAAAAGCCATTTTAAAGAGGAAGGTTCACCGCCGCTAACAATGGCTCAATTATGGCAAAAACACTAGTAGTTTCGGAACTGCACGCGTCCAAAGTTTTAGTATTTTTAATACGCATTAATACACGGTTTTAAGGCGGCGAGACCGTGGATAGCGGAATTTAAAAAATACCTCTTTACATAAATTACGATATCTCGAAAACGGAAAGTCGGATCGACAAAATCCAAAAGCCATTTTAAAGGGGAAGGTTTACCGCTTCCAACGATGGCTCAGTTTTGCAGAAAGCATGAGTAGTTTCGAAACTGCACGCGTCTAAAGTTTAACTACTTTTAATACGCGTTGTTTGACTGTTCTAAGACAGTGGAAACTAAAAATTCTCTCCTTTCGTCTTTGCTATACATATATTTCCTATTTATATCGGAAGCTAAACAGTATTTGGTATCAACTTTTGTCCAATTGTTTATAAAACAATAAAAATCATTCAATCGGTCAGATGACCGGTCATGGTGGGCAAGACAGACTACATATATTCCTCAGAAAACAAACAATAAGAATAAAAGTGAATACTGTAAATCTATTATACGTATACTATAAGAAAAGTCGTGAAGTTAAATGGCACTAATATAATATTGCGTGTTAGAAATTCTAAACAAAATTTTAAAAACGATCATTTGTCCGGTCGCGGTAGGTTTAATGTTAAATAACTGACCTTCTACGACTATATCTAAGATTAGATATACAAGCCTGCAAGGTATCAAATAACTAACAAATGGAAAATAAAAATTGACGAAACTGATTCAAGGATTTTTTCAAATTCCACGCTTGTTTATCTCTTATCTAACTGGTCATCTACGGTTATAACTTCGGTCAAGATTGTTGCACCCACGAATGTACAATCCTGCAAAATATTGATAAAATCTGTACCAGTTGTGATTTTACGTTTTATTTTTTGTCGCATCCACGAGCTGGAGGGTGAATTCGTTGGATCGTCGAGGCGTCAACGTGCAAAGAGCGTTTCGCAAACTCGGTCCGTCGTGGATAATAAATCAACGGCCTAATGCCTGGCCCGTTGCCGCGAGTACGCAGCTTGGCCTTGCACTAGCCCAGCGCAGCTCCTCATTGTCGGTGACGCACGTGCGTGCGGTTTCTGCGTGGAGAGAACGCGGGAACGTGTGCACACACGGAAGAGTAAACGGCCGAGCACGTATGCGTCGGGGGTGAATTATGCGCTCGGTCTCCGTGTCCACCGTCACCCCGTAAATTTACATCGCCCGTACGGACTGCAAACCCCTACGACTTCCCTGTCTCTTCGCCCTCCCTGCCTTCGATATACGCGTCGCGTCTGCGCCGCGACGTCTTTCGGACGTCTTTACACGAACCTCTACGATCTACTATTTCAGGGACGAGACGTCCACGAACTCTGCAAACTAAATTCCCAGACTGACAAGCAAGGTTTACGAATTCTTCTGGCTCCTAGGCCAGAAAGTAAACTTACTTTTTACAGATGCCATTTTGGTACCAGTGTGTTCAACACATCTGTGATGTGACTGCCATCGTCATCGATGGGTGACTGGACTGTCCAGTTGTGGATCTGAAACAATTAATTCGCTAGTTAAAATGTTAGAAGAAGTAAATTTGAGTGCGATATAACAGTAAAAAATTTTACTGTTTCTAAATTTGATCTAATCACGTTCTGAATAATCTGGATCTAACAAGGAGACGTGCCGAGGCCTGACGCTCCCTTTTTAATGAGATTTCAATCATTTTTTAATTGCATGTTAAATATTTTTGGCTAACCTTCGAATATATTTTTTTTCTAAAAGTTGAATTTAACTGTTATTTTCAATGTACGAACTACAGGAGTCTGGATGGTACTTTTCGTAAACACAGTTAAAGCATAAAAGTTTCAGGTACGGGACCTCTCCTTGTAAGACTAAGCTAACCCTGAAAAGAGAGGCGGATAAATAATGGTGATCTTGGTTGACCAGTTTGAGATTTTTGAATGGCCTTGTACCGATAGGATGGAAAACCGTGAAAAATTTATTGCTCTTATAGCTTGTTTCAGCGCGACCAACGAAGGTCGATGGGTACTTTTATCCATCGGCAGTTAGACCCGTATCCATCCATATCCATTTATAGACCCATGGCGAAATCTGGCAAGGACGTCATGTACGGTCGACCGAACGAACAGGAGATTCGAAGATCGTCGAAATCCGATGGATCTCGATGGGTCTTCTATTACGTTGTGACGTAACCTTGGACAGGGACGAAAGTAAATCTCGGGATAAATGCGGAATCCCGAGTTCGATTCAATATCCCTTCGATGGAATTGATCACCGAACGTTTTAAAAATCACGTCGAACCAGAAACATTGTTATCGGTTCGACGGATTTATTTCGTTCGTAACCTAAACGCGACAAATGAAACGGAAACTTTTATCGAACCGGATTACTTAGTTTTGGACAAATGGTGGGTAAAAAGAGAATGTTATGACTAGACTGAGGATCTTTATACAAATTCATATTTTTATTAATAGAATTAACGAAATGGGAGCTTTGCAGAGTCTAAGTATAATAATTCGTATCTTATGTTTTTAAATTTATCATAAATGTATAAGCATCCGAAGTCCAGTAATAACAGTAGTAATTCAATCGTATCAATAACTGACATTGAAATTCATTTTATAACGATATCAAAATCTTATATGAATGTTCTTGGATAATGATGAACTAACACAATAAATATGCCGTTAAAAATAGTATTTCGATTCCATTTAATTTCTCCAATCAACGAATGACGATTACTTACAGCGAGTTTTCCACTATTTATTTCGTTTTAATCATTTAGAACCAAATTAAAAATTTCAATCGATACTCAACACTGCTAATATTATATCAGAGGTTACAAACCAGCTCCATTATTCTTAGAATCTTTTGAAATCCATGCGGAAAACCGATTTCCGCGCGTCCAATTGGGAACACCGTTTTCTTGTTTACGATCGCGGGTTACACGAAGCGACGTTCGCCAACAAAACTCGGTTCCGCGATTAATAATCCAAGAGAATTGATCGACGCTCCCCGGTAGCCAGGATTAATATCCCCGCTTGCGGAAATTCTAATTACATCTTCCAGTTCCTTAACTATGTTTGTCTTCTGGCAGCGAGCGCAAATAATGTCCCGATAAATTTCGGTGCATCGCGCTTCCCCCCCCCCCCCCCCCCCCCCGTCCGTCGTCTTCTCCCGCGGATTCTCGAAACGAAAATTAAAGGATGCGTGGTCGGACGTTGGGAAAAAACGTGTCTTGAAACTCGTACATTCAATTAAAATGCTAATTTCGCTCCGTCGGTTGCCGCGAACGCGCGTAGCCACCCTCGTGTCCTCGTTTCCGGCGTGGATTGCGCTCCGTGGCGGGCGTAGAGACTTCCGGAGCCACCAGATACGAATGAATCGATTCCTGACGGAGCTGTTTAGTTCACAGTACCGTTAGTTCGCGCCTCGTGACTACAAAACCGCTTTGAAATTGTCAATTTTTATTGCCGTTGGAATAACGAACAGTCTCGTCCAGATTTAACGTCGAATATGAAATAATTATTTCCCCAAATTGAAATAAAGTTTTCCGTCAAAAGTGTTTAAATCAGATTTATCTCGGAGAAGACCTTTAATTTAATTTCGTAACGTCGGCTAAAATAAATACACGCGACGTTGCTCTAGAAACCATAAAGAAGACGGCATTATTTCCGAGTTATTAATAGTAAATGAGGATTAGTTTTTGTCCGTGGCAAAAGTAGCGAAATGCTTTTTAAAGATTTTACTTATTCTTTCACTGAGAGCACCTCCCTTAGAACTGGAATTATAGTAACTGGAAAAAAGAAGCTGCTTACGATCGAAAGATGCAAAAACGTTAATTATTTTCCCATGAAAGTTTCAATACTGTGTAATATCTTGAGTGGAAATAAAATTCGGAAAATACTTGAAGCGACCGAACATTTGAATATTCTAAAATCATTTAGGATAATAGAATGGAATAAATATAATTGTTATTTTGGTTATTTGGTTATTCCTCGCTTTAATTATACATTTTTAAATATGTGATAAATGAAATGAATTTTGCACGCCTGGCTTTTAATTTTTCTGGATTCGTCTCATTCTTTTTGTTATTGTACTGTTAATGAACATTTCGCGCGATGAGAGAGTAGCGATTATAAACAAATTTCCGTAGCGAGAGATAATTTCCTCGAGTCGAGGCATCATGATTCAGGACCCATGTATGAACTTTCTACTTTAGTCTTTGAGAACTTTTACTTTACTGGAGGTCGTGAATACCAATACGCCATGTTGAAGAATCCCATGACCTATGTACCTAATTTCTAATTACTTTACCAGTAATTTCTATATTCCATCGATTTTCCAAGAACACAGATTTTAAAATTATAAACGTGAAACTAATTCCACGAAATCGTGTCCCACTTTCACTGGACATTTCTATATTAATTCATTGTACTTCCATCCACAGCATTACAATCAAAATATCTTCTAAACTAATCCTTTTTTTGCCATAAATTGTTCAGTACTTTTATGTAGGAAATAACCAATTGCACAAACTAATGCATTAAGAAATATATGACCTTCACGTGCCCCCTACACATCCATTAAAAAAAAAATATATTTGCATTGTGTACTCTGTAAAATCATTAAACTTTTACTTTTAAAGTATTAAGTTTGCAACAGTTTTAAAAATATTTTTACGTAGATTCGTACGATGCAAATGGGTTGAGGAATACTGTCGCAGAGTGGAAGATCCCGAACTCGATAATGGCGAATAATTCACGATCGTATTAGGACCCCAATCAGTTACGAACGCTAACTAGAGGCGTAGAAGATGGATCTTGTCGACGGTTGGCTCCGTTAGATAGTAAGAAAGAGGGAACCATGGTCGTTGTAATTAGTTTTGGCTCCTGGCCAATGTTTGGGATCACGTGCCTCCCACGGACGGTCCAGCAGACTATAGTCTTTAACACTGCTGGGAATCCCCTGATCACGAATTCCACGGTCTTTGTCGACCCAATCTGATTTCGTCCTTGTTACTAGAATTGTTTCTTCTTATCTTTGACTGCCCCCATTTACATTCCACGTTATCTGTTTCCGACTCCAATTTTCTATCTTCTTAACAACCGATGATGATATTGTTGCTGTAATAGATTGCTTACTCGAGTGGAGGAACAGTTATTTTCTCGCAATATTTGTGATAATTACATGTTACTATAACATTCCATATTTCCCGACGATCTTCGACACAATAGGAGCCTTCTGTATTATATTTCGAGGAGCAGATATGAAAGGAGAAATGGTTAGATGAATAACGCGTATCGTATCAACGTGGAGGCACTTGTACGTTATGGCGTTTCAATGTGTTATTGCGTTGCCTATTTTATCGATGCGTTTCTCCTTTCCATTCACCTTCTCGTTGCTGGAAAATATCCAAATGTTCCTGTGTTTTGAAACGCAGAAAATACGAAAGAAACTGCAATGAAACGAAAACATCAATAAGAAGTTTACTTACGATATTCTCTTTTCGTTTCGTGGGTAATGACATTTTTACTAATATTTTTCTACTTTCGAAAATTCCACTCCGTAAAATTTTTAATTATTATTCAATTAATAAGTATGTAATAAGTAATAAATTCGATTTATAATTTGCACGAATTATTATATTTTGCAATATCCACACTCTGCGAAACTATAGTAGTCAATTTTATAATCCCCAGTTTATTTTACTTCTTACTATTTCAGTCTCTGAATATGATTTCACTCGACGTCCGTGTTCCTCGAACTAATAGTGGCGGAGTAGTTAAATGGACTCAGAAACTATAGCAATAATTTCAAAATTTTAACAGCCAGCATTTATGAAAATTACCCGATGAAACTATGAACACGCAGTGTACATTGGAAACGTAATACATTTGCATAGTTTACTTTGTGCATATCTTATACAGAAATTGTAATCCGTTGTTCCAGAATTTTCTCGTAAATCACCCTGGAGGGGAGAAAAAAAAGGAAAATACAAGCTCCGGCTTCGCAATAACCGAGTAATGTGTCTGAAATATTAAAGTAGGTGAAAACGTTTTTCCCTTTTCTCGGTCGGAAGCGTACGGACGAACATAATTCATAAATACGCACTTTTCAGGGATTCCTAAGATACGACAATCTGGTTATTTCCGATCAATTATATTTAGATTTTCTCCAAAACTCGAATCTCGAAAGCATTCTTTGGAGAGACTAACCTTTGGAAAATAAACTAGAAGCAAGCACAATTTTTCACAATTTTTGTCTCGATAAGAAAATAAAGTCTCTTAATAAAAAGCAAGATGGCAAAAACTAACGAGATTCGTTCATTGTTAATTTTCGAGATACTCAAGTTTGAACCATAACGTTTTGTCAACAGTTAATTATTTGTATTATTCGTCTGTAAACTGTACATCTTGGCACTCGTCGTATCTCAGAGACACCGAAGACTGAAAGCAAGAAAACGGTCGGAGTTTATGATCATTCACAGCACTGTGTGTCCCCGAAATCCATAAAGTTAAGGGTGGGCGAACCGCGAAAGGCGGTGCTGTACGTTTGCACGTCGACGAGGACCACCCACGCAAGCTGGTGCACCCGAGACGCGGAACTTTCGCTTCCGTGGCTGCTGACGTGCAACACACACGCACGCACAAGCACGGAGACGAGAAAATTACGACGTAGCTTCGGGATTCCATACGTGTGCGAGCCATCCACTTCCGGTAACGCGTCCTCGAGTTATACCCGTGTTAATTTACGCACTCTCCGAGGTCGCGACGCGTCGCGACGTCTCTCGATTTACCGAACTAATTGCCCGTTTCTCGCGACGCGTCGCACAGAAGACCATAACGCGACAAAAATTGTCCATATTTCAATTTTCCAACGATTTTCCTCCACCATCGACCGACAAACTCAGCCGAAACAAATTATTTTTCTGACTTGAAATCTCAGGAATTTCTAATTAAATATCTTTGAACTTGGATTTTCTAGAGGTTGAAATAATTTTAAAAGATTTATGGATTACTCATAACAATTCCATAATGATTGTGTAACAATTATTATGCGAGCATACATTAAATATTTACGCTTTCCATTTCCTATTTGTTTTTTCACGAAAGATTAACATGAAATAAATTAAATGAATTCAGCGAGGAGTAACGTGTGTTTGTTTCGGAAGAGAAAGTTGCAAATCATTAATATATTCCGTGCAATTAAAATATTTGCGACGGGGGACCTCATTCGATCGTTTTTGTTGTTACCGTACGACGAAACGAGTTTCCTCCGACGAAAGAAATACGATTTACAGTAATTATTTTCTTTTATACCTCCAATCGCCTTAGCCCGAACGTCGTTTCCCTCCGAAGATATTAAGGAACTAATTCGACAGAAGCTATTTTCTCTAACATCTTGCTACGTCCCGGGCGGAAAATGAAATTGAACTCGTTACACATTTAAATTAGTCGGTTCGCTTACTAAGCTTTCGTACGCAGGTACAACGAAACCAAAAAGAAAATTTCATCCACTTTTCGAATGAAAGCGAACCGGTCGAAACTTCGCGAAATTGTCGAAATACACGACGAAGCTTTCAAAATCATTGGCTGCCAAATTGTGCACCGATCGAGTATAGAAACAGTATTTCGAGGACCCTCGATGCTTACTTCCTGTGTGCTTTTAATAGCCGTAAAAAAAATACTAGATCACAGCATATTCCCCGTTTGGCAGTAATTAAAATGAAACGATATCCAGGTTCGTTTCTTCGTAACCCATATCCATATTCTCTTAAAAAAAAAAAATTTCTATGTGTAGAATAGGTATTAATAATAACGAGACATTTTTATAGTACAAATGTAAAACGGTAAATTAAAATATTGTAAGCTATTTCAACTAGCTTTTTTCAGTGAAATTTTGTATAATAAAATTTGTTGAAAATTTATGATAGAATGAATTAAGCTGTGCAATTTGCATTTTCGTTTCGTAGAATTCCGGTACAGGGACGTCGTATTGTCATTGTTATTGAACTTTCCTTTCCCCAGACGCTCTTGAAAAATAAGATATAAGCGTTATTGTTACGAAAGCGTGTACCGTGAATCCAGCTTTCAATAAGCCCCACAATAAACGACAAAATACGCGGAGGAAAATTCGTGTGGTATTGCGACGGAGCATCGCGGTTCTTTGCATACTGTTGTCTCGCGGAATATAACAGGTGCTCTCTGTTTTCCTCTCTGGTACGCGATCGTTATCAATACTTTAATGGTATCGTAAAAGGTACGACACTTTACGTCGCCATTTACTGAACCGGTCGTATCCAGGGAACAAATTGTACTTGTTTGTGAGAATGTTTTCGAGGTAACGATTACTCCCAGTCGTTAAAATTCTCGCGTCTTGCGAACCTACTACGCCGCCATGATCTTCTATGAGCTTGTTCGATAAACGAGCAAATATATATTAGCTAACAATTGCGAACACGGAGTGGAATCGACCACTGGGAAATCTTAAAACTCGCGAAAGTTCGAGAAATTTAAATTTCAAACTTTTCTTTATTTGCAAAGAATATAAATTCAAACAAATTAATCAGAAACTTTAATTTGGATAAGTTAAAAAATGATTTGTATCGAAAGTGTTTGAGAGTGACGAAATGTATGACGAGATATGCGAATTATTAAAATTGATATTTGTGTGTTTGCTTAATGATACAACTATGTAAAGCGTTCTATCGAAAATCGATGAGAAATTGTCGAAATTTTAGATTTAAATCTGAACTTATTCGCACGATACTCGGGGAAAAAATAGAACAGATTCTTTTTCCTTCCGCCAACGAGGCCACCCCCTTAAGCGAAAACGTAAATCCTCTTTCTCGCTGATTGTCCATAAACCCCTACCCCCGCAGCTACTTTATTGTCTCTTTGCCGACAGAAGTTCGTTTCCCCACTCAAGTTTACCCTTCGTCCCACGGCGCGGGGAATTACTCTAATTTATTTGCTGAGCACCAACCAGTCCATGTTGCGCAGCCAAGCACCCCCTTCAGAAGAACAACCCTCGATGACTTGGCTTACCGCGATTTTAAGACTTCTGCCGTAAAAATACCTTCGTCTCGCGAACGAAAGACCGGGGGTATGGGGATGTTTGCGACAGTGCCACCTGATGCGTCGCCACGCGATCCACGGGCCCTTCTTTTCATCCCCCTGAATCGAAAATAACATTACAACAATTTAGATGGAGAAAATCATTAACGAAAACTCGAGTACTTCTTCCTAACTATTCATGTATAAACAAAAAATAAACCTGTGGCATATTCACCCCTAATTGGTGATAATTATTTTCTGTTTCAGGTGAGTCCGACTCGTGGGGGAAAAGTGAAAGATCAGCTTTTAAATTTTCGTAATAAGTATAAACTTTTATACATTTTTAGTGAAATTTATTAGAATGACTGATTCACAATTTGAAATAGAAAAGGTAAAATAAAAACAAAATTTCTCTCGTCGATAACTGTTGCAAAATACCAAAATAAATTTCCCCTATCGATAGTGACTATCGGCAGAGGAAAAATTTGTTTCGTCCTTTATAATCGCTATTCGTTATCGAAAACATTTTAAATTAGCAAATAATTAACTCTTTTTTGGTGGATCGAATCGAGGAGCAACAGGATCACTCGTCGATCCGTGCAAAAGGAGACGCGATCGAAATTAGCGGACATCGTCGACGCCCGTAATTCGCATTCTTATCGAGCACCCCGACGCGTGCAATTCGCGAGGGAAGGACACGGTCGGTCGCCATTTATAACGTCGGCGTCGCGCCGCTAAAAGTCGTTAAGTTTGAACCGCGATAAAGCGGTCGCGTGCTCGGTAAACGGGAATTTAAAGCGCGCTGAATGGCTATTAATCCTGATACGAAGAGGGATATTGTTATTAATGTCGCGCGACGGTGAGTAACTGTGTCGCTGATGAACTTTGTCGTGCCCTTTACAATTACCGCGATATCGAGAAGCCTTTGGGGCTTCACGCTTGATCGTAAGTGCGTGTAAATTAGAAGGCAGAACGCGTCCAGCAAATTTCCTCGTACCAAACCGTCCACGATCCACGTAAATCGGATTAACGTGTACGAACGGAATTACGAAATTCCGAAAATTTTAACAAATAACGTCAAAATTAAAGTCAACACAAGCCTGATGAATCTCCATTTGTACCCTCGCTATTTGCGATCTTTCGTTCGAATAAAGCAGCTCTCGTCGATGAGTGGAATGTATAAATCGTTAATTTAACTTGGTCTTCGGATCGCAGTAATATTTCAATCCGTATGAATTTATAATTTAACAGACTTGGTAAATAAATTCTTCCTCTGAAAGTGTTGAAATTTGAAAATGTCGTTCGAGGACTTGGTAAATAAATTCTTCATTCGAAAGAGTTGAAATACTACGAATTCTTTTCCTCTTTTTTTAATTCGAGTTGGAACACGAATAATTAAAATCGAAGGTGTCTTTCTATCTTTTTCGAACATAAAAGCTAAAAGAAATTGTCGAAGATCGATATTTTGTATAAGTATCCTTGAAAATTATTAGCCTGTTGATTGGTAGAGTTAAAAATTTAACTTTCAAACTTTTTCTTACCACCCCCGATCGCTTCCAAGAGATTCCGCGAGGAGGAAGAAATAATTTTGCCTCTCGAAACCGTATCACGGCACAAACGAAAAACGACTCCACGTTACGGACGAAGTACTCTGTTTGCACGCAATGTTTCAAAAATTTTCAGAATTTCAAGAACTTTCCTTGTTAGTCGATTTATCGCGGCAGAACGGCGAGCTCCCGTCTGTCGACGAACGCTATTCACGTTTTAAAACAGGGATAATGAATACAAGGTCCGAGAGAAAGTTCTTCGTTCGCGTTATTTCACGTAATTACTGACTACAACGTTTCTTTATAGTATTCGCCGATGAGAACAGGTCATCGTTGATTAAATGTTATTTTAAATCGTAATTGCAGCGAAATAAATTTAATTTCCAAGGAGTTACTGGAACGAAGAAGTCTCTGGTCGTCGACCTTGTTTTCTGAAAGTCAATCGCGCGAGTGGGGGTGGATGAAGAGTGTCAGGATCATTCGCGAACGCAATCGACATCCGCTAGTCTGGCAGTCGAATTGGCCGTACGATGATTTGTATGCCGTGAATACCCCGGGTGACAATCCTTTCGCATTTAGGCCATAAAACACACAGAGGGAAGCGGGCCGGGTCGCGTCGGGCATGTCATCATAATCGCACTCGCGAATAACATCGGAAAAACGAGTCCATAATTCACCGGCCGTGCGCGACTCCTCCGGCCCGTGGCTGACGGACGTTGTTGGTTTTCGTTCAATTTATGTACCACACCACTCCGTCACGTCAATTGATGCCGTACACATTCACCGACAGAGCCCGGAATCCTCGAGGAAACGGCTGTCTAATATATCTGTCGAGAGATAATCGATCGGTCATATCGGTCCTCGCGAAAGACGCGGCTGCGTATTTCACTAGAACTACTACGGGGGGAAAAAGAACTCCTCCCGGATTCGGTGAGATTTCAATTCGCCATCCAGGGACGAGATTCTCACCGAAGAGATTCCGAATTTCTACCCAATCGTCGAAACATTCGTGGATTTGTCGAAAAATGACAGAAATTGACTAATTTTTTTCATCTATCATAATCCAACAGATATTTTTTAACTTTGCACAGTTTTTTTATTATATTGAATACACCGTTGGAATAGTATTCAATCCCTTGTATATTTTTTATTGTATCGTTCACGGAGTATTAATTCTATTTTTTTATGGTCAATGATACACGATGCAAAACGAAAATAAAACTCCATAAATTTATCTCTTAAAAAAATACAACATAAAAAATTGACTGGTTTGGACGTATGTGAAACTGTGTTTATTATACTCGATACAATGAAATTTTTGGATTGCTGGGAGTATTTACGATCTTGGGTCGCGAGGTGTGCCGAGTTGCCTTTGCAATAGCGTAGACGATGAAGTGGAATAGTATGTCATGCTCAACAGTTTAAATTGAAATTCCTTTGTTCGGTAATTAACGACTATGTTAAATCACGTGTTTACGAATACGGAACCGTTAAATCGTCGGCTCGTTCCTGGACCTTCACGGCTCGGTAGTTTATCTACTCTGGGAAATAAATCACGAATCGGTCTTCGATGAAAATTTAAAAAATTTGGGATTTTCTGCAGAATCTTTACAAATTTCCACGGTTGATACTTCTCTTAGTCAACATCGTAATTACAGAAAAAATATAACAGCAGTAAGTAATACAGAAAATCATTAAAAAATAGATCATTTCGATAAACAAAAACCTTAAACAACAATAGTACTTTTAAAACAAAAATATACATGTTAAATATATTTATAAAAACATTATACGCCACATAGAATTTAATGCAGAGTCTCCTATCAGTCCATCAATATTAATGATGTATTAATAATAAATAAATTTAGTAAGGTATTCCAAAAATAAAGGAAATAGCATAAACAGAAACCGAAATATTCCCAGAAAATCAATTATTAAAATTCAAGGGACTTAAGAAATATTTAAGAAATAGGTCTGACCAGTATTGATTATTTCTACTTGCACCAAACTCTAGAAACATTAACAGCGCTATTTTAATCTCCTGCCAATTGTGTTTAGAAATGTCAACGTCAGTAGAAATAACAAATAATGGTCGGACTCGTCGACCAATTCGAACTGGATAGCACGCGAAATTTTTAAACTCAATTTCACGAATTTGAAAACGAATCCTCGCGCGGCAAAATTTTATTCCGCATCTCGTATTTATTTTCAAAAGCAATCCTGCGTTCCGATCGCTCTATGAATATTTTGGGTAACAACGATGTATCGAGATTGTCGCGTTTAACGGTCGAAAATAGAAATATCTGCTTTGTGTGTTACTGGAATGTTTTATGCGTCACGGTATTAAGAGATCAAACGCTGATTTAGATTTCACTATCTCTCTTGTATGAGTTTTACGTGACACGAAGGGTAAAGTAGGCTAATACGCTTAAAGATGGAATCAGCTCTTCCATCCAGATGCTTCAACGGTAATTAATGCTTGGAACGTGAGTTTATAATTAATCCAATTTCCACTAACGAGCTAATTACATAGGTAATTTTTTCTTTCAGTAGAGGAATTATTAAATGATGCAATATATTCGCCGGCCTTTGCTTTAATAAGACCTATTGAATAGAAAATATGCAAAACAGTAATGAGAATAAAGTCGCGTAATAATTTGTACAGGGTTGAATTAATAATCATTATTGGTAAATGATTCTATCTTTTCTGAGTATTTTAATTAATTCTCCTGTTTCAATATCATTTAGTAAATGATCCGAAATAACGAGTAACTATAAATATTGAACGAGGTATAATATTTGCAGCCTATTTCTGTTCCTGTAACTAATTCATTTAACATACTTGAATATTTTATTCTACATTTTTATTTATTTTCTTTTTTACATAAAATCACTCGAAATTTTGTATTTCTATAATCTACTGACAGGATTCATTTGCAAATTCATCAAATTAATCTCGAAATTCCGCGCGCGTGATTGAATTCGAATTGGCTGACATGTCCGACCATTATTTGTTATTTCCACTTGCATCAACGTTTGTGATCAATAATGGCGAGTATATATTATTGATTGCAAGTTGCTTCTTAGTCCGAGTAATCAGAAAATAGTAAGATCGACGGTAAATAGATTAAAATAGTTTACTAATAATGGTTTTAGGTCGCGATGCAAGTAGAAGTAACCAATAATGGTCGGACACGTTTCCTAAATCGAATCGATGAGACCACTGGAATTTAAAAGTTGATTTTCTAGGAACATTTATTCGATACTTTCGGCATATTAGGTACAAATATTAGAAGCTTTCGTTTACCTACAGATTGAATAATTATTAATGTTTCATTTGAATTAGTCAATGTGGTTTTATAGTAATTAATCGATGAAAGGCATAGAACTGGGCTGAAACAAAACGCAATGTCGAGGCAGATTCGATGTGGAACCGCAAAGGATTGATAGAGCCAGAACTAATGACTATAATCTGGCTACATCATTTGCACGAATGAGCATCGGTGGGAACCTATTATGTACGTGGGTGGAAGGCAGGTTTTGGATTTAAACCACACATTGTGGTCCTGCTCGTTGAAGCACGCAACGAAACAATTAAGGAGAAACGAATGGAAATCTTTGAAATCCAACCGGAAATGTTCCTGAAGCCTAACAGTTTTCAAATTCTACGATATTTCCCCATTTTAAGTACAACTGTTAGATTCTCTGGTCCTACTATCGTTACAAAATAATATTTATGACCTCTGAAACTCGGGGTACGGGGAATTGAAACGCTAATCGTCGGTTTTCGTAAATCCAGCGTTAAAAACGAACCAGTTGGCTCGCTTTAAAGAGCCCCATGCATCCTTGGCGCGGTTCGTGGAATAATGGAAGAAAATGTTTTGACGCCGCGCCCGTTCTTATCGCGTGACAAACCGTGGAAGAATCGTAATCCAGCCGGAGTAGACTATGCTAAGTACCAGAGAGAAGTGGTTTATGTACGTAGCTTTGAATGTTCTGGATTACCCGCAACTAATTCTTTCCGCAGTTTAAGCGGAACCACTTTCTACCTTCCGAGAAGATCGTCTCCGTTCCGAAGAAGAAATTAGATTCATACGGAAGCATAAAATAAAGGCGTTCTAATAATCTACTCTTAGTAAAAATGCATCTCTAACTTTTCCGAGGCGCCCTAATCGAAGATGAGAAAGTCTGAGAACCCTGGTGTTCCTTTTAAAAATCTCATTCTCGATCTTGATCCTAGATAACGAATTGTGTCTCACTCAGAATTTTTAAAACCGGTTGAAAAACGTTTGACCGATTTTTAAGAAAGTTGTTAAGGGGTTCGTATACTTCATTAGATTGGTAATAGAGGTTCGTGGAAGGAAGAGGTTAAGAACCACTGGTCTAGAATCGCAACTTTCTCCTTAATCCACAGCTGGTAACGTTTACCCTCGGTGATTTAACACCGATACGCGGGCAGAAGTGCGGCCCGGTTCAATAACGGAAGGCACTTCATTCCCTAACAATAAATTACGCTCGTCGGGGGGCTATTACGTGATTTCCATCGGTGCTCTCTCTGCCCGTGCTATTCCACTTTGTTCGAATCACGTTGCGAAGTTAAATGAACCCGGAATAAGAACGATACATGAGCCATTAATTCTTGACTCGTTTCGTTCGACTGCGAGCACGGGCCGCGGAAATATTTGATATCCACTTGACGTTGTAGCGACCGGCGAACGAAACGTTTGAATCGTGTTCCTACGGCCGGGACGAATTAAATAGGAACAAAGATGTCGGAGCGGCCCGGGCATTGTGAAACTGTTCGAAAGTTAAAAAGAAAGAAACGTCGATTCGATAGCTCTCCATTGTCCTGTTAATTAACGAGTTGAGCTCACGTTCAGAGAAACGCGTTGCCGGACGGACCCGGACTCGTTCCTTTCGATTTTCATTCTCCTCGCTCTACCGAGACGTTCTCTAGCAATCCTAGACCCTGATACATTGATATTTATTTATTACGAAACTATTCAGTTCACTAATTAATTATCTTCGACGAGTCTATAACATTTATCCTCATCGAACTTTTTTTCGTAATGACGTCGTAAAGTAGCTCAAAAATGGAGTAAAACATGCTCGTTGCATTTCGATTGGAAAAAGATTCAATTTTAAGGGAAGATATTGTGTTCTATATATTAAATCTACTGAAGATTTTGCGAAAGAAATTTCAGTCTTTCGAAAGGAGGCCATCTTGGAACCGTGGACTATAATATACTTCGTAATGGCATCGTAACCTCAAAAAAGAGTAAAACATAGTATGTATGCTCGTTACATTTCGATTAGGGGAAAAAGATTCAATATTAAGGGAAGATATTATATTCCATGCATTAAATTTCAATCTTTTGGACGGAGGCCACATTGGAACCGTGAACAAATTCGAGAACGAGTTATAATCGATTGAAATATTCATCGTAAATAAATTTAACAATTAGAGAGCATCGAAAGTATACTTTTTCGCCCATTTTCCGTGGAAAAATTAGCGTGAACGTTCGATAGTGGCCAGGATGGTGTCGGTTTCCCCGAAACCGATCGCAGGCACTCGCGAAACGCCTCGCTGGAACGCTAACAGATTTTTCTGCTATCCATCAGTCCCCGGGTTCTTTTTGCCAGATTCTGGACAGGGTGGGGGGTGGAAAAAAAGCTCGACGCGCGGCGTATTCATATCGGTGGTTCTTTTGCCGCCTCAGACAAGGGAACTGAATTAAAAAACACACGTGCACACTGCGAAACGATCCACGTACGCCAGACGCACCGTCGAAGAGACAATCTCCGATAATGGACCGAGCGAAACGGAACGTGTTTTTGGTGTCCCTTAATGGGTCCATTGTGCCGCGTATCGTAACGGTACGGCCGGAATCGAATACAGTTTCGTTTAAAGCATGACCAGAGAGCGTTGGAAGAGAAATCCGTGGAGAGTCGTTGCGTATCGCACGCATCGGTTTGATCTGGAATGAGGCTCCAGGCGACCGACGCCATTGCTCGTTGACGAGGGAAAACGTCAGACGTGACTCGCGCCGATTTCAACGAAATTTACTCCGATAATACGTCTGTACGTGCCGGTAAACGTGATTGCAATTTTGACCGCTGATGATCCACCGATCAACTGAAAATTAGATGCAAAATTTGGCGCATTTGAATTTTGGAAACTGCTTAACCGAAGCTACGTGGACTTTTCTCGATTCAATTTTTTAATGGGGGTAGTTTTATGTTTCACGACGTAATACGTATTCCTTGTTTATTTCAAAAATTCTTTTTCTGTGTTTTAAAGAAAATTTTCATTCGACAATACATAATTTTATTACTTCGAACTCTGGGATCAAAGTGTCATTCTAAACTCATTATACAACTTTCTTAATATCGACAGCAGCAGGTCAGTTTCTCTGGTTTCTCACGAGCTATCAAGGATGGTGCAAGCTTAACAAAATCCCAGCGAATAAATTCAACCGCGAATATTTAACAAGTAACTGACTGTGATCCGATTGTACCGATCGAAAGGGTCCGTGTGTTCTGTAATGGTATGGGCAGAATTATTGGGCCCGAGCGTGCCCTTCCGGAGGCATTCTTCTCAGCCGTCCGACGATACTTTCCGTTTCGAGCCGTGCAGCTTTAAAATCGACTCGCCGACGTAACGAGATCGCTCCTGGGGCTCGTTATTCCCGTTGCCCGGTTGTTCGCCAGTCGTTCAATGTCGCCACTTCCACAACGATATCGAAGTTGCTACGAAGTCTGAAACACGTTCCGCCGGGCGTGGTGAAACAGAGGAAGAGCAAAAGGTGAAAAGACCCGATAGCATACGAAGACGGCGTCTCTGTCATCGTAACTTCCGGTTTCCAGGGAATGAAGCTCGTTCCACGGAAGTAATGGTTCTGCTAATCGAGCCCCGGCTCCTTCGGGATCACGGGATGCCTCAAAGTACTGTTTTCCTCGCGTCCGTCTCTCTTCCCTTTCTCTATTTCCGGTCGTCCCTTCCTCCCCTGTCTCGTCCTTTCCCTTTTGATACCAGACGAATGCTCTTTCTCCTCTTTCTCCTCTTTCTCCTCTTTCTTCTCTTTCTCCTCCAACCCCCCCTTTGATATCAGTGCTCGTCATTTTCTTTC
Organism: Colletes latitarsis; assembly: GCF_051014445.1. Classification (NCBI taxonomy): domain Eukaryota; kingdom Metazoa; phylum Arthropoda; class Insecta; order Hymenoptera; family Colletidae; genus Colletes; species Colletes latitarsis. The sequence goes on along the minus strand of NC_135135.1, from coordinate 17,643,927 downwards.
TACCGATCTTCCTTTTTGTTTTATTACCGCCGAACGTCGAGAGTTCTCTTATATTCCCTTTTTTCTACCGTCCGGGGGAACCGAGAGACAAAACCGCCTCAAAGGCTTCGATGAATTATCGATTCCACTTGGCAACGAGACGGCCCTGGAGAACGCTCGGGGAATATCGTTATCTGCTCGATCGGAGACACGTGGATTTGATATCGCTCTAATTGTTCGAGAAATGTAACTTTCCGATAGACTGGCAAGGTAAATGCAAATGGGGATATCCGGGAATCCGATTAACCCTTTCGTTGGCTGAGGTCTCGGACAATGGGCACGCTTAATTCGACATTTCCAGTCAATGTCGATTGGTCTAACATTTGCATCCGGAAATGAACAGCGAATTAACACTTCGATGGAAAAAAATTAACAACGAATCAATACATTCACCGTCGAACCAAAACTTCGATTTTAATAATTATGACTCGACCTAAAATTTAGTACTTATTTTTGTCAAATTTATAATTTTGTCTATATTTGAAAAATTAATTCTCTCTGTTCCATAGGGATATCGTTAGTTTCCAGGGCGGAGGAAGACATTTTTAAATTTCATTGAAATAAAACATAGAGTATCGAATGTATTTCGAATGAAATAAAATATCCTCCCTCCCTCTATTGCTTGTGTTTTGTTAGCTTTAAAAAGTTTAATAGAATGGATTCTACGCACGTTTGCACACGATTTCCACAGTTATGTTCGCATGTATACTCATGTTATGGTCTAGCCTTCGGCCTTATTGCTGATTGACCAATCAGCATTGCGTATATGTCTAGACTGTTTCTGGAGCAGACGTCTGTCAGACGCACGCACTTAACGCAATTGCTTAAAGGAAAATTGTAATATGCACCTCCGTTGCATTGGAAACCCCTAAGTCCACCCTCGCATAATACACTCAAAAAATAATGTGATTAAAATAAGGAAATAGATACAGCGAACAGTAAAATTGAATCGATAGTAACCCAGTAGGAATAATTTATTTGCATGGTTGCTTGAAAACGAAAAATCGAATTCTAAAGCGCCAGACTACCCCCTTAGACACGCCTTTTCCTCGAAGCTTTTCCCCCGCAGTCTGACTAAATTTCTATCGAAATAACATCGACTAAGATGGCGGCCATTCCCTCGAAGAAACGCAACGATTTTGCTGTTTCCATTCGCAGCGAAGCCTTCGATGCACCGGATCGTTATCCACTCGGAGCGTTCGGTACATTTACGGCCGAACCACTTTTCCACAGAGGGTATCAGACCTTTTTCGTATAATTTAATCATGCGTGGAGGATTTAAAATGCCAGCAACCACGCACAGAGTGTGAAAGCCGCGGAAATTCGAACAACCCCGAACGCGAACCTTTATTGGATGTTTAACGGTTCGTTAGATCACCGCGTTTTTTTCAGTAAGACCAAAATTTTCGTATTGGAAGTAATATCCAGAAAGTGAAATCACCCGTGAAAACGATACCATTTAGCGATGGTCAATATCAATTCGAGCTTGTACCTATCATTCGTTTCTCGATAAATTCTGTTGGTAACGGAAGATTTAATTAGAAAAATTCTATAGATACGTTGCCTGACACGCTAGTTTTCTAAGCTACCCTATACGAAACGTAAATAATTTCTCGAGACAAATTCGATGCTGAAATGTTAATTATCTTTCAATCGACAGCGACTCGACTGCTTGTAGAATAGTGGTGTGACCTAAAATCTAAGCAATCTACGACAGTTTAACGACATTTGGACGCTCTTTCCGAGGAGACCCATTCCCTAAAGGGTTTAGGCGATTTTTCAAGCGTTTAGAAAGCATCGACGTCGAGGAAGCGTGTGCGCTATCGTGCATCCCTTGGGTTCTTTAGAGGTCGTGTAACCTGCCTTGCCTCGCACAGAATATACGTACAGGATACTTTAAATCAAAGTATTTCGAAAACAATCTCTTTTTGCAAAGATATTATATTAAATATTTTTATAAATGTATTCCATTAATTCTTGTCTTGTATTAATTGGAATAAGAATCTTTCGATCTCCATTTTGAAAAGACAAAGCTACCCTTTAAGTAACCTTGAAAACGTTTCAACAAACAACAAATAAAATATATTTTCCTCTTCGAAACTAAGAAATTTTTCTATTTAACATTTTTGCCATGTATATCGAGTTGAACTACTTAAAGAATTAAGCTTGCAACTTTTTCCTGCACAAAACTGTACGTTTTGATAACATTTCCCTAGATATTAAATAGCAAAGTGAAAGTATTTAATAATGTAGGTATCTCAGGCGCGCAACTGCAAGATATTTGAATTAATGTTACACGAAAGATGGAAAGTCCGACCTTTTATGAATTTCTGTAATGCATGCGGAGTAAGATGACTTCACCTTCCGGTGATATGAGTTAAAATATTTTAAGATTAAACATTTAATGGGTTACGGGATTAAACGCTGATAATTTCGTTATGCTATGCTTTATGAGAGTGTGCGAGTTCAAAGAATGAAAATCGTGTGTGGCTAACGTAAACCCATAAAAGTTTTCACGAAGAAACATATTACGGAGACAAGTATATTGGGAAAATGTACTTATCCGAAATTTTTTATATTTTTTATCTTCGTAAAATCTGGGGTAAATAAATTTTTGAAACGGTAGATGCAAATATTATTTACTGATAAATACTTTCGATTTCTTAAAAGCGACCACGGATAGAAGTTTATAAATAATGAAGTCTATGTTTCCGGAGCGTCTAACGCTTTTATATCCGAAGAGAGATGTTTACTTTAAAAAGTCCATCATGAATTCCGTCATTTTACGAAACCATTTCGTAGCTGCGGTTATGATCGATCATCCGGGGCCAAGTGGCAAAGGTATGCTTCTTGAAAATTTTCTATAGAGAGTTTATACGGCCATAAATCGAGAAAGTAATCGCCGTGGGAAGGACGTAGGGATATTGCAAATACTTTGAGTGCATGAATCGCTGATCCAGCGCCATCGTTGGCTCGTGATACATTTCTGATACATAAACGGGGTTGGAGGTCGACGACATGATAAAACATTTTCGCCTTTACGCGATAATTTCTTCGACGCGCCAACGAAATACATTTTCAACGACAATTCTAGTCATGGGCATCATAAAACGTTGCAGAGTTAAATATTTCATTTGTTTTTGACGATATAAATTTTTTGTAAGGGGCGGATATTACGATAAACGCACAATTTTTGTTGAAATCATAATTGCAGAGATTTTGAGACCATCCACGCTTTTTTTTCATAAAACGACTATTGTATCTAGCAATTTAATTGGTTCAAAAAGACAGCATTTTCTGGAAAAACATACAAAATTACACAAAATTATTTCAACACCATATTCGATCAATTATGTTCCAAAAAAAATATAATCTTTCTCTGATTTTTGGTTGAAACAAGCGTTTATAGAAAGGATAGAGATATTTTAGATTTCGCAGCCCAGGTGGGCACGATCCGTGTTTTCGAGGCGCCCCCGCCTGTTTCGGATCGAATTTCGATAAAAATCCTTTTCTGGCGAACGTTTAGATTCGTGACCCGTTCGGGTAGCGGGTTTATTGTGTATCGTGCGATACCTTGCGAATTAAACGCGGCAAGAAGTAATTTGCCGCTCTGTTTCCTTCATGGTGTACATACCGGTTTTTTTCGAAATTAACTCACCGGAAGGGTGGCGCGCGGTACGCTTCACGCTCGACCGGTCGCCGTAGACATAATTGGATCATAAATATGTATCAACGCGTGATCTCTTTCTCTTCCGACAGACTGAATTATGTATTTTAATTAGGAGTGTTACTAAATATATGGTTTTTTCGCGTTTCGGCTCGGGTAAACAAATTAACGACCGTTACAACCCCCTCGTTTCCTCCCTTTCTCGGTTCGTCGAAACTAGCTAAAATCGCCAAATTGAATATTACAGTAATAAACTTGAAACCCACATTCTGAACTTGATCAATTTTCAAAATAAACATTCTCGAAGAGTATAAAAGAATTTTATTTTTTATTCTCTTCGAACGCGATCTATTTTTTTAATTTTTGAATGTCATCTATTTCCTAAGGTTCAGCAAATGCAGGGCATAGCACGAGCTACTCGCCTTGGCCTAACTTCGTTGTTTAGAAGGCCCAGGGGATGAAAACGGCGAGGATTCTCAGACGAACGAGCGTGCTTTTTATTACGGTTCCATTTTCCCCGGCCCCCGTCGGTCAGCGTCCTTATTGCTCTTCGCTTTTTTCCCCTGTTCCGCCCCGGCATCCCTCCTCATTCTAATGGAATGGGATTTACGTGTCTATCTTTCCAGGCTGTCAAGAGAGCATCGCGGGAGGCCACGGTGTTGTTCGATTTCAAAGAAACGCTCTTAGTTTCCAGGCCGGGCTCAAAGCGATAAATAAATCCGCGAGGTTTATTGTGAAACACTCGCTCGAAGGGAATTGAATGGATGTGCAGAGCGGCCGTCCGGGAAGTGCTTTCAGCGGCAGGAATTAAGAACGAATAATCCGCGAGAGACACGGCCAGATCTTACCCGGCCCCGTCTTTCATCGAAGTTTATAGTCTCTACGTAGCTGGCATTCCGTAACGAAATTTTTATCCCCTCCTGGATATACCTCGAGGATCGAACCAATGGATTTACGCTCGACGCCCAGGAAACTCGAGAACGGATCGCCATAGATCCCGCGATCTATTCGACTAACCGTTATTTTTAATCAACCGTCGGTCGGGTCATTTTTATCCACGATACAAGCTTCGATACCCTCTTTTTTATTATATACCTTTGAAATACGATAACGTTGACAGAAAAAATTCTTTAATTTTTGTCAGTTTCATTCAGAATTATTTTACGGATCTTACGGTGACACGATACTTCGGATCGTCAGCTCGTCGAAAATGAAAACCTGGATTTGTTTAACGTTCTCGTTCAAAGTAAATATTTATATTTATTCGCGACACCACCGTAAATATTTAGATTTATTCCCGATTCCAATTGCAAATATATCATATGTATTTACCATTCTCCTCACATCGATCACGTTCCAATTTAATCGTCGAATGTAGACTGTCAAAGTACATCTAGCCGATCAAAATATGTCCAATTTGCTTCCAACTTGCATTATTCACGGAACGATTTCTTCCCGTCGACGATTGAAACGCAAACACTGTTGTTTTTAATTTCCTATCAATTTGTAACAAGAGAGGTTTTTATTTTCACCGTAAATCCTATCGGTCAAAATTCATTTTTAATCGTTGTTCGCGACCAAAAAACATTTTAACCGTGCAAACGATTACTGTCCCACGATTTTTATCCATTTCGGTTATAACAGCTTTCAGAGTACCTGCTCGCGCCAGAGGACGAAAGGAAGCGTTTCATCCGCGCGGAAATGGATCGTGATTCGCCGTGTAAAACGGAAAGTTACGAAATGTATGCGGTGCACTATCGAAAAGTACCGGCCACTCAACTTCCCTGGATTACCTTTTCTCTCTGGAGCTTCCGGTTTCGTCGACGACTCAAAACGCGACACCGCGATCAATCTCCGCTTTTTGATTTTGCCGTCTTGCTACACCCACGCGGTCGAGCGTCCTGCCCACCGTCCGGAAATTGCGAATCCATTTTTTAATTTTCACCCCGTCCTGTCGTCGCTTCCGTTCGAAATACTTCGCGATCGTTCTGTCACGGACAGGGGGTATAAAAACAACGTTTCGAGAACGCTTCAATTCCAGAATCGACTAAGTCTTCTCTACTTGTAATATTCTGCTGATAATTTCAGACGGGATGTGTCTTCGCGGGAAAAGTTCCTCCGCGTTCGTTCTGTTAGTTTCCCAATCCACTGACCGCGATAGAGAACTTGGTCGTTCTTTCGTGTACGAAACTATTGAGAAGTTGGACGTATTTGCAGTAACCAGAACTGAGAACTTTCATGTATCAGTTAATCTCCACTCCTCGAATGGAACGTAAGTAATTAGTCCCGTTTGATAGGGATATCTTGAATTTTCGTATTTATTTCCTGACACTTCCACGCGTTTTCTTTAGTGTAGTTGATATATAGTAAAATTGACGAGAAGATACGATATTTATTAAGAAGCATACGGGAGATAAAAGTATTTTTACAACATTTGCGGCCCCGTGAAAGGGTTAAAGACGCGAGGCCAAAGTATAACCCCAGACGTTCGAAAGTTTTTATTATCGTGCCTTGAATCGCGTAGATTAGAAACGTTATCTCCGTTCGTTATGAGCGTCGATGTGTCGTCAAAGAGAGAAAACTAAATTATCCAGAGCAATCCAACCCGTTCAGCGACGGGATTGTATTCCATCTCTAGAGATTGGTCACAGAGGAGACGAGTACAGATAGAACGGATACAAACACTAGAGGTAGAAATTGAAAGACACAGAGAAGAGATAGATTCCGCTTTGTAGCGAATTCCGGCGACGAGGGGGGGGGGGGGGGGGGGGGGAACAAAGGCTGATTAAAGAAAGGTGCCCTTCGATCCATCGGGGGAAGGGTGAAACACGAATGTTTAATGGTTCATCGTCGAAACACACAAAAAATGGTCCGAGTGCTTGACCCCGAACGCAGAGCGTCGTCGACGAGATTTAAATTAATTTCCCCCGGCGTTGCGGCAACGAGAAGAATTCATCGTATCGTGCGTGGCTTTTGAAGCACGAAAACCCGATAAACCCTGCCTAAAGGAAAATGCTTCTCCCGGTCTGACGCGTTCTGGAATTTCGAACGATACACGCGCTCACGCCGTATCGGAGATTCGATGGGGTTTTAATCCTCCCCTGTTTTCCGCGATGAACTTTAGGAATTCGATGAATAAGAAGGCACGGGGATTGCTAGAGGCAATTATCACAATTACCGGAACCCGTTTATTCCGTACGCTGGACAAACACTGCGAAAATAGAACCGTCGACGAAGATTTCATTTTGCTAAAGAAGATTCAATCTGGGGGAAAAATTGGTCCACTTTGTATCGAAATCATAGAAACGATTTTTTTTTTTTGGTTAAAGTTGACGTGAAATATGGGGAAAATAGAAACAGTATCGAATAAAACTTGAAATTTGGTTAAAAAATTGGAATTTTCTTCTTGCCCCAATTTGATTTACAGCTTTGTCCAAATAAAATTGTACTGTTTTGTACGTGGAGATACAACTTAAAAATAGTCTTGTGACATTATTTAAATAAATCTGAGATAGTATAATTTTTAATAAATTTCCCAATCAGTTTTCAGATATGGTATTTGAATATTTTAATTGTTTCATCCCGAAAGGTCACGAATAATGCGATTACTCGATGACTGCGATTATTATGATTGGATCGAGTAAAAATAGAGTCGATCGCTGGCCTCGTGGAGTGCGTTGAAGCTTTCATAAGCACCGCCCGGCACCGTGCTTGGCCGTGTTTTACACAGTGCCGGAGCAACGTTATATTTCAACAATTTCATTTGCAATTTCATACGGAAAACACACTCTCGCGTTTGAAGTTCGCGACGCTGTGTCAACGGGAAAGTAAAGTTGCGGATCACAGGGCGAGAACTCTTTTAAAGACCAGAGAGCGAAAGAGTGAACAGAAATTAATTTAGTTTCTCCCGGGGATGGTGATGGTTCTGCAGTTTAATTTTTCATTCCCTCGAAGTAACCGCGTTACAGGGCGAGTCCTTGCCTCGAGTAGTCTCGAGTTAAAACTTGGACCGAAATCCAGTTAAAGCCATTTCTTTAAACGCAATTAGCGCGCGAACATTCAAGTGAGAAAACAGTCGCACGTGTAATGGTTCGTCTTTGTCGCGAAACGATAAACTGCCTTTCGTTTTCCTGTTTCAACGGACACTCGTTCCGAGTTTTACGGAAAACAGCCAGAATCCTAGTTTTCTGGGGAAAATAATCTATTAATTTGAGAAAAAACCGTATCGAATTAATTTATAGCGCAGAACCTGTGTAGGCGAAATGTACGTAAAATCTGCGAATGCAAGATTTGTAAAATGGTTGGTTATTGAAACCTAACCTCAACCAACGTATAGTTTATGTGTTGCGGTCTGTATGCGTTAATTATACCGAATCCGTAAAAAGTATTTGAAAGCCGAACCGCGTGATTAAAATCGTGATTAAAAATCTCGTCAAAACCGAAAGCAACATAGGCGAGTATTCAGACATGCGGTTTTCAGGCTGCCTATCGGTTTGCAAATTTAAATGGATCGAATCGATGCGATCCTTCCCGTCGATTGATCGAAGCGTCCGACGCGGGAAATACGATTGCCTCGGCCGTGCTTTACCCCGGATTGCCACGCTGTCTAATTTAGAAATTGACCTCGTTAAGTCTCTCTCGACATTAATCGAGTAAACGTCTTCCGTTGCTCGTATCGACGCTGAAAAGATTGGTCACCCTCCATTTTCTTTCCTTCTCTTTTTCTGCATCTAGTTCACCGACATCGAGATCATGCTAGTACTCGTGCTTTTCCGATCCCTAAAACGCACGTAAATGGAATTGCTTCTAATTGGATGCAAAAAGTAATCTTAAAAATTATTACTAATGTAAAATCATGGTATTGATCGTAATTAGCGAGCATGAGAAACAATCACAGTCATTGTTATCGAAGATCGAATTCAATAATTATTAATCTAACTAAAAAAAAAGTTAACTGATGTTACGACTAAGTAAATAATTTATTTCCAATAATAAAACTGCGAATTTATTTTGGAGAACACATATTTATTATTTAAACATTGTTAATATTGTTGAAAATTGTCCAATAATGAAACAAGCAAATGGTCTGACTTGATCTTGAGTCGCACTACTTGCTCTCGATTTAAAGTAACCTTTCTTTAGTCTCCTCTATTTTAAAGTCTTTAACAACATTTTTAATCTCAAATCCCTGATTGCTACATTTGCATCGTATTAAAAAGTAACTCAACAAATCCGATACCGTTCTGATATAAATCTTCGAGTGAAAACTCGAATTAGAAATGGAAAGTTCGTAAGGGCGAGTATTATGATCGAAGACGAAGTATTGGAAAATTAAAATATAATTAACTGGAGTGGCAATTTATTCTTGCATTTTTCAACGCTTCGCATTAATGGAATTGTAGGAAAGGGTGAAAGAAAAGGGCACGATGGCGCCTTCGACGCTCGAAGAATATTTCCTCGACCCCGATTTTTCCCGGAACTCGAACGGAAAAATAAAACTTGATCGTCGACGTCCGCGACGATCGACGACGGATAAATCTTACTTCCACGTGCTTCGACTTAAAGGAAGAAAAAAATATTATTAATCAAAAATGAATTAACAATGTCATATAGCTGTACCTCGCTTTTGGACCAAAATTTATTTACAATTCCCTCTTTTCAACGATTCGAACAGAACATTTCAAAAGTTCATGAAATTGAATTATTAAAATACTTTGAATAACAAATTAAAACGCACACGATTTAATTACAGCGAAAATGCGTTTGTAAGAACAATTTTCTACGACTCGTGAACATGAATTTATGAACAAACGCATTATTTGTAGACTGCCAAGAGTCGCTTACACTCGCTTGTTAAACTTTCCTAAGTATTATTGACATTAAAATCCACAAAGAATATTTTTCAATTCCACGAACGAACTTATTTATTGGATCTTTTCAGGGAATTAATGAGAACGAAATGCTAAAATCTCAGTCGTTGAAATAAACAAGAAAGACTCGATGGCGACTGGTAGGAACAAACGATCAGAGGAAGAGGTACACAGGGTGTTTTGTTATTCGTAAATTGCTAGTAAATAATATTTATTGGTTCCTAAAATCTGTCGAATTGACTGGTTCCGTAAATCAAAGGTATCTCTGGCACATCGATTTCCAGAAATATCAAAATGACCACCGTGCTTTGGTCTGCATTATTTAGTGGCGGGAACCATAATCGAGTAAATGTCCACGTACAGGCACGATCGGATCGCAATTAACGAAATGGAGGAGATATAAATCATGGTCCACCGAGGTCTTTACTTCCCCTATTTAAAGATATTCAAAGATTTATTATTCCCGTTCTTCCGAGGCAAACTTTTTGTCCTTCCGCATTGTGATTTGTGGACCATTACCCCTACCCAACTATTCGTTCCTTTCTCTCTCATACTTTTCTGTATCTCTGTCGCTCGATCGCTCCGCTCGAAAAGAACGGACGGTCCGCATTCGAGGAGAGGGTCCGATCTCGGTCGAAGCCCGAAGGCTCTTCCGGGTTATTCATTACGGGGTCAGCGGCTAAAACCACCCTTTCTCTCTGGTCCCTTTTTTTGTCGTCACTTTCATCCTTCCGAGGCATCGACCTCCCTTGCTTTTTACCAGTTTGAAAATTGAGAAAAGGGCGATATCGGATGGGATACTCGTCCTTAACCCCCACCCCTCTCTCTCTCTCTCTCTTTCTTGTCAATTGTTCACTCTAAACTGACGACGTCTCGCTTAACATTTTGCTCACAATTGTTGAGAACAGTGAATTCTCAATTGAAGATGTTCTAATAAAACATGGAGTTTATGGTCCGGAAATTGAAGGCAAAGAAATTAAAGTGACGGTCACAATCCAAGACATAAATAAAATTCTTAGGTCTGGACTGTCACAGACTTTAGTTTAACGATCCAGTTTTTTCTTTGAAATTCACAAATTAAATGGGGGAAAGTATGTTGGAAGTACATCCTTGTCAAAAATTTGCAATAAATCGCCAATATACATTTGGACTTGTATGGAACTTGCATCAAACAGATTTTTCTTTTACCCGTATTAGATATCCATCGTAAATAAAAAATAGTAAAAAATGGAGACGCAACCTGCTTGCTGGAACTGCCAAAGCGTTTCAAGCTGAGTCAATACCGAGCCGTCGCGTCAAATAAAATACAAACAAGATAAATCCCCACGAAGGGGTGGAATTAAATCGAACGACGCGCAAAGGAATCCGCAAGGGGAAGGTAAAGGGGTGGTTCGGTCCCAGTGGCTAGGAAAATGGCGCGCAGACGGCGGTAGAAAAACATCGGGATTCGAGGAATTGACAGTAACAAGCGCATTTGTCGAATCGTTTTATCTCCGTAAATAGTGGTCGATGGCGGTCGGGGGTGGCATACGTGCAACCCACACGGGATTCCGCGAACGAGTCCTTGACACGGTCCGTCGAATTCCATCGATACCCACCCGTCCCCCTTTAATATCCCACATTAATATCAGGGTGACGCGGTCGCTCGTTTAAACCCGTTTTCCAATCACCGAGTCGGAACGATTTTCCCCGCGAGCGCGACATTCCTATCACTGCGAACACCTCCGACAGTTCAAAGAACATGGGAAAAATTCCCTTTGACGGCTGCGCGCGCGTTCCGAAATTCCCGCCGCCAGCGAAACAAATGAAATTTAACCGCAATCTCGACGGAATTACATCGACCTGCCTCGGGAAACGAAGTCCACCGGTGCCCAGTATTCGTTCGGAAACGATCGCGCCGTTGGATCCCGGAAATTTCCGGTCCGATGAAATGGCAAATGATCCGTAACGACGCACAGTCGCGCGCTGTTTCCGCGTACGAGTTGACGATGAAAAAAATTCACGCAATCGTTCAATTTATCGCGAAAAATACGTTCGATGTAATCATTTTAATTTTTAGCCACATCGGTTTCTTATGTTCGATTTCACAGTGGACCGAGTGACTCGAGTTCCAGTCTACCTGGCTATTTTTCAATTTTATCATGGTGCATCGAATTTGCTATATATTTTGTGTAAACAATGAAATAAAGTACCCTGACGTTGTGAAAATCTTAGAAAAATTTTAATCAATTTTCACTACTGGTAATTTCTGCTCGATTTATTGATTAACTTCCGGTTGAAACATTTTGGTATTGGTTTAGTAGGAAACCAAACAAGAAAAATTGACTCAACAAATATTAATAATTTTTTCAATTAAAACTCGGTGAGCGTACTGGTGTTAGTTGGTCGAGAATAACTAACAACCTATACAAAGATTTGTATCAACATTGTCTCTTGTTGTGTAGCATCGCTGCAAGCGTATATTAATTAATTTGATTAATTGTGAAGCACGATCATAATACGGTGTATGATATGAAATTGTGTAATACGATGTGTAGTTATGAACGTAATTAATTACGAACGAACGAATCTTCTAAATTCGTGACAAATATATTTAAACTGAGAATTTAACGATTTCATGATGAACTGAACTCTGTTTTGCTAACAAAAATAATTCATTTTTTGTTCGCTATTCGTTCGAGAGATTATTTCGAGAGATATAACAAATGATACGTTTGTTTTTGATAATTTAATTCTATATAAAATTCAAATCTACAAACGCTTGCAATAAATAAACTCTAACGTTCATTTTTAGAGTCCTATTTCAGAGTTCTGATCCTAAACAGAGAAAACTAGTGGAGTTTTGTTTAAATAAAGACTATTTTTGATTAAAATAGAATCAAAGTGACGCGTCGAAGTGTATTGTGAAGTAATTGTTTCCGTTAATTACTTTAGGTGACGGTTGAGGGATTTCAAAGTGACGCGTGACACATTTCGATACGACCTCTTATTCTTCGTACATTTTATTTACCTGCACGCTGCCAGTAACTCCGAGTGAAACATTTATATGTCCTTCTATTTCTGCTTCACGTTATTTCAGTCCATACGCTGCTGCAACTTTGGAGTTTCCTTGAGGAACGTTGTATTTGCGAAGGATATCAGCTTATTTACAAAGTAACGCAAATATAAAGGACACGTTTCGTGCTCCGATGGAAAATATTTGTGCGCGAGCATGTGTCTCCCTTGCAAATGTTATGATTATGTATTACGATAATAGCATCTCGTGGACCGTTGGTTCGCCTTTTACGGTATTAAACCGGGGGCCAAAAATTTAGATAGAAAGAATCGTTAACTAAAACTTAATTATTGTTTGAGTCGAAGATTCCAGCCATACAATGCAAGGAAATTAAAAAAAGGAAACGCGTGATTTGAAAACATCGATTTTTACCGTTTAAATTATAAATAACGATTATAATATACAAATTTTACCAATGTTATCAATGACAGAAATTTTGTTTCGATCATTTCGATTTTTTCCATTTTGGTTATAACAGTTAGGAGGTCCCTAGTATAAACACAGTGAAAATTTGGAGTAATTCGGGTTAGCATAGCTGGCGTTGGTGTCTCCGTCTCCGTTTGACTGTCATTCGTTTTCATGGCTTGCAGTCTCGTTGCAGAACTGTTTAATGTGGTTGGAACCGGACTGCAATTGTAATTAATTCAACGTGAAATGTGTGGCCAGCTCAACAAAATTAATTGGCCCTCTATTGCTGCGTTGAAGCTTACAAAAGCACGGGCTAATGTTATTTCCAATAATTGATTTGACATCGTGTATCTGTAGTGCAGTTACTCGTTGCAAGACATTTGACCTTAATTAATTAGGAAGTCGAACGTTCCCCACTCTAATCGCAAACCCACGCTTGGAAGTTACAGAATTTTAAGCACGAAAGAAACGATTTGTGTAAAATTAAAATTGTTAACTTAATTATTCCTTCACGTAACCTGTTTTATCTGCCTCGATAAAACTTTTGTTTATTCTAATCACTACTGTAGAAAAGACCAGTGTGTTTTATTTTTCTATTGGTAGAGCAATTATACTTTTATAGAACAATAATTGAATTATAATTGGATATTAGCGGTTTGGTAATATTCGATATTTTCATAAACCAATAATAAATTATATAATTTCACAGTAATGTAGTCGTTGAAAATGTATCACTCGATGTTTCATAATTTGTATGTCATTTATAAATTATTTATAAAATTAAATTTCATTATGAAGAATTTCTATTCTGTATTTAAAACGAAAAACACAGATTTTACTTGTTTTGAAAGATATGATATCTACGCAGAATTGATTTCAATCATTTTTAGACACCTTTTTCAAGTGTTAAAATTAAATTGATACGTTATAAAGACTCTATCCGGCATATTTAACACACAACAGATAATAACAGTGCAATTTGAGCCTGATTGCTATCCAAACCGATTGACACCGGTTCGATTAAGACGAACTGAAGATTGATGGAACCTGATTGCCCCCTTCTACCGACTGAAGCTTGATTACCTTCAATTATAACTTAGTACTCACTGTTCGGGAGCCAAATTGCTTCAGGAGTGTTTGACGACTAATTGACAACTAGCTGTTTCTCACAATATCTAATTGCTGAAACAGTTTCAGCATCGTTTTTAATGTACGATTTATGCATAACGTTTAGAGTGAATCTACCATTTCTATTCGTTATTCGAGAGTAAAATTTGCCCGACCCTGAACGAAACTTCTACCTCAAATCCAAACTGTTTGAAATATTTCAAATTTCGCAAAGTTAAATATTAAAAGATAATCCAAGCAAAATTCAAGGATCTTTCCCAAAAACGACTATTAATTTCATAAGGATTCTTCAACATGGAAATTTTTCCATTTATGTAGCATCGTTTGTTACGTTATTCCGAATCATTATCATTCATTAGCGCAAGACCAGTTGTAAAATTGGAATTAGTCGAGTCTTCAAACGTCTCTCTGGATTGCAGGCTTGATTAAGCCCTTAAACTTGTAGTTTCAGATTCAGAATAATTAAAACTTCCGAGGCTTGAACTCCATGAGCCCGCGGACGTAGAATTGCTTCGAGGAACGAATTTCAACGCTTCTATACTTTGAATTTCGAAACACTTTAACTTTTAGACTTTAACCCCCACGATGGGGGCGAATGTGTGATGTAGACTCTCGTTTCCACGCGCGGTTAATTACTGGAGCACCAACATTTAGCTAGAACGTTGCACAAATGTTTAGCCTAACCTGACAACTTGATTTTAATTATAACAACCAAAATATTAAATCCTCCAATGAGAGTTTTTCTCAAAAAATTAAGAGACGAATCGTTACTGTTTTTTATCGAATAAAAAATTGTAAGTGTTCTCCCAACTGTTGCATTAAAAAATCCCGCGATTTCTTCAGAAAAGAATCACCAAAAATGCCAAAAACAGGAGACGCACGGCGATGAAACACAGTGTATCGTATCGACGAAATAGAGCATGGTCGTTTAGGGTGAACCGACGAAGGTATCCGCAAAATTTCATCAAAATGTGCGTCCGGCGGTTCGTGGAGTCTTCCCCCGTTGGAGTCTGAGCGTGTCAATATCTAATTTCCCGAGAATAGGAGCGATTAAACCGGCAGTCATGCGCCAGGAACGCGGCCCCAATGCATCAACAGAGGTTAACACCCATGGCAGCGTCCACGCGCGGAGACTTGGTTCAATTCCGTGATAGGAAGTCGGACGTTAATAATAGCGCTCGTTAATATTCGATCGGTGGTAGCCCCGTTTATACGCACTGTGCCTGGCGTTAATCGCGCGGCCATAATGTCGCTCGTCTGCAAGGTCCGCGTTGTCTCCTCCTTCTACGGCGCCAATGATTCTCCGAAGAGACTGTTCATCCCCCCCATTTGTGCTTATTGTATTTCTGCAGCGTTACTCTGCAGCGTCAAAACGTCAAAGATAATATTGTCAAGGCTACGACGAGTCGACAAAGTTGGTCAAACGAGAAAGTTATTTCAGGTGGATGTCAAATAGACGCTAATTCCTCTTTTCTCGATGATACAGACTCCCTTGGGAATTGTTAACGCTTTATAATCTAGTGTGACTCTGAAGTTACGTGCCCATGTAATGTGTGACCAGAAATGTTTCCTCGAAATTTCATGGAATTTTCCGGCGAAATTAAAAAATTTCAAATCGTTCTAAAAAAATTATTTTTGGTTGCAGGGGTCAATTACAATTATTTTTGGTGAATAGTCATACTCTCGAATTCCTACGCATTTTCGAGAAAAAAATTCTTTACCGAAAATATATATATTCAGATTTTTGAAATCTTCTCAGTATGCATCGATTGTGATTTTAAATAGTATAGTCTACAAACTGTTTACCATGCTTATTGTATTTGCGCAACGTTACGGTGCAGCAACAACCGTATCCCATTTATAAAATATTTAATTGTTTAAGTCGTACCTGCCGACACATTTCTGCTCGAGGGCCAATTTGCATTTTGCTTGCGTGTTGCCAGCCAATTATTTCACTATAGTCAAAGATATTTTAAAGGCCGTTTTTTCAATTGTACCAACCCCCAACGGAACGTTTGCAGAATTGTAATTGAAACAATAATTTTCATGAATATAAGCAAAGGGATTTGCAGAAGGTTCCTGATACGTTAACGATAAAATTTCACTTTAAATAGTATTATTTCATACCTTTTGATAAAGCTTGCGTTTAACTCATAGTTAATCGTACAAAGATTTATAAAATAAATAAATTCTGTGTACAACATCCAAAGAAATTAGACAAAAAATTATATTTACCTGTTTATCGAAAACATGTCTTGCTACAGTATTTTTAATTAAAACGTACGAAAGAATTAATAAAATATACATATAAAATTCAAATTTAAATTTCAAGTAAAACTGATTAATTTTAATCGAGAGTCGAGAAAACTTCATAGAATTTTGTACGTATATTACAACTATTAATATAATTAACAGCTACCCACAGATAATACGCAAACGACGAATAGGGAGGTTTGGTAGGCCAACAAATTTAATGAATTGCGTTTTTATCGTGGCTGGTATAAATTCTCGCGAGTTTTTGTACAGACGTTGGTTAAAATATTTTTCGCGTTAACCAAAACACGCGTACCTTTCAACGTGTAAAGTTATTTTAACGAAGAAGGGGATGTATGACTTCTTTAATACCGAATTCTTCCTCACGGGAGGGGCGAATAATTAAAAGCTGTCACAGAGAAGGGCAGGAAATTCGCGCGCGTGAATAAGTCTTATTCACGAATAAATGACTCTTCGGGTCGCGGAATGAAAGGCACAGAGTTAATATGACATAACGCTGTACGGAGTAAATCTATTTGCTTCATGGGAACGCACGAGCACTTTGCGCGACCTTACGTCAGAGCTACCGCTCGTTACAAATTAGATTAATTCTGTAAATTTTAAATTCAATTAAACGTGTAACGCGATTTCGCATTTTTCTCGACGCTCGTACGGTAAAAATAACGCGGCGCGATTCAATTTGTTTACTGCTTCGTAAATGTTCCTTCTACCGGCTTATTATCCTTGAATTTGTCGTTATAAAATGTCGCTATACAAAACGCGTGAAACGTTTTGAAAAAGCAGTATATTAATTGCGGGATGCGTAGAATCAATTATCAAAGTATCCGTGCGGTAAATGGCTGAATCGATTAACGGGAGTATTCTTTGAGAATTTTTTACGTGCAATCTATAACACCGTTTTCAGTCAAGTTTACAAGGTTTATTTACACAGGTTCGAGTAATATTCTGTAATTTTTTGACTCAAAAAGAGTTACAATTGGTGGCACATCAATTATTTTATATCGAGAGGCTAATTATTAAGGAAAAATATTTTACGTGTAAAAAGTTTAATGAAAAATTCAAAGAGTCGTGTGCTATTAGACAGCAATTTGACTTTCCCATTCTCGTCTTCTAATTTCTCGCGTAATTACTTTTTATTGTTCGGCACGATTATGCAGATCTTTTTTTCCCCCGTCGGGAATTATCCTGTAATGGCTACCTATATCGGATTCCGTGGTCGCTTCCGGTGGTCCCAAAACCGCACGCTTATCTTTCCCGTCGTCGTCGTTGCTCTTTTTCGCCAGCTAAATTAATCGATCTCGAACTAGTTTTTGAGGCCAAACTCTATCGCGACGAAAAGAACGACACGAATATCATATCGACCGGTTGTTTTTAGTCTCGGCTAATTGCAACGAATAAACTCGTTATATGGTTTACTAATCAGAACAACCTCCACCAACTTCAAGTTCCTTGATAAAATAAATTTTATAATATACTTGAAGGAATTTCAAAACTGAATTTTCCGCTGGATAACCAATATAATCTGTGTTATACGTTTGTACAAAAATTTTTTATTAATTCTGGCCATTATCC
Organism: Colletes latitarsis; assembly: GCF_051014445.1. NCBI lineage: Eukaryota > Metazoa > Arthropoda > Insecta > Hymenoptera > Colletidae > Colletes > Colletes latitarsis. The sequence goes on along the minus strand of NC_135135.1, from coordinate 17,625,914 downwards.
TAAGTGAAATTGCAACAAAAAATTTTTAAATTTCTTCCTGATTGGAACCATAACACGACGTATTGTAATTCGTCGTTCTGACGAATCGAAGCGTTCGCATTATGGAAGAAAATCCAAGTTTCCCCGGGGGATCTAGTGCCAAGCGATTTATCAAGTACCGAGCAATAAGCATTCGATACAGGCTCGCATAATAAATACATACAGAATGGGTTCGATATGGTAATTTTGACAATAGAATACGTGGAATGATCATACGTGCTATTCGAGTACCATTCGTCTGAGCGCGCGAAGATTTAAATGCAACCGTGCAGCAGACACCGCGGCCGTATCTACAAGTACGACGAAGGGTTAGGCAGAACAAACGAGATTTTAGAAGCGACCGCATTGCAGGAGTAGCTACGACAACCGACAAGAAAATATTAATAAACGGAAATAATAAAAACGGGTGCAACGAACGAAGCCAGACGTGCTCCAATAATCGCCGAGATACGACAAGAATAAACCGGGGATAATACAGTGGCGTGGCCGGATAAATAATTCAGAAGTTCGTGTTCCGTTATTTATTTAAACCGTACGACTTACGCTAGACTCGTTATCTTTTACGCGATACGAATGTTTACATGGTTACTCTGCCTTGTTTTGGTACCTAGTCAGCCAAAACGAGGCGAGCATTTTCTAGATGACATTCGTGCTCTCTGTAATGCAAATCTCCGCTCTGCAAGGAGGACGAGCTGGGAGACAGTGAGATACCGGACAACGATACGTAACGTTTGAAACCAAGAATCTTGCGTGACTTTGAACGTCGATATTTAAAATAATAAATCAAATAGAGTGGTAGAGGTAGTTCGAAACTCGAGAAATTTATAATTCCTAATGATAGTTCTCAGCACAAGGGTACGCTGACGACAGTTTCGAGTACAATAGATTGCAATGCTTCTATCTCGACACTGTTAGTGGCAAACCTCGTCCCGAGCAATGCATTTAACGCGGGAACAGTGTACTTCGAGAACCGCCATCAGTCCTCGACAACTCTGCGGGTAAAAATGGCGTTGCCACCGATCCCGAACCATCGAAACTTGGGGGGTTAATTTATTTCTTGACATTACGGTGGATAGAACGGGCTGGGAATCGCCAACAATAGTTGTCGTGTCCCGATCCGTCGACCAGGAAGAGCTTGTTTTCCACCGATATGATTCTCTCGTTTGCGCGTTAAACGAACCGCGCACGCGGTTTGCAATTTTTTCTCTCTCGCTCTTGCTCGAAAATCGTTCGATCGGTCGACGAGTCGATTCGAATGGCGGAATTGTACACGCACGCGTAGAAAAATGGCTGATGAGCGACCGGTGAACCGGAACGATTGGACTGTCAGGTCACGCTACAGCCCATCGGCGGCCGTACGACCGAGATAAATTCTATTACGTAATAATTCCCGGTAATTTGCGCTAATTTCTCTCCTCCCTTCTGTTTCTCCAGCCCCTCCCCCACGGGCCAAAGTAATTCTACCCCATCCGTCGCGTTTTCCCCCGTTAATTCGCCCCCGTCACGATTTCTTCACCGCGCCCGGGAGCCTCGTGTCGCGTCAGTTTCGCAGCATCGGTAATTAGAGATTTTAATTATACCGGTGTACGGCGAAAGCAATCGAAGCTGCCTTTTATTCCGTCCTCGTTCCCGTGCCTTTTCCTCCGCCGTGTCGAGGAACGTATCGCTGGGGGTCTAACGACCGTCTAAGGGCGCCAGCCAAACTAACTATCGGAGACTGTATTTTCCTCCGATCTCTCGCGAAATAATAATTATACTCTCTCGTCGCTAGATACCAATCAAAATTTCTTTTTTAGTAAGCTGCAATATAGGATGTTACGTTATTCGAAGCAGAGGGTGATGATGGAAAAAATTCTTTTATTTTTGCAGAGTCCTCGACGAGGCTCGACATGTATTTTGCCTTTTTGAAAACGACACGTAACTAAACAGTACGGCGCAAACTCCCGTAGCTTCGACATCAAAATTATTAGTAATGTCTTTGAGAGCGTCGCAAGACCGCCGTTAACAGCCTCATTTTCTCCATTACGAGTCGACCGTACTCTGTCTTTGGTTCTCCGACGGATTTCCATTTCGCGACATTCGGTTCTAAATGGCGTCGAGCTATCGTTTATCCTTTGCGTCGTCGTCGCCGTGATTACCGACACCATCGCCGAAATAACTGCGTAATTATCGCGAAGTCACTACGACCCGCCCTTTTTCCGCCACCTCATCCTTTTCGATTTCACCGGCTAATTACGCAAATTTTTACCCCTCGTATAAGTAGACGATCTTAGTCCCTACGACCTTAATCACAAAAATGAATATTAAACTTTAATTTTTCTTCCAACTAAAAGGGGAAATTTTGTAGACTTCAAAGAAGAGCATTTTTGTATATATTTATGTCTCATATCGACAGTATTCTCTGTTAGAGTATTCTCAGTTTCAATACTTGAAATTAGGACCTTTTGGCACCTGATCTCTTGGTTTCTTAATATTTAAGTCAGTAGCAGATAATTAGTTTTCTTGACTCTTCGTAGTATTCATTAGACGAGAATACAATTGTGTCTCTTGATGTTCTAGTAGTACTAATAAAGTTAAAATGTTAAACAAAGTTCGTTCATAATTTGCATTTCCACAAGAACAACTTATTCTACGTCTCTCGGGCTGATTTTCTATGAAGCAACGCTGAATACCCTCGTCTCTCCTGTCTAACCTATAAAGTTTTGACATCCAAAACTTCACCTTACCTCGGAGAACTACTATATTCGAACTCACAAATACGCATAAGTCACTCGATAAGATATGCCTCCGACTTTGCTCTTCCAACCCCGAGGCTTGTTAAAATTTCCTGGCCCTTTCCCTCCCTTTCCAACTTATTACTCTATGTTTCCAGATTTGAAAAATTTTCAAAAATTCTACTTCCTCGCGTATCTCAACTTTTTTCTACCAATTCTTACGAATAATCTCTCTACTCCAATTTATTTATAGTGTAAACATTGAATATACGAAACACTTGATTTGAAAAATTTACCAAAAACACATATAAATAATTGAGCGTGCAAAAATTTGTTTTGAAATTATAATAAAACAAAAATATCTACTATGGAATAAGAATCTGTCGACTTATTTTATTCCTAGATCTCTGTGATCGTCCGCAGTGTTTTATTTTGGAATTTTAGATGTAATTTTGCATAGTAGGTTGCGTATTTATAATCGCGATTTTCCTGTTTAGGGACGAATGCGTCACTCCGAATTACCGGCACGTGAATAAATTAATTCGACGAGTGGAAAAAATACGAAATCCATCAGACTTTGAACCGCCGTGGCGTACAGTTTAATACCGGCTGTTTTCGAATACTTTGGGAACAATGGGGTGATTTGTTTGCTCGAATTTTTCAAGCATGCCCGGTCCATTCAAAGCGGCGTACCAGAAAACCCGTGGCGGCTTTGTTATCGTCGTGATTTCGAGGCTTCTCGCTGACAATAAGAAAGTCGGTTTTGTTGAAAGTGTGGGCAGAACGGGCGCACGAAGATCTTTCAGGGATCTCGCGGCAAGGAAAATGGTGGCCATCACGGCCGAAGAACGAGTATCGTCTGGACGGGAGAAGGTCCTTTATTCTCTATGTCAAGTCCCGTACATTTCGTTCCCCAGATTGGGAGCGTGTTAACCTTCATTCATGGCGGATTAGTGACACATGGATACGCGCATTCAAAGCCCCCACGTACTCGTTTTCGCTTTACACGCCACGAAGAGACAACTAAGGTTTCTCGATCCTATTGTTCGAATATTAGGAGCGTTTTAACGCAACGAGGAACAGGTTACGCGAAATGCTACTTTTTCTCTTTTCCACGCGTCTCAAGATGCTTTCTTCGACGTTCTAATTCGTTCGATGGGGGATTTTTAATCTTGCTCTGTTACGTACGTATATCTAATTCGCCTGAAATTTGTACTGTTTACAAGAACAATTTTCTGATCGTGCAAAGTATGCAAATGGGTTAATTTGGAGCGCGACGCAAGATAATCTCAAGAGAGATTGGAATTTCTTGAAAAGAAAATTCTTTCGCGTCGAGAATGAACGTTTGCCCCTAGTCTTCGAGCGTAATTCATACGTTGTTATGAAATACGAACCGAGTTGTAATTAATGTTACGATGGATGAAATAAGCTGGAAGTAGCAGACCTCGCGCAGATAACGGTCGTAAAATATAAGTTCAGCGTAAGTAAGTGCGCGGAGCGTAAACAGCCCTGTAAATACGTTGCAAAGACTGCCGCGACTAAATAGGATCATCCATTAGAAAATAGCATAGAGATTTCTCCAAGGACCGCGGAGAAAAACCAAGACACGGGATTGCTGTGTCGTTACACGTTGGCGAAAACAGAAATGCTGTTTTGTTGCCGCCAGGCGAAGAATGATCAATCCTGGTGTCGCGGTCTCTCGAGGACCAACGTACTCCTGAATTTATAATTTAAGAGAATGCGCAAGATGCGTGACGTAAAAAGTTGTACAATTTATTTGGAAAATGAGCTGAGACATTGTGTTAATATTTACCCGTCTGCTTCGTCCTGCGTATTATGACACTAAAATCCTGGATGGAAAGTTTCGCCAAAATTTTGAACGGAACTTTTATTCTTCAATGATTCGGAAGAGATGTATTCACGTGCATCCTGAAATTAAATAATCGAGGTGTATTTTAATATTCATTCTATTTGATTGATGTTATGAATAATAGAATAAAAAATGATGTTGAAAAATAAGTTTTGGAGAGAGGTTTTATTTTAACCATGAAATATTAATTTCCGCTTTTAGTTTGTGTTACACAAAAACTGGAGCCAATGATTTAATTTGACTTCCATTTCGTAATTAATGAACAGGAACTGCAATTAATTGCTTAGACGAATAAATATTCCCTGTTGACCAGCGTTATCGGAACGAATTTGTCTCCCCGTTAAAACAACGTTGATAAATGTCGCGGTTTAGTTATCGAAGCGTGATGTACGTGAAAAATAAAGGCACGACATCGTGTTAATTAATAAGAAAAACAATATTGTGTGGCAATATGCACGGTAACGTTGTTACGAGATTTCGAAGCGATGTGTTTGAGTCGATGCGTGTGACAGTTGGCAGAAATTGAATCGAGCAGCGGGAGGGGAAAAAAACTAATTTCATTTGAGTTTGATTCGATCGAAACAACATACGCGCTTGGAAAATATTGGATTTTCATTGGATTTCAATTTTTCGGGGGTGGTGTACTGTTGTTGGAGACAGACGGCAAAATTTTAGTATCGATGAATCGAAAACAAAAGGGAAGCGAACGAACAACACGAACATTCTTGTAGAATAATGATGACGTACTATTAATATTAAAAAAGAATCGTAAAGAGCGACGTTAACACGGAAGATCATTAAGAGTTCCACGAAATTTTCCGGTTCCGCGCGCAATACGTACGTCTCGATACAATTTGTTGAACGAGTAATGAGGTATTACTTTCCTCTTAATTAGTGCACGGTGCAAATTAAAAATTTTCGAATGCGCGAACGTGTACCAGATTTGTTTAAAATCCTGTCTCGAAAAATTTCATTCTCCTTTCAGGCACGTTACGATGTCGGTGTTACGGTGTTATTTCGTTTTAATATAATTTGAAAACATCCTATCAATAATTATAAAATCATAAAGATTCGTTAAATTTTGTACATAAGCAGCTCTTTGTTTCCATTTGGATGCGCGAAACAAGATAGGACTCTGAATATTTATAAACACTGAGCTTTGTTCAGAAATTTTCATGGTTTTTTTTACTTTTGATTATTATATTGTACAGGAAAATGTGTCTGTAGTAAAATTCTTGGAATTTATTTGAAAGCACCGGTGCCTTTATTAAAATTTTAATTATTAAATTGTACAGGGAAACGTATCAGCAAGTCAGACTACAGCGGATTAACGGTCGGACGGAGCTAGTTCTTGATTAATTAATGCAACATTTAAATCCTGCCATTTGCTGCTTTGATCAAAAGGTTTCGCGGAAAGTACCGGAGCATTCGGGCTTAACGTTACTTTTAATGAAATTCTTTTTCATAATGTAATGTAACGGCTCAAAGCGTACCGGCAGGATAACAACAATGAAACCAGACCGTGGAAATGTGAAAGAACGTTGAAGATTCGATGGATTCGCGTAATCGCGGATAATTGGAATATATGGAAGGGACTTTTCATCGATTTCGTTACGGCCAACGGGCGGATCTGTCGATTAGACCAAAACGCAGATAGGAAGTATCTAGGATACTTTCATTCCAAATCGTGGAAAGTCTAAAGCACTCGAAAGAATTCGACGTTGCTAATCTTATCAAATATTTGAAAAATCAAGAATACTGGGGGGAGGCAAAACACTGTCAATATTTCATCTATTGATAGATTGTTTCCTTACTCGATCAATTTCAATTTGAGATTATCTTGCGTTATACATTTGCACGGAAAGCTTTGTACCGTTGTTCATTAGCAATTTACTTTAACTTTTTCAAACCGTTTATGTTCGAACCATTTCCCATTTTCGAGAAAACTTATCTGTGCATAAATAAATGAAACGCGAGTCTCGGTGGATCCAAAACAGTTTTCTTCGTAGCAAAAACGTTAAAACTACAAAACTAACCTTTACACGCTGAAAGTTTGAACAGTTTCGGTTCAAAATCGAAACGTTGACGGACCATCTAGGTACCTAGGAGAATTCCAGCGCAATCAGAGCCCCTCTCGCTCGAAGACTCGTGTCCTGGTGACTTTTAATTCCTCCGAAAGTTCCCGTTTCTCGATTTCGGTCACTTTTAAATTAACCGGGGATTAATGTTTCACCAGAGCCAACGTCGAATCCCAGGATCGAATGTTTGCAGGGAGATTCGAAACGGGGCCAGGCGAGGTTCCCGTTTAACTTTCGTCCAAGTTGGATAAACGTACCTCGTCGGCTGTTCTTGTATAATATCGCTTCCGTGGCCGAAACGTAGACCGGGATTATAAATCGCGAGGGGAACGGAAGGAACGTGGGGGGGGGGGGGCATTAACTCTCGCGAATTCGCGCGCAGAATGGTTCCTCGAGCGTCGTCGTGATATGGAAGGGAAATAAAATCGAAAGGAGGAAAGGTCCCGGGATAAAAATGAGGAAACGGGACCAAGGAACGAGCCAGACCTGCTGGATGGAATCTACGCTCGGTTTCCTGCCGGAGTGCGCGGCAACGATCCCTGAACAATGAAAATGATGCGGTAACTTCTCCTTTTTAACGGTTCCTCTTCCCGTATCACGGCCATCAGTCACAGTTTCGAAACGCTACTCGAGTATTTAGGAAGAAAATTAACTGCCCAGTATCGAGATCGATAGACGTCAGTTTTGATTATATAAACTCAGATATTTTTAAATCGCACGAAACGTTTTTTTCATCGTGTTGTTTTTAATTGAATTTTATATTCGTTACGATATACATTGTACTTGGAACAAGATGATCTACCAACTCGTGCATTAGGTTTTTTATTTAGTTAGAACAGGGGAATTTAATTCCTAATGCGATGGATAATTCGAGGCGTATAATACGCATTGTGAAATTACAGGGCAAAAAGCGTTTGTCCGATGGCTTGTTTCGCCCGACAGTGTCTCTTATTTGCTCTCAGGCGTTCGTTAGTCGATTTTCTGAGGATGCCGCGAGCTATGGGATTGCGCTCGGAGTTTCTCAATTAGATCGTGCCATTTCGCGCCCTCATGAACATTAATGTCGGTGACACGAGTCCGGGCGAAACTCGCGAGAACCGGCTGGTTGATTTTCCCCCGACGGAAACGCAAAATGGATCGCAGCCGTTCGGTTGGCCGCCCCGTCGGCGACACCGTCCGACTACCAAGCACATATTCCACTTACGAGTTTCGTTTCGTTCGGTTCGTCCTTTAACGGTCCTGGCCCCGTGTCCTGTCCTTTGCGAATTGTAAATCGTTTGTAACCGTTAACACTTTTGCGGTCGTTTCGCGCCGTTTCAATTACGCCATTTAACGGATGGAAACTAACCCCTGACAACGGTTTGTCATTAGAAATCGTAATCGTTGAATATGCGCCGCTTGAGACCAGAAAGTCATCATCGACTTTCATCGTGGACGAACTTGAAACGATAGAAAGCAATAGACGAAGGGGGGAAAAATGTTTACAAAAGAATATTCGTCTGAGAAACTTGTCTGTAACCCCGATAGTTTTCGAGATAATATCAGTGGAAACTTCGAACGGGTAATTTCGTCCCCTGAACTTGTGTTACTAGAGTTAAACAAATACGTGACCATTATATACAGCTACTCTATGGAACTGAGAAGTTTCATCAAAATCGACATGGGACACAATGCAAATGTTACTCGGTAGACACTCGCAATTAGTTACAGTTATTTGAGTAGTCGAAACTTTCGAGTAAGTCGGCTCGAGGTCATCGGATGTGTACTCCTCGAGCAGAACTTGTTCCTCGAACTTGAAAGAATTCGAGTAGAATTCTTCGAGCGATTCGTTTCCAAATTGATCGAACAAATTTAGGTATTCAGGTGACTATCAAGTCGACAAAATTGAAGTAAATTGATCGTTCGAACGATTTGAAAATATTCAAACAGAGATCGCTTTATCGAACAATTCCAATAAATTGAAGTTTAATGTTCGAAAAAATTCGAAAGAATTTAAATGGTTGAATTATTCAAAGACTGAATTCTTGGCACGTGAATACTGTAAAAAATTATCGAATGTTTTACGGATTAATACCAAGTGCTCGATTCCAATGAATGTCGGTGAATTTCATGGCTGCAAACGTGTAGAAAAAAAAGGACGAAATTAATGCATAGCGAGGGAAGATCGATCAGCCGTACGCGGCCAATAGCTGAAGGACTCATCAGTGGCTCGTCTGTTTTGGGAATCCGTTTTTACAAAATTATTTCGTATTGAAACGACACCGTTTTTCCGCCGGCGTACGTATGGGTGTTTGTTAACAAATACCCGCGGCGATCTATCGGCACCAATTAACCTCCTGTGCGTGTGTTTTGTCGCTAGCTGTGTTCCATCTAGCCACCGTAGAAGCCAGGATAATGGAGGTTTCGGAGCAATCCCGATTTTGCATAAATCCCATTGGCGCGTCCTGAATTTTATTTCTTCCATTCCCGCGACAGGAACTCTGCCAACTAGGGGCAACGCGAATGTTCGGATGAGGATCGAATTTCGATCGGACATCCGCGCGCGTATGAACGTCAGGTGCATATTTATTGGCAGTTTGATGAGAGCGTTGTCTCGCGTTCGTTTTGCAGTAAAAATGCTCTTCAGAAATATGCGACGCTCGGTTGTATACAACCTGAAGCGTTTATAGATTTTCAACGAGATATTAGTGTCGTTATTAACTGGAGATTGCTCGTGAAATATGGCGAAACGTAAAACACTGTTTTAGGAGTTTATTAAGTAATAGTCTACCAGCGCATAAAATGATATTTTATGTATTATACCCAGCTGAGGTTGGAATGGCGTCGTAAAACTTTTAGACGTATTATATATCTTAAACATCTAACGATCAAAGGCCTTGAAATCTTTTTGAAATAGAGAAGTATTCGGGAGTTTTAAACTCGAAACACTGAAATTTTGTTTTGTTCGCTAAATGAGTGCTAGAAATGTGTCTAAAATTTTGGATGAAAAAGTTGGATCGACTGTCAGGCATTGTGACGAGTCCAAGTCCATTTCTAATACGTTTCTAACTATGATCAACGATGGACACGGGATTCGAAAAAAGCTTTGACACACGATGCTTTCGAATAATATCGTGAAATCGGGGACGATGACTGGAAAAGACTTTTCCAGGAGTTTTTATTCCCCTGCAACCATCATAACCTGGGATTCTTGAATCGAGGACCAGGTGCACGCTAGAAATGACCAATGATTCGTTTTTACTGTTACTCGGAGGAATCCTAGAGCTCACTATAAAGAAGAAGAAGCAGAAATCTTGCTCATAGGTAATAACACTATCGTCTTTATTATATGGTATAAAAGCGCATGGCTACAGGAGCGATGTAAAAAGCCAAAGGTCGTCTTCGCTGCTAATAAACCTGACACGTATTTTCTTTCTTCGTGAACAATAGCTTATTTTTATACGCGCTTGTCGACAAAAAATTATATAGACTGTTACGATCGAACGGGGGGAAAAAAACAATTTATCTACAAACGAAGATGTTCGTACGACGCCCGGTATCATTCATAAATCGCGACAGAAACGAAACATGAATTATCATTTCGACGATTTAAACGTGCACGCGCAATCGGTGAATGTAATTTGTATTAAATGAAATGAATTTTCGATTGATGCTTCCAGTACATTCGTTGCTAATTTATCGTCGATTTCGTAAACGTAATGTAGCGTCGTTTATTGACGAAATTTAAATTGCAAAACGCACCTTGCATTCGTAACAGTCATTTACCTTGCGCGCGTAATAATAAGAGCGACTTAATTTTGGGTATCGAATTCAATACGCGTGGTCTTCGAAATTAATATATTATTAATTTATTTTATTCGTGACATTGATAAATATCTGTCTGGGTTTCTCATTTGTTCCTTTTTCCCGATTTTCGAGTGGTACTGAAATTTAAAAAAATGGTCCAAATGGACCTTTTTTGATCTTACGATGGTTTTCCTCAAACCATACAAATATTAAAAACCGTTAATCCTTGGACCACAGTTTGTGACCTGAATTAATACTGCTCGATCGATTTTGAGAGCCTCAAACATCCAATTGATTTACGTATGCAACGATCAAGTTAATTCCATTTATCTGTGGAACCATAACGTCTAGCAAATCAGTCGAGTTTAATCGTTCGTACTTAGGCCCTAAGAGCAACTTCATATCCTGTTGTATATTACGCATACATCTAGCATTGTATACAGTATCGTGACGAATTAATCAGATGCAGACGCAGCTTAGTTACAAATACGATGGTTTAACGTAAATCCGTCGTTTAAATTGCAACTCCTTTAATCCCATTGTCATTGTTGCAGTGCATACCACTTAATCCTTTCAATGTTGTGTAGACTATGCGGTGCAAAAGACCTGTCATTGCATACAGTATCGCCGACACTGTAATGTTGGTCAACAATGTTTCGTAGAATAATTATGCTGCAAAACGGGATTCATTACAGATTTCTGTAGAAGAGCAAGAAATCAATTTAGGGCCCTAAGTAAACGTAAGATGCAAACGGTGTCCAGTAAAATTATTTTTCACGACGTTTTAAATTCGCAAACGTTTTACGGACGAGAGCGCATAAACGTTTAATCGGCTGCATAATTCCTAGTTACTTTAACGTCGTTACGGAGATCGAATCCACGCGTGCGGGGGAGGTTGTCGACGATGTAACAAGCGACTATCGTAGCTTCGAAACCGGAATTTCATTTCGCTTTAATTGAACGTGGTGTTGCGTTCCAGAGCACTAGTAACAATCCACGTCGGGTTACGATTTCACCTCCTTTCCGTATTCGCATTTCCACCGGGTACACGCGTGCGGTTTTATACGCAGGGCCTTTGTGTGCATAAGCAAATGAGACAAACGTTTTCTGTACATTACACAGCAGCTGTATAACCTCAGCCAGCTGTGAACGCACAAACTACAAAGAGAAGGCCGCGAACGGAACATTCCACCTGTGTCTAAGAGACAATTTCAAATATACTAGTCGAAGATACTTGCTTTGGCGTCTCCTCCATGGATTGATTTTACGAATTTCTTTACTTCGTCTCGACGAAATAAAATATTTCCCTAACAAGCAGTCGCGAGTCTGTTTCCAAATTTTATGGAGATTGCCGCGTACACGGGGCCGTTGAGAAATTTTATTTCTTTCGTAATTTTTTTGTTCAAATCGCCCTTAAACTTCTCCGCTGGATGGAATATATTTTATTCCGTTTTATTGCGTTTCTCGCGTGGGGTGTATCGAACGATGCACGATTTACGAGAAAACCTTTCGAACGGAGATCTTAACTCCGCGAATGTTCGAGCAATATGGGCGTATGAAATTCTGTCGTCCATTAACGTATTCTCGAAGCTTAAGCATCGCGAAGAAATGCGTTTCTTTGCGATGTCGCGCGCGATGTTGCGTTACATTCTGCTCGTCTTATCGCGCGATACCAAAAAAACGAGCCAATTTACTTCCGCGAAAGGAGTGACTTTCATTGCTGAGTTCTGACTGACTGCGTCGACGAGACGGAATATCGAACTTTCAAAGTCGAACGGCTTATGAATTCTCCTTTCAATTTCTTTCGCGGACGTTAATCCGAAACGTCGGTTTACGTACTTTTCATTTGAACCGTGGAAGGTTCTACGAACCGTGCACGCGTTAGAGAAAAGAATATTTTATTTCTCGACCATAAAACTGCGAGAAATTCTTCGCGAAAAAAGGAACAGAATAATTCGAAAGAAGACAATGCCATTGAAAACTTTGCAAGGAAATGTAATCCATCATTTTTATCGTATTGCAAAGTTTGCGAGTGTCCATTGCGATCGAACGTCAATCTTAACCAACTGTTCCGCGCTATCAGTCGGTTCTCGATGGAGCGCGTAAGTGGTTGCTTCGTGGTAATGGTTACAGTCGATATAGGGGGTCTCCAGTAATTTCCAATAATCCATTTTGGCAAGGATAACGCTCCATCGATGCGGTCGATAATCCATCCGTGCAAAATCTGCTAGACGATCATCACTTTATCGTTGCTACTATGGCACTACGTTACCAGAGTTCTTCAAACCTTGTTCGCAAATGGCAAATCAAAATTCTAGGTAAACTAATTCTTTCCTCGGATTTCGATTTCAAAAATTCGAGCAAACTTTTATCGTCTCTTATAATGTCGTACTGCCAACTATTTAAGCTACATCAAATATTCTGATAAGTGTCTATCATCTTGGCCGACCCTCTTTTGTTAGAAAAATCCACTGAAGTGGGAATGTGCCTTTAGGTGGCTAGATTCAAGGCTTGACTCGACTCTAGATGAACCCTAACAGACTGCACTGTTCCCTCTACTGGCCATCCTTAAGGACTCTCACTCTCGCACATGTACACACAGAATCACACACACTGAAAGCCGCCACTCAGCCACTTCAACGCCTGCTTGCGTTCCTAGACACCTTACACCCGAACATCTCAGTTAATCTCTTCCGCATAATCCCTCGACACTTGTAATTAGCACTACTGTCGCCCCAATCCCGTAACACACAGATTTCGCACGCCCCCACAATGCGAATTCGGATGCGAATCACTGTCGTTCTACGCCTAGGATTAAATTCTTAAATTTTTCATCTTGATCGACTACGTTTCCCTTTTGTTTCTTTTTATGGATAAAGAATAAATTTAATATTTATCTCCGTCAATTTTTTAAGCGTAAACAACTTCCTCTAGAATGCAATCCTAATGCTGGATACTGTTACTTACCAAATAATTACAAAAATCAAATCAATTTTCAGCATTATTTTTGATACTGAATAAATTAAATCGATAGAAACTCTAAACAGTATTAAAATCTACGTACATCGACGAACATTTGAAGCTACGATAAGCCATACGTTTCCTCAGCGTTTCTCAGCCCTAAATTTTTCCTAGCCCTTCGGATGAAAGATCAACGAAGATCGACCGTTTCCCGCGGAAAATTAATACGTTGGTCTTCCAATTTCTCTACGATTTTTTTCAGTTATTTCGACCGGCGATCGGACGAAAATATTCATTTCGTCGACAAAATCAATCGGCGATCCCGTCAGCGAGAAAGTTTGCTTTTTCTATCGGTTGAAAACGTGGACGAGATTCAGTCAACCCCCTCCCTCCCCCCGCGACACCCGTGGCGAGTCTATTCAAAAAGCCGTGCTGCGTTCGTCCGGAGTACGATGAACGAATTATGAGCGTCCTTTGCGCAAACATTTTCCCCGACGATAAGCGTAAGGGCAAATAGACGGTGCAATTACGCGTTTCAGCTAATGAAGCAATCTCCGCCTCGTCCTTGTTATCTCGTTGCATCCGTGGTAGCGCATGCCCGCTCGTATTCAACCATCGAGACGATGGAAGATTTCCCGCGGGCCCCCTCATATTCCTCGGTGCCCCGGAGACCGGCAAACGATAGTGGGAGGGGGTTCCAGTGCACCCGGGGTAGATTTCGGACGCGAAATTTAATAGGTACCTCGTGTCCCAAGAACGCTCGACCAACGGTCCCGGCTATTCTAATAATTAAATTCATTTTCATACGATTGCCCTCCGAGCCCGGCGGAATTGCACCCCCGCGCCCTCTACTGAGATAGATCGTCCACGTTTCCATACGTGGACGAGCTTTGACTCCTCTCGCCAAACCCTTTCTTTCTACCCTTTTCATCTCCGCTATCTCCCCTTAGCGTATCACTTCTATTATTGTTATTATTTACAGTGTGTTAATAGTCTTGGTTGATCATCGATATTTGAAATACATATGTCTCTCCCTCTCTTAATACAATATTCAATCACGTTCTGAAAAAGTATAATATAGATGAGAAGAAATGAAAAAAATGAGTGCAATATAATTTTCCAAGGAACCCCAAAATATTTAAAATCGCCTTCCCGGTGGGATGTGGGCCCCATGTTGAGAAACACTGCTCTGAACGCGCCCGTAAGGTCGATGACAGGGTTTATTAAAGTTTATAAAAGCCTGAGAGCAAGTAAAGCTGAGAAAGTAAAGAGTACAAAATGAAAGTAGAGTTGAAAGCGCAATGAATTGAAACTGAAGAATGGTTTAAAGTGTTTATAAACGTTGCACTTTAACGTGGTTTAATTATCATTGGAAACGCCCGGTGTTATTACGGCTATAAACGGAACTCTTTCCACTAAACGATCTGTCTTGGTTCTCGCAATGTCTTTCGCAGACTTACCGATATATTAAATAACAGTTAAATTACTCTCGTATAATAACTTTCGGAAAAATTGAAAAATTTAATAATATTTACTAGCAACGCTTTCGTATCTAGCCAATCATGATCCTCCGTTCGACTGCAGGTTATCGATCCCTGACCTAACCCGTTAACGAACACAGTTAATAATTAAAATAATTACGCAACGTGTACCGGGCGTTGTAATTATTTATCGCGTGTACTTCGAATCTTCCGGCAATTAAAACCGAAATCCAATGTTGTCAAAGAAATATACCTTGATCTTCCTGACAATTGGACAGAAGAAAGGACCGGAAAGGGCCGCGGTTCGCAATTGATAAAGAGAGAAAAGGAGATTTCATTTTCCCCTAAGAATTTCATGCGCCCACGAGTCCCTCGATCACAAAGCAAAAGGAATTCGTAAGGAAGTTGCGGTCATTTTGTTGGTATCCTTGGAAACTTCTAACCCCTCGCAAAAGACTTCTTTCGCCTCTTCGACGACTCCTTAATTAGGAACGAACGGTTCAGTAAACTGCCGCAAACAAATTTAATTATTCGCCCTTCTGTAAACGTGATTCTAACTTACGGTACCTGGGCAAACCTCATTTATAATGTCAGTATGAAATACAATACGTAACATTTTACTTAACCAATGCATATGTCGTAAAATTAATAAACTGTCGCAACATGTATTTCTGATATCGAAGAAAATTAAATGTTCAAAAATTTTGAAATGTCTTTACTTCTGTTGTAACATAATAGTTCGTTTCTATTTTATAATTTCTCGACTTTCAACTTCATTTGTTACAATTATTCTGTTCCACGTTAATATGTTCTTTATTTCCTACCATTATATGTAGTACATATTTGTAGTATTTAACTGATTTGGAGTTTGCTATTTACTGCTAGCCTGGTGACAAAGAACGATATGTGTTAAAGTATAGTAGACAGTAAGATAAAAGAGAATATACAAATCGCGTATTGCAGTGTTTCAGGAAAGCTGTAGCCAACATTTTAATGTGACTTCCACTTTCGTAATTACAAAACAGGAACTAGAATATTTGCTGCCGGCCAATATAATTACCGGTGCTTTAATTTTACTGGCGACTATATTTTTACGTGACGGATGTTCTTAAACCCGAAACGCTGACACGGCAATCAACGTGTTGATGGATTCCCTGGAAATTGTTACTTCTGCTCGAGCTTTCATGTTGATAAACACTGGTAATGTTTACATTCTAGCCTCGATCGTAGTGTCTGTTACGTCTACCGTTGGTCTGTTTCTATCAACCAAGCTATCACGAAGCAAACGCGAGTACGTACACATGCTGTTTGCGTTAGGAGCTTGTAATGGAAATTCTATGGCAATGGCTGGGAGTATTACAAGCAACTATTTCCAAATCGTCGTTATTCGGACGGACGCGTGAAACGGAATGGAAATTGATCCACGACGTTAGATCTTCGGGGATTTTTTACAAACATTTCTACCCGAAACGCGACACGTCGACGTTTTCCTTTTAATCAGAGCCATGGAGTCATGGAGTTGTTCATTATTATTACATTCAGTGAACAAGTTACCAGATACTTTGTCAAAAATAAAAATTTTAATTCTGTGAGAACCAACCCCAGTTTTCCTCTGCGTTGTTTTTAAAGATGGAAGGAGCTGAGCCGCGAATCGAGAATTCTTGAAGGGCCACGCGTGAATAAGCTCTCTGCGAGCATACAAGATAAAACGATATAGCTTCGGGTGCACGGCAGACAATTTCCTTCGAGAGGCGCCCACCCACGCCCCCTCCAACGAAGACGAGCGATGCTCACGATGCGTGTCACTTCCAGAACGCGAGATCGAAAATCAATTTCCGGTAAACGAAACGGAAAACAAGGATTTGATGCGAACATTACATATAAATACGACCGTCTGTTAAGAAAACGGACATTCGAGCTCGCGTATCGCGGCAATTTTCTTGTCGGTTTCGATTATCTTCTTGTTCCAACGAGTCGTCGAGAAAACGGACAACTCGACGTATCTAAAGTCTTCTTATAGCAGTTACTTATCCTGAAAACTCGTTATGTAACGTTGAAAAATACGGAAGATACAGCGTGCTTCGAAAAAATTTCGAAAATTATTTTATTACCTAAGTTTTGTGAAGTGTCGAGAGAGCGACGTATTCGTTTCTATTAATTTTTAATTGCACTGTGAATCGATTTATTTTTTGGCCAAGAGTCGTAACTGCGATTTCTCGTACGAGCTGTTATAGTTCCCATTTGATGCGTTAATGGCAAACCGCGCAAACACAGGAATTATAGATGCGTCATAGGCGAACCGGGGGGATTTCCGATTAAATTCTCTTGGGGTTATAAGCTCCAAGATCGACCACCTTAAGCGTGATCAGCTGGCTTGTCGTCGGCCAGTTCAATATTTAATTATTCGTTTCCGCAACCGATGAGTCGAAATTCAATTCTTCGATTCAGAGAATGATTAATTTATAATTTATTTTAGTTCAATAGCTATCGAAGTATAAAACAGATAAAAGTATTATTCAAAATTTCTGTATGCAAGTTCGTGGATCCCGGATTAGGAATCGCTGTTCGAATAGACCATGTCGAATTCATCAATCTCGATAGACAGAAAGCTGATCCTACAAGGGATGGGGGGAGAAGGGCTATGACAGAAATCAATTTCTATTTTTTACGATTCACGCTCGGTTAGGATGAAATAGCGCAGAAAGAATGCAGCGAGCGTTAGTTGGCGGTCGCGGGCAACGTTAGACACGTGGACCGCGTAAAAAACATCACGAACCTCGCTTAACGCTGGAAACCGCGTTTCCATTTACGAGAGTACCCCGGGGTTATCAAGGATTCGTCGTAAATTTTTATTGGTCGACCAGTTGCGGATTCGACGAACGTTTCTCCGCGATCGCGGGTTCGACAGCCTCGTATTTTCGATCAAAGCCGAAAACGAGGATGAAAAAAGAACGAGGAACGGGAAGAACTGTCCCGCCGAATCCGACCTAAGCGATTCCACGCCGCTTTCCAATTGTTTTCGCGGCCTGCGGAACTATCTGAATACCGCGCGGGATATTCTCAAATCTTGGAGAATCGGCGACGAGGAGCGAAATTGTTATCGACGAGATCGGGTCGAATTGCTTTTTTCCCACCCCCATCTACAATTCAATACCCGTTCGCTAGAGTTCCGTGCAGATTTATAATTAAGAGGGAGCGATCGAATATTAACATTAAACCTAGTACCATCAAATGACCGTTTCTTTAAAAGTCGTTTAAAATTTCTTATAGTAAACGTACAATTTTTCAACATTCATTTGTATTCTTATTGTTTGTTTTCTGAGAAAAAAATATAGTCTTGCCTACCACCACCGGTCATCTAACAGGTTGAACGGTTTGTATTTTTTTGTAAAAAACCAGGACAAAATTTGGTATCAAAGGTAAAAAGAGAGAATCTTCAGCCACTGTCTTACAATAGTCTAACAATGCGTATTAAAAATAGTTAAAATTTAGACGCGTGCAGTTCCGAAATTACTAGTGTTTTATCCAAAATTGAACCACTGTTAGAAGCGGCAAAGCCTCCCCTTTAAAATGGCTTTTGGTTTTTGTCGATCCGACTTTCCGTTTTCGAGATATCATCGTGTAAAGACAATCGTAATTTTTAAAATTCCGCTACGCCTGACTCTCCGCCTTACGCAAGCCTATTAACGCGTATTAAAAATACTAAAAACTTTAGACGCGTGCTGTTCCGAAACTACTAGTGTTTTATTAATTATTGAACCATTGTTGGAAGCGGTAAACCTTCCTCTTTGAAATGGTTTTTTGTTTTTGGCGATCCGACTTTCCGTTTTCGAGATATCGTAATTTATGTAAAAGGTAATTTTTTTTAATTTGACTATCTCTGTCTCCGTCTGACGCGTCGCGTCGTACCTCCTTGTCGCGCGTGAGTCGAGACAGTCACGTGACCAGGAAGTCGTAGTATTTCCAAGAATTTACTACGCACTGTCTACAATCTACGCGCGCGGGGGATGAATGAACTCGCGCGAGCGCATCGAAATGTAAACAAAACTTCGGACGCTTCTATCTCCGAAACTAGCCACCGCATCGACTTGAAACTAAAATCCTCATATCTCCGGAACTAATAAAGCTATCGACTCGTACGAACGCTCATTTTAAAGGGCGTTTTATCCCCTACCCGATGCACATAACAACTATTATTTTTTACCCTGTCTTCTATGTTTATTTTACAATTTACTTTGACGCTACATACCTCAAAAAAGTTTCAGCAACTCCTATTGCTTATACGACTGGTGTGCGACAAAACTGGATTATAAACTGCTTATTTAATTGAAAATGAATCTAAATTTGTATACAGGATGTTTGGGTAATATCTAGCCAGCATTTTTTCGTAAATAATTCTTTTCTCCGGAACGAACTATATCCTCTATCTAATGAAAATTTCAACGTAATTTGTAAATTTTCCGTATCTAGTTAAAGCACTAAGTATATCCATTTAGGGAAACAGTTTTTTTCTTCATGATTCGTCAACGTGTATTATCAACGTTAATACGTAGTTTATAGTCACTCTGGAAAAATGGGATCCAGCCGTAAATTCCTCGCGTCGAACCGATCGGTGAGAGACGGGCGAGCAAAAGGTCTCGAAATATGGCGGAACGTATGCAACCGTAACCTCCCGACAAGGTTACCTCGCATGAAAATCCATGCAGATAGAAATGCTCCCGGCACGCTTAAACTCGAGGGATGGCAAAAGGATCAGAACGGTGCAGGCCTCGGAGCTCCGCCGGAAGATACTTGAGGGATTCCGAATCATTTGGAACGATTACCTCAGCAGTTACTCGAGACCGTCCTGCGTCGAACGTACATATATCATGCGCGATACCTATGTACCGGTAGCACACATAATGTACTCCGTTACGTTCGAGTATACGAGCGCGACGACGAAGACTGATCGGCCGACGTCGTCCCGGATACCGTCTCTGCGATTGAGTTCGTCCTTTATCTATTTACTTTAGCCTTCCCCGCCGACTTTGCTTCACGATTCCTCGCTCCGTTCTGCCATTTGTTCGCTCGCGCTCAATTTGATGCGACTTCGAAAGAGACCGGCCGTGGCACCGGGGAGCAGAGCAACCGATTTCATTCCGTATCGGGTCACCTGACAAGATCTGGGTCGCACGATCGCGTTTTACGATCGATCGCCGGGATTTCACGGAAATTGAAATATTATATTCCGTTAGGGGCTACGCGAAAGTTTCCCTTCGTTTTTACAGATTTCTTTATTAATACTGCGCACTCGGATCGCCCACCAACAGCTCCAGCACGCTTTTTTACGACGCACTGGCGAACGAATAGTTTCTGATCAAAGCGTTGGAACCAATTATATTTTTTTTACAATCTTATAAATACGTAAGAAAAATCAAAGTATTATATTTTTTCTAATGTGCGACAACTAGAGCAAACGATACAAATGAAATGCCCAATTTAAAAATTACCCTTCTTTTAGAATAAAAGAAATTCAACATTTCCTTTAGTATCCAGGAATTTGTTGAAGTATTAATACCAGCGAAAATGATACCTCTTTCGTGAAAGAAAGAGAGAGGCGAGAAAGGAGAAAATGATAGTTCGAAATTGGTTTTCGAAGCGGGACAAACTACAGTTACAAGGTTCCACGTTTTCGATTGAAAATCGCCGCTTACTTTCGTGTTTCGGAAATTTTATTCCCCTATTCGTCGTCCTAGTTTTTAACCTTTCACCCGTTGCAAGCTCTGTCGAGCGTTATTGGAGGCCGGGTTATCTGATACCGAAATACAAATCAAGCGTCGCGTCGTTAAAGATTGCTAGACGTGGCCTATAAAACATGTCGAACGCGTCGCGCTCTATTAAACGTTGCAGTTGGTTTGTTGTTACGCACGAACGCTCCAATGGATCCAGTTTGTACCTGGAGTTGTTTAAACGCTTACTCAATTTCCTCTCTAATAGTCGCGGACGTGTTTGTTAAAATTTCAAGGTGAAACGTGCGAGCAAACATAACGATTTTGTAGACACGCAATGTTCATTATAAACGCAGTTTTTATAGAAATTAACTTGTTCGAAAAGCTGACGCATGGCAAAAATATTTTGCGATCCGACTCGATACTAGTTTTACAAAAAATTTTAAATAATTCAAAGATATCTCCTTCAGAAATAGTTCAAAGTGAACGTTCTCGTTTCATTTCAGTTCGTGATAAAGAACCTCTGAGAAACTTGCAGAAATATCTTAACTTTTTTTATTTATAATACTGCTACGTAAGTTCGTTATACAAACGAGTGGCTCCTTCAAGGCGGGGACGTTTATTATACGGTCGCGAGAAAAATGGGAAAACTAGGTCTCGAAGTGGAAGTTTCCAAGGGGGCAGTCCTTTGGAAACATTTTGGAAGACAAGCAGCACGAGTCACCGTGAGCTCTTAGGTCATCATAAACAAGGATTAGCAATCCAAGTCCAACATTCACGTTCGAGTCGACGAAGAACAGACTCTGGTTAGAGATCCGTACCGTCGTAATACCGTGGAAGTTTATTATTAAAGTTCGTAACACCTAATCCGTCTGTAAGACAGAATGAATTATTTGTTGCTAACCGGCGTCAAGAACTTGGATTTAGTTTGGGGGTTGCTAGTTCGTCGCGGCCGAACATGCTATACATGTTGAACACGGATCGCGGAATGCAAAATGGAATTTCTCGACGCGTGCAAACATCAAAAACCTCGGGGGAAACGTGACTCCGATGCATGGACCGTTTATTTTGAGTGCGGTTGCGTTCGATTTTTTTGGGGGAAAAATTTATATATAATTTAACACCAACTTTTTGTTCTCGGTTTGCCTTACGCGTCGTAATTGTAAATCTAAAATTGCCGACTGTTATGTTGTTAAAATAATAAAAAGCAGAGTACGGCATAATTTACAATGTTCTTACTGGAGAAATTGTGAACTAACTTAGAGTTAAAAAAACGGATAATAGAAATAAAGCGTGACAAGAAGAAACAGCGAAGCAAACAAAAAATGTTGACGAAGGTGATTTTGCACCAAAAGACTGAGTAAAGCGAGGTCGAAAATCCCCGGTGTAAAATGGTGTTTTGACGAGGCAAGTCGAGGCTGATCGGCGTCAATCGACGAAGGATGCTGCAGGTGCACTCAACGCATAAAAAACAATCGTTGCCGATCATTTGAAACTGATGGTGAATGGGAAAAAGTTCCATGAACGTGCGAACCGTAACGCGGCGTGGAATTTGCAACTCGTTGCCAGCGTGCAATGAAAATAATCCATTTCTGAAACAAATAGTGACGCGCGACAAAAAGTGAACATTGTACGATGGCCGGAAAATGGCTGGAGAGCGATTAAACCCGGATGAAACGCTAAAACGCACGCTGGAACCATCGCTTCGTACTGAAAAGATAATTAGAAGCTCGACAATGCGGGGGCGTTTCTAGACGTGCAATTTTTAAGCCTTCTTTGCTATTTTTTAAAAGGAAAATCGTACACTGCTTTCTATTAGGATTTTATACACGTATTTACTGGTGTTTCGAGAATACAAGTTATTTTTTTCAAGTAGAAATTATGAAAATTGTACGAACTACGAGTCATCGAAGAAAGTCATTTTAAAGGGGTATTCCAATCTAAATAAATTTTCAGGTCCTCTTTGCTATGGTATTTTTCTAAAAATCTTGAAACGGAGATTGTTTAGCTTTTTTTTCGTCTTTGCCGTAAACGAGGACGTAATTACGAGGATACGATTCGCAAAATGGAGGAGCTACGTGAAAAGATACTCCGCTGGAAAGGAACGGAATGACCGTTTCCGCGTAAACGAGCGTATCTCCCTTGCTTTCAGGTATACAAGATGAATCGTCGTGCGACAATCATACGAGACAGCCAGTCTCCAGTCAACGGAAACTTCATTCAACGTGCTGCTAGAAATATCGATTCGCTTTAATTAAAATCGATACCAGAGACGAAAGAATTATTGAGTTCGTACGACGGACGGATGACAGCGCGGAAGACTAATTTATTTATTCTTATTTGTATATATCAACAATCAAAAGGTATCAGATAATAAGGGATTCTAACCGATTCAAAATATTTTTTATCGTATTATATTATCAGTATTTTTCTCCTGCGTTTTGTTTGTTACTAATTTCAATCTATAGAAACAAGCAAGGATAAAAACAAAATAAAATCATTTTTATGATCGATCGTGGTCTGATTTACATCGTGTTTGAAGGATTTGGGGAATGTTCAAAAGTCGTCAAATGCTCGCAATTTTGTTCTAACCGAGTTTCTCTGATTTGTGGAATTATCCGCCGCGCAGAAGCGGATCAAAGAGAAACGTATGCGACGGATTACGCACGATTTTGCGTCTGATAGCTCTCCGACGTGGAATCGCGCGGGAAAATTCGAATCGGGGACGTAACAGTCGCAAAAAGCAGGAGGTCTTTGGCGATATCAAAGGATACGACGGAGTAATGGAAGAATAGGTCGGTAATTTATTTTTAATTAAATTCAGCCAATCGGCGACGTCATTCCGAGGCATTTCGTTTCCATTCGACGGAGGGAACGAGTAATTAATTACACGATGCCGCGTTGCGGTTTATCGCTTACTACACCGACACGAACAAAACGATATCGCTTTATTTTTCACTCTTTTCGGACTTTGTTCGTTTGTTTATTTCGTGAAACATTTCATCGGGGCTTATTACAATAATACTGGACGCGTGAAAACGTTTTCGTTTAAAATTATAAATAGAAAGTTGGTTAATAAAACTTCGACAAGCCGAAACCTCTGCAACTCGAAGACTGTTAATTTAAACTTTCATTCTGCAAATTTATTGTATATATTTTATTAATCGAAAGCTCCGTCAACTCCAACGCCAAGTACCGATGGAACATTAAACAAAATTGAAAGTGCGAGAAGCAATAAATTCGTCGGATACTTAAAGAAAACGATTGTTTCAAACTTCCGGACCAGAACGCGGCCCTAATTGCCGGTCCAATTACACCCAGTTCCAGTTTCCTAAATAAAAAGGGGTTTATCGTGGAATTAGCACGATCCCGTTTCACAATTTTCAACCGGTTTTTTACCCCTTTCACAAACTTTCGCCCCGGAGATTCTGTTCCAAGCCGTATAAAATCATACACACAACGCTCGCGCGGAAATAGGAGACAAACGCGAGGCAGCAGCGACACAATATTCTGTGTACATACGCACACGCGCGGCCTAATGTCGTTTCCGTGTTTCTGCTCGGCTGCCGGGGGTCCGTTAAAATGTTTCTTTGTCTGGAAATGAAATATCAAAAGAAAACGTTACTCCTCTCTCGCCCAAGTTTTCTCGCTAGCACCGCCGCCTACTTTCTCCGTGGAAAATGTACATGCGCGCGTTTAATGACCACGCCCTTTATGCGACAGCTGGAAACATTTTTCCGACCCGTCTTCTCGCGCACGACTTTCAATTCGCGACGTTCGCCCTCGACGAAAAAAGGAACTTACCCCGCGGAATAAGATGCGCGTCTTCGAGCAGCCGTGCATTTCCGGTCATTAGATTCCGTACGCTCGCGCGGTGAAAGACGAACCAAGAGAATGGGGGATCGTTAGCAAGGTACGTGCCTTTCTCCAGCAACATTCAATACTTTTAACAAATTAAGTGCTCAGGATTTCGCGGGGAATTTTTGCCAAACGGATGCGCGGCTCTTTGTCAGACGCAAATGTGAAATCTGGCGTACGAGAGACAAAAATATCAGTTTTACAAACGACGTTTATATGTACCGTTCTGATTGTCGCTAAGAGTTACAAATAACAGTTATGAATGCATCGAAAAAAATTGAGCATGAATCAGCAACTGATTACTAAAAATTGTTCTGCACCACAATTTTATATTAAATAAACTGTTTTCCACGAGTGAACTTATGAAATGATCTGACATGAAGTAAAAGAAGATTTGGATGAAAGTAGAACACAGTGAGGTCGCTGACAGGAAACCGTATGTGTTCTCCAATTCCGATACGAAGTGGGTCGAAACAGACCCGGGTCTGCGGGGGATCGAGCTTCGATACGTTACTGTATTATTCGCGAACATAATCGCGAATGCAGCGCGAAGTCTGGAGCGGGTATCTCGAATTCTCGAACCGCAATTTCCTTTCCTCTTCCCTTTCAGCCGCTTCCGGTACCCTCTTTCCCGGCAATTCTAACCGTTTCCTCTTAGACTGCTTATCTGGTCTCTTCGTGCGGTTCGGATTTCGCCGATTCGAAACAGAACTCATCGTCAGCTTATTTGCTACGTGGCTGATCGATATTTTCTGTTCGTACGGAGAGAAATAGTTACGCCTCGACGGTTTTTCGTTATACGAATCCACGGATCCGCCATCTTTTCGCTTGTTCTTACAGAAGCGATAAGACACTGACTGGCTACGTTTTTTAATCGTTTGTGCGGACGAAATATCATTACGAGAGTTGTGATATTTGATAAGATTTGACATTTTTTAATTATAATTCCTGACACAATTCTAACACGTGTCTTGTGATTCGAAGCTTGGAACTATCGAAGCTCTTGATAGATTCGCGATCGTTGTAGAATAAAATCGAAAGAAACTTGTTTTAGAATCATGTTTGCCTATTTGAAAGCCATCTTACTCTTGAACGGTAGACTGAACGTATCAAACGTATCGGTATCAAAAGTTATCGCCTCTATAAAGCAGTTACGTATGTGCTTCGTTTCTATTAAACAGCAAAAATATTTTAGCCGTAAATCTAAAAGGAACGTTACGTAAATATTTTAATGGTATAGAAAATAATGGCAGGTCCATTTCGTAATCGAACAGGCTATTTGCCGAACGTGCGCCCGCCAGGAGGATTTTATATTCCCTGTAATTTAACTGGGACGAACATTTTTTCCGGCTGGAACACTTTTCGCGAAAAAAATTTCCCTGGATATGGCGTTCCAGAAATTTTTGAAAGGATCGTCGCTGAATAAATCGACCCTTTCATATTGGACCCGTTTGGGCGGGAATCGCAATATACGTTCCTTTCCAAACCTGTAGTTTTGTTCTTTTTTTTATTATTTTAATTAAATCAACCATTCATTCACTGTACCGGTGGTTCCTAACCCATGGTCCAAAGACCCCAAGAGGAACGAAAATAAATATTATAACTGGAGGGATCCGCCATCATGTTTATAGAAATTTTTAATATTTATTTTCAATACACAATTTATTGATTGATTTAACTAATATTTAAGAACGCTATTTTGAGGAAAATGGCCCTCGAGTTCCATTAAATTGTGAAAAAGGATCCCGCAGAAACGAAAGGTTAAGAACCACTACTCGATTTGATCGTTCTTATTTGAAATCCTTTTTTCAGCGAAGACATAAATGAGCAGAGCGTTCGATTCCTTACATTTCGTCGTAAACGAACATAAGTAAAGTATTTACGGTTATTTTATTTCCATAGTTCTCATTTACTTCAACGATAAGGAGTTTACTCGATGGCGAGGAGAAGATCTAAAAGGATGAAATGCTTCTCGATCTTCCTCGGTTTATCCGCAAAGGGACGAAAGATGGTTTTATCAGGTTTATTATTTGAATTCAGTCATCTCTGATTAACAATAAATGCATTATCGTAATAGTCTATTAAACCTTCTATCGAATTCGTTTGAATTGAATCAAAAGTTTCTCAAAGATTCTGTACCTCGGATAAATAATTTTATAACCTGAGCAATTGTGTTTTTATTCATTGGTCTGCCGATTGTACTGGAATAGCTTTTGTCTTACATTTTTAACTACATTCGAAGCTACGAAATGCGAAGAAATGAACTGCGAGAGCAACTCCAGTTAGAACTGTCTTTCATATATCAAATTCTGGTTCGGCGTGTTCCCAGGGGCTAACCTGCGTCATCTTCCATTTTAGACACACAACTTTCACGTGCTCTAACGCAATCGAGACAGGATATGGAACAGTCAGTAAAATAGAGCGACAGGATACGAAAATATTTAGTACTAGACATGTTTGTCTTTCACGAGCTAAATCTTACGCGCATTCAACGATAGAGTAATTATTCTCGGTTCATAAAAATGTTCAAAATTATATTTAACTACTGTATAGTAAAACCGTAACAGCAAAGAAAGTAAAATCTCTAGAGATTCGAGATCGAAGATATTGGTGGAAATTCTGGAATATCTAAAAATTTAGTTAATTCGATGCGACGAGTAGAAATAACGATACTTTGAAAGAATCGAAACTGTTCTACAAAACTGTAATCCTGCTCGATAGAACGAAAAGAAAAGGCAATAAAGGAATAGTTCGCAAATTAACCATTTTCAAGAAACAATGCCTATTATTTGAAACAAAAGCTTCTAACAATACTGGATTCCCCATACGAACGCTAAAAGCAAGCGTGTAGAAGCATTTAAAAAATGTACGAAACTTTTCAATGCACGCTTTTCTCTTTCTTTGTCTCTTAGGAATTTTTCATATTTTGTTAAATAACGTTTAACGCGTTCCTCTCAAAACTATACTTTTTAAACTAATTTCCATGAAATACAGGATGTCCCAGTAATCTTGATACAACTCAAAAGAAATTAATACTAACACTTTTTGGTGCGATACTTGATTGTCGAGATAATTGAATTCGAAAATATGTAGGACACGCGTTTTTTCGCCCAGGCTTCGAAGACCACTCTAAGTTATTGCAATACTCTGTAGTAGGTGTTCGAAGTGGTTTTATTTGACCACACGTCCACACGCGCGTCGATACAGTGCATCATTGACTGTCGCTCGCGTTCGAACAGTCCTGGCTGATTTCAAATTCAATTGCATGTATTGTCTATTCGTTTCTGTAATTCCTGGAGAGTTTTTACCCGAGACCAGGTTGGAACAGCTTGTCTACATTCGTTCTAAAACAGCAGACCACCGTATAACACAGAGGTTACACAAGGAACCGTGTCACGCGAGACTTACACGTCGCACAGAGTGTGAAAATACATGGTTTTGGTCCCTGTAGGGTCGTGATAATAAAATATTTTGCATTTCAATAAAAAACAAACACTAGATTTAATTATTAATTTACGATTTAGGAAACACAATATTTTTGTTTACCAACAGTGCACTAAGAACCGAAAATCGAAGAAAGCATTGCTTCTATAAACAAACCGTAAATAATAATTAACGTACGTCGTCTACCCGCGCGTAGTAATATTTATGAACGATTATAACGCGAATTAGCCTTTTCCGCATAGAAAAATGTTCTCGTTGCGGATATTAAGTTTCACGCGGTCATGCCATAATGCCATCCGTGTTAATAAGCGCAGCGAAAAATGCATTAACTTATTATAAAGTAAGCCTTTGTGCCACGATAACGGCACAAGT
This sequence comes from Colletes latitarsis, assembly GCF_051014445.1. Lineage (NCBI taxonomy): Eukaryota > Metazoa > Arthropoda > Insecta > Hymenoptera > Colletidae > Colletes > Colletes latitarsis. The sequence goes on along the minus strand of NC_135135.1, from coordinate 17,597,603 downwards.
ATCGTTACTTTCATCGTTCCCTCTAGTCTGTTACAACGAACGCGAACGAACATGATTGCCTTATGCTGTCACTTAAATTTGTAACCCAGTTATTATTATATTAACTGCAGAAACCGGTACCCAGGCGCTCGTAGTTGTGTACAACGCATGCGTAGGACGCTTAAACGTGGGGTACAAAGTGTTCGTAATTCGAGTAACATTTAGGTTTCGCTAACTTTTTAACGAATATCGTTATTATAATAAAAGTGGACAGAAAGCAAGTCCATTTTCCTTTGTTTCGATCGAAAAAATTTGAGGAGTTCTACTCAGTTTGTACAATTGTTTTGTAAAATACTTAGTACACTGTATAGATTTCGACACCCTCTTTTGTGTTAACTCAAATATTACTGTAAACAACAGAAACGGCTAAGAAAGCGTGTGCAATTATAGCTTGTTACATGGAAAAATGTAAACATGCAAACTGGAAGTCATTCTAAACCTACTAGACAAGGATTAAATAAATAATTCATTCACATATTAACGAATGTAATGAAAAGATTGCATCAGTGCTACTTGAAAGTGATCTATTGGAGACAAAGATGTTTGATCGTGCCAGAAGATTTTCAAGGATACCACAACCCTTCAACTTATAGAGTGTAGGTGGAAAACGAGTCCAAGAGGGGAGACGTGAATATAGGGCGGATACCGTAGTAGATAACGGGGTAAGTTACCACAACTAGGGAGGAACTACTAAATCAAACCAGCCAAGAATGCCTTACGATAACCTCCAGCATACCATGGGTCATCGGTCTGTTGGTTAGCTGGCGTCCTTCGCCTAGGCGCTTTACCTGCATTATCGTCCTAGGACAGGACCGAATTAAGGTAATTCGAGAGGCCCACAATAGCTTGGAGTTTAAGGCCTGAGGATGGGAACAGAATTTCCGTTAAGTACCGTACACTTAAGCGTGGCGCCATAAGGTACTCGGATGGCTTCGCTGAAATTCGTGGACAAGCTTGGAACGCACTGGGTGGCTCCTTAAAGTATCCACTTTCGATCGAAAACAGGATGACGAAGTCGAACTAAAACTAAAATTATAAGCAAAAATTAAATTCGTTTTCGCTTGAGGTATTCTAGACCTTCATTTGATCGAACAATAGAATTTTTGCGAAATATTTTATCGTGCGACTGAAACTTGTATTTTTATTCAAGGATTAACTTAACTTGCATATACTTGTTATTTGTAATTTTTCGATCCAGTTGTGACTATAAAAAAAGCATTTTCGTAGGTAAAAGGTCAGCGTTATGTTGATTCGGAATTCTGCGAAGCTTCGATACTCGAATTTCGATTCGAGATTTTAAAAGCCTTGGTTATCCGAGCAGTCGCGAGCAGAAAGATATTTTCGAGATTTTGTGTCAGTTTCGTAGTCGAAGCTCTTGACGCGATCGGTTTCTGCGAATAACTGGATTTGGACTGGACGCAAAAATTTCTATCCACGCGAAATTTTTAAAAGAAAAGATTAAATAAAATCTTCATCCAAATAAATTGCGCGTCATAAACAATAAAAGACAAAGCTAACTAACTGAGTTAGTGCGCTTGTGAGATTACCATTTTATTTATACTAATATATTGCATTTTTCTTATCGCGACTGTTATATTTTAGCAATGTCAAAGCGGATTTAAAACAGGAAGTGAAACTAGAACGCTATACTGATATAGAAATAGCAGCATTCAAAAGGGAATAATATAATTTGTACGGTTTTTTTTTCATTGCAATGTCACTTGTTCTGCTACAACATTTTCCCAATCGCAAAAACCTTTCAATTCCGATCGCGTTAATATTCAACGTTTCATTGTTCATAGATTTCTTTTATTTCGTGTTTGCTCTGTAAACAGTCGCTCGAACCTGCGCAATAATCGTATAAAAATAGAAACAAATGGACAAAAAAGAATAATTATTAATCTATCGTAATTTCACTCTTTCGTCACGCTATTTACTTTCTTCACGCTGTCTTTATGTTCATTCAGACCCTCAACGTTTAAACAAAATTTCAATCGAAAATATCGGTTTCGATCTAAAATTATTTTATGGAAACAAAAAGACTCCAATTAGTAAGTTCAATTTCACCTTTCGCGGGAGTCGAAGGTTACAAGATAGTGTCTGACCGCATCATCGCTCGAAAAAACGCCTCATGACCGTCGTTGAAATGTAATCAATCATCCGCTGCATTCTCCTGACACGGTACCATCTGTTTCTGCCATTAGAAAATTTTTTACACTCTAAAATATTCAGTCGTCACGAGTAAGTCGTGAATGCAATTTCCATCAAAGGGCGCGAACTTTTATGCAAATATGATAAATAAGTCTGGAAAATGATTAGCGTGCACTTTTCTTATTTTTTAAAACCAGTAGCTTCGGTTTTGAGGATCCCTGGATATACAGGGTGATTCATAAATATATATTCATGAATCTACGCGTATCTAAACACACGTCCTATATTCCAAAGTTTTCGAGTTACAATGATTAAAGAAAATGTATACGTGGTCGTCGGATGTGGAAATTTCCATGGCAATAAAGCAACTTCTTTGGCCGTAATCCCCTACTTGCAGATGGTAGGAAACAATGAAAAGAGCCGCGTATCGGGCGATCCTACCGTAAACACAGGTTTGGAAGTCCAAACAACGATACCCCAAACATGTTCAGTTTGCAAGTGTGGATCCAGCTTTACGCTAGTCCGTGGCGTTTGTGTTTTCGCATGGAACATGCAGGGGATGGTCTACCGATCAACGCAGAGGTACGGTTTTATTCCAGGCAGTCAGCACGCTCCTCGTTTCTCGATGTATCGAGCCACGCGGTTGGAGAAACGCGAATGCTGGGCATCCGTTGCCTATATCCGGTCCGACGAAGAGGGTGAGGCCATGATATCGGTACTACGTGTTCAGCATTGCAGAGAGGGAAAACCGACGATCGTGGTTTCGAATTAAACGCGAACCGATGACGAAGTTGTTGCCGACAAACGCGTCGTTATCGTCGAAAATTAAGTAAATTTTGCGGATGCCTGCGAATGCTTTGCCGTTTTCGTCCTTTATCCTGTCATGGCGGACACGATCGATATCTTCGATCTACAGGGCGACCTATAACTCGCTCCACTAGAGCCCCGGTACGGCTTTTCACCGAGGAAAATTAATAGAAAATATTACGATTCGTGATTACTGAAAATTCAATAATTCTTGTAAATGAGATTGGCAATAACTTTTGACTTGCGTTCGAAAAATCCTCTGGTGAACCTGACAAAGATGTCGGAGCAAGCCTTTGATTCACGAACGAATAAAAATTTTAGACTCGTTCGTGAACTAATTTTTGTATTTAATTTTTGTATTGTAACGTAGAAGTTACAGTTAGTTTACGAGTTAATGTAAAATATATGTTCGTTGATCGCGAATGTGCCCAACTCTGACCGTATCGCTTGTCTCGGTGTCTGACCAGTACGTGATATTTCTACTTACGGCGGTCTTGTTCGATCGTGCGAATGAATGTTACTCTCTGCTTATTTCTGAATGGGGAAACGTCCGATTGACGGTTATGCCAGGAATAGGGCACCGTGTGTATATTTTTCAATTAAGGCCGTGCGATTCATAAGCGTACACCAGCTGCAACAATGGAGGCAATAAACGACGAACGCTAACTGCCCCGCGGTATTGTTGTTTCGAAGAGGCACTCGTGATAGGTCACTTCTGTCGATACGGGAGCATAGAACCGCGACCACCGGCGCGGCAAAGCGTGTCACTAAAAGTAAAAATATCAACAACGACAGATTCGATATCGACCGGAATCATGATCGTTCGAACGAAACGCGGCGACTCGGTAATCGATGCGCCCCGAAACGTTTCAAAAAATCGCGAACGGAACACCGTATTTTTACTTTTGTTCTTTCTCTAAATACAACCACCTTTGGTCGCGATCGACACCGTTTTTCGGTCCCGAAGACCGATGCGTTTATTTATCGAAAGCAGGTCTTGCGTGGTTTCGACGCTGAATAGAAAAACCGTCCTTTTATCCGCTGAAATTTGATCAGATTTCAAAACTTGATCGCTTATTATTCCTCGTAACTTTAAAATGGACTTTACAACACAAATATATTTCGAATGTTTTGGTAAAAACTTAAATTTGTGTTTTATTTTAAATCTGAACTAGCAGAGGTCAGTCGACGAAAGAATCTAAAACATTTATTCGTTGTTTGCGAATAAAATTTGCCCCATTTTGCCGTTACTGACTTCCCGAGAATTTGTCGCGGAAAGTTTCTTTTAAAACCGACGGCAACACTCGCGAGAGGAACTGTATATCGTCGAAATTATAAGCTTCTCTTTTACTCTCTGCCTGCTCTTTTCGTTTTCTGCAATTTTCCCCCGGTCGCTTTATACCGCGTCCTTCGTCCGTCTTTTATTTCCCCCGCTTTTATTGTCCCAGTTCCGTTCTTTCGACGGACGTCTTCCTCTCGCGCGAATATCCGCCCGAGATTACCTGGTCGTCGAGGTGTGGATGGTCGTCGCCGAAAAACCACCAAGATTCAAAGATTCGAGGAGAGCCCCGCGCACCGAAGTGTCTTAAATCAACGTGTCGAAGCGTAAACAATATCGGCGTTTCTCAGAGGCTGCGTTCACTCGTGAAACGGATTCCCGTGCACGTTGGGAAATCAAGCCGGCAACTTGCAACGGCCACGGTATATTGGGTTAGCTTTTTACTTCGAGCCCGCCACCGAATCGATCCGGTCGTGCAAAAACGTGTAACGACTTCGACCCCGTAACTAGCCAAGTCCCATCGAAACCGCTCTAAGCCAGGCCGGTTAAACTCCGACCGCAAGAACAGGATCGGGCAAATTTTATTCGCGAATAAAAAATAAAAGTATCTCGTTCGTTTCTAAACAGTGATACGGTTCAAACGATTACGAAAATAATTGGTTCTGAACTGTTACATATCTGAGTTCGAACAATTATTACGAAAAAATGTCAACTGTTACTATATTAACCGTGATTATATTTCTGTGGTGAATTCAATTAATTTTTATGGAATTTGTGAAAATATTTCAAGTATGGAATCTGAAATCCGTCAAATTAAAATCCGTAGATCTAGTGTTAAAGAAGTTTATTTAGAAGAATTATTTTCTTGTCGAATTTGACAATCTGGTAAATTATAGGTTACAGTAAACAGTAAATGGTCTCTCTAAACGTTGGAGAACTTATTTATTCGGAATTATATAATATCCAATAGAAGGAAATCTAAAAATGAATTAGGAGAGAGGCTATCGGGTTCGGACAATCAAGCTAACGAATAATCAATAATTCGGACTGCATTGTTAGTTTGAGGAACAAAGAGAGTGAAGCTGTAATAGTCGAGGTAAACGACCGACATGTTAGTTAGCGAGTTCTAACGAATCCGTCGATCCGATTTAAATGTTTAGAAATATCCACAAATCACGAAACTCTTCATTTTCAGTATGCACCAGTTTGAAATTTTTCTGGATTTACTAAATCTATTGCAAGATGCATATTTTCAACATGGAACAATTATTCAAAGTTATTGTTTACTTTGCCCAAAATGCTCGTTTTCTTTGTGGCTCACCGAATACTTTGGGGTCAAGTTTCCTCGAAAATTGGACTAGATATTTATAAAACTTTTTATTGGATCCCGATACGATCTTCGGTTCTTAGAATGTTACCGGTCGAGTAAATATGACGTGCTACAAAGGAAGCACTCGAACCCGGAAGTAAAGAGGAATGTCCTCGACCAACTACGTTTCAAATAGGATAGACACTCGTCGAGGAATACGAATGTTGATACAAGACATTTTCATTGTTGTCTTTTGTTCCGCAGTCAATAATACTGAGTTCTCGAACTACTAGCAGAAAAGAGAATGGATATACCTTTTAAAGTACTATTCCGTATGATATTCTCTATTTTGTTACTTAAGAAAGTCGCAAACAAACCTTGAGGTCCTTCAAACGTACCATTAGGATCCATTAAGGAACGCGACGAACGCTTACGCGATCTACGTATCACTGAAAATTTATTATGATTCATCGAGTGCATTTCGAAATAGATTATTGTTCAAGTAACTCTGTAGATTAATTTTCAAATAACGTATTTCAAAAATCTCTCATGGTGAGAAAGCATCGAAGGCTGGACGTAAAAATTATCTGCGAAACACGGAAACGTGCCAACGAATCTTCTGGAATTGAAACTATATCGTAGCATTACCAGCGAAACGTGCCCTATCAAAGTCTGTAAAAATCGCAAGATAAGGGAAATTCAAATTCTTTCCTTTTCCTTTCCTGCCTTTTCCGCGCTCTTATCTTTTCCCTCGTTTTCCATTTTTCTTCCTGCTTCCTCGACCGACCCTCTGCCATTTTCCGGACTTACAGTAACGATTATGACGACGCTCCAAACGATTGTAGGTTGAACCAATACATAGCAAAATTACAGCGATGTAATAAGAATCTCGTTTCTTCTGCATTTTCTCAAAGGTAGCAAAAGGTTATTACTTCCAGATCTATTTTCTTATCAAACAGTGATTTGAAAATATTGCGTATCGAGCGAGAAAAGGATTTCCAACGAACCTAAACAAACGATAACAGTTTGTTTTTCAATAAATCTTGGAAAATTCTGTAATCTCATAACGGGAAAAATAACAGAAAATTATTAAAGAAAGGTAAAAGAGTCGACATTTTTGTTAGACATTTGGTTAAATTTCAAGTTAGTCGAGCATCGACGATTCAAACACCAAAATTCAGTGGCACGTCGGTATTGTTGGACGTTTACTGTTAATTATGTTGTAATTTTCGTAACGTAGAGTTGAAAACCGTACATCTAGATTATTCCTCCTTCTACTCGCGCCTAACATATCTCTATCTTCCCGACGCAGGTCTATCGCATTAATTTAGGACAATGCATGGCCGCAACATCTCACATTATACCACAGCGTTGGTAATCGCATCAGCTTCATCTTCGCGGTACCGACACTCAACAAACCAGGTTTAACGATTTCTGCAACATATCTCTATTACGTTTCTGGTTTAGGAAAATAGATGTTTGGTTTAAGACAGTGCTGTTTATAGCTGGAACCACTTAAGAGGCTTTGTCCCCCATCTACAGTTTGAGTCATGTTTGTGCGGATTTAGGTAACGTTGGGTAAATGTTATGGTGGGGATAGTCCTTCGGTTGCCTTGAGCGGCCAATTGATTTTGCCTGGGCATCTAATCTCCGTTGGATTAATATGTACTCTTGTACTTACTTACTACGCATCCGCCGACGAATTCAATGCTACGGAATGGTATTAGGGTAAACAAGAAGTGGACGTGAAACCTACTGTATCGCGAGGCAAAATTTAAACGAACAGGAGAGTAATTTCAGTTAGTTTTATTACACGCGTGAAAAAAACGTAACGCGAGAAATGGTTTTTGGCTCTTGAAACTAAATTACACGTTTTTCTGACTTTTTTCACAATTTTTATATTTTTATGTACGCTCATAATTTTTCTGGCTATTTAAAATTCTGTTACGTATTTTTCTATTATTTTTGTAGACTGAGGTATTTAATTTGCGTAAATATTAAAAGAAAACAACGTAAATACGTATGGTAAATTTTTAAAAATCCCTTGATACGAAACTTAACCATGTTTGGAAATAATTATCTCGAAACTTTCACCACTACAATTTATTAAATTTAAATTCACCGACTGTTTGTTTCTACGAAAACCTCGTTCAGGTGAACGAATATTATCTTCTTTGCGCGACCATTTTTGGAGAGTCGTTGACAAATATCGACAACTTTATTAGCAAATAATTCACTGGTAGAGTATAACAGAATTACAAAGCCGCGGAGAATATTCTACGAACACTTCCTTACGGTCATCCATAAATCTAACTGCTCAAGTATTTCATAACTGATAGAATATTGCTTCGAAGGGGAACTAGCAAGATTTATCAGATGTCTCCGAAAGTAAACTTCCCTTGCAAATATTTGGACGATATTCCATCTAAGAAGCGGAACAGTTTTCGCATCGGGAAGTCTCGGTAAATATCTTTGTGTGTCTTCAATTTGAACGTATTTTGGAGTCGTTTCTGGCCCAAAAAAACTTCCTCCGTCGAACAGAGAAAATTTCTAAAATATTTCTTTCCGATGCTTCTACTGCCGTTTTATGTTAAATAACCAAAAATCAAACGTAGAAGGAATTTCCACAAATCGACGCTCGTGAAATTTGCACACATTATCGTCGCTTCATCGAGTAGCGTGAATTTTCAACAGTTGTCTCGAAAGCTCCTTTAAAGTCGATTCAGAATTAATGAGGTGACAGCGATGCCGTCAACGTCGCAATATAATTCGGAATTGTTTCGATTCGCCAAATTACTATCTGACTATTAAAATATTTAAGCGTCTCTCGCGTGGAAAATTACCGGGTCTGCAGTCTGGCATTAATTGGTACGGAATCGCGGGAAACATTTAAAATGCATTCGCAAATAATGCGAGCGTCGATACGCGCGCGGAAGAACGCTGAAGAAAAACGAAATATTACAAATATTTTTAAACGCGTCGGCAAAACATATATTCGATTTTCGATTGGAAATGAAAGGCCAAAATAAATATAATCTGCTCTGTGTATTTGCAAACGATAAATTCCGAACTTTCTTTTCTTTTTAAAAATTCCGTGGTATATGGGATTAAAGAAGAGAAACAATAATTGTAGTGGATATTCTTGCAAGTGTTTTTAAAAATGGAACATTAATATTTCCCTGGGAAAAATTTTAATGGGGGATTCTAGAGGCCAAAATAAAACGAAAATCAAGAATTAAAATTTGTTGATGAAGGCTTCGTTAAACAGTTATTAACGTTTAAAGTTCCGACCGTACTGAATTTTTTTCTCGAAAATGCGCAAGATTTCGGGGGTAAGTCTAGTCACCGAAAATGATTGTAATTGACCCCCACAACCGAAAATAATTTTTCCAAAACGATTTGAAATTTTTTTTTTCGTCGAAAAATTTCACACCTTCTCGAATTTTTTTCTAGAAAGTGGGTAGGATTTCGGGGGTATGTGTATTCACCAAAAATGATTGTAATTAACCCCCGTAACCGAAAATAATTTTTCCAGAACGATTTGAAATTTTTGAATTTAATTGTTAATATCTTTTTAACGAAGCCTCCATCAATAAATTGGTATTCTTGATTTTCGTCTTATTTTGGTCTCTAGAATCCTCTATTAAAATTTAGTTCTAAGTAAAATTGTAGCGGTGTTACGATAATACTGTTTAAAAATTGGCGCACGGGGAAAGCGAGAAATTAACAGGAGCTTCTGTTTATTTGCAGATTGGAGCACTGAAGGAGTACTTCCTGTTTGCTGACAAACGACTTCACAAGAGATCCCTCTCTACCAGCGAATCACACCATAAGACGCTAAGGGATGAACCGCGGGTAAGTGATTCCATCTTCGGTGTCTCAGGGTTAAGGCGCGCTCATCAAACTCCAACGGCGAATGCAAAGCCCAGACACAGGTGCAAAACACAGAAGCCACGTAATTTCACGGTGTCTGTTATGGAGCAACGCGCATTGTTTACTTGGCATTCTAATTTTCTACCGTTCACGAATAGTGGCACCGGTGCTTCTTGAAACAAACGACGAACTCACGCAGTTACATAATGTCGTACGTGTGCTGGTGTAATTCAACAAGAGCACGACACCGTGAACAATTATACACTAGTGGACAAAAATATTAGACTCATAACTCTACATTTTTTATATTTAAAAGATTTTTCTGAAGACTGAACTTGATTTTTATGTTTTCCACGTTAGGTATCATTTTTGTTAAAATTGAAATTCTGTCGTATTCTAAACGAAGTTTCCACACGCGTGTAATAATCATTTCATGTACTGGTTTTTATTTTCACGTATAATTTGTGCGTTAAAAGCAAGGAAACAATATTAATTGGCAATACAAAGTAAACTATTAATTAGCAAGATTGCAATATTTGAATGCCTTGCGTTGCAAACACTTTTCAATTATTCTTGTATGTACAAATCGCCATATACAAATCAATTATTGTGGAATCCAATTATGAACCAACAACTACTTTAAAGAATTAATGAAATTCTGCCGAAGGATCTTTCAGTTGTGTAAAATTGCATATAATTTAAAGCAAATTTGACAAAAAACGCTTGAAACGAACTTCTATTATAGTTTACCATTTCCGAAATCAATAATCATAAAATATGCAGGAAGCAATGATTCATTCTGACAAGCAGAATTTCCGCGAATGTGCGTGCCCGGTCCCAGTGATCGACAAGCGTTTGACTGCCACAAAATTACATCCCGTTAAGTGAAATATCTAATTTAAAAGGGGTTGCGCGCGCATGTCACGCAAATTGCCAACGCGTGACAGAAGTTATTATAAGTCAAGCGTGTAATGACGTTAAATGATTTGCTATTTGGCGGTAAATCTGATTAGATTGCACCGTAACAACCTTCTCGTATAATCTGATTGCCCGAGGAGAGATTTTATCGTAAGTGTACGTTCATTCGTCGAGTTTTAAACACGCCAACGTTTCGTCAATTAGCACAAACTAATGTTTTTTATAGCAAAACTTATAATTAAATATAGTAATAAAAATATATGCAAATTCAAAGAGATTTAAACAACCAAAAATATCGATCTGTGGCTTTAACGATGTAATTTAATTTACTATAAATTACTTTATTTTTAATCGTGATTAGAATTTTGATAAGATCGATGTACATAATAAAATATATTTTGTACATGGAACGAATAATGTATTCGTCAAGTAACCATTCGAGACTTCCGATAGAAGCTTTCACCGCGAGCAAAAACACGGAAGACTATCACCCTGTTTTCGAAGATAATATTGTGCTTGACCCATCTTTCCAGGCTGCTGTCTTTTTCTCGGCGATAAAGCACCTCAACTTTCGATAAAACTAGACTCAAAAGGTTTCTTCGACAAATACCTTAAAAGAAGCTAAAGGCTAGAGAATACGTGTAAAAGCACAGAGAATGATAAAAAAGGTCACTAGGGATTTTTGTTTAAAATAAAAGTGTCAGTGTTCTAGAAACCTACCGTTAATTCTTTCGAAGCAATTCATTGGCGATGCTAGACTAATAAGAAATTATCGAGCTCCTCGATACAATGTTCGTTTTAATCTATGTGCATTTTATTTATATAAATATATAATCGTTCGAATACTTTCGTGCGCTCGTATAAGCGGGGAATAGAGGAATTGTCACCCGTAGAAACGAAATAACAAAAATACCTCGGTACCGCAATTTTTTATCGCGTTTTCCGGTTATCCGCGGCACCGTGCGTCGCGACGCACGTGGCGTGCACGACCGTGACACTTATCGACGCGGAACGCGAACGAGCCTAGGGATTTTGGAGGCTGGCCAGAATGCAAGGCCCGTGAATTTCCCATCCGTGAGGCTTTAACGTCGAGTCTGTTCGACGATATGAATGAAACGATGACCGAGGCGTCGCGCGTTTCACGCTCGGCCGAGTCGAAGCCCGGCCGCGAAAACGTTTCTCGTTGATGGCACAATTTACAAGGCGCCATACGGGAAAATCCGTACTCGCGAAATTTTCGTTTCGTCGACGATTCGCTCGTGAATATTCCACGATAAATCGCGGACCGATCTCGCCTGCGTACAGGGATCGTTCCAAGATCCATCCGGCCGCGAAAAGTGACCGCGAACGGTTTACGTTTTTGGCTGTTCTTCCGAATGGCACCCGCGATCGATCGACATGAAATTTCGAGGATTCGGAGGGTAGGAGTAATGGATGGTGAATAGAAAATTTCAGCCTCGGGTATTTAACAGTTTCCGAAATACTAAGTTCGATTTGGCGCTTATTAACGCTTTGCACTCGGCTGCCCCCTCTGAAGAGACATCCAGCAAGGAATTTCTATGTACCCTCTAAGGGAACACAACGATATTACTGTTTTAAAATACATAAGCGTAGAATATAAAAAAAAATATTTCCTAAGAAAGTGTATTTGAGTTAGTAGTAGGTGGTCAAAGAAAAGTCTCCGAGTGCAAAGGGTTAAATAGTAATGTCCCGTCAGTTAGACGATTAAAGAGCGTATAGTCGTATTTTGCCCCAAATACGAGTGTCTATTGTTTAGAGAGATACTATTGTTGTTCCAGGTGCGATGGTTCCAACAGCAGCACGAGAAGAAGCGCAAGAAAAGGGACTTCGCGCCCACGTCGTACGCGTTCGGCGATTATCCGTCGTTTTTCGATGAGTTTGGCCCACAACCCCGACAAGCCTCGTACCATCGTCAAAGAAATAGAGGAATACCCTTCCAGAACCTGTTCACGGATCCGCTCTTCAAAGAACAGTGGTACCTGGTAAGTGGGCCTTTCGATTCTACTGCCTTCGAACCAACCAAAACGAACTACATACGTGATGCGACTGCATCACCGACGCCGGCAGACTTAATGACATCCGATAACGGTTATAACGTATTCGGGATCCAGTTCCTACCATTTTGTGCCATTTCGATTCCTCCCGATTTTACTCGCACTTGGACGGTGTACGTGTCGTCTCGAATCGACGTCTGCGGGAATTACGATCGATAGCCACACGTGACTGAATAGCACATTGACTGCCACGTGAAGGTTTCAGCGGGACACAGCCGTTCAAAAGTTTCGGACCACGTGCAAATCAGACAATAATTTGTAAATTTGGGTCAGTGACGACGTTGCATCGCAATGGCCATCGACGTTTTTCTAAGAATCGAACAATAAGCCACAGAACCCCACCCACACGAGTACACACCTATAAATCTTCTATTCCGCCACCGTACAAAATACAGAAACCAGTCACAGACTCAATCGAAAGCGTAAATATGTACACACTTTAAACAGAACACCCCTTCGAATACCTATGTTGAAGGTAAACAGGTACAATGTTTTCAAGAAGAAATTTGCTATAATGGGGTCAAACAGAGAACTTTTGTTATTGCCTTCTTGTGTAGAATTCATCTCTGAAGTGGGTCCCACATGCTATGGGACACCCTGTATTTCGCACACGTCACAACAGAAACATCCTCTAAGAAGTGACTACTCAAAAAGTGTCTTACATTTTTGTTCAGTACTGTACTTGGACCGAACACGGTTTATTTTAAGATTTCTCCATGCATTTTTTTTCTTTTATTCGGTGGTAAAATTTAGTACGGGCGCTAAAAATCGGACAATCGTGAATTCTCCCCTATAGTAATTGTTTCAATATTTTTTTTTTACGTCGTCGAATGGAAACGAGTGTCACCCACTTTTAGACAACGCGGGTTTGAATATTTTACCGTGCCCAGCGTCAGATAAAATTTTCAGCTCGCGGTTGAATATTTGAAACGGAGCCTAAAAATTCGCGTTACCTTATTTAAGTACAGGACGTTGTTTCCGAAATGGTTGGCTTTATGCTCGCGATCGAATATTTACAATAAAATAGGAAATTCAATGAAGCGACAAAGGAAGTCCTTTTTAACATGAATTTTTATCGAACATATTACTGCGGCACGGTGAATGAATTTTTGAAGAATGCTTTTCTCCATCGGAACATTGTACCTGTACTACTTTTATAAATATTCTAACACCTACAATTTCAGACGTTTCCAATTGGAAACTTTTTTCCTATTTTTATATAAAAGGACGATTATTTACTGGTCTCGCTCAAGCAGAGTTTTATCGAGTTTGCACTTTTATACATAATTAATAAACGCGTTCGGTTTATCGAAATATTGATAAATAAGTTGTAAACAAATTTCAGATCGTGGGGGGAAAAAAATTCGATCGTAACGAGGTCTGTTTTAGTATCGAAACTATTTTTGGAAACTCTGCTTTCAGCAGAACGATTAAACGGTCATTCGTCATTCGAGAACGTCCACTCATATCCAATTGCTCGTGCGATTGTTCGGTTCGTTAAGTATCAACGCTTTAAACGACTAAATCATCGAATAACGATACGACAGACGTACGCGTACACCGGGATTATCCCGAAGGGCGTGCTTGTTTCGAGCCCAAAATCCTGTTTGCGAATGAAAAACATCTCATTATTAATACGTGCTCGTATATCCTGTTCCGCCGTTAATCCTAGAAACGACAAGAGCAGCGATCGCCGTTGTCTATACCCGCAAACGATCGTTCGAGGCGACGCGCAGAGAATTATGTACAACAGCGCGCGAGAAAGGTTCGACTTCCTCTATTGAAAGGCCGATTAAGGGAGGATTTCCAGTCTAGGCATGCAATTTCCAAGCCTTTTTATTTTCTTTTTAATGATAGATAAGCTGCTTTGCACTGACATTTTCCTGATATATTTATTCACTTTATAAATATGAACTTTGAAGTTCCACCATTCGTTTATTTATCGAAATTTTGAATTCTCCCTGATTTGTACCATAACTATGCACTTTTTAACGAAGATACTTTTTCTTAAATGAATTTTCATACAATTTTTATTATTTTTACTTGAAAAAAATCCCAATGCAAAGCAGTCTACGGTTTTCTGTTTGCAAAATAACAAAGAAGGCCTAAAAATAAATGTTACAGGATCCTTCCTACAGAAACATTTCGACAAAAATGAGACATCGTGTTCGCAGTAGTCGAAATTAATTAACCCCTCTAATAAGCGCACACCAACGTGACGCAATTCCTTCAGCGCGCAGAACTCCAGCAATAACAATAAATCCCTCCACGCGGCCGTCGGATCAATAAATTATTGTACGATACTGTTGGAACATTTCAATATGATTTTAATAAAATGCGTGCTCGAGTGACGAATGGCCATCGAGGATACGTTTTCATCACCGCTCGTAAACATACGATTAGAGACGTTTCGCGATGATCGAGCGATTATAAGCGTCATGACGGAAAACTCCGTCGTAAAAAATGGAATTTGTCAAGAACATTTCGCGAGCAACGATTCTATAAGTGTGATACTTAACGATAAATTTAATTTGAATGGCTGGACTAACATGAAAATATTTTAATAGGCTTTCGAATAAAAAGAAAAATGATTTTACAGTTTTTGCAAGTCATCGATCGTTTATCTGATCGCATAACGGTTTATGGTTGTGCAGAATGGTGGAGCAAAGGATGGTTACGATATGAATCTTGGCCCGGCGTGGCAGAAGGGTTACACCGGGAAGGGTGTTGTCGTGTCGATCCTCGACGACGGCATACAAACGAATCATCCGGACCTGGCGTTGAATTACGATCACCAGGCCAGCTGGGATATCAACGGCAACGACAACGACCCGATGCCAAGGGACAACGGTGACAACAAGCATGGAACCCGATGCGCTGGCGAGGTAGCTGCAGTCGCTTTCAACCAATACTGCGGCGTCGGCGTCGCCTACAACGCCAGCATCGGTGGTAAGAAATTGCGATCTTTCCAACGACCGACAGACACCCTAACTGTTATAACCAATACGAAGAAAATCACATTTTTTATTAAAAATAACGAGTATAAATTACCGAAACAATTCTTTTCCGTCGCTTTATTGCATTTATTCGACAATAAGCTACTCCGTTAGGTACTGCAGTAATTTTATATTTTAATTTCTATGTTTTAAATTAGTTTCCGTGCAGTTTGCATCCTCCGAAACAAGTTTTATAGATTTCTATCAATCAGTGTTCGTATGACATATTTTACACGATTTTCATTTGCTCGAACGCTTTCGCCGCGTAAAAGAAGGGTGTAACGATAATGTATTTATTCGAATAAGTAAACATCACACTAGAATGTTTCTGTAATTACTTCGTTTAAGCACGTTGGTACCTCACAATGACATATTCATTAAGCCATGTTAATGTAATTACACGCTGGTTCAATCGCATTAATTACGGTCCATTGCAAACCATTGTGCACTGTTTTATATTTTCGTTAGCAACGCGACGCATTATAACAATACGGCCGCAGGATTTTGTAAACGCATTAAACATTTCTAACGAGGCGATGTAAAATTATTTCGTAACGACGTGTAACGTTGTTTAATTTAACTCGGTAATTTCTTAATTATAACTGCGTTACAACTAGTTAAAAAATCCGAAACTAGTTCTCGACTTGCATTCAACTGCTTGAAAGCTGCTTGAAACTCATTTGAACTTTAGAAATTCCAATAATATTCGGTTAAGCCTGAAACGAACATTGTTATCAAACGCTCTGAGGTGGATTAATCAATATTTTTTTCATATTTCAGTGCACAATTGACTAGAATGGTGGTCACTGGTGACCGGCGCTCCGAACTTGCAACGTTTCTTTTAAATATTTTTTAAATAATTCTAGGGTTATTAGGAACATTATACAATGACAAGTATACCATCTATCGAATATTTTTGATTTTACTTATCACAGATTGCTAAAATTTCAAAACACAGAGCAATTATTTTCAGCTTATAAAGCCAAGGGTGGCCGAACACTCTGTATAGTCGCATTGTTCATATTTCAACATGTTATAGGTGCATAAATATCCGCAGTCTGTTAACAAAGTACGAAGGGCCAATGATTTGGTAATTAAAGGTCCGGTCGACGAAGAAAACTGCTCGAGCCCACTAAACGCGAACAATTTTTCTTCCCTTTCCGCGGCATATTTCCGAATAAGAAACCTAATAGCTTCCCGCGCGTATTTAGCCACCGCTTTCCTACTTCGGAATTATTAATTCTCCCATTGCTTTCAACAAATTTCAATCATCGCTCTTTCGTTCCATTCGCGCCGTTTAATTGCGCGTCGACAACTTAATCTCCGTCGCGACGTTCTTCCTATCGGTTCATTTTTATTTTCAATTTTCCCTTTACCGTGACAATTATTAAAACGTCAATCATGTGCGAGCTCCGGGGAGGGGATCCTTATAAGTCGTTCCACCAGCGGACTGTTTCTCGTCGGAATATCGAGTTCCGATAATTTTACAGGCTCGTTTCCATTAAAATGCGTGTTAACGATCCGCGTACGATTTAACGAGTTCCGCCATACCTCTGGATACCGATCGCCTGTTCCAATCTCGGCTTTAAAATGTTTCTGAGCTTTCAAGACTTTGAAGATACGAATCTCGACGGTCTCGAATATCTTAAATTGCATCTGAAAAATCTTTATAGATTTGAGAGTGGTAAGAATTTTGATAGCAGTTGAATAATAAAAAATTGCAGGTTTTGGCTTTTGTGTCGTATTTACTTCGAATTTAAGATTTTGCATACTCGTTCTATAGATAAAATTATATTTTTGTGTAAAAAGTAAAGGGTCGCTAATGGGGGGCCCCTAATGGGGACTCTTGGCTTTTTGAGAACGATACGAATCTCCATAGTCTTAAAAAGTTTACACCACTTGGAAGCTGAGGTTCTCGTGAAAATCACGACGCATTTGCAACGAGAAGGAAAGCTATCTGACGCTCATACCTTCCGTGTTCTCAGGCGTGCGAATGCTCGATGGCCCGGTAAACGATGCCGTCGAAGCCAGAGCACTGGGATTGAATCCTGATCACATCGATATATATAGCGCTTCATGGGGCCCCGAGGACGATGGTAAAACTGTCGACGGACCTGGCGCTCTTGCCAGAAGGGCGTTTATTTATGGCGTCACAAGCGTAAGTTGCATAACTCACTTCAATTTTTCTATCTGGTTTCTCTGTCTCCGCAAGGATCGTGTTCGCTACAACTTCCGGCGTGTCTCGAGCAAACCAATGTATTCCATTCTTATTTAACTCATTGACTGCATACTTAATTATTTCATGGATTTACTCGAAGTAAATTTCGAACGTGAACAAGCGTGTTAAATGTGTTCTGGGATATTCCGAGTACGCGTTAAATTAAATCTCGGTCAGAGTTCCTCTAAGAACACCAATAAAAAGTAGTTTGCCAATCTAAACATTCCGATTTCGACGAGATTATATTGGGAAACTTGTTTGTAAAAGAATATAAAAATATACTTATAAGAAGCCATTCCGTTCCCGAAGAAATCTAATCTGATGGAATGAAAACACGCCTCAAAGTGCTACGCGTGTTATCAAAGTTTTCCTCTCGTATTTCTATATAAGGGGTGATTCGCAGAAATTGATCGATCGAGGTATTTCCGAAACTTAAACAAGTACAAGTGAACAGGTTACGAGAAAATATTCTATCTGAAGTCAAGGCTATTTCGAGGTCAATTTAACTATTTACGATGAACCAATTTTTATGGATCTGACAAAGTAAAAAATTATTCAAATGAATCATAAAGAAATCTACCAGATTCGTGTATAACTCAAGCCCAAACCTCTTCTATTCCTTCCGTAAACCGAGATAACCGAGAAAATAAAAAGTTGCCCAAAGTTTCGCCGTGGTTTCCCCCGCGGAGGCTCGTCTAGATCGGAAAATCCAAGTTTACGCAAAACACGCCGCGCAAACGTCTCGGGTAAAGGTAAAAGTCGATGCAAGCACGGTAGCCATTGATCGCGACCGAGCTACAAATATTTGTAAGAAACCACCCCTTAGAGCAGGACCGGTTCGTGGCACTAACGATGTTTAAATAAACGCTGCGAAGGGTCGTAAGGGGAAGGGCTCGATCTTCGTGTGGGCGTCGGGCAACGGGGGCCGTCACACGGACTCCTGCAACTGCGACGGCTACACGAACAGCATTTTCACCCTGTCCATATCGAGCGCCACGCAGGGCGGCTACAAGCCGTGGTACCTCGAGGAATGCAGCTCCACCCTTGCCTCGACTTACTCCTCGGGGACGCCGGGCAACGACAAGAGCGTCGCGACGGTGGACATGGACGCCAAGCTGCGGCCTGATCATATTTGCACAGTCGAGCATACCGGAACCTCGGCGTCGGCGCCACTGGCGGCGGGGATCGCCGCCCTGGCCCTCGAGGCGAACCCGAGCCTCACCTGGAGGGACATGCAATACCTGGTGGTCCTCACCTCGAGATCCGGGCCCCTCGAGAAGGAGCCCGGATGGATACTGAACGGGGTGAAGAGGAAGGTATCCCACAAATTCGGTTACGGGCTGATGGACGCCGGGGCCATGGTCAGCCTCGCCGAACAGTGGACCAACGTACCGCCTCAACATATCTGCAAGTCCGACGAGATCAACGAGGAGAGACGCATCGATCCGACCTACGGTTACACGCTCAGCGTCTATATGGACGTCACTGGTTGCGCAGGGTCCTTCAACGAGGTTCGGTTCTTGGAACACGTGCAGTGCAAGGTAACAATAATCCCTCGTTAATGATCGCTACTTTCTACCTCGATAAAAGTTCCCTGTATTGGACCACTCAAGAAGGTATTCGAAAGTAACCGAGAAATGATCAATTTTCATAAATTTTTCCAAGATTTAAATTTATTTTGTATTTTACTCACAAGGAGAATGCAGGACCTTCGGGTCACCGATTTCATTGAGATTTTGAGCACTGGTAGATCTTGCTACCCCATTTACAAACATATACCATTGTAGAATTGGATACTCAATATTTTTCGAGATATTTATTATTAAAAAGCTTCGATCTAACCTTATATATTTGTAAATGAGGTAGCAAGATCTACCAGCGCTCAAAATCTCAATGAAATCGGAAACCCGAAGGTTCTGTACTTTTTGTCAGCATAGAGAACTACGTGTCTATAAATAATCTTTGTACCAAATATTGATACTATTGTTTACCACGGTCAATTATTTAAATGTCTCCCGCGACAACATTTTCGACTCGTTCTCCGACGAGGAGTGAATTTACCGTCCATTACGGGTCACCGTGTATAAAAAAAAAAACTCTGTTATCGACTCGACAAAGAAGCATAAAAAGAGAAGAGAAACGTAAGTCCATAAAGGCTAAAAAGAATAATGTTATCGTACTGTCAGCCGCCGAGGTGTTGACAGACGCTTCTCCCCCCTCTCCCGAGGAACGACAAACATTTTTTAAGAAAGACGTCAAACATTTCTCGCGCAGGTTTCGTTAAGGTTCTTCCCGCGAGGAAATTTGAGATTACTGTTGACTTCGCCGATGGGCACTACATCGACTTTGCTGTTCGAGAGACCGCGGGATATTCTCAGCTCGAACTTCGACGACTGGCCCTTCCTCAGCGTGCACTTCTGGGGCGAGAAAGCTGACGGTCGATGGACGTTGCAGATCATTAACGCCGGAAATCGTCACGTCAACTCGCCAGGCAAGTCTCGACGCCCTTTTACACCGCGAAAATCTCGACTAACTGTCTAATCGTCGCTTGAGGAGGTATTCTAGTAATCGTAAGAAATCTTTGAAATCTCTAAAAATTTGTAGGCTAAAAGAAATGAAAATAGAATTCTAGACTTCAAAATCACTACACTACGGTTATCCTTGAATGTATTCATTACTGGAATATATCTAACTAAGCGATTTTCCCAAATTTTTTTCATAACTAACTGACCATCTACGGCTATAGTCTCGCTTACGATTGTTGTATATACGAATCTACAAGCCTGTAAAGTATCATTAAAATCGTTGAGGGTCGGGTCTGACATCCTCCTTGTAAGTAACGCACGAAAAGGGTTAAGTGTCCCGGATAAGTGAAATCCTATAACGAGCGTCGAAAAACATTTGGCGGTCGGGGACTTTCAAGGATATCGCTTTACATAACACTTGAGTGTAACTCGAGTGTATCTCATTATATTCCTTCCTTCGAGTACACGCTATGGTGTATGAAGCAAATACAGCGAGGTACTCGAGACACACTCGAGTGGTCCGTTAAGTGATACCCTTTCGCTGGATACAAGCGACCAAATTGTGTTTTTATCCACTGGAAAGCTGTCTGTTGAGTACAGGAGCTCGCGTAATGTATCTGGGTTAGGTTCACGCCTTTACTCTTTTGTCACGGAACTTTCTATTTCCATTCTTTTGCGGTTAACGTTTTTTTTCAAGAACAATATCATTATTTCTAGATCGGTTTTGAATTCTTCAGACCTGGGCGAAATTTATTTCAAATAGTGTTAATTGATACTTCGCGAATATTTAAATTGATCTTAGGTTCTTCGTTTGGTCAATTAATAGTGAATTGAAATACTGCTTATTTGGGGAAATGACACTTATTTCTTGATTGAAAATTCTTCTTTCCAAATAATTCTATGACTGTTCTCATAACTATGCAAGCTATAATAATACGTTCTAACAATTGAAATAACACTCTGTCGACTAAAACTAGTAATAACAATTGCAATAAATGTAATTATCAATGTTATGTTGTACACAGGCTGGAGGGTTTCGAAACACGTACCGGGTATCGATTAAACGTTCTTTTTTTTAATTTGATATTTATTTTTTCAGGGATCGGGTGTAATTCGCGTTCGCATCATCGTACAACTATGTAACAGGATAAAAATGGCGAACGAGTAGACAAAACTTGTTTTTTCTTGGCACGGATATACAAAATTAATGGAACGTATCGACGATGTTCAAAATATAATATTCTGATACTTAATGAGATTGGTTCTGTGTCGTGGTATTTACGTTTCCCAAAAAATGGCGTATCGTAGAGGATTAAAAGGTTGCTAAAAAGTTTCTCCAATCGTGAGAAGCAAAAGTAGATTCCAACGACAAATAAAACTATTAGTTATGAAATAAATTGAGTTGGTCGAGTTAGATGGTCCTGTATAGTATGTGGCCCTTCAGAAAACTATTTTACCCTGTGTAATACGAAAGGACGATAAACCGTGTACGATAAAACAAAAAATACCGAAAGGACCGGTTTGTTTATTCTTGCTTGTGACATCTGTTGTTACAGGTATCCTAAAGAAGTGGCAGCTGATCTTTTACGGAACCGCGACGAATCCCATCAGGATACGAACACGTCAATTTAACCCGGTACAAGCGCATTCTTCGTACGCCTCCGTGCAATACCCATTCACAGTAGACGATGAACTAATAGCACTGGGCCATCGCGGCGACGTCGACTTCTTTCCTTCGTCTACCTTTCAGGGCTACCAGGGCCCGTACGTTGGCGCTGGTTCCAACATCCAGGCGTCCGTGGCCACCCTGGACGGCTCATCGGCCCCCATCCTGACCAATCGACTTCCTGGCGACACGTCGTCGGCTTTCGATTCGCCATCGTCCTCGTCGCAAGTCGGCGACGACTCCCTCGACACCACTAGAAAAATTCTACACGACTGTGATCCACAGTGCGATTCTCAGGGTTGCTACGGAAACGGACCCACGCAATGCATCGCGTGCAAAAACTATCGACTCGACAAGTAAGCGATCCCTTCTTCTCTTTCAGTCCTGTGCTTAACTTTACTTGCTCAAACTTTTGAATTGTGTGTGCAAAAACCAGGGGAATCGAACGATTGGTTAGTAATAACAGTAAGTGTAGGCGATAAGAGATTTTTATCAAAAGAAAAGTATTGGCACAATCTGTGTTGTGTCAAAACTTGTTTAAAATACTGCCTTAAACTTCTACAGGGTGTTCGGCCACCCCTGGGAAAAATTTTAATGGCGGATTCTAGAGGCCAAAATAAGACGAAAATCAAGAATAGCAGTTTGTTGATGGAGGCTCCGTTAAAAAGTTATTAACAATTAAAATCAAAAATTTCAAATCGTTCTGGAAAAATTATTTTTGGTTGCAAGGGTCAATTACAATCATTTTTAGTGAAGAGTCATGTCACCGAAATCCTACTCATTTCCTAGAAAAAAATTCGAGAAGGTGTGAAATTTTTCGACAAAATTAAAAAATTTCAAATCGTTCTGGAAAAATTATTTTCGGTTGCGGGGGTCAATTACAATAATTTTTTATGAATAGACCTACCCCCGAAATCCTACCCACTTTCTAGAAAAAAATTCAGTACGGGCGGAACTTTAAACGTTAATAACTTTTTAACGAAATCTCCATCAACAAATTAGTATTCTTGATTTTCATTTTATTTTGGCCTCTAGAATCTCCCATTAAAATTTTTCCCAGGGGTGGCCAAACACCCTGTATATTATGTGTGCATATGATCAATAATGTCTACGTTTGCTTCCGAGAAATTAGACAATTTTCAGGCACCATATTGCCATTTTTATATTTCGATTTTTATCGGTGTACTTGTCACTGTATGCTGTAATGTATTTTCCAGTTATTTTGTAAATATTTCAAGCAACAAGACGCTACTTTTTGCGATCTTCTAGCGACTATTATTTCGTTCCATAGATTGCAGAAAATGGACTTATACCCCTTTCAAAATAAACGATTATGTAATTCCATTTACTAAATACCAATTGCTTTAGACGAACGAATATTTCAAGATTTAAATTATAAGTTGTCTATAAATTTTTTCCTTCGCACATGGACTTACATCACTTTGAAAATAAACGTTGTGCAAAGGGGGAAAAAGATGTGTTTGAGTTTATAATTATTCACAGCACAGTAAGTATTTATACCATATTGGTTCGAGCACAAATTCGTATTTTTGCGAACTTTTAACTCGAAACATCCCCATTATACCGTGTAAATATTTAAATATTTAGTTTTAACGTACATTTAACGGTAATGGTACTTTACCTGTAGCAGCCTCCACTAAATGCTTCCATTTTTTTACAGAGTTTTAAATGCTGAATACAGTACTTTTTTTTAAATAAAGATGTCATTTTAAATTCCCCCCAAAAAAAGCACTGCTAAACCTTGAAAACTTACTACCGTCGCTGTTGCGATTTATTTCGTTTCACGATACATTGCACCATATTCATCGCGTGTCGCAACCATTTACCGCAGACCGTTATTTAGAGTGATACTTTTATATAAAAATACAACAAAGGCTTTAATACCGTTTTTCCTGCTAGACAAAAAAACTGCCTCAGAACGATTTTTTTTACATTTAACAAAATATCAAACGGTAAAAATAAAGATTGGAGTCAGAGGTGGGCAAATTTTGCTCTCGAATAACGATCTCAAAAATTCGTATTTGTTATTCGCGAATAAAGTTTCCCTAACTCTGTAGTGGAAAGTAGTTTTTATTTACGAAACTGCACTTACAGTACTTGCGTGAGTCGATGTCCTCCAAGAAGCTTCCCGAATCAAGGTGGAGTCTGCTGGCCCTGCCATGAGTCCTGCGAAATTTGCGCAGGAGCTGGCCAGGATTCTTGTCTGTCCTGCGCGCCCGCTCATCTTCGCGTCACCGATTTAGCAGTATGTCTGCAACAATGTCCAGAAGGATATTACGAGAGTAAGTGAAACGAGTTAATTTAATAATCAGAACATATTCGATTATTCTATCTGTTGCACCATCGATTAAACACTGCCTTCTACGATTACAAACAGAAGATTTTCTATTCTACTAACAATCCAATGTACGATTATTTTCACAAAAACGTAGTCATGGTGGGTGTTAAATTGCTTTCGTAGCATCCGAACGAAACGAACACAACGTAGACAGTGGAAGTGTCGATCCCGACGATCGATCGCTTCGATTCGAAGGGGTCAAAGATTAGACGAGACGCTTTCGTGTTTTCAGACACGGAGAACAGCACGTGCGTGCCTTGCGAGGCGAATTGCGCCAGTTGCCAAGATAGGCCGGACAAATGCACCAGTTGCGAGCACCATCTAGTTATGTTCAAGAACAAGTGTTACGCGGCCTGTCCCCTCGACACGTACGAAACACAGGACTATAGCTGCGCAACGTGTCATTCCACGTGCGAGACTTGCAACGGCACCGCCGAGAACCAATGCATCACCTGTAAACCAGGACTGTGCGCCCTGAACGGTACGTGAACACGAAAAAATAACGCTACGAGACCAATTTACCAAATTGTTACGATTATTCAGAAACATGCCGTTTTCCAGCTGGACGAAAGTAAAAGTAAAGTAATAAAATTCAGATTCGGGATCAAAGTGGACCCAGAGACGGGGGTCAACAGTGGATTAGTGCATAATAATTGCTTTTTCTAACCGATAGGAACGTGTCTGACGGCTTGTCCAGCCGGATACAGCGCGGACAGAAGACGACGAGAATGCATGCCGTGTCCCCCGGGATGCGCGACTTGCACGACATCGATTTGCACGAGCTGCATCGACGGTTGGAATTTGAACGAAGAGGGATTGTGCGCCCCGGAGCACCGCGATCGGTGCGAAACCTCACAATATTACGATAACGAACTGTGCAAACCGTGCCATACGTCGTGCAGAACTTGCGCGGGTCCTACGGAGGACTATTGCATCTCCTGTCAAAATTCCCTGCTACTACAGGGGAAACGTTGCGTCTACCAGTGCGACGACGGTTATTATTCCACGGCGCAGCCGACGAGACCCGTTTGCGTGCCTTGTTTGCATACTTGCAAGACTTGCGTGTCCCGATTGAACTGCACCGCCTGCCAGGACGGATTGCAGTTGCAGAGCGGAGAATGCAGGTCATCTTGCGCTCGAGGGTGAGTGTTTTTCTTTTACTCGAAACGTAGCATATAACAGGAATGTATCAAAATTGAACATTTTAACCCTTAAGTGGATTATTGAGGCCCTCCACAAGTTTAAACTAATATTGTATAATATAATTTTAGAGGGAAGTTGATTTTCATTTACTACTTTGGTAAAACTCAACATTAAGTAAAATAATTCAGTCGAGATTGAGAATCTACTTGAGGATTAAAGTGGTTTTATAGTTACAACTAGATGTTTATGTAGGTACAGTATGCACTCAATATGCAAAAATATAAGAAAGACTTAATGTAAGATACGAATTATTACATTTAGGGTGAAAACCCTCTACGAAGCTCACATTTCATTAATAAAACTATAAATTTGCATAAATATCCGCAGTCTGGTTACGACAGTGTATTTGTTGTATCAGAAAATGTTTTCGACAGTAGTGAGAAATGTGAAAGGCTAATCGAGAGAAATAATTCTTTGTTCGAGCAGGTATTATAGCGATAGGGGTCAATGTGCCAAATGTTACTTGTCGTGTAACACGTGTTCCGGGCCTAGAAGGGATCAGTGCGTAACGTGTCCTCGAGGTTGGCAACTGGCAGCGGGAGAGTGTCACCCGGAGTGTCCCGAGGGATTCTTCAAGTCCAACTTCGGATGCCAAAAGTGTCACCACTACTGTCGCACGTGCAAAGGTAAAGATCGTCATATATTCCACGTGTAACTCTTTTAGTAATACGAAATTTCTACGAAAACACTAGTCTCTCCGATAGAAAAAGTAAAATATTTGTAATAATCGAACGCGTTACAGGCGAGGGGCCATTGGAATGCACTTCCTGTCCACCACACTCGATGCTAGAGGGTGGATTGTGTATGGAGTGTCTGGGTGCACAGTATTACGACTCTTTGACGCAACTTTGCAAGAATTGCCACACCGATTGTCGAAGGTGCACCGGGCCTGGTAAATTCAGTTGCGCGGCCTGTTCGCCGCCGTTGCACCTGGACAAACTCAACAATCAGTGCGTGCCTTGTTGCACGGGCAACGAGAAGGGTCCGCAAGCGGAAGAATGCTGTCTATGCGACCCGGAAAGTGGTAAGATAATACACCATAACTTCACAATGATTACATAGAGTTCGAAGGTTGAAGAATTCAAATGTAAATACAATTGCAAAGTTTCTATGAGCGTTTCTGTTTTTTCTTCTTTTTTTTTTTGACAATTTTAGGTGGCTGCAGGAACAGCTCACCGGCTGGTAAAAGAAGAGTACCTGGAACAGAGTTTGCCTCGGCCGACACTGCCATTTCGGAAGTGTACGCGAATTACGAAGGAGTGACCGACAAAAATGATTCAGCGTCGCTGGCCATAACGGCGACTACGACCATAGCCGTCGCCATTTGTCTGGTGTCGGTAGCTCTGTTTGCAACAATATTCATCGCGCTTCAGGTACGATACGGCGCGAAACTGTGAAATTAGGATGTTAACCCCTTCTTGTACAATGACGAGCCTGACTACCGCGTTAATTAAACGAAACAATAATTGTATTTATAGGCCATGTCGAGAAGAAGGGAGGCGAACAAGGGTTACACGCAGTTGGCTATGGGGGTGGAACCTCCGGACGACGTTGACGCGGACGACACAACGGAGCTGATGACCTAGACCCATTAAATCGAGCCAACCAATGACAGGACCTATCGTCGAAAAGTTTGACGAAGGTCGACCCCGAGTCTCGATCACGATAGATCATGTGTTTGCGTGGTATTAGAAACGTGTGGCGGTTAGAGCCGAGAACAGCTGCGCTCCGTTCAGATCCAGAGTGGTTCGAGATCAAAGGAACAACAAAAAAAAAAAGAAAAAAAACATACTCACACACGATAAAAAGAAGACAAAAAGAAAAACGGAAAAAAAAGATAGAGAAAAATATAAGTACACGATTGGAGGAAGAGAAGGAATCCGGGGGAAGAAACGGGAGTGGTGAAGAGAAATGACTGGAGATTAAAACGGAAAGGGGACAATGGAACAAGAAAATTCGTTCAAAACGTGATAGTAAAGACTTTATTTTTATTTTTTTTTTTTTTTTGTTTTTTGGGCGCACTGTACGGGAGAGAAGCGTGACTGTTGTTCACTTTATTGATAGTGCGGTTGCGTGTGCGCGTCGTGTGAATGGCGGTGAACGAGGTGTTTAGGTATACTTTTTATTAACGATTAGGCGCGTCGCTGATTCTTTCGAGTGCGTATGCACTAGTGTGTAATAACTTTAATGGGAAGTTAACAAGAACAAAAAGGGTGACGGACATTATAAAGTGCCTGATTTATAACGCCCTTTGACACCGCTCTTCCGTCTGCCCTTTTTCTCGCCCCCCCCCCCTACCCCCCGACGCCAACGTTCCCTTCAACCAGGAGGCGTTGCTATCGAGTATCGATATCCTAACGATACCTAACGATACATCGATAATATCGTTGATAACAATTTCTTTCTTTACGGCCTCGTTTTCGAGAAAACGAAATTTAGAAATTCAGACAGATCGCACTATGATAACATTTAATTAGCTCATTCCTGTGTTTAGGATCGTGCAATTATCAATGTCGTACTCGACAA
The DNA here is from genome assembly GCF_051014445.1 of Colletes latitarsis. Lineage (NCBI taxonomy): Eukaryota > Metazoa > Arthropoda > Insecta > Hymenoptera > Colletidae > Colletes > Colletes latitarsis. The sequence goes on along the minus strand of NC_135135.1, from coordinate 17,569,659 downwards.
AAGACAAAAAGCCATTAAAAGCTTCAATATTTACATTCAAATATCTTCCGAACCGATTATTTTTCACTGTGTATTAAATGGTGTATTAAAAAATATATGATTCCATTTAAAAGGACGTTAATGACCCTCGAAACCGTTTAATTTTAGTCCCAAAAATGTTCCAATCTCATCCACAGTTTCGAAGATATTTGAAACGGTCGTTTCCAGCACCTACTCGACCCCTGATCATTGTCAATAAAAAAAAAAACTCGAAGGTCGAAATCGACTGCTCGATCGGTGATTCGAGAAATTTTTACTCGTAACGTGTATCGTCGAATTTTGTAGTCGCCTCGACGTGTTGATTTGAATTATGGACCAGTTGAATTGTAACAACAAGTGCATATTATAATAAAGTGTCATTGTAAAATATTTACGCGAACAACACGGCGATTATGAATTCGCGACGACGGCGGGCGAAAACGTAAAAGGAAGGGGGGCAGACGAAAGAAGTAAATAGGAAGCTTAACGACGAAAGAGAGAATGAAAGCGATAGAAAATAGAAGCGAACCGAGAATTTCTATTCTCCGCGAGAAGGTTTGTACAGCTTCGTTTTCGTGCAACGAAACGACATCCCCCCACAACCCCTACCCACCCCACCCCACCCGTGAGATACGAAAACCAACAATGATTTCCAGATAATCCGGCGCGTGTTATCAGTCATTCCGTCATTTTCAACCAGTCGACAGCCAACTGCATTTTTTTTTTTTTCTAACTATTTGTTGTTATTGCTACATCGTCTATGTATTTTTTTGTTTTGTTTAGTGACATAGGGTATTTTTCCGCGTTGATCCTTCGCTTCGTTCGTATTGTTTGTTGTAGAAATGAAAAAAAAAAAACCAAACGTTGGCGTTTACATAAGCAATTGGACCGTTGAATAAAACGAAGAAACATATAACGCGAAAAAAAAACAGAACACACGAAAACAGTCCTCGGTAAATCGGTACCTTTAAGAGCTACTGTCCGCGCCTACCGTGTGAATATTGAATTTCTCCTCGTGATTTGATATAAAGCTATTATTGTACTTTTATGATGAACGCGATTATAAATATATACATATACATATACATATATATATATCTATATATACACATACTCAGGCGTTTAAATATATTCTGAGTTCGTGTTCCCATTGAAATATTATTATTAAATTGTATAACATTTCTATTCCCACAAATTAAGTCTCTCTTGCGAAAACTATCTTCTTACAGAGCCGTTCTAATCATCCTACTACGACGATCGCCGTTTAAGGTAAGTAATTAACCAGCTTCCAGCAATTACTTAAAAGGGAATTCTCGCGTAACAGATCCAAAAGTATCCGATACTTATGAATTTTTTTTGTTCAAGCTATTATCGATATTCGATTGTACTCTTTGAAATTTTTCAATCGGTGAGTTCTTATCTAGGATTTTGGTGATCGTTTAAAAAAAAAAGAATGGAAAAGATACCATTTCTAACGAATACGCAGTAATGCTTACACACACGAAGTAAACAAATATTATAAACGATACGAACACGCGACAGTTCGTTACGCGCGGAGATTTATCTGGACTTTGAGTCGTGGATACGAAATCTCGGTCCACCGTGAAATCTCCTATTCATTCGACGTTCGCGAATTAATTTTCTGCTAGCTCGCGAAACACGTAATTTTTCAAGTGTGTCGTATGCTAACGGAATTGAAATATGATAAAAATCGTGATTTATCGAATCTTACCGAAGGGAGGACGCAGCCCTTCTTTGCGTTTTCCAATGCATGAAGAAGCTGTTGAAACGAGTGAAAAATCGAGGATTATACTGCTAGCAAAGCCATGATTTATCGTGCGCCGTCATGGGTTCACCGTCTGCTAGATTTTACCAGTATTTCGTCATCGCACGGAAAGTATCTTCGTGCATTAATCATTATCCTATCTTCGCTCAGAACAAAACGTCGAATTTGGCGGTTCGAAGAGTATTCCAATCTAGGATATTACTTCGCAAAATTAACAAAGTTAATCAAACAATTTCTATCTTTTAAAATTTTCCATTTTAAAGTCTTTCGCTGTTTTGATAAAGATTATGGTCCTTTCGTATAATCGAGGAACGAAACATCCAGAAAAATAGAGAAATCGCGAACAGTTATGTAAGAACGATCGTCTGAACCCAACGATACTCTATTCACTATGTTATTCGGGCAATAAAAAGCCTCTTGGTGCTTCGATAATCTTGACTTTTATTCTTCGAGTCTTTGGTGCTTGTTTATTTCTAGATAATACGTTTTAACACTGAAAAACGACACAATGACGGAACAAATAGTGATAAAGTTACTCGAAACGCGGTCGTGATACAGGCTATGACGATATACTGATCGAGATAACGGAATAACCGATAAATTTGGTAAACGATAATTCGCGCGGCCCTACTTTTATCAGTCTGGATGTCGTAACGTAAGCGGATATCGTAAATTCGCGAAGGTAAATCTCCCTTCAGCATGTGCAGCGGTTTTATCACGTTATCTCTGTAATTATAACATGCGCGATAATTCTCTGTCGTTCTTTTACAATTTTTGAAGGATCAAAGAGAAAAGAAATTAGTTTGAACCAAAGAATGTCGATCTACAAAATTCTGAATTACTTTTCCGTAACTTAATGTTCTAAATTCGAATAATGAAACAATTATTTGGCGGTTAATACGGATGAAAAATGCTCATAGATAATATAAAAGTAAAATTATTATGTATTTATAATGTAGTGATATAAATGAAATTTGACGGTTGAAACAGATGAAAAATGTTCACGGATAATATAAAAGACAAATTATTATAAATGTGTCTATTATGTATTTATAATGTAGTGATACAAAAAGAAGAATCTTTCTAAGTATAACAGAAATAAAGTTACCATGTTTCAATCTAAATAATATGAAATTAAAAGTCAATGTTTATGCATTTATGGGAAATTTTAATTTTCGAATAACTACAGAATCTAAAGAAAAAATACAGATATATTTAAAGATACGAATTATTATATTTAGGGTTTGAGATAAGCCTCTACGAAGCTCCCATTTCATTAATTCTATTAATAAAAATCTGAATTTGCATAAAGATCCGCAGTCCAATTGTAAGTCCAAATCCATAGAACCAAAGTCATACGTACCATCGATATTCGCGAAGCACTTCCTACACGTTCTAAAATTTTATCCTTCGTTTCCTCCTAATATTCGATTATGCGGTATAAAACGTAGAACCCGATAAGACGAGCTCGCGTAAAAGGAAAATCGTGCGCTTTATTAGGGCAGTATCGGACGGAAACGACTCGAAAGAGCACCCCGGAATTTGCAGCGAGCAAAAACGGGGACGGGGAAGGAAGCGAATGCGATCAAATCGAAAACAACTTTAGGAGATACGAAATAAGCACGGGGGGCAATAAAAGCGGCGAGCATTCAAGCTCTCGTGCACGTTGCAGAAGTTAGCGGTAAAAGGTTGCAGAGTATTATTGGTCGCATGTACGATAATGCAGCCGTTTAAATTCTTTCACCGAAAGTACGACTTCCGGAATGCTCGTTCTTACCGAATGAACTCGGAATTCATGTATATTTTTTTAGAATTGCATTTCAATTGCAAGAATTTTGCGCAGATCGAAGACACAGAACACGTTTTAAGATTCCATCCTTAGAACGGATTAAGATTGCGGTTTCCAAAACTCTTAGGAAAAAAGAATGTACGCCACTGAAAGTATTATGTCGACCGTAGATTCACTTGAAAATCTGTGGCTAATAATACCGTAACCAACCTATACAGAGTGTTCGGCCACCCCTGGGAAAAATTTTAATGGGAGATTCTAGAGCTCAAAATAAGACGAAAATCAAGAATACCAATTTGTTAATGGAGGCTTCGTTAAAAAGATATTAACAATTAAATTCAAAAATTTCAAATCGTTCTGGAAAAATTATTTTCGGTTGCGGGGGTTAATTACAATCATTTTTGGTGAATACACATAATTCCGAAATCCTACCCAGTTTCGAGAAAAAAATTCGAGTAAGTCCTGAAAGTTTTGGGTGAAAAAAAGACTTTCGAATCGTCTTGGAAAAATTATTTTTAGTTGCAGGGGTCAATTGCAAGCATTTTTGGTCAACAGACATACCCCCGAAATCCTAATCAGTTTCGAGAAAAAAATTCCTTACCGAAAATCTAGTTTCAGACCAGAAATCGTTCCCCGAATTTTCATGCGAATCTTTAAAACGTCATAACTTCTGAACGGATTGGACGATTTTAATGTTTAAAAAAGCAAACTACGCGTATTTTGGCGGAGAATATGTACAAATCGCAAAAATATTCGAAAAGTTGGTCCTTGATCCCGCAAAATGAGAAAAACCCCATAAAAATGGTCAAATTTTCAAACAGCCATAACTCCTACAATTGTGAATATATTTCAATGGAACTTTTTTCTGAAGTAGAGCTCATGGGTACCTACAAAAAAGTATTAGACAACTTTTCTGTAGAGCGTCAAACAAAATTACTAAAAATGAAAAAGCAATTTTTAAGAAAAATCGACAGGGGGTAGGTGCTTTTTTCGACGAAAAAAAAAATTTTTAATTAATTCTAAAAAATTATTTTCGGTTGCAGGGGCCAATTACAATCATTTTTGGTGAATAGACATACCCCCGAAATCCTACCCGCTTTCTAGAAAAAAATTCGAGAAGGTGTGAAATTTTTGACGGAAAAAAAAAAAATGTCAAATCGTTTTGGAAAAATTATTTTCGGTTACGGGAGTCAATTACAATCATTTTTGGTCAAGAGACATACCCCCGAAATCTTGCGCATTTTCGAGAAAAAAATTCAGTACGGTCGGAACTTTAAACGTTAATAACTGTTTAACGAAGCCTTCATCAACAAATTTTAATTCTTGATTTTCGTCTTATTTTGGCCTCTAGAATCTCCCATTAAAATTTTTCCCAGGGGTGGCCGAACACCCTGTATACGTACATATTCATTTGTTATATTTAATTTTCGTACGCCTATTACATATTACGTATTACGTTTTAATATTTCATTCTTGGAACAAATTAAAATTGTGGTTTTCAAACTTTTGGGAAAGAAGAATGTACGCTACTGAAAGTATTATGTCGACCGTAGATTCACTTGAAAATCTGTGGCTAATAATACCGTAACCAACCTATATATGTATATATTCATTCGTTATATTTAATTTTCGTACGCCTATTACGTATTACATATTACGTTTTAAGATTCCATTCCTGGAACAGATTAAGATTATGGTTTTCAAAACTCTTAGGAAAGAAGAATGTACGCCACTGAAAGTATTGTGACGACCGTAGATTCACTTGAAAATCTGTGGCTAATAATACCGTAATCACTCTATATACGCATATATACATTAGTTATATTTAATTTTCGTTCGCCTACTAATTTATTACTAAAATTCCTATTACGTTTTAATGAAAATAATACTCATGAACGTTGTTACATGTACTTTATCGAACACCAAAAGAAATACATACGTATCGACTGCCGAAACAAGCTAAGTGACATAAACAGACGCAGATAAGAACTCGAACTACGAGCAGAACTTTATTTACTTTATTCACTTACCATTACGTGCTCACGTTCAACGCAAGAATGAATTACCATCTCTCAACAAGGACAGCTTAGTACGGTCACCTATCCAGAGCCTCGTGTTCATCACAAAAACAACCTCAACCGGCGGTTCTTGCGAAACAAAGCGTGGATCCTGCCATGGAATCGTTAACAAGCCAACCTCACACAGAAAGTCGAATCACTTTGTAAATACTTGTACACACTATACGCAAAATCGACGTTTTAATGGCAGAAGAAACTTACGACCACGCTAATTCGTAACAACTGCAGTACACCGATTTGTTTTTTGAGAGTCCGTGGCGACACCACAGCCGCCTTCTTTATGAACTGCATCAGGGCGACATCTAACCGATGCATATGAAACAAAAAACAATATATAGATAGGAACAAAAAGAAAGAAAGTACACATGTTGTTAAAGTTTGTTATTTCGTGGTATATTTGTATAACAAAACATAGTTTTATATAATTCTTGTATTATTTTAAGTGTACAGTAAGAGAATAGTGTACAAAGATTTACAAACTACGTTTTAGTCATGACACCAACCTGTTGATCGTGGAGATCAAGTATTGTTAGTTGTCGTGGTAGTGTTGTGTTTGTGATTCAGCAAAGCATACTGCTCGTAGCTTTTAACTTGTAAAATTTCACTAATAATATTACTAAAAGCGTTGCTATGATTCGCCATCTAACGTTGTAACATGTTTATTGCCAGACAAATACCTGTAAAATTTTCTACGAGGCTAAAATTTTATTTTTAGACAATTAAAAACTACGTAATCTAAAATTTGTTATAATATCTATCTCTATGACCTTATCAAAATTTATACATCCTATCCAGATTTACTTTCTTTAACATTTCACTTGAGAATTAATACTTTCAACAAAATTAAGCAAATTTTATTAGCGAATAATGAATATAAATTTTAAGTCGATATGTATTTATCTTATAGAATTACTATTTACGTACAATAATTACAGTTCTGTAATGAAAAAGTCAATAAGAGAAAATATATAAAAAGATCGAATAGAATAATACAAAAAAAAATAACAAATCTAGTTATGACGCACTCTTAAACAAGTAGTGGATCAGTGAATTGTTGTTGCAAATGACGTTTGGTTTACATAAGTTTAGATCTCATTTTTGCTGTGGTTTGTAGAAATTTTTACGAAGTGAAAGGATATACGTTTGACGTGTCATAATGCTTCCATCAAGTGATTTATAGCATCAGTAACTGTTTCATTGTGGGTGACATAAATAACAAAAGAAGAATACATACAGTTCTACTTGTAATTTGGTACGTAATTTTTGCATTATTATACAAACGACTTATAAATTCTTAGATATGTTCATAAATACCAACTATATTACAGCAGTTACGTTGATTACGCGTGTGTTTATAATCTATAAACGAATGAAATTTGTTATAATCATTCCAGTCTAGCTTTACGTTTCTAAAAATGTCATTTTTGACACGTTAAGTACCGCAATTGATACCGGTATCACTTAATCTTTCTGTTTAGGCCGTGTCGGTCACTGGTGACACACGAAGCATAAAATATTTACTGTTAATAAACTCTAATAGTCGTAAATTACTAAGTAACATTAATATCATTAAGAATACTATAAAAAGTTAAAAATTAAACTGTCAAATGTTTTTAATCCTTACATAATTTGAACAAATGTTAAGAATAATCGTAAACTCTTCAAGGGCGTTCGACGTGTATGAAAACGTATGAAAAATTCACAGGACACTTAACATTAATTTTATTGTGTTGTATCCGTATATGTAATTGCTTTTTATTGGACTTACCTGCGACCCGAGACATAACTGTTTTAAAATTAGCAAAAACCTAACCTAACTTGATGTAAACCTTTGAGAATATTACACATTTCAACCAGAATTATTTATTTGGCACTATGTGTGTTATTATATGAAATTCGAAATTAATATTTTCGTCGTTATTCTGACTGTGGGATTAAAAGTTTATTCACTATTGGAATAAATAATTTTTCAATCGGATATTGAAAAAGTTCTGTTGAACCCAATTCCATTATATTACATTGATGAAGCTTTGCATAAGAAACCAATAATTTATATCATCAAAGACAAAAAAGTACCAGATATTATTCTCTGTCTTCTATGAAGAATACATTTGCATCTTATATTAGCAGCATATTTATGAACAAGCTCATTCTATTGAAAGATACTTCCTTCGTATATTATTTTGCTTCATTCTTTGAAACAGAAACATATTACATGAATTTGGACATTATAGAACAGAGTGCCATTTGAATTATTTGCTTATATTTTAGGATTAACAGAAATATTATAGAATGCATCTAAATGATATTTGTCAAACTTTGGATCCTTCAAAACAATATGTTTCCAATATAAAATTTCTCCTATTAATACTACGAAAGCTAACATATAACCTGTCGCGATAGCAATGAAAGCACCTTGAAGTTTGTGAAGGTTAACCAATGCTTTTTCAGATTTGGTTTCTTGTCGTATCTCAGTTATTTTCGACCATTCCATAACATCGCTTAACCATTTCTCGACCAAACCAGTTTCTATTGCATGCCTTACCTGGATCCATTTTATATAAAAAAAAACATTGGCGTTAAATAATCTTCTCATTTTTCAATTTTATGATAATTGTTAATAAAAATAAAATGTACCAAAGCATCGACGCGTGGCTTTAACGGTGAATTCTTTTCCATGCCAATAGCTATGGGCATTTTAATAGCACATTCTTCCATGATGTGTAGATTATGTTTCAACCATAAATTCTCTGTAGTTTTATTTTCCTTTTCTTGTTCCTTGATTATTTGCCTTTTCACGCGAGCATGCCGAAGCAAATAAGAATTCTCGTAGTAACAGAAAGATCCATTTACAACTTTCTCGATAGCTTCTTCTTCGTTTTTGACGAATTGAAACTTACCGCCAATTTCTTGACTATTGAGATCCGACGATATTAGGAAAAAATCTTTACTGTCTTCGTTCCATCCTCCAACCCCGATCGAACTCTTCGCAAGTTGAGCCAATGTATCGATGGTAACTCTATATGTAAGTTATAATCGATTTCAATAGTCCAATAGACCACTGGTTGTTTCAAAAGCAAAATGTAAAGACTCACGTTCACATTCTTTCTCGAATCCCCGAATATGTTAAAAATTAATTTTTACCTGGTTACTGGATTTGCAAGGGCGGCAGTCATGCTAGCGCGATAGGCAACTGCAACCAGAATACTATAAATCCACCACCACGCAATAAATACTCGTACGGCCCAAGGGTTTGGCAACTTGGGTAAAGAAACTTGAAACAGCATGCTATAAGTATATAATATACTATTTTGTATTTCTGTAAACAAATACAGTCCCTTAATGTTCTTCTTCGTCGATTTAGTCTGAGTGCACATTTTATTGTTGTAAAAAATTATATGTTTCTTATAGGACAGTGATAAGAAGTAAAACGCAACGCTTCCAAAAAGTAAAGTGAAGATAATCGCGATCCAAGTGTATAATCTGAAAAGGAAAATAAATATATTTTTGTTACGTTTCATGTATAGCGCTGTACAAACATTTACAATTATAGAAACAATTGATTTCTGTTTACTCGCGTACTTGAATGGAAGTATTAGAAGTTTCCACGAATTTTCAGTCAGTGATTCTGGCGTTAGAAAAGTAAGGCATTCCGTGTTGTACGGTATAGTTAAATCAAAATAATTCAAATGACGCAACGTATAATGCAAATCGCCCAAATAAAATGCAGCTCTTCCTTCTACGGCCTCGCTTATGAGACCCGTGTACGTTTGATTGTCACTCTTGACACCCCATTTCTCGGAAGTTATGTTCGGTGGCATATAGTACTTTGGTTTGAAGTTCATTGCCTTCGATATGATCTGTATCAACTAAAATTAACTATTACCGACACGAAACGTGAAACGATAAATGCTTCGTACAGTACATACTTCGAATTCTATTCCTAGAGCTTCTGTTCTTTCGCTCGGTCGCTTATCATAATAAGCTCTTGATTTCACCGTCACTGCCGGGATGTGTTCGAAAACAGCGATTCTAAAATTGAAATAAAAGCATTAACAATATCTTGAAATTGCAATTAATTTTTTTTACGCTAACCGTAAGCTCTTCTTTTGTAGATTCGTTGTTTTCTCTATGAAATGATTGATATCGTGGCGCAATTTTCCTCGATACCAAGTGTCTATGTATTTAGTTGCAGTAAATATCTTTCTGATAGCTGGAAAATAGACAGTGTTGAGGTCGATTTTTTCATTGTATACTTTTCCCCCGGAACGATGCTTGTACGTATCGTATTGACGCACGAAAACTACGTTGATTATTCTATTCCATATGTGGTGCAAATTTGGTTGAAACAGACGGTAATCGTATAAGAGTAGGAACAACCCTCGAGTGTTGATCAGACGTTCGCTGAAAACGAGAAACGATGATAGAATTCTTTGTTTGTTAGCATAAGTTGGTGTAGTCGTATTTTAATTACACTTCAGTTTAATAATTAAGCTCAATGTTCTCCACATATTAAAACAAAAGAAAGATAAATACGAATTTAGAACAATTGCACAACAATTCTAAAAAGAGTTACCAAATAACTCATTCTGTTAACTAAATACTGTATATTAATAAATATTAATACTGTTTATACACCTTTCTGTATATAGCAAAAATTCAGATGTCAAGAAACCATTGGCAATCAGTATAACGTACGCATTGCAACCGATCATTTTGCTGTCGATTAAAATTTTTTTAATTCGTTTTCTCGGTCTGGAAAATTGCTCGTTGTCGCGTAGTATTATCTATAAATAAACACATGTATAGAAAGAATTTGCATAACATTTGCATTAGTCTTACCTCGTATTTGGATAAAAATAAGGAACCCTGGACGTGGGCAATGTCCACAAGCGTTCGATAAGTAGAATCGGTAACAAAAACAATGCAACTACTTTTCCCCATGATTTCTTCTATTATCTTTTCGATGACGGATTTCAAGTTTTCGTCGCTTCTCTCGCATTGATGCTCTCTATGGAATCCACTGTATAATAAAAATTCCAGTTAATTAAACGTTTTTTGTTACGACTTTAAGACAGATTTTATAGTTGATAATACCTTATCCCAAACACGAAGGTGATTTGAAGAAACAGAACAACAAGGATCATTGTTCAGACTCGAATAAAACTTTTCAGGCAACGTACTCCAATATGTATCGACTCGATGACCTTTTTAATTTGTTCTATCGATTGAGTAAATGGAATTATTGAAGAATCTCGTTTCCAGGCAAATTAAGTCGCATAAACGATGCAATCAATAATACAATAGAATTTAATGGTATCGTTCGTGTAAGTTTCGAGGAGGTCATGGGTCGTATTCATTCTTATTTCAAATTGTAAAACGACCTTACGACCCGTTGAATACTTTATCGTGTAACTTAATATAGTTTCATTTTGCACGGATTATCAAAATAAATAAGGAGTCAAGAATAAATTATAGATGAGTCTCTCTTAACCGAGGTGCTAATTGGTAGGCGAAATTGAAAAATATTTAGGTATACGAATAAGCAAATCTACTATCAAATGAGTACTTAGACACAATGATTACCATGGATTTATGGAACAAGATGAGGAAACTGAATGAAAAGGATTCGTTACAGAATTGCTGGTAAAACTCTGATGATACATCGTTTTCTTCAAATTAATCGACTATTAATGAAGTGACGAGTTCGTTAAGTCGCGTCCATTACCAGTTTATGTATTATGCATACGTAAACGAACTTTCGACGCAATCTAAACAGACTGATACTCATAGTATTCAGTATACTTTCGAATAAGCTACAACTTCGTAACGGTTAAAAAAAGTTTTTTACGATAAGAAAAAAATCGTTCTTAGAAAGAAATAAATAATATTCCATATAAATCTTTCTTTTGGCAGTAGATTCGTTTATTTTTATACCTAAATATTTTTAAAATCTGCCAATTTTGGTACACCGTTCGTTTCGTGCATTCAACTTTTTGTCCGATATTATTTTTAATTTGTTTGATACACGATTGTATTTTTTTTAACTTTTAATTGTACATTGAATCGTACTCTTGCTTCTGCCAACAATTTTTGAAATTTCACTACAACTTTCCCCATTGTTACAATAATGAATAACTAACTCGCGTTCCGCTGTAACTATTTGGCTTTATTTTTTATTTTCATGGAAAAAGTGAAGCCATAAAAAAAATAGACATTACCATATCACTTAATTTTTCTTTCTATTGTTTTTTTCCGTATCTCTTATCGAATTCGCGATACAATCGGTCGAAAGTTCGCGACGAGTCTCGTCAATCAGAACATTAATATCTGCGTTAATTTTACGTTAGCTTTAATGTGTAGGTATTCCGAAACATAAACTCGATGACGATGAAATCTCTAATCGCTGACTTTCCGAAGGGTCGGTTGGATTCTTACAGAAAACGTGCAACGTTCGACTGGAAATTATTAAAACTCAATTTAGAAGGAGAGGAGTTTGTGAACTATCAGGTATGTCGTAAACGATTCCGTCATAATCGTAGATAATCTTCGGTATCAATCCGGTATAATTTCAGAATACTCTGTGGGATTTTATTAAAAAATCACCGATATTTCAAAGACGCGTTTGTCATACGTTGGACGAGGAACGAAAACTTTGCAATGCTCGAATCAGGGCGCTGAGAGATAACAATATTACAGTAAATAGTTATTAGCATCATTATTACTGATAAAGGAAGTATTAAGGTACCGATTGTATGCAAGTTTTTTTACAGAATCCAATCACCCATACGCACTGGTTCAATATTCTCTTCCAGTATGACGCCTCGATACCGATTAAAGTAGGTATAATGCAAGGCTTGGTGCCAACCACATTTATCGCTTTAGGTTCAAAGGATCAGTATGACATTGCAGAGAAGATTGAAGATGGAAAGGTAAGCACTCAGGGAAGTGAATTTGTTAATCGCGTTTGCCATTTTTCGACTGAAGAATCCTGAAGTAATTTCGTCTACTTTATAACGCCTAACACTGTTTCCTTTAGTACATGTGCTGTTTCGCGTTAACGGAGATATCCCATGGAACAAACGCAAAAGGCATAAAAACCACGGCAACGTACGATCCGAATTCGAAAAGCTTCATTTTGCACTCCCCTGACTTCGAAGCTGCAAAATGTTGGGCCGGTGGTTTAGGTGAATAGAATGAAAATACTTTATAGTGCGCGAAGTAACGTTTTCGGACGAACGAGCAAAGTAAGTTTGGTATCTTTAGGAAAAACTGCGACGCACTCTATCATCTTTGCACAATTGATCACGCCGGATAGTAGAAATCATGGCCTTCACACCTTTATCGTGCCTATCCGTAATCCAGAGACCCATATTCCTCTGCCGGGCGTTACTGTCGGCGATATGGGTGAAAAAATTGCGATGAACGGCGTGGACAATGGATTCATAATGTTCAATAACTACCATATCCCTCGTAAATGTTTGTTGAATCGAACGGCAAAAGTCACGGAAGATGGAAATTACGTGTCGGCTGTGAAGAGTAAAAACAAAAGATTTGGTGAGAACCCGAAACGAAACGTGCGCCAGTCGATTCGTAATTTTAATTGCAAAAATTGTTTTTAATTCGTGCAGGCGCGTCGTTGGGTGCATTGTCTTCTGGTCGAGCCACGATCACGTCTATATGTGCAAATTTGGCCTCCGTTGCTATAGTTATTGCTATTCGTTATTGCGCGGTAAGGAAACAATTTGGACCGTCAGAATCCGAGGAATGGCCGGTTATAGAATATCAAGCGCAGGTATTTAAACGCGTCGTATAAAAAGCCCGGCAAATAAAATGAAATAATAAAACTTTAATGCAATCGTGCAGCAATGGCGACTGTTCCCTCACTTGGCGGAGACGTACGCGTTAAAAATATTTTCTGCCAAATTTGTGCAACAGTTGTTCGAGTTTCAATTCAAACTCGTGAATCCAGAAAACCATGATGAGATCGATATCGAAGGTATGGAAATTCATGCATTGTCTTCTGCGACCAAGCCGCTGTGTTCATGGACTAGCAGAGATATTATTCAGGATTGCAGAGAATCCTGCGGCGGACACGGATACCTGAAAAGTATGTAAACCATGAAACAAATATAGTTACTGTTATGAACAATAGACAATGGTAGTTTCTCTAACAGTTCAGGTAGATCGAATGAACAAATTTGAATTTTGTTTTCGACTTATTTTTTCGCGTAGAATTTCTCCTAGCTCGGTTACACTCTAAAACATTTTACGAGTTTGTTACGTTATTCAGTTTTTACTTATTGTTGCTAGTGTCGCGTCTGGGTGATTTGAGAGCTGAAAACGATGCAAATTGTACCTACGAGGGGGAAAATAACGTATTAATTCAGCAATCCAGTAATTGGTTGCTGAACCAATGGTCGAACATGCTCAATGGAAAGCCCATCAATTCTCCTCTTAGGTCAATAGATTTCCTAAACGATGCCAAAGACATTTTACTGCAAAAATTTTCTTGTACAACAATTTATGAAACGTTAAAACCAGAAAGTATGTAACCATCTGTACTGTTCCAAACGTTTATCAGAGATTTCTCAATGCTATGCTCACGATGATTTATTCCCTACAGATTTATCTTTATCCTATAAATGGCTAATATGTTACTACTTAAAAAGAACGTACGAACATGTACAAGATTTAAGAAGCAAAGGCTTTAATGATTTCGAAATTAGAAATAATACACAAGTATTCTTCGCGCAGACTTCGTCTCTATTGTATGGACAGGTAATGTTTTATTTTCAGCATCAGAAACCGTCTGTTATATATCTAATATGTTTCATTGGGATTTATTTTGCAGCATTCCGTAATGGAATACTTCATGGAGTCCATACAGAATTCCGCGTGGAGAGCAGAGGAGCGCAATGTGTTAATAAAATTGTATTCACTTTACGGAGCAGTTGCAGTGGAAAAAAGATTAGGGGACTTTTATGCCGGTGGTTATGCAACGCCTAAATGTAACATGGATAACTTAGTACGAGAAGGCATTGTGACCTTGTGTAGAGAATTGGTTCCAGAAGCTGTGGCTCTAGTCGATGTTTTGGCCCCACCAGATTTTATCCTAAATTCACCGTTAGGAATGGCCGATGGCGAGGTACGTTGGTATCTATTTATTTTTCATTGTTTAACACATTGATTGACATTTATTTATTATATTATTATAAATAATAAATAATACATGAAAAAATTCAGCTATAAAAATTAATGTAAATATTGTCTGACAGTCAATGTGTTAATCCGCTCGTTTGCTAATATTATTTTCTACATAGGTGTATAAACATATGAAAGAGTGGATTTTCAAAGACAAACAAAACTTCGAACGGCCATCATGGTGGAAAGAAATAATACGATCGAATTTGTAATATGTATATACGTATAAATAATTTTTTTATTATATTTTTAATATTTTTATGTTACATTGATACATCGGGACAATAAAAAATCTATTTTACTATAGTGTTCGTACAAAATTTATAGAAAGTCTTATTTAATTCGCGCGCAACAGCCTCGAGAAAGTAAGGTATAATAAATGCTTTTATTTGCATTGTTTAATACTACTTTTGAATAATCGTATTTTTTTTTTATTCTTAAGGGGGTATTCTAGTCTAAAACCTTAAAAAAATCGATGGTTTTAACGTCTAAATTAAAATACCCCGTAAAGTACTGTTATTAAGTACTGATTATATAATAACGTATTATAACATCGTAACTGACGTCATAACTCCGTGTGTGTTTTACTTGTGATTAACGATTTGTCTGCTTCTGCAAACCATTCGTCGTAAACCGTTTCTGGCTCAAGCATCCAAAACTTGTGAAAAGATATAGGTTCTTGCGAAGCAAGATAGGCAGTTGCATAATCTAAAGGACGCGCCTGTAAAAATTATATTATGCTAAAAAAATTTTCCCGTGGTCCCTTCTTTTGTGACAAAAATAATAATATATAATTTTATAATCGTATCACAATCTATCACGTCTGTCAATAATTACGACGTACTTGATGGAACAATGGTGAATGTACAGGTTGTACTCCAATTCGTGCTAAACATATACCAAATAGATACATATCATCCGGAGTTGTAGATGTTGGACAATCACATCTGCCTGGTTGTATCATTTCACGAACTAAAGATTTGGACAAGGCAAGACCAGCCCCGCTCGTTAGGTATTCGTACCCATAAAGATTATCCCACAATCGAAAACCGTATCGTTCTCCAATTGCAATTGGAGTTTTTGGGTTGTAGCATGTCAGTAAACGTAACAACCGCGCTACGCTAATATTAAATAAACAATATGCTATTAAAATCGTATATTGTTTAATCTATAAATCGAGTCTCACAACAGGAATAGTTTAAAGAGCACTAAAGAGTGCAAATGCGTTTTTCTCAATAGAACTGCATCTTTCTGTACTTGAATCAACTCTTTGGGGCATATTAAAAAATTTCATTCCAAACTTTCGATATAATTTTGCACGAAGAGTCGCCCTATGTGCTACATAACGAAATAATTTACCTAAAAATTGTATCGTCGTCGCTAATTATCAACCAACTCAAATCATTTTTCTCTAATATTTTGTCCACCTCTACTAGAATATTATAAGTCTTTTCACAGTGTCCGTGTGTTGTGTTTGGCACAACGAAAGCTTCGGGTAAATGTTTGTCTATACTAGAAAAAGGCACATCACTTAACAATGATCAATACACGCAACACATTATTTAATTAGCCGTATAATAAAGTTTATCGTACCAATAACGTCGCTAAAATACCCAATGTTTTTAGTATATTTTGCCCATGTCTTCTTAATGACTGAAACCCTCTCGACGTGATATTTTGCACAGGTTTTTACAGCAAAGTATACGTTTTCGGAAGACACGGACGAAAGCTTCGTTTAGAATAACATAATATTCAGTAGAATAATATAATTCAGTAACTTAGAAAAGATTTCATATACTATAATATCACTGTTTATTTAAGTGATCATTTTGTTTGAACCATATTTGATATAGTTCGCTTGTTCTATTATACTTTGGTCACTTGCTAGATTTTTTCTAAATTGACAAGCTTTATAAATAGTGTATATAAAAATATTGACTTACACATGGATGAAAATATCTTGGATACGTGGCACAATTTGTACTGGATACAATACACAGTTCAGATGCATGCGTTAATCGTACCCCTTTATTAACTTTCAAAACAAAAGATGCAAACTCGTACGACGCATCGATTGAAAAGTCATCTTTGGGTCTTTCACCTTCATCAATTTTTTTCACTATACTGAAAAAGAAAACATTTTCATGTTCATTATTCAAATAAAACATATAAAGCACAAAATATGTGATAAATAAAATATTCTTGTGTAATGTACCTGTTTCCCAAAATTGATGTTATTGCAAAACCTGATGCAATATGTGGATATTTAAATTTTTTGTGGTCTGCAAAATGATGTATGATAGTTGGTTCATGATCATACAGTGCATGACCAATCCATATATTCTACAATAAGAAATTGCTAAAATAATTGTTCATAAAATTAACACATTTCTTGTGTTGTAATAACATACTTTATTCTCCTTGTATTTAGCCAGAGTACTCAACAGTTTACTCAGTCTAATTACAGTGTTTTCCAGACAAAAGAAAAACCACTTTGAAGTTGAATATGTATCTAATAAATGATTTAGTAATGGTATTATTGTCCATGACCCATTAATATTTAGTTCATGAGACAATACAATTTTTGGAGGATCCTAATATAAAGATAAATTATATTTAATATACTAAAAATTGGTAGAATGAGATAAAAAGTTCAAATAACATAAGTATAAAATACGTATGTATTACACATACTTTATCAAGGATATCAGACTGTTCCAAGATACCCTGCTTTAAAATATCAGCATGTGCTGCATGATAGCCTTCCTTTTGACTTAATATCACAATTACTATGTCGCTAGGATCTACATGGAAACATGGTACATATACCTCATTTATACAAAATTATACAATTGTCTTTTTTAAAAAAACAGACACAACTTACTTAAAATATTTGTGTCTGCCTTACCAAGACATAATACAAAAAGTATTGTACATACAACATGTGTGAAAGACATTGTCCTTAAAACAAATATAGATTATTCAATGTAGTCCTAAAATTTTCAATGAAACGTTAGAAAATAGATATTTAGATGTTTTAGATCGTCATGGTGAATCTTTTTTTATGTTTAACTTATTTTTATAAATAAATTAATTCGAAAAGCACATGAAACTTCAACATTGTTTATAACAGTGTTTAAAAATTAAATCTGGTGTGCAAAATTAATATTGAAATTTCCGTTAACCTTTTCGGTAGTAATTAATAAGGTAGAAAATTGGGCTGGGTAACCGAGCCATTTTTGATACTCATTGCAGAAGTAATAATATACGTAATTTATATTCATATTTATTCAATTCAAACATTAAAGGGATTACATATTATCTTTCTATTATCTACATATATATGTTAGCATTATACATTATAGATTTCGTGCTGGTTAACGAACTTTTCTTCAAAATGCAACTTATAGACTACCTTTGCATTTCGACACTTTTTCAAACTTTAATAAACATTCACAACGATTCAGAATCAAAAACTTAATAACCACATATACCTAGAGATATTCAGGAAACTTTCATTTATTTTTTAATGGTATTTATCGAGGAAGGGAACTTCACTCGTAGTAGCGTGAATTATCTATAACATGTGGACTTTAGTTAATGGAAGTTAGCGTTGATTAGTTTTCTTTTTAAATAAAAGTTATATATTTAGATTAATTGCGCAGCAATTGCGTATTATATATATATATATATATATATATATATATATATTACATGTATATAGTCTAAGGTCAAACCACGATATAATCCTGGTTAAAAACACAGCAGATCAATGAAATTTTCTCTTGCAACTATGTGGTTTTATTTACATGAAGTCAGTGTTGAACGTAGTATAGTTAAAAAGTTCAATTATATTTCGTTCAAAGAAAAGTTAATTAAATAGGGTCACGTGATTTGAGATAAAATTGAAAAGCTGTGTTTCAAATAAATACAGAAGTTATATAAGTTACTATTTATGTATAATATTTATAGTCCTGTAGTGAAAGAGTCAATAAGAGAAAATACATAAAGATATCAAATAAAATATATTTATTACATAATTATTGACTATTCGTCGCATCTATTGTACAATATATTCCTGGTCAGACACAGCGGACCAATGGCGTACCAATAATTGATTCTGTCGCAATCACGTGGTTTTGTTTATTCGAGTTCATATTTTCATTGGACGAAATACCTATACGAAATTGTTTTATTTGAAATTTTGTATTTCAGTTACGTGTTTCAATACTTTTATCAAGAATAAATTAGTATAGTATGAAAAATATTATAGTTTAACGAATATTTTATTATGCAATAATATAAATGGAAGACATATTAAATGTTTCGCTATTGTAAAATATATAAGTTTGTTTTCATGAAAATCAAAAGGGGGCGCTATATGACCAGAAATTTATTTAATGAGTAACTTATGCGTATATACTCGATTTCTCGCAGCGACATCGAAATACATTCGAGTCGACGTTGCTTGAACGTGTGAATCGATTAGTACGGTGTCCGTAGTTGCATCAGTGATTCTAGTGGTTTTGTGAACGTTACAGATCGACTAAGTATTCGAGTTTCTTCCAAGTCAGAAGGGTGCGTGTCAAGGCAATCGAGCACGCAATTTGTTCGTCTTGCGGCCACATCTTATTCTTACGACGCGTAACTTGGCAAATGTTTTCTTGTGATACGTTGCTATGTAGTACCGGTGTAAATGAAGCGGCGGCGTATACCGCGGTCGCGTGGTAAAAGAATACCGCCTGTGGGGGCGATGAGAATGGCGCGCAAATGTTGTGTGCGTAGCTGCGAGGCTGATGTACAAGAAGCGCGTGCTAAAGGGTTACCGCTTCATAAATTTCCAAAGGATATTGCTCTAAGGAGCAGGTGGTTGACCAGTGGTGGATTTGAAGCGAGTTTCAAACCTTCACCGGGTCAGGTTGTCTGCCATAGACATTTTAAACGAGCTGATTACGAAGCCGCTAAGGGGCATAAGTTACTTCTACGTAAAGGCAGTGTTCCATCGGTTTTTGCAGATTATGATAATCATCCGGGTACGTACAGCATAATACAAATTTGATACTCTTTATTCTTCACAAAGGAAGTACACAGTATTGTCAAATACAAAGACTCAGGCTATTCTGTACATCTACAAACCACTTTCTTACCTTCCTTGTATCCAACCTTGCTTTCTTATTGACTGTTTCTATTTAGTATCATACATCGTGTTCCATTTACACGCGGTATTTTTAAATTTACCAATTGATGAATGTACACTTATGCACATGTGCTCATAGAAAAAATTTTCATTTTTTACTAAATGGAGTTTATTAAACATTAAACTAATCGAAAATATTGTCACTCAAATATATTTATTTTTTTTTTTAACTTTTCAATTACCTGATATTTAGGTTTGTTTTTACAGATCCCGTGATTATGTCTGTGAAATCATCAACTTCGTATGCACAGGAAGATTTAGATCTTATTAATTCTGAAATTTTAAACTTAGAACAATCTATTTTGCCACAATTATCCGAAGCAAGAACACCAAAATCAGGTAGCTGTGAAGAAACATGTTCTTCTCAACTGGATTCGTCTGCTGCTATTCTCAACTTGATAGACCCAACAGAAATAGTTGATAATGGCTGCAAAGCTTTAACTGCAAAAGTAGAAACTATGTCTTCCATAAAGAAAGAAATACATGAAAATTTAGAAATGGAAGTAAATACTATGGCTGTCCAATTAGGAATTGTAGAATCAGATGTAGCAATGAAACATATACACAAAGATTTGGTTATTAAAGAAGAGTTAAAACATATTAAAATAGAAGATGAGAAAACATTTGGTAAATCAGAAGACTTAAAGGCAAAGATATTAAATCGTGATGGATTAACATTTTTTCCTGGAGCTAAATTAGAAGCAAAAGATTTCAATGAAAAATGGTAAGTATCATTAGTAATTGTTAATTTAATTATGTTTCTTTTCCATAAATATCAAAAGCAGATTGTCTAAATGATTGTTGTTCTTATGTTGTAGGTATTCGGCTAAAGTAGTTGAAACTGATTGGGAAGAAAGAGAAGTCTTGATACATTTTGACAAGTGGAGCTCAAGATTTGACGAATGGATACCTATGGATAGTTCTAGATTACGTGTGTTACAATCACAGTCAAAGTGAGTAGACAGTTAAGGATTTACTAATCATATTAATTTGTGAAAATCTGAATAAAGTTATTTAACTTGATAAAAAGAAAGAAAGTAATAAAAAGATTCCAATAGAAATGTTTTGTAGACTAATTTATTTTATAAGTTAAGGTATACTTTCTATAACTTGATTGTGTGTGGTTTCTTTTTTTTTTATTTATTTATTTATTTTTTTTAAAGCGAACAAACTTGGGATCAACCATCTCCGTAAGTAGGTATTGCATAATTATCAAATGAGTGAAAAATTTGTATCTTTAAGGGTAACCATTGCTAAATTATTCTGTTCTTTATAGGATTTTAAAAAGCTCTGTTCTTTTCTTACCTTTGTATTTAAATCTGTGCATTTCTATCATATTTAATTATGAATGAAATATTTATGTCAAACTATTTAAAATAGAAACAAAAATGATTTTGTTTACATAGTAACCTACATTTTATTTTCAAATTATTTATACGTATAAAACTATCCATGCACATATACACATAAATTGAGATGTTTAAACTATTTTTTTTCTTCATGAAATATATTAATATAATAGTTAATTCAATGTAAATGTAAGAAGAGTTTTCAAAGAACCATTTTCTTTATTGGGTTTCCTTTTTATAGTAGCAAAAAACAAAGTATAATACATATAATTGGTATTAATGTCATAAATGTGGAAAAACTAAATATAAAATAGAATATGTGTATGTTAAATTTTTATAAATACCTTATTTTTGCAAAGCAATTTCATTTCATGAAACAAAATTATTGGTTACAGAAGAAAATTGTTTCTTTAATGTTTTTATTTAATATTTATCATAATGGCTGACAAAATATTTTCGCGAATGATAATGAAAAGATTTAATACCTTTAGGGAAACGAAAATGAAAGGTTTTTCAGTGGGAGAAAGGATTCTCGCTACGTGGGCCGACGGGAGAAAATATCCAGCGAAAGTAAATGCGGTGTTAGGAAATGGTAAGCGACCTAACCTTAACTATGTACGTGTGAAAGAAACAGACTGTTCCCTACATTACTAGTTTGACATTTCTTACTTCTGGCAGGATATTTTTTAATCGACGACTAGTGCTTTTTTAATGTAAAATTAATTATTTTTACAGATAGATACGATGTACTCTTTGACGATGGATACACAAAAACTGTTAAATCGTCAAAAATGACAAAAATCGCTGCAACATCCACAAAGGTATAAATTTAGTTTGTGAGGTTATGTTGTACTATCATTAATATAAGATTTAACAAATTATGTTTAATCATTTTTTTAATACGTTACTCTTACAATGTTTTAAAATATAAACAAAGTTGATTTGATTTATTACTTTAAATAGTGAACAAAGTATTCATTAAAAGTCATTTTTTCATGGGCTTGCAATTATCATAAAAGTAATTAGAAATGTATTTTACAAATGTTTTAATATTTATTACTGAAGTATTTCATAGCAGTATGAAGTTTCACAATTTATAAGCTTAAATGAATTTTTTTTTTCTTTATAATTTATATAATTTCAATGTAGTGATTTTCATGGTAATTGAAATAAAAAGATTCAATATGATAAATTATGTTGTAATTACAATAATAGTTTAGAAACTGAATTATGGCATTAACTTTTAGTAGAAACAATAATATGGAAAATAAAGTAGAAGTTTATTTTAATAGCAACTGTCTCAAACTGAAGAGTACATAGGAAGTAAACAAGAAAGAAGAGATAAGAAACGGAAGCATATAGTGATGGAGTTGTTTCATACACACTCTCGTAAACGGTTAAAAAATGAAGCAGATAAATTAACAAAAAAGGAAGGAGTCGTGATGAGTGAAAATGGTGATTGCTTTCAAGAAAATAAAATTGACTTAGACGGTACTTTGTTTGGGCCGTGTTATGATCCAGGCACAGATTTATTGAGAGGATTTGATACTAATGTATCAAAAGTGAAAACTTATGTAAAAAAGAACAAGAAAGAAATATCTAAATATGATATGGACCAGGAGGAAGATGTAGGACCTGAATGGATAGATGGAGAGCCTCAGGGCACCGAATCTTACATAGTAGATGGAAATGATGGTATATTGAACAAAATAGAAGATTTTATTTAAGATGTAAATGTAAGTTTCACATTTTTGTGAACATACATGAATGTGTTTATAGGACCACGTCGCTCAATAATAGTCGCGGATAAAAGGTTACCACCCGGATGGCAGAAACATTTTACTCAAAGAAAAGCTGGTACATCCGCGGGCAAATGGGATGTTTTATTTCTCCATAAATCAAGCGGGAAGAAGTTCAGGTCGCGAAATGATATCAGGGCTTTCATGGAAAATCAGGGACAATTTGACTTCGATCCTGAAAAATTTGATTTTTGTATTCATCGAAAAAAGAGAAGCTATGGACATAAATTAAAACAAGACATTGTCACCGATGTACCTAAAAAAATTAAGACCTTATTACCGAAAACAAAGACAACACCAGTAATGGATTCGTTGCTTATATCAGCAAATACATCAGTTACAACCTTAGTACCTGCACCAACAACGTCAATTACGGATGGTGGTGAGATATTATATTCCTTCTTTTTATTATTTTAATATGTTAATTACTTTATTAGGCTTCTTACTTTTTCATGCTTATCTACATTAGGAGCAATTTATTGTAAGTGTTAGCAAAAAATTTCGGAAATATTACAATTTAAAATCAATAGATTTTAGTGGGCGACTGCATCTGAAAAATATCATTGTATAAATTCTTTCTTTATTATTAACAAGTCCGGTTTTTTATTTTCAAACAGCTGTTTTTATTGGCGGATTACGTGTAGAAATGGAGGATAGTGCTTACAAATGTCCAAAACAAGGATGTAATAAAACATTTAGGAAGGAAAATCTTTTACAAATGCACATAAAACATTATCATCCAGAGTATTCAAAATTTTTGGGATCTACTCCAAATGTTGCAGACTTGGCTTATGCGAGAACAATTGGAGAATCTATTGATGATATTATTCCGAGAAAATCAAATAATTCATTAGAAAAATATAACAAATTAGCAAAGAAAAAATCTATTCAAGATAAACCACTTTATGCTGCATCACTATCAGTAACAAGTTCTACTCAACCTGCATCTCCGATAGTTTTACCAACAGTCTCAGAAGTTGAGGACGAATTGGACCAAATAGAACAATGTAACGAAGTACAAGCAGAAGAGGTTAAGATAGAAAGAATTTCTCCAATTTCTAGTCATAGTATAGATATGGATGATGAAAATGAGAAAAAACGCGAAGATTCGTGTGCAATGTCACCTGGAACATTATTTGACATGAAAATTAGAGAAGAAAAAACGCAAAGTGGTATTAAAACTCTTCTTCCAGTGAGACCGACTACGTCATCAGAAATACAGAGAATCGATAGATCGAAATCGTTGGATGAAAGTATTCACATCGATAGAATGAAAGGTCAAAGAAAACGACAATTATCGGAGTATAGTTCTGATGTTCCAAGTAGGGGTAAAAGGCGACACGGTAATAATATATTTGGTATTTGTAAATTGTTGTAAAATTCATTTAATTCACTGTATAAAGAAATGGGTGCTATAATTATTTTACTTTGTTGATTCTTATACGCCAGTGGTTAAGGGGACTATTTCGCAATAATTATTACTTTATAATAGGTATGCAAGACATTACAGATGATTACGGCGATCTAGACGACAGTGCTATGGATACCGAAGGACCGACGACGCTTGTGTATAGATATAGTCGTCGAAAATCAGATTCAAGAAGTGATGAAAATAGTCAAAGTAGTAAGTCTTTTTAATGATTGATATATCAATTTCAGTGTAAATAATTTTGTAATATATTTGTTATTTTTTAATTTTGTGTATTTATAAATCATTAATTTCTCTTCAGTGTAAAACACGTAATAGCTTACTATTTTATTATTTCATTATGCTTTAGGTCAACTAAACGATTCTCGTCTTGAAAAAGATGATCCCTTGAAAGGGGAGATTACTAAAAGAGATACAAATAATGATGGGGAAGGTATATTCTTTATTTTTTTTTTTGTATCTTTTTCTTAATTTCGTTTTATTAAATATTGATTTATACTGCTCAATGATTTTGTATTTAGAACTTGTTTGTTTTCTTATGCTTAATATTTCAATAATATATGTTTCATAATGTTTTGAATTAGAAGAAGTATTTACATATGTATTCTGGTTTTATTAATAAGATAAAGTTCCTTCTTTCTGACAATACATAAATTGTATTTTTAGAAAATGAGGGAATTATGATGATGATTAACGGTGAAATGATAAAGGTGGAACAATTACGTAGAGAAGAAATAATAAATTGTACCTGTGGATTTATGGAAGAAGATGGCTTAATGATACAATGTGA
Organism: Colletes latitarsis; assembly: GCF_051014445.1. NCBI lineage: Eukaryota > Metazoa > Arthropoda > Insecta > Hymenoptera > Colletidae > Colletes > Colletes latitarsis. The sequence goes on along the minus strand of NC_135135.1, from coordinate 17,544,220 downwards.
TCTTTGTCTGTGTTGGCAACATGGTCATTGTAATGCAATAGAGAAAGAAAAAGATGTTCCCGAAAAATATGTTTGTTATATTTGTCGGAATCCATATCGACAGCGACCATCCAAAATGTATTTTCACGATCAAGATTGGATGAAGGAGGGCAAACTACCCACATTATCCAATCGAACAAAAAATCAATATACAATTAATCAAAGGACAGCTATGTTAAAGCGTTCTTATGATTTAGTTGCAGCTCTCTTGCAGATACAACAAGTACTGCACAGTTTGAGAATAAAAGTTAACGTGGCTCAGTAAGTATTAGAATACTGTTGCAAATGAATTGCAGAACATGGAACTGTTATTAAAAATAAAAAAATGTACATTGTAGAAAAAAAGATCATCCAAAATTATATCTTTGGGCAAAAAACTGGGAGAAGATGGAAATACAAAAACCAGACGTAACGCCAGTACCAATTATAGAAATCACGAAAGTAACGAACGATTCTGGAGACACCGTAACTGATGCATCTCGTCGAGTTGAAGTAAAGACGGAAACCAAGTTTACCGTAAAAGATGATCACGATGAAAAATCAATAGCTTCGGATTCAGAATTAATGAAAATTTTGGAAGAAGATAATACAACTTCCGATGAATCTAAAGTTCCTTCTAAGAAAGAAGATTCAACAAATCAAAATAGGAGTCACATTCTTCTCGATGCTCTCACAAAAAGTACTACTTCGGGGGAGAAGTGCAACACTTCGGTAACTTCGGACGAGAAAGTAGATACAGGTAACAAAGGGCGTAAATTATGTTTTCTCAATAACAGCAAAAAATATGATTTTACATTTTTCGTATATAGATTTATTATCAAATCAAACGGATGTGTCCGATAACGATGTATCTGAAACAACTATATCAGCGAATCAAATGCACGAAGAATTAAATGATCACGAAATATCAACATTACAACCTTTTATACCGCAACCAGAAGCACCAATTGATCCAGGAGAATGTCGAATGCGATTATTAGAACACATTGAGCATTTTCAAAATCACATAGACGCAAAATTAACATCCATTGAAGCACAAGTTTGCGGTGTGTGCATTTCTTCGTTTGTACATTGCATATATCAGAAATCAATGTTTAATGTTTAATATATTCTTGCAGCACTAGAAGCCATGGATCCTGAAGATGTTGTACCTATCCCAGATGTTCAGCCTCGAACCAAACAAACAGTTCAAATGCTTCTTCGAGATTTAAATATAGTTCGAAAATTAGCTGCTTTGTGTTAAATAACTATGCTCGTGAAAATTTTTACACGAGTTAGATCAATACAATCTATTTTTTATTAAACTCTATTTTTATTTAAAATCCACAATAGCAAATGTCATATGGTCGTATTTTATAGTGTACATATAGCGAATATACGTAATTCATAGTTACGGTTATAGAATGTGAATAATAAGTTACTGTACTATAAAATGATATTTAGTTCTATTTAAGTATAAATTACGACTGAATTCATTATAATATTATTTATAATTATGTTATTATTACAACAAAATTCGTTGTAATAACATGTAGGCGTCTTTCATGTAAATGAAGGAAACCAGGTGCGTAAAAAAAAAAAATGTAACGCAACGGGAAGTTAGAAACGATAGTATTGTTTTTATAAAATATATTTATTTATGAGAATAAATTTATTGTCTTTATTAATATTTGATTATTTAGTTTATTGTGAAAAAAATATATGAAACCGGTAATCAGTCATTTTTGTATGCGCGTGATCATACTTAATCAAAAGATATGTAATTGTGTTTAAAAAGATTTTAAATTGCACATAGAATGCCAACAGTATGTATTAACATGTTTGTTTATAGTTAGAGAATTAACGTAGTAACGACAAAGTTGATTTTTGGTTCACTTTATATACCTAACTATAAGAAAATTAGGAAGGGGAAACTCGCCGCCATCATGGTCTAGCCCGGCCGGTGACGTCAAGGAGTAGCGGTGTGCAATCTCGCAGCGCACGAAAAACAAAGACGGTGAAAATATTTGTTCTGCATAAAGAAGAGAGAAAAGAAAAATATGTGTGCGCACGCTTAAGAACGAAGAAGATAAAGCGAGACGAGAGAGTGCAAAGGGGGGAGAAAAGAGGCGTGCAGTAAGCAGTAAGACAGGACGTAGAACGGCCGTTGCCGTTGTGTTTGGGCTCGGCTCGGTTGTGCCGCTTCCGTTATGACGATACGATCCAGCGCTTGGCGCTGTGACCGGGCAATAAGTTGTTTGTGATTATGCGTAACTGACGTGACTATATTTTATGAAAAGTCCAGAAAAAACGTGATGGAGGTCTACATGGTTTTCCAATTTAATTGGTGAATTGATTCATCGTTGATCGTTAAGAGTTCCCGTACGCCATGTGCTATTGCCACGCGCGTTTCTTCTCTCTCTGGACTATTCTCGGTTAAATTTCCATAAAAATATCGCTGGATCGTTTAAACAAGAATTATCACTTGTGATCATAGTGTTTCATGATAGTGTAATTGTGGGAAGATACATTTCTCTTTCACCACCTCTGGCATTTTTGGTCCTGCTTGTACCGAGAGTCAGAACGTGAACAACAACGGGAGACGTAGAAAAAAGGATAGACGGCGAATTCTGCGAGCTTTAATACAAGAGATAACGCGAGGAGCGCAAGTGGTGTATCAAGATGGCGCATAATTTGGCACCGAGCGTCAACTGTTCGCTCGACGACATTGATCTAAACGCTTTGAAGGTACGTAAATATGTATTACTTTCATTCATCTTATCGTATAGGGATTTTATATTTGATACTCGATGCCTCTGAATACGGCAGTTCTTCGTGCACTTTAAATAAGTCTAATGTTCGGTAATTAACCTCGTAAGACAGACGATGACTATTTCTTCTCGGTAGAACAACGGGAGGGAGAAGTTCTCCTTGAATTTTTCTGTCATTAATATTGTGTTTGATAAAATGGAAAAACCTGTACACGTTGCGGATGTGCTTTATATTTTACTGACAATCATTTCGGAAGTGATTTATATATACATCGTTAAACTCGTTGACGTATAATATTCTAAATAGGTATTATAGTGTACAGTTTTTGTTTAAAATGTCCATTCTTAAATAGGTATAATTATATTAAGAACGAGCATAATTGAAATCATGGGAATTACAAATTTATCAGTAACTTTCATAAATTTGTTTTAAAAGTTGTCATGTCATATATAGAACATATTGTACATAATTATTAAAGTTTCATTGTTCATTTTTAAGACTATGTGTATATTGTATTTACCAAAATTTTTTTATAGATTTAAGAAAAATGATTGTATTTGATACATTATTTTCTATCACAAATGTAAGCATTAAAACTTCTGTCACTTTTAATTACAACATTTTATTCATTAATGTCTATTTCAGTATAATATTAATGATTTCCATATTTATATAATTTATTAAGAGTGTTACAAAATGTATGAATTTATGACAAAGTAACAAAGACATGATTTAAATGCACTTTCTTTTATATATATATTTTTCTATGAATATTAATGTTTCAGAAGTTTGCATTTGTGTAGATATGTGTGTGTGCCTAACTGTGCATTATAATATACTATGTATAATAATATATATGCTAGGTATATGTACATTATAATATATCATGTATATACATTATATTTCAGAAATAAATTTGTATTTTCATGTTATAGGAACCTGCAGGTATCTTTGAGCTGATTGAAGTAGTTGGTAATGGAACATACGGTCAAGTTTATAAAGTAAGTGCATAAATTTTATTAACACTAAGATTATGAGTATTGTTCCTTCCTTTTATTAGTAATGTTTAATGGGAAATTAACAATTTAATGATGGGGAAAGTGAAATTATTTTGACAATGAAATGTGTTTTGATAAATTTTGAATAAATGATTGAATTCATTGAATTAGTTTGTGATTTTGAAAGTTTTAATTTTTGGTATTTATTGAACTTATGGGAGTCACCAGAAAAGCTATCTATAGAAGTATTACATGTTTAACATTTTTGTATCTAATGAGCTATAATTACACATGCTTTCTTACCCCTTTCTGTTATTTATGGTACAATCTAATAATTCTTTGATGCTTACATATTTTTACAATTTTTGTCTTTGATTATTACATGTGCATATACAGAGTTTTCTAGTAATACACATGTGCACATTGTCTAGTATGAAATGTGTAAACAATATTTGTACATATATGTATGTATATGTACTTTCATTCATGTACACAGACACATTCTCATATTAGTTGAGTACAAGGATTAAGAAGTATCTAGTCTCATCTGTAGTTGAGATTAAAGGAGACTGTGATTCACCTTGAAAAAATTCTTAACAAAGTTGTCCTTAAATGGACAACCATTGAAAAACAGTTGTGTATATAAAAGATTGAGAATATCAACCAGAAAAAAAATGAAATAGCTTTTACAGATATATGGTCTAATCCTGAAATTAGTAATACTGTTAATAAACTGATTGAATCGATGGTATAATGAATTACTGATGATATTAAAGCATATGTGATAAATATATGCATAACATGGGAAGCAATGAAAGTAAACACAGATCAAGGCAGTCTATTTATAGCAACAACGAAAATCCTAATACAAGGAGTGTAGCTCTCTATCATAGAAAATGGATCATTAATGCTACAAAATTTTTGAGTTCAAAGTCGTTTCAAGGTCATAATGTGGTATACTGTTGTAGTAGTGTCATTTGAAAAGGTCAAACTGACCTTGACCTTTCAATGTGAAAATCATTTTTTGAGATTTAATGATCCGCGATCATATAGCCCATCAAAAACTAAACTTCAGTTTTGCTTTTAACTTAACAAAAATCAGTGTCACGTTTAAATAAATATGTAACTTTCCCACCAAATAATCTTGCAAATCAATCAAACATTAATACTTCCTTCCACGACCTTGGTCACGCCCATAGCGAACTTATATCTTTTGGGCAACCGTGATACCAAGCACAGATACAGCAAAACCTTTCCAGATATAAAAAAAAAACTTTGAAAGAAATACCAAGATCTAAAACCATAGATTACAAAGTTTTATTTTTCTTATTCATGCGTATATCAACCCCAATCAATTCGCCTAAGGTGGAACATAACGTGGTCTGCACAAAATATTTTATCCGGTCCTCCGAGCCGGATATCAGCAAAGAGTTCCACACATTCCGCCAGAAGAAGAAACGCAACTTTGAACACATACCTCCTCTGAATCAATTTGGAGAACAGTAACTCCTCATCCACGTGGAATTCAACGATGTCATCGCGTAATATTGGACATAGACTCTCTTCGGGACGACCGAAGGGATAACGAATTATTTGTCTAAGTGATATTTCATTCTGACGGTTTACAAGTGCTTATATGATCCGTGACAATTCCTGGCAATATTGCATTGTCGATTTCCGGCGTGAACACCTGAGTTGTGACGCAGAATTACCGCGATACCATTGGAACTGAACCACGAGGCAGTAGTTTGGGGAATTGCTACATCCAGATTCCTTCGACTGGCATCTAAGTGGGAATCCAGATTTTTTTATTAATCATCGCAGCATATCCGATGAAAGTCGCTAGTATATCGACGCTTGATAATCTTAATCTTAGTACGCTCTCTATCTTAATCCTCGTGCATAAATCCTTTTCGTTAACATCGTTGAGAAACCATCGTCGAAGAAATTAAAAATCTCAAACGCCGATGCACATACGCGAAAGCGTAATTAACGCATATCCGAAGCTCTTTGAGCGACTCATTAGATTCGTCTGCGATAAATATTAAAAAGGAAAAATTGAGGAATTGTAACATTCGTTTAATAAAGTGGATCAGATATTCTGATGGATTTTACGATGCCAGTGAGAAAACATGGCGCATGCGTATATATTCGATCACGTAGCCCCGATGGCCTAATCATAGTTCGATTAGTTGCATGAAAATCACGCGTAGCGCCGATCAAATCTGTATAAATCCAGCGAAATTATGGTTTATGGAAGGCTCTTGTAAAATCATTCAAACATCGTTTGATTCGGTCTGTTGTTAATCATTCACGTACGAGCAGTTAAGTACGTATATAATTAAGATCAAGGCGATATTAAACTCCCGGCCAGTAACTCCTATTTCATCCGATCCTAATGACACAAACGCCTCGACTCCTGCACATCTCATAATAGGTGATTCATTAATGAGCATGCCTGATAAAGATTTGCTGCAAATAGCCGTTAATAGATTGTCAATGTGGCAACGCATACAAAGGGTGAAACAGCATTTCTGGGCAAGATGACACAAAGAATACATCAACCAATTGAACGCATACCGCAAATGGAGAACATCCAGCGGGAAATAACTTGCTATCGGAGATCCCGTAATCTTGAAGGAAGATAACGTGCCACGTATATTCCCTTTTTTTTATTGAGTTGCGAAGGTCACTTTAAATTTTTTACTCATAACGTGTAAAATTTGACTCTACTGTTGGAAAGAGTATGTAAAAGTAAGTAATAAAGTATCGAGCAATGTGAGTCTAAAATTCAAGACTTACCGAGATATCGATTAACTTATGCCGGTGCAATCGGTATTTAAGTCCCCGATTATACGAAAAATCGAAATAAATAAACTTCATTTCCGTGTGATTAAATCATTGAATATCACGTTGTAGCGCACTGCCGTTATTTATGATAACGACATAATTTTCTATTTTGTAGGGTCGACATACCAAGACCGGTCAGTTGGCAGCCATTAAAGTTATGGATGTTACAGAAGTGAGTTAATTATAATTTGGAATTGCGGGTACCGATTATTACTTGTTTATACTGTAATTTTGTGTATTTCAGGATGAAGAGGAAGAAATCAAATTAGAAATAAATGTATTAAAACGGGTGTGTATTAGTACTTAAATCGTTTTCGAGTATAAAGACGTCGCGTTGAAAATAAAATGATATGGTTCGTCGTTCCTGTTGCAGTATTCGAACCACAGAAATATAGCAACGTATTATGGTGCCTTCGTGAAGAAGTCATCACCTGGGAAAAAAGATGATCAGTTATGGTTGGTTATGGAGTATTGCGGAGCTGGCTCCGTTACGGATCTTGTCAAGTCAACAAAGGGCCAGAGTTTAAAAGAGGAATGGATTGCTTATATATCACGAGAAATATTGAGGGGACTTAGTTATCTTCATAGCAATAAAGTTATTCACAGGGATATCAAAGGGCAGAATGTCCTGTTAACCGATAATGCTGAAGTTAAACTAGGTGCAATATTTTTGCTCATGTTTTAATGCCTCTGATGTGGATACTTCTATTAGTAAATCACGAATTATTAAATCGGTCTTTTGTATTACAGTTGATTTTGGCGTTAGTGCACAGTTAGACAGGACAATAGGTAGAAGAAATACATTTATTGGAACACCGTATTGGATGGCTCCAGAAGTCATAGCCTGTGATGAAAATCCAGATGCCACATATGACAATAGAAGTGATCTTTGGTCACTCGGAATCACTGCTTTAGAAATGGCTGAATCACAACCTCCGCTTTGTGACCTTCATCCAATGCGGGTAACTATTTAAAATTTTTGCAAATTCTTTTTTCACGGTATGTTATTGCTATTGTATATGAAGATAAAAATGCTTGATTTTCGTTTTTATTCGCATAAAAGGCTTTATTTCTGATCCCACGTAACCCGCCACCAAGACTGAAGTCGAAAAAATGGGCAAAGAAATTCCATGGTTTTATCGAAACAGTGCTAGTAAAAGATTATCATCAACGACCGTATACGGAACAGCTTCTTAAACATCCTTTTATCCGGGACCAACCAACCGAACGACAAGTCAGGATACAACTCAAAGATCATATTGATCGCTGTAAAAAACGTAAACAAGAAAAAGGTACGAAAAATTACGAGAGATCTAATGAATAATTTTAACGTGTTGTCATTACATTCTTTTCTCTTTGTCATAGAAAGAGATGATTATTGATATAGCGGAAGCGAGAGATCTAATGAATAATTTTTAAACGAGTTATCAGTACATTCTTTTCTCTTTGTCATAGAAAGAGACGATTATCGATATAGCGGAAGCGAGAATGAAGAAGATGAGCCAGCATTGGCTGGCGAACCGTCGTCTATCGTTCAAGCTCCTGGTGGCGATACATTGCGTAGAAATTTCCAGCAAATTCAGGAGGGTAGGACTCTAACACAAGAAGTAGTTCCTCAACCACCTGCTGCTAAAGAAAAACCGAGTGGCAGATCTCAAAGAGATATACCAGAACCAGGGCCACCTGCACGACCTGCCATTCCTCACAGACTAATCGGTGCGTTTAATAGTGTATCTAGTATTCATTTGCTCTTTCGTTCTAAATGAAACTGTTCTTAAAATTATTGCAACGAAACAGTTTACTATTTATCGTGAATTTCTTACAATTGCTTTTTCGTGTTTTATAGTAGTTCCAGATCCACAACCACCGTCTCGGCCATTACCACCGACACCTAGAGACGATCCACGACAACCGCATAAAGTTTCTACGCCGCCTTCCAATCATCAACCACCCGTTGCTATTAGCGGTAGTGGAAGCTCTGGTGGACAGTCTGCCTCTCAAAGAAACAGTCACGTGTTTAAACCAATGGTAGGCCTCTTTCACTCATGTTTACTTGAAGAAACTCTATATCTGTTTCTGTCTTTCATATTGTAACTTCTTTTCGGCATTTTACCTTATACCAATAAAAAACTAATATATGTAGTCAGAAAACTACATTGGATTATGACAATTGTAGAAAGGCAAATGCTAGTTTTGTTTTACTTTGCCATCTTGCTATCTCTCACTGATCCAACTCACTTCTGTGTAATACATTTTGTTATGTATAAACTCTTGTGTCTCCTTTTTTGCTGTATTCTTATACTTGAAATTGCACGCGAAATTTCGTTCTATTTTTGCCATTACGACGTGCACGTTTATAGACGCGCAAGTACAGACGCACAATTGTTTCTTAGTGCGCTCAAAAACAATCGCTCAAACACACGTACACACACCTACACCCACGAAAAAAAACAATGCACGCGCGCGCGCCTAGCACTCGAATTTGAAATTATTCGGTTTTTATTTTTTTTTCCATGTTCACACGTACCGTAGCTGCCGCCAAGGAGGCCGGAGGTAAGAACACAACACTTAATTTTTTCTCTACATGTTACATTCTTAACTTTAAATTTAAACATACGATCAATCACACTCACTTCTCTTTTTACACGTAACATTGCAAATTATGTGTACAGGTAATTTACGAAACAATCACTCTACATAAGCCATAGTGCAATCTTTTCATTTTACCACATGCAATTCGCTTGTTTTAATTTCACGCAGAATACTAATCGATTTTTAAATTTTCTGTCTAACAAGTTCATCCATCACCATTTTCTCAGTGTTATCGCTTGAGCACAATATTACATTTTGGTATGCTTCACTAAAATCACCTGAATGTATGTTCTCACTTTGGTACAATTATACAGTGTTTAGATGTGTAAACACAACATGTTTCTCCATGTTTTGAGAAATGTACTCTTTATAGTTTTATCAAATTTTAATGTATATCAAACTTGATCTAATGGAGACTATGATATACTTTCATCACTTCGATATTGTATAAACGTACGTTTAAGCGTTTTATACAAATTAATATTAATTAATGTCTACCACATCGAATATGTTATTCATGATCATTTCTACAATACTGATCAACATTTGAGTGTCAATAACGTCGCTTAAGTGACAGATTCTGTTTTTTCTGCCACTATTTTTCTCGTTTTGCCTTGCCTGGCTGTTGTTCGGTGGTGGCTTTTAGAACATTTTTGGAGGTGTCTCGAAACAGTGACTAACGGGGTTGTGCGTGTGTGCGTGTGGGTGGTAGGACTTGGACATGCTGGCCGCTCAACTCAACGAGCTTGGTGTGTCACAGGGCCCAGAGGCCCCGCCAAGGCCAAACAGACAGCATAAGGGCCCTGCAGCATCATCAACATCGAATTCTGTTCAGCCGGCAAGCAGTAACGATCAAAACAACAAACAGATGCCGCAGTCTTCTAGTATTCTTGATCAAGTAAGTGTTACAATTACATGTTGGACTTTTTTTCCTTTGGTAAATATTTATTTTAGAGAACATCTCGTCGATTTCGATAATTTCGAAATATCGTAGAGGTTTCTCCTAAAGTAAATTACCCTTTCTTTTACTCAATTGTTTAATCCGCTGTTTACTATGTATTTATCTTTTCATCGCGTAAAACATGTGCAGTATTTTGAAGTTAAATCAGAGTGTATGTAATTGTTAATGCGTTTCATTTTACAGTGTGTTATTGAAATCAAAATAAATACATTTGCTCCTCTTACAGGCTTTGTCTGTTGAAAGTGATAGCGATGACGATCTCGAAGATGCAGGAGGAAACAATGTGAGGAACGATGGTACTCTACTTGCAAGCGACCCACCGAAACCTTTGTGAGTAGATATTTGAGTTATCAAACATTTACTGTAATTAATTGAATTATAAACTTCTTTAATGTTGGTCTCTGGGAAAATAATATTAAATGTTCGTTACGAATTTCCACTGAATACGTATGGTAATTATTTGTTAATTAAATACACTACAGAATATTACAAATAAGTGTTACTGTACTTTGAAGAGAACCATCTAGAATTGCAAATATTTCTGCTGTGCCCTTTGCGAGATCATGCACATTTAATTAATCTTTTAATTAACTCTAATGTACTAAAAAAGAATTATGTCTTTTGTTTGGTTACTGTTCTAATTTTGGGAAAAGTTTTATTAACACCCAGAGACCTAGAAATTACTAATTTAATATTCAATTAAAAATAAACATTTAATACGATACTCGAAGGAAGAGTATTCCATAGTTATCATTATAAACATATTTTCTACATGTGGTTCTTAAATTAATCATACTAATGTCATTTCGTTTCATCTTTCATTACGCTTCAACATATCGCTTCGCATTGACGTCTTCGTCGCATCGCCACACAACGTACGCAACGCATTCCGTATTCTTCGTACGCCATCACGTGTCTCCACATTTCTATATCCGTTGCTGCAGACCCGAATTTTCTCCTTTCAGACCATCTACAGATCCATCGTCGATGTCTTCGCATAATGTTCAGAACTCACACCACCAAGGTAAGTTTAAAGGTAGGACATGAAACAGGAATTCTTTCTCTTCTGGATACAAATACATAATGCTCAATATGAAAATGAAGTGACCATTTACGTACTTTATCTTTTTCTTCTTTAGTTTTTCGCAACTTTATATTGCTCTTTAATTTTCGGTAATTAAACGATTTTAATTAATTTAAAGTTCGGTTACTTTTGGAACAAATCGTGTATTTAAATTGACGTGCATCAATCACAATCACACGTTTCAGATTATTCTTTCTGCTATAACTTATCAATGAGTTTATTCGAGATGTTAAATTGCAAATGTTCTCTTTAGGCGGTGCACCAAATCGACCACTTCCGCCAACGCCTGATGAGGAAGAATCAGATCGTACACTAGTCATGAAACGGGTAAGTACTCTATTCGTGTATATAATGCAAGCAGAGGTCCACTGTTTTAGTCTCATTCTGATACTATCGTTTTTGAATGTTATGTGAGATTTATTTACATTTCTTAATAACGACATGAATCGATATCTCCATGTACTGACTGAATGTAACCTCCTCTCTTATGTTATTTAATTATGTTTCGATAGAGCAGTCGTTGTATTTTTCTTTACTTTTTCCGTTTCATAAGTCTTCTTAATATTAAGATTCGATTTAATTACGGACGAAAGAAGGGAAGGAAATACAAGCGATTGCATTATATATTTGTTCATTTTATGTATCTATATTGTATGCTTATTGGTAACCAGAGATAAGTCAGTAATATTTGTTCACCTATGTGTATTCATTACAAATTCTTGTTGTAATTGAATCTTGTGCAATTACGAGGCACCATGGTGCGTTGTCTGTACATTTGCTGTTACACGATACATTTCCACACAGTTGTATACAACTGACGAGTATGTGTCACCATAGGTACTGTTGCTACGGTGGTGAAATCTTTATGAAATGTTAAAACAATAAACGAAGAACAAAAGTTTGTTGTGAAGAACGGGAAACATATATTCGTGAACGTACAAAAGTATTGTTTCGCTATAATTGACTGTTCGATTCTAATCTGTAAACGAATAGGTTTTTGCTTAAGAAAGAAACAATACCAGAGATAATAACTGTATAATATCAAAGTTATTACGCAATTTTATTGTTCATTTGGTTATAGCATCGCCACCGTCGCAAATGCAATTACATTAACTTAATTATTGCATTGCACTGTCATCACAGCTACCTCACGTTATGTATCGCCGCACGCATTTCTTTTTCTCGCTTTTGTGTTATTTTTTTTTTTTTTTTTGTTACCATATTATTATTCTCGTGCGCGCTCTTTAGAAACTTAGTCAGATGTCAGACGATCGCGCAGCGGCTAGCAGCAACCGGCGCTCCGAGGCAGACGAGCAGCTTCTCCTGAAGGAGTGGGATTTCACCCGCTTCTTCCAGGGTTTTAACGAAAGGTTGGATAAGATGAAACAAGAACATCCGCAAGAGACGGCTGATATGAATAAGTCTGGTAGCGAGGATCTTTCTTCGTCGTCTACCGAGAGAACTTTGAAGAGACAGCAACAGTTGTCGCGTAGGAAGTACGAAAACCATCAGCAAGAACCGCAGCATCATCAGAAACAACAACAGCAGTTAAAGCCGGCGCACAGACGACAAGAAAGCGATTCGAAGCTTGGCAATACGTCCAGCGCTTTTGCACGTGCTTTTCGCCGTGAGAATTCAGATTTTTTTCCTTCCGCGAGACACTCTGCATATTTACAGAAGTCGGATTCTTCAAGGTCGAGTATATTTGCAAGTGGTAATCGGCGCGGAAGTGAGATAAGCGTTGCCGGTATCGCTGGTAAAAAGGGCAATGCTGTCAGTACCGGTGAACCGGTTCTTACAGACTTCTCTTTCGACTGTGATGGTCTTCAGAGGCCTAGAAGAGAAAAGACAGAGAGCGAGATCGTTAGGAGACACGGGACCAGAAGGTTCGACTTTGGACGCGATAAAGATGACACAACGAGGAGACGCAGTTGTAGACCATCAGATGCGGTTTCTGCCGCAGTTGACGAAGCAGGAACTATAAAATCTACGGCCAGTACAACGGCTAGCGAGTACAGCCCCATTGTCACTCAGGTCAGTCCCCCCCCTTCCCCTTATCAGTCCTGCCTGTGTGCTTGCCTGAGAAATACCTACCACGTTACCTTTTGTCTATACCTTCGGTCTGTACCTTCATGGACTTCAAATTCCACGACATCCGTGTATCCCCAGATGTCTGTCGATATATTGATATACTTTTTCAATGTATCTATTTTAGTAAACCGCGCGTCGTTTCTTCACAAATAAGCTCAGATTTGTGACTCGATGAATTTGAGCACAAAATATTTGTGCGATAAAATATATAGTTCACGTGTTGCAGATGAATTTACCGTATGGTTCGATGTAGATTTCTGTGAAACCCAGGCTGAATAATTCTTTATATCATTTCATATTTTTACATCGTTTTAAATATCATAATATATACAGTACAGTAGAAAAATAAAATGCAAGTTGAAGGACGTACTAAAAAGAAAATCTCATTTGAAGTCTTTGAATAGGCAATTGAACATAAATTTAGTATTCATATTTATGTGAATTTTTAACATATTTACAAATATAAATCATCCAAAAAAGAATATTGACAGACATTTTTCCCACTGATCTCTTACATCCATATTCCGATATCTAACAGCATACAAAAATCAATATAGAAAGCTAGTCAGCTACGCTCGAATTTTAGGCGCATTTCCCAATTTCCTATACCTTGTCTTCATTATTTTCTTTAACATTTACAGATATGAGTAGGAACGATACATGACTATTAGTGCTATCAGTATTATTCTATTATCAGTATTACTATTATCTTCTCTTCTATTTTACTAGATCGTTCCTTGAAACAGAGATGCATAAAGATTCATAGAGAAATGTTGGTATATCATTAATTTATACTTTGGTATAGTATCAACAACGACTCGTTATTACTAATAGTATGATTTATTATTATTCAGAGTAAGGATGGGAAAATTTGTACACGATTAACAAAACTATTCTTGCACATTTTTTCACTACATTGTGAACAGAAACTTAGAAAACGAGAACGATACGCTATCGCGTAGTAAATCATTTCAAATAACATTTACTTTATTCTTTATTTATTACTTTTTGCTAATATTTAACCCTTTACTGCCTTTAATATTTTCGCATTTTATTCATCACTGGATCCAATTTAACTTTTTACTGACGACGATAATGTGCCTGCATTAGCAGGTCCATTTTTGTGTAGTCAGTTGTAATATGAACACACATGATAAATCACACAACAATTTCTCACAGAGAATTACGTAGTCGCGTGTATGGGGAAATGCATTTATGATTTCAAGTCCCTGCATAGATTATTGATGTAAATGAATATACATAACACGAGACAGAAAATATTGAGAAAATATAATTTCTATCTTTCGAAAGAATGAAAAGATGAGGAATAGAGTATATTTTTGTCCCGTTTTATAAATATAGCTCGATCAATAAGATGTTTGATTTAAAAATATTGTGTAGGCATCGTGATATAAATATCGTGTTAAAAAGTGACCTGCAAAGGTTTAACATTTCTTTTTTAAACTTGTATACCGACGTATTATTTTATCATTACTATTATCATTGCCATTATTACTTCTACTTCAATAGCTGCTGCCACTATTATTGTTACTAGTACTATTACCACTATCACTAATACTAAATTACTATTACTAACGAATTATCTTTGAGTTTCGATACTAATTGGGAAAGGAGAGGCTCATTTAAGTTACAACCCAGAAAAAAGATAGCACACTGTATTCTAATCTTCTAATAACGACTTCTGATTAAAGCTAACATTGTCCGAATGTTTTATACGTACATGTATCCCCCATAGATACGAAAGTTGCGTATTTTTAAATGATGAACAATTCATTTATAAAATATTCGATAGTGGTCTGAATTGATAATCTTTGTTTCTTGATGTAGAAAAAAAGTGTGTGTTTCCTTTGAAGAGGAACACATCTTTCCCTACAGCAAAAAATGGAGACCACTTTCTTTATTTAAGTAACAGATTAAAACTTAATACCGTAATACGAAATATCAATATTTTGATATTTTGAAAAATAGTAATAATTATATATTGATCGTTGAATTCGTCTCGACGTTACTTACAATGCTACTTTCTTTTTTATACAACTTCGTTATAGTTTTAAACAAATTGATATGTATCAAAAAAAGAAATTACATTTCTTATATTCAAGTGTAAGAACGAAGGGATTAATCTACCGACGTTAAGTTCAAAGAACATGTTGTTTCAGCTGGTTTGAAGCAGGTTTTGGTAGAATGTACGGGTATAGTAAATTAAGGGGTCATATACACTTATAAGAACCAAGTATAGGTCAATGTTTATAATTTTTTCGTGGTTAAACAACTAGATTTTGGTTGTTTACAAGTACATATTGTAAGAGTAAATTAATCATTCGTTTATTAGATGTTTATAAATTTTGATATTGTCATCGATATTGTCATGTTTATTATAGTCAAATAGAGCACAGTATCTTTGCTAACTTTTTATTAATTTCGGTTTTTTTTTCAATCTTCTAGGTGTATATGCCCTCTTCAAGGTCGTCAACTTACGCGAATCAGGTGTCCTCACTTCCAGGAATCCTAATTTCCGTTAACCGAAGGCATAGATCGAACGTGCGATTGCTACTACATAATCATCACCACACCACTAACCTTTTGTTACATCGCTATCGTTTTCTAATACTATCGCTACAATTCCGTTTCTTCTGGCACTAATCCTCTCCATCCTTTCGAGTGATGCATATTACTTTCTATGCAGAAAATGTCAGACATTACTTCTACGACAACATTTATCGTCATTTCGAATTCCGAGCCTAAGAGGAGGATTAACCGCATGGAATTTCTTTGAGGATATTCGTCTTGTTTCTACGTAACACCATCGTATGAGGGGAAACTGCTAGTGTTGCTGCGATCATCGCAACAAAACATCGCGGGATTCGAGAAATGAGCGGTTAAAGATTTGTGAAAGTGTGTCTCATAAGATGTCGTACCTGTTACGTTCACGTCACGGATCTCTACGCAGGTTCAGTGATATAATTCCAGTAAAACTTCTTTACCGTTTAACGTAAACAGAGCAACCAAAGTGGCATGCATTCGTTCTGTTAACCGGAGACCGGTAGTAGAAAAATCAGATTTCAGATTTGATCGTAAAATGTCTCTGCGTAAGAAACTTTGTGATGTTAAAGTGACCGGCGCGAAAACGATCATGAGAATTCATTTTTAGACTAACACTTTTGCTGAATTTTACGTGTGCTTGTATTTCTACATTATTCGATAGCTTCCTTGCCGTGCGCGTGTATCTGTGCGTGCGTGCGGATGCGTGTGTGGGTGGATGGTACATGCAGGGTTGTTTTAAAATGATGGAACGATTCGAGATATAGAAATTTCTCATGCAAAAATATTGAAATGTCCTCTATCGAGATTATAGGAAAAGAAGGATTGAAAAATAGATAAAGGACTTTTCAATTTTTCTTCTGATAGGAATTTGTATGTTTTGGATTGCTCCATCATTTCAAAACATTGTGTGTATACTAACGATTTGTCACTCCTTGTTATAGAAGAGTCCAAAGTCAATTTGTCTGGAATGAATTAATTCACGTAGAGATGAATGTAGTACAACTGCTTTGAAATTTTTTTTTTTTTATTTTTTTTTTATTAAATAACATTTACACCAATGCAAATATTGAGTTTCTGTTAAAAGTTGTTGTATGCACAAGTCTTGGATTCGAATTCTGAGAAGATCGACACGCTTTTTCTTTGGTGTTTAACAATATTGTTGTGACGTACTAATGGTTGCTTTGTAATACCTCTACACGACTGTTCACCATAACTTCTATGTTTACACAAACGATAGGTGTGTGATTAGTCTGATAGTCTTATCTAATGCATGTTTGTTCAAAAGTTTTCTGGTCTCGTGTTTGAGAAGAAACAACGACTTCGCATTGACGCGGATCATCTCATAATCCTCTCGTGATCTTTCATGAAGCTACTTTCTCAGGCGCACTTTTTATATCGACTGAAATTCTTACATCTTATGAGAGAGAAAAGGAAATAAAAATGGAAACGATTGATTATCGATACGGAGTGTGTGCGTGTGTCCTGTGTTAACAGATTTTAATATCATCTGCTTGAAAATTGCACGGCCATGAATGAAGAACGTTCAAAGTGAGTAACATGTCTACGAAAATAAATACTCACAGAGAAATAGAGTATAGAAAGGAAAAGAAGTGCGACAGTAGAACCCAGGATAACGTCGAAAAGAGCTATATTGAGATAAAAGGGATTATATATAAATATATAACATATTATATGTATATTTATATTTATGTATACACGTGTATGTGTATGTATATGTATATGTATATACATATATAATATGTACACACAGCAATCAACGATTACTGTTGGATCCTCTCCTTTCGCGAGAGCGTACGGAGTTGTATACTATGACCGAAATTCATTGTTTTGCATGACGCTTATAGCGTGCACAATGTGTGTGACGTATTACTTGTATTGCCATATCGCAGCATGTGCCAGGCATGCTTTAATACGTGTGTACCTTTGGTCATGGTACGAATTGCCAATTTGTGTCTTTTTTTTTTTATTATTCTTAAAATTACTGTATGATAAAAAAAAGCTGAACATTTTCATACTTGTGTTAGAAACTGATGCTTGAAAGTAGAATTGTTTGTGTTAAGATATATAATAGACATGTACCTTCAGTTGCGCTTGTTCCGTATTATTTATTTATTGAAACATTGTGCGTAGTTAATTTTTTTTTTAAGTATGCGGTGACGAATGTTTTGATCACAACGGCATTTTCAGCACTTTCGATCGAAGATTACATGTATTTTTAATATCGTTTGTCGGAACGGACTATCGTGAATAATTTCGAATAACTCTCCTTTAAGTCTAAGCAGACATAATTCTTATTGATAACGTTAATAATATTACTTAAAAAAAATAGTTATCTGTTCCTTGCTATCTTGATTGCAACAAACCGAGTCAAAGTCAGTACTTTCGTTTCGTTCAAGTTCATTTTTACAACAAAATGATACATGGACAGTAGTTGAATACTTATCGTTCGAGGAAATTCTTAAACAGAATGTAATGCGAAAGGTTGAACTATGAATGTAGCCGTCGCAAACTGGTGCGTTTATATAAATCGATGTATAATAATGCGATACTTGCGTAAGATATTTTATATTTTACAATGTTGCACGTTTCCCTAATGTTATAAACGTAAAATAGAACTTGAATCTCAAGTTACATAATAATCTGCATCCGTTGTTACTTTCGAATGTTTGTATCATTATATGTTTTGCGTAGTAGACTGACGAAACGAAAGTTGAAGCGATTTTTTTTTTTCTTTTTGTTAATTAATCCACATTCTGCATGCACTCATTTCATTTATGTTTTGCACTGTATTGTGTATTTAAGTATAAGTTGTTTCTTTACCGTATGCGTATGCGAAAAACAAACGTCCAAAATTTTTCTTAGGCTTATTACCGATATAGGTATAGGCGTGTTAAACTTGATCGCGTTATTTAAATTTTGTTCGGTAATTATTCTTTTAATTGCTTTTTTGCACCATTCTTCGGTTTCTTTTTTGCGTTTGTTCATACCTTGCTTGCGTTTTTTTTTTTGTTCTCCAAAGCTATTCTAATGTCCAGTTCCTCGTACTCCTTCGTTTCATCGTATTCCCTCCATTTCCGTCCTGTGTTCCTTTATACGAGTTTTCGATTTGTCCTCTTACGAATTATTTACTTAATTTTAATCTGTTCTATGGTATCAAGGCCTGAATTTATGTAAGTAATAAGAAGTTGGCTATTTAAAACATGTATATAATTCTTACGCGATGTTAAAATTTTCTTTTGATATATCAAGAAACAACAGGAAACATACGGCTAATTATTTACCAACTACAGTTTCGATCATCACGTTGAACGAAACGTAAACTCTGTCAATACTTACATTGTTAATTTCTCTTCTCGTATTATATCGTAATATTTTTGTTTCATATTTATTAATCTATGTGTTTAATTCAAGGTTTATGTATAACTGAGGACTATGCAACCCGATGACTGAAACGTAACTAACAAATAATTAACTCTATGTTTCCAATTGTTGTTAGATATAATCGAAAGAACAAATGATATCTGAATCTATACTATTATCAATGAGGTGAATCGAGAATAGAACAATCAAAGGAGAAATCGTGCTTGTGCAAAATATGTATTTGGGAAGTGTATGTGCTACTTCATCGTTTCGTTTCTTGGCCACAGGTTACAGTATGAAAAAGTTCAGGTCTTCATCCTTTAGCAGTTCTTGTTACCTTTTACGTTTGGCACCTGTTTGTCGCACTGGCAATCCTTTTAATTGTCGAACGATTGTTTTGCAGAACCGAGAAGGTGGCGATCGGCCAAGAGGCGGCGGCGGAGGTGATTTCCAGAGGTCAGACTCATCGCCAGGGTCACGACCAAGCTCTGTTCTGCCGGATCTTCTCACTTCGTCCCCAAGTCAACGACAGGACAAGTCAACCAGCGAGGAGGTTAGATATGCATCAACATTGTTCACTTTGTTTTCGACCGTAGACGCCAATGCGCGTATTCGCATACATCTAATCATGTTTAACATGTTTGGTGCCACGTGAATCATTGATAGTCGGTATCGTTGAACATATATTGGCGTGTCTGGGAATTTATGAACATGATTACCAATGGGGACTATAAACGTAAATATGGAATACACTGTTGAGCAATTAAATGTTTTCATATTGACACTGTTTAAATTTAACACGCTGACTAGCAAACTATATTTGTAAAATTGCCTACGACCAGAAAACAGCGATGGACTTGTTACATACTTATCGAGATATCAGTTATAACGACAGCGTAAGTGCATAATGTAATTAGTAACAGACTGTCATGATTCTCACGACATCGAACGTGTTAATAACAGTATTGCAATATTTCCATGACAGAACTTCAATAGTGCGTGCGAGCGCACGTTTCTTCTTCCAACAGTACACCCTTTCCCTGCCCAATTTTTCTTTCTTCGTGGCACTCAATATATTTAAATATGTGTTTTTATCGAGATACGGATTTCCTAAACGTCATGATCTATTCTCAATTATTGGCTGCGTTTATCGGTTTAATACTCGTTATTAAACTTTTTATTGTTTGTACAGTGCAAATGACCTGTTCCATTGGTCGAGTATGAATTGAATAAGCGCAAAAAATAACGAATAGAAAAAGCATTTAGGAAACGAAATACAAGCATGGTAAAAAGCAACGGTTCGAAGAACGGAGCCAATAAATACGTGCGTAGATATGTACGTGTATGTTACTGTGTTAACCCACGAACTTGAACGGACACGGATTACATATTTGCAATCGTTCTCGATAACACTGACGATAAGAAATATAATATAATAGCAACGTGAAACAAACATTAACGATTTACGTTGTCAAGTTTGAGGGTTTACACATAGGACGCCTTTTGCTTTGTGTCAGTACCTTGTGAATGCTTTGCTTATAGTTTTCTACGTCTGATAACTTGTTGAAGCGAACATGGTACTCAGTTCACGGTACTTGTAATTGTCGTTTTAGTGCAGCAAATCTGAACTATATATTACGTAGACGCGTAGTGTTCTAGTAGTTTTAAGGAAAATAATTTATGAATAAATAGGAAACTTCTTAAAAAATAATTATTATACATGGTACGTGTCAATACGTAGACAGTATTGCAAAGATAAGGAACATAATCTGTAGTGTATAGAATGTACATTTTTGTACATTTCCATAGTATGGTACTTCACAGTAGGAAGAAAGGTTCGAAGACAACAAAACGATAAAACTAAAATCATTAGAGTGGCAATGTCTTTTTTGTACATATTATTTTTTAGGTAAGGTACTGATCATTTGCAACAAAAATTAAGATTATTAAAAGAACGCACGGAACCACTTCATTTTTTTGATATCCAATATAATAGATGTCGAAGCATCACTTCAGAGAATAAATAAATTCTCTACTGACTTTTAGTTTTTCTTTTGATAGATTCTAGATAGATTTTGTATTGTGGTGGTCTAGTAATATCTCAAAAGTGTACCTCTTTCACTCGTTGGTTTATTCCCTTCACGTGATCCTCATTTCATCATTAGAAAAAACATGGTTTTTCTTTATTTCGAGATTAGATAGTTGGATTATCTCTGTTGACAGACATGGAAAGTAATTATACTTTCGTTTTGATTGTCTTCTTTGGTTAGTGTGTCAATTAAGATAGAGAATAGTCTCATCTTTCAATTTCATTGATGTTTTTTACCACAACATAATTATGTGAATAATTATGAAAATTCATAATTTCTGCAAGCTTGATATTTATTAATGATGTTTCCAATTACAATTTTGGTCCTTACAACTAAATAAAAATCTATAAACAAGGAACGTTAAAAATGAGAATAGTAATATTTTTGTTCTTTATAGATGTCCAAAATAATTTGAAAAGTTGACATACTTGAAGAACTTGAATCAAAACAATTCAAATTTGTCAAGCTACTTAAAAGGACATCTATGTAGTTTTATACTAATTTAAGGTTTCCAAAGTATCAGATTATATTAATGTAAATATCTTTTCTGGTAGCTCGAGGAAATTAGGAATCCATTATTTCGGTTAAACGTGTTCAATTATTTGGACAATTGAATTATGCGAAACTTTTAATTAATTCGAGCTACTAAAATCGTTCGATCGGACCGATTCAAATTTATTCGCCCGCTATAGAAAGAATCTTTCCGTGTGTTCGGATAATTTTAATCCATGCACTGAAAACGGTTGTTTAATAATAAATTGTTACGTATCGTGTCTCTTTATATTACGCGAGAATCCGCGCAAGCGGTCACATTCGGTTGTCAGCGTGACTAATTCAGGATTCTGTTGTGTGTTGTGGGACACGTGGGAGCTCTAATCCGAAGGGCAGGACCCTTTCTACTGACCATTCCAATCCCAATACTAATTGCAATGTAAGTATTCATTTATCCATTTATAATTCAGTGTCGCTTCTGTTTCCTTCTTACCAGAATGTTCCTATCGTGTACAGACGAAAGAAAACACAATAATATCCTTTCTTTTTCTCTTAACGTTTGATTTCTTCTCGTTTTATTCTCGTGTGCAGCACGATGAATGTCATATATTTCTGTATGCAAATCTTTCTACCCTCCTTTTGGTTTCTAGGTACTTTCTTTGGTATAAACGAAAAGTTCTCAGCACGATCGCAATTATACTGCTTTTATTAGCTCACACATGCGACAGATACAAGAGAGAAAGAGAGAGTGAGAGAGAAATTCGCACACATGCATCTCCTTCTTTTTAACTTCATGATTTCTTATACTCGGCAAATACGTAGGAACAAGAAAATATAAATTTCATGACGAATTCATGATCGTTTAATTCGTTACTTAGATTTAATAACAAAAAAAAAAATCGGAAGCATATTAGCGTTGATACATGCATATTACGTTTGTTCTTTGTAAAATGTATCTAGACTCTTTGTTAAATTACTGTGCCTCGGCTTGCGAATTTACGTTTGTCACTTGAAAGTTTTTATGTTTATGCAATATTTGTTTGCGGTGTATGTAATGTGCATATCACTTTACCGTTTGACGCAAAAATTCTTTTACACTTTCTAATTTTTGTACGAATCTTGTACTTCTTCCATTGCATGTTCCTCTGTACATTTCGTTGTTTCTTCTAATTTCTTCTTAAACCGTTCTACTACTACCTATCAATTATAATACTTTGGTTGTTTCGTATTGTTAGTTACAGTAACATACACATCTCCTCGACGGTACAATTTATGTCGCTCCGTTTTTATCGGAGCCGAATCTTAAAATAAATTTTGTTGCAGTATCGGCAAGCGGTTAAATCACCACCTCCGTTTGCGCTTCAACAGAAGCAGAGATCTTTTCTCACATTTGGATTCGGAGCTGGTCCAGCCAGGAGGGAATCTCACGTGAACGTTAACGTAACACCGACCAGCCATGACCTGGCATCTGACACGCCCGAAATACGCAAATATAAAAAACGTTTCAACAGCGAAATACTTTGCGCTGCACTGTGGGGTAGGTACATTACAAACCTGTACAATTCCTAAGCAACACGCACGTGTTACCTTATTTTTGTTACGTATACTTTGCAAAACTAAAAATGTTGTTCATTTAAATTGTTACAGGAGTAAACCTATTAATTGGCACCGAGAATGGCCTTATGCTGCTAGATAGAAGTGGTCAGGGTAAAGTTTATCAGTTGATAAGTAGAAGACGATTTCAACAAATGGAGGTCCTCGAAGGTCAAAACATTTTGGTCACAATTAGCGGAAAGAAGAACCGGGTACGAGTGTATTATCTTTCGTGGCTGAAAAGTAAGATTTTACGAACTGACGGACACAGCGACGTAAGTATTGCACTTTTCGAACGATACGATACTTGTTAAAATAGGTTTAACGCGTTGAACCCGTACGTTACATAGCAAGTGGAACGACGTAACGGTTGGATTAACGTTGGCGATCTCCAAGGGGCGGTACATTTCAAAATAGTCAAATACGAGAGAATAAAGTTTCTCGTTATCGCGCTGAAGGACTCCATAGAAATTTATGCATGGGCACCGAAACCTTATCATAAATTCATGGCTTTCAAATCGTTCGGTGAACTCGCACACAGACCACTTCTCGTGGATCTCACCATAGAAGAAGGTACACGATTGAAAGTCATCTATGGCAGCGCTGATGGCTTTCACGCTGTTGATTTGGATTCTGCAACGGTTTACGATATTTATCTACCAAAACATGTAAGGGCGTATCAACGATAAGATCGTAACCCTTTGCACTCCAAGAATTTTGTGACGCAGAGATGTTTTTGTGATGGTGCTTTCAAAAATGAAATATTCTTTTATCTGCCTTAAATAAAACTTGAATGTTAAATTGATCTGTATAATAGATCGAGTTGTGCAATAAGTGACAAGTCAACAGAAATGGGTATTTTTGACACCTGTATTTTTTCTTCGACTTTTGACGACCCTGATCGAACTCGCGATGTTACACACATTGTTACGGTAGCAGTATTCGTGAGTCATAACACGTACAGTGCATGTCGCCATAGCGGTGCCAGTGGAGTGCAAAGGGTTGAAATAGTTATCGACGCCATGTGCTTACAGTAAAAATGACTATTTCAATTATAGACTCAGGGTCCTATTTGTCCACATTGCATTGTCGCATTACCCAACAGTAATGGTATGCAGCTACTGTTGTGCTATGATAACGAAGGTGTATATGTGAACACTTATGGTAGAGTTTCCAAGACGATGGTCCTTCAATGGGGTGAAATGCCCACGAGTGTTGCCTATATTGGTACAGGACAAATAATGGGCTGGGGCAATAAAGCGATTGAGATTAGGAGCGTAGAAAGTGGTCACCTCGATGGTGTATTCATGCACAAGAAAGCTCAACGGCTCAAGTTCCTTTGCGAGCGTAATGATAAGGTTTGTACAGATTGACACATTTTAATTTGGTTCATGTATTTAAAATGCATTTTTGCATTGTCTTATTATTATTTCTAGGTATTTTTCTCGTCAGCAAAAGGCGGAAGTTCGTGCCAGATTTACTTCATGACATTAAATAAACCTGGCATGGCTAACTGGTGATCCCGAATGTGGCCAAATCTGGCCCCAACATTATCTTCGCGTATAATGATACAAAATCTATTGCGTGTATCAGGATATATATCTTTGATAACTCGTTCTTCACTGCCAAGATTAAACAACGCCATGGAAAACAGAAAATGTTTGCAGCGGAGTCAATATCATTCTCAATTTTATTATAGTCGCCGTCGTCATCATCGCCATTGTCGTCAACATTGTCGCCATCATCATCATCGGCATCGTCACCATCATCGTCATCGTCACCGTCACCGGCTCCGCCAATGACATTGTTATCGTCATCGACATCATCATCAGTACCATCACCATCACCACCACGACCATCATCGTTTTCTTCGGCAAGATCATCATGGTCTGTATCAACATTTTTGCTCGAATAATTATACATTAATTCAGGAAAACGTAACCTATGGCGAGGAATCCCGACAGAATTTTCAACAATTTTTGCAGAGTACACAAGGGACACTGATATTTGTAAATCTTCTTGTAAAGAAATTTCTGTGCTTTTTTAACCGTTTATTATTCGTAATACAGTTTAGCGTGTGAAAACGCACGTAGATTTTTTTAAAAGATGGTTCCTTCCTCACACCGATGTCCCTTTTCATAAAAGAGAATGTAAGTAGGATCGAAGTATATGCACAAAATTCAGTTATACTTTTTTGATAAGATTTATTATCATTTTATCATTGCTCGAGTATTTTCAACACTATATATTTGATCTTAAGTCTTGGAAGGCTTGTCAATTTCGCGAGAGAGAGCATTACAACAGTATGACATTTTAAAAGTAATAATAAATTGGTCGTATTAAATCCAATTTTTAATGCGAAACAATAATTTCTTGGCCAAGTACGTGTAGATGACTAATTGCCAGCGAATCGTGACAATATCGTTGTACCGTATTGTTATTGTAGATGCAAAGACTTGCGCAATATTGATGATTTGATTTGTATAAACAAGAAGACCTTCCGAAATAAGTTTTTAATAAGTGACTAAACTTTTTTATCATAACAGTAACTACATTAAATGTCTTGGTTGCTCCAAGAACAGATGCGCGAGCAAAATATGATATGAATGAATGTTTGCGTTTTGCACTGAAAAAGATATTATAGAGAAAGCGCGCGCACGTGAGTGAAAGCGAGATTAATGGAGAATGTACAGTGTATGTTTTTTAAAATTATTTTCCATTGAATCTTGTATTTTTTTATAAAGGCATTGGACGTAATTTCAATTTATTTGAAAGTGATTGCTTCCATGGAATACAGTTAATTGTAATTACGTATGTTATCGCATGATGATTTCGTTAGAAGAGTCTTCTGAATGAAGAATGTTCGTTTATTTCTTTTCTTTCTTTGATGACAAGGTATTGAAAGAAAATAGCGGTGAACTAAAATTGAAGATGAGGGAAATAATTGCTGATGTTATTAATTGTATAGTTCATAGTAGTCAAAGGACTTATACGTTGATTCCTGCAATTCGAGATGACGATGATGATATGGCGATATAATGCATGGCGTCGGATAAATTGCATTATTACAATTAATAGATTTATATTAAGATTTTTTGACACGTATAATGATAAGATGCAAAAAAAAAAAAAAACATTTTCATTTTTAAGGTATTTACAAGTATATATCGTACGTTTATTTTACACTTTCTTCTTTGCGAAAGATGTTCGTACTGGTATAGTCATGGCGTCGTTTATTCTTGACGATTAATGTAGGCGAACGCAAAAACGCCTTCAGCTTTTATAAAGAATTTATAACTTGATAAGGCAATGCGCACAGGAAAAGGATGGTCTTCCTCTTCCTACTTCTTATTCATTTAATGATGTATGCGAATCAAAAAAATTTCTAATTTCGCATATCAATGCATTAAAACTTAACTCGTAATAGAATAGTCTTGCCGATTGTGTTAGACTATCTTATGACTGACTAGATTTGACTCGCGAGATTTATAACTAAAACAGAGCATAGGAACAAATTCTAGTGTATTTGAAGAAGTTGTTAACGTTCTGACTTTATTTACTATTTAGCAACACATACTACTATGAATGGTCGTAAGATTTTCACAGAACTTTCTGCTAAATATAATTTTAGTTTGAACTGTTCAACATATAGTCTGAAGAGATTTCTCAAGATATTTTACATTGTATTAATAATCCAATTTAAATTGCATTTTTTTAAGGCCATATGCTCCCTATAATTGTGTTTTTACGATTCATGTAAATTTTAAATATATATGAATTGCGTATTGTACCATGTATATTAGACAAAAATAGTTCATATTTGCAATTTAAAATGTTGTACAATCATGAACAATTAGTTGTAGAAAATTGTTGAATAATTTTTGAATACGAATTGCAAGTCACATTTTTTTTTTATACCAAAAAAACTTATCGAATACATGTTTGTCCGTATATCGTTGGAAATAAGGAGTAAGAAATTTGTAGCAATAATACATTAACGAAAGTGATTTTCGAATTTTTTAAATAAATACGTGATGTGCACTCATTTATTTATTTGTATATAAATATATGACGTGATATGTGATAAACGGATAATACGACATGCTCATTTGTTTTCAAGCATGCGTTTCAAAGCTTTTTACGAATATATTAAAATAGAATGGTTAATTTACAGATGCTATAATAATTTGCAATATTTTGAACGGTAAGACGTAGAAAAATAGATTCGGTTCAAGTAGGTGCAAAGAGGAGGACGTCCCACAAGTGCAATGAAAGACTGTTTTTTGAATGAGAAAAAGATTTCTATTCTGCTGAAATAGAAAAAAAAGAACGTAGATCAAGAAGCGAGCTTCGAGTGCGCGCGCGTGTGTGAATAAAAGAGAGGGAGAATATTCGGCGAATGAACTACAAGTATGGACGATTATTTACGAATGACACGAACTCTAATATTATAACAGTAATACTAATTACTATCTTAAACAGATTCACGAATTAATTTTTGTGCAAGAATTTTTCTTATTCCTTCGTCTCTTTCGGTTCCTTTGCGTACTTCTATGTTCCATCCATTATCTTTACTTGATCGTCTTGCACATTATTTCCCAAAGATGGTAGTGATGATTTCTTAATATTATAATAATTATTATTGCTGTAGTTTATGATTGCGATTATTATATCTATCCGTATGTCATTATGACCATCATCATGCGGTGTATTATGATTATAATGATTAAGATTACTACTATCATTATTATTAGTAAAGTCAAATATACAGACAATTTGTAATTGATGCGGCAGTCATTTCTTCGTCGTCCTATCGCAACTTATATATAGATACGTGGATACATATACTGTTTGTCATCGAAATAAAAAAATAATTGTTAAGAGTTCTGTGTTTTCAGGTGTTTGAAAAAATGTGTTTCTTAAAAAGGACATTGCTACAGAATTTTGGATTTCAACACCGCCTTAGCAAAGTACAACTATCAACATCTGAAAGTTTTCAAATACCTCAACTTCTACGTTTCTCTTCTATATCAACAGTTTAGCCAAGAAAGCTTGCAATTTCTCTGTACGATATTTATTCTAGTTGAATGTGTATACAACGAATATTTAAAATTTCTATGTGCAAGTTTACGGACTCTCAGATATTTATCTACGGTCCGTATACATATTTCCTGAACGATAAAATCTCTGAATGCTTTGTGTGCATTACGCAAATGCAGCTGGGTTTAATCGTTTACCAATTTCCGACCTCTCTGTCTACTTTGCCGTTTACGAAACTCTCGGGTCTCTGCCGGAAATAACCATCCGTGGTGGAACAATATTATTTTCTCAGAGAAAAGTAAATTCATCTTTTCATGTTTGTGCCTCGCTCAATTTTATGAGACATAATAGGAAATAATCATATTTGTAGGATTTTCGTATCTCTCGAAGATATTAGAAGTCTACTATAAAAACGTCTGTCATGTTTGGAGGTTTCGAAAGCGTCAAAGGTAGGGACAAGCAGAGCAAGCCATTACTCATTTTACCCCTGCGACCGTACCGACTACCAACGTCTCAGCTCACAATAGTAAACAAGACTATTCTGGGATAAAATGTGAGTATATATTTAAAATGTGCATTGATACAATTTGTTTTCAAAACTACTTGTTAAATTTCAGATTTATGTTGTACTAGTTCGTATTACCCAAAAGGATCTGGTTACGTCGTATGTTGGTTCCGTATCCTCTACCCTGGATAATGGGAACCAAACCTACTTTTTTATGAATAAAAAAAGAAAGTATTTCCTTTGTTTGTTGTTCAGTTTTCACGATTGCTGTCTTATAGCTAATTAGTTACATTATATGAAACCCCAAAGTTTTAATAAGAGTTGATCATTTTATGATTTTTTTTCTACTTTTTCCTTAGGTGGTTGCAAGTGTTTCCATGTTCTACTTTCCAAAGGGGTGTCTACAAGTACCCCAGGTGGGTATTTATTCGTAAAACAATTTCAAAACCAACCAGACTGAAATTCATCAAATACATTATTGCGATACGATTGTAAGGCGTAAATCATGTTTCTTTGTAATCAAAAACAATGAAAATTGAAAGAATTCCGTGTGATGCAGCGAGGTTGAAAGTAAGCTGCGGTTTCGAATCGAAAAGCCGTCGTTCTATCCACCTAAAACGATGCTTTAAGACGGCTTAACGAGTCGACGTACAAAGTCGCCGGATCGAATTACCGAAGCTTACGTCGAAACCACGTTCGATCGGCCGTTTATTCAGGACAATGAGCCACGAATACCAGTTATATAGGTACTTGAGGGATATTAAACGATCATAGGATAGAAAATCCATGCTCGCGGAGATAACGATGCTCGGGGAGTTTCCTGGGCTACCGGCGTATCGCGATTATACAGTGAATTTCTGGATGACACGTATAATGAAAGTACAACGGATTACTGCATTCGTTCACTACTGCTGTAAGCAGTTCCCTATAAATCTATTTCGTCTAAACTATTCATCTTTCCAAGCGTACCTACGCAGATATTCGTAGAAAGGAACGACGTTGTCGTGTATTAAACCGCTCGAAACAGACTTTCCAAAACACTGTCATAACTCAAAGCCATTATATTTGTAATACTACAGTATACAGGGTATTCGGCCACCCTTGGGGAAAATTTTAATGGGAGATTCTGGAGGCCAAAATAAGACGAAAGTCAGGAATGCCAATTTGTTGATTGAGGCTTCGTTAAAAAGTTATTAACGTTTAAAGTTCCGTCTGTAGAGGCAATCTGCGAACAGCTGCATACACGCGATAGTGGTTCTCACTCAAAAAACTGTAAGGCTGTCGATGAGTCAGTAAGTAGAGTTTCTCATGCTGAGTGAGAACCACTATCGCATGCACGCAGATTGCCGTTCTACAGGCGGAACTTTAAACGTTAATAACTTTTTAACGAAGTCTCAATCAACAAATTAACATTCTTGATTTTTGTCTCATTTTGACCTCCAGAATCTCCCATTAAAATTTTTCTCAGGAGTGGCCGAACACCCTATATAATACGTTTTCATTTATACATAGAAGCATGTAGTATTGTCGAGTTTCGTTAATACATGAATTTGATTTTATGTTTAGAGTACAGTAGTTGGGTCGTTTGTCCTGACAGTAATTGGAGTATTAGTAATTTGGTCCAAAATTGTTTTAGGTGTGCCAGCGATAGCTCTCAAAACACACGAATATATAAATAACAAGAAGAAAACCCTATGCTTTTGATTGATGAAAACAGAACACTTGGAACACCCGAGAACCCCGGTTTTTTAACGATCGTGAACATTTTGATTAACACACGGATTAAGAGACGAGTAACTGGGAAAGATAGCAGACCGACGGAACTATCGAGAAGCAGAAGGCGAAAGGAGAAGGTGCACGGCACGCTCGTTTACCGTGCGCTGGTGACAGAGACAGTTAGAGAGAAAGGTAAACGAATGTGGATGAAGCAGAGACAGAACAAGATAGAGGTAGGTTCTGTTGCTGGAGTTAATGGTACGCGAACGAGTATACGAGACTGTGACTGTGGTGTATATACGTGCGTGTGCAAGAGGGTGGCGGGAATCAGAGAGGGTCAGAGAGGATCAGGGGCAAAGTGGCGGCGGAGCTGTATCGATGTCCGGGCGCGTTCACCATCGTTGGCACACACGCCGTCAGTATCCTGCAAACGAGTAGCGTCCTGCCTCGCTTCTGCACACACTTGAACCTAACCTTAACTCACCACCACCGATATCCCACGCTGCTATCACCATCGCTGTAACTGCCGCAGCCTTTCTTTTCACCTGTAGAGGTATCCTTTGCTTTTCTACTTACTCCTGATGCTCGTCCGTGCTTTTCTATAGCCTCATCGAAGACCCCTCGACCCGCCATTCTTGCTGTCCGCGCGTCTGCAAATTGTCAGTCGTAACTTCCTTTCATCCGGGCCTCGGTTTTCTGTCCCTCTTCCCGATTCTTTGCCCCGTACTCGTTCTTTTTCATAAATTCCGGTCTAATCCCTTCTTTCACGCGGCATTAGTCCCTTCGAGTTGAGATACAAGAGGAGCTCGTAAATATTGTGTTAACACATTACTGCTCGGCGTCGCAATCACCTAACCTCTTGTGGCCGACAAAATATTGCATTGGCGCGTCGTTACGTTCATAGAAATTGGACACATATGAAATTTTCTGTCCAATCAAACCCACAGATTTTTAATTTCAAATTAATAATTATTCTTTATTTTAATCTTTTGTGATACATTTTGATGTACGTTCGAGGCTTGAAACGTGACCTTGACTGTACGTATTCTTGATTGACTGCACGCTCCCGTCGACTTTTTATAATCTTTGTTCTTCCTCTGATTCTTTTCGATTCTTTCGGTTCTACGTTCCTACCTACAATTTTCTGGCTCTGCTCGTACGCTCTTTCCTTTCCGTCGTCTTGGCCCTTTTGCCTTATTCCCTCGTTGAAAGCCTTGTCCGTCGAGATCGATTTGAAGTTTTGCTGATGCAATCGTGATATCTATTGTTCGTACCGGCGGGGGGTGAGGGGTGCCGTTGCTCTTATCTTGTTTTCGTTCGAACGTGTGCGGATGGTTAAGAAAGAAAAATCACTTATTGTTGCAAGAACGAACGTATACCTAATAAGCTCAACCGAAGTTTCAAGGAATGAACACATCGCAGGTAGAAATAACAATCAATTTTGCTGGTACGATGCAGTTCTAATCGAATGTTCTAATCACTGTCAATATCGTTATCGGCGAAATATAGCGCTCGTGCACACAAATCGACGCTTATGTGTGTACATCCTTGGTTGCGTGCATATGTAAAGAGCTCTCGATCGTACTTCTCTCGCTCGTGTACACAAATATCGCTCACTGAATGTTGTGTGTAACATACGTTTACAGTTACTGTGCAGAATAACTTGTTAGGATATTTATGTTAAATAAATAGACGAGATAAATCATAACGAGATAATATGTAAATCAGTCTCAGATGTTTGTTCTCTAGATAAAAGAAGTGGGAAAATATTTTGTCAGATTGGTCCATGAAATACGTACTTTAGTATTTTGACGATATTAGGAAAGATAGTGATTAATACTACTTGTAAATTCACATTATGAGGTCAGAAACGGAGTCAGTATTTTCAACGAATTATGCCCTTTTCGAACTTCAACTGACACGTCGATGTATGATCTGAATAGTGCATTTATCGGATAACCAAATGGCCGACAAAAGCGTAACGCAAACGCTGTATCGCTTTTACTGTGCATTCTGCAATGCACATTCATATATCATTGTACAAACTGTTTAAACGATGTCGAGTATATGTACGCGTTTCGCCGTTACAACGAATAACAAAACCTGTCAGGTTTTTTAATGGACATTTTTAGTTTTTAGATATCATAACATAATAATTCGTTGAATCCTCTCACCTTGATTCCTTTACTATTCTACAAAATTACTGTTCTAAAAGATGTCAGAATATTTCAGGTTGTATCGTTAGTTTAAAAGCACCTTATATTATTGCAACGTTGTTAGATCATCCCTCTGTTCACAATATTGAAACGGCGAAGCAAGAAAATTCTTTCTTCAATTTTATTAGCACCCCAGGCACTTTCTTTAGCAATCTATCTTAAGCTGTTAAATTATCCTGCATTTCTGTAACGCGATGTCCAAACCAACTGCAGTTACCCCAAATGGATCCATCATCCGACGTGAACTATTCATCTCTAGCACGTCAGGGAATCGAAATTTCATATAAATGTACACATTTTCCTAATGCTTAATCTACGAAGAAGAAAAATACAGAATGGCGCAAGTCAAGTCTTCATAAATGTTACCAGGAGCGTAATCAACAATTTCAATTTTACCGCGAAGTGCATAGGTATTTTTTTAAATTTATTTTCCCAAATTTTCTTTCTTTCTTCACAAACATAATCTCGACACAACTTGCTATTTTTTTTTTTTTAGACGAACGGATTCTAGCTTCTACATCACTGAAGAATATCCGCGATTAATTTCACCTAAGAATACTACCGGAGAAGATACGTACACGGTAATGAAAATTACTTTTAATCAATTAAACATCCCGTCGGAATGACAACGGATGGAGCTCGAGCCCAGTCTAGTACGAAAATTAGTCCTTAGAGATTATTATCCAGAGACGTAAGAAAAATTTGTAACGTCGTGTAACAAAATTGTAACGATCAAAAAATGGACATTTTAGCACGAACGGGGGCGTAATTGCTCCGTTGCATTTCCTCTGGATGCGATGGTACACCGTCCGAGAATCTCCGAGCTGGATGGTAGCAGACTCCCCCCCGATTTGGATTCATCGAATAGTTCCGATTAAATGTCGCGAAGAAAATTTTCTTTTTCTCGCATCTGATCGGTAACGGGTGTGATTGGAATTTTCAAGTGGGCACTTCTTCGGTCGACGACAATGTTCAAGTGGCGTGCTGCAGGACCCTCGGCGAGATCTGCGAAATTAATGAAACTGAAATTCGTCGAGCGTTTCCTTTCGTCGGAAATCAGGGAAATGTCTATCGATTTCGCGGTGCGGTCTCGAACCGAGGGGGTGTCCTCTTCTTGTCGTTGCAATTAACGAATCACGAAGACTTTACTCTTTTATGAGCCGAAACGGCAGGAATCCCAGCCGACTGCGCAGGAAAAAGGGGGTTGTCGAGTTTGTACAGTGGCAGGGGAGCCTCGTACGAATCGAGGTTGAACTGGGCTTCGGTCGAAGGGGAAATACGAAGTAGAAACTAGTTGTTGCGGAAATCGATTTTCACTGTCAGTGCGGCATTACCCAGCGGAATTCGTAACTTAATATTATTCGACGTTACCATTCGGCCGATTGTTACTTAACAATGATGGTATCTGCCGATCGGTCGCCCTCGCTGGGAGATAGGATACTTCCTGTGACGTTTCTGCGCCGCTTGCTCGACCATTCCGACGCGTACACGTTATATTAACATGCAAGTTCGCCGATAACGATACCAGCGCTTTATAAATCTATGTCTTCCATACATATTCAAACCGTTTAGTCGATTTAACTTTTCGTTGGAACGACCTCGTTACCGATAGAAGGAAGGCTAATTCGTTTATTGCTAGAAACAACGATCGCGCTGCAAAGTATGATATTCCCTGACTCCCCGTGTACCCGATTTATCCGGATGCTAACGGCTCTGCATCCATTTCGGGCAGAGCGTATATCGTATGGTTATGCCTCGTAGGTTCGTTGATGTTTCGCCGTTTGATAGGCACACCCGACAAAATTAAACCTTGAAGCTTCACTGTTCTCTTTGCTCGGATTTAGCGAGCCCGGAAGCTACTGAAATCAAAGCCGGTGTCTGTGAAACACGCCACGGTGTGTCGCTCGATAATTCCAATAACTATGTTTACAACTCGATTTTCGAGGGGGGTATATTGATACGAAGGAAAGAAGGAAATATGTAGCGGTACTTTATATCGATCTATCGATACGATTGCATTTTTCTCCGCGGTACAACGTGAACTATCTCCGCATCTGTGTCAAAGCTATTTTCATTACTTGTTCGGATATAAATTCCAACCTTTCGAAACACCAACATCTCGTAACAAATTCCTCTATCGTTTTCAGAATGATATACGTCGGCTCTTACTCTGCTTTAATTAAGCAAAAGTTTAAACAATGTAATCGGCAATAATATTCATTGCTATCGAAAATAGAAATTTTCTTTCGATCACAGCGGAACGATGAATTTATTTTTCTCGAAGTTCAGGGCGCCCGGTTCCTTTGAATCCCTTTAAGCGTTTCCGCCGCTAGTCGGCTCCAGAGAAGATCTGTAAACAGGACGATACGTAGGACCCCGTGGCACATATCGATCGATCGATATCGAAATTATGTACGTGTCTGTAGCTTAGCTACTTACATTTGAGACGCCTTACTCCGATTCCTCATGTAAATTGCGTCGTTTCCGGTTGAAGGATCACAGTCGAACGCGGAACGTTGCATCCCCTACGTACACGAAACACTCGAATCGATTCTAACTCCTCATTCTCGAGCTCACCTTCCGCTTCCCTTTTTCCTTTATCCCCTGTTCCTCTTTTCACGTTCCTCCTCATCCATCTGCTAGTAGTTCTGCTCGCAAAGTCTTCCTCTCGCCTTTACGTCTCTCCGGAATCATCCTCCTGTTCCTCCCTATCACCTTTTCCTCCGTTTTCCCAGCTTCTTTTGATGCCAATCTCTTGCTTCTGCTCCACGCTACTCGTTTACGACTTTTGCTATCCAATACTTGCAACGCGATCGTACATACTATCGTATATTTTATCAATTCCGCCTGGAGTCTTACGCGTCTCACAATAAACAATTTCTTCCTCTGATTCGCAACATTTACCGATAGTATAAATTAATTTAACGCTTTACTCGTCTTATAAAAACAACAGACTTAAGAAATTTTCGTAGTTACCCCGAATCTAATTGTTACTTTTATATTTAGCTTAGATTATTCTATTGTTAGCGAATTTGGAAATTAATTCGAGGAAATGACTGTATTCGAATTCAAAGAAATGTGACTGTGGTATCGAGTCGAGTGTACGTACTTACTGAAACGTTCTTTGAGCTACAGTTCAGATACTTAGACGACATCTAATTTAACGAAAACAAATTGCCCCGTCGTTAGCCTTTCTAGTGTACACACTGCCGACTGTCTCTGCCAAACTACACTTCCGTTCAAAGTTCATTTTTGTTCGCTCACCTTTGATATTGGGTAATGTCGACTGCATTTCCTCTTTGCTCGTTCATAAGCTTCCAGCCAGTCAAAGAAATCGCTCGTCAAGCCGCTTGGAGAACGTCGAAGCAGCCAGGTGCAATCGAAGCGTCGCAATGTTCCCTTTTCGTTTTTCCTCTCTGATCCTTCGTTCCTTTGGATTTATCCACTACTTCCTCTTTTCTATCTACTTGACTTTTACTTGGTCGTTTTGTGGCCCAAAGTGCGTGAATTCACCGTTTATTTACATTTTCAATTATGAAACGTTACCATAGATAGAATTTTATTTGCACGGGACACCAATGATTATAAAATCCAGGTATCTAGGAACCTTTTTGAATGGTCCTACTGACAAAGGATACTTATGAGGTGTTCGGTGCAAAATTTGTTCTTTATCTTGGATAATATTAACGTTATTTTAATATTTTCTAGGTATTCTATCGCTGTCTTGATTGTTCTAAACACCATGAAGAGACCAACGACGTATTCTACAGGAGAGACAGGCCTTACATCCCACGAATTTGCACATAGTAATCTTTTAATTAATTACAATAACACGATTTCATTGTCTTGGCGCGATTCGGTGAGGGTACCGCGCTTTGTTTCTCATGATATGTAATTAGTATTAATCCAGAAATCGATAGCCTCGACTTCAATTAGAATACCGAACGACATTAATAACGGGCGGGCGAGTTCGGCTGTTATTAATTGTGCATGACTAAGCCAAGGTGGTGGCCACGATGGTCAGATATCAGTACGTTATAACATGTTGCACAGGAGATTCCTCAAATGATTGGTCAAACGTTATTACCGCAGTAAAATAATTCTACAATATCTATAACAATTGTGACGAATTGAACAAATAATTTTATTCGCGGAAAAATCAATGGAGGATACTCAACTCGTGCCTGACGTCGTTTCTCTGCATTTTATAGTTTCGTTGGCATCGGGGAAGCGTGGGCAAGAATGAGCAAGAGGCGCGAACAAAAAGCAGAGAAGAAAATCGAAGACGGGAGGGAGAAAAAGAGAGAAAAGACGGAGATCTTAGCAGGCATGCTTAAATCCCCGGCAGGTCTCGAGTTCTCTGTACGGGGAAAATAAATTCTGCGCCGTTCGACGGACGGGGAAAGTTCGTCGGGTGGAAAAAGGACGAAACGATTGTACACGTGAAGGAAACGGAATAAAAACGGAGGATGTAAGAGAAAGAGAAGTAGACGCGAGTCGGTCGCACACAGACGGAATCGGATTAGCCGATGTGCTTCTCTTAGGGGCCCGCCCAGGTTCTTTTTACGCCGACCGGAAAAAGCAACTAGCCTCGCGAATACACACACGTGCAAACGGGCACAAACACAGGTGTGTACATGCCCGTTGACACCAGGGGAACCCAATGACTTGTATTGCAGTTCGAAAGAGACACGAGGGGGCCATGCAAATGAATTTAACCCAGTATACCGTTTCGTCCTTTCTCGTCTCTCAACAACCTTAATCCCGCTCTCTCTCTCCATCTATCTATCTCTAATTCTGTACTATAATTTTCTCGCCCGCCTTACCCTCCGTCCACTCGGTTCCAATTCTTTTTACTCCCTCTCTTAGTTAGATAGTCCACGGCAAGAACACACTAATTTCTTTCGTTACCATTGTATATTTTCTTTGGGCGGCTGCTCAATTCCGAGATATAAACAGGAGGATTAGCTTACTTTCGCCCCTGTACTCCAGATAAACATCCGATTTCTGATAATGTCTTATGCTGGAAACGAGCCCCGGTATAATGAACCCGAACTTTTCGCGAGCACGGTTAACCTTCTTTCTTTTTTTTTTCTTTCACAGCGATACTGCTGCAGCACGCCCTTAGATTTAATTCGGCGTTCATTAGCATTCGCTCGATATATCAGGGAAAATTTCAAACGTTTCTACCGAATACAATTGCAGTAACAGGAATTACAAAAGAAATCTGAAGGTTTCTATTATGGAACTTTTTTTCTTATAACAAATTACGTAAAAAATCGTGTGGGTTGCAGGACATCCCCGACTCCTCTGAGGACTCCAACGCGACAGTTCGGGACTTTGGAGTGCTGAAATTAATGATTCAGTGATTGGTCCAGCTGCTGCCGGTGAGTATCGTGAATTCGAACGCGTGGACGGTCGGTTTATCTCGGTTCTATTTTCTTTTTATTTCAATTTACCTTATGCCATCGTTTCTACATTGCAGCCGGCGGTCCCTTAAGTCACTCCGTTATACGGAATCACGATTAATCCGAGCGCAGGTGAAGTAGATCAACACCAACCCCCGTGCAAACTTTTAACTATCATGGAGCCGGAGCAGGAAAGCGGCAGGAAAGTTTCATGGAGTTCGTCTATCTGGTAAGTTTCGAGAGTCCGAGATATCGTCAAGCCATCAGCTGCCCTCCTCTCTTCCTTCTTCTCGTGCTCGTTCCCCGTACTACTACTCCCTTGCAGTTCTGACGTCTCTTCTTCCGTTT
Source organism: Colletes latitarsis (assembly GCF_051014445.1). Lineage (NCBI taxonomy): Eukaryota > Metazoa > Arthropoda > Insecta > Hymenoptera > Colletidae > Colletes > Colletes latitarsis. Next base: position 17,505,500 of record NC_135135.1, on the reverse strand, counting down.
CTTCTTCTTAGTATCGTGTCCTTTCAAGAACTAAATTCATGCCGGATGTTAGTAGAAGAAACCGTAACGCGCGTTCCGTGCGCGGGTGCCCCTCTCGAAAATTCAGAATACGTACACGGCACGGCGCGTTAAGACGCTCCGAAAGTATTTTCTTCTGCCTTAACTTTCCTCGCCACCTTCCTTTTTCTCTCATCAGTTCCTGTCATTACGCACGATATTGCTTTTCTTCTTCTGCCCGTGTACCGTTGCTGAGTTTCGTACAGAGTGTGCGTTACCATCTGCATCCTAATTCCCAGCGCTGTTGGTCGAAGACACGCCTTTGAATGTTTCGAAAGTGTTCCAAACGTTGGGAAACATTTCACAACTTACGAGACTAATTTATGGCTAAAGGTGGAAACGTGGAACTTGTTACGAGAGGAACTGTAAGAAGAATTTTTTCGACCAATTTTCTATTGAAAATTTTATATAAGGATTGTACATACATGCGCGTTTACGTTTGTTAATATTACTTTAGTTTTGTATACAGATACTTTGAAATTTAATTAAGAGGAGAATCGAAACTACGGTTAAAGTTATTTAATTTTTATCGATATGATGCTTAGTAATAGCAATTTTTAACGTTTACCGCAATGCCATAGTGCCGTTTCTAAATGTCATTGCGTCGAGGATATTGCATCAAGTCTTCAAAACTGCATATTTACTCGATTTCGTCGCAGTACAGTCGTAGCTTCAAATAGCAGCCATTCCAGTTCACATTATGTGGCTTCATTCCATTTTCAAAGCTATTTCTCACGGCTCTGATTGTGTGCTAAATGTTCGTTTGTTTTGTCGTTGATACGTTTAGGTTGTTTCGGTGTATTCTTGTGCATAGCGCAATAATACGCGCGAGATAACGAGGACACGTTCCATTTTCTGATGAAAGAACAGTAGGAAAAGTCGATTAACAATTCAAAACCAAATAAACCACCCGTTTCCATAGATATATTTCTTTCGGGATTTTATGGTTTAATCACTGTTATATTAACAGATGTACTGTGTCTGTGGTCGTATAAATCTGTAAAATTACTTTCACGTGGTTTTTCCGTACAAGTTTATACGACGTTTTCACGTTATATCGTCTAACTAAACGTTATTTCAAAAGCCACTGCATGTTATCATCAATTTTGCTACGTTCGTGACTGCTGAATTTTAGTTAATATGGTTTGTTTCTCGTTACTTCATTGTTCGAGTTTTAGCATTAAAATGTATACACACGCTGTTGCCTGCCCGTAGAAACTTTCGTTAATAATATAGATTCGAACATTCATTACATTGTTTCATTTTATATGTAAAAAATGAAACATTACGAGTAACGCGAATAATGCAATAAATGTTACAATTTATATTATTAGCGCAAATTTCCATCTATCCTTGTATGCCTGACGAAGCTTCAACGTCGGAGTAGGAACAATGAAGAGGGGATTTTGGGACTAGGCTAGTGGGCGATCGTGTTGTCAAAAAATTTTACAGAAACCGTTGCATCGGTGACACGGCTCCAAAACTTTGTCCAAAACTTTGTCTTTGTAAAAAATTATAAGGGTCTAAATATTTTCATCAGAATTTTCACGTAAAATTGTACGTTCGATTGGACCGTCGCGTTAATCCTTCTTTTTTCGTTTTTGATTAAGCGTCGCCTCATGCAAACGGTGTTATTAGTGTGGAAGGGAGATAAGAAAATCGAATGGACGTAAAATCGATAAATCGAGCTTTGTTCGAGTACATGTCGCGCGGGCCGATCGGGTACACGTTTTCTTCGGCACAAAAGGCACGTTTCGGTTAGTCGAGGAGACGAAGAAGTAAAATCCATCGATCGATCGATGGTTCCCCGAGTCCAGTGTCGGTTGTGAATGCGTCCCATCCTTGGCCGAGGTTGGCTTCTCTGATAAACCGTGTAATACAGAAAGGAACTCGACGTGGAACGGTTTCGACACGGGTCCCCCTAAGAGACCGCGAAAGCATCTCTACCATTGTAGTGCGGACCACCGTGCAGATAGGACAAGCATCGTAATCGTTCTCTGCTTTCCGTTTTAGTATTTCCATTTTACGGTCCTCCGTACGCTGCATTCTTTCCTTTTCGCGAAATAAATTTTTCATCCACCGCGACAATGGCTATCGATACTTGAATTATTTTAATTAACAACGGTTCTTATTATTAAAGAAATACGTAAAGAACGTTCTTTGTTGCTTTCGATGTGACGCTCGAGAGAACTCCTCAGGATTTTCCGTTGTTTAATTTGGTCGAATAAATCTGTGGATCGTTTCTAAGAAATTCGTTATTCCACGTCTAAAAATAATATTAATGTTTACGTGCATTGTACAGAGGATATAAAGAGGTTATCGAAGGATATGTTAACGATGGCGTAGGGGTAGATTACGGAAGAATCTCATTACAAAGCACTTGGATAGGTTCGGTTCGAGGTTATTGACTCTGTACCTGGTTTCGAGTTTATGTAAATCGAATTGGAGCATTTGAGCGCCGGGCTCGTCGTCTAAATTTGAGGAATAATTTTAAATAATCGGCATACGCCGTGGCATTTGCATAAGAAAAATTGCTTGCAAGATCGTTGACGAGAACGAGAAAAGGTAATGGCTCTGGATACGAGCACGCGGAGTGCCAGAAGAAGCACTCAAATTATCGGAACAATGATTAAGAAACCTAACGACTCGTGTTCTGTCACTTATGCAGCCGCATAATCAAGACGGACGATTACCCGGGAAAACAAAGGAATATAGTATGTCAGGTAAAATGACAACGTCGAATTATTCTTGGTTGTTAAATACTAATAGATTGGTGTTCATCTGCCCTGAGTTAAAGTTGTGTTCTCAACATTTTTAGCAGAAATAAGCATTTTCATTCGTTAATTGACGTAGCTCTTATAGAAAGTGTTAACGTTGCAAAGTCATGGTCTTTCGTTCGAAATTTCTATAACCGGAAGCCACGAGTCGTCATATTTTCCCCCCTCCCTCTTTCTTCGATTCTCCTTTCGACATCCGCCTTACTAACCTCTGTTCGCACGTAGCTGCCCCATTCTTTTCGGTTTTCTTTATTTTCTCCGGCTTTCTCCAGCGTTCCCCTACCTTTTCGAGTTCGTTCTTCGCACGAGTTACAGCACGTAAACCGTGGTAGTTTGTTGGTCACGGTGTGCAATCTCACGGAGAGTCAGTCGAAGCGTGACGTCGTCCTTCTATCCCCTTTGTAGCCCCCCCGTAACACTCGAATTCGGTTCATCCACGCGCATGTGGGTACATTTAACACAACGGATCGCAGCGGATATATATCCTCCACAATGGCGGCCGTGTACTTTCGCGCGACGCGCGAGAATAGAGGGACGCTGTACGCAGAAATACGTTTGCACGGTACGTTGTGCAGGTAAGCAATGTGTGCGGTGAAACACAAACACACAGCTGTGAGGCTCCTGGTATGGAAAAGTTTATAGACTTTGCGCGCAGATAAGCGTACTGATAAGCCCTTAGCGAAACACGGTTCTGCGGAGAACGGTTTGTTTAGAGAGACCTTGGAAATTGCACCAAGCAATTCGTAAAAACCGTGCATCGAGGTAAGCAACTTTGCGTCTCGGGAGAAATTTCAAGAGGTTCGAATAGAAGACGAATATAAGACGATACGGTGCTGTATTTTTAATCTTGATCTCAAACACTGTTTTCAGCGGTTCGAAGACGTTTGAACAAGTGAAATTTCCGTCGTGTCTGACGATTTAGCTCATTGATTCATTTTCGAAACGATTTTGAGAGGATCGAATGTAAGACGATTCTGAAAAGTATTCGTAATCTTCACTTCAAACATCACTGTCTTCAGTGATTTAAAGTCGTTCTTATATTTCTTATTATTTTCTGCAAATGTTTTTGAACTCTGTAAAATTGGTTGCATTTAGAGAGCCTTGCATTACGACTTAATTTAATTTTTTTTTTTGTAATGTCAATTTCAATCGTCTCGCGACTCACATTTTCCCGTAGACTGAGTGTTATCGGTTTTAATAACGATGCAGCATAAGTGATGTAATTACTGTGAGCAGTCCCCTATATCCGGTCAAGTCCGTATACCCAAGGAGAGTACAGGTACCTCAAAGGGTTTTGAAACTCGATTGTTTAACATCCCTGGAGTCGCGTAGCCCTCGGCACTGTGCCTCAGACCTTGGAACGTGGATACATTTAGACTAGTCCCACATCCTGAACTAATCCTCGAACACATAGCACCTGCCAGGAAGTGAAGTGCTCACCGACGCAGACCCCCAGCGATGATTACGACAGAACTTCGTAAACTATGAATCGCAACTCCCAGGGGGGTTAAAGTTCATTGGTGTCGCGATATTTGACATTTTTTTTTATCGTTTCGAAATATCGCGTTTCGAATCAGCGACTGTTATAATCGATAGCAGTTGAGGTACACTTAGAGATTAAAATGGGACACGCTGTATATTGTATGTATTCGGCGGTTGGACCAGGCAACCCACTTGCCCCTCTTTCGTGGGCCAAAACGGCAATCCCCGTAAGCGAGGAAGTTCATTTCGGGTTTTACGTCCGTCACGAGAATGTTCCTCCACTCGTGCCATGGATTTAGCTCAGTAACGAGGCCTGATAAAGCCACTCAACTACTCGGTTCGAGCCACCGCGGAAGTCACGATGGCCGTACAGTTTCTATATTCCATTTTCAGCCCCGGTTCACCCGTTCTTTTCCGCCGTGTTTGGACGAGGCACGTACCCGAGCGATTGTCGATTGAAAATCGTTCATGGATTGGGTTAAATCCACTCCGACGTACGATACTTTCCCAACGTTTATTCTTTCCTCGCGTAACGAAGTTATGGTTAAAGCAAACGATTTGCATGATTTTTAGGTCGATTCGATTCGGGTTAACTGTGCGTGTGTGCATTATTTCTAGAATCGTGATTGAACTCTTTCAACTTATAGCGATCTCGTTAAATAGTACAGCATTCAGTGTTCTCAGAGAACCTCAATTGTGGATTTGAAATAGTAGAGATTTAGGGACCCTCCGTGGAACCAGATTTCGCCATTTTTTCCGACGAAAATTTACGTGCAAAAATCTCATTAATGAACTATCTGCAAATGGAAATATTCACGGGAATCGTTTAACGGCGGATACGTCGAGGTTTATTACGCGTCGATTAACCCGAATTGCATAAATATTGTATCCAAAGTAGAATTTATATGGTTTCGATAAGGATAGCTAATTTCACGTATAGAATTTACCGTAGAAACTAAATTTTCGACATCGATTTGCGCGGGAGTACATTTAGGTTAATTAAGAGTTACTCTGAATTTCGATTAACGTCGGGTGAGACTGATTCAACCGATAATTGCGGTAGTTGGAAACTTATAAATTACCAGGTAATTTAATTCTTGATATCGATCGAACCAATGCCGGAGATTTGCTAACTTTAGCTGGAACTAACCACACGTATCTGTCTATTTGTTTTTGTCGCCGCCTTTTTTTTCCGTCCAGATTTCGCGCCCGGAACACTGCCCGGAACGGAAATACGTACTGCGCCATTGTGATTCCATTTTCGAGTTTTCCATAATAAAGAAGGGAACGCTGCCTCGATGCATCCCGGTAAAGGTTGCTCCATTAGTAACCATACACGAAGAAACAATTCAATTTGCATTTAAATTTATTTTAATCGAATGGTCAGCTTCTTCTAATGAAAATAATTGGACTTCGTTAGGACACGTACGTATGCGTGGGAATCTTATATACAGGGTGTTCGACCACCTCTGGGAAAAATTTTAATGGGAGATTTTAGAGGTCAAAATAAGACGAAAATCAAGAATACCAATTTGTCGATGGTGGCTTCGTTAAGAAGTCATTAACGTTTAAAGAATTTTTTTCTAGAAAGTGGGTAGGATTTCGGGAGTATGTCTATTCACCAAAAATGATTATAATCGACCCCCGCAACCGAAAATAATTTTTCCAGAACGATTTGAAACTTTTCAATTTCGCCAAAAAATTTAGACACCTACCCCCTGTCGATTTTTCTTAAAAATTCCTTTTTTATTTTTAATAATTTTGTTTGACGTCCTACGGAAATTTTGTCTAATACTTTTTTGTAGGTACCCATGAGTTCTACTCCAGAAAAAAATTTCATTGAAATATATTCACTATTGTAGGAGTTATAGTTGTTTGAAAATTGGATCATTCTTATGGGGTTTTTCTCATTTTGCGGGGTCAAGGACCAACTTTTCGAATATTTTTGCGATTTGTATATATTCTCCATCAAAATACGCGTAGTTTGCTTTTTTAAACATTAAAATCGTCCAATCCGTTCAGAAGTTATGACGTTTTAAAGATTCGCATGAAATTTCAGTGAAACATATCAATGGTATGGTCAGGCATTACATTTTCGGTAAGGAATTTTTTTCTCGAAAATGGTTAGGATTTTGGGGGTATGTCTATTGACCAAAAACGATTGTAATGGACCCTCGTAACCAAAAATAATTTTTTTAAAACGATTTGAAAATTTTTAATTTTGTAGAAAAATTTCACACCTACTCGAATTTTTTTCTCGAAACAGGGTAGGATTTCGGGGATATATCTATTCATCAAAAATGATTGTAATTGATCCCCGCAGCCGAAAATAATTTTTCCAGAACGATTTCAAATTTTTTAATTTAATTGTTAATAACTTTAACGAAGCCTTCATCAACAAATTGGTATTCTTGATTTTCGTCTTATTTTGGCCTCTAGAATCCCCCATTAAAATTTTTCCCAGGGGTGGCCGAACACCCTGTAGAGGAAATTGAGAAGCGTCGTTGGCTTGTTTTTTGTAAATAAGAATGTTGACAAAAATGTAGAACTACATTTTAAAAACATAATCTTGAAATTTCAAAAATATAGTTTTCATACAAATTTTATTTTGTCAGTATATTTGCCTTGTCAAACGGTTCAACTTTCATCTCTGTTTTTTTTTCTATATAATCGCGAACAATAAAAATATGTAAACATTTTCATTCGAATTAGGTCACGCGGAGCTCGTAATTGGATTGCGTTGATAAATAGCTGAAATTAATACAATTACCTCATTTATTGAATGCGTTTCCACAGTTGTTATTATAGTGCGATCTGTAATTAGTTTTCGTGTTTAGAAGTGCAATTGTTGAAATCTAATTTTGATAAAATCAAATGCAGTAGAATTCTTTGGGGTAAATAAATGTGGTACAAATATTGGATGCATTTTTTTTAAAGAATTGTCTCTATTGCACCAAGATCGTATGTACTATGAAATAGAATATCGAAAATGAGGAAAAGAGAGGAAAGTAGAGATAAATAGAGCGAGTAATGATGTACGTGCAACATAATAATTACTGGTAATAATAACAATAAAATGTAAGAGTGACAATTATATACAGTGTTAATGAGAAAGCTTAAAATTACGCGTTTGGCTTTTCATTTAACGATGTTTAAGGTTAAGCTGTGGTTAAGCTTCGTTTCCGCGCAAGCAATGCGCGGTGCAGAGCACACTCGAGGCACTTGAAAAAGGTTCCCTTAATGGGTCAACGCGCACCGAAGGCGCCAATTTGCTCGCGAGCGCTCGCGCGCGTAGATCTTGAAAGCATTCCAAAGGAATATACAATTTTAATAGTGAAAACGAAACGAAATGTTTTGAAAAATATTTCGTGCGACTTGTTGCTACTACATCGAGACTGAAATCATAACTCGAGAGACGTCTAATTGAAATAAAAATTTTTTCCATTAAAATTTACCATTACCACTGTTCGTTCTCGCTCATTTAATTCATAAAAAAAAGTAAAATATTGAACAAATATATTTAAAATCGTCCTGTATTCGAGTTAAACAAATTGTATTAGAATATACGTTATACCTCGAACCTGACGACGAGTCCAGAATTGTTATAAACGTCTCTAAGAATCTTCGACAAAACTTCTACGACCACAATCTCGTCGACGTGGTTGAAAAGGACCATTTTCTAAAAGGCTTCTTTCTATTCGTAGTATCGTTCTCCGATCGGGAATCCTTCGATTAGGGTATTGCTCACGAAATGAATTCCCCTATTGAATCAACCCATTGAAATTGCTCATCGTTTCAATTTATACTTCTATTACAATCTTAGATACGATCAACTTTGCCAAGATCAAAGAAAACCTTCGCAAAGAAACCAATAGCCATTTGATCTTTTGGTTTCCATTGACGTGTAAGACTTGTTAACATACAGTGAGAGACTTGGACGAAGTAACGAAGAAAAAAAGAAATCCATTTTAGCGAATATACGATGTACTTGATATATCCTCACTTATTCTACTTATCAACTATTCCTACAGACCAGCTAATTTCCACATTCTCTGTACGTATTTCCTCGCTCACTCGATACTCGGTCTAAATCTCGTTACCAAGTTTCCGTTTCTCTCCTTCGAAAACCCTCTGCGTTTTTATATTACGTAGTACTGCCCTCTACCCTCTTAATCCTAACCTCCCTCCCCTATTCTTGTATTTCTTTGTCCCTCCATTTCCATAACCTCCTTTTCCCTCCTCTCCGCCCCCGACGCTGCTCATAGAAGCTTTCCCTCCCTCCGTTCCCCTCCAACCGATCATTCGTTCTCCTTTTAATTTTCTCCCAGCAACTCCTCGCAATCTCACCTCCCCCCTCTTCTCTTGGCCTCTTCGCCATTCTCAACGTTCTCCTCCCTGCTTTCGCTCTTACCTGTCATCTGTTCGTTTCATCCCTCATCATGTACCCAGGTGTGCACCCATCCAATCATACCATCGCGTTGGGAAAACTGTATACAATGAATCCTGTCAAAGCGACCTTTGCGTCAGAATCGTGACACTTATCAGAGACAGGTACAAGTAATTTGATCTCACTCGCGTTCGAGTTTTTCACGTAGTCTGTTACACCTTGTTATATTATTTTTCGAGATTTTGTGATAGCCGATATCAAGACGAATCCAACAACTCGCGATACTGTGATTTCAATTACGAAAAAGCGTTGATGCAAATAGCGAAACAATCGTGAGAGGCAGATTGTACAAATGAAACTTTATTTTAACGAATGCCAAAAGTATTTCTGTAATGTTTCTGCATCACTAAGGGAAACGGGAAATTTTCAATCGTCGGTGTATGCGTTCCGCGTCGTTGAACGCGATCAAAAGTTGCATAATAGATAAAATGCAACGTGTTTTTAATACCGTTGGAAATATTTTCTCGGGGGCGATACGGAACGTACGATGTTTCGTCGGAATTGGCAGTTACTTCAGCGAGGCAGATCGCGCTCACGGTGTATCCGTCACAGAACAGCGCCATCAGAAAATCCGTCACCGTTGATTTGTTTCGGAATTGTTATCTGCAGACAGATGAATTTACGTCGAAGTGATACACGTGAATCGGATTGTTGCGAATTCGAATGCAAACTGAAAAGCTCGAAATACGAAGTAAATCTGTTACCAAAAAAAAAGTATTCGATTTTCGAAACAAGAGACGCAAAGGGAGGCAAATGGAAACGGAGTTCAAACAATTTCACAAAAATCTCGAAAAATATTGTTCCCCCTTTTTTCCGTTCGATTGGAATTGTAACCGTGCGTGCCGGGAGCTACGAACGAGTTCGAAATTCTTTTTTCTCGAATTTAGAAATAGAAATCGCTCGAAACGATTGAAATTTAAGGAATTCTCAAAGTTCCTATTTTTAACCATTCTCGAATCGACTCTCGCGGTGCTGTTTTCGTGTCGAGTATGTCTACACGAAGAAATCGGAAATAAGAGAAGACGCGTTGACGTTCCAACGTGGTAATTTCGTTACAATCGTTTCCTCGTCCTTTAAAATATTCAACACGTCTGAAAGCTGCATCGCCAATTTTCATCCCACGTTGAACGAAGGTCGTAAGTTATATTGACGTAAAGTAAGTGCATTAGACGGAGTACTTTTCAGCTGGTACGCCAATTAAGTATAATTGAGACGCTGATTATCACGTGACCGGACAATGCGATTAAATGCGCTTACCTAGAAATAACCAAGGGTCGATCGATCAGCTGTAACGAGCGTGCAAATCGATTTTAATTAATTACGATAATGAAGCAGAAAGAATTGTAATTGAATTTTTCGGCAGCTGCGACCCGCACTTTCTCTTGATTGCATGCCCGCTGAACAAATTTCCATTAACGCTCCCGACAACGGTGCTTTAATTTTACGCACGCTGGACGTTCGATTGTCACGATTGCTATGATGTTTGAGGTAGCTTCGACCGTTTACCAAAACCGAAGTAATATAAACTCGTCGTCGAATTCGATTTGAATTCGTGTTTTACAAACCGTGGGAGTGGATAAACGATCTCTTTCAGCGAGAGTAGTTTGTCTAACTTGCTGTTTTATTGCCAGCTTACGGTTCGAAACGAAAATCAACTGGAAAGACAGATCAGTGACGAATGCAAATGACATTGCATATACTTACAGCGTTCACTTTTCCCATCAGCAGGAATCGTTGTCACTCATACGTCCCGGGAGGCGATAAGGCTCCTGAGTCAAAGCTGTCCTGACCTATATATGGGTCAGGGATTCTCAGGAAGAACTATTCTTACCGATATATGGGTCAGGGAAAAGCAAATGTTAATAATAGCCAGGGCGAGAACATTAGCGCAAGAAAAGGTTCGAACGATTCAGGAGTGAAATAGTCCAAACGCCGTTTTTAAAAACGATGTTTAGGATAAGCTACAAAGTAGACAGTCGATCGAATTATTGAAATATCTGACTGATTTATAAAATATAATAAGATGTGTTGGTAAAGGATTAATATCAAACATTTTAACGTAATAAAATTGGATTTGAACGAACAAACGTTAACGTTTCGCGCTCTCAAGTAGAAATTCACTGTGCACTTTGGCAGAGTTCTACATAGAGAAATGATTTAATATTCAAACACACGAGAAACAACATCCCAAAGCGTCTCAATCTATTAATATTCAACATGACTTCGAACAGATGCTTCAAGGTAGTGTTACGTCTTGGGACGTTGGGTGACCCGCCTGTAGCAGCGACTTCTTCGATAAAATCCCTCGATGTAACGGGAGAAACTAGGTTACGGCGATTAGTTTATTTAAGTTAGTTTGTTACGAAAAATAAAATCGACGAAATCGAAGTCGAGCGTTTGGAATTCTACCGGTGGTCGTAAAACCTTGCAAAATTATGTACATCTGTTTTCAACTTGTTGACAGTTTTGTCCAACGAAAATTTCGACCAAAAAAAAATCAGAAACATCCGCGTACGGTCGAGTCTACGTTTTTCGAACCCGCATTGTTGAACAGCCAACCGTATTGGTTTTTATTTTATCGTGTATCTCAAGTTTGCCAGAATAATACGATATTACAGCGTTTTAATAAAAAAAAACAACGTTTGTTCGATGTTTATTGGTCCGGACTGGCTCGTGTACGAATAAATAGTAGTAATTGGTCCCGACTTCTATCGAGATTTTGTAAATTCCATCGGAATCGGTCGGAGTAAAAGTGCTGTTGGAAACTTACAGGAGCTTTCTAAATTCCCGGGGTGAGTTCGCATCAAAATTCCGAAAGGGGAGATTGTTCGAAGATCGCGAAGAAAGTGGAAGCTTCCTTCTGGTGGCTGTTGAAAGCCACAGCAAGACAATTGGGAAAAGGTTTAAGGAGACGAAGGGACGAAAGGAGGAAGAAGGAACGTATTGTGAATCGAAAAAAGAATGAAACGGGGGAGGATGCAAAGAATGAATAGGTAAAACGAAAACGCGAATAGCGGGTAAAAGTATGGGATGAAAAGAGGGGACACGTTAAATGGTGGTATTGAAAGGAAAGACGCGGGAGAAACGAGTACGGAAAATATAAGATGCCAGAGAAGTATCGCGAAAAAAATAAAAGTATGGATGACGGAATTCCTTCTCGAAGTGCAATTATTTTTTGGGTTGGTCATTTATTTGCAAAGTTTTGAACGTTAAAATTTGATATCTATAGCACTCGAAAGGAAAGAAAAATATTGGGATAATTCTGGCTCCGCTTTTAAGCAACCGAGGAAAACAAACTTACCTTGGTTTTTTCCGTGCAATCAGCTTTCTCGCGCAGTCAATGAGTTGGGTTGAATGTTAGAATTCTTAATGCTAGTCCCGATCCTCGAAAAGTCTTTTCCCTTAACAGGGAGCGGAGCATCCTTTACGATTCAGCTCGATCCTCTTGTCCCCACGGTCTCGCAATATTTTTAGGTTCTATCACTTCGTATTCTAAGGACTACAGTTTTAATGCATAAATTTGTCCCCTGCATCGGGGTGTTTCACGAATTCTTATTTATCGTTTTGCATTGAATTTTATCCAAATATGATAGCATCGAAGTTGATTTTAGAAACAATTACGTCGGAAAGTAGGAAGAGAATTAAGAAGAAATTAAAAGAATCGATCGAATCAGTGAAAACATTTTAGTCGAGCAAATTAATTGTGAATTGTAACTTTACTTTGGTTATATCAGTTAAGTTCTCTTCGTAACTGTTTGGAATAAAACCTGTTGGTCACTCAGAAGTTTCCAGTAATTAATCGATGCTCGTTTCCTGCGATCGAATGACCGATTCTTATTCAAACGACAAAACATTCAGCCAATAGCGGCCTACAAAACAGGCTCGGTTTATCCGAGAGATTTCGATCGATGATCGGAAGTGAAGTCGTTCAAAAAGGGAAGCTTGAGCCGTAAAGCTTGTTTCGATCCTCAAAAGGAGGGGAGCCCATTCTTACCGAACCCGGATATTCTTCAAAATTCAGGATACTTCTATTCTTATCCCGTACCAGGGTGTTTTGGGCTTATTCTTATACCTCGCTAGGATATATTGGATCGTTGGATATGAAAAGAAGACAATCGTAAAGCTCGCTGGAAATGTGGGCGTAGCAACATTATAAAGGTCACTTGCATTCGGTACGTTACCAGTTATTTATTTCGAAGAATGTCTGTTCTTCTCCGGAATTAATAAAATTTTATCGTTAACAATTTTGACCAAAATATAAATATTCGAAAGCTCGAATGATCCTCGACGAACGTGGTAGAATTCAAATTTCGAATTGTCGTTTCGTACAAAAATTTTATTCGTCGTGTATCGAATGTGTTATTAATCGAAAAAAAATATTATACTGGAACGCGTTTCCGTCGTGTAGGTATCATTATAGCGAGGGAGTCGCGTATTTTTCGAAGCAAGTTGGCGGAAGGAATCTCAATGAAAGCTTTGGTGGAAAGCCTCGTTTTGCGAATCTAGTTCTGAGGTAAAACTGCGCGGAGTGTTTGTGAAGAGGTGACGAAGAACGAAAGGCGGGCGAAAAGAAGTTTAGGGGGAGTTTAAAATCGATCGCGACGGTCGAATCTCGCGTCGACGGTTGTCGATAAATCGAAGATTGGAACCCACTGTCAGGCCGAGCGAAGACGACAAACCCGCCTTGGTCTCCAGTAGCGATCAACTGCTCTTGCGGTTCTGGAGTCGGTGGGCGGGTGAGTTTCTGCTTCAGAGATTGTTCCGCTTCTTGAAAGGGGGACACCTTTTACTCGGGCGAAGTAGCGTTCTTTAAAATTCGAGTTCGTTCTCGCGTTGCTGGCCAGTGGCGACCTTCCACCGTATTACACACGTTTCACGTCCGCCATGGCGACTGGTATCGAATTAAACGCGACTCGAACAGTGTCTTATTACCGTTTGCCCCAAAAATGTTCGTATCATTAATCCTTTCCATTTGTGCATTTTACTCGAGTCCCTTCGTTTCGAAAGGATAGCTTTAGCCACTCGAAGAGTCATTACGAAATAAATCCGTATCGAAGGGAATTCTGTAGCGTAGATAAAACTATAGACACATCGATGGAATAACAAAGACTGAGAGTCGGGATCGGAAACGATAACACGACATTGGTAATGTTTATGAATACGAACGCAACAAAAACGAGTTGCATGCGCTCGATAAATCTTCAACGTCGATTTGTTCGACAGTTTCGTACGAAATGTTACTCCATATTTTCGACTTATTTTTTCATGTAGATTCGGTTACGAGGCACTCTGTATATTTTCAAATGTTGCGTTTTATCAAGAGACTAGCCATCGGATCAAATCAGAGCTAGAGATAACACGTTTAAAAGAATTTCGTTTGAATAAAAATTTAATAAATATTATTCTCGCTGCTTTAGCGATTTTTATAATTTTCAAAATTGCTACGAAACCTTACGTTTTTACTCGGTCTTGTTTTCCACGGTGTAAAAGACGGGGTAACAAGTTCTGGTTAAAACTTGAATCGACGGCTGTTCATTTAATTATTGTCAGAATCTCTTTTCCTAGGCGTATAGTTGGGAAATTATTGTAAGCATGTGATAGACGCGCAGAAACGAGGTCAGGATTCTATCCCATCACTCTTGGTTGCTCCAGCCTTCGTCTTCTCTTAAATTCTAAGCTAAGAATTCATATGGAAATTTCGGAAGGCTACATTTTGTGCGAAGGGCTTTGAGACGATGCTTGGTGAATTGGATTTCTGAATTTTCCGTCCTTACATGTTTGCTATTTTATATTTATTACCGATATCTTATTTCTTTAAATATGCGTACATTTATCAAAGACAGTTCAAACTATATTTTCCTTTAAAGTCTAACATTTTCTCGTTTCGAGATATTGAAACTTCAAAAGAACCATTCCATCTTGCTTTCGCATATTAATCAGTTTCTCACCTTTGATTCTTCTTTTCTGTTTACCGTGGTCATAATTTCAAAATTGAAAGAAATGCATATATTAACAAAACAAAAAGGAAAATTAACAAGGAAGACGGACAAAATATATATGTGCAGGTAAAGGACGTATGTTTCTACTTTTTCATTATTCGATGCTAATATTGTCCCTCTTCCATAAATATTACAAAGCAAATATCTGTGCAAATTTCGAGATGCAAGATCCAGTACGAAGTCGAGCTGTCTCCAGTCTCCACTTGTTTGTATTCCACCTAAAGTTCTTCTACCCAGAAATTAATTTTTCTTGGGAATAAAATGCAATTAATTATTATTTCCTTGAATCGTGATTTCTCGCCGTATATTTAAAAGAAACGGAGATATTCGAGATGCTCGTGATCGAAAAACGAGAAACGTCGTGTATATTATCGCGGATAATTCGTGACCATTATTCCATACGATTAATAAATATGAAAATGGTAATTCGAAAATTGGTAATCCGTCCAGAGAATCGATAGTGTACCCCAGGAAATTTCTATCTTTCCAATATTCTAATAGGATTCCCGTTCTCAATCACAAAAATCACACGACACTTTTATGTCATTTTGTAAAGCTCCCTCTTTCCCTGGTATTTTCTCGTATATTCTAGTGGCACGTGCACGGAAAGAGAGAACGAGGTGCATTTTTTCCTTTTCCCTCTATCCCTTTCAACGATGTCTCTTTCTCGTAAATACCGCGGTAAGAATTTACATGCAAATTTTAGATGCTTGCGTTCAGCACGGAATCACGCCTAGTTTTTCCTTCTCTGTATTTCGAGACGTTCCTCTTCCCCTTTGCGTTACGTGTTCTATTGATTTTTATTGATAAATATACGCGAAGAACTTCCTCAGAGTTGTACACTTCTTACATGTAATTCACAAGCTAGAAAAGTATTCAATTGGCACGCGTGTGGCCGAGGATCGAACTATATTTTTCCTCCCGCTGGAAAATGTCTGTTTCTCTTAAATCTTCAGACAAGAATTTACATGCAAATTCCCGACAGCAGATGCGCCATGGAATCAAATTGATTTCTTCCCTTCTTTGTCTGCATCTTTCATTTTCCGTTCCCGTCCATTCGTTCTTTGTGACACTAAAGTTTTACGATCGATCATCATCGAATACCGTATAATAATAATACATCTTACTGTCTCTAATGTTTCTTCTGTTTTCTACGATTTTTACTTTAATTTATGTCGTACTCTAAATACGTACGTTTTTTAAATAATAACGAAAAGTATCAATCGTAATCGGTGAGATTAAACAACTCATGTTTATTGTAGTTAATTTACAGTTTCTTTAACTTTAAGCAAATCTTAGAGTACACATTCACTGGTCAAATTAGTAAAGGTATTCGCTAGTAATTATAAAATTGATAAAGTTTCGTTTATCCTTATCCTCCTCGAAATTATTAACAAAATCATTTGAATTTCCTTCCCCGAAAACTTGATTAATTCGTGTTGCTATGAGTATCGTAGATCATTCGGTTACCGAAATGTTGCCGCGTTTCATCAGAACCTCCGTTAAAGGCGAATTCACGCTATCAGTCAGCCAAACGTTCATGCAAATATTTTTCAATGGGATTCGCATGGAGGTATTCGCGCTGCCCGCCACAGGTTTCGTGTAGTGATCTCTTTGACGGGCTGTCGACGTGTGGTTACCCAAAGGTTAGTGTGAATCTAACTTTATTTTGTAACGCACGATAAATCTAGACTCATGGTATACTTCAGGTAACCGCACGTCGACTGTCCATCAAAATATTCTTCAAAGAGGCCGTCAGACGATAGCGTGATAGACACTGTGAATACCTCCACGCAAAACCATTGAAGAATGTTTCAATGGACGGTTAGTTGACTGATACTGTGAATTTGCGTTTAACAGAGATTCTGGCGAAATGCTTTGCCATCTCGTTCAACGACCGCATGATCAAAACTTTGATACTAGTATGAAATGATAGAAGTATAGGTATGCAATGTCCATTGCCATAATGAGAAACAAATAGCAAATATGAAAGGAGAGAATATTCAGTTTCCACTGTTTTAGAACAGTCTAACTGTGTATTAAAAGTACTAAAAACTTTAGACGCGTGCAGCTTCGAAACTACTAGTGCTTTATCAATAATAGAGTCACTGTTAGAAGCGGCAAGGCCTCCCCTTTAAAGTGGTTTTTGATTTTTGTCGATCCGACTTTCCGTTTTCGAGATATCATCGTGTAAAGCAATCGTAAATCTTTAAATTCCGCTACACCTGACTCTCCGCCTTACGCAAGCCTATTAACGCGTATTAAAAGTACTAAAAACTTTAGACACGTGCTGTTCCGAAACTACTAGTGTTTTATTAATAATTGAACCATTGTTAGAAGCGGTAAAGCCTCCCCTTTAAAATGGTTTTTGGTTTTTGTCGATCCGACTTTCCGTTTTTGAGATATCATCGTGTAAAGACAATCGTAATTTTTAAAATTCCGTTACGCCCGACTCTCCGCCTTACGCAAGCCTATTCACGCGTATTAAAAGTACTAAAAACTTTACACGCGTGCTGCTCCGAAACTATTAGTGTTTTATTAATTATTGAACTATTATTGGAAGCGGTAAACCTTCCTCTTTGAAATGGTTTTTTGTTTTTGGCGATCCGACTTTCCGTTTTGGAGATATCGTAATTTATGTAAAGGGGTAATTTTTCTTAATCCGACTATCTCTGTCTCCGTCTGACGCGTCGCGTCGTACCTCCTTGTCGCGCGTGAGTCGAGACAGTCACGTGACCAGGAACTCGTAGTATTTCCAAGAATTTACTACGCACTGTTTACTATTGTCACGCGCGCGCGTTCATGGATATCAATGAAACGTAAACAAAGCTTCGGACCCTTATATCTCCGAAACTAGCCACCGCATCGACTTGAAACAAAAATCCTCATATCTCCGGAACTAATTACGCTATTGACTCGTACAAACGCTCATTTTAAAGGGCATTTCATCCTCTATCCGATGACTGTATTAACTCTTACTATTTATGCTGTTTTCTATGTTTATTTTCACATTTACTTTTACACTATGCACCCAAAGAAGTTTCAACATTTCCTACTAGTCATTTGATCAGTCTCGGTAGGTTTATTGTTAATGTCTCACAAAAGGAGGCGATTCTTCGCGTAAAAATAAATGAAAAAGTAAAAAATAATTTTTTTTAAGTTCGTCAATATTTTCGATCGTACCTCCTATTTTATCGACACTAATCGCGAGGCCCTATACGTGTAAACAACCATAACAATCATCTCAAGTATTCATCCCGTAATTTCAGCCACATTTTGTACCTAATAAATTTGTTTACGATTGTTTCGTACACCTATCCGTTACAGAGCCCAATTCGCTGTATTCTTGTTCTCGTATCACTGTTTCAATCGCGTCGACTGCAATTCATGTATTCGAATTTCTCGATCGATGCAAACAGCCTCGATATTATTTGTAAAAACAGACAAAAAATGTGTAGATCGTATAAGATGTCAAATCCGTTTTCCGAGAATCCTATTTCAGTTCTATGCGATAAAGAAAGATTCTTGCACGGATCTCTTTAGGTGCACACAAAAGACAGGATATTCTATTCTCCTTTCAGCATTCTCTGCGAACGTATAGATCCATTTAACTTCCACTGTAAGAGTTTACATAGTCATTTTAAAGCGAAAGGTTCTCTCAAGCTTCAAATTAATTTTCATTTTACTTTCCTTTTTTTTTTTTGCTACTGTTTGAGGGAGAGTTCTTTATGTTCCACGAGCAATGTCGATCTAATTTATATCTTACCGTAATATAAAGGCAATATGAAGCCGACAGTAAGGAACTTAGGTACGCACATTATACAAAAGTTCTGGGATTCGTTTCCCTCCTTGCTTCGTCCTCGAGCAGCCTTTATAATATCTCTCTTACTACATTCGTAGATATTTTGCAGAGACAGATAATAACATAACGGTTTGAGTCGAGCATTAATTCGTTATTTCGTTCATTTTATTCCTGAGAAATACTCATGGCTCGAAGGCGAATCTTCTTTGTATTTTTCCATCTCGCGATGCTTTATGATACCTCGGATTAATATTGCTTGGTAGTGTAATGACTATAGACGTATATATTTTAAAGTAGGTTTTACTAGTTAATTTTTCGGTAGTACAAAAATTGTTCGAGATCTCCTCTGTGTTGGATTAATTCGTTCTACTTTGGTAGCGTAAATATCTCTGTTATACACTTTCCTAAGTTGTTTACTCGCTTTTCCAGCAGTTTTCTTGTGATTCTTGCACGTTTTGGTACCACGTAGCTGCCCAGAACAGCCATTTGAGCGTACAAAATTTCGTTGCTAAACACATGTACTAAATCTTCCGGTTTCCCTCTGGAGTTTTTGTATTTTTCACCTTTAATTTTTATAGTTCCTTCTATAAAAACTCCGCAGCTAGCTAGGGGTGGTCTTCCCTGTAATTTTTACGGTTTCGATATCCGTGCAACGATATTTCTAACGATGCATTTTCAGCCACTTTCGAGCAAATTTAGCTACAAAAATGAAAGAAAAAAATAAGGTCGATGGACCTTAGCATTTCTCTCCGTTTCCGCAAAGCTCGTTCCTTCTTGCTGAATCCCGCGGTGAGAGATCACATGCAAATATCAGGACACGAGATTTCCACGGGATCCCGAGCTAATTTTTCCTGTCTCTCTCTTTTATTTCCTGCCCTCCGCTTCTTTCTGCTTTCTTTGTTGATTTCCAAAGGGGGGAGGGGGAGCACCATGGAAACCCGCTCGCAAGACGAAGGTAAGCGGCGTTAAATCGTCCGTAAAAATTCCAACCGTAATTGGCCACTGAACTATTTTCAATTCTCTCAGACTGCTTCCGCCAGTGTGTTGACTTTTTTTCCTACGATATTCTCCGTTTCATGAATGTAATACAGAGTTTGTTTCCGTCCCCTTCATTAATTGTTCTTAAAAGTCATCGCTCGTCGTTTATACAACCCCGCTGCAGGGGCTGTTCGAGATTATATTGGCGAATTACAGCCAGTCACAAAATTATTTGCTCGAATACTTTCATAAAAGAAATAATAAAAGGAGTTTAATATTCTTTTATTTAGCGATCGATAAGATTGTCTAGCAGTCTGTAAAATAAAAATGTTAAGTTTATAAAATATTTTTTCATCCGTGTCTTTTTATAAATTAATCTTTGGGTGAAAATTATCGTTTTCTTTTGGATTGTTGTAACGATGGCTGGTATCGTTGAAAAATAATTTTGTGGAGAATGAGTTCGACGCGTCCGTCTTGTTCGATTCGGGTATTCGATTACGCTCGTCCGGAATTATATGCTTTAAAGGGCTGAGAGCTTTTCGAGGAAAAAGACGAAGAACAAGCAACGACAAAGACTCCTTTCGCGGTAACGATATCAAAACGAATTCCACCTGACGTGTTTTTGTACACTCCTATCCATTCTCGCATGAAATTGCATACTCCAAAGCTGGGCTTTTGCAGCACGTATCGCGCCGTCACGAAAAATCTGTTCCCAACGCACATGCAATGTAAGGCCAAAAATTGTTCTCTATATTTAGTCGTTTCATATACAGAGTGACCCGGTTTAATCGTTGAATACATTTATCTTTGAAAGCTAAATTGGTCGAATTCGTCGACAGAATTTTCGTGGAAAATAACTTCTAAGCGGAATCGTTCAGAACACTTTTTTTTTTTAACCCGAATATACGTATCTTTAGACCGTTCGGCAATTTTCCCACGTTAAATTTTGTAGCAATACCAAAGCTTTGATTTCATAATCGTAAGCCACGTACGTAAATTAAAATTTGTCTCCTTATTTTCGTAACCTCGTTGAAATTCACGGATCTCGTTCAAATTTATTTAACGTTTCGCCGTGAGAATTGATTGTTTTAGTTCCAAAGCGTAAGGATCTTGCCATCCACTAGAGGTCGAACACTTTTGGGTGGAACACTTTTGTGGGAAAGTATATAAAGTGTGGTATCGATTTGTCCCACGGCACTGTACAATGGAATATCATCTCCGGGAGCGATCGTCGGTTTTCATAAGAGCGGTATACTATAAACGGAACAAGTAAGTGCATTCGATCCACGGGGTTCGATTCGCGGCGGATCGTAGGATTCGATTGTCTCTTGTTGGCGGGTCCGGTCAGGATTCGATTAGAACTTAAGTGGATTATAAACGACGTACTTGCAAATCAGTTCTGCTCGGCAATAATTAACTATCGGCAAGGTGTTCGCTTTAAGCCGTATACCTTGCGCGGGTTCCCTATCGTGATTACCTACGGACGGAAATGGAGAGCTCGTTGTCGTTGTCGACGACGATGGACCCACTCGACGATCCTATGTAAACCTCGTTTCGATTCTACTGGCTGGCAAACTCGGCTGGACGTTGCGCGCATTATTAATTAAATAATTAGAGAACATCTTGCACGTGTCGTGCCTGTCATTGGGATCTTTGAACAGACCGTGTACTCCATTTGAAAATTGGAACTGAAGTGTCTTAATTGACGTCGACCCAAACGATACCGAAGCTCTCTGGTAATAAATTTAGCGAAATTGAAGCTTCTCCGTTCGATTCTGTGGACATTTCCAGCAAATTAACGTACCATTAGACACTGTGCATCGATCACAATTTAAACCAAGTTCCATTCTGCGCTGGAAAAGTTCGTAACATGACCTGTACTAAAGTTCTTTAACGTTAGCTTTCCTTTTTAAGCTTTATTTTCGTTCGCTGTGCTGAAAATTTAAATTTTAATAACGGAAAAATGGAAAATTCATTTATATTTTCATATAACGAATTTCTTTTATTCTCTTCTTTTTTAGAGAAAAAATAAAAATAGTTTATTTCAGTCGCCCATTATTTACATTTTTGTAGATAAATATTTTACCAGGATACAATTGGAGATTTGTGGTAATTGAAATTTACCTTTCAATTTATATTTCATGTTTATCAATTAATTGTGTATCAATTATGAGGTAATTAATTATTTTCACAAGTCAAACATAATTCAGGTTATAGAGAAGTAATGTTTTCGCGTAAAATCCAATTTCCTCTGGCGAAATGGTTATAATCAGAGCGACTAATAATAAGCAAACGCTATACAACGCTGTCCGTATTCTCCTTACTCATAGTAAGTACAACATCCTTCTTAACCCGGAGTTAGTCATTATCTTTTTCCCTATAATTTCTGTTCCTTCCCCCGCCAGCTCGTTGCTAACTGACGTTCCAGTTGTCAACGCGACGCAACAAACGAGGCTTTCATGTAAATGTCGCGGTTGCTTTTATTTGCATAGATTTGTAATTTTTATCTGTACCTCTCTTCTCGTTCGCGTACGCACTCTGTACATATTTTATTATTACTTTGTATTTAATACCAAAGCAGGAGTTATTCGATGTTATTTCGTTGCTCCAATAGCCTCTCAGTATTTTCAATAAGGATAATACAGCTTCGAACACTGTTACTTTTTAAATTAATGAATTAAAAATGAAAAGATTCTAATATAGAATTCAGGAAGCACAATGATACTATTCGTATCGGGTTTAAAGCATCGAATGGGAAATTTAAAAAAAAATAAATTGACTTAATTGTATTGAGTTCTCAATACAATTCGTGTTTTTTGATAAAACATACTGATATTAATGTGTTTCTTGTAGTTTGAGTCTACTTATGGCGCCTGTGCTCATATCATGGGTGATTGATTTTACCAATCATAGAGTTCGTATCATATTCAGCTGAATAATTAAAACATCTCTGATTGGTGACCAGTGACCCATGACACGAGCTTGGTGATTGGTAACCAATGATCCGTGACATAAGCACGGGCACTTTAAATAGACCTGAACTACACGCACACACCGTTGCCAGCGTGACATTTGATCCCTAAAGAAGGTAGCTGCAATATTGGCGAAACATCGGAACACTTTTCTCAAAGGACACGAACCGTGAAAGCCTCAAATATCTTATTTGGTCTGTCCTGGTCTCGCGGGGATCCCACCTGCGCAACTTTTGAAAACCAACAAAGTGTTAATCACAATATAGAACAGCTTAAAAATTTCAAATGGAAATTGTCGTTCGAACAACTCAGCGAAATAACTACTTTTGTACTGTTTTTGTGCTGTCCAAATGCATTAAATCCTTCAGCTCGATCGTTTGAATAAATATTTTTCTGCACGGTGATTAGAAACTAGCCCAATCTTAGCGATCTAATTTATCGTCTACTTTCCCTTTAAAAACTGTGCATGTAAATGGGAGGAAGGATGAATAAATACACCTGGAAAACATAGAAATGAACCACCGAATAATTTAAACAAGAAAAATTACTAAACAAGGCACAAGCCTCCCTCAAAGGAACTAAGACAGTAACAAAATCAATTTGTTTTAATTCTATTTCCCCTTTTTAAAGTAACGCAAGGAAATTTGGATCTTTTTGAAAGTATAGCAGTTCTGTTTTAACGAACACAGAATGTTCGGGGTTGTGAGTGACACTAAAATAAAAGAAGACTATTTCGGTGCAATTGCCTCGTCCTCTTAAGGATCGAGAGCGTTCATTGTTTCGTTGTTAGGAGCCGATAAACGCGTTAATTTTACAAACGCTTTGGTCCGCGACTGCACTTTTCCGGCGGACACGCGGAAAAGAAAACGCGGATCGGAGACGGGTGGAAAAAAGCATTTAGCACGATAAACGTCGTAATAACCAGCATATCGACCAACCAATCGAGCGTCGCGGCGCGTCGTTAACGAAACTCGTTAACGGCGAGGTATCGAATATTGACGCGGCTATTAAGCGCGTGGGAAACAATTAGAAATTAAACACTTTTGCCTTGACTGGTGAACGGCTGAAGGTTAATTGGTCTGTTTCCTCGTCACGCGTGACAGGCGCAATTAATTACTTTCACACGTTTCGCCGTTGCCGGCCTTCGCCCCCGACCTCTGTTAATTATATGCTCGTTGTATTATGCGAATACGTAATCGAGTTTACGATTGGTCGAGATACAAACATATCGGAATACACGATTGTTACGAGAAGGAAATTTAACCGCGAAGCGTTTCGGAATTAACGTTCGCGTTATGAGTTAATACACGCTCCCCCGGTTATACCCGGGTACCCTTTTGAATCGTTTATGTTGCCGCTCGCGGAACGTTGTCTCCCCCCCTCCCTCGCCACTATTCTTTCACCGAGCCACGCTGTCGGTTTAATATTTTAACGCATCTCTTTTAATTCTTCCCTTTTGTCCGCGACGGGGGTCTTTTTTTGCCTCCATTATAAGGCGAGCGTCTTTTCATTCGCGCAAACAGCAGTTCGCCCGGTCCGATGCCAGACAACCGCCCATAAAGCACGGGAATTTCTCTGCTTCAAGACGAAAGTATAAATTGACAAGAAACGATATTGCATGCACAAACGGTGGCGTGCAATTTCTCGCGGCCATTAAACCGCGAATAGAGAAGTTCGACGCTTATTAAGACCGGGAAGTTTCACCAAGAATTAATCGAAACAAAGCTTTTTACAGTCGTGGAATCTTTAGGGGCTATTTAATTTTTCGGATTATTAGTTCTGAGAATTTTTGCTCAAATGCTTCCTTTGCACATTTTCAATTTGTAAATATTCACTCCCTCTTCTTAATGTAAAGAAGGTAGAAAAATTGACAGTGTAAATATATAGATATACAAATGGGTAAATTCTTGGTGAGGGGGAATGTTTATTCCATCGATCACTCAAATCAGTGATGCTACTTTTTTCATTCCAAATGTCATTACAATATTTTCAGTGCTTCAAAAGTCGTCGATATACTTCGATGTTTATCTAAGATTTTTAAAATTGACAATGTGAATGTACAGATATGCAAATAGGGAAATTTTGAAGATTGGGAAGATTTGAGTGATTTGTAACGAGGACTTTTGCAAGTGCATTTGTCTAAGATTTTAAAAATTGACAATACACAGATATGCAAATAGGGAAATTTTGAAGAGGATTCTTTGGCGTGTGGGAGGGGGGGATTTGAGTGATTTTGAACGAGGACTTTTGCAAGTGCGTACGTTTATTGTCGAAGACAATTTAATCGATCAAGTGTGATCGGTATTGTACCGACGTCTCTCATTGTCACTCACGAGTAAATCAGACGGAGACATCTTGTTAGCGTTGCTCGTGTTGTGGTTATGGGGACGTTGTTGACGGTACGACGCACAGTGTCGCCCGAGGGAAGTTGGTGTTCGAGGAATTGAACGATTCGAACGAGCAATATATTGTCGAAGAGCGAGAAACAGGGCGCTTTAGATACAAGGTTAATATTAATTAAACCATCGAGTTTATAAGCGAGTGACCGAATAGGAATCATACGTGATCATACCTAAGTTTTCCACTTTTTTAAATAATATTCCTGCCACGCGCAAGGAAATATCGCGAAAACTCCGACTCGAACGTAGCTTTGAAGGTTCGTGGAATAGTAAAAAATTTAACTTTGCTAACTTAAGTTTGAGAGAAACGTTTCGACGAAAATTCATTTCTAGCGTATTGGAGTTGAGATGTTCAAAGAAAGTTTTAAAAATTCTTCCGTATTTATTTAATTCAACGAATAGTATTTTTTATTCCAAAGACAGTCGTATACATGTACGCGTCCTTGACCAAAAATTGTGTTATTAACGTAATTTTGAATCTCGAAACCATGAAATTCCTCGCACCAATAAATATGAAACAGTTTGAATTTCTGACGAGGAAATATTTGTCAAAACACTTGTCCCTGAAACACCAAAACGATGTTCAATTTGTCGACAATTCATCTGGAAAGCGTTTGCTGCTTCAGCCAAAACAGCAATTTCTGACGGCTCTCCAGTAGCAGTCTTAAGTTGTTCCTTCCGAAAGGCCAAACACTGCCAGTGTCACGAAACAATTAAACCAGTCGTGGCGAAAGTTTGTCGAGTAGCAGCAAGATTTTTATGAACACAATCTCGCTTTCGAAACCCACATACGCTCGTAGTAAATTTATTGCACAGTTATTTAAATTTGTTTTTTTTTCTCGCGTTTAATTGTACTCTCTCGCGCGTAAGCATTATTTGCATCGCGCGTAATGACGATATTAAAATATACCAAATTTATTGCCCATCGTTCGAGTGGCCTATTTAAAGCACGTCGGTGATTTTACGTCGGGAAAATAAATAGAAAATATATATCCGCGGAATAAATTATACCTTTTTTTTTTAAACGTCAATGCTTTGGAAATTGTCGCGTACGCGAGGTTGACGTTGAAGTACGAAACGTCTGTACGGTGCATCGAGTCCGCGAACGAAGCCTGGCGATACTAAATCATTGGGTGCAAAGATGAGTTATTGTTCCGTGAACCTGGACTTAATTTACAAGCACCGAAGGCGCACACATATCCCGATACACGTATAATTCCTGCAAGAATGAATTTCAAACGCATGAAACGGCTTGCAATTAGTGCCTTATTATGAATTGATATCCGACCTGGCTACGATGCATTTATCTCCGTTTCTCGTTCTCCTGGCATTCCCCCGTTCCGTTTGTCGACTGCAAGCACGGGATATAAGCATATTCGTACTATGCACTTGTTAACGTTCCCCCGTTTGTATATCTGAATTCATTTAGCTTAAGTAATTTTTTTTCTTCTTTCTTTCTTTGTTCCTTTTTCCTTTTGCAACGTAACTGGAAACGAGACTGCGCGTGATATATGCAACAACGCGATTTAATTCTGTTCGCTTGGTTATTTCTATAATTACATAACGCGTATTATGATTCCCGGAATAAATTCTAAATTTACTTTCCGACATAATCCGACAGACTGCTGGAAGGTAGGGAATACACTTTTTTAAGCGAATTATGTTTGCTTAAATTCACTCTTACGCGTGCAAGCGTCGTCGAACGGCACGAATTAACGAGTTAATATTCCTTTCGATTGTTCGGATCGAATATTAACGGACGAAAACACAATGAATGGATGATTATGGAAAAATGATCGAACTCGTGTTTTTATTCATTCTACGATAAGATGGAATCGTCAGATTCTTATGATAAGACAAATAAACTCTAAAATCATAGAACGCTTTGGTAGTTTCAGTCACGATCGTTGACTTTCTGTTCTTGGATTGAAGTTATTATTGGTGCACGTAGCGTTAAATAGTAGATTATAAAATAATATGCATATTGTTCTTTCAATTTTATATAGATAAAATATTTCCTCTCTTATATCTCAATTTATGTAAGTTTAATATTTCATATCTGTTCATTCATGTGGTATATTCTTCCTTAATCATATTTGTGCCATAAATTTTAACTAAATATTCATTTACATAATTTTCTGAATGAAATATGCATTTATATCGTACAATATTAATATGTTTTTTTTTACATAACGTGCACGTTATATAAAATTGTAATAATATACCATTTTTTCATTTTCTACCATGTAAATATCACAAGTATTGTTATCACATTTATAACGTTTTCATCCGTATTTATATTGAAATTGCATCATTACCATTTACCAGAACAATTTCGAATGAATTTCCGATCGAAGTTGTTATTTTGTTCCGCGCGATTAAAAAGTGAATTAAACTTCGCACTTCGGGCGTACTTTTTCAGTTTAATTTTTAATTAATAGCCTTTCCTCGCGTGCAATTTGACACCGACGAAAAGAATTCGTCGGTTTTGCAACACGTAACGCTGAAATTTACTCTTTATCGTTTCATGCGATGTAGGGTCGCGTTATTAATACAAATGAGGAATATCATTATTAAACTTCATTTAATGAAGGTATTTGCGGTTGTTGTTCCACGGAAATGTATTCAATGGTGGAAAATGTTACATTTTCGATTTACGACGCCCCCGGGGTTTTCTCTTCAGGATCAGACACAAATTAAAAATGCATTTTCCATTACATATTGTTTTATTAACGAGGAGAAATATCATGTGCTTAATTATCGAATAAAATGACACCCGCGTAATTAATCTATAATTTATTTACATTGATAAGGTTAATGCGAGAGATATGACGTTACAGTGAAATATTTACACAGATGTACCGATGCAATGCAAAGTGCAATTGCACTCTTTTTTCTTTTAACGACGTTACTTAAGCCGCTTAGCTCCAGTAATTTCAGAAATTTTTCGGATTACAGAATTTATTTTTAGCTACATGTACATAATAAAATATAAAATAAAAGTGAATAAAAAAAATTGACGCTGTAACGCGACGAAGAAGAGCAAATACCTCTTATGAAACCCAATAGATGGCGCCAATAAGGACATTTTCATCTTTTTTTAAATAATAATCATTGTTTAACGCTAACTCATTTATTATTTATCTTCTGGACACGTAACTCTCAGACGATGAACCGGATCGAACGTCAATATTAACAGTCGACGAATAAAAATAGAACTGTTCGTTTGCTAAGGTATAGATACAGTAATCCTCGTTTATAGTAACAATTTTTACCCCGAATTCAAGAAACGAAATAATCCTCACCACTTTTTATATGCATTCAACGCGAGCAACTAATCTCGAAGGAGTAAACTTTAGTCGCTAATGAAAATGCACATCTTTCCCTCATCTATTTCTATATTATTTATCAGTTTAATTTTCACGTCTGTTACGATTAAAATTTCACTTCTAAACCACATAGGTGGAAACGTGAAACAACGATGATTATTTGAAGTATTCTAATGTCTATAAAATATTCTATTAATTCGAACTTTAATTCAGAAGTTGAATTACCAAGTTCTCTGAGGCATCAATCGATAGAAGAAAGGCTGTAAGGTTCGAAACCACTACGACTCGGAGAACACTCCTGGTATAGACGGTGCCATACATTAAATATATGTCCACCGTTTCAGTATAAGTTTATTTAGTCGTTTCATCAATTCCAGAACACAATTGGCGCGTACGCGGACGGTCTGATACTATACCTCAGAGATAACAAGATTGTTTGTAAATATTGGATGAGGTAAAGATGTGATCCTATCAGACACTGAAGCAAAAGACGGGCACCGAGTGTTTCCTTCAATTTTCTATAACTCGGAAAATATGATACGCACAACTTATGTACGTTCATACAACATATTTCACTCGATGTATTCTCCTAGGATGGGCTATCCTCTATCCGATTGTAAAACTATATCTCACGTAAGCACGAAAACACTCACGTTTGTTTTGCAAATTCCAAAAGATAGACAATAAATTTTCCGAATAAAAGTTGCTCCTTTCAATTAGTTCTATCGAACAGAACGCTTAATATCTTTGAAATAGAATCGATTTAATTATTTTAATTTATAAAATGTAGAAATGAATTTCTTAAAGCTGATAATTCTGTGCCGATAGAGAGAACTCTAAGAGCTTTTAAGAATTTACATATTAAGTAGAAGGAATTTTTTTTAACAACTTTATTAATCAAATAAAAACAAATAGAGTAAAATTTACATAGAGAAGTATACCAAGCAGGATGAAAAGGCGAGGTTCACCGCATAAAGCTGTTTTGCAAACAAACAAAAGTTCAGCGGGTGTTAAGGAAAGCTAGAACGAAAAGATCGAAGCATAGTCAAAGAACTACTACTTACAAAAGAATGTATCGATATGGTGATTAAAATTGGCAAAAAAATATGAAAATCGTACAGAGGAATTTTGGTCCGATGGAATCCGAGTTAAAAGAGTTGGATGTCAAAAAACGGGTTTGAAAAGGGTCAAACAAAATATTATACACGAGGTACTTCTCTACGACAGTCAAAATTACGGCAAAAAATATTATTCGGGTTGTATGATGGCTGAAATAATATTCATAAAGTACTCGAAAGAATAACCAGCGTTAATATTTTATAAAATAATATAGCGAATATTTAATTTTAAAGATAACAAAATAATGGTAGTGGAGGTCACAAGTTTTGAATACTTCGATTGGCAATTTCTCGATTTAAAACTCATTGAATATCTATGGGATCGATTCGTAAGATTGCTTGCAGACTTCAGCCCCGAGAATATAAATCATTAGGAACCATAGAAAAGGTGGGAATGTAATTTCCTCATAAATTAAAGGATATAATTGCCTGAAAAATAGCGAAATTAGAAATTTTTACGAAAAATAACCGCGGAACGACGCAAATAAAGACATTTCAAAGCTCGAAGCCTCGGATTACCAATCCTATTGAGTAACTTCTCGGACGATGTTTTTCCAGACGGATCGTACCAAATCGTTTAAAACCACAACTTTGAGCTTATTTACGGAATTAAAACAATTTTGTCTTCAATTTATATTAAACGAGTATCAAGCTTAAAAACTCTCCCTATTTCTTTTCTCAGAGATATCTTAATTTAAACCGATATCTATATTTTTCATTTGTGTTAAATATGGAAAAGGTCATTGTACTATTTTTGAAATTTCCAACGCACATTCCACGTATGTATATTCCGTACACGTTCCAAGCTTATTTCAGACATGTTTTAACGCATTTGTTCCGGGTAGAAATGTATCTAATCTGTTTTTAAAAATCGTATAAACATTGGCAAGAAACAAGAATTTGAATAAACGTTTACACGGACGATCTCAGAGGAACGTCTGCGATTGTTACGTTAAGAGTGTCGTTCAAATAACTAAGCAGAATACCCCTTATCGAGGTAACTCAAGGTCAATTATCCTCCCTTGGTAGCTCGTGTTACATATCGTGGACTTTTGAACTTACTAACGAGGGCGGGGGATCGTACCTCGTAATTTTCGAACAATCACTTCCATCATTCTAAATTCCGCCTCCCGTATTCTCATAATGTCAACTCAGACCGCTCCGACTTACCTTCTTCGTGCTCGTCGCGTAGCTTCCTAGCAGTAGGTCGTGATCTTCTCCTGGATGCGTGGAATTGTCGCAACGAAACTCGTTATCTCGTGTCTAGAAACAGAACAGGCTATCTAACCGCGACGTCGGAGAGAAAAGGACAGAGATTGATCAATGATATAACGAAAGATAATTACGATCGTCCTACTTGGGACGTCGATTCATAAGCATTTTTATATTTATAATTTAAATAAAAATTTATAAATACTTCGTCAACACAATGACACTTTAAATAACGAACAACGTTTCGTACCTCGTTTCTAAAATAAAACTGAAGTTAATTTAAAATTAGAACAGAAGTTATTAAGATTGGGACTCTAGAGAGGGAATGTAGAGTTTAAGACTCTATATTTTGTAAGGAAATAAATTTAGTTCAGAATCAGAAATAGGTAAAATTGATGTTGGCTATGTCCGGGAAATATATTTAATTTAATTATCAGAAGTAGGCAAAGTTTGGCCTGGTTTCATCGATTGTTTGTCTTCTATTTTCTTTCTTTAACCATAATAATGTTGACTGAAATGGCCCCAAACGATTCAAGTTCGAAATATTTAAACCGACGTTGTTTCTCTAATTTGTTTTTCACCTTTACTGGATTCACACTCAATGTAAAATGCCACTGCACAAAGCGATAACACAAATTTTCGCGAAACTTTGAAGTCATCTTCAATTCTCGTAAACAATTAGTCGCATCAATGTTAAAATTACTTGTACAGATAAACGACACGCAGACACGGCACGTCGAATATTAAATCCTTTAGAAAAACTAAATTGGTTTGTTAACAATTTTCGACGTTTGAAATGACAATTACACGTATCCGTAAATTAAAAACAAATTGTTCCCTTTTCTACTTTCACGCATATTTTCGCGATCGTTCCCCTCTTTTTTTAGCTCCGCGTCCTTCTCTACGTTCGCACGAAAAGATCGACAGACAATTTGTTTCTAAATTGTTTAAAATTTTTCTTCCGCGGATCCGTATCCGGAAATTATCGAATTCATGAAATGTAAATTTTCGATACACGATACCGTTAATTCAAACGTTCGTAAACATTTTAATGACGCGTGGATTGATACATTTTTTAGGGAAGATAAAATGACTTGTTAATAATTTCCGACGTTCAAAGTTACATATATCATAAATGAAAAGGAATATCTTTCTCTAATTTTCCTTTTACTACATTTACACAGACCAGACAATTCGTTACCGAAATTTCTAATATTTCAAATTACACGATCATTTTGTATATCGGTAGAAAAAAGGAAGTTAATAGTAATCCTCTTGGCTTACTTTCGTAATTAGACTGCGGATTTTTATGCAAATTCATAGATTAATAGAATTAATGAAATGCTTTGTAGAGGGTTGTCTGGACCTATAAATATAATAATTCTTATATTTTTGTATGTTAACCCCTTGGCGTGCGATTTAATTCCAAATAATTTTTCAAACTATTTGATTTTGTTTAAATTTGTTCGTACAATGGCCACGAAAAAGATTTGTTTCACGAATACCTCGCGAACGTAAAAATGTACTGATTTTAATACACAAAATATTAAATATGAAGAACTTGCGACGCGTCAGATTCGTCATTTTATGGCAAGGGGTTAACAGCATTCTCTAGTATTTCTAGAATAAAAATTTCCCATAAACGCACAAACGTACGATCTCTCTATATTCCTCTTTCGTTTTCAGCCAGGGCTGGAGCCCGAAACGTATCCTCTGCTTTTGTACGTGACGCGATGAAAATTAACCGGGTATCATAGGCACGCCATGTCAGCGATTACGATGGCCCGGAAGTCGCTGGAACGAAACTCGTTACCTGGTACCAGGGACATCCAGCAGGTAACAGGGATGCGGCGAGAGCCGGTCGACCGAGCAGCTGTAACGAAGAAAGAAACAGGAACTCAAACAGCACGAGTTCGAGGAGAGACGAAGGCTAGGGAAGAAGGCTTCCACCTACGTAGCTTAGGAAGGAGAAAGACGAGAACGCGGGGAGCGCGGGCGATAGGCGGAGGAGCGGGGGTGGTGAGTCGAGGCATAGACATACACCGACAGAGAAAGAAACGAAGGAAGAAAAAGAGGGATGGCGAAGAAGAACCCCGAGAGCGTGCAGAGAGTAAGAGAAAGAGATTCATCGGATAGAGAGAAAGAGGCAGCCCCCTTTTAGGGGGTGGTCGAAGCGATGGTTGGGGGCGGAGGAGGAGAGATTTGTGAAGGTACGAGAAAGCAGCAGAGGTACCAGCAGTGGCAGCAGCAATGCCCGGGCATCAGGGCACAGTTCGCTAGGCGCAGGCGCCGACCGGTAGACGGTTCCTGGTGCGGGCTGCAGGCGGCAGAGGGTAGAGAGAAGCGAGGGAGGTGGATGTCGGAGGGTGCCCGTAGGAAGTTTATCGGCGGCGAGTGGCGGTGGGTGGAAGTGGTGCCTTCGGAGGTGGGGTTGTAGATGGACGGTGGAGGTGGAGGTGAAAGCAGGAGCATACTCCGTACACCGAGGATTTCCAGGCAGCAGACAGTCTACGGCCCGGGACAGAGGGACCAGGACCAGCCTCGGGGGGTGAGAGCTCGTCGTGGACCCTCTTCCTATCGATACGTGCGAGTTACGTATTTTCGAGTGTCGGTTGCCCTTGAAAGTTCCACGGACTCTGGAACGGGGTATTTTTTTTTTTGTCGACCCGAACTCGAGGCAGACTTTGCGAAACGGTGACGAGATCGGTCTTCGGGGACGTTCGCGCGGAGCCAGTGCATCCACGGAGAGGCATCCCGATAGAGATTCCACGCTTGTGTGATCGTTAACGTTACCATCGCGGAGAGGGGAGGAAAACGCAGCCGATCAGCGGTAAGGGTAGAAGAGGCCGAAGAGGAACAAGAAGCGGAGATGAACGCAGTCGTTTGGCCGGGGACTGCTCGGAGCACGTGCCTCGCACGCAGAAGGCGCTCCGAGCGGCATCAGGTGCGTTAATCGAAGACCGATCTACGATAGAACCGAGAAATCGGACGCTGATAATCATCCCGCGAGAGTAACGTGTGTTTGCACCACGAGTTTCACGACGTTTCACTTATCCGGGTCGATCATCGTCTAATGAAACGACAAGCAGGAATGACCGGTCGTGCCGTTCACGCATCGAGGACGATCTCGATGATCGGTTTGCTGGCGTTTCTGTTGATGTTTCTTGGATTCGACAGCATGGGACACGCGAGTGGACACGATGCTGACCGTGCTTCGAACCATCGACAGGGTAAGTTTTTTTTTGAAAATGAGTTTATTTTGATCGTTAATTTTAGCTCGTTAAATAGTCCCGTGTTTCGTCGGTGCGTGGAGCGTACCGCGCGAGTAATTCCGTGCTACGGAGTCACGCGAGCGACACAGGATTAAATTCGTTCGACGTGGATTTATTTTAAACGATGATCATTTCGCATTTGTTCGTACGATAATACTAAACTTTACCTCGGATTTTTTTTATTGGAGAGAGAGATATTACCTGTAAATTGTTGGACGTCGTTGCATTTAATAGACACCGTTGCTCCGGGGTGGATTGATTGACGTGGATCAACGATCTATCAGCGCATGATAACGTAGCGTTAGAGCTGTTATTAATCGCCACGTGAGAGATCGTTTTAAGATATTCGTGCAGTTTTAATAGCGTGATGAAAACGCATAAAAGGAAATGTATGCGTTGGTCGTGGTAGGCGGTGAAAATAAAAAATCTCGATCGTCGTATGTATAATCGAACAATTACGGAGGAAGGAAGTAAATTAAAATTTCATTTCCATTTTATTTAATGAAATATCGTTAGAGTAAAAATACATTTAGAAATTACCACAACGAGAGATGTTTAGATAAAAGGCCAAACTGGCTCCAACTGTTTTGGAAGCTTTCTCAGTTGAACGATAAAAGAGAAAAAGTACAAGTGTTGGGGATCGAAATTTCACGAACGTGTCTCGTATATTAGTCCAACAAATCGCTTTCTAAAATCTGCTGTGTTCGCCGTCCCGAGAAAGAATGACCCTGGGTCCTGCTCTCGCGCGGTGATCGATGTTCCAGGATCGATCTTCCTTTCCTGGATCATTAGGCCCTGTAACATGTGTCTACGTTATTACAGGTACTTGTTCCAGTAAATAAACACGAGAAAGATTAAGGTGCTCCTGCACAGATCTTTCTTGGATCGTTAGTGTTAGGTTCTTGGCGATTTAAATAAACACTAATATTTTCTATTAGAATTGTTTAACATAAATCGTACGGTAGTCCAAGAAATACTAGAATTATAAAACTGATAGTTAGTTTTATCCCCTTTTTTATAATTGAAACATCTGAATAAATTCTAGAATCGTGTGTTTCGTAAACGATCTATTTTCTCTGAGTGTTAGGATATTTAAGGTAATCGAAACAAACAAATATCCTTGTCCAGGCAAATAAACAGCGTTAGATAGGTTCTCGCCTATGTAAATAAACTCGAGGTATTCTAAGGGTATTCCAAGACCGATGTTTTCTTTTCGTTGACCATCAAAATGTGTAACCTACGCTGGTAAAGGTTCAATTTCTACATAAATAAATGGTACTACATATTTCAGGATCTTTTCCCTTCCTCAACGTGAGCTTACGTCAGAATAACTTCTTATTTGAGTAAATAAACTCTAGTACTACGTGTTTCAGGATCGATCTCAACATACCTTGAACCATTAGGACTCGTAACTTACGTCCACGTTGGGATCTTGCATAAATAAACTCTAGCATTAAATGTTTCAAGATCTCCGCTTTTTCCGAACCACGGGACGCGACGCAAGAAACGCAAGTACGACATTTTGATCGATATTGTAATATTAAAACCGAACTTTGATGATGTTATTCGCGTTAGGAATGTCTATTTTTTTCGTAACAAGCGGAACATTTTCGTTCCCAGTGAAAAGTCGCCTATAACTCGCGAGTACCGGGTACGCGCGCGGGACACGCACGATAACGCGTATCGACAGCTAAAAAACAAATTTTTGACACGCCATTCGTGAATGTCTATCGCACCTAAACCAATTCGACAACGCTTCAATGGGCCAGCGTGTAAAACAGGACTAAAAATTCCTATTTATACTGCCGCGGTTTACACTTGCCTCGCAACGAACATCCCCCCGCATCAAAACATCAGGCCGCAATTGTTTTTCGCGTAACGTATTACGTGCTATGTTCGCCAACCATACACGATTCATATTCGAAACGTGTAGGGAACACGCGTTTCATCGAATTAATACGCGCGTTACAGCGTGTGCGACACAAAGAAACGTATTTGACAAAATCGAGCGTATCCTAAACAGGGATGGGGCTCTATTCGAATAATTTAATATTTATATACTTTGTGGGTATTCGAATGATGGAGATACTATTTAAATATTCCAAAATTGCTGTGTAACCATTAAGCATCTGGATATTTGTACTTGAATGTTGTTTGATTGGAAAAGTAGTTCCAGCCCTAGGGAAAATAGTGTAACTAACTCATTAATCGGACAGATGAGAGAAAATAGTGTTCCATTTCCCAGAAAGTAATTAAAACAACCGATTTTATCATCGACAGGATTATCTTATGAGTTTTTTAGTGAATAATGGTTAAAAAAAAGGGCAGAAATATTTTGACAAATAATTTGCATTAAGAAAATCAGCTAGAGTAATTAATATGGAACATAGATTCAGTCTTAGTAGTCTAGAATCAGTAAAAATTAAAAAATGAATCGACTTACTTTGAAACAGACAATTTTGAGGAATACGATATAATTATTTTTTGGGTAAATAAAAAACACTTGAGAGGTAAAAATATTGATAAAAATCTACGTGTCGAGATAGTCGAAAGATAAGAAATGATTGTTTTCCCCTTGGAGACTTCGTTTTCGAGACAATCGAGTTCGAAGATTTGCCTGGCGCGTCTGACCATTAATCGTTATTTCTACTTACGTCGACGTCCAAGTCGTACTCTATCGTACGTTTACCAGATGATTTTTTAAATCAATTTTCTGGGAAACTTTCTCTACTCTTCTACACATTTTTACATGCAAAATCATCCGTTGTTTAGTCTTATAGAAGTGGATCCAACTTGAGACTCGAAACTATGGTTATATCACATAGATATCTGTCCGTAGCAAAACCTTGTCACGATACTGTCTCCCAAAGATATCGACATCAGTATCCCCTTTTGCAACAGTATATATAGAGAATGTTTAATAACGTTAATCCTTCCAGGAGTTACTTATATAAGCAAAAATAAAATTTCGTATCAGAGTTATTAATTGCTGACAGAGCGAGAGGAAACAGATATTTTATTCAGATTTTTCTCTCGTAGAGGAGATAGAGTTAGTCGTGCATCATTTTACGTAGTATTGACTTCTCTCGAGATTTTTTTAAATAATTACTACTCACGAACACATGTTAGTGTTAGACTTTCTAACTATCAATTTACGTCAAGTATTGCACAGTTCTTAAGGACGTTTTATACATGCATAATGCTTCCACAATGGAGGATTTAGGCAGCCACACCGGAAGTTGACATCACCAGGCGCGATTTACACGTACAATACTCCGAGATTGCAATGACCTGCCCGCGCGAGTAATTAAAGGTTAAGTCGGCGACCCGAGCTCCCGAACCGTGTCGCGAAGAATACGCCAAGATAACGGGAATATTCGAATCCACCGAACCGTTAGAATATTCGAACGGAGAGAACCGCGCGGCAATTAGCTGCCCCGATGTTGGATCGGTGGAAACGTAACGATCGGCCCGGTAAACGGACAGCGGAGCTATAACGGACGTACTACGTTGCATTTCGTCGGGGAAGGAAAACCGGCAGGGATCGCCGTTAATTAAGAGCAAATAGCGGGCCCGACGGAAAGAAAAAGCGCGCGGAAAATTGCGAGCCGTGGAAGTGTCATGATCCACGTAAACGCGCGGCTTAACGAACGATTCGAACTCTCGCCCCTTAATACGTAAGGTCAACTGGCGCCCGAAAAAAAGACCCAAAATGTACTCCTCACCCGGGGCGATCGTTGAACCTCTCGTCGTTTCCTGCCCTCCGGCAAAAAAGACGTTTCACAGCCCCGGTACGGTTTTTTCTATCGTCGACCAGCGAAAACGGTAGCCATGTGCCGCGACTGCTTACCGTATTTCGCGTAGTTTAGCACCCCCTTGAACATCTTTTTGTCTACGCTTATTTTTATTTTTCCTCTGTCCTCCTCTCTCCTCGCCGCCCCGACCCCTTTTCCGCTTCCTGTTTCGAGACGCGTAAACCCCGGGCGCGATTTACATCGTCCGCTTGTATCCCTGTC
This sequence comes from Colletes latitarsis, assembly GCF_051014445.1. Lineage (NCBI taxonomy): Eukaryota > Metazoa > Arthropoda > Insecta > Hymenoptera > Colletidae > Colletes > Colletes latitarsis. The sequence continues at coordinate 17,467,640 of NC_135135.1, read as the reverse complement.
GGCTGCACGCGCTTTACTGTTTCCGCGGCCAACGAAATAGACGACAGTCGGCGGCTGCAACGCATACTCGGGGACATTCCAATTCATAACTAAGCGACTCTTTGTTCCGTTTGTCTTTTTAGTTTGTCGCGTAGGAGTGATTAGTACGGAACACCGTGTAACCTTGGCGACAGCTTTCACAGTCTCTTTCAAAGTCTGGAGACGTTGTTCTTCGTTCGCAGCTGCGACCCCTTCTATTGTCTTCGGCTCTACGCGATCCGGTCTCCGCGTTAATAGATCTTTTTCATTCATGATTTCGTCGCGGTGATACTCGTTTGCCTCGTCTGCTTTTACTCTTACGCTTTGTCTCGCTTTTTAATCGTTCTCGATTTATCGAACCTCCACTCGTCGAGTTATTAAGATTTAAAATTCGATACTTTTTTAATATTCTCAAATTTAAAATCATTTATCGTGGATTTTCTAAATCGATGGCAGAAAGAATTATTACAGAATTTTTTGGGGGAAAGAAAATGTTACGTGGTTGTATAGAGGACGTGTTCCCCGTATAAAAGTCTAAAATACAGGGATCAAAAAGTAATCGGGAAGCTTGCTACGTCGAGTGACTGTACTCGAAATCGAACTTAAAGCACATTCCAACAAAAGTGTCCCGTCTAATCCTACGATTAATATATACGCGAGAAGGCAATACTAAAGGAAAGTTAACTTGTCAAGAAACTTTTACAGAAAACTAGGTTTCTCAAAGTCGATTCGAGAAGTCCTATTGTAAAGTTTTCAGTAGCAGTTCAAGTTCTTACTAGGCAGGTCTTATTGGTTGCATATCCTATTTATTCGTTCCCTGAACTCCGCGGATCTGCTCGTGTTTATGTTCGTTTATTTTATTCTTTGTACAACTTCTGCATCCAGTTCGGTAATTAAGCAGAAACTGGACGCGGAGTTAAACAATTCCGCTGAGAAAATCTACTGTTATCTCTTGTAGCCTCTTCTCTGCGATGGAATATTATATTCGAAGTTCCGTGAATTTTGTAATTAAATAACAAGGACGCTATCAGTAGCATTTATTACTTTCTTTTTAAAATACAATTTTTCTGTTACGAGACCTTGTTTTTGAAAGATTCGACTTTCAATACTCCCCGAAATTATGTCGTGGTTGAACGTGTCGTGGATCTCGATATGGACCATGTATCGTTTACAAATACCATTAATATCATGTACGATGTTGATTCCTTCGATAGATGCGTGACCACCACACGCAACCCAATGCAAGAAGCACATTCACGTATTCTCGACTACTGTATCTTATCACTGTGACGGATTGATGGAAACTGGTAGTCGAAACCAAAAGATAATAGCATAATAAGACAATAGGTTATGACACTGTATCAAGTGCATACGACATCGTGTCAATACGATTGTACGTAAATGGGAAATTAAATGCATCGAGATTCGTTCGACTATAATTAAGAGCATTTGAGAGCATTCAAAGTTAATTTTCTATAAATTGCAATAATAATATGCAACACGAAGTTTGTCCATACACTTTTTCAAAGTAACTGACGTTGAAAATTCGTTGGATACGCGATAAAGTATGACTTACCTAACGTGTCTCCCCATTGCTCGATATTTTCACTTGTTTTCGTGTTCATAAGCATTGGTGTTGACTCAATATTATTTATTTCAACTGGTTGTAACTAGTTAAACACGATATGATCAACGGAAAATAAATAATATCGTACTATATCAGAATTAGTGTTTAATAATACGATGCAAGTAGAAATAACGAGTAATGGTCAGACGCGTTCGCTATGTCGTATCCTACGAAGTGTAAGAATTAATTTTCTCGAAAGTATCGTACGAAAAATATCATGTTTTACATTTTCTGCTGTTTTTACGAAAGTAAATATTTTTAATAAAAGCGTATTTGAATTTACATAGACGACTGTTAAGTAAATATAAATTTTTCGAAAGGAAATAAAAAAACGAAGAGCTAATCACGAAGAGCGTTCGCGTTATTTTATATTATACACAGTAAGTTCCACTTTCGAGCGACACAATGGGGATCGCTAATTGACCACTTGAAAGCAGGGTAGTAATTTTTATTTCGAATCGAGGCTAGTTAGGATCGAGCTTGCGACTGCTTTCGCGCGAATCGATGTAAAAATTGACACACGTAAGCGGGAATTACGCGGTCTAGAGCGGATTCGATGTGAGCTATTATTTATTATTTATTATTGAAATTGATACGTTAGTAGGTGCCTTTCGAATATATTCGTTAATTCTGAAAATAAATTCGATGCATTAAATTTGTTAAAATAGAAACAATTAAATGCGATATCGTGTCTTTACGGACTGAATGTAATCAAGAGTCGAAATTCACGTAAGGTGTTTCATAACATGTGGTTTCTGCTTTAATGTTGGACAAAGGATATAAAGACAATGAAAAAAAAGTTCATATAAACATGTGTCCTATTTAACCTTTTTTCCGAGTTATAGTCATTCTCGTGCTCCAGTATAGCTGCTTACTTTTATAGGAAGCGCTTAAAATGGCCACATTCAGTCTGAATGGAACCTCGCAGCCATGGTGTCATAGACTTTTTCTACAAAGACACCGTTTGTCGAATTTTTTGGCTCCTTCGTTTCATACCTTAATTAAATAAACAATTATCAAAATAAGTATAAAAATGAGAATCTAGTGAATTTGAACAGTCGATTATTATTTTTTTAGCCTTTGATTCGAGGTTTTAAAATGTGAAACAAGTCAATATAAATGCACATATAGTAAAAATTTAAATTAACGAATTATTAAGCGCATTTCTCGAGAGAATGAACTAGGTTGACTCGAGAAACAGAATAGTCAACAAGGTCGAGAGATAGCAAGAAGTTCTCGAGCGTTGTGTATGTTACCGTGAAAGTGGATGGTTAGTATACGTACATACTTTCTGTCGAACGTTTACTTTCGCTAATTTTATAAGTAAATGTGTACTTTAACGTTTTCAGTTCTCATTTTCTAGCGAAAGTGTACTCTAGCTACTCGTCGTCAATGACCGTTTTAATGTCTCTGAGTAGACGACCGAAACAACTAGACTAATTCGGTCCATTGCAAAAGTAATTGTTTCAGTTGGAGAGGTTATAACAAAAACAACGAATAAATTAAATAAAATAAAAATATAACTCTGAAACGTTGTGCGACAAAATTGCATGATTCTCGAAATGAAATAAATATAAATATACATACGTTCGCCAAAATCAAAATAGTAAACACTAGAAACTTTAACAATCGCTAAGTAATGAAATGCAATGCAAACAAATGACAATTTAAATCAACATTCACTGAATACACAAGTGATAGTTTGCAGTGAGTAGTAACAGCAAACAATTACTGAAACATCCACGTTCATAGTAATATAGTACGAGTTTTGGTAAAATTAGTTGCATTGCCTACGTTTATATATCAATATGTACCTTTTTCATTGATTTTGTATCTCCTGTCCATCAATTTCTTTTCCATAAAAGTTATTTCTACGTTTCAACGTGGAAAACTATTGAATGCATTCCTAAGATGCGAAATTTAATATTTTGTAAAATGATACCCATAGCCGTACGTTTTCCCATAGTCGTGACTTCAAATTTTTACATCCAACAGAGTATCGCGATAAATAAAATAAATATTTAAGCGAGTCTTGACCGAGCTAATATTCCAGCAAACTCCGCAACTTTTTCCCGCGTACAATATTTTCTTTCATTATCATACCACTAAATTTACAATTAATTCCATTGGGGAATTTTTTTAACAAACATGTTGACTCGAGTAGTATACTGGCGAATACATAGGTTGAGATATTAAATAACAAGTGTGAAAGAAATACAAAACAAAGTATAATATTAACGAAAAAAAAAAATTCGATTCTTCATTATTATTAAATGTTGTTACACCGTCGTATCCAAAGCGATTAATAAGGTCGTGTCGTTGCTTTCGCGAAAGGACTACACAGTGCATTCAAAATTCAAGGTAGTCGCGACAATGTTAATTACAAATGGCCGGGGTACTACGTGTTGCTTTCTTCGACAAACGGGGCGCGGCGGAATATTTCCCAGCGAATTCCCAAATCGCATGCAAAACTGAAACACGCCTGGCGTTCGTTCTACACGCGGGGACACATCCCCCTTTTCATTCGACCCGCGCACAGTCGCAGGTCGCATGTAATATGTATTTTTTCTCCGGTCGTTTTTCCATACGCGAGGAAGCGTAGCGTCTCTCTTTCTAGCGCTTTTCTAAACGCGTGCAACTTCGCGCGCGGGAACAAGTTGCACGGTAAGACAGCAGTTTATCTTGCCGCGTTACAGAAATCGCTGCTAGAAGCGGCGATGGTACAGGATTGAAGAGGCTGCGAACGACGGGGGGAGGGGACGGAGGGGACCCGGAAAAGAGGGCTAAGCGCGCGACGTAACCGCGGGAAATCGCGTGCAACGCGACCTACTTCGAGGAACAGCCGGAATTCGGGATTCGTTATTAAGAAAACTTCCCCACTGGACGGCGGTATGAATTTTTCCAGATTTCACGACGATAACTCGCGGCTGTATAAATTGGACGGCGAGTTTTATTCGGGGTCGACAAATTTATTTCCAGCCTTTGTCGATGCAACATTAGTCCTTTTGCTGGACCATGGTCGATAGAAATGGTCGCAGTGTCATTTTTAAACTTTATATGCTTCCACTAACAGGATAGTCACGATTTGATCGTACGTACCTACGTGTAAATCATGTATAAAAAATTGTACAATGATGGAACAGCCTTCGTCTATATGAAATATAAGAAATAGCTTTTATCGATGCAACATTAGTTCTTTTACTGGACCATGGTCGATAGGATTGGTTACAGTATCATTTTTAAACTTTATATACTTCCACTAACAGGATAGTTACATCGTACGTATCTACGTGTAAATCAAATATAAATAATTTACAATTTTTTATATTGTAAATTGATGGAACAACCTTTGTCTGTATTAATAATTTCTCGTGTATCACAATGAAGAAATAGCTTTTATCAAAACAGATGAAAATCTATGCCTAATTTTTGACCACAATACTCGTTTATAATTTTCAAAGCCTTCGTGTGTAACCCTTCAATAAATTTACAAATCTCATACGGTGGATTCCAGTTAACATCTTTAAATTTGGATAACATATCTATAATATAAATCTAACATATTTTATGCAATCAAGTAGCAATATCTAAATATCGCGTGCCAGTACAACCATCACGAATTAAACACATCAGTTTGAATTTAATATTAATTCGATGTCTTAAAAAAGAAAACTTTTCTAAATATCGCTTCTCGTACGTACGTACGTCCACAGTAGGGAAACCACTTGAGAAAACTTTGGGCGTTGATCGTCGATATGAATTTTCCGAGGTCCCCGGGAACGCTGCAAACGAAGGGAGGAAGAGGGGCAGGAGCAGTCGAGGTTGTCAAATTTATTTGTGTCGCGCGGCCAGACTCCGTCGCGTGTTTTTTTTTTTCGTTTTCGCGAAAAAATCGGAAATTTCTCGGCGCTCGTAGTGCCAGAAGTTCGTCGATCGAGGGAAGTTTTGTTCGCCAGGAACCGGGGCTCTTTACTGCGGAAAGTTTAATTTACCAGAATCCATCAGCTTCCCCGAGTTCCGTCTAATTGTGATAATCAACCGATCAGTGATCGCTACCGGTAATCAATATCTATGGGAATTAAAATTGAATTTAATTACTATTCGCGATACGGTATCGCGAATCTGCTACCTGCTTCTCTGAAATCCGTCGTCGTTGTTCAACGTCGCGATCGGATACAATTTTCTTCTATACTGTAGTATCGACTAATTCGCGATTGAAGATTGACTGTTTAATGAGAATCTTGATGAGGAAATTTAATATCGCTCGATATTACGGTCCACCTACATACAAAAGGACCTTGTTCGCGGGATTGCATGTTAAAGATAACGCGGATTCTGTGTACCCCGCTGGTAATCAGTTTCGCTTTATTAATTCCGTCGAGAAAATTTTATTGAAGTTTCCGACGGACGTTTAAGTCCCACCGTCAACACAATAAGACGCGGAAAGTACATCTTCGCGTTCCCTGCGACTTTCTAATACGAGACGAGGCGAGATATTAAGCCCCCGACCGTCCGGGAAACCGTTCGGCCAATTTAATATTTAAATGTTTCATAGCGAACGAATCGAAAAAAAAAAAGAAAAATTGTAGAGAAAAATTCGTGACGCGCATTGTTATATATTCTTGCTCGTCGAAGCTCGTTGCTTCGCCATTTCCTTTGAATCGTTTCGTCGCTCGTTAAGCAATATCGCTACAGCTCAGACAAACGTAAATTAATTATTTATACTTCGAAGTTGTATCACGGTTCAGGGAACGAGGAATATTTCCCGGCGAGCGTCCCGAAGGCGCGAACTTTGCATCTCCGCGAGCAAAACTCTATCCGTTTTCGAATTTACTACCGGCATTCCGGACAAATCGCATAATTTTACGTCGGCTGACTTCGTTTCTTCGAAAGAGAGAGAGAGAGGGGTGGAGGGGGGAGGGAAAGTTTTCCGGGCGATGAGCTAAGTTACAAGGAATTTCAAACTTCTCGGTTTGACAAGGATGTCCCGGGCTATTGTGAATTTCGCGCGAATATATATTTTTTAATATCTCGAAACTAATAAAGCAACACTTCTGCGGAGTTCTCGTAACAATTTTATGCCCCCCCCCACACTTTGAGAACGAGAAGGAAAAGATAGGAGAGGAAGAAAAGGTCTTATATTACACGCTGTTGCGAGTTTCTGTGTTTCATCAGGCTTGAGATTTACGTTTCCCTTTGCATTATTTTTTTTTTCTCCCACTTTCTTTTTTTTTTTTTTACTCCGTGCGTTTCTTCCAGCATTTGCATTATTCATACTCTATACGTAAAGTAGGTTTCTTTTAGTGCGATATAAAACGTGCCGTATTAACCGCGCAATTCCGTAGCAATAAAATGACAATTAAACTGGAAGGAATTTTCTAACCAAGCAAAGGGCGTAATTACGTTCGAGTCGACTAAAATATTTAAACGCGTAACGCGTGGTTGTGCTCGTTTAAAAAATTAGATCGAGAATGTAGTGTTCGCGTAGTTCGTTAACATAATCTTTCTACTCGACGTTTAGATCCTCTTCAGTATGATTCATGGAAAGAATAAGCATTTTTACGCGAACCTAGAGCCAAAGGAAAAGAAACTAACGCATGGGAGGGGGGCAAAAAAAGAACCTTGCATTATAGTTGTTCTGGTATAGTCACGACTTATTCGAATTATTATTTATTATTCGAAGTTATTTAAGAACGAATGGATAATGTTTAATGATCAATGAAAGCAATCAAATGATATATTATTATTTAAAGTAATTTAAAAATAAATAGGTAATATTCAGTGATCGATCGCGTCGAGTGAATCAAACCGTGTTAAAGCTTGATCATACCCGTAGAAATGATCGATGAAAGCAATCAAATTATATCCAATAAAATTTCGAAACAACGTTTCCGATCACGTTCCGGCCCCGATTACGTTCTAACCTCAAAATATAGATTGCCGAATGAAATGACTGACTGGTGAGACAGTTATTGCGTTAACGCGTACCGCGTTCGGTTGTGTACGTAGAATAATACGCGTCTCTGCAAGAGAGCAACCGAGCAAATAAACCCGGACAAATTACTACGGGAGCAAATATGCCCGTGAAATTTAATTACCCGCGGCTTCGAATTTAGCGACATCGATTTCTTTTTTAAATTGAAAATGCACGTGCCGCGACCCGGCGAAGGCCTGATTTCTCTCGGATAAAATTCACTCGAGACGAACAATTCCATCGGGCCAATTCGGTTAATTGAAACTTCGTCGAAGAGATTTCATTTATCGAATATCGTGCTCGATCACCTTTCCCGTCATTCTCATTCTACGCGTCATTCCTCTGGCGATCTTCAGGAATTTTTATTATAAAATATGCACGAATCGTTGTGCAATTATCTAACGCATTAAGGGAGGAGACCCATAAATGGTAAAACGAAAAGTGATATTTGATAATTTTTTTACAGCATAAGGGTTTGATGAAACTCTTTGCCACTTTCCATATATATTCTTTAACATTTTAAGATACAAATATTTTTTTTTCGTTACGTTTTATCGACTTTGGATGAAACAATAAATGTTATTACGTCACGTTAAAGAATATATGTGGAAAATGGCGAAAAGTTTCATCAAACCCTTATCTTGTAAAAAAGTTGTGAAATATCACTTCTCGTTTTACCATTTTACATGAGTATCCTCCCTTAAGTTATTATTAGAAAAGTCTTGTCGCCGTATTTACTAAGATCAAAAAATAAACATGTATATTGTGTTTTTATGGGTTTTCGAGGAACCAAACTTTGACTTTGCGAATAATTTCTTTGAACATAGCACGTACAGCTCACGGATAAGTATTATATTACAGAGTTTCATATGATGAAACAACGCCACGCTTTAATTGATTGAGAGCTCCAGGAACGTCGAAGGAAATATCGACTGTGGGCGAACAATCACTTTGACCCTGCTCGTCGATGTGTTTCTATTCCCTCGTGCAGAACTCGTCCAAGTCTCGTTAAACCAAGTTACTTTCTCCACGCAAGAAAAGTTGTACTTAGCGACGTTTAAATTAAAATATCTCCCAAAACGTTCCTCAATACTATCTCATAAAGCTTCTTTCCTAAAAGAAATTCGATATTCAAATACCATCCCGTCCACGTATAGAAATATTAATTACAACCACGAAGTCTTTTTCCAATACAGCCAGCAATTTCGAAAACATTTCAACCCTTAGCCCGGGGCTCGTTCTATAATATCATGTCAGAGTAACGTGGTCGTATGAAAAATAACTCGAGACCTTCGGTTTGATTAATCTTTTTGTTGCCATCGAGATGGATAGAATCGTTTTACAAAAATAAATCGTTTCGGTTAGTCTCGTTTTAAGGATCGCGATTCATGAACATTTTCGAACGTTTTTAAGAGAACGTCTAATGAAACGGCTGCTCCCCGAACCGGGTCAGTTTGTATAATGAAAATCGTGGCGAAGAAGTTTCATACGGTTCAAAGTCGCTTGTCGCGCGGCAAATCGCAGAGGCAGGAATTGCACGAACGGTGGTTGTGCATACTTCGCCAAAGCATATGGGATTCCAGATTCCGTTATTAAGAAAACTTGAACGCGGAACCCACCCGTAGTATGAATATCTCGGGTTCCTCGAGGGAAATGGACCGTTTGCCAAATTTATTTTCGTCGTTCCGTGCGCGCCGCGGACCCCGTCGTCGATCGATCATATATTTTTCTTTTTTTTTTTCTCCCCCTCCCCCAGCCAGCGAAATTGTACGATCGGCAATGGTAACTGGAACATTCGTCTATGTTCCCGTGCGCCGTTGTGTTCAAAGTTGGAAATGATTCATTAGTAATGGTACCGGCGGTACGAACAGTATTGGGAATTCAGTGCGTTCCCCGACAAGTTTTCGATTAAATCAATCGCCGCGAAGTTTCGACACGGTGTTATTTGAATCCAGCGCTCTGGCTTTGCTTAAATATCTTTAAACTTTTGCCCGCGATATAGCCACCTTTTTTTGTACGGGGGAACGTTTTCTCTTACATTGTACTGCTTCTACTAATTTGAAAGAAAGTTGACAGAATCGTAAGTTCGATTACGTTTGCGTCGACTTGCGGTGAAGCAAGAAATTTCAATTAATTTTTTTTGTTTAGTGTACCCGTTAAACAACCATGTTTGATTCTGCGTGTTATCGTTCGACTCGTCGGGAAATATTCGCGAATTTACTGCGTTGCGATCTTAGCGACGAAAAACCACACGCAAAATTTGTTCTTCGTTCTGCAGCCACGTGCAACCTTTTTTTTTGTATTTGTCAATATTACGGGGGTAAACAATGGTTGCCTGGAATTCAATTAGCGAGCAAGACAACAGCCCTGGTTGGTGTTTATATCTCCCGACTTCAATTTGCTGATTGTTGTTACGCATACAAAGCCTGTGGTGGCTGTGTAGACCTATTTTAAAAGTGTGTACCTACGTTGTGTCGTTAAAACGAAGGGACGACGAGCGTACTTTTCAAGCACGGTGCATAATACGGCTGCCCGTAAAATTGAATTAAATTATAACGAAATGACAATTGGAACTTCTAGTAGATCGATCATTTTATTGCTTAAATTAATTTATATTATTTACGAAACTATGAGCTTAAGAATTTGGTGCTGTGATATAACAACTTCCCGAAACAAAGTCCAATACTTCGATAATTTAATAAACGAGCGAACGAAACTGGTTTTAAACTGATGAATTAATAATGAAAACAGAAATAGATAGATTATACCTTTGATTTTGTGTAATTAGACTTCTTGAAAAATTGGTACGTTTAAGAGTGATCATGCAGGTCGTTAAAATTCTTTGCCGCCTCGGTTGCCAGTTTGTCGACGTCTATTGTAGCCATTGTGTACAATAATTCAATTTGCATTGAATTGTATCGGACGCGGGACGTGCAAAACGGAGCAACTAGGCGAAAGAAAAAGTACAAATCCATCGACAGGTTTCATTTATTTCGGATTTACGTACAATAGCGTTCTCTGCTTCTCGAAAATAGAAAAATCTACGACAACGTGATCCATGAGCACACGAGAGTTTCTCTATTTTGGAAATCAAACATTTTTACTGTGCCCTTTAAAGACCTAAAAAATTAATTATTTTACAGCGAGTCTAAGAAAACAAACTCGTAGTTAAGTCAACCACAGTGGTCACAGAAAGATACATAAAATATACAAATATTATAATTAATTCACACGTTAATAAATTGAACTTTTCCCTCCCAAGGAATCTATTTTAAATTAGTAGAAATTCAAGTTCCTCGAATCTAATTAATAAACTTCCTACATTAAAAATATAAAAATTGGAAATAGAAGTATGATTACATTTAAAGGAACGTTTTAATTTGAAAGATGGATCGTTTTCGAACATTGTTCGTTTGGTTCGTTGTCGAAGCAATCGATGAGGTCAAACGGTTAAGTACTGCGTTATTGAATTGCTATCATCGATCCCTAATGGTATCAGTACCGTCACTGTTCTCGATAGCGATTGACGTACCCATAGACTCGCATGAGCGCCAGATTTTGAAAGCTGTCGGAAGAAACGCGAGCCAACGTCCCGAACGAAGGACACGTGAAACTTTGCGCATACCTGTTCGATCCAAGTAGTACGAAGCTTATGGAAAATTTACGCTATCGCTCTAAAAATTTCTCGCTGGTGTTCTTGCGCAACCGCCTTTACTTGTAACCTTTCGAGAATATTTTAGAGGGTGACTATAGTCTCGTTCGTTCAATATTAATTTTAGCTCTTAGCGTAAGAACTTGAACTTTTGACCCTTAACGAATGAAACGCGAACTGCAAGTATTGGCAATTTGCAACGCCTCTGCAGACACTCTAATTCATAGTAAAACTTTTTAATCAAACGTATAAATAGTATTCTCAGGGTAGATCGTTCGATTTTCAATTTTCTCTCGATTACACGTTATTTATTTTATGCGTGTAAATATAAGCAAAAGCATGGCGTTCGAAAGGTAAAATAATATTTTGCCTGAACAAATTTCGTTGCAAAACCACAAATTTCTCATAATTATATTTTCGTGGAAAGTGTATCAGTACCAACGAATGCACCCAATGTGTCGCCATTGTTTTTAAATAACGGCATATTTTGCACGAGCATTTTGCGCCCGTGTACGTAACTGCAAATAACGAGTGAAGCCTAATCCCACGCGTAGCGATAAACACGCGATGAGCGTTTCGTTGCGGCAAAATTTACGGATAATTACGTTCTATATTAGCGTACATTTTCTACGGATCGATAATGTCGAAATAGAATGCGAATGAAATTAAGAATGATTACCGATATCTTTGCCACGATAAAATCCAGGGTTCGTTGTTTCGTAAAATAAATTATACGCGTTATTTCTCCATCTACATTACGCGCGTTATATATTATCACGGAGCTCTTACATTGGATGGAAATCGAATACGTTTTCAGCGATGGTCAAACCGATAGAATTTTCATTGTCTTCACGAAAATAAGCGTCGTAATATTTGATGCTTTATAGCGTTTATTTCTAACGCGTCTACTGCGGTGACTATTTCTCGCGAACTGTCGTATTTGATAACGCGAGTCAATTAAATCGAATCTGTGTCGCAAATAAATGCAGGATTTCGATGAAATTGATACTGGGTTGGTGGTTCTGTATCTATGGAAACTGTAGATGTAATATTAGCCGAATATGTTCATAAACTTTTAACAAAAAAAGAGGGATAAAAATTTAGGAAATTCCGGTTGGTCAGTATGGGCTAGTAACCGTACTGTTTCAACAAAAGCGTTCGTAGCGTAATGGCAGCGTAGGCTGCGTGCCAATTTTTTGACCCAAATTCAAATTCCGCTGGAATAAATTTTCTTTACTTTATTAACTTACGATAGATTAGTTATCGAATTTTATTCAAATATTTTAACGACGAGACGCGCGTATAGACCGTCGTTCCTTTAATGTTCATAATTAATCGAAAATTTTCACGCCGAAAGTGTAATCATCCCATCGATTTTAATAATAATGAGTTCCGGGGTTTGTTTATTACAAAAATTAACCCCGAAAATTCATAATGATTAAAACTGATTGGAAACGCGTCGCGTCGTGTTTTTCGATTAATTATAGTGTCTCTACGAACTGTTATTTTGAAATTCAATTATATTATTGACACCGACTTTCGTCGACACTCTTTATTCAGCGACTCGTTTAAATCGCCAACAAACGTTGCCTGGACGTCGTATTTATCCATATTAAAGCGTTCATAAAAACAATGAATAAAATTAAATTGCAAATTCAAATATCTCGTAAACTAAAACCGAGCAAAGGTTATACAATAAGAAAAACTTGTTCAGAATGGGTTCTCTGTACTAAATAATCATTGTTCATTTATTTAAAAGTCAATCAGATTTTTCCGAACTCCGTTATGTAATATCGACCCAGACCATAAACGAAAAGAGTCAAACACGTTCGAGTACATGTTCGTTTCGATGCTCGTCCATAAGCTGTCGCGAGACGGTAGCAATGGAAAATATATATTTGGAACAAGGTAGAGGCAGGCCGACGGGGTGGCGGAAGGAAGGGTTGAAAAAAAAAAATTGGTTCGAGACTGTTTTGCGCGGCATACAACTTTCTGGTTCCATATGAGGTCGAACGTGATGTTTCGCCCCGAGGTGTTCCCACTTTTTCCCCCGTCTTTTCTCTCTCCCTCGTATATGCAACGTTCCTCCCTCGTACACGCTCTGCCTTTCCACGTTCCTTTCCTTTCTCTTCGTTGCTTCTTTTTCCCTCTCGTCGTCCCGCGATCGTCTGTCGCTCCTTCTTCCGCGATTCACAGCCATCGGCATCGCCCACGCGATTGCAGTACTGACTGATTTGGGTTACGTTGTCACTGAAATTTTAGAAAAGCCTCATTGCGTCGGTCTATTTGCAGCGACGATAACGACGAGTATTATCGCGAGACCGATCCCCGCGAACCTGTATCCGTTTTGCACGTTTCGCAACACGGTGGCTCAACTCGAGGCCTCAAAAAAATTGAAAACTTCTCCATTCGCGAAACGACATGAATAGACTTCTAGAAATGAACTTCTGCTGAAATATTTTTCTTCAACGCTAAAACTAAAGACGATTATTTACTTGTACCAAATTGAAACGATAGATGCTCGAAGAAACGTACAGTGCAATGGAAATAAATGTATATTCGTTCTCTAATAGAGAACCATGGTAAATTTGATAAAATCCAGTCGAGTAAATTTTTTAGAATTTTTATTAGAAATAACGAATCATTTTGACCAGTAGAGTAGTTCTAGATTTTTTAAATTCTTGTTTCTTTTTTTTTTTTAATGCATAGAAATTGGGGTAGTTTATTTAAAAATATAAAGAAAGAATAAAATATAATTTTTGATAATAGAGACTGACCCAGCAATTATGGTACAATTGGGAAGAGGACGATTCTAAAAAAAAAGAAAGGTGAAGAATGCGAGATAAAAATTTTTTTGGTGCAACGCGCCAGTTTCGGGATAATTGAATTTGACAATTCGTCGGATACGCGTGCGATTGAATACAATTCGTCGCGTTTGTCCATTACTCACTCTTTCACTTGCTTTATTGCATACCGGATGAATTTTTAGAGTCAATTTTCTCAAAAATAAGGTCCCATGCGAAACAATTTTTATTCTATATTTAATTTTCACGTACCTTTCGATCGGTTTAGTAATCACTGAAAATGCCCTCTTTGTTCGTTTCTAATTTCGAAATCATTCTGTATATTCGTACGAATACTTTTGTGACACGCTACGGTAAACTGTGTTTGTTAGCGAGGTGACGACTCTAAATCATCGAAAATCGTGTTTGGTCCGTGCAGCAATGACTGTGGACAAAAATTGTCCGGTCGTTTCGTTGCCGTTTCTAACAGTCAGTGTTAAAATTCGTCGCATTTAGAGTGACGTTTATGAATTTACAGCGGCCATCGATCTCGCGCGTCTAATTGTGACTTTCGCCATGATTGATTGTTGGCCCGCGCCGTTTCCCCGGGCGCGATTAAAATTGTTCGAACGCGTTTAGCAAATTATATCGGGATAGACTCGATCGAACGAGTGTTTACGATCAATCGTCTATTTTCGTCCCTTCGCGAGTACTCTTTCAGTAAATTAATAAATGTCATTGAAACATTCACGATAAACGTTGCATCGCAAATTCCGCGTATCAATTATTTACAAAATAATGCCAATAATATCTCTACGTAAAGTGGGAAACAAATTTTTTATTAATAAGTTGTTAATTCCATTTCGAAAACCCTTTCAGCCTTTAGGATGGTCGAACGAACTGCTTCTTTAGGGCAGTCTGGATCGATATTTGTCCAATCTTGTAAAAGTACGTTCTTCATTTTAGTTTTGCTCGATACATGCCGCTTTCTGATTCGTTTTTTCCATTTCATTTCAAACATACCTTATTGGATTTATGTCCGAGATTTGTGCCGGGGTTTACGAAGTGTAGACAGTGGTAAAGTAATTGCGCTGGCAGTCGATAATACGTTAATAGTCAACAGATGCGAGGCGAACCTTCTTCGAACAATAAATGATCGATAGGACCAACGTACAGAAATTCACGACGTTCGTTCGAACTATTTATATTTATAATATTTAAAATTCCCCATATATTTATCGTCGAAACTTACCAAACTCGTAATAAACGTTAACGTGTCTAACATTTTATTTTTAAACCTCACATAATCGGAAAATCAACGGCCAAGCCGAGAGTTCACGTTCGGACAATTTACATTTTTCGTTTCGTTTATAGTGTCTAAAATTTCCCATATACTTATCAAACTCGTAATAAACATCGCCGTGTTCGACATATTATTTTTAGACTTTACATAATCCGAAAACGAGCGAGCCAAGGTGGTCTCCGTATAGTTAACGTTAAAACGTCATTGTTGCATTATCAATTGCTCGGTATCAAGTCGTTTCTCGGAGACTGTAAGTTCCGGGTGCCCATTAATAATGTCCAAATAAATTACTCGATGCACGGTATCTCGTTGTCTCGGCGCTACATACACTTTGGAAACTGAATTACTCTTAGCCCAGTTGTCAGTTTTCATTCATTTAAGTTTTCCATTAGTCACTTGTAAACGTCGGGACCATCAAACGAAGGTACCCGTTCCATCGGCGAGGCAAGGGAATCCAGGTCAGTTTAAAATACTGCACTCCGATTCGTACTTTCATCGACCTTAGCCGTTCGCTTAGCACTCGGCACGATAGTAAATTATAACTGAGCCACGCTTGGGAGTGGAGGGGAAGGGGTGAGGTGAAACTGACGGCATCAAAATTAATTTCGTGTCTTCTTTCGTGCTGTCCCCTTGGCTCCGGGAGCCGCTTAGACGGATGCCTGCGTTTATTCGAGCGGAAAATATAATGGCGCCCCTCTGTCCTTCGTTCCTCGAAGAGGGGGGTGGATCGCTGGAGACGTTGAATTTTTGCGCCGGCGAACGACGATCTTCAGCCACCGCGACAAGGAGGAAGAAGAGAGAGAAAATTGTTCGAAAACGTTGCGATTGTAGAGAAAACCGACACTGCGAGAGCAAAAAGGGTGCGAAAATAGGAAAAAAGAGGACGAGCTTGAGAGACCGTATACCGTTAAACGGGCTTACATTGTTCCCTCTTTGTCTCCGATGGGGGAGGATTCGCCAATTTCTCTCCGTACATTTTAATACTGCTCGATCGCGCGAGAGAAAAATTTTTAAAAGACTTTCTCCACAACGAATTTTATATTATCTTTTTTTTTTCACTCGTTTCGTACGATCCGTTGGAAATTGAACAATTGGGACAGATGTTGACAAAATGACGCGGTAATGGAGCGACTCGAATTTAGAACCGAAGCCGAAGGGCTGCATTGAGGGGGATGCAATTAGTTGGACGTCGACCTAGAAATGAATTGGTACCGATATAGTGGTTGAATGTCGATGGAGAAATTAACTGGTATTAACCAAATGTCATATAATGTCTTGAAATATCTTTCTTTCGGTATTATTAGCCCGGAGAAGATGGCTAATTCGTTTTATAAGATTTGTGAATGTTAAGAAATTAGAATCGCGTGAATTTATAGTACAAGGTGTACACGTAGATACAATAGATGGAGTTATATTTTATCAACTCAACTTCAAGAGTATTAAAAATAATTACAGAATAAGAAAGAAGAGAGTGAGATACAATAAAATAAAGTAAGCTGAGGATGAAAGAAACGGGACGCAATAAACAGCATGAAACGAAGCTCAGAGACAAAGTAGCAAAAAGAAAACAAGAGTAACAAAGGTCCCTCTTTGACAGTGCAAATCTACGGTATTTAATACGTTATATCAGGCAAAGTAGTTTAAAATTCATAATCTCACCCTGCAGGAATCTATAAATTTATCTGCAGAACTGGGAAAGCTATTTGTGACGACTCAATCTAGTAAATGCCACCTGTTTTAATTTTGGATATAATTTGGTGAAGTCAGACTTCGAACTATCTTATCGTCCTTTACTTCGTTCGTGTAAAATATTTACGAACAAACGTCTGCGTTTGCGTTTCCAGTGATGAAGACGTCGAACGAAAAATAAAAATAAATAAAAATGCTCGATCGATGCAATGTTCGCGGGTGAGAAGTCATGCGCCGATTAGAACCAGGCGCGGTACAACAGAAACTGTAAGATAGCTTGTATAAACAACCGAGGGAACGGGGAAAGTAGCCGGGTAAAATGGAAGAAAATGAACGAAAGAGAGCGGAAAAGTTACGGTGAGACGGGAAAATACGGAATCCGGGGAAGCTCGAAATAGTTGAAATAGCAGACAGATGTACGTCCTTATCTGATGTTTCCGTACTCCGCGATAATCTCCGGACGTTTACACCGAGACCTGCCTAATTCCTTCTTCAAGGACTCCCTGATAGGTCCGATGGCTACACCACGTGGATGGATTAATGGAAAGAACCGTTCAACGTTTCTCCACGCGAACTCCCTGCGACCCTGTTATCTTACTCCTGCATTTACTCGTCGAGCTTCTTGTTGATGGACCATAATATAGAAGGTGTTCGGTCACCCCTGGGAAAAATTTTAATAGAGGATTCTAGAGGCCAAAATAAGACGAAAATCAAGAATACCAATTTGTTGATGGAGGCTTCGTTAAAAGGTTATTAACAATTAAATTCAAAAATTTCAAATCGTTCTGGAAAAATTATTTTCGCTGGCGGTGATCAATTACGATCATTTTTGGTGAATACACATACTTCCGAAATCCTACCCTCTTTCGAGAAAAAAAATCGGGTAGGTGCTGAAATTTTTCGACGAAAAAAAAATTTTACAAATCATTCTGAAAAAATTATACTCGGTTGCGGGGGTTAATTACAATCATTTTTGGTCATTACACATACCCCCGAAATCCTACGCACTTTCGAGAAAAAAATTCCTTACCGAAAATGTAATGTCTGACCATACCATTGATATGTTTCACTGAAATTTCATGCGAATCTTTAAAACGTCATAACTCGTGAACGGATTGGACGATTTTAATGTTTAAAAAAGCAAACTACGCGTATTTTGGTGGAGAATATGTACAAATCGCAAAAATATTCGAAAAGTTGGTCCTTAACTCCGCAAAATGAGAAAAACCTCATAAAAATGGTCCAATTTTCAAATGGCCATAACTCCTACAATTGTGAATATATTTCAATGAAACTTTTTTCTGAAGTAGAGCTCATGGGTACCTACAAAAAAGTATTAGACAACTTTTCTGTAGGGCGTCAAACAAAATTACTAAAAATGAAAAAATTTTTAAGAAAAATCGACAGGGGGTAGGTGCCCAAATTTTTCGACGAAAAAAAAAATTTTTAATTAATTCTAAAAAAATTATTTTTGGTTGCGGGGGTCAATTATAACCATTTTTGGTGAATAGACATACCCCCGAAATCCTACCTACTTTCTAGAAAAAAATTCGAGAAGGTGTGAAATTTTTCGACGGAAAAAAAAAATGTCAAATCGTTTTGGAAAAATTATTTTCGGTTGCGGGGGTCAATTACAATCATTTTTTGTGATTAGAGATACCCCCGAAATCTTGCGCATTTTCGAGAAAAAAATTCAGTACGGTCGGAACTTTAAACGTTAATAACTGTTTAACGAAGCCTTCACCAACAAATTGGTGTTCTTGATTTCCGTCTTATTTTGGCTTCTAGAATCCTCCATTAAAATTTTTCCCAGGGGTGGCCGAACACCCTGCATACCTTACATTTATCGTTACTGTTCTCCATCGCTTTTTATACAGGGTGTTCGGCCACCCCTGGTAAGAATTTTAATGAGAGATTCTAGAGGTTAAAATAAGACGAAAATCAAGGATACTAATTTGTTGATTGAGGCATTGTTAAAAAGTTATAGAAACATTTCCGGCCATACAGTATGTTTTCTCTACTAACTCAATTATAAAATTAGTACGAACTATTTTCAATTCAACGTAGTCGTGAACTTTTCAGAATTCGAGAAACTCGATTAAAATTATGTTCGAACTTATTTTCATAAAGACACAATGAGAAGCACAAAAATTTTATTTCGTTATGTAATCCGAGCTCCGTTGATTGTTCCATCTCGCTCTCTCTGGTTAATTCTCTCGAAGAGTTCGAAATAAAAAAAGAAAAGCCCATCGTTCTATACACAATCGTTAAACTTGGATTAAATTTCACCGATCCGTACGATGAGAAAACATAAAAATTCAAAGTTTCGATCACGGAGACGTCGAGTAAAAAATGAATTTCGTTATCGGGAGAAAATATCGACGTTTCCCGTTTGCACGTTTGCTCGGGGTGCTCATCGTGGTGTACCTTTTCTGCAAATAAAGTCTCGCGATTGTAATAGTTGTAAGAATCTAGTTAAGAAGTTTAACGAGCGCCGCGAAAGACGTCACGAGGACGAGTATTCCTTGAAGTACAATTTAACAAGATCGTTAATGTCCCGCGGGGCCGTTACTCTCGCTCGACGTTCTTGTAATTTTCTGCATCGCATCGATGTTATTGCGCCTCCCGATAGTCGCGAATAATAACGTTCGCGAGGACATTAAAGATCAAAGACAGTCGGGGTTAAAATTATTCATTGGATGACCGTGGAAGATGGTCCCGGATGTAGCAGCGAGCTTGATCTAAGGTAAGATTCGGCTAATTCGTTCTTAAGGGATTCTCGGATACATCAGAGACTCTATCGCGTGGACCGGTTAATGGAGAGGAAGGTTATCCTTTGGGACAAAGGGACTTCTCGTTAGGTCGCTCCTTTAACCGTTTCACTAAACTCTCGTGACGTCTTGAGCTTAAAATCCCGTCGGGCTGCTTGTCACTTCTCTACTTTCGGTTCGCTCGCTCATCCGTCCTTCTGGCATCTCGGTTCTTCAGTTCATCACACATTCCATTCTGGTAATTGAGAAATCCTCCGAGGTACCGCCCGTTTTAGAAGGATTTCCCTATCTACGACTTCTTCCCTTCGTTTTCTCCGTCGAACAATTCCGGATTACTTTTAACCTGTCGCCCGGAGATTTTCTAACGATGAAATCCACTCGCCTTCGATTTCATATTTATCCGCGATGTTAATGGTTGAAGCGGTCGAAATCGATCGTTCTTAATTCCTAATAAAAATTATAGAAAATTCACTGAATTTTTTAAAACCGTAATTTTTTATGAGAAAATAAATATCTATCGTTCTAATTTATTCGGTACGAATAAGTGCATGTTTATTTGAGAAATTAAAAAAGTATTACTAAATACTATTATACTGTTTATTTATAGTGTAAATAAATTTCGAATCGCGCGAAAGAAGGAAGCTCAAAAATATAAAAATGTACAAATAAATGCACCATAATTGTTTATTTGAGAAATTTAAAATGTACTACTAATATACTATTATACTATTCATTTATAGTACAAATAAATTTCGAATCTCGCGAAAGAAGGAATCTCGAAAATATATTGTGTACAACACGGGTTTAGAAAAGTCTTTACTGCATAAAATTGAAAGTTGATACGGTTAAGTCGCGCGCGTGTGTGGTCGTAACATAATGTAAACTTGAGAAAATTTGAGAACTCCGGTAAAATAGGATGCTTCTTGGAAAAGATGGCCTCACGTAGAATTACCGTGCAAAATACTAGTAGTCGAGGGAAGTTTGGGTTAGGTACTTGGTACTTTAGAGTACCTAGTACGAAGTGACCGGTATGCCGAGTTTATGAGGAGCGCATAGCAGACTATCCCTCCTAATCCCTCCTTTAAGGCTGTTTCAGGCTTTGCATATTACAATAGCTGCTTAAAATAATGAAATTCCAGATCCCACTGGCTTATCTCATTCGATAGTACTTTTATTCTTATGAAACTTTAAATCCCCTGTTCCGTGTAACACCGGTATTTCGCGTAAAGTATAAAGTTGAGGATTCGTTATCGCGCTGACTTCGATCGAACCGCCTTGATCTTTCCCTTAAAATACATAAAAATATCGTAATGGAAAACCTATGAGTGTTAGTGTAGTCACGGCAATTGATCGTATACTGTTGTCTATACCTGTTGAATTGTTCATCAGTTTACTAGGAAATGTCAGTCGGATATTCGATCGAGATTAGTCGAGTACTACGATATTTATAACAAATTGAAATACGGTCGTTCGCGGCGAGTTGTTGACGAATGCGGAAGTATCGAACGTAATTAGTAAAGGAACTTTCAGCTGACAGTTAGTTGTCACGGAGTTCCTTCTTGGGGTGACAAGGAGTCAGGGCTTTCTATAACTGTTACCCAAATACCGTATAATACAGGTATACATATACAAATTCTTCCAAATGTATCTATGGTCCGTTTAGAGTCCGCCAAAGATGGATAAATAATTCTCGAGTACCGAATTGTTCCTAAAATAGTTATTGTGACCCGTAAGAAATTAAATACGAGCTTTAAAAAAATCCTCAATTTGATTGTGTAATAGCCCAAAGCTCTTTGAAGCGACTGTGTGTTCGATTACTAACTAATTAATGGAGCTTAATCGGTCCCTTAAACTGTTCGATGTTCCAAAACTGACTGTTGCTAACCGAGGGCAGAGTGCCCCTCTTATTGTTTAATAATTTCCAACCGACGGAAACCCAAGTGCTTCCGGGTGTACAGATTGTCTCTTGGCAGCTGCGTGACTAACTATTGGAAATCTGGTTGCTACCGAGTTTTCTGACACGGAAAGTTCCCGATCCCGAAACAACTTCATATTAACGAAATTACGAAACATGATTTTCAAAGGTCCCCGAACAAACATCAAACAGCTTCGATTTTCTAAGTAACGATGGTGTAGATTTTAAAAATGAATATTTAATCTTATCGTAATTTTGAATGTTCGAAGGATAAGTTTAAGTACTGATAAATCGAGCAATGTAACATTATGAATAATGCAAAACGAGTATTGGCTTTGGATCACCAATATCGGATTTGCACGCCCAATACGCATTATTAATCCTTTCGTTCCCACTGTAGCCATATGGCTACGTATATAGAATTATTGAATAAAATATTATTGTTATCTGAATGTTCAAAGCTGTGAATACGTATTAATTCTTACTCTGCTCCGCTGAACTAGAATTTCGTATTTACGTACCCCCACGATAACGGGAATTACGTTTCCATAATCAAATATATTAATTATAAAGTACGGTTGGATAAAAGCTTGGGCGATTCAGGCACAGAAATTTAAAGAAAATTTCAAGAGTCTTCGTTCGCCTCGAAGTTTATTTTTGACGGTTTTTGAGACCGCGTCGAGGCAAAAAATAAAGGATCGAAGAATTAAACGAGCCGAGAAGTGTGAACTGGAAATATGTGCGCCATTAAAGAAAATCTTTCAGGTTCTCGAACACGATGGAGGACTCGCGAAACGGTATACTCCTGGCCCTCTTGAAAAGAGCGTAATCTGTTTAAAAAGTCGAATGTTTCCTGATTTACACGCTCGTTCCTGTATTCCCTCGGGGTGACGGTATGGTGGGAGGAAAAGACGAAGTGCGAGGGAAGATTTGCGACGAGAGAAACTTTTCCTTAGGAAAGATTAAGGTGCTGGCATCCTCTACTCCATATCTTTAAGTTCACTCGTCGCTTTGGCCTTTACGGCACCTTAAAAAGACACTTTCCTGATACTCTGGCCCGCGACTGACGAAACTTCGTGATTAAATTTTTACCGGAAATTCGAAATTAATTACCACGGCGCACGAATTTGTTTTCAACGTAGTTTAGCGCAACGGAGTCAAAGGAGAAACGCTCTTTGGCGAATAGTATCACTAACCTCTCAAATTCTAGGCGAATTTGTCCATAATCGTACACAGAAGCGAAACACGTGTTCTTCTTAATTTGAAAATCACGATTTTTCATCGCTCAGTCCTCTTTAAGTTTATAGTTTCGTAACGTGAAATTTTTAGACGTAAAAATAACTATTTGATGTCATTTAAAATGTTACATATCAACATAAATTCTAGTCTCATCACTCTGTTTGATTTTTTAGTATATATCGTGTAAATTCTCCCTGTGTGTACTTTATGGACGCGTTTTAAATGTCTAAACTATCGACGACGTCGAATTCGTTTAGAATTTACTTGGAGCCAGTAATCATGAATTATTCACATTTCTATGAAGCATTGTTCGATTATTTTCAGTTTCGTAAAAATCGTTCAGCAGAAATGATTGACGAGCTCGTTTTTGTTCCAAAGTCTTATCCGATCTTTCTGCCCTCCGGAGTTATAATATTTTTCTCGCGCGCTACGCGACAGGACATTTCGCTGCCGTTTCACCTCTTGCGCGTATATTGTTGTTATTTTGTTGTTTTTTTTTTTTTTAATGTGAATTTTACGACGCGTATTTTCGCGCTACACGCTTTTGCTTTTTATTCGATGGTCGTGAAACATTTCGTACGCAACTGTACGAACAGTCCATGGCGCGCTGGACCGACAAATTATACGTATCGCATTCGCCTATTTAAAACGCGCACTTATACGGGATCTGCTAGCCTGTATGTGCTTTTCTCTTGCTTTCGTTCCGTTTTCTTTGTCGATTGAATAAAATATGGCTCCAACCGCTCGTAGGGCGTCTGTGCTCGACGAACCCGAGCTTTCGTTTTCGTTCCCCGACGTATTTCTCTTTAAATCCTGGAAATGTATAACTTTCATTAACCGACGGCATTCTCTTACTTTTCCTTTCTGCCTTCTTCGACATTTAGTAGAGTAGAACATCGATTATCGGGAACAATAGCGTGACAAAACATTCCCGATAAACGAATTTTCCGATAATCGATCCACGGAAACGCGAACAGGAGATTTCTAATAGGAGAACGTGACAATTGGTTTCTTTAAACGATAGTTATTCAGCGATATTCGACCTTTATTCATTTCGAGATTGCTTGGGAGGAACCACCTTTGGTTATTTAAAAAAAAGTTACTTTTAAATTTGTCTATAAATACAAGAAAAATTTCTGTGACGACTGTTCCTCTTAATTTAGGAATTAAACGACTTCTTTTTTTTTGCTAGAGATTTTTGAGAAAACCGTTATTTTTGGTCCCTGGTCTCGTCACCGTTTCTTCCAAATTTACTCCGCCAGTTAATAAATCAAGATCGCGCTTATCTGGTTTTGCCTTCTCTCAAACTGGAACTTTTCTTTCGTCTACCTCTGTAATTCAACGGGAAGTAAATTACGACGTCGCGAACGACGAAGGTTTTTAGTATCTTTTTCATCGGATAAGAAATATTCGCCAAGCGTCCGACGCCAATTTTGACAAAACTTCGCTGGTTTATAGCACGGACGAAAATAAAGGATAGCTATTTTTTACCTGTACAGACTCCGGTTTAAGCGACGAAATTACTTTGCAGTTTCTCCTTTCTATTTTGAAAATTATAAATACAAAGATTCGTTCAAACTTTCTTTTATGGAAATTGCCCTCGTAAGACAGGGGAGCCAATTATTCTTATTTCGAATTTGCAGTCAGTAGTAATTAGAGATCGATCGAAGCTAGATTTAAAAATTCGTGAAACTCGAATTCTCCTCGAAATTTGAACTTTTATCGAGCAATTTCTGTGTATCTGAGAATTGGAAGTCTTCAGATCCATGTTTGTATAATCTTTTGTCGGACTTAAGATAAGCAGACCCCGCTTCTAAAGTTTGACTACCAATTTCAATTAAACTCTGTGTAGAGCAGGGATGTACAAAGTTCAGCCCTCGAGTTAAATTCGCTCTTTCGTTAAGTTTATTCGCTTCGTGAAATAAAGATTGAAAGGAGATTCAAATTTTTTTTGCGAATGATACGAAGATGTACCTATTGTTATACCTGAAACTTAATTTCCTTCGTTCGTGATTTTGTTCTTGTACAATAATATTTTACAAAAATATGTTACACAGCTACTTGCATAAATTGGTACAAAAGAAGCATTTTATTTACTGTTTCAAGATGTTTTACTAGTAAAAATTATGCATCTAAGAGTTGTGTGCTTCGAAATACTCTTCATTTTTGAAAAGCAACATCAGTAAGGATAATTTAAAAGTGTTCACGGAGTATAATCCGTCGAGTGACCCTTTTCATCTTCCGTGCAGAGTTTTAAAATTATTTTTCTAGCCTGGATAAACAGGAAAGACACGGATTGGACCTTCAGCGTCGCCAGTATTAGTTTATTTAGCCCTCCGGGCAAAGAAGGTTGCGCGCCACTGGTGTAAACATAGGAAGCAACCGGATATCTCTTAATTCCAAATCCTACCCAGACCTAAATCTTCTTCACCGCCATTAATTTGTCGTCGGAGATGGGAACGAGTAGACATAGGCGCTATCGGCGCACGTTTGATCCTTTGCGCAACGACATGGTCGGTCAAAATAGTTAGATTTCTTGATCAGGACCAGAGAACTGCTAATTGCTGATTTAAGGGCTCTCACGGAGGAGCCAATTAGCTGCGGCGAATAGAGTGGAAGGGTTTGAAGATCCGATGATCCAACGTAGAGTCCTCTTGTACTGTTCGTGAGGACGTTTCCTGACATATCGTAACTCCAGTTTTTGTTTCCTTCACGAATTAATACTAGAGACACGAAAGATTAGGAATAGAATTAATATGGAAGGTGAAAAACATTGTAGCTTAAAATATATTTCGTTTCCACTGTTTTAGAACAGTCCAATAGCGTATTAAAAATAGTCAAAATTTACACAGGTATAGTTCAGAAGCTACTGATGTTTTATTAATAATTGATTTTATCGATCCGACTTTCCGTTTCGGAGATATCGTAATTTATGTAAAAGGTAATTTTTCTAATCCAACTGTCTCTGTCTCCGTCTAACGCGTCGGACCTCTTCCTCTCTCTCGCGCGTGAGTGACGTAGTGTTTACTATTTACTACGAGCACGTCAACGACCTTGGCAAGGCCGTAGTGAAAGTTCATTCACCTCGCGACGTAAACACTGAAAAGTACACAAACTTCGAACTCCTATATCTCCGGAATTAATTACGCTATCGACTTGTACGAATGCTCATTTTAAAGGGCATTTTATCCTCTATCCAATGAATGTAACAACTACTATAATTTATGTCGTCTTCTATGTTTATTTTGAAATTTACTTCAACTGTGTGCACCCAAAGAACTTCCAGCTGGATCATAGATTATTTATGTAATTGAAAATGAATGTTGTATATAGAATGTTCGCATAATTATTAGCCAGCATTTTTTCGTAAATAATAACTTTCGAAAAAGCGAGTTAGCTATAGTAGAATAATCCGTTGGAAGAGCGGGTTACACTGCGATACCGAGGACCAAATCGGGATTGGGTTATGCTTTGGAATCCCTGTTGTAAAGCGTACCTTTTATTTCATAGGAAAGGAAGCAGTTTCCTCTGAAAAGTACGAAACGCGTTTTCGCGATCGTTAATCTCCTCGAAGCTTCCGCATCAATTAATGACTCGCAGCCGTGTTTGTCCACGCAAACCTTTTCACAGTGTTCCACACTTTTTTCGCCCTTATTCCGCTGTTAATTGATGCGAAGTGTTTGGAAGTGTTTGCAGAGTAGCGTATTTGGAGTGTCTGCACAGTTGTTAGAGACCAGAATGACGAGGATCAAGCTTTGCCTTTCATGCTTAGAAACAATGTAATTCCTTCGTCACTTTTATTTACCGCCGACAAACAAGGAACTTACCTTCGATACTGAAATTGATAAATTCTTCCTCGACTCGTACTCATTTTAAATAAATTTTAAAATTTACAGTCGTTCCAGCCAATTTATTTATTGTTCGACGATAATAGAATCGTAGCCACGATCAAGATTAAATCAGTCATTACCGGTAAATAAATAAATTGGTACGAATGTTCGTAAATTTCAATTGAAAGATTATTACGTACGCCGAAAATACTTTACAGAAAAATGGAGCGAAATCGGAAAAACAATTTTATTAAAAGCACGCCATTCTGATAATCCATTAAGCTTGTTTTTATACTGATAATCGTACAAATACTCATACTGTACGCTGCGATCGGATCATTTATGCTTGACGATGATTAAACGTAGAATCGCGTTTGAAATTAATATATGATTTAATCGCGAATCAAGAGTTATTTCATTATTTATAATACGAGCATTCATTAGCCGCGTTATTATATTCTACATTCATAATATCTCCCTTTATAGGGCCACGTACGCTTAGCAGAGTATGTAATTAAGATATTATTTGCAATAGCCTCGATCGGTTTATTTATTGTTACTTCCCGCGCGTGCAAACAGATGATTCGACGTAAATTTTGATCGTTTAGTACCATTTAAATATCAATGCCCACTAACCCCGTCTTTTCCCCTATGAATTTTCATTTAAAAAAAAAACACGTTTACGCGATTGGCCCTAAAATCGAAAAGATTCCACGGTTACGTACAGTGTATTTTACACAACGCGTACGCTCGAAGAAAACGGAAATATTCGTAATAATTTTACGACTTTTCGATACTCGGCGTTGTAACGCGTAGATCCGTGCAGCTGTATTTCATGGTTCTTTCTTTTTTTTCGGTCATAGTATACTCTGAAAACTTCCATAAAACGTGATGTCGAAATAAACATCCGTTTTATAAACGTGTGCTTGCTCCGCGAATTTATACACCTACACCCGCATACGTAAAATATTTACCTGCACGCGGTGCATCAGTCCCGCGGAACGAACGCGAAGTTTTTAATTTTTGCACATATGTACATCGAACGTTATGCATTGCCGCGCACAGGTGCAAGGATCCCCCTGTGCCTCGAAATAACAAAGTCATTTAATATTTATGAAAAACTGTGTTTGCTTCACGTTGAAATGCGGTTCCAACAATTGATGCGTGCTCTCGATGTACAGCTGGTCGCAAAAATATCCGCGGTCCGTGAACTTTTGTATTCAAACGACCGGTATAACGCGAGAGAAAGATACTGTTTCGTCTAAAAGTAAATGAACCGTACGAGTCCAAAACTAGAAAACTCTAGGAAAAAGAACAGTCTGTCTGTTATCACAGTTATCGCAGAATTCATAATATATTTTATATCTTGATACCTGCTAATTCTATTATAATTATTTTCCTGCATTATACTTTTCGCAAAATCGTCTACGTCGGGAATATCTATTTTCCGCGTTCAGTGAAACGCGAAACAGAGTTTGGTACAAAGGTTAAGCGATTCTGAAAGAAACGTCGTATAATGAAAACATTTTTATTTGAAATTCAGACGTTACGGAAGCAAGATCCGTCGTCAGATGAAAGCTTGCTGTATTGTATTATTTAATTCGGATGGTCGCATTATAACGTGCACGAAGCGAAATTCAGCAATGCACGACGTGAAAAATGTAAAGCCAAACACGAAGAGTGGAGGATGATCGTGCTCTTACGGGATTGCGTGGCTGAAGAAGTAGCTGGAAACATATTTATCGATTCTCTTTCGAACGATAACAAATATCGAAAGACTTGCTATCGAATAGTAAGCTAACGAACATGAAATTAAAAAAATATTTTCGGAGCAGACAAGATACAAGATTTTAAAGACAGCTGTTATTTAATTTGTAACACGAGTTATCTGTTACACGTCGTTTTAAATAAAAAATTCAAAGGGTACGAAACGACTGTATGACAGACAGTACCGAAAGCTTCGAATTAATTGAATGACATGTTTAGCGAAGATACCATGTATGTTTTAAATGCGAATGTCAATGAAACAGAAATTCATCTGGCAGTTCACGTAATATATAGTTTCCTACATATAATAACAGATCCGGGAGAACGAACGAATTTTATTTTCACATGCCACTGCTCAATTTCAAACGTGCTCACCCTATTTACCTCGTCAACCTCTTGATTTTTGGTTTGTTTTTTTTTCCAATTACTGATTCTGCGCTGCGTTTATCTACTCGAGTTTCCCCGGCCAATAATTTAGTGGAGCCTATACATATTAGTGAACTCTCGACAGAAAAGCTGAATGAGTTCCAGTTATCGGAGAAAAGCAGAAAAAAAAAAGGGGAAGGAAACGTTTATCCGGTGTTGCGCCGCGCTACAATTTTTATTCGTTTTACGAGTGCCTCGAGTACTTCGAGAACGAGGTGGGAAAAGAGTGGAGACGAGTGGAACAGGGTACGTATATTCGTGAACATTAATTTCGCACCGAAAATTGTCGTACTTTGCGCGTATATCAAAGAAGTAAAATTGGGGCTAATAGCTCGTACAGAGAAGGATGGGAAATAAAAGGAATGCTTCTAATATCAAAATTTAGATCTGGTAATCGAGTCGAGGAAGCTAAGAAAAAAAGAAGGATATAGATCTTTATCAAATTATAGTAATTCCTTCCATCGTGTCAAGATTTGTACCTTCCATCGAGCCACAAAGTTATCCACGTGAGTTTCTGTAACGTGTGAGCGAAAGTGTCTCAGATTGCTAATGAGTTATCGAGTATTAATTGTATCTGCCTTGTTTTCAACATTTCACATATACGTTACCATTAAAGCCAGTAAAGTCAGTAAATGTTTCACTAATTTAATTAACGAATGCGTGGGTACTTATATAATTTCGGTTTACATTCGATAGCGAAAGTGACGTTTCATTGTTCGTCGTTAGTGAATTTCGGTTAGTTTGAATATTCATTTGTGTGTACGTCCAGGGTAATAATTTTCAGGTTATAATTTCAATATCACGGCACGTGTTAATGGAAGCAGTTCCTGTCAACTCGTTAACACGTTCCAATTAATAATATTATACCGTGGAAAGTATGTTCCTACGTTTCCGTTTTATGTAATTGCGTTTCGTGCTTTTTTATGTCGATGATTATTTTCTCGTAAACCAGCTCAGACCGTTAAGTGCAAAAAGTAAACTAAAATCGATTAGAAAAAGGCAGAGGCTCGAACATAATCACAATCGTACGCGTTCACCAAAATTTCAATGTTCCCGTCGAATTGCCAGCTTATGAATTGTTTATTTACCGCGAATCAACTTCAAATTTAATCATCTCGAATTTGAAGCTCGCGTGGCTCGAGTCATTATTCCAGGGCACTGATATAGTACCTGTAGCAGTATTTAACGTGCCAGAGATTTCTAACCAGTAAAGTCAGTTGAGAAGTGCTCTTCTAATTAGTTTGATCGGTATAATAGTACTCCTACTGAATATGCAGTTTGCACAGCTTAGTTGGTCCTCGCACAGTACTGAATGGCGAATGGTGAAATCACTCGCACCGACTTCCTATTTTCATACTTTGCGAAACAAACGCGATCGGACATTTAATTTTTCACTCGCGAAATTCATTCATACATTGGAAATTATATAATGATTCCGCTAAATTCGTAATTGAAAAATGCAATGAAAATTAAATATATTAAGTTAGGTATAAGTCAAGAATTTTAAGTACATACTGTACTCGTTCAATTTAAAAAAGCAAAACAATTATAAACGACGATTTGGAGATCGGCTATTTTGAAGCAATGAACAAATAGAAAATCTACACATGTTTAACTAACTATTAGCGTAAAAATGTTTCGTTCTAAAGATACTTTGAAGAAATGATTTCTTCCCACCTTTTGAGTGTAAATATTTCATTGTTGTCACACATATATGATGGCAACGAACGTGTTTATGTAACGGTTTTAAGTAGCTGACCGACATTGTATATCAAGCAGCGTATCATGCACGACCGTAAGGCTAATATATTCCACAGGCTGTAATTGGAGAAAATATTACATTCGTACAGGTTCTCCGTGCGCAGTAGGCAACAAGGAAATTTTATCTGCCTCGAGTTGGCCTTATTTGGAAGCACGGAACCGCGATATCTCTCAGGTTCGACGAGGACTGGGGTTGCGGGGGCGGCGGGGGGCCGTTCGCGGTGCAAACTTTGCTAATTTCTTGAAACTCTGAAACTTCCTTCGGTTACTCGATACTCTTAATTCACTTCTGCGAGTTTAAACATTCTCTCGCATTTAGCCGCAGTACGACGTAGGAATTCAATAAACAAGTTACAAGCTGCACTCCTTTGATTTCGAATTTCCTTTCAATCGCGCGGATTAATTAAGGCCACGCGCTGAAAACTAATTAAGGGTTTACGTTTAGCCGGCCCGTCGACACGCAGACCCAACGAAAATTCTCGGACAATGCGACGTGTCTAGACTCATTGTTGCAGAACTTAATTATTTAAAGTAAAATTTGTTTAATATTGCATAGTTTTAACGAAAGAGTTTAGTTGTGTTCGTCGATTGAAAAATCATAAAAATATACCGTGTCTCTCGCCTAAAGTATTATTATTACTCGTGTATTGGAGATTGTAATAATTACGTGTGCAGATTAGGAGACTTTTCGAAACTTTTGAACTTTCTTACATATAGGTACATTATTAAAATAAAATTACGAAACAGGAACGATATAACTAATGCATTTTATTGTTTGTTAGTGGTTTGACCTGGATCAGTCGATTCACGATGAAACTTTTGCAGATTAATCTTTAATCGACGTTATAACCGCAATATAGTAGTATCGGTGACCCATGACACGAGTTCCGTGATTGGTGACCAATGATCCATGACGTGAACACAGGTACCTTAAATAGATCTAAACTACCGCGACACACGTCAGTGTCAATGTGTCGTTTGAACGTTGAAGTAGCTGGATAAACGTTGGAACACTTTTCCCATAGGACGTAACTTTTATTTATATGGAAGCTTCAACCGTGGAAGCCTAAAATATTTTGTGTGCTAAATTTTTGAAAAGCTGAAAATAACTTTATTAAAGTGTCCTGAAGAAGCTTCCAGTTATTTCTTCTCTCTGTTGTGACATTAATATTCGTTAAAAGCGTCTCATAACAAATTAATTTCTTCCCAATAAAAGTTTTATCGTGGAATAATAGATGTTTAAAAAATCAAGCTACATTTCTTACTATGAATTTGCGTACGAATTAGTATCATATACAAGATAAATCGTAGTATGTGGCGAAGTATAGGTGACTCTTCCCCGTGATAATCGAGTTAGACGCGATGATTGCAAGGAGAATAAACTTAACTACGCTCGTATTACCTCCGGTTCTCTTCCACGTAACACGAATCACTTGCGAAACTTCGGGAGGGCTGATCCGTAAAAGGGATAATCCTGAACGTTTCTTCATTCGGGGAGAGTCACCTCGGTGTCGTATCCGGTTTCTGCAATTATATAGGGTGGTCGTTTCGACTTCCTGATTATTTCCTACTCGAGGTTCGTTAAAAAGATGTCGAAGATCGACCGTCGTTATAATGGTCGATCCATAACGAGCAAGGGAAAAGGAATATTATCGAGATTTAATAAATTCCATTTTTTCCCTCCCGCCTGGAGGGGGTCGATTCTAAAACGTAAGCTCTCGAATATTAATAAGATTTTCGCGTACCGGTAAACGAGAACCCCCGTTTCTTAAATCTGAAAAGCTGGATGAAAATCCATCGTGGAACGAGAAACGTAAAATATTTCCGACAGCTTCATTTTTCGCGGAAAAAAAGTTTTAGGGTCGGCTTTTGACGGCCGCGCTGTTTAGTGCGGTTAAAGTTATTTACGGGTTAGCTCTGTATTTACTGACCGGCCAACAATTCCGGGGAAAACTCTTATTTTCCGCGCACATGCGAGCTTGGCCACTCGACTGTAGCTTAGGCCGAGTTACGTTCCAAACCGACCAGAAAATCGTACAGAGACCTCTTTTTTTTTAAAAGTCCTTCCGACGAACTTTTCGAATCGCGAATTGTTTTCAGTCGTCGAGCGATTCCGCGACAACCGAGTTATTAACCCTTTTAAAATACGATCACTTGTAATTGCATAATATATTTATGGGAAATTTCAATTCTCAAAAATACAAGAAATATTTAAAGCGAGATAGGAATTATTATATTTAGGGGTTGAGACAGCCCTCTATGAAGCTTCCATTTCATATATACACACTGTACAGTACGCTATGATTTTTAAACTGTCGAATATAATTAAATTAAATCGCTTGCAATTATCTTATTTAACGAAATTTTGTTGTGTTCTTGCGTGGACGAGGGGGCTGGAAACGAGAAGAGAAGAGGAGATATATCTCGATCATTATTGCTGACGTTGATTAATAATGTCGTTGGTTAATACTACAGTCGGTCAAAACTGGCGTCGACGAATTCTGGTCGGGTGAAATCAGTGACAGTCGTTTGAATGGGATCCAATATAGGCGCGTTTAGATTGGAAGTTATTAATATAACAAGTCGACGTTATACACATCGATTTCCAGAAGGTTTTCGATTCCGTTAATTATGCAACACTCGTCAACAACTCCCAATAATGGATATTCAAAGCTACGCACACTCGTGAATTTCCAACTATCTGTACGGGAAATAATTTATAGCCAACCCTGAATACCAGCTTCTACAATCCGTATACTATTAGAGATCAAAAGTTTGGAATTACCGATCTCTATTAAGATCGAATATTTTTGTGAATTTTTCTCTGATCAATCAGTATATCAAATGTTAATAAATGTATTTTTGGTATTTTCTTATCTTCAAAGTAATACACAACGGGAAGAATAATTTTCGAAGCTTCAAATAGAATTTAAATAAATTAAAACTTAAGAGACTCGTGTAAAATGGTAAAACGAGAAGCGATATTTGATCATTTTTTTACAGCATAAGGGTTTAATGAAACTTTTCGCCACTTTCCACATATATTCTTTAACATTTCAAGATACAAATATTTTTTTTTATAACGTTATTTTCATTAGACTTTTCACTTTGTGGACCATAGATATCCGCGAGTAGTTTTTGATTACAAATATGTTTAGAAAATTCAACATTGCCTCGATGTATTATAATATCCAAAAAATAAACAAACGACATTCCCAGTTTCCGTCGAAACGTCGAGATTGGTAGATTTGTCGACAATGTATTCTAACTTAACCGATCAGAGCAGGGGTACCCGAGCTGACGAAGCAAATACTGTCAATCTAACTTGGATTGTCTTACGCTATCCATGGTATCCATTGCGTACCGAAACCTTCATAAAATATACTAATTTATTGAGCATACAACAAAAATATAAAATATCTATTCAATAATTGATAATAATTCTAATTTTTATTTTATATTCGCTAATAAATCTTGGGTCTTATTTCTCATTCTTTGTTCCTCATCCAGAATAAAGTTTGCTCGATCAGAGGTATAATGAATATCTTTTCAACTATCCGGGGTGGGAAATTGCTTCGCTTACGCGGAGAATATTGTATATCGGGTGTTATTTTTCTTTCGTTAAAGCAAACTATTAAATAAATAGTGGTTCAGCGAATTACGATTACGATTTATTCGGTTCGCGAGAAGATTTGAGTTGCGCACCCCTGTTATAGATTCACCCCTCGCGGTGAAACGACAACAGCGAGGGACGGAGAAAAGAGTCGCACAAAGGATTTTGTTGTCGTGCACCTGTAGATTCCTTTTAGTCGCGGTCGTCGATTTTCTCGTGCGTACAGAGACCCTTCGACGAACTTCCACGTTTTCAGCTTTTAAATCAAACCACACAGAATCGTCTGTTCGCTGCTTTGCTTCTTTACAGTCCGCCATTGTTTCTGCGACATTCTGTACGCTTTTTGTTCCGGGGCACTGCCGGTTGGTTTCTCCCGTCGATTTTCGGCCGAATGCACATAGAATGCTGCGTATTCTTTCGTCGCTCCTTTCCCCGGCCGCGGAAGAAATTTCATTCGCGAAATAAATCTGTCCGGGCGAAAAGGAAAAAAAAAAAAGAAAGAAACGGAAACGTAATCGCTTACAGGTTTCAATTTCCCCGGCAGCGCAGGATCCTTTTAGCTGATCGAGAGAAAATTTTCGTTTCTTGTCACGTAGCTTCGGAGCGTCTTTCACTCTTTCAGCGGTTTCGTGCTTCGCTGGTATTCTATTGTTCTTATACTGTTCTCTGCAGTTTCCGTTGCACCTTCGTACCTTCGACCGCGCTCGTTTCCCCGGATTTTTTCCTTTTTTCGTACCTTCGCGCGTCGTTACGTTCGCACGAATGCGAAATCTAGCTCTAACAAATCATTTACGGGCAAACACTCGAAAGAAGTTTTGCCTGTCGATCTTGTTTCATGTTCTCGCGATGATCGATCGTTCCTTCGCGTAGGGAACTAGGAACATCGAGAACAAGTTTATGTTGGGGCAATTCTTTTATGCTTGTGTTTCACTTTCACTTTTGAGAATTGTAGCAATGTAATCGATTAATAGAAACAAAGTTATCGAAAACAATGTTTAGGAATTTTAGTTCTAACATGATAATATTATACGTATCGATATGTTTTCTCGTTCAAATTTTAATTTTCTCTTTTTGGTGCAAATAATCCTGTTTTTAATTTAAGTTTTTGGAAAACCGTTGTGAGAGTCGAATAAATTTTTTAATACTGCGAAGATATTTATTCTATAAAAACAGCGAACAATGGAAGTGTTTTCCGATAGAAAGATGCAAAATATAAAAAATTTAATTTTCTCTGCCGCGTGAAATTCAATCCCAGGTTTGTGCTTTATCTGTGTCGCCAACAACTCGCTCTCGCTGAGTAAATAATGATAACGTTAGGGATGGCTCCGGGGTTCAGCTAGGAGGGGAAAAATTCGATCAATCAGAAAAGTAATACTCTATACAATTTTTCAACACCCAGTTCGTAGAAATTTAAACAAGTTAGGGCAAAATTCCGAAATTTAACGTTCACAAAACCGAATAAACTTTTTAATTCGAGTTTCAGCTTGCAATTATACTTTTTTTTTTATAAAAATAAATATTTGTTGCATTCGAGGCACGATGAAATACTTTCGAAAAATAGCGTTTATCGATACGTAGAAAATATAAATATAGAGCGCAAACATTTGTCATGATTTTTAAGGGATTTACGAATCGATGGATCGGTGAAAGACCAAAGTACCGATGGATTAACAACCCGTGTCGTTGATCGGTGACCGAAGTGTTAAAAATATTGCATTCGAACGATGAATGTTGACCTACTCTCGAACATTGATACGCGTGGAAGTAAAAATTCTAAAAGCATCGTCAAGCGAAGGCCCAATCAGCGAAACTAGCTTTTCGGTAAAATAGATATCGGCTTCTAGTGTGATTATCGAACGAACGCGATATTTGATTGCCACAAAGTCTGTCCAATTTGAGCTGGGAAAAATGATGTTCCACACATTTTAACAAAAAAATTATTAGACGTGCCAATCTCAGATATTTTTATTTTAATAAGGGCGAAGATCTTTGATATTAAATATCTTCGCGATTGAAAGTTAAAAATGATTACCAATAAAACGTTAAATTGACAAATGTCGTAAAATTAGGTGTGGGTTCAACGCTGGTCGTTTTAGTGTTAAGAACACAGTGTGGTCCTGACGCGCTGGAGCGTGTGTTTGAGTACTTTCAACAGGAAGAACCTACTACAGAGTATTATCTCGCTATCGTCACGATACGAATTGTCGTACGCAAGCTGTGGACGTGCATAACAGTCTTCTCAACGCGTTCACTGTCAGACCAAATCCGTAAAATTCTCTAAAAAATCAACATTTTGTTTCCAGACAATTTGAGGGGAATTTAAAATTTTAACTCTCCGATACAAATTTTTATCGTCCCTGTATGAACGACGTGGCAGTCAACGCGTTAACCAGTTTTTATCGGTTATTTTAATTCGTACATAAATTACTTTCCTCGGAAATGGACTTCCCGACGCGATTCTGCCATGTAAAATAAGATATTACGAGTGGCACGCAACGAGATACAATGCTCGTAAAATAAATGCACATGCATACGATGCAATAGAATTTCAGATTACTCGGGTTGGTTTCGTGGCCCGTGTGTCGTAATTATCGCGAAACGATTTGTGTTTCTCGAACTTCGAGAGAAAACGTTTTTTCACTCTTACGAGTGTCTACTTTATACGGCGTAAATACGGCGTAGAATTTAATCTGTTCGCGTTTGATGCATAACTCGCTGGTACGACAGCGTTGGCCGCCAGCAGTTTATGCGTCAACGTACACGAAATTTCGTACAACGGAGCTTGGAACGTGTAGAAAATTCACAGGCAAATGTGAGGAAGTTTCGCTAAATCGGTCATAAATATACCAAAACATGTAGCGCATAAATTGCATGCGCGGATAATTGTCATGGTGCATAAATTCTACAGAGTGCTCGGAGCTGTTAAAAACGAATATACACAGGCGGGGCGATTGTAAAATAATTTTGTTTCGCGAAGAGCTTCGACCGCGAAATAAAAAAAAAAAAAAAAAAAATACAATTTATTTTCATATATTCAAACGGTATCGTTTCGCGACAGGGTCAACGTTTCGTTTGTTGTAGAAATCGATTTTTCCCATCGTGCGATAGTTAATTTTGCAAAATCGTCCGTCACGTATTATTGTAGAAAAATTTTCACACGGTAATCAACGTTTCGTACCTATTATTCGCGGCATGATAAAAGGGGTATTAATTAAAATGGCTGGTGGTAAATTTTTTACTCGGTTATTCGTACTCTTTCGAAGCACGAACATTCGCAGTCGTGTACAGTATTTTACGTTTGGTGTAAATTGAAAATGACAACAATGAATGCACATGTAGTCCAGAACAATGAGACTGTACTAATTAAGACTATTTTTTACTCTTCCATTTACGAGCAAGGGAAGTATTGTATTCGAGTAACATACATTTCCAGTGTAAAATTCATGAAACTGTAAATTAAGACATTTCGAGCCACGAATTAAAGTATCGTATAAACAATAAATAAGATATTTTAACACGAAATGCAACATAAAATATTCGAAGATTTTCCAGGTACGGTATCACATTGTTTTTATATAATACATGATTTATTTTAATAAATTAATTTAGTCTGTATTAAAAAATAATATTAATGTCCACGCAACTATTGCAAACGATTATCTGTTTTTTTAAATGGGTCGCACGAAGCTGAGAAAATATTGAATAGCACTCAGTTATCATTACAATAGCACAGGATTGTCTAAATCGGGTCAACGAGGATTATATCGTGACATAGTGACTATCATTATTGTCTACCATGACTAAAGGATTATCCCGTTAATGTACAATAATAATACTGAAAGTAACAATAAATGAAAATGGCAAATCGTTAAAGTTTCTCCTCGTAAAATATACACGGGCTTGCTCATCCACGTGATCTAACAAGTACCTGAAAGTAATGTGAAAACTGCGCTAGCGAGGCGACGCTATAACTTCATTAAACGCTTGGTATCGGTATAAATTAAATTCACGCCAAATACACAAGTGCGCGACTGCGTTTTGGGATGAGCGTAAGGTAAACGCACCAGTGGTTATTTAAAAATATATAATTACCAATAATTTTCGTAGAATCTCGAATTCATTAAATGCAAAATTTATCTACGAAAACAGCTCTCCAAAGCATCGACTTAAATTGTATACAGGGTGTTCGGCCACCCGTGGGAAAAATTTGAATGGGGGATTCTAGAGGCCAAAATAAGACGAAAATCAAGAATACCAATTTGTTGATGAAGGCTTCGTTAAACAGTTATTAACATTTAAAGTTCAGACCGTACTGAATTTTTTTCTCGAAAATGCGCAAGATTTCGGGGGTATGTCTATTCACCAAAAATGATTGTAATTGACCCCCGCAACCGAAACTAATTTTTTTAGAATTAATTAAAAATTTTTTTTTTCGTCGAAAAATTTGGGCACCTACCCCCTGTCGATTTTTCTTAAAAATTCCTTTTTCATTTTTAGTAATTTTGTTTGACGTCCTACAGAAAAGTTGTCTAATACTTTTTTGTAGGTACCCATGGGCTCTACTTCAGAAAAAAGTTTCATTGAAATATATTCACAATTGTAGGAGTTATGGCCATTTGAAAATTGGACCATTTTTATGGGGTTTTTCTCATTTTGCGGGGTCAAGGACCAACTTTTCGAATATTTTTGCGATTTGTACATATTCTCCATCAAAATACGCGTAGTTTGCTTTTTTAAACATCAAAATCGTCCAATCCGTTCACGAGTTATGACGTTTTAAAGATACGCATGAAATTTCAGTGAAACATATCAATGGTATGGTCAGACATTACATTTTCGGTAAGGAATTTTTTTCTCGAAACTGAGTAGGATTTCGGGGGTATGTCTATTCACCAAAAATGATTGTAATTGACCTCTGCCACTAAAAATAATTTTTCCAAGACGATTCGAAAGTTTTCCTTTTCACCCAAAACTTTCAGCACTTACTCGAATTTTTTTCTCGAAAGTGGGTAGGATTTCGGAACTATGTGTATTCACCAAAAATGATTGTAATTGACCCCCGCAACCGAAAATAATTTTTCCAGAACGATTTGAAATTTTTTAATTTAATTGTTAATAACTTTTTAACGAAGCCTCAGTCAAGGAATTGATATCCTTGATTTTCGTCTTATTTTGACCTCTACAATCTCTCATTAAAGTTTTTCCCAGGGGTGGCCGAACACCCTGTATATTGTGCTTGTCTCCCAAATTGTTACTCGATCGAACAACCGAACCCAGTGACTTCGAATTCTTTCACTAAATCGTTGTTAGAATCGACTAAGAATTTTAATAATAAACTTTAAGAATTTCAACGCATATATATCTTCGTGATGACAAATATGGCGTCGATAATAATTGGAAAAATCTATCAGAATTCGGTGGCTGACGTTGGATCGTGTATTTTTTTTTGCGACCACAACGATCGAAAGGCGAGACGCACGGCGCATTAATTTACAAAATACGCGTCGAGCTGTGCTATTTTTATAAACAGGGGTATAGTGCGAGGCAAACGACGCAGCCCGGGACCCGCCAAGTATGGAGGGCAATAAAACCCCGTACGCGGCGCCCGGGAAACATCGATTAGGCGGTGGACTCTACCAAAAACCGTATAAAGGGGGACGTTCCTGGCAGAGATGTCAGTTGACTCCGGTTAGACGAGCTAACAGGGTCTGCTTCCAGACTCTGGACGTTCGATTGGTAAACTGCATGAGCGCTCACGAGCCTATTTGGCACCAAGACACTCAGCCAGTCGAACGGTTCCGACTTCCACTATGACCTGAGTCATCGTGAATCCCCCAACTTTAGCGAAGGAAAGAGAGAAGAGTCTCTTTTACCCCTAAGTAATTTCAGAGTGTGGCCAATATACGAGGGACGTTGATTAAGAAACGTTTAAGGTGCTCGAGACACTAATGGTCAAATATATACAACTAACAAAACGAGCATAATTAGTTTACGTCAGATTATATCCACGAGGAATATAAATGAAATTTATATTGTCCATGCAACCTCGCTACGCGAGATATATTTACGATATTAACTGTCCCAGTCGTATTACGTTTTTTTTTATTTCATAGAATAAACTCTACTATAACTATATTATCCGCAATTCCCTGCAGTTAGTCGTAAAAGTCTACATACATCGTATAACTCGTGATATTATAGGCAATACAAGAGTTTGGGTAATCCTATGGGTATTAACCCTTAAGTAGGCGCGTGGGGTTACAGCAGACCCTACTGGAATGGATTATGTGCTGTTTGATGCGGGACGAAGCGTTTCATAATTAAACTTGAAAAAAACTAAATACCCCATCGACGGAATAAAAATAAATTTATTCGCGATTTAAAAGAAATTTAATTCCCATGCCCGAGTATAAAAATTAATGGAAATATTAAAATGTATACAAGAAATTGAATCGTTTGATTCCCTTCCGATTCTGTCTTAGGTTGCATTTTAATAATTTTAATTACGTTTCCTTTGACACTTTCAGATTAAAAAAATTAATTTTCGAGTTCGAGATGTTGGACAAAATAAATTTCTATGAATTTTAACGAGAAAATTAAAATCGAAAAATTTAGGTCTTCCAGATAATCATACGGTTTTGATCTGACAATCGACGCGTTAAATAATCTTAACATCAGAATGGAAACGTTATTTGTAAATTAGTATGGGGCCTGGAAAGTATTGTCCAAGGCGCCATTGAATCCCGCTACGGTGGAGACGAATATGACGGGTCAATGACAGTTTGGATTTTTGTTTCGTTCGAACAAAGTAATTTGTTCTTGAGGATGTTAAATTGCTGCTTTATTTACGTGGCCGCGTGCTACTAGCGTCAGGTGCTGCATGGGCGCTTTTCGACTGGACACTGCAGTAGCGAAAGGGCAGGACAGATAAATGGAAAGAAAAGAGATAATAAAAGTACAATTTATAGCCGCCAACACAGGGCTCGCAACAAATACACAGAATGAGAGACCTTTCTACCGACTCTGCGCAATAGCTCGCCCTAGCACACACTCGTTCGCCACTAGAGATGTCTTCTCTCCCCATACTGGATATACGTTCGCGATTTCGGACGTCTTTCTTATCTGTCCTCGACACACGTTCGCCGATTAGGGTCGTCTTCCTTGCCTGGGATCGCTCAACGTAGTCAGTACGCTGCTCGGATCAGCTCGATGCCCGCAATACGCTCGGTATTATTTGTCGAACACTTCTATCAGCTAAACTGAACTCAAACATTTACAAATTCTGGATCATTCCAGCCGAATCCGAGCGTGAAAGAATTGTTTCATAATTGAAATTTGATATTTTTAAAATTAACGTAAACACGACGTAGTTCCATACCTCGTAACTCATAGTATGAAAACATAGTCATAAATACTAATTGGAGTAAATGAAAATCAAACGTAAAATATAAAAACAATTCATTAAAGAATAACAGAGTTCGAAGCGTGAAATTCCAACGAAAGTGGACATTAATTGTATAGCTAACCAAATCTGAACCTATAAAAGGAACACGCGTCAAAATAGATAACAAAATTTATCGAAGTTTGAAAACAGAAAAATACACGGTAAATCAGAGATATTGTTACAGCGATTGGCACGACGATACTAATATTGGCTAAATTTATTTCAACAGAAATCATTACTACGGCCTCTTTATCCGCATTTTCACGGAAAAACGCGAAGCTGAATAAAACGTTACGAGCGTATACATATTATTTTAATACGATAATACTAAAAACAAATCTTTTGTATCGAAGGGCGAAACAATATGAAAACACAAAACGTAGAGATTTATGTTATAGAATGTAAATATAAAGCAATGTACGTTTTATATTAAAAATCTCATCCAGTTGTGCATTTAAACATTTTTATTATTCCCGAAGGTACGGAATTACGTTCTTCGTTATTTTCAATAACAGTTATTAAATTCTGCAGAGTAAATAAAAATGAACGATACAAAATTTGCTCTTGATCTTTTCGGACAAGGTAAATTCTACAGTAATTTCTTTTAACAGATTCCTGCCGATCAAAGAGTGATTCTTTTTTCCTCTACACGATTAAAAAAATATTTTTCTCAGTGAAAACATTATTTAGAAATTCGTCTCGATCGCGAGTTAAACGCGAAGTTAAAACGATGAAATAAAATTAAAAGAGAATTGTGTCCACCCTGTATATATACGCGTTTGAACGATCAAACGATCCTAGTTTGCAACAGGTATTCGTCAGAGCTCGAAGTTTCTCTCGGTTTTCGTGGGACACGGGAGCAGTAAAAGCAGCAATGACGTCGTAAGAAGATCATCCCATTCGGCCAGTCGGGTAATTAAATCCTGACTGTACACCTCTTGCGATAATTTGGTCTGACTGCCATCGAACACGCTCGATGCTCAGATGTTTACCTCCGTTCCGCGCAGCGTCGAGCGTAAAATGGACACGTCGGATGGATTTCTCGGGATTACAATGAGTTTCGAATTACCCGCACCTGTGGAGTGGAGAACGAATTTTGCTGCGGGAGATCGGGTGCATCAAGAGGTGCGTTTCACGCAAACTGGTTTCCCGGCAAAACCGATGGAATTCTCCCTTTGACTTCCGATAAAAAAAAGTTGAAAACGGTTCCGACAAAGCACAACTCGAACATTGATACGAGTACAAATACCTTTTTTATTTTATTGAATTCCCACTGTCTCTCGTATGTGGCGCGCCATGCTGTGACGCATTAACACTAAATCGACGCTTTATGTGTATTTGTTCCTATCATGATCGGTTGAATGACCAGTAGGAATTGCTGAAAGTTTTTTGTGTGCGTAGAGTCAAAGTAAATTTCAAAATAAACATAGAAGACGGCATAAATAATAATTGTGGTTACGGTCGTCGGATAGAGGATAAAATGCCCTTTAAAATGGGAGTTCGTACAAGTCGATAGCTTTATTAGTTCCGGAGATATAGCGATTTTAGTTTCAAGTCGATGCGGTGGCTAGTTCCGGAGATATGAGGCTTCGAAACGTTTGTTTACGTTTCATTGTTGACATCTGCGCGTGGTCAATGGCTGCACGTGATCGTAGTAAATAGTAAACATTACGTCACTCGGTCAGTGGGTCAGTCGGCCACGACTCACGTGCTGGAGAAAGAGTAAGAGGTCCGACGCGTAAGACGGAGACAGAGATAGTCGAATTAAAAAAATTACCTTCTACATAAATTACGATATCTCGAAAACGGAAAGTCCGATCGACAAAATCCAAAAACCATTTTAAAAGGGAGGCTTTACCGCTTCTAACAATGGTTCAATTATTAATAAAACACTAGTAGTTTCGGAATTACACTTGTCTAAACTTTTAGTATTTTTAATACGCATTAATAGGCTTTCGTAAGACGGAGAGTGAAATTTTAAAAATTACGCTTTTCTTTACATGATGATATCTCCTAAACGGAAAGTCGGATCGACAAAATCCAAAAACCATTTTAAAGGGGAGGCTTTACTGCTTCTAACAGTGGTTCAATTTTGGATAAAGCATTAGTTGTTTCGAAACTGCACGTGTGTAAACTTTTACTATTTTTAATTTGTTAGACTGTTCTAAAGATCTTTATAAGATCTTCGTCTTAGCTTGCGAATTAACCGCGTGAAATTGAAACGTAGAATACAGTAATTCGACAAAATATTCCGTATCAATATAATTATAAATATAAGTTTCGAGAGAGAAAATCTCATAACATTTTGAAAGAGATAACGGTACACGTGTTTTATCGTTCCGAGATGTACTCCGGCACAATATGCAGCGTTCTGCTTCATCATACTTTGCGATATGGTTGGTGTTTCCTGATACACGATATTCTTTAGTGTTCTCTGGAGAAAAATGTCCGGCGGGCGAAAGAATGCAACGGAACGGGGAAAGAGACACGCGGGAGGAAAACGTTTCCTGGATATACCCGGAAGAAAAAGGAAAATACCGAAGGAACAAATATGTAGGAATTTTTCTGTTCTGCGTGAAACCGACAGTAAACGATGTCGTCTCGCGAGGATGTGACCTTCGACCGGCGGTATGGTCGCATTTACGTTGCGGTTGGCAATCTTCGAATGGAATCCATTTCGTGCACTTATTGCAACAATGTTGTTCGAACCAGAGATGAGCAGAATTCTTATCTACGTATAAAATTTCGAACGTGGAATTTATACTATAATATTTATATCCATTAGTTTGAATGTTGGGAAAACTGACGATAGGTGGTATCCATTTACGTGG
Organism: Colletes latitarsis; assembly: GCF_051014445.1. NCBI lineage: Eukaryota > Metazoa > Arthropoda > Insecta > Hymenoptera > Colletidae > Colletes > Colletes latitarsis. Next base: position 17,422,997 of record NC_135135.1, on the reverse strand, counting down.
AAAATTCCACGTAGATCAGAACCCCGATTATTGCACGAGAATCTCGCTGATTACATCGCGTTCGCTGTTAGATCATTATTGTGGAAGGGTTCACTTAGCAAGGAATCAAGTTAGAGAGGATATAAACTGGTTGGTAGCGACCATAGGTAATGAAGATAGTCCGTGTATGTGGGATCCCTTCTCGTTGGACTGTTTCGATCGTTGCGCGAGACCTCGCGATCGTAGCAAGAATTTTCAACTTCGTTTTCCCCGCGATGATCGCGATCCTGTTGCAACCGAGCGACGAAAACAACGAAACGAAAAGTTCGATCGTGCCCAAATCGAGAGAGCAACCGTGAAGATCATAAATCAAACGCGTTCCGCGTACCTCGATACGGAGCTTGTACAACGAATTCCGGAAGTTCCTGAATGCGTTGGTTCGCGCGCAGTTCATCGAGAGCTCCTTTAACGAGCTTACGGACGCTTTCGAGCTTAATAAATACAATATCGCCGGAAACGAACGGTCTGGACGCGAATGGTTCGCTGGTTTGAAAAATAAAAAACGTTGCTGACTAATTTCGAGGATAAAACGTTTCGTAATGGAGTGTTTTATTATCGAAAAGAGATCCCTACAGCCGAGGGATGAATCTATGGATCGAGAGGTGTGTTTATGAATAGTTAAAATTCGAACTAATAACTATTTTTACATAATTTTTGTTTAAACTTGTAACACGAATGGCAAATATGAAATTCGATCGTACAGTTAGAAGAGAATGAGGAACTTTGTAACTGATGGATGGGAATGATCACGATAATTACGAAAATTCTAAAAGCTAATGCATTCTGGCTTTTGTATAAAATTATAGTGCATGTAAAACGTACATAAAAAAATACATTCCAATATGCATGCAAGTAATTATAGAACAGATATATTCAAACTGAATTTTTAATAATGTTTCGCGTAGAAAATGTTCAAGAATAGAAGAATACAAAGCGAATCATTTAATTAATGCAGCTAACAAGCAATGTAAACTAAGCCAGTTATGCGCAGAATAAGTACAAGACTGTTTAAGTTTGAGATCAGTTGTAATTTACAAAAATGACGTTAAAAGATCGTATTTAAACTGTGATACTATAGATACACAGTTATTATCGAAAGAAAAATTTTATCTTTATCTCGAGTCCCGTCGAAATTTTTCACAACCCACATTTATGTTTCTCTATCGAAATGTTTATAAGCCATAAAAATGGCGCGTACGCGTATTTTCGTTTCGTTTGTCGCTGGATACTTGGGACAATAATAATGCTAATGGTAATAATAACAATAATCATAACAATAACTGCAATCTCGAGTTATACAGAATTCGACGCGAAGTTTTGCGAGTCTCGTATTCGCCTAGGTAATTGTGCACGCGAATGAAACTTTCCTGCACGACCATTGCCGTGTATTATTTTCCATTCTTGCTTCCTTTCGAAGCAAATACTATAATATTGGCCGCATGGAAATATCTGCTTCGAACGCAGCCACTGTCGCGTTTAAGGCAATTTTGTTTCTATCAATTTCAGAAACGGAGAACCTACGTTGTTCTTTAAATATATAAAATGTACTTTTCAGAATAATTCAAACTGAAAATTCGTTATTTTTTAAGCACATTCATTTTGTTTTTCAAAGCAATTGTATTTAATATTTTATTCGACTCGAGGTTTTTGAGACTCCACGATCAAATATTCAATTTTTTGTCGCGAGTCTCCATTTTTCAGTGTCCACCATTTCCCGGTCGACGTTACATTTGCCTTTTGCATCATATAGCGAAACATCTTTAATCATACGAATTCTGGGGTTTGACATTTTGATTAATGCAAGGGTCCACTGTAATGGCGACTGTTATTGCTGAACCATGTGAATTCTGATAGCAGAGTAACCGAGGACGTCACCGAATCCTTATACAGGATGTGCCAAAATCGATGGTTCAAGGTTTGGACGTATACAGAGTGTTAAAAAGAAAATCATTCATAAGAAACTCACTAAATAAAGAAATCATGATCGACTCACTAGTTTCTACGTGTCATTAAAAATTCAAGGATAAAATACATTTGAAATAACATTTTTAAGAAATTCGAATAACCTTAATTAAGACTAAAATACATCCAAAAGCATTTTCTGTAGCTTTTGTGTATCCACTCTGGTTGCATTTAGCAGAGAATTCGTAGGTCGACGATAACAGTCTGAATTTCTGTAAATTTCCGGGCGCCTTTCTACGCGAATTTTACAATCACGTATTACTTAAACGTGGTAGCCCGATAATTTCGTAGCTGGATTCCAGTTTCTTGTCACAACTCCCCCTCGTACTGCAGCGTCATAAAATTATACCTTCGCGAGAGAAAAGGAGAGGAACCCGGTCACGTACCGGTTTCATTTAAGGGAGTATTGTATTTAAAATTGTCACGGCTTCCCTTACTCATTTGTTCAGAAATTGGTAGAATGCGCCAGATATCGTTGCTGCGCATACATAACAGGCACGTGACTAATTTTTTTTTCTGCGCCCTCCACGAGTCTCTGTCCCTCTTCGTTCGCCCCTTACGCGTTTATCCCGGAATCCAATCGATTGCAACAGGTAAAAGACTGCCGCCCTGATCGTCACGTAATCCTAGATTTTTGCAATCAGCAAAACGCTCCACGTAAAATCCTCCAACCCTGTGTGGGTGTACCCACGGGTCTTCGAAATCACGGTTCCCTTTAACTGAAAATTAAAAATATTCTGCAATTTTCTTTTCACGTTTACATGCTCAGAAAAAAAACAAATTTCAAATTGAAATTACAAATTTTCGATTTGCAAACGCGATCAAGTTTCGTTTCTATTATACGTAAAATTTGGAAGATTCCAAAATGTGGAATATTTTCCAGCACACTCCTAAATACTGATACTTTCGAGTTCTCGTTGAAAAGGTTAGCAAACGGCTATTAATAATTGCTCGAGAAAAAATTGAAAATGATACTGCGAGGATAGCAAGAGATGATTCCGATATATTTTCTGGCGCATCGCTAAGACTGGTAATAATTTCGAGTTTTCGTGGTACACAAGCGCATATGCCGTTCATTTCGCGCAGTCCCGTATTCATATTCTGCCTTCAGGACCGATCTCATTCCGAGCAGAAGATGTGTAGCTACGTCGGGCTGCAGCTCACGAGGGAAAAAATCGATCGAGGTCGGAAACAAGGAATTCCCGAAAGGGGATTTCCTTCTGCCCCACCGACCTAAACTTTTCTCCCCCATCATTCCCGTCTTCCCTTCCCCGCCTTCCTTCTTATATAGTCAACGGCGTTCGTGTAGCCTTCCTGTCCCTCGTCCGCATTTCAGAAAATAGAAAAAAATAATATGAAGGAGACACGGGCTGAGCGTCGTTGGAAAAGGTGCGACGCCGTGTACCGGGGGATCGTTTCAATGATTAAGGACGACATGGCCGCCTTTTTTCCAACCCTCGTGAAAAATGAATCTCTTGTAGCTGATACTACCTAACCCCTCCCGTTAGTCGTAATGGCGGTAATCTTTGATCGGCTGCTTCGAGAACCGGGGATCCTGTTACTTTCTAATGTTGACCCACGGACACTGGCCATTACTGTAGAAAACTACCCGTATCCAACGATTTATTCACGCTCGGTAGAAAAGAAACAATCCAAACGACTCTTTTTCGAATCCTGTGATTTTTAAACGAAGTCTTTAACAGATCAAACCTTTAAGATCGTCTCAAATATAAAAATGGACATAATTATTGGATTATAAACATAAAATACGATTTTAAATAAAACTATAGTCACTTCTTTGGCATTGTAAACAAGTAAGAAATTACCTGTATCCAACGATTTATTCACGCTCGGTAGAAAAGAAACAATCCAAACGACTCTTTTTCGAATCCTGTGATTTTTAAACGAAGTCTTTAACAGATCAAACCTTTAAGATCGTCTCAAATATAAAAATGGACATAATTATTGGATTATAAACATAAAATACGATTTTAAATAAAACTGTAGTCACTTCTTTGGCATTGTAAACAAGTAAGAAATTACCTGTATCCAACGCTTTATTCACGATCTGTCGAAAAGAAACAATCCAAACGACTCTTTTTCGAATCCTGTGATTTTTAAACGAAGTCTTTAACAGATCAAACCTTTAAGATCGTCTCAAATATAAAAATGGATATAATTATTGGATTATAAACATAAAATACGATTTTAAATAAAACTGTAGTCACTTCTTTGGCATTGTAAACAAGTAAGAAATTACCTGTATCCAACGATTTATTCACGCTCGGTCCAAAAAAAACAATCCAAACAACTCTTTTTCGAATCCTGTGATTTTTAAACGAAGTCTTTAACAGATCAAACCTTTAGGATCGTCTCAAATATAAAAATGGATATAATTATTGGATTATAAACATAAAATACAATTTTAAATAAAGCTGTAGTCACTTCTTTGGCATTGTAAACAAGTAAGAAATATTTAGAAAATAACTATCGATTGCGCGTTATATTTTTGTAAAAGTCTAATTTGCCTCAAAAGTATAAAAACCTGTAATACTTTACGTCTCTCGAAGCAAGACAATTCCCAACAGGATTCGAAGAAACGCCCGCGTGTCTCGCTTAAAAACGCATTTAGAACGAAAACGAATATAACCGAACTCGCAGAGAATGAAATTTGGAAACTTTTATGTCCCCGATACATACACATTTTCGATATATCTCGTCGTAATCGAGACATCGGCCCGTTTTTTCTCCCTTTCGATACGTGTCCTGGAAAGCTTTACTTACGCGAGGAGTTCTGAAATAATATTAACATTTCCCAATCAGTATTCCCTAGACCGGGTAATTCAGAACATCGACGTTTCAAGCTCGACCGCGATACCCGGGAAAGCATATGAAAATTAATCTAATACGTCGAGTGGAAAAAATTAATTAAAGTGCTAGTCGGTATTTATTCCCAATGGCGGCCGCGGGTATCGATAACATCTGCGTCCCGGCCGAAGACCTGATTACTTTAATGGTAAAATCGATTCGAATGGTATGTTTTTCGTAAAGGTACACATTTATCTTCCTTACATGAGCCAGGCTCGACGCGGTGTAGGTGTTGCCACGAGGCCTCCGACCGTCGAAGAGGAAATGGGACAGTCGTTACGCGTCGCCGATCTTCGTAATGATACCGCAATTAACTTCAACTCTATCGACGACACGTATTACCGGATCGTTTTGCTACCAGACGAGAAAACGTTGGCCTTATTATTTTTCAGACATCCTTATTCCCGATACCGGTTACTCTGACAAGTCTCGAGCAGATCGAATAATAATGTACTTTGCCCCGCTTCTTCTCCCTTTTTTGCGTCTCGTGGCTGCCCGCGGATTACCAACGGAAAACAATCAATCATCCCCCTCCCCACCTATATCTCGCAATTTTCCGCCTTCGATCATCCCATTCGCCCATTCCTAAACCCATTCTTTACTGAAAGTAACGTTGAACAAACTCTCGCCGCGGCGTTAATTCCCTTCCCGGGCGTTGCGTGCAATTCCACGTAACGCTAAAATGGCAGCTGTAACGTAACTCGCGGTAACAATGGCGGGATAAGAAAAGTTCTCAATTATACTCTCGCTCCGGGGATTAATCGACGAAATTTTCTGACAAACGAGCCCCTATTAATGGTTCACGTGTTCCCTTATAATGAAAACTGTACGATCGTCCGTACGGTTTTTTGCGACTCTTTCGTTGCACCATTGACATAAATTCTTTCGTTAGTCTAATTTTTGTTTGCTCCCGTGGCTCTAGCATCGACGATATTTTCAAATTCCCGGCTTAACCCCGGGATTATCGGAAAATTCAATATGTATGCGCTGTGTACTTGGACACGAGCGTTAAACGGTTAATCACCTTCCTTATAATGTAAGCGCGTTGCACGGGGATAGGCGTTAATGAATATGTATTGTGTTACATCGTGGAGTCTTAAATCGTTAGACGACGAATTAATATCGTTCGCAAGGCGTATATTTCAATCTTTTAATTTCGTGAAAACAATTTCCGTGCACTGTCGTTGGACGGTGTTCCAGATAATTTCGTAATTTATACCTTTGACCCGATGTATTCCTGAATACTTTCACACCCCCGTTAGATTTCTACACAAAGTTATTCGTATCTGAATGTCATGCTTTAAAGATGAAGCCGCGGTAACCGGAACATTAGTGGCATACATATATGCATGATGTTGCAGTCAACCTGTGAAATAAAATGATAAACCTGCGGCACGGATTTATTCTCTCAATTGGCGAGCCCTGCTTAATTACACTGATTTGGGGGAAACAAAAATATACTTACATTAGTCACCGTTGCAATTAGGTTCTGGGTTTGAATCTTACGAAACAAATTCTGAAATGAAATGAAAAAAAATTTTTTTAACGTGAAATTCGAACTCGAAACGAACCTATAAGTTCAAAACGATTATGTATCGAGCGGAGAGGTAAGCGTATCGGTGCAAGGACTTTTGTCGACCTCGCCATATTCGATTTCCGGTGTACTTGAAACGCCAGAAACGCGAACGAAACGAGAACGAATTTACGCGTCGATTGTTTCGATGCTTCCGAAACGACCAGTTGTCGCGTAATAACAAATCTCATCGTTTCGGTGACGAATGTCCGCCGCTTTACGTTCCGCCGCGATGGCGTTCGTTTTCTTTCCCAAGCGATGACGAACGACGGACCCGGGTACTTTTCTAATCGGGCAGTTCGTTTCATTTCCGCGACGATTTGTCCCGCAGGAGTACGAGTAACGTTAAATTCCGCGGAGGCAATTTCGATATCGCCTACATCGGATGTGACTTTTACTGGCCCGAGAGGACGGTGCCAGGAAAGGGGTGGAAAAGGGGCGAGAGACAGCCAGAAATACGTACGTCGCGAACGGGGATGCTTAAATTAATTTTAAACTGGGTCCAAACGGCACACGACGTCTCGACGATCAAAACGCGATTAATGCATAATAATCTGGATAATTATAATTTGAAACATTTTAAATCTCAACCTTCATCCTGAGCATTTTATTTGTATTTAGCTATACTATCAGTTTAATAGTAAGAAACAATATATTTATAAATTGGTTTGAATGTCACGTGGTAAATATTTCAACGAACGAGAGAAAGATAATAATCTGAATAATTATAATTTGAAACATTATAAATCTCGACCTTCATCCTGAGCATTTTATTTTTATTTAGCTATACTATCAGTTTAATATCAAGCAACAATAGGTATATTTATAAATTGGTTTGAATATCACGTGGTAAATATTTCAACGAACGAGAGAAAGATAATAATCTGAATAATTATAACTTGAAACATATTAAATCTCGACCTTCATCCTGAGCATTTTATTTGTATTTAGCTATACTATCAGTTTAATAGTAAGAAACAATATATTTATAAATTGGTTTGAATGTCACGTGGTAAATATTTCAACGAACGAGAGAAAGATAATAATCTGAATAATTATAATTTGAAACATTATAAATCTCGACCTTCATCCTGAGCATTTTATTTTTATTTAGCTATACTATCAGTTTAATATCAAGAAACAATATATTTATAAATTGGTTTGAATGTCACGTGGTAAATATTTCAACGAACGAGAGAAAGATAATAATCTGAATAATTATAATTTGAAACATTATAAATCTCGACCTTCATCCTGAGCATTTTATTTTTATTTAGCTATACTATCAGTTTAATATCAAGCAACAATAGGTATATTTATAAATTGGTTTGAATATCACGTGGTAAATATTTCAACGAACGAGAGAAAGATAATAATCTGAATAATTATAACTTGAAACATTTTAAATCTCGACCTTCATCCTGAGCATTTTATTTTTATTTAGCTATACTACCTGCTTAATATTAAGAAAGAATAGGTATATTGTTATATTATTGTGTTATTATATCGTGTAAACGATGGAAAGATTCAATTTTTGAATATAAGAAAAATGTTAGTATTCGAAATCCAATTTGTTCGAATAGTCTTCGACTTGGAACCCACCAAAGAGGAATTAATCGTCGTGAAAAATGCTAGGGGACGCATCAAGCTCCCTCTGGTCTCCTAATTTCACCCAATTCGTCCGGGGGGGTTAAAAAGATTAAAACTACGGAAACAATTTAGATATTACTTAGGTCGAGAGTGGTTCTCCGCTATCCGACCAAGTAGCGCCAGAAAGGAGTAACGACGAACGAAGGGAAAAAAACAGCTCGCGAAAGGCTCGTGTGCGGGAATAAACGAAAGTGGAAGGGCAAGAGTGGGAGTGAAAAAAGAAAAAATGTAACGCAGGGCGAGCTAGAAAGCCGCGCAATTGGAAACGGCTGTAAAAACAGAAGGTCTTTCAGTCGAGGAAACACGACACCGGAGAAAAGAACGAATAGCGTCGTATCGTTTCCGGTGTCCGTGGGTTCCGCCATCGCTGAACGTACGACGTTTCAATGTCACGGGGTTGCTCCAAACCGGGGGTGTACGATGTAAATCTTTGCCACGGGACGAATCATAATTAAGAAGATTTACTAATCAAAATAGAACGGTAAGAATTGGTTCGAATTTTGTTAAAATGCTGCTTTAATCAAAAATGTTTCTGGCGTTTGAGAAAATTAATGATAAAATTGGAGTCTCGTGAAGATTGAGTATGTCGTTATCCAGTAAAAACGATTTTTCGATAGCAATTTGTGTTACTTCGCATACGTGTAAAAAAAAATTTATTTGCTGAAGAAAAATTTGTGTTTCTTGTGAAAAGTATAATGATACACATGCAAAATTAGCACTGGGTACCATTGTAAGAACGTAGTAACTTCTCATAAAATGTAAGTATATAACAAGGGATTAATATCGACAAAAATATGTACCTAGTCCTGTTTTAACCTCATCCTCAACGACGTAAATAAACCACTGTGAAAAATCAAGTTTTTATTTGTCTCTTCTGACGCAATTTATGCAGAAACACGCTGGGAGTTGTTATGTTTTTCTAATGGCAGATATTCTGTTTATTAAATTTACGGGTAAAAACATAAATTGTTTAACTGGTTGGCTCGAGTGGTTATTAGAGGAAGGAACGAACTCGGTCTTTGACCAAGTGTAAATAGACCGTATAGCTTGATATCCTCCGTTTGTCATCCGACAACACGCCCGGGGATATTAAAGTCGGCTAAGCAATTCGAATAATATTCGCGTCGGGTCGAGTTTTCCGGCACTCGAATGCCAAGGAAGGATATCGTCGTTCCAGGAAAAAGGATTGAAAGAATGAAACACAACCCGCTCGCTCGACGAGAGAAAAGAAATGGTGGAAACGTGAAGGCGCTGGCGGATGGAGACACATAGAAATGGAGGTGCGCGAGCGGAAGACGGAAAAATCTCGGCCCGAAGCGAACGAGATAAGAGAAATGTCCCGCTGTCCCGTTAACGCTCGGGAAATATTTTCCCACGTTGCGAAAAGACGGGAACGTGTCGATGCAGCGATTTAGCGGCTTTAATAAACGTGTGCTTCCTCTCTCGTTCCTCGTCTCGTACCCATCTGACGTTTGGTCTGTCATCGTTTCAGCACACGGAAGTACTCGCGTGTACGGTAGAGTCAACGTGTTTTAAGAATGTTTCGAAGGCAGATAGACTGACGCTGTTTCGCTTTCGGGCGAATTCATGACTGCTCTGAATGGGGGCTCGACATAAACCATGCACCCTTCCGGTAGGGCTTTAGGCGATGCCTACCAGGGGCTGTTCAACCACTCGCAAACACACTACTCGAGCATTACTCGAATGATCGAGCCCCCGGAACTTGAGAGATCGAGTGCTTCGAAAGAATCCAAAAGAAAGAAAGAAAGCTATTCGGTACGAATTTATTCAATAAACTCTGCATATTAATCCTTTATTTTAGGTACTTTTAAACAGTGTACATAAACGTATATTTCTCTTTATTTTATTATTATCACAGAAGTTAATATTTTAATATGTGTACTTCATTTTTCAAAATTAACCACTACTAATTTAACTAAAACGATTCGCGTTGAACGTAACTGAATTTCTTTTAAACATCTTCCAAAATGTTTTGAAACATTTGGGATTAAAATGCATTTGAGACAAGTCTACGATAAATATGCATTTGTAAACGTTCGGTACATTTCTGAGCAACTACTGTATTAAATAGTAAGAAATTGAGTTTTCCCAAGGATTCGAGAAATATTGAATAACAACTAACTATCGTAACTACGTTAACGCGACCAGGACAAGCACAGTGTTGAGAATAAAAATTTCAGCAGAGGTTTCAACTATTTATCTCGATTCACAATTTCACCCATAACCAAATTACGAAGTTTCTTAACTCTTTGCCGAAGTTTACCGCAACTCTGATATTGCGTACTTTAACTCGTTATAATCCACTTATTAGTACAGATCGGGGGATAGATTCTCCTGTTGTTGTTTTGTTGGTTACGTGTACACATATTTGTACGTACGTGTTTGATCCTCATTAAATTGTATGTATTTATCGTACGGATTATAAGTGATATTTTATCCAGTATTGCAAACAATCCGCCTTGTATTATAGGTATAATTTCGATAATAATTTTTACTTATTATTAGTATATTCCCCTGTTCATAATAAATTTTTCCTGCAGCAGTACCATATGTTTGTATGTGAAATAATGGTAAAAGTGAAGATTAGCCCCTAGACAAATTGATCGACAAATGAAATTAATCTAATTTTTGAGAAATTCGAGCAAAATGAATGTCCAAGCAACGACGTGTTTCTGTTTGAAAAAAATCGACTAACATCGTGGTTATTTTTTTACAGATTCGAGTTCTGCCACAGTACCAGTATTCATCTCCCCGGTTGGCAATCAGACAGCCGCGATTAGCCGCGATGTCGTTTTTTCGTGCAGCGTTCGCAACATAGGAAAATACAAGGTAACAAAGTAGGAAATTGGCGATACGAAACGTAATTAAATAAGACGATGAGATTTCCATATATTTGCCACAGTGTCGCTACATGTAGAAATGAGACTTGAATAATTCACGACTATCCGCATTTGGGTACCGTGAAACTTTATTTAATAATTTAGATTTCGAGGCACTGGGAAAGTGTATTTAATAATTCAGCCTCGGCTAATTCGGTCTTCTTTATTCTTATTTAAACGAAAAGTGTGAAATTTCGATAAAATTGAATAGAGTACATGTCTTATAATTTATGAAAATATTACTCCAAAAATGGTAACTTTCTTGGGTATAATTTAACTGTTTATTGCTAATATAATACACGTAACAGAATATTTATTCATCATCGTATGGATCGATAGAAATAAATATGGAAATGGGTATTTATTATTAGTAAATATCTATGTGCGTGAAAAGTATCGATTTATTTTCTTAGTTTTTTTATTTGTTGAGAATACGAACGAGTCCCAATAGTTAAACACGATGAAGGGAACGAGATGGTTTAGGGTGCATTATCTGCACGAGGGGTTGGACCCTTAGCACTAATTGACGGCATCATGAAAAGTGGTGGCTATAAGAATAAAGTAAAGGAAAATATTCTGTTACATACAAAGAAAACTATGCCGCCTAATTGGCTTTTCCAACGTGACAATAATCCGAAACACACCGTAAAAATAGTAAAACATAGTCTATTCGTGGTCAGCTCCATCAACTGACCTAAACCTTATCAAATACATATATCGAGCGAATCTCTACTATTTGAAATAAAAAAAAACATATAGAAGGAAAACAGAACTTTTACAAGTGCTTAAAATCAAAGTGAATAAAATAATTTTTAATAAATTCTCTGGAAAAATCTGTATTTAAGAATTATGGCAGGGGCACGCTGCGATCGAAAACTTTTTCACTGTGTTTTTATTCGATTCGTGCCACGGGAAAGGTAATTGAGTATTCGTCTCCTAAAATGGATTTTCATCCGCCGCGATTTCGAAAGCAAACTTTTAACGCAAAGGAGTCCAACAATATTGGGCGATCAGTAATCTCGCGCGGCATTTCGATCGACGCGAACAAACAAGGGGAACGATTAAAAAACGCCACTCAAGTATTTGATGGTGACAGATACGCGACGAAATTGAATCACCAGGAACCGAAAAATTCATGCTTTTCCTGCTCTTTGTCCCTCTCCACCTCGCATTCCCTAACATCAACGATCACTTAATCTTCGTACGACAATCACGAGGCCACATAGCAGCGGAAAAATCAGATTGCGCAAATCGAAAGACGATCAAATTCCTTCGAAACAAAAATTTTCATTAGGAATTCATTCCAGAGAAATTATTGCAATATTTACTCTTCCAAATGATTGGAAACATTTGTAATTAACGTGGAACTAGTCAATGAATAAAATAAGCTCGACTGATTTAAACGTTCGGAATAAATTTAAAAAACTTTCAAGTTTCAATACGATGTTTCTAACGCCTGAGCTTTCAAGAAAATAAAACGACTTTTTTATTACGGCTAGAATAGAGGAGCTCTTTAATCTTCATACAACGGGTACGTGGTCGCGCAATCGCGCGAAAGTCAAACGGATCGCGCTCGATTCGACTTAAATCGCTCGCACGCCACGCGAAAAGAAAAACAGGAAAGAAAACGGAAGGAAGAGTAATTTCGTCCGCATTCCGGTCCTGCGTTTGTGTACGTGTTTGCGGAAAATTCTTCCCCATTTCAGCTGCTTCTCCGTCCTAATCCGACCGGGAGCAGCCTTCCCCTCAACGATGGCTATATTTGGTAATAAGTTTTTCGATCGGAATCTATACAAGGTGTATCCTAACGCGTGGCCACAATACGATATTCTTATTGCAATACACTCTTGAGACGTCAAAGATAACAACTGAATTTTCTTTGACCGTTGTTTAAAACCTTCACGGGGCTCAAATGGCCCAGGATAACATTGTTAATAACATTTTTTACCTTTTCCCCAACGATTTAGACATATTAGTTGAAAAATGTGCAGAGCCATTATATTAAACTCAACAGCGAGATAAATCTTGATCGTCCCAGTGACTAAAGTGATGATTAAACTATATTTATTGTAATATTGCACAATAGAAGGAGGATTAAAAATTAATTAAATCGATTTGCTCTTCGTAGAGGCTGAAATTGATATTCTTGGTCTTGAGAGTACCGGTATTGTGACGTTCCGTTTTACATCCGGATCCTGCCTACCAGTTGAAAGTCCTCTCCCGTATGTAGAGCCTTTAGATCAAACTCAGCAGCCGGGAAAATTATAGTAACAGCCCTCCGGGTGTCTAAAGTGCAACTAAACTCGAATCGAGTAGAGTATATGTTTATGGGAACTTGTTTTTTATTTTCATCGTGTCCCCAATCCACCGACAAAGTGAGTCCTACTAGGATACACCCTGTATATTTCAAGGATGAAGGATGAACGAGAAGAGTAGGAGGTTCGAACAGCACAGTGAAGAGTAAGGGGACGAAGGAGAAAAAGAAAGGGGTGAGAGGGTGGGAGAGATTGTGGCGAAAGTAGGAGACGAAGGAGACACATTTTCTCTAGCGACAGGTCCTACCGTAAAGTATCCACCGAGATGAAATATTCGGTCTATAGAAAGCCACTCAAGGCAGCTTGGCAGGCAGGGATGGATTAAGATAAGCTCGGCCTCCGTCGAGTCCAAATAGTTTCCAGGGATCTTTTCTGGGAGAAAATACTAGCCAAACTCACGAACGATGTTTTACTTTAATTTCGTTTTTCAGCTTCGGTGCCGTGGGAATAACTAGATTGCAATTTACTCGGGATAAAGGAGTAGCTTATTTCTCATCGCATTCTGAACTTTCTGCCTTTCGACTTTTCTCTTTTTTTCCTCCCCCTTCGCGACCGAGCCTCCGCGTTTCTTGTTCGTCTCCGCCCATACGGGGAAGAAAAGTGACAACGAACGAGCAAACGAGCCGGTTCCACTTTACGATCCATTCGATTGTTGTTTTCGTTGTGCTCGTGTTCGATTCGCCAAGCAATAATTCATGACAGTTGGAAGCGTTCTTTCTTATATCGTACGATTAATTATAGGAGTTTTCTTATTTATTTCCTTTGATTCTACGGGCAAAGTTTCTTTTACCCTCTGCTAAACGAACGAAGTTTTGTATCGAATGTACGGGATGTTTGGAGGCGTACGATGGAACTGGGTGGAAACGAATCGAAAATGTGAAATAAGATTTTGTCGTACGAGGCCTCGTTTCGAAAAGTTCGTCTTGAAATACCATTCCGGGGAAATCAATTTCCAAGTTTCTATTAAAGCATTGTTTGATTGACAAAGAAAATCCATAAAGAAAAACAAAGGTCGGTCTTTTCTCCGGTTGCAGGCCTTACGGAAGGCTGATCAAAATGTCTGACCCAATACGATCACCAATTTCTTCCACTGATCTTTCTCTTCCCACCAAACCGTTGACAATATTTAGGAACACGAGCAAAGGTAAAAATAATAACTAACGAAGAGATGTATGTTTCTTCGCAGAATATAATATCTATATGTTTTAAACGACTCATAAGTTTACTTATTAATGATTACAAAAAGCATGCGAGTCAATTAGCGTTTATCAATATTTATCAATCGATTGAAACGCTAAACCTTTTATATCTCGAAATAAAGATAGATCTATTCATAATGAATAGATTATTGATTTTATTAAAAACGAAGCCTCGTACGAATCATCTCCTGCCTGACTTCCTGCTTATCGGAATAATTAGTTGGTCTCAATTGAAACTAGAAAAATTAAACGAATTGTATCATATTTAAGATACGAGCATTACATTATACATTAGAACAAATTGACTATAAGAAAGAAAGTTGAAAAATATATATTGTTTAATACAATCTAGTTTTCTAAACAATTTCTTACAGTTTATACAGACTTCATCTGTGAATTATATATGCAGTACAATATCGAATGGAGCTTATTCCAATAGTTCGTTCAATTAATTACCGAATAAATTGACGTAAGCGTGACGCGTTAATATCCTATCAAGAATAACAGGTTGAATTCAATTATTGCCAATTATTACTACTCAATAGTGCAGCGCGTGCTTGATTTGCTCGACCTAGTTTCACTCGCACATTCGAATAAATACGTAAATTAAGTAGAAATAAGTTACTCGGTATTTTAGATTTTGGATTATCGGTATATCATTCGATGCATGTATAACTAAATTTTAGTTACGAGGTTATTGAAAATCGATTGATATTCAAGTCAATCTGTACAAAAATTCTATTCTCTCTAAATATTTAAGAATAGTTGAAAAGTATATTATTACAAAAGTATATAAACACGGAAAATAAGAAATAAAAGAAAGGATCGAAATAAATATTATTCAATTCGATAATAGCTAGTCAAATAACACCACCTTCTATTTTTAAAAATCTAGAGGCCCCCCCTTCTTCCTTGCAACAGTTCTACAGCATAATTTGTTACAAACGGGAAGATTAGCTGTTAAAAGAAAAAAGTCGATAGCTAGATTTCTGAAAAGAGAACTCGCAACACTTTATCCGGACCACACGGTATATTTTAGATGCAGTACAGAACAATTTCTGTTAGCTCAAGGCGGCCCAGATAAACCGAAAGGTCAGACATCCATGATCTACAGAGTTCGTTATTAACTTTGACCAGAAGCTACACTTTTGCACTGCTCGGAGACATGGTTGGCTGTCGGAGCATATTAGGCCATTCCTATTCCTTGCCTCTTCATCAAAGAGCAAGGTTGGTTACGTATGTATGACGGCGTCTGCTTGAAGTACCCTTTACAAGTGACATATAATGTTCTCTTTTCCATGTTAAGTGAATCCAGATAGCTCCAATTCGATCATACCCTTTTGATCCATCCGACTACCGACCATTGCACGAGTCTGACTTTTCACCCTCCTTTCATTTCTCCACTTTGGGCACGAAACTTTAAAGCTACCAATTTCCCACGAACGTTGATTCACGGGGCACGTGTGTATTTAAGTGTTTGATCAGATTTCAAATATCTCCACGAGTATTTATTTAAACGAGAATCTCGTCGTGTCGTTTTCGAAGGGATGCTTTGAGGAATCGTTAGGGCTATCTGAGCAACTACATGGAAATTCCTGTCGCGGTAACGAGTTGGTCGTTGGACACAGCAAGGCCAGAGAAATGACAATGGATTTTCCAGGTTGGCTGGCTACGTGCTTCGGACCAGACGATTCTCTCGATCCACATGAGGACGGTAACGCATAATGCACGTATCTCGGTCTCGTACGAGACCGACGGAAGTTCCGGGTCCGGTGCGGTATCCGGTAACGCCTTGGGGGTGACAGGAAGCAGCCAAGCCACGGAGGAAGTCGTCAACGGCACGTGGCGGCTCCACATTCGTAATTTAAAGGAGTCGGATAGGGATTGTTATATGTGCCAAATTAACACCAGCCCGATGATATCCGAAATCGGATGTCTGGACATACTCGGTAAGGACACTTCTTATCCACCATAATTTTATATCGTTCGAACGAACACGAATATCGGAGAAAAAAATTACTTTTGTCTCAAGATATCCCGGTTGGAAATATCAGGGAAGATCGGTAGTGATTTTTTTCTTACTTAATAACGTCTTTCAGCGTGACTAATAATTTTTTGTAAACACAATTGTGAAAGAACATTCACACTCAGGTAAAGAGATTATGTTTTGACCACGTTGTCGAGGCTAGGGATGCAACAAGTATCACAATAAAAATCGCGCAGGTATTTAGCTGGTCTAAATTAAGATATAATGGCGATTTAGAAAAATGTCTATAGAAATGTCAAGTTCAAAAATATAGTACAGGTTAGTATTACTAAAAGGACAATAAATATTTTAGTTCAGAATGTTTGATGTAAGTTTGAAGAAGATACTTGAAAATTTTCCATCCAGCGACAATCTCTAGTGCAAATTTCGAGAAATCGCAAGAAATACAAACTGCACGATACGGTCTACAAATCATCGTGGAATATTGCAAATGGTATCAAAGGTTTTCAGTTTCAAAAATTTATTCTCGCTTGTTTGAAATTTATATTTCACGTTCGATAAAATTATTTGAAAAACGCAGCGCGGCGCGGAACGTTCCGTGAATTATTCGTGATTTACCAAACGACATCGGAGATATCTATTTTAAAAATTTCTATTCGCGTTCTAAATTTACATTTTACACATCGAGAAATCCCGGGGACACATACGCCGCCCGGCACCGGGGCATAAAGCTTTATGATTTAGCGAACGACACCCGGCATTATCAATTTGACAAATTCGTATTCAGTTTTTAGTTTACCAACGGTACAGGCCGTTCCTCGATTTTTCACGTTGGTAATTGCGCGCAATACGATCGGACAGATTTTAAATCGTACAAATTATACATAGATTGCGCCCCGATGAAATATAACTGCAATTAGCGGTCGCTGTAATAAATGTTACCCTACGGAGTGACAGCGGGTTAATATGGTAATCGGGCATTTCATCTTTCTATTCGAGCGCGAGCGTAGTTCCAATTGCGACGACATTAAATTGTCCCCGTCGAAGCTCGGAGAAATTCTCGATGACCGGTTACTTGTTCGTTAAATTCTTCCGTGGTTGAATCTTCGAAAGTACTTAAACAACGAATAGCCTGTTTTACCCTATTGCCAATCGTTACTTCCAGAGCTCTTCAAACTTTCTTACGCGTCAAACTTTTTCTATTTGAAAACGTACTTGAAGCAGATCTCTCGCGACAGTCCAACAAATATTATTATTACTAAAAAGTAAAAATATTACAGTAATAAGTAAACGAATGATACACGAGTCTCGGTGGAAGGAAAAGAAAATTTTGTTATTTACTAATAGTTATTCAAAAATTTCAAACTCACATTTTATCGCGTAACATTATCAAAACTTTATTTAACAATAAACATTCCGACATTTTATGTATACCTATTCCTATCATGACCGGTTAAATGATCAGTAGGAACTGCTGAAACTTCTTTGGGTATGTAGCGTCGAAGTAAATTTCAAAATAAACATAGAAGATAGAAAAAATTATAGTAGGTGATGTGATCATTAGTTAGAGAATGAAATGCCCTTTAAAACGAGCGTTTGAACAAGTCGATAGCGTGATTAGTTCCGGAGATATAAGGCTTCGAAGCGTTTGTTTACCTTTCATTCTTTACGTCGCGAGGCCATTGACCTCACGCGATCATAGTAAATAGTAAACGTGACGTCAGCCAGTGACAGAGATAGTCGAATTAAAAAAATTACGATATCTCGAAAACGGAAAGTCCGATCGACAAAATCCATAAACCATTTTAAAGGGGAGGCCTTACCGCTTCTAACAGTGGCTCAATTATGGATAAAGCACTAGTAGTTTCAGAATTGTACGTGTGTAAAGTTTAACTATTTCTAATACGCGTTGTTAGACTATTGTAAGACAATGGAAACTGAAAATTCTGTTCGAGTGAATAATTTTGGCAATCTATAATACGATAGTTACATTGTTCGTACACTACACGCGGTGTAACAAATTTTTATACTCGAAACATTTCATTGAGGGGCACCATAATCATTAAGGGTAATTATATGTAGAGATATGCACAGATATTCAGGTTAATGTTTCAGAGCAGCACCGCAGGTTAATGTTTCAAAGCAGCGCCCACAAAACCGAGATAGTTATGGTAACAATATACTTGTGTACGTTATAAATTATCTGTAGTCGTATAAATAATTGTAGAACATTAATAGAACTATAAACTCACTTAAGCGTAACTTCTCTGCAATATATATTATAATAAATATAGTTTGTTTGATATAAAATCAGAGAATCAAGAATATACACGAGACGAAGGTGTTTAAGATTTACGTAAGAAGGAAGAAAAATGTAAGACGGGCTGAGTTATAATACCAAACAGAATTTACCCCAGAGAAACAGAATATTTATGAAATATTATGAAAGCCATGTATCGTTGTAACGTATGAGGTATTTACTTCATGGTACAAACACGGAGGCAGCCAAATAGATAATAAGCAAACGGGAAGTGTGTATACATGGTGTAACGTCGACGTGGTACAAATTATTCCATGTACTTGCGTCTGAATATTACGGTTGTTGTTGCCCTGAATTTCAATGTTTATTACCTTTACACGTTCGAACCAAAGGAACAGTTCTATTCATTTGCCAGTTTTACATTTCAAAATAAAATTAGGATCTTAATTATATACTAAAATATTTATTACTGCTGTTAGAAATTCGAATTTATCTTTTGAAAAATTGAATAACAGCAGATATCAGGGAATAAAAAACTCCTAATATATAAAGCAAAGTAAAAGTCAACGTATATCCATACACGATAAAAGGGTATACGGTTCAAATTTCGAAGCTCGATTTCATCTCTTCGGAGGGAATTCGAGCAGCAAACTAAAAAAAAAAAAAAAACAGTATTACTTATCAAAATACTCTGTACGTGCACGTTCCCGGAGCTTCATCATTTTTCGAATTTCCGTGTTTGAAATCTTCCCTCGTAAGTAGACTACACCGAACTAGATGCATACGGAACGCGAATAAATTGCAGCGTTTACCACCGTGCTCCCAACCAATTTACCGAAGCTTTTTCTACCGCACATTTCATCGTATAATGCTATTTCTGTGCTTCTCACGGACTTTCGAGTTCCGGGATATCGTTCGTAGCTTCGAAAATCTCTGAAATGTACACGCGGGTACTCGTATACCCCCAATTACCGAATTTCAAACCATTGATAACTTTTTACAATGCAAGCTTCGAAATTCCCATCGCGTTGAACGTACGTTGGAACAACTAAAATTTGAATAACAGACATCGTTGCAACAAACGGAAATATAAATTTTAAGCCGGACTCGGTCTCGTTTGTAATTTGAAAAAACTATAATTTTAATAGACAAACAATCGATATTTTGAAAACTCGTCCGCGTGCGTTGTACGTTCTCGAAACCTCGGATAAACTGGCAAAACTTGACATGTCGCTTAAAAATACATGTAATAATCGCGAGAGCCGAGATCCAGATCCAGATCCAGCGATTCCTGCCTTTCGACGTGGAAACACGCACGCTCGTTATACGTATAACATTTTACGAGAAAGTAACCGGGACCCCGTAGCCATATTTTTCTATCATCCGAGCTTGAGGAAACCGTGATATTTCCGCGCCGAGAAACGATCCTCGAGGACGCTGTACAAATATTGCTTTTTTCCATATTGCGAGAGGCTCATCAAACTGCTACCGGATCAACAATCGAAAGAGCTGAGTGGACTCTTAACTGAAATAATCTCTCGGGAGGGGACGGTAGCGATTTCCTGACGGGGAATTTAATAACGCAATCAGCAGGATTCGTTTTTCCGCGCATTACGGCCCGTCATAGGCTCATGCTCTGCCGCATTGTTCTCCGCTCTAAGGAAAACTCCGCTCTCCCTCTCTCTTAGTCGCGAGAGAAATATTTCTCTGCGGTGGTTCGCGAGACACGACTTCCATGCCTGAAAACAAAGCAAGACCAGAGTCATTGGGCCTCTGCCAACAAATCCATCCATCTATTTGTCTATCTGTGTTCGCAATTCTGGTTTGGCCGTCTTGTGACGCATACGGCATAATACACGGTGTCTCCGAACGGACGTACTTACGGCTGAGTGTTCTCGATCGTTAGATTTTCGAAACGTACAATCTACAGAATCGCGTGCAAACTATTTTTGCATAACAAACCCGTTTCGTATAATTTGATCGTGGGATACTTCGAGGTGCCACTAAACGCGTACAGAGTGGCGGAACCGTGGGAATTGAAACAACCACAAACATGAACCTTCGTTGGATTCTGTTTATACAGTACACGAACTATGTAAGATTGGTGTTACTGAAGATCAAATATTCAAATTTATTCCATTTGGCTGGGAGTCGCCGGTTCAATTTAGCCACTAGATGCCAGTTATTTATCGTTATCGAGTTTTGACCATGATTCTTCTTACAGGGAAAACATTTTTTCAAGGTTTGGACAGTTTTCCTTGTACTTATGAAAAGATATTTAAGAAAATTGAATGTAATTGAATGAAACAACCCCATAAAGGTTCTTGTGAAGCCAGTGACGAGTAAACAAATTATCGTACGTAAACGTTGGGTCCTCCGTTCGGTGACATTTTTTGTCGATCACTGTACCCTTGTAGGAAAATTAAGATTTCCATTCAAGAAGCAGTGTCCACAGCGAAGACTTATTCGCGAAAATGACATCACTCTGTTCATGGTCAATATTATTCTGAACCCATGCCATTCATTCGTCGACGCGTCCTTCTGATAACAGAGGTTTGAGTAAAGCACTCGGCCAGGAAACATTATTCTCTTTTAAACGCCGTTTTACGGTAATTACACTGACATGGGCGTTCTTTTCAGCCAGTAGAGCCTGTCCGTTACGCAGATTAACACGTTGAGTGTTTCGTAAATACTTGGAATTGTGAACACGATTCAAACGTCCAGAGAGGCGGTGATATTCCCCTGGCGATAAACAACCTACTATTTTTATATTTAATCGTATTATATTTTGTCTTAATTATTATAAATAGTTGTATGTTGTCCAGAATAAAATTACGGGTGTTTAGAGCTTTAAGAAAACTGGGTTATTCGTGCCTGGAATAGAGCGATCGAAAAATTGGTGAATTTGTTTTCGAATACCGTGCGCGTTTCTAAATCAAATATTTCGTTTGGCAAACATAGCTGCAATACTGTTTGCAGTTAATTATCGTCGGTAAAATGGTCAATACAATTGGCTAAACTTCTGTCCGCGGTTACGAGACAGATTCTGCCACGAGCATTAAAGTATAATAGAGTATCATTGTCAGGATCGGACGTTGAATAATTAAATACGATGAATTGTTAAATAGACATGTTAGATATAATCTCGACTACATGCAAAGAAGTTTTATTACTTGCAGTTCCAAGTTAAAGTGCCATTTCTTCCTTTAATAAATACGAAGTGTTCCCAAAACGATAAATTGATTAAATTATTTATATGCTTCCAAGACAGAACGAAATAATAAAAGGTTAGGTCTCAACAAGCTAAATAGAACAAACGTTTAACATTTCATTTCGAGTCCTTGCTTAAAAATAAAATTGTATTAATACGAATCTACGAAAAGAGAATAATATAAAAATAATTATCGTAATTATGATTGAAAAATTACAATATGTAAAGCGAGAATTACGATATCTCGCGTTATTTAATTTTATCTTTATACGTTTAGTATTTGATTGAATTATTATTCGATCGATTTAATTGATTTACGATTTCTTTATAAAAATGTGTTTTTTTTTTATTTTTTTTTCGCGATACTCCGATACTTGTAACGGAACAATCGCGAACGATTGGTAACCAAATTTACGTCAGGACTAGATACATCTTTTATTCTTACACGCAAGCATGAATCATTTATCAATTTCTGTCCACCTTTTTCTGAATCCCGTACACCATTTGCATTTATATGGAACGTTACATTCAATACTTTTTGCGGAACGTAATCTATTATAACGAGCGTACATCTTTCTCTTTTTACCCCACCCCCTCATCGTTCCTCTTTTCTTCCCACCAAGGGACTTATTATCGAGGGGCGTTCTTGGGAAGGATAATTATTATGTTCCCGACGTTCTTGAACATTAGCAATTTCTTGCTCTGTCCCTATCTCCCAGACCCTAAATCGCGTTTAATTATACCGACTAAACATTAAAGACCACCAAATTACGATGCCCCCTGACAGGGTATATTTTAAGGAAGTCAAAGGGCCTAAACGAGCCTTTTCGAAGCGATCTTTGACAATTTTCTCTTTGGCAAATTTTATTCGCGACTAAGAAATATCAATTTTAGATTCATTTATACACTAACTGAATTTTGTTACGTACACAAAAAAAAAGTACAGTTTTTTACTATTCTTTAATTTGCTATATTCGATCCGTCGACACAAGATACCTCGAAAGGAATATCTCTGATATTTTTCGCAAATAACGTGTGTTTTGATACCCGAGGAAGTAAAAAAAAGCTCAGAATATATCTCTATAAACTTTATAGCTACTAAGCCTTCAAACCTCCATATCTGTGGCCATTTTACGAACGTCGCTTTTATATTTTACCGCCATATTTCCAAGACTCTAAAGTTTAAGAAAATGCAATAATCTAACAATCGATTTTCTAAATCCCGTAGACCAGAATATTCTTTAATATTTGAATTACGAGCTGTTGCGTAATTTCTCTTATTATTTCAATCAATTATTTTCATTTTCCTTGTTCAGTGTCAGGAGTTAGGTACCTAAATTCGGCGAAATTGAAAAATTTTTAATCATTTTGGAAAAATTATTTTTAACTGCGGGGGTCAATTGCAATCATTTTTGGTCAATACATATATCCCCGTAATCCTACTCAGATTCGAGAAAAAAATTCATTACTGAAGATATAATGTCTGGCCAGAAATATTACCCTGAAATTTCGTGCGTATGTTTAAAATATCATAACTCCAGAACGGGTTGGAGGATTTTAAAGTTTCAAAATGCAAACAACGCGTATTTTAGTGTAGAATATGTACAAATTCCAAGAATGTTGGAAAAGTCGTTTTTTAACCACGTAAAAGTGGTCCAATTTTCAGACGACCATAACTACTATAATAGTGAATATATTTCAATGAAATTTATTTCTGAAGTAGAGCTCATAGATAACTATAAAAAAGTGTTATACAACATTTCCATACAGTGTCAAACAAATTTATTAAGAATGAAAAACGAATTTTTAAGAAAAATCGACAAGGGGGATGTCTCTTAACCACGTAAAATGAGAAAACCACGTAAAAGTGGTCCAATTTTCAAACGACCATAACTACTATAATAGTGAATATATTTCAATGAAATTTATTTCTGAAGTAGAGCTCATAGATAACTATAAAAAAGTATTATACAACATTTCCATACAGTGTCAAACAAATTTATTAAGAATGAAAAACGAATTTTTAAGAAAAATCGACAAGGGGAATGTGCTTTTATTTCTAAGAGTTGAAATAATGGCGGACGCGACAGTGCTCGCGTATATGGTGTGAATTAATAGGTCGCCAATAAAAGAATTAAACGTGTCCGGTTAGCCAATATCGAACGTAAGTAAGCAAGGATTTAGAGCAGCAGTCATCCATTTGATATCGTTAATTCTTAGCGATGCAACGACAAGTTCAATTTATTTCAGCTCGAAATTAAATTATTTGGATTTCACAAAGAAACGCGTGCGGGTGACAGTTTTATAATTGCGCCGCGTGAATTATTTTCCTGCGATTTCGTTCAAGTATATACGAACGTACGCGAGAAAAAATATTTGTTCGTTCTAATCTGTCCAACGGGGGCAAATTATTAACGCAGTCTTCGAGCGCGATTCCTTAATTAGAAATTTTCATTTTTCGTATATTTCTAAATTATTTTATTAGAAATATAATTAGAAAACTAGAATAAAATATTTCATTTTAATCTTCGGATTACCGTACCAGAAATATTTTGCTCGTCGAAATTACGCTTCTCCTTTAATATTCTATTTTCTCTATTAATCTTAACCAGCTCTACTTATTATATTTATATCGACTGCGTGAAGGGAGTGAATGAATTCTAAGAATGCACCCGGAGATCAGGGTGCTTGGTAGCACGTGACACGAGCGTGTCGAAAGTTTAAAACTGCAGTATAGTTGGAAAATCGACAGAGTTTTCATGATAAGTTCGCGAAAGTTTGGGAGACACAAAGTTTGCAAGGGAATTGTCGGAATCGAAATCTATTTTAAGCGAGCTAAATATATTGTTATTTTAAAAAGAGTACCCTACGCAATTAAATAAAACTTATTAATATTCTTCTGATTAAATAAATGAATTTGTCTAAACACTCCTTACGTAGCTGACCTTTTAATAATACATATTTCATATTTTAACTTTTACCCTGCCTTTTAACCTTTTATAGTTTTGATTTCCTAGATGTTTGAGCAAATAGGTTTCGTACTAATTGCTACTGTTGCCTTAAAAGCGCCGATTATCTCTTCGCGACGGTCCCTTGCGAGTTATTATTTAAGCAGCATGTAACCGTATCCCATTCTGGTCTCCGTTTCATACTCTCGACCCCGAGTGGTGGTTCGTGGAACAGAATCAGTTCCATGTCTATCCAGACAGTCCCAAGCGAGCGACGGAAATATGGGCATTATTGCACTACAGTCGTCCAACATAGGATACAGAGATATTTCACCATTGACGATAGAATGGAAATTTGACAATTAACCCAGCGTTTTACAAAATGGGAAATGCAACTTCCAAAGAGAAAGACGTTCAACCTGAAATATTCAGTTGCAAATCATTCCAACTCTCGTATTTAAGAGATCTCACTGTCACGAGATAGCGAAGCTATATCTAAAAGGTAATTAGCGTACTTACCTTATTGACCAATTACCCGAGAAAGCTCCAGGAACGTACAAAGGCCTCGAAAGTTTTCGCTGGAAGCTTCGCTGGGAAAATTTCAAGAACAGTTTCAACGAGTATCCGTTACACATGCTCCTTATTTCGTAAGATCCTGTCAGAAGTAGTTTACACCCCTTCTCGCGCGGTATGAAAAACAGCCTCGTAGATCGTGTTCTCCCTCAAAGAGCCTAAGGTATCTTTTGATCAGCCCGGTGAAACGAGTGACGATGAAGAAACGAGGCGCCGAGCAGAGGTAAAACTAATTCTGACAGTAATTATCGAGACCCGAGCGTCGATCTCATTCGCTTAATATGCATTTTTATTTGGAGATATTATTTTCACAATTGTTTTGTCTATTATAATTAATATTCTAAGGTTTCCATTTCGTTTGATTTTTATATTTTATATACCGACTATATAAGATTTTAGTCGTTAGATGTTTTTCTTCCGCTTTTTAGGTGCAACTGCCCCAGTTTTTGTCGGGTCGACGGAGGGCCAAGTTACGATTGAGTCGAACTGGGTTGTAAAACCGGCCGTATTCTCTGAATTTCGTTCTAAGGTTCCAGAGTAGAATAACCCCCGTTAGGAAAGTTGTCTCGTATAACTATAAGTACGATTTGTGCGAACGAACGTATTTTGTTAGATGGTAATTTTGATCGTGAATGACCGTTATCCTTTTATCATTGTTTGTCCGACAGTTTCACCGGATATCGTTTCCGGGGGTGATACCAGCGCCGACTTGGCAGTCTCGGAATGCGACAACGCGACTCTGAGCTGCAGTGCGACGGGAAGACCAACCCCAAGAGTGTCCTGGCGAAGGGAAGACGGAGAACCCATTCTTATAAGGGCCTCTTCTGCCGGTACATAATGACACTATAAAACTCGTGGATATCTCCGCGGACAGACCTCTTTCACTCGCTGCTTCGTAAAAAAGGCGGAGAGACGACGGCGGTGGTTTAATTTCGTTTGCTACTCGTTACTGCCTTTGTTCGTGTCCCCGTCACCACCCCCTCAGTTTTTCTCCTTCACTTACGCTACCGTGTTACGCGAACGGAGCTTTATTACAATACTTATAACCAGTAATCGCTGCTTTGATGCTTTATGTCGCTGGACGTCGATAGCGGAATGTGATATGACCAGCATCTGTGATTTCTTCTACGTTTTTCATATCGCGCGCGCACCAAACGCTCGATTATCGTTTTCCTTTTTGCACGGTAGTTGCGTAACAAAGAACGCTGTACCAACAAAGAAACGTATCGTTTATGGTAATACAGAAATTCTCTTCTCTGACTTTCGATATCCACGAAGAAGAAGGAAAAGAATTTCTCCTCGTTGATTTCCGTATGCTTTTTTTATGTAACTTAACCGTGAATTTTATTCTTTTGTAACGGTGATTTGGCGCCTGATTTCAAGTCGAATCGATTCACGATTTTTACAAAAATCATTTTACGTAGATAATTTTTTATTTTGACTACGCTCTGCAATCTACTAATTAATTTACTGTGTTTCGCCTTTTATAAAGTAACAAAATATTTTACAAATCGTGGAAAAGGATACTTGTAATACTATTCTATCAAATAAATGTGACAAGAGTTTTTGCTCTTTTCGAACCGATTGGATGGACTCGGAGTACAAACAATTTAAATCCACTGATTTTAGAGAGCAATCCGAATGATATTATTTAACATCAACGAGATTTCTACCTCTGTTTTTCGACACTTTCAAAAATTACGCGTAAATTTAAACTCCACGAAAGAATTGTGTCAAAATGTTGCGCATAAAAGCACGACCGAATTAGACATTAGACATTTTCAGTAGCTTTTCGAAATTATCGCATAAAAGCGAAACTGTCCAATATTACTTCGCGAGAACACCTTTCGTTAAACATTCTCCATTCTGTTACGCGATTTATTCGCGTTATTATAAATTTATTCGTTTCATTGTTTCATATTTTTTAATCTATCTATTTAGACATTTAAATTTCCTTGCAATATTCGTAAAGTCGAAACGCTAAATAACAATTTAAAGTGTCCAAAGGTCAAACCAATAAAAAACATCGGTTGAAAATATTTTCAAACGACTTGAATTTTGCAATTGCGTCAAAGCAAAAAATTCGTGCAAAAAAAAAAACGAGGATCGATTCATTTTTTTTTCTGGATCATGCACCGGAATCGAAACCGCGTGAAAACGAGAATTGAGTGTACTTAAAATCGTACGTTTCCAGTAGTTCTTTACGCTCTTAATATCGAAACTGTGTACCAACGTTTGCTGTCGCGCTGAATATTACCTACTATTTTAGTTGTTCCGCTTTGCCACGTGTTATTTTACGAAATTCTATATTCGAACATATAGCTTTATAAACTTGTAACAATAATATTTTCAGCATCAAAGTGTGAAATATTTTCAGGTCAGCCCTCGTAATATTACGTTATTTATCTGCACGTATTTAATAATACCTGTCCGCCGTACCGTGTATCGCAATATACACTTTAATAGTAAATTTACAGCATTCGACGAGCGTTCGCTGTTGAAGAATCTATACGTTCCATTCGCTCGAAATTGTTACACCCTTAAGGTAGGTAATTGCTTTTTCCATTAGACAGCGATAAACCTTTTGTACGTAGCTGATTATTAGTAGTACTAATTTATTTTCTTAAGGTAAATTTTATTAATTTCGTATTCATAGATATGTGTGTTTAATTTAACTTGTTCACTTTAGGACACGTGCTTATGACAATATAGATGTTATCTTTAATATAAAAAATGTAAAAGAAATAGGTACACCATAAATGCTAAAATATATTTACGAAAATGTTCCTATGATTATTTTTTAATCTTCGTTTACAATATATTCAACGAAGTAAAATAACTGGTCTAATCTTTTTTAAGAAAGCACCAGTTCTATAAAAATTGCAAAATAAACGACGAAAAATTGTAATTTCATTCGCAAAGTTGAAGACTCGAAGGTAAAGCGAACGTCGTATGGTTAAAGTTGAATGGTAGTTTTCGTTAGTACAAACATAGGTTGTCTGTACATGTGTATGATCCGTCGTTAATTAATGCTAGATGGTATGCATGTCGTTCAAAGTTTAACTACCGGGTTGTTCGTTGTCGTAAGTACCAAAGAATATTCGCTATTCACCGCCATATGACCCTACATTAATTCGGTATTAATAGGGTAATTAGGCGGCCCTAATATCCTAGTTATGTTGAAGTTCTCTTCGCGTAAAGAGGAGGGATTTACTATAATAATATGGCTCCACGGGCCAGGACGTAATTCATAGCAGAACCGACAAGGAAACGAGCCCGCTGGAAAGGAGCATGTCGAAAGTCTGGATTAAAATTCCTCCGTACGAATTTCGCTTCCGTGAAAGTCGAGCTCTTACGAATCGGGACGCCTTGAAATCTTATTCATCGGACGCTTGTTCCCATAAAAGATCGCGAATGGCGATTGGAACTATCTTTTCGCGGACAGACGTTTGCAAAACCATCAAACCACTTCCTCGGAGAGTACTTTTTTCTCAATTTTCGACGTCGTAAGTGATCAAAATATGTAGCTCCATTTTAACGTATAGTCTTTCAAAATAGCGTAGCGAAAGAAAGTGGAATCTCGACAAATGCAACTTCGACGATCAAACGAGAGCCCCGTTTCTTGCACTGGCCTTAGAAAAATCGTGAAATCGATTGGGAAAATAAAATGAAATTCGCCAGTTTGAAATGTAGGTCGAATCTTTCGTTAAAATGAAAACTGTACAGCGTGGAAACTACTCGTTGGTATATCACGGTAGTACTTAAAGGCGCGTTACTATATTACGTTCAGTTTCTTTTCTTGCCCGCGAATTAAATAATTAGATAGTATCCACTTTACACGAAACAGAGGTATGAAAGCTGCGAAATTCCTGTGGTTCTAATATAATTAGTGTTGTAAAATCCACTTATAGCATTACGGGAAAATATGATTTCCACCCTCCGCGCATCGAATGAAAGAAACGTTCGTACCGGAATTGCGTCAGTGGAAAAGTGCTCGGAAAATTTCTTCCTTTTTTTTTTTTTTTTCTTTTTTCTTAACATAACATGTGAAACTTTCGTTTACATAGTCCCGTCACGTTTCTTTTTATATTTCAGAGATTTTTCATACCGCGTCTATTAACCTTATTCCGTTAATTAACTAGGAAGGGAACCTTCGTATTCTGTACGCGAGATTTGCAACATTTCTACAAAGACGGGCTCGCATAAAATTTCAGTCGCTATTTACTAAAGCGAGCTACGTAATTGTAACATTTGTTCACCGTAAAATTTCGGGCGGGGGACGATTGTGTGCGCGTTGCATTTACATTTACACGTTACAGAATTTCCACGGCTGGAACATAGTTTCGGCGCATTCTGTACGATAAAGTTGGATTTAAATGTATGGAAATATTAATCTCGTCCATCGTTGTTTTGCCCACCAGCTCTCGCGGTTGACGCCTGTTGTTCACAGCGTACACAAGAATATCAAATTAAAAAGAAAATAACAATATTCCTTTCACCGGTGAAACGTTGTTTGTCAAATGTATTCTAAGGAAAGAACAATCGTGTCGCGAATATATCGAATAAAACGGTATTGTTGGACTATCTAGATCGCGCAAAATTATATTTGCTAAATTAAAACTTGCTTTATTCGTGACTAAATTTGTTATAATGAAATAAATTCGTTGACCGTTAATCGTTCGTAGTCTACAACGAGTCATCTACTAATTTTTCCATCAGTCTTTCATAAAAGTTCATTAATTTTGTATGAAAAGAATTCAATCGAGCACGTTCTGACTGCACCGTCAATACTTCTGAACTCCATTCCGGAGAAGTGGTTTTGCAAACTTCTGAATAAGTAATAATACGATGAGGACACGTCGGAGGAGCAAGGAAAGTGAATTTTTAGATGAGAAATTTTTTGTACCGCGGAATTCACTACTCGCGGTCGAGCGTTATCGCGATGAAAGAAAATACGTTTTCTATTAAATAAATTAGGTCGATTGTTTTTTTTTTTGGTCTGCGATCGTTCCAGTTACCGATAGTAAACTTCCGCGTCGATCGATCGCGCTTCCGCAGCCGTGAAATGGATTTTTCTTTCCGCATCCAACCGCACGGGAGACAATATTTTCCGTGGATGTGAACCCCGGTTTTCACCGGTTGTCCCGCGCGAAATCATCTTACTAGTGTCTTTCTACGCACAGATATGAGTTTGTTGTATATTTAATATAATATACAACGTAGTACAAATGGTAAAATAATTTCATTGACAATGAAGTCGTATTAACGAATCGAACCCAAATAACTTTACTTTCATTTTCGTTTCCCAGAAAGAAAGAGACGCGGAGGATCGTGATCGATAAAATCGGTTACGTTAATTCGACTGGCACGTTCCGTCGCGTGTATTGGTAAAAGTTAATCCCCTTCGCTATCGATAATACGTGTACCGTAGGGCACCAAGGCTGGGAGAGAGTGGAAAGTCAAGAGCCGTGAAATTTTCGGACGTGAGCACACAGATTGGGCGTAAGAACACGGGTAGAGTGGGTATAACGAGGCGGGTCGTTGAAACAAGTTTCACCTTTTGAACTCGAAGACAGGAATAGCGGGTGCGCCGTGTAAAGAAACAGAGGATGAGAATTCTCTTCATGGTATCTTGCGTCACGCACACAACCGCGACGGGACTTAAGGCCGTGTACGTACGACCGTAGCGACACGTGGTACCAACCGCCGGGGCTTACACTCAGAAAACCAAGGGAGGAAGTACACGGAGCACGCTGTTACGCTGCAACTGTGTTTGCACGTACATCGCGGATAACAGGGTGGTGTAGTTTCTGCTGCAGAGGCCCGAGTTGGCAAAACTTTGGTCGACGTAGTTGCGCCGCCGCGCGCCTACGTCCCCCGCTTTGCCCTCCCCTCGTGCTCTCAGATGCGGCTGAAACGCTCAAAGCTGAGCGTATTTGTCTTTTTGAATGTAGGTATTTTTCCTCGTCCGTGGTAGTTAACGATTGTCGTCGCCGGAGACCGCCATTAAGATTTACTTGAATACACGAGTAGACGTGTCCGTGCTCGAGGATTAATGGAGCGAACGTGAGTGTGGTTTCATTAGAATGATTAATCGCGGTTCTTTAACGGTACAATAGCGCTTCGATCAACCGTTCCACGTTGGAGACATTATAGCAGATAATTATTTACGAAAACCTGCTTCTCCATCGGCGACCTTGCTCTCAGAGACGATCAGTGCCTCTCGAATTGAGCTCACGAAATCGAAACCTATGTTTTTAAACATTTTTAAACTACCCACAATTTTAGTTGAACTTCGAGAGTGCTAGATTTGTGTTCGTTAACGTCTGATCTTGAGAATTAATCTTTTTAGCTCCTTACGATCTTCAATATCGTTATTCGATTACTCGAGTCTTCGATTTTCCGTGATCGTACTGTTCCGTGATCGAGACCGCTCTTTTTTCCTGCGCTTCCTGGCCCTGTTCTAATAAAGCTTTGGATGTTCCGGTATGCCTGTCCCCGATGTACGTTTTATATTCCGAACCGTGGAACTCCTCAGCGCTCGCAAACATTTCGAGCACGCCGTCTATCTCTATTTTCCCCGGCACTTTCGTCGTGATTGTGGTCTGTATCTCGGCCAATTTTTGGAATATTGCCATCAGACTTACCGAACATATTCCCCGGATATCAAGCTGTAAAATTAAGCAATGGAAAAAGTAATCGGATCTTCGAACGATTCGAAAGGCGCAACGGAACGCGCGAAACAAAACCGACCGACGTTTCCGTAAATTTAATTTCGCGTTACGATAACCGATACAGCCCTTTGTTTTTATCTCGTAAATTATAATTAACGTTCTTCGTATCGTTAAGAATTCTCGTATCTTCGTAGTTTCGGTGGAATTTAATAACGGGTCCGTCGTTGAACTCGATCGAATGATGCGACGGAGAATCGTTTTAGAAACAATGAACATTATTTATAAACAAGCGCATCGTATAACATAATCTCGTAATACCACAGCTTTGATGCATCGAACAATAGAGATATTGAATAATAGAACCGCGGATAATCGAGGTACCGTTAAATCGAATTCCGGTTAATCGAGGTGCTCTCGCGCATACCTGGAAAATAATATGAAATTCGTTGTTTCTAAGGAGTATCCGAGACGTTTAAAAAATATATGTAAACACTTGAAATTCACGCGCTAGAACGACTAAAAAGTGCCCTGCATAACTTACTGTTGGAGCTACGAACGAGTAAAGAAAATGCTCCTCAAATAGTCTCAAGTTTATAAAGGTATATTTCTATTTGTAAAAGATACTGTATATCCCAATACAAAGCCTATAGTTTTCTTTTGAAAAAATAACAGAGGCTTAAAAATTGCACGCTCAAATCAAAACACCCTCTTAAATAAAAATTATTTTGACACCTAGAATTACCTAAAATATTGCCCACCTAGGTAAACACGCTTTAAAAGACAAACTTTATACAGGATGTTCCGCCATCCCTGTGAAAAATTTTAATAGAGGATTCTAGAGACCAAAATAAGACGAAAATCAAGAATGCCAATTTGTTGATGGAGGCTTCGATAAAAATTTATTAACAATTAAATTCAAAAATTTCAAATCGTTCTGGAAAAATTATTTTCGGTTGCGGGGGTCAATTACAATAATTTTTGGTGAATAGACATACCCCCCAAATCCTACCCACTTTCTAGAAAAAAATTCGAGAAGGTGTGAAATTTTTCGACGGAAAAAAAAAAATTTCAAATCGTTTTGGAAAAATTATTTTCGGTTGCGAGGGTCAATTACAATCATTTTTTGTCATTACATATATCCCCGAAAATCTACGCACTTTCGAGAAAAAAATTCCTTACCGAAAATGTAATGTCTGACCATACCATTGATATGTTTCACTGAAATTTCATGCGAATCTTTAAAACGTCATAACTCGTGAACGGATTGGACGATTTTGATGTTTAAAAAAGCAAACTACGCGTATTTTGATGGAGAATATATACAAATCGCAAAAATATTCGAAAAGTTGGTCCTTGACCCCGCAAAATGAGAAAAACCCCATGAAAATGGTCCAATATTCAAACAGCCATAACTCCTACAATTGTGAATATATTTCAATGAAACTTTTTTCTGAAGTAGAGCACATCGATACCTACAAAAAAGTATTAGATAACTTTTCTGTAGGGCGTCAAATAAAATTACTAAAAACGAAAAAGGAATTTTTAAGAAAAATCGACAGGGGGTAGGTGCCTATATTTTTCGGCGAAAAAAAAAATTTCAAATCGTTCTAAAAAAAATATTTTTGGCTGTAGGGGTCAATTACAATCATTTTTGGCGAAGAGTCATATCCTCGAAATCCTACCCACTTTCTAGAAAAAAATTCGAGACTGTGAAATTTTTCGACGGAAAAAAAAATTTCAAATCGTTTTGGAAAAATTATTTTCAGTTGCGGGAGTCAATTGCAAGCATTTTTGGTCAACAGACATACCCCCGAAATCCTACTCAGTTTCGAGAAAAAAATTCGAGAAGGTGTGAAATTTTTCGACGAAATTAAAATATTTGAACTCGTTCTGAAAAAAATATTGTTAGCTGCAGGGGTCAATTACAATCATTTTTGGTGAATAGACATACCCCCGAAATCTTGCGCATTTTCGAGAAAAAAATTCAGTGCGATCGGAACTTTAAACGTTAATAACTGTTTAACGAAGCCTTTATCAAAAAATTGGTATTCTCGATTTTCGTCTTATTTTGGCCTCTAGAATCCCCCATTAAAATTTTTCCCAGGGTTGGCCGAACACCCTGTATAACGAAGAAAGTTTATTTCCATCGTGGATAATTATGCGTTTCCTTAAAGTTTAATGAAAACGCGATTTAAATAATTTGACTCTGACGAAGGTGGAAGTAATGTAACTTTCGATAAATTCAGGTTACAAACTTTCTCTGTTGTGCAAAAACAATTGTAAAGCGTCCGCTAATCGAAAGTGACGTAACCCGACTGCCAATAAGCAAGAATTAGCAAAGTGTAAATTGTGCAGGGTTTCTTGTAGACGCTGTCTATATCGGTGCGTTTCTTTTGAAGCCTGAAAACCATCTCTCGCATGCATCTTCCGTTACTGTTCCAACCGACGATAGCGCTTTTCTTACGAGCTTTGCAAACTCGTTAGCGTTCGCTCACTTAAGGAACTCGTTAGCTACCTAAGTAGTGAATTAAGCATATATCTTCTCATCTTTTCTTTCGCTTACTACGTTGTGTGCATCGAGCTTTCGACTTTCTCCTTCCCTCTTTCCTCCCCTTTCCCCGCGATCTCCTCTGTTCGGTTCTCCCTTGTTTCACGCGCGGCGTGCCTTCGCTTTCCCCATTCTACTTCGGAGGCAGTTTCTTCGTTCAATCGCATTAGTCTGCGGTTTCGACCTGGTTAAAAGTTCTACCCGGATTCGTTTAGATCGGAGCCCCGTCCTGGAAAGTTGTAACTTCTTGTCCCGAGATATGTTCTTCCCATTTCGTCACCCTCCGTAGGCAATCTTTTATCCTGCGCCGCTGCAACGTGCTTGCCACTCGAGCGCTCTTGGCTTGCGTTGCTTTCGTTTAATAATTCTATTTTCACTTGTTGCCTCCCGCGCGCGGAACGCTCGAGAAATGTATCCAATTTCGAAAACTGACGTCCCTGAACCGATTTAACGACCCCGCGCAGCACCGGCTCCCCAACGTTTTCAGACGCACCCTCTCCGAAGGAAAGAATTTACGCGCGGCTGGGATTTTTATAGACAACAAATTTCTGATACGATCGTTTTAATTCGCTCGAAATTCGATTCTACTAAAAAATATTTCACAGGTACATTTAACGTGTGCACGTTGAAAACAATAAAATTCATTTTACATCTTCGCATTTACGTTTCTCGTTTCCAGTTACATGATTGAAGCAACGCTAGGAATAACTTGAAAATACGCTGGATCGATCGTACGAAGCCGAAAGTACTTCGACGATTAAATATTTCACGGTAGACAATTTGTAACGCTATCTGAGGTGATTTCCATTAACTGACACGTGACAATGAATAATTGAGCGTGTTTCAGTTACTGTAAATAGTTGAGCAGCTACCGCGTGTGCATTAACGTCACATCCAGATCTTCAAAGCTAATTACTCGTTCAATCTAAAGTAACTTGTTGCGCTAAATGGCGTTGAAAATAACGGGGATATGAATGAACGGCCTAATTCGATCGTCCATCCGGTTGACTTCTCTCTGCTTGAAATTAATGAGACTGAGACACCTTGTTTACGTTGCTCGTGCTCCCAGTGAACGATATTGCAATTAAAAACTAATTGTAAAGTACGGTAGATTCGAAGTACAATTTAGAAAGTTCTTCGCGGTTTCGAGTATAATTCAAGCCGTTACACGTTGTTATTCGGTATCAGAGCAGGCTTTAAACCTTAAACTTTAATGCTGATCTTTACGTAAGATCTGTTTAATATCGAGAAAAAATATCCGAAGTTAAAATATTCGTCGTTGATCTGCGGTGACACCCGAATGTATCCCATTCACCTTTTCGTACATCTTGTATTATCTTGAATTTTTAAAAATCGTGCGAATGGAGGTTGAAAAAAATACTTGGATGCTCGATCCACCCCCTCTAGCATGGCTTTTGGGTCCGCGTCCACGGAGCGTTTGACTTTCAAGAAAATATCTAAGATAGAAAACGTTTTCTCTGCACACAGGTGGTAGCACTTTCGAGAAGTACGACACCTACAATGGTTCGCTGCTGCAATTCCATCGCGTCGAGAGGCGACAAATGGGGGCGTATCTCTGCATCGCCAGCAACGACGTACCGCCCGCAGTTAGCAAGCGAGTGACACTCGCCGTGAATTGTAAGCTCGTTTCCCTCCTAATCCCTGATTGTATCCAGCAGAAAGGCTCCCGTCGACGACAAAATGCGACGGTATCCGTCGTTGACGTAACACCACGCTCCACGGTGACGAATCGTTACGGCCGTTGACGCGACCGCCTGGCTTTTACGGTTTCTGTCGTCGTCGGTGAACCGCCAAGATCGAGCCAGTTTGCACCGAGCATTCCAGCAACCAGCGACTTACGATTTACTTTCGAAGAAGGATTACGTAATTCGAGCGTCGACATTCCCAATTCGCGATCATAGATATTTTATATTAATACGTTTATTAACCGTGCTCGGGTCTACTCTGACCCACGAGAGCCTCGTCGCAGTGCTCGACTCCGAGATGTAGGTCGAAACCGTTAAAAGCATATGCACGTGTACGTAATTCCTCAAACCAGTACATCGCTGGTTTGCTCGAATTACCAACAAATTTAAAATTCCTTTTAATTAATGCTTAAGCATTCTTCATGTTTTAATTTAACGTTAAAGTTCAGGTGCACGTGTATCGTCCAAAGTATGACTCTACTTTGAAGACGAGAGCATCGTCGTGGATAAGACGCTTTGCTTGCTGGGCCGATACTCTTTTTAGCCTAGATTCGAGCGTCGTTCGAGAATTTTTCCCCGGATGGCGTTTATCTTGTTGCTCGAGACACGGGTTATAAAATTAATTTTACATCGCAAGCGATGCATAGTCGTGCCTTAGAAAATAAATTCGCGCCTAATTTTTAACGTTAAATATCTCGAAAACTATTATCAGTTTCTATATTTCAGTAACAAAATCCCAATTTATTATCTTTGTTCCCTTCCGTTTTGCATTTTTTTTTGTTACGATATACTGTGCTCTTATTCTGTTAGAGTGACACATTTTGATAGAGACACGCGATAGATAATCGTGGTAATTGTTTCAACAAGTTTCGATACTATTGTCGCGAGTATTGCAAGAGTTCCTTAACGACCCAATATTTCAAAGAGCATCGCGGCGCGAAAGCTCGTTCAAAAGTGAGAGTTACAACGGGGAAGTTCTCTTTGTAAGTCGAAAACAATCGATCGATCTATTACGATGAATTAAAGCGATTTGGGTGGAGAGAGATAGCGAGAGAGGAGACACCGTGTCCTTTCCACGATCCGGGGGACCGATGTCAGCGTGCTAGATCTCGTTTTCGGAAGAAGCACTCGGAGCTCCGCTCGTGTCTTCGCTTCGTCGCGCCGCGATGCAACGAAAGAGATTTCAGATTACTTATCGGCCGCAATCGCGGCGAATTAAAGCGAACGATGGAGAAAAAGCGCAGCAGGTTGTTCGCGAATTTATCGCTCGGCGCAATAACGTTTATATCCGAGACAGAAACGCTTTCGTACTTTTACCGCGAACAATAGACGGCGGAATAGAATGGAAACTTGGTCTGAATTTTAACAATGCTCGGGAAAAGATAATTGATTGGAATACACATCAGCAAAGATTACGTCCACGAGAACGTCGGGAGCCTTTCTGACGAGATACCCAGGCTTCGACTAGGTAAAACAATATTTAATTTATTCATAAATTTATCCATAATAATGAAATAAGTAGAAATTTTAAACATTTCCAATATTTTTAGTCTGACCAAAGCAATTAGTTGATACTAGTTTCAACTATTTCAGACACGTAGTATTTTAGAAATTAAATATTTGTAAGTATATTTATAAAAAGCTGAGAATGTGAAAGGAATTTAACGATATTAAACCCATCATTAAGCAAAATTATTTGAACATGATGAAACACGTTGGAAGATAATTGTATTCTTGAATTTTGCAAATATGATTGCTCCACGAACCTAGAAAGTTTTCTAAAAATTGACACGAAAAGTTCGCGGATCTTCCGTGTCAGATATTTATTTCATTATGTC
Source organism: Colletes latitarsis (assembly GCF_051014445.1). NCBI lineage: Eukaryota > Metazoa > Arthropoda > Insecta > Hymenoptera > Colletidae > Colletes > Colletes latitarsis. Next base: position 17,384,746 of record NC_135135.1, on the reverse strand, counting down.
ACTGTACAGAATATTTCGATGCTGTTGGGAGCCGCGTTCGTTCGAATATAAAATAATTTGTGTCGATCCGCAGCGATTCACGTACGTAACGATTAATCAGCATCAATTATTCGAACACAATAGATATTGGCTGAGAATTAATTACGGTCAGGTTCTCGTTTATGCATTACATATTTCATAGTTTTGCACTGGGCACGTGAAAGCTAATAATCGCGTACGTCGCTCTATTTTAACAGTGGCCATACTTTTAACGACGCTGGCAAATGTAATATCGGAACCGGAAGTATTGATTTCCGAATGTGTATTCCAGCGGGGAAGCCTGTATGAAACTATAATCGTTATTACATGCCCGTTGAAATATTAATGCCCGGTCTTCCAAAAGTTGTCGAGCTTTTCGAACAAATAAAAAACCGTATTATACACTTCGCGAATCCGTAACAGCGAGTTCGACAAATCATAAATCGAATACAAAATAGTTTATCGTTCTGCCGTTGGAATTTAAAAAAATATTAGAATGGGATTCGCGTGGATTTTTTTCTTTTTTGGTTATAACAATCGCGATACGCGTTTTACTCGTATCAACTTTTCCATCTAAATAAAAAGTCCGCTTTGGAATAGCTTCGTATAATACTCTAAATATTAACAAAAACACGACAGATAGTGCTACAACGTACGATATATGATATAAGCTGAAGTATGCAGGGTGTTCGGCCACCCCTGTGAAAAATTTAAATGGGGGATTCTAGAGGCCAAAATAAGACGAAAATCAAGAACACCAATTTGTTGATGGAAGCTTCGTTAAAAAGTTATTAACAATTAAATTCAAACATTTCAAATCGTTCTGGAAAAATTATTTTCGGTTGCGGGGGTCGATTACAATCATTTTTGGTGAATACACATACCTCCGAAATCCTATCCATTTTCGAGAAAAAAAATCGGGTAGGTATTGAAATTTTTCGACGAAAAAAAAAATTTTTCAAATCGTTCTAAAAAAATTATTTTCGGTTGCTGGGGTCAATTACAATCATTTTTGGTAAATACACATACCTCCGAATTCCTACCCACTTTCGAGAAAAAAATTCGAGGAGGTGTGAAATATTTCGACGGAAAAAAAAAATTTCAAATCGTTTTGGAAAAATTATTTTCGGTTGCGGGGTTCAATTACAATCATTTTTGGTGAATAGACATACCCCCGAAATCTTGCGCATTTTCGAGAAAAAAATTCAGTACTGGCGGAACTTTAAACATTAATAACTTTTTAACGAAGCCTCCATCAACAAATTAGTATTCTTGATTTTCGTCTTATTTTGGTCTCTAGAATCTCTCATTAAAATTTTTCCCAGGGGTGGCCGAACACTCTGTATAGTTCGGTTACGGTATTATTAGCCACAGATTTTCAAGTGAATCTACGGTCGACATAATACTTTCAGTGGCGTACATTCTTCTTTCCCAAGAGTTTTGAGAACCACAATCTTAATCCATTCCAAGAATAATTGTTAGCAATAATTTTGTTAATAACTTTTTAACGAAGTCTCCGTCAACAAATTGGTATTCTTGATTTTCATCTTATTTTGGCCTCTAGAATCCCTCATTAAAATTTTTTCCAAGTCTGGCCGAACTCTCTGTGTATTAGAAACACGAAGAATAATTATGAATTCTATTTAAAGACTATGATAAGTGATAAGATTAGTTTGAAAATATCCAAGCCCTTTGTGAGGACAGATTTAATTTTTGAATCTACGCGAATCCCATCGTGATCCATAAATCGTTTAAATTGTTGTGTTTTAGTCAACAAGTGGCATTGTATTTCTTTAGAATGTTGGCTGTTCGACGATAAAAATAGTGGAGCTGTGAAAACACGATTATATAAAGACAACGGGGGTAACGAGCCACATCAAGCTTCCGTTGACAAACAAACCTCGCGTGTTCGTAAATATGACGGTATCGACTAACAGCGAAACCATATCCTCCCTGCTTTGGCTCCCCAGTCATTTTTCATTTACTCTATGAACTTGTCCTTTCAAGCTAAATCCTCTTTCCACGTTTCCAGTGTTTTCATAAATGTGCAAAACATTTTCATCGATATTATATATTTTCTACATACAGGGTACTTTTAACGGAAATGCAATATGATGAAAAATGGATGAAACTTGAAAGGAAACCGTAGCATCCTCTATCCGTCGATGTTAACCTTAGAACTATACTCGAGCTGCGACATAAACTCATCTCTAATGTACTAAAAATTAGAAATTATTTAGAGATCGTTTATCTACAATTTTTTAAGAATTTCTCGCGTCAGATATAATTGGTTAAAAAACAAATTTCCGAGGAATGTTCTTTCCAAATTTTACCTTTATTATTATTGAACGAAAACGTAGGAATTTCCGAATAATTTTCCATCCCAAAATAGTATCGTTATAACTTAGCCAAAGGCAATCCCAGCGCACGGGGTACTAAGGGTTAACTATTCGCATACGCTCGTTAAAGTTCAAACATTTGCAACCGTTGGATTAATTATTGCATTAAATCACACATACCCACTGTTGAGAAAACCGTGTACAGAGGATATGTAATTGCGACAAATTATAGGTGTCTATATTCTACGCGGCAGAACATTAATCAAAATCTTGGTGGACCGTGTGTATTGCGATAAATCGGGCAATTAATTTGAAACCGCTTTCACAGTTGCACCTGTCGTCAAAGCACCTAATCAGCTGTTGGGAGCACCTTTGGGCACGAACGTGCAGTTGGAGTGCTACGTAGAGGCATTTCCAAATACTGTTAATTACTGGGTGAAGAACCGACGAGGGTCAGAGGATGAATTGCTGATCGACGGGTGAGACAGCCCCCAACTCTTAATTTTAACCCTCGAACGGTCAAAGCTTAATTTTTCTCATTGTATTTACCTTTCGTAAATGTTACACTTTTACAAATACATACGTGATTTCAACGTGGTCTAAACGAGCAATTAAACGTTTTTTTTCGAATACAATTAAGGATAATTAATATCGACAAAGAATATCGTAGCTTTAATGTCGCTCGAGCACGAAAGTATCGTGTATCGAGTAGCGAAGTCTAACATTCCGCAAGCTTAGGTCGAAACGATCGGTGTGGTAGCCGTACGAGGGTTAAATGTTGATCTGTTTCTCGATAGTTAGCGAGACTTATTGCCATTGGATTGCACAGGCAGAAGTATAACGTGCGAGAAGAACGATCCGGATACACAGTTCTGATGACGCTGTTAATCAAAGGATTTACCGAACAGGATACGGGCAGCTACAAATGCGTGTCGAAGAACAGTCTTGGGATGGCCGATGGCACTTTAAGGCTGTACGGTAAGTTCTGTGGAACTTCGTTAGGAAAGCACTTACGAAGGAAGTTCGACGACTGATACGGTCTGAAAAGTCAGAACGAAGTCACGCTGCTAATATTAGTATAATTGCTTTATTCAAATCCATTCGCGAGGTCTTGATCGGTCTTGAATTCTTCGTACGTGCATATTGAAAGTTTTAAGGATTAGAAAATCAGGAAATTCTTTTATAAAAAATTTATTAAAAATATTCATATTAAAGTTAGATGGCCCACCCTTGCGTAACAACTGCCAAAGTGCGTTTAATGGATTTTTGAGGTCTTGATTGGTCTTGAATTCTTCATACGTGCATATTGAAAGTTTTAAGGATTAGAAAATCAGGAAATTCTTTTGTACAAAATTTATTAAAAATATTCATATTAAAGTTAGATGGCCCACCCTTGCGTAACAACTGCCAAAGTGCGTTTAATGGATTTTTGAGGTCTTGATTGGTCTTGAATTCTTCATACGTGCATATTGAAAGTTTTAAGGATTAGAAAATCAGGAAATTCTTTTATAAAAAATTTATTAAAAATATTCATATTAAAGTTAGATGGCCCACCCTTGCGTAACAACTGCCAAAGTGCGTTTAATGGATTTTTGAGGTCTTGATCGGTCTTGAATTCTTCATACGTGCATATTGAAAGTTTTAAGGATTAGAAAATCAGAAAATTCTTTTATAGAAAGTTTATTAAAAATATTCATATTAAAGTTAGATGGTCCACCCTTACGTAACAGCTGCCAAAGTGCGTTTAATGGATTTTTGAAAACAAAATTTAATAGGGATCTTTATGATTCTATGAATGCATTCATTTATTTGAAGACCAACCAAAACTTTTAAGACCAATAGAAACTCCAAGACCTATCAAGAGTTTAAGACCGATCAAGACTTTGAGGACCGTCTGGATTCGAATCTGACCTCGAAGATTCGAAGCTATTTGATCCAGTTTGAGCCCGCTACCACTGTCGAACCTCTCAGGAGGACGGGCGGGGGGGTTTGTCTCATCACATTCTTCAACGGACACACAAAGTTCGGAGCTCTGAATAGCCCGTCCCGTTTCCAACAACGTTCGTACCAAATGTTTCTTTACGTTTCTCGCCGTTCAAGAGTTAGAACGAAAAACAGTTTCCAGAGAAATTTAACTCGAAACGATAATCGCTTTAAGCGGAGACCGCATTCGTAGTGCTCCAAGTCTATTTGCAAACATTGTTTCCGGCGATTACGCGAATGTTGATTATTCCAGTTAGTTTGCCGGTTAGCTTAGTTCGACAGCACAACAAATAGTTATCGGTGGTCCTGCAGCGCGAACAGGGATTTGAGAATGGTCAGTTAGAGAATGTCAACTAGCAGAGATGGAGCTAACTTCTTGCTTGAATACAAAATTTAAATGCAGACCAGTATTTTTAAAAATGATAATCTGAATAAAAGTTGTGACACTTTTCGGCAGGGAAAGTGGATTTTGAATATTTTAATTATTATATTGTTCCTGTTACGAACCACGAAACGGAAGGAAGTTTGTAACAAATGATGATACGATTACTGTATTAGTTCGACAGTATAATAGATAGTTATCGGTGTTCCTGCAGCGCCAACAGGGATTTGAGAATGTCAACTAGCTGAGATGGGGCTAACTTCTTCTTTGAATACAAAATTTAAATGCAGACCAGTATTTTTAAAAATGATAATCTGAATAAAAGTTATGACACTTTTCGGCGGGGAAAGTGGATTTTGAATATTGTAATTATTATATTGTTCCTGTTACGAACCACGAAACGGAAGGAAGTTTGTAACAAATGATGATACGATTACTGTATTAGTTCGACAGTATAATAGATAGTTATCGGTGTTCCTGCAGCGCCAACAGGGATTTGAGAATGTCAACTAGCTGAGATGAAGCTAACTTCTTGCTTGAATAAAAAATCTAAATGCAGATCAATATTTTTAAAAATGATAATCTGAATAAAAGTTGTGACACTTTTTGGCGGGGAAAATGGATCTTGAATATTGTAATTATTATATTGTTCCTGTTACAAACCACGAAACAGAAGGAAGTTTGTAACAAATGGTACGATTACTGTATCGACTGCAGTTACTACAAATCTAGGGTCCAGTATTCGGCAAATAGCAAGAGATAGCAGAATGAGTCGCAGTTCGGTCCAACGAATATTGTAGCTACGCCAATATCGGCCGTGCCGCATTATCGTTGCATCAACAACTGCTAGAAACCGATTTCACGCGTTGAACTTGATTTTGTACTCGATCGAGGCAGCAAATTAACCGAGATGATTCCTCCGCGATTTTATTTTACGAACGCCTGTCCACTTTAACTGTCTGATTTTCACCGTGGTCTGTTCGCAGTAATTAAGATCGGCTTCGACGGAACGTCGCGTGGCAAGAACCAAGTGTCCATCATCGGTGGTAAGTGGAAATCTTTCGCGTTCCGCTATAAAAGTACGAGAGAAACGATCGCCGGATGATCGTAGCGTCGATGGACGTGGGGAAACGATAAACGTGGAATTGAATTGTTCGTTTAGGTTTGGCCGAGGCCGCACAAAGTTCAGGTGCTAACAACGGCAGCAGAGGGTTCATGGGATATAGCAACAAATTGTCGCATTTCGTGTCGATGTTTCTCTTCATACCGGTGTTTCTCTGGCCGCGGTGAAGAAGGCATACGCTGTTGGTTACCGCTAAGCTGAGTGCCGGATAACTTTGTGCCAAAGGACAAGAATTGAAGCGAGAATGCTTGTGTATGTATGCGCGTGTATGGAGGCATCCGGGTGTGCGCGTGATCGCGAACGTGCACGCGGGGAATGGAAGAGTGATCTTGCCTGTAAAGAGGAACGGGATCGTTTGAACGTGCGTGTGAATGTTGAAACGGCGAACCAAAGAACGATACGAAACGAAGAGAAAAATAAAATAAATCGGAGGCTCGCGTTCTCTACATCTTCCTATTTCCCCTTCCCCACTTCCGAGTGTCGAAAACATTTTTAGATCAATGAATGTTGTCAATGTACGCGCCCGTTTGAATCTCGTTTCGTTGGGCGTCGATCGTCGGGTCGACGCGCGACTGATGGGACAAGAACCGGAAGCGCGCGAGCAGCTTGGCCCTTCCTAACGATGCTTGACAAGTCGTCAATAATATTAAGTTACGATCGTTTTGTCATTGGTATAAGCGTTACGGACGTTTAGATGTCAGGGGACTCGATGTTTCGAAATAAAAGTATGAGATCAAACGTTGTACGCTACCTGTCGTCAATCATTTCTACTCCCCCACGCCATAAAATTCTTAAGTGTTAGTCGAAGCAATGTTCCTCGATGTTGAAAATCCAGATTGAAAGTTTCCTTAGAGGATCGGAGATATTAAGTGATGGCGATTTTCTAAAATTTCAGATACCAGCAATAAGAAGATTGCATCGATTATATCTGTAGATTAATCCTCTACGAATGAAACTTCTTTGTGACGTGTTTAGTAGCTCATTCTTGGTCGGTTGCATTAACCGTTAGAATGATTAAGCGGTCGGAATCTGGGTTCCAATTCACCCTATCCACTTGGATTGGTTCCTAGCTTTGCCAAGGATGGGAGTTTCTTGGTCTCTTAGTTTCTGTTTGTCAGTATGGTAATTACAGTCGAAACTTGCGCATGTGTTCGTTCCTGCCGAGAAAGTTTTAAGTGGTACGAACGAGGCGCTGCGATCCTTTTGCAGCGTCATAACACGACGAATGTTACGAAGATATTAAACGTGTCGCCGAAACATTGCGGGAGACGAGTCCAAAGCTGTGAGGTGAGTGGGTACATTTTCAATAGTTGACAATCAAAGTGTAATGGTTCAAGGAGAAACGAAAACTTGTAATAGAGTCACAGATACAAATAATTTTAATAAAAAAAAAAAGGCGTGTAACATCTTAGAAAGGAAATGGTTTTTGAGTGTTATTAAACTGGAATTACTAAATAAAAAATTAACGAAATTTAAACAAGCAATAGTCTTCTTTTTGCCCCCCTCTGTGGCCATCAACGATGCCATATGCGGCCAGATACGCTCCAGGGGTTCTGACTTACAATTAGTCTAAACACGAGTGTTGTAACTCATGTAACTATGAAAAATATTTGAACGTAATACGCTCGTACAAATGGAAAAGAATTTATCTATTAACTTTCCTATGTTTCTATGGAAGAAACCCACCCTCTTCGTTATTTCGTAAGCACTCGTTGTACTTGTTTAAATCATCAATTACTGATGCAACGATTGCTCGAGTTACACAGTATCATAGATACGCGTCTTTGCATAAATTTAGTATGCTTGTATGTATTTACATATAAAATAAAGTTTGCTTTCCTTCAATTTACTTTTCCATACTGGAGTACGGATGGGTCTGTTTAATTTTAATTAACTTTGGGTAGCAAAGATTGTGCACCAAGTGTATTATGAAGCGAAAGAAAGATTAATCAGAAATTGCTAGTCGTATTGGGTCAGAGGTTTTTGTTAGCCTTTATTTATTTGTTAAAAATACTATTTATTTGTTATATGCAAAAACCTTTGAATAATCAATTTTAATACGTTACAAATTATCGCATTTCTTTTACATGTTCTTCAAGCCCCTAACAGTCTACAGAGCGTAGTTTGAAATAGCGTTTTGTATAAACAAATGAAAACAAGATCTGCGAAGTCGCTTGGTATAAAATTTTATTTCTGGAAGTACATACCCGCTGACATGGCAGCACCTACCGCACACTCGAGCTTCAAGCGACGTTACCAACAGATAAGTATACACAGTATAATAAATTGCCTTTTTATTTCAATGTAGCCATCAAATCTGTAAAAAATAACATTGGCGTTTTGATGTGAATTTTTTACTATGTACAGACAGTTCGCTTACATGAAATGAATCGAGATTCGAAATCGCATAGCCTCGACTCTACGAAACTCTACTAGTACACATGATCGAGCACAGTGGCAAAGTGTGCAAAAATGGAATGAGGAGTTCCTGACAGAGATGCCAGATTGAGCACCGGGTGCACTACTCACACTATGCCAGATCACGCGTACGTGAGCTCGTAGAGTTTCGGAAAGATGACAAAGGCAAACTGACACATACTCTCTTTTTAGATTCTCCGAAGCTACACGACGTAATTTCGGACACAAGTTTGCGTCGAATAGTTCATTACCTTCAACGCTAGATGGCGCTTATTTATCGACCTCAAACCCTCTGGTGCTAAAACGTCCAAGTTTGTCGTGGAATAATTCGTTACCTCCAACGCTAGATGGCGCCTATTTCCCGACCTCAAACCCTCTGGTGCTAAAACGCCCAAGCTTGTCGAGAAATCCATCTAGCGTGGACGATAGGAACTATTCCACGACAAACTTGGGCGTTTTAGCACCAGGGGGTTTGAGGTCGATAAATAAGCGCCATCTATTATTGAAAGTAACGAACTATTCCACGACAAACTTGGACGTTTTAGCACCAGAGGGTTCGAGGCCGATAAATGAGCGCCATCTAGCGTTGAAGGTAACGAACTATTCCACGACAAACTTGGGCGTTTTACCATCCGGATTTCCAAAGTGCCCGGAACATTTTCAAAATGCTGGCGGCCTTGCGAAGAGGTGGCATGTATTTTATAGCTAAGGGAATAATGGGGAGAGAAAAAGAAAGGTAAAAATGATGAGAACACATAGAATTCTTTGAAATTATATCATTTATTGCCAAAGATTTACGTTATACAAAGTTTTAATACATATAAATATATTATGTTATAGTATATCATGTCAGAGCATGCAGAGCAGAGATGCCAGAAAGGCACCGAAGGTGCTCTCTCACACTATGTCAGATCACGCGTACGTGAGCTCGTGGAGTTTCGGAAACCCGACAAAGGCAAAATGACGCATGCCCTTTTTTTCGATTCTCCGAAGCTGCCCAAAGTAAGTTAGGACCGTCTCGTGGGAGTCGAGAGAGAAAGGCCCACACTTCCCTTCTCGCTCTTGAACAACTAATATCCAACCTCTCGTCAACAGGTCTCCATTGGCCTCTGCAAACCGCTGCTGACCACGCCTGGAATTTCTGACAACGTATAACGATTACTACTGACGTCTGCCAGCCTCCGCTGGCCTCTGCTGACCGCTGCTGACCACTCCTGTTACTTCTGACAACGTATAACGATTACGACTGGCTACAGTTAGCCTCTCCCAGTCTTTGCTGGCCTCTGCTGACCACCGCTTATATTTCTGACAACGTATAACGACTACTACTGACTTCTGCCTGCCTCCGCTGGACTCTGCTGACCGCTACTGACCACTCCTGATACTTCTGACAACGTATAACGATTACAACTTGCTACTGCCTGCCCCTGCTGGACTCTGCTGACCACAGCTGACCACCTCTGATGCTTCCGACAACGTATAACGTTTACTACTTGTTACTGCTTGCCCCTGCTGGACTCTACTTGCCTCTGCATGCCTCTGCTGGCCTCCGTTGGCCTCTGCTGACCGCTGCTGACCACCGCTTATATTTCTGGCAACGTACAACGATTACTACTGGCTACTGCCACCCTCTGCTGACCTCTGCCAGCATCTCCCGACCTAAGCTGGCCTCTGCCAACATCTCCCGACGTCAACTGACCATCGCTGACCACTGCTGACCGTTGCTGACAACTTGTGACATGATGTAATATAGTATAATATGTTTATATGTATTAAAGTTTTGTATAATGTAAATCTATGACAATAAATGATATAATTTCAAAGTATTCAATGTGTTCTCATCATTTTTTACCGTCTTTTTCCTCTCCAAATCATTCTCTTACCTATAAGATGTGTACTACCTTCTTCGCAAGTTCACCAGCATTTTAGAAATGTTCCGGGCACTTTGGAAATCCGAATTTGACCTTGACCTTGGCCCAGTTTCGAAAGTGGGTCAAGGCCATTCGAATCTTAGAAAAATTCCGGGCAGTTTGAGAATCCGGATTTGGCCTTGACCCAATTTCGAAAGTGGGTCAAGGCCATTCGAATCTTAGAAAAATTCCGGGCGCTTTGGAAATCCGGATGGCCTTGACCCAATTTCGAAAGTGGGTCAAGGCCATCGAATCTCAGAAAAATTTCGGGCACTTTGAGAATCCGGATTTGGCCTTGACCCAATTTCGAAAGTAGGTCAAGGCCATTCGAAATTTTAGAAATCTTCAGGCCAACTTGGAAATCCGGATGGCCTTGACCCAATTTCGAAAGTAGGTCAAGGCCATTCGAAATTTTAGAAATCTTCGGGCCAACTTGGAAATCCGGATGGCCTTGACCCAATTTCGAAAGTAGGTCAAGGCCATCGAATCTTAGAAAAATTCCGGGCGCTTTGGGAATCAGGATTTGGCCTTGACCCAGTTTCGAAAGTGGGTCAAGGTCACCGGCATTTCAGAAAACGCTCCGGGCACTTTGGAATTCCAGTTTTAAGTAGAGAAACGGTTTCTTATAACTAAAGGAATAATGGGGAGAGGAAAAGAAAGGTAAAAGTGATGAGAACACATAGAATTCTTTGAAATTATATCATTTATTGTCATAGATTTACATTATACAAAGTTTTAATACATGTACATCATGTTAGAAGTTGTTAACAAAGGTCAGCGTGGTCAGCAGGGGCCAGCAGAGGTCAGCAGAGGGATGCAGAGGCATGCAGAGACTAGCCGGGGCAAGCAGTAGCAAGTTGTAATCGTTATACGTTGCCAGAAGCATCAGGGGTGGTCAGCAGAGGTCAGCAGAGGCTGGGAGAGGCTGACAGTAGCCAGTCGTAATCGTTATATGTTGTCAGAAGTAACAGGAGTCGTCAGCAGCGGTCAGCAGAGGCCAGCGGAGGCTAGCAGACGTCAGTAGTAATCATTATACGTTGTCAGAAATGCCAGGAGTGGTCAGCAGCGGTCAGCAGAGACGAGCAGAGGCATGCAGTGGCAAGCAGAGATCAGCAGGGGCGAAGAGTAGCATGTAGTAATTGTTGTACGATGTCAGAAGCATCAGGGGTGGTCAACAGTGTTCAGCAGAGGCCAGAAAAGGCATGCACAGCCAAGCAGAAACCTGCAAAGGCAAGCAGAGACTTGTAGGGGCATGCAGTAGTAAGTATTAATCGTTATAGATTATCAGAAATACCTGCAGTGGTCAGTAGCGTTCGGCAGAAGCCAGGAAAGTTCAGCAGAGACAAGCACACGCTGACAGAGATCAGCAAAGACCAACAGAGGTTAGCAGAAGTCAGTAGTAATCGTTATAGGTCGTCAGAAATATAAGCGATGGTCAGCAGAGTCCAGCAGAGGCAAGCAGTAATCAGGAGCAGTCAGTAACAGTCGCTGTATGGTGTAAAAAGTTGTCGGGAGTTCTGTACTTTTGTCAGCACTGGTCATCAGAGGTCATCAGAGGCAAATAGAAACCAGGAGTAATTTGCAGGGTTCAGTAATGAACTTTAGGAAAGACAAGTAAAAATACCTGGTCAGCAGAGGCCAGCGGGAGAGATTCCGAATCGTATGCCGTTGATGTGAGGTCGGATTTCAGTTGTTCAAAAGTGAGAAGGCAAATGTGAGCCTGCACTCGGCGCTTCGTCTGGCATCTCTGGTTTATACCAGAGATGACAGATCACGCGTATGTACGTGAGCTTGTAGTGTTTCGGAAAGTCGACAAAGGTAAACTGACTGCTCTCCTTCAAGAGTCACTCAGAGATGCCAGAAAGGCACCTAAGGTGCTCTCTCACGCTATGCCAGATCACGCGTACGTGAGCTCGTGGAGTTTCGGAAAGTCGACAAAAGCAAACTGACGCATGTCCTCTTTCTCGATTGCCTCGTGAGAGTCGAGAGAGCCGCTCAAGTTTGTCGTGGATAGTTCGTTACCTTCAACGCTAGATGGCGCCTATTTCCTGACCTCAAACCCTCTGGTGCTAAAAAGCCCAAGTTTGTCGAGAAATCCATCTAGCGTAGACAATATGAACTATTCCACGACAAACTTGGGCGTTTTAACACCAGAGGGTTTGAGGTCGGGAAATAGGCGCCATCTAGCGTTGGAGGTAACGAATTATTCCACGACAAACTTGGACGTTTTAGCACCAGAGGGTTTGAGGTCGATAAATAAGCGCCATCTAGCGTTGAAGCTAATGAACTATTCCACGCAACTTGTCTCCGAAATTACGTCGGGTAGCTTCGGAGAATCAAGAAAGCGAGCATGTGTTAGTTTGCTTTGTGGACTTTCCGAAACTCTACGAGCTCACGTACGCGTGATCTAGCATAGTGTGAGTAGTACACCCGATGCTCAATCTGGCATCTCTCTCTCTGGTTTCTGATGCACCCGGTGCCCGATCTGATAACATTGGTGTACGTGCATCTTGCTTTTATTGGCGGGTTAGAGAAAGTTTATTTGACTGACAACCCGATATGATAACAACATTTTAAATAACGGTGTGTATTATTGAATGTATGATTTTCTGTAAATATTAGTGAAAAATGTTTAGAGCCTTTAAATTGTTCGAAATTTAAATAATTTGGAACTTTAACCTATCATTCCAATCTGTAAAGAAAATTTTTGAAATGATAAATGAAATATTACTATTATCCTTTCGTTGCATTATTCAAAATGTTATCTCTGTTTTTTGTAATACCAGCATGACGAAACTTATTCTACACTCGCCAATGACGGATCCAGAAAATTTACACGCATCGGAATGGAAGAGGCCCGATCAAGTAATGCAGTTACATCGCTTAAAAGTGAAAAAGCGTGCGCTTCAAGCACGCATAAACAACATACCTATTAATAGAGAAAGTTTGCAATTGGAATCTACATTTGTACCTAAGAAATGCAACCTTAATTCTAGTAACTATGTATCTGAAAAACGTAAAAATCCTTTTGTGCAAGAGGAAACCAATAAAAGACTTGCTATGTCATCCTCAGACCTAGAAACTAGTAGTGATAATACATTGTTTGAATTATTGAAAATTGAAGTTCCAAAAAAAGAAACAGTAGGAAACTCGATAGTTGACTCCCCTTTCACATTTTGTAATGTACTTTCAAAGTTGGAAGGAAACAAGACTATTTCAAATCTAGAATTACCGAAAGGTGAAAAATATATTCCGGTAGACTGGACTTTAAAGACCAAAATGAGATTTATGTCTCCAAAACCATTCCCATGGAATTCTAAATTAAAAACTAGCGAAGAAGCTTCTGGTACAACTGGTTTTGTAAGATGTATGGATATCAGTGAGCAACATTCAACCTTAGATACTAGTCCAAATGCAAGGTGCCTTTTATAATGTTTTGCACATTCTAATTTAGTAGAAATATTTATTCAAATAATTATTAAAAAAATATTTGTTTTGGATAGGCTGCACCAATGTTGTTTAACATGGCAACATCCTTCGTTACCATGGTTAGACTTATTTCCTCGCTCTGCTGGCAAAGTGGGTGCTAACTTAACGAGTAATTCGTCAATAATGAGTAATGTACTTATCAAAGATGCTTTATACAAAGACTGGAGCGAGAGCTTTAGGTCGCTCTTCCATTTATTAAGAGCCCAACAATGTCCATACTTTTATGTTTGCGCAAATAACTTTACTGTATTATTTCGTGCTGCTGGAATTTGTGGGATATCCGAAGCTCATGCATTTCTGACTCCTACTACACGGGGTTTTCGACAATTGTTAAAACAAGAAGGTACAAAAGAAGTCAAGTAAGTTGTGTAAACATTTATAATATTTTATAATTTTTTCTAGAGATAGAATATTCAATGCCTCTTAGTAAGAATTTTAAAAGGAGATCAGGTACAATTGATTCAGGGTGTGAAACATTGGATTCTACTACAAGTTCCATAACACAATCAAAGAACATAGAAAACGAAACTCCCGAGGACGACGAGGATGAAACACAAGATGAATGGTTACAGAGTTTAGGAGTTGAAAATTCCGAAATCCTTAAAATTAATAATTCTCAGGTAATGCTATAATACTTTATTTGTCCGTATTTGATCGCTTATGACATTTTATCGTAGGTGCGAATGACATTAGAAAAGGAAACTGAAGTAGACAATTTGAAACACTCTCTTATTTTCGTCAAAGGAGTAGAGGCACAAGGTTTATTTAATTTTCTAATTAACTGCAAGTCTGCTATTACAATAACTGGCCCTTTAGCTGGAGTGCCACCAACTCTTTTAGCACCCATAGCTTTTCATGGTGCTACATTAAAACCAATTAAGGTACGTATTTAAATCTACTTATGTAATAGAAAATGCAAGCTACTTTTACGTTTTAAAGGTTAAAGAGAGCATAGTACGCGTAGAGAACGAAAGGTATTTTTCGTTGGAACTGAAAGGAGCCCTTTTACCGCATGTATTACCTTCTCTTTGCTCTTTAATGAAATCTAGTCAGTTAGAACAATTTTCTGCAAGCTGTGCTCAATTATATACAACAACTCCATTTTCAACAGCAAAAGATGGACTTGGTAAATTGTTTTTTCTTTCCTATGTTTACGACCACTCGTGTAATAATAATACGAGCAGTTCGTGATTTTACAGAAGGGACAGAGTCAGAAAATTCGATTAAGAAGCCGCTAAATGTATTCGGCAAAGAGAATTTGAGCGATTGCGGATTCAACGACGAATTATTAAAACACTTTTGCAGCCCAGATTCAACACATATTCAAATTTTAGAAAATATTAAATTTTCCAATAATTTGTATACGTGGTCTTGACAAAAAGTTTTATTAATTTTATTAGTAATATTTTAAACGGTAATGCATGAAACTTAATTTAAGAATTATTTTTATAGAAAATTTGAACACAATGACGACATTATTTATTCAACAATCAGTGCTATTTGCATAATATTTTTTTATAGATTAAAAGTATCGCCAACGTAATTAATGAAATCAAGTATATATTTAAGTATTATTATTATCATTATAATTAATTATTATCGGGATCATAATTATCGATATTTTTTTATATGTTATGACAATGCATTGTGACAAGTTCTTGAGTATATTCAATAGTAAACAGTAACCCAAGGTTTATTTTTTCCTTCGGAACAAAAATAATGTTACTAACATAGATTCCAGGAAAGTAATGAAATAATTTATGTCTGCCTTATTTTTAGTGTAATCACAAAACATTGTTATTTGTATTGCACCGGTAGACGATACACGTGTTCGTTATTTGTGACAATAACTCTGATACTTATCGTTAAATATTTCGAAAGTGTTTTATACCGTTCGAAAATTCAATGAAATTTATACTGAAATTATAAATAAAATTTGTTAATATCCATCGTTCGTTCTTTTAATTTTAGTTCCCTTTATCCCCTAAATTTTAATGAAACAAACTAGGCACGCGAAAAGTATGCATAACGAAAATTCATTAAAGATAAATTTTCGAACTCGCCAGCGGCGAAGGTGGGGTCCACGGATGGACTGCCCCTAAAAATAACGAATCGATATTCGCTCACTGCCCCCGAATCGTCGGCCGGTCACCTCGTACGCGAACAATCAGTTTATTGTAAGAACGAATTTTTCTCATATTACTTTAACGAACGTCAGATTAATTACGGTTATGTTCCTCGACGAAGTAAATAAAATTTTCCTGTTTCAAATTAAAATTGCAAATTATCGTGTCTAACCGATGCAAGAAACAGCTTCTAAAAAACTTTGTTGACGCGGTATGAATTGGAGTAGTACGATCTATTACGATTCGCGTGCACACGTGTATCTACACCGAGCACGGTCATAAATATACACGTACCCATGTGATGATTACGTCAGTACCCGTTGCAGTCTGTGCTCATCGTATTGCGACACTCTTCAACGAGCAGTTTCATGTTCCAAGGTCTTTTATGCGAGTTCACTTTTCGTCGTCGAACAATGCACTGGTAATATTGCCCCCTCGGGCCTTGCTTAGAGCGATACTTTCGTCGCAGGAATTTTCTCAGGTTTCCATTTGAAAATTGGGCTTTCCCGACCGCGGAGCCAAGATTCCTTTGCGATACTATTGTGACCGATATCGTTCAAAAAGATGGTTGAAGAGCCTTTGCTACGAATCGACAATAAAGTGAATGAACACGAACAAGATCGAGGAGTCGAATTGATGTATCTCGAAACAATCGTGATGACGTATCGTAGATAGAATTTTATTTTAGAACTTTATTTTTAATTCTTGTAAATTATAACGAAGGAGAATTATTAACAAATTTCTGAACAATTAAAACATTAACTTTAGAAAGCATTAACATCTTCTAAAGGGGGGAGGGGGGCGGATTACAGCTGTTATTCGTACCAATGATGTTCGAAATATTTTTAGGGCGCTGAATTCAAACGCCTCGAAGCGCGATTCGAGATACCATGCGTTGGATGAAATTTCTTCTCGAAAATAAAAC
The DNA here is from genome assembly GCF_051014445.1 of Colletes latitarsis. Taxonomy (NCBI): domain Eukaryota; kingdom Metazoa; phylum Arthropoda; class Insecta; order Hymenoptera; family Colletidae; genus Colletes; species Colletes latitarsis. The sequence goes on along the minus strand of NC_135135.1, from coordinate 17,368,033 downwards.
AATGTCGAATCTGAAATGCGAAAAAAAGCAGGGTAAGGACGGCGCGGAGGGGCAAAAGAGAAGGTCCCTTCTTCTCGCGAACGTCCGATCAGGCTACCGAGAAGCAACCCCTTGTAAACGGGAGGGTTCAGGGTGGATAAAGCTGCTGGGTACGCGGGCGGTAAGGGGTTCGCGGCCAGGGAGGGTGCCAACGAATGCAGGGGGAGGGGGGAGTCTACGACTGTGTAGCGCGCGCGTGTGTGTTGTACACTTGGAACAGTTAGGTTAGAAAGAGAATGACGAGAGGACAGACATTTTGGTGTAGCGCGACGAGCGAAACAAGGACGGGAATTGGGATGGAAAGAGAGGCTCGTCGAGGAACGGAGACGCGAGCGGTAAAAGTGTGGGTAGAACGGGGATAGAAACCGTGAGAGCGAGAGTGAAAGACGTACGTAGGATCGTGGCGCGAAGGAGGAAGAGAGATGCATGGAAAGCGAGACAGAGAAGTCTCTCCCCATGATACGCGTACACATCCTGGTCCCTTATTCCCCGTGCGTGCGAAGGGGGTTTCGAGAGACCAGCAACGGTGGAGCCACGACGACAACGAGCCACAACCACGACGGCGAACACGACTACTACGACACCGTGTGGGGGTTGCATGAAGACCCCCTGGTGGGGTTCTGGCTGCCGACCCCACAGTCCCCCGCTGGAAATGATATCAGTCGCGACTCGGTCGAGGGAGCCCCAGCACGCGCGTGCCCCTTGCAGAGTGTGCCCAGCTCGTTTGCTCGATCGTCCACTCGCTGTACGTTCACGTTCGCTTTTCTCGTCGGTGCGCGTTATCGCTCGAGACTCGCTGTTCTGGGGGGCAGAAAGGGTGTACGGTGGACGTGCGGAAGGGACAAGAAACGTTGACACGGTGCACGTTCGGCTACCCCGTTTTCGGATCGTGCTCACTGGTTGATCCCGGTGGCCCCGTGACGTCGAGACTTTTTTTTTTGTAAACATTTACCATTGGACAAATAAAAGGTGAGTGATTTTGGGGAAAATGGCTTTCGCCTAGGGTGTAATCGTGGCGCGGCGAAAGTCAGGTTCACAGACGTGCGTTCACCTGCGGCGGAAATATCTGATTTCTGGGCTCGGAGGTTCGATCGGGAGCTCGTGCACGGTAATCTCGCGACGTATTTACCTTTGTGTTCGCGTGAAAATTTGTTACCGCGAGGCACGATGCCGTTTAAAGCGACGATTGGGTATTTGCGCTGACTCGTATCGGACTTAAGACCTCGTACGACATCTGTGGGCTGTTCCGTTGGAACTGCAACAGTGCCTGCCTTTTCCCCGTTCTGTTTACGATGATAACCCGGTGTTGTTAAATTGGACCGATGGCGACGATACTATTAATTCGTTCTCGATAGCTTCGCGATGGAAATGCCGGTCGTGTAATTGGACTGCGAATTGCACTCGTACATGCACGATGTGCACTGCTCGAAACAGTAGCACCTTATTTTCTCCGTCTCTCGTCCGTTTTACGCTTCTCGTTCGCGGGCGTTGCTGCGATAACGCGCTACTCGACGTAGAAACGGTTTTACTGTATTTCGTTTTACAATACAGCGTAGTTCGTGACTCTTCGCGCCGGTCTAATTGAAATCGAGCCAGCTGTGTCTGCCTTTCGACGTTTACGACCGCCTCGTTTACGACTGACGCGACACCAGTTTTTCCGTGTTTTCGTTCCGATAGCACGAACGATTCTCGGAATGTTACTCGGGTCTTCCTTCCCGTTGCAGATAACATTTTTCATTCGCACGCTGATTTATTTCCTTTTCTCGCTTGTTCGCCCGTCGTTCCCGTGAAAATAGATCGAACGCGTCGGTTTCTTTTACGTTTGCTTACCTCTATCGGGAGCGAGACGATTTTCACCAAAGGTCCGCCACGTCTGTACATACATACGTCTCTATATCGATGCGTACGTTTTTAAGGCGCGACGACGAGGCGCGGGTATTAATAGAGTCGACGCTGGGACGAAGCACACACGGTTTAAACCAACTCTGCTCTCTTGATCTTCGATGTTCTAGAGCGCTCTAACCAGCCACGGGAGATCTTGCGCATTCTTGGATATCTTAGTCACGCGAATAAGCGACCTCGATACGTCATTTGGAAAATTCGTCACTTTTCGCGGTTCTTTTACTAATCGTTTCCATCGCACGTTTCGAAATACGATTATTTTCGTCAATTCGATTTTAGGTTAATAACGGCGTGCAGGTTTTCATCTTTGGACGTGTACTTATTGTTTCCATAGATTATTTTGTTTTCCTTTTTCGTATACAATCTTGGTAAAATAAAGACGTATTATTATGATCATGTTAGTTGAGCTTGGTTCGAAAGTAAAATAAATACGAAATACACTGTATCGCGAGATTTCGTTTCTCGTTTTCACGCTGTTGGGAATTGGAGTTGGCAATTAGTGGAAACAGAAGTACATTTAACAAAATAGAATTATCCAATTTCCCATTTTTATTCCTGGTGTAAACGACGACAAAAGAATCGAAGCATTGTTTCCAAAGTTGTAAACTTTTTTCTTCCATCTACTTTGTCGCTTGGAAATTTAAAGAGAAGTAGAAGAAAGAAAAATATTTAATTTCCTTCTGTTTCGTTTGGAACTCTTAAGGAAAGTAGAATTTGTGAATATTTTATGCAGGCAGAAGGTTAAGAAAATTCAATACCAATAAAATGTGTGGTTCTTACGTTGTTATTTTGGTCGCTTGTCGAGTGGATAGAGCTGGTACGTTTATTTTACTTAGACGAGGATACAGATGGTACGTTCGAAGATAGCTGCGACATTCGAGTGTGAATGAAGCTTGCCTTCGGGAATCTTACAAGTAATAAGAGTCTTTTATTAGAAACGTTATTTCATACCTTGGTTGCTGTGCATTGTACGCACGTATGCGAGCAATAATGCTGCATAGAACAAAGCGACACCGAGGACGATAATACGTGGTAAACGAAACCAATTTCTTTTACTTAGATCGTTGTTTCGATAATACCGTATATACAATTTACTATTCGCTAATTGATCCTAAATCAATCTCAGAAAAATTCTTTAAGTTATTATACCTTTTATTATGTAACTGTCAGGTTACTTCATTACTTAAAATTAGTATTTATTCGAATACTATTATTTAAATCCAAACTGCATTTGTCATAATATTTGTTTCAGTTTTCTCGCAGGGACTTTGAGTTTCAAACAAAAGACCATTCATCGACGTTGAATTACATTGGAGTTTGTGTCAAGAATGTCTGTTTTTAATATCGCCTGTGCACCACGTTTCCGATAACTTTATCTTCGTTGCGTACACATATCTGTAGCGATGATCGCGTACATTTCGTATCGATCATTTCTTTATCAAACCGTAGCATTGTTAGATTAACATTACGTCGCGGATCGTTATAGAGCTCGTAAGTCAGGTGCATTGTAGGACAATGTACAGGGAAATATTGAATAAATGCCAATACGTAGGCATGCCACGGTTGCCCGTGTGAAAGAGCTTTTATTCCCTATACCAACTCTCAAGAGTAAAACTCTCAAGTGCAGACCTAGCATAACGCATCAATTATACTTCTGCAGCGACGCTCATCTCGGCCTGTATTTACTTCGCTTCACCTGCCTCTGTCTCTTTGCTCTGGCCTCTGCACGTGTCACGTTGAGCGTACTGCCATAAATTATATCGGTGTCGCGGCTTCGACGTCATTTTGCTCTGCATTATTCGAGTATTAGCGTCGGTTGTAACGTAACGAGATCGAGCAAACGCTCGTGCGAGGATTTACATACGCGGAAGAACAACGGTAACGAAGAAAGGACCCTGTCTCGTTGAGTTTTCGAGCTAGTGGCCTCCGCGAGGCGAGGAATTGATTTTCAGAAATAAAGCATCGCGTAGCCTCCCACGTGGAGGTATGCTCGTTAAGCTTCTCGTAGCATTGTGACCCATAACGTCGATGGGCGTCCTAGCGACGTCGAAAGATCCGCCTCCTCGGCGCGATAGCGAGAGCAATGTCAAATTATGATTGACAACAGTCGGCTTGTATCAGCGTCGAAGTCGCGGCATTCCAATCTGCCAAATGTATCAGCGTGCTCTTGCGTCAATTTTCAAAATCGTTTCCTCGTACCGTTGCTAGAATGTTTATATTAACGACAACAATTGAGATCTTAAATTACTGGGCGCTGAAAGTAATCGATGCACCATCTCGACTGACTGTCGCGTTCTATACTTTGGAACATCCATATATGGAAAAGAAAATCGAATGATAACGTAAATAAAATATACAGGGTGTTCGGCCACCCCTGGGAAAAATTTTAATGGGGGATTCTAGAGGCCAAAATAAGACGAAAATCAAGAATACCAATTTATTGATGGAGGCTTCGTTAAAAAGTTATTAGCAATTAAATTCAAAAATTTCAAATCGTTCTGGAAAAATTATTTTCGGTTGCGGGGGTCAATTACAATCATTTTTGGTGAATACACATACTTCCGAAATCCTACCCAGTTTCGAGAAAAAAATTCGAGTAAGTGCTGAAAGTTTTGGGTGAAAAAAAAGACTTTCGAATCGTCTTGGAAAAATTATTTTTAGTTGCAGGGGTCAATTGCAAGCATTTTTGGTCAACAGATATACCCCCGAAATCCTACTCAGTTTCGAGAAAAAAATTCCTTATCGAAAACCTAATTTCTGGCCAGAAATGTCTGCCCGAATTTTCATGCGAATCTTTAAAACGTCATAACTTCTGAACGGATTGGACAATTTTAATGTTTAAAAAAGCAAACTACGCGTATTTTGATGGGGAATATGTACAAATCGTAAAAATATTCGAAAAGTTGGTCCTTGACCCCGCAAAATGAGAAAAACCCCATAAAAATGGTCCAATTTTCAAACAGCCGTAACTCCTACAATTGTGAATATATTTCAATGAAACTTTTTTCTGAAGTAGAGCTCATGGGTACCTACAAAAAAGTATTAGACAACTTTTCTGTAGGGCGTCAAACAAAATTATTAAAAATGAAAAACTAATTTTTAAGAAAAATCGACGGGGGGTAGGTGCCTATATTTTTCGGCGAAAAAAAAAATTTTTAATTAATTCTGAAAAAATTATTTTTGGTTGCGGGGGTCAATTACAATCATTTTTGGTGAATAGACATACCCCTGAAATCTTGCGCATTTTCGAGAAAAAAATTCAGTACTGGCGGAACTTTAAACGTTAATAACTGTTTAACGAAGCCTTCATCAACAAATTGGTATTCTTGATTTTCGTCTTATTTTGGCCTCTAGAATCCCCCATTAAAGTTTTTCCCAGGGGTGGCCGAACACCCTGTATAAAGTTTATGTTACGATATGTAGGAACACGATTCGTGTTAGAATTAATAGTTCAAACGTTTTATTTTACTTGTTGGCGGTAAGAAGGCGACATCGAAATACGCTCCTTTTTCCTGCCACGATGAGAAACGTAATCGTACAATACCATTGTACTGTAAGAAAGAAAAACGACATAATGGAACGTCTAATGGTAAAGATTATTACATTTTTCTCTCCGATGCTTATGTAAACAGTCTCGGTAACGTTTTACGTTTCAATTATATCATTGAGTAACGTTCATCATTTAACTAATGGAACAATCTATATGCGTGTAACGGCGGTAGAATAAAAACATGAAACCACAAGAATAAGTTAGGCAATGTTGTGGCGTTTTGTGGAAATAGTTACGAAACGTTACGTAACCCTGCGCCTATCAATATTTGAAATACTCTTGGGAATAAATTGACGCGATAAACAACTAATTTGACTTTGTTTATTGTATTTTTTGGTAATAGTCGTTCGATTCGCGATAGTGTATCTTTTCTATTTATCTTTCGTAAATACGTAACCGTTGTGCATTGAATTGTGACTCGAACGAAACGTATCGCGATATCTTTTAACCTTTTTTTTCGAGCGTGCGAGCATTTATTTTTATTATTAGAACGGATTTTCAGCCACCGAGATTACCCTTATCGCGATTCGTGTCTAGAGAATTTTGAACGGGACGAGCGAATGTAAATCAAACTGGTTTAACTCGACTGTAACCGATACTTTGGGAAAATTGAATAAATCCTGTCCTTTTAATGCTCCGCCGTGCTCGGCAACGGCGACGATAAATTACAATTGGTATAGAAATTCCCTGCGTGTCTGTACAAACTTTGTATTACAAAGGAATTAAGTTATCGAGCGCGTCGCGTCGAAAATTTAGCTACGCGTATTCTCAAATGCAACCGCGACCTTTTTATTTATACAGAGGACATTGATCTTGAAGCTGCAACCTTAATTAAAGCGAACGATTATGGTTGATTGCGACGATGAACTATAATCCTTATGACGACAAATTAAATAACAATTGATCTTCATCAATTCGTACCGAGCGTGGACATTTTTATTTGGACGAAACACACTTTGTTATCGCGTTTACTCTCGATGCTTTACAACCATATTTTTCACATGGAATAAATCAGTAAACGGAACATATTAAATTGAACACACTTTCATTTACAACTAATTGTCGTTTGTCTATGGGATTTTTTGATCGCAGCTAACCCAGACCTCTATGGTGTGTCGTATGTAAACAAGCTACAAGTTGCGCTTCGAATATTCAGCCAGAAACATATACATACAGAGAAAATTTAAAATATCTTTTAATAAAAGATCGTTATATTTGAAAAGAATGTCGAATCGTATCATTTAAAACTCGATACGCGTGAGAGAGCAATTCTATCCTCAGTCTTTAACTCGGTAACTTTGTTCAAATACGACGTAGCAGCCATTTTTGATTCGCGTATCAAAGTACAAAATTTAACCTCGAAGCGAAACGTTCGTCGTCACCTGGCAACGTAATTTTTCTTTCTCGTCTTTTCTGTTCACCTTCGGCGCGCAAATTGTCCGGTATTAAAATTATAATCTCAAAGTTCTGAATTGCAAAGTTTTCAACTTTGAATCTAAGTTGCCTTGCTTTTTCCGCGAACGATTAAACGGTATCATTGGACTGCATAGAATTAACCGATAACTGCCGTTTTAATACAGACTTATTTTACTTTGCACTCCTTTTTAATACATGGATTAAAACGGTTGGAATGAGTTACGATTTTACAAAACGACGGCAACGTTTGCATACGCGAAATCGATTATACAAAAGTAAGCAATAAGATACAAATAAATACCAAGAGTACACAGCGTCTTATCTGACGTTTCCTCAAAGATATATGGAAATGGATTCCTGAAAGATATGTTACGCGTTTATTTACTACGTTACTCTGTCTTACGAAAGTTTACATGTTACGCAACGCGGGAGAACAAAAGAAACTTAACGAGGGAATTGTTTGTCAGAGATACGGTAGAGTACTGACGAAAATAGAGACCCAAAATTCCTATACAATAATTCAGAAATCCTCAAATTAATCAATTTCTCTACTTCGTAACGTTAACACTAGATTTACGGAAGCCATTTTGGTTCCAGTACACCTTCCACAGACCAATTTTCAAGTAACAAATAAGAGATGAACAACCGCATATCGTCGTTAAGTGAAAATTCGAATTTGCATTATAAATCGAAATCTTTCATAATGGGGGGAATAAGAACAATAAATAATTTATCGTTCGAATAAAGCGTGTTGCCCCACTCCGGTGCGAACTGGCTCGAAGTTTCGTCCGACGACAGAACTTGAAAACGGGATTCATAAATTTAAGCCGCGCATCTAATAGTAGGGGGGAATTCGAAGCAATTTCGTGACGCCCCCATCACGATATCGTTTCCGTCCACACTTACAGTGTTCCACGTGGCCGGGAAACGACGCGTGCTTTTTCCATCAAGCGATCCCGAGCGACGATCAGCGTCAAGACGGCTCCGCGACGTCACGAGGGGGGTCCTCTTCCGATAGTCGTCGATTTTCGTGGTCCCTACCCCCCTCTTTCCACCTCTCTCGGTAGTGACGTAGCTGCCGTGAAACCGTAGGAAAAAAAGGGTGCGTGCAGTCGGTACGCGAACGTAAAGCCCTTTGGTAATGCGTGATGGGGTCCACCAACGAAATTATGGATCGGGCCTAGATACTGCGTCTGCGCATGATCATCGCCGAATCGCTCTGCCCTTCTTCGTTCTGCTTTTCACCCCCTGCTCGTGTATGTACAACCACCCCCCTTCCGCCCCCAGCATCGTGTTCGTACGTATTTGGCTAACTCCTGCCCCCATATCCACCCCCCTTCTGTTTCTTTCTTTTCCTTCGTACATTATACAGCCACGTCGAATACGGCATCCTTGTAATCACGTTGGCGAATTTTCCATTTAACGTTCTCGTAGTGTTCCACAAATCTGGCCGAATACACCGAGAAATTGTCGCAGCTGGGAAGGGGGTAAACTTGGAGTAATTACTATGGTAGCTTGTCCTTTGGGATTATTTACGAAGCACCCTTTCTCTGGTATTAAATTCGAAATTTGGTAAATTATTATTATTGAATGAACCTGAAATGTTACATATTTTTTTTTTGGAAAGCATTAGTAGGGTAGTCCTGTTTTTGGGGCACTCAAGGTACGACTATCAAGCTCTCCAGTTCTTCTATTTTTTCAGTGGAATTTGTACAGTTCTGAACAGCCCCTTATTAACTATTGGATGAAAAAGCAGTACTCTTTTATACTTTAAAAGTGAAACTTTATTGTACGGTTCGGAAGGACGTCTTGACTCATTGTCAGTTAAAACTGAACGAGAAGTGAGGTGACGTTTAGATCCTCGAAAGGAAAATCCGGCGTCCACTTAAAGAAGAAAGAAACCATTGCCTGCATCATGCTTATTTCCCTGGCCCTCGACGACGAAACAGTCCCAGGCCCCCAAACCCGATGGTACTAATACGGCCTTCGTATGCACACAATGGACAGTGTTTCTCTGTTATTTATCAATAATCCAACATTAACAATATTTATGTAGAGAAGCAAAGAAAGATCGAGAAAAGTTTTATCGAAATTGAGGCTCGTGTTTTCTCTCTATTCCAGTTATTTTATTTGCACGTATCTAAAAGAAAAACGTCTACAAATTACTGAAAGAAACAGTCATTTGTATCCATTGAAACTGCTCATGACAGACTGGCGTTACTTATCCAATGACTATCAAATGTTCACACTGATTTCCAAGTGCTTCCAGCTGTTATTTCTTTCAAAACTAATCTAACATCTGGGTAATTATCCCCGTTAGTAATAAAGTAGTTAAGTTGACACGAAACTCTACTTCAAACACAGTCCAAAAGTAGTTAGACGATCATCATATTCGGATGTTTACACAGCGACATCAAGTTCTGCGACTTGCGTGCAATCGTTAGCTGTCGGGTATTATATGCACATCTCGACGTAGACGATTAGAATAATTGTACGCAACGTGTCAATTACGGTGACGTTTCACCGGTATCACTGTGTATTTCAATTATGATGTAACAATTATAGGTAAGGTAGGAAATATACCATCGTTGAATACTACACATCGCTCGTATATGCTGTTTTATTTGAACGTTTTTTCTTGCATCATGATATCAATAATTTTGCAAAATTATACATTCTGGCAGACATATACTGGAAAAGGGGTTCTCAAACTGTTTCTAATGACAATGACGTTATTCAAAAATTTACTGTACAATAAATTCTCATTTATTGCGAGCGTCTTGAAAACACGTTTGAAGCGCCGGTCACCAGTGACCCCCGCGACAGTCGATACGTTAAGGGTAAAAAAAGTCGACTTCTCTTTTAAAAAGAATTAAATTTTAAATAATTTCAAAAATAAATATACCGTATTCGCGTCGTTTTAGCGTACGTTGCCGAAAGATTTGTCTATTTATTTATATCGGCCCAAAAACGTTGTGCGGTGGTGAAACCGCAGGGGTCCAAAGCTGGGTGTGTCGCAGGTCGATTTTGCTGTTCCGCATAGAAACGCGCGATCGATGCAAGTGAAACAATTGAAAAATATATGTACCAACGAGCAATGAAAAATATTTGGTCGTTCGTTTCGTCGAATTTTATACGGGGCGAACCACCTCTATAAACGTTTACCCGTTTACCTCGTAAACGGGCCACGATCGATATTTTTAATAAATATGGTTTAATTCGCTGCATCGAGAAGCTAAGTCGATTGTATTTTTGCCAAAGGTGACCCGAATTACTGTAAGAATGGGCGAGAAGACGTTCAATCTTACTTGGAACAATCACCTGGCGAACTTGTCCGGATTGTTCGAGGGGCTGTACAAAAGTGGTTCCTTAACTGACACGACCTTAGCTTGTCAGGGTGGCATGCTGAGAGCACACAGATTAGTCTTGGCAGCGTGCAGTCCTTACTTCGAAAGAGTTTTCAAAGAACATTATGGCGAGCAGCCGATTCTTATTTTAAAAGGTGAGTTAATAATTCCTGATAAATCCACACTAAGGATCTAATACAAAGCTATTTATAAAGCTGTCTATCAGAATCGATTACGTTATACCAGCTTATTTACCTCTGAGCGTTACATAATTGTAATAGATCAAAACAATGGATGAAACATCTATCTCACCGTTTCCAGCTAACTTTGAATCGATATATCTGATATTACTTCTTGGACACAAAATTGTAAACAACATTACGCGTTTGAGTTATTTTCATACGCAACAATTTAACAGATTGTAACGAAATGTGTCGGAATAGATTTAGAGTGTAACGGTGAGGTGCCCAAAAGTATTTTCGTTGGCCTTATTTTTGTCTTACCTTAAGACTTGAACGCCTCAAGTAACAAGAAGAAGCAGTTTGTTGTAAACAGAATTGGTTATATTTCCGGATGTTAGTTTGCTCGTAAAGGATTTGTAGTTCATCAAATTGTAAGAAAGCCGACGTCAACGATAATCTCTAGAAATAAATTTTATATTCCCCAAAGATTGTTTCGTGTAACGAATTTCGAATAACAGGCGTGGCGGTGGAGGAAATGGAGTGTCTTTTGGACTTCATGTATCGAGGTTCCATCGATGTTGCGGAGGAACATTTGCCTTCTTTGATAAAGACCGCGACGGATCTAGAAGTTCGTGGCCTTTCGGGCGACCAGAGGAGCCAAGAGAACAACCGTAGCCCGTACACCAGAGTCGAGACGCGAATGCAATGGCGTCACATAGAGACCAGGGTCCACACGACCGAATACATGAAGGAACCGTCGGTCATTCCTTACTTACCGAAACAGTCTTCCGTAGAATCGTTGGAGGAACACATCAGAGTGGAAGAAATCGAGGTGGAGGACGATCCTATGGTGATCGACGGGCACGAGGACTCGTTGGACGAACCCCTGCGAACTTCGGAAACGCAAATCGTAAGTTGGAACAAATTGATCGAGCGAAATTAAAATTAGCATTAACTCTTTCCGAGAACGTAAATGAAAACAGACAAACAAGGGACTCTTGGGACTCTTAAGGGGGGGGGGGGCCTTCCACGCAGGGGTCCGAGGTTGAAGCTTTATTAGTTCCATGGTAGATCCGACCCTGTCCCCAAATAATCTAGCGATGTCAAGTATAGCGACCTTGTTAACCAATTTATTGTTCCACCACGCCCTATTCATCGATTTGGGAACGTATCGTTTAGCTGCATCGAAGCTATTAATACATAATGAGGCGGAGCACCATCGTGTTAAGTGATAATACTAGACTGCAATAGTGTGTACAAACCGGAGGTGGAAATTTCGTGCAAATACTGTAAATAAAACAAGTCACGTAGCGGGGAAGATGATTCTTGCGTTAACAATTTCTCTCTTTCTGCGATGTTCGATCGACTCGGAGACATTCTCAAGCAGTGCATCTAACGAACCGTGCACACGTATTTACAGAAACCCTGATATAAATTTTTAATTTTTGATCGTACGAATAACTGTGGTGACAATAGAATTTCAACGAGCATTTTCAACTCGCCAAAAGACGATAGTATTGCTTACCATAATATATTTATTTTCACATCCTTGTGCACGTAGCATAAACGAGGCTCTCTACTTTTTTAAACCGCGATAAGATACGATTCCGTTTCCGGAATAAACTGGTAGCGACTGGGAAACGCGAGAAGCTACATTATTAAGTCGTTTCATAAGTGTTGTACGTTATTTTTGTTTCAGTAAATTATGCTTGAAAAAAGAAGTAAAAACAAAACTCTTCCAGGATTATTTTAGCAATATTCTTTAAAGTCAGCCATTTTCAAGCTCTGAAACAGTCTCAATTTTAGTATGCCTAAAGCTTTGAGTTCTCAAAAGTAACAAACAGGAGGCTGGTTTTGGTTTTTTCGAAAATCATCGCCTAACTATGTCGGATGTTCGATTTCGTTTGAAATAGGAAATCTGTGTCGAAGCGTAACTTCGTTGTTACGAAGGATCCGCAAGTATTCATAAGGCGACACATAGTTGAACTTTCTTTGAAAGCGGACGAGAAGCGCCGACTTAATCGAGACGTTTTTTCCATTCGTTTTATCGTCCCCTCTCGACGTCGTCTAATAATTAATCAAGACCGAGGTAAGAAAAAAAAAAAAAACACGAGCTCGTTTCGTCCCCTTTGATCACTGGGAGCAGCGACGCGTCTTGAAAAGTTCCCGGCCCCGGTGCATAGAATCGTAAGTTTAGTTCAATTAATGGAAGTTAGTCCAAGATGTACGTGACACGGATGAACTAGTTAAGTTTTCATAAAAAAGTTTTTAGTTTGACTAATTCCAATACTCCGCGTTCCGTTGATATTAATCTTTCCGCTGCAGAATCTGCGGGCGATGGCTAATTTAATAGTTCAAAATATCGTTCGATATCTCGCGTTAAAAATGTTTATGCCAAAACATCTTTTTTCAAATGGAAAAGAATGTTTGAGGTAAAAGCTTGATTAGATGTTCGATTTCATAGGAAACATAGTACGGTAACGTTGTTTTACCAAACGATATGCAAACAAACATTATTCTACTATGTTGTAAGTTTGTTAGTACATGGTAAGAAAATTTGTATAGAGTTAGATGCGGCTGTAACGAATCCAAGAGCAAACAGTTAATTTAATATTCGATCGGTGATACGTGTATCAGTTTTCTAAATGTCTCTGAATCGTTTAGAGGCGCATGCCACCGCCAATTTTCCAAAGGGAAACCAGATTCAAAGGCCAGAAAAGAGTTTCGGTCGGACGTACCTCGAGGAGCAGTGAGTCAATGGAATACAAATCGAAGGAACGCGCGGCCTCGAGAGGCGACTCCGCAAGGGATGAAAGCTACGAGGATTTGCCAAATGCGATTAAATTCGAATCGAATTTCAACAACAGACCCACAGATCCCACGGTACCGGACATTGAGATGAACGACGACTTACAAGAACGAGCTGAGAGTCTGGTACGAAATGATGATCGCAATTGAGATTGATCCTCATCTGTATTTTAACATCCGTCCTCCACGAATGCACACGTTGATTCGATAAGGGAGGACTCGTGAAATGTCAGACTCTGATTTCTATGAAACATTGCAGAAACGTTCATTCGAAATAGTCAAAGAACCATCTTTCGTCGTTGCTACTTTTTTAGTGTAAGGAAGAAACCCTCTATATCAGGGTCACTCGTTTTATTCATAATACAACTTTTAAATTACAAAAGATATTTCGAAGCAAAATAAAAATAAAAATCTCTCAAAGACGAACTGTTTGTTGCAATTTAAGAATTATACAGGCATAAATAAAATAGTATGAGGGGTTGGTTTTTACTCAAAGACAAAATATGAACGTTGATGCAAAGTTTCCTGTACATCAGTGTCCAAGAGTTCCTTCGTTCCCTTGTGAAGGAAATAAAAATGTGTGAATCACATATTAACTTTTACCAACATTAATTTATTCCTCGATTCTTTGGACGCCCGATTCGCCTAACATTGCTTCACCAAGCGTCGTATTAATCCTTTCGATCGTTCTTGTAAGTTCATAATCATCGTCTTTGCAGTCTATCGTTCGCGTTACACTTTCTTTTCTACTTGTAGGACTCGTCGAAGAGCGCGGACGAGAGCTCTAGGTTATCGTTGAAGAAAAAGAGCGACGGCCCCTCGAAGAGGACAGGACTGAACGATGGAAAGGAGACTAGGCCCATACTGGTTAAATCCGAGAGGGCGCAATACAAACCCTTCTCCTGCGACCTTTGCACTCTCGCGTTCACGAGAGCTTCTCATTTAGCTAGACACAGGAGGGTCCACACGGGTGAGAGACCATTCGCCTGCAGCATTTGTCCCAAGATGTTCGCCAGACAGGACAAGCTGAAACAGCACGTGGACTCGCATATGCAATGGCCGAAGAGGAAGAGTACCATGTCGAGTACGAGTTGCCAACCGACTGTGGCTCCATCTGGCAAAGGAAAGAGAGGCAGACCGCGAAAGGTAGATATTATTGTACAGAAAGGGTTTCTGTAAGTAATTTTGTCAGTACAAAGTTTCTTTCGAGGTTCTGTTCTCCATTACCAGGACTCGATCAACCGATAAGCAAAATAAGCACATTGAGGCATCGAGGAATCGGGGGGCACCATAGAGTTTTCCCAGTGCTGCTTACAGAGTCACAAAAAAACAATAAAATATTACTAAAGTATCTGTAAATATCGTTGTAACATCGAAGAGTCCATACATTTTTCACTCTGGATGTTAAGCTAGTTTTGGAAGTAATGGCCTCTGGTGTCTTGATGTAACTGCAATGAAAAGAACTCTTATTCAATTTAAGCAATTAAAGGGTGCATCGGTTGGTCTTGATCCGGTCCTGTTTGTTAGTCATTCTATTTTTATCCACCACAAGCTGAAGGAGGATCGTAACAAATGATTACTATTATTTTAAATAAATGTAACGAACGTTTGGGGGACCATAGCTTAGTGGAAGCAAGAGTTGCATGAATGTAATTAAATGAAAACTTACGTGTTTGCGGCAGGTAAACTTAGAACAATCGGCCATGGAGGAAATACTGAAATTCGGTGAGTTCAGTTCGTTGCTAAACAAATCTCATTCGGCGAATTCGACGGATAAAAGCGACGATTACACGGCCAATGTTAAAGAGGAGAAGGTGGAAAGTCGAAAAGAAGATGGCGCCGACGAAAGGGACGAGGATATAGAAAAGGACATGGACACAGACACGGACAAGGATAAGGATAATTACGGCGATCAGAGCGGAAATGGCCAAGATGATAACGTTTAATCGATCCCCTCCGATAACTACGGAAGAAGCGTTTGTCTACGAGCGAGAGTATCCACCGTAACTCATGTTTAGAGAATGTGGGAAAATGTCGAACTTTTTTCGATCGATGACGCGATCCAGGTACTTTTTTCTGACTTTTTTTTCGATGCTATAACGGGTGACATTTTTTATCGGCACAGAGGAATACATCGTCCAAATATCCGCGCTAAATATTATAGAATTGGATATTTTTGTGGAGATCGATCAACCTCGGTATATTCGTTAATTGATAATACTTTGGTATTCGGTTGTTGCCTCTGGATATTTATCGTTTGAGGTCTAAGATGTGGTTCCTTTGATCGTAGGTATCGAAATTCGTACGATTATAATGAACTATAACATTAAGTAAAAGTTTATAGAATGACTGTCCGTGGACTTGTAGTAGAAATATTTTAGCTATCGACGATGCTAATTATAAACTACTGTTTCGGAGTCGAGTTCTCGATATGAACGTACGAACGAGTAGTAGAACGAACTATACAGGGTAGGGCGTAAGTCGTGGCACAAACGAGACAATTTCTTGTGAAAATCTAGTCGGAGGCACGAAATAATTCTTTTTTTTTTTTTAACTCGCTTCGAAAATATCATTTGAATACCTGACTATTCAAATCTCAGTCTTAGTACGAAGCAATTTAACGTCAAAATATTTTACTTTTTCTTTTCACGGGGAATCACACCACGAGGTTACACTATACCTTGTACAGTTATCGTAAAACAGATTTCGCTGGAACTTGAAAACTGATTTCACTTACGTACGCGACTTACGATAGAACATTTTACTCGGATCATCGATTCAATGTCCGACAGAATTCACGGTATTCAACGGGTTTGAAGCAGAAGTGAACTTTATAAATAAATGAAACGAAATAAATTTTTATACGTCTTAGCGCATCGAACGTAAACGAATAAAATTATTCGATGATGTCGTAATAATTCAATTACATCAACGATTGCTTGCTTAGCGTAAGTGATCTTCAACGGAGATACTATAATTATTTCGATTCTTATTTGAGAGACCCCTCGTTTCGCGTCATCTCCATTCGACCTGGCCGGAGATGCGGAACAACTTTGTGATCGATTCTATCACGGTTCTGGTATTTATTTATTTATTGAGGTTCAAGACATCCTTGTTGTAGATTCGACGCGAATTCGTTCGAAAGAGTACCTGAGGCACCCATGTTATTACGTATTAACTAAGTAATTGAGGGTGAAGACAGGCCATATAGAAAAATGATAAAAGTCCGAGACGACTATTTAGCCTACTGATAAATCGAAGTATACTACGATCCACCGTCGTACGGACGAAATTTATGTCGAACGATAAGATTAGGGAAAGGAACTTTACGTTGAAAACTCGACCAAATTACTTTAGCTTGAAGACTGGTGGTATGGTTTGCATTGTGAAACTACTCGACTGACCAAAGCTTAAATTATGGACTTCTTCCGCGTGACATTCTTCGCGCATTATTTAATATAGGATGTATGTTAATGCAAATTTATACTCTGTTGATACTTGGGTCGGTTCTATTAACCGATAATGTTATCTCCTGTATCGAAATTTACTTGAAAAACTTTGCAATACTATAAGTATGGCAGAACCTTCGTTGCCCGAATAGGTAGACACGATTAAAATGTTCGTATAATAGAAAATTCACTGTTTTAGGGAGAATAAAAAGATTTATATATATAAATAATACATAAAAGTACGCGATTGATGCGTACGAAGGAAACGTATTTTTTTTTAATTTACGAGAATCGTATCTGTTTGATTGTTAAATTGCATAAATTTTTGTAAAAGGATTCATTATAAAAGTAAACAGTTCACTTTTCTAATACTACGAAGATTTGAAAATCTTGATTATATTTGGATAGATTAAAATATTTTGTTATTTTAAAAGTTTAAAAACTCATTTGGAACATTTAAAAAATGTTGGAAACATTTCTGTACTTCTGACACCATATCTTGCGTTATCATCGACGTTAGTACTACACGTATCCGCCATGACCCCATTATTGTATATACTATAGTAGCTAAAAATATTAGGTAACTACACGAGATCTTGCCACTGAATTGTTCCACCGAATGTACAACTGATATTTCATTTAGAGAATTCGGATAACGACGAATCGGGCAATGGAGTTTCTGCTGTACTTTAAACAAACTTTCATCGAGTCCAAGTTACTTCTTTTGACCAGCTAACGAAGCTGGTTCGTGTCTTTTAACGAGCAGATTTAAACGTGGACCTAATAAATATTCGAATTACTTGTACGCCTAAATAACTTCGAATGTTCGACTATATTTTATCGGACGAGTAGCGTATCTCCGTTTCTCCTCGAATTTCTGTAGCAGGAAGTTGGAAAGATTGCCCCTGAATGGAATTCAAATTCAGTGATCAGAATCATCGAAGGAAAAATTATTTCACTATTGGTTAATAATAAATAAAAAAACGAAATGGCTTCTCTCCTAGACGATGGTTTTTACTTCTATTTTAATTAAGTAATAGGAGTAGCGGAATCTAAACTGACGAATACCACTCGTCAGAACAGATTCAGAAGCAAAAGAATATTTTTGAAACTTTTTTATAATTTGTTGATTAATATTTTGATAGAATAGTAACCTAAATGGTAAAGTCCACATTAATTGTTTATTTTTTAATTCCTCTGGATCCGCTCCGGGGGTAATCTTTACATCTTCGTGCAGTAGGTGAACGTAAGACAGTCATAATCTTGAAGCTAATTTCGTGTCATGGTTATATCACGTTTGTTACTACGAAACTCGTGCAGTCTGGATGCACGACAGTGCAAACTATACCCGCGTATAAAGCGGCTCAACGATCCTCGGAGCCAAGAAAGAAATGTAGCTTCGAATATTTTGTTATACACGCGATTGAAAATACGTCAAGTACAAATGTCCAAATATTAGAGTATACCTGTACGTAAGTGTGCGTGCCTGCCGTATAAAAAAAAAACGAAAGAATCAGCATACGCGTGTATCGCGTTCGTGTGCCGTCGTTTGCGCAAACGAACGTTTGTTGATACGGTTTCCTTTCTTTTTCTACGAACAGCATAGCTTCTTGTACCATCCCTGGTTGGCTAATGCTCTCGATGTTCTTGTTTTTTCTTTTGCGATTTTATAAATAGCCCGTAATCATCGATTCTAAAGAAACGAAACAATCCGATGCTCCAAGCATGGAACAACGTATTTACGTTTGCTGATTTTCGTTTTCGCTATTATTGGTAATCACGTCGAAGAGTTGTTTCTCGGAATCGATTCTCAATTTTTATTTGTTCAAAGGAAGAATTTATGATTCTGCAGTTAAATCCCTTGCACGCCAACGATTTTAATAATGCTGCTTTTAAAAATTAAAAGTATTCTTTTCCTTTAATTTCTTTATTTTTTTTTAATTTCTATTCCCACGAATGCAACTCGAATCGAGTCGTGGTACGTGTTCCCGGAGATGGGTAAAATTTTATCGTAATAATAAATAACAGCGAACTGTTAAAATTTTATTTAGTCGTTGCGAAATATTTCATTGTATACTTCGGATTATTTTTATCTAAGAATTTTTCCCATCTTCGTCGACAATGGCGTGCAGGGGACGAAAAGCGAATCGATTCCATCGAATCGACATACCGAATGTTTTGTGTTTTATCGAATTATTAATTTCGATTACGTTTTACGAGCAGTTCTGTTCGGTTTCTAGAATAACATAAGCGTATATTTGCATAGTATGCGTCAATGCCACGCGAAACGTGTTTTTTCTGTAACATTGTTGTTGTTGTTGTACAAACTATATTTTGTTTCGTTAAGTTCTTGTTACTCGACCTATACAGCGTTATATTATAACTTCCGTCATGGCGATGTGCAATTTTTTCAATGATACGACGATTTGATCTGCCACGGCAAGCTGCAAGTGAATTTCGTGCAATCTTTTAGAGCGTCCAGAATGGTCGCATGCGAGTCTTCATATCTCTCATAGTGTAAATTGTGTAGCCTGTGTAAATAAACTGTAAAATCAACGTCTTTTTTAATTGGTACCTTTTCTTGTTATTCGATGTTACGTGAAACACAGTTACTGGATTTCTACAGCACAATATTTGATTCTAACTCTGGTACTAGAGAGTTAGTAAACAAAGAAAGTTGGAAATTAATTAAAGGGCCTTCCTTTCTTTCACGTTAATCGCAGTTATCATTATATTCATCGACATTATATGTTACATTGTACATTATATCTTTACAAATTACATATACATTACATCTTTACAAATTAGGTTTCGCTTATACACAGACTTTTTGTAGGTGTCAGGTGAGAACGTGGCGGATTGTTTTCTCCGTTCAGCATAATCATACACTTCATCGCGATTTACGTAATGCCAAAACGTATCTTACAATTAGTTTCGACACTTCCGATGCCACTAGCAAAGAATCACGATCGAAGGATCGTCTGAGATCGAAATCGGCCTCGAGAGATGTCGGTTATAGAATCGATCATTGAACGCGATCTTTCGATGAACCGGTTATATATAATATATATGTTTCATGACACAGTTTCGCTTTGAAAGGTTTCCTTTTTTTTCCACTAACATTATTATGTCGAGTTACAACAGCAACATCGAAAGCATTGTTTCTCGTCTTCCACTCCATTTTCTGTCTATTGATTGCAATTTACATAGTTACACCACAGAACACGACGCGGATAACTTTAACAAACGTTCTAGCTGACAAAAGAATAGATTGCGAACGACTCTAGCGGACAGGATCTTACTTTTTTTTACCTGAATTCATGCAGATACCTTTTATCCTCTTCGAATGTATTACTATCGTCTAGATTTTACTTACATTTTCATGGAGGAATCGATGAACTCGCAACTGCTTTGAAACTTTACCATTTTCTGCGTCAAGTATCAAACAAGGCTGGAGACTACTCGAATCATCTGATATTTATATTTAAGTATTCGAATATCGTCGTTTGAAAAGAAAGTGTATGAAATTACACATTTAACAAAATGTAAATAATTGTAAAAACGTGTCAATGTATTATCCTCGGGAAAATTTTATAAACGAGGTTGTTGTTAATGAAAACTTGCGTTTAAAATGACTGCATGCAATTTGTCCTGGCCTAAGATATTCAAACAAGAACAAATTGAGAAAATAATTCTAGTACAGAGTTAAATATTGCATCTTGTCATTGTTCCCAAACGACGATTAATAATCTACGCTTATATAAATACATACAAATACAGTTGTATATAAACATACACAGATTTAGTATGCACAGCTGTTTACGTATGATTTATACTATAAAATATTTGAATGATATTCGAAGTATACTCGATGTTCGAATATTCGAATATAGAAAAGTTCGAGTAGTCCCAACTCTATTTTATACACGAAGTACTTATATAGAATGGGCCAAAATTCGTAAGTCGAGAATGTGGAATAATATTATTTTGCACGTGGCTTCGTTTTCGACAAAATCGATTTCGAAAATTCATCGAGTACGCGTGTAATTAAGGACTTTGTCTGATGTATTCTTGGCCCACCCAGTATCTTGCAAGAAGCTTCTCCTTTTTTGTGTTTCTGTAGTTTATCATTCACGTATTAATTAGGGTTAGAATTATTTGAATATTGTGCAGGTATTCGAACGTTACGAATAAACTTCGAATATTTAAATGTTCAAATATAATTGTTCGAACATTATTTTTCGAATATTTCACCATGGCTTAAATTAAGCTCCTTTACGAGGTCCAATCAACTAATCTTATCACGCATTATCAAAGGAGCAATAAACTAATTGAAATTATCTTTTTCATATTAAAGAACTTCGTTTACAGTCCACGTCACGCGATTCGAAATATTCGAATTCAGGTATTCGAACAATTTTCAGTCAAGTATTCGAATAGTATTCGAATCGTTGGAACGTTCGAATACAGAACAATTCTACGAGTAGTTTCAGTCCCAGTGAATTCGAGTATTTGAGTACTTTGTATTTCGAATTCGTTTGTTCTTTGCTCGAAGCTTTTTATCGATTCGACCAACTTTAGCGTTAAGTCTATCCTAAATGTCTTAAGCAACAACTTGGCTACTCTCGATTAACGTTTCCCTATTGTGAAACTACTTCGAGCTCGCGGGCAAATGCAACTAGCATTTGCATTGCAAATTATTTCTACATCTCGGGACAAACTCGATCGAGACGATCCCCAAACACTGACTTTTCTTTCCATTTTCCTTCGCAATTATTGCTGAAAAATAGTCGATCATACCATTATACGTATACAAGACGCTCGTTTAAAATAAGATGAAAATAATCGTGACCGTAGTTCCATTTTAAAAGTCCCTAACAAAAATTGTTTGCCAAAGTACTTGTCCTTTTAAAACAACATACTTTTTTCTATCGTCAAAAGTAGGCAACTTTAAACACCCTGTACCGTGTATATCAATCATTTTGATAACAAAGGAAGTACTTTGTCATGAATTGCGTCTGAGATTTTGAGATGATTTTAAATGAGAATACGACGAAGGAAAATAGAAAAACGTTCTTTCCGTTATATCGATTGACTTCGACAGAGATTACCTTAATTACAGGTGACGTATTTACGCGCGTCGATTAGTCACATATTTAACAATGACGATGTATACGATAAATACCTTAGACACAGACAGCGATATTTGTTGGCCGCGATCGGTCGCCCTATTGTAATGACGTCCACATCGAGAACGTGAACTTCTAAAATGATGTCGAGTAGTTTGGTATGTAAATTGATTCGCGATACAACGATCGCAACGATCGATCGTCCGGTCGTTGCTCTCGATCTATACATGTTTTTAAGTTCGACAGGCTCGTACGAATAATGTTGAACATTGCGTGATTCTAGCGTACGTTTTAACATGATATATGATTACTATTTATCATTATTTAACAATTAACCCCTCCGTGTAGCAATTTTGTTCGCGAATTCATAATAATTTCGTTTCATCTGTTCAGAAATATCGTAAAACCGACGGTATAAAAACAAACTCGATCGTATCGTGTATTTATGCGAATAGCACGTCTCTTTTTTTATATTATTTATAACGATCCGCGTTATGTACAATTTAATTCCAAACAATAGTAACGATTCGTTCAACTTGGACAATATAAAAGTACAAAGTTGCCACACACAGGAGCACCTAACAAATTTCTCGCAACGGACGCGTCGTTATTTAAACGACGGTTCGCGAAATCTCTCAGTGATCGGAACGAAAGCTTCCCACAACGAATTGTTCTGGCGATGACGAATCGTGAGCTCCTTGAATTATCAGTAACGAGAAAATATCTTAGATTTTATCTTATTGTCGTATAAAATGCGCGTTTCTTTATGACGTATTTCCAATTTAATTTTACGCTCCAATCATATAATAAAATGCTTTACGTGCTCGTTACTTATCGATACTTTGTGCGATACAACGATTTTTTTTTTTTTCTTAGTCTTTATGTACTTTCAACTGTCGCATGCCTCCCCTCATCACCTACCACCGCGCACCCCTAGTTTACATCGACATAAACTCCGTACGTGTAAATAATAATATCGAAAGCGAATCGTGTGAATCCGGATCGAATTGCATTGTTTACTTTCAGTTCGAACGTCGTTCGCGAAGTTTGTCCATTTGGGCGTGTAAAAAGTAGGCGAAATCATTACGTTTCGTTCCTCGTGTCGCGATCGGGGCGAAAATAGAAAGCGAAGAATCACGGAAATTGTCGTAGAAACACTTTGTCGTTCGACGGAAGGGACGTTGAGAAAGTCAAACAAGTATCTCTCGCGTAGAAAATGGCCGTTGATACGAATAAATTTTCACTGCTGAAGCAATCCTTGTACCCTTGATTCGTAACTGTCGTCGGTACGGTAATTCCTGGTTTTCAAATGATTTTTATTCCGAGGGTTAACGAGGATCGATCGAAAGCGGGGATTACAGCACGTCGATACCGTCCCAATCGTTTCTCGAGATTATTTCAGATTGTATTCGACGTACAATATTTAACCCTTTAGTCGGAAATATTACTTGTAAATGGATTCGCGCTAACGTGTCGCGTTAATTGGGACGAGTACTTTCAGGTTTGCTTTCAGTTCTCCTGTACCATTTGGTACAGAAAGGGGAATTCCTTGAATTTGATTTGGTGCAGCATAAAAAGCACACGTTTGATTCGACACATGTGAGTGTAACGAGTCGATCGGTGGTCGAGCGCATAAAATATTTTTTTCAATGTTTCTTTCGTTCGAATGCCACCGTAATGTCGCGAAGCAACTGTTGTGCCTTCGGACAGTTGCCAAGTAAAGGGTTAAGTAACGCTATCGATAAAGTGTATAATTGATAATTGCAATTCTTACACGTACTGTGATATGATTTTTCATTCGTCCACGCAAGTTCACGTAGGATTCACGCATGCACAGGAGACATTGCTCGAGGATGAAATTATTTGTAACGTAATTCATCGTCTAGTGCGCTCCAAGGTGAAAATGGCCTTCGTTTAGGGCTGGGACTATTCGAATATTTTATGGGTATTCGAACGTTACGACTAAACTTGTTATTCGAATATTACTATTCGAGTAAGAAAGTACTCGTATACTTGCAACCAGGGAGCTATTTGTATACTACGTTATATTCATACACTCGATCGTGCACAAAATATTCGAATTATTCGTAGGTTTGAATCTGCAGAAAAATTCGACCAATAGTCCCAGTCCTGCTTTGGGCTCGCTTTGTGCACCGTATTTCATTTGAACAACCGAACGTTGAATATACTATTAATTTGAGTTCAAAGTTTGCTCGCGGTAGTGACATCTTAGGTTATTTAATTCCATTTTGCAACAGCTATAATATCTGTAAAGAAAAGCAGAGTATTCTATACAGGGTGTTCGACCACCCCTGGGAAAAATTTGTATGAGAGAATCTAGAGGCCAAAATAAGACGAAAATCAAGAATAGCAATTCGTTGATTGAGGCTTCGTTAAAAAGTTATTAACATTTAAAGTTCCATAACGATCGGAAAATTTTTCGGCGAAAAAGAAAAATTTCAAATCCTTCTAAAAAAATTATTTTTAGCTAGTGGGGTCAATTACAATAATTTTTGGTGATTAAACATACCTCTGAAATCCTAACCACTTTCGAGAAAAAAATTCGTGTAGGTGGACAAATTTTTCGACAAAATTAAAAAATTTCAAATCGTTCTAGAAAAATTATTTTCGATTACGGGGATCAATTATAATTATTTTTGGTGAATAGACATACCCTCGAAATCCTACGCACTTTCGAGAAAAAAATTCGCATAGGTGGACAAATTTTATTAATAATTTTTAGCAATAGTTTTGTTAATAACTTTTTAACAAGGCCTCAATCAACAAATTGGTATTCTTGATTTTCGTCTTATTTTGGCCTCTAGAATCTTCCATTAAAATTTTTCCCAGGAGTGGTCGAACACTGCATAAGAAAGTCAAGGTTTGAAATTAATGTATTGGAAAACTATAAGACTCGTAAATTATTTTCTAAAGTATTCCATACGTTTCTTTGCACGAATTATATACTTCTGGAGACTATGTTCTGTAACATAAAAAACGATTAAGCTACACTGACTCATCCTGTATAGTAACGGGACATAGAGCGAGAAAAGCTCCATCACCTTCGGAGTTTTACATTATTCGAATATTACCGTGTACAGCACCGACAAATATTTATTTACAATTGTGTCAAAAAGCTTCGCGCGTTAACGATAGAAATTTCGTAACAAA
This sequence comes from Colletes latitarsis, assembly GCF_051014445.1. Lineage (NCBI taxonomy): Eukaryota > Metazoa > Arthropoda > Insecta > Hymenoptera > Colletidae > Colletes > Colletes latitarsis. The sequence continues at coordinate 17,343,040 of NC_135135.1, read as the reverse complement.
TGGATTTAGAAACATTTATCTAGACGTCTTTTTACGAAAGAAACGAACACCCAACTTGTGTCTTTAACGACGAAAAGCAATATATTAACCGTACTGTAAAATAACAGTTACTATTGTAACCTTTGGTTTTCTCTATTCTTGTTCGTCGTAATTAATTAAAAAAATGGCACGTATCGTTAAATCATTCATCTGAACGTACCGGACGCCACAATTATATTTAGGAATTCCTTCTCCTCTGTCAGTTAATTGTTCGTTAAAAAGTAACGTACCAAAATAATTGATTTTGCAAAACAACGAACTATAAGCTGTCTCCAGTAGGAGTTAGAAATAATGTCTAATTTACGATTTTGTCGACGCGAATCACCAGGATAATAACTGCAATAGCTAGTATGTACGATCCTTGTCATTTCTTCGTAATGGACATCTCGGTATAACTTTTACGAAAGTAAATTTAATTTTACTTCTCTTTTTATGCTTTTTATTCGCACGATTTGCACACCTCTGGCTTTTCCCATTCTTCTTACCGCACTGCATTCGTCACAACCATATCTGCGAACGATAATAATGTAAAACATCGTTATTACAAATATATTTAAAGTACAAACTTTTGTTTGTTAATATTGCTCAGTATTATTTCGTGTATCACGTATTATACAGGGTGTTGAAAGAAAGGGTCTAAGGCTTTATGGGGCTTGTAGTACTCACTGAAACGAAAAAAACAATACTTTATCAATCCTACAAAAATAAAAAGCAGAACTTTCCTTTCACATTTGTAAAAGACATTCGCTGCGTTTTCCTTCCATCTCGATACAGGAATGTCGACATCCATGAATAGACGTACACTTTCAAATATTCTTTCCGTGTTCGGTATACACATGCATGTTCTATCCTAAAAAAGAAATCCAGAGGATTCGAGCCTAGGGATTGACTACTAAGTACTTATTTTTTAACACCCTGTATATTTATGTTAATACTGCTACTACTTAGAACGAGAAGCTTTAATCATTCAGAACGATGCATATAACGTACCCAGTAATCAGTAGTAGGAAAAGAATCACTTTAAAGACCCAAGATTCTAAAAAGGATAAAAACCGATAACCGCATGAATGTTTGTTTCACAGATGTTTTCTTAACTTACGATTTTTCTGTTATATTATTCTAAAATAATCGTTGCAAGGCTGAAGAAAGAATCGATTCCTTTGCGACGGGAACGTTGGTTTTTCCTTCGGCCTAAGCAATAAGCAAACGAATCGTCTCACCTCTTCGCTATGTAGTACTAGTCAGACGTTTTCTCCGCTTGGTTCTGCATTTTTTTGTGGCGTTTTCTCTAGCTTTTCCACTTCCTTCTCCTTCTCCTTCTCCTCCTGCTTTTCCTGCTTCGACTCTTCCCCCTTTTCAATCTGCTGCTCCTTTTCCTTCTCTTGTTCCTTCCCCTTCTGCTTTTCCTTGTCCTTTTCCTTTTCCCTTTCGCCCCTTTCCCTTTCCTTCTCCTTCTCCTTCTCCTTTTCCCTGTCCCTTTCCTTCTCCCGTTCACGCTCCCGTTCCCTCTCCCTCTCTGCTTTCCGTTCCTTCAGGATTTCCATTCTGCGTGCCCTGTGCAAGCTCCCAGAAGGAAAAGTCGAATCCTCGACCGCGGCAGCCGCGGCCGCGCTCGCTCCTCGCTCCACGGCTGTCTGCTCAATAATTTACTTGACTGTATTTTTCAATATGTTCTCAGCGTGGAACAGATTACATGGAAGATTAAGTAAACGTCCCAGTGGTCGGGAAATTTTCATTATTTTGTTCAAAGAATTATTTTAATATTGTAGGAATCGAGGAAAAAATTGGACACACACTGGGGGGGTTTTGAACCCGCGATCTTTGGATTCCTAGCTAGTTGTCCTTTTTAAATTATTTATTTTTTTTATGTTTATAGAAAGCTTAATATTAATAAATATTTACAGCAAAGTCGAATCATCGGGACGAATCCAATCACTGGGACATTTACCTTAAACGCGTCTGGGTTAGAGCGACTTAGGTACATACTTTCAATATAAAACTGGCCGTTGAACTCTTGGCAATGGGACTCTGCGCCGAGGACGGATGGACGTGACCGTGGCCGTGAGTACTAAAGTACCCGCCAGCTTTTGGTTTTATGTGACGATTGTACATCTCCATGTGAACGATTTTCATGAATTCGATCTGCGCTGCTAGCTTCTGGATCTCCTCCTACAGAAGCACCAGCATATTTGGAATACCAGTTTATTTAAAATAAATATCATAGGGAAATCAAACAGCAGATAATTTAATTACCTTGAGTTCTTCATTTTCTTGAATCAGGTCTGTGGTCTCCTCTGGTACCAGACCTGTTCCATTTAACGAAAAGCTCGCTGTAACGCCACGAGCTCTAGCACGACTATCCCATTGATCTCCGTGGCCTCGTAAAACTCGAATTACCTAAAATCGTACAAAATATATTCGAATATTTACTTAAACAATACACGACTCCTACAGATGTGTGTTTGAAATTTTAACAATAAAGAAAACTGATCATTTTTGGGTTGAACAGTGTTCTTTATTGAATAGTAAAATTATTAAAGCGATATGGGTTACCTTGGGCCCGAACACGAGAAACACAGTTACGGAAGTGGAAAGTTGCGTGCGCAGGAAGCCCAGTAAATACTTGATATCCGGCCCAGCGTGAGGGAAAATGAAAAGGCTGCAAAGAAACGAAGGAATATTACATTTTAAACCTTCAACGTCGGGAGATGTATATTTCAAAAATGAAAATTCATACTGAATGGCTATCATGGTTATATTCACAGCAGCTATGTTGTAAATTGCATAGCTTATTAAACGGGCCTCGTTGAAGAGACTTTCTGCGTTGCGGACGTTGTAACACACTTTGATGCCCCACGCAAGGAACATAATCTCTCCTGTAAGAACGTGTCGATTAAAATTACGATTTCTTTCGTTAACACGAAACCTACCGACACTTCGTGTACACCCATTCCGACCATGACCGGTCAAATGACCAGTAGAAAATGCTGAAACTTCTTTGGGTATATAGCGTCAAAGTAAATGTAAAAATAAACATAGAAGACGGCATAAATAATAATTGTGGTTATGGTCATCGGATAGGGGATGAAATGCCCTTTAAAATGAGCGCTCGTACGAGTCGATAGCTTTATTAGTTCCGGAGATATAGCGATTTTAATTTCAAGTCGATACGGTGGCTAGTTTCGGAGATAGAGTTTGTTTACGTTTCATCGTTGCGCTCGCGCGAGTTCATTGATCTCGCGCGCGTAGATAGTAGCGCGTAGTAAATTCTTGGAAATACTACGCTCGAAACTAGGTCACGACAGTCGCGTACGCGAGGTAGGTCAGCACCACGCACGTGCGACAAGGAGGTCCGACTCCGCTAGACGAAGACAGAGATAGTCGAATTAAAAAAATTACCTTTTACATAACTTGCGATATCTCGAAAACGGAAAGTCCGATCGTCAAAAACGAAAAGCCATTTTAAAGAGGAAGCTTTGCCGCTGCCAACGATACCTCAATTATTAATAAAACACTAGTAGTTTCGAAACTGCACGCGTCTAAAGTTTTAGTAGTTTTAATACGCGTGAATAGGCTGTTGTACATGCGGCGGACAGTGAGATGGTCGGATTAAAAGAAATTACCTTTTACATAAATCGCGATATCTCGAAAACGGAAAGTCCGATCGTCAAAAACGAAAAGCCATTTTAAAGAGGAAGCTTTGCCGCTGCCAACGATACCTCAATTATTTATAAAACACTAGTAGTTTCGAAACTGCACGCGTCTAAAGTTTTAGTAGTTTTAATACGCGTTCTAAGACTGTTCTGAGACATTGAAGATTCTCTGCTTTCATCTTTGTTACATATTTCCGGGTTTTTAGAAAAAAAATATAAATTGTTCAACCGGTCGGATGACAGATCATGGTAGGTTTCGTGTTAATATCGTTGTGTAATCTGTAAAGTATCATTACCGATTGCTAAACTATGGTCCCACCAATTGAACGAACATTGATAAAACTTGAGACCATAGTTGTCGGCTATCACCTCGGCGGATGGCGGTGCACTTAACGTCCACGTGCCAAGGTATATTAACATCACTAATAATATCGGGACCATCCATTGCAGCAGCTGTTTGTCCGTGAGTTTTACTTTGTGCGCGCTTTTCACACGGTACGTGAGGGAAACTCTGTGGGGAAAGAATTTTCTTTAAATTTTAATTTCTGAGTAAATCATGTTTCGAGGTCCAAACTAAAAATAGCAAATTCAATACAGTGGACGGCGTATTAAAACTGGAGTCGTTGATCGTAAATATGAAGTTTGAAAATATCAAATTCAATATTACCGCCACGTTTTCATCAACAACGCCGTGTAAGAGATGCAGAAACCGAGGTGTCTCGTCCATTTCGTGGCGATGCAGGAGTACATATCCAATACGGGAAATATGGCGGCCATCTAAACGAAATATGAAACGACGATTTCGTTATATTATTGTTCTCGATGCAAAAGTGGCAATAAGAAATTTTATACGTACTTCGAGGTACATAATTGCACAACCTAAAAGTGTGATGGACAGGAATATCGGCGAAGCAACCTTGAACACTTTGAGCTTGCGGTGTTTATACATATAGGCCACGAGGATGATGGTACCGAACACACAGAAAATAGAAAACGATAGAAGGGTGATTCTGAAAACACAGGTTCGATTAGTTGGCAAAGTCTGCAATGAATTCACAATTTTTTTATTTCGAAAATTAACGAAATTTGTACAGGGGGCTGTATTTATTTTATTTAACAAACGCAATGTAACGTGAATGCACGAATATATTTTGCATATTCTTCTGGAAGATCATTATTGTCGTTTGTCTTCAAAAATAAGAATTCAAGGGATCCGTATCGAGGGATGAAAGCGGTCCTGTGGACCCATCCTGACTATTGAACTGAAGAAAACGTTTAAAACTTTTCGTTAAGAAAAATTTTAATAATTACCTAATTAATCAGCTTCTTAATAAGAATTCCCCCTTAAAAGACGATTCATAAATCTATTTATTAAAAGAAATATTCTTCAGTTATTTCGTTCAGTTAAAAGGCAATGTATTTTTAACCTTTTGCACTCGGATACTTTTCTCTCATTACCTAATACTATACCTCAAATTAAGTAGTATACCATTGGAAACGATTATTTTATTCGATTGATATTTGCTTTACAATCTTATAGAACATATTTATGAAAAAAGAAAAAACCTTTTACGCTTTATATTTCTCTTTTATACGATAACGTTTGAAACAATCTTCGAAAAGAGTAAGTAACACTAAAATAATTGGTCATTTTTTTCAATTTGAACGCATAAGTATTACGTTACATAAACGAAGAACTTTTTCCAGAATTTTATTTTGTTACAAAGAAGCATGAAAGCTTACGTACCCACCAGTTGATTTTCTCTTACGTATACTCGGGCACATTTTCCATTTATTTATTTACTTTTTCGTACAATACATCGTTTGCTAAAAAAATGTTCCCACACAGGGAACAACCAAGTGCAAAGGGTTAAATTTCAACTGTGCGAGATACTCGAATCTTTCACATTCGCAGTAGATAAATGTAGCAAATAGGAAATATTTAGAACGATTAAAAAATATTTCTCCATTTCACTCGTACCTGAACGGCCAGTTGTACGTGGCCAAGCAAGGCTCGGGTCCTTTGCACTTAGCGCAGCCAGGTGCGCAACGCAAGCAATGAAACACCTTTGCGTAAGAATCGCTTACGTTTTCTTGCATTTCTTTCCAGGCGGCTGAAACATTTACGCCCTGTGTGAGTTAGAGCACGTCAAAAATGTAATTCCCATAGCAGAATGTTCGCCACTGACCTTCAACGAGAATCCCATCAAAACCAGATCGATGTTGACTCGTGCTGTAATAGCCCTTTCGACATTTACATACATATGCACCCTTTGCCCATCTACCACCGACACCGACATTATATGGACTTTGATATTCGCACTGAAAACCATACCAAAATCGTACCAAAACCATTTGAACCGTTTAAATATGCATGATCCATACAGTCGAGGCTTAGGAAGCTTAGGAGGCTGTGTAATAAACGTAATGCAAATTATACGGATTCTGAAATTAATATATGACCCTAGAAAAACTAAGAAAGGAAGAGTAATGAATAAATAGTGGTTATGTAAACGATAATACTATTTTATTATTCCCAAGCTCGTTTGAAGCGACTATTGTTTGAATTTATTTTGAAATATTATAGTTATTTTGTATTTTTGCTTCGAATAAAGTTTGTCCAGGTGCTCGTTTTAGAGTTTAACTTTGAGTATTGGAATTAGTTCCTTTAGGAATTTCCTGTGCAATAGTTACCTGTGTAGTGTCGTTATGACACTTGTGAGTCCCTTTAAATGATGCTATCTGATTGTTTAGCGCTTCATTGTCAGTATCTTGCGACGATACGTCGCACTGGTTCACTTCTAATCCGCTTATGTCGATGTCCACGCTCAAAAATTCTCGAACCCTTCAACAAATTGCAATCTTATTACCATTTGTCATAACGAAACCACAAAATACACTACTGTTCGATGTATACTTTTCCTTCGCTATTTGCATTGGTTCGAATTTTCAAGTTAACGATTCCCCGTTTTGGAACACCGAGCGAGAAGGTTAACAAAAAGTAAAAGTTAGCGTTTAGGTCAGGGCGACGCTGATGGATTCGTCGGTGAAGCTTGCTTTAAACGCAGTTAAATTTTACCCTGGCTTTGGAGTTTGCGAGTCGAACTTTCAGTAACGAACTAAAGGTATTAACAACGGCCATTTGGCGGGGAATATAGGAAAAGGAAAATTCACCTAACTTCTCAGCCAGGAGCGATAAAATATCGAAGTTTATCGGAAGTTCGTTGCTTAAACGAATAACGGCAAAGAGTAATTTTATTAATCCCTAGTAAATACATTTTCCTAAAAGTATTTAATAAACGGAAGTTTGCTACCAGGATGCGATCAGAAAGCAGACGAATCGTATTATTTTAATTTATGGTAAATAGAATGTTTACAAACCCGTGTCGTGAGTCCAGTGGTAGTATATTAACGCTGTAGGAGATCAACCAGCGGTGACTTTTGCAAGAGAAATACGGGATGGTCCACCAACCCCTGTAGGATTCAATCGCCGGTGACTGCATGAATTTCGGTGACCTGAGATAACACGCAAACGCCACAAAACCGCCATAGAAACTTCGACCTTTTGGCGCACACGAGATTCGTGCAACCATCAATATAAGTTGCCTTCCCTTAAATTTCGTGGTCCTGTGGCACTTCACGGTCATTCGATAGACGAAAATTAATCGAATTTCCAACGCGTTTGCAATTATCGTCTGAATGCATCCACGTTCGAGGATTTAACTCTCCGTTAAATAGCACGTGCCACATATTAACGCGAACGTATTAATTCCCTGCAGTTTGATTAAAATTAAAGCTCGAGTTGGTAGACCACCGTGTACGAAGCATATTAGAACTTGTAATAAACGTTTCGACCTTAGATTTAGGCATTTCTCGTCCAAATTTAAAATATATCACGCCTAAAATGTGGCGAGATTTCTTATTCGTTTTAATAAATATTAATAGTTGATCAGAGCTCGTCTGCGCTGTTTAAATTTTACGTATTCGTGGCCGGAATAATTGTTCTAGAGCGTATTCGACAGTTCTACGATGCACGCTATAAATATTCTCACATGTACGTTGATATATGTATATTAAAAAGCTTCTAAGGGTACACCGATAGCGTATTGATTATCGCGGATGTCTGTTTAAGCGTTTATATCCCCTTTCAAACTGAAAATCATGTTCATGTTCCGTGCGTAGAACACTTTGTTGCTGACTTTCTCGATCGTGATTATCCAACACGATGATTTACGATTATTTACTAGCGTAATTGTCACGGTGACACGCGAGTACTCTGTTAAGATTAATTACTGTCTTATTTTTTCTAAGACAAACAGATGTAATGTTGATTAAGATTAAAGTTAAATAACAATTCGACTCTATTTTGATTGTTAGTAACGTTGTTGTAAATCCTCGAACTTCGAAACATTCAGACGTGACGACGTTCAGAATGACCGCGACTTTTCCGTCGAATTTGAGGGCCAAACCTGAAATCGCGTATCGTTTCTGCATTTTCGCGAATCGAGTTTCTATGACTTGACGCTCGTACGGGATGATGAAGGATGATGAATGATCGTGGAGCGCCTAAAAAATGCTCTCCTCCCGGTAAAAATGCTCGAGGTCGTTGCTATGCTTCAACGAAAGTTATAGGAAATCTACTTCGAAGAGATATCGCGTCTGTTTAAACGAAAACAGCAATTAATGCGTTTCGTTAAAATAATAATAGCAAGTAGTAAATATATCGTTTAATCGAAAATAAAAATATCAAACACGATGCTCGAATTAAAGAAAATACCAGGTATATAAACTTTTCGAATTTTTTAATTCTTTAAGCTTTACTAAGAAATAAATTTTTTAGAATGATTCTGCACAAAGGCTTAACCTCTGATTAATTAAGTAGCGAAAGGGTTAATCATCCACCATGTAGAAAACGTCTTTTTACCGGGAAGGGAAAACAAAAATCATGTATGAAGGGTGATGTGCAGAACAGAAAGGTGTTTCATACAGTCGGATAAAACTCAATTGATCGCTCAAGGCTATTTCCCCCACTGTGAATCGCGCCAAACATGCACCGTATTTTTGCGTTCAAAAGATAGGGGGCAACAATCTACACGTTTGTGAAAAAACAGACGACTGATGATCACAATACCTAAAAAAGAAAAATATATCAAGAGTGATTAATGTCAGATTATAAAAGAAATCAGGAAACACAACGATAATAAAGAAAGTTTAGATACAAACTTACGTGAATAATTTATAATGTAATTTGAGTACATTGATTAATAAAACTTAAAATAAATCACTACGTAAACATACAGACGGAAATTTTGTATTTACAATGACAAATACAATATATTTTTTTATTATTACTGGTAAAATTAATAGTAAGAATATCGTTCAGGTATTTTGTCTTGTGTGGGCCACTGTTTATAATATTATAAAACAAAAGAAAATCGTCATAGATGCTGTTTTCTACGTACATTGGAAATCTTGTATAGTTTGGAAACCACTGCTTTAGTGACTTCGAGCGATGAATTGATTTTGTCCTAACTATAGTACGTATGCGTGCGTGCAGGTGGTTGTCGTTTAAAAAGCAACGTGCGAATGTGTAACCATTTATTAATAAAACCCGACTAAAAGTACGAGACCTGGTTTATAGTAACTTTCCACGACAGTTTCGATATTTATTTTACTCATTACCCAGCGTTTCTAACGATGCATGGGTAATTATTTTTTAGGTACAGAAGCATTTTATATTATTCCGCTATTGTTATTTTATACGATACCAATAGTTAAAAATACCGAAGATAATAGATTTCCTTCTAGTTCTCTGTTTTATTTGCAGTAACGTAAAAAACACGATATCTTTGCCAACATTGCAACATGCTTCAAATTATTACCATGCAGACGAGAAATATTAAATTCTGCAAAAATTTCTGTTAACGTCGTTTCGCGATTCTCTACTGACAAAATATATTTATCGAAGAAATCTCGAAAAATACGAATCTTTAATAAACACACAAAACTCTGTAATCGTCTCTGATACCATTGTACATTAAAAAGAGACGATGTTTCGTCGATTTTTTAAACGTCGAACAAACAGATATCGAAATTCGAATTTGTCCTGCATTTCTCCGAAGAATCAGTAACTTTTCGAATCGATCATAGTATTGGACGTAATGAGTCCCTTCCTCGAGGTAGCTCGAAAGATGTGGCGCATGCAGAATATTATGAGAGGGTGCATTTAACACACCGATGTGCATCGGATGTTGGAAACGACGTGACAGATTAATCGAACCTTAACCCCGTGGTGGCACCCGCATTCTCGAACCACGGTAAAGTTGGATCAGGTGTAGATCCTGGCTGGAGCGCGTGGCTCTCGACCTTTGAGGGTTCACCGACGCTGCCTGGGCTTCTTTCCAACCGAACCGCGTTGATCACAGTCCCCGTGGACATGTTCAGCGCGATCACCCTCGTCTCCACGGCGTCGTTCACCGACATCAGCAGAGACTTCGCCAAAGCGTCTAAAAACACTAACCAATGTCCCATATAAGCCACTTTTCAATCTCTAAACATTTTACAAATCAAATAGCTTTAAAAAATCGTACGTCGATCGACAGAGAACGTTATTAACACTAACTTTACGGTACTCGTTAATTTGACGCATTCAGATTCTAAACTTAACGTTATAGGACTCATGAATATTATTTGTTAGCAATTTATGTTGAATTGAATTGATGTGATGATATGGATGTATTCTCTAATTAAAAGAAAAACTGCATTTTAATGCAACTGTCAACGTAGCGAATTATAATAAAAATATGCGCAACGAGTGTCCGTAAATCCGTCATCGCGTACAACAACGTATCGTACATGATTCGGGGACGACGCCATTTTTGTCCAATTGTCCAAAAAAAGAGTATCGTTTTCGTAGACAATTTGAGGGTTTTGGTGTTAAACATTTGGATGAGCTAGTAACGCTTATGTATTTTTAAACCGTCGAATAAACGTTGTCTGCTTTGTAAATGGATTTGTTTAGAGTCGAACCGTTCGTCGAGGAGATTCATTCGTTGGCGCGCGTTTGGAACAATTTACGGGCCGTTTGCAATATTAGGCTGCACGTGTAACTGCCAAGCTGTGCAACTACGATCGATGCGTCCCTATGGCGCGCATATTCTCGTTACCATTTCAGCCGATGGAATTCGGTTAGGCGATGATATACCAGGCCCTGTACAAATTGGACTGTTGACAATGTGGTTCGTCATCGCGCGCAGATTATTGGTAAAATCGATTTTACGTCTGCTCAGCGGATTGCCGCGGAACGAACGTGAATTCGATAACATCGAAGAAGATTTCTGCCATTTTCGAGCACCGTTTGTCATTCCCCGCGACGACTTTTCGAAAAGTACAGGGGAAATTTCCGAAAGAAAGAATCGCGAAACGTTGAGCTTCCGTAGAAGAGCGTAATAATGCAGGGATAAGTAATTTATTCACGATCTTTGTCTCGCGTGGAGTTTTAAAGGCTGTCTTTTGCTTAACTCGAGCACCTTAAGTGTCTCAGGGAATCTTTTGTCGTTCTTGACGTTAATGAACATCATTTTTACCATTTTCCTACGGATAATTAAACCAATAAACTTTCTCTGAATGGTCGGTAAAAAATTTTACACAAAGTAAATCTGAAGCGAGAAAGCCTCGTCTCGTATGTTTTGGCCGACGTTGGAACGCGTTGCTGGGGGCGTTTTAAAACGGCGGATTGAAAATTAATATGTATTTTAGTTAAGTGCAAGACGTAGTGACCCGAATAAATTAGAAAAAAGGTAAAACTTTGGCACGGATTAGCGTGCAACAGGTGCAGGAAAGAACCGTGATATGTAAATTATTTGGCGAGCACGGTGCTCGCGATACATTCGCTCAGGATAGGCGAGTATGGCACATGTTGCTCGCACGGAAAAAGTGTCAGATTAACTCAATTTAAAATGAAAATCCCCAGAAGAAATCGTCTACCAGTCAAGATGGTATCGTTTAAATACACGTTTTCAGTGTTTCAGAAAAACAAAAATATTCAACAGTTCTATGGCACTAACGTCGTTAAAAAATTAGTTAAATATATAGTTGATCCATTCTGAGTGTCTGAAACTCCTGTTTTCGGAGCAGCCATGCCCGCAAGGCTTTGATAGAATAAAATATTTCACTATTCGGGAATGAAAATTCAACGAATCGATCGAACAAATAAATTGCTGTACATTGATTTTTCGTTCGTTGTCTATTATTTGAATAAAATTGTACCCCTAGACGTGATTTCTACAGTTTTCCCGTCCACCAATCCCGTTGCTGATTCCGATAACGGCATAAATGAATATGGAGGGCATATTAATTCCGACATGAAAGAGAATACGTATACAGAAACCTATTCTGAAGTGTTCTCGGAATGAAAATATTCCATAAAATGAATATGTATACGCGTATGTATTATACGTAAATTTATTTTCTAACTCTCTTGCGTCGTAAGAATCGTCGAACGAAAACCATTCGACCACCAGTTTGTCTCTCATTATCGTTGGCTCGAGAATCGGGACTCCATTAACGATTCAGAATTTTTCAAACAATTGGAACTTAGTCTCGTCGGTCCATAAAACATTTTTCCACGTTTCGAACGTTTAATTTTCATGCTCCTCCGCCCACTGTGAGCACTCCTTTTTATTCCGTGGTCTCGAGAGCGGTTTCCGTGCTACGATTCGACCATGCAATCCAGCAGCTGCTAATCTACCCTTCACCGTACTCGCGGATAATGGAGTTTCCGGAGCAGTATTCATATTTGCCTGAATGTCTAGGGCTGTAAGCCGTCTATCTCTCCCCCGTCGTTACTTTTATTCTAAGATTCTTGCGTTTCGGTCGTTACTTAAGGCCTCTCTGACCTCTTCTGTGACAGAAGAGACCTAGTTTCTTCGGATATCTTGATACGATTTCTCTGCATTAATTCGCAGAAATAATTATTCGAACGATCCCAACGTAACCCAAAGAACAAAGATACGCGTACGATTGGGTATCGATTCTGCACGGTTAAACTCGATGGAAACGTTTCAAAGAAACTCTTCCAAATAATAAAATCGCTACGTATTCGTTAATTGCGTCGACAGTTGTTCGAGTATTCTTCGATTAAAACCTGTCTCGTTCGCGTTGCAATTTCCAGATCGTTATTTCCGACTCACCGTTGTGCCTCGATGGTCCGATAGTGCCAGAATTTTGGAGCGTCAGAGCAGTCATGTCGGCTTTCTGGCGTGCAGTGTCGTAACGTCGTGGATCAAGGGCTGCAGCAGCTGGCAAAGACTTAAATCCAGCAGTCGCGGCACAGTATTCTCCCAATGATCCGGTCGACGCCGCTTCTATCACATCCAAAGCTTCTTCGATATCCAACTTTAAAGCAAAGCATTTTATTCAAAATATTACAATACGTGTCTCCTTCGAAAACGAACGTTCAAACGAAATCTTTGGATCGCGGTATTTTGGGGTTTCTTTATGGAATAATTATTATTTATTCTAGACGAGAGAAAATAGATCGAAATTTCAATCGAAGCGGATATTTACCTTTTTCGTATCGACAACGTCGTTGTTGGTGGTTGTTGAGAGGGACGACGCCGAGGTTGGAGTGGCCGTCGTTACGGTGAAGTACGCCATCATTGTCATTGTCGTCATCGTCGCAGGAAACAGGACCAAGAGCCAAGATTTGCCCATCCCGCGTCCTGCTCATTTGTACTTGGAGGCAAACATGTTCGTATCAATTTAGTTACGATCGATTTACGATACTATCCGTGAAATACTGTTTCTCTGTTTGACGTCGTCTCGTATAGGTGCGATTTAAAAACGATTTATAAAACGATATTAAACACAACATTTGACACAGTTAGCTCTTCTCCAAGTCCTTCGAGTTGCAATTAAAATAACAATTTACTGAAAAATATTCCAGTTCATTTAAGAAATTTATTTAATCAAGCATGAGAATAGAATTCGTAAATTTATTCACTTGGTTTCTGTATCGTATCCGCAGTGAACATTTTACGATAAAACCTAAGCAACTCTACTACATAATTAAAAATGCAACCTCGATAAAATATCGCAGTTTTAATGTAACGATTATTTGCATTAGTTGAGAATACTTTCTCGTCTCCGGTTTAATCGTCGGTAGGGAGCATGTGTTGCCAATCAAATTAGACAAATTTTCCCCAAATCCCAAATTACAATACTGATGTAACATCGGCGACTGTTCAATTAAGGCAACTCTAACGTGCTGTTGTACATGTCTGAGTTAGGTGAGATTCGTGGCTCGACATTGTCGGATGTCTTCCTGACATTTCGTGTCAGTCGGTTCCCACGAACTCATGCGTGTGTTTCTACTCTACCACATACAATACGTGCATCTATACATCCAAAAGAATCGAGATACTATAGTTATTTAATCAACGTGCCGTGGAGAATTTATAACGAACACAGTTATTATACCTACATGTTCGATTTATACACTTTTTACGTACAAATAAATATGTCTATTTTCAAAAAATATAGATGCAATTTTCACGAGCTAGACAGAATATATCACTGTGCAATACGACCTCGTACAACGCGACGAACAAATTGCAATAATGCGTTCAAAACGTTTCCATAACGCGGAGGCAATTCCAAGTGCAGCAATAAAACGGTGCATCCACCAGTTGTGTAAACACTCGATTACGGATATCTGCGTTCTTATGAAGTGATTCCGTGGTACAACCTTCGTTCGCTTGCTTTCAGAAAGAATCGATCGCATCGATCTTTCCATTTTCCGACCTATAAGGAACGCAAGTGACGCAGAAAATTTCGAAAAAGCTATTCCGATTCGAAGAACACAGAAATCCACGAACGAAAGTTTTGAAAATAATTTTTTTTATAGAAAAACACTATTTAACGATCGATAATAAACCCTTTGAAATAAGTATAACAATTTTACTTTCTAGCATCGGTTTAATGATTTGTTTCTTTCAGCAGAACTTTCACAGACCTTCTAAGCAATTTTCTGATTAATCACTTCCGACAGTCGTACGAGGAAAGACATGGATGGCATGTATTAATTATGTGTGCTGTTCCCATCGTGACTAGGATCGCCTCGTGCGTACAATGTGTTCGATGCACGAGGGTGGCTCATCGACAGGGTAGCATTCATAATAATTAAAAACTATTTACGTTCTTGCCGCAGGAAAATTAAACAGATTCATCTATACTATACAAGATTATATTTTGGACAGTTTCGTGATTAATAAGTTAATTACGAATTTCGTGACGGTGCAAGCTCGAAGGGTGAAAATTACGATCTCGTTATTAGACGCGAAGATACCAAAATGTCGTAGAGGAAAATTACATATGATGGCCTTAAATATTCTGTGATACAAATTCTCTCTAAATCTGTGCATTTGATAAACGAAATTGCTCTTTTTCAAACGTTTCTTAGTTTAATTTTTAAGACAGCAGACAATCGACGCAATTCGTCAGATCCACGATCGCGTAGAACCTTAAATACACTTTATTTTTTTATATGGTCTGCATTAATTTAATGGACGAACGTCTTGGTCGAGGCCCTCGAGAAGGATAATCTTGAGCTTTACGATCCCAAGCGGATCCGTGCAAAGATAGCGACACAAACACTCTAACGCAAGTTTTAATATAGATATGTACGTGGTTACTTAACGGTATTAAAAGTTCCATATCACGTTCGAACCAACCTTTTTCTTTCGCATTCAAGTGGTGCCGAGTTTGAGCCCCGGGTCCATGGGGCGTTCATCCACTCCCTCCAATATTCTCGACATTTTGCGCGATGGTTCTTTTACTTTGCCTTGATTATCTGCCACTTTCAGCGATCATTCATGGCGAAGAAACGGTCCTGTTAAAACGAAAAGAAAAGGTTATTTTTTTTTTTTTACTTTTATGAATTATTACGGGAGAGAAGGCACTTAAGATGACCAGCTAAAATGACTTTTAAATTACAGTCAGGGGCAAAATTGAGTGGACACCTGTCCACTTTACGGTAAAGGTACTGCAATTTAATCAATTTTCCTGATTAACTTGCTCCTTAATTTTTCGTCGTTGTCTACATTGTCGTCGACGAATTTTGTTAACAGTTTCAGAGAATAACAGGCTTTATTTAAAACAAATATTAGTAATCACTGTATTCGATATTAATCGATCTTCACCGGATTACTTGTTAAAAGTTATTAAATTTCAACGACTCGATGACGACGATACTTGTAAATTTATTAAATGTTCCTCGAATTCTTGATGGTGCTGTAATTAACGATAACTCCATTTCGCCAGTTTGTAAAGCGCAAACGGAGAGGGAATTCACAGCGGAGCGCATTTTCGTCGCAATACGAATCACAGAGGGACTCTCAAAAGACCCAATCACGGGCTACTTTATTTAAAAAAACATTTAGTTTCGTTGCAGCGTCGAGCAGCGTGGACCTGGCAAACTGGTATTCCAGAATATTTTGCTGGACGATCAAACGGAATCAAACGCAATATTTATAAAGACCCGCGTAAATGTATGCATATAAGCAATGGGGGAAAATTTAATTTGAAATAAATTCTGTGTAAATAACTTTTACATCGTAAAATTATTTACTCTTTACGAATGATTATCGACGAGTGAAACGAGACGTCTTCTGTTTATATCGAAAAATTCTAAATATGCAATAGGCAACGGGACACAAGACCATTTTATAGTGAGCTTGGTCACGGTCAGGATTCCTGAGGGCAACGAAAGTAGTTCGAGGTCCTGTGTCGAGGAATGTTCATCAAATAGACCTTTATCGTGAGAACCTTGCCCATTGATTGCGAGGGAAGCATGCAAAGCGTACCGAGTCAAAGAAGATATAAATAAAGAATTATGGAAATTATTCCATTATAGAGAACATAACTTGATTCGTCGTGTCGAGGAGTTTTAAACGCAGTTCTAGTTACATTCTTAATGGTTTTATTCCTGTCTCGACGAAGCTAGAGTCACAAAGTTTCGAGCAGGTTTGAAACTATTAGAATAATATCAAGTAAGAAAACATACTCGTGAATTTTCTAAAATGGTGGGCAACGAATGAAATTACTTTCCCTGACAAGCTTTTTAAATATTCCGAGCAACGTCATCTATTATTCGAACAAAATTCTGTCCAACTTTTGCTACTTGACTAGCATTACTTCTGCATTCTTCTCGGTAAACATTTATGCAAATATTAAAATAATCTGAGATAGCGAAAACCTTGCAATTACTTATTCTTGAAAGTAAACGTCGAGGAAATTAATTTCAGCTTTCCTTTCGTTGATCCAAAAGGTCTTTATTATTCGAATTTTAATCGCTCAGAGCACAATTTCTTTATCGTTTAACCTCTTCCCGTACCATTTAGCTCGACGAAATCCAGGCCCAAACGGTAAGCGCCAACGCGCAGTAAACAGACCAGACTGATGCTAAACTGCTTTGTAGCAGAGGTTATAAGAATCGTGACCGACTCTTGTGGCGTACTGATAGAAACTAAAACTCAATCACGATCGTGATTTGCTGTCCGCGAGCCTGGCTCGTGATGTTTACATTTGGGCCGACTTTCCGTTCGCGAGTCCGGCTCGTGATATTTATGTTTGGGTCAAAATCTTTGTCGCGAACGTCGAACATCGAAACCTTAATATTATCTTAATATTCTTGAATTTTTACCTGATTTGGTGTTTTTTTTATAATGATTGGTGCTAATATTAGGATTCTGAATTATTAACTGTGGCGTTTCTCTGTATCTGATGGTACTCGGTTGACATTCCTCGATAAATGTCCCTGACAACCATACGTACATATCTCACGACGACGTTTAGGTATCTTCCGTGATATCGCTGTACCGCTTGTTTGCAATTTCCGCGACGTTCCGCCAATATTAAAATCATATCAACGATCTCGCTCGGTACGTGCCATTCCAGCGATCTCGGAACTTGAATTTCGGGAAACAATAACAAACTCGACGATATTTTATGTCGTACGCAAACACGAAATACCACGTTTATTAAATTGAAATCGTCGTTCTCAATTTCACAGTGCTCGACTTCGGAGGAAGAAAATCACGTATATTTTTTAACGAGCTACAAGTTTCAAATCAAAAGTTTAGTCCACGCTGAAATAACGATATTTCAATTACGTTAAGTTTCGCAAGGTTTCAAATAGTTAATAGGGAAACATCTTATTTTCCTCGATAATGTGTTTTCTGAATCTCAATTTTCCGATTGTGCATGGCTCGAGACTGGCTGATGCTTCGTAAAATCTTGTTAGCCCTGAGATTTTTTTTCACGCAACAAAAACGTGATCGATTTCACCCTGCCTTCCCCTATAATCATCCCCCTGTGCAACGTAGTGTCAGTTCCAAGGGACGCAGACGCGCAGGGATCGCATTTTATTAGCGAGACGAAAGAAATAAAGGATCGACTAATTGAAATAATGGCTCGTTATCGGGACTTATAATATTTTTCAGGAACGGAGGTCGCATCGTTCGCACAAGGACAGCTCTACAGCGCACTAGGGGCGATCGATGCAGCAACCGGCACAACCAGCCACCCCCAGATCGTACTTCCCTGCCTCTTCTCCTCTGTCTCTCCTCCCTTGCTCGTGGCATCTCTGTATCTCTGTTGCACATCGTGCTACTTTCCCTCCATTTTCATCCCGCCACCCTGTTTTCTATTTTTCTTTTGACTTCCCCGCGTTGCTACCAGCATCCTTTCCCTTCTGACCTCCGACGACGCTTTAAATTGTAAGCGTTTCGTGGACGGGGTGGGGCAACCACTCCACTTTGTATCTCCTTTACCGTCGACTCATTGAAAATGTTGTAATTGCAAAGAACACAGCGCGATAATGTTTCAAGATCGCCACCGTTTCTTGGTAATGACACCTTCAACCCTCCGTTTTACTATACACGATCTTCAGGAAAAATGATATAAATAAACAAAAATACATTGTCAAGGAAAGGAAAACATAATGATATCGACTGTATCCTTAGTAATTAATCCTTA
Organism: Colletes latitarsis; assembly: GCF_051014445.1. Classification (NCBI taxonomy): domain Eukaryota; kingdom Metazoa; phylum Arthropoda; class Insecta; order Hymenoptera; family Colletidae; genus Colletes; species Colletes latitarsis. Next base: position 17,324,312 of record NC_135135.1, on the reverse strand, counting down.
TAATTAAAAATAACAGTCATAGAATCGATATGATATAAATTAAACCAGGACCAATATCTCCATAACAGTTGTAGTGTTTATTTCGATATTATAGCCGTGTTCAACCCCTGTGTACGACTAAGGGCTCGACTGTCTCGTTGCAGTTTTTTTATTCGTCTACTTATTTACGAATTTCTAGAGACTGTATCGGTACACGAGTTTTTATTTCGCGTTTCTGGTATGACAGTGATACCCGGACGACATCTCTTTGATATTTCTGCCAACGAGACCGTCTAATGCGAGTCTCGCTCCCTGTCATTCTATTTCACTCGCTCCCGTTGCATTCCGTTCGCGTTCCTCGTTCGACGGTTTACGTGTGGCTGGGTCTCAGCTTGAGATAAAAATTGCTATTTAACCAGCTTTTAAACGATCCGGTGATTAGAGCCGTGGCAAATTTCATTCGCCAACAACGGACACGAATTTTACAATCGGTCGTAAATTAGATTTTTGTTCGCGGCTACGTTCAAATTGAGTTTCAAAAAATTTGTTCGTCCGTGGACGAGACGTTAATTTTATTTGTCCGGTACTGTATGTTTGCGTAGTAATTTTTTATACTAAATACTTTTAACTTTAATTAAAATATTTTCATATTTTCTGTAATACCATAATTCTGTAATACCCTGCTTGACAGATGAAAATACATAGTCATTGATTTCAAATAAATAATGCAGATATTAACGTTTACATTTGATTACGCTAGGGTAAAATTATTATAGGAATCTGAAGGTAACGTCGAGCTATAAATAAACGTTGGATATAATTTGAATAATTGAAATGGAAAGTTTAGAAATACCCTACGTATTTAACGATAAAAATGAAGCAGCTTATTAGTGGCTCCGCCGATGGTCACATCTAAAAGATTGCTGTCGCAGATTGGGTCATGCCTCGACAAATTGGCTTGAAAGAGAAGACTGTCGCCACTAATTGCCTACTCGATCGATTACACGAAAGAAATGCATGGTTACAACTGCTGTGCAACGATGAGTTGGTCATCGAGTCTGATTGGTGGCAGTATAATCTCCTTCTTATAAACCCGAGAAGGTTGGACCCATAAGAAGTAGACCATACTATAAATAAACAGGCTAACCACCTTATCTTTGGACAGTACGCGTACTCGATAATCGAACTCGGTTAATTAAAATTTTTTCTATTTTTAAATGCATCACTTGTATTATTCAAATCACGTAATAATAGTCGAGTAACAGTACTAGAATAACATTTGACGTTCGTTCGTCGCATTCGAACATCCCACTACAATTTTAATCTCGTTTCGTGCGGAAAACGCCGAAAGGCGTTCACGCGCGAGCTTACCAAATACGATAGCTGGATTTCCGCACACAACGCCACGACAAACATCGAAAAAAACCTATCAACGGAAAGCTTAATTCCGTTTAATACGTTGTTTATTTCCGTGTGTAACTTTGTGTTTATTCGCGTTGGTTTTTTATCTTTTAATCCTTTGCCTCGTCCTCTCCCACGCATCACGCACGCACAATTTCTGCTCTAATAATTCCGTATCGCGTCTCAAGCGCTTCTTTATCTATCCTTCCCCGGGGTCTTCTTGCGCCATTTTCCTCTCAGCCTACTGCATTTCACTCACGCTTCCTGTTTTCTCGCTACTCGATTTAACCTATTTTCTTTTTCTGTGATATTTTATGCGATGAACGCATTTTCTTCCCTTCCACGGCATGTAATGCCATTTTCTCGGCGCGTTTTAGCCTCTCCCTCGCTTCTTACGTTGCACGCTTTTTCCTTTCCCTCGTCCCTTCCACTTTGTTTCCTCAATTTCCGGGCGCCTTTCGATGCTAGATATTCAAATTGTTTACGAGTCATTTTATTTCCTATCTGAAAACGATGTGACCATTTTTTATGACTACACTGTCTATCTAATTTATACTGCATTATCTAGGCTACGTAAACAATTATTTTATATCTTGAATAAGTCGATAAACCGTGTACTGCATGCCATGCAAAATGCACGATCGATATGTCAACAGTGTTCAATTACTTCGACAAGTAAACAGAAAACTACAATATACTAGCAGCTATATTTGATTTAACTTTTAGGTTATATTTACTAAATATATTATTATAATTTCGTACGAAGAATAAGGGAAACTATAAATTTTTAAACGAACTATCCGATGTAGTGTAAGTACACAAATAAACAACACTTCGTATATTATTAAAGGCAGAAAGGGTATATCGGTTACTATCGATTCTATCGAAAATTTGTATGCACCAAAATGGGTTTGAAATTTAATTTCAGCTACTTCTACTACGTTTTTACTGTAAAATCAACGAGTGAAGCGAGTTTGTGAACACAGTAGTTTCATGGAAATTTTTTTTTCATGGAAATTTTAAATTGAACTACTTTATTGATCTTTCATTCGTTATTCGACATTTTCGACTAGATAAGAATTTTCCGTGCGAATAGTTACAGAAAGGGTTAACTTTGTAACAACCTGGGGGACAAGTAACAGTCTGAAGGATATTCTTACGATTCGAAAGTCAGACAAAACCAATTCCAGTCGACGAAGTAATTATACGAAAGTGTCCCAATTCTCTAACATTCGATTCCACATGCAGGGGAGAGGCTCATGATTCAAAATTCGAACGATTTGCATTCTTGTTACTTTGTATTACTTGTATCAATAATTTTAGAATGCAGAACAGCCAAGTTCGAAGACAACCAAAATTACCGAAGTTGTTAATCACAATAAGTTGGTTTAGTCATCTGTCGGTGCCAATAATCACTTTCCAACAATTGAAACGACTTTAATCTCAAGAAGAAAGTATGGAATCTTCGGCCTTAACGAACTTATAGTTGTAACTGCATTCGTTTTCCTCCGGTTCCTTTATGAGCCTCAATTTTGCTTACTCTTTAACTTCTGTACATTGGAATCTCGATAAACTTCTGCAACTCGAAACATTTTTCATTTCTTCTCAACTTCGATTCACCGAAGTCTGAGAATGTCTCTGTATTTGAAGACTCGACTGTTCAAATCTAATTCGAATATTTTATGATCTAGTAAATGGATGTTCATAATATTCGAATCGTTTTATTTTAAATCTTATTTCTAGTAGGTCAATTGTTCCATATATAATTTCTATTTCGATAAAATGGTTAAAATATTTAATTAATATTTCGCTGACTTCTCCAAGGAGTGAGACATTTATTCACGTTTAATTTCTATTTTTTGGAGGCCCGTGAAGATTAGGCACTACGAAAAAGAAAGAAAGAAACTGTGAAACTTGGGTGGTGAAAATTGAGCGCTACCTAGTAATATGGCTACTTGTACTGTCTGCCTCAATTAAGTTACGATTAAGCGAAACGTGGCCTAGTCACGCAAATTTACTGCTGGACACGAATACAGTGACAAGCTGCTTTGCGATATAAACTGATTATTGCTGCGTACTTCGTGGCCCCGAACGGCTCGTTTGCTTTTTCCGTTACAAAACCGCGCTGAAAAATATTATCGACGATGAATATCGCGAAACTTTATACGCTAATTTGTTCGAAAAATACCCTCGACGGATATCGATATATTTGGAAAATAAAAGAGATATTAGCAGGTGCAGCATTTTGTTCGATATAACATAAACTCGATAAAGTAAAACTGATTAAAATTTCATAATAAACCATCGTTCTTACTCTATTATTCCCATGACGACGACACGATTCTTATTCAAGTGGAATGAAATGACTGTGAAATCTACAATTTTTAATATAATTAATGGAATCTTGAATATCACTTATAACATTATGTACAATTAAAATACCATCGCGTTTCGAGGAGATTGAGAAGCACTGTTCCAGATCAATGCGCGACATTAGGTGCCATGTAAACGCTATTTTACACCAAAGTTACAATATCGATGTAATAACTTCAAGCCCGTTGGAAAAGAGAGTTAGAGTTACTGCATCGGCTTTAAAACGACGTGTAAACTGTTGCAGCGTAACGACGTTGGTAATACCATAAAATATTAAGCATCTTAACTCTTTGCTGTTTGTAGAGTTGGTTACTCAGTACTATATACTCGGATCGTTGCCACATACTAAAAAAAGAACGAAGAAGCGTGCAAGAAGCGTGAAACTTTAAAAAAGAAGAATAGAAAAAGGATATTTTCTAAAATTAAAAAGATAACGAGAAATTGTTAAGAATTTACATAATTATACTTTTTACATGTGTCGAGTACAGTATCTTTTAAATCTCGTATAACTTGTATGTAAATTTACTAATAGGACTATCGACCCCTCTTTGGCAGATAAACTCGCAGAGTTTTCTTTAGCATTTTTGTTTTAAATTAATTAAAAATCCCTTTTGCATAGTTTATTCGAGGCGTAAGATCCTAAACTCGATGAAATAATTGATAATTTCACTGAATGTGTGTTTAATAATATTATAAAACGCTTTAAACGTTGGCGAAATTGTGGTCACCTATCTTATTTGATCTAATACGGAGTGACTATCGGGTAGCATCCAAGACCTCGAGGCAATTCGTTGCATCCCACCAAGTTTTGATACACTTAATGCTGAAAATGGACTTCTGATCGCAGCAGGGTGGTTGTCGTTCTTTTACCGTTTCAGTATATCGCCTAACTATTGAACTGGCGTTCCACAAATTCGCAGCCAGCATGGGGTCGCTGTATTTCTATCGAGTTCACGTCCAATGTCAACATTATAGGGGCAAACAATATACACCCCCCCCCCCCAAACGAAATATTACCATACGCGTGCTACCTTTACTTTCTCGAATTGCAATTATGGTAGCTTGACCAAATATTGACCAATATGCAAACGCTACGATGCAATCGAAAAATATTTGGGAAAAAATTTCTGCTTTGGCGAGACATATTTTAAAACTTCAAATATCATATTTCTATATTTTTATCTCAAGACCAAAGTGGATATCTCCTGTTGATTTCCCAATATATTTATAAAATTCTAAAATATGTTTTAAGTCAATCTTAAGGACAATTATATTTTCTATAATAGATACAAAGTTAAATGAAATATTATTCATTGTAAGAAGAAACCATTAATAGTAGTATAAATATTGCAATCTATACACAAAATATTGTTCTTTAATTAAAGTAGTATTAAAGTGTCGTGTCGTGAAGTGTCAAACTTTTCTCCGTATTCAAGTAGTTGGCAAGAATTTGTAGCGTCTCGAGTTTTCCTCGGATTTCGTTGAGAATCCTGATGGCCGCGTGAATGGATACCTCGAGATTAACCGTGAATCAGTGCACGTTCTCGATCTTCCTTCTGATTAAGTTCGCGGTTTTTCGCGAAGCTCTACGACGAATGTATTTGCGTTCGAATTGATTTGAAAATTAAAAAGTTTATCGTCGAATTCCACCCGTCTGTTTTATAAAAACGCGCCAAACTCGTTGATCGATGTCGCCAATATTACTGGCACGGGTGGTTGGAACAGCCTTAATTTATAATAAGATCAACATCAGGGAACTCTTCCGGAATGGAGGCGAAAAAGTATCCAACATCAGAAAATTTATTATATACGAAAAATTAATACTATAAGCTCCTTAATAAATTTTCCACTATTCGCTACATATTGCTTCCCATCGTCGGTATTTTTCCTATATTCAATTTAGCAGTTTCGCGACCATATGGATTGCCCCAGCAATCGATTACACGTATTGAACTTAACTATGTGTATCGTAATTAATTCGGTACACGATGGCGTAACAATTTCTAATTTCATCCCAGAACCAAGCGCAGATAATTAACGAAGATCCTTATTAACTTCCATTTTCCAAGGGATAAAATCATTAGAAAATTTTGCGTAATTATTTCTTGCCCAACAAACTCCTAAACATTTAAAATTCATTTGCAAACGTAAACAAAAGCGAAATAAATTCTACTACAATTTTCGACACATAAAATAATTTTAGACATTGACATGCTTGTAACGTATGAAATATAATTTAAATTTAAATTAGAAATATACACGTACACAAAAATTATTCCTTGCATTACTAAAATTTCTCTGTACCGAGCGAGGCAACACCAAGTTATTAGAAGTTATTTTCAGAGATGCAACAAAATTTTGATAACAAAAGTTGTACGCCTCGAAATGGGTCAAAATATAACAATAATTTTTTGACAGTCTTTCAGAGATTTCAATGTCAACTTTATTTTATTTTTGACGGTTGTTTAGACGATTCAACGATCTATAATTCAAGGTTATTTTGTTATATTTTTGTCGAATCGGGTCTGGTTCGAATAACTTTGGAACAATACGCGAAATGTACGTCGCGACGTTTGGTATTTCATATGAACGTCCGGGATCATTTTACTCGTATGAAAAATGTTCATGTCCAATGCGTTTGAAGAAATCCTGGCCGTTCAAAGACAAGCTGGAATGAAATAGCGTCGACAGCCAGCTATTAAGGTCAACAACGGATTTCAGGAAAAATCGATAGACCGGATAGAACGACCCTCGATGAATATCGGCCTGTTGACAATCAAGGGCTGCATACAAGAACGGGGTAAGCCTTTTTTTAAAATTCTGTTCATTATCTTCACCTAAAGCCACAGTGCATATAAAGGAGAAACGAATGTCTGTTTTCGTTCCAACGACGTGCTCGAATTAATTCGAAACGTCTAGTTAAAATATTTTAAACATCCTATCATTCGTTCTTTCGTAGACAAAGTCGAACAAATTTTATTCGAACTCGTTTCCATAAACCGTGATAATTGTACAACAGCTATAAACTACGTGAATTTGAACGTTTAATGTAACTTTTTATCAAAATAATTTTTACAGTTTCTAATCATCGGCGAACGCAATTTGAATACAAACAAATAATAATTTACAACTTTTGCTTACGTAAAATTTTTTAAACGAAATATTGGAACATGGTCGAACAATATTTAAATGGACTTCGCGATTAAAGAGGATTTTAGAAACTCTTTTCCCAACCACACTAAAATTACAAGGATTAGTCACTTTGTTGCATTAAAGCCGCCCCGGAGCTTAATCCTTGCACGTGAATTGGACTCAATTACGCGAGCCGGTTGGTTTCTAAACTTTTAACGCTGCAAACTTAATTTTTAAACAAACTTCTCGACACTGTGCACACGCATACGTGTACAAATATTATTTACAGGTTCTATAATTGATCGAATTTAATAAATGGCCCAAATCACGTCCCGATACGATCAGAATTAAACAAAACAAGTTCTACGAAACTTTCTTAGACTTCCTTTTCCACTTTTTTAATTAATAGGAATAGATACGAATTTAAGACTGTTGTTTACGTAATAATAAAGTATACGTGGAAATCCTATTTTTAAACAGTTCTTTCGAGATACAACAATTCCGGTTCGAAACGTCGAAACGTAAATAAAGAAACGGGGAATAGCAAACGACGTTTCCAGCAATCAGTATTATTTCAGTGCCGTGAACGGGAAACGCCGCGTCGAAAACTATATTTTTGCGATTGGTTGCTGCTGCATCGGGATTAAATTTTAAAGCTGAGCGAAGTGTTAGCGAAATTAAATTCGCTTTTAGTAAAGTGCTTTGATACGCGATGAAAAATCCAAATATCAACTATCGAACGAACTGACCAAATTTTTATCGAGTCGAGTTCTACTGTACATTTAAACCTACCAGGGTGGAAAAAAGAACACATACACGCGTAATAACCATCGATAGGTACGGCGGAAACATAGAACGATTAATATGATTCTTCAGCCCTTTGACCGCCCGGTGCACTCTGACCCAGAACCATCGATATCCTACGATGCGATATTTACTCGATAACAGCTGTAAATCATTGCCACGCGTCGTAAGTTAATTTCTAATTATCGTATTCTTAATTTCTGATTGTACTCGATTTTTTCAACAGTGTAATATAAATACAAATCTTTTTATATTACTATAAAAAGGTTGACCATCACCTTTGACGCCAACTCAAAAATTGTTTTTACTGAAACTAGCTTTCGTGAGACGAATCTAAAATAAATTTTGTTTCCTGTTAGAGAACAGTGACACAATTTTGAATTTTTTCGTTCCACTCTCGATTCTCGAGATTAATTGGCTTCCACGTATCGAAATTTAGGGAATAGATCGAAACTTTGCTTGGAGGAAGCAGCAAGCAGTTTGAGCACTTAATAACTGCTCGATAATAATACGATTACGCGCCATGTACAAGGAGCTGCATCCACGACAGTGTATGTTTACTGTTTATACTCGGTCGCAAAGTATCACTGGAGTTCGTTAATGGTTGTCTTATGCTCTAACAGAGAACATTGTTACATCTGAGATCGACTTTCTAAGCAAGTTACCGAGGAAAAGAAACTGGAAGGAAATATTATACGGTGACACTCGATCCACTATCATATTATGTTTGCTTTCTGGAAAAAAATTACGATCCATCGATAAACATTAACGAGACACCTGTACTCACCTAGTGTCAGATATGGTAAAATAGTTGCATATTGATTTTTTCCAGGCGATTTGTTTCAAAACCACAAGTGAAACATAATGACAATAATAAAGGATTTAATTAAACTTCAGACATGCACTGTATGTGATTATTTATGATACAAAGTGTGTTTGGAAAATCGTGGCGACCATTACGCCAAACACGCTATATATGTTTATACGCGTACTGTAAATATTTCTGATATCACTGAAAAGCAAATAAATAACGAAAGGAACGTTCACATTGCACGGCAGAATGACATTCGTTCGAATAATGTTTAATTAATATTTAAATGCATTTAGGCAAACATAGACAGACGATATCGAACACGTTTACAACCTTTGGATCATTGACCACGCAATCAAATAGACATCCACGAGCTAATGTCACATTCGTCATGGTGCCCCGTATATTACAACCGATCAAAATGGATTTACGCACCATCGAACAGACCCAGTGCAAGAACTTCGGTGTTATTATTAATACCATACGTATTACTCATGAAATTCAGCAGAGTTGTTTTACGATCGCAGATAAACTATCAAACCTACAAACTTTGTTGCTCCGTGTAACGTTCTTACTGTTTAATCGCTCTGTCTAATTAGCGAACGAACGGCCCGTAAAACTAGTTTTCCGCGTATCGAGATTCCTGGGGGCAAACAATCGTACGACGAACCATAAGCTTTTCCCCGGTTTAGTCCCCCAATAATTCCCAGGATCGCGTCGAGATTAGTTGCAACTACCGAACACACGAAACTCCCATATATTTATACTTAATCTCGCGTTAATCGATACATAGGTACAGATTTAGAAAATAATTTCAAGCAACAAACGATCGTCCAACAACCACAATAATGCTCACTTAGCAACACCACCGGAACAGTCGAAACGATTTACTACAATTCCCACATTCTGTTCTCCTATCGTATCCACTTTATTTTCTATTTCACAACGATCGTGCAACATTCTATTCCATCGATCATCGCTTCTCGCGAGAACAGACACCTCCTCGCTGAATATCGTCAACTTCCATCACCTTTGCTCAAACAAGTTTACGTGTCAATCCCGTGCAAACAAGCTACAATTTTCAAACCTGTGCCCTCCGGAGGGGGAGTTAAAATCTGTTCGAATCGCGAGTCGCGAGCTACCCCGTCGAACTGGGCCTCGATTCGCTGCTAACCTGGCGGCCCTAGAGCCCCGAATCCGGAAATTTATAATAAACTCGCGCGTCCTTGGATGTATCGCCTCGTTTCTCGGTCAATTAAGCAGTCGACGGTCCAACCCTCGCTAGCTCCGAAGATATCGTCGAGCAATGGTGTGCGCGAACTTACGTGAGACAGCCCTGGTCCTCCACTCCCAAAAAAAGGAACCTCGACAGGTGCGTGGCGGCGAGTGGTCACTGGCACTGATCGCTCGAGGAAACACCACGCGTAATTCGCGTACGAGCCTGTACGGTATTTCAGACACAGTGAAACGAGAGGAACGACGGAGGAAAAAGAGGATCGCGACGTCTCCTGCGGCTGCGACGAACGAAGGCTCGTTCGTGACTGCTTAAAGACCAGTCGGTTGTGCAGCTGGGAGCGGGGCGTGCGCCCTCCGCAAAATCAAACTTTGCCTCCACTCGAGGAAATCCACCACGGATACAGGCTCTGCACCGCGCGCGTACCGAGCCTACGATGTGCTTTTTCTCCACCGTTCCTCGTGGACCCGTCCGTCGAAACGGAACTGGAACGATCTCGTTCCAATATTTTAAACGATCAAACGCCACGGAATTCTTATTTAAATTTGTATTCCCCAACGACGAACCAAAATCCCTCGTGAACCACGACGTCTTTGACTGCGACTCACTTGTGGAGGTAGAGAAATTAATTCTCTGATTGGTGGAGTTTCTGAATTTTTTTGAATCTTTCACGAGAAGTCAAAGAAAATTTCGTATGATTGTGGTAAATTATGGGACGACCTAATATTAGACGTGGATAAAATTTGTAATTTACTAAAGGGCAAACGAAATTTGTCAGTTCAGGAGATGTCGAAATTTTAAATATATCAACATCATTTATAGAAATTTGAATGATATAGATATTGTGTCAAAGCTCGAAGTTTGAAATCCACGCTGGACCCACGGAACGAAATTTTTGAGCCTGATTGGACGAATATTTTTATTAGCATGTAATAAAACCGAACCTTATAAGTAGATTGTGGCTATTATACAGGGTGTTCGGCCATCCCTGGGAAAAATTTTAATGCGGGATTCTAGAGGCCAAAATAAGACGAAAATCAAGAATACCAATTTGTTGATAGAGGCTTCGTTAAAAAGTTATTAACAATTAAATTAAAAAGTTTCAAATCGTTCTGAAAAAATTGTTTTCGGTTGCGGGGGTCAATTACAATCATTTTTGGTGAATAGACATACCCCCGAAATCCAGCGCATTTTCGAAAAAAAAATTCGAGAAGGTGAGAAATTTTTCGACAAAATTACAAAATTACAAATTGTTCTAAAAAAATTATTTTCGGTTGCGGGGGTCAAGTACAATCATTTTTGGTCAACAGACATACCTCCAAAATCCTACTCAGTTTCGAGAAAAAAATTCCTTACCGAAAATACAATTTCTGGCCAGAAATGTCTGCCCGAATTTTCATGCGAATCTTTAAAACGTCATAACTTCTGAACGGATTGGACGATTTTAATGTTTAAAAAAGCAAACTACGCGTATTTTGATGGAGAATATGTAAAAATTGCAAAAATATTCGAAAAGTTGGTCCTTGACCCCGCAAAATGAGAAAAACCCCATAAAAATGGTCCAATTTTCAAACAGCCATAACTCCTACAATTGTGAATATATTTCAATGAAACTTTTTTCTGAAGTGGAGCTCGTGGGTACCTACAAAAAAGTATTAGACAACTTTTCCGTAGCGCGTCATATAAATTTATTAAAAACGAAAAACTAATATTTGAGAAAAATCGACGGGGGGTAGGTGCCTAAATTTTTCGACGAAAAAAAAAATTTTTAATTAATTCTGAAAAAATTATTTTCGGTTCCGGGGGTCAATTGCAAGCATTTTTGGTCAACAGACATATCCCCGAAATTCTACCCACTTTCGAGAAAAAAATTCAGTACAAATTGGTATTCTTGATTTTCGTCTTATTTTAGCCTCTAGAATCCCCCATTAAAATTTTTCCCAGGGGTGGCCGAACACACTGCATAAAAGATCACAGAATGCACTAAACCCCTTGATATACAAAAATATGAATTTCCACAAAGATCCGCAGTCTACTTAGAAGAAATAAAATACAACTCCAGGCTCATTACTGGGTAAACAATTTCAAAACGTCAACGTTTCAATCAAAAGCGTTGAACTACATTTTCATAAAATTCCATTTATATGTTTAAAATATTCTTCCAGTAGAAAGCTCGGAATATACGACCTAATATAACTCGTCAGACTCGTCACTCAATTGCAAGGGATTAACCCTCTTGTCACAAAATATGTGACGCGCGGTGTCGATCGGTTGAATTATTCGAATAGTTCCGGGTCCTAATATAGATAGCACCCACACGTTTATCCGTTGATATCCAGTTTCAGTACGTAGTTCCACTCTATCGGATTACATCTGATAAAACAGATACAGGACTCTCGAGTGTTTAAGTACCGGTTGGTAGCAAACAAAAAAATGTCCACCGTAGAATAGGAGCCTTCCTTATTCGTTCGCGTACCGATCTTCGCGACGCGCACAATTAAGCGATACTCGGGTCTCAGGATTTCTGCTCCTTCGTGGCGTACAACCACCGGTGCCGGACTAAGGGAAATCCATAGCTGGAGGCGAGAAGTGTTCCCAATTACCTCGTGGTACCCCTCGCGGAACAGTTCGCTCGAGTTCTCAACAGCGTGTCCAACAAGTCTTTGTCTTCTCGTATATCTCACGGGCACTCGGACACCCGGATATTCTCGGATAACCAGTTCAAATCAATAGCCCCAGATGCAATAGCTCGTACGAATTGTATTCATCGATCGGCTCCACTTTCCTTCGGGGGTAAAAAGAAACGAAGGACGAGAACGATAAATCTCGCAGCCTTCGATCCCCTGGTTTTGTCTATCCGATATGTACGATTAAGGACGAAGGGACGAGAATAATTCTTATCGGTCATGACGGGTACGAATACTTTTCGATGGTGTCGAGATCCAAATACAGAGGTAGAATATCTCGAGCTTCGTATTTAAAGCGTTTTGGAAAGACGACGAAATTAATTTACTGTATCATCTACTGGCAAACGATGCAAACGTTGGTTGTATGATAACGATTTCGTGTGGGCGTGCTATTTTTAATGTTCCACTCTCTGTAGAAGTAGAACCGACTTGCTCGCCCAAGCACTGTTTACTCTTAAGTGTGCTCGGTATTCGTAGCTTTTACAGTTCCCCGCGAAGATGAAAGACGAAAGCGAAGAGTGCTCGCGTAGTCCCTAAGAAACAATTGCCGGCTCTAATTGCATCAGAACTTTCTCTGATTTCCGCCCCGTGAAATAATTTCTAAGTAAAGTTTATCCGGCGCGATGACGTTGGCTCCATCCTATTTCGTTCGTTCGAATGCGAAAAAAACACTGTTCGAAGCCGCCACCGCAGTCTCCGCCTTCTTTAAACGAAATTAAATGGTACGCTCAGGTGTGCTCTTCTAATTAAAAATGAAAATTTAATTACGTACTAATAATTTACAAACTTTCTTGAAGGAATACTTTTAACAAAAGAGGAGGGAACGAATATGAAAGATTATTTGAAGAATAAAGGTGGAGAAATTTTTCGGCGAAAAAAAAAATTTCAAATCATTTTGAAAAAATTATTTTTGGTTGCAGAGGTCAATTACTAGCATTTTTGGTGAAGAGACATACCCTCGAATTCGTACGCGTTTTCGAGAAAAAAATTCAAGAAGGTGGGCAAATTTTTCAAAAATTTCAAATCGTTCTAAAAAAAATTATTTTTGGTTGCAGAGGTCAATTACTAGCATTTTTGGTGAAGAGACATACCCTCGAATTCATACACGTTTTCGAAAAAAAAATTCCTAACCGAAAATATAAGGTGTAGCCAAAAATGTTTTTCAGAAATTTCATACGTATGTTTAAGAAGTATGGATATAGTTACAAGAGTCGATAAACAAGAATTCTGCCAAATACCTGATGTACCAGCGGAACCTTCAATAACGAATATCAAAAATCACCAATTACCAATGTTTAAATTATCTAGCGACCTGGAGTACGTAAAATTAAAGGATATCTGCTTCACCCAGCCACTATCTATAAAAAACACGAATTCCGTCGTTAATTTGATCGACGAAATGTGCCACGCTCCACTTTATACGGCTGCTTCTTAAAAATAAATATTGGGTACTCGCATACTTCAGTATTTTAATGAGATGCTGTGCCTAAGACGCGATGGGACTACTCAATGATGCTCTAATTATCTCCGAAAATTCAAAGAGGCAATAAGTATCACGGTATAGGAAAGTTTGCACGTTTTCGCGCGTCAGATAATATATTAAATAAATGTCAACAGTTCTGAAAGTAACTTGACAATTATTTGCGAGCTTTATTGTCTCTATACAAGATCGTTAAAAAACTAACACTTTTTCCTAATAACAGAAAAAATAACGTCTCAAATATTATCGAGAATATATGTACCAAATTTCATTAAGTTTCGTCGATCAGTTTTCGAGTTATCGTGTGCAACAATGCGATTCATAATGACGCCATTGTCTCCGTTATAAATAAACGTAGCCACTTAAAAAAAATTGTTTTCAAAAGTGCAAGAAATACTTCGTACGTGGTAAACGGATCGTTTCAAACAAACGCGCGCATTTTCTGTAAAAAATTCGTGAAGGTAGTGCTCGTTTGGTGCAATTACTTGGACGGCTGAAAGTATTCGGACGTTCGACGAAAAAGTAATTCGACGAATCCCGGTCGTAGCTCGACGCCAATGTTACGAGGCGGTCTGTATAGGAAGTTTGCCTCGTTTCAGGGGCACGTCACCACGCAGCCTTGCGTTGCATGCTGTGTTTCGAATGGTATGTAGGGTAATGCGCGTCTATAGATGAAAATTCGTGGACGGCCAAGGTATTGTACCTGAAGCGTTCGCTCTAGAATAGCGTCGGCATTGATGAAGCGCGCGAAGTCATGATCAATGTTCGAACATTGGCCGTCGTTTACTTTCGTGCACGCGCTCGTCGTTAAATGCCGAGCACGCGATCGACGGATATCTGTTCCCGCGATCTCTTGCTCGCTGCCCGATCGAGCTTCTCGGGAGTTCATCCTGTTCCGACGAAATTCGAGGAATTCTTCGGATCGCCGATCTACTTAGGGTGAGTAAAGGGAATTCCCTCTTCGTCGTTCTACGTGTTTCCATCGGAGGACAACAGAAAGCACTCGTGCGAGAGGGAATTCATTTTTCGAGAAGCAGAAATTCGACGAAGTGTATTAACTATGCAAGGTACAAAATTCGATTCGTGATACATAAGAAGACATTCGACGGTGCTTAAAATGGACTTTTCTCGTCGAGTGAAATAACTTTCTGGCAGCCGATACTTGAAGAAAGGCGAACGTAATACTGAAAAAGAATAGTTGACAATCGATGTTGACAATTTTAATTTTGAAATTGAAACGGAACGACGATTGGCCGAATAATACGAAGCGGAAAGGTACAGAATTTTTATACGATCGATGATGATTTAATTTTTAAACTGCAGTGGGACGTCGGATAGAAATAGCAAGGGAAGACGAATTTCTGGATTTGTTTATAATCGACAGGGATAAAAATGAAACGATCAAATATTTGAAAAGCAGGTACTGGAATACCAATAGCCTCTCCGATCAAGATTATTGCTAATACGAAGGGTCAGAAAAAGATTCGAGTCTTATCGGAAGAACTATCAAAGCACAAATCACGGACTAAGCAAGAATTTTTGTTATACTGCTTTACAAACGTCCTACGCCCACCTCCGCCAACACCTGACCTGAATCCCATCGAAAATTTATGGGACGAATCCTCCCTAAAAATTCGAGAAACTGCCATAAATTCGAGAGAAAAGTTAAGAAAAGTACTGCAGAAAAATCGTGGCAATGTTAAAGACGATTGTTCGTACGAAATTATTTTTAATATGCCAACGCTTTTACAGTCTTTTTGTAATCTGTCAGCCCGAACCTCCGTTAAAATTACATTACTGTATCTGTAAGAAATATTATATTTTTTATTGCAATTATTAAATGGAATTGGTATCTCTGTTTTCAGCATCCTTTTCCCAATCATTTAATCTCTACTATGGAAGTTGTCATAAAACTCTCGAGAAGTGACAACCAACCTTGGGGCTTTCGTCTGTCTGGAGGGGTTGATTTCTGCTTTCCCTTAACCGTTGTCAGGGTAACGTATATACATATATATATATAATATTAAAAATATTTCATACAGATATATTGCACGAATTAAAAAGGAAATAATATAATTCAACAGTAAAATTGTTAAGTAAAATACAAGATATAGAGATCGTACGTAAAGAGATAACCGAGAAATACCCAAAGAACTAACAAACGCAGACGTTAAATAATTATGTATCGATATTGAAAATAATTATTCTCTCAGGTTCACTAAACAAATGATTCTGTCATATAGGACTCGTTCAAAACATTTAATCGCGCCTAAGGCACTGCTGAATCAGCCTTATCAATCGAGTCCATCGTCAACCTGTAAACCCCCTTTCAAACGAGAACCCTCTGTTTCCATAGAAACTTCTTCAAAACTCTTTATAGCCCAAGTAGTCGAAAAAATATATCGATTCCCCTTAAAATTTCTATTTAAAATACATTAATGTTAACAGCAAGCATTCAACTATCATTAGAATCCTAAATATAAACATGCCACAAAATATTATTAGTTTTGAGAATTCGTTTTCCTTTCGTCCCCATTCAAGTATCTTACTTTTCGAACATTTGCAAAAAATTAATAATACACTTTCGTCTTCGTACAAAAAAAGAATCTATAACTTACGTCGTTTTTCAGCCAGTTTCCCTGGTAATTCCTTGGCCAACGAGGAATAACACGTTATCCTCGAACTGTCCTTTTCTCCCTCCATATTGGAATTCGATTGCCGTGAAAGTAAGGAAACGTTTCGCCGTCGACGCCCGGGCACGTTTTCGTTTTGAATTCGAAACGGCGGGGCGCGACGGTAATTTCGCGTGCACCGAAAAATTGTCCCATGAAATATTCGGATTTTCCGCTTTAGAGATTTTTATCGCCGCTGCACTCGTATCGGATCGCGTGACCTCGTTTCCCGTGCGGCCTGAATCCTGAAACTACGGTCGGTCTGGCCGAATATCGATCTGAAAGGAAAGGAAAAAAAGAAAAAAAAAGAAACAAAGTTATTAATCGAATCGCAGATGAGACGATGCCGCGCTCTCGTGATTTCTCTTTGCAGCCAAGCTCTGGCCATTGTTCTTGGTTCGCTTCGACGCCTCCTCTACTTTTTATCTCGTTAAAAATAGTAGTACGAATACAGAAAAATTCGAATACTTCCGTGTTTGGTCCCTGATAAATTATTGACCAGATAGAAAACGTCTTTACTTAGAACGGTACTGGGAGTCGAGATTGGGTCGTTCGAGTACCTTTCCTCGGTGATAGAGCGTCCAGAGAGTTGATAATTGTGGACAATCAGGGAGTAGATTTGGCGAATCCTCTGACTGAATTTTCCTGCAATGATATTAAAATGAATTAGTCGAAAAGTTTTGCATCGAGAAGCCTGTGTGCTGTCGCGGTACAATGTATCGAAGTGTATTTTCTTTTCTTTTGCAAAGGTGGCTCTTGGAGGCTTGGCAGATAAAGCTGGCGTGAAAGCCGGTGATGTGATCTTTAAAGTAAACGGGGAGACCATACAGCACCTGAAACACTGCGAAGTTCACGATCGTCTGGTCAAAGCCGGAAACGACTTCACGTTAAACGTTCTACGAAATCTGAAATTCGAACGGACCATTAAACAAGAATGACGAGTTCCTTCCGCCCATCATTTCCTTCTTCTTCGCTGCGCGCCTATGTACTCGCTCGAAAATGTTTATACGACTGTACAATTTTAAATACGATATGTAAATAAAACACGTATTTATTACTCGGATGGCTTCATAATATTTTAACGATTTTAGATATAGCTGAATCAGTGATCCAGACAATGCAACAACATAAATCTTCTTGGATTTAAAGTCTACCAAATGGACAATCTGTTCAAGCGTGTGCATATTTTCCTCGAGAAACAGGAACGAAATATCGTTTGGAAATCTCAAGAAATCTCGTGATGGGATTCTCGAGTACAATTACTAATTGCATGAGAACTCGTTGCAGTATGTTGACAAGTGGAAGGAACAATCACTTAGCAACGAATGAAGTTGGAGGCAGAAGTAACAGGTAGCAGTAATCATAGGTAGTGGCTATACCGTGTAACTAGAGCTCCCTGATGAATTGGTTACCTCGATAATTTCCTGAATCTCGATACCTGAAACTAGCAAAATTTCTATTTTAGATAAAAGTATCGAGCAACGAAGGAAAAATAAATGTCTAAAAAATAGAAACTGTTTTCGAAGAAAACACTGTTTTTAATTATTATAATTACAATTTTAATTTTACGAATGATTCCACAGCCGATATAAACACCGTTGTTTTATTTCTTTTAGTAAAAGTTTACTATAAAGACTAAACTGTTTCGTTGAATGAAAGTTTTGGCAACGAGAAGGTATTTGCACGGCATACTAAGCCTTCAAAATGCAACGCGACACGAAGACGCGTGTAATTTGTTCCGGATGCGAACATTGTTATTTATTGGCCGTTTTTCATGATGGATTTGGCAGCGGTAATCAAGGTCCGTCGAGGTCAGCTTGCAACACCATGTTGTCGTTGTCCGTCGCCGATTGACCTATATTGCAAAATACAATTTGTCAACTATTGATCCGGCCTCTTCTGCGATCGTGTATTCTCTGGCAATGAGTCATCGGCCTCTTAAAGCGGCATTTAAAATGCAGTTAGCCGCCTCGATTAAACGACGGATCGAAACTCTTAGATCAGCTGAGCGCTTGAGTGAAATAGAAAACGAACGAATAAAATATTACTTTGTACTTGTTGATCAAAATTCAATCGACCTCATGATCGACGATTACGATTTAATAATAATAATATAGATTTTGTTCGAACTAGCAACATAATTAATTGAGATTCGAGATCATTAATTGCAGGATAGGATTGAAAAACTGGCGAGTAAAATAAACGAAAGACAATAGATATATCACATAATTTAGTCTCGCTTTAATATATTAGATATTGTTCGGTATAATATATGACTCTCATACTATATGCTAATCGTAAAGGTAAACGACATACACGCTAAACATTTTCATTTTGACGTATCAATAATTTACACGATAACTGTACACTTGTAACGCTTTCTTGCCTCGTACCATTCACCCACAACGGCGACACACGCACACAGACATTTTTTATCACACTTCTTACACCGTATCTCCCGCCCATGGAATCAATAAAATTGACAGGAGACGATTCGATAATTAAAAATGAAAAAGACTCTTGGAGGATTAAAAGGAACATACACAAGATACGGACTATTATTACAAGTAACGATCACACGCGGACGAATGCCTGACTGCTTTTCCGTCTTCGCAAAGCCAAGTCTCCGCTTCAAGCATAGTCGATAAGTCGATCTATCGTTTAATCTCTTCGGTGCTGCAGCTATTTATAAACGCGTGTAAAAGTATCGGTATGATCCGTGCGTTGAACGCCCATGAGCGTTCCGCGCGTACGTCCAACAAACGTAACTATCAAGATTCCGCACGCGAGGCGTGTCGATCGTTCGAACCTCAGCACCGAAAAAATCAATGAAATCGAAAAACGTTCTCGAAAGAAGCAAGTAACTTTTAAACGATACATATGTTTACAAATTTTTATAATACTTAAATTCTTTACTCAAATCGATTGTTAATTATAACTATCGTACAATCACTTATGCAAATTATCGACAAACCGCAAAACTACAACATTTAAAAGAATGATATGTTCATCATTTGTTTTATTGACAATTTTAAGCAACATTTAGCGTGATTGTAAAAGGAACAATTTCTCTTCCCGAACCATTACCGAATCTTATTTTCCGTATTCCGAAGGTACAGCCTTGTGCGAAGAGGAGAACGATCATCCGAATCCAAACGATATTACGAAACGTTCAGAGTAATAAAAAGCAAGATACACAACGTACATAGGTATTCTCATTTGCTCCCGTTGTTTCTAACAACTAATTAGCACGTTACAACAGACAATTAAATTCATTGCCGTATCGAGTAACAAAGATCACGATTAACCTTGATGTATAAACGTACACTTTGGTTTACGAATACATTATCTAATTACACGCACGATTCGATTCCTGTTTGTACGAGTTCGTACAATGGAGAGAACTTCCGGTGCAAAACGCGATTCCAAGGCATAGCTAACTACCCTTAACTTGCACATACATAATTGTTTGGGAATTCTCTGACTCGTCGATTGAAGACCGGGCTATAGTGTCGAATAACAAAATTACTGTACAAACTCAGCCATTTAGAATTAACTCTGTAATTAAACAGATACTGTTTGTTGAAAATAATGATCTTTCTCACAATTTTAAACAGCGCCATCTACTATGGGCTCGTTTCCGCTATAACTAGAACTAGCGCGCACTTCCGCGCGTCTACTTCGCTTTTCCTATTGTTCCACAGACGCCACGTGTATTATCCCTCTATGTTACAATAAATTTCAGTTGTTTGTCTAAATATATAAAACCCAAGAGGCCACGAACCCAGTTCAAAATTGTGCTGGACAAGTTGTACAGATAATTTTGCGACAGTGGTCGAAAGTGTTTACAAGAAATGGCTGAGAAACTGTTAACCAATTCACCCACGCTCGCAAAAGACACAAATCAAAGATGGAAATTTGATACGATAGCGACATTGGGATCCAATGATCTGAATATCGTGAATGGTGTTAGACAGTTACCTTTTGAAGCTACTAAAATGCATGGAGAAGGTTCGACGTTAACGGGAGGTTAATAATTCCATCGAGAATAGACGAAGAATATCATGGAGCCATTCGATCATGTATGAAACAGCCTGAAGGTTACCAAGATGGTTGGAATAGAATCTGTAAACTACAAAAGATTATGACAAGAGCATGTACTTATTACTCAGTAACTGAAGACATTGAAACAATATCCAAACTATATGTTGATGGTGGAATACTTTGCTCTGCAGACAAAACTAGTTGAATCAATATTTAGAGCAAGAGTTTGAGATTCAAATGGAAGATGTCAGCCTGTTTGTAGGACTTCGAATCAAGAGAGAGAAAAATGGAACTTCACGGTTCATTAAGAAGCTTACGTGAGAAGAATATTGGAAAGATTTTATCATGGCAGCATGTAAAGCAGTTTCAACCATTTGCAGATATAAACTGGAAACTTTGTAAGTCTTTATCAACATCATACTGCATACCATATTACAGAAAAGCTGTTAGAAGCTTCTACTATCTATAAAACAGAGGAACATTTCTTGTTGAAACGTTCTTTAATTGACCACTAACTTCTTTTAGTGAAAATTCAGCAAAAGTAAAAAATTTATAGTCATTTGCATAGATAATAATTGTAGTTAAGAGGAAGAACGATGAATTATCGCGCGTCACTAACAGAGAAAATATTCACGTGAAAAAGAGTATTTCTCTATTATTACATTAAAAAAAAATTCTAGTATACTATCATTTTACGTGTTCTTCAAACGTAGACTCTTATAAAAAGATTTGTCATAGTAATTTTATTTAAATTATCGTGTCTCGTTAAACCTGAATAAGTATACTTAAGACACGATAAGCCACGAGTCTTCAATTCGTAACGACGAGCTTCTATGCTAGGAAGATCAGTTTCGCGATTCCCTTCGAATTTCACGTACTCTTTCGTCCCTTCTTCTTCGTCCTCTCTCGATATCAAAGTTTCTGCCATAGTAAGTATACGTACAATACGATCAGGTACAAGAGTAGCATCTCTGGGTTGATCTATTTTATTTCCAAAGAGAGGACGAAGCTTCCCGATCGTCTTAAACTAATCGCCTTCGGTCTCTTCGGGTCTCCTGTGGTTTCAACGACGAACGAAAAATTCACAGGATAATCTCGTCGACCGCGATATTCTTCCTTAAGACGTTCGAATTGATCGAGTAATAATTTACTCGCGCTAAATGTACACCGCGAGTCATGCGAGTACAGAACTCATGAACAATTGAGACTGACGAGCAACGTCCACCAAATGCACTCCCTCTCATTCCGATCTTGATGAAAGTGCAAGCTCGTAGAGTCGAAAAAGCTCTACGTATTCTTTCTAGATGTGATAACTCGAGTCGAGGGGCGATACGACGATTATTTGGAAAACTATTGGATGTACAAAGCAGTCTTTCAAACAAATTCTTTATGGTGTCTGACGCGAATATCATAGCGTGCACAAAAATTTTAATAAAGGATTTTAGAGGCCCAAATAAGACGAAAATCAAGAATACCAATTTGTTGATGGAGGCTTCGTTAAAAAGTTATTAACAATTAAATTCAAAAATATCAATTCGTTCTGGAAAAATTATTTTCGGTTGCGGGGGTCAATTACAATCATTTTTGGTGAATACATATATCTCCAAAATCCTATTCATTTTCGAGAACAAAAATCGGATAGGTGCTGAAATTTTTCGACGAAAAAAAAATTTTTCAAATCATTCTAAAAAAATTATTTTCGGTTGCGGGGATTAATAACAATCATTTTTGGTCATTACACATACCCCCGAATTCCTACGCACTTTCGAGAAAAAAATTCCTTACCGAAAATGTAATGTCTGACCATACCATTGATATGTTTCACTGAATTTTCATGCGAATCTTTAAAACGTCATAACTTCTGAACGGATTGGACGATTTTAATGTTTAAAAAAGCAAACTACGCGTATTTTGATGGAGAATATATACAAATCACAAAAACATTCGAAAAGTTGGTTCTTGACCCCGCAAAATGAGAAAAACCCCATAAAAATGGTCCAATTTTCAAACAGCCATAAATCCTACAATTGTGAATATATTTCAATGAAACTTTTTTCTGAAGTAGAGCTCGTGGGTACCTACAAAAAAGTATTAGACAACTTTTCTGTAGGGCGTCAAACAAAATTACTAAAAATGAAAAAGGAATTTTTAAGAAAAATCGACAGGGGGTAGGTGCTTAAATTTTTCGACGAAAAAAAAAATTTCAAATCGTTCTGAAAAAATTATTTTCGGTTGCGGGGATCAATTACAATCATTTTTGGTGAATAGACATACCCCCGAAATCTTGCGCATTTTCAAGAAAAAAATTCAGTACTGTCGGAACTTTAAACGTTAATAACTGTTTAACGAAGCCTTCATTAAAAAATTAGTATTCTTGATATTCGTCTTATTTTGGCCTCTAGAATCCCCCATTAAAATTTTTCCCAGGAATGGCTGAGCACCCTGTATAAAATATTGTTGAAATTAAAATAGTAAATTATATTGTCATTTCAAATATTTGCTTTGTATTAAGTTTTTGTAGCGATTATTCGCTCAAAAACCATAAACAATTTTAATCGATAGGTATGGAAAGACCTTTTATATCCAAAAATGAACGTGATCCTGCGATCTGCTCAGGGAGAATGAAGTCAATTGAATTCAATAAAGATATAAACACGAAACCTCCTTAAAGACTTACAAGTCGATACTTGCTATAGACTGGACATGTTATGATACGGCAGTCGATTATTACTGCTAGAAGAAAAAAACTTAAGAACATTTGTGTCAGATTTTCAGTCTTTTCGTTTTATAAGTTTAGCGTGTGAAATAAATTACACGAAAACAGAGGGTGCACTTCGTGGACGTTCCTCGCGAGTGACCCATCGGAATCTGAAACGTTCGTGAACGTATCTGAAGAACTCCTAACCGCAATTCTAATCGCATCTCATTGGTACCGACAATGTTCCGTAGTGATTAATATAAATTAATAAATTAACTCGCAATGCTTGTAATACCTAGTATCGAGACGAAGTTGCAAAGCGTTCCAGATTTTACGGTGCAGCGTTCTTCGTCCCGCGAACAGGTGAAACAACACCTATCCCTATATATTTTCTCTACTTGCTTGTATCGCGTTTTGTAATAATGACTATTGGTCCGCCTGCTCACTGGTCTCTTCGTTGTCGGATATCGACGGCATCCTGTCGTGATTCGTGCAATTGTCTGTCTTACACTTGAACTCCGCGATCTCCAACCAATGCTGTTTATTCTTTCTGACGCCATCGACCAACGGTTCCAATTTATCCGACAATAAAGCGAATGCCTGTGCAAAAGGAGAACGTACACGGAATTTAAAACGTACAATCGCTGTTTCTCTGCTCGAATTTTATTTACAGAGTAGGAACAATGTAGATTTGGTTGGAAGCGTCGATACAGATAAACGTTTTATCTGTATCGACGCTTCGACTCGAGATAAGTCTTTCGAAGTAATAAAACTGCGATGGAAATACAAAATTTATTCATAGCATTCAAATACTTATGAATCGATCGGATATTAAAATCATCGAATGATCTTAATTTCAACAAATACGATTTCAGTAACACTTTTCTATTGTCGATATCGTAGAAAGTTACCTCGTAAATGGGAAGGCAGATTGAATCGATGAAGCCAACTTGCATCATAGGCAGTTGATCCTCTTTTTCTCGGTTCATAATGTCCTGCAATACCAAAGGAGTAGTGTTGTTATTCTCTGGTTCTAAACGATAGCGTTTGTGTGTACATGTATACAACATTTAAACCGTATATTTCAAAGGAAAAGACAAAAGCAATAACATTAATACAAGAAACAACGTTAAGATTGTAATAGTTGTACGTTCCTGATGGGAACTCAATTCTTTTTCGAAATATTCTTTTGTATTACATATTATTGGTACGCCTACAAATGAGACTGAAATATTCGAATGCTACGAACAAACTTTGAATATTTCAGCATTCGAATATAATTATTACTGTCATCAATTTAGTTTTCTTGATTTATTTTCTTATTATCCAGCTATTGCTGTACGCTATGATTGTGTATCCATATATTTGTAATACTTACAATGGGGGTAATATTAAGAGTCCGCCTTTCAATGTCCCCTTGTTCAAAGAATTCACTGCTGACTAATTCTGCCACTCTCTTTTCGACATCCCACGGTTTAGTTATAGCAGCTAAATCACAGACGGTCATTAACATTCCTCTTAACAGTTCTCGATGATCACTGTAAGCCCAATTGTAGCCACCGCCACGCGCTAAACTAAGGAAGGCCCCTCTTTTCCTAAAGTAAACCGCCAGGTCCGTAGAGAGGATCGCTTCTTCGAGAACTTTTACCACGCGTGAATATTCCTCCGGGGATAGGTTCGATAAAATTTGATTCCCTTGGCTACTCAAGATCATTAGACACTGATCGAAATGATGATGTTCCATCGTCGATGTCGAGTAAAGCTGTGCCAGCGGCGAGGAGGCTCTGCAAGCAACAGATTCGTTTCTAATAGAAAATTTCTATTTTTCACGCACTCGTCATGTTTTGGTATCTTCACTTTACGAATTCGCGACACAATAATTCGCTTTAAAAATAACAAAATCAATACCAGTTACGTGGATAACGCCCTTTGTCGATATTAATAAGATATCGCGTCGATGCTAATGAGTTCAGAATTTGTAGGATTCAAGTTTAGATTATCGTTAAATATCAAATGTTTACTCACTTGATTTGGAAGGAATTGTTTGTGCCTCGATGATCCAGATCGTGACACAAGCAAGCGATGATTAATGCAAGACACTCGATCTCTCCAAAAATTTTCCACCACTGCGTGGCCTGAAACGTAACAATCTTGTCGCTTATTTTCGACACG
This sequence comes from Colletes latitarsis, assembly GCF_051014445.1. NCBI lineage: Eukaryota > Metazoa > Arthropoda > Insecta > Hymenoptera > Colletidae > Colletes > Colletes latitarsis. The sequence continues at coordinate 17,298,825 of NC_135135.1, read as the reverse complement.
CTTCTACAGGGGTATCCTCAAGTTGAACGACAGAACTGATAACAGCGTGTTCTATAAATGCAAATAAGACGAAATTGTTGTACGAAAACAATTAAATTAACAATTGTCTCGCTGTATCTGTTTTACTATATTATTTAATCCTCATTCTAGTTCTGTTTACTATTTGAAATTTTGAAGTATTTAATCAACAAAGATGGACGTATCGCGCTGATTTAGCTCTAGTAATGAAATTAACTTTTATTGAAATTACTTTCTTCCTATTTTTATTCGTAGAATAAATTATCACAGCTCGATCGTTTTACTCGGGGGCACCTTACACGCAAATTTACTCGCTAAAAAATTTGCTCACGGTCAAAATCGCGAACATCATTTGCGCAACGTTGAAAGCGTGGCGCCAATTATGGTAGGTGACGTTTCGATAATTTTTTTTCACGCTAAGAAGCCAACGGCACAGCACATCGTAATCGATGTGGAACCGTTCGACGAAATCGAGATCCAAAAACATTCTGAGGCACGCCGTCAGCGTCTCGACGTCCTCCATGTGAATGTCGTCGAATTTAAAATCGTGTAGCTGAAAATGCGCCGACGAAGGCACTCTTAAGCCCTGAAATCAGAGTCAAGAAAAGACTCGAATTAAAAAACGAAAAAGCAATTTGAAGAGTAGACTCAAATCGTCTGACTAAATATATTGTACGTTTTCAGTATCTAAAAAGCAGAGTACACGTATCAATACATTACTGAATGAAATAAGATTTATCAAGCAGAGGTGGGATTTAATAATAACGATCGTCTCGAAAGCGGAACCAACCCTCAGTCTTTGTGCGTCCTCCAACGAAGCGGAAGCGTGATAGCTCAGCACTTCTAACGTGACGCTTTGTTTGGCCATCGCTATCACAGCCTTCTCGTACCTGTTGGCAAGAAGAAATGAAAACTCGCTCGAAACGACGAAACGTCTCGCCGTTTCACGTGGTACACTCACATGTGCGTATTGTGAATACCCATGCCGCAGAAAATAGCAAACGCCTCGACGAAATTCTCGTCGTTCTTCGTGAAGGCGAGGTCGTCGAACTTATTGATCAGTTGGATGACGCCGATGATCTGACCCGACGAGTTCTTGATGGGCATGCAGAGAATGGTGCGATGTTTGAAACCGGTACCATCATCCACCGAAGGGTCGAATCTTGGATCCTCGTAGGCGTTCGGTATGTTCACCGTCTACGAAAAATTCAGCACGGCGCGGTTCATCGTAATACCGTGACTAAACGTCGCGTTACGTTATATAATTCCATTAATAACGAAACTGGGAATATAGAAAAAAGAAAAAGAAAAAGAAACAAAACAAAAAAAAAGTTTGAAACTATTGTTAATCAATGTTGCTCACCTCACCAGTCGTAGCAACGTAACCGGTGATACCGACATTTATAGGGAATCTGCTCTCGAATGGACTGCGTGAACAAAACCGAATACACATGTAAGGTTTCCGAGGAAATCGAATTATTGATGGTAATTGAATGAAGAAAAACAAGAACGTAATTACAAACTTCATTCACCTAGTGCGAGAATCTGAATCCTCGCCAGCGAGGTCGTTCGCCTCGAAGTCAAAGACTCGTGAGAAACTGCCCTTCGACGCTTTGTGCACTAGGAGAACCTGAGGAGAATATTTCCTATTACGTGCATCATCATCGCATGAAACTGACCACGCGAGTTTGTATCGCCTGAGTCATTTTGTTGCTACAATAATATATCGTACCGAAGTTTTTAGAGTCTTGAAACCCGGAAAAAACGACGTACCTGTACTCGTAGACACTGTATCAGGGACTGCGTGTGCGTTAAAATCCTCAACACCATGTGTTCTATCGTGCTCTGTTCCTCGAAAATCATTCTAGCCAAATCCAGGAGAACCTGCAATAATGAATCGATGCATGTTCGGAGTTTTTTTACCGATCGAACGTTAAGTAAATAATACAGAGAATACTGTAACGCGAACTTCAACTTTTTTTCAACGCGCAAATCGATTACGAACTAGAATCGTACAGTTAAAAATCAGGAGTTACAGAGTTCGAGAGTTAAAATGTTCTTTGGCGAATTAGAATAACTGAATTGCAGACCAACTTTTCGGCCAACTTCTTCGGTTCTCTTCGGGGGGTATAAATTTAATGAATATGTAAATACACGGGACTTATTGTATTATTGGTTGAATAAGAAGTAACAAAGAACTTTAAAAGTTAGTGTATATGTATAAGAAACTTTGTTTTGATTCTCATTTACATATTCATTAAAAACGTGTACCATCGAAGAGGGTCGCTGGAGACCATCTGTTCCCTTCAAAATAATTTCTTAAACTCTTCTTATAAAATATGTACACCAGATTGGCAGTTGTGCTTTATTATATTCCTTTCAAATTTAAATGACTAAAGAATTGAATTTGATCGAGGATACTATATGTCTACGATGCTGTTAACTTAAAAATCTTTCACAAATATTTCGTATAGATGGATTTTTATTTTCGTTACTTTAATTTTTTAAATGTTTGAACGTGTTTCTACTTACCTAGCACACTGATATTGTGCAATAGCACTTATCACGATCTAACGTATGTTTGGAATTTTATTCGTCTACTAACCTGATTCCTTTTCACTTCTAATTGACTTTTCTCGTAAAGTTGCGCGTTCCTCAGGCCAATTCCGCAGAATTGCAAATATCCAGCGAAAACTTTCTCATCTTGCGTCGTGAACTGACCTTCGCCCCCGAGTTTGTTGATCACTTGCGCAACCCCAATGACATCCCCATTGCAGTCCTTTATTGGCATGCACAAAAGGGCTCGAGTTCTGTATCCGGTTAACGCATCGATTTCACGGTTGAATCTCGAATCCTGCAACCATAGAAACACTTTTTTAACAAATGTGGACTCTCGAATCGCTTTAAAACTGTCTTGAGACCAAAATGGCGCGCCTAAAAAGGTAGATATAACATTGTTACTAAAATTTTATTTTAATTTACATTCCTCGTAAATCTTTCTTACGTTCGTTTATCATTTAAAATATTAAAAACTTGCAAGAGTCCCAACAATAACGTTATTTACGAAATAAGAATTTTCAATGATGTTATTATTGTTCTTCATTCTTAATCCAAAATTAGGAATTTTCATATAGGACATTTGAATTCACAATTCGTGAGAAATGTCGGGAAGCAACGTGTAACGAAAACCTATTTAAAGTTTATAATTGAAATTGGACTGTCGATCAGCAATTAATCGTAAGTGAACTTCTTCGATACTCGGAAGTTTGAAATTTTAACGAAATAAGTTGGAGGCAAGTTCGAGTATACTTAAACTCAGCTTTTGTTCGACTAACTAAAGGAACAGAACTATCGAGGTCTCCGTGAACCATCGAGAACAAAATCCATACCTCGTAATAATCCAATTATTTGCTTCCTTTACTATTAATTATTTTTAGCATTCGACGTACTACCTATTATTTATATGTTGCAAACTGATCCCGAGCGTATCCATAAACTGTTGTTTAGCCAATAACTATTTGCGATACGTGATATTTCGTTTAAATATAGAGGAACCGATTTAGCAGACACTGAACACGAATTGGCAATGTCGCCATAATTTACTGTACTATTTATACAATGATCCTAGCAATATTTAACAAGGAAATGCCAAAGCATGTTAATGCTTTTAAGCTAAAATTATTCGATCTGTACTAGACATTTTTGGATTAAAAAATCTTTTCATGTATACGAATAGACACTTATAAAGTGATACTCGATGATACATTGATCAAAAGAGTACGCAGGGAAAAGAAACGATAAAGAACCGTTGTTCCAAACAATATCTCGAGCGAAACGAACCGTACAAATGAAAAATAAAAAGACCAACGGATCCTTGCCTTGTAAGCATCCGGTATGTTGACAGGTTCCCCGCTCTCGGCGACGTATCCGACAATTCCCGTGCCCCAGGGAATTTTGATCTCGTCCTTTTTCTCCATCTCGATCAGCGTCGATCTCGAGCACACGTCGAATAGCTTCGAGACCAGGCATCTGCTTCTAGAATAATATCCCTTTTCGCGTCGCTCGGAGCGTCCATTGCCCGTTTTACCCGGACTCAGGATGCTGCCGGGGTTGCCCGACGTAGAGTCGTGATTTTGCGAGGAGGGCATGCAACCGCCACCCCTCTCCCCTTGAACGAGAAACAGGGAACCACGATCGGCGTGTAGCAGGGTGCTTACGTTCTGCAAGATCTTGTGACACAAGGACCTCACGTCCAGCTCGTTACAGATATCCTTGACCTACGGTTAAACCGATTGATCAGGAACTACCCCTCTTACGGTCCCAACTTTTCGCACAATTACATCTACGCCCCATAAACGAGGGCAAAACGAGGGCATTTTTATCAAACACAACGAAATTAAATTTTAGATAGAATCTAGTAAATATTTCGTGTGCAATTTGCATAGTATCCCAAAAGAAAAATTGCAAAGAAATTAAATAGGAATTAAATTAAATTCTAGATAGGAGCTAATATTTCGTATGCAATTTGTGCTCCATTCCAAAAGAAAATATTTTCTTTATCAATCACCTCGATTAAACAGGAATTTTAATTCGAAAAGTTGAATGTTGCCTTGAGTAAGCAAATTTTTCGTCAGTGTAACCATTTGAGAAAAATCGTACGATCTTATTACGAGATGTACAACTCAATTATCGTGATCAATGGTAAGTCTAATCGAGAGATCGTACCAATTCGAAGATGAGATCCGTTTCATCGAGATGCCTCAGTTCGTGTCTCGATCGCCTTTGGGGTCTGCCAGAGTTTCCGGAACCGACTGGCTGGCTTCCTGGCTGGCCCGAATCTCCTGGCGAGACGCTCAGGAACGTCGGCGTCCCGTCGATCGTGTTGACGATCGGTTTCAACAGACCGCCGCGCTCGAACTCGTGGGCAGAAATTTTGCGAACGGGCGTCGTGGCGCCGGAACCGCCGGAACCGCCCCGACCGGAAGAGGATCCGCCACCCGCGTGGATCGGGCTCGACAGCTCCACGCAGCTGCTCGACGAGGACGTCGGCGTCGCGTGCGACACTAGCCACATGTCGACGGTCTGTCTCGTCACTTTCCTGCCGATAGAAAATCATATGTACGTCTGTCAATTCGTCCCTGCGTTCGTCCTCGTAGAAAATTAGTACATGGAAGTCCTCGAAGTTAACTCGGTGTAAATTTTCCCGCGTGAAACTCCATATTGTTCAGACACGTCCAGAAATGTAAATTTATTGTTGAGAAATTGAAAATTTTATATACTTATGTTTGCAATTCATAGTTGTGGACGAATATAGTAGACAAATTGCGTGTAGACCGTTTGGTATATGGGTCATATCGTGAACTGAATAGTACTTTCTTTTACGCAGTAAAGCAACTAGTTTTTATTGAATCGGTAGTCTCCAATTTACGAGAAAGAGTACGATATAAACAAAATGGCGAATTTGATTTGCAATATTCACCACAGAAACTGCGAATAATAAAAGTTTCGTAGTGAGATTCGATCGAACGCGCCGAATGGGATGAAAGTTGATTAGTTTTAATCGCCCGATACGGAATAATAGAGAATTGGATGTAATTGCGGCAGTTCTTGGAACACGCGCGTAGAATTGACTGTAGTATTAATTAATTGACGTAGCTGTATCGCAAAGCATTGTTATTTCATAACGATTCACGGAATTCATCGCACGTAGATAGGTTAGTTCCGCTTGTAAATTCGATATGCGCAGCTGTCGGGCGCCCTAACGCGACGTATTGAATCGAGGGACCTGGAAATCGTGCTTGCAAGAAAGAAAAAATCGTTAAAAGAAACGAAACGTTCTTAAAATTTTGTTTGGAAAAAATGCTACGATTCACGTCGGGTGAACTTACGAGTTTATCGCTGCACGATGCTTACCAAACGGTTTTTAGGATTATTTTATCGGGCTGGTCGAGTAATATACATAATTTCGCGTAACAAAAGTCGCGGTATTAGTCGTGATAACAACCTGAGAAAGTAATCGTTGACGAAATCAGGATGTTCGTCGAGCCAGGCTTCCATGCGGGCGTATTCCGGATCGTACATGGCGGAAGTCGAGGAATAGTAACCGCTGGAGGACTTTCCATCTTGCACCTGTTGCAACGTGCCCTGTCCTGCCATTACGTTCTGCACCCCTTGCACCCCCTGTACACAAGGAGCTGCCGTCTCCGCCGTCATCCTCGGCTCCTCGATGCTCCGCAAGTGCAGACCTACTTGACGGACAAACGACTCGTTATTAAACAGAATTTTACGTCTCGATTCGCTGATTACAAATCAAAATTTCGAACTTTTTAACGCTTCGTGAAAAATAACAAGAAAATTCTGTTACTATTAACGTTAAAAACAAGATTCGAGTTCGAGGCGAATAATGTTTTATTTTAAGGCGATGTTGCTTCCTTGAAATTATTTAGTTCAGACGTTACACTTACAATAGCCTAAAATAAAAGAAATAAGAAACGCGTATATTCTTACTATCAGTTCGTAATTTGATAATAAATACTTAATATTATTGGGCTTTTTCATCCTAGACTCGATAATCAGCTTCGTCGCTAGGGCTGATCTAGCAGATCCTGCCTTAAAAGCGACGCTCTTAATCGTTTGAACAGTCTGACCAAACTAATTATGTACTAATGTAATAAACTACCGAGTAATTGAAGCCTGTTTCAACGATTAATAACGTCACTTAGAGCGGGTCATAATAAGAACCGTTCGCCGTGGTTAAATGTGCATTAGTTTATACACGACAAGAAACTTCACGATGAAAATATCTAATTATACCGAGAACGAGAACCTTAAATACCGATTATAAAAAGTTCTATTTCTAATGTTTCGTAATAGACGGAGCTTCTTTTTTTTTCATTTTCTTCTGAAACCTTCACGAGGAAAATGCTGGGAGCACCAATATCGGGAAAGTTCGCGAGCAAGTCGTGCATCGTCAGGCTCCTTTGAAAGGAAAGAAGTTTGGTAATCGTATGTTAGTCATCAAAGAATTTCATAATGTTTCGTGGGGAGGAAAGAAGAAAGTAGAAGACAAAACGCTCCAGCGCACATACGTTTAAGTAGTTACACGCCTCGTGACTGTCGAAGTTTGCCCAGTCAGCGAGACACGTACAGATACCGTTACTCGCGAAATTCTTAACAAATAAAAGAACACGCTCTAAACTCGAGCTTTCGAAATAATATTGTAACCAAAAGATGGGGAAAATTAGAGGAAAATTCAACAACGTAACTTTTGATGCTCTGTACCTGTGTTTACATTACATTATTCTCTATAGAATTGAATATTTTTATTATTTTTAATATCTCCCTGTGTAAGTTTGCCTAAATTCACCAGCTCTCGAATATTAATTTCTTCGATTTCAAAGCGTGTATTTTATTTATTAACAGTTTGGTAGGCGAGCGTTTCGATACTTTCGCGAGCAACTGTACGCACAGCTACGAGGTAGCTTCGTAAGGAAAGATAGGCCTGAAACTTTTAAGCGTTCTTTTCGTCGTTCTTTGACAAATACCCAAGCGTGTCGTTGTACGCAGTTAGTCAGAGGCCTCGCTAAAGAGTCGTACCAACATCGGAAAACGCAACATGTATGGAGGGATTTCACGGTTCGATAACAGGAAAGCAATGTCTGTGACTCAATCTGTTTCCACGATCAATTAGTTCGATCGCGAGCGATTGTTTCTTCTTGTAATATACTGTGTGTTCCGTCGTGACTGGCGAAATCCGAAATGGAACAATTTTAAGTTTAAAAGCAAATCGAAAATCTGGCGTAACGTTCTCTCGTGCGAGACTCTATTTACGAGAAAGCAAACTTTGAGACTCGCTTGCCACGAATTTCTTACGTAATGCTTATCTGGGATTGAAAGATTGCAAGTAAAACACTCTCTCAAAACGTCCAAGAGTACTTTAGACAATCGATCGCATGACACTCGATAGCTACGTGACTTGACGTCGCTTGGCGCCCACCCATGACGGTCATTGTTTATGTCAGGACCCCCCTTCATTTTCTAATCCAGCTGTATGCTGTTTAAAAGTCAATTAGCTTCGAGTTATCAACCTTCGAAACATTCTTAAGATACGTTCATGCTAGCACATAGCATCCCCACTACTTCCTTATCTATGATTCTCGCTTTTTCTCAATTTACTTGTGTTCCGTTAATGAAAATTAACATTTTGTATCGTCTAAAACTGTTCATTACGCAATTTAATGATGCGTTGTACGATATAATAGCGACGGTGATTAGAGAAGCAGACACTCTGGGCGAAATTTTAGCCTTGAACAGAGGATTCAACCCCCCGGCGAAAGTTAATGATAATTTTCATTGTTTCCTCGAATTCGCGCACGGATCATTAGCATTATTGTGTTTACAATATGGCGTACGAACGAGAGATGCAAATTACATTGCCTTCGATGGTTTGCATACGCATTTAATGTATTCGATCGTTCTTGGACAATCGATCATTTATATAAACGATTATTTGCCATTCGACGCGCGTCCAAGAGTCATTCGAAAAGGTCTTGCGTTGCAGACAGAAGTCTCGGAAGTTGGATCACCCGGGTGCCTCTCTCTCGACTGTATAATGTTTATGATCGTTCGAAGGAACATCAACAGTGCTGATAACGATTCGCGATAACGATTGTAGATAATGATATGCTTTTTAGATAAAGGCGGCGGTATAGTATTATCGATAAAATTAATTTTTCTTCTTAAACAGCAAACATAATACGGTACGATTATGAGAGTAAACGCAATATTTACCGGAGAAGAAACGTTACGGCTGAGAGAGGAGCTTGAAAAAATTGATTGTGAACGATATTTTCCCGCTCGTAAATTCAATTTTCACTCAGTGATTTTTTTTCGATGTACGTTACGTTTATCGGTCACGATTAATGATACTTCGACGGTATTTACTATAGATTATGTTCGAAATCTATGGGTAACGATTTCAAAGTTTAAGTGTTACGAGATTATTGACGAAATATGCATATGAGTTAGATATTTTGGAAAACTCGGGTGATTACTCCTGCCGGTTGTTGACACAGTGATACTGCGCATCTGTCTTGCGCAGCTGTCAAACGCACGTGGGTTCTGGTTGTGTGTCGAGTAGCACGATTTGATGATTTGATTTGAATCTGTTGTGATCACTGTATAATTTAAAAAGGGAGCAGTTATACGTTTGCACAGTGAGTTATTTTAATAGTTTGACTGTTTGCTAAAATATGATGAGAATCGAGAATAAATTGCATCGAAGACTTTTTTATTTCTCGTTATACGTATAAACTGTTAATGAATAGTATTTATAAATCCTGTACTTTTAAGTATGAAATCTGAGACACGTAAAATCGACGAGTTCCGTAAATCTAGTGTCGAGGGTACCTTTGCTCGTTATATCCGTCCCTCTATAGAATTCAGAACTGCAGATTGCAGTACAAAATTTAATTGGTGAGGAACGTTATACAACAGAAAATTCTTCGTTAACATCACCGTGTGCAACGGACCAACATCTTCTCGAAACACAAATCTGACGATCCCCAGTGTAACCTCGTTTTCTAGTTAAAATTGTTTCGACAATATTCAAACAGTAATGTGAAGAAGTCGTCCGAGAAGTTTTAATTGTTTTTAAATTAATTTTCACAGTCGTTTGAAAAATAATCTATTTCGAAGCGACACTATTATTTCGTCAAGTATTTCATATGGAAAATGAACCGATCGAGTGATTTATTTGCCGGATACAGAACTTGTACATACACAGAAGATCTTTGTGGATAAAGTAATCAGTATTATTTACGTCCCAGAGGCGACAGTTTCGTTCAACGTTAACATCGGGCTTGTCCAAATATTGAAATTTGCACTTTTCGCAACACCTCAAATTTTTACTTTAGGCACAAATAAGTTAAATATTACACCTTGTCTTTGGTCGATTATCGACTGGCAAAATCTAATAATCGAGCGAGAATAAGTTTCCTTTCGTGGCAGAGCCGATGAAATGTTTCCACCAGAATGAGTTTGCTCTAAAATTTTGACAAATAGCATCACACCTATTTACAGTTCATATTCGCGATATAAACGCATACTCTTCGTTTAATACGTTGTTAAATCAACATATATGAAGGCGTGTACTCATTTTATAATTTCGTTTTATGATCGTAAAAAATTTGGTCAGTGTTCTGTGCAGTTAACGGAATTCGTGTGAAACCAGCGAACAACTTCGCGGAACTAAATTTAACGATGGACGGAGACGGTCCTCGAAACTTTGGAAACCGCTACAACGCGAACCCATTTAAATCGTATTTACGAATTTCGAAATTTCCAGAGCAAAAAGAAAAAGGAGAGAAGAACTATGCTGGTGGTCGTTTGGTCCAATACAAAGACCATGGAAGTTTATTACCGCCAGTACATCCCCCTCGCGGTATAATCGGGATCCAGAGCTCGACATTGCGGAGAATCATGAAGCGTGCTAACTCATCCGTTATGAGACCGAGCGTTCAACGCTGAATTAGCATGGGACTTTTTTTGCAGTGGAGACAAGCCAGCCACGTAGGAATTTTACCCGGTAAGCTGTGTCCGTATTTTTCCACGAGTTTCGACGACTCCGCTGACGCTGCAGTCAATACTGTAATGGTCGCGATTCCTTTCTTCCGTCGTTTCGACTCTTCGACGCGTGGAGGGTTAAAAAATCTTCCACCTTTTCAGTACCGCGTTGCTCGCGAGGGGGATATTTTTCGACTCGCGAAAAATTAAAATTGCTAAAAATACAGTGGGTGAGCGTTACGTTGCGCGAAATAATCCTATCTTTATATATTGAAGTAGAATTTTCGAGCAACTTGGAATTCTTTCTATTTTAAAAATTCGTACCTTACCGTTTTCACGCGTAAAGAAAGAAAAGAATTGCGGCCTGAAGTTCTACGTTTCACGGATTCGAGTATCGAAAGTACGTATTTCCGAGGTTATCGATAAATCTTGAATAAAATGATAAATTGCGCGGGTAAAATCAACGTGCGAGAGCCTTCTAATACCATTGTTTGGGACTTTGGGGCTTTCCGAGTTGTAAAATTATTAATCATTTTTATCGAACGACCAAGATTAGTAGATCGACAATCTACGCGACGACCGAAGGCCGCGTATTTGTAAACATTCGACAATGTAATTCTTAATCAGCGGTGCTAACGGGCGGGCGTTTTTCCCGATTGCAAAAGTCTGTCGGACGCACGTGTATACCCGGTGACGCCGATCCCTGCCACGTGACTCTTTCGTAATCGTCGCACGATCGAATCGTCAGATGGCGTTGGTACCTCTACTACGGTAGAACTTCATTTACGTGAACTAAACGGGGAACGAGCAGTTCTTATAACCGGGCAGGCTCGAAACGATTATCCCCGCTACTTAAAATTTTTCTCGTTCACACGATCGGAGTTCTTATACGGATAAGTGGATTTAATAGCTCATTCATCGGAATATAGCTATATTACAATATTTATGAACTTGGAAATTACTTTTCTTTTTATTCAATTGTCATTAAAGTTGCTTCGACTCGAAAGGTCAGCAACCGCAGTTACTATTTGCATTTACATATATTACGAATTTATTGAATACTATTCTCCGTCCTTGAGGGTTTCTTTATTTCTTTAAACGTCACTATAATTTCGTCAATTTTAAAAAGAATTATATTCGTTTAAGGATTTTGCAAATGCTCTTTTAAATCTTTCAAACAATATAAATTATTTTTATTTGGTACTGAAATTGTATTCAAATATTTTGATATTAAGATTCAAGTATTATTCGAGTATCTAAGTATTTAAATAATATTCGAACGATCGTGTAATCGTATCATATTCGAGGTATAAAGTATTCATGTATTCGAGTATTATTCGACGAGTAGCCCCCCAAGCGTAAGTTGCTGTGGAACTGCAGGAACAATAATCGGAATATCTTGTCGCGCGTACACTTTTTTTTTTGCGCTCTCTCCCTCTGCTTCTCTTTGCACGCGCGTGGTGCACGCACAGCGCGCACGTACGAACGCAAGCGGATATTGCACATCAGAGGAAAACCGTGTAACGTCATTCATCGTACGGTCGCATCGCCGAGGACGGTCTGCGTCGCATTGCTCGCGTACAAAGTTCAATATTTATTGATCGAATTACTCGTGTTCCGCGTACGCGTAATGCTTCGGCCATTTCCAAATTTCCTACGCGAACTTCACGCGCCATTTTGTCACGACGCTGAGGCCGCGGTGGCGTCATCTATAAATTGAACGTTTAACGCGTTTGCTGCCTCGCGTCGCGTACAACGAAAGAGAAAAAAATATTCCTACGGACTTTTAAAGTGCACTCTACTTATCTCGAGGATGGAGGATGATTGCATAAACATGGTCTTCGGAAATTCGTCCTCCGAAACGCAAACAGTTCCTGTTTACGATGGAGTATGACGAGAATCATTGATTTATAGTTGAGAGTGCAGCAATTCAAGTTTAAGTGTTACTTGATTTGTTTGATTTTCATCTGGCCATGAAGTTCAATATAAATTGCTAACAAATAATATTCATGAGCTTTGCAACTTTAAGTATGCAATCTGAAACGTTGATTCGTTTACTTTCTTTTCGGGATTCATAGTTGTTTACAATGATTTTCTCTTGTTTAAAGAGCGTCTAAGACTGCATCTCTCAGCTCTTACACAGAAAATCTTTATTTTCTATCTAAATTACTTTATTTTATATTAATAATAATGAAAATGGTTGTACGTCGCTACCGTGTACGGTTTTATTTCTTGTTTCATAGTCTCTTACCCTCTAGCTCGCATTTTAACAATTATGCGACGTGACGTTTGCATTAGACGATCTTAGCGTCAATGACCAAATTGTTCAGCGGAAACGAGCCGTGGCAAGAAACTGGCAAGCATATTAAGTCGAACAAATTGATTGCACAACCAAAGCTGCTGTCTGCCTAGGAGAATTTCATTTCTACGGTTTCCGCGATTCAAAATAAACGTCGATTAGCGCTCCACTTCATTATCACGCAATTGCACCGACCACCTGCGGTAATAGTTTTGGAAATAATCCAAGATGGTGTGTAATGGGACAGACGACGAATAGTAAAAATGTTTATGGCGCACCGGTGGTTTTCTTGCCCATAAAATCGAAACATTTTACAGCGTAATCGACTCAGAGGCAAACTGCTTCAAACTTCAGAAGTGACTTTTATTAAACGTGAAAAGTTGTTTTATTTTCATTTGTTATCGGAGATAATAAAAAATAACAAAAACAAGCATAATAATAGAAATCAGCAATTTAGTGGAATTTAGAAATGTTTAACTTGCGAATAATATTGTATAAATCATCCAGTTGAATAATTTAAGTAAATAACAATTGAGTGATAATAAGCTACAACGACTGACCGAAAAAACTTTTTAAACATTTTAACACATTTAAAACCTTAGCACTTACGTGTTAATGAATAAACGATTACTTGCACGACCAAAATTAGCAAGTATTACAATATTTTACTTTATAATAAGTGTTGAGAATCTAACGAAATAACGTGATTATTAACGATGATGTGTTGTGCATAAATTATAATATCCTACAGCGAAATCTTGAACATATACGAATTTAATTTTTAAAAAAAGTCGAAAAAAAAGTCGACTCATTTTTAAACGAGATTTGTTTTGCACGTTCTCTTTGTTCAATTATACGAAAGACTATTCGCGGGACGGTTAGAAAAAATTTGTTAAAAAATGTTTAACGATCCGAAGTTAATCACGACGTTTGGCGGCAATTGGTAACACTTGACTCGTCAGTCAAATTAAATTTATTTCCCCTAACTAGCATAAACATTCTGTTCACTTCTTGCGACGTGTTTTTATCGAGAAAAGCAGACAACTTTCTCATTAATATATACAAACTCGCGTATCGTTTATTACGCTCAGCGCCAGAAGGAAGTGAAAACTCAAATGTCCATGTACTCGAACCACCGAACGGGTGAACAACTTTTTAATGAGATATTATACATCGTTGCATTACGCGGTCCCGTAACTTTCCATGACACAGAACGAAGACAGTGTTGGCAAAGAACCGATAAACAAACCAATAGATAGGATTTATGATTCATTATCGTCGACGGTAAAAATCTCTGCGCAAAAATTACGCTATCATCGTCGTTTGCTAATTTATAAACAAATGTACTCTATCGTGTACGTATGTATATTGTTTTATCGTAGATTGAAAGCAAACAGAAACATCTCCAATGTTCGTTTTCCAAATACGACAGTGTTTACGTAGAATAATAACCACAATTAAAATCGTTGTATTTGTTTAACGTTAAAATCTTTTTAGGTGTCCTTTCCATTGAAGTAAATCATTTTATTCGTCGTATTTGGTATTTACTATTATTAATACAGAATTCAAAGTCTGTATGTTTGTAATTTCGCTATAACTTCTACTGTTTCTGTCGAATTCGGATGAAACTTTGTTTGGTTGTTTTTTATGTTTCGGCGGAAAGCATGGGCTACTTAATTTGCATATGGAAGGTTTTCTTAATAAACCGGTACTTTCTCACGGGCAATTTTATATTGTCTTATCTCTATTATACTCTATATACTCAGGGAAGACAGGGAATAATGTAGTTTGTAAACAAAATAGAACTACAACGTCCATCAATCATGCTTAATTATACTACTAACGTAATACTTATAAATTTAATCATAAAACGATGAATTTGCGCGTAAAATATATCGATCGAGAATCTTGATTGTACGCCGTACGCGCACAGATAATTAATTAATTGAAAAGGGAAACCAGTCGGTTGTTCTTGCGCCAATTTATAGATCAAACATTGTTGCACAGTGGAAGGCACGTTCGGTGGTTTCCGTGCGACGAGGAATATATGCAGCGAGGTCAACGCAACCGATCGCTAATCGTAATTAATAACGGAGATGCGCGTTAGTCACAATTAATGGAGCACACTGTTTTACAGATCCTACAGTCACGAACACATTCCACGAGGAGCTCGTTCGCATGTTCGGCGCGACACGGTGCGTCGCGAGTGCACGAACACGTCGAACTTAATGAAGATGAATAGAGGGAATTACGATTTCGATAACGGTCGATGACGAATACGTATGTGTACGTACACGCGACATTTTAAGAGTACGCGAAAGATTTATTTGCGCCTAATCGAAACGCTTTCAAATACGTTTGGATTTAACTGGTCGGGGTACGAACACAGACGAGCAAATTTCATTCACTAATTACCAATACATAGGAGGATGTTAACCTTGCTCTTCCGTTCGGATTTATTTGATAAAATAACGCGTAAATAAATTCGAACTCCTTAGAACAAAGTATGTCTTGTAGATTTGTTTACGAGCTTTTCAAAATTCTATTTTGTTCAATTTGATTCTTAAAATGTTGTAATACAATTTTGTATATAAACTTTAGGTCGAATTTGAATTCGGTATTTTTTTAATTATATTTAGATCAAAACTGAAAAAACAAGGGTTCGCTTTTGATCTCTACACGCCTATGTTTTAAAATTTCAATTTTTCAATAATGATTTCTGAGATATTATAAAGGATCTTTTAGAATGGCCTCTGGGTCGTTTTAATAGATTGATTACCAGATTAAATCTTCATTGTAAGTACTAAACAGAATGAATTTCTCGAAGGACAGACATCCGTATGGATTTGCTGTCAGAACCAGATCAAAGGGATAAATTACGAGTTTCAACAGCACGGTACAATTTACATAATAGAATAATTATGTATAATAAAATGGCGACTGGTTAAAATGTTTTAATATACATTTTTGGGATCGAGTCGTTTCGATATACCAAAGGACACATTCCAGTTTCACGTTTAACCCCTTAGCCTACAATGTCGAGTTTGACTCGTTACAAGTTGTCAAGTTTCACAATCAGGGAGGCTGCTCACTCGTCATCGAGTCTTATATATTAAGATCAACACATTTTTACATTCACGAGGTATTCGTAAAACACTCTTTCGTAAAATAATTCGTAAAATGTTATTTTTCATGGCCATTTCTTATACGAACAAAACGAAATTATTTGATATTAAATCGAGCGTCGAGGGGTTAAAAAAGAAACCAAAATGGTGGACGTCTCTAGTTCGTTATTCTCAGTGGACTTTTAGCGCGATCGTCGGATTCGTCGGTCGGTTGCGTGGAATCCAAGCACTGCCCGTTACCGCTAATGATGACAGTGCCGGTCGCATTATGGTGCTGCCGGTGTTGAGTGGCAAGGAATAGTAAAGTAACAGCAAGAGCGTGCAACCGAGCGGCCTTCGTTCACCGCGACTCGGCTTGGTGGCGCCAAGCTGACCTATCTGTTCCACCAGCGCGGTTGCCCAGCCTGATCGCGTCGATTTCCTCGAGAATAACAACAATGATCGTTCCTCTTCAACGTAGCAACTCCACGTGGTGGCAGCGCTTCCGGTGTCTTTGGCACTGTGCATCAATCTACTCCGAAACATTGTTTTTGTTAGAGTTCAAACCTTGCCAATTTTCGAACAATTCATTTCTTTGATAGTTTAGAATTTACCTGAAGGGGCGATTAATTTAACAAAAAAAGATTGTAAGTTATAGTATTTTGAAACTAGTAATTGAAACTATTGTTATGGACCTTTTGTGAATCAAATTTGGACCGAAGCACCGTTTAATTAACGCTGTTAATTTCACGTCAAACGTCGAAGCGAAGCAAATGGTGATCATGGCGTACGATTGAGAGGGCGGGATCGACGCTGATCGTGTCCTACGGGGTGTAAGAGCGAATGGAGCATATTACGGAATGTTCCTACGCACCAAGTCCACATATTCGAAAACCGTGAGACTTGTTGATAAGGTCCGCCCACATTTGGTAGCACCACTACTCTAACAAACTTTTTCCACTAACTGTGCAACCCTTATTCCCTGACTGTGACTCGTTCTCAGATTCAAAGAACATACGTGACGCAAAGTTTCAAATATTGGTATCGTATTTAAATAGTAAAACGTCTGGTGGATCTCACTTGGTAGCAAAGTGTTAAAGATCTTCTCAGATGCTGAAGAACAACTCGAAAAGAATTTTGGCGAACAGAGCAATTTGGGTGTTTGAAATTGCAGGTATACTAGTGTCCAATTGTCTAAAAACAAAGTAGTGTCTTCGTGGACAAATTGATGGGTTTGGTCTGGGTTCTGGCAGTCGAAATATAGATATAACTCTTGAATTGTAAGGATGCTATAAAAATGAGTTGTATGAAAAATCGTGGGTATCCAGAGTTTCAACAATTGATATCATATTTAAATAATAAAACGTCTGGTGGATCTCACTTGGTAGCAAAGTGTTAAAGACCTTCTCAGATGCTGAAGAACAACCCGAAAAGATTGCAACGTTGTCCTCCGAATGGG
The DNA here is from genome assembly GCF_051014445.1 of Colletes latitarsis. Taxonomy (NCBI): domain Eukaryota; kingdom Metazoa; phylum Arthropoda; class Insecta; order Hymenoptera; family Colletidae; genus Colletes; species Colletes latitarsis. The sequence goes on along the minus strand of NC_135135.1, from coordinate 17,281,382 downwards.
GAATTTTGGCGAACAGAGCAATTTGGGTGTTTGAAATACGGAGTTTCGGGAGTTAAACGAAACATTAGTTCGTCGCGGTACGTTTCAGTGACAGTGACAATGCGCGGGTTCGGCTGATAGCGGTGGCTGGGTATCGAAGAACAGTAAGCCAGCAACAAGAGCATGCAACCGACCGGCCTTCACTCGGTTCGCCTCGGCCTGGTGGCGCCAAGCTGACCTATCTGTTCTACCAACACAACTCGCCTCGCATCGGCTCGCCTTGCTCGACTGGCTGCTTCGCAGGAAAGTGCAGACGTGCTCGCGCAACCATGTTTTTCACCGTGTATCGTAGGTACCCGCGGTACTCACGTGTGCGTGCCTCGAACGATTCGAGTACGATGCGCCGCGTAATCGCGCCAACCTCGCATAACCGACTTCTTTTTCTCGTGCGTGCACACAAGGTCCATCAATTGCCTCTTATACACATGCTGTTTCGTTGCCCCGAGGAATCGGTTTCTTGCTGTCCGCGTTCTGCCACGCATTTTCCTGACCCACTCGATCCAACGATAGGAATTAACCCTTCGAGAACAGTATTGGAACAGAGAACGAGGAACGAGGTACGGGATTACCCCTGGAACCGTTCGATGGGTCTTTCTCGACCCCTAATTGCTTAAAAACTGATGTAATTGATACTATGTTTACCCAGATGGGGGTTGTTTTTATAAGCAAAAATAAATTTCAGTATAGCTTTGCCCATAACTGCTGTTTCTGAATATATAAGAGCGTATTGGGTCGTAAAAGACCCGAAGATTGCACGAGGGTTAAATATAGGGGTGGTATATTTACGATAGTTTCGATAGTTATGATTTTTTGGATTAATAAAAGGTTCTATTGTATATTCCAGTAGTGTAATGAAATATTGTGAAAATTTGATACTTTCTTCGCAATAAATTTTTGAATATTTCTCCTTTAAGGGGGATGCTACAGGAAGCTGCAGCCACAGGCCCCATCCCTCAAAGGGACTCATTTTTTTTTGTTTAACAGTCCACAACTTTTTTATTAGACGTCCTTGAAAAACAATGCTTAAATATTAACCCGTTTTTAGTTTTCAAGGTGGTATACCACTTCGTGAGTACTCAATGGCTGGTAATAAAATCTTAATCGCTTCTAATGTGAGCTGCAAAGCCAATGTCCCATGCCCAAAGGCATCGACTACAAAGGCAAACGTAACGCATAATGATTACACGTTCGTTCTTTATTGGAGAACGACAATGTATGCTCTTGGCCTGCAAATGTAAAATCGTTTTGTTTTCGGCAAGTCTGACCTATTATTTTTGTAATATTTCATTACTTTTATTCGATATTCGTACGAAAGCACAACTGTTGATAAAAATAATTGCACGTATGGACGGTAGATCTGTACGATATCAACAGAGTTGAAGTAGTAAAACAAATTACAAATTATTAAGAATGACAAATTTTTTGTGTACTGTAAATATTTGCACCCTCGAACAATACATTTTTACTATCGTCAAAAGTAAGCAAATTATTCGAATGGCTTGTTTAAAAGTTAAAAATAGTACAAACAACTATCTGGCCTGTTAAAGATTTTATCAAGTTAATTTCGTGTCAAGTCCACGACCGCTTGCATTACCCTATTACTGTTTCTTCTGTTTTTATTCGTTGACCTACTTTTTTCTTCATAAATTATGCACACCCTTCTTACTCTTAACATCTTTCCTTCCGTATTCCATTCTACTTCTTTCAGGCTTACCTGAAGAATCTACATTGAACAATTTCTAACGAAATTCTCTTTTATCCATGTAATTGCTCCCTCGATTCTCGTAGTTTTTATCACGTCGAATTTAAATCTGATCGTTGAATTTATTTAACGCTTGAGAATTTTCCGAAAAAAGTCATTCGAGCCTGATTTTGCTTGCTATACGGGAATATCGATCAAATTTGAGATTTTTCTCGCTTATATCGTTGGATAATACTCTGCTTCGAATTCATGCATTCATATATTCTCGTACGACGTAGAAAAAATTATCGAGCACCCGAATCCTTTGAATTTTGCGCCAAAGAAATCGATAAAAACAGCATTTTTTAGGCACGTTACCTTCTTTGTTCCATTCTTTTGGTTTTCAAAACAAAAGAAATGAATACGTAAATTCCAATTTCAAAATCCTCAATGTTTTTGCCATCAACGTCACGTTAATGTCATTTCTATATTTCTATATGTTGTAACATGGTTCTCAGTTGTCATATCACTTTAATATAAAATAAAATAAAGTATATAAATAACAAGTTCACATTAAATTATATATAAATTTTTTTCCAAACATGGACTTGGTTTCAAGATAAGCATTCCTAAAATTGAACTTGTTTAACGAACAAAAAATTAGATTAATTTATAAACAATTAACTCTCCACAGAAAATTGTATGATTATGACAAGAATTTGATCGTTTTGTACCACGGGAATCGGTTGTGTATTTCCTGGAAGAAGCTGCCTAGGACCCGGAAGTTGGGTCGCGTCATGTTAATTCCCAACGTCGATCGTATAACTGCGATCACGCCAAGGTCGAAGGGATTGGAAAGGACAGAAAAGCGGAACGAACGGACGAAGGAGGATTTATCGCGTCTCGTGCGTCGATCTCTTTTCGTATCCGTTGGGGGCCCCCCACCCAATCTTCGAATTTATACGAACAGGCCACCGAAAAACCTGCTTTTCGACCGGTCGCCCTCAACGTCTCCACCCCTCCTCTTCGTGGCCCCGGTAGTACCGGTCCTCTTCTTCTCCCGCAAAGGCCACGGTACTTCGTCGTCGTGTCAAGTTCAGTGCTACCGTTTTTTCGTATCTTGCTCCCTTCTTGTCCGTTTCTTTGACTCGTTACCTCCTTCCTTCGACCAGGCCGCTATGTCTCGATTAAAAGGGGCTATTCTAGTTCGAACACGGAAAAACGAGGACCTTTTCGAAAGCTCGTAAAAGAAAAACTATACCATACATCCGTTCCACGTTTTGCGCCATCGCTTGCGCGCTTCTTACTAAGTTACACGAACTCCTTCCATTGAAATCATATAAAACATTTTATTTTTTAAAAATTGTCTCGCTTCATATGAGAGTAAAGTTAGATCTTCGTAAGTTGCAATGGACTAATACAAATTTTTAAATTTGAATCCTACTACGATATCGTATTTCGTTTTTATTCATTTGTTGTTCTAGGACAATTTTACTACGGTATTATTTTTCGAATTACGTTCACTCTGTACATTTTCGAGAGAGCTTGACTATGCATTTCCCTTTTCATCTCTTCAATTATCGTTTACGATATTTACTCTTAAATTTCAAGTTTTGTTCGGTGATCATTTTTTCAAAATCACCAAGTTTCCTTCGAGTACGATTTAATTGAGAAATTTTTCACGTGACCCTGTATCCTTCCTGCTCGTCTGTTAAATCTCTTCACCGTCTGTTCTTGGAGTCTCCGTTCCTCCATCGGTTCCGTATTCGCGATTTCCTACGGTCGACTACGCGAGTCTTCTTCTTTGGCGGTCTCTGTTTTTCCGGAGTGGCTTCTGTGCGTCAAAGCCTCCTTTCGTACGTCACTGGTAGCCAGCTGAGCAGCTGCCGTACTATCGACTAACATAATCTCTTTCTGCCTGTGATTCGCTGTTCGCGTACGTACTCGTGCGTGCGTGTTCACGACGCCCAGCCAAATACAGGATCGAAGCAAATCGAAACGACGATTCGAGAAGAAAGCGTTCGTTCGCGTGGCGGAGCTTTCTGCCTTTCGAATCGCGCCAACGCGTCGCAAATTGACCAATTTCTTTTCGCTATCGTCTCGCGTGGACTCTGTCTTCAACCCTTAACGATACACCGGATGTCTCCATACAGAAACGTGGGGACGCTTGTCCACCCCCTAAAATCACTTTCATTGACGATCTCAAAGCATTATTCATCGTATATTTGTGCATTACCACTTGTATTGTTAAGTTGCAATACTGATTTTAACGTTTCTATGCTCAACTATCTTTTGTCACATACTTTTATATTACTATTTTATACATGTAAATACGCATCGACTGCCAGAACCCGGACCAACCCCCTCAAATTGTCCATCAAAAACGATACTTTGTTTTTAGACAATTGGAAACTAGCATACTTGTAATTTGATGTAGAACTTATTTTTACAGTGTCGTTAAAATTCAAGAGCCCTATCTAGATTCATTGTCTTTGAGATCAATCTTGAGAATTAATTTTTCTAGCTCTTCTACATTTAACTAAAAATTTACTAAAAATATAACATGTCTACCATACTGTTACCAATCATTTAAACGAAATGATTTTCAAGTTTAAACGATTGGGTTTCAGTGTTGGAATCTCTTTACTATTTTTACCTCCAGTTCGTTCGCCAGAAAATTGATTCGAACCGAATCGAACGTCTTGTCCATTCCCCGTTAACCTAACGTATCTATCTGAAACCCTATCGAGTAGTGCTATATTTGCCATTCTAAAGTAAGCACGGTATTAAACGCACACGTCATTCGTATGCTTACCCGTGACCACCCACTATCAATGGTATCCCAACGCTATCGCGATTAATCGTGCCAAGTGTTTCGATAAGTTTCCACGCGTAAAAGTAACACGCATAGTATGGTTATGTATCATTTGTATAATAAGAACGTGAAAGTAAAAGGCGGTTGTAATTTTGGCGCGTTAGACGTTATATGAGATCGGCGAAAATATGCGTTTGAGAACCTTGAAAATGTATTAGATCGCTTACCGTTAACGGTACAACGTATGCGAGCATTGCATCCACTCGCGTTTCTCTCGTACGACTGCGTGCATATGCATGCACGGTAATCTGACATTTAAATGGCGCGCGCCGGAAACCGAATCCAGAAATTTTATACGTCGTTCCTCTTTCCGGTCTCCATCTTTCTTTGCATTTCGTATTATTAGAGAAAATTGGAACCAAAGGTAACACTTCGATTTTGGAATACCATTCTCTTAGCAATTTTTTTTACATCGAGGAACATGCAAGTTATTAATAAAAAAAGTATTAAACCAGAGTCGACACTCCTTGTCTACTCTGTGACCACCAACATGGCGAACAAAAAAATTGGTAGACCCAATAATGATGTTAAATGTACAGGAATCCTCGTTTTGACGTTATCTGGACCAGAGAGTTCGTCTCCTTGCTCGTTAAATAACCGTGGTATGCAAAAATGAGAGCGATAAATTAATATCGAAATGTCAAACTTGTGATATAAATAACGTAATCGTTTTGTTGCTCGGTTTGCTCGCTAAACGGGTGTCGTTGTCGACAAGGCGGTGCCGTTATACATTTCTTGGAGCGTGCATGTTTGTCTTTCCTCTTTTTCGTTTCTTTTTGCTCGTGCAATCGTGCGCTGTCTAACACGAGAGTTATCACAACGGCCTACCGGTGATCCGGAGCGGCGTCGTCGGGAGGTTACGGAAACGTGGCGCCAAGATATTTGTTAAATACATAGTCATCGTGCACACCGATATATAATTTTATTTACTGCACGAGCTCTTTCTATTTGCCTAATTTTAATTAAATCGTAGTTTTATGCGACGCGTCGAGACCGTTACTGTAATTCGTTTCTTAACAATGTTACATTCGCGCGACTTAATATCGGAGGAAACGGCACGGCGACAGCTCCCGTAATTTCTGTTAAAAAAAAAAAAAGAAAGAAAAAACAGTTTTACTGCAAACGAACCCCGGAATACGTACATTTGTAGAAACAGTGGCGGAAACGCGAGGTCGTGTTTGTTCACGTTGCGATGGAATTTTCATTCAAGCCTGCAATTAGTATTCTAAACATTCTTAGCGTGGACTTTCAACGCGTGTCTTTGAAATTCCTTTCAGTCTTATCGAATCGCGCCGTCGCAAGGAATAATAAGTTTACCCGTAAAATGTAGAGTCCTGCTGAGAATGCAGACTGCGACGGAACGCGACTAAAAAGCAACACGGGGACGAAACCAGCGTCTGCGCGACGCGTCGTGTTATGAAATTAAGTTTTAATAACGGTTAACCGCGCCTGGGAAACAGGGAAACAATGCAAACTGTAAAACTCTCTGATTTTGATGAAACCTCACGAAAACGTTGATCCGACCGTCTGGAATAAAAGTTCTCCGAAATCGAACTTTTATATCTAGGTGTAAATTGCAAATTCGTTGAAAACAAGCATCGTTAGCGTTTATTCGTAGAAGTTTCGTATTATTGTTTAATATAAAAACTCTTGTATCCGTAAGGATTTGTCAGTTGCAGATAAAACATATGCAGTAATCCTTATTTTTTCGAATGAGAAAATAAACACAATGTTTACACTAGGATCGAGAATAATAAATGCTTCTGCAGTATACATAATAACGTATGTGTGATAATTTTCACAAAAATAAAATTTTCTACGAGAAAAAAATGTAAACCCTCATAGAAGGATCGAACCTGCGACCCCGAGATTCGTAGTACAGTACGTTACGCGCACGGCTATTGCACTGTTCGAGATTTTTCTCGATTCTTTACTGATAACCGCGCCTTCTAATTCGACGAAACTTCAAAATTAAATATCTTCATGAACGAAGTCAATTCGCATGAACGCTCGAACACGACTCTAATTAATTTCGGTGTAGATTCGCCAGAAAAAGTTTGCTCGAAATCCGGGCGTTCAAAGTTCGTAAATTTATCGGTGTAAACGATATTTTGTTAAATTGTTACGATTGGTCAACGAGCTACGGGCTGTCCCCAGGCGTCTACGCGGTAAAATCCCGGCATGAAACGCATCTGGTTCGCATAGGCGCGACATCGTACCGAGACATCTCCCGTTTTAATTCCACGCCGACGTACCGTCTGGCACGACGGAATCGACAAGGGAAAAATAAACGCGTAGAACACGGACGAAGCAAAGGCAGGAGTCGCGGTGGCCCGTCGTCGAGGTCCACTTTCGGTATGCAAGAGGAGAACGCGGCACGACACGCGGCTATATTAAACTCGGTCGACAGCCGGTGTGCGTGCGTAAGCTGCTCGTAAGCTTCGCAAGCACCGGGCTGCTGGCTTTCTCGTTTAACTCCGGGTCAATCGCGTTCCCTCCGCTCGCAAACGCTCCCGATTTCTCTCCGCGATGCGAAAATTCCGCGGAACCGAATGCCATACCGCGCCGCCAGCACGCGGGGACCGTAAATCAATGCTACGGAGCGGCGAGGGGGTTGAAATTGCACCGCGTGTCGCGAATTTTTACGATACCGATCCTCGACCGATCAATTTCTCGATCGTTTCCGAAACTTCGACCTCTTCCGTCCTACGCCTTCGACGAAACCGATTCCGTTTATCTCGACGGCTTATCGACGTTTCCAACCCCCCCGACTACCCCAGAGTGCAGTCTTGAAAAATTAACGGAGACACGGTGCCTCGATACTATTTCTATCGTGGATAGTACAATTTTTATAAACATTGGGGACGTTCGAAATATTCGTGGAGAAATTTGGGTAATATTGGGACTCGGTGTATTTGTGGAAAATATTTTATTGTGTACTGTACGTATCGTTTCCATTGGATACTTTTTAAATTAACCCTTAACGATCCAGTTAATATATATATATTTTTTTTTAGAGTAATCAAATAAGGAACATTCGACCCTATGTTGAACTTTTAAGGGTTGATATGAACGATCACTTGAAACCTTTTTGTGGGTTCGTTATTAGCAATACTTTAGCAAATACTGGAGCGAATGAATAGTGAACAATATAGACAGTTGCAGGAATGATATTTAGGTCAGCAATTGGAAAATGTTGAAATACTTCACGGTACCAGTTAGGGGTGAAACATTAACACGTTCGGTTCGGTGGCTCGTCGGTTACTGGTGTCCGACACTCGACTTCCTATTCACGCCACGTCGCGATGTTCACGATGCCTCGAACATACGATGCTTCTTTAGAAACGTTTACCAGAAATAAACTACTGCTTCGACGGTTCTAAGTAACGTCAATGTCACTGGGAATATAATAAAATACCAAGTACTTCGTTTATCTATTAAATATTGTATCGTTTTCACGCAGTGATTTAAATAAATATTCGTGACACAAGAATGCCCTCGAAGGACATGACAATTTCAAGTGACTACTCGAATATTTAGATATTCGAAAGGTACGAATAAATTTCGAATAGTTAAGAACTCGATTAAATATTATTATTCTAATCAGAAATACATAGTTGCATAATGTGATTACTGATGATATATTTGACTTGAATGTACACCTAACTTCGTGATTCGATGCCCTTCCGTGTTCCAATAAGTTAGAAAATAGTTGTCCTCCCTACTACTACCGCCGCGAGCGGAGAAACGATGAAACACAACTACTATATCTGCGCGAGAGATCTATTGCGCATATAGTAGTTGTGTTTCATCGTTTCTCCACTGACGGCGCTACTAGTAGACAGAACAACTATTTTCTGGCCCATTGAACGCGTTGAAACTATAATCATTCATAATAATCGAGTAACACCACGCCCACGGAAATTGCTACAAAGACTCGATTCGTTCCCATACTCTGTCAGAGCAGATATGAGAATAATTTTCTTTTCTAGCGTTCAAAGCAAGTAAAAAAAATATTTTTTAAAAGCTTATCCGTATGTTTTATTCATGGAAAACAAATGCGTTTCGATTAGGCGTATAGTATTGTTACAAATTCCCTCGGTGTTGACGCTACCAAGGTGAAATAACCTCCTAAATATTACACACCCTCATCAACCGATTATCGGATCACGTATATCGATGAACCGTTGCATTGAGCGAAATCGATGATTCTTAGAAGATGATCAATATTCCATATGTACACTCTCGTCCTTAAGTCGCCGGACACTTAGCAAATTCAAAATAAGAACGAACCGACGTCGCGAAATCACGCGAATTATAACGTAAAACTGATGTTCGTTAATCGTTTACGTTATTTCTTTATTATTTAATTCCTGGTAAATTTAATCGATTTACGACAATTCAAAATTGATCTCCATAATATGTAAGGATACTTCCTCTCTAAGAGTCCCTGAAACAGACCAATTTGTGACGAAATACCAATTAATAACAGAAGAATTAATTCAGTTTGCGTTCGTTACCGATCCGCCCCTGCTGTGTCTCTTGCGTGCAACTTTCGGAAGTTCGAAATCCGAGACGCGTCTCGGAAATAACAAGATAGAGGCAACTTTCCTGATCCGCGGGACACTCTATGAAATCTTCCAGCGTCGAACTTCTTTGGTCGGTTTCCAAATCGTCGAACTAGTTCGCGAGAAAAAGGAACACGACTGCCAGGAAAGAATACGAGAGTCCTCAGGAAGCAAAGAACAATCAGACCGGAGTCCCCAGCGAGATGAAATCCCATTCTCCGATTATTTATTATCCTTCGTCGGCCATTCTTCAATATCGTATCACCTGCGAAACGTAGATCGACCTACGTGCATAGAATCTACGGTCAGCGATTTCCGCGGACGATCCAGAACATGGAATTACAAAACAGTTGGAACGTTTCCAGTTTATCGGGCATATGGACCCGAAATTAAGATTAAATGTTTACTGCGATCCAAAATCGTGCACGCCGGATACAACGAACGTTTCGGTTCTCATGGTACAGATTTTCGATTTTCAGACTCCTCGTCGCGTCGGAAGTTTATAATTTCGAGGAACGTTCGACGAAAGAGCGTTCTCGAAATTGCGAATTTAAATTTATTCCGCGCTTCGACAATGAATCATAGCTACTGTCGGAACGCATGCTGCGGATCACGAACGAATTGTTGTTCCTCGCAGTTTTTATTTTATTACTTCGAACGTAACGGCGAGAAGATATATCGTTTACGCGTTTCTCGATGTTTCCGAGTGGCTCGAGTTTAAAAAACTGAAGAAAAATCTATTTTGTTTGAAACGTCAGAATTTGGATTTTTTAATTTCTCGTACTTCTAAAATTTAAATGTATTTCGAATAGTGAATTCCTGGGGAAATTTCTTGGACTAAAGTCCTAGGAGAAGAGGGCGGTGTCTCTTCCGGAACGAAGATTTCTAACGAAGATTTCTAACGGAAACTTCTACGTTAATTAAAGTGGCTAATTCCAAGAAGTATGAGACAGTGTCTAGCACTGGTGACGGTTTACGATCATATTGTTCTGCGAGTAGAACGGTAGACAACGGTACATCGAAATTACAGGACGAACTCGAATTGTATCTAGCAGCTTGTACTCGCTGTAGGCCAACGCGCGAAAGATTTTTAAGTTCGAAAGAACTACTCTGTGATTACAATGCTCGTTGTTTTGCGGAATGGAACATAACTCATTTCGTAAGGTAATGTGAGTTTCTTATCTTGATTCGAGAATGTGGAACACCTAAATGCCTTGCACGTGGGTGTTGAGGGGATTTCTAAAACTATCCAATTTTAGTAATGTATTTTATAATGTATTCTATAGCCTTGTAAAGTTCAACGTTGCAGGAAGTGCTCGAGGAGGAATCCTTAGTTATTTAATTAAACTCTTATTTTTTAGAAACGAGCACACGATTGGCCCTAAAAATTTATTCTACGAGAAAAAGAAAACCATGTTGTTCTCGTTGAGAACAATATAACCGCCAATATAAATAATTCTGTACTTGCTGTGTTATTATATTTTGTAATAAAGTTATCTCGTATCGCTGTACACTGTCTACCGTAAATTAAAAATCTGTTGTTTGCGAAGGAGCCAGAAATCGAAACGATGAAGTAAGAGAATATACATGTACGACTCTCGTGTATCACTGTATTCGTGTATACATATTTATAATCCATGGAGATTATTATTGATCATTTTCTAGGAATCATCGATCACAGCTACTTTTTATCTGTATGTACCTGATAATCGACTTGTGACAAGATGTAATCTACGAAGATGTCACCAGTGTTCGTATATTTAAAATAGTACAAATAATGTGTAGAATTTCTTCCTGAATAATTCTACTGAAATATATTCTCAATTATTTGATAATTTGATTAAAAATCATTTTATCCACGATACACAGAACGATAGTTATTTACACTTTTACTTTCCTTATTTGTACTGATATTGGACTGTTTAAATATTCAAAGTTTTATTCGTAAATATTCGAATGCTCCAGGATATTACAGAGGAATGAAATTCCGTGGGTTCGTGCGAGTAAATGATAAATTTGAATTCAAATAAGCGAAAGGTTCGATCGACACGCATCGATCGGTCTTATCGTTTCGTACGGTTCGGTTGCTCGTATCGCACTGAATTAAATAACGCAACAACGGGCCCGACGATAACATTAATGAAAAATCATAAGACGCTGCGTGCACAACGTTTGAAAATTTACGTCCGTAGTCACACGTGATTGGTCGTCGAGACAACCAGCATTCTAGACGAATAACGTCGCGTATTTGCATTGCCCAAGGTAACCGTCGCTATACCATTGCGTAACAACATCGATTACGCGAAGCACCGAGACCTCGCCACTGTACTTTATTACGATTTTGACCAGCAATCGTTCGTCGATACTCCTAAATACTCGATTAACACGGTATTCAAATTGTGCAATTTCATTCGCCCCCAAGATTCATTTGATAATCTAAAAAAAAAACACTTTAAACATTTAAGAATATCTCTCCTTTTATTTTACTTTTTATTATTTTCGTGAGTAAAACTATTTGATCAAATATAATTAGAATTAAATAAACGCAAAATAAATTTGTAATTTTGTCCGATGATTGATCGTTGCAATTGGGTCGATTATGTACGAAATTGAGAAAGTTAAAGAAGCAAACAGAAAATGTTTATATTCCACCCCGAAGTTGTAAAAACACAAAACCAATCTGTTGTAAAAAGATATGGATTAAATGAGACACTCATAATTGACAGGATGTTATCGTTATGCGTACGAATAAATATTATGTATCCGTTATCGTGTGTATTTTGATACTATTCGAGTTATTTCATTCCTTTTTAGCGTATCGTTCCACCTTGAGCGTAACTTGGAAGATTATGAAATATCGCCGCGTGCCCAATTACGAATACGACGTTCCCTCCCCTAATTACACATTTTAGTTGTCGCTCGAAGATTAATTTTGAAATTTCATTATAGCTTGGAGAATATACAAGTAAAAATAGTTACTTTAAATTGCACATATTGCATTCAAATTATTCGAGAACATTGAACTTCTAGGTCAGTCAAACTATTGACTCATCGTCATCGAAGCATATCACGCGTATGCATAATTAATCTTTTTTGTTAAAAATAAATTAGTATATTTAGTCTATTTAATTACTATATGTTGTCAAAACCACCTAGAAGACAAATTTTTTCTCCAGATGTTCTTTTCAAAGCATCAAAAACTATTTCACGAGTATACTTTGCAACGATAAATTAGTTAGGTTCGAGGATCGTGAGATGAAACACGCGCAACAGAACCGTTTAATTCGAGCTTCGTCGAGCCCCCTTCGCGAGGGAACGAATCGAGAAACGAACGTGCGAGACCATGTTACGGACGATCGAATTGTTTACCGAATCGTCACGGAATCAGACCGAAAAGCGAGACGAAATCGCAATTGTGCATCGATTGTTGGGGAACTCCCGCTTTCGGTCCAACTCGTCGGCTCTGTTGACAGGGAGCAAATATTTTGTTCTTTGCCGCGAAATGATAAACGACTGAGTATCGTTTGCTGCATCGTCTGCTGCAGACGAAAATGACGGCTCTTCCGGCAGATGGAGTCGCGAATAGAAATTGAAACGTTTCCGGGAGCGTCGCGACAAAGTAAAAATCACGCGATACGCACGGTCTAGTAAATAACTAGACTCGACGTAATAACCAGTGAAACAATGTTTTCCTGCTTCCCTTAGGATATATCGTTGCTTTCTTCTTGTCAGTACAGTAGTGTCCGCTTAAATGACCGAGAATCTGTCCGCTTATATGACCACGAGCTATCCCCACCACGTTAGAATTCTTTCGTTCGATTCGAACTTCGGTTTATCTGCATCAATTCTATTTACGTATGACAGAGTGTACTATGGTTAATTAGAATATTCATACTTTTTTTTATTATATTCCTCATTGTGGAGAAACGTAAGTTGTACCGATATTTCGATAGCTCTCGCCGCGTTTACGCAGGAAAATAATTTTATCTCGCGCGAACGTAGATAACTCACTTTTCTTCGCAGTCGTGCCTTCTCTTAAACGTAAACACAGACTAACTGCGTAAATCGAACGATGCAAGTCGTTTGAACAAAGTTTATCTATAGTTGCGCCCTTACAGAATACGTTACGAGAAATTTTCGTATTAAATTATTTTAATTATTTTTCGAGCAACTTCACCAAGCATTCCGAAAGGTTAATAAATGCATTTTCGATTAAACGTTTCGTTCGTAACTTAATGAAATAAATGATTTGTTGTTTCGTATTGTTATCTGTTATTCGTTCCTTGGTTTTGATGAAAATATCTGGTTTCTTAATATGCACGTTTATGTTATAGTAGGTGTGTGGGCTGAAACTATCTCGAATAATATGGATTATAATTGAGTTTATAAAAAACTTTACAAAGGATCGTTGCTTATCGTCGTTTAACCGAAGATCTTGGCGCGACGTTCTTTCGAAAGAGAAATTTCTAACTCCGTATTCCCCAGATCATGCCCGCTCTTATGACTTCCTTTTATTCGCCAGAATCAAAATCGAGCTGAAAGGAAGAATATTTGATGACGTTGGCGTAATTAAAGCGAACGTGCCCAGGGAGCTCAACAGCCTCTCATTAGAAGACTTTCAGCAATGTTTTCAAAAGTGCTTAGAACTTTGGTGCAACTGAATATTATCAGCAAGGGTATACTTTAAAGGAACCTATTAGTGCATAGCTTATACTTGCTAAAAGTTTCGCTTCAAACAAACCTACTTTGTATTTTATTATCGCTTTTGTCTCTCGTCGCGGAGCAGCGGCTTCCGAACATTCTGGGGGGAATTAAAGATGACTCGAAAAGAATGATAAAAGAAAGTGTAATTACAGCAACCCCTTAATTAACCAATCTTCTCAAGTTTCTAAAACTTTTAATGCATCGTTCGATCTTTTGTTGTTTTATGCGTTGAAAACATTCCAAGGCAAGGAGGAATATAATTATACGATATGTATATGTAATATCAGAAAGTATTATGGATCACAATTTGTCTAGTTAGAGTATACTCCAAATGTATGAAAATAACCATTGTTGATACCATAATAAAAACAATGAAAATATGATTAGTGGCATGTTCGTAAGTATATGTTCGCCACTGTATATTTGCAAGTAAATGTCAATAAATCGGGATCAGAAAATACCTATAATTTTTAACCGGAACGGTGATTTAAATTATATACATATGTTTTGATAGTGCATCACTGGCCCCTGTATAATATTCCCCTTACGTTAGCCACTTTCTCACAATCACCTGACCTAAATCCGATTGAGTTCGTACGTTGGGAGTTCGAATAACGAGTACGAAAACATCGCGCAAAATCAAAAGAATATCTCGAGGAGATTTCGAAGGAAATATGAAACACTATATTGCCTTATTTTGCTTATAGAACAATTTTTATCTGCTACTACAACGTCTTCCCTGGGAGCAGCCAAACCCCTATTCTCGCTCGTTTGTTAGTTCAATGACTATTATATTTCGAAAAATCCTACGAGATACTTTTATACGAAAATGCAATTTTTGAAGTACAAATCAGCTCCTTATCCGTATGACATATTTATTGTATACATATCAGAGCATCAAATGCCGCTTGAAATTTTTAAATACAAAGATCGGTTACTGTTACTGTTACATAGACCTTCAAAGCTGACAAAGCTGAATTTTGTCCTTAAAATACATATACCTATGTAATTCTCTTGCCAAGATGCCATAAATCGTATTCTTTAATGCAATGTTAAATTAAATTTTCTCGTTTCGAGTCGAACAATCTTTTTGTTTAACATTTACTTTCATTGCAATGAAATTTAAATAGTTATCGAACGAATGAAACACATGTTATTACTTTTTGATATATCTCCGTTCAAGATCTTGTATGGGAATCGATCGAAAAAATGGCGGGTAAAGTCGTCGAAATTGGCACGACACGCGTTGGTAGGACGGTAGAAAAGTAAGATGGACCTGGAAGGTTGGTCGCGACCAGATAATCTCGAAGTCGTAACGGGGGAGCGAGTTATCCGAAAGGGATTATGGGTATTCGCGATACCTTCTGGTAACCTGTCGAGCTATTACGCTATTACGACCTGGGGGCCATTAATGGGGCCCATGCTGTGCACGAAGGAATCACGTTACGCACGCATGCGTGCCAGCTGAAAAGTCCCTCGTGTGCACGCGCCTCGTCCGCTCAGAAACGCTCGTCCATGCGCCGCGCGCGCGTTTTATTGCACACGAGGCGGTCGTTCCGCGCGGGGGAAGAAACGGTTATACGAAATACAATACTTTCGTACGTGACATTCGAGCAAGCTGCTGCATTTCCAGCGGGCCGTGATACGCCTCCGTTCCTACGCTCGAACGCACGAAACTTTTCAATCGGTTCGCGACGACGAAGCTGACGCGTGCTTTCTTTCTCCTTTTTCTCGCGCGGAGACGACGACGCTCCTGCACCACCGCGATTCGATTTATTGCCCGTTCGATCGCGTCGACCTATCGATAGCGTACCTGTTCGACGGTTATTCGCTTATCGAACATTCTCTGCGATCGCGCGACGCTCAAGGGGGCAGTATCGCCTAGACGTTGCAAAATTTAACCATCTTTGTTAATATTTTTAGAGTAAACGTTACACCCAACGCTACCATTCATTCCTTTGGGAATACAAAATAAATTTTTTAATCATTTTTATTTACTTTTCATGTTGTTATCACGCGTGCTTAAACACTTCGTTTCGCTTCGCGCGTAAGACATTTACTATGCAATTGATAATTACTTGTTTAGACAATTACTAACTGACACAACGAAATGTACTATTTTTAATATACAATCAGTTACTTTCGATCGTCTCCAAAAAATGTTCAATTATCAAGAGACGATCCTGATTTATAACTTAAAAAAAATCCCTTCGAAGTCGTTCAAAAGGTTATTCTATGGTTATCGACATTCTTTTCATATTAACACCTGTTCGTTATAATGAGATGTTGCAATCGACACCAAGGCAAGTTCAACGATCTGTAACATGACCTTCTTTCGATACCGATTACATTATAATTTTAAACATTTCATTTATTTCGTTTAATAAACGCTTTTATCCCGATTGCGTTTTATTTAAGAAAAATTACTCGAATACGTTATGGAATACGGATTTTCGTGACTCTATAATTGTGTACGCGTTACGTATTCGCAATGTAGAGTGTAAATTCTCGTTTTTCTGCAGGGGAATGCTACCAAAAAGTTTGGAAATCGCTGCTTTAAGGAATGCAGTCTGCGTCGCGGCTCATTCCACTGACCCGGCTAGATTTCGCCTTCCGGAGAGAGGAAATTGAGGAAACGATAGGCGCGAGATAAGAGCGCAGCTTCGAACAGTGTGCTCCGCGTAAGTATTACTTCGTTCCACAGCCGAGATTACACGAATAATTTATTATTCGAACGCGGCGTTGATATACACTTACGGGCAAGAGTTAAGAAACTTCAGACTTACACAAGTTACCATAAATAATAACCCAACAAATGGAAAAGAGCACGATAGACTGTATTATAGTACGTTATAATTGTTACAACATTGCTCTAAACAATAGAATATACTGGGACATAGTATAACTTCATTAAAACGTTACAAAAGCTATCTTGGATCCACGTTTTATCATCATGCAAAATCTAAGTTAAAAAATCTGAAACTATTTAAATCGAGTAAAAATTATACACATTCTTTGAAACAGTTTAAAATTAAATTAGTAAAATAAAGATTTAATTCCACTTTAGATAATCTGTGAGAAAATGGAGTTAGAGAAACACTTCCATGCTACGTCTATGGGATTACATAAAACGACTGTTGGGTTCACGGTTGCTCGCTAATAAAAATGAATTATTTCAACAAATCACGAAGCTATGGTTTCAAGGGCTAATGGATAAGTGTACGAAGTTAGTCGATCCAATGCCACATAGAGACCAAGCTATTATTAAAACGAAGGATTTATCGATACCATACGGACGTAATAAGAATAGCGTAATAAGAAAACAATTTTCACTTTAATTTCTGACCTTTAACGAAAAAAACAAAGTGGAAACGTAATACGTATGAAAGAGTATAAATAATATCTTGAAGTTTTACCGGTTAATTAATACCAATTTTAAAAATGTTACATTCACTTTGTCTCGTGTACTCGAAGCCATCCTTGTAATACACCGTGCCTCGAAGATTTTTAATCGATAATTACATTTTTAATGTTGCTAATAATACCTCCCCAAGACAAGATACGTTGCTAATTACACGGTACTCTCACCACTTTCCAACTTCAGGACTAGTTCCTTTACTTTTACAGCAATTAGCACACGTTTTCAGATACCCATTATTAATGTGCGAACGCGCACACTGTGCAAGTTTCATATTACGTTGATCAGATTCTTTCTGGTCGTCGTGGAATACTGTGTTAACAAGGAGAGAAAAAAAATGAAACGTCCGCGGCGCGGTGAAAAATTCAGGCTCGCGTTTATGAATAAAATAATAATCGGCGTAGCCTTAACGAGAAAATGCGACGATTTACGTTCCGTCTAAATTCGGGTCATTAATTACGTAGATATACGAAGCACAGCGATAAGTAAAATTAGGCTAAACTCGTTATTCGAAATTAATATATGTGACAAATGGCACCGTTTCCAGGCATTCGAACAAGGTGATTATTTGAAAAAGAAAAATCCATATGGAATATTAATTCTCGCGAATTCTTAGTATCTCGATCATAGCTTACAAATTAGGTCAACCTTCAAGTACGACGTTTCAGCAGCAAAAAATTATCGAACACGATACCTGTTAGTAAAAAAAACAATAAACACGATGCACACATGACGCAAAAACCCGGAGTAGACTATGATTTTAACGTCATTAGTCTAAACAGTTGATTCCGAACTCTCTCCCACGTGTTTCTTAACGGAATTATAGTTCTCGAGTTCGTGAAGTTCCATCGTGCTCTTTTTAACGATCGACCGATGATTTAATAATAATTATTATACACACGGCTTCGTATAACGATATTCGAACACTGGAATACCTATTTCGTTACTTTCGAATATTTATAAAATACTCCGATATTTAGGGGTGGAGGTATTTGACAATTTTTTTACAAGATAAGGGTTTAATGAAACTTTTCATCAGTTTCCACACATATTCATTAACATTTCAAGATACGAATATTCTTTTTTCGTTACGTTTTATGGACTTTGGATGAAATAATAAATGTTATTCCTTATGTTGACCTTTGATCTAGAATAAAAATGTTTTGTTCATAATAGTGGTACACGTCCTATGAACTAACAGCCTTCATAATAATAATTATTTAAACTATGTTGTATAATTATATTAGAAGTTTGTTGCAAGAATCATTTTTTGTGTTCAGAGCCGTGCATCTTCGACAATTTTGCATTTTTTAAGGAGGAACAAAATGTCGTTCGATT
Source organism: Colletes latitarsis (assembly GCF_051014445.1). Taxonomy (NCBI): domain Eukaryota; kingdom Metazoa; phylum Arthropoda; class Insecta; order Hymenoptera; family Colletidae; genus Colletes; species Colletes latitarsis. The sequence goes on along the minus strand of NC_135135.1, from coordinate 17,262,759 downwards.
TTTTATTCTAGATCAAAGGTAGTAGATTCAATAGTTTAAGAAAATTGCCTGATTTCTTGTTTCACAACTTGTTTCTCATAAATTTTTGGAGGCCTCACACGCTGGTTCCTATCAAGGCTGTAATAATTAACATTTGCATACGAAATTTTTACAAGAAACAGTTCAAGAAACATACTTTCCAAAACATAAAACATTATTCCAAAAAAGTTTCATAATTACACCCAAAAAATTCTTGAAAATTGCCTTTATTTTCAGCCGTCATAGTGATTTCCCCCCCTCAAATAAGTCCTATTCCACGCTCGTTTATCACGAACGATACCGCCGGCGTACGTAGAAAACGCGACAGTCGAGCGAAACTCCCGGTGGAACTTTCACCCGTCAGAAATCGGTTTTAACGCGGTCAGACGGGAAACAATAATTCGTGACGAAAAAACGAAAATAAAAAAAACCAAACGAAGAACGAGAGAAGAGAGAGAGACAGTTGGTGGAAAGAACGGGGAAAGGAACGTAAAAATTGTCGACTCACATTGATCGAATATCTTAAGCATCGCTTTCTTCAGCTGCATAATCGTGCGCTGACCGTGGCGAGGCGCCTCGACGAAGTGGAGCAATCACGTACATAACCAATATCGTCGTCGTGTAAGAACCGAGCGTGGCTCGTTTCGCGCGAAACACGTCGTTTCGGGAACAGTTCATCCTCCGGGACGCGAAAACGGTGTCCTTCAAGGACCGATCGCGCGTCTCGCGGGACACTCGGTCGGCCGACAGGCCGCGATTCCACGCCGCGACCGCGTCATCCTCGTTCCTCGTTCTGTCGTTTCCTCTTCCCTCCGTTTCCTCCGTCCTCCTCCCCCTCCCGTTTGTCGTCCGTCGAGCCAACGGTCGCCGGGAGTCCGGGTACCCGGGGGTCTGCTGCGGTTGGCCTGGAGCGCCGATTCGCCTCGCAGGGAAACGTCGACGTCGCGTCTCTCGAGGAAGCGGTCGTTCTCGTCACTTCCGGCCTGCTGTGGAATTCGTACGACGAACGAGCTCGTTTCCTACGGTCGCTCCCACGTACGCGGTCGGATTTCTCGACGCAAATTCGCTACGACACCCACGTGGCCGCGGCGACGAGCAAACCGTTCGCGACGGAGACTTCAACGGAGACCCGACGGAAACCGACGTCCCCGCTGATCCATCCGATAACTGCGCGCCTCGACGCGCGTCACTCGTTCATCGCGGCGACGATCGTTAGTCGTAGAGAATGTTCAACGACCGATCGAACCGTTCTATCGTAGACGTGGCACTAATTATCAACACCTCACAGAATCCACTGTCTCCTCGACGATCGCTCGTACACGCTACTTGGCCGCGTTCGTAAAATCGTTTCGTAGAAGAAGCATCGACCGTGCTCGAACAGCTGACTTCGAAACCGTACCGCGCTACTCCGTTTCCGGTCGAATTATCATCCGACAAAGGGTACGAACGGGAAGCTCTGATTTACGGAGCATCCCCTCCGCCCGGCGTAGAGGCTTTTTTTCCATGCGAAAGAGAAAAGAGCCGTGTCTTCTTTCGACAGTTCGATTTCGTGGACCCGGTCGATCGATGTCACCCGACATCCGGCACGATTTCACGAAACGTGCATTCCCGGTTGCGCGCGCGCGCCTCTTGTTTACCTTCTCTTCTGTGTCACCAGACTTCGATCCGAGATCGAACGGGCATCGATCAACGTCGAGAGATCGCGCGAGGCTCGACGATACCGTAGCGTGTGCGCTATGGCGGAACCCGCGTCGCGAATATCTGTCGGAGCATCTTTTATCGCGGCGAGATCCCGACGGTTTGCTCGACGCCGCGTAGTAAACAGTTCGCCGATATTCGGTGTGGACGCGGTCGCGTGCAAGGCGATCCGATCTTAACGAAGTCCTCGCGCCCGGTTCGTAGTTTCGCGCCAGCAACGAACCACGGTGCCGTGCTCGAACGAAAAAGCTGACCGTTACGACGGAAGCGACACTTTTTTCACAACGGTCGCGTATGAATAATGCACGCGGCGCACAAATCACGCGCGAAACGTCTCCCGCGCGAGTTTAACCGCGACTGCCGAGTCGAGTCGAGTTACTCTCTTGCGGGCTCGAACCGAGCGAGGTTGCTGAAGGGGGGAGCTGAGCAGGGGGGAGGGGAGTACGAGACAGTCAGAGAGAGAGAGGGAGATAACAGACGGAAACAGCTGCGGCTAGGCAGAAAGAGTGCAAGATCGAGAGAGGGAAGATTTCACAGTCGACGAGGAGGAAGAAAGATTTTAGAAACCGCGAGTTGAAACGAGAGGGGAACGTTACGAATCGGAGAAAGAGAGAACAAACAGAAGATTTGGAGACAAAGGCGGACGCAACAAAGAACGCGAAATGGCAGGTACCGGTAGTCTCGGGCAACGAGAAATTTTCAACCTTTCTTTTTTTTTTTTCCTTGTAAAATGCGTATTTATTTATCTGCTAATAAGGAACGTTACTCGAGCGTTGTACTCCGATTTTGATGAAACTTGGTATAACTAGCATACATTCGTATTTAGGGGGAGCGGATTAGATGTGTGCAAATTAATGCACAGAGTCTGTCGATTAATTCGATTAATTGTCAGTTAAGAGAAATCTGATGAAAAATATTTGCAAAGAAACCATTTAAGCAAACACAGTAGAGCCACCTTATGATTTTTCGATATTTTCATTTACACCATCTTATTGTCCACGAAGAACCATACGTTTCTTATTTTGAATATTTTGTTCTACCTGCATTGGCCTCTGAGATACTTAAGGAAATACGTTTGGAGGGTGGAAAACACCCCCTACACACGAATGTCTGAAAAGAAATACGTGTTTAATATTTTTTCATGTTCTGCCGTTATACCAAGTTTCATCTAACTTGGAGTATAACGCTTGCACGATGTTCCTTGTAAGGAGACTCTCGGTATACGAAAGAGCTCCATTTAAAGACATTGTTATTGGCTTTGGTTCGTTGCGTGCATCTCCCATTTTTGAGCTTGCAAAATATATCGCCTACTTAATATTACGTCCATATATCGAATGTATCGGACGAAGCAACTCTCGAGAAAATGTTTTTCTAACGAGAACGTTTGGATATGTGTATAATTACGCGATAAAAAGTGTACCGATTAGAAGCGTGTACGAGCTTCCGGATACCGTGTCGCGGTAGAAAGCTGAAAATCAGGCTACCGACGAAATGGCAAAGTGTATTGGCGTCCCGAAGGCGAAAGAGAATGATGGTTCGAAGACGGGTGGTCAGATAAAAATTCTTATCTGTTTCGTTGGCCGTCGAGTATGTGCTTACATCGGCTTTCGTCTGATAACCACGCGGTCATTCGTCCATTTACGTAAGTATACGCGAGAGACGATGTTGGTGGTAGAAACGAGACCGATACGAGCAGACTATACTCTGTTCTCTTTCCACGAAAAACGCGCAACGAATGCTCGAATCGTACACCGAACCTCCTCGATAGATGTTCAAGTATCGACGAATGAACACCATTCGAAGTTCGTCTTGCGTTGAAACCTACCGCGTACCTTTTAACAAGAAAATGGTACGAGATAGAAACACTTAACTATATTATTAGTTAGCCATTCTTTTTTAAATTTATATAATTTTTTAGTTTTCTTAGAGTTACAATTCCGTGTAATATTTTACAATTGGAAAGTATAACTGTTCGTAAATTTCATTTTGACGCGTACGATCGAAAGCTTTTTGCCAGAGATTGTGGAAATGCTCGGGAAAATCGAGCGTGACCGTTCGATCGCATCGATTTGGCGCGCCATAGAAAAGTCCATAGAGCCCGTAAATGGACCGTGGACTGTACTTTGAAAAGGCTATTTCATAGGATACGCGCTAATGTCGGCGTCGTTTCCAGCGATATCACAAAACCCCTCATTTCCAAATCTACGCTCGTATTTTCCCATGATGCGTGCTGAATATTCCGATCTTCACGATTCCACGATCTCATAGTTTACAGCGGTTGGCACGCGCGTTGTTTTTCCGCGAATATTTCGTCCAACGTTTACGACTCGCGGTTCACGAAACCGTGTTTCAATGGAAAACGAAAGACGCGTGGCGCGAGATAATCTGCATAACCACGTGATGCCAAGTAATATGCAATTGACGATTACGATGGCGTCCGAGTAATTTAAGAACTTCTCGGTGCAATGTGCATTCGCGTTTGTTCGAGCGACAATAATGTGTTCTCATTGTTAACCCATATTGTTAATTTTATTGCACGATAACCTCACAATTAGACGCGAATTATTTTAATTCGCGACTTAAATATTTTGACGAGTTATCGCCAACGTTGTACGTACACCAAGATTTTATCTTTTCGCTAACGCATTCGATAAACAGTTCGCCAATTCTAACTAAAATTTGCATTACGTGATCGTGATATCAGTACGTTTTATCTAAATGCACGTTCGTAAATACGCTTTCCGCCTTCACCTTCTTTTTTTTCCTTCTTTTTCTTTACATTAATTTGATCTCTCGCGTCGTACATAAATGACTCGTTTCTTTTCACAGTATTTCACTTTTACTATAGAATTTTGAGAACCACGCTGGTCATCATAGTCAATGCACTGTCAATACAATTTACTATATCTTTTTAACCCTTTAACGTTCATGCCCGAGTCTGACTGCTTTGAAAAACGATATTTGTTTAATCTAATGGTTTAAGGGATGATAAAATTTGTTTTCTTTCAAATTATACGTTGGATATAACATTGTAAGTAACAAAAACTGTATTCTTAGAAACAAATCCAATAAAGAAAACTGATCATTCGTAGTTAACCTGAAAAATATGAGCGTTAAGGGGTAAAGAGAATTGTCAAAATGAGTCCAAACACGATCTGTTGGATATTAAAAATTACTTGACTAAGTGACGTCCAAATTGTCAACGCAACGAACGAGGTTTACGAGCAAGAATCGAGCCTGCAACCGTACATTCGTTTCTAGATCGAGTGTTTCGGTTCACCGTAGATTCTCAAGAATAAAGACGATCAATTTGCATCGACAATCGACCTTTCGCCACTTCTTTCCAGCCAGGAAATCCGTAATTGTCGCCCGGAGAAACGTGTGTACGCGTTTCTCTCAAACACAATTAAATTTTACGTTTGTACTTCGTTGCGTAAACGAGCGTGATTTCACTACAGAATCGGAGAAATTTTTATGACTTCGTTAAGCGACGACATCGTCAAACTTCCTTTAACCGTAGTTAAATATTTGACCAGTCGAGCATTCGAATATTAATATTCGCGGAATGCTTGAAACCGTCGAAGCGTTCAACAAGTAAATAAATAACGTCGATCCTAACGAAAATTTCGCCGACAACCCGTTCAATTAGTCGACCACGGATCAATTTCTCGAAATTAGCAAAGATATCGACGCGATTCGTAAATATCAATTTAACGAGTTAATAACGGGTTCTTTTTTCTATTTTTTTTTTTTTCTGCGAGTCTCTTTCCTTTTCCTTCTTCCGCTCGCGCCGCGCGTTTCAAGCAAATTGCGCCGCTCCGCGTGGGCGAGTTAATTGGACGCTTACTTACGCGTGACGAAACAAACACTGCGGACGCGCGGGACCGAGAGTTTTCAATGAATTCTAACCAACAAATCCCGCGCCATCGTGGGCCGAAATAATGTCACCGACGATTAGTCATCCCGTCGAGTGCCCTCGCGACAGAAGTGCCGCGATTCTGGCCTGCGAAATCTTCTGACCTTTCGCGAACGAGCGCGCGCGACAAGAGGAGGAGTCGCTCGCGGATCGCTTACAAGCCAAGTCGATTTTTCTGGGTTAACGAGCGCGTCCCGTGTACGCGTACAAGCGAAATCGAATGTAGCTCGACCGTTTCACGCACCAGAAATAATCCCTAGGCGTACGTTCGAACGATCTCCGGCGACCAGACACGGTTGGACCGGGTCAAACGCCATTTGAGGGTTAGTTGGCCGTGGCTGCTGCACACAACAGCCGCGTCAAATTTGTTTTACACCTTCCTACCACGTCCCTGACCGCTAATACACAATTATTTTACAAAATTTATGAACATTTTAACGCATTAAACCTATTAGGCGATTAGGAACATGCTCATTGATACCGTATGGCGGATGCTTTGCGTTCGTTGCTTAAAAAAATCCAGACAGATATTAAAATTACACTTCTACAAGCTTAGAAACGTGTTATGAAATGTTTCTATATAGAAATTGAAGGATGTTGAAATTCTGGAGTGAAATAACTATTGAGATGGACTTATTTCACTGTTTCAAAAACGGCGGGTTGAGAGACACAGTAGCGTAACTCATATTTTAGCTATTTCGTATAAAATAATGTTACAAAAACACATCTAAAAGTGTCGAAAAGTGTTAAAAAATATCTGTGTATGAAAATAATTGAAGGATGTTTAAATTCTGATGTTTATATTCTCGTATTAAGGATATTTGTGCATCTTCGTGAAGAGTTATGGTTCATTCATAGATGATTCTATTTAACATTAGCCTTAAGCATTTATTCTGAAACACGTGTAGTGGTTTTCTATTTGTTTTCGATGTGCTGACCACTCGACAACTCTCCTCTCTAATTTAAACCCCTAAATATATCAACGTATGAAAAAACAAACGACCAGCTTCGAAAACAACTCAATTCATAACAAACAATATTTTTTTTTCATTCATAGCGATTCACGTTTAATTTATAGCGAACCACTCGCGTCCATCCACTTCCGTATTCGAGCCACAGCCGTAATAAACAGTTTAAACCAATTTTCGAGACTCCATTATTTTTAACCGTGCGTAAGTCACCACAACGCGGCTCTATTATAGTAACATATAATAGAGTAAGTGTATTTGTGCTCATATACAGATACGAAACATTCCAGTGTCGAATTTATAACTCGTTACATCCAACGACACGCTCAACAAGCACGATCGAAGCGATTAGAGAAGTTTTGGAGAAGAAAATTACTATCGGATAATATTTTAACGCGATTAATTAGAATTCACTGGGTCCTGTCGATACTCTCATGCATTCTTAAATTATTATATTTTTATCCGAAAGATTAACAGACAAACGCTTGTTTTTATACGTTGTTCGTCACCGAAATGTCATAAATAAAAAACTAAGTTAATTTAACTTGATTCTTGCAGACGTCTATTTTCTACTATTTCATTCACCGACAAAGACTGGATTCGCTACAAACAAATAATCAACTTTCATAATACTCGCCATCAAGGTACAAAAAGAAATCACCATTCTTCGATCAAGTCACAAACAACAAATCAGTGTAAATGTACGGATAGAGATAATTGGCGATAATGCAATCGAACCTGTTTTTCCTGATAGGAGATTAACAGGTCAAGCTTATGTAAATTTCTTGAGTAATCAATTGCACGAGTTACTGAAAGAAGTTCCATTAGGTGTACGTCACAAGCGGTTTACGCATGACGGTGCATCATTTTATGTTAGCTAATTAACCGAAAACTTCGCAAACGAACAATATTCGAATGTATTAAATAAATTGTATCGAATAAGGGAGACTTTTAGGGCGCGTGAGAACAATTTTAAATATTTTTGTTCGCTAGACGTCGAGTGTTCATTGTATAAAATTAAGTTGTCAACTATGTGGAGCAAGCATGCTAAACACATGTTGGCACAGGAGCCAATTTGCATTTTGCTACCGTGTCGCAGACTGCGAACGTGTAATTATTTTACAACTAAAATTACTATTTTAATTAAAAATCTTCAATTATTTTTACCACGTTGTAGAAATACGATTCTATAAATACAGACGCATTCAAATAAATGAAACGAATAAGATTTTGTTGCATTTCTAACCGTTTTAGAGATACAGCTTTTCCCAGTTGCATGAAACGTCGCGATGAAAGTAATTTAAACTGATAATCATTTTGCAACCGTTGAAAGCAACCGCGTAAAAACGGCACAAAGATTTTGAGAACAATGATTCTGATTAGAAGGTGATCCATTCTGATCGACAGCGGGGGGGTTTACGAGAACGTTGCTGGTGTTCAAAGTATGATTCAACAATAGCTCCAGACAACCTGCAGACACATCGAGGACACGCTAAAGATTAATCAGAGGCGTGTCTCATTTTATACATACGTATGTACGTATCTCCATGTGTTAAACCGTAATCTCGAGTAAGTCAGTCTTTCGTACTAGAGATTTCAAACCCATTCGATTTGTTCCAAAGCTTCGTATCCGGATGCTTAAAAAAGTAACTTCATTTGAAAATGTCTCTCCTGTGCAGTTCGCGAATTGCAACGAAATTAAATTATCAAATAGCCAAATATTTGAGGGTCAATTTCCTGGTAAAGGAAATAGTTAGATCTTCGAAATAAAAAAATATACTCTCCGCGAGCAAAAATTAATTCGATACGTAAACGCGTACGTGCAAATTATTTAGGAGCGTATAAACGACTGGATACATATTTTTCAAAATTCGTTACAAGCGAGCCAGTGAAATACTGTATTCCTTTCCGTGGCAACGTGAGCGTCGTGTCGAGAAAAAATAATAGATGTGCCCCGTCAGCCAAACGTTATCGTCGCTGGTCGCGCGTGTTATGGCAACGAAGACGTTCCCGAAGCATCGACGTCGTACGGATCGAACGGATATCGTGGACAAGAACGAAGTCACCTCGAGAGACACCAAGAAGGTGGATGACGACACCGCGGAGGAACAAGTAGCTCATAAAGAATCGTGATATCGGCCACGCGCGCGACGCTTCTGCGTCTTCTTGGTCGTGCGAGCGCGAGAGATCGACGAAACTGTACGTTCGCGAGCAAAGGATAGAAAATCCGACGAAAAACGACGCTAGAGAAACGAAGAAAGAGAAAGACGACCGATCGGCTATATAGTCTGTCACGTTTTCGCGCGGTAAGCGCACGATGTACGTGCACACACATAACCTGCCAGGTGGTTCCCAGTCGCGTACCAACACGAGTCTGTCGGATTATGCAACTGATGAGTTAGCGTTCGAGGTATCGTGCCCGTGCACCGATCAACAGTCCATTGCTATCTCTGACGCTGCTTTTCATCAACGGAAACACTTGCAATAATATTTCGGATGTTCTCGAACCTTTAAATAAATTTTTTTTTCGTCGTGAACCCCCACGACTTAAATCGAGATTTAAACCCGAGCGTCTTACGTTTGAATCATACGATATAAATAAAGAAAATTATACACGTTTAACGCGTTCAACGCCGCGTCTGGGCGACGGCTATTTCGGGGGTGACTTATGGGTGGGCCTTCTTCGTCACAGTCGAGTAAGATTTTACAAGTAATTTGTAACAATTTTAATGGGATACGTGTGGATATAAAATATACGTACAGAGGTATAATGAGAGATTTTTTAATTTGCTTTCGCTTAAAATGGTTTTGCCTTTGTAATACTATATCTGGTCGTGTCGATGTCAGTTCAGAGGAAAAAAAATTACCCGAAATATTAAAGTTCGAAAAATTGAATTTAACCCCCGCGGGAAATTCGAGCGATTCTCGCTGGCCGATGGACGCGTGAAAAAGTAACATCGAGCGGTTTAGACGAACATTCGATTCGTAACGGAGACTCTAATTACCGAGTGTATTCGAGAAACTGTCGTTTTGCGGATTAAAAACTGAGATATTGATAGATTGACTCCGACCATTTTTCTATGTACGAGTATTGACGACTAACGACTAGCAATATAAAATTGAAAAGAGTTCCGAGTACGCGAAGAATGAGCGGGGAACCGGAATGACGTAATTTATTACATTGTCGCGGATGTCGTCGCTTTTGACGACTGGAATAATGAAAAACGGCTGGACACGCGGGCGTCGTTGTCCAGTCGTACGAGAAACGTCGGCTGCAGATCGAGAATTACCTCATGTTTCAGGAAACGATGCATTAACACAACATCTTGCACGTCCTTCCTCGACGGCTACGCAAAGCAGGAAAAAAGTGGACAAACTTGCTAACAGTTCCACCACGACGAAGCGTACAATGATATCTAATACACTGTATTTAAGTAAAAAGCGAATTTCGAAAAGAAACAACGTTTAAAAAATAGAGAAAGAATTTTGAAAATATTTTATACTTTGTGAGAAACATGGATTTGTTGGAACTTCCCTTTTTCTTTCGTTCTTATTATTTAATATCTCAACCTATGTATTCACCAGTATACTATTCATGTCACTTATTTACTAAAAATTCCCCAGTTGAATTGATTGTAAATTTAATGATGTAATAATAACAAAAAAAAGTGAGACCTCCCTTTTCCTTTCACCCTTATTATTTAATATCTCAACTTATGTTGAATAGTGTACTGGTGAATATTTACTAAAAATTCTCCAATGGAATTGATTGTAAATTTAGTGGTGCAATAATAAAAAAAGAACCTCTCAATAATCAATAGCATTTTCATCCATTTTGTCCAAACTTGGTGACAATTTCTAATATCGAATAGTTCTATTCCCCGATTTAATGCAGGCGTTCGAGGTGCCAAGACCAAAGAGTAAGATAGAAAAGGAGAAGATTTCTCCTCTAAAGTCGCGCGTTTCACGACCATTACCTCATGACCGGCAGTTGCAACTCTCTAATCGTCCAGGTAGTCGCTAAGGAATTCTCTTAGCAACGATCTCGTAATTAACCCGCGGATCGTTTTCTCCCCCGTCTCGCTGCCAACCGTCCATTCGCACTTCGCGTCCGTGAGTCACATTTCGTTTCTTAACTTTCGCAGACGTTGCATCTTTCCAGCCGGCTATTAATGATCGTTTCTTCCAACGCGGGACTTTGACGTCGCCGCCGTGAAACGAAACAATTTCGAACAAAAGCCACGTACGAACCACCGCGCAGCTAACGATTCCATCGCGGCGTTTCGAAACGCGATCCCCAAGACGTTCGAGGATAAAAGTTTTACCGCGAAACGTTCGACGGGTTACCGGTGCGCGCGTGAAAAAAAAAAAGAAAACACAAAAAAAAACAAACGTGTGAAATTTGTTGTGTCCAAAAGAACGAGCACGCTATCGGCGAAGAATGCAATTACTTTCAGAACGACGACGCGAGACCATAAATCGCCGCGCTTGAAATTACGTTTCGTTGCAGACGTCGTGTAATAAATGAAAGTTTTAAAGCGCGTAACACTTCCTCGGGTTAATATTTTCATCTTTCAACCCCTTTCCGGAACTTCATCCCCTCGAGATCGAAACAACGTCGCGACGCGCCAAGGTGAAACCGTCAGAATTCCTCGTTCCACGTTTGCGGCATCAACGAGATCCTTCCTCCGCCGCCGACTTTGATCCTCGCAGCTGCGCTTCTTCAAGCTGAAAACGCTCCAACGGATACGTCAATTAGGACGCCGCTAATTCACGGAGGTTGCGACCTTCCGCTCTCGGCCCACGTACGGGCCAAAGTAATAATAACTCGTTTGGAACGCGAGATATAACGGAAGACGGAAAGAGAAGAAAAGGCGGGAGAAAGAAAGAAAAGATCCGTAGCGTGCTTAAAATCGGACCTGCCATTGGCATTGTCAACGATGTCAATGCCGTGCGAGCGCGTCTTAATTTCATTTTATTGCTCGACTCGATAAGGTCACGGCGATTTCCACGTACCGCGATCGATCATCCTTCGTAGGTTATACTGTCATTCAGCGTTTCTCAAACCGAAGTCCTCTCGTTGAGTATCGATGGGAAAAATCCAAAGTTATCGTTCAAATTAATGTTTCCATCTCTGGACATCGAGCAGTAATTATACGTACAGACGTTGCGTGTCGATGCTCGCACACACGTTTGGTTCCCCATTCGCCATGAAATTCCAATAATTCGGTGTGGCGTTCGCTCGTTTCAGCGAACCAAAACGTTCTGTGTAACAAAGTAATTACGAGATCTGGTTTAACCGGAGCTTTCATCAAAACCGCGACAATTATGGTCGAAACGCGCATAAGCTGCCCCGATGACCTCACCCGCGAATCGGTACATTCGTGGACTCTATTATTAAACCATATAAAATATTCGAGCGTTTCGTGCTGCAATCCCAAAAGACCTCTACCCGGAGGTTCAGAATTGACTGACCGGGGACAATAAGCGCGGGTCAAACGAACGCGACTCGTATCGAATTAGTAGGTCGCGGAGAAATTAACCCTCGGGCCAATTGCCTGGTACGCGTCCCCAGCCCTGCCAGATGCGCGGGAAGGCCAAAGTGCCGAAGGTTCACGCGTACGTTAGCTTTAATTTCAACTTCGAACGAAGTACAACAAAGATCTGTTTGTGCAACAAGAGAAATCACGGTCGAATCTTTTGACAAAAGCAGAGATTCGAAATGAAAGAAGAGAAAACGTCCTTGTAATCCTACCATGTTGGTGGATCCAGAAAGTGGAAAACATTTTCGCGAGATTTAGATTAAAAAGTGACGGAGGACTGGATAGGAGAAACACCATTTAATTTAAAACACGATGTGGCGACGCTTCCAAAAAAAAAATTTTAAATCGTTCTGAAAAAATTATTTTCGGTCGCGGGGGTCAATTACAATCATTTTTGGTGAATAAACATACCCTCGAAATCCTACGCACTTTCGAGAAAAAAAATTCTTTACTGAAAATTTCACGCTATGTAAAGAATCATAGCTCCTGGACGGATTGGAGGATTTTAATGTTTCAGAATGGAAACAACACGTATGTGCAGCTTTCATTCTGTTAAAAAACGATAGAATTTGTGTAATTTCATTTTCGGTCTCACTTCCTCTTGTGTTCATTTCTGTAACCTGTTAAAAAAATACATTGGATGTAAGGTCCACTCGTATACCTCGTCTGTGATTAAACGATGTATTGAATTCTAATTTGGAATATAAAATATTTAGTAAATGGTATTCAGTAGTATGTTGGATATAATTAAAATTCTAATCGGTGGATATTCGAGTTCTCGTGGCATCCGGAATATGGTGGATGTCGCATGTTTTGTGTCGATCGCAAGATGGCGATTCGTTGAGGGGAGGAAAATATTAAAAATCGTAGTTTACGAGAATGGAAAATAGCATGGTGCCCTAGGGGTTGGGATAGTAGATTAATGGTGGACTCACCCGGCTTCCTGCGCGAGCTCCAAAGCACAGGAGGATGCGCGGAGGCGGCGACGGCAGCGGAGGGGTTACCGGCGGAGGCAGCCAGCTTGACTGCGTTCCGCGTACCTGAAACAAAAGAAAATTCATTGTCGTATGCGATTAAGCCACCGATAGCTTTTTCTCCCTGCCGGTCGTAACAAAACACGCCTTAATAAATCAAGCACCCACGCATTTAATAAAGCATCGATTCGTTTTCGTACAAAACAAAACAACCGACGAGATTCACCCTATAATTACACTCGAGTACGACTTTGAACAGACTTTATATAACAAATCTTACGTCAGTAACGCAATCGAAATAAAAAAAAAAATCGTGAGCTTTAATATTATACACATTAACGTGTACAGTAAAATTAACCACCCCTTAACAAAATGTATTTATTTTAAAGTGATTGTACGCTAATAATAATTGCAAGATTCGAAAGTATTACTTTACGTTGAGAAATAACTATCGCTTGTTCGCTTGACAAGCGCAAATCTTGCAACAGCAGCTTCCATATTTCTCTGTTTCTTTTTTTTTTCTAACAGCGTCGTCCGACCCACATTTTCCTCTACCGTATTATGAAAAGTGATCCGGCAGAGACAAACGGGTGCAGCCGCGCTTCGTATGCAACGATTATCCGTTTATCATTCTTGATAGTGAAACGGGACACGAGACAATATGTTGGATTACGTCGTCTGACATTCGCTTTAATGAACCATCGATAATCGCCGTGACACCGGTGGTCTACCGTGAAGATTAGCGATTCATATTCGATGGCACCGCGATCGTGTTACCGAATTTTTTTGCTTATCGTCGCGCAGCTGTAGACGATAAACAAAATACATAAAGCGTCGTGACGCTCACTTTAAATTCATCGATAAATTCGACGGTGGACCGTTGCGTAACAAATATCGTTTTACAAGCGTCAACGTTGATTCTAACTCAAACTTACCCCTAGACGCTAAAGTCTCAGTATTTATTTAACTCTCGATTCTAGCAGTATGTTCTACCATTTCTATAAATGTTAATTCATTTCTTTACACATCAATTAACCGTCGAATACGTTAATTCAGACGCGATTTTTTGTCAAACTAAAACAGAAATTTTACTGTCTTAGCATTTTCATGTGTTCGCGTTTGTAACTGGTTTTCCAGAACGTGGTTCGCCTTCAGCAATTTCTCGTCCTTCTCCTAGCGCTTTATGACATCGATAAACTTGTTCGCGTGACAATGTTTCCTCTCTACACATCTATTTCAACTTTTTATACGTTTCGAAAGCACCTTCCTTACGTTTCGCGCAAAATTTTATAGCGCACCGTTGCTCTATTTTTTTGGAGTTTTATGTTTTACGACGCACTCGTACGAGATAATGTTATTTATTTACCAATAACTCTGCATCAGCTGAACTGATTAATATATACACACCGTGAATACTCTAATGAACCTCACAGATCGTAGTTTATTTGTTTTCCAACTGGGCTATCAATCCGAGTTACATAGCGAGCAATCTCGTTGCTTTTCGAACAAGCCACGTACACGGTTATTGCGATAATAACCGCGTGTTTTTCTTTCGTGGATTATTTTTTAAGGCTAGAACGTTATTTGTAAATTGAGATTATTTTTAACACGATGACGAAACTAGTCGTGAAAGAGTTTCCTTGTTTGTTTAATTATTTTTCTCAAAACTATAAGTCGAGCTCCTTGGCCGACTGACACAAAATTTGATACAGTAACGATAATTTACTATCTCGTGATTTTTATATTCTCACTAGTTCACGGAAACGACAAGTTAAAAAATCAAGAGTCAAACGTCAATGCATTATCGTTTCTTAAATTACTGGCTTTTTTTCTTTCGTTTTGTAACCGATACTGACAAACTCGTGGCGTCCTAGAGTAGAACATAGACAAGAATAATTGTGGTAGAGGCGATAAGTGGAAAGTTGGAGCTGTTGCTGTTGCCCGTGAAGTTTTGACAGAAGAAACTTGAGACCAATCTCTGTGTGGAATGGCTGCTATCATGCTTCGTAGGAGATTGGTCTCAACGTGCGGTCCAGCGTGATGCAGGTGCAGCTTCGCGAGCGATAAATACGATGCAGAGAGTAAAGCCGCTGTGATTACCTACGGCGAATGTACACAAAACTAATCGCGTAATTATCCGCGGTTGTAGCTTAAGATTGTCGTAAACCGCACTATAACGGCGATATATTACTCGAACGAATAAAAATCGACCACCTCCATTGTTCCGTACGCGTTATCTCGAGTTGGAAGAAATTCGATTATGGAACTGGCCACGGCCACCTCGAGACATAATTTCCTGTTATAATATACCCTGTAATCGCTACCTTCTATCTTTCGTGTTTAATACCTTTTCATCGAACTAATAGCATTTCTATCGATCTTGGTACCTTCACTCGAATGATATATTTCGAAATTAATTAGACAAACCTGCATAGAATGTATTTTAAATATTTCTCGTATCATAATTATTATTATAATCTTTCCACTGAAGCGCAGGAAAGCGTACTTCCAAGAAACACGCATCAAACGAATCGCTCGGTGCATGTAGGTTACGTCGTTTATCAACGAAACATTTATGGTTTCCAGTTCTGCGGTATCGGAAACTCGATTACGGTCTTCGGATGTTAGCGGTACGACCTGGAAAAAATGTCCAGGATCTCGCGGAACCACAGCAAAGTCCACGCAATAAATTACAATGGAACGCTTCGATGAATAAAACTCTGCATCGACGTTTACTCTACAAAAACATTTTTTAAAATATCACGCATAAAAATCGACGATAAAACAATTTTTATCGCATCCCTGTCGTTACGATTTCCCTGTTAATATCTCAATAACCATCGAATATCCGCGCCCACGATACTACGTACGTGCAAAGTTTCGATAGAATCGGTGACTACGACTCCGGGGAGCACACGTTTGCGCAAACGTTTTTCGTTCCTGTTCGCCATCGAAGCTAATTCCACGCGTTATGAAATCCCCTGTAGATTCGTTCGAGCCGACAAAAAACTCAATTTGCATCGCGGAGGCCAGCGATTACGCGTACGCGCGCGAAAAATCTATCGGGGCACCGTTACGCCGAAACGCGCGCGAGACACCGAGCGAAGAAGACACCGACGTCGTGATAACGGGACTTACGAAAAGAGTGAATATTATCGTCGTTGTCGGGACTCGAGGCTGCGGTGTAGCTGCAGGTGCAGATGCAGAGGAGTCTCCTCCCGGAGTCACGACCGATCCGGCAACGACCCTGTCGACCGACTGCCATGGCGATCGTCGACGCGTCCAGTTCGATCGAGAGTCAAAGAGGGTGAACACGAAGACGCGACCGGGACTAGGAAGGAGGTGGAACTATCGGGCGAATTCGCTGCGCCCGGTTCGGCGACGAGTATTAAGTGGAAACGAAGAGCGGATGTGCGTGCCTCGACACGATTTCTCATCCGACCATCCTCCTACGTCTGCCAACTTGCCATCTCCGGGACACGATATCGATGTCGAGCTTGTGCTTTGACCTCGCGGTGCCTCGCCGCGGCAGACGGGCGCACTTTGCCGAATAAATAGTACCGATCTACTTACGAGCAGAGGGACACCCGGTGGTCGACGCTGGAACTGCGAGAAAACTCGCTATAGCTCGAGCTTCTTAACTGGCGCGTTGACTGTCGCGCGCGTTTTACGTGCTTTGTCCATGGCGTCAATAAGGATTATTATTGTACTATATCCTCATATATTTGAGATTCATAATCATTCTTTTGGTCAATCTGTTGAAAGACATAAAATTCCTTATCCTTTGTGCGTTGTCCGAAACGTTCTTCTGGACGAGGAGTTTGCCTATTTCCGTCTAAAAGAATGTTTCTAAGTATTGGAAATAGGTGGTGGAATAAAAAAAACAATTATAAAAGGAATAACTTTTAACTAAGCTTCTATTGGAAACACTAGGAAGGCACGTCTTAACGTTTTGAAAGGAACATACAGAATGAAAAGGTCAGTGACGAAAATTCGTCCCGTACCCTCAGACCCAATCGGTCCTATACTTTGTCTAAACAAGCCAAGAAAGGGACACAGCTGCACCCTCTTGACTTGTATCTCGAAACGCGAAACGCAACATGCGCGTCGATGGTTTTTGTCACGGAAAGAAAACTTTCTCTTTTAGAAGAGAAAAACCAACACTAAGCCGCCCCTGAATTAACGACGAGCCGCAATCAATGGCGTACTACTATCTTGGTGGTTTGTTGCTTTTACGATATCGCCTATATTTGTTCCCCCAAGTATAATACGATCGTTCGAAAACGCGAACGTCCTACGATTCCGGGTCCAGTTGCCGAGTTCATCAAGCTAATGGCCGCAATTGAAATTACCGGCTGGTGGCCGAGAATCCTATTTTCGGCATCGACTCCGCAGAGTTCGCCGTTCGAGGCAGGATGTACTGACCAAACGAATAGTTCCTGATTACGAGGAAGAGCAGGTAAACGTTAACTGGCGTCCTTCGAGATGATATTTCCCCATTTCGTGGCTACGACGGATTTACGAGAGCTTTGTTACCGCTGAATGGACGGAAATTCGGGCACACGCGTAACTGACAACTTCGAGATAAATTCCATTTGAAACCTCGGTACTTTGATTAAACGTTGTAATATGAGTATTACATATCGACCTTCTTTTTTTATACTTTAATATTTTTTAATATTCACTAGTTTTTGAAACCTTATTTTATCACGAAACGTAATATTGATCTTTGTATTTTGGATTACCAATCTCTTCCAACTGACAATGACAACGAACGATGCTTTTGTGCCAAAATTTGTACCAAAGTTAATGTAGCAAATGGTCCAGTATGATTCGTACGACAGAAAGTTTCGGAAGTATCACTGTTGGGGAACGTCATTTCGAAGATTTTCCTAGTAAAGTGTCCGTCTCATAATTGGGCAATCGGTACGTGGAACGATTTGCAAAGAATAAATTACGACGAGCAAAATTTTGCTTCCGTGAAAAATTCTAATAAAGAAGTTTCGAGCGAAACTTCAACGAGCCGACAAGCAATTTCGCAAGTAACGTGACACGACTCTGGGTTACTTCCTGGAAAGAACTTATGACGGCTGAATGCGCGTTGCTCGTGTATCACTGTAGCGTTGGATTTTTCGAAAAAAAACCGGATGGAACGTCGTCGCAATTCCTGGCACTCGAACGCAGCGTAAATTATATTGTTAACGCGTAACAATACAAATATTTTAAATTTTCACGTTCCGTCGTTATTATTTCGTGTTATGAATTTTAAATCTATCAAAGAGTAGGTGAGACAAAACACTCCAATATTTTGTTGAACGCGAAAATACCGATTTCTGCACTCATCAACGATATTCAAAGATCTGACATTGTTTACGTTCCTCGAAAGCCTTCTTGAATTTTTGTTTTGTTACCAAAACAAAGTGATGCAATTTTGTGTACGTTGCGCGCAAAATCATTGATCGTTCTTCATCGATCACGCGAGATTAATTTGACGCGCGACGTCGTCGTAGAATACTGAATTCTACGCGAAACAAACGCGCGTCGCTAGCCATCGAGGCGAAAGCGATACACGCCGTATCCGCGTGGCTGCGTATCAGTCGTTATTCGACGAATTCAAAAGGCTTGAGAAGCCAACAATGGAGGACAAGATTCGGCCATTACCATTGCCATTACCATGCTCAACGATCAGCGCCGCGACGTAAAACGATTCATCGTCAAACGAGACCTTGACACTAGCTTATTCACGAATGTGCACGCTGCTCCGCGTGTCTACTTAGACGCGCCACTCTCGAGCGGAGAAAATCGGTTCATCCAAAATAGGAATGTACCAACAGGGATTGCCATCGGTTGTTTTACATACAGTTTACATGATCGACCCGATACGTCGAACCCCGTGAATGCGTGGGCGCCAACTATGAATTTTTTCACTTTCGTATCGTGACCAGTTTCAAACAAATTACACCTCAACTTTATTATCAACTGTGATTTTACAAGACCTACGAACACAATCAAATATAATCAAACTATTTTATAACATCTTGCACTATGATGGAAACATCGAAATTTATTTTTCAATTTATATCAACTTGTTTCTTATGGAATTCTTTCCATTTATTTTTATAACCAAATGTTGTTTATTACACTTGATTTACTTCTATTTATAAAGTAGTTTTTTTTATTAACAATGAGTGAGCTTTAATAATAATATAAACACATTATACAAATCAACACAATACATGGTTTTTTGCAGCTGCACCTCACTGATTACACAAGAGCCTATGTCCCTAACGTATCAACATAGACAATCGATAAATTTTGTATTTAATTTGTATAAATACCTTTAAATATCTCAATATATGAAAACATGAACTTCCAGTTTCAACAACGACTCGATTCATAAAAAACAAACTATTTTTTCACTTATTGCGAATCACCAATATACGAATTAAGGCAGAGTGAAATAAACCTGACCATTTAAGGAAGAAGATACCACACATTAACTAAAATTAACTTCAAGGAAACGTCTTATTGGATTCGCTCGGATAAGTGAAAAGTCCATGGATTTCAACTAAACGTGACCAGAAGTTTACGAGCGAGTCCCCCGACATTTTTATACCATCATTCGCGAATAAAAATTTTTCTGGCTATCGAAAGCGACGGGGTACGCGGATCGACGCGGTGCTAGATCCGCGTCGATCGCGCGTCCAGTTTTCGGTTTGCGTTCCCGACGGCTCGACAAGTTCTCAGGTTTCTTATCTCGCTGATAGGTGCTTCGGGTTTTCCCTTTCGCTTTCGCTGTCGCCATCTCGCCGCGCAAAGTGCCCGATAAATATTCATCGAATCGCTCGCGTTAAAACTCTTATCGGGACTGTTAAATTACCGATAGATTAGAGACGACTCGTTACGAAGCGGCTCGTGTTCCGCGGCAGATTCGCGCACGCGAGCAAAAGAGCTCCCCCGCGAGTCGTCCGCGATCGGGACAGGTTGTACGCGATCCAGCGAGTACGATTATCAATAAAGCTAACGGCGAACGATCTCGATCCGCGATCTGCACGCGATCGACTATTATTTATCGTCGTAATATCAATTATCGCCACCGACTTGTCGTCCGTCCAGAAACGACGTTAACGAGGGGGGGAGGAAAAAAACGAAACGCCGGCGACGTTGCAAAATTAAAGTTGCAAAAAGCCTGGCGAACCGACTGCTTTCACCCGACAATAAAAGCGTCTGCGTTTTGTTGCTATTCGGGTGAAAGCGGCGTTACCCGGTGACGGTTAATTGCACTGCACCCGAGACATTCGTTCTGCTAACATTTAATTATCGCTTCTAGCGACGGGGCCGAGCGTGTCGCGAGTACGTCGAGCAACAACTGCTACGTTTACAAGATAGGATACGCAGAACGGAGGAAAGGTTGATAATCTATACTCTGTCGTTGCTAATACGCGCTTATTCTACGCTGTATGCTCTTGTTGCTCTTTGAACGCTCTTATTATCGGTCAGTCATGTTCGAAGACAGAAGACACTGACAAAATTCGTATCTGGATAGAAGATTTCCAATAACAAAGACAGGTAACTGTTTATTAGTTACTCATGGATTTGATGACCTGGAAGTATCGTTGGGAATCAGACTCGACCAGAATTTAAAGAGTGAAACTTCTTGAGAGCAGTCAACTTGGAGTTAAGATGAGTCTATCAATGATGTGGGGAACCTTGAGAGGTCTGATAGTTCTTGATCTTAGACTCCGGCAGTTGGTGGACCCAAGGAGTATCCATGCTTAGAAATCTTTGAATCTTTGAGATCATAGACGCAAGTCTTGGTACTCTGAAGCTGAAGACTTTCTGGCTTCTAGCAGTTTAAAACCGCCCATTTAAACTGATTCTCCTATTCCTAGGCCAGTACTTTGGTAGTAGCTTAGTGTGGAGCAATTCACTCGTATCACTTCCACACGAGGGCATCAAGACAAGCTGTACCGACTTGTTCGATACAGAGTGCAAAAGAGTAGGTGGTAGTTGGGATAAGAGCGAAAGAACTGGCCAAACATCGTAATCCAATAATCGTCCTCGAACCCACGAACTAATAAGTCCTCCACACAAAATACCATCAAAGACGTCCAAACGTACAAAAACATTGTCCCTTCTCCACCCATTCCTGAAACATCCGTGCACATTGAACTTGATCCCCCAAACTGGCTAAAATCATCGACCTCTAATTTAATTTGTTTCGGTCGTTCACCGCACTGGGGACTTTTCGTCGCGGTCGAGTGCAAGGAACAGAGCATCGGGCACGGACCTCTAGAAAATAATGGTCTACCTGAAATTGCACGTTTCCGTGTAATTACAGCTGAAATAGCAATCCCTTGCCGCGGATGTTCGCTAATCTTCCCCTCGGCACGGTCGTTCGCGAAAAAACGGCTCGCTCGATGACGCGTACGCCCGTCGTATCGCGCCTGAAAAGATCGCGGGTCCCGGCGTTGATAATGAGGACAGCAATTATTATTAATTAGTTTGTTTCGTGTAACAAGTTGCACAACCGACGCCGCGAGTGTGACGAACCGTTCGTTACGAAACGCTACACCGTTCCTTTCAAACGCACGGAATACCCGTGTACACGCGACACCGTCTCGAACCCGCGCTAATGATCTCGTTTTAAAGTCCGCGGAATTCCCCCGTAACGAGAACGCTCATAATTTAAGGGGGAAAACGGAACCGGGGATGGCAGGAAATGCTAGGAATCGACCGAGCGGCAAAAATTATTATTCCCTCGAGAGGATTGGGGGAAACTTCGCGAACCTGAGTAACGGTTTCCGCGACAGGGAATTCCTCCAATCGAATCTTTCGCTTCTAAAAAAGGCTCGAGCTAGCTTTTCTTTTTTATCTCAAGCAATTTTAATATAATCTCGAGAGAGAGAGATTATTTTACATTAGGAGTTCCCCTAAAACCGGACAGTAGCGATTTCTGTAGGGATAGAATAAACAATGATCAAGTTTCAAGTTTTAAAAAATCAGTTGATCGTTGCGTCTAATTAGAAGCTAGTGTATCGTATAAATTCTAAACTACTGTAGCTCTCAATTTTTGTAATGAAAAAACGCGTGAATGGTATTATTATTTCTTTTGTCAATACGTTCTGATGCACAATCGATCCCCGGCTGTACGTACGAAAGGATCAACGCAGATTCGCGGTCAGTTTCTGTTACAATTGCGAACAGGATTGCGCAAACGTTAGGTTTGCACGGCAAGGAACGACGCATCGTTCGAAATTGTATTTGCATCGACGTTAAGGTCGCCCCACGCGATTCAAACTAAAACCAGTCAATCAGAGTTGGGTAAATGTAGGACCACAGAGAGACTGCATTAACGAGAACCCGATTGATTCCTACCAGTCCGTTACCAAGTCTCGTCCCTGAGAGAATCGAGCAAACACCGATTTGAAAAGGAAACAGTAAAACGGAGACAATTTTTAGTAAGAATAGGTCTGTGCAAAATGAACTAGGAAATAATTAATAACTACGTTATTTACTGTTGTGCACTTTCACAAAGGAACACGGGTGACTGATTTGTCGTGAATTCACGATTTCCGGTATTGAACACCCTCTTTCACACATGCTTCTAAACGATTCAACCAGAAAGTGCAGCGTTCGATCGACGTCTTTTTCGTGGACAGTTTCTATTCTTGCGAAACTTCCAGTTCACTTTATTGTGTCTGTTCTTTCCAACGAGTCAGCATCGTCGGTTTTTCCAATTCACTTCGTCGCAATGTTTAGCATAACGAGAAGAAGAGATACTTTGTTTAAACTAACTTGTACGATAAAGGAAAATAGAAAGAATCCGTGCAATTTTCAACCTTGTAATTATATGCTGAATTTTAAATTCTTTTATCAATTGGAATTATTCGATACCACTTGCAGTTGAATTTTCTTTACGTTGGAAATCTATCAGTAATTCTAACATTTCAAAATTTTGATTTTTCTCGTTTAAACTATCTAATAGGATTTTTTACTAATATAAAAATGTAATTCAATGCAGAGCTTTACGAGAGTTTCTTATATTTTTAAATTATATCTGCTTTATTATATAAAATATGAAGTTCCTTTAAAAGAATTTGTCGAATTTTTGGATTCGATATTCAGTGAACGTAACGGATTTCAGGTTCGGTTAATCCGCAATGATTTTGTACCGCGATATCCAAGCGCAACTGGTTCCTCGTAAATCAACATCTCTAGCGCGACTGTCAGTCAAACAATACAGTATGATTGATAATGCTAGGGTTTATAGAGAGGAACGATAAAGAGATAACTAAAGTGCAGATTGACGTTAACTTTGTACAGTGAGCCACTTTATCGCGTAATATTTCATAGGCACATATGGTACGTAGGGAAAACAAAAATAATCGTTGAACCAGCTAGAAGACTAATGGTTATACTTCACGGTAGCGTTAAAGGGACACGGGCGTTCAAGCTCGACGGAAAAATTTATAGCACGCTTTCGAATCGCGCGAAATTTTCGGGCGGACCGCGAAAAATGTAAACAATTTCAAAAGTCTCGATAAAATAGTTCCGGGAATAGTTCGTCGAACGCGACTTTTTACATTTCGAACTCGGGAAACGGGACGTAAAAATTCACGTGCCGTTCAAAGTTCGAATGAATGAACATAAATTCCTAAAAAATATGCACGAGTACTACTACGGTGATAGAGGAAAAAATTAAGAAAAAAGTTGAAGCTAGTACGAGCGATAGAAAAAAGTGCCGACAGAGAAAAACGTTTAACCGCAGCACGTAATAAGTTTTTTTTAAGGATGCTGCGTTTGGACCCATTGGCGTAACGATCGTTCGGGATTTCCCGATGCTTTCGTGTGTTTTCATAGGCGTAACCACTATAGTTTTTAATTTATTTCCTGGTTCTATTTAAACTGGTGTTAACCTGTTGTACGTCTAATAAAATTTTGCTACAGTTCACGCTGTCATACGCAAGAAATGGTGGGGATGACTGGTGATCATGTGAGCGGACCAGATTCGTGGTCACTTAAGCGGACATTAGTGTATACAGTCGTAGTTATCGAACATACCCCCGTTCTGCTTTAGAAAAAGCTCTTTTAAAGTACGTTCCCCCGAATAAATATTTGCAAAATCGTCAGTCACCGTTCCGGAAACACTTAGTTGCCGTCGTACGTACAAAGAAAATACTGTACCATTGGCACAAAGCTTGTTATGTTTTATAATATAAATCGTGTCGCGTAGTAGAATGCAACATCCAGTTCTCCAAAGCCTATTTTACGATATGTTCGCGCTGTTGCAATCTACGTTTACATTACGGATGAATAATTCTGCATGTTTGAAGAATAATCTGCAAGAATAATGATTTACTGGGATATGTAGGCCCACAAAGAGGTATCTTGCTATCTCACCCGCTGGCAGTTACATTGTTGCGTCTTGCATAATGAGACGAACGTTGGAAAGTTATGAACGACGATGCAGTTACGGATCGGATGACTCGACGCTACGATGCATGTATAAACGATGAACATAAATATCGTCGAGAAACAACTGTTATTATCGAAACGTATGACCAACTGCCTCCAATGCGAACGAGATTTTTTTAAAACGCAATACGCTTTGTCAGAGTTCGAACTTGAAAATAACTAACTGGAATAAATCGACTATATTCGTTTTTCTTTTTAATTAAAAGGGGCTCTTGGAAGGAAAAAGGGCCCCTTAGATTTTAGAAAATGGACGGTATTTTGTAAAACTAGATAAAATTAACTCGAACCATATTTTGTATCGTGTATAGTCGAGGCGAAAAATTCAATTTTCAAGGGAGGTGAAATTATTTGTAAGAATTTTTATTCGCCCTTGCATTGATATTCGAGTTACAGTCGAAGACAGGAAGGCAGCTAATTATAGAAGTCCAGTGTAAGGTTAATTATATCTCGGTGCATTATTATGCAGGGTGTCGGCGTCCATGGTTGAGCCGCCCCTGGCTGCAACGCGACAGTCTAGACTACGCGGCAAGCTATTCTCCGTCACACAACCGTGTGTATCGTACTGTACAGTCTATGTAGTCTACACGCTATATAAAACCCCCGTAAAGAAATACTACGGTTTGTTCCCTCTCCACGTGCCATGAAACGACTATCCTGGAAGACTACCGAGGGTGAAACCAACCGCGACCCGATCGTTTTTCGCTTTGCGTCTGCGCTCGGAACTGCAACTATTCGAATAATTTAATGCTCCAATATTTTCTAGGTACTCGAACGCTACGAATAAATCTT
This sequence comes from Colletes latitarsis, assembly GCF_051014445.1. Taxonomy (NCBI): domain Eukaryota; kingdom Metazoa; phylum Arthropoda; class Insecta; order Hymenoptera; family Colletidae; genus Colletes; species Colletes latitarsis. The sequence continues at coordinate 17,237,375 of NC_135135.1, read as the reverse complement.
CGATTATTTAAATATTCAGATACCATTGCCTGCAAATTTCACCATTTCAAATACCGTTATTTGAACATCATAGTATTGAAATTAATTAAAAATTGTCTAAAAAGGCAATCGTTCGCTATAAAAACTAAAAATATGAAAAAAATTGATGAAAACTGCCAATTTTGAGGTCGCGTGTTTTTTGAACGATTTCGAAAACAGCAAAATTATGACTCAAACCTCCCCTAATATCGCGTGGACTGCAACATATTTCAATTTGAACGAAATCCCTGACATGTACAAAAGTGATCGATAAGGCAATGATCCATATTCGCTGTTGCGTTTCGTTATATTCGTATCGTGTTATTTTTTATTTATTAGTACTTGGAAAATGCACGAGTTATAATTGAAAATTAGAGTACAGGTTGCAATTATCAATATTTAGTCTTGCGTTTTAGTTTACGTTGCACAGACGAGGTAAACATCAACGGAAACTAATTTAAATTTCGAGCCAGAGAGATCTGCATTATCAGCGCAGGTTAGCGGACAATTTTTCGTTCTCTGACAGTCGACAGGTAACGCGCCCCAGCGGTGTTCCCCGAAACTACAGGACGTTGTTATCCTTTATCAAAAAATGATAACTCGCCTACTGTAACGATTTAACAGTATCGATCATTCGAACGACACTCATGGTTTCTGATACATTTGGGGAGTAGGTAAATATTAGAAACAGAAAATAGCAAATAAATATTATGAAATTATTCGAAACAGTAATGTTTAAGTAAAAGAGCTTTCGCTCGAGTGCTAGTTTTTAATAAATAATGATAACAATAGCAAGCGAGCTTTTAAAATTAACGACGATATCAAATAAAGAATTTACAAATTAATATAAAAATTCAAGTAGAACCCTAATTCCTTGTACCAGGTGTACGGAATAATAAAATTCAGATTTAGATGAGAATGAAAAATTCTACGATTTACTAAAAGTCTCGTTATCTTCGCCGAGCAATAGAAAATTTAACATTGTTTTGGTTTCTTGAACGAAATAGGGCAGCGTAGAGTTGACCGTGAGAAAATACCGGTTCGTTAAGAGAAACTCCCACATGCAAATTAAGTAGCCTATACTTTTCGTTGGAACGTAAAAATCAACTAAACATATGATGTTCTCAACTCAGTCGCTCGAAACTTGCCACGCGACGCTAGAAACTCATTGTTTATGAATCGCAGTTTATCGTGGATCACTTGACACTTGTTGTGGATCATTTGAAACTTATCGTGGACCAATTGCAATTGATCGCGAGCTGCTTGAATTGTACCGTAAATCGCTCGAAACTCATCGTTTGCTAAACAACAAGTAATGTCGAATATAGTAGTGGAAATGGACTGTGTTATTCGTTCTATTGATTACCTCGATTATTGCAGGAATTTTTAGCTACGATTTCCTGCAATGATCGAGGTTTTACTTTATCGTAACATGGAAGTCGTCCATTAAATTGTAATTAAATTTCACTACGATATAGCATAGTTAAATGTTTTGTTTATTTCGAATAAGACAATTTGATATTATTTTCTTTCTTTAACTAAAAATATGGGTATACACACATTTCATTTTTAAAAAGGATTATTAATATAACAATATTTTCGTTTTTGGCAGAAGAGAAAAGAAAACAAAAAATATCTTTATTATTATATCTTTAGCTTTTATGCTTGGGAATCGATTTGAGGGGTTTTAAAAAATAACGATTAGCTCTTTTTGCTTATCGTTTATTACAACTTATCGAAGTCCCATCAAGGTCAATTTGTTAGAGGCCATTGAATTCATGTTCTTATCAACTGTAACGCAGTAGAAAAAAAAACACACACACACGGTACTGTTTAAAAAATTCAGGGTCAACTTGATATCTTCGTAAATACACGGTACAACAAAAGTAAAATGTTCTAAATGGGGTTTTTTGTGAACGTCGTTGAATGCAACGCATTCCATACGAAACAGGTTTTATTGGAATTAATATGTAACAAGTTATTATTAAATACAAAAATTATATAATTACTTGTTCTTTGTTTGACATGTGAAATTACGTAAAGGGAAGGTAATTCGTTTCCTCCTTGTTGCTATTTTAGAGGAATTGACGCACAATGTTGAGTATCGATTTATTCGAAACGACGTTTCCATACTTTCCCTTTTAAAATAATTTTTAATATAAGCTTTCCTTTCCAATAAGCAATTATTTTGTCAGAAATAAAATTATTTATCGAATGCAATTACATGAAAATGAAATTTATCTACATCTTTACTTTAAAAAACGAAATGAAATTGTTATACCTTCTCGATGTAAACGATTTATAAATGGATCGAAAAAATTGTACCAATTAAAACGATTTTAGAGTCTAAACCAAAAACAAAATTTACAAAGGTGAAAGAAATAAAAGTAATAAATATTCAAACGCAAATGCAATCCTATCCTTACCCAATAATATGAAATAAAAACAGATAAACACCTAGAAGTTTATCTGGCAATGTGTTGAGAAAAATATGAAAAATACAATAAAGATAAAAGAGGGAATAAAATGAAGGGAAAATCAGTTTCGATTCGAATAACAAGTAATTCGGTTACACGCTGAAATTGGACATGCAACGTATATAACGTGATTTATTACGAGCCCCATTTTGAATCTGAAGTGTTCCAAGGGAATGGCGAACGATCGGAAAAATAATGTGATAGGAGAAAGAATGGACGAAAGAAAACGAAAGAAAACGAAAGAACTGACCACTATTTCGATCACCGTGGAACGGAAAAACCAGAGGAACAAAGTAGAGCAACATAGTTACTTATTGACACTACCGTATCGATCCTCCTTCCGACAAATAACGCCTTCGTTTTGCAAATAACACGCAATTGAAGCACGCGAGTATATCACAGGAATAGTTGCTGTAGATAATCGTCCAAGCTGTCCGTTTATTGACGGATAAAATTAATTGATAATGAGACCAACGCGAAAACGTATTATCCTTTAAAATAAAAGTATAACAATTTTATTACATTAACGCTTTACGAGTCTAACATTTTCCATGTTTATTTTAATATTGTTTTTTACTTACGAAAATTTCACTCACGGGGTCGTGAAATTCCTTGCGAATTATCGTCACTGTCGTCTAAAAATGTCGTTGCCCTAACTTTCTTTCTCCCGCAGGAGGTTTTCTCCGCTCTTTCTTCATTAAAACGTAGTTTAATTAAATTAATCTTAAACGACGAGGTGCTCTTATCTTGTAATTCTTCTAAAACTTTTCGCTAAAGAGCCGAGCCACGTTGCAGCTTTCATTTAAACTTCCTACCTGCGCAATTGTGAAATATCTTTCCCGATAAGATTAAATTCTTTTTCGTCTATTTCGAAATATTACTATTTTTGTTCTATTTCTTGGTCGAACAAAAAAAATCGTACTATTTCTGATAAAATTACGTTTTGTATGGAGAAAACAATGATCTACGCCACTATAAAAATAAATATAGAAATGCAGCGGATAAAGAAAATGACAATTTCGTAAAGATTTGATAAAATAAAGTCTGAGAGAAATTCTTTCGTAATAATGAAATATAGTTGATACGATACGATACCAAATGAAAACCTCGATTGTTTTGGATTCGTGACTTGGACCACTTTCATAATAACCAGCTCGTGTGTCGGCAAAACTCATTTCGTTGCAATACGAGTTTAAAAACAATAATGCAACTACAGACGCTGCTCGGCGGTGGTAGACGCGATTCATTTCGAACTTTTTAAACCGAGCCAAACTATTGCAGCTGACATCTACGGTCGACAACTTGGCAGATTAAATGCAGCTTTGCTGGAAAAACAAACATCACGAGCGAAGGAACTTCGGTAAAGCTCACCCACGTGCGGCCAGAACGATATTGGCGAAACTTGTAGTCGAATTCGAAACCGATTTCACGTATTCTTTTTGAATGCATAAAACAAGTAAATTTCTTAGTTTTGTTTAAAGTGATTTCTCAATGAAATTTATTCACATTTGCAGAACATTTAAATTTAAAGAATATTTTTAATATATATTTGTTCTGTGAATAGTAAAACTATGAATGGGTTATTCGAGTCGATTCCCCATCGTTCACGATACGGGGAAAAACAACGATGTGACTATGGAATACAGGCAATAAACGATCCACCTTGCAGCCCACGTTTCCATCTCAAAAGGGAATTGAACTTTCTCGCGTCGGTTTTATCTACCTCTGACTTTCGTCTCCGCGACCACCTATCTCCAAATTTTCGTCTCCTTTCGCCGGAGAATACTTTTCGTGACCCTCGACTTTTTCGCTAAAACAGACCTCGACGACGACAAATTTCCACTTACCGAGTTTACTATCGATCTCCCTTCTCGTTCAATTCCGAAAGCTTGACAAACACTTCACGTAACAAATATTAAAAGGAGCCTTAAAGCTTATCTTTTACAATATTAACTCTACTAAAAAATCTACTAGCTGTTTACAATTATTTCAAATACCCATACAAGCTCTGAAAAATGATTTTTAAATTATTTACACCTAATATAAGCTAGTTATTCTTTTCTTTGAGTAAAATGAGTTTTGATACGTTCTATAGGGAACAAATATTATTTCAAAATATTGAAAAACAAACACTCTGATCGATAGGTTCGTGGGAGTAAACGATAAAACAGTTCGAATTATGTAAATAGACTTTGCTGAACGCGTTTAGCCCCGACAAGATCTATACTTTGCTCTACGGAAAAGTGCCTAACTGCGAACTTACGTGCCAACGTGACCTGGCGTGTTTCTTCTACACATGTTCTCTTGAAATTACAACGCAATTAATTAGAGTGCTGGCCATCAGTCCCATACGTTTATCGGCTATTCCCCTTCCCAGCTGCTTAATCGATTTGACGATCATGTAAATCGAGACGTCGCGTCGCTTATCCATTATTATGATCGATCATTTCGTCTATGAACCGTCAACCGTAACGAAGAATTTCGTGGCAGGTGTCGTGTTCTTTTGTTGGCTCGAACTTATGCGAACAGGGAAACCGATAGCACCACTTCTGACGGTTATCCATTACGAATGACCGGAGGTTTGTCTTCCGTCAATACACACTGCCAATCGACGACTTTTTTCTTTGAACGATCATCTTCCAAAGATGGCTCTTAACCCTCGTCAGTTCGCTTTCACTTGCCTTTAGCTTCTCGCCCGTTATCCAATATTTATACATTTTTCGAACTTTCTACAGACATTGTAAAAAAAATTAATTTCTTGGTTTTACTCACTTAAAATTATTCATTTATGCGAATTGACAAGGTTTCGACAAATACAAATGATAGGAATAAATCGATTGTTCCACATTTCCCACCATTTTCTCTTCTCCCATCTTTCTATTTAATCCAATTTCAGAGGAAGAACTAGAGACTCGACTAATTCTATACTTAACAAAAAGATTTTTATGAGATTATAAATCGTAAAAGATAGAGGGTAGTATGGAAATAGGATAGAATAACAAGAAGTATACGCTTCCGGGTTTCACCGATATTTTCGGGGAAACTCCTCGAAATAGTTCTCCAGTCACGCCTGATACGTTCCACCACGCATGGCGCATAACCTCTAACGCTCATGTCTTTTATACTAATGGCAGAAACGATCGGACGCGTTGATTTATTAGGTCTCGATGTACATACGTTGTTCGATCGAAAACAAAAAAACAGGAAAACATCAATTATCGGATGTTGTTTATCGCGAACACGAAATACATAATTAAAATTACACGTTTTATTTACTATTGTAATAAAGGAAAGGAGAATGGTATTTTTGAAAAAGATGTTTTTTTTTCCACTTTTTCGATCGATTTGATTTTTGGTTGCTGGTGTGAATTGGCCCTTAGTCTGTAAAATGACGGCAGAGTGCCGGGGACGACGGTATAAAGTCATCTAGAGAGGATGCAACGTGCACCGTGTTTTTTGCATCCCAAAGACACGTGACTGTGTCGCGTTCCCACATTTTATCGCGGGTACACGTCCATTTGCCAGAACTGATCGATCTTCAGGCCGATTGATTTATCGACTCGAGACACTCGCGCGAATAAAACGAGAGGGAGAAAAAACACTGCCCGGAGAAAGAAAAACGTCATCATACATAATGAATAAGACTCATTGGCGCCGCTCTCGATCGCCTCTGTTTCTTCCCGTTTTTCTTTCTCTCTCGCTCTCCCTGTTTCACTGATTTCTCCACGCGACGACTAAACAGTAAACACTCTGCATGCGTTGGACTCCTTTTCATGTAAAAGGGAGATTCCCTACGTGCCGAACGAATACGAAATTTCTGATCGAGATCTTCCCATTCCCAACAACACGTCCGCATCGCGCCATTAAAATACTACGAATTTCCTCCATTCAATCGTACGAGTATTTAAATAGTCAAGCAATCGAATTGTTAACTATATTTGAAATTTCCACTGCAAATGCAATTATTAAACTAACGGTAAAATTCTGTTAACTGAGTTTTAATTTGAATTTGAATTTTCATAGTGGAATATTTAATTTATTTTCCATGTCGAAGCAAACTTAGTAAGTTTGAAATCACGAACCAATATCGCGAATTAATTTCGATTTAAATCGTCAAGCAATCGAATTATTAATTTCCATATACAGGGTGTTTGGCCACCCCTGGGAAAAATTTTAATGGGAGATTCTAGAGGTCAAAATAAGACGAAAATCAAGAATACTAATTTGTTGATGGAGGCTTCGTTAAAAAGTTATTAACGTTTAAAGTTCCGCCCGTACTGAATTTTTTTCTAGAAAAGGAGTAGGATTTCGGGGGTAGATCTGTTGACCAAAAATGCTTGCAATTGGCCCCTGCAACTAAAAATAATTTTTCCAGAACGATTTGAAACTTTTCAATTTCGTCGAAAAATTTCACACCTTCTCGAATTTTTTTCTCGAAAGTAGATAGGATTTCGACGGTATGTCTAATGACCAAAAATCATTCTAATTGACCCCCACAACTGAAAATAATTTTTCCAGAACGATTTGAAATTTTTTTTTTTCGCCGAAAAATTTAGGCACCTACCCCCTGTCGATTTTTCTTGAAAATTAGTTTTTCATTTTTAATAATTTTATTTGACGCCCTACAGAAAAGTTGTCTAACACTTTTTTGTAGCTACTCATGAGCTCTACTTCAGGAAAAAGTTTCATTGAAATATATTCACAATTGTAGGAGTTATGGCCGTTTGAAAATTGGACCATTTTTATGGGGTTTTTCTCATTTTGCGGGGTAAAGGACCAACTTTTCGAATATTTTTGCACTTTGTACATATTCTCCACCAAAATACGCGTAGTTTGCTTTTATAAACATTAAAATCGTCCAATCCGTTCAGAAGTTATGACGTTTTAAAGATTCGCATGAAAAATCGGGCAGACATTTCTGGCCAGAAATTGGATTTTCGGTAAGGAATTTTTTTCTCGAAACTGAGTAGGATTTCGGGGGTATGTATAATGACCAAAAATGATTGTAATTGCCCACTGTAACTAAATATAATTTTTTTAGTATGATTTGAAATTTTTTAATTTCGTCTAAAAATTTCAGTAGCTACTCGAATTTTTTTCTCGAAAGTGGGTAGGATTTCAGGGGTATGTCTATCGACAAAAAATGATTGTAATTCAGCCCCGCAACCGAAAATAATTTTGCCAGAACGATTTAAAATTTCTAAATTTAATTGTTAATAACTTTTTAACGAAGCCTCCATCAACAAATTGGTATTCTTGATTTTCGTCTTATTTTGGCCTCTAGAATCCCCCATTAAAATTTTTCCCAGGTGTGGCCGGACACTCTGTATTTGATATGTCCACTATTAATGCCATTATATGAATGCAATTATTAAATTAAGGGTAGAATTCAGTTAACTGAGTTTTAATTTGAATTTGAACTTTCATACTAAAGTATTTAATTTGTTTTCCACGTCGAAGCAAACGTGTCTTAATAAGTTTAAAAGGAACGTTTGAAACTACGAACTAATATCGCGAATTAATTTCGATTTTAATATCAGCGAGGATTCGCCCTCGGAACAAAGGAAATTGAAACAGAGGGGCAAAGGAAATTCTCGAGGAAATCTCGTGTAGTGCCTTTATACGAGTGGTTAATCAGCCGTGTATCCGCTCGTTCCAATCACGAACTCTGAGAAATGTCACGATAAAACACGAAATTTCTAGCTTTTGCGTGTGGCAATTTTCACGAGACTATCCGCGAGCCATTATTTGTTTAGCGCCGTAAACGCCAGAAATTATATAAGCGTACAATTACACCGGGAACAAGTCTGCGGATATATCGATAATCACTCGGGATCATTACCGAGGAAGTTACGAGTGCCTCGAATGAGCATTTCTGCACACTGAAACCGACGAGCCGATCGATACCAAGTAACTTCGCATTAAAGCGACTGTTCCGCGGATAACTATTCTACGACCGGTAATTTGCAGAACATAATAGGCAATCGTAATTTACAATGAGCACAATAAACGCGAGGGAACACACACTCTGAGTAAACAGCATTTGTTCTGGGATAATACTTTTCCGGAAACTTCCGCGTTTGGCTCGTTGATCGACGAATACTTTTTTTTTTTTTGCTTCGAGCAGTATATGTTTAACGTCGCATACACTGCGCCTAGGTGGTTATTAGCGATGATGGTTTAATTGTCTAAGCTAGCGGTTCTCAACCTTGTTCAATCTCCCCCTTTACGAATGCAATTCTATTGTATCGACGATTCGATCCTTGACTTAAAATTAGCATTATTAAATTAAAAATCTGTACGCGTTCGTGTAAAATAAAATTTTATTCGGTTATTCTCGTCTATTTATTGTATTTAAGATTTTTAAAATTTTCACAATTCGAATATTTACGATCACGGGAATCAGGCGACTGAGAAACGGATACAATTCTATTTGTATAATAGATAACCAATCGAACGTGTAGCAATTTATTGAGACAAATAAGAATTTTCCCCCGTTTCTGACTCAGACCACATCGATCTCACACTGAAATAAAAATTGCTATCTACAACGTTGCGTCGTTGGTAAAATGACGAGTGTTATGCAAGCTCGCAAGTACGCTTCCACGATCTAAATGCCATTATCAAACTACTGTACGTAAAAAATTGTCGACAAACGCTATTTCCTACTCAAGATCACCTCTACGATCATGGAATTTACAGTGAATCACGCTCCTACTTTTACGCCGTACCAACCTCTTTGTCTGAGAGAAAAAAAGAGTGTAAACACCCTACTTGGCGGATTTGTGCCGCTTCAAAAGATTACCCTTTTTCCCATTTTCACCTGAGACGCTTGATAGCGTGTGCAGCTGCGCAAAGCGAACGCTCAAAGACGCTATAATAATTTCGAAAACCGCTAGGAAACTAATATCTTGTTTACTCGTGAATCTCTACGAGTTACTTTGACAAAGCATAAAATACAATATTTTATCTCGACAATTTAAACCGTAAAATAAACTATTCTTGAAACATACATGTATGAAAATTATTATACATATTCACGATAAAGATACGAAAAAATTCTGAAACATTTTCCTTTGACTTTGTAATAGTTTGGGAATTAAACGGTTTAGCAAACAGGATATCCAAAACAATAATAACATATGTATACAAACGTTGCTATCTTCACATAATAAAAAAGACTGTATCGTCTAAGATAAATTTCTATTTTAATAAAAATACTCCATACAAATTTTAGCTCTCGAGGCACATTGCAGATTTCAAACTGCATTTCGCATCCTAAGGTCGATGCAACATAAAGAAAACCGCGTAAAAATAGAATCTACGCGCGTTCCTATCTCATTGTTTTATTTGCATTCGTCGTGAAAGAGCCTGTATATTCATAAGCGCCGTTTTTCTTTCGATTATTATAATGAGCCGCGGGACGACACGGCTCGATTGCTAATTACGATCTGACGTAGCGACACGACATATGGAATTTCCGTGACGTAGAGAATTCAATGGCCATTCGTCGTCGACCGTCATAACCGGACGCGACAGGAAACTCGATAATGAATTTGAAAAGATGACTCACCGATCGATCTAACCGAGAAAGGTGCTCCGAGCAGGGGATCGCCAATTTTATCAGCTGCTCGCGTCCGCGATCCACGATCGAAATGAGGAACGGGCGAAGTCAATGCATTCATTTATACCATGCACTCGGGTCGAATTTCCTGCGCAATAAACGGACCGCTGTGTGTTTCCGGTAGGAAAGGAAACCGAAGTCCCGCGCAGAAAAGTAACGGATGCGGGCCACGACGATGTTTTCGAGCTGTCCATAAACGCGGTTACACGGAACTTTCGGCCCCGAATTCGCCCGATAACGACCGCGACGCCGACTGATAACGATACGCGTCCTATCCAGTATTATCTAAAGTGCCTTTACGACAAGTTCGCTGCACTCGTCCACTCACCTTCTGCAACCGAGTTTCCGTGTTCGACGCGGTCGTTGTCGACGTACAATGATTCACCAAAATCAAATACGCTCGTTAGAATTTTTATCGTATCGAAACGCGATCGTTAACTATTAATCTTTGGAAACTTCTTTGGTTCAGTGACGTTGACCATCCAGGAGCAAAACCAATATGGCCGCTCTCAATGATACAACATTACTCGAGGGGATATTGTGGCTTAAAATTATTGTTTTCGAAATCGATTTTGGTAGCAGAGTGGTATAAATTTTCTTTTAGTACTTTCACTGTACTTAGCTGTGGTGAGTTTATTATTAATTTATCATTAATACTGCACATGGTTTGATCGATGTTTTTAACCATCCAATTCTATCATTTAAATATTCTTTACTTGACATCTCCTTGTAAATATTCACAGTTAGTCTCATACTTCATAACATTCTATTTTGTTTCTTTTTTTATTTTTGTTATGTAACTATCTTCTATAATTGTACCTCTTTCTTTACTAATGCCGTGAATAAATAAACAGATAAATAATTTATCACACACATAAATCAAACGAGATTTAGAGAACAGAGCATCGTTTGGAAAGAATCAGACTCATCCTTTGTTTCTGATCATTGCCACTCCGAACCAACTTTCCTCTCCTTCAGAGTAATGGAGTGGAGGGAATATGTATGCTAATATGTGACCCACGCAGGTTTCTTCTCGTGTATTTTATCGATTTACGGTTTTTCCTAATGGCTAGACCATAATAAACGATCAATTTGGAAATGACACTATGGGTTGATTTACCTCCATCTTTTCCTCCTTCTTCACACTTACATTTCTGTATTAAATTTGCAATGGACATCGACTTCCAAATTGTTAGCTAAATATTCTAAAAATGTTATTTCTTCTGGATACTCTTCATTCCACAAGACCATCAACCTTGGATTTTACAAATCAACTATAATGCTAAGTTTACGTATCCAGAAAATATCATTTTCTCAAGTTTGCAGTCGTATAAAGAAATTACAAGCAATCTATTATTACTTCGTTTGTAACTTTGCTCGTGGAATATGCTTGTGTTGACACGAATGGATTCCGTTTGGTTCGGTTGTCTTAGATTATGCAAACAAAAACAGAGTTTATGTAATCGCAAATAGATACCGATAATGTATTCGTACGATGCGTCGACGAAACACCAGACACTGTTCTTTAGAAACATTAGTGTTGGACAAAAATATAGATCACGAAAACGTACTTCTTTTAAATATAGAAAATATAGAAATATGCGATGTATTTTATATTAATGTTCCCCATTGTAATTTTTCTAAATAATTGTTGTATCTCGATTCACAGGGTACCAGAATATTCGTTTACGCCACTGGTTTTTTGCCAAATACGTGCAACCACCTAAAGTGTCGGATTTCGTCGTCTGCACGCATCGCACGTACGTATACGTATTAGAAATTTCACAGTGGCTTCGTAAATCAAATCGTCCGACTTTCGTTTCCGATGGTTTCGTGGTCACCGAACCACGTCGAGGACGACACTGTCCGATGATTCGTCAAGTTTTTTTAATGCGTACAATACACCCGATTTTTATAAAATTCAATTTTCGCGTCCCTTTGCCAAGGAAATCATCTATCATTTTCTTTCACAATTTTTACCCAGTTAAATAAGAGTGCTCGAACAGATATACACAATAGGTTTTTACAACAAATTAACTCGAGTGTCTTATCAGCGATAGAACTACCGTAGAGTTTATGAAGTTTAAAAGATTATATCAATACACGGGGAGTCGAGGGAATAGATTTCCTTAATTTTTAATTTTGTTAGAAATTTTTTAAACGAGATATCGATACGATAAAAATAATAACTTGTTGAAATCCATTCTGCTAAATAGTATATTGACAGATTTATAGTTTAGCCTCGTGGACCGCATGATATGAAAAATGAATAAATACGATTTAATTGCGGCTTAATTGCAAGGTAAACAAGAGTATGACACAATTCGTGCTAATACAAATATTGTGATACATTTAGTGACCGGGATCTGTAGATGAATAAATAAAGAATCGAAAAAATATGAGGCGATACGAATCCAGTTGATTTTCCTTGACATTTTCTATTTCGATCTATCCATTACGATTATATCCGGTCAAACCTGCTCGTTTTATTTATTTAAATAGCTTTTTTTTGGCAACGTCCATGTTTTCGTTTCAGTATAATTCTGCAAGGTTTTTTCACTATAACTTCGTGTAATATTAAAATATTTTTAACAATTATTTTGATCTTGGTTCTCTTCCTCTCGAATCCACTGATAAATGTGTCTATGAAAATTTAGCGAGATGTCTTATCGTTTTATCCAGCAGCGAAAATCAGATTACGTTAATACCGAGTCGAGATAACTTAAACAGAATCGTGACGTCACTCCCTTGAAAATTAAAGCTGATTAATCGCATAAAGGATATCGATAATGATATCTAACGATGTTCTCAGTCCTCCCTTCCTTCGAATGACGTTGCTTTATCATTGTTACATGTCATTTTATCGTAACGCGTGTACCTGACGTCAATGTAGAGTACAGTAAACATATTTCTGCCTCTTTGAATTTTAATATATAATATAATAGATTTGAAATGTGCATAAAAATGTCAGTTTGCTAAGGTAGAGGTAAACACGCGAAGCAAATTCGCGAGCGACGAAATAATTTTCTTCAAAATATCTCGGTTAATCTAATTTTGTATTAAAACCACCAATCGTGTATTCTCTCAAGGTATGCTAAATTCGAGTTATTCTTGCAAACGGTATATTCTAATTGTTCTATTACCAAAATGCAATATATACTCTCAATTTTAGTATTGCACTTTACGTTTAAATATTTGATGTTACAATATAAATATCACCAAGAACGTTTCTGTATTTAATGAAATTAAGTTTAACCATTTACATCAACTGCAAGTATTAATTTACCTTGCTTAAGCATCGTCCATTGTTACGAGGTTAGACACAAAGCTTATTATTTTAAAATAAAGACCGCCGGAATTAGATCAATTTCCCCCGCGTTTAAGTTGCGAACCGAAGAAATTCGTGTGTCGATTAATTCGAATATGCAGATGCACGCGTTGGAATGTGGTTTACGCGGATGATTACGAGCATCGTCGCGATAAAAAACGTTCCTCGTGCGATTTCGACGTTAGTTGAAACTTGAAACTGAAAGGCGACAGTCTGGAAAGAACCGTTCATATTGTGCAAACAGCGAATCGTCGATCGTTTACAGTGGGGAAATAATCGTCCAGATACACAATGCACGTTGCGTGTAACCTTGCACTTGTAACAATGGTGCACATACACCAGGAACACGTTCTTCCTCGCTGTCGGCGCGTTTCATCGTTCTACGACTACGTCTATTTCCACTCTGCAAATTCTCATTTTGATCGTCCTGCTAAAAATGGAATAGCTGCACAGGTATCCGTTATATGAATTTCAGTTCTATGCATCCGCGAAACGAACCTAACACCGCTGTGCTTGGCGCCAAACGAAACTCCCCCGATAGCTTTTATTTATAAAACGCCAATAACATTTTAATCCCAAAGCATAACGAAGTTTCTGTAACAAATATCGATTCGGAATTTTGTTTTTCCTTTTAGAACGATTACGAACGAAATAATTCGTTGGATCTGTAAACGACGAAATATCTGATTTTTTGTTTTCGATAATTCAATTCCAGGAATCCGCGTTTTCGTTTCATTTACGCGTTATACAACAACAACTTTTTATCTGGCTCGATCGTTCGATTACACGGTAATAAGCAACGATCATCTGTGATTTTTTGAACTTCGATCGTAATCGACCATGAATACTTTTGTCCAACAACGTGCAGTTGTTTACCTTCGCAGGAAGTGCTCAAATGGCCACCTTCGGGCCAAATACAAGCCTGCAAATGTTACGTCACAGAGTTTCTCAATCTTTCAAATATTCCAGGTATTTTGTCGAATTCGTTAGCAGTCTTCTCATACACATTGCGGAATTACTCCAACGAGGTGTTGAATGAACAAATGATTTTAATGGGGCATTTGCCCCTCCCAAATAAATAGATTTTTCTAAAGTGGTCGAATTAGTTGAGACAACCTGTACAAATATAAAATATTCGTCTGAAATGCAAACTACAAAGTGTACGATAATAAAAATATTAATAAAGTAGTTCCTCGTTTTTAGTTTACCTATAACAGTTGATCCAATTTGTAAAATGAAATTGAAAGGATACCAAAAATCATTGAAGTTAAATTAACGAAATCGATCATAATTTGTTCGAAAATATTTACGGGTTACATGGATCGAGATTGTAAGAGTCACGTGATTAATTATTATCGCGCAGACTGCAAGGTACCAGTAAGAAATACCGATCAATTACGTATGCATAAATTTGTTGGCAATTTGTTACGTATTCTTCGTATCTTAAAGATCTATTTTTTTATTCACTGGAGTTTGAAATATTTCAATAATTCAATCTTCCAATGTTTCACTATTAAGAACAATACAACTCTAAAACTAGCCGTTTTCAAACATGGTTTTCAAACTTGCTCCGTTTTCGAAATCACCGTTTCAATTACGTTCAGTGAATATTTAAGTCATTATACGAATATTCGAACACGGAAAAACTCGAGAAATGGTCCCAACCCTACTCGTCAGCACGCTGTATTTTTAGCTTTATAAATATTGACAAGGAAAATGTTCAGAAAAAGAGAAACGAACGGAGCGAAACTATCGAAAGAAGAATACATTTATTGTACTTTAACGATTTAACGATTTTGGCGAATTTGGAGTATCTGCGATTTATTGAGGTAAGTCAACGGTTATGTTATATGTACAGACTGTATCTTAAAACACGTATATTTTGAAATGTCAGATAACTTGGTTGAGATAACGCAAGAGGTAAAAGTGTAATCGATGAAACTGGAACGAGTAATACGTGCTTTTAAAGTAATTACGAAACGAGATAAATGAGTCAATTTTTTTTTTAAATGTCGTGAATTTCAGTTTCAAAAACAATTAAGCTAACAGCTAATTTCAATCGCAGACCGATATCGCTTATTTATTTTTAACCAACTTACGATCAAGACAAGACTTGCATATATCTTTAATTGGATTTCGAGTCTTGAAAATATAATCGCGTAATATATTCGCCCGTATCTACGATCACGGAAACGTAAAACAATATTTTTAAATCGACTGAAACTTTAGACACCGTTTTAAAAAAGAACGTCTCCAATAATTATGCATAGAATGGAATACCGATAATACGTAATTTTCCTATAAATAATTTAGGTAGGCGTTACTAAGAATAGGTACTCCGTAGTTGACAATATACTGTATACTTTTCAGATATTATATGCTACGAACGAATTTCCAAAATTTGAGTACTCCATTATTAAATAAGGATAAAGTTTAAAAACCGCGTAGCGTTGCAGTATTTATTTTAATGTTTTTGATCGCTATAAACGCCTTCTTCAGAAACAATGTTTTCGATTCCTAGAACTTCAAATATCTTTTCTGCAGAAAGCACTCACTGTGATCGTAAACGTTATAATAATAAATACTCTCAGCATACACAATTTGAGCTATTTCTTCTTTAAAGAACGTGATTTACAGTTCATGTTTATAGTCGAAGAACTTGATTTATAGTTACACAGAGTCAGTGAACAAAATATTTATAACTTACAATTCGCTAAATTTTCATTTTATAAATGGTCTTCAAATTGTCTACGTTTTGCAAACGAAGCAAGATTCTCGCGAGAAGCAATTATGGATCTTTTCAATGCTGATCGACGAATAGATAAAAATTTATACATAATCTCTCGGTTCTATCATTAAGCGATAACAGCTTCCGCGAAACATCTGCATTTAAAATCAGGAAGCATCGTTCGCTTGGACCGTACAGTTTTACTGCGTGCAGAAGAAACTGTTTTTATTAACAATTTAAAAAAACAACGTTAAAACGCGATGCACTGTTAGAAAATAATTTACACCAAGTATAATCGATAAACAATAATCGATATGTTTCTAGCATGAGCTCGTTGGTTTTATTTTGTAAACCTGAAGAGTACCGTAGAGGAATGTCGAAACGTTTAAGTTTCTAGAAGAAGCCTCTAATATAGAAACGAATAACTTTCGACGTTCTTTTTAAACAACGTGCATTAGGGAAACGAGAACATACTCGGAATACTATGATAATAGATACTCGGTATATAGTGACGAAGAGTGCAAATAAAATAAACTCCAGGTTCCAAGAGATAGCGCTGCTCTCCGCGCGATGCAACTTCGAACCACGTGTAGTTCCACAAAAGTGCAAAGCGAATCGAAGTTCCCCGAGTTACGTTTAAAAAAAAAAACACATATACACAGACATCGTGCACACGTATATTTGCAACCAGCACGTCTCACGGCCATCGTCGTATCGGAATCGTACGCAATTGAGAATTATCACGTTCGTTTCAGTCGATTAATCGCCGATGAAAAATAGTACAAACCGATTGAAACACATAAGTGTCAACTGTATAAATTCAAATAGAAGCAACGGGACACAATTCGTAAACGATATATTTTTCCAGCGTCCAGCTATACATTTCTCGTATTTTTCAGTGTCAAATGACGAACTAAAGCGAACCTGAACATTTCTAAAAATACATACTCGAATAAGGAATTAATTTCGAAACATCATTATTCGACTATCCGTGTACTCCAATTTTACATACGTATAAAAAGGTTGCAAAAATTTGCCAATGATTAATAGCGATTACTTAGTCACAACCACGTACACAAAATTACAATTACTAATTTAATCGTGATCAGGTGCAACGCACAACAAATAGAAAATCGCGTATGATCGAGACCGATCGTAGACGAAGAATATAACGTTAATAAATACAGTAATTGACTTATACTTCACGGTTTTATTATTCGATCAGTTCGAGTATTCGAACGATAATCGCCGAATATTAGAATCGCGGAAATGATCGAGTGCTGAAAAATTTGATAAGAAACACCAGCCTCAACTGAAAGCCGCGAGAGAGCACGAGGAAGTGCGTTGCACCTCGAACACAAAGTAAACAAAGGAACCGAGAGAACGCAATAAGGATGTGTTGCTTGAAATCGACATACCTTTCGAAGAAACGAAATCGAGGAAAGTTACGGTGTAGAAGCTGCTCCTCGCCGATAGGATTCTGCGTCAGGAAGACCGGATCGACTTTCACGATCAACGCGAAATTCCTTCTTCCTCGGTTTCTCGGTGTTTTCTCCCGCGTCGGTGGTGCCCGGTCGACCATACACTGCGCGTACAGGTTCGTCCTCGCGGTAGTTCGAATTTCGAAATTCGAGACGCGCCGATTCTCGCGGCACGAAGGCGAGAATGAGAACGAAAAAATTGAATGAGAACGCATCGACGCCAATCGTGGCGCGACGAAACGCTTCCACAGCGGGCTGCCGGATGACTGACGAGCGGTATCGCGCCTATTGGCCAGCACTGAAACCGCGACACCTGGCGCCCCGAACTTCGAAACACTTCTAATTCCAAAGACATGCCATCCGAGAACACCTGTCACTAAAATGCCCGAAACTTCGTAATTTTGGAATAATTCATTAACTTACACGACACAGACCGTTTGAGGAATATTGCTGCAACATTGATAACATATTAGCAACTTTATTAATATTATATGTATTTGCCCCCCATTGAACCCCATTACATTTGTGTAAATATATTTCAATTTTGCGCTATTTTATCGTAAGAAACAATACGTCCTACAAACTCCATTTTATATAATAATGTATTATGTTTAATAATTTGTATTCGCTGCAAATGTTCTATGCGTCAAGGAGTTAAAACTTAATGTAAATATACAAATGACGTAGTAAGTTAGGTTAAATGGATGAACGCGAATAACGCAATGAAATTTTCTGACTATGTAGTTAAAATTCTCGTACTACATTTTACAGTACGAGACACGTAGGTATACTGTAGAACGATGACATAAGTTTGTACTTTGCTTCGCGACGAAATACGTTACAAGCTCTTATGTAACTAGTAACGTAGGCATTAGATTCTAGCGTGAGAATTAAATTGCTTGAACAGCTTTGGAAGTATTTTACCCGGATCATTTAAAGTTTTATATGGAATGTAAAAATGAAACTAAAATGTTGCCAAACAGCTAACAAAATATGGAATGAATTCACGCGAAGTTGAATATGTTTTTTCTAATGACTTTCAACTATAATGACTCATCAATTCATCGACTAAATTTAATTTTTCAAACAAGTTCAAGTGTTCTTTAAAATTATTGAACTAGATATGTATGTCTGTATGTATGAATCGAACATAATCAATTACTTGTGAAACTCTTATTGCAACTCGTTCAACAATTTCTAAAAACTACACAGAATCGCTAGTTCTAAATTCTAGCGAGTACTTATTGGACTTAAGCACTAAACAATGCAATGATACGCCAAAAACAGATACTAAATTAATATTTAAAGGGACAGAATAACTCGTATGATATCCAGCAGGTGTCAGTAGCGACGTATGTAATGAAAGCAGCGAGAAAGAATAAATGACGTTCGGAAATCAAATAAGAAAGAAACATCGTATCGTGTAGTCTCTACCCACATTGGCAAAGTATTATCGTTGGTATTTATGTAGTCTACAGTGTTCGTTACAAAACTTGTGTTCCATTTTTTCGATTCAATATCAAACAACGCGTTTATCGTTGTGACACCGCAACGCATCCGACGGATAACGTGAAGTCGGTAGCGTCATTTTCGTTTCTTTCGCACAGCTGATATCTGTAGTGAAAGGATGTTTATACAAACAAATAAGTCAAACGACTTTCAGTATTATTAATTCAAATTGAATTAAAACATATTAACCGGCTTTTGTAAAGGCTTTGCCAATCAATCGAAATGGAGTCGGCGGGACAGGGTCAGGTACAAAATTCCTCCAATAATACCGATAACTCCGAAAACAAGGGAAGGTGAGGTTCTATATCATATAAAATTAATTTAGTTTACTTTACTTAATTTTTGTCGATTTTGCAGTATATTTGCAGGTTTTAATTGTACAATTTACATACAATATCGATAACTAATAGACACATACGCTTTATTTCCTTTCAGTTGCTTGCTACTTCGATATGCTAGTCAGAATTCTTTGGATGAGAGTTCGCAGAAACATGTACCCCGAGAAAGTGGAAGGGACAAACCACCTTATAGAAATCATCATCATACAAATCAGGCCTTTGATGTTATCAATGAAATGCGAAAGTATGAAATGAAAGATATAACTCTTTTGTTATCTTGTAAATATCTTATTTTATTTTTAAATGAAAAATTATTCGGTTACGACTATGTAACATGTACATGTCCAAAATAGAGAGAACTATGTTAAGAGTCTCTTTTTGGATCATCTAGATTAATAATGTAATGTTAGAAATGTGATATAAAGTAAAGTAATCGTTCAACAGGAAAAATTTGTTGTGCGACGTAATTTTGGTAGCAGATGGAGGTATGGAAGTACCTGCGCATAAAATGGTTCTTGCTGCCTGTAGTCCTTACTTTTATGCTATGTTTACAAGCTTTGAAGAACGAGATCAAGAAAGAATAACATTGCAAGGTGTAGATTACTCTGCGCTAGAGTTACTAGTAGATTATGTATATTCTGCAGAAGTACATGTGACCGAAGATAATGTACAAGTGTTACTACCTGCAGCAAATCTTTTGCAATTAACCGATGTACGTGATGCATGTTGTGACTTTTTGCAAGCTCAGTTACATCCATCGAATTGCCTAGGAATTCGTGCGTTTGCCGATCTCCATGGTTGTCTAGAATTGTTATCACACGCGGATAGTTACATAGAACAACATTTTTCGTAAGCCAAGATATTCTTATTTCTATTCGTCGATATATTCGTCTTGATAGTAAAAATTTTATCGTTAAATATAGGGAAGTGGTGGATGGTGATGAATTTTTAACATTAGCACCACAGCAAGTTGCTAAATTAATTTGCAGTGATCGTTTAATGGTACCCTCGGAAGAAAAAGTATTTGAATGTGTGATATCTTGGGTACATCATGATTTGGAGAAGAGACAAGCTCATTTAGCTCAATTAATGGAACATGTGCGTTTACCTTTGCTATCACAGGAATATTTAGTACAACGCGTGGAAGAAGAACCGCTTCTTAAAGCAAACTTACAATGTAAATGATCAAACATATGCCCTTATATGTCATATGTGTGCCATGATTTAATGTAAGAGAATTAAAAATGGTATTTCTGTTAATAATATATCCAGGTAAGGATTTCTTGATCGAAGCTCTGAAGTATCATTTACTTAAAGGAGAACAAAAGTCATTGTTTAAAACACCTCGTACAAAACCTAGACAACCAAGGGGATTACCTAAAGTGTTGTTAGTGGTTGGTGGACAAGCACCAAAAGCAATTAGAAGCGTCGAATGTTATGATTTTAAGGAAGAAAAATGGTACCAGGTATCGGAATTACCTACGCGTCGTTGTAGAGCTGGTGAGTAATACTCGCATTTTCAATTAAACTATTATAACACACAACTATGCATTACATAGTATTATGTTATATTGTAAAGGTTTATCCGTCCTTGCTGGACGAGTGTATGCTGTTGGTGGATTTAATGGATCTCTCAGAGTACGTACAGTCGACATATACGACGCAGCTACCGATCAGTGGTCACCTTGTCCAGAAATGGAAGCAAGAAGATCCACTCTTGGTGTGGCTGTTCTTGGAAATTGCATTTACGCGGTACGTTTGATATTACAAAACTTTATTTTCTTCTATAATTTTATCGTTAAATATTTACGTATAAAAAATAGGTCGGTGGATTCGACGGTTCAACTGGTCTAAATTCTGCCGAAGTGTACGATCCAAGGACTCACGAATGGAGAGTAATAGCTCCGATGTCGACGCGTAGAAGTAGTGTTGGTGTCGGTGTCGTTAAAGGATTACTGTACGCGGTAAGCTTGATAATAGAATTTCTAAAAATTTTGAGAATCTACAGACAATATTGTTCGAAGGTTCCGGGTGTGAACCGTAGTAGTACGTTATCAGATAAACTAATCTCTGATAAAGCTGGTCGTAGTATCGGTAAAATAAAAATTACACCCGGAAACTCGATATAATATTAATTTGAAAATTCCAGGCTGTAAAAGTCTGGAATACCTTGAAAAATTTATATTACGATGTTTAAAATATAAAACTGTGTCTCTGCAGGTTGGCGGTTACGATGGAGCATCGCGTCAATGTCTTTCCAGTGTCGAGTGTTACAATCCGGAGAAAGATCAATGGAAACCAGTACCTGATATGTCTGCACGTCGTAGCGGCGCCGGTGTTGGCGTTTTGGATGGGATTCTGTATGCTGTAGGAGGTCATGATGGTCCTTTGGTTAGAAAAAGTGTGGAAGCTTTCAATCCAGATAGCAATCAATGGAGTCCGGTCAACGACATGGCTCTTTGCCGCAGAAATGCAGGTAACTAATTGTTTTCATTTAAAATTCAACCGTTCCGTCTGAAAATGCAATTATTTTGTCTCATAGTCAATTATTACGATCTTATTTCCGTTCGAATACTACGACGATTAAACTTTTATTCGGATAGAAATTTGCATTGAACTCGCGGATAAGACTTTGTAAGTTACGTTATTCGAATAACGAAGACGAACAATTAAACAATTATTTTATTTATTTGTGATATAATGTGTGTAACCTACCGAAATATGCGAAATTGTCCAAAGGAATATGAACCGAAAAGTTCGTTACCATTTTACTATTCAGAATTTAGCGTTCGAGATATCGATAGTTGAAATTCATAGGTCCGACTTTCGAGCGCGCTATTTAAATCACAATTAAAGCACGCGTCCACATATCGCGACACGTAAATGCACATTCATACGCGTGGACCTTAAAATTTGAGCTTAAAGAGCTTCAGATATTTGCAACACTAATTGGAAGCATAGTTGCGTAGTGTATACATAACCTATTGTGCACTCTTTGGAGTATTAAAGTTTTACGTTCAGTTATACCTGCGCGTGGTACATTTCAGCAGGCTATAACTTCGTTAGTTTTCCGAATTTCAATTTAATATTTGGTAGATATATTTTCGAGACTACATACTAAAAGAAAATGCAAAGAAAATTCAATTTTTTTAATCCCACAAAGTAGAAAGGCAACGTAAGATCTCGCATATTAAAGAATGCAGTTATTGTAATTTTTAAATTGTAAAGGGGATAAATATTTTCTTGATAGGCGTTGTCGCGCTAAATGGACTTCTGTACGTGGTGGGTGGCGACGACGGTGTGTCGAGTCTAGCATCCGTCGAAGTGTATTCGCCGAGGACCGATACCTGGACAACGCTTCAAACTTGCATGGGAATTGGCCGTAGCTATGCAGGGGTAGCGATAATCGACAAGCCAATGCCGTCTACGACATCGATGTGAGGATTGCAATCCGCTGGGCATGTGACAGAGCAGAACACGGACCCGGGTGCCGAGACGTCGGATCAAACACGGGAAGCCGGGCCCAGCGGTGTGCAAGTCCAGAATCCAGATCAGAATGTACTTCAGCAATATCGCGGCGCTGGTCATAATTGTCAAGGGCCGCGTTGCGTGTGCCAAAGGTACGAGAACGGAGAACTGGCAGCTGTGGTCATGAATCAAAACAGAAGCAACCAAGAGAGGGACGACAGTTATCAGAACGTGAGCCGTGGTTCGCGGGCCTTTCAAAATCGACTCGGTGGTTCGGTACAGGTGTACCCTAATCTAAATCCAAATTATCAAAATCCGGTGGACATTGTTCATAATTATAATCGGAATCGACAACCGCAAGAGCCCGAGGAAAATATTTACGAGAGACTGGACAACGACGACGACGACGACGAGAACGCGGACAACCGGGAAGTTGGTCGCAACGAGCCCGTGGCACAGAATAATCAGAACAACCTAGGCGACCACACGTACGAGAGAATAGACGATCGATATTCTTGCGCCAACAGAATGTATTCTCGTTGCTACAAATATCATATTTTGAATCACATCGCCGTACCGAATTTCTTGAACGACGTGGAGCCCAGGAACTCGAACCAATACGATCAACCGAGGCAAATATATCTGGATTCGTCCCGATTGTCCAGTCAATTCTGTCAGAATCGGTTGGGCAGACTGGGCCGTAACTGTTTCTCCACCGAAAACATTGCTTACGCGTCGGCCGGACGCACCGTTTACCCGCTTGGTTACAATTGCATGTGTTCGTTCTGCAGACACATGGACAGTAGGTATTTGTGCCAACATTGCCATAATCTACACAACAGACTACGCTATCAGGATGGACTTGCTGGCAATTCTAGACATTATATATATCAGTTGCCGAGGAACTGCAGGTGCCCCTTTTGCCGCGGTGAATATTCCTACGTGAAACTGCCCGTTACGTCCTGTCGATCTGCCGAGTCGTGGAA
The DNA here is from genome assembly GCF_051014445.1 of Colletes latitarsis. Taxonomy (NCBI): domain Eukaryota; kingdom Metazoa; phylum Arthropoda; class Insecta; order Hymenoptera; family Colletidae; genus Colletes; species Colletes latitarsis. The sequence continues at coordinate 17,213,418 of NC_135135.1, read as the reverse complement.
GATGGAATGCCACTGTAGAAATCCTAGCAATTGTACTTGTAGATGCAAAGTTCTGTCTAACTGTAATTCTACCACCCAAGTCGGTAGATATCTCGATTGGATCAACAGGTCTGGACCGTCGGTTAACAATCCGCTTTACGCTACGATCCATATTGGCAGACCTTGTGTCTCGGCTCTTGGAAACGCAGCCAACGGAGGAAACAGCGTGGAACCTGGTGCTGCTTCTACGTCGAACGCGTCAGCGTCTGCGTCCGTAGCCAACGAGCCTGGTACGTCCTCGAACGTCAGACCGATGTTCTCCTCGAACAATCCTTCCACTTCGCGCGCTTCCGTTTGCTCTGCTAATCGCACCACCGAGCGACAACACACGTGCGACGATTCGTGCATCAGAAACCAGAGCGGAAGCGTGGCTGGCATTTGTCAGTTTTTCGGCAGGTGCGAGAGAGCGGAATGCAACCACAGCAGACTATCCGTGCATTGGTGGGTCGTCAACAAATGGTTGCCATCTTGGAATCCTAATAATTTCGATAGGAATATGGACGCCGTTCCCGCGAAGGAAGAAGAATCCCGTAATCAGCACGATAGTGATAGCGACGAAGCTTAAACTCGAGGGTTTAACCTAACCAAACCGCAGTCATCAGATATCGATGTTTTATTATTCGAACGTCAATGATATTTCTGTATCGAGACTCTTTCAACAATACTGGACTCAATATCCGTGTCCCTTTATTTTTAACGAAAATACGATAATAAAATTGTTGCAATTTGTGATATTTGATAAAATAATATATACTTCTTACGCGATAGACAAGTTGTATCGACGATACTATGTTGAATTGTTTTTTTTTTTTTTTTTTTTTTTTTATATGACGACGAATATATATAGTTTCTTACGGAATGAATTGAAAATCGCCAGACAAATAATTTCTGAGTCCCAATGAGATTGAAACGATTTTTTGAGAGATATCGTAAATATTTAAGAAGAGTTCGTGCATGTATTGACAATAAGATCGCTTTATATGTGCTCTGATATTCACAGATATAATATACTTGAAGATGAAATAAACACGAATTACGGTCATACGTTTGTAAGTATGGTTTCGATTAAGCGTACGAATAATTTAATACTTTGAAGAAACTTAGAAACTATTTGAACTAATGATTTTTTATTCTTTTACAATAATTATCAATTGTTTTAATATACGGTACGAAAAGTCGCCAATTTATCCTGTTAATTATCGTTATAAGAGACTACGTGTATCATAGACTAACTTTAGGAGATGTGTGTTCTATCGAATAACAATATAAGATGTATAGAAATTGTAATTTTTATAATTCATCATTGATTCATCATTGTTTCTAGCATATTTTTGCAATTTTAGTAATAAAGATCTCTAAACAAGATAAAACATAAATATGTTTTTTTACAAAATAGTTGCATGACAAATATCAAAAACAGTATTCGTCGGTTTTACGAAGCGTCTGAAATTTATCATTTTTTTAACAGCGATTGTATATATCGAATTACGACAAGTTTTCGTTTAAACATGCTAATTATTGTAAATACAAGTTTTTAGCAATTATCCTTTATGAACGATATTAAATACTACTACCGGTTCAAAATGAACTGACCGCTTAAGGTCACTAAGGACTTGAACCCCACCTTTTCAAATTGAGAGTCAAAATAACGTTCTTGAGTGGTCGATTGATTTTGACACGAGCATAGTAACCACGCTCCTTTCATGCACGCGATTCACGTCGCGGAGAACGAAATATAATGTTAACTTGTAATATTTAAACACTGTGCGTGTATACTATTAGTCAGTATTAAATTGTCCTTATAATGTTTCGGCTCGTAGATGGAATATTTCATTTTTATACAGTTCTCGAATTTATGAATTGTACAAATATATAATGATCTTTATTCCGATCGATAATTTAAATAGACTTAGTTGATTGAAGCGAAGCATAGTGCTCGAACTTATAAGGACAGATACGAACATATCCTTACACACGTTATGACTTAGGAATTAATCCGTACGTAAGATTTACAACAGAACAGAATGTTTAGAGCCACCTGTCTAAATTCTAAGAAGGCATGCGTTAGGCTAGTTTGATGGAACTCGATGGATTTGCGAAATGTATATTTATTTTTTGTATTTACTAGTTCGTACTATATACACTCTGAAAAATGTTCAACCGAATAAAAAAATGTTACCGTAGAGAATCTTATGCAAAGATTGTCCTTTTTTCCAGACGACTCGAGTGTCGAGATTTTAATTAGAGGTACCGTTATCTTCGTGTTTTATTTAGGCTGTGTAGCTATTTAATGCGTCGTGGTAGCGAAGAAAATTTGTATTTTCTTCCGGGTATTTCCGGGCGGTCTTCGTTGTAAGAATTTCTATAAATACAAAAATTCCTAAGTGTTACTTATTTACAAGTTTTATTTCGCACGGGTTTACGAGTTGTGATTATTTTCATTACTCGAAACGTTGAATAAAAATGCCCGTTAATCCGTCGGTATTAGCTGATAATAATTTATTAGCACGTCAATGGCGGGCTTTGTGTCGGTTTCGAGCCGCAATACAATTATGTACCTCGTAACGCTTTTGCAAGAGCAAATGCCTCTACTATCGATACACTTATGCCCACTTTGAGAAAAGTTGATCACTCCCCCATGAGCGAAGGCCAACAGCTATCACTTTGGTGGTATAATGGCCCTAATATCAGCATGTTGTTGCGGTGCACACATTCGTGTCGCTAAATCTCTGTACTATCTTTCTATCGAGTCTATTAATAATTCTTTGTCTTTAATCTTTCTACTATACGCGTTGTTTTTGAACGTGGCATTTTCCGATTGTTGAATTTTCCAAATATATTATTTCAAAACAGAGTATCACGATCGTTAAGGTGCAATGAAATAATTCCGAATGGGAAAAGTGTATCATCGATCGGAAGTGAAAGTAACGTTATTGCTCAGTGATGCAAAAGATGAGACTAAATAACTGAAACGCGTGAGGAAAGAAAACGTTTATGCCACTGAATATTAAAAGCACAAACATATACGATGCGCAAATTTTAATTTCTGTGTTACGTTCAAATATTTTTGTAACAATTGGGTAGGATCTTTAATCGTTGATAGAGTATTATTATGTTAAATTAGCTGATCAAGTTTTGCACGTATTATATAATAAAAATAAATAAACGGTCAGTATTATGACAAACAATTGAATCTAGTAATAGTTTGATTTTGTAAAATTATATTTAAGAAAAATTTATATAAATTCTATTAAGTTTCAGTAAATGAAATGACAAAATATTAATTATTAATTGATGTTTTTAGTGCAGGGGTGGTGAACTGGTGACTTGCGAGCTAGTTGCGACTCCTTCCCCTACTTTCCTGTTCCGTTCAAGCGGTAATACTAACTAACATCGAACCTGTTCGTTTGGGTGGTAATGGGGGACTCTTGTGACTTCCGGCGGAGAAGTTACTCACCCCTGTGTTAAGGGGAAAAACCATTGTGACGGATTGAAAAAATTGAAATTCTTTTTTTATCTCATTTCAATGCTTGAGGGGTTTAAGAACGAGCCCCTAAAATATTAAAGTAAAATTCGTAAAAATGACAAAGTTTCTCCCAAGAGGTCGATGAGGTTTACAAAGTTTAGAGTTAGAAAAATAGTTTATATATAGGCCAATGCTCGAATACACGTTGAGAAAGAAACGGTGAAAAAATGAACCCTTATCTCTTTCTTGGTTACGTGTCCCCCATAATGCTGTATATTTATGAACAGAACGACTAGATCCACAAACGTGCAGAGCTTCAATAAAATCGGTGACCCAAAGGCCTTGCTCTCTCCTTGTTAGCACGGGTTGGCGTTAGAAATACTTTGGGAACGCGCATATTTGCTCGAAAGCGAGTTCCTCGAACGAGTTTGCCATGGCCATCCTCGGGACGATTGTCTTTTCGCGCGCCGACAACGAACACGACCCGCAGGAACGACAAATATTTCACGTTGTTGCGCGAGCAATGTAAATGCTGGAGCGACGATAAACGCCATTGTGTTCCCGCCGCCGCAAAGTACCAGCACACGTTTATAGGAACTTATCTTGACACCGCGGGTATTCAAGTATCACGGGCGTGGTCCTCATGGCTAGATACACTCGCGAGAATTACGGACCTTACACGCTGGTAAATTTGTCGAATTTATTCCGCGTGTATTCTTTTTTCAGCGACAAGAGTTCAACGTGTAAATGTGCCTTTTACATTTATAAAAAGCAACAAGAAATGTAGTTCTACCTTTGCTACGTGTGCACACCTTTTAAACCCAAAGACTTAATTTTGTATTTAGTTGTGCCATCGTTCAGTATGGTTGATATTTATAATGCTATTAGGAATTCGAAGATGTCGAAGTTGACTAGATGTCCTCGTACGTGCACGGAAAAAACAGACGATGGAGGAATGAACATTTAATGCACGAGACGTACACGCAGGCTCTTCGAAGAGCAAATTTACCGAATCAAATATTTATCGATCGTCTTGTTTGGAAAAGGAAGAAAGTGAATAAAGTTCATCGAGCGCGTCGGCGATCGAACGCTGTACTTCCTGTACGCGGACGTTTGATATTTGCAGTAAAAATGACGCAGAACATTGTTGCGTCAGAATCGCTAATTTATTATGATCGATGGCCGGAACGATACTTGAAGTATGTGGGCGTTGGTCCTGTGCTTGTCACCTTCGAATTCCGATCGGTTTGAAATAGACGAAAAAAAAAAAATACTTGAACGATTTACTATGAATAGATGCAAACAAAGGAGAAAATAACAGAATGGTAGCCGGAGGATCGATCGTGGCTGTCCGTGTACGGTTCAACAGAAGTTGATGGCCGTTGACGCGTTGACCGCCACAACGTTTTTTTTGTACGAAGTCCCTACGGCACCACACTATTATTTTCTGCTCAACTTTCACAGAACGCTATCGAACTTAGTTTGCTTGCTCGATAAACTTGGGCTCCCTTCGGTACAAAAACGTCAATTTTCAACGTTACCTTTCGCAGAACAACTATCTAACAATCGTCTATATATCAACATGGCAGCATTTTGGTTAATTACTTCAATAAAATTAACATTACATATCTTTTTTAATTGATTGTCTGACGAGGATCGAATAATAAAGTGTCCCCGCGGTTGTTTTGAAAACAACGTTAATAAAACTCGGCGAAACAGTCAAATTAAGTACAAAATGACGAGCGTTATGACTATATCTTTACTCTTTAATTTTTTTTATTCCGAATCGCGCGTTTAATAAAGTCGATGTATTATTTTTGTGAAATGCAATTCCTTCTTGAAAAATCATAGAATTGTTCGTTAACGTTCGATTTTCGAGCTTTCTTTTGGCCAGTACTGTATATCGTACGGCAGTATTCCTTTCATCCGCGAATCGACGATCACGGGATGGAAGAGTTATAAGGATCCTTATGCATTCATTAAAATCACCCAGCGAAGGATAATAAAAGATCGTATAGGTGTAGGATAATAATTTATCGCTACCGTTACGCGTGCATAACCATGCGTGAATCACGGAATTGTCGTGCAAGTGTAACGTGTTACGAAGGAATTACGAAATCTTCAGCCGTTGTGCCACGTGCGCGCCTTTTTTCTTTTTTATTCGCTTTTAATGAGGCTCTGGTTCCGGCTGCGTTTACTATGCACCGGTGACCGGTTAATTGTACTGGGATAGGGCAGCTAAACCGGGAAACTCCAGGATCCGTGATACAGACGAGAATTGATGATTCATTTCTCTCGAAATTTGCATTTCAGATTCAGTTTTATCGATTCGAACGGAAAATTTCTGCACTTTCTATAAAACGTTGGTGGATTTTAACGTAAAAATAAAAATGCAAACTGTACTGACGTACTTTCGTAGATTGAAAGGGATTCAATAATAAATATTGGTGACTTTGGCAAAAATTGGTATTTTGTTAATTTTTTTGTACTGACGTGTGATCTTGTATGATCTTGCGAAAAGTGTGGGAAACCCATTGCTGCATTTGCGTTTTGCTTACTTGGAAAGTGCTCGCAATAATTCTCAATCTCGTTCTGAGGCTTCCTTTTTCCAAGGGTAGAGAAAGGTGCATGCACGTGTTCCTTTCGTACTATATTGCAACAATTGCAACCGTTCGCTTATTGTTGATTGCAGAAGAAACCGCGAGACGTACACTACCGTCCATAAGTATCTAAACTCTATCGAGTTTAATCAAATAACAATTAACATTGCTATAATGCAAATATCTTCCAACGAAAATAATATAATAATAATACGATTTTATTGCGTAGAGGTGCACGTTAAAGCACGAAAGAAAAGTAAAGTTCTCCTTAGAATAGCTATTTGTCGATATTAACCTGCATGGAATGGATTAAATTCAACGCTTCGTAATGATACGTTACTCCTAATTGAAGGATATATCGTTTATAACTCTGACGCTCGAACGTGGTTAGATATCCTTTCGACAAGTCGTTTATGTATCAATGCAAACTTGTGGTCCACTCACGCGACTCTTGGCTGCAGAGTTCACGGCACGGCAACGTAAAAATAACGAAACCTTGGCCACAATATAGAATACGTTGCGCAAGAAACGTATTGATCGATATTGTTGACACTTTTCATAATACCGGTTTATATCGTACGATTTTATCGCGTTAAATAGCGGAAGAAACGACTGTATCGGTTGCGTAATTTTCGATCAATTTTACTGTCACCATACTTTGGTTGCCATATAGTTGGAACTACTCGAACATTTAATATTCTAGTCGTTCGAATATTGTAATTCGAAACTATATATTAAAGATAGAAGTCTATTTTTTCCTTGCTATTAAAAGCTTAAAATACAAAAGTTTATTAGCTTCCCTGTGATATGTAATTTTATTTCTTTCCATCTTGTCGGTTAATTCACGGCAAATATTAAATATTTATGAAATTAATTACCGGTGTCTCAGAAGTCATCGAGCAAAACACGGTCTTTCGTCGAGTTTTCTCGTTTCTCCGCGACGCAACGCCGGATCGTTCGATTTTATCCCGCTTTATCGCGGATTTAATTGTTCTTCGAATCGACAATAGGAAGTTCAGAAGTAAACAGGGAAAAATTATTCCGTATTGCGCGTGTGGCATAGATCTGACCCCCTTTCATTGTCAGCCTTTTCTTTGGGTTCACTGGCGTGTGTCCATTCACGCGGCGTGCACGTTCCTGGTTCGAGCGTTTTCGATGCACTTGACGCATACTGCATTCACGACCGTGTTTTATTGCCGCATTGTTGCTACCTTAACATCTACAAAGCCGACACTCCACACTCTACGGCAGTGTTCCCCAACCTGTTCCAGATTCTGTTCCACTTCAACGCATCGGAGGTTTCTGATGCCCCCTGGCATAATTGTCAATCAAGTTCTGACACAAAGAGATACGTCGAATAAACAAACATGAATGCAATATAATTCTCTATCCTAAAATATTCAAAGTTACCCCCTATGGCGCCACTGGCTCTATAGGGTTGTCTCAGAAATACATAGATTTCAGGGGGTGAATACACTAAAATAAGTAAAAAGTTCTCCAATGAGAATATAAAATAAAGAATATTTCTACAGTGATTAACTGTAATTAAAATATCTAATAATGTCTATCAAACAATAGTTTTTTAGAATATAGGATTGTAGAATAAGAATATGGAATAAAGAAGAAAAGAATACTGAGCTTACGAAGGGGGTAGGGGGAGGTTATAGTATCCATTAAGAAGCTCTGTTCTGGATTATCAACTTAACAAGTTTAATAAATTGAATAAATTCGAAATCCTCGATCCTCGCTATTCCGAGATCGTCGATCGGTCGAACCTTTGAAATTGAATTCCTCAAAGACAAATTACCATCGCGTGTAATTACTCGAGAGACCGATTTATCTGTTGCTTCGTATCTAACAGCGGACTTAACGGTATACATTCGCGATCAGGGTGGTCTGCAGCTGTGGTTCAGTTGCTAATTCAACTTTCAATTGTTAAGAAGCAATGTCGCAACTACGTCACACATTTGCGTTGCATAGAACGGTTCGAGTGTTTCTTCCCCACGATTTTTATACACTACGAGCCTTTGTATATTATTCCACTTTGGCTCGAATTAAACAGTCTCTGTTACCTTCGTTTTGGGGTATTCGATCTTGCACAATTTATCGAGCAGAAAAAGACTGTTCGTTGGATTCGTGTAACGATCGAGTTATTAAATGGCTATCAGATCGACGCGATAACGCGCGATCGAATAACGATCGTTTTTTTCCGTTTGCACGCTCGTAGTTTCCTGCAATAGACACGCCTTAGGCGGGCAAAGTCCTTGTCGAGTGGGTGGAGCAAGAATGGACAGGAAGTTCTTTGGTCATCGACAGCAGTCGATCCTTATCGAAGTGCCTTTCGTGCTCCGAAATCGACTGCGCGATAGAAGGGATCTCGAAACTTTCTCGAAAATCATCAACGATTATGAAAATTGATCGATTCGCTGACGCGCGTCCTCGACAATTTGTCTCGCGACGTCGTTAATCTGTCGATTTATTTTTCTACGTTTCACGGTTCACGAAGGTTTATGCAAACGAGTATTCAAAATTGCCAATATTCCATATATCCGTCTTGAAATTTTTCATTTACACGTAAAGTTCAATATTGCGAAAGGGTGATTCACATTCGAATATCGGTCCGTATACAGGATCGCAGCCTTTCGAGCACTTCCACTGCACTCATGAAATATGTGCAACGCGTTAACTTTCTCACTGCCAGACAGTTTCACACATTATATTAGGTTTTGTAATAATAACGGGCAACTGTTAAATAGATTTCAATTTGTAGCATTTACTGTAATCAACGACCAGGAACACGCGAGTTCTGTCCAATAATTCACTCATTTTTGTCTGAATATTGTACATCCTCGAATTAGTTTAAGTATCTTTAATAATCCGAGAAATAATTGCATACGCGTAAGAAGATCGCGGATGAGAAGTTATGCATGGAATGTCGCGTTCGATTTCACGTACAAGGTGTCCCATAGGTTTCAATTTTCAATTAAATCTACATCCACGTTTAAAAATTTTTTACAGGATCCAGTGGGACACTCTGCACGTAGCAGAACCGGATATCGCGCGCATAACTTTAAATCTGTAAACACTCTTCTCGGAACGTGCGAGGCTGAAAAGATCGCGAAGCCAACAAAGACCATTGGGGATCCATGGATCAAGGTACATACCTTCCGACGAAGAAGGTGAACGTAGGTGGACCTCCAGGAGATCTCGATACAGTTATACACGTTCCACGGTGCAGCGAAATGAAAGGTTCCGGAGCGCGGTGCACATAGGGATTCGAGCGGAGAAGGCACCTCGAAGACGATAAAAATGTCGCTCGAAGAGTATCAGGAGAATGAAAAAAGACGGATAGAACGATCGTGGCCACGTGATGGAAGCGCAATAATCGCTCGTTGCGATACGGTTCGACGTCGTGATTTCTTCCCTGGATCTTCGCCTTTTTCATTTTAAAAGAGTGGTCCATGACTAGCCATGGCTAAAATTTTATTCGAATAATACGTAATATAAAAATTAATAGATCGTCTGGATTGATACCTAGATAATATTGGTGTTAGAGTAACTTTGTTGTAGTTAATTTCAGTTAGTTTAGAAGCTTCCTCGAAACACTGCATATAATAGACTGTGGATCTTTATGCAAATTAATATATTTATTAATAGAATTAACGAAATGGGAGCTCTGTATCTTACGTATTTCTTATATTTTTGTATGTTAAGTGCATTCTGTAGTTTTCTGAGAATTAAAATTCCCCATAAATGCATAAACATTCGCAGTCTACATATTAACAACGACAACACAACGTAAACGTGCTCGTTTTCATTTTAATAAATATTTGTACCTGGAGTGACGGTTCGGATAACTGAAATCCAGCAGTTCAGAAAACCGGGTAGCGACGAAAATTTCGTTCGGCGAATTTTGAGAGAACTTCAAACTTGATGGACTCCAATCTGAAAAAACAATGTGCCATGTTAGGGTTAGAAAGTATAGCTTAAGAGTTTGGTCCTCAATGAAAATTCGTAGGAAAAACTGGCGACGAAGTAGGCAGTCTCGATCGAATTTGCGTCGATCCGTGAAGCGTTGAACGATCCTTCGAGAGAAAAAGGGTACAGCGACGATCGGGATCGATGGTAGGGGGCAACGTGTGAGAGGAGTAGAACACAGAAGGAGCGGAAAGTGAGAGAGAAACCCGCGGGTCACGCTACTCTTCACGATCGAGGGACACCTCTCTTTATCCCCATTCTGTACAGTCGGTTAAAACGCGTCTCTTTCAGTTGTCGCTCGCCAACGTAGCGTTCCGCGCGTCGTGACGCACGCGTCCCGGTGATTTCAACGAGCTGCTCGCGTTTCGCGCAACGGACGAGCACGTGTTCCGTCCCCGGCGACCGGGTTTGCCCCGCGAATTCGATTTATCGCCCACCCTTATCTCGCGAATCACGAATTACGTATAATTTTTTCTGTTTCTTTTTCACTCGTGCTCGTGTTTTTTCTTGTAAATTTCGTCTTCGACACCGGAGGATCACTTGGACCGAAAGTGAAAGCGAGAGAAGAGATTTTTGGTTCGGTGCATGTGACCGTGACTTCCGCCGAATCTGTCCAGGCCACGCGCAAACCATAACGCGAAGAATGGATCGTTGAATCAGGTAAGTCCACCCTCTGGTGAAACAAGGGTCGATGAAATTCTTCTAACGAGCGATCGAGTGATTGATAAATCGAGGATATCGCTAGTTATATACGTTTGCAATCCTTAATGACAGTTTGAGGTAGGAGTTAACAGTGTGCCCCATACAAAAACAATTATGGTAGTCGTTTAGAGTGGAATCAATGACGCCAGTTATCTACTAAACTGATCATCGAAAGCATTTTTCCCCAAAACGAGGCTTTTGAACGCAACTTCTGAAAATAACTTCTAAACTAATCAATTTTCGACCCAAGACTCTTAATAATATTTTAAAGAGGTTAATGCATACAAAAATATACAGCTTCGTTTAATGAATTGAGATGGATCTTGATCTTTTATTAAATAATATATTTTTGGCCAATTCTCACTATTAAAATTTCTAATATACAGCAATACTATAAAATTTATTTAAACGACATTATATAACGATATATTGACTCAGAGAATTGGTGATATTATTACAATAAACAAATGCTGATGTTTCTATGAAATCTGTACAATGTAACGGAGAAGCGTTTTAGCATCTTCTTTGACGGATACAATGATTTCAAATATCTCGTAAACCGACCTTTTTTCGCCATTTCTTACGACGTCGCTCCTCGACGACTCCATTATTGATAATTAGAAGGAATTGTTTTTAGAGAGTATCTTTTTACTGCGGTGATTTGACTATACCTCCAGAATTTTAATTTTGGTAGCACAATCGCGTCCTCGATCAATTACATCATACGTTCCGGATGTAGAACTCTAAAATAAAGGAGTTACAGAAATTAATTGGTATTTCGCCCAAGTTTTAACAAAAGATTTGATGTACCATCGTACCGGTATCTCGATATTTCGGTTTTTATATGGCTGCAGACAGTCATTTTAGCAGAGAGGACCGAGGGTACTCGAGTTCGTTTTCGGTGAAAGCACATTTTACATACCACGTCTTCGAAGAAAGTAATTTGGTGGGCGAAAGTGACGAGCGACCAAACTCGTTCGTCCATGGGCGGATTTTATCGACACGCGGGTAGACAGACGCAATCGGCGTCGCTTCAGCATTCAATGAATATCTTCCGGTGGCACGTGGTGTACACACGCGCAAATCTCTGACGCGTTCACGTACGATGATTTCTTTTACAAAGCCGTTAATCGTCATTTCCTCATTTTTAAATTGTACTTATTTTCTTTTGGGTCAAAATAGATATTTACGATTTTTCCCCCCGAGGAACTGTATTTGAATAGCTATATTTAAAGAATTTCAATTATAAGTTACACATATGAAAATCAAAGAAATGTATGCTAATAAGAATTACAGATATTTAAATTTAATATTGTAAAGGTATCGATGTACCTCGATAATAAATAATCATTAAGATCAATGTATAAAAATCTCTTTAATTGGGACCGCCATCTTAATTTACTCGCCGTTTCTCAAGCGATTATCCCTTCTTTCTCTTGATGGATCTTTTTTCATAAAAAATATATTTCTCTCGAGCAGTCGTATTTGCTTTAACGTCATTAGTCACTGTCGCCTTTGTCTTTCGGAACTTTTTCGTCGGATACGAAAACGTAACAGTTGCGCAAGCAGCATTATTAAAGCAATTATCCGAACGCAACGCATACGTCAATAGTAGCGAACGCGTTAAAGGGACTTTCACCTTTGCATCTCGTGCAAACAGGATACTTTAACGATTTAATTTTTTTTTTTTTACTGTAAATCCGATCGGTTTGAAACCGCGTGCGTGCAATCATACTTTTAACACGTTCCTCGCTACTCGTCACGTATCTGCAATTACGAGATCCTCGCGAGAGGCAAACAGCGTAAAAAGTATTCGTACGGTAATTTCCGAGAAAACTTTCTACAGCAACGTGTCCTTTTGCTAATTTTCGCAACGTGTCTTCGAGAACAATGCATATTTTTTTTTGCAGACGCAACGGTAGACATGTCGCTGGTCAATTTCACCTTGCCGTATCAGTCGGCGACGCCCACGCCGTTCTTCTACGGTCAGAACGGAGGACACTCGACGGCGAACAACCTTCGCCTGAACGCGGTACTTCCGCCTGCGCCCGCCCCAAATTTCAACGACCGAGAATCCTTCCAAAATGAGCCGTACATACCGCCAGCTGGCTACCAACAACAGAGACAACATCAACCAACGTTCAATCGACAGAGTTCGAACGCGTTCGTCGAGCAAACGTCCTTTTCCTCCACGCAGGACACCAGATACGCGAATTACAATCAAGATTTCAGGAGGACCCAGCCGAGACAACAACAGCAACTGAGACCGCCGCCCCAGCAATCGCAACAGTTGCAACAATCACAGCAGCAACGAGCCCAGGCGGAGAGGGATCAGGATAATCTCAGGAACTCCAGAGTCCCGGAACAGGAGAGTTATCCTGACAGACCGAATGGGTAAACGTTTCTACAGGGTTATCCAAATTGAACGTCACATCTTGCAACGATTGATACTGCTAAACGATTTGATTTTTCTTTGTTATGTTTCACTCACGTCATCACTGAATATAAACAAATCGTCATGGAATGCTACACTGTGCAACACCATGTACGAATTGTTGAAGATTACTATGAACGTTCAAGTTCTGTTCGAGCTTGTTTTCGACTAATTTCTTGAGGAGGAGACATCAACTGGCCCCCAATGGGGGTTTCTTAAAAAGTAAAGTTTATGTCAAAAAGCCACAAACGATAGCAGCCATTAATGAAATAGAACCCCAATTATGTAATAGTATAATAGAAAATTGGGTAAAACCAACCCCAAAACTAAACCCCATTGGGTGGACTTTATATTAAAATAGTGAAACCTGAAATATCTCAAATAGTTTGTGTTTCATTTCGATTTAAATATGTGACGCTCAATTTGGATAACTCTATATAAATAACAACAAATGAGAAAAGTAACGATAGATCTATCGGGAGTACGGAAGTCTGTGAAGTTTTTGGAGTCTTCGAGGTTCGAAAAGTTTGAGTATACTGGGTGTTAAAACGTTCGAAAGGTTTTGGAGAATGCTGTCAGGTGATTGTTAAGTATGGAATTCCTTCGTGTGGCTGTCTGCCCAAAACGACGACTGTCGCCCACCGTGTCGCGTGCGAACGGAAAGGACGCAGGAAGTTGGGCCCGTTGTCGTAGATTCTGCATGGTCGTTGCATTACACGAGTATCCCACCGTAGGTTTATGATACGTCAATCGTTATCGAGGACGCGGCAATAAGACGCTAGAAATGCACGCAGTCGTTGGAAGGCCAGAATTTCCTAGCAATAAAGGTGTCATTTCTAGGACACTATAGTACACGTTATTGTTAATAAGAATTGATTGCTCAAAATTAACTACTTCTTACCGATATACAACGATATCTTAGTGAAGTATATGTATACTTTCATTCTCATTAAAGTTTCTGTATAAATATTTGACCATTTATAGGAAAATTCTATTATAAATAACAGGTGTTGAAGCAATAATTGTGCTTTTATTATTACTATTTTCTGATAAAAGAAGATTCGTACGTGTTTCTTTGGCTACGATATAAAACATACAAAATGGCCAATTATTAATGTTTCATTTTCTGCGTCAGGCATTTCTTCAAAAAGGATAAGAACCACTGTATCAACGCATCCCAGGACATATTGCACACTTCAAGGCGTTAATTTATGATGTGATAACTACAACAAAACATAATTGTAAGCACGATGATCTATGATCTTTTGCCACCATTCTGAAAGCAATTGCATTCCTCTGCAATACCATGTTGGTTCTTTGGATGCAAAAGACTACGCGCATCTGCGTTTGATGTCGTCATCATTATTGAATTAGCTCCCGTTCAAAAAGTGTGCCATTGCTCGGATAAGGTGATTCAAAGATTGGACTACGCAACGGGTGAATTATAGTTTTGAAAGAAAATAACTATTATTCTAAAAACAAACAAAAAAAACACTAAAAATAAAATACCCTTCGTATTCGTCGAAGATTAAAAGAGCCTCGAACGTCAGCAACATCAATTTTTACTTTTGTGTTATTTTGACACGTTTAATTACCCGCTAAAAAATTGTTTTCCCGCGTGTAAACATTCTCTATATAGATGGGTTCGTGTTGATGATTCCATCGTCGAAGCAGCGAAAGTGGTTCGCACAGTAGCGTTAATCGAGCTCGCAATTATTTATGTAACGATCGGTTCAACGGTTTTTTTCTTACGCGTCATGCATTCCTAATGAATTTCTGACGAACGTCTGGATCATTCCTACGAGCTGGCAATTATATCATCGATCTCTACGATGCCGTTTCTTTCGTCACACGTCATTTCGTGCGAATGTATTTCGATCATCCATCGAGGCGTCGTTTTTGTCCAAATGACAGACAATTATCGTTAAAGACCTTCGCTTAATGTCTCGTTTTTCGTATTGGATAATTATACGTCACGTCGTATTTCATCGACTTCTGCGTCGATGTTAAATTCGAATTCCTCCGGAAATTCTTTACTCTTTAATACTTCGTTTTTGTGTGCGTTTTACGCCCTTAATCGTGGCCCATTATTACGTAACGGTTATTAATCGTGCGTATCGCTCACGATCGAGAAAAGAAGTAGTATTTTTACTTTTAATTATGGTACGTCTGTAAGAATAATCGTTATTATCTACTATTATTATCATCAACTCATCCTTATCTCGAAGAAAATCTGTGATAAAATTCGAAGCGAGGAATTTCTGTTTTTAATTAAAAATTTACACGGTGAATCGTTTTTTTCTCTAAGGTTCACGAGAGTTCACGGTCAAGATGGCGGTTCGGATACGAAAACTTCGGTCCACGCTGTCCTGGATTACGACGACGATTTCGAGGACTATTACGACGACGAGGACCAAGAGATACCAAGGGACGCTCACGTCACGCCCATTCAAGGACCAATTTTTTTGAAAAATGGCTCCGTTCCCGTGGTACCATTGTACTCTTACCCTCAGCTAAACAATGGCACGTTCGTACAAATACCGGTAAGAACGACATTTAGAACTTTCGATATCTTTGCAATTCAATTGATTATGCGCTGTTAAACGTTCTGACGTTCGTGCAAGTTTCACTTCCAGCGGATAATCCATTGAACGCGATACTTTGCATTTTTTAACATCCGCAAATAGTGAATTCTTTTATTGAAACTGTAATAAGGAAAAGTTATTTCCTCAACGTTGGAAACACTAGAGTTATTTCTCGTTTCGAACCACTGCGCGACGTAGCAACAATTACTCACGAGATTTGCATTTGATATATGCAAAGCGACTTCGCGAAGTGCGATATTATCTTGAAGTTCTACGCACATACGCACCGTCGGCAATTGCAATCGTTCAGAGCCGTGACACTGCGGATTCTTTAATGCTATTTTGTTCATGCAATTCTTACAAACGCTGAGTAACAATGGTGTGACTCATAGGCTGTTAGAGCGGAAGAATTGTGAGTAGAAAGTATACCGTGCTATTCACACACAAGCAACGATCGTAGAATATACAAGTAGATTTCGTCAAACTGGATCCTGTGTATCAAGATCACGATCACAGCGAACAACTTTCAATAAACCTTCCGAAAGTTAGTTTTTTAAATGAAATTTCTGTTATCGCAGTTACTCTAGCCAAAAAAGGAATTTGATACACGCGATAAAAGAATTTACCAAACGTCCAACGGACATATTGTAGAGCTGTAATTAAATTTTTAAGATACATGTATATTTTTTCTTGTCTTCTGCGGAACGTTTACTTCAATAACAAAGCATTTACCTTCGAAAGCTGCGATGTTTACCCATTTTTCTGCCAGAAGTTGAATTCCACGACGAAAGAACGCTCTCTGTCTTCCGAGCCAATCCATTTAGCAACCCAATTTCCGACTTCTCCGTAATTATGGAAATGTGTATCTTCCAAAGCGTGTTGCATCGATCGAAACAGATGGTAATCGCCTGGGGCCAGGTTCGGAGAATACGCTGGGTGTCTGAGAACCTCCTATTTGAGCTCCATCGGTGTTTGTTTCACAGCGTCATAGGCCCGAGTAAAGAAATCCAGACATCTGCATGTACTGACGACCAAGCGACCCTAAACAATGAGAAAACAAAATTAGTAGGGGGAGTAATTAAAAAAGTACTTACCAAAAGATATAATAATACCATTCACGCGTATGGTGAAACTTGATCACTGTTTATTTTGTCCTTACTATTGTTTATACGAAATAACGATCGCGTAGTGTTTGACACTTTAAAGATATCGCTACGGTCCCGTACTGAGAAATAAAAGAAAGAAAAGAACGATCGTTGGACGATCGAAAGACGATCGAGCCAGTGAGAAAAGGTTAAAATAGGAATTTAAAACGAAACGAAGTGCTCGTTCCCGACGTTGAATTAATTTTCCCCGTCGTTTTGCTCGCCGAAAGTTTCCGCGGACTAACCGAGTTACCTGTTCGGATAATCCAAGTTCGCGTCGTTGAGTTTATCGTGGCATCTAGCGACAGCTGGGTACAGGAGTTCTCCGTGGATATTTATGTTCCTCGAATACGTCGTGAGCGGAGTCTCGTACTTGAAAGACCATAGCGCGCATTCGTGGATCGTTCGAAAGGTGATCGAACGCGGCCGTGGGGCTACAGGAACGTTCAAAGTCTATATCACTGGCGTTGACATTTCCCCGTGACCCCGGGAGTATCTTCCCTAGAATCTCGCGAACGCTCGATCAGCTGAGTGCACCGGGTGCCTCGGTTACGCTCGCCCAGGTGTCCCGATCGCGTCCCCTTTTACCATTGTCGCCGTTTATTTCTCGCGACGACAGAAATTCCTGGCACGACATCGCCGTCGTCGGGTCAGCGGGGACACCCGGCATTGAAACGGTAACCCTTTGACCTCACCGGAAAGCTCTAACCCGTCGCGAAGAAGACAGCTTGAATTCTAAGTAGGAAAGGACGACGTTAAAAAATGGAAGAATTTTTCAAGTAACAAATATTCTTTCACAACGTGATTTTACCCTTAAGTGGACTCTCAATCTCGAGTGAATTATTTTACTTAATGGTGATTTTTACCAAATTGATAAATGAAAATTAACTTTACCTTGAAGCATTTAAAAAATAATGAACTAATAGAGGATTACATAAATTTTCGAATGTATGCCAACTTAAGGGTTAATAATGTGTTTTCTTTAAAAATGACTTGTAGAATGTTTTGAAACGTAAGGTTCGATGCCATACTTTTGACCAGTAGTGTATTGCCAGTTTCCTGTGTAGTCGATCGCGCGTGACCAGTCGTAATTACACGCAACAACATGCAAATCGCAATAACGCATTTTAGCATAATAAAAAGTTTCGTTTTCTGGTCTATTTAAATGATTCCACTTGAGAAAGTGACAAGTAAATTAATATTAATGGCGTTGCCGTGCTGCGTAAAAGCAGTGCACGTACACACGCGACTGAAGAAAACCTGGTTGTCCATTAGGATGAACGCGCATAAAATTATTATGCTCCGTTCGTGTAAAAAGGAACGTATGGAAATTAAATTTAGTCTATAGCGGAGCTAGCTTTTTACGTTTCGATCTATAACGAATTACTTTTCGAGACTTCCTGGTCGCGATGGACAAAAGTCTTTTACGAGCGTTTACGTTGATTTCATTACTTTTATCTTGAAAAATTCTGGACTAGTGGAAAGATTAACCCTATTTTTCTCGATATTATCATACGTTTTTTAATGTATCACACTATGTTATTTATGGCTATCCAATTGTCCCACACAAGATTGTGCGATGGTTCTATAAAACGAAGATAAATATTGAGAGGGGGAGATGGCTCGGCGCGTTTTATCGAGGGACGAACGCGACGTTTTAACGAGGGAATACAGCGTGCGACAAAAGGGTTCTCGTACCAGACACAGGCTATACACGGGCATACGTTTCAACATTTTTCGACCGAGTGAACTTTACGCGAACGCATCGAATCGTTCGTTCGATTTGCAAGGCGTTACGACACAACGACGACCAACAGAATCGAAACATCGGATCGCTTCCGAACCGATGTCCCCGATCCGTGAGAAAGGAAAGTCAAGGAGAGACACGGTTGTCCCTTGTACAGGACCTGGTCGAAATTGTGGTTGGAGATAACAATGAGTCGTCTTGCAAATATGAAACGCGCTGTACACGTCGATGAATAGAATATATGACCTAGTTGAATCACCGAATCTTCGCTACATTTCACTTCTTACGTCGCGAACGAAATATCCGTTACATCATAATTCACGGCGAAACCTCGCGCTACATTTTGTTATTCTATCCGCGAACCGTGCCTGAATCCAAAATCACGAGGCAGGAAAATGGTTATTCGTCGCTGGTTCACGGATGTACTCTCGTAAATTTGCTACGGGAATCGAAAACGGCGTCGCGAACGATTTCGAAAGACGTCCGCGCGTGGCCATTGATTTCCATTAGCGCCAGTGATCGTTTAATCGGTTCAATGTCGATCCTGGCCCGAGCTTAGAAACTGTTTCGCGCCAATGATTGCTCCTTTCACCCAGCCGTTGTACGTAGTTGTCGTCTTCGCACGAATATCGAGGATCCGTAATGGCTAACGAGATTATTTTCAGACGAATCGATTCGAACATCGCGCGAACGTTTTCAATGGGGCCGATTACGCGTCGTCTCGTGGATCCAGAGAGGATTCGAATCATTTTAATAAATAATTACGGCTCGAAACGTTATTTCAAAATACGATATGTAGACTGGGGCACGTGATACGTTCGATGAAAATAAAATTGAATAAATTACTGTATGTACTTCAGATTTATCGATCTTATAATGTGTTTTGGTCATAGGCAGTATACTGAAACGTGTGTTTTTAATCCGTCGAAAAATTCCCGAGCACCGAGGTCATAACGAAACGTGTCACATTTGTTACTTGCGACATCGTCAGGATTATATTAATTCCATCAAACGATCGTTCAACCCATTCTGTGATTATTGTAATGGGATGAATTCGTCGAAAAAAGTCTATAGAATCGTCTCCGTGGTCTTCAGTTCCAACGCTGGGAATTTACTGCTTGTCGACGTAGGAAAATTAATTAATTTTAACGAAGTTTCTGAGAATATATAGAACGAATGAATTTTTTTGTAATAAATTGGGACGTCACTATACAAGCTTCGTCTACTGTAAAAATTCGACGAACAAAAATGAATTTAGATACCGCGAGTGGATCAATTTGCAACTGGGAACGTTGCTCCATTTCAGTTATAAGCCCGTGACATGCAAGTTGATCTTTGTATTCAATTCGTACGAGAAATAGCGATTGACTCGCGTGGACACGCAGCATGATTCATTTCTGGCGGGCAATGCTCATACTTTTCTCGCGTATACGACTCGAATGAGTCGAGTCGGTGAATGACGCCTACCGTCTGCTGCCACGGAGACACGCGTGTAGGACGACGGTCGTTAACGGAGCCGACTTCCGGTTATAGGCAATTCCGCAATTACGTGAATGTTCGCGACGTTGACCGCGAACGTTGCGCGATGACCTCTGCGGCAGTTTACAATAATGAAAATCGGTCATCCATCTACAGTTCTATCGTCGAAATTATATAAATTACGTGGCCGTCGTAGAAACGGATATAATTGAACGGTTCGTGACAAAGAAATAATTTAAAATCGATCAGTTAACGCAAAAATACTACACGCGTATTTCTAGGAATTTCAAACTAATTTAAAATACGGAACCAGTAATTTTAAAAACACTTTAATAAAGAGAAGTATCTGATCAATTTCGTGACTCATCTCTTTAAAACGAAGTAATTGACTATTGATAGAGAAAAGAAAATATTTAAAAATTACAATCCTACGATACGCGTTTGTTGTTTTCATTCGTACACATTCCGATTACTCCTTTTAAGTTCAGCGTTAACCGCCATGTCAGTCTTCCTACGAAACGATTGTTTCCTCGTTGGAAACGTCCTTGCGGTCGATCGTGGGTGTCCAGGGAACGTTGCTAAATCCCATCGTATATACGGTGTCGTGTAATCCACGGTACACAAAATAATTCGTTCTTCAAAAATGAATCGAAAATGTGGAGCAAGGTTTGTTTGTGGGGGCTTCCATTTTGCACCGAATCGATCAGGTTTGCGATCGATTGATTTTAACGAAACTAAAGCACGAAATGGTCCACACGATATTAGAAGGGGTTTATGTTATCATTTTGCTGGCGTCGAATTTCTTTAAAAAATACAGATCGTTTGTTATTTTTGTAACTGTCGATCGTACCGAGTCGCTATTTTATTTGTTCCCGTGTTTCCAATTAATTTTTTATTTATCTTGAACAAACTGGTGTTTCAAATACGTTTCCTCTATTTGCGACACACATTGTAGGAAACTTCTCTGTTGTTCCATAATTTTTTACTTCGTCTTGAATTGCATAGCTGTTTCAAATGAAATTGGCGATAAATATAAACATAAATTCTAAAGTAATAATTTCTGAAATAATAGGTGCGCGTGGGCCTCTTATCGTTCATATATCGCGTAGGTGGAATTGAACCCTATGTCTCGCCGAGGGCAGGACCGTGCCTATATATTCTGGTGCCAGAGACAACAGTGGAATACAGTGTCCTCCGTCAACTTACTTTGCATTAGGTACACATGCTCGCTGGGTCAACGTTAGAATTACCAACGCTTCGATGCAATTTTCAAATTAGACGTTCCACTCTAATTCGTGCTACTAATTGGAAATAAATGAAATTAATACGCATTGAATAAGATATAAAAATATTTACACTATACGCTTCGTAATAATTTAATCACTTCCTGGTTTATCAATCAGTACAATATCTTCTCTATTTATTTAAAATAACTTTGTCTTGCATTATTGGTAGACGAAATTTTGAAAAAGCAACTCGATAGGTAAAATCATCACAACAAAAAAATACATGTTTAATATTTTTCAATGCTCTGTCAGTGTATCAAGTTTCATCAAACTCGAATGTCTCTTATCAATTGTACTTTCTTTTGCCCCTGTTTGCGACGGCCCTGGTTCGAGGTATCGTCTCTCGTCGATGGGTTGTACAGGTTCTGTATGCTTGCACGTTCGTTCTTTGGCACATTCGCTCGCCTCGCGTGTACAATGCAAATATAGTTCGAAACGGTCACGTATGCCTTGGGCTCCGACGAGGCGTGGTTGCTCGATATCGATCGTTCATCCGCTCCAAGGATCGTTTTATCGAGGAACCTTCCCTGCGTGCCTCGCGTTTTCACAGTCCCGTGATTTTCCACTAAGATATCGTAACTTTTGTTACCGGTTTATCTCTGAACTTTCAAACATTTGTCGATCGAGACCGGAGCGTGCCACATTGAAGGACAGGTATGCGAAATTTGATCGCTTCTGCAACGCACAGAGTGATCGAAAACAGGATCTGTAACTTTAAGCGCGTATAGTAATCGAGAGGACCAAAAAATGTCTAATGAACGAGTTAAAATCAATTCTTTCCATGTAAAATTTACTTTTAATATTTGCAAACATTTAAATTCGCGAATGTGTCTCTTTGCAGTAAATTGAGTATAAAGAGTAACTGATTCGTGAGTCACTGTATTTTCTTGTTGCTTTGGAATTTTTAAGAATTTTGCGTCGAACGACTTCTGAAATAAACAATAACAGACTGCACGCAGAAGGGGGAAATTCTTTCTTATAGTAATGTCGCGGAAAGCCATAAGCTCGAGTTGTCCTACCCACAATCCTGTCTGGGTTAGCTAGATGGTCGCTTCAGACGCCTGTGGAACGTGGGTTTGGGTCTCGACTTGTGCAGAATTTTTGTCCATACCAAACCTTTTCTTTCTTTTTTGAGATTTCTATGATTATTGCTTATGAAATATGTATTTTTATGAAATAAATTTCATTGAATCGCGACGAGGTGATTTGTATAGAAAATGTACTAGTATACGCTTTTAAATAAATTCTAAAAATTTGAGTTCCAGAAAATCAAAAGATGAAAATAAATGTATAGAATTAGAATAAGTATACATTAGGTACAGAGGTGGCTAGTATAACCTGTAAATACATTTATTAATTATTTCGATAATTTTATTTGAATTATTAAATTGTTAAATTATGTTTTCTGTATATTGCAGATTCTTTGGACCGCGCTTTCCGTTGCTCTGGGCGTTGAAGTGAAAGGAGACTTAATACGCGGTGTACCATGCATTAAAAAATATCATCAGCTCTTCTGTCCAACAGCCGGAAATGCATACCCAATGTAATTATTCTAACTAAGTATAATAACAGGCAATACATTTGTTCCAACGTTACGTTCCACTGTTTTAATGTACATTACTGATGTACAATATATTTTTACACTTATTTGAACCCCCCTGGAAGCCATTTAACATTTGTCCAAAAGATTTAGTGTCGATAAAAGTTTAGTTTCGACTGGCTCAATTTAAATGGTGCACTCTGCACGTCGTGTGTTCTTCTAATATTAATGGTTAAACCAAGAAACGGTGGACGATTTTCATCGCGAACGACCGTACAACTGCTGGTGTATAGTAAAATTGACGTAATGAAATGGTTTTAGAGAGCGGATAGAACGTTTTATCGACGAAAATAAAGCGTTAATGAAGAGAATGTACGGTGACTTTGAGATGAGTTCAGGATACGGTTCACCGACCAGAGAACCCGGCCATCGAACGCGCAGAAGAAGAAAAAGCAGGGAAGCTAGGAAACACGATATTCCAGATGGCGGTCCTAGTTTTCGGGACGAATTGGATCCGGATATCGAGGTTAATGGCGACTCATTTTTTGGTAATGTCAGGAAGACCAGGAATCCTAGACAGTCTCCCGGAAAGAATCGAAACAACGAGAGCGGAAGGTACGCGATTACACAAATGATAAAACTTCGTCTCGTGGCATGACTTTTTTAAAAACTTTCCTTCCATTTTCTGATCATACTCGACGAAGACACACGAAAGCACTTTTGAGTCTGGAAATCCAACGAAACGTAATCCAAACCTAACGTAGACCATTTCTAGACTTCAATTTATCTGAACAAGTTTCCAAAATTATTCGTTCATTTTCTCCACGAAGAATCATCCCCTTTTCGATTGGTGCCACGAATTATATGTTCTGCTTTCCACTCCGAGCAAATGATAATTGTATCACAAAGAAAAGTTTCATCTTGAAATATCGAGCGTTGAACATTTTTTTCAGAGTGGACGCCTGCGAGTCCAAAGTGGAAATCGTGACGCCATACTGGGCCAGCAATAGCGCCGGAAAAATTCGTGCCATCGTAAATACGCAGCACTTTGAACAGGCCATTCACCGAGAAGTTTGCTCGTAAGTATACCACGGAATATCGCTCCGCGGACAAACAAAACTTCAAATGTGCATCAACCCTTTTACGACCAACGCAATGCTTTCGAAGACTACCAGTCCCAATGTCGTCGAATTAACTTTTCTCGAACTTATTTTTCCTTATTTTACCCGTTAACAGCTTCTGCGAGTTCAAATGGTGGTAAACATGGCTGTTTCCCCTTCTAACATTGCTTCTTTCATCTTCCCGACGGAACTGAAAAATTAAAAAATTCAATTAGAAGAAAACTAAAATCTGTCATCGTAAATGTTGAAGGGATTTCTTCTAACGCCCTGTACGTTCACTTTTCAACACACTGTAACGGTATTATGCGTGAAAAGTGCCAAGAAATGCTTTGTGCTTGAATTGTTTACTTGAAACATTACTTCTTTCCTTTTCCCGACGGAACTGAAAAATTAAAAAATTCAATTAGAAGGAAACTAAAATCCGTCATCGTAAATGTTGAAGGGATTTTTGCTAACGTCCTGTATGTCCACTTTTTAACACACTGTAACAGTATTACGTATGAAAATTACCAAGGAATGCTTTGTGCTTGAATTGGGTGTAAAAAATTGAAACTACAACAGGGAAGTTTCAGAAAGTGACGTTTCTGTTTCAGAAAAACGCAAACGAACCGTTGCACCGGGGATTGCGGCTGCGAGCAGAAGTACAAATGGCACAGATTACTCGCGTACGACCCCGATAACGACTGCAAAGGAATCTTCATGGACTGGTTCCTGTTTCCCTCTTGCTGCGTCTGTAGATGCGATCCGATCGCCAACAAATTTTCCACGTCGAGTAGTCGAAATTGAAATGATTTCTCTGGAGCTCGAGTGTTTTCTAGGACTCTATCGTTGCATTTGAAATTCAATTGCAGTCACCGTGGGGATGGCAGTGCCGCGCACGAACGTAACTTCCGTCGGATCGCGGGGATCAGTTTCGTATTTCCGTTCGCGTGGTGCGCGCGTGAAAAAGGGAATCGAATTTCACCCAAATACTGTTTGTTGCTCTCCAGGGCTTTTCTAATCCGTCGCAGTGCCGTCATATTATTACACTTTTCCTCTATTATCAGTCAATTTTACCGATCGATCCTTCGACTATACTTTAAAGCGGCTACAACGATCGAGAAAATGTTGATGGACGTTTCTTCCATTGAAAAGACAGCGTTTTTCAAAAATTCATCGATCGATCCGTTCCAGATTTTTACCATTTATTTAGCATGTCCTTACGACGCAATAAATATTTCTTTTATATTGTTAGTTCATAAAGAGACCTTATACTCGTAAATTATTCGAATAAAATTTTGCTTGTTTTTGCCCTAAATATCCACGACAGTAGTACACACTATCGATCATTAGTTTATCTTAGCTAATAGAGAGACGAACCATTCCCAAACTTTCTGAATTCCATCCAAGCACGTTCTTTCAGGTTTCTCAGTTTGTTCGTCGCCCTCGAAAGTATTTATAACAATCGTATGAATCTTCGTGAAACGAGGCGTCGAACGATCCCAATGTCAGAAACTGGAAAATCTTGTCTGGCGGTATCTTTCAGTGGCATAATTTAATTACGGACGAAAAAAGGCTCCTCCGGCGCCGCAACCTTCGAATTTCGTCCTTTGTATTTGCTCGTCGTTTTTGTTTCTTTCTTAATTTAAGTAGACACGCGCGCGTGCAATCGAATGGAATGCACTTCCGCGTGTCTGGCAACCTCCGCAGAGATTCTGATGGTACAAAGAACCGCGAGACCGCCACGTTTGAACGTTCTGACCTTACTATAACGAATCACAATAAAGTTTCCATGTTTATCGACGCGTAATGGGAAGAAAATCAATTCGAATAAGAAAATATGATAATTAAACGCGCTCTTTAAATTTAGCTGTAAAATTTTTCTAGAGAAACGAACGATGAAATCTATTTTAAAGATTCTTTTAAGGAATAAAACTACAATTCATCTTGTCACCTCTTAAACAAGTAATCGAATGGAAATGTTTGTTAAGGTGGAAATAAAATAAAGACGCACGCGAAGGGGATAAGAAACGTTTCGATTCGGATATACAATAAATTTAATAAATTTTACAAAGTACATATCGCGACGATTGTGCTTTATCCTAAGGGAGAAAAACATAGCAACGAAGCGATTGTCTGTTCGCAGAGAGATATCTAATCTACATTAAAGATCAATAGAATTTCAAACAATTATAACGAAATGCTACTGAAACGAAACGCAGACATTCGCTGGCCGCGAAGCATCGTTAGAGAAAATTTCACGTTAACCTAAGCGTTGGACGGATATCTGATAAGCTACATTTTCCGTTTATTTTTGCCTTTTGAAGTAATTTCACAATATAAGAGATAATGTAGAAAAAAGAGAAAGAGAGAACGAGGAAAATCTCAGTACAGCCCCCAAATTTTTTTAAAACAATTTCTTTTTTCAGAAAACGAAATTTTTGGAGAATTCTAGTCCTCACCAATAATTCGCGATGTTTAATTACATTCAGAGCTCTATTTTAAAAATATTCTTAGAGTAGATGGTACAGTTTGCAATTTATCTTTCATTACTTTAATGCAATATTATACATTTCTTATTTCGTTTGAATTAAATTTAATTGTACGAAATTTGCTCGTGACTTTGAGGAAACAGTACAGTACCGAGAGATTCCATTAGTCAGATCAAAAAGAGCGTCGAAATCGAGAGGAAGGGGGTACTATCTACAACAGCGTGCGGTATTAAACGCGTATTTAATTAATCGACCAAGAATTAATCGTGACGTGACGTTCGCCAAAGAATCACCGTTATCGTAACTACGAGGCAATCCGAATTAACAGTTTCCCTTTATTGTACAACCACGTCACCACGTATCAAATCTATATACATATATTATATGGTACAAAAGTAAACACCTCGTTTCGAATAGTTTTTTTTCGCGAAAGTGTCGGGAGGATTAAATTAAGTAAAGCTTTTAACGCGTTAGCGTAACTAAGGAAACGCGCGTCGAATGGATTCTATTTAGTACGCAACTTACAAGGTACCTAACTATAAAACACTAACGAGTTCGTCCCGACCCTGTAAAACGATTTTTAACATAACGTCGCTGGAGTAACAATCTTTATTAACCGATAACCACTGCAAACTGGCGAGAAAGAGACTTCCGTGATACAGATTTCGACTCGCGACGATTCTAAACGACCAGTTTGGCTTTACTGCTTTCGAAATTGCGCCCCTTTTGAACACGATTTTTTTTATTCGCACGACGGGAATTCGCGACATTAAAGAACATTGTACTTTGGTTGGAAGAAACGAAAACCGACGACGGCCAGAGCGGCGACGTAAAGAGACTGCACGATCGATGCACTCGTCGCCGAATTGCAGAGATCGGTACTGCAAATGTGGCAGGACTCGATCATGCTGCGACCGGAAATCGCCATTGCGCTGCAGGGACCGTCGGTGATGTCAGCTTCGTCGACGTTCGGAGTAGAGCACTGACGTATTACCACTCGTTCGCCATTTTCTGGAGAAGAAAATCGGTCAGTTTCGATATAAAGTGATTCATGCATTCGTTAACACGAGATTGTTGCGTCAATTTATTTTACAATCGAAATAATAGAAAAACAATTGCGTGACTTGATTTGATTTGCAGATAGTATTTCGTATAACCGCTTTTTGCTTTCAGGATAGCATATGTTTTTCTTGGGATTCTATTTATCAGTGTTTCGCAATATTCTGTTACATTTTGAAATTTAAAGCATAGTTAAAATCGACTAGCTAACTATATTATTAAGTTTTTTCACATTTTTTTTGTACTATCTGCTTCGTTGTTTCGAATAACATTTCAGAAGCAGGTTCGCAAGTACCGAACCTGTTTAATAAATGCAGGACAATTATCGCCTACACGGGCAAATCCTTATCTTCGGTTGGCGTGGAATGGTCCATTCACAATTTCCGGTTAAAATGCGCAATCGACTGCGCAATGCAATGTTTCTGGCTTGTACCGGAATAAAGCATTGTTTGAACGATATAGCGCAACAGGTTGTGTAACGCTCGTGATTCAAAGTGTACCAAGATTCTCCGGAAGTAATTATGGCATTGTGCATGCAAATAAAACCTGGTTCTTTTGTATAGTGATTAATAATGTGAAACACACGCACCACGGCGATCGTTTACAGAAATTCTACAACGATAACGAGGAACGACGCAGGTGAATATCGTTCCGTAACTTAAGGTGGCTGATTAGTAAAAACCACAAATAATTGGAACCACTTCCTTTGAATGAATATTTTAAACACAATTACTGTTCCAATTTCTTCGCGAAAAATATAATTCATTAAATTTAATTTTGACGAAACACTTGTCGATCAAAATTTTTATTATTTGTAGTCATGAACAAAACCTTTTTTTTTGCATAGGAAATTTTGCATATCTTCTTGCAGCATATTATGCATCAATTACTGCGAAACGTTTGCTTTTCTTTACGCGGTATAATTATTCTTAACTGAATTATGCATACTCCGATAATTTATTTATTTATTCGTTCCAAAGAACGTTAACGTGTGATTTTAATAAAATTAATCGACAATGGAATAGACTAAAATGGTATCGTGGGCAGTAATATTCCGCTTGTTTTGTTTCCACATACGTGAATACGTGCGTCGTTAATCCCGTAATTCCAGTCACGTTAACGCGATTAACCTCAATATTCATGAACCTACACCGGCGAGTGATTTTTCTCTAACGCGGGTGTGGTTTCGACCTTGATGGCAGACAATTATCGCAATTATGGCAAAGGAACGAGTGCCATGACTCACGGACGCGACACTGCGCGCCACAACAATCGGTTCGAAGACGATGATCATCGGGTAATGCGACGATTTCATGCAACGAATGCGTCATCGTACACGTAAGGATCATGATCACGATCCTGCAGCGTATCGTTAATTTTATGACTGATGCCAAGAAACCTTGGCTGCAAACAAATTCCAACAAATATAGTCGATTGAAGTCGATGTACAAAAAATCTTTTTACTAAATTTTACCGGTTGAGTTTGATCTGTTATAAAAATTAATAACAGAATGTAGCATTGTTCAACAAAATTAAAACGAAAGAATAGTGATTGTCATAATACATCTAAAAAAAATAAGTTCTATACACGTTTCATTCGTAAACAGATTTATAGATCAGATTCATGAAATTTGAAATCATAATGGGACTTCGAAGTCAATAGTAACATTTTTCAGGAAATAACATCAAATAATGCGGGGAGATGGGATTTGTTGACTTTTTGTTTGATCGTTTGAATATTTACAAAGTAAATTCTTTTACCTCTTTTCACGATTTTTCGGCATATCGGCTTCGATGTTTCAAAGTAGCCACTTTCACATATTTTCGTATGAAAAGTCGATTGATGTTCCGTGATATTCATTGGGTCACCGCACAAAGCGTTCATATTGGATGCACAATCCCAGCATTTTAAAGCCGAACCTATCGGATGCATTACGAATTATTTCCTTGTTATCTCCTTATATAGTAATTTTCTTATTCCTATTTTAATCACGATTACTGTCGCGTCGCACTATGCATGCAAATCAAAATACAATTTAGCCCAACACGAGTGCAAGATTAAATATACAGGGTGAGTTACGTAACTTGTCTACCCAGAATAACTACTAAAGTGTGCGTTCCATAAAAAGATGTTTTATATAAAAATTATGTTTTACATAGAAAATATGATACAATATTTAGTTAAAATAAAAACTACTATCTTTGCCAAAGAATTACTGAAAGAACGATCAAAAAATTTTGAATACTTGTGTCGGATTAAATTATTTTTTAATTTGTACTTATACTTTACGTGCGTTTATTGAGTTTTTTATATCACGTTTCTTGCGATAGAATTTTTGCAAGAATTGCTTACGTAACGTTTGAACACGTTTCTTGAGAACTGTAATAATATCATAATGTATCTCATTCCTGAAAGATTACTCATTTTATTTTCTATCGCGGATCACGGAAACTCGTAAGAATGCAATAATTATGTAACTGGTTACTTCGCATCAAGAATCAAACGATCTTCGTTGTTTTGCAAATACGAAAAAAATATAAAAACTATGCAAAACGTAACGAAAATCGTTGTAATTAACTTTAATCACGATTGTTATGGAAATTATTATTATTGGTGTTGAGCAAATTATGATAATAGATGGTAACAATACGTCTGACAAAATGATAATAATATCACATAACGAGGCAATAAAACTAGCAATAAAGAATAATAACTTGAGTAAGAGAATACAAATGGTAATGTTTCAAGTGGAGATTCTAATAAAGAAATTACGTACTTAGGTTTACTCATGCTCTAGTAACCGGTTATTCAATGAGTCATGTCTAATGTTGTCTAAATATTCTCGAAATTAATAGGAGCATGTAATAACAAAATTTTATTTATGAATTATAATTTAAAAATTGTCAATTATTGAAAGTACTGTATTGCACTTGGAAATAGATTTCAACATCGAAAGTTAATTGTCAACACTATCATCACCTATTTTCTATATTTATCTTTCAGTTCATCCTTTGATTAATTCAAAACTACATTCCGTGTAAAAATTCTGTGCTTCCTAAGTAATTATCGATATAAAAATATATATTCCAATGTTCTAACTTCTATCTACACCGAAAAAGCTACGAAAAATATCCCCAGATAGAATTCAGATGGTTGCTTCTTCATTGATCGCGAGTTCTCAACGAACGATAATCCTATTCACAGTTGAAAAGAGAAATTTATTTCAAACGCACGGAATATCCAAGGGGTATTCTTCGTAACGGGGTTGCAGTGGACAGGATTTTCGACTCACCTGACCGTGCAAGAACGACCAGCCCGAGAGCCAGGAGCATCCACTCGAATCTGGAAGACATTCTGACGGGTCACTCGGAGATTTCAACGCTTTTCGAATCGAATTCGATCGATCGTCGTCGCCACGGATCGCAAACAACGCGGTTGCTCGATGGGCCAGAAAACGATATGTAATTGTCGTGGTGAAATAGACGGAAAGGAGCTGGCCAGGCGTCACGGAACGTGTTCACTACGGTACTGAAGAGGCAACACCCCCTTTTTGCCGAGAGCGTACGCACAGTCTCCTTTTTCCCTGGCTCCCTCTCTCTGGTTTCTTCGCTCGGACACGCGGCTAACGTGGACCAACGTAATAACGCGTGTCGTGCCTAATAACCCCGTAACCCCTCCGCGGACGATGTAACTGCCAGGAAGTAGGAGTCAAGAGCAAACAACCGAAGGAGGCTTTCGAGAGAACACGAGAGACGAAACAATAATGGCGGTTAGGGGAAGGGAGAGACAGAGACCGACATTACTCGCGGCCCTCATTGGTCTCATTAGAACAATTACGGGCTCGTCGAACGCTCTGGGATCTTTCGAGGTGGAAACCAGAGTATATGCTCAAAACTAGAGTAAGCGTTCGTTTCGTCTACGTGGGCACTCGAATTGCAGAGACGTTTCACGTGCCACGATCCCCGCTCTCTAGTAAACGAGTAAATACGCGAACGTTGGCTATTTTTATTAAAATTGCCATATTAATAGTATTTTTCCCATTTGAAAACACGTAACTACGAAGTAAATGTAAAGTCATCCCGTACGCATTGTTTTGAACGTTTCGTTACATGACAGGTACAAAATGGCGCCGATGCT
The DNA here is from genome assembly GCF_051014445.1 of Colletes latitarsis. Classification (NCBI taxonomy): domain Eukaryota; kingdom Metazoa; phylum Arthropoda; class Insecta; order Hymenoptera; family Colletidae; genus Colletes; species Colletes latitarsis. The sequence continues at coordinate 17,181,628 of NC_135135.1, read as the reverse complement.
ATTTCCGTCCCATTATTACCAATCGTGCAACTCCCAACAAAGACATTATAAAAATTTCGATCACGACACGCGATGAAGCCGAGGCCAGTCACGAATCACATTTTACATAGACTGTTTACGAGTTACAATATCGGTGGAAACTCGTAACGCTTTTCCAATCGTCCACGGTTTCCCCGATTCGATCACTCTAACGTGGTTTATGGTCCCCGTCTTTCCTCCCGACCATCCTCTTTTATTCAGCGTATCCAAAACTCGTATCTTTGCGTTTCCTGCCGGTTCTTGCAAATTCAATCACATTACTCTGTACCGACGTTCTGGCTGACTGAGTACGCGACGGAGATGGATTCTCCGCTACCTTGTTTACGAAGTCCTTGCATCGAACACTATCTATTTGTTTAATCCGATTCCCTTCAATTTATCTTCTCTGTCTAAATCTGTCTGTTTTTTTTATTTTTATTCAATTGTTGTTCCAAGTGTCTGCACTTTTGAATCGAATAGCGAGCCGATGATAAATAATGCCGGTAATATCGTGATGTAATGGCGCTTCATTGAATTTGAATTTGCAATCGTCCGAGTTGCTCACAGATCTCTAAACGCAGGATTACAAAGTGAGGCTTGCCGACTCGTTAAGAAGGTCTTACCAGGGGTCAGGAGACCAGTTAACCCCAGAAGGCATTACCGAATTGACTCGAGCATTTGACCCTTTCTCTTCGATCGTACGAACGTACGCGCGAGTACGTGTGCAACCACGAATGCACGTTTTAATGTATTCCGAGTTAAAAGTTACTACCATCTACGCGAAGCTTGCATCAAACGGGCCATGTCTCCCTGTTCATTCATAAAGCCATTTAATTTCTGCCTTGGAAGTCAACAGCCGTTTCCGGTCGTGCGACGTCATCGTCTTTCCTTTCGATTCGATAGCTGAAAAACAAACTTCCCTAATCAACGCCGTAGCAAGCTTTGGTTCCATCTTCGAATAATAAATTAACCTTTTTTTATTATACAGGGTGTTTGGCCACCCCTGGGAAAAATTTTAATAGAGGATTCTAGAGGCCAAAATAAGACGGAAATCAAGAATACCAATTTGTTGATGGAGGCTTCGTTAAAAAGTTACTAACAATTAAATTCAAAAATTTCAAATCGTTCTGGAAAAATTATTTTCGGTTGCAGGGGTTAAATACAATCATTTTTGGTGAATACACATACCTCCGAAATCCTATCCACTTTCGAGAAAAAAAATTGGGTAGGTGCTGAAATTTTTCGGCGAAAAAAAAATTTTTCAAATTATTCTAAAAAAATTATTTTCGGCTGCCGGGGTCAATACAATCATTTTTGGTCATTACACATATCCCCGAAATCCTACGCACTTTCAAGAAAAAAATACCTTACCGAAAATCTATTTTTTGGCCAGAAATGTCTGCCCGAATTTTCATGCGAATCTTTAAAACGTCATAACTTCTGAACGGATTGGACGATTTTAATGTTTAAAAAAGCAAACTACGCGTATTTTGGTGGAGAATATGTACATATCGCAAAAATATTCGAAAAGTTGGTCCTTGACCCCGAAAAATGAGGAAAACCCCATAAAAATGATCCAATTTTCAAACGGCCATAATTCCTACAATAGTGAATATATTTCAATGAAACTTTTTTCTGAAGTAGAGCTCATGGGTACCTACAAAAAAGTATTACACAACTTTTCTGTAGGGCATCAAATAAAATTATCAAAAATGAAAAACTAATTTTTAAGAAAAATCGACAGGGGGGTGGTGCCTAAATTTTTCGACGAAAAAAAAAATTTTTAATTAATTCTGAAAAAATTATTTTCGGTTGCGGGGGTCAATTACAATCATTTTTGGTGAATAGACATACCCTCGAAATCCTGCGCATTTTCGAAAAAAAAATTCAATACGGACGAAACTTTAAACGTTAATAACTGTTTAACGAAGCCTTCAACAACAAATTGGTATTCTTGATTTTCGTCTTATATTGGCCTCTAGAATCCTCTATTAAAATTTTTCCCAGGGGTGGTCGAACGCCCTGTATACGTTTCGTTAACGAACGGAAAAAAAATATTTTTACTCGTCGAAAGATCATTAGGAAAAGGTTTACCGAAGCTTTATTAGTTACATTTTACAAAATTCTTTATAGCATTGGGTGATACGAGTAGGATAACAAAGTGTAAAAATTTATGTAATGTACAACTGTAATTTATAATACGCGTAGTTGTCTGTTAAGTAAACAGTTGGAAGAACGATTGGAGCAGTACGTAAACATTATACGAGATACGTTGATACAGAAATTAAGAGAAAAAAGTATATCGAATGCCACGGTATAAATAAATAATAGGATCCTTGACCGTTGCAAGCATAATTGTTGCAGAAGGAACACATGATGCTGGACTTGGGGAAATATTCCTCGTGCTGGCAGTATCCATCGATTTCGCGTGACGGCACGCAACCTCGCACCGTCACCAGGACGTCCCTATCTGCATCATTAAGGAAATAGTTGCTTCATAGCCCTGCCACTTTCAAGGCAACATTTTAATTGCAAAAACTCGAAGCTATAAATTCGACTAAAATTAATACGGCAAGAAACAGAATTGTTGCTTATCGCGCGATCTGAGACCGCCGAGGAATTTTAAGGTCGAATTCCAAACGTACTCTCCGACGTTAATATCGTATCATCGATCCGTGAAATGAAACAAACAAAAAAAAACGCATTTCTTTTAACAAATATTTGCAATTCACTGTAAAATTAAAAAATTTCAAATCTAAATATCGAATACCAAGTCAGTTTCAAAGTTTTGAAATTTGTTTTAAATAGAAACCTGTATTTTTATAATAGACTATATCTTGTTCAATGAATTTTTAAATGTAGGAATTTATAGTATCCTAAAGGGGATAAAAATGTGCTACTATTGAAAGAATTTGTGGAAAGGTTAAGTTTGAGAAACGCTATACAAGACCAGTTATATCTTCGACAGTTTACGACAGTGTTCTTGATACGCTTCGCGTAAATATCAAGGAATTTTTCTGTCTTTAACGTGCCTCGTTCAAATTCGTTAGTGCGTTCCGACGATTAGGCTACCGCGTATGTGGACAAATGCAATCGACGTTGGCGTAAGCGCGCACGAGGACGCGATGCGTGCACGTACGTAATAAAGGTCATCGCACGCAGGAGCAATCTAATGTTACGTGTGAAAATACAAATGGGACGAACACTTTTTGATTTAAATCAAATTTAAAGGGAAGATTATCGTGCAACAGCTCTAAAAAATTGTTTCTATTATTCATTAACTAACGTAGAATCTTGTTAACCTCGTGTAGCACCTGTCACACCTGTAAAAATATAAAAAATCGAAACATTTACGGCGTTTGAAAAGAAAATGAACTTTATATCTGTTCCATTTTGAGTTCTATTGCATCGTAAATGTGCTCGTCCCAATCGTACCTCCCCTCCTCTTATTAGTTATGCAGTATACGCACAAACAATGACGCTTTTGACACAATGATGAGTGCCATTTTGAGGACAAGCAACTAAGTCGAAACGAGGCGTTGGATTGTATGGGTCGTTGCACTCCGTTGTGTGGCCATCCCTTAAATCAGTGTTGCAGCCATAACACCATAAGGTCCCTCCACTTGCATACTCTGTTAACCAACAGCATGGTTTACAAATAACGAACAAAAACTAACGAATTCTTTCGTTATTACCATATTTTCCCTTTCAAATTGGCCAACTTTATTCTTAACGTGCCACTAATTTGATTTCGATTAACTAGAGTCGATTCATTTGTTTTGTTTTCTATATGCATATGGAGATAACTTTCAAATTTCACGAAAGAAGCTGCGTTACACGGAAGAATGTTATTTAGAGGACATTTTGCCAGGCACATTTAACGAGTTGTTTCCTCCCTTTCTTCAGATGCGACACAGTTACCGTAAGAACCAAAGCGGAGGCACTTTTCTCATTAAGAGTCTTTCGCCATAATAATTCCACTTTGCAACACGATTCGCCGCTGTATCCATCGTTCTTAATCGTGTACGAAAGTATTAAAAAAAAATAATGTTGTTTAATATTGCTTTTAAAAATTGTTCGCCGTGTTTGCTGTGAGAATTTAATTTGGAGGAATTTTTTAAGGAATTCTCGCGCTTCGTTGTATTCCGATTCGTCACGGTAGCCCAATTAATCACAGAATAAATTTACTCGGCAATAAATGAAATCGTTTAATCAACCTGTTTGAGAACTTAATCGACGGGATTATAACGGTCAATAAAAACAATCGAATTACAACGTTGGTTGCGGTTGGCTAATTAACGTGCCATTTGAATATTTTTGATCGACAGCCTGCGATCATTTTCAAAAGTTTTAAATTAACAGAACAAATATGTCTCCGGATAAATAAACTGAATCTAATTATTACTTACTTAAACACACACTTTTTTCTGTTCTTTTTTTCGTTACAACTACACCAACGTTATTGATTTTACTATAAGAAACTTTATTCCTTATCGTTTTAATCAATTTATACTTTAAAAGCGTGCCAAGGTTTATATTATGTTGCGTTAATTCTTTAATCTTACATTTGGACTTTTCTCCGAGTAAAATTAGTTACAATAGCTTATCGGTATTTTTTTAATGAACGTCTATAAGCTACGTAAACGGTTAACAAACGTTACATTTAGTTGGAGAAATTAATCTCGAACAATTTACCAAAGTAGACACTCAACGATTGTAATAAATTGCACGATCAGACACATTCGTGTAATAATTATCCGATAGCGGTAATAAAAATTACAAATCAGAAAATCTACTTACCGAAACTCATTAAAATGATCGCTATCGTTAAACTGTGCTGTCCAACCATGGTGGTTCCACCTTGAGATCTACGTCTCAAATCTCCTCGTTACCTGTTATCTTATCTCTCGCAATAAAAGCAAGAACTAGCATGCCACTGTAGAAAATATACGTATGGCCTTTCGTTTATGCAACGAAATATAAACGTTAACAGTGTTAAGTGTTGCGGGTGTTGGTGCTGCACTGGATCGATCGAATCGCGGTGAAACAGTTTGCGTAAAAAAAAATGTACGCATCCGTTATTGCTTCCAACAATGTTCAGATCTTGCTTTACCTTCTTTTTTTAATTACAATATGTAAACACCTTTGTGGTATTGCGTGTGATTTTTTAAAAAAGAGAGTAGACTCTGATTAATATCCTGATAACGTTGCTTTCGAAGCTTTCTTTTTGCAACAAACAAAAATAAACATAAATATATGAAGTGATCAACATACATATATATAAGTGAGCAGCAATATTATCTTAATTTAACTTTGCGTTACTTAAATAAAATTAAACGAAGGATAGGAAGGCTTATTAAACGATTCGTGTTATGTGTTTTATAAATATCTCCGTGCCTGTAGTTTGAAAAATCCTATTTCAGGGAATCCTGGATGTTGCTTTAACGACAATACGACGGAATCGTTCAATATACATTTTATTGCTCGTTATAATCTTCGTGTAATAATATTTTATTTGTCCTTGAGAAGCTCGATAGCATAATTTCTCTGTGCAGACGGTTCCATTCGAAAGTCACATTTTTTAAGCCCTCCCGTCTGCGCGACACACATACGTACGCATATAATTGTATTTAATAAATTTATGCTTGCAGCGTCGAGCCTCGTTCGAACCATCGATTCGCGAATGCACTTTAACGAATACAATAATATTCAAATTTTCATTTGCGAAAAACGCGGCCACGCGATCGTCGGGAATGGTTTTGATCGTTGTATGCAACTATATAGACCTCGTTTCGAGTTCAGCGTACAAAGTTTCCCGCGCGAACTTGTCTCGAACAGGGCCTTGGACCACTCGAATAATTCAATATTCGAACAATATTATTCGCGCAAGAAAGTATTCCATTATCATTACGAAAATAAATAAGTACTTAAATATCATTATTCAAACATTACTGCAAACGCAAGAAAGTGTTTTAATATTTTCATTTCAATAAAATATTATTGAAATAAGAAACGACATTATTATTTAAACGATACAGTATTTACATATCATTGAAACAAGAAATTATTAGAATGCTATTATTAAAATAATAAAAACGATCGAATACTCAAGGATATTTGAACAGTGTTCGAATAATATTTATCGAGTATCCGAATCGAGCATTCGAATACGCAATAATTCGGCAGTCCATAGTCTTGAAACGAAATCGAGCAGAATGTCACATTTCCGTTTCTAATTATTTTACGCGTCCCACTTTGCGTCGAGGAGAGGCAGAGGCGAGATATAAACGGCCCTAAACCGAATTTAACGAAGGAATTAGCCAGAAAATTACGTTACGAACTCCCCCGTAATGTTTGCTCCAGAAATTTCGCTTCGTCCGCCCCGTGATTTCGCGGAAACTCAACGATCCGTTTAACGTTCTTTCAGCCGAGGAATCCGGAAGTGCTGCGTACAAAAAAAAAAAATATATACGTGGACAAAATTTCAACGTGGCCCGATTCTCGGAAGAACTTAAAAATTTATAGAATAACAACGGTAAATGTTGGAATTCGATCTCGATTTCCGGTTTCGTAACGCAAGGGTTGTCCGCCGCGTGCACTTTGGTGAACATGAAACAACATGGAACATCGATGAACAATGTGTATATGGTGTTCGAGTTTTAGAATGCGCTGTGGAACGATCGTAACGCGTATTCGATCGCAATTAAATCTGTATACACGTTAGCGAAGGTTACGCTCTGTTGTAAAGACCGCCGAAAATTACAGACCCGACCAACGACAATAAAACGAGGAAAATCTTGGCGGAAACGGCGACCGAACCGTTGCAAGCGTCGTGCGTACAAAGATCGCAGTGTTCCAGACGGTACAAGTCGGAGGAAAACTTTCCTTGTATCGCTCTGCAAGGATCGATGGTTTCCGTCTTCGCTGTCTGGCAGTTTCTCACCGTGACCTCCTGTTTGTCCACTGATAACAGAAAGATTCGAGCGTTTAACAATGTTCGTCGGACGATAAGCCTCATCTCTCGACCCTCGATGAGCAGCACAGATGCGTGAGTAACGTGTGAAATAGTAAATGCAATTTCGATGGATGGATCGATCGATGAATAGCAGTTTGTATTTAATCGTGCCATGGAATGTTAATGTCGTCTTTACATTTTGGTAAATAAAAGGACTGATAATGTTAGTATGTATTTAGAGATTTTGTATAAAGCGGCGCAGAAACGTTTGATCAAATTAATATAAACGGTATGAGGTTGGACGCGTAAATTACGAAAACGTCGAGAATTTTATTTAAATTCGTCCACCGTGAGCGATTTAATTAAAAATTTACCCATAAGAACCATCTTCGCGCAGGCCATTGGCGCAGCAGTCTGGTACTGCTGCGAATTGTCGACCTCGAAAATGCGAGATATTGCGCTTAAAACTCCATACTGTTGAACGTTCAGTTGCCAGTCGACCATATTCTTCATAGTACATTCGACAGGTTTGATATCGTGTGCTTTTGGATCAGTGTCACAGCCCTCGTTCGTGAGCGAAGTGCACATGTAGCACTTCAATTTTTCGTCTGAAAAATGAAAGATGCTAGCGTAACGTGTTTCGACATTTCCGCTAGCAGAAACAACGTGTCGATATTATATTAATATCACGGGAGAACAATTTAAGTTTGACGCGTCGGTTTAAAAAATCCGTCGATCGGGTTGTGATTTACGAATGAACGCAAAACTTTTATTAGACATTCGTGAATAAAATACGTTTATTTAAAGTGAAATTACTTCCGTAAGCCAAATATAATTTGTCTTATAAAGAATTTCATATTAAATAGTAAACGATATTAAAACCAAGTATTCGTTTTCTGTTTCGCGATAAGCAATCGGAAAAAGTCATTGGCCGGTCGCAAAATAAGTAGAAAAATGTTTTTGCTGAAATTTTTATATCTAAATTATTCGCGTGATAGCGGTAATTACGATAAAAATAGGGAGTAAGTTAGAACTAAAAAGAATAACGACTACCTCGTGATAAAAATAAGTCGTACGTGCGAAAAGGAAGTTTTTCATTCTCGTATTCGTACACATTGCTATGACTTGGCTAATATATCTCTCCAGAATTCATTATTTTTACCGCTTCTTGTGCTTGTACACGTTGTCAGTGGCATAATTTCCATCCTACCAGGCCTACTAAATTATTCCGCTCTCAGTACCCGTCGAGTTATCGCGATAAGAAGATACAATTGAATATTAGGGCGGAACTATTTCTCGGTTTTATCACTCTGTCGCGATTAAAAAATAAAGAAACAAAGTTACTCGAAAATTGAGGGTACTAAAATTAGTGTCCATCTTTATAATTCCAACAAATTTTTGAAGGTCAGTATTTTCAACGATTCATAGTAATATTTTATAACAGCTTATCCCGGAAGTTTCCCGGAAGAAGTAAATAATCTGTTCCCTCTGGCGCCTGGTAGACGCCTCCACGACGCCGTGTCCCTTTCGACCATCACATAATTCTAACTAACCAATGGAGTGTGCTTTCGCGTCGTAAGAATGTTTATGGTCGCGAGTAACTTCCCAGCATCGCTTTTCGCTTGCTCTATGCTGAATACAGATATGCATTATAACGCATATCTATGTACAACGACGCAAAAAAAATCGAGAACGTTAACAAATAAAATGTTATTACTATTATTATACGTTCAGTCCTTATATTCCCAATATTAGTATATTTCAAACACCTTTTCTTTTTTTAAATTTATTATCACTCACGGTAAGTTACTTTTTATTTTGTTTCAGTAATAGTTAGCATCGTTGATTGCGATAGTTTTATCCAGAAATGTGAGAAACAACTTTTCGAGAAAAGAAAAAAGAATTACGATCGAAGACAGTAGCAAAAAGACTTGGACGTTCGCAGACTTTGCTACCAAACTCGGAAATTATGGTGAAAGGTAACGCACAGAACGTCCCAAGATGCTTTTGCCACAATACGAGCGTAAATTGCTTCGAACAGTTTCCAGCTCTACGAAAACTATAAACGATATAAGAAACGAGCGCAATTTATATGTTTCGAAAAGTACTGTTTACCAAAGTATCGCAAGAAATCATCGTGTTCTACGACGTAAAAATGAAATCAGCGTTAAAAACTCAAGGATGCCCGGAAAGAAAGAAGACAGATGTTTACCAAAGGAAACGTAAATCGAGATTAAGAGTATTTTTATCGCAATTATGTTAAGTCATCGTCAGTGGCGAGAAAGAAATTTAATTTGGACGAACCTGATAATTTTTTAGTCATGCATCGATACACGAACTTTATTGCGATCTTTTATATTTTATGACACGTACTTACACGTTCTGAAGCAAACTTTTAAAAAGAGCGCAGAAAAATTTGGGTCATTACGTGATTTTTATTTCCGACGTGACGATGATTTTAAGCAGAGTTTTTCAAAGGGTGCTCAACCGAGTTCTAGAGTCCCGTAAGATCCACTTGGAGGTTGGAGGTCAAAACTACTTTCGTAATTATCATTGCCGGTTATAACGAAGGCAGAAAATTGTTGCACGAACGTTTTTTCGAAACTAATGCCTAGAAAATGTAAATAGGCTTAATTTCTTTTTAATATCTTCAAAGACAACATAAAATATATTATTTTATATACCGTATCGAAAAGTTTAGTTTAATTTACGTATATCGTGATCGAAGATTTCTCTGTGGAAGTACTCTCTTACGTTGGAGAGCCACAGTGCGTAGTTATTATTTGGGTCGCGGCGTCGTGGCGCCGCGAGTCGCGACGCTACTCACTCTGGTAAGCTTCAGCCAATCGCAGTTCGACAAACTGCAGTTAACCTACTATTCTTCTGTTTTGAAGCTATTCGAAAACGACCGAAAATTTCAATGATCTTCAAAATTGCAAACATCACTACCCACGATCCTAATCGAGCAATCGGCAAGTATAATATCGAAACGTCCTTACAGTTTACTAAAGTGTATCGAGCAAACGTCAAATTTTATCATAATAGTATATACAGTTACTAAAACAGATATATTTAAAAATTAAAAAATGTAAAAAAATTCCAGTATATTGACAACAGGTAATCTACGTTGAATAAATGTTGAACTATATTTAGAAAAACTAAATTTCACTACTTTAACAAAATTTAAGATGTATTATAATTGCAAAGGCAAATGTTACTGAAAACAAATAGAAATCGCTAATGGTAATTAAGTAGTAAACTTGAACTACATTTCTATAAAATTTTACAAAATACAATGTTCGAAATATATGAAAATGAATAGGGGAATATATCTTCGGTCGCTCAAGAGTGAAAATTATTACGATAGCGAAAATGCCGTAAGTTTCACTGGAACGAAAGTAGTAATACATTTACTAAGTCAGACGGTGGGTAACTTGTTGCAGTTATTTCAACTCGTTTCGTGGATAACTTTTTCTCGGGAACAGACGTAACATGTAAATCGTGAAAATGTTCGACCGTAAAATGTTTCCGGCAATCGAATTCGTACGAAAAATAAAAAGTACAATTACAATAACATTATAATTAATACTCGGGAATCAATTTTATTATTTGCGTAAAATCTTTTACTTTATCCTGCTTAAACGTGCAATTCTCTCCGATATACACTAGGACTTCCAATTACATACGTGTATTACACCCTTTGACCCCTCGTGCGCTTCCGTGTTTACGTTCAAAGTGGCGCCGAGTTCATTTCATCAAAAAACTATTGCTCGTACAAAACATCGAAAATTCAACGATTTAGCAAGCATCTTAAGTGTATAGGTAAAGGTGCCAAGCGTGGAAATTGATAATCGAAAATAACCTACTACGAGTCTAAAAAATTTAAAAAAAAAAACACTCTTCGTGTCACTTTGACAGTTCGTAAGATCACTGATAATCGAACCCCTTGATAATTTCGTCACTCTAGGAGAGCAAACTTTCTTTTTCGCTTTCACTAACATCTCCTCACTAAATGTGGAAAAGAAAAACAAAATTTAAGAGGGAAGAAAAGCTCTCCGCGTTGGTCATTCTCTGCGCGGAAAGCGTATTCTTAGAATATTCACCTGAACGAACTACCAAGACGAGCGCGAAACCGACGATTAGCACTGGGATTCTTCGATTCATGCTGGCGGTTGCGTGTGACGGTTTCCTTTTCGTCGAATAAATTTGTCGTCGGCGAACGGAACGCGACTGCGATGCGTGACGGAGAGTAAAGCACTGGCTCCGTGAAGGGTTGTCGTCGAGTCCACGGCCTGATCGCGAGTACGAGATTGCGAGATTCGCCACTCACCACGCCACTCCTCTCCTATTTCCACCGTAACGTTTCTCACCCCCGCCAACGCGGGGCTCGCGTACTCGCGCAAGGCGCGTAGATTTCGCCCGCTTGGTGAATCTCTCGCTGGATCGTTGGGTGCGGATCAACGCGGCGCGTTCACCGTCCCACCGTATTTCACGAACTCCCTCTATACGTGTTTACGTTCCGCGCTTGAAAACACGCCGTCAGAATGGACGCCAATTTTCTGAAACGTACTAATTTTACGTTTCACGCGCGGGTCCCGCTGCCTAGAATCGCACGAGCCCCAATCTACACGCTTTTGTCCCTTCTTTTTGTCATCGTAATTCGCGATATAAATAACAAAAAGCGTTAATAGTAGTTCTACAGGGGGAAATAAGTCGAAAACGAAGAATAGAATTTTTTAAAATAGCGCTTCGTTTTCGAGATAATTGAATTTAAAAATTTGTACTTTATTGCGTAGACGATAGATTTTTAAATTCGATTTCTTGGAAAACAAATCCTCGAACGAAAGAATTTTATTCTTTATTCTCGATTTTGTTTTTTCCATGTAGAATTATCTCCTGCTCGGCCTCCTATCTTGAGTCAGATAAGGCTAAGCGCTCCCCCGAGAGCGCCACGAAGTTTCCTTCTGCTCGAATCTAAACTATACATCCCGACATATGGGAATATTGATCCTTTTACACGAATGTACGGTATTGCAAATCGATACCATGATCATTTAGAATTTTCCAAAGTGGCTGTTTACATTCATCACGGGGGATGTTTAATATAACAAATTGATTTGGTTGGATAAAATACGTCATACAATTTGATTATCTATTAATTCAGTCCACGAAATGACACTCCACCTTTTGAAAATGGATTTCATAACCAACACAAAGACGTTTGATTAACCATCAATGCATATTATAGACCTCGAAGACGCCATCTCGTGTAAAAGATTCGTCACGCCATAAAATAAAAATTTCATTCGCTGAGCATTGTCGTTTTTCAGAAGATTTTCTGCGCGCGAGCAATATGATATGGATATATCCGATTGTTATGCAATATACGACGAATAGATTCTATAGTAACATTATATTTAGAACTTAGATTCGCGTATTGATGCCAGGTGTGTTATTTGTATCCTGGAGCAGTGCCGAATTAATGTCTTCAGGCTCGAGGCTAAGGAACAATTAGAGTTTTTAAAATTCAAATCTTAATCTTAAAAGCGACTTTGCAATTATTCGCTGAGATATAAAGCTTTCATTGCCAGAAACCACATTTAATTGAAACCATACTATTTACAAAGTGCAGTTTATTTTAGATATTTAACACTACACCTACCATGACCGGTCAAATGATCGTTTCTTAAATTTTTAATGTACAATGTTATTTTAGTGCCATTTTTCAATATTCACTTCTGTTCTTACTGTTTGTTTTCTGAGGAAAATATGTAGTCTGTTTCGCTTACCAAATCGGATAAAATTTGATATAAGTGTGGTTAGCTTCCAAAGAAAATAGAAAATATATAGGAAAGATGTAAGGAGAGAATTTTCAATTTCCACTGTCTTAAAAGTCTAACAACGCGTATTAAAAATAGTTAAACTTTACACGCATGTAGTTCCGAAACTGTTAGATTTTTTTTCAAAATTGAGACACTGTTAGAAGCGGCAGGAATTGCCCTTTAAAATGGCTTTTGTTTTATGTCGATCTGCCTTTCCGTTTTGGAAATATCGTAATTTAAATGAAGCGGCAATTTTTTAAATTCCACTATGATCTCTCTGTCAGCCTTACAGAAGCCTATTAACGCGCATTAAAAATACTAAAAGTTCAGACGCGTGCAGTTTCGAAACTACTAGTGTTTTATCAAAAATTGAGCCACTGTTACAAGCGGCAAGGCCTCCCCTTTAAAATAGTTTTTGGTTTTTGTCGATCCGACTTTCCGTTTTCGAGATATCATCGTGTGAAGACAATCGTAATTTTTAAAATTCCGCTACGCCTGACTCTCCGCCTTACGAAAGCCTATTAACGCCTATTAAAAATATAAAAAACTTTAGACGCGTACAGTCTCGAAACTACTAGTGCTTTATCAATAATTGAGCAATTGTTAGAAGCGGCAAAGCTTCCTCTTTGAAATGGTTTTTGGTTTTTGACGATCCGACTTTCCGTTTTCGAGATATCGTAATTTATGTAAAGGGGTAATTTTTTTAATTCGACTATCTCTGTCTCCGTCTGACGCGTCGCGTCGTACCTCCTTGTCGCGCGTGAGTCGAGACAGTCACGTGACTAGGAAGTCGTAGTACTTCCAAGAATTTACTACGCACTGTTTACTATTTTACGCGCGCGAGATGAATGAACTCGCGCGAGCGCATCGAAATGTAAACAAAACTTCGAACCCTTATATCTCCGAAACTAGTCACCGCATCGACTTGAAATTAAAATCGCTATATCTCCGGAACTATTGAAGCTATCGACTCGTACGAGCGCTCATTTTAAAGGGCATTTCATCCTCTATCCGATGACTATATTAACTATTATTATTTATGCTGTCTTCTATGTTTATTTTCACATTTACTTTGGCTCTACATACCCAAAGAAGTTTCAGTAATTCCTATCGATCGTACGACTGGTGCGTGATAAAAACTGGATCATAAATTGTTTATTTAATTAAAAACGAATCTAAATTTGTATACGGGATGTTTGCATAATTACTAACCAGTATTTTTTTGTAAATAATTGTTTTCTTTGGAACTAACTACGGTATCGACTTGAAACAAAATTCGTTTTCAATGGCGTTGTATCTCTTATCCTATAAAAATTAGAACATCTCTACGTCGTTTGTAAATTTTCTGTACGAAGTTAAAGTACCAAGTGTGCACACTTAGTGGCCCAGGAAAAAGTGTGTGGCATCGATAGTTATGGTACCAACGAACTCTTCTAAATCCACCAGCCACACAACATTTGCATAATTTTCAATATATGCATCTGTTGCATCGCGTAAACGCCAAAAATGTTGTCTGCGATTTCGCCTATTTAATCGCGTATATGTACCGTCCGTGCAACGATCGCGTAACGTTTGTTGGATCAACACGATACTCCCTACCTTCGTTTCACGTTGGAAAGTGTACTGTTGAATCTGTTTGGCATGAATTCCGAATACTATCCTTCGAGACTTGCGTTGAAGCATCGAGGTGGTAGCGATCGACGATGGGACGAAAACATGGATACGTTGAACAACATTAATAGCCTATTGGCCTAAGTAGAGCTGCAAATATCCGTGACAGAGCCGTACTTCCACGGTCTGCGAACGTTGTAATTACGTGTCGCCGAAAATACGTCCGTTTCACACGCTTTCAGGGACAAACCACTTGCTTCCTAAATTTTACCGCAAACGAATTAATTTGGCACGCTTAAAATAGTTGCGTGCTTGCGATATTTCAACGAATTGTTAAATTTTTGTTCAAATTGTTAAATCCTGTAAAAGATCTTCGTCTTAGGCCGAAGCGTCAATCAAACACGTTTGTTGCACAACTTCGATAACCAAAAGAATCCATATTAATCCTATTTTACCTTATTATTCAACTAATCTTGATTCTTGCGAATTCATGTCGAAAGTAATATCCTTAGTCAGCGTTCAGCGAAGGAGAATGAAGAAGACGCGCCTCGCTGTATGTATTTACAATTTGACCGAGTCGTTCGGGCGTTGGCGTTAGACTGGCGAACAGTTAGGCCTCGTCGTGGTTCGACCGTCCTAGGAATCATACTTGAGATTTTCTTTCTAGGACGAGCGTCGTTTAAGGTCTACAATGTTTATATTATGAGGCGCCGTGCCACTCGCAGTCAGTTTCTGTAAACAACTCTGTTCTTGGTCAACCATCCACCCAGAAACGTTCTACTTTTACTTCTACATTTATATTTTACCCGGATGCACGTATACATTTAAACATGCCATTCAACAGCTCGATAAAAATGCATCGAATTACGCGCAGTTTGCATTTCAGTTTACCCTGTGACCTCTTTCTTTCGCTCGGATCGAGATTCTACGACGATGGGATGCATTTTTCCGTTCGCGCGAATAAGCGAAAAAGTTGAATTTTATACGATCGCGTCGCCGGTTTCCAACGGGCAGCATCATTAATCGTGCGTCGGCCATTTTGTTTGAATACGATGGATTCATAGTTGCGTAGATTCCGTTCTTCTGAAAATCAGTACGTTTTGATAAAGACAGTGGAACGAAGATGGAGAAGGATGAAAACGAGAGACGTCCGGCGCCGTGGCGCCCATCCAGGACGCCAACGACGCCGTCTAGCTCACAGTTTGGGGTTTAGCAATTACTAAGAGAATCCACCACAGTATCCTTCCTCTTTGCTCGTAGTTATGCTCTGTATTTCGATCTATCTTAATGCGTTCCCTCCTTTTTTTTGTATGTTTCAAACGACTTTCCGTAAAATGTATCGTTTCTCATTTTCTCCGTTTCTCCGTCGTCTCTTTAATTAGATCACGCACTTTTTCCAAGCTTCGTCTCCAGCAGACCTGCTGCTGATTACTATCGATGTTTCGATAAAGTTGAAATATTATACAATCTAAAATAGGGGCATTCGATAACGTTTCGACTTCCTTTATCCACAAATGTGACTACAAAGCAATATTTTTGCGTTATTCCATATTTGAGAAATACATTCGGTTATAGTTTTTAAACGGCCTTCGTTGTTTCGATTCATTTTCCTACGCTTTATTTACTCTCGTTGCGCTGAAATATAGTATCGTATTTATCTGACGTCATTTCTCGAGATCATAAACTATTCGGGGGTCGGAACGTGAATTTTCTTACGACCATCCGATGGACGATTTACCATTTTCATCCGAAGAAACTAACCTCCTGGACATCCTCTCACATTTCCTTATAAGTCAACCGCTCGTTCGTCTCGTAATTTAACGTCAGTTAGGAAATCATTCACGTCGCTCGACGATTTTTCGACCGTCTCGTCGGTCGAACGCTTTGATGCTGCTGAATCGAACATTTAAATTTAACGTTTTCGTTCCCGTAACGTAAAAGATTCGACGATCGTACGAATACCTTTTGTGTCTGTTCTATAAATTTACAAAATTCAATGCATAAATTATGAAACTTGTCACGAAGTTGTCCGCAAATTGTACAAATTTACGAGCGTCGGTGAATGCATACGAAGGTTCGAGCATCTTTTCAGAAGTCATAGTACGATACATCGTGACAAACCGATAAATCTTGAAATGTCACCGTTGTGGTATCCATTATTGTAAGTAGTTGCCCCCGCGAGGAGGGGACGCCTTATAATGCAGATAACAACCTTGGCATACGTTCATCGAGTGTTAAGTATCGTTTTCGCGCGCAATCAATGCATTTCAAAACACTCGAGCGTTTTTGTTCCTACGCTAATTACCGGGTAAAGTTTTAATTAAACGCTGGGAACTTTCAGCGACGAAACTAAGCACGAAACGTACCGTGCGTGTGAGTAGAAAGCAACTAATTACGAAAATTAAAGCGATGATTCGAAAGATGGGCCTAACGTTGCTTATTGATAGTTCTGTCTTTGTTCACCGACAAAGACTCGTTGAACAAAGTATAGGGTGAAATAAGAACTCTTCCTATTAACACGTTCACCGGACGAAAACCGTGCAACTTTCTTCAAGCCTAAAATTTTGATTTTAAACCATTGTAAACTGCACAACCTAAAATTTGTTTCGGTTAAAATCCTGTTAAGGACGTCCTAGTGTAAAGAACAATTATACATTTTGGATCTCGTAGCACCTAAGACCGACCCAAGTCGTAATCAATTGCGATTCGACGCGAACGTTTCGCGTGTTACCGTTTTCTCGATGTCTCGATTCGTAAAAGGTTATTCCACTGGTATCCCGGAACGTTCAATCGACGGTTCGAAAGCAAGAATCGTCGACGCGCAATAATGAAAGTGTGGCTGGTGAAAAGTGTCCGGAGAGCGTCAGGACGCTCGGCGCCACATTGCCGCGACCCAAATAGTAATAATACCATCGACGAAGGCGGGTCGGAGACGCTGTTGCGAACGATGAAGGACGAGGAAGAACGACCGCGTGCACCACCTACATTCCCGAGAATACTTGGATGCTTGGCCAGACCTCGTCTACGTTATTATCCGTCTAACGATGCAAAGACTTTTACGAGGCCCTCGCTTCCAACAGCCTCCTCTTATCTTTCTGTGGCCCCGGTCCTCCATATCACGCCATTTTGTTTCGCGCACACGCGCACACAGGACGATTACGGACACGTCGGACGTGTTTGCGTGGAATCGTTTCCAGAGTGAGAAATATCCTGTTTTCGAGGGAACCGTCATGCCGCGAGGAGACATTAAGGATCGCGGAAAGGAACTTTTCTCGCGCAGATAAATCAGCCGGTGTCGTACAAACGTTCCTTCGAGAACGTTCTATCAATTCGACGGCAACAATAAGGATGACGTGGGTGGCGGGGTCCGAAATACCGTCTGTCGAACGATTGTTCTTGTTAATTCGCTGTCGGCCCGATGGGAATGGTCGGATAACTTGCTCGCGGTCATTAAGACGTCGACTGCCATGTCACGCGGATATGGGTGACACGTAAAAGCCACAGGGGACGCGTCACCTAAATACTGGAGTGACGTTCGTATTTTACCGTACCGCGAATTATATTAGTATAAACGATGGTAATTGTGCAAACGACAAACGTGATTCATCGAAAAGATCTTTTAAAATTAGCAACCTCCTATTATGTTTTGAGCAAAGTAATAACAGAAAAAATATTATACTTGGATGTATATTATTTGTTTGCTAGTACTTGTTGACATGTAAGAGTTTTGCGGCTTTTATGTTTGACAGATTTTTATGACAATGTAAATATGTTCATAAAAGTCATCGATAGCTTGGACTTGCGTAGCAGATTGAATCAACATAATATTATCACGATGTCAATAATTTGTTTAAAGATGACATAGGCGCGTAGGAACGCATGCATCATGTTTATATCTCCAGATCAGAAACAATCGATGTATAAATAGACGTATAATCGACACTTACTCCGGTCGTTCCGAAGTAGTATGAAACTTCGATTGGCCGGGAGCCAACTGGGATAAAAACGACCATTTTCTTCCGTATTCGATAAAAAACCGACGGCACTCCTTACTCGTTGCTCGAAATGTGATAAATGCGAGCGAGCGTTTAGTTTTCGCGACTGAATCATTTATATCCAACGCAACCTCGTGCTGTCGCTACAAAACATCATTTTTAATCTATTGAAAATTGTACGACTACAGACATCGTTGCTGTTTAAAATAGAAATAATAGCACGCGATCTTCCTACGCGCTGACACAGCACCAAAATTGAATTTGTTAATCGAATCGTGAACAAATTGACCGTCTTCTAATAATATTACTTTTTTAATAAACTATTTATCAGATTAAAAGGAGAATAAGTACAATTTGACACAGGATACAAAGGAAAATCGTTGTCCTCGACGACGATCTCGCGGACCGATTGCATCCTACGCCATGGCATTCGCAAACGAGTTGATAACTGTCGCGCGTATAACGACCTCTGTAACAATCCTGCTCGGCATTTCGCCATTTTGCGCACTCACACACGGATATGTGTTCCTGGGGATCCGTGAAGTAATCTGAAAATCCACAGCGTTTATCTTTGGTAGACTTTACACGGATCGAAGGAGCGAAGAGTCACTGTTTTGTAAAACATTGATTCGATTAATGTTTTAAAACGTCATTCGACTTTGAAGCCAGTGACCATAGACGGAAAGGATTAAGAACGTGTGCTTACATATGTACACAGCTTTACGGCAAAATTTATGCGATGGCGGACACGGCTTCAAGTATTTAATGTCTACTCCACTCTCGGTGCAATCTTCGTCTTCTTTACTGTTGCATTGATAACACTCGATAGCTCTGGTTTCTTCTTACGTGTACCGATACATAATATATAAAAGTAAAATTAATATTTTCTTTTGTCGACAAAACAAATTTCATTTTCATGTAAAATTTACTAACAACGTAAACTAGTTATAAAACAACAGGAACACTTTTACGAATATTCTTAGAATTTCTAAATATTCTTCACTAAAATACGTGTTGTTTGCATTTTGAATTTTCAAGTCGGTATGTCAATCAGATTGGACCACGAATGTCTTATAATATGAGATACACTCTTCCAAAGTGGAACAAAATGTTAAAAAGATCACGCAACAAATTGTAAGGGGATCCTCGTAAGGAGGCTTTAATCTTCGTAATGAGTTTAATTGGTCGATGATCAACAATGACTAGCTTATGGTCACTGGTGGTCAACAGTGAGGTGGACATCAAGGTCAGCGGTCCAGCGAAGATCCAGAAATGGTCAAGAGATGGGACCAATCGAAATAGTATTGTTCTCTAGACCAAACGGTTCTTAACTCTTCACGTTGACACTCTCCCCACTCTTCGACTTCCCCACTCGAAGACTACCGCTGGACAAATTCTTCAGTACCCCTGGAGCATCCAGGGGAACCGGGTCTCGCGGGCCAAAGTCAGGCCATTCGTGGAGTGCTGACCACTGGGGGGACCAGGAGTGACCAGGAGTGACCAGGACTGACCAGAACTGACCAGAACTGACCACTACTGACCAGTGCTGACCAGTGCAGATCCGACTACTGACCACTACTGACCACTACTGACCACTACTGACCAGTGCCGGACCGTGATGACCACTGGTAAGAACTATTTAAAATTGCTCTCCCCACTTCTATTTTGTCGTTTGATATGGAACTGTCCAACGTTATGGAACTGTCCAACGCTTTTGCTAAATTACGAATCGTTTCTTATGTTACAGCTGGACCTTTGGTGCTCCCTTGGTAATGGTAACTAATGCTCAACAAGTAGTAAGCCCACTTTACTTATTTATATTATTATCACAAAATTGACCAGTTTATTTTATTTGTTTGGTCATAATTCGGTGTTGTTTTACTGTCCGGTTTTATCTGGTTATTATGTTTTCCTCCTCTATTTCTACTTCTGCCTTATTTTTTGAATTGGTATAATTGTGTTGAATCATGTACTATTTTTGTTTCCATATTATTTTATGAATTTTGTTTGTATACTATTTTCGGAATTTTGATGTTACTAATTAGAATAAGATTTTTATTCTTATTCTATTTCGCTAAGATATTTTGTTTAATTCTTGGGCATTTTCATTCTTTGATTTCATCGTTGGATTTTCAATTCTGGTCAATCTTTGTTTTTGGTCGTCTTTGAAATTTGTATGGTTCTTGAGATAATTTTGGTAATCGTTTGCTATTTTACTTCGACATTATACTCTCGTTACGCAAGTATAGGTAGAATACTTTAGTTTTATTATGTGTAAATTTTGTACATTTACTTAGGTAGGTCTAACATCGAGAATCTTATGGATTCTCACTCTTAGGTACATCGGCACGACTAATTATTCCATCGCTTCGTCTAGTTTGCATGATGGTTATTAAATTTCCTTTCGTATGTCACTAATATGGGTATCAATTTTAGTTTCAGATTATTCACAGGGACATCGAGGGAGTACGCCACAACCGCCGAGGGACATTTAATTCTAAGCTAATTAGTCTTAAGCTTCGTCGCGAATCTTAAAATTAACGTCGAAGATTTCTTTATTATACGTATCACCGCGCTCTACCAAGCAATTATTAAACAAGTAGCTTCTTCTCTCGTTCCCTCGTTCCTAGCTTCGATCACCGCTGTTTCATCGATTGAAACATGTGATCGGCCGTGTATCTGGTCCGAAAGATCTAATCGCCTTCCCTTGGTAAGCTTGATCGAGGGAAAACGGCACTTCGCTGGAAGGTGTGGAGTTTCCGTATTCTGCGGAAACGCATACCTTCCAGCGGAAGTCGACTATGTCTCAGGTACTCTCTCTTTGTCAGACAGCCTAAGTCGGGTCCTTCGGGCTCCCGGCGGGTTGCGTTGGGGAAATGGAGACCTCGATTCGGGGTTGCAGTTATCTGTTTTCTTGTTGAGATCGAGTTAACAAGGGCAGTAGGTTCGATCCTCGGATCCGCTGCACGGTTCAGCGTCGCGTCGCGTCGCGTATCCCACGATTTAGCTTCGTCCCTCTTTTTAACCACATAATTGCTTGGT
Organism: Colletes latitarsis; assembly: GCF_051014445.1. Lineage (NCBI taxonomy): Eukaryota > Metazoa > Arthropoda > Insecta > Hymenoptera > Colletidae > Colletes > Colletes latitarsis. Next base: position 17,160,185 of record NC_135135.1, on the reverse strand, counting down.
ACCAATAATTTAGAAGATAGAAGATAGGAGCCTCGTTTTCTCCTATCTTCTGATTTTAGTTCCAATTCTGCTAGCTCAAACTTCGACGTTAATTTTAAGTCTCTAGCGTATCTGCGTATGTGTCAAGCAATTGTTTACCAACTAGCTTCTCGTTCACTCGTTCCCTCGTTTCTCGCTTCGATCACCGCTGTTCCGTCGAACGAAACATGTGATCGACCGTCCAGTTCGTCCGAAAGATCTAGTCACCTGCCCATGATAGATCGATTTCTAGAAATAGAAATCAATCTACCAAGGTCAGTGTCGATTCGATCCGAAGATCTGCTGCACGGTTCAGCATCGCGTCGCGTCGCGTCTCCCAGAATTTAGCTTCAGCCCTCTTTTTAAATAAAACAATTGCTTGGTACAATTAAACTAGACTTAAGCGCCGACGATCATTGTACGCGTCTACGTATGTGTCAAGTAATTGTTCACCAACTAGCTTCTCTCGACTCGTTCTCTCGTTTCTTGCTTCGATCACCGCTGTTTCGGCGAACGAAACATGTGATCGGCCGTCCAGTTGGTCCGAAAGATCTAACCGCCTTCCCTTGGTAGCTCGATTGAAGGAAAATGTTTCTTCGCTGGAAGGTGTGGAGTTTCCGTATTCTGCGGAAACGCACACCTTCCAGCGGAAGTCGTTCTTGTCTCAGGTACTCTCTCTTTGTCAGACAGCCTAAGTCGGGTCCTTCGGGCTCCCGGCGGGTTGCGTTGGAGAAATGGAGACCTCGATTCAGGGATGCAGCATCCATTTTCCTATAGAGATCGAGTTAGCAACGGCAGTAGGTTCGATCCCAAAGATCCACTGTACGGTTCAGCATCGCGTCGCGTCGCGTCTCCCACGATTTAGCTTCATCCCTCGTTTAAACCAAATAATTACTTGGCACAACTAAACTAGAAGATCGAAGGGTCTTTGGTTCCTTCTATCTTTTTAGTTTAGTCACTCAGATTGTAAAATTGCGCAAGGGAGATCGATGGAACTTGGATTCCATCTATCTCCCTTTGGGTCTCCACTCGCAGCAACCTCCACGTGGTGAGACCTGGGTAATATTATTTAACGTTTAATTAATAATCGCATCACTCTTAGTTGGGCAATGCTATTATTAATTAAAAACTAAATAATATTAGCAAATTGGCTGCGATCTGCTTTGCATAGGTCATCATAAATATAGAGCTTCTTCGCTAGGTTAGTTTTGATTCTCATTTATTCATCAAAGATTCTAGAGTATTGTCACAGACGAGGTATACGAGTAGATCTTTCACCCAATGTATTTTTTCGGCCCATTACCATTTTCGTGTCATTCGCAACGTTACCAACAGATTCAGAAATGAATTTTAATCCTTTCCATAGTCAACTCACATGTATTTATGCATACACTAGAGCTGTTTGCCCATCAATACTAATTCAGTGAATAGTTTGTCAACTGACCGCCATCTATGAGAAGAGGACGCTAAAATCACCTCCGGATTTCCAGAACGGTATGGCAGTCAGATTGTGACACGAAAGTCCATAAAGTGTAAGGTCTACTCGTATACCTCGTCTATGGTGTAAGGTCTACTCGTATATCTCGTCTGTGCAATAACCACAGTTATAGATATTTACCAACTATGATTTCTTTATCGTTACTTAATAAGAGCTTATTTGACATTATCTGCGACCGACAAATACGGTATCTACGTAGTGAATCTTACCTCCTTGGAAAACGAACAAGAACAATAGTATTCGCAGTATATTTCGTTTCATCTGCATCGTTAATTTCTCTTTTTCATTTGCGTGTTTCACTTTACCTGTAATTAACCGACGATAATATTAGTTTTAATACCCGTTAGATTTCTAAAGTTATATAAGTCCAATAGATCACAATATATTTTGACGTTACTACGAAAAACACTACGAAAAAAAACTACGTAAAAACACTACGATAACGCGCGCTACTTTTATCAGTCAGAGTATTATCGTAAAATAAATAAGTTGCAACACGTTCTAATTCTAATAAAAATCATACTATCAAGTTCCTAGTATTGACCATTTGACTTTAAAATGGGAAACTCGTCAATAATAATGAAAATTATATAATCGATCGAACGTAATGTTTCACTTTGTTAATAAATAATAAAAAGTTATTGAACATAACTTACTTATGTTACGATCCAATGCTATCGTACAAAAGGTTATACCGTACTTTGACAGATGAACACGACGCCAAAGTGACAAATTCTGTGTCCTCTTTAGCCGTTGATAAATAAAAATATGTTACTTAATTCGATGCAATAATAAATTCGTCGGTGTCGCATGAGATTCGAGTTTAATTCATAAACTCCATCCCTCGTTGCAAACGCTACTCCAGCATGAACGTGACAAATAGAATCGATGTATCGCTATTTCGATACGAAGCGAGGTAGATAATTTTCGACTTTTCGTACCACAAGATGTTACTAAACATCTTAATACGCCGAATAGCTGGTCTAAAAAAACGCACACAAACCAGATACTTACCACGTAGAACGTAATCGTCGAAGACGTGTCAGGGACTCACCGTGTTGCTAAGTATGTTAAATGCTAACTGCGATAAGCGACGTGTAACGAGAATGAGACTAAATATGATGTATGAAAGAAATTAACATACACAGAAGGATATATAAAATAAACATTATAGTTCGATTCTTTCGGTTATTCTTAACACTCGTATCCCAAAAGTTATGATCGTTCAACGCGTGGATAACGAAGGTTTCCCTGTACAACGAAGGTAGTAACAACAAATCATGGCAACAAGGAGGAATCTCCCTTCTTCGTGCTGCATTAAAGCGTAATTAAGTTCAATGATTTTGTTGCAATCAGTTTCCATCGTCAGGACTGAAAAATAAAACGGGTTTATGCTTTAACGGATGATGTCAGAAGTTTCCTAACAACATGGAAGCGTACCTTCCACGTTCCTTTACGCGTATTGTTCGCGTGCAACATATTATAAGAGCTTCCATGACATTTCATGACGTTCAGTGTGTCACAGGAAAAGGGATATTATCCACTTAGCGTGTTCCAAACCACCACTTTACGCTCCATTTGAACATAAAGCTCTTCGTACCGCCCACGGCCTTCCCCATTTAACGTGCAGCCCTGCTTTATCCGTCAAAACAATCGTACCTTTTTGTTATCGGCGAATTAAGGACCTCCTGCTTAAGCTACATTGTCCACGAGAAGTTAAGATACTCGGTACTCCTTCTTCTTTCGAGTGGAAGCTCCAATTTTTCCAATGTATCGGAAAAAGCCAAGTTTCTGCAGAGCGATCATAGAAACTGGGGCGGGTTGTATCTCCTCTCTAAATGGAGATGGAGAACCTCGAAAGGAAAGTTGAACGACTCAAGGGGAGAATATCTCACCGTGATTTTATTGAAGCGTGATTTCTTCTTAAATAAAACCGTACGTCGTAAATCGACTCTCGTCTTTACTCTAGAACAGTCGAAACGTGTCTATCAATATTTATTATATTTACACAATCATTATTTTATGCTCAAGTTTCGCAATAACGTTTGGCAAGATTAAAGATATGAATACAGTCATCATTTTATTTCGTTAATAGTAAATAATAACAGTACTTGCTCTGATTAGATAAGTTAGCTTGTCGTACAAATTACGTACCAGTGAGTCTGTGTATTGAATCAAAGACATAATTCAACCGTTTTCTTAAAGTAGCGTAGGTCTAAATTTTCTTGATCCCGTTTCCTGATTATGAAACACGAACTCTTCTAGATTTCAATGTTTTGCGAAATTTGCACGTACACGTTTAATCGTGATTCTTTTGTGTTTCGACATTCTGGCTGGCTGAATTTCTAATTACTTTCCATTTAAAAAATGTGTTTAAACTGTTTCATCCCTGTTTCTGTTGATGTACCACAGTCGTCTATGCGTAGGAGATGATTTATTGTACACAGTACTTGTTTCATATATTTTGCGTTGTATCAAGCGCATATAATGTTTGTCCGCGACAAAAAAAATTATTTAAAGGGGGTAAGAATCGGTATTGTGCACCAAAGTGTCCTCTTGCAACCGAAGTAAAAGAAAAAAACACACCACCTCTGCGATACAGGAAAAATCAATCTTGCGCAGTGCGTGCTTCGCCTCCCCTCATAGTGATCGTAAAAAATATTGATTCTGCCATGAACACCGTCGTGAATCTGGCCATCGTCGGAGGCGTACGGGTATCAGCATCGCGTCTAAATCGTTTGAGCCTTGGGCTGTTCGTTGACGAGTCCGTTTTCATCGTTCGTCTCACCCCGTCTTGCCGACGACGATGTTCCACGCGCGCAATCACGTACTCTCGCGGTTCCGCTCGTTGCTGCGAGCATCGTCGCCTTAGTCGCGAGCTTGCGCTGCAATCGCATCGAGCAACGAACGACGAGCGTGAACAGTGCTTCAGCAGCTCTCGAGGCCGAATGGTTGGCCTCGCCAACCCCTAAATCGGTCGATCTCTCTCTCTTTCTTTCTTTCGCTCTGGTCCTGCTACTTCCGGTTCACGACCGCCCTGAGCGCCGCCCGGTCGCGTGCAGCCCTTCACGCCGGTTACCGCGGGAAAGGGACCGTCTGATCGTCCAAGGATATACCCCTAATCGTGCAAGGATACCGACGCCAACATGAGGCGCGCTTACGTCCTCGTCGTTTGCCTGTTGGTCATTCTTGGCTTTTATGGTAAGCGTCCTCGTGCTGCACCCCGAATTCCGAATTCAGTAAGTTGGCTAGAAAGTGTTTATCCGTGGAAATTGTTCGTTGGTAATAGTATTTGTGTGGGGGAGGTGTGTTTGTTCGAAAGCGTAACCTTTGCATCCAGGTGTTGCTGACGGACGGTAAGGCTGAACCAACAAACCTATCCTTAAACGCTAATCCTTCGAACGATATTCTGCTCGGGAGAATTCGTGAGCTTAGTTTTTACATGCATGGAAAGTAACTGGGGAATGTTGGCGAATTGGAACGTGAAACATTACTACCCCCTTGTGTGTAACGTTTTACCAGATCGGTTGTTTCGAAGTAAAAATTTCTTGGTTCGTAATTTTTATCGAACTGGATTCCCTCAAATGCGAGGGAAAGTGTAATGTAAAAATTAGTTGAATTAAGTACATGACGTTTCGTATGTAATAAGCCAATATTATTTGTTAATATTTATAGTGAAACGTTTGGGTCGATGTGTTTAGCACGCTATTTCCACTGCAGCTTGATCGTTCTGTTGACATTTCCGTATTCGTTGAAGCCTAATGTATAGAATAAGTAAACTGATATTAATTTTCATCCTCAGGAATGGCCTATTTGAATAACTACCACTGCGACTGCATTCTAAACGTGATTTTAATCTCAATAGCACAAATACACCTCAACTCCGCGCCATTTTTCTTTGCCCCAATTCAGTCTAGTTCAAACTTCAACATATGAAAGTAAGAAATAAAGAGATTACCTGTTGGCTAGCTTTTTTAGATTTCCTATCACTATGCGTCGTGTCTGGGCTCCCGTAGTTCAATGATCCCTAGGGAGGGTTTGTGGAGACTGCCTGCTATCGATCCCGTGTCCTTCTCTCGGCCCTAGTTTCCCTCTTCGACTACCCTCGGCAACAGTGAAATTGTAAATATTCCAGAACCGTTTGAAAACGAATTTCTTTTATAGAAGTCACAATTCAAACTCAGTTACGAGAGATGAATCTCCTTTGTTTTTAACTAAAACAATCTAAGGATTCGCTAGACTATCCTTATCTCTATCCTCTAGCGAATGCCTAGATCCTAACGAAACGCAACAATCAATAAAAATTACCTTTATTAATATAGACCTACCCAATGACGAGCAGATAAATTAATATTAATATCGAATAGTTGATTATCATGTATATTTATATTTGCACTATATGCATAATTTTGCCATTTCAATCCATGGATAGAGCCACTGTTATTGTTGGCATTTTAATTTTTTTTTGTGTCTACTGCAATTAAATAGTTTTCGAGCAGTAGTATACGTGTTTACAGGTGTTCTGACTATATTTGTGATACCTGTTACTTTTCGTGGAGTGTGAATAGCTATAGGGATGGTACGCGTCGTGATGAAAGTGGATCAAGTTACTTCCTCGTTCCAGAGGTGTCGAATGTTCAGGCGTAGTATTAGTGTTGCGACCGATTTAACAATGATTACGGAAGTGTGTAATATTATGATTGCTCGACGAGTCGATCGACGTGCCTCTGAAACGAGATAAAATGATTTATCATAGTGTTTGAAAAGTACACACCTTTCGTCTTTAATATATTCTATTTTTTCAAGTTGGAATAATTCTTATTATTTTTACAACGTTTGTCGTTCGTTATAAAATTCATTATATTAAAACAACCCCACTAATTTAGAAATGTTAACGTCACGCAGTATTATTGAATCGTATTGTCCCGTTTACTATGTTTGTTTCTTTAGTGAGAAATTGTCAGCTTCTTTCTCTGTTCTGTAATGTTCCAAGGCTGTCAATGATGACAGAAATAAGATTATAACGTGCAGACAGACGAAGTAAACTTATCGCTGTTGTCTTTCTGGGGTAGGTAGCTGCATTGATTTTTGTATCACATAGGGTCACGGGAACGATGAACTTTTCCTCCATCGGAATCTACAGTTTCTACGATACATTCAACAGACGACCAACATCACCTAATTGACAATCTTCGATTTTGATAAAACATAACGTACACGTAAACCATTGAGAAATATTACACACGTATTTTCTTTTGTCGATCGATATTCGTATTTATCTAGATAAATTCTTCGTAAACTAATGTAATTTTAATCAAATGTCTTATAAATTAATGTAGAGATAAAAAAAGATATTGTACATGAGAAGAGTTCGATTTTTGACTTTGTCTTGTAGAAAAAAAAAAAGATTAAACAAAATCTTAGTCTTTTTGTGGATTTTCCTCCAACGTAATTTCGTAACTCTTGCTTGCGTCCCATTTTGGCACATAGAATTGTTATACACGTGTTGAAACGCAACTTTTCACAGACAAATCGTTTGATCGTCGAATTATCTTCGTTTTACGTTGACCTATGTTATCAGCAACTCGATTCAACTCGAAGCGTATCTGTTTCAAATTATTAGGAAACCGAGAACGTATTATTGTATACAAATGAAAGACGATTCTATTAAAAAGGTTTACTATTAAAATATTTTATCAATATTCGAATATTGGAATGTTTGGTTATTCAAATACTATTAATGGGGGAAAAAATATTTGTTTACATAATACTCACTCGAAAAGATTCGAATAATATTCGCCAAATATTTGAAATGTCGAAGCGTTCTAATATTCGACTATAGAAAAATTCGACAAGCATAGTAACAGCTTTATAAACGTAATTTTCGATCGACGAATAATTTTTTAAATATCCTTACAACGTTACAGGTATACACGGGATGCAATGTTACTTATGTAACAGTCACAACGACAGTCGATGCGCCGACGACAATCCTCCGGATGCCCTTAAGAAAGATTGCTCCGACCTCAAGGACGGCGCAAAGTACACGATGTGCCGAAAGATTACGCAAGTCATTGAGTTTAGCGTTAATGGACGTAAGTAATACGCAAATTATTTCGTTAAAACGACACTGGCATTGCTATGGTAAACTTTAATGAGTTTCGTAAATATATTAATTCGTTGAGCCGACCATTAGGGTAAATTCCGTGGATAATAGGTTGGAAAAGCGACGATTACGGTTGACAATAATGCTCGATAGTTAGAACAGTAACTAGTAATACAACAATCTACCGCAGCAAGTTATCTACATTAACCCAGATTAATACAGCACCCTCATTATTCTATAGAAAGCTACCACGTATTGCCGAGCGTGCTACATCAGCTTGATTATTGCAGTGCATACTACACTATAGTAGTCGGAATTATCTAGTACAATGTAGGATCAAAACCTTTGAATAAACTTTTGGACTTTATAACGGCACGGTAATGGAAAAAGACACTTTCCCACGTTTCTATATTTTCTATACTTAAAAGACGGAAACGTAAAATCTATATTTAAACGATCGAAGTTGCTAAACTTATAATCGAAACCTAAGATGGGACCGTTGCGTTTGCTAAATAAAAGAAATTTTAACGATCGCGTTCGAAACAGTTCCAGCTGACACCCGGGTCATAAGAGGTTGCGGATGGGACGAGTCCAATTATAAAGGAAGATGCTACCAGCGAAGCGGTTTCGGTGGACGTCAGGAAGTTTGCTCGTGTTTGACAGATTACTGCAACGCGGCAAGGCCGAACGTTCTGCCGCCGACATCTTTGATTCTGTCGTGCGTTCTGGGCAGCGTTCTGCTGGCATTCATCCGTATTTAGAATGTTGACGCGCTCCCCGAACGGCCAACGAAGGGATGCGTTCGAGATCGTTAGTACCTAACACGCAGCATCGACCTCGCATATACTCGAGAAACGGACAAAAGAGACAGGCTGACAGGACAATGGATTCCAGAGGAAGTACTTTTGATCTCTCGTCGCTGATAAAGATGGACGCGCCGAGCAGCCATTTCACGAACGCGAGTTTTCCGTTTTATATCTTGGAAAACTAAACGCTGGCGATCACGGAGTACGTGTACGGATTACACGGCCGATAGAGGATTCGATCTGAAAGTATAGAACCGATACGGTAACTTTAGAGAGAAAAACAAATACGCGCACGCTGTTCCAGGTTACTTGTTTTCAAAGAAACACGTGTCGCGATCGGCGAGTTCCGGTCAGAGTTGCGAAACAAATTGGGCCCAAAGAGAGATAATCAAGAAATACACACAGATGTATCGCGAGTATCCGATTAAGAATAATTATCGTCGAATATTTAATGTGTTCTAACGAATGTCCGTACAGAGACATTCAGGAACAGTATGGTTTTTTCGTACTTTCTGCAAAAAAAAAATATACAGCCTGGCGATCATACCTCCGATCATTGCATTAATTCTTCTCGGGAAACTTCAACTTAGGTGCTGAAGGTATTGACGGCGGTCACATTGTGTTCACTCGACAAATTTTTCTGCGTAGAGCTTAAGAATGATATTACGCACGCAACAATCGCGCAACTTGTTGAGAATCTTGTCGTGACAATGTTCGCGGAACGAAACATTTGTACGATATATACATATATCTATATATATATATATGTTTTTGTGCGAAGCGAGGAAAATATATAAGAGTTGTCGTTGCAAAGAACTTGAATTTTCTGTTATTTCCCCTCATTTTCCAAGTTCATTTTAAGGGTCTTTCGACTCTGGATTGCTATATTTTACGGTGCGTGAACCTTAGAGGGAATCGTGATCCTAGTGGACGGGATCAAGATAATAAAAATAATCAAAATTCGAATGTCGAGAAAGATACATAAAATCGTGTGTAAAAGATCGAATCAAAAATGAGTGTTTTCACTATTTACAAGAATTTATCTAAAAATTATTGTATAGTAGATCGTTAGTTTCAACATCAATCACAATACTACTAAGTTAAAAATATGTAGTGCCATATTAAAAAATCAAGATGACATTTTTTTATCGAATTTATTATGGCAAACACCCTGCATAGTCGATAACGATGAACTCGTATCATCATTAATTCGCAGTTATTACTCGCGTCTCGAATCTCCGCAAGATTACGTTAATCGTGCAATACGTTTCTAAATAATTTTACAACGTGAAAATTATTTGAAATAACTCTTAGATCACAAGAATAATCGAATCAGTTCGGGAACTGCCTGAACCGTGCGTCAAATTTTTCTCCCGTTTCATTGTTCCGTGGAAATAATTTTGTTTCAGACCAATAGTCAGTAATCTGCCATTTTTCATCACGTTGTTCCTTGAATTATTCCGTTTCGTGGAACGTCATTCGATTTTTAATATGTACATACGTTTGGTTGTTTATCGTTTGTAATTCTGACCGTTTGTAACGAAAAAAAAAAAAAAGAAAACGATAACATGTGTGTCCGTTGACTCGAAAAGGGAAGAGCCGAAGTGATTACGAAAACGTCGATCAACGTCACGTTTTCTAATATTAATCGCGAGTTGATACGTTTAACGGTTTAAATCTTATTCTATTTCTGTTTTTCCGTGCGCGTTTTTCCAAGTTCGACATGATATTACCCCGTTGCCTAACGTCGCCGCGGCTGCAACTTCTCGTCCCATGACGTTTTCTCGTTGTTCGTTCTAACTGCTAAAATCATCGAACGCAACTGGCTTGCTCGTGAAAATTGAAAGAGTGTTTCAGACACCAGGTAAAATCTCAACGTGTTTATCGTTGTAATTAAATAACTCGAAACGAATGTACGTAGGTTAAAGGCGTGTCAAACACGCAGCTGTCATAACAGCTACGTTCATTCGGTTCGGATTAACGGCAGTGATTGTCTCGTTATAACTGTCATCTCTAGAAAATTTAAATTTAATTTGGATGGAGATTGAATTTTAATTTAGATCCCCCTTGAATTATTGATCTTAAACCTTAATAACGCCTTCTTCTTACGTCTAAGTATGGCCGTTTTGGTTGAACACGTTTACGTATAAAATCAAAATTTCATATCGATTAATATTAAATATTGCTCGCAAGACTCTTGTTATTATTTCTTCGGTAATATTGGCAAGCAGGGAAATAAAATTTGTACACAATCTTTAATTTCAGTCGGATAGATGATACGCTATTGCGTCGACGTTCAAGGAGTTGACATCTTTGACGATACGCTGAGAAAGAGAGGTAACCTTTATAGAGCTGAACGTATTTATGATTAATGATTACGAATAAAACGTTCCTTATTAAATGTTACTTATGGAACGACCTGATAACAAACAGACGTTAAGCAAATTCCGTGCTTGAATAGACTTAAACAAGTCCTGGCAAGAAGAAGATTACTTTTAAGCCGGGGTTAGGTGGATCATGCACCCTACAGCAGCACGATCCAGTCGATCATCTTTACAATCCTCCGTCCCATCTACATCCACGCCATCGCCGCTCCGGCATCCGCAACAGCAACAAATTCTTTATGGTCCCATCGTTAATCCGATGTTAACCCTTCAGCCGTGCGGAACTGGTTTGCATCCATCGTGTATTTATCCAGGAGCACAACGTAACGCTAATCTACCTAGCCCCGTTCCTCTCCAAATACAAGGTGTAAATACGCGTCCTTTTGAAAACCGACTAATCCTATACCGTGTTTAGAAATTCGAGATCAAATATTTTCAAATCGTATCGTACTCTATCAGCTTCTGTTCTCTAAAATACTCGTTCAAACTCACTCACGAATCTAGGCAAAAGCAACAGATGGCTACCCAAGAATAAACTCGTCCGAAATCAGCAATATTGTCAACAGCAACAGCAGCAGCAGCAGCATATTCAGCAACAACTATCCTACAACTTGAAGCCACTGGTCCTGTACGATCAAACGACGAACAACGGTCCGCCAACAGCACCAGTGACTTCGTTTTTAGTTGCTTCCTCGACGTACACGCACGGCTCCTACTCCAGCGACCAGTACAACAATTCCGGAGTCGCCTTAATACCCCAGCCCTACTACAAGCCCCCGGATGTGCCTGCCTACTGCGTAGTCCAAGATCAACAGAACACTCAGCAGCCACAACAACCGGAGCAAACGCCCTACTACAACATCTCGACTTCGAACAGTTGCAACCTGCAAACCGTTAACGCCCATTCGACGTATCAGTTTTCCAAACTTGGCCCTTATGCGCCCACGAGTTTCACGAACAACCAAATCACGGGACCCGTCCAGATCGTGCAGTCTCAAACCGTCCCAAACCCTCCAGCAAGCATAACCTATGGCGACACACAGAAGGACAAGTCATCCACGCTCGACGTATCAGCGTTCAAATGTTCCAAAAGTAAAGTGACCACCGTTAACGACTCTCAGATAGCACCGATCGCGTCCGAGAGCTACACCGAGTGGCCATTTCAAACGATCGGTTCCGCGGGCAGCAGCCTCTTCGACACGAAGCCTGTCGCCGATGACGCGAACCAAGAAACAACCGCGAATTCTCTGGAGAAGACGATCCAAAACGTGTCCGTTAAAACGCAAGAGGAACATTACTCCGACGAGTCCTCCGCCAGCTTCGATTTCACGATCGAGGCCGAGAAAATGGTGTCTGCGCTGTGCAACACGTCCCCGAACGACCTTTGCAAAGAGGAGAACAAAGCTAAGCCAAGCTCGGCGCCATTGTTCAGCGGCGCTGGCGACACGATCTCGAATAAGAACGACTGGTTCGCGGATTTTTGTGCGAATTACGGTACCTGCGCGTCGGTGGCAATTCAAACAGACGAACCAGGCTTGGATGGCACCCAGTACCCCGAATTGTTACGAAAGATCGTTTATTGGGGATGTACGGAGGCGGAAACGGTCTTGAACGACAGTTCCAAAACTAATCACAGGTCGGGCTGGTTGAAGAATCTGTCCGCTGCCACTAAAACGGCGATCACTAAATCGTCCACCTGCTTCCCAATTTTCGCCGGGGACCATGTCTTCGTTGGCGACCTGATAAACGCGTTGCTGCGCATCAGCAACGGCTGGCTGATCCTCGACAACTATTTGAACAAGCAGCACTATCCGAGCCTGGGCGAGAAGTTCGATCAGGAGTTGATCAGGTGCTTTCAATCGTGGGAAAAGAACACACACGAGCTGCTCGACCAGATCGTCCACACATTCCTGAAAATCAAGGGAAACATCGAGACCGCCAACGTCGAGCACAAATCGGAATCTTTCGGGCCCTTCTTTCCAGGTGACATATCGGTGTACACAAATTGTGACCTGTTCGATCCATCGCCAAACGTCGGCGGTCTACGAGGTCACTACGATCAGGAGAAACAGTCCCCGCGGAAGGAGTCTAAGTCGCGAAGTAAGTGGACAGTTGCCAAGAACCTGACGACGGTAGACAGCTCGAAATCCATGCCCAATATGTTCCTAGGGCACGCAGAGGTTGGCGTTAAAGCGAACGGAAGGTTCCGGTCACGCGGAGGCTCGTCATCCGCGAAGGTGGACGCCTCGGCGCAATCCCTGAACGCGGAATTCTTTCATCTGCGCAGCAAAGTGCTCACGGAGAACAGCCAAGACTATTCCAGACAGTGGACGTTCAAGAAGAAGAAGCAAGAATATTTGGAGGATAAAGGCACGCCTTGCGAGAACAACGAGTCCGTCTACAGACTTCGGAGACAATTGGACGAGAATTACGAGAAGAATTACGCTCAGAAGTGCCTATCGCGCGTGCAGTCCTCGTTTCTGAACCCGTCGATCAGCCTGGAGTCCATGTACTTCACGTCTAACAACGAGCCCGAGAACTTGGAGCCTAATTATTCCGTTTGCCCCTCGTACTCAGTGGATTACGGCGAGAAAAGTTTGAAGAACTTCGATCAGAGCCAAGGCAACAAAGCTAACGTGGACTTGGTATACGTTGGCAAGTCGTCGACGAATCAGATGGAACTGGCGACGGTGCCCAAGGACAAGATGACGTTGCTCAGTCAGATCGAGCCTAGCGTTCCGGAGAAGTCGTCCGAAGAGATGACCGCCAATCTATCGGCCTGGTTCGCCAGTATGAGGAATCCCGACAGTCGTCAGATGCCGTTCATGAATCTCGGGGAACAGAAGGCTGGGAACGTCGTGCCGCGTTTGCAGTCGCAGCAAGAAATGTCGAAGAACACGATGGACCTCGGGAACTGCATCAGGCAGCTGCAGATCGACGCGAACCGTCAATTCCAGACGCTGCAGAACATGCAGAGTATTCAGAGCGCGCCGTGGAACGCGTACAACTTGATCAACAATCGTATCCAGGTGCAACAGATGCCCGAGGAGTACGATAGCTCCGAGGATGGTCGAGTGTACATGAAACCAGGAAGCTACAACGTTCCGAAGAAAAGGCATCAAAGACGATCCAACCGTCGCGTGGACAACTCGACGGGTCGGAATCTATCCAACGCGCATCGAAATCACTATGTCAATAAGGAGAAACTGTTTGGTGCGATAGCGTCCTCGACACCCGAGTCCCGGCCCACGACAACCACCGATTTCTCTGGCGCCAACGATCCCGCGAACGCGACGATCCAGCTACCTTTTCCAGCGACTCCCATCGTACCTCCCCCAGCATTCTCTCTCGAAAATTCGCCCAGAATTTTAAAACGTTCGGACGCGTCCAACTTTGCCGGACCCGAGGACATCACTTGGCGAGCAGCCTGCGCCTCGGCTGAAATTTTGTTGGAAGCGTTGACCGTGAAAGACGACACCGATGTCAACAAGGAGAAAACCGATCCCAACGAGGAGCACGAATATGTTAAAAGCGATGACGCGACGCAAGGACCGACGCAAAATCAGGAAAAATTACAGAAAGGTTTCACGAAAACAGCGAAGGATGGCAACGACGACTACAATGGCACCTCTAGCTACGAAGCGTCCGAGGACGACTCGGGATCTACTTGCCGTTTCTCCCCAAACGCCAGCGCCAATGAATCTTTACAGTCGTCTGAGAATAAAAATGGTAAATAATTACGATCGTTGAAACCACTGTACCGTGTCGCGTAACCTGTTATTGTTATGTTTCGATCGAACAAAACTTGCAGGCAGGACTGTGCCTAGGTATTTTTTTTTGGCATCCGGGGCAATAATCTTGTACGTACCGCCATTTGCTCTGCTTTACGGCAAATACACGTACAATTTCGATAGAAGAAGAAGTTTGATTATTATTTTGGAAGTGTTGATAATAATCTTTTAGATATTAAAAATTAATTTTGCATCGTTATCGTAAGTTAATTTAATTAACGTAAGTTAATTTAAAACGTGCCCCTTATGCATCTTCCTTGTCACGGTCCTGAACAAGAGAAAAATACGTTCTGTTCTTACAGCATTATATTTCGCACCATTTTACGCAGCTGCCCGTTAACAGGTTCTAGTAAAACGAACGTAAAAACGGACTCGTGGTTAATCAGAACTCTGAACATGGCGAACAAGCAGAAACGCCAGGAAAACAATTCTGACAGACGCAGTTCGGGTTCATCGAACAGTTCGATGACGGGAGATATACAAACGACTCCCGCCATGTCGTTGGCGACCGCTGCAACGACGGTTAAGAGTATTCAACAGACGAGCTGCATCAGAAAAAGCTCGTGTACCATTTCGAATAACGATCGAACGATGTCCGAGGAATTCGAACGAGTCGCGGGAAAAGCCACTTATTCCGAAACCGTGAGACGCTGCACGTCGTTGAGCACGTCGCAATCCGAGAGAAAAGAGTTTTGCAAAAAAGGCAAATTAAATGTCGCTAACGCAACAGCGGTCTGCAATTCGGTGATACCGATTTCTGGACGCAAGTGTCAGAAAAAGGACTCCGAGAAATCGTATTATCTGTTGCACAACAGATCACGCAAATGTTCCGGTAAAAAGACGACGAAAAGTTGCGAGATCGTCAATCAGCAAACGGACGAAGCGTCGTCCACCAAATCCAAGTGTTCCCGGAACGACGCGACGAAAGAGAACTTGGTTGTTCCGTCCGCGACGTCGCAGACCGCCATTACGACGAAACACGGGAAGAAAAAGGATGGTTCCGGATGCGTGGAATTCTTGGACGGGAAATTCAGCGGGAAGACCAGCGATCGGGGCTGGTCCGTGTGGTTCAGTTCTAAAAGGAAGCAGAGTCTCAGTCCCCTTGCCCTCAGCAAGCTAGAGATGATTCATCGGACCGTTTGGCAAATGGAAGAAGCGGAAATCTTTAAGTGCCCATCTTCGGGAGATAGCGGCGGCAGTCAGTCCTCCGCGCACACGGTTAGTTTGTTTATTAATTCGGGCGAGCAAACTCGTTATTAGGGTTCATATTTGCATCTAGAGGTGAGAACTAGTGGATAATAAAATGGTTTTTTTCAGATTGAAGATTATTGTACGGTCATCAAAAGCCCAATGTTCCTTGAGACTGTCGAGTACAATCTGAAGAATCGAGTTTACCATAAAGTAGAACACGCGGTTCAAGACTTTCGTCGCATCGTTTATAATTCAAAATTATATCACAAGGTTTGTGTAAAATTACTTACGATGAAATTGTATTTTTAGCTATAGAAAATAGAAACATTTTCATGCCTCCTTTTTGCGTCGCAGAACGATCATAATCGAGTGAAAACGATCGAAACGCTATCGAAGAAACTGGAGGAATTATTCGAGGAACATTTCGCTAGCTGGGACTTTGATAATATTAGCGGTAGCCCGAGGGAAGTTTCGCCAGTGTTGCATCGATTTAAGTCGACTGGAAAAAAGACATTAACCGGACGTTATGGTAACGCGAAGAAAAGTCCGTCTTCTTTGGTCGTGGAAAATGTTTAATCCCCCTCCACGTGTG
Source organism: Colletes latitarsis (assembly GCF_051014445.1). Taxonomy (NCBI): domain Eukaryota; kingdom Metazoa; phylum Arthropoda; class Insecta; order Hymenoptera; family Colletidae; genus Colletes; species Colletes latitarsis. The sequence continues at coordinate 17,143,799 of NC_135135.1, read as the reverse complement.
CACGCTTTTGCGTAACATTAAAGATTGTTCGAAGAATTATCGTACTTATAATCCACGGTAACGTTTCGTTATTGTATATCAGCAATTTCTATTACCATTAGATTGAGAAATAATCGATTGCATCTAATTTGTATGAGTTTGATGGATCCAAAGTCAGGTATATCTCTAAGAGTCCATCATCATAACACGCTCTAGTCATGCATCAGTTCATATAGTTATTATCATAAGCGTTCTACGTGTTCCATTGAAGCTTTTATCGTTTGTTCCCAAGAAACGCGAAAGTTTAAACGCTTGGTCTTTCGACGCGCCCGTATGGAATATCTTAAACGCAAGAAAACAATCATTTTCTTTTTATATTATTTAACATTTTACGACAAGAAATAGTAACAATAATAAATACTCGTCGATATTACGATGGCCAATTACTTGAAGCTCACAAATACGCAATTACTGTTAATAAAACATTTTGATTATCCTCTTTTGACATGGTTAGACTGAGATGAAACCAAAATAGTGCGAATATTAGAAATATATAAGGTAAAGTGATTGGTCGTTCGCGACGCGATCGATGTATATGAGAATTATTTGTCGATGGAAAACTGTAGAAATACTATAATATTAAATTGTACTGTTATACAGATAAAGAATTTACTAAATAAATTTATTGAAGAAAATAGATATTTAATGTAGTACTACCTAGGTACTTCGTTTGGACAATACAGACGCGATATAAGTATGCGATAAATAAGATTTCATTTTAGAAAAAATTAAATGCCCCGCGTTGTCATCGCGAGAGTAGTAGTCATGCGCGATGCGAACGTACCGTGCACGTAAAATTAATACGCATTGACTGTAGAAATGTCAGTCGGTAAAAAGTGTTACCAGATCGAGCACCGGGTGCAGCACTAGTAACGCCTCATTCCACTTTCGCACACTATGTCGGATCGCGTGTACGTGAGATCATAGAGATCGAGAAAGAGGGCGAGTGTCAGTTTGTCCTTTCTCGACTCTTCGAAACTCAACGAGCTCACGCACACATGATCGGGCATAGTGTACGAAAGTGGAATGAGGAGTTCCTGGTGCACCCGGTGCCCGATCTAGTAACACTGGGTGAGAATAGTGTATCCGTATAGATTATAGGAATATCAAATGCCGAGGAACGGAAAGATGGCGGTCGAGCGGTAATTTCGCGATGCATGAGATATAGTTTATAAATGGGGTGTCTCACGTTCCCAAGGGATACGTCGAAGCCGTAATATTACCGTGCGATGTGACCACGCTGATCACTACCATCCCGTGCAGCAAACCGTGTCAAGAAGAACGGAAGGACAACGAAGCAGAAGGACGGTGAAGAGAGAAGGAGAGTGTAGAAAGAGAACGGGCACCCAGTTTATACGTAACGAGTGTCGAAGCGGTTCATTGCTCCGCTGTGACTTGTCGCCAAGATGGATTGGGAGTCAATCACGTTGGCGAACCTTCACCTGACGACTAACGAGAAACTGTACTACGAAACCATTTTCGGTCTTTTATACGAAAATGCTGACACCAAGAGTGTGCCGGTGATCAAAGTTGTCGAGCTGCTACACTCGTCGAATATACCAGGAGCTGTCGTGGCGAAGGTAAATTATGTTCACTCGATATGCATTAACCTATCAGCTGTTGGTTTTCTGTCATACTCGCGAGCAAAGTATCAAGACCATGGTATACGGTTAATTACGCCAAGGTGGGCGTTCAATGTGTCATAATGTGTCATGATGTCGGCAAATTATGGAAACTCTAGAAGGTTAGGTCTAAGCAAAGATCACAAGTGAATTATAAATTTTGTTGTTAAATAGCGATTGAATGCCTTTTAAAAATGATGCCTCTCCGCCTTTAACCAGTTCACTGTTTCTGACGAGTATACTCGTCTTGAAAAAAGTGCAATATTTTGTGTTATGACGAGTATATTCGTCATGAGTAATAAGTAGTGACAATTTGCACTTTAAATTGCAATTTTAGTGAAAACTAAAATATATTCGTAAACTTCAAGATGTTTGAAATATTTCGAGGCCTGTCGAAATAAATGGAACAAATAAAAGTTTAGAAATAATTAATATAAAAAAACCGTATATAATATGAATTATTTTTCGTAAATGTATCGTTGTCTTTTATTAGTCATTACAGAAGCAATTACGGATTCATATATTGTTTTAGACTATGCAATAAGTGGCGCGCCTGGTAATAAAAAACGGGATGAGGATCCTTTCGTTTCCTTTTACATGTATTCAAAAGGTGGCGTTTTTTGTTTTTTTTTCGTTCAAATGCAAAATATTTATGTTAATTTAAGTAAATAAATAAATGTGAGTAATGAAATAAAAAAATAAAAATCATTTTATTACAACCTAATTTCATATTACACATACTCTGTGTTTGACGAGTATACTCGTCATCGTTAAATTTGTGCGGCGCAATTTAGATACGCATTTTTCAAAGAGGTCGAAACAGTTAACTGGTTAAACAGAACATGAATTGAATTTAGATTTTTATAATAATTATTTGTAGAATATCGCTAAGACGTGTAGTATTAATTATCAATATGTATGACTATAAAATTAATTGACAACGTTAGTATTCGCATAAATTATGATAGTTTCCGAAAAAAACGTATATCTTTGAAATGAAATCCATTTATAACTTAACTTGACATAAGATGTTACCATGTATTGAACATCATTTTAATATGATACACATAAACATATTAAAAATTAATGATAAAATTAGCGAAAAACCCAAAATATTGAAACGATTTATATAATAAATAAAATTAATTTTATGTTAATGGCTCATAGTAAAGTACAGTTTTTCTTTTGGACTTGTCTTAATGTTGTTTGTTTTGTTTATAAACAAACTTGTCATATATGTTGTTTGTTTTGTTTTGTTTGAAATATACTGTCTAAAATACAGAGCTTATAAATCCTATATTAAAAGCATGACAATATTTTTAACCATATTCAACATAATTAAGAATGTTATAATTATTATTGCAAAATGATTGATTTTCATGCTTTAGATATTGGATATATGTGTTGGACTTGAAGCAGCATTCAATGGCAGTACTCATATTGGACAAAAACAATTTTATGTGCTGCTCAAACTGGTAGCAGCACATCAATCTGGGCTTAATATTCGTAAAGATATGATTACCAAGCCTTTGGATATCCGTTTACCTGATTTTATTTGGCCAAAATCAGAGGATGAAGATGACAGGAAGAGTTCTGATTCGAATAGGGCTGTAAAAGGTCGACGTCATGCTTCCGAAAGTACTACGGAAAGTGAAAGTGAAGCAGAATCTCCGCGGGAAACTGGTGGTAGTACAGATTCACCAACACCAACAAATAGTGTGATACCAGAGAGAAACAATGATATAGGTGGTGAAACAATATTAGACTCTGTATCTGGGGGTTGGCAGGGATTATCCGAAGAATCAAGACAGTTGTTAGGAACGGAAGAAGAAAGTTCGGAACGTCACAGTAGTGACGAAGGCGACGGGGATGGTGACTATTCTCTTTCACCAGTATGGATAATGACCGACGCGCAGCGTGACTATTATGCCAATCAATTTGCGCAGCTACAACTTGATCCTGACGGACTTTTAAAAGGTCATATTGCTAGAACATTTTTTAAAAAGTCTGGACTTCCTTTGCACGAACTTAGTCATATTTGGCGGCTGGCAGATATAACCAAGGATGGGGCATTGAGTTTAAAAGAATTTTTTGTAGCCATGCATCTTGTTGTATTACGAAGAAATCATGTACCTCTTCCTGACGCGTTACCTCCAGCCTTATTAATCCCATTACTTAAAGAAAAGAGTCATCCTGTTCCACAAAAAAGTCCACCAAATTCTGTAGGTACTTGTGAAAAAAATAAAGAATGGACAAAATTTGTGGACTCACCAACTGGAACTAGCAGTTCTCTCACTATCCCTGGTCTGCAGCTAGTAAATTTCGATTTTCAAAAGTCGGCCGTCGAAAGAGATCCTAAAATTTTACATCCTGTACCACTACGTTTAACACCTGAAGCAGCTATACTTGCCTCTGGAGCAAATGGCAATAGTAATAGCTGTACCACGTTAGGGGACGAGGATCTTCAACATACCGCAGCATCGTTGATGCAACGACCTCTCATGAAGAAACCACCCGCATCTGTTGAAGAGGGTATAATTGCAACTCCAAAGAAGGAACCACCGCCTCCACCACCACCCAGACCCTATAGGACACACGCAAGAAGTTCTAGTCTTGATCTTAATAAATTAGGTACATATCACTACCAATACTCGGCAATACTTTTTACTCATGGCTGTGAAGGAATTCACATTTCAAAATCTGCACACTCTTGTAGGGAAGAATGGTCAAAGTTTCCTTGGACAACCTCCACTGGTTCCACCAAGAATCTCTCCTGGAATCGTAAGTGTTTACTTTTAAGCCATTCAAGTATTAAGCAACTAAACCAACATTATTATGGACAAGACTCGTGTTTAATTAAGCTGCCTATTATGGATCTGCACAGTAGATATCCCAGACATTTTACATGTTATATGTAATTATATGGATTCAGAATATTAGAAAACATAGACAAAATTGTTGCTATAAAGAAAAATTTGTCATATATCTCAACTACAGACTTCACCTCGTAAATTGGTTGGACAAAAGAGTGAGGGAGAGGGACAAAAAACCCTAAGTGAAAATCAAGATTTTGTTGCTGATTTTTCTCACTTTTCTCCAAAGACCGAACTACCTGAAAATCCACATTTGGAAACCGTTACATCGCAATCACAGCAATTTACCGGTGTCTGTGGTGCATTTCATATTTATAGAAAACCTAGTCCGAGTAAGTTGCATATTTCTTTTTGATTCAACTTTTAAGAAATTTCTGTGGATTTAAACAACTTTATCTCCATTTTTTTTTCTCTCAAGAACGAGAAGGAGGAGAGGAAGACCCTCCTAAGGACGAGGTAGAAGAGTCAAAGAAGTTAACTTTACAAGAATTGCGAGAAAAGAACGCAGAATTACGATTAGTTTGTGAAGAATTAACACGAGAATTAGCCAGCGCACTCCAGGAACGTATAAACCTTCGTGCAAAACTCTTACTTTTAACATGATGTAATCTGTTACCATTTGTAAACGCTCCAAACTGTGAAGTACCGATTTTTCCTAAATTCATCGTAATCCATGTATTTGATATATCATTCTAGTGTAGAATTTTTCCTTTTTCGATGAAATCTTGTATATTCATAATAATTAGCGTAACCAAAAGTTAATATTACAAAACAGATATCAATAGAAACTATATAAAATCTATCAGAAGAATTGACTATTCGATCTGTTTCCATTGATGTTAGTGGATGTTTAAAATATCAGTTGTATTTTTAACCCTTTGCGATCACAAAGCGCTCGGGTAATCGTATTCAGCTGATCGTAATTATTTTCGAGTAACTGACGTAATACATTAATCGATTATATAATGCGATTAAAGATTTAATTTTCAGAATTAATCATGACTAAGGTTAGTAAAATACTAAAATTAGTCCTCACAACAAGTTACGACTAGTTAAACTGTCGTTTAGAACGATTATCGATTGGTGATCGAAGTAATCGTAAATCGCTCTTGACGAAACTGTAACTTTACATAATGCATTACTGCCAAATTATTTGAAATTACTACCTTGATTAACATTAATTTTATAATTTGTAAAAGATAAAGACAATTAACTAGCGTGATGATTATTGCCGAACCGCTAAGGGTTAATATACTATAATGGTACATATTAATAAGGTTATAGACATTTAAGTTGCATTTCATTAAAAAAGTAGACGTTTTCGCGATAATTGAAAATATTAAATGTTACGGTAAAATTTCTTATGGTTACGCTATGATTCATGTATAATCCTTTTACGCCAGCAATTCCAGTATGCATTAATAAGTGCATGAGTCAAGTACCATAGTACATCTGCCACTTTCTAACATTCAAATGTTACAGCATTTTAATATTCAATTCCTTTTGAGAACTTATATTTTTTATGCATAGTACTGTGCTAAATTGCTAAAATATAGTTCTTTGTATATATAAGAATCTTTAAAGTTGAATGTTTACATCAAGCAATAGTGAAAGAGCTTGATAATTATTGTAAACTGCAAATTTATTATAGAAACATATTGTAAAAACGAGTGATAGATGTTTATTGTTTACGACAAACAAAATGAAACTGTATTTTCGTATCGCTGTACAATCAAATTTTTCACAGCATGGCATATAGTCGAGAATCGGTATTCCTGAAAAAGTGTTACAATGTATTTCATTTCGTGATAGTAACTGTACATAGTCAATAGAATTTAGAACAAGGAATGAGAGAAAATGAAGTCTGCAGGAACAGAACATTCAGAGAATAAATATACTTTGAAAAAAAAAAATGTTAATATCCTAAATCAATTTACGTGTTGCTCTACTTTTGCTTTACTTCACATATTATTTAATGTACTGCTTTTAATCTTAAAACAAAAAATATCACACCATATAATTTGCTATTTTGCTTACAAGGATTATATGAATATTATATTACATTGACATACAGACAAGCTCGATAGATCATTATAACCAGCAATAATTTAACATTGCTAAGAAAAGTTAAATGACAGGTAATTCCTTGTGCCATACAATACAACATATTAATAATATTAATAGCATAGCCGCTATCAATGGCTAACAAATAATACTGTCCTGACGTTAAAACTGTTTAAGAGATAAATGTTTCAATCAACAATTATATGAAAAAATCTTTTTCTAAATGTATAAACGTTGTGTAAAAATTATATAAAATTAATTGTTAATTTACTTATTCCTTTTATTCGTGTAATCCTGTAAAAATGTAACTATATATGCAGATAAACAAACGTCTGTGAAATAAAACAACCTCTTAGTTTCATAACAATTTTTATTGGTGTCAATGAGTGATAAATAATATTAATGTTACAAAAAGGAATCATAAATATTTTTATGTCCCTTTTGCGAATGTTGATAGAATGAATATAAATCGGATAGTTGTAACATATATTACTTGCATTTATGATATAACACAAAAATACAATAATTTATGTTACACATTTAGCCGTGTACCTTACATACGTGTATGTTCTACTTGCAACTATATTTTTAAATCAATAACGAATAGATTTGAAAACTGTAAACTGAAATTTGAGTGTTATAACAAATCCTAGTCTACTTATTTTGTACTGATTTTGGCGACAGATGTCTATACAACATTAGTTGTAGTTGCATTACCTGTGCAAGAACATATGTATGCTAAGTACCCTTTTTCTTTTACATCTTCGACTTTTGTTTCAAAAAAGCTACTGGCTAAACATAACGTTATTTAATCTGAAATATCCATGCAACGATATACATCATATGGACAAATTCATGAGTGTATTACACATGGGCATGTGAAAAACTGTTTAGTTGTCCTTTGTTTGTATATACTTAATCAAATCAACCACGCGGTTAGAGTAACCGTATTCGTTGTCGTACCACGAAATTAATTTAACGAAATTGTCGTTCAAAGGTATGCCGGCTTTAGCATCAAAAATACTGGAGTGGTTATCACCAATGAAATCAGAAGACACTACCTCATCTTCTGTGTATCCTAAAACTCCTTTCAAAGGTCCTTCAGAGGCTTCCTTCACCTTAGCTTTAATAGCATCATAGGTTGCAGGTTTGGCAAGTCGAACTGTCAAATCAACAACAGACACATTGTGTACTGGTACACGGAAAGCCATACCAGTTAGCTTTCCATTAAGAGCTGGAATGACTTTGCCAACAGCTTTGGCTGCTCCAGTGGCAGCAGGAATAATGTTTTGCGCAGCGCCACGTCCATCGCGCCACAACTATTAGATAATTAAAAAGAAAAAAAAAACATGTTTAATGCAACGAAAATATTAATTATGTATGTGAAAAATCGAGTAGCACAAAAATGTTTTACATACTTTGCCAGAGGGACCATCAACAGTCTTCTGGGTAGCTGTGATAGCATGTACAGTAGTCATAAGACCTTCAACAATTTCGAAATTATCATGGACAACCTTAGCAAGGGGAGCTAGACAATTGGTAGTGCAAGAAGCATTGGAGATGACTTTGAAGCTTGGGTCATAAGCCTCTAAGTTAACACCAACAACAAACATAGGTGCATCAGCTGATGGTGCAGAAATAATGACTTTCTTAGCACCACCTTCCAAATGAGCCTGTAAAAACATTAAATATGTTTCATATAAGAAATTTGTTCTAAAAGCTATGTATCAATAGTATTAACAATTATGCAAATTTTTACATACGGAAGCCTTGTCAATAGTAGTGAAGACACCGGTTGACTCTACAACATATTCAGCACCAGCCTTTGCCCATGGAATGGATTTTGGGTCACGTTCACTGAATACAGCAATTTTATTGCCATTAACAACTAAGCAACCATTTTCGGCTTTAACTTCTCCCTTGAATTTGCCATGAGTAGAATCATATTTGAACATGTATACCATGTAGTCCAATCCAATGAAAGGATCATTGACTGCAACAACCTATTACAATTATAATAATTAATATAACATTGAAAATAAAAAAATGATAAAACGTATTTAATTATCAAAATTATTACACACCTGGGCACCTTTTTCAATAGAGGCCCTAAGTACGAGACGACCGATACGGCCGAATCCGTTAATTCCAATTTTACTCATGTCGGTTGTTGTGCAACTAGAAAATTTTTTATACAAGATTCTTGAATCAACTGATAATTTCTGTGTTATTGGGGTAAGTATTTGACGGAAATATAATATAATTAATTTCATTATGAACAATGGTTTCTTTAAACAAGGTCAATATTTTTGTTGATATAAGATTTCGGTATTGGTTATGTCTCCTATATTAAAATTAGGTGGGTATTATAAATCTTGTTTAATTCTATAGTCCATGTTGCATATACCAATGTATAATAATTTCAATTGTTTGGTTACTAGTAATAACTGTGCTATTTAGTTATAAAAATTAAAAATAAATTTAAATTAAAAATCGAAAATGAATATTGAAAAATTCAAATATTAATTTGTGGTACAAGAGTTCATATATTCTCAAAGGTCACTCAAGGTTAAAAAGTATGGCAGCTTTCATCTTCGAACTTGTCCTTGAAGTCGAACGTGACCTTTTTCACGTATAGTGCAATCGGACGATTACAATCGACATAACCATTTTTAGTTTGTACATTATTAGGGCAAAATATATTTTATATTTGTAATAATATGCAGTTACATAATTTGACGTAATAATGAGTAATAAAAAAAGCAGCAGTAGAATATGTTGAATTTTACAATGATATACGACATATTATTGGGACATTTCCAAATTTCATAATTTATTATAATTACAATATTTCCTAATTATAAAATAAAAACATTATGTTTGGACATATCTTTTATAAATAGAAACTAATGTTCAATTAAATACAAGAAATATAAATTTTATAATTTTGTCTTCAATTTCTATATGAAGTCATAATTACTAAACACTTAAAGTGGGCAGTATTATCTTACTGATCAATAATTTCTGCAGTATGAAAAAAAAGACTAGACTATATACGTCACATTTGCAAATTAATATAAATTTTTTGCAAATTGTATGACTTATAATATTTACACATATCTATCAAGATATTTAAAAGCTAACCAAGTAGGTATAAAGTTTCTTTGTATTGCAAATGGAACTACATGAGAAATAAAATTAAACGAAATTCTAATCGAAAGAAATGTCTTTGTCTAGAAGTGAATTCCGCATGGAGTTTAGTAATGGAGAATTTTTCACAGATTAGCCAAATTCTGAATCTACCAATGTATGAATTATTGCGATACTCATTTTGAATGACGTCATATCAGCCGGTGTAGATGATACGTGTATGCACATGCTATGAAATTCCAGTTATAAGCCGGAACAATCTCGATTTCTATTTTGTGCGTAATGGATACAACCATGATAATGATCAGAGTATAATTGATAAACTATTGAACGCATTAAAGCAGAGATATACGGTGAAAATCTACTCATTTTACAAAAACACACTAACGAAATCGGTTAAAGAAGAAGTAAAAATTTGGAATACTCACATGAAAAAGATCCGTACGCTACGATTACCACAGAAGCAGTGTCATTTGAAGGGCAGAAAACGGTAATATAACCGGCGTCAGTTTAGGTGTATGCGCCGTAACAGTTTTTTACTTTCGTGTATCATCGACTAAACTCGGATCACGTGAGTAACGGTCTTATTGACGTGTCTATGAACCGCTAAATTCAAACTCTTCTTCATTCGAAACATTTAAATAAATTTGGTACTAATTAAAAATCATGATGTTTATGAAAACAATTATATTCTTAAATTATATCAAATATAATTAAATATGTATAAATTAGATATCACAATCATTTCATGTCAAAAATAGTACAAATATAATCTTGCAATATATTTTGATATAACGAACGAAGTATTAATTTTCGTTTTCTTCTACATTTTCTGAGACCACTGGTACTTCACCAGAATCAACCTTAAACATGTATTGCACCAGATCTATCACACGATGAGCATAACCGTATTCATTATCGTACCTGTAAACATTTAGATTTGTTATTTAAGTATTATAGTTTATACTTTTTGTAGAATATAAAATATTAAGTATAATAAAACTACCAGGCAACAATTTTGATGAATGTACTTGTTTGAGGAATACCAGCTTTCGCGTCGAAAATACACGAATAAATCGTCTTATTGAAATCAGATGATACACAATCATCATCTGTATAACCCAGGATCTCTTTTAAATCAGTTTCTGATGCTACTTTCATTACTTCTTTTATTTCGTCATATGTTGTTGGTTTATTGACTCTGATATTGATTATACATGACATAGTAATTAAAGTTTGACAATTTATTTCATATATTGTTCTTATGTTACCTAAAAGTCATATCACATAAAGAAACATTCGGAATTGGTACTCTGAAAGCTATTGCAGAAATCTTGCCCTTGAGTTCAGGAATAATTTTATCTAATGACTTAGCTGCACCAGAGGATGTTGGAATAATATTTTGGAGAGCACCTCTGCCATCTCTCCATAACTGTGATGTGGATGAAATTATAATTTATCTTGTTATAATAGTATAATGGAACTTAAAACAAATCCAGCCTAATAACTATTATTAAAAATAATGACACTAAATTTAATAGTTATGATAAGAAATATGATTATTATTACTTTTCCTCTTTCTATAGGACCATCTAAAGTTCTTTGTGATGATGTTAAAGCATGTACACTGGTGATCATTACTTCAATAACTTCAAACTTGTCATGCATCACTCGAATGATTGGTGCTGCACAATTTGTTGTGCAAGAGGCAGCTGACACTATTTTACTTTTTTGTGGATCATAACAAGTGTGATTTACACCATAAACCATCATTTGTGCATCAATTGAAGGTGCAGTAATAATCACTCTTTTAGCTCCACCATCCATATGTAACTAAAGTAAAGTAGACATTTATCATTATATACTCTATACATAGTGTATCTATAATTATGATATGATAAATAAGGTGATAATTTATCCTAATTGGATTACATTATAGTGTGATGTTTTAAATATTTATCACAATGAAAAATACTAAATAAGGGAAGATAATAATTTCATTTCTTACACCTGCTTTCTCTAAAGTATTAAATACACCAGTAGCTTCAATTACATAGGTTACACCTGCATCTTTCCACTTTATTTTACATGGATTTTTTTCTTGTGAAGTTGCAATTTTTTTATCTTCAATAAGAAAAGACTTGATTTAATTGGTAATATATTCAGTTTGGAAGTTATAGGATATATTAGGATGCGACATCAATTACGACATTTTAAATTATTTAATCAAATTACTTTTGTTTAACAACTAACTTCGTAAACTTTGATATAAATTATCTTATTAATTATCGAAGGATCAAATAACGTAAAAAATATTACATATACCTGCAACAATAATAGATCCATTTTCACATTCTAATCTTAATGGATAAGTTCCATGAGTTGAATCATATTTAAACAAGTATATCATGTAGTCGGTCGTAATATATGGATCGTTAATCAACGTAACCTAATAAAACGTATAATTACTTTGTGTCTGATTGATATATGTACATAGAAAGTGTACATATCTTAAATTGTTAATATTACTTCAATATTCTTTTCTATGCAAGCACGAAGACACATTCTTCCTATTCTACCAAATCCATTAATTCCTACAGTTGCCATAATTTGATGATATTCGGTATAATTAGTAATTAAATATTATTGATATTGAGTTGAGATACTTTTAAATTGAATGCAGATTTTGTATTCCATCTATTCAGTTGCTACAAGCATCTAAAAATCAACAGTGTGAAGTGTTTGCAAAGATGTGTTAATATAAAATTATATAAAATGTTGCGATGAAATATATTTAAAATTGGACAACTTTTACATTTAAATATGTGGTTAACCGACTTTCTATCAGTATTCTCCAATAATAGAGGTGACATGAGTACCAATGAATGAGAAACCCTGATTTGAGCTAAACGATCCGTGTCCTTTCATAATATTCGAAATTCAACGTAGCCTTGCTTTGAGTGAGAATCGTAAATTCCGTATATTACATTCCTTTTTTTTTTGTAAACGTACGTTATTACTATCATTGTGAAATACGAAGTTACTCGATATCGAGAGACAAACATCAACATTGGTAGTGGTGAAATTAATCCCAACGCGTTATTCACTCGTCAGTCTCGTATTTGCGGTAAGGGAAGTCGGTTCGAAATGGTATCAGAAAAGCCCGGATAAACGTTTATCGAAAAGTTATCTTTCCTCTACAAAAGTTCGATGGTAAGTTAATCACAATCTTTAACTAAAATATTTGTATTCATATTTGCACGGTTTAAAAAAATGTTGGAAATCATTTAAGAAATTTTCGTAACGTTACTACATACTTGCAGCGAGAAATGGAATACATATGTATACATATAAATCTTAGGTATTAAATGAAAAGAATTTTGTAACTAAGAAGAATTTTCAATGAGTTTCAAAAAAAAAAATATACATATAAGCACGCGTGAAATATTTGTGAAACATGGAAGGTCGACTACACGAGGTTAAAGTAAAAAAAAAATTGCAGGTCTTTTCATATCGTAAGGTAATTCATATAACATATATCAATAATTAAATTAATTAATTTCATTAAATTACTGTGAATTATTACTGTGAATTTCAGAATAACCATTTCTAATGATTACGAATAATATTAAACAATCGATAGCATTGATTAGAAGGAACGAAATTTTTAAAAATCCATTAAAACAAATGGCAATTTCAACGCGCAAAAATACAAGGAATATATTTTCTATTGCATGTGAAAAATGTGATTAGGGTATAATATGACGAAAGGGAAGAAGGAAAAGGGAAAGATATTTGCATTAACGAAGCAAAGGTCGATTTTATTTATCTCGTGAACGTGAATCATCGTGATTGCTCTGAGAAATATTCATCATAGTAAAACAGGTCAGTTGTATTATTTTCTTCCAAATGAAAAGCAATAGAAAATATATACGGTATTATGGCACATATCCACAAATCTAAATATCGTTTTTGTATATACAAAAATCGTGCAATACGAACATTGAGTTTTCTAAATACACGCGACGTATTTAGTAAAATCATGTCGTACAGCATAAATGATATTTGTATATTTCAGTGATATGGCATTTGTGCAAATACTGTATTTATATTTATATGCTTGGATTTTGGAAAGAAAAAACATGTTAACAAATTTGATGTAAAATATATTTCTAAAAGTAATTGCACGATGTTTTGTCGAAACTTAAATCATACGATACGATAGACAAAATTGTCGTATCCTTAGAATCGATATTATAACGTTACGGTCTAATATTCAATCTCAATTTCTAGTAATTATGTCAGTTTCAAGTTTCCTACATTTTTCGACGGTATGTACTCTAAGTAAAATTAATTGTCCCCGGGAAATTTTCGTGGCGAGTACTTTTCGTCGTCTTAGCGAATACGTAATTTCTTTTGCATGATAAAATTTGACTGCTTCAGATGTGAATTAAAATCTGTGGCTCTAACGTTCGGTTTTCGATTTAAAAATATAGTATTATAGTTTTCAATTTTAATGATTAATTTACATATACGATGTTTTGACGTAGGTGATCGTATCACATATTCTTCGACAGTTTATTAATAATTACATCGTCGACAAATAGAACTCATCGATCTCGGAGGTCCTTTTCATCGTTGCTGCAACGATGAACGCTTTGTAAAGGACTTTTCGATAAGATGACTTCATAAATATTGTCAACTACACGTTCGAACGCGCACAAAACGTTTGTACATTTCCTCGTAAGTTAACAGCCGATTTAATATATATTATATAATTATTTGTCAATGTTTTTCATACATATTATTTTATTCTTGGTTTTCGATTATTTGTTTAAGGTAATAAGTTTTTAAAACGATCACGCTTTATATAATTGTTTAACATCGCGAATTAGTAAGTAGATTTAGCGTTTATTCAAGAAAAATGGGTTCAAGAATAAGAAACGTCGCATGAAATATAATTCTGTAAAAAAATAAATTTTTATTCGTTACCCTTTTTCGGATCAATATTAGCAATAATATTGCTTCTTCTTAATAAATTGTAAATGAATTTTCAAATAATTGCGTAAGATCCTCCTCGGACTGTTCTCTTGGCGCTAACTTTGTAATGCGATGCTGTAAGTAATAAATAAGAAAATTATATTCGTGGGATGTGTAATTATAAAATGTATCTATATGTATATATAAATTGTTCTATAATATGTTTTCGCGGATGAATAATACGGTATAAGATTATAAAAATATGTATCATTAATATCACAATTATGAATTCGTCATAGATACGAGTATACGATGTTAAAAACATGGCGAATTTATTAAATTGTAATAATAATATGTATAGTGACCAATAAATCACTATTCCAAAGTTTGTCTAATCTTATTCGATCGATTCTAGTAAAAACAAAATGGTAATGCTTACTTGCGGCAGTGTACCCTGAACTAACGTGGGAATGTCTTCTTTCTTGAATCCCAGTTCCGTCAAACCGTTTTCGACTTTCATCAGCCTCATGTATTCTTTCACAGTATCCGATAGTATCTTACCTGCGTCTTCTTTTTTTGCTCGTTTGACATCAGCACCGAGTAATTCCGCGGCTTCCAGGTGCCTTTCTGGACACGCGTTTCCAGTGAACAAGAATACAGCCGGTGCCGATATAACAACCGAAAGACCGTGTGGCACTATAGGATGGTCGTTGCTATAACCCTGCAATTATGTAACCTTTTCTAGTATATCGTTAAAAATCATATAAAGTGCCATAAAATTTCATAACTGCGTCACGTCGTTTTCAATCGATATTGTTACAGACAAACATCCCGTATTAAGTTTTATTATTAAATATAGATTACTTAGTATAGATTAGATTATTTAGTACAGATTACCAAAGGTTGGAAGCTTCGCACGTTTCCGCTAATGGGATAAGATAGTCCGTGACAAAGGTGAACACCGGCATTACCGAATCCAACTCCCGCCATAGTGCTTGCAAGGTGCATATTACTTCTAGCCTCGAGGTCGTCTTGGTTGTAAACTGCTCTTTCAAAGTACCTACGCGAAAATAAATATATGTAAATACTATTCACGGAACGTCATAATTTTAATTCTAATTTTACTGTTTGCTGAATCAGTGTATTTTCTATTTGCTGTTGCTCGCGAAAGCATTGGAACGCTTAAATTCGTTGCAAAATAAAATTTTCTTTCGGAGAACAGAAATATCGTTCGATTCGCAGACTTATCGTGTGCTAAATACAACATTTTTATAACGTTAGAACAAGAAATGTGATATACTTCCCAAACGAATTAATACGGTAACCTTTTGCGAACGAATATCTGAATCGCTGTATTTACTTGCGCATAGTTTGAAGAGCATATTTTGCCCAAACATCGCTAACAGGATTACTGCCCTGGTAGGCCGGTCTCAGAATTGGATTCGTAGGACAGGGTGTCCTTTCTGTGTATGGTATGGCAGTGAAAGATTCGAGGGCATGACAAAGTACATCGAATCCGGAATAAGCGCAGACCCTTTCCGGCATCGTCAGCGTATGCTTTGGATCGATAAGGCCCAAGGTGGGTCTTAGGGCTCTGTTGGTGAAAACACATATTCGGATATTATTGCATATTTAAAATAACATTTAAATTAACTTCTTAGATCTTAAAATAAATTTTAAAATTAGCCTTTTCTCTCTTAAGCTATCCTAAAGTCGCTACTGTGAGCTTGCAGATAATGATTTACCTATTAGCAATTCCAGTTTTCGCTTTAAGGGGTCGATAATCGAAGATAGTAACACCGGTAGTTTCCGAACCAGTGCCCGACGTAGTCGGTACTGCGATCAGTGGTTTCAATGGCACTATGACTGGTTTACCTTTGCCAATGGGCGCGTTTACGTAATCCAGAAATTCTGCTTCTGGATCACAGCTGTAAAGATTTGCTGCTTTACAGGTGTCCATCACCGAACCACCCCCAACCTAGTAAAACGTGAATTTTATATTTATATCGAGGGTTTCTTTTCCTACTTGATTAATTACATTGTTCCCTAGCTCCTTACAGCTATAAAAGCATCGAATTTCCCGCGTTTAGCATACTGGATGGAATCTTCGAGACTCTGTTCCGTAGGTTCTACGCGCACTTTGTCGTAGACCTCGAACCCGATGCCAGATTTCGTAAGACTGTCCATGGCGGTCTTAACAGGCGGCAGATTCGCTAAATTTGGATCCGTCATCAAGCACACCTTCTTTGCGCCCAAATTTTGCATGTCTAGGCCCAGTTCTCTGGTAACGCCGACGCCATATCGTACTGTGGAACAGGCCATCTGCAATTACCTTCAATATTTATTGCAACGAAATTAATCAAACGCATCGAATGTGTCGATTTCGTTTCTGTAAGCTCGAATTTCTGTGTTATTTTTATATCTCGTTGAGTAAAACGAATCAATATCGAGGGTGTGCTTCCATGGAAACGTCTTTATTCGCAATCTCAGTAGAGAATTACGTAAATTAAATTATTACCAAAAATGTTTACGCGGTGTTTCGTTATCTCGGTACATCGACTAAATCAATATTTGCATTTCGTAATCGTAAGATCTATCGCATAATTAATGATTATCGTATAACCAGGTATCATTATTTTATATTTATGATCTTCGTGCCAAATTTCGGGAATGCATACCTCGAAAGCGTATTCTTTCGTGGGCGTAGCATTTGCGACTGTGCTACGAGCTTTTCCTAACTCATGGCTTGTCGTGCCCTCCAGATTTCCATGAGCCGGGCATTTACATCTACAAAAATAATAATTTCAATGTTTAAGGAATCTACATTTTGTATATACTTAATTTTTAATGTCACATAATTCGAATTATATAGGGCAACGGAGATAAAGCCACGACTAATTCAAAATAAACTATTTGTATACAATGTTCGATAATTTCTTGTTTTTCTTAATGAGAGTTTAACAGGTCAATCTTACGTCAATTCCTTGAGTAATCGATTGCATGAAATATTAGAAACAGTTCTATTAGATGTAAATGGTTCGCTGATAAATATATGATAAAAAATATATATGCACATGTATATACATAATGTATTGAATATTTTGTTATATGTAAATATATAATATGCACGTATATACAAATCTTTTACTACAACGTGCCATTGACATCACAAATATTCACAAATTTTGTATCAAGCTAATTATAATATCGATGCCACCGTTACACAAGCGTTTCATAACACGAGTCCGCTTTAAATGTCACGTCTCCAGAAATCCATTATCAGTGGTTACTTACGACTGAGCGGAAATAACTTGTAACAGCTCCACGACGCGTTTTCTGGGAAACATTTTTCGCTAATACGAACAATAATGATCAAGGAGTTCACTGATTTACAGACAAATTATCGATCAAAAGCGCGTGGGTTTTCGTCGTCGATTTCTCGTGCTCTGTTTTACATTAACTGACCGAGTACCCTCTCCTTCCATTCTTGTTATTCACTGTATGCGACGAGATAATTCCACATGGACAATGTCAGCAGTGCCGTATCAATTTTACTGTTCACATTCCTAAAAGGAAGCAAATTGTTTAATGAATTTAAAATATCGTTCTTTATTGCAAAACGTGTAGTAGAAGAGATCAAAATTGAAGTAGCGGTCACGTCTAATTGTTGTAAAAAAAAAGTACGAAAATATTAATTGGACCAACGATTTCGTTGTAAATGTTAGATATGGATCATATTTGCTAGCACTCCCACCTAGGCAAGAAATGTTAACCAATGATAAGATTTACTTCAATAGTACGACTTTATTTATATAAATTTTATTTATATAAAATCATACTGTTATCTCGTAACAATAAAGCTATATCTTTATATTTGAATCTTAGAAAGCTTGATTGAAAAAAGCATTGAAATCAGTTATTAAAAAAATACGCGACAAACGAGTAAAAAAAGGAACGACAACATTATTTGAATAACATGAAAATAAATTTGATAAATATTTAATTATTTATTGTAGTCAAAATTTTATTAAAACGTTATACATTATTTACATCATGTAGCATAATGCATAGTACATAATAACGTACTACTTATACTACGAAATGTTAGTTCCCTTAGTACTATATGTATTTTTACGTAGATAATTGTATTTTCATGGCTTAAACGAGACATTGTAGTCACTGCAATTAAAAGTCGTAAGTCTTATACTATAGCGTATGCATATATATATACATACACACGTCATATATGTATATATACATATACACACTAGTTTGTCTATTTCAGACTCTGTTTAGAATTTCTTTCATCTTTCGTATTTGGAATAATAATTAACCTGTCGCCCAAAACTATATTTCCACAATTATATTAAACAATAAATGTATATAATTATGTATTATTAATTAAATATACAAATACGATTAAATTATTGTGACTCCGTTCCTATTTTCGTATTAAAACTGATCACCTCAATAAAGAAACAGAATACTGATTGTTCATCCATAAACAAATTTTTCCATAAAATTTATTAATTTTCATATCACTGTTCAAAATATTCCTAATTACTATTTAAATCTTGCCGATGAAAAAATATAAAGCTCACTGGCTCCCATACTTCTTTTCGAACCATTAGATGCCTTTAATTATGTTTAAGAAGCTACATTACCCATCATTATATTCATCATTTACGTTTAAGTATATTTTACTGCTATAAAATCTTACATAGTTTTCCTGGATTATTTAAAATTGCAGAATATTTTCATCAAAAATGGATCGATGGCTTCGTACATTGCACGATTTTCTAAGTATACTTAACCTGCCAATCGAATTTATACAAAATGTTTCTTCGATAATTCCTCAACGTTATTAACATTCTAATCAAGTAGAATCGAGTCGAATGCCAGGTATTTATACTTGCAATAAATTTTAAATACTTTCTGGAACGATCTTGTCGTAGTGAAATGTACTGCTGGAATAAAAGCTTCCTCTCTTCGGCATATGAGGCGTAGCGATTTCTTCTTGAAGAGGCTTATAAACTAAGCCACAATTCTTGTTGTCTATCAGACCCTGACGAAGTATCATCGGCGGTCTGATAACAGGACCTCGGCCTCTTCGTCTCGCTAAATAAATTGCGACGTTCACCGTCAATAGAAGAATTATTGCCGTTACGAAAATTACGAAGATCACTGGCCAAAGGGAACTGGTGTACCAAGGATGATACTCCATGTCCGCTGCAACAACGAACTCTTCATATTCTTGATCTTGAGTCGTCCAGGCTTTATCGACTTCTTCGTTTGATTTTATACCATGGTCAATTTGGAATGGCAGTAGAATCTAAGTACAGAAAACATCGTTTTTGTGTTGTTTCATTGTTAATTAAAACGATTAAGAAATCTTTGATAACTCACGTCATTGCCATCAAAATCAGTTCTCAAAACAGAATCAGAGTCTTCTGAGTTTTCAAGTTCGTCGTAAAGACTGTTCAAGTTCTTTTTCCTTTGTGAAATTGACCTATCTGGTGGTCCGTCATTGATACCTTGACAGACTATTTTCGCCAAATCAGTCCACTCACTAATACCTTTAGAATCGTGGTACTTATCGCCACTGCTATAATTGTTAATGAATCTGTAAAACATTTCAGAACATTGCAAAACGTTTCACAAGATCATTATGTACGAGTTTTAATTCTGTCGTTGATAATTTTTTGTAGGAATGATTCTCTTCTTGACAGAATTACGATTTTTAGTTTATCTTCAATATATTATTTTAAAAATTGGTTCATACCGCATCTTCTCCATGGGAGATACACCGTGACTAGTGAGCCATTGTACTGCCTCGTTGAATTCGTCGTTACAATCGAAAGGATTATGCGTCATATCCAAACTGTCAATGTTTGGCATAGCCTTCAGCTCTTCCAACGTGATTTGTCGAAGATGGTTGTCGCGAACCGACAAGAATCTAAGATTACAATAATTTTCATGAAATTTCTAATGGTTACTATTACCGGTTACTAATACCGATACTATTTAGTCGTTAAAGTAAATGGAAAACATTCGTATATATCTATGGAATGCATTGATAATTAAGCAAAAAATAGGCAAGTTTTTAATCTAATAAAAGTAGTTTTCGTACCGCAGACTAGTTAAACGAACTCTAGCCTCGTTCCAAACTCTTTCCAAAGCGCATCTGCTCACGTCGAGCTCGGCGAGATTAGGAGCCACCAAGAATGGCGTCACTTGTAAAGTTACCAATGGATTACCCGCCAGATTAATTTTCGTTAAACTAATGGCACCGTGGAACATGTTTCTGTCTAAGGAGCTAATTTTATTATCGGAAAGGTCGAGAACTTGTAAAGTAGAGGTACGTTCTAGCAGTCCGTTTGTTAGACCGGTTAGACGATTTCTAGAGAGATTTAGTTGCGTTAACGCTGGCATGGCGTTGAATGTATCCTTCTTAAGATGGTCCAAGCCACAATTTGCGCATTCAAAACGATAGATGCTGCAAGACATTTAATCGTAAACAAGGTAAACGTAGGTACCTTAACGAAGCGTGTATAACTAAATAGAGTAAGTATATATATCGATGAAGAAAAAGATTAAGTATAAAACAGCCGTTACCTGAAAGTTTCATATTCAAGACCAACAGTCTTGAAGACCGGCAAGGTTTTTAATTCGGGGTTGTCGTTCATTAACAAAATTTGCAGTCTTCCATTTGTTCTCAGATGATGATCCGTCCAGGTAGTCAACCTATTATTACTGATATCGAGGTGAGTAATCTGTTTTAAATCAGCAAAGGTGTTCTGATGAATAGTTTTGAGATCGTTCGAAGAAAGTATCAGTTGATCCAATAAAGTCATACTAGACAGATCATCTTTCGTTATTATTTTAATCTTGTTATTAGACGCGTCCAGTATTTTCAGTTTTGGCGCTTTTATAGTGCTTAACGTGGTCAAGTTGTTCCCTGAGAAAAAAAAATTCTCGATATTGTTCTATTTGAAAATATATAATTTATAGATGCAATCTACAATTGCTCGTTTTCTAATATATGAAACCACTATTTGCTCTTAAAATATTTGTATTTAACTCGTTCTTTCAAACATCAACGGTCTCTTACCAGCAACGCGCAGCGTCTGTATCTCGTTGTTGTAAAACAGATCGACAGGAATTTCGGTCAACAGATTGTTCGAAAGATCCAGCTCATCGAGCAACTCCAACGAGTCGAATGTAACGCTGTCGAGTTCCCTCAGCTTGTTGTTCTTCAGATTAACGTAAATGACGCTTTGCATCTTCGTGAAAGCTGCGCGTCTCAGTTTCGTCAAACCGTTGTAAGAGAAGTCGAATTCGATGACGGACGGTGTATCGAACAGAACGTGTTTTCCCGATTTCGACTCTTGCGTGTGTTTCAGTGGGTTTCCAGAAATGGCGAGCATCGTCAGCTGCGTGTTATTTTTGAAAATGTTCGGAGGAATCTCTTGGAGACCGTTGCGCGTTAAATTAACAAAGTATAAGTACGGTAGGCCGTCGAACGCGGTTTCGTGCAATTCGACGATCCTCGTGTCGGTGATCCTGAGGGTTTCCAGTTTTTCAAGACCGCGTGATCGGAACGCTTTCGGACCCAGACGTATTTGTTCAGCATTTTCAATGCATAAATGGGCGAGGTCCGTACTAAACGATTGATTATCCACGAGTTTGGTACACCTGTACAGAAAAGAACAATTCGTTTTCACTCGAGTTCCTTCAATTGTCAGCCATCGAACTTAACTGCCATGCACGAATTAAATTGAACTAAACACGATTCGAAGCTTAGAATTTTTGTAAGTCTTCATAAGTTTTTAATACCGATGGGAACTTCGAAACTTGGAATTGTTTCAGAACAAGGATGTATGGATTGAAGATCACTGTCACGTATTCGTGATTTCGTCAGCCAGCTGCGATCTGCAGCTGTCGCGTTAATGTGGTTTTACTGTTCCTCTATGAAACCGTTTATCCAATTTCAACAAAAACACATTGAGAACTATTTAAAATTAACCTAACATTCAGACGATAATTCATTGTTTACACATAGACAAATTAACAAATTATATAGGCATTCCAAAGCTTTCTCTAAACGAAATAAGTCAGAATGTGTCAGTATTTAGTCATCATTGTTCCCCTGATTCAACGTCGGACCATTATTGGACAGTATTGTAACAATACCCAAAAAAGGAATTATCTTTGAATTAGATTTATAACGGACGTGAAATGGATTTGGTCTGAATTACGTATCGTAATTCTTGTTTTGGATTGAAGGTTTGTCGTTTAGAATTTTGTATCGAAAAGATAACTAAACGATACGAGATCAAGCAGTTTAAAATATATTTATATATATTCAAACTGATGCTCGTTGCAGAGTAAATGTTTTCCTTTGTTAGATCGTAAAGGAAATATATCAGTTACATAACGTTATGAAAAAAAATCCTAAACGTACGTTGCGGCTGCGGACTCGATGCATTTGCAGTAATCAGGACAATTTGTCATTACTTCTTCATCATCTTCGAGATCGTCATCAAAGACATCGCTGTCATTGTCGTTATCGCTTTCATCTTCTTCGTCCTCGGTCAAATCATTGTCGTAGGGCACATCTTCGGCTTCGAGTAATTTCTTTATGGCGCTATCTTGCTCGGTATTATTAATATCGACGTCGATTTTCGCGACTAATGGCTTAGTCATTGACGATGGTTTCAGCGGTTTGATCCTTCGAGCTTCGGCTTTAAATGTTTTTGCCACTTCATCCTGAGTCTATAATTATTAAAAAAAAATCCAATATAAACAAAACCTTTTTTTCTCATTTAATTGTGACATCGCTTTACGTGGAAAACATCTGAACGTTTAGTTCTGCTTAGTTCTTTGGTATTTTATCCGCGCTATACTTTATCTTAGATGTTGCTAATTTTCCAACGTTATACATTTACGATAAAGAAACTGCTGCCTCGTCATTCTTCAACCGTTCCAGGATATTTTCAACGAACTAGAATACGCGTTTGCGACTTATAAACGTAAGCGAGTTTTACGTAGCGAGTTTTGCTAAATTTTGATGCCGTCAATTATTGACATTAATCTATTAATATTAATTTATACGCTGAATATGAATATTCTATATACTTCAATATATGCATGTACATAAACATATGCAGTCTAATTGCAACAATTATGTAAATAAACGTTCATATTTTATACGGAAGAATGACTTTACACAAAGTATTAAGAATATTTATAAGTAAAGCTTTTTTAAATTCTATTATAAATTGAACCATTAATTAGATGTAAAGTGACCATTTAATTCATTTTGCATTCTCGCAGTATAAACTAGACGTCAAAACAACTTAGATTGGCAAATAATTCACAAGGCATGTAATGATTTTCGAGTTTAACCAATTAAGGACCAGTGTCAGATTTAATCATTCTTTATTAGTATTCAAATTTATTCGAATATATGTCACTTTTAATATGTCTGTGAAGAAATGAATAAAGTGCACTGTAATACTTTCGTAATCATATTGTTCAGAAATATTACGAATAAATAATTATCTTATTCAATGATTAATATTACTTTTCTAGTTCGAAATGTTTCTAGAATTGGGGTTAATAAAACCAATCTTATTTTGGAATAGAATATGATTTACATTAAAAATTTTACGTTATGTGATAGTTCTTTGAGTATCGTACAAGGTTTGTTACCATAAAAAGAGTGCATATACAGGGTGTTCGACCACCCCTGGCAAAATTTTAATAGAGGATTCTAGAGGCTAAAATAAGACGAAAATCAAGAATACCAATTTGTTGATGGAGGCTTCGTTAAAAAGTTATTAACAATTAAATTCAAAAATTTCAAATCGTTCTAGAAAAATTATTTTTAGTTGCGGAGGTCAATTGCAAGCATTTTTGGTCAACAGACATACTCCCGAAATCCTACTCAGTTTCGAGAAAAAAATTGTTTACTGAAAAGCTAATTTCTGGCCAGAAATGTCTGCCCGAATTTTCATGTGAATCTTTAAAACGTCATAACTTTTGAACGGATTGGACGATTTTAATGTTTAAAAAAGCAAACTACGCGTATTTTGGCGGAGACTATATAGAAATTCTAAAAATATTCGAAAAGTTGTTCCTTGACCCCGTAAAATAAGAAAAACTCCATAAAAATAATCAAATTTTCAAACAGCCATAACTACTACAATTGTGAATATATTTCAATGAAACTTTTTTCTGAAGTAGAGCTCATGGATACCTACAAAAAAGTATTAGACAACTTTTCTGTAGGGCATCAAATAAAATTATCAAAAATGAAAAACTAATTTTTAAGAAAAATCGACAGGGGGTAGGTGCTTAAATTTTTCGGCGAAAAAAAAATTTTTAATTAATTCTAAAAAAATTATTTTCGGTTGCGGGGGTCAATTACAATCAGTTTTGGTGAATAGACATACCCCCGAAATTCTATCCACTTTGTAGAAAAAAATTCGAGAAGGTGTGAAATTTTTCGACGGGAAAAAAAGAATTTCATATCATTTTGGAAAAATTATTTTCGGTTGCGGGGGTCAATTACAATCATTTTTGGTGAATAGACATACCCTCGAAATCTTGCGCATTTTCGAGAAAAAAATTCAGTACGGTCGAAACTTTAAACGTTAATAACTGTTTAACAAAGCCTTCATCAACAAATTGGTATTCTTGATTTTCGTCTTATTTTGGCCTCTAGAATCCCCCATTAAAATTTTTCCCAGGGGTGGCCGAACACCCTGTAATTAGTACATTGTGAGACAGTAGTATTAATAAACAGGCTAAATATAATCGCAAGTTTTTTTTAAACATTCTGTTTTTTCTATTGCCGCCACTACAAAGTGGAACGGCTGTATCAGAAGAAAGATCATTTCCTGTTTACAGATCAGAATTACGCTCATCGATACAATTATACAGATTGTTAAGGCAAAGATCAAGTTTTCTGTATCAAATCAAAACACACTTATGTTTATTCGGAAAAAATTGATTTTCTTTTGTATCACAAGTCGCAGCAAATGTCTCATATTTCTTTTAATAAGTTGCTTTAATTGATTGCATTAATGTCTATGGTTTCTATGGATAAATAAGTGTATTTCGAAGGTTCCCATACAGTGGCCTTCCGATCATTTGCTCACAATGTGCTAAATTTAGCACAACTCATAGCTGCCAAACGGGCCAACACAGGAGCTTGAACCCAACGTTAACAAATTTGAGACAATTCGGTGCATTTGTGTAATAAAAAATCAAATTTTTCATTTCAAGAAACGAACAATTGGCAACGTAGTGAATAGCAGGAAACGTCAACATGAGTTTGAAAAAATCGAAAAATGCAATTTTCGTCTCTTGTACGAGCAACGAACTGGGTAGCCATTGCGAGTAGTCACAATCAACGTAAATATAAATAGTCACCTTGTCTCTGGACGCCACCTCGTCCAAAGTATGAATTTCTTGTAGAAACGCGTTCTTAAGATCGAAGGTGGGTTTCGCGTGATCCAAAAATAAGGGATCACCGACAAACTCTGATGTCGACGTTAGCCTCTCGCTATCACGAGGAACGGTTTCATCTTTTCCTCGTATAATTGCTGCTGGCGTGGAGGAATATGAATTTTCCTGCTTAGCATTCGATGTCGTGTCTGGTCTGCTCGATAATTCTTTGATGGTGTCAGACTTTGGAACGCTTAACGAAGAAACGATTCCAACCGAGAAAGCAGTCAGCAGAACTGCTGCTAAGATCCTCATTTTGTCTCCTGCAAATAGAAATGTGTCTTATCTAAACAACGATAATGTTAAACTTATCCCCTATTTTCGGCCAATTTACAAATCTGCGAAGTTTAATTAAAACTCGAGGATGGAAAGAATGAGACGAGCGAGACGCAATTACAAGATAGGGAACAATGACACCGATCAAAATACGAGGCAATGGGTACATAAACATTTGTGTGCACCGTTTTAAAAATTAACTATTTGTCTTCAATACGATAAATACTAAAACGATAAGCAGTTTTTATTTTCGACTTATCTTCAATGTACACGTATTATCAAAAGTAGTTTATCATAGAAAATGGATCGCGATTCGCTATGTGAAACTACTTCAAATAATAATATTAAGCTTTCGACTTCGCAGACTTGTTAATCTGAAGTGTGACGCGTTAATATAAAAATGACTTTTTAATTTACATTTCAGATAAAGGTTCACGATAATTGTTATTTTAGGTTTCATTTTGTTTTTGTAGTACACAAATTATGAATTGAAACGTCTTCTTGATTATGAATTATTCTTGCTGGAGTAAGATTACGTAACTGTGATATTTAAAATTCTTACTCGAGCATATAATGAACTGTAGTAATTGTAATTGGTTAAAAGTGTGTCACCGACGAAGATAACGCCGAAACTCGAATTAGCAATTTTAGAAAGTGGCAGAGGTAACTTTGCGATATTGTGAAAAATAAAATCGTGACACTACGACAGAATTTATTCCACAAAAGAGGCGGAGTATATATATGTGTAAGTGGGTATCATCGACTCTATCACCTCGATAATTGCACGAATCTCGATAATTGTACGAACCTCGATAATTGTGTTTAAAATCTTCTTTGAATCAATTACTTAATTCAAAAGATCATGAACATTTTCAAACAGAAAGTGAATAGTTATCTGAGCACAAGCATCACAGAATTGCACATTGGAACATTAACAGACTGTTGAGTGGACTGTTTGAAACAGTGAAGTTGTTCGTGATATCACAGATATGTTATTGCCCCACCTAAGTTAGGCAACAGATAAGAATTGTTTGCAGCATTTCTACGTGTTCGAATAGATGATGGATACTTTCGGACAATCAAAAGTAGAGACGATAAGTAGAAAGTATTTTGCTCTTAGAGTATATTACGCTAGGAAATCCAGGAACAAAAATAGTTAAAACTCAATAAGAGAGTCTAATGTTA
Organism: Colletes latitarsis; assembly: GCF_051014445.1. Taxonomy (NCBI): domain Eukaryota; kingdom Metazoa; phylum Arthropoda; class Insecta; order Hymenoptera; family Colletidae; genus Colletes; species Colletes latitarsis. Next base: position 17,116,096 of record NC_135135.1, on the reverse strand, counting down.
CGTAAAGTTCAATCAGGTTACATTAGATTTCGTTTAAATTACGTTTCACACGCGGATCGTTGCACATAAAGTCTTCCGATTTCTAAAAATTCTTTTCTGTGTGGCACATTCACTTTTTATATGGCACCAGTAGGATAATTCAACAGTTGTCTCCGATATTTATAAAATATTTCAACGCAAACGATTTTCATCTAGATGTAACACAAAGCGTTATCAATCGCTGTGTCTTATCACTTTTGGCGATTTATCTTATGCAGAGGCAAAATTTGCACGAAATACGTCGAAACATAGTACATTATTTTTGCATCGATTACTCGTGACTCGAATAAAATGACAAATCTATAGTTGTAGCTTGCAACGAGTAGGATGTCCTATCGCTCGCATTGTCAGCTAGTTACGCATACTGTTGAAAGTTTCTTCCTTTAATAAAAAATCGTTATCTATCACGTCTCACATTATCTTGTTAAACAGTTCAGCTTGAGCGAATACTTTTATCAGTTTTGATTCTTGATTTCTCGGAACGAAAAATTAAAATTGTAACCGATGGAGAACAATGGCTTCTGTTTTCAAATACCGCAAGGATACTTTTTCCTTCGATTGCTTTTTTTACAATTCTTTATATTTACACAATAGCAATATATTGTTCTCCAACAATATGCTAATATCATTAGTAAAAAAATAATATATGCTTGTAATATATCCTTCGTATTTACTTTATGTAATAATGCATACTTGTAAATCGTCAAAACAATACAATTTTCTTAAATACATCCGTTATAATATTAATTATTTCACTTATCATAATAACAGCGTTTTGCGGCATGTTCTAGATAAGAATTAATCAATTCAATAACAATTTTATTTTTTTTCATTCAATTGATTACATTTCGTTAATGTCGCGGTTCTCGTTATGAAAATTGTCAAAATTCTTTATAATTCAATACTTTTAATTGGAATATTTTCGCTACATTTTCCCCAATGTATAGTAGTTATGCAATAGTTCTGTGTAATTCGAGAAGGTATACTCTACTCCGAGGAAACTCTCTTTTCCCGTTTATCCGAAGAGGGCACGGCCGGAATATGCTGTCTAAATAGCAAACAGCAGGAGCCACCTTGGACGGAATGCGGTTGTAAAGGAGCCGAGGACCCGAAGCAGTCAGGTACACGTGTGAATACCGCTTTAAAAGACGAAAGGTGGGGTTAGGTCGTGGAACGCACGAGTACCAGCTGGGCTCTTTGTTCGACCCTCGAATAATCTTGGCGGTCAAAACCAGGTAGAGTTACCTGTCCCCGTGCATAGCGCAGGTGGTCCCTTCTTTTCCATTCCGATCGGGTCGTCACGGGCTCGCAAGAAAAAGGACCGACTCTCTGTCTCGAATAGAATCTGTAAATCTCGGGATTGACGTTTTCGTGTAATGTCCACGGCCCACCTAGACGGTCGAACGGACCGTCGCGAAAATAGATAAATCGACTTAGGAAACGTTGCTAGAGACAAGGGGACGACAAAGCGACTACTACTTCAGGACGCCAAGGTTTGTTTACGAGCATTCTTCCGTGTCATATTCTCGAACGCGGAACCGTGCTTTTCTGTTTCGTTTTGTCGGTCCATGCCAAACCGGACGGTCTCCGCGGAGAATTAAATTCTTATTTCTTCACAAAAAAAAGTAAGAAATGCCTATCAACATAATAATAATGCTCCTTAGAAGACTGACAAATCCTATTTCGTATTACATAGAGTGGAACAGCCTGTAAACCTTTATTGCATAATTCGAGTAGGAAATAAAGGAAGAATGTTACGCGGAAGACAAGACTCTATGCGATACGTTGCTACCAACCAAGCAATACAACGTTCCATCTCCTAGAAAACATTCCGTTGGCGTGCGTTGGACGGTTATTCTAAAGCAATGTCCTTCGAAAAGTCGTGTTCGAGCATTCTCCGTCTAGGAATTACATATAGGTCCGATCGATTCCCTGATCGACCTGCATGATCGGTTCGTCGCGAGACGGTTAGCTGATTTCTTGTGAAACTAACCGGCTCGAATGACAATCTGTACGGAGAAGCACACCCGGTCGCCGTTAACGTAACGCTGTCATAATATAATCGCCGCAATCTAGTTTCGATAACAGTAAAAGTAACGATTTCGTAAACCGACGATCGGCTTCATCGATACGTCAACGCTTCTATTAACTATGAATAAGACTGTTTCTTGAATTTTCTTGCACTCAAATATTCGAACACTTTCAAATATTCAGAGAATAGAATTAGAACACTCTAAAATGAATTACCAGTGGATTTCAGCTATTTTATACAAAGTAATAATCTCGAGGATCTTCGAGCAGGATTAAAAGAAAAAAGAAGATTACGAGGAACGTGTACTCGAATCTCCAAGAAGAGAAAATCCCGGAAAAGTACAATCACTGTATACACATACTCATTGATACATGAATATTTGTTGTTGGAATTCTGCGTACTTTGAATTACCTAAGATAAGAAACCTTGCTAATAGTTAACGAGTGTTAAAAATGTTGAGTTGTAGAATGCTTTTGTAACAATTGTGTGTGTCTTCTTCGCCCCCCCCCCCCTGGGTTAATCGCGTCGTTCTCGTTTCGTCGCATAAATACGTTTGCATCGTAATTGCCACTTACGTAATGCGTCACTGTTGGGTGTATAGTTGGAATTAATGGTAGCACGCGCTACGCTTTTCATGGGTTCGATCTTTTTTAGCTCATCGTTTCGCGGAGACGGCCGAAATATAATTTATTTATTACGTTATTGCGTATGAAATAAAAGATATCACCAGGTGACACCTATTATACATATATGGATTTCAAGCTTCAAGTTAGGTAAAATGAATAATATCGATGGGTTGCTGATTGTTTTAAAACAAGGTGATGGAGTAATTTTCTTGTACGACTTCGAATTAAGACACAACGTATCGGAAACTTATTAACACAGCTGTTGAAGACTTAGTTAATGAACAAACAGTTTGGTGCTAGTTCGTAAAATTTCTAACTGAAGTCACTCTCAAAGAAGTGATCGATAACGATGAGCTTAATAGATCGTTAGTCGAGTCTGACACTGCTCAAAGTGTTCGTGGCATTGCAGAAAAATTAGGAGTTCATTATGCAACAGTTGGTAGTCTAAAAATTGTTAGGAAAACGAAAAATTTGGATAAAGTTCTTAAACCAATCGAATAATTATTTCCAATGGATAGTGCTCGAGGAAGCTGTTTACGCATTTCCTGTTCCGTTTCACGAGTACAGCGTGTTTAAAATTTTGTATAAACCATTTGTCAGTAAACCGTTACCGCTGCTTTATCAAGGAACATACGCGCATTTTTATCATTGTCTCTTATCAACGAGTTTATCTCGAATACGTTGATAACATGTTTGTTTTGTCTGTGACTACGCCATTGCTCTTTACGCCTTTGTATCTTTTGTTTGAGGTTGTAATTTGTTCACGTAAACATGCACCGTACCTTTCTGCATGTTTATTAGAATTTTCAAAGCTGTAGTTGTGGTTTCTGATTGTTATTTGAAAAAGTAACAATGGATTTAAAGAACTCGACCGATTCGAAACGTTATAATAAAATTAAGTTATGCTTGCATTTGCTGTATTTACTTTCGATTAATAACTAGCACTACCCATTGCTAAATTTTACGATTTTCGAAACAAAAGAGAATAATAGATATGTCGAGGTAATCCCAAATCGTAAATATCACCGATTACCTTCGATATTGTTTTAAAATTGCGCTGTCCTCGGATGACGCCACCTATGCAGCGATGATTTCTTCCACATAACCCCTTCGAGTGATGTATCGTGGAAAATAGAGTTAGGGAAGGTTTGTAAGCCCCGAAAGTTTACCGTCGATCGCACCGTTCCAACGTCTTTGGTCAGTTTACCAATACTCTTTCCCTGTCGTCGACCAAAGTCGATTCACGTCGTTGACCTTTGAAAATTTCGTGACGCGATTAAGAGCAAGACGATACCGTTCGAGTGTGTTTTTACTTTCGATAAGTTTACTTGCTACACATGATCGATACGCGGAGGCGACGATTGCAAACGATATCGAATCAAACAAAATTGGGCATCGAGTACAGTCGGTCCCCAACTTACATAACAGATACGTTTCTGGGCTTCTTGCGTAAGACGAGTCTCACATAACGCAGGAATCTCTAAATAAAAATACTACTGCAATATTGATCTGCAAAAATTACAGAAAACCATATATATCATGTCTCTTCAGACAGAGTTAGGCAAGAATTAATTACATTTTTAAATTGATTAATAAAAGCAATAATGTTCGTGATTATCGATCGATTAATCATAATTGGGATCGTATAATAATCACAAATTACATCTATAATCTATAATCGTGAAATGTACTCGAAAGAAAGAAGAATCGACCCACGCGTGGTGCATGTGATTCTGAGTGTTGTTCTGAACCAGAGTTGAGTAAAATTTTACTCAAACAATAGATAATTGATAAAACTAACTTTTTTTTGAGTTTTTTTTCAGAAAATAAATAAATAACTCTATTTTAGCAGCATTAATTTAAAATTCACACGGACAACCGTATTTGACAGCGTTTTATTCTTTCGATAGTAAAATCTTTCTCGGTCGGAAAATATCCTTTGTCTTTGCAAAGAATTAACAATGAGCCAACTTTTACGCGTACTTTGTACCAAATAAGCGATAAGTCTTGAACGGTTGCAGAAGACACTTGCGACATGGTATTTGTATGCAAAAATAATAGCGATAGTATGTGAGTCATTTGTTCGCCATTGAATTATCAAGTGTTTCGACAGCATCGGTGAGGGAGTTAATATTGGAACGGTACATTATCGAGCATTATTCATCAGAAAACGTTCTATATTTTCCCCCAGGAGGGGGAGGAAAATTTGGAGCAAATACACGCGACAACGAATTCACTCGTTTGTGTTATACAAGACTCGATAATTTTTGGGTAAAAGAGAAATTTATAGTCTCACGCAACTGGATCAAGCTAGGACTTTAAGACGATAGAAGATAGGGCCCAAACAATTGCATATTTATGGTTCTGGTATAAGAGGGAAATATGAGAGTGAAGTTAGTGGGAGAAGTAACTGGTAGTGACCATAGGTAATGGAGATGTACCGTGTAAATAGAACTCTATCGCGTTGGATTGATTACCTTCGTTATTGCGTGTACCTCGATGAAACAGGAATTTTCAAGCCAGTTTTCTTGCAATTATCGACCGTAACTTTCGTCGAAGCGATCGCGCGTCACAGTATTTGCTAACGACGAATAATGAAACATGAAACTCAAAACGTTCAAAAAATTCTACTTTCCACGATCGAAGCGTATACCCTGCCCGTAGTTCGAAGAAACAGCGAAGGGAAGAGAAAAAAGAAGATAATCGAAGCATCTGGCAAACCTGCTCTTCCACTCGGTATTTATTCATTCAGGGGCTGGGAACGATCGTTTCTGATCTTCACCGGAGGCATCGGGACGAGAATGAAATTATGGAGTATGAAATAGACCTATTTTAACCGAGCTTGGCTCGTACAGCAGACATCAGTAAAATTTTGTTCGAGTAACAAATAACGAATATAACCAACGCGTACAGCGATTTATTCTATACGTTCTAAAATAATTCTGTCGTTGAAATTACAAGTGTCGTTTCATCGAATAAATTGCTATACGTCCCATTGGTTATATATTGTTCGAATAAAATGTTGCTCTTCTCTGATCTAAACCAGAAACGAAAGATTGTTACGACCAACGTTATTGATTTCAATACAAGCTTCGTTCCGAATGATTCGATACGACTAATTGTGAGACCGACTAAGTTACTGTTGGTAAAGTCGACTATCAGTCACATGTCGCTGGTAACGACGCGACACGGTACGATGACACCTTGACCGTCATTCCGCGCGGTCCGTCCGCTTTCACAATCGCTAATACTAATGCAGAAGCTTGAACAGTATTTCCGAGCTTCTCTCAAACGAAAATAGATCGTCCCAATGGACGCGGACCTTGCTATTATGTAATCGTGCGAATCAACACAAAGATACGAAATATTATTAGAGGTGTAAACATTTTCCGTCGACTTCCATTGTTGTATCTACCATGTGGTAAAGTGCCAGGAGATAGCAGGTTTTATCAAGGTAAGTGCATTTTTAGGTTTCTCTAACTTCTTTAGAACTACTAGCACGTGCGTCTACATACAGTGACTCCCGACATTGATCAAGTGACTACTTCATTACAATTTTTATTTAATCAAACTGCAATCTCTGATTATACATTTTTGGAAACGTCCTTGATATATACCTTGTAGCGTTACATTAATAAAAAATATATTGAATATAATATTTACTGGAACAATAATTAAACAATAGGCGTAATGTTGGACGAATTGATCATTTAGTGTATCCATATGTAAGTCATAAAAGAACAAAGATAGAACTCGAGGATGTACTGTATGCTACAAAGAAATTGTCAATTTAAAATACCCAAACCGATACATCTATATTTATCTCTCGACGCAAGTATTATTTGATCGGTACAAGGTTTCTAAACGAGTTTCTAAAATTAACGTTAGAACATGACGTCTTGATTAATGCACATGGCTGTTCAGAGCCGGGATTCTCACGGTCTTTGAACTCACACCTGGTTCTCCTGTTTAGTTGAAAGTAAAAACACTTTACATCGCGGAGCGTCATAAACGTGTGCTCGATAGACTTTTTGTGCGGTTGGATTAACGCAGGTCGTCGAACGGCTTCTTAATCGCAATATTCATATACTGGGTGAGTCGATAAGAACTACTAGCTTATAACCATCAACTTTCAGGATTCGTTAAAGGGACGCCTTAAACCGATCGTTTAAAATGCAACGACGGGAGGAAAGATAAAAAGGTTCGATGTCTGTTTAGGCTCAGAGAGAGTAGTTTGTGTGATATTTGATCGTTCGATGCAGACGCAATGCACGATACGCAATACCATCGTTCTTAATTTGCGACTAACTGGAAGAAATGATATCAAATGGTAGGTTGTTGAATTTATCTTGAAATCAAACTTGAAAAATTGAACTTTCAAAACGAAAAATCTGAATAACGTATATCGGATTTATCGCATTGGGGGCGTACACGCTCCATACGGGCTGACGATCATTTGTTCCGATATTTCGGAATCAAAATATGAAATAAAAATGTCTTGTTTGAGACATCATTTTTGTGGAAGATCATTCATCGACATTTTGACCGTTTGTCCGGTTTTTTGTTTTATTTCATTGCCCGTTGGATTCACTATACTACACCTTTGGCCAACACAGCTGTGTCGACACAATGGACCAATGGGATTCCGATCATGCGAGGCAGTACTGTTAACATCCGCTCTATCTTTAAATTGAACGAGCAATGGGAACGTCTCTTCGCTGAAGCCAGGACAGATTTAAAGGGACCGGATTCTTTCTTTATTTCTCGATCAAACAATAATAAAAAATAAAATAATAAACAGAAATACGGTCAAAAGAAACAGAATAAGAGGGATTGGAAGATGTATTTTTGAGAAGCGTTTAAACAGCAATTAATCTCTTTGTCACTTTTTCTCAAACAGTTTTTAAAAATAAATCATTATCCTATCTCTACGTGTCACTTATTGTTTTTTATTCATTTATGATAAATACTACACGCGTATAAAATGTATGCCATGAACTTGTGGGTATTCCATATATATAATCTATGGATGTACAATGATGACGATAGGACGTGTGCATGGCTTACGTAAAAATATAGCTATCTCGCATTAATATTAATGTTCGAGTACTATGTTTATACGTAGTCGCATCAATGTTATTTAAATCGTATTAAAGTTAGCACAGCCATTTCTTTTGCAGTAGTTCTTTCGTTCTCTGCGTACGTCTTGTTTTCATTCTTATAAACATGCGAAACGGATTGTACAACAAAAATTCAAGTTTTTATCGATAGTGACGTTGAGAATGATTTCTGTTATCCGAGATTTAAGCGAGCGTTTTCAGATAAATTCAATGCCCACAGGGTTTCAGATAAGAGTATACGTACAAAGATAATGGAAGAAAGGGTAAATAAAATACAGTATAATCTAAAAATGATGAACTCGAGGAGGGTAAATTGAATATCGAATTCAAATTTATTCAAACTATTTTCATCTTCAGCCGTTTCTTATTACTCTTTTTCAATTATACCGTTAATCAGAGGAATATTTAACATGTACCTGTAATTTTTATTAGTGGAAGAAATTCAAGGCATGCTCGAGATTTGACACAACGAAAGTTTTTCGACTGATTTTCTAGGACGCACCTCCTCTCGTTTCGTATCTTTTATCAGCTCTATTGTTTCGCCAGTCGGTCGGCGCCAATGAGGGCGCAAAAATGCACGCTAATCTGCTAACGCTGATAAGCGCACAAAGGTATACAAGAAGAATCACACATCTGTGTCTGATAACGTTGCGATTCGATTGTTCTCTGAGTTGAAAACTCGTGTGGAATTCGTCGAATTGACCAATTTTTAATTTTTAAAATAATAAAAATGGCAAATAAACTATTCGAAGAACTATTATTACACGATTAATTCGTATTAATCAACCGAAACAAATGATTATGTCGACTTTGGACCAAGCAAAAAAGTGTAAGGATATGTGTGATATATTTGAAAGCTAACACAATGTTTGCAAACGTACCGACGATAAGTATTCGTTTAAATATGGTCGACGGTGTTTGTGTAATTATTATTTGGCCACGAAGTAGAAGTCGAAAAATCTAAAATTAAATTGTTGTCCGAAGACATTATTAAGTCAGTCACGTATTAATGTCGACGTATACTTTTACGTAAACGGATACGACAATGACGTTTAATCGTGAAAATTGATTCGTGCTGATTGCCCACGACTGTTTACGAATGTTGTACTTCCGTGACGTACATGTCTAATTACGTGATGGGAATGAAATTAATTAAATGTCTTGTGTCAGGTAAGACCCTCAATAATTTGTTGGGTTCTTGTAAGTCACGTTACTCGTTACGATAAACGAATTAATCGAAAGTCGTATTTTTATCGACTCAATGTTAGTTACTGTTGAAAAGTGTCGATGAGGCGAACGGAATACTTTATCGATGACCTAACTCGACATGCTTCTACTTAATATGCTTTTCCTCATATTCCAGTAGATAAAAATAGTAATAAAAGCTTGTTTTACAAGTTTCAAGCGGAACACAAAGAACTTCTTTAATTTTTTCATAAATTCAGACTCTATTTTATCTTGTTCCACAAACTTATGAATTTAGCATAAAACCATTAAAAATAAGCTATTCTTTAACGATATAGGCCAAGTGTTTGGCTGTTGTGGGTTTGAAAATAAAAATTCACGTAAGACCTATTTGTTTAAAACCTTTTATCAAATTATTTTATAAATCCCGATAAAATGTCAATAAATTTGAGTTCTTCGATACTAGAAATTCTCTCTCTCTCTATATATATATATATAACCCCATTAATTACAGTACCACTCCTATGTTTAACAAAGTATTAGATATCTTTGAGACTCCAATTTAGTGTTTGGTTTTCATCGGATTAAAATTTTTCCATTCGAGTGGAATAGAGTAAACTTCTTACTCCTCGTGTCACAGAATAAAATACCCATTCTGAAAATAACTTTTTCATCATAATACTTCCGGCTTAGTTTATGTTCAGCTTGAACCTTGGTCATACAAGATATTTATATTAATATTTTCTTGTTATAATGGAATACGAAATAACAAAGTTCTACATTTACGATTCGTTTTACACCAAAATTGCTTTGTGCGAATATTCGTTCGTAACTGTATGCGATTAAAGGTTACAAACGACTAAATGGTAGCCACGAAGGTGTGGTCACGTGTCCAAACAGTGCTTGTTAAATGTACTGTCGAAAAGAATGTGGGGATTAAATCGATACTCGGAAGATTCGAGTAAGAGAGAAAACGAAGCATCGAGACGATTTCTGCCAGTTTCCTACGTGTTCTATTCATCGAATGTCGCAGCAATGAACAGGAGTCGTGTGCGACCTTAATCAAAAAAACAGTCGGGGCGATCATTCTAGAAAGGAAACGTGTGTACAGAAGCGTGCTGGTGGTAGAACGAATACGCCTACAAAATATTCAACGTCCTCGAAGACGGGACGATACGACAGAATGTCCTTAGTTGGCGTGTTGGAGAACTTCCTCCTGCGTATCCGATAGCGGATTCGATGGCGCTTCAACATTCGACGATCGTCGAGTTTGACTCATTGAACGACAGGTATACCAGGGTGTCGAAGAGAATATACCTGAACGACGTTAAAATCCAGCGATCGGAATTTTTGTAAAAGGTTACTTCATTGTCGATCACGAGTTTCTGTCGCGAAAAATGAATAACGTCCGTATCGTGAAATTGCACTTCACGTAGGTTCTGTTGCATCGTAAACATTGCTCGGGGCAAATCTTTCTATGTTCCGTGCAGTAACGCGTGATAACGAATCGAGATAAATCGCTCACCTGTTCTCGCTTCTTGTGTTGATATTCCACGAGGGGACCGAGACACTAAATTAAAGCGCGCGTACGTGTGCACCGACGCGACGCAGTTGGGATGGAAGCGGCCACGAAAGCTAACGTTAGAAATCGGTTTCGCGCGTACAGCCGACGAATTTCTGAACTACGTAGCCCGTTGCACTCGAGCCAGGCGGCAAGTGGCGTGAAGCAGGAGGTGGAGGGAGTGGGGCCCCAGGGTCGGCGCAGCGATTGGTCGGTCGTTCGGGCCCTGATGCTAGAGCTTCTCAGGAAAAATTCAGGTAAACAGGTGACCGTGGTGTTGTGCCATCTGGCGAAGCTAGTACAGAAACATATCCACATGGGACATCTCGATTCTTTGATCAACGATTCGAGAATAATCGCGTGGGTGGGCCGATTCACGGCGAAGGATGCACGGATGACCGTAATTTCAGCTTTGGTCGTGAGAAGACTGATACCAAGACGCCGTTTTATGCGTCTGCTTTCGTCTCTCGTCTATTTTCGAAACTGTGTAAAAACACATTCCTTTGGGTATATTTGCTTTGCTTATTTACACGAGTTTACGTCCACAATTGAAAGGAAACAGATACGACGGGCGTGCATACGAATGGTTAAACTTCTTTGCGCGCAGGATATCGGTACAAGAATACAAAGACGGAAACAAGAAACGTTGGCGATTGTTTTATCATTTGGTAATAAATTTTTTCTTTAATAGTTACTATAAGAATACATTTAAGACAACGACAAGTTGTTCCCTGCTAAAATGTACTCCTATCGCATACTATGCAGATTAAGCTACATACGTGAAAAATATTTCCATTTAGACCCCCCAGTTTTAAAAACAATTTAGTTAACGAATGTTATTTAATTTTGCATACGTTCGACATTCTCACGAATATTGTTAGTCACAAATATGACATTCCAAGTGTTAAAATTGATACCATAACTGTTTAGTTATTGTGTCTGTCTGGTTTTCTTTTTATGTATGGATAAGACAGACCGTGGTCTGTGTTCATATCAAAGTTCGTAGATAAGATCAACACATAGAAAGGTTTATTCTCTTGTACCTTCCTTTTTTCTAAACAATAATCAATTCCTTTCAAGTTTATTGCCTATTGTATCACTGCCATCATGCTACCATCTAGTAATGGTATGAATAACTACACTATCAAGGTAACTAATGTTAAAAGTTTGTTAATTTGTTGCAAATAAACCACGTTAATTAAAGATGACTAAAAATATAAAGATTTTATTCCATAATCCTACAACTGTCCAGATAGATACATAAGAAAAACCTAGATGATTGTCACAGCTTATTTAGCATGTCCCCACTTTCATTTCGGTGTCACCCGCTACATTATCAACAGGCTATAGAAAACGATCATAGCGCTCAATATGATAGCAAACGAAATTACAGGAATTCTACTATTTTTTAATGGTATGAACTACAAACGAAGTATAGAAACACAGACCAGGTATACAAGTAGACCTTTCACCCAATGTATTTTTTCGGTCCATTTTTCTGGGGCTCTAGAGCGCCATTACCATTTTCGTATCACTCGCAACGTTACCAACAGATTTAGAAATAAACACAAGAGGAAGTGAGACAGAAAATGAAATTACATAAATTTCAGTATTTTTTAACGGAATGAAAGCTGTGCGGTCCAGAATTGAGCATCAATCGATTAATTTCATTAGAATAACCAATCGATTAAGATTATTTAAAGATTTCGAGATTATTAAAATACGTAAGGATGTACCTCATTGACAACTACACCGAAAATCCTTAATTTTTTATTTTAAATTGTAACACATCATTTATTTAAAAAATAACTCAGTATGGCAGTCAGATCGGATCATCAAAATCTATGAGGTGAAAGGTCTATTCGTATACCTCGTGTGTGTTTCGCATAGCATTAAAAGAAAAACGGTAGCTTGGAATGTTTATTGTATTTCTTTTATACTAATTTTTAATACTAATTCAGTGAATAGTTGGTCAACTGACCGTCATCCATAAGAAAAGGACGCTAAAATCACGTCCGAATTTTCAAGTCTATGTTAGAACAAACTATTTTAATAAAAACAAATTCTAAAGAAAAATCGATGGGTGGTAGGTGGACAAAGTTTTCGACGAAATTAAAAAATTTCAAATCCTTCTGAAAGAATGATTTTTGCTGCACGGGTCAATTACAATTAATTTTTGTGAAAACACATACCCCTGAAATCCTACAGGGCAATTCTACGAAAAACAAACACGAAAAATAGTTCGCAACTCTAAATAGAACTATACAATTAAGGCAAATTATTTGAAACTTTCACTAGAAAAGTAACGCGAATAATTTGTATTTCGCAACTCTAATAGCAAACCGTTATCGGTTCTTACTCGCAACACTACTCTGAAAGAAAACGCGAAAAATATTCATTGTTCGCAACTCTAAAACTAATAGCGATAAGTTCAAATTATGCGGAACGCTATTTTGAAAGCAAGCGCGATCATTCGTATTTCGCAACACTAATGCAAATCGCGATTTGCCCCGAAATGCTGGTTGTTGTGGTACAAGTACCATCTGAAAAACTACAACTACTACTACTGCTACGATTAGAGGCGAATTCAGTGACAAAGCAGTAACAGAGAATGACTTTCCATCCTTATCCGAAGATGAAGATGGAGAGTCATTTGTTGCAGCCCACTCTTGAGACAATTTGTCAGGGCCTCTTCGACTCATCGAGTCCCTTCTTTCTTCGGCGGTCCTGCCAAAACCTGAAACTTAATACTAGACTCGAGCACTCCGTGCAATACGCAGACCTCCAACAATTCAAGGAATTGTTATCAGAACACGTGTGAAGAAACTCGAGCGGGACGAGCGTTTCGGGGGACCTACCGCGAACGAACGCGAACGCGAAGAGCGACTCTAAAGTCACCGCTTGATTCCAAGAATCGAAAGTAAAACCAAAACAAACTGTACAATCCGTTTGGATCGGCTAACGTTTCGATTCTTCAAATCGAACTACAGGTATAGGACCCGTGACAGTCCTGCCCTGACCCTACCTACTTACATTTAACACACGTACCAGAAAGCAAGTTACCTACCTACCTAACCCTATATTTAAAAAATAGTAAAACACATTCTCGCAAACAAACACTCCACGGTTCTCACACATCATGTCCGGGCGCAAAAGCCTACACTAGAGAGGATTCCCCGGGGTTCCTCCGACACCCGGACATTGCATACAACATTCACACTCTAAGGTACGTACCATGTCCTGAAATCGGCTGACAAACACTACTGTTCATTGCGTATTTTCATTGTATGTATACATAAGCATTTGCATAGAACATTTTAATGCATGTGTCTTTAATAAAATATAATATATGTAAAATTGAGAAGTTAATCTATTAAGCATTCTATAATACATATTGCTGTCGTGTATGCAATATTTACTATTGCCAAATAAATGGTAAATTTGATATTATTATTAGAATTGATAAGAATCTAGTGTTACAAAATTCTGGAATACAAAGTAATGAACTTTTGAAACGACGCACTTCCACAGCCTAACCACACATACATACATGTAGAAAGTACGTCGTGCACGATACATTAGCATCGTCAGCCGCACACATATAGATTATTATTATAAATCCAAGTCATCGTGCCCATTGCCCTCGCCCACGCAAGCAGCACCTGGGCACTTGAGTGAGTTTAGGCAACGAACACGGAAAAATATCCTGAAAATCCTCAACTAGAAAAAATGATTATGATAAATGCTAGCGGATAACGAAATATTATTTATTTATATTTTCTTATTTTATTTCTTTTACTGGATTTACTATTTGTCATAAATGAAGAGCACAAGTTTAATACACATTCAAAATGAAAAACATTATTCGTAAAGGAAATTATTCTGCATATTATTAAACTATTTAAGAGAAAAGACTTTAATCAAGATTTTATGATAAAATAATTTATTTTGAAAATTTAAGATAAGTTACTAAAGCAATCTGATTAAAATATTCAACCCTCGGATAATTCTGTGGTCAAGGCGTATTTTTTAAAGATACAAATAATAAATAATGCTTGACTATAGAATTGATCCGTCGCGAAATGTTTTCTTGTACATGAATTCAAAACATTATATTTTTTAACACGTAAGGAAAACCTTTGGTATCTTTGGTACAAAGTCATCAAATTAAATTTAAATGCGAGACGTGAACAATTAATTTAGTAAAATAATTTATCATACTACTGGAGCATTCATTTGTCATATTAAAAATCGAGAAGTACAAGAAAACCCTAACCTAGACTAAAAAAAATATAATAGTCCATGTTACTACTCACGGGTATGATTCATACCCGCGGTCACTAAATTCGCCAAAAATACTAAGTATACAACTGGTCACCCGCGTCGATTAGGACCTTTTTGGCCTACGACGTGATTGGGGACCTGAGGAAACAAAATAGCATGCGACTCACCAATTGTAGAATGGAAGCACCCGGACGACGATGTTGGCTAATAGGTGTCATCGACAAAGTCAGCAACGAAGACAACATCAATTTCAGCAGCGAAATCGTCTGGGTCCACAAGCACGATGATGAGATGTCACGATCCTGTAGAAAGAAAGAGTAAATGTTTTAACGAAAAGGTTTCTACCGTATTTGAAAACTTGATGTATGAAAATTTGAATTAAATAATTTTTTTTAAGCGTACTCGGAACAAAATACGAAGGATACTTACATTTTTCACACGCAGGCATCGCCAAATACTCTTTTTCGCATAAGTACAGGCCTCCTGTCGAAATATGTTCACAAACTCTCAAAGCACTATGGCGTCACGTCGATTGCGTGACCGTAGTTTCACTCGAGCGTCCCATGTGTTATAATTGTAATTAGGGGCTATAACGGAAATAAAGCACAAATTTGTTAACCGACACTTATTAATATTGCATAAATGCATCGATGGAGAATGACGAACAAAATAGAAACGGTTAAAAATGAAAAATGCGTGTGACCGTAGTTGAGCGTCCCATGTGTTTGAGTTATAATTACGGACGTTAACAAAAGTAAAACACAAATTTATTAACCGACACTTATTAATATTGTATAAATGCATCGATGAAGAATGACGAACAAAATAGAAACGGTTAAAAATAAAAAATGCGTACCTAATTAGACGCGAAGCTGTCAACGCACTTATCACACCACTTTCCAGACGAAGAATGACGAACAGGATCGGACGCGTCTACCGCGCAAGGAGTGGGGAGTGGGGTGAGGGAGTCACGTAGTCCGTCTCGATTCTCGATGCACACTTCGAAGGAAAGGTTAAACCTTATATCTCGAATAACTAAAAATAAATAAAGGAAATACATAAAATAAATATAATAAATACAAAAAGATACCAGAGAAACAATTACTTAATGATTTATTCTCTTTATACCCTTGTGACGTCACGATGCGAAGCAGCCAATCAGTGGCGCTGCTTGAATGTCGAAATCGATCTATCATGCGATACGTACGTAATAAGTAAATCGATTGTAATATGTAAATTTATTTATATTTTAATCGAAATTAGAATCACTGCTTTTGATATAAATTTTGTGAATGCAACAACAGGTAAAAAATATGTACAGAATACACAATAACATTAATTTATATAAATACAAATGTAATAAATACTGTTCAAGTTTATTACACGTCTGCAACTATTTCTTGTGTATTCTACAATATTTCTTAAAAGTAATTTTATTCTTACCATTGCTAGCATTCGTAACCCACGGTTTGTAATCCGATACGCTTGCTATCTTTTGAACGCTTGGTTAGGTTGTGTTTATATTCTCGGTCGGCCGGCCGCTCGACTTCACCTTGGAGCTGAACTCACGAATTTTTTGTCCGTGTGACATGAAAAAGCATTGCTTTCCAGATCTTCACTGTGCATTGTCTGTGCCATTAATCCGTGTGTTACGTAAAAAATATTGCGTGTGACATCTACACGACACTTCGTCTATGCCTGCAGCAGACTACCAAAACTGTGTCAAGTTCAATGTTTCGCCACTGCGTCGAAAAAGATTGGTATGTAAATCTAGTGACAATTGGAACAAATATCTTTAGAAAGTTTAATAGAAACAAAAGAAACTTCTATATAAGAAACTGATTTACGTTTAAAGTTAATATTCACACATTACATGTTTCTATAATTGTAATTGATATATTTCACCCGATCTAGTAACATGTGCATCCAATTACAGATCGATATTCGACATTCAAGCAGCGCCACTGATTGGCTGCTTCGCATTGTGACGTCACAAGGGTATAAAGAGAATAAATCATTAAGTAATTGTTTCTCTGGTATCTTTTTGTATTTATTATATTTATTTTATGTATTTCCTTTATTTATTTTCAGTTATTCGAGATATAAGGTTTAACCTTTCCTTCGAAGTGTGCATCGAGAATCGAGACGGACTACGTGACTCCCTCACCCCACTCCCCACTCCTTGCGCGGTAGACGCGTCCGATCCTGTTCGTCATTCTTCGTCTGGAAAGTGGTGTGATAAGTGCGTTGACAGCTTCGCGTCTAATTAGGTACGCATTTTTTATTTTTAACCGTTTCTATTTTGTTCGTCATTCTCCATCGATGCATTTATACAATATTAATAAGTGTCGGTTAACAAATTTGTGTTTTACTTCTGTTAACGTCCGTAATTATAACTCAAACACATGGGACGCTCAACTACGGTCACACGCATTTTTCATTTTTAACCGTTTCTATTTTGTTCGTCATTCTCCATCGATGCATTTATGCAATATTAATAAGTGTTGGTTAACAAATTTGTGCTTTATTTCCGTTATAGCCCCTAATTACAATTATAACACATGGGACGCTCGAGTGAAACTACGGTCACGCAATCGACGTGACGCCATAGTGCTTTGAGAGTTTGTGAACATGTTTCGACAGGAGGCCTGTACTTATGCGAAAAAGAGTATTTGGCGATGCCTACGTGTGAAAAATGTAAGTATCCTTCGTATTTTGTTCCGAGTACGCTTAAAAAAAATTATTTAATTCAAATTTTCATACATCAAGTTTTCAAATACGGTAGAAACCTTTTCGTTAAAACATTTACTCTTTCTTTCTACAGGATCGTGACATCTCATCATCGTGCTTATGGACCCAGACGATTTTGCTGCTGAAATTGATGTTGTCTTCGTTGCTGACTTTGTCGATGACACCTATTAGCCAACATCGTCGTCCGGGTGCTTCCATTCTACAATTGGTGAGTCGCATGCTATTTTGTTTCCTCAGGTCCTCAATCACGTCGTAGGACAAAAAGGTCCTAATCGACGCGGGTGACCAGTTGTATACTTAGTATTTTTGGCGAATTTAGTGACCGCGGGTATGAATCATACCCGTGAGTAGTAACATGGACTATTATATTTTTTTTAGTCTAGGTTAGGGTTTTCTTGTATTTCTCGATTTTTAATATGACAAATGAATGCTCCAGTAGTATGATAAATTATTTTACTAAATTAATTGTTCACGTCTCGCATTTAAATTTAATTTGATGACTTTGTACCGAAGATACCAAAGGTTCTCCTTACGTGTTTAAAAATATAATGTTTTGAATTCATGTACAAGAAAACATTTCGCGACGGATCAATTCTTTAGTCAAGCATTATTTATTATTTGTATCTTTAAAAAATACGCCTTGACCACAGAATTGTCCGAGGGTTGAATATTTTA
Source organism: Colletes latitarsis (assembly GCF_051014445.1). Lineage (NCBI taxonomy): Eukaryota > Metazoa > Arthropoda > Insecta > Hymenoptera > Colletidae > Colletes > Colletes latitarsis. Next base: position 17,097,823 of record NC_135135.1, on the reverse strand, counting down.
ATCAGATTGCTTCAGTAACTTATCTTAAATTTTCAAAATAAATTATTTTATCATAAAACCTTGATTAAAGTCTTTTCTCTTAAATAGTTTAATAATATGCAGAATAATTTCCTTTACTAATAATCTTTTTCATTTTGAATGTGTATTAAACTTGTGCTCTTCATTTATGACAAATAGTAAATCCAGTAAAAGAAATAAAATAAGAAAATATAAATAAATAAAATTTCGTTATCCGCTAGCATTTATCATAATCATTTTTTCTAATTGAGGATTTTCAGGATATTTTTCCGTGTTCGTTGCCTAAACTCACCCAAGTGCCCAGGTGCTGCTTGCGTGGGCGAAGGCAATGGGCACGATGACTTGGATTTATAATAATAATCTATATGTGTGCGGCTGACAATGCTAATGTATCGTGCGCGACGTACTTTCTACATGTATGTATGTGTGGTTAGGCTGTGGAAGTGCGTCGTTTCAAAAGTTCATTACTTTGTATTCCAGAATTTTGTAACACTAGATTCTTATCAATTCTAATAATAATATCAAATTTACCATTTATTTGGCAATAGTAAATATTGCATACACGACAGCAATATGTATTATAGAATGCTTAATAGATTAACTTCTCAATTTTACATATATTATATTTTATTAAAGACACATGCATTAAAATGTTCTATGCAAATGCTTATGTATACATACAATGAAAATACGCAATGAACAGTAGTGTTTGTCAGCCGATTTCAGGACATGGTACGTACCTTAGAGTGTGAATGTTGTATGCAATGTCCGGGTGTCGGAGGAACCCCGGGGAATCCTCTCTAGTGTAGGCTTTTGCGCCCGGACATGATGTGTGAGAACCGTGGAGTGTTTGTTTGCGAGAATGTGTTTTGCTATTTTTTAAATATAGGGTTAGGTAGGTAGGTAACTTGCTTTCTGGTACGTGTGTTAGATGTAAGTAGGTAGGGTCAGGGCAGGACTGTCACAGGTCCTATACCTGTAGTTCGATTTGAAGAATCGAAACGTTAGCCGATCCAAACGGATTGTACAGTTTGTTTTAGTTTAACTTTCGATTCTTGGAATCGTGCGGTGACTTTAGAGTCGCTCTTCGCGTTCGCGTTCGTTCGCGGTAGGTCCCCCGAAACGCTCGTCCCGCTCGAGTTTCTTCACACGTGGTCTGATAACAATTCCTGGAATTGTTGGAGGTCTGCGTATTGCACGGAGTGCTCGAGTCTAGTATTAAGTTTCAGGTTTTGGCAGGTCCGCCGAAAAAAGAAGAGACTCGATGAGTCGAAGAGGCCCTGACAAATTGTCTCAAGAGTGGGCTGCAACAAATGACTCTCCATCTTCATCTTCGGATAAAGATGGAAAGTCATTCTCTGTTACTGCTTTGTCACTGAATTCGCCTCTAATCGTAGCAGTAGTAGTAGTTGTAGTTTTTCAGATGGTACTTGTACCACACAACCAGCATTTCGGGGCAAATCGCGATTTGCATTAGTGTTGCGAAATACGAATGATCGCGCTTGCTTTCAAGATAGCGTTCCGCATAATTTAAACTTATCGCGATTAGTTTTAGAGTTGTGAACAATGAATATTTTTCGCGTTTTCTTTCAGAGTAGTGTTGCGAGTAAGAACCGATAACGGTTTGCTATTAGCGTTGCGAAATACAAATTATTCGCGTTACTTTTCTAGTTAAAGTTTCAAATAATTTGCCTTAATTGTATAGTTCTATTTAGAGTTGCGTACTATTTTTCGTGTTTGCTATTCTATTATATTAGTAGCAATAATTACAAGTATTTTTCGCTCGCACATGCTGGAGGCGCCATCTAGTTTCGAGGACAACGGATTGTTTCTCGATGAACTTGGACGTTCTACCGTAGATGGCTGTGCAATATTTCGTACAACTTTGCATTCTTTTTTTATTACAGAAAAATAAGCTTTGGACTATGTTTATTAAATAAATCTACTGTAAGAAGTGTTGAATGAGAGATTTGTACAATTTAAAAATAGTAAAATTATTTTTAAATTGTTGTTAAATGCAAGGTTGTGCAATGATATGCCCAGGTGAAGTATCTAAATGTACTACAAGTATATCTGGTGTTCGATCATTTTTTGGCCAACATTCAGCATGTTATGTTGTGGTTAAAAGTAATATGTTAATTTATAATGTCTTATAAATATGCTTCGAGAGGTACTCTCTTAAGAATTTGTGACCAAAGATAGAAACGCAAAGGAAATTGTAACAGGTTAATTGTAAAGTCAGTATTAATTGGTTGAATGAACATTACGTCTAAAGAAGGATTGGTCGAGGAGGACCAGTTTGTTGGCCTCCGTGGTCAGCAGACCTTACACCATTAGATTGTTATCTGTGGGTAACTGTAAAGGAAAAATTCAGTATCAGACTCGTATCGACAAAGCAACATTTTGAAATGATAAGTTAGGTTAACGTTTCTTTCGTGTTTCTTTCCTGTTGTTCCATATTTTTATTGTAAATGTTTAACGATGGATGTTCGAGGCATATTTACTTAATATTTCTAGCCATAAAACATGCTGCTAACGTAAGTTGTATCTGTTTATTCTAATTAATCTGCAAATAATTAATAAAATGTGTTTTTCATATTGCAATCTTAAATCTCAGCTACATAATGTAGCCAATGATATTTCTAAAAAATATTAATTTTTAACAAAGGAGAAATTTCGGCGCTGTAGAGTTAATTGTAACAGGCGATTCTCGAAGCCATCTTCTCGATCAAACATTGTCATCCTTGGCATTCTTGCGCAATATCAGCGGCAAGTAGGAAAGGATTTTATCTAGTTTATACACGGTATCACGGGGATCCTTATCAGATAACGCAATTTATGTTTGTGTGTTGCAATGTAATGCACGTTTTCGACGATGAAAAAAAAGCAAAGAAACGTTGCTATTCCGCAGACACTTGATGCTGTCCCGATTACGAGGAAAAATATATATATTTATATCTTCCTCGTATATACCGCGTGAACAATACAACTTGATTAATTTCTTTCCGATACTATGTAGTACAGTTAGGTTTCCTTTAAATAATGATTGATGTTTTCGACGTGTATATTTTTTATTTAACAAAACTGTTTGGTTACTTAGTTACAAAAAGATGGTACATCATTATGCATGCTTCACATGCAACGCAATACATCCTTTCCAATACTTCGATTAATTGATTAGTCAAGAAATTAACATAAGATTGACGTGCTAATTTTTCATAGAGAAAACCGGTGTCGATAAGCTTGTCATTAATTACGCAGTCGTATATGGTTTTTACTCTTAACGAAGTATATCATTTCTCGCTGAAAACAAATCCGGCCGTAACAATGGCATACAGCGTTATACATACCGGAATATATATTTAAAAAATGCTAAATCCTAGTTAAGAACTGTCTAAAAATTCGAATTCAGGTACCACAATTAGAAATCGACAGACTTCCTTCGTCTGACAAACGTCTATCGAGAATACGATTTGCATACCGATGTCTTGCTTTGGTTGAATTATGTTTAGCAACTTCATAGATCAAATGCTTATCTGCTATTTCTTAGTTTGAATATCTACATATTCATTATTTCTTTTAACGCAAATTAATGAAATGTCCCGTTTTCTTTGCGAGAAAATAAATTAGGCCTATTCGTAGAACGGAATAATTAACAAGATGGTCGGTAAAGGAGTCAACAAGCTCTGTTTAGAAATATTGTTTCGTACAATCAATTCATTCGTCCTGATAACTAGAGTTGAGACAAATGGAGTTTGAGCAACCAGCTACCACGTGTTATGAAACACGCTGTATATTCTGACAGATTAACTTCCGTGCGTCTTCATCGAATGTCGTATGCTTGAATTACGCATTTTTGTTCGCGCGTCGGATATTATTTACGAACACCTGCTTTCCAACAGTGGTCGCAGACACGGTGGATCAATTTACAAGTGGAACTCCAATATCGCTTGCGTTTTCGCAAATGGATACGATGTGCAGTGTTTACTCGCGAATAATCGTAACTGCGCGCGCGACTGTTAAAGCTAATACTCTCGGTGGTCAACGATGCCCGTTGTTTCTAAAGCTTAATACGACATGACAAGTTTTACCGAGGGTCTCGCTTAATATCGGATCAAATTCGATTGAACTGTCCTTACGGATTCTGCTCAAGCTTCGCTTGTCTTCCGAAGTAGGCCAAATTATTCAGTTCCTGTAATCGAATATCGTAAACAATGCGTCCTATAATGTTGCACGACGTGGCAGATAGTCCGCGTCAAATCGATCGGTAAAGTTACTCTAATATAAATAATCGTTTTAACGGAAATATTTTATCTCGTGGTCGAAAGTGGTAAAATCGAGAGTTCGCCGCAGGGAATTTCAGCGCACGAGATTCTTCGAATAATTTACGAATCCTGTTTGTTTCGAATACGCAAATCACCGTTTATAAATAGATGGATATTGTTAAATTTTTTGTTTATGTACTATGCTTTGTCAGATTTAGCGCTGGTGTAGTAGTTTCATTATTTTCGTAGTTTCCGTAAAACCGAGGTACAAAATCGTTTAGTAGGTTGATAAAAATCTTGTCGATAATGATACTCGTTGCGAAATTATCTAAATAATCGCTTCTGCTCGCTGAATTTCTTGTCGTTAAAGAAAGGAAATGTCACTCGCTTTGATTTAGAAATGTGGGTAATTCCAATACGGTATTAGGTAAGAACAAGAAGAAAGTAGAGTGAATTCGGTGACCGTAGACGAGTAGTCAGCGGCGGTGATTTATTCATGATTCCAAGAAGATTATTTCCATGTGTTCCTTATAGTCATGGGAAAGCGTCATCCGATTCTTCCACTGTGAATCTTAACACTACTCCTCTTGTTTCAACGTAAAGTGCCAACAATGTAACTTTAATATTAATTTGACTTTCTCTTGGCAATATATTACGTAGTAAAGTATAATCAAGTAACGAAAGAAGAAAACTCAAGATACACGGAATAAAACGAAATTGGTATGCATACCACAAGTTATATAAAATCTGTATTCGATATCATAATTGAAATCGTATAAAGGCGACAAAGTCAATAAATAATCGATACTGTTTTGCTTTGCATATAGTCGATAGATTAATAATTGCGAGACGTTTGACGTTTCATTGCGAAATAGTCTGCGGTTTACGACACGAGGGAATTATTAACCGAGATCAGGTCTCATCGTGTTAACTGTGTTTTTTAACTGAGCATTTTGTTGCACTATTTTCAATACGGCACACTTTATTCGTTTTCCTCGTTTTGCTATTCATTTTCTGAAGTTCCAAAAAAATTAATACGCGGGTAATTAAAATCCATAAACGTTTGATAATTTTATATTCCATAACGTTAGATAAGAGAAAGATAACCTTACGATAGGAATATTTGAGAGTGGTACATATAGAAAAGTAAACAAGTAAATAAGTTATACATTAAATTGAATTATCATCTTTTGTGTTAACTTCACTGAGAAATCGTATATTAATTTTAATAATGATTTAGGTTATGGGGTTATCTGTACTTTACATTCATAACTGTACCAATATTTTTCAACTATCTGTGAATGATATGCCTTACTGCAATTCGAAATTAAATTATTTGTCAAAACTAATTTTTGAATTTTTGATTTATAAAAATATTGGGAATGTTCAGCACTCATAGTAGTTTATACGTAAACGATAGTGGATCTAGAAGAACTAAAAGGGAAAGGAGACTTAAAAAATCTCACTCTTAGAAATTATACATAAAAATAGAAAGTTTTTATAATTATTAAAGAAATCACTCGACGCAATTAAAATACAGATAGTAGATTGTTTTGTAACTCAAATCTCTGTAGCCCACCATGTAACATCGCGCGTGTCTATCGTAGTTTTTGCAAAGCTAACTTCTTTCATGGTAACTGCAAATTAACGTATGATTGATGTTGGAAGGCCAAGTGCACTTTTCTTCGCGGGAATGTCCACGATTCATTCAATTACACGTTCGAGACACACTAGATCACGAAAGACAGAAAGATGACTGGTGATGCGAGGTGAAACAATTATATAAGATAAACGCGACTGTAAATAGGCTCGTTTACTTTTACCTTGTAACAGTTATTGATCACAAACTTTGCATTTCGCAATTATTAAACTCAATATCTATATCGTGCATTCAATATCTGTGTATATTTATACTCGTTTTCGAAAAGTATCGAATAAGTTAACTAAATATATATTATTTAAGACTCTTGAAAGATATCGCGTGAACAGTTGTCAGTTGTTGATCATTTTCTCAAAATTCTCGTCTACTAATATTGTCATCTACCGTTTCCACCTGCGAAACCATAACTTGCTATTGTAATCTGTATCGTTTAACGCCTGATGCAACGTGATGTGGCAAGGGGTGGAAGATAGAATGTATTCAGCCTTAATATTCTCAAGACCGTAGATCATGGCATATTGTAGTAATTTTCTACGTTGCGAGTACTAAGATGCGGATCTATTGTTAACGCTTTTATAACAGCAATTTGCCGATCTTCGAACGGACGTGCGTTACGGTGTCGTTGTAAATGTCCTTGTCGGGCATGTACAAAACTGGTTAAAACGTTAAAAAAGAGTATTATTCGAATTTTAATCGCTTCGAGTGATGTCTCCATTCGTTGATGAACGTTGGACAATCATAGAAATTATTTATTATTATCTAAGGGTGGGATTTTCAAATCCTTGAAATCTCAAATTTCAGTTAACTCCATTCAATAAAAATGGAACCAGTCTGGCCCAGTTACTAGACTCACCCTGTGTAGTTTATTATTAGTAAATTATTGGTACTAATTATTATTTGTCCGGGTCCTGATAGTTTCGTATTACAAAAATGGTACAAAGAGCCCGACATTTTTGAATCGCGAGGGGTTTTATGGTTTCGAAGCGTTTCATCCCCATTTTCGATCGACACGGAACGACGCGACGAAAACGTAATTGTTGAAACAATAGAAATAACGAACATAACGAGATGAAAACGAGAAATTGTCAGCGTCGACAACGTGACAGACGGCAATGTCATTGCCAGAGGATTCGCTACGGCCGTTGAAACTCGTCGTGTCCGGGAAGTTGGTCCATTAGCTCTTAACATCCTCGCGTTAACGCCGTTGATTGCGTAGGCGGAACGTAATACCTTCGCGTGGACCGTTTTATCGGCCTGCACGTACTTGTAAGTGGTTGATTCGGCAATGGTCATTGTCAATTGTCACGCAGAAAATTACAAAACACACGGGAATTTCTGTGTTTCGTCGTTTATCTCTGGTCGATGAAAGATCGCGCTCAAGATCGATTCCTTCGATTCACCTATCGATCATACCGAGTCGATTCGACAATAATGTTGTAGCTTCGCTAATTTCGTTTAATCCTAGATTCATTATCGTTTTGTGATTCGAAGTGTTTCACTTACTTTCAAGAACATTTATTATTTTCAAATCTATTACGTGGAATAGGCTAACATAATTGTATTCTAAAAATAAAATAATCGCGATAGAAGATAGTGTATTATTTCAAGTACTATTTCTCAACGTATTTCTAATATCTATTGTACGATTAAGATCGAATAAACAAATAATGACTAGATTTCTATCGATGATTTTATGGAAGCACGCAAGTTGCAACAGTGGGCTGATTTATTACATTATAGTAAGCTACGTTTCGTAGTTTTTTGAAAAATCGATATAATTATGTACCACACTAGTATTTTTATAATTATTACATACGTGCAAGGTGTAAGGTGTGCGAAACTTTCAAATTTTCGGGTGTACTAGTAATAAAATGTGTCATGTTAAATACGTAAAGCGAAAGTCGAAGTCCTTGAAATCTTTTTGTCGAACAAAGTGTTCTTACTTGCTCGACGCGTATAGTACATTTTATGTTAAAATTATTGTCTATAAACAAACACATAAATGTGATTGCCCGCACCTGGACATCACTTTAAGCGTTTATTATCAGTGAACATCGATTTCAAAGGATACTTTTCCGCGCGTATACAAGATTAATGGTTCGTTATTGGCGACACAATCGAGAAAGTTTATGTGAAATTATTCTTCCATTGTCCATTATCCAGTAACAATGACTTCTTTTGAACGAAAGTTCCTTTAGTAGCTTTAAAACGTTTTAACTACCACCTTTTCGATTATCGTGTAAGACCTATTTTTCGTCAGTCGTTAAAACTTAGTCAAGAAATGATTCAGTTTTACGACGCAGTAGCGGTGCACTTGAAATTTCAATGAAACAAAGTTGCTTTTTGTGAGACACTTCTTGAGAGGCCCTATTTAATTTTTTCATTTTTCTAATTTTAGTTAAACGACGGATAACGCTTGAATGAACAACACAGAGTTCTGTGGCAATCTTTCGATTCGATTTTTAAGGTTCAGATTTGCCAATACTGTTTTATTTACGTATGGTTTATTACTAAATAGATTACAAAAGAATGTGGAGCACTTTGTTCAGGTTGTTGTTTAATGTTATTTTAATGCCCTCCAGAGACCCACGAGCTAGGATATTCTGATAATATGACATCCATAATTAATAATAAATTCAGTTTGAACATATACGAATGATTATTACCTCAGTGCCGTTATCGATGCAAACGAAATTTTATATGACGCTGCATTCCAGCAACAGGACTCGCGAGCTTCAATTACGGACACGAGTATCGTTCTAGCGCGGAACGTTTCCCGGTAAATGGTCTAATTAAACGATCGCTGAATTAAAAGCTGCCCAGAACGAATCACGTCGGAGGTTAATGCGTTGATTAAATTTTATCGACGGGCTTTCGCGTTTTTGTTGACACACAGCTGCTCGACGCGGAGTAAAAAACGAGTCGGGTCGCTCGATCGTTTCGCGCGATGACGGGGTTTCTGCAACACAATATTTCAGGTATTCAGCGGGACCAAAGTAGAGTCATATGCTCGTCCCCTAAATTAAATTAAATTATTTCGAACATCGAATTTCATCGACGCTATTCTACTTTATCGGTGGGGAGATTCGAATTTGAAAGTTGGTCGAGGCAATCCGTGACAATCGCCCAAAACGCGATCGTGTCCGTTTTCTCTGCAACAACGTGCGGTCACAATGTCGCGAAGATGACTCGCCAGATCGTTTCGACACTGGACTGGGAAGTTGTACCTCTTGCGCCATACTCACCTGACCTTGCCCCATCGGAATTCCACTTTTTTCGAGCGCTCAAACACAATCTTCATGGGAAGAAGTTTGACGATTAATCTAACCTCAAGTTCTTTGACTCGCTGCCGTCTAAATTCTGGGAAAGAGCCATCGCGTGGCTAATAGACGCGAACACGCGATTGATCATTGCGGTATATTGTTAACGTAAGTCGCGATTCAAAGCAATATAGTTTAAGCAAAAGTTGCACGTTTCGTAACATCATAAATAAATATTTCTCGATTCGATATTCTTACCATCGTACTAAAATTTGATCCGATTCTAAAAGCAGAACAGTACCTTTCAAAATTCATTAGCGACTGGCTAGACGCAGAAAATTTTTACATAACCTGTTTACCGCGTACATATCGTCTGTGAATTTTACTTCTCGCGCGTGTGACATCCACGTCAGCCAACTTATCGGGTAAAACTGAACGCTAGAAATTGCGTTCGATTTGCTCGTCATCGAGTGCTTGAAAATTCTGAGTGCAGATCCTAAGCGAGTCATTGAATGCTTGTGAATTTACGTATACGCGAAGTCCAATACACGATGATGTGGCGGATCTCTAGTTTGTTAGTTATGGTCGATAAAACTGAGAAATAGATGATTCCTCGCGAATAAGAAAATTCAAAACGAGCCTTCGTTCCTGAGTAAACAACTTCGAAAAGTCTATGTTTACAAATGACACCAGTGTCGGAGTATTAATTCTTTAAAGAAAAAAGTATTGTGACCTTTATTTTTATTTTCTTCTGAAATATTCGAGAAATAAAGACCTAAGAAAGAAGTTATCGTTGTTCGATTATAACGAAACACAAAATTATTACATAAAGAATTAATAATGATATAAAATGCCTGTGATTTGCTTAATCCTAACGCTGCCTGTGTGTCTTGAACCCTTCTTTCGTTAATACCTTGTATGTAACGAGTACAATTACATAACTAGAAGTTGCGATGCAAGACAATAGGAGATTAACCTTTTGCAGATGGTGGTTGGATACGCCAGACAACAGAGACGAACAGAATTATTATCCAGATGAACATTTTGAACAGTGAATAAAAGATAAGGAACTTTTTATCCGTTACGCGTTAAATGGAAAATTAAAATTTTCATTATCGAATCGGTTTTATCAATTTCACTGGTCTCTGTCAAACGACATACTTTTACAATTTTTGACATCGGGAAATTCTGTAGATATTTGTAATTAAAAAGCTACAAAAAGGTATGTGAACGATATTTCTTGCGTTCTTGCTCCAAAATGTCCTCAAAAGGTTAATAATGCTATTCTCGATAAACCATCGAATCCATTCGAGTAAAATTGCTTGGCTCGCTACGCTGCAAGCCATAACGCGAATAATTTATACCGAGTTTCCATGACTTGTCTGATAACATCGATATCGAGAACGGCTTCAAGTAAATACGAAATGTTCTACGAATCAGATAACGTGACTTTTTACGTGCCAGGGCAGATATATTTCTAAGAGGCACCGTTTCCATTAAATAAAAATGTACCCGTGTTCGATAGTATCGTACAGTTGCGGTATTACGGATACCATTATCACATTCCGTGTACGTTGTATCGCGACTTGGCTACTTATGGTGAAGAAATATTAAAGTGAAAGTGAAAATCAACGGACAACGGATCGCTGAAATGCGTAAAATGATTTTCGTAGTAATGCATGTTGGCTTAATCGATTAAACATCGAGGAAGTACATAGTTCGTCGTTGAAACTTTCGACGAACTTTAGATTTTCAGTTATCCGATCTTTCGTCATAGGAAACGTACGTTCCCTTGGAATTCTTCGAATTGCCTTCGACGAATGTTACTTTTGTTTCGATTATCGGAACGTTTTGGAGATCCTTTGCATTGATTTTATTTTCAAATTTCGAAAATTAATTTAGTTTATCGCTGGTATTCCCATTCGATGTCTTGTACGTCTTCAAGGTCAACCGGAAATTCGAAAGAGGTGGTCGGTTCTGGGGAATTAGCACTGACCTAGGGAAGGCCTCGAGGTCGTCGATGGCACACATTCCGAGTGTGTCTATATTAAGTTAACTGCTTCATAGCTGCCGATTGGATAGCTGGTTTACCATTGCCGATATATAGCTATACGCAGGGCATAGGCAATGCCAATTGCACGCATCCGCAAATTTGCCACCAACTGGCACGCTTATGTTATAGAGTTACTGCGGCTCTACCTAAGTGGCTCCTCTCTCTAAGACACCAAGTAAAGGTGTGCTCACAACGATTTCCTTCTTCCATTCTACGAGCATTAGTTTCCATAACTAGAGCTGGAACTGTTCTAATAGTTTGGTACTCAGATATTTAACAACGAACATAATTCAAGCATTCAAGCATTAAAACATTAGTATGCAAATATTATTATTCGAATATTAGAGAAAGTGTAGAAACAAAAATTTGACTGAAAAGATGGGAACGAATAAAATTAAATAATATTATAGGGAAGTTAATAATCTGTGATATTTATCTAAAAATGAAATATTTAGAAGAATCCAACAGGTGTATAAAGAACAATCTTACTATATTCTCATCGTAAAGGAAACGCGTCTTCCTTTAACACAGAACTCGATCGACCGTTTCGCAAGTCACAAACGTAGGCCTTAATGTCGAAGGAAACGATATTATATCTGGCTAGCACCTGCATCGTTGGTTGCTACGCATACCAAGGTTGCAGCGGGAAACGATGCAAGTATTCACTTATGATGCAGATTTACCTTCGATGATCCGTAACTAATGAGAATTCTGAGATTACAAATCCCACGTAGTCACGAACTGTTCCAGTTGGAACTTCGGGTTCGTATAAAAGAAACCGTACGTATAAGGATGGTCAACATTTAACGTGGCCTTAATCGCGTCCAGGCGCGTAGCTACGAGCGTTTCCTAAAGCAGCGATGCACGGATACGCTGCTCGTCTTTACTTACTTGTCAACGCTTATTTCCATCGCACCGATACGTTATATCGGGCGTCATTGTTTCGCAACAGCGATAAAGAATCGCTACAAGATCATTCTAAGCTCTCTAACGCGAATATTTCTAACTCATCGGTATCAAATACTTGGATAATATTTTCAAAACATTATAAATGCCTTTCTGTTGCTGTAAGCGAAATCAAATTTTTCATAAGGAAAAAGAAAATTACCTAACTTTCAATTACTTACGAAAGTCAACTCCCTCCCTTTGATCTCTTTTAGATCCGCCATTGGGGGAAATATTCACGGTAAAAAAAGCCATGTTTCGTATAAGACGTTGTGTTTCTATTATTAATTAATCGGGTATTTATATATTTTGCATAATTGTAGTGAAAAGGTCTGAAGTTGTACCCAATAGAATAAAGTACTATTTTCAGACTGATTTTCACGGATATTATTGCTCATACTTGTCATTCTAATAATTTCCTTCTGGTAGCAATATTTCGACATCGTATCGTGCAATAATCGTTCGTAGAATTAGGACGGAAGAAGGATTCGACCACGATATTTGACCTGAAATCGGAGCGAGGCATTTTTTGAATCAATTTTCATAAATTTTCATATTATTTGAATAAATTTTATTTATACGCTATATATATGTTACAAACGTTACACGAGTACCACATACGGGGTGTTCGTTTGAAAACTTTAAATCCAAGTACCTCGAAAACAATACAATATTGGGAAAAATGTTACATTGAAAAGTTTCTTAGTTTCAAGGGGGAAATATATCCGACTCGTTTATCTTTTATTTCACGAACGCTTTTAAGATTTTTAGAGTAACTTTGAGTAACATAGAGTTACAAAATTCTAATACATAGCGACTAACGTCGATGATACCAATTTTGATACGCGTGAAAATAAATCCACGCAAGGATAAAATTTGATTTGTTGATTTCAAAGAAATCTCGTTGCCCGGAATGGTATTTGGCCAACTCGTCCCGCAATACGTATGGCCCTAATCGTTGATTCGCAATGGTTGTATGCTTACCGGCAGTGAGGCAATAGACGGTGTTAGTCGTTTAGCTCGACTCGATTCGCTACTTGTCCCTCGTCTCTCCTTCTCCGCTAGCAAGAATCTCTTTCTGGGTCAGAAAATATACGACGAGCGTCGGTCGATATGACTAACAATAAGTCATCGACTCGATGCCACCTCGGAGAATTCTCCTCGCTTGGGACTGTGGTCGAGGACGACGGAGACGCGAATAAGTGATAATCGATAATCGAACAACGCGAGTTCGAACGGTTGTTCGTCGCGCGAGAAAACCGCCGAGGATAATCCAGAAATTAATGCGCGCCTCGACCACGGTCGCGCAGTCGGTTTTAACGGTTCGTTTTATCGCAATTCACTCGTTGCAAATTATGTTTTATGTGCTGGCAGTTTATCTTTAGTGCGATCTCGGGTGGACGTTACGATACCCAATCGCGGAGATTCCGAGCCCTGCTGGGAGAACCGAGCATTTCCCTTTTAATCGTATCTAGCTCTTTCATGCAACAATCCCCGGGACCGTTTATTTAATTGCTACGAATGGAAACGAGCGTCTGTTCTTATTTTACGCGATCGAAAAATAGATTTTCTTCGGTATTTTTTTCATCCTCCTCTTTTCTTCTTATTTCTTTTTGTTTCTTGGAACAGAAAGCGTTACGTAACGGCAACCGTTTAAATACCTTTTGCATTTAAACGACTTCTTAAAGTTGTATATCCGGTGATTTTCAACGTTTTTTGATTTCGAATTACACCTACAGAGATCAGTTACACACTTATCACAGAAATGGATATGATCGTGAATGATTAATAGGTCGATGGGATCAATAACTTCCGTCGCGCGATGATTATCTTTATCTGTCAAAGTCAACTATGTATGGTAATAGATTTAAATGTATGCTCCCTTTCCTTCTAAAAGCTGTTTGTCCAGAAGTTTTGGACAATTTTCTAAACAGCTTCGCGCGTTCAGTATTTTAGTGGATAAAATTTAAAAGTCCAGGGGAAAGTATGGACGAGTCTCCGAGAATTGTGCGTCACGCATAAATTTAATTAAAATTTAATGAAACATTCTGCTTGGAAATACGACAAATACGATGCTTTGTTAGGTCTATTGAGATTAGTATTAGCGAGAATTACTCATACATTCTCGAACCTCAGCAGGACAGAAATAGGCAAGAACGAAGAACCATTTTATTGGAAAAACCGATGATATGATTCATCAGAGAATCAATGCCATCCTGTACGATTCAAGAAATATATTTTTCGCGTTTTGTTTAGTCAAGAATATCGACGAACCAATAATAAATAAATCTTAGTTAAAATAATTACGCTCAAGAATAACTCTTTGCGCAAGGAACGAACGACTTTCGCAGGATTTCAGAGCGACAGGGAGTAAAGTGAAATTTCCAGGTTGTAGATTAGATTATTGTGTACGTTTACAATTTTTGTGTTAGAAATTCAATTTGTAGAGTCGAGAACTAGATAGGCAGATGGTGAAATGCAATGGATTAAGGGATCGTGACTATTATCGCACTGATTTCGAGTTACGCAACATCGATCTCGCGAATAGCGTGGGTCGCTAAGTGAATGATTAAACGTACCATTCTAGGTAATCTGTTGAGCAGAATTATTGCGAATGATTAGTTGCAGCCACGTGCCGAACCTCCGTGATTAGTGGTGAGTTTACTATAGGCGATAATCCTAACACTTGTAGTTAATTTGATATTGTTCGATTGTCTTAATCTCTTTCTCCGTTGTCGTGTCGAAAATATTAATGACAATTGCTATTTATTTTAGTTGTTTAATCTCTTATGTAAGAAAAAGAGGTCCTCGTCGTAAGAAACGAAGTAAATTTTGAATTTCATTCTATCGATTGAGTTGAGTATCAAACAATAAAACTAAAATCAATGCAATCACGCGTTTACCATTATATTCTCAGTAAACAAACGCTTAGTGTTTCGTGATTTACATTATCATAAAGTATAATAAATGCTATTCATACATTGAAAATGGTTAAATGCATTTAATTTATTGGATAATTAATCGAATGGATAGTTCTCTTTCATTAAAACGAACTTCGATATATCGGGCTTTATCTTCGTCAACTTCAAATGTAAGTCAGGGTCAAGTTGCAACCCTGTTCTATATTCATCTTTAATTCTATACTTAGCATCATAGGCACTAATTTAGAATATAGTACAATCTTACAGATACGTTGTACGATATAATCATATTATAGAAAAGATACGTTTCGACTATTAGAAATTTACGAAATGAAACGGAAATGTTGGATATCCACGCGAAAGATAGAAGCATGATTTTTCTCACACGAATTATGTTACGCAAGGTTTAGGGGAATTCTTTGTACTGTGAAAATAACGTCTTACACGGAGGTTATCTGCATTGACATAGAAAGATACACGTAATAAAACTAGTAGGCGAACAAAAAACAATCATTGCTAATATTAAACTTTTATCGTTTTATATTTATTATCTCGTACTCGAGTGTAATAAGGAAAAATGAACTTTGACATATTCGATAATAAAACAGTAGCAGGGTAGTTTGGTAGACAATCGGAAAAGTTTATTTTTAAGGCGTAATGCAATATTATCAAATCTATACTCACTGTTTTCAAGTATGTTTCGCGTTGATAGCATAAATGTCTCAGTTTAAATTGCGTTATTTGTGGATTTTTCACAATCCAATTTCGACAGATAAGACGTAAAAACCGAGGACCTACTGGGATTAGCATTGTTCGATGTACACCACGTGGTGTCGTTATTTCACACGTGTTTGTGATTATTCTGTCTAGTTCATCCAGTGTGTTGATATTACAATGTCAATGCCCTTGACTTACGCTTTTAATTGAGGCATGTATTCATGTTACAATATTTAAATTCAACATAAATTGTTAACAAATAATATTTACGAGTAAATCTAGCGTTAAGTAATGAAATGACTTAAGAGGGGAAACCACATTTTTCAAACTGGGCGGCTCAATAACTCAATTTTCATCCAATTTACTTAAAATTTTGTATGGTGGTGCCTAATATTATTCGTCGTGGTGTTAATAATGGTTATAATAATTAATACTTCTATACGAAATTCGTACAAGAATTAGTTGAAGAAACGTACTTTCGAAAACATTAAACATTTATCAGAGAAAGTTGCATGGTTACGCCCAAAAAATTCTTGAAAATTTGCCACAGTGGTTTACTTCCTTAAAAATATCGACGCGTTACCGGTAGAAAAATATTTCAACGCGTTCGTTTCGACTAATTTTCGGCTGCACGCCGTTTCGCGAGGTTTCTGGGCGCGTCGGTTCTGCGATGCGCGGTAGCGAGCGCGTTGCGAAAATGTAATAAAAATATAAGCCAGGGTTCTTTATCCTTCCAACGAGAATACCCCCTTGGGCGAGTAAAAAGTATACGAAACATCTAATTACGGTTCTCCGTCGGCCCGTGGGCAACGGCGTTAAAGGACAAACCAGGGAGGCCCGGCGCGGCGTTCCTCCGGAACGATTTTACCGGTTCCCCGAGACAGATCGCGCACACCTATCGCTACCAAGTGTGCATCGCGAAACGTGGTGGGGCCGCGAGAGCGAGCGGAGAGTTGGTAGGCTTGCCCGACTGACTACGTTCTCTCACCCGCGGTCTGTCAGAGTCCACAGTCCTAACTCGGCCTCAGGCTAAGATAGATCGTATCTTTCGTCGGGTTCGATCTTGCCCGCGAATTCGTCTCGCGTGCGCGTTAGGTCTCGCCGGCCCTGATCGACCTCCGCTTCTTAGCTGCGACCGATCGAACGAACCATCGAGTGTCAACGAAACCGTCTCCTTTTAACGCGCGTCGCGTCGATAACGTTCCGCCGAGACAGTTTCTCTCGGCTCGATTCAAGTGTCGGTGAACTTCCAGGATCCCGAGGATACTTTCCTGTTCCTAGGATACAATACCAAGAGCCAGGAACGCAGGAGGTAAGGGTTACCGGTGTTTCGAGACAACCTTTATAGATTTCGTCTACGATGGGCAACATTTATTTAGTAACCAATGGACATTTTTTATTTGTTTGTAAACTAGCCCTTGTCCTTTAAAAAAAAAAGTTCGTTGACGGATCTGGTTTACGTTGATCGAAGATGACCGATAGGGGGATGATTAAACGGCGATGGGGAAGGAAAATTGTTTGGTTTCTCTTTGGTAGTAAAAATGATTCTTGTTTTGGCTTGTTCAGTAAATAGAGATTGATTTACGAATGAATCGAAGATTTTTATTTGTTGTTAATTCGTTCAATTCGGGCGCGAGAATTCAAGCGCAGAGCGGAAGACGTTTTCGACTGGCGCTCGATCGCAGACCGTGGATAGAAATGCCATTCCTCTGTTAATTCGTCGCAGAGGTTTCGCATTGTGTCATTGGACACTGCCTGTAACGTCTTCAGCTTCGTATCAATTGTCATTTTTAACCGGACAGCACCGACGTATCACATTTATGCCAGGTTATTTTTATGACTTTTAATCCTGTATACACCTGCGTGCCTTTAAAGTCAGACAAATATCTACTATCTACATTTCTTAAAGCCTAGTTTAATCCTGTTATCGATATGAATCGTGGTTTTAAAAACTGAAATTTAAAATTTATTTTATCTGTTCCTTCGTTGCCCGCGCGTAACACGAGGGTCGAGATAAAGATTGACAATGTTCAATCGTCTACCATCAGAGAAATATTTGTTAAATTTGTCGAATACATTTTAAATACTTACGTAATGTAAAGAGATTTTGTTAAAGAAAATGGTTTCTGCCATTTGAATAGATTTCCTGTGGAAGATCTGCGGTTCAAAGGTCATATCGTCGAATCAACGCGTAATTTTAATACTGATTCAAATCTAGTTCCTTTCCAAACGAATACGTAACGCGATCCTTTATTTTATACTCGGTCGCTCTTTCTTTGCGATGGAGATTAACACGCATTTCTACCTGTGTCCCGTGCAGACGGGTCTCGATGCATATCACGCGCGACTCATGACTTTGGTAAAACTGTCCTTCCGGTATTAAGAGTCGAGCCGTGTTTCTCTAAAATTAGAACAAAATGTTAGAAATTGACTAACGTAACCTCGAGACAGTCAGGGTCGGGGCAACAAGATGCAGGTCGACTTTGTTTTGATCCGTGATAAACGTTGATAAACTTTATAACAAGCTCTCCTTTCTTAGTGAAAAACGAATAAACTGGAAAATATCGATGAAGCTATGGTAATTCAAGGAGAATATGGTTGTTCTTGATCGATACATAAATACTGTTAGTAATTATAAATACAAAATACAATTGTCGATATTCGATCATCCCAAAACACAAAATGACAAGTTATTTTGTATTTAGTATTTTAGAAGTAGGTAATTTCAATTACAAAATCATAGAGTCAATAGAAAATTAAATTTATGTAATGTTGTGCAACCTATATACTTTTATTAATAGACCTTTTCTTCAATCTTATCTAGATGTTCATTTGATAAACACAGAATTAACGCAGTAAATTACACGTAGAGTTTAGATTTTATAAGAAAACAAATCAGGGAGCTCGTTACGTGGTTCGGTAATTTATGTTCGTTACTTACGCTTGCTGAATAAACTGTTTCAGGCGTTAATTTACCAACTGTTCCTGTTCTTCTTGTCACATCATTATTTTTAGTAAATCGATGCTATTCAACTTTGTTAAAGAAAATATTTCACCTTAAAACTGGAAAGAAGCTCTTCAATTTATTGGACAGTCTCGGCTCTGTTATCGATTTTTGCTCTCACATAAAAAATTGTACAACGCTTATATTATTCGTATCGTCTGAGCAGGCAACGATCTAATTATTTCAACTCGCGTGTCTCTATTGCTATTAACTATAAATAATTTTGAAAATCGTGGAAATTCGCTGCATTATTGGTTTTCAATATTTCTCGTTAGGTGCAACAGTAGCAAAGAAACTTGTTACGACGTTGTCAGATTGACACACCTCCGTTACTCCTACAACAGCTTCATTCATTGCTTGCCCCCACTCTGAACACTGGTCGACTATTCTTACCGGAATTTCAACGTTGAGTAACAAACGTAACTTATCTTCATCGATACCTGTTTCATTCAGATTTTTACCGTCATCCTCTTCGTAGAGGATACTGACAAAATTGCAACATCAACGCGTCCTGAATTTATTTTATCGTTCGAGCGGAACTAATTTTCATCGTGGTAATTATTTCTATCACGGCATAGGGATATTTGTGACGGATTGACACGTGTAAGCGTGATCGGAGTGCCACGTATCTCACGATTAGTCACGCGCACTAAGATACTTCCCGTCTACGGCTTGGGAAACAAGTACGTTTGTAATCATTATCGCGGCATAGTTAATATCAAGGAAAACGTTTCTTTCAGTAACTTGCACGAGTAACTAATTTCGCGAAACGTAATGTCTTCGAAACACGTAAAATTTAAGACTATTCGTTTGTTTTGTTACGTTTGATCGCATGTTGTATGAGATGTTTTACACAACGGAGTCATTTAAACGTACGAAGTTTGAAGATACAGCTCTTCTCCGTTGACACTCTGTATACATTTCACAAAGTCCAAGAAAAGATAGTATTTGGGAATCCTATTGGTAGAAAGAGACGGTGAAGAATATTTTTTCGTTTAATTTCATTTTATCGAGACAACGAAACAAACAAATTTCATAATACAAAAGAAATATCTAATCTAGAACATTAACTCAGAAATAATACACGTATACCTAACACAATAAGTATTTTCTGGACTGAGACATTGTGTATCAGTTCATTATAATAAATTTTGTTCGTTATATTATTTTCAATAGAAATGATTTTAGAATGATTCTTCTTAAAAATTACTAGTTCTATTAATATTATAATAATTGATGTTGATTGACATACCAAACAATTTTTAATCTATACTATTTCTAGCAATCCTAAAGTCATTAAATTGAGACGAGGTCGAGCGTTATCCTTGCAGAAGAGAACCTCTTTCCCTTGGACGACTTGCGCCCGTTTCCTGTTAGGCCATTTATTTACTTGTTCTAATAGCTGACAGCAAATATCAGCATCGAAGATTTGCTCGGGTCGGAGAAGCTTATAATAAATTATCCTTGCATATTCCATACTACATAGATCGAAGAAACGCAAAAATTTTCTAGGTTCTAGTACTTTGTTACTCACCACTATCATTTTTCTAGAAAGTCATAAAATAATTACAAAATACTTCTCGTCGGGTTTTTAGTTTTTTCTCCAAAAATTCAATGACATCGATATTCCACATGTAAAGTAACGACAGAGAGCAAAAAAAGAATTACTTTTTGGTTTACAATAACTGTATCGCTATTTTAGGTATGTTGGTTTAATTAAATTCACCCTGGCGTACAAACTGATACTGTCACTGTCCTAATGCTTTCTGGTTATTATTATAAATCATTCGGGACTCCGTTTAACTCGATCCCTTCGCTCGGTAGCAAGTCACATCGGTTCTAAATGGCTCTATTGAGAGCGCGAATGTACTACCTCAAGGACAAAGATTTTAAAACTCTTAATTTTCTTAAGTGAGAATGCGATGACATTGGATTTGCTGTGAAGAGGTTTAAGCTTACAAGACGTCTTTAACGTTTTGTTGCGTAATATCTATCCACGTCGCGTGGAAGGTAGGTACCTAAGGTCACGCAGGTACTCGCGTATACCTAATTCTGAGTATGCGCATAAATTAAACCGTTCAGTTCCTTCCTTAAAATATATGTTAACGTACACGAGAATCTTTTACTATTATACCAAGTGTCATGATACAAGAAAAAATTAGGAGAAATTGAAGGATTTCGAGTGTGCTGAAAGGTTAAAGTAATTATTTTATAAGTACTGCTCGTTTAACTGTTACAGTATCCCATGTAAATTTATTTTACTAAACAAGCCACAACATAGTCCTCCGATCGAGAGAGTTACGCGTTCAATTAAAATAATTAACTGTTTTCCTCGAGGAAACTTCTCGATCGTCTAAAAGGATAGATTTCCAATCGCTTAATCGAGAGGATACTGATCGAGTGCAATTGCCGGCATTTAAACAATAATCGATAGAAATCGGTGAAATCAATTTGCGAATTGATTCATAATTGATATCCGAGAAGAAGCTTATAAGTTTCGTTCGGTTTTGTTTGAAACGTCAGGTCTATCGTATATTTATTTTCAAGCGAACCGGTATTCCGCGGTAATAATAAACTCGTTGGTAAAATATTTTTCCGAACTCGTAGTGGTTGCAGGATTAGGCCTGGAAGCTGCGGCTTGTTAAAATTCACAGCGTGAATTTCACACCCGTTACTTCCACTATAAAACATCACGTTTACAATCAACGTTTTTCTGGTCGTCCTTTTATGATCTCGGTAAATCAATCTAATGCAATGGCTTCTCGGTCGTTAAACAAATTGTGCATCGTATTACGTTAATGCAGATTTGTATCTTTTCTCTGTATCGCTTGAAAATCTGTTGTCTAATTAATTTCTTGTTACACGCGTGCAAGAAATAAACCCATAATCTCGGGATCACTTTGATCGTTCGTTCTCTTATTAAAGACTCGACGATAAAGAAGTCAGACGTTGCTTTTCGATATTCAAACAGAAAAGAAGATTTTGTGGTCTGGTTCTAAAAAGTTAACTACACTACTCTCTTTCGGAGAATTTTATTTTTTATTTCGCTTTTCTCGATTGTTTTCATGGATCACTTGGGTTTTCATTGGGGTTTCACAGGATATACATTTTATTTGAATATGCGCGTCCATGCATCAGATTCATCGCTCGACGCGTCTATACCGTCGTGATAACGAGTTCCCAGGTGTTTACGACCACGCGACGTCATCGTACCCACCTTTACCATTTCAGTTGCCTCGATCCAACGAATTGCATTAACAGAACCGTGTGTTTCGTTCCCGCGTTTCTCTCTTGCTCTCTTGGTTATTTCTGCCGCGACCTTTTAACACCACGCCGGTATCGTTTGAGTCACACATTTTGCCCAACACAACAGTCACGATGGTCGAAATGATCCCATGAATCGAACAAATTTTATTTACAATAATAAGTAATATTAAAATTATTAGATCTGTACGTGTTTCGATCTAGATTTAATTTTCTCGAAGCGTACCTTTTTAGATTTGTTTATATTGGATGCTACGAGTCACCGAAATAAAAAATAAAATTCAGGAAAATTGGTGCAAAACATTTAAAATAGAGTAATCGTATACGATTGAAACGTAAGAAATACTGTAAGTGTTCAATAGATCGCTGGTTACGTCAATGAAATTAAAAGTCTTTATCTGTGCAATACATAATGACGATTGATCAGTAACTTCCTGCTTCTTTTTTTTTTACTGTTCTCATTTTATTCTAGTAAGAGCGTGGAATAATAACAGTAGTAATGTTGCTAATTTCATGATAAGGTTGTTGAATCAAGCGATAAATAGATAAGAATATAACGCAGGGTGAGGTTAAACTTTTGTCTGTATTCTATTTTAAATATTATTTTCACAAAACGTTCTTCATAATCAGAAAAATTATTACTTTAGTGAGAACTTCCTTGCTTTTTGGTATCATAAATTTTCCAGTTTCGTTCGGAAAAGATATAGAAGATATAGAACATGTAGAAATAGTTCGTGAGTTGTGATAACGTTTTTAATATCGTTTGAAATAATGTAAATGTAAAAATGATCGTTGTAATCGATATAATTGAACATTTTTCGAAGAAAAAGCGCCACAATTACGCATTATCGTGCGCAATCGGTGCGATTCGAGTAATTTAAAAATTGTTTTCAGATACCTGTAGGCTTCAGAGAAGATTTTACGCGATTTTGCTCGTAAGCTCATCGGTACGCGATAACGTTATACATACTAAAGATAGAATAACGCAACTTTTATCTGTTTTCTTAACGTCATATCGCAAGAGTTCTTAGCGTCATTTGTACAAGTACACACATAGAATCTAACGTGAAATTTTGTTCTTATTCCGTTAAAATCTATACTCATTAATTTCTAGTTTTTCCATCGATTACAAATGAATCGATAATTAGTGACGCAAGTAGACGGTGTTAATTTCTTTGAAATGTAAAGTCGGTGAAATGACTGGAAAATATCAGACATTTCTGGTTACAGGTGCTTATTTTAAATTGTCTGTTATTGTTAGGTAATCCGAAAATTTTTTTATCCTTCGTTTACAACGATCTTTAAATAGAAGACCGTTACGTGGTAGTAAATTTGTGTTAGTCTCTTAGCATGTAGTATAACTGAAGAATTTTCAGACACTGAAAATGATAATTCTTATAAGCTTCTTCGCTTAATAAATCACTATTGCAAATTGTCGTCGTATAATTTCTTGTTTTAGCAATTAAAATCTTCCTGCAAAACGAAACGTTTTATCATTCGGCAATTAAAAGTCCTCGCATAAATCGAACGTTTTACCATTTGTTGTGCAATCGATATGTGACATAGAAATTCATTTGCGAGTCGAGCATTTAATTAAGCATGCTTGGAATTGTTTCAAGTTGAAAAAAAACGAAGTACGCATAGATTTATGAGTTCTTCTTACGATTAAAAAACAAAGGCAATAGAAATTGTAAATTGAAATTATATGAGCTAATTTTCAATTATCAGATGTATGCAGTTAAATTATTGCAATTATATTTTAAAGATTCTTGACCTACTTACCCTTTATGTCAATAATTCTGTACGAATAGCTTCATCAATTCGAGATCCATCCTTCTGCAAAAGTTCATTAACGGATGACAATTACATCTGTGTAACGCAGGGTTTGCTGAATAAGCATTACTAATGAGTTCATTAGCAGTGAGTTGCAATTTAGCGAGATAACGATATGTTTCTAATATCTACACAGTTATAATTTTTAACTTCTTGTTTCAATCAGTCAGCTGTGTTTGACGGCTGTATCCATAATGTAACATTTAGTTACTATTTGCTATTTAAATTGTAATTTTAGCAAAAACCAAAATATATTCGTAAATTTCAATATGTTTAGCATCTTTGAAGGTCAAAATGAAATAAAACAAACAAGTGCACGCTTTGAATAGAGGTGGCCACAGCTGACTGGTTAAAGAAACATTCATTACTATTTGTTTTCTCTTTAAAATAAAATACTGATTTTGCGTCTAATTTTGCGTACATTAATAATGATGTAATAACCAACGTGGTTTCCTCTTCCGCAAAAAGAAATATAATTATGTATTAATTGGAGCTATCACGACATGATTGATTAAGTCACAATATTATTTCGTTTACATAATTTCTTATTTTTGGTGTTTCAAAATTTTTAAATACAGACAGTTGTATGAGTTTTGTTTAACTCTAATGCTCGGTAAATTTAATCTTGTCTGTACCACCATTTATGATCCTGCGAACGAAGCGTGTGCTGAAAATTTTTATTCGTATTAGTGACTAAAAAAAAACATAGTGGTCGATTAGGTTACCTGAAAATTGAATGCGTTCGCGTCTCGGTTACCTGTGTTCTCGAATTTATAGGTAATCAATATAGAGATCGGTCAACTGCTCTTCCCTTTATCGAAATCATCTTTCGGTGTTAATTACACACCTACGATTAAACATTTCCCGCAAAACCGCAGGTCTGGTTATCCGTTACACCGCCTCCGCAAAAGGCAACATGGAGCCAACACCTCAAATTACGCAGAAATATGGAGCCGATTAGCGGAGTTTGTTGCTCGACCGAACCTCGGTTAATTCATGAATCTCCGTCGATCATGCGATGCACGTGCCGCGCGTGTGAATTTTCATGAGTGTCTCGTGACATCGCAAAGAAACAGAGTAACAACAATTTTCAGAACAGCGCATAAGAAGTAGAAGATAAAAACGAAACTGTAGAAGTTAATAAAAGTCGAAACGAGACGAATGCAAGGGATAAGAATCATATCATTGAAGTTATAACGAGGTCTGGAGATGCTACCGTTGCATGTGCGCAAGGTAGCTGCGCAAAAGATTAGTCTCTGTTCGCTATTACACGATAGAGATAATAGAATCGATACATTTTTGCCAAAAGAGATAGTATTATCATGTGTGATCTTCGTACGTCGAAACGTTTAGTGAATACTACAATAGCTTATCAGTAATTACGTCGACATTCATCTAACGCTAATAATATATCAACATTTTCGTTAACGTTTCCCATTTTAAGCAATTAATCTGCAAAGACTACTTGTAAATACTGAAATTGTTTATCCATCTGGCTAGAATATGTGCATAAGGTTAAAGTTGTTGATGCAAAGTTTCAAGATATCTTATTATCAAACAGAATCATAATATTTAGAAACACTTGTCTCTAAACGTATCCAGTGAATCGAATTTAATCTTTTAAATATATATTATTAAATTAGAATTAAATCCGAATATAACAAAATTGATACGCAGTTTTGTTCTTTAAAAATAAGAGGGTTGTTGATTTTAGTATAAAAAATAAAATTAATGTCGACGTCTGCAGTAGTTTCGGACAAAAGTAGCTTGTAAGATTTTATTTGGCTCACTCTGTACAAGATTACGGATAAGTATACGTTCACGGTGCATAGACGAGGTACTACCGTATGTTATTAATTTAACCTCGTTACTTCGTATGACTTGGAGGTTTAGCATTTCAAAGTTGACGGGCAAATTGTGTAAAATAATTTTTCATATGAACAGTTTTAATGGAAACTCCTAATGGAAACACATAGAAGTCTATAACTGTGGAATACTTAGTTTGTTTCTTCAATACCAAAAAGCGGGATATTATACGCAACGAATAACATCAATCTCTTCTGAATTTTTACAGAATTTAGTACGTATTAAAAATGTGCAAAAATTACGGCAAACCTGAAAAAACCAGTGTACCATTACAGGGTTAATGTAGAAGACAGATTTAGTTTCCTTCGTGGGTAGAGAAAATTACAAAACTTCAAGGGCTCATTGTTTAAGGTAATTAATAACATTGTAGTCGCATGAATTAGTTTAATGGATCCATTTGACAGACCGAGGGTTAACTCGTACGTGGTACAGTCCGAGATACCTATAGGATATACATTTATTATGCACGTTTACGTTCTCTAGAAACGTGAGTCTTTGTAATCGCTGAAATCTTGCACACGAAAGAAATTTCAACATCCTTCGTAACCGAAGAAGTCGATTAGCATAATTTCATTGAAACAATGTCGCAACAATATTTAAATATATACTCGAAAGACAGATTTTTTATTAATAAGTTGTTCTGTTAGCTATTTTAAGAACTGAACCATAAGCATGCCATTTTATTCGAATTGTTCCCTTTATTTTAATTTACGTAACTGGTTGAACTTTACACTTGCGATAACCCACAAAATGAATACGTGGTTACATTTTCCAGGAAAGTAGAATTGCTACGGAAAAGTCAGCCTCTGTACAAGGAAATAATTATTTTAAATAATCGATCAATATCATAGTTAAGGAAAAAATTTGTTTTCCAAGTTTATAATCAATCTACATTGATTATTGTATAATAAAATTACTCTTAATTACTTAAATTTTACGTTTTTATCGTAACGGTGACAGATTTGTGAATCACCGGGCTGTATAAAGATTAGAAGGGTGATTTCTTCCGATTAGAAAGTTCCGCCGAATAATGAGTCACATCGAATCTACGCGAATATCCATCATGGAACGTTTGCGCGAACCGAGAAGCGAACAAAGTGGACAATCGCATTTGATTTTTTACACGGTCGAACTGCAGAGTAGAAAAGGACGTTACCGATTGCGAGCAGCACGACATTAGCAATGCTGATAGGCCCCGAAGACGACAGAAATGACGCATGACCTCTGCGTATTTATTTAATCCCCTCGCTGTCTCCCGTTAGTCGTCTCCATTTTGTTCGTACATGTGTCCGTGCTGTTCGAAGCGGTTAGCGGCGTCGCGCGCGGCCCGCGTTACGTTTGCGGTCTGCGAAACCAACGTGGACGACGAAAACGATCGTTATTGTGGACAGCCCCGGGTCGTACACGGTGAAATTCTGACGTAATGTCGCGATACGGTGCGTTACGCAATCTACGAGTCGAACGATGGCCCGAAACGCGCTGAACACCTTGATTTACACGCCGTATGCCGGAAACGGCCGCGCAATCGTCCGTTCGACGAATACCTCTAACCAGAAGGGAAAAGTATAGCGTTTCAGCAACCTACATTAACCTGTCAACCCTTATATAAATCTCCAAAACCATCTACGAACGGTCAGTGACGGATCTGGAAAAATTCAAAGGGGGAGGATTCGAAAATCCCACCCCTAGAAATCATAGGTAGAAAAAGATTATAGTTTTCACGATCGTTCAACATTTAGTAACTTATAATATAGTTTTTTCATCACAGAGGTAGAGAGTCTTTGCAACCCTTTAATTTTTATTAAATTTTGTATTATTTACCTTCTTTTTTGGATATAAATTTTGTCATACAGTTATAGTAAACTTCTTCGAAAAATGACAAGGTAGGGGTAGGAGGGGCACGTGCTAGTAGAAGATTTAATTAATTACTGTAGCAATCTGTTTCACATAATTTGTGAAAATGTTTTTTTTTTATAAAATACCATGAATCTGAAATTCTGAAAAAGTGTAATCTCAAGCCAGTACTCTTCGGATGATACTTCATTTGTATTCTCTGGGGTAATGTAGATGTTACACAATTTTTCTTAATTTTCTTCGAATACATAGATGTCAGATACATAGGTCATGGTTATTCAACAACCAGGGTGTCCCAAGTGTCTTGTTGGGAGAAATCAGATACAGCGATGATTTCGCTCTCATACTTTCCCGAAGCTCTTACCTAGCCTTTTTACGACATGCTTCGTTGTAGTGGACAATACGTCAGTAGTGCACAGTGCATAGAAAAAACATAAGAATACAATACTAGATAAAAATATAAGACACTTGGCAATTTTTATATTGTTTATATTTAAAAGAAGAAAATGCATACATCAGCTGACTTTAGTTGGAGTATTTTGCAAATAGAATTGTTTGTATAACGAAAAAATGTTCATATTGATTAAACAAAAACAGTTTATTCGCGAACAAAAAGTTCCATAACTTACAAAACTCGTTGGATCAGAAGATACCTGATTAAACAATGCCATTTAAATACTCGTTCTTCTACATTTTCTAGGCGTTTAGTATCATTAAGCTTTAGAACTAATGAGCAACATTCTCACAGTGCGCTGTTCAAGTTCTTCAATTATACTCACTGAACTTGTTCCAGTGGGTAGACATTTTCTAAAATATGTGTGTCGTTCTGTTCGATATTGTATCGGCAAAGAATATTTCAATGAGATCATTTTTCGGTTATACAAACACTCGTTGTGCCAGAAAATACATTTGTACCGTCATTTCACGAAAGATTGTGCCAGATAAGATAAGATAAGATACGGCTTACACTTGATATATCGCTTTTCTATATACTGTATACTCTTTTTTATTTAAAAACGCGCAAACGTAACATGACATTCGTTCGTGTATTTATTAGAGAATTAATGAAACACATTTACGTAACAGTTAGCAGAAAAATTCGGTAGGTTATCGGTGTACCAATATCTTTATCGCGCGGAATATTTATTAATAAAGACGAAGATTAAATCGAATCGTTTGTCATCTTTTTGACAATGCGGGGTATCTATATGTTTTCAAAATCAGATACGTACCGGAATTTTTTTCTCGAAAGTGCGTAGGATTTCGGGGATATATGTTTTCACAAAAAATGATTATAATTGGCTCCTGTAACCAAAAATAATTTTTTTAAAATGATTTGAAACTTTTTAATTTCGTTAAAAAATTTCTGCATCTACCCTCTGTCGATTTTTTTACAAAATTCGTATTTGATTTTTAATAAATAAGTTTGATGTTGCACGGAAATGATGTTTAACACTTTTTTGTAGGTATCTATTAGCGATTGAATTAGTTGATCGACGAAAATAATTGTCAACCTTTGATTAGAGAAATTAATCGTTGAATAATCGACAATTGAATTAATCGATTGATGAAAGTAATCGTGAATAATCGATTGAAAAGACAATTAAAGTAGATTTTTAAATGAAAATGAACTGAAATTTAATCATTGAAAGATATTCGGATAAGATTTTAATATCACTACGAAACGAACTTCAGTAGTCAATCAATTATTTTTTTGACAACTGAATTACATAATGAAAAACGTTAACTTATAAAATATCAAAATTACAACACGATAAGATTATAAACTGTGTGTTATTAAATATTTCATTGGAATCTATATAAGTTGTGTCTATTACTTCGTACATTGTCGGATTTACCGTATGTGGAATTGAACTACATTTCGACTATCGAGCATGAAAACGATTGAATCGTAGAAATAACGTTTGCAGATCCAGCTGGGTCACGAATGAAAGTCGACCAAAGTGGATGCAGCCTGGTCACTGGATTCGACTTTATTGCTCGACCTTTCTTGCTGCAATGTGAGAATCGGTTGTAACGAGGCATGATATGCCTGTTTCCGGGGTTTAACTGACCCTGCGAGCAATTTAGATCGCACGAAGAATGTCGACGAGTCCGGTACTCGGTCACATTTTTCCTGCTTTGCTCCTGAGATTTATTTCGCGTCTTGCGGAAGTTTGAAATTGTTAATATTGAAATGCCTGCATTTAGAGAGCATGTAAGATATTTTTGTGAAAATGTCTTGCAAATACGCGAACTCAAACGGGTTTTGAACGTTTTCTAGTAAATCCAACGATCACTTTCTATAGATTCTGGAGACATGTCACAGGGGAAAGTAGTCGAATTTGAACGATTTCACATATTTTTAATTATATATGAAAAGTTATGTAATTAAAGTAATGGTTAAGGATATTTGAAAAGTATGTTAAGTACTATAATTTATTCTCTATAAGATTTTCGTGTACCGTTTTTTATTTTATTGCATATTCGCTAATGATTTCACTAAACACTATCTCAAAAGAGAAAAAGAAATCTAATTCTTTTCCCCCTCACTAGTTTCGATCGATCGAGTACGTTTGACACGTATCGATACAAACCCGGATGATCGAGTTTAAAGAAGCACTAGGTATACAAATATTGTGGCTTTTGCGAACAATTCTACAAGATTTTCTCCTCTTTATATAATTTTCTCATAAATTTATAAGTACGGGCATTATAAAATAAATTGTGAAATTACTCGAGCACGAAGGTTTGTACTAACTGTTGATTAATTCAGCAGTGAAAAGGTTAAATATTTGACCGTTAACTCACACAACGATATCGCTAACTCCCAACTGCAAATAATGACTGCCGTAACGAATTAAGTAGTTTCATCATCTACTTAGCAGTGTATGTAACCTGTGTTGCTAATCAAACACGACAGATTTTCTCCAAAGTCTTAATTCTTAATCCCAAAATAGCACACTGGGGGGTTTCAAGCCAGTGTGTTTAAATTTGATTAGAAAAAAATCACTGACAAAAGACTCGTTTCCTTAATAGTTTGTAACGTTTTAGTAATTGTCTTGCAGGCTGATTTCCAGAAACAAACATTTCTCGATAGGAGGGAAAATCAGGTTTCTCTATGCTCGGAGACCCTCCACCTTAAACTTGTAACGCCCACGAAATGTATGTACCAATCGTGTACAAAGGCATACTACTATAGCCATGTAACGTTCACCGATCAGGAAACCTAAATGTTAACGGGAAAACACAGTATGACACACTAGACACTCTAAGTGTCAGACAGTCAATATTCAGTCGGTTAAAAATATCCACGCATATCAGATAGTGGTGAACACACCTTCGTTTATGTATGCATAAAACCAATACTTGCACTTGGTTGTTGTTATCTAAAATTATATTAGTTAGCTTACGATTCTGTTTACAACGACTATTTGATTGAATCGTTCGTCACACGCAAATAATTCGAATTGTATATTTACAAATGTTACTATTATATTTGCACGTATAAATATCGCTTTTAATATGTTTTATAACATGCATAATTGTTTGAGAAATTTGATAGAGGAAAAGTATTTGTAGCAAATACTGTTATGTAAATTTTACAGAGTACAGCATTCTACTTCAATACGAAAAAATTCGACTAGTAGTGTTGGTTTTAGTTGAATCAGGTGTCGCGAGTTGTACATACATACGTCTTTTATTTCACAGGCGAACTGCTCTTAAAGCTAACACGAGAGCATTATACTTGTTGATCTTCCTTCTATACGAGTAAACAAAGGGTGAAGGTTGACCGGTTGATTGAACGTAATCGCGCGATGATCTTAAAATCAAGTCGTCGTTGGTAGGATAACGGACATGTTTTCAGGATATTGTCTGTGGGTTGAGACACAGACATCACGTTGACCTTGCTTCTGCTATAAAGAGTTTACTGACCCATATACGTACTCTGCTTAACCGATGACGCAATCAATTTATACGCTTCTAGAAATTTATTTTTCTTATTTTTTTTTGCAAAACTTTTAGCTGTTCCCTCATAGACATATTCTATTAGAATACTCTGAAAAGCGTTCTTATAAATAATTTAACGCTATACTCTCGTCAACGCATCGCGAATATGATTTAAAGCGTCTACGATTTATTACCGGTAACAGTTGACTTTTCGTTTTATTGTTACACACTTTGTATCACTTAGGTATATCTCATTGTCATTCACTTATTCAATGAAACTCGCGAAGTAATGAGACAACATCCTTTGACTATAATTGCACGTCAGAAAATAGAATGAAAAATGTACATCTCCGGCCTCTTGTTTCGGAAAGATAAATATTTTTCTCTCGATCTTTTCTTCCGACAGTGTGTTTCCGTTGCAAATAATTTAGTTAACTACGAATCAACAGTTATCAGTACCTATTACTGTGTTACAGTTAGCCAGCTGCTGTTATTAACCCATTATGGTTGAATGTCCTATTTATAGAACATCCAGACGAAAGTTTTTGCTGATCTCAAAGTTGATTTGAATATCACATAATTTTTTACATAATGAACATCAATTTAATAAGATAATTACTTTTGATTTTTATTTGCTGTATCGGTTGAAAGTGGGAGTGAAAATAATAATATAAATTATTATATTATATGAATACTAAGAAACTAAGATACTACCCTTGAATTCTAAAGTCAAGTGTGATTTCCATTGGTTATTCAATCGACATCTGCGTCTGACAGTAGACACGCCTCGCTCTCGTAGCCGATCGACGTTCGCTGCTTTCTTTCGCGCCTTTTGTTTCGCTGCGAAATGTATGTCACTGACCAGATATCGCTCTTAATTGATTCCATTGGTTGTCAATAGGGATTATTTTAGGAACACAGATCGCGCGATGCTCGCAATTCGAGCTGATTCCAAGGCAACTGCGCGACTACGAAATGCGTCGACGGAAGATGCACGGTTTTAACGTGTTGCCAACTGGCGTACCAGCTGGTGTGCTTTCATCAGTCGTGGAAAACCAGTTTGTCCCTCGATAACGAGATAATTTTTTTAATTGCGTTACAAACTACCTGTCGAAGCTAAGCAATAATCGCGAAATTAATAACCGATACATTGCGCGTGTGCGTTGGCGCGAGGGAAATCTTGTAGATTTATCCAGATGCGTGCGTCACCATAAGTTAGCAATACGGTCGAACAAAAGAAACGCCGAGTCGACGCTTCCTTTGCTTTGAACTTGCCGGAGATAAATATTTATCCTTTTAAAATTAACTTTGTTGCGAAGCAACGCTTGCCGTTTAAGCTCGAACAAAATCGGATGCACAGAATGCATTATTTTGACACTGCATTCGTGTACACCGGGCCTTAAGAGTACACGTTGAGTCGTTACTTTCACTTATTTGCAAGCACCATCAAGCAGGTTTTCTTTCGCTCCGATGTTGCCCAACAATCTCATCTTAATAATTATCGCCTTGCATCCTAACAGAATCATTGGCTTTTAAACGGGTAAAATCTGTTAGAAAGAATTATTACAATAGTGATAATTAAGCAATATTTTCTAATTCAAACAAATATTCAGATTATTAAGCAAACTGAGTTATTATCGTTGGATCGGTTACCTTGATCGTTGCAGAAACGTTCAGTCTCGGTTTCCTGCAATAATCAAGGTACTAGCATCTTTGAAGCAGAAAAAAAACAACGTTAAAGTTGTGTGCGCCCTTGAAAGTTTGCAAACGCACTATTTCGCTTGAAATAAAAACATAACGCATTACGTTTGCATTTTGTAAGGCTTTGCCGTGAAACGCGTTCAAACGTGTCCCTGTACAAATCGGATGGAACGTATGGTACGACCTGATATTACGTTGAATCGTCGAAGTCACGCGATCCGCTGATTACAAACATCACAAGAAATTTCCTCCTTGCATCAGGTAAAGTCCAACCGGGGGAAGTCGCGAACCGCAATCCAAGTCTCTCTTATTCATTTTTCTATTGCATCGAAGGGCACAGGAATACTTTTTGGCTAACCGAATATCAGTCACACGTGTCTAGAAAGACCCAAAATATAAACAAAATTTACGAATGTCACCCACGTTCAGGGCTGTTAATGATGTACTCGTTTTACAGTAATCTCCGCTTAAATGACCACGAATCTGTCCGTTTACATGTCGCACGAGTTATCCCCACCATTTCTTCGAATTCCACGCTAGCTTCTGTTATCAGATGTACGATTCTCTTTGTCGATCGTTCTTGTTTAGATCGTTAATCGAAAGCGGCAATTCATAAGTAGAAAGGCTCGTTAGGAAAGCGAATACGCCTCGTTATTCGCGATTATTTCGAGTTGATTGACCTGTCCTGACGTATGCACCGAGCCTGATTTCTGGTGCGTTACGGTTTGCTAATCGTTTCGCACGACCGGCTGCCATTGATACCACGATACCTGTGTGGTTAAGACACTCTCCTTGTGTGGCCTGTGTGTTGTCTCTCTTTTCTCCTCTTTCACTCTCTTTTTCTCCCCTGGGCACATTCGAGCCCGCATTCCCTCGCGCTGCTTTCCTTTTTCCTCGGTTCCGCTTCTACCCTTTCCTCTTCTTTTTCTTTTTCTTCTGTGTGTATGTGTGTGTGTTTTTTCATTGCTTCTCTCTCTCGTTCGACTCCTCGTCGCGCTTCACGCAGCCGGGGTCCTGATCGTGTCTTCGAGCTCCTGCCGGAACACCTTGGGATCCCTGTAAATGGATATCGCGAATGGTAGGTTCGCAGTTATGTTGCTTACTCGCGTAACGTCCGCGTAATAATTGCACAGATGCGCTGCTTGCATCCTCCGTTGAGCGTAATCTATTGTGCTGAATGAGTTGCACGGCGTCGCGGGATTTTATTATCGAGCGTGATTCAAAACTGGTAGAAAGAGAACGCAAGGTGTTTCAGGATCGTAGGTGTGAAGATCGATCAATTAATGAGAAAAGAAAATCTCTCGAGCGGGTATCCTCTTATTTCTCGTAAAGTGACATATTTGTATAAGAAATACACAATATTGTAATAATGCTATGACACGAACATGCATTTACAAAATAGCAGAATAGAGTGTTTTTTGATAAATATTGATCTTCGCCAACGTCGTCTCGTGGAAAACGCAAAAACATTCCGTACGACCCGACAGTTTTTTCAATTTGCAAGCCTGTATCTCCTCGTACAATTAAACGCATTAGTGGCAGGTATTCCGAGAATATAACATGTCAACAATAAATAGGCGGTGACTTGCAATGAACCTGTCTTGTTATGAACTGCACTTATTTGCATTATTACTTGAAGCGATCATAGTCGTTCCAGACGTACGTGGTTCCATATTTCTTGTCGTTTTTCTTGTCGTTTTTCTTGTATTTTTTTCCTCTACGTGTGTTAATTTTAAGCAGTTGTTTGCGCTCGTTTAAATGTAAACTCGCGAGGTATAAATCATTTTACGGTGCATGCAATCGCGCGAAGAATTACAGTCGTACGAGGTGAAAAACTGAATGCCCTCGTAAACGCTTAATTTGCGCACCTGTGCATAGTTAAACGTTTTTCTTCCCTTTCATTGGTTTATCGATCAGCGAAGTTCGGTATCCGTAGTACCGAAGCAATCTACGGCAACCATTTCGAGATCGTTCATTAGTTATTGACTCATTGAACTCTGGAGATATCAGTTATTCCGCGTAGCGTGTAATAAAAAAATTCCTGACTCGCGAGATAACGATGGGAGTATCTCTTAAATTATTAATCTCTGAATTTATTAAGACATCGTCGAGGTTAGGTTAATAACAGGATATAAACGTATCTCGAATGAGTATTTACATTTTATTTAATCGTATATTTGATATTATATACAGATTTTATCTTGCCGGTACTATATATTAATACTGCAATTTCTAATCGTATTTTTCATCGATTTATTACAATTTCCGTAAAGTGTGTTTATGTCTCGATTGCGAGCAGACCTTTGCAAAAATCAATGTTTATGTTATATTGGACAAACAAAACGCGAACACACGTATTAAAAAGCATATGTACGAAGTCGATAAGATTATTCTCCGAAGATAATGTAAACTGATTACTGTAAAACGATGCAAACTCAATCTCAATACAAGTTATTCAGAATTATTGTCTCTATTAGACTACGAGTACAATTATTTTAGAGGATGAAAAAGAACCCATAACTTTCTGATCGACGTATAAAAAATAAAAAGTAGGAACTCGGTGTACACGTCGGTCGCATTATCTTCGCGTATCGCATATTTGTTCGTTTCTTCATTTCGAACGATGTTTGTTCTCGTATCTCGGTATCCTTTCGCTTCGCGTTACAACATCTATTCAGGATTAATGATATCTCGGGTAAACACATGACTAATTACTAGAATGTTTGCGACACCGTTTCCGGATTATAATAGCGCTAGGATGTACGTAAGAATTGGAACGATTTTTCGTAAAAAATCGGAAATAAAAATGGAATTGAAATTTCATAGTCGAAGAAGTCTCGAGGACGAAAGTCAGAGGTTTATGAATGCGCGACGAGCATTGTCATTCCGGCGGACAAGAAACGATAGGAATGTAAGAACCCCGGGCGCTCGATGATCTTTTTCTTTGGTTTCGAGAAGATCGGGAGGGGAGATTTCAGAGATACTTTCGACTTCCTCGTATCGAAAGGTACACGACCTCCTCAAACGACTTCTGGAATCGCCGGTTCTCGTAGAAGCACGTGGTTAACTGGACCACGAGGCCGCGATGGTACCGTTAAGCACGCAGCCGGCAAAAAGTCCGAACCATGACCAAAGCGGGTGTGTATGCTCGTTGTCGAGTTCTTTATAACCTCGAATTTCCTGGTCAGCTGTGTTCTGGCTATTGTCGGCTTCTCTGTTCGTATTGTGTCATTAAAGATGGATTGACCTTGGATTCCATGATTTCTTCCGTCGACGGTGGCGTGCTTTTTACCACCAAATGCGGACGAAACGATACTGCCTCGATAAGAAACGAACATTGGCATTCGGTAGCCTTTTCCACGCGATCGCTGCCAAACATGGCCACGATTCTTATACAGAACTTTCGAACAATTAATAAAAGACAAACGACTGGTTTATCCGTTGTTTGAACAAAAATTAAAACGTCTATTATAGAACTTTCTTTCAAACTTCTAAAAACTTTGTTACTTGCTCGTCGTTTCCACTTATTAAGGCGGTGCAACTAACGATGTTTATGTCTATACGTGTTATTAAGTAGTTCGGAGAAATTAAATTAATGCAATGCACCAGGAAGTTGCCGACCGCATCATATCCTAATAAACAGTTAAAATGCAATGAAGCTGACGAGCTTACAAAAACTGTGACCGCGCGAAACGTCTAATTACGAAAAGAATTTATTATTTATACGTCTTTTATGTTAATCGTTTGCGTAATAGTAGCAAGTATCTGCAAGGGGACGGTAATGAATTATAAATATAATGCGCGCGGACTACACGCTATTATGTCTTCCGGTTTTCAATTAACGTTTAGACGGAATGATAGAAGATACATTTGATAACGATCGCAGAACGGAAACAAGTAACAGGTTTACTCTGCGCGTTTAAGTTTATCGTCGCGTAGGATGCCGTAATTCCGCATAATCTTTGACTAAAGTGGGTTACACAGTTATTAAAGAAAAAGGGAAGTACTTTTACCGTGAGTAGTGGCAACGCGTACGGCCAAGTACACGATACGGTTGTGTGAACGTAATTGCGGTGTTCTTTGAACTCGAAAAGAACTGGTAACGGCGACGCATATTACCACAAAATTGATAAATATGAAAGGACGTGGCTGAGCAAGAATCGCGGGAAACTGGCATGCATTCTGCAATCATAATTATCGCGTAATACCTTTTCGTGGTCGTGCACCACGCAGTGACCATTTTCACCTGCACGGTTTTTATAGCATGACTCATACTAATTGAGGCGTATGCATTACGAACTGTTTTCAAATATTTCAAATTTCACAATCGAAGCATTTCCTCCGAGGATGTCACGTGACAGTATTAATATTATCTTATGGATTGTGGATACACGGTTATACATTAAATAAATACTTGTTTTTCTTGATACGATAAAATAACGGATATAGCATTTTATGACCAATTTTATATCGAAATTTTATGGTTTAAAAACACGTGATAACATTTAGGCTAGTATTTCATTCGAAATAAGTTGCATAAGTATAAATATTGTGGACCTTACGAAAATTGTTCGCTTTGACAAAGAAAGATAAAGATAAGTAGTTGATTAAATTTTGTTCCTTTAATATTAAGAACTCCTGCAATATATATTTTTTATACTGTATTTCAGATGCTGTCGAAATTACGGCGCTGCTGAAGCTACGTCTGATCAAACAAGTTGTGAGTATCTCGTTACTGATTTTGTAACTCGTAATATTGTCTAATTGGAATTAGTTTTTTAGATTTCTTGTGTATATACTTTATACTCATACTATACAAGATAATTTTCATTTTTAGATTCTTTCCAACGTAACAACTCTTATGCTTTGGGTCCTCTTCAGAAACATATCTGTACATGTAATGTAATTATAATGTATAACTCAAAGAAAGATAATAACCAATATAGTTACTTCCAAAGTAACCAGGAAAAGCTATTAAATCGTAGTTTTATTATTAAAATGGAATATTGCTACGCTTCAAAGGGTAAAGAAAATATTCGTAAGAAATAAAGGCAAATTGAATGAAATAAAACTCCATTGCGCGAACGGAACAAGAAATTCGAAACTTTCAGCCGGTATTGTATATGCAAATGAAAAGTATCGTATAACACGTTTTCGTTTCACAAGATATGATCACAAATTAACTGCCTCTTATAAAAGAGTTGTAAGAGTTACTACCTCCGCAAAGTTCGCGTTTCGTGACGAGAATCAACTTATTGGTCGTCGAAGGTATTCGAGTCTATAAATGGCCAGATTGTCAGGTGTTCTTTCCTCGCGTCGACAGAACGAGGAATCGTGGATTATCTATTAAAATCTCTCAAACTCATTGGCCATGACCTGCCTCTACCCACGCGACCGAACAAAACACTCCTAGACTGCTTTGCGCAGCACGTAACTACTTAAGTCCTATTAGTTGCGTCTGTTTGCAAATTAGGCGCAGAAGATATCACTAGTGCGTCTGCCAGTGCGTGTACGCATGCATCTGCACGCGTCGTTTGAACATTCGACCCGATGGAATTACTAGACGAGCAACGAACAGATTTCGATAATATGCTTTGCGACAAAGGGCAATGTTAAGAATCTAAATCAACGTTAAAAAATTCTTTCACGATCGTAGTATGTCTCTATACATCCTTAGGAGCAAAAAGTGTAATATCTATTTTGTCCGAAAACGATGGGAAAGTTACGAAAAATGCATTTAAAAAGCCGATTGTATCGTGATTGCAATTTGTTCGATGTAATCCCGCTGTAATTACACTGTGATTTCACTGTAATCGCGTGGTAATTATCGTTTAGTTGTAGCGTAATCATAATCGTAAATCTTTAAAGCGTGCAATAACTGTCTAATTATCGTGTAACTACTGCGCGATAACGATGCAATTACAATGTGATTACACGTAATTGTATCGTAACTTTGTTACAAATTAGATACATTTCTTTTTTAGTTATGTTTAAAAAATAAACATAAAATATCAAATGTAAGAAACAATATTACAAGTTCTGTCATCTATTATACATATTTTCAAATTCAAATTTATTTGGTAACTAAACGAATGCTCATCGAATGATCTGTTGAAACGCGAACTGTTCATAAAACACGAATGTCTGCCTCAAAGTTTCCCATTCTACTAGACAGTGTGTGTACACGTAAAAATTGACACAAACGTGAGAACACGCGATGGTCACTCGCTAGATTATACGCCTAAGAAGTAACGAGAATGTGATTTTTACACACTAATTTGCAACGCTGGAAACGTATTGCGTCATCTAACTTGCGTGCAGCGATATTAGAAACAGATCTAGATTAGTTTATTGTTTGCTGAGCTAGTGCTATTATTACTTATTTCTATTTTAATGTATATTTTATATTCATAAAAGATTAAAATAATTTTATCATTTTCCTATTTGACGTTAACGCCAGGATGTAAAGTTAATAATATACGCGTAGAATGCGAACGAATGTTAAAAAAAGTAGATCGTACACGTAAGTATGTTTTTAATACATCTCCGACTCGGTTCGACGATATTCCGTACGTACTTTTTGTTTGCTTTGAGAGTTCAAAATTAACTGTAGGGTATTTCTGTATCATCGTTAAACGCGTATAAACACTTGAAGAGGGTTTCTTCACTAAACATAGATAAGAATGGTGCTGAAGAGATGCAGTCAATCGTTCTTCTTTATTTTAGTTCATGCGATCATAATGTGTTGTTCCCGAAGGGAGGTATCTATTCAGATACTTACAAAAAAAGTAAAAGGAATAGTTTCTCTAAATTTTAAAATATAAATAGATTTAGGCCAAAACCATTAAAGTGAATATTTATTGTATTGCAGAAACGTTAACTCTTTTATCGAGTCATTTGGGAGTGGAATGAAATTTAACGAATCGAACGATAACAAGAGATGAATCATGAATATCAAAATACGATCCGGAAATAAAACCACGACCAGAGGAAAGTTATGGTAGCAAATCAAAGGTCGATTCGATGATCATCATTTTTATCTATTCCGTGGAATTGTTCGCAAGAACTTTGTACCACTGAATAAAACAATTAATCAAGTAATATACCAACAAAGGAATTCTTTTTCAGTATTTAAATATAAATAAATTTAATAGAATCACAGTCAACAAAAAGTTCTATACGTTCTATAAATAACGAAATTTAAAAACTGGTTCGTTCGACCATTGGTAGATTTAGCGTTAATTGATAGTATTGATTACGCTTGCGTTCCTATCGATAACGGTAATTTTTTATCCGTCAAATGACAGTCAAAGTAACGGGCTGACGGCGATTACGATCGATCGGAAGAGTTCGATGCTCGTCGTGCATTCGCGCGAAAGTTAAGCCGCGAAGACGTTTCTTTCTTTCATCTGTAAAACGCGATGTGTGTATATGGAAATTACTGTCGACGTCACGTAATGTCGGCACCGAGAATGGCATGCAAAATAATGCAAATAACGTGCCGAAAGCAGACGGCTTGCCTCAGCTCTATCTATGTTTAGAACGATTGGGACGCCGGTCGAAAGTGGCATTCAAAGGCACGAAAAAGAGCCATCGCTTCTTCGTCGTTATATTTTCCCCGTTCTTGAGCCTGCTCGACCTCGGATTCTTCGAGGAAGGATCGTTACTTTCGGAGTAGATAGACATTTTATTTTGCCTTCGTTTGGATAAGAGTCGGTCCTGAGTCACGGCTGGGATTTACTTTTCCAACACGAACAATCTATGGCGTTTAAATTAAGATTAAGTTGCCGTTTCACTCGATCCGGTATGTTAATTTTCTATACGTGTCGGATTGCTTTCTAACTTTTTGCGATTGTTCGTTTAATTGAAACTTTCTTCCCTTTCTGATGAGATTCGGTCGCGAGTCGCGACAGGAAGCCACTTTTTAATAAATCTACATACTTGTATCCACAAATATCGACACTTTAGTTTAGATATTAATTATTGGTACTGAATTCTACACTCGTTCTTGCTACAAGGACTGATATCGTTACACAAAATAAATCGCTCGTTATCGCTACTTCATGTTGAAAATCGCCGAGTCAGTGATAATACTGGCACTTGTAACGATAGTTAAGATAACTACATGTTATATCTGTGACTGAAAATTGTACGTAACGTTGTATTTTTTAAACATCGGAACTACTGGAAGCAACATTATAAATTCTAACCCTTCATATTTATAAAATGACCCATGCAAAGTTTTAACGAAACTAACGAAGGTGTAACAATAACAATGAGGAATTTTAAGTATAAATTTAAGCTTACTTTTCTTACAGCAAAAAACTATTAAGTTTACTTATTAACCGTTAATTTTTATACAGGATGTTCGGCCATCCTTGGGAAAAATTTTAATGAGAGTTTCTAGAGGGCAAAATAAATTTGAAATTTTTGAATTTAATTTTTTAATAACTTTTTAACGAACCGTCAATCAAGCAATTGATATTCTTGATTGTCGTCTTATTTTG
Organism: Colletes latitarsis; assembly: GCF_051014445.1. Lineage (NCBI taxonomy): Eukaryota > Metazoa > Arthropoda > Insecta > Hymenoptera > Colletidae > Colletes > Colletes latitarsis. The sequence continues at coordinate 17,056,004 of NC_135135.1, read as the reverse complement.
GCCTCTAGAATCTCCCATTAATATTTTTCCCCGGAGGGACCGAACACCCTATATACTTGTGTTTTTAGATTTATGTTTCCGAAGAAGACGTAACATAGGGTAAAAGAACAACGTTTGTAGCGATTCGATTATAAATATACGATTAAGTCAAATTTTATTCCCATCGACGTAACGTCATTTTAATTCTAATTCGTTTGTCTTTCGCAGGTAAATCAGATCGAAAAATGCAGACAGTGCAATCGGTGCTGTCGTTGCTCCTGATCATCCTGAGTTGCTCAGGATGGACTAACGGGCTCTGCAGCCTGGAGAACGGTACCGTAGCCCGTTGCAACGAGCTCAGGGATATCAAGTACATCGAGACCTACGATCTCGTCACGTTGAAGACTTACGTGCAGGAATCGGTTCTTCGTCCAGGTTCCTTCAACAATCTGACCAGCCTACGGCACTTGGACCTCTCGGGAGGCAACCTAAAACGAATAGAGGCCGGCAGTTTCCGAAAACTGAGCAACCTCAGAAGCCTGAACCTCGCTGAAAATTATATCGGGCACCTGGAATTCGACGTCGCGGACGATTTGCGTCATCTGCACAGTCTGAATCTTCGTAAGAACAATTTTCAGCATCTACCGTCGAGCATAGCTCAATTGAACGCTCTGAAGCACTTGGACGTTCATAATAACCCTCTGCGATGCGACTGCGCGACGCTACAGGCGAGGGATCTGATCGTGGACAAGGGGGTGAAGATCTCGAAGAACACTCTGTGCTCTGGTCCAGGCAACATGAAAGGAACGTCGTTGTTCGAACCGGACGCGACGATCGTTTGCAAGTTCGAGGAAGAGGATCGCGAGATGCAGAGGGATCAGGCTGACGTAGACCCCGAAGAGGAGCTTGGTTCTGGAAACGACAAGCTCGACGACAACCAGGAATACCATTCCATTGAAGTTCCAGATGCGTCCTCGGAGGCTCCAGAGACGGTAGAAATCGAGACACCGTTTTCCGAAACTCCTGAAATCACCACGTCTAGGACCACCACTCAGGAAGTGACGATGTGCTCGTCAGAAAACGATGATTGCTTTGAGAAGGCGATCGACAAAGATGGCGAATTATTCTTCGACTCGGAGGAAAGGAAGGAAACCACGACAACCCCGCGTAAGAAAACATTCAAGGACGCTCTGTTCCATCCGGTGGACGGTTCCGGGGAGGGAGAAGAAGGCTCTGGCGAGGGTTCCGGGACGGACGGGATCTTCGACGACTGGAAGAAGACCGACGAGGTGCTGGAACCGACCGAGTCCGAAGAGGAATTGTCGTCGTTGGGCAATAAGTTCTTAAACACCTTGTTCAACGTGTTTTGGAGCACCACGGAACTTCCGCAAACGAAGAAGGACCTGGATCTGGAAGAGGAACAATTCATCGACGCGTCCGTGACCAAAGAAGCCGAGGAGAAGACCATTGTGCCAAAGAAAATCGATTTAGACGAAACGATGCCACCTGGAGTTGCCGAAACGACCACTGGAGGAAGCACGGTCAGTGCTACCACCGGAGTGGAATTGGTGGATGGCGAATTGAACGATTTGTCGAAAACAGGGGACGTTAAGCTTAGTGACGAGGATGATCTGGCGGAAATGTCTTCGACGAAACAGTCGAAGAAAGGAATGGGCTCTTACGTCGTTCTGGCAGCTCTGTTAGCGATTCTGGCCACCCTCATCGTGTTCGCGGCCTACAAGGGCGACTTCTGCAAAAAGAAGAGGAAACGCGGCGACGTGGAGAACGGCACCGAGCTGAAGGACATGCAGAAAGCGCTTTTGGAAACGGGTAACGCGCTGCAGCCGAAGGTAGCTTCGAACGGAAACGTGGAGAGCGTTCCTCTGGTCGAAGACGCGACCATTTACGAGGATCAAAGAAGATCCAACGAGATCAAGCCGAAATCTCTGAACGGCAGCACCGATTGTATAGACCCAGTGAAACCGCCTAGAAGGACCAACGAGACACCTGTGCACGACATGAGCTCGTACAAAACTGACTCTTTGTCTGCGAGAGCGAGTCCTGTTGATTTGACGGATAACAATAGTCCGATAGCTCCATCGTCGGAAATCAATGTGCCACCTTTGAGTCCAGGTGCCCAGAGAGTGAAGATCACCTTGCAAGACAATCCCGACAGCGTGCCAAAAACGCCTATACTCATTACGAGAACGATGGCTGGTGATAATCTAGTCAAAAAGCCATGAAGTTGATTCCCGCGTAGATCGGACGAAAGACAAGAAACATTTTTGGATCGACCGCAATAATCGAAGACAACACGAACGCGGGATGAGGAACCTGAGATAAACACAAATGAAAGGTCAGCGTGATCGCGTGTTCCAATTCGAAGGATTCATAGTGTCGCCAGTGTTCCTCGAACTATGCGATATAGTGACATATGGGATAAAGTGAGATGTAGAATTATCGTTAAATTTTTATCTTGAACCGAATTGTCTTCGATGGAACGATCACGTTGATAGCTGTTCGACGCGAATTTGTTTAATCGAGAACGTTAGGAGGGACGAGCGATTCCGTGAAACGAGATTGTTTGTACATACTTTCAGATATATATGTATATGTAACATGTTACATAATATATTAAATATTATGTATATATAAACTTCCGTTATTTGTACAAGATTTATGGATGGAAAATATTTGATACATTTTATATACGTGTATACAATATTAGCACACTAGTCAGTTCCCTTAAGGATTTTCCTTATCGTGCAAGCTTGAATGGTATTCAAGTACGTCAAGTTCCATTAGAATCCTCTGAACTCGGAATACATCGTTAATTATAGAATTCGAGCGTAAGTTTAACATTGCTGTAATAATGAAAGTCCACGTATTAACGTTACAGTTGCTTGTTTTTAATGTTTCAGTGTTGATAGAACGTTAGAATTTTAAATGCCGTATAACTCTGATAATATGCAAATGTTTCGTTATTTGCTAGAGTATCAGCGAACGAATTTTATCCTTGACGAGCGAATCGGAACCATTCCCACCACTGGTTGCTTTATCGATTTCTGGAACAGAGTTGCTACCCGAATAATCGAACGGCGGAATCGATTCGCGTTCAGTTATCCGGGCGATAGCGTACTATGCAGAGATCGTAAGTTGCCAACGAATCAAATTTGCAGTATCGCCTTTATCTACACGAACTGTCATTGTTAGCTAACATTAGAAGGGATATCGAAACAGGTGAGGGGGGGAGGGAGATTTATGGAGGGAATTAGGCGAAACGTATATCACATCCTTTGCAAATTCTCTTATTCTCCTTATTTGTAGATTTTTTCGTAGGACAATAATAGTCGAAAATAAATTCTGCCAAAGGCAGTTAATGGGTTTAAATAGCAGAAAAAATAACGCGTACCTCCCCAAAATTTTAGATTTGTATGTAATTTTTACTGTGATTTATGAATGTTGTCCCTGAACTTTTTGATTAGACCTTGTATTAAATCTTTGTGCCGAATACAAAAAAAAAAAAAACAGGAATTTGATTTCTGCTAGCGGAACTTACTACTTAGTAACTAGTTGAAAAATTAATTTATACAATGTTTCTACCGTATAAATTCACAATAAGCATTCCAAATCAATCGTATCATCCTGTCCAATGGTCGTTGTCATCGATCGTATTTTTCATCGCGCTGTAAATCTTTCGTAAAGGTGACGTAATCGATTGCGCTCGTAATTAAGTATTGGAATAAACTATTAAGAATTATCGTTACTGTATCCTAGATCCTTCTTGAGATAAAATATATAGCGTTCGCGTGAAAATTTCCAACGTTTCGAACTTGTCTTTAACGATATACACAATCTTAGATAAAAAAAATACAGCAATAGATATTCTTAAATTACGATTAATCTGCTTATTGCAATAAATGTTACAAATATTGACGTTGAACGTTGTTCAAGGATTTGTTGAGACGTATTCAAAGCGATGGGAATATTTTTAAAAATTGAGACACGAAACGTACGAAACACGGGTTCGAATTGTTCTGTTACATATTTTTCTTCGAAGTTAAATATGTTTCTTAGAACGAAAAATGGAAATACGTGGGTGTAGAAATGTCTTTAAGAGTAATTCTTTGCAAATTACTCTTCTGATTTTTGTGACGAATATTCCCATCGTTTTCGTTACATTTGATTCTTTGCGGCAAAAGGTATGCTTCCTCGAACCAAATGCGTGAAACGTGAAGGCATCGACGATTAAAATATTAAAACAAGGCGGACATCCCTCGTAAGAAAATTCTTCCAAAGAAGATGTGTGCGTTTCTGTGCATCATTTATTGCATCATAGATTGTCCATTAAACGCGCAAAGACTTCGTAAAAGCGTTTCGTTTAATTGGCAACAAGAAGAGTTATCTCATCGATATCACGATTATCACTGAAACGCTAAAAAGAGTGATCTTTGATCCTTCATGATATCATCGGAACGTCGTCATTATTGTCGCCATTTTATTTGTTCCACAATATGTTGACTGTGCGACGTTTACGAAAGCGGAAACGCAGTCAACATAATTGTATGAATATATTTTTCAAGCGTTTATAATTTTAACCTTGAATGCGAAATAAAATATAAATATTTATCTGACGAACGTTTACCTCGAATACTATTTACCGACCCTATTTAAATATTAACACGTTTAGACAGCTTTTTGGGTGGCGAAATATTATTTATTTTCATTGGTAGTGGCAATGAAAGTAAATGGGTATTCTTTATATTCTGGTCGAGTTTTATTTATCATCAACACCACCAGGTCAGTGGACTCGTACAAAAGTTTCTATTCGGTACAATTTTCCCTTATAAATTTATAAACTATTCTACATTATCTACTGGAAGGAAGATGAATGGTGACGTCTCTTTTATATGCAATATTTTTACATTCAGTATCAATAAACTAAAGAGACAGGAGGAATCGATATTCCTTGTACCTTCTCGTTTTATTCTGCCAAACAGTTATTAAATCGAACGGACTAGGGAAAAATCGGAAGAGATGCAGCGTGAATCAAGTCGATCAACCGGTTCCTTACTTCTTCACGTATCCCACCGCGAACTACGGAAGTGTGGACACGACTTAGGACATCTATCAAAGAGAGGGATCCATCGCAGACAGGTGCGCGTTGCCACGCACTCACCTGCGGTCGAATGTATCTTTCCATTCGATCAAACCACCAGAGGACGGTTGCTGACCATTAGGATGAGCTACATGACCGGTCACGTGCTTCTTACAACCAAGAAGCGATAACCGTAGTGAGAAACAAGATAGCCAGTAAAAAAGAAGCAACTGATTTATAATTGCTTGGCAGAGTAGAGAGATTCGTTCACTATGGCATTAGAATTAGAATAAATAAAACCATTTGGGAATTTTTGGTTTTAATGCGTTGCTCTTGAAATAAAAGCAAAGTATACCACATTTGAAATCGCGTTAAGAAACGACATTAAAATTACTATAAATTGTAGATTTTAGTATGAAAGTAAATCTAGTTTCAACTTTGTCGCGCGACAACGTCGAAAGTAATCTAGGAGAGACAGGTAATTATGAGTCACACTTAGAACGAAAGGCGCTGTGTCATAATAATTTCACAGATAACACGTATTTCCAATAAATATGTAAGGTTACTTGGTAATGATATATTATTTTGTACTTACACCTAGTATTTGTTTGACGGTGTTGACTGTTATTTAAGAAATTAACACGTTTTGGACGACTTATTATCATTCACTTCGGTTCATGTATCGCGGTAAACGATACATTGATACGATCAGGTATATAATTGTGTTCAGCGCGAAACTGTTGTTAATCGTTACGGGTTGGCGTGAAATTACTGTAATTTTATACTTCTATGACTTTGTTTTTATCAGGTTTCAATCTTGTTTAAAATTTCCTTTTCGCAAAGAATAATCAAACAATAAAGTGAAATCACTTCCACAGCACGTGACGTGTAATGAGGAGTAGTAAGTTTTGTTGAGCGTTCAAACATATTCACAGAGTTTTTAATTTTGTTAAAATATTCTAAGATCGATACATTTCTGACTCTTTCGGAAATTTTCAGAGTACAATTTTCTCTCATATCTTAAGAAACGATTACTAAGCAACCATTAGCACGGCGTTACTCGCGATCAAGAGTTTTTTGGAAGGATTTTCGGTCGCGAGTACTTCAGAAATATCAAAATGTAACACTTCTTTATTTCACAAGAATCCATCGTGGGAATCATTCTTCCCATGACTTATGGGCTGTTACGAGTCTGGATCCGTGGGCTCTCTGTAGCCGCTTTTAGGTTCCCTACGAAGTTCCCTGATAACGATCGATCTAGACGAATGGACGTGTGGTATGTCGGAATCTTCGTCGTCGGACGAGTGTCCATCGTAAACCATGCGTCTTCTTCTTTTTTTCTTCGCGCTTGGTGTCTGTGGTCTGGATTGAAGTCTTCCGGTTCCAGAGTCTATGGAATCGCTCATCACGCTGTGCCTTCTAGGCCTCCGTGCCACGTAAGATCTGGAATTTGTTTGACTAGCACTCTGTGATAAATCGGTCTCGACATTACCAGCGGAGGCGTTCCTTTCCCTCCTAATTCTCTCTATTCGACGTTCTTCTCTTCTGAGTAAATCGTCCTCGCTGAGAATTTTCGTCCTCAGTCTCTTCGTCCTTCTCTGTTTGGTCCTTATATTATCCGCGGAACCCATGACACGTATAGACGTCGTCTCTACAGAAATTTCATCCAAATTGTCCAGAGAACGAACCATTCGTGGCATCTGCATAGCTTCCTCGTAACTGGGTGGGCCAACTAACTCGAGAGGGTGGATTCTGGGTTCCGAAGTCCGTTCTACGCGTTCCTCTTGTCGCACAACGTGATTTCTACTGAACAATCATCAATCGAACGCTTTTATTTCGAAGAAGAATTTGAATTGGAAACGATTCCAAAGATTCTTTATAGATTGATTTGGAATTTATTTAATAACGATAAAGTAGATTCCGTAGTTATTCTCTGTAGGTAATATTGTATACTGGGAAATATTTAATCGTTAATATATTTTCAATAATATATGCAAATCAGATTTCGCGTTAAAAAATGCCAAGTGTCATTTTGTATACAACTTTTTTTGTTACTGAAATGGTAGAAAAGAAAATTAGTTAATCAACTGATTTTCATATCGATGTTCTACCACAGTCGCACTTTTAAAAATTCATTAAAATCAAAAACAGATCATTCGATTGCTGCTTCAGTTTAAGTAAACAATCGAAATATAGATTCGTACCTTCTTTGTCTTATCAGTCTCAATGTTTCTAGATGTTGCCTCTGTTCTATAGCCCTTCTCTTGGCTCTCATCATGTGTCTGATGGAGACAAAACTTCCAAATAAAACGATAATCGTTAGAACAGTGATCATAACGAATCCCCAAGTCTTGTCTTTGCTGTAGTACAAGGATCCGTTCCACGCATCGAAACAAGCTATTTCCCACGAGTAACCGGACACATTCACCGGACTCTGGCAAATTAAACTCGATTCCGATGTCTTAGCTGGCGATTCCGTCAAATAGTTGAACAGGTCGAACAATTCTTTGCAGTCGCAAAGCCACGGATTATCTCCCAGCTTGATGGTGTTCAAATCTGGATTGTTTCGAAATATTTCTGGATTCAAAGCCCCCGTCAAACGGTTTCCTAAAAATGTTCACATCAAGGTCTTGATAAATGCTCTTTCAATGACTTCGAAGTAACTTAAACTAATATGTAACTAGTTTCTATGGCCAACTGGTTACGCTTACAAACCAGTGTCTGATATCGTTTCACTTGTCTTAGTTTTTAGATTTACCGTTTGAAATCTGGGTTCATTCGATGTTCTATTTACCGAGCACTCGTAAATCAGTGTGCATAATCTATCGATAGTTAATTAAACGTCGTACCTGATAAGTCGATCCTTATGAGTTGCGGCAAATGAAGGAAGGTGTCGTTGTCCAATCCCACCAATCTGTTCCGTTTCAGGTCCAGATTCTTCAGCGTTGTAGATGAGAGAGTGGGTGGTATTCTTTCCAATTGATTGTCACTCAGGATGATGCTCCTTATCTTTGGCATGTTCGTCAGAAAGTTGTTGCTCAGCTTGCTAATTTGATTCGACGACATGTCCAGAGACGAGGCCGACGACGTAAGATTTGGAAACTCGTATACGTTGTTGTAAGAGAGATTTAGCATCTTCAGCTCTAAGTTTTCGTGAAACGCCAACGGATCAATCGTTTCCAAGTTGTTAGCCGACAGGTCCAGCACTTGGAGCTTCACCAAACCTTCGAAAGTGCTGGCGTTCAGATGTTCCAGGCCGTTCGCGTTTAAGTATAGGAAACCGAGTTCCCTGTTTTTAGCAAAAATACGATCAGGCAACAATCGTATCGTGTTACGAGCTAATCGAGCGTGAGTCAACGACGGGAATCCATGGAGACCCGGTCTATCCAAATTGCAATTCGATACGTCGAACTTTTTCAACTTTAAATGGTTGAGTGTCTCGTGCCTGAAAGCAAAACGCAAATTCACATCAATTTTACTCTTTAACGCGAAATAAGTAAAGAAACGTTTTTGCAATTTTACGGTATTAGAACACTATTTGTTCCAATAAAATAGTAAATAAGTAGTAAATTAACACTTCGTATATTGTATATCGTTTGGTTACCTGGTGCTATAGACTAACGTGGGATTGTTGGACAGTCGAAGCTCTTCAAGCTCTGGAAATCCGATGAAAGTATCGGGACTTAAGTAATTCAAAAGGCAGTCGGACATATCGAGCCACCGTAGTTTTGGACTCCATGCTTTCTGAATGAATTTCAAAGGGTTTCCTACCAAGCTTAGCGTAGTTAATGCTGGCAGACCGTCCAGAGATGTATTACTAAGTTCTCGTATTCCTGTCGAACGAAAGCATAATAAAAATATTACACACGTTGAGTCAACAAAAGTAGAGTCACCATATGACAAGTCGGACATTCTTTGGGATAACATTTTTGGTTTTTACGAAATCCAATGTAATCCGCGACGTCTGAGTCATCGAATGAGACACTTTGTCTGTATTTCTAATCGATAAAAATAATAATTTACAATTAAATTCTTTTACTAAATAAAAATGAATTTTTCGAGGAACTCTTTAATCACAAAACGAAACGCGACAGAGAGGAATAAAAATCGAGCGTTAATTGTGGATAAATTTTCCGGATGTATTTTAATTGTATATCGCCATACCGCAATGACCAGCATCCAGAGCTTCAAGTCCATTGTTTACTAAACCGACTAAATCGAGTAACGGATTTTTGGACAGATAGAGAATCCTCAAAGACGGCAGTTGGTCCAGAGAACTAATCTTGACGGTCTCGTGTATTTCGTTACCGCTCAAATCCAATCTCCGCAGGCTCCTCAAGTGACTAATGTCGTCGGGCAATGAACTCAGCTTGTTCCTCGCCAGATTCAGGTACTGCAGATCTATCAGTCGATTAATATCACTCGTGATGTGCGTCAACAGATTGTTCGATAAATTTAATTGTTCCACCTGAAATGCGATTAAGAAATAGCTCGTTTATGTATTTCGCGACAAAGACGAATACAAATCTTAGATTCGCTTGTTTAAAAGATCGATTAGTGGATTCAAATTGCAAATGGAAGATAATTTAAAACGAATGAAAAAAATACGTATTCGTTTCAAACTCAGTTTCACGAAGGCCTCGTTAACCAGCGATTCGAGGAACATTAGAACGTGTACGGACGCTAATTTTTTTCCGTTCCACAAATGATAATTACAGAAGTGTATTGCAACATTCTCGGCTAGCGAAGTTATCTGTTAGATATTGGTGTCTTTCTTCGCCGGTACATTTATACAGGTGACTCAGTTCTAGTCACAATTTCAGTAATCAACGCGATAAAGTACAGAAAACGTCTGCAAAGCTGGCCATTTGCATTAAACTGGCACACGAGGGGAAATTCGTTAACACGCTCGGAAAACTATGATCGTGGTTTACTCACCACGTCGCTGATATTTTCGGGGAACGTTTCCAAGGCTTGCGTCGCGCACATGACAGTTCTCGGCTGTTGGGTTAAGTGGCAGGAGCATCTCGCGGGACAAACACTTTGGCAGACCGCGACAGAGAGTATTCCCAAGAACGTGGCTGCCAAAGAAATCGACGCACAGCCGGTCGTTATCCGTTTCTCCATGTTCTCTGCTATCAGACACGATCGCGTCGAGTTCCATGGAAATCACATTTTCATCCAACAGCGAACGCTAGTCCATTTCAACGGAGACACCGTGAATTGTTCTCGGTCGACATTGTATCATCTTCACCGATGAATTTCGTAATTAATAACGATTTCGAGCTTAATAAACGACGTCTGTACGGCGAGGATCGATGAATAGCCTAACCACAGTGCTTGGAACCGTCCTGAAAACTACCGAGTACTTATCTTTGATAAGTAACGTGGGATATGCCGCACGATATCTCCGTAAGATAACTCGAGCGCGCGGCGAGGTGTCGAGAACATTATTCCCCGCTGTGAACGAAAAAATTGAATAGATATACAATAGAAAGAAATGCACCTGTGAACTATTTAAAACTCGTCCGTGAAGTTTAAAACGCGTTCGAGGGGGCAGTCTCGTACTTTGAATCGGAAATTGAGGATCGTTTCTAATTCTCTTTGGTGCTAAAAAAGAATTGGAACTAAATTTTCGGAATGAAAATTTATAGAAATCTTATTTAATGTAGTTTAATTAGGTGTATATTATTTTCTCGAAACAATTTCTTACTGCTGGTTCTTAATGGTTTTGAATATAATAAAGCAAACTATTTTGTTGGAATAAAGTAGGTACATGATTTTAGGCGAAACGCTGATTAGAACATAAAAGATAAGAAGATTAATAATCCAGATCATGGATAGGCAAAATTTTGTTTTCATGATGGGAGATAACCAAAAAAATTAATTTATAGCAATTTATTCGTGATGTGATTGAATTTGTTAAATTTTTTAATTTAAATTCTCATTTATGTTTAAAGAGTAACGATTAGATGTTTATCTCTTATTCGTTACTCAAAATTTTGGTCTCGATAAGAAATAATCTGGATTGTGTTGGACTGAAAATGCATACCTTTTATTTTATTTTATTGTTTTTGCTACGGAGGAATAACTAGACTAGAATGAAAAATTAGTAGACACAAAGTTTCTTTAATTTCTTAACAGTTTTCATCAAATAAGGGAATAAATCTATTTCGATAGTATACATGCATCTGAAGTGAATCGTTAATCCGAAACAAAACTGATAAGATTATTAATCTAGATCAGAGATGAGCAAAATTTTATTCGAATAATAGATAACCAATAAGAGCAAAATCTATCACAATTTATACTCGATATTGATTTGTTCGAATATATTTATCTGTTTGTTGTGAAATATTTCGTTTTACAATTCATATTTTAACTTTTATTTAGTTGTTTATTGTTTATTCTTCGTACGAAATTTGTATTTATATTATGATCTTATACTATGGCTTTGTAACGAATATTATCAACAGTTTTGACAAACCATTCAAATAAACATAGGTAAATAATCTTATTAGTGTCGATGAAATACAAGAAACTTTTTTAAATGCTAAGAATAGTATAATTTATAATAGCGCTTCGTTCGGACGTTTAAAAAAGGAAACGAAAGAGGGTCTGCGGTGAAAAAACTCGTACATATTCCAGCGAAACGCGAATTGAAATTCGAATGGGCAGTCCGGTGGAAAATATAAGACATTAGATAAATACCTCAAGTATCCGGAAAGCCGATATTGAGGCGGCCATCTCTTCGGTATAAGTCTCTCTTGGCTGACCCATGCGGATATTTTCCCCTTTCCCCGACTACTCCCTCTGTATTACAACCTCTTTTTATCGTTCTTTCGATCCGACAGGACCGTGTCTAAGGGCTGCTCGAAGAATGGGACAACCGCGACTCAGAATTATAGCGATAACGCGTTTCAAAATACCGATGACACTCGACGACTAACTACGAAATTTCTATAAAGAATAAAGTTATAGTATGATTAGAGTTTAAATCAAAAATTTAATTTTCTGACGAGTTTATAAAAATTAAGGAATAAATAGTTTTAACGAAACTCTTTGTTATTTGAATAATTATTTATGAAAACAATAACGAACGACCATTGGTTTATTATTCGAATTTTCATACACTAAATTTCCCCCTAATTTGATAACAGAAACAAATTTATTGCACATTTTGAACATTGATTTAAGTTATGGTACTCTTTGTAAAAAATAGTGAAAATTTATTTTCTCCCATTCTTTTCTCGTGCCATTAACTTACAAGAATAATGGGTACTAATAACGCGAACAACGTGTGTCTAACAAAGACGAATGATCTTCCTCCTGCTTACCTTTGTAATATTTATCTTTGGGTCTTTTTTGACCCAACGTGATCTTATTTTATTTCTCAATTTTTACTGTTTCCACATATATTGAAATTTATACTCTGGATATTATATTCGAAGCTTATTGAAACTTATTGTAAGTTATATAAAATAATTTAGATTGTTTTAAAGAGTTGCTGTTAATATTCATGCGGAAATGGTACAAGATGAATGCGAATCTACGAATCATTCGTCGTCGTTTAGGATCATTTAATCTTCATGGACGACATGACGTTAAGAAACCATTAATATCTAAAAAAAAAAAAATGGAAGGTCTGACTCCGGTTTGCCCAAGATCATCTACGCCTGACGTTGCATCTGATTGGGCAAAAATAGTTTTTAGCGATGAAAGTAAGTTTCGATTGTTTCGATCAAGCGGGGTTCATCGCGAAACGTACGATACGGTCGATAGTCAAATGTTGCGGGTTAGAAAATGTCAATAGAAATTGATAATCGTACGAAGTTATGGACCAACCCAGGTCGAGTTCAGTTCCAGATAGAAACGCGAAAGGTTAAAGTGTTAACTCTTTTTCGCGAGTAGTATTTGTCGGGCGCGAATCAGACGAAACGATAGGAACTTGCTCGCCATCTGACCACAGAGCAGCGAGATAGCGATAAGGGCTCCACCCTTCGTGTCCGTAAATTTAAAAAGACTTTATCCGCGCAGGACTCTATCTCTCTTTTTCACACGTCCGGTTGGTCCAATGGGGATGATAGGTCACACCCTCGGGAGGGTGCGAGCGGTTTAGCCAGCGCCGGCGCTTAGCTAACGGCTTATCCAGTAGCGACAAGGACACGCTACTTCTACCTGTTGATATTAAACCAACCCCTTCGCCGAGATTTTGCAAATCCGGCGTTCCACGCTTCGTGTTCGGTCACGCCCTCCGGTGTCGATGTTTCGCGCAATTTTTCTCGCGATTTCCCATCCTGGAACGCCGTGAATTATTTACGCAAAAATTTCTGAGCTATTGGAATCTCAGTTTCGAAGACTACGAAGACAGTTGTCGTATAATAGGCTCGTGTCAAGAGCAGTAATGAAAGAAACAGATTAGAAGAAATTAATTTGTTAACATGTTTTGCAAATATGTACGCGCCAAACGAGCAGAATTTAAATAGTTCGTGGGCGAGGAAAAGGCACTCCGTGTCTCGACATTGGTTATTCAAAGGTATCTGTGTGAGTTTGATTATCACCCTGTTGTATCGATTTCCCATTGCTGATTTTAAAGCGCCGTCGACGGCCACTATAGCGGATAGTTGTAATTAAAAGTCGATAAAGTTGCATACCGAGAAATATGAGCAGTACTTCGGCGAACCATGAAATCCATATCGAAATATAACATTCGATGTTACGGATAAATAATAGTTTACAAAGATAACTTGCGCGCAGGTTTATATTTTCGAGTCGAATAGTAAAAGATAAAATAGTTTTGGTAACTGCACTAGGTTTTATATATCTTCCATCTTTAACTTTCATGAAAAAAAGTTTCATCACTTTTGGTCTGTAATATAAAAAAGGTCCCCAGCATTAGGGCAAAGAGCTCCAGAAGGGCGAAGACAAAATTCTTTAGTATATTTTAAAATGTTTTCCACTGTATCATAGCATAGGTGAATCTAGTAAAATTGTTCTCAGTCCACTATTAATTATAAATTAACCTTTTGAAAAGATTTGTTAAATATTTGAAAGCATGCTGTACATTTTTCGATTCAGTTATTAATAACGTTGTTTCTTCCAAATTGTATATTTCTTATTTTGGCAAATCTAGTTGCAGCTTTTATATCAGATTCTAACATAAACAAGTTCGATAGCATATAAAATAGAAGACTGTCTCAAATAATTTCTCGTAAGATGCAATAGTATTCGACGGAGAGTTAGGAATTCGAAGACACAGGGGGATGATTATATCCGCGAGCGTGTTTGCCGCGTTTCACGGCGTAAAATCGCTACAGTAGCGAAGGTATTGTCCCAGTGGAGGGGGCAAAAATTCATCGTGCGAACCGACTATCGAAGCCAGCTGCGCTAAACAGTCGCTAGAGAAGATATAACGTCGGTACTATCTGCGCCGGGAGACTCCTGGCTCGTACGTCTACGTGTATACGTCTTTCTATATATTTTTAACGCCTTCATTTCCGGCCGCGTTGGGACACCGGAAATAGCGGGACGATACCTCGCGGTGTTTCAGGTATTGATCAGTTCGAGGACCGGGTACAACCCACCCACGGTGGGGGGTGCATGCTCTGCAGGCTGGAGGCTTCGACCCTGCACCGACCCCCCTCTCTTTTACCCTCCCCCGCCGGGCATCGGCGTCTCTCGTGACGCCCCCAACCGCCTCCATCGACCCTCCAACCAGCCCCGCGACCCCCCAACGAGCCATCGAAGACGAATCTTTAGATATCTCTGTCGTCTCCGCTCGGATCCTCGGGTTACGCTCCAGTAGGCTCCTCGGAAATAAAACGGGAAACTAGTTTGCATCGGTGTCGTCGCTTGCGCGGTTCTTCCTACCCCCGACGAGAGAAATTCGGGGGATTTGGCAAAGCTGCTTCTTGGTCTGTTTAATTGGAAACGTTCCGGCGCAGGATTCCAAGATCAGACTGTAACTGTCGAGTGTGTTGCTATTGTTGCTACAGAGTTCATTCGATCGTTCTTTTTAGGGGATGGATCGTACGGATTATTTTTCTTGCTTTTATGGCGTACGCGGAATAATAAATAATGGAGACAGGCATGGTCGAGGGTTAGGATAAAATTAAATGCAAATATCACACCCTCTGTGGTACGTTAAGATTCTAATTACGATCTTTATTCCGATAGAATAGTAATCTCGAGGAACGTGCTGTTGCAGATTGCACCCTTCTTGGCGAGAACTTCATTCTTAACCTTTAATTACTTGCGTAGGGTCATCGCAATTTCAGAACTTTTATTGTACGTGTAAATCGTGCTCTGCTTTATCGATATGGAAGTCATATTATTATTAAGTTCGTTAGCCAACAAATCGAACGGAATAACAAAATATCGGCGTGTTACGTTAGCAGAAAACCGACGATTCCCGTAATTGGCACGGTCCAACAATCGAGTTTCCTCCGTGATCCTTTTGTACCAGACGCGGAAAAGGATACATTCCACGGGAGGGTTATACACTGGAGCTTCGAGATTCCGAAGTGATTTTATTTTCCCTAAAGCCATCCCCGCACCGCGGTGGTCCTTAAGCTCGGTTATAAATAACGGCTTATCTTTTGTCGGCTTCAACGCCGTCGCGAATCTGTACAAAGCCAAACTCCACTCTACCATGAGCGACCCTTCCCGCCACCTTTTATGCCTTGTAAGGGGTCGCGCGAAAGAAGACGTCGTTCGAAACGTGCGTCCGTAATTGCTCTGGCATGTATCCGAATTAAATCCATCGGTTTGTTGCGCGGTCGTTTTCGCATCGACGATCGCGTACAGGTTGCGTCCACGAATCTGTGCAATATTCTGGACGCTGGTCTATCGTTTAGATACCCTTGCCCGGATTATTTTCGAGGGTATTATAGTCCAGGACTTTGCACAAATCGACCCGTGTTTGCATCTTTACTTTCCCAGCAGTCATAGAATGTTAGTATACCATGGTTTTGATTCTACTCGCGTATAATATACAATTTAATTTTAGATAAATCGTTTTTGTTACTTAGTTTTTAATGTATGTTATTATGAGGTCTGGTAGTACGTTTTTTTTACGCAAAAGTAGTATACAGAAAGGAAATGTACAAGTGTTGAGTGAAAAAAGAAAGAAAATTGGTGCATGTAGAGAAAGATAAATGCGTTTTGAGTACTAAAGACTAGACACAAGAGCTAATGTTGTTATTAACCTAAACATTGCTGTCGAAAACAGGTTTTACTTTTGAATAACCGTAAGCTCTTGTTCTGCTAAGTAGAACGTAGCGATTATAGTCAGCCTTAGCTCCTACAAGTAGGCAAACTCTGTGCGGCACAGCAACAACGCATTCGTTAGTATTCAGATGCCCTAAAATTTTACTGGCAATCCAACGTTACATGGTTTGGAAATCTTCTAGTTGAAAGTTATTCGCTACATTTTTAAGATTTTCAAAATTTGTAATATCGAAGGTTTCGTTAAGGAGTTCTCCAAAAATAAATTACAGTCCATCTATCTGTTTGACAAGTTTGTGTTCATAATTGATTATAGAGTACAAAAATATTTTTGGTTCTTCTAAAAATTGAATTTTTATTTAAAATATCGTCCTTGTATACAGTGGTTTTTCGTAGATGGAATTACAATATGAATGCTTTGTCCTCCATAGATGTCTAATTAAAATTTTACGTTAATTTACTTGGACATAAATGTACTAGCAAAAGAAATAATATTTCCAAAACACAATAGGTCAAAGGTCATTAATGGAGGGTGGGGGTTTGGTCAGTAATAGAGACACTTGCCTAATTATTTAATGAAAAATTTCGTGTGCAATCTATTGTAAACATTCTGTAACACAGTTGTGTCCCACCTAATCTGACTCATCGTGAATAGGACTGGGGGCAATATCATCCTCGGTTTTTCGTTCGTTCGATCGACAGCCACCACCGACGCGACGCGTCGTTACTGTGGAACTAGCTGGCTCAAGTGTAGGTAGATTTCTCGTTGATATTTGAATGGATGCCGGCTATTTGTGGTTCAGTGCGTCCTTAACAAGATCAGAGACACCGAGGCGCGGAACCCCCGGCGAGGATGAGATGCAACGTACACTGTCAGAGACTCTTGTATTCGTGTCCCCAGGTTGCACGTACACGCTGGCTGAGGTATACGTTCGGCCCGTGACACCGAGCACATCTGTCGGTGCTCCCAAACTATGGAAGAAGAGAGGTGGATCGAGCGAGGAAAGGACACGCCAAACCTCAGCATCCTCGATGTTTCCGTAGCATTGTTTAATCGTCGTCCGTCTGTCCTTCGTTCCCTGTCGTTTCAACTCTCCTCCTCTTCCTCGTCGTCTTTCTTCAAACTCGTCTCCTTCTCCGTTGCTGGCAGACGAAAGTCCTCGCTCGAATTCGGTGCGAAGTCTGTAATCCCAAGACGCGATCGTCTCCACGTGGGTGACGATTAAAGGCCGCAGGTGTGGCGGAAGCTGCGCCTCGAGAAGGGTAGCCTTTAATGTCCTCGGTGTAAACGATCGCGTATTGTAGGGAGTAAGAAAGATCAATCCCCGGTTAAGTAGAATGTGGTGCTATCGTTAAGTATTCCGAAGAATATTATTGTACAGGATGTTTCAAAACGCGTGGGCGTAACTCGGGGGATGGGATTCGATACGAGGAAATGAGAAAAGAGGGAACGTGTAAAAGTCAGAACTGATTTGAGTTTTTAATATCGGCTAACGAATCAAATTCTTTGTGATAGGTAGAATTTTTAGTCAAATGATAATAGCTCTTTTCTCGAATCGATAATTTCGGTTTAGTGGCAGCATCTCGTAATGTAATCGCCAGATAGTCAATAGAACACGCCTTTTTCTGTAAAATCGACCTTCAGAATTTTATGAACGGAATGAAATGAAAATTTATCATATTTTTTAGACAATTGAGCGTGCCTGTGTGATATTTCCGGCCGGAAGGCAACGGTGACGGGACATTCGAGGATGAGCATACTTCACAGCGCTATCTAGGAACTCGTTGCACATCAGAACACGCCTAAAGAGTCGAAAAGATTGCGTCGTCTACAGCAGGCAACATGCCAATCTTGCTCGATGCTTTTTATTGCCGCGATAAGCGGCTGTCCTGTCTGTTCCCCACACCCTCGACGAGAAAACACCCAACGAAACGTTACGAATGTAATCTTTACTTCTGCGCCGCTTCTTAATGGACGTTCTCGGTCCTCTCCGCGCCGCGTAACACGCACCGAACGAGTTTCAATCTCTTCCAGATTTGGCAGAGCGGTATCTTCTTTACTGCGCGGAGGAAAAAATGAGGACCAGCTTCGCGAACAGTTCGGGAAACGATCAAAAGAAGGGGCGTTTAAAGTAGTACGCAGTTTTATCACGATTTTGCTTACTTCATCGTTGGTTAACACTCAGTCTACTGACAATTTTAATGTACCTATTTTTACCGTGACAAAATTGGTAATTATCGAAGAATTCATACTCCCACCATCAGTCTTTGCAATTCTGTTTTATTTTTGTCATAATTCGTTTTATAGGGATTACAAAAGCAGTTTAGTTTCCATAAACATTACCTATATAATAAATGAAAAAAAGTTAGTTTACGTAAAAACAAACCTTCGCTTAGCAAATATTATTCTTTCGTTTCATTATTGTACCATCGACTCGATAGTATCGAGGAATACGTATGTTAAACAAGATTTTCGTAGCGGAAGATCTTCGAGACTACTTTTTGTGGTGTTTATGTAAATTCGATAGATCGCGCCTAGCATAATGCCTGAAGCTTTCCCGTAACGAGCCAATCAGGACGTTTAGCGAGTAAGTCGCGCAGGGCCGCAAAATTTAACTTAAAGGATGCCTCGACAGTTCTTCGAGACTTGGAAACTTCGAGCCATTTTCGCCTAAAAACCCCTTTCTAGAAGCCTTTAAGTTTTTCTTCAGATAAGGTAAGCAACCTTGTCTGTCGTTCAACGGGAAGCGCATTAGTACGTAGATATTAGTTAGCGTCAATCGTCGAGCAACTTATTTTTATTCAGCATATAACGGTGGATGTAAAATCGTTTCGTTATAATGGACACGATAGATTCGTATTTAAGATAGGATTGTTTAAAACTTAATATGAAAATATGAAAATCGAAAATCGCAAGATTATCCCGATAGGTTTACTTCTAACTGGTATATAAAGGATTAGACGCGTTTCGGAGGTGGCAGTTATTTTCAATTATCCTTCGACTCCCTTCAGTTGCACCCCCACCCCCGCGCTTGGAGCGTAGCCCGGCCCGCTCAGGGGCATATAATGTATGCGAGATAAAGGCCGGAGAGGCGCCATCGTAGACTAAGATATTACAGAGGAATGGTATAAGGTGTGGAAGGTGGTGGCTGGGGGAGTTGGTTCCAGGGTACTGGGTACAGCGGTGCGGGGAAAGGGGTGCCCATAACTTATCGCAGATTTAAGGCTCTTAGACTTAAGGGACTCTAATAATAATATAGCGCCATTCCGGCACCGTTATATGGAATTCTGGTACATGTATAGGCAGCAATTTGAAAAAGTATTCCACCCTGTACGATGTTGGATAGACAGAAACCCTTAATCCAGTGGTTATTAGCCTCTTTTTTTTTTACACACGAACCTCTTTTTGCCAATCTAATAAGAGCTAGCGGACCTTTAATGTTCCTCAGAGTAACGTTCTTAAAGTCATATCAACGTTTGTTTAAAGTAGTGTTGAGTCCTGCTTCAGACACTGGGACACTCAATGGTCAATCGATGAGCATATACACATATACAGGAATAGGTCGAGTACTTGCAAGAAAGAGATAGGTCGAGCGTAGCCTTCTGGTGGCGAATGCTGGAAGCGCGCCACACAATGGAATCCAAAACTTGGTAAAAGGGTGCAGATATTGCGAGGATTAATTTGTAATGTTCATGTTATTTGGTCGAAGAAAAGAGTGAAACTTTTGCACACGCCTACCAATGTAAAGAGGCTACCATCGCGAGGTGAACGCGTATGTAAATATACCAGGCGCCGCGAGGTTCGGTAGTCGACTCGTAGGACAACTCGATTCACCGTCCGACATCCGGATCTCCCTTGTTCCGGGTATCGGGGGGACAGCATCCTTGTTCTCGCGGAGATAGAACTCGGGTAGCGGTGTACGGAACGTCTACGTGTAAGCTTGAAGGGTGGTTTATGTATCGCGGGGGCAAGATATCCGATGATTTAGCTGCGGTCTCGAGGCCGTTCCGTCGAGTGTGCTACGCGCCGGAGTATCTTCTTATCTCGCGGCTGGCCGCAGTAACCGCGCTGTAATCTTTTATTAATTCGACGACTTATGAAATTTATCGCGGCTTTTGTTTACGGTAGCGCCATGCCGTCTTAAATCTTCCCATTCGTTGGTCCGTTCTTCTCTACTTTTGCATTATCTGCCCCGCCGGCGCAGTACTTTCTCAATGGAAACCCGCGCTCCTCGCCGAAGAAATTTGATAATACCGCTTAGCATAGATTACGTTAGTAAATGGACCAACGTTTTCTTCGTGGTGCAATTACTGAACCCTATACGACGATTCAAGAACGTTACCTTCGATCAGGGACATTAGAGATCTTATGTTGCGATTAACAAGTTTGACGAATTTATGATTCCAAATTGTGAACAGGTTTTATTTGCTTTTGCTCTAGAGGATCGATAGGTTAAAATCTTTAAGTTAACATTGTCAAATATTCAAAGTTTATTCGAAGATCTATTATAATTTTCTTTATTTCTTTATTCTTTGACTTTAGTGTATTTGTCATAGAACATATAGAACTGCAGGAGACGATACACAGGGAGATTGACCAGAGATCAATGCTGTCGCGTGCCTTACGGTTTGAGATATCCGTATTTGCTTACTATTACTAGATAAGACACGGCGTAGACCGACGGACAAATATCTGGGTCCGCTATTAATTGGCAAGCAGGACACTTTGATAGGTATTTCGGGGTGAGCGGAAGACCAAAAGCTTCGCTTTGATGTCGAGAACGCGGTCCATTTCGTACAGGAGAGCCCAATTAATTAACCGACGATAAAGAGGGTGAACTTACACGTTCGAGAATTACGTGTTCAAGGCTATATTGGGTCGCATACTTTTCCAGACGCGATTATCGTCTGAATTTTTCTTACGCGTTGCAATGTAGGGTATATCGGTACCCTTCTAACTATTTTGCGCATCGAGTTACGAAAAACGTTTCATTCGTGAATAAAATTTCTTTCCAAAATAAAAAATATACGGAATATAAGCTTCACCGGATATGAAACTGTTTTCTCAGAATATCAAAGTAAAGAAATGACTATTGCATCAGAAATAATTGAAAATTTGAAATTTCAATTCGAGCTACGATAAAAATAATGCCAAGAGAAAGAGATTCGTTTCTCCGGTGTCCTCGAGTTTAGAACCTAGACTATCCTCAGTCCACGGTAGAATCGCGGGGAAAGAAGTAGAGGTAGCTAACGACTACGAAGAGCACGTAGAAGACGAAGACGAGGAAGAAAGGAGCCAAAGATATAGAGGCGGCCACCAGAGGCGGTGATCTATGGTGGGATTACCAATGGCGGTATTTCTTCATAACCGTTTCTTCGGGTTGCTTCTCTTTTCTCTTCTTCGTCGTTCCTACCAGGTTCGGTTGGTCCCTGCGATCTACCAGCCGCGTCTTTCCTTCTTCGGCTCTGCCTATATCTCCCTACGACGGTACGTATACACCCCGTGCTCTATGCTCCGCTCAGCTCGCGGGGGGTTGTATCTTAATAACATTCATGAGCTCAGATATACCCGCCAGATTTATTGCCCCGACACCCGCGGATTCACCGAAGCCCTGGAACCGACCACCACCTACCTCCCTCCTTCCTCCTTCTCCCTCCGTCTTCTTCTTCCGCAGCAGTTTCGTTTCTCCTCGTCCAAGGACGAGTTTCTTCTATCGTATTCCCTGATCCTCGTTTCCTCGATTCCCGCCATTTCTGCATCACGATGCCACGAATTTTCCACGCGGTCATTATTTATTGAGATTGCGTGCACACGGCGATTACACCCAGTCGCGGATTAAGGGGGGATTACCACTTCAGGGAAAACGGTTTTATCGCCTTCCACGAAGTCAAAAATTCGACGAATAACTTCGTACCGGATGTGGGTGGAATTCTAGTCGAATAATCGAGCAATTATTTATCACATTCGCGTCACGATTTCCTTCTAATCCACAAAGATACCAAGTACCGATACTGTTTTATTAAATTTTGATTTGTTCGTCGCGAAATGCTTCGTTCCATGATCGAGACTTTTATCTTCTGTTATTGTACAGTAATTGGAGTAATCGGAAATAAAATAAGTTTCTCAGAATTTCTACGTAAACGTCTTAAATAATAAATATAAATGAAGTTGAGATAAAAATATATTTTGCATCGTAATAATTTTCTTTTTCTTAATCACTTCGTCTTTCGTACAATCAATAATTAGGTTAATTGCGGGGCGTGCACCCCCCGCGACTTCCGTTATCTGTATGCGAAACGAAACCACTGTGGCCCTGCTTTTATCCGTTTATCAATTGAGTCTCTCCCACGGAACTACCCCTGCTAGCCACCTCCGTTCACCCTCCTTTGCAGAGAACGTCGACGGGTCTGTGTTTCGATATTTATGGCTCCCTGTATATTACACGCGAGCTTCAAAGCTACCACTGCCGTTATATATTCGACGTAAAATGTACACTGTCTTCGATTTACAGTCGATCCATACAAACGTTTTCATGGTACAAAAAGGTGATCCACACTATCGACCTAAAATATAGGAATTAACTTTGCAGATATCGTTTTTCTTTCCATAGATTTATAATTTTCAAAACTATCTGAAACTAGGACTTCGCGAAAAAGAGACCCCAAGAAAGATTCATTATTTGTCAGAGAAATATTTCTTTCGTTCTTGGAAAATAATTCGACTAAATCGAGTATTTGCATTACCTCCATAATATCGTGATCGTACGCCTAATTTCTAGCTAAATATGATTCTCTGTGAGGGCTGAAAAAATGTTCCTCTGATCCAGTGCATCCAGTTCCCAAATAGCGAAGCTCGGTCGGTTGTTGGGTGCCGATTACGCCGTTTCTTGCGGGGGTGTTTGTACCCGCGTTTCCACGTTCACGTGTGCAAGCATGTATCGGTGATCATGGTCGTGTAGGTGTAGTATAAGCTCCTCCCGTGCTGCGCAAGGCAATACAGATTTATGTAAGTATTTAGCGCAGGCTCTTTGCTTTATCGCGAGGCGCCCAGCTAAGACATCGTCGGCGCGCTACCCATCCCGTTCCTCTGACCGTCCGAAAATTTTCAATTATTTTTTCCATCCCCCCTTCCTTCGATCCCTCGTCCCTTTTCCCGACCAACATGTCCCGCGGGATCACCGTTGACCGTCGATTATCTTATATCCGTATGTCTGCGGAGAAAGCATCTAGAAACTGATAGTCATCGATTCGTCCAATATTTTCGCCAAACTGTAGATAAAAATTAAAATCTGAGACTTTTAATGTATTTTCCGAAGAAGGTTCGAAGCGCAAGAAGTTCATTTTTTGATCGTTGAATAATTTTGGACGGTTTCATCCCCTTTCACGATAGAAGGAACGATCCCCGGACGTTGTAGAAAGATACATGCGTGGTTTGTCTGCGGTTACGTCCTCCGTCGCGGTCTCAAGGATACGTGTATCGGATCAGGAGGACACGCTCGTACACCAGAAAAGGGAGAACGCTGTTTGGCCAATCATGAAAAGACTAAAAGCCATTGGTATCGTATCAACAACCCCTCTGTCGAATCCTGACCTTCCAGCAGAGTGGAACCTAAGCTGTATGGAATTCTAGCTGATCCTCGTAAAAGGGGAACTAATCAGTGTTCTTGAGTCCACTAGAAGCGAAACGGACGACATTGAGCCTCATCCGTTTTTGCGTTTCATCGTCGGTGACTCTAACAACATCCGTCATCTTTCATAGAAACAAATCTATAAGATTTGAAAATTTCTCACAAAATTACAGAACTTCGAAGATCCTGTAATTCCCAAAATTTTATTTTTTAAATCGCTACGTTTCCCAGGACCTCGATCGGTTGTCTTTCAGCCCCTAATCGTCATCGATGTCTCTCGAACGGATTCTCAGACTCGCGAAGATACATAAGTGGTCACACCACGCGAGAAGCGTAGCGAATATAGGTTGTTGGTGTTCGGTCGATCTTAATACTGTCTTAAGCCCACCAGAGCACAACATAAATTATGTATCGCTTTGGCGTAAGATGCCTCCAAGATCCCAGGAGCACCTGGTATTCCTACTTCGGTTCACGGTTTCTCTAAGACTTCCTCCGCCTCCATCTTTACCCCTCCGTCTCTGTGGCAGTTTATGCGTTCCGGCAGCACCTCCTTCCGCGGGGGTCCCTAAATTTTCTCGAAGTCTATAAGGGTTAAGGAATTAACTGCGGCTGCTAGCCGGACTGCTGCGAGCCTACGGGGTTCTGATACGACTCGGTGCAGGGTGGCTGCTGCCTCCGGGAGCTTAATAGCTCGTGCGAGGGGCAAGCGAAACTGGGATAGGGATGGAGGGACGAGGGCAGCCAGGATCTTCGCCGAAAGCCATTACAAGGATTTCTTTTATTTACGGTCGCGAAAAGAGCTCCTTTGCTGGCCGGGCTAAGTGGTATGATCTTCTCTGCTCGTGACTCTTCTTCTACGATAGATCTTGCCCAATGATCGACTAAGCGGCCACTTTTGGAGGCTTAATGTACTGTCCGATCGTGTAATATTTGGCTATAGATCAATTAAGAGACGGAGCCGGCTTTTCCGCTACCACCGGGATCATTGCGCCACTGGATGGAACGTAACTAGCCAATCTAGGACGTGGCTCGTTAGTTCGTTAATTGTGATTTAAAAATTCTCTCCAATCTGTGACGTAGCTTAAACCGCTTAACGTAGATGAAAAATGAACAATTATTTTATTTCAATTCAGTCTCTCGGATAAATAGTTTACACGTAACAGCGAACAATCGAAGTTAATAGTAGAAATCTATCGTTATATACAATATATTGACACCTTAAGAATGTATTACTGATAATATTACATTATGTATTGTTTTATGCACGGAACTGCGAATAAAGTAGTGCAAAAAATGAATTTTTACTTAAAATCAAGCGTATCTTGGCAGATCCACGACGCTCTCAAAGGGTTAAGAATTCCCGATTGGTAGACCCGAGTCTTCTCCCCTCGGTCTTTGTAGGATTAGAGTTAGCGATTCCGTATGGGTCGATTGTTATAGAAAGGGTTGAAAGTTTCTCCATGAATTTTTTTCAGTCCACCAAAATCGTCTCAGAACGATTTTGCAATATTTAACAAACAGAAATGCAATCTTTTAAACGAGATTGCTCGAATACACGGTCATTGCCATAAGAGTTTGAACGCATGAACGCGTTTGCAGCCGAGTCACGAGCGTCGCATGCATCATCAAAAATCTGTCCCCTCCCTGTGGAACAGTTTGAGTAACTTTCTTCCAAGAAAAACCTTTTTCTTTCTCTCGCGCGTGGTCAGGGGCGAGTACCGATAAATTAACGGGATTAATTATCCGACCTTCGGATTAAACGGAGCCGAGGATACGGCCTACCATTCTCGGCGATCTTCCTGCCACGGCTCATTACTTTCAATCGTTGCTCTTCAACCTTTCTCTCTTTCCGCCCTGCTCGTAATTTTTGCCATAGCTATCGAGGAGGTTGGAGTGGAATTAAAGAATAAGAAAGAGGGGGTCAGGCTTCGTTTATATGACCTCATCTACTACCTCATCGGGCAAAGAAAGACGAAGATTAGGGATAAGCGAAGAGAGAGCAAGGGACGAGGAGAGAGTAGCTGCGTTGTCGACCTCGCCATCCCTTAAGGATTATAAGGCCAATCCTGCGGCTAATTTGCGAGCTCTCGAATTCTCCCTCCAAGCGTTCTGCGACTTCGTCTTAACCGACCTATCGTTTGCCTTTTAACCGTTTCACGGTTGTTTTCTTTGTCTTTCCGCTCTTGCGCCTTGCTGCCGAGGAAACAGCCAAAATACGATATATTCGTGGTTAACGTTCCGATTTATGAACGTCTACAACGCGTATCTATCGAAACGGGCTTCGAATGTAGAGCATGATTAATTTAAAAAAATCCTAGAATATAAAACTAAGTTTAGGATCGATCGTTTGTATGAAAAATAATGTTAAACGTTACGATTTAAAAGACGATAGATTAGCTTCTTTTTATTGGAAATTGTAAAATAACGATTAAGAAAAACACATAATAAGCACTGTGTGCGGAGTTCTGAGAGTCGCGTTTACCGAGCATTCGAACCGCACGCCCATAGGCGTCCAACGCAGGGGTAGGAGCGATCGATTCGAGTACTAAGTACACGCAACGCAGAGGAGATAAAATAAGTCTTTCTAAGTAACGTACGGAAAGTTGTGTACGTACTCGAGAATAAATAGGTAGAGTCGCGTAGTTCCGTTAGCGACAAGCTACGTATGCAGGTAAAATAAATATTTTCGACGAACAAAAGGGAATATCGATTCCCAGACTCGTGTCCCAATTCTCCTGATCATTATTCCGACTACACGGTACGGTAGAGCATAAGATTCACCGCGAAACAGTATTAGGACACTTTTACCGTTCTCACTGATCGCTTCCAGCGATCTAACCATCCTGGACAACATTATCTACGACGAAACGTCCGGCAGCTGCATGGAAACAGAATAGTTAGGCATATCCTAACCACGGCTGATAGGAGAACAGCGTAGCTCCGCGTTTTCTCTTTCTCTCGATCTCTCTGTCTTGTTCCCCGTTATTATTCAGGAACTTTGCTGACAGCTCTCCGGATAGGCAGATAAGAACGTCCTCTGAATGCCGAAGCGTGCACAATGCTCCTTTGGAACGACGTGTACCCACGTCTCGTGGTTACTTTCCTACCATACAATCGCGCCGGGGCCAGAGTTTAGTGCGTATCGTGTCGAACCTTGTCCTGAAATCCCGAATTTTCTTTGGTCAGACAGATTCGTCGGCCGTTTCCTGAGTCCTGAACCATTTACCCGATTTTATCGATTCGCCGCTTCGTAACGCTCAAAATGACACGGTAATTAAAATAACACATACAACGTCACGAATTTTGTCGAACGAAACAGCCACGATATCTTTTTTTTAAATTATAGACGCTCGAAGGAATTGGGAACAGAAACAATAAGACAGAAATAAGTGAGAAATTAGAAAATGTAATGATAGCGAAGATGAGGAAAGTTTGGACTGTATGGATTCAAAGATATATGAAAAAATAAAAGTATATAAAGAGGATTGGAATTGTGAAAAATAATGGATAGAGAAAATTACTTAAATAGATATAAAATACGAGTAATAACAAATATGATATTTCTTTTTATGGAAAAGTAATTTTAAAACGTGTTGATCAGAAATCATTGTGTTTGCTGTGTTCGAATAAAAATGTAGAACAGAAATTTGTCAAAGTTGCAAATGAAATTTTGACACGTTCAATTATGGGAGGGTTGGTTAGTTCGAATTGAAATAGGCAAACGTTAAGAAACTGAACAGAAAGGGGCAGAGTGTCGGTGAAGCATTTCTCATAACGATTTACTAGCGAGGGTGTGGTCTAAATTGGTCCCGTGCCAACTGACAAATTAAGATCAGATAGAAGGATGATCCTCGAGGCTGCTGACTTTTAGATTTTCATAAGGCATCGGCCTGCCACCCTACCCAACTTCTTACGTTTCCCTCTGTCCTTTTCAAGCTCAATTTCCTTATCCGTTCAACCAGGCCGCCTTCTCTTTCTCCACTGTCGGATCTCGTTCGTCGAACACGAATTTCCCCGAGAAAAAGACAAATTATCCTGTCAATTAATCAGCGACCACGTGAATCATAGTCGCAAACCATTATCGAATATTTCTCTCTGAAAAGAGAAATCTAAGAAAAGAAAACTTCGTTGAACTTTTTGAATTCGATAATCGTTCGAAATCTTATTCCAAATTCTCGCCATATTTTCGACGATACGCTCGATTCAAGAGGCAGAGCTCGATATCAATAACAAAAGGGATAACGGGTTTTGGTTTGCGTTCGTATAGACTAGGATAAGAAACGGTCGTAGCAGTCAAGTCGAAATTCGATGTTTTGCGAATGAACGACAGTCGACCCGCGTAGATCTTTGCAAGTCACTTTAATTGGACAAATCCGCCTATCCTCATTAAATCCAGCCCGACTTTGGTACGATCTCCTCGACGACATCCGTGTATCTCATAAATGACAAGAACAACCCCCTTCGTTTTCCCGCGGCAATGTCGATTCAGACGAAATCCGAGAGTTTCGACATCTTTTGGATATAATATCGTGACGAGAGCCAAACATTACCAAAACTTTAAATAACTATATCATTTTATTTAGCTCTAATAATTTTGTTAGCTTGTATTTATACTTAGCTAAACCTTTCTTTTTTTTTTATAAATAACAAATAGACCGAACAATTTATTTTATTTTTGGATAAACTCAGTACTTTGTTTTATCGTATATTTATTTTCAATGGAAATGCACGGATGTTCGTTTTCAAAAATCTTTGAGTGTCTCATCGTTTTGTCCAGCAGCGTAACGAACGTTTCGCACGGTTAATTGTGTAACACATAGATTTTAGACGCGAATACTGATAATTTACCATCCGTGTAACCGGTACGTCCTTCGGCTCCTTTAGGAAAGGACTCATTGACTATTGTGACGCTTGAGTTAGGGTTGACTCGACAACAACGCTACGGTCTTATCTTAGAGCGAGGTTTCGACTCGGCAGTCTGCGCGTTTCCAGACTTGGAGACAGTATCACATATTTCCACGGTTACGTATACGCGTATCACATCTATTTAGGTTCTGAATATGCATACGAATATTGTATTCGACTGTGTATCGCGTTCAATTCTACGTGAAAATGTAGACGAGATCCAGCGACGATACCGGTGCGCGAAACTATACCAGAGTTCGATCGAAAAGTGAGCAAAATCTTGATTAGGCGAGATAGGAAAATGCGACGTCCATCAATCGTTGATCTGAGAAGGATAATAAAAGCTTAGACGAAACTGACGACTTAAACATCAGTATGGCGGCGTTTGGAATTTAAAAAACGCCTTCAGTGATTGGTAAAAGACTGGCTCAACATTTTAGCGACGAAAGTAAATTTAAATAAGTTAGTATCAACGTTTGCAAATTACTGAAATAAATCGGTTATTGAAATTTACGACTCACTTTTTCGAAAAGTTACGATTCGTAAAGTTTATTTGTTTAAATATACTAAAGTATTTGAATATTTTATGCAGTGGCTACGTACCTGAATATGCGTAATTCTTAAATAGTATGATGTGGACTATCAATCGAGTTTTTCAAATTTACTAGTCCTTTCTAAAGTTTTTATTTTCGTGCAGGATAAAATACTACTTACATTTTTCAACTGTACAGAGGTCATTAATAACATCTGGTTATAACGATGAAAATGATGGTAGTAATTATTTTATAATTAAATAATGAAATTTATCAATTTTTAAAAACTATGTGAATACGCACATTGAAAGGATATTCTTCTTTAAATATTTCAAGCTTGATCAGGGAGTTTAAAAACGTAATTTCCTTTACATAATCTTTGTTCAAAATTTCTCTTAATTACAGAACTTTTCTTCGTTATAGATTCGAAAGTAAAAAAGGTTCCAATGAAAACTTATTTAATTTTTCACGAAGGAAGAAAATAATTAACAAAAGAAACACAAAGATGGGCATAT
Source organism: Colletes latitarsis (assembly GCF_051014445.1). Lineage (NCBI taxonomy): Eukaryota > Metazoa > Arthropoda > Insecta > Hymenoptera > Colletidae > Colletes > Colletes latitarsis. Next base: position 17,026,120 of record NC_135135.1, on the reverse strand, counting down.
AAGAAATAGGAAGGAAAGGTAATAGAGGCACTGTGAGTCGTGACATATAGTTTTTATTCGACGTTATTCTCATATGTACATTCATCGAGGTCCATAATAATTATATTAATCGTTATGCAATAATTACAATAAAACTGCAACCCACGAGCGTGGTTACAAGTCAACGATATTAAGGTATAACAGGTCGATTAACGATGTTTACTTCTTCTCCTTCGTTCTCCATTTGTGTTGCGGTACATGGTCGTAATGCATTCTGGCTTCATGGTTGCTTCTAATTTACGTTACTTGAGGGAACGAGCTAGTCTGCATGATATGGATGCGGTTGCGGCGATTCGCCCTCGAAGAGCGCCATTTTCAAGCGCTTGCACTTGGCCCGGCGATTCTTGAACCAGAATTGCACGTTTTTTGGCTCCAATCGAGGAAACTTCTGTCGGTACGGCATCCGATTCAGCTCCTCTGTATATTTCAGAATTAGCTGTGAATTAAGCAGACAGAATCTTCTAAGCAACTTAACTCTTTCTATGTATACCATATTTTGCAATTTACTTTCCAAGTTACTTTGCACACACTTTCCATATATTTCGCGTATATTTACATTAAAAATATAGTTCAAAGCTTTTGAAATATTTTTATAAATTTTATATCCACTCTATTTTCGCGTGCTTTTATTAAATTTCACAATTGAAGATACAGTACGTGAACGATATTTGCTATCAATCGTATAAAAAAGGGTAATTGTAGCTTTGCGACCTCTGTTATAATAGAGAATAATTGAAATTGATTAACACGGAAATTCCTGTTTGGGCTTCGTGTCGGAATATTTATTTTTCCAAAGGCGAAATATGATTGCATCGTGTAATATTGAAATTTTAATTCCGGAAAGTGAACAGTTTTTCGTTGCAGCGTACAAATCATAGAAAACTACAAAATTAAAGCGAACGAATTATTATCTACGACGATAAATCGTTCGATTACTAAAAGGAAATAAATTACGTAGCAAAATTGAACCAGGTAAAATCGGTGTGAAGTAAAGGTTTTCGACGCACGCAATATTTTCCATCGAACGCGTTACAAATTACTCATATTGCCATACGGCTGATATTAATACGCGACAGTGGCAAATTAACGCGTCGATAGTTAAAAGTTTGAGCGTTCAACTTACCGCGTGACTGGGGTGAGTATTGTTGGTGAACCAAGCCTCGAGCCTCGGCACTTCCGTCACCGGATCGATGAATGTCCGGTTTCTCTTCCTCCTCTCGTCTAGCATGCTGGTGGAACAACCGGCAGGCCCGCGTGGCGGCAAGTAAGGTGACATATACATAATTCCGTGACCGAACATCGGACTGGGTACCAAAGAGAATCCAGGAGGCAGTGGACCGGTCGGTCTGGCCTCCTCGTCCTCTGAACCAGAGGATACTCTAGCGTCCTCTTGCTTCACCGACGATGGCGTAGACGGCGGTGGTTGCTGATCCTCTGGTCTAGTCGTCAAGGACAATGGTCCAACCGGTGGACTTCCGGGCGGGCAGGGCGAGGGAGAGGTAGACTGAAATACAAATTAAAAAATTTCCAAATTAACGCGTTTAGACCATCGTAATCTACATAATCCAAGATTCGTTTTGGTGCTTATTCTTGTAGGCTACCCAAATTTATTCCCATCAACGTCTCAACTTCAGAATTAATTTATGGGTGGCATAACAGTCAGAGAATCAATAGAACAATCAGTTTAGTTTGAATAACAGAATAAGAGTGGCTAGAGTAGCAAAAGTACTACATTCTAGGAAGTACATCAGGTGTAAAACCTTTGTTTCTCAGCAGAACATTGGTAACGATCACCACTGGTCGATGTTTCCATGCATACCTGATGTCTGGAATCCTCTTCCTCGTCCGTGCAATCCTCGCTGACGATGCTAGCGCCTCTGGGACTGAGCCCAGGAGGGCTGTAGCCGTTGACGCCCCTGTTCTCAGCCCTCTTTTGAGCGGCTCTGGCGTTTTTGAACCAGTAGACGACATTGTTGACGTCCAAGGGTTTCCTGCCCCGGCGGGACTCCAACGCGTTCAATTCCGAAACGTAGTGTTGTATCTGTTGCCGCGACGGGTGTTGATTTTCCCCGAACCACCGTTGAAGACGCGGTAGCTCCAGTTCGGGATCGAAACTCGTCCTCATCCTAGTTTTATGCGAGTATTGGAGCAACGCCGGATGCGGAGGGCCAATGGCGCTGCCTGCAGGCCCGATCGTGCTACCCCCCTCCGGTTGAGGACTCTGCGTGTGATGATGATGGTGGTGATTCGAGGAAGGCACGATCGGGTTCAGGCCCAAACCCAACTGTTGCTGCTGCAACCACGACTCGAAGTTCCGCTTGGTCTCCTCCGACAACTCGTTTCCACCTCTACATAGAGATAACAATGTCATCTGAAACGGAAACAATACATTGCGCTTGAGTACCAAGTGAATTATTCTGCAACGAGCGTCGGTGTGATTCATCATCCTTAGCCCTTAGTTCCACGATATGTTCATCGATTAGGATTGGAGAAGGACATACATCGTGTAATTATATCGATAATAAGGTCGAGAATTAGGCTAGGTAACAAACTGAATGCTATTTATAACAACGAACAAAGATTTAGTCCTATAAATTTGCATCGCAACAAAGGCTTCTTTATCCTAAAAAAAATTAATTCTCAAAGTTAAAGGAAATACATTTAAAGAGACTTCATGAATTTCAACGAATTTACAAAACTGAGTAACAAAGTGTAGATTATATATTTTCCAGTCGTTTAGAAATAAATTTCTGGCCCCTAATGTCACGGTCATTAGAGCGTGTTAAAAATGTGTTATTGTCAGGTATACAACATCTAAAGGAATATACAACAGATCTCATAAGTAAATCGCAGATACGCATAAAATAAAAGAAAAAAATACTGAATCGTTTATTTTAAAAAATGTCACAGATACTTAATGACTAGTGAGAAATATCTACAAATTTTTATACATCAATATAATCAATAGTTTCTTGGCAAATGGAGTGTGAAAGATGTACGTCAAAAAAAAAATTGATTTTTCTTATGGAAATGATTGCCGGTCAACAGCTGGAACAAAAATACAAAGAAAATCTTGTTAAGTGTGAGTTTACTCGTCCACAGTACTAGAATAAATTTGAAAGATCTAAAAGTCACAAAGTAGTGTATCGTTAACAGTCTTCGCTAGAATCTTCTCAAATACTAGGTGTTTCCTCGAAAAAAAAGTGGGATTATATAGCTTAATTATGTTCTTGACTTTGTATCTCTAATCAGTGTAAATAGTATAACAGACCTCGGTAAACCTCCTTCGTTTCACGAACATAGTTATAATATAGTGACGAAGTTCTCAAAATTCTCAATCTCGTTATCCACGTTTCTCATAATTTTTAAGAAACATCTTGTATCCAAACCAGTAGACAAATGTTCGAGTAAATATTGTAACTAGTAGACGTGTCCAGCTAAATCGTATTCGACAAATTTTCAAATACAATTGTTCAAAAAACGGAGCACCCTACGAGCAAAGTTTATTTATATTTTCGATTGATATTTTCACGAGGAATCCAGCCCTCCGTGACGGATCGTGCCACGAATAACGAAACGCTCGATATAATCGGAATTCTTGTTTCGTATAATAACGCGGTGGGACGAGCATTAAGATATCGTTGCGATACGTTCGTCTCCGAGGCATTAAAGCACTCAGATTACGGAAAAGTTTAGACTCGTAGGAAATAGTACGTGGTTTAAGAAACGCGTGCCTTATCTGGACGATGATTTACAAGTACAAACATCTCCGCCCGCGAGGATCAAGCTGCTCGTCGCCACTTTAATAACGCGGTAATCCGTCGCGTATCCGTGGCACCGTGGTAGCGCCAGAAACGACGCAGAACAATTGTTATCCGCCAGGCCTGTCAACCGTTTAAATTCTCATCCGGCGAATTTTACAACCCGGGCACTTAATCATTCAGTCAGCCGCGCGAGACGCTAGGCGGCTGACAGGGCCACGAGATTTCAGAAATCGGTTGATAAACATGTAAACACCGTCGAAAAGACGAGGACGAAACGAGAAAGAAAGAAACGGCCCATCCCGGCTTATCTGACGACATCGCGCTGTAATTCGTGGCCTGATTTACGCCTATTTATTATTTCCCGATGACGTAGCAGGCATCAGCTGATCATCCGAGGGGTAGCAGTAAATCAATCGTCGTGGCGAGAGCTGATCAAACACGCTACAATGAATTTCGCGGCGTCGTCGACACGACGTTCTAGCTCAGACTTCTGCGTAACGAGGAGATTCTTAGCAGATTAGAGACCCGAGACGCGAACTAGGAAAAACAGGAAGAATATTAGTTCGAGGTTCTGACCTTGTTCCGAGGTCACTGGGTCTTTGAAAGCTTAATTTTTAATTTACGCCATTCGTAGCACTTATGACGAGGGTAATTCTGCAGTTTAGTGGCTTCTCTAAATTATTTAGCGCAATTTATTTTTTTTTTTTATGGAGTTTAATGTCATAATTGTGTGGTCATTAACGAGTGTTCTATCTTGTATTTGTTTTGGAGTACATCGTGTCTCAAGAATAAAAATTAGAAAATGTAACTCAAATGTAGTATTGAGACGTTTGTCTCGAAGAAAGGGAAACATAGAGTGTTTTCAGGCGATTTAGTTCTCACGAATATAAATAATTAGTTACTTATTTCAAATGCAAACTCAAATTACAAATAAAAATTAAATTTCTCTAGTACATTTACTTTTGGTAAATGCGTGATGTTACTTTAGAACAGAAAAATTCCGAACGCGATTGAAATTAGATGGAACCTGATGGAATTGTCCCCATTACAAAAGTTAGAAGGGCAGTACACTGTGTGGAGAGGCAAAAAGAGTGGTAATCGTGTAAATTCGTCGAGACTTGGTAAATCCGCCCGATGTGTACCGTTGGCTGGTAGGAACGGCAGTCTTCGTCGAATGATCGACAGATTAAGTCTCACGTACACGAGCCGGCGGTTCTTCATCACAGCCGTTCGCCATTAGCCGACGGGCCGAAACTCGAGCAGGAAACGTCTGTCAGGGAAAATTGGTAATCATAGACCACCGCGAGCGGCATTAAAGTTCGGGGATGGGCAAGTATAGCAGAATCTTCAAAGAGAGTGCACTTAGATAATGCCCGCCCGTAGTGGGGGTGGAACACCCTCTCGCCCTTCTCCTTCTTCCGATATCGAGGGGGCTTTTGATGAAGGCTGCGAATTTGGTTGAGTAAAGGGTAATCCTATCATACGCTATGAGATCTTCATTGCCGTCGAAAGGGCACGCCTGACGATGCCCTCGTATGGAAACCGTACGATGATGCTTAAATCTTTCGAGAAACGAAACCCGAACGGATCTTCCTTCTGGATCATCTCCACTTCTTGACGACTGACAATCACAAAAAATTTTCAACGATTTCGCGGATCGTTCTGAACTGGGTTTCGGCGGAATACTTTTTCGTGACGGTAGTTCTCGAATTTTGCCTTCTCGCGAACGCTCTTGACAAAAATAAAATATAGGGGAAAAATCAGAGGATCGATCGAGAAAATAAAATAAGTAAAGCTATCGTATGAATACTTTCGTCCATTAATCATCAGATACATCGGTTGTTGTGAAATAAATCGAAATCAATTCTTCGCGTTGCAGAGAAAATACAAAATGTATTTCATTGCCAATCATTTCACCAAAAACTTACTGAACTCTCTATTAGAACCTCCAATGCATGTATACGCTTTTTGAATAATTGCTTTTTCTTTCAATTTTGTTATCAGCCACCCCAAAACCAACTTTTTGTTCACCGTGGACCGCGTCGTTGTTAACAATAATGTTTTAATTATCGAAGAATATCCTAAACCGTAAAAAGGAGGGCGAGAAAACGTCATCGCGGTGACTCGAAACCGAGAAAACATTTATTTAAGACGAAGATCAGCGACTTGCGAGCAAGAGTCTACCAAAGATTACCACAGTGGTTTTCAAAGGTGGAACAAGCGCCAGCGGGAGGACTTCTTAATGAGATTAGGTGCCCCGACGACAAACACTCTCTGGTTAGATTTACATTTTATACATTTTTAAGAGGTCTTACAGCGGGAGTCCTTTCCTCTGCTTGATCCCAAATCATCCTTAAACTTCTCGCTTTAACAGGTTACTCGATCTTAATCTTCGTTTTAAATATCGATTCTCTGTCGATGTACCCATTTTGTAGAATCATTTGTTTGGTCAGTTTAATCGGATGAAAAATCTTTAGAAGTTCGAAACACAATCGTACTGTCAAATAAAATATATATCGAACTATTCTTTGTTCTACGCCACATTGTGACACATTCGACCGTGGAACAAGTGGTACGGTGTAAAACAATTAAAAGACCATTAAACTTCATTTTGTTGACCATGCGCCAATAAAAGAAGCAGACGAAAATAACGTTGGCTGTTTATATAAATATTTCGGAGACGAAAGCTGTCGATGGTTAGATAGAATGTTTCAAAAAAATAATAAAATTAAACGTTCAAACTATTAAAGTATTTAAAAATAAAACTGTTAAGAAGTCAAGAAAACCATCGTCGGCTATATAGACGCAAACTGCCATTTTCTATAGTTAATTTGTGGACCCAATATTTACTCTTCGACGAATGGTGACAAAATTCAGTTCTAGTTTCATCGAATCGAGGTAACCTAGTGTCAACGCCGCTCAGCTACATTAAATTGTAGCAGAGATAGTGTATTCGTGTCATCGCACGATACGCCAGATTGCCGGATGAATTTACAACTCGTCAACGAAATGCCATGCTCTAGAAAAGTGCTAATGAAACTTACCTCGTCTAGGGGGCAACCAGCTGATACCAAAAGCGCGTGACTGTGCAGTAGTAGCAGTCTTAACAATTTGTTTCTAACTTCGGCTGCTGGACTAGGTGGGGGCGGTCTCGATCTGTACACCTCGATCTTCAAAGTCGCGACCGACGTCAGTTCAGCCAAAATGTCGCCCACTGTTAACAAGGGCCCTTCCGCGACCTTCTCCATCGGTAAAGGTTTCCAGTTTCGTATCACGATGCTTCCTCTGGCGCTTGGTATCAGATCGCTCGAATAACCAAGACGCACCAATGCTTCGCCCACTAAATCCTACGAAAAAACAAACGTTGTTCGGTATTCAAATATTAATAATCTTCTCGCGACCGAAAGATACGAAATAATTAATTTTTTTCGATAAAAATAGAAATTTATCGAAGTAAAATTTAAGACGGAACAATAAATTTGATTTAAAAATGAAATATATTTACTTGGAAAGGCATGGCCACGGGGATGATAACGTACGAATCCGTTTCTACTTGAGGTCTCCGCCAATTCTCACGGGAGTTGCTCACATGACTCTCTACGATGTTGTGAATCGTTTCGACTACACAATGCACAGGTAGATTCTTTCCTGTAACAAAAGTATGCACGAGATAGCCACAAGTTCCATTTAGTAATTGCCTCCTGACGCTTCCGAAAATATTTTAACAGATTTGAAATACATTGTCGTTGGTGCCTCAGTCTATTTTAAAGAATTTTAGTAATTAATAATTTACGAAGTTTATTCGGTGCGTGAAATCGTCGGTAGATCTCGGTATTTATTTAGATCGCGGCAGGCAACGTCGACGAAACTGGATACAAAGGGCAAAACAAGATGGCGTTGCGTATCCTAAGACCACTCGAAGAATCAAGCTAGTTCCGGCTTTACAGAATTCGACTGACAATAGGCGTGCGCTTTCGCGTTTCGGGATTTGAATTCGAGGGTCCAGATGATTCGCGGAGCTGAAGATCGTCGAGAGAAGTCTAACTCCCGTGCTAAGCATATGCAGATCCACTCGTCTATCCCGAGACAATAAGAGCCGGGCGATGGCACAATAGCTGCGATCCTTGTGTAACCCTGACTTAAGTCCCGGAGTCTATCCCACTCCAGGTCATAATCCCAGACTTCTGCGAAACCGAGGAAATGGAGAACGAGAGGAAGCAACGAAAGAAGGGAAAGGAGGGTATAAACTTGGTTTCGCCGATTCTCTTCGTGGAACGGGCGAAATACTTATTAGCGAAAAATCTCCGCGTCCGCCAATCGAAGAAGAAACGCTATCTGATGGTTTAAATCTCTCTGTAAATCGTGCGTTTCGTGTTTGTACGGGGTACACGTGCCTTTGCAGCTTACATCGTGCTTCTGTGTGGAACGCGTTGATATCGAACGTTCTCAGCCGCGCACTGACAACTCGCCTTATTAAAATTAATTTTAGACGGAAGAAATACTTTTTTTTTTATTCTTAATCACACTTACTATTCGCGTTTATATAAATTACAAATGTATTAAATACCTCGTGACGATTGAATAATGACGATAATAGGGGGGACCCAAAAATATCTATAAAATTCACTAAGGAAAGTTATTTACTTTGTGCATTATTAATTCGTGCATAAATATTCAACGAATATAAATTTCGAAAACTGATGTAAAATTCACGCGATAGAGAGGCAACGCGTTATTACACGACGACAATTCTAGTGGAGTATAATAACAGTCCTCTACATTGCGCCCGTACATACAAATGAAATATAAACTTTAAATCTGTGTTACGCGTTGTGCCCGACACGTTATTCCGAGTATTCGGTTGGCCCATTTAATATATATTATTCCGATATAGGGAAAAGCACGAATAGCGTTAAATAAAATTACTCCAAATGTTCCAAACTGAACGGTGGATAGGTTTTCGAATAATTAGAAGCGCTGTAATAATTTCCATTCTTCGTTGACGCGTCAAACAATTTACACGTTATATCATAAACTGTTAAAGGACGTTATCGATGCCTGGTGATGTAAGGTGCTAAGTCTCCTAGGAAGATGACCAACAAAGGATTTACTGCCGGTGGCGCGATATTAGGTATTAATGCCCTAAACTTCCATCTAATACGCTGGTCACCATAGGATCGACCCCCAGGTTGCATAAGACAGGTCGTACGTAGTGAGCCCGAAGGCTGACCAGTGGCCACCTTAATCCAGAGACGTATAGTTTTCATTAAGGTGCCCCGTCCTGGCGTCGTCTCTGTACCGGGATCAGCTGGTTCAAGGTAGGCTTTTACTCCGCAGATTTGGCCACAGGAGACCGTATTATGCGGTCTGTTTATTAGCGACGTTCCTTGATGCGCAAAGATCCCTCGCCTAACCCCGCTCTGTATACTCTGCTATTTCTTTCGCCAGCGTTGAACGCTTCAAACTATTTATTTCATCGTTACCAAACCATTTTAACCCTCCTACGTTCCTCGATTCAACGTTTGAGGTCTTCAAAAATGTTCCAAATATGGGGAAATTAGTTTCGATTTTTATTCGATACGTTACAGTACTTCTCATATCTCTTGTTTCAAAAAAGTTTTATGTCGTGTTAAAATGTTTTTACAAATTTTGTACATTTATAACATCTTCGTCTAATTTTAAAATAACACGTACTCTTTTTAGAAGATATTTATAATTAGCTTCATCTAATAATCTAATTCATGTATCCCTTTTGTTTCCCATTCTTTTATTCCATCATCGTAATTTTGGTTTACGTGGATCCATTATCCGAAAGATTGATTATTGCATATTTTAACTTCGTCTTCCTGTTAGGGATAATCGTTCTACTGAATCTCGAGGAACGAATATAAAAAAACTGCTGATTAATAGTTACGTGTATTAATATTGGTATCTTGTATTGTAAATCACGCTGTTAACGAACCTTTGGACGAAGGTCTCTGCCTCGACTTTGGTACATTTAAAAAGAGAGAACGAGAAGAAAAGTGTCAACCACTCGTCCGCGAAATCTTTAATCTCCACAACCGCAAAGACATTTCTCATTTCTGGTGCAGGCCCTATCGGTCGTCTGGTTATCTCCCCGTTTACGCTGTGAAGGAAGCACGACGGAAGCGTCAGGACGGTTCCTCTTTGACAGTTCTCGCTGCAAGATAAGATTCATCCGAAGGACAACCCTTGAAGAAGCGAGACCACGGCTTCCCTTGATAGATTTCTTTCGTTTCGCGAGGACCGTTACATTTTCAGATCATTAAACGAACAGTTCCTCGCATTCGTAATTATTTTTCAACGATAGGCATAATCTTTAAAATAACTAAATAGGTATCGTTTCGTTTTCATTATATTTATAATGAATTTTGGCTACTATTTACATTTAATAAAAAACATTATATAACGAAAGTCTTCTGTATGAAAAAGAATACTTTCAAAGATTCAATAAAGAAATAAATAGATTCTCATCGCGAGGAACATTGTTTTAGAAATTTAGTTGCTCGACGTTGAATTAAGCTGTTATGTGACGGGGAATTCCCTTTAAATATACTTCGCACGGTTAACGAAGGCCTCGCTCGATAAATTAACGGACTGGTTTCTGCACCCATTGCCAAGTCAGCGGTGCAGATACAAGATAAAAAGTTAGAACATATTTTTCGACACTGCGAGATCACCCTCTTCGTGCTGTCGTGATAATGGGTTCTTTAGTCGTGCACGGGGTTGGCGTGAAAAGAGACGAAAAATCTTTACCGAATAATTTCGTTCCGCGTCTTCGATTCTCCCTTTTGGACGATAATTACCCACAAGATTTGCGAAAGCCTCCCCGAAGCATTCACCGGAAATTCTCACCGCCATTTTAGATTTATCGACAGTAATCTTTTTCTACCCTTCGTTTAATAATTTAACCAGATTTCTGTGCAAGACGATGTAGTTCTTATTAAATTTCCAAATCTGTTTCCAAATATGGTATTTAAATATTTTAAATATTTTGGTAAGAAAATTGTTATTTCAATAAAACTATCAGGTACCTAGTCATGATTCGATCGAATTCTAAAATCAGATTTAGCGAGACAGAAAATTTATAAAGATTATCCATAATTAATTCAATAATAAATAAACGTGTATCTAGGAAATACTGCTAGCGATTCGTGCCCAATAATTTATTCTTATTCAATTTTCACGAGATCAGGAAACGTCTAGACCGGAATATTCCCTTAAATGCGAATAAATACATCGTGTCTGAAAACTATGTTTAATCCGAAATCGCGTGCAGCAGCGTCGCGTGGATTAAAATAATACATCTGTTTGGATTTTCTGCGAGCACGAGCGGCTGGTAATGTATGCTCGATCTCGGGGACAAAAATTTACACCTAATCTAACGTTCGACTTCCGGAAGAGGAACGCTATGCAGATAAGTCGTAGCACGACCGGGACTTTGATCCTAAGGTTTCCCCTTCGTCTTGGTGACTCGGTAATCCAAGACGATTCCGCCTAATCTTTCGAAATCGAATCAAGCTATGCTCCGAAGCCTCGTACTAAAGCACAAAACTTGTTAGAATTTGTTTTTCCGAACTGTGTTTATAAAATTCAACCCGGATACACTGCAAATGTTCGTAGTGTGTTCGAAGAGTATCCAAATTTATCGAATATTCGAATACAGAGAAATCTGACAATCAATCCAGTACTGCAAACAGGTGTTTACAGTTACTTATGCTAGATGATATTATTATCTACCGTGAATTCTTAATTTGCGCGACTCGATTGTCGGGAGAAACAGTCTTCTCTTCGCCGTAAATCAATGCGTATTTGCTCAACTGATAATTTCGCTCTATCTATCTGTTATTTTCCAAAAATTGTAAGTCACCAGCATACTCGTGCTCCGAAGTCTACGTTCGAACGAATCTGTTATTCGCACGTTTAATAATTGAGAACAGTAGTTTATCTTTGTTCGAAGGTTTCGAGATACTTCATAGTGTTTTAATAAATGAACAAGGTCGCTTACTTCCTTCGTGGATATCTTTAGAAACAGCTTGTATGACTCGTTACATGGATCGCCCTGTACATCGTCCCTTTACACGCATACTCAAAAACTGCACTTCAGTTAGTTACTTATTACTAGGTGCCCTGCAATAAGAACTATCAACTTGGTCCTCTACTCCGATGCGCTTAGTCTGCTCAGTTTAGCCTAAAAACTTGACTCTCGTATTCCATACTGTACCAAGGAACCCTTACCTAAATATTTTATATTTATTTTGTTTATTCAATACCTTCGTTGTTCAAACTTTGAAAGTATACGATATAGAAATAGTAAAAAGAAATATGCAAATACACGAGGGGCTAAAAGTTCAACTACACTGTTTTTTTTTTAATTAATCTCAAATCGATTTATCCGTGATTCGTTCTAAAAAATCTAAATTATATAATCGAATTATGTTTCACGTTGAACGAATCGTACGAATAACTGTTAGAGGTTTTTTTTATATGTGAAAAAGAGCGACGCGAATTTGAAAAATATTTGTAAAAATTTAATAGTGTAATACGTTAAAATATTTGAAGGGGTTAATGGATAAGTATTTAATAATTATAATGCGTAGAAGTTACATAGCGATAAATCACGTGACCATTGACGCGTGGTGGAAATCACAATCCCTGGAAGTCAACAGCTCTTGGAACTTAGCCTAAGCGCGTGGACCAGAAGGAAAGTGTGGGTGGTTTCGGTATCTGAGGCTGATCCGGCGGATGCCGGCCTTTACAGATAAACGACCAACTCTTTCGAACTCTTTATCTGCTACACCCGTCCTCTCTTTTTCTCTCTCTTTTCCCATCGACCGTCTCTGTACGACCTTCTTGCATCGGGTTTTCAATTTCCCTTCTTCCAACGAAAATCCAAACCTTTTTCGCACAAAATATTACGTTACTTTCTTTCTCAAATCCTGTTCGAAGAACGTAGAACTTAAATATTTGCAACATTTATAACCATATATAAACAATAGCGTACACTGTGATATGGAAACGAACGAAAATTAATGCTTCTAGTGTCGTTTAGAAAAAGTAAACATAAAGAAAGGCGATGGATCCGTTACTGTGTATTTTATAGAAGGCATAAGATATTTGAATATTCGAAAGAAAAATTTAAAGGCCAGAGCTGAGAAACTGCAAAAAAGCAATTTAAGTACATTTAAATACTATGAAGATAACGACGAAATGTAACTAAACACTTAATTTTGTTAGTTTGCAAACCTAGGTCGTTTTTAAGCAAAATCATCATATTTTTTAGTAATCATCTTCATCTAGCACTGTTTTATCGTTATGGGGGACGTTTATCGGAGTGATTCTTCATAAAGTTTGCGACACATAGTATTAGAAGTTCGTTTTGCATCGCGCGTGCTCCATTCGCGTGCAAGCAAAGACCGTGTCCATGAGCTTGCGTGCGATTTAAGCTCTACGGCACCGCTAAACCCGCGTTGGGGCGAAAGCACCAGATAAGACGTAATGAGATAACCTCGCAGCTAGTGTAGCTTATAAGATCACCAGCCACGCGACGAAACCTTCTAAATCTAAGTGTTAGCCGATTCTTAGGGACCGGATCACGCATCGTGCTGAAAAACACATCTCAATACTGTCTGCGAAAAGCTCACGAATCCCTTCTATTTCTATTAAAACTACAAACGAATCGTCAGTTCTGTACTAAAGACTTCCCATTTTCTAAATGCACAATTAATACGTACAAACAGAAACCTCAATTTTCTCGCTGGGGTAAATTTAACCCTTTAATATATTTTTCAGCACCAAAAAAAAAACAAACTGGCTTTCTATAAGCGTCGAATAATTCTAAGTTCGAATTACGATATCTTTGATCATACTTTATAAAAATTTATATAAATAAAATACTAAATTTGTCTGTAAAGGGGGCGGGGTTTGCTATAGTATTCCAAGGTTGATACAATAGCGACAGGTAGTCATTCCTGCTTTATCGGACGAGGACAAGTCGCGCAATTATCAATCCTTTCGTTTTTCGCCGGCACACTCGAACGTTAGAAGACGCGTTTTGCTCAATAGTCGGTTACTCCCGAAGTATGTGCCGTCGTTGAATGGAAGCAAGGGTGAAAACTTGCCCTAAGACGCTTAGAGAGTAAGCTCTTATACAAGACGGAGAATAAGAGAAGGGCGTCGTTCTCTCCTACCCGCCTCGCTCTTCCCTTGTCTCCGTTTACACACACGCGTATATACACGCGTGCTTATACGCACACGCACGGGTTCAAATATAAACACACACGTCGCGAGCAGGGAGTTTGTTTTCCAACACTTTCGCGCCGGTCCACGGATTTTCATATTGTACGGGGGTTAAGCGACGTTTGTGTGCACGCACTGTGCCCCGAAAGATTAAAATTACTTCGGTAAACTGCGTCGAACGAGAGAAAAGGAACGAGGCCTCGCAAGATACCAGAACTAGAGGAAGGGGGTAGGGAGGGGGGGCGACGTCTCGTAAATTTCTCAACTAAGGAGCTTAATTTGGATTTTCGGTAACGAGTTATTGTAAGCGGCAACTCATTCTGAAAGGGTGGGGGGTGATTTAGGTGGCATCAAGGACAGGTTCCGGTCGTCTATTACCGGCAGGCGATGGACGGATTATTCGTTGGATCTTGGAAGAGTAATATCGGCGAACTTCTTATCGTTGCTAACCTGTCACTTTCCGGAGCGTCTTTGGCGGTTCGTCTAAATTCTCGCTAAGTCGACGGTAGCGATCTCTATCGACGGATTTCATTAGATTTAGCGTTTAGTCGTAAGTGTTTCACGTTGAAAATACATTTCGATATTTAATTTAAACGAAAGATTCACTTCTTGCGACGAAAATAATGTCGAGCGAGCGAAATATAGTTGGTCCTCGATAAAACGTTCGAGCTTGGGGTTGCTCGTAACGCTTTAACGAGGTCGAGGCACAAACTTGGCTTTTGGAATTTTCGATTTCAAGTGTGCATTGTATTGCAGACGCTTAAATTCAAAACAGTGATTGCAATTAATGCAAACTAAGAACTTTCGTGTTTTGTTCATTTCATTTCATGCCCCTTGAAGGATCGCGTCCTCCATTCTGGAAAACAGTGGTCTATAAGAGCACTCGTTACAGGTGAAGAGGTGAGCTAAACAACGCAAAATGATCCACCTTGTGGCTGACAACCTGATTTAGAAACAGGATGGAGTCTTCCACGAAATCCTCAGAAGGAAGAGAGCTGATCCTTCCGGCGACCGGAGAGTCCTGCAGAATGACGTAGTAATCCCGCGGGAGAGCCTCGGCCTTAGCCTTAGCTTAAGCCATAAGGGTTTGCATACATGCGCAGAGAGACCGGCACAAATCAGGATACACACACAAAGAGACGCGCTTGTATACGGCGGTCCGCACGCGTGCTTAAAACACGGATATACGCGCAACACGAACGTTCCTAATCCACGAGGGTTTCAGCAAAACCTAAACCTCCGTCGGCCGTGGAACACTCTGGATTTAGCTATTCCACTTGCTCGGACGATCTGAAATATTTAAGGGAATCGATGAGAGCTTCGTACGTTCCGAGCTAAGATCAAAGACGAGCTGGGGATATGCGGAGGAACTGTAAGACATTCCGCGTTGCGTAAAATCGTAGAATCCTCGGGGACCGGCGAATTCTTCGGTTTGTTTCTCAAAATTTCATGCACGCTTTATCCTCTCGCGGGACGAACGTAGCGAATGGTCCGATAAATTCGTACGTATAGTAGCTACTACACATTTAGTATACAATCTTCGTCGCAAAAGTGATTTAAAGTTTAGTCGAATACATGCACGTTAGTTTGAGTTTTTCGAGATAATAATTTTGTAAAATGAGATTTTGCTCGTGAAGAGAACAACAGATGGACATGTTTCTAGAACATTGCAAAAATATTTTTAAACAATTCGATGCGAAAGACACCCGAAGACAGATCTCAGGGTTTTGGTTGATGTCGTTTCTACGTCTCGGGGCAACATAGAGAGGGTTAATTGAAACACAACAGTCTCGTCGGTTCTTTTAAACAATGAAGGCGTTTTAGGCGACATTGTGCTAAGGCACGTAATCTTCGGGGGTTTCTCGGGAAGTGACGCTGGTCGTAGCGAGCTAAGGTTGGTAAAGGGGAAGGGTCGAAGAAGACACCAGCCACGAGCACGGAATCGGCGATGGAAGGGTGAAGGCTGGGGCGGAGGGGTAAAAGGAGAGGGTGAAAGGGCTCCTTAGCGGAGATCTTAGGCAAATCCAGCGTGAAATCGCATCAGGACATCCCCTTGCCAAAACCACCACTTACTCTTACCATCCACGCTTGGTATCCGTGGTATCCGCCTAGGAAAATGCTTATTGCTATCTCTTTTTTAGGCAAACGCGTCCAAGGAATCTCTCGCGTACGATAGATCGCCGAAGAGTCATAATTGTCAATGACTGGAAAATGTAAAAGTAATACAAGAACCTGTGTCGATAGAGGTCTGAAGCTAGGAGCCAGAAAATAAATAAAATTAATATTTGTATTTCGATGGTGTGAAATTACGCGTTGATCGTAGGAGTGTTATTTGTAACATCATTATTGGTTTTAATGGCTTAAAAAGTTTCCCATTAACAAGTCGAAGAATGTTAATTTAAATACTTCGAGCGTTAAGCTCGTAATACGCGTGTAGGCGCATTATACTTCACACTGCATTCAATTTTCGTTATCTCGCGCAATTTTCACCGCGCGAAACGAGCACAAAAGGTTCACCTGGATCTTTAATCGACACGATGCCGCGGTAAAGATGACTTTTGACGACTTGACGGCCGTAAGTCGACAATTATTCAAAGCTCCGAGAGCACTATCTCCGGCAGTCTCTTTCCTCCTTTTCCCCGTTCGTTTTCTTGCCAGGGAACCGCTGCCGGGCTCGGCTCTGTTAATCAAAACACGGAGAGAAAAGACATTAAACGCCGCGGAGAGAGTCGTATCTCGCCACGAAATAAAGTTCTAGTCGACCAGGGAAGATAAGGCTCCCCCTTGGCGCTACTTTCTTTCTTCCACTCTTATGGGATCGCTGTCTAAACGCACTCTATTATTACAATACATTCACGGGCGTCGCGTGTGATTTCTTCTCCCACGGAAGATTATGTCGGATCCTATGAAACGGGAAAATGTTTCTGGCGTCAGATAAACCTTAACGGATCGAGGGTTTAATGCACGGCTTACCGCGCGAAAATATCATTTCCTTCCAAGCAAAATGATTTCGTGCGCGAACCAACGCCGATTGTCGCTTGGAATCGTATGCAGTGTTTCTCGGAACAACGTGTTTAAATATTAGTCGATTAAAAAATCCTGACATGCTCAGACGTTACGAACGAAGCACATTCGGGACTGGGACAATGTAGGAAAATCAAATATGCCAGATAATTGGACTATACCTACATATGAACTGACAAAAACAAGGAATATAATCACAGACGAGGTATACAGGGTGTTCGACCACCCCTGGGAAAAATTTTAATGGGGGATTCTAGAGTCCAAAATAAGACGAAAATCAAGAATACCAATTTGTTGATGAAGGCTTCGTTAAACAGTTATTAACGTTTAAACTTCCGACCGTACTGAATTTTTTTCTCGAAAATGCGCAAGATTTCGGGGGTATGTCTATTGACCAAAAATGATTGCAATTGACTCCCGCAACCGAAAATAATTTTTTCAGAATGATATAAAATTTTTTTTTTTCGCCGAAAAATGTAGTAAAATTAAAACCTACTATTGAGTTAAGGGCGTGGAAGCAGTTAGAAAAAACTCCCTTTAACACCCTTTTTTTATTTTTTGCATTTTCTCGGAGCTATTTTCTTATTATCCGATTTCTATTATTTGTATTTGATATCCTGAAAAATTCATTGGTCGCGATCCCCCGGTTGGATCTCATAATGGAGTTTCGGAGTGTAATGAATTTAAAGCGGAATAAGCGGTGTCACCGTTTGTTCCCGGTCCCTCTGTCCTTATTCTGCTTCATCAACAAAGATCACAAAGGGGACTAGGAGGGCATTGAATGGTAAGGCGAACGCGAGGAACGTTTTCAACCACGCAAAAACTGAGAGTCGGTCGGTCATCGACGTTTCGGTAAGCCGTGCTCTCGCGTGCATCGTCTTCGATGCGGGCAGGAACTCGAACTAGATCTCTGCGTGAATACATCCAGGTGAATACATAATGTGTAATCCTCGGGGTATGCGGACTCGGCGTCTTAAGCTAATCTTGTTAGGCGTTCTAAGCCTTCGGCTGACCCCGCGGAGCGGGCTTTTAATCCCTTAACACGGCTACGCGCACGAAGATTTTGCATAAGAAAGAAATAGGATTGCCCTGCCCCTGTTCGAAGGTGACGGAGCCATTTTCCGTCTTCTTTCGCTCGCGGGAAGCGCCTTTTTTCCTAGCGAATCGACGTCCCGCCGTACGTTTAGACGAGGAACGGCTCAATTTAAAAAGAAAGCGGCCACGAGGGTTCTCGCGTTCATTTCGTCGCGTGATTTGTTCCGTTTCGACGCTTTGGAACCGTTGCGTTGAATAACTTATGAGAACTTTTGACCCTGAAACGCAGGGGTTGAAAACAGTTGCGATATCGATCCTGGGTACGGAACAGTCGTAGAAACTGAAAGGATAGGGTAATAGTTTTACACTGGTGATGACAAAGTGATAGTACACCCTTTGTATACGTAAACAATTTTGTAAATATTTAATTAAATCTCTAAGTTATTATGAATTAATTATGCTAGGAACGCAGTTGTTTTTGGAGCTCACTATTTTGAAATTTCAAGTGGATAAAATGTTGTGGTGATCGAGGAATACTTGTATTTTAAATATTTGAAATATGTAATTATATATTTAAACAAGGGAAACAGATAATTAAATAATTGTTCGGTTCTATTTACATCTAAATGTAGATGATGATAAAGAGGAAATGGTGATCCAATTCGAAAGATGAATTATCAATCACTCGTACAGTGATTCTAAGAGTATCAATTGACGTTCGTCGGAAGAATTAAATGGCGATTAATAAGAATTGACGAAATTGGCGAATAAAAGAACGAACTGATGTTTCTTTTTTTATACAACTTGGTAGCGAATAAAATTAGAAATTGCATCGTTACATCTTTAGAAAAAACACATCTCTTTCAATATTATTTATTCTTATACAAATGTTTTATAGTGTTTTGAAATGTAAGTTTTATACGAAATACAGTTTTTTGCATTGCAATTGTTAATACGATTTTAGAACAGAAACAGTTTCAGATCTTAAAATCGCAGATATCGAAAATATCAATTTTTTATTTAAATTAGTCGTTTATAGTAGCACTGAATTGCTGCTCTTTAAGAAATGTTGATTACACATAGTTTTTAAAAAAGTTCAGTTTATTTTTAACGAAAGAATCAAAGGATATTTTATATAAAAAAAATGTTTAATTCTAAAAGAAAGAAAAATGTGACTGCATTCTCCAGATAAATAAATATTATAATCTAGTGCGAGCGAATCTGTAAGTATTCAAAGTTTATTCGTATTATCGGAGTACCTATAAAACATTCGAATATTAAATTACTCGAATGGTCCCAGTCCTACTTTCGAGTCGTGGAACTCTTTGTGACTTCGCGTGGATTGCATGCAAAGCATTATTCGTTCGTTCGTGCGCGCCGCGACGCGGAGCAAGACCAGTTAACAAATCCTATTAAAAATACATACAGTTGAAAGTCATCGACGGTGCAGCAGCGAGCTCGATGCCGCCTTACATCTATATTTATAAGAGCCTTAGAACATTAAGGCTTTGGTCGCAGCTGTTATGAATGTACAATGAAGCGCCGCAACTCCGCCTCGGGATAATTAAAAAGGGAGCGAATTCTCAAATTCGGCTCCCGCCAAGACCGACGGAGCTTCCTTTTCTCTCTATCTAATCCGACTCGAATTGTTCTTACATCGCGGTAAGAAGGCTTCAAAAGAAACGAAATTTTCCTTTTCACGAAGATGCTTGTCAAAAATTCGTGGTTGATTTATTAATTCCATTCAGAAGCTTTAAATGTCTCTTTTATCAACATCAGGGCTGAAAATTATACACACAAATCATACATTAACGCTAAATTTATATTAAAAGCTGTCACGTTCATGGTTAGATATAGGTTCATATCATTGCATGGACAAAATTCAATACAAATTGTAGACAAATAATATTTACGAGTTCTCTAACTTTAAGTATGGAATTTAGTGTTCTATCTAGTGTTAATTTCTTATCGTTCGTTTCTTCGATTTATCTATTACATCCTATCGTTTTTTAAAAAAGATTACAGTTGGTAACGTATGTAGAAACGTCTGCGTCAGCGTGCTTCAGAATGCCCGATAAATTCGTTGATCCGTCCGTCCTGGAAACTCGCCTTTACCTAGGCCCACCTAACCCAATAGACGTCCAAGAATAAACATTTCAACGGTGATTACCGAAAAGACCAAGGGGCACCCATCGATGACATCACCTGCCCCGTTGCGAGTCTGAAAGAGGAGAAAGATAAATCGAAAACAGGATGCAGAGGCGTGGATTTTCGCAGAGGCTAACGTGGGGGCAAGCGCACACAAACGCGAACCCACCGATACGCGAGGAGACTTGGCCAGAGATACGATGGAAAGAGAAAGAGCGAAGGCTAGGGGGGATCGGTGTATACCTACACGCATCATGGTACACACTGGAGTTAATGCCACTCACACACCGCTCCCACCTTCGGGGATTATCCTACGGGGATATTTTTGATCGTGCAATAATCCCTAATACGATTTACACAGCTCGTGCTCGCAGGGACGCACATATTATTCGCTGACGCATATAGCCGTTCGCGATTCCGCACCTGACCGTCGCCGCGAGCGTAACTTTCGTCCTGGAAGAATTTTTACAACCAAACCGACCGCATTGTTTCTTCCTCGATCGATGCTACTCGAAGAAAAGACTATAAATTTTTAAAAGGAAATATTTGCCAAGTTGCGTCCGGTGTGGAGGTCAAATGTTTGATCGGACTTGAGAAAATTCAATCTGTACAAAAGGTTGAACAACTTGTTTGTGCAAATGAGTATAATGTAAGAGGTGTAGTCATATTAGACTTAGGTAAGAATTAGAAAGGGTGATCAGTTAGAGTTGAAAGAAGTTGGAAATGGATAATCGTTGATATGATGCGAGCATTGGAGCGATCGTTACACGAAGATTGATAGAAAACGAGAAAATTAGCTATCGGAAGAGTGCTACAATTTTAAATTGTATCTTTCAGTACGCAGCGACGTTGAAAAAGCAGGACACTCGTTGGCATTAAAGGATTAATGTAATAAAGCACTTTTAAGCGCATAACGTAAATTCCACACATACGTACGACAGAACCGCGATAAATGTATCCCCAATTTTTGCACAAAATTTTTTTCCTTGCATTCGATTCGCAAAAGGTTCGGTAGCTCGTTAGGGGGAGGGAGTAATTAAAGCTGAAAACATTTATTATTCATCCATGAAGAAAATATGCACATTTTTACATAACGGACACGTAATTATTTAAAAATACATAGACTACAGCATAAACCAATATTTTTGTTGCTTGAAAACAATAATTCAAACAAAAAGTAAATATTTTTAACAAATTCAATTTTCAATTTTTGAAAAATTCATTCAAAAATCGACAATTTTAAAACGTATCGATATAGAAATTGATACAAATATTTCGTTTCACATTTTTTTTATAACTTCCCAATAAAGCATTTAAGTGCCTCCGTTCGTATACCATTATTTTCTCAATTTTGTTCGTAACATACTGGCAACGTTTTGCGGGGAAAAATCTGGGTCACGCAGTATGTAACGATAGTCAAGAAATTGTATACTAGATCCGTACGAAATACGACGTGTTGTGTAGGTCGACGTAGGACCGCAAGGGGTTAAAGATCGATAGGACTGGAGGCATCGATTAAAACATAGCGGCTAATCGGACGGGCAAAGCGAAGAAGCCGAGCGGCACTCAACAGTTGTTAGCCGCTCGGATAAAGATAAGTGTCGACCCTTCTTCTTCTTCTGCGTCTTCTTCGTAATGTTCCTCTTCTCGGGCGACGCGGCACGAAGATTAAGCCGGCAGCCGTGGCCGGTGACCCGTGAAGATAACTGGCCAGTATATTCCTAAAGCCGTCGATCGGTTCGTCGTCCATGCACTTCTCGTAAGCCGCGACTTTTTTATCAACCCCCTTCGTGCGCGTTGCGTCGCTGGCTTTCGGATATCCGATGCGCCGTTCGTTGCACTTTCAGTCGCACGCGCTCCACACGACGAGGAATCGCCAGCCAGATAACGCATTCGTCGACACGAAACGTAACAGACACACTACGCGAAAAACCTCTGGCGTGATTGTTGCAAAATTTTCTCGACCTAAATTTAAAGCGTAACAAACTTGAGATCGCGATAACGTAAAAACGAAACTTATTTACAGATCAGCGTTCCTGCTAAGTTTCCAATAATATCGAGTTTCTCTCGCGTGATAAAGTTTACGTTTCCAAAACGGTAAGAAGAAAGGTTGTCGTATCGCAAAATTATCTTCATCCCCCTGTATCGGCAGGAATCGCGCTTTTATAATGGACACTTGAAACACCGATGTACGTGTACATACCTGCGTTACTTTTTACACGAACGTACGTGATTATTTTGCAACGCACACACGTACGAGGCGCACGGACGCGGACCTGCACACAGCATCACGGAAGTGCGCTTTTAATCCTTGAGCTAAAAATCAATAGCGTGGCCCCTCGATGGCTAAAACCTCCCCCGGGATAAGCTCGCGCTGGGACCGTAGTTAAATAAATCCTGGATCAAAGGATAAGTCCTACCTCCGCTCTCTTTTTTCATACACACGCTTTTTCCTCCCTTTCGTTCTCTGCGCCCTCTCCCTCTGCCTTCGCCGTCCATTCTGCGCCACGGATTATTCCGAAGATCGTAAATTATGAATCTTAACCAGGTCGACCCAGGGAAATTGTATCCTTTTCCCTTTCGCCCTTTCCCCCTGCTAGAGGCTGAGCAGGAAGATCGAGATTTGTGGCGATTCCCCGGGTTCGACGAAGTTAAGATCGTGTTCTGTGCTTCTTTTTCTTCCGGCCTTTTCGACGCCATCTTTGCGCTTCTTTTTATTTCGCTACGTACGAACGCGCTTCGTTTGTTCGTGCATGTCGCAGGACGAGCCTTAATCTCAGATTATTTCGTCCTGCCCCGAGGATCAGGGATTAATTCGAGGAAGAGTCGACTTATTTGCGAGCGACGACCCGCGAATTTATTACGGTTTTACACACTTTGAACGCGGAAAACGTTACGCGATCGGCCCGAGCGTCGCGCGAATTCCTTCGACCGATCTCGATTTTTCGATAAACGTCCAGTGTAAACATCGCGCGCAACGAAGAAGAAACGAAATATCGTACGCCAGAGTCATCGGAAAATTGAATAATACAATTTTCCTTTATCCCCGCGAACTTTCCTCAAAAGGAATTTAAATGTATGGGAGAAAATGAAGCGACTGGTAGCAGGACTCGCCCCGTAGGCTTTTAAGGATAAGCGAATCCTTAAGTCAGCAGGAAAGTATAAAAGAAACCGAAAAGCTACGGCGGCAGGTTGGTTGGTCGGTATCCTGTTTCGGTTGGAATCAAAGGGCTTTCCGTACCAGGATTCTATACGCAGGAATCGCAGCGTCGTCCTACATCGCCCGAAGGATCGCGCGGAAGAACACGCAGGATCATCCTGGGTTTAGACGGAGTATAAGGGGTTTTATTATCAGGAGTCTATGAGCGTTATAGGAATCGTTCGCATCCTCTATCTCCATGGTTATTTTCGCGGATCCGATCAATTTATTTAAGTCTCGTTGATAAAAGTTCTAACTTCGAAATGTACGATAATCGTAACCCTGTTCCTAGTTGGAAAGAAACTAAATTCTAGTCACAAATATACATATGTAGAGTTTAATTATTCTTTGGAACGTATTTACTCAAGTGGGCGAAATTTATATTGCACAGTAAACGTTGGATATATGATCAGATTTACCTACAGCATAAAAGCTCAGTGTTCATTCCCACCATTGACACGCCAGAAAGTTCGGTAGCCGAGACTTCCTCCTCTTTTACTTGCTGTTCTTTTCTACATTCGACAGTTGACTGTGTTTCTCTAATCACAATCAATCCATAAATCGTAGTTAGAAGTATCCTCATAGATGTTTGTTTTCAAACATCCGAAGAATCCAAACTCAAAGATCCAAACTGAAACTTCTACTAATGTATAAGAGGATATCCACGGGTACCTTATCGACGTGAGTGCAGTTGTTTATTTAGCAAGGGAGCGAAGGGAGTTAGAAAACCTTATCGACGCAAGGGTACGGGGGATCACGTTTCCACGAATTTATCTAGATTTACCAGGAGTATCGTCATCGGAACCTTATGGATACCCTTCTTTGTCCTTCTCGACGCAAGTGGGTACTGACCTGCATCAACCGGTCCGGAAGGATCTGAAGAGATCCTCGGGTATTCTGTAACCCTGATAATCTCCTCTACGTACAACCCCTCTGAATCGCCACCAACTTGGTGTAGGGACGTGCGTACACGAGTTCGAACGCACCGTTTATTCTCGCGCCTGTGGTGGACGACGCCATTTCTGTTGAATTTCCCGCCTTATCGCACGGGAATGTAGGTAAGGCGACCGTGTGACCTCTCTATCCCAGGAGAGTAGGATCGTCGGGAAGGATTGACAAGGAACCACCAGCTTATGCCAAAGGTCCTCGAAAGTCTGAAGGTCATTCATAAGCGACCCATACACGGTGGAGGTTTACTGGAGGCTTGCCTGTAGCGTTGACCGCCTTTCTCGAGAAAAAGACCAACGCGAAGGACGATCGGTCAAACCCGTAGGTAGACCTTCACTGATACGACTAATCCAACGCATAGTTCCAAGAGAATCGTAGAACGATTATGGTAAATCTTTTGACGGAGAGAAGAGTAAATCTTTCCACGTTCTTTTCTTGTTATGGTGATATGATAATATGAAAATTATCACTCCACTTGTTGGAAATTACTTAGGTCACTTATATTCGACGCGTGTTTGCGGTTATCTTTCGATAGTTTTCAGGGTTTTGATCTTCTTTTATTATTTATCGAGGTCTTGATAAAAACGACTGCAAACGCGACCCGAATCGGACTATTTTGAGTTAGATAACAATGCACTTAGCAACGACACTCGCAAATGTTAGGAAAATTGTAAACAAACGATGGATTTACGTGAGAATTATTGATTCGTTGGAAAATAGAGGGATGATAAACGGTATTACTCATTACTATCGTTACTTATCTCAGCCTAACCCTAACTGGATCACGTTGTTTCTTACCAGTCTATCGGAATTAATGTCAGGAAATTTATTTATACTTTCCTCTTATCTTCGCTTTTTGCCAAAGCGCATCGATCAAATTTACCGAAGAAATCCACCACACATTATTGTAAAACGAAGATTTAAATTGATATCGAATCGAAAACCGTAAGAATCATTGATTAAAACATTGTCGAAACAACTTAAGACGTTGTATAGCCAGAGATATGAGAAAAAATAGTTTGTGTAATAATTTCGACTGTTCCTCCACTAATCTTGGATTAAATAATCCCTACGATTATGCAATCTTAACGTTTTGCTTGCTAAAGACGCTTCAAGGATTAGTGAGTCTAAGTATTAAATGACGGGATTATACATATAATCCAGAAGATTATTTAGAGCAGGATTAGGCGTACGTCAGAAACGGGGTATTTAATTTGATGTCAGTGCGTGCTGTTGCGAGCCTCATCATCAATAAAATATACTTATTAAAATAGAACGATGCTTTCCAATATTGTTATCGTTTGTCGAATAAAATATGTTTCATAATATAATATTGGAAAAATGAAATACTCCAATGTTTTCATGATTTATTTGATAAAATTATTCTTAATCCGGATGTAGTAGTGTTAAAATTCTATCGATTGGAAATTCCGACGATTATTAACATTTTGATGTGCAAACAATTAGGAGAACAACGAAACAAGGTTCGTATGATCCGTTGGGATTTATTCACAGAGAGGAAGAAGAATAAATACAGTATCGAAAGCAGAAAGAAAGAGAGAGCTTGTAGGGTGCGTAGCGAAGCCCGTGCGTAAGGACGAGACATCCTGCGATCCTGCTATCCTGGTCGTCAGGGTTCTACAAAAGCCCTTATTTGGGTCACAAACTATTTTCTGAGTACAGGAGGGGGGAGGGGGTTACACATAGATACGTTATTTTCTTTTTGGTTTTGGTTTTGTTACTTTATCAAGAAATGTTAAAAGTTGTTTATGAGAGTGTGTAAGATTAAACGAAAAGACTAACACTTATTAAATAAGTAATATCAAAGGATATATAAAATTTTGCAAGGAAACAAAAGGTGCTATAAGGCTTGGAGCGTGGCCCTTGGCACCCTTGATAAACATTATCCGAATCTGAACAGCACACGCGTCCAACACACCTACCCGTCTCTTCTACAACCCCGTCCACGAAAATAAGGTGCCAGGTATCGAACAAAGGACTCATTTACATATTTTCGGCTATGCAAGGATACCTTAGGCTACCAAGAATAAGGACGGGATACTTCCTAGCAGTGTATGCGCGCCTCGTACACGGGACGTCTAGTAGGCCTACAAATTATTAGACTTCGATCGATACAGGTGTGTGGAAAGCTTGGAAGCGCGCCTGTGCATTCAGAACAACAGGAATACGAACAGTGAATACTTGAAAAAATAATGAAAATTAAAGAGATTAAACAGAAGAAAAATACAGATAAACTCCTTGGACTCGTACTAGACAATAAGCTAACTTGGACCTCACTTATGAGATATTTAAAGGATTCGTGCTCGAAGAAACTAAACGTCATCAAAGGATCAGCCAAGAACAACTGGGGTCCAAGAGGTTATCTTAAAAACGTATCTTTTCTAAAGTTGACTATGGATCAATAATTGAACAACGTCTGCCAAATCAAACACATCCATATTTTCTGTCAAAACCTACGCAATCCATTCTGAAGCATGTAAAAAACAGCAACTGCCAAGATTAGCGTAATCTACAGAGGAATCTATAAACTATATAATAATTCAGGTCTTATCAAATTCACTAAAAAAGCAAGCATACTAACTATTCACATTCAACTTATCAACAAGAGCAAAAATATAATCTTGGTGCCCTCTCGTCAGTAAATAATCGGAAACGAAGAAACAGACATCAGTGCTAAAAAAAAAGAGTGGCAGATCCATAGATCGAGTCGACAAAGTTCGTACGTGCATAACCTGAAAGGGGAGAGAACCCAAGTTTGGGGAAACGTTGAAAGTCGAACTAATGGGAAGCACTTTCTTTGCTGACGTTTATTAAACGGGGTGCCTAGGTCTTGCAGAAGTTTCAGAAGGGGAAAAAAGGGTAGGGAATGACCCTTGAGCATTAGGATCGCAGAACAAGGATCGCAGGACGAACGCTCCAAGATGACAGGCACGTCTGGAAGCCTGGAAATTCGCGAGGATCAGGCCTTCATATTCCGCGAAGTCGCGACTAGCGAAACCTACTTTCGCTACTCCTACGAGCCTGATGTCCATGTCCGCTGTTTATCCCAATTCTCGCATTGGAGATTACTCGAATATCCGCGAAATCCATCGAAGGACAGGGTCGTTCATCCATTTCCTATGGGAACTGTGCTAACGTCCAGACATGGAATCTTAAACCCTAACCGTTCGTCATTTTTGTCGACATCAGACGCAACAGGCTGGAGGAACAGCTCCTGCGAAGATACGCGCCAAGAAGGACCTCCACGTGACAGTATCCACGCGCTGGTTCTGTTATCCTGACACGAGAAACTCGCCGCAACAATTTGTCGAGAAGTTTCCGAACACATGGCAAGCGTGCTCATGTTTCCTCGAAAATTGACAAATATTTATTGCGACCAATGCTCGAGGAACGTCGCAAAACTTGTGATTCGTACGAAGAAATCACCAACAGTACACTCACTGAGATACCAATGTTCTAACTATTATATTAACCCTTAAGTAGACTCTCAATCTCAACTGAATTATTTTACTCGATGTTGATTTTTACCAAATTGGTAAATGGAAATCAACTTTCCTTTAAAGCATTTAAAAAATAATTAACTAATGGGATAATTACTTTTAATTATTAGTTTAAATTTGCGGAGGGTCGCTGCGGCCCCAATAATCCATTTATGGGTTAACCTAACAGAACATTCCGAGAAACATTTTTTACCAGTATTCAAATTTTTCTCAGTCTTGAGTTATTATAATTTTTCATCAAAAAGAATATTTGTAAAAGCTTACGATCGATTTAATATTATTTTAGGTGCCAGTGTTCTGTTTATAGGGCTTCGTAACTTTGGACAAATGTTTATTTTAGTAAAAAAGATTTTTTCCTGTTTGATAAAGTATATAGTTTAACACAACATACAGAAAATAAACAGAAGTTTGGAAAATGTTATGATCGGGTACTCAAGGGCTTAAATGAAAATTTGTTCGATTATTTTTAAATAATAAATTAGGTGTAATTTCCTCGTGTAATTTCGAAAATATTTTGCTATAATATTTGACTCTACAGAAATTAATACTATTTTACGTATCAATGTATTTTTTGTCGTCGAGAACGGTTATATCGAACCTTGAAAATTATAGTTCATCTGTTTTTTTATTAAAAATCGCACAGTAACAGGCGACGAATCGAAGTGCCGTTTAGTGAATCAAGGCCAGTAAACTTTCTACGTGTCGTTTATTACTATGTATTCAAGATTACGCATTTCGATGATAAATACATACGATCCATGGATTTATCATCGTGGTACGACTGCGAGGTTTTAGACTCTCTAATCCCGAGATTCGTTCCAGGGACAAAATGGCGGGATTATACAAAACCCAGATCATTTAATCTAGGATTAAGATTATGGTCACAGACTGGAGGGCCTTCGCGAACGTATTCTCGTATTTTTCTTCTGCGAGAAGAGAAACGTTGGTGATAAAATCCATATGGGACTCCATGAGTTAATGCGCCAAGGGAGATTGTTCCGCCGGAGAAATAAGGTTTTATAAATATTTGAGTTTTATCTGCAAACGGTACCAATTAAATCGCGAACCTCTATTTCTGCATTTTTGCCATGCAGAAATTCTTAATTATTCTCTTTTAAATATAACAATAGTGTTACTACTTATATTTTCTATTTTAATTATCATAGAAAACAAGTTTAATGATCGAATTAGGTAGTACACTTATGTTTCGATTAATTTCGTCTGTAAATAACCCAAACTTTGGAGACGTCGACCAGA
Organism: Colletes latitarsis; assembly: GCF_051014445.1. Lineage (NCBI taxonomy): Eukaryota > Metazoa > Arthropoda > Insecta > Hymenoptera > Colletidae > Colletes > Colletes latitarsis. The sequence goes on along the minus strand of NC_135135.1, from coordinate 16,996,925 downwards.
TGTAATCGAATAGTTTTAGTTTTATCGTGATTTTATGGTTCACAAAATCAGTAAAATTGTCATTGTATTCTTGAATCAGATAATCTAGAGCAGCTCTGTATTCTTTTATGTTGTACATCCTTTGTTTCGTCTCTTCGCCTAATGTGCTTTGCTATCGCAATCGTCTTCAGCGCGTCTACAATTAAGTCGTAAAGGCGGACAACGGATCTGGCGCTAGTTGATGCCTTCTATAACGATACGCGACGACTTTACCTGCACCGTAGTCACCGGATATTCCAACACTCTCAACGTTTCCTCTTGCAAACCGGTTGGTTATTTTACGAATTTTCTTGCAAATCAACACACTTTACCCTGAATAATGATTCCATCAATTACAAGCTTTCGCTCCTAATTTATATTTGACGTAAGAAACGTCAGCAGTAACTAAGACCCTCACAGTTGACGAATAAATTAATTTACATTCTTCAATTTACGATTAATTTTATTAACTAAAAATTGAATCAATCGGTATCGTTATACTTCTCGAAGCACCAGAGAAGCGAATGATTAACTTGATCGTCAATCGTAGCAGACAATTTACGACTAATTCAATAGATCGTCGTGAACAATTACCGATTAATATAATCTTTAATCGTCGTGAACGATTGACGACTATCCATTTCAACAGTAATCGACAATCACTACTTTGATTAAATTTTGCTCGACGTTGCATCCAATGCGAATGGACAGAGCAAACGAACTATTGATAGAAAAGACTTCGGCGTTCGCTCGTCCGTAATTTCGAAATTTAATCATCGGTATCGCTCAATGTCGTTTATAAAAATATCGTGTACGAATGTGTGCATTATAGACACTTTCGAAACAATCGATTTTCGAGAGAAAAGTATTATACTTTTCCTATGAAATGAGTTTATTATTACACCACTAAATTTGCAATCAATTCCATTGAGGAATTTTTAGTAAATATGTTGAATAATATACTGGTGAATACATAGGTTGAGATATTAAATAATAAAGGTGAAAGAACATAACGAGTAAACGTAGAAAAAGACAATTTTATCAATAATCTATACCAAACTACCCCTTTAACTCTTTCGTGTTTCAGTCGTTGTTGGTTTGACTCCGAAGCTTCGTCCCAGAATTTAAATAACGATGTTCCTTTCTCAAAATCAAAAATTTATGAAAATTTGTTTAATAAAAGGATATTGCAGTGATCCTCGATTATTATCAGATCGTCGTTGATCGTGTCGCTTCTGTTGGAGCCTAAGAGCCCGCCAAAACCCCCGGAAGCGCGATTCCGGGTAGCGTGTAAACAAACAGAAACCACAAAACCAACGATCGTCGGCCGCGGCGTCGGGCGTCGGAATTGCGTCGTGACTCTTTCGCGCCGTCCAATATTTTCCCTTGAAACCGAAGCGGCCGTGTACATCCGTGCCTCCACCTCGCACACAAAGAGGATATCTTTCGAATCGTTCGTAGAATTCCCGACGTATCAGGACGGGATGTAAAGCTTCCTGGGGGATGAGCCGCTTAGCCTCTAAACCTTGTGTGCTCTGCCATAGTCCTCTCCCCTCTCAGCCGCCACCCTTGATCCACCCCCACCCGACGTTCGCTGCGCCACCCTTTTGTACGAACGGACCATCATCCGCGGCCGCGTTAGGTGTGCGTCGGTACGTGTGCACGCATACGCGATCCAGAGAGCGTATATACCACCCTACACGGGGATTATCCAGGTTCTATATTCGTGGGGATTATCTTCGGCCGTTGCATCGATGTATGCTTCGCGCAGACGGCTTTGTGTGCGTGTAGCCAAATCCTTTGGCGCCGCGGCCTGGTTCTCCAACCCCGTGTCCTGACGCGCGACCACACCACCATACTCCTCTCTCTGTGCGCGCAAGTGCGAATGCGTGTGAGCATAAGAGCACCTACAGTTGCGTTAATATTCGGACACCATACGGGGACTTTCAACTTTGTTGATTCACACCGTCTACAAAAAGTATTTCACTCAAATACACCCTAAGATGCAAACCTCGACACACGCATGGAATTTTAATATAAATAATTCACTTTGGAACGCGAAAACATAACGTACGTAGTGCTATGTAAATTTCAACCGTCTCAGAAAAAGGCAACACAATATATAGAAGCTTCTTTAAACAGATCAAACTGTACAACAAACTGTAAACTTGAGTCTGAGTCGCTAATAACCTGCACCTGATTGTTGATACGATTTTAAATACCCAACTAAAAAAAGAAATTTGCTTAAAACTTTGCATATACGTATATATGTATATAAAAAATTAGTCCTCTTCTAGATCCTCTTAATGGTATTTAATTTTACGTTACGTACAGTTACTACAAGCACAATGTTTGTATGCGTTTTATTAGTAATGTTTACCTGCTAATAAATATTTAATCCACCAGTCTTTCCAATCAAATTAGTCTACTCTACGAATACGTTCTTCAAAGAAACGCAGCCGTCACAACCAAGTTTAAAAATAGTCTACGAACGTGTGGTTCAAATCGAAATCAAAATCCATCAGAATAGTTAGAATTTTATTTCTATAGTTCGGTGTCCACGTTATTTCGTGAAAATTTTTACTTTGATCGTAAACGGTTTGAAGTGAGTAACTGCACGTTTCAGTCACTCGGTTTGACCGGGACTCTCCGTTTCGCGTTCCTCGCGAATGTACTGGTATAACTCGCTCTGCGAAAGGATACACGTCGTCCTAGATGTGTGCATTCGTGATTCGGTACGCGTGTATACGTACATAGCCGAACCTGGGATTAATCCGGGATTATTGGTCGAGTGTGCGCCGCCCGCCGCCTAAATCGGAAATCCAACGCACACAACTCAGCTAATCCTAACCCCCGAACCTCTCTACGCCGCGCCGCCCCTGCTCGCGCTACCCGTGTTCCACTCTTGGCGTATCTTGTGTGTTCGACGACATTCGGTGCAACATTCGGCCCAGGGTCTGCGCGAAAGTGCACCGGCCAGATTTCTCGTTCGTTTTGCACAGATAAAGTGTACGCGGTAGAACAAATACGGCCATCTCGTAAAAACCGGCATGATGATAAATAAAGATGGACAACACTTTTCAATGGGTAACTACCGATATTTTCTGTTGCTAAAATAATTCATCGATTTTATACTGGATAACCATTAAACGCAGATCGAGCAAATATTCAATTTCTTTGTTTAGAATATTTATTACGGAGAATTTAGTATCTTTCCCGATAGAAATACTTCGATTAGAAGGTAAACAAAAGTTCCAATTACCGATGACACCTTTTATATAGCATCGATTCATTATATCTCGATTTTTTCTTTAAAAAGAATCGTACGTATTTATCCATTTTCATCCGGGAGCCCCTTGAACAGATTGTTATATTTATTCTGCTAACTATATCGCTCCGAAGTTTTCGCCACCGTCCGATTCGTCGGGTTAACGATACGCCGTGCTAATAAAGCGCTTTATCGTTCAGATAAACCCGGCCGAAATTCGCGGGAATTTTCAGGCAATTTCGATTAAATTTGACGAATATAGGTCCCGACGAAACGTAACCGAACAGATCACAATTTCGGATAAATAATTTAATCGCGGGCACATATATTCCTTTTCACGCGAGCATTGTTTGCAAACGAGGCATCTCGAAAGATCTATTTATAGGCAGGCTAATCCTGCGAGCGCGTTTATTAACGCGTTTGTGTCTCTTTCGATTAAAAGAACAGTTTGTATTAACGGATCTTTCACATTGGGAGAATGTATGTGGGCCCTGGTAATGTATCGTTAATGCGATTAATGTATAACGTTCGTGGAAATTCTGTATTGCGATTTCCATATGGGATCCGAACCTCGAGATGTTTCGAACGATCCTTTCGAAAAGCTTGGATTCTTCGAGCGCAAATAAGCTAGCTTTAAACGAACCGTCAGGCGTTCTTAATGATACCGATGACATCACGAATCTAAGCGTGCAATGCGCATTTACCGAGTCGTAAGTGTTTTCCAAGTGGATGTTGAAGTTCCGCTATGTTCCAAGTTAAAGATAAATGATGCTGCTCGGTGTCGCGACGAGTGCTAACGATACTTCGCAGTTTATCACCGAGAACGTGCCTTTCGAGCAAGCCTATAGAATTTTTATAGCGAATCAAACACGCAGTTCTGACGTAAAATAATTTAAATTACATAAATATTGTTCGACAAACTCCTAGAATGCATGCAACAGAAAAGGAAAGATATGCAACGAGGTTAGAGAAAAATTTAGTAGGAGATCAACAAATTTAAATGACTTTTATTCTATGTTTACTTTGTATTTTTTTAAATGAATCGTCTATCGGATGAAAATTAGAAGCGTGAGAAATTTACCTGAAGGGATAGAAACTTGGAATGTTGTGCAGAGATAGTGTCGTGTGAAATTCTATTTATAATTATTCAATACATATTATCGCTTTACTATTCTTGACTGAATACGATATAATTTCCTTGTTAATCACCAAAATAAGTCGTATAATCAATAGGAATTGCTGAAACTTCTTTGGGTATGTAGCGTCAAAGTAAATGTGAAAATAAACATAGAAGACAACATAAATACTAATAATTGATATGCTCATCGGATAGGGGATGAAATGCCCTTTAAAATGAGCGTTTGTGGGAGTCGATAGCTTTATTAGTTCCGGAGATATAGCGATTTTAGTCTCAAGTTGATGCGGTGGCTAGTTCCGGAGATGTAAGGGTCCGAAGCGTTTGTTTACATTTAATTGACGCGAAGTGAATGAACTCGCGCGCGCGTCAATAGTAAACAGTGCGTAGTAAATTCTTGGAAATACTACGACTTCCTAGTCACGTGACTGTCTCGACTCACGCGCGAGAGAGAGGTCCAACACGACGCGTCAGACGGAGACAGAGACAGTCGAATTAAAAAAATTACCCCTTTACATGAATTACGATATCTCCAAAACGAAAAGTCGGATCGACAAAAACCAGAAACCATTTTAAAGAGGATGCTTTGCCGCCGCTAACAATGGCTCAATAATGGAGAAAACACTAGTATTTTCGGAACTGCACGCGTGTAAAATTTAACTATTTTTAATACGCGTTGTTAAATCATTCATAACCAGAGTTTGATACCAATTTTTGTCCAGTTTTTTACAAATAAATATAAATTGTTCAACCAGTTATTTGGCCGGTCGTGGTAGGTTTAGTGTTGAATCCGAAATATTTCAAACCCAAAGAGTAAAAATTTGAGAAGGATGGAAAGAACCGTAAAAAAAATTGAACACAATAAAATCACGATATATAATAATATTAAATAATCAGTGAATGTTCTAAATTTATGGTTACGTTAATATGGAAACAAATACACGACGTGTATGAAATATTTTATAAATTAATATAATCAGATCAATATTTCATTTTGCATAAGTGCGTGTATTCTGCATACGTTTTGCATACGTTTTTCGTATTTGCATACGTCATAAATACGTGAAATCCGCGGTCTAATAAATACATTTGAATCGAATAAGGTCATGGTTGAGCTGATTTTCACGAAGAAATCCTCGATAATCTATCGGCAATATTGCAATGACGATGTAATTTAAATTATAAAAATTTAAATTTTCACTAGTGGACGAAATGTTATTTGTTATCGTTAATAGGTTTTAGTGTAGTAGGTGACTCGATGTTGTAAAATTGTTGAATATTAGGTCGTATAAAGTTGTAATTATTCCGATACGGTGAACTTAACTGCGAAGCAACGTTAGGGGCGCTCGAACGGAGCAATTCAAATCTGCTGAACGCCAAACAAAAGCGTAAAGGATCAGAAGTTCGGTTTCCAGGGCCGCAGCAATCCGAACGGAGTTGGAGAAAGGGTTAAATGTCGTAACGAGTTCAATCGTATGCTGGCAAGACGGTGTACTGCATGTTCGCAGATCGCTTGGCATAGTCAGGGATTCGAATTTAATCCGGATTAGTTCGTAAGGGTCACAATATCCTCCCCTCTTCGTGTTCGCCCCTTACATGCACGCACACAGAGACTCTCGAATCTCGTACAGGTAAATCCGAAACACATGCACACCTACCCCATTATCCTAAGTCGCAATTGTCGTACTTTCAAGGCAACCGAGAAGATTTTCCAAATCCAACCCCCGCCTTTTCTATGCCCAAGGGTAATGGACACTTTGAACAAATTTACAAAAATGTTGTAGACCGCTTTACTGAAATATACAAGCGATCAACAGCATTCTTTAATTAACGTTCTGACTTCAAAATGTTTATAATGGGATTCTCTATAAAAAAGAAAGGGAAGTTTCTGCTTTCGAGATACGCGCTTTTATATTTCATCTTTATGGTGAAGATATATTAAAAAAGCACTCTGAAACGTCCTCGAACGTCTCCAAATAATCGTTGTGTCTTTTAGAAGCGGCTAGTTACGAAATTGTTCTGGCTGGTCGCACGCGAACAGTTTTTCTCATCGATTTTAAGGTTTCGCGGAATTTCGAGGGTCTTAAAAAATCGAAGACGACAAGGAAGAGATAAGGAGGGACAGAGAGACGGAAAAAGGAGCCGCGTGCTCAAGGTCGAGAATTAGTCCTGACGGCGGAAGATTTAAGGAGAATCCTTCGGAATCCGTAAATTTAGGAAGTGCGTGCCTTCGCCTCTTCTCACCTCTTCGCCTTCCTTTCCCCTTCGTCATTCGAAATTCGAGAGGCAAATATGTACTTTTGCTCCCTGCATGTCGACGTTAGTCGCTTTCTTCCAGAGTCACAGCTATCGAAACTCCAATAAGATAACGAACAGTTGTCGAATCCGTATTAAAATTAACCTTACAGCGTTGTTGTACCTTTATAATAAAATTATGGTGAAAATCAAGTCAATTTTCCTTTTTTAATTTGACACTGTTATCTTCTTCCAGATAATTTTAGAAACAAACTCGTTTCCATGAAACGGTTGAATATTTACAAAGGGCATTCGATGCTCGACTATTCAAATTCTATTTGTTCGAGAGACCGGGGAACCTTTCAACTACTCAGCGTAGTTTCTCAAGTTAGAATCTCTTGAAAAGAATTTTTTACTTGGGTGAAACTGTGGGAAAAATCTGTCGTTACGTTCCATTTACTCTTCACGGTATTACGACGCAAGTAAGACGAATTTTTTATGAGAGATTGAGATTTTTATGGGACGAGGAAACGTAGTGTTCGATAGCAGCCAGAAAAGTAAAAAATGGGGGGTAAATTTTGATCGAACAAGATCGATACGTCTCGAAGTCGCACGCGTGTACTCCGGTTTTCATTCGCCCTGGCAAACGGACGCGTGCAAATTGTTTCCACCGCATTATCGAGGATCAAGGAAATTCCGCCGATAGTCTATCTCGTTTACGAGCTTTAACGACCCCTCCGTGCGACCTCCGGCGTCTACGCACGCGGACTCTTGGCCGTCCTCAACGGAAACTCACGTTACGTACACGGAATCCAAGTCTATGTTCGTGTGTTCCGTGCATTAACGGTTCCACTCTTCTTTAAACACTGTCGCCAGATTATTTTTAATGTTTTCGAAAGACGCGTACAAATAACAGGAAGAGATCCTTAACAATGATAAAATGTTTAAATACTCACACGTAATTAAAAGAAATAATTCTTCGGGATACAAATAAATATTACGTAGAAGGGAATGTTTGGAATTGCTTTCGTTTCCTTGAAATTAATTTCCAAAGAGGACTTTATTCACGATTCACGAAAAACGTGCAGTTGTCAGAGCGTTCAGAGTTTATACTCAACGTTACAAAACTCATAAATATTTACTCGATGACCAATTAAAAGAAAACCCCCATTCCGTGAACCGTAATGTTAAATTGAAGTAAATTGAAAGCGTCGACGCAGGATTGTCATCGAAATTAGGTACCGTTACCTTAATCGGCTGGAATCGCTATTGCAAGATGCATCAGCGTGACACATCGGTAGGTCATCTAGACTGCATTTGCCAACGTTGATAATCCCGAGTCGGGTTCATGACGCAAACACGTTAAGGTTGTTTTCGCACGGCCCGACATCGTAAGGGTGACTTAATTCGCTCGGCGCCGAAGATTTACGGCTGGGGGCACAAACACGTGAGCGATTCTACGAGATTCGGGATAATGGGGCGTGTACTGTTCTCGTGGAAAATGCAGCTGAAACGAAAAACGAGCGGAAGAAAGAAAAAAGGGGTCCGTTGGAACGCGGGACGAGATCCCGGCGAAACGATTTGTTTAAACGAAGGGCGCTAATGCGCGTATCTTTGGAGACACGGGCACTTGTTGCGTGCTGGAATAATAGCTCGCCTGATGTTCGTAATAATTAAGAAGTTCTTATTCTTTGATTTAAGAAACGGGCAGAGTTCAGACCTGGACGAAATTTATTTCGATATATAAATATACAAATAATGTATCTCGATTGGTCTTAGGTTCTTCGTTCGTTCGTTCGAATCTAACCAACCATTTGATATTCGTTTGACACTCTGTAGAGAAAAACAATGAGAAAATATAGGAATCTGTTTGATCCAACAGTAGCAGCCGTATCGGTTAGATCCTTTTTCCAGTTTTGCATCGACTGTTATTCGAAGAGCATGGCGGAACGATTCCCTCGTGTTTCATTCGTTCCGGCAATTTAATATTCATCGAGTAACAGAACATGAAAAATAAAAGTTGAAACTCACCCGTGCTGGAGGCGGACTTGCTGAGATCGAATCCTTCCTGCTTGGGGCTGGTGTTCGCTTCTTGTTTCGGGTGCTGATTGTGCGCGGAAAATGGCGTGTGGGGCGCGCTCAGAGGCGTCTGGGATTGATGAGGATGCACCGACGGATGCTGAAGAGTATTCTGCGGCTGGGACTGTTGGGATTGATGCGACTGGGGGCTCCTCGGTAACGAGGACACGCTGCTAGGCCTCGAAGGTGGAGAGGCCTTGTGCGTCAATGCCAAAGCTTGGCTCTGTAACAGTTTCAACATTTTATTTAATAACCTCATACGAGCAATTTTTTCCAATTGGACGCGACGTTCGTCTTTTCACTGGTTGCAAAATATCGCGTACAATGGTAGACGAAACGATAAAGCACCTCAGGATTACCAACGAATAAAATAAGTCGTCCGGTCCGTTTGTTATTTATACAAAAAAAGTAGAATTTAGCATGGACAAAATGTCGAGGCACTTGGAATGCAAGCTAACGAAAGTATTGGAATTAAATAAAATTGCATGGTTTTTATAAGTTTTCTCAAAATTAATCTCTTCCGTAAGTTGTTTCCCTTTGACGTTTTAAAAAAATTTTGAATAATAATTGAAGGTGAAATTTCATCTATTTAATAATTTTGTATTTTGGCTCGCGTGATTACCTCACCGGCGACCGGGATATTAATCTAACTTAACCTAGCCTAATCTAACATAATCGTTGGATTAAGTTAGGTCAGGTTAGATTAATATCCCAACCGTCGTGAGATAGACGGTATCCAAGACGAAATTCAAAATCATTAACTGTGTGTTAACTCATCTCAAATGTTCAAAATATGATATGTAGTATAGAAAATAGTTTTGAATATGTCAGAAACTAAAGCCAACCGACAAACGTAGTACTTCAATGTTTATATACTACTCTTCACTTCTTCAAGAAAATTGTTCTTCTTTTTTCCCGAACAATATGGATAGAAATTCGTGCTACAACCTAGCAATACAAAGTGTTATTTTGGATACCAGCAACGAAAAACAAGAAAACATCGTATGAATTATAATAGAATCGCATACGCCCCACTACCAAAGTATGTCAAGGATATTTGGTGCAGATTAAGGACAACCCTGGATTTGTATTATTCCTGCGGAAATTACCGCGCGCGCGGTTTTTCGCGTCTTACGAACGAGCAGTAAAATAAGAATAAAAATCCCCATTGTGTTTATTATTCTGGAAAGAGTACCGTGAAGGATTTTTAAGAAAGCACCCGTTTCTACGCAAACGTATTCAACGTCAGTATTTCTAATTCAACTAGCCAGCATATCTAAACTAATTGAAATTACAGTTACATTAACCGCAAAGATATCATACGGACTTGGATATGGTGAATAGCGAAGTGTGCATCGCCTGAAATCTAAAGAGCTGAAATCGTGAAAGGGAGGAAAGAAACAGTGTAAGAGTGAAAGTAGGTGAGAAGATTTAAGAGAAACGAAGGCAAGAATATTTAATCACAAGAAAGAATAGAAATAGAGGAAATAGTGATAGGATCTAAGTCAGATTAAATTACCAAAGCCAAACAGCCAGTGAAACAGGCAGTACAAAGATCTCATACCTTTCGAAGCAAATAATACACGTTAAAGATACGTCTTTGTCGAATAATAAATAATTTAAGAGTTTTATAGCATCGATGCTTACTAATATTTACATCGATATAATCGTATGTTGTGATCTTATCTCGAAATCGAATTCTCTTCTCGAAGATGTCCAATCGTTTAAGCCTCGAAAACCTTAATTCGGCCCTGACCGTTGCCAATCATCCTCCGCGCGGAATAGGAAATCGAGTAAATAAAGTAGAATCTCCCAGTCGATTGTCCGCGTTTAAGAATAGACGTAAAGAGAACAACGTAATGATTTCATCGTTAATACCGATGAGCGTATACTGTCTGAACATAGTCGAATCTGCGACGATTCGGTCGTATCGAACGAGCCGGATGATCTAAGCGTTGTCGCCGATGAAATCTGAACACGTGCTCAATTCCGACAGCGGCCTGCTAAGACATAAGCGCGGACTTAGATTTATGTATGAGTGAACTGAACTTAACACTAACGGCTAAGCCGTTCACGGTGTTAACGAGGGTCAAGTGGGCCCAGAATGCGACAATCCTACACTACACGACCAAAGTGCGAAATGCACCGCGCCGGTTTTCGTCGTCTGGAAACTGGATCGTCGATGACGCTTCCGTGGAACTGGCCAACAGTCTTTTCCTAGATACACCGAGCATTATTGTTCTCTTTTAACGCACGTCTGTCTATCTTGTCCCAAATATATTCGGGTCACAAAATTACATGAAAATAAGACACGATACAAATTAATTTCACGACTGTTTCCGTTGAAACATTGCATCGAACATGATTTAGTAAGGTATTTAATCTACTAGTGGGGAAATAAGGTTTCTTCGTATGGTTCCATCGAGGAGCCATGAAATTCATGATTTGATCCCAAGTTTATTTTGAGTAATTAATTTTAGTTCATATATACTTCTCCAAATACTGTTATTGATAAATACGCAAGGAAAAAACAAGCTGTGTACCCATTTAAATCGATCCTGTCGAGTATCCTCGAAAATATCGATGATATTAAAGAATATTATCGTTTCAACTAAAAATGTTTATTCAGTATAAAGAGGTATAGAGATTTTAATAGGTACATTAAAGATTTTCGTATTATTTCAAGTATAAATTAATCGATGATATCTATTAATTGATTAAGCAACGCGGATCATGAAGTACTTATAAATATAGATCATGAAATTTTGCTACTTCATTACGGATAGTATTTTGCTTTTTACTAGATTAATAGATCCAGCTTTAGATAAGATTATGTGAAATCATGAAAATCTACGATCTGATAAAAACTTAAGTCAACACTTTTTAATCGTATAATTTTTAAAGAGTTTGCGTGTTCCCAAACGAATTATTCGGATTGAATTCGTTGAATTTATACATATACAGCGATTCTTTGTAGAGTCAACCAATACGTACGGTCATTTTGAAATTGATCATAATTTTAACGCGTTAGCATATGATTGTGTTTTATAATTTTACGAAAATATTTATTTCGAAGAGAACACGCGACGTGGCAGTTAAACAGGATTGGGTAGCCAAAAGTGTTAGACAAGGCAATTATCGAATTTTTGTAGAGTTCATCGTTCACGAACGTCACATTGTACGATAACGTTATTAATAGATTAACATTATTCGCGTTAAAACGTCGTCGGATTATCCGAATATCTGGTCCACGGATTAATTCGGATAATCAAGATTTCAGCGTATTTAGCGATTCATTTCTATAAATAACACTACGCGTTTCCATTTTGATGCCAATATTATGCGCAAACGCGCACATTATCAGTTTCGTACCAAATGCATTCCGATGAAAGTTAGTCTCGATCGGGAATGATTAATTCACGTGGCTAGCTCGTCCGCTAGAAAGGCATTTATTATTCGAATATTTTTTCCAAGTACAATCTTCAAACAAAACATTTTCGACTGACAAAGGTATACGTAATTTGCTCACAAACTTATACGATTTGGTAATCAATAAGATACAGAAATAAATAATCAATTTCGTTAATTTCTAATTAAATAAATTCAACAAAAAATAAGTCGATCTATCATCCGGTCGCTTTCGTCTTCCTATTAATTCACGTATGGTTTCTAGTATATATTTATTTGTCGGGGTCTTTATTAATCGTTTACCTGAATCGACGATTATTTAATCGTAGACAAGGATTCGTCTCCTCCCTCGAAACGATCGATTTAACCTCTGAATTACGAGCGGATTGTGGCCGAAATATTCGACGATCGTCGATCGACACGGAGAGAATCGAGCTCGGGTCGGTGATTTTTTCACTGGTCCGGACTGTACCGGGGTACCAGCTACTGTTTCGGGAGCTGCTTCAAGGTATGCACTCGCAAAAAACACGTCAGACTGCTGAAGACCCAGGCTCGGGAGCAACAGCGAGCGAGAACCAGCGGCGAAGAAAGAGAACCGACCGGAGTATGGGGACGTGGAAGAGGAAAGCACGACGAGGATGAGGTTCGAGCGACGAACGAGGGAGGAGGACGAGGATACTGACACCGGCGTATAAAGAAGCGGACGATGGGAGGAAGCCGTGGCCCTAAGGTAAGCGTGAATTGGAAGAGGATGACGGGTCCTTGGCTCGCTTCCACGCGAGGAATGAGGATGAACGCGAGCCTGCAAGCAGGAACGCATAAGAAGGGGCAACAGGTGGATGGGGTTAGCGGCTTATCCGGCTAACGCCCCAAGTGATATCGCGGTAACTTCGACGCGATGCGAAAAGGGGATGCACCCGATCTGCCAGCGAAGTTGCTCCTCGCGTTGCTTCTCCTTTTCCTGCTATTTTCGAACCGGCAAAAACCACGGCTACAACTATTCCGATGTTCTATACGGGGTCACTTCGACAATAGTCGGCCTTTACCTGGGAATAAATTACTGGAAATTCACGAAGAATAATTAAATTCTATACGTTGCGCGAGACTATCGTCGACTTGCAACTTCTTCAGCTTCGATGAGGCTTTATGGTCTAAGCAGCGAAAATATGAATCGTTTGTGTTTTAGTTATAGGGTAACTTTGCCCAATAGCATGTATTATCTATGATATCTTAATTATGCAACGTTTTTGGAGGTATAGTAGTGCAAAAATATTATTTTGAATGTTTCTTTCTATGAGGGAAGGCCAATAATCAGCTCTACTATTATTCGTTTGGAACTGCATGATCATTGCTGGTCCTATTCTACGCATAGAAGGTTTAAATATTAATAGAAACGTTTCATTGCCATTTGTCGAAGATATATTGCCAACAGATTGGATTTATCAGGCCAACAACGATTACAAAACACGGCTAAAATTGTTACACAATGTTTAGATAAGAATAATAATTTTGTTAAAATGACAGGAAATCCAAATTTAAATTCCATCGAGATAAATTGAATAGATATCGATTTATAAGACACGAGGAGTCTAAAAATAGTTTTTAATGGTACGATTTATGCTATGTATCCTTTTGCATATTTGTAAAACACGATTTACCTTCTTTATATTAATCTTTGCACCAGCACTTTTAAACACTTGCCTCGCAGGCATCTTGGAATTTGATGCTGGTCTCAATATTGCACGTTTATCGCGAGCAGTTAAACTTTATGGATGCCCAGGACTCTCTTCTACCGCGATTTTCAGGATTTTTTGCGGGTATCTGTACTCTGAAACAAAGTACGTATAAAACTTTTTATTTCGAACCATCGATATTGCAAACTCGATAAATGTCCTACTCGTTTTTATGGAAGAATATAGAATGCTTGGAATATTTTATACTTTACAAGTTTCGTTGTCGCTCTAAATACATTCTTTAAACGTGCAATATAAAGTATTATCATCACAGTATAACAAGCATCAGAAATTGATCTGACTTTATACGTTAATATCGATTTACCAAAAAGACGATCGCAACCATCGATAACAAAACACTTTCTACAACAACATGATAACGGATTCGCGAAAATAAAATTTTCTGATCATCCGTACAATTTCGAGCATCGAAACTGATGTTAACATAAATTTTCTTCTATAATTGTCGGTAGTTCTTACGAAAGTTTTCCTCGAACGTCAAATAATTATTCGTCCATTCTATCCTTTCGTTTTCGTATCAAAATACATTTTTCACAAATCTGAACGTAACGTTTAAATTCCAAACTTCCATAGAGTGGAGTTTCCGCGTTCCCCGGTGAAAAACAGTTTCGAAACCGTCTCTGCACCGCGACGCGGCCACGCATCGCTGACGGCGCGAAGAAAACCTAATCAAAAAGTAGAAAAAAACACTCGACCCCCGTATGCAAAACGCAACATCGCCACGAATTAATGCCAGCATCGTAAACAGCAGTTCGACATCGTTTATCGGCGGATCAGCTTATCTACCGGGTGGAACACAGATACGCGTCGTCGGCGTTTCCTGCTCGGGCGTTTCCCGTTAAGACGATAACCTTAATCGTGGACCGATGTAAAATTCCGCGCTGGTCCTGCAACAACCGAGGGCCACTGGAATTCCGGGAATTTATTTCCAGATGAATTTTTGTCGCGTCTTCCTAACGAACTTACGTAAGTTCGAACCAGAAACGGTCGAGGCCACGATATTCGACAATTGAACGTAGGACCGTTTCGGCGCACTCCTCGCGTTAGCCTCAATAACGCTCTAAATCAGAGGTCAGCAAACTTTTTCTGAGAAGGATCGAATAATACTTTAATCTTTGCTAGCCAACGCGAAATATCCAGAAACTTTTCGTCCAGATTTCGTTCGAATCGAACCAAGTTGCGATCCATGCGACGATAAGAGGCGCGAAAGCGTTTAAAAACTATAGACCTTCAAAGTTTACAGTGTTTATCAATTTTTACCAGAGGCTACCTTCGTGAAAGATTTTTGTTTCAATCGTAAAGGATCGTTCGTTTTAACTAATTTGATACACCGTATGGGACTCGTTTCAGTGATCGATTGGGAACGCAATAAGAATATGGAATTTCTCAATCTTTAAATATTCCAGATATTTTATCTGCATGGGCAGCCAAACGTTGATTGTACAGCTCTATTTTAAAAGTATGTACCTATGTTGCACTGCAAAAGTGAAGAGACT
Organism: Colletes latitarsis; assembly: GCF_051014445.1. Taxonomy (NCBI): domain Eukaryota; kingdom Metazoa; phylum Arthropoda; class Insecta; order Hymenoptera; family Colletidae; genus Colletes; species Colletes latitarsis. The sequence goes on along the minus strand of NC_135135.1, from coordinate 16,981,532 downwards.
ACGTAGATAATTGATAAGTTAAGTGGCTCCAGAAAGGAGCAGATAGGTTCTACACAGCTTATCCACTCATTAAAAAATCGACGTACATCGAATGAAGCTTCTTCCAATATTTCATACAATTGACTACTCAAGAAATTGACCTAAGATCGGCCTGTTAATCTCCTATCAAGGAAAGCAGGTCCAATTACATTATCACCAATTATCCCTTCCCATTCGTTTACACTGTATTGTTGTTGGTGACTCGATTGAAGAATAGCACGTGAATTTTCTTCGTCCCGATAACGAGTATTCAGATGACTAACGAATACATCGATATGGGGGAATATACAAAACCATTCCATAAATTTACCCCTAATTTCTAGAATCTAAAGACTCTCGATCGGACATACAAAAATTAACCTTCTTTGATATTGCAATTATATTAATGCGTCAAAAGTCGACGTTTTCGATCAGATTTCAGCACTGTAAAAAATTCCGCGTCTAAATTCTGGTACCGCCTCCGTTCTGGTTCGAACCAATGTATCCGTGGCGCGTAAATTGCCGTGCACACCATCCGAGCCACTTTATTATTTCTTCGAACTTCGCGTTTTATTTCTACCACCTGGACCCGCTGATTTTCGTAGGACCCTCGCGTCCTCTGCACGAAACGATCTCGCTAACCTCTTCCAACATGAATTATCGACGCTGTACTGCAAATTTCTCGAACCCTTTCGAACCTGGAATTTAGCGCGACTCTCGGTCAGGTTTCGCTAAGAATTTATTTCGAACCAGTCTTGTACAAATTGCAAACGTTGATATGAAATATTGGTATATTAAAAAACGTTAGCACACAAAATTGCTACTCGTTGGCGTATTTAAAATTATATTTATTTCGGACAAGGACGAACTATTCGATGGAACGATAGAACTATGATTGCGTGTGATTAACAAGGACCAGATTAATGGAAAAGCCTTAGGGTTCGCGTAATAATATACGTTTCAATCCTGTTGATGATAACCGCCTCGGGAGATTAATGAAAAACCCGCGTACGGACTATATTTCATACGTTCAGATTACAAACAGGGAACGTTTAAAAGTCGAAGCGCTCAATTCAGTTCCTGAATCGTACGTTTCGGCTTCTTTTAACGGTGACAATATTTCACTGTTTATTAACGTAAGAACCAGTTTACAAGTCAGCGACACGGGGTAAACTGGTTCTCAGCTTTTTCTCAAATATTTTGCAACCCGCTTCGCCTCCAAATCGCTGACCAAGTCTTCGTCGTGAACTTGAATTAAAACGCAAGAGTAAAGTGGAGCAGAGCCCGAGAAAATTGGGAGAAAAGTAAAAATACAGTTATGAAATAAATCTATTTTAAAAAATTTTTTTAAAGGAAATAGATACAATATTTTAACATGTTTCTGTTAAAATTATTTGTCGTCGATGTTAACGTTTCAGGTCAAATATTTTTACGCGAAATTGTAACGCAATTTACTAAAGAAAACAAGAATTACGTGAATAGACTTTTCGACATCGAGAAACCATTAGGAGAAGAATAGAAATAATAAAATAAGAGGGATGATCCCTTTTAATTGGACTGAATATAATGCATATGTAGAAATTACAATAGAAATTACTTGCAATCTCGTCGCCACCAACTTTCCACCCTTATTTATACATATTTCAAGAAAGCATATTTTTCGTAACGAAATAGTAATTTATCGCTGATAATCGCAGAATGGCAGGACACTTCGAAATTTTATACAGCGAAAAGGCGATGTAATATCTTTCTTTATCGAGCATCAATAGAGTGGAACGAAATGTCTTCGCGGTCGGTGTTAATCGTGCACCATTCTAATCAGGCTTATCTGAATATCAGATGGCCGATATCCACGTACAATAATTGCTTCTCTTTCAACGCTAGATAATCCACGGGATTGATGCTTCCACGATCACATTACGTAAATTGCTCGTTATGCTACCAGCTGGATATCGACTTTCACTCGTTTCAAAAAACAAGCCCGTGGAAAACAAAAAAATTTCGATCGTTCGTGGAATAAAAGTCATTCTCCGCGTCGTATATCGTGAACCGGGGCGGATCCTGAAGACTTATGGAACTCGATGGAACGGAACGAAATACATCAAACTATATTTCTGAATTTTGTTTATAATTTATTTATCAATATTTCCATTATTTGAGTGCACACTCGGCAAAGACACCATAGGTCGAATATTTCGTTTACTTGAAACAAGAGAAATTCATCCCACCAAAGGTCAAATTATTTTTCTGTCGCTAGTTCATAAGCTCGCGTTTATTATTTTCTAAATTCTAGCGTAACCTAGATATATTTTCTTCTACCAACGATAATTATTCGAGACTCGTCGAACAAACGAAGGAGCCCATTTTCTTTTTAGTTTAGAATACGCTCGTTGCCAAAGTATTTCTCGTAATTTACATACCCGGTAGAAATGAGACATCAACGACGCGACCGTTGGGAAAGTTACGCACGATGTACCGCTAAATATCAACATTGTCATAAATATTAATGAGATATTTAGGTTATGTCCGATGGGACGATAGCGTGCTAGAAAGACGGGGTAAGAAACGGTCAAGGAAAAGGACGCGAAAAGTTCTACGTGCATTTGATGTATCGGCTTCGGTGGCCGGATAGATGGATTACAATCATTCCGGTAGCTGGGGTGGTCAAATACCGTGACCATGCGTGTCTCAAAGCTATCCTTGGACGTACATGTACGCACTTTCGAGTGCACACGTGGCTCCGATGCGTGCACGATGTGGGCCCCTGCAACCAACTACGGCAAGGACGCGACTTTGACTCACAGAATGCCTTCGACCGATGCTCGAATTTTCAAACGCAGATAACGAACTTGCGTTATCTTCGGATCCAACATCTTGTTACGCCACCTCGCAGTAGGCCACGATACGTTCGTAACGCGTCAAAAAATAATTTACCAGTTCCAACGAAGGCAAAACGTATGCTGACATTTGGAAATTTTTCCTGATTATACCAAACGTCTGATATAAATTCTGCATAGGTGCAATCAAAGTACCTACTTTGAACAATATTTTTGTGAAGAATAAAATGTTAATTTGCATCTGTAGAAAGTATAACCGAATTTTGTTGTCGCGCGATGGGGTTGATTTCTCCGACTCCAAAGGATCGAAAGGTATTATTAAACCATACGGAATGGTATTTGTTTGAAACATTTCTTATCCATACGTTTAATGAATTATCGAGATATGCAAAGTTTTCTCGAAACGTTTCTAATATTTCTATAAGAAAAATAAAACGCTTTAATGCGATCGTATCGTAAACACCTGTACATTTACACGCAGGGGTACATTATTAATTCATATATACCTTCGTCCTAACGACCAAAGAAGAAATTCAAATTTATACAAGCATGGGACTAGAATTGCGATATTATGTACAGGGTGCACCACGTGAACCGTCCACTCTGATAATATTCGTTGTTGGATCTAAGTGCCTTTGCCTTTGGTACTTTTACAAAGAAATTAAAAATGCTCCACCAACGACAACAATAATTCAAAGTTGGGGAAATTATCAGTCGTTTTACGTACGTTGAATACACAATAGATTTTAAATGTCCCAAAGGAGGAAATCTAACGGATTGGGATCAGGAGACCGTGGTGGTCATGCATTGGATCCACCTCGCCCTATCCATCGGTTTGCGAAGGTGTTGTTCAGGAATGTACTCGATGCACGATAGAAATATGGCCGTAACACCGTCGTGCATAAACCACAAATTACTTTTGACGTGCATCGTGCAATAATTCTTAAAGCCTGCTCTGCAAAAAGCGAAGATAAACAGTCCCATTTAGTCTAATTGGGAGAAAGACTGGTGCTGAAAGACACCGTCTCCCACAATTCCTCCCCGCGTATTAACAGAAAATTTATAAATGAAATTAAATAAAACGAAATACAAATGACATACTAAAAATGATCCAAACGTTCCAGAACAACGAAATAGTCTGCTTTTAATTTCTTGGCAACGTATTCTTATGCTTGCAAAATACTTTTCAAAGGTTGCGAATGTTACACGTTTTGTGGCCCCTCTACGAATAATTGGGAAATGGAATTTTCTGTTTATTAAAATTATCCGCGGATAACGGATAACGAACGATCGTCGAGGCGCGCGGGTCAGAAATGAAAATCAGAAGTTCCCGACGATCAAAAGATCGACCGGTCAATGGAGATGCGGTCTTGTTGCACTGAATGCCAGAACGCGAACGTGGTCGTGGCACAGGAAGAAGGCAGGGGCACATCCGTATCGTGGTCAGAACCCGTGACCCCCCGTACGTACACGTGTAAAGGTACGTATGCCCATCCACGTAACACACACGATCCGCGGTTTTACCAAGGATTATCTCCCAACCCTCCCTCTGCCAACGCCCCGGTTAACGCTCGGAAATTTTAGAACGTCGAATCGTATATACGCTTTTATGGTCTTGACTTCCTACGCCAACGTTAACGTCTCCCCCACCCCCGCCCTTTAAAAGATTCACGTTTCAGAAAGAGTCGACCGTTGTCGATTCTCGTGAAAATGTTCACCCGATGCGTTTCTCTTCAACGTCACTGACGATCAAGAACTTGTTAAACTTTCTTCTATTTGAATATTAAATTTAATATCAGGCTTGTACGAAATATAAAGAACGTTCAGAAATAAATTATTATTCCTCGGGGAAGGTATTAATAACAAATTAATCGGTGTGTATTATGGAGTATGTTTTAAATATGAGCACAAGAAATTTATTCACAACGTTGATACATATAGTGAAGTAATTTATATATTGATTTCTTCCCAGTTTCTTATATAAAAACAACTGTAAACTGCATCAACATACAGTTGATATATTTTGATTGATTTTTTTTCAATAAGATAGGAAGTTATTCCGAAACGTCGTAAATTGCTTATTCAACCAAAATGAAATCTGTTTTGTTGACTTACGTCGAAAACAGAAGCTAGAATTTATCGATCGTCTTAGGTCGTAAATTGATAACAGCGGATGACATTTTAAAATGGAGTATTAATAGTAAGCGATTAAGAGAAGTTATACGGATTATTTCCAACGATCTGAAGTAGTGTACGTGGCTCGTATAAAAAAAATTAGATAAGTGTCATCGACCTATTGCTGGATCGTTAGTATATCAACAGCAAACCTTGTTATTGCCCTCTAAAATATATATAATATATTCTTATAAATATTCTTGTAATCGAAGATCTCGTCTTGGATTTTTCGATAGGGTTTCGAAAAATTCACAACCCGAATCGAAGGATGTTCGAGTGTCAATTGTTATACACGGTGTTAAAGAGAAAGGAATTTCTTGCAAGGCAAGTGCACATTACTCTCGGAAAAAGATTCTCAGTTCGTCATGCATTGTTTCCTATTTTATAACACGAATAATCATGACAGCTGCGTGACTTTAATAAACTCAGCACTCCGAGAGAGATAAGTCAACGTCAAAATGTTCAACGTTGCCTTACAAAGTTCGCAGCTGACGTAACTGAAAATTGAACCAACGGTGAATCGTAACATTCGAAAACCGTTTAGCCTCCGAAGTTTCTGACCTTTAATAAATTGAAAATTTAATAGCAAACTATGGGAATCGTCGAGGAAATGTATGGAAGGCACGCATGTACATTATTTCCATTAAGTGCATCGAGATTTGTAAAGGTATATTTAACAGTTTCAGACATGCAGTCGGGGACAAAATTAAGTGAACATACGGTGGAAATGGTATTCGAATCTAATCAAAACAGCATTACTGATGTAAAAACAAATTTTATTGCATATCCCACGTGGTACATAGAATATTCGATCAATAATTGAAATCAACATTAACATTAGTATATAAATAAGTTGTGTTTATTTAACAGGAATGCAAATTGGAAAGGGTCAAAATTATATAGATATGACTAATATTATAATTAATTTGCAAATAATATTTACTGCTATAGTCCTACGGTGGAACTATTGTTTCTAAGCTGACTGCTAGCTGTTAAAAAATTTTATTCTGATCGTCGCTTATCCAATGGAATCTCAGCATCTAATATGCGCCATAAATTCTCGATCGGATTTAAATCCTGTTTCAGTGGTGGCCATTTAAATAATATTGGAATTGTTAGAAAGTTCTGCATTTTTTTGAGCTTCGTCGATGATCGTCCATCAAACTTTACAGTTGCAATAAATTAGTTCCTTCTGACGTATCAATTCTTTTCAGAATGGGCATTTGCATATATGCTTTAGAAAAATCTAAACGTTTCTTTTTATTTGTTCGATCGATGAATGGCATCAGCTGGACAGTATTTCAATTTTCGTTATATAGTTTTCACAGACACGTTTAATTCTACTTCACGATGATGTAATTTACGTGGTTTTTGACCACAGCCTCTTAAACTCTCGACACTATTATAATAAATAATTTTTATAAACCATTCCGACTGCACTTTTTAACACTTCACATCGCGGATCTTTACGCGATTTCTTCGCAAATTCAAAGAAACAATTCAGCGATTTGCGAGCAAATTGATCGAGTACGCCAAGATGCAGCGGAAAGTGGCAAATTGATATCGAGGAATTAACTCGGCGATGAGTCGAATGTGCTCGAGAGGGCAGAAATTGGTAGGGTAGCAAATTGGCTGTGTAATGGTACAGGGGTTGCTTTTCTCAACGATGCCACTCACAGACGCCAGTGTTTGCATAGCGTTACGATCGTTTCCTCGATGCGTTCGTCGCAAGAAAATAAAACCAGAGTGCTTAAGAGGCCATCTAGGTAGCGACAATGATATATGATTTACCTGTACTTGATCCGTTTTCGTGTTAGCAGCCATCCATGCCTCTACAAACGTGTCCATAGCGCTCTGAAAATCCATTCCCTCGTAGAGAGTCTCTCAATAATTGTCCCGGGACTCGGAAGTCACCTCCATTTCTTTTCTTTTTTAACTTCACACTGTCACCTATTGCTTCGACGATTCTCACCGATTTTTTTTTTTTTTTTTTAATCAGTTCCTACGCGTCATTCATCCGGCGAAGTTCTTCAATTCGCTACACAAATACGTCCCGATGTCACAGCCATACTTTCACGCATAGATTCATACTTTGCCCCCTATCCGCTACGACGTTACAAATTAATTCGCTAATATCATGCAGGACATGCGCCTCGAGCCTCGCGTTGCGAGCGCGACCAATCGAATTTGTTCACGCGTTTGAAAATCGACTCCTCGAAACCGACCGATCGCAATCGATTCGACATCCGTGGAATAATATCAATACCGAGCGGATTCGAAGGGACGCATACACGTGTCGACGCGTACTCGATAACCGATCGAAACCGGCGCTCACGTGGAACTCGATTCCGCGCTAAACCGTGCTAAATCGTTTCTTAGAGCGTCCGGTCGCGGGAACACTATCGGCGAAAAGTACTTTCTCACTCGTGTAAAAATTTCTGTATAGGAAAAGATTGGCCAACGTTTCTCGAACAGCAAGCTCTCGCCACCAACTCGAACAATCGTCACAGTTCCGTCGACGAAGTCTCATCGAGTCCTCGGGATCACTCCATAAAGACCGCGAATAACAGTACACGACAGCGCCAACGGTCCCTCGACTGTCAATGTCTCGACATCGTTCAACGTACACTGTCCGCGATCATGCATCCCGGTGATCTCGATTTTCCCCAATCCACGCTCGTCGAACGAACGTCCATCGTCATTCGATCGATCGATCGACGATCAGGCGATTTCCCTTAAGGTCCCGACCTCGAGGCGGTCCGATCGCAAACATACGCGACGCTGAAATAGAGACACGAGCCGCGAGGACGACACATTCGTATGGGACGGCGTTCGAGCCGCGACTGTGCATGCCGTGGCGTCGCGGCGCTGGTTCTGCCCCTACGACGCCCTACCCGCCGTCGTTGTCACCCCACCACCGCGGCGGCCACCATCGCCCACAGAGCGGAGGACCATCCTGGTCCTCACTCGGATGGTTCACCCTCAAACCCTACGGAGCTGCCTTCATCATCCGTGCACTCTCTACTTTCTCTCTCTCGTCATCTCGTTGATCCTCTCCTCCCGTCTTCTCCCGCCTCCGCCTCTCTCTCTCTCTCTTTCTCTCGTCTCGTTCTCCGTTTCGTTCATCCGGTTCGCCGGTTCCTTCCAATCCCACGGCTATTTTCTCTCCCGTGTTTTCCCTCGAGCTTCGCCCGCGCGTCTCTTTGTTTTCCCACCGCGATTCTCTCCCTCCAACCTCTCGCGCCTCGTCCACCCCTTTCATCCGGCGTGTCTGCCCGCCGCTCGCCTTTCCTCTCTGCATCCAGTCATCTTAGCGACTTTCTCTCTCCGCGATTTCGACTCCCACTTCTGCTCCGGGCCAGCTAGTTTTCCACCGTTACCTATCCTCCACCCTAACCCCCACCCCCTCCTTCCCTTCGTCCCTCTGCCACCCGCGTACCCGTGACGCACTCGGGGGTGTGTCTGGAGATAAGATGCACTCACACCGTGGCACCTGTGCGCCCGCAACACAGCGCACGGGGCTACATAGTCGCGGGCATCGACCAGGGGCCCCCGGTACTGGAGAGTTAAGATATCTTTTCCTACCAGAGATGGCCACGATTCTTATCTAGATAACAATTTTTAATAAAAGATAAACTAATTTTTCACGCGTTGGTTATCTCTCCGTGGCAGTTGCAACGCGTTAATGACACCTAATTCGTTCGTTGTGCCCTGGTTACGATAGATCCTAAACTCTTTTTCAAACAATTGGTAACTAGTCGCAATTTGTTTTAGAACCTATTTTTACAGCCTCGTTAAAATTCAAGAATCCTATCTAGATTTATTTTCTTTAACATCCAATCTTGAGAATTGATTTTTTTAACTCCTCAGTGAAAATTCATGTCTCAACTTTGACAAATCTTGCTCTTCATATTGTATCACAGTTATAGGTATAATCGAAATTGCAACTTCATCTTGTCGGTGTATGTAAGTTGATATATTTTGCATTTACAATAACGCTATCGATGAAATTTGTAAATAAAGCTTACGAAGCAACGCACCCTCGTGAATTTCAAATTATCTATCGCGTAGATTGGTTCTAGTTAAGTTCAATACTATCCTCTCGAATACAATATACATAGTTCTTCATCCGTTGAAAAGTTAGGTCAGAAACTTTGAAAACTTCCCCCGTTCCTCCTCAGCCCTCTGATTCTCCGGCGACACAGAAAAAGGAACGACAAACCGATTATTTACTCGTCTTGAAAATTGCTTATGACTGGTCTCGATTTACAATTATAAATTTGTTTAAATTTATTTAAATTAAGAAGAAAGTATTATTAATTTCTTGAATATTAAAGAAAATGCATTTACTGCTCTATTGATTCGAGGTATTGAACTTTCAATATTATTGTCAACATTTCCACCATTTACCAGTCTAGGATTTTAAAATATCTAGAAATTTATTAATCTTCGAAACGTTGTCAAAATCTGGTTTACGAGTTCGATGGAAGGGCTAAAAAATTGAAAGTTCACGGACAAAATCTGTTCGACTGGTTTATTACCGGGACGACGATGGTAATTGCTCAGTATTTGTAACGGATTGCACGCTATAACTGATTGATTATATCTATAGTAACGCCCTATGACAGTTCCGGTTTCCGGTGCACAGGCTATAATAACGACCGCCGTTTCAAAGTATTCCAATAGTAACAATTTCTTTTTCGCGGTTCGAATTCGGTGTTATTTCTCCTTTCGTTTCGCGAAGATGTTCCATTTATCAAATGACGCGTTGAACGAGCGCGCGCCGAGATCCATACTTTGCATTCAGTTAAATGAAACAGCAAAAGTCGTTTAACCCAGATCGTGACCGGCGTTATTGATATCGATTTATGCGAATGAAAAAAAGCTGATCAGTCAGGTCGGTCAGCTTAATCTCGACCGGGCTCCGATAGCGCCAAGGTATTAAACTAGATAATCCCTGGATTAGGTAGAGTGCTCGTCAGTTAATCCATTAATCACGTGACGTATGCCATTCAATATTCTATTTCATGACAACGATGTTACGATGTATTTATTTTTCCTTTTTTCTCTCTCGCTGCTCCAGTTAGTCCTTAGCTTATCAGAACACCCTTGTCGTACATTTGTGGTCGTAATAATACAATATACTTAAATTTTCTATGTCTATGGTGCCCTTACGAGGAAAGGATCCCAACTGTCCGACTTCGATTCCATTTCGCAAGATAATAGAAATAAATTAGAATGCCTGTATTTGCTACGCTCTTTGGAATTAACTTCAATTACTACAAGATGTAAAATATTGCACGAGTTAATTTTTTTTGACGAGCGGGAAGCATTATTAAAATACATTTTGTGATATTTATATTTTGGTTATTTAAAAAGAGAAAGACGAGTTGCAGCAGTGATCCGCAGCGAGGTTAATTAAGTTAAGTGCTACTCAAGTGGACGCGTACACGACGAATTTTTTAATTCGATATTCTCGAAAACCACGTTTCGTGCTAACAAACTGTTTCTGTGCGCAACCAATATCGTCGATTTTTTCGTTTCATCGTATGGAAATTTAATCGTTCAGGTATTTTTAACGGTGGGCATGCTTCTCTACCAATCTTACGTACTAAATAATTCTGATTTAATTTCTTTTTACTGAGTAGACTATGTACATCGTCGTAGATTGTTTTCACAACCCCTGGTTGTACCTATCTGATAGCATTTACCATGCCCAAAGCTTGCTATTTCTTTGTACAAGACACAATTGAAAGTTCTAAATATCAATTCGAATGATTTTTAAAAGATTTTTTCTACATTTTCGATTTATTTTTTCACGTAGATCCACTCATTTTCGAAATTCAGTGGATTCGTCAGATTCTTCGTGTTCTTTTCTTCTTAAAACGCATTTCTTCTGACTTTGAAGGACACTATGCAAGAACGTGGCGCGTTTTCACGTAGCACGCGACGTTTCGTCCGCCTTACCACATATCGGCTGAAGTCAGCCGAAAATCTTCCCCTGAACAAACTCTTCGTGACAGATTGGGAAACCGGGAGATTTCGTTCGCTGATACAACATTCCACACTTTTCAAATCCGATTGTAGAGATACCAAATTTCACGAACCGAGACAAAGCTCGGGATTCTTGTCTGACAGAAATTCTTAATCTACTCTATCTTGGCCACAATTAGAATACTTTCTTGCTTGCAAAATACATTATGGAAACTCGTCTCGATTTCTGCAAGCTTGATATTTGTATCCTCAAAGTTTCGTAATCTTCTAAATTTTTATCCAAGGATCTTCTTCTTCGATTAATTATGATTTTTTGGAATTTGTACATTTTGTACGTAAAGAGAGTTCGATAGAGAATCGAAACGAATATTAATTATATAAATAGGAGAAGTCCTTTGATCTCTGAACCCTTAGATCATTATTTCTCTCGTTTTCAGAGATCTGTAGCAAACTGCAGGCAAGAAGGGTCGCTCTAACGTCGATTTAACGCGGATGTTACCCAGTCACGAACCACATTTATTTACACAATTCATCTTGTTTGATATTGTTTGTTTAAATCTAGGAAAACATAATAATCAGTTGGCAAGATATCAGGGGAGTATGCTGGATGTGGCAGAATTTTCCAGCTTGACCTAGTAATCGTGTGCTTCGTGAATTGTACGATATAACATCGAGTATTATTCTGCACTGACAAAAACACCTTTTGATCGACAAAAACCGAATATTTGTTCTTCGTTAAGGAATTCATATGTCCAACACACGGTAAACAGAATCTTCATTCGATAAAGATATAGTCCAGGAACATTATCGGTGGTTCATCAATTGATAACAATCGCATGTTACAAGGAACTCGTTTCTCCTTACACATAACGATTCAATTTGTCAACGACTCAATCTTGTTCCACTGAATCAGCGAAGACTAGGTTGCCAGACAGTTAATTGCCGTGAGACGACTCATGTGCAATTCATGTAACGAGATTTTGAACCTTCCCAAGTGCGTAAACATGATTCCTTGCTACTGTTTCTGATATCCCTATACTTTCTGTCAGAGATACACGTGTCTCATCTAGTTTGAATCTGAGTGATAGGATTTTTATATCATTTAATTTACCGGTTGGATGTAATCGTTGATATAATTTTTTCGTATTCCACTGTTATCTTTACTGTTATGTTCCAATTTATGAGATTTGTAATCCTAAAACAAGTTCTGTTTTTTTACTAATAGAGTACTATCTGTGGACCTGTTTGAACATAGTTGGAAACATATATTAAATAAAGTTACTAAAAATGTAGAAACTCTAACCCAAAAGGTATACTGTCCTTCAGTGTCTCGTATAACGTATGAGCAAAGAAAGCACGAGTATATATATTTAATTAATAACTACCCCCTAATTTATTCTCTTGTACTGATCTAGGTAATAAATACTAAATTTCAAACATCGTTTCCTTATAAATACACTGTGGATTTTTATGCAAATGCACACTTTTATTAATAGAATTAATAAAAAGGGAGCTTTGTAACTCGTATCTCAAATCCATTCTGTAGTTTTCAGAGAATTAAAATTTCCCATAAATGCACGAACATCCGCAGTCTACTTATAAGTCTACCATTAAACCTTCCTTCCAGTCGATACACAAACACCTAGACATTCCTGTTAAAACAAAGTTATCGCTTTCATCCTACCAAATACACCCCCCCGGTCCACCTGAATTTCGTCCCCCCATCGTTTTTATTTCACGACCGAAAGTCGTCGAGCGCAAAGAGGCGAGCAAAATGAAATCCACCGCAGCCCCCGAACTTTCCAGCCGGTCTCGAAAAGCCAAAGGGACGTCCGCTCGTATTCGGAATCCAGTTTCCTCAGGTTCTCGGCGTATATTACCGTTACATTTTCCCATGGTAACCCGGCGCTCCTTATCGCAACGCTGAAGCCAATAAAGCATCCAGCAGGCTTTGCCTCAAACTTTCCCAACCCCCGTCCGAACGGTGCACTCTTCCAACCGTGGCGTCCTCGTGCAAACGACACGCGCGCGGGCATGCGCGCACACAAAGTCTTTCGCGTAAAAGGAGCACGGGAGGGGGCGGGGTGGGGGGAGCGGCGGGGTAATGATTGCATCCGCGGATGCCACGGATGCAATCTGTGTGCAAAGCGGGCCGAAGTTGAAACTTGAGAGCGACGGGAGGGGTTGGAGGGGTACCGTAGGAGAAGTTTAAAGGGAGAAAGCGAGAGGGGAACAGAGGATGGATCAGGGATGGAAGGACTACGGGTCCCGTTTAACCGTGGAGGGGTTACCGTTCCCGAAGTCTCGACGGTGACACGGCTGGTCGGACTGTTTTCCAGGATCGCCGTCGGTGGGTGGTAAAGCTGCGCTTCTGGGGCGTGTTCCACGGAGCTTGCGGGCGGAGCTTTCGCGACCCACGCCCACCCCCGACGGGCAGCTTTCCGCGAAGGCGTCTCTCTCGTCCCTCGACGCGCCACCGAGTAGTACCTGCCCAGAAGCCACCCCTAACGTCTCGCGTCGCTCTTACCTCCTGGAGCTTCGCCAGATCGAGCTTTCCATCCCCCACCCCCACCCCCTCCTCCCACGACCTTTTCCGAGGCTGGTTCGCGCTCTCGACGGGCTTCGTCCGTGTACGAGGGTATGTAGACCCTCGCAGCCGTGTTTGGACGCTCGCTATCATTGGAAAAAGTGGAAGGACGGGTAGCTCGCTTCTAGGAAATCTGGGTTTTCTGGAGGGGCGGGACGGAGAGTGGCTGCCACGACGGAGGGAGTGGGAACGCTCGAAGGACATCTAAGGCGAGGGTAACGTATGCCCCGAGCTAATTTGCCGGAGCTTACCCGGGAAATTACGGGCGTCCTGCGCGATGCATCCGAATATCCTTGTCGCGGGGAACGGCGGTCGTTTCCCATCGCGAATCCTGCATTTTTCATCCGGCAACGTACTTACGGGCTTCTTTCAGACGACGGTATCGGAACGCTCGGGGTACCGATCGTGCCACGAAACAATCGAAAGCAGGTTTTAACCAGGACTACTCGAATTGTTTACTTACTAACGGAATACTAGTTTGTTTAAGACGAATACAAAGTTATAGAATCTGATGAATATTAGTTGTGGCTCGACCCATTTCTGGGTCAGGGCGATATCGACTCAGGAGTGCATCAAACACAGAACAAATGCACCAGAAATCCGAATTGTTTCGAAACCAAAAAATGTAGTCGTATCAATGTAGCAAAATTTCATAGTACTTGGAAGAGATAGTAGAATATTCGTTGCTATAAAAATCTCTGTGATTGCAATACCAACTACAGGATGCACTTAATATGCAAAAATATAAGAAACGCTTAAAATAAGATACGAATAATTATATTTAGGTGACAACCCTTTGCAACGCTCCCATTTCATTAATTCTGTTAATAAATATATGAATTTGCATAAAGATCCTCAGTCTAGTTATAAGTATCATTAATAGTATCGATATCATGCACCAAAAATTAAAGAGTCATCCTCTTGTTTGGAAGCACCCTTCGAATTCATCAGGTCAGAGTTCAAGCCTGCTCGCGATGCATTTAGTCCCATCGCTGCTTCATCGACTGAGACGCAGCGCCTAAATGAATGCAACCGCAGAAACATAGCTGACAAGCCGTGTGCATTGTTTTAACCTGAATGGGCGCGACGATACAAACAAGGAACAATAAGAAATTGTTACCAAAAATTCTAAAACATCTCAAATATTGTGTCTCGTAAATCGTTCTTTGGAAAAATTTAATATTTTTCAATCACGAACAAAATTTGTACTGTTTTTAAAAGTACTGCTAATACTGTACTGATTTTCAAGCTTCCAAGAACAGTAAAACTTTTACTAATACACAGAAACCAATATCTGCTTCTTTATGATATAATTTATATAATAAAAAAATTAAGGGATTGGGAACATGATTGCTGTCAAAAACTCTCGTCAAATATTCCTGAATCACAACCGTGCCTCCAATACATCAATCGATTGGTTCCTTTAGAAACACAGATAAAAGGAGTTCTTAATTTTTTTAATTCCGACCATATCCTTATTAAACAGAACAATTTTTTGTTTCTCTGTTTTAGATTCGCAAGGGAGCTCGTGTATCAACATATCAGACACATTTGTTACAACCCCCTTGTATACCTGTTCCAGTAACTTTTACAATCTTTACTATTTTTCATTGAAAAAAAATAGTGAGTACTTTGAGAATACGTATCAAAACATAACAGAACCGTTGCATCGAAAAGTTCTACGGTTTCTTCAAGAAAAAATGACTTTGGAAAGTGCTTTCCTTCGTCCCCAAAACCGGAAGAGCCCCTCGAGGGAATTCAAATAGCCCGCGCGCTATTTGTTCGTATCTCGATGCAAAAGATAGGAACATTGGGAATGTCTGCTGATCTGCTCTCTCCCTCGTTCAATTACCAGAACTGGCAATAAAATCGAAGCGGCCGTCGAATTTTAAATTTCGCACGCAACGTTCGCGATAAAGAAGAACTGGCACGTATAAAGCCCGAAATAAGAAATGAAATACAGTCCGACCAGACGTGGGTACATACGCGATACCACGCGAAATCTGTCGAGCATGTGGTCTGGACGCGTTAATGTACAAATTGAAAACCATTTAGCAAATCTCCCCCCGTCGTTCAGAGTGTTAATAAATTCTGGTTTACGAGGGTCGGAGGGGTTGCGTTATGGATCTACGGGCGTCGGTGCGTTAACATACACGGCGGGAAGAGTTCGCCGTTTCCTTTCCGTGGAAAAAGGATCGTCTTCCGGAACCTAGGGGGGGCCGTGGGAGCCTCGCGGAAAATATTCCGTGTCATCGACGAGGATCTTTTTGTCGCTCGATTGGGCATAAGCGTCTTTTCATACCCAGCGTGACTGTATTGTCGTGCAGGCGTAAAGGGTGCGGTTCTTTCGATTGACACTAACGTACAGGACGTTCCACAATACGTGGTATCTGCTTGGGTGGTGGATCCAAGACATTGCATACCTTATTTAAATACAGGCACGAAAGAAAATATATTAAGGTACATTTAATATGAATATTATTGAATATTTTATTCAATTTTGTCCTTTTGAATGGAAGTGCGTACACAAGTTGCTATAAATTGAAGAGATTGAATAGAGGAAGTGTTTCTTTGAACTTCTTCAGTGTTTTTTATCTCCTCTATCCATGATTGGAATTGTGACCACGCGTTGTGAATGATCCTGTATGTACGCGATCGTTATTAAGAACACGAACGGAGTTGTTACGGAACACGGTAACAGGATCGGTATCTTCCCGCGTGACAATTGTATAGCGAACCCTCTAGTTCGTACCTATATGGTTGTGTCTCCACTTATACACCCGTCTACGTATGTATTTATATACGAAATGAAGGATTCTTTTCTACAATCTTCGTACAGAGAATAATTACGTATCCAATCGACGTTAATTCGATAGTCCGACGAAGAGTGTGTGTGAAATGTATTGTACGGCGAAAGAAAGATCAGCCGTAGTAGGCGTTACCAGTCGTACAGACGTTTTAAACATGCTTCGAGGACGTCGATTATTCGTCAGGAAAGCACTATTTATAACTATCTATATTGCTATCGACAGTTTTCCATTTCATTTATTCGCGGAATAAGAATAACGAATTTGATTTGAATTTGACATGAAATTCAAGACACCGACGAATCAGAATATTCTCTCGACATAACTACGAAGCTGATCTAGCTGTAATCAGCTTCCCGTACACTTTCCTCGAGTTCCTTTATCTCCCCGGGGTTCTGGCGGGGCAGAAATGATACAGAATTTAATACAGCTTCATTCAATAAACTCCCATATACATACTCCGTATCGTGTCACTAAATTCTAACTCGATGTAGGAGCTGTACGTCGTAATCCCCTGACTACGTCGAGCGAGTCCTTTGAGGGTGAAAATGTTACAAGCAGAAACGAGAAGATAAAGAGAAAGAGAGAGAAGCCCGGTACCGTGAGAGGATGGGTTTTGGGTGGGTATATTCGTAGTTTGCCAGAAATCTGTAGGTATAATACGTCGTAATGGGAAGGAGGAGGATTCCTCTCGATGCATACGAGAATCGGTAGAAGCATTATCTATAAGATATCATACGAGCACCCGATGACGAAGGCCGGACGATCGCCTCAAAAGCTAATGCGCGGCTTTGAAATTTGGATTAAACTCCCGGAGAGGAGGGAGAACGTATTTCCTGCAGGACACCGTTGATGGTCCCTTTTGCGCCCAACGAGGTGAGGGTGTAAATCACGTGGATATGAGGTTTGTTCGGGCGATACGCGACATCAAACTGCTTAAACGATAACCGTCGACTAATCGGAATTGCAGAAGCTCTGGGAACAAGAAGGGAAACGGGAGGGGATACGTGGAAAGGCATGTAAATATGTAATGCGGACTGGGGCCATTAAACGCGGTAAAAATCATTTTCTCAACCCTTTAGACGACGCGATACGATGGCGAAACAAATTTTGAACATTGTTAACCCTTTCGAAAATAATTGTACGTAGTCAGAAAGTTTTCGGGTAGAAATTTTTAGAAGATACCCCCTCCCGTTGGCGATCTCGGTAGCATAAATACGGCTCATACATAAATTCCGCGTAATGGTAGCTTTAACCAAAGGCAGGAACTCCGTTGCCTGTAATTCAAATTCGAAAAGATAATGTCCCGCTTGTACAACGTATATTCTGGCGTACCTGCGCCTAGTTACGTAAGTTCGCTTCGGAAACCTCGCCTCTAACCCCCTCAACGGCGTGAACGTAAGGCGATGTATCAGGAAGAAAACTTTCAGCATAGATAACCTACTTGAAGAGTTAGCCCGCGTACATGCAAATTTCTGAATTATTATGCTGCGACGAGTATATTATGCGAGCTACTTCCCCCGACCATTTTACGTCGGTGGCCGCTCTTTCGCAGCCCTGTCGGCTCGCTTCCCTTTCGAGCTGGACCCTTTCCACGTTTCCATTGTCCTCGATCAGCTACACTTATCTACCTTCGTTGATAATTACACTAACGATTTACCTTTTGCACTAGTATTTGCCAAAGTTGGTTTCGAATAATGTCACTAAACATAGGGGGATCTACCCCTAGCATCGACTATTCTAAGTTTTTCTAAAGTAACTGAAACTTAATAAAAGGAGAATAGTTTGTATATTCTTATAAGCGACAACAGTCGTGTTTATCTTTTTGTATTTGTGAAATTTTGTAATTTCAAAACCAATACGAATACGTGCATCTTCTACACCTGTTTGCGATTCTTCATTATTTTCAATGGCTTGAAAGTTAAATCGAGAGATATTTCCCTCGAGCACATCGAACGTACATCCCCCATAAATTGCTCCTCCGCGTCATTTATCGGTATTTCCGTGAGATACATAATAGTTAAGCCCGCCAGCGGAAGTCGACTACGTTAACCGGATTTATTATTATTTTCTATAATGCACAACCACTCGTAACGCTACAAATATTCATTTACCGAAGAAGAGACGCGCAGTATTTATAAGCCAAATCGTGTTTACATTTCATAAAATAGCGCAAATATTACCATGGTGGCATTGCTTTTTTTCAACTAACGATATCATTGACATAAAAAAAGTCTTTTCGTTATAAATTCTCTGAAATAACATTTGTCGAGCCGCCATCGTAATTTCTCGCAGTCGGCGCAAGATGGCTCCCATTCCTCCGCCGTTTTTCGACGCGCGATTTTTAAATCAAAGCGGGCAAATAAAATTAACGCGAACGCGGCGGAGAAATTAGTAGATTCTTCATTTACAATTCCCTCCCCTCGTCTCGAAGCGGAGGTAAGTCGTTTCTGTAACAACAAAAGATCCAAGAACGAAGACGTTCGAAAGAAAAGACGAGGCGCAACACTTTCTCCGGTTAATTGCGTTAATTGTCCCGGAGCAATATCAGGCGGTAATTAAGGCTGCGACGGCTAATTAAGTTCGAAGCAGAGACATCCGTCCGAGCACTATCACCCCTCCGACCCCTTCCTCGCGAAAGGACACAAAGCTGATGACTAACTGAATTTTCTTGAGCAACCAGGCGTCCATCAAAGATCTCGATATTTGAAGGCCTCGTAAGGGTTCTCGACTGGCATAACCCTTGGAATTTGGCTCTCCGGAATTTTCGGATACTCGACGAAAAGCAACTTTACTTAATAAAGGGAAACAAAACAAAAAAGAAACATCGCTTTTGCCTTTTTAACGACAAAAATCTCTTGAAGCTGCGAAACAGCGAACGGATAAGTGTTATTAAAATTGACTGCTGGCCTCGCGAGCGTTGTTAAACGAGTTGAAAAAAATCCCTCGTACATTGTCCTCCGTTCAGGAACGCTCCCATCGAAATGGTATATCGTAATACGATTAAGCTTAATCGCGTTACTGTTCGACGACGGAAAAAACAAAATTTTCGTAAAAAAGAAACGGACGCAAAAAAAAAACTGGGGTGGGTACGCGTGTTTATTCCCGTCGACGAAATTCAGGATCGCCTCTGAGTATCCGTGACCTATAGCTAAACGCATCTAGTCTGTATACTGGGTGTACGCGATAAGTAATTCACTTACAGCTCTATTGAGTTAACCCTTGCTTCTGCAGTGCCTCCATTTAGCCTCTGAAACCCCTGTTCCGATGGTACTTCTGCTCTTCTACCTTTCTCCCCACCCCCATCCTTCCTCGACTACTAACCCCTGTGCCATTTGGCTCTCGCGATATTAAAACTGTCGGACCCAACTTACTTTCCGATACACCCCGTAGCCGGTGCACGGACGCAGGTGAACACTCACGATGGCTCGAATTTTCAAATTTTATCCTGCAAGAGTTAATACACTTATTTCTCTTTTCGTCATGTAGATACGCTTTGTAAAAAAGTGCGTAAAAGTATCGTTATGTAGCTTTCAAAAATCTCATAAAAGATTTTATGAAATAAATGTTACGCTTACCGGAAAGTCATGATGAGAATCGACTAAAAAAATTAGTAATTGAATACCTCTTATTTCTCATTGTGAAACGCTTCTTGCCAATGTGTTTATGCATATTGATAACAAGATGTTTACACAAAAACAAATATCCCCTTTAGGGAAGGGTATTTCTTGGTTGAAGCTCTCCTTGCAATAGGCAATCCGGTGTACGCGTGAGCACAACTGCACTCTCGTTTAGGCGTCTAATAATATAACAATATCTTAAAAAGTACACTCAAATGATTCTAATTTAAACCTGAATGTGACTGAATTTTAATACAGCAACCTAATGAACAAAATATGTAATAAAAGTCGACGGAGAGCATAAAACATAGAATGATTATAAGAATAACAGAAATCAAAATGACTAAAATACGCGATACTTTTGAGAACGCTCTGATATTAATTTTCCACACGATTGTTTCGAAAGCATTGTGGATTAGATTTTGGGGCGGCCGAAGAGCCAGGAATTGATATCCGATCAATTAACCGTGCAAGTCGGGGCAAGATGAGAGGGAAAAGGAGGGAAGTTGAAGGTAAACTTAAGACAGAGAAAGGCAGCGAGGAGAGAAGGACAGAGAGTCAGGGCAAAAGGTTAGGTCATATTGCGGATAGGCAAAGTGAGTAGTATCTATCTCGTCAAAACGTCGGTGTAAGACCACTTAGGGCAAGGGTTCGTCTCTTTGGGAAAGCTTATGGCGGGCCCTCAAAGTGGCCATTACGAGCCGATGGTTGGTCCAGAGATGGTCTGTAGAAATCGACGGTCAGTATCGTCTCTTCTCTCTTCGCCCCCTTACCTACAACTTCTTCTCCCTATCCTCTGCATCTTGCTCTCTTCCGGTACCATTTACCAACCAAGTTGTCCAATTAGGTGTGTCAAGAGGTATCGAATAATTATGGCGGTTTACGTTGCTTGGTGTTCCTACGAAACAGCATCGGTTCCTCGTGCACGAATTGTATGTTTTGCAAAATTGTAACTGCAGCTGCTGGTACAAAATTATACATCGTACCTTGTAAAGTGCAGCCGTAACTATTTGTATAATCAAATATTTAAAAATACGTCGTTATTCGAACATTAAATGAAAATAAAGCTCACGAAGGAAAGCGAAACGTTTGAAAAATATGATTCGATAGGTTCGTATCTGGCTCAGGGTCTAGGTCACGTGTCAATACTTCCAAGGGTTCTGACAACTCACTGTTAACTGGGTGTACTAACGTTTGACGGTTACTCGATAGTTTCCGTCTTAAGTAACATCCTTTCAGTAACGTCCAACGCGTCAATGACTCTGTCGCCTACAAAATAATTACACGTTTGAAGTTTTTTCCCCCCAATGCTGAGTAACATTGCACAAAATTTATAGATCTTGCGAACCTGCACCAAAAATGTATGTAATTTAACATTGATGGGCAATCTTGCGGTTAAGTGCAACGTAATGCCGTTGAAAAAATGAATATCTCGTCGTCGAAGTTTTGGAGTCGCCTGTAGAGACGGAGGAGGGTATTTCACCCAACGGAAAGACACGTTTAAAGAATTAAAGTATCTAATGCGAAAGAAAGGTCTTCGAAGCCGCCGTTTGAAAGCGAAGTATTGTCTGCTTAAGCCTGGCATTCAGTGGCCCCTCTCTCTCTCTCAATCTCGCTCCATCTTCTCTCGTTCTTCTCGAGTATAAATTGCAAAAGGTAAGATAGTACACTGGCTGGGGTCGGTGGAGGGAGAAATAAGAAATTAAGAGAGAGTCTTAGGAGAGAATAAAGCTAAGAATTAAGGCAGCAGAGAGGCTCGGGGTAGAGGAAGATTCAGGGTGGAATAGAGAGGAGAAAGAAACCGGGAAGAGTAAGGGAAGACGGAACGAACTGAAACCGCTGCTGGCGCTCGCTTTCGGGCTTAAGTCCTCCCAGGGATTCTTACTCGCGCATCATTTAACAAAACAATTAGAAGTTAACCCCTTCCTTCGTCCGTTCCTTCTTTTATTTCGAATCCGCGTCCCAAAATTAAGGAGGCTTTCAACCCTTTTCAGGACCGATACAGTAGTCTCGATTACGTACAACAGCCCCTGCGGTCTAACGATCTATGATTTACCTACCTCCCATTACCCTCGATAGAAAGAACGACACCAGAGTCAACCGAAACCTTCGTATCCGATTTATTTAGACATTTTGAATCGACGAATCGAGCTTATTTAAAGCGTGCAGTATTTTTTTATTTTCGCTGTAACGGCTCGTTGGTTGTTTTATTTTGAGGAATTCACCAATAAACCGGAGCCCAATGATAAACGCAAAAAGAGAAGCGGCGATTCTGCCGAAGAAATTACCCGGTATCATTTAGCGAGAGGGTGGGTCGGGGGAAACTCGTGCTTTTTTTTCTCTCTCTCTCGAGGAAAGTCCGCGACGGTTGGGCCGCCATGAATTCCGTCTTTCACGGAGATAAATAACAGTAAAGCGTAAAGCAAAGACATCCGGGGCGGCTGGCGTCTCGCGGGGGCAGAGGAACGGGACGGGCCACCCCCGATTCTCGTCGATACCAGACTGCATCGAGCTCCTCTTACACCCCCCTATTCGAACCTTTCCTTAGAACTGTGACTGCTTCGCGTGTTGTAGACGCAGAATAAGTATACGATGTTTTTTCCGCGCGGCAACCACCCGTGAAACGCGCGTAATCTTCAAACGAAGACGCACCCTGGGATCCGCGAGACGTCGACAGCTTTGCCCAAGGGTGGGTTCGACGATGCCTGGAAAAGATTTCCACCAATTATCAGAAACGCCTTTTGATCTGCGTATGTTGATTCTTAAAACTCTTGCCAACGTTCGCGGAGGGGGGAGGAAAAAAGAAAAAAGAGAAAACGAGCGCTCGGTCGTTCTGTTTACGTCGCGTTCAGACTTTCCGCGATTCCGACGCTAAGCGGCCCCCCTCGCTTTTTGTGTGAGGATCCGAAGGGGTTCTCGGAAAGAAGAAGTTCTCTCGTTTCTTTATTTGCCCGGCAATTACGTTTCCAGAAAACATTAGCGGGGACGAAGTTGGCGATATTTCTACCGGAGACTTCTTCTTGTTACATCGTCGTCCGTCGGTGTGTTTACGTCTGTTTGCAAATAATTATTTATCGACGCTGTTCGGTTGGAAACGAAACCCCCCCAGAGGAAAAAAGTCGAACGAATTCGGAGGATTCGAGGACCGATAAGAAATTTTTAAACAATAAGGAAAAATTAATATACATAATATATACGATTGAAGATACTTTGCAAGAGACGGTAAAAAAATGCCAGATTCGTGCATAAATGTACGCACGAAAAATGGCGGGATTAAGAGGAGGAAAACACGATGAAAGAACGATTTATCAAGATCTGCTGTTCATGAAAGACTTCTAATTCTCGGCCGCGATTTTGCTCTCCATCGACTCTGTAGGGAGTACATTGCAAGCGGTGTGAGTTTCACTGACAATGAGTGGCTATTGTCATGTTAAGCGCTCGTCTTTCACCCTCGTCGTCGGTTTCGTTAGCCCCGAGACCGTTTCCTCGTTACTGTTTTTATAGGAAACCTTATTTCGCATTTTCTTTAAAAAGAGAGACTAGACCCATCGGATGAGGGAACAGAAGCTTGGGATCGTTTTCCTCCTGGTTCTCTAGAATGAATTATTGCGCAGTTAATCCTGTTCTCGAGCAACGAAACGGGGGGCGGCCAATTCGCGGGAAAGCAGGATTGGCAACGATATTTCCGCGGTTGTGGAACAAAACATCGTGAATCGTATTTACTTCAAAAACTTTCGTTTTGTGCGTTAATTGAGCTCTGCGGAATAGAATCTATGCTTTCGTTGGAATCAATGCAGTCTAACTGAAATTCAATATTCAATTTATACAAATATATTTATTAAATTACAAGTTTACATTGTATGTCTATTACATTTTGTCGCGTTTCTAAGACTTTTTTCTTTCATTTTACGATGAATGCATTACTCTAATATAAATATTTGAAATCACGATCCAACAAGAGGGAACCTCCAGATGAGAACGTGAGATCATTCTGTCGTTCTATCGAAATCAGGTTTGTTTGAACACTCGCGAAAGCACGATGGGTACATAAAGAAAAGAATTAATCGCTGAAACGCGTCTTTAAATAATTACGCTGTCGAATGATTAATTACTTTTCAACGTTTATGGTATTTTTTAACTTCCTATTTCCTCGTATTTAATTTCTTTCAATTATAGAATAAAAGTTCGATCGTTCTAGACTGAGATCATTCGTGAGCCACTGTTCTAATGATTAAGAAAATGTTTCTATGGTTTTTGATTTTGAAGTTTTAAACGAACGTAAACGGAATCGCGGCAAATACGACAGCCATATCCGTATTTGAACGAATCCCGGTGGAAGGGTCGAGGTCAACGAGAAGGGGACAAACGTATGGGATGGACGGTCCGCCGTCGAAAGCCAGGAGCTTTTTAACTAGTGGATACCACCCCCGATCGGTCGCTTCAGATTAATTTCATCATGAATGTTAGCCCAACACTCGAGATTCAACCGCAGCCAAACACCCTCCACGATACTCTATTAACAGTTTAAAGCGTATTACAGTCACGACGCGAGCTTGTTTCGATCGTACGCGATGAGCCTGGTCGAAGCTCCACGACCGTGACAAATATTTTTAATAAACATAAACTGTCTCATATATAATTCACAGAATTAATGAAATGGAAACTTAGAGGGTTGTCTCAACCACTAAATACAGTAAAATTCTGATTATCTGGCATATCCGAGACTAGGAAAATGTAGGAAAATTGGACTATATCTACATATAAAATGACAAAAACAAGGAATATAATCACAGACGTGGTATATCTTATATTTTCGGTAAAGAATTTTTGTCTCGAAAATGCGTAGGATTTTGGGGGTATGTATTCACCATAAAATGATTGTAATTAACCCCCGCAAACAAACATAATTTTTTTAGAACGATTGAAATTGTTTAATTTCGTCGAAAAATGTCTGCACCTGCCCCCTGACGATTTTTCTTAAAAAATCGTTTTACATTTTTCGATCACGGGTTTCGTTAAACCCTCTGAAGCAGCGTGTTATCGTTTCTTGCGCGGTTGACAGAGACACTACCAATTAGGAGTGTCTGAAAGGTCGAGGCACATCGGGTAAGCTCGTTTCCAGAAGACGAGGAACACCCGTTCGAATTAAGAGAGTCCCAGAAGAGGGAGGAAGAGGGAAATAAAGGAAGACTCGATCCGCCAGGGTCTCTTTCTTCGTCTGTCTCGGTTTCTCCTTTGCCTTTTTCGGTGGAAATAAAACTGTTGTATCTACTAATAAAGGCGGAGTCTTACTTTTAAAAGCGCGTACTGCCGCTACTCTTTCTCCTTCTATCGCGCGACCGTTCTCCCTCCGAGTTCGCTCTCTCACCTTCGTTCTGCGTTAAAATAGGAGGGATTAGTTCCTATGGTAGCACGGGGGCTTAAACATTGATGAGGTTTTTAAATGGGTTCTCCTTTGACGATAGTAAGAGAGAGCACGAAAGACGCGGGCGGCCAACTGGCTGGGGAACGACGTAGAGGGGGAGGGGGGTGGACAGAGCGGGACGATATTTACCGGCAGATTAAAAAATCGAGGGAAAAATTAAGTGTTACGGGGGCACGCCCCCGTGCGGGATTTAATTCTACGTAATCCTCTGCTAAGATCGCCGAACCAGCTCCCTCCCCTTCTAACCTAAGAAGGTCGCCTCGTCGTTCTCGACCCTCCGTCGACCGGGATTCCTTCTTCTCCATTTTTTTAAATCTCGCGCTAATCGTCTGAGACCACGCTTTCAAAATGTTCTCGATTAGCCGCGCGTAAGAACATTGTAAAACGCTCGGGGGAAGCCTCTTTCTCACTTTATTAACGTGTTCGCCATCGCTCTTCGATCTTCGATCGGGAAAACTACCCTCACGAACCACGTGTACGTTGTAGATGGAACAGGAATAAATTTATAACACGTTTTGATGTAACCAATACATATTTCATATAATAACAACTGGTTTTGTCAATCCTCTTTCTTGTAATCGAACTGTTCTCCCTCCAAATGTTTCCATTGCCTTTCAAATATCTTCACAGTTCATATATTCCCAACTATCCGCGATGAAATGAAATTTTCTTTTGCTCGCGTAGTAAATTGTGGCTCTGTGTAATTGTAAAACTTTCGAGCAATTTTCGCGAGAAAAGTACGGTCAAACGGAGCCTGTCGACCCTGTCGTCGGGCGTATAAATTCATCTCGAGCAGTTTAGCAGCCCCGCGGCTGATGGAAAGTTCATTTCGGTACGAGTCGAGGTCGGTCGGCGATGGGTCTTTTTCCCGGGCCGTTACCACTCAAATAATAATGTGGCTTAATTACATGAGGACAAGTCGATATGTTGGCGATACAAATATTTAGAGGGTGGACGGCGAGTAGCCGCGGAACGATGTTATTAGTAAATTAACCGACATCAAAGAAAATGCGAGCGGTGGTCACTCACTCTGCTAATGGAAAGCCTGCATCCTCCTGCGCGAGATATCTATAGACGTACTTACGTACTGTCTGTACAGATACGTTTCTACGTTTCAGCCATGCCGTCACAAACGCCCGCGCGATCGTTATGATTACGTACAGTCGCGTCTACGACCCCCTCGAAGGGCCATCGAGAGTTCGAGATGCTTCTTCTTCGGTTTGCTTTCTAAAATAGCAACGAGATATGACAGATTTTTCTTGAAATATCTTCGAAATTAATTTCTCGTTGATTCAATCTTCTTCTCAAATACGAACCGTTGTTTTCATTCTTCCTTTACTGTATTTTAGAATGGTAATATTCGAATCACAGAAGCAAGTCGATAACCCCTGTAAAATATCGCGAGCGAAGCCTGGTCTGGACCCATTATTTCGACCCTACGCTACCTCCAGGGATTAGGCACACTAGTCAATTTTCTCAAGACCTGCGAGCATAGCAAAGCCTCCTATTATTAGAAAACAAATTTTATTGAATAAAATAATATCTGCTCGAATACACTTCTGCTAACGAAAAGCTTAAAGGGATCTTTGATTTTTTTTTGCGTTTTCTTAAAGAATATAGTGTAGAAAATATACCTGCTTAATCTTATACTTTTTTTCGCCCAAAAAATTTTAAAATATCACTGAAATATGCATAAATAAACCTTGTAAATTTGACTGCACAAAGTCTTATAGTTCATTCACAAAAAATTGCCCAAGAAAGCCTAAACAAACGGGCTTCACGCTAGAAGAACTCCTTGAACGATGTAACTTGTTTCCCTCAGAAAGCTAATAAAGGTTTTTAATCTTTTTGTAGCGTACAAAAATACAAAAAAGCATCAACTTAATATTGGTCAACTCTGTCAACTTCCTCTTCCTACCCTCTTAATTTAGACCACCCCCCAATCTAAACGTTAAAAATACATCAAATTCCCTTCGTCCATTTTTCTTTCGCGCGTTACAGGCTGATCCAATTCTCGAAAGCAGGGTTATTCATTTATTATCGCGAACCAGTGTCGCTGGTTAAGAGGATGATGCATGCAGAGGGTGACGAGAACCTCTGGGAGTCGGGAGGTCCGTGCATCCCTCTTACCGATTTCCTGGCGTCGTCGTCTCTTCCTCCGGTTACTCTCGACGGTCTTAAGGGTGATTTCTTTTCGTTCCTGGCCCCGCCAGACTAAATTTCGCGCGTTAAGCCCTCGGTGTAATCCTGCCCTTAATATTCAAAAACGTGATCGCCCTGCCAAGCGTCCCGAACGAAGGAGCTGCCCCGAAGCTACCGTTCGTCCGAACCAACTGGGCGAACCGGGGGGCGAAAGGGGGAGAGGGGGGAAGCTTTTCATATGCTAATTGGCATTCGTCATTTTCTTATGGCGACGACTTAAGTGTGCTTAAGCGCGCTAACTCCTTTCCCGATGCCTTAGACGAGCGTCGTCAGACTGGCTCGCGACATTTTCGAAATTGAACGATTTCAGACTGAAATTTACAGGTTTCAGAAGATACTGGAAAAACGATAGCGAATCGATCTGCTTTTTCTTGGGACTCTTTCATAGGATTATTACTAATATACAAATAAGCGATTGAACGCTATGTACGAGTCGAGAAAGCGAACAGCAAGCGATCGAACAAAATATTTCGTTTCAACTACTTTTTGGAATATTAAATCACTCCGAAGGAACATAAAAATTCCCAAAATAAATTTAAAATAAACCTACCATCCACGTTAATATAATGAAATAAATTGTCAAATACGGGAAGTTAAATTTTCTACAGAATCTGTCCAATGTCAAGATGGAGTTAGATATAATATGAAGAACCCTCGAAATCGATATATCCATAACAGTTATTTTCAACCCCTACTGTGAACTGTGTTTCCATCAGTACAATAAAAATATACACACAAACATTAACTTACAAGTGGGATTAACTAAATTATGGACCTATCGAAACGTGAAAAATGGATTTCGAAGGGTTAGCGGACGATCATATTACGATTAATATCTGTTAATGATAATTGACCATGTGTAACGC
The DNA here is from genome assembly GCF_051014445.1 of Colletes latitarsis. Taxonomy (NCBI): domain Eukaryota; kingdom Metazoa; phylum Arthropoda; class Insecta; order Hymenoptera; family Colletidae; genus Colletes; species Colletes latitarsis. The sequence continues at coordinate 16,953,001 of NC_135135.1, read as the reverse complement.
GTAAATATTTTTCCCGTCCCGTGTCGAGGTGCGAGCATTACCGTGGCACGTATCGTAGCACATGCGTATATTACACTCTTAACTTTATCGGAGGATATCTGAGCGGCGTATCTGTAATAAGATAACGCTTGAGTTCGTCGATTAAAAGTGCCGCGCCTCTGGCCTCACGCTGGTCGAGCTGGTTTGTCTGTTAGCCCAGTTTTTACGTGAAACGCAGGAAAAACGGCGAACAGGAACGAGAACGACGCGATTCTATTTGTTCGTATCATCATGTGATTGCGCGACCATTTTCATGGTTGCACCAGTTACGAAAAGCAGTGCGTTCCAGTGGCGTGTTGTGAATAAAAGTAGGCGCTGATCGGTCGACGGATCGATTTATCGGTGAAGTAAGTTTACGAGAATCCGACGACAACGGTAAATTAAGACCTCACGTTCGACTATCGAAAAACGATAAACGACGAGTATCGGTATTAGGATAATTTCTGACGGGTACGAAGGTTCGTCGGAATATCAAATGACATAGAAATTCTGAGAATACTCTACGCGAATACGTCATCAGGTGATTCATAATGACACATAAACGCACTAGACACGTGTATTCTATGTATGTATGCTTTCTCTATTGCTGTGTGACTGAAGGAACAACTTTTGCGGGGGTTTTCTACTTTTATGGTTTGAAAAATGGGTTGATAATGTTTGAAACATCGCCTTATTATTATACTGACGTTTAAATAAGTGAAAGAAAACATTTTCTTCGTCATTGATAGAAGATATTCTAGCTGTTTTGAAAATCTGAAATAAAAGTCAATACTTATTCGGAATAAATGTATGCTTGGAAATCAGAATAACGGAACAAAAATAAAAATTGTACGTTTAAATCTAGATTTGATAAAAATTACTAGCGATATCGAGTCGATTTTAATTCGTGTTTTTAAGAAAACTGCGTGTAAAGTTTGTATTAAATCAAATGCCTCGAATAGCAAAGATATTGATCTATTTTAATCTAAGAAGGTGGAACGTGACTAATATCTTAAATCTTCTAGTCATCGCGTGTAATACACAACTTCAGTAAAAAAGACGCTATTTAAAGAATCGAAGATTACTACTTAATATCAAGCAAATAATTTCGTGCTTCCTAATTCACTTCTTTCAGATAGAAAATTTTCTTTTGACAATTCTAAAATTTGCTAAGTAGTACTATGTTATCTCAAGCTTTAATATGTTCATAGTCCACTAATCGACACGTGGTTCAAGGCAATCATGACTCAGAACTTCATGAGTCACATTACATCCCCTAATAAAGAATAACAAGATTCAAGGTGTCACAATTATTACTGTTAAATTATTTTTATTAGTTTATGAGTCACCTTTGAATCAAACAATTTTAGAATTATTTCCTACGAGTGAGTAACGCGTGAATCGTGATAATTTTGATCAATCACTCGCTAAGACAGTGAACTTGTTAGATTGAAATTTTATTTGAGCGTTTCTGAAGTACCAACAAGCTAATAAAGCATTCCTGAGACTCAAATATCGATTCTGTCTCGAAGGAATGACCATACATCTTCAAGAAGTGGTGAGATCGGAAGTAGAAGGTGGTTTGTCAGGACCAGCCAATCCGATACCAAGTCAATCGATAGACTGCGGTTGTGCACAATTACCATGCCCGAAATTAGCAAAATTTGCAACCAGACGACTCTTCGTTGGACTGATGTCGTGGGTCGGTTTGGTCCAGGCTGCTGCGTACGCATACTTTTACGTATCCGGCCCCACGATCGCAAGAAAATTTCAATTCGATCCTTACATAATGGGCACGTATTCCAATTACATTAATTAATTTCATCACAGTTAAAGAACTTCTCGCTTTCGTCAAATTTTTAACAAAAACAATTCATTGAACGAGATACGACACGACTGTGAATTACTCTTAACAATTAATATTTAATTCGATGTTACTCTAAGCACGATTAAACGATACTTGAATGTTACAGAATGGGTCCTTGTAATATCAGATTTGACACCCTTTCTTTTTGGATTACTCGTTGCATATTGGGGCGATAGGATCCATAGAGTCGCCTGGATCGGTGGTATAGTTCTTTTACAAAGTGTATCATATTTTATCATGATAATTCCTCATCTGACGCATCAAATCAAGGTTGTCGTAGATACAAACAACGTCACGCATATGTCGTTATACGCAGGTGAGAAACAAAATTTGAATTTAAAAAATTCATTTCAAAGAATTTTAAAAATTAATTTTCCAGACGACCATCGAGAACTGTGTTCGCCAGCCCTAACTAGAATTATTGCAAAAGATGACGAATCGTGCTACTTCACGTTCGCTATGATCGTGATCGTGCAAATTATGACGGGAGTGGCGAACGTTGCATACTTTGCTTTGGGTATTTCTTATTTAGACGATAACACGAAAAAGAAGCACGTGGCTGCTTTCATTGGTGTCATTATCGCTGTGAAAATCGTCGGTGTTCTTTTGGGGTACATTCTGGCGTGGGTCTGTCTCAGGTGAGTAACTATAATAAGAACAAATTGCTTGTATTAATCGTTCCATACATTAACCAGTCAGCTGTGGCGACCCCTTTCCAGAGCGCGTGCTTGTTTGTTCTAAACATATCGAAATTTACGAATATATTTTAGTTTTCGCTAAAATTACAATTAGTAATTACAAAATTTAAAGAAAAACACGATCCTTGGAAATAGTATACCATCCAACGAACGGTTTATCGCGATATTAAGATTTTTAGCAACAGGTAGTAGTTACAAATAAAAGTAATTAAACGAAACGAATTAAATGGCCACTAATTAAAACGGATCGACTGTCGCGAATTTCAACACAGAAATGATCAAAGTATCCAAGCAAATGTACCTGTAAAAAATACTTATTGGTGCAGGATAGACGCAGTAACCTTGACTACTATAGACTCGTACAGAGACCAGATTGGAGCATGGTGGCTAGGATTTCCGATTCTCACAATATCATTGATAGTTCCTGGTTTATTACTTTCATGGTTCCCCAGAATGCTGCCATCGGAGGTAACTACAAAAAATAATTAATATTAAACGCGACTCGTAACATGGCCATTCAGTTAAAATTGGGCACGAGAAAGTCATTAAAGTATTTCGAAGGATTTTTTAAAATATACAAAATTGTTGATTTTACGAACGTTTCGTCTCGAAAGAAAATTTTCTTCGACCCTTGAAGATTTAGTCTACGCCAATGATGCTTATCGATGGAATAAATAAATATTTCGAGATTAGATGGAACGCGATAGGATTGTTTATTCGAAATAACTGCTCTGATTCTATGCACTGAAATCAGGGGCTCGCAATTTCGGTATTCGGCTTTCCAGTTCATCGAAAAATTCTCTTCTTGAGTACCCTACAGATTCTAAATTGGATCTCTCAATATTTGTCCATTGACAGTATGAGGCAGATACGATTGAAAGCTTTTCAAATATACCTCGCAATCTTCTAAAACCTGTACTACGTTTGCAATTATTCGGGTTGCATTAATTCGTTAAATCGCAACGAATATTTGATAGCGTCTCTTCGAACAAACGCGAAACACGCGCGGTTGCAGGAATTGATTTTCGATTCATTAATTTCACGCTTTCTGAATTCATTTCTGCTAATACATACTCTGCAGACCAAAGCTGTGTAAATTTACAAAATTCGATTTTTTACCAACGAATGTTTGTTCTTTGAGAAGTGAAAAATAAAATCAACAATTCGATAAAATTCGAGACGTTGCTCCGCAAGGTGTCTCGATTTCTCGTGGAATGGCCTAATAATCAGGACTTACTATAAATTACAACTATATCACTCGATGGAATGATCGTTCATAATTATACCAGGTCGTTGAACAGGCTGCAGCTTCATTATTAAACAGTTCTAGCAGATATAATCAAGAGCCTCGAAGATCTATCACGAAGAAAGTTGGCGGTACGAATTTCTGGCCATCGTTGAGCAGATTATTCGTTAATAAAATTTTAATAAGCAACGTCCTGGCCTGCGCGCTCTACATTATGGCGATCGTGAATTTCATGGGTTACGAGAACCTTATTATGCAGTCGAGATTTCACGTACCGAAACCGATCGGACTGCTGCTCGGTTTCAATGATCCAATGTACTCGAGAATGGTAGCGAGTAAGACAAGAACATTAATAATCGTAATAATTCGTGAATTTATGCCCTGGAAATTCAATTGAAATTTCTCTTAATTCCAGACATTTTAAAACCTATACTAATTGGCTTGATTGTGATACTCACTGGCCTAGTAATAGCGAAAGCAAGACCCAGCGCCAGAAGCGTCGTCGGATATGGCGTCGTCGTTCTAATTTTATCGGCTGGAATTATTTTCTCATTGACCGCCACAGGTTGCAAAAAGAATCCCATAGTTGGCACCGATGACAGAGGATTGTAAGCAAAACATAAACAAATGTCTCTTTTAAAATGTTTTACACCCCGAATTCTGACTTGCAAACAAATTCATAATTCTAGTCCTCGATGACTTTTGTCAGAACCTCTGTTTCGTGGCTTCCAAATAAATAATTAAAATTAATTATTTGTAATACGATGCACTTTACAGAGTTTAATATCTTTTAAATGCGTTGTCAAGATCTAATAATGTTTAAAATGACTCATAAAAGTAATATGGTGGATAAACGAAGCACCTGTGTGTTCTTTTAAGGATTTATCTCCCGAAGTATTGCAATAAAGATTGCGGCTGTTCGAACGACGCCGAATTTCGTCCCGTTTGCGACGCGAAAGGCAAGTTCACCTTCTACAGTGCCTGCCACGCTGGATGCACTTCCAGCGACGTGAAAAACGGTAGAACGGTTTACAATGATTGCAGTTGCGTGGAAGATGTGACAAATTCGAAAGATGGCGAAGCATGGGACGGACCCTGCGACTCGAACGCCTGTCAACTCGGTTGGCTGATCTTCGAGGCGAGTACATCAGCATTTATCTCGATCTTTAAAATTCTAAAGATATTCAACATTTCATTCTTCTTCAGTTCGGTTCCATGTTGGCGTACGTGTTGGGGGCCTCGTCTTTCGTCGGGGACTTGTTGGTGGCTTTAAGATCGGTCTACGCCCAAGACAAAGCTCTGAGCATCGGTTTCTGGATGATGTGGTTGGCCATTTTTGCCTACGCTCCAGGCAAATTTCTTTACGACACGATAGCAGACCTAACGTGTCAATACTGGGGAAACGAAGAGATCATCTGTCATTTGCACGACAGTTCAAAGCTTGGCAATTATCTGTGTTATCTGACGGGTGGTCTATTGATTTTGTGCGTCCTGCTGAAGATCGTTTTATGGTTCCTTTGCAAGGAACTGAACCTCTACTCTCAGGAAGAAAAAGAACTTCCACCTGGTGCTGAGATGCAACAGCTGATGCCGGATCCGTCGACCCCTAAACCGGTGGAGCCATCGGATACTGCCAATAATGGTGAGAAAAATATTTCAGTACTCCTCGATAGACTAACAACTCTGCTTTTCATTTTTCCATTCGAAGACGACGCAACGACCAGCGTAGTCGTTACCAACGAATCAGAAACGAAGTCTACGGAGTCTCCTAAACATTCTCGAAACGCAGAAGAACCATTCGACAACACGCCGCTGAAGTACGGGCCCATAGGTCCTGGAGATCGACGAACAGATGCAAAGCCTCCCGTGGTTCAAACGTCACAGAAACAAAAGTCCAACATACGACACCTGGACACGGACGTCGAGCTGAGCTCCAGCGACGACGACGGGAAAAAGGACTCGAGCCCGAAGGTGCCCTACCTCCCACTGGATCTCGACTCCGACGTGGAGAGCGATCTAAGCAACACGGAGCCTAGATCGCGCAAACGTATCCACAGCAAAGACTACGATCGCGATCAAAACTCGAAACAAAGCTCTTCGCCCAGACAAGAGTTCCCAAATGATCCTAATCACATCGATTTCAGGCTGGCCGGTCAAAGGAAGGATCCGAACAATTACTTGGATGGTTCGTCCAAGACCAGTAGTTTCGAGTTTTCGAAAAACGGACGCGAGAATGAGGTGCGCAAGAAGGGTGATTTTAACGAAGTCGGTATACCTATAATGGATCCTCCTGGTTCCCGTCCGCCACAGTCCGATGCTCGTTTTTTGAAGGATGTAAAATCGTTGATCAATCGATACGAGTTGAACAGCGACCAAGTCGACGGAGACGGAGAGTCCGTGAAATCTGGGGAAAGCGGTAGCCGTCCAGAATATAAAGGCGTCGGTGGTTTTCCGTTGGTGGCCATGGCGCCGAAGAGACCATCCTCGAGGGCACAATCCTCGTCGGGATTTAGCAGTTTGGCGGACGGTAAGGTCCTCGAGGATCGACCAGAGTCCCGAGGAAGCAGCAGCCCGATGACATCTAGCAAAGGAAGCAGAGGAACGTTGCACACCGATTTCTAACGCTCGATGGAGTCGAGTTCAATGTTCCAAAATTGAGGAGAACTCTTTCTCAGTGTTCTAACCGTACACTGCTCGTGCATTTGAAAATTTTACATGATAGAAGATAAAAATGTTTTATTTATTTAAATTATCTGTTATTTTTCTCCAGATTTCCATTATGGTGGGAGTAATTTTAAATAGCTTAAATATTTCTTTTCCGTTCGTGGATCATATTTCATAATTTTGGACGTGTTATTTGGATCTTCGCGAGCCTTTGGTACATATCTTTTGAGACAATTACGCAGCTTTATTTACACAAATCGACTATTTTCATAACACAGGAACCGAAATTCGGGGATCGCTCGAATTTTGAGCAACAAAAAAGGAACATACATTATCGTTCGTCTCACGGATATTATATCATAACGTTTATCGTAATTATTACTCTTTTTACATTTATTACACATTTCAATGCAACTCGGAAACGCCGCAGTTTCGATAATTTACAAGAAACAAGACACGTCGCACCGCGGTCGACGAACGTAAAGTAAAAACGCTTCCTTTCACCAGTGGATATAAATTCATTCTTTTTTGTTTTCGTATCATACTTTGTACATAGAACACGTGGTATTGATTCGGCCGATTCGAGTTTCTCAGATTACTGTAAACCTTCTTAGAATTATTTTTTACAGGGCTTCCCGTAAGCGATAAGGATATCGTCGTTCAATGACAGTAAGACGAGGACAGTAAAAAATAAAATTCGTTTTCGTTTCTCGAATGTCGCGCCTCGTGAACGAACTAGCCAACAGTAAGTTCTATCCGAGGTATTACGAGCATTTTAAATATCTAAGGAGATGCTTAAGGTACTTGTAAAGTCTTTATTCGTCTGCTCTCTGTTTCTCTCTCTTTCTCTCTCTCTCTCTCTCTCCCTCCCTCTCTCGCTCTTTCTCTGTCTCATTTTCCACCGTTCTCATCCTTTTTTTTCCTATTCATCGACGATTTCGCTGTTGATGCTTTTACTCCACCGCCTCTGGGACGAAGCGATCCGACTGGATCGTTAATGAGTTACTTTCAAAGTGTCTCCCCTGGTTCCTCGGCTATGTCTTTCAGCTCGATCTCCTCGTCGAAGATCTTTACGTCTTTCACGAAATACCAGACACCCACATCAAACAACGTGCCGATCGTTACGAAGCCTGAAAAAAGAATATTGTACAATTAATCGGACTAACTCGCAGAGGAAGGAATTGGGATTCGCGACGCACGAAATAATTAAGGGATCTCCCGTTTAAGCACCTTTAAAATTATCGAAGTTATCGAAAGATATATAGTATCTGAACCAAATAAAAATATTAAAAAAAAAATATATGTTAGTGACAAAGGTGGAAACAGTGGTTTTACCAATTTGTAAAAAAACAGGACGAAGGGACGCTTCGAGGGTGTCTCTCGTTAGAAACATCAACAATGTTCAACTTATTCTTCCAGATCGTATAGAATCCTCTAATTATTTCACGCCATGGAGAAAAAAGATTGAACTTACTGGCCGCGGTGAAGTTCAGCAGGTATCTCAATGTTTCACCGTTGTAGAGCCAACAGTTCCCTGTACCTGAACATGTTTTCCCCCAAACGAGGCAGGTTTTATCTAAAAAAGAAAATACATACATTTGGTCTCACGAGTTACAGTAATTGAAGCTTTAATTTCTTTGGTTTTCGAGGGATATAGCCTTACCTAAAATAAATCCAAACAGTATAGGGGATGGTATGAACGCGAATAAGCTCATAATAGTTAATCCAAAGCCCATTGCCACTGTCTTGTCCTTCTCGTCGACGCATCTGACGGATACCAAAAAGTTCGACGCCCTCCCAGTGGCGCCGCTGAACTTGAGGAGGCAAACCACCGCCAGAAATACGTAAAATTTGTGCATACAGTCCACAGGACATGCCCCCGGAACTGCTGTGCCAAAAGATGGCGACGCGTCCGGCACGGTGGTCTCGAACGGAAATGGCGTCGTGTGCATCGACGTGTTCGCGTACAAATGCGACAACGAACGTCCAAACTTTGGTTTCACGCAGCTGCATTCCGTGTACACTTTGCTACTGTTCTTGTGAATCTGCAAACGTACGATTGATTGTTGTTATTTTAAACGGTAGTCAACAAGAAATCGATTATTTCCTCTAACGTTTCAGTTTGAGAATCAACTGGTTTAGTTCCAAATAACGTGGCGAACAAAGTATTAAAAAGGTTCGGAATCTGATAAAAAATTATGAGAGCAAATTGCAGCACCGTACCTTTAAGTTACGACACCCAGCGTGACACGCTGAAATGAAGGTTTGACCATGTTCAGAGCAGACAGGATTGTAAGTAACATAATCGCAGTGGCACGGCTCGTTGCAGGGCAGCAACGTCTTCAAAGAGCCATCAGATTGAACAGCGATCTGACTGTCGTTAGCAGAGCAACCGAGGAAAGCGTAAGAAATCATTCCCATCACCGATATGGCTCCCACCATCACGTTCCAGGCGGCCAAATACCTAGCCTTGGGTTTGTATTTGGAGATGACCAGACCGGAAAGAAGAATTCCAAAGGCACTGAACACCAAACCGACCGTTCCGGTGATCAACGAGGACACGGAGGCGGACTGTTTGTATTGCGTCTCGATGTACTTGGGCATGAAGATCCAATAAGGCATGTAACCCATGAAATAGAAGACGGTGGCCAGGTTGTTGCACATCAGAGTAGTGTTCGTCAGCAGACGTTTGAACGTCCTCATCATGTCCGTGAAGGAGGCAGGCAACTCTGACTCTTGGTCCCCTTTTATATTCGCCGCGGACTTGTTTCGTTCCGAGGCCAAAGCTTTGCGAGCCGCTGCTCTCGGCAGCGTCTTCGGGAACAGAGCGATTATGCTCGCGAAGACGAAGAGGAGGAACGCCAGGATGATCCATCCGAGCCACCAGGCGCCCAACCATCTGGTTCACGTTCAAACAGACTCGTAAGTTTCCTTTTATCGACATTCTTAACGCTAGAACTACCGACAATTATGGCGTGTTTATTTGTACCAAAGAAGCAAATGTTAAGTGACCGCCAAACCGATTCGTTCTGTTAGCGATCGTACCTTGGATCCTGCGTGGTGATAGTGGGCGTTAGAGTGGGACTGATGTAGAACTTGAGGGCGAACGAAGCCAGACCGTAGCCAATGGCCGGTCCCAGCATTCGCAAGAAATACGAGAAGCTGATCAACGCTGGTGTCTTCGACTTCTGTATATTGTCGTCCATGTATGACACTCCCAGAGTGTAGTAAAGGGATCCGCCAACCCCGGATACGAGCTGCGCTACGAACAACAACGCTTGAGGCGCGAAGTTTCCATCCGAGTCGTCGCACTCGTTTTCACGGTTCTCCTTCCCGAGACAGAGGAACTTCCGGTGCTTGTCAGGAATCTGGCTCGTGTTCACGCTTCGAGGCTTGGCTCCGTACTCCTTCGTGAGCAAAAGAGCATCCTCGCCAGGACCGTACAAGAAATGTGGTAACATCGTCAAGCAGCAAAAGAGAACCACCTTGGGAACAAACCAAACAAATCAAATCATCGTTTCGTTAACTGGTTCGATCGATAAGAACGAGTCCCAATCGCGGCTGATTGAGATGTTAAAAAACGTTAACGGGAGCCTGAACGGATGAAACCATGACCGACTTAAGGTAAGTGTTCCAGTAATTGACAAGAGCTTTGTTACGAAAGTTTATCTATTAACGTGTTTCTTTAATGAATTAACATCTTCTTATCGACGAAATATACGTTTTCGTGATCGAAAGAGGAAACGAAGGAGGATATCCTGTAACTATATTCTATTATTAAATTAACATAACATAAGAGGCTCGCAAAATACTATTAAATTCAACCTTGTATTTCAAGATCATTAATGAACGGATTGGATGTTCGCTTTTAATAAGCCTTATTAATGCACCCGTCTAGACGCTTTAGGAGAAATCCAATTTTCCACCGACTAGCTTGTAAAAGTATGGTTCTCGTGATCCAAATAATTGGGTTTTCTTCTGGCAATAATTTCAAATTTGGGCTCAGATCAGTTAATTTACAAAACGGTAAATAAACGAATTATTTGACGTTACTAAAAGACATTTAAAATATTAACGTTTATCGTCGTTTAAGTTTCGTCGATCGATTAAAATTTTTTATAGAATTTTTAAGTTAGCAAAATCTGCAACATTCGTTCTCGTAAAAAATTAATGTGACAAGAATGTTTGATATCAGATTTGCACGGTATATTTTTTCAACTGTTTACTTCAGTCCTCAGGCTTCAGCGCATTGATAGTGAGTGTACACTTACTGATATTTAGATTGCGATCGTCAAACAAGATCAGGCTTGGAAAATGCCATACGATTTTTCACCTTCTTGCGTTCGAGTTTGCAACGATTGTCAAACACTATTGTCTACGCGACATATTTACTGTGACGTTATCTGAACGATTGCTCTGATAATAATTCACCGAGCATCCAACTGTTTCGCGAGAAGATAAATCGAGAGTAATTAATTTGACGAATAATTTGCAACAAACGGCGATAAAAGTCTCCTCGAATGCTTCTCGAAACTCTTTCCCCCGAAGAATATTATTTCTACGAATCTAAATACGTCGTAGACTGTTTACAGTGGCTGTTGGTTAATAAACAATACTCATACGATGCCACATATATCAAAATCAACTGGAAATTTTATTCCAAATATAAATATATAAATTACCGTTCTTGTTCGTGAATAACGGGACGTTTCGTAACGAAATTATTCCAGAAACGTTTAATAACGAGCCAAGCGACTTTCCAAGTCGCTAAAAAATTTTCTACCGATGCTGGAAGAACGAAATTAAAAACAAAGCCAGATTGCAACGCTAATTGTTTCGAACCGTAATTACTGAAAATACTTGACGCGAGTTGTTTCACGCACACCAACAGTGTCTTTTCACTGTTCAATGAATGAAGCGCTTAGCTAAGCACACGGTGGCGAGAGTACGATGGTAAGAGGCGTGAATGAGCGTAGAGCTACGATTTCAACGCTTCCTAATTTAATTAAGAACCGACCAACCGGTGGGTTATGACGTCTCCTAGTTCGTTCTTCGGGGCGTGTGCCGACAGCTGATACTTTTCTCTGCGTTCTTCAGAAAAATATATAAATAATCGGGCGTACGATGAAAAATTAATTCGTCGAAAACTTACTGTGTAAATGCCGAACGCGATCCAACGAGGCCTGTGACCTCTTCCTGCGTAATAAGACAGGACCACTGATACGAACAGTTGAGAGATATCGTTGCCCACGGTGATAAGGCCTAAACAAAAACTGCATGTTTAACGTACTCGATACAGAAGAACAATTAAATCGGTCAGTCGTGTTGATTCGCGATAGGAAATCTAAATGTCCAGCGATTATTTAATCGCGTCGTCGATCGGTGGTTTTTACATTGCTTTTTTCTGTTACAACTCACTAGTTACGCGTTGCATCGATGCAAGAAACGAGGATATACAGAATGAAAATTGCAAATTTATTTTCTTGACACGAGAAAAGTATCGTTTTGATTAAGAGAAAATATTCACGAAAAATTTACTATTGCGAAGAGAAAGACAACGTGGTTTTCCTTCGAGTCAATTTTCTAAATTTTTAATTATTTAAAAATATTTTTTAAACATTAGGAAATGTACGAATGAAATTACATTAATATATAAAGTGTCTATAGAATCTTTTTTTTGGAAACTTACGTATCGCGAAGAATAAATTTTATTTAGCCCTTGAGGACCCCTTAGAACGATGGTAATATACTTGTATATATTTTAAAGTAAATAATTCTGTGATGTTTACACGGTTGTTTAAAAACAATGCGAATAATGGAGTAACTTTTTTCGTCTAATGCTTCGTTCCGGAGACAATTTAAAACGCGTGCGATTGAATACGATTTGCCTGGCGTGTCTGTTCATTAATCACTGTTTCTACTTAAACTTTACTGCACGCGTACACTCTGAGCTTTTAAAGTCGATTTTCTCGAAAACAAGGTCTCGAACGAAAAAATGTTATTCTTTTATTGCCACTTAGTTTCCTTAAAAAAAAAATATAAATTTCAAATCCGAAAGGGATTGATTTAATCCACTACTATACGAATCGTATTTTATCTTTGCAAGAAGAAACTATTTTTTAGCTATGCATCGATGATTTAATTAATGCTTCGACTAAATCACAAGTTTCCAAACTTACAGGACTTAGATGTCCCTCTACGAAAAACGTAATGCACAGAACCTATGAAATTCCCTCAGCGAACCATTACACGATACAAGGTTAAATATTTTACTGTACTGTCGCGAAGTTTGTAGAACAATAGCACGAATAATTAGCAGTATGCATACAAAATAGATAGTTTCCAACTGAGGTTGCAACTATTTGCAGTTTGATACTTGAATATTTACGAATAAGTTTTGAATATTCGAGTATTCCACTATTTACCAAAAAGCTTTAAATATTTAAACGTTGCAATATAAATATCAAAAATAATAAAATATTGATTTGTTAGATATCGATCGACAATACGCGTCTCTAATCTTTTTTTATTCGATTACTTTATCAACAAGCTTTAAATATTTAAATGTTTGAATACAATTATAACAGATAATAGAACGAGTGATTGGTGAATGTATATGGACAATACGTGTTTCCTATCCTTTTTTATTCGACGTAATCGTCGAAGGTGAACGACCGTGAACCGATTTAGTCTCTGACCTGTGGTTTTCGAGGGTATCTTGAACCTCTTTTCGATGGTGGTGATGGTGCCGTTGAAATACGCATAACTGGCCGAGAATATACACCCTAGTACACCGTAGAGGAACACGTAGGCCTTTTTGTTCGCGAATCTTTGCAAGGTCGGCCCATGGAGGCACCAGATGCCGCAGGAGGTGTCGTCGGTGATGGGCAGCTCTCTGAAAACGTCCTCGAGGCCCCTCGAGCTGGGCGTCGAGGGCGTCGTCGGGGTCGTCGGGGGCGTCGACGGCACCCTCAGCAGCTTCAGGCTCTCGGGCCCGTTCTTCTCGTGGTTGCTCGTGTTATTCTTCATCGTCGATACGCGTTCTTCTCAGTCGAGCAACGTCGATCTCCGCGGCTACGAGAGATCACTCTGACCTCAAACGCTGGTCGCACGTTTTTTATGTATCCCCGCCGTTCTCGCGGCCCTTGGCATCGCTTTTATTAATTCGAAACCGCTCCCCACGGTTGCCCGTTTCTTCCTCTGTCGACTTCCGTTTCTACCGTTACGCGGTCACGTGTTCTCCATCTTTCGATACCGCGTGGCTAAACACGATGGACGCGTCGATCGGATTTACTCGCCCTGCTCGCGACGTATCAGTCCTCTCCCACCTGCGAATTCACAGAGGAAATCAAAACTCCGATAAATATAACCAAGATTCTGGTCAAACTCGCGGGATCGTTAACGGGACGCATTTTTAACAAAACTTCGACGCTGACAAATGACTGGCGGGAATCAGTATTGGGGAGGGACAAATTAACGACGAGGAATTCTTTGAAAGGTCTTTTAAATTTTGAATATTTATTTTTCAAAATTGTCGAGCAATTGTCAAATTTAATAGCTTGTCAATTTATATTCCTTAAACTTGGAGCATCAATGTACAAAGTATTTTCAATTCGATATAACTTTCTTAAAACATTCTTATAGAATCTTACCGAAAAAATAACGGGTTATTGCTTCGCAAAATGTTGCGTAATAAATTTGCTGACTTGAAAATATTCCATTCGAGGTATATTAATCTTGTCCTTTTTATCCTCAATTTGAATGTTCCTGGAGTGCACGAGAAAGTGGCACTCGGAATAATTAAAAAAATAATGCTTACATTTTTGTTATAAATCATCAATTTTTAGATTAATGATACATGTAATATATTAAAAAGGAACGTGTATGCATCGTATAGTATCGTCCGTGTCTTTTTAACGTATGAAAAAATACATGTTCTTATTTTGCTTAAAAGACATTTTGATTAAATTCATTAGAAAATTGTATACCAATTTCAGAAAGGAAATTTGGCAATGGGTCAGAGAAGCCTAGAGTCTTTACTTGTTTTTAATCTTCTTAAACTAAGGGAAAATACAATTCATGAATTCATACTATTGTAAAGGAATTAATAGCTCGATTAACAAAATTTATAAAATCATCTAAGCATATGCGAAAAAGTAAACCATTACTCTTAAAAGAAACCTGTAGTTTTCTCTTTGAAAATGTTTAATTATAAATTCTTGAGGAGCAAATAATTTGTCGTTGGAACGGTTCGAAAAGGGTCTCTTTAATAATTGAATTAGAAACATTTAAAAGAATTCTTCTAACATGCAGTTATTTTCCAGAATTGTCAGATTTGTTATTAACTGACACATTGACAAGTCTCGAAGTAAATACAATGAAATAAATCATTGTTCCCCATACATTTGGCTATAAAATGAGGCAATACTGGAAAATATCTATACACATATTCAGAAGTCTAGTTTATGCAACTTTATTTTATGACGTTAATTCAGAAGCTATTGCACGTCAATTCAAAGCTCGTTTCGTCTACTTTAGCACCACCAAGATCCTTCAACGATAAGAAATCTATCACTAACGCAAACAAGTGTACGAGAATGCAACGTAAATACGCAGATACCACAGTCTACCGTAAAATAAAGTTCCGAAAACCCCAGTAAATGCTTCTCATTAACGTATTTATAAAACCCACGACCATCAAAGATTTCCAATGTGTTAGCTTCGGGGGTGGAATCTCGCTCAGAGCAACCGCGTCGATCTTCCTCCGAAGACTTAATATACACGTGGAGCGCAACTTCCTCGAGCTGTTTCGAAGTCGCTCGACAGAGGGATAATCTCAATAAATTCACGCTGCCCTGACGCGAGAATAAACAATATCGTTGTCGCCGAAAGATCCAAAGAAAAAAAAAAAACGTAATTGCACGTACCCGTGGCGACCAACGTAACAACAAGGCTGCGTCGCAGCGGCGTGGATCGAAGGGTGGCCCGATCGATTCCCAAGATCTCACTGAAACTGGTTCCACCCGGACCGTGGCTCGTGATCCACGGGATCGAGACGCGGGCTCGTTTCGCGGGGGCGGGTTCTGCGTCGCAACGGCTTTTCCGCGGCGTACGCGAATCTCGTGTCCGAAAACCGACGGTATTCCGTCCCAACTGGTATCGTCTTCTGCGCGCGACAAAGACGGTTCCTCCTGCGGATCCCCACTATCGACCCTGAAGAGCCGATCGGACGACAGAGGATCGCGACGCGGAGAACTGTGATGCATCTATGGTACTTCGGTCCGCGTTGCTGTTATCAAGCGGGCACATTTTCTGCCTCTCTTGCAATCACTTCGTGTGCCCCCCTCCTCCTCCCCATTCCTCCCTCCTCCTTCTATGTGTCCCCTCTTACCCCTTCTCTATCACTATCCTCCTACGCGATCCCTCTCGCTCCACCGCGCTCTATGTCTATTCCGTTTCTCGACGACTCTGCCTCTCCCCCGCCACTTCGGATCCACCTTTGATAATATTTACCCACGGTGGAGTATCGATAATGCCTAACTGACCGGGAGTAGGGACCCCCCCCGTCCCATCTGGACGAAAAAATTACGCGACGCCATAAACGGAATTTCTCCTCACCGATCGCCATTGATGATCACCAGTTTTGTAAAGATCGCGGTGGATCGAATTGTTGTGAATTTTGTGGACACTCGAAGTTTAGGAGGCTTCACGGATGATACAGTGCTATCGATCTACTCTCGATGATTTAGGAATTCCTATGTTTCGAATCTACAGACTTTTATCTAACGTCAGGGTCTCTGAAATTTAACCCACCTCCGGATGACACTGATATTGAAACAATACGACCCAACAAATACTACCTTGTTGATTAAAATTCGGACTCAGACGACCGTAAAAGTAGATAAAATTTACCTAACACTGTCATCCACACATCCATGACAGGATTCTTCCCTACGAAACTAAAACAGTTAATTCTCAATTTAAAACGTCGAAAGGAAGAAATTTGGTTACGAAAACAAGTACCGAGACGAATTTTAAGTCGAATAGTTTCGTAAGTTCGATTCGAAGGGTATTTGGGAGAAGGGTCCGGCTGGGAAGACGGCAGATCCAAGCGAGATAGACGAGATCTCGGCTTTGGGTATGGTGTCTATGCTCGTTTCTAGTCAACCTCCGAGAGCAGAGGCTCACATTGTGAACCCATTATGATTTAATAGAGCCGACGTGATGTACACACACGCGCACACCAACACGCGCCCGATAAACTCTTCCGTCTATTCCCGCGCATTGCTAATGGCGCACACCAAACAGCTACACCGCTAATAGCTGGTGGTTAATTGCTGAAATTTAATTTTCCGATCGAAAAACGGATCGGCCTCCAGCCGCGTCGCCATAGTTGTTTTGACATTGAGACGTTTCGTGACGCGATTAAAATCAATTTTTCTAGCTTTCGACGATCGATTTCTATGAAATGTTTTTTATTCTGACGGAGATAAAGTTATCGCGCGTCACTCGATTCCTGAATTGCTCGAGTGTAATGTTATAGTTGTCGAGTATCGTTTAATCTCTACAGTATCGAAGTAATAAAAGAGTTATTATTTAAATAGAAAATATCACAGATAGATTTTATTTTCTTTTGTATACTCGAAGAGACGTATGGTAAGGAACATATTATGACAGAAATTATATACCTGTCTCTCCTGTTTCTCCATCTTGTGTTATTTTTTCACTTTCTTCCGACACGTTTCCATCGATGGGATTTTTGCACGCTTTTGTTGAAAATGTTACCGGTCGAAGATCAACGTAAATAAACGAAAGCGTACCTGCAAACGAGCCACTTCACTTTTTTGACAAATAATAGACAGTGTTTAGTCTGAGCAAACAGTTTCTGGCAACTACGAGGCAAGAAGAATGAAAGACATTGTGAAATCGATTAAAATCTTGTTATCGCGGTAGATAATTAAGCGATATTAAAACCTCCGAATCCAGAAAGCACGTGCCTTAATCAACGATAACGTGTGTATCTTTTTAACGGGTACACTATGATCGTAGAACCGTGGAAACACTACTGGTAAATAATAATAATAATACGTCTTCGCTGCACCGGAATTATATACAATATAAAACGAACTATCGAGGAAACAAGTAATTTGCAGAAGCGAAGATAACGATAAGATAATGATAAAAATCATATTAAACGTGGTTGTCGAAAAGAGTACTATTTTTATAATACAGTTACATCTCGATGAATCTGAGACAAAGTTAAACCAACGCCGCCGAATATAATTAACGAGATAGGTGGATGTTCCAGGAATTTAACGTTGTTATCTGTCTTCAAATATACGAGTTCAGCGGGGAATAAATACATCTGTAAAATATAGAAACAATCTACCGAATAATTCAGAGAAACAAAATTACTAAATATAACTTTCTTGAATTTTACATAAGTACTGATTGGAGTAACTTGGAATCTGGCAAGATCACCCCTCCTTCAATACATCCACTACTTCACAAAGAAACATACATAAGTATACAGGATGTTCGGTCACCCCTGGGAAAAATTCTAACGGGGGATTCTAGAGTTCAAAATAAGACGAAAATCAAGAATACCAATTCGTTCATGGAGGCTTCGTTAAAAAGTTATTAACAATTAAATTCAAAAATTTCAAATCGTTCTGGAAAAATTATTTTTAGTTGCAGGGGTCAATTGTAAGCATTTTTGGTCAATAGACATACCCCCGAAATCCTACTCAGTTTCGAGAAAAAAATTCCTTACCGAAAATCTACTTTCAGGCCAGAAATTGTTCCCCGAATTTTCATGCGAATCTTTAAAACGTCATAACTTCTGAACGGATTGGACGATTTTAATGTTTAAAAAAGCAAATTACGCGTATTTTGATGGAGAATATGTAGAAATTGTAAAAATATTCGAAAAGTTGGTCCTTGACCCCGCAAAATGAGAAAGACTCCATAAAATTGGTTAAATTTTCAAACAGCCATAACTCCTACAATTGTGAATATATTTCAATGAAACTTTTTTCTGAAGTAGAGCTCATGGGTACCTACAAAAAAGTATTAGACAACTTTTCTGTAAGGCGTCAAACAAAATTATTAAAAATGGAAAATGAATTTTTAAGAAAAATCGACAGGGGGTAGGTGCCTAAATCGACGAAAAAAAAAAATTTCAAATCGTTCCGAAAAAATTATTTTCGGTTGCGGGGATCAATTACAATCATTTTTGGTGAATAGACATACCCCCGAAATCCTACCCACTTTCGAGAAAAAAATTCATTACGGTCGGAACTTTAAACGTTAATAACTGTTTAACGAAGCCTTCATCAACAAATTAGTATTCTTGATTTTCGTCTTATTTTGGCCTCTAGAATCTCCCATTAAAATTTTTCCAAGGTATGGCCGAACACCCTGTATAATACAATAATAACATAGTTGGTGGTGATATCGCTATTGTGAAAAGAAACACAGATATCATTATAATAAATCGGGGATATGTAAAAAACTATACTTAGAACTATAACAAGAAATAGTGTGAAGCGAGTTACACCTATTTGAAGCAACGTTTACAGTACACCTGACTACAATTAAAATTAAAATCAAAACGTATGTTTGGAAACGAAGGTATATAATTTTTTATGATGTCGAAATATTTGTGTCAAAGTTTGAAAAAATAAAAAACAGATATCAAAATCTACAGAATGGAAAAAGAAGGAGATACCGCTATGAGTTAATGGTAGGGATAACGAGACGACAACTAACGAGGTTGAATCCGCGTCACTGAGCCCAGAACGAGAGACATCGATGATTTTTTCCATGCGTTTCTTTTCAATAAAATATTCCCACGTAAAAGTAAAAATTCTACGTTGCTTGGGCCACCGTAGTTTCGCTCGCGACCGTAACTTCGCCTATAACCTTCCGTTCCAAGGAACACGTATGTACGAGCGAATTACACCATTGGCTACGAATTTTTGGCATGACTCGTAGGAAACGTTCCAGTCACGAAATCCGTGTATTCGCAAACAGCCACAAAATGTTTTGTTCGTTGGCGAAAATTTACATCTAAGATAAGGCAGCAATAAATTAGCGGTGAATCTTGTCGCGTCGACGCGCGTAACGAACATTTTGATCCCTTTACTTTTTCTAATCCGACCATTAAACGTTCTAACGTTGTGACAGCAACGAAGAAATATTGGAAATAAAACTATATCGTGGATCGCGGATTCGAGGAATAACGCGCGAATAGAGATTTAAACGCGAGGAGGCGTTCGTTTACGACGGAAAATCTTTGATTAATTTGTTTAAAAACGCTAGCGTTTCGTTTAGACGTTCGCTTCCCCGCGTTCGACAAAGCGGTTTTCAAATTTACGATACGTAGACGAGCCTGACATTGACCATGCTCCAGACTCCGTCAGACGTCCTCATTGTCGTAAAGAGAAGAGAGTTGGAAATCCATCTTGATATACGAATCAGTTCACCGTACCTGATGTTTACACGATACGAAACACACATCAACTCGCGCGACATTTGTGAAACGACGCCGGAGCCGTTTTATCGAAACAAATAGAACGGTTGCCTGATACACGCGTGAAGTTTTTAATTACGTCTACTCATCGCGCGACGTGTTGACGAAAAGCAAACGTCGTAAAAATCGCGATTCGAAGTTTGTTAAATAATATCCCCGTCAGGCCTGTCGATTCCCGGGCGACTTTTCGCAAACTCGATCGACGGATTTCGCGTTAGAATTCTTTCCTTTGAGTACTAGTTTCTATTTTATTGGAAATAAATTTCGAAAGTATAATTCGCTATCGTCAGGAATCTTTGAATAATTAATTTTGCATACGTACCAACGTAGTCGTTAACGAAACTTATAAACTATGAAAAATTAAACTCGCGAGGGCAAAATAATGTAAAACCGCTTATGTAAGACGGGAGGTCTTCACAAATAGACGACGTTGAACGTTCAAATAGATAGAAAAAAAAAAAGTATTGTGTCCACAAGTATTAAGAATTTTGGTATAATACGTCGAAAGTATAGTTGGTATGTACAAAATATACATTGTGTTTGCATTAATGAAGATTTTAATCTTTCGGGCTCTATCTCCGTTTCTTTTAAACATACGCAAACAAAGTCGAGAAAGAAGACTGCTCGTTTCGAAGGGGCAAATATTCTCGGAAGAGAAAATTCTTTTTTAGGATTATAATATACGAGATTTCAAGGTCGTCGACATTTTTTTTTAAACGACACTATATATTTTCGTCGACCCTGGAAAGGAGAAATTTAATCCAGGCACGATGCGTCGACTTTCGTGTGACTTTGAACGGTAAAAATCAAAGAAAATAATTTGTTTTATAAATTGTAAAATTTTTACAGATGCTCGTCGGATAAGACGTGACTTATCTACGTAAATATATTTTCACGCAGTCAGATAGTGAAAGGTGCAACTATGAAGCGTGGAATTCAAAACTCGTCTGATTGCTATTTACTTTGATTACGAGCGACAGTGAATGTTTGTCGGCATACATATAATACATTGTACTCTTTCTCGATGGATCTCTTACCGCTATCACCGTGTTAATTTGATCGTGTTCGCAGGCTGACTCTGGAATACTCGATCGTACTTCAGGGGATGAATCTGCACGCTAAAATAAGTAAAATACGTCATACATACGGTATTATTTGAATTAGTAAAACAAATTGATCACAGTCTAAAATTATTTCGAGTTGCCTTAGAGCAACTTTGTTCGTTCGTTTACATCGCCCCTCGATGCTGATACACGCGTAGTTAATTGCATGCTTCGGATCTAGTTAGCAGTGATCCAACTATTACGTAATGCGTTTGATCAATATTGTGAATTCAGACACGTACGTTGTAAAACAATGGTTTGTGGTTGACAATTTTTTCTTCAATTATTGTCAACGAGTGCACCGAACTATTGTTTCTAAGTACTACATACACGCGTTCTGTATGATAATAGAGTATTATTCCTTTACTTACGCTACGATCGAAGTTGGACGACTATCTCTATAAAATAATTTAGTATTAAAAGAAAAAGAACTGTTTAACTAATTCTTTTTAAAAGCAACTGGACTGAGGCTAAGACAGTCCCACAAAACGCGCGAAGGTGCAGATATCTGAATCGAAATGTTTACACAATTGGGAATCCCCGTGTTTGACTGCAGCATTCTACTAACACGATGCAACGCGTAATAAGGTCGATTTGTATTATGCAGTTGGTAAAAAGAAGGAAGATATACATACGTTGTACACTGTTCTTCTTTTTACGTGTACAGTAATTTCTAGTTATTACGTTGTTTATACATTTCGATCTATACGGAAGAAAATTATTTTTAAATGAAATTTCAGTATAATTTCCTTTACGATGGAACAAGTTCTAAGATTACTATTAAAGAATTTTATTTGTTTACGTGTATACATTGGGGTGTCCAACGCGTACTAAAAATAGCCATTTTAGAACATTGTCCTTTTCGTTAGGCGGCGCTGAACGCTACAACCCACTCGCTTCGTTAAATTACGCAGCATTCGTAGTATAGAAGAATCAAGGCCGGACGAGTTGCATTAGAATCATTATTATTACTCACAGCTAATGCCAATCGCCGTTTTTCTCCAGGGCGAATGGCCTTTTATTCGTCGACGCTGAACGCGCAATTCCTCGGTCCCGTCAAAGTTTTTATAATCGATTACAAAATATATTCAACCGAATCGATACGACATCAATTGTCAGTTCTTATTTATTCAACGAGCAACAAAATAAATATCAAAAACATATCGTCGAATGGTTATTCTTCGCGAAGTTTAAAGATGTCAACCAGAGGATCGTTTAAATATAAAATGAACATTAAAATTAGAAATTTTCCTTTCTTTTTAAGCACTGATTCTACCGCTAATTGTTATTTTCTGGAATCAACGAATGAAAATCCATAGCAAACAACTGTCAACTTCATCGACCAATGTCGTTGGACACTCGATACCCATGCTGTCGCATTCTTCGTTTTCGTCTGCATTGCGTTGCATCGCGAGTCCTTGGATCCACACTGAATGCAACTCTGCATCTGCAATTTATGTACAGACGCTCTTCCTCGCACAAAAGAGTATTATATGCAACACCGTTCGTAATGATACGAAACTCATTTCGAAGAGCGATATATTTCTCACGGATAAGTTTTCGCGGATATTTCGAATCGAGGATCGCGCGCATCGGGCGATTCTGGCGTCACCAGCCTCGACAATTCATTTCACCCCTAATATCGTCGAACGTCTGATTGTTAAATACGAAAGGCACAGGTTCGGAAAACAACGGTGACCATCGATGAACGGTCCTTGATCGATCGTTCAGAAAGGAATTATACGCTGAAACGACCAAGAAGACGGTTGAAACCGGTCACTTCCGGTTGCCCGCGCTGCGTACGTCTATCCTCGTCCGATCCGCATTGTCGACGGCAGTCTAGATCAGACTGTACCTCGACTTAGAAGACGTTGATGAGGTCTATATGAAAGTTGGGTCAGGGTCATGTACAATGCACTGTGTACACACGACGACAAAACTTTGCATCGCGTTGCTGACCTGCGCGATCGCGACAACGCGTTCGCGTCGTTTCCAGCGGTCAGTCACGATGAAAACTGTCGAATGTCGGTGAGTTCGAAGTCGATTATCCGTGACAGCGACACGTAACTACGTAACGTCTGCATTTTATCAGACACGTTGCTTGTCCCAATCCCTGTTTATTCTTAGTCTCGATTTTAGATATTAATTTCAACATATTCTATGGAGGTTAGGTCACGAAACGGTCGGCAATCTCGCCATTTTGCGTAAGGTTGCCAACCAGCAGGGGTTGAAAACAAGGTATCAGTTCCAGTTCTTGAAACAGCCACGAAGAACTTTTATTCCCAACAACTGTTGCGTAAAACCGATATTGGCAGACAATTTAGTTTCGACTGTAATGTAGACTGTAATGATATCGAAAAATGTTTGAGACAAAAATTAAATGATTTCAAGGGGTGCATAATGTATTGTAATTCTTTTCTCTCGTAAGTAAACATGTAGAGGATATACGAATATTATTAATGTTTTTTTAAATGGAATCGTATATTTTCTAATACATCGTACGATGCAAGTCGTTTCCTGTAAAAATAATTTAGAAGATTTTCAGTCGTCACTGTGGTTTCCCTTCTTGAGAAAATGCATAAAATTAAAAAAATCGAATTCTTTTTTCGGTTTACAGTAGAAGACCTCGTTAACTCGAAACATCGAGGGGCGATTGTACCCTGTAGATCGCGATCGTTGAGTTCTTTTTCGCTCGGAATGTCCGCGAGGCGCGCAGCTGCGCATAATTAGCAAAGAATCGTCGCGTATCGCAATCAAAGGAGCGCAGCACGGGTTTCCTCGTTTCCTGAATCCTGGCTTCGTCGGAAGCCTGGCCGATCGTCACGGTGCGCGGTGCTCGGGTAGCAAGAAAATCCCTAGTTCGCGAGGCGTCACGGCCTAGGGACAGAGACTCCTGAGAAACGGCGGGGTACGCGCGACGATCGTGGCCGCGATTTTTCTTTATTTACGGAGGAATAAGGCAGGGCACTTAATCCTCGGGTAATGCCAAAGCGCATCCTCCAAAGAGCGTGTCTGAGGACGCGATCGATAGAGACGTCCTGACGTCATAAGAACGTCGTGGAATTCATTACGGGGCTGGGCCTCCTCCGGAGCTCGGTCTGGCCGGGCTTAAAAATTAAAAGGCTCTCAAACAAAAACTCCCTTTTTACTTTCGGCCTCGCGGGTTTGTAATCCCCTGACTACCGGAGGTCCCTGCACCGCGACGTCAACCCTCCGCCCAGAATTCGGGAACGCAGGCCTGAAAACAACCCTTAAGACCTTACCCCATTTCCTACCGCTTTCTTTCTCCACCTCGGGTATCAACCGGTATCATCGATCGCCCGATTTAACTATACTTCCACCCTTTTCCTTTTCCTTTTTCGTTTCGCTGTTCCTCGTACGCCCAGACCACCTCCCCCCCCCCCCCCCCCGGTCGACATTACGCCCTATTTGCGGGGGACTTAACCGGAACTCAAACTCAAGACCCGTTCCGTCCTTCGATGTCGCGTTTCACGCTGATGGGGTTATCTAGCCTGTCGAGAGAAGTTGCTTCTGTCGCTTTATCGACACGCTCGCTTAAGTTTACGATCTGAAAGATTAGATTAAGTTATTTGTTATGCTGCAAAAAAGGCGGTGGGCGTCGCTTGTTTCGTTGTCGATCTCATTCGTAGGGGAAACGGACTTTATAGTGGAGGATTTGACGATATACAGGGTGTCTTGGTCAGGCGAGTACAGCGGGATATCTCGTAAAAGAATTGTGGTTATTAAAAAACAAAAGAACAGGCTATATCGTGTAGTACTAATTATTTTCTTATGGATTGGATTCAACAATGAAACGTAAAATCTGTTATGGTGTGGGCTCTTCTTTTTTGAAGGAAACGTAAATGCACAATCGTATTGAAGATTTTTAGAAATAGAAATAGTAGCCTGTCCTACCAAACAACTTTTGTACGAACATTTTTTTAATAGCTACAAGATACCCTATACGATTCAGTAATGGCAAGCTGGAAAAGGCGTTTATTAATTTTTATATAATATCTCGAGTCGGAGTCTTTTTATCTTGATTGATAGATCAAGAGACGTCGAGGTCTTCAATTTGCTAAAGAATAATTGATGTCTCTGAATAAATATAATTAACAATCGTATTTATTCGATATCGCAGTAATTATTATTTTTATAACATTATAGGAACCTATTATTTCTTGCTTCCGTGAGTATCTGTTTCCGTCGTAATATCCTGGATCGTCCTCTCGAGGACGCGATTTGCACCTGAAATCTTAAATTACAGTTAACTATAAAGAACACAAGCTGTGAACGTTGAGAGCGTCTTAAAATAGCGTAGGCGAATCTGCGCGAGTTGACTCGAACTTGACTGAATAATCGCTCGTAAAGGGGGAGCAACGCCCGGAAAATCTATTTCCTTATTTTTTATTTTTATATAATCGGGTCAGACGCCGGTGTCTCGTAGAGCATTACGGTTTGTTTATCGTAGACTTAACGGGGGCAGCGCGAAAGTTACTCTCTCGGAAATACGACGCAGACGATCACAAGTTTAATAAAAATTCGTATTTTATTTACAAACAATTAGTGATTGTACAATCGCACGAATAGTCTGAGAAGTTTCGAACGTAAATTATAAACGTAGATCGACGTCGTTCGAGTATTCTAATTTAAATCTGTAAAGTCTATAAATTCGAATATATGGAATGTACTAAAAAGGTATCTTACGCGTTCCTAGTTAATCTCGTAATATTTTCACGCTCGACATTGATCATGATTCTAACGTTCAGGTACCAAACAGTTCTCGGTGTAATCTCAATTTTATAAATTTAAATATCAACCCCAGTCAGCTCGTTCAGTTGACGTTCCCGTTTATCTCTTTCTTCTTCTCGCCATCGGCGATCGACGCCGCGGTGTCTTCTTTGACGAATTCGTGGCGTCTGTCCACGTCGTGGGCGCCGTACAGATCCAAATCCTTCCCGAGATAACAAACCGCCGCGTCGAACAGCACCCCTATCATCGAGAATCCTGAAAATTGTCCAGCTCTATGTAATTATATTTTTTTTTCTAACTTGAAAATAGTCTCGACGTGTCCCGATTGGGCAGTTTCATTTTTATGAATCGATCGACGAACGAGAAACTTACCCGCCGACGTTATATTAACCAAATACCGGAAGTTCCGTCCGTGATGGAACCAGCAGTTCCCTCTGGTCCCGCAGGACTCTTCCCAGATCAAGCAAGTCGAGTCGATGATGGCTCCGTAAATAATTGGGCCCGGTATCAGCGCGAACAAAGAGATCGTCATCAACGTGATGCCCTGAGCGAAGCTCTTGTCCCTCTTCTCCACGCTTCGATAATTCACCAGGACGTTACCAATTTTTCCGGAACACGCCAACGTCTGTATGACGCACGTGAGAACCATGAAGAGGAGGTAGGGGCGGCTGCAGTCGCTGGTGCACGGCCCGGCCCTGACTTTGTCGAACTTTGGCTGGCTCGCCGACTGCCGGAAGTGGTCGTCGAGAATCAACGAGTAGGACAGAGGAAGGCAACTGCAGCTACCGAATTCTTTGTCGTTGATTATGGTCCGGCAACCCGCGTGACAGGCCGAGAAGAACGTCGTCTTCGACGCCTCGTGACAAACCGGGGAATATTTCACGCCGTCGCAGTTGCAATCCTGGTTGCAACTGAACGACAGATTCATTCTGAAAGAAACCATTGCACGACTAAATTTCACTCCCATTTGGCAGAATAATCGCAGAAGAACGTTATGTTAAAATATGTAAATCCGGATAAGTGGTGTAAAGTGACTAAGCACTGAATAAAAAAAAAAGGTAAAACTAAAACTGGTAGAATACTCGTGTATCGTTGATAGAGTATTTTAATATTTTAGATGTTTCATCGGTGAATAATATAATTGAGTAGTAAAATTCTCATGATATACTAACAACGCCATAACAATGCAAGTCTCTTTAATTTTTCTAACACACGATGAAACCTTGAGTTTACGAGAATTCTTTATGATAATTCTATTCTGAATTCGATCTCGAAGCGGTGAGTCGAAATCAGTTGGTTATTAGTCTAACTATTTATTCTCGATGAAGGAGAAAACGTACTCACTGCATAGTTTCTAAGTCGAGGCCTTTGAAGCCGACGTCGGAGCAACCGAGGAATATGAAGAGTATTTGACCGGCGACGAAACAGACACCAACAAACACGTTCCATGCGAGCAGTGGCCTAGGTCCAGGTTTGAATTTGCTAATAGTCAGTCCGGAGAACAGGAATCCCAATACCATACCCACCAACGATATCGGACCTTTGAGTACAGAAATTAATTAATTAAATGGTATTCAATTACCCTTTAAGGTTCTATTTACCTTTTTTTCGTTCATAAACTAATATGAAACAAACGAACTATGAAATAAAAATACCTGTAATGACTGTACCGCCAGCAGCAGACGTACTGTACTGAACTTCGAGATATTTCGCCAAAAATGTTATGTAAGCCGAAGCACCCAACACGTAAAACACTCCGCTTAGATTGTTGAACGTCAACAGCCAATTTGTTAGCAACCTTTTCATGGCTGTTGGAAATTCACGAATAGTCGGTATGTATTCCGTCTCGAGCGACTTCCTCGGTTCCATCGGTGTCATATATCGCTCTTGAGCGGTCAAATGCAGTTTCAGTGGTATGCTACCATCCTAGAGAATATAAAAAGACAGCTACAGTTCGCAAACATATTTTTCTATCTCGATTTGTTTATATTAAAATTTCTAATCATGGAATTTTCTTTTAAATTGTTATTTTATTGTTTTTCAAAACCTTTACTGCCTTCCTCGAGTATCAGAGACTCTAAACTTGATTGACACAAACTATTGGTCAAAAAGGAACAGACAATTAAATGGAACCAAGATCAATGAAATACTTAAGAATTTGAATTAACAATTTGAAAGAAGCTTCTGGAAATAAGAGAACTAAAATTAGAAAACCATTCCTTGGTGGAAGTTGTAGAAAGTCATTAAAAAAAAATCTGATCAACGATCGGGTAGGTTTCGCAAAACAATCGAAGAAAGTAAGAGAAAAATTCTAATGAACCGATAGAAGAAGACCACATCTATTGGAATTGAAAGATAAACTGAATGTTCAACTTAATGCAAGCAACAAAACCAAGTCAGAGAACCGTTAAACAATTTATTTATCGAGTCTAAGAAGAGGAAAAAAAGATGAAACATAACTTGGATTCACCAAAACAACGTCAAACTTCAAATTTACCTTCTTGGCAGTGTCGTTTGCGACGGTCTTCTTCGTGGGCAGATCACGCGGGAACATGGCTATCAGGATAGCAAACATGCCCATCGTGACACCTAAAATGATCCATCCTAGCCACCATGCGCCCAGCCATCGTGGATCGTTTTTGGTGATCACAGGATGCAAAGCAGGATCTATGTATAGGCTGAGGCAACCGTAACCCAACAGAAATCCTATAGCCGGACCGACCGTTCTCAGAGCAAACGTGAAACCTGATCGACAAAATATAAATTATTCATTTACGAGTATTAGACAAATATATATTATACAAATATAACAAATATTTATTCTAGGGAGGTCGTGAAAAATTCCAGCAAAGACGACCGTCTTGCTTCGCAGACACGTATCTACTTTGAACCATTCTTGAAATGCAATTACTAACCCTGATACGCATAAATGCGTCATTATGGCGACCTACCGTCGAAGTATAGCGTTGACTAACTTCCCCTACCTCTGACGTTATTGGAATTTTTCTCGATCCCCCTACACTGGGACCAGCGAGTGTCTGCGTTCAAACAATAATCGTTAAGTAAATATTAAAGATATTTCAAGAATTTCTTTCACCGAATCGATAAATGATATATTTGGAAAAGAAATTTTACGTTATGAAAGCGTTGGATAGAGAAAAATATTTCTCGAAGAAAGTAATATAGCAATAATAGCGAAGAATGCTCTCACAAAGATAGTATGAAAAATAATTA
Source organism: Colletes latitarsis (assembly GCF_051014445.1). Taxonomy (NCBI): domain Eukaryota; kingdom Metazoa; phylum Arthropoda; class Insecta; order Hymenoptera; family Colletidae; genus Colletes; species Colletes latitarsis. The sequence goes on along the minus strand of NC_135135.1, from coordinate 16,923,885 downwards.
TTCACACGATTCAAGTTCTCGTAGAAATTTCCTCCGATAAACATACTAAAATCAAACGAACTTTGACTGTTGTGAGTCAGTGAATAAACGTTTGCTCTCTGGTCGTAACAAAATGCAAGCTTACCTAAAAGCATAGGAGTGTTTTTCTTTTTGGTATTATCGTCCAAATACGGCTGGCCTAGACCATAGTAGAGCGTTGTGCCGATACCAAGGATGAACTGCGAGAGAAACACTAACAGTCGTGGAAGGATGCTGACGTCCAGCAGCGTTTCCTCGTCGCAGCGTTCCGGTTTTACGACGCGGGGACAGATCGCCAGGTCCTCGGGGACCGTGGTGCTGTTCAACAGAGTTTGATCGAGGTGTTCCTTCGTCAACGCCAGCGCGTCCCTGCCAGGACCGAACAGGAAGTGCGGAAGCGCGAGGACGAGGCACGAGAACGCGCTGAGACCCACGCCGATCGCGATCCATCTTGGACGGTGTCCAGAGCCTCCGTAGTAGGTTAATATCAGTGACAAAATTTGAGAGATCTCGTTCCCGGAAAGAATTAATCCTGAAAAATAATACTGCTCGAAACGAGTTTCAAAATAACGATAATAATACCCTATGTCGTCCCTTTTTCGTCGTTTTGGTCCTTGAAACGGTTACCAAGACCGCAAAAATGTTGATATAAGTCATAGGAATGAAGAAATGATAAAATCATATCAACAAATGTAATCGTAAGAAAAAATATTTTCATAAATTCAATAAAAACTATGAACCGTAACAGAACTGAAAAGTAACAGTTGCAGAACCATAACCGATATATCCAAAACAGTTACAACATTTCGCTTCTCACTGTTTCAATTTATAACAGTTTGAAACAGTTATTTTTGAGCTCTACAGTTCAAATTTTTACCTCGAAATTTTTATAATTCTTTCGCTTCTTTCGCGATTCGAATTATCGAGGTTCGACTATGTCGTTTTAAATCGATATCGAATTCCAACGAGTCCGCGTAGACGTCGATCGATCAAACGCAACGACGACCTCGTAAAACCACGAACTTGGATGAATATAATGCTCCTGTCTGTAGAAGGACCGTATCGATTTCGCACGAAGCAACTACACGCGCAATTAACATTTATTCGATTGTGTACAAGCAAACGTAAATAATCTTCCGTTGCAAAACACCAACGCGCCGAGTAACGACTGATAGCGGAGATAGGCAAAATTTTACTCGTACGTTAGATAACCACTAATTGTATTTTGCTTTGTTTTTTTTTCGTAAAATGTTTTGTATGATTTTTAATTTTTCTCAAATAATGGACGAACGGAGGTTTAAATTTTTATCTATAATAATTTTGTATTTTTGTACGACAGTGACGAATCGACCAAGAATTCGTGGACTTCGTATTGACGGTATCACAAATATTCGAAGAAACTCGAGCTCGACGAGATTATAATAATTTTTCAATTCTGATTTGATCTGACAAACTCGTTATCCCTTTCATCTGTCATTATTAATGGATGTCTCAAGCATTAAAGTTTGATATAGTGTAGTGTTTATTCGTTTCCACCCTCTGGCATAATATTTTATTTCTAAATACGATTCCTCTGGTTTTTCGCGGGAGCAAAGTTCATCGGGAAGAAATCGAACGCGAGGCTTGCTACGTCTCTGAATGCATTTCGTGTATGTACCCTTGGAGTATATTATGACTAACAATAAACTCGTATAATGCACATCCGTATTTCTTCGCAGTGCGTGTCCAGCGCTCGTTGCTCTAACGACAGATTTCTCACTTTTATGATTGCGACACACTACTCACTTACCTACTAGACGAACGCACACCGACGTACGGTTTATCTTTGTTAGTGGCCGACTGTGTACGCGTGTGGGTGTGCAAGTACGAGTATTTTAACAAGTACACTCGCGACACTCGACTATTCGGCTTTGGTGACAAGAGCAATCGCTGAGAAGATAAGAAACCCAAAACACTCCAACGTTTCAGGATTTCACGAGCCTCGATCGCGTTTATTTATTTTGCTTATCGTTTTTATTGCATTTATTATAAAATGCCCAACGAGTAGAAACACGTTATCAAATATAATATTAAAGAAACGACAATGCGATACTCGTTACAAAAATATAATCAAGATATTTCGTCCAAGTTGATACGGCGAAATAATTTTTTAGACTACATTTTTACAACCGACAAGTTGTCACGCAGGATGTCTCGCTTAATTTAAGCGCTTCAAATTATCTTTATGACTTTTGATAGTGCGACGAAACGTCAAAAGGGGAAAGTATATACTTCGGAGAAGAAACGAAACTAGTCGATTAATAATGTTGAAATACGCGTACCAGTTGTGCGACTAGGTATCTTGAATCTTTTCTCCAGAGTCGTGAGGGTGACAACGATGTAAATGAAGGCCATCGCCTGCACAGTGCCAAGAAGACCGTACACAGCGATGAAATTTTTTGGGGTGGCACGATGTCGCAGCCACCGGGGATAAATCCCACAAATTCCACAACCTTTGCTCATATCCCTCCGACAGCGCTGTAACATTTAAATTTCCGGTTTTTCTATGCTCGACGAATCAGTAAATTCATTAAATTTGAAAAATGATATTACCTGGCTCATTTTTTATCTGAAAAGTACTTTAAAACACAAGAACACAAGGTTCTTTCAATTATAATTTTTCCCTCACCCTTGTATTTCATTTATTTATTTTATACAATATAAAATTTTAATTGAATTAATTTCCCAGGACAGACAATAAACTGGAGGTGCCATTCGTCACCAAATGAAACGAAAATTTATTCTGACATAATATTTATACTTATATTTAATGTTTTCGTCTTCTTGTTTTGGTCTGGTATCGTGAATTTGTTTAACGAAAACAATCGTTAACTGTTGATAGGCGATGCGATAAGTAAAATTAACAGTGCCTGTCGATTCGTATCGAGAAGATCAAGTATTACACTTCCATCGAATTGGAATTATTTATAGTCTAACGCGCGATTTGGAATAAACATTTGCTAGATAACAGCCTTGTACGATAGATTCTGTTATCAATAGTATATCTGATTAACTCGGACATCGACGATGCATGGATTATCCGTTCTAAATCGTAAATTAAAGTGATTTATTTCAAGGTAAATTAATGACACGTACTTTTGCCAAAACAATAATAGTGAAAATAGTCAAGGTGTAGATTATTAAATTATTTATACGAAGTGGATGCCCCATTGAACGCTTCCATCGATATTGGTTACGCATAGCTTCGATCCTGTCGAATCGATAGAATCGAGAATCGAGCGTCTGATCGCATGGCGGCAAACTGACGCACACGCGTCGACGACTTATATTTTCTTTACTTGTTCGAATCGAAGTTTCACTTCGTGTGGATGATTTCTGCTTCAACAAAGTCTACAGAATCCGACACTGCTTAGAGTTTTTGCGCCAGATAAAGAGCTTTTTGTAAAAACACGCGCATTGGCAGTTTTTTAAACTTTGACATTAATTTATGACTATTTGAGACCAAAAACAATTAATAAATCGTACATCACTATATTCGGGAGACTTTCAAGAGCAATTAGAACCGTGTAGCGTCTTTACTTTTCACGTAATTTCAAATCATTTACCACCATTCCAAAAAAAGGTATTTAAACGCTAATGCTAATGGGCTATCCACAAATTTGTTATATAGGACCACGTGTATATTAATTTGTTGATTTCACACTGTAAATTTATGGGATAAAGTATTTGCTGACTTCTGTTTTGTTCTTCAATAAAATTTTAAACGCTAAAAAAAATCCCATTGCGTTTGTCCGCGACAAATTGCAACTTCCACATTGTTTGTAGAGCGATGAATATATTGCACCTAATTAGAATATGTTGTTGTATCTGTTTAACATGAATAATTCTATGATTAACTCTGGTCTTGACGATATAACGAGTAGTATGTTTAAACTATAGAATTAAGAATACGAAGCAGGTAAAATGCATTTAGATTTTAGACGTGGAAACAGTGAGTCTGCAGGGGGAGAAACACAATAAAGAAACGATAGAAATAAAAATAAAAAAGTTATGCAAATTTACGAATACATAAATATAAAGTATGTATTTTACATTCTTACACCTACAGCTAAAACTACGAACTCAATATTTAACGTTTGAAAAGTTACATTATTGTTCGTTTGGAGCAACACTATTCCAATTTATTCCAAAAATTTTGCAATCGTTCGACATAACAGATTTATTTACCGACGATTCCCTACGTAATTGTCGCGTGCACCACGGGCACCTGAGATGATTACGCAATTGCAATTTAACTGGGTATAGATTTCGTTGTGACGCTCGGAGACTGCATTAATACGGAGTTCCAGTCGATTGTTACTTCCGCCTGGTCGTGCTACAAGACGCTAAGAATCGCGAACCCGACCTCGCGACAGGCTTTCTCGACCAAAAAGAACCGAAAGCTCGAACGAGAAGAACGATCCGCCGCGAAGATAAAAATAAATGAAGTCGACGAATTTGTAAAATTCAGCGTAATCTCGTTTTCGTTTATTATCGTCAATTTAGGTAATCGGATCTAAAGCTACGCGAAGACGGGGAAAAGGGCACGAACAACACGAACAGCAGAAAGCAAATTGCTTCGATAATTGGCATCAACGATTCGCTAAGAACGATTTCTGCGCGACAGACTCGCTCGATCGAACGATTTCGCAACGTCGGCGCTCGAATCGACACGCGAATATCTTTCGACGATAAAATAATGCACAAAACGGGTCGCGTACGTCAGAGATATCGGTGGACGATCATCGATTACGGTGGACATCGGCGAAAAACGTCTTCCGTAATGACGTAACGGTCAGCCGTAACTGTTTAATGCTGATTCGTACAGTGCCATTGTTAATTTCAGGATAATTCGCGACGGTCGGTTCGAAATGATTTCAAACAAGATTGAAGGCTGACGACGTCGAAGCTTCGCGACCAGTAAGAATTCGTATCGAACGCTTTGAGAAAATACGTCCAAACGATCGCGATCTCGAAGAGGGTATTTAATTTTAACGCGACGGTAAAAAATAATTCTATGTCTACCGAGAAAAGAAAAGTCGATCGAAAATTTGGAAACCGAACGACAGTTTCCACGATTTTTTAAATACCGAAAGCAAGCTCTGTGAACGTTTCCAAGGATGTTTATGTAACGGAATAATGTGTTTTTTAGTTAGTTCGCGATGGACGATCTATGAGTAAGCTGTCGGACGGAGAAACGATCAGAAACGATTCGCGATAGAAAACGTTAAACGGTGTCTGAACGGACGACGTAAGCCAGGCCGAAGAAGGAAGCGAAAACACGCGAGAATTTGATTAATCTCACCTTGACCTTAGGCCACGTGCTTCCGCATGGACTTAGGAAGGACTTCCAGGTCGCGAGTCCTATCTGGATCGCGATCCTCGAGTCTTTCCTTGCTCGTGACCTCCCTCGTTCGTCGAGTTACTAAAAAATCACCGAGCGCTATGAGCGCTCTAGTTTACGCGAATAAACGCGGGATAACTGAGCCTCGCTCTTCTGTCAATGGCAATGCTCCCCTACTATTTCTCTATCAAAACGAATGATAAGCGGGGGCGTCATTCAGAGGACACATTATCAATGGAGCAACGGTGCTGACATCTTATCATAACTGCTCACGATGACCGTGAGACCCCTATTCAGAAGGTATTGCAGTTGGTTGCAGTCTGTACTAATATTCCACCACAGACAAGGTATACGAGTAAACCTTACGCCTTATGAACTTTCGTGGCCCAAATTTACTGTCATACCGACCTAATAATTGAGAGGTGATTTTTGCGTCTTCTTCTGGAATAGATCCTCTAATATAATTATCAATTACATAGCAAATAATATGAGCTAATGACTGCGTTCTTCTTATAGTTTCGCATATGTTCTTCGCCCCGGTGTGCGATCTGATAACACCGATTTTGAGTCGCAAATACATTTTCGCCAAGTTATTTTTTAAATAAATGATGCATTACAACTTAAAATAGAGGATTTGCGGTGCACTTATCAATGAGTTACATTCTTACGTATTTTAATAATCTTGAAATCTTTAAATAATCTTCAGAAAAATTTCAGCACATGTTCAAATTTTTTTCTCGAAAGTGCGTAGAATTTCGGGGGTGTGTCTATTCACCAAAAATGATTGTAATTGATCCCCTCGATCGAAAATAATTTTCCTAGAACGATTTGAAATTTTTTAATTTCGTTGAAAAATTTCTGCACCTAACTTGCCGATTTTTTTTAAAAATTCATTTTTAATTTTTAATAAATAAGTCTGAAATTGTACGGATATGATGTTTAATATATTTTTGTTACTTCAAGTTATTTAAATTGTTCTTTTTTAATTTAATATAAGGGAATAGTAGTCGGGTTAGCGTAAGAAATTTTTATCGCGCTTCTCTTGAACCGAATTTCGTATCGAATTGCAATGGCGGTCTCGAGGAGTGACGAATCTATGGGCACTCGTAAACGGAGCCAAACCCTAGAGTTATTTCGCCAAAAGGCGCGATCGGTTATTTTTGCTCCGTCGTCGCGGGCCTAACTTCGTTGGACGTCGAGGGCGGTTTCCCTAATGCTCGTTTTTGCAGCACGCCGCGACGCTCGACGTCCAATTCCGCAAGGCCATTAGGATTATCTTTAGTCAGTGAAAAACAACAAGATCGAGTACCATCGAGACGACGAAGTCACTCGCCTCTATCGCAAGAGGAGGAAAAGAACATTCACTGAGGAACAGCTGTGAATGTACCCATAGTTAACGTTGAAATTGATACGTGTCGATGATATTCAAGCAATTCGATATCAAACTACTTAAGTAACGAGTCGCTATTAATCTTATTTTATTCTAACGTAAGGAAAATTTATATTTAATTTTTCTCTTGTACAATTTATATTTACATTGGTCTTGATATTTTTTTGCAAATCTAACATCGTTCTTAAGTTTGTTTACATACAGCTTTACTTTAAAAATATTAAATCTGTTTCTTTTTTAATATTTCGTCTTAATAAAGAATTCTAAATTTTCCTTTTTAACATCGGTAATCAATATTTATACTTGATATAGATCTTTATCTATGGCACAGTAGAACCTCGATTATTGCATAAAAACCTCGTTCGTGTCAAGGCTCGTATGAGTTGCAAGTTTTTTAAAATGACTGTACAAACTACTGGAGTGCAGTTGGGCTTTGCATATGTATACTGATGAATAATTGAAAATAATGATAAAACACTATCGGTTTGCCTCATTCAGCTCAGCTCGTTCGTGACTCGTCGCGTAGATATAAATAGACCTTTATACGGTATTGGTATCGATCAGTGTTCATTACGAAACTATCGATATCGAAAATTGATACCAAATACGAGCTACGTGCAATTTACTTAGTAAAAAGAGTTCCTTTTATCGCAATAGATCAAAAGCGCACGATCGTTCGATAGTTAGATCGAGACTCGAAACCATTGCTTCCAAACCTAACTTGACTTTCGATATTAAAAACATCACGACGACACGATGGGGATGGAACAATACACGATTTCTGTTTTGTGAAAATTGAGGTTTTATTTCATTTTTTTTTTTGTTCAATTTTTCAGTAATCAAAGTTCGTATTTCGTCGTCTCACGAAGAGTTCAGGTGACGTGCGAAAGCAACAGACAACAAGAGTCGCGATCCATCGTGAGACAAAAACACGTTTCGCTTATTTTCTTTCTCTCGGAGACAATATACGTTTTTTCGTTTCCTCTCGTTAACCTTATCGATAGAGCGTATAATAGTAATATTACTGAAGATAACAGATGATATATTACAACCGTTAAATCCTAAGAGCGTAGGATATTCGAAAGGATCATGGTAACCGCGATCAGATTACGCTCGCGGTTTCATTATGGACTTCGGTTCTTCCTTCCATCGCGACGGAAGATTCTTTTTTTTTCTTCTCTCGCTTCTTAATAAATTCGCGCGATTCGCGTATTCTTTTTGTTTCGTCGTTAAGTACATGAACAATAATGAATAATCAATAATGACAATAATAATATTATCAATAATAATAGCAATAATAATAATAATAATTAATAAGTAATAATAATAATAATATAATATCAATAGTATTAATTTATTTTCCTATTACCTTAATCGATCGATTATGTAATAATTAATACTTAACATTAATCCTTCCTAACAGCGCCTCTTTCGCTAACTTTTTACAAGACTTTTGGTTTCTTTTCTCAGTTACTTCATGCGTATTAACGTCTACTTAAAATTCTAACGAATCGAGTTAACCTCGTCTAAGGTCTCGAAGGGTTTAGGACTAGACAGTCTCATTCTTCATAGCCCGATCCTCCCTCTCCCTTCGCGCTAGCTAGTTATATATCTCCTTCAGTTTTCTTCTCCTCCCGTCGTAATCGTTTCCATTTAGTTTCAACCCCTGTACACGCGTTAGCGAATAGTTTCACGCTAACGAATCACTGACTAGTTTCTAACCATTAAGACTATTCGTTCGTGCTAATTAAGGCACCAGATCACTTGTAAGATTTGGACGAACGAATTCTTCTGCGGATCGATGAATCATGGCGTCGGCAACGCGAGGATCAGGAAAATCGATCAAAGTTTTTTTTTATCATTCGATGTATATAGGTTCGACGCGTTAATGAAATTTAACTTTTCAATTAATTTTTGCGAACATTTATCCACGACATCGTCGAAGTATCGGTGTTACAATTTTTACGATCGAGTCATCGCGCGAACGATCGATCACCGCTATCGGTATTCGACAACCAACAAGAGCCAATTCGTTCGTCCGTTGGTCCTCGTTGAATTAGTACCGCGAAACACGTTGGTTCGTTTCGATAACTTTCGTTAAGTCACGCGAGAAAGGCATCATCTTTAAGACACTTGGTGATTTCGCTGCTGAGCGACATCGAAGGCAACATCGACGCGATTACAACGCGTGACCATCGTTACTTACAAGTCGTTGCTTCGCCTAAAAGCGTCTACGATATTCGTCCTAACGAATCGCATAGAAAATACTTCTTAATCGAAAATACTTCTAAATAAAAAAATCAAATCCACGAAGCAATGCCCTGTCGAAATAGATTCGTATAACTTTCTTTCTTATTCTTCGCGACGTTGCACAAAGCGTTCCAAGAAAACAATTCCAAAATGGAAGTATCGAAGGAGCAAAGTGCCAAAGTTTTGTGGAAGTTGTTATTACGAAGAATACCAGAGTTTGTTCGTTCAAATCAAATCAGATTCTTCGGTATTTCCATTCTACAATTACTTTTCGCGGTCAGACGTCACAAAAATCGTCGATTCGAGGACACTTTGTGCGTTCGTTGAACACCCTGGAACACTCGTTTCGCGAGTATCGAAAATTCCTTACCCCTTGAGCCGTGAGTTACGCGCGGAAGCTCCGGTGGTCGTTTTATTCGTGGTCTTTCGGATTCGTGGGGCGCGGAGAAACCCCCCCTAAGCATAAAATAGAAAACTATCCCGACGAAACCGCTGGATTACAATCTATTCCTACGTGTAGACGTGTAGTTTTCGCCTCGACCGATATTCAGAACGGATACTCGTCGAAATTGTACCACGAGAGATCTCCGTCTCTGGAAGATCGTGGCAAAATCGCGAACGGTTCTCCGGCCAATACTGGAAGAAACGCGTCTTCGACAATTTTCCACCACGAGGATATATCGATTCTGAATACGGATCTTCCTATTCGTATCGACGTACAGTGGGCCAGAATTAATTCATAATTAACAGCGCCGCTCAAAGTCTCAAGACCTTGCATTTTCTTTTTGCTAGGAATAGAAAATAATATTACATTTAGATTTTGATTAATAAATCTAATTCTATCTTACGTAATTACGATTATCCACTAAGAATGTTTTTATAGAATATTTCTAAAGAAATACATCAATTTTTAAATTTAAGTCAGATGTAACGTACAGACTAATTAAACGAATTAAGGTGCGAATTATTCTGACCTACTATACGGCGCTGTTATAAATTTCTATTCTCGATTCATTTCTACCCCGCGAACGTACATATCGGAGAAGCTGGAAAGATTGCCCCTGGATGGAATAGAACATCTTTGGAAACGACTCGAACGTCCCATAGAGACGACGAGATTCCCATAGCAATAAATAGCTCTACTATACTTTCTAAGCACATCGTTCGCGATTGGATTTAAAAAAATGTCCCGAACCACCACTACAGACGATATTCGTTCAGCGATCTGTTAACGATTAAATAGTTAACATTCAACGAGCGAGTTTCTCTCGCAACGAGGGCAATCTTCGTGGCTCCGGTGCGTTACAGGGAATTCGTATCTGCCCAAAAAACGTCTGTCTATCGGAAAAAGCCTCTATTCGTGCTCCTTTACGTATAAATAATCGTCGAGTCACGTATCGTGAAGTACTAATTGGCTGAGCACGCCAACGTCGGCCCTACAAAGGATAACGTGGAAAGGAAGATTAAGGCGGGGAAGATTAAAGATTAAGTTAGTTAAGAAACTGCGAGTCGTCGATCCTGAGCGGTGCAGCCGCTCTCTCGTCCACGTGGCTCGTTCTGTCTGCACCAGTTTCCAAAATAAACGCGCGAAAACGTGGAACGAAACTTCGAATAGCTGAAACAATGGCTGACGACGCTTGATCCTCGACGATCGAAGACGGCGGACTCGCGCGAAGGACAACAGGCGAGGATTGAAGTTTATACGGCGAGGATCGAGTTTTCGTGTCGCGAATTGGACGCCGCCGTGATCCCTCGCGACGACACTGATCTCCTCGCGGCGGCGAGTACGTGTTCTACTGTAATCTCGCTTCTTGAGGCGTTGTTTGGTACGGTAGACCAGGGAACGCGGCGCCCGCCGCCGTTGCAGCTGCAGCCGCCGCTGCAGGCAACCCTGCTGCACCTGGTAGCGCCGCGTACGTATACGGTGTCACGTAACTAGCTGCTGCTGCGTTTGCTGGAAAACAAACCAGAAAATATCAATTGCTCCTTTCGCGTTCTTGTTGCACTCGATCGACACTGGCGCGGATAACGACGAGGAACAGCTTTTTATTCGAACTGTAAATCTTCAACGAAAGGCACTCGTCGAGAAACATTTTTAACCCTTAACTCGAACTGAGAGTGCAAAACTATGATTCGGGATCTATATTATGGTAAATTGATGGGGGAGTAAGCCCTTTGTGACTAGAAAAATCAAATGAATTTTCTTATTCGTACTGCATATACCAAACAGCCACAAAACAATAACAATCCAACTGATTTCAATTGAAGAAATCACGTGACTTTGAGAAAAATTTGAATACTGGTAAAAAATGTTTTTCGGAATGTTAGGTTAACCCTTAAATGCATTACTGGGGCAGCTGCGGCCCTCCACAAGTTTAAACTAATATTGTATAATATATGTCAATGTAATCCTCCATTAGTTCGTTATTTTTTAAATGCTTTAAAGGAAAGTTGATTTCCATTTACCAAAACCAACAGTAAGTAATATAATTCAGTTGAGGTTGTTGAAAGAAAATTTATAGTTAGATACCGAATTTGTCTCTTTTTTTTTAATAAAAATTTTTGTTAACTTCAAGTAGCATTTGAATGAAACGTGATCTATTACCAATGGTTACCTCCTACATTTTGCATGGAAAAAGTGCTCGTTCCCCGTTGGTTACCCACGTCAGTTTCTTAAATATAAGTGCTGGAAAAAATTTTGTACACGTTCTATCGTTAAAAAACTGAACTCTGTTTCCTCGACAAGACACTAGTATCGCAAAGTGAAAGCTTACAGACTACTGTCATCCACCGTGACAATGTTCCCCACCACCACCATAGTCAGCACATCAGAGCATTAACAAAATTTGCATGTTCATTGTGTTGAGTGCGAAGCCAGCGTAAGCATGCAATGATGCGTTTCCATTTTTTACATATCTTTTTTCTTTTTATCGTAACTCTTTAACCGACAAACATTCCAACGTAAATCCTCGTTTCGGTTCGAGCTCCCTCGATCGTTGCCCGACACGATCGTAAATATAATGGAAATTGCGCTTCCGTTGAGATCTCGGAAAAAAAAGAGATTGCAAGAAAGTTCTCCTGCAGAATGCGGAATTCGTTATTCAAATCCGTAAAACGGTATCTCGACAAGCAAACGTGATCCAATGTAAACACATCAACATTACAGAACATTCACTAACTCAATTTGAAGAAGCGACAGGTGAGACGAGCAGAAAAGATCCGCAGCAAGATTCCCACTAGAAACGATTATGCGAAGTCCCTAGGACCGCAAGAGAAACCATGACAAAACCATTTCTCAAGTCTCTCTGCACCGGTTATTTTTACATACTTCGGTAGTATATTAGTTTGGTAGTAAAAAAGAGTTTAATAAAGAATATCGACACGTGCAGCACTTTAAACAATTGTTAATTTCCTCTAAATCTACCGTGTTACGCGAAACGGAACAACAGTGCTCTTTCACGACGCATGCATGTCATTTTCGCAACTAATTCTCCAAAACAATTTTCAGAATACATTACACGCGTACGTGTATTTATAAAAATACACTACGTTGGTTGTTAATAACTTTAGAACACCGAAAACAGTAAAATTTCCAAACGTCTGCAGACGACTTTTCGTACGATAATCCACACAGCTATCATGGTTACGTTTATTTAAATGATCTTTAAAATGTTAAAGGTTGTTGTATAACTTGGCATACAATTATCGTTGCAACTTGATGGACGACTCATCGTAGAATAATAATGTATATGGCCTCTATTAGATACGTAACATGGACGAGTTTCCAAGCGATTTAAACATTTTTTTTTATTAATTTTCTTTTACCGATATATATATTATATTATTTTTCATCATCTGCATTTACAGTCGCATTAACTAGTGATAATTATCAACGACCATTTTTAATACTGTTGCAGGTTATGAAGTAAATTAATATTTATAAGAAATTCAATGACATCCTATTGAATACTGAGTGTGTTCGAAAGACTTGATTATAAATTCAGTAGTTTTGACTAGATATTGACTAAAACAGTGTTTCTCAAACTTCAAGTCCGTTGTCAAAGGGAAGATCCAACCTATTTTTAAGTTTCACGTATAGAAAAATTCTCTGTTTTTCGTTTTATCCGAAATTTCTATCTCAGTAAATCAGGAATACAGATCTCTTCTGTGCTGAGTTTTATTCCAGAACATTCAAATCTTGGTAACGCGTGATTTGATCGTTCGATCATTTCAATTTCTAATACCCTTTGACATCGAAGAACATGTTTTAGTATAATCTTCTGGTTTCTGAAACGGAAAAAGCACTTTCTTACAATTTTACTCAGAATTTTTTTCAATAAAAAATAATGTCTATCGCAGAAGTTAGTGATTGTAGTTAAAGTTCATTTTTTTACAATCACCTTGTACACACGTTTCAGTAACTTCTACGATAGTTACTATTTTTTATCGAAAAAAATTGTAAGTAAAATTGTAAGTAAGTACTTTTTCCAAAAAACAGAAGACTATACTATTACCACGGTATCTCCATCAAAAATTTACTCGAAAAGTGCTGTTTCTCGTCCCAAAAATCCCGAAAACCACAAAGATTGAATATTCGAGACACGGGAACGGGACCTTCTATCATCCTGCGCGAGCACGTTAATATCGGAGGGGAACGGATCGGGGCCCTACCCGGTTAAGTGTTAAAAACCATCGTTCGCCGTATCCGGGCTATACCTAGCCCCTTAATGATTAGGGACCGTGGGTCTGACGGGCCGTAGTTCGACGAATCGGGTGGGAATCTTGCAGAGATTCAGCCTGCGAGCACAGCTACTCCGCTACGAAAAAGGAAGACGTGTCACGATCTTTTTGCTCTTTCGCTCTCACTTTCACACTCGTCCACTCTCTCGCGTTCCCTTTTGTTCAGTGCGTTCTGTTTTTCTTTTCTCTCGAATGATTGTCTACCGTTGCTACGTAGCAAGGAGGGCAGATAGGGCGGCAGGAGAGCTTTCTCCAATCGTTGGTGCGCCAGCACCGCGGGGCTGCTGCCGGTGTGCTGCTGATGGTGGTGTATCAGCCCGTTGCTGTCCTTGCTCTGGACACTTTTCAAACACATACCAGCCGCGGCGGCGCTGGTATAAGGATACGCCTCCGCGAAATTGTACGATGTCCCCGGATAACTGGCGGCCGCTGCCGCGACGTTCTGATACTCGTAAAACTGGGACGCAGCCGCCATCGCCGCGGCGTGGGTCAACTGTGTTGCCGGAAGCGGTACCAAACCACCTGGCGCCGCGGTCGCCAGGTATGGTGACTGATACATGTAACCCGGTGGCACCCTGAAACGAAAATTATTATCGGTTAGACGGTTCGACACGACCAACAGGAACGCAGCGGCACTCAGACATCTAATACAGAGAATATTCGTCGACTGATCTTGGTGGACTCACGTTCACGGTTACGACGCTACGTCGATGTTATTGGTCAACCGTTTTATCGTCTTTGTTTGCTCCTGCAAGTATGCTAAATAATGCTAAATAGCCCACTTTTGACCTATTGGTCGAGGCTTTGTAACGGAATTTTTAACGCTATTATTGTCAAAAGCACCCACATAAAATATACATAAGTGCATGAAAGATATAGATGTAAATGTTGTTATCAAATCCAACTTCAAATAGTATGAAACGAAAGTGTTCTAGAATTCGATGCTAAAGTGTGGTTTTGATTCCTTTTACGATACCCAATTTAAGTTATTTCAAAAGGTGTACATTTTTTAGACTCACTATTTTTTGAGGGGGGCAGTCTGTATTGGTTATATTATCGTTTATAGTATTGTTGATTCAAGTGGAACGTTAAACATCCAGAAAAATAAAAAGATATACTTAAATTAGTCAATTTATGAAAGTATGGCTCGAGTGCAAAATTTTAATAATAATATACTCGATTTCACGAACGGATATAGCAACGACCCACTCTTCTAAACTATTTAAGAGGATGTTAAAGTTACTGAACTATGAAACGTTATTACCGTTCAAAAATACGTGACCAACAACATCGACTCCGTATGCTGTACTCGAGAATTTGACACTTGCATTTTATGGAGAATTTTATTGCGGATTATACGGCGAAAAAGAAGCTTTCGAAGCTTATTCCCACGTTCAAGCAGACTCTCAGTCCACCAAGTATGCTACATAATCACACTTGCTTCTTGAAACAACCTACGGTCCATAAAGTTCCTTGATTATAAACTAATTTTTCGACTCGTTTCGAGTTAATCAATGAAACTTGATGAACACAGGAAGCTCCAACCGTACATTTATCTCTGTACAATTAAGGAACCAGGGATACAGGGAAAAGGAGGGATTGTTTATTCGTGTCAGTGTATGTGTGCAGCGTGTATTCCATGTAAATTACAGACATAATAATAAGTAAAGTATTTCAACAAATCGATTCGAAAACTTTTTGCAATAATAAAGTGCGAATTTTTGAAAACTACTATTTT
This sequence comes from Colletes latitarsis, assembly GCF_051014445.1. Classification (NCBI taxonomy): domain Eukaryota; kingdom Metazoa; phylum Arthropoda; class Insecta; order Hymenoptera; family Colletidae; genus Colletes; species Colletes latitarsis. The sequence goes on along the minus strand of NC_135135.1, from coordinate 16,908,366 downwards.
TTTGTTCAAATCTAATTATTTGTTCGAATTATCGAACTATTTAACACGGTCGAAAGTTCGGAACAACGTCAGAATAGTTAAAAACCAATTAGTGACGACGGTGTAATAACGGCCACAGATGTAACGATTTTTCGTGAAATGATTTATACAACTGTCGTTGTTACGACTGCTCAAACGATAATTGTAAATTGTGTGGGGTTGCTGTACTTATCGTAAGGTCGTGTTGAATGGCAGTACGACGCTGCCATAATATCTGTCATACTACCGGTTTGATAAACGATTGGAACATATGGAAGTGTTCAGCGACCGGTTGGAAAGATTCTCTGTACGAAGTACATATTACATTTAAACGTAATAATTAAAATGTTCAGATATAAACTATACACAAATACGTGTTTCGGTGGTAGGAGCAACTAGATGAAGAATTTTCTTAATCGATTAAAAATTCCTATGTACTACGATTAATATATAATACGATTGTAATCTTAAAATTACGTTTCTTAAGTGTTTCGTCTTACGATCGATTCAAGATTTATCGTTAATCTGTGGTCCCTAGAAATGTGCTGTGTTCGACGGGTCAAAAAATAGTTTTTCTTCCCGCTATTAGCGCCGCCAGCGGAGAAACGATGAAACGCGACTACCATACCTGCGCAGGAGATCTCCTATCAGCTTCTGCGCAACTATAGTAGTTGCGTTTGAACGTTGTACCGCTTGCGGCGTTGCTAGCGAGAAGAACTATTTTCCATCCCGGTGTTTCGTGTATGTGCATGACGTCCATTGCACGAATAAAGGACACGGTTGGATCAGGATGGTTGGAATGAAACGGCGGCGTATGAGATTGGTGTGGTATCACTAAGGCGTGACAAAAAAATGCGCAACAAATCCAAGAAAAAAGAAATCCTCAACGTGTCGGCAAAACAACAGCAAACCAACGACAAACGTGTATGTAGGTAACTCCACGAATAATAAAGATACTTCTCGACACACGGCACACGGCACACGATTACCTAACAACAACAACGTTAGTAGTACCTAAAAAGTCACAGGCCTAAGAAAGAAACAGAAAAATGATACGCTCCACGGCGGGTGTCTCTCTGTCTCTATCTCTTTTTTCCTCTTTTTCTTGTATTTCGACGTAAAACGATCGCGTGCAAGCGTCCCCCTACCCATCTTTATCGTTCGATTCTCGCCTCCGCGCGTTCACCGATTCACCGTAACCCGACTGACCGAAAGATTTTTTCCAACAGGAGTAACACACATCGAACTCGTTTCACATTTTCTGCAACGTTGCCGTTAATTCGATAACTGGTATCGCGGTAGGAAAGAATTTTTATTGACACGAACGCCTTCGTTTTAATTACCATCTATAATAACATTGAAATTAGAAATCTGCAACGCGAACGCTCCGTTCGAAACTTCCATTCTTGCGAACGAAAAAATACTCCAGAAGGTCCTTTTTCGTTCCTATCCAAAGACTTTTTATTCAAAATATCAGATCAACCTATTAGAAAAAACATATTCGATAACGAAACAAAATTTAATACGTAACACGCAGTTGACGCTACAAATTTAAAAGATACTTAAAAAATGCTCGCTTTAATTTCCATATTCCTTTTAGTTTCTGTATCAGAGACTATGTTCCCATTATATTGGCTATATGATTACACTAATTCTCGACCAAAGCGCGTCATTATGCATAAAGAATTCGTTACGTACGAAATGATATACAAGGTGCTCGAAATACGTCACCTTATCGTCATAAACGATTATACCGCAGAAATGTAGAATATTTAATGCACAGAGAAGGAAAGACCTGACTCGGGGAGACCCGTTCAATGCCAGTGGGTGGGAATTTATTCTCTATGGTCGACTTCGATGACTCGAACGAGCGAATTGAAAACCGCGTTTCCAAAGGACATATAAACACGGGAGACAGCCCTGAACTTTTTAACGGATCGATAATAGCCAGTGTCCAGTCCACGAAGGAAATCAATATGTTGTCCTGCGGCTTCAAATGATAGTCCGTTCGTCGGATTGGTGCCCACCGGACGTAAACTATTATAATAGACGTTCGCGAAACGTTCGAAAGTACTCCCATCATGCGCGTGCCTTTCGATGCTTAACGGAATTAGGCCGCCAAATTCCTCCAAAATCCAATCTTCTTGGGCAATTAATTTCAACGAAACGAAAGTCCAGACTCTTTCTTTCGCACAGTGTTTATTTACATCTAACTGAGTTGGAAGAAATTTCTTTGATCGCGTATGTATACGTGAGCGTTAAAAATGGCGTTGCACGCGGCCATTTTTTTAGAAATTTCGTTGATTTTACGTCGATAACTCGAGCAGAACGTGCCCAGAATGCGTATAATTTCAAGAAATTTGTTAAGAACTGCAAAAAATTAACAGAAAAAATAAAATAAAATTTTCGTACTCTTCAACTTACGAATAAACACTGTGTAAAAGTTTTTGTAAAAGTCTTGTTGTTTTTTAATAAAGCGTGCACTTGACACTTGCTACGCCATTGGCTGAATTAATGTACAATACATTATCATCCGATATTGTGTAAAATAAATTATACCGAAGGTTGTTTCACTTTTTTGTTGATTGTAATATGAACAAAGTTTAAATATGCGAATAATTGAATATTGCTGTTCCAATATCATTATTGAAACTTTATGTGAATCTCCTACGTTAATAATAATAGGTCTTTGTCGTATCAAGATCGTGTACGATTAGAAATAAAGTATTAAATTAAAAGAAGAGAACACTAATGTGTTGAACTAAAAATAAGTATACGTTTGGTACAAACTCCAGGTACAGCTATGCTGTTGTTTACCCAACCTTGAATTATTAATCTAACCTGGCGTTCCCTTATTAACGAAATCATTTCAAATACTTCTGCCGCTGCTTCTTTCGCTGAAAGTTTTTTTCTATAACAAGAACACTCCAAGCATATCTAATCGTATTCATATAAATGTTAATCGATGAAAAGTCTATTGAATTATGTTCGACCTGAGTAGTGCAATGATTATAATATAATAATTATATGCAATATAACAGTTGCTCTTATATATTTGTGAAAAATAATTTCTGGCAACGAATAAAGCAGGAAACAGAAGACAATCGAATGATAACCATACTCTAACGCAATCTTATTAAGATAATTAATAACGAACGAAAGTTTGAGAAAAATTATGAAAATATTTAAAACCTACATGAAAACAAGAAGAGTAGACACAACTGAAACGATTTGCAGAAGTAATCGTTAACCGTTCCGTGACAAAATGCAATGAACATTTCACGATTAGAGTTGAAACAATTTGATTAATATAATAATGGAATATTTTCTAGACAATCGAATACGAAAAAATGCAAATGTTCATAAAATAATGAACTTGAAGAACTCTACGAAAAAGTCTACGAATATCCCAGATATTCTATCAATGGACGAAACGTCCAAATAGTATTCGAAGAGAAGTCGAATTACCATCGTCGATTGAAATATTTAAATATTCGAATACAGAAAACATTCGATAAGCGGTTTCAAGCCTCGATCACGATGGATTTTAGATTCATGACTCCTCTTTACTGTTACATTGAGTGGGTGTTAGGCTATCGTCTGTTATATCGTCTTGTATATTATATACATATATATTTTTATATTTATCTTCCTGTTTGGTGGACCGAACGCTTCGAAGATTAGTTTACCGGCGATCGTCGTAAAAATATTACGCTTGGCTCGTTACCAGATGGCTGCCAGATGCTTTCTCGGGCACTTGCAGCCAATTTCTTGGTTCTGACAATTTCCCTCGGCGAGAACTCCGCGCCAAGTTTACGGAAATTAATAAGGCGTTCAGCACCGCGTTTCTTTCGATGCTTGAATATTTTCGTTTGACCCCGACCGACGACAGAATATTCCGATTTCTGCAGAGGAGGCTTAACCGTACAGCGCATAATAATTCACGTTTGCAACGACTCGTTCGTTTGTACAATTCCAATCACTTTTTTTTTTATCCAGACATTGTGTTCAGAGCAAAATTTGTTTTTGTTTCGTGATAATCAAGACATACTTTTCGCAAATTAAACTTTTATTTTTTTATCATTCTTCCTGCATTTCTGACACCATTCTCTTTCGAATAAAGAGATTTTTAGTGAAATTGCACAAACGAATAAAAATTCAACATTCGTTTATTAATCTTGAGAAAATATGGTCGCGTTACGTCGATGGAAGATTTAATTATGAATATTTATTCACACTTTCAGCGATTACTGCCATGTTACGATATTTGGAATAACTTCGAAGTCATTAAACACTTGATTGTACAGCTTTAAAACTATAATCATAATTAATTTCGAGGCGGACACATCGATGGAAACGCAATAAAAGATTGTTCGTTAACTGTTTGGAAAAGTTCTTGACATACGATTAGTATTTGTGGAATGATTCATTAGAATGATTTACAATTAGTAAGAAGTAATTATAGATTTGTTTGCTCTGTGATGTCAATAGATAACAATCGTGAGGAATGTTCTTTATTTTTTGCTGTCGATTAGAACAATAGCATACGTTACGTTTATTAGTTCAACGTTTCGACCATGTGGTTTCGATCTTCTGCGGTAATACATTTTTCTCCAAAGTAAAAATACGAAAAAGTATATTTCATTTATTGGATTATATATTTTCTGTGTACTGTTAATTCTTTGTCCACATTACATTTACGATTCTATTTTTGGATTTCAGTTTTGAAGCAATATGAAAAACACTTATTACCATTAAAACTGCCATCGACGGTAATACGTGTACTTATGGCAGTTGCGCCATTTGCTGGCAAGTCGTGGAATTGAAACGATCCTTTCAACTTGCTACTCACGCGTACGACTGAAACGTTTATGAGCGACACAGAAATTACTATAGCACGATACTTCAAGTTTCACAACTAAAACATATATTATTTTCTACTCAAGTATTTCGTAAATGATCAACCTTTCAACACTGTTTACCTGCCATTGTATTACTTTCATTTCGTCTGTACAGTACGCAAATCGTTAAATTTTACTGCAATTCTGCTCATCCACGGGAAAATGAATTAAAAAATAAAAGAAATTTTTCATTTTTCGATAATTATTGTTTCAAAATTTGATACCATTTATACTATATTCATTGTGAGATCGAGCTAAATGAATTTAAAATATTAACAAAGAATCTCTCTTCTTTCAATGAATTTTAATGCATTATTTGAACAGAATAGGAAAATGTATTATTTTTATTTTCCTCCTTTGATAGTGATCCTAAGTAGACTCCCCCACCCCCCTTCTACACCCTGATTAAAAAGCTCTATTATCTTCAAGCGATTTCTTTGCAAATATTAAACAATCGTCGAAACTTTAATATTTCCATTTCTAAGTATAATTGCTAGGGGTGGAATTCTCGAATCCTGGTGATCACGAAATCTGTTGCGATTTTTTGTCAGTCCACGTTCGAGCTTGTCTAGATCCAGCCACCGTTATATAATTCAGAGTATAAAATTAGAACCGCGGATCGAACCTTGAGCGACTAAATAAATTTACGAAATTGCCTCCTCTAGTCTCGCGAGATCCTTCTTTTTTTCGTTCCACCATTTTCTACCGAATTTATCTTGTCGGCGCATCTTTGCCGTGGCCTGTGCATTATGTATGACTCGCGTGTCCTCAACCCCACTTTTTCCACTCGGAGTGTTTTTATTTTCCTTCCCCCCACCGCTTCTCACCATTTTTCTACATATTTATGCACACTAGCGCAGAAACGCGCGTGATCGTGTTTATTCATGCTCTTCAATTACAATCACACCCGTCAGCATGACTGACAACCGGACGTGAGAAAATTTGAACGAACAGAACTATATCGATCTTGTACCAACAAATCGAACAAGCACACAAACTCGTTCGCACCATGAAAACTCTAAACTCACCCGTGTTACCACGAAACGGAGCGAGAACTTGAAAAATTGGAATATTAATTTATGACGATCGACAAAAGCTGTTCTCAAATTTACAGAATTATATCGATTATGTAACAACGAACTGTTCGATGATACAACGAGGTGGTATTTAATTTAAAATAAATTCGATTTGTAATAAATTTGTATCGCAGATTAGATCGTGCATGTGCATTGCAGCAACAAGTAAATCAATCGTAAGAAATTTATTATTCGGTAATACATCGAAATCGGTACGTCGCGTGACGACTATCCGATTAGAAATCGACTGCAAATGCTAATTGTTTAATCGGTTTAATGGAAGAGCGATCGACAAGAAGGCTAATTGTTTGCCAACGAGTCCAACGCGACTATAGAGAAATAATTTCCGAGTAATAATGTTGATCGCTCGGCTACCTCCGTCCTTGGGACCATCGCGCGGAAACAAGGTGGCCGTTTTAATGGTCAGCGTAATTTTCGCGATGTGAAATTGCCGACAACGCATCGCGACCAGACTTACGTAGAAGCTTTCATACGATCGATGTTACCCACGGATACGCTGGTGTGCAAAAAAAACATACGTTCTACAATTTCTCGCGGGATTAAGCGCGCTCGTCACGTACCAACGATTAGAAACAAACGTCATCGGTTTCATTCGGCTTTTACTCGATGAGGATAAATAGAATTACGCGTAATACATTTTGTAACACTTCGAGAGCTTCGACTATTTCCACTCAGACTAACAAAACGTAAACTTTGACAATAACTATAGATTCAACGAGAAACCTCGTACGAGCGTAAATATAATTTTTACAATTTTTTGTTCCGCCCGTAAAAAATTGCAAAATCGCGAGCATATGTTCTTTCAAAGTCTGATCTTTTTATCGTTTGTCGGTTGACAGAGTATATAATTAGCTTTCACGAGTGAAAAGTAACTTGAAAGGACTCAAAAAGAGGACATGTAATCTTAAAAGAATACGATTGTGGCGGTTCCACAAATAGTTACACGACACGCAACATAGTAATTCATAGATGACGGTTCTAAGACTTTAGTAGCTAAATATCTTGGAAATGATTAATTCTAAAACAGATGCATCTCGAAATGCATTACTCCGTTGTGTTCTGTCGCAAGGAACTAGACGATTCAAGAAAACAAAGTTCATCGAATGTTTTTGGTACCTCCATATACGAACCAACCATAATTTTGGTTACTTCACGTCACTTACGTTCATTTTCTATCATTTTGATAGTTTTTATCCAACAAAATGAATAATTATATCATACGAACTTGATTCGAGCGCAATGTTTACTTTAGAATTTCCGAACTACCTAGCTTTCCTCGTTGCAGTTTAGCTATTCTATAAATACCAAGTTTCGCAATTAAAAGCTATCAATTATACAATTGGTTTGACATTTTTATTCATAAAATAATTATCGATTTCTGTTACCAAAAGAATTTCTAACTGGCATTGGTATGTAAATAGCTCTTGTGCACCTTTCTCGTGATCTATCATCTATCAACATGTTTCGAGTTGTATCAAAACAATCTGTCCCAACAATATTCGACGATCCTATTAGAGTCAAGTAAATATAATATTGAAAATTGGCTATTTATTTTTCTGTATCGAGATTCCAATTAATTCCACCTGTAACTTAAACGTTTCGAAGACGCCAAGCAGGTGTAACTCGTACATTTCATCGTCGTGTTTCTGCGTGTCGAAAATAACTCAATCCATCGCGTAATATATTAATTATTTCGTACGCAAACGCACCGTCGAGAGTGCAGCAACGAGAAAAGGGTGAGACGGGCGAAGACGGGAGCAAAGTCTAGAAAGACGCTGGGGAATAAAAAAGGAACGAAAGAAAATCGTTTCGCAGTCACGAAGAGGTTTGCATTGTCCTTTCGTGACGGATCTGGGCGAACAACCTCGATTTCCGACGCAAAGTGGCCGCGCACCGCGATTAGGATCTACCAGCGCAACACGGGGGACGACGTGTGGACAAAGTTGCTTAATCGTCCCTCCTAATTCGTGCTTGCGTGCACACTTCGAAGGTCGGGCGCGAGCACAACGGTCGTTACGAGGCAAAAACGTGTGGGAAGTAGGAAGTGCGCTGAAAACCATTGAATTACCTCGTTCGATGACGAGAATCGACGACCCTGCGATTGAAAACCGACGCAATCCGTCGAGATCGAGTCGAGTACAGTTTAGAAACCGATCTCAGACTGGACGGACTAAATATTCATACAGTTAAATATTGAAGTTTGATTTGATCATACAACCCATAGTTCTACAATTCCAATAGTTTGACTCGAATTTCGTTTTTATCATTTCGCGTTTATTCGTTGAATTTTGTATTAATACCGTTGATTCGACAAACCTGCTCGGTTTTTAACTGTTTCTTAATTGTTTATTCAAAACCAGAACTTGACTCTGGGATAAATTTGCAAGGGTCGAAATGGACCCGCAGACCCAGAGTCTACCGATTGGGGGTTAAAATTGAAGCGTAGTCGCGTTACGCGAGGGTTGGCTGCGATTGTTTCCCACCGTCCTTGAATCTGATAGCGGCAAAAACGTCCCGGAAGAGTTACACGCGAATTAACCAAACGAAGCTCTCACCGATTACAGACACTTTTCCGAGACCTCGAGAATCGTGCCGCATAATCTATATTAGTCGCGGTCCCACACGTGTGTGGAAATGTGGCGGCACGTGTGCCAGGTGGTCGCTCCGTAATTTCCCCTTTATGGTGCTCTCACGTTGCGTGTCGATGAGTACCGTACCTTTCCTGCGCGTATAGATATACATTGTCGGTCAAAAGTTTGGAATCGGCTGTCATTTTCTCCTAAAATCAACCTAGTCGACTTTCTACCGACGTGAACAAAAATATATTTTGTTTCGATAGATTTTAGTTAAATTAAAAAACTCAAGAGAAATGAGGAGCCATCGAGGGTCCCAAAAGTTTCGTTACTTTCATGGTAAACAATTAGAAACGTTCAATCTAGAATATTGCAAGGAGAGCCATACTGAGATGTAAAATGTTTAGATATTGGAAGATGGAGAATCGCGCAGGGACCAGTATATGAGACTAAATATTATTTTTGAGCGAAACAGACGGCCAGCAGCCTCGTATGTACGCGTAGAACTTAATAATAGTAGACAGTATCCAGTATCCCTGACCATCGTGAAACGACCACTGCGAGAGCTACCTAGTTTAAACGGCCCCGTAGCTGTCAGGGGACCGATGGTTTCGTAAAAAAAAAATCGTTAAATATGGTTGGAGCGGACAAGAAGTCGCCGTGAATTGGCACAGTGTCCTTTGATTCGGTAAATCGATGTGTAATTCGCCTGGCTGTTCCAAACTTTTGGTAGATAGTGTAGATACGTACGTGTACGCGAAACACCTGTACGCGTCGTCGCGATTCGATGTGTGGGTGTCGTGTACACATGTGTAGGTGGTGAGTCGATGCGCAGTGCACGGATTGCACGAGCGCCGGCGCCGTGGATAATCCAATGGGATGATCTACCAATCCTTGGAAAGCACGACAGACCAATAGTAAGTGCGAGGGTGGTTCCTCGATCAGTTAATTCTTTTACACTGCAAACGCTTCGATACCGCCTGGTTATTCGCGATATCCCGACGAGAGTAAGTACATAGAACGAAAACGGTTTAGCAGGGAAGTCGAAGGCTGACGGAAAGTGGAACGCGTCCATGAAAAGTAGTGGAGAGTATACAATGTATAAGACGAATCGTGTCGATTGTCTGGGGGCTCTGCTTTTCTTTCTTTAACCCTTAACAGACAAAACATGAAGTTGTCAACGCTTGAATGAAAGGTAACACTTTTACTGTATTCGATAGCGAATTTTTTATTAAACAAAAACTAAGCAAAAGCTGTTCAATGACTTTTTGGGGCTCGAAGACTTGGGAAGCTAATAGGCGCGAAGTTCGACACGAATTTCGGAGAACGCGAGAAATAGACCATCAGAAGACGGATACAAGAGGGAAATTTCACGAACCACATGTCCACATCTTCGATTTCCATGAGACCATGTGACTAGGACCCAGAAACAGTGAGACAATGTTCTATTCATTGATCTAGATTCTCAAATGCGGTCACCAGATAGACGGGGAAAGATCTGGAGAGGAGTTAGGCAATGAAACGCAGAGCCATACTATTACAGAGCTGGTTTATATCGAATACGTATATCTCGCCTCTCGTCGATACATCGAAAATGTTTTGATAGAACTGTCCCTTTCAATAAAAAAAATTCTTATCGAACGAACGATGCAACCCTTTCTATTTAAATATTATTCGTATTTTCAATCAGAACGTGATTTTTATTGTCTGATTACTAACGCGAACGATAAGGCATTTTTCTACGAGATTAGCAATCGAAAGTATATTGAACAGACCAGCTACGATATTCGATAATTTTTGCAATTGCAACGAGATACGTATTTTATTCGATTCCTTAGGTTCTACGCATCGGGTGTTCCTCGAATAACAAACAACCAATGTTTATCTTTTAGTAATTCGTTTTCCTAGCATGGTCGAACGATCGATGGCGAATGTTCGATATTCCCCGAAATTCGATTACTCCTCCTTCGCTGTGTACTGTAAACGACTGTGGAACGAACAGCACCTTCGATCCACCGATTCGTGTGTTTGGACTGCTTGTCATGTTATTTGAAAATACTGTTAAGGTTCGCGTTAAAGAACACGTGGCTGAGCTTATGCTACGTTCGAGAGGTACGGCGCCATTTTTGAAATCCTCGCTGTTACCCAGCATTGAATTGTCAGTCATCTGTACCTTCTCCAGTTACGTGCTACCACCCACCGTCTCCTTTCAACGCGTTAAATGCTCAGCAAGTTTTGCGTTACAGTGGACCCATTATCCGAACGTTCTATTATCAGAAAATTCCATTATTTAACCCCAATGTCCGAAACGTACCTTCTCTTATTATAAAACAAAATAATAAACTCGAGTCTCACACGTATTTAGTCCTCCCCAACATACTAGAAATATCAAATTTTTAACGATCGAAGCAAACGACAATGTTCAAGTTATTATTTACAAAAGATACGTATATTTTGCAATACGTCCATTACGGTGGATCGTTCGAAACCTTCGATGCGTTGCACGAATATAAATCGCAAGTAATCTAGAACCGTGGTGGGGGTCGGAGTTAAAATACACTTCCATGGAAATGTCTGGAAACACCTAGCGAGAGTTGAAACGCGAGAACTGCGGAAGATGAGCTAATATTTCTGGGTGCAGGGTGCAACGATCTATCGAGACGATTCTCCACAGTCGGTCGCGACGGTTATGTGAAAAGAAGACCCGACAAACTCGACGACGGGAATAAAAATTTATCTGTCGGAAGACGAATCGCTGACCGTCGTCGAAAAAAAACGATTATTTATGGTACCTCTAAAGATATCGAGGCAGTAAACCGCGTTTCGAGCACGTGAGAAATCACGGTTCCGTGAAAACGCAACTCGAAACCCGTTCGGTAGGACTGCGACCGCCATGTGACGATTTCGAACACCAAATTCCGCGGATACGAAATTAGACGCTAGACGGGTTCGTCTACTGTAAAATGGTATGAGTCTGGTCGCGTGAGTGACAGTGACAGGTGGATAGAAGCATCGACAATGAAAATAGAAACAGACGTTCTGCGCGAAGCGCCCATCGTAACTCTGCCTTCCAACTGCTTCTGTGAGACGAAATCAGACAGATGCGTGCATCTCGAAAGACTATAGAAAGCAGTGGTTTCAGGAAACATTTATAAATTATAATTTTCACTTCATTTCGTCGTTATATTAATGTTAGGTTCCGATTTTAATCCATAAACGCGAATTAATCGAGAACCTGTGCATGGAGGCTGATTAGTTTCGAGGGGGACGTAGTGTAATTAGTTTTCCCTGCAGATGGACACGCAGTAATACATTTATAACGTCACACTGTCCAAATCTAGAATCAGATTGCACAACAGCAATTCGTAGAAGCTCGCTCTTCCACCTTGCCTCCTCTACTCAGGTACTTGAATTAGTATTTTTTCCACAATGTTCGAATAGCTTTAAAATTGTATTTGTGCTAGCCCTGATCTACACTACATTTTTAGATCGTTATGAAATATCGTAATCATCGAAACTGATAAAATTTTATTCCAATTATATAGCAACAATTTACTCGTAACTTTTATCGAACAGTTGAGATTTTGATATCTACTCAATGACTACCGAATAAACACTCGGCTATATTTTATTCTAGTGTTTTCTATCAGCTGGTATCGTCGTTCGTGAATTCTAATTTACCAACGAAAGGTACGAAACATTTGCGAATTGATTCGAGTTTGTAATTCGTTGATCGTGAATAAAATTTGCTCGACTCTATTTCGCGACGCCGTAGCATAATAACTCCGATGTTCAAAGAAAGAGGCAGATCAAAGGGGCCCAATTTGCCGGAACGAAGAAAGATGGCCGACGAAAGTGATCCTGGCGGAAATAGACATTCTTGTTAAGAGGCTGCTCTTTGTAACATTACCCTCGAAGGAACGGCTTTAATTCGTGCTTGAAATCCTCTGGTAGGAGCCCTCGAGAGAATGTCTCGAACATAGAAGCTGACACGGGGGACAGGTGGATCTAAATAAAGACTGGACCAACGCCAGAGCCACTAAGATGGCCGAACCGACGCGAGGCGTCGTCGTTGTCGTCGTCGACGACGCCATCGTCATCGTCATCGTTGTCGTTTTCGTTGGCGGTCGGTTATGATAGCTTACGACACCAAGGATTTACTAGCACCGAGAAAAACCCCTCTTTAACGTATAGAACATGTCGCTCGCTCGGTGTTGAATTTCACTCCTCCATCTACATTCAACTAATTCGAGGACATGTGCTCCGCAACACGGACACGTGAGTTCGACGTAAACGATATTCTCGTCAATGTGTGTGCGTGTGTGCGTGTGCACACACGGACGACATGCACCGATATTCGTGCATCGAAACGACGCGTTCACCCTCGTAAGAATATCTTTCGTAAGATTTTTGTACGCGTAGCATTGATCGAATGGTTGCAGAGCATCGTTAAGAGGGTATTCCGATCAAAAGGTTTCCGAATCTCTTTGGTTAATTCCTTTAATGACTTATCTGGTTATCAAAATGAAGGTTCTATAATTCTGCAAAGTATCGGACAAGAAAAGTCAAAATAAAAATGACACGTACGCGAGTTGCACGACCAATTGTTTTTCGTTTGCGTAGGAATCAAAATTATGATTTTTAAAAGGAAAGCATAATATTCTACATTTAATTCTAGAATGTATTTTATGATGGGAAAAAGAATCAAAATGTATACGAATTATAGAACCGCGCGTAAGAGCACACTTTTGTCAGAAATAATAATTTTATTTGCTCCTTAAAAATTATAACAACCGTGTAGTATAATATAAAAACAAGTTATAAGAAACGTGTACTACAGAAACCATAAAAAGATATCGATTGTTACACAGGGTTATCTGGTGTGTTTTCCGTTCTCATTCTTGACGTTAAAAATAACCGAGGTATATAATTTTGATATCATTGTAGTCTACAACGAACTTTCCGTTACTCTTTTCTTGTATATAATAATTTAGTATTTATAAATTTACAAAACTTGTAACGGTTTACAAATTAACTTTAGATGAATGATTATTCCTGTATTTCTATTTTGATGAATAAAAAACAAAGAAAAGAATGCAAAAAAATAGAACAGATCGAAACATAATTTAAAAATTGGGGAAAGAAGTTAGAATAATATATGTTTCCTTAGTTACATCGTCTTATAATTTTGTTATATTATACAATTTTATTATAATTGTTAACAAGTGACCAATTCATTAAGAAATAAATAAAATTAATACTTCAGAGTGTACACTTACGTTCAAAGAATTTAAACGTCAGTTTCGTTCACGAATAACGAATAAAAACTTTCAATTCATACGTAAATTAAATTTCGTTTGTTTTATTCGTTATCCGCGGATAAGATTCCCCCAATTCCGACCAGGAGTGTACAAATTTTAAGTAGAACGGATGCAATTACGTGTATAATCTTCCTCTCTTCCGGTATTAATAGATAACGAAACAAAACAACGTGTGCTCTTTGTTTTTAACAGGAAATCTTCACTGAAAAACCCTTGGACTATCGTTAGATCAAGTTCGAGATAATTTTTAAAAAAACTTCGTGGTTGAAGCTTCTTCGAATATTGTGCCTCGTGGCTCTAAAAGCATGACGAACGGAATTCAACGTATTCTCGGGCATTTAACTCGCGTACGTAATTTTCACACGTTACGTTATCGTAATATTATGCATACGCGTACGTATACGACCGACTATTGATAAGTTCGCCTCGTCTTTCGTTTCCTAACGACAAACGGTACGCCGTGTTATATTAAAGTCCAACAACCACCACGTACAACACCAAAAAATACAACACCAATAGCGACACCAAGTGTAGTGTAAGCCTTCATCACACACACAAGGTTATTAATATTATAATGGTTAGCGGAGCCTGTACACTCGAATAGTCCCCCATTTTGTCTCAACCACATTGATTATCATATATTAAACAATATAATTTTCATTCCTACGATCAAAGTGTTCGAACGCGTCCAAGTTCACACGATACCGAAGCAACGGAGTAGAATAATATCGAGAAAACGTGAATTCGTGTTTGGATGTCCCAGAAAATATTGCACGTTTCAAGACCAGAGTTCACCAAGCTGTAACGAAAATTAATTACACGCTTAACGACCTATGGTCTTCTGCGATCGTTTTAAAACCAAATGCATTATTCTGCGATGCCGAAATGGCTCTTTGAATGTAAGAAACTACGTCCACGTTTAATGTCGTCACGACTGTGAATCACCTTCGCGTTTAAAACGTTATCCACGCCATTGCTCCAAGGAGGCGATTCAAAGTCCTAAGAGTATACACCGCGCGAACCGTATTATTTCTTATTTATTTAACTCATATTATTACTGTTGTATATTTGCGTTTCAACGTCTTTTTCCTACGTACGTTTTTGAGATTAGGTTTGGAAACAGCACCCGCTCGGAGGCATTGCGTTTCTTCCCACGTTTTATTTTCTTGTATATTATCCTTCGAGGTAAATGTTTACTTTACGCGTACGAGAAACTCTGTGCAATAGAAGCGTTAAATAAAATTTTTGAAATAAATAGACAATGTTATAGATAGTTTTATGGAACTTGGATTATTTCTTGACTGATTCTAAAAGTAACAAATCCGTAATTGGTGTAAAAAGAGCTTTTCAATGATCTATTAATACGCGTAGAGTAGGTTAGGGTAATTATAGTCCCTTCGAATGTTTTCTGGAACATCCTAATACGTAACACTGCCACTCGAAAGTTTAAAGTACCCTTCGATTTTGTTTTCCTTTGTTTAACTCATACATTTACTATTTATTACTGAGTTCTTGTTATTATAATAAGATTCCAATCTAGTTAAATCAGATTTTTCAGACGATTTACGAACACGACTCAAATCTTCAAAGAGATAGTAAGATTTTCATAGCAACGAATGTTGTACAGTTTTTTCTAATCATATATCACGCACACACGTACACGAGAAAGAGCATTGTTTCTATACAGATCGGAGGGTGCTCCAAACATTTTGAGGACAATGAGTTCCCGTCTTTTCTTCCTGTCTTTTTATCTCGGCGAATTTCAACGCCACGCCGAAGAATCTAGCCGGGCCAAACGAGGTAAACCGCGATAAAATCGATCGTCGCGATGAAAAATTAACGGGCATTGTCGTGTTTCGCGGCGGTCGCTGGTCGATTTCCGGTGAAAAACACGGAAGATCCACCGCTACGAAGAATCGACCGTGCCGTTCAATAATTCAACGAAACTCTACCGCGGGCGGTTCATCGGTCTACCGTTTTTCGTACGTTTCACCATCGACGGCCGATTCGCCAAAAACGAGCGTCCGATTTCGCCGATCAGTTTCCATCAAGCCAGAAAAGTCGAAATCGCCCGCGAAACAGAAACGGCATTCTACGGCTTGGCTACACGCCTCGCGAATAAATATTTAGAATCGTTCGCTGTACTGTTTCCGTACGAACGATCGCCCAAATATCGTGGATCTCCAGTAGCGATGGGATCAAGCGGCATACAAACACCTCCGAATCCTAATCGAATTGTTTGAAACCCTACGTACAACTTTAATTTACATTCAACGTCTGCATCAACTCGATAAATAGGGATCTACAGTATTCAGTTGTATACATTTAATTAAACGGAAATAGAAATTCGAAATTTCATTTTAAATCAAAGAACGATAATAATATACGAAATATCGTTAGTATGCCAATTTACTTAAAGACCCAACGGTTGATCGAGCTTCGTTTGTAATCCAAAATCACATTGCGGTAGAATTAGGGTTAATTTTCATATTATTAGTATGATTTACGTTGCGCGCGAGACACGGACTGAGTTGAAACACGCGGTTTTCTTAACCTCGTTTACACTCGCGAATAGGACCAAAATATAGATCGAAACGTTTAGGTTGTTAGATAATTTCAGACGAATCTAGCCGGAGCTCATCAATTAACAAATATTCGATAAACACACTATCGATAGGCACGTGTTAGAGATGGGAAAAACTGTATTGTTGTTTGCCAAGAAATTGAATGAAATTGATTCTGAATCCCTTGTAACTATTTCGGTAGAAGAACCACCCCGTAAATTATTGGAATAAGAGCTTAATATTGTATTTATATTAAATAACGTCAAGTGTAAAACAAGATCATTTATTTTTAAAATTCGGGCAGACATTTCTGGTCAGAAATTATATTTTCGATAAGGAATTTTTTTCTCGAAACTGAGTAGGATTTCGGGGATATGTCTGTTGACCAAAAATGCTTACAATTGACCCCTGCAACTAAAAATAATTTTTCCAAGACGATTTGAAAGTCTTTTTTTTTACCCAAAACTTTCAGCACTTACTCGAATTTTTTTCTCGAAAGTGGGTAGGATTTCGAGGGTATGTCTATTCACCAAAACTGATTGCAATTGACCCCCGCAACCGAAAATAATTTTTCCAGAACGATTTGAAATTTTTGAATTTAATTGTTAATAACTTTTTAACGAAGCCTCCATCAACAAATTGGTATTCTTGATTTTCGTCTTATTTTAACCTCTAGAATCCTCTATTAAAATTTTTCCCGGGGGTGGCCGAACACCCTGTATGTATAGCTCGACAACTTAAAAAAGATGCTCGACCATCCGAGCTGAATGGGAACGAGACCAAACAGTGAGATGTAAAATTACGTAACTATCAGGAACTATCATCTGATACTGTTTAACACACTGATCGACATCGTAATACCCCTTTGTAGACGGACATTTTGAAGCAACGATGTCAGGGAAACACAGAAAACTAACACGTATTTAAAGATTGTTTTATCCAATGTATACATTCTATTTTAATTTAATGAATTGTTACATTTGTATTGAGGAAGTCAATTTTAAAATTTAGAACAACTGGTTTCTAAAGAATTTCTGTAAGGATACTTTCTAAGTTGTTGAGTTATACTTTATTTCTTTTAAGCTACAACTAAATACTGTTCCAACCCTAACTTTTGGTTCAGATTCGCGAGCATGTATCGAACTTGATCCCACGCCTAATGATTCGTAAAGAAGCCGACGCGAACGTTCGCCCTGTGCTCCGGAATTTCGGAAAATCGACGAATACCCGCCACCAAAGGCAAACCAAAACGATTAAAAAGGAAAAAGTAAAACAATGTAAGAAAACAAAACTGAAAACAGTGCACACGTAAACTTAAAAAAGAAACAGAATACTTGACGAAACACACTCGATGTAAAAAGGTAAAACAAGGTGAAGAGAATAAGACCATTAGAGGTGCAATGAAAACCAAAATTAAGAATCTATTTAAATCGTGGTCAAATATTCCGATGCTTGCCGATAAATGTCCCCGCCGATGGTCGACCCAGGGGATATTTAACAGCAAACCTTCAACCTCCGAGGAGAAAACTGTGTTACGATGCCTCGTTTTTGTCACCTCGATCGTCCGAGTCAACTAATCGATCGGACAAATTCCTATTGAGATCGTGATTACTGCGCCACCGTCGTTGTTACAATTAATATTATTATTATTATTATTATTATTATTATTACTATCACTATTATTATTAATATTATTATTCATTATTATTACGATTATTATGATTATGCTGATTAAGAAAAAGAGTGTAAAAGAGTAAAGACCAACAAAGTCAAAACCAGTAACAAACAAATCTCTCAGCAACCGCAATCGTCATTATATCACTTCACGTCAATCTCATCAAGAAAGTAGAAACAAAAAACACAACCAAAATTAAAAAAAAAAAAAAAAAAAAAAAGAAAAATTATAGAAGTACAGTAGAAGAAGAAGAGACCGATTTATCCTCGGAAGAACTTTTCATTTCGTAGAAATAAATTCGTGGGTACTCATGGCTTCCGATACGTGTGCGTGTGCCGCTTTCTTTCTCTCGCCCTCCCTCTCTTTCTCTCTCTCTCTCTTTCACCGATTGCAAATATCTTTCTTTTTTTTTTCGTTTTTTTTTGTTCGTTCACACTTTCTCTAGTTTTGTAACTGTTTCTCTTTCTGTGTGTGCTCTCTTTTGGTATTTCTGTTTTGTTTTGCTTTGTTTTTTTGTTTTTTTTTTTGTTATTCGCGCTCCTTAGAACAGCCCTTGGCGCTCTCAAGGATCTCGCAAAGAGGACTCTCAGCCTGCCCCCTTACGCGCACGCGTCAGGATGCTGAAACGTTATATACAGTCTATCTTTAACAAAAGTGTTAATAACATTATTCAACCGAGTACCCCTCTTCCCGAATTTCCAGTACTTTATTTCATTTTATTCGATCGACTCCTTGCGACATTCGTCGGTTCCCTAAAATTGTTCCCTGATTTTCGGCGAATACGAAACGACCGTATCAAGAAAAATCAGAGAAAAATTCGTTCGTATATATACAGGGTATCCAGCGAGAAACAGGACCGTCTATCTTTTCTCAGATTTCCAAAACCATCGACGATAATAATTATTTTTCATCTCGTGACAAACGTTAATATGCATTCAACTGTGCATAGAGTATGGCTATAATACTGCATGGTCCTTTTATTTTAAATCGTTAAGTAGACTCGCAAAGAACTCAAATTCCACTTTGTATTACAACTTTTCAATCGCGTGACAAGAATGTAAAAAATTATTTGTACATGATTAGCTTGACAGTTAACGAACACGAAATAATCTATACTAAAAATATATTATTTTCAAGCACGTTTCCTAGTCTCCCGTTGGGATACCCTGTGATTCGCGATTTCGTGTTTGAAAAAAAACGACTCAGTGACTTATCGCTGATAAAGAAAAAATGTACGAAAGTTTTAAAAATAGCGCGTTTCTAATGCGAAAAACATGTTTCGTACAATCTAACGTTTAAAGCGATGCAATTTGAAAACTCGATAATCCCGTAACCCGAATGATCGCGAGGACTCCTTTCTCGACTTACGCTTAACTTTTCGACAACTACGGTAACAACATTTACGCTCTTATTGTAATTCGAAAGAAACGAAAAAAGAAATCACATCAACTGTGGACTCACCCATATTGGCCGGGAAGAACCGCGGGGTATCCAGCTCGAATGCCAGCAGCGAACGGGAATGCTGAAATCATAAACAGTTCGGAGTCAATCCTATTTACGTTTCTAATGGCCAGCCCTGAACTCCAGCGCCCGTGTGTGTCCGTGTACACCCGGCCCTGTTCGTGTAAATCGAACATCCTGTTCTTTGCGAACACTTCGATTCCCGACTGTCTAGAGACCCGACAAGAAGGAAATTTCTTTGTAGCCGGTTGTAAAAACGATTTTAACGGGCCTCGAGGTACGTTCTGCTATGAACGATGGACGATGCCCGGAGAAAGAGAAATTTTTAAATTCAAACGGAACAATTAATTAAAACTTTTGACCGTTTCGTTCGATCCCGTTACAACATCGTGGATTAGAAAAAAAGGAAAGAACGAAGTTCGCGATATGGGGCAATAAATTGTACTAGTTGCAAACGCATCTAATATTAAACGCAGCCGACCGATTCCAAACCAGAAGCGATTTTTGCGTCCGAAAGAAAAGAAACAAAGGCGGACTCGGTACTCGGGTTAAGGCAATTTTAGACTTAGGTGCCGAAGCGCCAAGCTATGTTGGCCTGAAGCCACCGTAAGAATTTGAGGAGAATGACTCAGGGGACGGTTCTCGATCTGCACGGTCGACGTTCGTGAAACTGTCCTTCGCCCTTTCGACCGGAGACGAACAATATTTTATTCGAATAATAAATCACCAAGAAAGGTCAACGTATTTATCGGAGATGAATTTTTCTAAAAATCAAAATTAAAAAGACGAACAGTCTTCTATTATTTATTTTTATGTAAATAAGAATTTTGCTCTCTGCTTCGGAGTCGAGTTCGAAGCTCGTAGGATAGAATTGCGTAAGAGGACTGTTTGTCTGTCAGCGAGTTTGATTTCGAACCGAGAGCTAAATTAGACAGGATGTTTTCGTCGGGACCGCCGAACGTCATTGTTTCCTAATTGACGTCAAAATTAATTTTCCATTAACGGAACGCTGTCGCGACGGTAACTCATCTGGCGTTGGACGTACGCCCTCGACGCATCAAGAACCGCCCTCGTCGTCCAAGAAGTATATCGTCCGTTACTGCGACGATTGAGATTCACCGATCTGGCTATGTTTCAACAGGGTAAAACCCGTGACAGTACCGTAACGCGGACCAAGAGACAGTTTAGAAATAGCGAGCACAATTTCTTGACGATTTCGAGACCCCGAAACGCGTTACTCCTACGACTATTTGAGTTTCTCATTTTCTTAAACGTATCAAGGATACAGTGAAATTACACCGTGGATAAATTTAAAAAATCGACACCTACAACGTGTACAAAACTTAGAAATCTATCTTTAAACGTTTTCTTTACACTCGATTCTAATTTCTTCGTTACCGATTCGAAGATTTCCAGTGAACACGAATGAAAAATAAATACAGGTGTAACATCAAAGCGTGATTGTCGATTGATCGATGGTCTTCGTTAGCTACCACCGTTACGAAATAAGCAAATCAAAAGTTTTCAATATATTTTCGCGACTGTAATCAGTGAAGTAAGAATACGTTGCATCGAATGGATTATCGAAGACACTCGACGGGGTGGTTAGGAAATCGGTACTGGAACGTCCATCGAAGTCAAAGCAGAAAGTCACTCGAGCAGTAACAGTTCAAACAACGCTATCTAACTACTGAATCGGCATCTAATGCTTCGCACAATCCACGTACACTCAATGACCGTACATTGCTAAGCAAACTTACTCGCTTGTAGATTACCCCTGGGCTTAGCTCCAAGAATCGCCAGGTTGACGTTTGCTTTGCGACCGTCGATTATGGGGTTGGGGTCTTTGCACGCCCTCTCCGCTGCCGGTCTGTCTCCCATGATCACCTGCGTGCAGATCCGATCGATTATTCGACTAATCCCGCTGCTCCACCTGGATCTTGCACTTCTCCCCCTTTATAAACGGTACACGAACTCCTGTATGTACCTTGTACGTAAAATCCGGGTATTTCCGGTAACGTTTACCGTCGGTTCGACCCCTCCGTCGTCGGACCATTTATTATTCTTACCACTATTATTATTATTAACGTCATTCTTCCACATCGATTGCAATAATACGACTATTACACCATTTCGTAAATCTCTGCGTATATTATATCAATAATTTGTCTCGATAGCACACTGTTTTGCAACGGTCGAGAGCACCTTTCGATCTTCAAAATATACCAGTCTCTTTAAACAAGACCAATAATTATTTATCCTCTCAAATTGAACTTTATCTTGGGATGAAAATTATAATTGTAAGCAAATATATGCGTATAAAAAGTTTGAACAAAATTCGAAGGGTGCTCCTACACGTAAAATTATCGAAAAATTGTTTTTCTATTAATTCTACAGAGACAAAGGGAAAACTGATGAATTAGTTACTACTGTGCACACCTTCACGGAAGAAAGGATATTATCGTTAACGGAAAGCCTACGAAACGCGTCCTCCAGATACGAGTATACAAACTGGTTTCGTTATCGTAATAAATACTACTATCTTTGCGTACTCACTTGACTCATTCGTTTTAGCGAATACAACAGTAAACGAGGATTGGAAAATTTTTTACTCTTTCCATGAAAGAACCGCAAGAAAATGCAATACTTTACTATGTTTTTAAAGAAGCACAGTGCTCGATAACGAATAACGCGAGAGAGTAGATATTAAATAATATAATTATACAAGGGAAAGAAAACAAAACTCGAAAATAAAGTCTGAAACAATTAATCGCTTAATACGATCGTTCGTTAAAAAAAATATGCTGCAAAATCTAATCGACAAAGGTCTAAATTACAAGCCAGAGATGGACAAAATACTAATCTAGATCGTTTATTAACCCCTTGACGTACGATTTAATTTCAAATAATTTTTCAAACGTGTACTACTTGATATTGTTTAAATTTGTTCGCACAAGAAATGGCCACGTGAAAGAATAAACTTGTTTTACGAATACCTCGTGAATGTAAAAATATGTCGATTTTAATAGATAAGACTTGATGACGATTAAGTAGCCTCATGATTGTGAAACATGTCGTCAAGGAGTTAAATAAAAATATTTCACGACGAATAGATAAAAATTTAATTACTGATCGAATAAATTGCACCCATCTCTGATGCAGTTCAGTCAAGAACCGAGGGCTATTCAAGGTATTTCTAAACTGAAAGCAGTTCACAACTATCAATCGTCAAAGGCTACAGAAAATCGAACAAACCAAGCATCTCTTTTTACAACACTTACGAAACCATAGCCTCTACTTTTCCCAGTTTGCCTGTCGGTGATGACCACGGCCTCCTCGATGTCGCCGTACACGTTGAAATGTTCCCTGAGACTTTTGTCGGTGGTGTGGTAAGGTAAACCACCGACGAAAAGTTTCGTCCATGTGGTGTCCTTCTGTTGAGGCGTAGTGCCAGCCAAAGCGCCCAGACTCGAGACTAGCTCGTCCGGCCCTGGCGCCCCGACGGCACCCACAGTGCCGACGGTACTGAGACCAGCGGCACCAGGCATCAACATCCTCCAAATTTTGGCGAGATCACCGCCGGATGAAAGGACTACTTGCTCAATTTTGACACCTTCTTTGGTACTTGGCACGAACTCGAATCAACGTCACAGACTCAGCAGCATTTAGGCGACCGGGCCACTTGAGTACCTGAAAATTTCACCAAAAAATTTCAATTTCAGATGTTGTACTCAGCAACCGATAACTCATAACGCGTATGGAACCTTTCGAGACGAATATAAACACTTCGAATAATGAGTAAATGATTCGATGCACGTCTCGTTAAACAAAAATTACGGTATGAATTATAGAATGAAATAAGGTATAATTATGGATTCATTAAGTAGTAATGTTCTGTTTTGCTGTTGAATGTTTCAACTAATTCGTAATAACAGCTGCGATAATTTACTCAAGATATAAAACGTTTTCAACTATGATATTACCTCTGCAATAATAATGATACGATAATGAGGGGAATAAAAATGTATAATATTGTTCAAATGATATAAATAATTATAGAAATGAGGTATTTTCTTATTTACGTTACCACTGATGTGTAAGTTGTTTGACTCCACGACTTTATCATTATTTATATCATATATATTATATGCTCGTTATAAAGAAAGTTCAAATCACAACCGATAACGTTTTATGAATATAAAGATTGATTACTAGACTATAAGTTTCATATTAATTTATAATTTGGAATACAATATTAACCTAAAATAAGACGAATCGAGCTATAAAAAGAAATGTACCTCGTTCCAATAGTTGAGAATCAAGAAACAAAATTAGACACCCCCAACTAAGACACAAAAGGTAGTATTTATAAACGTCTTAAATATGGCTTATTATCGTTAATATTGACTCTTTTCCCCAAAACTGAAACATGACACGAGAAAGGGGAGGAAAACGAAGATCAGACCTCCACGATTGTTCCACGAGTGACAAAATTTAGCTATAATTCGAGTACATAAAATTCAGAAGTATTTACGAACGCTTTAAGTATGCTTTATTATCGTTGATATCGACTCCATTTTTGAAAGACGAAAGGATATAAAATTCGTCTGTGGGAGCCAGGCGAAAGCGGAGATCCGGGCTTGGAGGATCGAAGGTTCGGTAACGCGCGCGACCCTTCAACGAATCGCGTCGCTCCACGGTGAATCCACGCAAAATGCGCAAACAGACGCGCGCGCTCGGCCATGTTCGGGCTGCGTCTACCCTGCGTCGTATGTCATCGAGAGAAGGACGAAAATAAACAGCTCATCCCTTTGGATGGTCCGTGGTACCGTTCTTCCACACGCTCATCTCCCGATTCCCTCGAATCGATGACTCCTCTCTCTGTGTGCGCGCGCGTGGACAAAAGGGAACGGATCGGAATCCCCTTCGCGCGCGGAAGCAGAGAGAGCCCCTTGCGTGCGCTCGGGGGAAAACCGGCGAGCCGGTGGCAAAAAGAGGAAGAACAGGCAGGACCGGCGTGGTCGAAAGAAGGACGCGCCTAAGGTACCTCGAGCGAAGAAAAGGGCGAGGAGAAGGGACCCTGACCTCCATTCAAGGCTCGGTAACGGCCTGAAAAGGGAGCCCAGGTCGGTCTCGTCGCGAGGAGCAGGGAACAGCTCGGGGGCCTAGGTAGCAGGGTACTTTTCGTCCGGCTCGGCTTTCGAATTTCTGCAATGCTGCAGGGCAAGGATAGAGGAGGTAGAGACCGGGGCCCTCTTTCACTTTTTTCCTCTTTCCTCCTTTCCTGGCTCTTTCTCGCGCTCGTATTGTGCGAAGCATTGGGCGCGCAGACCCTGCGAAGTGGGCCTCGCGTTCTCTTCCGACCCCCTCCTGCAACCCCCCACCCCACCTGCCTCTCACTACCACCACCAGCACCATCCGTGACAGTGCACCACTTCACCAGAACGGCCCTCCGTCGTCCGTTTCTGTCCGATCCCCTAAAACGACGGCAGCTGCTGCAGAAAACCGGTGCAGCACGCCGTATAATCATATTGTTGTACTGCCATCGGACTCCTCCTCCACCACCGCCGTTGCTCATTCTCCCTTTTTTCCCTCATCCTAGGCGCAACTACGCCCGGGATGTTCGGTCGAGCATAAAGGCCGCTTTTTCTTTTTTTTTCTGTTTCCTTTTTTTCTTTTTTTTTTTTTTAATACGGCTACCGTGGAAGCAACGACCGTGCGTGGCTGATAAATGCTAAACAGTGGTTTGCATTCGCAATACAGGGTGTATTCCGCGATTAATTTGCTCGCTGTAGCTAACTGCTGGTGTATAATGTTTGCTGGTAAATGTGATCAACGGACTGATAATAGTCTCCGCAACGAGACTCGTGTACGCCAGAACTGCACAAAAGCATCGCGAGCCACTCGAGCCGAATAAGATGTGCAAAACGTTGCGTGAAATAGAAATTTCTAAACATTTAGGAAATCAATCGTATTTGACTCGAATAATCGTACGAAAGATGTAGAATAATTGAAATTATTGACGAGGTCAACCCTTAAAATGTGTACATCAGAAATACACGGTTTCCAATCAGCCGTTTATTGGAGCCAAAAATAACAATAAGAAGTCGTTAAAAATTAAAAATGCTAAAAAAATTACGTCTATTTAAGAAAATATTATAAAAATTGTAGAGGAATAATATACATTTATTTAACGATTTCATGCACCAAACGAAACAAAGTACCTAGAGAAAGTATTCTTCAGCGAAGAAGACCGTTTTACAACCTAACCCAATGTTTATATCTAAACGGAATTATGTTAAAGAGCAGCACGAAATACCTACTTTCCACGATAGGTGTTAACGAGATCGGATAGTAATTATAATAATGATACGTCTTACCCACTCAGAGTCGGATGCAATGCAAAGATAAGTATACGTTCATAGTGAGCTATATGCTGTTATTAACACAAACTTCGAATACTTTTGCGCGTTGATCGCCGAAAACAGAATGTTTAGATATTCGAGCGATTCAGGTATTCGAGACGATCGAGATGTATTGCACTCGTAAATCAAGCAAGGTGCAAAGTCGAAAGCGTATTTGGGGGACACGAGAATTCAGGGTCGCGTTAAATAATAGAAGAAACGATTCTGCAGATTTCACTTCCAAGGGTATCAAATTTAATATGCACTGATATACTAATTCGTACATTTCAAACACATTGAAGGCCTGGGAAACCCCACAATTAGATGATTACTGATATAGTTCTACCTTCTACCTTCTACCGTATATCTTGAATTATATTGAAAAGTTTGATAATCGCGCAGATGCGTGTTGAATGCTGGAACATAGAACGTTATGTGATGGAATTATGTAAAATGCACGTAACAACGAATGAACAAGAACCAAAAGAAACACTTCTGCTGATTTTTATCTGCAAAGATATTATATTAACATATTGCTGGAGTAACTTGGATATATTACTATGTATCACGCACGCCTTATCACGCGCATCTTAAATTCTTTAAACACCTAAAGAAACTTACATGAACGAACAAAATTTGATTCGATTCCCACGACGGTTTCGTTCTACACCTAAAATTGTTATTCGACGTGCAACGGGGAAAAAGTTATTCATCTTTTGTTCGTTACTCGGAATTTTCATTTAGGATAAGAATAATTAGATACCTTACATACTTTGAATCGCAGCTGTTTTAAATTATATTTAAAATCTTGACGAACGATCCGAATTTACGTGAAAATAAGGAAAACGGAAATGCGACTATCGAAACCAAACAATCGTAAAAAGGTAGTTCAGTGCCAGGTTTTAAAGACGAAGACGCTTCTGTGCAAGAGATCCGAGCAACATTCAAAATTAGAAAGTTATTTAAAACGGGAACGTTTGTGCATTTGGTTCAGTGCACAAGAATCTTCGCACCAAGTCGAATAAAACGATTCTTCTAAGAGCGATCGTAGCGTTTCACGATTTCCATATATCAATTAATATTTATAATAAGCGGAGAAAAGAAATGCAGGCAACGCTACTGTGGTGAACCACGTGTAGTAACATAGATATACATTTTGCTAGCTTTCTTTTCAATGAGTATCGTAAGGGTACAAGGTGTTAGGGGGGGAAAAAGGTTCCAACCCTTCAGGTAATAAGACATGTCGCTGTAACGGCCATGGAGGGAGTCAACAATGTCTCGTAAATCAACGGGAATAAGCGTCGTCGAGTATAAATAAGTCGAACCGTTGAATTCTAAGAAATTGTTTGCACTCCAGGGCCGAAGAAATGTGTATTCCGTGTAAAGGAAATATTCTTCGAAAATTTTCTTACGCTAAATTCAGTGGGAAACGTCGCTCGGTCGGCTACGGACGATAGATTAAAATAGATTCCGTACAAAGTCTGCGGAAAACGATGATCTGTTTTCTTTTCCGTCGACTACGAGTGCAAGAGGTATAATCTGTCATCGAAGATATCGAATATCGAGACGTTCGCGCAGAAATAATTTCCGATAGTCTCGCAAATGACTACGAAATCACGCTCCGATCACGGAGCAGCCTCGCGCATACGACATTGGCCAATTGCCACGCGCTCGACGAAACTAACTAAAATATCTTCTCGGCCAAAGTCGCAAAGGCCAGAGTTCCAGAAAACACCAGAGAATGCCTGGGCTTTGTTTAACCATCGATGGAGGGGGGAAAAAAGTATTGTAAAAGGTATTAGAGCACGAATGAAACAACGTCGTCCGAATGTTCAAGTTTCCAACACCCACCCATTAACCTGTTGTTCTGGAATCTAATACTGGAAGTTACGTAAATTTCATTGCTACGCTATTCTTGAACCCTGGAACCAGTGTATTCCTTAACGTTCGAAACCTAATTCTGCGCCTCCATATACATACTCCGATATTTATTACTGCAGCTTAATAGTGTTTCTAACAGATTTATGAAAGTATTCAAAAATTCAAAATTTTGCAAAACCATCGGCTATTTTTAATTTTGAATAATATTTTTATACCCCACACTGTTATATACATTTGGTAATGTTTTAATTCATCGTGTCAGTGTTTCTCAAACCTCGCCTTTCAAACTCGATAAAGAAAAATATTTGAGACACCCTATAGTAAACTTTTGTTATTATTCTTTTAATATAAGTTAACTACTTAACAAACAAAGTGCACGTTCAACAAATCTTGGATTTAATTAAATTATTAATATTGGCTGACCAATACATAGTAATTAATTATAAATTAGTTTTGTGTATTGAACAGTATTAAACAATTTTCTTAGAGATAATACTATTGCTTGATCAAACTATATGAAAGTTGAATAAATTTAAATTGAACGAGTCACTTTTTTATTATTTGCAACG
The DNA here is from genome assembly GCF_051014445.1 of Colletes latitarsis. Lineage (NCBI taxonomy): Eukaryota > Metazoa > Arthropoda > Insecta > Hymenoptera > Colletidae > Colletes > Colletes latitarsis. Next base: position 16,879,902 of record NC_135135.1, on the reverse strand, counting down.
AGTATAAAATAATATGAGAAAAATATTTTCCACATTTTATTTCTTTTATACTCGCAGACCTCGAGGGGCACACTGAGAATCTCTGGTCCCGTATTATTGCAACAATTAAATCGGTTTCGAATTGTAGTTTTCATCGCGATCGCTAATTGGTGGTACGCTATTTATGACAATTGCTCGTACTATGGAAAGAAAATAACGAACGAAATTATGTTTTCCTGGTTCTTCACGCCAGACTGTAATCACCTGCACACGTTTCCAGGCCTTCTGCTAAAGAGAAATCGTCGAGCCGACGTCGAGGTTTATTAATAAACGTCGTGGTACACGTGCCCGTCGTCGTGTACCCCTTTGTCGCGACGAGACCGCTTGCAGCAGGGGTGAAAGAGGAGCGACCGCGAGAATAAGCAGATAGTTTTACGAACGTGCGAGAAACGGCCTCGCCGAAACATTTGGCCATCGGGTAAACAGCATTTCCAGACTGGCGTTGTAATCCGTCCGAAATGTTCCGCGTGGCCCGATTACCATCGAGACTTCATTAATGCGCGATGGATCCCGCGTCGTGTCACCGGCACGGTTCAACCTTCGACCGAATTTACGCTAACAAACGTTTACCACCTTTTAACTTAAAAGATTAAAAGAATTACATTTCGATCGACTAGAGAATAAATTTCACAACTCTCGAAAGAGCCATTTATTTTCCATTGTGCAATCTAACGCGTTCTTAACGACCGTTCTAATGATATCATGCCAAAGCGCCAGAATATCGAACCCGTTCGAGCGCAATTGGGCAACCGAGGTTCCGACAAAATATTTGTACAGAATAAAAACTCTTCTATACCTCTCGTTCCTTTGGACCGTCGTTGTTGGATGCACTGTAATATCGTAGTTAATCCCAACGAAAAAAAACACCAGGAAGGTATTCGCACCAGTAAACTCCTCTATCAGTGTTTAGGAATCGACGATAAAAATCGACGTCGCAGTTAAAACAATACACATGGACAACAGCTGCTCGCGTTGACGGGAGTTTGCGTTTTTCAGTCGTTATCGCGCCGGACGTAACTTCTACCGAAATTTTTCGCGTCTAACGATATGTAAATTTACCGCGGGTCACACTATTGCCGGACACGTACGTGGGTAACTGATGATGTCTTTACAATTGGCGATTTTCCCTGCGCGCACACATCCGACACGAACGAATGCCCACGTGCGAGTACCGAACTACCTTTAAGTTACCGTGCTGCACACCAGTTCGCCGGGTCCCTCGGCGGCTTCTCCTTTGATTGGTGCATCCTATACCCCCACCACTGCGTTATGCCAGTAGCGTAGCGCAACGGCACCAGGACGAGGGACGAACGAAATAGAATTGGCCACGTTGACGATGTGTTGACAAATCTTTCGTCGTATCGACCCGTAAAAAGAATTTCAGAGTTTTTATTAATCATTGACAGTGGGCTGTGAAAACTTTCGTTACGAAAGTTTACACCATTCTCAGCGACCTAAGCGAACCTTTCGTTGCGTTCTTCGTTAGATCGAAATAATTTTCATTTAAGTAAATAATACAATACAAATATTTTACGGTATATTATGCAATTATTTCGGTCGATCTAACCGTAAATGATAACGAAGAGTACTCGAGTGAAATAAACGAGGAAAGTAGTTGTATCGAAAATAAATTTTGTACCGAGTCCGTGTTTTACTGCCTGGTAATTTTTAAGTACACGGAGTTTCTCGCTGCATATCGCTACTTTCTCGCGTATTCTAAAAATTCCACGACGAAGATACAGCGAGACGGTTAACGCGCTGGGAAGAAACGACAATTTTCGGCAGCCTTCGAAAGTGCTCGGGTCGAAACGATCCTACGGGATCCGTGAGGCAAGGCGGTGGTCCGTCGAGAAGTATCAGCTGTTCGAATTATTATCGTTGCAGACGACAGCAGATGTTCACTAGCCTGAAACGCTCCCCCGAAGGTTTTGAACCCGCTGATCTCTTTTCTTTGGAGCGGGTGAAAAACTTTGAAGGAAGCCCAACGTCCCGTTCAATCTCGCACAATACCGATAGCCTGTATGCGCTTTCCACAAATAAGAGGAACGAATTAAACAAAGAGGGACAAAAGTATTGGGCGTTAACATCGTAAAAAATATTAAAGATGTCGATATAATAAAGACGCGACAATTTAGTCAGATCTAACCAACCTCTTTGTTATAAAGTTTCAACACTTGAGTTCGCGGGTGAAAAATACACAGAAATAATATTCCAAGAGAAATTAATGAATTTACCGTATGAAGAATGTTCAAATTATAAAATCATACTCCGTTGGCGAATAAAAACTCATTTCTTTTATTACGTTTCGCTACGTTCTTGCGCAAAATCTTACACTATCGCGCAATCGGTATATTTACTAATATGCATGTTATTCCTTTGGTGATTTCACACGCATTTCTTGAATTCATTTGCAATATATTTCTGTCATGATTGTTCTTCCGGGTTTTAAGAAACTATGTCGAACAAATTCGTTGTATGTTTTAATATTAATAACTCCAGAGTAATATATCTAGTAATATCGAGCATAAGTCAAATTACAATTTATCTATCGTACGTTCCCTGTTCGCGAGGATGATTATTTTGAAAGTATTCCTCGTCTTTGGTATCCTTTCGAGTTCCCAGTTCATAAAGGTGCATTTTATCCGCGAGTTAAACGAAACGTATTTGCATCGAATGGCTACTTTGGAAGCTTCGAATCAATATACAGGGTATCTCTGACAATAAATGATCAACTGAAAGTGGTACTGACAAATGGCCCCGTGCATAATTACGGTAATTATAATTTGACGAACCTCTTCCTCGACGCTGGACGATCAGCAACCTCTGTTCGTCGCATTGTTCGAAACATGCCGTTAGTTACGTGTCACAAAGTATAGGATATCGTCGTCGTCCGCGTTTGAAGGAGACCCCATAGGTTCGTGGCACGCGCTGCCAGCTGCCCCACAGCTGTCTCTCTCCTCTGTCGTCCCTCATACGTGAAGCCGGGGTTCTTACCCGAGCGTGGTGCATTTACCACACAGAACGAGCTGTTCTCCGTGTACACGTGCACCAGGTTCAAAACGCGTGTGCTCATGGCATATTTCGTAGGTATATCTACTATATATGCTCGTTGCTACGTGGTTGCATACTCGATGAGGCGCACCCTTAAAGGAACGTCAAGACGCGCGCCTTGAAAGGGTGAACCGACACCCTTATTGTTTATGGACAGGGTGTCCCTTTGATAAACTTCGAAATACGCAGTACGGCTCGAGTTTTAGCGGATGCTTCTAAATTCCGGTCGATCGTTCGCTATTTTACAGGCTAGCATTCGGAACAATATAAATATATATTTTTCACTCGATACTTCGTATCGTACTGTACACAATTCTGACGCAATAAACACCTTTATATTCGACATCGACCATAGCTGTACTTTCTTCCATATCATCAGCGTTTTTATCGCCAGTTTCATTTACAATTGTATCATTTTCATTCATGTTTTATATAATTTTAAACGGTTCTTGAAAACTGGCTAAAACTTTATCGGAAAGACGTGGACTGTTACGGTTTAATTTTAAATCGTTCGAACGTTTCGTGAACTTTCAAAGGAAAAAACACCAACTTGCAACGTTGCACGATTTCCTTCGAGCAAAATGGCTCCACGTTCGTTGCTTCTGTGAATTTTTGTACGAAATTGTATCGCTCGTTTATCGTATCACTAGAGTGTGTTCTACGGGGGTTTACATTTGCGGTTTCCCATCCGGCTTGTCTGACACGCAGGAAATAGTCCTGAAGTGTCCTAGAGGATGCAAGGCTATTGGGTTTCGTGTGGAAAAAAGCGTGAGCGGCGTGGAGAAGGATGGCGACACGGAAAACGTTGTCGAGGGACGAAGAGACGCGAGTGCTTGTGCTGAAAGTAGAAAAAAAAAGAAACGGAAAACCAAAGCTCGTACGATGAAGACCGGAAATCCTAGGCCATTCAACCCTGACACCCGGTATATATTTAGACTTAAAGAGACACGGTCTAATCCGATCGCATAGATACTTTCTCGACGACCAATCGAAAGCTATGCAATGAAATCCGATACGTTGAAACGTTACGAGTTCGTATTTTTGAAAAAGTTATGGCGCTTCATCGAACGTAAATGTACCTAATTACGACCAGTGACTCGCAATACGTACGATTCGTACAATTAATATGATCGTTAACAGGTGAGAACAATCTGTCCTTATTTTTTAGTAAACTATTTGGCTTAATGGTGTGAAAAATTTGTCCTGCACTCGACGTGTTAAACACGCGTTACGAATGGCGTTGCTCTTTGATTATTCATACGACAAATAACCTATGGCATTACTGGGTAGACAATATCCATTAGCGAAACGTTTCGACACTGTCAACGTCCTGAAGAAAAATTTAACGCTTCCGCGAAGGAAGTCGATCATTTCCTATTTGCTTATTGCATAATCACGCACGCAATGTTGTTTCGGTCTCGGGTCTACCTCGATACACGTATTAAGCTTCGAAATAACCAAGTACGCGTAGTTACGCGCGTCCTGCTCGCACGCTAAGTCGAAAGCATAATACGAACTGGCGAAATTGTTATAATCATGTCAGTGAAAGTTCCAATTGATTTTGCCTCGAAAATATTTGCTTCGTCTGGTTCGATCGAATCCGCTGAAAAACGTATGGCGAATCGAAGGAAAGATGCTCTTCGAATTTGTTTTTTAAATGTTCTTTAAATATTTAAACGAGTTAATTAATTTAGTCTCGTAAAAACGAAACAAATATTTATACGCACGATAATTCTTCTATGCGCTCAAAACCCAGTCAGAAACATAATTTTATTTAAATATTTGTAATGTTATTAAAGGAATGTTTTTTTATATAAAATTGTGAAATTAGAGATGATGTAATACGTTATTATACCACGAATACTATTCTAAACGTACGAATATAATTCCCCAGTTAAATGGGTGCAACCGATAGAAGTTACTAGATAATTTTAATAATTCTGTAATATTTTGTTCGTACGATCCTACAGAATAGTAAAGAAAAATTCTAATATTAATAGCTGTTTAGTATTTCAAACGTCATTTAAAATTATTTATGAAAAGTAATATTTAGGAACTCGATCGTCGCTCGATCGAGCAAACAACGAATGGGGAACGGTGGAAAAATGTTCTCTGTAAAAAATTATACGTGAAAGCTGCAAAGTATCCGCGTCTTTAGAGACACAATACCAGCAGTGACGGCCTTCTCGAAATAGACGAGAAGCCCAGCCCTCCAAACTCGTCCGAAAATAAAACAGGTTTCTTCCCTGCGAGCCGCGCAGTCCAATTGGTCGCATCTGACAGCAGAGTTCACTGATTAATCGACGATTAAAACAGGACTACGCTTTGCGTTTTATCGTCGGGTTTTATTCCGACAATGAGACACAAGTTGGCGATTCAATGATTCTTTCTTCCTCGTTTTCTTTTTCGTTTTAGCTATCGACGGCGAAAACAACCGGGAGCAACTGTGTAATCCATTCGCTGCAATTGTCCAAACAAGCTGTATTTCATAAAGACCAGCCAGTCATATATTTCCTTAATTTATGAATTACATCATCAAGGGCACCGTACATTGCCGAAGCGCACCGTCGGTAACAATACACTTCTAAACGTTTCGTTACGCAGTGACATTTTATTGGCAATGCTTAGGCCGTACATTGCACAGACAGTGTGTACATCGGTAAAAAGGAAGACCAAGACAAACGATATAATACAACGATCGTAAACTAAATTCTATTATGTCAATTAAGAATCGAACACTGACAAATCAAACATCGCGGTTTATCCGGCATATAGAAACGAGCAAAATTTATTATTATCAGGTACAAATTTCGTAAAGCAACAGGTAGATTATTAATATAGATTACCGTCGTCGTATGCAGTTCGTCTATGTTTCTTATGTCTCGCGTCCAAAGCAATCAGCTCCATTACGCTTGCTCCATCCTCGTTTTCATAATCCTCCCAGTTCATCTTCTTCCCGTTCACACCTTTCGAATAATCGTCGTCTTCGTCCGCGACGTAATCGTCTTGTATGTCTTCGTAATTTTTAGTCGAATCGTTATTCATCAATAAAAATCCCAAGGCTTTCACTTTCTTTTGTTTCCCTCTCGACGCATCGTTTCCTGCGTGATCGTTCTTATCGATAGCACTTCGCTTTTGCAAACGTTGGAACAAAAATTTCAGTAAATATGAGTCCGACGATGTAAAAATTGCACCGCGATAGTTTGTGTCGTTTTGTTTTGATCGCGAATTCGAATCGTTAAATGTTGATGTCACGCCATTGTTTCGATATCCTTTGAGATTTTGATTAGGAGCCCCAAAACGAATCTCGTTATTTGTTTTACACTCCGAATGAAATAATAAGTTTTCGTGTTTATGATCTATCTTCTGTTTATTGAACGTCGTGGAAATGATTATAGATGATGGTAAATCTGCCGTTAATTCCCGTGATAAATCACTGACGTTATGGCTGGGAACCATTGTATATATTTCTAGAAAAATAACCGTCAAATAATACGAAGCAACGGTTTTGTTCGATGCAATAATAAAATGAAAGCTGTCTAACTACTTTGATGTAAAATTGCAAACATTTAAAAGAATATATCGTAAATTTATATCAGCAAGACGAAACTGAACCTACTAAATTGCATGACATACTTTTAAAAATAAAACAGTACTTCTGTATACTTACTTGCTAATACGTGAAAGTCAAACGTGCACATTAAAGTAACGAATAATAATAAAAACACTTTCGCTTTTTCACAACACATATTAATAACGATATTTTCTAAATAGTTTTCTATACCGGTCGAAAGAGTGCTGTCTATCAGAATTCTGTCAATAATCTAATGGAACAGCCAGCAATTATCGTTATGTCCTACTAAGGGTCGCGCATAGTCAATAATGCTGTTGCCATAACGCGTGATGATCGTAATTATTTACAGCCAACCGTCATACATGTGAGACATGGATTAAGGAGAGATTAAATTATTGAAAGGTAATGTAATGAAAAATATAATAGAAAATATATATGCATTTATTTATTACAATTCACTTTACCTATATCTAATTAGTAGAAAGCTTCGTCCATCATTTTTACCATAAACGCGATTAACATATTCAAAAAGCATGTTACGATATAAGACTCTATGCAACAGGTCTGAAACCATTGTTGGCAAATGACGGTGTATTGTATGGCGTGTATAAAAATCTATTGAAATCGTTCGAATAGTATTCTGGTATTTGTTCCTGATGGAAATCATTCGTTGAAGAAGAATCAACGGGAGGATTTGAATAATAATTATATCTTTCGTTCGAATAAAAATTCACAGGTTTGTCGTAAGAGGGTAAATTGTAATTAATATGCCCGTAATCGTGATATTCGCTCGTTTCCGTGGTAAAATCGATGTGTTCTATGTTTTGTGGATATCCACCATAGTATCCGTAGAAAGGCGGATTTGACGTTCCGTTATTAATCATCGTCGAATTCATTGTCGTGGAAGTATCGGTTTTGTTTCCTGGATTCATGTTATTGATGTCAGTTGCATTAATAACAGTTCGATTCGATGCTCGAAAGTCAGGTGACAATGAAGAACCATCGGTATTTTCAGGCTCTCTAAGAACACTTTTCAAGTTACTCTCTTTCTTCTTCAATTTTTTCTGTAGATCACACATAACGCCAGGATTCTGCCGACCGTCAACGAACAAATAATGAAACAGAAAAAATAAAATTTTAACAACGTATAAAGCAATCTTAACATCGAGTAATATAAGATATATTCTGTTAATAGTAGATTTTATACTACAATATTTCTCTTATATTATCTACTAAAATAGATTTGAGGTATATATTCCACTAAAGAAATTGGATGTATAATAAAACGTCATGTGGTGGTTCTCTCCATTAATTTCTATTTGTTCGCCTTACCGAATTCTTACCTTCTCTTCCGCGTTCCGATCGTCTTCAACCTGTAATTCTGCACTCTCATCAGTCTTCTTTACGACGTCGTTCGAAGTTCTGACATTCTCAACCTTTTTGGCCTCTTCTATATATTCATCATTGTTGTTTAACAAATCGATTGGATTTTTATTCTCTAGTAGATTCAATGCTTGTTGATTTTGTGCCAACGTTTGAAAATCATTTTGCACTCCGTCGATCGTTTGTAATCCTAACGGATTCAATAGAGGGTAGAGCCCAAAATGAGTGGCAAAGATATAAGGATGTGGCACGTAAGGGTAAGGATTGTAAATCGCAGCAAGATGAGGAGGAATTCTCGAAGCACCGAAATTTAAATTCACTGGAGGAGCTTTAGCATACGTGTTCACGTTTGATGACGCACCCGATAGACTACCGACACTTAAACCAGTTAGAAATGCTAAACTTCCCAAAATTTTGCTCTTCCTATTTGAAGAGACACCCTTCGTGTTCGCAATTTTTTCTAAATCTTCAATTTTTAATGGTTCCTGCCGTGGCAATAGTAAATCCTTCCACGAAACTTGTTCCTTTTGCGTTTGGTTATCATCGTTCTTCAGAATTGATGTTTCTATCGATTTGCGATCCATTTTTAGATATTCGGTCATAGTTGCGGCATTGCAGTACAATCCTAAAAAGTAATTAAAATTGAGATATAGAATATTCGGTTTTTGCTACAAATTTTAATTGCCAGCAACGAATACTTACTGTGATAGCAGACGGTGGCACTTAAAAACAGAAAGAACAAGAGATTCATTGTGACTGCACGATACTTGGAACGAGAGTGAAGAGAAAACCCATGGGACTGTCTAACAAAATTGAAAATCTGCGGGTCGCCCTCATGTTCCACTTCGCGAAAGTGTGTTTTTTAGATATCGTTAAAAATATGTTAATTTTGTCAATCTAAACTTCCTCATTAGGGTATGTGGGTTTCTATTAGAAAATGTTCAATTTACAGAAGTACATAAACTGAACTGTTGTCTTCTTTCGCGTTAAATTTTATGGTGGTAATAATACTTAGCAACAACAGTTTGCATTATATTATCGTATTCCATCTTCTCATTGCTTAATTCACATAACTTACATATCTCTTGCTCAAACCAGTATTAACATGTAATCTAATGTATTTATCTACAGCATCGAGCACTGACATTTTGATTTTCAAATTTGGCGCGCACGATAGCGACACTACGCCGTAGTACACTGAACTTCCGCCATTGAAGGAATCTCCGTTCTTGGCTGCCGGAAAATTTTTCTGAAAAAATGACCGGTACAGTTGAAGAAGACGTAAAATTGAATGAAAACAGTACCAGCTTAGATTTTGCGACTCCGGAAAAACAAGAAGCTCGTGCATTTCTGCGCGAGCGATTTCTCCGAGTGATTACTGGAATTGTTGGTACGAAGCCTTCCTTTTTCCATTCCAATTTCCTTCCTATCGGATCTAATGCTACAAAAAACTTTATCTAATGTATGCATAAACTTATTGGTATTTAGTAATTGTGATCATCATCGCCTTTTGTTAAGTTCATTTAATTACACACGAAATTGCTTAAATATGGCGCCAATACTAACGTAGTTTTCTAATGCGCGAATATTCAATCATAAATTAAGTTAAATTTGATTTTCATTAACGAAAGTTGTATAAGCGAAACACTAGTTTTCATAATTATGTCGTAAAAGCACTTATGCAGCGAACTATTCGTACTTTTTAAGTGACAAGTTAAATGAATTGTTGTCTGTTACAGGTAAGCAAGCAGAATTTTATTTACATGAGAAGACACATGTTTCTGCTGAGTTTAGAGGTTGTGATGTAGATTGTTTAGAAGTGTATGTACGTAATTTGGAAACACCATTAGGGAAGATTCCAGAAGCAGTTTTGAGAGCAACCGATATAATTCATTTTGATATAAATGATATTAATACTGTACAATAATGTTTTCCATTACTGGTGAGTAATACTGGTATTCTTATATTACATAGGAAATAATATTTTTATTTTTTAACATATTCTTAATAACTTATACAAATATTTATGTACAATTTGTGGTTCAAGAACGACGCATATTTAACATTGTATTTATTTCTGAAATGATGCGCCGTAAGTGATCAATGATTTCCTTAAGATGCCTATTCTTTAATACAACTTGCTGCAAAAATTTTATTTAATTTTATACCATGTGAAATTTAATACTTTGTTTTTTACTATGTACTTTCAAACAAAATCTCTACTTACCTCCATAATTTCTTTGCTCTCTTCGCAAGCCAGTCTGTAAGCCTCGGATGTCTTTTTCTCATCAGACTTCATATCCCATTCTTCTTTTAAAGGAATTAAACTTTCTATATGTGTATATTCCATACCTTGAAGTTGGCAGTTTTCATTGCATTTTTCATAAATCAGTCTTAAGCGTTTAAATAATAATTTCAATGTTCTTAGCTGTTCTTGTACTTTATTCTTTTTTTCATTAGCTAAACTCGTTCCTTGCGCCATGCCTAAAATTTTTACGTTCGTTCGAATAATGCAATTTGATATATGCTAATAAAAATTCTATCATTTAAATCTCAAGTACCATTTGGTGGTTGTAAGACTTTCAATGTTTGAAAGACTTCTAAAGTGCGAGTGACAATATCTTGCACAGTTTCCTGACCAAATCTGCATAAACTAGCAGTGTTGAATTCTTTATTTTGTTGTTGTTGTTGAGGTGGTGGTTGTGTAGGCTGCACTGGTGTTTGAGGAGTTGTAGCTTGATTACTAGTTTGATTATTCTGTTGTACCATAACAGCTTGTTGTTGCTGTTGTAATTGTAATTGCTGTTGTTGCATCTGTTGTATTTGTTGTTGCATTGCAACAGATTGTTGTTGTTGTTGCTGTGCCAATACTTGTTGAGCACTGGGCATACCCATTGCGTTCGAGCCTACTCCTCCTACTCCTACTCCAACACCCACACCTACTCCAAATTGTTGAGGGTTTACCATACCTAAAAAAATTTTATCTGCTTATGCTATAGTTTGTTTCACATTTACTCCCTTAATTATGGAAGTTCTTACCACCTTGTTGTGGCCCCATTAGACCAGATACCATTTGTCCTCCACCAAATTGTGTCCTCATTGTAGATTGTTGTACATTGGGAAACCCAGATGGAAATGGATGTTGTTGACCCGCCATATTATTTCAGTTTTTTCACTGTTTTACATTCGTTAATATATGACGGTATAGGAAGAATTAATCAACAGGGTTAGAAAACTTTGAGGTTAAGTATCATTTTAATGCTGAATCTTAATCTTTTCACAACCTCTGGTAACAATCTTGCGAAAACATTTGAGCTATCTTAAGTTTTCAATAAATGTAGCAAGAAATAACAATGAAAATGGTAATAAAAATAGTATTTATGTCCAATATACACAAGATACTTTCGAAATTAATAATTTCTATCGCAATATAATTCTGCTTTTTATTTGGCAATGAATACAAAATTACACCATCATGCCATCAGTATGTAATTAATAATAAAATGTGCATGGTTCTTCTGCATACGTGCACCGTAAATCGCACGTCTCACATATTACGTTACAAATTGTTGACATCACATTGCGCACGTGTACCGCGCTTAGAGTGTCAGTGATTCATCTTATCGACTTCTATGCATGTAATACGATATGAAAATTTAAAACAAAAATAATGATTCCCGCGCGTGAAATTTAATCTTTACCTTAGCGACTGTTCTGTTCAAATCTCGAATTTTTAATGCGATGCAAAATTTTCTAAATATGGATACTTGTAGTTTGTACTAACCACAACGCGAGGGCAGTAGCTTTCAATGTTCAGATCGAGAACATCATCGACGTAGTTTAAACCGTATATTTTTATGTTGAACTTATTTCGAGTAAATATATATACTTTAATAACAAAATTATACATTTTATCTTTTATTTTCGTATTCAGACTTGACTCATTTTTGTTTACGTTACATATTTGGCAATTAATTCTGATACAAATCTAATACATACAGTTCCGAACAAAAGTATTGGCACAGGCAATGTAATATACTACAATCGCGTGTAAATTAGGAAAGAAAACGATATTTTATTAAATATGAAGTCCCATTGATCGCCAATCTAAACTGCTCGTTATTTATTACTATTGGCGAAACATCAGAAACAAAAGTTTCTGAAAGAAAAATTATATTAAATTTACCTCAATAGGGAAAGTCGTATTGAACAATACGTAAAATCCTTAATTTAAATTGTTTTACTATTAGGAACGTAATTGAACGATTAAAATAATGTGAGAAAATTTCCTGATTGCCAAAATTTCTTTTCTTTTTTTTTTTTTATTTAAAGGTTTCGCGCAGCTACCACAAATTTATAGAAAATCTCGCGCTTTATACAATTTCTTCGTAATATTTCTAACGGTGGGATCAGGACACAAGCTGGTTGGTATTTAACCGTAACAATGTATGGATTTCCAAGTATCGGTTCCTTCGGAAAGGAGGATTAAAGTCGAAGTGAAATTCTTCGAAAGATAGGTCAGAATTTGATGGTATTCGAGCGATGTCCACGCAGGAGATAAGGTCAACGCACACGAAATGAACAATAGCGTAGACACAACGGTCCGATCTTCTGTCCCTCGTGCACCTTGCTTGCCAGTGCGCTCACAGGAACATTTGTTTTTTCCGGAACAGTCAGTGTCCATCGTGCTGTTACGTGGGCTATATGGTCGCGCTAAGAAACGACACGGGCGAAGTAAATAAAACGTGGAAAGACGCTCTCGTTAAAATGCTTCGCGGACGATTCTTCTTTGCCGTGATATTGGCGAACGTTATACTCGTCGGTGATGGTAGAACGATAGAAAATCGGATAGCCAAGATCGATACCGCGAAGACGCTGGATCGTGGTGAAGATTTCACCGCGAGAAAACATAAAATACTGAAGAGAAACGATCATTTAGGAGAATCGTGTCCCTACGGAAGCAAAGAGATGTGTTTAATTTTTTCTCTGTCAAGAATCGCTAACGTTCGAGTGGCTGTTCCGGATCAGAGATCGCAGGATCGCAGTCTGAAGACGAAAATGTTCGACGTCGGATCGAGAAATACCGGGAATTCGCAGTTCGACCGAAGAATCAAGGAAAGTAACGAAAACGTTCAAGATTACTCGAAGGAACAGATCAAATCACCGAGCAACGTCCATTGTAAAGCAATTCGCGACGTTTACATACCGGAAGTAAAACAGAACCTGCCAGCCTTTGGTTGCGTGCTTGGAAATAATACGTTCATTATATCGAGCGCGAGATTCCTTCAAGATCGACGACGGTATTTAACTATAAACGTGAACGAGAATACTCTAAATAATATAAAGTATCCGCAGAAGGTTTCCAGAAGCAACGAAGTGAGCATCATACCAACCCTGCTCGTTCTAAACGTCGCGAACGACTATAACGGCGATTATAGAATACAGATGCATACAACTACGAACGAAAAGTCAATCGACCGGGAGGAAATCGATAAGAAACTATCGCGCAAGTAATCGTATCTTATAGGAAGTTCGAACGCCCCGGTGATAACTTTGGATTTATTATCTTTCGTTGAACAAACGATACATGTAAAGCGTAATTGCTGTGTTAGCCTTTGTAATGTTCGTAACGATATAAACCGGTTTCATCGATCCAAAGGAGTTCGAAATTATTTGATTCGATCTCGAACCTTCGATGTATTTTATTCGGGTAAAAACTGCGAATAATCTTTTAAGTCAACAACGTACAATCGTGTAATTCGATTCGTAATACCAGGTGTTAGAAAAAAAAAAAATTCGTAAGTTCTATTAAACAAGTATTTATCACAAAATTGTAGATTATCCGTATTACTACATATTAAATAAATCTCACTATGAAGTGTGCGTTTCATTTTGATTTCTCGTCTAAGGATTGATTCTCTATCCGTTCCTTCTCAAATTGGTGAGACAGTTCGGGAGAGATGGCCAGTTTGTGAACGTTGGATAGAACGTTCGGAAGACGTTGTTCCTTAACAGGTAGTATTTCGTCTGTAAGTGTGGACGCTGGGGCACCCTCGTCCGTGGAAGAATGCGGCACATTCTCGATTAGGTGAAGATCCGGTTTGACTGATTCGTCGGTAATGATTTGATCGACTTTCACAACCGGACTAAACGGTCGTACGTCCTCGCGATGTGGTTCGTCCAACAATTCAGACGAATTCGATTTCGAATCGTGCACGCTGTTCGAACTCTTCGTCTCCTCTTTGATTTCAATTTTCAATTTATTCAGAGCGTCTTTTTCTTCTTCGGTTAATGGAAGAACCTTGAAAACGAAACGACAGATTTAATTGTTAATTCGATTACGGTTACTCATTATGTATTTTGTTTAAAAGAAAATTTGTAAGACGCTTCGACCGCGTGATCGTGTGATTCTTTTCGAGAAAACATTTCGCATCGAATATCAATATGTTTTCAGATATTATAAATTTCTCAGTTTCAGCTCAATTTTAAGAAACAATGTAAATATTATCAATATTCTCTAATGTCTATTTTGTGGAGTCGATCAATTTGAGTCTCAAGGGGATCAGGTTTGTCGCTAAGTTCTGTTTGTTAAGCTAAGCAGATGTTTATCTTAAATATATTAAGGATCTTCTCTAACGGTGTTAATTTATAGCTGTAATACGATGAGTTGAAAAGACAATTTAATGAGTCATCGATTTCTTCTTCAGATTAGCTATTGTGCGCGAACGTCAATTGAAAATACACGAGTACATGTACAGAAGCCACGCATAGAATACAATGACACGGGTATTGATATTTCTCGGTACTGTCGTATCGTTTGTCATCAGTCTGCATACAATTACCGAGAAATAATACCCGTTTTTGTTAGCATTAGCATTCCAATACAATCGGTGATAAATGACGCGAAACATGATCGAACGTCACTTCGATTATAGCGAAGCTGCTAGGAAAGATTCGAACGAATAGAAATTCATACTTTGACCACTGGTTGAGAAATTGCTTTCCGTTTCGATGTTTCTGTTTCTGACGATACTTCTGCTGGTTCCTTATTCTTCTCGTCTTCCGTAGCGAAATTATTATCCACCTGTCTGACGTGTATAGCCTCCACTTTGTTTTTGTCCGCTCCATCTTCTTCGAGGCTTATATCACTTGGTCCGTCGATATTAGCTAAGTTGATCTGCAACGTAACGTTAAAAAATTTTGTTTTTCGTCGAAGAAGTTGGCTTTAGAATCTGAAAAGATCACGTCTGAAATTTATGCATATTTTATGCAAAAACTATAATCACGGTACAGTAGAACCTCGATTTTTGTACGAGAGCTTCGTTTATTGCACGATGTCGACAAGCAGAGGGGATAAACACTAAGCAATAAGGCTGGATATCACTTTATTATTATGCTATACAGAGTGTTCGGCCACCCATGAGAAAAATTGTAATGGGAGATTCTAGAGGCCAAAATAGGACGAAAATCAAGAATACCAATTAGTTGAGGGAGGCTTCGTTAAAAAGTAATTAACGTTTGAAGTTCCGCCCGTACTGAATTTTTTTCTAGAAAATGCGCAGGATTTCGGGGGTAGGTCTATTCACCAAAAATGATTGTAATTGACCCCCGCAACCGAAAATAATTTTTCCAGAACGATTTGAAATTTTTTAATTTTGTCGAAAAATTTCACACCTTCTCGAATTTTTTTCTAGAAAGTGGGTAGGATTTCGGGGGTATGTCTATTCACCAAAAATAATTGTAATTGACCCCTGCAGCCAAAAATATTTTTTTTAGAACGATTTGAAAAATTTGTTTTTCGTCGAAAAATTTAGGCACCTACCCCTTGTCGATTTCTCTTAAAAATTCGTTTTTGATTTTTAGTAATTTTGTTTGACGCCCTACAGAAAAGTTGTCTAATACTTTTTTGTATGTACCCATGAGCTCTACTTCAGAAAAAAGTTTCATTGAAATATATTTATAATTGTAGGAGTTATGGCTGTTTGAAAATTGGACCATTTTTATGGGGGTTTTCTCATTTTGTGGGGACAAGGACCAACTTTTCGAATATTTTTGCAATTTCTACATATTCTCCATCAAAATACGCGTAGTTTGCTTTTTTAAACATTAAAATCGTCCATTCCGTTCAAAAGTTATGACGTTTTAAAGATTCGCATGAAAATTCGGGCAGACATTTCTGGCCAGAAATTATATTTTTGGTCAGGAATTTTTTTCTCGAAACTGAGTAGGATTTCGGGGGTATGTCTGTTGACCAAAAATGATTGTAATTGACCCCTGCAACTAAAAATAATTTTTCCAAGACGATTTGAAAGTCTTTTTTTTCACCCAAAAGCTTCAGTCAAGAAATTGATATTCTTGATTTTGATCTTATTTTGGCCTCTAGAATCTCCCATTAAAATTTTTCCCTGGGGTAGCCGAATACAAAGTAAACTCTTCGACGATTCATCGAATTATTAATTCTGAAATTGTAAATTGTTTCCAAACAAACGAAGAATTAATTCTACAAACTTTCGTTTGCAATTCGTAAACTATGACATGTTCTCTTCGACGTCACAGAACATTGTGAATTAAGTAGCGACGTTAATATGTAGTTTTTCAAGCCCCGATAAAGCCTTTAACGAGAAAGGAAACAAGTTATCGCGGAATAGATTGAACGATGAAATTGATTCGGTTCACCTTAGGTAAGCTCGATCCTTCGCGAAACGCCTCTGCTAATGCGGGATTTATTTCCTCCAATGGCTGATCCCCGTACCTTATATAAACAGGGATATAACCCGGGATGCTAGGTAATACTTGGAGTGGTAATGGATCTATAAGAAATTAAGATCGAGTTAAAGATACGTTAAAGAAGCGGCAGCCTTTGAGGCATGGTAATACACGATTATATG
This sequence comes from Colletes latitarsis, assembly GCF_051014445.1. Classification (NCBI taxonomy): domain Eukaryota; kingdom Metazoa; phylum Arthropoda; class Insecta; order Hymenoptera; family Colletidae; genus Colletes; species Colletes latitarsis. The sequence goes on along the minus strand of NC_135135.1, from coordinate 16,862,967 downwards.
TACTATGATTACAGTCTGCAAATAGACTTTCATCGTGGAAGATACGTATCCTGTGGCAATGAAATATCTTTAACGATTATGAATCAATTTCTAATCGGGAGCTTCACCGTTTATCGAAATAGTATTCCATGATAGATTTAAATATAATATCGGTCTAACAGGTCGGCGAATACGTGTCGCGCGTACAGTATTTATTTACACACAATTTTTCCCCCGTTTGTCAACTCGACAAGTACCAACATCGATTCACTGTCCAACGGATTCGATTTCGCGGTCTATCGTAATAATTTCCAGACCATCTGAATGCCAAATACTGTACACACTTTTCCCAGCTATCGACTACTTCGGTTCGTATGCTTGGTTTCCGTCGTATCGGTGTTTCCATTATAACGCGCGAGCATTACTCGATCGAAAATCAATCACAATTATGTACACGGTCACACAAAACATCTTAATACGAAATTGTTCGTTTCCACCATGTGTATCACTTGGAACCGCGTGGTCGGTTTAATCGAGCACCATGTAGATTCGGAATAGCACGTTCACGGCGGGAGTTTCGAATATTCCTTTTACTCACGGACATAATCAACAGAGAGGGATATTAGGAACACAAGATGGTAGACGTATGCCCTGGTACCACGCAGCATCTCGGCAGCCTGCATCTTTGAACGGTACTGAGCCCCCGTAGCACGGGGCTCGCTCCTTTATAGTACGGTCCCCTCTACCCTTCAGTCTGTAGTCTGTGCCACGGAGAGGTCCCTCGGGGTTAACATCGTTCCGTTAATATCGGAGCAAAAAGTCAAATCTTCCTTTACTTTCGGCAATCGGGACGACGCTTATTAGGATATCCTCCTGTAGCCTTTCTAGGAAACCGATTTGGCCTTTTCGTCCTGCTACCAGGATTCTTCATTGTCCTTCGTCTCCTCATCCCTTTGATCCTTCGTTATCCACACGAACAGTAATACTGATACAAAAAATGAATCACAATAATAGGTCACTTTCGAGTTTTCGTGATTTCAATATCGAGCAAACGAGTCAAGATCCACGTTTCTCTTCGTACAAAGTAGCGTAATTTTCATTATTCCGACTTTTAAGTCTCCAGGTATCGGTATTTTCACAGCTCGCCGTATGGTATTCTTAATGGAGATATTATCGTTTCACGTTTCTTTACCTTTATTTCGTTCGGGAATAAATTTTAGTATCTTCCACGCGACGTCGACTTAGCAACCCAGACAATGTGGTTCCAACAAGACTCTGCTTCTACTCATTATCATCGTGCAGTTCGAGGCACGAATGCAAAGTATCGTAATCGCTGGCTTGGACGAGGCTATTGCATTCTCAACGAGATCACCAGATATTCTTGGATTTCTCATACGGGGATATTTAAAAAAATACAATTCTCCAATGAGAGAATCCTTCGACAAATTTCTACAGCATGCTAAAATAAGTCGATAGACCATTTAGAAACCGACTGAATCTCTGCATTCGGATTGGAGGGCTCTCGAACGTCTACTCGAAGAAGGTAAACAATCGTATTACCGGTACCGCTTTGCAATATTGAAATTCAAATATCTCCTGAACGAATGACTCTTCGTTATAAACAGCTTAATTCTTTTTTTCTAGAAAATTATTGCATATATCAATTTTAAAATTTGTACGTATATTTTTTTAAGAGACAATCTTCCATAAATCTGTTTTTTGCTCCTAGTGATTGATCTGTATTTTGTTCCACGATTTATGACACAGTGCAGTCTTTCAATTATTATATTATTTAAAGACAGAGTAGAGACTTTGAATTTTAAAGTAAAATCGAAGAAAGCTCGGTATGTTCTCTGAGCAACGAACGGTACGCCGCCGTCAAGAATATCTCTTCGAACAGATAATCATAGTTAGCAAAATGGCGAGAGATCTTCGACCTTGAATCCTCTTCCTGGTCGTTTGAGCGACTCCGAGACCGATTCGTGGATCGCCAGTGCGTAAATCTTACCAATCGAAGGCCAGATTGATCCACGAACGATAAAGATTGATAAATCGTAATAGCAGATCTGCTGAATGGAATACGTTACGCGAGATTCATGAGCATTCGACGTGTCACGATCGTATCTCGAAATCTCTCGGGAATCGATGCATCACGATAAAACGTCGCCTTCGAATTGTCTGATGGCAACGATTTAAAATTGTTTAAGAAATATGTCACGCAAGCATCCTGTGCTTTCTACTCGAACGGGCTAATAATAAATATGAACAAGATGCACGTTGAAAATCGTCTTACAAGCGTTAAATGTATTTTTAGTAACACGATAGGCGGGCAAATAAAAATTTACGCGAGACGGGATCCACGTTAAATATTAAATGTCCGTTCACGCTACGGTGGGATCTATGATATTAAGGTGTACTTTACGAGCTTACCGACTCCAAGCTACCGTTACTCGAAGTGCTTTTTTATCTTCGATGTTATTTACACTTAATAGTCGAGAAGTCGGTTTCGTTAATCTGTTACATCCAACAGGTATTCTTGCGATTTCTTTTTCAAATCAATTATCGATTCCATTGTAAATATTAATTCAAATTTACGTACAAATTTTAGTAGATGCCAATTTTGATCGTTCGAATATTTTTTATGTTATGCTTTTGTACAGTTGATTTGTGACGGCGAACGAAGCAAATAAAATTAGTAAGACGCGGTTGTCTAATTTTCACGCACCTGGTTGCAATCAGGATCGAGTAGTCTCTATTCCCGAAGGCCAACATGCTAATATTTTTCTCGTTGGATTCGCACGGAGTAATGTGACCCACCGTTCGATTCCAATCCTGTCTCATTGTGACGTGCAAGCCCTGGGGGTGATGATGTATCCTGGACGAAAGGTCAGGATCACATCACGGACGCAGGGATTCGTGTGCTCTATTCAAACGAGGTATTCTCATTGCAACGCAACGACCAACAGGTTTGGGAACAGCTCAACGCGCGTGACAACATCTCGCGAGATTTAGAGTTGCGTCACTTTCCGTTTTACGTGTTGCGATTACCGATTAATCCCATTGATATACCGACGCCATTTCTACGCGGATCAGAAAAGAACCATCGATATTCGATTTACATTTTGCGAACCGTTTCGCGCGTGTTAAATCATTTTCTAATTGGCCATCTAATCTCGCGTCAATTCAGTCAGATCAGATCGGTTTCCGTGATTGGAATTCATATTAGTTTCTGCATTTTGTTTTGTTACTTTTGGATAATCTGAAACGTTGGAAGTTCTCTCGATCTTGTTGAAATTGTTCTTTGAAACTGGTAAATTTAACCAAGTCTATTAGAATAGTCGATTTTTAGTCGAGCAAAAGTCTGTTCAAATTCGTAGATGATTTCTCGATAGTTTAATTTTTAGCTTCAGTCATATTGTATCATGGTTAAAATAACATTTTTGTGAATTTGTAAATTTTTTTTTCCCCGGAATCTTTCGTGCACGTGAAATTATAGAAGCTGTATCGATAATTAAAATTATGGTGTTCGTGTTACGTATGGAAAATATTCTGAACTTGAGGAATGTATTCAGAAGACAGGAATGGCAATTAAAAATTACGTCACTTTCCATTTTACACTGCTCGGTACCGGTCAAGCTCTATTGCCTGATTAGCAACGTATCATCGATCGACGTCCCCCTTTCCGCTTATGCGTGTTAAAGAAGGATGTAAGTGACCACCTACTAGATACTGTATTGCCGGATGTGCATGCATAATTTCGCCCATTGACACAGTTAGAATTCAGGTTTAGTGGGTCGTTCGCGCATACTTTTAATGTTATTTTCGGGAAAATGGCGTCTAGTTTAGAAAATTATACGCAACCTCACGAGAGCCATACGCCCTGTTTTGAACGATAAGAAACGCATCCAGGGGAAACCGGTTCGATACAAATGCTGGGTATCGTTAACTAATCGCCATCCATTAACAGCGCTATCATTTTACCTCGAGAGAAATTTATTACTAATTGGTGAGAAATGTATACCGAACTGGTCGTTAGGTACTACCTTCTATCCGAAAGTACAAGTACGTACATTGCTCGCGCCATTTGTACATGTCACATTATGGAAAATAGTAATGTAACACTAGTAGTCGTAACAAGCATTTTTTACACGAATTATTCCACCGTTTCGAAATCGTTATTCTGGTCACTTTCAACAATCAAAATTAATCTCAAAATTGAAACGTAGCAAAACTTCGTACGTTTCAATACCAAGCAAACTTTTACAAACGCTCGTTATCAGCTTTTGTACATTTATATCAGGTTTCGAAATACTTTCTGTTTCCCCCCATCGTTGTTCTCTTCGAAAAATAATTGGCACCGAGTATGGAAAGTAAGATTCTGCTAAGAATAGATCGCGTGGAAATAGGCGATCGAGCAAAGCGGATTCCTATCGCGTATTCGGATCGGGTGAAAATAATTCGATCGCCGCTGATTTTCATGCGCGAAAGCGCATCGTGGAACGTGCCGCGACTAGATCGGCTGCAATTGCCAAACAGGATGTTCTTGTTGCACCGCGAACCGCGCGAAATTGTCGCTCAAGACCCGTATTACCGATCCCACGGCGAATTGGAGCAGCGCTACACGAGGTCGTTTGAATTTTTTTTTACCAGCCAAACGCGATTGGTCGTGATTTTTCGCGCCCCGTGGAAAAATCATCATGGGAACGCGCGCGGTTCTAGCGGTGTCGGGCGCTTTCCACGCTCATTCGAGCTGGATGCAACCGGTTTCGTTTACGACCCTTAACATCGCGAAGGATTAAATTAAAGCCTCGTCGTTCTGTAATCACCGAGAAACTTAGGTCACCCCGGATCAATTGCTGCAAAAGGAAAACTGCCACTTTATAAAACTCCGTCGTCGTTCCCTCCACCGGACGATATTTCACTCGCGTAACTTGCACCTTATCGCGCGCGTACAATTATTGCCGGTAGTTTTTCAAAATGGCCCGATTCTTGACGTCTGTGTTACTGGAGAGCACGATGGCAGATATTAACACCTTGTTAACGGCCACACCTTTCGTAAACTGCAGAAAATTATATATTCGGTTCGTTTTTGGCTCGTTTATTGCCGTGGTATAGAATTATATGAAGATACGTATAAGATAGAGTCGTAGAAAAAGATTTTATTTAGGGGAGGTCATCGACACAATATTTTTTCTATTTTTATTTTCTCTATTCTCGATTTCTATCTCTTTCTTTGTTCGTCGCAAAATGGCCGTTGTTAACACCGTTAGGTCACTGCTAAAAGTTTGACTTAGGAACTCGGAAGCTAGAGTCGGTCAACATCTAGCCGCGACTAAGGCAATGTTTGCTGGGTCAGCTTTACCGACAAGTTCGTTAGCATTGCTTCAACGAAGCGTCGAATTTTTATTTTGCATTCTATAAAAGATAGAAACGATAAGAAATGTTGTGAAAATGACCCAAACACATAGATGAGATTGATGTACATAAATACAATGTATTTTTTATTTTTATCGTACGCTGTATTATAATTTTAGTTTCATAGTCGAAACTTAATATAATAATCATAATATTGTTAAGTATCATGCGAAGAAAGTGTTTCTATGCTACTTAATTATTTCCCCGTAGACAGGCTCTTTTCATTTGCTATAATGACGGGTTTATATCTTCTCAACCGAACCCGAATTATTTTTTTGGTCGATCGTGTTACGTGCTTCGTTCTTCTTTCTGTAGGAGTACTTTCTTTGACCACTGTGCGTGTACAATCATCGAATCAACGTGGTGTTAACTATCAGCCATTAGGACTACCAGTTTATTAGCGGGCGCAAAAAATTTATTCGGAATAACGGGCTATGAACTGGGTCAGCAGTATCCACGTTTCCTTTACATACTATATGAGACGTTGACTCAACAAAAACCAATTAATCTCTGAAACGATCGGATTTATCGACTCGATACTGCGTCGAATAAGAGCTAGAGCGAATCCAACGCACGTGTATCGACGCCCAGCTTATTACCCGGATCAATTAGTCACGCGAACAAGTCGTTGATACGTGGCAGTGAAAACGCGAAGAACGCGGCGTACGATTTCACGGTAAACGATTAATCATTCGTCTGGGTTGCATGATCGGGACGAATCGATCCATATTTCAAACAGATACTTCTTCTCCGCTCCTGTAGATATAAAAATAAAAAGTTTATCCTTTGCAATTTATCTGATACCACGTTTGGTCCATTAACGACGACGGATATCGAATCTGACGTTGACAATTACGGAATAGGAATTCTTAGGAAAACGATGCTTAGATTAATTAACGCTTCGATCAGGTTTCTAGGCATCGACGAAAGCTTTGTTTCGGCAAATCTAGTTTCATCGTACCAGTGAGCGTAAGAGTTTAATTGTTCTGGTACGGTTCGAGCAACATTTTTACAAGCGTAGGCTGCGCCGATAGATAGAGGGAGAAACCAAGGTCCGATTACTTCACTCGTCGGTGTAAGTTTTTATGATTCGCCTCTGGTTCGCCCAGTTTTTCCTCATTGCGCCGCTGGTCCAGAAGACCTCGAGGGCCGTTCGCCGCCGGCGACGGTCAACGACCGGAAAATACTTGCAAATTATGAAGAAGAATACGACGAAGAAGAGAATCGGAAAAGAACTATCCGCGATTGAGACTTCGACAGAAGCTCGTTGGCCATATAACGACCCGCAGACCCACATTTTCACTCTGTTTCCTACGAGACACCTGTTTATCTCTGCTACGACACCGTTTCACATACTGTCCATCATAAAAGGCGGATTTCTTAATCGAGCATCCATTCACAGCATTGCTAAAATTGATTTAAAATATTTCTAAACACGAGTGAAAGAGTGGATGCGTTCATCGTTATATACACATTTTAATTTCGAAAAATTATTCAGTCTTCAAGTATACGCGATATTCGATCAGCACTCGCGAGTAGAGACCACCCAGACGGTCAAAGTATTAGTTTTCACTGTATTAATTACGATCGAAACGAAGTTCGTGCGGCTGGGGATCACTGTCGCTGGATCACTGTAATTATAAACGTCGCGATCGCAAAGTTATTTTAGAAATTACGCGAATCTGTTCTTCCGAGTTGAACGAACGACAATCTTATGAAAAAACCAAAAATTAATAACGCGCGGACAGTCTCAGTCCATGATTTACGTGCTCGCAGCGAGCTTGAAAATTATCGTCTGCTACGAGCTTTGACTTCGTTTCGGCGCGGAATTCGTTCCGCTCGCGCGTACGTACTCATTCTCTCGCCCGGCTTGGAAAAATAGAGAAAAGAATCGAAACTTCACCGTTATGTTCACCCAACTCGCGCCATAATTACAGCGTGGACTTGCTACTTGCCAGATGTATACAGCCAACGATACGGTCCCGCGGAAGCTGCGGAGATACCTTGTTCGTGTCGCGTTTATAATGAAGTACAATCGCGATGACTGTCGATGTTTAATACGCGCGTTTATTCTTCTCTAATTTACGTCGCGTGTCATTTTACGAGGCGTAATGTGAACGCTCGGTTATAAAGTACCCCGTACGGCCTTCGTTTTCGCGTTTATCAATTCCAGGCTTCAAGCGCCTTGTTAGCTTCCACGAATCGAATGGAACTGTTCACTTTTGAAAAAGATTAGTTGTACGCCAGCATCTAAGCTCTGAATCGTTTCAATATTAAATTAACCACGGTAAAATAATAATAGACTGTTTTGAAATGGACGCTGAGGGTTCGGTGTTTGGATAATCTTCGATATCAGGAATCGAACGAAACTGTTAGTTTTTATAAATCATAAAGTTATTCGTGTGCTTTTAAAGTAAAATATGATGTAAAACTAATAAAAATTAATATCTTATGTGCTCTAATGAGCACTTGCGAATAAATACTTCGGTGTAGATCTCATAAGCAACGGGTTATAATAATTAAGATAAGATGAGAACACGTTAAACAGGTTCACTCGTATATTTTGAATAACAACCTTCCTATCATGTGAGACGCCTGTATTCGAGCCTATCAATTAACTATATAATTATTAAATGCTAGAAATACTCCGGGGAAAGGAGAAAATATATGAAGGACTGCTTTATTGGTTCACTCGTATCTATGATGATAATTTGAGATTTGCAGAATAAAACTTAAAATTTCTAGTGATTTTTCTTATACTTCTATTTAAAAATCACACGAAGGGTCTTGATAGCCATTCATGTATTAGGAATGCTCGCAACATCGATCCTTTCTTTTCTTTTTTAATCTCTGGACTATTTAATCGTGTTCGTTGTCGCAGTTTGGAACAAAAACCGAGAAAGAAGTATAAAAATAATATAGTAACTCTTACCTCTACTTCGTTGTCATTAATATTTTACAACGGTTGAAACTGTAGTCGGAAGGATAATCATCTTCCGATTCCTTTATCCAAGGCTTTCACTTTCTTCGTCGATAGCTGTCGTAGTCTGTCTTCTTTTTCAGTGCAGTTTGTTTTTTTTTTTTATGGAAATACTCTAACACGTTGCGCGTTCCGTGCAAAAAGGAACGGACGTCTCGTAAATGTAGCTTCGCGAGTTACTCGAGTACAGACACGAGATTCAATGAAGAGCCGCGGACGTTGAAAGTGTAACTCAACCGGTCTTCCACTTTATCATGAACTATAGTGACTTGCTTGTTCATGTGTGCTGTTAGAAGTCGCAGCTACGTACACCGTGTTTCCTTACAGTTCGGTAACACAAGTAGGATAAGCACTTTATACAGGGTGCTCCCGCGTTAAACGGTCGAACGCGAATTTAAGACGCGAAACGAGAAAAGGATCGTTGGAGGTACGCTCACGATGATCCATATCCTGTTCCATTATTCCTTTTTTTGAGTTCTGTTGCATTTGGGTTACGAGGTCTCGATACGAAACTGGTTTTTCTTTATTTAGTACAACCGACGTCGCTTCTTTTGCAGTCGCCTCAACGACAAGCTATCACAGACGATGGTTATATTTTCGTTATTAAATCTAGTTAGCTTTTTGTTTGGAGGTTTCGTTTTTTTAGAGAAATACCGATGCTCGACTACGCAAAGGAGCAAAGAATATTCCTGTAAGGAATGATTGGCTTATTGGAACGTGCAAACGTTCTTTCGCGCCAACCGGATCCACAGGATGTACATACTTCTCGAGCAGGAGTTAAGGTTTTGTCGATCGCTAGGATCTTGGACTTTGACCGAGAGTTATTTAGTGTTTGGTTCGAAGAGTGCCGCTATCCGAGTAGGTAAAGACTTTTCTCGTTATCCATTACTTGCTCCGAGGCATAGACTGAGATTTAAGTTCCCTTTTTCAGCCCAGTAAAATGAGATGTTTTAAAAAAGAAAAGATTTAGTATCAGAAGTGGACGCGTTGGAGCAATGCTTCGTTGAATACATTGCTACTCTTCGTAACAGTTTACGAGCCGTTTAAGACCCATGAAAAATTATACTGTCAACGCTTTCATTAATAAACTATCATTATATTACCGTGTAATGAACATTATCCTTCCTTGACTACATCAGAACTATTTCTGTTCGAAATTAACCTTCCACTGTGTACTTCAGAAGCGAGGACATTAGTAAGGCAATTACATTATGCGAGTAAATTACTGTTGACCCTTGAACAACGCAGGAGTTAGGGACGCCGACTCCTAGCGTGTAATTTTATGCTAAAAAATAGCCTTATTTTGTATGTTATGTGCACTGTTACTGCCCTCTTACAATAAAATAATTACCGATGTAGCATAGGCGTAACACCGGTATTATTGGTAACTCGAGATGAATAAATTATAAATTAATTTAAATAATACGCGTCGATCGGCTGCGGCCACTTCATCCACTGATAGATGTTCCAAGGTTTTTCGACTCTCGATATTTATTTTTCTATTTTGAGCACTGACGTATTCAACGAAACAGAAAACTAAAATGAAACACTTAAGCAATTTCTTTTTTATTCTTTGTAATTTCGTGAAAATTAGAATCGATATTACAAAGCTGAGAAAAAGGCATCCAAACAATAAGAAAACATTAAATCATGTACAGATAGCTTTATCCTCAGCTTTCAGTGCTTATATCGGTAGCTGTCGTAGCCTGCCTCCTTCTTCAATTGCAACTTTCTTTCTTTTATTGGAGATACTCTAACATGTAGCAGAAATTGTGCAATAAGAAACGAACATCCAGCGCGTAAATGTATCTTCACGAGTTATTTAACTACGGGCATGAGATTCAATGAAGAACCGTGGACTTTGAAAGAGTAACTCAACCGGTCTTTCACTCTATCGTGATCTGCACTAATAATATCTGCTCGAGCCTGCTGTTAGACATTGCAGCTACATCATGTTTCGACAAAGAAACGAAAGAAGATAACTTCTATACGAAGACATTATCTACATAGTAATGTATATCTTATTAATATCTGTATGTTTCTTTATACGTTCAACAGAATTGCTTGCTTTTGCTCGACCACTTAGTTGAAAAAGCTGAATCAAACGAAAAGGAGACTCGATTCGTGGATCAAAACGACAAAAATATTTTCTCGAGCTTTATTCAGGGAAATTTCGATAACAACGAAGGAGAAGTTTCATAAAAATTGCTAATTGTTGCAAACTTTGTGTACTCGATATATTTCAATATCGAGAATAGAAAAACGATCGACAGTTATTACGTTTCACGATTTAAGATTAAAGCCATGGGAAGAAAATTCTGTCCCGTGCCCTATTAGATTCCCTTCGGAAGAGCCGGAGGTGTTCAAGGTCGACGCGAGTATGAATTAACAATCTCACGAATGATCGATTGTCTTATAATCGCGGATACAAGTACATCGTAGATTGTAGAAACGAATAGACCATTAAAATCCGACGCGCAATGCACACAGCATGCAAAATGATGCTCGTTAACGCGTTGCTTCTTCCCCACTAACGATGGACATCAATCACGGATGGAGGCTGCGATTATTTCCTGGAAATCGCTTGCGCCCGAATAATGCGATAAATCCTAAGATTTTATTAAAACGAAACCTGTCCACTGTCTTTTTATCTTAGTTTATTCGATTCTTGGTATACGTTGTACAAATGGACGATTGCAATGACTGACGGTTACATTGTAACGCGATTAATGTGATCTTCTGTTTACGTGTTACGGTTCGTTACATTATTACGCTTAGTCGACTTTAGGCAGCATGACAACTAGTAACTTCTTCACCCTTGCTGTTTCGTTTCGGTTATTTACCCCTGTGAATTAAATTGTTTCGTGTTAGATATCTACGATTCGATAAATGTTTACGCGAATCGACGAAACTCTGTACGTACCAACTTCCAGCCGATGCTGAAGCTTGGGCATAGGAACCACCGCCTCCGCCATTGCCACTAGATTTACATAAAAACGAATGTATTATACATTATATTAAATACTTGACAAACGGTGGGATAGAATTGCGATGTAAAATCATTTAGATTAATGCAGTTGTGCAGGATGATCCTTCGGAAGTGTCGATTCTTAAACCCAAACTAGGGCTGGCACTAGTCGAGTAATTTAATATTCAAGAATTCGAATATTGTGAATAAAAATGTCGTTTTTACAGTTTGAGATATAGACATAGACTTCGAGAAGAAACTGTAAAGGTATTGACTTTTTTTTATCAAAAAGAAATGTATAAAATACAGGATGGATAAGACCGTTATCGAAGTAGCTGAAGGAAAATGTCAATGGGAGAAGATGAATGGTTCAGGATTTGAATATTGTTACAATCAAGAAATTGGGCATTTTTATGAGATGTATAGTATTATGAATTGAAAATATACCATGTACTGCAACCTCCTCCAGACGGATGGTAGGCTGGATATGCAACTGCAACAGGTACAACAACAATGGGTATAACACCAACTGTTTGCTGTTTGTTTCCTATAAAATATATTTTGCATCAGAAGCGGAAGCATCGCGTTGCTGCAGTTCTCCTGAACTCATCGTGTCACAATACATCACATGATATGCGATACTGTCGTTGTTGTCATTATATTACCATTTAATCTAAATCATGCTTTAACGAAAAAATCAGAAACTTTTCTATTTCGAACTACTTCTTTTCTATCGCATGCTTTCTTTAATGAGAGATTAGTAAAACGACTACGCAATGCAACTAAATTATGTATCTAATCGTAACGTTAAGCGTGGTTTACTATCGTTAATTTAATGTTCTTTGTTGCAAAGTTGCTTTTAAGTAACCAATTCGGATTATTTCTTCCTAGCATTGTGCAAGTTGTTAGTATTTCTAATAAATCATACCGTTAGTTAGCATTCACTGCAGCAAACTTCGATAATTGCATTATAGCAGAAGCGTGCAAAATATTTTATTAGCCCTGTTGGTACTACTGTAATCGACGCCGCTTTTTAAAAACAAAATTCAATTTCTTCGCATAAACAAAATCGTTGTGACTTCCAGTTATTATTTGAAAAACAGTATTTATCAAGAACCAGGATTAGAATAAGAATAAGATTCACCCCAATAAAAATTATTCCATTGCTTGAATCCAATGAAAAGATTGTCACTTGAAGGCGGGAATTACAATAGTACGTGAAAAACTAAAGTGTCGATATTCTACCGCAGACGAGGCATTAGAGTAGACCTTGCATCTTATGGACTTTCATGACCCAATCTGACTACCATACCGACATGAAATCATGGTTGGCGATCAGTTGAGAAACTATTCGCTGAATTAGTATCGATGGGCAGACAGCTGCATGCGGGTTGACTATGGAAGGGATCGAAATTCATTTCTAAATCCGTTGGTAACGTTGGGAGTGACACGAAAATGATAATGGGGTCGCGAGATCCCAGAAAAATGGGTCGAATACCTCGTATACCTCGTCTGTGATTCTACATTACACTTATATACCTCCACCAGATTAGTATGGACATCCTTCACCATGACATCCCCTACCTCCTCCGCATCTTCCACCACTACATCCACTACCAGGGTAGATACCTCCATTATCAATACGGTGACCTCCTCCACCACCACCACCAGGGTAGTGACCTCCACCACCACCACCACCACCACCACCAGGGTAGAAACCTCCATTATCTATACGGTGACCACCACCTCCGCCACCGGTAGAGTAGCCACCTCCGCATCTTCCTCCACTACATCCACCAGGAGGAAGAGCTCCATAATCAATAAGGCGGGTACCTCCACCATTAGGATAACTTCCACCGCCGCATCCTCCTCCGCCACATCCTCCACCACCAGGATAACTTCCACCGCCGCATCCTCCTCCGCCACATCCTCCGCCGCTAGGGTAGCTACCTCCATAATATCCTCCGCCGCCACCACCGCCGCCGCCGTGGTAACCCAGTAGGCATTTCAGACAGGGTGTCCTCTTGTTACGAACTTTCTTCAACATGTCTACTTTGGGCTCGCCCGGTAGCATGTTATCGAAGGCATCTTTGTCGAGATGAACTTTGAGAATTTTCGTCTCGCCAGCATGCTCGATCTTCTCTACCTTGAAACCCTCGTGAGTTTCTAGATCGGTCGCCACTTCGTCGAGATTCACCGGTTCGTTGGTTTCTGTTTCGTCCTCGTCAACCTCGATGAGTAGAAACACGGTGGCCAATGGCTCTGTTTGCAACGTAATTAATTATACTGTAATTAATTATTCTCTTAACTGTCGATGATAAAGATTTCAGGGACTGATTCTACGGGTAAGATGAAAACCAAGAACGACGATTTGTATCGAATATTGGAATCCAGAGAAATTTCGATCAAGTCAAAATGATACATTGTTAAATAAAATGACGATCCAACGAATGAGTAATTCGCTTAGATCCATCGATATTGTCACTGCAGCGTCAGTAACTCGTTTCTCCGCTGGTGGCGCTAATCTCTGATGACCTCGCGACGTCATCAATGATAGCGGATGTACATCTGAATTAAATACACTAGAACCTCTATTATACAACCCTATGCTATTAGATTGTTCAACCATTCGAGGGGTTATCATTCAAACATTTTCCTACTTGAATAGTGTACGTTCTCATCGAGTTTCCTTTTCCTTTTTAAAAAACTTTTCCGTAATCGAAAACAATAAATATGAGACGCAATTTAATGCGAATAATAATTATATGAAAGCGATATAATAATAATGTATACGTCGAAGGATAGAAAACGTATTGTATCGAAAAAGCTACGATTATTAGTATTAAAAATTAATAAGAATTTTCCCGAGGAACTGTGGTATTAGAAAAAGGGCTCAGATTCTTTAAGGCATAGTGCACGTTCATGTAGATATATTGAAAAACTTGTAGGATCTATCAAAAGATAAGTGAAGATGGAATTGAAATTTATACTATCAATTGCTTGAATCGATTAAAGATTCACAAAATGTACTCAATTATTTACGAAATAATTTCATTCTGGTAACTGGTATCACTTGTATTTTCTCTATTTTCTTTATAATTTCTATGAGTTGTAATGTCAAATAATGAGAATCAACAACTGCATAATTTATGTTTACTCACCTTCCAAGCTATTAATTTTGTTGGTAATCTCGTTGTCGAGCATTTCATTCGAAGTCTCGCCGCTGGCATTTTTTACACCATAAACATTTATGACAAAGAGCACGTATTGATGTTCATTTTCAGGTAATGGCGGAGGCTTCAGTTCGGTTGATAAAGTGGTGTCTTCTGTGTCAATTCCTTCCGCAACTGTGGTTCGTTCTAAAAGTCACAAAATCACGTATGCGTATTGTTATCACAATGTTAACTGAATTTTTGCAACTTGTACAAAAACAAAAAACGAAAAAAATAATATAAAATTCTCTTATTTTAAACGAATAAATCAACAATATATTTTAGTAACCTAGATCTCAGTGTGAAGTACATACTACATTTAAGAAACTAAAATAAATCAACAATCACATACAAAATGCACAAAAAGATACATAAAATTTAGAAAAAACTACTTTTTCACGAAATTATTCTTTCCTCTGTTCGATAAACTGTTATTAAATACAATATATAGAATATAAATCCGTATCGAGTTCTTAAGAGCCCATTCGTGTGATTAATATGACCGTAAACAAATAGGTAGGAAAAGAAGGAGAATAAAATAGTAATGTAAAAGAACAATAAACAATAACAATGAAGTATTTTCATACCTGGCGTTGGTATGGCCGAAAGGGCCGTGACAAGTAAAAACAGGGACAAAGTCCTGAGACACTTGTACGCTTCGCTAGCCATTGTGAAGAGCTTGGAACTCTTCGCGTTGCACTGTGCTCTGATCCTTTCATCTTGCCGCTTTTATAGCCATCGATCTTTACACATGCACGATTCTAAGATAATTATGTAAGATCGCTGGTAACGCGAATCCACCACTCCGCGACTTTTCCGTCGCAGCGTCTGTTTACCGTCGTTGCATCTTTCGATTTTTGGTTTTCCCGCGGGGATTCCAATTCCGTCCAAACACGCGCAATGTGACGTTACTGTTATTAAGCCGGCGTGAATTCACGTAAACGTTTCGTACGATTCGTCGATACCTATCGTTGATCAGGTGTATCGTCGAAACCAAGAAAGTGCAATTAGTACCGAGTGGACAGTGGAATAGCAATTATTGTGTGTTTGTACAGTGCACGTACGAGTGACTTTTGAACGCATCGCGTGAACTATATTGATAACGTATCGTGCAAAAATTTATCAATTCCTCGAACGCGTTAAAATGCTTTCATCACTTAATGCGTAAATTCGAATTGAAAATCCTTAATCGACGCTATAGATACGATGGTATGTTACAAAAACGTTCTTGATTAAAAAATGGATAATCCATATTCGTTATTAAAAAATTATACGATATATTTTTTGGACTTAAATTAGGGAAAAATGTAAACATGTGTTATTTAAAGGTTGGTTCAAAAGTGTATGAAGTAGTAATACTGCCGATACAGTGTGTGAATATATCAATAATATTTACACTTAGTCTATCTTCGTTTAATCTAGTAAATATTTACTGTCTGAGGTTATTAAAAGTGTCATGATATTTTTAACAATTTTTCAAGATTGATTAATGTCATCTCTCAAACTCGTTGCTCAGGATTTCGAAGCTCGACAACTAACTGATAGTATTAGCAAAAATTACGCTTATAATTTTTGACAGGCTCAGAAGTACAATTTAGTCTAGTTTTATCTAATCTATTGGTATAGTATTACATTGTATCGTATTATTACTAATTAATTACCATCTCATACTTTTAGAATAACTTTTATTTGATAACACGTAGATTATTATTCCATAAGAATTCTTATAATAATTTAGGAACTGTTAAGGACAATTTCTGGATTACCAGTAAAATTAAGAAAAGAATTTTGCACTTTTCGTAGGAAATAAAATTATGTTTCATAGGATTTTCTACTTCTTATTTGCTTAAATCTAGCTTTAGTCGAATGCTTTGTCTATTGTGAAAAATTCGTAATCGTCTTGATGTTGTGAAGTGTGGTAGCCTCCGTTTATTCCTAATAATACTACAATCATAGATTCAACAGCTTGTTATTTTGCATCAACCGCAAGAATTCTACCGAGCAGTGACAAAATTGCGATAGAAAATTCGTTGCGTTATGTTTTATTGCATATTAGATTAATTTATCAAATATAGTTTGTATTTGTTAGCATACTCCTCACAAATCCAAAAAATTCCCCAGTCTATAAATCGCAAATAATTTTTGTTTCTCGTAATTAAATTTAGTTTCCCTGTCAACAATTTTTTTGTTTATAGTAACTAAATTCAGTTCTTGTTTCAATGTTCTGTGCATCCAACGTCGTGCATAACATTATGTAGCAAACAAAAATCAAAAATGGACATGTAATCTTTTAGGTTTGCATATTTCCCATCTGTTCCCACTAAAAAATGATGTAATTGTAGCAAAAAATTATGAAAAAAATCACTGATAAAACGGAAGTTGTACATTAATAATTGCGCTCGGAATATTAATGAAATTCATCGAATATTTTCCAAGAAGAAAATGTGAATTACCGTATACGATTACAAGTTTATTATACGAACCCACGTAAGTATAATAACACTGCGTAGCTTCTTTTCCTTAATCATTAACAATTGTAGGTGTTTCTTCCGTGTAAATCAGTTGTACTTTATTTTGTTGCTCAAGGCTGGAGCGAGAATTGTTACCTTCCCCGTGTTAGAAGTGGATTGTAATAATTATCACAGCATTCGGTATTGTTTGTTCCAACTTATGAAAGAAAACTGATTCAAATTGATTTCTGTGGGCGCACAATGATTATGTCTTGTTTGTTTATAATTGTCAATTTGCTGTTACATATCGAACGCAAACGTAATGACAATAATTGCGAAAAGTCGATTAAGAATGCCAGTGAGTTCAACGCTCGCGAGAAGCAATTGCTCTTCTCGATAAAGAAAGAAGGAAATGATCTCTTCGGTGAAAGTGTTTTGCCTTTGTTTGCCAAGA
The DNA here is from genome assembly GCF_051014445.1 of Colletes latitarsis. Taxonomy (NCBI): domain Eukaryota; kingdom Metazoa; phylum Arthropoda; class Insecta; order Hymenoptera; family Colletidae; genus Colletes; species Colletes latitarsis. The sequence goes on along the minus strand of NC_135135.1, from coordinate 16,845,509 downwards.
TCAGAAGACATTCGATAAAAACAATTTACATCTTGCTAAGTGGAATAAGTATTTTTCTCGAATGTATTATTCTTAATTTCATTTGATTAAAATTGCTTAAATAAATTTACTTGCGATCGTATGTTGCGTCAGCTAACAAAGAGGTGTGAAAAATAATGTAATTATGTACATCAACTGTAATCATGCATTTGTTACGCGAATGCAAAGATTCGAATGAATGTATCGATACGACTAATAATAGTCGTTAAATTTACGACTAATTCGATTCAGAAATATTCTTTTTAATTAAAATTACATCAGTGTGCTGCATACATCTTCGCGTTATTTATGAACGATGCTTCATGCACATCCATCATACATCGTTTCGATACTATAAATACCGTGAAATATTCTTAAGAACGAAATCAATATGAAAAGTGTACCGTAAATTGCGAAATCAACGTTATGCCGATGTAAATTAATTATTTGAATGTATTAGCTAATACATCGTTACATTTTGGAAAGTTGTTTGATATTTGTTTATTGTAGGATAATAAATACTGACACTTCCGTTGTATAAATCACGAAACATTTGTCGTTCTAAAATTCTTTTGCACGCAATTCACGATTAACCGACCATAAAAAAAAACAAAGAAGAAAAAAAGTGATAGCAATCGAAGCTGTACGTTTTCCACGATGAATTATCATCGTAGGATTTGCGTTCACGCGATGATGCATAAATAGACGTAATTACAAATGCTAAGAGAACTGCTTCGCGTGTTTATTTGTCCTTATGACTCAATTTGAACTAGGTTGATAATTCATGAACCAAAAGATGAGATCATTGCATCGTGTGGTTCGTACAAATCGTATAAGTCTAAAAGCAATCCGACTAGTCATCGTACTCATCGTTTCCTGCTGATTGTTTCAGAATCTTAATCTATCGCGACCTTGGCCTACCAAAGCGAATCCAAGCTATGAACAACGAGAAACTCGATAATCGTAATTTTCAATTTGTGCGATGAAGAGATAAGAGTGATAAGAAAGTGACAATTTTTCTTATACAAATTATTATTCGTATAAATACATAAAAACACGAAACAAGTATTAAAGAAATATTTCAAAATGTGTTTCTTGAAATTACGTACGTTTATCTGAATGAGAAAAATAGAAGAACAACGTTTTATCGATTTACGTTTGAGAAAACAGACATTCCATGAATCGATTATGATTAATGTAACTAATTGTAATTTTCCACGAATCGCATACATTATTAATTAACAGGCGTTTAAAATCCCAAAAATATACGATGTTCGTTCGATTATATCGATGCAAATCTTTAGATATTACCTAATTATTTAGTGGATTGTATTATTTATATTGTAATATTTTAGAATTTCTCTCTATGACATTCCACGTTCCCTTCCTCATAGCCCAGTTAAAAATCCAAGATAAGTCCACCAATATATTTCATAATACCAATTGCTATTACATAAATAATTCTTGACACTCGTGCGATTCAGAGTTTAACGATTTTGATTCAGAGAATGCTATAAACCAGCGTATTGCATTTTGCAAATACAACGTTTAAAATATTTGCATGTCATTTTCAATTAAAAGATTGACGTTGTTAGTCAAAGACGTTTGTTTTCAAACCTTCAATTAAGAGCTACAATTAAAAATCAGGTACAACTCTCATACGTAACTTTATCTGATGGAATTACATATTATTAAAATTTGTCTTTTTTAATATTCGTTTGCGAAGAGCAATACACTACTCACGATGTTGCAAATTTTAACCACAACTAAATGCAATCAGACATTGATATTATCAATCAGAAATAATATTTCTGTCATCGATGACAATTATGAGTTACCAAAATGAATTTTCTGTGTCCTGGTTTATTTTATTTTTCGTTTGAAAGGAGTTCTGTTTACAACGCTGATTTATTCTCGAAACAGCTAAAAGCACCTTGCACGACGTGTCATTTTGGGATCATTTCGGGAAATTCATTCGTAATCGTCATCCTGGTTAATTCCACCGAATGCAAAGAAGGACGAGAACCAAGCACGTATTCATTTTTGTAAGTGACGTTCTTAGAACAATATAAAGAAGAGTTTACTAGTTTAATTGACCACGGATAGTGATAATATACGGATATGCAATTACGGAACCGTCTAGTGTATTAGACGTACGTGCACGGGAATTTTCTAAATTGCTACTCGCTTAGTCACTTTGAGCACGAAACGGTACGATTCATTGAAAAAAGGTACATTATTACGATACGTAACTTCTTATAATCATAAGATCGTAATAATATCTTTAAATATTTGAAGCGAACAGTGAAAATCCATTTTTCTTTGTTTGATAATGAATTTGTTATCAGATTAATAGCCCTGCGAGATAATTAAGATCTCTGACTTTGGGGTTTTCCGAATCAGTAATTTAATTTTTTCGTTGACGTATTTGAATGCATCGTGTCCATGGTTGTGCAGATTACTCAGAATTTCCATTTCGCATTTCCGGTGGATACATGTATAGCATAATACAAGCCATTGACCAACGTGATTCATTTCCTTGTTTCTCTCGAGATACTTGATTCAAACAAAATAAGTTTTTGAAAGAAATTTGAAAATGTAATTAAATAATGTTTGACAAAGGTTTAACAATAAGTTAAAATACATTCAATTAACCAATAAATACTTCGTATTTATCGTCTATACATTGCATTCGAACGTATTCGTTTTATTTTTGTTGTAAATTGTTGAATTTAATTAATGTCCACGGAGGGTTGGTCTATTCTTTTTCTCTGGTAGTTTATATTAGGAAAATATTTGTAGTTCTCTAAAAATATCCATCGATACGAGCATAAAGTAAGTTATCAACTTGAAATAAACGTAATTGATACAACACTCATCGAAGGAACTTTTATATAAACCTAGAATACAATTATCATACATTTTTGTTCCTTTTTATAGGAGTCGTTCATTATTCATGTATGTCACGTACTATTATTGCATTCAGGAAATACATTAAAAGACGATCACTGGACAGGCAACCTTGTCTTCGAGTACCAAAGAAATCATCTTTATGACATTATACGCGAACGTAAATAGATGAGTAGAAAGATGTATAAAATAAACACTTGCGTTTTACGGTTCCATACGAGGCATATGGTTTGAAGCAGTTCTTCCTTCCAATTACCATAAAAGTTAAGTTTAGAAATTTATTCTTTACATTCGTGGACAATTTTTTCTTTTCTTTGGCTATAAATCTGATCGTGAAAACTTATACTAATATCCTAATAAAATGTATATTATTAATTTCGTTTGAATCTACTCGAATTTCTACTATTGGCAGGTGTTAATTATCTGATGTACAGATTTTTCAAGTTTCGTTAGCATTGAATACTCGTATGTCATTGTCACGTCCTTGAATCCGACTGGTGAACGTATATATAAGTATACGTACGTATACTAACTTCGATCCTTGGATTTCTGTGTTATACGAGTATCGTAATTTTACGCGCGTGATTTTCTATAATCTTTAATTAAGATTTTCTATAATCTTTAATTAAGATTTTCTAAAGCATCTTTTCAAAATAATAAAAAGAAAATAAAATGTATACCTATTACACATAAACGAGGTAAAGAATAGACCTATCGTTAGCGGGATGAACGCTATCGCTGTACCACGAGTGTCTTATAACATGAGATACACTCTTCCAAAGTGAAACAAAATGTTAAAACGATCATGCATCAAATTGTAAGGGGATCCTTGTAAGAAGGCTTTAATCTTCGTAATGGTTTTAATGGGTCGATGATCAACAATGACTAGCTTATGGTCATTGGTGGTCAACAGTGAGGTGGACATCAAGGTCAGCGGTCCAGTGAAGATCCAGAAATGGTCAAGAGATGGGATCAATCGAAATAGTATTGTTCTCTAGACCAAGCGTTTCTTAACTCTTCACGTTGACACTATCTCCCCACTCTTCGACTTCCCTACTCGAAGACTACCGCTGGACAAATTCTTCAGTACCCCTGGAGCATCCAGGGGAATCGGGTCTCGCGGGCCGAAGTCAGGCCATTCGTGGAGCGGTGACCACTGGGGGGACCAGGAGTGACCAGGACTGACCAGGACTGACCAGGGCTGACCAGAACTGACCAGAACTGACCACTACTGACCAGTGCTGACCAGTGCAGATCCGACTACTGACCACTACTGACCACTACTGACCAGTGCCGGACCGTGATGACCACTGGTAAGAACTATTTAAAATTGCTCTCCCCACTTCTGTTTTGTCGTTTGATACCAATTGAACGTTATGGAACTGTCCATCGCTTTTGCTAAATTACGAATCGTTTCTTATGTTACAGCTGGACCTTTGGTGCTACTTCTTTGGTAATGGTAACTAATGCTCAACAAGTAGTAAGCCCACTTTACTTATTTATATTATTATCACAAAATTGACCGGTTTATTTTATTTGTTTGGTCATAATTCGGTGTTGTTTTACTGTCCGGTTTTATCTAGTTATTATGTTTTTCTCCTCTTTTTCTACTTCTAACTTATTTTTTGAATTAACATAATTGTGTTGAATTATGAATGAATTTCGATGTCACTAATTAGAATAAGATTTTTATTCTTATTCTATTTTGTTTGATTCTTGGGTATTTTCGTTCTTTGATTTCATCGTTGGATTTTCAATTCTGCGTTGGATTTGCAATCTTTATTTCTGTTCGTCTTTGAAGTTTGTATGGTTCTTCGGACAATTTTTGTAATCATTCGCTATTTTACTTCGACTTTATACTCTCGTTACGCAAGTATAGGTAAAATACTTTGTTCGTAACATGTGTAAATTTTGTACATTTCCTTAGGTAGGTCTAACATCGAGAATCTTATAGATTCTCATTCTTAGGTACATCAGCACGACTAATTATTCCATCGCTTCGTTTAGTTTGCATGGTGATTATTAAATTTCCTTTCGTATGTCACTAATATGGGTATCAATTTTAGTTTCAGATTATTCACAGGGATATCGAGGGAGTACGCCACAACCGCCGAGGGACATTTAATTCTAAGTCGATTAGATTTAAGCTTCGTCGCGAATCTTAAAATTAACGTCGAAGATTTCTTTATTATACATATTCCCGCGTCCTACCAAGCAATTATTCAATAAGTAGCTTCTCGTTTTTTCGTTCCCTCGTTCCTAGCTTCGGTCACCGCTGTTTCATCGATTGAAACATGTGATCGGCCGTGTATCTGGTCCGAAAGATCTAATCGCCTTCCCTTGGTAAGCTTGATTGAGGGAAAACGGCACTTCGCTGGAAGGTGTGGAGTTTCCGTATTCTGCGGAAACGCATACCTTCCAGCGGAAGTCGACTCTGTCTCAGGTACTCTCTCTTTGTCAGACAGCCTAAGTCGGGTCCTTCGGGCTCCCGGCGGGTTGCGTTGGAGAAATGGAGACCTCGATTCGGGGTTGCAGTTCTCTGTTTTCTTGTTGAGATCGAGTTAGCAAGGGCAGTAGGTTCGATCCTCGGATCCGCTGCACGGTTCAGCGTCGCGTCGCGTCGCGTATCCCACGATTTAGCTTCATTCCTCTTTTTAACCACATAATTGCTTGGTACAAGGAACTTTGTTTCCTTCTATCGTCCGAATTTTAGATTCAACTTGACTAGACTTGAGCTTCGACGTTAATTTTAAGTCTCTAGTGTATCTGCGTATGCCAAGTAATTATTTAACAAGTAGCTTCTCTCGACTCGTTCTCTCGTTTCTTGCTTCGGTCACCACTGTTTCGTCGAACGAAACATGTGATCGGCCGTCCAGTTTGTCCGAAAGATCTAGTCGCCTGCCAATGATAGATCGATTTCTAGAAATAGAAATCAATCTACCAAGGGCAGTGTCGATTCGATCCGAAGATCTGCTGCACGGTTCAGCATCGCGTCGCGTCGCGTCTCCAACAATTTAGCTTCATCCCTTTTTAAACAAAATAATTACTTGGCATGACTAATCTAGTTTCTAAGGATGTAAAAGAGAGATCGATGAAACTTGGATTCCATCTATCTCCCTTCGGGTCTCCACTCGCAGCAACCTCCTCGTGGTGAGACCTGGGTAATATTATTTAACGTTTAATTAATAATCGCATCACTTAGCTGGGCAATGCAATTATTAATTAAAAACTAAATAATATTAGCGAATTGGCTGCGATCCGCCTTGCATAGGTTATCATAAATATAGATCTTCTTCACTAGGGTAGTTTCGATTCTCATTGATTCATCATAGATTCTAGAGTATTGTCTTAAACGAGGTATACGAGTAGATCTTTCACCCTGTGTATTTTTTCGACCCATTTTTATGGGGTCTCGAAACCCTATTACCATGTTCGTGTCACTCACAACATTACCAACAGATTTAGAAATGAATTTCAATCCCTTTCATAGTTAATTCACATGTATTTACGTACACACTAGAGCTGTCTGTCCATCAATACTAATTCAGTGAATAGTTTCTCAACTGACTACCATTCATGAGAAGAGGACGCTAAAATCACCTTCGAATTTTCAGGTCGGTATGGCAGTCAGATTGGGCCGCGAAAGTCCATAAGGTGTAAGGTCTACTCGTATACCTCGTCTGTGGTTTGTGTTGTAACAATATCCACGAATATACTTGTTGTTGGTAACACTAGGGACATTTTACCGTCGGTGAACAAAGTCGATGTGCTCATTATCGATAATTCTAGGGGAATCGTCAGTATATTCCTGTGCTCTTTTGTATTTTGATTCTGATTCTGGTTATGCAAATTTCAGGACTTGCGAGAAGGTCCGAAAAGAACTCCGTTTTTTAAAAATACTATGGAAATTTCTACCTAATCCGGACTCACAAAAAATTGTAACGTTTCCGTGTTCTTCGTTCGGAATTATTTAAAAAATTGATATAGGTATTTGCATAGACTTCTCAAACTAGCTTTAATCACCGCAAGATCGAACAAATTTCGAGAATCCGACTTTTAAGAACCGAGAGTCAAACCGGACTCTCGATGCTTGTAGACGCAGTGTTGCCATGTTTTACCACACAGAAAGTAGAAAAAGTAGCTGTGATGTAAGTCCGTGGCACGATCTAGTCTAGACACGTTCATTCTTCTTATTGGCTATCGATCGTGTAATCTTAATCGATCAATGTCAAATCTCCACCGATCACCACTCCCTCGTTGTTCTTCCCTATCATTGATCAAGGTGCAGATCGGTCACCAACGATTCTCGAGCGGTCCTAATTCGATCGCCAAGAACGGAAAAGAAACTGTCCAAAAATCTATCGGTGCAAACACTTTATTATTTAAAATAACGCGATCGAAAAACACATTATTGTTTGCTGACCCCTCGATAAATGACAGAAAGACAGAATTCGAATGCAAAGAGGAAGCTCCTGCAGAGCACAAGTTGCGTGGAGTATAGGGAATGAAAAAAGAAAAAATCAAAGTTACGTAGCGGTAAAAATGGAAAGCGCCGAATACTGTCTATTCAGCTTGATTGGAGGCCACTTCAATATTACAAACATCATCGTTTCGACCTCTAATAACTTCGCTGGCTCTCTCGAGGGTGTCAAGATGGCCTTTCTCGGCAAAAGGCTGCTGCCTATCGAGAAAACCCTCGACGTCTCTGAGCGCAATGTCCATCTCGAACACGATCTCGTCGCCGCACGTTCTTCCCTCGTTCATTGTTCCGTCGCGGGGAATTGAACTAATTTCTATACACACTTCCGCGATCCCATCGCTTTTATCGGCTATCCTTCTCGCTTCTTTGTTGACGGCGTCGCAAATATTTCGCCAAACGTCTCTCTGACTCGCGTGTAGCTTCTCGATAAAACGTTGGAAAGTATCCCAGTCCATTTTTTCCGTGTCCTCGAGGATTCGTCGGTAAAGCAACAACGTATTCGCTGTTCCGTCGCATCCGCAATCGTACATTGTTTTCAACAACGATTCTTCGTAACTAATTCGCCGTGCAATATTGTTCAAAGTATTCAACGAGTTATCGTTGGAAGGAGTCGAAGGATGAGCGGTCAAATTATTGGATCTCACGGATCTCGTGGATTTGAGAGATCTTAGAGACCCGAACAGCCGTTTTATGCTAAATCTCTTCCTACCGAGACCTTCGACCTTTCCGCAGTTTCTCGTTTTCGAATCGTCGCTGGAAACCTGTCTGGCCGGCGAACGATGTTTCGTTTGGTTTTTTTCGTACAAACTATCGCTTTGCACGACAGGTTTCCAAGCAATTGATCTTTCGTTCCATTCGTGTACCAGATTTTCCGCGGACGAGGAACTACAGGCTGTGGTGTTGCTTTGATCAGATCGTACCATCGAGCTGGACGCTTTGGTTAGGTTCTCCAGCGAATCGTTCTCCATCAAACACGCGAGGCTGCTCGATTGTTTATTAATTTTAGCGTACTCTATCCATTTACGACGTTCCGCGTAATTATAGACATTTCTCGCGGTTCTTTCCGGACGGTTCGATTCGTCGTAAATCGTGAACGAAGAGTCTAATCGCGAATTATAGTTCCGATCAGCGTGCAGAACGAATTGTGTGTCTTTTAATTCCAGACAACCTTGCGTCAAACGAGCCATAGTATCGATGATGGAAGAAATGTTCTGATTTTGTTTGGTAAAATTGCTCAGCTCCGATTTGGATTTTACGTACAAGACATCGTTTATGACTTTCTCGTTGAATTCGTCGTCGTTACGCGATTTTGGACGTTGCAGATCGGTTTTAGCCAGAAAATCAGAATTAATAATTTTATCATTGTGTTTCCTTTTGAGTTTTCGAGACGGTTCAACGTTCAGAGTCTCGTTGCCATTTTCACGCTCGGCTACCATGATTTCCACGCGTCGAGGAGCGTTTGTTTGGGATTTTTCTTCCCTCGAACCACCGATATTAACGATTTTTCCTGTTTCTCGTTTCTGTTTCCAGACGCGTTTGTCGTCGTTCGACAATGTTCGCGCATTCAGAAAGTAAGAAGCTCTGGGCGGCGATTGTCGCGTCTCGACGGAGACGTTTTCAGACTTGGCGCAACTAATTACCCCGCAATGTTTACAGATTCTCACCGAAGGATCGTTCGAGAGGATCCGTTCCAATTCTTTAGCATTGTACCGAGCTATTAGAGACTGCAACTTGATCAAAGTTTCTTGAAATCGAAAAGCGACTAACAGAGAATCGTCGGACGATCGTCGAGACAGATCGAAAATTTTGTAAACCGCGCCCAATTCGACCAACGGACGTTGCTCGACGTCTTTGCAAACTAGATTGATAAGGGAGTCGTCCAGAAAGTTAAAACATTTCTCGTCCGCTTCCTCGAACACTTTTTTAATAGACTTTTCCATATTAGCGTTGCACGCATAATATCTCAGAAGCAGATCGATGTCGAACGGTTTACACGAGCTTCGAAACGAATTTAATCTCTGTTTGGAGGGCGGAAGACATTCGGTACTCGATTTAAAATTTTTGGAATTAACAGCGTTCCCTCGAGCGACATTTTGAACTGGCGAACGGGATGTCGCGCTGTCATATTCGCGAATCGTGCTTAGAGTTTTAGAGGTTGGAATTTTCGTTGATGAATCGGTAATCGTTACTTCGATGTACTCGTTTTCGTCCATTCTTCGCGACTGAAAATAAGGATTTCGTAAATTTCTTGTATTTATCAGAGATTCGTAGCAATTTATGCGATAATAATAAGGGGTTATCAAAGCAAATGAAAAATTTATATTTTCACTCACTTTCGAGCGTCGATTATTCTACACCGATGTCGTACCAGCTCCATGTTTGAATTCACTTTTGGTTCGCTTGAAAGAAACGTTACGTGGAATGCAATTTAGAAATAACATAAACATTTGCAAAATACGCGACAAATGTCGAGTCTCCGCGCATTTCCCATTCCCGTAGAAAAGATGACGATCGTCACACGCGTTCCGACAGCTGCGGTTTCACGTTCTCATCGAGATCAGAATGCCTCAAATAATGGTTCAAGCGTTTGCAAAAGGCCTAGTCGATAAGATATTGCTGGAAGCTTTCGGTACCATGGATCCCAACGATGGTAAATTATATTGTTCCCTCAGGCGAGATACATTCGGTCAAATTTTCGACGATTTATCGAGTATTTGGAAAGTGCACGTAGCCGATTTTCAGAATGTTTTTTTCACTGTTTTTAACGAGAAATCGGTGCACGTGAATTCCACGCGTTCGTCGGAGAAAATTGTACATTTTTCGAGATTCCAATCAACGAATATAACCGTTGACAGAAAAGTTACGAGCGTTGGACGGTCGAGAGAAATCGGCCGACGTTCGATCGCAGTCGACGATGCAAATTCACGAGCAACCGTGCGCAAATCGCAACGAATCCGATACCACGGAGCTCATAGAGAAGATGGTGTGTGGTTTGCGAAACTTGCAAATTGGAGATTCGACTTCCGTCCCGTCCTTCTTGTCTAACCTAGAGAAACAGGTGAATCGTAAAAGATACCACGTTTTTTCTTTCGAATAAAGGAGAAACTAACCCCTTGACGTACGATTTAATTTCAAATAATTTTTCAAAGGTGTACTATTTAATTTTGTTTTGTTCGTACAAGAACTGGCCACGAGAAGGAATATATGTTGATTTTAATAAACTAGACTCGATGACGAGCGAGTAGCCTCATGATTGTGAAACGTCAAGAATTGTAACGAGTCAGACTCGTCATTGTATGACAAGGGGTTAAGAGCATCGAACGATCGAGAATTAATTTCGTAGACCTAGTGAAATCGTTTCGTTTAAATATCGTAAATATTTGATGCGTCGAACAGGTGAAATACGTCGTGTACAATATCGACAATGCTTCCGAGGAGATGTCCGTCACTCATGGCCAGGGCGACGTGCAGCAAATAACGCATAACGCGGTTATCGAGACGGAACCGTCGCGTCTTCGCCAAGAAAAGGAAAATTGCGACTCGAACGAGATAACCGGGGTGTCCGTTAGCCTGCTCCATCGAATGATAGAAGAACTGGAAACGAAAGCGGAGAACGAGTCCGATTCTATTTGCAAAGAGGGCATCGCTGTTTGGGAAGAAACGGAGGAACAATTGATAAGAACCATCGAGAATGTTGACCACGATCGGAACATTGCTTTGCCGCCCGAAAGTAGCTCTAAAAATAACGTGAACGATGAGGTATTAACATCTTCGTGCCTGGCATATTCGCCGACTTTCGCGAACAACGTTTCCTTGGAGGATATAGTGATCGAAGGGATAACACCGTCGTCCGTTTTCGATCGAAAGGGTCCTTCGTCGAGCATGTCGCGCAGTCAAAGCAAAAATTACGGCACCGCGAAGAGGTCGCGTAACCGGAAGAAGAGTCATTTCTTGAGCAGAATGCGAAAAATGCTGCGGTTGGTTTTCGGTCGTCGAAAGAACTGACGCGTCCTTCTTCCTTCGGACGGAGTCGACGCACTGTTTCTTAATGTCCATTCGAAGACCCACTTTTTAAGAAAGAAATGCCTCGTTAGACCGTGACAAGCTGACAAAAATAACTTCGCGGTACGGTCGTCGGGTCGTGGATGATTCGTGGCTTCTCGTGCAAGTTTTCGGGAAAATACACGAGACTCTAAGCGGATTCCGCGCGTTACCAGTGGCGTCAGGCCCCCTAAACTCTGCCTCAGCACCAAAGAACACTTGTATTCGAAAAATTCTTTATAATACAATGGCTTTTCTGATAATTACGAGTCCTTATTATAATAAAACGCGGTTTTTCTTTTAACCTTTACAGTATCAACATGATCGACGTTCTTAGGGGTCTCCTTCGGTATACAGGGTGTTCGGCCACCCTTGGGAAAAATTTTAATGGGGGTTTCTAGAGGCCAAAATAAGACAAAAGTCAAGAATAGCAATTTATTGATGAAGGCTTCGTTAAAAAGTTTTTAACGTTTAAAGTTCCGCCCGTACTGAATTTTTTTCTAGAAAACGGGTAGAATTTCGGAGGTAGGTCTATTCATCAAAAATTATTGTAATTGACCCTCGCAACGAAAAATAATTTTTCCAAAATAATTTGAAATTTTTTTTTTCCGTCGAAAAATTTCACACCTACTCGAATTTTTTACTAGAAAGTGGGTAGGATTTCGGGGGTATGTCTATTCACCAAAAATAATTGTAATTGACCCCTGCAGCTAAAAATATTTTTTTTAGGACGATTTGAAAAATTTTTTTTTCGTTGAAAAATTTAGGCACCTACCCCCTGTCGATTTTTCTTGAAAATTCGTTTTTGAGTTTTAGTAATTTTGTCTGACGCCCTACAGAAAAGTTGTCTAATACTTTTTTGTATGTACCCATGAGCTCTACTTCAGAAAAAAGTTTCATTGAAATATATTCACAATTGTAGGAGTTATGGCTGTTTGAAAATTGGACCATTTTTATGGGGTTTTTCTCATTTTGCGGGCACAAGGATCAACTTTTCGAATATTTTTGCGATTTGTACATATTCTCCATCAAAATACGCGTAGTTTGCTTTTTTAAACATTAAAATCGTTCAATCAGTTTAGAAGTTATGACGTTTTAAAGATTCGCATGAAAATTCAGGCAGACATTTCTGGCCAGAAATTATATTTTCGGTAAGGAATTTTTTTCTCGAAACTGAGTAGGATTTCGGGGGTATGTTTAATGACCAAAAATGCTTGCAATTGACCCCTGCAACTAAAAATAATTTTTCCAAGACGATTTGAAATTTTTTAATTTAATTTGTTAACAACTTTTTAATGAAGCCTCAGTCAAGAGATTGATATTCTTGATTTTCGTCTTATTTTGACCTCTAGAATGCCCCATTAAAATTTTTCCCAGGGGTGGCCGAACACCCTGTATTTGTTTTAACACTCGTTATATTAAATGAGTTTTATTGAAACACAGAGTTCCTGAGAATTACGTGTTTCGTGTATGCTATGAGTAATGAAAGGAAGAAGATGTCGTTGGAATTAGAAAAGAAAGTTTAGAGATAGTTTTTAGTTCGGAAATAAGACGAGCGTTAGAGCAACCGATGGTCTGGGTTAGGTCTGGGTTAGGATGATCAGTTGGGTCGTACGCTTCAGAAAATTCAGAATAAAATAGATGATTTGAAAAGTCTAGGTATTGAGCACGTGACTTTAAAATTACTCTGGGTTAGAGAGGGTTAAAGTCGCCATTTCGAATAAAAATATTCCTATCACGGTCACGAAGCTCTCCAACGTGCAATTTCTAAAAATTAGAGAAAAAATATTTATGCACTCTACATGCAATTTTGAAATAATTATATTTTACGTCTTTAAGGTCGTGCAACCTTTGAGATATGAAAGTTGAGCGATATTAACGTGTCAATTTTCAATATCCTTGAACCGTAAAAGAAATACTCGGATAATCGAATGCTGTGCCTGTTATTTCATAGCATTTTCGTTGACATTTACTCAGAATTTTGCAAGTATTACGGATTTTGCGATAGGTTGTGGATGTAAGGTGCCGGTCACCGGTGGCCACCGTGGCAGTGAACGCGTTAAAGTCATAACGGGATGTAGGGACGTCGAAGGCCGATGGAAGTATATTTTGGTTTAATGCGTTCGGCCCGCGTTGCAGATTTGGCAGCCCCGGCGCACGAACGCTATCGTTGGAAACCATTTATCGTAGTAGGAAGCACAGCTTAACCCGCGATTACCCCTCGAACTGTTTTTGGATCGCGGCGTTGCCGATACTGCCAGTCCTCCTTGTTTAATTCTCGTGTGTCCCGACCATCGCGCCATCTACAGCAATAAAATGAATAAATTTGGTAACAACCGGTAGCACTTCTGGTCCACGCTTCGTTCAGTTAACACTCAGTCGCACAACTATAGACTACAATGGTAAGTCTTTTGGGCACTCTCTACTCGAACCGTGGGATCCCAATTTCTTTCATTTATTAATAATCCCCACGTTCTTCTCCCGTCGCGTCGCTCCAAATTCTCGTCGAAAATTCCAATATTCCGTCGATGAATCTCCATTAAAAGTATCGTTCGTTTCCTTCTTGCAGGCAGACCTCAACTCCAGGGAAGTCGAAAGTGAGTAAAACAAAAAAGTACAGGAAATATTTCGCTTGTGCTCGAACCTACCTGTGCGCCAGTTCGAAACCGCCAGTTTTTCAGACAATAGTGAAGAGTGAATCTGCACGGTTTCGCGCGTCCCGGGATTGTGTGTCGCGAGGGGAAATTTGTAGATCGATGGAAAATGTGCGTTTGACGGGCCCTCGCGAGTATATATCACCATAGATCGATACGTGTGAAACTCTCTGTGCGTTCTTAAAAAAATATTTTTCAACGCGTTAGATCGTCGACGGGGTACGCGAAACTTCGAATATTCAAATATTCTTTTAATCGTGGTTCGAAGCTAGGCTCTCGTTCGCGTGTAACGCATTCCTAGAGTATCACGTGACAAACGAATTACGCAATCGTCAGTAACTGGTAAAGCAACGGGGTGTAATCATCCCGAATGCGTAGCACCATTTCAAAAATAGTTGGTTCTCTATTCTTATATGGCTCGGCGGGGGTAATCTGACCCACTACTTCCACCGGCGAGTTCTTGAATCGGTTGCTGGGTGGGAGCGGCTCGAAATAGAATAATATTTTTGAACCAGGTACGCACCAAGAGCCAAGCTTCAGCTGATATCAACCCAGATTTCACGCTCGGCATTCCACGGTTTAAAACTGCCCAAGAATTTCCATTTCGAATATCGAGAATTCCGGCGCAAAAGTTCTCTCGAGCCTTTAAAATTTACGTTACAAATTTAACTGCACGCAACGATGGTAATTTATTTATGTAACGACCGTGATCACTTCTGAGAAGTGCAGGAGTCACATTAATTATAGCTGATTTAATTTTACAAAAGATAATTATATATATAAATGTAATTTGCCGAGTTGGTAACGTCTTCGAAATAAACGGTGCAAAGAATATTGGCGCGCGCAACCATTGCTTGGGCGATCGTTTCAAAATAAATCTATATCGTTGGCTAAATTTAGACGGTTCCTGAAGTTCTTTGCATGTTCCTGGTCGATTAATCGTTTCTTTGCGTTTCCGTTGAACAGAGGCGGAATTCGCCTTTTCCATTTACGATGCTGACGGTTCCAACCAAATCGACGCCGTCGACCTTGGAAACGTTCTCCGGGCCCTTAACCTGAACCCCACGAACGCTACCATTGAGAAGCTTGGAGGAACGAAAAAGAGGGGCGAGAAACTGATGAAACTCGACGAATTCTTACCGATTTACAGCCAGTGCAAAAAGGACAAGGAACAGGGATGCTACGAAGACTTCCTCGAGTGTCTGAAACTGTACGACAAACAAGAAAACGGAATGATGCTCGGGGCCGAGCTCTCGCACACGCTGCTCTCGCTTGGTATCCAAATCATTCGTATTTATTGCCGCCAGTCGTTTCGAGTTTTATCAATATTTTCTTAAACGAGAAAACAAACTACTCAAATATTTTGATCGTTTTGTTTAGAGTTTTGCGAATATATTTACGGAATGTATATTCTTTAAGAAAGTAGAAAAATGAGAAATCGATCAGTAGTAATGGTAGGGAGGAGATGGAAACAGGGACCAACGATTGTTGTATGTGCCCCCATAGGTGAGAAATTGGCCGATAACGAAGTGGAAACCGTGTTGAAGGAATGCATGGACCCGGAAGACGAAGATGGTTTCATCCCCTATGCTCGTAAGTATCGTTCCACGCGTAGGACGGAAATGCATCCCGCGAAATAGACGAAGACAGAAAGAGTGTTAAATAAGCTGCATCAGACAATTAGCGTAGAGCATAGGTAGTTGGAAGGAAAGCAGTTCAAGGAAACGCATTTGTCTAAGTTTTGTCAGTAGACGTGGTTGATTTTGCCGTAGAACATTTTAAAGCAACCTTCACCCCCTATCACCACCCCTCCCAATGTACAGTACTAGTGAATTCTTAGATCGTATACGCAGCCGCCCGAAATGTCCAGCCGTGTCACGGGAATGATTAAATCATTCGGGCCCAAGTCCCCCATCATTTGACGTTTCCACGTGTTTTGTTTTCTACAGCATTCTTGAAGAAGATGATGGTGCTATTGTAAGCAAACAAGATGACAGTGTCACAAAAATCGTGCTTCGTAAGTACATCCTGTAAAGTGCGTCTCCATGTGTCGTCTGCCTTTGTTTCCCTCTTCTTCTTCTTCTGATTCTTCTTCTTCTTCTTCTTCCGCTGTTTTTATCTGCAAACTAATACAATTTTCTTCATCCACCGCTCCCCCACTTCGCACGCACATCTCGCAAAATATAGGACGAAACGAATCATCAGGGATGCTGAAATCGATAACACGCTTCTCGCACCGACTACCATAAACGGTTAAAGACGTTTATGCAGGAGGCTCGTGACTCGAGGGTGTTAAAAACAATTTTTTAACGACGTTAACGCCATTTGTATATTTCGATTTTGCCCTCTGTACGATGAAACACGTTTTTCCGGTGTTATATTATTTTCTAAATATTTCTAGATTGTGTTACTATAAATAAACACTCGTTTTTGCAATTCGGAATAAACAGTATCCATATTGGAAAATTCTAGGTTTTGACAAAATTTTAAATAACGTTTAACCCTTCGTGTCACGGAAACAAAGCTCAAATTTCTCGAGCTTCGTGGGCTTTTCAATATATTCTACAACATCCTGACATGGCAAATCAAATTTTCTTAATGCTTACTGAATTCGATCACGCTTATATATGTGTATTCGGCGCCAAGCTCGATCGGCATAGCGTTTTTACGACAATTGTGACCACTTTTTGGATTTGCCGGTCGACTCGTGCCGCTGTTGCCGTTCTACGTAATTAACATGTATCGTTTCGTTTTTTTAGCGTTCCTCCGTAGACTGTGCGACAGAGCAGCGGCGGAAGATTGAAGTGACAACGCGATCGCCATAATGTCGGCGTTCATCGGTCGACAAACTCCACGTCAACGAGGAACACGTCTGTTCGTTATATTCATCATACCATTCATCTCCTATTAAAAATCATTAAGCGCGCCCGAGCATATTACATTTCACACTGACGCGCGAAGCAGTGAAAAACATTCTGAATCGACGTATCGTCGTCGTCGAGCCTCTCGGCATGCAAATGTATAATAAAGGAATAATGTTTCGAAAACCCACCCAAATTCACGCGTACTTAAAAGCAAACGTACAAATCGCTCGCAACACACGCGAGAAACTATCATACTTCGATTCGGTTTATTTGTACCGTTGCAACGCAATATATTTTTAACGATAACGACGCATAATATCATACGAATATCTTAATATATACATTTATGTATTGACATTGTACAGAACCGAAAGAAAAAGATCAATGTTATTTTACTTCTTACGATTAATTTAATAAATACTCCTCGTCTAGCGAGGACAGCCAAACAAAAAATGATTTTGTCAATCATTTTCAAACGAAGTTCGTGGAACGCAGGGTACCGTGGATAATGTGGATCCAATATCTCATGATCAAACGCATATCGAATTAGTTAATCGATGTTTCATTAGTATATTTTAAACGTGTTTGGACATTAAACATCTATTATAAATTAATGAAATCACGCGCAACAGTTAATGATGGACTGAGTGTACACGTTTTGAAGTCTGAAAAATGGACGCTATCGTATCATTCAACTTTATCTTCATTCCCCATAGTTTTTGTTCTATCTTTCATCAAATTGGAGATATAACATGTCCCAATTACGCGACTTATTCTGTATATCTTCTTATTTTAAGAGGAGGTTCCACAACTTCGCTAAGAATAGGACAGAGCCTGAACGTGCCAATTGTTATTCTTAATGCAGTATTGTGGAGACAATTCTTTTGAGTAGACTGAATTTCTCTGAATCATACTTAGTCTATCGTTGATCTTATTACGGTTGTCAAAGTACTCCTATCAGCTTTCCAATTTTTATAATCGTAGATCACAGTTTGATTAAATGGGAAGTATAATAAACGAAAGTGATCAATGTCGAGGGTCGCTGTAACCGCGTAACGCTAACGATTTCTGGATAATTGTCGTGATCCAACCGGAAGTATAGAGGGGTACGGATGCTGGGGTTGGACTTTCTGGCTCTGGACACATTGAGAACTTCGATTAAGCTGATGTGATCTTGAAACATTAGAGCAAATGGTTGACCAAATCAGACATATGAGAAACATCGACGGGGATGATAATTCTAATAATTCTGAATCCTGCCAGAGGGTAGATCCAGTCTCGTGACGATCTTCTAATCGCGATGGCCCACAGTGTTTGAAAACGACGATTTAGACGCGAAAAAGTCCAATTTTTTACCATCTCCAATCATGTAAATCCTCGAGGATCTTCATTTGAAACATTATTTATCCCTAGAAATTGTTTAAATAGGTTAATTTTTACTCAGAAACTCGACATTTCCATTCTTCTTGGATACCTGATTTAGTAGTTCATTACAATAGTTTCATTTTGTATTATACAAATCTTGCACAAGGAAGGTGCACACTTTGTTTTAGGATAAAAACAATTCATCAAAATTTATTATAATTTTAAACACAGGTAATCAAAGAGAACCAATTTTAGTATGCAGTTATCGTAAGGTTTATCGTTCATTTCTTTGGTTTCTCTGAAAATCAGCTGTTACTTTTCTAATAATATAACTTCAGAGTTAGCGAATCTTATTCTTATTATTCCTGCTTTCTATCATTTACGTACATTATATAATTCAAAATGTTATGCAGCAGTGAAACTTCCATAATAAATACATTTCGTTTTCTTCTTTAATTAAATAATTTAATTTCGACGTAAAATAATACGAAAATTATTAAGCAAAATAAACGTCAACAGTGCTAACGATCGTTCATAAATTTCTTTTTAAGGATTCATGATTCACTTCTAAGGTGAAATATAATTTTTCACGTCTAAATCGTTTTCGAACACTGCGTGGCGGGGGTGTATAGCCTGCACCAAGAGCGTCGAGTCGACGGGCAATTCATCCGTCCTGAAAACATTAACCCCGTCCCCACCACGGGCGTTGTCGACCAATGGGCGTCGGGAACGCACGTAGCGCAGAGGGTTGAATCACTGCGGGCAGCGTTAGAGCGTAGAAAAAGGGTGAACGCGCGATGCGCAGATCGCAATTGCCCTGTCTGCGATACGGACACGAGTCTGCGAGTGTTTACCTGAGAAACGTACGAATAGCAAGAGGTTCGTAAACGCTCGGTGATTTCCGATGGTGAGGCGTGGGGCCTTCGGGAGATCCCGGAAAGCCGGCGGTCGAGTCAGTTAGTTCAAACGCGTCGCAAGTGTCGTGCGTTTCGTCTTTCGGGGTTCGATCGTATCGCAACCGGTGACACCGTGAGAGTCTGTCCTGTCGCGGTTTTCGGTCGCGGTCCTCCGGTCGTGGCTACGAATTCGCGACCCGGCAACAAACCGCGGAAACGAGCCGCTGGGAGCAGACGAGCCGCCTCAGTGAAACGCAAGAGCCAGGCGACGCGCAGAGCCCCGTTCCACCGCGGAGAAAATGACGGATGTGCAGGTGAATCCGGGCAAGGACATAGCTGGCAGTAGATTGCATCAGAACGACGACGACGACGTCGCGCAGCAAACAGGTTAGCGTTTATTACGCGCGCGTTTTCCCACACGCGCTACTATTTTCGCGAGTGAGCTCAAACGGATGCACGTCGCCGCGGCTCATTGCTACAACATTCGCCATCTTGGCCAGCGCGGCGTTAAAAAATTCCGGTTAAATTACCTGTCGTCGTTCCTACGTCGAATCAAACGTTTCTGGGGAATTGACGACGAATTCGTTCGATCATACAGACGTCGATTCGTCGAAAGATGTTCGGGTTGGTGTTGGATCGCTGGAATATTAGAAACTTAATTTATAGACGACTTGCATAGATTGATACGTAACCGGGGGGAAATTAGAACGAGAATTTGGAATAATTTTGGTAAATTAAAAATAGCACCTGACCCTAAAATCGCCGATCTATTGTATTCTAAGGTATTTTTATCGAAAACTGATGCATGCCCAAGGGTGGGCATTTATGGATCGGTGGAATACTAGCAATTTAATTTGCAGATGACTCACAGGGCTTGTTTTCCGTCTTTCTATAAATTTATATAATTTCTATCATCGTTCGCTAGATAACAACAAACTTCTTTTTATTTTTCCACCCGAGTTCAGATAACGGTACGATAAACAAACCGTTCACGTAGTATTTGTACTAAGATGTGCCCAGAAGAATAGAACAGATTAATATAGAATAATTTTTTGGTGTAATGATTCACGTTTAAAAAGATTCTATAATCATTTGTGCGAGCTCACAGAATTTTTTTAATAAACATCGAGATACAGTAAATTTGAGCGTATTATCCGTGTTTCGCCAATCAAAATAAAATATTACAGTGTACTGCATCTCTCATAATAGCATCGAACGAGCACGATCTTCTCTCTAAAACAATTTCGTGGAACATCCAACAGAAAAAGAACCAATTAATCTCGTTGTTAACTGTATCTGCAATAATAATCGAACAATTAGGAGCCGTTCCAATACACACAGATGGTTACACTGGTAATTATACGATAACCCCGGTGTACGGAGTTATTAGACTCAACGCGGTGAGAAAACCCGGTATATAATATTGAACCGTAGGACTGGCGAGTATTTTAGATGCTGATTAGCCTGATGCTGCCGTCAGATGTTCATACATAATTAATTTTACACCTTATCTGGTTTTCGATTCGCTTCAGTTCAGATAAGTACGATTTACCGTTGTGAATTGTTACTCTCGTAAGAATACAGAGCGCAAACACCTGATACGAACGGTTAATTAGCTAAATGTTTGCTCGAAAGGTTGCTGAAAATTCGAATAGCGTTTTGCCAAATACAAATTGAAGAATATATCATTCAGTTCATGTCCATGACGTTAACCTTAATTATTTGGGCTTAATCTATAATTATATAAATATTTGATCGAAATTCTATCGGTACAACTCGCAAGAAGAATCTAATATTATAGAGTTAAATTAATATTATGGTTGTAATTATTCTCTACACATTTATTGAAATTTTTCGAACTTTCATATTTTGATATTTAGATAATTCATACATTTAACATTACCAACAACTTTTCGTAACTGGTACACGTGTTCCTCCATTGCTAATATAATCTTTGTTCCGGTAGATTAAATTATACTATTCCGAAATTAATCACGTGAATCTAGTCGAAAACGTTAAAAATATTGTTACGATTTATGTTCCATCGCTATCCACACGAATGAATGTATTTGACTCGGGTAAACGTTTTGTTAGCGGCTAGTTAATTATTTTGCAAACTTTAGCTTCCGAAATATTACCAGCGATTCCTTTGGTACACAGTTAAGTTGTCTGACAGAATTGACCGAAATATTTACCGTATCGTATGTCACTTAAGAGTTTGACGAGCGTCAAGTAGTAAACGATGTTGTGTGGGTGTGTAATTGCAAAATTGGCCGGGCTCACTTTCGATGATGTGCTCAAGGCCTTAATTGGTCGACCTACTCACTGGTCCTTAAATGGCACAACACGTTTGACAAATTGATATCCGCAATTTGTTTTTCGCTTTCAGCCCGGCAAAAATAGACCGACAAAGGCGAAACATTTTTAATTCTTCGATTTCCAGTGAAACGCATCGACGAGGAGGAAAATGTAAAGTATGCGTTTCATTTCTATCGAGGTATTGCGTTTAGGTAATTTTTTGAGTCTGTAAAATCAGAAATTAGAAAGTTATAAAATGAGATACGCGTGATCGAACAAAAATCTATTTCCGAACGATAGAAAGGCAACGAATAATTTAACGACTTCGATGTGTTGATCGTTTGAAGACTCGTACGACCAGTATGATTGAAACATTTTTCTTAAACGAAACTTTGCGAGCATCCTTGCTTAAATGAATGGTCTGTTCCAGTTAATGCTACTACTAATACGTGACTACTTATAGTTACGTGAGTGCTTATCGTTACACGAATAAGGGGCCAAGGTCATTCTCGTTACCTATGTCCCGCTTTAAGCCCTGTCATACCTCGTGATTGTTAGAATCATTTGCATCACGTTCTCGTACTCGTCCATTGTTTGTGCAACTAAACTATGCTCGCTGGCGGCAGTGAACTCCGCGAAGTATCCCGAAAAAATTCCATTCTCCAGGGTTATTTCATTTCTCAAATGCATTTACAATATCTTCGTAAATTAATCATTTCGAATAAAATTTTTCGATAGACGATCATTAAAATTTTGCTCGTTCTTATCATAAATTTCCTAATTCTATATTTCTAGTATTCATTTTTAATTTCTTCGTAATAGAAAAATTATTTAAAAGTGTAAGCTATCGTAGACTAGCGAGCTCCTGAAAAATTATGATACGAGCTTCTTAAACAGATTATATAAAGTTGAACAACATTTGTCTCTAATGGCCGCGGCATTACTTTAAAATCAAATGTGGAGAAGCCCTGGAGAAACCTTAAGGGGTCTCCCTCCCTATTTTAGAGGCTTCAAAAAATTGATTTCCTTTCTTTTCACTCTTTTCGATTAGTCATAGTGCGTAAAATACGCTTTGTTACGTTCGCTATAGTCAATTTAAGTAACGACCAATTTGCTGATCCCTGATTACGAATAATCGTGAAAGCAAAGAGATTTCGAATGTGAGGTTACAAGTTTCACGACGAAGTCTATCATTCCGGAAACTTAATTTATGTTACTGAATCGACGAGGTACCATACACATAATCGTATGCATTAAACCCGCTACACGCATTCGGCTATTTGCCAAGTGCCAGAACATCCATTGACAAATACCGAATACGTGGATGTAATACTTGGCACTTGTCATGGTTCCAGTATAGTATTATCGTCGATAAATGGCTACAAATTTGGTACTTTGAGTAACGCGTTGTGTCGTTTAAAATGATTCTAAGGGCTCGCGGATAGACTTTTGTCAATAGTCCCTTTTAAGCAAAATTCATCTACCGTTTCGTGAACCCTTCGCCAATTATAGTTTTAATTAAGTTTGAGCAAAGTTACGAACATGCAAGCACCACGAAGTATTAATATTGTTTCTACCGAAGGTTTCAAAAGACAGTTCAAAATTATTTCCCAAGTTTAATTACTTCACCTCGGTAACACGATATTAAAAATAACATAATTCACATTTGTTTGTTATAAACTCACAAACTTTATTAATCAATTCTTATTTATACAATTCATTATGTTTTATGTTGTAAACTCCAGAATAATTTCTTCCTCTTATAACCGTTTTTTAACCTTGCAACGAAGATGAGATTTTGCTTCCACCTACGACGATTTCGAAAAATCACGTACTTTCGTCGATGTCTGTAGTAAGCAGTACAGTATTATGTAACGTGTGCTAGATAAACAGGCATTCGCGAGCGTATGTTAATTAACATCTTCGGAAGGTTACGCGGCGAAGGAAAACCGTTGCATTCCGGTCGTGTATAACATTTCGTATACAGTTTTAGTGTTGGAAATGCCCCGAGCGTGCCGTAGTTCCGTGAATTATACACCTATTACTTTCGATCAAACATCTCGTAACACGTGTCTCCGAATCGAGCGCGAAACACGCATTGAATCCGGCTCGTACGTTATGCAACAGGCACAATCTACATGATTCATAGATGCAAACCGGCACGGTTTCCCTTAAACGAACGATCGTACTTGTCTTTGGTAACAATTTGTCAGTGTTCGAGCTCGACTCGTACAGACGACCCTTATCCGATCTGTTCCGGTTTCCATTACCGGTTAAATTCCGCGCCATTCGCGCGTCCTGACAGCTCGAAACCGTAAAGAATCGACCATTCGCCAAAGAAACGAATTTCTAAGCTGTTTCTACCTTCTAGGTAGAAGGTGTTAATATAACGTACATCGTTTTCCCTTGATTGTAAAATATTTGATTTCTGCACGATCGTTTGTTCATTTTATTACTTCCAGTAAATATAGATATCGAACATATTCGATTCCTTCTATGTTTATGTACATATTTTTTAACGACATAAACATTTGAAAATCCGAATATAGGTTTGTTTTCATTGCACGACGTGTTTTACGAACGACCAATCTTATCTTTCTAGCGATAAGTTGACGATGCACGGAGTTAATCTTGCACTGGTCGATCGTAGAATCGCTTTTACAAAAACATTCTAACGCGTAATAGTAATAGTAATAGTAATAGTACACGAGAATGTCTGGAGAGTAATGCACCGAAATAATTTAGAAAATTGTAACTTTTAACGATTTAGAGCATAAATGTCGTAATAGTTTTTCGTAGAGATTAAAAAAACTGCATCGAAGATTTATCAAATTGACGATGCTTATCGTATTTTTATACTTCTCGGAGTGATTTCTGTGCGTGATGTAGGTAATCACGATAGAAAAACGAAAGAGACACGGAAGGAAAGCGGTTGAAATGCATTTGTAACTAGACAGAAACGTCACGTTGAGACGAACGTACGCTCACGGTGTTTTGCGTTAAACAGGAAGGGTGTACTCGCACAAAGGCCAAATAAAGGGAGAGGGAAACGAGTGGGAGATGTGGAAGAGAGGGTTTGCACTAGTGGCAGCCAGGGAAATCGATAATAAAACGACGCGTCGCCGCACAGCATCCCTGCTCCACAAGGGTGTAAGAGTTGTTTTTAAATGTTCAAAATTTTACACGGAAATAGGCAAAATTTCTGTCAGAAGGAAATTTTCGAAAAATAAACAACTATTTATCTATTCGGTGGATAAAAATAAAAATTCAATTAAATTGCTAGGTCGAGTAAATTGTGCGTTATTGAAAATTGTCGCGTTTCGAAATTCCTCGATAATTTTCGATTGGATTTAGTGGAGAATCGTTTTGTTTGAACAACCGGTCATTTATAAATAAATGTTTCTCTTGCAAGTAGCGAATCTTGACACGACGGAAAACGAGTATTCTCGTTGCACGACAAGTGTGTGTGTTTTTCTAGTAATTTCTCCGATATTATTTATGACAGTGGTGCATTTTAATATTTGTGCTACGCATTGTGGTGTCGCCTCCCATGCTCGCCACCAGAGGGGTCACGCTCTCACAAGCACTCGACCGACCCCTCGATTGCTATACAGGGTGTTCGGCCACCCCTGGGAAAAATTTTAATGAGAGATTCTAGAGATCAAAATAAGATGAAAATCAAGAATACCAATTTATTGATGGAGGCTTCGTTAACAAGTTATTAACGTTTAAAGTTCCGCCCGTACTGAATTTTTTTCTAGAAAGTGGGCAGGATTTCGGGGATAGGTCTATTCACCAAAAATTATTGTAATTGACTCCCGCAACTGAAAATAATTTTTTCAGAACGATTTGAAACTTTTTAATCTTGTCGAAAAATTTCACACATTCTCGAATTTTTTTCTAGGAAATGAGTAGGATTTCGGAGATATGACTTCATCAAAAATGATTGTAATTGACCCCTGTAGCCAAAAATATTTTTTTTAGAACGATTTGAAAAATTTTTTTTCCGTCGAAAAATTTAGGCACCTATCCGAATTTTTTTCTCGAATGTGGGTAGGATTTCAGGGATATGTCTGCTCACCAAAAATGCTTATAATTGACTCCTGCAACCAAAAATAATTTTTCCAGAACTATTTAAAATTTTTTAATTTAATTAGAATCTCCCATTAAAATTTTTCCCAGGGGTGGCCGAGCACCCTGTATACTATACATTCCTCGACCGATTTCCCAATATCACTAATATCGTAATTCACGCCTCCTACGAATTTCACGAGTTTCAACCCTCAGCTACACATCGCCACATCATTGTAACATATTTATTAGGGTGTTTGTGACAGTTGAACACATCACAGTAGTTAATTTAGAAGCTTCCATGTCGTTAAAATCACCCGTCATTAAAAAAAGATTAAAAGGATATGCAGAACTAAATATATGCATAGTTTTCGAAACCGTGACTCTAGCATTTGTTAATATAATTAATATAAATACGTTTGTGGCGCGTCTGTGGGCGTACGATCGCGCGTGGAGGTCCCTAGAGCGTTCCGTGTCGTGATTTCGCTCGAAAATGGAATTCGAAAGATTCGTCGTCGGGAATTTAGGTTAGCGCAATTAGCATAGATAACTTGAACGTGTTGCGAATCGACTGTCGCGAGGCATCTAAATGTAGACGATCCGAAGCGAGACGGAAGAATCGCGATGAAAAGGAGAGTGAAAGAGTAAGAATGCGTAGCGTCGTGCGCATCCGCGTGGGCGTATTTGCACGTAGGATCGACAAACCTAACCACTTTGAACAAGTATCGGTCTACGGGTCCATGATCCAAGAATAGCCACGTGTCACCTTTACCTTTACCTTTTCCCGTAATTTTCCTAGATACCGCGAACGCTCGCGCCCAGCGTATATAGGACAACTATAAAACGAATACAGCCATACCCCCACCCTGTAACGCTTCCGTAACTCGATTTCGCTCTAACACGGTTAAAGAATCGAGGAACTCCCGGCACAACACGTGTTGATTTATCAAAATGGCGCGCGTGAAAAGTTTTAACCCGATCTGTTGGAATTTTCATTCAGGAATCTAGATTTTAAAGTCTTTCAATATAAATCTCTACTTTATTAATTTAGCCCAAGGAGTCGTTGGCTTTAAAATAATTTCACTCCTCCTAATAGTGAATAACGGTAAAAACGAATATTATTCCATAATTAGTTCCATTATTTTTTGAATTCCTGTCCTCCCAAACATCCCCTGTTAGCGAATATCGATTCTCAAGACACCCGGGGGTTCGTGTCTCGATTTCAAAGGTACCTTGCGAGGCTTCCATCGTTGTGGATTAGTAATCTTCGACCAGACACACGTCTGAAAGGGGTAGTATACCACGTGGAAAGAAAAAAAATTACTTCTCCCTTCCAAGGTTGAATTCAATACTTTCCCGGTTGCAAGAAATTCGTAATATTCTATGGTGAATTACGTTTCCTTTTCTTCGTTCGAATAATGGAGAAGCATGATATTTATGTTTTGTAAAAGGTTTCTGGATTTACGAACACTTTTACGTCCGAGTTTGGGATCTCGAGTGCCCACGTTTAGGGTTTACGCGATAAATCCACGATTTCTGGACACTAATTTCCCGCAGACTGGGGACTTTTCTGTGTTCCATCATTGTGTCGTAGCTTTGCTTTCGGCTTTCACGCTGTAGCAAACCTCGTAACAACCGTGAATTTACTTTTTTCTTTTTTGGTCTTTCGTTTTCTATCGGTGACAAATTCGCTAACGCTTTATCTCGCATTACGTTCTAAATGGCTTGCATAGCAATCGAATCTCGTTCTCCTCCGAAAATGCAATCACTGAATCCGTCAGTTTGGAATTTCGTTTTCGGCAAAAATCTTGTCTGAATGTTTCCAAAATTCTTTCAATAACGTTTCCGTTTTGCAGTTTAATTCTATACGATGTAGGCCGGAGGTCGGCAACCCTTTCGCTAAGAGGGACACGTTGAAATGGACTAACTTATGACAGAGGGCAGTTTACCTGGCGGCGGGGAGGGGGGAGGGTACGTAACTTAAAGTACATTCAATACATATTTATTTTAAATTGATAATTAGAATTCGATATTTCGAGAATGTCCATGATTAATTCTTCGGAGACAAGATAAGCACATATTTCAGGAGTTATAGAAGTAAATCCATACATCCATTAATTTAGAAAAATTGTACTATTGGAAATGTTACTGTTCTTAATTATTGATAAACTCATAATAGGAATACCGATGTTTACTTCGACTTTGTTTGAATAATATCGGTATTAAATCCCTGATTGCAAGGATTATGTTAAACTGTTTTACTATAATGGAGGACAGGTAGTACTTTGCCCCACCCGCGCTAGGTGACTGTAGTAGCATAGCCGATTATTCAGGAATTGTTTTTACGACGAAAGACCGCGTTTCAACCAAGAGCCATGAAATCTTAGGAAAATACATTTATTATTCGTTTCACGTTGCATTCTGTAAACGTTTCTAAACAGGGATTAAAAATGACAACTATCTTAATAATTTTTATGTAATAAAAATCATTAACAATAAGTAACACGAGAAAATTTCTGTCACTCGTAATCGTTATTTTATAACAAATAAATTATAAACGAGTCTTGAATAATGTTCAGAATATGCTTTCGTACAATTAGCCCCTCTTCCTACACTGACACTGAACATTCTGGACGATGGACACTTTTTGAATGATCTACACTCATTATAAAATTAAACAATCTACCGGATGTCTATGGGGGGGAATTGTTTAAAAAACAATGCAGTCAGATAATCGATAACTCTGACCAATGGAACCCGTAACGAAGAAATTTTAGTATTTCTGGTCCTTTTTTAAAAGTCGAAGAAAATTCGTTTGCAAAAATGCCTGTAAAATCGACGAAAGTTTTTCAATAAAGTTGAAATCGAATTTCTGATTTTAGTCCCGTGTTTAGCTTCACGTTTAGGAAGAATAAATACACGTTCGATAACGGTAAACTATTTTTGATTTCAGGTATGGGGAACAGGCATTTCGACGCCGGACCGAGGCGAATACCGTGCACAGTTGAAGCAAAATCTCCAACCATTAAAAGTTTCTGGTAAACAATTACTTTGGTAGAGTTTTTGCGAACAATGTTAAAATTATATTAATTGACTGCACGCGTTAACGTTGTTTGTTAATTAAATTGCTGTTATTTCAATGGAAAAGAAGCTTGATACGATTAGTATACGAGGCCATCCAGCTTTAGTAAAAGAATGTGACAAAATTTAACACATTTGCTACTACCATTCATCATAGACCACTTTCGTAAGAATTTCATTAAAGTGCATGATTCCAATTACTTACAAATAAAATATATCGAACAGGCAAATTGACCATTTTAAATGTGACGATAGTTCATAGTTCGTACTTCGTATATTAATGTTGATATAAAATGAGCAATTATTTCTGGCACACATTATGTGTTACACATTTTAATAGAGAAGGATCACAAATAGTATCTTTATCTTCTGCCATCGGCGTAAAAATGAAGCTGATAAAAGAATATCGATAACGTATTAAATAGAAATCGATTTTTACAGGGTTGGCAGGGGACGGGTGGTACCATTGGGTACACAGGGTGGTTCTATATTGAAAAATGAGTGTAAAAGGAAGGATAACGTTTTTTCGTTGGAGGCATTGTTTTCGAGAAAATCGACGTTGCAAATTTATGGGGTACGGACGAGTAGAAAAATCGACCGTTGGTCAGACGCGTCAGGGATATCGTATTGAATTTCACTTGTCCCAGACGTATTTTTAGATTCCATTATCTCGGAAACGAAGGCTCGAACGAAAAAATGTTACTCGTCCTTTTCGACTTGTCTTCATGCGTAGAATCATCCTCCTGCTCGGTTGTATCTCTCACCCTTTTCCAACCTTTAGGATTCATGACTATAATAGAAGGAAACTTCGTTGATTTTTGTTGACTCATCGAGAAAATATTGCTGGTTATCTGACGAAAATGGAATAATAAAAATCCTCGAAGGAAAAATCCATCCTCAGATATTACAGCTAAAAAATTAGGGTTTTTAATAATCTTAGTCCTTAAGTATCGTATATTTTTAAGACTTGGCCATTTAGACGCCAATTAAATTCGTACGCTGTCGGGGGACTTTCGAACATTTATTTCTATCTCGTACAATTTTCAATACCAATGTAGAATTTTTCAACAAGTCCTCTAAATTTCCGAATTATCAGGACCCTCCCGTTTAATTCAAATTTTTTATTTTCTGTCCTGTGATCGAAGCAATACGGGGGAATGTTTTTGCATCGATTATAAGCGTATTTCATTTCCATATATAGTGCATTTTACGGAGACCAATCCTTAAACGAGACCGACGGTGCTCAGTGGGGGCAGACAATGTGTCGAAGATATCCTAACCACGCGCGATCCTTTGTTTCGGGACTCCTTGTGAAAAAGTTTGGTTGAAATGAAAGGGACGAACGTTGGAGGGATAATTCATCGATAGATTGTTTTGTAAAAGTCGAAGGAAATCGCATGTACATAGGTGGGTTATCGATTGAGTCGGGTTAGGTTGTCTCGTTGGGTGGTTGGGCGTCGAGGCGCAGGAGCAGAGCATGCCAGGACAAACAGACAGATCGTGGCCCGACGGACGTACCTTACCGAGGAGGAACTTCCAGGTCTTTATACAAGCTAGTTTCTCGCGAGACACTGATTGACGGACAACGTTTTTCGGTTCGTGTTCGAATATTCTCGACGAGGGTCATCCTAGAGTTCGATACCAGGTAAGGAACAACCGACTTCCGGGCCAGCATCCACCTTCGGGTCTACTGCGTCGTAAATCCCTACGGTTCTAGAACGTCGTCGATTACCGCGAGAAAAATCGAATACACTCGTCGTGTCTTCGCGTGAATTTGATACAACGATCAATATTTAATCGACGACGTAATAGGTTGTTATTGCACCACGTTACGCGATATTAATCGTACTCGGTTTCGTCTCGCCGTGGAGCGAGATTCGTTGACCTGTATTGGATAAGTCAGCGGTTCGATTTCGTTCCACGTTATCTCTTACCTGCGCCTCGTTCTGGTGAAAGGATATAACGAAACGAACGAGGTCAGAGGTGACGAATCGAAAGAAAAAATTAATTTATAACGAGCTTCGACTCTGTAAAGGATATCAATCGAAAATCACGCTTCCGCCTAATTTTCTTTACGTCGAGTGACGAGTTTTGACAGGAGTCAAGGATATTTCGTTAATTCGAGCTGTCAAGTATAAAAAGTCCGGTTATATAGCGAAGCTGTCGCAGAATTCTGATTATAAATAAATTCTTAATGAAACATTAAGCGAATCAAATTATTCCAGCATCGAGGTTGCAATCATATTTTTAAATGAGATCTCTCCAAACGAATCTCCTAATTATTGATTATATATTTTATAGTCTACTAAATTTAAATAATCCCCCAATAATACATACATTATAGGGTCTCTTCGTTCTTTAATTAAATTCAAGTATTTTTATTTAAAATTCGAATTGAAATTTTATAAAAAAAACAGTTTATATTTTACTGATTCTTTCATACAAGAGTTTAGTTGGAAACGTTTATTTAATGATTATGTTACCTTTGCACGGGAAAATACTGCAGCTGTTTAAAATATTCATTAAGCAGAACAGGCTTTGAATTAGAAACGAGGAGAAATATTTTTGATAAACTAATATAATTTTATGATTGAATATAATGATAATATAGCGAATATAATTTTTGCGCAGTTTCTTTAATATGTCTATATTACAACAATTTACGTAGTAGCGAAAGATCTATCTTCTTAGATAATAAACAAGTGCAGATATCATACTGATAGTAGATTAGAGGATAAAGTACCTCTAATCTACTCTGAGAAAATACTCTTTCTGTAGGTCTCAGAGTTCGTGAACTGAAATGTCAACTCGCGAAAAGTATAATACTTTCGAAAAATTGGCGTGAAAGTCGGGCACGAGTCAATTTCGTGCGAGCGTGGATCTATATACAGTGTAATAAAGTTTACTACTGTAATTTAGCGATTAGTTTAATCGCATCCCGTCTCTATACGCGGCTAACAATGACAAGAAATAAACTGTGCCACCTTTGTGCAACACTTTTGAGCAAGTAGTCTGCAATCAATTTAACAATTTCGAAAATTTTCAACGCCTAGAACTTTTCTTAGAGAAAATGCATTGGAAAAATCCAGAAAATACTAAATATCGAGTTTATATTTATGAACATTTGAAGCATTCAATTTATATGCGATGTTCAATAAATTGAATAAGTTCCAGGTTTCGTAGATATTTCTTTTCGATCGATAAATGTTGCTACCAGTAATACCGCGACAAATGTTCGAATTCTATCAACAAGAAATCGTATCGTCATAGCACTCACGATGGTGGTAAATAGGTTAATATCCAGGAAGCGTTGATGCGCACCTGATAACTAAGTCCACGTGATAATCGTGCATCGCCACTGCAGGTGATTCGAAGATGCTGTTGCAAGATAAAGCAATATCGCCTGTTTATACGCTGTCATTGTTGTTATCGATTGTTGTCCCCAATCTGTCTTCCTGTAACAAAATTATAAATATTCAATTTGCAACAGAAAAACACAATCGACAGAAAGAAATCGAATACTTTGTTATCCGGACACCCACGAATCGTGCAGGTTTCGTTCGAAATTCCACCAATATTATTCTCTCTCTTGAAAACAAAATCTTTTATTTGCAAATTGATTTTCAGGATTGTAAAATCATGTTCAGTCGTTCGTTAAAAATGCCAATCGTTTTCGAATAGGAAATATGTGCATTGAAACGTGAAGTTATGGTATAAATAAAGAAGGGACATCGTGCAAGTATTACACATTTTTGTGTAACGCCATACAGAGATAGAGTATTTATAAATATTCGATAGTTATTACCCTTCAAAATAGGGGATTGAAAACCTATTTAGTCGAATAACTCAACCAGAATCTAGTTGCATAGCGTTTTAATGAAAATTATATTTTTTTTTATAAATGCATTCAACGAAATGAAAATAACCGAATTTGTTAAGCTAGAGGAATCAAATAATACACTATACAATAAATATTTGTTAAACTTTATCTGTGATTTTGTGAAATTTTTGTTGTTTCTCAGTAAAAGCAACTTTTCTGCGAAGCATTTTGTTCTAGCTTCGGTTTAAGTTATTCGACCGAATAGATTTCCAACCCCCTATTTCGAAGGGTAGCTTCGCTCCTCAAACGTGAATTACCGCCACTAAAAGAAGAAAATAGGCGTCGAATATTATCCGAGTATTCAGGAAAATTTGCGTGTTATTTTAAGAACATGCACCGTGACATTTTCCCAGTAAATCGTTCACAGGGAGATCATCGAGCGATTCCATCAGGCCAGAGTTCAAATTTATGACTCAAGATTTACAGTTCTCATAAAACATGTATATACATAAAATATACCTAACGGTTTTTATCAACGTTCGGTCACGCTCAATCGTGCTTCCGTTCGCCCATTTGTGCATCAGTTGCATTCCCCTTTCCTCGATTCTAGATTAAATCTAAAATTCTGGCCACGATATTAGTTTCCATTTAAAAATGACTCATAGGGGAAGTCACATAAAATTATGCTCCGTAAAAAATTGTTAATCCTTTCACTGAATTTTAAATAAATACTAGAATGACTTCCTCTAGAATGAATTCTTAATACTTGTAAAATTGCAAACAATAACCACACCATTCAATTGTCAAATAATTCTATTTTTCAGATTACAGTTTCCATAAATGTTACAGATATAAATATCAAAAATTAACGTGACCACATATTTGCACGTTTCAATAACCACATCTCTTAGTATCGATTCCAATTTTCTTTTCCAAACGACTGTAAACTAATACTCGTTGAATTATTCAAATAAAAGTTACATGTTTATTAAAACGAAACAGGCGTGGAAAAATATACGCAAACGTTTTTATGAAATCTCGCGTAAGTATAAATTATCATTTTCTAAGAAAGTATTACTATTGGTTCAATTTTCCTCTTCGCTGTACGTGTCCTTGTATATCATTTTTTTTTTTACCCATAAATATATCGATGACGCGAGTGTTTCGAGCCGCGAATAGAGGCTTGAGGGGTTGGTTTGAACACAGGAACCG
Organism: Colletes latitarsis; assembly: GCF_051014445.1. Classification (NCBI taxonomy): domain Eukaryota; kingdom Metazoa; phylum Arthropoda; class Insecta; order Hymenoptera; family Colletidae; genus Colletes; species Colletes latitarsis. Next base: position 16,811,799 of record NC_135135.1, on the reverse strand, counting down.
CAATAGTTTATACTTTTCGAGGATTATGGATCGTTTTTAACGACGAGTAATAGTGGTGGTAGCTAGGCGTAGCATGCGCAGTACATAAAGCCGTTTTCACGCAAAATAATTGGAAAGCGCCTTAATGTCTCACGTGACACCAGTCACGAAGGTGTCACAACCTTTTATGATACACGTACTCATTAGCGAGTTAACTTAACCGTATTATGCGATGTGAATCCATGTGCATATAAACGTTGGACTCGAACACGCTCACCAGGTCGGATCAATAACTTCAGGAATGGGCACTTGCCGAGACGTACAGACACGCTGTTCACGACCTGTTTCTGGCTCTCCAGAAAACGAGAACGGAAGTCTTTGACGTGCTTGTGGCCATCCCTTGAAAGTCTTCCCCGATCATCTTTTCGGAATTAACTTAACAAACCCTACTTTTTTTGCTGGCTAAAGACGTACTCTAATCCGCAAAACTGCAACTCGAGAATCCTTCGCGAGAACGTAACCCATTTCCCTATAAAAATCAAATTTTCAATCATCTTATTGCCACTTGATACGCGTTTTAACAATAAAAAATTCTACTCACTGAAGGCAGCTTCTTATATTAATTTTGTTGAGATTGTTATGAAGGGGAGAAAATGTTTACAGCCATTTGAATTATATCAAATTTTTGAAAGATTATCGTTTTTCGATTTTTTTTTTTTGAGGAAATGAAATTTTAAGAGAAGATTGTTGCGTGATGTTTTATTAACAGTTTAATATTTTAGCCAAACGTGTCAGTGGTGAACTTTCGATTTTATAATGTATCCTGTCGCTTATTTTTGTAGATTTTTCTTTCACAGAAAAAAGGCACAAAAGCAAAAAGGTAATCACGACACAGGTGAACGATTCGTTTTTCGAGGGGTATGGTTACGTTTTTATCATCAGATATCGTAATCACTGTGCGTTGAACGGAATTTGCACGACATTCTCGCATATTTACTCAATCAGATTGTCGGCGAAGTCGCGTAAAGAATTGGTTTGAAAGGGGCTGCCAACAATACTACAAATTAATTTCGTGGAGGTGTTCAAGGTCGAACGAAACGAGCGAGTATATAGCTGATAAAACGTCTGAAGGTTATCGGAAGGTTACCTGTTTTATCAATGAAGTACACGACATTCCATTACCCTCGTACTTGAAATAGACGTTGGTCTAATCGTTCCTTTAACCCTAGAAAGACTTGGGGGCATCGGTCAGAAACTCTTAGAAATATGTCACACATAATCAAGTATCAAATGTTGTAGAAGCGTATTGGGAACGAAAAATAATTGTAATTGAAAAGATCGACGACCTAGAGACGAACTTTTATTTCACGGATTATACATGTTGTACTTGGAACTACTTCGAAAACCTAATTATCACGATACACGTACTAATGCAGACGTTTTAACAACCTTGTCGATTTCGCTGGTGAATTCATCGGGGAAACGAGTGGAAACAGTCGAAAAGCTGCGGGTCACGCTATCTTAAAATAACGAATATCGAAATGGCGTTGAAAGCTCATGCTATACTATAATCATTTGGTTTATTACCACATCGAGTGGAAAGACGATCGGTGGCAGGTACGGGAATTATAGATCCTTGATGCATCATCGTACTCTGCTGGGCGAATGATCGATGGGTTCAGGGCCAATATCGCCTAAATTTTACGTGCAAAGGGGTGGCCTGTTAAATAAAGAATTATTATCATCGAAACTAAAAATATCTCTTACATTTGATTTTCACGAGTACGTGATTATATCTCCCATCATTGATTGATTCTATGTGGAACACTCAATAAAATATTCGAATTCTTTGGGAAGATTCTTTTAAATAGAACTCTGGTTCTATTATTGCTTTTTTATACGTTTCAAAACGAGCATAACGACACTTGCACTGAATATGTTTAGACCCACCTCAGAGATGGATTCTATACAAGAAAACAATAACAAAAATTCCATTCAACTATTTATGAACAGAGCTCAGTATCTAACATTGAATCTATGAATACATCCAGTAAACATTGGAGTACCAGATGTCTAATTATTAAAATATGTCTTGTATGAAAATGGAAAATTTGTCTCGTCGACAAATGACAGATATGATCCTTGTGTATGGACTTATTATTATAATTAAAGTAAACCTATTTCTAGGTTAATGTTTACTTTATGTTTACTTTTGCTATATTTACTGTGAAGGTAAATAGATACAATATGTTCAAGAAGAAACTCGCTATAACTTGATTCATCGATTCATCTCTGAGGCGGGTCTCCTTTACTTACAACCCCTTTTTGTCAACTGATTTCCACTTGTTCCAAAAAGAGCGAATAAGCTCGACAAATCTTACTTAATAAATTCGTTTCGATTCGCGTGCGCCGGGAATTTTCACAAATTGTTATTTTGTAGGTAGAGTCGAACGCAGTGTAACCATCTGGCTTTCGGGCGAGACCGCTTGGTCCACCTGGATCATCGAGACACCCTATAAATAATGATTCTATAGAAGAATCGCGAGGACAACCATATCAGATCCAATTCGACGGTCGTACTCCTTTCGAATCGTTCAAAAGGGCGACAATTCGAACGAAACTGATCGCAACGACATGAATCGTTGTTGAATATAATCCCGGTAAAAGTGTGTATCACCGAAAGCAAAATAAAACGTCCACGCTTTCACGCACCGCAGTCGAAAGAATGGCCGATGGTGACAATGCCAAGAAGCTGAAACAATCCGAGAGCGCCGCGTTCAAAGAGATGCGGGATAATGCAGAGAACGACGACGACGACGACGTCGTGATAGACAGCAACAAATCACCCTCGGTCGACGCTTCCAAACGCGAGGAGTTAATCGTGTCAAAGTCCCCGGACAAGAACAATATCATTCAGTCGGCGAAGAAACCAGAATCCGCCACTATAAACGGAAAAGTGGACTTCAAAGACGTTTCGGCCAAGGATCTGGCAAGATATCCGGCTATGGAGACGTTGTACGGAAATATTAACGATCCTGCTTGGAACCGCGTGCTCGATAAACCTGAAACCAACACCGTCGAGTCTGTTAAAAACGATAGCAGGCTACCTTCACCGAAACACGATGAAAATACGCGGACGGATAGCACGTCGGGACAATCGATGGACAAAACGATCGAAAGTAAGAGTGCCAGCGATAACGCGGACTCCTTTAAAGAGCTTAAAGGGAAAACTGACTCGACGAATGATAAATCGAACAGGTTGGATGCATCTGCTCCGGACGAGGGAAATTCGAGGACGAAATCACCGAATAAAGCGCGGGAGGAGGAACAGAAATTAATTGGTTCGTCGAAAAGTCCAGAGAAATCGCATGCGTTGGCAGAGGAGCAGAAAACACCGTTGAAATCTGCGGGGAATTCACGCGAGACGCCGCTGGAAGAAACGAATCGATCTAACGGTGAACAGGGATCGAAAACACCGTCGAAATCTGCGGATAAATCGCGCGTGGACGATCGAGTAGGAAATGGTAAAATTGAAAGTGAACAGGAATCGAAAGTAGCATCGAAATCACCGAATAAATCGCGCGAGGGTCCTCTGGAAGAGACGAATAGATCTAACGGTGAACAGGGATCGAAAACACCGCCGAGATCTGCGGATAAATCGCGCGTGGAAGCGGAAGATCGAGTAGGAAATGCTAAAATTGAAAGTGAACAGGAATCGAAAGTGGCATCGAAGTCTCCGAACGAATCGCGCATGGAAGCAGACGACCGAGTAGGAAATGGTAAAATTGAAAGTGAACAGGAATCGAAAGTAGCATCGAAATCACCGAATAAATCGCGCGAGGGTCCTCTGGAAGAGACGGATCGATCAAAGGGTGAACAGGAACCGAAAACACCGCCGAAATCTGCGGATAAATCGCGCGTGGAAGTGGAAGATCGAGTAGGAAATACCGAAACTGAAAGTAAACAGGAATCGAAAGTAGCATCGAAATCTCCGAGCAAATTACCTGCAAGTACGCCGATAGAAACGAATCAGGTTATTAAAAATGAAGAATCGAAAGATTCTACTACAAATGTGACTGCACCGGTCGAAACGAGCGACAGCGAAAAGAAACAGGAATTAAATGCAACGTCTGTTGATCCTGACAAATCGAGTACCAAGGATTCGACGGAACAGAAATCCAAAGATCGTCCTCTAAATGAAAAAGAGACGAGCGATATTTCCAGTCTCTCTGAAAGTAATCGACCTGGGATCGAGGAAAAGAAAGTCGAAGAAAGTTCTTCGAAGGATGTACGTCACGATACACCTGTTCGAAACAACGTGGAACCAAAGACAGTTGATGCTATTGGTGGTTCGTCTAACGTTGCGAAAGAGGATAATTTATCGAAGTCTCCAACACCATCAGAGAGTCAGAAGCCATTGTCGTTAGAAAAATCTGCGACTCCCTCCGAATCTTCCGCCGAAAGCGTGAAAGGGTTCGATAATGGAGAGAAAAGATCGTTATCCACTCCTGAAACGCCCGTTTCTCCGAAGTCGCCCACCGGAAGCGTGAAACTAGCGAACGAGGAGAAGAAAACTGTCATTGAAGATTCGATCGACGAGACAAAGAACGACGAGAAAAAGACACACGACTTAAAAATCCCGTTGAAACCGTCTACGCCCAATATTCAAAAGTCGCCCTCGGCCGCTGAGACGGACAAAAAGTCAGAAAAGAAGTTTACAGAGACGCCAGGTTCTTATTTGTACTTACGAATGATTTAGGGGACGTTAAAAGAGTATTTCTAAAAAAAAAAAAGAGTGGAAGGTTGAAAGTAGATTTGAATAAGTCGAATGTCAGAATTTCTTGTTCGACGCGTTCGCTGCTACATTGATGGTTGCAAATTTTTGGAATGTACAAAATGAAAAGTGTAATTTGAAAACAACGGCAGTGAACGCGTTGAGCATGTACTGCGATGTTAAATTTCGTTTCGCTTTGGTGTTGAGTTTGCTTCGAATACGTAACTTTGCTATCAAAACGTTTCGCAGAGGCTGTATTTTTGCAGAGTTGCTAAGATTTAGCTTCAAAAATGCACGGTACGACGCTTCCTTGATTATTTATTTAAACATCGCGTTACATTTTTTTTATTTTCGCAGGAATACAAAACGGCAATGCGATCGACGAATCGGTGCAGTCCAATATGGTAAATATCTTTGTAAATTTATGCAGGGAGTATCGGAAATAGCAGTGCATTAATAGTCTGGCTATTATCCACTATTTCTACTTGCGTTCCAAACGTTACCGTTTTTTTAATAACAGTGACTCCGAGTTTGTTTTTATTTTACATTTTTGACTTATTTGTGCGTAAAGAAGGATATTTTTTTCGGGCACGTCACGGTTTTCGATAATCCCTGTATCTCGACATATTCTACAACACTGACTTTGGCATCCTCGTAAAACAATGCACAATTTTCATAGGTATCGGTTACGAACGGAGTCGAGGATTCACCGACGAAACAGTCACTCTCTAAATCAAAGGAAATAGATAAAAAATCAAACGCTGGGTCGCCCGTAAAATCGCCAAGTAAATCTATCAAATCTTTACCTCGAACACCGGAAACTCCTTCATCGACGGCTGGCCAAGACAAAAAAAGCAAGTATCGACAAAGATTTTTAACAAAGCTTCGTATTTATTTAGATTTTCAATATAATGCTTATTTAAATATGGAAAAACCCAAAATTCCAAGTATTCAAATTTTGTGTTCTCTGGTATTGCGTAATATTCGTATGAGAATTTAGAAAATCAACAAAAAGAAATATATTTTTTAAAGTGAAGTAGTTTTGAAAATTTTAACCAGTTGGATGTACAAATAAGGGTATTGCAGATGTTGAGAGCTCTTGCAAGATGTTGCACGTCTGGTGATATGCAAGGCGTTGGTTGCGTAGTGGACTGTATATCTTTGGCGTGGACCCTCTCTCGTTCGTACGACGTCGCGTGATGGTGTTCGACGTTTTGTCTTGTTTGTACGCTAAATGTCGCGCCTCATATCATAATGCAAGAAGCCAGCCGCATCCAATCAGAACCTTTTTCGTTCAGGATTAGTGCGCTGGTACTTCTTGCATTTTGCGTTCGCGAGGGTGGACTGCGCGTTCCAGGTATAGGGTTTTTTCTCTAAATCGGCGTTTACATTGACGCTAAATGGTTTTAGTGTCAATGTAAACGCCGAATTGTTGTTGTGAGCGGAACGGCATGTTTCGCGACGCAACAGCAGAAGTAATAATGCAAAATCAACGATGAAAACGATCGTTTTCTCTTAAGCGTCTGATTAGTCGTATGGTTATTCTACTTGAAAGTTTTTCAGAGGCGATTAAAATTAGATATAATTGAAAATAAATAGAATGTCGTAGTTTTTGGACTCACTTTTGGTGGAAAACATTTTTAATGGTACTCTTGCGAAGGACAGTTGAAAAATATAAAAATTTTTATTTATTACTCGCTGATTCTCGATAAAATCCGAGATAAAAAAGATGTATTCGTGAAATATGAATTTTCTCTGTAAAATTTGGTCACGTAGTTGAAATACACTTTGACTAAAGTAGCAGGAGTTCAGTTTTAAGTTTAGTATGCTTGGAATACGAATTATTTATTTAATTTCGTATTCAGATACGATATTGATCGTCGAATGCGATATTCTTGGGAACACGTGTATTGACAATTTCTATTGTATTGCACAGAATTGCCTATGAATAAAGTTCAAGTGGGCTCGGCTCCCTCGCCGAATCTGAAAACGGTACGATCGAAAATCGGTTCGCTGGACAACGCGAGTTACAAGCCAGGCGGCGGAAAGGTGAAAATAGAAAATAGAAAGCTCGACTTCAGCAAGGCTCAGCCGAAGATCGCGGCGAAAAATGAGAAATACACGCCCAGCGGCGGCGACAAGAAGGTTAATTTTTTTTACTTTTTATCTATCGAATCGCTGAAGAATAAAATTTCTCTTGTGTGGGAAGAAAGAATCCGCAGATGGTCCGAGAAACCGACGTTTCGACAAAATTTGAAACGTAAAGCAAATATTGAAATAAATTTTTAACAAAATAAAGGGTAAGAAACCCAGTTATGAAATCTGATCTATCGAATACTATGAATATCCATATACTTGATCAATCTCCCAACGCGAGTAATATTCGAAGATAAAAATTTGAGAAAATAGTTTTAATCCTATTGGCGAACCGTACGGCCGATTCTTTTTCGACTGCATGCTACTGTATATCGTGCTCTGGGTGATTTTGTTCCTCCACAGCGTTGAGACTTGTTAGGTAACAGAACTTTCTAACGAACGAAACAATATAGTTTTATATCACTCTGGAAATTGAACGCAGATCGCTCAAGTTAAGCTTCAGTGGAACGCAAAACCAAAAGTTGGATCGTTGGAAAACGCGACGTACAGGCCTGGTGGGGGCGACAAGAAAATAGAGACCGTGAAAGTTGACTTCAAAGACAAAGCGAAACCAAAAGTCGGCTCCAAAGACAACGCTAAGCATATTCCTGGCGGCGGTAGCGTCAAAGTAAGAATTTTATTTATAATATGTCCGAAGATACTTTTACCGAGAAGCCCTTAAACGCTTCTAGAACCAAATAGGTAAACCCGAGTAAACCCTTATCTGTTTTCGTTGTTTAGTTTGATCGTTTTGCAAATCGAGTACCAGTGCCCCTCTTATCACTAATAAACTTTCGTTTCGCGTTATTCATCATTTACGTAACAATGGTAAAATTCTTGTACTTCAAATTACTTCGTACATTTTTATTTACAACACGATTTATCGAACGTTCGCGGCTGAATATTGGAAAAAGCGATTACACCAAAACAACATATACATGTATAATGTACTTTAAAACAGTCTGTCATGTTTTTGCCTGAAATTTCCTAAATCTACAATGCTCTATATGTCGTGGCGATAAATAGTTTTCTTAATTAAATGCTCGCTTCTCCTTTCTAAACGTGTATCAGATTATCGTAGCAACATAGTGCTCGCTTTGTTCATACGCCACGAGAATGTCCCGGAATTTCAATGGATTAGAAAAATGAGTTATCTCAACATTGATTGCATCGTTGCATGAAGAATGTTAACATACACTCATATCGATGTCACAACTCTTTATCGATTCGAAGTTCGCGGAAAACAAGAATTCTAACATCGATAGAAACGATTATTAATTTGTTTCGTTGATTCTGAAACGATTAGAACATTTCCTTAACTCACGAATATAATTGCACGTTGCTTTATGCTGTCATTGTCTCGTTAATATTACAATTCACACTACTAATATGTCTTAATGATATTAAAAAATTCTGAATAATTACTTATTATGCTTTAAACGTTTTTTTTAACTATGTACTTCGTATTCTTTGATATTCGTTTCGAAATATCTCTGTCAAACGAATGAAAGGTTGACTTTCGTCTGCATGAGTTTTGTGTCCATCATTATTAACAAGTCATTATTGTTTGTTGGTCTTCAGTCAACGGCAACGCTACCTAAGACGCTACAGGATTCAAGCAATAACGTAAGTATGTTAAGCAATATCACGAAACGTTGACCTAATTATCTTTTTCCGAGATGGATTTTGGTCACTCATCGACAGCTGGTATTAAATCTGAATTACAGTGAATATTATACAAATTGGGAACCGAGTAACTCTTAAGCACTAAAGTTGAAAACTAACAATATCGTGCCAGTTTAAACTAACATTCGCTATTTGTTTGTACCGTCGAAAAGACGACGTTCACAAAATTTAAATGCTCTTCGTTTTATGGTAATCCATGTCAATATTTATTTATCGTTGTCTTCGATATAAAACATAGCTTTAATTCTGACTAACATAAACACCGGTCGAGTAAGTAAATTCAGATCTAAAACAAATACAGCATGCTTTTGCATGTTTTAAAATTAGTGTACATATTCTTTTCGAATAGTCAGTACTTTTTGTATAATGAAATCGAATTTAGTTTAGGAAGCACGTGAAGATCCTTGTATGAGAATGAAAATTATTCAAAAATTATACACATACATTTATATATATTTTCTAAACAAAGTTGTTCGACACCCCTGAAAATAATCAAAGTTATTAGCTCGCTATGTATACCAGTAAGATATTGCAACTTTCAAGTATTATTTTTTATAGCCAGCGAATTACAGTTTTGAAGGATAAGCGACAGAAAGTAATAGATGTTCTATCGTTACTTTCAGATCCAAACACAAAAAATTGACATCAAAGCCGAGAGCAAAATTGGATCCTTGGATAACGTGAAGCATAAGCCAGGCGGCGGTGATAAAAAGATTTTCAATGATAAGGATTACCTCCGACAGACTGGTTCGAATGTAGAAAGCCTTAGTGGCAGTGGATCACAGGTATGGTTTAACGAACAGAATCTCGAGAATGAAATAATTATCTCGCATTAAAATATATTAACGACAATTGTGAGTTTCTAATTGGTATTGCATATCGAAGGTACAGTTTCTCGAGATTCTTTGTTACGTTGTATACGGCATACTTATATTTGTATCGTTTTTCACCGAATGCATTTAAAATCACGCATTGTATGTTTGAAATGTTTTAATTTTCTTTACGACAGGGAATAGATAACAAAATTGCGTCCACGCTTTTGCTTATTAAGTTTTATTTCACATTTCCAATATTTTTAGCCGAAGAATAGTTTCCAAATAACTTATATTTCACAAAATAAATCAACGATACATCGAAAATTTATTATAAAGCAAATCATATTAAATTATAATAAATTGCATTAACATAGTTGATATTTAACTATTAAAAAAGTATCATAGTTACTTAACTTGGAGGCACATTCTGAATTGAATTTATAATTATGCTTAAATGGTTACAAATGAGAAAATCCTATTACAAAAAATAGAACATATTCATACATTTTGTTTTATTTACCTAAAAGTACTGCGTGAAGTTCTAAACTTGGACACGCATAGTTTGCTTCTATGCATTTTCAGTTAGAAGTAGCTGTAACAGTAAACTGAATTACTTGAATATGGCTGTGTAAACTTAGTGTAACTATGAAAATATGTTTATCAATTTCCCTATACCAAAGAAACATTTCCGGACTATCAAGACGCGTGAAATTTATAATTGTAGCGTCATCATAAAAAATAACAGTACTATTATATTCTATTTACCAACAGAAGCTGATTTTAATTAAATATTGCTTGATGTATTTTATTTATTCACTTGTGTGTGTAATTAATTGTAAACGTATGCTTCTTATTATATAAATACGATAGAAAATATTTGGAATCCATAGCGATTTTTCAAATACACATTCCACTTTGTGTTATGCGAAACAGGAAGATGGTAGGAATCCGAATCACGATATAGTTTCCCAGGTAACGGACTATAAATGTGTCCAAAGATACATAATCTATCCAATTGCGAACATTAGGGCATTATTATTCGTATAATCGTTTCAAAACCCTTAAGTTCGATCAACTGTTCTGGTTAGGGTCATTAGGTTCGATTCGATCTCTCTCATTTGCTGCTTGACGTTAATATTCGACCCAAGGGTCAAACTAAGGCAATGAAAAGAAAATTAATAACGAGAAGTAACTATGCGTGTAAAAGAAGAATGTGCTCGCACAAAAATTATCAGACGAAGAGAAACTACAAACCAAGATCCAAAGAGATCAACTGGAAAATCAAGCTATTCGAATGAATACAAGGCACCAACAGTTTAAACAATTGAAAAATTACTTAAACTAAAGAGAAATGTTAAGTATGAAGAGTTGGATAGTAACAACAAAAATCTAATTTTTATCACAGCGTACCTATCATACTATATCTCAGGTTCTTGTAACTGTTTCAAGACCTAAACTCAAAGACTAATAACACGTTTTTCAATATAGTGAGCCATATTCAAGAAATATGTTTTATGCTATAAAGTACGACGCTGAATATGCATAAGATGCACCACAGTAAACACAATATTTCCGACAATAATGTACTACGAAGTAAGAAACGAGAACAGTAGCTAAACAAATAAGGAATTAATCCCGGAGAAAGTGTTCCCTGATAAGCGACGAGTAATAATATTGCACGGCATAAGGATCGAAGGCTTTGATGGTTGGAAGGGTTAACGTGATCCAGACACAAACTTTCAGGCTACTTTAATCCTGATGCATGTGTTATGCCCGCAGAGCCCTGTACCCCCTGGCACGATCACCGGTGACAAGAACGATCTACCTACTTCGGACGAGAACCTCAATCAAGAATGCTAGATCATGAGAACTCGACCGCTAGACCCGCTTTTCGTATCATTGACGTCTAATTAATCACTCATATTTTTTTATCCCGATGGTTGCAATCGAAGGGGCAGCGTTGACCCGTTTGAGCCGTCAGAAACGATATCCGCACGAGGATGAGCTAACGATGAAATTAATTGAATCATAACGCTACGTAACGAACCTAAACCAGTTTATAGGTATAGGTCGATCGGTTTCATTTGATATCCTTATTATGTTATAATAAAGACGACTGCAAGAATTTTTCTGTGCCATACGAACGCATTTTTCCCCCTGCAAAATTGTAATTCTAATCGTGAACAGAATCTTGCGAGATACTAGGACGCTTCCTTCCTTCTACGTGTGCGGCAAAAAGACTCGTCCCGATTTCACAGTCGCGTCTCGATGGACGACTTTGTTTTATTTATGCAATTATCCGCGAAGTACGTACTCGTTGCAGCGTCGTTGGTTGTTTCGTTTTATAATAAATACGTTGTGCAGATCGATCGAGAAGGATCGATCGACGTACGGGAGGAAGAACGTAGAACCGACGGGAACGGTTATTAAGAAAATATTGTTAGTACGAAAGGAGAGAGTTCGCGATACTTTTTCAGATTGAAAAAATGACGACTTTACGTACAAATTAAGAAAAATAGTATTCATCTCATTGTATCCTCCGCGGCACAAATATTCATCACGATAAAAAACAGTTTACCGGATTGTATATAAGGTTTTTCAAGTTTTTGTAATGGCATTGTTTTGTCGATAACATAAGCGATTGCGCAACGAACACGAAACTTTTTTTTTTAATTGCATTTTGAAGATCCTGCTCGCGGGAATATCGACGCGACACACGGTTTTCATGGTACCGGTTGCAAATGATTCCGATGGCATTTTTTTTCCAATCTGAAACGGAATCGCGGTAACGTGATACGCTTAGGTTATAAGAAGTAAAATTCTCATTTCTCGTGACTGCCTAGAAACGATCGCAAACCAACAAGGTAAATACGAACGCGTATGTATGCAACGTACGAATCATATAGCGACGGATTTCAATGTTCTGATCGATTAGTAACGTGACTCGTAACTCGAGGGTAGGCGTATTTTTGTTAAACCTACTTCTAAATTTCCAATAGATGCCAACAAAGCTTCGATGTGTTGTAATGGAAATGAAATACGATGCCAATTAACAAGTAATTTTAACAGTAGTAGAAACCGATGTAACTATTCAAATTGTTTCGACTGAACTCAGATTCAGCATTCTCAACGGTGCATTTATAAACACTGTACATAATAATAATTTTTTCACGTTTAAAGGAAAAGTCGCCAACGTCGATTATACGCGTCTTTTCTTTCTTAGCAGGATTGTAATTGTGCCGTGATACGTCAAAATTCTTTGCATCGATTTTTAATAATTCGTCTTTGACCATTTGCGTCGATTCTGCTGGGTTACACCACTGCAATAACGCTGTTAAACGTTCCAATAACGTAACAATTGCAAACTTGTTAAAAAATTGACGTAGCCGACATTGTTCACTTTTCCCTTCGACGGAAAATAATTATCGAGAATTATTATCTGCGAAATTTATATTACTGAAGAACGAAAGAAATGCAAAAAGCTGTAGCAGGACACGAGTAACTTATAATACAAAAAATATAATAATTTATTATCCGAATAAAGAATCTTAAAGCTTCAATTAACTGTTCGAGGTAACAATTCTAAGCCAAACTTAAGAAAGAATACTACAGATTTACCGATTCATGTAAAGAGTACAATATATAAATGAATGGTTAAAGCAAAATAAAAGAAAATTTAATAATAACCGTAGATAAGTGATGAATTATGGGGATTATGTTGTAACGCTAGAAAATCGGGTAACGTTTAAACAATGTAAACGCAATGGTGTTCGTTAGTCCGTATTAGAGGTTTAATTAAACTCGCCTATTTCCGGGTTAAAGCCAGATACTTCATATTTATGATATTTAAGCAACAAAGGTGACACGTATTATGGTGATGCACAAATTTTTCAGCTGTAATTGTACAGATTTTGCTCTTGCCAATCTGAATATTTTCTAATCTTTAGCTATACGACCGAGCATGCAAATAATATTGATTACATATTTCGTTGTTCAAAACATCCATTAAATCAACTTTAGTCGAGTTAAGTACGATACGTTACAAATTGGTTCGAATATATGTAGCTTTTTTTTGAAAACCAAAAATATATTCAAGTCATGTTTGAATTTATTGCTAATTTTTTCGAGTAAAATTAATATGGTGCGCATTAAAAGGAAAATAAGGGTTAACTAAAAATTGGTGTCATCCGGGTACAATAATGAAAATGTTTTTAACAGATCGTTATATGTATAACGTTGACTGTTGATTTACACCAAAATATCGAGTTATGAAGGACTAATATTTTAATTATACTAAATTTAGTATACATCTCAGAGTTATTGTGTACTTTTTCTAGTGTTATAAACAGTATGGAAGCTAAGAAAATATCATGTTTAACCATAATATTGTGTTTTGGTGCAAAACGTTACGTAAAACGCAAGAGATGGATTAAAGAATGAATTAAAAGACGGGATTAACATTACGTGTGAATTTATTGAAAGAGGTTGCCTTTAACGATAACACTGTTTATTTTAATTATTTTAGAATGAATTGCAGCACATTTCAGCAGTATGGTGAATCATTTTTAAAAAGACAGAACACTAACATGCATGGTTTTCTATCTATTAAGGAGAAGAGTTAGACCTCGCTTCTGACAGAAACTTCGAAAGTCTCAAATTTTCATCATTTATGGATCCACGGGTAATTAATTACACTATTCTTGGTATACGTGATATTCTAATGTATGTTTTTCAGAATTACATTAAGGTAAGTTATAAACTCGTTAATTGAAATTAATTCTCTGAAAAAACAAAACAGGAATCCATACAACATCCGTTTCCTTCAAACGCGGCACTTTACTGGCGCCATTTTGTATGCGCATGCGCTGAAGATTTTGGCGAGCCAGACAACGCGGCGCAATGCGCAGTAGGTAGAATGGCCGCCCAAGCAGATGTACAATTCCGAAAATTCCCAAATCAAATCCGGCGGATCTTGCACCTGATTATAAACTTTGCTTTATTCGGAACGATTCGGTAAATTCTCACACATCAGTTCCGTCTAATTTTTGAAATATTTTTTATAAAGACAGTTTCAGAGTAAAAATATTTAATTATTTTGTACGGTGTGTCTACACACATGAAACAAAATGTTTCGGTGGATAGCATTTACTGCATATTGATTATTAGAATGCACATTTTGTAGTTACATTATAACAATATCGAGAGCATTGTTTGCAATTTTAACATTTAATGGTTATTGTATATATTTTTATATAAATACGAAATAGGTTTACTTACTTTCAATGAGTAATACGATAGGAATAATCGTCCGAAATATAGAAATTTTTCACGAAAGAGGAAAATCATTAAAGCAACTCTCTTGTAAGGAACTAATAAAACAGAGCTTACACTCAGTAAAAGATTGTTCGGTAAAATCCATACATTTCATTTTATTATAATAAAACATCGTACAAATATAAAAAACATTTTTAAATATTATGGTTATAATCTTTGATGACGCACTACCTAATGAAAATTCATTATGCGAAATAAACAAAAGATTGATGATCGGGCAAAAGTACTTTATCTGGGATAAATAAAACAATAAATTTAAAATTATTTAACGGGCAGTTTTATATTGTTATGAAAAATAATTATGATAGTAAATTAAAAGACAATGCATCAATTAATTTTTCTTTGGTAATGGTGGTGGAACTAACGTAACTCCAGTAAAATAAGGATGGCTTAATCCTTTCTTGGCTGTTATCCTCTGATTAGGATCATAAGTCAGGAGTTTCTATTAAAACAGAAAATAATAAAATTAATGCGAATAAAAATGATTTAAATACATGTTCATTTGTAACATGATTCTCACCAGTAGCAAATCTTTGGCATCAGAATTAAAAGAAGGCACAACTTCGTCTAAGCATCTAGGTTCCCACCTTGGAAACATTGATGTATAATCAGTTAATTGTGATACACCTGGCCACATGCTTTCATCAGGTGTACCTAATGTACGAAATATCCTAAATAGTTGATCTATTTCTGAATCACCTGGGAACAATGCTCTCCTTGTTGCCTATGAGAATAATTTTACTATTTTTAAAAGTTAAAATTATATTTAAATAAACGATTCTTTAATATGAACAATTCATGCTTTATGCAAAAAAAAAAAATATTTCATTGATATCAGTTATGATACCATCTCTGCAAATATACAACCAAGGCTCCAAACGTCCACTGCATTGGAGTATAATTTAGTTCCTAGTAGTATCTCTGGTGCTCTGTACCAAAGGGTTATTATTTCATGCGTGTACATTCGAACAGGAACACCAAATGTTCTTGCTAATCCAAAATCTGCCAATTTTATATGACCCTCGTGATCTATTAATAGATTCTGAGGTTTTAGATCTCTGTGTAAAATGCAATTGAGATGACAGAAGGAAATTGCTTTCAATAATTGATGTAGGTAACTCTGTAAAAATTTGAGATATGTATTTGAATGGCATATGAATCTACTTCCCATTTTAATTACTTTTGAAAGCAATACCTTCACAAGAGCCTGATCTAACCCTCCCTTAACAGTGTCTAGTAATTTTTTCAAGTCTTGTTGTAAAAATTCAAAAACAAGATAAAGATGTTTGTCACCATCTACCACATCAAATAGTTGTACAATATTTGGATGTGCAAGTTCTCTTAATAATGATATTTCTCGAATAGCAGTGGATGGAACACCTTCACTTTCCCTGATGCAAATTAATGTTACTTTATTACAAACGTTTATTAGTATTTGATGATAAAATGGGACACAAAATGGAACGTTTTATTTTTTTAAATAAAAATGCATAATGGAAATATGTACATAGATAGGTAGTTGCTTGTTCTTTACACTTAAAATATTTGTGGCGTAAATATATTATCATGTATATGTGTGATAATATAAATCTTATGATTTTGTACCATAATAAAAGTAAAAACAAAAGTAACAGAATCAATTTTAACAAACACAAATGACAGACTAATTTGATTAACTTTGTTATTAATATAGGATTGTGCACTACATTTAGTAAAGTAGGTCTATTACAGAATAAATTTATAGAGGAAAATCTCACTAATAGCATTTGTAGGAATGATGAATTCATTAAAAGATATAAAATTTAAAACCAGGCGAGCATGACACAATGGGACAAGCTGAATAATGTGGTGCTACGAAAATTTAGTATAACGTGGCCCCTGCAGATTCAGCTGACCCCAATGTGCAAATTAGCAGATGTGTTAGCAATGCATGTAAGCGAAAGCTTAGCCAATGTGGTAATTTAATTGAAACTATCCTTGACAGTTATTTGTATGATGAAAGACAAGGATTGTTGGATAAAAATGTTCTAATAATTCCTGAAATGTGAAAATTGCTCAAACGTTTATAAGGTGAACAGATTATTAAATCAAGAAAAATGAAATACCTTTACGCATATAACAAGTAAAAATATCTGTTAATCTTATATTATTTTTTATATTTATATACATCTATGTGTGGGGGGCATGAATTAATACAAATATTACACCTTGCTTTGTTAAAATGATCAAAAACATAGGTTTTTAATGTATTCTTAAATGCACTGAAGCTTTGTCAATTACATCTCTATAACTTGAAATGTTTATTAAAGGTATCGTACACTTATTATTTAGTTAATAGAGGATATGCTCACGAACGATTTATTATCCGGCATAGGTATGCATCGCAGGTAAAAGGGTTTTTCATATATAAATATTATAAACGACGTACGTCTCAAGACGAATTTTCTTAAGTGCCACCAGCTTTCCAGTCTGCTTATCTTTGGCCTTGTAAACCACCCCATAGGTCCCTTCCCCTATTTTTTCGATTTTAACGAAGTTGTCCATAACCTCAACGCCACCTTCGACGTTTTCGTTACTGTTTTGATTCTCTGTCTTAGCTGCCAGCTTTTTTTTTATCACTTTTTCAATATTATTTTAAATTCTACGTACACGTGACATCTACGAACTATACAAACGATTACTAAACAATGTTTCACGCGTCCTTTGGTCAAAAATCTTTGTTTATCAAGACCGAAAAGCTACTTGACATGTGCACTCCGTAGCAGCCATTTTTGTTATGATTTAGAATAATCGATTCGAGAAATCGATGAGCTCGAATAATTATCATTAACTAATTAGCAAGGCAATGGATGAATGAACTCTATAATAAACAATCGGCTCGTTGTTCAACAGTTTATTAAAACTGTTAATTATTAGAAATACGTTCGTTTCTTCTTTAGTACGCGCTTCGATTTGAGTTTACTTAGTAAGTAATATAGTATTCAAATACATTTACCGAATAAATTTTAAAATGCTTTTAGAAAATGGGAATCGTCGAACAAAATTGGTTAAAATGGAATTTTATAAGGAAAATAGAGTAGAAATAAATACAAACAGTCAATTGCGTACTGGACGATGGAGATTGAGGTTTCTCGCCTCGATGTCGAATAAATAGGAAACGTTCAATTTATTTCATAGTTCACTTGCTTCGTTTCACTCCAATATTCCATACTATTATATAAGAGCGAAAGCGGAGTTAGTAGAGTTTCCGAGGAGCGAAGATTGGAAAAAGACAGATACTATAAACCGCGGTCCGTAAATTTCAGTTTATTGCGTAATTTTTTATAAATAGACAGCAACAGCGGACAATTCTCGTTCGTCGACGGAACACAGTCGCTACAAATTATTCTTTATCGAATTCTAAACAAAGATAAAATCACGGGGGAAAAAATTTACTTGAAACAACAATGATTTACGCACGAGATTGATTCGTAACAGAGTACTTTACAAACGAAACATGATAACGCTATTTTTTGTAAATAAATCCATCGGAAAAGTTTTGGAAATCGTGTCACGTATACACGAATTAAATTAAACAAACCGTGTTGTGTTATCCTTTTAATGGAACTTAAATCTATGCGCGATCCTTTATCACAAATTGCAAATACATGTATACGCTTGTATGTAGGGTAAAATTTAGGCAAATTTTTAACAGATACGTGACGCGTTCGTACCAGTTTAGTAATATTGCGTTAATAGAACGAACTTTAACTTATTCGAGTTTCCGTAATAATTTATTTCAATTTCAAAAGAAATTTACGAAATTCCATTATTCTGCGCGAAGTTCTTATTCGTGAAATCGCGTTCCCCTGTAAAATGTACTACGTGGTTACTGTGTACGCGACATGGACCGATCAAAGGTGAAAATTTGAATGCACCGGAGTTCTCGTGCAGGTCATTGCAAAATTCGCTGACAACGATCCCTCCTTCGCAATAGGGTTGTACTCTCGGACGTTCACTGTTACGGGGAACGAAAAGGTGTATTCCCATTTGGACTGCTCAACCGTTGTGGAAGTCCCTGCCTCGACTTCTATCTGTTGAGATGTCCCTCGCTACGTGATCCACCTGCTAAAGGTGCTTCGTGTCCGAAACATCTGCCCCTATTTTCTGTTGTGCAGTTATCTAGGTTCATGTGTATCATGCAGGGTCGCGAATCGACCATCGTCTCGTGAATTGTTTAGAATTAACGTAATTTACACGTGTAATTTTCCTGCAATCCTGTTAAGGCCATCTTATTTTTTGACTACCTTGACCTAAGACCTTAATGGTTGTAATTTAAAGTAAAATATATCTTTCATTATTTCTTTCCTCTATTTTTGTACTAATTTATTTCCTTTATACTTTTATTACGATCACATTATCAGCAAAAATATTATTTACGTAAATGTACTTTTACACCGAAGGAATAAATTTAAGGAGAGACTTTTAAGGTCAATCAATATTCGAACGACGGAGTTGTGGCAGGAACAATTAATAATATAATTAGAAAGTGCGTTTCAGCGTCGATTAATAAAGGTTTTTATCATTAACTTTCTAATGGGTGTAGCAACCATGTATAATTTAATTACACCTGCATCAGAAGCTACTTCGCTGCAGAATCAGAAACAAGTCCGTAATTAATTTGAGCATCCTTGCGGCTTCAAGCTCACAGCATTCTCTATAGAACGACTCGTAACATTGGCCAACGCTTGCACATCTTGCAGAAGTATAGCCTACCATCTTTACAGTATTCATAGCGCATGTCGGTTATGTTCATATCAGCGGGGCTTGCCGTTTATGTACCACCGTAAAAACATAAACTTGCGTCACAATATGTTGCGGTCATATTGTACGAAATAGTAAATAAATAAAATCACAATACCGTAATACAGTAATAAAATTGCACTTTGCTCGTTCATGGTCGTGAGACCTTGTATGAAAAAATGATTGCGTCAGAACTGTTCAAAATCTTGGTATTTTAAGACGTTTTAATTTTTTTTTTTTTTTGAGAATGTACCTAAATACTTGACCTTAAAAAATGATTTCAGAAAGGTGTCAATAGTTTCACGCGCGCGTCCTATTTTCTCTAGTAAAGTTTACCTTGGTTGGAAAGCCGCGGTAATTCCCACATTTACCCCAAGAGATCTCCACTCACGCCTGATATATTCCGTCACGCAATGCGCATAATTTCAAATGCTTATGTATTCTATAAATAAGGGACCGATGTGAAAAATGCTCGAACACCTGTCGACTTATTTTAAAATCGTTTTCGTTCTCACCTTGTAAGTTAATCTTACATTTTGTTTTTCGTTTGAAATAGAAACGTTTCTGCATTTCGGTCGTTTTCCAATATTTTGTGACATAAATTTTAAAAGACGCACTTAAAAGTGTAAACAGGAAATGTTTCTATAACTTTTTAACGGAGCCTCGATCAACAAATTGATATTCTTGATTTTCGTCTTACTTTGGCCTCTAGAATCTCTTATTAAAATTTTTCCCAGGGGTGGCCGAACACCCTGTATATTATCGTTAGGTGTACAAAATTATTGTGTTCCATGATATAAAATGTGTATGAAAATTCAAGCTAGTGGTCGATATTCCGCCATCGCCAGGCAAATTCCGAGTCACTTTGACCCGCCTTTTGCTTGTCGTCTGTTGTTATCGAATTCGCTGATATGTTTTGGAACGATGTCTTGCACAAACCGCATTTCATATCATATCGAAGAAGATAGAAATTCTCGTATTCCAACAAACCAGTCTCTTCTTGCTCCGAAAAAAAATTACGAATCGTTATCAGTCAATAAGGGTCCCTCAAGTTCTCGTAAAAATATTTCCCTGCTGTTGCGTATCCAATAATATCGAGAAATAGTACGTATATAAAAGTAGTAGAAATTTGTGTATTTCTATTTTATTGGAATTGCAATTTAATTTAAATCGGTTCTGAAAAAATTTATCAAAGATTGTCTGTCTGATTTGATGTCTTTTTTTATTATTCTGCAATCCACGCCGAGCAATATACCTCCTTCGACATAATATTGGGAAATTCCTTGAATTTTTCACTGTGTAAGTTGCATTTCTTTCGCGTAGCATTTTTTACGTGCCATTTTCTTGCAAGTAAAGAGAGAAATAATTCATAATTACATCACCTGTTCAATTTATCCTAATCAAACGTGGTATTAATAAAATTTGTATATGCAGGCTTCGACCTCCTGATTTGGCGTGGAAAAGCGGACATTTTGTGACAAGAAAGCAACTTCTAAGATCATAATTGCACGCGTAAATAGGCGATCGGGACCCCAAAAATAGTTCACGTCGGGAGACCATCATAATCACAGGTTTGAAAATGTCCTAACATGTTTAGTATTTAAAAAATTGAAATATATTATTATGTAGATTTTTCTTTATGTTTGATCATATCGTTTCCAGAAACTTTAATTTTTCATTTTCATTCGCGAATTACATTAATGTAATTACGATTTACTGAAACGTCTATGGTCGATACGAGCCACGTTTTATATTACGAACGTGTGCAAATGTATCAATCTGTTTTAAAAAAATTAATTTGCATATATCTGGTAGAGTTTATTATTGAACATTTTGTTTAACCGACTCGGCAGTATTTCCAATTATTTTGGTACTGGCCAATACGAGCCAGCTACCGTTAATAAAAACCGAACCAATAACTCGATGCTCTTCGTAAATTTGCTAAATGTTGATCAGATTTTCATGCACCACAATATGATGGCCACGTTTCAAATATAAATTTCACGAACGGTATTCGACTGTTTCATTTTTAACGTTCGTTCGTTTCCCTCGTTTGTCAGTGACCGCTCGTTTCTGTTATTTTGCATTAAAGCGCATTAAGAAGCATCGATGCAGCTGCAATTGTCACGGATGATAGAGCAAATAAAATCACGATACCAATTTTCGTCGCGTAAGAACGTTCAGTCTTTTAGAAGACAAGATTTCAAGCGTTCTCGATAACGAAGCTTAAATCATAGAAGGGTTCGGTGCTTCTTTGGCTTTTTCTTCTGTTCATTGGCACGAGTATGTCCTTGTTGGCAATTGGCCAAGTACCTGTGCGATTTATGGCTTCACATACGCAAAACTTCCATTATTTGCTGTTCTTAATATTTACGAGCACCGAAAAACACGATAAAACGGATTAGCTGTACGCCTGGCAAAATAACTTCGCGCCGGAAATACGCGTTTATTTTAGACGAATTTCGGGAACGTACTGACTGTGACATTTACGGTCGTTCGGTAAATCGATAAAGGATCGTCTTAAAGGTAGAATATGATGCACGAGATCGTATAAAGAACGATTCGTATATGATAATATTGCTGATAAAAATTCCGGTTGCGTCGCTGCTGCGCGGTATTTCGCATAAACTCTGTAAAGTTATGGTGGAAGTGTTTGGGATCGAGGCAATAATCTTAGCTAAATTTCGAGTATTCGATCGTTCCAACGTGATTGATGTTCGACGAAGAATAGTATTTCCTTTCAGTTTTCTTCCGTACTGAGTTCCATTAGGTACTTCATCTAAGAGTATTGCTATTGTTAGTGTTGTTAATGCATCGTACGGAGTTATCGCGAGAAAACCAGTCGTACGAATATTCCTTTCGCTCGCTGATGGCGGCGTAACGAAATAACGAACCGTTCCATTGATCTGAAATAGTACGGCTGACGAAGGTGTCCCTGGACAATAAGCCAGCTCTCTGAGAGAATATTTCCCGACGTTGTCAGACACTCTTAACAAAGAGGTTTCCCGATAAACCAAGAAAGGAGGCTGGCTGGCCGTGAAAATAAGGAATGGGAGTGACACGGAGGGCAGGGTTGCGGATACGGGGTTACAGCATTACTATCCTGATAATGGAGTAGCGGTCAATGGGGCGATAGATCGCGCCATGGAGACGGTGCTGTAGCACGCGGGAGCTGAGCAAGCTCTCAAGGGAACAGCTCAACCCCTTTGCCTGCCTGCCTGCCACTTTCAGCCATGGCTATAGCTGTGCCCGTTTCGGCTGCTGTCTTACTCACGGCTATATCCGAGGCCCCTTTCCTGATGTCACCCGTCGATTCTTATCGCGACAAAGACATTTCCACATTCAATGTGCGCTTTCATGACAATGTTACGCCATTAACCTGCCGTTTCTCCGAAAGGAAACGTACAAACATTCTTCGAAACCTCGAAAACGCAAGCTTACCGAATTTCACGAACGCCTTCGTTTTATTCACTTTTTATACCTCTGAGTGGGAGACCAAACCATTGAAATTATCGACGAAACCGAAACTTTGTTTTTAGAATCCAAGAGTCCTAGCTAGATTCATTTTCTTTAACATCTAATCTTGAGATTTGTTTAGCTCTTTAGTGAAAAGTCATGTCACCCATTTTAATATTTTGGAATAAATAACGATGGGAATAACAAAATAAAATATTATGAAAAAGAGAATACTGTGAGAAGGACGATTATTCTGGTCGCTCGGGGACCGAAGAAACGAATAAGAGATGATTGCAAAGTATATGTATATTAAAAACTCCTAAATGCAAATTTGTATGATTGGACAAATTGTCAGTCGACTTGAAGCGTATAGTTGATGTTTCTCGATTCTTATACACTTCTTTTAAAGTATATTTCAACGTCGGAACCATTACAATTTCTATTGGACGCCAAAATCGTTTCGTTACAGTTTGAAGAGAAGCCTGAAAAGACATTGGTTAAGATCGAAATAAATGGTCTCCACGATAGAAGATGGAAGAGAGACGTTAACGTGATGGGGGTAGCATTCGACGTAGTTTTATTCTGATGTTGGGCTCACGTTCAATCGTGAGGGCGGAGGACTAGGGGGGATGAAGGGGGATGGTGCAGACTTAGAGCTGGTTCTACCGATTGCTAAAAAGGGAAAATAAAAGTACCGCTGCTCCTTTGCCAGTCCGAATATACATCCTTGTGTATATGTACGTGAGTACTCGCGTTTGATCAACTATTCGTAATAATGTCTGATGGAATGACATATATATTCTGTCTACTTACGCGTACGTCGTAAACAATTTGACGGAATATGATCATTTGTCGAGCAGGAAATCCAAGAAATGAAATGTGTAATAGTATCTATAGTGAATCAGGATTTTTGTAAATAATGATTCTCAAAATTTGCCATTCCTGAAACTTTCGAGATTACACTTTCCTTGTTATTTAATTTGTTAAATGATAATGAAACAATTATACTACATTCTTTGAACAAAGTAGTTTTTTTTTATATTCATAAGGTAGAAAGGAGGTTTTACATAGTCTTAAATTTCCAAAGAGGAACAAGGTAATAGCAACTTCGCAATTAACAAATTAATATGTGATCTTTTATTTTGTCTTCTCCAAGATGACAATGAGGATCGAAGAACGAAACCTTATTGTATTAATTTATAAATACGAGCCTCAACATCGTTAATAAACGTCCTTAATAACGGTGCACGAGGACTTTCCTTCCATCGAGTCACCAAACTTTCAATCCCTCCTTTTTTGCTCTCTGAAAACTGATTAACTCTAGCTCATGAATTTTCCCGCACATCACCACTCCCTAGTTCTGTCACTCTGATCAACAATTCCACTTGCAAGAACTCACTTAGCACTCGCCTAACTTAGAAAAAAATTCTATGAACTCTCGGCACGAACAGATCAATATTCAGAACAAAATTAGCAAGAACAGATCGCCTTTTTGACACCGACGATGGATGGAACGAAAATTTTACGAGGTCAAATTAACCCCTAAGAGCCATGAAGAATATTAAATTCTAGTTATTCTCTAGAGATTTTACTATTTTATTTACTTTACATTAAATTCTTTGACATCCACTAATTCATTTCTTGGTTTTGAAAAACATAATATTTGAATGTTTTACTTGACTCGCGAAAACCAAAATTATTAGGGAAACACGCGTTTCAGCAATCTTAGAATTGCACCTTGGAAATTCGCCGCGTACACGTGAACAGGCTTTTCACCGAGCAACGTCCTTCAAGTTCCAAGGCTATTTACAACTCCGCTGTAATTTGCCTCGTATTTTGTTAAATTACTGAATACGACGTTAATTAGTTCTCAAAGTGAGCTTTAATTTAAAAATGGTATCTTGAAAAACGTTAATAATGAAAGTTTGCGAGACTGAGTAAAATATAATACTTAAGGTTATTGTTACCGTTGGAAGACTATGGATTTTATGACACTTTTCGGCTGTTATTAAAACTGATGTTTCGCGAACGATTCTCGTCGTTGATTGTTATGGTAATACATTGTCGTTTGAACACAATAGATAGTAATTTCATACGTTTCTCGATCAAGTTACTAATATTTAAGAAAAATTATTTAAAATTACATAGAAAATTCATTTATTTATCACTAAAAATATTATTGAATATCTTGCATCGTGAAAATAAGAGTATTATTTTAAATGTTGCGTTACTAATGTCAATATTGCTAGATGAATTACAAAAATAAGTCTCTGACAAATTAAATGCTGCTCTCGTAGGAAATTTCGCGCAAGGTTTACACAACGACTGTTTTAGTAATTTCTTATCATCAAATATGGTCCATTGTAAGGGTGTTAATTACGCGTTAAGGTTTGTTCTAATTACGGATTAATGTTTAACGTTGGTCGAGGCAAATGCGACGCATTTCTAAGATTGTGTGGACAGCGTTTCGTTTGGAAACATCGCGTTCGTAAGATTCTGCGTATTGAGTCTGTAGTGAATAGGTATTTGTAGTGGGAGGTTGGATGAAGGGTGGAGATATTTTATGAAGCAGTTGAGTGGTAATGAAGGTGTTTACATGCAGGCAAGAAGGCGTCTCGTCGGGCCGTAGGTAATTAGGACAACCACGTCTACCTACGCGATAGGCATTTCCAGAGGAAAATGTGAACGGGCGCACATGGAACGCCGGGGCGCACTCATTATTTCAGACCTTCCACTCGTGTAATGTACTGGTGTAATTAGCGTTATCTGATCTGCAGACAAAAAGAAGTCACTCGTTTGTAGAACCTCGCCAGTTGCCAAAATGCCACTCGATTATGCGAAAAACCGGAACGCGTCGGCCGAGCCGCACAATTGATCTATTCTAGAATAATTGACGCCGTTGAATAACGAAGCGGCCTATTGTTATTATATCGTTAACAATGGAACCACCGGCGCGGCTTGTAACAACCGAACAGTTATGTCTGCGAATGAATTTTTTCAAATTTTACGCAATCACTTCATCACATCACGGCTTCACAATTATTTACTCAACGGGCGTTCCAACGATCCTCACCGATACGTTTGTTTATATTATTATTTATTTATTCAACGTCGCTTAAAATACAGGTCTCTCACTCCAAGTTGAACCTTTTGCAAATCAAAAGTTGTTGAGCTTCTATTGTTAAAACATTCATTGTTTATTCAATAACAATTACCACGTTGTTATATATGGGATTCGTAATTACGTTCGACTATGGTACGAAAATGTTTGCACGCCATTAATTGTGTTTACCAAATGATTATAGCTTCTGAGAGAATATGATGGTAGAAAGAGTGAAGAGTGCATTTCATTCTAATAGTTCTAAACCTTTTGCAAATCAAATCTCTCTAAAACATTGTTGAGCTTCTATTGTTAAAACATTCATGGAGAATTACTTATTCAATAACAATTACCACGTTGTTATACATGGGATTCGTAATTATGTTCGACTATGGTATGAAAATGTTTGCACGCCATTAATTGTGTTTACCAAATGATTATAGCTTCTGAGAGAATATGATGATAGAAAGAATGAAGAGTCTGCATTTCATTCTAACAGTTCTAACGAACGTGTTCACTATAATTGTCGAAACAAAATAGTTGGACTGTTCGAATCTACTTTAGCTTCTTAGAGAGAGTTCTTGGCATTTCGGTTTCGAGTCAGGTGAATTTGATTTGCAAGAGGGTTAATTTGCAAACTCCCGTAGATTGTTGGAACGATATTCGTAAAAGCGTAAACATCGTATAATTAAAAATAGTTGGAACGAGGTCGTGTTGGGACTTACTGTCACCGCGAGGATATCACCAATCCACTGATGATACTCTGATGAACGTACAACGAGCAATATAGAAGTTTTTTGTTTGCGCCAGTTGCCGTGACACCGATACACGCGCGGCGTCGCTTTGAAGTTCGGCGACCGAGCGCGTCTAATAGGAGACGCTGTTCGGCTCGCTTCTGGTTTATCTCGTTCACTCTCCACGTCAAACGATTTACGCGTGGCTGGTATTCAGCTAGAGATTCGGAGGCTCGATCCCTGGGAATGAATTCGCGACAAAATTCCGACGAATTGAGAATCTCCAGGCCTGATTTCCCTTATTTAGTCGTACAGTACCGTAGCAAGGTGCTCGCGAATCGCGAGATCCATAGCATAGAATCCACGCTTTACTAAATTTTTGTAATTTTAATTTCCCTTGTAAACGTTCGGTATATATTTCTCGTCGCGACAGAGGAAATTTTCGTTGCGTGCAACAAAAATTCGTTGAAAGGTACGTCTTATTGGAAATTTCGGAAGATTCTTGCAGATAGATTGTGTACGTTCGAGTATCGGGAAGACTTGCACTCGCAGCCAAAGGTATCGACTGCGGCTGCGGCTACGGCTGCGGCTGCTACGGAACAGAAACTTTTCCTTGGACATGAAATACAGGACGGTTGGTTCGAGATCGCTTACTCGCTGATACGGAAATGCAGGATAGTATCTGACTAGGGGGCTAAGGTATTTTCCTGATCTCGAATTCTCCATTTCGTTGGCTCGTTAAAGTCACCCCGGCGTCTCACTTTTCCTACCGTAGAAAGAGATTACTTAGAAGCGGTCGACTATAAACGACCGACTACGTTCTTTAGGTGTATCCAAAGATTTCCACGACTGTACGCGTTTCAATAATACGCTTCTCGACCAGAGATCGTTCTGAAAACAATATATTTCGCCGCGATTGAAAGCGAATTTCAGTCATCAACGTGATACATTTTAACATTAAATCTACCATGAGAGGTTGAACGATTTATATTTTTTTGTGAAAACACAGGGCAAAATTTGGTATCAAATTCTGGTTAGCTTGTGATATAAATAGGAAATATATATGTAATAAAGATGACAGAAATCTTCAGTTTCCACTGTCTTAGAACAGTCTAACAACGTTTTAAAAATAGTCGAAGTTCACACGCGTGCAGTTTCGAAACTACTAGTGTTTTCTGCACAACTGAGCCATCAATAGAAGCGGAAAAGCTTCCTCTTTAAAATGGTTTTTGGTTTATGTCAATCGGACTTTTCATTTTCGAGATATCGTAATTTATATGAAAGGATAATTTTTTAAATCCCGTTATTTACTGTCTCTCCGCCTTAGAAATGTCTATTAGCGCGTATTAAAAATAATAAAACTTTACATGCGTACAGTCCCGAAACTACTCGTGCTTTATCAATAATTGAACGATTGTTAGAAGCGGCAAGGCCTCCCCTTTAAAATGGTTTTTGGTTTTTGACGATCGGACTATCCGTTTTCGAGATATCGCAATTTATGTAAAAGGTAATTTTTTTTAATCCGACTATCTCGCTGTCCGCCGCATGTACAACAGCCTATTCATGCGTATTAAAACTACTAAAACTTTAGGCGCGTGCAGTTTCGAAACTACTAGTGTTTTATTAATAATTGAGGCATCGTTGGCAGCGGCAAAGCTTCCTCTTTAAAATGGCTTTTGGTTTTTGACGATCGGACTATCCGTTTTCGAGATATCGCAATTTATGTAAAAGGTAATTTTTTTTAATCCGACCATCTCGCTGTCCGCTGCATGTACAACAGCCTATTCACGCGTATTAAAACTACTAAAACTTTAGACGCGTGCAGTTTCGAAACTACTAGTGTTTTATTAATAATTGAGGCATCGTTGGCAGCGGCAAAGCTTCCTCTTTAAAATGGCTTTTCGTTTTTGACGATCGGACTTTCCGTTTCCGAGATATCGCAATTTATGTAAAAGGTAATTTTTTTAATTCGACTATCTCTGTCTTTGTCTAGCGGAGTCGGACCTCCTTGTCGCACGTGCGTGGTGCTGACCTACCTCGCGTACGTGACTGTCGTGACCTAGTTTCGGGCGTAGTATTTCCAAGAATTTACTACGCACTGTTCACTATCTACGCGCGCGAGATCAATGAACGCGCGCGAGCGCAACGACGAAACGTAAACAAACTCTATCTCCGAAACTAGCCACCGCATCGACTTGAAATTAAAATCGCTATATCTTCGGAACTAATGAAGCTATCGACTCGTACGAGCGCTCATTTTAAAGGGTATTTCATCCCCTATCCGATGACCGTAACCACAACTATTATTTATGCCGTCTTCAATGTTTGTTTTGTTATTTACTTTGACACATCACTTTTTACTCGACTTTCAAATAATATTTAACTTTATTTATAATTACTAAACACATAGTTAAATAATTTAAACACAAATTGTAGTTATTTAATTGTTGAAATTACGGTTCGTTTCTGAGAATTACTAGTCACATCGAAATCGAAACAATTTGCCTGTGTAAACAAACGAAGAACAAACAATCGATCACCGTTGCATTGTCAGGAGTATTATATTCGAAATATATTTTATTTGTACGGCGAATATAATGTAGTTCGTTGAATGTGCAAATATTGTTCTTGTAAATCACGAATAACGTGGTGAGCAACCACAAACGCTGTGTAATATTCACTGGAACGTTTTCCGAAAGTTGCGATAGAATTTTACATAGAAATTCCGTCGTTTCTCAGTTGTTTTTACTATTTTCACACTTGTTCCCATCGTATTTACACAAACGCGAGCGAGAGTCTCGCATCGAAAAGAGATAAGAAGCGATTGAATTTTCGCCCTTTCATTGTGTCACCGTCCAGTACCGAACCAGTGGCACAATAAAAGGATTTACTGCAGTTGCCCTGTACTCGCATGGGGATTCCGAGAATATGCAGCCACTATGGCAATGATACTTTATTCCTGACTTGTGTTTTTTAATCTCCATGCTACCGGTTTACCGAAACTTTTTTTTTTTGATAATTTTTTTATAGTCTCGATACGAGAGGGACGAGAAACGTATAGGTATCTGATAATTGTTGTTTACTTTCACCATGAACGAATACAATTGGCATTAAAAAAAATCTCTCAGTCGATACAGTAAAAAGTAAATTCAAAAGGCACATCAACGGTTATTTCCATAGTTATTTGCATCCAAATGCAGACATCTTTTGGTCGAAATAGAAATGCGTAAAATATTTCACCAGTTTTCAAACTTCTACGGATTAAGTTGTTTTTCCAGCGTTAAAAATTTTCTTCCACGCGCCCCTTTGGATTATAAAGCACCACTCTCTACCCCTCCTCGTAGAGTTTCGCTTTAACAATGAAAACGTGGTTGTATGGGATACGAAAGGTTCATACTTTAGAATCGGACCGGAGTTAGAGAGTTATTACCACGGTACAAACGTTCTACTTTAAGTATCGCCTCGCATTAGCGAGAGACGAGAAGGCGGACAATTTAAATTATAGGCATGCCCGACAGAGACTACTCTCTCTTATCGTATTAACGCGAGAATACCGTAAAATGCACAAGGCAAAGTACCACACCACCCAACAACTTCCAGTATAACCGTGTTCATTACGAAGAAAGATCTCACCGAATTCCCCATTTACATTCCGCCATCGTGTGCGACTCCTGGCACAGATGGTTCTCTTCCCCTATTTGGACCTTCCTCCCGGATTAACTTGTTTCCTTGTAATCGTGTATCGTCTTCCGATAAAGATTCTCCGAGTCGCTACGAAATACAGACTATTCCAAAGGCAAAGTGCGTTTTAATGCTTATGGCGATTGATTGAAAACGATTTCCTGATTCGGCTATCGGTACGCGTTTAGAGACTTTTTTTTGCACGCGAAGAGATTAGTCTCTGTATTAAAAATACGATATTTTCAGCAGCTTTTGAGAAAATAGTTTGTATCGTTTCATTTGTACTACATACGCCAATTTTTGACCAATTGTTTTTAAATCTTTTAGTATTTTATCTTTCAAGTTAGGTGTATTAACAGAAGATAGCGAGCAGCGAACTTAATTTTCTGTAGCGTCTGACATTGGGGATTAATTTTTTTAGTTCCTCGACGTAAAGTAACGTGGATGATCAGCGTGTTAATCGACTGCAAAATTATTAAAGATTATTGCTTTGTTCGGTTCAAGGATTGGTTATTGGCTATTGTGCAAGCACGAGATACCAATGTTCACCTTAATCTGGTTAGCTTCAGTCTTGTCAAACGAGCAGAGTACTCGTGCAGCGAAGCGTTTAGTAAACATACGTAGTTGAAATGGACAATGACCTGGTAGTAGTCCGTATCGAGTTTGTAGTTACGAAATTAGTACGAGATCAACGAGAAACGTGGCCACTGGACGATCAAATTATTTTAAAATCGTGAAACGTTTTCGTAAAAAACTCCATGGATCAAATATAATGGTTAGAAATTTTTATTTCCTTTGTTTCAGTAACCAAAAGCTTGACGTTATCTTGCTTGTCTATGAGGCGAACAGTTCCAAGAAACGATGAGGATAATCACGCGTCTCTTACAGCAGGAATTTTCGTGCCTCTTAGGAAAGATTCACTGTAATTATTATTACCTATGGCCATAACAATTATAATACTGTTTAGTTTAATCTGCACAGCGACAATAACAGTGTAGTGAATGTACGCAGGCAAGGTATGTACACTTTCATACTATTTTAATCGAAGATAATATCACTGGTCAACAAATTTTAAACTATTATTCGTATTCTCAACAATCTTTACAACTAAACTTTTTCCTCATTTAGTTGCGTACATTTAGATAAGAAATAATAGAGAAATTATTTTACTCTTTCGAATACGATAGATTAAATTTTTGTTTAATTTGTTGCCTGAGGTTTTCGTAACTTTTCAATGCTAAAGGTTTAAACAGTAAATTAAATTAATAGGAATGATAGTAAAAATGTTTAAAATACAATTTGGGTACGACAAGAATAGTCCATAAATTTTCTTATCGAAATTAGAATGGAAAAACGTTATGATATCGTAAATAACAATACGTTGACCGAGATTATACGAAAGCTAAAAGTTATGAAATTGTGCTTTAAATCTGCACGTTTCTCGCCAGTTGTTCGGCTGTTTTATTCTATAGCGGCAATGTGCGCAAATCGTGCGGTTCTGGTTGACATTATTTTATATAAATTGCTCGAAATGCAGCATATGGTCTCGTTAGATTTCATGTGCGAACGTTGTTGCCTTCTAAATACTATGAACGTTACGTGGCAATTAACTATCCGCCTTTTTTAATTTCAAATTACGTTTTCCGTTATAAAATTTTTGATGTACCTCGCCTCTTTGCACATTTTTCTATTTTTCATAAAAACGTGCAATTTAAAGAAAACGACTGTTGAATTTAATAATGGTAGTGATATCTTAATTAATTCAAAATATCGCTTATAACATTATTTCGACAACTGTTTACACTTTTGATCTATTTCAACTCCGAATAGTTACTAGTGACACATGGCACGAGTACGGTGATTAATAACCAATAATCCATTACATGACCATAGATACCTAAATAGACTCATCTACTCCACATACATCATTATCAGCGTGTCATTTGACCCGCGAAGAAGCCAGCTGTAATGATGATGAAATATCAGAACACTTCCATGAGGAAAATCGGTTCGTGATTTTCGTCCAAGAAACAAATCAAAAAAGTCGTTGAAAAAATTGATTTATTTATCTGCTTTCTCATGCCAATGATATTTAAATTCATCAGAAAATATCACAGTTTTTCATTCTTCTAGGTTACGTGATTTTTCGCGAATTCTAGCCTTGCAGTTTTGTGCTTCGTTATATTTTTAATCCATTTTAGCCGTGTATCTTGATATAATATTTGTTGTACACGTTATGTAGATACAGGCAATTGCGAAGCTTTCGTTATTTCGCTAGCGGTTATATTATTATTCGTTATTTCTTTAAAAATACGAGACGTAGATTTCGTTAGCGAAGGAACCGATTCAATAGTAACTGTTCGTTAAAAACAAATAATTATAACACCTTTGGTCGAAATTAGAGTCGAATGTTCTGTCGGTGAATTGATATCGAAGAAAATATTGGCACCCTCGATGCAACTCCAAAAATAGCATGTTGAGAAGAAGAGTCGTTTTCCATTAACTTGGCTTATGTTCTCTTGAAAACATGAACGATCAATATTCCATTTGATTGAACGTTTCAAACATCAGCTCCTAGAAAGGGTACTGCTCTCTTTTTAGTATTTCTTCCTTACCAGGCTTTAATTTTACATTATGTACCTGAAATTCGTTACGGTACTAATTAAATATTTATAATTCGTGCATTCGTTGACGTTAACAGAAAAGTTTCTGGCAAATTAGTTTAAAACCGTCTTCTTTTCGGCGCGGGGAATAAATAAAAGCGAACGCAACGTTTAAGTTTGGGAGACGAGGTTCGTCGTGATTTCGGCAGCAAACCGTGATGAAACGAGAACTGCGAGGAGTGCGTGGGGGTGAAAGAGAATTGCAGGAGGCTCGATGCACTCGAAACGAGGAGCAACGTCGAGTATCATTATACCATTTTTGCTCCCCTGAATTCTCGAGATGCAATTAGGAACAGTAATAGCGAACGCCGGGGAATACGAGTGAAAGAGTAGACCGTAGCCGTCGTAGCCTTTTACAATTTTGTACACAAGTTGTCTTTGATGCCGTTTTACATTATTCATGGCAACCCACTTGCGCGTATATCAATTTCTGTCATCCCAATATCTACCCTTTAGTCTCTTCCCCTTGATATTTATTGTGTTACGCGTTAACGCGTTCGCCGATCCCCAGTGGTTCTTAATTTGGAGTTTGTTTATTCTGTCAAATGGTAAATACTTATTTTCGTGGCGTATATTATGTTAAAAACTTGTGTCTAGTCTCCGAATGAGTTGCTAAAAATAAAATAATTTTGGGTCTAAATAGTAATTATAGGACTTAGTCAAGTGTCGATTGAAAACATATTTTTCCTTTGTCACTCCCAGTGTAAACGAAACGTGTAATTTTAATAAGTTTACATTCAATATTTTTCAGATGGATAGAGGTTTGAAAATTTACGTTTCATTTTGTGTTTCGATAATATATTTCAATTTGCCAAGGAGGGCATTTATCCATAATAATAGACGCGATTTCGCGCGAGAAATTACTCGAGAAATTTCAAAAAAAAAAGTCTGCGACTCGGATCATAAAATATCTCGTATTGTTGGTAGAAGGCATAAAAATTATTACTCCCAGTGGAACAGTTTTGATATTCGTATGCGTCCGATAACGATCAATCAAAGGAAACAAAAGAAACGTTTACTCGTCTGTAGCGGCTCTTGCCACCCCGACAATAAAGAGCCCGGCATATATGGGCGCAATATATTCATACAGTCACGAGCATTATTTTCACACGTGAAAGAAATAAGCGACTGTAACGGATCATGGCCGAAGCTTGAAAACGATATGAACGAAATTCTTTCACCGAGCTTCTAGCTTTTGATAGCCCCTTTTGTTTATCATTCGTTGAATGGCAGTTCAAATAAATGGATTACGTCGTTGCCAGTAAATCCATATCCGTCTATATGGTTCTCTTAATTTAAGTATAATTCTTCTATTCTTTCAAGGCGTATTCACTGCCGCCTCGTCTTGGCGATGACTATACATTTCACGCTATTATATCATAATAAAGTAATCCCCCTAATCGGTTTTCGCAGAAAAATTATTTCTACTTTCCCGCCACTTATATAAGCGATCGGAAGTTCTGCTATCGAGATTTTAAATTATTTACTTCATTGGGGGTTCTCTGTTTTCCCTTTTCGAAGTTTCCTGTTTGGCACTTTTTCGCCAATTTTCGCGTCGAGTACTGTTTTGTGAGGACTCCATTCAGCTTGCGTCACGACTCGATAGCAAAGGAAAGGCAATCTGGAATAATTTCAGAGTCCTCGGTAGCCGGTTCTAAGAACAATTTCTTGTAAATTAAGCAAGCAATTAAAATATTTTATTTATCATTTCTCGAATTTGATTTGCAACAAGATTGATTTGAGGGGGTGCAAAACCTATAAATCATTCTTTTTTTCCAATTCTTAATCTTTCATTCGGTTTAAAGAACAAATAGCGACGCTCGCTATCGAACGCAAATTGTTATTCGCGCGATAAATCTTGTTAGGCATTTCTATTGCTTCAACACCTACACATAATAATAATTCTATTCCCGGCCACGCCGTGCATCATGCATAGATTTACCTATGAAGATTAATGTCTGTTTGTGTACACGCGTCAACTGTACGCGCGAGGAGTCATCCGCGTGTAATTGTACCGGCGCGTTGCACGGCGTCGTCGTTTCATTTTACTCCATGGTGGAAATCAATATTAACGACGATATTGGTCCTGGAAATTGGGGATACCTTGTTGTTGGGCAAACAAAATGAAATAAACAAAACTGCGGTGGCAGCGTCGGAATGTATTCATGCGTCGCATTTGCGGCGCTCTCGGATGCGTCATATTATTTTATGAGTTTGCTATCAGCTATCCGCGTAAACATTTTCGAAGGATGAGCGTGTTTGTTTTTCGCTGGGCAGACGCGAAAGCGACCGAAGAAAATCGTTTCCTACGAATCGATTTTGAATACATTCGTAATCGAGTTTCGATTCCGGGATCGGTCGTTTGAAATCGGTCCAT
Organism: Colletes latitarsis; assembly: GCF_051014445.1. Lineage (NCBI taxonomy): Eukaryota > Metazoa > Arthropoda > Insecta > Hymenoptera > Colletidae > Colletes > Colletes latitarsis. The sequence continues at coordinate 16,776,282 of NC_135135.1, read as the reverse complement.
ATCGAGAAACGGAAAATGCTAGTAAATAGTTTAAACTATAATTACTATTATAACTGAGCTTTTCTGGTGTATATTGAATAGACAATTATTTGGTAGTCGATTCTGATTGCACAGATTTTTCTATAAAGTTTCGAAATCGTTTAAATTGTTTAAGCAAATAATTCCCATCGAGTCGATCGAGAGAACGTCGAGCGAAAGTTTAAAAAATTATAAGGCGGAACGAAGAGTCCGAAAGGAATTATAAATTTCGTGAACCCGGTTTTCGCGTAGCCGTCATCGGTAAATAAATATGTTAAAATGGATGCGAGTTTTCTGCATAAAAGGAGGAAGAAGTTTGGCATCGTCGGAAGCGCTTATAGCGATTTGTTGAAGCGTTTTGTACTGGGAAAGGAACGGCAGTCTACGAAGCAAAATGGAAGAAGGAGTGGGAGGCGATAGGGGATGAAAGGGGAAACAGTGCATTTGACTTTCCTATCAGCGTCAAGTGCTCATAAGCGTTTAAATGACTCCTCGTTTGCGAAATACCACTGACAGCTATTCAAGCATATTTCTGGAACGAACTTTCTCTGTACAAAAGTCCACCTTCCCCCCTCCCCCTTTAAATGGTTTGCAATCAGATTTAAAACAAACGTTATATTGCTCAACAAAATTTAGTTGCGCGTTCATTCTATCTCGCTTAATTAAAATCTTAAATATATCCAACGTCACTTCATGAAATTAACTTGTTCCGCCGTGCGAACATTTCTCGTTTGGCTTCGTCGCGACGCCGATTAAAGAAAATTGATAAACGATACGAATTTACTCAGATCAGAAAATTCAGTGCCTACTATTTTATTCTGGATTTTTAGTTTCTCCAATTTTATAATCACGAGCATAATTAAAGATTAGTTTCAACGTGTTATACAGTATGTAGTTTAAACCGACATATATTGCAATTATTTAATGATAAAATAGTCAAGTTCTTAACAAACGTCGAGGACATTTAATATATTTAAATGGGTGGCAAATTATAGGTGACGACTTTCGTGGAAATATAGTGAATTAAAATCAGTCGTAGCTTGAAATTTACGTTAAACGAAAAGATATAAATTGCACCGCGTATCAGCGACTTTTGGTCAAAGTTATCACTTTCTAGATTACTGTGCATTGGTTGCAATAAAATATAGTGCATTTAAATCAGCGTTTTGAATAATCTATAAGCGTGTGCCACTTTTGATGGTCGCTGTATATGCCTGTCGGTGTTTTAGGGGAATAAGTTGATTGTAGAAGGGGTAGCTAGTGTCGTAGGTCGGGCCATCGCACAACAAAAGCAGGTTTGTAGGAGGTTGTAGAGGAGCCGAAGCTAAAACAGGAGAAGCACTGGTGGAAACAGAGGATTAGAAGGGGCACGAGTCAAGTGGGATGGAGGCAGTGACGTGTAGAAGGTGGAGGAGGTGGAGAAGGATGAGGTTGCCAGCAAACGGTATAGGCAGTATTCCGTTGAAAGCCTGTCCTTGCTTTCCTTGCTAACCTCGTTATGTCACCCACTCAACTTAACCGCTAGATCGTGTATATACTATGGAGGAGGTGCCTTTCCAGAATCAGGATTACCACTTCCATGTGTGTAGGAAGTTACAGTATCATCTACTGTTGATGCGCAGGACTCCTGTTAACTACATGTACTACGGTCAGGAACTATATTCAACCACCCTCATAACACGGTAGCTACGTTTTTAAAAAATACCCTTCTGTTTATTTGTCGTAGCGTCGACCGTTTCATTGGTTTTAATTTGCAGTCACAGATCATTCTGAATGTGAGATTGTTTGGTCAGGAATTATATATGGTTGAAAATAATTGTTTTAAAATTTCATGTAATGGATTTGCATGGATTTCAATTTGATTTTGAGTTCCAATAAAAGCGAGTTAACCATTAAATGTATTTAATTAAATCGGATAACAATGTTTGCACGAGGTACACAAAAAGGAATAAATTTATTTGCATGCTGAACATTGTAGTATATTGCATCATATTCCGATTGTTTAACTATTCGGATTCTAAGAAGATCAGGCTCAGTTTGTAAACGTCTGACCAGTTAATGGTTTTACTACTTAAATCCCAAAGTATCACTGTTTAGTATCGAGTACAGTAGCTAAAGTTTGTTATCATTGATTTTAAATTAAGAACGTTCGTTAGGTAACAGTAAAATACTGAATATCTTCATGTGTAATTAGAAAGAATTTAGTTTCGATTAATAATTTGATAATAAAAGATGTACGATTCAGTAAAAGTTAGTAGATTAATTGCTCTTTTCAAGTTTAGAAATTAAACAGATAAGAAATAGCAAAATCCTTGGATTAAAATTTCTTTTAAGGCAACTTTTATTGAAAATCATTCGTCCTACCTGCACAATGCTCGAAAGTAGTTCGATATATTGAGAATCGAATCGCCGAAAGATCAGCGAACGGTGCAAACGGAAATGAATTTATATCGTTAATGAACGCATTGTCGTGATTTGAAAGGGCATAGTAATCTTGTTAAAGACAGTAATGTTAGGAAAATCCTGTGCTTAAATTTCATGGTTATTTTAACGATAGGATTGTGAAGCTCAGAATATTACTGACGTTTTACTTTATCAAAACATTACGGAGCAATCGAATGATTGAACTTCACTGTTCGAGTAACGTTTAATATCTGTGCAATCTGATGAATTTTAATCGATTTCAGAAACACTTTAGCAACTATTTAGCCAGAACTCATCAAGACTATAATAAAATATTTTTTACTCGAGGTATTCCAGTTTTTACAGAGTTACATATCTTAACACTATTCAGATTTCAAACTTAACACCGGAGAGCTCATAAATACTATTTTTTAGCAATCTATGTCGAATTTAATCGAAGCAAAATCGTATTTTAGTTTAATTGTGAACATAATAGATTTCTGAATCTAGTGTTAAGAACTGTGTTCTATTAAATTTATTTGAGGGAGAGGAGGAGTATGTTTTCAGTTAGGTAGACGAGTTCCTTCAGACCAAAAAAGGTACGGGTGTTCGCCAATATGGCGTTTTTCGAATCAATGACAATTCCAAGTTTCTTCTGTTTATGCACGGCAAATAATTGAATTTCCCGATGTTCCATCGGCCTAATTATGAGGCAGGCTCTTCATAGTTGAGTAACATTCCCAGAGGCAATTAGCCGTTGTTGACAAACGCAATTTACGAGATGTAACTTTGTGACCATGCAGGCAGACGGAAGCGAGCGTGCCTTGTGTCGCGTTTCTAAATACATCGTCGTTGCATCTGCTCGGTGCATCCTCGGGTAAAGTGCATCGGCTCTTGCTTTCGAAGTAGCCAAGCGACATGTCCTCCGCATCCTTGTTTACCAACACTGCTCAGTACTTCGAAAGTGTTTTGCCCACTTTGGAAACGATATTATTAACCTTTTATCCGACTGTAACGACGACAGATAAACGATAAATAATATACGCGTTGCTTCGCTAAGCCTCGAAATGCAGATAGCGAACAAACGACATTGTTAATATAAAAAACACTGATTCCTCGACCTCGTAGCACGGGTATTTGCTTGTAAACTGAAAGTGTGGCGGCTGTTCCGTAAAAATTGGTTGCATCCCGTTGCACCTTCGAATCATTACCCATAAATTGCTAGTTCGTGTCGGTGCATCGTACCTCGTGCTAAGGTTTCGAACGCCTGCTGACCCCTCGTTAGCGACCTAAAGTCCTACTCGGTCGGTCTGTCCTCGTCGAGGTCCCAGAATTACCCCATTGTGACGTGAGTCACTGTGGTCGGGCTGTGATTTGGGCTCCTCTCCTTCGCGGTACGGTCTTGACGCTGATCCTGGCCGTTCCTTGTGTCCCGTCGTGGTCGATTGTCGTCACGCAACGTCCTACAGCTCGTTTGCCTTCGGTGGCTCGAGATTTACTGATCGTCCATGCATGGACCTCCGGAAAACCGACGTTTTTCCTCGCAATGTTCGTTCATTGACACTGGAAAATACAGGATCTAAGACTTTTCAGAAGCTTACAGTAGTCATCGAAAAATGTAAAAAATCTCTAATCGACATAGGTCCTACAATCCTTTTTTAAACTGATGGAACGTGGAACGTGTTAAATGATAAAGAGTAAAGTTGTAAAAGTAGTAGGTACGGAATTCAGAGTAGAAAGCGATCGATTCCCGTTCCCTGGACATCATTATGCCACGCGTCTATGGTTAAAGAACCGGCGAACCGTATTTCACATTCGTAATAGTTGAAGCACGAGGGTCAATTGAAAGTTTCATGAGGGAATAGAAAATATTGGGGTAGGTAGAGTGTGCTGTAGTTGGGCACGGTCGATTGGCTTCGGAATCGGGGGAAAAGAAAAAGAGAGAATTTTCGCTGGTGCTCGAGGACTGAAGGGCCAGCGTGATACTGGCAGACGATAGTCGTGTAGCAAAGGGTGCAAAGAGGAGAGGTCGTGTTGACGGCAGGAGGTACGAGGAAGAGGAAGCGAAAGGGAAGAAGGAAGGAGGACCAGCATCGTCAGAAGTTGGAAGCTACAATGGCAGTGTGTCTTCTGGCGCCTTCGAGTCTCCCGGACACGCCTTCTAGCATGGGCATCTGCAAGAACTTATCCTCCGACGTTCTTCCACACGCCACGATTCTCTAATCCGCACCTACCGGGAGTATCGTTATCCATTCTCGAAGATTTTGCCGTGCTTAGAGTAACGAAAACAGGGGATTACCAACGTATTTACACGGTATTTTTCGTCTACCCTAAACCCCGATCGGACGATTCTCCAACAAATCTATGCTTTCTTCAACCCCTTAACAATCATAGTGGCAACAAAAATTGTGGAAAAGATGACACTGCTAATCTGCAAATAAAGGGGAGAAAGTGCTTCCTTATAATATTACAGTGAATAGTAAAAATCGATATTATTCTCTAAAACAATTCTTTATCGAACTGAATGAAACTGAAGGAATTGTAATATAGACATAAATAATCGTGGCGACTGAAATAATATAGAGAATTGACAGGAGGGACACAAAATTTGGAATATAAATTTTTGTATGTTTTTAACTACTTTTTAATATTTAAAAAGCAAAACAAGGAAATACCACATACTTTGTAAATACTTTTTGTTCAGGATAGAGTTTGGCAAGGACGCTTGTCAAGCTTGAAGTTACTTAATGTCGTCGTTTTCTTTTTGTCAGAAGTAAGTAATAATAGTACTTACTGGGATGGAACCAAATTAGATCGAACGGTGGACTATATTTTTATAAATAATTTTTTTTCACGAATCTAACATTTTCTCTATCGCGATTCCAACCTAAAGACTTTGCATCTTATTCGGTTATTCGTAACTTCCGTTTCTTTTTTTCCCCCGTCGAGTTATTCCACGCCAAATCGAGCAATTCCGACCAGCTTTTACGAATACTGGTTTCACTAAAAAATTTCTATCTCTGTAGTCGTTAAAAATACGAACATCAGTATTTTTTTTTTTGTTTAATCGCGAAAGGTTACTCTTTTTTAACTAACTCGATCCCTGGATCGAGCTTCGAACAATTTGAAAATAATATTTCCATATTTTGTGTTATTTCTTGTTTTGGTTACATTTTTTTTTTATTTGTTGAAGCTCTAAAATCGTAACCAGGAGCGGACGAAAAATATTGGGTTGTTCGACTATTCGGATATCTCGTATACTATAAATATATTTTAATTTTTCGTTTCTGTAACGGTGCACGATAAAATGATTTAGTTACATTAAAGTCTATTCAAAAGACAAAAGATTTAATTTTAAAAAACGATGAATTTCAAATTTTCAGCAGGCTTTAAGAAAACAAATTTTAACGTTTTATTTGAACCGCATAGTACATGCTTCGAACGACCTTGTACTGTATATAATCCCAATTGTTTCAAGTTTATCGGTATGTTCAGTTCAGCAGATGGATGATTGATATCGCTTAACGGACCACCATAATCACGTTAGACTGCTTTGATGAATCCTAACCTTAGCCATTAAGTGTACCATGGTTCCCGTTGATTGAATAATCAGCAACCCTTGTCAAGTAATGTAAATTCCAAACATTGTGCGAAATTTGTATTTTAATTCATTGTCTTCGAACGTAAGTTTAAATTCTAATTCGTTTAGATAATAGTCAAACGTGAATTAAAATAATAGTTCTTTTTAGGGAAATTCAGTGACTCGAAATAAAAAATTCGACAACGTTCCCTGTCAAATATTCGCTTGTTTATATATTTTGGCCACTTTTTAAAAACAGAAACAGTGCTTTAAATATTTCTAGCCAGGAATATTTTTTACTTTTGTGACACTGAATCGAAGAAGCTACTTAGCTATTTGATCGACTACAAAAAATCGCGTGGAAATCGTTTCGATCAAATGTATGATACTGTAAACGCGTCAAAGGGCTTTAACGTTTCATTGAAGGAATCAATATTCGTGAATAGTTATTCGATACTTTTTAAATTGAAGTTCTGCAAATTAATAGAGCTCTTAGGTCAAGCGAGAACTCTTTGCGTTTCTATTAGAAAAAATAGTTATATTTTTTTAAAGAACTAAATAATTTACTATACAATCTCATTCACAACATTTTAAATACATATAATAGTACATTTTTACATATATACTGGTGTTTTGCTACTTAAATAAGAATGCAGTGTCATGAAACGATAATAAAAAGTAATTTTCTCGCCTTTAATTTTCCACTGCAGTAGAAAAATGGAGTGACTTTATTCTTTGCTTTAGAAATTTATTCTGTAATTAAATTTTGTTTTTAATAACAAGAAAAATTGGAAAATTCAATTCTTATTTGCAACCTAGGGAGAAATTGTGATTGCATTTGTGTTCTGTATTTATTTATTATTTTGTGTTTTAATCTAATTTTTCATATATGCAAACATTAAAAAAGGAAAAATATTACAAAACGATTCTTTTTAGTTTTTCCTGTAAATTTACTTTATGCTAAAACACAAAATATGGGTAGCTTGGAATTCTGTGTTTTTATAATCAATGAAAATACCATTTTGTTTGTATGATTATTATGTCCAATTAAAATAGTATAATGACGTCAATTATTCATATGTAGAAAGCAATTACAGAATGCAGAATTTTGTAACTGGTTTTCCTACATTTCAGGATCAAATTTTGACGAATATTACTACAACCCTCACCGATTCTATTCAATAATACCTGAAAAAGTAAAATCAGCCAACTGTAGAACGAGAAGCTCAAATATATGTACCGCAGAAATGGTGAATATATGTAGATACCGCAAAAAACATTCTACCAGCGGTCGAATCAAAATATTTTTCATCAGGGACGATACGGTTTCGAAGGCTCTTCGGGCGACGACTTTCGACATCTTTTATATCTCGTTTTCAAATAAATTCTCAAGGTGCTCAATTTCATTTCTATACATGTACACATACAAAAATAATCGAGTCCACCCTCGAGCACCTAAAATTTTACGAAAAGGTCCCACGTTAAAAATTGTCTGGTGCCAAAGGCGTTCGATAGAAACGAAAAATTGAAACGATTGTTTAAGTACACATTTAACCAGCGTGGGATTCGGGTTAATCTGTGACGCGAAGCCGAAAGATAGTCCAAAGAACGTTCTACAGGTGCTTCCATCGGTTAACAAGCAAGCAAAGCATCGGGTTCAGACTGAGGGAAGTACAGCGATAATTAATCGTCACCTATTGATAAGAGATAAGTGAGTGGGATTAAAGGAGAGTGGCCCGGGGGGCTGGGGTGGGGGCAGGGGTGGATGGAAGGGTAAGCTCAAGAGTTAGAAACCCCTGAATCCCGAACGTGGAAGCGTCTGCGCGTGGCGGGAAAGGAAACGTGGTAGGGAGAACGGTGTGATGAGAAAGCAACTAGGATGGGGAGGGGAAAGAGAAACACGCTCTTGGGGTTTGCGAGGCGCGATCCCTCAGTCGGGATGCCGGTCGCGTATCCTCTCGTCCATTTGGTACCGTGATGATTAGTGAATCTGTGAAGCGTGTTCTACTGACCATCGAGGACCGTTCGCGGTTCCTAATGACGGTTTTTCTACTCTCGTCGCTCGCGGGAAGTGTTTGGACCGACAACTCCACCGGTTTCGGTGAGTGCGCATTTATTAATCATCTCGCGACGTCCTGGTGGCGGCGAACCAGGACACCGATAACCGCTGTCAACCCTATATCGCGTTTAAAGAAAAAAGAGAAACTTGCACGTCTAACAGAGGTCTAAGGCTCTTTTCGTTGCAGAAAATGTTACAATCGAAATGTGGAATCACGTGGATCGTTGGGTTTTCTAATCGAGCGTACCGCGACGACAAAGGGTTAAACGAAATTGTCTAGTCGCGTTGCGACGCGTGCACGTGCAACGGACGCGCGTCAAAGTTTAACGAATTCCAATGCCTGTCGCCATCCCCTCCCCCGATGACGTCCTGGAGCTGTTCCGACATTCCTGTACGGAAACGTCAGATTTGCCGTTTTACATGCCAACGCATCGACGCCTGGTCGGGTTTTTCACGAGGGAATTTCGTTTCACGGTGATTGTGTCCGTACGAGGCGAACGCGATCGAGCTAACTTTTCGGTGAACACGTCGATTTGGAAAGTGTGACTTGTGTGTTTCGTTATTTATCGGTTCGATATACCTGGTTCATCCTGCGGGACCAAGTGTTTACGTGTAATCGTCTTCCAAGAGTGTTAATGTATCATGTCCTTGTCCAGAGTGCTTTTTACGCGCCAGTTCGAGTTCGAGTTCGAATGCTGTCATTTGTTCAGGAATATTTCCATAGGTGAAGTATCGAAGAAGGATCCAACGATAATTAACATCACGAGACTAGCGTATTTCGTGCTCGTGAGATTACGACTTTGGTTTAGAATTTCGGAAAAATCGATTTTTCCCCTTTTAATATGGCAAAGACGAGGACAAACAATGGACACCTTAATTTTTTAGATTCTTACTTTTCCCGTGTTCGTACACGCAGTTTCTAACGAAGATTCTCCCCATTTTTTGTTGCAAATTAGAACGGCTGGAATCGTCAGATACGTCAGATACGACACTGTTTCTTAAAGGGACTGCTTTCGATAATCTATAGCTCCTACAATTTTCACTATTATTATTTGAAAAAAGCAAATATACGCGTAGAGTCCCAATAGGAAGCAGTTTACGGTTTTCTTTTTAAAAAATAACAAAGGAAGGTTTGAAAATGTTCTGCTTAAAGTTACAGGAAGTTAAAGTACTGGAAGTTAGACGCAGTTGATATGTTAATATCTCGTTTAATCCTGTTAAACGTCCAGAGTATTAGGCTAGTTCTTTATTTAAAAGAATTTGTCGAGGCGCATTTATTGGAACGCAAGATTAAATTTCCATTATTATCGCGCGCAAGATAGTGGTATTCAGTTTCAATTCAGCGGCTGTCATCATTACTGTACAAAGTTATTTCGTGTATCTAGTTTGTGATACGCGCATGTTGCTGCAGGTAGAAATGCAGTTTCGCGTTGTTATCGGCAAATGCAATCACGTGCGTTTTCGAGGTTTTGGCTAGGATTGCGTATGCCAGCATGTAGAAATCGCTGCGTGTAGCACGCATTAGTATTTACTCTAGCGAACATGTTTCGTTTTCAAATTAATTGTAGAATCGCTGTTGCTTCAACCGTTTGATTGCGCGGCGTTCTCTGAAAATTACACAAATAAGAATCGTGTTTAGATGATAACAATACGATTTCTAACGAGCAAACAAATTCTCTTTAAACAAAACTTTTGCTGTTTGAAAACTTGGTATAAGATGAAAGAATTCTTATAAACGAACTGGAAAGTAATTGTCGAAAGATTATTGATAATTAGAATGAAACATCTTTTTTATCGAAATATTCTTCCACAAAATAATTATGCTATAACTTTTCTATCATTTTCGCTTTAACAGAGTTTCCGGTTGTTTATCTGTATTACAATACGAGACAATAGAGACTTTTATAACGAAAAGTATCTTTCACATATTTTCTAAAAATATTTGGTCGACCTGAAAGTTTCCGCGACTTGAGCCCCTTGCTTCGAAAGTACATGACTCCGCTGAAATTCAACATTTTTATTCAAAATAAGCACCATTATGCTGAACACACGTTTGCCAACGTAACACAGAAGCATTTATTCTACGTGCACGAAAATTTGCATCTCGAAAATCAATAAACTCCTTGGAAGGCGTTTTCAATGTACTTCGTTGAAAATTAGTTTAGACAGATTATTTGCAATATAATTTTCTGAGAAAACATTGTTTATCGAAATCCCCCAACACGGTAAAATCCAGTATATTGTTGAGAAAATGTCATGCTAATCTCTCGTAACAGTGTCGATTGCTTGGACATAGTTTTCGCTGGTTTTGTTAATTTCTAGGCAACGTTTCTGATATTAGATGCAAATATAACTGTTCGTAGGGAATTTCCAGAGTTCCAGGCTTTTCCCTATTAGTTCACTTGCGTTCCAAATACCAATTTTGTATAGGCGGTTAGCCATAATTTAATTTCGAACATTACTGTGGTTAATAGGTTTACGATGACGCGTATGCTGTACAACAACTCCATCATCGTGCATTCCAGCTTTTTATTGTACTATTGGTGCTCGTATTAATACAACTTACTTCGACCGGAGGTTTAAATTTTCAAAATTTCGTGAAAATATTTTCAACCAGAACCGACTTACAGATTTTTCGTCGCCGCGAGGCAATATAACTCGCCTATAGTTCCGTGGGTTAGGTTAGAGCGATAATGAAAACATAGTCGAACCGTTCAACCTATGGTTAACGTTTATGTTCGCCTGAGTTGTTATTAGTCGTTGCATATTAGAAACCAGCAAGCGTGTATTTAAATTTTGGGCACACGGAGTAGATTATATTAAGTCAATTAAAATTTTTCTAAACTAGTGCTATAATTTATTTAGGAAAAATTTACATTAGGTTATTTGGTCCTCGAAACCATTCAACTTTCACCTGAAACATTTTTTATTCTTATCAGTAGTTTGAGATATTTTGATTTTAATATTTCAACAATTTCATAATGGCAGCACCTACAATATTAAAATTATAATATCTCTTAAATTAATACTTTTTCCTCCATAAGTAGCTTGTTTTTGTATAGGGTGCACTACAAAAAGAAAATATTTTGGAGGTTAATTCGAATTTTTATAAATTAGCGAGACAACGCGACGGTTCGCGATCGTTGGTCCAAAGATATAAGAAGAGCGGTCGAAATTGCCGTATTAATTGTTTGTTAGTTGCCTGGCGCCATCCTCGTTAATAAAATAGCCGTATAATCTACGAGGCGCCGTTATTTGTGATCGTCAAAATTATACAGGGTGTTCGACCACTCCTGGGAAAAATTGCAATGGAAGATTTTAGAGGCCAAAATAGGATGAAAATCAAGAATACCAATTTGCTGATGGAGGCTTCGTTAAAAAGTTATTAACGTTTAAAGTTTCGCTCGTACTGAATTTTTTACTCAAAACTGGGTAGGATTTCAGGGGTATGTGTATTCACCAAAAATGATTGTAATTGAGCCCCGCAGCCGAAAATAATTTTTCCAGAACGATTTGAAATTTTTTTTTTCGCCGAAAAATTTAGGCACCTACCTCCTGTCGATTTTTCTTAAAAATTCCTTTTTCATTTTTAGTAATTTTGTTTGACGCCCTACAGAAAAGTTGTCTAATACTTTTTTATAGGTACCCATGAGCTCTACTTCAGAAAAAAGTTTCATTGAAATATATTCACAATTGTAGGAATTATGGCTGTTTAAATATTGGACCATTTTTATGGGGTTTTTCTTGTTTTGCGGGGTCAAGAATCAACTTTTCGGATATTTTTGCGATTTGTACATATTCTCCACCAAAATATGCGTAATTTGCTTTTTTAAACATTAAAATCGTCCAATCCGTTCATGAGTTATGACGTTTTAAAGATACGCATGAAATTTCAGTGAAACATATCAATGGTATGGTCAGACATTAGATTTTCGGTAAGGAATTTTTTTCTCGAAAATGCGTAGGATTTCGGGGGTATGTGTAATGACCAAAAATTATTGTAATTAACCCCCGCAACCGAAAATAATTTTTCCAGAACGATTTGAAATTTTTTTTTTCGCTGAAAAATTTCAACACACCCCAATTTTTTTCTCGAAAGTGGTTAGGATTTCAGGGGTATTAGGATTTTATGTGTATTCCACAAAAATGATTGTAATTGATCTCCGTAACCAAACATAATTTTTTCAGAATGATTTGAAATTTTTGAATTTAATTTTTTAATAATTTTTTAACGAAGTCTGATTTTCGTCTTATTTTGGCCTTTAGAATCTCCCATTCAAATTTTTCCCAGGCGTGGCCGAATACCCTGTATTATATGTCGACTGGTGGGATTCACGTTCGAAAGATGGCCGCACTTATCGCATTAAGGTACTGTTATCTGCGTCTGTTAATTATTCGTAAGCAGGCTGGTGCCATCTCCAATTAATAATGCACCTTCACATATTGCAACAAAGTCTTTGTATTCGTTCTACTGTTAAATAACAAAAAAGATTGACGATTATTCAATTTAGAATGTTAATAAGCGCCTCCAAAAAATAAAAATAAATATTTGCTTTCATCTATTTTGAGTATTATGTCATATTGGTTCACCGATCGATCGCGACTACCTCGCGTTAATAATCGATACCTTATCAACAACGCGCCAGCGTCGCCTAATCTTGCGATCTCGGTCGCGACGACGATAAATTATTAAATTTTCTTTCGAATTAAATCCAGAATTAATAACGCGTCTAGAACGCAATAAAGATCGCGTGGTATTTATCGTTAAAATCATAATTAATACACCGACTCTGTCAGCCTAAATAAAATAAAAAGTTATTTCACGAATTAGAATAAATCCCGTAAAACGAGATAACGTCTTGCAAAGAATAATGCATGGTTCGATGTATTAATAATTTTAATGACTTTGCTATTTCGGATCGAATTACACGCGTTAATTTTTACGAAATTAATATTACTCGTCGATACGATGATAATTTCACGAATAATTGCACGCGAGGCAATAATTATATGAAAGATCATTAAACGTACCACGAATATTTTGGAATTTCCATAACCGTAACTCGAAAAGCCGCTTAGAACAAAATTTCTTTTCTGTGGTTATTCGACGTTGTACGCGTATTGTAAAATTGTCGAAAATCGGCACGATAGATATTAAATTATTTAACATGCTATAATTGCTCCGCGTTACTTTCGATCCCAGTCTCCCCTATGTACAATTTCGCGCTCTAGGTAAATTGGGATCTGGGAAAGAAAGTCGAGTTTAATGCACCCTAACCGGAATGCCTATTATGCAACACTTTATAATGGCTATATGAGTTGCGCGATACTATTAAACGGATGACAACGAAATTATTTGGCTGGTAGTTATTCCTCGCATGCTACAAACCCATTTGCGGCGCAACGGTGCACACTCTATAGCAGAAGCGTGCATGCAAAATGAGAGAGCCCATCAGTCTGATTCACCTATCGGGAATTTCACAAATTCGAGTTGGCATAGAGTATTATCAATTGGAATCTAATTTATATTAACGCATAAGCGTACCACGGTCGCTAAATTCCCAGCTTTCGACGAATTGATTTTAACAAACTGGACACCTCTATCCGATCGAAGAGCAAGGTTAGACGATATTTTAATATCTCATCGCGACGATTAAATTTTACGAACGATATTTTAATATCCCATACGACGATTAAATAAACAAAGGGTGTTGTACGAATATTAGAAAAGTGGATATGGCGGTAAAAGTAGTTTGCAAAAAGACGTTGAAAGAGAAAGCTAATAAATTGTTCCAAAGTTTGCATTTTTGACGTCTAACGTTTTAATAATTATAACGATGGTAAAAATATAGAAATTTATAAATTCTGGCTAGGATCTTTTATCCCAAAATTAGTTTAATGGAAGAAACGATATAGAAGGTTGCAAAAATTTTAGTTTTCATTGGGATATCATTGATATCTTCCTGTTAATTCTTTCGATACAATGTCTTCCAGTTTGACAGTTCTCGATGTCGATTGATCCTCAGGATCGATTCCCAGGAAATTTCAGTGGAGAATGACGCGAACGGTTTCGTCTTAATATTATGTAGAATAATATTCGGAGACCTCCCAATGTTTCCTTTGAGCTCGATAAGGAGATCCGTTTCGTTAGTAGTCGGTGGTACAAGGCAGTTTGCGTTCAATAACAGTAATCCTCTTCGTGATCTGGAATACAGCTAAGTTCCCATCAAACGGATTTCATCGTGGAAGTTAACAAATTCTGCTTTGACGACGACCACAACACGATTCGCCAAAGTAGATTATGAATTGCATACATCTGATAACGCAGGAATGCCCGTGCGGGTTAAAACTAATCCGTTGGTGGTGTTATTGTTCTATGCAAACAGGATGGCTGAAATTCCAAGCGACAGGCTCAGACACGATTGCGTTACACTGATCTTTTCAGCCGCGAAGACATAGATCATAAAAACGGCAGAAACAACCGTGTGATTGCTCGTTAGTCTCCGAGTTAGATAGCGATCGTCCATTAATTTTTTTCCTGCGGTTAGATACGGGTTCGATAAAACTTCGTAACGTTCTGTTTTGTCGAATAGCTCGAGTTTCTATGAAATAATATTTGTCACCATTTTTTTTTTTACACTTTTTCCCGCCTAAAAAAAAAAGGCATCGAACGTTCACTTATTTTCTGCAGACAGTGATCGCCTATTTAAATTTATCTACGGATAGAAGGTCGATGAAATTGTACGATCGTCTTAAAAATAATATTTGCCATTATTTTTTCCCCCAAGAAAAGATATGGAAACCATCCCCGATGAGGGTCCCACATGCTCGTGGACCAATGTCGCCGCAAATGATTCGTTTGATAAGGGAATGCTCGCGTTAACGAGATAACTCAACAGTTGCGATGTAGCGGGCGAGTTAAGTGGACGAGGTGGTTGAGATCAGGAGGGAAGAAGAGTGCTGGAGAGAAGTGACGAGCCGAGTAGAAAGCCACTTTTTACCAGGAAGGGAGATTCTTGAAAGAACCGAAGGAATATCGGCTTTCCCGAGAATCGTTAGGGAGAGAGTGGCGAATTACTGGGACGATCCCCGTATCTGTTCTGTTTCTCTTAAATTAGGTGGGTTATACGGAAAACAGGAAAGTACATTGCAGAGAGCTCTTTGTCTTTAACTAGGAGTTATTATGTGTCGCGACTGCCGAGACTACCGCCAATCCGCGAAGAGCAGTCTTTTGTAATCCACCGTTGGCTTCGGAATTCCGACTTACTCTCTGTCGAAAGAAACTTATACCTGGCTTAGTCGTCCCAGTAATCGAACGTTTGGCCAAATTTGTTGGTAGTATTAGCCCCTCGAAATACGATTTAATTACAATTTTTCAAATGTAGACATACGTTCTCTAGCCACCATTTCGTGATTTTTTGTTCTTCAAACCCGTAAACTGTTTTATATTTTTTTCAAATAAAAATAATGCAAATTATGTGGACTTAATCGAAGCAAGTCCCATTGTTGTTTTTTGTTTCGTTTTTGAATTGTACTATTTCGACTAAGTATGTTTACTAAACGTTTCCCTGCGCAAGCATTCTGTTCGTGTTTGCAAAATGGCCATTACTAACCTCCTTCAAAGAAGAGGACGAAGCGAAACGAGTGGAGGGAGAAGCAATATCTCAGTCTTTATTAATTCGGTAGATGATTAATATTTTCTCGTTACTCGTTTCAACAAAATTTACATTTCAGCACTTAAATCATATTAGAACTGCGTTACTTTTACGCTACGAATTTTATGCATTTCTAGAGGATATAATCTATACTTTCGTATAGTAAAAGTAACCATCGCATAATTTCTCGTATACAAATTTTCTGATTTACACACACAATGTTAGGGAAAGAAAACCGAAAGAAATCGCAGCCGAAAACAAATTCGCCGCGAGTAATAGCTAGTATTCCAATATTAGCATTTCATCTTGCGTAAAGGCATGCATGATATTTTCATACTCGTGTACTCCGTAAGTGCATAAAATCTGCAATGTAATGTATAAGTATGCAAATACACTCGTGGATTTCGTTTTGAAATATACACGACGGCAACATATATTTTTGTAATATTTCAAATGCGCGCGAAAACGCTCGCGTGCGGTGCATTGGCCAATTTGAAACACGCGGACCCATAAAAATCGACCTTTTTCGACCCCCTTAATGGTTTTTGCGCCGCGTTATACGGCTCGAACGCCGACCTATCGCTTAATGCGCCATATCCCAATATTTTACCATAGTTACATGCTCATTTGGTCATTTAAAAAAGAATAATTCGCGTGGAACACGTTCGAACTATGTTGCAACTCTGCTATTACCGCGTCCGTATTACTCGGTAGCTAACCCGAGAAGCAGTGAAACTAAAAGAAAGGATCATTCTACGTAAAAAAATAAGTAAAAAACGTAGAATAAAATTTTCTCGAACGAGGCATTGTTATTAAATTTGAAAATATGTCTGGGACAAGTAGTATTCCAATACCGTTGGTCTGACCATTATCCACTATTTCTACTTGCGCTGAATTTTTCAAGTTGATTTTCTCGAAAACGTGGTCTCGTATGAACAAATCTTATTCTACAGTTTTGATTTGTTCTTTCACTTAGAGTGACCCCTCTATCCTTTTTGTTGTACTATAATTACTATACGTTACACTATGAGCTTTTTATTTTCTGAGTGTATTTTATCCTTGGATTATCTTTTTAGCCCCATACATGGTGTTTTATTATAAATTTCTAGTATTTTTCCAGTTAATAATTTACAAATTCCTTACCATTGTTGGTCCTGATTATTTAAATTTTTTTACCCATGTTATTTTCCACCCAGATCTTTGAGTTCTTTGAAAGCTTTCGTGATATCACTTTTTCAATCGAGGATATTACTAAACGTCGTTGCAGCGCAATCATTTACAATAACAAAAATGTATCGGACTCTCGAAAAGCTTTTTTCGAAAGTTATAAAGTACTGTAGTAAAGTGGCGAACGAAATGGCGGCCAGCGCGTCACAGTCGACGACCGTTAATTTAATGGAAAATATTCGCATCATTGAACCAAAATTAAATGGCTCAGAAAACTATTCATCGTGGAAATTTTCAATGAAAGTGACACTAATGGGCATGGATTCACGGGATTACGTAACTACTTCCGATCCTAACACGATAGATCCAAAGAAAAACCAGCGTTAACCACCATTTTCTTCGTAACAAAGGCCCTTTGTCGTGTTCGTTCGAATGATGCAAATACTTTAATTTTTCACTGTTCTTAATCCATTTCAAAACTTTACTTCAGAATCGTGAAATTTTAACAAATGGCAATTACAGTACCATTAAGTAAGCTTTCAAAATGGTCACTCCTAAGCATCGACTATAATAATTTAGGTTATGGTTTTAAATAGTTCACGATTTAATAAAAAGTAATTTGCCAAAATTACAAAAGGACTTAAGGATGTTTTGGTAAACATACAAATAAAATGGAAGAAATAAATTCCAACAGAATTATTTTCGATGCTTGTTGACATTCTTTCGCGCGCAATAATATTCGCTTGAAACCCAGGCGCGAACAGTTTAACAACTTTAAGATGATTTCCATATAATGTTTCATTTAAATTCTTTGGTTTAGCAATATGCATATAAAGCAAAATTTAATAGTATCGGCACGAGCGTATTTGCATACTGTCTTTCGTACTTTTGTGCTAAAATGGTGGAAATTTCCGTGTATGGCGCGTGAAAGGGGCGAGACGGCTTGCTATTGTATTATATAGGTCCTCCGGGGAAATTGTATCGCACGCGAACCGAGCGGAAAAAAGTGGGTAACAAGTTGGAGTTAGAAACAAAAATGGCACCGAATACGCTTCGAAATTAATTCCGGTTGTTTCTTTCGTTGGTCGTCGTTAAGTTTGATAAATTGTCCGTAAATAATTCATCGCAAACGCGGTGATAAGCTCGCGACTTCTACGTTTAACAATGCCCGAACTAACAATGCATAAATATTATTGTTACATATATTAGCGTTTATTCGATCCGTGAATTTTTGCAGCTGAAATCCAACGATTAAACGTTTCAGCGTGTCGGAAATCTAAGAAACCGACTGGTTGAATTATTGTCAATCTGCGATTTACTGCACGAGTTATGGTACGAATCATCGAAGTGTAGCCAGTTTAATTAGAGTTGCCACCCTCGGCGAGGACAATTCCATGCTCTGTATATTGAATTGCAACATCAGATACTAAATTACGCTCGATGTGTCAGAGTAATGTCGGTTGCATTCTGATTATCCGTGAAATTGTCTTCTACTTAAAAAAAAACGAGCTGCTTCGTAAAATGTTAAACATTAGACGAAACGACATATTGGAGACAAAAGGACCTTTCTAAATAAGTATAAAATGTAAGGTTGAAATTGTTCGCTAACATCGACATCTGGCATATTACATAATTCTACATTGTAAATTAATTGAAGACGTCCAGGTCTGGCTGGACTGTTTCAAACTTTGCAACAGGTACAGTGGCTGGTGGTCGGTGTACAGAGGTTGTGTGACGGGTCAGTTTTACTATGTTCGAGTGGAATTACTAACTATGGTACGCTAAGTATGCTTGCAATTCATTATCGAGAATGAAATCTGTCCGATAAAACGAAATTTTGAATCCAGAAACTAGTTTTGCAATTTTGCGAAAGAACACTTTGCGATCTTTTATTTCTATTTTAGTTTCTGCTTGTTGCTTATCAGTTTTTAGCAAAATTAAAAAGCTCGATGCTCGCGTCGTTATCGTCTCCGACGACCTCGTTTTCGTCTAAATCAAAACTTGCGGAGATTATCGCTATTTCCGAGTTCCTTCGTCCCGCAGGTTCATCAGCGATGGCCGTTGCGTGACATAGTCAAGATCTAGAAAAGATATCGTTCGAACAGGGAGGATGTAATCTCGACGGACAATGTCTACGGAAAATAGAACGTCTCCATAAGCAGGATCGTCGGGTATCGTTAAACTTATCAAATTTCCGTTTCGAAGTAGCGATAGTTCCGATAATAACGAAACGTATCGTGCTCTAACAGAAACATAGTAGACGTTATGAACACGTTGACGTCCGACAAGACACTTTAAAATAATCAGGATTATCAGGACTATAAATAAAACGTGAAAGTGTGGACGTGGGTCAACGTTCTTGTTTCTGATTTCAAATTAAAGTTAGTTTTACTTTAAACGAGCCAAGAATTGGCGAAGGTTGAGTTTATTTTTCTGGAGGGTTGAGGGTGCAGTGTGAATTACATATTAAAATTAGTTTTAATTTAACTTAAAAACTGACGAGAGCTGTAGTTGAGTATTATGTATATAATTATTGTTATGGGAGAAAATAGCTCAGAACAAAGTTACACTATTTCAAAGACAATCTTTGCAACATGCTTCAAGATTAACTTGATTCAATTGCTGACACGAGCAAGTTATAATCAGTTCAGCAATTTTGATATTATCAAGCAGGAAAATTTAGCTATATTACCGTCGTTATAAAGGATTAGTAAACAACGTACCCTGGACTAATTATATAGGAAATTGGGTTCCGAGTAATTTAATTGGTTTTCATGTAGGTAAGTAGGGTAAAACCGGGTTACTAAGAGTCATAATCGGATACCTTTGCTTTTTCACAATTAGTCTTCAATTTTTAACACTTGATACTAGTTTTCAAATCGTTCGAAATTGTGTTTGCTGATGTGGAGTGTAAGATTTAATTTTTTAATTAATTAAATTACTTTCTGCACTATTTTTACATCAAACTATTAATTTCAATACTTTTACCGGTATCTAACGTTCTTATTTATTCTATCTTTGCCCATTCGTTCCTGCAATCCAAACACTTATCATATCGGTTAATTAATTTTTCGATTTCCGTTTCGAAGAAATTTCGCCGTGAACGCGAACCTCGCAGGAATTTGTTCAGGCTCCGGAAACAGATGATAGATCGGAAGTAACTAAGTTAGGAGAGCAGGGGAGGGGGATACTCAAACACTTTCCGCTCGGGACGAGCAGTTCAAGAGCTCTTTTTTTTTTTTTTGCGAATAGTTTCAATGGTGTCGTCCGTGATCGCTCCGCGTGCTCTTCTACAAACGATTTTCTCCACCTGTGCACCGTTTGGATCGACGTGCCTTATTTACTGGACTATGTCCCGAGCAATTCTTTCCAAATTTCGCCACATTCTTCCCCGCCGCGCAATCGAACGCCTTTTTCAATAGCAATTCCGTCGCGATCGATTTTTACTGCCGCGAGTGAGGTACGACCCATTAAATTAGGATCACTCGAAGCTGTCGATATTTATTATTCTTTTAGGGAAATTATGATGTACAGTTTTGGCAGACTATTGGACTTGAGAAATGCCTCAAAAGTTCACCGAAAAAAAAAAATGGAGAGAAAGTGTAATCAAAAAGACCAGAATAATCGAGACTACTGCATTGATATTTTGTTTGAAGAAGGATTAATACGTATTTGTGCCGGTACAGTTTTCCTTTTAAAGTTGTAAGATTTCCAGCAATAAATAATAATCCCCGCAAGTCTTAACCCTTGATAAATTGCATACCGAGGAGCTATGCAGGAGCTTTCACATAATTCGTTTCGGGTTTGGAGCATCGAGCTAAATAGGTTATACAAATAAATTGGACCCAGTTTAACAGCGTATCCTGGACGAAATGGCAATTTGCATTCATAAGCTATTATATTTCGTTTGATGTTCCGAACAGGGAATTAATTATACGAATACTCTTAGGAAGCCCTCGCAATCCTAATGTTTTTTATCTCGCGAGACTAAAAGGGACGAGTACGAACAGATCATAGAATACTAGTCGTCCTTGGTTGGCTATTTTTATGGGTAATATTATTTTAAACGTGAGAAATTTTATAATTATCGAATCGAGTTGGCAGCTTATAAAAATACCTACGAACCGTCTGGGACGATGAAGTCGATAGCAGACGGAATTAAACACAGCGTCGTGTGGGTGTAATAAAACGGTATGGAAGTTACAGGCGCGTAACATAATAAATGTTGTAAAGGGAGAGATTTATGAATCGCGACACGAAACAGAATTTCGTGCGGTTAGCGACGAAACTTCCGTCGCCGGTGGCCGGAAAACGCTGTTTCTCTCTCGCGCTGGCCTTTCCTTCATCGAAAACGAATAGTACAGCCACATTAAAACTTTTTAATAGGAGGATAAAAGTATTATATCAGGGGAGTGTATCGGTCGGGTCATTCCGCGAGTAACGTCGATTTTGAAGTTAATTTTTCTTCGAAAAAGTTCGAGTGCCACCGATACACAAGGCGGGACCCGGAAACTCGGCTCTCTCGAAACGCTTCCGTAATCTTTAAATTTTTTTATCTCCTCCATATTCAATTTTACTTTTACCTTCGGCCCTGTTTAGAAGATCCTCGTTTTCCACGGAATTCCTCCAGTTTTCCGACCATTTCTTTCCTTTTAGTCACCAATACCGGATCCTCTCCCTTAATTCCTTTTCGAAGTCTGAAATAGACTAGGTGAATAACAATGGGTTCATCGAACATCCTTATCTGACTCCATCTGCGATCCTGAACGACTTCGAGAACCTTTCCATTACCACATTCTTTCTCGTATATCTCCTAACTCTTCCATAATTTGGATCTGTTTATTCGATCGAGGACCGACGAACGTGGCGTACAATTTAAATCTGCGATCCATCGTAGGATCTACAAACGATCCTTTCTCGTTTTCGAAATTAACTTTTTCCTCCATATCGCGTTTTATATTTGTACAGCGCCATACCATACATTTTACGTGCAGAGTTCAGCACCGTAATTTCTCTCTTTATTTCCCCTTCTTCCATTAAAGGAATAATTACGCTCTCTCGCCATTCTTCTGCAAATCATTTTCCCTTTCGCGCCTCCCTTATTTCTTCCTTTATTATTTCAAATAATTTCCCCTTCGCCGATCCTTCAACGCGAGTCCGCGTCTCTGTCACTTTCTTTTTCTTGGCCTTCCGTATATTTCTCTTGTAATTTCGATATCTGTCTTCTCGCTTCGTTTTTCCTCGAAGCGTTTGTCCTTCCTTCTTTCGAGTTTAGCATCTGCGTCCCTCCCAGTAATTCTATAAATTTCTTCGTCCAATCTTCGATCGTAATGGACGCCATTCTCCTCTTTTTAGAGACAAATACTCCGTTAGAGAGTACAGTAACTTATTTAATATTTCTATTAAATACTTACACGAGAAATTATAAATAAAAATGGAAATATGAAACTGGACGCGTGCCCAGAAATTTGTCGTTTCATTAATTTTTGTTTTTCGAGTGTTCTCCGGACAATCTTCCTGCCTCTGTATTTTTCTTTCGAGCTTCTCTTTCCACTCCTACATTATTTATCCCTCCAAAATTTACGATCTGCTTTCTGTTTCTTTTATTTCAGCCTTCCTTACGGTCTAACACTGTTGCCTTCCATTCTTGCCAACTTTGCCTCCCGTTGCCTTCTACAAACTTCCTGTTTTGCAACGTCAACCTATACTGTTCAATGATTCCTACGCTTGGGAATAAATAAAAAGTTCGAAACGGTCGATTTCATGTAGTACATCTTCGTTGGAAATAACGCGATCGATCGCTGTTTTCCACGCACGTAAACTCATGCTCTTTGTCCTCTCTAATAGCACTATTCGCCGTGTTCCACTTCCTTCCACCATTTTTAACAGTTGTTCTGCTTCGTTATTTCTCTTTATGTCCTCTTTCTCTTACGGTCCGCACTTCCGTGTCGTTTGTTTCGATCTTACCTTTAGTGTCGATTCCTCCAATCGTGTCCCCATCGATTATCCATATCTCTGTTCGGTTTCGTTTACTAATCCTTCCATAATTGCTTTTAATTCGTTCTACAAGATCAACAATGCAAGTAGACCTCGATATGGAGGTACTATAGTTTCCTATAAATTATGTTAAATTTCTCCCAATACGATTAAATTACTACGATACTTAGCACGGGTTAGCGTTTGCTCGACAAGCGTAAATCGTTGGTTCTACGAGCGCGAACATTAGGCGTTTCGTCCTAAATCCGCTGGAATACTCATCAGTAAGGCTTTTCTAGTGGATCTTGTCTTAGACACGCTCCCTAAGTGGAAACTGTCTCGCGTAAGAGGAGACTTTATATCAACTGCGTCCTGGATCCGCTATACAGACGGCTGGTTTACCGATCAAGGTGTACAGTAATTATGAATCGAACGATAGCTGAAAATAATATGTGACAGAATGCACGTGAATAATCTGTGAATCGAATGTGGATAGAGAGTATGAGATATTTCGTCGGATAACCAACATCAGTTTTGCGTGAAAGATTAGAGGAACACTCGAGTGGTTGTCAGAATACTCGAAAAGGCGAGTGACAGAGATCGATACTAGAAGAAGAAATCGCGAAGAAACGTCGTAACATTGCAAGTTACGGTGCACCAGAAAGAACTGAGATCGGCACAGTTAAGAACTTTCGGGCAAGAAAACGTATAAAGAAGTTTCCGTGGAGGAAAACTCGAACTGATCGCATCGAGGGTTCACGGTACGTTTTAATATAAGTAGGCGAAAACGCGAAACTTCGTGAAAAATCAACTAAAAAGGCAGCACAACAGAGTGAAACAGGAAAACAGTATGGCCAGCTATCGATGATACTCGAACAATCCGAACACAGAAGATGCTATCGAAGTTGTAACGCATCAAAATTGTGCTACCACGAACCGAACTCGAGCTCTGTTCTTATTCTTGATCCGTTATAATGGAAATGTTCAAAATGATAGTAAAATGCACTAAGTTTAATATATAATTTTTAAAATAATACAAATATATTCGTTGGTTTTTACAATTATTTGTCAAACGATATTTGCAGTATATTCCTTTAAATTATTAAATATAACAATGAATAATGTTATGAATATTTCGTACAGGATTTGGTATTCGAGTAGAATCAGTCGAATGAAAGAAACAAAGCCCCATATTGCTCGTGACGCAAAGAAATATGAGAAAAATAATACAAATATTCTCTTTGGCTTTTGCAATTATTTGTCAAACGATACATGCAGTATATTCCTTTAAAATATTAAATATAACAATAAATAGCGCTGTGAATATTTCGTACAGGATCTGGTATTCGAATAGAATCAGTCGAATGAATGATACAAAGCCCCATATTGCTCGTGATGCAAAGAAATATCAGAAAAGTAATGCAAATATTCTCTTTGGCTTTTGCAATTATTTGTCAAACGATACATGCAGTATGTTTCTTTAAATTATTAAATATAACAATGAATAGCGCTGTGAATATTTCGTACAGGATCTGGTATTCGAATAGAATCAGTCGAATGAAAGATACAAAGTCCCATATTGCTCGTGACGCAAAGAAATATGAGAAAAATAAGTAAAACTTGCTTTTAGCGGGGTTATCGAAAAAAAACAAAAATTTATATGGTTCCCCAAGGGCTGATAGCATGGTAGAATCATACACAATGCCGGTCGAAAGTATTGGCACTGCACGAGTTCGGTGTACAAATATTTGTAGCTATTGACAAAATCTGTGTAGTTTTGTCTCTATTGATCTGCATTCGCCTGTACGGAAGAACTACATAAACAAAATGGATAACATAAAACTCGAGTAATGTGTTTTACGACCGTTTTGCGCACGGACAATGGTATTGGAATTCTTTTTATAACGGTAGCTGTAAATATTAAAGCTATACAGTGTAATATTTTTCGTACGATCCTTTTCGATATGGCGCTTATTTTAGTTTGTTAAATTTAATTATTTTCAGCGAGAGGGAGAATGGGAAAGCTAAGCGAGACTTTTTTTCGCAAAATCTATTATATAGAAGAAATTATGTGACTGACAGTGGTGCGATTCGTCCATTGTACTTTTTGGCACGGTGCCCCGTGGTTCTGATTGGTAACCGCGAATTGTTTCCTGGGAACATATTTTTCCGTAGACAGAAGACAATCGTAAGACGTAAACGTCGGCAAAACCGATATGACAACAAGCATAAGTCACGCTTCACAAAAAGTTAGGCGAAACGGAGCATTAAAGTTCTAAAAATTAACTTCGGCTACGTGGGAGATCACGTGGAGGTATTTTTGCATAAATTCGAACCGGAAAAAACGGTATGGATTTTTCTTGGATATAGAAAATTGATTCAACTTTTGCTCAATCGTCTTTTCGATATCTCTCGCCGTCCAGAGATATTTCACGCGAAAGAAAACGCTGCAGTTTTTCAAGGGGTGGTTTCACTCCCTCAAACCGTAATTCCGCCGGAACGAAAAATGGTTTTGTGTTACGGACGAACTACTCTACTTCCAAACAACTTTTCAAAGTTTTCTAAATTTTCGTGTTCCCCTGCCGGAACATCTCCCTGGTTTACACAGTCAGCATTACTCGGGGCAAGCGACCAAAGAAAGTGCAATGGGACGAAGAAAAAAAACGTTCGCGATAATTACAGAATGTTAGGTAGAGAATTCAAACCAGGCTACTATTATCAAAAATGGTAATCGTAAAATTTAAAGGATATTTGTCGGAGATCAACGTAACTAAATATTAACAGTGTCTAAACCTTCTGGTTATATAAATATTAAATATTTATTTTACTTTACGATTTATGTTTTATTTCATCAGGATAGATAAAAGTAGAGTAAAACGACGAGTCGTAGCGGTACTGTTATTTAAAATTTAATACTGTTGTAAGGAATGTAAGGTTCTGTAAATTTTTTAAAAAAAAATTCGATCGTTTAATGTTGAACTTAATGGCGCATTGGACGCGGAACAGTCTGCATACTAGCGCGCATAAATCAAACAATAACACGGGTATTCAATTCTTCTTCTTGCCCACCGTGTGTGTTGTAAAGAAAATATAGGGATGTAATCGCTCGTAAGAAACGGCGTCCCTGTAAATGTGCAAGCGGAGACATACAAGGATCTAGAAGATAAGTCGGTGCAATCCATACATATTACAGCTTGCAGATACTAGTCTAAATAAATCGCACATTAAGATATCTTGTCAGAAAGAAGAAACAAACGACTGGCCGTAACGTCCGTGAGTTATTCTTTCTAGCAACATTCAACGAGTGTTGATGTTTGTTCGTGTGTACGATATTGTAAATTGTCGGTGCATTGTATCTTTTTTAAAAAAGTTATCCTTCAAAACTGGAATACAGATTTTCTTTTATTTTTCTTTGTTTACGTGACAAATAAAATAGAAATACCTGAAAACTTTAGATACACCTAATTCGAGTGATAAAGGCGTGTCTCTTGGAAGATTCAGTATTTTCATGCTAATCGATCAATTAGAATTTGAGATATCGTGTCAGTCATCTAGACCTGTTTCTTGAGACAGTCTGGGACTTATTATCGAATAACTTTTGCAATTTTTATTATTTTATTGTTTTTTTTTTTTTTAAATGTACAAAAGGAGCTTATTTTTTCCGACTGAATTTGTAGAACACGAGTGAAATATTGTTTTTGTTATATCCTATTAAAATTATGGTAATTTCGGGGAATATTCTATGCTTCGATTATACCATGTCAATAGTAGGGGGAGCCAGCATATGACAATCCACTCGTGTTGCAGCATGTTGCAATAGTATTATCATTGGAAGAGATTTTTAGCGATATTAACGATGAAATATGCGATAACATATATTTGCTGATTGATGAGAGAAGGAGTGGGTAAACAATAAACTCGGATCAATGCGAGCGATGGTCAATAGAAATACTCGAGATGAAAATATATCGAATGCACGTGTACAATTTTTCATTTTGATTTATCTGTTTTATCAAGCATAAATTATGAAGCAAATTTTCACGAGGAACATTGTATCTAAAAAATATTTATCCATTTATACATTTGCATGTTAAAATTATTATACTATATGTACACCATAATTTTCATAATTTTATAATCGTCAATAACCAATTTCATTTAATCACGATTTTTACAAACATCGTTCGCAATTTTTAATTTGCTTCGTAGTTTCTTTAATTACATCCTTTGAAATTTAAAATAGATAAACAGAATATGAAATAGAAGGCTGAATTGTCAAAGATAATATCTCGAGAGGCAGTCGTATTCTACTTTAATAATCTTCCCACTAAAAGATGCAATCAAATTTGTAGGTTCTATATGCAGTTTATTTTGGAAGTCTACTTTGAGAATAAAACTATTTTGCACAGTAAAGTACTTCAAACAGTAAAGCGAGTCAAATTCAGTAAAGCTATTTGGTTACAACGTGAAGGTAAAGGTGTATTCATAGATAGAATCACGCTGGAATCTTATACAGAATACGAGAAAAGAATTATGATATATTTTACACCGAAGTATCAATCTTCAAAAATCACACCTTTCTTAAGTTGTATAATTTCAATTCCCTCGACTGACTTTTCACAAAATTGACATTTTACATATTTATATACAGGGTGTTCGGCCACCCTTGGGAAAAATTTTAATGAGGGACTCTAGAGGCCAAAATAAGACGAAAATCAAGAATACTAATTTGTTGATGGAGGCTTCGTTAAAAAGTTATTAACGTTTAAAGTTTCGCTCGTACTGAATTTTTTTCTTGAAAGTGGGTACGATTTCGGGGGTATGTCTATTCATTAAAAATGATTGTAATTGATCCTCGCAACCGAAAATAATTTTTTCAGAACGATTTGAAATTTTTTTTTTTCGCCGAAAAATTTAGGCACCTACCCCTGTCGATTTTTCTTAAAAATTCCTTTTTCATTTTTAGTAATTTTGTTTGACGCTCTACAGAAAAGTTGTCTAATACTATTTTGTAGGTACCCATGAGCTCTACTTCAGAAAAAAGTTTCATTGAAATATATTCACTATTGTAGGAATTATGGCTGTTTGAAAATTAGACCATTTCTATGGGGTTTTTCTCATTTTGCGGGGTCGAGGACCAACTTTCCGAATATTTTTACGATTTCTACATATTCTACACTAAAATACGCGTCGTTTGCTTTTTTAAACATTAAAATCGTCCAATCCGTTCAGAAGTTATGATGTTTTAAAGATTCGCATGAAAATTCAGTGAAACATATCGATGGTATGGTCAGACATTATATTTTCGGAAAAGAATTTTTTTCTCGAAAGTGGGTAGGATTTCGAGGGTATGTCTAATGACCAAAAATTATTGTAATTGACCCCCGCAATCGAAAATAATTTTTCCAGAACGATTTGAAATTTTTTTTTTCGCTGAAAAATTTCAACACATACCCCAATTTTTTTCTCGAAAGTGGGTAGGATTTCAGGGGTATGTGTATTCCACAAAAATAATTGTAATTGATCTCCGTAACCAAAGATAATTTTTTCAGAATGATTTGAAATTTTTTAATAACTTTTTAACGAAGCCTCAGTCAAAAAATTGATATTCTTGATTTTCGTCTTATTTTGCCCTCTAGAATCTGCCATTAAAATTTTTCCCAGGGTTGGCCGAACACCCTGTATATATATAAAGTCTGCACTTTCCCTTATTTACATTTCAAACTACACAACTATTTGAACCGAGTGGATATTATTAAAATCAGTTTAGAATTATATTACAGAGACAAGAGTTCGATTCTTTTCGATTCTTTCGATACAAAGGAAGATTTGAGAAACGCTGTTCCGGAGCGTCGTTTAAGCGAGTGTACGCGAGTTTCACAGAGTTCGTACTGCAGGTCTATTAATCCATACAATCGTTATAAATTTGTATATTGAATCGCAGATGTAACGCGTTCATAAAAACGCATGTCAGAAAAAATTGCGCGAAACTTACGCGCCGCTGCGGAAAATTCGGCAACGCGAAAACGCGTATGCAGGATTGACAGTCATTGTAATGGAAGAATTAAAGTGCCCACTCTTCGT
Source organism: Colletes latitarsis (assembly GCF_051014445.1). Classification (NCBI taxonomy): domain Eukaryota; kingdom Metazoa; phylum Arthropoda; class Insecta; order Hymenoptera; family Colletidae; genus Colletes; species Colletes latitarsis. The sequence continues at coordinate 16,747,340 of NC_135135.1, read as the reverse complement.
TATTTGGAAACTTTTCATCCGGCGGCCCGAATTCGTTTGATTTATTTTTTTCCCGTCGGTTTGTCGCCGGCCAGGGAGAGAATATTTCAGCAACAGCTCGACTGTGAAAATAAAAGTAAAATCGAGGGAGGCCCACGGTTTCCCCGAGCGTGTGTACGTGCGTGTTTCGGAATGCATGAGCATCTGCCGTTAGATAGAGCCTGACGCGAGACAAATTCCGATCGTCCCGAAAGAGGTAATTAAATCAAATCCACAATGCACTGTGTGCATTCAAGATATAATCTGCTAGGTTGCGAAACATCGATTAATCACTGTCGCACTTTGCCTCGCATTCCGTGTTTTGAATCAATAGGCCAGCATTACTCAACTTGTGCACCTTCATGCTGAACCCCGAAACGCTGCTTTTTGTTTAGAAATATCTCACCGTTAAACGAAAAAAAAAACTGTATTCGTGTTTTGACCAGAAACGATTATGAAATACAATTTTTAGATTAGCGAAACTCGAACTTTCCAAGCATAGAATTCTTATTTCTCCCCCTTTTCGAACAGCTGAATCCTATTTTTAATTTGTTTTATAAGCAATGCAAATATACGCTCGAGGTTGGTCAGGCAGTTTATATTTTGAATTTATTGAGAGATAGTAATATTTATTTTTCTCCATAGAAATGAATCTTTCTCTTCGTTCTTCGTAAAATAGTAGATATTAATCAATATTTCGTCAGGTATTTCCAATCTCTTACCCCTATCAAAGGGTGCGTTCGAACGTTTTGCCGCCATATTGCAAGCACTTGAAACATCCTTGTGTTCTTTGTAACAGAAATTACACGAAGAACGTAAAGTAACGACGTATCGAGTACACACAATCTGACGACAGATCGTTCGAATACCTTCGCTGATAAAGCAAGTATCGTTTTAGTACGACAAAAACGAAAGAAAAGCAAACATTATCGTACCATTCGATTTTTCTGCAGTCTTTTCCTCTATTTAACGGAATTCGAAATGTATAACTTTTGAATCGTTTGAATTATTGAATGTTTATTTTCACAAACGATCGAATTGACGCAGAAATATTAATAGTTCTCTTTATATCGTTCTGACGATGAATTGTTGCTAATTTGACGCGATCAAACGTTAGAGAGTTCATCGTGCACGTTACGTAATGGCCGATACAGTTGGATTCTGAAGTACTTACATTTAGATCAACGGTACGGTTCACCATAGTTTCGCCATTGGCAAATCGAATTTCTCAAAGAGTTATTGTTGGAGATAACGTTATTGTGCTACGTGCTTCTGCTTGTGGGTAATCGTATTAGAAGGATTGCTCCAGGGTTCGAGTCATCAATAGTAATAAAATTCCCTTCCATTTACTCGTAATATAAGATAGGAATGAGAGATGTGGAAATTTGTAACTGCCATAAATTAGATAAGTATTGACCTGTGAAAGTTATAAAAGTACACGTGTATCCAAGCATCGAGTGAGCGGAATTCGAGTATTGTAGTATCAACGATTCTCGTTTAATTTAAATAATTTTATAACTTGCGTATAAAAGAAATGATTAAATTATTCTATAAACAGAACTAAAGAAGTTCGAGGAGTCTGAAAATTCGATAACATATTTTTTCGATGGAACAAACGTGTTTATGAAATTTCAAAAATTTGAAAAAGCTTCCGAAGGGAACGCTCTTGTTAGAACACCGATTGTTTAGGGGCGGTTTCTCAAATATAAATATCATTGTTTTTGCATGAACAGTCACGAGCCGATGTATAAATATTCAACAACATGTCCATCCTTCTGTTTATTTACAAAATCAATGGTTGAAATTCCCACGCTGTGAGATTTGATAAAAACTTTAATTATTCCCAGTCACGAAATGTTTTCCTCGTTTACTCTGTTGTTACTTTGTCAAACATTGTATATTTCTACATTGCGACCAATTAAGCTATCGGTCGTTGTAATAAATTAATCGTTACAAATAATATGGAATTGTTGGTAGCACATGGTAGCTGTTTTAAAAAAATTAAATAACAAATTTCGTATCCTTATACGAAATAAATAAAAGATGGTAGTTTTTATTTAAGTAGAAATAAAATTGCAATTTGTTAAGAGCGTCCAGTTGCGGGACAGCGTCGGTTTTATGGCGTCTGTTGTAAAATACAAACCGTCATCCTGCAGCACTTTTTACGGTATCATGTTCCGTAACGTGTAAAAACCGTAGGATACGCCATTGACCTAATACAGTACATGGATTATACGCGAATGATTCACGATTATGGTAACGACTGCATCTTTCTTGAAACCACTTTTCACGAATGTCATAGTAAATTTGGTGTTCCAGCGAGCAAATCCTCGCACGGTTCATCGCACCCTTGGCACTACTCGTATTTTATTTCCATCCCGCCTTGTACTACGTGTCACGCGACAATTTTTTTTTTTTTTACATTTATTCCTTCGTAGGTGCAACTCCATCGCGAGTGTTTGAATTTTAAAACAGACTTTGGGACACGGTAGAGCCTCTAACGTCATAATACTCTCTTACCCGAAGAAAACACGTCCATCCAGAGTCTAAAGCATTCTCGTTCAAACATGTATTCCATATCGGTAAACATCTATTTAAAAAAAATACAATTCTTATTTGTTTCATGTGTAATAAATGTCGATTAAACGACTCAATATGCTTTTGTTCAAACTTTTTGTAACTTCGTCCTTTTCGAGCATAAACTAAAGAGAGGATGGTAAATAACTCGGTGAAATGTAAAAGCAGAAAAACGGAATTTTATTACCCAGAACGTAAATAAATCTCAATCGAACTTTCATGACTGGAGGTGTATTCATATTGTATAAAATACAATTTTAAATTACAATTCGTTCTTTTATTCCTGATTTTGTACGGTCTTGAAGGTTGTTGGTTATAAAAATAAATACGTGACGTGGGATTTGAATAATTTAAAGTCAAACTGACGCTATTATGTTAGATATAAAAAGTAAAGTTTTTCTCTCTTATTTTTTTAGCAGTATTGTAGCAGAACTCGGAGTTTTTCAAGACTAATTTTTAGGGAATAGGAGCAGCGAATATCTGGGGAGTATGATTCGCCTAACGTCGATCGATTTTCTCCAAATAGAAGCTTGATGATACCGTACTATGCGGATCGTATGTTGTTTGGTAATGCTGCTCGCAGGCCGATTCTTCGCGTGAAAGGATACATTTCGCTGCGGTTACTTTCCAGAATTTACATAACTGCTTTTGCAACGGATGGGGTAACATGTTGCAGACTTATTTCTAAGGACGGTGTTCAGAATTTTACCGGGGAACCCGAAAATGGCGGGTATCCATTACTCGCAACAGGTCGAGCCCCTTGTATTATAAAATTGCAAAAGGTAAAACACAAAGTTTCATTTGAGCTTTGTTTTATTTTGTATTTACCACGTGAGAAGCTACAGTTTGTCGAGGTTTCTTTTAAAAGTACATCAAAGTGCTAGAGTGTCTCAATAATTTTTATTTTACAAATTTTAAGGCTTAGAAGCGCCTATAAAAGACCTGGAAAGCTTCTTTCTCGATCGATGAACTTTCTCGATATTATTATCGCTACTCGTTTGACAAATTGATATCCACCGAGCAAACTTGAAGCAGGCTTAAATGGCAACGACTGTGATAGATTGCCATGCACGATGTACTTCTAATACAAAATTAAACGTCCTCGGTATCGACAACCGTGGAATACTATAATTGGGTCACGAGAAGTTTCGATAAGGACTCGACTCTTCCGGACGAGCGAGTTCCTCTAACAGATCGTTTTCGAAGTTTCAAAATTTAACGAAGCATCGCGAGTTCCACTTCTGCGTCGTTGTATTTTTTTTTTTTTTTTAAATATAATATTCTCGATTGGAGCACACGAGAAAAATATCTTCGGTTCAAACTAATACTGGAATTCTGTCGACAATTATTAATAGACACATTTAAAAAATTTCAAATTCGATAATTTTGAAAACGAAGCACGAAATAATTTTATTTCACACAGAATTACCATTTTCCACGAGGTTATTTTTATTTATTTTATTTATTTCTAAAACTCCCATTAATTATAGCAGAACTACGTACAGTAGAAAATAAATTAAATATGCTGTAAATCTTGCTCCCACACGATTGAAAACTGCTCGATCCAACATTTGGCACTGAATTTTCCTCGACACTGTATCTCCCAGAATTAATTTTAGCGGGTCTTTGGTGAAACCTTCAGGCTTAGACCTTTCGATGTAACGCAAGGGGAACGTCCGATTCTCGAAATAAATTTACGGAATGTTTTTTGCGCGTTATCTGGGTCGAAGGCAGAATCGATAAACTTAGTACGTGTTTGAAGAGAAGCGTGGCCATTTCTGGAGACCCATTTCGCAGGAAAGGAAGACAATTCTGGGCTTTGTGGTCGCGAAGGTAACGTCGAGAGGAAAAGGGAATCCCTAACCAGAGGCAAACCGTTAAGATCGGACCGTTTGCTCGCCGCCTGATGGTTTCTTCCATATAGCAACTTCGTATGGGACAACGAGGGGAGGGAAACACGATGGGTTACCGGTAAAACAACGCCACGTGGAAATGGCTCGTAAACGCGAAATACAATTTGAATCGGTAATGTCAGTGCTATTGAAAGGTCGCCATAAAAGTGAAGTCTGTGGTATAATAAAGCTTCGAAAATGTCGATGAGCTCATCCTTGCTAGTCGATACCTTTACAACAGAAACTACCAACAACGAACGCGTAGATAATGTTCTTCGTAATAAGAAGATTGCATTATGTCACGATGTTAATGCTCACTGGAACAGATGGAAATATAAAACGGAAATATCGAAAGTTGCGTTTCAATCGTCGTTAATTACCGTTATGTATATTTTCCATAGAAAATTTTCGGTGGATTCTCCAGCGAGCTTAAATCAATCTAAAGTTTGCGCATAAACGCTTCGTTTTAGAGTTAGAAACAACTCGATCTTTACGGGCGGGGAACTTTGAAACAAAAAGTTTGCTCGACGGAAGCGACTTCGTCCTAAGAGCTTAGACGAAGAATTAAAAACGCGGGAAAATGCCGCGGGAGCTTCGCAGAGAAACAAATTAAATTGTTTATCGATGTCGAGCTTCATTCCAAGAGATTTCTTTTTGAATATTTTCGGACAACGAATCTGGAAGAGCCGAGAACGTAAGTGCTACGAGAAATTTTCAATTATGCAACGTTCCTGGATTGATATGGCCGCGAAGTAAATTAATTTACGGAAATATTAATACCAAAGTAACAATTACGCATGCAAAATTCTCCGTTTGGCGTAAACGTTATTATTAAATTACTACCTTAAATCCCGCGGAATTTGAAACATTCGCACAGTTACGAACGCGTTTCCTTAACAATATCGTAGTCAAGTTTGCGGCGAAGTTCGTAACAATTTTCGTCCTTTGACATTCATTTCCTGACATTTTGTATTCCTCGGACTGAATTCATTACTGAAATCTCGTTAAGTACAGACCCGTGTAATCCCAATGTTTTATGTAATACGAAATTGCACAATTTCACGTAGCTCTCATTCGTAAGTTTGCTTTGTTTGGAAAAAGTTTGTTCATCATGGCTGCGTACAGCGGTTTAATCCCTGGTTTATACGATAAGACGACGATACGAGAAAGCTCTTTCGACGATTTACTTATCCCAAAGAATCGACGATCGTCATTGTCGAAAGAAAAGTTCCAAGCAAATGGATCGTTTATTTTCAGACATAATTTTTCTTTTCTAACAGAAAATATATAATATACAAAATTAACGATAAAGAAAACTCCTGTACGCTGTAGACAAAGTAAAATTGAAGTATCTTTACTGGCCAGCTGGGTAAAAATCAGTTTTCGAATTTTCGGAGAAATCGGAGAGAACTTTTGGACTTGGAGGTTCTGTATTTTTGAAACAATTTCGAAAATGGCGAAGTGATGACTTAAACCCTGCATTCGCGTAGACTGTGACACGTTTCAATTTGAACAAAATCCCTGACATCCAGTACAAAAGTGATCGATTTGCCGTGAAATGACCTCCTCCCCTCCTCCTATGATGGAACGACTCTGTGTCACCGAGTGTTCATAGGATTAGGACGTTGACGGTCGGGGACCTTTTATAATGGAAAAAATGAATGTCAGATTTTCTCCAGTCAGACTAACTCTACCCTACATAAGCTGTTCATGTATTTCCCGGAGTGCAAATGCATTTTTTACTATCCGTCGAGCTCTGGACAGTTCATAATTAAAGTTGTTGCTTTCATCGTTTATTAAAATCGTAACTTACATTTCGTTGTCCCTGTTGGTTGGCTCGAAAATTATTTTCACTTAGGAGAAGCGATTTTTGTTCAGACTATCAGAGTTTCGAAACGTAGGGAAACGTTAGAATTTGTAATTATTTATTATTTTTCTTTTAGTATCGTTGATAGATTGAGTTCTCTGAAGAAGATTCGTGGAATGGAAGTTCAATGACGCAAAATTCATTTCTTGACGTTTTATGCGGATACGATGAATTAAGTAGTCGCATGAAATGGCAAAAAGGGGGCAAGAAAGAGCAGGGGAATAGCAACCGTGTAATCAAATAAAGAGTGTAGACAAGCGTTCGCCGGAGGCGACGGAAAACATATTGGTTCGAGTGGTACAGCGAGTCGAATCTCATTTGGAATACTGATTTATGAGCAGTGGCGGACTTAGAAGAGCCCAAAAGGGGGACAGCTAACAAAACATCGCGAGAAGATAAATGGAAATAGAAATATTACAGTTTTAACGATCGTTGAAAATTTTGTCGATAATTAATTCTTCTGTTTAATGAGGGGTGCTTTAGAGTTCGTTAACGGAAAAGAAATTCTTAGAGTTCGTAAGTAATAATTTAGAGATTTCTTATTAGTTGTTAGAAATACCTAGTATCACTTTATGTATTTATTTATGCGACGTTACGGTATCAATATTCGATAATCATAATAGTCCAATTAAAGCAAGAAAATTTTACGTTCATAGATGTGTTCCTCGTTAAAAATCACATTTCCATGTTGTGATTTTCAACATTTGTTTCAGTCTGTTCGTAAATACGAAATTTGACGTTCGCGCAGGAACCGTGGAAAGACAAATATTACGTTTCGTACAAATGGTTGTCTAAAATGCAGTTACGTTCTACGTTTTCTTGAAATTCTCCCGTAGCTGAAACTGTCTCATCCGAAGCGAATGATACGGTCGTTATATTTAAGATCGGGGAAATCATATTGGCGGTAAGTCTCGAAAAACAGAAAAAGGAAATCGAATCGTTTGGAGCTAGAATACGGGTCCCATTTCCTTCAACGCGAAGTCAAACGTTCCTACATATTTCACGAAACAGTGTCGAGAATATGAAATGAAATTGGCATAGGCGGTTACTATTAGCATCGAACGGTTTTTATTAATTTCTCGCGTTCGCTGAAATTTTACGACGGTTACAATTGGAAAAATATTTCAAAGAGCTCCTAACACAATGGGCAATTTGATGAAAGTTTCAATTTTTAATTCGATTCGAACTTCGTGAAACTGATTCTCATTTTGAAAAAAAAGTAATGAACGACTGGAGATTAAAAATTCAAACTTTCTCGAAGAACGAATCATTCTACCATTTTTACGGATACTTCCAAATTATCAATGACATTTAAATTAAATAGAATACATTTGTATGAATTCAGGCACGAAATGGTGTTTGTACAAATTTTTGTCTGGTACAGCTTTTTTTTCTGCTGATATTTGAAACAGAAAAACTGGCAATATCGTTACAAAACTCTCCCGGTATTTGTTCAGAACCTATCAAATATTCTCGCTTTTAACAGCGGGGGGAAAAAAGGAAATAGTTGAATTTAATTTTTTTCGTCAAAAGTCCATTGGCATTGGTTCCATTTATACAAAAGTTCTCGTATAAAATTTCATGATTTGCTGATAAATCACTTCTGACGTACAAAGCAGAACCAAAACCGACGTATATTAATAGAACATTTTTAACTAGTTACTCTCGTCATCGGAATTTTATTATTTCGCATGTTTTCGTTATTGTTATTTATTGAGAACTAAAATAAATGAGGCTAAAAAATTAGGAATATAAAAATTATAGGGTTTATGTTTTCGTTATTGTTATTTATTGAGAACTAAAATAAATGAGTCTAAAAAATTAGGAATATAAAAATTATAGGGTTTATAAATTTTACACATCCACCGTAGTGATTTGGACGTTTTTGCCGAATAACATTCCATTGTAATCATTCATAGCAAAGAGCGGTGCGATAGAATTGGGAATCCGGGCACACATCGTGTTTAAATTAATATAGGTTACGGGATCTCGCGATTTCGATTGTAAATTTCGTTGAAACAATATAACGGAGCGCGGATTTGGTGTGGAATGACCCTTCGGGGTTTTTTTCGACCGTGTGTTCATACGTTCGGTAACTGGAAATTGGATCCCGTGTGCGAATTGCTCGCTGGCGGCCGGAGCATCAGAGAATTGCGAATCGGTGTGTCAACACTATTGCGAATCCAAAACTTTTTATACATTTTATTTCATCTTTTCGACGGTAATACCACGAATATTGCCTCGATCATCTAACGAAGCTTCCTTTCGACGAAGACGTCTGCACCAATTGTTTTCATTTGCAATTTATTCGAACCCTTTCCGAAACAAGTTCGACAATTTAATGCAACATAAAATTGTGTTTAGACTTTTAAGAAGATGTAGTATTATACAGGATAGATTCTTCGTTAAAAAAATAAATTAATAATTTGGTACCTGTTCTATCAATTTTAATTTGCAATTTATTCGAATCTATTTCAAAACACGTTAGACTAATGCAACGTAAAATTGTGTCTAGACTTTTGGAAAGATGCAGTATTATACAGGATAGATTCTTCATTAAAAAAATAAATTAATAATTTGGTACCTGTTCTATCAATTTTAATTTGCAATTTATTCGAATCCATTTCGAAACACGTTAGACTAATGCAACGTAAAATTGTGTTTAGACTTTTAAGAAGATGTAGTATTATACAGGATAGATTCTTCGTTAAAAAAATAAATTAATAATTTGGTACCTGTTCTATCAATTTTAATTTGCAATTTATTCGAATCCATTTCGAAACACGTTAGACTAATGTAACGTAAAATTGTGTTTAGACTTTTAAGAAGATGTAGTATTATACAGGATAGATTCTTCGTTAAAAAAATAAATTAATAATTTGGTACCTGTTCTATCAATTTTAATTTGCAATTTATTCGAATCTATTTCGAAACACGTTAGACTAATGCAATGTAAAATTGTGTTTAGACTTTTAAGAAGATGTAGTATTATACAGGATAGATTCTTCGTTAAAAAAATCAATTAATAATTTGGTACCTGTTCTATCAATTTTAATTTGCAATTTATTCGAATCCATTTCGAAACACGTTAGACTAATGCAACATAAAATTGTATTTAGACTTTTGGAAAGATGCAGTAATATACACGGTAGATTTTTCGTTCCAAAATAAATTAATAATTTGGTACTTATTCCATCAATTTTAGAAAAAATTGCGTCTACCAACTTGAAGTTTGAGTTTCTTTTTTTATTTGCCCCAGATTGGCATGCGATAGAAACGCGTGTAACAACTTTTCATCACTCTGGATATTTTTGTAGAATGACTTTTTCCCGCTTTTGGCGGTTACATGCTCCGCCGTGCGTTTGTCAACAACGTTCGTAATATTCGTTAAAAATACCAAAACGCAGTCAATTTCGAGGTACACGCGTTCCGTTCGCTTGTTTGAACGAAAAGTAGCGGTCTCCTGTTGTTGCGAACTATTTATACAAATGGAGTTCCAATGTAGCGCGGTTTTAAACTTACGGACACGTAGCGTATACGCAAATGCAGCGTATTTCTGAATGGTGAACGCGATCGGGCGCGGTTGGTTTATAAATCGCGATCGTTCCGACGCATCCTAGGGAAGTTCCTTGTAATATTACATCGTTAACCGCAACAACGGATTCGTCGGACTTTACTTAAACTCAGTCAACGTCGACCGGAGTCAGAAACGATATGAAAGGCATTCATCATCGAGACGTCTCATGCACAACGGACTTAACTCTCACGCGCATCCGCGCGTAAATCCCCGTGCCATTAATTAGGCATCTATGTGACACCAACCCTTGTAATTAGATGCAGTTAATAGTTAGCTGGTGAACTCACGGAGCATCTTGGACTGGGAGTGAAACTCGAGTAATCCTCGAGGAACGCTTGATAATGTACGCGAGCATTTATTGTTCGTAAACGCAGTAATTGAACGGGAATATTTATTTATGTAGACGTATGTAGTAGCAGATATACAGGGTGTTTGGCCACCCCTGGGGAAAATTTTAATAGAGGATTCTAGAGGCCAAAATAACACGAAAATCAAGAATACCAATTTGTTGATGGAAGCTTCGTTAAAAAATTAACACTTAAATTCAAAAATTCCAAATCGTTCTGGAAAAATTATTTTCGGTTGCGGGAGTCAATTACAATCATTTTTGGTCATTAGATATACCCCCGAAATCCTACCCACTTTCGAGAAAAAAATTCTTTTCCGAAAATATAATGTCTGACCACACCATCGATATGTTTCACTGAATTTTCATGCGAATCTTTAAAACATCATAACTTCTGAACGGATTGGACGATTTTAATGTTTAAAAAAGCAAATTACGCGTATTTTGATGGAGAATATGTACAAATCGCAAAAATATTCGGAAAGTTGGTCCTTAACCCCGCAAAATGAGAAAAACCCCATAGAAATGGTCTAATTTTCAAACAGCCATAATTCCTACAATAGTGAATATATTTCAATGAAACTTTTTTCTGAAGTAGAGCTCATGGGTACCTACAAAAAAGTATTAGACAATATTTCTATAGGTCGTCAAATAAATTTATTAAAAATGAAAAACAACTTTTCAAGAAAAATTGACAGGGGGTAGGTGCCTAAATTTTTCGATGAAAAAAAATTTTTTTCAAATCGTTCAAAAAAAATTATTCTCGGCTGCACGAGTCAATTACAATTATTTTTGGTGAATAGACATACCCCCGAAATCCTACCCAATTTCGAGAAAAAAATTCAGTACGAGTGAAACTTTAAACGTTAATAACTTTTTAACGAAGCCTCAATCAACAAATTAGTATTCTTGATTTTCGTTTTATTTTGAACTCTAGAATCTCTCATTGAAATTTTTCCCAGGGTTGGTCAAATACTCTGTATAAATATCAGATATTTCTCAAATTGTTAAATAATTTTAAGTTAATTTCGTTATTTTTGTACGATCGTTCGTGTGAAGCATCAACTTATGAAAAATATTTGTTTCATCTATGTTTACGTACGATGGCGATAGTTTACTTTCTACACGACTGTGGATACGCTGCACGGTTACCTGCACGCCGGAAAATAGGAACGATTCAAGCATGGACGGAGTTACCTGATTCGCTTTGCATACCAGAAACGTCGGTATAATTAAGCTGCTATTTACAAAGCGCTCTCGTTCCTCTGTCCGGAAGCTACTTTCGTCGAAGGCTTGACTACAAGATTTTTAAAACGTTCAGATCGCGAGATTGCCCGCCTAAAAATTCCAACGGGTACTACGTTCCTTTTAAATTGATTATTTACTTGAAAGAAGGCGTCTTTCCGGATCCAATAAATTCTTGAGGGCTCTCGTTCGAATACAAGATTCTCAAAATGTCGAGATTCTGAAATTCCGCGTCTCTAAAATGAATTATTCGATTGTCGGATTTTCGGGAAGGGGATGCTGCAAATTTTTAATTTACTTTAGGGGCAGCCGGTTTTATTAATTCGGTTTTATCGCCGTTTTGCATCGAGGCGAGACGCGAAGGGTTAAATTTTAACCGATAGCAGTGCTTCCTCCCTGTTGTATTCAATAACGACCAGGAAAATGGATTAGCTGCTAGCATCGTTCAGAAAGGAACGTCACGGACAAATAATGCCTGGTGCTGGAGCTAACGAAGTTTGCAGCCATTTCCTGGCCATTTTCTGACTAACAGTTTGATGCCTAAAGTTGGAACATGGGCGATCGCGAACGTTTGTTTAATGTAAACTACGTGAACCATACACTTCCCGCTCTATTGTCTGTCTTCGGTCTACCGTGCACGGATCTGCAAAATTCGAATAGTGGTCTTATTCCTTTGTGCGCTGTAAAGTCACTTGAAACCACTATTCGATAACATTTAGATTTAGTGACTTCGAAATTTGTTTTAATAATAGGCATTGCAATCTTTTCCTTTCGTATTCACCGATTCTGTGAACCAATTTATACTCCATAAATTGGATCCCAATTAATTGATCTATATCTATGTTATTGTATAAATTTGTTCGGATGTTTTCTGTATTATTTAACTCATTTTGCTAGTTTGAACATCTGTCGTAATTAGGGTCATTAGAGTATAAAAATATCGAGGTCCATGAAGAGCACAATGTGTTCGTGAAATAATATTTCGCGTTAGCTTGCATCCTAAAATTATTGTTGTATTCTATAGATAGAAGTTTTTATTACCAGTACTATATTACGGGCCTTCGAGGTGTGCTTACGATTATTGGACCTAGTTCTTGCGATACGTCAGTGAAATATGATAGCATTTAGCACGGTATCTGGATTCTAACTGTATTTGATTTACAATGTTCGTTCCATGGTATTTAACCCTAGAATAACCCCCGAAGACCAATATCAATCCTATATCTGAGATAAACGGACCTTGCAAGATCGTTAATATTTTTTTACCACCCCTGTTTCCGTCCCTGGCTATCGAATGGCCATTAGAAACATTCAACATTTATCATTCCTTTTAGCAATATTGAAACACCGAAGATTCAAAGGGTAAAAAATTGAGAGAGGATGCGACGAGTTGTAATATTTATTAACTCGTATTTTTCATTAGTCTTTAAAATTTTTCTCGCTAATTTAGAAGGCAGTCTTTTTACGCTTTCAGGGTAAATTCGTGCACGTTATTTTAATTAAAACAATTTTCAATATAAATATAATTAACTTTTCGCAAGTTTCGCCGGGTGACACGCGTCACCCATCCCCATATTTCTCTTCATAGTTCCAAAGCGCTTCGAGTTAGCAACGTGTCGCCTTCGGTACTTTCGCAACAGTGTGCAAGAAAACATTTTGTATCGCTTTTCAGTTTCTCGTGTAATTATTTTCAACAAAGAGCTACAATAGAGAACGGTTGCGAGACGTATGTAACGTAATTTAATTCCTATAGCATTTTATCATTTTTCTGGCAAAGTAAACGTCGCCTGTTTTTGTGTTTACGTTCATTCAGTAGCCCCAATTATTAGTTACAAATTGAAAAAGTTATGGAATAACAATTATTTTCTCGGCTTAGTAGCTTTTGGTTACAATCAACAGTTATAGCGAATTTTTATCAATTTGTTTCTGTTGCTCGTAATAATTGTACTAAACCGATCTTCTGTGATGATACTAGTGTCATCAATCATTTTAATCCAACAGTGTACTATTGGCGATGGGAATTGTCGACGATAAAAATATATCGAATGTATCTGGAACAAGTGAAAATTCATACCATTTCTCTGACATGTCTGACCATATACAGACTATTTTCACTTAAACAGAGCATTATCAGTTTCAAGCGGTTTTAATTGATCAGAAGATAATAGAACTGTCGGAAAATATGTAGAAAATAATTTTCGGTTATAAACAATCACTATTCCGTAACAAAAATCTTCACAGACGGTCAATGCTCACGCTATAATTGTTCGCGAGTAACTCTGGATTTTTAAGTAATCGGATAAAGAATTTATTTTCGTACAAGATGCTTGACAAGCATACGTCAATATTTTAGGAAGCGTACGTATTAAAACTGGCAAAAATAGAGACACGATGATAGATCATACGTATCGCAGTTTCCGGATTTAGAAGATTAAAGGGATTGCTTGAAGCGTCTTCATGCATCACTGCACAGTATAGCACGTCTTAATACTTTGAGGGTCGGTCCACTTTAGTAGATTGTCCGTAGAATCTTTGGTAAAATGTAATTAAGTGCATCTACCCATAGAAGAATTGGATATGTACATTGTAAGATCAATTCTTTTATAAATGTAGACGGTAAAATAAGATTTGAATAAAAACAATAATTGTAGAAGTTATTTAATAATACATCCAGGTTGTCCCAAGAAATCAAAGAGCATTTCGTTTCAAAGTAAAAACATCTGAATATTTAAAAAACAGACGTTTCAAAGTTGGAATATTTTTCTTCCTCCTTCTTATTTTCTCAGACGCGGAAGAAAAAGAAAAAATCGATCTGTGGATTCAGGGAAACGTCGTTAGAGAATGTTGTAACGCGGCAATTTTGTTACTATTTAATATGGTCGTGCCAGTAAATATTTAATTGGTTGGAAACGAGCTGATATTAGTTGAAATTTCTTTTCCTCGCGTTTCTTTCTTTTTTTCTTGCCGAAGAAAGAACTGCAGAATAGACGGCATTCATTACTTCGCTTCGTTTTATAAATGAGCGAAATCGTGGAGGTTTCTATGCGCGTGGAAGAAATAGCGAGAGATAGATAGGATCAGAATGGATTTCCAGGGGATGAGGCATCGGTGGTTGTAGGAAGGGGAACATTGCACACCATTTCGGCCGGTTCTCACAACGGAGAATGCATTATTCGGTGGACCCATTTTTATTCTTTCGCGAAAAGGGTTTGGGCGGCAAAACTTTGATAATATCCAGGAGCAAGTTCAGCAGTTTTCAGACCGGAAGGAATAGATTCCACCGGATGGATTTTTCCTGTAATAATTGAGTGTGGCTGCAAGTGTGTATGAAATACACAATGTTTTCGGTGGTTTGTCGCCGCAACGTGGATCATATATCAATTAAATAACAAGATTATTTCGCGAAAACTTCTACCGTTCTCCCGTCCATAAGCCACCGGGGACAGTTGAATTGACATTGCGAAGGGGTGTAAATTGTAAAATGAAATCAACACTAAAATCCGTTGAATTATAAGGGAAATGTGTAACTCACGCGTCATGGATTTTATCAAAATGAAAACGATCGTTCGAATTAATGGCGGAATTCTGTCGACAGTTGCTGTTTTTTTTTAGTATTTTTTTAATTCGATTCGTTTCAAATGTACGATATTTTTTCCACTAGTCCATTTTTTTTATTTTAAACTTTCTTCCTTTGCTTCCTCGTACAATCTTACTTATTCCATATTTATTTTGATTTCGAAACGAACATATTGCAATAATTAATCGGCGCGTTCCTTTAATATTGCCGCAATTGGAAGTAATAATTATTTCCACGAATGTATTTATTGAAACATTTATGGTCATACGATATTAATGCGATTTAAGTAGGCAACGAATAGGATTTCAGTTAATTTTTGGATTGTTAGCGAAAATGTTTATTTAACATTTTCATATAGAATTTAATTCCCACTGCGCCTCTAAAAGAATTATAAAGTTACTAGAGTTGACCATTTATTATCCGTGTGTATGGAATTAAAACATGTATAAATATTCGTTGAAATAAATTTAATCTTGTTTATATTGAAATGACAGGGATTACTTTGAACGAATAATTGAAATAACATTAAAAAGATTTTTGCAGAAATAATTGTTTGAATTAATCTGTTTCATTAAAATAAAACTAACCCTTCGATATAATTAAATTCGATTCCATTTTAATATAACCGAATATCTATTATATTCGCATAATTAATATTTGCCATGTTCATTAGTAACGAGTAAAATATTGTCAGGATAATGTAACATGAATTTAATTAATTCGACATTCCGAAATTGCACTGCAAAACAAATAAAACAATTTGTTAACGGAAAGATACATCTTCGTGAAATAAATCGAACCGCTTCTTTTTTAATACTTTTAATATTTTTAATGTTTTTTTACGTGTGAAAAATTGTGGATATCATGAGAAAAAATACTCTTTTAACAAAAATTTCCAAATAACAATTAAAGAATTGCCAAGATCAATTAAATTACGTTATGTATAAAATGTCTAGTAAAATTATTTGAAACGATTATTTTCAAATTTTTATTTGAAATAAATTTCTCTTGATTCTGATTCCGACAGGAACTTATGCAATCTTGAGTGCTGTAAACGAAGATGGAGCACAAACTGTTATCGAAATCTGGTTCATAGGAGTCCCTTAATTGTTCGTTCTTCTGCCCAGAGTTTTGTTTGTTTAAGTCGAGGCTTACGTTTCCTGATCGTCGTGCTTTCCCCGCTCATGTTCCCGGCGGAACAAACCCCCGTGAACTTGCAAGCATTATCCCTTGTGGCTCTTTAGGACACGTTATCGATCGTCCTACTCGATTATCTTTTGTCCCTGCACAGTGAAACCCATTATGAATACTTCCTCGGCCGACTTGATAAGCTAATGCTGGCGATTAAATCAGAACAAGGCGCGAACCACCGCGATTCGCGGTAACATTTATCCTTAAACTGACTTTAGACTCGACTTATTTTATTTACAAAGATACACGGTGCATTAAATTAAGTTTTCGATCTACGTGAACGCTTTCGATCGTTAAACGATAGAGGAAGATTATATTTTTTTTATAGTTTTATAAAAGAAATAAGAGGCAATTATGGTAATAATTAATTGTAATAAATAAAAATTGCAAATGAGTTGCGCGTTCCATAAAGTGGGCATGAAATCATAATATTTGCGTTCCGTATATATCGTATCACTTTTATGGTAGATATTTCAAACAGAAATTGTCTCGTAATCAGTTTTATAAGTTGCATAAATTGGATGCATGTTTCTATTATATTTTCAATTATATGGAATCTGCATAAAACGTTTATTCCACTTGTCATCTGTTTGTACATGCTCCAGGATTCATCGGAAACATTTACCCAAACAATTACGTTCAAGTACAAACACGATCAATTATATTTACTCGCGGATAAATATCAAGGGGTATTAATTTATGAAAATACAACGAATTCTTTGTGATTTGTGTTTATTATCAATGCTCTGGAACGAACGAATAATAAGCCGTATATGCTGATCTTGAACTGTGATTTTGGAAAAGAATTGATGCAATTTAAAATCAGGTGAAAGCTTATAAATAAAGGGCTTTAAATAGAATTTGATACTCGAATTGCAATTACGAACGATCGAAATATCACGAATCGAAGAAGTTTAGAATTTAACAATAATTGAGATACAATACGGTTATATAATTTCTTTCTTTCTTACTGCAAAAATCGTGTCTGGATTAGTTAAATAAATCTCATTGAAACGAGGAAGAAATTTTTATTCCGATCAGTTTTCGTAGAATCTAATGTACAGAACAACAAAAACAATGTTTTTCGATATGTTGATAGATTTTAACATAAATTTCCATCGGTGTTTAATTGATGGATCGACAGTTGGAATCGGACCAGATTTTGGGGAGTCGGTGATGGATTTGTTGGTAAAAGTGGATATTGACAGAGGGCGTGGGTGGAAGCGGGAAATGGTGGGAAACGAAAAAGTAAAAATGGAGGTAGGAAGGAAAAAAGAAATTTAACTTGCGAGTGACTGAAAAGTGAATCGATACAATTTTAGTTTGTCGTTTCTTTAGATTTTATTCGCGATCATCGTATCGATTCAGTGTTAAATAAATATTTCATGTTAATTTTGTTCTGTTCATTATCGTCTAAGTGAATATGATCTGCAAGATGATTAATTTGGAGAGCAGAAGCTGCATAGACCCGAGGAGAACGGGGTCGAAAGTTCATTGCGTTGACAAATTATTATATTAAAATCTTAGAGTGGTTAGCAGTAAATTATGCTACTTCTTTCTGCGCTGAACTATATACGTTAAAGTGTAGGAATGTTACGCGGTAACGGGTGCTCGTGGATGGTTACAGTGACGTTGATTAATTGACTCGCTGGCGACGTTCCGCGTGACGCTCTATTTATTGACGGTCGACTTCTAGATCGATCGTCTTCGCCGAGTGTGGCCACTACACGAAAATGGAAAATTTATGGTTATAATACCTTCTGAAAAAGTAAATTACACGATACACGAGGTGTGAACTTACCATCGCGTATGGAGTCAAAGACTGAGTCAATCTTGATCCTACAATGTCAACTTTTCTTTTAGATCAGTTAGTTTGTCTAATCTGGGAATTGCAGTGTAAAATTACATAAAAAATGTGCAGAAATATGAGAATATTAAACTGGAAAATGTATCTGGAGAGCAAGTGAAAATCCATAACATTTCCCTGACATGTCTGACCATATATCAACTGTTTCTACTTATTTTTGTATTTGCATACAGAGATGAGGGCAGTATCAATTTCACGCGATTCTAATTGGTTAGAAGATAACAGAACTGTCAGAAAATCGATCCAACTTAATTTTTTATTATTTTAGGTCAGTCAGTTTATCTAAACTAGGAATTGTAATTCTGAGGTTGGTTTTAAATTTATAGATTTATTTAGATGCGTTAGTATAATTAATATCGAATAACCAAATTTTCTACGAGACTACTACTTTCTGAGAATATTAAATTCGAAAATATATCTGGAACAAGTGAAAACCCATACCGTTAGTCTGACATGTCTGACCACATTTCAACTATTTCTACTTGTATTTATACCAACTATTTCCTGATATGTTTCATCATAGTTTTCGTTCAGTTATTCACTATCGAAATCCAAAGAGTTCTTTGTACAGCCTTCCTCGATTTTCACTTGTTAGAAAACATCTACAATTCGGCCCAGTAATTCGAATTAGTAATAGTAAGAATAGGTTGCTTTTCTGCTGTTAATTATTAATTTTCGAGTTCTGATCATTGAGACTCCACCATTTGTCGCGACCGTGATTGGTTAACCAGAATATTTCAAATTTGCGTTGGTCCCGGTCAGAGATTTCGTAGGTTATGCAACGAGGGAACCGAGTGATGGTAATAGAAAGTTTCCAACTCTGACGCGTCGAAAATGTCTTAACCGAATGCCACGAAGCACGATTGCAATACTCTGGAACCCGACCAGGGTCCAACCTGAGCGAAACTCAGGGTTGCCAAACCGTTGGGCTTAAAAATTTTTATTTTCCCGCGACGAATAGATTCTTGTCTTCTTTTTTCGGGCAGTGCATAGTCGTGGTTCGCAAGACGAAAAGCTGCACGAAATTTTGGCTCAGGGTGTTGCATATTTGGGGCGACCACCGATCTCGAATCTCGAGTGCTCAGGCACGCGAAACGCCGTCGTCGTAGTGTATTTAATGAAGGACCCGGCTAAAAGAACGAACGGTCAAAGGCTATTTTGTTGAGAGCAGTCACGAAAGACCCTGATTAAAGTTCCCTCGTGTCCCAAATTACAAACGAATAAATCTTTAAAATCTCATCGACGAGACGATTACTCGTCCGAAAAATAACGAGTAAATCACGTTCGCGTCATAAATTTGGATCGATTCGAAGTCTTTAATCCGGAGCTGTCTAGCTTGCCTCCCCCTCCAATCGGTCCTCGTATAACACGCATCATGGCAACGAGGATAGGTTACTTGCTCTATATAATCCCCCATCTTTCGATTCTTAGCGTTTATAGTGACTAGATGTTTCTTTTTCGCCGCGGCTGATCTGACTCGTTGACAACTTTCGATCTTTGCACAGTACAATCGTCGGTCAATGTTTCAACTGTCGTAACTTTGCGAAAAAAGGTCGTACAATAATCCTTTTGAGCTCATTTTTAAGGTTGAACCATCTATTTTTGCAGTCGTTAGTTAAATTCTCTGAAAAATTCTTTTACACGAAGAATCGAGTCAAAATTCAAATTCAATCCACTCCCAGAAGATCAAAATATTTGTTATGCAACTCAAACTACATGAAAGACGACATTTTAGGTTTATTGTTATTTTATTCCACTTTAAGTGTCATCAGAAATATCCATAGAACGTTTACTCTGTAAGAAATAATAATGGAGAAGCTTGAAAATTTATTTTGGATCTCTAATCAATTCTATTTATATAACAAGAAATTTATTTTCCAAAATTGTTTTTATATTAAAACATTTTCACATTTCGTAGCTAAATAAAACATGTCAAAACATTTTGTTTTCTCAACATAATAAACAATTTTGTAATTCTATATAATTTTTCGAACTTAAATGGAAAGGAGCAAAATACTTTCACGAAGCGCGATGTTTCGTTTACTTTCGAATTACCGCGAAACGTACGGTGCAACGTAAATTTTCTAAAAACCGTGTTCTATTTATTTGTTTTCGTAAACGCAAGCACGTAACGAGTCTCTGTTGCTAACCCGCGCAAACGAAATGTATAGATGATTACTTTGGTTAGGTATACCACTAGAATACGATTTTTTTCTCTCGTATTGTTATACGCACGCGGCGTGGCTGGAAGAATTAATCATTATTGTTCACCGGTCTTTTGTTTCTTCTGTATTTTACTGCTGTTCCTTCTTCGAGCCACACCTATTCTTTCACACTTTTTCCTTTCAGTTGCTCACTTTGCAAAACTTTGTCCCTCGTTGACACTAAATTCTAAATAAACGACCGTTTAAAAATTGAATTTAGTTTCATAAATCGGGACAAACAATTTAACGTAGCCACGATCTATACTATCTATTATCAGTCTTTTTCAATTTTTATTTCTTTGTTTACCAATAATTTACAGTGTAACGTACAGAAGTAATTTCACTTTTCAACAAATTGTTTTTTTTTCAACACCGACATCGGGTTCGATGGTACAAGAGTATTTAAAATTTCCAGAGGTCTAAATTGAGAATTATTTCTTCGCGTTGCTAGGTTTTTCTTTCACGGGGAATAAAATCGCCTTTCGATCCCGGAGGAGAGCCACGAATTTCGTTGCTTTTCGTTCCCCTGACTCGTACGGTTCCTTTGCCGTGGACGGAATCCTTTCTAGTATTTGAATACATCTTAGAATATCAATCAGCTTCGTGCTTTGTTGCAATAATACGTAGATGAACATCGGGGGAAACTTGAGAGCTCTCAGACCCGGTAACACGGTGAAGCGGCACAAAGGAGCCCGCGTGAGCGGCGAGGATCCACTTCTGTAACTGTTTGCGACCGCACATGTATAAACAGAGGTGAAACTACCTTTTAAACTAAGCCGCAGAGTTACTTGTACCGTCTACAGACTCCTCAACCTCTCATTTTCGACCGACTCGCATCTTTGCTTATACAGCGTGCCCGTTCAACAGCAGCCCGAAACCAGCCTGTTCTATAGCTTTGTTCCGCCATCGTTCCTTCCGCGCGGAGTGCCCGGTGAGCTATTTAACGAAATTCGCCTACGTGCTTCGTTTCGTTCCGTACGAACGCAACACGCGTTAGAGATTACCGAAATATTCGATCGATCCGACGCTGCGACCAAAAACGACCGACTTTCCGTCAAGATCGCAAAATTTTTTACCGAGACGGGATGGAAAAAACAATTAGAACCTAAATAAATTCGACAGACCTCCCGTTTCGTTTCGAAAACGTGCGCCAGTGTTGCAGTTTTCGAGCACAAATTATTTTTTTAAATTATTCTTCGACCAGCGCATTTTTCTTTTTTCCTGGTTCGTTGTACACCGATTCTCACAGATTTTGATACACTGAGTTCAAATCTGGTCATAAAACTGAATTTACGTTTCTGGTATTTGGGAGAAAGTTCGATTTTATTAAAAAATTAAAATTGAGATGTAGAGTGAGGGAAAATTACAAAGAATTTTACGCGACACTTTGGAGTACGGTAATTTTGGTCAGATTATGTATTTTTTTTACGTTAATCTTTCTATTCTGAAAGTTGGTTTCTCTTTCGAATTGTGTTATAAAGAAGTGTGTTCCACGTAAGAGAACGAAGCAGACGTTTAGATGTCTTTGGCACCGCCACCTAAATACCAACAGTACCGCAAGGTGTACCTTTTAATCACATAACTCTCTTGTGAACTCTTAACTAGAGTCTGCGGTACCAGGCACCGAGCTATTATTTCTTTTTCACACTCGTTAAAATTATTTAACTTCTGCCTTTTCATTGCGGAATTACCGAACGATTGGAACTACCTCTGTGCTGAATTATCAGAATTTATTTTCTGATAATTACACCTCTAAATATATGTGAAAAATAAATAGAACAGCAAACGATCTTGCAGAATTTCTCCACGAAAGCTAAAAAATTACATACGTGGTGCAGGGCTTTTCAATTTGTCTCGCGTGAGAAATTCATATTCTTGAGAGAATATAGTTTCAAGAGATATTTGTGCACTGCATTAGTGTGGTTAACGAGGGCTTGAGAAAAATGTAATACAAATTAAAACAATGCTAGTTTTTTGTAGATTTTGTACAGAATTTAAACGATGTATTATGATTTGTACATTTTAGAATAAAATTAAAGTAGTATAAACTTTGGAACAACATTTTAATGCTCATAACAAATGCAACAAAGAATAGTACACATTTGAATATTTTTTCAATTTATAAGTTAACATCAAACGTCATCAATAACAATTCTGTAAATGTTTGGAAATTCACAGTCTCGTGACATGGTCGATTTCACACTGTGTATAGAAACATTTAGCACTGTAATAATTTTAACGGTTCGAATATTTAATCCATTATCGTATTAATTAAAGCATGATTGCAAGTGTCGTCACGTTTGTCGAATACAAATTGTTGTTAAATTGTGATAAACTGTCCGCAAACGAACACCGCTTGACGGCGACACTTGTTAATCTCGCTCGTCCACCCTTAAATAGAAAATAAACTTTTATTTCGATAAATTTGTTCCCGTGAAACGCTACAGACTTATTACCGAACAACGTGTAATTT
The DNA here is from genome assembly GCF_051014445.1 of Colletes latitarsis. Classification (NCBI taxonomy): domain Eukaryota; kingdom Metazoa; phylum Arthropoda; class Insecta; order Hymenoptera; family Colletidae; genus Colletes; species Colletes latitarsis. Next base: position 16,724,506 of record NC_135135.1, on the reverse strand, counting down.
CCAGTTCTATGAAATCGTTGTTTCTTATTCATGATCTTGGGGATTTAGTAATTGTTCCTTATCCTTTATCGAGAATTAAATTTAGCCAATTCTGGCGCATCAATAGGGGCGCGGCACAGCCTTTGAAGTTCAGCCAGCTAGTTTTTAAATCCACAGTTGCCGCCTTCACGATTCGACGGGTCTCTCGTACCAAAGACAAAAATTGGAGGGTTATTCCAAAAGTAATGCACACTGCGAACGAACGAATAACGTTTTGTTGTAGCATTCGCGTACTTGTTCGTACGTAAAAATGTTTGCTATTGTTCTTGCGTAGCGAGCCGCGGTGCGTTAAACTGAAAAAGAAGGACGCACTGGTACGAATTACGACTCCTCGTTAATGATCCATCCGTTGAAATCGAGACAAATCGTGAAAAAACTCTAAACACGAATTTATGAACCGTTTCTCGCTGTTCCCGTCGTATCGAATAAAAAAAATTGGAAAGCGTTTTATTCAGTATGAATGTGGCTATTGTTGAAACTCGGATCGTACAGAAATATTGAAAATAAAATATTCGACAGCGTTTTAAAGTTGGAATAATCGTCTTTTTATATTTGGGTTACATTCGGTACGATTAAAAAATAGTAAAAAATATTGGATTTTTGAAAACCTAGTTTTGGGCTATAAAGATACGTGTATTGAAGATTTTCTACAAATTTCGTGTCAATCTGTCGACTGGAACTTGAGATATCGCGTAAAAACCCTTTTTTTTAAGGCCTTCACTGGATTCGTTGTGACTTTTGTAATTTTTAATATTTTTGCACGAAAAAAATTGTGGACACTCTTGAAACATATAACTAAAAGTATGGACTGAAGAAAAGTGGGGGGGGGGGGGGAAATGTTCTCGTTTGATAAAAATTTGTAAGTTAAGAAATTGTGGGCTTGATCTTCGGTGCAAGTAGAAATATCGGTTTACGGTCAGACGCGTGTCAGCCTGGTGGTATGGAATTTCACTTGTTTTTTAATATATTCTCAATTATTTCGAAAACAGAGCCTCGCACGAAAAAATATTATTCTCCCTTTTCGACTCACTTTTTCACGTAGAATCTCTTCCGATTGCACAACTCGTATACAGGGTGTCCTACTCGACTTGGGAAAGGTTAGAAATAGAAGAAAGTATTGTACTGCAAAATAAAACGTACTCCTTACTACCCAAGAGATGCTGATAATTGTATCATAAAATCGCATATTACACCATATTTCACCATAATGATACTTTTTATTTGTTTGTTAAATTTCACCAGAAATTCCTATAAATTGGAAGTTGTTTTCAAGAAAAATTAGTAGAAAGCATCCGGATCTTGAAAATCCCAGTTCCAAAATATAAATACCCAAGTGTCGAAGATGCAAATTTGGTGTCAATCAGACAATCGGTAACTTAACGGATACCCGATATAAAGGCCTCTGCTGTATTCCTCGTAACTCCCGCAATTTTTAATATTTTTTGCACGGGAAAAAATTGTGGACACTCTGGAAACGCTGAGCTAAATGGGGGAAATATTCTCGTTCGATAAGAATTTCTAAGAAATCGTTAAGAAATGGCGATCTGGGTAGGAATATTAAAAGATGTAGGTTCGAGGGTGTTGTTTGTCGTAAGCGCGAAAAGTATTAACGACCGGCTCTCGATTCTGCTTCATGGTTTACCCGCCGTGACACGGAAAAGCGACACGGTCGAACGCCGCATGTAAATCAAACTCCTAACTGGATGGTTGTACATATCGCGAAACGTTTCACGCGCTCGCACACAATCCAGCCTACCGATCGTGAACACTAGTGCGGTCACCGCACTTGTTTAATGTGCAAAAGGCAGATTGCACCCGAGAGAAGTATTCCCATTATATCGGTTTGGTTGAACTGGCTCGGTTCTATCGCGGTTTTACTCTACAATGCGGTCTAAATCGACAGGAGAAGCATGATATGTGGAAAGCACAGTCGCGTGTACCCGGAGTCGCGAATAAAGCGATACGCGTCTTGCTCGCGCAACGTGTACGACGACTGTTCGACGAGTTTTGTCCACGCGTGTTACGCAGTCCTCGAACGAGACTGTAATCTTTTAGAAACGAAAGCTTTTGACTCGCAGATCCTCTCCTTTTCTGTTTTAAAATAACTTCTCCGCATTGACGCTTCGACTCTGTCTGTTAATGAAAGTTTTGAATATTTATGTCTTGATTACTTTCAAGTAATAAATAAGAAATACGAGTTTTCTCTCTCTGTATAGATATTAGGACAGAACAATTTAAAGTAATCGTGTGTGTTTGAATTTCTTTAGAGTTTTTAAAACACTTTAACTGTGTTGAAAGCATGCATGAAAAATTTCTACTTTTCCGTTTACACTTGCACGGGTACGATAAAATAAACAATTTGGTCAATATTGTTATTGTAATTGATTCTTGAGACGACAGAGGTGGTACGTGAATTTTTTCGGAATTTTTAATCCTCAGTCGGACTTGAAATACTCGGGGTGTCCAGGAGGGCGTTAGTGAAAAACGAGGGTGTTTCCAGGAGGGTTAAAAAACAAAGATATCCATCAGATACCCTAAGCGTCTCCGTCTACAGACCCACTGTGTCTGACACAAGGTGTTCCCATTCGAACAAAACACTTCTGTCTCCCGTATATTTTCTATCTCTTTTTGTTTCAGAAACAACCGACTCGGTTACTTTATATAAATCACCGTGTACGTGTCTGCGCGTCTAAATTCTTTACGAAACTTAATAGTTTTATCGTATCGACGATGGCGTAATTTAACGAATGAAATTTTACGAGAACAAAATTTAAAAAGTGCACTTTTTAAACAGACAATAATGGATCTGCATTTAACAAGTGCATTCGATGTTTCAGTTTGTTTTCGCCGTGTTTTTATTTCCTGCAAATATATTAATGAAAATACTAACGAAAATAAGCAGCAGATGGGAGAAGCTTATTCGTGTAAACGTGCGAGTCAAAAGCGATCTCTTTCAATATTTTATGCTATATTGTTGCTATAAATATGCATTGTTTATTCGTAATAGCTCGTTCGTGTTTGAATAGTTTTGAAACACGAACAGGCGACGGATTTTTTTACAGTGGCGAGCAAACGAAGTAATTCAAAGGCAAATTAATGACAGGAAATAATCATTAGCTGCCCCTATCCAATGACGTTTAGTTAATTATAATAAAAAGTAGAGCGGACGAAACACATTTCGTAGATAGGAGTCGGAGCTGCTTGGCAGAATATAACGAATAACGTGTGGTTTGATACGGTGGTAGATTTAAAAAATGCAGTTTACGAAGTGTAATAATCTGGCATAATGTGACGATGAAAATGAGAATAAAATGAAATGTAAAAAAAGTAATAAATCACACGTGGTAGGTATTTTAAGCGGTACGAGTTTTTTCCCGTATTTCTCTTTCAATTAAATATTTAACGTAATTGTTTTTCGTGTTCGTCTGTAAATATATGAAATATTCCCTTCTCTCGTTGTAAATGACTCCATTTTATTTGCTTTGCCACCGAATCCAGCGATTACTTCGGAACTTTATCGATTTTTAAAATTACTTATCATTTTTCCATGGTTCCGTGCTCGTCTAAAAAATTCTGTCAATCATAATTGTTCAGGAAAATTCGAAATTTTCTTTCTGCCATCTCTTTACCCTATTCTAATGATAGAAATATCTCTGTAGACCTAATAAACTCATATTTTTAACATGTGGATTTACTACTCGATCAAATTATAACCTTAAAATTACAAGTAAAATTAATGTAAAAAATAATGAGAGTACACGATGCTCTGTTTTTTCTCTTGCAAATAAAAAGAATTTAATTTTGTAATAATTTAATAAATTTTCGTTTTACTTGACGTTTAATTTTCGCGATATTTGGGATTACGAGAGTGGTGCGTGGGCGGCCGTATTTGTTAGGCTGACCGTGTGTGGTGGCCATGGCGGATTGTGAGACCTAGAAGGATTCGTCGGTCGGCCTCGGTAGCTTAATTGCTTAAAGCAATCGTTCGGCAAGCGAAAAGTTCGTATTCGAATCCCGGGCCAGCAATCCGATCCGCCAACTCTTTCTCCGCTGCACTATGTAACGACCATTTTTCATCTCCTGTAACAATTCAGTTCAACAGCCGTCCATTTTTCATCCTGGACGGGCTGGTCACGCACTCGTCTTCTCCTCATACTCGCAGTTCATATGCTAACCATATTTGCAAAATTACCGCTGAATTCCGAACAGTAATATCCACTTAAAACCCTCGAAACTCAGGCAAATAATTTACGAGAATATTCCGACGATACGAATTTATTTTTATTTAATTTTTTGTACGATTAAATTGTGTTTACGAGATACAAATACCAAGATTTTCAAGAATTTACTATTATTCCTTAGGAAAATAAGAGATAGAAAATTCGATCTTCGACTTACAATTTAAATTCTTGAAATACACAAAAATTACTAAGAAACGTGTAGCTTAAATGTATATTTGAAACGTTTGTTTTTTTATAACGATTGTTGGCAAATATTCAGGGGTCAAATATTTGTTTATAGGCTGTTGTTATTATCCAGGTGGCACACCGCGTTACAGCAACATTAAAATCACTGGTAGTCCATTATCGAGTGAATATTCATTGTCAGAAGCCATTATTTGCTCCTGCAGTATACAAATAAAAAGATTAATTGCTATTTAAATATTTGCATTCATCAGTCACAATTTAATAATGAGAGATTTTATAATTTGTTTTCATTTGATGTTTCGCATGGTATTATATTAACATTTTTAACTTACCTATTACGGACGAACGGATGTTATAAATATCCCTGTTACGGAATTTTATATCCACGGAGATCGACTCGCTTACTTCGCTCTGCTTTAAAATTCTTAAAAGCATCGCCATTAAGAAACTTTTTTAATGAAAGTGGCGAATAGAAATTTGTTGGCGTAGTATTCGGAGAGCACGCCGCGATAGAATTTCCTATCAGTTTTCTTGACTTTCTTTTGCGTTGTCGTTGCAACGCACGATTAAGCGTGACCACGATGAAAAATGGCGCCGTGCACCTACGGGCTCGCAGTTATTCGATATGCACGCGGGGTGTCAAATTTAAGCGTTTATAATACACGCCGAAGAGGTACGAGATTAATTTACATACGTTCTGAAATCAATCTTTACGATGTAAACTATATTTTTATATTCGAACGTATCGATAGATGGAAGTCCTCAGAATTTGAAGTCATTATTGGACAGGAATTGTGCCTTTTTAATGGCCGATTTACTCGATATCGGGAAGAGATTTAATTTCAATTAATTTGAGACAACATTTCGACCGAACCTTTAGCGAGAATTGGATAAAAAAGTCCAACAGAAATGGCCCTCTCGCTCATCTGATTTAAGTCCTTTGGATTTCTTTTTACGACTACACTTACCTAAAGACTTCCGTTTGCTCATCGGCGATAAATAACGCGATTTTTAGAAAACAATCGCATCGAAATGTATCCTTACACAAAATTAGACAGAAATTAAAACAGAAGATATCATTTTGTTTTTCGCCAGTTTTTTTTCTTTCATTCATACATATTTACCGTTTATTGGATGTATAATATTTAATAATTCGGTTGATGCAATGCTTGTTATTATGTTGTAAGTGATAGCATTGTTATTCAAATTAGGGAAAGTAAATTACACTGATTTAAAGATTATTTCCATACTGCGGATATACAATTTCATGAATATTCTGAAATTTCATGGAGATTTTATGAACACTCCCCGCAACAGACTGAAATTTGTTATTTAAGTCTGCACGGGTTATCGATACTGTGAAAATAATTTTAAGTGGAAATGTAAAATATCATCGAGAATACGGTGCACATTTTTTGTTGTATAAATAATTCTCTGACAGCCGGATATTTCGTACCGATTCAAACGAGTGTTTCTTTTTTTTTTGTTGGTTATTCGGAAATTATGTTTTATTGACAGATCGTTGGATATAAAATGAAATAAAGTCGCGCGCGTACACGCGTTACGCGATTATGCGAATTTAATTCCAACATTTATCAAACACTTAAATTACCGGAAAAGAGATTGAAGTCCCGAATACAATTATGTTTACAATTCTGCGATGCCATTCGCACAGAAGTTCGCCCGTACCTCTTGAAAATACCAGATCTATAAAAGAAAATACCAGATCTCCGAGGAATTAAATTAAATTTCATACTTCGTGATATTAAAGAAAGTTGAAACCTAGATATATCGTTTCGCACGATTATTATTATACCTTCCTTTGGTACGAAAGTATCTCAAAAGGATATCCACATCACAATAAAAAATTAACAGAGACCAATATATTTAATACATATTTATACTCGTATAATTTTATTTATTTTTTGTGCTACTTCCATCTTCTTCCATTATTAGTAATTCGAATATTATATCCAACTGTCTCGATCTATATTGATTTCAAAGGACCGCCTTTTACTAATTTTTCTTCGAAGAATGACGAAATGTTAATTTTAACTCGTTTCATATATCGTGCTACTTATGTTAAAATTCGTGAATGTGGAATTTGATCTGTTCTGGAATTCAAACTCCTGGCATTGTTAAACCAGAACAATAATTCATATTCATGAATTTAGCCTAGACTATAATTACCATTGTTATCGTACGCATTAATGGTTTCAGTACGAAGTTAGGAACAAAATGAAGCACTCAATTTTTTATTAACATTCTATTTTAATATCTTGAGATGTGTAAAATGTAATTCTATATTTATCTAAGCCGACTGAAAGAGGAAGAAATGTGTTTATGGGACAGAAGAGGGGTAGGGGTATTGTTTAACATAGAATGTAATCTATTCTCGCTTTCTAGTCGTCATAGGATGAACGCTGGAAGGCTCTCTCCCTGCCGGATGGCGTAAACTATCATGCTCGAGCACTTTAACGCATTATTATGACTTCAAAAATTGCTATAAAAGCACAGCTCTACGCGAAGTATACTTAAAATGACGTTAAATCACGCATTACCGGTTAACGTTGATTTTTGAACTTTACAAATTATTCTTGAACGATTTAACTTCTACTGATGTTTATTAATATTTATTCGAAGTGGCAGAGTTCTATTAGATAAAACCTAAAAGAATTCATTAAGAATTAAAAATTTTAAGTGTTACTTTGTTCTCGATAAATGTAAAAACTATCGTGACACAATAATAGACAATACTAATAAACATTTAACAAACTAAATATTTCAAGATCGTGTTGCTTACTTTCGTCGTTTTTTCAATTTTTAATTTTTTATAATGTTTCAAATATTCTTTCCGTGGTTTGTGTTGTACGACAAGAATTTTCTACTCGCGGTCGTAAATCCAGCCCATTATTTATCAGCGACGAGTATACCATTGTCCTCGAGTGACCCCATAAAAAGGAATCTAAAAGATTAAGGTCAGGTGATCGAGGAGGCCATTCTGCCAGACCACCTCTCTCAGAAGGTTTCGTTTAAGTTGCCTCGCGTTAATTGCATAATGTGGTGGAGGCCCCATCATGCTGAAACCACGCACACAAGTTCCCCGAACGCGGTGCATCATCCAGCAGTTCGACAAAATTGTTAATTAAAAAGCTGCAATAATTTATCCCTGTCATTCTGTTCGAGAGAAAAACTCGATGGACGTCCGGTCGACATTAAACGAAACAGTGCTAGGAATTTCCAATTTCCAATACTTTCTCCGAGAAGGTGGACGACTTTAACGTAACCGTTTCAGGAAAATATATTTCCTCGTTCGCCGGTTTTTCCAAAGGAATAACACATGAACGTTGTTACGACCAAGTCAAACGTCGACGGTTGAAAGCTATCCTTTTCCCCCATCTAGTATCTCACGTTTTCCAACACGAGTTCCACTTTAACCGTGACTATCTAAATACTCTCTATGTGTGAAAATTCCTCGAGAATAATAAACTTTATAGGAAAACCAACAACGCCTCTCCATTTTATCCCAACATTCTGTTCCGGGGTCTATTACATTCTGATATAGTTGAATTCATTTTCACTTTCATTTGCAAATTAATATTCAGATATATTTGCTTCTAACATTCTGTGCTTGCGCTAACTGTATGGAGACTAAAATTAAACGTAACATTTAAGGGACGTATGTAGATAAGAGTGAATTTTTAATAGAAATTGAAAGATTTGAATACTTTTATATATTTCAAGTGAAATGTAAATTTAAATTTAGCTCCATAAGTACGAATTAGAAGCGAATTTCGAGTTTCTGCTGAAAGAAAATATACTTTTACATGTTTCATCCTCTGTCTTTCTGTCCAAGCAAGGTTTCTGATCCTGTTTACAGGGTAAAAAAATTCGATAGCATTCGCGGAACAATACGTGTATACGGGAAGAAGAAAATTCGATTAAGGAAGAAAATACAAATCTGGATGAACCGAATTTTCCGGCCGGCTGAAGGAAAATTAAATTGTCAAACCCATATTCTGCTATAAATGAACTGTACACAAAGTCGTGGAAAAGTACATACGTATATACATAGATAGATAGATAGATAGAGAGAGAGAGAGAGAGAGAGGATGAAGCATTGTAGAAACTATAAGCTTACAGATTTCATGTTCAATAAATTCGTCAATAAAAAAGAAAGCACATCGATACGAGTCGTACGAGCTATAAAGTAAGCACTTTCCGCGTGCGATTGATGAATTTCAATATTTTTTATGGATCTTTTACAAAGACATTTTTTGATAAGTTCGTCGAAGCGCAATATTGGATGTCATACCTTTGAAATGCTTCTGATGAAATTGATGTAACACCGTGTGTATCACGTCACTATGCTTCTGTATCGACAGACTATGCAGAACTGCCAATGTTCGATGTATTCGCCATTCAAGCGGGGGTCGATTCTGACCCGTATTTCATCTTTGATTATTTCGACGAATAAATAAAATTTGTTCTCCAAAGACTGTCAAGCTCGATTAGAATGCTACGTACAATAAATAATATTTCAAAGCCCGGTGGAAGTCCTCGAGAACGCATTGGACAAATCTTTCGTGCTTGTTTTTTTTATTATATGTGATTTCGTCCTTGAAAATAAACTTCGAAAAGAAACCTTTCCTATGATTTTCTTGTACGACTTCGAGCTTGGACGCCGAAGTGCTGAAAGTGCTCGAAAACTTAACCGAGTATTCGGCCAGGGATCAGTAACTGAACGTGCAATTCAATCTGATTCAAAAAGTTTACAACTGTGATGAAAACCTCGACGACTAGATAGCAGACGTGGATTAAGAAGGGTAGAGATTATGAGGTTGCGGTATTTCGAATGGATTTATTTTTATTCCCGTTCTCGATGGTATTCGCGTATCGCTGTGTTTACAAAGTCGAAGTAAATATTCATAGTGACATATTCGAAAATTTGCATTTTCGAAAAGACGAAAAACATGCAACAGGAAATCGGTAAAAGATGCTCGAGTTTCCCTGGAACGTTTGGCTGCTGGGAAGAAGAAGCTCGACAGATCGAAGGCAACCGGCCGGAAGTAACAAATTCACGCGAGAATACGATTTATCGTCTGTATTTACATAAACAGGAAACATGACACAAATGCGTCGGATCGCATAACTTTCGAGAAATATCAGATTTATGTCGAGGGTACAGTGTTTGCATTCGCCCCCTCTAATACTATCGATCGAAGTTTTATATTTACCCATTTTTTTAAATGTCTTCTTCCGGTCCAAAGAAACTAGTTTTCTTCCAGTTTTTCTTTGCATAAACTGTGTTATTTACTAGCGTTAAACTTTAACAGAAACATATCGTGATCTCGTATTTACGTCGATAAAATTCTAATAGAAAATGGATTGGCATTTTACGAAAATCAAACTCGAAAGAAAGTATTGTATTGTTAATACGTAAACATTCACAAAAAATCGATTGGAAATTCGTCAACATGCTATTTCAATGATTTTTTAAATAAAAATTCCTCGTGTTCAACGGTAATTTTATTAGGGAAATATACATAAGAATAGATTCTGGCAAGAAAGCTGGCAACAAGAAACGAATTAGCGAATCATAGGAAAGTGTACGGCAAGAAAATCTTTTCCATTCCGTACGTCGTGCTTGTTTCGTATGGATTTATTGATGTATGTAGGCTTCTTATCACCGACTTATGCATCGACAATGAATGATGCGACGATGCAACGTTGCAATATACAGCAGCTGTGAATTCTGTATGCATTGGGTTTCTTAAATATCGGAAAATGCTTTCGCGATAAACGTCGTGTAAATTTTATACATGAACCTTACAATTACAGATTAAAACTTAACGCGCAGTTAATCGTGTACCGAGAGATTCGAGCCAATAATAGCGGAATAATTAAGACACTGGCATAAATTAAGTCGTAACGAGGATATCCGGTGCAATAAATTTTTTATCGAGGGCAAATCAACATCGATAAATTATGTTTATCGGGTCCGATGCCACGGGGCTGCGACGAACGTATAAAATGGGAGCTTCTATGGGAGCATGATTTACAACGTTCCAGTGTGTCGCATACATCATATTTTAGCCCTTACCACCTGCGGAAGTAACTCCTTCAACAACGTACGCAGAGATTATGGAAATTCGAAAGCCCACCGCCTCCTACGTTGTTTGAATAAATTCTGGGTTTAGATAGTATCAGCACCTTACAAACCCACACTTTAGATTTCTATTTTTCGACTACCAGACGGTTACACCCGCAGAATCCCATCGCGTCGATACTTAAACCGACTCGTTGGATTTTATCGACCGATAGGCAAGGAATGAAGCAGAAACGGTGGATTGCGTTCTTTTTCGTTGACTGTTTCCAGCATCAAAACAATTATTTGAAACAACAGTTATACGGTATCGAAATTATTTAAATGAAAATATTTTGTGTAATATTTTTTCTCGTTATTCTCGTATTCTCCACAAATAACATTTCTAGAAGTAAATAGTTGCTACGAAGTGTGTATTAAATAAAAGAGTAACAGCAGAATGTTAATAGAAGGTATGAATTGTTTATTAACGCAATAAATCATGACAAATATAAACTATTTGTTCGTTTAGGTAGCCACGTGGTGTTGGGAAAATATTTCTGTGCGCCAATCGCGCTAATCACTTTATCAATAATTGGTTCAACGCCGCATACAGTTGTCACGCGTGTAGGAATTATTTTGTGCGTCATAGGTGAAACTTATCGCAGGCTCTATTTTGCAAATTATGTGTTTCAATTTCGGAAATAAATACGGTCACAATGTGTATCTATGGTGGAAATAAAGGAAGTCTTAGAACGATTTTCTTGGAATCATTTTAAAAGGTAAGCCATGTACTTTCGCGTACCTAAATTGAATTTTCACTTGGATCTTTTTGGTGCTGTGGGAAAAATGTTCAAACGATTCTAACGGTTCCTAAAAGTTGTAAAATTAACATAAATAACTAGAATAAATAATACCCTGACTTGTGTTTACGAATACCAAAAACCTATAGTAATAGTCTGTATATGGTCAGGCAGGCCAGATAAATGGTACGGATTTTCACTTGTTCGAGATGTATTTTGAAATTTAATATTCTCTTAAACGAAGCCTCGTATGAAATATTGTTGCACATTTTCAACTTAATTTTACATACGTATTTAGCAGTAATTTAATTACATCGCGTATCTGGATACATCCGTCGATAAAATTTATTCCACGATTCTGAAAATGCGTATGAATTATTTGCTCGATGGGTATTCATTAAAAAGTAGAATTGTATGTAAATGTTAATACTTTTTACCCGTTTCATTAAAAGAAATGGATACGGAATGTTGGAAAATAGAAGAAGGAAATGATTACCTTATTTGAACAGAAAAGCGTGAAATGTGTTTTGAACGCATGAAAGGAACGAATGATCGCGTTTAAAATAAAACGATATTGGGCGATATAACGCAAATCTTATACATGTGCACGGAATGGCGTATGCAAAATAGATGGCAGTCATTCTCCACGGTTATTGAAAGCGGCTGTATACGTCTGAAAGTCGGAAGAGAAATCGAGGGTTTCCGAGTAGTTCTCCGTATGGAAAATTCGACTAACGATGTCAAACGTACAATACAAAACGTTTATAGCGGTCTCAATTGCAATTAACAAGTCCTTAAGGAAATTCAGAATAGCAAACCATTACATTTAATACGCGTTTCATTCTCAAACTTAATTTTTCCTCGATTTTAATGACCTCGATAGGACTCTAATGGAACATTAAAAAAATATAAATTCCTGTACATCGTTTCACTAAATTCAATAATTATTTTTGCAAGCTGTCTCTGAGCTTCTTCTTCACCTTTTTGATAATCGATATTCAACAAATGATGCAGGTCTGTTGAATATTCTTTTATTTTTTCTTCGATTCCAACGATAACGTATTTAAATACTGGAACTGAAAAATAAGAAAAGCTGTTTTTCTTTTGGGACATCACAAAGTAAATAAATCAAGTCAAACAGCAACGAAGTTGGATTTTATATGTTTAAAAGATGTCTTTTCCTATGATTTTCTTTTATTACTTCGAGGTTATTTAACAATAGTTGAATTCGCGATGTCTGCACGTTCATTGTGCTGAAATGAAATGTAGGTAACTTCGTTTGCCCTCGCGTTCTCGTAGTTTTTGTTATCGTTAGCAGAAATATTGTTAAAGTCTTTGAAAGAAATTTAATATTTTTAGAACAGAGAGTATTCAATATTATGTCCGCATTTCTGTAATTTCAAACAGAAGTAGAATAATGGGGCCTTTAAATAATTTGAGACATGAATATTAACGGGGATTTACCCATAATAAATTAATATGAATATTGCACGATCACGTGAAGTTCACATTTCATTTTGGAAATATAATTATGAAGTCTTCCTGCAATTATTTTACATTATTATAAATTTTCGAAGATTTATTTGGTTGTTTCTTTTAAAAAACGTCTATTTCGAAGCATATTGTAATCGATAATTTAAAAAACTATTATATCGTGCAAAGTATACTTTCTAATGTCAGTTTGTTTCGACCAACTTCTGTCCATAAATAATAAAAGTGGTCCAGGGTTCGTAAAAAAATATAGAAATGTTTATAGGTGGATTAAACGGAGTATAAAGCGTCCTGGAAAGGAGAATGATTCTAACCGTGACGAAAAATGATCCAGATGCGCGTTCCAACCGCAACATTAATTAGGCATTAAAGAAAAATGGAACAAACAGAAAGTACCGGGGGCGTGCTTAAAAATCACGCTGCTGAAATAACGTGGTGGGCCATTAATTTTAATGCCAGACTTGGAGAAGAACGCGTTATACGCAGACATACAAAGCACCCTCTGCATTTTCCGCGTTAGGATTTCCGTAAACAGAGTTCCCCCGGCCTGAACTTATGGGGCAGAATTTTGAGTTTTTATTTAGTGAGAAAGTTTCACGCCAGACCGCGCCTTCCGACCACAGTGAGAGAAATATTTGTCTGTCTGTAACCTCCCCAGGCTGCACGAATTGTATAAACTATATTCCACAACGCGTTAATGCAAATTATTACGTTTCCTAATGAACAAACAAGGGAGAAGTAAAAAAGGAGAATATTAATTTGTGTTTACTTTTACGATCTGTTTAATTGGGCAATAAAGTTAGAAGAATCAATGTCTACCCAATGATTGACCATTTACGTCTACAAAAATCAAATAGAAAGGATAGTTTAATGAATGATACTGAATAACAAAAAGAACAGAAAAAGGTGTCGTCGGATGAGAGAAATAATATTGTAACTATATTAAGGAAATGTACAAAGAATATTACCAATTAAATGTGAGCAATATTTGAAGTCTTTGTTTGTCTAGGGTTATTTGGTTTCGAAAAATATATCAACTGTTAATTCAACATTTTCTCACCGATTGAGAATGTTATGGTTATTCATCAAGGTTGTCCCAGAGATGCCAGAAAGGCAACGAAGGTGCTCTCTCACACTATGTCAGATCACGCGTACGTGAGCTCGTGGAGTTTCGGAAACCCGACAAAGGCAAAATGACGCATGCCCCCTTTTTCGATTCACCGAAGCTGCCCAAAGTAAGTTCGGACCGTCTCGTGGGAGTCGAGAGAGAAAGGCTCACACTTCCCTTCTCGCTCTTGAACAACTAATATCCGACCTCCCGTCAACAGGTCTCCACTGGCCTCTGCTGACCACTGCTGACCACCGCTTATATTTCTGGCAACGTACAACGATTACTACTGGCTACTGCCAGCCTCTGCTGACCTCTGCGAGCATCTCCCGACCTAAGCTGGCCTCTGCCAACATCTCCCGACGTCAGCTGACCATCGCTGACCACTGCTGACCGTTGCTGACAATTTGTGACATGATGTAATATAATGTAATATGTTTATATGTATTAAAGTTTTGTATAATGTAAATCTACGACAATAAATGATATAATTTCAAAGGATTCTATGTATTCTCATCATTTTTTACCCCTCTTTCCCTCTCCAAATTTCTCGCCGCCAGAAATTTCTGCGAATTCCTGGAAATGACGTCATTTTTAACAATTCCTAAAAATTCTCGGATCCCTGAAACTTACCGGCGTCCCTGAAACTTCTCGGAATCCCTGAAATTTTCAAGAAGTTTCAGGCTGCGGCTAAAATTCCGGCCTGAATTTTTCGGCAAAAATTTAAAGAGCTATTACGTAATATTACGTAATATCACGCAACATTACGTAACATTACGTAATAGCTCTTTAAAATTTTTCGCGGCCAGAATTTTTCGGCAAGAATTACGTAATATTACGTAACATTATGTAATATTACGTAATGTTACGTAATAGCTCTTTAAAATTTTTCGCGGCCGGAATTTTTCGGCAAGAATTACGTAATATTACGTAACATTATGTAATGTTACGTAATATTACGTAATAGCTCTTCAAAATTTCTCCGGCCGGAATTTTTCGGCAAGAATTACGTAATGTTACGTAATATTAATTTGAAACCGCGGGAAATTTGAAATCTTTCCGGGGAACTTAGAAAATTTTAAAAGATTCGGAGTGTCTTATAACTAAGGGAATGATTTCGATAGGAAAAGAAGGGTAAAAATGATGAAAACACATAGAATTCTTTGAAGTTATATCATTTATTGCCATAGATTTACATTATACAACACTTTAATACATATAAACATATTATATTATATTACATCGTGTCACAATTTGTCAGCAACGGTCAGCAGTGGTCAGCGATGGTCAGCTGACGTCGGGAGATGTTGGCAGAGGTCAGCAGAGGGTGGCAGTAGCCAGTAGTAATCGTTGTACGTTGCTAGAAATATAAGCGGTGGTCAGCAGAGGCCAGCTTAGGCCAGGGGACGCTGGTAGAGGTTAACAGAGGAAGGCAGGAGTCGTAGTAATCGTTGTACGTTGCCAGAAATATAAGCGGTGGTCAGCAGAGGCCAGCAGAGGCAAGCAGACATTATCAGGGGTGAATAGTAGCAAGTAGTAAGCGTTATAAGTTGTCAGAAGCATCAAAGGTGGTCAGCAGCGGTCAGCAGAGACAAGCACACGCTGACAGAGATCAGCAAAGACCAACAGAGGTTAGCAGAAGTCAGCAGTAATCGTTATAGGTTGTCAGAAATATAAGCGGTGGTCAGCAGAGGCCAGCAGTGGCAAGCAGAGATCACCAGGGGCGAATAGTAGGAAGTAGTATGCGTTATAAGTTGTCAGAAGCATCAGAGGTGGTCAGCAGCGGTCAGCAGAGACGAGCAGAGGCATGCAGTGGCAAGCAGAGATCAGCAGGGGCGAAGAGTAGCAATTGTTAGTAATTGTTATACGATGTCAGAAGCATCAGGGGTGGTCAGCAGTGTTCAGCAGAGGCCAGTAAAGGCATGCACAGGCAAGCAGAAACCTGCAAAGGCAAGCAGAGACTTGTAGGGTCATGCAGTAGTAAGTATTAATCGTTATACATTATCAGAAATACCTGCAGTGGTCAGTAGCGTGCGGCAGAGGCCAGGAAAGTTCAGCAGAGACAAGCACACACTGACAGAGATCAGCAAAGACCAACAGAGGTTAGCAGAAGTCAGTAGTAATCGTTGTAGGTTGTCAGAAATATAAGCGATGGTCAGCAGAGTCCAGCAGAGGCAAGCAGTAATCAGGAACAGTCAGTAACAGTCGCTGTATGGTGTCAAAAGTTGTCGGGAGTTCTGTACTTTTGTCAGCACTGGTCATCAGAGGTCATCAGAGGCAAATAGAAACCAGGAGTTATTTGCAGAGTTCAGTAATGAACTCTAGGAAAGGCAAGTAAAAATACCTGGGCAGTCGAGATTCCGAATCGTATGCCGTAGACGGGAGGTCGGATTTCAGTTGTTAAGGGCGAGAAGGCAAATGTGAGCCTTTCTCTCTCGAATCCCACGAGGCGGTCTGAAATTACTTCGGGCAGCTTCGGAATAATCGAGAAAGAGGGCATGTGTCAGTTTGCCTTTGTCGACTTTCCGAAACTCTACGAGCTCACGTACGCGTGATCTGGTATGTGTGAGTAGGGCACCGGGTGCTGAATCTGGCATCTCTGGGTTGTTCTGATATTTTAAAATAAAAACAAATGTTTGTAGCTGCGTGTGTGACCCGTATTCTGGTGTTTGAGCGTTCGGCAATGTTACGATGAAAAAATATTGCTAGAAAAAGTGGAAAGCATTTAATTCGTGTTGCGAGGCGAATAAAAGCTGTCGGTATTCGGAGAGTTATTCATGAGATCATTCATATCGCCAGCAATAACGCTTCGCTTGGAAATAAACAGCGACACGCTTTTTACAAACTGGATCCGAACTAATTTTACGAACAATACCATAGTCGAGCAATCGTGTAAAATTCGTAATAATTTTCAGCAGTTGTTTCACTCTCTCAATTTTTACTATTTATCTTTTAGCGTATTGCTATTAACCTAAACAAATAATGCATGTAATATCGTAATCATAGTTCCCTAAATATCGATGATTACACGAAAAGATTGGCTAGAAATTAAGATAATCTCAGTATTTTCCACAGCTTTTCATTTTTTTTTTCAAATTAGTTCAATTAAGTGTCGAAAGCAATTTCGAGTCTCTTTTGATATTAAAAATATTAATTTTAGAGTAATTGTTTGAAAATAACTGCTGTGTCTTTTTTGTGAATTAAATTACTTAACCCGAACGTGACATATATGAACAACAACGCGTCGATATCGAATAGCATCGTTCGCAAAATGAAAAATGGAGGTGCGGTCGTTTCCTGTGAGCCTGCTTAAGCCATGAATCGCACAAGGAACCATCAAACGAGCATTATGCCATCATGGGTTGTGGAAACGCTAAGCCAGCGAAATATTTCCGACATACCGTCTAGGAAGTCGTGGTCTCCAAGGGGAGCGAGAATGTTTCCTCTTCAGAAACTTTGTTCACTGTCACTGGAATATTTCAGTTTGTTTCGCATTTCCTTTAAGAGATGATACTATTTTTAAACAGACTCTCGGATATAAAGAACACCGTACAGCTTTTATCTTTAGAATTAAAAATATCCTCAAAATAAGAATTGTGTTAAGAAATAGATATATCTATTTGTCTTTTTTCCAAGCCAAAGATATTCAACAACAATGGATTCAGTTTCATTAATTTGTTCTCTATTAAAGAAGATAGACAACTTACTGTTTTATGTTGCATTTAATTTTCTCTGAATTTTGTTTGAAATGCTGTTGAGGATTTTTAAAAGTGACGAATACACGTTACAGAAATAAAAAAAAAATTAAAATATTGAGGAAATAACCTTCTGCGCATCTACCTTGCGCAGCTACAGTGACTAACGCTTTTCCATTGGTGGCGCTAGTGTCCCACGACCTCGTTATAACTTCAATGATCGCTGTAGATGTACTTTTTCGCGTGAAATAAACTCGTTAAAAATTGTTTTCCATTGCGATACGTTCTTCTTCTTGAATAAAAAAATAAAAATAACTAGAAACAAAGTTTAATTTGCCCTTGAACGAAGCACGGTAGTGATTATTTTAAACGAAGTAGAGCTCACATTCTGAGAAACCCGAGAAGCTGAACTCTGCTTTAGAAATGAATGGGAACATTAAGCAGCTGTCGTAAAAAGATGTAGTTCCCAAGGGTTGAACCGTTTCGTTCTCCTGCTACTTTCTCTATCTTATTTTTCGATTTTGGGCCGATCGAGAGCCCCCGAAGAAGGAAACTCCGTCACTTTACTGGCAATTAAAACAGCACCTAACTCGTCCTGCCCGAAACTCCTTTGAACTCCTCAAAAGTTGGCAGCTATCGTCAAGTGCGTTCCTCCCTCCTCCACGATTGTCTCCTATTATTGGAATTTATTGCTTTAACGAGGATGTTGTTGTTCGAGGAACAGTATGATTTTAAAAACTCCTCGAAAACTTTCTTCGCTCGACAATTAATTCAATATAGTCGTATTAAGTATTCCTAGTGTCGCTTCATTCTCGAAATATATCGAAAAATAATTGTGAAATCGTTGTGCTATGGTAATTGAGAAAAACAAATCCTACGAAACATAGTTTCGAGAAAGGCTCGTTGAAAGTTTTATACCCCAGCTAGAATTTCATTAATCTCAGAAATCCGAGTATAAGCTTCTTCATATACAGGGTGTTCAGCCACCCCTGGGAAAAATTCTAATGGGGGATTCTAGAGGCCAAAATAAGACGAAAATCAAGAATACCAATTTGTCGATGAAGGCTTTGCTAAAGTTATTAACGTTTAAAGTTCCGCCCATACTGAGTTTTTTTCTTGAAAATGCAGAGGATTTCAGGGGTATGCCTATTCACCAAAAATGATTGTAATTGACCCCTGCAACTAAAAATAATTTTTCCAAGACAATTCGAAAGTCATTTTTTCCACCTAAAACTTTCAGCACTTACTCGAATTTTTTTCTAGAAAGTGGGTAGGATTTCGGGGATATGTGTATTCACCAAAAATGATTGTAATTGACCCTCGCAACCGAAAATAATTTTTTTAGAATTTATTAAAAAATTTTTTTTTCGTCGAAAAATTTAGGCACCTACCCCTGTCGATTTTTCTTAAAAATTCCTTTTTCATCTTTAGTAATTTTGTTTGACGCCCTACAGAAAAATTGTCTAATACTTTTTTGTAGGTACCCATGAGCTCTACTTCAGAAAAAAGTTTCATTGAAATATATTCACAATTGTAGGAGTTATGGCTGTTTGAAAATTGGACCATTTTTATGGGGTTTTTCTCATTTTGCGGGGTCAAGGACCAACTTTCCGAATATTTTTGCGATTTGCACATATTCTCCATCAAAATACGCGTAGTTTGCTTTTTTAAACATTAAAATCGTCCAATCCGTTCAGAAGTTATGACGTTTTAAAGATTCGCATGAAAATTCAGTGAAACATATCGACGCTATGGTCAGACATGAAATTTTCGGTAAGGAATTTTTTTCTCAAAACTGAGTAGGATTTCGGGGGTATATCTAATGACCAAAAATGATTGTAATTGACCCCCGCAACCGAAAATAATTTTTTCAGAACGATTTGAAATTTTTGAATTTAAGTGTTAATTTTTTAACGAAGCTTCCATCAACAAATTGGTATTCTTGATTTTCGTGTTATTTTGGCCTCTAGAATCCTCTATTAAAATTTTCCCCAGGGGTGCCCGAACACTCTGTATACTCAGACTAACGATTTCCTATCTTTGAAATTTCACGATCGTCTCTACAGTACGAAATATTTCGGCGGAAAATTGCGACACGTTGCGAAACACGAAATTCGTGTCCACTGTTTATTTATCTTTACGACTTTAACTGCACTGTTACCATTGTTTGCCATAAAAAAAAGAATAGCTTGTATATATTTAATTTCTTGGCAGTAGATACTGTATGTAGGCGTGCAATTCTGGCAAATAATTTGAATTGAAATATCCCACTGTAGTACAAAAGCTATTTACTCGTACGTCGATTCGATAATAAAGAAAGTAACACGGAATTTTATTGGAAAATTGTCCGAATACTTTTTTACTCCCGACCAGTGATAAAAATGGAAAAGAACGAGTGCGATCGGAACAAAACAACCGCGATACAGCGGTAAAAAATATAAATTTCATTCAAACATCCTCGATTCGTTTCTCTTCTTTTCCCGTCGAATACGTTTAATTTTCTCACGGACAAATAAATTCACCGGGCTAATTACCTTCCATGCCAACAAGTATGTACGGTTCGTTGGAAACAAAAGCATTCGCGGTAATCGATATTTTGCGGTACGGTTATATAAGGGGTTAAGGAGGTTCTCGTCTGATCCTGAAAAAGGGTAGAGACACCGACGGAGGAACGAGGACACCGGAGAGAGAGAAAGTTGCTGAAATTGAGATGCCTTATCTTGAGGATGAGAAAGGAGTCTTCCGGATGGAGTGCAGTTGGTGAAGTGGGATCCCGCAAAAATCTCCCGGGGAATAAAAGGAGATACTGCTTGCGGGAACCAACCAGTTTCACTAGGTCGAACTGCCCGGTTTGTTCGTATTGCGTACCTCAGATTCCATGTGCTTCCCAGAATTCGTCCTCGTGAAAGTGGAAGTCGAAGCTGGCCATACGTCCAATGCGGAATCTAAAATTGCTTCGCAGTCTCTTGGGATTGTTACAGAGCCTTCAGCGTTCTTTTCCTATTTTTTTTTCCACCCCCCCTCAAACCTCACTTGACCTCCGCGCTACTTACAGACGATTCGACACACGCGTACACCAAAAGTACCAAATTTTTTCAGTTTTATTTGGTTCTGGTCTTTATACTCAATTGTGGCCCAAAAGAATCGTGAAAATTAGATTCGAATAAAGCGGAGGATTTATAGAAAATAGTTTCTTAAATTACGTATATGCGTATATTAAAATTGTCAGGATTTGGTGGATCCAAATTAACACTAGGTTTACGGAATACGTCAATTTGACGCATTAAAATTCTAAACTTAACGTTACAGAACTCATAAATATTATTTGTTAGCAATTTATATTGGATTTAATTGATGTGATTATATGAATATACATTCTAATTAAACCTAGTGTTAAAATTGCATGAAATTTTTTGTATCTACTTTTTGCTTGACTGTTGAAGACACCTATTAAAAATATATTTGTTTTCATAGAAAATACCCAAAGCACAGTCGTACATTATTTTTCGATTTTCCAAATTTATTAGAGAAAAATAAAAATAAATATAATTGTATCATTTTTACGAATCTCCAATATATGAACTTGGTGCTAATTATATTTGATTTCCTGGCATATAGGAATAGAGTTTGCCTGTAATTCCGAGCGATACGATTATAAACAATTTTCGAGGGTACAACAAATTCTAACAGACAATAACTCTTCGCTTCGAATCGTTTGAAACGAATGCGATTCAATTTCAGAAGCTGAACTGTTCTATACGCTAGTACTATATATCACAGATATTACGTTCTCTCGAAAGACGTCTTCCGGAAACGGAAACTTATCCAAAGAATAAGCGTGCGCGCGCAGAGGTATCTGTAAAAGTCGTGCTGCGAAAGTTTCCGTTTAGTACCATGCAGATTTCCAACGATTTTATCAAATAGAACGAGCACTAGTTTTGATAAAATTTTAGATATCTTTACTGTCGTTAGGAGTGACATAAAATAACCATTAAAACATTGGATACAGTTTGAACAAAATCGAAGTGGCCTTTGTGAGAAAGTTCCAATCGGTGGACTCGGTATTTTAATATTCTCGAGAGCTACGGGAGGTTCCGGTAAGCAGAAAAATTGTACTCGTCTAATCCGTCTAAATAAACAAAGTAAAGATAAAAACTGTTCGTTGAGCAGGCAGTCTGGAAACGTGGCGTACGGAACGGGCCGCGTAAAATTGTTTCAGATGAAATGCCTAGCGGGTTGAAGCCGCAATGTTGGGGTTTCCAGCCGGGTTTCTTCCTTTTACCCCACTTCTCTTTCAACGATCACCGTGCTCGTTAGCCATCACGTGAGACTGACCTCTGCCCCCTGGCACATGGCAGCTCTCCTATCTGCAACTACTAAAATTTCACCGTTTCCCACATAGAGGTCCCAATGTACTCGCCGGTTCTCCTCGCGAGTTACCGTGACTTCCGATTTCCTATAAAAATAAATTGTAATGACCAGCCGTATTTCTCAGAGTCGACCAAGATTTATGGAAGGCTGAGCTGCTAACCGTCAGGAAATCACCCAACGCAGGGAGTTCGAATCGATAAGAGGCTAACTGTGCTCCACTTCGAGGTGAACGGTTAACTTTCGCTAAAATCTGCCTCGTTAACTTCTCACGACTCGTCACTTCCGCATGCGCCGAAAGAGAATCGGTAAAACTTCGTCCGATCTTTTCGAAAACGATACCAACGCGTTTCTGGGATTCTGACGATCAAAACGAGTCCAAACACCATGAAAATCAGATCACTTTTAACTAACTCAACATATACAGGGTGTTCGGCCACCCCTGGGAAAAATTTTAATGGGGGATTCTAGAGCCCAAAATAAGACGAAAATCAAGAATACCAATTTGTTGATGAAGGCTTCGTTAAATAGTTATTAACGTTTAAAGTTCCGACCGTACTGAATTTTTTTCTCGAAATTGCGCAAGATTCCGGGGGTATGTTTATTCACCAAAAATGATTGCAATTGACCCCCGCAACCGAAAATAATTTTTGCAGAATTAATTAAAAATTTTTTTTTTCGTCGAAAAATTTAGGCACCTACCCCCTGTCGATTTTTCTTAAAAATTCCTTTCTCATTTTTAGTAATTTTGTTTGACGCCTTACAGAAAAGTTGTTTAATACTTTTCTGTAGGTACCCATGAGCTCTACTTCAGAAAAAAGTTTCATTGAAATATATTCACAATTGTAGGAGTTATGGCTGTTTGAATATTGGACCATTTTTATGGGGGTTTTCTCATTTTGCGGGGTTAAGGACCAACTTTCCGAATATTTTTGTGATTTGTACATATTCTCCATCAAAATACGCGTAGTTTGCTTTTTTAAACATTAAAATCGTCCAATTCGTTCAGAAGTTATGATGGTTTAAAGATACGCATGAAAATTCAGTGAAACATATCGACGCTATGGTCAGACATGAAATTTTCAGTGATGAATTTTTTTCTCGAAAGTGGGTAGGATTTCGGGGGTATGTCTATTGACCAAAAATGCTTGCAATTGACCCCTGCAACTAAAAATAATTTTTCCAAGACGATTCGAAAGTCTTTTTTTTCACCCAAAACTTTCAGCACTTATTCGAATTTTTTTCTCGAAAGTGGGTAGGATTTCGAGGGTATGTCTAATGACCAAAAATGATTGTAATTATCCCCCGCAACCGAAAATAATTTTTCCAGAATGATTTGAAATTTTTGAATTTAATTGTTAATAACTTTTTAACGAAGCCACCATCAACAAATTGGTATCCTTGATTTTCGTCTTATTTTGGCCTTTAGAATCCTGTATTAAAATTTTTCCCAGGGGTGGTCGAACACCCTGTTATAGTATTACATAACTGATTTTTAGTTTTTGCGATCCTGTTCATCGTTTGCAATTGAAACGATAATATTAATAAAATTCTTGCGATAAAAATAGGTTGAGAAAATAGAGCTTAAACTACAATATTTGATATTTAAAATAGCAACTATAAAATAGATTATTTGTTAAAGTAAAATTGTCGAAGAAGTCTGGTTAGCCTTATATATAAACTTGTGTTATGTATAAACACTTTTAACTAACTCAACATATACATATAGTATTACATATATTACATTAATAAAATTGTTGTGGCAAAAATGGATTGAGAAAATAAAGTTTAAACTACAATTTTTTATACTTATAATAGCAAATATAAGGTTATTTACTAAAGAAAACAAATTTTCTAGGAAATTTGGCTAGCTTTGTGTTATGAATTGATGGGATGGTGAAGATGACTCTACGATCAATTATCGAGGGAGAGTAACGAACGTTAGCGAGGGGCTACTACCGTTTTTGTTCGTGAAAAAGTCGGTGGTGTTACTTCGACCATTTCGTACTTCGTTCAGACTTTACAGCCCTGGGTGAAACGTGTTTTCCTGATAGACGGCTTCAATGATCATTCGTCCTCCGTGATCGATTCGTACCCTGTGTCCGATGCAGGTTTTTTCCGCCTCCGTTCGCATGGTTTCTTGGCTCATGCTGCTTGCACCTTGAAACTTTGATACGAGTGGCACGGAATTCCATCCGAAATAGATTGATCGGCTTTCGCGCGTATCCTGTACTTAACGAGGTCTTGTTCGATCCCATAAAAGACTTGCTTCTTTTATTGTTACCTCTCTTTACAAAATTTCTACGAGAACACCAGTGGGAAAAATTGCAAGAATTTTAGCAATGTTATTAAAAAAATAGAGAAACGACAGAAAGCTGAAAACCAATATGTAGAATTTAATAATGGAAACCATTTTGTTTCTGATGTAAATAAAATATTGCATTTTAACTGTACAGCAGAGTGACGAATATTTCCACAAGAATTATTTTGTATAAAAATTGGCATTGCAAGAATTTTGATAATATTATTAAAGAAGCAATATATAGAATTATTTGTATAATATTTAACGTACAGAAGAATGTCGAGATTTTTATAAGAGCCTTGAATAATTTTTCAAGACGAATGTATATATTTACTTTTGTAAGGCTGTACTTGGAATGCATCGACGAACTATTAAAGGCGAAAAGAGAAATACACAATAAATGAAACGTGTACTTTAATTTCGTTTAACTATTCCATATAAATATATTTCTCGTCTTACAAACAACCATCTCTTCATAATTTTATTAATACACGCACGAGTAAAAAATCTCCGTGTTAATTCTTGAAAATGATCCACCGTTGAGAATCCAACGCGTGTTTTAATAAAAATAGCAAATAAATGTTTCAGTATTTCGTCACCGGCTCTGTCAGAAAATTCATATGCAGCCATTGAGTGTCTCGCGTAAAATAAAATTGAACAAAATTTATCGTTTCCAAACGCGTGCGGATTGAAAATTTGCAGAAAACGAAGGTGGAAGGATACGTATTACGGGACGCTCCATATATTCGTAGATGCAGAACGGTGTTTCCCTCGTTAAAACTAGGTCTCGGGGTTCTACTCGTAGAACGGTTCGGAACGGGGAAGACAGGGACGGAGAAACCGAGAAAAGCTATCATCTGGCGTAACCACGGTTTGGTCGGAAATGATTCATACCCGCGGGACCACTGAATCTGCCCTTTCATCGGATTCTACGGATTCACTGCGCATGGGTACATTTGTTTCCCTTAATAAGGCGTCGAGGAAGAAACGCTTTGTGTCTTGTCACTAAAATCTCGAACCGATAACGAACGGTAACGGCTTACTTTACGACTTCCGTCCCCATCGGTGGCACAGTGGCTCCTGTAACGACTCACCCTCCACCTTTGCTTGCAAACTTTTACGTTAACAATTGCACGGAGAATTCGAAAATTGTCGCATTTGATATCAATCGTGGTGCAAAAGTAGCTAGCACAATAATAAAGCAATCGCTAGAATTAGATTTTTATATGGCTGTCTGTAATCAAAAATGAAAGACAATTTAATATCACTAGACTGCGGATTTTTATTCATATTTTTACTAATAGAATTAACGAATAGATCAATACTTTGCACAGTAATAAAACAGTCGCTAGAATTACATTTTTATATGACTGTTTTTAGTGACACTCAACATATTTAATATCGCCAGACTGAGGATCTTTATGCAAATTCATATTTTTACTAATAAAATTAATGAAATAGGTGCTTTGTAGGGGGTTGTCTCAACCCTTAAAATAAAATAATAATTCCTGTCTAACTTAAAATGTTAAGTGCATTTTATAGTTTCTTGAAAAGTAAAATTTCTCATAATTTCTAACATGTCGCGAAAACGCGTCTTTGTCCAATACGCGCGATTTGGTGGTGGGGCGCGGTCAGTTTCGCGAAACCTCGCGTCTCTCTTTCTAAGGAAAGGAAAAGACTCGGAGGATTCGACACAACCGAGATCTTCCGGCACAGGCAGGTCCAAATCCAACTACGTGGACTCTTCTCCAGTAATCAGGGCCACTGTCCACCACCTTCTTCTTAAAGAGAGTAAAACCAATTTTATTTCTTTCGATTCCATCAGCAACGTGCCACCCTACGATTTGATCGTTCTGTCTTGAACGGAGACACACGCACAAAATAAATCATAAGCTGAACGATAAATTCAGCCTCGTGGTTCTTTTTATCTTCCTGAATAATGTTACAAGTTGCAGAAACGAAAAGACAAGTATTTCTCAAACTTCGATCAAATAGAGTTCGTACAACGATATTACATAATTCAAAGATATATTAATATTTTTCAAACATCTAAGAGTTGCTAGTGGAAGTAAAAATTGGTTTTCGAGTTCAGTTTCTCCGAATATATCGCGTGTGTATCGTCAAACGCGTGTAAAATGGTGGAAGAAGGATACGCGATTATTTTTCGCGGTTCGTGTGCGGAAGTATGATAGCGAGGAGAATTCTTGGCTGTCCTGTCTATCATAGCACTTTAATCCGGACTCAGGATGCGGTCGGTGAAGCCCCACGGGGCCCGTTGAAGCGAAGAAGTCAATATTTCGCGCTTTCACGAATCCTTCCAGCAAATAACGATGGATTGGTTCTGGGCGATAGCAAGCGACTAATACCTGAATACTACGCGTACTCTCCATTCCTTCCGGTCTCGATTCGCATTCCCGGCGTACCATCCACCTACGAGTGTAATATCGAAAGCGCAAAGTACATAGGACGTCGTCTGATCCGCCTCCTCAAGAACCAAGCCATCCGAGCATACAAACCGTCCTGTCGGCTTCCAAAGGCAGGAAATACGCGTTCTACCGTGTATAATGTCGAGAACGTTTCGGTAACACTATCGACGAATCATGCTTGGGATTGCGGATACCTCCACCTATTCGTATTCACCCGATCCTCGGTAATAAGGTTCCTTCCTCCCGACGTACGCACCGTGTTCCCCTTTCGTTCGAATTTCGACTGGGAATCCAACTTCCTAACGTTCGGACATATTTCATTTCCGAAACACGCTACAAAGAAATCTCTGCCATTCTAGAAAATTTAGTAAAACCCAGTTCGTTGAAGAATCGCAAGAGAAAGGTCTAAATGACGTCAAATTAACTAGATGCAAGAAATACGTCTCCATTTCCATTTTGGAATAACTGTCTTCGCTAATAATAGTAAATTTACCACTTTCAAACGCGAAAAAATGATAAAAAAGAACGTGAAAATTTAGCAAAACCAATTTCGTTACGTCGTTTGTTGAAGAATCGCAAGAAGAAGGTCTAAATGACATCAAATTAGCTAGATGCAAGAAATACTGTCTTCGCTAATAATAGTAAATTTACCACTTTTAAACCTATAAAAATTACAAAAATGTAAGTGAAGGTATTTTATAAATATTACAACTAGATTAATAAAATAAATACCCTCCAAGTAGGTAAATGGAAAAGGTTGTAACCGCAGAATTTGCACTGGGAATTTTTCGGCAGTGGGATCGATCCATAAAGATTTTTTTACGGAGCACCGTTTGTAACCGGAAACGATGGCTGGACATAGATCGTGTTAGCCAGCGGAAGGCAGTAACCCCTCGCAGTGGACGTAAGGTCACGTCTTAGTTTTGACCCCCCAGCCTGCCTCCGTTGTCCGGACACACGTTCTCACTTTATGACACCTGTTTGCTGGCGTTGCTTTCCCCATTCTCTCTCTAACCTTTTCTGACCATTCCGTCCAAACCTTCCACCGGTCTCATCGTACATCCAATATGCCGGCGGAGTCAATACGGGCGCCGCTGCTTTTGACGCGTCTAAACGCCACCGAGAAATATTAGTCTCCGGTTTCTGTTCTCCTTTTAAGCACCGGACACCTTTTCTTCGTTTTCGCCTCCGTCGTTCCCGTTTCGCGCCGTTTCCTGCCATTCCAACGCCCCGACATCCTGGAACCACCAATTTTCTTGCTTTACATCGACGATTTTCGACCGGCGTGCTCGCGACCGAACTGGGCGAATTTATTTCTTGCAATTCGCTCGTTTTAATTGCTAAAGGTGCCTTGTATTTGTTAAGATTACGGAAAAGGACGTCGGAGATGAGACTGAGGATCGAAATTTGAATCTTCGATAGATACTAGTTTGTTTTGGTTCTTTACGAAGTTTCTTCATCTTTTACTTTTTTATTGATCTGTGACGCGTGGAATTTTCATTATTTTTACTGGAAACAAATACTGTATATACTCAAAATACCGCTAAATATATCTGCAAAATCCCAATGCAAAGCAGTCCACGGTTTTTTTTTTTTAAATAATGAAGAGGTCTAAAAATTGCACATCTAGACTCCAGACTGGGTTACAAACACACCCTTAAAAGGATATTCTTCAACGAACTGTAGATTACACAATTTTCATTATTTTTATTCGAAAAAAATACTGCATATGCTCAAAATACTACTAAATATATGTACAAAATTTCAATGCAAAATAATTCACAGGTTTCTTTTTAAAAAATAATAAAGAGGTCTAAATATCGCATGTCTAGACTCCGGACTTCGATGATACGTAAATTGTACAATTTTCATTATTTTTACTTGAAAAAAATACTGCATATGCTCAAAACACTACTAAATATATATACAAAATCTTAATGCAAAACAATTCACGGTTTCCTTTTTAAAAACTAATAAAGGGGTCTAAAAATCGCATGTCTAGACTCCGGACTTCGACGATCCGTAGATTGTACAATTTTCATTATTTTTACTCAAAAAAAATACTGTGTGTGCTCAAAACATCGCTGAATCGATATGCAAAATTCCAATGCAAAGCAAAGTCTATGACTTAAAAAAAACAAAAATAAAGAAAACCCAGACCGGAATATACAATTGCCAGATGCAGTCGTAGCGTATTTATCTGTAGGCGAATATCGGGCACTCGCAAACGGTTGCATTTCCCAAAATTGTAAGTGTTGGACTATTTGCGGAGGCTTGCCACACGTTCAATTCGATGCGAGGTATAGAGCGTGAAACATCGGAGAATGAAATAGGTGTGCAAAGGAAAGTGGTTTGCTCTCGGTAAAGCAGTGACATACGACAAATCGTCTGGCGTTTCAACAGGAATCTGAAGGTAGATTTATCGTTTTGTGGTTGTAAAGGCACTCGCGAAAGGCGTTCATACGCTCGTCACTATTTCAAAACATTTAACATCGCGTCGATTGCACTCGCCCCCATCTCCACCCGAAAACGTTCCATCGTGAAGCTCGAATATTTTTGTTTACAACTCCCACGAATCTTATCCTTTCGTGTGTTCTCAGTCCTGAACTCATAGAAATTCATTTTGAAACTAATTCTGCAGTCTCTGCACGAATAGACTTCATTTTGTCCATACAGAATTTAATTGCAATTGTAACAAATGCTTTGAATTCTCTTTGTGACGTTACAGTGTCGTTCAATCTTTACTTCGTGGACTCTGGGTCCATTTTGACCCGTGCAAACTATCTCCTTCAATAAATATTAACAAACAAAGAATTTACAAGTACTATAACGAAAAATTGAAATCAGAGACCTTACTGAGAATCCGAAATAATAAAATTCAAATTTGGATCAAAATGTAAGTATTAATTTTTGGAGAAATTGAATACACATAATTTTGCAAGCTTAATAAGATTAAATATGATATAACGACGAAATAGAACGATGGAATTTATTATCTATTACGGAGAGGAATAATAAAATGGCGGATAAAAGATGCCTGCCTGTTACAGGAGGTGTCGCGGTTACAAGCTCGCGACGAAACTTCCAATTTAACTTCTCATTTACACCATATTTCTCCCATGTTTCTTTCTCCGTTGAAAAGTTTAATCTGGCTTTAAAAGTTCTCGCGAAGTCCGGTTTTAGAAATTGATCTATAGCGGACGGTCTAATTTCCCTTTTCAACGCGTATTTCAACGCCGGTGAACGTCGAACAGTTTCCTCGTTGTTTTCTCGAATTTCGCGCTAGACTCGCAGAAGTACATGTCTTTAACTGTGAGAAACTGGCAAAGTTGATTTCGAAGATTTAAAAGTTTTGAAACGTCGGGAAATCCGCCATTCTCGGGGGTTGACTATGCCCGGGAATCGTCTATTCGTAAAGAGGAGAAAAAGAACTAACTTTTCTAAGTTTTAATTAGAATTTTTGGGACCGTTATCTCGGGCACTCGTTTGCATGTAAACGCCACTGTTTACAACGCAATGTAACCTCTAACAAAAAGAGAACAAATATATCCAATTAAAACTTCCAATATGTTTCTTCGGAATTGGGAAAGTCGAGTAAAGTTTAACAATCCCAAAGAAATTACAAACGCGTTTGTAATCTATCTTTGCTTCTTATCGAATACTTTCAGATACGTTTCGTAATATTTTGCGAACTGCCGGTAGCGTGAAATTCAACTTTTCCATATTTTATATTCCCAACAAATGGTCGAATGGAAAAAAGTTTACTTCAATGTTTTATTTACTCTCGATACTGTGAAAAATTGGATATTGACGAATAAATCCAACAATAATAGACAGTCCTGATTATATTAAATCCACGGAGTATATCGTGTGAAGAGCAGTCGTTGCCAACCGGGTCGAAAATTGGCCGATTTCTAGGGATATCCTCGCAGCGTGAATCCCATTCGAGAAATTCGACTTGCGTCTGCGGAGAGTTGCATTCGAATTGCATTCTTATTATATTTCACGTGGTGCTCTAGATAAAGAAAGTTTTGTCCCGCCATGAAAGTAAACTGCCTGAATTTCGAAGAACTTGGCTGACCACCGGGAAAAATCAACATGCTTCTCAGCGACGAGCCGTTCGAGTATTCTTCGCTGGCTGATCTTCCTTTAGATCGCGTTCTATATCTACGGAATCGTTCTAGGAATGTTATTACCCCTCGTAATCCGCGACGCATGGAATATCAAGCCGAGTCAACGATCCACTAAAGCTCCCCTTAACCATCGTTTCACCGAGACAACCGCTACTTTCCTATCTTTCTGCGGTATCTGGAAAACGCATAGTTTTCCGCTCGTCACTTCTTCCCTTCGTTCGCGTTTGGACAGCACTGTTGTCCCCTCCCCGACAGAATAGCCCTCAACCACTGTAAATATGTCAAAATACTCGAGATCTTATTACAGTAATTTCCTCTTTCGTCTGGCATTTTTCACGCCATTCTGTTGCAGAATAAAACCTCGATTGTTGCATGAGAATCCTTGGAGAACTGTTTATTACATTGAAAGGCAAATCTTTTTCGAATTAAATAATTGACCATCCCCTATGGGTTTCGAGATATAATTATTTAATACTATTTCGATCGAAAGATGTTACTTCCCACCCTTCCATTTGGACGTGAATATCCGTGAAAATAATTGTTGAAAAAAATATTTGTTTGATAGAGAAAGGTACCTCTAAATTAATTTAACAATTAGAGGAGAAATGATTAAACTCAGAAAATAATGTCCACAGTTTTGGTGAAAATAGTTTTATTTCTACGAGTGCGCTTAAATAATTGGTAAAATCGAGCACAAGGCGATTCTACGCGTAAAAATAAGTCGAAAATATAGAATAATATTTGTTCGTACAGTGTTTTGTTTTTAAGATAATTAAATTTGAAAATGAATGCCCGGAGCAAGTGGAATATCCATACCTTTTGTCAGACGCGTCCGACATGTATCCACTTTTTCTACTTAAAATGATTGACTACGTAGAATAGAGTAGACAAAGCAAATTTAGACTCGAATTTTTTACTGATATTGATTCGTACGATGCACTATTTTCCAAGAAATAAATTTTAAAAATCCATCGGGCACGTACGCAATAAAGTACAACTTGCAAATTGGCGGAAGTGGCAATAGCGAATATTGGTCGGAATTTTTCAGATGTTTTAAAATTAAATTACGTCGAAAACAAAGCATTATACAAAAAAATTTTATTGTACATTCCTGACTTATTCTCACACGTAGAATTATCTACTATCTTTCGTTCTGAGATATAATAATAATATTCGAAATTATTGGTCATAAAAATAATATTCGATGAAATTTGAAATAGATTTTACCGAGATTAGATATTACACTTTCAATCCAATCTGATTATACTTTTCCGATTCTTTTTTTCTTGCGAATCGATTGATCGAGAGATGGTTTAATTTTGGGACGTGGGTGGAATATATTCGGTCGGAGTATACAATTTTCAGCCAATGGTTTCGACGATGCGCGCATTTGCGCGTAATATCCATCCAGAGTGGGATCGGCGGACCTCAAACGCCTGCGAGTGCGCGTTGCCTCATCAAATCGACCCTTTTGAAGGGTCTCGAGCGAAGTTTTGAGCGTGTAACGTATGTCTGGACGTGATTTCGGCTGCCCAGGACAGCTACGTGTTCGGTGCGCGCTGTTGCGTATGTGAGAACGTGACCTAAGGCTTATATGTATATTCTCATCAGCCTAGCGGTTATCGACCAATTATTGGAGGGAGAAGGGCACTTACTAAGGGTGGATCCAAACCGTATCACTTCGATTCTAACGATCTTTCGTAGGTCGTTTAATATCTGCACGTGTGTAATGTGTGCAAAATTCGTGAAAGCCCTGTAGGATAGATTTTTAATTATTTAACACGGTCTCTCCTAATTATAAAAATCAAATTTCATTCTCAACGAAACGTGAAAACGTATCACGATTAAAATTAAAATACGTCCGAATAAAATATAACACCACAACGTTTTAAAATATATTGCTAACAATAATTCTAGGGCTATAGATATTTTTAACGATACACAAAAAACGTTAAGTATTTGTTTGGCGATTTGAAACAGTAGAAATGGTATGCTCTGAATGCTGTGTTCTCCGCGTTTCGAGATTGGTGGGCGCAGTTTAATATTTGAACGAAGACGGATCGTCAAGTTGCAACTCTTTGACCAACTAGATATTTTTTTTTTTTCTGTTGGAGCTCGTCGGAGAAGAGAGTGGCCCTTGAAAGACATGTCGCTCGAATAGTACACACTCATTGAATGCCACTTTCCAGCTGGATACGAAAGAAAACTCTGCTTTCAGTCTCAGTATCAGGTTCTTGATACACCTGACATCCGCAAGATCTTTCAAAGCCTCAGCGTTCGTGACGCTTTTAATACCACAGTGCCATCAGGCTATCCCGGAAAATTTATTCCTCTTACAATAAATTTTACTTGCTCCGTGGCAGATCGAATTCCCATCACTTCGTTATCGAACGGAAATTGTTAGATTACTCTTTATCCTGCATATCCCTTTGTATGGTAATACGGTTTAATGAAAGTCGAAGGTACCATTTATACTCGAAATCCTAATATTTCCGTTAGTTTCGGAGACGAAGGTACTCGTATAAAATTATTCTCTAAAATCGAAGAAATTCGAAAGTAAAACTTCAATCGGAATTTAGCATGTTAACTGGTTTAAATATATTTTTAAAGAGCAAAGAAAACAAAACATAACGCGTATAAAATGTAAAATTCTCTCAAGGTTTAAGCTATTTTATTTGTTAAAAATTAAGTATCTGTTAAGGAAATTAATAATTGAAAATTTTGAGGGGCTTGAGCCTGCGTGAAAATGTCAAATGATAAATAAGATAGTGTCGAGGATAAATGCGACGTTACGAGACAGATATGCTGCATCAAAGGTCTTTTATTAAGTTGTCGAGATTGGGGCTGTTGCCTGCATGTTGTTTACTCTCCGATTTGGCAATGATCGCATCAAGTGGCTCTAATTCGTGAGGCGAGACTTATGAATGTCTCTTCACCTTTGATCTATATTTGCTCGTACCTTTAGCGCACCTAAGCCTTTAATCAACAACTCCAGAACTGCTAATACACTCTATGAACGAAGTAACTTTACTTCTGAATTAAATTCTCTCACTTACACTCTGTCCACGTTGATTTAAAACTGTTTTTAAATATATTTCCTGCATTCGATGGCTAATAAAAAATTATTACTCAACGTCTCGTTAGTTTTAGAATTATCCTAGTTCGAAGGAAATCGAAATATATATTTCGAACGTTGTTATTCGCTTTTCAATAACGCTGTCGAAAAATAGTCGAATATTCGCGTTGTAAATTATTCGTATGGCAAAGTAGGTAGTTTAAAAAAGACGAGTGTTCAAGAGTAAATTTAATTAATATTTAAAACTCAAAGTGCTTGAGATAGTTTTTACTTTAGATTTGAAAGTTTATAAATTCCCTTTGGTTTCCAGTCTTGCGTTATCTGGCAAAATGCGTTGAAATTACCTTATTCAAGTAATTCGTGATTGAATTACTAGAGAGAGATTCGTACGAAATGGTTCAGAGACTTTAGCGGGTTTGGAAGATGCAGCAGATGGACGAACACGGTCTCCCTTTAATGCGTTCTGCTTGTTTGCCCCCTTAAAGTACAATAAAAACTTAGAAAATCCATCACTTACAATGGCTGACCTGCGCCGCTATATTCCTTCGCCGAGAACTCGAAATATGAATTGAGTTATCGGTGTTAAACATTGCAAATACAGCGACGAATTCTTTCGAAAGTATAACTTTTGTATAGTAGAATTTTTAATTCTGGGAATTAATTATTTTAGAATCAACCAATTCTGTTGTTTTCTCTTTTTCAAGACTTTGTTTACAATTTCAATGATTACAACGTTAAATCGCATTAGAAATTAATTTTAAAAATCAGTACAATTTTAGGGACCACTTTTGATAATGCCAGGCAACACACTATAACCTCGAAGTACAGGTTTTGCAATCAATAAGTAATTAACTACGTGTCACTTGGAATTTTTGATGTATGAGTACGCGATGTAATTGAAAATCAAGGAGCTGAGAATGACGTGTAATTCAAACGAAATTTTCGGCGAATAAACGCGTTAAGAAACAAGTAATTGAAATTAATATTTATCGTACATTCATAAGATTACACGCTGTAGAAAGAAAATTGATATCGAATGTATTAAAAAACGAAAATATCCCAACTTACTTTTTTTTATGTAAAACCTTATGCAAAGGTTGTAAATTTTCTACTTCATTTTTGTTCGATCATCAAGTATATTCCATTTTCTCGGTTCGTACGAGGCACACATACGCGACGAATCTTCGGTTAGTATGTCAAATTTACAATCTATAGAACTTAATATTAAAAATTCTTGGGACATCAGGTCACAGATAGGAAACTTAAGGAGCTTTCGACGATATCCTTAAATCGGTGAATAGAACGGTCCAGTGTCATATTACGGACTTATGCGCTTTCATACTGAAATCCTCTGACGGTTATTGGCAACTTAGGGTGCATTAGGGGTCGCTACGAATTATTGAAAATTTCCAAACCTACCTAGAAAAGGTTTTCAGTAGAGGAAAACTCAAAGAAATAAATTCTGTACGATATTTTGAATAAATAATAAAAGGCGGAGAAGTACGCGAGGAAATTTAGAAAGACGAAGGTGAAAATTGTGTGTTAAGAAACTTAGATAAAAAAATTGTAGTAATAATTATTGGCAATTTAATGCAACCCTAAAATTATTCACTTACCCCATAATGTTGCAATAGGCGTTCAAACTAACAAGATATTAGTAATAAAATTAAATTGCATATTGAAGATTGAAACAACAAGATACAGTGGTACATCAGTCTCGCTATTTTTTAATAAAGATTGTAAAGGTTTGGTGGGAATGATATGTGGCGAAGACACTATCAAAATGCAGAGTGAACTACAGAGAAACTGAATGTCTAATGCAGGGAAAATGGAATGCATCTTAATACTGATAAACGTCATGTCATATCGCTTTAACCGTCCCACAATTCACCCACATACATAAAACAGTACACCGCTCGCGAAGATTGAAGAAAAACTAAATCTTGGTGTTTGTATGCCGTTTCAGTTGCATTTTTCCAAGCATAAATATTACCGATGCGGCTATGAAATCTCTTGGTTTTACCTCGGGAAACAGCCTCGGATCCCAAGAACGTAAATACGCTCGAGCTATTATTTACAACATTGCTACGGCCTCGATTACAGCACGCGTTATTTTTTACCAAATACAAGTTGCTAGAAAGAGTACAAAAATACTGCAGTTTATAATGTTAACTTATCAGTTTAAAATAGTTTCTTATTCTCATTTAGAATAACAAATAATAATCACGAGTTCAGCAACTTCAAGTATTTCGTAGTTCCGTAAATCTGACGTTGATATTCTGAAAGAAATATCCACGGTTTAATTTCACTGACAAATCGATATCAGAGATTTTTCGAGGACGAATAAATTTATAATTCCGTTTTAATGGGAGTTTCCTTCTGCTTACTAGCACTTAAATTTCATAGTCTTTGTGGCGCTTTCGAACGACTTTGTACTTTGCGCTACTTATTCTCTTAGTTGTTCCAGTTTCACGACGGTCTCCAATAAGCAACAGTTCCTCGTGAACTTCCGTGGATCATACTTTTAAGTTTGAAGGTTACCCCTAACCGGGAATAAAATTGTTCGAACGCTCTGGTAATGCAATTTCTTTTACTTTGCGGATGAATATTGTAAAATCGACGGAGTCAAAAGTCAACATTCTCTGGGAAATGCAGTTTCGATTCCACGTAAGATTTGTTTTGCGGTGACCGCGAGTGGGACGATATTCTAATATTTTAATGACACTTTAATTAGTCTAACACAGAAGTTTCAGAAACAGCTGGGTTCCCTTGAAGGTCGCGGGAAGCGCATATTACAAAGCTATTATCGAAGGGAACCTAGAAGTTGTCGAATACGTAGGGTGGAACTGATTAAAACTTGTAAGTCTACTAATTATTCGACAGATTGCAGAGACAGAAAACCGAACTTCGAGTGATAACGTAACTGGCGCGCCGTGACAAAGTTTTCAAGCATTAAGGACACTAATTTAATTAAATTTCCAACAAAATAATGTTACAGGGGGACGTACAAAAGAGTAAAATTCGAATTCCAATCGCTTTAAATACAGTCCACCAAGAATATTCCTTTCATTGGTTTACCACTTTTCATCTCACAAGACTGTTAGGTAGTTGGCAAAATAAAATTTGCAACACGTTCAAAAGTATTAACGAAACATAAACAAGTTTTAATGACGAGAGATATTCAACTACAGATTTGAGGATTTTAAAACTTGCTTCCTTCGTTCGATATTTGAGCCAGAGAATATAATAAAATATTGTAAAGATATTCCAGATAATTCGCCATATTTTATATGTAAATTCAGTAATATATATTTGCAAACAAGCCGTTTTAATCGCGAAATTGAGGAACAAAATATCTGAATATTATAAATGTTACCAAATATAGTTTCATAAAATATAAAATAAAATTTATTTCCACACAGACCAGAAAGTCTCATTATTATAAAAATTGCGATCGTACAATGATTATCGGACGCAGAATTGAAGTGAAATTTGATTAAACGTCAGTCCAGTAATCAGGGAAATAATCTACAATAATGCGATTACGTTTCTGCGTATAAAAATTATTCCTACTTATGGAATGCTTAACATTTCCGAGACGATGGAACTTAAATCGAAATCCGTGGCAATCGGTGACGGTGAAAAAAACGAAGGTAAAGCACGGGACGATTAGTTTAAGAGTGATTGAACTGTACACGGTAATTCAATTGTCTATAAACAACGAATTCAATCGTTCAGTTAGTTATACGCGGTGAGAAAAGTTTCGTTGGTATTATATAGGCGTGTTTGTTTTAATTAACGCTGGCAATCCCCAGTTGGATTAGTTTTATACACCCGGTAATACATGATAAATCAATTATCGAATTATCGGATTATTGCTCAGTGTCGGATACCGACGCTTCGCTCGTTTACATGAGTGTTAATATCGCCAATGTTTGCGGACGCATAAATCGTTAATATCACCTATGAAATATTTGTCGCTGAGCTTCTTCGATGTTTGCGTGCAATAACGTACCAATAATTTTCAACAATTTAGTGTTACTAACTAACGTTTGATAGGAATCTCTCTGAGATAAATATATTAAATATTAAAAAAAAAGAACGAATGGTAAGTAAATCGTAATAAAAAGATTTAATCTATTTGCTGCGTACGAGAGTTTATCTGTTGATTATTGGAGCAATTC
The DNA here is from genome assembly GCF_051014445.1 of Colletes latitarsis. Taxonomy (NCBI): domain Eukaryota; kingdom Metazoa; phylum Arthropoda; class Insecta; order Hymenoptera; family Colletidae; genus Colletes; species Colletes latitarsis. The sequence goes on along the minus strand of NC_135135.1, from coordinate 16,686,369 downwards.
ATAAGGGAATTATATTAGATTTTAGCATCCATTTATAATTCTGATAACGAAGATAAAATTTGTTGATTAATGTAGTCAACAAATTGTGAACGACAGTTTGTATTCTTTACGATTATTCTCGTATTTATTTACGTGTGCCGAGGTAGAAGATAACAGGGAAAAAAATCATTTATGGTCGTGTTAAAATAAAACGTATTCAATTTTGAATTGAAATTTATATTTATAAATTCGTGATACTTGTAATAGTAAAAGATAAGGGTGAGAAATATTTCGAAATTTAATATTTTAAATAGCAATGAAAACAGCAATGGAGACATTTTTATTTTGGACTTAGCATAGTTTACCTGTAATTATGGTACTGATAATAATATTAAATAGAGTACTAAGAACGTAAATGCAGTGGTCTTGCGTGTTTCACGGACGGAGAAACGACCTTGACAGACCAATTTTGTCTTCTCAACTATTATGCTCTTAGTAAGGTAATATAGTGGACCCTGCCATAAACGCGAGAATATTCTGTAGTTGGACGAAACGCCAGATGTTTGAATCGATAGCAAAGCTAGAAACTGCGAGAACAGAACCAGACGAAAAGTCCTTTGATTCTAAGCGCAAGGGTGCAATGCCCTAAGCTAGTTAGGGCAACTCATTAAATTTTAGACACAAATTTCACCAACTTGTCCAACATAAATGAACTTTAAATATTTTTGTAACACTATTGGCTACATCGAGTATTTTAAATTGGTCGTCTGGATACTATTAAAAATAGGGACAAAATTGTTTTTTAATATTCTAATTAGTTTCAAAAGACGACTTTTTTTATATGTAATAATACGTGTAGAATACAAGAACACGTTACGAGTGCAAAATTATTTTTAGACTTTCAGAACTTTTTAATTTTTTTCATCATTATTATAGTGAGTATTTATTAACAATAACCAGGTTTGCTGCAACAACGTAATTTGATTTTTATTTGTACGCGTGTATCATATATTAACTTGTCTTTAGTTTGTTCGTTCGAAGTGAAGAAAATTCCAAAATTTTTATTTTAATTTGGCGAAATTACGATTACGCAAGGCCAGGCGAATACTCGATTCGAGACAGATTTTATCTTGAAAAATCGTAGACCGAGTTTCCTAAATTCAGGGCACGGTAAACGTTTCTGTATTGCATACTTGAATGTCTCTTGTAACGAGGTTTGTGGAGCGCATGTAAAATTCAGAAAACCGTACAAAAAATTCTCGTAACCATTCTTGCATTCCCGTCTCGACTTCTCAAGACAGCCTCCATTCACCTAACAGAGGGAACCCGGAGGTTAGCGTCTTTCGCATACTATGAAATTAGTTTTTTAAAAGCAGGGCTCTCTGTACTTTTCAACTAGACGTACAAAACAGTCTGAAGTTTCTTTCGTGTCTACTTTTGTTAATAGCCATCGTTGTGTTCGTAAACAATAGTTTCCCTTTGGTCTCTTGACATCTTTGGTAGAATTCTGTTTCTACGAGCGTGCCTAAATAAGTGGCAGAATCGGATGAGAGGTGATTCTACATGCAAAAATACATTGAAAATGTAGAATAAAATTTCTCCCTAAAGTGCTTCGTTTTCGAGATAATTAAATTTGAAAATGTATGTCTGGAGCAAGTGGAACATCTATACGCTTGGTCCGACATCCCCGACATATATTCGCCTTTTCTACTTAAAATGATAAAGTACGCAGCATCGTATGAATAAAGTTCATTTCGACTTATTTTTCTACGTAGAACAGAGTAAACGAATGGGAAATATAATCGTTTAATATACAAAAATTGAAAATTGAATTACGCAGTAGAAAATTAGATTTATATTCATGATAATTTCATAAACATTCTGGGAGTTAAACAATCGAAGACTTGGAAAATACTAGAGGCCTCAAAAATCTATGTTTTCGTTCCAAAAAGTCTACTTGAACCATGATTGTTATATCTAAGCCTTTCATAGTCGTACTTTTCAAACTTTCATAACTGTGACAAGTTTTCAAGCTCGTCAAAAATCAGTGACACGTTCTGTCGACTTCAAAGTGTAGTGATCGAAAAAAAATTGTACAGAGACGTAATATTTTCCGATATATTGCTTTGATAGTACAAGGTGCACCAACCAGAACAGTACGTTCATAAATTAAAATATTTTTACACGTTATTAATTCGAGTGTGCAACGAAGGCTTCGCTTAATTTTTTCTATACTCTAAAACTATGTAAATGATTAATGTTCGCAATACTGATACTTTTGGCTTTCCAAGTGGTATCGAATAACCCTGTGACACGCGAGATTACTCAAGGTCAAGTTTCGGATGTCAGAATAATTTTCCAAAATCAAAAATTTACGAACAGGACGCGTTGGGCGTCAACGAGATTACGAACGATGAAAGTCAATCGTTAAATATTGTATAATGATTATAGTGGAATTACTTCGCTTGGTACCAGTATAGTTGCTTGTATGACGTTTATGGACGACGGCAGATTACACGGGCAGCGAAATTGTAGATATGATATTGGCATTGGGAGAGTGTAGGCAAAATTATAGCGCGGCAGCACAATTATATCGTTAAAGATACCTAAATCGACTGGCACACAAATCATAGGGTGATTCGGAATTCCGTGATTTGTGCCCGACAAGGACATTTACAACGACACCGTAACGTACATCAATCCGATGATCTGCAAATTGCAGTTATAGGAGCCGGTAACAATGGATCCGCATTTAGTGCTCGCTACGTAGAAAATTACTAGAATGTGCAACCATCGACGATTTCGAGAATATTGGGCCGGAATTCCGTTGTCACCTCGTCACATTCCATTAGAAATCAAACAGTACAGATCGTTGAAACAAATAACCATTTTTACGATTTTTCGACAAATAGATCATACTCGCGCGTGTACTTGTTTTACTCGAAATTTTATCCTTTCGTGTCGAGAGACCATTACTTACGAACAAAGTAAATATCGTAAATGAACTTGGGGAGAAAGCTTGACAATTTTATGTACTGCTCGTTCTTGAGAAAACACGAACATTCGGATTCGATCGTTTCGTTGGACTCTTGCGATTTAAACTCGTCGAGAATTCATAGGAATGAAATGTATATAATTTTCTGAAATTTCTCTTCGACTATAGAATAAAGTATCGAAGATAAATATTAAATTACGACAAAGAATCAAGTTTTAGAGATTTTATCATAAATTTTCTTGAAACGTTACGTGGACAATGATAAATATTTTTCATTAACTCGAATGTAGAACACGAGTTATTTCACGCCATATAAAATGTTCAAAGTATCGTTTGACGGTTCGAGTGGAAATATTATTTAATTAATATTGTGATTTTGTTCCTTTGCTCGCAGTAACGTAAATATTGATAACTGTTAATAACGTTTAAAGCTCGGTAAAAACTCGCTAACACGTAATGTCAAGAAATTGCAATGGTTCGAATAATATTAAATTCCTTATTAATTTCGTTGCATCATCGAAATAAAAAATAAATAGAACTCGAGACGAATCTGGCTTTCATTGTTTGTACCAAGATCCGCGTATTGTTTATCAGAGCTAGATAAATCTCGAGCAAGGATCCTTAAACGCGAGACTTGGTATAAATTACCTATCCAATAGACGGAAGAATCTTTCATTAAGTCTTCCAGTTACTTTTAACTGCTGAAACTTTATGCGGTATCGCTTTCAAACAGAAGATCATCAGATTCAATTTCGCAACGTGACGTTCCCTATACCTAATTGAAACGAAATCTCCCTTCTGCCGAGTAAATTTACAAAACTGAGGAAACATTCGCTTTAATTGTTTAATACTCTTTCGCTGATACTCTCAAGCACAGCCACCGTTCGCTCCATTTATGCATCTACCCAGAAAATATTATTACTCTCCCTCCTCCGTTATACAAAAAAGAGAGAATAGAACAAAATTATTTAAAAAAAATACTCTCACAAATTTGTATATTTATATACGATACGAAAATTAATTTTCTCGAAAAAAATCACTAGCTTTTAATTTTTTCATTACGTCTGTCTATAAAAATATTTTTAATATCAATATCTGGTTAACGAATCGTATAATAAAAAAAGTAAATAAATCTGATAGTTTATGAAAACTATAACTAAAACGTTCGTCGCTTTTCGATGAAATTTTCGTACGAATGCTACGAAATGTTTGCATTAGAAGTAAAATTAAAGTAAATATTGGATTTCCAAAAATTTTAAACGACGTTCGTACTATTCTGTGTTGTTATTGCCTTTCTAAACCGAAAATAGTTGCTTTGCACGTTGAACAGTATAATCTGAAGTTAACACACGGTTTGTAGGTGCAGTTCAGAACTTGGAATTGACACAAACATAGGAGCTACAATTCAGCGGAATTAACTATGTTTCTCTGTTGCGAATCCTGTAATTTTATTAAATCTTATTCGAGAATTCAACTCGTTACTCTAATTGGATTTCGTCAATCATGAGACTTATCTAACTAATCAATTAATTAACGTAACCGAATGCGAATCGGATGCACAGCTTAAAACTTAGAGCATAATCTTCATAACCTTCACGGATTGATCCCAATCTACGGTTTAATGCGCTTATAATATCGGATTTGACCGTTCCGATCGCAGAATTCGGATTCAAAATTAAACGCAAGTTTATTCGCGATTTCTTTCGTCGTTCGAAAAGTTACATCGACGGTTAGCCTCGCCCTTAATTCTAAATGTTATACTATCTAGCTATGGTGAAATAAAATCCGATACGTAAAGCAGAAAAATTGATTGGTCGAACGCGACAGAAAAAAATATCGGTCACAGATAACGATTATTGGGCGACTAAAAAATTTAGAAATCGATAGTTTTTAGTCGTGTTGTTGCACGAAAAATTTGATTCGGACTTTACGGTTGTTACCCCCGATTTTTTATTAACAACGTTTCTCGGTACAAATTTTTACGACCACCGTTATTGTTTGTTTTACATTTCTATCGCACATTTTTACAAGTCACCAGATTCAAGCTATCCCGGGCTTTGGGAAATATTAAATTCAATAAAATGTTTCGTCGATGGAACGAAACTATTAAAAGTGAAGAAAAAGTAAACTTAATTTTGACTGCACGAAAAAAATTACGCGTGGAATAATTTTCATCGCAAAATTTCGAAAAATCCTCTAGGCGCCTATTGGCCTGTAAATAATTAACGGACTAGTATTCTAAACAGCACGCAACTACATCGTATAAATTAAATAAATTAGCTGAACCGTATAATTAACCTAGACCCGCAACAAACGATTTGCATATTTGTTGAAGATAAATATATATATATATATACATCTGCAAGCTATTCCGTTTAGCATTATGATGATGAACGTTGTCTCTATATACGTATTAGCATAAATACATATATATATAAAACGTATCTAGAGGTATTCGTAAGGTTGAAAGAAAACAGTAATTAATTAACAGACCCACAATGAACTTTCGATTTCACGCAGGTTTCAAAGAGTCGTGCACCAAATTTTATGCATAAACTGTATACATTAATTTATATACCACGAAACATATTTTACGTGCAATTTTAGTGCAATCGAGTGACCAACGCGTTGCAAAGAATATTATTACACCTGAAAATTAATTTTTGGCCTCTTTATGGTAATTCTATTCTACGTTTATAAACAGTCGAATTATATTTTAAGTATCAAAATAATCTATAACAAGATGTCTCGTACCAACACAGTCAATTTTACCGGAGGATTGAAAGAGCAAAACAATTCAAATTCAATGAAAAAAAAGTGATTTAAAAAATGACGATTTAAAAATTGAGTGTTAGAAAGGAAAAGGAAGAAAGTAAACGCGTCGTAAATATGGACGTAAGTCGCGGCGCGGTACAAGCAGAGGAAATTCAAGGTGTATCGATCTCTCAATTGTATTGATTGGAGCCAAGCAATCAAGATGGAGTCAATAATCCATGATCCGTTCAGCCCGGGAACCGGTCTACCCAACGTGTAATTGGGATCAGTGCTTATCTGTTGGCGCACACCGGGTTTGAACCCCGTTGCCAACATCCCCGTTTTGCTTCCTCATCGCCTTTACGCGACTCCTACATGACTACTTAACGTAACTGCTTTCGAACCGTTTTACCAACGAATTGTTAACTGGCTATAATCCTCCGAATTAAATATAATTTTCCCCCTTTTTATAAAAACATCTGTACTTTTAACAAATAACACGGTTCACTGGTCAGCGAAAGTAGGAAAAACTCGATTCACCAAAGTTCAGATTCCATACTAGTATTAAGCAAACCTTTTTCGACAAAACTTTTAAGTATTGTACGTTTAACACGTGCAAAGAGAACGAGAGAAATTACAAAAGTTTAAAAGGATGTACGGTATATCGAAAAAAATTCATTCCCTATTTATATGCTTGTTATAGGACTCATAAATATTATTTGTTAGCAATTTATATTGAATGTACAATTTCAATTACGTTAATTTTACTATTTTTGCAAGGATATATTTCTTATGTTATTTCTTGTGGGAAGGTCGTTAACATTTACAAAATGTAATCAATGTTCGTATTATCTGAACGCGTACCAGGTTCTGTATTACAAATAGGGGTATGTTAATATTGTCTCGTAATGTAATTAATAAGTAATATTATTCGCAGCTTATTACCTTATCATATCTGCATAAATTGGAGCTTGTAGCTAATTATGCGCCGGTGATTGGATTCTGATGGTGTCTGCTCCTGTTGTAAGGCTTCGATCCCTATTAATTAAATCACAGTAATTTTGCATTGTTCTAACATAACTTTTTGCCTCGCTTAAATGCATGTATTTTCGACCTACACGTGAACTGACTAAAAATTATAGTTTTTTTAAAATATGTAGTCTTGAGATTCGAAACTTTCTGTCACTCAGGGTATTATTTAACTCTGCAAACTATTGGTTGTACAAAAAAAAAATGTTTCAGAAGTAATTTGGTACCAAGGAGGACGTGTATTAATTTGGTTTTAAATATCTCGGAAAATTTATTTAAAATAAACCGTGCTCGTTGAAATATTTTTAAATTATGAATAAAATGATACACTGAAACATGGTGGGGATTCCATCACAGTGCACTATATTGGATTAGGGGGTGGTTGCTAATTTGCACATTATGGATCGGATAATGACTTAATATACATATTTGAATATTTTATAGAACAAGTATACTTAAACTTGATATTGAAAATATACATAATATGTTAGTGAAAATTAGTTATAGAACAGATGTTTCAAATAGGTTATTTGCTAATCTTTTCGTGACTCCAGAATAATTATGCGCTTTGAAAGCAGGTAAAAAATCAGGCAATTTCTACCATTGACCTTACGTTTAAATTTCTCGAAAGAAGTCTACGCGAATATGTAAAAGGAAAATTACGAAGGTTATAATGTTTAAGTTCTTTCGCTTTAATGAAACATTCGCAAAAGGGAAATGAAATAGGACCGTCAATTACGAGGAAGGTAAATTGATTCTGCGCATAGGAGGTTGAAAGCAATTATTAAATACAAGAGATATTCTACAATATATTAATTTTCGAGCGCTGGCGTGTCGAATCAGTAGGTCAATTTTGATCGTAAAACGACTATTTGTTTCATTTATTTAACATCTTTATTCCTCGATACACGAGTACAAGAACTTCACTGTATGGAATTTTTTAAAACAAACGCAAAACGAGTCTGACTTATGCCACTATAAATGTCAACCCGCCATTTCAAATTATCGCCACATACTTGTATAATTACAGCTAGAATATAGGGGTAAATTCAAATTCAGTCAGCGATATATATTCATGTTTCAAAGCACATAAATTGGGATTTATTAAATAGGTAAAATATGTTGTAACATGGGGTGGAAGGATACTTTATTTAAAACTATATTTAAACACATTTCCAAATTGTAAATTGGGTGATTACTATTAATATCTACTAAAATAAATTTAATCTCAATTAAAGAAATATATATAATTTAAGCTTCTGATTTAAAGTGTTAGCGTTCGAGCGTTACTGTTTCTTTAAAAATATTAAAAAGTTTACTAAAATTGTCTTAAATAGTGACATCGTGGGGAAGATGAACGACAGAGAAATTCTGTCGAGCAAACGTAACATAACGTGTTAAACTCTCTGGCTACGTTTAACCGGATATACATATTGCACGTGCTTGTACGGAACGTAAATTTGCAATACTATGCCGATGGAACAGTATGCAGGAGTACGAGTTACTTGGGGAACGTGAAGCGTCACGTGTTTACAGTGGGAAACTCTGTTTCGTAATTTAGCCAGACGCGTTCCTTTTATTGAACATTCTCGGCCGATACAGTCGTTCTAATAAATATCCCGAATCCCGTACTTTTTATTCGTTCTTTCATTAGAACGATATTCGAGAAGAATTGGAGCTGAAAAACCGGAACGTAAAGAAACAAAAAAAAAAAAACATGGAGAAATTTAATTAAAAACTGTTACATTTGAATATGTATGGATAGAAATAAAAATGCGGTTCAAATTTCCTTGCTTTAGTTAAACTGCATTGGCAAGCATCGAAATTCCCACTGAGTAGTAATTTCACTGTCCAAGCAAAGAATCTTTTATCGATCGATTCAATTTTATTACCAGTGTAGCGATTATTACACAAATAGTAAAAGTATTTTTGTTTTTAAATGCATCGTTTAGAGCTCGATGTATTTTTGTTTCGTTTTTTCTTCGATAATATGAATTGGTAATAAAGTGGAAAATAAAATGTCTTCGAATAGAAGTTAGTTATTTTCTACTTAAAATAATTAAAGCAGATTTAACAATCTGAATACGTGGCACCACGTTATATGTTTCAGAAATTGTTTTCCCCCGATTATCAACAACTGTGTGAATGTTCAAACAAGTTAACATTTATGAAAATAACAGTCAAAGTGACTACAGGGAGAGGGGCCAGGAGTTACTAAACTTTAAAGAAATATATTACACTTATATGAACAGACAACTAATGCGAACTTGATTGTTTAATCTGTGATAAAAATATTGATAGATTGATTAAGAAGATGACGCCCTTGTGTTTCAGAGGGACCGAGGTTCGTTTCACCAATAACAAACGTGACGGTCCCAATGAACAGAGACGCCGTGCTTCACTGCGTCGTCGCGAATCTTTCTATCTACAAGGTAATTTCTCCACTAACAATGTCACCTAATCTTACACTTTGTTCAGAGTTTTACCGACGAGCATCGTCCGATCCTAATCAGCAAAAGCAATCCCGGACGCGTCGAATCCGCGCTTTCGTCAGAATTATAACAGACAAGCTGAAATAAATTCTTTCGCCTGTATTCATAAAACTTTTGATTAGAACTTTAAAACCGTGAAAGTTTTGCAATAACGTCGCCAGTTATTTTTATTCGTAAATGGAGACCGATCTCTGGTGGGAATGTTTCGTAAAATCCGGAGGATCGTCATCCAAAAACCTTGAAAAAAGTTTCGTCTCAAACTGAGCGACTCGCAACGTTAGCCTCGTTAGACAGTGGAATTCGCAAGTTCTAAACTTATGGCGAAACTTGGTAAATTGCTGCCTAATTAGGTACCCCGACGACACGGGGCCATAAATGGAAATCAAGCCTCGAAAACACGAAGACAGTTAGCTTTTTACAGGACAGGAAAATAATTTGAAATTTGAAATTCTTTGCTACTTCGACGCCTTTGGTAGAGCTTGTGTCGAGTAAACTGAAAACTTTCGCGGTGGTTTCGCGTAGAGCAGCATGTAACGCTTTGTTTGGTATAAAAATCCATGGTTGTTCGTCGAGTGGCGAATTTTGATCGAGCAACTCGATTACAACCGGCCTGTGGGCCGAATCGACGGACATTGCGGCTTTTGTTTGCCTATTCTGGCCACACTTTTAGAGCATCCGCGAGCTAAAACGGCGCGACCCAACGAAGAAAGGACACAGAATATGTGAATACGCTTTTGAAATCATTCAATCCTCGAAACATTTACAAATTTTTCCATTAAATTACAGGCAAAGTTGTAATTCTATTCGTGTAAAAATGTTCTCTAAAATTTCTAAAATAAATAGAATATTTTGCCCGATGTAAACATCAAACTCTTCCCAGTAGTTAAAACTGTACAATTTTCATTTACTAACGAGAGTTTTACGAGAACCATGAACGAAATTTAAATTTATCTTTTCTACCTTTTAATTCGAAATAGTTTTCAAAGTCACGTCGTGCGAGTATATTTTATAAAAAAAAAAATGTTCTGTAGAATTTCCACATTCCAAAATAAATAGAACGTTTATTTTCCTTTGCTAATATTTGCGAGAATTTTGAGTGTATGTTTTGGAAAGTAGCTAAGAAATTCGAGTAAAGTCGGAGTCACGCGCTGGCTATTGCCATAACAGTGTATTGAAAAAGTTCATGGAACACTTGATTTACATAGTACGCAGTCGTTGAAGATTTAACTGAATTTCCAGTCTCTAATGATTGAAATAAACGTGAAATTCCATCGTCCAGAATGCATTCGCCAGCACGCTGCACACTTTGAACGTTTCCAAATGGATTTTGCGGTATAACGAACATCCTTCCCGTGACGCTGCAAACTTTGGTAAATTAAAGTTCGTTCGTCGCGGGATAATAATTTTTTCCACTCTGCTACGTGACAAATTATACGAGCGAATCATCTGGTACACATAGGAAACTCTTGAAATGGAAGGATTAAGACGGGAGGATTCCAAGATACGTTTAGCAAATTATTCGCAGGATGATACTAAAAATGTTCGTTATATCAGAAATTTATATCAGAGTTATAAGCTCATTAAAAGTACTAAAAAGTATTTAGTGAAATTGTACACAATTCTGCTCCCAAACCAATACTCCCAAACAATAATTTCTTCTCATTTTGAAAATAGTTCCAATTATATTAGAAATTTATATCAGAGTTATAAGCTCATTAAAAATACAAAAAAATATTTAGTGAAATTGTACAAAATTCTGCTCCAGAATAAAACTCTAAGAATTTCAGGAAAATATAATAAGTCTCAGTTAAAATTTAATAATACACTGAAGTTTAGTCTCTTCGGTTTATCGATCCTATTAATTATTTCATAGGTTTTCGTTCGAGGGCGTTTCAATATTTTCGTGACTTTCGGGGAAACACTTTTTCTCGAAAAATGATTCGCTCGCGTCTTTTAGAAAAGGCATTCTAGACGCGGTTCTAAAATAATAATTGATGGCTATATCGTCTGGGGTCCGCGTTTACGAGAGTCATTATATTTCTTCTACCGGGCGTTCTGTTTTTCATTCTTTCGCCGTAGAACTTTGCGTATATTCGTTACGTCCCCGACGAAATGTTAATGGCGGCGAAGAATATGAAGATGGATGGCTGGGTGAAAAAAGTTCCAATTATTTCCCACCATTGTATTTTATTCGCTAAACACAACTAACAACGGGACCACGGTGGCTAAACTATTTATCACCTATCAAAAGTTCAATCTCTTCGTTCAAAGTTATATAAAAAATATTTCATATCGAAGAGCCAGGAAACATCGACTGCCAAAAGAAAAATATAAAATCTCTGAAAAATCATACATCTACCGTTTTTAAATTACATTATAATATACATACAACCTCAATTGTAATTATCAATTCGATTTAACTTTCTGAAATGGCCCTTTATTTGTGAATATTTCTACATTAATTTCAGCAGAACCATATTTATTCTGTACGAGATTTTTATTCAGAACGATTCGTTTCGTTTAATATTTCGAAAAAATTAGCAGCGGGCAGTGCAAGAAATTTTGATGGAGTTTTTAAAATTGTTGTTCGTACAGCATTTTAATCAGCTTATTTTGAAAGTGTTTAGCTAAGTAGAATCTTAGATGCACATCTCGTTAGCGGTTTGATGCCGACGTAAGCGACTCGAGGCGACAATCGTCACAGAAATTTTCATACGCGGGATGAATAGCTCCCACAACAAGAGGATCTGAAGCTAGTTCGTGCAAATTATGCTACTTGCATCGACTTCACTGCGCTTACACCAGCCAGACGGTCCCGTGGTGTAATTCTCGTACCTGGGCTGTTTATAGGTTGAACATTTATGCAAATACGTTGCTCGCGTCGCTTTCTTCGTGCGTCAGGCAGATGCGTGCAATTATTCTAAATTGCCAGACCGTGGAAACGCTCTCGTTGGAACGACGTGCTGGAAATCTGCGTTGGGCAGGAATCAATTACATTTTCGATTGATTAAAAAACAATTGCAATCGAAAACGCGTCGTTCCATTTGTGGAACCAGCTACCACGTTTGTATCGTATAGTTTGGGGAGTACGGTGGTTTTAAAATAGTCTACTATTTATTCGATAAATTAAATAAAATGTGTAATTCTTGTTTTTTTTTTTAAAATTGATAGATGAACTCTATTTTTATCCAAACATATTGGTACATACGCGCTTGTACAGAAAATAATTTTCCACTTTCTGAAATTGCGGATAGAATTGCGCGGAATTCTGTTCTCTGAAATTTTCTTACATATCCAATAGCTTCAAAGAACACAGTGGCTCGAGACACTCTGTATAACAACACGATCGCTTTTATACGAGTATTATTATACGAACTTTTTCGAATACGTTCGGAGTTCGTGGAAATTCATTCTTCTAGGTCTTATTCGCCGAATGAAAGACTGCAGCGAGGAAGGGAAAAAAACAGGGTCCATAAACCACAATCACCATAATCAGCGAGAGAAATCTCTGGGGAGCGATGAAGTATGAGTTCAGAATGAGTTGACAAAACGTGACGCGTTGCTCGAGGTAGCAAAGGAACGCAGAGTAGCAACAGTCGCTGGAAACGCCACTAAAGATACAACGTAACTCAAGATTTTCGGGGGAGAAATTGCACTGTGAGGAAAATTAAGTTCACAGGGGGATAGGTTGTGCCAAAAAGAGGGGCTAGGAGCTGAACAAAAAATTTAGAAGAAGTTCCAAACCATTTAGAAAGTTCAGATCTGATAATTACAAAGCATCGAAAATTCCATATATCGTTTTTTAAAGATGCAAAAGTGTACACGATCTGTAAACCGAACAGAATTTTATTCAATTTTATCTTATCGACTACGATCGACTTTCAGCAATAACTTCGTCGACTCTGGGAATTTTCTACCGAAACTTTCACAAAATATTCTTCGTCCTGCGTATAACTGAATGAGAAAATTAGGAAAAAAACCTGCAGAAGGAAATTGTTGTTTCTTCGGAGTTGTTAAATTTATACGAAGTTGACAGTTTAATAGTAGGCTGTGAACGCGACATTTACGCGAGTAACACGCGTTTTCATAACTTTGTCCCTTCATAGAGGGAACAAGGCATGCGTGGAAAAGCATGGTCAGGAATCTATGTTTAACTTTTGAGCGCTATTGTAGTCAGAGAACTACTTTAACGCTCGAGGATGGCTGGGCTTATCATGACTGCCTCTTTAACGTCACGCGGTTTCTCTGACAACGTAAATGCTGCGTGGGAGGCGCCATTCGTTGGGCAGCGCTGATGTACTGTGCGGGGTTGACTTGTTGGCTAGACGGACTGATTGGCTGTAGCTAATAACGATATCTCTGCTCGAGCGAATTTTCATTACTGGCTGAGTCGATCTGCGGTTCTATCGCGGAACAGTGGCACGCAAAAACGTTCGAACACTCGCCATTAAATCATTAAACGCAATAGTATCATAGTCCTCTTGTATTTTTAATTTCAAAGAGCACTTAAAAGTTCTTGAAGCAATGTTGCGATCAACTACGAAAGAGAAAAATTATATATACTTTTTGACTGATATGATTTTAGTTACTCGTAACTAATATATCGAAATTTTTCACTTTGATTTTTTTCTAGTTCCAGCCATAAATATACTGTTTCTAATAAACACATTCTTTTTATTTTTCTTTCTAAAACGGCTAGAATCATCTGGGTCATGAAGTAGACATACCTTCGAAATCCTACGCATTTTCAAGAAAAACCATTGAGGAAGGTGGACAAATTTTTTTAAAATTTCAAATCATTCTAAAAAAACTATTTTCGGTTGCAGGAGTCAATTACAATCATTTTTGGTGGGTACACATATCGTCGAAATCCTATCCATTTTCGAGAAAAAAATTCAAGTAGGTTTGAAATTTTTCGACAAAATTAAAAATTTTCAAATCGTTCGAAAAAAAATATTTTTGGTTGCAGAAGGCAATTACAATAATTTTTGGTGAATACATATATCCTCGAAATCCTACGCACTTTTGAGAAAAAAAATTCTTTACCGAAAATACAATGTCTGACCACACATTGATATGTTTCACTGAATTTTCATGCGAATCTTTAAAACGTCATAACTTCTGAACGGATTGGTCGATTTTAATGTTTAAAAAAGCAAACTACGCGTATTTTGATGGAGAATATGTACAAATCGCAAAAATATTCGGAAAGTTGGTCCTTGACTCTGCAAAATGAGAAAACCCCCATAAAAATAGTCCAATTTTCAAACGACTATAACTCCTACAATAGTGAGTGTGCTTGATTGAAATTTATTTATGAAGTAGAGCTCATAGATTCATACAAAACAACAGCAGCAAGAACCACTGACCACATGCATGAAAGTTCGAACGACAGGGAATATAACATTTAAAAAAGTGGGCTACCTTCGATGAATGTACCCGAGCAATTCCTGGAATTGACTTTAAGTTGATCGATAGAATACTTAGAGCACCGTTATCGTAACTATTGATGGTCTTCCGGTGTGCAGGATCTATAAACTAATTCACAGGTTCGTGTTCGAAAGTGCGGTCAAGCCCGAGGTCGACGAGTTCAAGTCCCGTGGTCTGCATCGACCTAGTTCGAAGACTGCGAACAATAACACTCTATCCGAAAACACTCGAGTTTCGTCGAGTGTAAGGACACCGAACCGACAATAAGAAATCGGATAAATAAGTGTTTTTCGAATTGCCGCGAGCGAAAGAACGTGGCGGAGTGAAACCACGATGCTCGATGCTGGATAATTGAAGGAAGCGGATAGAGCTGGATATGTAGAACGAACTGGAAGCAGTTGGAAAACCTGCTCGATGACGAAACCACGCACGATAAGTGACAATCGATGTAAATCAGGTCATTGATTATGTGCGGAAGTAGGCTTGAAGCGGTTTACAATAAGATGCCAAGTGGCCAGACTTTCGGGATTATCCTCGTTAGCAGAGTCAACAAGCAGACGATTATTGACGATTTTTCGTATAATAATTCGTACATATCATCGAATCCATTAAATTTGTATTTATATTCGCTATTAATTACTCTAGTAATTTATTTCTGTTTTGGATCCTTTTAATAACGAGGGTTTGTAATTTATTAAAACCTTCTTCGAAAACAGTATTACAATTCATGCCATATGCATGGAATTTCAAACTTTAACAGAGTCTTCAGTAAAAATATTTTCTCTATGTTTTATTATGCCCGGTATAATGTAATCATAGTTGTTGACTTTGCAATTAACAAATAATATTCACTGTATTTACCTGCTTCATTTTGCTAATGACACTTTCGCCATTAAAGTGCTGAATGGCCGTCAAACGCGAATGAGCGTAATTACATAAATAAGGCAACATTTCGAAACGTCATTCTATTTGTGTACGCTGCCGTCAAAGCGCGAACTGAATGGATACATTCACTAGGAATGTCACGCATACTAATTATAATAAGCTCGAATGTTTCGGTGTCTACTTTCGCTAAAATCACGAGTAAATGTATGCATTCGCTAGTACGTGTTCGTTCACGAATGTCCAAACAAGTCTCTCGTAAATGATTAAAATTAAAGAAAGGTTTAATAAGAATTTATATTCCGAATCACGAAGGTAAATTTAATTTCTTCAAGTGCCCAGACCACATCAGTAATCTGATTGAGACACATAGGGACGTAGATATGGAACGAGATCTAATATTGAACTTTACTGTCTGTGATACCATGGATCCAATTATGCGAGCTCTTTGCCACGCGAAACGAAAGAAAGGTATTCAAGTGACGAACGCACGGAATCGGAAGAATCAATTCGCGCAGACATCGCGCCCAACTACGAGAAGAAAGCTGTTGATTATTGGAAGAGTGGCGAGAAAAGGCGTTCAGCTTTGACAACCGTGATACAGATATTCTGAAAGGCGAAACCTCACGTGCTACTTTATCGTTGGAAAGCTTGGACGAATAAGAAACAATTTTAAACAACAATTTGTACGAAGACAAAGAATAGAAGAGAAAAGAAATTATTTGTATCTAGTTTCAAAAATGTAAGGTACCATTTATTTCATTTAAGCAGAATAATTTGAACGTTAAGATAATTTTTCTTTTTGTTACGTGCAGATCAATTGGAAAACAGTACACAGGAAAGGAATAGTGTCGCTTGTTCTTTCCTTTTCCTCTCAATTCCAATTAGAACTTTTTCGACTCTAGTTCTTCACCGACGCCATCTTCATCGGTTTCTAATCAATCTACATCAGAATGTTGACACTCTGATAAACTTGTACGTTTTCTTGCTACAATAGTTTCTGCCTGATCTGTAGTATATATTCCTTTTTGTTTTCTCGTAGAGTTTCGTTAAAATTGACACTGATGTTTCAACTATTTTATACGAAATTTTTTTTAAAATATTGTATATAAAATACTGACTATAGTTTCTGATACTGACAAGTTTTTAATAACAATACGATTACCAAACGGAGCGAATTTAAGGAAAACCGAATGATTTGGTGGCGTAGAAATTGTTTC
This sequence comes from Colletes latitarsis, assembly GCF_051014445.1. Lineage (NCBI taxonomy): Eukaryota > Metazoa > Arthropoda > Insecta > Hymenoptera > Colletidae > Colletes > Colletes latitarsis. The sequence goes on along the minus strand of NC_135135.1, from coordinate 16,669,588 downwards.
GCGACATCTGCGATAATTCCCGAATCGTATAATGTTCAATGAATATTATTCACTGTAGTCGAAACGTCCGTTCAAATTGCAGAGTCGCGTTGGCTGTGATTTCCGTTAAATTCGTGTTGATATTTCAATACGAGACGATTAAGTATAGGTCAAAAAGGTACTAAATACGAGGCTGGTAGAGCAAACCGTGACGACCAGCGAAAACTACAATCAAATTGCTTTCAAATAAAATTAACAGACACGAATACGCCGCAATATTTCCCCCAACGTATCTCACTAATAGTATCTTAATCGAAGGTAAATTATTCTTTACACAAAGCCATGTTTTCATTAATAGATTAATTAAAACAGCCGTGTCACGCACGAGACCAGAATTTTTCATTTATTAGTAAAACGCTCGTGGATATGCACGTTCGTATTTAGAGTTGTTCGTATTATTGAAAATGTTTATTATATTTTTTGATCGATATCTAAGGTATCGAACGTTGAAAATTTGAAATTTAATTTAGTTCCGAGATACACAAATCGTGTTCGTAGAATTTAGGCCGAATCTGTAGCAGAGATATTCGCCAATTCCCCTCATAGGAATCGATTCTGTTTAATATCCTTCAGCTCGCGTAGCAAAGTCTGAAGAACAAAAGGCTACAGTTCTCGCATGACCAATCGGGGAACGGTGTGCACGAAAAACTGGAGCGTAAGCAAATTTCGTGAATTCGCGATCGAATAATCACGAATTGCTGCTGCGGAAAGTCGTTTGTGCGAAACAAATTAGCAATATCGCGAAATTTTTGCTCGTTGGATTTACGAACAGTTCTCCATTATCATTCATGAAGAATCAATGGTCCTAATATAATCATGAATATGTTAATACGTTTCGTTTCCTTATCGTACACGTGAAAGGGGTTAGTTCAAAGCAGAAAATAAAAAGAATTATACGAGAACAATTATTATACAGGTACTTATATTACTTTTGCTGCATTTAATTTAATTCGATATAGAGCGTTACATTTAAATTTAAACATTAGTCTAAAGTGCTTCTTTACGTGCAAAGTAGTCTCAATATACTCGTGATTCCAATTACAATACTTTCATAAAGATACAATGGAAATATGGAAGCTGTTAACTTTATAGGAGGGTAAAATTCTGTCAATATTCGAGGCACTACTGTACCTCGATAATTTTAGTTTCAGAATTTATTACTCTATCGAGCTTTGCTACAAAAAAGATTGGTCGTTGCACGTTTATTAGTACAATATTTTTGTTAGTAATCTGACCTTTCTCTATGAGGTTACATTATTATTTCTATCAATTCGTAACTTTGATTGTAACTGTAACTTTAAATATGGGAATCTGAGGCTGGATACCATTTTAACGAAACATTGTCGCGATCCGGCTGCGTTTCGAACAATTTTCTCGTTCGAACTTTGACCCCCGACAGTGGCTGCTTACGTATTCGCGCGAAACACACACGGTCGGCATAAAATTTAAATACCTAGAAGCCGAAACTAAAAAGGGAAAAAGATCGATCGGGCGCGCGTGCGGCGTGGCCGTAATTTCTATTTAAATAAATTCAAATTTATTTAAACGGGACGGGCACGAAGGATGTTTCGAAGTTGTCCGTTTCGAAGATAATTGGAGGCGAGCGGGAAGATTAGAGAAATAGAAATCTCTCTAATTATTGCGAGTTTAACAACGGGAGGGACGGAGGTAGCGAGGAGGGAAGTTAGCGGTGGAGAGAAAAGAGAATGGCAGGGTGTCAAGTTGTAGAGGGTTAAAATGAGTATAGCGGGTGGTGAAATGAGCTCGACACCAGACGCAGACTTAGCTTAAGTGCGTCAGTTTAAGCATGGGTATTGCGAAGTCACGGTTCACGGCGAGCCGGAGACGCTTCCTGTCACCCTTCTACGTTTCCTCTTCGTTTTATGCCAACCTCGAATGTTCTTGTCGTCCAAGAATATTTCACCATAACGTTCGCGTTTCTCTTATTTCCATCCTTATTTCGATAGCCAGTCGTCCACGGTGCTAAATTATCCCCAAAATTAACTTTTAGTTCCTCAAGTTTATTATAATTATTTTTCTACTCCAATCGATTAACACCAAACGCGAAACATTGCTTTGTTTGAACTTTAATATATGGAACTCATTTTTTCTCTGGATGGGAGAATTAATCGTGGACTTTATTAAGATATCGAATTCTGAGAATATGAAAATATTTGGGAAATATTTTACGATGGTTAAAAATTATTTTTGGGTGCATATTTCCTGCTTCTTTACGTATTTTACCAACTATATATATTTATGCAATATAGCGAAGATACTGATAGAGTATTAAAATTCCTGCAGAGATCTCCGTCCATTGACAAAAGTTGGCAAAAACGAATCGATGCCTTCCGCTCGAATTAACGAGAAGGAATTCATTAGACACAATTTTAACTCGTAATTATTTATTAAAAAGACTGGTAATCCATTTGTGACGCAGACAGTAACGGGAATAAAGTGTGGATTATCTGTAACGGGGGAAACAAAAAAGATGGATGCGGGGTATTATTGTCCGCGCGCATGGCCGTACATAGATATTCCAGCGCCCCGAGTTTCCCATCGTTGTAACAGTTTTAATCTGAAATTTTAAGGAAAAAATTTGGGAAGTCGACGAGAAAGAATACGGTATAATAAATGAATTTCTAATGGTAATTATTAAGAGAAAAATGTGGCAAAAAATGCTTAAAAAAATATTATACGGAGCATTCCAGACGTTTATTTTTGCTTTATTTGTATCGATACCTTTAACTATAGTTTCCTGGTATCTCTGGGAAAGGAATTGATGATAATACAATGTATGAAAATTCGAACGAGTACGATATAATTGTTATTTAAATCTGTAAGGTAGGAATAATCGTACGTGAAATTCATATAAATTTCAATGGCCGTTTGTTTGACAGACTTAGAGCAGACTTAGCTTAACTGTGTCAGATTAAGCAAGGATATTGCGCAATTACGACTCCTGGCGGACGGAAGCTGTTCCTATCGCGTTTCCACCCTCCCATTCCACCGAATACTAGAATACCGAGAATACTGGTTTAATCAGTCGGAGAATGCATCGCCCGAATGAATACAGCCTCGGTAATATAAAATAGTTGTAAGATATCAGCGTCAAAAAAAAAAAAAAATAACTACTTCTTGGAATTCGTTTCATCCCCGTCGATTTATTTTTATTGCTCGTAAGCAGATTCGAGCAAACTTTACTTTCGTACGAATCGTTGGTAAATTAATTTTTTCCTCTGTCGATTTGTAAAAATCAATCGACGAATGAATTTGTAAACCGAAGTTCGGAAATACATGTAAACTTTTTATTCGTTACATTATTCGTTAAACTTCAGAAATTATGCTCGGATAAAATACAAAACAACTCCTGAAAATAACTTTGCCCGATTTCGATTCAGCTCATATTATTATTTCATATTCGTACCGTGAGATATCGTTTCCACGATTGTTTGCATCATTATCCGTTCCGAAGTTTGAAGCGTCGGAAAACGAGAAAACACGCAACGTTTTGAATTAATACCGAAGAAGTTGTTCGAAAAAGATTGTCAGATATTTAATTTCTCGAACGATGATCTAAAAATACGAATAAAGGTGGACGTAATATTTATTCGTGCGTATTTCAATTTCACAGAACGGTATTGCGATAAATTTCGATCGCGCAACGGTACATTTTTATTCAATCTGTGAAAGATAGTTTCGATACATTCATCGACGCTTGTCACGTTGTCTAAAACAGTGTTTCTCAAACGAAGGAAAACCATCGAACTCCCCAGGGTAGAATTCAATCGTTATTCTCCGAATACAATCGTTACAGAACCTATTTACAGAAGCTAATTAGTTTTAAAATAGTCTTAAAGAAAATAGATTTTTACATCTCGTTTCTCACAGCAATGTAAATAAATATACGTAACAATTCTAACTACATATTCTCGAAATTTATTAATACTGTTTAAAAAAAAATTAATATTTTTTACTCGTACTTTGATATCTTTTATTATTTCTCTAACAGATGTGTAAATATTCGTGTTTATTCTGTTCTGCTAATTACTACAAGAATTCTAAGGGATGTTTTTAACGAATGTAAAATACTGGGGACGATTTTCGTTTGATTCCCTTGTTTAGGGGCGTTTTTTGTCGTGGATGAAGCATGGGTGTTTGAGAAACGCTGGACCGGAGTTTCGCGTGACGGTATCAATAGAATAAGTTCATTTCCGACAAGGATTCAGGGGCGGCGTGAATACGCGAGAGAATCTGCAGGAGATTTGCGACGCTTTAAAGAACAGCACACGCCGAAACTTTACTGTCCGCGGTGAACGCGTTCTCTCTTCGGTCTTCTATTCGTTCGCACATTTTCTCACCATTTCGCTCTCCATTCGGCCGAGCTAAGGTAACCTCGTTCACGAACCGCTTGAAATAGGAAACGTATTTCTTCCGTGACAAGCGAAATTCATTTGGAAAAATATGAGCTACATTCTCCAAAGGATTCCCCGACACCGTATAATACACCGTTTAGTCTCGTCCTTCATCTTACAACTTAACACTTTGTAATTATTACTAAGCGGAACACTCCGAAAACGTCTCTGAATACTTTTACGTTTAATATTTACGACGTACCGGAAAAATTCCTGAATTTTTTCGAGCAGGATGCACTTCTAAATCAACAATCTCATCCCTCGTCATATTTAAAGTTTAAAGTAACGATAAATACGAAGTGAAACACGAGTTAAAAATTATGACCGTATTCTTTATGTTCAAATTAATATCTGCGACATTACAGAACGATTCAAATAATTATCGAGTTAAAAGATAGTATTTCTAAACGTTTCCAATGACTTTATCCTTTTAAAAATTGACGAATTACCACCAATGATAGAAGAATCGTTGTAAGAACAACGTCAAAAAGTACTCTGTTCATTTTTTCTGGAATAAATTAGAATTAATATAAATTGAAAATGGGTGGTGAGAAGTTACCAAACAGTTGCATTTCTACTCTAATTAAAATCTGACGTGGGACCTCTATTTAGGATCAACGATCAGTAATTTCTCGCGTAACAGTGTCGGGAAATCAGGTCTGTCATCGCCAAACTTGTATATTAAATGCCCTATTCACGTCAGAAGGTGGATACACATCAAAATAGCCGACAGAAATTGGATTAGGAGTAGCTTTCTAATGCAGACATTTTCCGCTTTATTACATTCATGCGAGCGTAATCGCGAAAATCCTATAGTATCACGTGACCCTACACAACACGAAATATTAATCTCTCTACCAAAGAAAAGCTTAATCATTCTGCAAACCATAAATTATGTAATTTAAATTCCAACTTGAACCAAAAATTGATAAACCGTAAACCACGTCGTAAAGTAAAAGGAACGGTTAATCAAATGCAGTTGGAAAACATTTCAGATAACTACTATTAGCGATCCAGTTAGGTTTTGGTCGTGAATAATAATTGTGCAACCATAAATTTAAGAAATCAACATTTTTTAATTATATCGTCTTTTGAAAAATTTGCTTCAGACTTTACGCTTATTATTCTTCATTTTTCTTATTTCGTTTATTATTAACAGACATTTTTCCACATTACCAACGAACAGAAACGACCTAAATTCTCTTAAATGATTTTTAATAACACAGTACAATGTAACGTCAGGTGCAAAGATTTGATTAATTTCACTTTCTACTATTATTATATTTTTCTACGTGTCTTTCACGATCGACAAACGTCTCTCTGAATCACCAATGAATATAAACAACCTAAATTTTAATTCAGATTGACCAGATCTGTGAAAACATGTGTGTTTTCCATGCAGCTTCAAATGTACCATCCTTGACAGATCGTCAATTTTCTGATTAATTACATCCTCTAGTATTATTCTATTTTCGTACGTGTCTTTCACGAGTATTAACAAACATCTTCCCGAATGACCAACGAATATAAACTATCAATTCTCAGTGTGTTTCTGTTTTCCATGCAGTTCCAAATGAACCATCCTTGACAGATCGTCAATTTTCTGATTAATTATATCCTCTAGTATTATTCTATTTTCGTACGTGTCTTTCACGAGTATTAACAAACATCTTCCCGAATGACCAACGAATATAAACGACTTAAATTTTAATTCAGACTGACTGGACTATCAATTCTCAGTGTGTTTCTGTTTTCCATGCAGTTCCAAATGAAATATCCTTGACAGATCTCCAATTTTCTTATTAATTACGCACTCTAGTATTATTCTATTTTTATATATATCTTTCACGAGTATTAACAAATATCTTTTTGAATCACTAAGGAATAGAAACGACTTCTATTAGAAAAAAAAATTGTAAAATTAACGACTGGCTCCCAGTTTGTGATCCTCGAAATAAAATAAAAAAATTGAGGTGTTTGGAAGTGTGTGTTGTATTTTCTAAAAATTTTTGGTGCACCGCGAGGCAAATGGGAATATCGCGAAGCCCCGGGGAAGTTAATATTGGCAGACGCGACAGGAACGAGCTTACACACGGAAGGGCCATTCACATGATGCGGCAGTTAAGAGGGTTTAGGGGCAGGCAGGGTCGAAGAAGGATACCGAGGGTGATGTAAGGGCTTTCTGTGTTGGTACACGTGGATGTTAATCAGAATGGGATTTACATATGAGGTTCGCATTACTCGCTAGCCGAGCACATGCACCGAGAGGAGAAGATAACAGCCTCTGGAGAGAATGGCCCGGTTGCGCCGACGTGAGCGCAAGAGTCGCGTGCAAGCCTATATCTGTAATAACGTGCCACGTAAGGCATAATTATATATTGCGTCCGGGATTATTGCCCCATTTGCACTTCGGACCACGGCAAATATCGATTCAACAACACCGTAATTGTAACAACGCACTCGTAACGCGTCGATGTCCTCCGCGTTACGACGCACGGCTGGTTTATTAATAATTAAGCCGCTTATATTAATCACTAATTCTACACTTTGATTAAATCGTGCGTGTTAGGTTTACGACTACAGTTTACACCACACCGGTCACCCATTGTACGGATTACGATGCTCCACGTAAATTAATATATTACCAATACAAGTTTCAAAATTTAAGTATAATCGATCGTGCAATGTGAATGCGATTTTCGACAGATTGAAACCAAAAATATTTAAGGTTTCGAGGTGTACAGGGTGTCACATTTTAGTTGAGATTCGTACACGTGCGTTTTTATTTCGAAATCATATTTTACTTGTCTAGAAATATTTTCCTGTGGGTTCGTTGTTTCTTGAGATATTTGGAGAATGATCTTTTCGAATTTATGTCGATGCACCAACGTGGTTACGTGTTTTGTCTGCTAAGCTGACGTATACAAGTAGTAAATATTAAATTATACAGGGTGTTCGGCCACCCCTGGGAAAAATTTTAATGGGGGATTCTAGAGGCCGAAGTAAGACGAAAATCAAGAATAGCAATTTGTTGATGGAGGCTTCGTTAAAAAGTTATTAACGTTTAAAGTTCCGCCCATACTGAATTTTTTTCTGGAAAATGCGGAGGATTTCGGAGGTATGCCTATTCACCAAAAATGATTGTAATTGACCCCCGCAACCGAAAATAATTTTTCCAGAATGTTTTGAAATTTTTTTTTTTCGTCGAAAAATTTAGGCACCTACCCCCTGTCGATTTTTCTTAAAAATTCCCTTTTCATTTTTAGTAATTTTGTTTGACGCCCTACAGAAAAGTTGTCTAATACTTTTTTGTAGGTACCCATGAGCTCTGCTTCAGAAAAAAGTTTCATTGAAATACATTCACTATTGTTGGAGTTATGGCTGTTTGAAAATTGGACCATTTTTATGGGGTTTTTCTTATTTTACGGGGTCAAGGAACAACTTTTCCAATATTGTTACAATTTCTACATATTCTCGACCAAAATACGCGTCGTTTGCTTTTTTAAACATTAAAATCGTCCAATCCGTTCAGAAGTTATGATGTTTTAAAGATTCGCATGAAAATTCAGTGAAACATATCGATGGTATGGTCAGACATTATATTTTCGGAAAAGAATTTTTTTCTCGAAAGTGCGTAGGATTTCGGGGGTATGTGTAATGACCAAAAATGATTGTAACTGACCACCCCAACCGAAAATAATTTTTTTAGAACGATTTGAAAAATTTTTTTTTCGTCGAAAAATTTCAGCAACTACTCGATTTTTTTTTCTCGAAAGTGGGAAGGATTTCGGGGATATTTCTATTTACCAAAAATGATTGTAATTGACCCCCGCAGCCGAAAATAATTTTTCCAGAACGATTTGAAATTTTTGAATTTAATTGTTAATAACTTTTTAACGAAGCCTCCATCAACAAATTGGTATTCTTGATTTTCGTCTTATTTTGGCTTCTAAAATCCCCCATTAAAATTTTTCCCAGGGATGGCCAAACACCCTGTATATCTTTTGGAAGTAAATAAATAATTTTAATAAAATTAACCTCGAAAAAAGAGGTTTAACAATATTCTAAATGTTTCTCTGAATGTCTTAGAAAACAGTTGGATTAAGAGTAAATCAAAATATTTCTTCATGGACGAAATGGAAAAATTGGAGAGTCTACAAAAGTGTGTTACATTAAATGATTGCACAGAAATAAATATGTACGCTCAAAGTACAATATGTTTATTTCGTAATCAATCTCATTAACTTCTTTTATCTCAAAAATATTTTACAGAATCGGAGACCTCATCTTGTAAACTGCAATTATAAACTATACAATAAATTCTTCGATCACTTTCTTAGATGACACGAGTAAAATTAGATAAAAATAATAGAGGCTTGAAATGTGTAATTATACGTAGTCGTGTGCGATATCAAAACCATTATTAACATTTTTATAATCTCGAAAATAGTACCTATTTTCTAGATGTTCGATTTTGCATCAATTCGAAAAAATATTTTATTCTTTGAAAATTAAATTTTATCCAACGCTGGATAACGTTATCTTTCGTTATACGTGGATCTACTTTTAATAAAAACTGTTCGTCAAGATCGTAACTAGCCCCCGTAAGTATTGATTCTCCACCAAGTATCCTGACTGTAAAATTTCATTGAAAAGACACTTTCCAGAGTGAAGACTATCAGTTCGGGCAGTATAATTTGCATTAAAGCATGCAATTATGTACTCCAGCCTGATATATTTCAGCATAAAGATTGATTAATCTTTACACACACTACGGTCCATAAGTTTAATCGTTCCGAGCGGGAAACGGAGTAACGCCATTTGTTAAAATTATGTATCTGTATTGTAGATTATTTACATATAATATTCGTGGATGTGCAACGCGCGGCTTGCGTATAGTAATTAATGGGAACAACAGAAACTGTTCTTTAACGAGCTGTTTGAGTAATGTTCCGACATTTTGAATTATCTACATGGTAAATAATTATGTGACTGTATAACTTACATCACGAATACAATTACGCAGCCTGTGATACACCGAATTTAGGTTACAAACGTTTGACAAAAATAATATTTAAGAAACAAGTGACACTTCATTCCGATTCTCTGAATGATTCCTTTTTTGCATTTATATCATAAAAAAGTACAAATTTCACATTTTTAATTTTCCTATCGCAGAAATTATAGAGGTACAAAGTATTAAAATATAAAGATATTCCCTGCGTTTCGAATTTCGGATCAGAACGGGAGTAAAGCAGTACATTTCCATTCGACGCGATATCAAATTTATTTAAAAATATTTAGAGGTGTTTACTACGCAGAATAGAATCGATTTATGCGAAACAATGCAAGTGCACCGAACAGATTTTTTGTATCTTCAGCTTGTCCCAGATTCAAGATCCTATATGTAGCTGCAACGCCCAGTTTAAACGCGTTATAAATGTAAACTAATCCGTTCTTCTAAGTTTTGCATCTAAACAAACTAAGTACCTTTTATTTTCAAGCCCCATAAAAGAAAGACAAGACGATTTAAATTCGGAGAAAGATCAACTTTGTAAATTCCTGCATCGATCAGAGTCTTTTGAAGTTGATAAATATTACAAAACAGAAAAGGTATCGAGTTTATCACCTTTAATGTAATTTGAAAATTTATGCATGTAACTAGAACATCGCGTAAATTAGGTGTTCCGTGGCAATATTATTGCGAACTCGCGGGAATGTAGTTTGCCACCCACGCGTAACACGGATATTCTAATTCTTGATTAAAATATAACAAGTGTTATTGCTTTGTGTCGTGCAAGAATCGCGTTACATATGCATAGTAAAACTTTATAATAAGTTGCCAACAAATCCGAGACGTAATTTGTAACATGCATATTGCATGGAGTTTCTATGGGAGTTGTTCCTATCGCTTTAAACATTCGACACGCGTTCGCATCCGGACGACAAATCGACTTCTCACGGTTATAATTCTGTTCTTTATTTAATTACAACCTTAAAATTGGTAAAATGTCACAAATGAACGTTTCATCGTAAAATAATTATTTGCATTTTATTATTCTGCTTTCTTTTCGACTTTCTGAAAACATTTATTTAATATTTTGTATCTTGTAAATTTTTAATAATTTTTCCTTCGACGAGGGACGATAATAATTATCATAATCAGTTCCGACGTGCATTAAATTTGTATCGAGTTTTATTCAACACGACGTTGTAACATTTTTCGAGCTAATAATATGACGGAAAATTTCGGTCCTTTCATGAATTTTGAAGCGTGGTTTCATCCAGGTAAATAAAAAATAAAACACCTCTTTTGTCAGCCCTGCGATAAACAAGGTTTTACGCAATAATCGAGATAATTCATCGCTCTCATATTTTTCGCACGCAAAATAGAAAAAATTCCTTCCTGCGACGCGTATCGATAAATATGCTAGCATTCCTTTTAAATAACTCGTCCTTTTAGGAAATAATTGCCGGTGAATTTGATTTGTAAAAATTTGAATTTGGAATGTTCTACTTCGACCAATCGTGTTCGAGCGTCGTCAGTCGTTCAGGGCTGTCGTTTTTTCACTATTTATGGCGAAGAAGAGTTAGGTCCTCTCGACTTTGGATAGTTGGAATCACCGTTGGAAGGAATTGCGAGTCGGAAACGTTTCCACGGTGCTCCTAAAATCGAACGCGCTCGGTTCCAAATTTCTCTCGTCGACCATCGCGTTGGGATAAGTTTATATGCCGGACACGGATCGTAGAATCTTGTTACCAGAATCTTACGATGGACAATGGCTCCGCGACCGTCAGTCCAGAAAATTACACGAAGAAGAACGTGGCTATTAAAATATTCGTCGCGCGTAATGGAACGGGCCTCATTAATTTAATTAGAACGCGAACGATTCCATGAATTCGAGTTCTCGTGGAATTGCTACGCGCAGTATAAATTCCATCGTCATAATTCGCGATTTTGAACTTCGTTCCGATCGAAATTATTGCCGATAATATAATTTATCGATAACCTATTAAGACAAATTAAAAATTTCGAGTGTGTTCGATTTATATGTATTTTATCGAGACTATTAATTAATTTGTATCGCCATCTTATAAAATTCAGGCTTAAACAATCGTTCGAATTGTGTCACATTTTATGTTCACAAAATCACTTTTCATTTTGCCTCTGTGAAGGGTAATGAAAAGTAGTAAATTTTACTGAATTTCTTGTTTATAATGGTTCTGTCCGGAAATGAAGTGTCGTGAACGATAAGAAAGTTGAATTAAAAGATATATTAACATCTTAAAATTACGTATGTACAAGAAAATAGGAAAATAAATCTGCTCGATTGGGCAGAAGTTCCAATTTGGTTTTACTTTCTATTTCGAGACGTGTATTCGGTTGTAAAATATTAACTAGACTAGTATCCCTAACTCCGAAGTCAAATAAACGCACTCGCCTTGTCGACACATCGCCCGATAGTTTATACGAGCAAAGAAGATAAAATATTACTCTGGTTATTAAAGTTTAGTACTGGCATCAACGACGGTAATGGCTACTATGGCGGACAGCTGTAATAACTCCGAAACAAAAGTGCAGTTTCATGGCAGTACTTTTGTGTTCAGAAATCGATCAAGGCGTCGATGCACGCATTACTCTTAATCTATCATTTCACGTCCTTCGTAATATATGTATGAAAGTACATATTCGCGTCACAGAAAATATATATACAGTTAGTTTTGCAGTTTATGAATTAGCGGAGATCATCTATCTTCATTTTTCCTTTCTTCTTTCGCGTGCAATAAAACTTCGTTCGCGTGTCGTACGCAGACTCAGATTTATTCCAATGTTTAATTCCCTGTAATATTTTTTCCACGGTCGAAATACGTTTCGCGTTCGCGTTAACCCCCGTAGAACACGGTACTTCTTCAAGATTACGGTTACCAAAACCATTTTGAGCTCGTGTCTTTCATAATATTATTTTTACTGGATTCATTAACGAGAAATTTTTATATCTTATATCGGATTATTTGATCAGGTTATTTTTTCGAAGGTTAAGTTTTAAAAACTAATTCTTTTACTGTCTCTATTTCATTGTTGTTATTCTCGTAAAAAGGTATCTGTTACAGCGTGTTAAATTAAAAATTAGAAGTTTCTTGGGACGATGGAGAGCATTTGGAAATTTACGTTCGTAAAATGGCGCGTTTTCGAAAGTTTTCAAGCCGGTATCACGATTGAATAACGCCAAAGGATTTCTAGTTTCGTCGTTTGGCATGAGCGCTAATAGTTGAGGAGATTAAATTCGCAAAGTACTGTTGCGGAGTCGCAGGAAATTAACGGAATAGATAGACGATAGAAGTATACGCGCTTTGATACCGAATAAGGAATAAGTCTTGTGTACACAGCGGATCTTAATCGTTAAAAATAATTGTTTCTGGCACGAAACGCAAAGATAGAAATCAAGAGTCTGTTAGCCAACATTGCCCGACATCCGATTAGTTGTCTTCCCTCCCACCGTGAACCAACTTTGGCAAATTGAACCCATTTCACTCATGGCAGTGCTACTTTAAACGGGTTCTATCGTGCCAAAAATATATCAGTAATTACACCGTTCGATACAACGCTATGATTTATTTTTAACAGGTGCACTTTCCAAACATTCCGCGAAACGTTGAAAAACACGAATGAATTTCTCGCGTACGCGGTAAACAAATATTTTTAAATAAAATGATACACGAAATATTTTGCAAACCGTCTTTCATCTTTCTTCCAATTCATAATTCATAATGTAGAGCATCGAAAACATAGTTTACCTTTCAGAAAATATTAAATCTTACTATTTATATTTAATGTACTACTATTAATTTTTAATTACAAAAAAAATCACTTTACATGCTAAATTAAGAATTAAAAATTTACGTCTACGCGTCATTTTTTGTTATAAATGGTTAAGAAAGGCGCTCGATAACCGCGAGTGTAACGAATATTAATTAAGGAAATGACAGTTTCGAAGTGTCGAGGACCAGAATCGGACGATTTGTTATTTTTGCGTAATAGTAGTCCGTGACGTGTTCGGGTAAGCAAAAAGTAAATCTCGTTTAATGAGAAACGCGTAACTTCCGTTGTGTACGGTCGCCACAAAACACAGCGCAAATAATTATACCGCGATACAAGTGATCAATGGTGTCTAATATTTACCATCGATTTTCTGTACGGACTAGTAGCTACACATTAAACGACAGGAACGACAAGGTGATTGCTTTCACGTCACGGATATTTGCTCGTGAATAATTAATGAGATTCCCTTAGTGATTGCGTGCACAGATTTAGGTATTCCAAGATAACATGGCGGAGAACGAATTAATCTCTACATATTCTGACTCGACGTAAATACTTGTCTCGACGATTTTACCGCGTTTTAATAGAAACAATTAATCTGTCAGGATCTGTCTGCATCAATGCAATCGTTATCGTTTCAACTACAAACAATTTTTATTAACTGAGAAACGATGCTTGGATACTGGAAACGTTAAAATAATATTATCATTTTCGTAGAAAATTAATAGAATCTTTTATTTTATTAAACAATACCTCATAACGATTTTTGTCAATGTTTCTCAAAATGTTTTCGTGTACTGTATTCTTCAAAATAATAAATTATTCCTTTGGAAATACTATTGGTAAATGGTCACGATCTCAACGATTTATTTATATCTTATTTTTCTCGTATCTTCGTTGGACAAGCTGTATATACAGTTTAAACACGGAAGAAAGATCAATATAGATACATACTATAAAAAGAAAAGAAGTACAAAGTGGCAAAGGACAGCTAATTATAATTATAAAATCCAATCTCGACTTCACTTAAACGAGTTGTATACAGCAAGTGATTTTAACGTTTGTATTAATGTATTTTCTATTTTAAGGAAATTCTGAGAGAAATGTAAAACACACGGACTCGTGTTAATGTTTTGTATTAATTTAGCAAAGTGAGATACATCGGTGGTCGACACGTGCGCCGTGAAAATGGTTGCAAAAGTATTTTGCTTTTATGCGACTCTTCCGAAAGAAAAATACACATCGTTTCCCGTCGTGAAAATACACTTTGCTCGCTGCACGGTTCGCATTATTTTCATTAAAGGGACTTTGAAGTACGTCGAGCACTTAAAGACAAAGTACAAATTCCGAGACTCTTCCAAAATTGAAGTCGATAATATTATGTTGATAACAAAGTCAAGAGTTTAGCGAACATTTTCGCTGGAATTTTAGTTCCTTGTCAGGGAAGTTTCTTTTAGCACTTTGGTCTCTCCTTCGTTAAACGTACATCTACTAATAAACTGTTTATAGAGTTTTTACCACGATCGTGGTAGGAATAATAAATAATAAATAACAGATTAGGAACAAAAGTAACGTGTGATAATTAATTAATGTACAGAAAAATTGCTAAAAATTTTTATAAAATTTATTAAGAATGTGCAATATTTGCGGTTGTGGAATTCTGAAACCTTTTAAAGAATTTTAGAAAGTGAAGAACATAGTTTAGATATTTTTGAAGGTGGAGAAAGTGATGGTACACGGGTCCTGGTCAACTCAAGGCTCGGAATTTCGCATGATTGCCGAAAATGCATGCTTCAGCGAACACAGAAACAGGTATCGCTTCCTTCCCGAGGAAACCGCGTCAAGGGTGCAATTGAAAGCAGACCGCAATGCCTTCGAAATACTTGGCGGTTAGTTAGCATTCAGAAGTTAGTAGTCACTTATCGATCACTTATACGAGACCTGCAAGCAATCATGCTTCCAATAGTTGGATAATCAGTCAATTTTAATAGTCGATCTTGGACTGTAAACGGTCCATGAATTAATTGGTTAATCAACCCTCGAACCGGCGTCTCAGGGGTCTATTTCGACTCGAAACATTTTATTTACAAATTCTTTATTTAATAATTTTGTTTATATTACCAGTTCTCTCAGTATTAATATTATTTTTATTTAATTGGAAACGAAAACTTCGCGACTCTGAAAGAAATTTTCAACGACACTCATTTCTTTAGTGTACGGACGTTAATTCCGTTGGTACTCCCAATTAATAAGAGTTCTCAAAAAGCAGACAATCAAAAGTTTTTCAGTCCAACCGATTAATTTCAACGCGTTTCAGGGACTTAACAACTTCGGTAAACAAACTGTAATACTCGTCGGATTTTACTCTCGAGTGAATGCTGAGTTTAGTTTTAAATTTAATTTCGAACACGGTTTTAACCTTTAATTAGACTGACGTAAGTACTGTACAGTCTCTTTTCTCAGATAATATTATTGTATTCTCGAAAACATTTTTTGTTTCCTTGGCAAATTACGGGGGCTACCGTAAATATCGTTTCGATACTTTGGAAACCGAATTAGGGAAAGTGTCCGTCGTTCGGGGGTTAATTTTAATTATCTAGGATCAAGCGAAAGGATTTTGCGAACGCGGACGAAGGTAAAGCGAATTTAAACGAGCGATTTTTCCGGTATTTTAATTAAACGGTGCATTTTTCTGGACGTTCCATAAAAAATAACCGGACACAGATGGATAAAATATTCAAAATGTGTCAGTGCACAAGGAATTTAATTATCTGATAGTCGGTTGATCTATCTGCCTCCACCCTATCCTCCTCCCCCTTCTTTCGAGAAGAAATATACGTCTCCTTTCCACTGCGGTTGGGAGTCAGAGCGGAAGTTATCCCTGCCACCCTCAGCTGTGGAAATAGGAACAGTTTTTGCCGTATTCCCAGCGATTCGTTCGGCAACTTATCGTCCTTCCAGACCTATTACATACTGACCAAATAAGAAAGAGTAATAGAATCGACCATGAGTTATACATCAAACATTCGTTATTTCATGGTATTAGCAAAAAATTGCGTAAATCGTGCCACCTACGATCTCAGGGATCCTGCTGTGTTTCGCGACGAAGGTCGATTTGATATTTCACCGAAGCCGTACATATAATTAGTTTTAATTGATTTGATTCTAAATAAAATTATTTTCAGAATGGGTAATTTGAGACGGGTCGGTCGGACAATTCGTTTATTTTTAAACGTTTCGAACAGAAGCTGTTTAATTTCACGGGGGAAGAGAGTAGGGGGCGTAGTATGATGAGTTTTTTAAATTTCAAAGTCATTAATTTGGTTTCAAATAATAGAGTCGCGAAGAAATGTATTTTGTTTCGAATATTTTTGTATAGATTCCAAGTTGTGAAAGAGAAATTTTTAAACATGGATCGGAAAATAAACTATCCTATTGTCGTGGTTTTGGATAAGATAATAGATTACATACGATTACAGTAAGACTCTTATGAAAAGTTTTAATTATAGAAAATTTATGTGAGAATATTCCAAAACTTTTAATCGACTAAATTATAAAACGATGCTTTTGGAAATAGTTGTAATTTGCCTTCTAAGTAGTGAATGTTACGTTTGTTTTCCATCAATTTCTTTCGTAGTATTACGACTAATTACATTTGTGCCTTAAAACGCAATAATGAATCCGATTGGCGATATTAAATTCCGATAAATGTCGGAAAAGAGAAGCAGTTAAAAGAGGATTTACAAACGTTGCTTCAGTATGGATGAATAGGTTTAAAGTGGTAACTTTAATGTAATTCGAGGCAATAATGAGTCAAAAACAGTGTACGAATATTGGAGTAATATTGATAATCTTCAGAAAAAACAAGCATCAACTTAGAAATTTAAAAAAGAATATAAATTTTAATCCTCATCATTTAAAATATCTCTGAACAGTTCACATTCGTTTATATTTTAATTTTATATAAATCTACGACGATCAAAACTGTATTGTACCCCGTTACGGTACAATTACGTTTTATGCATAAAATTGTATTAAAAATCATTAGTACTTAGGAAGTTATAAATTATTTATTGAAGTTAAGAAGATCCCGTCAAGAACTTTGAAAGCTTTGGGATTGCGGATGTAAAAGTGATCGAGAACTTTTTTATTATCGATGAAGGAAAGATTTGTTCCTGTTGCACAAGAACTTTTGTTTATCTATTTTTGTCGGAACTTATAATATGAGAACTTTTATTATAAAAGTTCCATTTCAGCTGCGCCCACGGAATCTCTAGAAAAAGTTCTGTAATTGTTTCGACCTCTGATTTTGGTTTCAGATTATTAAACGGTCTATTAAATAGTACCAAAAATGTATAAAGCATAAGGTATACTTGTGTAAGTTTATATCTTATTTACATTGATGAATAGTAACGAATTATACTTTGAAGCAAAACTGTACATCGTTTTGCATAAATTGTTTGCAAATGCTACAGACTACATCTGGCTATACGTGGCAGTTGTTGGCCATATGTGGCGTAAACCAACGAGCATAAGTCCTGCATAGCAGTTAGAAAGGCAACTTTGTTTAGCATAAAAGTAGAAGTCTTGTTTGAGAAAAAAGTTCTGCCATATTACTTTTAAGAATTCCATAGCGAAATCAAGGATTTTTAAATTTTCCTTACGCGTTTAAACATTTCTCAACTACGACGACATTAATAATAATTTGTTAATTGCTCGATCCACGTCTTTCTTGATTTAAATCTCTACATGTTTTATCCTGTTGCTGAATCTGTTATTGCTTACGAGAATCGAACAACTATGACTTACGAAATAATTTCCGTTACAATATAAAACCAAAGTTCGATTTTTTATCGATCCTATTTTATGCCCAGTCCGCATCCGCGAAAGCCGATTAGCTCTCGTTGACTGTATATCCAAATTTCGACAGCTCATTTAACCGGCTTAATTGAAATCGTGTTAGTCTCGTTAAATAGAGGCTACCAGACTATCAAAGTAAACAAAATGTCATGAAATAATCATTGTCGGGTACGTCAAAAACATGTAATAGAATTGTTACGAATGAAATTATCCGAGTAATTCACTTACTGGTTATAATATTTTAGTAAATTGTCCGGTAACGCGTATGGAAAGTAGTAAACTTTCGACACGTGCAGTTCCGAAACTATTCATGTTCTATCATAATCGAGTAACTGTTAGAAGCGGTAAAGCTTCCTCTTTGAAATGGTTTTTGATTTTTGTCGATCGGACTTTCCGTTTTCGAGATATCGTAATTTAAATGAAAGCGTAATTTTTAAAATTCCACTCTCCGTCTTATAAAAAGCTATTAATGCATATTAAAAATATCAAAACTTTAGACGCATGCAGTTCTGAAACCACTAGTATTTTATTAATTATTGAGCTATCGTTAGAAGCGGTAAACCTTCCCCTTTAAAATGGCTTTTTGTTTTTGACGATCCGACTTTCCGTTTTGGAGATATCGTAATTTATGTGAAAGGTAATTTTTTTAAATTGGACTATCTCTGTCTCCGTCTGACGTGTCGCGTCGGGCCTCTCGCTCGCGCGTGAGTCGAGACAGTCACGTGACGAGGAAGTCGTAGTATTTCCAAGAATTTACTACGCACTGTTTACTATCTACGCGCGAGTGGTCAATGAATTCGCGCGACCGCAACAATGAAATGTAAACAAAGCTTCGGACCCTTCTATCTCCGAAACTAGCCACCGCATCGACTTGAGACTAAAATCATCATATCTCCGGAACTAATTACGCTATCGACTCGTACGAACGCTCATTTTAAAGGACTTTCCATCCCCTATCCAATGAACATAACAACAACTATTATTTACGCCGTCTTCTACGTTTATTTTACAATCTACTGTCGGGCGAAAATTTTTAAACGATTATTATTATAAAAAAAAGGTATCCCTACAGGTTTTTCACTACAAATTCAACCGTTTAAAATCAAATTCACACTTTTTAGATCTTATTTATACTTGTACATAATTCTAAATTTCATACGTAACGAATGATTAATTACTATCAAATAAGTAATTTAAGCATACCTTTGTATTATGCACAATCAAATTGATATTTTAACAATGAACGAATATTTCATTTTAATTTTATTACAGAATTACTTCTTTACTTGCTTTGTAGAGAGTTGAATTAGCGTTACAGGTGGTATTAATTTACGATTCGTTGTATTCTTTAATTTTCCAAACATGGATGCAAAAAATCCGTCCAACAAACAACGTGTTATAGCGATGGACAATTTGGACGAGGAGACGAGTATATTCCTGGAAGTTTCGAGTATCAAATGCACGCGCCGGGCGAAAAATCAACATTTACGTGTGTTCAAAGTCAAAAGAAAATTATGTGTTTGGCCGAACATAGCGTAGAACGAATGAATAACGAGCGTGAGCAGATTGCGTGTCCTATGGTCGCTTGTTAACTTTCCACCTCGTCCCTGTACGGTTTGCTGTCTTTCGATCGGTGAAACGACATGGCGAGTAGGAATTTTTCAGCAGGGGGCATTGTCCTGTGGCCTGCTTGTAAAAATTTAGCGAGTTTCCGGCAATCTTCTCAACCCCACGTAACGCAAATTCTGTTCCAATAATTTCCGACGGAAACGAATAATTATTTGCTTCCTCGATGAATAATGGAAGAAATTGTCTCGCCTGTTGCTAGTATTTTATGTAATGTAATGTATTACTACAAATCCTTCTAACATTGAATACAATTTGTTTAAAATAATTCCAACCGTATAGTGAACCTCGAACAAAAATTATTATACGCGATCTCTGTTTAATTTAATTCCGTTTGTGGATATATTTCGTGTTTGAAAGTTTCTCAAAGCCTCAGTGGAAACATAAAAGTGTAATATACACGTTTGAGTCAGTAATCTCGTATATTTCGTAGCATGTATAGTAAATTGGACCGTTAATGGATTGGCTTTGTATAATCGTAGTATATACGGAAACGAGGCGCGAAAGTTATACGTTTGCAGAGATTTGTAATTTTTAACGAATTAACGCGCGCGTAACGCGTTGTACTGGCATAAATTATATACATCGTAAAATAACAGAAATTGCCAAATCGATGTATTAAACGAGCTTAACGGAGCAAGAATAATTAGGATGTTGGCAATGTGCCGAGAATCATGCTTGCAGAACAGATTCGCACTGGAAGGGGTCCACACTTTGCCCATTACACGCGTTGTCACCCACGCTTCTAACACCTATTTCGCGTGCTTCGTAAAGCTACGGAGAATATTGACTAATTTTAACCAACCGAATCCACATTCAGCACATCTACGCGCTGCGTGTTTAAAACTTCCACCAAAACGAAGAATCCATCGCGTTTTAAATTCCAAATAGATAAAAATTGATCAATCACCACCCATAGAAATTAATAACATCGTGAAAAACAGTCGTACCGAGTGCCTCGAATGATTTGAGCTACGCCCAGAATCTTCTGAAAAATTTGTTGTACGATTGAATTTAAATATCGAAGCTTCTTTTCTCGTATAACTATTCTAAGAATTGCTATACGATCTTTTTCGAGATTCCACTATCGCGTAAATATTGTCATCATAGCGACTGAAATTTCGTTGGTCGTTAGAGAGCTCTAACAATGTATCGCGAGTACAAAAAAGGTGAAGCGTAGTGTATCGCTAGAAATATGGTTTGCCGTGGCTATTAGACTGTTGCGTCCAGCGCAAACGTGTAGTTCAATTTCCAAGCCGTGTACTGTCTCACCAGCAGGATTTAGCCGGTGCATCCGCAGTTACATTGCCGCGTTTCTGGTTTGCAGTATCGTGCTTTCTTTTTCCATTTTTTCTGAAAGAAGACACAGCCACGTATCATTGCGCCATTAGTAGATTGGTGGCGTAGCTAGTTGTTTACTATATCATGCTGCCCAATGTCATACCGTAGAACGTATGCGGCCGAACTGGATTTAGATCCATTCCGGTAATTAAAGTATTGCTCTAAAAAAATAATTATGACGTTCGATCTAACGCGAAAGTGGCCAATTCCGAACTATAAAATGAAAAAAAATGTCTCCGTTCTCGTTTCGCTTTATTCGCGAAACTTTATTCGCAAACAATTGAAAATCGTAGATTTTTTTGTTCGCGAACTCTAACATTTCGTTTGAAAATACGCGCAATTTTTGTCCGTCATTTTAAAACAAAATTTTGCTCGACTCTGATCGCATTTAATCTTCGTGGATCGAATAAACGAGGGATTTTTGGAGAATTTAAAAGCGATAGAAAATATTAACATTTTCGGGGAAATAATTCCTGTAACCCCGCAGTCACGGAAACGTTTTAATAGAAAATCCAATAACGTTAAACGAATGTAATTATTATTAAATTGTTTAACTAATTCCGCGATATTCGGATCGTACACGTTTTAATCTCTTCCATCGTGAACGGTTGCAAATGGACGGAACAGGAAGCTGCAGACACGGGGAAAGAACAGCGGCGGAAAACAATTCCGTAAGTTTCTTCTACTCGTTAAACGAATCACGAGTTGCGATTGCTTCGCACGGAATTAAGCGCCTGAATCTATTAAAGGAAAAAATATAGTCCGAACTTTTAACTAAAACTGCTGGGAACGGAACGGAGAAAGGATGGGAGTTAGTTTCTGTTTTTTGAAAACGTGACAAATTAAAAAATATCAATTTTTATGCTAGATTTATATAAACGATCGTATTTGATCATGGAAGTTGACAGTCATCGAACGTGTATTCTAATGTTTTCGGGTTGTATTCGCTATTAAAAGTGTACTTTGACAGGAAAGTGTGCTTTATATTCAACATTTTGTTAGCTTTATGTCAAAACATTTAATATATAATAATACACGTATCTAAAAGCGAACTTCCAAGCGGATTGATAAGGCCAAAGAAGCAATTAATTAACGACGATAAATATAATTGGAACGGAACAAGTATGTAAAAAACACTTTCGCTGGTTCCAATTAGTAAGTAACTAAAGTGTGAACGCTTTACAAACAGAGCATTTAAAACGTTCACTGGGGGAGACAAGTGGTATAGTATATTAATTGTACTCGGTACGAGAATCAATCAATAATTGTGTTCGATGTGTAACTATAAAATTTATTTCAACGTAGATACGAAACAGTTAAACAAATTTTAATTTGAAGTAATATTGAAAAATCGACGTCCATTCCCCAAGTTTCACTAAAATTATTTCACAGAACTTATGTATTTTAAATTCTGTACATTCTCATATAGATTCATAAGAGTCTTTTCATTCAATCACGATTCTCCACAATAAAAAAGACTCGAAAGTGTACATATTAAACGCACTCGATTTCAAGCCACCGGAATCGATAAAAGTCTCAAACTGAACTAACGATTTAACAGCTTTTTCCGACAATATTGTAATAGCGGTGATTAAAAATTTGCATCGAACGGTGGAATGAAAATGATGTTAAGCCAACAGTTCATGAAAAGAAAACGAAACGTGCAAACAGAATTTTGTTAACGAAACATTCGACCGGGCGCGTCGAATAAAAAGTGGGAAAGCGAAAAGCGTACGACGTTTATGGCGATTACAGAGAACAGCAGAAATCAAAGCGAGGAGAATTGACCGTTGTCGTCGCGTATAGTTAGGGGGAATTAATTTCCCTCGAAACTGGACGTCGAGCAACTCGCAAATTAAATATCGTCGCGAAACTGAAATGCAACGCCGCAGCACCGGACCCGACAACTAATATATAAATTCGCGATAATGGAGAAAACTGCTCACGGCTTTTCCATTTTACTGATTGTTTTTGCCGCGATGCCCGGTCTGTAAATAAACGCGTTCTATTTAACGGTTACACGCGAAGTTTCGATAATACGTACACCATAAAACGCGCAGTTTCGACGCGTTGCCGTTGAATTCTTAATTATTTTTGTTATTTTTGCTCGCAAATAACGCATTGATATAATTCAGCGAGCCGAGCGGAGCATAATGCACTCGTTGGCTCAGGTTCAAGATGGCGATGATGTTACGCTTCGCTACCGACTTTCCGATATTTCCAGTATCATAGCAGTCGTCGATAAGAGACTCCTTTTGAGAGCCAGCGTACAAACTTCAACGAAATAACGTACGTCCTTCCACCCTTTCAGCCAAACTTTTCGTCGATTTGTTTCATCTATCTCCCATCCGTAATTTTCAACACTTGTTAAAATAAATTTTCCTTCGCTGATCATCGTCCATCGTTATCCCTTGTTCAACTTTTATAAATTTGCTGTACATTCGCTTCGAACCCAGCAGTTGCGATGATAAAAATATATCGTTTCGTTGAAAGAAATTTCGATAAACTTGAAATCTTAATATTGAGGAACTTGTACAACTTTTTCAAACATTCTTCAACTGGATAAGAATTTTTTAAAAACTTCCTTTGGTGTTTAAATCTACTTGAAAGTATTTAAAAATACTTATTTAGTGGTTAATAGCGTATGACTTCCTATTGAGGACCGTGTACAGTAACAGCAACAGCAACAGTAAAGCAACTTCTTCAAACATTCATCGACCATATAAGAATTTTAAGAAAATTCTCTTGAATATTTATGCCCATTTAAAATTATGTATAAATCGCAGATTGTAATAGAATTATCCGTTACGTAGCGTGGAATTATTACAGATATTGTTTGCTCCGTTTAAATTTCCGTGCATCCATAATCCGCGAAGCGAAATTTAATTTGTCGTTAGAATTTTGAAACGCATTGTATATCACGGTGCTTCGAGCATAGTGACGCGCAATCGACATGACATTTACATAAATGCTTTGAGCAGGTGCAGCGGACTGTAATAAATGTAATTCTGCTAACGTTTGCATTAACATCGTCTAAAAGAATCGAGTCGTTTAAAAATTGTGAAATCTTGAGTCTCCGCAGAAATGGAAATCTCTGAAACGATTCTAGCTTCTTGTGAACTCCAATTAATCATTCGTGGCGATCGAATAAATAAAATGGCGTTTGTCTGGTATTCAATGCATTCCATATTTGCTTATTCGCTGTGATCGTACGTGTTCGAAACTTACGCCTTTCTCGAAAAGATTCAATGTTTATTGCGATATCGGTCGCGATAACTTTCGAAGAATCCTCGTACAAATCGGGAAGTCGATCGCTTCGAAGTGAAATGTTACGTTATTATTTTTCTGGAGTTCTGCCAGCCGAACGCGAATCTTGTGGAAGTAATGAAAATTTGTTCTTGAAAGTTTCATTTTGGGGTCGCCGTTTTACTCGCGTTTCTTTATATCGATACTGTTTACTGGAACGTATCTACTCTATATTTCCATCGCTACGCGTTTAATCCCCCACCCTTTGTATTTGTTACTAACATTCTGCGCGTCGTGTTTCGTTCGTTAAATTTCTCAATTCATTTAGTCATTTACGAATATTTACTTTAATACATTTTAAAAATATATTTTATAGATTCATGGGTTCTTCTATGGGTTTAGTCGGCTCTTTTACCGCTGTTCATATGTTCGTGTAAAAATTGAAGTAGAAGGGTTTGAACAAAGCACACGCACACACATATGCCACCGGTTTTACAGGCAATATATGGATAATATTTTAATCTGCGTATACAAAGGCCGCGTCGACCACAACTTTGAGGTTTTCGACTCGATACATCCATGATTAAAATTCTCTATAGAATACGGAAAACAACAATCAAATTTCGTGAATGTTCCCATCGTAAGGAAATAACAAATTAACTCTATACTGGTTTCTCAAAAAAAGAAAAAAAAAACATGGCTGATATTTAATTGAAATATTATTCTGATCGACGATAATGATTATTTATGGTGTAACGTATTAAAATGTGGTTTAAGTATGCAACGAATGAAACTTTATTTAATTCCTCCTTCGTTAAAATATACATCAGAAGATATTTATAGACTTACTTTGCTTAAAATCGAACGAAATCTGAACGCGAGAATATAGAAGTGTAATAAACGCGTTAGTTTTCAAATAGAATGTTAATTTCTCGACTCAGTCGCGTAAAGATCGTCCCATAAATAAATGAACGTGCAGCGTAGAACTTTATACTGTTATGTACGATGTTTTTGGGCCGTTCGTTCTCGCGAAAATTGGTAATATTAATGGGGAACGGGGCATCAGAGGAAGAAACTTTTGCCCATTTATTAATCGCCGACATGACGAAGCACGATTCTTTTTCCCTTTCCGTATTATGAGGCGAAACCTTCCACTTTTGTCCCACGGTAATTTTTTCTTTCCATTCCTACGCCCCGCTGTACAACGATGCGCTTTTACGTTGTGGCAATTCATTCTTACTTACAGCAACGCATCCGTGTACCCCTGTGCCTTCGCGCGGAAGTGTGAGTCTTGAAAATGAAAAGTCAGAAAGACAAATGTACGATATCAACAGGTTTACGTGTGTTTCGTTCGCTTTTTTCTCTCATTAAACTTCGTTTTACGCGAAGAAATAAACGTTAGGAGCAGATTTATATTCGCGGAATGCTTAATTTACGACTTCCGTCGCGCGGGGGGGCTCGATAAAAGCGATATCGGTTCGCGGGACACGTATTCCGATTAATATAGGAATATAGGCGACGAGAAAGACGTGCTTATTTAGCTTTCAAATTAATTAAAATCCCTCGATGCTCGTACGGTTTGAGAATCTCTCGTTTTCTTCGATTATGAAGCTCCTTTTTTAAACAGTGGTTTATTAGAAAGCTTCTAGCTTTTAAAAGTTCGATTCTATTTAAAGAATGAGTAAGCAAAATTATACTTAATTTATTAAACAGAAAATGATAAAATTAAATAACTAAATTATAATGTATATATATGTTCGTAACTGAATAAGTAAAGAAAACTATATTTAATTTGATAAACAAAAAAGATTACTTCTGAATGATTTTACCCCATTTACGAAAAATATAATACAAATGTGAACCAACGTTTGAAAACTGATTTTAAAAAAATACAAATCACCTCGAACGCTCGAAGGACACATTAGACCACCAAAGAGTCTAGTTTCAATTCTATTGCAATAAGTACAATTCTAACGAGAAGGTCGATGCTTGTTCTACGAGCCTCGAAACGGGAACAAACGCTTAATTTATGGAGTAGTTCGTTTCGATGGTAAATATTTCTAACAAATGGAAATTTGGCGAGCATTTAAACAGGCAGTGATGAAATTCCCACGCGTGATTGTCATTGCAGTCATTATGTCATCAAGGAACGGCATTCTCTTAGGTCTACTCCGCTCCCCGAGCACAATGGAACAAACAAGCATTTACCAATTGTGCTATGCTCAACAATAACTTGCTCTTCACGGTGCGGTTTGAATAGCAACAATGTACAATATGCCTCGGAATACGGTGGTTTGATTTCTCTGGGCATTGCCCCGACCAGTAACGTTGCTCAGACAAAACGTTCGTTATCTCCTCGCACAAATCAACCTATCCCGGATCGATATTGATTTTTAGCTTTCTTCTGGCGCGCGAATTGCCCCTGGAGCGATCTCGTGCGACCCTCGTTTCAAACGAATCGATCTAACGAACGACAGAAGCGGGTTACCTTTACTTGCAACCTACCACAACGCAGTCAACAGATCGTTTTTTTTTAGTTATCCTTGACTATTCTTGAACTTTGTGCATTTTAAACGGAGAATTTCTCTTCTTTCTACATAAAATTTTGATTTATTAAGAACCGCGAAATTTCTTGTGAGACCAAAACATTGATTTTAGACAATCGTAAATTACAAGAATTAAAATTTGTTTCCTTTAACATTTCAGTTTGAAAATTAATTGCTTAAATTAGAAATAGCCTGATATACGAAGACAAGAAGCATTCTCGAGACAACAAAGATTTAAAAAATACAATAGTAGCGAAATTCAACAGAAAATGATCTTTAAATGGAAGAGAATGACCGCAGATCGTCGCTGACGATCAAGAGAAATTTACTCGTTGCGTGTGTCATATTTCACGAAGAAGGTTCATTAGTGTCGGAGTTTTTAGGGGCGTCAACTCGGGAAAAGCAGTCCTGAGAAAAACGGTATTAAAGTTGGACACCACGACAGACGTTCCCACCCGCGCAAACGACTGTATATTCTGTATTAAAGTTTCTCAGACCGAGATAGAGCGATTGTCTTAATCGTATTCTGCATTAATTGTGAACGAGAATATAGAAAAATGGGCAATTTACACAAAAAATATGTTATTATCGTATTCCATCATGGTGTTATTAATATAGTTATTTTCTTCTCGAAGAAATTTTTCTCCAACGATATCGATCAGTTTACAACGAGTATTATGATAATAAAATAAATCCTTATAAATTGTCAAAGAGAAGCTAAAGGGTATAGCCGAATAAGGGGGTCAAATGTGCCCCCAAACCGAATTGAACGAATGATGGGCCATTCGATAGCTTATCCAAAAAAAACCATGTGTGCAAATTTTTAACTTGAAATCTCGACCGTGGGGGTAGTAATGGGGTGAAAACGAAAATCATGTTTATGAACAATTTCTCTTAACCTATTGAGTAAAAAAATGTAAAAAAATTCAGAGACACTTCGGGTACTGGGACACATATTTTGGGAGATTTTCAGATTTTTTGATCGAAGAACCAGGTAGTAAAAAATAAAAAACCGCAAAAAATGCCGAAAAATGCCAATTACGTATCGAAGGAGGCCCGGAACTACTTTTATACTTTTACAGTAAACACGTATTGCTATTACTATTATTCTCAATTTTTTTCAGATTTTTCATTTTGGTGCGCCGCAGTGAAAAAAAATAAAAACCGATTTTTTCCTCATTTTCTGCGTATTAGAGTAACTTACACGTTGAATTTTTATGCATTCTTCAATATGCGAGTGTTTTGTACACTGTTTAATGTTTCTACACTAAGCAAAATTACATAACAATTGAAAGAAATAAAATAAACCAACCGTTGAGCGCAACATATCCTAAAAAATCAACGATGTTTTCAACAGGGTCGTTGGCGCAGCGTTAGAGTGTCCGACTGTGGAACCGCTGGAAGTTTTTTTACCGTAGGTTCGAGTCTCTCTTTGGGACTTACAATTTTTTTTTATTCGTTATTTTTTTTTCAAATTCTGACTATATAACAATGATTTATATTTATTTATAAATATTCTAAAGGCATTTTACAAATATTTTAACCTGAAATATATATAAATATAATTTTGGAGCGTCTTTGCGTCCTTATTTTTTTTGTCAACCACGATTATTGTTTAACATCTCTTAAACTGAACTTAATGTGAAATGTTAGTTATCAAATCTCTTACCTTTGACTATTGTGAATGGATTAGAACAGAAGATTCTATACTGGCTTACTATTACTTCTTCAACCCCTTCGATCAAGCAGATCTTTCCTTTTTTTTCTCTTTCTTTGATAAATATGAATGTTTGCTACAGAGTAACTTGCTATAGAGTGACTAATAACGAAAAATAATTTTACGAAAAAAACCATTCCTAATAGCTACAATGTACCAGAAAACTGTGTCATAAACCGAATTTTCAAATCACTTTGGATTTTAACAGTATATTAAATATTGCTATAGTTTAACAATATGTATCCTTAATTTTTTTGAAGTTATTTTTAAATGATGTGGAGATAAGAAAATCATCCTATGCAAAAATCGCACCAAAATTATATTTATACATATTTCAGGTTAAAATATTTGTAAAATGCCTTTAGAATATTTATAAATAAATATAAACCATTGTTATATAGTTAGAATTTGAAAAAAAAATAACGAATAAAAAAAAATTGTAAGTCCCAAAGAGAGACCCGAACCTACGGTAAAAAAACTTCCAGCGGTTCCACAGTCGGACACTCTAACGCTGCGCCAACGACGTCGTTGAAAATATCGTTGATTTTTTAGGATATGTTGCGCTCAACGGTTGGTTTATTTTGTTTCTTTCAATTGTTATGTAATTCTGCTTAGTGTAGAGACATTAAACAGTGTACAAAACACTCGTATATCGAAGAATGCATAAAAATTCAACGTGTAAGTTACTCTAATACGCAGAAAATGAGGAAAAAATCGGTTTTTATTTTTTTTCACTGCGGCGCACCAAAATGAAAAATCTGAAAAAAATTGAGAATAATAGCAATAGCAATACGTGTTTACTGTAAAAGTATAAAAGTAGTTCCGGGCTTCCTTCGATACGTAATTGGCATTTTTCGGCATTTTTTGCGGTTTTTTATTTTTTACTTCCTGGTTCTTCGATCAAAAAATCTGAAAATCTCCCAAAATATGTGTCCCAGTACCCGAAGTGTCTCTGAATTTTTTTACATTTTTTTACTCAATAGGTTAAGAGAAATTGTTCAAAAACATGATTTTCGTTTTCACCCCATTACTACCCCCACGGTCGAGATTTCAAGTTAAAAATTTGCACACATGGTTTTTTTTGGATAAGCTATCGAATGGCCCATCATTCGTTCAATTCGGTTTGGGGGCACATTTGACCCCCTTATTCGGCTATACCCTTTAGCCTGTCTTGTTTTTTACAGGTGGCGTGGCTGCGAGTGGACACGCAAACAATCTTGACGATAGAGACTCACGTGATTACGAAGAACAGAAGGATTACAATAACCCATACGGATCACAAATCATGGCATCTGCACATACACGACGTGCGTGAAACCGATCGAGGCGCTTACATGTGCCAGATAAATACTGAACCAATGAAGAGCCAGACTGGTTACCTGGAAGTTGTAGGTTGGTTTTAATTTTATGCAACCTAACAAAAATTATTATTCACGATCTTTGCATTAAAATCTCCACATCAACACTAGGATTACAAAAGTGGTCAAAATTGATTTATAATTTCTAATAAAAATTGTAATAAATTTACTAGACAGGATTTTTGCTAATTTACTATGATTTTCTATGAGAGAACAAAGAAACATTTATTTACAAATAAATACACCATAATTATCACCAGTTCTAGTGTTCAAAGTCATAGTTATAGAATGGTATATATTAGAATGTGTGCCAAACGTTACTTATTTCTATTTATTTCGCTATTTTCAGTTCCACCCGATATTTTGGATAATTCTACGAGCACCGACATGGTGATTCGCGAAGGAGCCAACGTGACATTGCGTTGCGCAGCCGCAGGATTGCCAACGCCAAATATCACTTGGAGAAGAGAGGACGGAGAAACTATACGTCTGAGCAACGGAGAAGAAGGTAATAAATATATACTAAAGTTTTTGATGACTCGATATTTGTTTTATTTCTTCGCGAATAAATATTCGCCAAACTAACCTAGTGAAGAAGGTCTATATTTATGATGACCTATGCAAGGCGGATCGCAGCTAATTTGCTAATATTATTTAGTTTTTAATTGATAATTGCATTACCCAGCTAAGAGTGATACGATTATTAATTAAACGCTAAATAATATTACTCAGGTCTCATCACGTGGAGGTTGCTACGAGTGGAGACCCACCCTACCCGAATCCCATCCACCCTCCGTTAATAAAGAGCTTCTGTGACCAACGATCGTTGGTCGAGGAAGCAACAAATGACCACTACTCACCATTACTGACCGGTGAATTGCATGTGATTTTTATTCCTCCGGCCCCCATGTCGTAGAGCGAAAGGTCCTAATCGACATGGGTGACTGGTTGTATACGTGCTTTCTTTGGCAAGTGTAGTGACCGCGGGTATGAATCATATCCGTGAGTAGTAACACATGTATATTGTTTTATCTTCGGATCTTTTGCTTAAAATTAGAATCTTCTTGCACGGCACTACTCAACCTACCCTAGTCTCGCCCCAACCACCCTTCCTTTGGCGAGGAATTCGAATACCTATCTAATTCTTGAGAATTCTTAAAAGAACTGCCAAACGAAGAGATGAAGAACCTAATAAAATGTCAATACATGTGACATGATACACATATTTTCTAGAAACAAAATTGAAATGTGCAACTGCAGATACGAATTCTGACTGATCAGTGGTCAGTAGTGGTACGAGCACCAGTCAGCACTGGTCAGTAGTGAAAGGTCTACTCGTATACCTCGTCTGTGGTAAAAGCATCATGCGAAGCTGTCGTTGTTCGGTTGTTATGCCGATGATGTCAGAATGAAATACATACTCTGCGTGTTGTATAGTAATACCGTGTAATATCAACGGTATTATTCGTATATGCCGTGGCGCGATAAAGATTTATCACTCTTTTGTCTTCCGCGCGCGTCCGATTGTTACCAGCGCCATGTTCTTCTATAGGGAACTGTCTTGCCCCAGGCGAGAAAAATGTCTCTTGTAGTTTTAACGCTTCTGCGTGTACAGCGCGAGTCACCGTAAATTATCGTCTTTATTTACATACGTTTTTTCCACGGCGAACGAAACTTCTATGAGAAGATTAACTGCCAAAATTAATCTATAAACGGGAGCGACCATTTCGAAAGTCGGTCCATCTTCCTTTTCCGCGATAACTAAGCGCTTTCATTCGCAAAAATTCTGATAAAGTCCACATTGTTTGCACGAATCTTTGTTAGTACAAGTTTTTCAGTTATATCATTTTTCAAAGCTCATTATTGCGTTTCATAAATTTAAAAGGAAATATTTACTTTAGGAAAAGTGAGAAAATTCAGGAATTATTAATTCGTATACAATAAACGTCTCTTTAAAAATTATTTTATCACCCAGTCGCCACTTCGGTTTTTCTACTATTTAATAACGCAGACTTTACTATATTGTACTATTAATTTTCGTAAAATTCTAAAGATAATCGTAAGTGATCGTTGTTTTAAAAAAATAGAAGAAGAATGGACGTTCAAGAATCAACACAGGTAACAGTCGTAGTCGGAAAGGAATTAATTAAAGTGGTTAACACGAATCGTATCGAGTGGTTTGGTTGGTGGTTTAGAGTTTATCTCGCATGCAAGTGATTACGGGCAGAGTCGACAGGCGTTTCAATAACATAAATTGCTTTGTACAGAGATTAAACGCTTAGGCAGACAAAGTCAGAGCTCAACGAATCGAAAATTTAACCAGAGACGACTGTCGTGACCGCTTTTTAGTTTCCCGCCGCAAGATTTACATTCGCCGAGCGCTCCGTGTACGATTACTATTGCAATTGTTTTACGGACACCGTCTGAAATCTTCCAACGAATCATCGACTTTTCTTATCTCACGACGTTTTTAAATATTTTTAGATAAGAGTAGATTCACACTATTTAAAATAATACTGGCGTTGCAATTAATTCTACAGTATCGTCCCTCCAATTAGAGAAGAGGCGACTCTTTGAATAAAATCTTTTACATCCTGTTATCTGAATTTTAATCTCTTTAAATAACAACTTTCAAGCAACGACAGCAAAACAAAATAAACATATTGGTAACTTGGCGCCTTTCTTACTTGCGTTCGATAATATAATTTTCCTTAGACACATAATCAGATTCTAAACGGTACAAGAGAACATAATCAAGCGTGGTCCTAGTAAACCACCGCGAGCAAGAAATTCCCGACAAACGTTATGCCCACGATACATTTCTCCGTGACTGTATTTACAGTATCAGATGCTTACTCGGATTAAACAGACTAACAAAAAGAGCGTTCACGGTATCGATAGAAACAAACAGGCGGCTCGATTAGTGAATATTAATTTCGAACTCGCCATTACGTTTATCTTTTGTGGCGCAAAATCAACGCCACTGTTCTCCAAATGAGTATTAATCTGCCAACAGAAACAATGCACCCGTTATACGTACGAGTAAACACAATTATGTAGAAACTTCGAGTTAAAAAATTCGTTTACACGCGTCCAATACTTGTTAATCGATTTATTACGTCACTGGATCAATTTATGAACGTATCGTAAAACAATATTAATAAATAGTTTTATATTTGAAGAACCTCATTTTAATGTAATCGTCGACGTAATGGGTTTTAATCAAAATCTTCCATTAGGTTTATCTATGGAAGTTCATTAAGGTTTCGTTTTATTTAGAGAAACTCGTTTAACGAAATATTGTTTCGCATTATTTGCGATATTCAGCGTTGTTTCTAAAATACGATGCAATTACATTAATTTGTGATTCTCCTGTGAATTTTTCAACATTTCATCACATTATCACGATTTTAATTAACATTCCAGTGAGAAATGTAAACGGATCGGTCTTCAATATCACGAAGATAAACAGATTGCAGATGGGCGGATATCTGTGCATCGCTTCCAACGGAGTACCGCCTACAGTCAGCAAAAGAATAATGCTCACAGTGCATTGTGAGTAGATTCTTAATATTACAAGTAAATATTTTAAACGTCGAATTGAGTTCACAGTAAATTCATACCGCGTTTCGTTTGCCGGGACTTTTCAGTTCCTCCGATGATTTATATACAGAATCAGTTGGTAGGATCGAAGGAAGGGCAGGATATGACTCTGGAGTGTAATTCAGAAGCATTCCCGAGATCGCTGAATTATTGGAAGAAGGAAAACAACGAGACGATAAAATCTGGTATTTGAAATTAGATATTGCGTCAAATTTTGATTACACGGTGCCTATAGTTGAACAAGCAATACAAATTCGATATAACTTTGAACGAACACGTTCGCGATAAACAAAATAATTCTACCATCGATTATTGCCATTGAGAATTTTGCTTGTTTAATTACAATTTAATACACTGGCATGTGTGTGGTTGATATGCATGCGGATCCTTTGATTGATTGCTTGCTTAAAAATTATTTTCAATTTTATTTTAAAAATGCATAAACCGTGATGTTTGTGTTTTTGAAAATTTGTATACATATTAGTTTGCATATATTAAATAGGAAACATACAGGGTGTTCAGCTACCCCTGGGAAAAATTTTAATGGAAGATTCTAGAGGCCAGAATGAGACGAAAATCAAGAATATCAATTTTTTGAATGAGGCTTAGTTAAAAAATTATTAAAAAATTTGAAATCATTCTGGAAAAATTATTTTCGGTTGCCCGGGACAATTACAATTATTTTTGGTGATTAAACATATCCCCGAATTCCTACCCACTTTCGAAAAAAAAATTCGAGTAGGTGTGAAATTTCTCGACAAAATTAAAAATTTTCAAATCGTTCTAAAAAAATTATTTTTAGTTGCAGGGGTCAATTACAATCATTTTTGGTGATTAAACATATCCCCGAATTCCTACGCACTTTCGAGAAAAAAATTCTTTTCCGAAAATATAATGCCTGACCATACCATCGATATGTTTCACTGAATTTTCATGCGAATCTTTAAAACATCATAACTTCTGAACGGATTGGACGATTTTAATGTTTAAAAAAGCAAACTACGCGTATTTTGATGGAGAATATGTACAAATCGCAAAAATATTCGAAAAGTTGGTCCTTGACCCCGCAAAATGAGAAAAACCCCATAAAAATGGTCCAATTTTCAAACAGCCATAACTCCAACAATAGTGAATGTATTTCAATGAAACTTTTTTCTGAAGTAGAGCTCATGGGTACCTACAAAAAAGTATTGGACAACTTTTCTGTAGGGCGTCAAACAAAATTACTAAAAATGAAAAAGGAATTTTTAAGAAAAATCGACGGGGGGTAGGCCTAAATTTTTCGGCGAAATTGAAAAGTTTCAAATCGTTCTGGAAAAATTATTTTCGGTTGCGGGGGTCAATTACAATCATTTTTGGTGAATAGACATACCCACGAAATCCTACTCAGTTTCGCGAAAAAAATTCCTTACCAAAAATATAATGTCTGACCAGAACTTATTCTACTGAAATTTCATGCGTATTGTTTCAACTACGGTATCGATTTGAAATGAAATTCGTTTTCAAGGACATTTCATCTTCTATTCGATGAAAATTAAAAAATTTCGACATAGTTTGTAGAAGTGTCGATAGATTTAATGTTAAGAAGGTCCTAAGATCCTCTTGCCTCTTACTTCACGTTGTCTTTGCGTTAATACGAAATAATTTACAGCTTGTACACGCGGTATTAAATAAATAAAATTAAATAAAAATGTATTCCCCTTCCCCCGTATTACGAGATTCACACATTTGTCGCTACTGTACTTTCGCATTTGCACGTTTGTAATGGACGTGTTCCTGGCCTGCTAATTCACTGAAGAGCGATTGAACCGTACTGCCCAACATAGTTAACGCTGTTTTATTAACGAATGTACGCACGGTACACGACACATATGTACCGTACATTACTGGAACGGTCTAACAACGTCGCAATGGGATACACGAAAATGCATGGAGCAATAATTACTTCGAATAATGAGACTTTCGTGCTAAACTTTTCGAGCACGAGGATTATTTACAGAATATTTTAGCGCCACGTTTGTGCATATAACAATACCGTTTTATGCACCGTACTGTGTCTGGGAGTTAAACATTGCTGTATTAATTCTGCAGCAAACACGGGAATATAATCTAACAATAAATTATTCAAAAATAGCATTTTATATTTCTGTCTCTAGAGAAAACTAATCCTTAGTCTGCATCGTGTATTCTCTTCAAAATATATAGCAGAAATTGTCGCGTATAATTATACTCGCGCAAAATAATAGAGCAAGATATTAATTGTGAATAAAATAAATACTGTCGCTGGTCTGTCAAAATACCTCGTAATGCAGTTTAGTTACTAACGTTAATGTTGTAATAAAAATAGAACAGAAATTATAAATTGTATAAAATGCAAGTTCGAAGGCAATTTTAATAATTAGTTTTAATACGTGCCACTTTACTTGATTATTAAACTCCTTTTAAGCGTAACACTGCGTTTGCAGACAAGTCATATTTAGAAACTTCCGCGGAGCCCCAGAAGTTTAATTAGGCGAGATTCGTAATTTTAAACCGCTCGGGAAAGTTTACGTGGTTAAAAACTTTGGTAAGTGACCTTGACTGACCTTCGATCACCTTGAAACGATATCTGTTTCGAAAGCCTCATAAAAATTCTTGGCAGTTTTGTTATTCAAAGTCTCCGTAATTTCGAACGTTTCGAAAAACTTTTCTAATCTCCGCGTTCCTTTGTTTTTCTTTTTACTATGACAAATATATATTATTTCGGTCTATCGTCTGACAGGTAGATCCTAAGCATCGTATTGAACATATTGTATTCACTACTCGGTTCGGATATGCCCTAAGGCGACTCAGTGTTCTAATTATGACATGCTTTACCGTTTAGATATCTAAGGCTTGGTAACTCGCCTTGTATTTTGCCTTCCGACTGATGTCTGCATTAACTTAATAACGAGCTAACGAGCATGTTATCAGAACTAACATCGTGACAACGACGAGGTGTCTTTGTACGTGGAATAACAAAATCACTAAAAAAACAGCGAGGAATTTGCGTGAGAAACGCGATGAAAAAACATATTGCAACTGAAATCATATAGCTATCTCTTATTTTATCATTTTCTCTCGATACGATTGCTATTTTCAAGTGCTTTTATTTAACTTTTGTTGCAAATTCCGAATCTTGCATTTAATCGTAGCATCGAAATTTTATTCATAGTTCTTCCAGAAATTTATTTTAAATAAAATTAAGACTCTACCCTTTCCGAAGAAAGTAACAAAATTATACAGTTGTACTGTATTCGTCTTTAAATTAAAAATAAAGATGGTTCGAATTTAATTTCTAATTCAAATAACACACCTATCATCGTTATAAAACAGTGTGAAACGTTCCGTATTTTCACAATAATACGTTCGATTATTCCTCCCCCGCGCACATGTGAGAATTATAAACCGAATAACACGGCGAATAAAGAAACAAAAACGTTTTACAGCCGAGTTGTTGCATATTGATAATACGTATTATTGTTTGAGCGCCGTGTGGAATCGATGACACGATGAATTTTTATTTATGCATATTTATTTCGTTACCGATTCGACGATATTTATCGCAGAATACAACGGAAAACACAAAACTCGAACAAGTGGAAAGATTCTTCCCGATTATTACTCATCATTTACTCGAAACAATTTTTGAAAGTAATGAACCTAGCTTCGTTATTCGACTATCGACACTTGCATGGATGTATTGACCCTTGAATTTTTATTTATGCATATACAGGGCATTTGACCACCTCTGGGGAAAATTTTAATAGAAGATTCTAGAGGCCAAAATAAGACGAAAATCGAGAATACCGATTTGTTGATTGAGACTTCGTTAAAAAGTTATTAACGTTTAAAGTTCCACTAACAGCTGTCCGCCGCCGTTCTACAGACGTAACTTTAAACGTTAATAACATTTTAACGAAGCCTCAATCAACAAATCGGTATTCTCCATTTTCGTCTTATTTTGGCCTCTAGAATCTTCCAATAAAAGTTTTCCCATAAGTAGTCGAATACCCTAAATATTTTGTTACTGATTCAACAATGTTTATCGCAGAATACAACGGAAAACACAAAACTCGAACAAGTGGAAAGGTTCTCGAAACACTATTTGAAAATAATGAACCTAGCTTAATAACACGACTATTGACACTTGCATCCACGTTCGTTTGATTTTGTGGGTGTCCTCGTTCCTCGTGGCTGTCCACGCGATCGTAGGCTAAGATTGTTGGTGGATAGCGGGCAGCATCGCGCGAACAATATTAAAAGAAAGCAACGCGGTGCTCGAGCAACCTCTGCAGAAGAGTGGGTTGCCTCAAGCTACTTACCAATGCCATTACTGTCCTTTCACCCTTCTGAACCATTGCACCATTCTAACCCATCCTCTCTGCATCACAACGACTTGCACCCTCCTCGACCATTTCAAACCAGACGTTTTCTGGGTTCGTCGGGCCACGCATACAACTTTAATGACTCGTGATTGTCATGACTTCTGCTCTTTGCGCCGCTCTTTTCATTTCTAACGCGCGGTTCACCCGGGGAAAACGACGTCTGCTCTGTTGGTAATTCGCGGGCGAAAAAAATTCTAAGCTCGCGAATACCTTCTGAAATTCAACGACAATGTTTAGATATTTGTACGCGGATTCGTTCGACGCAAACGCGCCCCATGCACTACTTTAATGACCCCGTGGTTGTCGTGAGTTTTGCTCTTTGCGTCGCTCTTCTCGTTTCTGAGGAATTTCGCCCACCCCTGGGAAAGAATTCCGCGTTTAGTGAAATTTATATGGGGTTAATTATTATTCCCCGTTCCTGTACCGTGTTTTATAACTTCTTGCTGGAACTAGGAGGAAACGAGAAGTTTGTGTAAAATATATTTCATAAATCATACAAATATTTCGAATTTAACATCCTGTTTCTTTGAAATCTTCTCTGTAAGCTCTAAAATTGATTTCTGATTTTAGAAATAGCACAAGTTAAAACGTTCAAATTACTTTTATTTCGTAAAGGAACGGTCGCGTTATCAATCAAGAATTTAGTTCTTTCTTTGTTGCTGTATACAATGTTCGTGGATTACGAGCCGAACATCTCAAATTAGTCCCATAATTCTGCGCAATATACTAGTCTCGTTTCGAACGTCCAGCGGCGAAATAATGATCGTATAGCGTGATAAAATTCTATAATAGTTCTCCAACTCCGTTTCTTTCATTATTGGAAGCATGTGGTATAAAGTTTCCTCGTTGTACATGACAAAGGCATCGATACGCAGGATCGTAACGAGAAAACTACGATAATTGAATGCCGCGTTAAATTCAAATTAAATCGCTGCGATTGTCTATTGTCATAAAAAATAATCGGTTCCGAAAAAGAAACAGTTTCCTTATCTGCGCGAATTGTCCTGGCCGAGCCAAGAACCCATTAGAATTTTCGTAACCCCTTCCAAGTGCTACGTAAAATGTTAAACAGTAATCGACAAAGTCGTGAGAAAAATTAAGATAGAAGATAATAATAGAAATGCTCGTTCTGGAAACTCTAATAATTCTAAAACTACATTTTCGCGATTATTGATTACTGAAAGCAATCTTTCGTAATTGAACTACGTATACCAATGATAGTAAATAATGTTCTTATCATTTAATTTTAATTTTGTCGAGTTGTTAACGCTTTCGTTTAAACTTTTCACGACGCTACTACCGTTTAAAAACTGTTGTTTTTCCCTTCCAGGGGGGAAGTATAATCTGTCGCAAACGATAAGTACGTACAAGGTACACATGTTACTCACTATACTATCGGTGAGAATGACCGATTACGGAACCTATAAATGCATATCACGGAATTCTATCGGAGAAACGGACGGCGCCATTACGCTCTACCGTAAGTATGTTTACAATCTATTCAATTATAAACGATTTCGAAATAAAAGTAACTACAGCAGTCTGGTAGTAATTCTTACGATTCTTTTTAACCGAATAAATTTTATTAAAAATCGCAAACCTCTGGCGACTGATCTTTCGAAGTTTTTTTGAATTTCGTAAAAGTGTTTGAGCGAGAAAAATAGTCTTGGAAACGTTTGCCAATCGTTCCAGTGGAGGCAAATATCAAAAAGCAATTTATCGTCGCGATAAAGCGAGCCTTTCTATCTTCCTGAAAATCGTATTTCCGCGAATCACCGATAACCGCGATCGTCCCTCTGTTTCCCAACGAAAAGAAGTCGCGGCTATCAATCCAAGCCGTAATTGTGTGTTCTGCGTTGCCCTACTCGCGGATCGAACTTCTTGACATAGCGCTTTAATCAACTATCCGCTCGATACGTTACTGGGAAAGCTACTTAAACAGTCGTTCGGTCGCGATCGTAATTTGATGCACGTATCCGTATTAAATCCCCCCTCTAAATAGCAAGCAACCCAGATGGAATGAGATTTCACAAATTGAGCAGTAACATTTTTAATGGACAGCCGAATTTAAACCGGAAAATTTATCTTTAATGTCCCGCTTTCTCGTTACTGGGTCGAACAAAAATATTTTTTGCCCGTCAATATGATTTATATTTAACAAAATCTGAAATCTATTTAAATAAACTGGGCCAGTCGTCCAATTTTGTTCGTTGTAACAATTATATTCCATTTAGTTAAACGAAAGGATTTCATACATTCAACGATAACAAACGTACATACGTTTGCGCGAGCATGGTTTAAAAAATATGCAATCTAACGATTAAATTTATGTTGTTTGCAGATATTCCATCACCAACGACGGAATTAAAGACGACGACTACAACCCCAATCCCAACGATTCAGGAAGGTAAAATAAATTGCAACCTAATGCTTCTTTAATTGTTATTAATGCTACTCAGGTCGACAGAAAACTAATGGGTCTGATAAAAATAGAGATACCGATGTATTTATTTTCGTGAAAACGGTCCACGATAGATTCGATAAATTAATTGCATCAATTCTAAAGCAAAGTAGGGGACTGAAAATTTATCCAATTTAAAAAGAAACAATATCATTACTTTTTACGGATAATTCCCATCGTATAAAAAATTGTAGCAGTAATAATAATAAATATCAGAGACTAACGGGTGAATATTACTATTTAGTAGTATTTATTTAGTAATATTGCTCCATATAAACTAAAGGGAATTATTTAAATTATTTTTTACGAAGAATGATTATTAAAGCAAAGAAATGCTATTAACAAAAGATCAGATAAATTAACAATATTGTAGAAGCTGGAGCTCTCATTTTCAGTACTTAAATCACCACCAAATACGATTTTACCTTTAATTCCACAATGGTAACACGTTCACTGTCCAAACTCTCATCCGGCCTATCCAATAGCACAGAGCTATGGCCCGTGAAAGCGTCAGGCCACAATCTACACTGTGAAAAATGCTGCTGTAACGTGGAAATAGTAACGCTGATATTTACGTTTGATTGCTTTCAGTTGAAAATATACAAAACTCGCGACAAAGACCGTTCCCTGGCGCAGAACTCGATCCAGATCAAAAGTCGGATTCATCGCTACCCAATATGATTAGAAACGATGGTACGTAATTTTTATCGTTATTAAAGATCATCTTAAATATAGACGTTGCAAACTGTCGATCGATATTTGTGAAATCAGCTTTCGAGCTTCTCGTAATAATTAATATTACGGTCGACTGGCGCTCACATTCGATCTACGACTCGCGTAAAAAATTTGACAAAATTCTGTCCCTCCGTTCGATTCGTAAGTTGAAAATAATTTATCGAAACCCGAAACAGACGGAACGTCCACGTCCAACGGCCCGGAAATGCAAATTTACAGGATTTCACATTAAATTCTTAAACAAATGTATGCGCGAACATTTTGCGCGATTACAATATTAAATTTCGTGCACCGTCGATTTTAATTATCCAACCGAGTTTTATTTTATTAGTAGAATATCGCGCGACACCGTGCAACGATCGTTTTGTTGTATATTTCTCCATTTACAAAACGCGTTTGAAATTTGCTTTTGCCCCGGGGCAAACGAACCGAATTCTTGCCCGCCGTCTCATTCCCGTATTAAATATCTCAAGGTATCGTTGAAAACGATCCCGGTTTACATTTCATTGCTGCAATTCTGTATTCCAGCAACAGTTGCACTGTTGTCGAAGCAAGTTTGAATATTCAAACGTGCGCACCGCGGCTTACATGTCGCCCGGTTGACTTCGAAACAAAAATTGAATTAAACTTGCCGCGTTACGATGCTACATTGGCATTCCCGTTTTGTCCGGTTCTCCAGATTCTACGAAGGTCGTTGAGCCCTTTTCCCCCAATCATGTGGGCGAACTCGTTCTTTCAGGGGTTTATCCGGTTTGGAGATAAAAGGAAACTTTATTTTTTCGCGTTTTCTAAAAACGCGCGGCTCTTGGAAACTTTTCTACCGAAAGGTCCTGCAATTTTAATGTTTTCCATGACGATTTCAAATTAATCTAACGAGCAAAATAAATGGTCCAACGAATATCAATTTTTACGAATTTTAATGCTTTACGAGACAATTTTGGATCGATATTTCTTTTTAAAATAGTTGGAGATATTTTATTACGTGAAAGAGAATTTCTTTCGACCAGAAAATCGTTTCTCCTGAATTTATAAATGCCTGCGTAAATTTGAAATTGATCGAATAAAATGTATTGATGTTTTTGGATCGAATGGTTGTTGCTTATCGGATTTAATTATAGAATTTCATCGTGAAGCTCAAGGCGTACAAAACGCGGTGACGGAGTGGGCGTATTTTAACGTAAATACGTTATACCGCTCAGAAATTCTGGAAAACTTCCTTTTAAATCATCTCCCAGCCATAATGCGAGAACTTACGCACAGCAGGGTGGGAAACTTTTTGAAGGCGAAGTTTAAGAGAAGGCGTGAAATTTACCCGCGAACTTTCAGCAACGTGGCATTACGACGTATATCTTCTGCGAGGCGACAAACGCCGCTCTCAATGAGATTTTGAACTATTGCGTCGTCTCAGACGTGGAAAATAATCCGATTTTTCGGTTTGGGAAATTCTTTCGCAGCATTTCTTCGCGTCACTCGCAAAAAGCACGAAAAACGAAGATAATTTCGTAAAATCTGAAATCGATTTAACATTACAGTCGAAATTTCTTCGAGAGTTCAACGAGATTTTGAACTATTGCGTCGTCTCAGACGTGGAAAATAATCCGATTTTTCGGTTTGGGAAATTTTTCGCGTTGCTTGCAAAAAACACGGAAAACTAAGATAATTTCGCAAAATCTGAAATCAATTTAGCATTACAGACGAAATTTCTTCGAGAATTATGTTGTACGGTTTTGTATCACCGAGAATGATTTTTGTCTTCCTGGCTGCGAATG
The DNA here is from genome assembly GCF_051014445.1 of Colletes latitarsis. NCBI lineage: Eukaryota > Metazoa > Arthropoda > Insecta > Hymenoptera > Colletidae > Colletes > Colletes latitarsis. The sequence continues at coordinate 16,626,645 of NC_135135.1, read as the reverse complement.
TACGCTTCGATGGAATCGCTATGAAAGATGCATTTGAGTGACGTTAAGTCTGAGAAATGTGTTTAAAAAGCGACCGTCAACTGCCATGCATAAAACGTGGAATCTAGTCGAGGAACAGGCATTGAAAGAAAGAAAACGCGGCGGAAAGATGAGAATAATAAGCTTGGAATTTCTGTCCCAAGACTTTGTATCGTCTGGGGCGCATTTTCCACCCTCATTCGAACATGCACTTTTTAGTTACTTCATTCACGAGGAATCAAATCTTCTTTGTGTCGACGGTAACGAAAAATTAAATTGGTCTTGTTCGCTGCAAGAACATTTACGAGAAAATGGCCAATTAATTCTAGTTAAAAGATACAACTATTAAAGAAACTATTATCAAGTTTCTTAAATTTAATCTTTCTGCAATAGTTTTTCAAATCAAATTTCACTATTTTCTATTTCCTACTTTTACGTAATTAAATCGTATTAAGCGTTTTTAATAACCGTCTATGACAATTTTTCTTTCATTAGCTCATTCGTCCCAGAGTTAAATTGAGCGAATTACTTTAATGAATGGTTTAAATAAAATCGATTAAATGTCACGAGTCTCCGTGCGAACAAAGTCGATTTCAGTCGGCTGAAAAAGTCGACTGGCTCGGTTATAAAGAAACACGAATTAAATAAATACTGCTTCTATTATGATTTGTTAGAAACAAGTAAAAGTTATGTCGTATTTGGCTTTAGTTAAATGTCACAGATATGTTAAAAGTTTCGAAACGAGAATAGGAGAAATAAAAAACTTTTATTATTGCACTAGTGAATCCACATCGTATCGATAAGTAATGACATTTGCCTAGATCGTGGACGAGATATTGGAAATATAAAATTTGTATAGTGAAAATATATTGTGTATAGTTGATCTAATATGTTGGTTACGTTTTCTTAGATATTCGGCTGCACGGCAGAGCCAGCAGCGACGGGTACAACGCTAAAAACGACGCGGCAACAAAGGGGCAAAAAAGTATCGATAACGAGGTTCGACCACGAAGAATCGACAACACGGCGCAATCCATGTCATCCAGGGGTAGTGGCTCGAATATTCTGGCGCAATCTAGAGCGGCCATCTGCATAATCCTACTATCTGCCCTGTCGTAGTCACGTCAGTGTCTGCAGAAAAGAATGATTGTTCGGAGTAAAATTCTTCGAGAATCAAGATTCGTCCTGTTCATCGTCATTTATTCTCATCCGCGAAAGGGATCAATTAATGGGTGCGCATCGACGACACTTTATCAACCATACGCGACTGAAACGGCCAAAACTAATTTCTTTATCGCGAAAATTTCTATTTCGAATTTTAACGTCCGATCAAAGTGTTTTCAGCGTTCACCGGACCGACAGACAATTCATGAAAAAGATAATTCGTCGTTTAAGATTCGAAGAGCCTTTCGCGTTCCTTTATTTTCTAACTGGTGCAATTTCAATTCGACTTTTTAGATTCTGTTTTAGATTCTCGCTGCTCTTTTTCTCGTCCGATAAAACGGGCGACCGATATCGCTGACACGTGTTCATCAACCTAATTGGAAGGCGATTTTCTAATTGTTTCACGGAAAATAGCTCACTAAACGCTGTATGTATTTAAACTTTGCAAACTATTCCTTGATCATCTTCGAATATTAATTACTTTCAGAATTATTTAACACGTTAACGCGTACAATCTCATGCTGTGGAATTTTTTACCTCTATTTCTCATGGAAATGTGGAAATTCCCGTGGATTTCCAATTTTTTTTTTATAATTTTACCTCTTAAGTCCAGAAACAACTAATCCTCGAGGTCCTTCTATGATTTATTAAACAACTTATGCAGTCTGGGCCACGTAATGCGGTACAAACTCTCCCTCACGCACGCGTAAATTAATGAATATAAAACTCATTCATCAAGAACAATTATTCCCTCTAAATAAATAAAAAGTTTAAACTACAATCTCTCTTTTCAAAACATTACTTTCTGAACGTCCAACTTGTTTATTATATTTGAAATTTAATTCACTGTAATAAATTTAATTCTTGTATAACTAAGAATTATTTTATTAAATATTTAAAACGTAAACTCTGAAATATAAAAGAAAAGCGTATTAACGTCGTACCCCTAATTATTTCAATAACGCTCTACGTGGTTCCGCCGGCATAAAATATAAGAAACGTTTTGTAGAATAAAAGATTACGTATTTTAGAGAATTTTTACACCAATTGAGCGATTCTTATACGATAATATTCCCCGACCGTAGAATACGTTTTCTACTTACGTATAGTTTGTGATGGAAATTCACGAGCATGACTTTTTCGACGGCCAACCATTACTAAACACAGATACGTATTTTTGTATTTCCTCGTGTCCCATATTTTATTATTTTAAAACGTGTACCCTTAACTCGTAACGACAACGTATTTTCAACAAATAGAGCGCCCGTTTGTTACTCGATGTAACAAAACGACAGCTCCACGTGTATTATTAATAGGAATTTTGTTCCAATACAGTTAGTACAAACGAAATTTGTGCTAAATTAAGTAACATAGGAGATACTACATTTCTCAGAGTTTATAATGTCCTCTATAATAATACATAAGCATACGACAATTTAAGGATCTTATGAATTAAGCACTAGAAATATTCAAATTAAATAGTTCGTCGCGAGAATTTCATTTTGTTCAACGAGACGCTCAATTATTAATACTCTGAAGTCTTAAATATCAATTCCATTGCACAACAAGTATAGGTCTCGAATTTCCCCATTTGTTTCATAAATATTTACTATTTATTACGTAAATATAATCTAGTATTTGCTACAGTCCCTTTTTGTATTATTTTTAATCTTTACTTTTAATACTTGTTTCGATTAACACCAACATTTAAAATATCAAATGTAAAAATCAGAATTCTCGAGTGCAATACTTCTCTGTTGATATTAAATGCTTGCGTCTGAATTGTAAAACTCTGTAATATTCGTTCCTCGACTGAAAATTATTTCAGCGAAGGAGGGATTTGTCAAAAGAGAAACACAATTAACGCAGCTCTAGACGAGCAGACCTTTAAACATTTTTGGACTAATTATCTCGTGTTGCGATATCATTCGTTCTGCAGCTTAACGGCTGTTCCCTTTATCTGTTTTGCCCGATATTATCGATTTCTCTTCCTTTTTTTCTTCTTTTGTTCGTCAAGTGAAAAGCTCTGAAATCATACGCGTCGTTAGCCAAATGAGATCCTTTCATTTCCGTCGGTTCTACAAGCGGAAATGATAGAACTCTTTACCGGTGCACTTTCGTTCGATTGTTTTACGGAACGTTTCTTACCTGTGATTATCAAAGTTGAAGATCGCCACTCATTTCACGTTCCACCTTCCCGCGTGCATTGTTTAGGAGTAATAAAACGCGAAAATGAAAACGACGACTCGGTGCACGTTGACGAACATCATTTTTTATCGATAGTAAACAAAGCGTAATGCTGACTCGATACACGGAGTTAATGCATATTCGGCCTAATCGATGTGTAATTGAACTAATCTAGCGCCGTATGCGAGTGCTTCATGCAAAGTATTTAATTGGGGGCGAGCAATTTTTTTAAAGCAATCGTACCTGCCAAAATGAGACGAAAATTCAGGATAACAAAATTGACGAAATATGAGAGGAACCAAGATTCAATCTTTTAATTATTAGAGAAGACAGAGGATCGTTCGAAGTTTATTTAAAATGTTTCTTGGCGTTTATAATGAATACAGGGTGTTCGACCACCCCTGGGAAAAATCTTAATGGAAGATTCTAAAAGTCAAAATAAGACGAAAATTAAGAATATTAATTTGTTGATTGAGACTTCGTTAAAAAGTTATAAAAACATTTCTGACCACACAGTATATTTTCGGTAAAGAATTTTTTTCTCGAAAATGCGTAGGATTTCGGGGGTATATCTATTCATAAAAAATGATTGTAATTTACCCTTGTAACTGAAAATAATTTTTCCGTGAATGATTAAAAATTTTTTAATTTAATTTTTGTAATGACTTTAACGAAACCTCAATCAAGAAATTGATATTCTTGATTTTCGTCTTATTTTGGCCTCCAGAATCTCCCATTAAAATTTTCCCAAGGGGTAGTCGAACACCCTGAATATGTTAAAGGAACTGATTAAAAAAAATTTTTGTCAATCATAATACTTTCCTTGCAGTTCGAAAAACAAAATTAGCCTTATTTTGGCACGTAAAATCACCTTACGAAAAATTGTCCACCTGTAAGTAAACAATCTGTATAGTGTTTCTCAAAGAGAGTGTAAAAATCATTAACGTAGAAAGATTTCATGCTGTAACAAGCATTTTTTTCTTTTCTTTTAGAGGGAACGCCTTCCAAAACGTTTGAAAATCATTGCAATATATAGCTATCGCGTAATGTTGCTTAGGCTAACGAAAAAGAAAGCCGCGAAGCAATTGTTTGCGTGTTGCTAACCATAGAAGGGCAATAAAACATATTCATTTGAACGACTTTGCATAATTAAGGCACGTGTGCGTGTACGACTGGTGCGTCGCGTCGAATGGTTCGATTGAAATTTGTGAAAATGTAGAAACATGGAACAATGTATATATGACATCGAAGAAACAACGTTACGTGTAAATTTTCTTCGATAATGATTTACATATATCTGTAAATACGACGAGAATATTACTTAAACTTAATCAGTTAAATTTAAATTAATTAAATTAACGAGAATGAATTTCTATAAAACGACATGCGTTTGTGCATAGAATAAGGAACCTAGAATTTAAGTTTTACAATATTTACGTGTTCGTTTATGGAAACCAGGGATGAGCAGAATTATAGTCGAGTAAAATATAATTTGATTGTAATTTTTATCGAGCATATGACAGATTAATAGTTTTCTTTTATTTGATATTTTTTAAAGTTGGATAAATTTACTTCGTGCTTTGCTCTTCGATTGTTTCGTGCGGACACGTTTCGATCGATTGTTCGACCACTTATTCTATGCATCAGAACCCATGGTAGCCGATAGTTGCGGTGTAAATAAAAATCATCGACAAATATTGGTTGTACGCACACCTGTTACTAGAGTCGTGCATTGTAAAGTGTGTTAAAAATTAATATCGTCAATGATGAATAGATGGAGTTATTTGTATAGCCTAGGATATTTCGATAACGTTCAATTTTTCCAAGGAATATCGAGATATTCGATATTACACCACGTTTAAATTGAATTTAATTTTTCACGTGTATCATAATCGTGTTAAAATGGGCATATCATAGGTTGTCATTATTAAGAAACAAAATAATATTCATCCATCGTTTTAAATATACCGTTGGATAACTCTAATGCTTGGTATCCACGCGAAAGCTCAGTATTATTTATGAAATAATTCGATTGAAAGTTATTGACTGAGGGAACGTTCCAACGAAGAAATTTGTCTTTCGATAACAATCTACTCGTCGTTGACGAAACTTTTTGTAAAATCTGTATATACGAGACTAGCAAGGTAAACTAATTCATAAGTACCGCGAGCATCGGATAATTCATTTCTCCATGTCACCTTCGAACACGTTTCACATTCACGAACAACGTTTCGGTAGTTTGGAAATGGTTCTAGGAACGAATTAATGCCAAATGAAATTAAAACGGGGACGTTAACCTCGATGGTTGCGTTTCGAAAGATCGTAAGGCAATTTTCGTGAAGGGAAATCAACGTAAAACTATCATTCTGGTCGGTATAGATCTAGTTTAAACGTATGTCTGATTGGGAGCAAACGATTGTGATTGAACAGATCGATAAACTTTTAATTCGTCGTTTGCGAACGAAACATTACGCGTGTATGGTCGTACATTGTTTCCATAAATGTCGACGTATCAAAATACTGTTTTTTTTTTTTTAATTAGTTGATGGATATATGTGTACAGACATTGGAAATGATTTTGTATAAATAAACCGGTATGCATAAATTTATAATAAGTAAATTAGCGGTGTAACGTAGTTAAAAGTTAAGACTCGTCATTTTTGTCCCCCGGAAAATATTTAATGTTATATATTTATAGAACACTTTTTCGTTTGACAGCATATAGGTGCTTTTTAAACATTCGTCTTTCGATTTGTTTTAAGTGTACTTCTATCGAAAATGTGTGCGATTTTGCCGCGAAACAGTACCGGAAAAGACGACATAGGATCTTAAAGCAACTTAGCTACGAACTGTACTGTAAGTAATTAAAGAAAGTAATTTATATTGAAACAATGTTCCTTGTCTTACTATAAATGGCACCTCCCAAAAATCCAAAGCATATTTTTCATTTGAAATTTAGTTTAGTTTTGAGAAGTGTTTGCAGTTAGAATTACGTACCTCGGTTGCGAAAAGCCGATACGCCTTGACACGTGTTGCTAGGTTAATTTTCACTGTACGACTGATGGCTCCTCGTTGTGCTCGGTAACGCTCGTGAATTAGTTGGCGGGGTGGGGAAAGAGCCGATGTCTCGCGAAGCTTGTTATTCGAAAAGGAATAGAAATAATGTTGTACAAATTAAATATAACTCACACTTTTGCCGATCTATAGTAGCAGATAACAAGATTCTTGAATTTGTTAACATTATTCGCTTCGATGATTACATGCAAATTATTTACAACTTTAACTAATCAAAGAATCGCGAATAATTCGTAGATCTCAACTCATATGCATTTACACGCAACTAGCCTGTTTGCCTATCACACTAATTCAGTGAGTTTTTCAACTGACCGCCATCCATGAGAGGAGGCCGCTAAAATCACCTCCGAATTTTCAGGTCGGTATGGCAGTCAGATTGGGCCACGAAAGTTCATAAGGTAAAAGGTCTACTCGTATACCTCGTCGGTGACATAACCACAGACGATATATACGAGTAGACTTCTCACCTTATGGACTTTCGTGGCCCAATCTGACTGCCATACCGACCTGAAAATTCAGAGGTGATTTTAGCACAGACGAGGTATACGAGTAGACCTATCACCTAATGTATTTTTTCGGCCCGATTCTCTGGGGCTCTAAAGCCCCATTACCATTTCCGTGTCACTCGCAACGTTACCAACAGATTTAGAAATGAACACAAGAGGAAGTGAGACAGAAAATGAAATTTCAGAAATTTTATTATTTTTTAACGAAATGAAAGCTGTACGGTCCATAATTGGACATTAATCGATTAATTTCATTGGACTAATCAATCGATTAAGGTTATTTAAAAATTTCAAAAAAATTTGAATTTTTTCTCGAAAGTGGGTAGGATTTCGGAAGTATGTGTATTCACCAAAAATGATTGCAATTGACCCCCGGAACCGAAAATAATTTTTTTAGAATTAATTAAACATTTTTTTTTTCGTCGAAAAATTTATGCACCTACCTACCCCCTGTCGATTTTTCTTAAAAATTCCTTTTTCATTTTTAGTAATTTTGTTTGACACCCGACAGAAAAGTTGTCTAATACTTTTTTGTAGGTACCCATGACCTCTACTTCAGAAAAAAGTTTCATTGAAATATATTCACAATTATAGGAGTTATGACTGTTTCAATATTGGACCATTTTTATGGGGTTTTTCTCATTTTGCGGGGTCAAGGACCAACTTTTCGAATATTTTTGCTATTTGTACATATTCTCCATCAAAATACGCGTAGTTTGCTTTTTTAAACATCAAAATCGTCCAATCCGTTCAGGAGTTATGACGTTTTAAAGATCCGCATGAAAATTCGGGCAGACATTTCTGGCCAGAAATTATATTTTCGGTAAGGAATTTTTTTCTCGAAACTGAGTAGGATTTCGGGGGTATGTGTAATGACCAAAAATGATTGTAATTGACCCCTAGAACCAAAAATAATTTTTTTAGAACGATTTGAAATTTTTTAATTTCGCCGAAAAATGATAGCACCTACTCGAATTTTTTTCTCGAAATTGGGTAGGATTTCGGAGGTATGTGTATTCACCAAAGATGATGGTAATTGACCCCCGCAACCGAAAATAATTTTTCCAGAACGATTTGAAATTTTTGAATTTAATTGTTAATAACTTTTTAATGAAGCCTCCATCAACAAATACTCGTATACCTGGTCTGTGGTCCTACGTTCGATTGTTATCGTGGCCTGCGTCATGCATCACGTCATAATACATGCTGAAAGCGATATGCACTTTCGTTCGAGAGGATGCTACCTTCCGATAGGTTGAACTCGATCTTGCGGAGGTCCACGTACCTCGAGGAACTAGAAAGATTGCCCCTAAGTGACGTTCGCGATGCAAGAGAAATCTGTCTTTTTGCCCGTAAAACGCGATGTCGCGTTGGTAATGATATTAATCATTGATTCGTGCGTTACGAAATCTTAACAAATATTAAAATAATTTTTTACAAGAATACCAATCGCTGCATGTAAACTCCATACAGAGTACGTACTCGACGATGATGCGAATTAAACAATTATAAATAAAACTTAGCATTGTTTAACATTCCAACGCAATAGTTTAAACAATTCTTAACAATATGTGGTATATGAATAATAAAAGGGCCCATCAGTATGCGTAAATAATAATTTTTCGCGAAATAATTTGTCCATCGGACGCGTAAAGATGGCTGACACACGCTGTGCTCTCCCCACTCCTCCGCCACTACATTAAAGGCTCATGCGGAGACTTACGTGTCTCATTCTCGCGGGGGGGTCCAAGGGTGGCGGACTGGCTCGGTGGGTATCCCGGGATCATCCTAGAGGACCAGGGGGACCAGGGGGACCAGGGCTGACCAGGGCTGACCAGGGCTGACCAGGGCTGACCAGGGCTGACCACTACTGACCAGTACTGACCAATTGACCGATACTGACCACTTGACCAATGGTGAGCTTGCGATGACCAATGGCGACTACTTGCTGGTCAGTGGTGAGCTCTGTTCAAATTTTCCCCCTCTCTTATTTTATTGATGTCAAATTTACTTGTATGTTTCTGAGTACCGTTTGATGGAAATATTGATTTTGTTTGATTTACTAGTTTCTGTTTCGTTTCTATGGATGTTTCTCCTTATCGATATTCTCTTGAATTGTTGGTCATTTTTGTTCTTCCATTATTAATTTTGACAATCCTAGTGGTATCTTAAATATATGTGGTCATTTACTGTTTCTATCTTTCGATTGTTTCTGGAATTCATGTCTGTCTGTAACAAGAACTGATGTTGAAAGACGATGTATGATAAAATACTGCTTTCACTTCTTGTTATTTCGTACAATCGTTTGACTCTTTCCTGCGTACATCAGTATCGTCAGTTGATTAATTATAATTTTTACTTTGATGTTATTTGTGATGTGGTTTCGACGTTTCGTCCATTTTCTTCCGATTATCAGTATCGTCAGTTGATTAATTATAATTTTTACTTTGATGTTATTTGTGATGGGGTTTCGACGTTTCGTTCATTTTCTTCCGATTATCAGTATCGTCAGTTGATTAATTATAATTTTTACTTTGATGTTATTTGTGATGGGGTTTCGACGTTTCGTTCATTTTCTTCCGATTATCAGTATCGTCAGTTGATTAATTATAATTTTTACTTTGATGTTATTTGTGATGGGGTTTCGACGTTTCGTTCATTTTCTTCCGATTCTGACTCGATAAAAATATTCTCAATTCGTACAATTCATTAACTCCAGCTAGGTATATCAGCATCGTTTATTAATTAATTACAATTTTTATTTTGTCTTTATTTGTAATATTCTTAGGACATTTTGCTAAGTACACTACTAATAGAATAAGACCCATACTAACATACATCATTTAATTCTTTAGGTATGAGTGTCTCTAAATTTCGTAGGTTGTCCAACTTATAGATTTTCATCTGCTCCATTAAATTCACCGATACATCAGCGCAATAAATTACTTCTCTACATTGGTCTTTATTAAGTGTTCTTTAATGATACTAACACAAGTAGCAGTTTCTGTTTCAGGTCAGATCTATTGTAGATCAATTCCAAGGACATCGAGGGAGGACGCTACAACCGCCGAGGGATTCAACCGCCGAGGGATTCAATCGCCGAGGGATTCAATCGTCGAGGGATTCAATCATCGAGGGATTCAACTACCAAGGGATTCAACCACAGAGGGATTCAACCACAGAGGGATTCATCCGCCGAGGGATTCAACCATCAAGGGATTCAACCATCAAGGGATTCAACCATCAAGGAATTCAATCATCGAGGGATTCAACTACCAAGGGATTCAACCACAGAGGGATTCAACCATCAAGGGATTCACCTACCAAGGGATTCAACCACAGAGGGATTCATCCGCCGAGGGATTCAACCATCAAAGGATTCAATCATCGAGGGATTCAACTACCAAGGGATTCATCCGCCGAGGGACCTTTAATTCCAAGTACATTAGTCTTAAGCTTCGTCGCGAATATTAAAATTAACGTCGAAGATTTCTCTATTGTCCGTGTTGCCGCGCCCTACCAAGTAATTATTGACCAAGTAGCTTCACTTTCTCTCGTTCTCTCGTTTCCCGTTTCGATCACCACTGCTTTAATGTAGAAAGCAAGTGATCGGCCGTGTAGTTGGTCCAAAGGATATAATCGCCTTCCCTTGGTAGCTCGAGATATCAAGGGCAGTAGATTCGATCCTAAGATCCGCTGCATGGTTTAGCATTGCGTCGCGTCGCGTATCCCACGATTTAGCTTCATTCCTTCTTAAAAGAGATAATTGCTTGGTACCACTAATTTAGAAAATAGGAGTCTCGTTTTCTCCTATCTTCTCAATTTTAGTTCCGAATCTGCTAGCTCAAATTTCGACGTTAATTTTAAGTCTCTAGTGTATCCGCGTATGTGCTACGCAATTGTTTACCAACTAGCTTCTCTCGACTCGTTATCTCGTTTCTTGCTTCGGTCACCACTGTTTCGTCGAACGAAACATGTGATCGGCCGTCCAGTTTGTCCGAAAGATCTATTCGCCTGCCAATGACAGATCGATTTCTAGAAATAGAAATCAATCTACCAAGGGTAGTGTTGATTCGATCCGAAGATCTGCTGCACGGTTCAGCATCGCGTCGCGTCGCGTCGCGTCTCCCAGAATTTAGCTTCACCCCTCTTTTTAAACAAAACAATTGCTTGGTACAATTAAACTAGATTTAAGCTTCGCCGACTTCATTGTACGCGTCTTCGTTACATGCCAAGTAATTAATAAACAAGTAGCTTCTTCTCCTTTCGTTCCCTCGTTCTCTGCTTCGATCATCATTGTTTCATTGAAGGAAACATGTGATCGGCCGTCCAGTTGGTCCGAAAGATCTAATCGCCTTCCTTTGGTAGCTCGGTCGAGGGAACATGGTTCTTCGCTGGAAGGTGTGGAGCTTTCGTATCCTGCGGAAGCGCATACCTTCCAGCGGAAGTCGATCTTGTCTCAGGTACTCTCTCTTTGTCAGACAACCTAAGTCGGGTCCTTCGGGCTCCCGGCGGGTTGCGTTGGAGAAATGGAGACCTCGATTCAAGGTTGCAGCATCCATCTTCCTATAGAGATCGAGTTAGCAAGGGCAGTAGATTCGGTCCAAAGATCAGCTGTACGGTTCAGCATCGCGTCGCGTCGCGTCTCTCACTATTTAGCTTCGTCCCCATATTAAACCAAATAATTACTTGGTATGATTATCTAGATTTAAGCTTCGCCGACTTCATTGTACGCGTCTTCGTTACATGCCAAGTAATTAATAAACAAGTAGCTTCTTCTCCTTTCGTTCCCTCGTTCTCTGCTTCGATCATCATTGTTTCATTGAAGGAAACATGTGATCGGCCGTCCAGTTGGTCCGAAAGATCTAATCGCCTTCCTTTGGTAGCTCGATCGAGGGAACATGGTTCTTCGCTGGAAGGTGTGGAGTTTCCGTATTCCGCGGAAACGCATACCTTCCAGCGGAAGTCGATCTTGTCTCAGGTACTCTCTCTTTGTCAGACAACCTAAGTCGGGTCCTTCGGGCTCCCGGCGGGTTGCGTTGGAGAAATGGAGACCTCGATTCAAGGTTGCAGCATCCATCTTCCTATAGAGATCGAGTTAGCAAGGGCAGTAGATTCGGTCCAAAGATCAGCTGTACGGTTCAGCATCGCGTCGCGTCGCGTCTCTCACTATATAGCTTCGTCCCCATATTAAACCAAATAATTACTTGGCATAACTAAACTAGAAGATCGGAGGGACTTGGGTTCCTTCTATCCTCTTAGTTTAGTCATTCAGATTGTAAAATTGCGAAAGGGAGATCGATGGAACTTGGATTCCATCTATCTCCCTTTGGGTCTCCACTCGCAGCAACCTCCACGTGGTGAGACCTGGGTAATATTATTGAGCATTTAATTAATAATTCTTATTACTCTTAGCCGGGTAATGCAATTATTAATTAAAAACTAAATAATATTAGCAAATTGGCTGCGACCCGCCTTGCATAAGTCATCATAAATATAGAGTTTCTTCACTAGATTAGTTTGGATTCTCATTGATTCATCAAAGATTCTAGGGTATTGCCACAGACGAGGTATACCAGTAGATCTTTCACCCAATGTATTTTGTCGACCCATTTTTATGGAGTCTCGAACCCTCATTATCATTTTTGTGCTATTTGTAATATTACCAATAGATTTAGAAATGAATTTCAATCCCAGCACAGTCAACTCACATGTATTTATGTACACACTACAGTTGTCAGTCCATCAATACTAATTCAGTGAATAGTTTGTCATCGGACCACCATCCATGAGAAGAGGGCGCTAAAATCACCCCTAAATTTTCCGGTCGGTATGGCTGTCAGATTGGGCCATGAAAGTCCATAAGGTGTAAGTTTATTCGTATACATCGTCTGTGATTTTAGCGTCCTCTTCCCATGAATGGCGGTCAGTTGTGAAACTATTCACTGAAATAATACTGATGGGGAAACAACTGCAGTATGTGGATTAATAAAAAATGCAAACCAGTATTATCAAATGGCAGACCAGAAGCAGAAATTTTTCAGTTAAAAAAAATTTTTTCCAATTGTTTTAAAAAAATTATTTTCAGTTGCAAGGGTCAATTACAATAATTTTTGGTCAATAGACATACCCCCGAAATTCTACTCATGTTCGAGAAAAAAATTCTGATGTAAAGCTACTCGTATACCTCGTCTGTGAGACAAGTGCCTAGACGTGACACCTAACGCATTTTTTAGATCCATGGTGTTCTAGAACCCCATTACCATGTCGGTATCACTCGCAACCTTACCAACGGGCTATAGAAAACGATCATAGCACTTAAAACGGTAGGAAATGAAATTAGAGGAATTCTTTTCTTCTTCACAACCTGAAGCTATACGGACCAGAGTCGGGCATCAATTGCGATTGATAATTTAGCAACCAGAATTAAGTTGCAGTTCAAAATTAGGAACAGCCGTCTCAGGCACCGGAGAAGTTCAGCTGATGCAGCTAAATCAGCTGTTTGAAATTGTTGGATGCTTCCCTGGAAAGTAAACGCGAAAAAATAACTGCAACACTAAAAACAATCGCGGTAAAATTCATGATATTATATTTACAACGCGAGTAATTTTCATATTTCGCAACGCTACTACAAACCGCAATTTGTATTTATACGCAACTCTACCCTGGAAAAGCAAACGCGAAAAATTCTCATTGTTCGCAATACTAAAAGGAACTTTACAATTAATGTAAATTATTTGTAACAGTAACTAGGCAAAGAAACGCGAATAATTCATACTACGCAACGCTGGTAACAAACCGCTATCAAAATTCTTATTCGCAACACTACTCTGAAAGAAAACGCGAAAAATATTCATCGTTCGCAACTCTAACTCTTATCGTGATATACTGATCTTAGTCGCAACGCTATCCTGGAAGCAAACGCGATAATATTCATATATCGTGACACTAATAAAATCGCGTAATAAATAATGCGCAACGCTAATTTCACTAGTGCGTACAGCCGTTCCAGGCTGCTTCGTGATGCTGGAGAAGGTAACATCTGAAAAACTACAAGTACTACAACTACAGGCGACGACAGTGACATAATAGGAACATGGAATGACTGTCCATCCTCATCCGAAGATGAAGGTGAAGAACCATTTGTTGCAGCCCACTCTTGCGACAGTTTGTCAGGGCCTCTTCGACTTCATCGAGTCTCTTCTTTCTTCGGCGGTCCTGCCAGAGCCTGAAACTTAAACCTACGCTCGAGATTCCGTGCAATACACAGTCCTTCAACGATTCTACGAATCGTTATCGGAACAGGAGTGGAGAAACTCGAGCGGGACGAGCGTTTCGGGGATCCTACCGCGAACGAACGCGACCGCGAAGAGCGACTGTAAAGCCGCGCGATTCCAAGAACCGAAAGTAAAACCAAGACAAACGGTACAATCCGTTTGGATTGGCTAACGTTTCGATTCTACAAAATCGAACTACAGGTACATGACCTGTAACAGTCCAGCCCTGACCCTACCTACTTACATCTAACACACATACCAGAAAGCAAGTTACCTACCTACCTAACCCTATATTTAAAAAATTGCAAAACTCATTCCCGCAAACATACGCTCCACGGTTCTCACACATAATGTCCGGGCGCAAAAGCCTACACTAGAGAGGACGCCCCGGGGTTCCTCCGACACCCGAACATTGCAAACATTCACACTCTAAAGGTACGTACCAATGCCTGAAATCAACCGACAAAGCCTAGCGACCATTGCGTATTTCAAGTAACTTTCAAATAATAGAAGCTTTGGTAAAATGATTTTCTCCATTCTGCCGTTTAAAACCAAGAAACTAATTGTATCTACGTTTCATTAAATATTTTATGTTATTGTCTTTGAACATGCAAAGTGTATGAGCAAGATGAAATAGAATTTTATTTGCAAATTGTATTAAAGTTTTAAAACGACGCAATTCCACAGCCTAACCACACACACACACACACACATGTGAAATTGCGTCGCGCACGATACACTAAATCAATGTCAGTCGCACATAGACATTATTAGGAATTTTTAGAAAATAAGTCATCGTGCACGTTGCCTTCGCTCACGCAAGTAGCACCTGGGCACTTGGGTGAGTTTAGGCAATGAACACGGAAAGGTACCCTGAAAATCCTCAACTAGAAAAAATGGTTACTGTAAATACTAGCGTATAACGAAATAGTATTTATATATTCTTTCTTATTTTATTTCTTTTACTGGATTTTATATTTCTGATAAAAAAAGAGCAAAATTTTAATATACAATAATAATGAAAAATATTATTAATAAAGGAAATTATTCTGATTAAAATTGAATTTTCTAAGACGAATGGCTTTACAATAAAATAATTTACTTTGAAAATGTAAGGAAAAATTATTGAAGCAAACTGATGAAAATATTTAACCCTTGAGCAATTCTGTTATCAAAGCGTATTTTTTAAAGATGAAAATAGTACGTAATGCGTGTTACTTTGACTCAAGAATTTACCCATCGCGAAACGTCTTTTTGTACATGAATTGAAACATCAAATTTTTGAATAAGAAAAGACTTTGATGCCTGTGATATTAAGTCATCAATATTACAAGTCAAAGAATTTATTTTCATTTTCTGACAAATTTCACGTTATATTAAAAATCGCGTAGTACAAAAAGACCCTAGCCTGATCTACAAAATAAAACAGTATAAATATGTTCCTATTCACGGGTATAAAAAATATCCGTGGTCACTACTCGCCAAAAATACTACGTATACAACCGGGCACCCGTGTTGTTTCGGACCTTTCACCCTACAATATGATTGGGGCCCGGAGGGACAAAAATTACATGCGACTCACCAATCGTTGACTACGACGACGACGATGCTGCCCAGTGAAATACATCAGCCCAAGATAACTGCATGATCCTGCTGCTGGTCTTCAGGATGGAAGGATGAAATCTACTGTACAAATTATAGATATACATTTAATAAATTAATATAAAAGATACTACGTTCAAAACTAATCACAGATTTTTGATAATTTACAAAATTTTTAATCGTTAGAAAAATTTGAAAATATTATTATTTTCTAAAGGTGCAGAGAATAAAATAGGATGATACTTACGTTTTTTATTCGTAGACTTTCGCTCAAAACACATATATTTCTGTTGGGTGATGCACTGATTCTAACACCGGCGTCGAGTAATTTTAATTTTTAAAGGAAAGATGAAAAAAAAATATTAAAAAAATGATAAACTAACGCGACCGAAAATCAAAGTCGGCGAACAAGGGGCTCTACTGTCGCGATTTCGAAAGCAAAGAGCCACGACGCTCTGGAAAAAATATAAAAATGCGCAATATACACTGACTCGACTTTCGCGTGTGCCTAAAGTATAAACGAAACTCTACTCGAAGCAACTGTGCTTCGATAAACAATCAACTAATCTACGCAACAAACACTGATTCTACCGACCGCATTGCGCGCGGTCACTAAAATTTCTGAAAAAAATACTGAAATAAGAAAGAAGAAACAATTAAGTAATCACTCAAACATGTCTATTTATAGATTTAGTATTAAATTTGACCGATAAAAACACAAAAATATGTAAACATATATAGGTACAAACTCACTTGTTGTAATGAAGTTGATTTCCCCAATATTCCATTTTCAATTCCTTCCATTTGCAATTTCCAAACATGGCGTCGATTCCATGCCGATAGCGTCCCTTCCAGTCGAACTCGACAATCAAAATCTGTAACAGCAATAAAACACATATTACGATTCAATGCGTTAAAATAAATGTACCTATAACTTAATTAAACATCGACTCAACCCGAAATATGGTCCGTGAATTGTTAATTATGTTTACAGATTTCATAATTGACGACGATTATGTATGGGAAGAGCACGTACGAAACAGATCAAACATTTTTCGCGATTTCGATTGACTTGAACGTCAGAAACGTGTTAATATTAAATGAAAGCACTAACAGACAGTAAAGGAAAGTACTACGAGCGATTTGGAATATAAAGATGACAATAATTAAGAATTACGTACCTCATTAAACGCGAAGCCTGTCACTGCATCTCATCACACGAGTTTCCAGAAGACGAATGACGGACAGTAACGGTCGCGTCTCCCGCGTGGGGCAAAGAGTGGGGAGCAGGGTGAGGTGGTCACGTTGTCCAACGTCACGACTCGGTTAAACCTTATATCTCGAATAACTGAAAATAAATACAGTAAATAAATATAATAAATACAAAAAGATATCCGATTAACAATTAATTAATGATTTATTGTCTTTATATCCTTGTAACGTCACAACGAATAACAGCCAATCACAGGCGCTGCTTGACCATCGAATATCGATCTGCCAATCGACACAAAAGTAACTAGATCGATTCAAATACATTAATTATCACTATTTTAATCAATGCTTTTTCTACAACTTTTGTGAATGCAACAACAATAGACAAATAATATATAGAGAATATAGAAAGACATTCATATTTCACGACGTTTTTCCTTTGCGTCATGGGACTCTGTCTTCTACTAAATACTGTCGTATTTTATTGCTTGTATGTACCTATTTATTTTATATTCTCCATTCTTTCGTAAAAGTAATTTTATTATTACCGTTGCTAGCATTCGTACGACTGGATCCGTCATCTGATACGTTTGTTGTTTTTTCAACGCTCGGTTAGATTCTGTTGATATTCGCGGACGCCGGACTCTCGACTTAACCTTGCAGCTGGGTTACAAATTCCTTGCCCGTGCGACACGAAAAAAAAGTTGCTTTACACATCTCCACTATGCATTGTCTGTGCCCTTAATCCGTGTGTTACGAAAAAATGTTCGTCTGGGATATCTATTTCTCACTTCGTTTATGTCTGTACTACCAACTTCTTACCATAAATCAAGCCCAATGATATCGACTCAGAATCAAGATAGATTTTTATGTAAATCTAGTAAAAACTAAAATAAATAATTTTCGAAAATATACTATACACAAAAGGAACATTTATATGAGAAACTGATTACAATTTAGATTCAAAGTTAATATTTACACATTATATGTTTCTATAGTTATAATTAATATATTTCAATCGATCTAGTTACTTTTGTGTCGATTGGCAGATCGATATTCGATGGTCAAGCAGCGCCTGTGATTGGCTGTTATTCGTTGTGACGTTACAAGGATATAAAGACAATAAATCATTAATTAATTGTTAATCGGATATCTTTTTGTATTTATTATATTTATTTACTGTATTTATTTTCAGTTATTCGAGATATAAGGTTTAACCGAGTCGTGACGTTGGACAACATGACCACCTCACCCTGCTCCCCACTCTTTGCCCCACGCGGGAGACGCGACCGTTACTGTCCGTCATTCGTTTTCTGGAAACTCGTGTGATGAGATGCAGTGACAGGCTTCGCGTTTAATGAGGTACGTAATTCATAATTATTGTCATCTTAATATTCCAAATCGCTCGTAGTACTTTCCTTTACTGTCTGTTAGTGCTTTCATTTAATATTAACACGTTTCTGACGTTCAAGTCAATCGAAATCGCGAAAAATGTTTGATCTGTTTCGTACGTGCTCTTCCCATACATAATCGACGTCAATTATGGAATCTGTAAACATAATTAACAATTCACGGACCATATTTCGGGTTGAGTCGATGTTTAATTAAGTTATAGGTACATTTATTTTAACGCATTGAATCGTAATATGTGTTTTATTGCTGTTACAGATTTTGATTGTCGAGTTCGACTGGAAGGGACGCTATCGGCATGGAATCGACGCCATGTTTGGAAATTGCAAATGGAAGGAATTGAAAATGGAATATTGGGGAATTCAACTTCATTACAACAAGTGAGTTTGTACCTATATATGTTTACATATTTTTGTGTTTTTATCGGTCAAATTTAATACTAAATTCATAAATAGACATGTTTGAGTGATTACTTAATTGTTTCTTCTTTCTTATTTCAGTATTTTTTTCAGAAATTTTAGTGACCGCGCGCAATGCGGTCGGTAGAATCAGTGTTTGTTGCGTAGATTAGTTGATTGTTTATCGAAGCACAGTTGCTTCGAGTAGAGTTTCGTTTATACTTTAGGCACACGCGAAAGTCGAGTCAGTGTATATTGCGCATTTTTATATTTTTTCCAGAGCGTCGTGGCTCTTTGCTTTCGAAATCGCGACAGTAGAGCCCCTTGTTCGCCGACTTTGATTTTCGGTCGCGTTAGTTTATCATTTTTTTAATATTTTTTTTTCATCTTTCCTATAAAAATTAAAATTACTCGACGCCGGTGTTAGAATCAGTGCATCATCCAACAGAAATATATGTCTATTGTGCGAAAGTCTACGAATAAAAAACGTAAGTATCATCCCATTTTATTCTCTGCAACTTTAGAAAATAATAATATTTTCAAATTTTTCTAACGATTAAAAATTTTGTAAATTATCAAAAATCTGTGATTAGTTTTGAACGTAGTATCTTTTATATTAATTTATTAAATGTATATCTATAATTTGTACAGTAGATTTCATCCTTCCATCCTGAAGACCAGCAGCAGGATCATGCAGTTAACTTGGGCTGATGTATTTCACTGGGCAGCATCGTAATCGTCGTAGTCAACGATTGGTGAGTCGCATGTAATTTTTGTCCCTCCGGGCCCCAATCATGTTGTAGGGTGAAAGGTCCGAAACAACACGGGTGCCCGGTTGTATACGTAGTATTTTTGGCGAGTAGTGACCACGGATATTTTTTATACCCGTGAATAGGAACATATTTATACTGTTTTATTTTGTAGATCAGGCTAGGGTCTTTTTGTACTACGCGATTTTTAATATAACGTGAAATTTGTCAGAAAATGAAAATAAATTCTTTAACTTGTAATATTGATGACTTAATATCACAGGCATCAAAGTCTTTTCTTATTAAAAAATTTGATGTTTCAATTCATGTACAAAAAGACGTTTCGCGATGGGTAAATTCTTGAGTCAAAGTAACACGCATTACGTACTATTTTCATCTTTAAAAAATACGCTTTGATAACAGAATTGCTCAAGGGTTAAATATTTTCATCAGTTTGCTTCAATAATTTTTCCTTACATTTTCAAAGTAAATTATTTTATTGTAAAGCCATTCGTCTTAGAAAATTCAATTTTAATCAGAATAATTTCCTTTATTAATAATATTTTTCATTATTATTGTATATTAAAATTTTGCTCTTTTTTTATCAGAAATATAAAATCCAGTAAAAGAAATAAAATAAGAAAGAATATATAAATACTATTTCGTTATACGCTAGTATTTACAGTAACCATTTTTTCTAGTTGAGGATTTTCAGGGTACCTTTCCGTGTTCATTGCCTAAACTCACCCAAGTGCCCAGGTGCTACTTGCGTGAGCGAAGGCAACGAGCACGATGACTTAGTTTCTACAAATTCCTAATAATATCTATGTGCGACTGACATTGATTTAGTGTATCGTGCGCGACGCAATTTCACATGTGTGTGTGTGTGTGTGTGTGGTTAGGCTGTGGAATTGCGTCGTTTTAAAACTTTAATACAATTTGCAAATAAAATTCTATTTCATCTTGCTCATACACTTTGCATGTTCAAAGACAATAACATAAAATATTTAATGAAACGTAGATACAATTAGTTTCTTGGTTTTAAACGGCAGAATGGAGAAAATCATTTTACCAAAGCTTCTATTATTTGAAAGTTACTTGAAATACGCAATGGTCGCTAGGCTTTGTCGGTTGATTTCAGGCATTGGTACGTACCTTTAGAGTGTGAATGTTTGCAATGTTCGGGTGTCGGAGGAACCCCGGGGCGTCCTCTCTAGTGTAGGCTTTTGCGCCCGGACATTATGTGTGAGAACCGTGGAGCGTATGTTTGCGGGAATGAGTTTTGCAATTTTTTAAATATAGGGTTAGGTAGGTAGGTAACTTGCTTTCTGGTATGTGTGTTAGATGTAAGTAGATAGGGTCAGGGCTGGACTGTTACAGGTCATGTACCTGTAGTTCGATTTTGTAGAATCGAAACGTTAGCCAATCCAAACGGATTGTACCGTTTGTCTTGGTTTTACTTTCGGTTCTTGGAATCGCGCGGCTTTACAGTCGCTCTTCGCGGTCGCGTTCGTTCGCGGTAGGATCCCCGAAACGCTCGTCCCGCTCGAGTTTCTCCACTCCTGTTCCGATAACGATTCGTAGAATCGTTGAAGGACTGTGTATTGCACGGAATCTCGAGCGTAGGTTTAAGTTTCAGGCTCTGGCAGGACCGCCGAAGAAAGAAGAGACTCGATGAAGTCGAAGAGGCCCTGACAAACTGTCGCAAGAGTGGGCTGCAACAAATGGTTCTTCACCTTCATCTTCGGATGAGGATGGACAGTCATTCCATGTTCCTATTATGTCACTGTCGTCGCCTGTAGTTGTAGTACTTGTAGTTTTTCAGATCAACAGCCAATATTTTGGAACTGATCGTGGTTTGCGTTAGTGTTGCGGAACGCAAATGATCACTTTTGTTTTAAAAATAACGTTGCACATAATTTGGATTTATCGTGATTACTTTTTGCGTTGCGAACGATGAGTATTTTCGCGTTTTCATTCAGAGTAGTGTTGCGAATGAGAATTAATACCGGTTTGCTATTAGCGTTACGGAGTACAAATTATTCGCGTTGCTTGTCTAATTATCTTTGCAAATAATTAGTTTTACAGATAACTTTACAGTTGTGAACGATGAAAAATTTTCGCGTTTTTTTTCAGGGTAGTGTTACGTATACGAACTAATTTCAGATTGCATTAGTAATTGCATTAGAAATGTAGATATTACCGCATTGTAACTACAATGAACCGGTTTTGATTTCTTTTAGATTTGCAATCGGTTATATTCCTCGCGTTACCATTTGGTGTAGCGTTGCGTATAGTCAGTGCTCACGTTTGTTTGTAGTTCTATAGAATGCCTCAAGTGTAACACTGGTAGTACGTGCATCAGCATCAGGAAACAGCCTGATGTATTATAATTTAAAATAAAAAATATTGGATTTGCGGTGTACTTGTCAATGAAGTACATCCTCAGGTATCTTAATAATCTTGAAATTTTGAAATAATCTTAATCGATTGATTACTCCAATGAAATTAATCGATTAATGTCCAATTATGGGCCGTACAGCTTTCATTCCGTTAAAAAATAATAAAATTTCTGTAATTTCATTTTCTGTCTCACTTCCTCTTGTGTTCATTTCTATGCTGTTGGTAACGTTGCGATTGACACGGAAATGGTAATGGGCTCTAGAGGCTCAGAAAAACGGGCCGAAAAAATACATTGGGTAAAAGGTCTATTCGTATACCTCGTCGGTGACATAACAAACCCTAACTTGAAACCTTCAGTCGGTAATGTAAAACACGACTCTCATCACAAATAACGCACTAGTCGCCACCGCCCGGAAGATTGCATTACCATGAACGTCCGTATTTGTCAAGAAATAATTCGCTGTCTTCTGTACTGGATGGCGCGTCGAGTGCCATTTTATTTCCTACACAGCCTAGAAGGGTAGGAAGCCACGTGGTTAGAAATAGTGTGGCTAGATCGGGCATAATTGAGTGCATCGAAATCGACAGTAGTGACTACGAACTTCTTTAGCGTCTAACAGAGTGGTGGGGATAGCAGGCATATACTACCGCACGAGTAAAAAGTTGTCGGGAGTTCTGTACTTTTGTCAGCACTGGCCATCAGAGGTCATCAGAGGCAAATAGAAACCAGGAGTAATTTGCGGAGTTCAGTAATGATATCGTTTTCCCGAAATTGTGCGAAATGCCGAGCTCACGTTCAGGTGACTCGTGCGGTAGTATATGTCTGCTATCCCCACCACTCTGTTAGACTCGCATAAGCAAAGTACCATAATAAAAAGAAAATTTTCTTGTACTAAAATCATGACGGCCAACGACAAATAATGTATAATGTTGGTGTTGGAGGTAAAGCTTAAGGGTATTCCTCTTACGATTACGGAATTGTCGTGGAAATTAATCAGAGACAGTAGTATGTGGTAAACTTATATTTCTTGTGTACATGGACGATGGAAAATCTCCTAGACAGAGCTTACAAAACTAGATTGCGTGCTGAAAGCAGGACGTATGGCGCAACCATATTGCAAAAGCAACGGCAAAGTAATCGACAGGTAATTCCATGTTTAGTCGTTTAAAACCCGATCTGCAATTCGCAATGTAAAACTACTGTTCGATAAACGGAAATAAGTTAACCTGAATTAATCGGAAAACAGAAGGATCCTGCGCTATAGTGTCAATTAACGTTCTGTATCAATATACGTATATTTTAAGTGTCATATTTATTTTCATTCGCGTATATTTATGTATCGTATTATATATATCGTAGAGGCATATATAGTCACGCCACTACTTAGCAGGGACAATGCAGTCTATCTGTACACTATAATAAAGTATTGCATTTTCTCTATGCTCGGTTAAACCTATTTCCACTCCTTTTCTGTGCTTAACTTCTACGTACAAGCATTCGTATTGTTCAGTTTTTTTGTTAGAAATCTCACAGTTTCGCGCCACAATTAATTACATTGATCATTCAACGTCGATTACAATGGTATCTACAATGCTGATAATACAAAACTATCGATTATGTTCTGTGCACAATTATTTATAATTGTCGCCGAATCGGTTTCGCGAACATCCAAATACTCTGGGAAAACCCAATTTCGGTTAAGTGAGATTA
The DNA here is from genome assembly GCF_051014445.1 of Colletes latitarsis. Lineage (NCBI taxonomy): Eukaryota > Metazoa > Arthropoda > Insecta > Hymenoptera > Colletidae > Colletes > Colletes latitarsis. The sequence continues at coordinate 16,602,933 of NC_135135.1, read as the reverse complement.
AGTAAATTTCGTCACACGGAAATTAAATTCTTCGTAATATATATGTAATTATTAACAATGCGAACAATATTAGAACAGAAAACATTGCGTATGTATTAATGTTACAATAATATATATCTTGTATTGGTTTCCGTTTCGATTGTTTTCTTTATTTTCGAAAACAATATATAGCTCAGTAATTAAAACTATAATTCGCTCGACATGTAAGTTCAGACTTTGGTCCGTCTATCACCTTTTTTTTTTTTTTTAATTAATTTTCTGGCACATCCTGATATCTGATATAATCGCATATAACACTGATGATTAATACAAACGCAATACAATTACGAAATATCTATAATACTCCGAGGTTCAGTTATTTTTATTGTGGAGCCATTTTTCAATTCCGCACGAATATTTTAATTTCGCGAAATAGAGTACGCGCGTCGTCGAACTAAGAAATAACAATTATGGCGAGTCGTAGGGAGCTTTGCAAATCATTATACCTAAGATAAGTTTTAGTTAATACAATGTAATACTGGTTATTCTATCGCATTAAAAAGAATGTGTCCGTAACACTCGGCTTTAACACGCGTCATTTCGAATATGTGTGGTACGTTAATTACAGAAACAGTAACACGCAATTATTAATTGACTTCTCTAATGAGGTACCTTCGCGCGTAAACAAGGACCTTTTTATTACACGAGAACACGGACAGCTGATATGTTTTGTTGGACGTGTGATCTATTATTATTCGTTACGTTCGTTTTGTAGCGTAAATTTCCCGCGTCGAGCATTTCACTTAAACGATGCGAAGTAAATAATATCTACTCAGTCGTGTTACTTAGATATAATTATCAATTATAAATTATCACCCTTCTGACGAGGCTCGTTATTTTTAATCAGGGCTCGAATGGAATTTGTACGTTAACAGCCTAATTCAATTTTAACTGGTTTTCCTTGTTATTTTTTGTGAGTATTTGAGAAATTGAAAACAGGATAAAAATATAGATCAGTAAGAAAATTGTGATTTTTAAAATTAAATTGTAAAATTTCAAATCGTTCTGGGAAAATTATTTTCGGTTGCGGGGGTCAATTACAATAATTTTCGGTGAATAGACCTACCCCCGAAATCCTACCCACTTTCTATAAAAAAATTCACTACGGGCGGAACTTTGAACGTTAATAACTTTTTAACGAAGCCTCCATCAACAAATTAGTATTCTTGATTTTCGTCTTATTTTGACTTCTAGAATCTCCCATTAAAATTTTCCTTGAGTTGGTCGAACACTCTGTATAATTGCTGTACCTTTACTTTAAGAGGAAAATCGAACTAAAACAAAAAGCCATTACTTACATACATGTTATAATTATTTTGCTAGAATCAATAAAAAATTTCTACAGTTCCATTCGACACCTGACGACAAAATTATTAACGAAGGCCATTAGTTTCTAACCAAATACGGGTGTAATTTACAATAAACCGAAGCTAGGAAATTCGATCATTGTATAATTACCTTTTCAATGAAGGAATTAAAAAATTCGGTTTCATTTAGGCACTATTGCTATCAAACGCTTTGCATCGATTATCGTATTTAATATATTTACGCAGATTTCGTATAAATTTTTTTTTTTTTAATTATGCAAAAACTCATGAAAGCGAAGGAAAGTTGTTTAATATTTTGTTAGACCGCTTATGGTAACAACTTTCAAAAACAATCCGTGTTCTCAGTTATACTTTATGTCTTTGGATAATAAAAGGATTTTAAATTCGTTTCCCTATAGTCCTTTTACGGCCGCTGCAAAATGGATATACGGACTATCTCGGATTAAAATATTATATTACACATAACATGACGAGCCGACCCATTGTTCCACTTTGCGATAACGCGATATTACCTCTTACTCTATTCGCTACGACTAGATAATCAGCTTTGTCTCTCTTTAAATATTTCGATGAAGTATAATTAGGAGCTGTTCCATTTAAACGTGAAACGATCAAGTCCAATCCACAAATTTTTTTGAGCAAACGGTATATAAAATTATTAAATTCATTTCTATTGCAGTGCATTCTTGTTAAAAAAGAAAAGGAAAATAATAACAGGAATACCGATTTTTTACTAATCGAGTGGAAATGACTTATTTCCACAATATAACACGACAGTAATACTACTATTGTCGTATTATATCACGAATAAGAACTAGAACTTATGATTCGTAAATCTTATCCGTCTCTTATTATTAAACATATTATTTATTTTCTAATCGCCACAGAAACGTTTCAATTCTACGCGAAATTAGACGGTACATTGAATAGAAACAAACCTCTTCGATTCTTTCCTATGAACGTAGAATTCGATCGTTGCATTTAGTTTAGAATTTTTTCTAACGATAACTTTCATATTAAAAATTATACACTTAGATAGGTTGGTAAAGACACAAAGTGGTACATAGTTCGCTTTGTAATTTTATTGTACAAGATATTTCAGTCGCGAGGGCGAGATAGCGAAGGACGTTACGAAAGTTTAGTGTCGTTTTATATTCTATTTTAATATTTCGTTAAAGTAGGGCTGAAATAATAAATTGTAAACCCAATGTGATATTACTGAAATCGACCCAGCAGCAAATTTTTTCGAAATTACTGGCAATACCTAATATTGCAAACATTTCATTTATATCTGCAGAAAGAAATACTTCTCATGTTGTACAACAGAACATTAACGTTTATATTAAAGCTGTGACTGTTTAAATAATTTTTCTGAATTCGACTATTTGAATAATTTCTTTCTGTAGACACCAAGTTTTCTAAGTATTATTCTGATTGTTTCAGGGTCAATTTTGCTTTATATACAACTATATTTGTATCTTCTTGAGATCGCCGATAGTTTCAAAAACGTTTGCAACAATTTGAACGGTTTAGCTTGCGTATTTACATTAATCTGCGTTTTTGAAGTACCTTGTACAGTTCGTTAACATCAAATAGAGTTTCCTGACACGATTGTTTAGCGATATTGTTTTACTTTACTATATACAGTAACAGTGAGGATATGTAATGCACAACAGATGAAAATTTACACGGCGTCGAGAGAAACGTGGATCAATTAACAACGGACATAATTTCTGAACCACGAATCCACGCAATAAACATTTATAGGCTGCTCGATAACTGATTGAAATAATAAAGTTCTATAATGATTACAGCAACTGTCCAGCGTACATTGGGTTTCGTCGTGTCGAGCATTTATGGTTATTTCATGAAGTTTTAAGCAATATACAGAATAAATTATTAATTAAGTATCGATAATCAATGGTCCTAACACTTCTTCCTATCAAATTACTGTAATTATAACGTATTTTTGATTCGAACAAATATTCAAATTAATGAATAAAATTACTCAGCTTCAAATTGGTAGAATCAATGTTTTCCATTCGTCTCGAATCTTCGTAATTAACGAAATTCATATTCTTTAATTAATATTCTTTAAGCCTGTTTTGAATCTAGCATTATGATAATTTGAAATTACAGCGTAAATTTTCACCGAAAATGTGCTCGTTAGGATCATTTTTAATTATTGTCCAATTAATCGGTGGATAAATTTTCGGGAATTGGGTCCTTGAACAGATTGCTCGACGCGAGAATCGTATTTTGAGTTTCGTGAAGCGATCCATGATTTCCATGACTCCCGGGATGTTGAAAGATTTGCTTAAGCCGTAAGTTACATAATGCAATTTAAAGAGCATCGAAACAACGCTCTCAGTCTTTCGATAATACTATCCTAACACTATTTTAGTATGTTATATACATACATACGTTATGCTATACAAATATAATACATGGAACGTGTTATTTTATGTATAATCGTATATAATATACATATATCGAGTATACAGGGTGTTCGGCCACCCCTGGGAAAAATTTTAATGGGTGATTCTAGAGGCCAAAGTAAGACGAAAATCAAGAATACCAATTTGTTGATTGAGGCTTCTTTAAGAAGTAATTAACGTTTAAAGTTTCGCCTGTAAAACGGCAATCTATGTGCACGTGATAGTGGTTCTCACTCAGCATGAAAGACTCTACTCACTGACGTATCGACAGCCTTACAGTTTTCTGAGTGAGAGTCACTATCGCGCGTACGCAGCTGTTCTCAAGTTGCCGTTCTACAGGCGACACTTTAAACTTTAATAACTTCTTAAAGAAGCCTTAATCAACAAATTGCTATTCTTGATTTTCGTCTTATTTTGATCTCTAGAATCTTTCATTAAAATTTTTCCCAGGGGTGGCCGAACACCCTGTATATGTATGTATATGTACAGTAACGTGTGTTCGGTTATGTTTGTCTTTGGTACAAATGCGAAACTAGTTGCAAAAATTGTTGGTACTAGTTTATTAAACGCTCGCTATCGCGTACTTATAAAACCAATTTCGTTCACTATTTTACAATGATTTTCATGGCGCTGGATGAGAAACGAAGAGGGACTTCCGGTTTAGAATCCACGACAACGTGCAATAAATTCCGTAGCACTGTCCAAACCCGCTAATTCGAACGGAAACAAGTTCGATATTGATTCTTTGACGCGCGAATAATTCTCGCCTAGAATCAAAATTAATAAATTTCCGTGCTTAAACGTAAATGACTAGGCGATAATTAGCGAGGTGTTAGTTTTCGGTATCGGCTAGTTTCGAGTTATCCACCATTGAAATGTTTCCAATTAAGCGTGATCGTGACTTAGTATACTCATCGTGAAAATTTACAAATTCAATTCTCGTCGACGCGTTATCCCCTCGTTGTCTTATTTAATTCGTGCTACACGTTGAACGCTAATTTTCATGGTAAAGAATGGATTTCATGGACATTTCGCCCTCCCCCCTCCCCGACGTACCTACTGGATTTTTATCAATAATTTACAATACCTAATGTCGCCGTACATCGTAACGTTAGCTTATAAGTACTGTGTTAAGTGGTCAGACGCGGTTTCAACGATACTTATCCTGGAATGGAGTCCCTGAGTGATGGATTTCTAAATGGATTTACAAATTTTCGATGGGTCGCGATCGAAAGAAAACATTGATGACGCGCTAACGAGGCGATGGCCGATTCTCAAACCGGACGAAGCGTCCTTAACTGTGGATGATGGTGGAGGTAAATAGTGAACGCGACCAAAACGAAAACCAGGATGAAAGGGTTCTCCTTCGTCGTCACTCCGGAATCGTCGTAATCGTCGGCTTCGTTTCCGTCGGTTTCTTTACGACCTCGTAACTTCAAATCTGTAAATGCGAATCGCCACGCTATTACCGATCATTCTTCCCCCGATGGTTTCTCTCCTATCCCTTATATTCGCTATTTTTTTATTCTGGGAAAAACTATCGGAACATTCTTACTCATAAATTCTGAAACGATTCATCGTTGTTTTTCTGGCTTGTCGAATTTGTTAGTATTCTGAATTTTTAATGCAAGAAATAAACGACTCTCGAACTCGTCTACTTTTATTTATAAATTTTCAGGACTATGTTTACCACCTTTGAAATTACTGAAACCGTGAAATTCTGACGTTTGCATTCGAGACACAGCGACGGTAATAATTTCGGAACTTTTATCGAGGTAAAAATGGGACGTTTAACGAGGAGTGAAGGTACGAAATAATTATTTATTTCCAGGTTCTATACCTACCTCGCTCCTTTAGCATGTCCTGATTTCCTTCAAAAATATCGTTCTTCGAATTATGCCTTAACTTTCCTGTAATAAAAACAAAATTATATACATAATAATATAAAAACCCTTCAAATATAGATATAAATTTTATCTTCAAAATTGACTATACACACGAGTCTTAATTCAATGTTTTAATAAGTCTATGTCGAGAACGAGTCGATACAAAATATATTAATTAATATATTCCATTTTTGTAAAAGTTTCAAACTGAAAATAATTCAAATGTGCTCGAAGGAAACATTTAAAAATTTTTTTTATCTAATGAATTTATCCATTATAGGATATTAATATGGATTAAGATTATAATGGTCTCATCTTTCTAGTAATTACCCTAATAACTAACGGAAATCGCCCTTTTCGAGAGGCAAACTCGATTCGATCCACGCGAATAATATCTGCAGCAGTTGTCGAAATTAAATGAATCGACGATTTTCCCGATACGATTCGCCTTTTTACCCGACGATAAATAATTAATCGGGCCGTATCAAAAGAGCTATTAGTCTTCGCGTTCCATTTTAACTGTTAATACGAATGAATTTTCGAACGTTACCGTGCCTCCCGAACGTATAACATAAGCTGCGTTAATGAGCTATTTAGTAGATTGCCAAACACGAATACACGATACGCAACACTGTGCGTCCGTATACGTTCGCGACGTTAACGTTAAATAAATAAATACTACGTTTCGATTTCGTTTAAATGAAATTAATTCGTTATGCCTATATTACGATTATACGACGAAGCAATAAATACAAAACACCGTGCACTTCGAATATTATTTCGAGTCCCCCAAAAACGAGTAAAATTTACACATTAAACAATGTACTTTAAATAATAAATTCCTTACGATTCGAATAGAATAGGATTTCAAATAAGAAGCATTTTTCATTTAAATAATCAAAACCGTAAAATAAAATACTTGACCTTTTAAATTTATTATATCTTAAAAATAACTGTACTAAAGAAAAAGCATTTATACAGGGTGTTCGACCACCCCCGGGAAAAATTTTAATGGGAGATTCTCGAGGTCAAGAATCACAAGAAAATCAAGAATACCAATTTGTTGATGGAGGATTCGTTAAAAAGTTATTAACGTTTAAAGTTCCGACCGTACTGAATTTTTATCTCGAAAATGCGCAAGATTTCGGGGGTATATCTATTCACCAAAAATGATTGTAATTGACCACCGCAACCGAAAATAATTTTTTCAAAACCATTTGAAATTTTTTTTTTCCGTCGAAAAATTTCATACCTTCTCGAACTTTTTTCTAAAAAGTGGGTAGGATTTCGGAGGTGTCTATTCACCAAAAATGATTGTAATTGATCCTCGCAACCGAAAATAATTTTTCCAAAACGATTTGAAATTTTTTTTTCCGTCAAAAAATTTAGGCACCTACCCCCTGTCGATTTTTCTTAAAAATTACTTTTTCATTTTTAGTAATTTTATTTGACGCCCTACAGAAAAGTTGTCTAATACTTTTTTGTAGGTACCCATGAGCTCTACTTCAAAAAAAAGTTTCATTGAAATATATTCACAATTGTAGGAGTTATGGCTGTTTGAAAATTGGACTATTTTTATGGGGTTTTTCTCATTTTGCGGGCTCAAGGACCAACTTTTCGAATATTTTTACAATTTGTACATATTCTCCACCAAAATACGCGTAGTTTGCTTTTTTAAACATTAAAATCGTCCAATCCGCTCAGAAGTTATGACGTTTTAAAGATTCGCATGAAAATTCAGTGAAACATATCGATGGTATGGTCAGACATTATATTTTCGGAAAAGAATTTTTTTCTCGGAAGTGCGTAGGAATTCGGGGATATGTTTAATCACCAAAAATGCTTGCAATTGACTCCTGCAACCGAAAATAATTTTTTCAGAGTGATTTGAAATTTTTTAATAACTTACTAGCTTACTAACGAAGCCTCAGTCAAGAAATTGATATTCTTGATTTTCGTCTTATTTTTACACATTGCTAGGAATACGTTGTGAAAAAAAAGAATAATTCGTTGCTCTAGCAAGTTTAACTTTTCGTTAATATTGGTATCCACGAATAATCAAATTTTTCTGAAGCATTAATAATTAACGGATGAAACTAAATTTCAGTCGAATGAGTTTCCACGGTGGATGATCAAGGGTTAGCCTGAAATGTTTTACCGCGGAACGTCGACACTGTATTCCGATTTTGTGGTTCCGTTTGTTATTAACGCCGTCATATTTAAAGCAAGCATCGGGCCAGATATTTCTACAGAGAGGAATAGACAGAGCTCAATAAAGTTGACCTATGGCTCCAGACGGGCCTATAAATTTTCCATCGTGCGCAACGTCACCTCTCAATCTGTTAGCATCAAAATATTTTGCATATATCGATTCCCAACGTTCGACTATGTGGGTGGCTGATCAGCCAATACTAAATCCTCGACTTTTCATAGTAATAAGGGCGGATGTTTGCGATATATGAAAAGAAATCGTTCTTTTTCTGATGCTCAGTTTCGTGGGAAATTAGAAATGAAAATTGTTACTTCAGTCAATCTTTCATATATCTTCTTACAGTACCTGAATAATATTATGCAAAATAAAATATCGCCTAAAGGAGTAAATGTTCGAGAAGTTCAAAAATGAGTTTAAATAATCGTCGAAAATTTTAAATATTACTTTCTATATTATTCAGGGTATTTTGAAAAACATTTTTTCATCGACAGGGTACAATGTGTACGTTACAGAATGCTCGATGCACTTCTATTAATTAAATTAATCACATTGAAGACGGTAATAAAATCTTTATAAGAAAAGAACGATATTATATAGAAAACAGATATCCCTGGTTCTAACAAAAGATCGTGGAAAAAATGCAAATGTTGGATAAATGAAAGGAGGCTTTGTAGGGAATCGTTTCAAAGGGAAGAAAATGGCGCATAAAAAGGAATACGAAAGCTATAGTTAAATTAAAGGAAGCTAACAAACTCGAAAGCAGATTAAAATAATTAGAAATAGAATTCGTTCGAAAAGTAGGTAGCAAATTAACGTGTAAACGAATATACTCTCGTATTTGGGAAAGGTTCGAGAAACATCGTCGAATATGGTTCCCATTAATCTTGACAATTATATTTAGAAGCGTTTATAATTATAATAAAGGACGTTCCTGCGAATAATATATTTTTTCCACCGCGAGAGTAAACGTCCAAAATTCGAGCGCGTACAATAATATTGTGAACAGGAACATACTTGATACAGTGTCAATATAATTGAAATGTACCAACAATAACACGACGAATTCGTATTCAGCCGTGTATTTACTAGGATACGCATCATTGAAAGCGATAACCAAAGGCATTTCGCGGTAGTTGCTTCTCCTTTAACGTACCCGGTCGAAACTTCAAAGTGATTATAATGCGGTACTATGCCGTACAAGAGCATTAATTAGAAGTAGATAATGCTTCTTTTTTTTTTTCTAAAGTTCTCTTTACGGACTTCGCTCGCGAACTACGGGAAACTGAATTTACATAATACGCGTTTCTAGTTCGTCGAAGACTAAGAAAAGCGGACGAGCAACGACTTTGGAGCACTGTTAACGCGTAAACGTCAAAAAAAGTTAAATCGTTACTGGAAAATGAAGATATATTTCCCTCGCAAATAAGAAAATAGGAAATATACAAATCTAGGTTGTCTGCCGTCGTTGAAAATTACTTTCGTCTTTCTAGAACTATATTTTATAATAATTCTAAATAAATGCATTTGACATTAGCTGAATTGTAATTACCCGTACAAAAATTGCAAAATAAATTTACTCACGTCGGTCTTCGAAAACGGAATATTTAGTAAACTATTGTTGGGTAGAACGACATCCATAGTTCTTTTATCGTGACAATTTTTTTTTTATATGAAACACCCATTTTCGATAGTGTATTTTCGACGTCCAGAGTTGGCATAGTTTTCTATAGATACCGCGAGAAAAATGTCGGATAGTAATAACGCGAACGCCCTGCATAAATGTGACCCGACTGCTTGAAAATTTCCCAAGGACAGTTCAGCTACGTCGTTTTTCCAAGTCGGGGTCGGAACTATTTCTGTGTGAAATTGTGAATGAATAGGATCCACCGTGTCAGATTTACAAGCCGACCATCTCATTTGCTTCCGACAGCCAGCTGGTTGCGAAAAGAACGCACAAAAGTCGGCAGAATCCCGTTGCTGGAAGCTAGACGTTTAGAAGAACGGCTCTATAAAAAGCCACGGGTGAATGCCATTTTGAACTCACACTTTGTTCATCAACCCTTTTCCCGCGCCTTGCAAATATCAAAGGTTTCCCTAAATCCCGATTTCAATATCCATGCAAACATTAATTAAAAAAAAATAAAACGACTCGATCGTTCCTCTCACGTTCACAGATTTTACATATTAAATATTTAATTTCAGAAACTTCGTACAAATTTACTTAAAACTCTTTCTTTTTATCCTTCTTTTGTCGTCGGAGAAATTAATCGATGGGTTTCGAGACAAAATATTATATTTATTTGGAGAAATTTTTGGTGTAGCTTCTCGATATTATTAATTATCCGAAAGACTAGAATTTCGAATAGACAGATAGAATTATCGAGGCATTCGAAATTCTTATTTTGTGTAGCTTTCTGAATAAAATTTCGAATAAAGACTAATAGAATTATCGAGGTCTCCGAGGAATATTTATTCTGTAACGTAGCTTTCTAGTATAATTTTAAAATTGGGGATCGCGAAAGTAATAGGCAACGGATCTCGTTTGATTACGTAATTACGTAAACCAATAATCGTACGAGTTATTTTCGAAAGCAAGACGCGATTATTCGAGGGTGAAACAAGCTTTGACGCAGTGAATTGACGAGAACGTGAACTTTTGTCTACTGTTTGTAGAGGTTGATTCAAGAGAATATCCAGAGTGTGGATAGGCATGCACGAACTAGATACTCGATCTAATTAATCAACGACCCGTTATTTCATCGCAAGTACGTTACGCTGCATCATTCGGAAAGTACCACTCGACACAAAGCGAGCAATAACACGGCTCGATTATGTGCCTGATTCCAGGGCTCGGGACACTTAAAAGATATACCACCGATCGTATGATGCACATCAGTGTTTCTCTACATTTTTCTTCAAATAGCAGAAAAAACATAATTTTTGAACGCAGTTTATATTTGTTTCAGTCCTGTTTCTGAAATAATATTTGGTATTTGATAGTTTCTTCTTGGAAGAAGAAATTTATTTCTCGTACGAATAGAAAATTTAAATGTACGATTATTTTTTAGTGTGTATAGTCGTTCCAAATAAAATAATTTTAGAAAACCGTGACTCACCTCTGTGTTTTGTGTTGCTGTTGCTGGAAGTCGGATTTTCCGTTATTTCTGAAACACATGAGAAACGCTCGCTGTTACCAACATTAATTTAAAAGTACACCATCGCGTTGCAACGAGCGACATTATGGTAGCTTGTTCGTTAACGAAAATTATATTATTTTAACTGTGGTAATCTACTGTTTTGTTTGGTTGAATAGCAAGTATTTTACCAAAATTATTTATTCCGACTATTATTCTCAATAACCGACGAATATATGGGAATTAACTAATTATTATCTATGGAAATGCTCCCTAGGAAACATCGTCGTTAAACTTTCAGGCAGTAACATTTTATTATACAGGATGTTTCATCAGCGACCAAACTTTGGGAGCGAGTCAAAATAAAAAGAAATCGTACGAACATGAGCTCTTTGTTTACGACGAAGCCCGGGGAAAAATGTTCCTCGAGTTTAGAGTTGTTTATGCAGTCGCTCAAATACACGGTTTCCCGCGTTGAAACAAAATTCCATTGTGAAAATATTAAATCGTTTCGAATCGATGCGTTTTTTCGTGTTCCGCGAAAAACAAAGTTTAGATATTCGTGTGGAAAAGCGACTAGGTTGCAGAAGAAACGTTTGAGCCAAAAGGAAACTAATAATTTTTACAAAATTTTATTTGAAAAAATAGAGAAAGCTCTGTTTAATTATTTTATGTCATCCGCTGTTTCAACGTCACTTGGAACAATGTGATTGTTTACTTGTTATGGATATATTTAAAGAACACCGTTGATATTTAAATAACCTTTCACAGATTATTAGAGTGTGCTACGCTAAAGTTAAATGTTACTAGCTAATAGTTTACGAGAGTTTCGATCCCAAAGTTCAGCACACCGGTGTATATCGTAGTTTAAACAATTTTTTTTAACGATACCAGATTATTAACAAGCACTGTAACTGTTCAAACGCTCGCTCAAGTATCGATTAAATTTTTCGGGGCGTTTTCTTTCTGTCAGAAATAATAATTAAAAATCAGCTTATAAATAATCACGTAAAATGCTCCATCCTGTATTTTTCATCTTGTAAATTTTATAAAATAATTTAAATTCTATGCATAGTACTTTTCTACAGTTTCAATTAATTCGTGCTCGTTATTTATTTTTATTCTATGGAACAGTACTCGACACGATGCGTAGAGCCAAATGAAAATCTGGCAGAGTAAGGTAGTAAATTTTTATACTCGTTTCCAAACAGTTTCCCAGTTGCTCATGCTCCCTGTAACTTCCCCGAAGATTCAAACTTCCTGTTTTGCTTTTATTTCACGGCGCAAAGTTTACGCGTGCAAACATGTTCGGTAAGCACGGTACCGTTTTCGAGATACCTATTCGCAGCGGGGAAACGTAAAGTAGACTTATTTGCAGAGATAGTTATGCATATATTATAATAAAAGCGCGATCGATGGAGACGTGAAACGCTTTCGTACAGAATTGGGCCATATAAAATGTTAGAATCTGCCGTCAACATAAACCGTTAATGGCTCTTTTAACGTTCGCTTAAACAATTTTCTCATATTTCGCATAATCAAAAGGATTTTACTTCATTCGCTGGCAAATACGATAATGATTTTTCTGTCAATAGAATATTCAAACGGATGAATTCAAAAAATCCTCGTTAAAGAATTATTATGTGTACCATGTAAATTAGCAATGATTTTATACTTGGTGTTGGTGGTTCTTTCAACGATAAATAATATTTACTTAAACAATTTTCTAATAATAATTTATTTTTTGTATTTTAAACGAGCAAAATGTTCAAACAGATGGATTTAAAAAATATTGATAAGGGACTATTAAGCAAAGTAGGTGAATTAGCAGTAACTTTGGGCTCAGTTGGCATTACTTACCGTAAACTTCAATGCTGCCCTCAGCGTCTCCCAATGAGTTTCTCGAAACACACTTGTACGATCCAAAATCCGAGGGACCGACAGAGTTTATGGGTAGTTTCATGTGAACTTTGTACGCGTCTGCCAATATTATAGGGTTGTACTTCCCTCCTGCAAGGAATTATAATTCTATCAACACAGTTCTGATTTTATTGAGCTTGCATCTAATAGACAGAGGCATGCAAATTATTAAACAAATACTCTTCCATTTTAATCGAAGGTATCGTTTTCGTTTACACCACAGTCGAATTTAGAAAATCTAGAACGTCAAAGGACATTAAACAACGAATTACATCGATACGTTCGCAAATATTATCGCAACAAGTTGACAATATATGCGGGTTATTGATTAGGTGGCTTCTGCGTTAATTCCAATGGCTATCATTTCGAACATCAATTATAGCTTCGGGATATGTTAATAAAATGTAAATACATTGAGATTAGATGATCGGAACGATATATTGTTTCAGGTCGCTGAATTTGTCGGTTTAAAGAGTAAAATTAGGATACACCATAAGCTGAGTCCGCGATATGAATATTGGAATATGTTTCAAAATCATCTATCAATATTCATGTCTCGGAATAAATCTGACAAACGTTCTAAACTTTGGTGAGTCTTTTAACAGGAATTTTCGTTAATATTCATGGTTTAAAATAAACGCGACAAAAATTTTTATCGATATTACCAGATTCTCTATAGAACGAATTTTTTAGAATGTTAAAGTTACGAGAAAAGAACATTTTTTAACACATTTTCTAACATTTTCTTCAGATCGCTTTTAGTTTTCGCGAATATAGTTTCTAGCAACCGTTGATTCTGTCGAGGGATTGTCAATAACGCAAACGAAAGGTATGTCAAGTCGATCGATCGTGGACAATAAATAGCGCTTTAACTCGTCTTTTCGAACGGAAACGGTCGTATGGCGTGCAAGACGAGTACAGAAATTTCGGGTCCTTTTGAAGGGAGGTCACAATAGTTCAATCAGTTTGGAAGATAGTCTGGCTAGTTACCATGCCCCGGGGTTATTTTAGTATTCGCGACGCGACGGTCTAAGTTAACGTGATTTCTGTTTAGATCGACACCATTCAGAAACGTTTCCGTTCTCCAGCTCGTAAGATTCTAGATTCTATCCAACGATGGTGCCATCTTCCGCGAATGGAAAGGTTACGTGGATGCAAAGCGAAATAATCATAGAAAAGTACAACTACGAACGCTACCAGAAATTCCCCTGTCGCGATTTGGCAAAATTTAAATAAACCAGTGTCTAAACTAACAACAAGGGTGTTATTGCGATAAAAATATTAGCAACGGTCCTATTAAAATGTTGCTTCAAAATTTTGAAGGTTTTCTATTACATTCTTGAGCTCACAAAAGTTTGAACAAACGTATTATTGCCGAAAATTAGGCATATTAAAATATTATATATTCTCAGATAGCATAAAGTGAAGCATGAAACTAAAAGTGCTCGACCTTTGATCAACGTTTCGCGGGAATTAAATTGCAGAGATTTGTAATAATTATTATTACGCCCTAGCCGGTGAATGTGGGCCGAGTGTTTCGAAACAACATTAACTTCGTCGGTAATTAACTTTTTTTCTACGTACGCTTCTTCTACGTTATGAAAAGGGAAAATTTTTATCGCAGAAGTACCAATTTTTACAAAAAGCTATCACGGTAATTAAAAAGTTTCCCGGCTTCGTCCATTTATAAAAAATCGGGAACGAAACGCATCGGATTAAATCTGAACAGTTCGCCTTTGCCTCTGTTTTCAACGAAAGGTCGAAATTAACTTGTAATTCCGCGGCTTTCGACGAAATTATGTTGTAAAAACGTATAACCGGTGGATATTATCGTTGTCTTTCCGTCCAGAAATTACACGGTAACGCGATTGCACGATCAGAATTCACATTGTACATACTATTATTGCTTTCGATACAAATGCAAATATCGACTAGGCTAGCGACGTAATAACGACAGGAGGAAAAGCCAGAGCGTGTCGTTTCGGTCTTCATATACATACTAGCATCCTCGGTCTTCCTCATAAATGTCAGATAAAATCATGCTATACCTTTAACCTTCTGTTCAGATTCCCATGCATTATTCAGAAGATAATTCTGTTTGAATAACCGATTGAAAGAAGAATCTGACAAAACATTTGGCTACGCGTCGCGATCTATCGCTCGGATAAACGCATTATAAAATGTACAAATAAGTCGCGAGTGGTTCGTATAGCGTAAATAAACACAAACCATGGAAACATTTCGAAATGATTAAAAGAGAAATTTAAACTGCAGTATAATAAGAACGAAATTAAAAATTCATTTCAGAATGATTAGATTTACCCAGAAGAAAAATGCAACATTTTTACGATTTTATTTTATCATCGTTACTGCAACGCGACTTTTAATTTCACCTTTACATTCTCTTACCCGCTACATTATTAATAATTTTCTGTTTCGTAACAGCAAGTGGTCGCGACTTGCATTCGAGTCTTCTTTGCGAGCTGGGTCTTTCGAGTGTATTAGACGATTTCAATTTCCCAGGTCACATAATCCTACTAATGTAACAATAATAAAACAAGAGGTCACAGTTCGTTCGCTTGCGCGGTCGCGTCTTGCGCTTTAAAAGAAACGCCGCGGCAGTAAAACGTAAATAAAGACGGACGTAATTCCTCTCAAAATAGAACCAGTCGTCATCGCGACGTTCTTTCGAAAATTCACTGAAAATATATACCCGGACACATTTTAACGAATTGAAACATTTTATTTCGCTGAAACGGTGCACGCGAGTCTTTGATGTCTGAGCGAGACGTCGCGATATTGTAAAAATCGCTTCAAAGTAAGTTCCCGCGCTCCATTGAAAGTATTCTATCTTGCGAAAAATAATATAAATAACTTCCTTAATTAAATTAATGCGCTGTCCCAGTGATTCAACGTGCGGTCAAAGAAGTTAAATAGAAAAGCAATGTTAGACTATACCAGCGTAATAGGACTTTGTGAATTACGAATTTACGGTTCGGTCGCCGGGAACTCCATTTTGTAAAATTCTTTCGATGAAAATGTTGGAAGAACCCGTCGATTTGCTCTTTTCTTTTAAGTAAAATAATTTTTGTGTTTCTTTTTTAATCCTCGTTTCACCCGGTTAAGTGCAACGTGTATCGCTCGTCGAGCACCCGGATATCTGATAAAACCGTTTAATCCCAGAGTATCGACGGATGAAGACGCAGAAATCGAACAACGTCTGTGCTTCGAAATGTGTTTGACGCGAACCTCGAGCATGTATATCGCGAAACATGGAAAATACAGGATCTGAAAGGAACGGTGATGGATCGATGGAAAGTACTAAAGCTGCCTTTTATAGACCGACCATAAAGCAGAGCGGAACGTTTATACTCGCGCTTCGTCGGTAGCCGTGTTTATGCGTTCGGCATCAAGCTTTCATTATTCAAAAGGCTCGTTACAACTGGTTACTTTTCTTCGCGGAGAATACGTTATGCGGGAAGTGTGTGTGCGCAACGAAAACGCATAATTATAGCCTGGTAGGTTAGCAGAGTTCACGGGAACGCAAAAGTAAAAGTCCGCGATGGACCACATTCGATACTTTCGCGAATGTTTTTGACAAACGAATCAAGAATATTTTTCCAAATATTGTGCTGCGTTCGACAAACTTCAACATTTCGACGTCACTCGTATATGATAGGATTTTAGTAAGGTTGTAGAAATAAGGGCGAATTTAAGGTCGCGTAATTAATAATTGTCTAAAGTTAACATTTTTGTCTTGTAGAACATTTGACTTATTTTAGAAGATAAATTATTACTTATCGTGGGCCCGTAATTATTTGCCAAATGATATTTCCTTTTCTATTTTCACAAGACGCGAGACAAACGCATTAATTTGGTTTGAAAAATGTTAAGAATGGCTTGAAAATAAAACTGGTGTTCAAATTAAACCAATCCAATTTAAGAAACTCGTTCGCCATGGACTCCTTGCTATGTCCACGCGTGACCTTATTATACTTAAAGATTTTTTCGCCGGTGTGTCCTCGAATTAGCATATTATCTTTTGCACGGTAAACCCTAACGAAGATGTTACTTGCTTTTTATTCGTTCGAATAACTATTTCGACGATAGTCGAATGACCTTATTTCGACTATTTATCTACCGTGGTTCAGTTTAGACTGTTCGATTAACTCCACCATTGTAGTTTCGCATTTTAAATACGTTAAAAACGTACCTTGTTGAATTGTTTTATCCTTATCTCTTGTCCAGTAATTGATGGATTTCGGATAAGCTTCCGAATAACATTCCAAAGTCAACTGGTCCCCTTCCCGAGCACCCACTAATTGATTTGGCACCGAAATATTGGGGGAAACTGAAAAAAGCAAGGAAAATCAAAGTTTACTATTTTTGTACTTACTTAGGTTCTATATTTTTGACAAAAGTTATTCGTCGATTAACCAAGACTTTAGAGATAACTAAAAATGGTCAAAAGGAAAATGTCGAATACGATAATACAAATTATTCTTTGTGTGACAACTTGTGAAGTGCAATATGCATTACTCTGCATATAAATGTATATAACAATTGAAACTATGTGAGATGGACAATATTTTATGATAGAAAATTACTTCATTTTTGCCGACGTTCCCGATCGATTCAACATGTAAATGATACTGTTCTAAAACTTACAATGAACAATCAGCATAATCCTTTTGCTGACAGAAGGCGGTACACCATTGGACGCGATACACAAATACGATCCCATGTGCGATCGGTTCACTTTTGTGATATTAAAATTTGGCCCCTCAATGTTCGTAACTGTAACACAAATTTTGACACTGATTAGAATTCCAGCTTATATTAAATATTATATTGTATTAACAAACAAATGTTTTATATTCCTGAAACGGTCAATTTCATTTTTGCGCAGTTTTCTGAACTTCAGCAATTAATTTATTGCAGCCACAGTATTCCTCTGTATTTTTATAAAACTCACGTGGACATCCTCGGTTATTAATTTCTATTAATTTCGAGTGAAAAGTGTATGAACGCAGAAGAAATAAAAAAAAATACATATTGACGATATTTATAAATATTTATAAACTTCTAGTATACGATGAATATTTCTTTATTTGAACGAATATAACGTTTGACGATGCTTGATACCGCTTGTTGAAGCATCCCGAATATATATATATTTTTTTTTTACATTTTTTTCCAAAAGTTTCAGCGAAGTTACACTTTTAGACAGTTTGGTATACGAGCGTGAAGTTTTTGAAACGGGCACGGACAACTTTTTCAGCGTCAGTATATTTCCTGGCACTGCTGTCTCGAATACGATGCAAACTGCGTCGCAATTTCCTACTATAATTTGTTTTGAAAAGTAATCAAAAACACATCCGAGTTTAGAAATGTACCTCAAATTGTAATTCGATTTCTAAGGACTCCCTCTTCATAATTTCAATCAGAGATCACTCATCACAGGAATTGAATTTGAAACAACGCAACAGTCTTCAATTAAAAATACAATTTGTCAGAATATTCCATTCCTTACATTCACTTTTCAAAGTACCTTTTCTATTAATTAATTTGAACTTTCAGAGTTCAGTATATTGTTATTATTTCGTGCTATGGCGTGTTACTTTCATCTCTGGTTGCAAAATACCAGCAAGTATGTTTACATTTTTTTATACATTTTATCGAAACATTTTAAACGAAAGTTTCAGAGATTTAGCTTTTCCCTGTGTAAGAGTCGCCTACATAGAACTTGTACCAAACGTTGCAACTTTAATCCTTCAAACTGTACACTATCTAAGGATAAATATACCACGGTACTCGAGGTATTATGTGAGGAAGTCCCGATATGCGAGTGGTGCGTGGAATGTTAATGACCCTCAACCTGTGGCCCCTTCGGTGCACGTCTTCGATCAGGTTTCGAGATTCAATGTTAGCTTTCGACCGACGAGTGACTTTCAACCTGTGTCTGTGATAATAATTAGCATGTAACCAAAAAGTTTAGAAGTCGATATTATCCTCGACTTAAGCAACGAATTTTTTGTCGATGATTTTTCTTCGTAGAAATTAAACTGTTATTTTTGATGCCTGAATGTCGACGCTATTAAATTAAAAGAGAAAATAATTCCAGACGAATCGCCCCCTTTCCAATTTTAACCGTACCCAGAATAACTTTGCTCGCGTTATTTAGTCTACATACATATTTTCAAACAATACAGACACGCAAGATTTTTTGTTTTCGCGGTCAGAGACCAAACAGAAATTTACAGGTAACAGACAACTCGAGTAACACAGTTTTGGTGTTTCCTTCCCGTACGTGGCGCCAAATTTAGTTTACTTATCTAGAAGTCTAGGTAGTTTACATTCGCCCGTTAACCGCGATTAAATCTAGCGGAATATTTGCTTCCAACTAACAAACTGGACGATGCCAAATAGGAAAGAACGAAAATTTGTATTTGACTAATTTCTAATTGAAACCGTTCACTGTCGACACTTTTTATACACGAGGCTCGACAATAAAATTCTCTAGAAGATTATATTCTGTAATTATTCTCATCTAATCTTTTCTTTCAAGTTGTTGAAAAGGAATTCACTGGAAAAGGAGATTCGTAACTGTGACAAATATGTAATACTTTAAATTGTAACTACTAACGCGATACCTTCTAGAGCCCCAGAGGTACCTGAATTTTTCAGACGCTTTAACCAGTCGAAAACCTTGCCTAAACAAGTTTTATTCCGCAACGAAATATGGAAGTACAGTCGAAGTTGGCTTAATGGCTTGACGAATGATAGCCCGCGAAGAATCGATTCGTATTGCTGGTAAGGTATACGCGTTTAAATAAACAGAGACCCGAATTTCGTGTATTGTTTCATCGTAGACGGACGCTAGGGGCATGCATGCGAAACTCGATACGCGTAGCACCCTTTTGGTGTTTGCCAATTTCAATGCAAATATAGGAAATCTTCCCGACTATGTAAACGTATCACAGCCCTCTAACCTATTGGCCTTGCTCGAACGCGGCGTGTTTGCCCTCCTCGGGGACTACGAGACCGGGTTACTGCACCGCGAATCTACAGAGAGTATGCATCCTGCAGTTTAACGCGGATACTTGGGAATTTTAAATCTATTTATTGCACCGCGACCCCACTAAATAACAAACGTATCGTCTAAAGTTGGCGAACGCTTGCCAGAATTCGCAATCGACCACGGAATGGAAACCTCCAAATATAATACGTTCATCAGGGGCTCAAAAATAAGTTTCTCACCGCGCTGTATGTTGCCATGGTCGTCCGGAGAAACTCATTTGCTCTCTGGTCGGCGGAATAATTCACGATACTGATATAATTCTTTATTTAAGAAGTATAATACATGATGCATTTTGTATATAGAAATATTTTAAATTGTTAATGACAGAGCTGTTTCGATGGGAGGCCCTTTTGTTAAAAATGTATTTACATTTGCCACAGTTTTAACGGTTCTGTTGTTCGAAACCGAACAAACTAAAAACCATTTTGCCCTGTGTGAACGTAGTCGATACGAAAATCGTGGCACAATATTGAAAAGTAACATTCTGACAGCGCTTTAACGCTGGCGTATCGATTTTTGTTTGTTTTATCTTTTGCCCGTAAAAAAGTATTGTAAAATACATGGGGATTTTGTAAACTTTAGTACGGGGCGATAAAGCCACGCAAGCTGAAGATTTCCTTTAAATTTGACGCCGATCGATCGACTGGAACTTGAGATATAGTGGAAAATATTTGGAAAAATGTGGGTTCGAGAGCATCGCGTTTGAAGTTTTGTGTATCATTGTTTATCGCTTTGTTTATTTTACGAATCGACGTTTTATATGTGCGAATGTACCGCGAGAGAAAAGGTAAAAGTAAATAAACGAAATGAGAAAAATAAATGGGAATTAGGTACAACGGAAAGTTCAGCGACGTGAAGTAGAAAATGCTGGACGTTTGAAAGAATACTATTACTCACAGAAGACAACATCAGCACAGCATTTGTTCGCAGACAAGCACACACGATTAATGCAGTTGATACAACGATCGTAAATGAAATTGTGAACTCCAGATTTATCTTTAACGATTATTATCATTAACGATTTACAAAAATTGTTTGTCTGATTTAAAGTTTCTAAAACCGAGGGATGGAAATAGTTTGCACAGGGTTCCCCGTGATCATGGTACGACCATGGGGGGAGGGGGGGGGGGGGTGATTTTACGTGAAAAAATGAGTCGAAAGTGTAGAATGAAATTTGTTCGCACGATGCCTCGTCTTCGAGATAATTAAATTCGAAAATTTGTCTGGAACAAGTGGAATATCCAAACGATTGAGCCGACGCGTCCGACCAATATTTGCTATTTCTACTTGCGCTGGGGCCAAGTCATACTTTGTCGCGTACCCGATGAATTTTCAGCCATTTCAGAGTCATATTTAACTTATAATCGATTTAGTCGGTAAATCAATTATAAATTAAAACTGTATCCCGTGTTTAAAAGATTATTTACCAAATCGATACACGTTGTGACTTTTAATAGGAAAAGATAAACGTCACTATATTTAGAACATTGTTTAAACGGTTTAATTTATGTCGCCTATGCCAGTGTATATAAAATTTATTTCATTTTACTTTTTTAATTATTAATTTCGATTTATGGCGAAACACGATTTGCGAAATATTAATGTACGGAATCGATAATGGTATTTCCTGGCTAATATACTTAAGTAATACCTGTCAAATTTATTTTATAATAGTACATGTAAGAATCTATAAACGTGTTTACATTTATCCTATTATTTGAACATCGTCCAGTCGATTGATTATGTGTTTTGGGATTTCTTTATGTGATAATATTCCATCTGGGCCTTATTAAAAATTCCCCACGATGTTTATATCCTTTTATTAATATAAACTAGCTTGAAAAGCTCGGTTGGAAGGCAGTGAAATATTCTTAAAGTTTGTAGAATAGCCAAATTTAATTATACTTTAACAATAAAACTTTATAAATCAGTCTATCAATACGAAAGAGTAGAAACAGTCTTTTTAAAGAGCTCGAATTTACTCAACGTCTTAATTTATATTTAATTTCAACTTATACAAATTATTACATGGATTAAGACTGACCTTCCGTTCCATCCCCCAAGAGTATGGATTGGTTATCTTCTCGTCGCCATGTTATGTTAGGTGCCGGTGATCCTGTCGCAGTGCAACGTAAAGTCACATTGCTTCCTTCGTTCACCACCATGTCTGTGCTCGTTTGGTAATCCAAAATGTCCGGCGGCACTAGAGAGAAGAAAGAACAAATAAAATCTTTACACACGACTCGTTCACCATTACGTTTGGAGTTTCACTTATTTTATATTAATTCCTCGAGTAATTTTGAATCTCTCAACGTTTACGTTCGAATATAAATTATTTGATCGTTTAGTTTTATTACGGATAAAAGTTCTTCTTTATTAGCTGAGAAACTATTTTAATATATATATATTTTTATAAAAGAATCCAACGAGCTACGAATTTGTTTTAAAATATTATTTTCATAAAAATACGATAAAGTTCGTTTGATTAAATGAATTGCTACACGGTCCGTGTACTTGAAAAAATAAACACTTCAAATGCTTTATAACACAGAAAATACTATGTCGTTCTATATAAATTTCTAATATTATTTGAATTACCGTAATAAAATAATAGTACGTTATTATTATACGTTGAGCGCGATATGAATTAATGGATTACATAAAATCTGTTATGTAGATGTAGACATAAATATACAGTTACGATGAAAAGCCGAGGTGCCGCTATATGCTGTTATTAACATAACCTAGATAAACCCTGCAGGTTCCAAATTATTCTGTCATATGTATTTATTGTGACTCTTCTTTATATGTTCATGAAACGGAAAATTACCGCCTCTTTGATATCCGCGACAAAAGAAATTGGAATTTCGGTCGGAGAATAAATGCGGAAACCTCTTCAAATCTTTGTACCACTCGGATTGGTACATCCTTTAAAAATTCCGGGTTTACGTATATTCGAAAAAATAGAGAGTTCCGCTCTGAATTTCTTTTTTTTAAATTAAAATCACAGAAGCGCCGTAGAAAATTTCATTGCTCCAGGAATACATTTATCAATGCTTAAGTCGGTTCTATAATATCTTCGAGGTTCCCACCCACGCGAGTAAGTTTCGTATTATGAGAAATTCTTTTGTCTCCTTGGCCATAATTTCACCTACAGAGGATTCAGATTTATTAGTTTCACAATCTTAATTTTAAGGGCTCGTAAATTCTCCTTTACGAGAGTGAACCCTATCATCGTGTTTAAGGTTACGTGTTCGTTGTCGTCACTAACGAAAATATGAAATTCAACGTCTCTAATTGCACGAACTGTAACTGTTGTAAATTCAAATTACTTCTGACAAAACGTACGCATCACGGTACGCGGATATTCTATGCAAATAAATCATGATTTATAAGGGCAAACGATCGGATACGTCGAGTCGTAAATATTAGGTATTGTTCTGTTATTTGTTATTGGCGTGTTTAGTAGTTGCAACATTACGGTTGAGAAATAAATAAAAATCATTCAACCTGACGTTCGACTTAAAAGGTTTTTCGAACTGTAAATATGAGGATTCTTTTAATATTTATGGCTGAATTAAAATCTTAACCAACTTGAACAGGAAAATAATTGTATTAATTATTCAAAAAAGATAATGAAATTGGTTCGAGAATTATTGAACGAGTATCGATTTGGGGAATCTGAACGTCTGAAATTCAATTCTGACTCTTCGGTTGCGCCAGTGCTCAAAATCGATTTTCCAGAAACGAAACCTCGTCCGGAAAAGCTTCGGTTCCGTATTTTCTATTTATACGTAGCACAGAGTCATTTAGGTTTCCGGCTGGATCGCTTATGGCGACACGCCCTGTAGAGAGTAATCTATGGAATGGAACTAATAGCAAACATGAAAATCAATCGATACTTTATTCCGTAACCCGGAAATAGCCGTTTGCGTGTATATACGGTCGCGTTTCTCTGTTTCGTAGCGATAAATCCGTTCCTCCCTCATTCGCGTTCCGCTTACAAGACAAGTTTCGCCGGTTGTCGTAACACTTAAAGCAACAATAACGTCCCCAAGTTGCACTCAACACCGTCGGCGGTGTGTAAGTATATCTGTTCATCCATAAATTTCGCTATATCGTACGTGCTATTCGTTCGGGCGAAATGCATACCTCTGGACAGCTGTGCATTTGCGTGTGCAAAGAGACGAACGACACGCGTGGCGATCCATACGACTCCTTGGAACCCACACTTACACCGTGAAAACCCATCGCACGCGTGTTATCTTTACCCTCTTACCCTCTACAATGAGCCTAACTCGTCGTAAACACTCTTTGCGACGAGTTTCGGTCGCCAATTTCGCGTCAGATTCCACCCTTGAAGTTAAGAAACTCGAAACTGTTATTTCTTAGCAGTTCACGTCGAACTTGACTAATGTAATGCGATAGGTTGACTAAAACCTCGAAATTTTTCACGAGACTAAAACTTTGAATTTAGTCAATTATAAACTATGAATTGAAATTTGTTTTAGTACTCGTACTCGTAACCTCTTGAAAATTCTCAGAGGACCACACTCATAAGCTCTCTCGCAAGTGCTCGATCCAGAACGAAAGGTTCTCCATTCCTTTCCTCTTGCTCTCTCGCTTTTCATAAAAATATAGTAGAGAACGTCCACTATCCGGACTACCTAGGCAAATTTTCGTTGCTATAAAATAGCTAGTAAAGGGAGATATCCTGCGTCGCTAGTCTGCTAATTTTATATCATAGAAAGGAAACAATATTCGCGGGCGTATTGGATCGCGTGTAATTTTCCAGAAGCGAAACCGCAGGCATATATATCAGCAACTGGATATCCCCAGGATCAGACCTTTCCATTCGGTCGTGGCCATTAAAGCCAACCTAACTTTCTCTCCTATTCGTCGGGTTCCTTTCCCTCCCGGAGCGTCGAATAAACGCGTCCCTCGCGAGTAATGTCTTACCGGGTTCGCCTACATCTGAATCGGCCCGAAGGTAGTATGGTTTAGTGGGGACGAGAAGGGGGGCGATGGTGGAAGAAGGGTTGAGAGGGGGAGGGGAGGTCGATTTTATTCTGCCCTATGGCCGGAACTCGATTTGCGGTTGAGTGCCCGTATGGGTGATGCTGAATTGGCGGGTCAAAGCCACCCGGTCAGTCTATCGATGCCCTTCCACTTGTACGCTATCGCCGCTTACTCCTCAGCGTTCGTTTTCCTCGCCCTATTGAGATGTCCATACGCTCGTTTCGGTTTGCACGCTTACTCTTTGACCTCACAGTTTCCACTGTGACGTACTCCGTATTCTAAATTAGCTGACACCCGCCCCAACTCGTTGTATCGTTTAGCTGGATGCAGCCATCGAACCGACGAAGGTCGATGGATAGAGACGGACAAGCTTCTTTTATTCGAAATAATAAATAACTAATAGGACCAACGTACAGTAACATACGCGTTGTTTACATTTTGAAACACTGAAATCCCCCAATTCGTTCAGGAGTTATGTTTTAAACATAAGAATGAAATTCCAGGGAAACATATCAATGTATGGTCAGACATTAGATTTTCGGTAAGGAATTTTTTTCTCGAAAGTGGGTAGGATTTCGGGGGTATGTCTATTCACCAAAAATGATTGTAATTGACCCTCGCAATTGAAAATAATTTTTCCAGGACGATTTGAAATTTTTTTTTTTTTTTGCCGAAAAATTTAGTCATTCTCTGTTGGGTTTTTTAAAAAATTCGTTTTTGATTTTTAATAAATTTGTTTGACGCTTTACAGAAATGTTCTCTAATATTTTTTGTAGATATTCATGATCTCTACTGTATAAATATAATGTCAGTATTGGCAGTTGTTTGAAGCTGTTTGTATGAAGTCGATTAACGTCTTCCAGAGCGGCTGATAGTTAATCCAACGTTCAGATTCGATTTAGAAAATTGTCCGACATCGATTAGAACTAAAAATTAGCTGCAACCTCTTTAATTGCGGAAAATTGGTGGTTATCCTCCCTAATTGCGCCGATAACGAAACGGCGAGGGCCACCGAGCTCGTTTAGGTGTTCAATGGCGACGAGAATTTTATCCGTCGTCCAATTTGGTCACGCGCAGTCAGAAACTTCAACGAAATCGCTTATAACTGCATCGACGGCTAATGTAGATTAAAATTTTGTGTATAGTATCCATCATATTTTTTATGGAGTAATATTAATCACGAAATTATCCCGGTGAAAATGAATCCAAACATCGTTCGGATTAGTTTTAGTACAAACCATTAGAATCGTTTCTGAGTTGGGATTCAATTATATAAAGACAGACAAAAACGTTTTCCCGGACGAGTTTTTAATAATTCTAAAACGATGGGGTCGAGTACTTTAGTAATTACTTGTTTCAATATTATTACTAAAGGTTGTTGTATTTTCAGTGCAAGCATATTTGCAGAAAATACATAATGCATAATGCACTCAAAAGAAATGAACGATTAAACGAACGGTTAATGAAATAAAATGCGTAATCCTCGTAAAGCAACGAAATACATTGCCTCTGGAATTTGTTCAGAGAATCGAAGAAAGTTTGTCTAGCTATATTAAACGACAAACAATTCGTATCGAAATATACGGCTAACTGCAAGAATTTCGATCCAACCCGGATCCAGTTCCATCATCCATTTCCACGGTGACCATTCATCGATTTCGTTTTAGAATTCTTTATATTCGTGAAATCGTTTTTGGCGTGGATTAAAATGAATTTAACTCGGAATGAAAAGGTATGCGAGATATACGATGCCGGGAGTTCCATCGATTCAGGCTTTTTCCTGACAGTAATGGATTTATATACAAACCCTATACGCTGTGGAAGTATCGATTTAAGCGATCTTATACGGTAGAAAGACTCCAATTTCCACCCGTTTAATCAAATTTCATTATAACCTGATGCACGTTTATTTAAGTCGCGTTTTACGCAGACATAATACAATGAAATCTCAATAGTTAATAATCACAATTCCTCTGTCGTCCTTTCTTCAATATTATTTCGTCGCGGTTAATTTCTACGGTAACGCTTTTACGAGTAAAGTTCGCAGTTGTTAATCGCGATCGTTAACGATGCATCCAATAACGAAATGACAATATTGACGCACCCAGGGCATTTTGGAGCTCTTTAAATCCGTAGAAAAACTCGTAGCTGGCAGAAAAAGAATATAACCTTAACCTAATTAAATCTGCTAGAAAGCTTGCGTCGTTCAGCCGCTGAGGCGAGTTTGAAATTTGCAAATCCTCCGCGAAATTCTATTTAATTCCATTACTCCCTCTTTTTATTGTTCACACTTGTATTCACTATTCTAAAATATAAAACTATTAATCGTAGACCATCCATGTTTCTGTTTACCTCAATCTTAAAATAACGTTACTCGTAATTGACATATTATTTATCGTTTAATATTATCACAGAGAACAAAGTTACTTCTTAACGATCTGTTATTTTGATAAAAGGGGGAGGCTAATCGCTTTCAGATGGCCAATAACTGTCTGTCTATCCCCTATCCGCAAACTGTGCATTTCGGGATAATTTAGGATCGTTAACAAGTGAATTTTTCTTCGCCCATTACCCCTTTGTCTACCAGGAGCCTGTTCAGTCGAAAGCAAGTTCTTGCATCCTGCATCAATCTGAATCTGTCTCGTTTATCCTGTCCCGTACTCCCGTTCGTTTCCAACATTAACTCGCGCCAGCTCCGTGGAAAATCCTTCCTACCGTGCACACGGACGCGACGATTCGTCCTGGGCTGGGTAGAATTGAAACTAGAGTTAAAAAAGAGCTGTTCGCCGGACGATCACCGCAACCCGAGCGTGGCTTAATTTCGATGCGTAAATCGAATGACCATCCGAAAGCTTGGCGCTGTACCTGAACGTGTCACCTACGAAAAGGGTTCGTTATTCTTTTCAATCGATAACCATTCCTCTCGGAAAACATACTTAAGAGTTTTTTTTTATCAAATTAACTCTTAAATCGAGCTCGTCCTTTGAATAAAGTCCAATCTCTTTCGGAAGAAAGTCCACCGATTATCCCCATTATTTATAACATTATTTATAACTATCAGAGTGATCGTTGCCTTGGAAGATTGAGGAAAAGTCACGTAGATTGGCATAACATCGTTTTACTTGTCTCAAACAGGAACAAACAAACTGAAACTAATTCAAACCGGTTCACACCAATTCAGATTTGTTACAATTAATTGTAATATTATTAAGCAGAGTTGAAGTTTCAGTTTTTTTTTGTAAGTAACTGTGAAAGTAATTGTTTAAAAACAAGATTCATACTGTTATGCTCGATAATGGCGTGTTTCGTATACCATTCTCGCGTGACTGTCTCGCAAGGAGCGAGCCCCAAGTGTAACATTCGCTTTTTAACGAGTTTTTGCACCCAAAGCTGTCGATATGCAATTTTATGGTCGGACGGTTAATTGTTCAGGAGTTATTTAACGTTAATGTTTTAAAGGATTCGATATCTTTAGTGATATAGGCACCTTTTGCAAATAGGTTCGTGGCATAGTTAGCAGAGGTTCGTGCTTTCAAGACTACTGTTACTTTTACAAGCGAGTTTAAATTCCGATCGATAAAGTCTTTAAACGAACACGATTTATTCTGCTTATAATTAAGGAAACTGTATGCACCTCTTAATTGTTACCTCGTTCTTTAATCAAACGAAGAATTTATTTCTCAATTTCCAATTACTGCGCTTGGTAGATTTTAAATAAACGGAAGTACTCAGTTACAGAAAAATTCACTTTGGAAATTCTTGGCGGCACTTTCAGGGGCTCGAAATCCTCCTTCTGTTAATTAAAAAATACCGTGTTTATATAAACAGTGTCATGTTGTGAGAAGAATTTGCATTTCAAGCTGAATTATGGTAAAATGTAATACAATGAAAGTACCGTAAAATTACGTTTCAACGAATTTCTGCTATCTTTGTTTACTTTAGAATAATGTTCCCAGTATTTTTTACTCTTTATTTGAACAGTAACATTAGAATGCATAAAAAATGATATCAAAGTCTGGAATATGATTATAATTGATTTTAAATGGAATATTTGATACTTTCAAATCTATTTCGTTTCTTACTGTTAAATGCACTCTGCTAGAAACCGCTTGCAATTTTTGCTTGAAAGAAGAAATTCGTCTCGACAGATCCCGAACCATATTGGCAGAGAATATAAGGACAGAGCATTTTATCACAGATAAAATATGCAAGTTACAACTGGCTGTTCCCACAAGAAAATTACAGAAGCGACAAATGCGCCCACGTAATTCGCGAATATTTCGCGTATCAACGAATTCAGCGAATCCATTGAAATAAAATATCGTAATCCGTTTCAATAATATTTTATTCGAACGTAATACGCTCGTAGTGTATTTAGAAATCGTCGAATAATCGTTGAAAAATTTGTGGAGAATTTTTAGTCCGACCGTGTCCCGTCGAACAAAAGTTTCCCAGGTTTTAATTAGAACTTTGTTGTCCCGGCACTCGTAATTTCATATCTAGCTTGAATATTCATAAACTTAAATTCGTTACGTGACGCTAAGAGTGTTTTACCTGTTCCGGCTCTGTCAAAATATTCAAATCGAAACAAAAATTTAATAACGCGATTTCAAGAAAATACACAACACAGAAACGAACGATACTCGCGGTGCTTTCGTAGGTATCTCGTACCCTCGTTTGTTTTATTAAATCGCTGCATCGCAAAATGATTCGCGAAAAATATTTCATCCCGGAATGTATTCGGCAGTGTTGCTTCTTCTTTTGCGCGCGGCGTTTTCATCGTAAAATTTTTACGTTTCACCGGAAACGTTCTTAACTTCAAACGTATATTCTACCGCTTTGCGTTCGTTTCGCCGTCAGAATCACGTTAATAGTAGAACATTATGACAGTAATCCGCATCCTTTGTTTGCCATGTCTTATTTTCATTTTATGCGACGTAGAAAGTAATTTACTACGTTGAATAAAAAAAATTAACATTTTAATATCAATACGTAATATTGTCAGGAAATATACGTTTTTGCTTTCGGTGAAACTCTATTACAGAGGGAAATTATTATAAACAAACAATTTGTTTCGCGGAGTAACAGATGAAATAATTCACAAAACGGATTTATTTCGAAACGGATTATTTTTCAAGCAACTCTGAAAATTAATTTGAAGATATCGTGTTTCGAGAATTAAAGAACGCCTAATTCGAACGTTTTTCATCCCATGGTACGATAAATGTACGATAGGCGTAAAAATATTGAACATTTTGCACCGGCCACCTGTTACCTTTGACCCCGATCGACGCGTTCGGACCCACGAGAGATTTTATTATGCTCGAAATCTCATTATAACATTGTTTGCACTCTTTCGTAGTGCCGTATTCGTCGGTGCATACCTCTTCCGGGAACGTAAGCGCAAATAAACGTATATAAAGGTTTATCAGAACAGTGGCTCGTCGGTGTTAAACGTTGCCCGATGAATCCTCGACGTTACTACTTTGTCCGGAGAGGATCCAATCGGCGCGTTTGCTCGTCGAAAAATATTGAAACCTACGGCCACAGAGAGAAAGCTCCTTTCTCGCGTGTCGTAAAACGAATTGGATTTATAAATAAATCGTGCCCGTTTATTTTCACCGCACAAAAGCTACGGCTGCTTGCATACCGGCTGGCCAAATAAATGATTAAAACGTAACCGTGGCCGGTCGAACGTGGCGTTTGCGAATCGCCTCGTGTCTCTGTGCCCGCGGTGTTGGAACAGCAGATGCCGCAGTTCATCGCGATTACCGCGTATCATGCAGGCACATAATCACCCGCACTGAACCGATGAAACGATAAAAAAAAACCGATTTTATTAACCGACGGCTATCTACAACTTTCTAACTGTTTTTTCCCCGGCCGATGATTAATTTAACGAACGTTCGCGTATCGCTGGGCACACGAAAGGATCCCTTCCAGGGATTCTCAACGGAAAATCTAAGGAAACGAAGAAAATATCGTTTTTTCAAATATAGATCCCTTCGAAGCCTTTCGAACATTTTTTTTTAGAAATATTTTAGCTCGATCTTGACAAAAAAAATTAGAAGTTATTTTGTAAGTAAATTTGCAAGTAAAATTAAAAACTGAGTCGAAAGGTTATCGTGTTAGAAGGATGTGTCGAGAGGTAGGGTGCTATTTCGTTCACCCGGTAGATGTATACGTTAAGGCGACGGGCAGGGCGGATAACAAGGAAAATTCTTTTGTCCGTCCGTCCTTCTTGCCTTCCAAGTTCCCTTCGTTTCTTTGTTTGTCCTATGGTCGCTCTCTCAGGCATTTCCTTGTGTTTCCCATGATGAGTTCTGGACAATTTTCTACACTGGAAGATATTTTCTATTACGGTTCGTTGCTATCTTGTTATCCGCTACAAACCATGCGAAAGTAAGGGAGCGGAGAAAATAAGGAAAACTGAAAAAAGGACTGGCAACGAAAGAGTCTGTAAATGTCTTCGTAACGTAGTGCAGGTAGAACGCGAAAAGTTCGACACTCGAATCGAACATCGAGTTCCGAGGCCAATAGATCACTTCGACCGAGACACGCTATCCGGGGAAGACAATTCCCCAATCCCACGCGAAACTCCACGATTCGTTGCAACATGCTGCAAAGCATACTTCCAACTGTTTACACGCTTCGTACATTACGTACTGATTTGAATGTCACTCGCCCGGATCACTATACCTATCGTACGACGGTTACGAACTGAGAATTCCAGATTGCCCTTCATGCTCGACCACGAGCAGGGCTGAAATTCGTTTGAAAGTAGAGAAAAATTGACAAAAGCGAAAAGAAAATAAATACTTGCGAGATTTAATTTAGTTCGAAACAAGAAAATTGTTTTTCCTTTCTACGTCACACAATTCTTATAAGTCTCTTGGATTAAATTTAATATTAAACTTTAGAAACATTTCCTGCTTTTGCGAAAATTAATAGAATTCTTGGAATAAATAATCTTCTGTTTGTAATGGGAGATTCGAGCTGAACAATAATGCGGTTTAAACATTTTTACGAGCTTCTCAGATTTTCGAGATTTACGAAACTATGGTTGGTGCGTGAGAAAATGGCGGCGACGGTATGTTGACCTATTTAAGACGAGGCGTGAGAATATATTGTTTCGGGGGCCAGACCTGTGGAGCCGAGGCGAAAATTGAAGGGAAAAAATGAAGAGCGCTGTTTGGACGTCGTAATTCTGGGTCTCTTCAACGGTAGAAGAAATCTCGAAGATAGGGTTTACGGGTGAATTTACGACGTGACGGTCGCCAGCGAACCGTGATATTTGCACCTTTAAAACGGGTAATCCAGGAGTCCTTCTCGGCCCCTGATTACTTTACCGAGATGCAGAGAATCGGAGGGTTTTCTTGGTTGCTCGAGTAGTGTTCCAGATTGCGCGCATTTCGCGATATTAGGGGAAAAGTAATGGCACTGAGTGCCACTGTGGAAGGAGGTGGCCTGAGGTGAAAGTAGCGCCGGAAGAGGTCGGATCAACAGCTCGAAAGATGAGACGAAGTGGTTAACGCGGAGCTTAACCTTACCCAAGCTACGTAATGAATAACAACGGTACGAAGTGTCTGCCACCGGCGAGAGAAGAGCTTCTGAGCAAATACTCTCTCCTTCGTTTACGATGTTTAATTAGCATGTTTCAAACGAGGTCTCGCGATACGGTCTACGCGTCAAACTACACCATAATCCAATCAACGATATTCGATTAGACGACCAAAGGAATAGGAGGAATCCGTGAAACGGATCTCAAAGCAACGTTGATACCTTCTACTTCGAACGTGCGTGTTTATTTTTAATCGTCGTTCACAACGAGCCCTCGATAACGTTCGCGCCGCGGTCCTAAGACAGGGATGGGACTCTGAATTTGATCAATGAAGAGAATCGACGCGACACAAGATATTTCAACGATGAATTCTTTTAGTTCCCATAATGGAGAGTCCTGTACCCAATATTTGGGTAAATACTATAAATACTATAAAAATTACGCAAACATCGATGGGATCAAACCAAGGAACGTGAAAATTTCAACTAGTAACGGGTCTACTTTCCTGAGTTCCATGGGTGATCAGCTACCATACTGTCAAGTAGAAGTTTTCGAACTACGACCATCGAAACATCGTATAAAGTATGTGGACGGATTCATAACAATTGCAAAACATTTTCGAAGCAGACTCGATTTTAGTTTAAAAAGCGAAGCACCACCGTGACGCGATAAATCACGAATATCGCCGACAGTTTAGAATTGTTTAATCCCTTCCACCATCAAATTAGAAGCAAGTGTTCGACTACAAAACTATTTCGTTGTTTTTTAACCACTTGCGCCGGAATTGATTCGCTCATGCGTGAGAGCAAACCGTTCACAGTAAGCCATAAATTGAAATCAGGAGACACGGTTTCGCGCACATATTTTAGACGTTGCAAATCTGTTTATCGACAATTTTGTACAGAGACGTTTTAATAAAAAATTAGTTTTTAATTAGTCGTAAATAGCAACGTTAAAGGTTTTTACAAAATTAGGATTGAATGTTTCAAATGGCGCTCCGCATCATTGATTCCATTATATTATAACTGACGTCAAGACTAGTTCCATGACCCCGTAAACTGTGACCTCAAAATGACCTAGAACTCAGAAACATAGGATCGATGAATGAAGCAGAGCATTCGTGAAAAATTATTTTATTTGAATTGAATAATCTGCTTTCCCCCCCAGAATTTTTATTTTTTTAAATGGAACTGGAATGAAAAGATATTTCAAAATTTCAAGTCGTTTATATTTCCTCGTTCGATATCTTGTAATCGATTTGTTATGGAGATTCAAAAAATGATTCGAAAGGAAAATTAACTGTATAATTAAATTCTGACGACTCGTTTGTACCGCAATGGAGCAAACCTACGCGGAGGGTAGAGGTCACGCAGGGGCAGTCTGATTAGTTCCCAAAGTGGTCACTATACAGCGCGCCAACCAATTTTCTTTCTCGCATTTGAAATAGCGTGCAGTTATAAGAAGTATCATGAAAGGCGGCAGTGAGTATACTTACCTGGCGTAGAGGTTACCATGATCAAAAAGGTGGTTCCTCCAGGGTGAGGCTCCTCCATTGCACTTCGGTCGAGCTGACCTCTGCGAATATCCCTAATGTGGATATCTCGGGCGTATAATTTTTGCTAGTCGGGACTGCGTACGCGCTATCCCGGATAATTCATTAATAAACTAAATTTCTAGTACATTAAAAACAACGGAATATGTTTGATAGATAAAATTTTAATAATTATTATTATTCAAAATTAGAACAAATGATGAAATAATAGAAATATTGTACTACTTTTTCTGAAACATTTTCAAAAGTACTGTTACTATCGTTTCATTGACGATTCTTGGGATGTTCTTGCAAGAATCGAATGTCCCTAGTTTACACCCCCGCGTTCGACCCGGAGAATTTTTCGCGAGTGGACGACACGAAGGGGATCCGAAATGATTTCACGAGGAAGATGAAGTTTCGCAAGTGGCTATTCGGCTGTATCCACCAGATGGACGTTTTCGTGCCTCAAAGACGGTTGTGTCCGGATGGAAGAAAGGCGACAGCGAGGCCAGAGGAGGACGGGGGGCGCGTTTACGTGGACGAAACTCGCTGGTTTATACGGCTGCAGATGGGATGCAAGAGTTTCCCGTATCTCGAGAATACCAATTTGATTTCGGTACGAATGCCGGAAGTTCGTAAAGTATACAATAAACGTCCCCAACGATCCTTATTTGTCGATGTGGAAACCGACCTGGCCCGGAAGTACTGTCCTCCACTAAAGGCGCACCGGAGGATGAATGCACTTAAGGAAGGAACTATGAAACATTCTGAATTCTTTCTACGAACGCGGTTGTACCGCGCGATGTGTATTATCCTGCCAATTTGTTGCCCCGTGTTACGATGTCTTCGCGAAACTTTTTATTACTTTTCATTAAAATTCACCAAAAATTTTCATATTTTATTCAAATAAGCGTGAACAAACCTTTGTCGATTGGACTGCAAAAGGTGCTACAGTTTGTTTGCAAAAAAATGGGACATCGTGGAACGACCTTTTTTTAAAAGCGACTATGTTTGACTATGTTTGACGGTGTTTGAGAGGATCTAGTGCTGTCAATTTTAACTTGTTTTGGTCCAAAAAATTTTGGAGTATTACTCAAACGTGTATAAATATATCCTGTAAAATTGGCTGCGAAAGGTGTTATAGTTACTGTGTAAAAGATCTTTTTCTAAGTTTTGTACGATCCAGAACCGTTTAGAGAAACAAAGAAAGGGAATGGTTCGCTGTTTGACCCGTCGTTTTAACGGGAGCATGGGGTTAATATCAGCAACGCGTCGATTATGAATTATTCGAATCCCCCATAAATCCCCATGACATCATAGTGGACTTTAAGCGGCGAACGTTTACGTTGCCAGATTTAACTTAATCGCATTTAATTAAAGTGCGTCCCAGGCATCGTCGATAATTTGATGACTCGACGGAAAATGTTTTCACGGTCCAATTATTGGATCCCATCGAAGTTCTGCTTACGAACACACACATGACACTGTGTGTTCGGTATAATCCACGAATTTACAGACGAATCTAATCTCTGTCAGTAATCTCTCGCAGGCCTCTTCAAAGTATTGAATTCAGGCCATTTCATTCCTCGATGAAATGTTATGACTGCGTCGGTTTACCGTTTTAGCTAAATTACTTACGTCTACGCTTCGCGGGTACCATATGAAAATGTACATCACGAAATAATATTAATACGATACTTTTCCAGAGAGCTTCCCTCACGGCACTGCTATGCGCGATTTTCCTTTTAAAATTTATACTTTCGCGAATAACGCGTTGTTCGAGCATGAAAATTCGCACTCGATTTTATTATTGTACAAACTGATCCATTCTTAACCTCGAGACTAATTTAATCTCCTTTTCAAGTATCTCTGAATCGGTGGAGAGCTACTCAAAAAATTACGCGAAACATTTTCTTTCACCAGCTTTTGTCAAAGTTAAATTTTGTTATTATTGGGGTAGCGAGTTAAAGAATTATTGGATATATAACGGGTCGTTATTTGAAACTTTTAATAATAGAATGTAATAAAATTTCACCTTCAATTTTTTAAACGGATCTCCACCGATCCAAAGATACGGAATTTGGGCTGTGATTCGACCTAAAATTTCGGTACGCCTTGTACAGGTACGCGAACTAAAAAAGAACGAAAAGAACGAGAGGAGAGGGGGAGCGTGCATTTGTGAAAGAGCGTATAAGAGATTTTATTTCCGAGAAGGGCTGTAAAGATTGCTCGCGTGCAACTCACCACGCGCCGTTCTCGCAAACTCGCGACCATATTGCTCCATAATAATAAGGTTAATGCCTTGCAAATTAAGTAGAAGCGAAAAGTCTTTTGCCCGGCTTTACGTTCGTTTAACTACTGGAAACTTGATC
The DNA here is from genome assembly GCF_051014445.1 of Colletes latitarsis. Lineage (NCBI taxonomy): Eukaryota > Metazoa > Arthropoda > Insecta > Hymenoptera > Colletidae > Colletes > Colletes latitarsis. The sequence continues at coordinate 16,566,409 of NC_135135.1, read as the reverse complement.
TTCGACAGAGATGGTCGATTATTATCAGAAGTTATTAAGGCGATGCTTGTTTCATATTACTCTATTTGGAGGATCGAATATAATCATTTTGCGTTCGCAAAAAAGACATACGGATTTTTCAGACTGCTAAAATCGAGTTTTTGTAAAGAAACGATTCCCCTGTAATGGCTGATTGATTATAAAATAATTAAATTTTTTTACGAATATAGTTTTTGTATTGTAATCGAAAAGGGATTCAATTTTATTATTAATTTGTATGCATTAGCGAATCTTGGGGTTTAAGCGCGAACTATACGAGAAGCAAATCACTGGAACAAGAAGGGAATATGGTCGAAGCAGAATCAGATTCTCATAGCTTGTCAGGGTTGATTAAAATACTGCGTATTACATCCGCGTATCCAACGTTGACATGACATAATCGGTGTAACAATAGCTATCCTGGATGCTACCGATAAGTACCTGACATTCTCCCCTTTCGATTCAAGGATTGATGCGATATTATCGCCCAGGGCGAGCAAGTCATCGTTAATTCAACCATTTTCAATCATAATTAAACACGTAACGAATCACTGGGACGCTTTTTATATCGACACCGTATCGCGATTAATTTTTCATTTCCACCCTTGGTAATTTAACGAAATTCCATTTCCATTTAATTCGTTCGTAATCGTTACCTAAATTCTGGAAGTTTCAAAAACTGAAATTCTCTATCAAATCTCTATTACAAAAATAACGTTGAATCGATGCTTTTGAAACCAGTGCTCTGTTAAATAAAATTATTTGACTACGAGTCTCTTATCTCACGATTGTTAATATTTAATATTTTCATAATATAAAACAGTATGCTCAAATATAAATCAGTTTTTAAATATTTACCGTCCCAGTTTTATTTATACATACTTTGAACCGGTATTGCTCGTCCTACGTTCGAAACTGAAATAATTATTTTAACATTCTATCGTTTACGATATATATATTTCGTTCCAATTGTTGAAGGGTGAAACTAATGGGGATTTTACGTCCGAAAAGTAAAAAATCACGTGATACTCACCGACAACTTCCAGATAACCAGTTTGACTTTTCATTGGGTCCGTATTAATCTGACACATGTACCTTCCCCTGTCCGATTCTCTTACTTCTCGTATGTGGAGAAACCATGTTCGATGATCGCTATGGGAGACGGCTATCCGATGGTTTTTCGTAATAACGTGGTTGGCTATTGTCAGTATTGTTTGGGTGTCTACTTGCAGCCACGCTACCTGCAACATATTACACGTTTCTGTAATAAATAAAACATCCAAGGAACATCACAATCATTCTCAATTTACAATCTAAACACTAGCAGTCACCCCGTGACCACAAGTATTGCATCTGTTCATTTTTTTCAAATCAAAATAAAACATTTCGTTATACAATTAAAAGGGTTGAAATTCTAAAATCGAAAACATTAGGAAAATGGACGAAGATTTTATTTTAAGGAACGATCTTTTATACTCAACCATTCAATGCAATATGTAATTTATAGATAAGAAGTCGTTAATATCAAGTTTGAATCGTAATATTTTTAAAACTGAATAAATCACAGCTCTCGGTGTCTAGCTATTATTTATTATAATTTAAATACGACATTTCGATTGTATTCTACATTCTTATACGTGTCTACATGAATTATTTAATATCGAATTAAACTTCTCGATCGTATATGTTTAACGTTTCAATTGTTCCAAGTGTAAAGCCCGAAATAGTATCCGAGTCCCGTCTTATGCGTGTCTGGAACGTAACTGTTCCTCGCGTTAACGTCTACTCCTCGTACAAAATTGCTTCAAGGAAGCAGGGACGTAATTAACGAATCGCGGAACAGTCTCCCTAAACGTCCAAATGTAATTCAAAGTAAAATACACCGTACTGATTCGAAACTTCGAACGGTTGAGTTATTCGAGGTATTTCAGGACCCTGGATATGAACTTAACTAGTTAACGGAACTTGCAAGAGGAAATAAATATATCAGCGTAAACATTTTGTACGTCAATCAGTTCCGTGGCATTCTGTATTTTAGTAAAATATTTTCATTCGATCTCCGTTCAACTATCGAGCTGCCAATCTAACTGGCAATTTGGATCGGCTCATAAACTGTCGGGATCAATAACTAAATATTAAAGTATCGATTTTAAGGTCTTCGTTAGACGTTTCTTAACGAAAATTTTCTGATAACAAACATTCTATCGCTTGACAGAATATTCTTAAGAAATCGATAACGTATTGCAAAAATTATTTGTACGTTCTCTGATAGCTTCTTTTGCTTTAACCAGCAGCAAGGTTAGTGGAAATTTGATAAAATTGAAGAAAAATATGCAATTAATACGAACGATTGTTTTATTTAATATAAGAGTATTTTATAATTTACATCTATTCCAAAGGTTAATTAATATTTATTTCACGTTCGTTAAATGAATTTTCAGATAAATTGTTTGCTTGGAATAATTAGTAATACTATAATGTATCGGTTTGCACTTTATATATAATATTGACAGTCGTGTACCACTTACAGTATTTGTTAATACAATTGTAGGCATTTGTTAACGTAATTAAATGAACACGAAAGCAAAATTATTCCAAATCACACAGAAGGTTAGCTCGCCAGCGAAATACGAAGTTTACTTGTAAATTTGCGTGCAAACAGTGCAAAATCTATATCGAGCACGCAATTAGATAATTCTAGGCTATACAAATTATTTCGTAATAGGAAATACAGGTTCACGATTGAAAAAGTTACACCTACGCATTAAAAAATTAGTCATATCGTTAGAAACAAAAATAAGCTATTTTTACATAATTTTTCCAAGAAAACCGTAAACCTTTTCCAAGAGTGATTCTACCCCCTTTTCTATTCATCCTTCAATAATGCACACAAATTTTTTCACCATGAAACAATAAAAATTGCGAAAGATATTTAATAATACGTCGAGACTCAAGATGGCTACCTTGAATTCGTCGTAACTTCTATAATTTTCAATATTTTTCTACAAAAAAAATCGTGGATACTCTCGAGAGCTAGAGCTACAACTGTAGATGCAAATTTATCAAAAAAAAAGAATACTCTAGTTTGACAAAAAATTTCTAAAGAAATCATGAACGAAATCTTAAAGAGGGACGTTGTCTTTGGTCGGGGGGTGGGTTTATAGCGCCAGAGGCAAAAGTCACAAGGGTCGTGTCACTCTAGAAATTACAGCCTAAAAGATACCTCGGGATAAATGTTTGCCCACCGAAATGGCAATTCCATTATACTTCGCCTTTGAAGGTAGACCGGTACGCGCCGCGAATGAAAATATTGCTAGCACCAATACAGAGACAGCTCTGTGCATATGAGCGTGGAAAATACGTGATCGCATGCTCGTATCCCCCGTCACAAAGGGGAGCACGGAAATACAGACGCGAACGATTCAACGTCGGCAGACGAAACAACCTCAATGCGGTCCCCGTGTGAATAGTTTCTCGCTACTTTCGGCCATTTTTTCTACAAACAGATCACATTTTCTTAACAGGTTGATTTACTGCGGGCCAACAGCCGCGCTTTTGTGCCAACGCGCGCCCGGGCTTTTCGGCTTTCCATTTCCTCCCCCCCCCCCCGCCCTCGCCAGCCCTTTTCCCTTTCTTCGTCGACTCGCGCCAAAGTGCAGCCAGCAAGGAAGAATGTTTACTCTTCTTTTCCCTTTCTTTCCGCGCGGTTAGGCCGATTTAACCGAAACCCGTTCGAGAAGAGTTGCTCTCGGTAATTTCGGGCGAATTCTTGCCCGGGGGGTAAATTTTCGTAATCGTTTCACTGATTCCAGGAAAATTTTCTCGCATGGCGGGTTCTTACAACTTTTATATTTATTTGTTAAATTATATTTGGAGTATCGGATGGATTAAAGGGTAAAAAATGCGGAAATTCCTCTGAGAAGCAAAAGTAGACTGATGAATGATAAAATTATTGTTTTGTTTTGGTAGTTATGGTGAACGTGGTTATTAGAGCTATCAGAGTGAAATCGTGTTGCATTAGTAATGCAATGTATGAGTAAAAAAGTAGGAATGTAGAATATTTGTACAAAAATTTGTTCTATGTACAGGGAATATCGTTGGTCAGTAATGGGGACACGAGATGGTCGATAAATGGTGCAAGGGAATACGAAGTAAAATAGATTAGATTTTCTATTGTACAGGGTGATTCTACGTGTGAAAATAAGTCGAAAAGAAGAGATAATATTTTTTCGTAGGGATAATTTAAAATCTTTTCTGAAACAAGTGAAATTCAGTACGATATGTCGGACGTCGTCCGACCAATATCCGATTTTTCTACTTGTTTCGATTATAACGATTTTCTCGAAAACAAGGCCTCGAACGAAAAAATGTTATTCTTTCTTTTTTCCTTGTTTCTACATGTAGAATCACCCTCACCCTATTCTACTACCCTATATAATTATTGTCGATAAATGGCGCAAGGGGATATGAAGTCGAGTACAATCTCCGCTATAATTACTCTATAAATAGTCAAATAAAGCTTCAGTCCTGATTTTTCTTATAAAACTAAAGCCTCCACCGAGCAAACAAGATTTAATATTGCTTGGATATCGTCGTGTATTGGTAAAATTAATTGTAATCAATATTTTTGTGCACTGAATAGAGAGAGGTTTGAATCCGAGTTTTAATAGAAACAGTGTGAAAAAGTGGTAAGATCCGGGTATTAAAAATAACAGGTGACGCATAGTTGCGGACGGTCGGTGGTGCAGTGTCTCCGTAAATTACAGAAATTCGCAGGAGAAGCCGTAAATACTTGGTTATCATACTTGGCGGAAGCATGGAAGGGCATTATACCTACATTCGCGTACATCGTGGCCAGAGATGGCGCCAACCATGGATATGGGTTCACCGTTTCCATTCATCGGAGTGGATATCAAATGCAATAGTTCATGGTGTGCTTCCGACTAGGTGGTCGACCAGTCCTCGACCTCTACCTCCTAATCCAACCACCCACCGTTTCACACCGGTCTCTGGCAGATTTACAGGCGCGAGGTTTGATATCTGCATCCGAGAGTCCTGGACTAGTTCCACCTGTCTCGGTTCTCTGTATACTTTCCGTCAACTTGTGATTCCCCAACGACGATCCGAAGCTAAATCAGTCAAACAAGCTGTTCGACTAATCAGACGTCTCCCTGCGAGCCCACCCACGCGCCGTACCAGTGTTTACATTAATTAATATCGACCCACAAACTTTCATCCATGAAAGTTTTAAACCACCCTTTCCATGGACAATCTATTTATTTACTTCTATTTAAGCGATTTCAGTTTTTATATTACCTTTATTTATTTGATTTATACGTATTATATTATTATTCATTTTCGTATTTGTAGATATTTTTAATTGAACACAAATAATATAAAGAATTGAAAAAATATCGTTTGGAAACTCTGAAACAATATTCGTATTTAACGTGGCATTGAATATTTTTCTACATTCTTGAACAACCTGTGCAATCTAATTATTTCAAAATGATTATATTGAATAGTATAAAAATCGTATCAAAATAGTCCTGTAACCACTGATTGACAGAAATATATAAAGCTCGTTTTAAAGTATGTAAATTATACAGAAAGTAATGTAAAACACAGAAACTGATACGCTGAAACGTTTTACTCAATTATTCCCAGTACAAAACGTCATATATTATTACCCAACGAACCCTCTTTCCAAAGAATATTACACGACGTTTAAATTCTCGTAACTACAATAGCATCGAACAAAAATTGTGTACTTCAAAAACGTGGAAAAAGTGGGTCAGGCGTGCTCTAAAAGTAGTAGTATTTTTGAAGTTTGCCTTTGTGACGAGTACTAGTTTCGACACTGAAATTTCATGGCTCGAAACTTTGGCTAGTTAGTCGTCTAGTTGCATTTAACTAGCAAACTACCTGAAAAACAAGACTGCTTCGCCATATATCCTTAATTAAGACCCCGTTGGAAGTTCGGTTCGAAATCAGAAGACGCGAATCTAGTAACTTTCCGTGCGACGAGTCGATTCGAAGTACACACGGTGCAATTTCTGTTAACGATAATTTGTTAGGGCCCCAATGGTGCAATAGTATGTCGTTCCCACGTTGTTCAGTCGACGAAGTTCTTGGATATACCGTCCAAAAAAAAATCTAAATGGCGACTCGATCGGTGGTGGACAAAAATTTTGAATCGAACCTTTCACCAGGCTACTAGACGTTTCACTTCGTTCGTCTGCATTGAAATAAAGTTAGGAAAACCACTAACCACTGGCAAGTCATCCCAACCGTCTCGCCCTCAACTTTCCAGGGTCGATTCTCGTTTACGGGAACCACTCTTAAGTTGTTCGATAACTGTACTGAGCTACTTTGAAACTTAGTTCTGGTATAACTTCATTAACGACAGGTAAATGCCTTGCATTGGCGAATTACACTTTCAGATACCAGGTAGAACTTGCATTTTTTCCCTTAAATTATGAAAATTGAAATTTGTGCTTCTAATTACCGCGACGGTCGAGTTTATTTACGGGAACGATTACAACGGTTTTGCTCGGTTCGATTAATGCAATTTTTATAGGCCAGGAACAACTTGAGCATGTAATAAATTGTTTTTATTACCGAAAGCTTTTGGTCGTGAAATCTTACGCGCTTCTGAAGTAATGCCAAAAATAATTAAAGCAGAGAATGGGGTTATTTATCGAGTATAAAACAGATTTATATACGGTGAAATTAATATATAGAGTCTAGTTCATTTTCTTGACACGCTTGATATTTTATTAATTTTTAGAGGGTCGAAAATTCGATCTGTCAAATTTACTGAACTTTTAAATAATTTAATTCCTGTAAGAATTATATTTAAAATTTTTATTTCCGTAGTAGTTTGATATTATTTTTAATCGCGAAATAGACTTTGCGTAGCAATGAAAAAATAAGTTAACATCTATTCTAAATCGTAACCATTATATTGATACTTCAGTAGGTTTATCTTTAAGCAATCTCCTGAAACACGTCTTCCATAATATATTGGAATCCATTACAGCTTTATACGTATAATGTGTACTTACTTCGTCTCTCTAAACCTGAAATATTACAGGATAAAAGCACCAATAAAACATGGGGTGAACTACTCCTGCGGCTCTTTATCAAAAGTGTCTGCGCCACATTTAGTTTCGTTGTACAGTGTAATGGTAATGTATTATCATTCGTAACGATATTTATAGACAGATATATATTTGGTATAAAATCTTGTATTTCGGAACCATTTTGTTGGCTCACACAACAGTTCAAACTATGTGGATTAGCCTGAATTTATCAGGTAGAAATAAAATAGTAATTTTATTGTATTTAGGCAATTTTTACTTGAACGTTCAGCTTATAAGATTTTGGAATTTTTCTGTTTTTCGTAAATTACATGTTTTCGTTCATTTCGACCCGTGTAAACTATTTTTTCCAAAGTTCTAAAGTTTTGGTTTTCAATAAATGACAATAATAACTTGTGAAATTATCGAAATTTATAAATAAAGAATTTACAAGTATAATAAGAGAAATTTCATATTAACATTAACCAATTGTCTTTAAAATAGAAAACTGTCATCAATAATCCAGACTAGAGACACAGATCCAGTGTTAGTAATAACACCAGGAAAATTATAATCCATAAAAAGGACCAAAAAAAAAATATAAAAATTGTAGTACAGAGAAACGTAGACAATATATTTTGAATTTTATAAATAGGATGGCTAAAGGAGCCAGCGTAAATTACATTTTCGACACGTAAATGAGTAGATGGTGGGTCATCAAATGTATGTTACGCAATTAATATAGTAATATGTATATTAGATAGTAAGTTATCGTAATGACAGAGATATTAAGTTCATTAAGGTCTTCAAAGTAATCTACGGCTGGCGGAGCATTAGTTGCTATCCCAAAGGAACGTCCCGAAATGTCAGTACGAAATGTCATACAAGAGTGGTCTCGGGAATCCTCCTCGCCACTCTCCCTTTTCCTCTTCAACAAACCCCGAGTCAAAAGCTTCCTTTACGTCTTCCCGTTCCGGTTATGCACAAAAGGACGAAGATCAAACAGGACTGATGTACTGATTCGTGATCCGAATGCACAGTTGCACTACGCAAACTAATAACGTAATCGTAAATCACCAACAGCACCCATTAATTATAAAATAATCTCTGTGTGCAGCCCGAGTCGCGAAAACCAGGACACCAAAATATTTCCACCTCTTATCGTTATATCAAAAATGTGGAAACCTAGTTTCACTGTCCGGAAAGACGTATACAATGTTAGGAAAAAAATTCTAAATATTTTTAATATACATATAGAAACATTCTCAACATAGAATTCTGTATCTACAAATCTGGATACTCAGTAACACTTACCCTCGAATTAGCGATATTCCCCTCCTCCAACCGAACCAGTGGTTTCGAATTTGTCTACTAAACGAAGAATTTTAATAATATTAATGTGTCGAGGAACCGTGTGTCTATCCACGCTAACTTCTAAACCTCTACTGGCGTCTACAAACATGGCGTCTGTGACAATTGAAAGTTCTATCGCTCTCATTGGAAAACCCTATAGAACTCCAAACTTCTTATCGTCTCCATGAACATGTGATGTGGCATTCTGCGGTACCTAATTACGGTGCCAGGTTGCTAGGCACCGCGAAACGCGTCACTCTTAATACCGTGTAATTATCGCCAGGTGACACAGCCACCTACAAGTAAGTACATCCGCTCGCGTGACACGGGTCGCCCGAAATTTAGTTCCTCGCGCTACCGCCAGGTCGCTAGACGACTCACAAGAGGGAATACTCGGTTACTGCGATAAAGGACCCGCCGCAACTCCCGAAACACCCGCTCCCGTTGGGTAAATAGCTCTAACCAGACCACAGAGTACTATTCTGTGGCATCACGGGTGCTTGAGTATTTATTTGTTTACTCATTGTACGGGTGAAACCCATTTTGTGAGACCACAGAATCCCAACTGTGATATCCTAGTGAATAGAGTACTATTCTGGGGAAACCCGGGTGCTTGAATATTCATTTATTCATCGTAATGGCGGAGAACCAATTTCGTGAGACTACAGAATCCCTACTGTGATACCCTAAAGAATAGAGTACTATTCTGTGGGAACCTGGGTGCTTGAATATTTATTTATTCATCGTACTGGTGGAGAATCTACTTTGTAAGACCACAGAACTTCTATGTAACTAAAACAGGCGTTAATATGAAGATGGAGAATTTCAGCATGATTTGGAAAAAGAAAGGAACAGAGATGATGTTGGACGATGAGTACGTTTCAATTAAATTCTCATTTCCAATTATTTCGATTAAACAAGTAGTAATTTTGAATATTAACTAATATTTTGAAACGTCAAATAAGAGTTTACATTACACAGAAAAAGACAGAGGTGTCTTGTAGCATTTTTAGATGTTTGCAAAATTCGTTTTCCAAACAGTTTACGAACAGACTTTCTACAGTCGAAGTAACAATAACTATCGTTGTTTTATAGCACCGGAAGGATTCTATTAATAAGTTTGAACGTAATGTATCTGACAAAAAAAAATATTTACCATGTAAAAGAAGGATTGAGCAATTAAACGATCAAATAACGTATGTTAAAATCGATGACGTGTTATGGCGATCCCCTTGCAAGACGCGCAGTATGAAACGTCAAGTAGCCTCGTGAGAGTGTAATTCAACTTGCTCATTTCCGAGCGATTGAGAGGCAACGAGGTGAAACAACAAAATTAACGAGAATTTGTTGAACGCTTTGATGTGCGATGCGATAAACGGAAGATTAATACCGTAATTATGGTACGCTCGAGTGGCGGAGTGAAAAGTAAATATTTCGAGCATCTGATACTCCGGAATAACATTTAATGACTACGTGGTGGAACAGTTGCTACGATGCAAAGGAAGAATTTTCGTACCGTTTCGGTCTAATGAGTATCGAGTGTGTATCTTGCCAGTGCAATTAAAACTTGTTTCATAGTTATGAGAGATTCGAGGAACTCCGTGTTTAGTATTTCCCTCAAGTACTTTTGTTCGAACGACTTGCAGCATTTTTAATTTTCGAGCTCCCTGTATTTTAAATAATGTTCCATCGTTAGTGCTTGCAACCATTTCCTACAATGTAAAATAATAATAAAATATATTAGATTTTCTATTACACAGGGCGATTCTACGCGTGAATACAAGTCGATAAGAAAGGGTAACATTTTTTCGTAGGGGTCTTCGTTTTCGAGGTAATTTGAAATCTTTTCTGAAACAAGTGAAATTCCGTACGACATGTCGGACGGCGTCCGACCAATATCCGTTTTTTCTACTTGTTCCCATTATGTCGATTTTCTCGAAAACAGGACCTCGAATGAAAAAATGTTATTCTTTCTTTTTTACTTGTTTCTATACGTAGGACCACCTTATACTCTGTTTTAGCACCTTGATAAAAATATTTATTTCTACTGATAGCCTGAGTTGTAATAAACAAAAAAAATTGGGAAACACTGAGTTTTAGTATCACACTCTTCTCAACGTGAGATTAATAGTTAATTATCCGTGCAATGTATCGTATTTGTACAATTTCATTTACTCGAAAAGCTTCGAAACTAATCGACCGTGTGAGTGGAACACTGTCTTATTTTACCTTATTTAATTTAATTTAATTTTCTCCAAAGGGATTCTTCAAAAGCAAATAAACAAGGAAAGATCCTGTGTGGAATAACGTTGGAACGTACAGGTCGCGATGATACGCCAATTTTTAAAGCAATGCGGCGAAACCACGTGCTCCGCAATAGCATCGTTCCAACGCTATCTACGCTCGCATGCTCGTATCGCAAACGAATCACGCCACTTTCAGCAATCATATTCTATTCCATTATCGTGCTATACTGTTTCTTTCGTATGCCTCGCGTTCTATAATCCACGATAGAGAATTTTTGTACCGATTAGTGTTCCAGAAGTGGCCTCGAAAGTACTCAAACAAAATTTGTGGAAAATATTATTATCAGCTTTCTCTAATTTTCAAATCTGTTGCTTAAGCAAAAAATTCCGAGACTCGTCTTTACCACGTTGCAATTCTTTCGAATATAATAATAAACGATAATAGAAATTTGAAATTAACATAGGCAATTTCTCCAGGAAATTTGTCGAATATTCTGCAATATTTGGGTCCCCGGACTAGACAGAATCCTCTGAAGCAATGGTGTTCGCATTATCCACGATGCTCGCGTTATCCGAAATTCCCCTATCGTTTCTCCGTACTCCTTTATCACACGATTAGCCAAATTGTAATTATCGCAGAAACGTAGGTTAAGAGTAAATTCTCCGGCGCTCGTAATTACGACTACAACGGAATTTTGTTTCCGGTACTCGTGGGACAAATATGCATTTAGATCGAACATTAGTGGAGAAATTAGCTGATCTTTATCCTTTCTAAAATGGCGCATAAATGGAACGATGCAACGTTCATTGAAGAGATAAACCAAATAGGGAACGCAGTACGTAAAGTCTGGAAAATGTTGCAGGGAGCCAAAATTCAAGCATCCTGACCGGAATCTTCGATATTATTACGCTTATGCTGTACTAACGCCCTTCACGGTATTTGTTAATTAACCGACATATTCGTGCGAGCGAGTTCAGTTGTTTTACAAAATTTACATGCTTAAATTCTCCGTACTAATTACAGCATTTGAATTTTTCGGGCGTTGAAATTTATGAAAAACAGACGTTATCGTTCCATTCAACTTTCTCCTATGCAATAATTTTCTATCTCCCGTCAAATTCGAGATATAATCCGTCCCAATTGCATGACACAATCTGCACAGCACGAAAAGGAACGTGCGAATTGGCTCGCGAAATACATAACAGATACAATTGTCAATTATGATGTGATAACGAACTGTATTTGGTTCTCAATTGTAAAATTTCATCAAACAAAATGTCACGTTCGTCATCAGAGAATTAGTCCACTAATTTACGTTTCACCGCTGCATGCATATTGTGTAATACTTGCACAATACTTCCCCAGATTAATAAACCTGCGAAAGTTATTGGCGGCTGTTCGACCTTTGTTTTGGAATTGTACTTTACACTCGTCTCAATTTTTCATTTCTAACGCGTGAATTGCATTCAAACATTCGCGTGAACGCAATTTCACGTGATTGGAGAGAAAAATGTGGATGGAATCCAATCTGACACGAATACTATCGTAGTCAGGAGCGACTAGTTTCAAAATTACTTCACAGCGATACGAGAAATATTCGATAAACAATCGTTTTTCTAATATAGTACGATAATGTCAGGAGAAATTCAAATCCATCAACTCTATCGTAAATCAACACATATTATGGTGTCCCAAAAAACTATTCCACTTGGTTAAAAATCTGTGGATGTCTCATGGATATCAATTTTTACTTAAAACTTTACAAACTTATTAATAATTGGCCAACTAGACAAAAAGCCTCCTTAAGGTGGGTTTATCTCTTGCACATCCTACATAAATCTTGTGTACACATTATACGGTGACCAGGGAGAACGTCTCATACATACTTAAGATTGATTTAAATTTTAAATTCGCAAATACATCCTTCGACAATGGTCTGAAGCTCTTTGAAAATTCCTCGTCGATAAATCACAAATTCAACAACATAGCACTTCTGGCAAATTAATAATTCTATATTTTTAAATTATAAATAATTTATATATTTGGCTAACGCTATTTTAGTCGTTCTCATTTGAACGCAAATAATTGTTAACGCGAACCACGTTATCTTCAGTATCCTGTCTAAGAAAAATCAAACTCAGAATTTAATTTCGAGTAAAAAATAACTTTGGCGAAAAATAATTAATCGAATCGTATATTGTGTTAGATAGGAATCGTATCGATGCAAAGTAAATGGGTTAATAAATAGTTATAGGCAAAATAAAGTAGTGAAACACGGTTTCCTATATCCCTGCGTCGATTTCATTGGAAAAATTATCGTAAAGGAGTGACGCGTTCAGCGACGCTGAAAGATCAGCGGAAGGGAAGATATTGGAAAGTATTTTCGTAGCCAAGTCGTGGTATGAAATTCAAATGGATGTATTTACAAAGGCTAGGCAGGCCAGCCTGCAACGGACGTTATACTCTTCTGGACGAGGGAGATAGGTTACCGTTGCTGAGCTAGGGGACATTGGAAAGGGGTGGATGGGTCAGGTTGGAATAATCGCGCCGTTTATAAGCCGCTGGTGCGTCGCTCAGTCTTCCGGTTATGCATTAAGATGACGGGTAACGGCTGTTACAATGTCGGAAGACTGCCAGCATCAGGATCCAAGGATAACAACGCTCCTCCAGCACCGTTTCGATCGGTTGTTTGTAATACCTAATGAACATGTTAATGGCGTACACTAAACATCCCCTAGGTATAACTTTATTGCAACCAATTGTCAGCCTGCAATCTTTGATGACGCCAACGACTATAGTACGCCTCTATAGTTATCACTAGACTGTGGATTTTTATGAAAATTCATATTTTTATTGATAAAATTAATGAAATGGGAGCTTTGTAGAGGAATGTCTCAACCCCTAAATATAATAATTCGTATCTTACTTTAAGCATTTCTTATATTTCAAACATTTTAATTTCCTATGAATGCATAAAGATCCGCGGTCTAGCTGTCACTCTCATTTAAATCGAGAATAATTTTCAACAGATTTTCAACCCTCGAAGCAACTATTTAGAAAATTTTTTAGATGAGTTTCCTTGTTCTTTAAAATCATTCAACACACCGAATACGCAGTTAAACATTGTTTAGTCCGATAAACAAGCTGAGACTCGCCGAACGAAGACCGGAAAGGTTACGAAACAGGATTAGCATCGTTTAAAAGCCAGTACGAATTGCGGTCATACGTAAATTATACTAAATGATCGACATCTGTGTATTAAGAAGATTAACAGTCGTAAGGGTTTCCACTCGTGCTTGGCGTGGAAATAAGATGTCGGAAGTAACAGTAAATATTGCATCGTATTTACCAGTTGTTTCACAACGTTCAGATTCCTTATTCGCAAATACAAACCGGACCGGTGTAAATTATTAAGAAGAAATTTCATGATGGAAACCGACATGGAAATTTGTTAAATACACGATTATTAATCGACACGACACTAACGAGGTATTTTCTATTTTTGCAACTTACTTTTGCAACAAACGTCCCGGGCGTAGAATTGATTTAAACGAAACGCACGCGCAGAATTCTACCTCGCGCGCCATATTGGCCTCTCTCGGGCTGGTATTCGTTCACAAGACCGTGGTTAGGTTTTATCAGCGGGCAGAGCATATGGGAACGCGACGTGGGAACAGAAAGGGAGCGGGAATTACGAAAAAGGAAAGTGCGTTTTGTCCTAAGCCTGCCAGGGAACTCGTCGGTGAAGCTAATTGGCGGCTCCACGCGTTCGGCCATTTGCCAAGTTCCGGTCGCTCGCGATGCATTTTGGTTATTCCGCAAACTGCTTGCATCGCGCGAAACTTGGCATTATTTTCCGCGCGACGGAGACCCCACGGGTTACTTGAAATTTTTATATTTCTCGCCGTCGCGAAACTGCTTTAATCAGAATTCGCCCGCCATTTCGAGCTCCTCGACGCGCATACTTCAAATTTAAGATGCTAAAAATAAGGAACGCGGTCAAGAAATTGTCCAGAGCTCCTCCAGTCCGAACCTGGAACGATGGATAGTTTTTTAAACGCGTACTTTCGATTTTGAGAATCGATCTTTGCTTGTCAGACTATTTTAATTTAATACCAAAAAAAAAAAAAAATGGTTCCTGGACTATTTTATTAAAGAAAAACAATCGAAGTCGAAACGAAAGGAAACGATTTCCCTATTTGTTTACACAATGCAAATTGCAAATAAACAATTTTAGCGGCGCGACTTTGCAAGACAAAGCTCTCGTTCATCGTTCCGTATGTTCGAATTTATACACTTTCGCATTGTTCGTATCGCGGCATAAATTTAATACGTCTCCTATAAATGTAGAGACGGAAACACGGTAATTTCATAAAATACGTGAAATTAACTGAAACAGCTGGCGTTCATATTAGTTAGTATCAAAGCGTCTGGTGTGAATTGCAAGTCAGTTATAACGAAGGGGCAATTTCGTAAAATGTTACGTGCATTTTCGGAAACTCCGGTTTCGCGCTCAAATTTCACTAGGTTGTTTTATCATATGCTAATGAGATTGTAAAAGTATTCCGCGTGTTAAATAATTAAATCCCGTAGAAAAGGGCACGGCTCGAACATGAATCGCGTTTCTAACGAACCGGCGACGAATCGCTTTTCGAGTAAATTTCCATTCGGGGACTCTTAATATTTATTTCGACTAAAATATCTGGCGATTTCTTTTCCAAAGCGATTATACTGTTCAGGAGACACGAAACGAGTACAAAACGCTTTAATATTACACCCGAAGACATTGTTCTCCGAATTAATTGTATTTCTTTTACGTTTCGCGCGATGGTAACCGAGCTTTTTGCGATATTTCTGCGCTGTTCTTCGGATAGTGGCAATTAACGTTTTACACTAAAGGTCGGTGTCATTTTTTAACGGGAGCGGAACCGGTGCCTGGCGAAACGTAATTATTCCTGACAGCCACGGTGTCCCCGGGAATCTTATTGTTGAAAAGGACCTTTGATAGATTTCCACGGGTTTCCTCGACGTTCCCTGCCGGTTTTAATTGAAGCCCATTACTTAAAACCAACTACTGATATTTTAAAACGCGGCTGAGGCTCTGTCGGCGCAGATAGGTATTACTAAAAGTGCTCGGGAGCAAAAAAAAAAAAAAAATAAAAAAGAAAAAAAAGGAATCCGGAGCATAGATATCCAGAAAGGTTGTTTAACCCGTTGACCCCGTTAACCGCCTACGAAAAAGTTAAGTGAATTTCTCTCTGTTTCTTCTCCTTTCTACCCTATCCACTCGTCTCCCTGTCACCGACTATCTCGAGCCTCAAGAGTCTCCCTCATTCACCGAAGCAATTAGTTAATTAATTAGCAAAATTACGCGAACGGATAAAAACGGATACTCGTCTGGGGCACGGTCAATCTTATCGAGTTTATACAGGTTGTCCCGTTTAACCAGAACGCTTAAATTATTTCCGTCTCGGTTAACGAAAATGAAACGTAAATGTGAGATATTTTATTTTTTAACGAGTTACACACTGTATAGTGGATCTCGATGGCTCCGAGGAAAACGTTCGGTTGCTAATGTTTCCCCCGGAAAGCCACTAATTACGGAATGATGCACGAGGGCTAAGAATGCCGTCTCGATGGAATCCGGATAAGGCTCGAGTGTTTGCCCACTTGAAAACACAGCGCGTCGATCTACCTAACCTCCGATCGGCTGAACCGGACTTACGGGACTTCTATAAATTACAGATCTTCGAATAGCTCCGCCATTGGTTCTCTGGCTACGTCTTTGCCGCGAATATGCGCAGAATGTTCACCTTAACCCGGAATTCCGGCATTCGCTGATTTCTCTGCGTGCTTCAAACTCTCTCGGCTACTGTTTGCTATCTCTTAGAAGTTGGTAACTGGTTGCGTTACCCCCGTCAAAAATTTCTTATCCGGCATAGCACCGTTAAAGAGCAACGAACTGAGTCCTATTGTAAGAGAATAGATCATCTGGACGAAGGAATTTAAAAAAAAAACAAATGAAAGAGAAATAAAAATCTGGAAGAGATCTGTGAATCTTGCAATCCAAACAGGCAAAGGTTTCTTTTAAATTCATAATTCAAGTTTTCGTGCACCAGATTCGCGAATAGAATGGATCGAACGAACCCTAGTAAAGTGTAATTTAATTTTTGTCTTGCTCTTGCTTTTTAATAAGCTTTAATTTCTTTCACGGTTGTCCTGTATTCGGTCGCGCCATACCATTTAAAGTGATTTACAGTAATTTAAATACCTGTTATCGTAAAGGACATACACAGGAACAAACCGACGCCTGAGAAGTTCGTGGCAATTTCTTGGCTACTTATTCAGGAGTTATTCCTCCGAGCCTGTTGTAAAAATGTGCGTGCAACGAGAAAGAACTTCTCCATAAATGTTATAAAATATTTGCACGCGCAATGTTCGATTCGAAATAATTTTTGATCGAATTATTTTTCGAACGATCCGAGATAACGGTTTCTCCTGAAATGAGGATAAAATTAAGAACTGTGATAATTTTTAGAACGACTTGTAAACTTTCTGTTATAAAATTCTTCTGCATTAGTAAATTGGTTAACCTTGCTTTAAACAATTTTTAATCACAGTTTGAAACGATGATATCTTTTTCTAATATCTCGATTGAAATATGTCAAATGAGGAATAAGTATGTTAGTAGGTTAGCGATTTATTATTTATAGTGACTCACTTTGTATGCAGCTAAATCTTGAACCATGCAAGCTAAAATCGCTTCCCTTCCGACTGGCGCAGTTACGTTGGCGATGGGTTCCTTGAAATTTGGATCTAGGAACAAGAAAAATAAAACCATTAATGTTTAAAGGAGTCGTCTTCCATTATCTTCCCAAGAAGCAAAGATCCTCTTTAAATAAAGTCTAAGTACTCCACTCTTTCGTTAATGTATTATTCTCGATAGAAATTGTACCTTTTTTAATAATATTTCGTTGATATTACGTTCAACTCAGGTGCAAATATTGTGACGATCTCCCTTTCGAGGCGAAACATAAAGTTTTGGATTAATGGTTCTTCTAAGTAACTTGATAATTCTAGTTGTCTAGTTGATATATTCGTTTGCATTAACGTATAGATGGAAGCTTTCTGATTAAGCACCGAGCTGCCGATTGAATCGAAAACTGTGTCCATGCATCTAGTTCAATCTATTGCGGTTTCCTTTCGCTTCGAGTAATTCGCTTTAATTAATCACATGACTCCAGCTGAATCTTAACAGATTTCACGTGGGCACATTTAGCAAAGTAGAGTTTCTTCGGCTATAATCTTCGAGTTAACAAGTCTCGTGTATTAAAATCGACATTTCATTCTCGTTTCGTAAACATTCCATGCACGAACAAATTTGAACATTCAAAAATTTGTAATTTAATTTCTAACGACTTTTGGTTACCATTACTTGTAAATGAGATGTATATTTTAAATTCTTCTTTATTCTATACAAGATTTTTTCGCCAACATTAGGATTATCAAGTCAGGTTTTAAATTTTCAATTTAAAAATTGCTCAAACCTATGATTCTGTGTTTAAATTATTCACGATTTCTATTGCAATATTTAAGGAACTAAAATTATGAATTTGTCTGCCCCCGTCATTTTTAAAGTCACGCACGATAGATGTGCCTTTGATGGATTGTAAGAAAAGAATAAGAAATAGAAGAGAAAATCATAGAACCGAATTATTTTTCGAGACCAGGAGCCTAAAATGATGGCGGCGTTGGTAACCATTTGGTGGCAGCCGATCCATCAAACCCGCCTAAATCGAGACTCTTAATACGCTCGCATTTCCCGCGAGGGCTGGCCCCCCTACCCCTCCGTATGCACCCTCGATGGATAGGCACGTACGATGGAATTATGGTTCCCCTATGCTCCCATTACTAAGCCATCTACGTTCTGTGTGTTATACGTGCCCGTAGCTTTTCTCCTTTCTCTGCCCTTAACGACACCCTTCACTGTTTTATGTTCTCCGCAAATAATCTCCGTGTAACTGACCGTGCATTCACCTTCGAGAATGATCTTCGACCCTTCGCTAATGCGTGACCCAAACGGGTCAGAAAACGCACTTAGGTTCGCGCGTTACTTGATTACACTGGTCAACATGTACGATCTTTATTCAAATAATCGACGCTAATCCCTGTTGGGAAAACAAAGTCAAATTAAAATATTGGCTTTCTCGAAACGCAAACTGAGGGTGGAAATTTTTATATTTTATATCCGACAGCCTTTTATCCGGATCGTAATTTTAACAGGCTGTTGCTTGGAAACTGAACATAAACTGTACGCAAATCTACTGGTATTTTTTTTCTTTTTTTCTTTTTTTTTGCTTCATTACTTCACCAAATTTATAATTTTAACAAATTTAAGAGGAAGTTCTATTTTAACATGTTTAGTTTGCCGTGCTCGAATTAAATAAATAATGTCTCGTATTTCTGAAACCGGATTCACAAAATTTTTTCTCCGTTATATCCTGCATCGGTACACAAATAATAAAACGGAGAGAAAGCATAGTCGCGAGGAATACAAATTACCGTTTAATTCCTGTTTGTGGAAATTTTCGCCCTGATTCGAGAAGAAAGTTCACGGAATAATTCATGAATGTTTGAGTCCGTCTGATATTCTCCTTAATAAATCAAATCTTAGCATAATTAATTGGATAAACAGGAAGAATGTTCGACCAAGGATGCCAGGCAACTCCGAACGACGTTAACAAACAGGAAATGTATTTTCAACGTTTTAATTCCGCGAAGCTCTGGGTTTGTCGAGATTTCGCAATTATTTTTCGAGATAACAATAACAATAACACACGAATGTTGTAAACGTTGCTTGAACCGCCGTCGATAAACAAAGCCGTTTACGTTATTTTAAAACCATGCACTCGAAAGGTGTATCAAAGTAAAAAGTAAATAAAAGATTCGAAGCGTATTCGTTTCGAATAATGTTTGTCTATGACACATTTTCGTAACAACTGTTTCCGGTTATGCGTACCCTTTTGACGAGACCATGAATGCATTTTACAGAAAAAGCTGTATGCCACTCGCACGCATATTACATACGAAAAAAGCTTCAGAGTGCTTCCTTTTGCGCGCGAGAGCACAGAGAACGTAAACGTTTCTTTAAGGGTGATGTTTTCTAAACGTTGGATAGAATTAAACGCTTATTTATTTAATCTCACCGTTTTAGAGGTGAAAAATAATTATATGTTTCATTACTTTATTATCTTAAAAACATAAGATAAAATTTAAGAATGTGAGCGTTGGGGGGGGGGCATGCGAAATCAGTGCTATTAACGCTTTCACAGGTTATTCTGAAACGGATATACTTTTTCTTTTAGCCGTGGTAGCAAAGTTTAAGGGACGAACCCTTAAACTACCCTTAAAAGTTCCACCCTCTAATGCTATCTTGAACACTGTTGGAGATAGAAGAAACTTCCTTCGATGAATTTTTTATGGTTTTTGAAGGGAAATAATATGTTGGACGCACCGGTAAAACACGAATCAAAGAGTCCAATATTTTTCTGTTGGTAAAATTTATTTTCATTAAAATTTCAGTTTTTCCTGCAGAGTCTATTATTAAATTAATTTTATGCTTCTAAAATGACTTTCTTGTCACAAGTTTAATCTTTTATTAGTTTTCACAATTATATACTTGGCTTACAATTTCCTTTGAATGAACTTTTACAGAACACAATTAGCACTCTGAAACTAATTATTTATCAAACAGAAACAACGACGATTCACGGTCGAAATAAAAGGAGGACTGATGGCACGGGATCAAATAAAATCCCACGCGCGAATATTCGCGAAAGTTGCGTGGCTGTAAAGGCGATTAAACAAAAGGAACGTTCCGAGGCGCTGATAATACGGCGACTCGCGTGTCAGCTGGTAAAATAAATCAGAAGCAGATAACATAGAAATCGAGAATCTTAGGGCGGAGAAAACGCGAGGGAATCAGATTTTCGCGCCTCTGCGAAATTATTTTCCCCGCGAACGAGCAGAAATCACAGAAGACGACGGTCGACGGGCTTCCCCGACCCTTTATAACGCGGCAAAATAATAAGAGTTTCGTCTGCTTAGTCTCGCGGGTACTTACATCCCTATTTATGACGACAGTATCTCCAACTTTTTACGCCGGGTGCTGGCAAATATGCATTGCTCGATCCCCGTAGTCGAGAAATATTTTCTTCTTCGGCTCTCTCCTCGTCCAATCTCGCGGCGTGGCCCACGATAATGGAAGAACATTTTCCTCCGTAACCTCTCCCTCCGTTCTCTGTTCGCGATTAGTCACCGAACTTGGGCGAATTTCCCGAACAACGGATAAAAATTTTCAGATTAATTCGTTAATTAGCTTTTTTTTTTCCCGCTCGGCGACTCGAGGAATCTTCCGTTCGCGAATAAATTTACGCCGTAGCTTCTAAACGATTTCCAGATAGCACGGACTCTCAAATAATTCTTAAACATAATCGCGACGAAAGAAATTCGTGAAAAAAATTTCATACGGAATTAATTAATACTTTTTTTCGCTTAGAAATTAAAAATAATTTAACTTTTGCTGGACCATATTGGGTATCTTCATCCTAAATTGATGGCCCCACTTTCGAGGAATGTCTGATAAAGAGCAACCCAATACGAATTTTGAATTCCATTGACCACAAATCGAACGAAGAATTTTAATAATCCCAAACGCGTGTGTGTCTCTTCGCGATGACTTCGCGAACGACAAGAATGGCGGTCCCGAGGATCGAAAGTTCCATTCTTATTGGGGGGACTATTTATTTACGTATATTTCCGAAATATTCTCCGGCCGGAACGAGTTTCGAACGAGTTACCAGTTCGCGCATTAAGTCTGTTGTGGGTGGAAGGGGGAGCCGTGGAGGGGGAAAGTTACTGGAAGCGGGCGCGAAGTGATTTCAGAGGGTCGAGATATTTCAGACTCCAGAAATGGTGAAATAAAGCGTCCGCGTGTTGTGCTGTTTATGGCTCATTATTATGCAATATGCCGTGTCCTCGTGGGTACTAAGGTCCTTGTCGTAATGGAAATGTGAAGAGGGACGTAGCTGCGAAGTTACGAGGAAGGAAGATAAATGTTGGGGGTGAAAGGCGCGGGGGTGTTGTCGCGATACAGGGAAGCAAACGAAGGTTTAACGGCGGCGAAAGAAGGCGACGACGCCCGGCCGAGTTTATCGAAGGAGAAATTGAATGAAACGATCGAGCAGAAAAATGCACGTGACATGGATATCGAGGGAGATACGAGTCTACCAGGAATTCTCCCTTGCAAACAGATTTATTCTCGAATAAATGTAAACGGGGACACGATTGTCGCGCAACCGATTTCCACCAGAAATATTGGTTCTTCTTCTTCGCTAATTTTCACTGTGATATGTAATTGCACGATCTTCTTTCTCAATTGCAATTATAAATATAACTGTAGGCTGAATTTTTATTAGGGTATTATCGGTAGTATTGACATATTATATTTACTAATGATGATTCTGTGATGAAAGATTAATTTTCGATTTTGTCGAATAAAAATTGCGATCTGAACTATACGGTGAAATAATTATACTTTATTCGTCATCCGTTATTCGAATTCGGCCCATCTCTGCCATCGAGTACCCGTAATTAGCCGCGACACTGACAAATTAGGGCATTCCAACGTCGCTATTTTCCCGATCTGACGAATCGAAAACCGTTTCGACGATTTCTCTAAATTGTTTCTACACTCAAAAATGTCAGAAAGATATTTTACAAAGCATCGAGGGTTATTTTTAAGAAACTTATAAAAACATATAATCGGTAGACTCTATCTTTTAAGATCGAATTAAATTTACTGACATTTTCTCGTAATAAAAATTGTACGTTTATTTTGTTTGCGTCACACGGGGGATATTATTAAACAGAAAAAACGTTTTTATTTGTTGGTCAGTGTCGCGATCAACCGGTGAACTGTCCCTGAAAGCGTTATTCGGTGTCGATTAATAGGAAATAATTCGAAACGAATTGAAAAGAATTATACATGCGTGAAAGGCAGATAACAGATGACCTGTGTTTCGGACCATCTGTTTCCGCGGATATCCTCCCGGGAAATCGAAGGTTTGTTTTGGCGAATAATTTTAACAGCGATTGGAGTCGTTTCTTGATAATTATTACCTCGTTTGTTTAACTTGTGGAGTTTTTCGCGAATCGCGCCCAAAGGTAAAACACAATAAAATAAGAGACTTGTTTTCACTAATATTATTAGTCCAATTGCGAATTATCATGGATTTTGGACTATTCTAGTTTAAGGAACGAATAAAATTGAAGAGGAAATAATGTTAATAAGTAATGTAACCTTATAACGTTCGTTCGTTGCATCAAAAATGGTCGGAAACAGAGTTCTGCTGTAAAGTTAATATTATATTATCCTAAGAAACTCAGAGAAATTGTCAAACTTGTTTACTTAACATTAACAAATATTGCGCTCCGATAAAGCTAGCTTATAAAATATTTTAAGCATCGTAGTGGACTAATTGAATAAGAAAAAGGCTTCACCACGCCTCTGTTATGATATCGTTATAACGATACACGCCCAAGTAATCTCCTTTGCGTCCAATAGGATTTCGATTCGTTTCTGGTGAACAAGAATTTTGGATTTTGGCTAGCTTTTCGAAATTCATTTTCACGGTGGATCGTCTCGAATATGGACAAAATCGAAATTCTACCGGTTTGTCAAGTTATTGGAGTCTCGATCCAATAATCCTATCGCGAAAATAATTACAATTCAACCGAATCAATAAATTCAAAGGAGCTTCAAATAATCTATAACGAAAGACTGGACTTTTTTATACAAATTCTGTTAGTAATATTTTAATCGAAGCTGGTAAACTAATTTTATTTTTCGATTTAAACTATGATCGGTATGTCTCAAATAGATATCCTTCGAAATTTTAATTCGAAATGTTTTCTAAATTTCATTCTTTTCATTTGCTTAATAAAAATATTCTTTTTAACAACCATTTCCGTGGCTGTCTACATCCAAACGTCGATAGATACATTTTCTATTTTATATAAATTTACCCCTAGTATATATTTGCACTTGAAATTATTTTCTAAATTTGATCATTCTTTCTCGCATTACAAAAATATTTCAAAATTATAATTATTTTAAATTATTTTAAAATAAAAATTAGGAGATATAAATCCTGAAGAAACCTTGTCGTGTAAAATTCTGTTTAAAATTATTGTTTTAAAATACGAATTACAATAAACAAATCCTGAAGCATTAAACATTCCGTACGAGCTATTCGATTGTTTCTAGACAAGGATTTCCAGGGAATGTAGAAACCAGTAAACGAATAATTAAAACCAGAAATGTCGTAGGAAGGAAACGAAGATTCGTTAATGATTTCCGAGGATGCAAAGTTTGAAAATACCGGAGCATTGTACGGATTAATTATTCCAAGTATCGCGTCGTATGCAAAAGAACGGTAGTATAAGCGATATCACTTGTCGCCACGTTCGTTGTTTATTGCTGGCAGGATGTGTTGGCAAAGAAGCAGCATGTGATACTTGTAACAGATTGCATTTCGTGCCTAGACACGCTTTGTTACCCGGGTTTACACTTTCATGCACCAGAAACGACCTCACGTTCCCCGGTCCGTGTCGGTCTATTTATTTTGGCCACTTGGGTTTTCAAGGTGCTGTCACCTTGTTCGTGACAGAAGCCCTTTTCAAGTTTAGTAATCCGATTCGAAAAGCGCTAGAAAATCGGCGTTTCGTGCACCTTACAACATCTCCATTCCATTCTCGAGGAAAACGTGCCTCAAAATTCTCCTATGACACCTTAAATTACAGACGTCGACGCGTGTCTCGAATAAATCGATCCTAATGTAAATTGGATGCAATAATAAATACGATTCCAACGCTATTTTTCAACCCACATCCGCTCAAATTAATCATAGAAAATATATTCTTTCAAATTAATATCGTTGGACCTCGATGAGTCCAAGTTATTCAAATTCAAGGATTCTGATTCTTTTAAACCTTATTTTATTCGGGGCTACGCGTTTTGTCGGTTTGAATGAATTTAATTAACTATGAAAAATTTTAATCCTTGAAGAAATCGGGAGTTCTGCACGATCTATCTAGAAACTATCGATGTGGATAAATTTTTCTTTAGATTTCGTCTAACATTCCAAGGCCCTGATCAAGTTCAAAAAACTGAGATATTAAAAATCTTTTGACATGGATTTTAATCTTGAATATCAAGGTATACGTGTACATAGCGAGTCAATCGATCCAACAATTCGTTTAAATTAAATTTGAAAACATTTAAAGAAAGAAAGGATTTACCTTGAAACAAAGGATAAACGACTATGGGAAAGTATAGTTCCAGCAAAAAGTATCGAACGTAGGATAATCCATCGGTCATATTAATGTGAAAGGAGCCACGAATGACCGTCGAAGCGTCTGAAATTTTGTTGGCTGGTACTGGCGTCCCAGTGAAATCTTCCGGAACGGAATTAAACGAGTCTCTGCGTTTTCCTTCGATTTTTCTGACATAGTGTGTGCACGATTGCACACGCGACGCATCCGGTTCACCGTACGGTTGTGTGCTGACATGTACGTCGAATATTACGTACGATATGTTACACGCCCCGCGCCTCCCCTGTTTGCCCCGTACAATACATTATATTTTCCGTCCAACGACTCACACTCGGTCGAACGATTTTCATATCGAGGGAAATCGCTCTTTCCTGGAATTCCTTTCCGGCCGATGTGCCTTTAACAGTTTAAGGGAGGGCGCGGCGCAGTTAAAGTTCAGGAATGAAGCTTCTATTCGAGGGAATTTCCCGCGTAAAACCGAAATCATTAACGGGTAATCGAACAATATTTCTGGTCGGTGATTTCGAATCGATTACGCGGCCCACGCGGAATTTCGTTTTTCTATCCCCACCCACCTAGCTTTTTACCGAGCTCAGGAACTCCCAAGCGCCATTAATGTCTTTGGTTGCTTGTCCGCTCTCTCGAAATCTCGGAAACTTTCACGATCGAACGCGAAATTATTTTTAAATATCGTACTTCTCTTTATTTTTATTCCGACAGTTAGAGTTTTCGAAATCGAAGATGCTGGATATGAATCTTTTTACCGTAAATAACGAAAGGGATTCGACTTTTGTGTACAATTTTTTTCACCACATCCGTCATCATGTGAATGCTCCGCGTGGACGGAAAAATCTGCATTTTTTCAATGGTGGTTTCATCTCTTCAATCTGAAATTCTACTCCAGCGAAAATGGTTTTGTGTTTCGAACGAGCTACAATACTCGGACAAAATTAAAAATATTTTCCTGAATTTTTTTTGTAACAATCTGGCTATTATAATTGCAACCTCGAATCAATTTTCACAGAAATACGTCGTATTCTGTTTACGAGAAACACAAATGTAATTAATAAGAATTTTGCCAGATGAGAATTTCCGCCACTCATACGAGGAGAGAGACGATTTTGGTATCGTAAATTTTTCGAAACAGAGCAAAAGAAATAAAACTGAACCGACCATTAGTTCCATACAGTTTACAGTCGAAGTGGAACAGGGAAATAAAACAAATTGATGATTCGTTTTTATAAAAAAAAAAGAAAAAAAGGGAACCAAAGCTGGTGTCGATGTGTTTGACAATATTTGCGAAAAATAAAAAACTTGCACCGATACGAGGAAATTGCCCCTTCAAATGTTTTACAATATTTGAGATTCGTGAAACGCTATTGAAATAAAAATAAAAAAAAAGTCAAAGTCAGATTCATGGTTAATATTACGGACGAAATTTTGCGTAGTATAAATAAATTGCTCAAGGACTCGCTCGATAACAATATCGAACGACTCTTCGTTTTCATATTCGATTATTTAACTCCCATCAGTCTTGTTCGTTTTTATTTTCTCTCATGACTCGTTATCATAGCATTAGTATCGTCGAGTTTCTTACAACGCGAACTCGGGAAAACGGCTGCATCTTTAATGGCCGTTTTCATCGACAAAAAGGAACGTTTCTTTCCTGCGAAACTTATTTCGCTAGCAGATGATAACTGATCGCTTTCTAGTTACAGCGTCTCCGGTTTCAAGTGACAATTTCTAAATTCAAATTTTATTATAGAAAGATACAACTTAAATATTTCTCTATATTATCATACTGACCGTCAACCCCCCTATAACACGATAGTTCCTAAAAAAATTCTTATCAAAGATAAATAAAAAAAATGGCAGAACTTAAAAGTCGAAACTTTGGTGTGTTTGCTTTTCCATTCGAAGCATATTAAAAAAACATAGTGAAAATTAATATTGAATCGGATTTAAGAAGCTTCTTGTCCCGTTATCTTTTCAGTTGGGCTCATCTGTTGATTACAGAGAAAATCACAGCAGATCTCGAAACACGTTCGCCGAGTAACGAGGCTAACTCAAATTTTACGGAAGACTTGCAATTCTGTCGTAGAGTAATAAGATCGAGTGTAACCAAGTCGAAATCTCTTCATCCGCTACCAGACCATCCGTTTCAATGCCTCGTTGCAAGGAGAAGTTCCCAAACTATCACCAACCCTACCAACATCTTCGTCTGGTAAGGATCCTCTTAATTGCATGCGGTAATTATTATTTGCGTGGCAAATACATCAGTAGCTACCTATGATTAGCTCTCCTCCCCGATCTTACTACCTAATTTTACCTTTTAATCCTGCAACGAGTATTATTCTTAATTTAAACAGTATACTACAGATTTTATACCAAATCAAATATTCCCAGGACTCAAATCTTGTATCTCAACCCTTTCGAAGATCGACGCGTTGATTACTATACCAAACCCCTCGAATTGTCCACGAAAACGAAACCTTGTTTTTAGACAATCGGAGACTAGCATACTCACAATTTCCATTAGAACTTATTTATGTACAATCTTGTGAAAATTTGAGAGTCCTGTCTAGATTTATTTTCTCTAACATCTAATCTTGAGAATTAATTTTGTCTAGCTTCTCAGTGAAAAATCATGTCCCCATATGTATAATAATAATAAGAAACCATAATACGGTCTCCACAATTTTCTAAACAGTTTCAACGAAATCCGACAAAAAATATTTCAATCAAAAGTCACTGGGCGCTCGCTTGGCAAGAAAAGGGCAATTTTAAAAATAGACAAAAAAATCTTCGACGAAAAATTGGAGCACGAACGCTACCCGAAGGAACCCCATCTTCCACGTTTATAACAAAAATTCGTACCATGGGAATTAATTTTGTTTCAGCTAAATAGATCACGTTAAATATTTAAAAAATATCAATTCGAGGCTCCAAACTTTTTTTATTATTTCTTTTATCGCCTACACCGTAATTTATTGTCTTGTATCGAGGAATCGGAAAACGGAACGCGATAGAGTTTAATGGTTTTTCGGAATTTTTCTGGCGTGCGATACTTTCGATGCTCGCAGGTCGTAGGGTGAAAATAAAATAATAAGGGGACCGTATACCAAAGTATGAAACACGAACAAGATACTGGAAATGATATTTTCTTAGAGTACCGGTAGTGAAAGTCAGGAAAACGGACAATAAACTTTGCTCCGTGACAGTTTCGGTAGAAAAAAGGAGACGGTTATATGGTTATAGAGACTTTTAGACATCGTTATTCTCGTGGCTGTTCGGAGCAAAGGAAGGTAAAAAGGAAAGAAGTGAAGAAGATGGAAGTGCTCGTAGCGTGAACGCTTTCAGAATCAATAACTGCAAATTGATAAAATTTTCGCATCGACAATGGTATCTCGGGTTACATGGAAAGAGCAACGCTATGCAATAAGTAGATCGATATTTGTCCTGTTCGAGATACTCCCGGATACTTAAATTTGTTACTTTCGAGCGCATTCGAATAATAACAATTTCAAGTAAACGTTTGAAGCCTGCACAAACCATTTTCAATTAACCATCAATCGAATTTTTGAAGGAAATAACCCTTAATTCTATTGTTTGACAGTTATTGGTCAATATTATTCTGCGTCTAACAGAGTGTTTGATTTATTGTAAAGTCAAATTTAAAATGAAATTTTGCCAATACTGGGTAATAGTCGTATGCTTTTAATTGGAATAAATTGCTTTATGCATATAGAATTCAACAGACATCGTTTGCAATTAAATTTAAAATAAAATTTTATTGATGTAACTGTCTGTTCTACATCCTCGATTGCAATAAACTGTTCTCTGCGTGTAGAATTCTGTAGAAATCGTTTACACGAAATCATTATTGTTTTACACGAAATATATTGACATTGATTTTCAGGAAAGTTAAATTTGGAACGAAATGTTGCTCCTGTCTCGTGGGTAACAGTTTGTTCTACATTTTCGAACACAATAATAATTGAAATATCTGAAGAATTTAAAAATCGTAAAAACAATTAGAATAATCGTTAAATTTGCAAACACTGTAATTTGTATTACGAAGAAAATTACAGTTAACACAGACGTAATTGTGATGAGTCTTTTATTTCAATCATAATATGAAATAATATACGGAATAAATTTCAATTTTAAAACTAAAGTTGAAATTTATAGTTATAAAATTAAAGTATCTCGTTCATTTCAAACTCCCATTTTGTTTGCTTTTATTCAAAAATTCTGTTTTAATTACTCTTTGTGTATCTGAGTTTGATTAAATAGAATTTTAGAGGATTGAAAGACTCGAGCATGTTTTTTTTAACATAGATGTGCTTTGAACCGAATTGCATCACTGTAAAAAAAGTTGGTTCGAAGGAACGAAGGGAATATAGAGCGGGAATGTGAACAAATTCGAAACGTAAGGCCATAAACTTATGAGATGTTATAACACGTGCGTTGGGCATTACTGTTAAAGAGCTATAAGGCAGCTCGTCCTACACCTGCTATGCTGAACGTTATACTTCGCGCCATCCTCCCAGTAGTTGACAGGTTATTACACCCACGTTGTATACAAAGTATTATCTCGTATCGTACTAGTAAAATATGGCCTTCCATTATATTAAGAATTTTCTACGAAACATGCTCTATACTCGGTCTCGTGCAAATAAAACGATTCAAGCTCGGAAGGTCAGGTCTACGCCGTTGAAAAATTTATCGCATAATCGTCGATAATATTCCATCGAAATTCAATTCGCTCAAGTATCGTAAACCCATTTCTCTTGCTTTCAATGTCTCCGAATTCTTCCAAGTTTTAAGCACCGGTTCTAAATGTCAACCGATTGGATATTAGATAATTGAGTAAACAACGTATTGATTGAAAATGTACACTTCGTTGCAGCAATTAATTGGATACGTTGATGTTTGAACTTCAGTCCAGTGGACCGTGTCAATTTTTATTTCAGATATTAGGAAAAGAGATGCGCCAATTTATGGAGAACTGATATAGACTGGTTTAGTTTATATCTATATTTGTGGAACAAAAGAATTTAATACTGTTCGACGAATTCGTACGAAACCTTTCGAATATTTCTAACGAACAGAGTCGAAACAAAGCGAGAAAAATATCAGTTTCGAGCGAGACAGATTTTTTTATCGAACTAGTTTCAAATCAATATTAATTGCTGGAATATTTTTATTTTATTCTCGCAGGTTAGCTCTGAAAATATAGTGAAACTAAATAATTTGAATAATTTGTGTTCGTTCAGTATTCATTAAAATCAAATTTGACATTCTTCTGAAAGTAATTACTCAGTTTTACTAATCTCGAAGAGATCCAGAGTTCTTCTAATCGCAAATAAAATGCATAGATTTACCTTTTATTTCGATCCTAATTTTTCATGCTATCTATTCGAGTTCCTATTAAGAAATATATTAAATATGGTTATGGAAAAAGTATTATCTAATTAAATAAGGAAAGAGTTTTAGGAACCATTTATTTGACTTCCAAAGTCACTATTTTCGAAATATCGCTAATTGAAAATTGGAGATGATCCCCGCTGCTTAGGTTCAATATTGGTACCTCGACCATCACGATATTGAGTTCCGATTACCTCACACAAAAACGTTTCACTGATATATCGTGGCCTTAGTCGTGTATCGATTTTATTAAAAGGTCCTCCAGTTATATAAAACCATGAAATGACTTCGTCGTTTTTAAGGGTTGTTTTACAATGAAAATGTCTGCGATACAAACACTTTCGTAATGGACATGTTTATAGACCACCATTTGTAACACTTTAATAAAAAAAAAATATACCAGTGTTACCAATTCTTTTGAAAATATTAGGAAAAAAAAGTGGCTTCCCGAATGTTTTCACATGGAAGGTATTATTCTTTTGTTATTTATACAGCTGTAATCTAACTGAGTACTATTTACTCGAACCGTTTTCTTTTAATCCACCGAATGGAAAATATACGTTTACAATTCTTGTGTTTACTCGCCTAAATAAAATCCAAAATTTACAAGTGTAAAATGTTTGTTTTCACTTAAATCTCAAAATCGTGAGTTAAAAATGAATTATTCTGCGGAAATTGAAAATTTGAACATTCTCGTATGCTCAAAGCAACGAATATTCTATATAAACGAACCCCCCCCCCCCCCCCATTGATGGTTCAATCCAAAATTGATTAGAGTAATTTGGGTAATTCGTTGCTTTACCTGCAAAATTCATGCCTGGTAAGGTCAAATATTTTGTAATTTGAATAATTTAATTTTTGCAATACGTATCAAACGCAGTTTGCGTACTAAAATTTTAACATATCTAGATTAATCTAATTTACTGACTTGAGATAAAAAACAGTATAAGTATTTTTGTATACTTCAGCTATTTTATTCAAAACAGTCCCCTTTTTCACGAATTTTTTTTTGGCAACACTAACCAAGAATTTTAATGAAATAAATAATTAATAGACGTGGGTGCTAGTTTTTTAAAATTTTAAGTAGGTTTGGAACAGGGGATGTATAAGGTACCGTGTTTGCTGATTTAAAAAATTAATTATTTCATAACATAAACTCGTAAGTAATAAACGTTATTCGGGACGATGTAGATCGGTATACGACTCTCAGGAATGCAATGCATAACGCAAAAGTCATACACGCGAAATTGCTTGCGGGCTATTGTGTCATACAAGGTGACGGTAACCAGCTTCGTGATTTTCTTGAATATTCATCCGTTCCACCCTGAACGAAGCTTTGTATCTAGCTTCGATGAATATTTTAAAAAGAGTTTATACTACGACATTTAATACTTAACCTTACAGAAACATTTTAGGAACAGTTGTTCTCACACGATGCAAATTAATTGGTATTTTTGTACGCCAAAAAGAAAAGACTTCTAGCTCACCTGAAGTTATACAATAATTACTAAAATATTTAAAACATTTGCAATAGAATACAGTGAGAATTCCAAATGGAGAAAAATGATAAATTTTACTTTCGTCTTTTTATTATTTCTAAAATATTTTTTAAAATCAATTTCTGGATTAAAAGGAAAATTCATTCAACACATTTTTTTCTCTGTATAAATGCTCTCACGTGCGCGTAATGCAGAAATTTAATAACGAGACTGTTTTAAATATTTAATAAATTGTAGAAATTGCGCGAGAATTTCCATCGTGCATCTATTTTCTGTATGATGCAAATGAGACGAGAGACTTTTATGCGAATAAACTGGAACCTTACCGTGGAAAAATTTGTGAAAGAGGAGTCTCGTCGCGAGTATCATGGCGTCTATAGTGAGGATCAAAGTCAATCGACGTTCAAGGCCACTTCCCTTACCGTGTGTCACGCTGGACACGTGTTCTATTTTCACGTCAAGCCAACTTGCTTTTATATGCGAGAGACAAAGTGCACGTACCTGCAGATTTGCGCAAAGAGACAGAAGATTGAACGGCCAAGTAGCCAAGCTCAGTGCCCTCGAGCGGCAAATTGATTTTCTTCCAACCATAATACCTTACATTCTTTCGTTTCTGTTTCTCAACTACCAATTCGTTAATTTAAAATACTGTCACATTATTCCGACGGTCGTTCGTTTTCCCCTGCCAGAATCCAACTAGAAAATCGAATCATTCATTTCACACTCAAAATTCGTGTCAGAAACAGCGTCAAAGTTAACGCAAATATAATTTAATTTCGATTTCTTTTTAAATATACACAAAGGGGATTTAAATAAAGAATAATCGCTATTAACAGATGTTTTCCTCGATACGAATTATAAAATTCCATTATAGCAGACACGAGAGATCATTAAATAAATCCATGATTGAAAGCAGCATCCGTAAGGGAGCAATTATTAAAAAAGTCGAAAAATCACTTTTCTCGTATTAAAATCGACAAAAATAAAATTAAATAGTACGCGTTCAAAAAATAACTCGCAGTTAAAATTATCGAACGGACGAAATAATTATTTTTATTTTTAATTCGCAACTGACTGCGAGTGAGATTAATTTTGTGGAAATATTGAGTTGTTTCGGTCGATTGGAAAAGTTTTTTTATCGGTAAAAGGATCGCGAAAACAATTTACAAGGGTTCGTCGTTGAAAAAGATCGAAAGTGGCTGGTATTATTGTATGTTTATAAAATATTTATTTTCCTACGAATATACCGAGTGCAACCAAATTTCACCGCGAACTTTTCGAACGATCCAATATGTCGGAACGTTGGGAGCTTCCCGCTCAAAGTTTTTCTCGTCTATGCAAAGTGGATGGTCAGGAAACACAATACGCGTATACAAATGCAATATAACGAACGCAGTTTCTACGACGATGCTCGAGGGGGACGCGAAGGAAAAAAAAAAATGGAGAAGATTATCTTGCGGTTGCAATTACTTTGGCTTCCTTCCGACGTATCGTGTTCTTCAAACCGCGAAGGAAACGCAACTGTGCTCGTTGACCGATGCAGAATGCCTTCGTTTCGAATATTACTCCTTGGACAACAATATCGAAATAAGAAGTACGGTAGAGCCTCGATTATCCGAACCAAAACACGACGCAGAGGTTCAAACAAACGAGTAACTCCGTGTTTCTATCGATGAAATATAATATAAATATTAATATTTGTCTCCTAATTTTTCTTTCAAACCATCTCAAATCTTTCTCTAAGGCAACAAACGTCTCTCAACAATTAATTAAATTGATCACTGCTGACAGCTGACAACCTTGTTGCAAATAAATATTTCTGAAATGTGTACGAAATAACACGAGTAATTTAATTCTCAAAATATACTATAGAAAATTCGAAACTGTTTAATTTTAAATATTGTGTGAATCAGGATAACGAAAATCATTCGTTCACAGTATTACTTTGTTTATGTGGAAATGAGTTTCCAATTATCGAAATTAAAGTTGTGTAAAATACTGTTAGTTAGTCTGTGTGCCTGTTCGGTGTGTACTCTATTGGATGATTCATAATTAATTTTGTACATTGCGTACTTTAATCATCCATTTTGGTTTCGAATCCCTGACGAATGTAATAAAATGTGGCAAAATTAATTTCGTAGTGGAATTCTGTTTATACAGACACTGTTAATTACAGTTGCTAATTCATGCAACTTTGCATCCTTTTTAAATGATTTCAAACTTATAATTTCGGCAATTAACATATTTTATGAATATACGTATTGATTATAAGCTTCTAAAATTTATGAAAGTCGTAAATGTTTGCCAATTCATAAATTTCGTACGTTCGTAATAAACGTGCGAAAAAATTGCAAAATCTGTAAATTCATAAATTTTAAAAGCTGAAATAAATTCTCAGTTTAAAAGAAATATATGTTTATGGCATGAAAATTTGTATTACGCAGATTTCAGAAGAATCTGTTGCGAACGAAAAATCATTGATGAATTAATTACGAGCTCGAAACTGTATGGACAAAGCTATACATAAAACTTAATAACTTTGAATCTAAGGAAGTAGACGATATTGCCTCTCAGAAATTATCCTGGAGTGCATCTTCTATAGTGTTTTTAATATTTGATCAGGTATTTTCATTAAGAATTAAATTCTACGGAAAGTACTCCCCAATTGTTACCTTTTGCCGACTAGATAATAGCTCTGATTTCCCAAAAGGATCGAAATAATACATTCAGAAACTTTATAAATTAGTAAATGTTGGTCAGTAATATTTTTAAATCTTTAAATATATTTAATGGACACACCGTTAATCGTGTGATCACAAATATCTGTTCTTTAAATGCACGAGCGTCTTCGACGAAGCAAGTAATACAAATAAATACGAAGAAAAGAGTACAACGATCGAAAACAGATATTTTCTAAACTATTCTATTTAATTTAGTGTCTAAAATAGGTTTCATGCAGACCTTTGAACCGAAGGAAACCGATTCTCAAACTGATTCCTCTCAGTCTTTTTAAGTTCCTCGTTCGTTTCGAATTGCTTACCACGTAGGAACCTCTTTAAATGTCCAAATAGGAAATAGGAATGCAATCGGTTTTCCCAAATCCAGAATCCCCCTTTTTATACTAGTTATTAGCGAAGAAATACACACGGAGAAATCGTTACATTTTCTACTCTGTGTACCAATCTCCTTTTGTATTTTACGTCTCTAGTTTGGCGCACTGGGAGACTCGAACGTAATACCAGTAAAGAGAAGAGACGTCACTTTCAAAGAATATTTCTCTATTTCCTATAAACTCTCACTAGATTCCATTTGTTTACACGCAGAGATATCTCCAACAAAATTCTTTCAAACCTGTTCTTCAAAAAAATATTCCGCGAACAAAGACTGTTTATATTTTTTTTAAATTCCATCGCAGTCGAGTTGCAAAATTTCAAATCGACAAAAGTAAGAAAGGATTTCTTAGAAACGAAAAAGTCGACGAACGGGATACGAGGTTCGGGTTTTACGAAAATTTTTGTAACCTCTTGTAATTTTCAGATTTGCTGACGCAAACTACTCGTTCTCGATCGCGACTGGCTTTTTGAAACGGCGGATCAAATAAAGTACAAGAGAATTCAATTTGCAGATAACGAGGATACTACACTATTAGGAGTAAAAATATTTCAAAAATTCTAAGCATCGCGGAGCAGAAGGTCAATTCGAAAATAATTTTTATCGATATCAACTTCTGTTCGCGACTTGACCCTCGTAAAATATTTATTTTCGAC
This sequence comes from Colletes latitarsis, assembly GCF_051014445.1. Taxonomy (NCBI): domain Eukaryota; kingdom Metazoa; phylum Arthropoda; class Insecta; order Hymenoptera; family Colletidae; genus Colletes; species Colletes latitarsis. The sequence goes on along the minus strand of NC_135135.1, from coordinate 16,530,619 downwards.
TAAATATTCTAGAATTTTTAAATATAAATAAACATCTCTATTTAAATATTATCGTGCATTTTAAAAATCTTAAACTTCAATGCATCGATAATTACTACAAAATTGTGAAGATTCAGTGTGCTCCAAAATGTATAGAAACGAATTGGTTATATTTTTAATGTCGTGGGTCACAAATTTTAATTGGAAAATAATTTTTATCCATACCAACAACTTTCAGTCTCCACTCAGCCCTCGTAAAAAATTACTAAGCCATAGAAAAAATTTATTTTCGATATTAACGACAGCTTTCTATACAGGGTGTTCCGCCATCCCTGGGAAAAATTTTAATGGGAGATTCTAGAGGCCAAAATAAGATGAAAATCAAGCATACCAATTTGTTGATGGTGGCTTCGTTAAGAAGTTATTAACGTTTAAAGTTCCGCCAATACTGAATTTTTTTCTCGAAAGTGGGTAGGATTTCGGGGATATGTCTATTCACCAAAAATGATTATAATTGACCCCCACAATGGAAAATAATTTTTTCAGAACGATTTGAAATTTTTTTTTTTTCCTCGAAAAATTTAGGCACTACCCCCTGTCGATTTTTCTTAAAAATTCGTTTTTGATTTTTAGTAATTTTATTTGACGCCCTACAGAAAAGTTGTCTAATACTTTTTTGTAGGTGCCCATGAGCTCTACTTCAGAAAAAAGTTTCATTGAAATATATTCACTATTGTAGGAATTATGGCTGTTTGAAAATTGGACCATTTTTATGGAGTTTTTTTCATTTTGCGGAGTCAAGGACCAACTTTTCGAATATTTTTGCTATTTATACATATTTTCCATCAAAATACGCGTAGTTTGCTTTTTTAAACATTAAAATCGTCCAATCCGTTCAAAAGTTATGACGTTTTAAAGATTCGCATGAAAATTCGGGCAGACATTTCTGGCCAGAAATTATATTTTCAGTAAGGAATTTTTTTCTCGAAAATGGTTAGGATTTCGTGGGTATGTCTATTGACCAAAAATGATTATAATTGACCCCTGCAATCAAAAATAATTTTTTTAGAACGATTTGAAATTTTTTAATTTTGTCGAAAAATTTCACACCTTCTTGAATTTTTTTCTCGAAACTGGGTAGGATGTCGGAGGTACATCTATTCATCAAAAATGATTATAATCGACCCTTGCAATCGGAAATAATTTTTTTAGAACGATTTGAAATTTTTTAATTTAATTCTTAATAACTTCTTAACGAAGCCTCCATCAACAAATTGGTATTCTTGATTTTCGTCTTATTTTGGCCTCTAGAATCCCCCATTAAAATTTTTCCCAAGGTTGGCCGAACATCTTGTATGAGTATTATCGTGCATTTGAAAAATCCTAAACTGTGTGAATCGATAAATGCTCCAAAGTGTATAGAGACGAATTGGTTACATTTTCAAGATCGTGGGTCACAAATTGCCCCCCTCTGGGAGGGATAATTATACGATTTAGTGTTACGACATCGGTTTGGCTGAAAATCTAATTAACCGGCGATCGGAAATTGCGGTGGATGTGGAATTCAAACGTAACTGAAGTAGACGATCTTATACCCGAGGCTCGTGGCCCCTTCCTGACAGCAGATCGGCAAACACAAAGCACCTGCAGCTGCAGAAAATGTGGAAGCGACGGCCGGTAATACCGAAGCCGCACTTACTTGCTGGTTTAATTAAACGCACTTCTTTCACGTTCGACGAGTATTTTCGTTCGACGCTCGTTCCCTTCTCTTTTTCTGCCTTTCGCTGCCTCGTTATCCTTCCAACCCTATTTCTCCTCCACCTTCTTACCGTTCAACCCTCTCAAATTCCCCCTCCCATACTGGATTTATATCCCCCGTCAGTCGTGGTATTCGTTAGAAGCATTAAGCTTTAATTTCGTTGAGAACTCGTGCCTCCTTTGCTCCCACCAGCCTTTTCCTTACTCGTTACTTTCACCGTCTACTTGCCGCTTGTTTTCCCCGAACATAATTACTCGAACTCCGCTTGTGATTTGTGACATGTTCCCATTTCACCCCCCATCGCGTGTCACCGTTTCTTTTTAAGCTCGAAGTCTCGTGTAACAGGTTTTCCAGCAAAAAGCACAACGTTTCAAAAATGTACTCTCAAAATTTCGAACTCGTGTTCCCAAAAATAACGAAGCTACAGCTGTTTCAGCGAGACTCCCACATTTTTAAAGCTCATTTATTAGGCGTATATAGTGCAATATAATCACCTGAAAAATGTACAATTGCAAAGTCCAAATTTTATTTATTTAATTGAAACATTGAAGTAATAATAAGTCTTCGACTACATCACGAACGTTCTCAGCTTAATCGACGCGTCGTTTAATCAGTTTTAATGTGATGTAAAATTAACAAGAAGAATGAATTATTTGTTCCTTTCAATTTCGAAAAGATTAATCTTTCGCGAATGGGCTGTAACAATTTTAAGATAGTATTTGCTACATTCACGAGGAAATGCTCTAATTTTAATGTCGTTCAATGGGCATGGTTAATTATGCAGATCCATTTCATTCCTTCGACATATGTAGAAATAGAACGTCGAAGAACATAAACGAGGAGTAAGATATCGTTATTTAAGAACGTCGAGAAAAACGAACGAATTAAGTAACTGGGTCAAACCGAATGGTGAATGCGTTGTTATCGAGCAGCCAATCGATAACAAGAAAGTGTCAAAAAGGTGAAAACGTCTGTCACTTATCACAGCGCGGATTGTTATCGCTTCTCCGCCGGATAATCCTACGCAATTATCGGAGATGTTTCTCGGAAAATACTTAGCCAGAAGACTGTCGACTCATTTAACGTAGAGTAATATATTTCACGAACGCTGGAAGACAGGAAAATAGTCCTACTGATTCTTTATTATCCTCAAAACACGCAAGAAACTCGAAAAAATGCTGAAGAATCTCATAAAAAGCTTGTATCCGAGCGGAAGAGAGTCGCTTTAAAGTGAAATTCTAAAAATAATAAGCGAATATGCGTATACAATCATTTCTTACGGAAAAATAATATTACTAGTTACTAAGAAACTCGAAAAAGTACCGAAAAATCTCATTAAATAATAAATTAAGTTATCTGTCCCCAGGCTCGCATCCAAGCGGAGAAGCGTCGCTTTGAAGTGAGATTCTAAAACTAGCAAGTGCGTGCGACTGTTTCACACGTTTATGAAAGACGTCGAATGACAACGAACAGATTTTACCGCTGTCCTTAAATTCGAAACTCGTTCGACGATAACGCTGGAGGTACTAAAATTTCAAATAAATATTCGCAATTAAGTTTTCAAATGACGCAACGCGAGAATATCGACGATAAATATTTGCTCGTTTCGTGCAGAATAATTCGGTTCGTTTCAGAAATTTCGAAACGGTTTTAAATGCGCTGTAGCCAACGATCGAAAGCTTCGTTCGCCCCAGAGATGTATTTTTTGTTATAGTGATAGCGTTGGAGGCTTTAAAATAGGGAGGGGTGAAAAAAGGGAGGGAAAAAATAGGGAGAAAAGAGAGAGTGAGAGAGAGAGATAGCATAAAAGGTGGGTAGCGGGTTAGGTAGTTGTGGAGGTAGGTAGTTGTTATCACGGTACTGTGATAAGTGAGAGTCCTCAGACTGCACGGTGCTCGCGCAGCGTTACGGTGCACTTTCATAATAATCAAGCTTCTAGAAACGTCACGCATTTTTGTCACCCCGTCGTGGAGGCTTCAAGAGTGGAACGAATTACCGTCTACCATTCGGCTTACCGTTCCACTTAGTTCTATTTATCGTTCGTTTATTGCGAACCAGGCCAACGGATCGACCGGATCAATAATTTAATATGAGATTACCAATTAACATTTATTTTTCCATGACAAATGTCCTCCTCGTGAGAACAATACGAAAAGTTAACGTGAGCCTTTACTTTGTAAATAATTCTCAGAGTCATTTCAAGAATAATGTATTTCACATGGAAAATGAATTTTTTACTTCCAATTGAGTGATTTGTTATAGTAAGTCCGAATTGTTATACCTCTCTGTTATTATACTGGAAGATTAGTTTCCAACATTTAATAATTCTTGTGTTCTTTTCTGTTTATTACGAACTGTCCAGAAACTCTCGCTGAAACTACGAGCACCGTTTAGATAATTTTGTTTCGCTGGAATTTAATTTTCTTTCCAGCTCGCGAACGTTCCTGTTTCTTATTTGAGACCTGTCTGACAAAACTCTTCGGTAAATTGAATCTACGGTTCGCTTACAGATTCGAAGGATACCAGCCGTATTGTATAATTGCATCGATTGCTGATTTTTATATAGACTAACCGCGTGTCGTAACTATCGTCGGTGGGAATCGATAAAGCGTGAAATTGAAATTTTAACGCGGTCCGGCTCTGTATTTTTTCTCCTCGCGTCGATGCAACGCGAGGCAAAATTATAGAAATATCGCGATATTGAAACGAGGATAGCAAAAAGGAAAAAAAAAAATATTAATTTCACCCTCAAACAACGTTTCTCAATTAGTGTAATTACCTTAAAGGTACCACTATAGGGCTCAACTATAACCGTAAAATGTTTCAGCGTGAATTGTGCTCCACGGAATATGAAAATTTAATTCCTGTTCAATTAAATAGATTATAAAACGATGACTCCTCGTTACTTACGAATATCTATAGCTAACGCAATTAACGTTTAAAAAGAAACAAGGTATTCGAAATACTTCCCCAGCTTAAATTTAATTTTCTTTTCGCCGTTGAAAACTTGATAACTTTCTATATTCCACATATTCTTCTTCCGACACTATCCATTATGAATTTTGAGAAAACTTAATTACTTTTCTGTTACTTTACTATTCGGTTATTTATTCTGTCTCTTTTAATTGTTAGAATCCTTTAAATATTTCGCGATGTTAATTATATCGTTGACAAAGTTGCATCGCCAAGAACCAAAATTTTTAATTACTCTTTTAATATTTCCAAGACGATTCTAAAGTTTTCTAAATAAAGAAATGAATGTTGTTAATGTTGAAACTTACGTTTCGAAATGTGATAAGATTGCTTGTAAACTTAGGTTTGTGATACTGACGCGAGGTTTCCACCACTCTTGTTTTGACACTTTTCAATTCAGTACGTAGGCAGGAAAACTTCGAATTCTAATTAAGACTCTGAGTATTCCGAGTTCCTTCCTGTTGCTCAATAGCGACCCCGAGTCACGAGAACGTCGGATTTCATACGGGAACCATGAATGCAAGGACAGCTGTCCCAATTAAGGAACATTTTGTGACGTACCACTTATATTCGTGGCCCTCCAGGTACAATTTTCAGGAACAAATTAGAATTAAGACTCGCAAAGCAAAATTCACGTAGACAATTAACTAATAATTCGCCCAACGATCCTAAAGAAATATATGAGAAGAAAATTTGAATAATACACCAGGAATATATATCTGACAGACGAAACGAAACTATCTTGGAATAGACTGTTTTTGTTGAATCCAATTTCGTCAAGTAATTTAACCTGTTACGAAAGTGGACTACTAGACACCTTGTAGACAAGTTGGAACGTTGAGAGATATTTATTTGGTATTAGATCATGAATTCACGACGTTATTTAGCTCATACTTTAAACTAGATTATTCTATAAATACGTTCCAAGCTTTATCGTGGTCCCAAACGAGCCATTTTTCGATCACGCGGTAATAAATAGATAAACAGACGAATAAATAGACAGACATTACCGAGTTCCATTCGTGTACAACACGTGTGAAAACTAGTTTCGACAAAAGTATTGTGTAACGTGCTTGTTTAAAGAAAAATAAAAATAAACAGCACTCCTACTCGTTACGGAAATATTAAAAAAGTTCACGAATTGTCAAAGCTGTTCATTTGTAAAAAAAAGAATTTATTTCGAACGAAATTAATGTTAAGAAATTCGAGACCAGTGAAATTATGGTCTAAACCGTGTTCTAATTTCACATGAAACTCCATTCCCATGAAGACGAATTGACTATGGTCGCGACACTTACGGACCTCGTTCCCCTAAATTTGTTCGATCGACTTTGAATCTAAAAATATTAAAAAAAAAAACGTCATTAAACACGACGCGTGTTCAAATGCGACGGACTGTATCTTCGGGGACCGTCAAAGGGAATAATTCAATTAATTAAAGCGAGTACGATTTAGTATGATTAAGCTAACGATGTCTAATTTAATGTAATATAATTACTTCGCTAAGAGAGATTCCAATGTCTTTTATTCCATCGATCTTTCATCTCACGCCTTCGACCTCTTTCTTTCCACTCTCCTTCAAAGGCACTCCGGGTAAAATACGAAAGCCTTATTTGAATAAGTAATATTACATTACGGATGTAGGTCTTTAGAATTCTGATGTAATATGTTAATTGCCATTTAAATGATCCCCTGGAATACTTCCACTTTGTTCGGTTCTCTTAAACGTTGCATACTTCTCTCGCTCGCCTCCGCTCGCTACCGAACATGGTTACAAATTACTGCGTTACCCTAATTACCGTAAGTGATAGTTCAACTACGTGTTTAATTTCGAGCATCGTTTATTTTTCCCCAAAAGTTTCGCGTCCAAACACCCAGCGCGGGCGATCTTTAAAACGCACGGTGGAAACTTCTCCACGAAACCGTACGCCTGAGATTATTTAACGTTTCGTTTGAAATTTGTTTGATTCCGCGCCAACTATCCACCTGGGTATTTTACACCGACTCGGAATCAAATTTAAAAATCTAAGAGCGCGTCATTTCCATTCGCCCGTTTTAAATGCGAACAAAGAACGGACCAAGGTGCTCTCTATTCAGATGAAAATCGAGATTTCTTTGCACATCTTCCAGCAATATTAAACGAAAACGCGAGAAAAACATTCGACGGAAATATAGGAAGAAATCGAGCTCGATCCCTGTTTTTCCGTTTCAGAACTTACGTACAAACGTTAAATAATCAATTTTGGTAAAATTATAATAAAATTCTAAGATCTTTTGTTTCCATGACGAGCCACAGATTGGATCCTTATTTATCTGAATAGACTAAAATAGAGATATATTAAAAATTAATAAAACTGTTTTGAGAAACTATTTCATTTTGTGGAACATCGAAATTAAATTTTATATCGTGGATATTATATTTCGACAGAACAAGAAGATAATTTTTATTTAAATACCTCGTGTCACTTAACATACGATAAATGGTACAAAAATGACTTTGCATCTCGTATCGTAGCACCATACGATTTTCTGAATCAGAATAATAAGAAGCATCGATGATTGCCCGGCCCTAATTGGGATAATATGCATACTCGACACTCTCGAGCTGCTACTTTACGAGTCATCCTATCTGTTGCAATTAAAATCGTTTGCATCGTTGATGTTTAACGCGACTAATTCTGGGAGTAACTATTTCGAGGGAACAATAACGGTAACTCGCTTAAATCAGCGGACCGAGAAAGGGAAACGTATTGTTCGGATTTAATTAAAACCGATTTCGAGTACCACTCAAATACAAGGGGTCTTACATCGACTTTAACCGTCTTTGGTTCGACAATCATCCGTTAACCGCTAACGACATCGAAAAGCGAAGTCCAGAAGCTAATTAGCAGTCGGATGCTTTCGACCATTCGACAAAAACTGCTGTATACGAAATTGCCCCCGTGGAAACTTAAACTTCCTGTCAGCGGAGTTTAATCAATAATTTTTTAATTTGTCAAACACATCAAGCGTTACTTGCGTTTCCTTGGAGATTTTATTTTGAAGAACGTTTCAAATTCGGTACAGTAAAAGTTATAGAAATTTTCTACCCCTCTGAAACTACCATGAATTTAAATCAAACTTAATTTACAACTTAAAATACTCGATAAAATAAAATTTAATAATGTCCCATAATAAATTATTCCTATATGCATTGTTTGCTTATACAGTGACATTGAAATATTACAATTTAATCATAAAATTATTTTTCTCCATTTTATATAACTTTCTGCCATTCCTTTAAACTTTCACGTACTCTCCAAATATTTAACGAACCGATTAAATAATCTCGTAAGAGCTGACGCAATAATAGACAAACTTCAACTAACAGCAAGTGTTTCAGTGTTCGAGCAATAACGGGATTTCTCGAACGCAAGATAGGAAAGTTTCCACTTTGTCAGCATTGTTCGTCAATGAAAATGTAAAACTAAACTTTCACGTAGTCTCAAAATATTTGACGAACCGATTAAAAATAATCTCGTAATAGCTAAAGCAATAACACACAAACGTCTACTAACAGCAAGAGTTTCAGTGTTCGAGCAATAAAGCGATTTCTCGAATCGAACGCAAGATAGGAAAGTTTCCCGGTTGTCAGTATTGTTCGTCAATGAAAATGTTGAGAAAAGCAAATGGCTAATAACGTTAGAAACGCCGGAATATCTTTCCGTTCGAGATAATGTCATTAGTAAACTGGCATGAAAATAAAGTTCCAACCAGATTACGATTTAACTGGCACACAATAGGGACTGCAAATACTGTTTCGGTTATGGTTTATTTCTATCTCATTTCCCTTCTAGCTGTTCCTCTTTCTCGTTTTCCTCTACTTTATCACCGTCCGTCTACAATTCCCATTACTCTCTTTCTCGGTCCTCCGGTTCTAAATGGTTTGTTTCTTCTTGTCCCTGTATCCCTCGTTTCATTTCTTTGTCCCTCCCTCCCCTCTCTCGTCTTCCCCTATCGATTCGTTGGCTTTCTTTCGATGTTTCCTTTTTTCCCCCCCTCCCCCTAACCGATCGGTCCCTCGTTTGTGCCAAACATGCATTGTTAACACGTAACTGTTTACGATCAAATGAAACGAATGCACGTAATTCCGCTTGATTCGAAGTGGACAGTCCTCCCCACCCCTCTCGTCCCTCCTCTCTGTTCTCTGCCCAGCGTTGTCCGGCCGCCGGATTGCTGGAAAAAGGAGATAAACGAATTACCCCGTTCGCCAAACAAAACCCCCATTATTTGTGCCGGCGTGGCTCAGTTCGTTACGCAAGACCGTGCCTGCTTCATTCTGTTCGACGCGGCGAACGAAACTTCGATGCTCCGAGCGACAGACATTCGAGAAACAGACCGTAGGGAATAATGGAAAAAAATAGGCTGCGCCTAAAATTTGTTTACGCGCCTGACGCCCGGCCATTACTCGAATATGGCCGACCGACGCGACCGTCACCCGCGAAAACCTACCCCTATCGCGTCTCGATACTTCTTCGAAGATCGTCTCTATATCTATTTACCCTTCATTTCGAACGATCTTGGACCGAAAAGTTTCCCAAGTTATATCGCAGAGCTATGGCACAGGTTTGGTAATATTATTATTAGTGAAATAAAACGTTAACTGTATCGAATTGTTAAAATAGAGTTACTGTAATTGAATTGAAGTTCTTTGAATTTAAATTTCTCCTAAAATGCAATGTAATAAAAAGAAGTGGTTTAAAATAATCGTCGATGACATTGGACTTGTATGGAAAAACGTCTCGTAACACCCTGAGAAACGATTATGCCAGTTCTCGTTCGCGATTAAGAATTATTGGGGTACAAAAATGGCCGTAACTCGGGGGCATGCGTCTACATAAGCCGTTTCCGGTTCTTTTTGTGTCCCGAAACGGGTCGCCCACGTTACAATACACCCTGTATATATCCGCGATAATACACACAGTTGCTTTAGAAAATCATACCGAGAAAAAGTGACCGCTTTCCATGGGTCGGGCGTGCAGTGATTCGCGAAAGGGCGGAAAAACCTTTGCGCCGTTTCTTCGGGCACTTTCCACCGACAAACCACCATTTTACCTTCGTAGAGAATAGCTATTCAGATTGTTTACTAACTGTGACGATTTATATTACAATACAGGCTTAATTATATTTTAAATAAATAATACTACCCCCTCGGACTACTACTATTACTTATTGCGCTCGTTAATTATATCGTTACTGTTTTCCTAATTTTCTTTGTTCCTACTGTTATTGATTTTTGAATTTTTATTAAATAGTTTTAACGTCGTTGTAGGCCAAAAGTTCGCCGGAATATCACAGATTTGTTTCGTAATTTTTCCAGCGATGCAACGAAAGAACTCGATCTTAAACTATAAATCACGTTTAGGTCTATAACTACCCTAATAACAGGGGGTGGGGGCGGCTGAAACTTTGCGGAATGGGCTTTCTTTAAAAGTCCTATCGATCGGCGTATCGCAAGTTCGATTCGGTTTAGGTGCACTTTCGGCCATGCTTATTCTAATTGCAACCTTTGATTTCGATCCGGTGAAATAAGGGGTGGTTCTCAGGGGTTCTACGCGAGGAAATATGTCGGGAATGTAGAATAAAGTTTCTTTGTTTTTGGAGGAAATCAGTCGAAAATTTATCGTCTACGATTCATGGTCAAAAATCATTGCAAGTAGAAAGAACAAATATTGTTACTGTCGCAGGTCCGACTAATCGTACTGAATTTCACTAGTTTCGGAAGAATTTTCAAATTATGTCGAAAACGAAGCATTGTACGAAGAAAATGTACTCTACGCTTTCGATTCATCTTCCTTCGATTCTACTATGACTACAAGGACAACCTGTAAATATTCTCAAAAGTACTTCAAATCAGCCTTGGAGGGAATTAAATAAACTGCATTCTCTTCAGTGAAGAAAAAATTAAATGAAATTTTCTATATTGCGAATCAGAGGAAAAAGTTTTATATTATTTTATAATTTGATTATGGTAGGTGTTTACAAAAATTTGCTTCCACTATTCACAATATTATTCATTTTTTTTTACCATTTAACAATATTTCTGACTCCTAGAAACGTTTGAATGGACTGTAGATGCAATATTCTAGCGAATTATTCTTTTCCAGCCAAGTTCGTCGAGTTACAATGTCTGGTTTGCCACATGTGGTTGTGGTTGTTCCGATGGAAGAGAATTCTCCTTCCATTGAATGAAGCTGGCTGATTTGTTTCAAATGCCGATTTCAATAGCTTCGTATATTCACAATAAACTGTCCATAGCGGTTGTTTCGATTGGATTTTAGCTCGAAAAATTTTTGCAAATCCCGTCAAAAATTCGTCACGATTCGACACCATCAGCATTACGTCTAATTTTATGTTACAGTATCTATAATACAAAAATGACTACTTAAACTCTGATATGAAGTAGAAGAAAAAATACTAATAATTTGACTTCTATTTTCAAGAGTAAAATTACTGGCTAAATTAGTGTAATAATTATATGAAAAGAAAGTTTGAAATTTTAAACTAATTTTTATTTCAATTACTTTTTTATGTCTTTTGCCATTTACGATTTATAAGCACTCAAATTGAAGGGGTGGCTCGAATGAAAAAGTCCATCTCTCCCTTAAAGTAAATTATTGACACGTATGAATTATGGTACCTTATATATACCTAAATTCTCAGATAGGTCTAACGAACATTTGTGCAAAGTTTTAGCAACAAAAATTATGTAAAGTTAATTCTTATACTAATCAACTTTCTCTTCTACAATTTCTTTTCTAGTTCCAATCAAAGAATTTTTTAAACTCACTCTGTATAATGGCTTTCGAAAATTTTAAAAATATGATAGGGTACGAAGGGTGAGGTTTAAGAAATTTCGTAGAGAACACGAATGATAAGATAACGCAGAGTCCCCAGGATACGGATAACACAGCGTTTATGGCAATGACTGATGCAGTGTTTGTCAGTGATAAGTCACGCTTAGATTAGGTGAGTACATGACACATGACAAAAGCGCAGAACGCATACACACACACACACGAACTCCTGTGTGTAATGAACCCTCAATTTGTTCACCCTTGCAAGGAATTTTAAATATCAATGATAGTCAAATTTTGTTCAACTGCAATTTTCAATACGTCGTTCACTTGTCTTAAAATTGTGGTGACTAATTTTATAAACTAAAATAAAAGTATAGGAGGATACAATTTTCTGCAGTGGCCAATTATTAATTTCAAGCTACTATAAATTTTATATTGCTCGTAACAAATAAGAAGATGCCTGAAATCAAAGAACGTGAACAATATTGCAGAAATGTTGGAATAAAATTAATTTAAATAGTACTAAAAAGCAATTATCGATAGAATCCTGCCAGTAATTTGAACGAGACTAAACAAAACATCTCGACAAAACCCACGACACGCCAGACAAGTTTGCCTTTACAACGAATAAATAAACGTTCTATTAACCTTTATTCCACGCTCGACAAAATGTGTTTTATACAATAGTTTTCGTCTCGAGTGCCGACCACTCGAACATCAATTTTTAACAAACTGCGCTCTATAATTCTTCCGAATCGGACGAAATTGGCTTTCGACTTGAAGTTTTAACTCCACAGGAAAATGCACTATTCGGTTTTGAAGCCGAAACAAGGGTTTCCAATTTCATACCACTTGAGTACGTCCCGCGGAGTTCGATAGCATCGAAACGTGTTTAAATATCGGGCGATTGTTTTCTATTTTTCGACCGGTAACTTCGTAGAGGTTTTATTGATAAATTCGCCGACGAAATCTCCCTGTTACTCAATTCCGTACGTATATATTTATTCGTGATAAACGAAAATATACAAATATCGGCTTTATCGAGTATTTAAAACCTCGAAGGGTAACGCGTGTTGCGTACCAATCTCGCCGAAGATCCCAACGAGAGAAATGCTGTAATTTTCTTCCCTTTGCTTTTTGGTCGTTCCCAGGCACAACAGCGAGGTATTTTAGTATCGATATCGAGCAGAAACTTCGTAAGCTAATATCGTTACATTCGGAGGAATCACGTACTTGGCTAAAAACAGATGTTCCAAGGTACAGAAATCTGGTATAGGTAGTTCGGAACATCTGCATAACCGGGGTCAGGTATACCGGGCGGGGTCACGTGCATTATATCTATGGGCACAATAGTGGAAATGGCGCGAACCCAATTAACTTTGTAATATTGATAAACTGGAATTCGAGACAGAAATTCTCTAATTGCGCTCCGACGGAATATGGACACGTGCACACTTTGCCTTTTACGCTCGTTAAATTATGCGTGAATTGTCGCGAGCGAGCGTAACACATATTTTATACGTTGCACTGGAACACTACGACGACAGAATTACGTAGAAATTTCTGTTATTAACCCCTTGACTTACGATTTAATTTCAAATAATTTTTCAAACGTGTAGTATTTAATTTTGTTTAAATTTGTGCATACACGGAACGAGCAGGAAAAAAATAGTCGCTTGATGACGACTGAGACACGTCATTCTATGGCAAGGGGTTAATAGAACCGAATTTCAACAATAAAGTAAGGCTAGCAAGATTCTAATAAAAAATTTCGATGAAACCTCTGTTATTCGCGAAGTAAAATAAACAAAAAATATGTATATCGCCTACGTTAAAATAAATTTCGCGTTTGAGCAATATTTCTAAACGATGGAACAAAGGCGGGTAATTCCTGGAAGTTTGAAACAGTACCAAAGCGACGACAGCGTTAAGAGCCCGTCCTGTACGCTTCAAACGGAAGCTCTTTTCATCTCTGGCTTCTTCCCGGTTAGGGAACCTCGTTTTACTATTTAGAGGACGATGGTTGGCAAAATGTCACTCCGAAGCTGTGATTAATACGAGGCTTATTGGCGAATAGCAGTCATGTATGCATCGTCGGTAGCGCATTCGCGTACCCGTGACTGCTAGCTAGCTGCGAAACGCTTCGAAATTCCCTCTTGCTCGCGCTGTGTTCCCACCCCTCCCCTCGACTTCCGTGTCCCTTCTTTGTCCGACGCTTTGTCGCCATCTCACTCTGCCTCCCTCTTTCTATTTTCTGCATACGTCAGTGAACCGGTGTGTGTACGCGTACGTCGCATCGTTTTGGACGTTGCACGGACATTTGCTGACTGGCGTTTGGTCGAGATTACCCGGTCCAAACCCTCTGGTTTTCCTCTCTGAATTACAGCAAGTCCAATTTACAAGCATCGGTACGAAACGAATGCAAAAATGAATTGGACGTCATGAGCGACTGACCAACTGGGGAATGGATGCGAAAAAGGGACACAATGGCACGCGGAGCGAGACGGAATTGCGTATCAAGCACACATTTCCACCCCCCTCCCACCCCTGGATACCGCTCGCCCGCGCGTGTCTTCTTCCTGGTCGCTGTTGTGTGAAAGATTTCTTCCCTGGCAGCCACGAATCGTAGAGGAGAGAGAGAAACGAGTGTTCGAGATGGTAATTCGATCGTAAAATCGTTTGTTACCCCCTTGACGTAGGATTTGATTAAAATTTTTTCAAATGTATTCTATTTTATTTTGTTTTAATTGTAATGACATATTTGTGAATTTCGTCTGATTAAAATGAGCCCAAACACGATAGTTTGCACAATGTTTACGTATTAAATTAGTACAAATATTTATTGAATAGTGTTAATAATGATACTGTGGTTTATTTGTGAGTGAAAGGTAGAATAAAGTTTCTTTATTTTTTAAGCAAATCAGTCGAAAGTTTATCGTCTACGATTCATGGTCAAAAATCATTGCAAGTAGAAAAGGTGAATATTGGTCGGACGTTGGTCTGACTTGGCGTACTGAATTTCACTAGTTTCGGAAGAATTTTCAAATTATCTCGAAAACGAAGCATTGTACGAAGGAAATGTATCCTATGCTTTCGATTCATCTTCCTTTGATTGTACTACGACTACAAGAACAACCTGTAAATATTCTCAAAAGTGCTTCAAATCTAGCGAAAAAGAAATTAAATAAAATTTTCTATATTACGAATCAAAGGAGAAAGTTTTATATTATTTTATAATTTAATTATAATAGGTGTTTATAAAAATTTATTTCCACCGTTCACAATATTATTCATTTTTCTTTTCACCATAAACTTTTTCACCATTTTTAAATTAGTAAAAATATTTCCTGAATAGTCTTAATAATAATACCGTGTTTTATTTGTGAGTGAGATTTTAAGTGAAAGAAGCCTCTTTGTATGTAAAATATTCGGGGCTCGAACAGTCCATGAGAATGGAAATTGGAAAAAAAATTCGTCAAAATTTAATAATAAAATCGAGTGTGTTTTCTTTACTCAAACAGTTGAATTATTACGGGAATTAATATTATTATTAGTTAAATTATTATCGAGTTTTTGTATGATTCATGAAAGAAGTTCATGTATAAAGTTTCAGAATTATTTAACTATAATTCAAACGTAGCCAAGTAAAAATCCATTAAAAAAAACTCGAGACGCAATTTACTGAATTCTTAATCTTGCCTTATAGGCCCTTTTTCCAGAAAGTTTCTCAATTATAGGACGGCGAGCAGGTGTTATTCGACGGAAACAGAACAGCAGAGAGCAATTAAAATGATTTTAAAGGGAACAAAAGAAAATAGAAATAGCAAAAATGGTGTAATAACGAATGTTGTACAATGGTATCAAGGAAATGGTAATGGTTAAAACAACTTTAAGAGATGAGACGTCTTAGAAAACGAGCCAAACAGCGAATCGTGGAATTATAAACTGTTCAAAAGTCATTACATCGCATAGCTCGACACGCATTCAAATATTATGAAACAATTAGAGCAAGTTTAATCGATTTGGAAACGATAGAGAAAATAATATACAACTCCCTGTTGGTCGAAAGGAATATTTTGTATCGACTGTAGGATTTGGAGTGAAAAATATAATTTAATTTATAACCACACAAACTGAATTAGCAAAATAATCGAATAAAATTTGAATTACAATGGCTTTTTGTTTCCTAAATTATTGAAGTTTATACATATTGCACTAAACCAAAAATTCCTTGAGATTAACTAGTGATCTCAAGCTGATAAAAAACATTGGAATAAACGAGTCTATATACAAGGAAAATGAACATCGATAAAGCCAAAATTTTTTATTCAATTTACAATGATTAGTATAGCAAAAGGAATTGCATGAAAACTCTATTTTAAATAATTTTATATGACAGTGTGGAGTTATTCTTATTGGCCTCTGAAATAAATTGTGACCAAAATAAGATTTTCTTATTTCTGAAAATAAGTACAGAATATCGTGAGACAATAAAATTGAAAAAAAAAATTAAAAAAGCGACCGTATACGTGTATGAAAAGCTTAATATACACTCCCCTAACTCGTTATGGCTTAGGCTGAAAGCAGTTCCACGGGACTCTGTCAAAATATTTCGGTTTACCGAGTTTCGCTCTTGTAAATTGCAAAGCCGCCTGGCACGAATATTTCAACTCGTACTTAAGTCACGCATCATCGGAGTTTGGAGCATAATAATTTCGCGTAGATAAGCCTCGGGAACTGGAAACCCACGCGGAAGTAAATTTGTCGAATTACACAATAACTATATAATTACTATAATACGGATTATCGATCGTAATTTCGCTACAGCGTTCTATAGAAATTCTATTTGCAACGTCAAATTATACGAAACGGATTAAACGCTTTCGTCTTCTTAAAAATATATCCGACTCCACGCGACGAACAATTTGACACTCGCGGAAATGAGAAGAAATTTTTCCCTATCGTTTGCAAATAACAAGTGTGTTTGAGAGTAAAAAATAGGTACTTATTTTAATGCACAATTCCTTTTTCCAGTGGTGTAAATAACAGTTATCCTGACACCGTGTTCTCCCTCGTTCGTACTTTTTAATGCTGTTTAATCACTTAATAAACAACATGACAATGGTTCCGGGTACACGAACGTGTGTGCCGACACGTATACTCTCGCAATCACGCATTAAAACCTGGCTAATGAAGCGTCACGAATTTATTAGTTGCCGTTTAACTGAAGAGGTGGGGAAAGAGTTGTTGAGTGAAGAGAGGGGGGGCGCGAAGGGAGGACTAGTGGGTGACATAGAACGGTGGTGTTCACGCGACGCACAGCTCTCATTTGCTTCCCATTGTTCGCCTACAGCTGAACACAGATATTGGCTGCAACCTATGTCAGTTGATCGTTAAATAAAAATCTATATTTTTCTTCGCTGGTTACGTTACATCCATTCGAAAAATACCGTTTCAATCTGTCGATCTCTCCGACGATACCCGAAACCTGAAAACATCCAGGGTTTCCACGATACCTAATTTTTTATCAAAAATTTACCGTCGTTTTCGCTTAAAAATACAGTTTCTTTTAAGAAGATTAAATTTGCCAAAAATAACTTACATTCGCAGGTGTACAAAGAACCGGAAATCATAACAGTCATACGCGATATGCTCGGTCTTCTTAATTAATTTTATCGTTCGTATTTTCGGGGCTGAAATTGAAGCGTTGGACCTTTTTAACTATGCAAAAACTTATTAACACTATTTCTACCGCGGTTCTGCGCGTACCTATTTCGACCTGAAGGTGTCTTTTGACACCTCTGCGCGTGGAAATAATTGTTAATTATACTATTTTTAATAGTAAATAATTTTTTAAAAATATTTGGGGAAAAATGGATATCCTCGAATTAATTTTAAAACGATGGAATTTAAAGAAGCGAGTAGAAAAGACAGGTGGACGAATTGTGAAAATAAGAAAGTCTCGACGTTGGATTCGAGGAATTATTAATAACGATGGGCAATAAATCTGGAAGGCTGTTCTTAAAATGTAGCAACGAAACGACGGTTATTTAAGATCATATATGATTAAATTTCGAGGCTAATATACAATAAAGCGCATCTCGTGGCTCGTAAATCAATTAATCACTCTAGCCGAGAACTATTTTTCTCTCTAGCGAAATTTCCTTACGAGATTTATGAGCACTGCCACCCATACTAGTATTATCTACATATAAGGTCAGCCAGAGCTAGCGGGGGTTAGTTGATTTAAATCACTCTATTCGAACGTCCACTCTGCTTCATCTGCATTTAAACTGTTATGCAGAAGTTTGCACGCGTGCGTTCGCGTACGCCATAATTTTCATACTTTTTAGACTATTTTCCAATATGCATGTTATTTCGACCACCGTGTCGATTATAAATATAGTCGAAACCGTGAAATTAAAATAACGACGCCGATTCCGATTATTGGATATTTTAAGCAAACCGTAGCATAATTAATTGACGACGTTTTAAGGGAAATTAATCCTGATTACGTAATCATTCACAGATTAATCTACTTAATGGACAACCTCGATTTTGTTTAATTTAATCCCATGGTCAAAATTAGGAATCGAAAAATAAATCGATGTTCCACGTATCCAAATGTAATTTCTGTTCCTTGAATATTAATCTCGACCTCTTTCAATCTTAATAATATCGTGCAGAATAGTGACAGATTCCATTCGACCATCAAAGTGTGGAATTTTATTAGAAGATTAAAAATAAAGCAATTTAGAATTTGTGTAATCTATATTTTGTTTTTAATTATGTAATTTTGTGTACTATGTAGCAGATTTCTATACGAACGACCATAAGTTTTACCTCTTGGCTGCTGCAATCCCAAAGTCGATCATGTTTATGTCTATGAGCGGTTAACCACCTTTGCTATAGTTAGCTTCCCAATTTTATTGCAACGGAAGAGTTATAGTCTGGTCGCTGGCTATAGTTCGTTCCATTCGGTCATATCTTTGTCTTCTACAATTTTATTGCTTCCCTATCTTTTATTTCTTCGTTCTAATAGACTGACAATGTATTGCCTTACATTTCGAGAATTATTATCTTCCATCTCCCGTTTAAATTTCTTTGGAGACGCGTAAAAGTCTTAATAATTCTTTTGCCTTCCCAAGTTGACTCCAAAGTTTTCCTCCAAAAAGACGTAAAATTTGAACCAGCGGAAATAATATATGTTACCTATAATAATTTATATACCTATGACCATAATTCTTCCCGAGATCATCTCGACAGGAAAAGATCTAGGAGCCTTCGAACGACACGTTTCTTGTCTTCCGACCAATCTCCAAATTAATTTCATTTTTTCTTACCGAAGAATGCTTTTAAAAAGGAAAGCAAAAACCACCGAACGCGATTGCAACAATAGTGAAAAGAAACAAGAGATACTCGTTATTTGCATACAAAGCGGACATATTCAAAATTAACGTGCGTTTCCACGCAAACAAAAAGATATTCTCGATGAGTGCGCCAAAATTCGTACGAATCGACGATAATTAATCGGTTCCCGCGTTGATTTCGAAACATCACGCGCTAATGATTTCACATTTATTCCAAATCGTTTCAATAACAATCGCGGCCGCCGATTGTTGTTACAGCACGACGAAACAACGTGTGTGACCTGTTTCAGAGATATAACGGACGAAACGATGGTAGTTAATGGCTGCCAGACTCTTCAGGATTGATTCATAGTCACCGACCCGGTGTACATCGAAGATGCACGCAACCATCGGCCGAGCAAAATCTATCCGGTTATCCGTTTCACCTGAATAAAAGTGAAATCGAGTTTCGTAAACGCGCAGAGTGATTCTTTGGTTTTATTGGGCAACAACAAAGTACGAGTAATTTGTTAAAATATTCGAACGAATAACATAATAAAGCAAAGCAAACGGAAGACTTGCACGATACCGATGAAAATATTTTCCAAAGGAAAATAAACCCTTTTATTATTCAGGGTGATTAAACATCGCCTTTATTAATTGTATAAAAATATTACGCGATCTTTTTATTGCCCTCTAAGCAAATAGAATTCCCAGTCGCTTGTTTGCTCCCGATTGCGTCGAAGTTCGACAATAGGCTTAATGATAGACTGAAAATTTAACATTTTCGCGTGGAAACTGAATCGAATTCTCTGCCACACCTCCCCGCTTCACGCAGTATTAAAGAACAATGGTACATAGACGATATTGGACACAATATGAAATCAAAGAGTGGAATTACTAGCTGCGCTGTCATTGATAAACGTTAATTGACGTCGACAAAGGAGCGGAGCACGACTCCTATAAATCGCGTTAACGCGTTTTCAAAGACACTATGATATTCGTTTTTTAGTAGTCACTTATCAGTTTTCAGTGTTTGTTCGAAAGAAAACGCCAGACATTTGCAACATTTTAGCAATAGTAAAATTGGAATTCTAGACTTGAAATAAGAATACTGATAATAGTGTACTCCATTAATCTTTCTGATCCTTCTTGCGACTTATTATCATTTATCGTATACGAGCTATTCAAAGATTCTATTTTACATTAACGTCGTCAAATTTATACTTTTCTTGGCCGTGTGTTTTCAGTTTGTATTTATCTAAAAATATGCAATCTAACTCACGATATGTTCGTGACGGAACGATTAGGGTCACAAGTTATCGGCCTTCCTACTATCATTTATGAATGCAGAACATTTGCTCCCAAACGCTTCTACTGTGCTTCGAAAGTCATCGAAATTACAATTGTTAATTGTTCGAAATTACATTTATTTATTTTTTTAAATCGTGACTACGAAGCTACCCAAAAAATATTGAAATTGTTCTAAAAATATCGATATAAATATAAAAATTTGTCGATCGACTTGAAGTATATGCAGAGACAATCTACAAAAATTAAAGTGAAAATAAACTGCTCCCATTGCGTTTGTTTTAACGTTTATCAATTTATTCTAGGACAGACTGAAACTACACACGCGTAGAATAATAGCTTGTATTTTGTGCTTTCAGTAACCGTGTCATTAATTATGATTATGATTTGTATAGTGTCGGGACATTGCGAATAACTTCTGCGTTAACAAAGTAAATAACATTCAAAAATTCATGCAACGCGTTCATAAGCAGATTAATTACCGCAAAATGTTCAAATTCAACGTGTAATTTGTAGTTTTCGAATTCGCGATCAACTAGAATTCCGAACTTTTGAAAGGTATTCCGACTATATTTACTTCATTTACAATTAATCCAGTGCTTTATTATTCTTTCTAACCGACTGTATAAAATAAAAAAAATCTTTCAAGAGTCCCACGACGCTAATTAACTTTCAAAAATAAAAAAACCCATGTAAGGGTTAAAATATACAAAAATAATTTCGTTTGTCAAAGAATTATGTGAAAAGTTAATTCGATTAATAAGACACCTTGCATACCAACAATCCCAATAATATCGACGACGTAAAGACAGTTGTAAATAATTTAATTAACGCATTTCTAAAGTTAGAAACACGTCCAACGAGAATATTTGATATCTTCAAAGTTCTCATTAGTTGTATTTTCAGTACTCGTTGCTTCGACGAGATATTAGGCTTGTCACGTCGTGGACTAACGTCAATTTTCTTGACAACGTTCAAGATGTCTGCTTATCGGGATTATTAAATTAGTAATGTTCTTTATGACGAGGCAGAGAAGATCTTTTAATTCGGTTTCCTTCGCTCGAACGGAAAAAGATCGATCTGTTCGAATCAAATGCACACGAAACATTCGGGATATATTTCCAGGGCAGCACGTTAGTTTCTTTTTCGGCGGGACATAATCTCAAAAGCCCTGGGGAACTTCATTGGTAAAGTGCCCTAAGTGATGGAGTGGAGCAACAGTCTGGGGTCAATAAATGCGCCTGTACGGATAACCCAACTGCGACTCCTTGTCGAGACGAAATCTATCATTATCCTTCAATGATCCTTGTCGTTCGTAACTCGATTACGTTTGGTAAATCGTTGTGTCTTTATTTAAAATAATTAAATCCTCGCTATCAAAGACGAACTTTCGATGTTGCTCAATTACGCGTGCACAATATTTCGGGAAAATCCATAACGGGCAACGGGGGAACGATGAACAGAGAAATTTCATGCAAATATCGAATTACATTTTAATATTTCGTTCGAGACGTCTGCTCGATAATTACAATTTGGAACAAAAGATTCAAAAGTTTAGTCGTTGATCGGACGCGAATAATATTTAAAATATGAATATTATTTTAATAAAAGGTCCGTCTGTATTCGCGAAGAATAATGATTCACGGAATCATAAAATTCTTCAAAGCACAGATACCTTCGCGTTTTAATGTGCATAATATTTCGCTGGAATATGAATGGGGAAAATTTAAATGGAAAAGTATGTCTGAATTGCGATGCAACTCAAGAAATTCATCGAAAGTAATTAAAATCGGGTGAAATTAATCGACGATACGTTCGAGTGCAATAATTGCTGTTAAAATTGTTTAAAAGTCGCGTACTTAAATAAATATATAACACACTTTATTAAGAAATTATTAAGAAACCGTTAAATTCTCAACGCTTCGAAAACGGATCGTTTATCGTTCTTCGTTTGAATAATTGCGTCCCGTGGATTCCATAAATAAATCGCGAGCGCGGTCGTGAGGCTAGAAGAAACATAACTTTCGAAGGAAGCGTTAACGCTGAAAAATAATTATCAGTCTTCGTTTATGTTTTGTACAAAGTGTCTCAAAGTTTCACGCGGCACAAAGATATCGTGTTACCAATTATACTGGGGTTTCGCAGTTATTAATGATATCATTACCTTCAACGCAGAAAAACGCTAGGAAATGTTCTTTATGGTGTAAGAACACCCTTTACGTTTCCCCGATGCACAGCTTTCTCGTAAACTACAAATTTATGTACGCACGTTCTTAACGTAACGGTTGGATCATAACTTTCATCCCGTTTTTAATTCTCGGACGAACTGACACGAATAACACCATGGCGATTGAGACGAGATATCGAGCCTTGTTTCGTTCTACGAACAAATAAAACTTTCGAATTTAAATATAATCGAAAATAGAAAATACTGATCAAAATTAGACTCTATCGTTGAAAGGTTTTAGAAGAATAATAAATTCAGGGGTGATTTAAATCCTATGTGAAATATTTAAGTATTGCACAAAATTGTATTGAAAAAAATTCACACTATTTCATTTAGTTTGATCGTGTAACGTCGTTCCACGTAATTAAAGGAGGAACGTTTAAAGAGAAACATTACAAGGAGATGATTTGTGTAGGTGTATTGATGGAAGAACCGTGCAATGAATATCAGATGAGCCCTGATTAATTACACAAACTGATAAATAAAGACACTCTAGATAACGCGGTCGTTAGCTGCTGCAACGAGCTAATAACGTCTCACACTGTCAATCGTCTGGGAATTAATTAGTGAACTAAGATCCTTCTCAAAGGATTCAATTACAGGTGTAACGCCTGGGTAATCGACTGTTACGTACCTATCTTCAGAAGCCTCCATTGTGATCGCGATCATTTGCATATTCATTAAATGTAAATACGATGCTGTACTCGTTTTTTTTTTGCAACTTTGCATACGTACAATGCGGCTGCACCGTAGATTCGAAACGTTTCATAAAGATATTACCAATATACTTTCTAAAAAACTACCAACAACGGTACTAATCTTTTCCCGTATATTTCCATGCCAACCGATAAAGAATTCCTATGAAATCGTTGCTTTATTTCATCTGTTTGAGCTTATCCTCCAGAAATTTCAATTATAAATACTTCTATAGTTCTTTTCACGTTTGTATATTATAATTAGCAATCTAATATCTCCCAACTCGATTACACAAAATTGTAAAAAGTCCTGAGTTATACGAAATTCTGTATTAATAAAAACTGATAAGAAATATAAAAGCACAGATCGAAAAGTGATAATTAAAAACCATGAAAGGGAGACAGATGTTGTAATTGTTGGTAGCAGGGAATGTAAACGACACGTAAAGCCACCGTTACGAGGTTTACACGCGTTTCCAGCCTCGGTTGAGAGAGTTTCCAGGGATCGTTAAAAATTATATTCATCGATGGAGATTTTTTACTTGTACGCTTTAATGTTCTTTTGATGCGGACGAAGGCGAACCTCCCTCGAGAGAAGAACAAAGGAATTCGTAATTCACGTTGGGTGCTCCGCACTATGGAACCGGCTTCCGGACACTCCCACCTATCATTCAACCAGAACTTTTACGCGGGGCGCGGGCGTCCGTTTTAAAAGCAACTATACTTCCGAGTTTCGATACAAGGTACGCTTTATGGTCCATATATTAAAACCCATTCTCTTTAGGAGATTGCAACGGTAATTTAAGCTGACGGTCTTAAGGCTATTAAAATTCTTTATTCCTATCCTGTCCCGTATCATCCTATACCAATTTATCGATATCAGTTTTCATAAGCGTAATCTTCGAAGCTTTAAATATATCGATCCACTTAAGGAAAGAAACCCTATTAATATAAATAATCTAAAATTTTGAATATTTCGATTATTATCTGTACAATGTCAACAAAAATTCATAGAAACTTATTAAGACTATTATTATACATTCCAATTGCCTCGATGTATATTTTTTTAAATTCTATTTAAAAGTCAGAAGTACTATTTTAAGTTTGAAGATACATTTATTATTATATTTACAATGTAAACAGAAATTCATAAAAACTTGTTAAGACTGTTATTATACATTCCAATTGTCTCGATGTATATTTTTTAAAATTCTATTTAAAAGTGAGAAATATTATTTTAAGTTTGAAGATACATTTACTTAATATTGTATAACACGATTGGAAAAATATTTCCTAAAATTTCAAAAATCATCCACGATTTTTAATTAGCCAAGCGAATAATGTTTCAAACTAAGAGACGAGCGTAAGAATTAAATTAGATATACAAAATGGCGACATTCGACGATAACGTGTGAGCATTCATAAGATTTTTGAGGGTCCTTTCGATCGTTTCCGATTAAATGGCTGCTCAAGACCTAATTATTCTCTCTTGTATGTTCCCCAGGGTGGTTGGTTGCTTACGGTAAACATCATATTTCAGTTCTCCCTGCAGCAAGAAATTGAGTGGAGCAAGGTCGGTTGAACGAGCCGGTTATGGTATCTGTCTGATACGTCCAATCCATTGATTTGGAAAATCGTGCTTTGGAAATTCTCTTTGGCGAATATTCAAAGACAAATCCTTCCAAAAGAACCGACGAAAATTCTTCGTAAAAATATCACGGCTTATTAATAAAAATTCCCACGTCGAACGTTAATTCAGAATTTTTATCTCTAATAATGCATAATTGCGTCAGCGTATAGGGTGGATCTTGCACGATCGAAATTAAATAAACGAATGGGAATCAAAGTAAATGAAATGTCAATAAAATTGCACGCCCGGAATAATACCTCATAGGTCGACTTCCGCTTTGATCGCGACTCCCTTTGCTCGGATTCTCCGTTCACGATCCGTTCTGTAATTTTATCCTCTCGCGCCTGCCGCCATACCTTTCGTCAACCGTTCAAAAACTCCGCATCCATTCCAGGAATTTATTCACTTTCCTCTCGCAATCGATACACTGGCGTAAATACCCTCTCAACCTTTTGTTACATCGTTCCAAACACTTGTCAGTCGTGCTTAGAATCGCTGACCTACTCGTTCGAAACACTCGTTCATTCGCTCGAAACGCTCTCCGCGCTTTCGTTTGAAAAATTTGAATCACAATACAACGGAACCACGCTAGCTGTTGCAAAATAAAATGTTGCTAGAATTTGATCGGAACAGTCGTTTTCGACCTTTATCCATTTCAAATTCCTTTCTGCGACGCCCACTTTCTATATTGCATCGATTAAAATAAATAGAACTATCTTTCTGTTTAAAAAATTCAGTTATTCATAGTAATCATTTAGTTTTTAAGAACAGATAATATTAAGCGTCGTCTAATCTTGCAACATTCGTTAATTTTTCATATAAGTAAGGAAATCACGTTTCAGAGTGCGACTATTAATATCATATTACCCTATTAAGTTCACAGACATTATCAAACCTATTTTAAAATAGCAGTTAATCAATTTCTCTCCTCAATTTTCTTCCTTATTTTCAATTTGAAATAATCTTAAAATATGTGTTCTATAAAATATCTCATTAATCGCAGAATTTATATTCGATTTAAATTTATAGTATTTAATGTGACGTTCGAAGGTCTGTCTGATCTATAAGATTCAATTGTAACACCACTCATTTTAAAACGAAGAAATTACTTTCAAGTATTCAACATTTATTTTATCGAACTATAAAGTAATGAGACGCGTTATAAATTGTTTATACGACACGGAGGTTTCGGATTACGAGACCGTTGATAGAGGAGAGTCTTTGTATTGAGACACAACGTACATTTAAACTCACGGTGCGCGGTGGTCAACGATGTTTAATGGTAAACTCGTAATTATACAGTTGATTTCATGTAATGCCACGTTACCCGCAATATGTAAATCTGCGCTGCGTGAGGATAATACCCTATCATACTGTGAGTGCCGCATAATATCATATTGCAATATACTATAACTGTTGCAGCCACTCAACTACCCTTTTTCACCCTATCGTGGGTATTTCTGCTGTTCAGTTATTAATTGTAGCCAGGTTCTTGTCGCCACGTTAATAATTACTGGATCTTGATTCTCTGACTTTCTTTCGGATCCAATTACTTTCGTCGATGCTCGATTTACTATTCAGAGCGTTTAATATCACGAAATATTAAGGCGGCGTTCACCGCGAAATTTCCCTACGATGCTTTCGAACACAGAAATTAACGTACACGAGTGTCCAATGCAACGTGAAATATAAATAAAGTTAGAAAAAAATAATTAGAGCAAACGAAGTGGATTCAATGTTCCGTGTTAATTAAATTCAGTAACTGGTTCTTTCTCTTCCTCTACAAGACCCCAAAAGGGAAACTGAATGTTTCTAATCCGAGCAATTAATAATACGGTTTAACGTTTCCCGTAACAAATGGCTGTAATGAGTTTTAACAGGTGGTTTTCACACTTGAAAATCTAATATCCCTAAATTCAGAGTAATCTGTGCGCAGAGCAATGTGTACATATTCATACGTATATACATATATACACATTATTCAGAGTCGGCAAATTTCCACCCTAGTTAGCTAAGGCAGACAGAGAGGGGGGAGGAGACAATACCCACTAAGCTTCCCTTAAACGTACAATATCATTCTCAAACCCCAAATATGCAAATCCTGAGTTTTATTCGCGTTCCTGGCGAGTAACTGCGGAAATATTAATATACGTTATACGTGCAAATTTTGTTACGGTCAAAACGGACAAGAAAAACCTCGTGAAAGAGGGGAACGGAACAGTACACAATTAAAACGATTGCACAATTTTTCTACGAAACGACTTTATTCTATTATTATTAATTGACTCACAAGTCACGAATAACTAACTTGTAGTGAGTAGTGAGTAGTGAGTAATAGTTATTAATTGACTCATAAGTCACGAGTAACTAACTCGTAATGAGTAGTGAGTAGTAATTATTAATTGACTGATAAGTCACGAGTAACTAACTATAATAATAATAACTTTATTATTATTAATCGACTGATAAGTCACAAGAGATTTATTGCAACGAATCTAAAAATAATTCTAAATAAATCTTTACTTCTAAGTTTATAATATTCTATTTCACAAATTATATTTTTACTTTTTAACGAATGCAATGATCTATGTAAAGAAATGATATGCCCACGTTTGCAAAAATATTGCAGAATAATTTTTTATTCGGACGTGTGTGCAGCGTTACTGCAAACACTGGCGAAAACGGGAACGTAAACGAATAATTTGTTATTTTAAAATCAGTGCTTCGAACGGGACACGATTTTGCTTGCTCAAACATTGACATAGTTTGTCGATTAATTCCTTATGTTAGGACGATAAATACTTGCCGACAAACATTTCTGCGACAAGAATTTAACGTTGTATCGCACACAGTGGACTGGGTTAACTTTCTGTCATTAAATTCGTACGATTTAATATTGTCAGAAAATTACGTAACGCTCGCGAACCTTGCACCGTCGATAAATTTTCGGCTCGGGTGTGAATTATTAATAAGCAATAATATTAAATCGAGGCAAGTGGAATGATCGTGACAATCAACTAAATCCAATAATATTCCATTCACTTTTATTTTAAATTCAATTATTTTACATCCTGTTACTTTAAACCATAGTTGCAATTTTGGTCTATTGGATATTGTATTGTATATTTCAAAAAAATTATAAGACTTGTAATTTTATTTTTCCAAAAGTTTAAGGATTTGGATCCAGAGTAAACCAAACTGATTCTTCATAAACGAGAAGATAAGTTGGATAATATGTTTGGTGAAATATGTTTCATCGAATGGTGATTACATAGAAATATAAAATAAATGTATACAGTGAATTAATTTTGTTTGTATCCCCTCTCATCTGGAATACATTTTATAGGAGACTTTGAATGTCAATGAGCACTCATAGTTTCGACATAGGGGTGTTAAAATAATGAAAATTGAATACTGAAATTGTACGCAATAGCTAAAACAGGGGACGGAGGATAGTTGTTTATCGGTGCATCGTTTCCAGGTTAACGTCCGTGGGAACAATCTATATATGCCATTGCAATAAAATTTAAAATACCGATAAAAGCAACCGACACACAGAACTTACGACACGTAGCTGAAGAGCCCCTAATCTCTTCGGTCAGGTTTCTGACGTCGTAGTGCATACAATAAGCGACTGAACGATAAGGTTCCCGGGTGGAGTACAGTTATCAAAATCACATGAAGTATTCCCGTCGCTATTGAAGACACGAAAAACTTTTTTCACCCGCCAGGGACCAAACACAGTGCATCCTATCGATCGTCGACAAATTTAAATATATATTAATTTCTGTTCAAATTGCAGTTTCATTGCAAGACCTACAAAATGATTCTACGCGACCCAAATGCATCGAAAGGTGTTCCACCATGGATTTGGAATTGACGAATAGCGAATAAAAATTTGAAATCCACTCGTAAACTACTGTTTTAATATATTAATTTACGGATCGAACGTAGACGGAAGTTGGTTTACGAACGAATCAACAATTTTTATTCGTTATTCGCGAATAAAATTCCGTGACCGTGTGCACCGAGTGCAGAGAGTCGTGATAAAGGCGCGTGTTTTTTTTTCCCGCCGAAAATGAACAGAAAGTTGAAATTATAGTTCGTGCGTGAAAACGAGGGACTGCATTAAGTATTTCTACGAACCAAGCACGACTTTATGGGACGTAATATCGGTGTTTCGACGATAATTTCACCCTCTCATGTTCATTCCCCTTCTGAACATTTTCGCGTATATCTAAAAATTCGAAGTTCTGATAAGGGCAATTCCATACGGGAGTCGGTAGCGTGTCGCGACAAATCGTGATCTGCGTATAACGTGTGTAAAATCTTGAAAATCGCGATTCCATTGTACGGGAATAAAGTGTTAATCGTCCGGCAAAGGTTCACAGCCGCGGAGTAATGTTTCCCTTTGATCAACGATTGTCATGGCACGTGGAAAGATCAAAGTACACGACTTCCCAGTATTAATATTTATTTAAGCAACTTTCGCGCGTTTCAAAAGAATTCCATCGGGATTAGAATACCCTGTATTTCGATAATCAGGATGGAAACTATGTTTAAACAAATCGGTAAAAGGAATTTCACTTGCATTTTCAAATTTAATTGTCTTGGAATTGTAATTACATTGAAAACAAAATTTTGTAAAATTAGTTGTAGAAAGACGAATATTATTAGTAATAATTAAACTGTAGACTAATAGAGTAAATACAATAATTTTGGTAGTTCGGAAAAATTTATAAGAGGGGAATATCGACGATAGAGGACGTCAGTAGCGATAAAATTGATATGAAATGGTAGGTTCATTCCTACGAAAGTCATAAGTACAATATCATTCGAACATGTTCGGGAACTTCGAAGTACGGAACAGTAAAGTTTAGGAAATTCTGCTTGCTCCGTACGTACTATACGCATACAAACCGTAGTATTTTATCTAGAGCAGCGACAGAGTACTGGCAACCTAAGCTACGTGCAAACTTTTGACCCAAGAGCTCGAATCCCGTAGGTACAATTTTTTTTCTTACTTTACGAACCACTTAACATTCGTTCTGTTTACGTCGATGGTTAAAAACACGTGAAAACAATACAAAAATATATTACTTAGTGTCTGACTATTTCATCGAACCTTTTTCCATTTGTTTCTCGTCATTTTTATATTAATTCTACTTCCGATGTAAACAGGAAATATATAGCAAAGACAAAAAAAGAGAATCTTCACTGTCCACTGTCTTAGAACAGTCTAACAACGTGTGTAAAAATAGTTAAACTTTACATGCGTGCAGTTCCGAAACTACTAGTATTTTTTAAATAATTGAGCCACTGTTAGAAGCAGTAAAGCTTCCTTTTTAAAATGGTTTTTGGTTTTTGACGATCGGACCTTCCGTTTTCGAGATATCGCAATTTATGTAAAAGGTAATTTTGTCCGCCGCATGTACAATAGCCTATTCACGGGTATTAAAAATACTAAAACTTTAGACGCGTGCAATTTCGAAACTACTAGTGTCTTATTAATAATTAAGGCATCGTTGGCAGCGGCAAAGCTTCCTCTTTAAAATGGCTTTTGATTTTTGACGATCGGACTTTCCGTTTTCGAGATATCGCAATTTATGTAAAAGGTAATTTTTTTTAATGCGACCATCGCACTGCCCGCCGCATGTACAATAGCCTATTCACGCGTATTAAAAATACTGAAACTTTAGACGCGTGCAATTTCGAAACCACTAGCGTTTTATTTATAATTAAGACATCGTTGGCAGCGGCAAAGCTTCCTCTTTAAAATGGCTTTTGGTTTTTGACGATCGGACTTTCCGTTTCCGAGATATCGCAATTTATGTAAAAGGTAATTTTTTTAATTCGACTATCTCTGTCTTCGTCTAGCGGAGTCGGACCTCCTTGTCGCACGTGCATGGTGCTGACCTACCTCGCGTACGTGACTCTCGTGACCTAGTTTCGGGCGTAGTATTTCCAAGAATTTACTACGCACTGTTCACTATCTACGCGCGCGAGATCAATGAACTCGCGCGAGCGCAACGACGAAATGTAAACAAACCCTATCTCCGAAACTAGCCATCGCATCGACTTGAAATTAAAATCGCTATATCTCCGGAACTAATAAAGCTATCGACTCGTACGACCGCTCATTTTAAAGGGCTTTTCATCCCCTATCCGATGACTATAACCACAATTATTATTTATGCCGTCTTCTATGTTTATTTTGTTATTTACTTTGACACATCACTTTTTACTCGACTTTCAAACAATATTTAACTTTATTTATAATTAATAAACACATAGTTAAATAATTTAAACACAAATTGAAGTTATTTAATTGTTGGAATTACGGTTCGTTTCTGAAAATTACTATTCACATCGAAATCGAAACAATTTGCCTATGTAAACAAACGAAGAACAAACAATCGATCACCGTTGCATTGTTAGGAGTATTATATTCAAAATATATTTTCTAAATATATTAAATTCCTATCGATCGTACGACTGGTGTGCAATAAAACTGGATTAAAAATTGTACACTTAATTGAAAATTAATTTAAATTTTTATACAGGATGTTATTACTGACTTTCCTCTCGTGTAAAAGAATACATAGTTTCTTCTTGTACGCAAAAATGGCACCACATAACGTGACTTATAAAACCGGTACACTTTAAATCTTTGGAAAACGTTTATCGCGGTAGAATTTGCGTGCAGTGTTGGGGAATATGGTTCGTACGAAAATGAAAACTTTTTTTCTACCTAGTATCTCGTCATGGACACAATTTAGCTGAATAATAAAGCACCTCAGGGGCCCGGAGTTTGTAACGGGCGGTAAAATATTATTGTGTTGGGTGAATTCAGTGGCGAGGTGTAAATTCCTCGTTCGTGTGGGCCACGCGTGGAAAATGGTCAGCAGAGTGGATGCCGTGGAAGACGACGGGACATAAGGGGCGTGGAGGTTAATGGGCGTATATAACGAGGGCCTACATTATGCAAATAGCCGTGGATGGCCACCAGCCGTCAACTTATATCTTATCACTTTGACTGCTCGGTCATTCATATGAATATCTCACCCTCGGGAATGTATGCTCGCCCTATACTACGATGGTTTCAAGTGCCAATACGATGGAGGGTTGTTTTTTTCATTCTGTTTGCCGACTAATGCGCGTTACGATTCGCGATAAAATATTTTCAGCTTTCGATTTCAGGAAAATTGCTGTCACGACAGATCCAAGAATCTCTATCCGTATATATTTCACCCCTAAAATAAACTTTCACTACTCTTAGAATTACAAAATATATTTCCTAGTGTTTTGATGGACGACAACGTTAACTACCAACTGAAAAAATATATTTAACGGAAAATGTTTAATTATTTCGACCCGAATTTGTTAACATTTCAGCAAGATGGAAACTGTACGCATAACGATGAAACTTACTTTACGTCAGGTTTATGTTGAATTTTATGACGGTGATTATAAAGACCATAAAGGCCCGTTAAAGCTCACTATATCCCGCTTCGTATTTAGCCTATTATAATCTCTAAACAATGAAAACTGGAAAATCCTGACGGTAATTCTCAAACTTCTGGAATCGCAAATTTCGCGTATGCGCGTTTAAATATTAAACTGCATTGTTAAATGTATCGTTTAATTATGTACACGTTTTCATAGCTTTGCTCGATCGCGTGCTTCTTGCGAGTAAAACTGCACTGTATCGTAAATAACAATGTTTGCACGTTTATTAAGGGGATTGCTCTTAATATTTCTTAACATAATCATTAACTCTGTAAAAAATATCGTATGTATCCATTTTATTTCAGTCGGATGAATCGTTACGATGGAAAAATATTAACTAATCCTCCATGCTGTAGCTTGAAACGCCCTTCAGTGCAGTATCCGATCAAGGAAGTAATTTCCACGGTCGATTAATTCAAATCGTGACAAGGTTCCCCGCGATTCTTATTTGTGGAGTCGAGTCATGCCTGTTGACTAATTATTGCAAAACGATTTTCGACGTCCAGACAATGTGGACAATCCATACTAAACTCTGGGTTTGTTCTCGATCATCCTAAATAGACTAATTGATAGAATATTGACTAATCTTTTCTTTTCACGTTCGATCGATTCAAATTTGAACATATTTTCCCTGTGCTAATTCTTTAATTTTGCAATATTTCATTATCTTAAAATCTTGTGTTGAATTTATGTTGAATTTGATCGATATTCTAATTAAAAGAAACATCGTAACTTTAATGTGACCGTAAACGCGAAGAATTTCGATGAAATGAAAATATGTCCGTAAATCAAGCGCTAAATCAATATTTCCTTGGCTGTAAGTAATCCACTTTCATTCTCTGAGATATTGCACAGGAAATGTTTTTTCCAACACGCCGTACTAGTTTACCGTTTCGAGCTGAATTACGTACAAGGATTACTTCAAAACATCCCAGCGATGTTTCGTTATTCACCTATCGAAATTACGACTCCTGATCTTGCAGGGTTTTCGCGATTTTTCAAGTCATTTTTCCATTTTCCCGAGAGTTACGAGCCTCGAGGATATTTTCTACGTTGTTGAGCGTTTAATGTCGTCTCGCGGAGTGCTGTACACATCTTTATTTACCTCGTATCGCTAAATCTACGCGTATTTAACGAATACTATCTTAACGAGGCACAAGTAATGAGTTAGACCGAAACCCAATAATTTTGAGCAGGAACTGGAGCGTGAAAGCAGAAATCGCTTTACGAATACGGTTACTTGTCATTGATGCTCGATTTTGAGGAGACGGGAAAGCGCCTTACGTTCGGATTTAGGCTATAAGTATATAGAGAGAGGAATAAGGCATTTCCTTTGGCGTACACATTATGGAGGCATTACACATTCTGCCATAAATTTTCAATTTCAACCTGCGTTTACCTTTTTGCGTCTGCATCTTTCCATTCGTCTTCTCGAACGATCTTCTTAACGCTATCTTGAAAACACTATTTCTACCGATTACGCTTAATCGATGACGTTTCGACAAAATTTCCAAGGCTTCGCCCAATACGAAAAGTTTCAAAACGTACTTCCTTTTATAATAAAAACGCACGTGAAAATAATTTTAACAACTCGTACATAGACGAATTAATTAATATGGGTCTCCAGATCCCGATCCCGATTTTTCAATTACAATTAAAGATATGTCATTTCCAATGATTCTAATCTCCAGACGAATTAAATACGAAAATATTAAACAACTTAACTTTTGCTAGACCGTGTCGAGTACCTTTACTGTTCCTCGGTACTATTTTTTAGGAAGGAGTACAGAAGAATGGCGCAGCGTAATCGGAAAGCAGAAAAGAGAGCTCAGAAAGCAGATAAATAATAAAACCGTTGACTCCGTAACCGCACTCATTTTTGCGGACTTGGAGCCCACCACCTTTGCGTCGTTTCCGGTGGCTTCTCCTGTTATGTTGAACAATACTGAAAGAAGTCCGAGAGAAGGGGGCAACTGAAGGCTGGGGTTTAAGCGGCGAGACAACCATGTCCGATTAATTGTGCCCGGAGGACTCGCGCACTCAAAGAGGATAATTCACCCATGCTATTTTATTCCGATTAACGCAAGCTTTACGGCCACGTCCGACCAGAGATGGGGGATTTTTCAGACCTCTCTGATTGCGTGTTCGAGGGATTTAGCAAATCGGAGTAATTCCGGGCAACGCGCGAAAAGTCATGCTAACCTTTCACCAGCGAAATTTATTACAACAGCGACGCGTCGCGATATTCCCCTTTCCAGACAAAGAAAATATCAACTGATCGTAAGGTAGAATGTAGCAATATGACAGACGGAGATATACGAGTACATCTTAGGTCCAATGTATTTTTTTGGCCTATTTTACTAGAGCCCTAGAGCCACACATTATGATTTCAGTAAAGAATTTTTTTTCTCGAAAGTGCGCAGGATTTCGGGGACATGTGTATTAACCAAAAATGATTGTAACTGGCCCTCGCAAATGAAAATAATTTTTTCAGAAAAATTTGAAAATTTTTTTTTTCGCCGAAAAATTTAGACACCTACCCCCTGTCGATTTTTCTTAAAAATTACTTTTTCATTTTTAGTAATTTTATTTGACGCCCTACAGAAAAGTTGTCTAATACTTTTTTGTAGGTACCCATGAGCTCTACTTCAGAAAAAAGTTTCATTGAAATATATTCACAATTGTAGGAGTTATGGCTGTTTGAATATTGGACCATTTTTATGGGGTTTTTCTCATTTTGCGGGGTCAAGGACCAACTTTCCGAATATTTTTGCGATTTGTACATATTCTCCGCCAAAATACGCATAGTTTGCTTTTTTAAACATTAAAATCGTCCAATCCGTTTGGGAGTTATGACATTTTGAAGATTCGAATGAAATTTCAGGGAAACAAACCAATATATGGTCAGACATTAGATTTTCGGTAAGGAATTTTTTTCTCAAAAATACGTAAGATTTCGGGGGTATGTGTAATGACCAAAAATAATTGTAATCGACCCCCGCAACTATAAATAATTTTTTTATTAAGATTCGAAAACTTTTTTTCCGTCGAAAAATTTCACACCTTCTCGAATTTTTTTCTAAAAAATGGGTAGGATCTCGGGGGTATATGTAATGACCAAAAATGATTGTAATTGTCTCCCGCAAACGAAAATAATTTTTTCAGAAAGATTTGAAATTTTTTTTTTCGTCGAAAAATTTAGACACCACCCCCTGTCGATTTTTCTTAAAAAGTTGTTTTTCATTTTTAATAAATTTGTTTGACACTGTATGGAAATTTTGTCTAATACTTTTTTGTAGGTGCCCATGAGCTCTACTTCAGAAAAAAGTTTCATTGAAATATATTGACAATTGTAGGAGTTATGGCTGTTTGAAAATTGGACCATTTTTATGGAGTTTTTCTCATTTTGCGGGGTCAAGGATCAACTTTTCGAATATTTTTACGATTTGTACATATTCTCCATCAAAATACTCGTAGTTTGCTTTTTTAAACATTAAAATCGTCCAATCCGTTCAGGAGTTATGACATTTTAGAGATTCGAATGAAATTTCAGGGAAGCATTTCTGGCCTCACATTAGATTTTCGGTAAGGAATTTTTTTTTCGAAAATGCGTAGAATTTCGGGGGTATGTGTAATGACCAAAAATGATTGTAATCGACCCTTACAATCGAAAATAATTTTTCCAGAATGATTTGAAACTTTTCAATTTTGCCGAAAAATTTAGGCACCTGCTCGAATTTTTTTCTCGAAGGTGCGTAGGATTTCGATGGTATGATTATTCACCAAAAATGATTGTAATTCATCCACGCAACCAAAAATAATTTTTCCGGAACGATTTGAAATTTTTAAAAGAATTTTATCAGCCACTTCTGACAGACACCACATTATCCGGACACTTCTACTTTCTTTTGATTTAGTATTCGATGTTAAATAGAAAGTGGAGAAAGGGTCCCAGACGATTCACTAAACCACTATTTCAAAGTGTCGTATATCGAATCTGAATAGAAATTGTTATGAGAAACGAAAAAAGTCACCGTTACAGAAACATGAATCCTACTCCAAGTCTTTGAAGACTCGATCGAAGGCTTTGCAAGTAGAAAGATGTGAGAGAAAATTTTATAAAGAATAAATTAAGTTATAGATATCCATCTATGGTGAAATGCCACTCTCAAAGTTAGAAAACAAATTTTTAAAGAAAAAACTACGTTCAAAACCTTGTAATTTTCATTTTATACGCTTCATGCGTGATAATTTCTGGTAATTCGAATTTCGATAATGACGGGCATGGAAAATGTCACTGTTTCTGTTGCATTTGCATTACGGTAATGTGATTCTGAACAACTGAGAACAAGTACATATGACGATGTACATAAACAAAACTTTATTCTTAAATTTGATCGTGAAAATGTTTGGTGAATAGTGAGAATTCTCTTCGAGATCGATTTAAAAGACTTTATACGATTCTTAGAAATAATAGAACAGAGAAAATAGAACTTTTCTTTCAATTAATCAAAAAACATACGTTTCAAAATGTTTTTGAGATTTTTTTCGATCACAATGCCTTCCTTCGTCGCAAATTGATAAAGATAAATTCAGAAATCTTTGCTCTAATTCTGTAACAGTTCCAGAAACAATTCTATATTTATTGCACCTGGCTGGTGGAAAAGAATGGCTTTCGGTGTAAGTTAAATTTATTTCAAAGGATTCTGATCGAAGTTCCTTTCGCTCGAACTGCCCGAATGTTAAACGCAAAGGTGCGATTGACATTGATTTACATTCGTTTCGTATTGCTATCCGGGAAGTTCCCACGATCAGGTGGAACTACTAACCGCTTGTCTGCTGGGGACAAAGATAGAACCGAAAGTCGCGGGATCAGCATTTTTTTACGAGCCCTCAAACCGTAGTATTTCCTACGAATTTATGTCGGTCGGGACTCGTTCATTTTCAACGTATCCCCTCTCGTTTTAACCGCTCAGCGTCTTGAAAAGTATTATTCTAATCGCACCCTATCGAGCACCTCGCGTATTTTTGCACTTTTCCACATCGAAGATTTCAGTTCGCTTACGAAATTTTTGTCCGCCCTGTCTAAGGAATAAAAATCGAAACTCGTTCTCGAAGCAATGTTAAAACGAAGTCCAATCAAGTTGCTATCGACGAAACAATCTGGGACAAACGATAGCAGACGATAGGAAAAATGAGGGAAAAGTACCAGACAAATAAGGGCTCGAGCGACATGCATCGAAGATTTCGACGGTAAGAACGCAACCCCGTCACTCGATAATGATGTCCATAAGAATGAGTCAACCGTTAAGGGGTGGATATCGACTTAAAGGGTTAAAGGGGAACCATTCTTATTTCGAATCCGGGCTTTCCTCCTGCGTATCATTCGTTGATCGAACAATATCATTTGCAGACTACGAACGCTAAAAATTAGTGGAATATTACTCGATAAAACTATAATAAAACTATAAACTACTTTAACGATTACGGAATAAGTAATAATATTATATTTTCCTGCGAATGTCAGAAATCTGTACAGTGTAAAATTCGAGTAATAGAGTATTAGTAATGAATAAAACCAACCGTTCAAATGTTTATACCCGTTCGTTGTTAAATATGTAGTGGGATGATTCCGCGAGTTTTTATTCTACGAATGATAGAATAGAAAAGTTGCCTTTTATTCGGTATTCGAAATTTGTATCTACAAGAATTTGTACCATCGCTGGTTGAAAAAACACGCGACTGTTTTGTTTACCGTAGAAATGCAGCGTGCGAAAAGCAACGTGGAAAATACTCGTCCGTTTTATTCCCCTGTAGAAACACAGCGTGAAAACTGTCTAGCTTGTCTAACCGAGGCCTGACGGATTACATTGAAATCACCTACGTAAATCCTTAGACTGATGGTCGCGTTTGTTAGCACTTAAAGCGGACCTGTCAAACTTATTTTGACCCCTGGGTTAATTCTACTGTGACCCACGGATATACTGTGCTTTCAAAAAAAGTCGACAAATATTTTTGAAACAATTTATCATCGCAGTTTCGCCGTTCTATCGATTCAAAAACCACGTGACAATAAATATTGCAATGGACTATCAGAAACGAATAATTATGCAATCGTTGACTAACTTTCCAACGTTGAAAAGTGCTCGAAATCGTTGAAACAAATGTCTATAATATAAAAATATTGCTATCAATTGTTTTAATCGAAATTTCCCATGCTCGCCAGCAGAGGGCTACGCTCAGGCCATCTCTCTCACAAGTGCTCGACTGACCATCTATATTGACCTTCCTACAACAGTCATCGTTATTGGTACAAATATTTTTAAAACAATTTATCTTCGCAGTTTCGCTGTTCTATCGATTCAAAAACAACGTGAAAATAAACATTGCAATGGACTATCAGAAACAAATAATTATGCAATCGTTGACTAACTTTCCAACGTTGAAAAGTGCTCGAAATCGTTGAAACAAATATCTATAATATAAAAATATTGCTATCAATTGTTTTAATCGAAACTTCCCATGCTCGCCAGCAGAGGGCTACCCTCAGGCTTTCTCTCTCACAAGTGCTCGACTGACCACCTATACTGACCTTCCTACAACGGTCATCGTTATTGGTACAACCAATAGATGAACTTTACTCAAAATATTAATAATTTACTTATAAACACTGTGTGTATTACATCAATCGACCCTTATATTGTTCCCTAGTCACAGTGAGGGGTGTCGAATGTCGTAATAAAGTGTTGTTTCCGTCCCTGTAAAGAAGAGTCCGTTGTTAGAGGCACGACAAGTGTGTGCATCTATAAATACGACACGTGTTGGTAAGTATCCGACGCACAGATAGACAAGGCGGTAAATAATTTAGTATCACATGCCGCCCGGCAGTCTGCCGCCCCTGTCTGTAAATCCGCAGTTAGAGTTTCTCTCCCACACTCGTCGTTGCTCCCTTTACCCTTTCTCGTTACAGAACCCGCGAATCAATTACTATTCCGCGAGCATATTTGGCGCACACGTTCCGTAAACCAGCCAAGTCGATCGGCCAGAGACAGCTTGCGGGAAAGCTCGCGATCCACGCTGGACACAACAGTTTTTCCTCGCCCTTCTCTCTGTGTATCCTGCGTCCTCGAGCGGGTAAATAGTTTTAATACACACTTTACCGAACCCCCGGGAAACTGGGTCGGAAAAGCTCCCCCGTAAACGCGTCGCGCGTCGATATTGCACGGGTACGTTATCGCGATTCAAAAATTGACAGTTGACGAAAAATTGGAATTTAATTTCCATCGAACCGAAGTAGACATGGAAATAGAAACGGTATATTTGGTTCGCGAGCATTTTGTCTGATTGGAGCACGGTATTGCGGAGAAAGCTTTCAAAGGATAGATGGAAATTGAAAATATTTGATAACAAATTTGTCAGTTACTATTAACGACTTCGACTGGTCGGAAATGAGGTTACGATTCTTGACGTATACATATAAATAGAAACTCAAAACGTTGCGTTAATCCTGCGTTAACCCCGAGAAAATTTTGTATTTCTTATAATAGTCGCCCCCGTTCTGTAGAAAAATTAATTCGTTAACTTTGTACACTTCCGAGACCGTAGACTTTGAATTATTTAAATTGTATGTTGGATACCATTTCGATTAAAAATTCCTCGAAAAGTAATTTAAAGTATTTGTTAATTTGTTCTATCGTGAGAATTAGATTTTCTGTCCATCGTTATTGTACGTTCTTTAATACCGAACGAAATGTTTGCTAAGGTCCTTGGCGAAAAATGTTTTCGTTTCTTCAAGGCATTTCGGTTACTTCCACGTTTGGTTATTTCCGCTTCCAGTATTCGCATGTTCGTTTCATGCTAAATGAACACGTAAACCGTCACTTTAACATGTTACGAAGTAACTAAAGTTTCCCTTTGGCCACCAAAATTACAAGGAATCTCATTAAATGGTCGACAACGTGGTTAGTTTCGCACTTGTACACTGCAAATCGCATAACATACCTTTGTACATAGTAAACAATGACGCGATTTTATTAACGACTGTAATTAAACCGAAATTTCTGGCTCGGTAAGTCCGCGGATGTATCGCTGAGGTTTTTATTGTTTAAAATTAATGTCTACGCAAGTTGCGCAGCCGTGAAAGGTTTCGTCGATCGTTTCTGAAACAGAATTATTCGTTTACTAACGAGACAATTATTTCATTTTTCTAACTAGAAACGGAGTTATGGGTTAGTTATGCTTTTCTGCGATAACCTGCTGCAATCAGCGAAGAATAATTCGGTACAGAGAATTAATAAAAATATCAAAATTAATTAATTCCGAAAAATAGTCTCGATCGAATAGAATCCAAGAAAACACAAACAGATAAAATACGTGTTTCACCAAGACAATGCCAATGACACGGCAAAAATTATTGTAGTTGAATTGGAATGTAATCAATCATCCTCCCGTATACGCTGACCCGACAGCATCAGATTTTTATTCAGGTCTTTGCAAAATTCCCTTAATGGGAAAAATTCTCTGAAAGATTGCAAAATTCACCTGTCACGGTTTTGTTTTTTTCCGTAAAAGGATACGAAAATTTTAGGCGATTGTTGTTACGCGTTTTCCTGGTTACAAATGTTGGTTAAAAAAATAAAAATATATGTAATATTTAATGCAATTTGTTCTCTTAGTGCCAGAAGTATGTACATTGGTTTCTCGTTTAAAGCTTTTCAAAGACTTATCGACCGATCAAACGCTTCTGTTCCATCTGACATCATACTGGATCGAAATGCAAATCTGTATAAAAAGTACACCGACGATAATCTCATCCTAGTATCGAGACCAAGCATCATTCACAATTTGCCAGGTGACATGGCAGCTCTTAAGATCGTATCGAGATATCGATTCCCGATTGGTATCAATTGGTTCAAAGGTAACTCATGCTAAATATAGAAACGACATTCCTCTCCCCAACTCGTTCGTGAAATTTAGTAATTCGAGATGCTGAACACAGAATAAAAACCACCGGGAAACGTCGTTAATTTATAAACAATTTATCATCGTATTTTAATTTACGTTCATTATTAAAGTTTTCATCCCCCTACTTGCATAAGATATTGTTTTCGTCCTTGTATGGATTATAATTCCAAAAATTTCGAGAATCTCAAGGATATCAGGATTCTGGAAATTCTCGAGATTCCCGAGCATTTCGAGAACCCGAGCTTAGCTTCGATTGAATTCCCAAACTGTGCCTAATCTTATGGGAATTTACCAGCAACATCGAAAATCGGGAATTACAATTGTATTCGGCAAAACCGAACTCGAAACGGAATTCGACTTCTCGAGATTCTTGAGATTTTCGAGAATCCAACATTCTCGAAATGCCTTCGACGATACTAACATTCTCGAGTGACGAGATACAGTCAACCTCCGTATAACACGGTATAAATAAAATATTAATATTTTATCCTACTGTAGTACATTACTACTAAATGAAACAATTGAATATTATTTTTATATTCTAATTATAAACAGACTATGAAAAAACTAAATTAGAAAAACACGAGTTAGAAGAATAAAATTAATTACTGCAATTAAAATAGTAACTTCTTGATTTTCTATTTCCCTGTAAAGTAAAATCGTTTAATAACACCGAAATTAATGGAAATTCTGTGGAAAGGATAAGCTCGCCGAAATATTGAATGTTTCTAATATCGACGCGACAATTGGAACAAACGTTGATGATAAAATTCAATGAGCACTCCGTGCCGCGTTAGTACGAATCTGTTTGTTCGAAAAGTCGTCGAGTGACGGCGAGATCCGTTTCGCGATTTAATTTAACGCCGCTGAACCGACGGTTGTTCTTTGTTCGAGTTTAGGGGGGACGCAGTTTAAGAACTAATCTAATTCAACTTGATTCCCGATAAAGCAGGATAAAGTAGTCGGTGGGATCGGGCATCAACGCACGACGTGCGAACAACGCAGATGCATTAACAGGAACTCTCGTTGAAAAGTGAACGATCGAGATCAAGAAGTTTTCCGAGTTTGGATACAACTTCCGGAGAAGCTTAATCTATTCCGGCTCGAACGCTCTGCAAACGCTTTGGATTTACACCGCTGTAATTTATGGCGCCTTCTTTCCCTCGCGCGAATTCCTCCCACACTTTTTCCGACTTCTTGCACCGTATACCAAACGCCGTACACAACGGTATTCAGCTCTTGTTCGGCGTTATGTACAAGATTAACCTAGGAAATGATCAATTTTATAGGGTAAATCCGAGATGGACCGCGTCCCGAAACTTTCCAAACGCCAAATGTCAACGTTTTTAGCACCGGTTCGGCTATTCTTGGCGTACAAGCAATTTTGGTCTCTGTTACGACCCCAATTACGAAAATGAACGTTAAATTAATATACGAACTAAAGAAGACTTTTACGCTTTACATTCTATCTGCAATTTTAATAGACTGTTACTGGAAAGTAATTGTAAACAACACAAAGTAGAATGTAATATTTTCAGATTGGATTATTTTAATATTATGATTTATAATCTCTGGTGGATTTGTGAAGGTAACAAATTTTTTTTTTAACTCATATTTTAATCTACTGCATTTAAATTAAGTAAATCGTGCTTGATATGATTCAAAACGGAGCTAAATAATGTTTGTTCGGTATACACAAATAAATAGAAGGGTAGTTTAATCGTGAGGGATATGAACTATTAGAAAATATATGAGTAGTTTCTAACTTTTTCCAGATTTTCGGTCCATTTTCAATTTAATCGGAGAAGTCTTTATGGTTATCGATTCAGTTCAACTATGTATATAAAATTCGCGTTATAGGGAGAACAAAGGACCTATCGTTTAGTAAACCAGCTATAACAGTGTCTCATTAAAGAGGAAACTCGTCGAGGAAAGTTTAAACAAAGCATCATTTGCAAACCCCGTTGCTTATCGTTTTATCGTTTGGATTAATAATTTTCCAATTTCCTGTATCGATATACTCCGATATCGTCAACTAAATAATACAAATTTGAAAAAAGCCTTGTTGCAACTTGAAATTGTTAGATCGCGTTGGGAAATTTATGTTTGCTAATAATATTAAAAAGCAAAAGATTTCTCACTCGGAGCCCGAAGTGTCTGAAACATGGTTTTAATCTCGGTAAGTGTTTGGACGAATCTAGTTAAATGTAGGTTAGACTCTGATTTATATTTACAGTTCGCTATAACCACAGTTTTTAGTGCTGTCAATTTGGCGTAGAGTATGAAACCCCAGAATTCCTGAAGAGGAATCCCCACGAAGATATCTCCTCCATTTCTTTTCGCGTTAAGGTTTAAATCCTTATTGGCTCATAAGAAAAACCATAAATTTCCCTGTCAACCGTAACAGACATGGTTTCTGAAAACGTATTTGTACTTATAAAATTTCTTTGTACCGTTTAATTTTCTCTCACATTTCGTGTAAAAGTCTATTCCATCTTTTAAAAGGTACTACAACTTGTCGAATCTCATTTTCTTTTCAAAGGGAGCACTTAAAACTTATCTTGGGTCAATCGTAACTTGTCGTGGGCCATTTGAAATATTTTATGGGTCGCTAGAAACTTATCGTGGATCGTTTAAAACTCATCGTGTATCAGGCGCAATTTATCGTGGGTCATTACAAACTTATCGTGGATTATTCATCGTGGATCCTTTGAAACTTATAGTGGGTCACTGGAAACTTACCGTGGGCCACTGACAATGTATCATGGGTCTCTCGAAACTTATCGTGGGTCACTAGAAGCTTATCGTGAATTAATCGCAATTTCCATATAACCACAATTCGAAAATGAATTACATTTCACATAATCGCACCAGAAACCATAAAATGGTAACGAACACGTGTTCCCAAAAATCATACAAGAAGGTCCCACGATCTCTTTTGCAAACTCAGAAAAAGGCTTAAAAATTTACCTTTTGGATCAAGATACCCCTCGAAAGGTAAAACATTTCTCAATTTTCCA
The DNA here is from genome assembly GCF_051014445.1 of Colletes latitarsis. Classification (NCBI taxonomy): domain Eukaryota; kingdom Metazoa; phylum Arthropoda; class Insecta; order Hymenoptera; family Colletidae; genus Colletes; species Colletes latitarsis. The sequence continues at coordinate 16,486,364 of NC_135135.1, read as the reverse complement.
TATCTTTAACGCGGAAACGGCTTGACCCGGATCAAAATAGCCCCGAATTCCGAACCGATCCGATGGAAATTGTGCCGTGTGACGTTTGGCCCGATGAAAGAATTCAAGAATTCCGAGAAACGATCGATGGATTTCGTCCTAATCCGTTCGTCAGATAACGATCGGCCTGCCGAAGAATATGGTAAAAGGGCAAAGTGTGGCAAGGGGCAGTCGAAGGAAAAGGGCGCGAGGCGGGTTCTAGCTCGAGTCGCGGTGGATGGGAGGGAGGGGGAGGGCGTAAAGCAGATTGGCTTGCATGGCAGAAACTCCCGAAGTCGGAAGCTCGTTATGTGCAGCACGCAAACACACGACTCGAAATTATCTTTGTAATTAACTGCACTTCTTAACATAACGCATGGCGTGCCAACCGGGCCAGACGGCGTGAATACGTATTTGGCGGAATCTACCAAGACGATATGTAACCCGAAACTGGCACCAGCTGCTAGCCGGCTTTCTGGACGTTGGTGTGTACATATTATACGTACTTATGTATCCGACCTACACCACGTACGGCCAGGATGTCCCATAACTTGCGATACCGTACGCCGTATCAAGGAAAAGTATTCTCCGCGTTTCTGCAACCCTCTATGGGTATGTTACAGCTGCGCGGATACATAAAATTTCGAGTCCACGAGGCTCGTCCTGGATCGAGGTCGGAGTTCAGAACGATCCTGATGGACACCATTCGATATGCAATCGATCGAAATTAACGACAACGCGATGATGCACTGAATACGGCACTGCTCGGATAACTGCAATCATTTTCGATCGGATAAGCGAACGGTGGTCATCCCCTCTACTCGGTATCCAGAGAATACGGGCTCAAACGTCGATCATACGGTACATGAAGATGAGGCTTGTTTACTTTTGCCTTTTCCTGATGAAACTTCCATCTATTTTTAAGATTTTCCAGATTAAAATGGGACTCAAATGTGGGCCAAATTACATTAAAAAAAAAAGTACAGTAAAATGTCTCTATAAAATCTGTATCCCCCCTCACGAGAGGTAATTTGAAATATTAACAAAATAAAATCTAGAAAATACAGTCCTTTAGATAAATTAATTCCGCCAAGGTGACGGGGTAAAAATTATTTTATACCAAATATTGTAAGTTGTTTCCACCGTGCAAGCTCCGCGTTCGGTTAGAAAAATGAAAACGACTTTAAAATCTCGGAAGCGACTCCGCCAGTAACAAAAGACCGTTCAAAAAATGGATAACAATTTTAATCTGTATTTACAACATATTACGCACGCCACTTAACGCATTGTCGCGATTCGTTCCCAGCGTTGCGAATGTCCATTCATAATGCAACGAGAGACGACCGTGGCGGAAAAAGGACCGATCGCTATGATTGTTTGCCTCCGCTGCACATTGTTTGCCGAAAATCGAATTTCATTTCGTCTATTGTTTTTCTCGCGTGTCACTGCCGTGTACCAATACTATATAATTGCGCCCTTGTTCGCTAAATCGTATGAATAGCGTCATGATTTCTCTACACCCTCGATTGACAGCTCCGAAGAATCGTTTCTTTATCCTTCGAACAATATCAAACACGATTATTACTCGCATGTACTGACCCCTCATCGACTGCTAGACTTTCAAATAGAAACAGATTTATCGACGATATCAATAAAAGTAGTTAATATTACACGAATACACGAATTTTATTAATAATTCTTGAAAAAAGGGACGAATGTGTATCCCCAGATTCAACGTATTAATTTTCAAAGAATCAGCCGCATTTTTACACCTTGTTTTAGTTATCTAAAAATTGTTTAGGGCGAGAAACAATGATTGGAACAGGAGCTGGAACTCGTTGGAACGGAAGCAAATTCTAATAGTTCAGTTTGCCATTTAGAAGCTCGACAAACTGATGAGACACTCCCCAACAGACAAACAATCGTCGACGGTACTAAAGTTCGTTCAGTTATTCATTGTATGTAGCTTGTTTGTCTTCGTTTGTCGATGAACAAGTTTCTATAACGAGGTTCGCTTATTTAATATGCAGTCTCTAGTTTGACGACACAACTAGAATTCCGTGACCTACATAACCGTAGACACATTTTATTTTAAATTCGTGACAAGAAAATATAATTTCGCGGTTTGAGATAGTGTTTGAACAAGTGAACGTGGCTGGGAGTTCTTCATGAAACGGGACCAAGCAACGAAAAGGAGCGGTAAATACAAAACGGAAACGGTAAAGTCAACTAGGTTCAAAATGCCACTTGAAGTTCTGTGACATTTTTCTAGAAAACCGACTAAAATACATATTACACTGCTCTGGAAAAGGAAACTCTAGAAAGAAGAAAAATGGATCCACCGTGGAAAATGTGGTTGCACGAATCGCGCCCTACTTGCAATTAACGCTAGCTCTGACCACGATTAAGTAGACAACAATTACAATTTATGAAATAATTAAAGAAAAACTTATACGGCAATTTTCGAGGTTTTCCTAACTTTTCTATATTTTTTAGAAATGAAATGTTTATTTTTCGAAGCAGTGCAAACTCACGTATTTAATATATATTTTGTATTTCAATGAGAATTTAGTGTACTTTGAAATAGAAGGTTTCGAGTACCGTGGATCATTTTTGAAAGTCAAAATAGCTGATTCAATACAACGGGTGTCACTCATCCGTGCGGCCGGGAAATGATGAAACTTATGTTTTTGTAAAAAATATAGCCGCACGAAAGTTTTCGGGGTCGGTGGTCGCGAATCCGCTGACCAAATTGAAAAATTCAAAATGACAGATCGAAAATGGCGAGCATCGGTTATCCGCGCGGACGCAAAATTACAAAATTTACATATTTTGGAGAAAACTAGCCATACATAGGTTTCCGAGGTCACCGATCCCGAATCCGTCGCCCAAACTGAAAACATGTTTGATACCGTGTCAGATTTGTAATTTATGTCCACCAGGCACTTTGAATTTCGAAGAATAGTCTTAGTCCAACTGATAATATTAACCAAATCTAAAAGAGTCTTTCTCCATAGAAAATATCTACATTTTCTTTTTATTTTGGTGGTTATTATTATTTGATATCGAACAAGTGTAAAAGTAAAAACGGAGGGTATCTTTACAATTCCAGACCAAATAAATTGAGTCGTACACGATACATAAAATATTATTAAAGCTGATTTATCAAACACATTAATAATTTAGTTAAATGTATATTTAAAAAATCCTCTGTTCTCGACAAAAAATCTTCCGAATATACGAGTGTATGAAATATAGAGGAGCTTGAGAAAAAAAGAGAATAATTGGAATGTTAAAAAATAATATAGGGTATATCTGAGAATAGTTCGAGATTAATATTTCCGGATTTTTGTTTAGAAACATCGCTGTTGCCGCTGGGTTTACAATAGAACTATGAGAATAAAGCAGACGTTACGGAAACGTAATTAAAGAAGCACACATACCTTTCTCTCAGAGTTTTTTCGTCTGTGTTGAAGCTTTTTTTAAATGTCGCTTTTCAAGCATCATCATGCTCTGTCAGTACACTAGAAGCCAACGTACCGCTCCCGGTCAAAGGCGGCAGAGTCGCGCGAATACATTTTTCAACCTGTCTAATTATCGGGCTCTTGAAACGTCGGACGGTATTCAATTTCACTGGAATTTATTCACTGGATCGCATGCTCCAGTAATTTTTAGTAATACGAATGGCATTTCATCAACAGAATCGTCCATATACTGGGTGGAACGGATGCCACGACCGTGCAACAGTCATTCCTCGTACGAAAACAAATCGAAAATTTAATATCACGCGATGTTCGATGCTAATATTATATCACGATTTTTTAAATTGTTGCTCTATCATTACTATCGAGCTTCAAAATTTACTTTCCCACAAATAACTGAGAAAATAATACGAACGTTGTATTAGTAGTTTGATAATCGAACTGGAGACATTATAATAAACGCATGAGCTTGGCCAGACACGTGTCATGGTTGGTAACTCGTCACAATTTAAAAAATTGTTACTCTATCATTGCGTATTACTAAACTATCGAGTTTTAAAATTTATTTTCCAACAAATAACTCAGAAAATAATACGAACGTTGTATTTATAGTTTGATAATCGAACTGGAGACATTATAATAAATGCATAAGCTGTCATAGTCATGTCATGTCATGTCATAGTTGGTAACTCGTCACAATTTAAAAAATTGTTGCTCTATCATTGCGTATTAGTAAACTATCGAGTTTAAAAATTTATTTTCCAACAAATAACTGAGAAAATAATACGAACGTTGTATTAATAGTTTGATAATCGAAATGGAGACATTGTAATAAACGTATGAGCTTGGACAGACACTAGTTAACAAAACGTTGGCGGTGGACAAATGAACCATTTAATTCACGACTAATTAATACACATTCTGGAGGAGGTTTCTCACCTATGCAGGTAGACCGAGCTGTCCAATGCTTTGGATTTCCGCTGGTATTGATTACAAACTCAGATAACATAACGAACTAACGAGCAATAATTATCACGCTCTCCTGGCCGAATCTCGGCAAGTGATTTAATCAACTTCGTACACCCGCGTAACACGTGTGTACACAGGCCAGGTAAGCGGACACACATTAAGCCGCGTAGCCTTTAACTGGTGTTAACCCAGTTGAAGGGTGATTACGAACTTGTCATTCACCAATTATTCCGTAAATCGATAAGCCTCGGGGCGACAATAAGAAAATTCGCGACACTCTACTTTCACGAACGTGCACGAACGATTGTAAATACAGTTCGAACAAATCGTCACACCTTATAGAGATTCGATAATCAAACGAGATTACGTAATTGGGTAATTAAATTAAACAGTTCTCTCGATTGTAACTTGAATACTCGATGGGGGAATCAGAATTGTACTTTTGCTAAAAAATTTTGTAAACGTTCTCAAACGTGTTCATACTCTGTCATACAACTACAAACCGATGGAGATGAATGAGAATTAAATTTGGAGAAGACGTTTGTCAAAGTTTCTTTTAATACTAGGGAAGGGAGGGTTCGTTTGACCATGTTTGCGAGCCTTATGGAATGATTGTGTTTGTTTTCGAATTGTAGATACAGTTCAAACGGATCGACACACCCTATAGAGATTCGATAATCAAACGAGATTACGTAATTGGGTAATTAAATTAAACAGTTCTCTCGATTGTAACTTGAATACTCGATAGAGGAATCAGAATTGTACTTTTGCTAAAAAATTTTGTAAACGTTCTCAAACGTGTTCATACTTTGTCACACAACTACAAACCGATGGAGATGAATGAGAATTAAATTTGGAGAAGACGTTTGTCAAAGTTTCTTTTAATACTAGAGAACGGAGGGTTCGTTTGACCATGTTTGCGAGCCTTATGAAATGATTGTGTTTGAAACTGTTGAATGGACGTTTAGGAAGGACGAAATTTTTTATTCCGCGCGTATACGCACATTTTGTCACGGACACGTAAGTGTACAGCGTTCTGGGGGGGGGGGGCAGTCGTAAGTTGCAGACAATTTTCTGTTACACTATGATCACTTTTATCGTGGCGTGGAACGGCCAAAACGTACAAAAAGGCAGAGAAAAAGAGGCGAAGAGAAGAGAAAACAGTACAAGTGAGAGCAAGATGGAACTACAAATAAACAGAGCGACGAGGCAGAAGAAAATGAAAGAACGAGAGGAAATAATACGTAATAAAGGAAATGATCACGAAATAAGAGAAAATTGTCTGTGCGTTATATCCTCTCAGAGCGTCCCGTGTACGTCCGTAATATCGATATTATCAGTCATTCTAATTTTAATATACCCTTAACCACGCGTAATAACCACGAAATTAAAGATTATCGATCGAAACTATTAAAATTTTTAAACTGGAAAATATTCATCTTACATATGCCTTACATCTTTCGGAATTATTTTATTTTCTGTTATTCAAGTTATTGCAACTTTGGTTTAGCGTTCGTTCCCGAAAAGTACGATACTCGAATAAATCCAAGAATTTTCCAATTTGCTTTTTATATTATATTCGTGCAGTAAACGCGCACCTTTCAAAATTGTTTTATTCCCTGTCGTTTTATTACACGGTTGCAACTTACCCTGAATCGATTATCCGGAAAAAAGTCTTGAAATAATACCTATTCCTTCCCAAACATCCCTCGTAATAATTAATAATTGAATTGCACGAAATGCGTGAAACGATGACAGACTCGATCGCGTGCAAGGAGGGAAGTTGTGTCAAGAATATCATTACTCAAATCGAAGTAAATAAAATACCGCAACGCTGTTACGGGCTGTCATTTCACGGTTTACACGCTGAAAATAACCGAACGACCCACTAATTGGATTACATTAATAAATACGCGTGTACGGATAAATGTTGGCCGGCGTATTGGATTTCGAAATTAGAGAACATTTAATTGAACATTGCTTCCGGCAGACGACATAGTGGTTTGTGAAATACCAAACGTCGGTAAACCGAATTACTGTTTGCCCCGCGATATTTAGCAAGAAGCGGGGGAAAAAACGGAATTTACCGAGAGAATTGAAAAACAATAATAAAACATCGAAACGACACGAAGCAAACACGAGTTTGTTGCTTCCTTGCATTCAACGAACGTTGCAAGGAAATCAAGAATTCAAAATATTAAGAATAGTGGAAATTTTTTATACAATTTACGTCGAAAAAATAGTTTGAATTTCGTGAAAATCGACGACAGAGAATTTCGTGCGAAACACGCGACTACCAAAGGGGTCGAAACTTTTTTAAAAAAAAAATCCTAAAAAATAGAAAAATAAAAGGGTGGGGCCTTTAACAATAGGGCAACACGCAATTCTACCGTGCAAAGGCGAGAAAAATTCGATGGTGCGATTCGTAACGACGGCGTAATTCGCCGGTTTTCTAATAGAAATTGTCGAGAATTTGTCATACGACAAAGGGTTCGGCCGGGAGTTCAGAATTCTAAAAATACCGTCCATATTGTATTTCTCTGGTCGGACATAATGAGTCTTCGTGGCAACAACGGTAGTTTACAAAGAAATCGTAGGCCAGATCGTGCGCCCGGTCGTCGCAACACCTATGATTTGCGACGAAACAACCCCCCTCCCCCGTCCCTCAACCTGCTCGCCCTCTAGGTACAACGACGAAGGTTCACACGACTGGTTGTACGAGAGTATGCGGTAAATCCACGCTCGCGAACTATGTTTTATACCTTGCTCGAATATAGGGTGGAGCAAAATTAAATTCACCCTTCTTAAAACAATCGTTCGACGTCATCGAATATTTCTTTCTTTCGACGAACTATGCAATACGCTTTACACATTTAATGAAACAAATAAGCATGGCAAAATTGAATTCACGTTTTTAAAAACACCATCGTTCAATATTTCTTTCTTTGGATAAACTATATAAATACAACATAAAGTAACAGTTTACACATTTCATAAAACAAATGAACACGGTAAAAGTAAATTCACGTTTTTGAAAACACCATCGTTCAATATTTCTTTCTTTGGATAAACTATATAAATACAACATAAAGTAACAGTTTACACATTTCATAAAACAAATGAACACGGTAAAAGTAAATTCACGTTTTTGAAAACACCATCGTTCAATATTTCTTTCTTTGGATGAAGTATATAAATACAGCATAAAATAATAGTTTACCCATTTAATGAAAGAAATAAGCATAGCAAAATTGAATTCACGTTTTTAAAAACGCCATTATCCAATATTTCTTTCTTTCGACGAACTATATAAATACAACATGAAGTAACAGTTTTCATATTTGATAAAACAAATAAACATAGAAAAATAAAATATATATAGACATTTTGAGCAATGCCTTAGGCGTTATAAAAACATTATAAAAAGGAAGTTAATCGAAATATCTGTTTGGGAAATGAACGTTTCGTGCATCCCTGAATAATAAGTAGAATTAATCGAAGCAGAAATACACGTAATATACAGAGAAATTTGTTAATAAATCTTCGAAGCCTGGTATGGCGAAATTTAATCTACATTCTCGATTCATCTCTTCATGTGCACTGTACAATACAACGTAGAATGACAGTTTATCTATTTAATAAAACAAATAACTGTGAGGTCCGCTGGAAACTGAATAATTGGAAGGGTCACGCGACGGTAAACACGGAACATTATACAACGTACGAAATTATTAAAATAATGAATCCGTCGCGTAAGAAACATGAAGAATAAACAGCTATTCGCAGAGACATTTGTGTCTGTTTTCCACGAAACAACAAAAATAGCCAATCCGCGGAAAAATGTGTTTGCACGGTAAAGCTGTGTCTTTGTTTATATTCGGTGTAAAGCGGAGAAGCATAGTTTCTTAACATAACCTATGGTGCAACGTGGAAAGTACATCATCTTCTCGCTACTGGTATCGTAAACTGTTTGCAAAATTCCTTTTACCTCTGGAAAGATGCAAAATATACACGGGGAATAAAATTTCAACGTGCAGTAACTGTACGTGAACTGTAAATTGAAGACGACGTCAACAGACGATAAATAAGAATTAATTTAGATAATTTTTATTTTAATTTAAGCGAAATTGTTGTCACGAAGGAAAAATAATTTCTAGCATCGTCTTGTTTAACATTTATTAACGGAAAAAAATTTCAACGTGCAGTAAACTGTATAATATAAACTGAATAGGAGTTCATTTAGATAATTTTTATTTTAATTTAAGTGAAATTGTTTCACGAAGGAGAAATAATTTCCAGTATCGTCTTGTTTAACGATTATATTGAATGATATTTTGAGAAACTAAAATTAATTAAAATTAACGTTAAATCGTAATGTGACGTGGAGTCGGTGAAATAAATTCCTCGAACACCCAGTAGACGAGGTTGCGCGATTTTTTTAATACGCTTCGACAACCGAACGTAGAAAAACGTGGAGGCGCGTGGAAAAGCGTAAAGGGGTGGTGTGTTGCACGAGATTTTTGTGGTCGCGTGCACCGTTGCATGACATCCGTATTGCACACGGCATGCCAACGTCCTTTTCTTACCTGCCGAACACACCAATGTTCCTCCTGACGATATTAACCCGACGATTTCTGACTACTTCCCAGAATTACGTCGCTTTTCGGCCTAACGACGCCGACGTAAAATGGTTTTAATAACGCATGCGTCGCGCGGTCAATACGATCTCGATCGATCCCTCCAGCGTTGTACGAGGGATTTCGTTCTACAGCGAGTCACGGCCAATAAAGTCTCCAAACAATTTGGAAAAATAATATTTGGATCGAACGGTACCAAATTATTTTTTAAATATTGTGATTCTCGACGTAAAATATGAGAATATACTTTTCTTTATTTATGATCAGACATTTCCACTTTTACGAAACTTTTTATTTATACAATTGTTAGACAGCCCTTTTGCTCGATAATGCAATCGAATTTTGAAGTTGTTGGAACAGAGAGAAGGCTACGATATTTAAAAATAATTTTGTATTGATTTGAAACTGTTTTGACAGGGATTGCAGGAACATAAAAATAAACGAATCTTCCAAAGTATTGAGAGAAACGAAGTTACTAGGATTCGTTCTGTGAAAACGTGAACTATGACGACTTCTGGCTCGAGAATCGAAGCATTAGAAGGTCACGTAAACGGTATGAAAACGTTCGCCACAGAAAGTAGTGTGTCTTACGTGAGATCGTACAGCGAGGGTCGTGTGTAATTTCTGGTCTTCCGCGTGCTTATTTTGCTTTTATCGATCAAGCGAGGCTGGAGGAAAAATATTGGAGCGATCCAAGTACCAGGAATTAGCACGCTGCTATGTCTAAGCAAAGAGTCCCTTAATTAGTCACCCATAATCAACCCCTCGAATTGGTTGTCGACAGAGATCGAGGCTTGAAAACGATTATTAAAATATATTCAAAAAGATCAGTTTCTCTCGTCAAAGTGTTTTCATAAATTATTAAAAATTTAACATTTTAAACAATTTTAAAACTTTTTATAAAGGGACAATTTTAAAGGGCAACTCGACGGTAGAGAATTTATCGCGATAAAGGATAATGGTTGTTTTGGTGTAGCAGGTTTTAAAGTATGACAGAATAATTTTTATTCAAGTCTTCAACCCGTCGACGTACTTCGCATAGACTCGATACATATTTTACTTTTCCATGAATAAATATTCGCTCCTCTAATGCGTGATTCCAACCAAGAGAGAGGGAAAATTGCAGAAACAATTCGCGGCATTCCAAGTTTTCATTTCGTTCGAAGTTCATTCTCGAAAATTCTGAACGCCCTGAACTCGACTCGAACGATCGATCGTATCTCGAATTAAACGCTACAATATTATTTATCCATTAATCTAATCCTGTCGTGTCCCATGGAAATCACGAGAAGGCGCCGTGTATTATTCCATCAAGATAGAATTGGCACACGATCGGATCAGACTGATGGATAAATAATATTACAACGTACTCGTCGGTATTTAATTCAGGGAACAAGCGTTCACCGTGTTTAGAATTTTTAAATTCTCTATGAAATCGTCGCTACTTTTCTAATTAATTCGATGCCAGCTGTACGTCAAATTCCTGTATTTAATATCGCAGGATTATTTGAAACTTAAGGCTATTTGTAAAGTGGCTCGAGCTCCAAGTTTCTGACAACCGCCATTATCATTCCAAATTCATCTCCTTCTCACCTTGTGAACTCTATTTGCGAAGCGCCCTTTCAGATTTTATCAGCTTTGTGGCTGTTCCAATATTCCATGGCTTTACTCTCAAACTCAACGTCGATGAATTCTTCATGGTATCCACACATCACGCATATTCGTCTTCGTTTAAATTATAATGATTCGGCCGTTCTATTCTCGTAATCGACTCCGAATTAGCAGCCTGAATTTCCTCATTGAAACACGGAAATAACCGATAAATCGATAGAATGTTTATTATGTACACATCAAACACTGCGACTGACCAAAAAAGAAACTGGAGTTTATATATATTCTAAAATAACAGAGTTTACAAAAAAAAAAAGGATACGTATGTATTTGAGCCTACTTAATTTACTCGAGTAAAATGTAAACAACGAAATCCAGCATCGGTGAAATAATTGAATGTTTTACACAGTGTACAGAACGTACAGCCTAATAAATTGTATATGAGAAACGAAATTAATCCGGAACGATTCGACGAGTGCAAGTACGATACGTCGGTTATACTTATACACTTGCTGTGGAAAACTGGTGAACTAGCCTAGTTTATAAACACTTCTGTGCGCAAGCACGCGTCGAATGCAGAGCATGACTAATGGAAATATGTGATTAAAACTTTCGTCGCAATTTCTGGCACGTGAAACTTTCATCTAAAGCGTAGGAACATTTTAAACACTTTTGTATGTACCAGTGGACACGGGATTATGTTTAACGATAAGTCTAGCGACGAGCTCGTACGAGACGATTCACGAATCGGTCTGACGATCCTAATTCCACTCGCAAAAATACGGGACGATAATTAGCTGGATTTTTAAACGGACCTTGTTTCGTGTTTGAAACATTACTTGTCGCGCCAGCTCTCCAGAATTTGTAACAAAAATTCTAGAAATTGTAATAATATGGAAACTAAATTGACGGGATTTACAAGTGGTTCTAAAAGGGAAAGTATCGTTAAAAATGTCCACGACTGTAATATTTAAAGCTAATAATTAAAGAAAGAATTGTCCATAAATGTTTTAAAAATCAATGAAAGTGTATAGATTTTCTGTTACAAAATTTTTATTATATTTGTTTAATAATAAAGTTTTCGATCAAATGTCGAAACCTTTCAAAGTTTCCCTGAGAAATAAAGAATATTCTTCAAAATTGACATTTACGATTATTGATACTTATTGACATTTTTTAATTTTGTCGAAAAATTTCACACATTCTCGAATTTTTTTCTCGAAAGTGGTTAGAATTTTGAGGGTATGTCTAATGACCAAAAATTATTGTAATTGAACCTTGCAACCGAAAATAATTTTTCCAGAACAATTTGAAATTTTCTTTTTCGCCGAAAAATTTAGGCACCTACCCCCTGTCGATTTTTCTTAAAAAGTTGTTTTTCATTTTTAATAAATTTATTTAACGCCCTACAGAAAAATTGTGTAATACTTTTTTGTAGGTACCTATGAGCTCTACTTCAGAAAAAAGTTTCATTGAAATATATTCACTATTGTAGGAGTTATAGCTGTTTGAAAATTGAACTATTTTTATGAGGTTTTTCTCATTTTGCGGGTTCAAGGACCAACTTTTCGAATATTTTTGTAATTTGTACATATTCTCCACCAAAATACGCGTAGTTTGCTTTTTTAAACATTAAAATCGTCCAATCCGTTCAGGAGTTATGGTGTTTTAAAGATTCGAATGAAATTTCAGGGAAACAAACCAATATATGGTCAGACATTAGATTTTCGGTAAGGAATTTTTTTCTCGAAAATGCGTAGGATTTCGGGGGTATGTGTAATGACCAAAAGTGATTGTAATCGACTCCTGCAACCGAAAATAATTTTTTTAGAATGATTTGAAAAATTTTTTTTTGCCGAAAAATTTCAACACATACCCCAATTTTTTTCTCGAAAGTGGGTAGGATTTCGGGGGTATGTGTATTCCACAAAAATGATTGTAATTAATCTCCGTAACCAAACATAATTTTTTCAGAATCATTTGAAATTTTTTAATTTAATTTTTTAATACCTTTTTAACGAAACCTCAGTAAAGAAATTGATATTCTTGATTTTCGTCTTATTTTGCCCTCTAGAATCTCCCATTAAAATTTCTATTGTACAGAATTTTCCGTTTTAATCCATCCATCGATAAAAAATAATTTAGCTTTCAAGATTTATACATCAAATTACGATCGTTCAGGTAGATGAATTCGCGGATTAACGTTTCGAATGCAAAAACATATACGTTTTTCCCCACTAAAACGACGAGTGGTGTCATATATTCAAAAGTCGAAACTTCAAGCTCATTTTTATTTGTTCGTTTCTCTAAATTAAAAAAATTCATACTAATTTGAGAGTCTCGATTAAAAGATCCCTGTACCATTAATTGGGAAATTTTGTTGTAACAGAGACGATCGCTTTTTACGCGAATAACGATTCACATTTCGCGGGATAAATCTCGAACAAATCGATAGACTGTCGAGATACACGAAGAGTCAATTAATCAATTTACTTTTGGACATTCAGACCGCTTCGAATTAGGAATTTCTCGTTTTGAATAGGAACGCCAAAGGCGAGACAACATAGGAATTTACGTAGAGAATTCCACGCGTCGCAATTGCGACAAGCTTCCACGTGTTTTTACTTTCGTCCAATTTTCTCAAGGTTCTCTAGACTCTTCTTGAATATAACAAATTCCTTCCTGGGGTTTTCCCTTTTTTTTTTTTTTTCAAGTTCTTCCTTTTAGCGCGTTATCTTGCTCGGAAGTAATAGCCCAGCGATCTTCAAAGCGACAATGCTAAAAAGCTTCCGCAACGTGTAGTGACTTTCCATTCAGAATGAAAAGTACGAGGAGTCAGCACGAGAAATAGTTGAGCAGAATTTCACCGCGAGAATGTTCCGTTGTCATTTTCCATTTTTGCATCTTCCACGACGGAATTTTCTAGGGTGTTTGTCGTTTTATTTTTCCTCGGGTCTGTTTAGAGACAGCGACAGTGTCCCATTCCTGGTCGATACTGGTCTCCAAGTGGCTCGTAAATTATCTTCGACGTCGGTTGGGAATATTTTACGCCACCTTGTATATAGGTCAATTTCAGGAAATTAGATTGAAATGTGTGTCACCCAAAATACTCCAACTTTGATAATATTCTTTGATCTATTTAATTCTCGTGCTTTCTATGAACCACTATGCGAAACATATTAATTCTAACTTGTTATTCCGACAGTGTATTTTATTACTATTAATTTGTTTAAAATGAAGTTTCCCAGTCACGTTTGTCCATCGATTTGAAAAATGTTATTGTAATGTTCGCTGCGTACATTATGCATAACAAGATCAAGATGAAACTTTTTATTAGGTTGTTAAATAACTTCTTTCCGACTTTGATAACAAAAGTTTGACTTTCCGCGTCACTCCAAAGTATGTATCTTTTGATAATATCGAATACTTCTGGCTCTGCAAATTGCTATTGCATGTTCTTTTTGCATTAAAAATCGCGCTTGCTATTATGTACAGAATTTCTGTATGGAATTACAGAGACGAAAGCTTGCAATTAAATATTCGCTAAATTCTAATAAGCAACACTTTGAATATACAATTTGCTTTCTATGAATTGTACTTTTAAACAAGCGCGCGAATGAAATAAAAATGTCAGAAACTTTAGAGGAATTTATATACCCGATATTTTCTTTATTTTGAGCTTCTCGAATGGCATTGTTTCCCGTGTTCGAGCATACTCGGCAGTTAAAAAGTTAAAAAAACGCAGAGATGTTGCGAGGTGAAAGCAATAAAGAATATTTTATAATAAATTCACAGTCATTAACGGAAACAATTGCGTTGAAACCTTACAATAATACTCTCGTTCTTTTGTAATTCTATTCTGCGCCATTTTCTAGAAACTGCACACTCGAAAACATTGAGAGCAATTTATTCCGATATAATTGAAGTCTTTTGATGCTCTTGTTGGTTCAGATGGAACGCGTGACGAACAACGTACGAGGAAAATGAAATTTAAATAATTCGAGCCGGACACGTCGCAAAGGGAAGAATTTTTAATTTCAAACGATATTACAAACGCGTACTTAATTTTTTCGAGCAAAGAAACATTTCTTTCGATTCTCGCCAATTAGCTTCGAATGCCAGTTCACGATTCAGGAATATTTCTAAGACGCCTCGAATGTATTTTTCCTCCGCGAGGCGGAGTTATTTTCGTTCGAGCCCTTAATTTCGGACAATTTCAGAAAAGAAATTTCGTCCCAGGCGCGTCGTTAATGCAAAACGTACGCGGGCGCTAAACGCTATTGAAACTAGTTTTATTTCACGGAGCCCGCGAGAGCGTAAATTATACACTTAAGAGCTCTATTTATTATCGTTTCATATAATTATACCACGGGCACGGAAACTCCGTTACAGATAATAATGAAAATCCAGCTGGGAATTTAAATATTTCACGTTCCATTCCCGGAAATATATTTGACCGCGTAAATTAAATTAATTAATTTATTGACGGATATTCTACGCCAATTAACTTTTTCGTTAATTGGATCTAATACGATTCGAAAACACGTCACGCCGCGAAGGAAATGCGAAACCATAATAATATGCGAACCGTGAAGTCGAGGAGAGAGTGGTAAACAAAATTTTGCGAATTCAACGATTGAGAAATGACAATATTCTGCGATCGAAATTTTTCAAATTAATTTGCAAGATAGGATAAACTCTTTTCTCTGGAATCGCGAACGGTCGGGATCGATCGTAGAGCTAGCAGATGATTCTATGCAGTTAGCAGGCACAAAGCAGATATCGAACAGTGTGCAATCAAACGTCATCCGCTTCGTTAAACACTTTCTGGTCCGAATGAAATTAATGAATGCTAAAAATAATCTACCCGCCGATCCAAACAAAACGAACGCGAATTAACGCGTTCATTTAACAATTTCTCTACGCGATAAAACAAATCCGAAGGGAGTTTACGAAATTCCAATGCAACTTCCAAGAACGTTTCTGCTCGAAAAAAAATAACGAATCTTCTTGTTTTTCCGTTGTGAAACTATTTTTTAATTTTCGACTCGAGATGGAACGCTCAATTAACGTTGAACGATCGACTCTGACGATATTGCATTTTTCTATTTGCTCGTCGAAAGCATAGACTTTCTTATTTTCTGGGATCTGAGGAAAAATTATTTTCCAACTGTTTACTTTTATTTGAAAATTTAATTGTTGTAGACGAATGTACGATGGTATTTATTGACTTGTCTCCGGTGTAAACATGTAGATAAATATAAATTATTCTGAATGGGACGGGAAAAAAGAATTTTATTATGTTTGGAGATGTTTGAAGAGCTCAAATTTCGAATCAAACTTCTATACAAAAAATAGATATGAGTTTATATTATATAAAATATTATTTTAAATTAGCGACAACTATTTCTAATGACTTTTGTCTGGTATTCAACGCGAAAGTTGGAAGCTTGGGTCAGGAAAAGAAGGTGATCCGATTTCGTGTGCCGTATTTCCCCCCGAATGACATAAATTAATGGTCCCTAGGTTTTCAACGAATGCGCAGAATTTAAAGTTACTTATACGAATTTACATTTTAGCAAAAACTAAACAAATATCAAATTAAGATTAATCCGCAAACGAAACCCTGCTGACGTGATATATGGTGTTTTGCTCCAGTAATGCAAGTCACCACGCGTTCATTAAATCTGCACCCTGAACAGAATGGGCGCCGGAAGACGAATGATACAGCCCTGGTTTATTATGTGACTCGCAAGCAATCTTTTATTGCCACAAAATTGCTTATTAAACCCTGCACTTATGCACCTAATTCCAGAAAAATTCACTTTCCTACGAAAAGAAAAAAAAATTAAAAGCGAAGCTATTTTTCACGAAACATGATATTCCTTTGTTAATAGATCAAAAATAACAGCCTGTAGAAAACACTTTATCGCAAAATTTCCTTTTCAAATCTTTTAAAAAATTCTGTATTTTAGACATTTCCTTTTGAAAGGAAAATCTTGGGGACACTTATCTACTAATTTATTTTATTTTAAACATGAGAAAGTATAGATTAAATTTTGATAGATTTCCTTTATTTTCTCGATCTATTTTCGCTAGACAGAAGTTATCGAAACAAAAAAAGATTAACGAATACTATCGAAGAATTCCAACTCAAAGAAACAAATTTCAATTTTTCCCTTATTCCACGACGCGTTAGTTATAATTTAAAGAAAAAAAATCGTCACTAGCTTGGCGCTGTGCGGGTAAAGATGCGAAAAGATAGCAATTGCGCATCTCGGGAGACCTCGTCGGGTCCCCGTACGCGAGCTATCAGTGACATTATTGGATAATAAAAATCTGTAAAGCTCGTAAAGTCTCCCTGTGTGCCGAATACCGGCGAACAAAAGCCGACGAAACCTTTTAAACGACAACACGGACCGAAAAGGGAAGTACAAGAAACGCGGGGTCGCGCGAGTTGCTTCGTTAGGCGCTTTCCGGGACGAATCAAAATAATTACCTTTTTGCCAGGGCGAATAGCATATAAGCGAATTAACAATGCCCGGCTACGGAAAGGCCATTTGCATCGGCGCGTGTATGAACGGAAACAAAAAAGAATCTCTGCAATCCCGGGACACCCTGCTCGGGCAAAACAGTTTCTTTGCGCGATTGTTGAAATCGATCGCGTGTAAAGGTGAAACGAAGTATATAATTCCTTGCTCTAAATGCTGAGTACGTTGTACTCCCTGCTAATGTCCTCTTAATCGAACGCACGAACGTGAATAACCAATTAACAGGAAACATTCCTTTCGAGCCCCTCGGTTCGTTTCTTTTTCATTTATTAACCCCCCTCGACGTACGATTTAATTTCAAATAATTTGTCAAACCTATGCTATTTAATTTTGTTTAAATTTGTTTGTACAGAGAATGGCCACGAGAAAAAATAGATTTGTTTTAAGTATACATCGTGAATGTGAAACTGTGTTGATTTTGATATACAAGACTTGATGAGTGAGCAGCCTCACGATTGTGAAACTTGATATCAGAAACTTATAATAAGTCAGACTCGTAATTGTACGGCAAGGGGTTAATCGATATTCAAAGGAGAAATAACATTCTTAAAAATGGAGTCCGGTGTGTAACTTCAGTACGGGGTTATAAACAATTTTTTAAATCGCTTTTAGTAGAGATTGCATTCTTCCAAACGAATTTAATATATTTTTATTAATCGGTATTACAATAAAAAAATTGAGCAACTGTAAATTCTGAGAATTCGTGCTCGATATTCAACAGGCATAGGCTAGTGAAATTTTAATGCCATACTCGTTCTGTTTCGCGGTGATTGGGCCGAAGTTTCGAGCAGCTGATTGCCCAATTACGAAATGTTTGCGCGCTGCTTGCGTCGTTACTTATGAAAGACTATTATCTGGCCGTCTATATGGAAAAAGCACGTGTGTAACAGGGTATAACATGATTTCTCGGTAAGAGCTATAGAAAGCAGTTAACTTTAGTCCACGACGACCTAGATCATTTTCTTAGAATGTAACCTACTGCATCCTTACGAGCATAACGATTAAAATTGTATAGACGCGACCGAAGAAGCGAATCTAAATGGGTGTTAATGAAGTCCGCTGACAATTGGATTTATTTTAAACGATTCTTCGTCATTATTCACGCGATCCGATGTAGGCATAATTTCTGTTCTCTCGTTTCGCCACGGAATAATACATAGATCGAGACGAAAATATGCGACCACATACTCGAATCTGTTACTAATCGCTCTAAAAGTGAAACGGTTATATTCGAACGTGATCGTGTTGAATTACAATCGATTGAGCATGAATCGAATTGTGTATCTTATGAAACGTTAAAAATCATTAAAATATAATATCAAGATCTGGATGTTCCATTCAGATCTCGATTCGTTAATTTTGTGTTAATATTTCGCGACCTATAGCAACTATTTCGTATCAAAAATCTATTAGTAATAACCACAAGTTAACTAGTATCAACTTAAGCAAGCAGTCTTTCTCGTTTCGCGACGATTAAACATTGTAAACGTCGAATAAAAAGGAAACTCTTTTTTAATCTTCTATAGATAGTCGTTTCTATTTTTATTTAACCCGACCCACTCTCTGTTATTTCAAAAACGTTAGGAACTTAATTATAAAACATTTAATATTTTGTAACGTCTCGTTTCTTAAACGTTTAATTATTTTTCTTAGAGAATTCTTTTTTAAATAAAACCATCGCCTTATTTATTTGTTTTCAGTAGTAAATATTCGTTTGCAGTATCTGAAATCGATCGAACAAGCTCAGATATTCGACACATTTTCAAGTACACAAGTGTTTTCCGTTTCTTTTCGTACAAACTCTAAAACGTGGATTTGCTACGAGCGCAATTAAAACCGGAAATCCCAATGAATGTTGCAGAGCTTCGACCGCCATTCAGAGAAGATTTAAGAACCCATCAGCGTCTGGTAACTGCCTGATATCAATAAATAAATACAGATTTCAATCGGGAACTCATTCTACCGCCCTCGACTAACCGAGAAACACGACGCCGGTTTGTCACCCTGATTGCGACCGTATTTTATTAAGAAGTTTCTACTTCGTTTGCGGTCTTTCCCAACTTACGTTCTAAATGTCTTCGCGTAACTCAGATTGAACTTCAGACGAGACCTCTTCTATTAAATATTAACATTATCAAAACGTTTACGGAAAGTACATCGTGGATATAATGTTATTTGTGTTTACAATAGAACCTCCTTCGTTCCAGAATAATTTTGCATTAAGAAAAATAATATAATTAGAAATGATTAAATTTCCTTCAACCCCTCAACGCTCATACTGAATCTGACTCTGATCTCTGTTTAATCTGTTAATTTAAGGGACGGGAAAAAATTATTTTCCTTCAAATTCTACGTTTGAAACAACTAACAAAAATCACATTATTAGGTAGCTCACGAACCCAAGAAACATGATAATTCTTGGTGGATTGGACATCACATAATAAA
Organism: Colletes latitarsis; assembly: GCF_051014445.1. Lineage (NCBI taxonomy): Eukaryota > Metazoa > Arthropoda > Insecta > Hymenoptera > Colletidae > Colletes > Colletes latitarsis. The sequence continues at coordinate 16,466,651 of NC_135135.1, read as the reverse complement.
TCAGGTTTATGTAGATAATAAAATATAATTTCAATATTTATTTTTCCTCGCGTATTGCTTGTTTTTACGAACGAATAATAATAATAATAATAATAAGTGTTAAGGCGACGAGGGTCTCCGGATGGAGAAGAATTCGGGCAAACGGTTGACGGGCGTTCGGCGATCAAAATTCCGCGAGTTGTGGTAGATTGGAGGGTTAAAATTAAAAGGCATGCGCTGGCAATCGGGACACAGAGTGTACCATTGAGATTTGTAACGCCTGACGGCGCAGCCAGACACGTCGAGGGCGCTGTTTCCGTGGCCCTTTTTCTATTTTTTTTCTTTTTTTCACCCTACCCCTTCTTCCTCCCTACAAGTCACCGCCTGCTTCCCTCGAATCTACCCAACGTGTACGCTCGCCAGCCAGTGACTCCATAAATATGCATTCCATTTAATGAGACTGCCGTAGCACGTGGGACACGGTTTCGTGGGCGGATGCGGTTCCGTTCCGCGGATACGCGGCCGTGCACAAGAGAACCGCGGCATAAAGCCATTGAGTTCGCGCATCGTGGCATGCGCGCATTGTTGCGCTAGTTCGAAGCGTAACTCGAGTGTCTTGAGTGTCATCGAGGATCTTTCTGTCACCGCGACGCGCACGAACGATCACCATTCAGCCCCGGTACTCCATTACAAGGAAAAGACTCATTGTCGCGCCCTGCGCCTGCAATCCCGAATTTCACGTCGACCCCACCGTAAGATATCCAGAGTTCATACTCGATCCCCAAACAGCGTCGAACTCAACACTGACGAGTACTGGTGGTTGCAGTGAACTTAAATGATCCCAGTAACTTGAGTATATCATCTTCTTCTACTTAATCCTAAACGACTTCCCTCTCTGTATGTAACTTGATTTAATCTCGCTTTGTATAGTTTTCTTGGTGCCATTTTTCTATACAAAATATTGAATCTTGCCCCTGGTACAAATAACTATTCTTAAAACTATCTTGTGAGTAGCATTAACTCAACACTGACAAGTACTGATGGTTGCAGCGAACTTAAATGATTTCAGTATCTTCAATATACCATCTTCTTCTACTTAATCCTAAACCACCTCCTTCTCTGTATGTAACTTGATTTAATTTCGCTTTGTATAGTTTTCTTGGTGCCATTTTTCTATACAAAATATTGAATCTTGCCCCCGGTATAAGTAACTATTCTTAAAACTATCTTGTGAGTAGCACTAACTCAACACTGACAAGTACTGATGGTTGCAGCGAACTTAAATGATTTCAGTATCTTCAATATACCATCTCCTTCTACTTAATCCTAAACAACCTCCTTCTCTGTATGTAACTTGATTTAATTTCGCTTTGTATAGTTTTTTTGGTGTCATTTTTGTATACAAAATATTGAATCTTGCCCCTGGTACAAGTAACTATTCTTAAAACTATCTTGTGAGTAGCATTAACTCAACACTGACAAGTACTGATGGTTGCAGCGAACTTAAATGATTTCAGTATCTTCAATATACCATCTCCTTCTACTTAATCCTAAACAACCTCCTTCTCTGTATGTAACTTGATTTAATCTCGCTTTGTATAGTTTTCTTGGTGCCATTTTTGTATACAAAATATTGAATCTTGCCCCTGGTATAAGTAACTATTCTTAAAACTATCTTGTAAGTAGCATTAACTCAACACTGACAAGTACTGATGGTTGCAGCGAACTTAAATGATTTCAGTATCTTCAATATACTATCTTCTTCTACTTAATCCTAAACCACCTCCTTCTCTGTATGTAACATGATTTAATCTCGCTTTGTATAGTTTTTTTGGTGTCATTTTTGTATACAAAATATTGAATCTTGCCCCTGGTATAAGTAACTATTCTTAAAACTATCTTGTGAGTAGCACTAACTCAACACTGACAAGTACTGATGTTTGCAGCGAACTTAAATGATTTCAGTATCTTCAATATACTATCTTCTTCTACTTAATCCTAAACCACCTCCTTCTCTGTATGTAACATGATTTAATCTCGCTTTGTATAGTTTTTTTGGTGTCATTTTTGTATACAAAATATTGAATCTTGCCCCTGGTATAAGTAACTATTCTTAAAACTATCTTGTGAGTAGCACTAACTCAACACTGACAAGTACTGATGTTTGCAGCGAACTTAAATGATTTCAGTATCTTCAATATACTATCTTCTTCTACTTAATCCTAAACCACCCCTTCTCTGTATGTAACTTGATATAATTTCGCTTTGTATAGTTTTCTTGGTGCCATTTTTCTATACAAAATATTGAATCTTGCCCCTGGTACAAGTAACTATTCTTAAAACTATCTTGTGAGTAGCATTAACTCAACACTGACAAGTACTGATGGTTGCAGCGAACTTAAATGATTTCAGTATCTTCAATATACCATCTCCTTCTACTTAATCCTAAACAACCTCCTTCTCTGTATGTAACTTGATTTAATTTCGCTTTGTATAGTTTTCTTGGTGCCATTTTTCTATACAAAATATTTAATCTTTCCCCTGGTATAAGTAACTATTCGTAAAACTATCTTGTGAGTAGCATTAAGCGCGACGGACATTATTTAGTGTTAAGATTACGCGAGCTCTATGTTGAGCCATTAGTCTAAATTGTTTTATCTAATTAGTCTAAATTAGTCTTTATTGTACCCCTTTGTATATTTATTTATAATTCTTTCTTTGGCACAATAAACGTTCGTTACAAGAAAAAAAACAGCGTAGCATAGAACAAAATCGTGTACTCTTTGGAACTTAGGAAAATTTCTAATAATTCCAACGTGACGATTTGAGATGCTATTCTTCGGATAACCGCGTGTTTTCAAAGTATTTACGGTGATTTTAGTGAAACCGAGTAATAAGAAAAATATTGCTCTGAGGATGCGACGATGTTACTATGAGGTATTATAAATATTGTAATTATTATATCTTTATTTTAACGCGTCCTTCCCAAATTTGTTGCACACGTGCAATTGAGTACAATTAATAGAAAACAGAAAGGAGAGTTTTAAGATTTCTTAATTTTAAATATTTAAAACACTCCAATAGTTATAATTGAACTATAGTAACCACCAAAAAGTGCAATTCGAAAGCTACGATATTCTAAATATTGTTCCTTTTGGTAAGGAATAAAAATAAAATAAAATCACGATTAATTCGACCGTTTCTTTCGCGAACAAAACCACCCTGTGTAACGATATTTTCGACGATACTTATATTCTGCAAGTGTGCCACGGTACTGCGGAATAGGAAGACACACATAATTAAGGAGCGCGAAATTCAAGTAACGAGCTCGAAGTACAGCCAATTAAAATGTTTCCACACTCGATACAATTGTATATTGTTCCGATAGCAACACCACTTAATGCACGTACGAACGCACGATACCGGAACACGCGGAAAGGGATTCATCAGACTAAAGAGTATCTGAAATCTCTCAAGTGCCATTCACGACCCTCTGATTCCCCAAGGAAAAGCTAGGATGATAACGATTGGTTTTAATCATGAATTTCCACTTTTGATTACAATCGATACGCTCGGAAGGAATGTACCGTTAAATTCAACCGGTTTCCAGATATACCAAAAGAGACTGTCCATGATGCATCGTAGTATTTTTCAAGTACCGTGCAATTGCATTCTCCGGAATTATTCCATCAATTATACAAATTTATGCAATTTAAAACTTGCAATTTCATTCGTAGATTTATTTTGTAAAAGTTAATTCGAGTATCAGAGTCTTGTCTTAAATAATTTCTGAAATAGCATTCTGTAAAATAGTGATTTCGAAAATTAGCTCTTTTGGTAAATGACCTTTATTCTTTTTTAAACATCTTACTGATTATTAAATATTTTATCGTCAATTTTTATAACCGTTGTAATACTTTGATCAGACAATTCAAACGTCATTTATTATCGAAAATTAATTTTAAACCTAACGTTTGTTATTCTTGTATATAATAGATTTGAACTTTGTGTTGAAACTTCAAATTTTTAAAATAATTGTTTACTATTGATTAATGCAATTTAATGAATTTGTTTTGACCAATACAGCAAACTTTCGTTAATGATTCGTTTTCTTCGCGCAATTTGACAACCGAGCGTGATATATTTGGACCAAAATACAGAACGCACTCTGTTTCACCGGGATAGTCTTCACACGAGGCACACATGCGTTAGAGCTATGCAAAACTTTGTACTGAAACTCCGCGAGTTTGATGGTTGATAATGATTTACGGAGTAAAATGCTGACCCTTACATCTTTATGACTCTCGGTGCATTTGCATACGAATGTGCATTGTTATAAATAGTGCAAACTGAAATTGCTACGTGTTGGGAATACATTACGGAAGTATATAAGGTTAATGAATTTCAAAGTAGAATAGTTTCTGACAGACATATTTTCATACAGTTACTATGCATGCGCATGATTGCAAGCGAGTTTATACTTCGGCGTATAATGAAAACGCCAGTCACGAGACTTCGAAAGCACTTTTCGAAGAAACGGCTGAATTGGTTGATTCATAGATAACAAGTATAATTGCGTACAGCTACTTTCACATCGATATTCAAGTGACAAATGCTCTTGGAACGTGATGGTGCATTAAAAAGCTCGAGTCGCGTGATTTTACGACCAGCTTCTTTCCTACGGATTTACCCGGAGTCACAACGCTTTAAAAATCAGCCAAACTTACCAAGATTTCCAATTAACAACGTACAATTCTCGACAATTTTCTTTTTGTAGGATATATTATTAAAGAATTGATTTTAACGAGATGACGAAAACGAGTTGACAAATTTAAAATTGAAATATTTGGTCTTTTAGACAATTGTTAAAAAAAAACGCTTTAAAAATCAGCTAAACTTACCAAGATTTGCAATTAACAACGTGCAATTCTCGACAATTTTCTTTTTGCAGGATATATTATTAAAGAATTGATTTTAACGAGATGACGAAAACGAATTGGCAAATTTAAAATTGAAATATTTGGTCTTTTAGATGATTGTCCAAAAGAGTCACAACGCTTTAAAAATCAGCCAAACTTACCAAGATTTCCAATTAACAACGTGCAATTCTCGACGATTTTCTTTTTTGTAGGATTTATTATTAAAGAATTGATTTTATCGAGATTACGGAAACGAGTTGGCAAATATAAAATTAAAATATTTGATCTTTTAGGCAATTGTTTAAATGAGTCACAACGCTTTAAAAGTCAGCCAAACTTTCCAAGATTTCCAATTAACAACGTACAATTCTCGACAATTTTCTTTTTGTAGGATTTATTATTAAAGAATTGATTTTAACGAGATTACGGAAACGAGTTGGTAAATTTAAAATTGAAATATTTGATCTTTTAGACGATTGTCCAATTAACGAGAAGGATAATCGTTAGATCGAATCTGGGATGGATTAGAACTTCGTATTTAGTTCATTCAGCTTTTTAAATATGAATCGCGAATCACGAGGCTTCTCGTGCAGGAGAATGAGGCCTTGCCTATATACCGGAGCTAACTGTTTTCTCTTAATTTTGCATGACCAACTTCCAACTGTCGACAGTAAGTTTCAGCAGTAATCGATCCTCCTCGTTGCGAAAAATTGGAATGGACAACGTTATAGCGTATCCAAACCTCCCTTTATGGGTCGAATTTCGTTTTGGGTTTTCGTTTTCGAGTCGAAAAAATTTAGGAAACTATCTATCTTCTGAGCAAAAATATTACAGGTGGGGGAAATTTATTTATTTTACTTTATTTTTTCCTATCGCAATTTGAGACAAAATGATTCGACGAAGGAAAATTTAAATTTTCTGAAATTTGACTTTTTCGTGAAAATCGCTCTTTTCTAAAAATCTCGAAACGTCTGGTAACCGAATTATTCCAATCGTTCAACCCTTAAGTGGACTCTCAATCTCAACTAATAAATGAAAATGGAAATCAACTTTAAAGCATTTATAAAATATTGAACTAACGGAGGCTTACATAAATTTTCAAATAATTATTAAACTCGTAGAGGGCCCCAATAATAAAATAACCCACTTAAGGGTTAAAACAATTTCAAGTTCAGTAGTTCCAGGGTTAAAATTGATCATATTAACCCCTTGACGTACGATTTAATGTAATTTTTCAAACGTATACTATTTAATTTTGTTTAAATTTGTTCGTACTAGGAATGTCACGAAAAAGAATAGATATTTTACGAATACCTTGTGAATGTAAAAATATGTTGATTTTAATTTATAAGGCTTGACGAGTGAATGGCCTCATAATTGTGAAACTTGGCATTAAAAACTTGTGACGAGTCAGACACGTGATTGTATAGAGGTTAATAGCACGTTTAATTTAACCAAAAAATGTTTGTATGGAGAGCACGATTTTGAGAACACTGTGAATGGAGGATGTGATCCAAGGTCAGCTGCATTATGCAAACCCAGCGTGGTTGAGGGTGCTATTACGAGAGATATCGAAGTTTGCCAGGCTGATAGAGATCGAAACGAAGTTCCCCGGTGCACCTTGGAGCCCGATAAAACGCGTAATCAGTTTTTCTTCGTGCACGTCGACGGGTTAAGGAACGTCACCGTATCGAACTAACTTTCTTGAAAAGTTCCATCATTTTTCCGTGTCTCTCTATCCGGGCGTTGTTGCCCGTTGATATTATTGGCACCGCGCACAATAATTACAGGATGAGTTGTGGGTTCGCCGCGGTGATCGATTAGTCGACGGTGATTCGCGGGGGCGTAGGAATTATTTCCCAAGGAAAATCGAGCGAAGAGAGCATCGGGCAATTTCAACTTTTAATAAACTACTCGGGCTCGGTCGCGCGGTAAGAGAATTTCTACGCTGCGAATTGCACGGACGCGACGGAACCGAAGGGCGCACGCGAATATTCTTCATGATCGTGTGAAATTTTAAATTCCAATTTCTGCCGCGCGCAAAATCTATTTCGCGACCGGGGTCCGCTGTCGAAACTCTAAACAAAGGGACTGCGACCGCATTATGTAAACACGCTGGTTCTAATTGCCCCGTTGGTCGCGGTAATAATTACACGGGATAATTTTCATTCGTAATTGTTGTTCGCGTATGCGACCCCCACGTAACGATTCACCGGCCACGATCACGTGTTTGGGATTCTTTTAATTTAACTTAAAAATTACAAAAGTGCTTATTAAATCCTGTACTTGTGGGAAAAATTTTAATGCAAGATTCTGGAGGCCAAAATAAGACGAAAATCAAGAATACCAATTTGTCGATGGAGGCTTCGTTAACAAGTTATTAACGTTTAAAGTTCCGACTGTACTGAATTTTTTTCTCGAAAATGGTTAGAATTTTGAGGGTATGTCTAATGACCAAAAATCATTGCGATTGATCCCCACAACTGAAAATAATTTTTCCAGAACGATTTGAAATTTTTTTTTTTTTCGCCGAAAAATTTAGGCACCTATCCCCTGTCGATTTTTCCTAAAAAGTTGTTTTTCATTTTTAATAAATTTGTTTGACACTGTATGGAAATTTTGTCTAATACTTTTTTGTAGGTACCCATGAGCTCTACTTCAGAAAAAAGTTTCATTGAAATATATTGACAATTGTAGGAGTTATGGCTGTTTGAAAATTGGACCATTTTTATGGAGTTTTTCTCATTTTGCGGGGTCAAGGATCAACTTTTCGAATATTTTTACGATTCCTACATATTCTCCATCAAAATACGCGTAGTTTGCTTTTTTAAACATTAAAATCGTCCAATCCGTTCAAAAGTTAAGATTCGAATGAAATTTCAGGGAAACAAACCAATAATGGTCAGACATCAGATTTTCGGTAAGGAATTTTTTTCTCGAAAATGCGTAGGATTTCGGGGGTATGTGTAATGATCAAAAATGATTGTAATCGACCCTTGCAACCGAATATAATTTTTTTAGAACAATTTGAAAATTTTTTTTTTCACCGAAAAATTTAGGCATATACCGCAATTTTTTTCTCGAAAGTGGATAGGATTTCGAGGATATGTGTGTTCACCAAAAATGATTGTAATTGACCTCCGCACTTAAAAATAATTTTTTTAGAACGGTTTGAAATTTTTTAATTTAATTTTTTAATAACTTTTTAACGAAGCCTCAGTCAAGAAATTGATATTCTTGATTTTCGTCTTATTTTGCCCTCTAGAATCTCCCATTGAAATTTTTCCCGAGAGTGGCCGAACACCCTGTATATGGTAGCTAAAAAGAAAGAAATAAATGAAAAATTTATGATTTTTACGTTACGTGAAACTTTAAAAACTCACAGTGTAACAACTGCACTCCATAAAGTATTGCATAACTTTTTACAAAGCTATTTTTGTGGCAGGAATTGTACTTTGGTTCGTTCAAAAATTAGATTAAGGGCTGTTTGATTTGGTCTCTTCATTTCGGCCCATTCTTTAAATGTCAATTTTAAAGACATCAAACCTCACAATTCGTTTGACACCGTTTGAAAAATGACGCGAATGTTGTACGTGTTCGTCATACAGTTACAAATGATTAATTAACTACGGTATTTTTTGCGAAACGAAAACGATCAAGTTAACAAAATGGAAATTGATATTTAGTCCGCTGAAACGAGAAAAACTGCAGACCGACGATATGTCAAAACTATTTTCTAGCGAGCCTTTTTTTATACGATACAATTGCCTTTTATTGCCTTTTATTTATTCAGGTCTATTTATATGAATTTAGTATAGGCAAATTCTATTGCATATTTCAAATTTTTGTATCACTGACATTTCGACGACGTATCATTTGTTATTAATTACGATACATTTTCGTTGTTTTCTACGTGCTTAATACAATTGTTTCGTTTTTGTTTCTATAAACAACCAAGTACAAAACTACGTAGTCTAATAATCGAAAAATGGAATTACTTGATAAAACGTGGAAAAATTCTGTTGTAATTATACCACAGAAATAATCGACGAAATTTAAGAACGCAACAATAAATTTAGAAGAGATTTGATTACATTTGCTACCTTGTCGATAACTTTGGCCCTTTGCTTTCATTGCAGCTCCGACGTTTTGCTACCCAACAAAAAATATTTCAGTTCGAAAGTTTTTAATTAAAACGCGGTTGCCTCTTACAGAAATTAATTAATGCGTTTCCTTATTTCTCAATTGTTTCGACGAGTTAGCGACATCGTTAGGTGCTTCAATTTATAATGAAGCTTCGAAATAGTACTTTAACCGAACCGAATCAAAAATCGTGTAATGGTTAAGTACTAAGAATAAACACTGTCAGATTGTCATAGGATCGAGATCGAGCTTCGACAGTTTAACGATAAGGTAGGTGAAATTTGATCATCCTCGTTTCACTGTCTGTCGTTCCAATAATAGAATGATTGTTCTCAGAATAATTAATAGGAAATGTAAACTTGCACTGTTAATTGGCCTCTTGATATCGAGAAGTTTTTAAAAGTTAAGTTTTCGTTTTTTATTGATAGATCTATTTTAGATTTTCATTCGATAAATTCACCTTCTGCGCCACGATCCAATACAATGCAACGCTTACCTGAAACAGAAAACAGAGGACGATTATTATTCACCAAAATAGACTGAAAAATTCTGGACTCGATATTGAATAAAATTTACAAATAACTGCACGATAAGATTAAATTTAGATTAGACTAGCAGCTAGGAAGTCAGATTCTGAATTAATGCTAAATACGTGCAAATGTACGGTTTTATCGAAACTGGATTTTAATAATTTATGAAACGAGTAACAAATTTATTAAATTCTCAGAATCGGGGACTATGAATAAGACTAGCCATCCGGTCTAATCCAATATCGAGCCTTTTAGCCGAAGGGAAAACGATGCCTTAGGATATCGGAAAATGAAACTGGATTCTAACTGTATACGTAAAATTGTACCAATGCCCGAAAATCCAATACAGAAACGCGTTTTGAGCAACGGAGACAAAAAATTTTTAATAAAATGCGACATCAACGTGCTCCGTTTTTTTGCACTAGGTTCAATGTAACTCTAAAAAAAAGTAAATACATCGTTTTCAAAAATCGGACTGAAACAAATACAACCACCTACCGAAATAGTTTTTATTTTATCCATTATGAAAAAAAACTATGAACAATAAAAAATGAAAGAATAAAATACTACTAAAAAGTCAAATTTTTAACTGATAAAGAATCTTACTAAATTAATATGAAAACCTTGAGAATTTTTAAAGAAAGGTATAATGTGAAGTACGAAAGGTGAAAAATGGAAATATTAAAAAACTAAACACGAAATAAAATTTATTTTGAGTTTACCGATTTTTTGCCATTGTCTTGGAAAAAAGGAACCTGACCAACCGGGTCTATTATTGTTTTTAAAAGCAGAACCAGGCCGACTTTCATTAGCGTTAATGGTCTGGGTTGGTCTGAGACAGTTTACAAGACAATAAAACATTCCAGAACGAAAACTACTGGCCTGAATTGGTCCGTGTTATTAGATTAAGTCATAAGTAATTGCCAGTGGGAAATAGTGGCTTATAGCTGTCCCCGGAAATTTAAAATGACCCTATAGCTCGTTATGGTCGTTGCGTTTACTTTGTACCCAAGGGTGTGGCAGTCTAAAAACAGCTCGAGCGCGCTCCGTCAAAATTTTCCCTATATTTCCTAGTGATTTTTAACAAACCGAAACATTTTATTTATCTTACTTAAAGATCAAAGGATCAAAGATTACCGAAAAGTTTCTCTGAAAACCAACCGTAACGGCGAAACGATCGTTTTGTTTTCGCGATTACGGTGGACACATTTGTTGTTAGAGCTATTAGAATGAAATCCTGCTGAACCGTGGAACGACTGTAGATCAGTTTGATGCTTAAAGCCGACTGGAAACGAGGCGACAAACATTTCGTCGATCGTTTTAGCGCGAAATGGTGATTGCGCAGCAAAGGGAACCATCGATCAAAGTCACATTCGTCTATGTACGTGTTTCGCGTAAATATAAATTGGGTTGCATCGCAGTGGCAGCTCTTCATAATATTAACACAGCTTTCAGAGAATATCAACTTGCCACTGTTCGATGAAAATCACGAGGCGCGGGTACACTTTCACGTTAATTGGTAAATATTACACCTTACCGATGGGCATTCGATTAAATAAAGAACCGATTATGCGATCGCCACGTTCGTAACTTCTATGATTTTTCACTTTTCACTGCGAGAATACTGTTTATATACATGGACGAAAATAAAAACTGAGCCCTATTAAATAATTTCTACGGATAATTAAAATGCGAAATTTTTTCCTCGATTCAATGTTCGACTGTTCCTATAATGATTGTTAAATTCTCACAATTATTTGAAGTGCATGGTTGACTTAGAAGACAGATGGCAATGTACTCGATGATTAATGACAAAGAGCTAGTTTTCAATATCTGTTGACAGTATTACAGAGGAGTTTATTCCTGTCTGAAACCTTGCAAACTCTATGAAACAATTTCAGACAGCTCCATGACAAGCAGAGTCCGGCAAATTTATTTCGAAAGTAGCCATTACCCACGGCTAAAGTCCTTTCTGTTCGGAGTTTTTGGTCAGTTGTCTGGGCATTGAAAATTTGCACGAAACAAACGGGTTTGTAAATTTAATTTCCTGCAAACTATGTCGCTAGTTTTATAGTCGACAGTCAGGATTTTTACGATCTTATTATTACATATTTACGATGTTATTATTTATTTTTCAAATAAAGAATCATATTTCTTTGAAAGGTGGCATATTTTTCTTGATTTTTTTCGCAAATTTACATATAAATACTTCGTACCAAAAATACGGATATTTCTGATATTGTGTTTCGCGTTGGAAAACAAACAGCTGCATTTATAGTGTACATTTTCTTGTATACTTGACAACAAAATATTTTATAAAATTGTTTACAAAAAGCCTGACTGTACACTTGCTTCCAACACTCCATAGTTCACGAGATATTTTCTTCTTTTTAAACAAACTTTTTGATTTTGAAAGGAATATACCTAGGATTTCCCACTTCGTACGATGTAAACAAAATCCCCTAAGTAATTTTACGTGTGCCGATTTCTCTCGCAAGTTCCCATTTAAGTCCCCAAGTTTTCAATCTTCTCTCTGGAATACATTTTTACCCTTTGAAATTTACGTAAAGTCTACTTTGCACTCTACAACTTTTCAACTGGATCCATTCTGCGAGGTTGAGATCGATTTTTTAACTCCATCGCAGGTTTGTCATACCGCAATAATTGGATAAATGGATTCGATTCTTTTACCCAAAGTCTCCGGCACGTCAAGTTTCCACCGATCGATTATCGAACTAACTTCGAGAATCGAAGTTGACTGTTTTAAGTAATTTAATTAATCCAATCGCGCATATATTTCTTTTTGGCCAGAAAACGCTCAAGTTCCCTCGACTAAGCGCAATTTCGTCGAGGAATCATTTCAAACGAAAATTGCAAACATTTCGATAACGTTGTTCGAGAAATTCTAAGAAACGACGAAGTTTAATTCGCTGAGGATCCGTCTAACGCGAAAGGGCGATCCGTTATCGCAAAAATAATACGACGTCTCGTCGAAGTAGTAAATAACGAGTGCAAAAAGTTCCTCGACACACAGAAATTTGTCAAACGTTAAATTTCTGAGGTATTCTGGGCAAATATATCCTAAATGACGCGTATACTGATCTTAACTCTGTCGTGTACACATTTAGAGACAGTGAACGATGTGTCCTCTTTAGTATCTCGCCTGCGGGGAAGGAAAGTATTGCAATCGAGAAAAGTTTCAAACAAAACGCGTTGCAAGATTTCTCGATCGCGTTTTGATTATTAAAATGCAAATTTTGTTCAGAGTTCAATCTTCATTTCGAGCAGAGTGGATTTTTCATTCTTACAAATCATAGAAAAATATTTTAAATAAATTTTGTGTTTCCTACAACAGAAAACATAACTTTCTACAATGAACAAAAGAACACGAGTCTTATTAATTCCATGCTCGAACCACATTAATTATATACACTATAAAGATTGGAATTAAGTTACTTATTATTTTCGAATTTCGTATTCGTTTTAGTCTATTTTATCTAAAAACAAACAAAATTGCCAGAGAAAGCAAATATGCAAGATCGACGAGTGTTTGATATTATAGCAGAAATATAAATTATTTAAATCAGTTGCGTATCGAACACAATGGACAAGGGAGGGATTAATTATTGCGTGCAAATAGAGTCGAAGCCAGTGATCGATGTCAGAGTGGCGTTCATTAATCAAACTGCGAATTATAATATTTAATACGGTACGAACAATGGCTCGATCGAGCGCCAAGAAGGTAAATTTTAATATACTAATGGAATACGTGACATTTAAAGGAACGATTTGTTTGCCCCAATCAAAACTTGATCCTTGCCAGTACCATCGACAAGTGTGTGGACTTTCCGACAACTGGCTGCGATCGTAATTCGATATTATCCTACCTAAATCAACGCCATAGAAGCACACATGCGTTTTCTCTGTCTGTTACACGTATACGAGGCACATTGCAGAGATCGATCGATAATGCATTGAGATTTATGGGCCCGCGAAGCGCTACTAGCCGGGGCTCCTGTCGGATCTTCTCGACCGTAGGTCAATCTCGTGAATCATGGCGGATTTGCTTCCAAAGGTTACTCGTTATAAAGATATACGCATGCCCGGCGCTCTTTCGTTTAATCTTTGCATTTCGATAATACGTTATCGTCGTTTCGAACGATTATTATGCCCCTAAGTTACGTTTATCGACTCTTTATTCACCCTCCTCTTACGATTTCGACATACCCTAGACGACAACGCAATGTTTCTCGTTAATTTCCAATGTGGCGCGATCGAGCTATTACGAACACTTGTTTGAAGTTCAATTCAAAATGGGGGGTAAAAAAATATTTAAAATTTGTTAAGAATAACTGAAAATCACGTTGCGTAATATGGTAAACAGACGCGTGACTTCCATTATCTTGAGACGAACAGAACTAGTAATTCTAATAATTTGTTAGTCTTCTAAAATAAAAAGAATCCTAATATAACAAATTATGCGTTTCTTATTGTACATTAAATTGCTACGTCTCTTCACATTACATTGCACGTTTCCCAGCACGCGTCGTCCTAATTCAGCGAACGTAACGCCCATGATCTACGAGCGTGCATAGTTCGAATAAAATCAGTGACCCTACGGTGTCGGTGCCTCTTGTTCTCGATCGAGGGACCGTTCGCGGTCGAGGTAGGTTTCATTTCGCGAAGATTACGCGTCGAAGAAACGGAGGAAACGTTTATGCTTCGCTCCTAGGAAACGGCACGAACCCGTCGAATGGCTTTAATATCGCGGATCATAAAATATTCCCGCGCGAATCAACCGATACAGCCCTCGTCGCGGCTCGCGAGCAAAGTAAGAACCGCGGTTGAGTGGTTAACCGGGCGAAGTCAAACAATCGGTCGTCCCGGACAACGAGGATTCAATCAGAGATCGACAACCGAGGGATGAAAGTTATCTATGCAAGTGGAAAAGGGTGGCGGCGAGCGTGTGAACGACAGGCTCGAAACTGCCGGCGCACGCAACCGTCACGAGGGGACCTCGCGCTTCATGGTACAAATGACTCTTCCTATTCGCATGCTGTGCCACATCTACACCCCCTCCCCCTCCAACATCCTGCTCGTCTTCTCCATATACTGCCCCTTTCTCACCCCGAGGGGTAGGACTTCCTCCCTCCGGTATCGGCTATCCCAAGGGAAGAACGTGGTCGACCACGTGGAACCACACCGACAATCTTCTACGGATCCGTAATTTGATATTATCCGATGTAAATCAACGCCGTGCACCGGGAGCCGTCCAATTCCTTCTACGCCCCCTTCCAAAGGGCGTCCATTCGTTTCTACGTCCATCGAAAACGAGCCAATCACCGTGTCGTTTCCAAACATAGACGTTTCATTGTGCTATGCAACCCTCTGGAGCATTAATAAATGATACACGAAATGCAAGCGGTTATTTATACGTAATAAGAATTATAATATTGTGGCTATATATACGCTTTTCGGTTGCAAGTTTTCGATATTTTTATTATCGCGCTTTGTTCGTCTCAAAGTGCTCGTCAACTTTTGTTCCAAACATTTTTCTGTCAGACTGGCGCAAATGCCTGAAAAATTTAAAGTGAAGCGTCAAAGTAAATTGCGAAATAAACATAGAAGACGGCATGAATAATAATTGTTGTTACATTCGTCGGATAGGGGATGAAACGCCCTTTAAAATGAGCGTTCGTTAAAGTCGATAGCTTAATTAGTTCCGGAGATATGACGATTTTTGTTTCAAGTCGGTCGCGTGGCTAGTTCCAGAGCGTTTGTTTACGTAGCGAGGTCAATGAACTTTCTCACTACGGTCTACGCAAGGTCGTTCACCACACGTGCTCGTAGTATATAGTAAATACTACGTCACGCGTGCGAGAGAAAGAGGTCCGTCGCGTTAGACGGAGACAGAGACAGTTGAATTAGAAAAATTACCTTTTACACAACTTACGATATCTCGAAAACGGAAAGTCCGATCGATAAAATCCAAAAACCATTTTAAAGAGGAAACTTTGCCGCTTCTAACAGTGGATTAATTATAAAGAAATTGCTAGTAATTTCGGAACTGCACGCATCTAAAGTTTTCGTACTTTTAATACGCGTTGATAGACTGTTCATTAAACTATTACAACCTGTATGTAAAGAAATTAATAAAAACCAATGGAAGTTACGTTGTGATTCAAATAAATCACTTTTCGTAAAAACAATACAATCCCATTTATGTGGAATAAAAACGAGCTTTCCGGTTCCACCCAATATTTCGATTTTTATATTTTAGAGTACAATTTATTTGCTAAAATTACAGGGATTTTCAAGTGCTATGTTATACGAGGGTAACCTGTACACGCTGTAGTAATGTTGTAGCAATCCACGAACATAATCGAGCATTTCCTTTGGTTCGAGCAAACTCTCCCTTGTCGCAGTTTATCCCCGTTCCGAGTTTCTTCCCACAGGTCCCAATAAAACGGCATTCGATCGAATAAAATCAAATCTATGAACGACTCTCTCTCTCTCTCGTTTAGGGGATTTGCCAATTTAATATTGTATATCCTTTCAGCTTTCTGAGATAGATGCCTTTTATACTCGGTTACCGACCCTTCATTAAATCCTCGATTTCCAAACCCTCGTTATTCTGCGCGATGAACCGTTTTATGTCTCTTCATTCAACTTGGTTGCCTTTCGTCCTCGTTTTTTTTCTTCATGTTTTCCCAATGTCCTTGCAAACCAATAACCATCGTTCCGAACGGAGCTCGTAGGCGCCTCGAAACTAAGTACGACGAATATTTATTGCATTCCTTTCCTGTTCGCCATTATCAACATTTTGAGAAACAAAATGGTGGTCATTCGAAACTTCTTTGCTTGAAATAGCGAATAAAGTTACACGAAAAAAAGCTTTAAAATAGACACGATTGATACGATTAAAGTGGAAGTTAGTGGAAGATTAAGAGGTGAATCTAACGTCAGTTTGCAGAATAGTCAATTGTATGAGTTATTGGAAGAAGCTATAAAATAGATACAATTGACACGATTAAACCGTTAGTACGAATGTTTCGACTTATTGTCTTCTTTAGCGGAAGATTAAAAGGTCAATCTTACGTCAGTTTGCAGAATAGTCAATTGTATGAGTTATTGGAAGAAGTTCCATTAAACGTACGTCGCATGTGGTTTATGCATGACAGCGCACCGCCACATTTCAACCGACTAACCAGACAGTTCTTGAACGCACGATTTTCTAACAGATGGATGGCTCGTGCGGAACCCATTGCCTCTGCTCGTCCCCTGATCTGCATCCCCTGAATTTTTACTTTATAATTCATTTTATAGGGTCACCCTAGTTTTTAACACCGTGGGTCTTTTAAATCCGGAGACATTTATGCTGTCAACGCCCTGAATGTTTGGAAACGATGGTCGTGTATGGAATGAATAATGTATCGTCTCTTTAGGGTTACGAATATCGCTAAATACAGTCTGTTTTATTAATGGTAAGGACAAACTTTGCAAATTGTATGATTGTTCGATTGTTAGGATGGCATAATAATTTTATTTTCAGGAAATAAAGGCACCTGAACTCTGGAAGTCGAAAAAAATCGAAAATGTCATTTTATCCGGGACGTGAGAGGACGCTGGAAATTTAGATGAGTGATGGATTAGAATAGAAAGATGGAGTCGAGAGGGCGATGTATGGGTAAGGAAGGTTAGTTCGAATTAGATCGAAAAGCTGATGATAAACGAGTGGACAAAGTTTTCTGTACGGAACAGCAGAGACGAAAGATATCGTTTTGCATCGTTCCATGGAGGATTTGATGGAAAGAATGGGTGATCGAATTTACTCGTACAGTGGGAGGGAAAAAGATACGGTAAACCGCGTTGTAATAATAAAACGAAATAACGAGAGATCGAGCAAGAAATTTCACGTTAATATAAATGCAGTTCAAAATTGTTTAACGATAGACGGTTGGAAAATAATCGAAAGTCAACGGCGGAATAATAACCGACGCTTTGTTTCACAGATACGTTTTACCGTAAATTGAACTGATTAAACATTCTCGCATTTAATGTATGAAATTGGAACACACCAAATATTTGTACGAAATACGCATTTATATTTTGACTATTACCTAAAATTGTGTGAAATTACTCAGCTATTTGTAACTGATTTCGTTCAGATAAATTATTGCTTAATTATATAACTTGATTACATAACTCGATTGTTCAGTCAACCGTATTAACGTTTAATACGTGTATTTAAATATTAATTGTATATAAAAATATTTGGTCCAAACATGAAGTTTCTTTTTTACGTAGCCATTCCTTGTTACATTGCAATTAATTTAGAGACATTTATATTAATAGTTAACCCTCTACAAAGACTTAGAAATATTTTTTATTGCGCAAGGAAATTTATAAACGGTCATAATTTAAATTTCTGTTCGTATATTTCAATTTTCGTTACCGTACATTAAAGTTGATTTAAATTATGGTACATATTGCATTCACTCGTAATAATGAGAATTATTAACAAAATTGACATAATTAGACGAGGATATTTGGTTCGTAAACATTGTTTCAAAAATTTTTGCGGATGTGTTCAAAATTGAAATAAGTCCGTAGTTATTAATTAATAATTTGTCGTCGGATTTAAATATAGCTGCGACCACGTTGGATTGACAACATATTGGAAATAGCTCGCAGCATAGTGTTAAATTTAATCCACAAGGGAGTCGAGACATCATAAACTGTCGGAATTTGACAAATAACAACGAAATATCATCGACGCCGGGTTCTTTGCAAAATTATTCTTCGAGGAACAAAAATCTCCGACGCATAATACTATTTCAATCGACAACAATTACTTACACGAAACAATACTTTCGTATGTACACACGTTATTCAATACATTTACTTTGCACGTTATTAACGCGATTTAATTTTTTCCTTGATGGAAAAAACAATTTTTAAAAATGTTCATTTAACATTTTCGGTGAAAATTTCAATTGAGATTCGTTTAAAAAATAAACAAAAATATAAGAACCATTATCGACGAGTTCTTTAATATTGTCCACGTTAATCAACGAAAACTATGGATCCTCTGAAACGTTATTTTTCTTCTCCGTGAAACTATCTAAAAGTAGTTCGAGAACGACTGAAAATAAGGCACGAGAAAAATTAAAATGTCAATCGAGGAAAAATGATTTCAAATTAATTTTAAAATGTGACTTACAAAGTTATGCACACGAAGAATTTAACACGCAATTAATACGATAAAAAGGCAACCCTTGGTACATTTTCTTCTCCAGAAGCAGTGGAGTGAAAAATATAGTCTTTTCCACAGATCAACGTTATTTTTCTGAGATAGTTCATCAGGATACAGTGAATTCGCCATTTGAAACGAAGGGTTGCATCGCAATGGATGCCTCGCCAGCTCAATAAATAATCATAATAGACAATTATCTCAGAGATTCGTTCCGAGTTATTTGAATAGGTATCACATTTGCTCAATTATACACCCAAGGTTGTATTTCGTGCGGTTTGAAGGGGTAAGTGGTCCGCCATTAGGAATATCGCGGCGTCGAACGTGTCGCTTCGCGACATCGCCATTCGCGTTATCCTTAAATCCCCGCCATTCCGTTCACCCTTTCCCATTCTATCCACGCTTCGCCCCTACGATATTTCCACGGTACTCCACGAATCCCATCGACCACAAGTTTAAGTACCAACAAAGCGTTTCGAGTCCCGTGCCGTAATTATCTGGCCGGATAACTGCCAGAAGACGCTTAAACGGTTCCCTTTTATAGTCGTCGCCGTTCGAATCGGAAAAATGAATGGAAAAGTTTCGGTATGGACTTAATTAGAATTATCTTTCATACTCGCCGCAAGGAGATTGCTAGCCACCGCGTTATTTAGTTATAGTTTTCATCCCCGCGAACTTCGTCGACCGGATTAAGAATTTAGCTACTATCGCGATAGTTGATGCGCGGTTTTAACTTTAATTTCACTCTGTCCGCGGTAATTCCGACGCTGAATAACGTACTTTCATTGTTATTGCGCGATAATGATATTAAGCCGCGTGATCAGTCTTTTGATGTCCAACTTCCAACCGGTTCCAGGTTACGAGAACATCTTTCTTCTCTTGTTCCATTATCCGCCATATGATCTACATAATTTACATACGATTAACGCTAGAACTACCGACAAATATAGTGCACTTATTTGTACCAAGGAAATTAAAACGATAGATACGTGAAAAAATATATAATACAATGGAAATAAGCGTTTATTCATTCTCTTATAGAAAATTACGGTAAATTTTCAAATATTCAGTCGAATAAATTTTGTACAAATTTTATTCTAGTCTTTAAAAAACTCTACGAATCTTTGACTGAAAAAGGATCGAATTGAATGTATTTTCATTCCTTCTGTTCTGTTTCTCGATAATTTTAGGATCGAAATAAAAATAATAAATGCGATTGTCGATGACTCAGAGGAATTTTTAACATTAATCTCGCGTGCATTTGAATATTAAAATTCCTTCCTGTTGGCTGGGAGAAATATTCGGTGCTCGAACAATGATTTCTTTGAGCCCGACAACATTTTCAACGGCATTTCGAAAACTGTAGCTTCATAACGACCGGTTTTTCAATGCCGTTACGTTCCTCAGATATTTGCGCTTTTTCCTGAGGTGCGGAAAGTGCAGCGAACGTGAACAAACTTGATGCTTGTTCTCGAGCAGGCAGCAAATCGACATTCGTCGAGTACCAGCCGTGTTTTCGCACGTATTGTCGATTTAAAAATTTACGACGCCACGTCGCTCGAGGATTCGATCGAACAATACTCTTTTCGGAAAACAACCGATCCCGTAATGGGTACCCAAAAGACGACAATAAACATAATACGCCGGAAACTGACCGTTTTGAAGCACCTTCGATTCGTCGAAATTAAAATTCCACAATCAAATCGAATCCACGAAACTCCTATAGAAATTCTAAACGTTGCTTTTGATAGATTTAAAATTTCTAAAATGTTTTTTTCTAACTCCAAAGCTATTCTAACTCCTCGTTTCGACACTTCGACTAATAATAATTGATTTAAAATTTCTAAAATGTTTTTTTCTAACTCCAAAGCTATTCTAACTCCCCATTTCAACACTTTGACTAATAATAATTGATTTTGATTGATTTGAAATTTCTAAAATGTCTTTTTCTAACTCCAAAGCTATTCTAACTCCCCGTTTCGACACTTCGACTAATAATAATTGATTTAAAATTTCTAAAATGTTTTTTTCTAACTCCAAAGCTATTCTAACTCCCCATTTCAACACTTCGACTAATAATAATTGATTTTAATTGATTTAAAATTTCTAAAATGTCTTTTTCTAACTCCAAAGCTATTCTAACTCCCCGTTTCAACACTTCGACTAATAATAATTGATTTTGATCGATTTGAAATTTTTAAAATGTCTTTTTCTAACTCCAAAGCAATTCTAACTCCCCGTTTCGACACTTCGACTAATAATAATTGATTTAAAATTTCTAAAATGTTTTTTTCTAACTCCAAAAAGCTATTCGAACTCTCCGTTTCAACAAACCTAACAGCGACTAATAATAATTAGGTATTCACGCGGTGTTGTTGTACAAGTATAACGCACGCAATGAAATATTCGAACGCGTTCCGAGGTTTAAACATTGATTAACGAACGGTGTATAGGTGTACGATTGCGGGATAAAAAAAGGGGAAAAAGGAAAAAATTTCGCACGAAAAACTGACCTAAATCTCTATGACACTCGCGGAAACCGCATTCATAGCCGCGTGGAATTCGGTTTGCAATGCACACGCGTAAGAAAGAAACGCTCGACGGTACATAACGGGTTTTTAAAGTGCGCTCGCTGTTAACCAGATTCGGTGTGATATACCGTTTTAATTTTCATACGGTGAAACAAACATCTATCGCTGCTAGATTGATTTATATTCGCGAGCACAGAACGCCACGCGTTACGAAGCAAACCCCTGCTACGAACACAATTTCTTATACATTCTTACGATAACACTATTTTTCTACAACCCTAAACCATAATGCTTTCTGAATTTTACACATCACCTAGAGAGTGACTACAATACAGGAATTATTTACAAACAATTGAAGACAATACAGATGCTCCAACATGAATTAAAATAAAAACAAAACCTTATATTATAATTACAACAGAGTTGGACAAAACTATAATCTGAAATACATTTGTAATTATTATTTACATAGTTGTACACTGGTTCGAAAATTTTCAGATTTCTACTAAATAAAATATATTGAAATCGTCGAATTAAATTCATGGCGGTTGGCTATTAAATATCAAGCTAGAATTATCTACTGAAATACTTATTTTTGATGTGTGCGTGTTTTTTATTTTTTTTTAATTTTTCTTGTCTTTGCAAGTAAACAATGACTTCTGTATAACACGAGATGTACTAATATATATTATTAAGAAGTTTCTCTAAGAAACAAATTCCAATAAACGATAAAACTATTATTTTCTTTCGCTAATTATAGTAGACACCTATTTATTGAGATGGCTGGAACAAAAAGTGATTCAAAATTGCATTCTTTCCCACCTTGCAAAGCTCTTGTACTATGTTTAATTAAAATAACCGTAACAGAAATTGACAGTATGTAATCAGGAACCGAACGATCGCTTTCATTTCGCGCGAATAATCGGTTTAGAAGCTTGGCTACGATTTCGGTTAACCCCGACTTACACGTAAACAGCAATTTGCGTAAATACGTGTGGAAGGAATAGCGTAGGAGTTCCCGCGCCATTGTGTGCGAACGAAATAGGAACGTGCGTTATATAGTACGTAAATACGCACACAGATGAATTTAAATCTAGTAAATTGAAATTTCCAGAGATTAGGTAGTCGTTTGCACACGGAAGATCAATTCCGTACTTGCGAGGTATCGTTTTCAATTACGTCGGGATCTAATAACAAAGGAGTGTGTAATTACAGCTACCAGACTGTTCGCGGCGAAAATCGAGACACACGCTGTTGCAGGATGACGAGCACGTTCACGTTAAACGTCATAATGAATGATCGATTCGTAATTTTCCTCTCCGCGAAATAAACAAGAATAATTCAGAAATAGTGAAGACGATTATTCTCGGTTTTATTGCACTCTTATTATATCTCTTCTACGAAGTTAAATTTAATTCAATTTTCACGTATAAATATATAACTAAAAATAAAGTGAAATGAGAGAGGCAAGTATGCAAAAATTAGAATTTATTAATAACTTTCGAATGGTTAAGAATATCTTAATGGGGGACTCGAATCGAAAATAGTACAAAATCGCTACTGTTGATCTTAGTTTGTTCGATTCGTCCAGGAAGAAATAATTCGTGCTAATAATTACGGCAAAAACCAATTATAATTTGTTCGAGGCTCCTCCGGATATGTATCGGTTACACGGGAAATAATTAGTTTACGAGCGTTTAATTCCAACCGTGTTTCATGCTAACGAAGTTACGGAGAACACGAAATAGAAAAAATGATACAATTAATCTTAACGCGTTTCCTCCGGTACGCGGGAGATTTGTTAACCGTGGAATAATATAGATCGTGCGTCGAAACGATCTGAGAGCATAATTGTCTTCGAATTTTCGCTTTAACGAGAAATATTGCGCGCGTTTCTACTCGACTTTCGTCCATATTTTCGCCAATTGGTCTTACACGAGGTAAACGGTGATTTAAAAAATTCTGCGAGGCATGCAATCATCCATAAAAGCGTACAAATTCTAAGTACTGAGTAAGAGTCTGCAATTGCAATGGAATACACATTTTCAACACGGTGCAACGGAATACATATTTCTCAAGATTGCTATTTCTCTCAGATAAATAAACTCTATTTCGATGGGGAAAAATATCACAAGTAGAAACTAAAATTGATACGTAACGAACAGAGTGATCTACTTTTTTAATCATCCTGGACGCCATCTTGGAGAACGTAGTTTCGAGAAAAAGACGATTAACCCAGTTATTTTTTCCAAAAAATCGATTTTTTCTCGTTATTGGAAAGTCCCTCAAGTACAAGAAATTCGAAGTTCGCGGTGAAGCGTGGCGTATTTCGCAGCGTTTTTTTTCGCGAAAAGGGAGGAGAAACGTAGGGCGCGTCATTCCTATTATGCAGTCGATTTCGCGAATAAAAATAAATCGTCGACAGCCGACAAGCAAATAATCCTGAGGGAGAAAGGATAAAGTGGCGCAGCTAGTTGGAGCCTCCTTAGGCCCTTAGGGCGACTGTTACGTTATTATACAAGGAACCAGGTTGTACAGTTCACGGAGAATACCGTAATTGGGGAGAATTTGCCCCCGACGGTGTAGAACACCGTACCACTGCCCGCCACTCCCCTTTTATCTCGCCATCCGCGATTGTTATTCCCTCATTTAC
Organism: Colletes latitarsis; assembly: GCF_051014445.1. Lineage (NCBI taxonomy): Eukaryota > Metazoa > Arthropoda > Insecta > Hymenoptera > Colletidae > Colletes > Colletes latitarsis. The sequence continues at coordinate 16,442,643 of NC_135135.1, read as the reverse complement.
AAGCCCCACGGCGATACACGTTACTCGCCACGTAGCTGCCTTTGCACCTTCAACCTCGCAAAGATGCCGATGACGTAACCGTGTAATTTATTTATGCATTCCGCTTTGACAGAAAGATATTATCTGCGACACGATGGCTCCGCATCTTTCGAAAACTTTGCCTTAATAAAATTAATAAGCGTCGCCGCGCGATCACGAACTACCTGTGTCACGAACGTGGCTCCCGGAGGCACTGACGACCAAAATAAAGAAAATTTATACGCCAACAATTATTTCAACGCGCGGGGAGAACCTTTTCGGAAGGGAACGAAATTTGTATTCGCCAGGGATCGCTATTATCCGGGGGAGAAACGATATTAGACCGTGTAATAAAATTAATAAGCACTCGGGTGATTGTTACAGAGTAAATTGTTTTCCCTGTTTGGGAAAGCTTCACTAAAACGAAATTTTTGTTTGATGCTAATAGACATAGGGTGAAAAGACAAGGGGAAAATGTAAAATGAGGTTTAAATGAGGCTTTGTTTTCCAGAAAATTAATTCTTCGACACGGTGTAAGTAGAAGAGGTAAATAATTGATCTGACATGTCAGCCGAATCGTATTGAATTTCACTTGTTTTGGATATATTTTCAAATTTAGAAATTATTCTGCGAAATAATTGCTCACATTTATGATGGAAATGAGTAATTAATTAAATGGAATGCGACTTGGACATTGGAATAAGTAGAAAAGGCAAGCAATGGTCGGACGTGTCAGCCAAATTGAATTTCACTTGTTCCAGATACATTTCCAAATGTAGAAACACTTATTACTAATGTAATATAATGTATTACACCCCTGTATATACGAAAAAATTTGTTTGAATGTTTTTAACAATATTGTAGCCAGACAATACAAATAAATCTGTACAAATAAAGATTTACCCACTGAATTTTTAGTTAATTTAAGAAAAGTATTTGAAGCTATAGAAATGTTTAATTCGTTTATTAATTAGTAATATTTTACAATATTTTTATCCTTACCATCCAAGCAGGTACCATCCAAGCAATCGATGATTGGCTTCCATTGATAATAGGATACAGTAATAATAGCTTGCTACATGCTGGCGCACTGCTCTGATACATACCTATAAACAAACAAATTTTCACACTGTTTATACTTGGAACACTCGAATAATCTGAAATTACGACTAATTTATTCCACTACAACTCGTTACATAATATCTTCGAAATACAATAATTCTTATATCATACCACTAAATTTATACTTTCTCAAAAATCCATCAACTCATCAATATGTAGGTTGAGGCACCGTTTTCGTAATGTTTAACTTTTTTAAAATAATTTTGAATAATTCCAAATATTGTATCAATCGATTCATGGCAATTTTTCTTTCAATATCGTCCGAAGGTCATAGTGTATCAGGTCGTTGAATTCGTCTCAACGTCGCCTACAATATTATGAAGTCAAAAATACCTAGTTCCATTTAAAAATGTTACAGTAACCTTAATTTTGTGTCGAAAATCAATTTGTTTTTACATTTGAGCAACTTGTGGGTTAAACACTGATTAACTTCGATAGGAAGAATCTCAGATCATCGAAAGGGGCTGGAAAATCGTGGGGACTACGTGCCTCACCCTCCATATACGAATACGTATCTCGATTAACAGAAGGCTCGTATTTTAATCGTAACGCGTCGAGTTTTAATAGAAATACGTACGAACAATCGTGTTGAACTATCCCGATGGCTATCTTATGGTTTATCGGTTCTCGTCGAGAGACGTCAAAGTTCAAGTTTCCAGCGACACGTAGAATCGTCCAACAAGAATACAGCGTGTGATATATTCACGCGTCGTTCTGTGACAATGAGATGTTATCGGTAACGGCGTGTGGCACACCGCAGCCCCGTTTGGGCGACGAAACCGCCTCTTTCTACCCCCCTAGCATCCCTCCAACGATACCGGGGGACAGAGAGGGGAGCTCCTAATATATTATAACGCAGACGCCTTAGCAGCCTCGTCGACTATAGGCCTGGCTCGGCTAGTTTATAGGTACCACCTCGCTTTGCACGCTATTCCGCCTGGCCGAGATTGTGCAAGCGAAATGCATTACGGACGAATACCGACCAGCTACGGCTAACCAATAACATTATAAACCTAAGCGTTGCGAAGCCCGGATTTATGCTGTATCTCGAACGCAACATTGCTTATATCCTCCCCCTTTTACGTTCGACCGACCTTTCCTCGAAAGAAACGCCGTACAGTTCCGGAAAAGTATGGAAAAAGACGCCTCTCGCATTTCTATAGTTTCCATGTTTAAAGGAGACGAGGGAAATCGACCCCTAGTTGCTCGTGAATATTCGATACCATCGATGTTGTAAATAGAAAAATTATTTCTGTCAGATTCATTCCTAGGTCACAAAAATGTCCCATCCATCGGGACTTTTATTTATTTATCTTTACTTTCAATGAGAAAATGTGACTTTATTTTCACTTAGCCTTCTTCGTCTTGGAAATTCTACTTCACTTTCACGAACAATATTTGAATTTATCTTTAAAATATTATAGGCGGGACTCTGTTCGAATCATGCAGTATAACCTCGATTATTGCACGAGAACTTGGTCCGTTGTATGGAATTGACTGACAGAGGAGGAACACTGTGAGATTGGAGACTTAGAATGCAGAGAATAGAATGGGATTATGATATACTTGTCGTTCAGATTCTGTTGATTATGGCAGGGACTTGGACTGTCTCAGGAATTCTCTGCAATAATCGAGGGTCTATGCATCGATTCCAGGTAATAACGACCAATTATATTAGTTATAGCCAGTCACAAGATATCGGATCTGGATAAAACGATCAATCCAACGAGCGAATGTTATGCGCGTGAAACACCCAGTCATATTCCTTCCATTAGAGGGCAACATGCATAAAGTATCATGCCAGGTACCTAAAGTACAAACGCAGAGCTATGATATTACTTTTTATTGGCGCTTCTCGTCACGCGCGGCCATAATGCCGCGCGCAGTCATCACTATTGAAACACGTTTCAACCAAACGCCGAGTGCCGTTCGAATGTAAATTTTCCAACGCGTTCGAATATTCTCCTTCTCGAATTCTAATTCACGTTCTAATAATTTAATTCTTTTCATCAATCCTGTAAGAGTTTACGAAAACACGAGGATTAATTGGGATACGAATTGGAAAGTGAATTTCAATAGACACGAATTTTCCACAGTACCTTAAACTCAGATGTAAAACATTGATTGCTTGTAAATCATACTATTGCTTTAAGATCAGAATTTTCATGTACCTTCAAAATTATTAATTGTAGAGCACCATAATAATTTGAACAGATTATACCAGCCCAGATCGATCAAATTTCCTTGTAATAAACCTACAATTAAAATACAACTATTGGACTTGCATTGTTTTTCTCGAGTAATAGAAATTTTAAATTCGTTCGTAAATCAATTTTGATCGCAATTATAATTTACGAACGTAACGTATGGGGAAATTAATTTACCAAGGAATAAAATTCACCCAATTTGATAATTACTATCGAAAATAGGAGTTTCTGAACTCTACGACCTATTTCGAAACATAGATATGTTATCAATGATTGTATTGTTTTGTAAATCGTGTTATTATTGTGGTAATGGTAACAACAAACGGCCAGCTTGCATGCACCTCTATTTCGTTAATTGCTCGATCGAGATTCGCTGCAAACTGTACGAAACTAGTTTCTATTACGCCACTTGTGCTACCGCTTGAAGAATTATTGACAAGAGGGATGTTTTTAAATTGACGTCCGACGAATTACCTGGAAACATCACGAACGTTTGCTTTTTGTTCGTACCAACGAGAACCACTTTAAAAGCAAACAACCCCCGCCTTTTGTGCGCCAATCACGAAGCTGTTCCTTTTTCCTTTTAAATGTTGCTGTACATTTAAGTTTCCGTTTTATATAACCCAACGGCTCGTCAAGATAATGGAACAAAATACGCCTTTCGTAAATGAAAGATCGTTTATATTTTTGTTAAATACCTTATTAAAAAATTTCTCTTTACCGAATTAAATGCACTTTAAAATAAAGTATTTTATTTGACCTTTCGATGAGCATGTAATAGTATTACGGATTTATTAAAAAGATATTATATTGGAAAGATTTTCATATAATATGGGCAAGGCTGGAGGGTGTAGTTCAAAGGCTTCTTCCGAGAAACACTATGAACTTGAAATACAAACTGCACTATCGAGGGTAGAAGCAGTAGGTCACGTTCTAGGAAAGATAATAGAGACTGTCCTAGCTTTAGTTAACTACTTTATCTATGTTTCACCAGCAAATCTAGAAACGTAATTCACGAAATCCGATACTGTTGAATCGTTCAATAAATCAATTGACAAAAACTAGAGTAAGCCATCCACGTTGCACAACCTAATATTACAGAAACGACGATCTGACCGAGGTGAAAGCGTTTAAACCAAGGATCAAAAACATTTTTAACGGAAGTGATATCGAAGTGTTCTCAATTCTTTTAAAGTAACTTTCCGTTTTTGAGGTTTGTTAGATCCTCCATTATATTCCAGATGTATCGAATATTGCGAACACGTTATATCGATAATTTGTAGGATCGAATTCCATTTTTTCGCGATCGAAATCTACAAAATCATGGTTTATACTGCAGAGTTTAGTATAGTCTGTGTAAGCTGGACTATTGCCGAGGCAAGCACGTCTTTTCTAGCCCGTTCTGCCAGCATTTTGCCCAATGAAATTCAAAATCTCCGCCATTTGGATTACAGCTGGTCAAGATAAGGCTAGTTTATTGTTCGTGGCAACGGTTTCTAGCCGGTAGGCAGATGGCAAAAGGCAAAGTATGCGACTTCTCAATTACGTAATTGTAAAAAGTCCGGGTCAACCGACACTTAATCTTTTCTTATTTACGATTATGCGCGCTGCAACTTGCGAAACCAACAACTGCACACGCGATTCCTAGCACTATCCTACTGGAAAATTATGTTTCCCGCAAAGTCTCTTACATTTTTAATACGAAAAATGATTATTAGCATGTTTACAAACTCCGTAATTGCATTATAATGACCTTCGATCGACTGCAAACAAACTTTATTAGATAAACTTGTAACAAAAATTAAATCTATAATTTTAGTTGCAGACAAACAATACAAAGGTTGTAACTTAGTATACAGGGTGTTCGGCCACCCCTGGGAAAAATTTTAATGGGGGATTCTAGAGGTCAAAATAAGACGAAAATCAAGAATACCAATTTGTTAATGGAGGCTTCGTTAAAAAGTTATTAACAATTAAATTAAAAAATTTCAAATTCGTTCTAAAAAAATTATTTCCGATTGCAAGGCTCGATTATAATCATTTTTGGTGAATAGATACACCCCCGAAATCCTATCCAGTTTCGAGAAAAAAATTCGAGAAGGTGTGAAATTTTTCGACAAAATTAAAAAATTTCAAATCGTTCTAGAAAAATTATTTTTGATTGCGGGGGTCAATTATAATAATTTTTGGTTAATAGACATACACTCGAAATCCTAACCGTTTTCGAGAAAAAAATTCCTTACCGAAAATATAATTTCTGGCCAGAAATGTCTGCCCGAATTTTCATGCGAATCTTTAAAACGTCATAACTTTTGAACGGATTGGACGATTTTAATGTTTAAAAAAGCAAACTACGCGTATTTTGGTGGAGAATATGTACAAATCGCAAAAATATTCGAAAAGTTGGTCCTTGACCCCGCAAAATGAGAAAAACCCCATAAAAATGGTCCAACTTTCAAACAGCCATAACTCCTACAATAGTGAATATATTTCAATGAAACTTTTTTCTGAAACAGAGCTCATGGGTACCTACAAAAAAGTATTAGACAACTTTTCTGTAGGGCGTCAAACAAAATTACTAAAAATGAAAAAGGAATTTTTAAGAAAAATCGACAGGTGCCTAATTTTTCGGCGAAAAAAAAATTTTTCAAATCGTTCTAAAAAAATTACTTTTAGTTGCAGGGATCAATTATAATCATTTTTGGTCATTACACATACCCTCGAAATCCTACGCATTTTCGAGAAAAAAATTCAGTACGGGCGGAACTTCAAACGTTAATAACTTTTTAACGAAATCTCCATCAAAAAATTAGTATTCTTGATTTTCGTCTTATTTTGGCCTCTAGAATCTCCCATTAAAATGTTTCCCAGGGGTGGCCGAACACCCTGTATTTGTTATTCGAGCTAAAAAAACTTATTTTCACTGAGAGTCTTTTTTCTAGTTTCTAAGTGGCGGAGAAGAATTCAGTCATATAACGCGAGATTACTGCAAACTGAAATTTAGCATTCTCTTCAGAATCACTTATAACACTTTTAGTTCAATACATATTTTTAAAATAAATTGTAGTGTACAATTGACAAACCTAAATAATCGATGTCGTATCTGGTGAACTTGCTGGTCTGACCAACGGAATCTTCCCGGTGCAAACCGGGTCAAAATTAATTAATATTTTTCCGTAGACGCAACTTCCACTCTGAAATACTACAGTTTCTTCGCAATTGGAAAACTTCGCCGCACCCCAACCCTTAGAATTAATCCTTTCACAATTTAGTCCACGGGCAACGCGACCGAACCATAAATATGGAATGGTTTATTTTGTATCTGTTATAAATTGTTTGAAATCGAAAGGCTCCTTTCAAAGTCAATCTTTAAAATAGTCTTAAAATAATCTTTAATATAGTAGTTATATAAAAAAAAAAATTCCCCTGTTCAATCTCAAACTCGACTTCGTTTCTCATGGATAATAACAATCTAGACGCGGTATTTAATTTTTAGAAATGATAAACTATTTAAAAATATGAAAATCACGTATGCGTGTTAAATAAACGAAAGGATCAAGAATTCTTAACGATCCCTGACGTTTGCACTGTTCCCGAATGCCGAATTTCTAATTTGGTCACTGGTTCGACGACGCTGCAAGCATCAGCGATAAGAAATTGATGAAGACACGAGAAGAAAGGGATCGAGGGTTACGTCTAAAGCAAGCATCAGTGGTCCACGATGTGGACAACGTTCCCGAGATGCCTCCAGCAGTCACGTTGAAACGAAACGCGACGTTTCGCTTGGACGCCATCTCGTATTGCACCCATGAGTTCTTTAATCACCTCTGGTCTACGTGTGCAATCGTTATTTTTACGAGAACGTCTTAAACGACAAAATAGCGCGCCCCCGCGCTGGAACACCCGTTTACAGGGTGAATCACCGTCATCCATCGATCCCGACCAGTACGAAACTCGAACAGAATATTTACCGTCGCGGTTAACGCGAGATGTGTTTCAAAAATTTCACGAGGATTGAAAATCTCGAATGATTCGCTATTACAATTACCTTTGGATCTGTTTCGTAAACCACGATTTATTTGGTAACCAAAATTCCACCGAATAGAAAATAGAGCGTTCTCTGCGCGAGGATCGTGCGTTAGTTTGTTCATAAGAGGGTGTTCGGTTTCGAACAGAGCACCCTGTGTGTTTCTCTTCGTGCATAGCTGCGAAAAGCTCGCTGTCTCTCAAGCGGGGAAGCGAACTGGCATGGTGTAATAATAGGAGTCGTTTCTGGCGTGCTTTGCAGTCAGGGAAGCGGCCTTGAGCGATCAATTGTGTTTGATCCGATTTACCATTGGTGCGTCCAGAAAGTGACAATCGATTGCACACAACGGCCACTCGGATTAAACCCCGTATCTCCCGCGAGCGTCAAATGTTTTCTGGAGATCGAAGGGAATCCCTGCGTGGCGTCCCAAGACGCGACAATTTATCTCTTTATACCAATAAAATTTATATTCTGTCAAAAAAAAAAAAAAATAAAATTAAAGTTTCTCTAGACAAAGATATTATACTTTAACTTTTACACCCTTCAAGAACGAATTAAAGTTACGAAATTACCAATTAATATACAATTTATTTATTACATTTAATGTGCATGATAAAGATATACTTTAAGACAATCTTCAAAGACGAATTAAAATTTATATTCTATCAAATAAAATAAAATTAAAGTTTCTCCCAACGAAATTACCAATTAATACATATATATTATTATACAATTTATTTCTTTATGCCATTTAATGTGTATGATAAAGATACTTTAACACACTCTTCAAGGACGAATTAAAATTTATATTCTATCAAACGAAATTATCAATTACTATATATATATTAATCGAACAAAAGGGTGTAAAATATTATCTGACACTTCAATGGCCGCCCCTTTCGCGTGAAGTTTCAATCTCGTGGGATTTTTCGATCCCGTATTTTTAAAACCAGCATTTTATAAACATCCAAATATTAGCTCTACGTAAAAAAATCGTACAAACATCGAGTTTATCGAATTACATAGCTCGTCGATATCATCGTAAATATCGAAGATTTCCATAGGTTTTTTCATCCCCAATATTTAAAGTATTATAATTTTTCTGTATTTTTGTGATGATTCGATGAACTCTGAAAAATTCATTGGATTTTTCTGCGTTGAAATATTTAGTTCACAAAATGGTTCTTCTTATATCGTCGAGATATTCGACTCTTTTGGCAGACGAATGGAGAAACCTTTGACTGTTCGGCCAGGATAATAACAACGCGATAACCTAGAATCGTAATATGCAATTCCACGGGCGCGAATTCAACAAATCCAACATCCGGTACCGCAAGTCGGTTGCAGTGGCAGGTGCGTCGAACTGCGCTGTCCGTGTAGAAGCTCCGAAATTGTCGAGACCGCAAGGCGCTGACTTCCGTTTCGCGTGTGTACGCATTCCCAATGCACGATTCAAGGAAACCCACCGCCGATAACTTCCACAAACGTTGATGAGCTTTTACACAAATTACAAACGCCAGTTTGTGGCGTGAATCACGCGTTTAAAATTGAACCACCGCTGAACGAAAACTACTTACAATTAGTCAACGCGATGGGAGGCTTCACGCGATTCCCCAGCCACGACGTGTACAATGTTAGAGAAAACTCCCATAACTAAACTCTCTTCGATTTTTATGTCTCCAGAAAACAAATTACATTGGAAGACAGATTACATTGGCCTAAAATAGGAAACAGAGTTAGTTGGCTCTGGTTTTAGGTCACGATTTATTTAATTTAAGTACAAATTACGTTAAAATAAAATTTGTCTTGGAAGATATATGGTAAATTAGAAAACTTAAGCTACATTTTCTCTTTAATTACAACAGCAAGTTTGTTATAACATTTTACCGATTAGATTGGTCTAAAATAGGAAACAGAATTATTTGGCTCTGGTTTTAAAAATGTAGGTCACGATTTATTTAATTCAAGTGTTAACTATGTTAAAATAAAATTTGTCTTGGAAGATATATGGTAAATTAGAAAACTTAAGCTACATTTTCTCTTCAATTATAACAGCAAATTTGTTACATTTTACCGATTAGATCGGTCTAAAATAGGAAATAGAATTATTTGGCTCTGGTTTTAAAAATGTAGGTCACGATTTATTTAATTTAAGTACAAATTACGTTAAAATAAAATTTGTCTTGGAAGATATATGGTAAATTAGAAAACTTAAGCTACATTTTCTCTTCAATTATAACAGCAAAGTTACATTTTACCGATTAGATCGATCTAAAATAGGAAATAGAATTATTTGGCTCTGGTTTTAAAAATGTAGGTCACGATTTATTTAATTTAAGTACAAATTATGTTAAAATATAATTTGTATGTCCTCGTTGATCCATCGCGGATTACAAAATTTTAAATTTATCAAAATGACGGAATTCAACGTTTGTTTGGTAAAAAGTAAAAGAATGGGTATGAGATACAGCGTGGTTTGTTAGAGAGTGGAAGAAGAATTATCCAAATTTATACAACGAGTTTTGAACGACGCGACGGTAGTTTAAATTGATGTCCGCAAATACCGAAAACTTCCAGGGCTACAACAACGAAGTTCGCGGCTCTGTAAAGTTCGGTAACAAGTATCTAATACAGGGATGAAACTGATAAGAAGCATCATCGATTTTTATGGTGCACTCGCCGCAAGTCGGTCACAAAACTCCCGAGTAGAAAATCTCGGGGAAATTTACTAACGTTCGTGGAGGGGGAAACGATACAGGTAAATTACGAAGATCGATAAAATATTTCGACGATCAAGATTTCGTAAACAAAGATATTTAAAATATATTTAAATATATAGAAAATATAGAAAAATCGCAACACACAGGTGGTTATTTAAATTTTCAATTTGTTTGCGAATTATATAAATATATAACCGTTGAGAACGTGGTCCATGTGTACCGGAAGTGGACAGTGTCGATTAATCTTTGTTTAGTCGCAGGAAACGTCTGGTCCAGGACGACCGGGAATTCCCAAAACCGATTCTTTTCTTTTTTCCTACGTTATACATACGATCTTTGTTTCGAGAACTGATCGAAATAGAAACGTATCTGTTTGTATTAGAAAATGAACTGTGTTGGAGAAAAGTTGGTTCAACGCACACAACGATTCTATAAAAGTTAACATTAAAATGAGTTCTGCTTAACCCCATTATGAGATAACCTAGATTTATATTAATTACATTTTTGCTGACGTAGACGAAGCTCAAAATGTTTAATGAAAATCCATATAATTTTCAATAAATTTACGACTTTAATCGAGCATTTCATTAAACGGTAAAATCTAAAATTCAATTATAAACCTATTAGAATGCAATGTCTGGAATTCGAGGTACTATTAAAAGCGTAATAACTCGTAGAATTTAATAAATCTTACAAACTTATTATCATACAAATTTACAACACTATCATTATTTTAACTCACGATTGATACGTTGAACAAAGCAGTTATTTACACCAACTATTGTAAAACTGTACGCTTTGTCAGTCAGAAAATTCAACTAATCGTAAGGAAGATAAATGTGTACGGGATCTGTGGCAACTTTCTTTGCTGATGAGCTTCGTTAGTATTAATAAGTGGGTAAAATTAATTACTCAAGGATCATTATTCAAGACGCATTAGCGTCAAAAACAACCCATTTTTGCTTTTCGCTAATCGTCCAAATTTTCATCGTAGACGATCACGTGAATTTAAGCTAATTAAATCAGTACACTATTACAAAACTCAAACCGTTCGTGTTAATAAATATTCATCGTTGAATATTTTCGTCACGTTATTCAGTTATAAAAAAAATTTGAAAAGAATTTTCTTTAATGGTAATTAACAAACAACACTAACATCTGCCAAACTTCTAATTAAACGCGATTGCTACAATATCTGTAACACTAATGTTATATTACGTATTAAAATATTAGCATCTAATTAATTATCCGAATAATAAGCGGACCGAGTCCATCCCACATGGTCCATGAATTCGCTTAATTGGGATGTTGGGAATTACAAAATGATTGGAAATGTACGGAAAATCTCGTTCACGGTGGATTCGATGACCAATAAGAACAACGATGAACCGTTAATAAGCTTAATGGATTTGGCCTCTAAGTTTGCAAGTTCTTCGGGTATGTTTACATCAGAAATAACAGAATTTCGTATAACTCTGCGACCTGTTATTACAGGAGTTCCCGAATTGAACCTAACCACGATTGTGACGATTCAAAGGACTTCGAGGGATTTTGGTCTGACTAAACTACCGCGACAGTTAAGTAACTAGAACGAGCTGCAATCGCAAATTATCAACGACCTCCTACGCTGGAGTCTCGTTCCTCTTATTTACGATATTCAATATTTACACTCGAACGAATCGAGTAGAATGCTCGAAAGCAATTCTGTAATTTTCTTAAATATTCACAAAATATTTATTTTTAATCAATTCCTTTTTATTTTTATTGTCACGATTATAAATTTTCTTAGGATTTTTATTTTGAAACACTTTCCCATATAAAAATGAAATGAAAATCGTTTCTTGTATTTCGAAGAGCAAAAGTATGGAAACTGTGTAACCATAAACAGCAACTTTAGCGTTCACGTTATTATTGATTACAACCAACGCAATGGTTCTTGTGTGCTTCCAAATTTACTCACCGACGCTGCAAACCGTTCAAAACCCATTAAAACACGTATTGTTTAGAACTACATCATTCTCCACTGTATGGAATATTTGTTCACATTTTTTTATACAGCACTGCCCAAATAGTCAAACGGCCGCTTAATTGAAGTTTGTATAATGAAATATTCGGGCAAATGGTGATTGGATTATCGAACACGTTCGATAAATTAAACATTTGAGGTTCTACGGTATTAATATAATATTCTAAAATTATTTTCGTCAGCTCTGATAACATCGAACAATATTATTCTGTGGTCCACCGTGGAATAGGATCGAGTTTCTCAATTACTTTCGAACGCGAACGCCTACGATAATAGGAGACTATGATCGAGACATCGACCAGTATGGCAAGTCGATTAAGAACAAAATATACTACACTTATACACTATAAAAGAATATTGTAAACGGGTGAGAAAAAAAATGGATAAAAAATTACCATCGTATGTTGAGTTTCTGTAATAATAAAATCAAATCAAAATTCCTTAATTGGTTTTTTACGACTTACGTTGTGTTCGTGGTAGTTTATTTAATTCACCAACATGCAAAATAATTATAAATTGTTAAAAACATACGAATAGAAAGAGAAACCATCTTTGTACGTTGAATTCCTATACAAGGTGCGCGGCCATCTCTGGGAAAAATTTTAATGGGAGATTCTAGAGGCCAAAATAAGACGAAAATCAAGAATACTAATTTCTTGATGGAGGCTTCATTAAAAAGTTATTAACGTTTAAAGTCTCGACCGTACTGAATTTTTTTCTAGAAACTGGATAGGATTTCGGAAGTAGGTTTATTCACCAAAAATGATTGTAATTGACCCCCGCAAACGAAAATAATTTTTCCAGAACGATTTGAAATTTTTTAATTTCATCGAAAAATTTAGACACCTACCCCCTGTCGATTTTTCTTAAAAAGTTGATTTTCATTTTTAATAAATTTGGTTGGCGCTGTACAGAAAAGTTGATTAATACTTTTTTGTAGGTACCCATGAGCTCTACTTCCTCCCAAAATTTCATTGAAATATATTCACTATTGTAGGAGTTATGGTCGTTTGAAAATTGAACTATTTTTATGGGGTTTTTCTCATTTTGCGGGGTCAAGGACCAACTTTTCGAATATTTTTACGATTTGTACATATTCTCGACCAAAATACGCGTCGTTTGCTTTTTTAAACATTAAAATCGTCAAATCCGTTCAGAAGTTATGACGTTTTAAAGATTCGCATGAAAATTCAGTGAAACATATCGATGGTATGGTCAGACATTATATTTTCGGAAAAGAATTTTTTTCTCGAATGTGCGTAGGATTTCGGGGGTATGTGTAATGACCAAAAATGATTGCAATTGACTCCTGCATTCGAAAATAATTTTTTTTAGAATGATTTGAAAAATTTTTTTTTCGCCAAAAAATTTCAGCACCTACCTGAATTTTTTTCTCGAAAGTGGATAGGATTTCGGGGGTATGTGTATTCACCAAACATGATTGTAATTGCCCTCCACAGCCGAAAATAATTTTTTTAAAACGATTTGAAATTTTTTAATTTAATTTTTTAATAACTTACTATCTTATTAACGGAGCCTCAGTCAAGAAATTGATATTCTTGATTTTCGTCTTATTTTGGTCTCTAGAATCTCCCATTACAATTTTTCCCAGAGGTGGCCGAACACCCTGTATAATAAAATTATCAAGTCTAGATTCTTTGACAGGCTTTTTATAGTTTGCGTTAAGTTAGTGTTAGTTTGATTACTGACATCAAATACAGTATCTCTGTTCTAAAATTATTAATTTTTTTTCTTGACTCGCTGATACCACTAATTTTATAAGTGAGAATTTTTTCGATCAAAGCTTCTCAAGCATTAGAAAATTTAGAGAATAGGAAAACACTGTCTAACATACCGCATGTCTTGTCTTTTGGCACGCTTCATACATCAGCAAATCGTTGAAATGGCCGAGACAATAGGGATAATCCCGTATAGCCAGTTTTATATTCCAGAGAGATTAGTCTAGGCAAAAGGGGACAGGAAACTTTAGTTTGAATGAAAGAATGGGTGTCAGTGCTACCATCACAAAAGAATCATGCACTTGCAAACATTTAAGATGGCGCCTCGTACAATTTAAAGCGATCCTTTTTTCAACACGCGGAGAACAATGTTAATTATCACCGTTACTTTCCATCGGAACGAAACTTCTTCGCGTAAAGGGAAACAAAAGTGAACTTCACCATTTTCTATATTCCAATCGTGCTGGCGCGTTATATTGTTTATACGTAGAAACGGGAACGAGAGCATCGTAAAATACACAAAGTCCCGTTAATATCCAAAACACAAACTGTATTATTGCCTTTGCGTAGTCTTTGTTTGGAAAATTCCGAATATCGAACAGCATGAAAATTTACAAGTTCAATATTTAGTGTGTTAAAAAGTTTCGTTTTGTACGAAGGTAATTGTTTGTTTCTAAATATCTTTTGTAACATTGTAGAGACATTTTTTATTGACATTAAATCTAGAACGTTTGTAATAATCCAGAATCTACTGGAATTTAAAAGCAATTTTTCCCTTGCGTTTATTGATCAAAAACGATTTTTAGTACTGTACAGAATTAATTTCAAGCACAAATTTAATATTATAACCTCCAGTCAGGGTTGAAAAGCCCAAAAAATTCTTTTTGAATCGAACTTTGTTCGACGAACGCAATCCATAAACGAGAATCGAAAAAATTTGTATTATTTTACGAAAAATAAAATATTTTTACAATAAATATTCGTCGGTTAAATAACATCTACTGTTCCAAAGAATGAAACTGTTTCGAGGAACGTTATAGGAAAATACCGCGTTTGATCGAGCGTCCGGCAAAAAATCGTTGCAAAAATATTTCCAAGGTACGCGAAATTATGTTGAAAGAATTTTATTGTCGCGTGCATGGGAACAAAGGGGCAACCAAAGCGTCTATGTTAATGGAAGTAACACTTGTAACGTGCAGAGTTTTCTGGAAAAAATAATTCTTTGCTGTCATCCACCCTCGTCGCCTGACGAGATGGCGACATCCGCGTTTAATTAACTCCGAAAAACATCTTTTAATTATAAAACTATTTCGTGAGAGCGAGATGCGGTGCCGCATTCCAACATTATACTTAATTGCTCGCGAGAATTTACATTTCTCTCTTTCTTTCCTCATTTGTCCCCGACGCCATAACCGAGGGGAATTAACGGCGCAGGTGGAATCGAGAAAACTATTCTTTTCGGGAAAATTAGTTCGTTTGGCCACCCTACGACAACGTTCGACGTTTGTTGATCTCTCGAGAACTTATTCAGCGTGTGAAAATCGAAGGAAAAATAACCGTATACATTTTACAACCGCGAACAATCAGTCCTTTGAAACGAATAAATCGAGTACAAAGAACCTTCTGTTAAAATGTAATTGTTAAATTATCTCTGTTTACATAAAATGCAGTCATTCGAAACGAACGATACAACTCTTTTTTATTACGAAATTGCAACTTTGTGAAACATAGAAACATACGATGATCGAACGCCTGTAATTTTACAGCAATTCCTAGACAGAGTTTTATTAAAATTTTCCAAGTATTAATTCCGGAACCTTAGATGTTAAGAAATAGTCGAGGACACTTGGCAAAAAGGAATACGGGAAGAACAATGTGAAGTGTCGAGCGAAGAAAACCTATTAGATTCCGGGAGGGGTGGCGATCCAGTCGATACCCTGTTTTTCGTCTTTCCTGTTAATTTTCTGGCCGCGGCAGTGATTATTTCCTCGTCCTTTCTTTTTGCGTCGTCGTGCAATAAACACGCGAAAAGACGTACGCCATTCTGTGGCGACTAACAAGCCGCAGCCACGAAGACCGAGGCTCGTTTCTCCCGGAAAATATATGGGAAATTAGAAAACTTAAAGGGCTTTGCATCCCGTTACCGAGCTACATTTTCTCTTCAATTATAACAGCAAGTTTGTTATAACATTTTACACTCCTCTCGTAGATTCGAATAATACGCATAAATTTCCGTCCCGCGTTACGAAATTAATTTCGTTAAAGGAACACCGGCTCGCGCGTTTAAAACAGAGTACTTTTTATCCCGCGGGATGGACAGAATTTTATTTCGAAAAATTTCGGTATTGCGATTTATTCGCCAAGTTTAATCTATTTCGTTCTATTTCGTTTCCTTTTTTTTTTAATAACGTGGTCCATGGGGTGATATTAAACTTTTTAATAGAGTAACAAAGAAATATCTATTTCTATCGTTTATTTTATTTACTCGACAGTTTCGTATTTATTCTACGTATGTTCGACCACCCCTTGGAAAAATTTTAATGGGCGATTCTAGAGGCCAAAATAAGACGAAAACCAAGAACACTAATTTGTTGATGGAGATTTCGTTAAAAAGTTATTAACGTTTGAAGTCCCGTCCGTACTGAATTTTTTTCTCGAAAATGCACAAGATTTCGGGGGTATGTCTATTCATAAAAAATGATTGTAATTGACCCCCGCAACCGAAAATAATTTTTTCAAAACGATTTGAAATTCTTTTTTTCCGTCGAAAAATTTCACAACTACTCGAATTTTTTTCTAGGAAGTAGGTAGGATTTCGGAGGTATGTCTATTGACCAAAAATGATTGTAATTGACCCCTGCAGCCAAAAGTATTTTTTTTAGAACGATTTGAAATTTTTTAATTTTGTCGAAAAATTTCACACCTTTTCGAATTTTTTTTTCGATACTGGGTAGGATTTCGGGGATATATCTATTCATCAAAAATGATTATAATCGACCCTTGCAATCGGAAATAATTTTTTTAGAACGATTTGAAATTTTTTAATTTAATTGTTAATAACTTTTTAACGAAGCCTCCATCAACAAATTGGTATTCTTGATTTTCGTCTTATTTTGGCCTCTAGAATCTCCCAGTAAAATTTTTCCCAGGGATGGCCGAACACTCCGTATATGCGTAGTTTCTATATAAATATTGGAAACGAAACCGGTACAAAATTAGTTTAAAAATCAAAAATGACACTCCAATACCCTGTGTACGGTAAATAAATGCCAACGGATGCATATATTATATTCATCGTCGAATTTTCTTCCTTACACGCGCATGCCACAGTATGGCGGAATAACGTTGGAACCTATGAAAGTCTCGATGACAAATTTCATGCTTCGACGATTGCTAGTTCTAGCGAATTTCACGGTTCATCGAAGCTGCCGTTTCGATCGAGAAGTCTGCTTGCTCTATTTAATAGAGAATTAAGTCTGACAGATGTACAGATGCGGACGACTCGACAAATTTTCGTGCAGTTCCTTTTCCGTTCAAATTTCTTTTTTCCCCTTTAATTAAACTCTCCACGTTCTCGACGCGATTCCACGGACGTTCGTTAAACTGTACATAAAAATTTTGCACGTCCTACGGACAACAAATCAATTAAACAATAACAGATTAGCGCGTGTAAACAATTCGGCAGCACGACGGAATATCGCGCGAAAATAACTCAACGTGTCTCTGTTAAAATTAATGTGAAAATTAATATTAAGCTTAATTTAAAATCAGAAATATATATCAGCAATATTTCCTATTAATTCGTCTTTTAAAAAGCAAATTTCTGCACCGTAAATGCGTATTCTTCCGTAGTCTGCTGTAACATTAATTAAAACTATTTAACATTCTACTCAAGAAAAATGAATTCTGTTTTATTTGGTTCCTTCATATTCTGCAGAAACGTAGAATTCTACTCGCGAGTTTCGTCCATTTACGTCATTGGCGAAACAGAATTCCGTCTCTGAGACGAAAGACGGTTTTAAATAATTTAAAAAAGCTTTATATATTTTTTTCAATAACAGCATTCGTTCGGAAAGAGAATTACATTTAACAAAGAACCGGATTAGAAACACACCTGAGATTTGTATTCGTCATTCGCGAAGAAAATTTCCTCGATTTTACGAGTCCTTACCGACGCACGGACGAGACTGCGCTGTTTTTAAATAATTTTCAGATTTTCAACGTTCGCTTTGCCATTAAAAAACGTCTGTACAGGTTCAAGTGCGCTTCATGGTCGGAGCACCGTGGCTCCTTTCGATGCAGGATTAAATTCAAATAGCTTTCATTCGGTAAAATTCAAAGTGACAGCATTTTTTAAAATTGCTAATTAAGGACCGCTATATTCTCGATTTCTTTAGATTTTCAAACTCTGCGCCGCCATAAAAACGCGGCGTTTCTATAAAAACGTTCGAGAAAAAGAAATTGCCTTTAACCACCTTAAATAGCAATTATTTCGAGAAAGATGTAGCAGTGTTCGCGATTTTCGAAATTTTTAAAGCAAGCAATACATTCAACTTTACGATCCTGCCTTTGTACTTTTACTTGATAAATTTATATTTCTAATGTTCAAAAATTCCCACTCGAGGAGAAATCGTGCAACGATTTTTTTCGCACAAATTTTCATAGCTACTGTTTGAAAATTTTATTCGCGAATAACAAATGAAACAGACTAACTTTGAGAATCTAACATTGTTAGATTGCTAGCCATCTAAGATAGTTACTCGTGAATGAGATTCGTTCGATTCTGGTTGTTTCGTAAAAATCGAACGATTTATGGAGTCCACCTTAAATAAACCTATATTTAATATTTCATGGGCAGTGTGTCTTGGTCCATTCAGAGTAGAATGTACCGCGTGGCACGCACGTATTTTGCACTAATTGCGGTACGCACGTGCGGACGCAGTTTAAGGATGCATAAAAGACCCTCCGCGTTTAATGGGCAGCACGCGTGTTCCTAAGTAACAATTGTTCGAGACATCTGGCACTGTGCCCTGCATCTCTCTACGCAATAACATTGCCGTGTCCGTGCAATTTACCAAAACTACTGGCGAAACTTTCGTTTAATAAATAAAATTCCTTTAAATGCAAATCCCACGACTTGGAACAGCGTGAATATGCTCGACGAGATTTCCCAACTCCTCAGAAAATACGACTTCCGCGCGTGCTTAAAATCTCTCGAACAGAATCTTCCCTAAACGAGCGATTTATAGATCTTTGCATCCCGTATTTAACACCGTTAAACGTTGACGCTAGATTTAAAAAGTTACTGGAACTCGTGAATATTATTTGTTGGCAACTTACATGTAATTCAATTGTGATAATATAAATATGTATCAAAAAAGTTTGAAAGAAAAGATACTGGCAATCGATATCTGTAAACTTAGCGTTAACGACAGAAACATCCAAAAGACTTATTTGTAGTATATAAATAATTCTAGATATATTTAATCGCGATAAAGAGAATTAAAATAAAAAATGGAACGTATTTTGCAGTTATTCGGTGGATCGTGTACGGTGAAAATTTGACGACGAAAGTTTTCCATCGAAGTTCGAAAAATTGCCCGTAAGAACGTTCGCGAAGAGGAACCGAGATTCGAGGGGTAATCTCTTATTCTTCGACGAGGAAAAACAACCGCGAAGTAACGAAATTGGCAAACATATCTCGCAAACAGTCGCTTACCCCGGAATACAAGTTCAATATTTCAATGTATCGTGGCAAGGGAAAACGTGTTTGTGCAGTTGACAATGTACAGGTTGGATCCGCAGGAGAAGCGAAGGAAGCAGGCAAGAAGTGGAACGCGAGAATGCAGACCATGTATGCATAGTACAATGTACACAGGGTACACAATATCTTTCCGAAGTCGACGTTACGGCTTTATAGCACGCGAGAATTCGGGAATGCAAAGTTGGGCGGTTCAATGGGGGGTGGTTTTAGTCCGACTCCGTCGATCTGTTTGAAATTATGTACTGGACGATCACCAATTGCCATCGCGTCCTCCAAAGATTCGAGTCCCTTTCCCTATCTTCGCCAAAACGCCACCTATGTTCTCAACAATCCTTTGACAAGATACCATAAGTGGACTTTCGATATTTATTTTGCATATTATGTCCGTAGAAGCAACCTTATTTAACACTTTAACTGCCACGTCATCCATACATAGGTGACAGAACGATCACCAATTGCCATCGCGTCCTCCAAAGATTCGAGTCCCTTTCCCTATCTTCGCTAAAACACCACCTATGTTCTCAACAATCCTTTGAGAAGATACCATAAGTGGACTTTCGATATTTATTTTGGACCAAAACAATTAATTCTCAAGTTGAAATATTAAAGAAAATAAATTTTAATAGGCTTCGTAAATTTTAGCGAAGTTACAAAAGTAAGTACTACGACAGATATTAAGTTATACAGTTTGCAATTGTCTAAAATAAAAGTTTTGGTCTCGTAAACAATTTTAGGATTTTAGACAGTCAACGTGTTAAATAGCTCCTGTAAAACTGTACGATCGTTTTGTTTTCTCTACTGTGGATAATTATACAAGTTGTTTAATATATGTGAACAGATTAAAATGCTTAGAAACTGTTCAAATAACAATAAAACCCAAACTTGCTAACCCATTTAATTAAAAAAGAAAATGTGTGATGAACGATCATCTCTAAAAATTTTACATAATAAATGTGCAAAAGAGTTTCGAGAAATCAATCACAAGTATCTTGTTAAAGATTGCATAATTTTACTCTCTTAAAAAGTAGATCCTGTAGAAAATAAATAGCTTATTTAGTTCTAATTGCAATATGTTACGAATTTTGGGGAAATTTCTTTATAATATAGACGTAATCTTCTGAATGTTGGGAGTCGCTTTTTGGGAGAACAGGATAACATAACGTAACAAAAGGGAACTGGAACGGTGAACACGGTAAAAGGAAAATATCTCACGCTGGTCTTGATCAGGATTTTGTGGAGATCCTGTAGAGATAACTTAGTCAGCATGTTAATTAACGCGGAAATTGCTGTGAATCAAGGTTTGGACACTCTTGGTGCCTTTCTGGATGTTCGGTCTGCCTTTGATAACATTGATTTACTCCTTCAGGAGTTGGTAAACGCAAGATGTTAGTATTATACAATTCATTAAGCATCCGGCTTTCCAAAGGAGGATCTTTATTCAAGATCTTCGGAGTATGTTGCGAGAATAACGTGGAAATTCCGCAGAGGATGTATTTATTCTAGTCAAAAATAATCTGGATCAGCTTCGATTTAATTAAATTATAATGTATGCACCTATAATCATGACTTGAAACAGTATATGCAATAAATCTAACATTTATCCTGCAATGAAATATTATGTTGGAGCTTTTAATTGCCCATATTTTATAAAATATTTATGTATGTTAAATCAGAGCTGACCGACTGTTTAATGTTTGCAAAAACGATACATATTTGATAAATATTGACCTACATGAATTTAATCCACGAATATATTTTGAATTTTTGAAATCACTTTGCGAAGCTTTGGAAAAGTGTAAAGCTATTTTTCCAAAAAGAAGCAAGTTTAATTAAACGTGTATTTTGTAAAAAGATCCAATTTAAATAGGAGATATTAAAATTATGCAAAAATATCGAAAAGAAGAAACGGAAAAAATGATGAACGTAAAAAAACAATATTCCTTCAAACTTTTTTCTAAAAAGATTAAAAGTATTTAGAGGTTTGTTAAAAATATTTTTGAACCTTTCTTTCTCTTCTAATCTATCCGCTACTAAATATTTCAAAAAAATCGGATTTCGACGGCAGTTTCGTTGAATTAATTGTTAATTTTATAAACATTAGTAATTCCTGTACATCTAAAGCAAACTGTCGCGTATAGAATAGTGGTCAATAGTGCGGAAAATATTAAACTTTACACATTCTCTGCTTCATAATTAATTACGGACTCGGGGTATTCATTATTTAGATTTGCACGATAAAGAGAAGTTTGAAATACAAATGGAAATGTTGCAGGAACTGATTGTAGATATGCAAATGAATATGCGGCTTCTGTAATTCTACCCGCAAATATGTATATTCATTCAATTACATCAAGTTACGTATTTCCATTCATTTCCGGATATTTTTCTACGCTCAAATCTTTTTCAGTACTGCGTACTATGATTAGTATGCAATTATACAATTATCGTGACGCTGATACAGCGTTAACATAAATCTATTCCCAGCGGGTCAGCCATCGATTCAAATTTTTCTTCAAACATAGAAAATTAATATTCACAAAGCCAGCAATTCGCGAAGCTTTAGTCCTGCGATTTTTAAAATTAGAATTTTAAAAATACTATTACTGCTTACGCGAAAAAATAACGCGGTCCCAGGGAGAGAAATATTGCATTCTAGCTTGCATTTGAATGCACTATGGCTTGTATAATATACGCAAAAGTTTCTTTAACCTTCTTAAAAAAGGTCTCGTGCAGTGAAACCCGTTTCTCTAAAGTTCCTTTGTGAATTTTTTCCAAAGAAACAATAGCATCTACTGCAGTAAAATTTGCAGAGTTTATTTATACGTATTCGAGTAACATTTACAAATTTTTTTGCCCCGAAAAGGGTTAAAAATGGCGACGCCGGATTTTCTCGAACGTGGAGTTCCATTTAAACGAGAAACGTGTTCGCGCGATAGAAATAAAAAAAAATGGAGAAAATTCTTTCAATCTTTCAATTATTTTCGTACCCCATTCTTCCTTCGTTGCTAGGATAGAAAAAGCTATTTGCGATGAACGGACGACTCCTTTATTCGTATATTTCATATGTATATACAGGGTGTTCGGCCACACTGGGAAAAATTTTAATGGGAGATTCTAGAGGCCAAAATAAGACGAAAATCAAGAATACTAATTTGTTGATTGAGTTTTCGTTAAAAAGTTATAGAAACCTTTCTGGCCATAAATTACATTTTCGATTAGGAATTTTTTTCTCGAAAGTACGTAGAATTTCGGGAGTATGTCTGTTCACTAAAAATGATTTTAATTGACCCCTGTAACCGGAAATAATTTTTTTAGAATGATTTGAAAAAAAATTTTTTCACCGAAAAATTTAGGCACCTACACCCTGTCAATTTTTCTTAAAAAGTTGTTCTTCATTTTTAATGAATTTGTTTGACGCTCTACGGAAATTTTGTCTAATACTTTTTTGTAGGTACCTATGAGCTCTACTTCAAAAAAAAATTTCATTGGAATATATTTACTATTGTAGGAGTTATGGACGTTTGAAAATTGGATCACTTTAATGGGGTTTTTTCACTTTTCGGGGTTAAGGAGCAACTTTTTGAATATCTTTAGAATTTCTACATAGTCTTCACCAAAATACGCGTTGTTTGCCGTTTGTAACATTAAAATCCTCCAATCCGTTCAGAAGTTATGATGCTTTAAACATACGTATGAAATTTCAGTGAAACATGTCAATGTATGGGCAGACATTGCATTTTCGGTAAGGATTTTTTTCCTTGAAACTGCGTAGGATTTCGAGGGTGTGTCTATTCACCAAAAATGATTGTAATTGACCCCCGCAACCGAAAATAATTTTTCCGTGAGTGATTTGAAATTTTTTAATAACTTTTTAACGAAGCCTCAATCAACAAATTAGTATCCTTGATTTTCGTCTTATTTTGGCCTGTACAGTCTCCCATTAAAATTTTTCACAGGGGTGGCCGAACACCCTGTATACGCGAGCGGAGGGCGCAATATATAGTAAAAATGCATGGCCCGTCGACAGATAACGTTTTAATAATGTATTCTTGTCAGATAACCGATGGGTTCGGTTGTTAATTATAAACTGCTGTGACATGTAAAATATTTTCCGAATTTCCACCGTGCGACCGGCACAATCGAATAAACGACGTACGGGCAAAGTGGTCATAAATCAAGCAACGATTTATTGATTCGTTTGGTCGTTCAATTCAAACAACGCTATAGATAACAATTACATCGTAATTGTGTAAATAGTCGATCCAATTTGAAACATCGACGCAATGATTGCGGCGAGGTAAGAATAAAATGAATTCAGCTCTTTCCCCGTACCGGGATCACGATATTCTTTAAAGATTCGTTTTATAGTAACGAGTCCCTCTATCTGAGCGCTCAATATTTATCGCGAACGTTGTAACTACTTTTTTAATGTCCAATATTCAGATAAATGGACCACGGTTGACCGCAGAAGTCAATTCGATAGCGTTACCTTTTTTCATGCAGATAACTTGTTGCCGGCCATTCCTTTTCGCTACAAAATTATTCCACTTCGAGAAATTAAAAGTAACCAAAATCGTTATCAACGATAATTGCTTCCTAAACACTCTAAATTATTTATAAGAAAAACAGCTATTGAAAGAGTTACTGTATCTTTTTCTAAAAGAATATTAAAAAATAAGAAAGAAGAAAGAATAAGAATACGAAATATTTTTAAACGTTGTCATCCGTAAACAGAAACTTTCCTTTATGTAAAATTTCTAAATTAAAAATGATTTTAATTTCATTTAGGTCTTTAAATCGTTTTTAATGGCATCGTAGAAAAATCGTTCCTCTCGGAGACAGAAGTCTGACAGAAAATTAACAAAGAAATATTGGTAAACTTATAAACGGACAATAGTTTTCGGTCCGTAAACGTTGGCGACGTCCGGCTTGCACGTCGCAACTCTTTCTTCAAAAACTGTACTTCCTTTTTTTTGCCCCCAGAATTATGAAGCGTACACTTCGCGCGAAGCTCGAGTCAGTCCTAACTTTTTAAATATTTTCTGGTTTATGGTCCTTCGTCCGCGAAACTAGCTCAAATAAAATTCCAAGACTGTAATATGTTGATTCGCGACTCTGCGTTTTTTTAAAAGGAGCCGTCGGATTTTTAAATCCTCTAATAGCGTAAACGTGACGCGTAACCCTTTAGATGGAAGACGTTACGAAACATACATACTTGCGCTAAATCTGTGGAAATTTTATTTAAAATTAAAAGAAGAAACGTGTATTTGAAATAACCGAACTAACTCTAATATTGGAAAATGAATATAAAAATTACAGGTATTTCAAATCATGAAATTACTTCGTTATTTAATATATATTGTTTTAACATTTTTAATTCACTTTACGAAAAATAATATCCTGAAAATATAATTTTTACATTCGATAATAAATACAATTATTTTAATTAGTAAGTACCTTTAAACATGCTCGTATCGAACGTTTGAAACAATAAGTATTATACTGACCAAATTAATATAAATCTTTTGTTAGAAAATTGTATATTGTTTTTCATCGAAAGTCCATCTCCCAAAACACGATTTGCAATTTTTCGTTCCGTGTTTTTTCGATGTTTCGATGACTCTTTTTACTTACTGTTTATTGTTCGTGGCGTTTATGGTACGATAGTGGAGCCGAGCATCGCAACAATCGATGCTGTTCAATAATTTCTATTCTGGTTACAGATAGCAATATCTAAAACACATCGAGTCACGATATTTTTCGAGAGTGAAAGACCTAAGGCAGACAGAAACGAGAGATCTGGTGAAATAATATCGCTGATGGAAGGGAATCCATGCAGTCCGACCGAAATTGGACAAAGCAAACGAGCAAAATTGAACGAAAGGCTAGTCCAACAATTTCGCGATTCCAGTCCTTACGATATTTATCTTCGTTTCCTTTTTTCTAAACCTATACGTTCCGAGTAAATTAAATAAATCGACGAACGTAACAAACAAATAGCTTCCAAAGCAGAGAATGTTCGATAAAAATATTTCAAGAAGACAAATTTTAAATTCTATTTATAGTTACAGAATGGTTTACAAAAAGTTAATATTTATTATTTGGAACTAATTCCTGTTTATTTTAAGAAAATACGGGACGAAGGGTGTGTAAAAGGTAGAGCAAACCGTTTAATTTGTTCTTGGCTATAAAACTCAGACGGTCAACGAAACGAAAAATATTCCTGGAATGTGAAAAGTCGGGAACTTGGAAGTTACACGAAACGGTACGAATTTCGGTGAAACCGTTTTAACTTTGCCCGTTGCGAAAACAGACTTTGCCAATACACCGTCGCGACTACAAATTTCCGATCGAAGTTTAAAACCTGCGATACGTCGCCGAACGCGCTAAATCGAAATGATTAAGACAAACGAACCGAAAAGGGGGACGAAAAGTGAAACGGAATATCTTACGGCATTGGTCCTCAAGAATTTCTCGTACGGGCGAAATTGAATCTGACGAACCTAAAGAAGATAGCCGGAAGAAAATCCTTCGGATATTCCCAGGGGCTACTTCAAATCTAAAATATCGGACTGAATCATCCGTGATCGTCGGAAAGGAAATCGAAGAATAGGAAACCAGGATAGGTGTTCCTTGATAGAACCACGTATATACATTCAATTTACTGATAGTTAATCAACGAGAAACAGTATGTAACGTTTCTACCTCGATTTTCAGTGTTGATAATCGAGCAACAATATAATTTCGAAACTGGTGAAACATAATATTATTGAAATACGACGATCGATCGATCCGAACGTTAGTTCCAAGCTGGACCATTCAATGGGAAAGGGACTTAGGGTTGTAAAAACCAACTTTCTGTAGAAAATTTCCAATTTTGTAATGTGACATTATATTGGATTTTTATTCCGTTCAGATACTTCTGTGACCCACTTCTGATACATATTTAAAGTGAATATACTGTTGAAATATTTTCTAATTTTATTTAGGTAGCCTCCAAGGGCTCATCCCTTATTATATGCATTAATTTAAATATACACTTAATTTTTATTCTGTTCAGATACTTTTGTGAGCCACTTCTGATACATATTTAGAGTGAATATACTGTTGAAATATTTTCTAATTTCATTTAGGTAGCCTCCAAGGGCCCACCCCTTGTTATATGCGTCAATTTAAATATGTACATGTTTGGAACGAATATATTGTTGACCTATTTTCTAATTTCATTCACGTGGTCTCAGGATCCCTCATTCCTTGTAATGTATAGTATTTCGAATGCTGTAAAATATATATATTTCATTAGGGACGAATAAAAGAGTGAAACGAGAGATCATTGAATGTTAACGAGCAAACCGACACAGTATTTCTCTGTTATGTTACTACGCCGATGAAAATGGAGTGGGGACGATGGTGATTCGAAATGGACATTTCGTGGGTCCCAGGAAGGTTTGTAATCATCGTTATCGCGAATAGTGGGGGTAGGAAGGAGCAAGGATGAACTAGCTGAGAATGGTCAGGCAACAGATCCTTTTGAAACCTTCCGACTACATCGAGATACATGGGTATACATATACATACGTTTCTGTATACTTTGCCTCTCGAAGGAGGAGATAACCCGCGAAATCACCGAACTGGGGCGTAGAGAGTTTCAGCCGCAACTTTCCGCCATATGCAAATTCTCCGAGCCACCTAAGGGTCTCCTCTAGTGGACTCTTGTGTAATATTTAACGGACATAGTGCGCCATCAACATAAACAGTCTTTCATTTTTACTTAATTCAACGCCCCACTTGAATTCCTCTCATCCACAATTTTTTTTTTCCGCGATTCTCATTGTTAATCGACATCAACATAAATAGTCTTCTATTTCTACTTAATTCACCCCCTAAATTCCTCTGACGGACCAAATATTTTTTTCCTGCACGATTCTCCTGAATGCTCTATCCAAAATTACGACAATCGATAGACCCAGTGAGGCATCGACGTAAATAGTTTTCTACTTTTATCTAATTCACCCCCTAAATTCCTCTGACGGACCAAATACTTTTTACACAGTGAGACATCAACAAATGGTTTTCTATCTCTAGCCAATTCATCCCCTAAATTCTTCTCATCGATATAATATTTTTTCCCCCCACGATTGTCATTGACGATCAATCAATAATAACGAGCGAGACATCCGACACAAATATTTGATCGAAAGTATAATTCATCAGATTTTTAAAGGTTGCGATTTCTCATATAATTATCGCGAGATCGAAATATCGAGATCTTATTGTTCCGTTAATGAAATCTCCGCATCTGTCAGTGATCTAAATTTGGCTCCCTGGCTTTTCCACTGGGCAGATCGATACTTGATTCCTATCGAAAGTATATTTACAATATTCCGAGGAACCGATTGTACCAGGTCGTATTTCACGGTGGACCGATAAATATTGATTTATTTTGTAAACTTGGAGAAATATTTTCTCTATTCCCGAACGATCAGTTCTTTCCCCTCCACCTCGTTCCACGATATTTAATATTTTCAATCGAGTGACAAACCTAACTATGTCTAAACTTTCCTGTCCAAAAAGAAAATAATGTCGACCCAAGGGGTTAACTGCAAGCATTGATTTGCAAATACATTATTCAAATTCCCACCGACGCTACGAAAGACGATGACTTTCGTATCGTCTACGGCGATAAAACAGGAAGGAGCTTCGCTCTTTGAGAGCCGCATCTCATTTTAGTTCCAAAGCAAACGTAATCAAGCCACTTTCGCTCCAGCTTTGCTAGTCACAATAAATGATACAAGATCATATTTATCACAAGATATGAAGGATTCACAGGATGAAGTCTTCCGACCTCTGGAGTTCACATTCCCCTCCCCCATCCTCCTCCCCAGTGTTACTTGAGTAACATCCAGCTCTATGAGCTCCGTCTTAAGTATTTATATTGCTATGTACCGCCACACAGAGTCACTCTGCCAATTTTCAGAACGAGTTCTTCGTTCGCCGTCTTTGTTTATCGCAATACCGTCGGCCACAATTTTCCAGCAAACTAATCAAAGACGACCTATTTTCCTACGAACAATATTGTGTTATTATTTTCATTCATCCGCTGTATCGTTAACTAAAACATTGCGTCTACGTTTTCCTTCTCGTTCTGCGATATTACAATATTTATTGGTCACAGGTGGGAATTCATTCGATTCGATTTAATAAGTAACTATTTTTATTTTGATTCTATTTTATTTTATCATTGCTAGACTCCAATGTCAAAGTTTGTTATTTTATTTTATTACTGCGAAGCGAAAAATGGATAGACAGCAAGCGTAAATATTCTGTGCAGATCTTACAAGTATTTTTATTGAATTATCGTAATAATTTTGAAGAATACGTCCAAATGAATCTGCTGGTAAAATAACATTGGACCTTTAAACACGTTTTTTTTCGAAATTATTAAAACATGACATAAAATATACACGCTTTAGAATATGGGTATTTCCTGGGAAAAATTGCAACAATATCGAAGAAGACTGTCGATAATATTACTCTTTAGCGAGAAGTTCCATCCATACATGGATCGAAGACGGTTTCGGTCTGTGATTTGTAGCAAAGGTACTGGTCGGCTGGTACATCAAGTCAAGATCGATACATTAAAGTCCTGGAAGCCAAATTATTGCCTGAAATTGACGAATGGCTCCCCAGCGATGAAGAATATACCTTCACGCATGATTCTGTACCATAGCATGAAGCAGACACCGTGATAGAGTCGACCTGGATAAGCGAAAGCTACAAGTTCTGTCGTGGTCTAAAATCTCACCAGTCATAAATTCCATAGTAAATCTGTGGAAATTATTAAAACATAAAATTGCAGTATATAACGACCCAATGAGAAAATTATATGTATACGAAGAGACTAAATATCGATGCATATTTATTTTCAAGAATTTTGAAAGCTTGAGAATAGTTAAAATACTTTGTCGAGAATGTAATGTGTTTTGAAAATAGAAATGTACATTGATTTCTTTGTTTTCGGGGTACTTTTTCGACGGGAAAAATAATTTGGAAGGATAACGAAGGTCCAACGTTTGAAACGAGTGGCGTAATCTGAGAAATTACGCAGTTAAAAGGAAGTATCGCTGGAAGGAAAATTATTAGAGAGACAGGAGGTGTACAGGAGAGGCACGTGATTGCTTTGCCTTCTGCACGTTATCAGAGCGGACACTATAGATTAGCAGAATCGCTTAATCGATGCACCCGTTGTATTAGCAGATGCGGTTTGGCACGATTACCTCCCTTAGCTCGCCACTATAACATCCTCGTCTCGACCCACCTTTCGTTATCGGAATGGCTTAAAAGCAGAAACTACAAAAGTTCGCTAATGGGAAGTGAAATAACAGCTATCGAAGCTCGGAATAGACGAGCCACTTAGCTATACACGTTTAACTTCGCGTCGCCATTGCCAACGACAAATTCATCAAACGGTTTAAAAAGATTCTGCAAAATATTCGACGAATTGTTATTTAAAATTGCAGAGTCTGGTTCACAAAAGTCAACGATGGTCGTCTCAAAATTTATAAATTTATTTGAGAAAACTCTAATATTCGTACGAATTTAAATAGACGTTATAAATACTGTAAAATTAAATCATGATTTCAACATCCATAATCCGGGGATAAAGAAAATCATTCAAAATTCTATGAATCTGTTACAACTTCTGTGTAGAATTCTCTCTACACCGTAGATCGTCATAAATAATCTGTAATTTAAATTTCGTATAATTGTTATATTTATTTCTGTCAGAATGATCGAGAACCAGAGGAACGTTTCGATTTATCAAACAAACAATTTAAAGTTTTTTGTGATCGTAATTCATTTCGTAAACGACAAATTATTGCGTCGAAAGTAATTGAAACGAATGCAAACCGCGTCACGAGATCGAAGACGAGCGAAAACAATTTCGAATAAAAATTGTAATAAATAATTTGTCGACGAAAGGCGAAATCGAATGGCTTTTAATAAGAGAAATGTAAATAATGACTCGACAACTGTAAAAGAATTTCGCGATAACCGTAAATCATCCGGTTAACCGTACTTCCGAATAAATCAAAATTTTCGCTGAAAAGTTCATAAAAATTTATTACTAAGCTGCCTGGGTCCTTTCGGATTCGGTCTCCTCATGTAAATTCACGTTCAAGACAAATTTATGTTCATCTTATTTTATCGCGCATAGAATATCACTTTATGCCGCGCGCGTTCCTACGCTCGGATACTTCTTTTAGTTCCGCAATTTCTTACGACACTATACATCGTTTAGGGTTTGCAAACCATACTTTAGGTATCTCGGGGAATTCCATAAAAACCGCGGCGTCTGATGGCTTGCTCCGGAAATAATTTCATTTTATTCGAACACCCGTTACATGGGTTTAAAACTCTTCGAAATAACGTCTGTGCTCGTGTGCAGTCGACACCCGTATAACACGGTGATTAAGTTTCTGGCACCGTGTTGTACCGAATTATAGATTACTAAGAGGTGAAAGTAGGTTCCAACGAATAATAAAATTATTACTTTGTTTTGGGTTCGAAGATGCAAACGCCGTAATACATGGAACTTCCACAAGACCATATCTATATGAATTCGATAATAACAAATATGGAATTTTTATTAAACGAAAGATTGATCAGTCAGTGGATCGAAATAGTTTTTAAATAACAACCATTTAATATAGGCAACGATAATGTAAGCAATTTTACACTTAACTCTATTTTTAACAAATCGGTATGATTACCTTCAAAATTTCTTCTTTCACTTGATTGTTATCAATTTAAAAAGGTTGAATACAATTTTACCATTCCAGTGCAAACTTTCTGATTGAATTTATATTTGAAAATTCCGTGCAAACTATTTAAATGGAATGTATAAAAGTTCCTGTTAAAAATCTGCGTGAACTCGCTTACATTGTTCAATGCTACCGTATGAAATTTTTTACATTTACGACCCTTTGGAAATGTGGTGAATCAAAGACAGGTATTCTAATATATAAATTAACGTTTCTCTATTTATTTTCACCAAGCTTAGTTTTTAATTCTAGAAAATTCTATGATATCGTTGTGTTTTATTGTTTATACATAGACCACACTCTCTCACATAATTGCAAGGTTTCTAATTGAGTTTCCGTGCACTCGTAGTTATGGATTTACTTTTTGATCGACCCTCGTTCCGCCGTAGTTTTGTTAATTTGTTGTGAGAGGCTTTTGTTCCGTGAATATTAACAAGCTTAAGCTGAAACCGTGTTTTCCAGGCAAACTGTTGTCTCGTCGATTATCTATCACCTGTCGTCGGTTTATCTACGTGTCGGGAGTAAAATTTTATACCTTTCTTCCGCCTTGTACTCTCGATCAGACTCTATAGAGTTATGTATACTCTGCGGTGCGCATATAAACCTGCGAAGCTGAAGCTTCAATACCAGCAGTGCATATTTCATACCAAGCGCACAAGGATCCGCGTTTCATGTATGAATTATTCTCCCGTTCGCTGAGCACATGCTGAAATCACTCGACGTGGCTCTGCTTAACGTCAAAAAT
The DNA here is from genome assembly GCF_051014445.1 of Colletes latitarsis. Taxonomy (NCBI): domain Eukaryota; kingdom Metazoa; phylum Arthropoda; class Insecta; order Hymenoptera; family Colletidae; genus Colletes; species Colletes latitarsis. The sequence goes on along the minus strand of NC_135135.1, from coordinate 16,410,450 downwards.
GAATTGTACGTTGTTTGCTCCGTTTCCCCCCTCAATATATGTAATTATCGAAGATATTTATTCACGTCCCTTCGGTAAACGGAATCTCGATAATCGCCTAATCGAATATTAATCCATCGACGATCCGTTCCCGCCAATTTTTTACGGCCTCGAACTCCCTTCACGATTTTATCAACATTGTATCGTCACTTAAAACCGTACAATTACAATTTAAAAATCATTTCTCGTGTCTATCGATCGAGGGATTGGATGGGATTTTTCTGTAACTTATCTATATTTTACATATAAACCTTTAATGGAGATTGGCAAAGAAAACTAGAATATCGATCTGTTATTATTCAATTAAAGCGTGTCGATTCATCTAATTCGAAAGTTAATAAATAGAAGAATGTATGTAGTCTATTTTGCAATATCTGAAATCGAAAATATCCAAACGAAGATGGATTTGTATCGACGTACAAGGAGGAAGATTATTGGTCAATTTATTTAGGGAAATCAAACTCTTCCTTTATTTTGTTCTACTTTCGATAAATTCAGTGAACAAAAAATATAATAAAACGCACACTGATTTTTAAAACGTTGTACGAAGTCATGATCTCCGGTTTTCCAAGAGCGTTTAAGTATATTACTGTATCTTTGAAAAATTCAGGTTTTCGTGAAAAGTATTGCAATTTGATCATTGTGAAAACTCGGGCAAATTTTCTGATGGCGCGGAATGAAATATCGACGCAATCGGAAGAGAGTCGCTCCCATTTGCTACACAATTAATGCGATCGCTCGAAAGAAGAACAATGCAATAAATAAAAACGCGTTCAAAGCATCGATAAGAATGATTACTTCAGTTTCCGTTAGTTAGTTTGCCTTATTCAGGCGGAAGTCGGATCCGCTGGCCGAGAATAATCAACAATAGCAAATTCCACATAATTTCGCGAGCACTCGTACACTTTGAACTACGACATTCTTGAGATTTTAAGTGGGAGTCCCGTAAACCTAATTTCTCGTCTTGTGAAACTCCAATGCGAAAAACTTTCAAAACTAAACACTTATTTTATATAAAAAGATGTTTTGATAGTCGTTTGCGAGTATTAACAGTTTATGATTTTCTTTCTTTCAGAATTCGCCTCTGCGAGCAATGATTACGAAATTAATTAATATTGGTCGGGAGAAGCGCTGCTCGTATGGTGGACAGATGGTCTCTGCAACGCATCGAACGCTCCTGAAATTTCAGCAGAAACACCTTTAACAGCATCTGTCATGTGGAACACCTAAACGCCAAGGACCATATTGATCGCAACGATACCTTAAAGACAAGCACAATAACGGAGAACATACAAACGACACGTTTTGCACAGAAAAATAAAGAGCTTACAGATAAATATTTTTCGAACAAAACGTATTTTTACGTAGAACGTAATTTCTAAATAAAAAAATATAGGTTTACGATAAAAACGTTAAAAATCTAGTATCGTTTGAATCCCCGGACAAAAACTCTGTGCCCTTTTTAAAATTTTAAACAAAACTGTTACGGGTGAATTTCAAAGTTAATGCTCGTAACGTGTCGCAGAAGTGAATAAGAATTAATTACTTTCGGAATAGCTGACGTAAGGTAATTTCCATTTTTTAATAAACGCGACTAGGAGGGGGTGAAGTTTAATTATATTTATAATTATAAAATATACAGCTTGTGAAAAATCTGTTTGAACAAACGTCGATTGGAAACGACTGGTTTGCGATTCTATTTGAAGCATAATATCGAAGCTGGTTTTTGAAAATCGGTTCCAACGAACCTGGGGGAAAATTTAGGGGGATATAGGGTATGTGACCCCGTGAATTCGAAGCGTGCTTAATTTTAACGTTGATTTAGAACCCGAATGAAGTATGTATACCAGGTACGAATTGATAGGGAAGACTGGGTTTGACAGCGAATCGCGTTACAGAATTCGATCGCGTGCAGCGGTCCCTTAACCTGGGATCGATATCACTGCTGGTTACTGGCGAACTTGCGGATATTCAAATCTTGCGGCCCGTACTTCGTATTATCCTCGCGAAATTGTAATCAAGCCAGTGAGTCCAAGCACATAATTCATATACGACTGGATCCGCACACACTCTTCGCAAAATTATTACGTTGGTCGCGATTTCGACCTCGGAGAAAATCGAACGCGACCACTGCCAGGTGGAAACGCGGAAGATCTATACACGAAACCCTTCCAAAGAGGCCACGGTTGCCAAACAAGCTACGACAAACCATCTAGAGTCGCTAAATTTACAATTCTCTCAAACAGAATTTCGAAAGACATTAACATTTTCAATTGCTCTCTGACGTTTTGGCAAACTTCACACGAGTTACGTTTTATTTATAATGAATAAATACGCGTTAGTTTCATTTCCAGGGTGTTAATTTTTATTTCATGTTCGTTGAGCATTTACTTGAACAGTTTTATATTTTCTTTGTGCGAAATCTTACGTTTGTCTGCAATGAAAATCCGTTTGAAAAAAGGATTTTGTCATAGGAAAAAACGATTTCGATTTTTGTTCGATCGTTCAAATTAATGGTGACAAGTTTTCATATAATTCCAACCTATCTGTGATATTTTTCACGAAAGCTTCTTTTATTTATACGATCGTTATAACATTGGCAGACTTAAAATAAATAATTGTGCCAAAGAAGGTCGCGTTGGAAAATTGAAAATTCTATTTGCAGGTTAATTTACATTTTCCAAGATGGACGATCAAAATGTACGGTGACTCGGTGTACCTTAAACTTCGATGATCGATGTGTTAATAGCAACGGATATTTAATTCATTAGGTCAGCCCATAAGTTCGTGTCGCTCGATACTCTCAGATTGACGAGGATAAAATTCGTAACTTCGTTGAAAGGAAACGAAATTTCTCCGCCCAGAGTATAGTTTGTCTTCCGTACAAATTATTTCGAATAATTCTCGACGACTGAAACAATCGAAGATGATTAAACTGCAGTATTTTTGCATATCTTATAGTTTTTTAAATAGAAGAAAGTCGTATTCTGTTACGAATGCAAAATCAAGTTTGCGAAGAGTGTGTTTAATTATTAATAACTTCGATGATATCTCAGGTATTAAATAGCAATTTTTCTGAACAAATAGGCTACTCGCTATAATCTAATAATTTACCCTAATTCTAAATCTAATCTACGTAGTTTCAAGATGCGATGGTAAACATTTTCATAAATGAGAAACGCGATATTTAAATCATAAACATCGGTATGAATAAAACTAACAAACATTAATCGCCTAGTACTGGAAACAATGGCTGCACTTTGGCATCGACAGGAAGTTCGAAATCGTGCAAAGAATACCGTCAGAGAAAGGAAACCGTGATAAATCGGTTTACAAGCTCAACTTTCTTTAAATCAGTTTTCCCCTGCATCAAGGGGAAAAACAATTTCTCCGAATTTAATACTTTCGCGTCGCCTGAATCAACCCCAGCTTGCTATAGGTGCAAAATATTAGCATTTAAACAACAATTTCGAACTAAATTTCGCAAAGTGATCCAACCAAAACTGTTACCAAGAAGAATTTTAATTCCATCATACATTTTAATTTGCTTCGTTCTATTTTAATTTATACGATAGGGTATTACTATACTTTGCAATCAATTTTTATTAAAATCTAAACTTCTAGCGCCGCGTGGCTTGTTCGGATGATTTTTAAGCGCCCGTGCTAACGAATCGTGACAAAACTTGCTTCCCAAAACGAAATGAAACAAACACGGAATTGCAGCGATGCTGATTGCACCCTGCGCAGGGGGGAAAAAAAAGAAATACGCGATGCGTTTGAAAAACATAATTTAATATATCAATAAAGAAACGCATCTGCTTTGGCGGTGTCGTTTCGTCGGCAAAATATATCGCGCAATAATTCGAAACCTCGGTTTTCAACCGATTTCGATTTTTATCAGCTGTAAGCAGAAACTATAGAAACTGATATAAATTTTAATGCAATTATTTTATTCGCGATTACCGTAGTTGTTTCAACAAATTTCCTGTAAAAGTTCGAAAGTACTTTCGATGATGTGCCGTTTGCTATTTTCGACAGTAATTTCGTAGAAGCGAATAAAAAATATTCCACTTGGAAACCAAAATGGAAATCGTGACGAGATTTCGATGGAAAAGAATTCTGAAATTACTGTAACGGAAACAATCGCCCAAGTTCAACTGCAAAATCTATTGGATCATGCCGTGAAACGAAATGGGCCACTGCGAACAGAAGTGATCGACAGTTTCAAAGAGCAACGATGTTATTAAAGCCCCGAAATCATTTTCAACTACCGGGCTCCTGGAAGCGCATAAACAAAGACTCAAAGATAATTCTATATTTTTCGTTAAACGGTTTCTTCCTTTCTTTATAACATTATTATAAATACAAAAATTTTTAATCTCGACGAGGAATACTGTGCAATCTGACGAAATTGCTTGGAATATTTGTTCGTTGATGGTCTGGAAATACTCGAAAGTGTCGACGATATTTTTAGGAATTTCCTTAACTAAGTTTCCAAGCGTTTCTAAAATACGTTTCCTCGATTTACATTCCCTGGATAATTCAAAATCGAATTACAATTTGACGAAAGACAACACTCTTAACGAGGTTATTTACAAAAAGGGCTACTAAGAATTTACAAGGTAGAAAGAAATATTAAGAGAAGCTTAATGTCACGGTGTTTGATATAGTAATGCAAGCGGTTGGGTGACGAAAGAGTGTGCATTTCTGGAGCGCGTTGTCGGAAGGAAAGGAAAAGATAGGGTCATAGTTAAACAAAATCGGAAGCAGCTTTGGTTAAAAGCTTCATGTTGCAACGAGTCGAATGATGGAGTGAAAAAGAAGACAAAAACGAGGGTGAAGAAAAGAGGAAAAAGGTTTCTTCGTCACCCCTAGAATTCAATCACGCCGTGTTTACAGCTCAGTACGCTTAATCCTCTTTATTGGATTCAAAGCGTTTGCCGGTACACCGTATCTCAGAATTTGATCAATTTTATGGGCAAAGGATTTGGATGATACTTGCGGCCCCACCATCTGTCTATTGACTCCCAACGAAATTATGCTGTCATTCGGACCGACGCTATTAACCACCACTGCTTATCGATTGCTGATTTTCCCTCAACCCTTTCACGTACTAATTAATCAGAACGTTCAGCTATTCCTTTACTCGTTGCAGAAATAATATTTTATTTATGCTTGTTTTATTTAAACGTTAAAGATGAAATTACATATTTGTAAAAATAATTTTAAAAAAATTCTCATTTTCATTAAACTAATCTTAATAAGGACCTCAATCCATGCAAATAAAATAGTAATTTCGTCATTGTAAAACTTGTAACCGATCACACACTTTTATCATTTTTCTCCATTTGTTTATTCGTTCCTAGATCTATCTCGACGAGTGGAAAGTGAAATAATTAGAGGTAGGAAACACCAAAAATGAAAAAAGAAAAGCTATGACCAGAGGTTTCGGTTGACAGGCAGTAAACAATAAAATCGTTTTTACATTGAATTTGGAACACAACGTTTGTTTGTTATTTATCGGAAACGCGTAACTCGACGATCGCGCGATATTTGTCAGAAATTATCGGCCCGTTGGAATTTAAAATACGACCGTGCTCGCGACTCGAGCATAAAGACACGTTTAACGCGCAAACATTCTCGATCGAACGGGTTCGGACAGTCGAGAATTTAGGGAAATCGGTGCTTAGAGCAATTACCAATTCTATAGCGGGCACTTACTTCGGGGTACTTCCCCAAAGATCTTGGGGTCTTGCGAACCCCGAGTCGTTTTCACCGAATTATCCTTGTTTCGCCGCCGCATGCCGCAGGGTAGACGAAACTTGCAAATTCAAGGAAGCCGTCCTCGAAACTCATACATCGACTATGATTGACGTTCAAGTTATCGCGCTTAAATTTCAATCCTCTTAACAGATTATCTCTAGAGTAACACAGGTTCAAGATCTCGTGGCCCGGGGACTCCAAAAATCCTTCTTTACTTCGACTGCCATCGGTGGTCACCGGTGACCGATACTTCCGAACTCACGACGCGTTGCAATATTTTTAAAAATTCTAGAACCCCGATATTCGTAATTATATCCACACTATAATTGGAATTTTCTTGATAATTTCTTCCATTCCTGACGTATTGTCTTGCAAGTGATAGTGTGCCCCATAATAGAATTTGTTTTGGTAAAAAATGTCATACTATACAGGGTGTTAATGGTTAATGGGAGATTCTAGAGGTTAAAATCAGATGAAAATCAAGAATACTAATTTGTTGATAGAGGCTTTGTTAAAAAGTTATCAATGTTTAAAGTTCCGTCCGTACTGAATTTTTTTCTAGAAACTGGGTAGGATTTCGGGGGTAGGTCTATTCACCAAAAATTATTGTAATTGACTCCCGCAACTGAAAATAATTTTTCCAGAACGATTTGACATTTTTTAATTTTGTCGAAAAATTTCACACCTTCTCGAATTTTTTTCTCGAAAGTGGATAGGATTTTGAGGGTATGTCTAATGACCAAAAATTATTGTAATTGAGCCCCACAATCAAAAATAATTTTTTCAGAATGATTTGAAATTTTTTAATTTAATTTTTTAATAACTTTCTAATGAAGCCTCTGTCAACAATTGATATTCTTGATTTTCGTCTTATTTTGACCTCTAGAATCTCCCATTACAATTTTTCCCAGGGTTGGTCGAACACCCTGTATAAAAGAGGCAGAATTTAAAAAATTTAATTTAAAAAATTGACGCTATTAGGGATAAAGTATCTCAGGTTCGAGAACCGTCGAGAATTCTGAAAATCATTTTTTCCCCGTGGTCGCCAGAAGTTCTGCGGAACAATTGATAGCTCGACGAGTAAAAATCCAATAGATTTAAATTCGAGAACCGAACGGGTCATGTAATAGGATCCGGACCAGCCGTTCATTTGTTCGAAAATCGCTGGTTCAAAAATTGCCTGGCCACTCGGTCGAAATGAGGCGGAGCACTGATGCTGATTACAGATACATATCTACAGGAACCAACTACAAAGGATTAATCTGGGATGAAAGTCAGCCTCGGTAAGTCCCTGTGCTCGCTGAATATCACGTCCGAACGTAGTTGTTACTATGGGAAAATGTTCCACATAGTCGGACGTGAGACGTTCTCCACCGTCGCTATTCTTAAAGCAGTACCGTTTCGTTCAATTTGCTTTTCTCTGTCAACGCGTTCGCTAATAGGGGGATTTATCAACGTCCAAAACCTGCTTCGACGCCATTTCTAACCGAGATTTATCTTTATTATGTGCGAAACGCGATGGACAAATGCAACGAAATTAGTCCTGAACGATGTAAACAAACGTTATGCTTCAAGCTATCAGTTTGCTTACATCAGACAGATGTTTCAAAATTAAAAGTTCCAACGAATTCAACACTTTGAAACATTTTAAACCCTTTATAAAATTAACTCAGCAATTTCGTGATATTTTACAATTTTTATTTTGAATCTTCTCGTTTTGTTAAAAAAATAATTGTCAATAATCTCGTGGATAATAATCGAGATCTTACCGAGATTACCATTGTTTCACATACTTGTTTCGGAGATCACCAAAGCTAATTATATCCAAAGTAACAATACTTGCAATTAAATTACGGTTTACAAAGCTGTACCTTAACAATATTAATTAAGACAGTACGATCTTAAGGTAAATAGGTTACGATGAAAATACATTTCCCGGTTTTCGTTGCACATTATCTGCAGTTGCATAAATCGAGAAAATATAAACGACAAAGGAACTAATTTTTCTGTATTTTCTACCGCGAAGTATGGAATGAAATGAAAAATTTAGCAAATTAATTATCAAAGGATACTTATGTTCTCCATAGTTTTATAATGTTTTCAATTTTGATCTAGATAACATTATTAGCGAGAAGTCTCGAATATTCTAAGAAACTTGAATTAAGAACAAAATTGGCTCTTCCATGATGTGTGACCAATTAAGGCTCTCGCCAAGAATTTCCAGATAAAACATTCACGCGAGGAGATGGAAAACCCATCTTGACGTACAATTGAAGGTTAATTTTCTTATTTTAGCAACTATTTTGGTAAGATTATCAACCTTTTTGATAATGGAACGCGGATTGGCTAAGTAGAAACAGAAAATCTTTTATATTTAGGTAGGATGACAAAGTGATACCTTTGCAATTTATATCCAAGCTCATCGTTCTTTGTTATGAAAAATTCATTTACCATTTTTAGATATTGAGAAAATATTTAACCTTCTATTTTCCATTTTCTCTGTTCCTTGCATTTACTGTAACCCGTCATCGTGAACGATACCCAAATGTGTAGTAAATTTAAACGTGACAACCAAGACGTTTCCTTAGCGAAATTTTGTTATATTCTAAAGTCACGAAACACGCAAAATTTCGATGCAGAACGGCCAAGTTTTTGCGGAAATGTACACGGCTGTTACAATGAGTTATAAATTGAGGAAGTAGCATTTGTTTGCTAAATTAAAGAAAAAGAATCGTGGAACCGTCTCTCTACAAATTGTGAGCTACACAACAACGAAAGGCACAACTTTACAAACTGTACGAATTCTCACTTATAAATAAAATCGATCACTTTTCAGTTTTTAAAGATTGCATAACCAATCGAGACTCAGTGGGAATAAAAATTTCCTTGCGTGTATATGATGATGCTCAAGCAAAAGATAACATAAAATTTATATTTTATAATAATAATTAACGCTAAGTTACGTTTAAGTTGAACGAACCACGGTTAAGATATAAATACTGTTTCAACTATCGTTTCATGTAAAATCATGTTTCTTGTTTATAGATACGGAATAAACTAATAAGAATTAACACCCTCAGGGTGTTAGAGAAAAATTTAATAAACGGAAGTTGCACGGTATAATGGTGGAAATGTTTCCTTTTTACTTAGTGGATGAAATCGCTTCCACAATATGAAAGACGCCTTTTTTTTATTAAATAGAACATTTTCATATTTATTTTAAATAGAAAAATCACTTTCGCATTAAAAAACCTTTTATCCTACTTAGAAACAAAAATAAAAGATTAAAAATTCTTATTGGTTCATTTTGTGTCTCAAAATGGTGCTTAAAATAATTTCTGATCGAGGATATCGAACCCTTTAAATGAAATAAATTAATCTCGACACCAACTTGAAAAGAATCACTGATTTATTGACGTTCATTGGTAAAATTAAATAAGCATGACTTGAAAAATAAGAACGACTAATTCGATCAATATTTTCCAATCGCTTCTAATTATTGACGAACCGTATTTAGATCGCAATTTTCGAAAATCCGGGAATCCTTGACGTCCCTAACAACACTAGGAAACTAATTTTATTGCCATCTAATATAGATAAACTCTTATCGATTCCGCTATCTTCGTACTTATGCAGTTTATTAATAGCAATACTTTAATGCACTATGTATGAACGAGTTACCATCGGTTCATTCATGTTTCTATCTCTAAAGATATTTGGAAAACACATAATCCGATTGGAGCAATTGCTGTGCATCGTAGGAAACCAGGAAATCGAAAAATCCTGAATCTACCAAAAGAGTGATTCGTTTTTCGACGAATAAAAAATAACGTTCGCGGGATAAAAATTAGACTGTCGAAGCTGCTACCGGAAAAGAAAGTATGTCTTCGCGCGCTAAGTACCTCCTTCACGCACGGTTTAATTGTATTTACAATTCAAATTTCTTTCGTAACACCGCCGGGGTTTAATAAATCGAGGGTGATTAACATTTAAATTTCCGGCCGGTTACGAACAACGATAACATTTTCGTGTTCTTAATATTCTATTAAGAATGTGGTTGACCGCCAACGCTTCGATACGAGTAATTAATTCGGACGGTAATTACAATGTGCTATGTATTTCGCCTGCGTAATAAATGTATTCGGTCGTACAACGATCCTGAACAAACAAATTGGTTTCCCGGCCTCCCATGAAATCTATCGACGCGGAGTAATTTTCAATCATACCGAACAAAATCTGCTCTGCAGAATTTTCGCTGATGCTTCCCTTTCTCCCCCGCGCTCCGACCCGGTGTAATTACAACGTTTTTTCTTAATAGGATTACCTATTTAATCCCGCTCAAAGCGTTGGTAATTTAACAGTTTGATACGCCCGCGAAGCTATCGTATTTTCGTGTTTAATGGATTCAGCGTCGAAGATTAACGCGTAACGTTGGATAACGTGGTTCGGCTTTCAAGGTCGACTCAATTAATCACGCGTCGATGGGAAAGGACCACTGTGTCGTCGAAGTTGAAATAGAAACATTTTGAGAAGTTCTCACTTCGTAACCGTGAACAAGAAAAAATAAGACTTCAAATACAATATTTGTTAATATACCAAAATTTTGGTATTGTAAAAAAGGAAAATGAGAAATTATAGAGGCAGGTCAGGAGGTCTGTGAACCTGAAGCTTGCAAAATTATAAAAGAATTGTCGTATGGGTCATTTTTTACCCATACTTCATCCATAGCGATATTTATCTGTTTAGAAAAAAATTAAAAGACACAACCTAGTGTGATAAATTATGATAGAGTTCGAAAAGTGTTGGTCAAATGATTATTTCAATCAAAATTTGATGAGAACAATGTTCTCTTTGTGATGTGCCTTTGCGTACAAGCTGCGTAAAAGGAACGAAGCACCGCGATGATTAGTGCACTCGTTTCGCGTTGTTTATTAAAAGTGTCACGAGTAAAGTCGGGGTACGAGAAACCGTGAAATATATAAATTTGATCGTCCAATATTCCGGCGTGCTTCTGGTTTTTATTTCCGCGAAGCTGAAGAGGACTACGTGACAGGGCAATATTCGCGAAATCAGAAACTTTATTGCACACACACGCACGTACACGGTAACACGTGACAAATTTCACACAACAGGTCAAACCTTAATTACGCCGGACGTTATAAACCGAATAAAATTTCAAACAAGCGCCAGCAAATTCAGCCGCGTTACGCGATCTTCGAATCCGTGTCAACAGGCAGCAAAATCGCCAACAGGATGGCACAAAAATCGCAAACGCAGTCCTCTCGCTGCTATCTGTCGTCGTCGTTACTCTTTTACGACATTTGCGTTATGTTTTCAGTTTTCTTGTTCTAACATTACGAAACGAACTTGCGTAGGATAAAACATCGTGGATAATCATTACACGAACGCACCCCTCGTTATACCTTGAAACTCCAATTTCTGAAGCTTAGACAATAGTAAAAAATACAAAATTTATTATTGTCTGTTAATAAAATTTAATTCTTTATGAACATTCAATTTTCATTTGAATGAAATTGATTTTGATTTCAGTTTCTGTCCAATCGAATCTTTTTCGGTGTATTTATTAGTTTAATTTTTGGAAAACATTTTAATTGAAATATTAATTTGGTAAATCTACAAATTAAACTGCATTCGAATTTCTGGCTGCATACTATTATTTTATGCCATTTTTTTATTGCAAACGAAGATACAGAATTTAAAACTTCGATTTTGAGAATGATCGAGAGTACGTGGGACTATTGAAAAATCGTAGGATCGGAGAATAATTTTGTCACTGCGAAGGAGACACGAGAGAACTAATTTATGAAAGGCTTTTTGCTCCACTCTTATGCCAGCTATTTGCCAAGCAATTTCTACGCTCAGATTTTAAGGCACAGTGTGTTCTGATTAAACCAAGAGGCGTACGGAACTACAAACATTATTATTTCATTACCATTAACAAATCTTGATTAGAGAGAACCCACAATACAAGTTAAATGGAAAACAAGAAGACTGGTTTTTAATTTGAAATTCATTTCAACGCAGTTCCTCGAGAATAAAAACCATGCAAGTTTCTATGAATTTTATAATTAGCTACTGATGAATATGAACTCGATAATATTTCATTATGGTTACATAAAACTAAGCAAAACTATTTTGCGTGAGATTTCGTAACTGTTACTGAAAATTATTTTTTCACACTGGAATAATTCGTGACATGACTGTTTTTCTTAAACGTAAGTTGGGAATCTTGCTAATACTTAATCGAGATTCTGACTTGGTAAACTCCGCGTAAGACTCGCAACATAAGTGACTTTAAATATGTATAGCCTTCAAAAATTAATTATCATCCGGATCGTCTTAATATTATCTTGAATTTTAGATTGCATACAGTTGATATAAACACTGGATTTGTATATATTTACAAACATAAAACGAAGTGTTTTATATAAAATTACTCGTCAAAAATAAAACAAATTTAACTGTTATTATTAAATAAAAATTGACGTCAAGTACCTCGATTAAAAAATCTATTTTTACATACTTTCTAAATGACTCAATAACAGAATCTTTTCTTTAGTCTATAATTTCTATTAAAAACAGAACTCCTAAAATCGAACTATATAACCAACTCAGGTAATACTAGTTTGTCACAATTAGTTTTTTTTATCATCCAAGTGGAAAGTCCTATGGCTGACGATCAAAGTGTTGATAACGACGCAAATGGTCCTACGTTAAACTAGATCCCGTCGATCATCGATCAAACGCACGATGCAAAGGTACGATAAAATGCGTAAAAACATTCTGGTACTCACCAACTAATTCCGGACGCACGCCAACTAACAAAGTAGTCACCACTAGAAGAGGCACCTGCGGTCTACGCGTGTACGTACCACGTTTTTCACACATGATTCACCAACGCGGAACACGGCACAAACGTAGCGCTTGTCGCGTCGAGACTGAAGTTCCGAGTTCGTGGGATTCCCTGTATATCCTAAGCGCACGAGGATCCCCCACCCTCGTCAGTCCAACGCGACCCGACCGAGGGTGCTCCCCGATACGGACCACCCTCTTCATCCACGTTTCGAGTCGTTCAACCCCCCCTCCAAATACTCCGCTGTCAATCGCCCCCCTCCCCCACCCCTGTCACCTTCTCAAATTACGCGTTTCTAATCGTCCCCCAACCGAACTCTAACTCCGCGTGTTCACAACTGGAACACTCTCTTAGAACCTTTTCCTTTCTGACCCTATTGGCATGCCAATTAGGAACTCGTCGACTTTTTCATTTCAATTTCACGAAGATAAGATGGCTTACGATCTCTTAGATTTTATTAGAACGAGCGTTGTGAAAATGTGAAATGAATCGGATGAATTCGTACGTAGCTTCAAAGGAAACGTGAATATTACTGTCCGTGACAACGTCTGCGTGTTTATGATTCAACCGTTCGTACCCGAGTCTAGCGTTTTTGTGTACTTTTTCTTCGTCAAGGGTCTCCTTTTGGCAAGCTAATTGGAATTCGTGGAACTATCTGTTTCTAGGAACGACGAACACCTGCACGGAAAATGTGTTTACAAGGTACGGCAGATTCTTCGAGGACTATTTATTTAAATTCTAGCAGAATTTTCCAAACGTTACAAGATCGACGATTTTATCCATGACTTTGAAAAATTTTTGAGCCAACGTATGCATTACATTCATCTCGAGGTTTACAGATTTGTAGAGATAACTCCCGTTTGCGCGAAAGAATTTTACTAAAGACCGTGAAACGTTTCGTAGTTTCTGCGCAGAAAATTCCTAAAGGTACGTTTATTCGTTCAAATTTTAATGCACCGGCGGCGGATTTACTTTCGAAACTCGTGCGATTCGTATAGGATTATTCAACATAAACGCGGCGATATGACACAATATAACGCGCAACGTTGTTAACTTATAGCATTATTTGAATAATGAATGTTAATCAAATTATTGAAGCGATATTGTGCAACATTCTGGCCCCACTAACCTGAATTTGTTCGGTACTTAAATCAAATTAATGAACGCAACCCTCGGCGAAATAATTGAAATGGAATGTATGAACTGGTAATCCTCGCTAACAACGATACATCTCCCTTTGACGTGATAACAGCACGATCAAAGAGAGTTCTACAAACGTGCACGGCTTTGCCAGGCCACGCGGTTCATGATTTGCTTCGGCATAATCCCGTGCAGATTTGCGTTATATTTATTTATTATGTGCATTATGAAAGCAAAAGTACACCGCGAATAGACGCGTTAAAATAATTTCTTTATCCGTTGGATTGGCTGTTTCCCGACGGTCAGAATTTATTTTAAGCGAAGTCGACGCCTTCAAAACCCTAATTCTTACCATCTATACCAAATAAACATAAAGAATTTTAATTTGATTCGATATGGAAGCATCTTTGGTCCTTGGATCAACGCGTGTTTAATTAACCCTTGGATCTTTCGAATTTGAATGCATAAAAAATTCACTAAAACGCGTTCAAGTATGTAGTTTAACTCTATAGAAATCAAACATTAAAAAATAGTTTGGGAAATTTCTTATCTTACAGCACAGTAGATTTCTATTCAATTTTTTTTACTCAGAATTTGGCTCATACTTCAGTATCACGATTCATGTGACAAAAGTTTTTTTATAGAATGATAACTTCATAGAGTATAAACCAGTTTTCCCTTTAATTTGTAAAGAAAATGTTTCTAGGGTTATGAAAGATTCCAATGTGCCATTTCAGAGATAATTTTATTTAAGAGAATATTGTAATCAACGTTTCCACCGTAATGGCCCTCTTCGAAAGAAAAAGTATAGTATCTTTAATATAGGTTGAGTCTGGGCTAATTTTGTGCATAAATACTGAAGAGTACTTTATTTTTTAAGTAGCTATTATCCGCGGCCTCGACCGCGTTAAAATCGTTCCTTTTTTTTAATTTTCATCAGTTGTGTCCGTGCATTGAAAACTTGTATCGGACAAAAAAGTTTCTAAATTTAATTCCCAGTAAATTATGTCATACGTGCTCTCGTCGTGGCAGCAAATATAAACGAGATATCGTATGTTTTATGGTTAATGTCCCTGACAGCCCCTCACCAGTCTCCAGAAATTTTACGATGTTATACATAGTAGCCTGGAAAAATTACCAGCCAGACGGTTTTTTCACTTTCTCCTCCAACGGCAAAAACTAATAAAATTTTTATCGCTGTTGTGTACAAGGGCATATCATGTCGAAAAACTAAATTCTATACAGTAATAGTTTCAACTTAGACTTTCACTTTGGGCAGTCGTTATATTTGAAAACGTGTCGAAATTTTAACTAATTTTATTTTCATTTTAATCAAAGAAGTCTTTGCCTGTTATCGATTCTGTTTCGCTGTATAAAATGGAGTTTATGGGGAAGGCAAAGCTCTTATTGTTCTGAAAAGTTGCCTTAGAAGACTGACTTT
This sequence comes from Colletes latitarsis, assembly GCF_051014445.1. Taxonomy (NCBI): domain Eukaryota; kingdom Metazoa; phylum Arthropoda; class Insecta; order Hymenoptera; family Colletidae; genus Colletes; species Colletes latitarsis. The sequence continues at coordinate 16,395,193 of NC_135135.1, read as the reverse complement.
TTAAAGAGCTTGTTAACGAAAGTTTAAGTAAACCGTTATTTACAAAAAGCTCTTGTTACTAGTTTGTTTATAGCTCGAGTCTGTTGTTGTCGGGTGGCCATGGAAATCGTTTAAGTACACTAAACGTTACTCCTTCCAAGCATGTGTTAAACTACTTCTTTCAGAAACGTTTCTCTTTCTAGTAAAAAGAAGTAATAATTGCGTAGTTGCGTCCGATAAATAAAAGATACAAATTTATATCTTCTAAATTTGATGGTTAATAATTTTCTAATAATTTCTCGCACGTTTGTTGCACATATCAATGAAGCATTTGTCAATTGTCACGCGCCGTCTGCCATTGCGGTTAACCACACACGTTGTTGGTTTGCCTTGTGATTAGCTTGAGTCAAGCTAGGCGAGAATTTAACTAAAGTAGAAACGAAGATTTTCAATCTTAATATTCCCTTAAATTACAGTATTCCTATTCCTTACGAAACACAATTATTTCTCTTTAAAAAAGTTTATAGAACTCTAAAGATTATCTTCATTGTATACAGGGTTTTCGGCCACCTCTGGGAAAAATTGTAATGGGAGATTCTAGAGGCAAAAATAGGACGAAAATCAAGAATACCAATTAGTTGATGGCGGCTTCGTTAAAAAGTTATTAACGTTTAAAGTTCCGCCCGTACTGAATTTTTTTCTCGAAAATGCGCAGGATTTCAGAGGTATGTCTATTCACCAAAAATGATTGTAATTGAGCCCTGCAACCGAAAATAATTTTTTTAGAAGGATTTGAAATTTTTTCTTTTCGTCAAAAAATTTAGGCACTTATGGAATTTTTTTCTCGAAAGTGGGTAGGATTTCAAGGATATATCTAATGACGAAAAATGATTGTAATTGACCCCCGCAAGCAAAAATAATTTTTTTAGAACGCTTCGAAAAATTTTGTTTTCGCCGAAAAATTTCATATCTTCTCGAATTTTTTTCTAGAAAGTGGATAGGATTTCGGAGGTATGTGTATTCACCAAAAATGGTTGTAATTGACCTCCGCAACCGAAAATAATTTTTTTGGAACGATTCGAAATATTTTGTTTTCGCCGCAAAATTTAGGCACTTAAGGAATTTTTTTCTCGAAAGTGGATAGAATTTCGGAGGTATGTGTATTCACCAAAAATAGTTGTAATTGACCCCCGCAACTGAAAATAATTTTTTTGGCACGATTCGAAAAATTCTGTTTTCGACGAAAAATTTCATATCTTCTCGAATTTTTTTCTAGAAAGTGGATAGGATTTTGGGGGTATGTGGATTCACCAAAAATATTTGTAACTGACCCCCGCAACCGAAAATAATTTTTTCGGAATGATTTAAAATTTTTTAATTTAATTTTTTAATAGCTTTTCAACGAAATCTCAGTGAAGAAATTGATATTCTTGATTTTTTTGTTTTATTTTGACCTCTACGATCTTCCATTAGCTCGCAGATTCCGTTGCCAACTTAACGGCGTCAAAAACAATTATAATTTATTCTAACGTGTTAATTCTAATCTACTACTATTCGACAGGAAACTGGCGTCCCATAAATAACATAAATTATAATTCGACGTTTCGTCCTGATTTTCTCGTTGAGCTTGTCACGAAGACTGATTCAGCAAATATAAATAGACTCACGAGAGAAATTGGAGAATTTCACAATTCCGTTGAAACATTTTCCGTAGAATGAAATAGTAGATTCGTCACTGAAACCTATTTCATTTTATATATTTTTTTATTCGTCGATATCGTTGCCCCACGAAAGGAATTAAATTTTTCACATAATATAATAGAGTATGCTTCTCGTGAATAAAATAAATTACCGATAACACGGTTTAATTGTGTTACCGATTTGAATAAATTCCACATCCTGTGATATTTATTTTACGTTTCCCTATTTTAAAAATTTCGAGCTGCTTTTAGAATATATATAAAAGAGCAGAGCTTCGGTAATAATACGTTATAAATAAATAGCAATAGAAGTTGTTCGCTAAATGCATTATTGAGGCGTCTGAGAATTTTAAAAAAGTTTAAATTCAGACGAAATTCTATCCTTAAAAACTTTATTTTCGACCACGATTAACCTAAACTAAAATATTTAAATGCATTTCTTGTCCAGGTTTCCAAATTGTATTTTATTTTCAACCGCTTTTCTGTTAAAGAATATTCAAATTTTAAAATGTCTCACCTCATTTGAATATAACTTCTAAATCAGAGTATTAAATACAAAAATTTCTAGGTTTCGAGAGGGGAAATATATCTTATTCGTTTTTTTCAATTTAATCGTTTGGCCCATCGCAGAAATTGCCCATCTGAAAAATAATCAACCCCACTTTAATTAAAATTTGTAGAACGAAGCCCTCTAAACATTATGAATTTAATTGCTCTTTTAAAACACTTCTTTTTCTTTTAATTGTTGAGAAAATTAAACAACCTATCTCGAGTTTCGAAAGATATATTTCACCAAGTTTTTCAATGATCCAACCCAGTACAACAGCAAAAAGTAGAAAAGAAATAGACCAAGGAACTATACATGAAACTTTGCTTAATCTCGCTTGAAAATAAACGGTTTTTAAATGTTATTTTGCCGATAAATCCAACACGATCACCCAGATTAGAACGAAAGCTAGAAGCTCGTGCAAATGCACGCAATAATGGAGTTTCAGTATGATACTTTCGACCGTATGCTTGTACGGTTCGTCAGAATAACTCTCGTGCCGCTAGCTGTTATGTCAATCAGTCCCCTTTCTGAGCCGGAGTTATTTGGTTCATGGAAAACGAACATTAGCGTTGTAGCCTTAGAGCTTGCAATGGCAATTGGCAATCATGGTTTCTTCGGATCCCTGCGTCTTTATTGCCTGTGATTGCATAATCACGCAACGAGAAAAACGTCGCGGGAGAATAATAAAACAGCAATATCGAACTTTCTAATTTTCAACTGCTCCACGATAACATAAGCGTTGTCCAATAATATTCATTTCTACGTTCAACGCGATCCACATTCTCAAACTTTCAACTATATCTACTCCTAACGATGCACTCGAGTTGTTGCAATATTAAACAGGTAAGTTGGAAATTTAAGTAATAAAAGAATATTGTGTTACGATTAACTATATGGAACTTAAATTTTTAAGAATCTAAATATTTAAGATGTCCTATGTTACTAATCTCTTTCGAGCCACGATCAAATGCAATTGTGACTTGGAAAATGTAATAATCTAATTTAAATGTTCGATTTTTCGCCTCTGTTTAATACGATATCAAGCGGTGGCGTTTCTCAGGAATCGTGGAGGAGTTATAAAGTTATAATTCCGTATCGGTCGAACTACAGGTGCTTTATTATTTGACCTGCCTTTTCGTCGCGTTATCAGGTTCGTGTAAAAGTTAGGCGAACGCGAGAAACAAGTTAGCTTGTTCGCACGTACGGAGGAACGACATCTACTTCTTTGGGAGGATTTGGCGAACGCGGCCGCTGCAAAACTTAGCGGGCTTCACTTATTCTTACTTACACGACTCACACGTCGCATTTCGTGTCTTCCGAAGGGGTGTAGGGCCATTTGTCTGGCTTGTCCGCCGACTAACTAAGAACGCGCTGAAACTCTACGGCGAAATCGTTTCTAACTGATGTCGAATGATCATTCAACCGTTTTTACCCCTCATTGTTCTGATAACACCTCCATCTACGGTCGTCGGTTCACACCCTCTAACGAAAGGATCGAAAGTTACGAACAGCTTGGACGCATAATTTTATTCCGTTCCATTTCTACCGTTGCTCTACATACAGTGGCCGCCATTTACTTACAAGTCACACTTTAATCTCTGAACTGTGCAAGGGATAATGTTTCGAACGGTCGAATAATTTCGGAATTAACCTATTTGATGACTTACGATAACACACCAATTATAAGAATTGTATTATACATTTTACAAATTTTTTTGTAAGTAAATTATTCTTGTTGATATATTGTGATAAGTAGACTACGGATCTTGATGCAAATTCATATTTTTATTAATAGAATTAATAAACTGGGAGCTTTGTAAAAGGTTGTCTCGACTTTCAAATATAATAATTCGTATCTTTAAGCATTTCTTATATTTTTGCATATTAAGTGGATTCTGTAGTTTTTTGAAAATTAAAAGTTCCCATAAATGCATAAATATCCGCAGTCTAGTGATAAGTAATCTTACCGAATCTATTTAAATTTGTTTGACCAAATTCATCGTATATCCCGATGGATCCGTGCAACATTCAGGTCATGTGCTAATATATCGACATTTTATCAAATAATTTTAGTTTTTTCACAAGATGATACGTTTTAATTATATAATGTCTCTGAGATAACCAATAACAATATTGATGAAATATCAAAGTAAGATATTGAGCCCGTTAAAACATAATTCTGTGTAAACACTGTGCAAACAATGCGTCTAAATCGACAATCACAAAACAATTTTTAAAATAAGCATGGAATACAACATAAATAATAATAATTGATATGTTCGTTAGATAGGAGACGAAGCACTCTTGAAAATGAAATTTGTTTCAAGTTGATAGCTTATTTAATTCCGGAGATACACTTTAAAAGGATTTGTTTACGTAACACGGGACGCTCGAAGGAATACTACGCCACGCTAGAACTCTAGGAAATGCGTGCTACGCATAGTAATCGTAATTTCTTGGAAATACTACGACTCATTGATCACCGAGCGAGTCACGTGGTTTGGCAAGGTCGCCAAGGCCGCGGGAGCGAGAGAGAGGTCCGACGCGTTAGACGAAGACAGAGATGGCGGGATTCGAAAAAATTACGCCTTCGTTTAATCGACGATATCTCCAAAACGATAAGTCCAATTGACATAAAACAAAAACCATTTTAAAGGGGAAGCCTCGTCGCTTCTAACAGTGGCCCAATTATGGAGAAAACAGTGGTAGTTTTGGAACTGCACGCATCTAAAGTTTTACTACTTTCAATCGTTATTAAAACATTTATTAACAAGTGAAGAGTAATCCGCTAAGGTGAAAGCGTTTTATTCGCTACAAATCACACCATACTGACCATAATTCCACGATAAAATGAAGTTTGAATTACAATTAAATTACTTTTCATAATGAATATTTGCTGTTTACCAATTTATGTACATCCAGATTGCATCCATAGAAATTCGTTTAAATAAACATTACAAGAGGCATTCAGGGGTTCAGTATTTATAAAGATCCGAGCACTGCACTGGTTTGAATTGATTTAAATTAATATTTTAAAAGGTCGTTCCTAGGAAGAAGTCCTCGAGTTTCATCCAAGCGCCAATAAGAGTCCGCCATCGGGTTAGGATGTTTCTTTTTATTTTTAAATAATCATTAAAACATTTATATGCTCCGCGATGCTAAGAGTTCCCGACTCGAAACGCGAGCTGTTCAATTTTCAATATTGCCGCGATTGATTTCGATGAAAGGGGTTTATCGATCCATTAATCGCAGAAATGACCGATAAAATTACGATCGAGCGCCGCCATAGTGATAACACATGACCGAATGCAAGGTTATCGAACTTCACACATTCTAGAACGCACGAAGTCGACTAGCGGGGATCTTGAAAGCCATTCAAAGGAAATGGTGCTATTAGCGGAACAAAGCATTTTCTTTCAAAGTTATTTTATATAGAATTACGAGAACTGTTAATATATTCTTTATGAATGTCACATTTAACAAATATTGTAGATAGCATAGAAATTTATATGAATCGCGTGGAATTAATAATTAATAACAAACAAATTTTTCATAGGAACAAATACGGAAATTGTTATTTGCGGTCAAACATTAATCTGCATCCGATATCGTCAACAATTTTAACTCGCCGCATTATAATTGTTTGTTATTTAATTCATCGATATCGTATCGCGAAAATTGGTCGTAGATTAAACACAATCGAATGTATTAACAAAAGTCCGTTTACATTTAATTATACTTAGTCCGAGTTAACATTAGCTACGGCCGTACGTTCGATCGCATAGGCATTTGCTCGTGGAACTATACATGGACGTGTATAGTGTACTTATAAATATGTAAATATCTTCAAAGCGGATGTCACCGATCGCTTCATAGGGAGCCAATAAAAGTAGATAAAACAGGATCCAATAAAATCCGTACTTCTGAATCGCACGGATGTCTGCTCTGGCTGGCATCGAGTAGCAGTTACAAATTTCCATAGTTGATCGGGGTCTTTGAGGAATAAAGATAGAGACGACATCCACTTTGAAGGACGGAAGTCCTGGAAGATATAACGGAAGGTCTGCTTATGTCGCATGCATGCTTCCCCGTTGTTCGTAAAAGTGTAAACAGCGCCGTGTTTGGACACTCCAATATTTTACTCGTATATTATACGGGTAGTATTAAGCTTTTTAAAAAAAATAGGGAAGCTTCCCTCAATAATCCGTAGCTCCTGCGATTTTTATTATTCTTAAAAAGATACTCTGTATACTCGATACATCGATAAATATATGTGCTGGAATTTTCATTTTTAAAAACTAACGATGACCTAAATAAATGCATACCTGGACTTGAACGAATTTTAACGAACTCGTAATATCGCAAAATCGTTTTGGGATACTCGTTTTAAAAGTAAAAAATAAGAAACCTATCCCGAATACAAGAACTTCGAAATAGTCCAGTAAAATTCGTGCACATTTCATCTCGCGATAAATTGTCTAAATTAGAACACCTCCACTTCACCCTATTAATTTTTTAAATAAATAATCCGGGATAGCGCGTACGCAGTCCCGACTAACAAAAATTATACGCCCGAGATATCCACATTAGGGATATTCGCAGAGGTCAGCTCGACCTGAGTGCAATGGAGGAGCCTCACCCTGGAGGAACCACCTTTCTGATCATGGTAGCCTCTACGCCAGGTAAGTATGCGTTCCCTTTCTTCTCGGTGAAATTTCTGGTCTACACAGAGCACTTTTAACTGCGAGAAACTCCCTCGGTGGCTACGCACCCTACTGGCAGCTTCGTATAATAGTACCTAGGGTGGAAAGAGAACTCGAACTCTGAACCCAACCAAAGTATTCATAGGCACTTTAACATTCGAGCATCGAATTTTTTAACGATATTTTTAAACAGCATACAAATACTGGCACTCGGAATAATTAAACAATTTAAATGGAAAATATTGGAAATTCTCCGTCGGTTAATATTTTTTTAAATGTAGCCTATGGTTTTAGGGTAGCTGGGAGAAATTTGAGTTTATCGTTTCGATTCGAGTAAAAATACCAAATGAAATAAATAACGAACTGAGAGTTATAGCGGTGTGTTATCTAAATACACAAGGCATTAATATTGTTTGTTCCTGTTGCTTTCATTAGTTTTTCTTTTTAAATTTGAATTTCGTGCCTTTCTGTTTCTTCTCGTACTCCCTTTTCTTCTTTTATTTCTTTTATTTCTTGTCAAGGTGGAGCTTTAAAAAGAATCTGATTCTTTCTAGTGGGATTTCTCCATTATGTATTTCTTCAACTTTTTAGAGTGCCAGTGGTGTGTTAAGATTACGTACGACAGATATTAAATTATTTAACACGTTACTTTCTACCCCAGTCCCCCCTACTTTTACGAATGGTAGCCTCGTTATAGTGAAACTTGACATAAAGAACTTAGGATGAGTGAGGCTCATCATTTTATCGAATGGCTTCAGGGACGTCTTGATCGATATTATGGGCTCTGGGGGATTCTTTCCAGTGTTATCGGAGGGTAGCTAATCTAAAAGTCAAGATGAATATCGAAGAAAATTTTTCGAAACGAGAATATTGAAAATTTAAAGAATATTCGGGACATTTTGTCCAGAACCAAACAAGAAAAAGGACGACACGTCGAGGGCAGAACAGTGAACATCACGACGCGTCGTGCGTTGAAGCACTTTTCGGAGTACCGAGGCTAATAAAGCCTATAACCTTCTGGACCGAGAGCCATGAACGTGTTCTACCCCCTGGCGCACCACTACCAGGGGGTTATTGGACTCGGAATAACTAGCCCTCTCTTCGTTATTCGAGTCATAAAAGACCGGGTACGGGAGACTCGTCGGACTCTAGTGGCTCTAAGGAAGTTTACTCTTGGGTCCCTTTTGCTGCCAGAGTCTAATACAACTCCCCTAGGGATAGGACCCTCACTAGCCATAGAACAATGAATAGATCAATAACAGAGGTTAACTCCTTCTTTCTCTTTTTAATGGAATTCTTTCATCTAGATCATTAGGGCATTTTGTGTTGAGATTACAAGAGATTCGACTCTCTTAAAATCTCTCAGATGCTCAAATGAGTTAGAACGTAATCGAATTAGGGTATAATTCAATCATACAGTAATTTTGCTTTGATTAGGTATTTAAACGAAGATTCAAATGAACTTCGAAATCTGATACTTTCGTTTAAAAAAATTGACAAGAACGATTAGAAGAAGTGCGGAGAATCGATTGAATATTAGAATCGGAGAGGTTACAAAACCGAGAAGTACGTATTAGTCGCTTTTGACTTGCTAAATAGGTTAATTTGAATGTTTAAATTCCGGGCCCGTTCAACTCAATTTGCGAGGACTCTGCGTCTGTTTAATTCCTTTCCTTCGTCCTGCTAGCCACCTCGTACTTGCATCAACTATCCTTAAGCCACCCCGCCTGGCCTGTTAACTTCCAACACGTTTCGAGCGCCCGACATACGGAAACGTCCGACAGCCTCTCACACGGATGCTTAAACGGGCCATGTGCTTCCTGTATTGTTTAACTAGAGACTGTCGCTTCTGCTTTACCTTATGTCCGTTTCGTAACCTTCTAATTATCATTCTATTTAGAAATCTGAAGTATTTGTTGCGAGATCCGTTTAATCAACAACCAAACGACCGGGACAACTACAACCCGTTATAAACTGGGTAAGTTTATCATTAGACATTTTTGTTAAAGAACGTACTTTTAGATCCATGTTTATCCACAATTTTTTTCGCGTAAGAATATCGGAAATTACAAATATGATGGCGCTTTAAAGTCAAATAATCGACTTCTCGTGTTTCCTTTTATATTGATGAATTTAAAACATCGGGTCTTTAAAATCCTGTTTCAGATTACAAGGACACGTGTATTGGAGATTTTCTCCAAATATGGTGCCAATCGATCGACTAAAACTTAAAATATCGCGGCAATTATTGCTTCGTTTGTTACGACTGGTGTTATTACTAAAAACAGAATTCAAACGGAATGGGGACAAAAATACAAAAATTTATGACAAACCAATAGAAAAATCGTGGTCTGGACGAAAATTGTTTCCTCGACTTAATATTAGACAGATGCAGACCTTCCTCGACATCAAGAATTGTTTACAACATTCAGAAATTGTACAACAAATCCACTAAATTGAGTACAAAATATTCAACAGTTTAAACACAGTAATTAAAACTACATGTAATATTTTGAAGCTATATAGACGGTAATGTAAGTATTGTAGAGTAATATTTTATGTTTAATATAAAATTTTGTCCGGGATAGCGCGAACGCAGTCCCGACTATCAAAAATTGTACGTCCGAGATATCCACATTAGGGATATTCGCAGAGGTCAGCTCAGCCGAAGTGCAATGGGAGAGCCTCACCCTGGAGGAACCGCCTTTTTGATCACGGTAACCTCTACGCCAGGTAAGTATGCTTTCACGCTCTCGTCGCAGTTACTTAAGCGCCTGGTGCGCAACCCTAACTGCGAGAAATGCGTTGCTTCGATGCGCAGCGTTGCGGTCAGTTCACGAATTAACTGCGGTCTTCGATCTCTCTCGATTGTGGAACAGAATTATTTATTTGTTCTTCGTTAAGAAACTTAGCAACCATTTCGTATACTTCGCGCAATAACATAATTCATGCAATATTGAGATCAGTATCATATTATACCATACAAACTTATAAAATTTTTCTTAGTAAGGAACAATTTATACAAATACATAATAAACTATAGACGTTACAAAAAATAATACTATTATCTCAAAATACTCTATGCAAAAGTGTCGATAATAATTTTACACGACACGTAATGAACAGATAAGGATTGACGAATGAATTATTTAAGTCTTAAGATAAATTTTGAATCGAGTTTGGATATCTCAGTTGCAACAGTTGCAAATAAGTAAGGTGACTAATAGTACTGGCGCGAATACGCGAATTACTATTCAGAACGTTCATTAGAAGAGAAAATCATTATTATATAAGGCGTATGTATGCACGTGCTCGAACATTATGTTAGGGAACGAGATACATAGGTACCATTTAATCGCTTGTGTGTGGAACGACATCGTGATTATGGAACATTATTATTCTGATAAGAGCAGCGCATAGTATAATAGGTTCTTCTAAAACCTGTGATATAAAAAGTTATAGGGACTCAGAAGCTCTCAATCTTAAGAACAAATACAAGGTATTTTTTAAACTTGTAACATAAATAATTATTTTACATTTAGTTTTTCGAATATGAAAGATCTAGAAATTTTCAACGCAAAAGGTCAAAATCAAAACACGAATTTAATTGGTCTAAAACCCTATAACACGTACTTCCACCATTTTTAAGATATTTTCGCCCAGAAGGTAATTAATTTTTTAAATAAATAATCCGGGATAGCGCGTACGCAGTCCCGACTAACAAAAATTGTACGTCCGAGATATCCACATTAGGGATATTCGCAGAGGTCAGCCTAACCGTGGTGCAATGGAAAAGCCTCACCCTGGAGGAACCGCCTTGATGATCACGGTAACCTCTACGCCAGGTAAGTATGCTTTCCTACCCTTCCGCGCGAAACTTGTCACCCTTACCACATACTTTTAACTGCGAGAAGCTCCCTCGTCTCGTATACACCCTAACGGCAGTTCAAGGAACTGCTGACCAATTTTCGTAACATCTATATGTACTTTAGAGTTGCACAACTTCAACCCTCAGTGGCTCTGAATTAGTGTATAACTATTTTACAATAACCTGAGGTGGGTACGATTGAAAATTTCTATTCTTTGAAATTTACCTTTTAATTTATATTTCATTATTGCCAGACTAATTACATTCAGCTTATACGTCGTTCGATGTTGGTTAATTTATGAAATTTTTTTATATTTCTACCTCTAGGGGTGTATGAGCCGGACTACCACCAAATTCCCACGCATTTACTACTTGACTATACTATAAATTACTATCTAGAAAAACGATTTCTGAATCGAACATCTTTCAATCGAATGATTACTATTTTAGAAATACGCATAAGAAAATTACAAGAGTGATTAAACCCGTACTTTTATTAGTACAATACCAAATTAAAAAAGTTTTGAAGAACAATTTGCTCAGTAGTTCTGAAGGAATTAGAAATTGTGTTTATTAATGAAATTATCCGGGATAGCGCGTACGCAGTCCCGACTAACAAAAATTGTACGCCCGAGATATCCACATTAGGGATATTCGCAGAGGTCAGCTCAACCTAAGTGCAATGGAAGAGCCTCACCCTGGAGGAACCGCCTTGATGATCACGGTAACCTCTACGCCAGGTAAGTATGCTTTCTGCTCCCATTCTACGATATTTCTCATAACTGCGTGCTATTTTAAATGCGAGAAAGAAAATTGGTTGGTGCGCTATATAGTGACGAGTTTAGGAACTAACTAGCCTGCCCCTGTGTGACCTTTACCCTCCGAACAGGTTTGCTCGATTCCGCCGTCCCCAGAATACTATACTATTAATAAATTAACCGAAACTGTAATTATAGTCAGTGTGTAAGTATTAAGTAAGTATTAAAATACTTGCTTTTTGAATTATTGTAACGTCGCTAGAAGAAGTCGAAGAGTAATCTTCCTGGCGTCATTTTCAGGCCTAAACTCTTTACTTTCGCATTGCTAAGTTGAATTTACTCGAATATTTACGACTAAGAGACAAATTAAAAAAGTGTAGAGAGCATTGTTTTGAAGTATTTTTTAAATTCTTCGATTGAAACTACCATAGATTTCGAGATTAAAGGTTACAGAGACTATTCTAAAACTTCATATGGAATGTTTTATTTTTGCCAGTTTATTTCTCTTTGAACGAGGAATGTCCCAAACAAAAAGCGATGCAAGTTTATCACGCAATCAATTTTACTTTATTGAGCATTTTATTCGTAGCTGATACATGAATATATATATATTTTTTTTAAACTAATAACTGCGGTTGTTTATTCTTATAATTACGTTTAGAATTTGTATTTTATATTCTTACTTTTTGGCATTCGGTTCAACTTTTAAAATTGTGAGCACTAGGCGTTAATACCTTAAACAAAAGAAAACAAGAAATATTCATATAATAAGAATTTATCAGTCCCCCTTAAATTTAATAAATATTCGATTTTAATAAGAAATATCTGATATAAAAGAATTTATTTCTTTTGCATATTAAATATTAGTACTCTCGCTCGCTTGTCTAATTTTATTTCTGAAGGGAAGCTAAAACTCATAAAATAAATAAAATGGACTTTACTTCTATCTTTATATCTTTCTCAGTACATTTCAATTTTACATCATCTATAATTCTGCAAAGGAGTTCGAGAATTTTTAATCTATCGAATGAATATTTACTAAATTATAAAATATCTACTAACCTCGTAGAACTTGTTTCTCCGTTAAAACAATTGTTCTCCGAAGTCGGACAGTTGCAGATTATCGTAAGAGAATTCGTCAGCATTCACCGTCGCGCAATTTATAGTAATCTTTCGATAAAATGAACCGATTAAATAACGAAATAGAAGGTTCGTTGACATCACTTACTGTTTCTGTATACGGTTACGACACGTATCGTCGTCTGGTTTTCCGTGACAGTCGAAAGTCGTAGAATCAAACATCGATTGTAACACAACATGTGACAGACGCTCGGGAATGTACGATCATTGAAATCGCGATCTCGAGCGCAAATAGTTCGATTTCCGTCACCGTCGCTGTCTTCTTTGTACAACGCCGAAATCGTCGTTGTTTCATTCTTTTTCTCGTTGCAATATTCGCAATTGCAATTAGCCTTCACTTCGGATGACTTATCGCTATACACCATGGTAAGTGCAAGCACTAAAAGCAAAATGAATAAATAAGTGTTCGAGAATAATTTTTTATCTATTTTCTTTCATGGAGACCCCGGAATCAGTCTACGTTTCTTGCACGACAAATGGGACAAAATAATGATTTCGTGAACCTACGTATTATAATTATTTTGTACGATAATTGCATAGTTGGGAACTGGATAAGAAACGGCGGAAAACTGATTGTTTGATGAACTCTCAGGGCACTGCAGATTCAAACTGAAGCTGAAGCAATGATTATACAATATCGTATTTCGTTTAATGCAGTGCTGTGTAATATTTACGTCAAAGTGCAATGAATTACCTAACGAACTTGCAACAATTAAATAAAGTAAAAACAACGATGTTAGATCGTTTGGTAAATAATTACAAATGAAGAGAATATTTGTACCGGAAAACGTAATTTAATTGTTTGAACGTTAAACGTGAGATTTTGTACCAGCGAAATGGGAATTGTAAGTACGCTACTGTTTACTCGTGAATCAGAAAGATCGGCATAGTAACCTTTGACATCGGTGCCACGAAAAAATTATGCGTACCCTTATCAGTGTGACAGTAACATAATTCGTTTATCTGAGGAAGCTATAGTCACCGATAATTCGATTTTGATGTTTCCCAAAGCGATTGTAATTGTTACAGCGTTCGTAATTATTTATTTTCTATAATTTTGGAGTCAGGAGCTTTCTTATAATTTCGAGAAATTGAATAAAAATGTTTTTATTTACGTTGAGGATTATGTCACTGATTATGTCACTCGATACGATGACACACAACGGCCAGAAATACGTATTATGTTGATAAGCCCGAAAGTCGTTTCAACTCGTAACTCGACGCTCGAATCTTTCAAGTTTATTGGCATAACAATGGGTATTTCACGGCAGCCGACAATTGCATAATGTTATGACTTATGAACTAATTTACATCTTAATCCGAGGGTCCATTGTTCGTGGCTATTGTTACTCGGGAGTTCACAGTATTTAGGGAGGCAAACTTCGGAGCATCGTAAAAAGACAAAGTCGACTCGCGATGGTATCCGTCGATATCGAGCAAACAAAAGTAAAATATTTCTTTTATTCCGTTTTAAAATCGTTCGAATTTACAATCGGGATGAATGGATCTCGAACAGAGAATACAGAAATATCCCCAAAACAAAATACTCAAAATATTATTTACCACCGCGAAGCCTCTCGACCTTAATTAGCATCCCAGAAAAAAAAAATGTACTCTTATTAAATAAAAGCACGCGCCGCCATTAATTAAGCTTCGTCACATTTAATCTCCTTGGTACCGAAATATATAGAACGTTCGATTGTACACCAATCCCTAAACGAATAGTAAGCGAGGCTGCCATCGAGCGAACGAATATTCCAATTTTCAGATGACACAGCTCGTCTTTTTCTTTCTTATTCGTTCTTTCTCGTCCGACACTTGATTCTATTAAGCCGCTTCCAGACCCCTCTGTACAGAGACCCTGTCTTATATTTTCATGTTGAGTAACTTCGTTACACGGGAGGCGATACCGATCGTACCCGGATAAAATGCAATATCGATATCGAGATCTCTTACAGATATATTTTTTAATTACATCGCATTTACTAGTACACATTCGTTATCTTCGATCCCGACGTTTGATGTTAAACGAAAACTGCTATTCGGCTCCGTTTCGTACTTCGAGCGGAATCAGCTTGCACTGTTCCGTATAACTATAGCTCGAATAGAAATTCGAACAAATTAACGTCGCAAACCGAAAGAATTTTACGAAAATTTCCATTAATTTCTCGCGTAGATACGAAAAGCTACGTAAAACAAAATTTAAATGGAAGAGATAAAATATAAAAAAAGAAATAGTTTACTCGATATTGAGAATTACTTTTAAGAAAATACTATTGACTTTCACATTTATTGGGCCTGTTTTACCAATTTTTCATCGGTTTCGGCGAAACGTAATTTGTTTAAAAGTTGCACGACGTTCAATCATCTGATTGGTTTTGAAGTTTAATTCTGAATTAACCTGTATA
This sequence comes from Colletes latitarsis, assembly GCF_051014445.1. NCBI lineage: Eukaryota > Metazoa > Arthropoda > Insecta > Hymenoptera > Colletidae > Colletes > Colletes latitarsis. The sequence continues at coordinate 16,380,087 of NC_135135.1, read as the reverse complement.
AAAATTTCGCTGCGTCTGTAACGATTTGTATGAACGCGGCTTTATGTGCAACAGAAACGAAACGTGATTTCAAAAGGGTATTGAAGTGATGGATAGTGTGAGGGGTGGCGATGGTAGAAAAGGGTACTGGAGGGTGAAGAGGCCATGGAAAATTGTCAATCAGTACGAACCATCTAGACTTGATTACAACTCCAGCATTGGACTTGCAGTTTGTTTCGATGCTTTAGAAATGGCTGGCTGAATTTTTAGGCACAGGGAAGTTCAATTACCCTTATATCAGTTATAAATATTTGCGGTTTCGTCGTTTATCGTCCCTTAAACATATGCTCTACTTTGCTCAGTCTCACAATAATTGCAAACATTATTGGATCGCACAATATTTATTTTATACGCGAAACGCGACGTCAAAAACTGAACGTAGGTGATTTCAATTCATAATTTTAAATATTTACCGTTACTTTCGATACCAATAATACCGTAATATCGTGTGCAACCCTCCGAGAAAAGAATTTCTTTCCTTGGTTAAATTATTTCTTTCGGAGTTAAAATTTTCAAAAATTTCACTCCTTTGGTAGCAATTCTGTTAAAGCATATTCAATTTAATGTAGAATAAACGCTCGGTGAATCGTATCATGTCCATTACAAATGCAATTAATTTGCTCGTATTATAACTGAAAGTCACCGTTTTATTCTACAGATAAAACGAATATTACAGTTGTGTTTAATATTATCGGCATTTGACAGATAGTTGTGAAAACGGAATTTAAACTCGTTTCTGTTCTATGTACGTATGTACGTATAAATGTATATGTACTAGAGAACCATTCTAACTCTTGGTTTTACGTTCAATCGACTTCCAATCTCAGTTTGGTTTGCGATTTTCCTATTTCTGCTCGTCTACATTTAAAACAATTCCACTCTGACAGATTCCAAACTATAATCGATTCTATTCGACGATGAAATAAGAACGTAATTATTTCATGCATCGTATAATATTCTATTCTTGTGAAATGAAATAATTTCTACGCCCATTTTTGCAAAGACAAAATCTGCAACTACGTACGCAAATAGAATTTTCTTTTATACATTACGAAAATAAAGATACTTTCTAATTAACAGTTTCGCGTCGCGTAATGTTAATTGGGAATCGTCAGCATTTCCAAAATACATATGTGTTTCTCGTCGCTAATAACGACACAATTTTTATTACATTCTTCGTGCGGCAAATACACAGGTAATTTAGGAAAATTCTCACATACACGGCATAAAATAAACCGTATCATGGAAACTCAATATCGTTCGAAATTTTGTGTACAAGGTGCATTTGAATAAACGTAGAAGGTAGCATTTTCTCGGCAGAATTTCATGAAACATCATTAATGCATGAAACGTAGGGCACCGGTAGATTTACCCTTTGCCAATTCCGAAAAGAGAATTTCGTGTTTGCTTGAAGCAACCACAGAACTTCCAATTTCCTGGACGATTAAAGACTTACACATTTAAAACGTACACACGTTTAAGTGCACGTGTGTGTGTCTGTATTGCCGTGGTTTAGTTAAGTTTTGTGCGAAGAATTCAATGCGAAAACGCAACACTTAAATCCAAATTGAAAACCATTCGACGTCATAACTGGAAAATATATGAAACTCCAAAACATTTGTCACGATGAAACTAATTAGATACAGCGCACAAAATTAAAAATAATTGTTGGAGAACTCGAAACATACATTTTCCTTATAAAATCAGTATAGATTTTTATTTAAGGAAACAAAATCTCTATGAAGAAAAATTAGATACGAAATAAAGAATAAAATGCAATCATGCGAAAGTTTCGATAAAAGTACGCGTGCCACGTGACGACCATATTCATCCCCCATTTGTCAATCTATTCATCTCCGATCTAACCTCGTGCCAATAATGATAGTTAGTCGGTGTGATCATGTTCTATGCACAATAGGGGTGGTTCTTGACGCGTGCATCTTCCTGTATATGTCTCCACGCGTATATATACGGGGTGTTCCGTCATTCGTGGTGCAGGGGAAGCTCGCGAAGAAATAAATCCAACAGAAGAAATTAAATTCTTTCGTACATGGAGCTTCGTTCTCGAGAAAATCGAGTTTGAAAATTTATCGAGCACGTCTGTACATTACTCACTGTTTCTACTTTTATCGACGTCTAGATCTAACTCGATATATTTTCAAATTCAATCTTCTGGAAAACGAAGCTTCGGTATGAAAAAAATTTTCGTTACGTTAACTTTGTAATAGTTTTAAAAAGAAGAATACTTTTCCCAATGATATCAAGCTTACGAAGATCATTGAAAATTAGATAGTTTATTTACGAGCTAGTTGAAGCTTTCGTTGGATGATTAATACGGGTCAAGTGTTAGAAACATGGGGGCTCTTAAGATAAAAACGGAAAGCTGGTGAAAACCATGTGGTATAGTATGTAGTTTAGTCGTATCTATCTTTCTTCGACCATGTCTGTTTGAATTTGGTTCACAAAAGCGAACGAATGTTTGAAACTGAATCGTGGTTAAACACACGTTGAATTTAATACTGTCGGAAAGTTTACGTTCCGGATCCGTGAGTCTAGGCCCTCATTACACGCTCTTCACAAACCGAAAGTTATATCATGCTCGAAGATCGAAACGATGGACAATTATGTGAAGCTTATAAATGTTACCAGGACCGAAAGTGAATATGGAAAATTGGAATAATAAGTTTCTAACAATCCTACATCCAATACACGCTCGACCGTAACCCATTTTGCAGTATACAATCTTTTTTTTAATACACATACTTTCTATACTTTTGCACGCTGCCAAAGACTAGACTGTCGAATGAAAATGAATAAAATCCAGAAATGAAAATGTCGAATAATTTAGTAATTGGAAACATTGAATATTCGTGTTTATATCGCGTACCGGATATATAAATAAAACAGTCAGACGCAGAAAATTTAACCAGTCTGGACGTTAATGGCGCTGCCTGGAGAGAAAAGAAAGACGAAGAAATTTAATTAACCGCTCGGCCAAAGGAGACGGTAATTCTGTCGCACTTCCAAGGAATCGCAAAGGAAGTCTGTGAAGGGTGACGGCATTGGACATTTTCCCAAGCATGCAAGAACCAAGAAATGAGTGGCAGGGTCCTGCCTTTCCTTCAAATCTACAGTTAAAACAGTACGGGGGTTACACACAGCCACGACATTTAATAGATGAAATTTCTAATTTATCGAACTACGTTTTATTAGTGTAAGAGTTCTCGGCCCAAGGTTCGCGTTATTATTAATTCGAGTGATTTCTAATTACGAATTAATGTTTCAGAGAGCTCGGTATGTGATCGATATTAACGTGTGGTCGCAGAAGGCATATATTTAAATCTACACGATTTGAACGGAAATAGGAACCAATACGGTGCTATGAATAATTATAAACTCGTATTACATCTGTAATACGAGTATAAAAATAACTGACTGGAGTTGAGTTGAAAATGGTGCATAATTAAAAAGTATTTAATATTAAAACCATAATTCCATTGCCCTCGAGACTATATCCTTTTACACGTTTGATCAAGTGCTTTGCTGTAAACGCTGATCGTATTCGATACAATGGATGATGTATCATATATGCATGAGAGTAGTATTTTAAAAATTCTGTACTATAATTGAAATTCACGTAATGAAAAATTAAAATCCTCGAATATCTCGAAATCCTTTGGAACGGGCGTAGTCCAATTTGAAATTAGACAAAATTAAAGAGAACGAATATTAAAAATATTTATATTTCTTTTATTTAAAATTTTAAAATTTCTGTGCCCCGTATCTTCAGTACGAAGATGATTGTCAGTTTGTAGAATCCAATTCCCTAGCATTTGATTATTCGTAAATGGAAACAGAACCTCGCGTACATGCATATACATATATTAGTCCTTAATCCAATTAATCCTACGAACAGGACCAACGCCATAGAGTGGCAATGTTACCCAAACATTTACAGACACTCCTGACCCTCTTTTTACACGGTATTCTTTTGCACAATTTCCATTAACACGGTCTATCCGGAGTTGCACGATTTTTTAAAAATAATTTACTCAGAATTATGTGCTAAAATATGCTATGAAAATAATTTTTTCGCCGGCGGAAAAATTAAATTCCATCCATCTCATGAGTTGTCATTGAATAAAAATTCTTCATCCTCGAAAAATTTAATTATGCGTATCGTGGTATTCGCTTTGAATTTTTATTAATTGCTCGTTGCTTTGCAGGTGAAACTACCATCGTTAATGAATAGAAAAGGAATTTCTCAAAAAATTAAACGCGACAATTGGGAACCTGTACTTCGTTTTATACATATTTCATGTTAGCGTTAGAAGACAAGCACGATAAAACGACCTAGTATTTACTGGATCATCGAGTCGAGTGTTTCAATTTGCCGCGTCATTAATCAAAAATTCGTCATGGTTCTTTGCCGTACGGTTTCATTAATCTCTGATACACGGGGGGTGAAAAAAAGTACACCGTATTACATTGCCTGATAATGTCGTAAAAAATCTCGCCTAACAGGCGCACAATGCGCCGTGGAAATTAGCATTCAAAGGGCCGGTATATCGTGTTAACGGACTTTTCGTATCAGAAAACTTCCAGAGTATTGATTTTACTAAGCCTTTGGGTAAACTAAGCGCTCAAGTCTCGTCTGATCGGCGAATTAACGCCAATGAACTTTTCTGAACGGTTTCCACCGCTCGTTTACTATCGTCCCACTTCATTCGCGGTTCGAAATAAAAGTCTACCCTTTGCATGGGTAAATAGAATACCATTTAAGACACACGCACACAGAAAAATATGTTGTATTTTATTTATTTATTGAAGACCATTATCTTACTATTTGTTATAAAAAATATCGATTTAGTTTAATCCATTTCCTCTAAAAGCGAATTAATGTAAGACTTATTTTATGTATGCGATAGTATGTGCGCCTGTGCCAAGCTCGGATGTGGAAATCGTGAAACCACTTAAATTAGACCGGCCAATAATTGATGGATTTGATTGACGAACGCGTGAGTGACGTTCGAAACATTTATAATAGATTAACAATTTCTCATCTCCTCGAGGTGCATAATTTCTTACTGCATATTTAGAGACGCTGTTGTAATTAGACCGTGAATTATACAGATGCACATTTTCATTGGCTACAATATTGTGGCCAAATCCGTATTTTTAAAACTTGGTCCGTAAAGGGGACAAACAGGACTATATGCTCATTTTTTTCATATTTTTAAATATTTCCCCACTATAAAAAAAATCACATTTGTTGTAAACAATTGCAAAATAGTCAAAAAAATGTTGCTTTTAATTGAAATAATTTTTATTCGGCACTCCCATGGATCTACTACAAGAACCTAAAGGCACATTTTTATCACTTTCTTACTTTAGCAGCTATTATTTATTGAAAAAAAGTGAGCTCTATATTTAAAACAGATGTAAAACCAGCAATTTTTTAAATTTTTAAAAATTCCTCGCGATACGTTTTTATATCACCAAAAACTACATGTTCGAATTAGAGCAAAATTTGACATGGAACTCCAAAAGGTGTCCGGCTTGTAACTTGAAAAAGTTAAAATTCATATTTGTGACCTAACTTAAGCCTCTGATTCCTTTGGTTTATTGTTCTCTAAACGTTTGATTATTGGGATAACTAATCTAAACAAAATACGGTATGGAAATGGTATCGCCTAACTCGAGGGCCTAACTCGTATTGTTAAACAGTGAAATTAGCTTTTAACTTGAAAAGGTTAAAATTCATATTTATGACCTAACTTAATCCACTGGTCCCTTCATTTTATTATTCTCTAAACGTTCGATTATTGGGATAACTAATCTAAACAAAATACGGTATGGAAATGATATCAACTAACTAGTATTGTTAAACAGTGCCTGGCGATTTCGCGCGGGCGTAAAGCAGTTCGATGGTCGCATGCGGAATTTCTTTCAGCGGAAGTTGGGTGGTCCAAAAAAAAATCACGTGGCCGGAAGTTTCGTAATGCTGGTAGCGTTACGAAGCAATTAGGGTTTCTCGGAAGGTAGCGTTACGACGAAGGGAAATTGGGAGTGATCGGAGGAGGCGGGCATCGGGACACACGATCAAAGAAAACTTTTCTAAATTCAGCGGCGAAATTAGCTTGACACTAATTTCAGGAGGAAGCGTGGGCATGGCCAAGAAGTCGGGGAAAAGATTGGCCGAGGGAAGGCGACCTCGCGTGATGCTTCATACCGACTTCGCGTGTCGAAGTCTGATTTGCTTTGTTGAATCAAGTGTATACCGGCTGTTATATCGCGCAGAAAAGCGAACGAGATAGTGCATTTTTCCCTTCTTTTGTATCCTGTTACCCACTCCGGCCTCATTATTTTCGTCAACAATTAGATTCCCGATAAAAGCGTCTGCTTGTCAGTCTGCACGCGGCATTTTTAAACGCGCCCTTATTGCTGCACCGACGCCATCTTTCTTTCTTCGTTTCCTCGACGCGAAACTGACACTCCTTGCGTTTATACGCGAGCAGAGTGATCATTCGGCAGAATCTCGTTGTCTGGGTGACAGCGTGTTTATTATTTATACAACCCTGTGAGGTTGAAAGCTTTAGGGTACGCGAAACCTACGGTGTACGCGTCCACGGACGAAGTACGTTGTTGCAACTTTGCTTTCTAGCTGTCAGGAACAATGTCTGTCCACCCCGAGTGGTTCATCAGGTGACTTTGTGGCAAATACGAGGTCGCTTCCATCCCCTTAATCCTTTCGTTCGTCCGCACTTTCCCTCTTCCTACGACTCTTTCTATACATATATATAGGTAATTCCTAACCGAACAAGGATGACCTTTACACGTTTGACCAGAGAGGCCAGATCCGCTTACGCCTGTACGAATTCGAGATTCCCTAAATCCACCAAAAGTGTGACCTACGTCACTGGCTTTCCACTTATCTGGCAAACATACAAGGTTCGTGGGAACCGACTGGACTATGCAGTTTCCGGTACGATAAACAGCAATCGAAACGCGGCACGGAAAGGAAATCCATGTAAATTTCGGTTTCCTTTGCCCCGAAAATCAACTACGCTCTCTATTATGATTAATCGGATATTATAAACGACACTCGATACATTTACTATGTTCTTTTCTTTTATTAATATTTGGCATGCAGTCAAGCAAAATTGTTGCCACCGTAAAGCAATTTTGAAAAACAATGTTAACATTGTTAGTAATGACAACAAATTTATACGCTTTCTAACCACCCTGTACACCATGCAATGAAAGAAATACTTTTATACGTTTGCTGACTTTACTGATTTCAGTAGATCACCATGCTTGAAACAAAGACCCTCACGACTGTACACTAAATATTTGCATAGCACTAGGATACGATGCCACTCACGATTTCACACTGAATATTTTCATGATACTATGGGTTAAGTTTTATTCGAATGGATATTGATTCGATTTCGATCACTTCGGGAATAATTGTTTCATAATATTTAATCTGAATTCCGAACGTTAGGGGCAGAAGAGTCGTCTTCTAAGCTGAATCGATAAATCACCACAGACCATGTATACTACGTTTAGGCTACGGTCAGGAATAAACTACTGCTGACATCTAGGGAACATATTTATGGAATTGTGTAGTTTCCTGCACAAATAGATTGACTGTTCCGTTAGTACCAAGTATTATAACGGTGGTGCTATTGTTGCAATGCGAAAGTTTCGTACATATGTCGGGTGGGTCGGATAGATGATGTAGAAATCCACAACTACTGTAATTTATAGCACCGAAATCTTTGAAATATTTTACTCAACAAAAGGTAAATATTTGACAAGTTTCTCTAACAAAATAGTGAACATTTTGGAACCAGCCTGTTATGTCAGCACTGCCGTGTGACAGATGGACGTCTTTCGATGGGTTCATCGTTCGATATTAATGAGTCACATTAATTCCAAATCATGTTTCGTCGTGTTTAACACGGAAAACTTATTTATTTATGTGGCGATCGTAAAAGTTCGAATTTCGGGTACGAATTTGTTGATGCGGCTTTCAGAGATTCTGTAGAAACTGACGTCACGGAACAGAAATCAATAAATGCACCGAACCCGATTTAAGTTCCATTAAGTTTCGTGAAACCTACCAAGAGTTTTATAAGTCCTAACGACGCTTTTAACATATCTACGATATTTTTTCATTAATTTCTAATGTATTCGTGAATATTCTTTAGGTATTAAAACAGACTAGCAAGATGATGTCCGATAGAAAAGCTGAGCTTGAGAGGAAGAAGGCCAAGCTTCAAGCTATAAGGGAAGAAAAGGAGAGACGTAGAAGAGAGAAGGAACAGAAAGATGTAAGTTATTTTTATTCTGTATTACTGATAACTTATTATTTATAATGTCTGTCATTCTAATTTAACTTATCTATATTTTTTGTATTAAAGATCGAGGAAGCTACGGTCCGTGCTGCAGGTGCAGACAAAGATCAACGCAAAGAATTGGATGCTATGCTTTCATCTTTGGGGGTAGCTCCAGTATCAGGTACGTATCTCTGTTTCTCAGTTTAATTATTATTCCTTATTTTATAATTTATATTATTTACAGATGTGTTATCCAGCTTATCTAGTATGAATTCTTTAACACCTGAACAGAGTGCCAATGCTACTCCTGATGCTAGTTTGCAACCATCCAGTATAAACTCTGCTCAAAGGTATGTATACTTCAAAAATCTGTTTTCTGTGTACCTGCATTTGCCACGCGAAATTTATATAATTTTTCTTCGATAGCGCTGGACGTAGGAAAAATCGGGAACTCACGGTCGTCTCCGTGGCTCAAACTAATATTCCACCGAAGGAAGCTGTGGTCTATAATAAACAAACACAGACCATTCAGACAACGCTCACATCCCACGACGGTGAGTCACTGCATCTATCTTATAAATTACTACACTATATGTTGCTTCTTGTAAATTTACCAATCTATTCAATTACTGGACAACAACGTTTTGGAGCGTACAGTACAGTAATGTTGATTAAATGCAATAAAAATACATATTAAAGAAATAACGCGTATAGGTGTCCCAGGTTTTAATGGCTAAACTTCATTGATATATTCTATAGGACTAAATAAGAAAAAAAATATTAGGCTTCATTAAAAAACTACTCAAATTCATCAAGTACGTATTTACAGTTTACCTACAAAACTCATTTCCTTATAAACGTATTTTAAAAAAAGTCTAGCTTCTTAATTCATTCACGAAGTTCCATGCTCGGTGTTCTAATGTGACTCAACACCGGTAACATAAATAATCCGGAACACAAATAAAGTCCCATAACGAATCGATACAAATACATAATGGCGCGTTCGATCGAACGAAACAAGATAAAAATGAAATTTGTAGTTTAATTAATTACTTCTGAAAGTGCCAAAAGTATCATATTATCTTTGAAAACGTCAGGTAGTGAACACAACTGGCATGAATAGTTATACTCCATATTTTTGTGATAATTTTTTAATAAAGCTTCCAAAGACCTATGTTTACATATCGTTTTTTTTTATTATTCAGACCCATAGAATATATTGACAAAGTTTGACCGTTCAAATCTGAGGCACCCTGTATATACAGAGTACTCCATTTAAATTTGTGAATGAATATATCTTTAGAGGTTTGATTAACGTGATTGAATACATGGAGATCGATAAAGATCGAGGATTTCGCGAAAAATCTGAATTCCGTCAAAATAATTTCTTCTAATATTTTAACAATCTTGATTCCTTTCGGTATATTCGATATGTTCGATATATTCATTTATAAATTAAAATAGGACACCCTGTATACATATTATAACGATAATATAACAATACATGGTTTCCACAATTTATTACATTGATTTTTAATCCTTTGTAGTCTGATACTGGTATTCTTTTAATAAATTTAGTAAATTGTACCAAATGATCACATTTTTAGAGAATATTCGTAATAATTTCATTAACATTATATTGAACAAAATGTTGCTTTGGAGTGCAATAATTGATCATTCTTTATATTAGCAGTAATATGAATTCGACGAATAAATATTTAAAATTTTAAATAAATTATAATTACCTATTCTTATTTCTTAATAAAGCACATCTAAAATTCATGCTATAATTAAAAAATTTCCGGATTTCGGATTTCGGATTTATACGTTATTTATTTAAGAATGCAAAGGATTAAAATGTGTTGAAATGAAAATTTACCAATTTATGGCATATTGATACTATTTCAAAAAATAGCATTATTATTGTGTGTGATTAAATATTTAATATTTATAGCGTTTCTTTAATGCATTAATCGAATATGGTAAAGTGGGTGGTGTATATAAAAATGCATCATTTAAAAATATATGCCATCAATGACATAATAATTTGTAATACAGTCACCAAGTATTAACAGTATTGTATATATTTTAATTAATAAATTACATTGATTGTAATACACAATCAAGCATATCGGTAAAACCTTGTTTTAGTCATAACTTTAATTTTTTTGTGATAATAATAAGAAATGATTTACACACTCGTATTGTGTTTTATAATTAATTGTAGCTAATGAGGAAACTTACATATTCTTAAAATACATACATACAAAAATGGCATGTTACTCACTTGTAGCATTGTCATTTTATTTTTTCATTATGTGTGTTAACTTCTGTTCGATTATTAATAATTCTCAACACTTTTTAAACAGACAAAGTAATTATTTAAAAGATTCCCGTTTAATGTAACACAAACTAGATTATAAGTGAAAAAGTCATTCATTTCTTTAAATAGTCTTTTGCAGTTTTAATTGTGAATTTGAAAAAAGTATTTGTTAATGTTAATATCAGGAACACATGGTATTTTGATCGAAATATTAATTTGATATTCTGTTATTGAGAAAGCAGCAAGTTCTTATCTTCTAAAGAGATGCATTATCTATCCCAAGATTCTTATCATTATAACGATTTATATAAAAAATGTTTTAGTAATAAAATAAACAAATTTCCGACAGTTTTATTTGCAAACATCGTATGTTATATAGAAAGTATAGTAGTAGATATAGAAAACACTTAACACATAATCAGGTTACGGACACAAATATTGTTTTTTCCCTGGTGGTGGCAACTATGTTTTTTTGTATTTCATATTTCCATTTCATTCACCCGCAATTTCAGTTAGTTTCGTTACAATTTTTTAATTTTTCACGTTTGTTTTTATCACTATCGAAATAAATTATAACAGGATCAACTGCATGGTTTTTATAACGTTACCCGTATTCGTACCACCTACTTTACTATGACTTCTTATCAAAGTGTAAAGTTTAGGTAAAGTATATCGAAGGACGATCTTTTGGTAGCAGTACAATCGAGACGTACGATTATGAAATTTCTTGCTTTAATAGCTTTTACCACGAACATTGGATATGTAGATGTTACATGTGTGTCCCATTATCTAACTGATATTGCGGCATTATTAAATATACGCGTATTTGATTTTCTTGCGATACAATCGGTCAATTCAATCGGTGTTGGACACAAGAACTGTCCGCATCATCTTCTGCATACACCATCTACTCCTGTTCAACAACAACACCAACTCACTCTTACTCCGCAGGCTACTTTGAGATTGACTGGTGGCGTCCCAGGAAAGGTGGGTCTGCACCAAACTACCTATGTATGTTCTGTCATCTTTTTATTACCCTTCCTATAATTGTTGTACAACAGTATATAATAGAGGTAGATACATTGCTATTCATGTTTAAAGCAAAAGGATGTAGAGTCAAATTTGAGATCACACTCTGCTTTGCTAATTTTTACTAATTCTTCCAATAATAGTTTTACGTACCAGCAAATATTATAAAAGAAAAGAACAAGCTATGATTAAATTTCGTTGATTCTACAACCCCGAATTATGTATCAAATATTGTACATGGAATTAGACCATTTATTTTCGAAGGTTTCAAAGATAGATCGTGTATTTTAACACTACATTTACGGAAGCCGTCAATTTGACGGATGTCAGTTCCATATTTAAAATTGCAGAGCGCGTAAATATTATTTTTTAACAACTTACGTTGAATTTGTTTGATGCAATGACGTGAAAGAAAAATCGTATTTTAAGGTAATCGTGAACATGAAAGGTATCAATAAATATACGTGCGATCAATGCCCGTAAATCTAGTGTTAAAAGGCCATTTAGACTCGAGATTTTGGTCAGTTTATTTCGTTTATATATTCCCATGTACAATATATATTTGTTGGCATAAAAGACTTGCTTTTTAACACGCTTTACAGAATTTAATTATGTACTAACAGTTTATAAGAATTAAATAATACATTAACTTTAGGCGTCCTGTTTGTTGGGAATATTTGGAAATTATTATTACAAAAGTCAATGTACCTTGACTCATGCGTGCTAGTATTAAATTTATCGAACGAACGAATTAATTATTATTGATGCTTTCTTAATTTATGGATATGAATATTTATAGACAGCAGTGTTATCATAACTGTATTAGTTACTGTAACACGTTAAAAGTCCAGTTTTCTTGGCATTGTGCATTTAAAATTCAACATTGACAAATGTTCTTGTGATAACTATTGTTTTGTATTTGTTGTAATGTGCAAAATACAGCACATTACCAGTTGCCCAATGTGTTAACAAAATTTACCTTTGAGATTGATAGTAAAATTTGTTTCTGAGAAACTTAGGGGGGTGGGCATAAGTGTGACAAGGGATGTAAGTGAGATATAAAATTTTACTTTTGTATAAACATCCATTGGTAGTCACATTAAATAACACAAATGCTTCATTATTTTCTATTAGGTAATCAAAGATGTGTAGTACAATACATTTAAAGGAAAGTGTTGAATTATGTTAAGAACTAAAAAAACAACTTTAATTGAATCATATTTCACTAATATAAGAAGCATCGAATATGTATGTTTCCTCTTACATGTAGGAATCACAGCACTGCACGATATAAAAATTAACAAATCTATATTCACCTAACTACATTCAGCAGGTCAAATTTTATTTCTATTTTTTTTTATATATATATATATGTATGTATTTTTTTTTTAATGCAATTACAAATCCAACTCTCTTTGACTTCCGATCGTAAATTTTTACAAGCAATAACCAAGTTTTATGAACATTAAAGTACGGCTATGACACTGCAAACTTGATATAAAATAAAACTTATTAATGCTGTAAAACAAGCTATCAGTTATATATATTGCGTGAACTTTTAATTTCCAAACCTTTATAACTGATTTACAACAATATTGTGTATTATTTTTCTAATTTATTTTTCACGAACATTTAATTAGTTTTCGTTTAATTATGTATGGTCTGAGTGTAGAGAGGTGAAATTAGTGTAGTGCATTCTTACGAGATTGTAACTAAGTGCAATTTTTTTCCCTCCCCTTCTCAGCTCATGCATTCGACTATTACGGTAAGTTATGATTTCTCTTGGTTTTCAAAAAGTTTTAGGTTCAGATTTAGGTTTAGCTTCATTCCATTACTTTCTCCCGGTTTAATAGTATATAAATGTATATAATGAGAACCAAATACAGAGTATTAGGATAATATATACGTAGAATAACTGTCGAATTAAATTTCACAAGTAAATGCAAAGTTTTTCTTATATCGAAATTAATTTTTAAGGTAAGAAAATTATTACTGTGTTTCGTTTTCTATAAAAAAAGAAAAAAAAAGTTATAAATTTGAGAATGCACTCTCTCTCTTTTCTCCCTAATCGTAAACACGACGTTTTTAATAACAAAGAGAGCAAAAGTATTAATTTATAGATTTAAACAAGATTTATCAATAATACAGAAATGCAAAAATGACTCTCCACCCAAAACCTAATGTATCTTTACTATCTTATAAATTGCTTTACACTTTTTAGCTCTTTTACCTTTTATGTCGATCTACTTTTATTGAGTGTATTTACGTTTGGTTACTGTATTTATTACTTTTTAAGTATTTATCTGACATCCCGACTCTCAAACGGAAATATTTTGGCATTTACACTACTTAATTTTCAAAGTACGGACCGTACACGTGTCTCTTACGAAAAGTGAAAATTTATCATCGAGTATTTTTTATTAGGCATCGAACGTAAATTAAGAATCACAACACTGTCTACAAAATAAAAATTACTGCCAAGCCTGCCTAATATAATTCATGCATATCCAATCTGAATATCCAATATGAAATATCCAATCTGAATATCCAATATGAAATATCCAATCTGAAACACACGCCTTGTTTTACATCAGCATTAAATAAACACGTTTATTGTGTATACAGACTACCTTTGGAGTATTTGATTATTTATTTTAAATTGAAAAGTGTCTGCTAATTTGAGTGTCTAAAATCAACAATTTTAATCAAGGAAAATTGGTGTTGTGATGCATTACACATCACTGTATTGGAATTAACAGTAATGCTATTCTGTAAACAGAAGTATCGTTTCGAACGAATAATATTTAAAACTTTGTACTTGTAATGTTCAAATTGTTTTGCCAGATCTTTCGATATTGTTTGAAATAGGGACTGTCTATAATATAAAATGTTTAACGAATATCCATTGGCAAATCTTGTCACAACTTAACGCACCTTCCAGAGTTCTCGGCGCGATATAACGGTTATTTCGGTAATTTTTGGTATATTACGGTGTACTAACATGGAAAAGAATGTTATGGTGCTGGGGTTAGCGAATATCATAATTAAAACTTTGTGTTGAAATAGAAGGAACGATACAGTTAAAGGTTCAGCGCCTCAAGTTTTTAGTTTCGCAAAACAATAATTCATTGTTGCTACAATCTGGTATGATTGTGTATTGTAATGCAAACATTGCTTCTTAATAGCACGGTTTTCGTGATAGCGATCTAGTGAAAATTATAAAAATATTGTCCCATAGATACGTTTTACGAAGGTAACAAGTACGTTGTTCTAACGATTGATATAATTCTAAAAAAAAAACGCTCCGAGAGGATTTTAATTTCAAGAAGGGCTATTTTATTTCTAATTCTTGAAATAAATTTAATTGAACAATTCAAATTGCAAACGATTTTATTTGTAACGTGTTAGCAGTCGGAGATGTCAGTTTGTTATACCAAAATTTTATGAATTCTTTCTTCGTCCCCTTCTTTTTTATTGTTTCTAAAATTTCCGAGGATTGAGTTTCACGATAGATTTATTTTTAAAAGACAATACTAATTCCTCAAATTTCAAGGGAACAACTCTTATGTTAGTCTTGTCATACTAAAGAATAATAATATTGATGGTATTATTTATAATAAATATATGATTATTTTTAGCTGAAGTCTATAGAAAAACCTGAAGGGATCGTGATCGTGTTTATAATTCGTCTTAACTTTGAAATCAGTACAGTTATATACAGGGTATTTATCTACAGGTTGACAATAATTTGGAAATTAAAAGTTTTACTTTATTAGAGAAGAATGTATTCAACTTTTTGCTGTAAAATTTATTTTAAACACTTTCCAAATATTTACAAGCAACAAACGTATATCAGAAAAAGTAAAATGCTACAGAAGGTACTCGTATTTATCTGAGGGTTAATTTTGTTCATAATCCAATCTAAAATAAAATTGTAATAGTCGAAACATAATCAGGAGGTCCTAAAAGAGTAAAAATATTTTCTTGGAATTGTTTTTTCAATTAGAATATAATTTGTATAGATCGAAAAGTAAAAATGCCTTGTACAAATATTATTTTAGATAAATACCTTATATATGTATTTTATTTTAATAGATCGAAAATGTTTATAAAAATTTTTCATTGATCCCTTTAGCGTATTGTTGAGAAACATAATAGGGTATACTATATGCATGTTTATAGATGTATTTATAATTACTCATTTGACATAACCGTTTCAATCTTTCTAGATAATTGTTGATGTATTTTGCATGGTAAACGATAAATATTAACCGATAGGTCTTATGCATAATTTCAGTTATTCTCGATTAAGTATTATATTAAATATAAATATCATTTTTTGTGTATATATTTTAATTCCACGTTTAGAAGTTTGATTAAATAGACCCTTACAGTATACATCAATAATTTCCTATGAGAGACATGAAATTAGAAACAAACATTACTAACATAATGAAACACAAGATTGATTGACATTTTCTTTTCCCTCCTTCAAGACGAGTACAATCTAAATCCTGGTTTAGAATGGGAGGACGAATTTACAGGTAGGTAATCCTCTCTAGAGATGATTCACTCTACCTAATTATATCACGAATGTAATTATATTCATTTTTTTTTTTTTTTCACAAAATTGCATTTGAAAGTAATCCTCATATAACTTTGTTTTTATTAAATTACTATCTCTATATGCACTGAAAGGAGGGAACTTGTACTATTAATTCACACTAAAAATTGCTTAATGAATCATTGGATTATTAGGTAGTTATTATGGTTTGTTATATAATTGTAAAAATTTGTGCTTTATTTATTACGCATGCATAGACAGTATATATTTATAGTTCTATTACGTTCTTCGTTCTTTTTCACTGCAACGCATGAACAAAGCAATACAATAAACTACTCTTATCATTGTCATTTCGTTTTACACTGAAACAGTATTTATTTGATTCGAATTTCTCGATTCAGATCGTAACTTTACATTATTTCTTTAATATTTTTTCGTCTAACTAAGTTACATATTCATTTAATGCTGCATGAGACTTGGGAAGTTGCGTTAATAAACCTCCACTCTATTTTTTATATTCATATATAAACGTTTTTTTTTATTTTTTTTATTTTATTTGACACCAACTTTGAACAGATTTTATTCGCGAACAACCGAACAAAAGTTTTTAATTCGTAAACGAATTCTGACATTTTATACTCGTTGTTCGTAAATAAAATTTGCCCAAATTTTTTATATGATTCTTGTTGGTTCAGAATTCATGAAAAGCAAGTGTTTTGGCTAATGGGTACTGGAACTAGGAAAGTGTGTCAGTTAACGTGGCATTATAACACAACATTATTCGCTTCATTTTAAAAAAGAATCATGATTTGATTTAGTCTTCTTATTTTCATCTTTTCTTTTCACTTACGTATTATTCTAAAACAAAAGGGTGGAGAGATACCGTTTCAAATAATTCTCATAACAATCGTAATTATTTTACATGAAAATTAAATTATTATTTATGTGATCCACCAACAAGCAGCCCACCTTCTAATGTAACTAATATCAATGCATGACGATTAAACTTGATTCCAGTAGTTTCTCCGACATTGCGTATGTTTTATTCGTTTCCCGACGAACTATCTTTTTTCTCATTGATTTAATATACTTTTATAAAAGCTTTTGAAAGAGAGTTGCATCCCTTATTTTTAAACCTGACGCTTGTGCAGTTTGTTTGTCAACACTTTGTTTTCTTTACGTTAACGTACGAACGAATATCGTTTCTCGTTACACTTTTTACCGAACAAAATTTTTAAATTCATAACAATACATGAAGAGAACCGCGTGGTTTACGGAAAAATTATTTTACGCGGATCGAACGCGTTACTTTTCTTTTGTCCGTTCATTTGCCGAAGTTTCATTCGTGAAAATTCATTACGTCGCTTAGAGTATTTTACACGAGCCGTCGACGAAAATTCACTTAGCAGCGAACGTGGTAGCGTTGTTACGACCGATACAGCATTTTTGCAAAAACGTAGCGAATCGAATTTTTTAAGTAGGACGTTTGCCAGGGGTAGATAGATGTATCGAAGTTAGGGTATTCGTAGCGGAACCAGCTTATTCACCACAGTTTTGACATTTGATGATGGCCAAGCCGAAGATGAAGAGAACAGCTTGCCGCACGTGGACGGTTTCCAAAGCAAACTGCCCCCGGGAATTCTACCCCACGGTTTGCCGCAAGTTAAGGAAGTGCAGCCCGCCGTTACGCAAGTGGAGCAAGAAAAGGAAAAGGAAAAGCCCAAAGAAGGTAAACTTTCCGAACGAACAGCTTCGTATTAGACTGTTTTTTTTTTATTTTCTACGAGTTGGAATTCCGAAGGGAGAAATTTGAAAATATTAATTTGTAGTACAAGAACTTAGCGAGGAGGAAAAACAAATGATTATACTGTCCGAGGAATTTCAACGATTCCTCGATCGCACTAGTAGAATCGTGGAAAGGGCGTTAGGGGAATCAGTCGATATTTATACCGATTATACTGGCAACATGGACGGTGAAGATGGAATGTGAGTAAAGATTAACAGCGTTTAAATCGTATTTACAGGAAAGAATTTTCTTTAAGACAAAGAATGCTTGTACTATCTTAGGGACGAGAAGAGCCATCAACGTCTATGGTTGAATCGATCGTTCTTCTGCGATCGATGGTCTCGTAATCGCTGTGTCACTTCGATGGATTGGTCGCCGCAGTTTCCAGAACTGCTCGCGGCCTCTTATAACAACAACGACGACACCCCGAACGACCCTGACGGGGTTTGTTTGGTTTGGAACACGAAATTTAAAAAAACCACGCCAGAGTTCATTTTCCACTGTCAGTCGCCGGTATTGTCGATCACCTTTGCGAGATTTCACCCTAATCTGATCTTAGGTGGCACTTATTCCGGACAGATAGTCCTCTGGGATAACAGGGTGCAAAAACGAACCCCGATTCAACGCACGCCATTGTCTGCGAACGCGCACACTGTAAGTTGTTCAAATTATTCGAAATGCAGTCTCACGATCTCGCCTTAATCTTTAACGATTGTATCGATAGCATCCCGTCTATTGTTTAAACGTTGTCGGGGCCCAAAACGCACACAACTTGATAAGCATTTCCACCGACGGGAAACTATGTTCGTGGAGTTTAGACATGTTGTCACAGCCGCATGAGAAACTGGAGCTACACGTAAAACAATCGAAAGCAATCGCTGCTACTTGTTTAGCGTTTCCTCATGGCGACGTTAATAATTTCGTGGTAGGCAGCGAGGATGGTACTGTTTATTCCGGTAAATAATTATGCTAGCCAATTTAACGTTCTACGGTTCTGAAACATACGGTGGCAGACTTACGACCACTTGGTAACATTGTATGGAAAGAGTGTAACAAATCGGTGTATAAGTACACTCGTATTATTTATGTGGCTATAACAAGTTGTATACATAATATGTCCGCCACTGTATGTAGAGCAGAAATTTAATGGAAATTAAAAGGAGTCACTGTAATAATACATGTTCGTTTGGTAGCTTGTCGTCACGGTACGAAAGCAGGAGTATTAGAAACCTACGAAGGTCACCAAGGACCAGTTACTGGAGTTAGTACACACGCGGTCCAAGGTGGAATAGATTTCTCGCACCTGTTCCTAACATCTTCCATCGACTGGACGATCAAGCTCTGGAGTCTGAAGGAGAACAAACCCCTCTATTCCTTCGAGCATAATGGCGATTACGTTTACGACGTTGCATGGTCTCCCACCCACCCAGCACTGTTCGCTGCCGTAGACGATTCGGGAAGATTAGATTTATGGAATCTCAATCAAGATACCGAAGTGCCTACCGCGAGTATCATGATCGAAGGATGCCCAGCCCTTAACAGAGTCTCGTGGACACCGAGTGGTTTACATGTAACGGTTGGCGACGATACTGGAAAGATTTGGGTCTACGACGTTGCCGAGGTAAGCTTAAAATATTATTATAGTAACACTTTGCCAAAGACATTCATCGACAAAAAGTGAGGAACGTAACGAACGAACGTAGTACTAAATAATCGATTGCACAAAGAGTTAAGTTTTAAGCTCGTAGAAATATATTTAGAGAAATATGTTTCACTGATATATAACGTTCGTTTGAATATAGCATTTGGCACATCCAAGAATCGATGAGTGGAATAAGTTTTTATACACGCAACAGGAGTTGAAAAACAACAAAGCGGACGAAGAATTGCATAAACTTAATCTACGAGAACCTGTATCGTTAAGTTCTATAACCCCTCTGATACAGACGTGTCCCCCCTTTAAAGATACGTTTATCTTATAACCATTAAATTTAGCTCGAGTACTTTAAACGTTAAAAATCAAATAAATTCAAAATATTTATAACCATAGAAAACCTGAAATGAAGTAAACAAGAAAGTTTATGCACTAATTTTAATTTATAGGTGTACCCTTAAGTATTTGTGGAATACCTTCAGTCTGTATAAAGTGTTAAACTTTAACCTTTTTATTATATAGATGCAATTACTGCGAACTCAAACGGCTATAACTCAACGTGTCCGATAGAAGCAGTATATTATTATTAAATGATTCTAACGCGATACATAATAAAGAATGTGCACAACATGTATTTGCATGTAAATAATACAAGCTATGAACGCGACTCGAAATAAAAAATTGCATAAATACAATACGATAATTACGAATTTGACAGTATTTACATCAAGCAATTTGTATTATAATTTGTTCTTTACTATTTTTCGTGAATATACATCGTTATGTTTAGAATCATTTTTCAAGAATATTTTGTTTCCGTTCTACTGCTTTTATCTAACATATTAAAGACAACTTCAGCATAATACTTACACGATATTCCAATTGAAAGTAATATAATATCTAGTATCGTCCTTTTTAAATAACTTTATCATTATTATTTATATCCATACAAAAATAATTTAGCCCTCATAATTTCGTTTTCTGTAATATATAGTTAATAATATAATAAATAACAAAATTCACTGATCAAAGATTATCGGTTAAAAATTGTAAATATAATATTACTTTATAATAAACTGCTGGTCTTTATCTAAAATGTGATACTGTTAAATATACTTCTGCGTCTTTTTTTTTATGCGTATTTGTGCTCAAGTCAAACTTCTTTTACACTACCATATTTTTAGCAATAAACTTATTAGTTCCACAATTTATTATACACTGAACGTTCTGTTAAATACAAGTAATTATAAATTTATTAAAACTTTTTGTAATGCTCATTTTTTTAATTTAAACTGCAATAAATAATAATAATTGTATTGTTGTTTTATTTGTTGCTACAAATAAAATTTTATTTTAAAGCGCTGAACCTGCGGTTGTTTTTTCCTTATTATAATTTTTCTTAAAATAATTTACTGTTATCTTATAGGAATGTAACCATAAAATAAAAAAATATAAACTAGGGAGATCAAGAGATTTTACTAGATATGCAGTGTGATCCCGAGCCCCAGGGACTTTCTCCTAGCAATTACTTGATTGACCCTTTGCATTCTGAGAATTTGTATTAATCGAGCGACTTCTAAAAATAAAAAATATTTTTTCTTCCGCAAAGAGTTAATGTTTCGTACCATTTCCCAACAAATCCCACATTTCCTTCCTTTCTCAACTATTCAAAGCTCCGAGTTCATGTTCGTTCGGTTTATGCGTAACATGCATTTATTTCCACTACTTGTGCGGTGGGACAAATCCAATATGGTGGACGGTGACTCACGGATGCACAATCTAGTGTCACAGGTGCAAGGATGAAGCCAGACAGAATTTTATATTTTATATAATATTTCTACAATACCGTTATAATACTGGCATATTGATGTAATATTTAAGGGGAACGTTTCACAATAATATTACTACAACGTGTCTAGTAATATTATAAACATGACAACATTCTAATATATATTACTAAAGTGACCAGATGTCTCGTGCTGAATGCGAGACAAGCTCCCCACTCTTTTCACACCACCCCTCTTCAAAATCACTTAACAAATTTGCGAAAATATTATAGTAGGTAGCTGCAAAACATACAAGGCAAATAATCTTGAAGTATTATTTATATTTATTTGTACATTGCTGCACGTTATACGTAGTTTTCCGTGAAATAAATTTTGTTTATAAGATCCTTCTAAACTTTGTTTTGTTACATCTTTTACACTATATATATTCTTACAAACATAATCAACTTCAATTACCAATATGTCAATGTCCAATTACAAATAACTCAAATCCGGGAAGTCTGGTCACTTTAATACTATGCGCCATATGGTGAGCGTATGGTTGCACTTTCCATGAAATTGTTTCTTCATAATTTCTGTTCCCAATATTTTATATTTGCACATTTGCACGAAAATGAAAACTAAACGATCGACACGTAAAATTTAAAAATTAAATTATTTCGTGTTCGTTCCGTCGCTTTTCTCGTCGCGTCAAAATAGTTAAACGACGCACGTTTGCTATCGCAATTAGTTTTTTGCCGAGAAACGTAATTAACACCCTTTTGACGTTGCTATTGTGGTTGTACGCTTAACGAGAGAAATAAGGACCCTTGAAAACAAAAAGGAACGAGAAAAGAGGCACTCCTGCGGAGAAGCAAAATGCAGATCGATATAATCCCTCCATTGATTAAAGTCGATGTTTTGTCAGAATTCTCTACCCCAATGAACGACCTCCGTAGTGGGGTTAGCAGACGAATAAGGGTGAGAATCCTGGCCGTCGACCTCGGTTTAGTTGCCTTATGAACCGCGTATGAGTCGTTCGTGTTTTACCCTTACGTCTCAACAAATATTCTTTATATTTTTTTTTCTAGTTAAATGTATCGTTCGACAGTCTATTTTATCGTTAACTAGGCCCCCTCCTGCAATTTATCATGGGAAAAGGTGTCGATTCGTAAAAAAATATAAGTTCAGGTAGAATGCGTTTGATAGTCTTCAATCGATTTTTGACCTTTCAAAGTTTTCATACAAATTACGTTATTCGTCGCGTCGTATTAATTTTATATTGTATAGGTATATCGTTTCGGATTCGTAGTTCACGCGTATGCATTTAAATAATACGAAATGTTTATAAACTCTAATAATAGTACCTCGTTGTTAAAAATTTTAAACATTTTCATACGAAAAATTTCGTTTAAATTTAGTTACAGTTAATTATTCGAGCTCGTCCGTGAATATTTTATTTTAATTTCGTTGTGCAACGTCGTTGAAGCTTAATTAAAAATAAGTTGTACAGCTACAGTGTTCGTTTCACGGATTGTGACGTTCGAGCGGTAAAATGTGAAATACTTTAAAATTGTGAAAATGGTGGAATAAGTGGAAAAATAAGGAGCGAAAGTTTACGTCCTTCGATATCGATTCGTGGCATATTCGCGAAGAGACCATTTATGTTTTCACATTTTGTGAGCGGGAAGAGATTCTTCTCGAAGAGAATGCTCGCGTCGAAATAAATAAGAATATCGTAAGTTTACAAAGCTCGAATATTGGGAATAATTTCACTCGAAAACTAAAGTTTAGAAGAAAAACTGTAGCCTGCGTATATTCGAATATTTATTTGCATCTCCAGGAATGAAATACGGATGACAATCTGGATATGAATTTGAAATCTAAATGGCTCTTCTTCGGAATACTAATTACTATCCTCCTTGAATACGGTAAATTTCCTCGAATTTTATAACTAATTTAAGAAATCTGTGGACAAAGCAAGATTGTAGCTTTTTAATATTTTATAAGCGATTGCCTGGGTGATAATTAATAAAACGAGGCATTCAGGTTTCACTAGATCGATTACGGAAGACGACGAAGAGTTCGGTGCATTGAACATTGATACACCATCTTCTCACGTAGCTCTTTCGGGAGATCTTACGGTTCTTGTTGTAAACTCAGACCCGATATTGGAAGAAACGAAGCAAACAAATGAATTGGAGAAGGAGAAGATTGAGAATTTCTCCAACGAACTGCCTTTATTGCGGTAAATTAGCTACCATTATGAAAAATACCACGGTATTGTTTGTAATTTCTAATTGTTTCTATTGTTCATAGAATATTGTACCTCCTCGATAACATATCAGAATTAATCGGTGAAATACGATTAGAGAAACTGCCGTCGAGAAACGAAACCATTTCGATTAATATTCCCTGCGGATATTTCACTCGCGGCGGAATTTACGCTCTGCGAGTAGAGTACAAATACAAAAATTCTTCAGTGCCTACTACCTCCCTCTATCAGGTTGTAAAATTTTTATTCACCATATTCTCTGTCGTTTTTATCTATCGAAATTTTTTAACGTTACAAATATGGGCAATTTCGTTCGTAGACGAGTAAAATATTGAACGTGAAGTGGCCGACACCTAAAATCTTTTTAGAGTCTCAACAAATTGTTACTTATCCAAACAAACGCTTTACGATCACTGTAAAATACGATGGAACAAGTTGTAGTCCAACGGAGAATGTTCCTGTAGCTGTTTATATTTTACAATTAATATATTGCGGGTCCAGCGTGACTGCTTGTTATTTACAGAATAACACTCATACTCAAGCAAGTATAAACATACTTCCTACTTTTTATCAATTTTTATTTCCATTTATTTATAACACTTTTTCTTTTTATTGCGCAGATAAATTATTCTAGCTCCTTTTAACAGAAGATTATTCTTTTTTATTAACCCTTAACTGGCATGGTGTATTTACAAAATGCAATTAGTATCATGGGGCGCTTCGAAACTTTATAATATTTAGGTGTTAATTTAGATGTTTTACAATCAATTAGGGAATTATAAGTGAAACGTTGAGTTATATTAAATGAGAGGGAGTGAATCTTTTCAGCTGGTATATCTATAATTAATTTCCACCTTTGTAGATTTTACATTACGAAGAAATAAGAGGTTTTATACCGTCAAAGACTATACTTTTACAGTGTGAATTTTTCGGATTACCTGGAAATTATTTAATCAGATTGAAAGCTTCTAGCGCGAATCCGACAGCACCAAATACCAGTGTATATATGAAGGTAGATAGTATAGAAACTAGTTAATTAATTTCAGAATAAAATGGAAACTTTCGAATCATGTGAGATGTTATTTCAATTACTTCTTAACGCCCAGATATTTTTCGAAATTGGAGGCCAATTATTTTATGGATTTTTATTTAAGTATATTAGATAGAATACAGGAGATTACGTAAAAGAGTCTGTTATATAATGTGGTGATACCATAGTGATAATAACAATTATAAAGGAGAAGATAATAGCTGAAGCGTTAAGGGGTTAATGCAATAATGAAAAACTAAATAGATGTTTAATTTTTGGATTTTTGATTGCCTCGTTTTCGAATTGTAGGTTAATTGGTCAGAAGAATTCAAACTAACGGTTCATGCAAGATCGATATATCCTTGTGAAGGACTGGGAGGTGTAGCCGTCCTTTTTGAATATCCTTCCTGTCGATTAGAAGGTGATCGTGTACGTGTTTATGGTCGCTTAAAAGCCGACGTTACCTCGGTTGCTTCACCTTCCAGTCTTCATTACATCACGGAATCCAGATCGATACCTGGCAAACACTCGCTAACTTTTGATTGCGACCTTTTTACGGAGAAATTTGTCGAATACTGTTTTGTCTATGTTAGTCAAGCTATCACGGGTGCCATGATGGACGTTACGATATCTTGCATACCAACATTTCCTTTTCAAGGTAGACAATATTTTATAACAGATCGCGTTGAATGCATTTCTTTAAAATAGAAATTGATCAGACATTTTTTATGTTTTGAAGATTTAGTCGTAGCTTTGTTAAACTAATTTTCAATCATGTAGAAGGCGATATTGCTGGGTGGGGGCCATGGAGCTCTTGGAGTCCTTGCAGCAGCTCCTGTTTCGGGGGAATTCGAAATCGTTATCGTTTTTGCGATACCCCACCTCCAAAGTATGGAGCAAAATTTTGCCAGGTATTTTATTCAATTATTCCCGTCGAATGGGCAGGACGAATAAATTTAAGAGCCCACCTTAAATTCTAGGGCAAGGCGATAGAAACGGAATTTTGTGGCCATATGTTTCTGGATGGCTATAGCAAAAATGTGTTGCACAATCGAATCGAAAGTTCCGAATGTCATGGTGCAGCTTTGGCCGCGACAAAACCAGAAATCGCAGCTGAAATAGGGTCGCAATGTCGATGCGGATGTCGAATCATGCTGCAAGGAAAAGTCTCCAGAAAAATACTCGCAGCCAATACCCAAGCATGCCCTGGCCGATCATTTTGGCTCTTACAGGTATCGGCAAACAATTATTCGTAATTTAAATTATAATTCTAACGCGACGTCGATGTAAATACAGTTCCATTACTGTGCTGATCGTATATTTAATTTGATTTATCCAGGCGAACGCGAATTTCGTGATTGGATTGCACTTGGATCAATTACAATTTCCCTGCTTGGGGCAGTACTTTCGAATACGGGACGGAAATTCTTTAAATGCCGACCTCTTATCCGATATTTCTTCGGATAAAATACAATATACCGCGAGGACACTGATCAGCTCCGGGGAAAATTTACTATTGGAATTTTTTAGCGACGAACTCACGGCATCCGGAGATACTTGCATCGGTGGTTTTCTTGTTCACGCGGCTGTACTAGGTAAACATTTAATTCCACTTCAACTGAAATTTGATTTCACAGAAACCGTTTTGGTCGCAATGTATTTGCAAGTTTAATGTGATCCGATTACAGATAAAAAATATTTAGAAAGGAATGGAAGTGTAACCGTCGTGCCTTCTGACATAAATTCGACGAACATCGAGAAAGAATGGATTTTTTGGAAACCGGCGCATTTAGTAACTGCCTTGCTTTTGATACTTATGTTTATCATCTCAATTTTTTTGACCTTGCAGTTCATCATAAAATACAGGAAGTACCGAGTCGCCGAGGATCTGGATACTTTCAACGACGTTTCCGGTAAAAATAAACAATCGTATCCTTTGTTATTCGATTTAAAGTAGTCTATAGAATAAACTGTTATTTGAAAATCTGTATTGCAATTAGAGTTAATGCCGGGAAGATTTCAATTTCTGTCTACAAGTACAATTATCTCTGATATGATATCGATGATAGAAGCAACTGTGAAAGATTCTACGAAAGAAACTTTGTGCAACAATGAAGAACAGTATGATAGTGCCGATACTTTAACCGGGTAAGGATGGTAATAAATGCAGGGTGTTCGGCCACCTCTGGGAAAAATTTTAATGGAGGATTCTAGAGGCCAAAATAAGACGAAAATCAAGAATACCAATTTGTTGATGGAGGCTTCGTTAAAAAGTTATTAACAATTAAATTCAAAAATTTCAAATCGTTCTAGAAAAATTATTTTCGGTTGCAGGGGTCAATTACAATCATTTTTGGTGAATACACATACTTCCGAAATTCTACCCACTTTCGAGAAAAAAATTCAAGTAAGTGCTGAAAGTTTTGGGTGAAAAAAAGACTTTCGAATCGTCTTGGAAAAATTATTTTTAGTTGCAGAGGTCAATTGCAAGCATTTTTGGTCAACAGACATACCCCCGAAATCCTACTCAGTTTCGAGAAAAAAATTCCTTACCGAAAATGTCATTTCTGGCCAGAAATGTCTGCCCGAATTTTCATGCGAATCTTTAAAACGTCATAACTTCTGAACGGATTGGACGATTTTAATGTTTAAAAAAGCAAAATACGCGTATTTTGATGGAAAATATGTACAAATCGCAAAAATATTCGAAAAGTTGGTCCTTGAGCCTGCAAAATGAGAAAAACTCCATAAAAATGGTCCAATTTTCAAACAGCCATAACTCCTACAATTGTGAATATATTTCAATGAAACTTTTTTCTGAAGTAAAGCTCATGGGTACCTACAAAAAAGTATTAGACAATTTTTTTGTAAGACGTCAAGCGAAATTATTAAAAATCAAAAACGAATTTTTAAGAAAAATCGACAGGGGTTAGGTGCCTAAATTTTTCAACGAAAAAAAAAATTTTCAATTAATTCTAAAAAAATTATTTTCGCTTGCGGGTGTCAATTGCAATCATTTTTGGTGAATAGACATACCCCCGAAATCCTACCCACTTTCTAGAAAAAAATTCAGTATTGGCGGTACTTTAAACGTTAATAACTTCTTAACGAAGCCACCATCAACAAATTGGTATTCTTGATTTTCGTCTTATTTTGGCCTCTAGAATCTCCTATTAAAATGTTTCCCAGGGGTGGCCGAACACCCTGTATACTAATTTCAAAGGAAGAAACTTTAGGTAATAAAAAAAGATACATATTGTCCGTTTTAAAGAATAATTATTTCATTTATTATAGATACGATGCTGGCTCTACGCTGAGTTCCAGTACTTTAAAATTAAATAATACTACGGAGACGTTTTCGGACAATACTATGACATCAATGAAATCAAACTGTGATAAATTACTATTATCTTCCAGTATCCTCGTTTACAATAAGCCGGAAGTTAAATATGCCTATCCTGTAAAGTAAGTTTTCGATGTTTATTTAGAATATATACTATATTTTTTTTATAAGAAATTTTAATTTTATAAACCATTGTCACTTGCCTGAAATTTTGTTTGAATATTTAAATGTATAAGTTTCACCTGACGGTGTTTTATAAATTATTAGTAATATCATTTATTGTACAGATTGCGAAAAATAGATTCTACTAGCTCGGAAGAGAAGACATTAAATACAGAGAACGAGAAACTGCAAGATAACACGAGTAATAGTAGTTTAAAAATAGATCAGAGCAATGAAAATAATTGTTCTGGGGAGAAGGTATGTATATATTTGTCAAATAAATTGTTAAATGCTAATAAGTCTTCTTAAACGCTTAGGAATCTGTTCTCGAAAGCGTCCTTCCGAATGCTTCGAGTTTGGGGAGTGGAAAAGAAACGAAAGAAAGAAGAAATCGCGAGAAACTTCTGCAAGGACCAGGCTCGGAATTTAGTCTGGCGAATCCTGATTCGGAATTGGAATTAGATTACTATGATTATAACGTAGCAAACGCTAGTGCTGTCCCTGGGTCCTACTTGGGAATGGATCCTGCGTTTTTAGTTTGGATTCCACCGATCGAGGATTTCAAACTCGACACAGAGGAACTCTGTTTAGGGTAAATAATGATACTTATCGTTTAGATATTCGCTAGTAACATTACTGTTGCTGATTACATAAGTATTTATTTACAGAAGCAAAAGAAACTCTATTCTGACTCACGAAACCGAAGGTGCCACGTTAACACCTTCCGAATATAGACGAATGAAACTATCTAGTTTCCAAGATTTTAAATTCGAATTTGATCAAGGGTGAGTCGTAAAAATATATTTATTCTTATCAATAACATTGTCAAATTGATGTAAACAAATTTAAGGGAATGATAGGTGTAATAGTCGTAGAAAAGTTTAATTTATTTAACATTGCTGAACTTATTATTTGATAGAATTTATTTTAAATGCAAGTTAAAGCTGGCTGGCATAGCAACTGTACGAATGATCATTACTCACACACGTCTTATTGAAATCATTACAATTGGATGTTTTTAAACATTGTATCCACGCAATAAATGTAACTATTTTATGTTGATAGCGAGAAATATTTTAAGACAGAAGAAAAAAGCTGCCAAAATTTTGATTATGAAAATCTAATTTGTGATGAGGCTTCTGGGTATTCCAGAACAAGGACCTATGAAAAATTATTCCCTGTACAAAAACTTCTTGTAGATTCTAGTATTAAAGTAAGCATGGAGTCTGTGTCTGGCATTCTTGAACATAAACAATATTGCGTGTTTCCAAACAGAAGGTGAGCTAATATTTATTTACACGATATCGAGGCAATGCCAACAATTGTCTATATATAGCAATATTTTTAAAAACGTATAATGGACGAAGGTAATTTTTATTATACGAACTGAACCACGTAATTTGATCTTGATTATTTCCGGTGTTGGGCGAAATTTTCAAATAACTAGTCAATTGAATAGTTTGGTTCAGAGAAGCCTATACATTTTGTTAAATTTTTCAAAATAATTCTCAACTTATAAATAAAATTTAGTGTTTTAAAAATTCTACATGCACTATCGTTTTCCCACTATTATGCACCAAATTCATATATTTTAAAGAACACAATATTTTTTAACTTTATTATTATTTAATGCATCAAATTATACTAAGTTTGCTATGCTTCCTATTTATGTTACCAAACTATGTTCCGTTTCTTTTTTCTTACGCTATAAATGTTCAATTTATTTATAAATATAAGAGTAATATTTGTGTGTATCTATACAATGAATGGTTGTTATATGCGAAAACTTTTCCCCCGAAATTTAAAAACAAATTGTAAAACTCAATATGAAAAGGAACTTAATAATTATTTTAGGATTCAATTTTCTAAATGATCGTTTAGGTCTACAGTATTAAAATGCATTTAACAATCACTCTGTTTACGGAGAATACATTTCTCAACATTTCAATAATAAAGTACCATTCAAATTTTTTTTAAATTATTTTCGTATTAAATTTTATGTTTTTTTTTTTTTATAGAGTTCGTATAGGTAAAGAGGAAGAACCAAGCGAGGAGCCTAATCCTCCAAAAAGTATCCTTGGGAGTCCCATAAACATACTCCACAAGGACGAGGATAATAAAGAAAAGTTGAATTCTGCTTCGAAGAAAGTTTTGCAAAAGGATTTTCTGAACGCAAAATACAGCTCCAGTCAGAAAATGCTTTTCAAAACTCAAGACGAAGATATAACGAACGTGGAGTGCAAATATAAACAAATAATGGATTGCAACGAACCGTTCGAAAATAAAAAGGACGCAGTGAACATTCCCATGACAGAATTGTCGGGGAGTCCTTTACAAAATTTTGCTCATGTCCGAAAATTAAATAATAAAGATGTTGACGCTTCTGTAAATATCCAAAGCCCAGATTATGGCATAGAAACACTTTGCATAAAGAAGGGATCTTTTTACGATCTAAACATTAGATTTGTTGACGACGACGATGATGACTACGTCGATTAGAAATTATATGAGGCTACACTTTTCTACTTTTTTATTACATTTCTACCTTAGCTGTAATTTTTACCCCTCAATTTACTTTTTCTCCTATTGACTATTTTGATGCCATCGAAAATTAAATTATTTTATTAGAATGTATTTATTTCACTTGTGATAATGTAATAATTTTACAAGTTTTTTGGACGTAACAAATACTAATCGCCTTTGAATAATAAAATATAGATTTATAAAAACATGTATAAATAAATGCATCAAAGTATTCAATAATTATCATTTTGGGAGCTTCCTTCATTTTTTTTTTAAATTGCTAATGTTTCAAAATATTTAAAAAAATTCTCAAATACTCAAATTTTAGACATATGTTAAAATATCGATTCTATTTTCATTCGAAATATAAAATATAAAATACAAGGGGAGGGGAGGGGAGAGTAAGGTCTAATATCTTAGAAATACAAATATTTTCTATTAAGCACGGAATTGATTGCAATAAAAAAACCTAGTCTTAAATATTTATAAATAAAAAATCGCTAATAACTCTATTGCGATTACAGTGCAATTGTATGTAGTTTTTTATAACTAATTATAATTACTGGAATAGTATAAATTGACGCCGTGAAATTGCTATCAAAATTAATTGGTTTTGTATCTTTATACGATCAACAAAATTTCTAAAAATATATAACAATTTGAATTGTGATTGTATCCCATGTTCGAATTGGTAGATTTACATCTCCACGTGATTATGATACTTTTGAGCTTTCGTTGACAGAATTATCATAAAATATTTGTATGTAAAAGTACTTTACATATATGCTCATCTCTAGATTTTTGTATTTTTTTTTGTACTCTTTTTAATCAACTGTTATGTTGTATGGTACAATATAGACATTATAGCAACAAATAATATATGCGATATGCATATAAAAAACTGTACATAATAAATATTATAATTCGAAATTATTACTAAATTTACTTAAACATGCAATTTTCACAAAATTTGGATACTTTTTGTATAAATCAGGGTATTGAGTAATTTTGCAAATATTTTAATTGGCTGTCACACATAGTTTTCGAAATATGATTATTTAAATGTTACGTTAAGCTCTATATTGATTGTTTTGCAATATAAATAATATCTAAAAAAGGACACGAATCTGTATAAAAGTATTCGGTTCGAAAATAAAAGTTCAACAACACAGAGGGCTGACAAAATAGGTGATAATATTGCTTTTAACTAAAGTATCAAATAAGAAGTTTAAATAAATGCATTTTAATAGAGCTAGTACTTCTAATTGTAATATATATTTATAAATCAATGCAAAAACATCTGTTCCAAATATAACAATAAATTTTAACACTGTATGACAATGTGTACAATACAATTGAACAAGTATATTTTATAACGATTTCATAAAATTCGGTATTTTTATTTTATCAACTCATTATTAATTCCCTAGTGTTTAAAAATGTGGATAAATATTTACACTTTTCACAAATTGCGAAGCACTGATGAAAATGATTAGATATAAGCAATCTATATCTGTATTATTACATAAATTAGTTCGTTTGGATGTTGTATATCTGTACGCATGTATGTATGTACAAGATAAATTAAAAAACTACTGGGATCTTCCAGTTTGAGTAGGTATTATTCAATCATAGTAAAAAAAAAATAAAGTTTATATTTTTATCTTATTTCATAATTTCTAACAAAACACTTAGAAAAACGAAAGAGTTTCTCTAAAACAAAATCAGCGATGATATGTCTCGAAAATGAATTGTTTATAAAAGAATGTATATGATTAGATATATAATATATTGTACATACATACACATTTTTTCCACGAATCTAAATATTCTAAATATTTTCTGATACTTGAAGCAAAGACTACATTGAATTAAAAACTTGCACAAGAAAATACCACCCACATGATTATGTATATATGTTAATTTTATATAATATTAAGATACTATTGGGAGCTGAAGAGTTTGCCCTTGGAAGAAATACTGATCCCATTGGTTAGAAAAATTGTCAGTTCGTCGAAAATGAATTTGAACAAAGTAAGTCATGATAAATCGCATAAGTCGAGAAGGTATCCTCTCCCCCCTCCCCTTTGAACACAGGTTTCTTCAGCTACCAATAATACATAATACATGTTTTCAACTAGTTCTAGAAAGCAGAATTTCGTAACTAAAATAAATAAATGTTAAAGGATCGACATATCGATATATTTGAATGTGCAATTAATTGAATCTTCAGCGTTTATCGAATGTATGTATGTGATAATTCAAGAAAATAATTCTATCGCTAAGGATATAACGTAGACGTACAATACTAAATATCTTATTTGCTTTTGACGATAGGAAAATGTAGCAAAGGAAAACATTGCTTATCTGACACGGGCAAATATTATCATAGGAATGAAATTTTTTCCGTGTCATAATATTTTCCCCCTACAAGTAAATAATGTTTTTCTTCCAAATCGTTTTCTATCATCAAAAACAAATGAAATATTTAATAACTTATGCGAAATATCCAGTAAAATGGCAGTGTTAAGGAAGCTGAAATAAATTATCCAACTTTCAAATAAAAAATGTACGTAATTCAATTCAATTGTTATACACAGATATTCTTAAAATTAAATAAACGTACAAGTTTTTCTTTTTATCGGTCCGATTTATATTATGTCTATAATTTTTTTTCTGGGCTATATTTAAAATGTATAATAGTTTAACCGTCCTACTACGAAGAATCTTTCTAAAATGTAATTATATCGTTTTATGTTGATATCATACTATAAAATATATTTACACTTAAGCGACGTATTCGTAATTGTTAGAAAATCGAACATCTACTATACAGTAGGTAATAAAAACTTACGTATAATTTATATAATTAATCACGAAACTATTATAATTACAATATTAAAACATGCTTGGTGTAATTTCATTTATGATTTCGTTAATAATACAAAATATAATTCCTCGTAGTTTCTTTTACCACGACCTCGTCGAATAGGTCTTTTAATAACTCCTCACTCCAAACTCATACATTCTCAATTGTTAATTTCTTTTTTATTATTACGACGTGTCTTTATACTTTGTTTGTCGAATCCAAACTTCGTATCCTTTGTTTTAAGATACACCTCTGCTCGCTTGTTTCCATGATCTCAAAATCTCTTGTTTGTCTATTTAATTTACACGTTCTTGTCTTTCTTTGACCAATGAATCCAAACTTCGTATTTTCGTAAATTCGTCAATATTACGCTCTTGTACGTTTCTGCTGCCTTGTTTTAACAAGGTCTTTAAAAAATCTCCTATTTATTTATTTAATTTACATCTTTTCAATCTGTCTTTGACTTTTTCCCTATGTGTTTGTCTACTATTTTAACTTTCAGAAATTCCTACATTTCTTTTAAACATGCAACTTGTTGTTTCATCCCTTCCGATTTCCCATAATACTACGTTTTGATTTAATATCTTCCGTGTGTTCATCCTACGCGTAGGTTACATCGAAAGATGTTCCTATTATTAATGGTAAAATTGAATAAATGTTCGCTATGTTCTATGTTTTCAATTTATTTTATACATTCCTGTGAAATTCAAATTATTATTTTCACTATTTCCCCCGTCAAGCATAAATTCGATGGCCTTTTTTTTTATTTCAGAAAGGAATAGGAAAGAATTCATATAAAATGAATCATTTATTGACTTCGAGCGTTAACGAAGTCTCCGGTTGCGTCCAAATATAACCGGTGCGCGTCATACTGCAATGCGCATCGTAATATCTACCAGGGGCACGACAGTAGGACCATCGTGGACAACGACATCGAAATTTACTATGAAACTCTTCTTTGCAGACTTCGTTCCACCAACAAGTCCGCTACAACAAGAAACCCCGCGGTTAATCAATAGTTTCCGAACGCCTCGACGAATAAAAATTCGCTTACCTCCGCCAAATAACCTCTTACACTCTGATCACTATAATTTCTTTTCTTAATAAGGTGTCCTGTACTTGTCGTGTGCACTTCTGCACACAAAAGTAACACCAATAACAAATGCAACGTCAACCCTTCCTGGAAAACAAGCAAGTAGGTCCAATTTTCTTCTTCGTTTGTATCACAGTCACTTTGGTACATTTTTTTTTTTTTACAATATTAAAGAAAAGATATTGGAAATATTAAAAGGAACATAGGGTGCAATAGATCGATTGTTGTAATGCAACAGTGGGGTTATCACGCGAGGAACTCCATTGTTCCGAAACTTACATTGTCGTGCATCTTTAAACAGTTCTTTTTTTTACGCAAGCGTCTTATTATGCAGCCACTTCGAAGTATCACATAAAAGAAATAGTTAGAGAACCAGCTACATACTCCGTTTCCGTTACTGTACGCTTCGTGAATACTTGGAATAAAAGATTATGTGTGTACATGTGTACAGAACGTGGCGCAGGCGTATGTTGCTTCTCTCCGGCTATTATGAATCGATCGTCGCTAAAATTTTTACTTTTGCAAGATAAAAGATAGTTTTTTAACAGATTTTCTTCGCATATTTGTTAACGAATTTAATGCAAGCTATCAAAGACTCGATGTTATTTTTTAAACGGAGAAATTACCAATATGAGTGTACAGAACTTCGTCTTTCGATGCTCAGGAAATAAATAGGGCAAATGAAATGTATGAAAATATTATTAGTTTAGGATACATTATTATTTTAATATTGTTATATCGTACTCGTTAATTTCGATACATTTATGCGTAACTTCTGATATCTAGACTATAAACAATAGTATGTAGGACACTAGCCGCCATTTTGATGGTCACCTTTGTTACTTTATTAACCCTTTGAGCTGAATTCAACGTCGTATTGCATTTACTGTTATATCTATCTTTTCGTAATATTATAATGCAATGCAAACACATCATAATTATTTCATCAGTGCCTTTAATAAGATATAACTAAGCTTAGATCGATTTGTGTTCATATTAAACTATTAATTCAAACGAAAATCGTCCTCCTCCGATCAGGAACACCACTCAGACGAAGGATCAAATTATTTTACGTTCGCAAGGAAAACAATTAATTCAAAACGATTAAATGTTCAAATTGGGAAAAATTTTTACTGGGAGATTTTAGAAGTCAAAATAAGACGAAAATCAAGAATATCAATTTGTTGATTGAAGCTTCGTTAAAAAGTTATTAAGAAATTAAATTCAAAAATTTCAAATCATTCTGGAAAAATTATTTTTAGTTGCAGGGGCCAATTGCAAGTACTTTTGGTCAACAGACATAGTCCCGAAATCCTACTCAGTTTCGAGAAAAAAATTCCTTACCGAAAATCTAATTTCTGGCCAGAAATGTCTGCCCGAATTTTCATGCGAATCTTTAAAACGTCATAACTTCTGAACGGATTGGACGATTTTAATGTTTGAAAAAGCAAACTACGCGTATTTTGGTGGAGAATATGTACAAATCGCAAAAATATTCGAAAAGTTGGTCCTTGAGCCCGCAAAATGAGAAAAACCCCATAAAAATGGTCCAATTTTCAAACAGCCATAACTCCTACAATTGTGAATATATTTCAATGAAACTTTTTTCTGAAGTAGAGCTCATGGGTACCTACAGAAAAGTATTAGACAACTTTTCTGTAGGGCGTCAAACAAAATTACTAAAAATGAAAAAGGAATTTTTAAGAAAAATCGACAGGTGCCTAAATTTTTCGGGGAAATTGAAAAGTTTCAAATCGTTCTGAAAAAATTATTTTCGGTTGCGGGGGTCAATTACAATCATTTTTGGTGAATAGACATACCCCCGAAATTCTACATACTTTCGAGAAAAAAATTCTTTACCGAAAATATGCTGTGTGGCCGGAAATGTTTCTATAACTTTTTAACGAAGCCTCAATCAACAAATTAGTATCCTTGATTTTCGTCTTATTTTGGTCTCTAGAATCTCCCATTAAAATTTTTCCCAGGAGTGGCCGATCATCCTGTATATGTATATTGGTGAATTGTTTTCTAACTTCATTTACGCAATCTCAGAATTCCGTAGTTTCCGCATTCCTTGTTACGTGTGGCATATTAGATAAAATGCTTTGTTGTGTTCATCTATCATTGTTTAACGTACATATTCCACTAGTTAAATATTGTAAATCGATACACCTTGCGAGAAATAACAGCAGATAGTAATTCTTATTGGCCACCTGACTAATGTCCTTCACTTCTAGGAAGTTGATTGAAGTTGGTACGCCTGGACGAGATAACTCATACCTATATAGGTGTTCGCATCGATGCTTCGTAAGTTAAAGTTGGAGGCCGTGTAAACACTGTCGGGTTTATAAAGTGTCAACAGAACGTCCATGTAAATAGTGAAATTTGTGTAAATAATTTTTCCTCAGTGTTGTACA
Organism: Colletes latitarsis; assembly: GCF_051014445.1. NCBI lineage: Eukaryota > Metazoa > Arthropoda > Insecta > Hymenoptera > Colletidae > Colletes > Colletes latitarsis. The sequence goes on along the minus strand of NC_135135.1, from coordinate 16,342,869 downwards.
CGGTTTCGAGATATTTGATAAGTGTGCACCTTTTCCTGTGTGACATTTTTATCTAAACTATTCGATACACGTAGGATATAGTGCTACACGTGGACAATGCAGGTTAGAATTTAATAATAAATACAATTATTCATTATTATTTTGCTGACACAAATCACCCTTTTTTAGTTGACGAAACATTTATAAATCGTATGTTTTTAAGTACATGTTTACATATTAATAGCCAGTATAATATTTTGAAACCAACCGAAATATAATTATTTCATTCGAAAGTTTCTCTCGTAATTTTACGTTGAAGGAAAATTGTGAATTTTACAGCTGAGCAATTTATCTAATACGAATTTTGGTAATATAATTTTTATTATTTACATTCTAATTGATGTTTTTCAAGAGTATATAAAATCATTTTACTTCAACTTTAGCTATGGAATTGGGTTTATTATATTTCTGTTGGCATTTGTTGATGATTACTGACAGATTACTTTGGCACATGTGTACAGCCATGCGCATCCTTTATAAGAACAATAAATTTGATATATGTGCAACAGGAATTTCTTCTTTATTAATTACTTTCATGATATTGATATTGGAGAATAAAGAAGAAATTAAGCACTTGTTCATAATATACAGTGAACTGTACAAAACTAAGGATAAAAGTAATCAATGTTATGTCACATCCATACATAATGCGTTACATATGTATGAACATGACAAATTTAAGGTTGTATCACATTTATCAAGAACATTTAATTCCATTTATCCACTTGCATAATTCTGAAATTAATGTAAGAAGGAAATATCATTTTGTTAAACATATGAAAATGTATGTAAATCATTGCTGTCTGTATATGTATCAGTAGTAGCTGTAATATTATTCATACATGCAAACCATTTTACTCAAATTATATACATTTTCATAAGGTAAACAAAGGGAGTATCTTAAGATAAATTCAATTATTTAATCTTTTGATACTATAAAATAGTATTAGGAAACAAAGTTAAATAGCTTAGAAGTTTATACAAATTTTGTTAGTGGAATTAAATTCATTCATTGTAATGGAAGTTTTAAAAAAAATATTTATATATTTTATATATCGCAATAACAGCGGCGGGGGGGGGGGGGGGGGGGGGGGGGGGTAAATACAATTTCACTAATGGAGATGAAATTTTGGTAGGGTTGTTGAGGACCACTAAAAATGAGTCAATAAGATTAATTTAAAAAAATGAAGTTTTTAGATTATAACGTTGAATCGGTTTCGCGTTTGGGGATATCGTTAGATATCGAAAATTTTAATTAATATATTATAAGGGGTTGGGAAAGTGATCTTTCTTTTTTTAGAAATATAGAAGTTACTTTTCATTTCTGCTTGACAATGACAATACCAAAAATCTTGATTCTATGTTGAAAATTATGCAGTGGTTCATCGACCATCGCATTTACTGCGGAACCCGAGGTCGCGGGATCGATTCCGTCCAACCACGTATACTTTTTTCCTTTTTTTTTTGACACTTTGCCAATCGAGCAATACATTTATATAATCGAAAATACTATTTAAATATCTCGAGCAATAAATTAAACGATTCGTTACAAAAAGCTCCAGTTAATGTTTTAATTAACGAATGATTTCTCCGTAAAATGGACAGATTATACCTCGTCTGATCACTCTCTGGACTCGAATCCAAAACATTTATTTATTCCCTGCCTATTGCCAATATTGAAATACTTCGTTAACGAGTAATACAGGGTCTGACTAATTCGACATGCCTGGAATTTTTGAAAGACTGAGAAACTCTATGACATGACTATTACAGGCTTTTGTACATGCAGGTGGCCATTTCGAGGACGTCCCGTAAAGGTAAGCAGTTACCTAGTGGAGCACAAAAATGGCTACAAGTTGGAAACGAGTCAAATATGGCGCACGAACTTTCTTCGTTGGTTTTATGCCCCTTTGTCTGTACCACTGAAGATATCATTTCTTTTCCCCCATATTCTATACGGAAAACATTGTGCTAATACAGTCTCGATTATCTGGATCTAATAGGGACGAGGGTTGGTCTCATAATTGAGAGACTAACCAAAAAGTAATAGAAAACAAAGGACTAAATCTCAAAAAATTATAAAAAATCTTCTACCCATAATAAAATTACTACTAGCATCTTGTAGTGCCCTCTAAACGATAACTCGTTACGAATATAGCTCCTTATCGTGGTAATTGGTCCTAAGAGCTTAGGACGAAATCCAAATTCAAGGGAAGTGATTTTTATTTCGAGTCAATGACACAATAAATGTGCTATTTTCTAATTACAACGCAGCAATTGTTTATCATTAAATACCCGAACGCTTTAGTGACTAAAAAATTCATAAAAAATAATTCGACTAGCTTGAAGTTAAATCATAATTTGGATTCTTGTTTGATGAAAAGTTATCATTAAGAAAAACCATACAAATGTATTCTGTTCATTCTTGTATACATACAGTTTATATTAAACGAAATATATTGTTATACCTACATTTTCTAAGCGTGCTATCATTTTGTCTGTGCCCATTCATACGTTTACATTTCGTCTGGGAGAATCGACCAAAGGTAAGTTTGCGTATCTGCACAAGGCATACGTTGCATACATTTAAAAATCGTTACGTTATCTAAATTATCGCGCGAGAAATTGAAGATAGCACGCGTGGGCTATTTTTTCGTCTGGGGCGTACGAGAGATCATAAATTAGAAGCTTAGCTCGATTACGCTTTGACCTACTCTGCTTTTCGTCGCACACTTTCTATTGTATCTCTTTTTGCATTTCCCTTTCTTTAACCTAACACACAACCTCCATGTTATCATGAATTTTCTGACTCTAAGTTTTCCAAATCCATAGAATCCACTATAATCTTATCTCGCGAGCAGACTGCGGATTTGTTTATGCAAATACACACATTAGTATATTCGTTAGTTAAAAACAAAGAACGAGAGTCTAAAACGAGAACGATAATTTTACATTGGTATAATGTTTATGAATGCAAACGTAACGAAAACTGTTTTACAGAATAGTTAAAATGGACCTATTTGACGAATCTATCGAATTATTCAAAAATGAAGCTTCGTACGAGTAAAAGTTATTTTCGACTTATGTTTTTATATAGATTTACCCCTGTTCGGGTTGTACCGTCGGTTCGAAAACAGTATCTATCTAATAGTATTCTCTAATAGTAAAATTTTTGAAGTATGAACGTCATTCGGAGAATCTAGGAAGGATCATCAACGTCATAATGCGCACGGATTAAAAAGAAATCATCATGAAGCACGGCTGGGATTTGCTTGTATCCGTATAAGCTGCATTTTAGAACGAGGGAGTGTTATTTCGACGAGGATCATGGTTTTGGAAATCGATATTGTATCATAGTCCTGTGAACATCGTTATACTAACAGGTAGGCAGAATGCCACTAACAAGGGAAAGACATGGACTGTTCGTTCGTTGAACTACATAAATAAAATTTCATTTACATTTTTACCCATACTGTAGTGATTAGTGATGGGTGTGATACCACTCTTTTTTTAATACAAGCTTTCCTTACTTTCTCACGATTTTTAAGCAAAGTAGTGTACTAATCTTTTGAATCAAATTTACATCAATATTTGTAAAATAGTCGAATGACAAGGAATGTTTATTTGTGTCTTTAACTATAAGTAATATAGTTCGCTACTATATCGGATGGAACATGCTTCGGATAAAGAAATTATCTTATCGGATAAATTCATTTATTCGTTGCCCTTCGAAGATAGATAAATCGAACCTTTAGCTCACCAATGGAAATAGAGCATTTTTTTTCTGTAACTAATTGCTTGAGTAATTTGTTATTCAGATAATGCTAATCTTCGATTCGCGCATAAAGATCTAACGCACGTGTATATCGGGTTGCCTGTTTATAGGTGCTTACGAATGGTAAATTTTACAAAATTTTATACGTAAACTGGAAAATTTGTTTTCCACTTTTCTTTCCAATAATTTTCTTAATTCAAATCGACATTCCTTATTTTTTTCACAACCAGATTGTAGTGTAAAAACATCGTTATACAAATAATATGATCACGTATGAAGGAACCTAAATAGATAAGATTAAAATATATATTTTGAAATAAAACATTAAAGACTAATTCAAGCATGAATCCAACTTTATATTTAATTATATGTTATAACTTATTTGTAAGCCTAGATGTAGCAAATAATTTCCATCTGAAACACATATAGTGTGCACAGTTTATCATTTTACAAAGTAAATTTAATATCGTGCTGTTTTAATTAACGCGTATTGTTGCTACAGTTGCAACATAATTATTTCCCCGGACCCGTTGTAAGAATTTTCCGTAATGTTTGCGCGTAGAAAATTGTGGGTTCGTTCGGTTTCAGAGCTCTTACTATTCATCTTAGTGGTGGTATTGGAACGTTTATACGTAAATTGTACCACACGTGTCGAATCCTTTCGTTGATGGGTTTGGGGAGGGGGTAACAGGGTGGGTAGAACATTTAATTCGAGCTTGCGAGGGAAGTCGTTGATTGAAGACGAGGTATGCCAGTTGTGGTTCAACGCTGTTACGCGTTGGACTGCTTAATAGTTTTCGAGCTATGTGTCGCAAGTATTAATACAAGAAAGATCATAATATTCAAAAAATTTATCGTTGGAATATTATTGTCGTTATGTTCCGTCCACGGTAATTTAGAATTCTTTTGTTACGAATCGAAGTCCGCTCTGTTGTGTTAAAATTTAGCCAATGAATCCACGGTAAAGATTAAATGGATCTTTTTGAATGGAACGATGAGTCGGCCTCGACTCCTTTTCCCTCAAGTTTCGAGGTCAAAGTTACGCACTATAATATTCGAAACAGTGATGTGAATAAGGTGTGCAACTTTTACAGGTGTTCAGTGGTTTTGCGTTTGTGTGAAAATTAATACTCACAGATTTTTTTAATTATCGAGGCCACTAGCAAACACTCCTCGCGTAAGTTTAATATAATTTCTCATAACCGTTATTTAAATGCTTTAAACGCTCGGTTTTGTTCTACACTCTACAATGAAAATTGTAGCAAATTAAATCAGAATTTATAAAATGTTAAAAACATTTTCTTTCGACATTCGAATATCACAAATAACCAAGTATTTCTATAAGATAACTCATTTGTTTCTTAAAACATACTACTTTGTTAACTGATAAGTTCAATGATATGGATTCTTTATCAATATATTTATCTTCTTATCGAATCTACGAAAATGTCCAAATGCGTGTAATCCAAAAAGCGTATAATGGATCTTCAGAATATTATAGAAACGTGAAAATTCGTGTATTTGAATTTATAATTGTTTCTATAATATTGCAAATAAAATTTGCCCCATGTTTAAATAATCTGCACAATTTCTCTTTGTACTTTTTAATATGTAGAATGTATAACAAGTGTAAACAAATTTAAATTATTTGTTTTGCTTATAATTTGTTATTGTTCTTTGTTTTACAAGTTTAGAAATTTATTCCTTGTAACGAATGCTCACCTATGCTTGTTTAGAACACGAAATAATTTTCATTTGTTTACTAGCCGTATACTTGTTTAGCTTGATTAATAAACAATGATAATCGATATAAAATATTACGAATACTATTCAAAGTGATTTAGAAACTTCCAACGGCATATTTTGTACGTTTTCCTTTAATTGTCCCATAATTGTAGTTTGTTAAAATATAGTTACCTTCCCCTCTGAATATGCGGACGTGCTATCATGCTTCTCCATCAAGTATCATTAATCGAGGTTTTTAAAACCTCGACCTAATTAACAGGAGCATTACATATTGTTCATGCATCAATTTCATATTATATGCGATATTAGTGGAACGTATAAATAATTAATAAAAGAGTAAAAGCTTATAACAAAGAAAGTTTAATACTTTCATTCTTTACAAACGGAAACGTCTCATATTTCTATTTAAGTATTTGAAATAACATTAAATAGTTCCCTGGTCTGTTGGCAAACTTTCTTAAATTTACTTTGAACAAAGAATAATGTGTGTTATTTTTAAAAATTAATTTTTATGTGCTAATCATTATGTACATATGTATGTGATCGGCTACAGGTGTCAGCAAAATGGAGATTCTACGTGCTAAAACGAGACGAAAATTAAAAATAACTAAATTGAATTTAAGCGTAATTAGCGAGCTAACACTCGAGAGACAACCAATCGATACTCTTATACTTTTTGGAACAATAACTTTACATCGGTGTTTTTATTGCAATAGCTAAGGGAAACAAAGTATTGTTTAAAATAAAAATAGAAAATAAAATGAAATTAAATAACATTCTAAGCTCACGTATCACCTAAATTGGTTCTAGAAACTTGGACAAACTCTTTTCTTGAACAAACATACAAAAAATTCTTATCTAAATAGAGTCTCCTATTATCGTCTAACGAGATTATTCTTTTGTTTGGTGCAATGATGCATATGCACTTGCACTTCTTTGTAAATAGAACAGCATACGAGGTATAGAATACACGTTGTAAGTAATGTTTTTTTCCGCGTGACGCAGATTAGGGATCACGAGACCCCTTAACATATTTCCGTGTCACTTTCAACGTTATCGGACCACACTGGAACACGATTTTAGCACTCTTAGCAATTCAAGTTGAGACTAAATATTATTAGAAATAATTATTATATTTACAACTTATAAGCACTTTGTTTAAAATCTTTGCAATTGTTCTCGTCGTATCGTTACGCTGTAACAAATGATATTTGTTCCACAAATTCTACGATGTAAATCAACTTGATTTCGACTCAAGTTACGTTTCACAGTTCTTCGGTTTTACGAAATTTAAATATCTTTAGCGATAAGCACGTCGAATTAACAACTACATATTTCACAATATTTTCAGGAAGAAAGTAAACACTTTGAAATGTATTATTTACGTTAGAAATGTTTTTTTGTAGAGATCAACAGAACAATTGACTCATTGCAGTACGGCAACGTTAGAAGAGATCCTGGATAATACAGACGGAATAAAAAAGCGTACCGTTTCTGAAAAGATCATGAGTATCTGTAAAACTGCCATACGTTGGGTGCTCCTGTTGGATATTTTACTTGCCCTATCAGGTTTGAGTTTTTCTTTCTTTTACTTATTTTTCTCTTAATAGTTTTGTTTTTTTTTTTTAATAATTAGTTTGGCGTTTTGGATTTGTTAACAAATATATTTAAAACTTTAGTGAATAAGTATTCTCTTTGAATCGTTACGTTCGCAGAGGGTTGAACCAAACACGTGGCCGCGAATTTAATTATGGGAACGATTGACTGTCGCGAATAAAACAATCTAAGCGCGAAACGACGCGAATCAGGAGACCGTATGCCGAGTTATGGCTGTATATCAAATCAAACGTATTACTGGCCATTATCTGCCAACGAAAGATTGGTGCCTGTTGTTTAATAATGTTTACTTTATATTTACACCGATTAAATTTACACGTGTCGCTGACAGATGTGAGGAAGTGTCGGCTGGTTAATTAGAGCGTCGGTTACTACATTAGGAGATAAAACACACAGTTAGAAGCGTACATAGTTTACTATAATATTTCCAGACAACGTCAATGATCTCTGAAATGATGTAATTTTTACATAGAACAGGGATATGAATTTGTTTTGCGTACAGTGATTAACTGTGGTATATTCCTTTATATTCTATATTGCTGTTAATGTATTTTAATTTACGAATGAAACGCGAACGAATCTAAAATTTTCATTCGTTATTCGTGAATAAAATTTGGCGAAATCCAACTCAAAAGCCCGCTTGTTTACATTTATTTGTACGCGTGTTTGGATCATTCGACAGCCGTACCTGGACAGTTCTACGCTAGAAATGTAACGATGCATGCAATGAGAGTTGACTGGAAAACCGCGAACTGTGTAACACAATACCACACGAGACCACAGTCTGTTTAGAATTTTTCTTGGGCGTGTCGCAACTGGACAACTAAGTACATATGCACGCGGTGAAACGTCAATGAACTGTGTTAGGAGAAAATAAATTAAAAGATTGTAAAATTATGATCGACCGATTGTTAAATTCGCAGAGGCACGAAGAAAATACGTAACGAAAAGAGAAGGAGGGAGAGATTTAACCCTTTAATGAATTCTGTTAAATCCCTCGCCAACTTCTCCGCCCCGTCCAGGTGTCTATTGCCCAGATGCGTCTTTTTTCTCATTATGCTATCCTAAATACGTACGAGACGGGCCTGGAGCCATTTCAAAGTCCAAATTAACGATTTAACGTCTGGTTTTTTGCAATTTATACAATAAGGAATCGAAGATCTTCATATCAAAGTGTCGAACGTAATAAAATAATTTTGAAAGATTTAATTTAATTGAAATTTTACACCAGAAATAAATTTTTATTTATCTCGGTGACTTGCAATTCTCGAACATAAGACTATGGTTCGAACATCTGCGTTTGCCCTTGTAAATTGAAATTTACCGTGATAATTTATTTAATAACTACTTTTCAGAGTTTCTGCGTTTTTATCGCGAAACCATTAAAAGTTATATTCATTTTGCTAAATTTATTAAATGTAAAATTTGCATAGATATACGTTGTTCAATATCAGCTTGTACAAAATTTGCTGCGGTAATGACAAATATTAAGGATGAAATCGTTTGTGTATACTTATTTCGTTTCTGTAATCTCGTTCGAGTTCTATACAGAGAAAAGAATTCGCTTTTTATCGCGATTTATATCATCGGGAAATTGGCCTTATCGCTACAATATTTACGCATGCGTTCAAACTCGAATGACTTGATTATTGCCTTGTGTATGAAATTCGTAGTACTGTCCGTGATTTCAACTTGAGTTGGTGTTTACACATAAATTACTCATATTTTCTTAATCTCCTACCCCCCCTACCTTCCATTCGGATCGTTCTTTCAAATTCTCCTATCCTTAAGCTGTCATGCTCGGTTACATTGCTATTCTTCTTCTTCTCGTGTCGCTCGCATGCACGCGCAAGAAAAATTTGCATATCATGGACAAGAATGATAACGCGCGCAAAGAAAAAGCTACATCGAATTGGAAAACTTGTAAAGTGATTAATCAACGTAGCGTTTATAGTGCCCGTAAGTACCATGCTGTGAACATTATTATTATTATTTGTAAACATTATACACGCCATTTAACCGGGTTTAACCGGATTTAACCGGGATTTGTTCAAATGGATCAGTGTATTTTTCTCCGGTTGTAAAAATAATACAAATTTTATTATTTACGCGTTTCGATGGAGATGAATTTCATCCATTAATTAGACCATTTTTGGCTTTATCTTTAAATCTCGTCAAGCAATTTATTTGGTTCGTATGACTTGCAAAATGCTTAATTTTTACTTCCATTACCTAATTCCTTTATTATTATTTTTGCTTTTCTACTTCAGAATGTTGGGCTGCTTTTAACAGTTTTGTTAAAGATTACGTTCTAAACTACAGAGGTTTTTGTCATATGGGTAATTTATTTAGCGTTGCTATTAATTATTAATTTTGATAGAATTTAATAATGTTCGAAATGTATAAATGTTACGTAATCCAATTAAAAGTTACAACTAAGTATACTTTCATGGTTTAAATTGCAATAATTTTTAAATTAGTATTTTTAAGAGATAAGTACCTGAATATTTTTAGAGCATCTAAAAATATTAATTAGAGTTGAATGATTTAGTTGTAGTAATGCAAAAAAATGCATGAAATTAAAATTAAAACACGAAAATTGTAAATACTAATCATTTTTGGCATGTCAGGCTGAAAAATGTGAATGTTATGGGGTTGAAAAAATCAATGGGTGTCATGTTTCCGCCATATATCCCGACTCGAGAGTCAGTAATGAGCAAATATTGAAAATCACACTTTATGCTTTGTAAACGGTCGCTATTGTTGGCTCCTTTATTGCAATATGTTCACTTATCTCAATTCTTCTGAATTTGTTTTCTTATCTGATATTATCCTATTTATCTACTTGTCTTGTTTATTTCTTTAAGTACTTTCACCTTCTCAATTTTGACATTGAAATGTTTTTTTTTCGAGCATAGCATATCGCGTCCATTCGAATAATTATTATATTTTGTCGGCAAGGTATTATTTCTTCTCCGTTCAAGGAAAAATGTAGACTACCAACTAAAGAAATATTTTTCGCAAATCATATTAAATAACCGCTGCAAGGTTTATTTTAGAGAGGCCCTCGAAAGAATTATCGTAACTTAATCATTTTTAAATAAAAAAAAATACAATTAGTAGTACAAAGTCTACTCTTTCGGATAAAGGAACATTGATTGAAAAAGGTCTAAAAAATTTTGAGAGAAAAATTCCCAAAGGGCATCGGTTCGTTAACTCCTAACCGAGTATGACTCCTTAATGAATTTTGTAAATATTCGAATTAGCAAAGCCGTGGGTATGAATTTATTCGTTATTCGAGAATAAAACTTGCTCAACTCTAATCCCTGGATGGCCTATACCGTGTCTCTAAAACCTAAGCGACTCTGCCAACGCCATAATCATAACCAGGCTTGACTAGAGCGACCGCCAGGCGTCGCGTTCCCATAAAACGTTTCTTCCATGCAATGGTATGAGACCGTGTACATAAAATGGCCGTCGCGACCACGAGGAGTCCTTCCTTCGACACATGACTCTTATAATATACCTAACTACCCATAGAAAATGGTTGGTTGGACGTTAACGCGTCCCACGTATCTCCATTTTCTATTCGTTCACCGCGAATCCTCCCGCTAATTGCGACCTTCTTAGAAAGTCGTGAAGTCCTGACTCCAGAGCCCCCCCCCCCCCCATTATAGCGAATCAAAAAATTATTGGCACATTAATATTCATTTTATACCCACATCGATCTCAGCTGAACCTAGACATTATCGATAATATATTAATTATAAATTCCAAGACAATTATATGTACACGACGATAAGCGACAATTATAGGCATTCAAAATTAATAAATGAATTATTATTGATTTACTATTAATATCAAATCGGTATAGATATTACAATCGATATATAACCGTTTTAGAACCGATATAATATCGAAGAAGTGCCATTTTCTTACGATGTACGCCGTGTGTTTGGGATCATTATGTTAATGCTGATTCACACATTTGTGTATTTAATTGTATCATCGTCTGTTTCAGTAATCGTACTTCTGGGAGTGTTGGAATTTGGGACTATTCCGCAACAGCGAATCGGCTTTTACTGCAATGACCCGACAATTTCGTTTAGGTTTCTGGGAGATACAATTTCTATTGCACTATTGATTAATGGTTGCCTGCTAGCGCCAATTGTTGTGGTACGTGAAAGATAAATAACGTTTTACATACGTTATTATCCTCTAAATGACAAAATGTTTCTACGATCTTTTACCAAAATTTTTTTAAAGTCTTTTAAAATAGCTGACATGATTCCAACCGTACTACTAATCCCAAAAAATAATATTTCCTCTTTGCTCTCTTTTTTTTATCTCTTCGTTTTTACGTCTTTTCGCGAGTATGGCTGACACTGATCGACTTTGACTCTTGAAGAAGTATCCAAACTTACGAGGAAAAGAATTATTTATATAGAAAATAGTCTACGTCTCACTTTGCAAGCGAATGATACTAACTTATATTAATTTTCGAACACGATAGTTTTAATGTCTCTCGTTTTACGAATGCTTTGCTTCGCATGATTTTAGATGTGGCTAGCCGAGTATGCCTGTCATCCTGTTGATAGCTATAGTATAGCTTCGGGATACGCTGGTTCGAGAGCGAAACAAGTTTGGCTGTGGTATGGCCACTATTTAGTCGGAATAATTACTTTGACGTTTATATGCGATGTGATGAAAACTCTGATCGGCGAACCAAGGCCGCATTTTTTGGATACGTGTCAGCCACGCGAAGCAACCAATTGCACCGACGAGTAAGCCAATTGTCATTTCTTTTTTTTTTTTAAACACGATCATCTTTCATTTTTACATTATTTTTTTTATTATACAAAACATCTCACGTATTCAACTGTTTATAATAGAAGATGAAATAAAATGAAATAAGACTTGTTTGTTCTATTTCTGCACACTAATGAATACGTAAAACTACAAAAATCAGTGACTCTAACTAACCAAAATAAAATTCTATAAACGTATACTAAATCGAAAAGGCTCTATTTATTGTACAAAACTCAATCGCGTATCATATTCATCTAAACTGTTTTTGTTCGAGCAAACTTTAAGCGAATAATTTAATATTTTATTTCAGATACGTAGAAGCATATACATGCACGAATACAAATTATACAAACTGGTTTGTGTCAGACTCCAGTAAATCGTTTCCGTCTGGGCATTCTGCTCTTTCCATGTATACGTCTGTTTTTATAATGGTAAGGATAAGTATGGATACAGATTGTTATCGTGTGAGACTTTCTCTCAGCTTTGTCACGCAAGCTGACCACTTTGAAAATTCCTTTTTAGGAATATTATTAAATAATTCGCTTTTTTGTTACAGTGGTACTTACAAAACCGTTTGCCAAATCGGACATTTCTTATAAAACCGTGGCTACAATGCGTGGTATGTTTGTGGACTGTAGTATGTTCACTGACCAGAATCAGTGATCACAGGCACCATTGGTGGGACGTACTCGCTGGCATAATTTTGGGCTTCGCCTTCAGTGTGCTAACCGTTACAGTGTCATGTCGTGCGTTTCGTTTGAACCGGATCGACACGCGCGTCTATAGTGAGGGTATAGAGAACGGGCAAATGAATTTCAACAGTAAAAAATACCACAGCGTCAAGAAACTCCTGCACGAAACGACCGTTGACCTTCACGAAGGTCGCGAATCGAAAAGCGCATCGTCAAATTGGAAAGAATGACTAATCCTGTGAAATTTCGTGATAGTCGAAAGCTCAAGAAACAAATTCAAACCCGCTCAAACGTTTATTTTATAAATTTCTGCGAAGAAACGATGAATTGCATTTGCATTAAACCAATAAATTTTATTTGTTTACGTCATCGACCTGATAGAAAGAATCGAACGAAAAAGAATTCAATTTCAAAATTAAAATTCTTCTACGATAGGTGTCTAAAACCTTTCTTGAACTTTTAAATCGTAATGTTAGTTGCGCGTTAGTGAAACGTAACAAGTCTAATAAAAAAAATTAAAAGAAAATGTTGAAAATCGTGGGTTAATCGAAACGAAACGTAACGATAGAGTAGCTTTGTTTTTTGAGGCTTTGGATTGTGATTAATACGCTTCTAACGAAGAGATTATAGTTTGTTAGCGATGGTATTAAAAACCTTTAGTGAAATGTAGAGGATAATATTAACGCCCGTGAAACGTAAACGTATAATATTAAGAACCATTTTTATCCGAATGAGCAAAACTCTGTACGTAACAATGAAGCGGTATTTTTAATTAAGCAAAATTCAATCCTACAGTTTTTCCAAACCATATTAATTTATAATCTTATGTAACAGGATAGAAATTTGTAGCAAAGTTGGTCAAGGAAAGGTCAAATCTAACCATTTTCTTTTGTATCGATTGCAGTTCGAGCGTTTAGGCTAATACCAGCGATCTATTGTAGAGTGAAAGAAAGATCAGTTTCGTAAAAGATCGCGAATTTTGCAAGTAAGCAATTAATCGACACAGTCAGTATTTCCCTTACTTATAGTGCTACGTTTCCTGTAATCCCGATATTGATCTTTGTCATTCCATGATAGGACGCTATTTTTGAAAATTGGCGCAACATACAAAGAGTCTGCGAGCCGTTTCTTCCTTAGTTATACGGAAAAGCAAGAGAATAATAAGTAGCACATTAGTCTATTTAAGTTAATTTAGCAACTAAATAAATTCCAACAATGCGTAGAACATTATTTTTGTTCCAGTATCTTTAATCTTAGTGTAATTAGTTTATTAGTTTCTTGAATAAATAATTAATTCGTTCGTTTAAAAATAGGGCGTATGAAGCAGTCGAGTGAAAAATTGTTCGCGGTTACTAGCGTCCCCCTTTCCGTATTTCTAGATTACTTACGATTTATGATACATTCCTCAATTATTATCCTTTACTTAATTTAATTACAACTGTCGTGCGAGCATGTAAATTGTCGTTACGTTGAATATAAGGAAAACAAGAAATGTAAATAATATAATCTATTATTTAATGAAGTAATAATTGCAGGTAGTGATATATTGCTGTAAATATACAATAATTCTGAAATGTCGTCTACAAAAATAAATTTCAGATAAACTTTTTCTGACACGCCTTGCAGAAATACTTTCCATTTTCTTTAGGCAGCGTTAGTTAAATAAACTAGTAAATTATCTATATTATGCGATCATTCGTATATTATCTATTTTCTTTGTATACTTTTATTTATCATAATCGGAAATATACCATTATTTTTTACAAATAACATTATTTTCTTTTCATAAATACTACACCTTCGTTTGATTCATACCGTGTAAAATATATTCTAAACAGGGGAAGAGGACTAAGCTTGACTGGTAAACTGGAATATAGAAAGTTCCTTTAATTTCCGCGCCTTTATAGATTCTACTAGATAACAAAATGGTTGCCAACACTTCAGAATCAATCACTAAACCTTGGAATAATCCCCTAGAGCGTCTCTTCCCGGAAGAGATTTCCGATCTCATAGAATTATTTTATCGCAATGATAGATTACAATTTTTAATGGATAGTTCTTGACATATGTTTTCATTTTTAGAGAAATTGTAAATTTTAATAAACATATGTTTACCTTTGGAATCAGTCTAACTTTCACTTCGTGGCATTCAATCTGAGCAGTGAATGTAACAGGTGGTGTTGCATATGTGTCAATTTTGTTTGTTTCCATAAAAGAAAAATAAATAATGGAATCATCAAAATTGGAACATATTCTTAATACAGAATATAGCAAAAAGTACGATGGTCATGTTCAATATGGAACTGCCGGTTTCAGAACAAAGTAAGTCTTTCATCTTTATATTTTACTAACAATATAATGTGAAATTTATGATAAAAATATGCAATTAGGAAATAGTAATGGATTTATGGTTATTATAATATCATTACTCTTTTAATTTTGAAAATTAATAGTTTTTTTAATTTCCTTGGACCTTGATAGAATAAAACATCTTCATAATTTTTTCAATACTTTCATCTAATTCTATAGAGTGTAACTACAGTCCAGTACCAAATGTAATTGAATTTAAACATTACAGTACATATAAAAAGCTATCACAGTGACATGTTAACTCTTTCTAATCTGAAACTTTTCCCTGATCATCTACCAGCAACTAGAATGCACTTTAACTATATCACTGATACATGTAGTAAATAAACTGAATTTCTTTAGATACATCATTGACATACATACTGTACCACAAAAATATAGAAATTCAAACCCATAATTTTGGATATTCACTACTTCATGTTTTAAAATACAAAACTTGTAATCCCTAATTATTTAATTATTTAATAAAATGTATAACTCAAATATCATATAGAATAAATTTGTACATATTATCAAATTATATTTTAGAGCAGATATTCTTGGACATGTCCTCTATAGAATGGGACTTTTAGCAGTATTAAGATCTAAGGTCAAAAAAGGTATATGCCACTACAAAAATGATATAAGAATATGTGCAAAGGATTTCATTTTAATTATTTAATATTTTTATAGCTGCAATTGGTATAATGATTACTGCAAGTCATAATGTTGAATCTGACAATGGTGTGAAACTTGTAGACCCAGCTGGTGAAATGTTAGAAGTATCTTGGGAATCTATTGCTACCAATTTAGCTAATGTAGAAGATTCAAATCTGATTTCTAAAGTAGAACAAATTATAAAAGAACAAAATATTGATATGTCTACAAATGCAACTATAATAATTGGTAGGGACACTAGAGAAAGTAGCCCTATGTTATTAACTGCTGCTATTGCAGGAGTTCAGGCTCTAAATGGAATTGTAAAAGATTTTGGTGTAATTACAACTCCTCAATTGCATTATCTTGTTGTATGTACAAACTCTAATGGCAGTTATGGTGAACCTACATTACATGGTTATTATGAAAAATTATCAAAATCATTTAAACATATAAGACAAAATAAGGTTAATAATGGACAGTATGTAGCAGAAGTATCATTAGATGCAGCTAATGGTGTTGGTGCCATTGCTATAAAAGAGTTTCAGAAATATTTAGACTCAACAATTATTCACATATACAATGATGGAAATGGAAAATTAAATCACATGGTATAATTACAATTCTAATATCAATAATCTAAATTGATTAAAATGTATTTTAATGACCTGAAAAATACATTTATTGTAGTGTGGAGCTGATTATGTTAAAGTAAAACAGGTGCCACCTATAAATTTTGATCTTAAATCAAATGCTAGATGTGTATCTGTAGATGGTGATGCAGACAGAATAATTTACTTTTATCTAGATGAAAATAGTAAATTTCATCTTTTGGATGGTGATAGAATAGCAGCACTTGTTGCTGGGTATTTCAAAGAACTTTTAGAAGAAAGTCGTTTATCATTTCAACTTGGTGTAGTACAAACAGCATACGCTAACGGTGGTTCTACCGATTACATTTCGAATTTACTGGTATGTTAAATCGATTAACTTTTTAAATAATAGAAGACTATAAATAAAGCTCTATATTTTATATGTATCATTTTTGCAATTATTTTAGCAAATCCCAATTGCATGTGTGCCAACTGGTGTAAAACATCTGCACAAAAAAGCATTAGAATTTGACATAGGGATATATTTTGAAGCAAATGGGCATGGTACTGTGCTTTTCAAAAATACTGTCGTTCAAACACTTAAAACTGTTGCTAAAAATTCGGAGTAAGTTTTATTTAAACGTACTATGGTAGCAACAATATTCATTATTTATTATGATGCAGTATTTATTCGTTGAGAACGCAGTTTAGTTTATACCAGACTTGGGCACGAGAAGGATCCCTCGTCCCGTTTGTAAAAGACAGGGATAGTTTAGAAAAGGACAAGTTAACGGTTTTGTTTGGAGGCTACAGACGCGATCTAGCGATAATAACTCGGTATGACCGAAAACAAGAAGAGAATATTATGGTTCTCTTCTCCCATGGCGATGTGTGGTTTACGTTATTACGATATATATAAATCACACCGGTCCTTAGCGTTGCTAACGAATAAATACTGCATACGATAAACATTATAATATGCAGTAAATTGTCTAAATACGTGAATATTTATTATAAAAATGTATTATAACTCGACAGATTATCTGCAACTGAAAGAGCAGCTGCTTCTAAGTTAGCAAATATGAGTGATATGATAAACCAAACAGTTGGTGACGCTTTTAGCGACATGTTACTGGTAGAAACAATTTTACATGCAAAAGGTTGGAGTATAATAGATTGGGAAAGAAACTACAAAGATTTGCCAAACAAACAATTGACAGTAAAAGTTAGAGATAGAAATATTGTAACAACAACTGATGCAGAAAGACAATGTGTAACACCTGAAGGATTGCAAAATGAAATTGATAGAGTAGTGTCACAGTATAAGAAAGGTCGTGCATTTGTCAGGTACACTATCATTTCATAGTTATAATTGAATCTTCCACAAGCCCTGTCCAAAGTGAGCTCTAGTTTCCCATACACTGAAAATTTTCTTTTCAGGTCATCTGGAACTGAAGATGTGGTACGAGTATATGGAGAATGTGAAAATCTGACTGATCTTAACAGACTGATTCTAGATGTAGCATTATTAGTCTACGATTATGCTGGTGGAATAGGTCCTAAACCTCAACTTGTATAGTTCCTTCACTATTCCTATTTTATATAAGCTACATATATTTTTACATACAGAGTATTAAATATAATTTATACAGATTATAGTATAATGAATACAAGGTGCTAAAAAATTCCTGCAATTTTTCTACCCATGTATACAACTGCCATATAAATGAATAAATATTATCAAACCATCAAATACTTTTATTAGACCTAGTATGAACAATATTAATGATCATGCCTAAATTACAATTCTCTTTACAAAGAAAAACAAAGTACAAAATAACAGTCACAATAACTGTACACAGATTAAGTTTGGTTCCAAAGGACACTTCCTCTTCTGTAAATGTATAAATTTGCACACACAAACACATATACACACACCACAATTAAATATCTATATCATAGATCACATAATATTAGGCGATGGGCGTTGGAAAATATGAATTTGCACTATTTGTGACTAATTTTAGGTAGAAGTACCCAGACCCTAAAGTTGTGTTTTCCTTGTGTTTCGCGACGCTGCGCATTTGAAATGTAATTTCTTTTCCGAAATACATTTCCGAGACGGCCAATTTTTATATTTAGGCATAATAATTATAAACGATACCATAACCTGCAAAGGATGGAAATCATGGCCTTCGGATGTTGTTCTTCGGTTAGTCTAGGCAATCTATAAATTCTTTGTCAAACATTGTAACCAGCTCATGCACCGGACCGATCGGACACGAATAGAGAAACGCGAAATTGCGTCGTCGGAACAACTAAAAGTAAAAATGGCGGTGGTTTTATGCAATGTCTTGCTTTATTTATATCTGCTGCCAGACGGCGCTGATGCGTGTTTTCCGTTTTAAAAAGAAATGGCTAAAATGCCGTTACAAATGTTACAATGTTTGATCTGATTCAATGAATGATTCTCATTGAATGCATAAAAACCAGTAATGCATAGCATGTACTTCATCGCTTTCTGTTAAAAGTATTCAAAATGGAATTTGTTGACGCCATTTTGTACCTCATTTTGAAAGTCTCTTCCATTTTTCTTTCAATTATTTTGTTTAATCAAATATTTCTTTCAATTAATAAATACGTAAGTAATAATGTAATTTCGTAATAAAATATTCGGTGTCGAAAAAAATCACAGGCAGATTTTATTTTAAAATTTGAAGGGACTCGCAAATCGTCAATTACTAGGGCACGCCAAGAGTCGGTTATCGTTATATTCGTATTATATTATCCCCGTATAATTTAATTCATTTGTAATGCAATTTCTTTTCTGAAGTACTTTACCGATGTACATCCGTTGGGGGCAATTTCTGTTAGACAAGCCATCTTTACCACCTGTTGACGCCATTGCTGCTATTTCTCACTATTAGACTTCTACGAAATATTTCACTACTTGTAGTCTTTATTTTGCTGAAAATCATATTCAAAGATTCAAAGTAATTGTATTACATTGTATATAAGATTTGTAATTTCAGAGTATTAGAATATTAAATTAGCGAATTTTATAATTTATTTTTATGAATTTGATTATACGAATAATCTTTTATTACTTAATATCCAAATTGTAATCGACTATGAAATTAAATTACATGTTTTTCAGGAAAGTAATATGTCTTTCAATAATTTAAAATGGTTACTGCCTACTGCATGAAACTATCGAAAAAATCCGTTAAAATTACATCCACGCGATCTGAATTTATGCTTGAGTTTTATTCAAAAATATCTCGATAAGTATTTAGAAAAATGCAATAAAGCATATAATATTGCAATATTTATTCGATTTCTTAACACTATTTTGTATGTAATTATTTAAAAAATCAATTTACAATTTCTAGAATCAAATTCAACTGCGGACGCTGTAGCATGATGTTCCCTCCTCGCTGGCACAACTAGAAATGAAAATGGCTGTGATTTTATGCAACGTCTTGTTTTATTCATATCCACCACCAGATGGTGCTAGTGCACGGCGACATATTGTGGTGCACAGTTTCCGTTCTACAAGGAAATCTCTAAAATGCCGTTACAATGCTTGATGCACAAATAATCTAGTGACTTTCTCGTTGAATGAACAAAGACTGGCAATGCACAACATATACCTTATCGCTTTCCGTCAAAAGTGTTCAAGGTGGAATTCGTTGACGCCATTTCGTACCTCGTTTCGCTGTAGCGTCACGAAAGTTTCTTCCCTTTTTCCTTTAATTTAATTTCGCCAAAACGTCGCAACAACATGTAAGTAGTAATGTAATTTTGTAATAAAATATTCGACATCGAAAAGAATCACAAACAGATTTTCGTTTTGATATTCGAAGAGACTCGCATATCGTCAGTTACTAGGGCACGCCAAGGGCCGGTTGTCGTTAAATATTTCTTTCGCGTTGTATATTTGTATTGCAATATTAGCTTCACATACTTTAATACGCAACATATAATTATACACCTTATAATAATGATAATCATGGTTCGTCAGATAAAAATTTGTTTTCGTTTCAAATCACAAAAAAATAATTTCCATGGCTTTCGACAATGCATAAGCGTCTTCTACGTTTACTGGTTCAAGCATCCACAACATTTCGAATAGTTTTTTTTTTTTAATTTACATCAATTTTACAATTTACAACTTTTTTCATAATTAATTTCGTGCGATAAAAGTATTGATTTCCAATTATTTGGTAAAATATTCAACATTGTTTTGTTTGTATCTTAAAACATCTGTTTTTATAATGAAATTTTATGTACTTAATAATATTCTCAAAATGCTATAGCTTCTCCATTTCAGGAAATTTCAAGGAAATGTACATATTTAATACTTACATGTAACCATTTCTACTAAAGGTATTACTTAATTTTGAATGCATACACAAGGATTTTAAATATTTATTATTTGTTCCCTTCCTGATTTTATTTCACATATTATTATATATTTACAAATAGGGCTAAGTATAATGCCAATCACGGAATTAGCATGCAATTTCATGAAAATTAAGTACTACAAAAACAAAATAATTCATTTTAAAAAATAAATCTATAATACTCTTTAAAATGTTTGAACATAAATAATTTACAAGTAAAATACATCAATATGAAAAGCTAGTACTAATTCTTTCTCAACAGTTTATTTGTTAATTCACTCTTTTATTTATTTTCCTTTAACTATTAGTTATGTTTTCTAAAAATAAAGTTTCAAAACACACAGGCTTTAATTTTGATGTATAGAATGTTAATTATATGAAAATTAATATATAATACTATTTAGAATATAAATTTCAATAGAAATAAAATAGAAATGGTTGTATTCTAATGTGCTTTTAAAAAATGTAAATAATATTGCTTATGTTTTCTTCTATGGATATTGTAATATTTTTAAGAATACATTATTATCAAATTTCATTTAGGAACATTAAATTATCACATATATTATAAACAATATGAGTTTTAAACAATGCAAACTATTCAAGTTTTGTTGAAAATTATATAAATATTACATATAATTGTATTTTTACAATTCATAGTAATATTGACAAGAATTGTATTTTCAAGATCTAAAGAAAGAACTTGTCCTTACTGCCACAAATGCATTGTTGTGCATTGACTTCTAATTGGTAGGATGCAGTTAAATGTGCAAATTGATTAGCAATAACCCCTGTGCACTTGTGGTAGCATAGACCAGCTTTTTTAAGATTATTGCACATTAAAACAATTAGCACTAGTTGAAATTAAGTGATTTTAGAGTATGTTTTCTTCAATTTGTAGAAGTATTGTACATGTTAATTTTAAAGTGAAATTAATTAAAAGCAAAATCATAATAAATATAAAATAATAATTAATAGTACTTTATTTTTTATTTTCAGAAAATGGTTTCATCCAATCAACCGGTAAGAACAATGCTAATAGTTAATTATATTTATTACTTTCTATTATTTCATCAATTTTTTATTCGTTTTTCGTACACACTTTTCTATTTTATATAAAGTATTAACGTATGTTAAACCCACAATTTGTATGTAGGTATGTAACATATTATCCTAAATTTTGTGTTTATATATTTTATATTTATTTTATACAGGGCAATGAAAGACAGTCTCTTTTTGTTATCCTGTATATTGACATTAAATAAGTATTGTTGACTAGCTCAATAACATTACATAATCATTATCATGTGATTTTTGTAATAACAGAAACTGTTTTGAGCAACATAAATTCTCAAACAGACACCATACCTTTGATAAACAAATGTATGATCGATTTTAGAGGCACAAAGTAAATGTAAAATTCGTGTATGATTTGCACAACTTCATTCAGTATCACATGTTACATGATTATATACAGAAATCTAAGAACGAAATATTATTAATCGCATATTTCAATTTTCCAGAGGAAAACAAAAATATTTGTGGGTCGGTTACCAGAAAATTGTCGCAGCGATGAGTTGCGACAATTATTTTCACGTTTTGGTGAGGTAACTGAATGCGATGTCATGAATCGATATGGGTTTGTCCACATGGCACGTGAGGAAGATGCAGCTGTAGCGATCAAAGCTCTCCACAACTCCAACTTCAAAGGGGCAACGATCAACGTGGAACAGTCTACTGGCAAATCACGCGGCGGGGGAGGAGGACGCAGGGACGGAGAAAGAAGAGCTGGACCAATGAGAGGTGGTAGAGGAGGACGAGACGGTGGTAGAGACGCTCGTCCAGGACCTTACAATGATAGAAGAGGTTTGTATATACTTTTTTATATAATATTTTATCCGAATAAAACTATTTTCTCATTGCTAATGATCATACCGTATAACTTTTATATTATTGGGTAAATTTTATTTGAGAATATAATTACTGTTCTATCAAATATTACGTTTAATGAAACTTGCAATGAGGAAATAGTAAATGAAACTAATACACGTTTATAAAACAGACTAAAATACCAACTGGATGTCTCGGCATGCTTTACAGTTCTTCCGATCCAACTCGTTGGTTACGATGGATCTGCTGCAGGTGGCGTCGCAACGGGGTACACCGATTACAATCGTGGCGCTGGAGACTTTAGTGGACGTGGAGCAGACTTCGGCACTGGATACACCGACCGCGGAGCATACGGCCAAAATGTGGGGAACGCGGCGATGGGTTACACTTCAACTGCGCCAGGAATGGGAGGAGGATATGGACCGGCGACCGGAGCTGTTGGAGGATATGGACCAACCGGGACTGCTGATTACGGCCGAACTGCAGACTATAGTCGCGCTGCAGAGTTTGGAGCCAGAACAGATTACGGTAATTACTTTGATACATGTTTTCTTAACTTCAGATTATGTGGTACTCATAATTAACCCTTTGCAGTTAAATGCATTTTTGTTATATTAAAGTAAAATTGTTTGTAACGTAACGCAATACTAAATATTTCATACGAAGTCTTTTTCGCCATTTCATCTGTTATTGAATTGATAAGATTTTTATTAGAATATATCTAAACAAAACCTTGTCCTGACTATTTTTAATCATATAACGTAATTAACCCTTGATTTCGGACAACATGCATAATTAGTTTTAACATTATCAACAAAAGACTGCATATACACTTTGTTTTTAAAGAAATCTGAAAAGGAGAAATTCATATTAAATTTTCCATTATTAGTAAAACCTAGTTATATGTTTCAAAGTGATTGGGTCTAACACAGTTAGTAAACAAAATCTGGAAAATAAAAACACTTGAAACATAAATCTATCATGAACTGAATGAAATGTGTTTATTTATAAATCGCATTGTTTACCTGATACCCGTAATCACGGTCATATGAGTAACATGATCTAGCGCGACGAATACAATTTCACTATGAAGACAAAGATATCGAATACAAATATTTTTAGAGTGAAAACACATATTTGTCATATTTGCAGCTACAATTTTCTTTTCTTTTTTTTTTTTAACTCAGTATTTGAACTGAGTTTAGAACTTCATTTGCTAATTAATAAAATGAACGTAGCGAGGACACGATGAAAAATATTGGCCTAACACAAACATCGTATGTGATTTTACAGTGGTAGGAGGTGGAATGACTGGTGATTTTAATCGCGGTGCACCAGGTCCTATGGATTATGGGCGTACTGATAATTTTGGTGCAAATCGCACGGTTGATTACACAGCTAGAAATGAATATGATCGAACTGCAACTGGACCTATGAGAAACGGTGGTGGTGCTGTTGCCACTACTGGGTATGGAACAGGGTACACAGATGTAGGATATGATGAAAGTCACTGGTAAAGTATTCTTTTTTTTTTCATTTCCAACTTTAGATTTAATTACATGATTTGGTATTAGTCAATTAGTAGTATATGTGACTATGCAGTAAGTCCCTTCTATATGTTATGCGTTTAAAAATAACAAAGTCATTCTCGCCATTCTTTTAAAATACAACGCTAGCGACCCGTCGTCTTATAATATCGATAGTCCCAAGTTATTCACTATTGAAAATTAAAATTTGTATATTTATCATTTGTTTTTACGAGATTAGTACTAATGGATTGGTGGTAATGAGTCCCTGCTGAAAACAAGTCTAAACACGACCTCTAACTATACTTAAATCATTTGTTACTCAAATCGCTTCTGATTTTTATAAACGAAAAAGTTACGCAGCAAAAAACTCTTTTTTACACCATAATTATACAGGGTGTTCGATCACCCCTAGGAAAAATTTTAATAGAGGATTCTAGAGGCCAAAATAAGACGAAAATCAAGAATACCAATTTGTTGATGGGGGCTTCGTTAAAAAGTTATTAACAATTAAATTCAAAAATTTCTCAAATCGTTCTAAAAAAATTATTTTCGATTGCAGGCGTCGGTTGCAATCATTTTTGGTCATTACACATACCCCCGAAATCCTACGCATTTTCGAGAAAAAAATTCCTTACCGAAAATATCATTTCTGGCCAGAAATGTCTGCCCGAATTTTCATGCGAATCTTTAAAACGTCATAACTTCTGAACGGATTGGACGATTTTAATGTTTAAAAAAGCAAACTAGGCGTATTTTGGTGGAGAATATGTAAAAATTGCAAAAATAGTCGAAAAGTTGGTCCTTGACCCCGCAAAATGAGAAAAACCCCATAAAAATGGTCCAATTTTCAAACAGCCATAACTCCTACAATTGTGAATATATTTCAATGAAACTTTTTTCTGAAGTAGAGCTCATGGGTACCTACAAAAAAGTATTAGACAAAATTTTCGTAGGACATCAAACAAATTTATTAAAAATGAAAAACGAGTTTTTAATAAAAATCGACAGGGTAGGTGGCCAAATTTTTCGGCGAAAAACAATTTTTTCAAATCGTTCTAAAAAAATTATTTTCGGTTGTGGGGGTTAATTATAATCATTTTTGGTCTATAGACATACCCCCGAAATCCTACCCACTTTCTAGAAAAAAATTCGAGAAGTTGTGAAATTTTTCGACAAAATTAAAAAATTTCAAATCGTTCTAAAAAAATTCAGTACTTCATCAACAAATTGGTATTCTTGATTTTCGTCTTATTTTGGCCTCTAAAATCCCCCATTAAAATTTTTCCCAAGGGTGGCCGAATACCCTGTATAAATGATTACTTAAATGATTGCTATCTGTGAAACAAAAATAACTCAGCGTTGGTTAAATGTTTTACAGTAAATTAATGTTGTGTATTTAGATAGAAGAGTCAAACTTGGACAGGAGGCAGTGTTTCCGATTGAAAAACAAAGTATTTTATAAACAAATAACAAACAGATATTTGTACAGTGGTTTAGATAGGAAAATGTATGTAACAATTAAAATCTCGATAATAACGATGTAGTTTGGTCTTTATTATTTCGTCAAACACATCTATTATAGTAGCAAGCAAAACAATTAGGATAATAAAAATCGCAAGATCTTTTTTTTCAGTATTAAATTTAAATTTGTATCCTAAATTATTTAATTTGTTTCGTTCATTGCAATACGTTGATATCTAGGGAGGATCGTTCAATAACATATAAGCGGGGCTTACTGTATTTAACGATATTACTCTAGATACTAATTCAGGTATTCAAAATATAAATTAATACTTATCAATGAAGTTTAAAAATAGTAGTTCTCGATATATTGTACGAATGCCGAGTTGTTAAAAAAAATTTGTGTTTTAAAAGAATTTTATGACAAAAATTCAAACATATCAATTATGAAGCAAAACTTCATTTTTATTCTAACCTGTGATGTCCATACTATTTAAACGTGTGCAAATTTATCGTAGCTTATATTAATCCCTTAATGCTCACCCAGAACCGATGTTTGTTTGTTGAACCCAGCGGTTCCTAATATTTTTTAGATCATGTCCCACCCCTATACCTCAAATATTTTCTCCCTTAGCAATCACGATCCAAAAAAGATATTCGATCTAATTTTCTAGTTGCCCCCAAATTATTTAGAATTGCCCACTTGGGGGATCTATAATAAAGATGTGACATCTAATATTTTCTTTTTTATAATTTTCAGTTTTGTTGTTATTGTTATTTTTTCTTGTTACTATCATTGTTACTGTGGCATTATCACTGTATTAAGTATCAACGCGGTACACAAGACACTGTTTTTTGACGAAACGAATTAAATAAAAATACGTAAAATGCTCATGTAAAACAAAGATTTAAATCTGAAAAATATCTAAGCATTAAGGGATTAATTAGGCCTGAACAACTTTTTAGTGCATTGTACAGGATAGAGTGAAAATAAGTTAACATATTCCAATTGTGTATGACAGGGGTTATCCGGGTGGGCTTGAGAACATGATGGGAGGAGGGGTGGGGTAAGTCAGGGAGTTTTAGTAGTCATCGACGTGTGTCTCTGTTAAAACACGAATACTGACATGAACAGATTTTGCTACATTGTTCTTTGTATGCGCACGAGTGATAGACGTTTGGTTTCACGGATGTAAAAATGCCCAGCGTTTCCTGTACAGTCGACAAAGTTTCCGGTACTTCAAAGAGGTACCGACACGATAAAAAATAATCATGAGATATACAAACTTAATAATTATTTCCTGTAACTTTGATGTTATACATGCAACGTTTTAATTCGAATCATTTATGTATATTAATATTATATTTATCAAACTAGTTGAAAGTAGCCTAATTTATGAAATGTTCGGGCTTGTTTTAATCGTAAGAATTCTAGTAATAGGTTGATACTGTTTCTAAAAAAGATAAAAATGAGACACAAACGATACTTTTTGTTTAATCGATTCTCTTCCCTTCTCTGTTAAAGCAAAGTTTTGAAACTCCTTTTAAGTAAAAGAATATTGCCAGTAAGATAGAACTCTATCGATTGAACAAAGGGCACTGGCACATTTACAGTATCTTGTTTATACTTATTCAATGGGGCAGAATCTGTTCGTGTTTTAGCGGAGATACGCCTTAACTGAAGATATAGTCTCTTTGATAACGATATGCTTCTTCCTCCATTTAATAGGCCAATGAGTACTGGACCCAGCTACAGCACTGGGACACCTAGTTACAGCACTGGTCCTGGACCACAGGCAGACATGTTTAGTAGAAGACCTGCCGTCCCCAGTGGTGGATATCCACCTGTTGGTGGAGGGTAAGTTAAAATAGATATTTAATTACTAAATTGGCACCGATTTCTATGTATAGCGTAATAGAGATATTTCTTATCTTATCGTCTTTTATACGATAAAAAAGCGAAGTTAAAAAATAAGCATACTGTTGAAAATTGCCTTTGCATACTTGTATCGTGGTTTAACGTTGTATCGCGACTTACTGGATAGGAATTGACAAAAATTGAAAATCACATTTTTGATCAATTTCGAAATTGGACGTGACGGATTTCGAAAAGAAAGAGAAATATTCCAGTTAAAAGGCATTTTAGATATATCTGCCACTGACTGGATTGATGATATAATAATGTTATCAGTCATGCAAAGAAGAAATTTCAGCAACTGAGATTTCAGGAAAGACATTTTGTTAACATAATTAAAAAGTTAATTGAAGCACAAGTTTCTGTAAGAGTTATTTCTTTCAAAAGATGTATCGATTTTCGACTCGTCAGTTTAATTTGGTTGGTTCAGATATTTGATCCATCTTTGGTAGCGTGCTCTATAAAAAAATTTGATTGGTTTAAGACGTTGACTGCCATTTTACAATATCTAATGATGTCCTAGATATTCGTTAAAATTATTAATGGAAAAACAGATATATTCGATGGTTCAATGGCGTACTTGTTATTTTATAGCATCCCGAATGACCGTTATGTTATTTAAGATTTTAAAAAGAGTTCTTCCATCGTAAACGATTTAAAAACTATTGTAAGTTTGAGGTGCCGATTACCAACGCGTTAAGTGTCTGCAAAAATTGTATCATTTAACAATATAAATACATACTCTTATCTTCTGTTATTTGACTTTACGTTCAATATTTGTTACACATTTCTTCTTCTAGTATCATATTATAGTATTATGGATGAGTGACTGTTATAATAACTTCTCCGTAAGATCTACTAAAAACGAATTGCATCACCTGTTTGTAGTTCGAATCGATTTCCTTGAAAAAAAAATAGATACACCGATAAACCGAAATTTGAAATATTGATTAATATTGATTTTTTTTCAAAAACTGTTACAATAATTGATGAAACATCCATTTTTAAGTGGAATTGGTCTCTGTACATGAGATGAAAGGATTTTAAGCCTAAAAAGATTTCATGACGATGCGGAGGTCATCTTTGGGAATAAACTACGTGCACCGCCTAAGGTGCAATTGAAGTACTATGTTTCTGAATCACGTGTACATCCGGGGACGGTGATTCGTGCTATGAAAGACCAAGAATCCACCAGCTTTGATACTAATCAAAAAGGTTGTCAATGGTGTCAGAGCTATGGACTTTTCCCTGATATGGCACGAATCATTGTTCCTGAGTGTTTCTCATATATTCACTGATATTAGGCGCATGTGCCGCCCGATGACGTCAAAATCAACGGACTGCATAATCAATATTATGGGCGTTAAAGTGCAGCAGCACTTAGGCCAAGTATAGGGTCTTGCGTTATCGCGTTAACATAGTTTCAGTATCTCTAGAATTTTGGGTCGAGGCTTTCTTTATCCAAAAAAATATGTCCAGGTTCTTTGAAGTATAATGTATGATATAATAAGAATCTTCCAGTTCCAAACATTTGTAAAATTTGACTGAACAATAAAACTGCTAAAAGTCTGTTAAAATATCCTTCCCTTTAGCTAAGGGAAGCTTTAGCTAATTTCTTTCTAAAGACTTTCACACAATTTTCTAAAACTGTTCGACGGTAAAATGTAGAAATAATTTAGTTAGGCGCAAGATGGTTTTTCACAAAGGCAACAGCCTTCGCATCGTCAAAGATTACGGGCCTCTGCATCCAATATACATGATCCCACAAGTCCCACAATTGGAACGAGTAATAGATTCCTTATGTACACATTTATTGTCACTATTATTATGCGTGTAAGAAGAAATATGTTTAAATAAAATTTCATTCGGACGGAGTAAAAAGAGTATCTATTTTTTTTGTTATAGTTATACTGAAGGATACGACAGACCAGATGCGTATGGTCCTCCACGTGGTGGTGGACGGTAAGTCTTATTCTTTCTCTTATTTTTACTATATAATACTTCTTACACCACTGCGTTTTCCAAAGTGACATCACAGCGTTGAAGAGCGATGTTAACTTCTGCGAGTGATCGTTCGTTAATTATGCGACGGTAATCCTTTTTTTTTTGCGCAATGTACTTCATTCGGTTTAACGCTGATCCTCAGTGTACTCTTGTTTTCATGCGAATCGAAAATAGGGTTAACATTTTCTGTAAAAGTATAAGGTGTGACACTTAGCGCGACGGTGGGTATGTTCCTTGAATATAGTAAGCGTATATCTGTGTGTGCAACAACACATAATCGATTCCTATAATCGTGCAAAATAAGAGGAAACCATTCTGCGACTTTTCTAATGTTGAGTGTAAAAGAGAACAGAGGTAGTTTGTTATACTACTTGAGTTTTATCGTACACAGAAACTGTTAGGAGTAGTAATTGAAATCTTCCCCATATGTTTGGAGTCACTAACATATTTTAATATGCTCTATACTCTAAGGCTTATATGTATTTCTTCAAGCCGTCAAGTATTAGTTTTTAATAAATGGTGAGTTTTAAAAATTGACGATAATGATAAATAACATGGAAAACTTTATACTGGAATACGAAAATGGATTCCCTATAAAACGTTGACCTCCGTGGTGGTCACTGGTAACCGACACTACAATCTGTTGCAATATTGTTTACAATGGGAGAACCTTGATACTTATAAAATTGTAAATAATACTACTCTCGTTAAAAATGCTATAAAATAATAAGTATGCCGTTGAATTATCGAATATTTTTATGTTTTATAATCTGAACGTTCAAAGAATTCGAAGAACATCTAATTATACATTAATGAAACTATTCATTAAAAGAAAGAGATTGAAAACTGACAAAATTTAGATAGTCGAGAGGAAAAGTGACTTCAAAATACAATTTACATGGTAATATTTTGAAACAGAATTTTTTATCGGATGCTACCTCTCTTCTTTTATGTACTCTGCGATAAAAGTCAGCGAATTTAGCGTTTACGTGATTGAAGATTGTTGCGACTAATCAGACAATAGTTTGGTAGATGATACCAAATGAACCGTAATGCGTTACGACACACTGCGCCCCACTGAGTAGCATGTGTTCTAAAGATGCGTGTCAACGTTCCCCTTGTCAATCCGTACGTATTTTATTCATCTTGAAACAAAATTGCGCTGTAAAACTGTGTATTGTGTTTCAAGACGTGTATAAAAAAGTTAGTCCGGTTGCAAAAAGTATTGCGTTGCGATATTCCTATTGCGTTTGTTGCAAAGAATAATAAGTGATCGAGCAAGTAACAGACAATTTTCAACAGTTATTGACAAATTTTATTTTCGAACGATGGAAGTACACAGCGTGGATCAGAAATATTAACGACCGTTCAAATCGTATTTAATACGCTTTTGCGACGATAACGACAGGTGCTTGGATGCAGCGATGATATAACTTTAAACATGTGACAACTTGTCAGACCTGGACGTGATCGATGCTTCAATTAATATTTGAAATACGGTTTACGTAAACGTGCATACTGTGTGTTCAATTTTAAGAACTTTTACTTTTATAAATATTGAGGTGTAACCTGGTAAATGTGGAGCACGAGGAACGTTAGAAAATTGTCCGGATTGATGGTGCTGACAGTCATTGCACAAGAAATTTTACTACAGCAAGTTTCTTTCGTCAATTTTATTTAGAATAGTTACTATTTTTCGATTTAATTTTTTATTTAGTTTTCAATTACGGGGGATATGTTTGGTACAATTAAGTTTGATTGAAACAATATTCAACGCATGTTGTTGGCTTTTTTGCAGATTCGAATAACTTGGAATAGTTTGAGAACATTTATGATAATAGATATCAACTAATTCAGTATATTTTTAATTATTTTGTAATTTTCTGTGTTCCAGTCATAATATTTCACAGATAGAGAAACGGATTAGTTCCAAATATATGTATAAAAAACAGTCGAATATTAACTCTATTCCACTCGGGGAATAACAATATCTCAGAGACAAATAACGAAAGTATAATCGCGAACAAAATTAAGTAGACAAGTAATGGGAAATAATTATCAATGAAATTTTGTTGAAATAGTACTATATATTAAGTTTTATTATAGATCCTTACAGTGCATAGCTTATTGAAATTAATATTTATATTTTTGTGTAAATAAGCAAATCTATCAATTGCAGAGGGACAAAAATGTCGAGACTGGTACATTTCGGTCACGGTCACGGTCATTGAGACGACCGAAATGGGATATACGTTCGTCTCAACAGGGTTCCTTGAGAGAACTTCTCTTAAACTCTCCCAAGAGTTTCCTCTTAACCCAAACTGATGAGACAAATTTTCTCAGGAAGGGGTTAACCGATTTGACAAACTTAACTCTTTGTTTTAACTCTTGACAAAAAGGACAAAAGAAATCCTTGAGAAGTCGAGAAACTTTTCTGTCAAAGCTTAAGTAGCAATTGTAAAGTTTGTTTGGAATTTGTCGTTTATTTATACAGAAATGTAAATAGTAATTTTAACTATTGACTATAAAGTAACATAAGCATCTGTAATAAAATAACTTAAGTAGATAACAGTACTATATCAACTAAACTTCAGTGATATCTCCGTTAGCTGGTCTATTCAATTTCGTCCGCAACTGTATAAAGGATGTTGGCTAAAACACATATTATAGTTGCCCTAAACGACGTGAGCGTGTCTGCATAGCATAGAAAAAGGAAGAAATTAGTTGAGATCGCGGGAAAGATAGTTTCACAAGTAGCTTAACCAGGTCTGGAAGTTGTATCATTCGGGAAATGTGTGTTACATGCGTTGCGACAGTAAATACCGAAACGATCAGGGTTTCCGTCGCGCCATTCAGTATTCGAGCGACAGGATTAAACCGTCGACGAAAGAAAGTATTTCCGGTTGAATGAATTCGCGCATACCAGTGTTACATCTTATACTTTCCAGCTTCTTGCGCCTCAAGACGATGAAAAAATTAATTTTGCGATTTTTCATTTTTTGACCTTTTAGCTTCCCAGGTCCGGCAGACGCGATGCCACCGAGGTACTAAAAGCGTACTAAAGCAAATACTAAGCGCATGCGCGAAAGGCACCCTTAAACAAATGCCTCTTTAGTGGTGGTCGTTCGCTAACGGAATCGAATACCTAGGAACTGCCCTGCGTCCGACAAATACAGAGTCCATACCATTACATACGATACTATGTATAATGATAGATACGATAGATCTAATGTTTAACACTAACTTAAGGTACGGTAAGAAATAAGAAGTATCAATGAGTAAC
The DNA here is from genome assembly GCF_051014445.1 of Colletes latitarsis. Lineage (NCBI taxonomy): Eukaryota > Metazoa > Arthropoda > Insecta > Hymenoptera > Colletidae > Colletes > Colletes latitarsis. The sequence continues at coordinate 16,310,104 of NC_135135.1, read as the reverse complement.
ATAATCAGAAATGAAACGTAACTAAGATACTTTAAAGAAGAAGAAAAATCGAATCTTTCATGAAAATTGTAATATGGAGTCAAGGAATTTTATATGTCGTTCACATTTTTTTTCCAGCAAATAATGGGTATTTTGTGCGATTTGTGTTCGTAGTTTTCCTTTTTCTTGATATTTCCTATGTTTTTTTCTTTAGTAGTGGTACCACCCCAACTATAAACGGTGTGGGTTGAATTATCTTTTATCTATCTTAAGTCATATGATAATTACACTATAGGATAGATGATTTCGTTATAAGTTTATAATATTTAGATCAAGATGATGGTGACGTAGGCTGCTATTAAATAAAAAGTGCTGTATAATCTTTTTTTACACGTAAGAACTTGGATAATATTTTAAATGTTCATTAATAAAGCAGAAAAACGCGTTTGCAGAAGTTATCAATGTACCTTAACGGAATGAAAAATAAAATTTAAACGAATACATCTTTAAGTCTCTTAGCTAAATATTTTAAAGTACGTTCACCTTATTACAGTTTACTTGTAAATCGCCTACAATTCATAGAACTTCAATCCAATCATACACACGTTATTACTAAAGGCCTTTTAGTTTTCGCTTTAAGTTTTGATCACACTTTTATTTGTACTTTCCAAGCAAGAGACTGCTACTAAATCTTCTCTTCATTAAAATATGCGAAGCTGATTAATCACTACACAGAAGGGGCTCATCGAAGACATTTTAATGCAAGATCAGGTGAAATGTGATTTTCTCAGTCGGACTATCCTTTACCGTTCTCCAGCGAACCAACTAGGAATAATCAGCGCGCGTTCAAAATGTGGTACACATAATAATTATTTGGGTGACGTTTTGCATTACAAAATTGCTTTACCTTATTCGTTTACTCTTGTATCGTTTAATACAATATGATAGAATTCATAGGATCGAAATTAATCGTTTTGTAATATTCTTACGCTACTTTCATCGTTTAATTCGTCGATGGTGGTTGAACCCCACGCATACCATAAAACTGCAAGTGACCATCATTGACCCTCTATTTCTCTGTTTCTCAGAACGTTGACATTTTCAAATTGTTTACCCACTAATAAGCTTGAAGATTGTTACATAATCTTTATACCTGATCTCCAGTTATTAAGTGGTCTAGGCTTTGACACAATCTCTATTTCATTCAAATTTCTACGAGTTGTTGATGCTGGTATGTTTGAAATTTCGTAAATCCCCTGAGAATTTGAGAATGTCGAACGACACGAACTTATGGGACGACCTAATACGAATGTATAATGTATAATTGGCCCTTCGCAAATGATGCCTTAGTATTTGGAAAAATTATTTGGAAGAAAGTGTTATTTTAATTGTGCGATTTTGTATACATTTCTGCTGTCGAAGTAGCCACCACGTGGTAGGTACGAATATTACAAACCGTTTAGCTTTGAGCTTACATCAACAGTTGGTTTTTGAAATAAGTAGGTGAATTCCGTTAGTGTTCTGATCGATGTGAAACTGTTTGTGTTAATAAAACACGGCGAATGGCATTAATTCGAAAAAGCAAGGTGAAATGCAGAACGTCATTTGGACTTTGATGGAATCTACATGTCTTGTACTCAGACAGCGTAATCTTGAATTGTGCGACGAACCGCGTAAGCGCAGCGCACTCTAATCCTGGTGGCATATCAACGTCCGATAATTGAAGAAACGATATCAAGTCGCTTACCTATGCGTGTGGCCTGTAGATGCGACACTCTGGTGAATAGTGCAAGCTTCGATATGCGGATAACGCGCCACAAATTGCGTTTGCGCTCAAAGCTGGCGGTGCTTTGAATTTAAACAGAAGGTATGTTCAACGCGTGCGCCCTTTACTCTTTGCTCGTTAAAGGAAAAAAAGAAGTAAAAGAAAACGGGATGCGCTCATGCGCATTGCGTCTATATTAATCATTGCGAACACTGAAAAATTGACAGTACAAAAACTGCAGAAAAACGTTATAATCGTCGATTGTGAAAATACCGTATGCGATGATGCTGCGATAGCGATTGCTTTTAGCATTTAATACGCGTCAATTCTAATTCCATCTCTTCCTGGATAAAATTGGTCTACGATTCCCCTTTCTTTTATTTGCGCCCGATGGTTCGTTCGAAAAGTGTTGCAAGTCGAATTTATCTTTGCCCCGTAATGGCGCCGATTTGGAATTTCGTTTCCCCGACCCGCAACGTCTTAATCAATTTTCTATTTTACGTTTACTAGCAACGTGTGTCGTGCAATTATTAGTTGTCTCGGATCTGTATTATTATCTGGTTGTGTTATTAAATAAATTCCAATAGAACAAGCCGCGGAACGTGCAAGTTTTTCGCGCTGGTAGAAGTAGGAATGTCCTGAATCATTTTGCGATCTAGGATTTTGGTTTTTCAACTGTGGCAAATGTTGGCCGTTCTATGCAATTGCAAAATAAATGAAATTATAAAAGTAAAGTGCGTTTTTGACGTGGAACGGATTATTAAAAGTGCAAAAATTTAATTAACGTCTACGGAAGTACATTCGAAAGAGCACTAAGAGAGTAGTCGATGTGTATTTGTATTTTATATTTGAATAGTTTATATCTCGAAACTGGAAGCTCAGATTGCAAAATTTCATTGGACTATTCCACGTTCGTTGCAACGAGGAATTTGCATGTTTCAACTCGGATCTATAATTTTTGGACACTGTATACTGTATTATATACAGTATATTGTACATTACTGAAATCGAATAATGTGTATATCATTATATGTATATTAATTTATATGGTAGCGTGATATCGATTATTACATATATTCGAATTAATTGTTCAACAAAATTCTCTGCATAATTGTTGATTTTTATGGATTATAACAGAAAAAAACATTCGGAACGGCTTACTGGCACTAACGATAATCGTATTAGTAGACATTAAACGAGACCTACTAACAGTTGTATTTTCGGCACCATTATAGTTTTTAACATGTAACGGGATGGAATTAGAACTAAATACATTTGTGCGAATACATTCTTTTACATGAACTAATGATATATTAAAGTGCAAAATTTCACTTAGTTTAAGATTTTATAAATTATATGTATGCTTATACCTATCACAGGCTTTGTGAACATCATGCACAAAATAATACAATTTTTTTAATAGATTACAAGTGGGATGAGGACACACTGGACAATGAGATGAACTCAGATTGCAAGTATGAGTCCTAAAAATACCAAGAAGACTTTGTCTGTCAAGGAAGACATTCGGAGTGACGTAAAAAGAAGAAGAAGCGAAAGAAAAAAAATGTCAATTGTAGCCATGTGCGCTAACAATGTCAGAATCAACGAAAGTTATTCTTGTTAAGTAATATTTTTACAGTAACATTTGAATTTAACGCACTGCTATGCGTTATTAATATTTATTATTTCACTGTAAGATATAAATACATGTATATTATGTAATACTACGTAATGAAAATGTCGAAAAATAAAGGAATAATTTTTAAATAAATGTAAAAAATTGTACCTAATAGGAGAGTTTATTTATGAAACAATTTGTATTTCAATTTCATTTAGCGCAGTTTTTCGAGAGTTATTATAACGTCTATATTTTAGGGGAGTATTGTATTTCGTATTTTATTTTTTATAAATCAATAATAAATGATACTTGTGCAATAAAGTGTTTTTTTTTTTTCTTAGAAAAGATTCAAGAGAAAATGTCCTTACATGCAGTAGAACTTTGAATCAAGATTGGGTCGTTTAAGTACCTCGTTGATACGAAGATTATTGAGAAAGTTACTAATTCTAAACATAGATTCGTTTGAAGAGTGTCCGAGTACTCAAAATTACGGTTTGGATCACAAAATATTGAGCAAGTTCGAGCCGTTCGAGTTCCAAAACAATCGGGGGGTGGTTGGAATCTTCCAGTCACGACTCGAGTTCGTAAATCCAGGTATTCATGTGCATACTTTTTAACTCATGAATTATATAATTAATAACACATTCATCTGAATTGAACTCCATGAATAGAACATTCTATTCTTTTGTTTATTTCTTTGAGAAACTATTCATTTACATGTTCAAATCGTTAGTAAAGGCGGAAATCGAAATTAAAATAGAAAAATAATGAAGCTCACAACAGAAGAGTAATTATTTGTTGTAAGAAATTTTGAAGATAGTACGTTATCGCAAAATTGCGTAGATTATTAACGAGTGTCAATAGTGTTCAATATATTGTGAAATCGTATCAAAGTAAAAACAGAATAAGTAATGAGTCAAGAAAAATTCCAAACAGGAAGTTGAACGCGTACGACGAAAAGTGGATGGTGCGAAAAGTTAGATAATCTGAGAATTGGTGCCCCTAAATTTTCTAACCAAGTTTAGACATATTTAGAGAAACGTGTAAATCTGCAAACAGTACTAAAAAAAAATTAAATTTCGCAAGAGACTATTTGAACGAAGATTTTAACTTTTAGAAAAAGCCAATCTTTACAGATGAAAGTAAATTCAATGTCTTTCATGGTAAAATTGTTAACCATCGATAACCATAAGCTAATCATTGTTGACCATCGAATAACTAATGACCCATTAAAACCATCACGAAGATGAAGATGAAAGCCTGGGGATACTCTGACACAGAAAGCCTATGTCTAGAGTTTCTTTATTAGATTTTCAAAAATTTTCAAATAATTTCCTAGACTAGTCGAAAAGGCGTTTTTCAATACGCATGACTGAAAAAATCATATTGGTTACACTGACTTAGCAGCTCCAAAAGAGGTTTACAATTTTTTTATTGCTAGTAACTAAAAACTATGCGAGTTCAATTACTTGATTATACGACTACAATAACTATACGTGCGTAGACTTAAGTTTTGATGGATTATTATTTAAGTGCTATTAACTAACCAAAGAAAATTCACTATACTGTAAATGAAAAGATTCCTTTATTCTTTTACGGTTAAAAAATTCCGTGAAATTGTGCTGTGCTCCAATACATGTGATAATTCAGTGAATGCAGTAAAGTTACTATAAAAGGAAACTGTTAAATTTCCTCTAGTGGCAAAAATGGAAGGTTGCATAGGGAAGTCTATGCTGGTGACTTTCCTTTGAAGCAAGGGCGGATTGATGTGCCTGATTGTACCATCTTTGTAGTCGTAAGAACCTGGTATAAACATCTGCCATAATGTTTTTGTTCACGATTGCGCACAGAATACGTTCGCGACCGTGCGGGAGTCCACATGAGCCTGTTGCCAGTTATTGATCCTGACACGGTTAAACAACACTGCATTGCCGTTAACTACGAAAACAATTCTAGTCACGAAGCGTTTGCAAAAACGCGCCGACATACAACCACGGTTACGTGTGCGTTTCTATTTCTACAAAGTATTGTGATATCAAAATGTGCTGTGTTTCTTCGACGTCATCTCTGTTCTGTCAAAATGTAGAAGTCCCGTAAGACTGAAATATCGATAAGTGACATTTGTCATTGGTACGCAAAGATGTCATCGGTAGTTTTCCTCGAAAAAGGAACACGTAACTAGAGCGTGACATAACTTTTTCCTATTACAAAATTTGTATGTACCTTTGTCGATCGAAGTCTTTTAAAAATCTTAGTATCTTGGCTCCGAAATTTAGGAAGACTTGAATTTGTGTCGCTGCTGCACATGTGATCCTCTAGGTATTGTCTTCGGTCCGTAATGAAGAAGTTTACAATTAAAGGTGTGCTTGACGGGTTCCGATCATCGGTACCTCAGCCCGTCAAACCTGATCAGGAAATCGTCGAAAATTTACGGCCGGAACACTTTCAAGTAAAAAAGGTCAGTGGTATTAACTTTTCTTCGATTCTTTTAATGTATCAATTTTTAACAATATAAAACACACATGTGCAAACAATAAAGCACATTATTTAGAATGTACAATGCCCCCTTTTTAAAATGTATATTTTTTACTTGATTAATCTATATTAATGATATACTATAATTTGGACTGCTTTATCTCTAGATTTTTACAATTGTCAAATCAAAGAAAATAATATGTAATTGGAGTAGTTATTGTCATTAATATATGATACTGTAATGGTGTCAATGTGTTCAGGAATGTATACATATAATCAATATATTACAGAAAATTATTATTTTTCCTTTCAATATTATTAAATAAACATTCAGTTTAAATAGAAGCAAAGCAATTAATGATAATAGATAAGAAAACAATTTATCAATAGATATGTGTTTCTAACCAAATGTGATTTGATACTGTATCGCATTACTTGTTTCAATCTTTGTTTTATTATATTAGCAAATATAAATTGTAAGTTATAAATATTCTCAACACTTTGTTAAATTGCATGGTTGTAACAACAGACAATTCATAATTTAATAGGTTATTTGACATTGTTGCTGTTACTATGGTTTTGTGAATTCAAGAGTATAAGAACTACAAATCAATTCATAAATACAAGCCAAGGAACAAATGTTACTATTGATCAAAGAACTTAGGTAAAATGAGAGAGATACAATGAATATTCATTTTTGGCTAAATGTTTTTGAAATAATATGCATGCTATATAATTTATTTCTAAGATTGGTTCAATTAATAGGGAATTTTGAATTCTTTTTTGCATTTTTGGAGTTTATAACTTCAAACCAGCTGTGTAACTATGTGGCAAAGTTCAGACTGAATTATGCAATAGACTAAGTGTTGAGAAACTATGAGTGAGATTGAGCAAATCTTAGTTTTATTTAAGAAAACAAGGCTACTGATTGCCAAACATAATAAAAACTTATGTTTAAAATTTGCTAGAGAATATTGTTAGCAGACCTCTGCAGACTGGGTGAAATTTTTACAAATGGGTCTCAGTTTAATAGATTGAATTTTAATGAAAAAACTTTCAATAACATGTTACCCAAGAATTTTCTGCAAAATCTATAAATTCGACTATGGAGGGTTCAGAGGGATCTTTGAATTTTTTAGAAATGATGCTACAAAGCATAGATCTTAGTGATGGAGTAAACATAATTATAGATCAATTAAATGAGACTCTGTTTTTATTTACAAGTAATGATATTGAACATATGGTTTGCAAAATGGAATAATTTTTAAGTGTGAGAGATATAACGATTTTACTTTCTCAACCTTCCGATTTTAATCCTATTCAGTTGATTTGATATAGAGAAATATTTGCAAGAACATTACGAATATGTTACAAACAATTTCGTACAATAATTTTTGTCAGTTTCAATGTGTACGTAATACCTCGAGTACTTTCAAAAGCGTGCAGGAAGTTTTGGAGCAGAGGTTGGCAACCTGCGAAATTATTTGGTCTTGCAGTCTTCGAACGAAAAATCATAGTCCTTAAACGGCGATGATTTTACAAAATAATTCAAAGGTTTATTTCGGTTTTTTGTTCTGATGAAGGTGGTAGGTGTTAGAGTAAAAACTTAATATTATTTGCCCTCTCGCTGTAAATGTTATTTTTTTTTTTTTAGGGCCATAGTATAAAATTATATCTTACGAGTTGGGGTTGAGAGTTTACGAACCGATGTTTTACTAAGTCCAGAAGCCACTGAATAAGAATGGAATTTTGTAGACAAACCGACGTGCAGGTAGATAAAACCGAAAAGCTCCGGGATAAGCTGGTTTTCCTGGACAAACCAGTGACAGGCTAACACCCGGAAGTCACCGGGATGAAGACGATTTTCGTGGACATACCGATATGTGGCTTACACCGGGGGCCACAAGATGATTAGGTTTCGCGAACGAACTAACGCTAGGAGCTACTAGAGTTAAATAGTTAAGCCTTCGTAACTTTATAGAGGTATACAGAGGCGAACATATTTTTAGAAACACTTGTTAACATTAGTCTCTTGTCGGTGCTATCATATAGGAATATACGAAGAAGCATGTTATTAAGATTGTTCAGATATTACGCTGCCTCTGAAAATCTGCCATTGCAACATAATATACTCCACTGCATATTTGTAGGAATAAGAATAAGAAAACACACTGTTTCAATATCAAAATTGACCTTCTAGACCAAAATGCCTCCTTAAATATTTGAAATGAATATACAAGTGAACGTATCATTAAGGTCAGAAATGCGTAAACCAAAGAAAGAATTCTCAGTTAGGTTCCGACTGTCGTAACGATAAGACCTCTGTTCGCGAGTGCCGCTGTGTTTATGTTTACGCTAGCAATGATTCAATTCCGTTTATCCACGTTATCAGTTGTAGCGCTTGAATTGATGCAAAATTTATTAACGAGTGCTGAACTGCAAGCGGGGGAAATGATTATGAGTACAAGGATTATTATAATCCTGTTCCATCCGCATCCAAACCAACGAAACCACAAATTTCACCAAGCGATAGTTATTGGAATCTTAACTTAATAATTCTAAAATTACTTCGTCCACCTCGTACTCTACGAAAGTAAGGTAAAGTCTATTTGTTTTTGCAAATGTCTTCGATATTTCGCCCTTGTTTTTTCGATTGTACAAATCATGTTCAACGAATATTGGCGCTTCATTTCTGTCGCGAGATTCACGGATGTAAACCAATTATCGCGTGTCGCGGAACGTTATGGATTGACTCCGTTAATTTTTTGACATCACACGACAGCACACTGTCTCGTGTTATCATTCGTCCAACATATGGTTCAGCATTTATCATCTATGATGTCTCTGTATCATTACACAAGACAATCTTTATCCCTTATTTATCAGGCTTACTCGCGATGTATACTCAAACACGATCGCAAAAACCTACAATAACAGTTTAATTTTGAACTTATATATTCTGTCTTGAATTCTTTTGGACAGGGTGCAAGGGAATTATATGTATGTATAAAGTTATCAAAATTGACCTTGACCTGTAAAAATATGCTGAAATTTCTTTATTGCATCGCACTCGTCGCGAGGATAAAAAAAGTCCTTTTGAAAAATGTTGTTGGAAGTTTTAATAACTTTGAAACGGATTTTATTGGCAAACTTTCACACATTTTACAGTTGGATATAAAGTAAATGGCCAGTTCTCATTGATACTGAAATCTTCTATCGTTTAGAGTGACGCGATGTTCATACGTTGATTGCTCTGGTGGTCACAGGTGACCGGCGCTTTGAGTACACGCGTTACAATATTGTTTACAATGGAAGAACCCTAATAATTGTACGTAAATAACGCTACTTTCATTAGGAACGCTATAAAATAATAGATACATCGTTGAATCATCGAATATTTCTATGCTTCGCCCAAAGAATAATTTCCATCTGCTTCGCCGATAACACTCTGTTTACTTTGTGACTAATTGTCCGATTGCAAGCTGTAAGAACGTTGGCCGATAAAGTCTGTTCAAGAATTATTGAAACGTTAACGCACATTTTTCAAGAGAACGGCCGAGCCACGATCCATGGCTCCTTCGAGAGTTTCTCTCCTCGAGTAGAATACGACGCAATGAAAAAAGTTTGATCTCGATTTTTTAGGTCGAGGTCAATTTTGAGGCAACTTTTCTTGGTGTAGAATCGCGCTGTAACGATCGTGGCAGGAAAGAACTGACAGCGAGAGACAATTAGAGGAGCATTCTGCCCTGGAAGGTCAATTTTTAACCCTTTCTCGGCCCTTTTTAATTTCTTCAAAAAAAGGCTCTCGTGTATGATTCATAAAATGGCTGTTACATCGGACTTAATTAAAAATTTTAACAGTTTCATTCGACCTCTGACATACTCTGATACACGCTGAAGTAAACTGAGAAACCTTGGCACATTCTCCTGTCCGTTGCAAAAATATTCATTCAGTCTATACATCAACCATGATCCTTTCGCTCAATCACCTCTCGTCCCGCTAACGTTCCTCTTAACTTTCTGTTGATTCTGTGAAACGTGGATCTCAGGTACACGAGAAGAAGTGTACCACTTTTCTCCTTTCCAAACAGGTAGTTCAGTGCTTATTTGTTGCTTATCGCTCCCCTTCTACTCTTTTCAGACCCACCTGGTTTTCCGGGTACCATCATCTCTCTTATTTCCTCTCCTATCCTCTTGAGGAGTACTTGCCTGTATATTTTATACAAGGTAAGCATTTGCGTGACCCTCCTGTCATACATCTTCACCCCTTTTCTTCTTTTCACTATTGGAACAATCGCCCCATCCTTTCGCCCTTCCACTCTGCGTTATAGAGGGTGCGGTGGAATTCTTGATGCAACCGAAAAGTGGAGGATTCCACGTTGAAAAATGCATTAATAATTTGATACAAAGCATTTTGAATTATTTACACGCGTTACAAACTTTACGTATGGTACTTGCAAGTACATTAAAAATAAATCTGTCGCATACAGGATGTTCGGCCACCCCTGGGAAAAATTTTAATGGGATATTCTAAAGGCCAAAATAAAACGAAAATCAAGAATATCAATTTGTTAATGGAGGCTTCGTTAAAAAGTTATTAAAAAATTTTAAATCATTCACGGAAAAATTACTTTCGGTTGCGGGGGTCAATTACAATCATTTTTGGTGAATAGACATACACCCGAAATCCTACTCACTTTCGAGAAAAAAATTTGATTACGTGTTGATATTTTTCGACGAAAAAAAATTTTTAAATCGTCCGAAAAAATTATTTTCGGTTGCAGGGGTTAATTACAATCATTTTTTGTGAATATACATACTTCCGAATTCCTTCGCACTTTCGAGAAAAAAATTCAGGAAGGTGGACAAATTTTTCGACAAAATTAAACAATTTCAAATTGTTCTGGGGAAATTATTTTCGGTTAAGGGGGTTAATTACAATCATTTTTGTTGATTAGACATACCCCCGAAATCCTACGTACTTTCGAGAGAAAAATTCTTTACCAAAAATATACCGTGTGGCCGAAAATGTTTCTACGACTTTTTAACGAAGCCTCATTCAACAAATTAGTATCCTTGATTTTCGTTTTATATTTCGTCTAGAATTTCTCATTAAAATTTTTTCGCAGGGGTGGTCGAACACCCTGTATGAATATATTTGAATTATTTACACGTGTTATAAATTGTATGTTAACTAGGCTGGTACATAATTACAAGAACACAACCAAGTTGGGATTTTTTCAATTATTCCGTAGTCCATCGGCTGCAAAATAGACGCTGCATTCGCCGGAAGGAATTGCACTCGAATCTCGTCGGTCTCGTCTTTGTTTTTTCTGGCGGGATGCGCTGTACAATTATCTAGTAACAGCAGCATTTTGCCACGAGTACCCCTTTCAATTGTCTTTTGACGTTGGTTTAAAATGGTTCTCAAACTAATCCATCGAAAATAACCGGCAATCGATACTCGCGATGCTTCAGGACCCCTAAAACTTAATCTTTTATATTTGTAATATTCTCATTGCAAACAGAAATTTGGATATCAACGCAATTTTTCTGTTTCGTTCCATCCTTACGAAAGTGTCTAATGTTAATCGATTCGCGAGTTCCCTGTGATAAAAATGAATCTAAACAGGACCACGTTTGGATTATTTTTAGCCACAGTTTTTAAAAGACATTCGATTTCGTATGAATTAAAAATAGTCCGGGCAAGGTCGTGTTGGGACTCATTTTCATCGTGGAAACCTCACCAACCTATTGATAATGCTTTTACGAAGATACACCGAGAAACGCGAAAGCTTTTAGTTTGCATTAGTAGTGGCCATGTAGCCTTTGTAGTTCAGCCAACCGGGTTTCAAATCTGCAGTTGCCAACCTTTCGGAGTCAATGTGTCTCACACCGAAAAACAAAATAGCGACGGGGATGATTTGTTATCCAAACGACGGGAAAAAAATTCGATTGTAAGCGGGGAGTGTGAAATTTGATTAATCTTTGAGAGAGAAAATAATTCACTTTCTCTATACAATTCTGAATGTGCGGATCTTGACTCTAAAAGAAGTTTTTTTGAAAAGCGGAGAAAATTGAAGAGTCTTAAATTGGGAAAATCAAGTCAACAAAGGCGCGGTACTCGTTTACGATAAATTTAGGGCAATTTCACGAGCAAATTTATCAAATTTATCGACGCGGTGTACCGAAAGATTACTTGAAGTATCGACGTATTAATTGCAGAATTTTAAACACGGTATCAAGAAAAATGACAATATTTTTCGATTTAAACGCGAGATATTAGATCGTGAGCTACGGCGAAAATAATATTTTTAATACTGACCAGAGTGGTTTCCAGTTGAAAATGCACTCTGGTAGAACGTTATCGCATAAGAGTGAGAAAGGACAAGTGCTGCAATAAAGCCCGTGTCAGCAATCGCTCATAGTTATACTATCCAACCTGCAATTTCAGTCGTCGATCAGTTACTCTCGTTCGTCGTACCGATCGCATTTACTGTTCCAAACATATTGAAATTTCCACGCCAGGAGAGATAATAAAAAATGAAATTATCCTGTCTACGTACGCTCGAATTGCGTCATGCATGTTTTCTTTTGTCCATTTCTTTTTAAGTTGCACGTTAGACGTCTGAAGAACAGAGAACAAGGCCCATCGTTGAAATGAAAAAAATTGAATTAATGCATCGAAGAACATGATAACCATTTTACTTCCATCTGGTTATTTAGTGTTCGGGTGTTAGATGATATAGGGGAAGCGGGGTATTCGCATCATTGAAATTGTAATATTGACCGAGCTAAATATATCCGCATTGAATGCTGGAGGAACAAAGCTACTTGTCGCTTCGTTTTATTTGTTCTCTAGTCCTTGCGGAGTTGAATAGACTTTCAGACGACTAAAACGGGAAAGACGAAATGAAACGAGCGGCGTTTATGTTTCAGACGTTCAGACATGGGTTTCCACATCAGCCGACAGCCGTGGCGTTCGATCCGGTTCAGAGGCTCCTTGCGATCGGTACCAAATCGGGATCCCTCAGGATGTATCCTTTGAGAATTTTTAAATATGACAACGGACGATTACGTAAGCGAAATGTAAATGCTAATCTGAATATTCATTACAGCTTTCTCGCCTGATGTTTTTTCACACCGTCCCTCTTTATCATTCTAATCTGAAAGCTAGGGTAAATACTCTGGTCTCAATTTTAATTTCATTTCGTCACGGAACGGTAAAATAAAGTACGAGGAATGCTTAAAAACACGGGGAATTATTTTGTTTTCGCCGCGTGTGGATTGCCCCCAACGTTTTTCTCCGTCACTCGAAATAGTTTACAGTTTCTTGCATAGTTTGTTTTCGAATGGAAACTTTAAGGCTGGTTTGCAAACGAATGAAGAAAAGGACGTAAGAAATCTATTGCGATACTTGGATGAGGATAGCAGAGTTCTTCGAGCAGCGAAAACTGTACTAACGAAGATGAGTTTATGTCGCCGGATGGGGAAGAAGAGTATTATAATAATAGTTGTCGTGCAGGAAAATGATCTAAGAGAATTGAATTTTGTTCTTTATTTTTCTATACTTAATTCTGTTTTGTTTTCACAGCAATATGTCGAAGAATTTGTAATAAATTGGTAAAGAAATTTAGCGAACAATAAATACGATTTTTATGATTTTATCTCATTTATGAAAAAAGGGCACGTAAACCAACTTTTATGAAGGTTTAAAAAAAGAAATGTCCGTTTCTAGAACGTTTAGGGCATACTATTGTGTATAAAAAAAATTCTTTATTATTGTTACGCATTAAATAAATCCTTTAATTGGAAACTTTGAATTTTCTCGAAATGGCATTTTCGCGTGCGGTGCTCTTTTTCCATCCAGTGCCTCGATTGTAGTCTTTCGTGCAAACGTTTAAAAAGAAGAATTCTGGTTATTTTTGGGTATCCCCTCGTATATGGGTCATTGTCAACCAGGTCACCCCTTTGCCCAGAATAGTTTTTGATTTGAAGCTTTTTTCGGGGGTTGCAAAATGCATATAAGTTCTCGAAAACCGTATGTTATTTTTTGATATTCAAAATAGCCGTTCCAATGTAGCGAAAATTAATTGCAAAAATTATATGTTTTACAAATAAAGCCATATCGAATCGATTGTGTATTTAAATAACTAAACATATATTTTTCTATTTTTACGCTACTTCGCAATCGAAATTAAAATGAATGAAATTTATAAATAAATTAATAAATTATTATATTATTTTATTTTTCAATTGCAAGAGGTATTTATGGTAAAAATATTGAAAACACATAAATTACAGGCACCGTTGTGTATTCAATGCAAGCTCCAGTGTCGCAGCTAGTTTGACAAAACTTATTTTATTGCATCCATTTCTTTCATAATTGTTCTACGAAAGAATACAGCTCCGGAATTTCTATGGAAAAATTATTTGCGATTGTTGCTGCATTCCAAGTGGCATACGAAATCGACATTGACCTTATCTTTTTGTACTCCTTGCTAGAGAGTACTTTTCACATAACTGATCGACAGTATCGGCGCCTATCTTCGTCATACTATAAAAGGAAAAGAAAACATCTCTACAATCAGCCGATCCGTTCTGTCGGAAAGTTCATTCACCCGTGCATTCGTTGGAAATTTTCTCGATACTATAGTGTAAATAATCTATAATTTCCACTTCAGTGGGATCTCACGAACCGACCTCACTGTCTCTTTATTTTACAATATACACAATACCCTGGCTAGGAAGACACTGACGGTACGTTGACACATTCATAGTGATTCACTTTTCAACAGTATACAAAAGCTCGTGCACCAGATATTATGGAATCACTGGTTAATAAATACTACAGTGACCATACCGAAAGTATCTTTCTTCCCTAACTGTTATAACCAAAATAAAGAAAAGTTATAGGGTAGCAATTATCTTTTCTGACCAAAGTGTTTTTAATTACAAATAACGATTATAACTAACTGAACATTTTTTTTTCCATTGACGGTAACCATTATGGACGAGGGAAATTTATTTGCTTATAATAATTATAATTATAAAACTTGCATTATTGCAATAAATATCGGACTCAAATACTCAAAATATTCATTTATTTCTCCATTCATAAAACAATGAATGTTTAACAATTTTGTATATCTGTAATCAGTGAAATATTATTGACCTACATACGTTTATAACCATCAGGGACTATTTAACATTTCATGTTATTAATTACAGGAGTTGTAGAAGTTTAAGTTAATTATTGAGCGCAGTTGTTGTTGACATCATTAAACTTAAAAGTAGTTGCCTAGGATTCTGTGAGATATGGGAATTGTAGAAGTTTAAGTTAAGCTATATTATTGAGTGCAGTTATAGTTGAAGTCATTAAACATAAAAATTGTTCGTGATTGCGTGAAATCTTGCATTTCTGTGTATTGGAGCCAGATGGAACACGTTCGGTGAGATTTCTTTTCGAAATACATTTTCACAGCGGGTAATTTCCATTCGATTATTAGTCTCGATGCAGAAATTTACCCGACATGAGCGAAATTGTTACATTTTATTGTATTCATTACACGGCGCAGTTGTTTCATGGTTCGTCAACCATGTGTTCTTTCACGTGGGTGCTTCTATTGGTCTACTCTAAAGAGTTAACAGAGGGTGGATGTTCATCACGGCTCGATAAGCTTCCTGGTTGGTATCGAGACAGGCAGTCGCTACAAAGTAACTACTTTCAACTGAACGGTGCGCTTTGTTGTCCAGTACAATATCCAAACACCCTCGGTACAAGGGAACCGATCTTCGTATCAGGAATACAGAAAATCAATGGTTGCACCAGGTTGTAATAAGAAAAAAAACGAAAATAATTAGTCGATTTCTATAACTGATCTCTTGGATTTTCATTTATATTAGTTTACACGTCAAAGATGGCTTCTTCGTTGTCGCAATTTAAAATTAAGAATAGCAGAAGAGTAAGATCATCTTTGAACTCGATCGTAGTTGCACGTGCCTATAGAGTTTAATTCAAATCGTTGTATTTCCTCGTCAGTCACAAATCTTTTATTTATTATAGTTATGTAGATAAGATATTACTTCTATCACGTAACCAGGATATATACTCACTTCCGGTTTTCAGTGTTCAACACCTACACTTATAATTTACGATACAGTGTTATAGCAATGGCGGCCTTAATGTTTTAGATCTAATATAGGGGTTCCAAAATGCTTTTTTTTCAAATACTGGGACATTTTAAAATAAAAATAAATCTATTTATATTGTATGTATATTGCACTTTAAATACCATGGTGGTATAAATACACATACAATTTGAGATAGTATATTTTTCTTAATTGAGACGTTAACAAAAACCAGTCTCGGTCGACCAGGTGTGGATGCACACGTTAAACACGAGGGATGCACAGCTGTGATACAATTACAATTTTTGATCAACGAGGGAGCTTTAGTTTCCGCCACCGCGGACGATACTTTGCACCTATGGAACTTCCGGCAAAAAATACCACAGGTCGTGCAGAGTCTCAAGTTTCAAAGGGAAAGGTCAGTTTTCGTTAATTACCGTGTTTAATTAAATTTTAATTACGCAAATAAATAGTTGCGAATTTCTTTTTATCTCATCGTTCTGTCGCAAATCGATATCTTCGTCACTTTTAACGATAGGGGGGAATTTTTAAGATACAAATTGTTCGATTCGAAGGGATCTCAAGATCATATTTTTCGGGATTTCCAGGCTCTTATTATTTATTTAAACGAACTGTGTATTTTTCAAACGTGAAATATTTTATAAATGATTTTTCTGGTCGATGCATTTCGTCATTTTTTAAAGAACTTAACAGATTTGGCTCTCCAAATTCATCCCTCACAGATCAAGTTCACCATTTTGCAAATCGAGTTTCTCTACAACTTAGTTTCCTTGAGCCATTCCATAAAAATTGTACAGATATATTATTTTGCTTTTGAGTTTACCTTCGAAGTGAATTTAATTTGCAAAATGGTGAATGTGATCCGTGAAAAAGTTGACTCGAGGCGCAAAGTCTGTATTAGGCAAGCGATGAGAATGAACTGTTGAAAATGATAAAGTTATCATTTATTTTCGAACAGAATAACGTACATCCATCTGCCGCTACAAAGTAAATGGCTGTATGTTGGCACGGAAAGGGGAAACATTCATATACTACATATTGAGACGTTTGTCCTGTCTGGATATGTAATTAATTGGAATAAGGCTATCGAAATGTAAGTACACAGATACTTATATTCACCAATTAATTATAGGTATGATTCATAATGACCAGAGTCATACGTACAGAATAATACGAAATAATAAGAAGAACAAACTATGCAATTGACATTGTTTTCAAATGAAATTATGTCCACTATTTTGCTTTAATTATTCCAGGGAAGCAATTTCTGTCTTATACTAGATTTATCGATCCACCTACGTCAGTAACATACGATAGAAATAACTAAAAAATTAGATCTTCCCACAAGTGAAACGAAATACTTTTCAACAATGATTTTATCAAGTTTTCAGATCGTTATGTAATAAAATTTTTAAATATATTGATTAATTTGGTAAAAGAAGATTCTTTATTAGACTTTCCATGGCATATGTTAGATGTTTCGACTAAATGAGACCACCAAAAGATCCAAAAGACATTTGTAAAAATTGTTTCGTTGTTTGACAATCAAATTTGAACAATGCATCTTATTTTTTCAATTTCAGTTATTTACTGAAACAAAACGGCGTGAATTAAAAATTCTCGTAGGAATTTAAAAATGTCTATCTACGAATAAAAATAGAAATCTAAAAGTAACAGAATTTCCCTGCAGAACAATTCCCATTCCATTCCAAAGCCAGATCGGTTTACAAATTAGGCTATAAAGATCATAATCCCGTCGCGGGGGTTATTAATAAAAATGTAAGGAACCCGTCGGTTCCTCAAATATTGAATAAATTACCATTCTTTCGAATCAGACGATGATGCAGCGATTGCATGGTGCCATTTTATCGATCTAAATGGAAGCGTCGCAAATAGATCGGGGTTAACGTATTTTTTTAATGTAATGGTTATTTATTTACCTTGCGTTACTCGCGAGGAAGTGCTATTTTTGTGATAAATTAATATCACAGGAGTTGAACGAAGAAGTTGTGCTCTGGTGGTGTGGTGCATGAGTGTGATTTTAAATGTGTTGTAATAAACTAAATATATCTTAGGTAATGATACTGAACGAACATACAGGAATTATCTCGTAACCGAGATGATGACTCCATTTCGAGCGAAGTTGCCCAAAAAGTTTAAGTAGAATCATTTTGGTCTGTAAAAGATACAAGGCTAGATCATCGACAATAGTTTTGGAGATATTTTATTTTGTTTTCTTTTTTTTTTTATATATCGCAACTCTGTTTAAACGCTAACAACTTCAGAAGTTTTTCAAATCTTTAAAAGTAAATATTGAAATTTGAAAAGCTTCTAGTCTTACAAGCCCTTAACACTAAAATGCGTTTTTTTCTTTTAATTAGACTATATATTTACATCGTTACGTTATTGAATCCGTCGTTTTTTGTTAGTCGCCCTACCCTGGAGCTCTTCTAGATCCGCTATTGAGCACATGGATCCGATATTCAAAGTAGATTACTTCGAGAACGAAACCTCGTCCAAAAAGCTTTTATTTTTGCATATAGAATCAGCTCTTCTTTCCTCGAACCGTGGGACACTATACATTATAAAGCATAGACTTTTCGAGAGGAGAAATAAAATAATGTAAATAAACATAATCCGTTTTCGGGAGATATACGCGAACGTCGCGCGTGTAATATTGTAAGAACGCTGTTATTCGAATTTGCACAGAAATTATTGAACGTAAATTAAGGATTATAAGATAGTATTATACGAATATATATCTGCGTAGATATATAAATATAATAGATATACGTACACAAATACGATACCACAGTCACTTATCACACGGACATCCACACACACAGATATTATATATGTATATATATTTTTCAGATCTAGAAAGACCCATCCTGGTGCTGTAGTACACTTGAGTGATAACCCTTTAGATTTGAGCAAGGTACGCGTGTTTTTGAGTACATTTTATTTTGCATTATTCTCCATCCTTACCATAAACGTTATATCTTCAATTCTTGAAAATTCTGTCGACAATAATTAAATCAAATCACAATGTGTTAGGACACTTTCAACGTTCATTTTAAAATGTATCAAGAATATCATGTTAAATATTATTAAAACGATCAGAGTGTGTGCTTGCATGTTGTGTGTATGCATGCGTGCATGCCGCCATTGTTCTAAAGGATTTCATGGAGCTGTTTTTCTAACAAAGTCGCATAACTTCTTTTCTCACGGTACGCAAATATATTTGATTCAAAAGTTATGTAATTCGTCCATAAAATGTGCTTATCGTTCGACTGGTAATAGAAAAATTTTTAAAATTGATTTCAATCGAAAGAAAAACAGAAAATATATTTCTTACGATTTTAATTATCATAAAATCAGTTTGATGTTTAACGTGAAACTTAACATATATTAACATACACACGTCTGACATTTTTTAACGAGCAAAACTTCTTTTCCTTGTTCTTTTCCTGCGTAGGTGGCTTTATTTCTTTTTTCATGGTGTTATTGTATTTTACAAATAGTCGTCCCTTCTATATCTAGGGCAATTTACGTTTCATTCTATCTTGATGTTTTATAGCGATGTTGTGGTAGTCTCAAAATGTATTAGGCAATTCACGAAAACTTGCAATCGCAATCATTCATCTGTTTATGTACATTACACCAATTTATCATTACTATAATTCCATTGGTATCATAATGTTTACATTTGTATGTACATATACAGGATGTCCCTAACGATATTTCAAATCAGTCCTAGACCTCTTATACAATTAATTAGCTTTGTTTAATTACTGCTAGATTCGAAATGCTAGTTCCTCCAGTATATTTAATAATAGTTTCACACATTATGTGTTACTGTAGTTCAATATTTTTATGTTTTCGAACATTATCAATCTTGTTTGAGTTAATCCCGATAAAAGAAGTTTCATTTGAATAGAATAATATTAGTTTAAAAATAATCCCATTTTTATTGCACGTCTTTTAAATAAAATCACACCTGTGCCACAGAAAATTTTAGCATTAGCGGTGGCTAGTGTATTAATAGTGTATTCCTGGCATATCTACCCTTAATTATCATAAATAGTCGGAGGATTAGGTCTCTAAAAAAGTTATACATATTTGTATTACTTAACAATGGCAGAGAAAAGAATAGAAATAAACTCGGTAAAAGAAACAACAAAACATAAAAAGTAAGAAGATCGCAAAAATTATTAGTGTTCTTAATTTTTTATTTCTGACAAGTTTACTTTTAATTATCGTGAATTGTTGAGGTTTACGTTATATCTTCGTTCGGTTTAGAGCAAAGTAGGAGGGGGTCAGGTCTCTAAAAAATTTACATGAATTTGTATTACGCGATAATGACAGAGAAGAGAATGAAATAAAGTCGTTAAAGGAAATACTACAAATAAATAACTTTTTTAGTATTTTTATTCGATCTTTTTTTAGTTTTACCTTCATTACTGCGGATAATCGAAGCTCTGCTGTAATTTCCGCGTTATTTGTGAAATAAAAATGCATTCCATTCTGGGATATCCTGTATTTTCAATACGGAATATTGCATTCCCTGTCACTTATCTCCCATTATATGTGTGTACGCGCATATATACTGTAGTATTGACATTTTATGTCATTTGTGTCAATACTCGCATATGCTGTATGCGAGCATTGTCTACTTCGGTGTTGTAAGCGATCTGTTTAATCATTTTCATGCTTGAAGGCGTTTAATTACGATAAACTTTTGGAAAATTAAAATCTGCAAACTTAATTTTTTCGTACAGCATAATATACATTTATCATTGTTAACTAATATTCTATTATTTACAGTTAGAAATTAATATTACACGGTGAAATAGCTTGTATGTTTAATAACGATCATTCTGTGTATATGGTGTGACGCTACAGCGGTAAAATGCGAACAAATATCGATTACACATTTTTCGAAATAAATGGAATCATGCATAATGAATCATTTACGTATTCCAGCACTTTTTCTAATAATAGTCGTTACAAATGTTAGATATTTCGTTTCCACAGTTCATCGCAATGCATGTTAATAACAAACATGCACGTTCTAGTCAGTTTTCTGGAAGTCCTCTGTTTATTAGAAATTCATTCATCTTTCATGTTTCGATTCATGATTACACAAGTGTTTCAATGATACTGTCGATCGGTATCGCTTAAACTCTAATCCCTTAGAAATTCTAAGAACCACTCTGCACCACATTCTAGAGGTGTCCAAGTGCTTGAAAATAGAAGCCAAGTCAAACTTAGCTAGGAATTGTTTGAATCAAATCAAGTATTTGATCGTTTAAGCAATCTTGACTATTCAAGCAAACTTGATTACGTATTTCTAATGATAAAGTTTGCTTCGATAAGATTTGGGTAATCTTAAATAAAGTCAAGATTAACTATGATAGCTCTAGAAATGAAGGAAAAAATTTGTTCGTCACGTTCAATTAATAATCTTTCGTTATATACCCGACTAGCTGGTATTTTCTCAAGTTTTATGAAATACTACAGTTGCTTGGATAATCGAATACATGGTTTGAAAAAATGAGTCTTGCCTTGGTTCGAATTTCAAGTACTCGAACAGCTCTACCACATTCATACTTATTCTTGTTGTGTGTACGTAACTTGTATCATAATTTTACAATAAAATATAGAACCGTATTGCGAGACTTTGTTACAGATATTCATAAACAACTTTCTCCTTATGTGTAGACGGTTAAGAAACACGTATGTACATTGTCGATCGAAATATTTGCCCTTCATGCGTTCAAATTCTGTTTTCAGATGCTGATCGGATACGAATCAGGTCAGATAGTATTTTGGGATTTAAAAACGAAAAATGCGGATTACAGATGCCAAAGCGACGTGCCCTTAAGGTCCATAACGTGGCATCATGAGGGTAAACAGTTTATGTCTAGTCATACTGATGGTTCTCTGTCAACATGGACGGTGCGCCAGGTGAAACCTACAAACGTCACGCATCCACACGGTAAATATCTATTTGTCAATTGCATGATATAATAGTAATAGTAATAGTAATAATTGAAATCGTAAAAAATTCGTTATTCATCTTGCTAGCGTTTGGAAAAGTATCTTAGAACCAGTTCAAACAAAATAGTCTTAGAACGATATATTTCGAGTTACAGGGTTTTGTAATTGGTAACTATCAAAATAAATTTTTTTTAACAAAGTAATAGACAATCAAACATTTAGGTATAATATTAATTGCAAACTACGAAAAAACAAAAATCTATACCAAGATAGTGGTACGTCACGAATTGTTGCATTCGCATATTTATTACAGCAAAAACTACTAAAGACGGCGAACCAGAACCGTGCAAATTGATTCAAAAAGTTGAGTGGAAGCTTTCTAGATCGGGGTAAGACGAAATCAATATTTCATTTGATTTTCTACATTAATCGATTAGCTTGAAAATATGAAATTTCGACGTTTATGTAATTCTACAATTCTACAAATTTCACACATCGTGAGATCTCTTTACTGTCATTTTTTTTTGTAAGTAGAGATACATAAAATTGGGATAAAATTATGTTATTCTCATTGACATAGGGAAGCATACGTTATATTTTCCGGTGGCTTAGCGTACGATACAACTGGACGAACTCCAAGTATAACGGTCATACATGGGAAGACCACCACTGTACTAGAAATGGAACATAATGTGATAGACTTCATAACACTGTGTGAAAGTCCATGGACCAGTGGTATATAAAACAATTATCAAATTTTCTTCCCTTAAATTCGCCAAAAATAATAATTTATCGATACTAGCTGTTGCGTGGGAATATGCACCTTTCGATTAATTTTTATAAAATTGATAAAAATGTAGTTGCATCCCTTTTGCTGCAACCTCTTTAACCGTGTCCCTCCATTTATATATGATCCTAATTTTAGTAGTGTAATGTCAATAATGGTAACGAATAATTCCGTTTTCATTTGTACAGATTATCAGGATCCATATGCTGTTGTCGTTCTACTACAAAATGATTTGGTTGTGATAGATTTGTTAACTCCCGGATTTCCGTGTTTCGAAAATCCGTATCCGATGGATATACACGAGTCGCCCGTGACGTGTTGTGCGTACTTTGCAGACTGTCCTTCGGATTTAGTGCCAGCTTTTTATTCGGTCGGGTCGAAATCGCAGAAAAAGACAGGGTTCAGTGAAAAGGATTGGCCGATATCCGGCGGAGAATGGAGTTCGAGCTCAAGTAGTTATAATGAAATTATTGTTACTGGGTGAGTATTCATATTTAAAGCAATAACTGATGGGCAATTAACTGGTTGAAAATACAGCGGATACGATTCATAAAATGTTTTATAAAACGTGGATCCTTGGAAATAGGAATTTCGTAATTACAAAGTTGCATTCCTAAAATAAATCGTGCAGTTCTGAAAACAAATAAATTCGTTATTTTTTAAAGTTGTTTTCTCGATACAAGTCATTAATGTTATTTTTAATATGGAGGGCGCCAATTAAGTAATTTTATACGATACTGACAGCATGCAATAACAAAAATGTTTCAATTATAGGCATGCTGACGGTAGTATAAAATTTTGGGACGCTTCCGCGGGCACTTTACAAGTCCTTTACAAACTGAAGACGGCGAAACTTTTCGAAAAAGGTAGAACGCGTAGTATAGATTCGGAAGAAGATCCGTTGGCGATACAGCTCATCTTCCTTTGCCCCGAAAGTCGGAAGTTAGCGATCGCCGGAAGCGGAGGACACGTTGTTTTGTTTAAATTCAAAAAAGTAGAGAGTATGTCCGAAGTAGTGGTGAGTAGTCTACCTTTTACCAAACACCTTGTCACTGGGCTGACTTCGAATTTGTTTTTTCAAAACAATTATTTTACTTTCATCCTTAGTGCTAGATCTACATACATGATGATTAATAACTATCGAAAACCTGAGAACTCATGTTCATTCTTAGTACTCATTTACTCGTTTTCAACAGTTCCAAACATTTGTTTTTGCACCGTGTATCGCTCGAGAAATTCATTTATTCGTTTGAAAATTTTGAAAATATTAAGTTTTCTACGGTAATTGTTCTCGTTCTCTGTAACATACTTAAAAACTATAAGTAAAGACTTAACTGCTGCATAGTATTCACAAAAATAAGTTTCAATAAATAGTGGATTATAACGAGTCATGTGTCACGTGTTACATACTAGCAAAGAGGGCAAAAGAGGGGGATATTTATATTTTAGGATTCTGATTTTCTTAAAACAAGAAACTCCGTTCATATTACGACGATTATGTCACCCTTACGTATCGTAATCTACCCTCGTTCGATGCTTCTTTTGGAAATACAACGGGAAATTTATTTTCGTGCAATGTAGACTTTGGAGATATCGTTGACAGCGGAACCGGGAAAGGAGGTGGAAAGCTCGTCCGATCACGATTCCCCGGCTGGCAACACTTCCGGAAATAACGAAACGAAAAACCCGGAAGTGCACCAGGCGCTGAAAGTTAAGAGCGGGTTGCAGAAGAGAGCTCCGGGTTTTCAAGCAACGCTGATCTGTTTAATGGTCGCTGCCAGTGGAGAACAGCCCGAAAACATAACGGCTCTCAGTTTGAACTCTTCCTATGGCTTGTGAGTATATCAAATATACATAAATCGATTATTTATTTGCTCCTTGAATGGTCTATTTATCGCATAAACAAAAGTAAACTTGCCAGTTATCAGGGTGAAAGAAAATATTCAAGTTAAATATAGTACAACGTTTAGATTTTTTTGTATCAGTTAATCAGAATAGATTTTCACAAGACTTTTGACCGGAACTTTTCTATAACGGTTTGAAACGATTGTTTTGAAAACGTTTTCTGACAGAATGGTGATTATTTGATTGTAGAATGGCTTACGGGAACGAGTCCGGTTTGGTGGTAGTAGACATCGTGCAAAAAATATCGTTGGTTGTGTTAAATACGTCGGATATCGGGGGTAGTGCGGACCCGTGTCAACGCGCGCTAAGGAGCCCTAAACGTCAAGACGATTTAAAACGAGAAAACGAAGACAAAGCGAGGAGTCCTAGCACAGATCAGGTAAAATGTATTTCTTTTTTAATTACAATCGTTTTTAACGTTATAATTGTTGCCCTCTCCATTCTTCTAAAATTTGTCTGAAGAAACATTGTGAAAGTTTGATATTTATATATATGCATTTCGCTTTTTCTAGACACTAAAATTAATTATCTTCATTATTGCATGACTGTAAAAAAACTACAGGACTTGAGTGTTCAGTTTGTTACCAAATTTGTAATTATAAGTCTTTTTTTCTTTTGTAAATATTAAAAAACTTCAGTTCTTAATAATGTCGGCGTGATATAACAGCTTTTATACCAATGCCAAAGTAGACATCATTAAATAGTCATTATATCACTCTATCATATCTGTGATAATAGTTTTCCACGAATGTTATTTACGAGCAACGATTTCATATGACGATCCCTTAGGATTATTAATTATAGCATACGAATAAAGACCTGTTACATCAATAAACCATTTTATTTTTCAGAAAAAGTAACTCGTTCATTATTTAACAAAAATTAATATCTTTATTTTCACCCTGTAATTTTTTTTCGAATTATTTCACCCCCCCCGCCCCCAACCCCGAATAGAAATAACAAATTTTTAACAGTTCTTAGGGAGGACGATAATTAACTTTACATTAAACATCTGACACCTAATTAGAGCATCGTTTAAACGAATAAAAATAACGTAGATGATAACGAAACAATATTTCTTTACATTAACGATTTAAAACTCTAAATGTAATTTGTATAAAACTAAATATAAAATACGAAATACTCCATCAAAGCTTAATTTCCACCATTCACTTTGTTTTCTTGAACTCATAATTGTCTCGCGTTATTTTAATTCATAAGACGCTTTTAACTAACACATTGTTTATATACAAAATTTTATAGTTAAGTAAGTATGTGATAGTAGTTTCACAAATTCCAAGCAGAAAATTTGCGAACATGTAGGCGACGATATATTTTATTAACGTTATAATTTATCGATCTAATATTAAAACAGCTACGATCAAAAAGTACATGCTGGTATTATATTAATTAAAAGTAAATTACTTGATGAAGTAAGCTCTAGGAAAGTCCATTTTTCAATCGAGTGACCTTAGTCATTCACATAAAACTCAATTTAATTATTTATAAATTGCTTTTTAAATCTTTCCTAAATTTTCAAATTGAATATCTCCATTTTAAACAACATTCTAAGTGATAATTTGCAAAAGAATATTGCAAAAGAAGTTTTGATTAATTTTAAACTTCGACTCGTGGAGTTATCGTGAAAAATTATGCATCTTCCAGGAAATATATTTTCTGTTAAAGGATAAACACAGCGAACTTACTCAAAGTTGTACTCGAAACATTTCGATTTTCCTCGATACAGTACCTGACCATTTAATGTAGATTTTTACTATTTAACACAGAACAAACAAGTACCAAATTCCCACCGGTTATAATATTTATATTACACGGCTCAACATGATGTACAATGTATAGTAGAGTTCTGCAAAGGGTAGACCTTTTTAATTTTTATCGGATAGAAGATACAAATTTTTTCCAAGTCGATACCGTAGTTAGTTCTAGAGAAAACAACTATTTAAACAAAAGTGCTGGCTAGTAATTACGCAAACATTCTGTATACAAATTTAAATTCTTTTTCAATTAAATAAACAATTTATGGTCCAGTTTTATCGTACATTAGTCGTACGATCAGTAGGAATTGCTGAAACTTTTTTGGGTGTGTAGAGTTAAAATAAATAAGAAAATAAACATAGAAGACGGCATAAATAGTAGTTGTGGTTACGGTCATCGGATAGGGGATGAAATGCCCTTTAAAATGAGCGCTCGTACGAGTCGATAGCTTCATTAGTTCCGGAGATATAGCGATTTTAATTTCAAGTCGATGCGGTGGCTGGTTTCGGAGATAGGGTTTGTTTACGTTTCGTCGCGCTCGCGCGTGTTCATTGATCTCGCGCGCGTAGATAGTGAACAGTGCGTAGTAAATTCTTGGAAATACTACGCCCGAAACTAGGTCACGACAGTCACGTACGCGAGGTAGGTCAGCACCACGCACGTGCGACAAGGAGGTCCGACTCCGCTAGACGAAGACAGAGATAGTCGAATTAAAAAAATTACCTTTTACATAAATTGCGATATCTCGAAAACGGAAAGTCCGATCGTCAAAAACCAAAAGCCATTTTAAAGAGGAAGCTTTGCCGCTGCCAACAATACCTCAATTATTAATAAAACACTAGTAGTTTCGAAACTGCACGCGTCTAAAGTTTTAGTAGTTTTAATACGCGTGAATAGGCTATTGTACGCGAGCCGGACAGTGAGACAGTCGAATTAAAAAAAATTACCTTTTACATAAATTGCGATATCTCGAAAACGGAAAGTCCGATCGTCAAAAACCAAAAGCCATTTTAAAGGGGAGGCCTTGCCGCTGCCAATAGTGGCTCAATTATTAACAAAACACTAGTAGTTTCGGAACTGCACGCATCTAAAGTTTTTAGTATTTTTAATGCGCGTTAATAGCCTTTTCTAAGGCCGAGAGCGGAATTTTAAAAATTACCTTTTACATAAATTGCGATATCTCGAAAACGGAAAGTCCGATTGTCAAAAACCAAAAGCCATTTTAAAGAGGAAGCTTTGCCGCTGCCAACGATGCCTCAATTATTAATAAAACACCAGTAGTTTCGGAATTGTACGCGTCTAAATTTTAACTATTTTTAATACGCGTTGTTAGACTGTTTTAAGATAGTGGAAACTGTAGATTCTCTCCTTTCGTCTTTGCTATACATATATTTCCTATTTATATCGTAAGCTAACCAGAATTTGCTACCAAATTTTGTCTAGATTTTTATAAGAAAATATAAATCATTCAAGCAGTCAGATGATCGGTCGTGGTAGGTTACGTGTTAACCCTTTACTAAAATAGTGTTTGACAAGATTGGATGAAAAATACGCGGAGTTTTAAATACTGACGTTGTTTCTTTATTTTTTATTTCGAACACCGTTGAAAAAATACAAAATCGTTTTAATAGAATGTAGTCTTTGTTATAATTGATTGCATCATTAAGTGCAATAGTGCATAGTTACTATTTTTAAGAGTATTTCATTATTTCAACTGGAAAATAATTATTTTATGAAGTGGTTTAAACATTATATACAATATTATTATCTACTTGGCCTTAATATGTAGAATAGTTCTTTTGAATGAGAACATCTAAATGTCATCAACATATTAATACCTACGCGCTCAAACGTGCTCAAACTATTATCATATATATCTCATTAGAGCGATAACCGAGTGTTCAGCTAATTACCCTATTAGATCTCTGTGTATGAGGGAAATTACCATTTCAAAGCTAGATAAATGGTCCGGTACTGAGTATATCGCGTTTGAGATAATTATTCGTTAGGTTTTACTTGATTCACCTTACGTGAGTCGCTTTTTGGATCCTTATGGATCGTTGATACTTTTAGGGTACCAAAAAGTGTAAACAAAAGTTAGTATCCAGAGTAAGTTTCTACAATACTAACAGTTTATTATTAATTTTTTTTCAGTGAAATTCTTACTGATTATTCATTAACAGTACTTTATAAATATTCCATAGTTTTTACTTAGAATCTTTCATGTAATCATACATAGACACGACAAACTTCACACAATATTTTCTGCTTGGAACTTTACCAGTTAGAAATTTAAGATAAAGAAAGTAGTATTACCGGAATGAATTAAGGAATTTAAAATAACAAACGAGAATGTTATCGGTAACTAGTGGTCAAACTTGTCATTTTCCATGTGCCGAGAATTGAAGTTTAATTGTAATAGATTTATGTAACTCGTTTTATGTACAAGTAATATTATATTTGAACTTCCAATAACTAACATATTGGTTAAATGTTGGTTATACTGTTCGTTATAGTTTGGAAAAATCGGCACTATCGTTTTTAATAGTTTAAAAAAAAAAAGAAAAAAAAAGAAATGCTGCATATTTTGATCAGCTACTCATGTTTATTGTGCATTTAATGTTTAGCTAACTATGTGTCTACCCACGTTAAAACAAGTAAGAGCAATACTTTTTGTTTGTTAAAGAAACAGTTAGAACTTTTGTTTTGTTTCTATGATACATATGATATTCCTTTATTAATAAATATAAACAAACTCGATAACAGTAGGTAGTAAGTAGTGGACCATATTTTAGTTTTATTTTTAACTTTGGTTTATGTTTAGATTGTCGATCAATGTTGAACATGTAGAAACAAAGAACGAACAAGTAACACGATCGATTTTGTAGCTCCAGAGTATTAGAAAATTACTGTCGTTACAATTATACCTAACGATCTAGTAAGATTTACATGTGCCGATTTTCACATAAACGTTTGATGGAATCTGTGCATGCACAAACAATATAATACAATGAAATATGCAAGGTGATGAAACTGAAAACAAATATACATTTACTATTATACCACGTGTACGAAAACAAGAAATGTATAGAGGGCTTAATAACAATATGGATATTGTCGAATTGAGATTGCTTTTCACAAAGTACACTATAAAACCAACAGTTTGTACGTTCACTGTGTAAACACAGTTAACAGTTTTTTACAGTTACAGCATGCTTATACACATAATTGCGATACTTATGAATAAGCAGCTGGTGATGCGGAAATAAACTAAACTTTAAGGAGGAAGCGCCCAATTTTGAAGTTAAAATATTTCAGAGACTTCTTTTTATTATTCATTTAAAAACAGAGCCTCTAGAGAATTTTTTTTATTATTTAAAAAAATACTTAATACAGTGTAACATTAATAGAATATTATTATCGTTAAAGAAATTTACAACTGAGCATTGTGATTGTCCATTCTTTTTCTTTTTCTTTCCCGGGGGTAAAAAAACATCGTAAGGTCAGGATAATACGAAGAATATCTTAAGTATACCCAATTATGTGACTTATTAAGAGAGAAAAAACGAGTATTTGAACAAGTATTTCGTTTTGCGAAATTTAGAAACACGTGAACGTGATTACCAAGTAAAAAAGTATTTCTGCGGTGTACGCACGTAGTATTTAATACTATTAACATGTAGGTGTTATCGTGCATAAGACGTATGCCAACTTTATTATACGTACTCAATATAGCTTTGTTTTTTTTTTATGTCGAAAAAAAAAATTCAGTATTTATCTACAAATCGTTGCAACGGTATTTCATATTTGCAAATTTAAAACTTGATAAGGTATAATTAGACAACATTGTTGTAACGAGCGTGCTTCATGACTGATTAATTTTATCCTTACAGATAAACTTGTACACTTGTAACAACGACTTGTGAAATGTTTCAGCTACGTATCATTATTACATCAGTAAATGACAACATTAATCAGGTCATGACGGTCATATCAGGTGATTTCAAATATATATAAACCTAATGAGCATAGTAATTAAGCTAGTCATTCCATAGAATTCTGAAGTCACAAACTCTGAAGCCGTTTTCAAACGTAGAAATTATATTTCAAATATATTTGACACGTCGGCTAAGAATTCTTTGGAATGCCCCCCATTATGCTCGCTTGTAACTATGCTATAACACATAGTTTTCACGTTGACTATATCCGTACACTCTTTGCATTGATATATTTTGTGATAAAGTGTACTATCCATATAGTATATGTTAGAGACAGTTTCAAAGACCAATTCTGTCATTTTCACTGAAATAATCTGAACATTCCGGTGATAGCCTTTTACAAGAGTCGTTCACGTTCGTTTACAAATAAGTTACATACACAGGATTTCAACTTATTGATCATGTCACACTTTACCAGAAAGGCAGTCCACACAGATTGTAAATCAGTCCTCTAAATGTATGTATCTGCATGCTTAAAGTTTAGCAAATTCCGGTATAAACGAGTAAAACTCGATAAAACTAATCGATTCGTCCATTTTGGTGCTTCTAGCTAAAGATATCAAGCATTTAGTATGCTATACATAAATATAAGAGTGCACAAACGATGAATCACATTATAATACACAATCTACATCATTGGTACTAATAAGTTAAGCATATTTTAAGTATTGCGTTAGTATCAGGAAATCTGTAGACACCCTCTACATATATATATATACAATAAAATACGTATATATTATTATATTGAGTGCTTATTCAGAATTCAAGCTCGAAAATGCTAAAGTTCCGTTGCAAATATTACAATTCAAACAGGACCAATCGTATCATCCTTTAAACGGTTAAAAAATCTAAAAATGTTCCGCATTAACTTGAGTTTCTGGAGAAGCAGTGAATTTCGAATATATACTTTCTGAAAGATTTCCTCCCGTGAAAAAGGATATTAAATGTATCACGATATTGTTTCTATGAGCATCTTAGGTATGCCTTGCATTTAGTGTTAAGACGTGACTGATCTGAGTTCTGTAAAATGTTTAAACTTTAAAGACACCTTCCCTCGTCTGCACTCTTCTTCGATTCCACGTTTTCAAATTGTGTACATTTATTTGGGAAGTGACAAGTGACCATACGTTTGCGATATCTATCCGTTTGAAGATTGACCAGAACATTTACATTAATCAATAGATTTTCGTACCTGTAATTAAATATATGCCTAACACTTAATATTTAATTTTAGATTCGTAAGGTTACGTTATATTCTATGGACATCAGAATAATTTGCGGGGTATACTAACGATAAGCGTTTACTAACAGTATTGATATAAACGCAATAATGCTGTAGACTGTATGCAAATAACATGTGAAAATTATCTGCTTTTTAGAATTAGAATTAAATCTTTTGCTATTTTGTATGCATTGATTTATTGTACAAAATCCAACATGTTAAATTCATCAGACTCACCGAGACTCTACTGTGGCGTCAGAAGCCTCGTTAACAATGGTAACCGACAATGCTCAACATTCTCAACAATGTCCACCTCGCGATGAATTCCAAACCGGAAGTAATAACGAGAAAGGAACCACGGAGGAATCCGTGAACGAAATCCATAAGCCTGGAAATAAAACGAACGAAGAAGATTGCGCAAAAAACCATGGCTGGAAAGGATTTAGCCTGAAGAGGCAGCTCAGCAAGGTTGATCTGAAAATTAAAAGTACTTTCACACCAACTTTGGTGGCGTCTCAAAATGGGGTACTTGTATGCTTTTTATCTTATTTTTAGAAATACTTACTTTATTTGCATCAAAAATTTAATGTTCCGTGTGCGTACTTTCACAAAACATAACAAATTTCCATCATTCTTTCTCCTAAACGCTTGTTTCCGTCTCTCGTTGCTTAACAAAAAGAGTTATTTAAAGGATAATTTTTTTTATTTGCCCTGATCAATTGCTACTTTCAAAATAAATATAAATGTTAATTAACATTTAAACTAGATTGTAAACATAGTGCTTCTACAGGTTAAGTTAATACTATTATCGTTTGAAATAACTTGTTACGTATTCAGTCTGAGAAAAACTGTTTTATATAGAATCGAGACATTGGATTTTTCATATATTGTATTTTCCAAGATATCAAGGTGATTTTGAATTTTTTCAACCGCGTATAATTTTTAGTATTAGGCTGTAGCTGATAAAAATACCCTCGTCCTAAGTATGACGCCTTCTAACTTTTGTACTCGTAGAATGATTACTAAAGCACCCAGTGATTTAACGTGAAAGTAGTCATTGGCCACTAACAGTGCGTTCCTTCCTGTCAGATTTGACGAACAACTGCGACGACAGGAATAATCGTCATTATATTAGCAATCAGCTTCAGTGTATAGCTACCTAATGACTCTCTTGCTAACTGCAGGCGAAAGGGCCTTTCAGGCGAAGACTAAGGGAACTTTGGGACACAGGCAAGAAAGTAGCGGATAGTCTGGCTTTCCTCCCACGTCATCAAAGTCGTTTTGCATCTAACATCCTAAAAAGAATAGATGGAGACCAAGACAATCAAAATCTAGCCTGTAACCGAGGAGCAAAACGGGGCAGGAGAGGATAGGTGTTCATTTAATTGTTTATTCGCTACGAGTGCCCTGACGTTCTTAAGCTGACTGGACATAACAGATACCATTCGTTCTGCGTTATTAGGGTTGTCTTGAAAAGGACTCTGTGATGTTAAACTTAGTTTGAAGACTATCCATTCCAATTCTCATCTTGCAGATAAGTTTAATCCTCGTTGGTAACGTCCAGAACCTCTCTTAAAGACTTTACAATCTTCCAATATCGACACCTTATCAAAACGGGGGTTCTAGATAGTATCAACGAGGTTCTAAGTGCTCTGTACGTTGAATCATGCAAAGTGGATGGCCAGGAAACTACGTTTAACAGGACAGAGTCCTTTTTTCCAACCCCCGTGAAATCTTGGTCTCCATAACTGCTTGTCTTATTCGAAATAGTCGATCCAGAACGACTCCCTGCGTGCGAGGATCGCTGGAAAATAGATCGATAGTAAAACAGTCTCAGAATTCCCTTGGAGATGTTCTCTGTTTATGATTCTTAGAATCATGATACCTAATATCTTGGAAAATACAAGGCACGAAAATACTGAATAGCTTCTGTCAAATAAGTAAAATTTAGTAAAAAATCAATTTTAATATTCTGTTAGAGATACCGTTCGAGTAACTTTAAAATTACGTTAAACAAGATGTAAAATTCTCGTTATCTGCTTTGTTTGTATCGTTTGACAGTAATGGTAAATGGAATTAATCGTAGGAATTATGTGTGATCGTGATTAATAGCATTAACTTCGTTTGTGCTTTGGATATTGCAAAAGTGTCTGTAGACGAAGATCTCTAAAATGAAAAAAAAATCTGTACAAGTACCCCATTGTTAACAGGTAGGCACCGATAGTAGCGGTCAGAAAGCTTCTGTTTTTTACTGTAACATCAACGAATCCGCGAATTCGTTATCTCCAGTCGAAAGTGTCGAAGACGAGTCTTCGGTGTCATCGGAAGGTTCGATATCGGGCCGCGAAAGTCCATTAAACGATGATAAGAAAAGGAATAGTCAGGATGCGAAGAGCCCGATGATCGACGGAGACAGTGCTAAGCTATTACGATCTCATAATGACAATGTTGTCGCAACGTCCGACGCTGTACGGCCGGTTAATTTAACCCTGTCCGAAAACGAATTGAAACCGCCACGGCTGAAGAAAATCGTGAAGATGAAACAAGTGAAAAGGGAAGGTCGTTTGTTGTCCGTACCGAATTTAAAGTTTGCGAAAGACGACGCAACGATTTGTGACCTAAGGTGCGAAGAAAACACGGCCCCCGAAACCTTCACCGGCAATCTAATAAGAAGATTCAGTAAGTGTTCAAAATTAGAGTAGAGGAGAGTCTGTGTTGTCCGTGTGCATTTAGAAACGTGATACGTGTTAGAGTGTAATGTAACATGCGAATAATTGAATATATGCGTGTGAGTGTGGGTGAGCATTTAAAAAAAAAAAATATCAATTTTCTTTCAAATCGTCATTGCGTTGACGATTTACTCATTACGTAAAGAAATGATGACTCTGTGTCGATGAGAGCACTTGTTTTACGAGAATTAGATTAACTCATAGGAGAAGCTCGGCTATATTTAAACTGTGCTTT
Source organism: Colletes latitarsis (assembly GCF_051014445.1). Classification (NCBI taxonomy): domain Eukaryota; kingdom Metazoa; phylum Arthropoda; class Insecta; order Hymenoptera; family Colletidae; genus Colletes; species Colletes latitarsis. The sequence continues at coordinate 16,275,460 of NC_135135.1, read as the reverse complement.
TATTTTTGTCCTTGTTTTAACGAAACTGCCTAGGATGCTCGTAGATTCATGTAAATTAACATCTAGAGGTAACATGAAACAACCAGTGTCTATATAAACTAAGCTTCCGCAATGAGATGTCATGAGTATCAAAGGTTTATGTGAAACTTATCATTGGGTTCTTTTTTTTTTTTTTTAAGGTACATTATACAGTGGTTTATTAGGATTACGAACTTGTTTCGCCTCGTATTTGTTTCCCAGGTTCTCTCGCATACGATTCTTCGTGCCATGCTATTTCGAACACTTTCTCTGGCAATTTGTTGTAATCTTTGAAAATTATTTTAAAGGACAATTGTAAAATTGTTTTTAGAAGACTTTCTATCTCAATTTTTAATTTTTTAACTAGGAACAATTATTCGATACTGAATAACATGCCATCAGAAATAATTTTTACTTTCAACGTAAATACTCAAAAGTCCATTATTAAATTTCTATAATTAATCGATTAATATTAATTTTCTCTCGAGATTTCGAATATTAGGAAATACAATGTATTCAACTTCTGGCCAAATCCGAAATTTTGCCACAAAAAGTGTTCGATTCGGCATGGAATGATCTTATCGTGTACTTGGTTACATTAATACTCGATATGATACTTCGAATATCTCGTAAATGCGAGCAAAAATTAATCACAATAATAGATAAAGACTGTACGAGTTTGAAAGTTATCACTAACGACGATTAATTCACATAAATCTGAGAATAGACACGAGATACAGGAGCTTGCAAGAGTATAGCCAACCGCAGTACTAAATCCCAAGCTTTTTGTTTGTAACGACTAGAATAATTTTAGAATTTCTGCATGACTGATACAACTACTCTACCACGTAGGAATATCGTTATTTTTTCTTTATTTTGGTATCACCGTACACTCTTCGAAGAAATTACAGTCCCTCCCCGTTCTCGCGGAGCATGTGCCATTTATTTTTTTTTAAACGAGTGACAAAGTATGACTACCAAAACTAAACATAGAGTTAGTCAGATTTCCAATCGGATCCAACGATCTTCGAAATTAATCATATTTTTTTCGCTTTCTTTTCTCCCCTCCATTCTCACACCTTCATGTATAACAACAACACAGGTTCTCGAACTTCTGTGTACAGTATTTATTATTTAATATTTAATAATAGCAACGGATTAATTTTCGTTTCAAAGTATAACCAACGAAGCAGAATCTTCTACGCAATACGAAACGAATTATAATATTCAAAAATTTCCAGTAAGCCCTCAGAACTATTTGGTAATTTGAACTATTTATATGATGATATAAAATTAAGATGTTAAATGCATCTTCCTACGATAGTTGGCAAAACTTCATAGTGAGTATATGTGTCACAATATATTAATTCATCGAGTTAAACCAGGGATCGGCAAACTTTAATAAGACAGAATTTAAACAATTTTGTAACCAATAACTTACAGGAATTCATATAACTTAGCAGAATTTTTAAAAAATCAACAAGGTTATTACGTTGTTCCAAATGAATTGGCTAATGAAATTTTTCAACGATCATAGTTCTAACGGAAGGATTACTTATTAATTAAAATATGATCCAGCATATTCGATACATTTTCTTTAAGCCATCGATTAAAGAAATCTTTATTTTATCGATTACTTTTGAACGATATAATAGAGTTACAAACGACTGAAAATTTCTTAACAATACTAATTTGCAACGAAGTACGCCACCCTTGAAATTATTTTTCTAGTACCAAACATTCGAATTACATTAACGAATTTGTATAAATAGTTTACCGACCCCTGAGTTAAGTCAAGATATCAAAGATTCTCAAAAACACGCTGTAGAACGACCGTAACAACCATGAATCATCAAAAAGAAAAGGAAAGATGCTCATAAAAATTCACCGATTTAACGATACGAACGTAGAAAGTTATGTGGAATAAATCGTTCGATGTTTCTTATTGACGATAAATGTAGAGTCTACTATAAGAGTCAGTCAATCAGTTTGATCGGTATTTCAATTTCTGTGTCAGCGTGTAATTACGTTCCAATTAGTCCAAACGCATAGGAAATTAGGAGATCTCCAGAGAGCTTTTCGGAAGAGTGCAGACTCATTTAATTTTAAGCAAGCGATTCGAATACAATTTTCATCTTGTACGCTCAGAGGGTGCCTACATTTTCTATGGCGTTAAAATCCAACGTTCGGAGACCGAAATTTTTGAAAAAAAGTAACAAAACACAACATTGAATCGGAGAAGTGTTAGTATAAGGTGCAGAATTAAAATATTTACGTCTACGTGTGTTCCCGTGACCAGTTTCGAGGTTCGATGTTTATAGATTGTTTGTACAAGATTTAACGTCAGGTTCACGATTATTCTTTCATCGTGAAGAAGTATTATTATACTATATCCCCTGTATTGTATCATACAACAATATCCCTTTGTATTGTGATATTTTTCATCGGTGCATATACAGCTTGTATCCTACATGCCTTGTTCGTTACTAGAAGGTACTTGTATGTATAATAGCATCTGCATATTCATAGTAGGTACACATACGAATATTTGGAATGCATAGTCAACGTATATTAAAATTATATATTATATATATATCGTGTTACAGGAAACAGGGGATCTTTTTCAGGATCATCCTACTGGATCGAATCAGGAAATTCTTTGCGATCTGAGACCTCATTGTGAAGATGCGAGCTCGAAATTCACAAACGAAACATTCCATAGAATTTAATACATGTTTTTTACCGGTTTTAATCATTCTTCGCACTCTGAAATCGAGTACATCTGTATCTTATGATTTAAAAAATATTTATTGCACGAATGCATTCCGAGTTTCTAATCGTGATGGACAAAATTGTTGATATCACAATATTTCACATTGAAAAATATACTTTTTCTCCACTTAGTTAGAAGATGATAGTTTGCTCGATTTATTTAATAGCTGTTTTCTTAAATCAACATGGAGTCTGTTTCATTAACGTTTCGCTAATTTTTGGCAAATTTTGACAACCAAAAGAAAAAAGTTTCATCACATTTGTTGTAACGTGAAATTTTATTATATCAACGATTCTTTTTACTGTGATTGAAAACTCCGGAATTTGATTGCATAATAAATATGTTTAAAGTCAAAGTATACGAGATCCGCAAAGCAATTAAAATCTATGCAAAAATGTGTTAAATTACACGGTGTTTGTGTTCTTGAATTCCAAGCTGGCTCAGATCACAAACTGGTAAGAGTTTTCCGATTTATGCTGTCACGATGTGAATAGATCCTGAAAAATGGTTCGCCATTTTGGGTAACACCCTATATTCGCACTTGTTTCCGAAACCCATATGTGTGAATTTCGTTTGAACTTTTTAGACTCCTCCCATTCTTTGTTATTTGCTCCCCTGGTTTGTGAAATGCCGGAATATTCCTTCGGAATGTACCACAAGAGATTACATACTCGATACGTCCTTGAATTTAAAAAAAAAAAATCAAAGTACAAATCGATAAATTATCCTTGAGCATAATCAATCTATTACTTGAATATGAAGAGATTTTACTTTAACGCTTTTTCAGGTTCAAATCAGTTTTGCGGTCTTCCCCGACAGCAAGGTTGATTCAGGTAAAGACAAGGTTTTTCATATTTTGACAGTTGTTTTATCACCGAGAGAAAAGTATATTTGTTGCGAGACTTTACGTAATAATCTAGGTAATGTTAAGTATTCGTATCTGTTCTTTTAAGTATGTTACGAGCGACTTGATCACTATGGGTCCGATGTAAAAATTAAAAAACGATATTATGGGCGATCCATTTGGTTCATATCGTTCGGGTGTCGAAAACTAAAAGCCTGAGGCAAAATAGGTTTTTGCGGGATTATCTTGTTTTTTCTTGCCCATTGAGTAACAATTAAAATGTATTCATAGTTTTCATTCACTGTGTTCAGAATGTACCTCAGACTGGATAACTGAAATATATTCATTTTTGTAATTGTTACAAAGTTCTAGGAAAGCAAAATAACCCTGCGAAACCGAGTCTGTCCACTGCTTATAGTATTCGAAAATTGAACGAAAACAGAACGAGTGGATCCCCTTTAAGTTCCAAAATTTATGGTCTAAATTTTTGGTGGGTGTAGCACTCAAACTAAACGAAATATTTTGTTGTGTAAAAAGGCAAAGAAATTGGGAAATTTTCTTTCCAACAAAATTTTGAAATTATCTTTCACAGCTTCTAAGTTCATTGTGTCTAGAATTCTTTGGATTATAGTGAACAAATCTTCGAACTTTTCCAGTATCTTCGAAAACATGTTTAATTCCTCTGTTCGAAAATATAAGCGGAAAAGAATTATATGGTTTCATTGAAAATTGACTAAAAGATAATTCTAACAATTCTGAAGAATTGCAAATTATGAAAAAGTGTATTATTTATCGTTAACGTCTCAGAATCGAATTGTTCGAGGCAAGAAAAGTTTCATGCCGGAAATAATTGTGATCAAGTTATTTGGTTCGTGCAGGGTTATTTTCCCATATAAAAAGGAACACCTACACATCTTTGTCATTTATCAATATATGAATAAAGTTAAACTATTCGAGGGGATAAACATAACAACGAGGAAAATAGGTTTTCCAGGTCATTGATATTTTTTTAAACGAAGTCTCATATTTTTTGTTGTCAATCTATTCTTATTAATGTGTCCAGAAGCCATAAGAAGTGCTTAGTAATTTGTAATACTTTAAGATAATTAACTTAAACGCAATCAAATTCAAAAATTTTTAATTACCATATAGTTTTCCGTTCGAATCGTACACAAATAGAAAAGAAAGTATTTAATTTTAATTAAATTCAATATGTCACGATTAAAAGAGCTTCAACACGAATATTTATTTAAAAAATTGTATGTGTATGTGTATAAATACTGATTCAAAGACCTTATGGCATCAGTCGATGATCATTAATAGGTAAGTTCACTTCGAAATTCATCGTCAATTATAATTTTTCATAATAGATATTGCTTTATATTATTTACATCGTAATGAATGTGTTCTGCAATTTTTTAACATATTCATAATAACTAATTTAGTCATGATTAAAGGAAAACTGATTATACAGAAATACATTATTTACTGCTCGCGATAATTAAAAATTGCTGTATGTCTAGAAAATCATTTATGCACGACATATAAAATGATTTAAATAACACCAATCATGACAACAATTATTTATTTAAATGATAACCAATGATTTTCACATGTTATTTGATAAAGAATACGTTTATTACTTAATTCTCAGTATTCCTTCTATCAGTACATTTATTAAACTTTAATGCACGTAAAATTAATTTTACATTTCAATTGTATAATACATTCCTCTTAGTTTACAGTCGCGAAATGATAAAATCAGGCTCCTTATTTCGGGAATTGTTCTTTAAACTATTCGTAAAATTTTTTCAAATGTTTTAAACTTAAATTTTTTCTTACTAGCGATACGTATTTCGTATTATTTTATCGATATCATCATCGCGGAAAAATGTTCCGATTATGTTTGTTTACTTTTCCCAACAATGCACGACTCTTATTCAAATTTGGTGCAACCATTACTAGCTCTGCAAGTGTTTTGCTTATTTAGCCATATAAAAGCATGATAAAACATCGATACATCAACGACAGTAAATAATTCTTTGAAAATATTGTACACGAGATAAATAACGTATTTTTAAGAATTTTTAATCGATTGATTGTATTAACGCCAAATACAATTTTGTAAAATAGAAAAATCATGATTCAAACACCCCTACTTTTGCACGAAATCCAACACAATTTAATTCGAACAAAACTCCTAACATACAGGATGTTAAATTTGTTGTTCGTTTATCAGACAACAGAAACTATAGAATTTTGGTTAAAAAGAGATCCATGGTCTTGAAATCTGTGGAATAACGACCTTGCAAAACGTATGTTTATTCCATCGAATAGTTTAACTTTGTCTTGGGCAATTTTTCATATATCTATAAGTAACGGAGATTTCTAAGTGTTTCTGTTTAAATATTTATCCTGTGTATGTATGTACAGTATGTATACGTTAAGAGCTCGTAAATAAATAGAACAGAAATGTTTCCGAGCGATCGTTCGACGAGATGCGATAAGAGCAAGTCAAAAGGACCGAAAACGAGCAACGAACAATGTCAAATAGATGTTAATCTAACAAAAATAATAATCTTCTTGTGTTGGTAGAAAAAATTCTTCAAAAATTAAATTCGAAAAGATTCAAGCATTCGTCTTGACTTCAACTTTCGTAATATACGAAGGTCAACGATTTCGTTAAGAGCTCGATACCTCTCGTATTGATCGCGTGGACAACTAGAACCAGAGATGGGCAAACTTTTCACTTGGATACAAATTCCGAATAACGAATAAAATACAAACAATCTTTGCTATGTTACATGTTCGATAAAAATTACAATCTTAATTGAAGGATCAAATCGCGTTTCACGTTAAACGAGTAAAAACTTATTCGAGTAAATCACTGCAAATGAAAATTTTGCCCGTCTCTGCAATCAGTAATCAATAGAGGCAGGAAGAATGCGAATTAGGCCAAATCAGTACAGTATTGGAGAACGAAATGTTACATTTCTCGTTTAATTTCCATCGCAGTATTTGTTACATAGTGTACATAATTAATCCGAGAGCGCATGATTGCTAGTTGCTTACACGTTCCTCTCCACCTATTTCTCCTGAAGTAATAATAGAGTATTATTATGTAGTACAGTATATATTTCATAATGATTATTTAGATATTACGATATCGTGCATAATAGGAGAAACGTAATTTTATTCTTTCATTTTTCAATATTGTTGATGATTTAGTCTTCCAGTCGACACTGATAAGCTGAAATTTAATATTGAAACAATGGATTACGAAATATAATTTGTTTATAACGTATATTCGATTAATAAGTAACGGATAAATATATTTTTTTTTATTCTCATCTGTTGCCTACGCGAAGTAAATAATATTAGTATTAAAAAACGAGCGCTATAGATCGGCCAATATTTCGTTTATTTGTTCCTTGCTCGTTTCAAATCCCTTCGACTCGGTCTAATTTCGTCTGGATCACGATTTTCTAAGGGGTGGGTGAACCAGAAACAATGGGAAGAGTCCATTTTAGCGTGCAGGCCAATCCGAGAGCTCGTAACGAATATTATACTGTATATGTATATATAATTTTGATTCTGGTATGTGTTTAAATTTGCAATATTGTATCATAGGATTCGTTATCCTGACACCTTTCTCTCGGTACAACATCGCTTTCAAAGCTTGTGAACATTTTTTTAATGATTTGCACGCAATAGCAATAGTAATAATAATAACACGGATGGTCACGGCATCGTCAATGACAACAGGATGTGAAGTTACACTTAAAAGTTCTTTTCCTTTTGTTCAATGTGACGATCACATATATGATATTTATATATATATAGTTTTGGAATTGTTGTAATTAAATGATTATATATATTTTTAATGGCTGACAGAGCGCTTTATCACTTACGTTCCTCAAGTTATTTTGCCGACATTGACTGACTGCTATAAAAGACTCTACATAATATTGCGCTATTATTCCACATAGCAAATTTTATACATTTTGTGCTCAGGCATTTTGCGACAATTTTTCGCCATTGACCGGCTCATCTTTCTTTCTATTACACGAGACACTTCTTCATTTAACTAATGATGCCGACGATAACGACTATATATATATATATGTTTAACCATTTATTTAATCAATTTTTTACTATTGTAATTTACCAATAATTATGATGTATCGATACTTAGGTAATCAACTTTAGGCGGAGGAAAATTTCTTGGGAGAACTGTTAGACATACTCGACGTCGATCATTTTTAGAACGTTCCATGATCATACAAAAATAATTATTTTCCTTTTAGTGATCCTATTTTCCTGCGATGGAAATCACGGAAGACATTTCAATTCTTTTTATATTCACGATAATTTTTTGGAAACTAAACTTGTAAATTGTTCAAATTCCATGCTACATATTTTTAGCATGCAATTTAAATAATTTAAAGTTTCCAAAAATTATTGCAAGTATAGAAAATTGACGTACACTATTATTTTCATTATAAAAAACGACAAAACTTTTTACGAACAAAGATGCCGGTTATATAATTCATGCGACCCATTTATATTGGCAAATCGAATATCTTCGAACCTGCTGACGATACTCAAAAATATTTCGAACAAAAGTTGAATGATTTCGGGGACCGCGTAATCTGATGCGAGTGAATTTTTCACTTTTACTCGAAACATTTTTTGCTATCGTCGACAATTTAGAAGGTACTCGAGGGGGTAGATTCGAACGAGTCACCCCGTGTTCTTACGTTCAACAGTTGAAGGAAACACAAAAGTGGGAGGAGAATATGTCAATTTTGAATTAGGTTCTCATTATTATACGTAAATTCCTGGATGGTATTTTAGAAATGAATTGCACAGATTTATAGACTCGAGATGGAATAAAATAATCCTCGTCTCTGGCCAACATTAGGTAGTGCTGTAATATTCGCTATTATTATTACGTAAAAACTGTTATCCGATATTTCCTTTTAGTCAGTACACGGGGGCGGGACAGAAACTTTATACACCCGAAATGTTTTCGTTATTTTTAGACATGGAGAAAAATGTTGTATACAAAAGTTCTACGGCATAAGGAGGGACGTATTGTGGAAGCGTAGAGAAGATCTCAAGATCGACCTTCATTTTGTAAAAAAATAGAATCTCGTACTTTGTTATCCTTAGCGCGATAGCGGCTATTTAGACGATTTCAACGAGCTATGCTACAAGGTAAACAGATAAATGGTAAGAATAGTGAGTAGTGCATTACTTGGAATTGACATTGTTAGGAAATAGTAACTCGTGGAATTATCGCCGATAGTATCGACTTAGGCGATGATTAGCTCGTGCGTCGATCAGTTAACGCTATGGAGTTTACATATGACTAGCGAGTAGACATGCTTCTCACTTATAGAGAAACTTAGCGAAACTTACGAAGAGCACAACCCTTGCACGTTGAACGATATCCATATTGCATCCATTATTCGCATCGAATGTTTCAAAGGTTGTACCAGAAATAAAATATTCAAAATAAAGAATCTTGAGAGAAAAAGATTGATGAACACGAGCAGCGAGTATACGAATAGGGAATAATTCTTGTTGAAATATGATAGAGCCTTCGATATTCGAAACAATAGAGACAAAATTCTTAGGTTAAGGGAATTTTCATATAATAGAATAAACACTTGTTTCATATTAAATTTATATTACATTCATATTACATTCATTCGAACAGAAATTTATATTTTTTACCTGGAAGAGATTTCAAAAAGGGCTTCATGTATTTGTACAACTCAAAATGTCGTACAACTTTTGAATACAACATATTTTCCCGTACCTGAGAATAACGAAAATATTTTAGGGAGATTGCGTTTGTGCTCCACGTTTATCGATACAATTCAAATCATCATCGATTGTTTCACTTAATTTTCTCAAGTTTAAAATTTAGAGTCCAATGAAAATCTGTAAGTATAACGATCAGATACTATCGATGACATAAGTCGTTGATGTATTACGGTTACTTCTTGTTAAAAGTCTGGATTATTACCACCACTGTTTATGCGAATCACCCATATGGTACAAATTGTCCCAGTATCACAGATTCATATTAATATACATATACACATAAAAATGCTTAACTACACACAGTTTCATATTTTAGATTAAGGGAGTATTCCCGCCTAGACTGCAATTGTTTAACGATTTTTTTTAGAAATTTTTATGAAAGGAAGGTATCCTTTTCCATTCAATTTGAATCAATTCGTTTAGTTCTATCTTTAAAGAGTATTCAGAATTTTTTTCATATAAAAATATTAAAAGCTTTGGAACTTACAATGAATCCAATGAATTATGTAAAAATGTTGAAAATTAAAAATTTTACAGCACTTTAAGTCAAATAATCGACTTCGTATATTTCTTTTTACATTTAGCGAATTAAAAAAAATAGTAAAAAACATCGGATTTTAAAAATCCTAATTTCGAACTATAAAGACACGCGTGTTGAAGAGTTCCTGTAAATTTCGTGCCAATCGGTCAACTAGAACTTGAGATATCACTGCAATTGTCTGTACGCTTCTTTTTTTAAGGCATTGATTGAATTCATTGTAACACTCATAATTTTTAATATTTTAATACGAAGAAAATTGTGAATACTCTTGAAACGTAGAGCCAAAAGTATAAATTCAAACCGAATGAAAAATATACATTGAAAAATTGCGGACTTGGTCTTTGATGCAAGTAGAAATATCGGTTTATGGTCGGACGCGTCAGTTTAGTCGTACGGAATTTCACTTGTTTTTTTATATATTTTCAATTATCTCGAAAAGGAAGCTTCTGACGAAAAAATGTTATTCCCTATTTTCAACTCACTTTTGTACATAGAATCAACCCCCACCCTCCACATTTGCATTACCTGTCCGGATATACCCTGTATACAACTTTGACTTCGACACAAGTAGAAGATATCGGATTCCGGTCGGACGCGTCTACCAAATTATATTACATTTCACTTGTTTCAGATATATTTTTAAATTTGATTATCTCGAAAAGGAAATCCCGAACGAAAAAATGGTATCCCTTCTTTTCGACTTATTTTGCACGTAGAATCGCGCCCCCCTCCCTCGATTTTATCCCTGTATACAGGGTGTCCCACTCGACTGGGAACAGCTGTAACACCAATTTATAATTCACAGAGAACGAATTCTAGCAAAGATTAAACGATCAAGAAAATACCAAAAATTTACAATTCGTAGAGAAGAAATCCTAGTAAAATTAAATGATCGAATAATAAATAAACGTAATGGAATTATGATATGGTCGAAGCATCGAGGAGTGACGATGCGTTAAGATTTTAGAACGAAGCGAAATAAGAATAATCGTAACCAGATATTGGTTACGCGATAGAACTTGAGTAGAACTAAAAATTACTTTCTCCACATTTGATCTGTCGCTCATTTGTAGATGAACGGGATGTGCATGTTGCCGGTAACGCGAAGAAGTACGGTGGTCGTTGGTGGTAGTGAAAAGGGTGACAACGCCGATAATAATAGCTGTAGCTCCTGTGGTTCCACTGGTGATGATGGTTGCAATTGTGAAAATGCTAGTGATGTCTGCACCCCTCGATTGGGTATTCGCAATACCGTGAATAGCGCCGATGTTGATAGCAATGGCTGTAATGCGAATCCTCGCAAATCCCTAACTGTAGAGCCACGTCAGTCTCGTGCCCAGGGCATAAGAAAGCTCCAGAAGTGTCTGAGCACTACTACCAACCATTATGAGATGGATTCCTTGTCGTTGAACAACTTTCCGGCGACCTCGCTATTCTCTAATCAGCGTAACACCGAGATACGAAGCAATCCGTCGATCGTTCCACAACCTTCTTCGAACTACCAGAATATTCTCTTCAACACCAGACAGTATAACAGCTTTGGTAGTATCTAAACGAATTATCATTTTTATACAATTACTATAAAAATTACGTAGACCATCGATTTTGTTTCTATGTTACATGAATGAGACAAGTCTATTCTTCTCCAAGTGCTTTTTTCTCCGTTTTGTTGTCAGTTTGATTTCATTCTCGGTAGAACGACTATTTCTGCGACTGGTCTCGCTGCCATACGAAACCAAAAAATCTCCTGAACGGCGTTTGTTACCACGTACGAGAAAAAAACATCGAGCGTAACTCGACCAGAGAATATTTTTTGCCGAATAATTTACGAAATGTATTTTAGAAAAGATTTCGTGAATGGTTCGTGGCTCTAGAAAACTAACATAGCTTGACATCGTAACCATTCTGCGATGAACATTTATTAACGAAATGAACGTCGTTGCTGATTAAAGACTCATAAGGAACGTGTCCATCTCAAGTTATTGTCTGCGCTGTTATAATTTGTCATATCTGTCTGTCGAAGAACGAAACCACTAGATATTTATTGAAATAGATAAACGAAAAGAAATTTCTACGGTAGGAGTACTGCATCTTTGCTTTTGTTTCTACTATCAATCTCGTATTTATCCATACTTCTATTTGAAATATCGAGAGATTTTTTAACGTATGTTGATATGAAAAATTAGATGAAATATTTCAAATCTCGAAAGTCGCTGTTTTCAAGATTGGTCTTCGTTATCGATATACTTTTTTCGCTGTGTCCGATTAAAAAAAGATACTGTCTGGTCCTTGCTGAGTGTGGATATATACCTTCCGGCAGACTTTACTTCTCTGCATCGCATCTTTGTTTCTTAATGATCTGTTCACATTCGCTCTTGATCAAAAACCACTTTCTTCGAGAGCACACAATGGCACATCATCTAACTTGCATAATTTCTAGTTTTCACTCTGCACATTTCATGAAGAATACTTTCTTCCGCGTTCTAACCGATTTTCCTCTTTCTCTCTTCTCTCTCTCTCTCTTTCTTTCTTTCTCTATTTCTTACTTTTCAATTGACTTTATTTTCTCTAATAGATGTGGCCTAACGATACGTTTAAACCGACTTTTTGGTTCGATGTACGATCTATGGAATATCGAACACGCAGGGTGTTAATAAACGCCAGCCATATTTCTTACGGATCGATTCTGTAGCACTAAACTTTATTAAAAAGTTCACATTGCAAATAGTTAGCAATTTTTTGCAGGGTGTTTGACAAGAGACGTAAAAAATTTTAACGATTTTATATGTCAGGTTGAAACGAAACTACGTTTCGAACAGACTTTTTAATACTTTTTACGAACAGTATTCGTTGAATTGAGCATCTGTATGTGTATACTATAGACTTAATTAATTGGGTCTAAATTCCTGTGTTTAGCTTTCATATTCTCGTCTCGAGATTTGATCAAAATTTGTTTGTGGCGAGTAGTTTTTTTGTAATCTTAAAATTAAATTCTACGTGCATAACTTTGGCTCATTTTGGCATTTAGAGTTACTCTTTATTGTTGAACACCTTGTATCATCGCATAGTTCATAATTAGGAAAATAAGTTTATGCATTTGCCTCGTAGAAACATTTTTTCTCACGAATCGTCAAATAATGGAATTTTGAAAACGATGGAAATATCTTTAACGCGAAATTGGTCGTCATTTTGGGGTAAAAAATCGATCCTAAGTAAATATGCTTGGATTTTTATTGAAATCTTGTATGTGTGCGCGCGCGCACATGCGTATGTGTATGTATGTATACAGAATACGTACGAAAACTATTAGAGACTTCTTAAGGATGTTAAAAGAATGCCTTTTTAGTGAAAAATGCATAATCGCATTATTGCTACTGAAGTTTTGTTTCTCCGTATAAAGTGTGAACTTTCTGTGTATATTTTGTTTTTGAAAATCGGGTCGTCCTTTATTTTCGAGCTTTGAAGTGTCTTTGAGAGTGTGGAATGTGTCGAACGTGCAATAATTATACAAATAATTAGAACTTACATCAATTATTGTTATCCAGAAAAAAAGAAATATATAGCATTATATGTATAGTAGCTTCTATAATTTTATAAGCATAAACGAGATGCAGGAGTCCATTTTAAAAATTTTAACACGTTGACTGCCACGCTATATTCTTAAAAAATCATACCGAGCCTTGAAATTAATGTTTAATACTTACTTATTTGTTCGATCGTTCAACTTAAACTTATTTGTTTTACACAGAAATACGTTGTGACGAAAAATGGTCCCTCGCAATTTCAATTTAGTTTACAGAATTTTTGTCAGCCTTTCATGTAAAGTTACTTTGATTTAAAATTCAGTTAATATTTAAAAATTGATTTCCATTAACGAATTTTCATTTACTATTATCATTAAGAATTGAATCCATAAAATTCTGTCAATTGTTTTCGCGTGATCTGGCAGTGAAAGTGTTAATTACAATCGTCGAGTCGAATTTACAGTAGATTTGAAATTTTAACATACGTATAATGCTCGTAGCAAATATTCCAAACTTCAGTTAATATCGAACATTCCTACGTGATTTTTGGAGAAAAAAATAAGGATCAACCTAACCGGCGATGTATGGGTGCTGTAATTAATTTTTGCTTCTAGCAATGTAACCGAATAAGTTTGGGGCATAGTGTCTGTGATATACTTGCTTAAGATTGACTGACTTCTTCGATTTAATTACAACATTTTTTGTTTATTTATGTGGCGTTCTAACCGATTTTATGACAGAATAGATACATCTGATCGACTTGATGAATGTTGAATAGATGTGTGAAAGATGTTATTCTGTGAAACTATCCTGTCAAGAGAGATATACTAGTCGTGATAGTTGTTGTTTTTGCTGTCACTGTTATTATTATTATTATTGTTGTTGTTGTTGTTATCGTTGTTGTTATTGTTGTTCTTGACATTGCTACCATTACTTGGAACACTGTTTAACTTTTTCATTCACACTCTGACCGACTCTCCAAGCGATTCCTCGTTAATTTGTAATAAGAATGCTACGTGTCGGAGATGTGTAATGTGGTAAACGTTGCATGCTCGTCGTTATTATAGAAAGCTATTGCCCATACAGTATTTAATTTTCCATTTATTGTTGGGACTGCTGGTCGCGTAGACAAGTACGACAGTTCGTTTCAACGGTCGAGGAGCTCGAGCATGTCGTCGCTCGAGAACATCACTACGGAAACCATCAGCTGCCTTACGTTCGCAGATTCCTACACGAAAAAAACTGGTATACTTCTTCCTATACTTCTTATTCGCCGATTTTACCCGCCAAACGGGTTCATTTTACTGTAAACTTTTCCAAAAAATCAATTCTTTGCTTCACATCTTCTCTTGTAAACTCTTTGTTCCTTCTATATTTCTTTTGTTCGTAAAAATGGTAGAGCAACTTTAAATAGTTCTTCAGTAGAGCACCCCTTGACACTAGATTTACAGAACTCGCCAGCTTAGCATAAATATTATTTTTTAGCTATGACTAGCTATTTGAATGGAATTTTTGGGAATTAAAATTATCTTTTCCCCCAAAAAAAAAAATTTATAAATGCTTGCAATCCAATCGAGTTGTAGTGCAAATGATTAAAGTACGCTATAACGGATTTTAATTGTACGAGTGCTCGTAAATCTAGCGTTAGAAACGTTGGCTTTTTGGGAGAAGTTTGCGTCACCAAAAGTGCTTTTCTTTTTTCAATTCCTCAAGATACCACTCCCGTACCAACGCTGTGGATTGGTACATCTTTAGGATCTATACAAACGATGATATTTAATACGCCCGCTCGTGGAGAACGACACGCTCATCCGGTTGCTGTTTCTACATGCAGTAAGTGTTATTCCCTCGTTCGACAAAACGTATAGAGAATAAAACGTTGATTCGTGTAACGCGATACGTGTTTTATTTTCAGATGGATCTACTTTTAAATTAAAGGGTTGCATTCTATCGATGTCCTTCTTAGATTGTAACGGTGCCCTCATTCCATACTCTTACGAATCTTGGAAAGACGAGTCTGTGGACGGCAAAGAACGCAATAGTATGTTTCGATACTCATCTCATCGATACGATTATAATTTTTCGTCTTGGTTAAAATTTGGTTAATAAAATGAAATCATAATATCGCGTTCTTCTTGTTAAAGAGAGCCAAGGTAAATGTACAAATAGTCGGATGTCTCCGTCGATGACCACACAAGCGACCACTGGAGAGGGCTTCGAAGATCGTCAATTTATTGTATTAACATCTGAAAAACAGGCGAGGGTCTTAGCGTTGCCATCGCAGAATTGTTTATATAGACAACAACTGGCTGAAACTCATATCGTTATCAAAGCCGAAATTACGTCTATAAAAGGTACGTTATGGTTTCTTTACTCTACGTACCACACAACTGTATCTCTCTCTGTAAAGGATGGATAATCCTTTCGAGACAATTTTTTAATTTTCATATTCGTAATATCACATTTTAGCTAAAACGGTTCTTCCCAGGTCATGTTTTCTAAACTATTCAGACGATTCGTATCGTAAAGTGTATTGTTACATTTACATAAATAAATTTTGTTTTTCAGATAATGTTTGCCTGGTTTGCTACGTTTCAAATGGGCACGTAGCTGCGTACAGTTTGCCAAGTCTGAGGCCATTGATAGACGTCGATTTCCTGCCTCTTATAGATTTGAGGTAAGAAGAATAAGTATTTCGTTAAGTTTAGCTTCATAGCAGTTATTGATGCGAAATAATAATTATACTTGCACACGGTATAATAATGCACCATATGCTATTACAATACTGCAACATTTTACACATTGCTGAAAGTAGCGTAATATTCATTGTATTACTGACATAGTTACTTTCTCCACTAACTCTTTCGATCGACTACCTTCGAACTATAATATAAAAATAGAATTTTTTATATTCATTATACTCAGAAGCTTGATAATGTCTTTTGAAATTAAATCTTCTAACGATATTAAATACAAGCAACCGTTGTTTTTACTATTCACAAGAAAGTTTCAGAAATATTTCAAACAGTTATCTTTATATTATCTGTACTGTGTCTACTATAAGAGAAATTACGAGTTAATAATTATTTTTCTGCAAATAGACCATTCGATGCTATTAGTTTCTACATTTATAAGTGAAGTAAAGTAATTAGAAATTTTTTACGAATCATGGCTTATTCGGTCTTTGATACATGTATAATTGTGTAGCTATTTTCTCATGCCTCATACTGTTTGCACTAAATGCACAGTTTTATTCTACCATGATGGTTGTGCTCGTTCTTTTTATATGTACATTAGCACGTGTTATGATACGCTGATATAGTAAATAAAGTTTTATTTTTCAAGCGACAAACAAACGTTTTGTTATTATGAATGTTGTAGTTTCAAATACTATAAGTATATTTATAGGGCACAAGTCCTTTTCCGGTAACAGTAAAGATTCAGGTTCGCGGATATATTTAATCGACAGAGTTTCAGTTCCTCTTTGAGTGTTTCTTCGCAAGTTCCACAAGTACTTGAGTTTAGTGCGATTTTGGTGGTACGATGATCCGTTTCTTCCTCAGTCTGTATAGTATGAGGGCTGGGGGAGATTCCAATGTAACAAACTAACGCTTGAGAGCAGAAAATATTGCACAAATGAGATTTCTATCGAGTAATGAAAGCTCCAAATTAGTGGGTTGACTGTTTAAGGTGGTGAATCTGGTGAGTGTTAATTTCTAGGAAGGTACGTAGTAAGCAGTTAATCGATTTGCAGGAGAAAAAGAAGGGTTGGAAATTTATGTATAATAGAAGAACGTTAAACAACGTATGAGTTTTAATTTCACGATTTTAATTTCCTAATACAGGGTTGTAAAGTTTGTCTCGTTCTGTAAACTTAGAATCCATAGTTTTCGTATGGTAAGATGAAATACAGCGCATCGTTCGTTTAGATCTCATGCAACGTTAGGATAAATTTAAAAATCACTGTTCTCTAGAGGATGTTTGTACCTTTTGCACGAAAGTTTCTGCTGTTCTGACATGTCACTTATTGAATCTGCTGTTCTAACACGTGACTGATTGATTTTCGAGAAAACTTATGACATTCTCTCAATCCGATTAGTTTCTTTATGCGTCTTTCTCGAATCGTTCTTTGTTTACCTCTAACATAGAGAATTTTGTATATTTAACTGGTTAAACCAAAGTGTCATAAGATTTTCTCTGTGTTTCGAATTTTCTATCGCTTAAATTTGTTTCATTAAAGCTGTAAATTTACATATTCGGAGAAATGTGTCCGAAGATCTATAATATTTAGATTTCTTCTCCATATCTCGCTTCTTTCTAAGCATAAAGCTTAGCGCTGGCCCTGCCGACTACACGGAGAACAATTTGGAAATTGAACATTACCAAATTTCGAACTTGCAGATCGTTGATAAAAGCTGAAATCTAATATTAAAAAAAAAAATTGGAATTCTTTCGAATAAATGTTCTCAACTTTGAGATTAAGGGAGTATTCTGTGTCCTAGACATACGTTTTTTAAACTTTGGATTTACTTGACCACTGGATCATATTAACATTTTGTACTGCAATGTTTTAAGTCATCTTTTCATTAGTAAATGGCAGCATATGATTTTGTAGAATTCCACGATACACAAATAGGACCTCATACACTATTCCTGGAATTAATTCCGAGACAGTTGAATTTAGTTTTAATTTTTCGCTACTTATCGTTAATAACAATACGATTAATAACTCCTTATTGGAAGTTTTCGTGTTCCTTAACTGTTGTCAGAAACGTTTGATTTCAAAGAAACTCATCGTTTATTTATACAGGGTGTTCAACCACCCCTAGGAAAAATTCTAATGCGAGATTCTAGAGGCCAAAATAGGACGAAAATCAATAATACCAATTTGTTGATGGAGGCTTCGTTAACAAGTTATTAACGTTTAAAGATCCGCCCGTACTGTATTTTTTTCTTGAAAATGCGCAGGATTTCAAGGGTATGTCTAATGATAACAAATTATTGTAATTAACCCCCGCAACCGAAAATAATTTTTTCAGAACGATTTGAAAAATTTTTTTTTCGTTGAAAAATTTAGGCATATACTGGAATTTTTTTCTCGAAAGTGGGTAAGATTTCGGGGGTATGTGTATTCACCAAAAATAATTATAATTGACCCCTGCAACCAAAAAGAATTTTTTCAGAATGATTTGAAATTTTTTAATTTAATTTTTTATTAACTTTTTAACGTAGCCTCAATCAAGAAATTGATATTCTTGATTTTCGTCTTATTTTGGCCTCCAGAATCTCCCATTAAAATTTTTCCCAGGAGTAGCCGAACACCCTGTATATGATACGAGAAATTATCTTCATATGTGTTAGTTTTAAATGTTTAACTCGACGATAGTCACTGCTTTATGTCACAACTCTTGAACTCCGCCTTATTTAATAATAAATATCGTGTGATTTTCTAACTTCTTAATATTTTTTATATTGCTTTTATTGTTATATGTGAATTAGAAATAGGATTCAGATTATGGGTATTCTGAAAATTTCGTGTTTCCTATTTAAGTAATCGGTTCACAATGTTGCTAACCAAGATACTAATATTTCACGCTGTGACTAAACAAACTGTTGCACAACGATAGATTTACTAACATTTTTATACAGGGTGGGGTACTTTGGTCGGGCTACTCGAATAATTTATGCATACTTGGCGATAGACAACAAATTCTACGGACAAATCCTGTTTAATTTCAAGGGTAACATAATCTAATAGTAGTTTTTTATAAAGGGAAGTGTAAAAGGTTAATTTTGTTTTTCTAAATTTTATTTATCTTCTAATATAGAATTCTAGGATGCATACAATAATTTGTTCGAAGGTCCAAATCGTTGATAATCAGTCACGAGAATAAATATTCTCTTTAGCACAAAGTTCTTTGTATGTTTGTGTTAAAATGGTTCTATAGGAATAGTGCAACATATTCAGAATTGTTTATCTATCGCCAGAAGTAAATTATTCAAGTAACCAATTTTAAGTGCCTAACACTGATTTTGTATATCCTCGTCTGAACCTCAATTTTATTTTTTCTTGAAAATATTTGTTAAAAGAGAGTATTTTTCCATTCAGTTCGATTCCGTACTTCTAGCTATATGTTTCCAGAGTATCCAGATTTATTTTCATGCTAAAATATTACAAATTATAGGAGTTACAATGAATCCAGTAAGGGCATGCTCAAGTCTTGAGTAAATTCGTTGTAACTCCCATAATTTTTAATATTTTTATACGAAAAAAATTGTGAATACTCCTGAAACGTAGAGCCAAAAGTATGCATTCAAAGCAAAATGAAAAGGAATACCTACCACAGAAAAACTGTGAACTTGTACTTGAAGTTCGACGCAAGTAGAAATATCGGTTTATGGTCGGACGCGTCAGCCTAACGTACGGAATTTCACTTGATTTTGATACATTGAGCTAAAAGTATGGATTGAAACTGAATGGAAAAATACCCTCTTCTAACAAAAGTTTCTAAGAGAAAAAAAATTGCGGTTCAGATAGGAATACCTTCTTAAAAATAAAAAATAAAGTGGTTGTTCTATGGGTTAATGATAATTATGCAAACTAACGCAATCTCTTTTAACTCGTGTACGCTTAACGCTCACTTTTCTCCTGTCTCTGTAATTTCTAACAGTTTTCAGACTACAAAACATGGCATTGTAGACCCCATGTTGTCCATATGGGGTCATCAACTCTTTGTTAATGGCGATACCGATCAGTAAGTGGTCTATAAAATACACCTCTCATACTATGTATCTTATATATAATAATATGCAATGCCTTGCGTGCTCTCTATATTTAATTTGTTTTTAATGCATACTATCGTTCCTACGCTCCTTTTTTACTTCACGGTACATGTTTAGACGTCACTCAAGCATTTGCTTAGATTTTTATTATTATAATAAAGTTTAATAACCGTGTACATAAGCGTACGATACTTTACGTTTCGATATTACGTCCTGATATGTTTACATAATCGATGTTGCGAGGCAAACGAATATTGCAACAACGTTTCCTGATATTTTTTACAGAATTGCAAGAACACTCGGCTTCAGCAATAGGGGCCATGGTCTGTACCTATCGTCGCCCACTGAGATTCAGAAGTTTTCCATATCCAGCCAATTTTGGTACGATTCCACACTTCCGACAAAATTTTTTTAACGCAACCACGAAATTAAGAACATCCAATTTAATTTAGATATTTACTTTAATCGTAAAGCTCGCAAGTGTATTCCAATACCGCGATAACGAATAACATTTTACAGTGAAAATTAACTTACATATTTTTACTTTCAGTGGGGAATTAACCGAAATGATGGGAGACTTATTCATCGGTCACGACATGCCCGAACCACCCAAGGAAAGCTTCTTCAAGGGCCTCTTCGGCGGAGGATCGCGAAGTTTGGACAGAGAAGAACTATGTAAGTCTAAAAAGAATTCTTTTCCCATCAATATTATATTCACTCGTTCGCGAAGCGTTCAATGGGGCATCGTTCTCAAGCAGATAAGTAAAAACGCTCCCTTTGTAGAACTTTTTGCAAGTAAACTATAAGCTTGATTAATTTTAATTTCAACCGTACAATTGTATAGTATATTTACTATACCTTGACGTTCTTTAACATTCAAATTACGAGTACATTATCGAACAAACGACTCCAGTCGTCAACGAAGAAAACATCGAAGTTTACATGTTGTAACAGTTATTCCGCAACGATAGAAATCATCATAACATTCACTCCATCGAACCCATTTTCCTTCTGTGGCATATTTCCGCACCATCAAAAGAAGATATTTAAAGGACTCGAGTACTGGATTTCCCCATACCAAAGATCACTTGGAGATGCAACGAAGACATTTTCTATTCATTTTAAATTAAACAAGGAGACATACATATAATGAAACTACGATGGCTAAGATGACAAAAATGAGAAGAAAACGATCCGTTCGTTTGCTGTGATTGCATTTGCGTCCCGATTGTCTTGCAATTAATTTTATCAATATCGTTTACGGTTACTTTTAGTCGGCGAGTCTAGTGGGCGAGCTTCTCGCACGGTCGCGAAACATATACCAGGACCAAACGCTGGCACGGAAGCTCTTCGCGAACGCGTGACATCCGCCACGGGAGAGGTGAGCTTAGCCCATCAGATGGTGATGGAGCGCGGCGAGAAGCTCTCGCAGCTCGAGGACCGAACAGCTCGAATGATGACAGAGGCGGAAGGTTTCTCTCAGTCTGCTCACGGATTGATGCTCAAGTACAAAGACAAGAAATGGTATCAGCTATGAGAATATGGCTCGATTTCTATCCAAATTTGGAACTGCATACGATTATATGGTAATTTAGCGTTCACATGTCATGTATGAGTTCTGTCGTACTAAAAGCGAACGGGAACGGAGACCCGAAAAAAAAAAAGAGGAAAATTTGAACATAACTTTGTGGACTTTGTACGCACACACCCGGAAACATATTACACGGAATAAAGAAGTGAAATGTGTGTATGTGTTAGTAGAGGGGGAAAGAAAAAGAGAAAATGGGCAGATGGGGAAGGGGGAGGGGGTAAAACGAGATAACGGGAAACATATTCATGCGATACTTGTACAAGCAGATAATACATACGCACATCATTCAGCGAAGAATATAGGGAAAAGTCATATTATACACGTATAAACATAAAGTAAAGTTAAGTATAAATGCGCGATCTCTCAGAATATGTAATAATCTATATACATACATATTATATAGACCGAGTAAATAAATGGTATTATACGTACGCGTATAGACCAACTGAGCAGATAAAACAGAAGGAAAGTGGGATGGCTGCGATTAAAATTAAATAATTTATTAGTGGATATGATTATTTAAGGTTTAACAGAGTAAGTATTTAGGGAAGAATAAGAGAAATGATTCTACTACGTGCGAGTCAATACATATGATTATGTGACAATTCGCGTTCTAATTCTACAGCTCTCGTTAATCCATTCGTATGTCCTGTAACAGTAAAACAGTTGACGCAGAACGACACTTGGTCTTCATTTGTATTTAGTTAAAAAACAAAAAGAAAAAAAAAACAGAGAAGAATCTAATAATTAACCATTGTTCGAACGACACAAAACCCAAATTTAGAGAGCAAAGTTGAAGACGTAGCGACGTTATTGCGAATGTATTGGCATAATTAATAACGTATTGGTCGATCGATCGTGCAATAATAAACATGATCGATCGATCGGGATAATAGCACATTGGATAAACGTTAAAAGCAGTGAAAATATATAATTTATCCGCGATGCTGGACCATCGGGCTTATATTCCGACGTATAATCCTACCGTACCGTTGCATCGTCGATAAACGATATATCAGTTGTTACTAATTGTAGTTGTCGCTAGATATGCTATGTATATAAGATAACAAGTGCAGTAGGAAATATAATACATAACAAAAAAAAAAAATACAGAGCAGTTTGTATAATGACGTGTTGTAAGTTACGCTACTTCAGCGTCGCCGATGAATTCAATTGAATTTACGATATGTATCGACGAGAATAAAGAGGAACTACTATAATTTTTAAAATTATACGTAGATTTAGATTACGTAAAGACAATATATCTAATAAGTTCACTTGAATTTATTGAGACCCTGAATTATCGTACTGCTTCCATAGCAATAACTGTATAGTTGATATTTATGGTACTAATTACCTACGTAAAAAAAAAAAAACTATATTATAACGTGCCCCGCTGAGGATTGCAATTTCTTCGACTTCTGAGTATAATTATCCTCGGACAATATACACACGTAGACTTTCGTTCGTAAATATTTAACCGCCACTATACCTTTTTGTCACGAGATATATATATATATATATATATATATATATATATTTACTATCAGTTATTTAACACCAGTTATTCACGAATAACAAAGTAGACATGCTCGAGAAATTATTTCAATTTCGAAATTACGATATAATTGCACAAAAAAATAAAAAAAGTACCGAGAAGTGATTCTACACCTTTTGTTATTCGTTTTACTTAAGCAACACCTTTCTTTTGGCGATGACTTTTGTCGTCTTACTCAGTAGTCTTCAAAAACCCAGGAACTTTATATGCGGGGTTTTCTAACAAGATAAAAAAAAATGCAAAAAATATTAAGCGATGGTTATATTAAAATAAACATAGAAGCGTGTTAATAAGCAAAAGGAAGGAGCCAATACATAACAGAAATAAAAAAAAAAAAAAAATGTTTGTCTCGGGTCTTTTGTGAGAATGAAAAGTTGTTTATTGTTCTAACAATAGAATAGTAAATGTACGATAGTTGCAGACAAAGAACAGAAAAAAATACGTTACTATCTAAGTGTTTGATAATATAACATACTCTAACACTTGTATAAAGACTACTGTTTAGGTAATTCTGAATTATTTATCGAAACAAAAAAACAAAAAAGAAAAGTAACAGGTTAAGATGTGTTTGAAAATAATTTATTATTATAAAGAAAAAAGGGATAATATAACAAACGGAGAAAGATAAGTATTAATCGGAATTTCGATTTAACCTACGGTCTGGGTTTCGTTTCGTTTCGAAAACTTCTAGTTCCTGTTAAATTATTTTCACACACAATGTAGGATTTTCCGCGAGGCTAAATGTATTCGATTAACAAATATGCAAGTCGTTGACGCGATAACAAAACGATTCACACTTGTTTCGGTAAAGAATTGTTACTTCGAGAGTTTCTATATATTGTTTTTAAAAGTAATCTAATGTTATAGACATTCGAAGAGCTTTATTTTCGCGTGAACGTATAGCATCGTTCTATAACAAATATATTGCTTCCTGTATGTTCGAACGAACGATAGGTACCTCTCCTACTTGCTATGTCCTTTGTATGAAATGTTCATTGTTTATTGTGTCTAACCTATTTCGACGCAATGGCCTGAATATGTAAATCTAATATTGTAAATGAAATTTTGTCCTTAGATACAGCGAAATATCTAATACTCTCGATTTATACCTTTACTAATCTAGTACAGTTCTTATTTTTCAAGAGATATAATACTATGTTATTGTAAAAGTACTGCCTCGAGGACAGACTGTATATTGGCTCCGATTAATAAATGAGTTTGAAGCAAATATCGTATTTTCACAATTTAATGTTGAACATTATCAGAATCTTCGTTTTACCCCTTTTTAAAATTTATTTGCAAAGGTTTGCCTTCAAACGGTATAAAATCAAGAATTTATAAAATATTTTTGAGGATTCTTCATAAAAATGAACTGTTTGCTTCAGATTTTTATGTTTTCATACGGTTCCAATTTATTTATAAATAACCGAGAAAATATTTATATGAAATAGAATCTTCGACTTCGAGTGGTACCTATTTTATCATATATTATTATTTTACAGTAGCCACACCACTGTAAATTATAATGTTAGAGATGTGTTTTAATTCAAAACGTTTTAAGTGAACAAACAAATTTTTTAATCTTTCTCATTTTATTTTGCTACAGACAAAGGCGAAACGAGATAAAAATAAAATTTATATATTTTTTGGAATTTTGATTCCTGCAACGCGAAGATGTTACTATATATTTAGTATTAAATGTGTGTGAAGGATTATCTCTTTTGTTTTTCGTTTCGAACCGAGAACGATGACTATTATTAACGCCAACCCGGTAATTACATTAATTTCCTCGACTCTTCTGCCGTTAAAGGCCTTCGCCACACCCGCCACGCGCATTCCTCATTTCCAATTTAAAAATAATGAGAATTTACTACGAATAAGTGGTGCTGTCGAGCGCAGACACTCATCATCTTTGAGAGTCTCCCTTGTGGGAAGTGGGAATGAATTGAAAAAAATTCAATTCAGCGCCAGTATACCGTCTTCCCTTCTTTCCTGTTCTTTAAGAAACCAGACGAATATACATATAAATACAACCAATACGATAATATCCAGGCTCCTCTTATTCCAATAAGATCGTTACTTCGTCTGGCAGGAAATAAATTAATTTTTCAGAAATTAAATACCCGTTATTTTCATCAGTTTTAGTTAATTTAAAAATCAGAGAAGAACACCTACTACCATTGAAAAGAAAAATATTTTACCTCTCAACAACAACAAAAATGCGAAAATAATTTGAATAATGTTCTACACAGCGAATATATTCTTTCATTATTCTTTGCATATATTACATAAACGTCTATGGAGCGATAAGAGAAGATAGCTTTCGGTATAATAAGAATATCGTGTTCACTAGCTTTTCTTCCCCGCTGTATATCGAATAACAGGGATCGATAAAGGCTAGGAAAGCAATAAACAATTCCCAAGACGTTGTTTCCTTGGTTGCAACTTTTCACACGGTTATTTACCAGCCAACGTTGCACTTACGCGGAAAGTTTAACTCCCCGGTATGGGGAGATAAAGATTACCTAGGGCACCATAAACCGATACCAACGGCATAAAGATGCACACTCGATACTGGATATCAAGGTTTTAGCTTTCGTACGCCATTCAGCGTCCCATCGAGAGCTATCGGACCGGTAGGATACGTTCAACGCTACCGTGAAACGCTGTCTACGGAATTACCATACGTTCACCGCTTTATTTAAAATAGCTTTCGTCGCGAACCTAACTCCCATCCGGAATTCGGTTCGAGATCCACAAAAATCTCTCCTCCTCCCTTCGTTTTCATTGTGTCAAACGGAGGGGAGACTATGGAGCTCGGTTCGTGCGATCTATACAAAAGTATCAAAAGATTTATGGCAGACTATTCCCATCGATGGTATTCGTTCAAGAAAATAATATTGCAGACGAGGTATACGAGCAGACCTTTCACCTTATGAATTTTCGTGGCCCAATCTGACTGCCATATCGATCTGAAAATTCGGGGGTGATTTTAGCGTCCTCTTCTCATGGATGGTGGTCAGTTGAGAAACTACTCACTGAATTAGTATTGATGGGCAGACAACTGTAGTGTATGCGTAAATACATGTGAGTGGACTATGGAAGGGATTAAAATTCATTTTTTAATCTGTTGGTAACGTCGTGAATGATATGAAAATAGTAATGGGGTTTCGAGACCCCCTAAAAATGGGCCGAAGAAATACATTGGGTGAAAGATCTACTCGTATACCTCGTCTGTGACAATACTCTAGAATCTTTGATGAATCAATGAGAATCAAAGTTAACCTAGCGAAGAAGCTCTATATTTATGATGACTTATCCAAGGCGAATCGCAGCCAATTTGCTAATATTATTTACTTTTTAATTAATAATTGCATTACCCAGCTAAGAGCGATACAATTATTAATCAAACGCTAAATAATATTACCCAGGTCTCACCACGTGGAGGTTGCTGCGAGTGGAGACCCAAAGGGAGATAGATGGAATCCAAGTTCCATCGATCTCCCTTGCGCAATTTTACAATCTGAGTGACTAAACTAAGAAGATAGAAGGAACTAAAGTCCCTTCGATCTTCTAGTTTAGTTGTGCCAAGTAATTATTTGGTTTAAACGAGGGATGAAGCTAAATCGTGGGTGACGCGACGCGACGCGATGCTGAACCGTACAGCGGATCTTTGGAATCGAATCTACTGCCGTTGCTAACTCGATCTCAGTAGGAAAACGGATGCTGCGCCCTTGAATCGAGGTCTCCATTTCTCCAACGCAACCCGCCGGGAGCCCGAAGGACCCGACTTAGGCTGTCTGACAAAGAGAGAATACCTGAGACAAGGACGACTTCCACTGGAAGGTGTGCGTTTCCGCAGGATACGGAAACTCCACACCTTCCAGCGAAGAAACATTTTCCCTCGATCGAGCTACCAAGGGAAGGCGATTAGATCTTTCGGACCAACTGGACGGCCGATCACATGTTTCGTTCAATGAAACAGCGGTGATCGAAGCAAGAAACGAGAGAACGAGTGAACGAGAAACTAAGTTGGTGAACAATTCCTTGACACATACGTAGACGCGTACAATGATCGTCGGCGCTTAAGTCTAGGTTAATTGTGCCAAGCAATTGTTTTGTTTAAAAAAAGGAATGAAGCTAAATCGTGGGAGACGCGACGCGACGCGATGCTGAACCGTACAGCGGATCTTTGGGATCGAATCTACTGCCGTTGCTAACTCGATCTCAGTAGGAAAACGGATGCTGCGCCCTTGAATCGAGGTCTCCATTTCTCCAACGCAACCCGCCGGGAGCCCGAAGGACCCGACTTAGGCTGT
This sequence comes from Colletes latitarsis, assembly GCF_051014445.1. Lineage (NCBI taxonomy): Eukaryota > Metazoa > Arthropoda > Insecta > Hymenoptera > Colletidae > Colletes > Colletes latitarsis. The sequence goes on along the minus strand of NC_135135.1, from coordinate 16,247,674 downwards.
CTGACAAAGAGAGAGTACCTGAGACAAGGACGACTTCCGCTGGAAGGTGTGCGTTTCCGCAGGATACGGAAACTCCACACCTTCCAGCGAAGAAACATTTTCCCTCGATCGAGCTACCAAGGGAAGGCGATTAGATCTTTCGGACCAACTGGACGGCCGATCACATGTTTCGTTCAATGAAACAGCGGTGATCGAAGCAAGAAACGAGAGAACGAGTCGAGAGAAGCTAAGTTGGTGAACAATTGCTTGGCACATACGTCGGCGCTTAAGTCTAGTTTAATTGTACCAAGCAATTATTTTGTTTAAAAAGAGGGATGAAGCTAAATCGTGGGAGACGCGACGCGACGCGATGCTGAACCGTGCAGCAGATCTTCAGATCGAATCGACACTACCCTTGGTAGATTGATTTCTATTTCTAGAAATCGATCTATCATTGGCAGGCGATTAGATCTTTCGGACGAACTGGACGGCCGATCACATGTTTCAGTCAATGAGACAGCGGTGATCGAAGCAAGAAACGAGAGAACGAGTGAACGAGAAGCTATGTTAATAATTGCTTGGTATCGCGGCCTTAAAAATAAATTTAATAAAGTCCCTCGATGTCCTTGCGATGTCGTCCCACGATGTCCCACGATGATGGAGACCTGTAGGTAAGCTGAAACAATCTACAAAAGGCTGCATTTGCGATTAATTAAACAATTAAATATAATAAATTGGGTGATACGAAGATCTGAAACAAAATAAATCAGTGACGTAAAAATAGACAGGGACAGAAGCACTACATATAGAACAAGCAACATTAGAGATATGAATAAAATAGGGGAACAAACACATTCACAAACAAGGAGCTAGAAGTGAAATATGTAAGGGAACCAGACAAATCAATGCGAGGCGAAACGATATATTCAAGCCCAGCAAACATTTGAATGTCGTGAAAGAAGTGAGAAATGGAAGATAGACATATCACTCGCCATTGTGTCGATAGTGGTCAGTGAAAGAGATTTGTACGTGCAATATGGAATATGCATGGATCAAACCAAACAAGGAACAAATAGTGAAATATGAAAGGAGACTGGAGAAATAAAAGCGAGACGAAACCCCATATTCAAGCCCAACAGACGCTTGAAGGTCGAAAAAGAAATTACAAACGGGAGATTCGGAATTCACTCACTACTGGTCACTAATGGTCAGTGAAACAAATTTGTATTTGCAACATAAAATATGCACCAAACAAATCAAACCAGTAGCAAGAAGTCGTACCTGTAAGGGGGCCAAATATACAAAATCGAGGTGAAACGACACATTCAAGGCCAGCAGACATGTAAATTTCGGAACAGAAATGGTAGACGTGGGATTCTGATATATCTCACCACTGATCAGCAATGGTCAGTATTGGTCAGTAGTGGTCAGCAATTCTCACGAACTTCTTACGAGTGGTCAGTCGTGGTCACTTCTGGTCAGTATTGGTCATCAGAGCTCGCCAGTGGTCAGTAGTGGGCAGTGGAAGTGGAGCGCAGCCCTACGACGTTCCGCCATGTCCGCCAGCCCAGAGGAGTAAGAGGGAGTTCGTCACGGGCAGCGTGACTTAGCCTCAGACAGAGGAGTCGAAGGGGTGGGGAAGACTGTCCTTGGCGAGTTCACCAATCAATTAACGGTTAACCGTGCCTTTGACCGAAAAATGAATATTCTACGGAAAATGGTATTAAAAACAATTACTTATACAACCCACGCTATCGAGCATTATTTAAACTATTGTCTGATGTTAATTAATAATTATTGCAAACAATAGGTATGAAAATATGGACAAATTCGAGGAGACTGAAAGTTTCTTTGAATTTCTGTCGAGAACCAAGGTCAGATGAATCGAATGCTTATCATTTTGATGTGCAGATAATACAAATCTAAGAATTCAACATTCCAGTCTGTCGAAAGCATTTAAAATATCGTTATTTGTATCAAGAATTAACAATAAATAAATTAATAATATATTACGAAGTAACAGGTATTTAATTTTTGATACAAGTTCAAAATCTTAGGCGAGAAAAACGAATTTTTAAGCGGTACAAACGATGGCTGGACTGAAAGAAAGAACATTAAGTTGTAGGACGACGAGGAGTTACACGTGTTGAGTCGTGTCGAGCCAAATCGAGTTGAAATGAATCGAATGGAATGGAATGAGCACGCCGGGGACCCGGGAGTTTCCCCTTCTGCGTCTACTATCGTGTTTACACGGATCCCGGGGGCCATAAATAAACCGGTACGGTGCCGGACACAGTCGTTCGCGGACGGGGAAACTTGACTAATTGCGAGAAACCTCCCTGACATCGCTGCATGCTCCTTTCCGCTGGAATATACCTTCGTTGGGGCGTTCCATCCTCTTTTCCCTTTTGACTCCCGATCCCTCGTTCGTCCTCCTCTCGTAAACGCTATGACACGAACCGCGGTTTTTCGTCGACCGTTCATCATCCCGAGACTAATCTCTTCTACTTGAGCTCCACCGACGCGTCGTTTGTCTTCCTTTTGCTATATCTACGCGTTTCACATCGTGTATACGTATAGGTCCCGTGCGTCTGCATCGAAATTCCTCCGTGAACGATTTGTCGCCTGTTCCCTACGTCGCCATTGCTTTCGTTGAAAAATCCTGACAAAGTCTCATATTTTCATTCTTATTATTTGCTACGGTTAATAATTCATATCAGACAGTAGTTACGACGATGCTTGATGATATATACAGGGTGTTCGGCCACACCAGGGAAAAATTTTTATGGGAGATTCTAGAGGTCAAAATAAGACGAAAATCAAGGATACTAATTTGTTGATGGAGGCTTCGTTAAAAAGTTATTAACGTTTAAAGTTCTGCCCATACTGAATTTTTTTCTAGAAAGGGAGTAGGATTTCGGGGGTAGGTCTATTCACCAAAAATTATTGTAATTGGCCTCCGCAACCGAAAATAATTTTTTTAGAACGATTTGAAAAATTTTTTTTTCGTTGAAAAATTTAGGCACCTACCCTTATCGATTTTTCTTAAAAATTCATTTTTGATTTTTAATAATTTTATTTGACCCCCTACAGAAAAGTTGTCTAATACTTTTTTGTAGGTACCCATGAGTTCTACTCCAGAAAAAAGTTTCATTGAAATATATTCACAATTGTAGGAGTTATGGCTGTTTGAAAATTGGACCATTTTTATAGGGTTTTTCTCATTTTGCGGAGTCAAGGACTAACTTTTTGAATATTTTTGCAATTTCTACATATTCTCCGTCAAAATACGCGTAGTTTGCTTTTTTAAACATTAAAATCGTTCAATCCGTTCAGAAGTTATGACATTTTAAAGATAAACATTAAATTTCAGGGAAGCATTTCTGGCCTCACATTAGATTTTCGATAAATAATTTTTTTCTCGAAAGTGCGTAGGAATTCGGGGGTATGTGTAATGACCAAAAATGATTACAATCGACCCCTGCAATCGAAAATAATTTTTTTAGAACGATTTAAGAAATTTTTAATTTTGTCGAAAAATTTCACACCTTCACGAATTTTTTTCTCGAAACTGGGTAGGATTTCGGGGGTATATCTATTCATCAAAAATGGTTATAATCGACCCCCGCAACCAAAAATAATTTTTCTAAAACGATTTGAAACTTTTCAATTTCACTGAAAAATTTGGGCACCCCCTGTCGATTTTTCTTAAAAATTCATTTTTGATTTTTAATAATTTTATTTGACCCCCTACAGAAAAGTTGTCTAATACCTTTTTGTAGGTACCCATGAGCTCTACTCCAGAAAAAAGTTTCATTTAAATATATTCACAATTGTAGGAGTTATGGTTGTTTGAAAATTGGACCATTTTTATGGGGTTTTTCTCATTTTACGGGGTCAAGGACCAACTTTTCCAATATTTTTGCGATTTCTACATATTCTCCGTCAAAATACGCGTAGTTTGCTTTTTTAAACATTAAAATCGTTCAATCCGTTCAAAAGTTATGACGTTTTAAAGATTCGCATGAAAATTCGGGCAGACATTTCTGGCCAGAAATTATATTTTCGGTAAACAATTTTTTTCTCGAAAATTCGTAGGATTTCGGGGGTATGTGTAATGACCAAAAATGATTGCAACCGACCCCTGCAATCGAAAATAATTTTTTTAGAACGATTTGAGAAATTTTTTAATTTAATTGTTAATAACTTTTTAACGAAGCCTCCATCAACAAATTAGTATTCTTGGGTTTCGTCTTATTTTGGCCTCCAGAATCTCCCATTAAAATTTTTCCCATAAGTGGTCGAACACTCTGTATAAATGTTTATTCCTACTCGTTCTGCACGACCTAATTATTCCTAATAAAAATGAGAGGAGTAGATATAGTAACAGGGAACGTCGACGAGATTGGAAATTTTAAATGCATGCTTCCGTTACCGTTGGAAATCACAAAACATGCTCAATTATCGAGGTAGCTAATTAATCACGCACGGCTTCTTAAGACGACGTTGCGCGAACGCCCAACATTCTGTGGATGCCTGTTGCAATAACGTCGGCGGCACAAAGAACCCATTGTGTCGACCGGCGATCCTTTGTGGTGCATCGATTAATCTTCTTTTTCAGCAACCGGCTTTCTTGTCACCTAGCCAACCAGCGAGTTGATTGGCAGTCGACAGGTAAGATGCTCGAAGCAACTGTGTACCATGTTACTCGTGCGTACGGCATACGTAATATAGTTTCGCTAAGAAAAAATTCAAACCCCAAGGATTGCACAATGCGATCAATTATTTCCGACGGTCCAACGGGACATCTACAGAAATTCCGTTTCCAAACAAAAATGCAGGTGAAAGGGTAATTAATTGCAACCAATAAGGTTTCTTTCGGCGAAATTAAAACGTTTCAAATTCCATTTTCAATCGTTATGAATTAAAGTTAAGTTAAGTCAAATATATAGCATTTGATTCTGTGTAACAAATTGATACGATTACTGAAAAACATAGCGGGAAAAATCAGTAGTAATCCATTTCTGTAGCAATTCATTTTCCTATTTAAATCATATCTTTACAAAATATTTGTTACTGAAGATTGTTACAGCGTGCACGGTACTTTTTCGTTTTAATTAATCCTTAATTAACCCTTTACGAGTGGGACTGCTTTGAACAATATTATTCTAAAATATTTGTGGCATACGTTTTTAATGTGGTTTAGGTAGGTATGCAATGTATAAGATTTCGTTTAATTTTTCCTTTCTAGAAAAAATAGGAGAAAAGTTTATTTGATCTTAATCCTTCTTAAGATTTATATGAATCGTTTTAAAAAGTTTTTACAAATAATGTATATGTACCGAAATAATTATAAAATTATTAGACATATAATCATCATTATCCGGGAGCAGATCACGCTCAAAATCTAATCAGACCTTGAAATGAGAACATAAAATTTAAATGTAAAATTTCATTGAAATTCATTCAGCTGTTTTCGCAGCTGTTTGTCGTGAAATAGTTCGTAATCTTCGACGCTAGATGGCGCCCATTAATCTACCTCCAACCCTCTGGTGGAAAAACGTCCAAGTTTGTCGGGAAATAGTACTTTTTCTCTAACGCGAGATGGTACCACAACTAATTCTCGAGATAGAGAAATAGGCGCCATCTAGTGTCGGAGAAGATGAACTATTTCACGACAAACTTGGACGATTTCCCACCAGAGGGTTGGAGGTAGAAAAAATAGGCGACATCTAGTGTCGGAGATAACGAATTATTTCACGACAAACTTGGACGTTTTTCCACCAGAGGGTTCGAGGTAGAAAAATAAGCGCCATCTAGCGTCGGAGATAACGAACTATTTCACGACAAACTTGGACGTTTGAAGGCTCATATTCACCTTCTTCCTCGAATTCCCAAAGCTGTCCGAACTTAAGAGTCGCGTACAAATTGTTATTAGCGCGCGTAAGTGGAGGGGCAGTTATCTTCGAACACCGGTTTGCCGTCTAATACTCTTGAAGGAGAACAGTCAGTTTACCTTTGTCGACTTTTCGAAACACTACAAGCTCACGTACATACGCGTGATCTGTTATCTCTGGTATAAACCAGAGATGCCAGACGAAGCGCCGAGTGTACCGTGGACACGTCCCATGGGAGTTAAGAGAGGCAGGCTCACATTTGCCTTCTCGCTCTTGAACAACTGAAATCCGACCTCACGTCAACGGCATGCGATTCGGAATCTCGACTGCCCAGCTATTTTTACTTGCCTTTCCTAGAGTTCATTACTGAATTCTGCAAATTACTCCCGGTTTCTATTTGCCTCTGATGACCTCTGATGACCAGTGCTGACAAAAGTACACAACTCCCGCCAACTTTTTACACCATACAGCGACTGTTACTGACTGCTCCTGATTACTGCTTGCCTCTGCTGGACTCTGCTGACCATCGCTTATATTTCTGACAACCTATAACGATTACTACTGACTTCTGCTAACCTCTGTTGGTCTTTGCTGATCTCTGTCAGTGTGTGCTTGTCTCTGCTGAACTTTCCTGGCCTCTGCCGCATGCTACTGACCACTGCAGGTATTTCTGATAATGTATAACGATTAATACTTACTACTGCATGCCCCTACAAGTCTCTGCTTGCCTTTGCAGGTTTCTGCTTGCCTGTGCATGCCTTTGCTGGCCTCTGCTGAACACTGCTGACCACCCCCGATGCTTCTGACATCGTATAACAATTACTACATGCTACTGTTCGCCCCTGCTGATCTCTGCTTGCCACTGCATGCCTCTGCTCGTCTCTGCTGACCGCTGCTGACCACCTCTGATGCTTCTGACAACATATAACGCTTACTACTTGCTACTATTCGCCCCTGGTGATCTCTGCTTGCCACTGCTGGCCTCTGCTGACCACCGCTTATATTTCTGGCAACGTACAACGATTACTACGACTCCTGCCTTCTTCTGTTAACCTCTGCCAACATCTCCCGACGTCAGCTGACCATCGCTGACCATCGCTGACCATCGCTGACCATCGCTGACCACTGCTGACCGTTGCTGACAACTTGTAACATGATGTAATATAATATAATATGTTTATATGTATTAAAATGTTGTATAATGTAAATCTATGACAATAAATGATATAATTTCAAAGTATTCAATGTGTTCTCATCATTTTTTACTGTCCTTTTCTTCTCCAAATCATTCTCTTATCTATAAGATGCGTACCACCTTCTTCGCAAGTTCACCAGCATTTTAGAAATGTTCCGGGAACATTGGAAATCCGAATTTGACCTTGACCTTGGCCCAGTTTCGAAAGTGGGTCAAGGCCATTCGAATCTTAGAAAAATTCCGGGCGCTTTGAGAATCCGGATTTGGCCTTGACCCAATTTCGAAAGTAGGTTAAGGCCATCGAATCTCAGAAAAATTTCGGGCACTTCGAGAATCCGGATTTGGCCTTGACCCAATTTCGAAAGTGGGTCAAGGCCATTCGAAATTTTAGAAATCTTCGGGCCAACTTGGAAATCCGGATGGCCTTGACCCAATTTCGAAAGTAGGTCAAGGCTATTCGAAATTTTAGAAATCTTCGGGCCAACTTGGAAATCCGGATAGCCTTGACCCAATTTCGAAAGTAGGTCAAGGCCATCGAATCTCAGAAAAATTTCGGGCACTTCGAGAATCCGGATTTGGCCTTGACCCAATTTCGAAAGTAGGTCAAGGCCATCGAATCTTAGAAAAATTCCGGGCGCTTTGGGAATCAGGATTTGGCCTTGACCCAGTTTCGAAAGTGGGTCAAGGTCACCGGCATTTCAGAAAACGCTCCGGGCACTTTGGAATTCCAGTTTTAAGTAGAGAAACGGTTTCTTATAACTAAGGGAATAATGGGGAGAGGAAAAGAAAGGTAAAAGTGATGAGAACACATAGAATTCTTTGAAATTATATCATTTATTGTCATAGATTTACATTATACAAAGTTTTAATACATGTACATCATGTTAGAAGTTGTTAACAAAGGTCAGCGTGGTCTGCAGGGGCCAGCAGAGGTCAGCAGAGGGATGCAGAGGCATGCAGAGACTAGCAGGGGCAAGCAGTAGCAAGTTGTAATCGTTATACGTTGCCAGAAGCATCAGGGGTGGTCAGCAGAGGTCAGCAGAGGCTGGGAGAGGCTGACAGTAGCCAGTCGTAATCGTTATACGTTGTCAGAAGTAACAGGAGTGGTCAGCAGCGGTCAGCAAAGGCCAGCGGAGGCTGGCAGACGTCAGTAGTAATCGTTATACGTTGTCAGAAATTCCAAGAGTGGTTAGCAGCGGTCAGCAGAGGCTAGGAGAGACTAACAGTAGCCAGTCGTAATCGTTATACGTTGTCAGAAATTCCAGGAGTGGTCAGCAGCGGTCAGCAGAGGCCAGTGGAGACCTGTTGACGGGAGGTCGGATATTAGTCGGATATTAGAGCCTTTCTCTCTCGACTCCCACGAGACAGTGCGAAATGTTTTCGGGCAACTTCAGAGAATCGAGAAAGAGGGCATGCGTCAGTTTGCCTTTGTCGACTTTCCGAAACTCCACGAGCTCACGTACGCGTGATCTGGCACGTGTGAGAGAACACCTTCGGTGCCTTTCTGGCATCTCTGATAGTAAGTGTGAAATAAATCAAATTTTATGGCTAGAAGATCTATTTCGATGTCTTCATCAGTTACATCGCAGACGAGTTATAGGATAGACTGACTATGCATCTTATGGAAGAGGTAATTTCTCGAGATTATCGATATTATGAATTTGAATAATAGCAATATTAAAGAGGCAAATGACAGTCTTAACCTATAAGGTATGAATTTAGGAAAGTTGCAAATTTTTCCTTTGCCCACATAGTAGAGCCGATATAAACTTTGTTCAAATAATTTGATATACAAGGTGTTCGGCCACCCCTGAGAAAAATTTAGTGGGGGATTCTAGAGGCCAAAATAAGACGAAAATCAAGAATATCAATTTGTTGATGGAGGTTTCGTTAAAAAATTATTAACATTTAAAATTCCGCCCGTACTAAATTTTTCCCAGGGGTGGCCGAACACTCTGTATAATTCGATTATTAATGTACATTGCACATTTTATGTGTACACGACGAGGTATGATTCGTAACGTATCCAAAAAATACACGAACCTAAATTTTTCCAAAAAAACTAAGCATGATACAGTTTTCTTCTATTCGACTTTATTTTGCAAAACCTTATAAAAGAACAATAAATACATCAACGTTTATGCGACCATTAATCGAGGCGCAATGTTCATAGCCATAAGTTCCTGGAAAAGTAACTTCGCCGCATACGGTAATCTAACTTGGGAGATTTGTGTTTTGTTTTTACAACCTTTACATTCGAACGTATTATTTCTCAAATTTGCTATCGCTATCAAACCGCAGAAATTGCATATGTGTATCCGGTACGGATCCGAAACTTCGAACAAACGTTCTCGTAAAAATTGCGCTGCTCCGTGAGAAATCTGACAATCACGCTCCATTTCACCGAATCGTAAACCTCCGTCTCTGTAAATTAAAATATCATTAATATGCAAATTACGAGCAACAAAGAAAACTAATGGGATTAGTTTACCTAGCTCTGCCTTCCATGGGTTGCCGGACTAAAATCTGTACAGGTCCCCGAGCTCTACTGTGAATTTTATCATCCACCATGTGCTTCAAACGTTGATAATAAGTTGGTCCTAAAAATACTTGGGCATTGATCTTGCGGCCGGTATGACCATTATACATGACTTCGTTTCCTCTAAGTTGATACCCATACTCTTGCAAAAGCGTGGAAATCTTCTGTACATTTACAGCATCATTGAACGGTGTGGCATCGCCAATTTCACCTTTGTTAGCCGACACTTTCCCCTGTATACACTCGATTAAATGGCCAATGGTCATACGCGACGGGATAGCGTGGGGGTTAATGATTATGTCCGGCGTGAGACCTTCGCACGAAAATGGCATATCTTCCTGCCTGTACTGGATTCCGCAAGTGCCTTTCTGTCCGTGCCGCGAAGCGAATTTGTCGCCAATTTGTGGAATGCGTACACTCCGTACTCTTATTTTACAAAACTTGTATCCTTCGCTGTTCAGAGTCAACATCACTTGATCCACTATACCAGTTTCGCTGTTACGTAAGAAGGTGGACGCGTCCCTCTTCGTGAAACGCTTTGTTGTACTATCCAACTGTAAACATTAACGAACAAATTAGAATACTTTGTTCCATAAATTCACTTCACTCTTTGGGGCACAGGATTTCAAATAACAAAATTGGTATATTTTTATTAAATTTGTCGCAATAAACCTTCCGCTTGCAACAGTTGATGAATCTGTTTTGGCATGTTGAATATTGTCAACACAAGTGAATACATTTGTAACATTTGCTGAAGATATTACCAACTGCTTTACGTAAATAAGACGAAATAAAAACCTATACTAAAAATGTTCCACCATGCATTACAGTGCATCAAAAAGGTGGGACACTTTTAATCCCGGTGTGCCCCAAAGAGTTAATATAACGTAATACATACTTCGTCATCTGTCTCCGGCAGAGTAATGGTTTTTCCTATAACTACGTCGTCTCCAGATACCCGAATTCCCGGAGCAATAATTCCATCGTCGTCCAATTTGTCGTAGATAGCATTCCGCATTCCTTGGCAAGTTTGCCGCGTAGGCTTCTCAAACTGTTCTTCTTGATCACCGATTCTTTTGGATTCTGAATCTTTGTAGGATCTATAGAACACGGATCTAAAGAAACCTCTCTCTACAGCACTAGCATTCAAGATAACACTGTCCTCTTGATTGTAACCGGTGTAACATAAAATAGCAACTATACTGTTGATTCCAGCTGGTAATTCACGAAATCTAAGGTACTCCATAGACCTTGTTGTGACTAAAGGTTTGTGGGGATAGTACAATACGTGAGCCAAAGTGTCCATCCGCACATGAAAGTTTGTGATGTACACCCCCATAGCTTGTTTACCCATAGCGCTTTGATAAGTGTTCCTGGGGCTCTGGTTGTGATCAGGAAAGGGAATGATCGAGGCACAGACTCCCAAAATCATTGCTGGATGAATTTCGCAATGCGTATACGTTGTACAATAAGCGTATTCTTTCTCCTGCCTGAGATCCTCAGGCGACATAGCGATCATCACAGTTTCTTCTTCTAAAGTATCTATGTATTCGACTACTCCGCTTCCTACCAATTCCTGCCAGCCATCGTTATTGTAATCTCTTTCCTTCAACATATCGATATGTCTCTTTTTCAACAGCAGATTCTGCCCTTCAACGATTAACAAAGGCCTACTGATTCTTCCGGCATCCGTGTATATTCTGATTTCTCGATCTCTGATATCTCTGATCATAGATACTTCCGATACAATGATGTCCATTTGACGCCTCAGTTTGCGCAAGGTAGCCATTAACTGGTCCGGATCTCTGTGGATACCAACCCAGCAGCCGTTTACAAATATCTTCGTCGCATCGGCTATGGCACTAGGCGCGATTTCCTCTAAATTCTCCATCGACCACTCCTCCAAGAACTCAAGAATAGGAGAAGGTTGAGATCCAACGCTAATATAAGCCATTAACGCCAGATTTTTTACCAACCCTACGGCGGCACCTTCCGGTGTTTCCGCGGGGCACAACATACCCCATAATGTGTTATGCAACTGACGCGGTTTCGCTAGTTTCCCGTCCCTCCCGATCGGAGAATTTACTCTTCTCAAATGCGAAAGTGTCGATGCAAACGTTAATCTATTTAATACTTGAGACACGCCGGCTCTGGCCTGATGAGCCTTCTTCTGATCTCCCCAATTTCCGGTAGCAAGCGAATACCGTAAGCCATCGGTAATAATTTTTGTTTTGATGGCAAGTTCCAGATTGAAGTCTTTTCCCCTGTCTATGAATTTCTGTGCGTATAATCGCACTTCTTTCATCAGGTTCTTAAATAGTCCTCTGAATAAAAATGCCAACAATGGCCCGGCCAAATCTAGTCTTTTATTACCGTAGTGATCGCGATCGTCTAACTCTCTCCTACCGAGAGACGCCGATAATAATCGATGGACCATGTAACCCAGGAAGTAGGCTTTCTTAGTTTCACAAAAATCACTTATGCCTACGTGCGGAAGCATTTCCTTTTGTAAAATTTCCCTAGCATATTTAATACGTTTCTCTTTAGTTACTCCAGGTCTGGCACCCCTAGTACCAATAAAATTTAATGCAACATTCTGCTCTTGTATGACAAAAGCTTCGTCCAAAGAAGGTTTTACCATTTCCATCATTTCGGGATCGTCGAAATCGTATATGATGTGTTCTAAAATATCGCGATCGGCTACGAATCCGAGCGCCCGAAAAACAATCATAATAGGAATCTCTTGTTTAATGTATGGAATAATAGCAATAATACGTTGTCCTATGGCAGACTTTTTAATACTAGCCCCACTCTTTGCCATCATATTGATCCATAGTGTAGATGTAGGACGTGAACTGTGTTCCAAACATGATCTAATTTCAGACTTATATGCATATTTGCCATCTTTCATGCTGAAGACGTACACTGTATTTGTGGCCATTTTTTCTTGTGCAATTAGTACTTTTTCTGATCCATTAATAATAAAATAACCACCTGGATCTAATGGACATTCGTTTAATTCTGTCAAATCACGATCGGATAAACCGGCAAGTAAACAGTATTTTGATCTTAACATAATTGGAATTTTCCCTATAAACGTTTTTTGATGTTGAGTTTCGATAGGATCTTCCCCATCTTTCACAATCGTTTTAGTTATATCTACGTATAATGGTGCAGAATATGTCAAATTTCTGAGCCTAGCTTCGTTTGGCATCATAGGAGACGGAGCTCCATCCTTTTCCCAATGAGTAGGCTTTGACAGATAGATCTGTTCAAATTTCAACAAATGCCTAACAGGATTTTCTATTTCACCTGAAGTATGTTGTGCCTCCGCTTGTAGATCAATTTGCGGCGAATCTTCTACGATTCTCTGTACAGACATTTCAATGAACTCATCAAAACTGTCAAGCTGTTGTCGTACAAGACCTTTCTCATCAAAATAAGCGTTAATGACGATCCAACAGGCTTCTTGCCAAAGTTTCGATGAAATCTCTTCCGCATCCTCGTCGTCGTATTGATCTTTATAAAAAATATAATCATTTATAAACATTTTTGAAGGTTAAGGTTATATTCTACCATTATTACTCTAAAATTTTCTTTGTAAATACGAATATTATTGATTCTTACCATCTTCGAGGGCATACATGTTTTGTCTATCAAAATTTCACGAGCTGATATACAATGTATCACTAATAAACTTAAAACGTATATAGGAATCACAAGTTTCAGTTACTGTATACTATAGACAGCTGATCTGTCTCGCGCATGTTCGTTGAAAATGGCGTCAATAACGCGGCCATGTTGAATTGCAGCAGGTATGCCAGACTGCAACCCCACGTTCGAAGAGTCACGCACACTCTACATTTACACATTAATCACCAAGTTCTTGTGTGTGAGATTGTGCTGTTAACTCCAACCCATTTTCTGGCGTGTGCGCGGTGTCGGGGAATCCAGAAACAGCTTTGGCGGGCACGTAAAAGTAGTATGCGACGCAGGTTAAAATATTTAAAGTACATTTTCATTCTTATTACCATCGTCGTCAATCGTAAAGATTTAAGGAAACGACCGCGGAAGTTTCTTTCGTAAATGGCATTAAACTTTTCCATAATGAAAAATGCAAGGCATATATTGCAAGGCTCTATATAACGTTGATCGTTACGTTAGTAGTAACATTAAACTATATGAAGAAAGGAACAGTGAACATTGCAAACCAAACAAAATGGCGACGAAGAAAGAGTTTCAAAATCAGTTCTTTTCGCTTCAAAGGCTGATAAAGTGATATTGTAAATCGACGTTCGATGGTTGATATTCGATCGTAGATAATACTCTGTTCGTACGGGAAAGTTTAAATCAGCTTGGAGTACTCGATTAAAAGATCACGAAAGATCCGTTAGATTGAGCTACATAGAATCCATAGAACATTAAATTACTATTAGTCACGGAATACTATTTGTCCGGGAACAAGTAATAGCCAAAACTCAGTGGATATTTTACCAGAAAATTTAGGGAGTCTTTAATTAAACACCCCAATAATATCAATGGGAACGAGGATTACAGCTTAAACCCCTTCTGGAACTCGTTCCTCTCAGGTCTTAAAACGTATTAATATATTTAAAAAAACAGTTCTAATTGGTGATCGGTGACCTGTGACACGATAAACACAGAGATCTTACATAGACCTAATCCACACGATATCGACGTTAGTGTCATTTAATCTCTCGATGAAGTTGACTGCAATGCTGGCGAAACGTCGAAAGAATTTCCTCTAAGGAAACGGCTTGCACCCAGAAGCCTCGATCATTATTGGCCGATTATATCACACGCAAAAGACAAGCAGAGATAAACACTGACCCATTTAACATCCCCACCTAAAAGAAAACTCTTGATCTCAGATTATGTGCCCCTTGAAAACGAACAAGGTTTGTTCGAAGCATTTTAATCTGTCGCCAAAAGTAAATAAGTTTAGGTTGTCTGTTACAAGACCGCCATCTTGTATAAACTCCTTTACCGAATCGATTACCTCGATAGTTGCATGAATCGGTACTTGGAACAATTTTAAGTCCCGTCTTTCTGTAACTATCCAGATTCTACTGCATTTTATTTTAACAGAAAAACCAATAGTAACAGAATAAACGGCTAGTAAACAAAAATAAAAAGATCGAAATAGGGATTAACTGTAAAACCTCTAACAAATAATGAGAATCTTTTTCTTTTTTCGTGAATCAAAGGTGTTCAGACATTAAAAGTGTCCTCGATCGTAATAATAATTGTACATGTATACATATTTATATACATATAAATCTCATATACAATAAAATAAATCTATTTACAACTGAATATCTTGCAATACTTTTTGTTTCTTTTCGGTAGATAACATTGTTATACAGGAATTCGCTACGAAATTATGGGTCGATTGCTAAAACTTTGGTTACGCAAAAATATAGACACAATATTCGCCGCCTAGTCAGGAATTTGTTTAACTTATGTACACGCGTCTATTATCACTAAACTCCGCCGCCTCGTCGAAAAATTATTTCCTTTAGACTTATCTCTACATATCTATGAACAAATGTACAATAATTACAGTAAGAGTTATCGATAGAGATAGTAATTTATAAATACTACGAATAGACAGATTACGGTATATTAATTCGAATGTTCGCAATAACGGAGGAAATACGATCACGATTTCATAGTCGATCAAAAAATTTACGTTTTGCGTTTCGTTTATTTGTACGACGAACTTCGAACGGAAACTGTGTGGAATTGCGTCTCGTACAATTTCGATAATCGATCCGAACCGCCCAATAACCCTCGCGATTTTTCTTTTAACATATTTGCCGTCACGTTGCTTGCCAATAATTAACACCACTCAACTGAAACATTCATAACGCATTAGCATTTATACTTGTAAGACTATCATTATGATCGATAAGAGAAAAAAAAAGGTACAAAGCAATATCCGGTGTCCAGTTAAGAGTTTTTTTTTCCTCTAAGCACCGGGTATAACAAATGTTCTAACAAGCACTGGTAAACGAAGTTTCTTTTCAATAATCGAGTTGTATAAGCTACTTCTGTTCTAAACAGAAATAACGAGTTTACGAAGTATAATATTTTAAATGGCAAAATGCAAAGTCATCCTCAATGGCAAATGCATTAAGATTATTGGGAAATTTATGTACTATTCTTAAACAAACGCCGTGCTTTCTAATCGATTATTTCTTACGTTAAATAATTTAGATCGTGCGTATGTCGCCGGAAGCATATGTTCAGTTTAGCCATATTTAACGTCGTATACTTTCATATTTCGGCCTTACCGAATTGTAGCATAATTTAGGTCATCACGGGCATTTCAATAAGAAGCACGAATAAGTAATTATAATTTCTTAACTTGGAATTGTTTATTTGTCGTTATTGCATTACAAAAAAAAAAAAAAACTAAAACAACTTGGGTTATTTTATTTCAAAGTTTGTAATATCTGTATTCTTGTCGAGGAAGAGTGAGCAACAATTTGAATAGCTTTAAAATGTGTGTCAATTTTATACATTTAATTAAAAATGTCTCTGCGAAGAGGAATAAACATGGCGTATCAAGGTTGGTATAATTATGGCGGTAAATTTGAAATGTGCGCAAAGCGTGAACCATAAATCGTGGTCAATATTAAAAATAAAAATTCTACGCAATATGGCTAAAGTGTACGTGTGTTTTATGCTTCGATCGACGCACTAAAAAATAATGATATCGTGACAAAGGACGTGACAATAATTTTATTTCGTCGCTGTGAAGATTCTGTGCGGACTCGTCTACGTTAAAAATAGCCGTCCGTTATTCGTTGTGTCGAATAAAACTCCGTGATCGCGTATGTATCGATAAATTCTAAAATCACCCATACACGTATATACATACAATAATTCTCTATAGCGGAAGCGCAATAGATTTCACTCACGCGCGTTAGCACTTTTCTCACTCGGAAATCACAGTTGAACATTGGTTTTTCAACGTTACCCGTGGCACTCGTTAGTTTTATTTTTCAATATTAAGTGGCACGTTGGACGCGGCGAGCCAGAAACCGAATGTTTCCGGTTCATGGGTCGGGAAATAATTTTAATCGAAAATAATCGCCCTATAGAGAAACAAAAACTCACGAACAACCATAACAGGGAGGAATTATGCCATAGAACGCGTATATTTTTGCGGAAATTGCGATTCAACCCTCGTACGGCGGATACACGACCATTTCGAGTTCCTCGTTCAAGAACTGCGAGTAATAAGTCTAAGCATCTGTCATTCAAGGGTTAAAGCTGGTTTATAAAATTGGTAAGTATACAAATTTTATTATTTTTACTTCAATGAAACATGAGTATGTAGTTCATTTGCGATAACGCGGGGACTTCCCGACTCGAAACAATTCTAGGAATCGGGGGATGACAGTTGTGCGTGCAGAAAGTGCGACAGTTTACGCGTGCACTGGCAAGCAAACTCTATAAGCTGCCCTATGAAAAATAAGCTCGCCCATTTTACGTAAAATTTTAATCCAACCCGAATATGTATTCCAACGAAAGACGTAGCCAAACCTAACTATGAAATCCCCGAAGCTAAAATTTAATATTCGCCATTCGTTCCTCCTGCCCTCGGACCCATTCGGAGGAACAGCCGGTCGAAACTTATTGTATCAAACACTCCCTCATAATTCATACATGGATCACAGTTAAACGGTTGATATTTTTCTTTACGCGTCTAATCGGCGAGGTTCGAGTGCTCATTGGGGCATTCCGGACGCAGCGCCGAGACGGGGGACCCCGTACAGCGAGTACGGGGAGAAATACGGCGGCAAGCCGGCGGGTGAATGAGGATGCGGCGGTGGAAGGGGTAAACCCAGAGACGACAGAGAATGTGGTAACAATGGCGATGGTTTACCGTACGGGTGGTAGCGCGCGGTGGCCAGGGGACTCAGTGGCGGCGTGGGATAAGTTCTGGAGAACAAAGGATGGGTCGGTGGGAGTCCGACAGAGGGCGACAGGAGGGACAACGTCGTCGAGGTGTCTGTGGCTCCGCTCGTGTGGCTCCTGAGATGCTGGAGCAGCTCGTCCGACGTGGAGAACCTTTTGCCGCAGTAAGCGGTGTCCCCGGCGATCCAGTTGCAAACGTAGGGGAGTTGCGAGGCTGCCGCCAGGGCAGCCAACTGTGCGTGAGCGTAGGCGGCGACACCTAACGCCCCGTACGGCGTACTAGATTTGTGATCGCACTGAGCACAGCCCGCGGGGCAAGAGCCAGCCGTGCTGGAGGCCAGCTTCCCGTTCGCGACCGCCGCGTTCGCGGAACTCACCAGCAAATGGGAGTTGAGTTGGCACCCGGTGCAGTACGGGTCCCTGCACACGGGCATCAGAGTGTCCGGGCCAGCGGAATTTTTCAATCTCGCGTAGCTCAGATAGGGATTCCCGGCCACCAGGCCGCTCTTCAACGCGGCGTGGTGCTGAGACACTAACGAGCTCGCCATCACGTCGATGGGCAACTGAGGGTTGTAACTTAGGTAGGTCGAGGACGCTAAACTGACTCCAGGCTTGAAGGTACCCAGCGGAAGATCCTTGATCGATGGATCCGTCATAGCCAGCACCCCGACGGGGCTAACAACGGACGGTTGCGACGAGTTCGACTCGAGTTGACCCGACGACATGTTTACCACCGAAGACCTGGACGCAGGGGACTCCCGGGCGACGTCGCCGTTGGGCGTCGCTGTCTTTTGACCCTGCGGCGTCGCTGCTTGGATCGACGAGGCGCTTTGGTTACTCGGGCATCGTTTGTTGCCACTACCGGGTGTCCTCGATCTGCCGGACGTCGAGTGACTAGAGGCTGAACGCTGCTCGTCCGGACTCGCCGCTTTCTCGCGACCCAAACACGACTCGTACGGCTTGAAGTTGGCCTTTGCGGACTCCGTGGACGTTGGCGCGATCGGCGACGATTTTTCGCGCGATTGCTCCGCGGTCTTTGACGATTTCCCGCTCGACTGTTTCTCCAAGGAGCCTAAGAGAGATTTGTTGGACGGCGTGTCTGCTCCTATTTGACTGCAAGTCTGGGCCAGGAGGGCGAGGGGGCTCTTCTTTGCGTCCAGCTGGAAACAAAATTAATGCGTGAGGAAAGGATTCGTTGCTAGATCACCTGCTGACCATAAAGCTAGTTTTATTGATTGGGGTACCGTTGTCTCCGGGCCATCAACCGGGGTACAATGTTATCCCTATTGCTAACTTCACACTTTCGACCATTTAAATGTTTTATTAAATCCATAATATTGTCATAAGATCCATAACGGTAACCTACTGTGCAGAAGTAGACGTAAATTTGTGTCTTCTTTTATTTCATCGGGTTACTTAAATACATATCTTTTCTCAAACAATACATTTACACTTCAGTATGATGTAATTGAGTTGCTTTTTTGTACAATTTACTTGCATATATATTTTTTTTAGAATTAAAATCGATTTGGAATATTATCCCATCTTATAAAGGTTAAATGGTAAAATCTACGAACGTGAGATATGGAATACATAATAATGAGAATTTTATTTTCCACTGATCATGATCATAAATTAAATTACAATGAACTGCATCTGCTTATATTAGTTATAGATGATCGACGACATTTATCTGTTAAAATTAAAACGGTCCCTCTGAGTTATTGAAAATTTAACCAATAATCGCTAACTGTTAACCGAAAACAAATTATTAATTTTTGACTAACTTTGAGAATGTTTATTTAGTTTGATGGCTTCGTAAATTTTCGACGTGTTCATTATCGCTTTTATTAAACTGATGAACAAAAAAAAAAAGTGAATAATGTCTATTAGACGAATGTATTGCTAATTACGCGAGTTTTCAACGCAGACGCGATTAGTAGGATGTTTGCGAAAATTTAATATTGGCGCCGGGGCGAGTGTTCGTTTCGAGGTAGCCGAGATGATGCAGTTGGTATAATTAGCGTATACAGGAACGATATTTCTCGCGGCTGATACGTCCATCGAACAGATGTTCACTGTAATTAAAATGCAACGTTCATGCAACTAACCCGCCATTTACGGTTGCTTCTGCTAATGGCGCGATGCCGACAGTTATTAATGCTGTGAACTGCAACAGGCTATTACAGCATTACGATTAAACCTGTATGTTAATTGCACCCGCAAAAAGTTAACGAAACTTATGGACAGTTTTAATCATCGTCTAACAAAATCTGCGCCGTCGTGCGTTGGTCCATCTTTGGTACAAATATCAACCCGAAAATACTCCTATGCAAGTGTTACTGTAAGAAGTTTGTGCAAATCTTCAAAAAGAATAGTAAAGATTATTAATCTTTCAGACAAATAAAATTCGATCGAATTAATTTTATATGTAAAGGAATCTCAATAATCGAAGGTGTAAACATGTTTATGCGTTTGATAGTCAAGGTTCTCGAGAATCTATACAAAGTGCCTCAGAATCGATAATCATGGATAGAATTGTTTAATTTGAGGCTTCGTTTTTGAGATAATTGAATTTGAAAATTTGTCGATTATGCGTGCGATTGGATACGAGTTACTGTGGTATGTCTGTCCACTGCCCACTGTTTCTACTTACGCTACAATCGCAGTACTGTATTGGAGACACAATGAACCTTTTAACGAATTCTCAAATGGAAAAATTTTATTCTCCATTTCCGATTTGTTTTTTTCATATAGAACCACCCCCTCCAGGTGAAATATTTAATTAAAATCATTTCTTTATTAACTAAATTATGCTGACTACGTACTGCGAATTCTTGGAGATTGTAATTGTATAATAATTAAGTAACAAATTCAATGAATTTATATAAATACGTTAATTTTAAACAATTTAAAATATACGTAATAAATATTTTTCACAAAATCACTGAATCGAAGCGTTATGTTTCACTTATTTTTTATTTTTTATTCAGGTAAGAATTTTATCCATCTCTGTCTTACGCCGCACACATGCGGTTGTTGAAATGCTCCGAACGAGCTCGTGTGTGGTCTCGTTTTCAACGGGAAAACATTGCCAACTCATGCGTAATACTTTCACGAAAACATAATGAAAAATACAAAAATGGGTTACGAAATCTTGAGCATAATTTGCAAACTTAGAAAGCACAACATTATTATTAAAATTGCTTTTTATGTAACAATTAAAATATCTACATTTTTGTCTGCCTAATAACTAACTTCACTCATACAAATTCTTGCATATTTCTAAACATTCTGTTAGATAATATACTACATTCTTAAAATTTTATATATACCGTTCAAATAAAAATCATATCCAATAAGTTACTAATGTTACGATTAAGATGTGAGACATTGAAATTTGTTTACGTTATAATAAATGCAAAGCTACGTAACGTACTAAAAAACTTTTCTAGCAAAATATAATACAATTCCTTTACTATATGCAAAATACTTGGAATACCATAGAAATTTGAGCACGAATCTATTCAGTTTAAGAAGTAAACATCTTCGTAGCGTAGCAAGAAAGTAAAAATAAAATTAAAAAAAAGAGAGAAAACGGATCGACTTTCGTTCATTTTTGCAACGCTGACTTCTCTGGTGCCTATCCCCGTACAGCATTGTTACCAAATCGCGTTTTGATTTACAGCGCTCGTAAATCAGCGAACGTCTGAGCAGAAACGTTGCCAGCACTCGTTGTCCTCAAAATAGTTTACAGGAGTTAAAGGGTAAGACGAGAAATGCATTCTCGTCGAGGTTAACGAAACGCCGACAGCCGCAATTAATGAACCGTCGAAACGATTGTCCTTCGCGGCAGATATTTATTTCATGCCGAGTTAACGATCCGATAGCGCTGTTATTGCATTGACACCGTTTCACCGATGTTTCATTAATTATGCTCTTAACGGATACCACCGCGGTGTATTTACTCATTTCGCGTATACGGAATTAATGATCCACGATTTTGTGCTTAAAAAAATATACAGGTTGATCCATTTGAGGTATCCTACGTAATAATCCCCAAAACTATAGCTCGTCCCGAAGAGAGTTCCTAAAAAAATGAAAGAAGGTCTCTTGGGGCCGAGTTTACAAGACAATTGCGTGCGAAACTTCGAACGGTGTCACCCTGTATTACGTAGGAATGCAACGAACGGTGCAAAAATTTTGTAACTCGAGCGTAATCGCCAGGAACGCGATAAATGTTACCAGCGTGCACGGAATGTTTATATTTTGATCGTGGTTGTTGTAGGCGTTGTAGGAGAAGAAGAGACGAGGGGAACGGAAAGGCAACACTAACCGTAGTAGGCAGAGGCGTGAGGTATTCCGGTCGGAGGTACTGATTCGCGCTGGAAGTCAGCATCTTAGAAAGATGTTCGTCCCCTTTCTTCGCACGGCTCTGCTTCTAACGGGCAACACTATGATCACTTGGCGACAGTCCACCGAGGACTGACAAAACAAAACCCCCGAGACGAACCGTGCAAACACTTTTTCCCCGTACACTTCCTTATATCCGTAGTGAAGGAACAATGAAAGCGCACGTCAACGGAGCCATTTGGCAGCTCCTGAAAGCGTACTCCTTCGACACACAATTCTCATCCGGTTTGCAAGGAACACAACACACCAGGATGCAGAGAAAAATGAAGAAATTGGGATACACGGTACGCATTACATAACAAATAACATTTACTTCACGCGACCGACTTCGAATCGCTACTGAGTAGGTTCGCGTACTGTTCCCTCGACCGAGCTTCCCCGTACCACCCCCCCACCACTTGTCCATCGACGAGCGTTCAGCTGACTCACCCCGCCTCGCCTCGCCGCACAGCGCCACGTACGCTGAGGAAGCTTACCCCTTCACGCTTCGTCGCTACAACCTATATATGTACTCCCCCCCACCATTATACTTTCAACACTAGCGATGGAGACGATGCTCTCTCAGCGCTAGAACCACCGACGTTTCACTAGTCCCTCGTTTCATGCTCGCTACCTTTCCCCTCGATACTCTTCGCTGAGCCATCCACATTCTTAGAACTGGCGCAAAGCAATTCAGAATGCGATATCTGGTGAATGTGGTCACTATACTATCGCGTCGTGGACCTAAGTCAACGACCATTAGAGAGGGATCACTATTACAGATCACAGAAAGGGTTTTCTACTCTTGGAATAAAATTCTTAATCACAACACTAGAGGGATGCCCCCTTGTGAGTAGCTTGAGTGGCGTAATATCTAAGATATTATACAGGGGTGGCCAAGTTAAATAGGATTACCTAAATGCTATCTTTAGTAGGTAAACTCGATTTTCGTCGATGAATAAAATAATTTTGAAAAAGATTGCGATTGAGATTCGACTTGTAGCCATCGCTGACCAAGGAATCGTAATTTCCCCGCCGCGGTGAGGGGAAGCGCAACAACGACGGCGCGAACGACGAATACGAAGAGCGGCGCGACTAACCAATCCGAACGAAAGAGGCGAAGGTGTCGCGGTCGTGTCGGCGGCGGCAACGGTGGTGTTCGAGACACGGTGGTCGTGTCGGTACGCGCTATATGTACACTTTTACCGGGCACAAGCGACCCGACCAACGACGTGTCGACCTGTGCGAGGTGCCCCACAGCGGGGAAGAACGACCAACATTGTGTCAAAGTCGTAGAACTTTTGATAGGGGCGAATAGAATGTTAATTTCTTTTTTTACATTAAATTTGAGACGTAGAATAGGGGGAAATTATACAGAATTTGGTAGGCGTCTCTTCGTACGTAGAAAACGTGAGCCAAAGTTGAAGATTTTTGAGTAAAATTTTAAATTATTTTTCATCGCATGAAATTTGAATTTTTTTTATGTCTTGTTGTATATCGTTTCCTACAGATTTTGATATGCTGAATCCAAATCCGGTCGTAAAATTGGATTGGCACTTCTGGTTTTCGAGAAAAGTTCGATTTTATTGTAAGAGTTAAAAAAATAGCTAAAGCATGTTGCTTTTTCAAGCTTCCACGATGTATATTTCTTTTTAATGCTAGTATACAGCCTTTTTTTTAGAAAGACATGTTGATTTAGAGTAGATTTACATTATTTAACAAGGTTAATATATAATATTAATGGACAATAATTAGGCAACATTACAAAATAAAACATTAGTAGCTTTGTTTTGTACAACACGAATTCCTGTAACAGGGAATTTGTTAGGCAGCAAACTATCGTGTTGTACCAGGGATGCACGTAGTTTCTAATCCAACGTTACGATTGTCCTTTTGATAATCAAAGTTTAAACAGATCTGGAAACTTTCCAAAATACAATACCCAGAGATTGTAATTAGTTAAACTTTAGGCGCAGGAAACACCCAACATTTAACGCGTTACGGAAGTTTTAAGTAAGAACTATGAGAACTAACAGATAATTAGGAGTCACAAACTTTACTTGCTATCTCTTCGTAGTAAATCGTAAAATATATTAAATCTACTTATTTTATTCTTTCAATGTATTTAATATTTCTACAAAGAACAGATCTGAAGATGCCGCCATTTCTTTTTAAAATTGTAACTTGAATAATATACGATATTAAGAAGTAAATTCTATAATGGAGATTAGTTTTATAACGTAAAGTAAGAGTAGTTAATCTAGGTGGATAAAAGACATATTTGGCGACTGTAACGGAATCTTTTACACTTTATTGCAAGTTATTGGAAAAGGTTTGGAACGATGGAAAACACATCCATAAATTCACTTTATAACGGCCGCGATACCTGCCCAAAGTAGACCGTTCTGCGTGTTTGTATTACGAGGTGGCCTTGATTTGTAACCATAAAGAACACTGTTGTTTCGAAGTATAATTGCGAGATATTTCATTCCTTTATGCCCCATATTTTATTCTAAGATATATAAAAAATATTTCACTATTTTATATTAAATGTAGAACACGTAAGAGAATTTGTTTCAGTCGTTTACTGGAATCAGTACTATAGCTGTGAGCTTATAAACGCGTTAACACTCATTTGCTAAAAATGGTCACAGATTGAAAATAATGAATCACGCAATGAATTATTGTATCAAAAAAATACCAATTGTATTTTGTAGGTCTACATAAATTGGGTATATCGTAAATACATACCTTACGAAACAATATCTAATATTAAAGACTGAAACATCTTACGATTAGGCTTCGAAATAGTTCTTTATGGTGAGCAGATTAGGGTTACGTTTCCTCGATATACAGACCCATGGAACGGTCAACTTCAAGCAGGTACCATGGTTATTAGGCTTTAGGAAATTTATGGGTGTGTTTCCTGTCGATCCAAACCATTCCTAATATCTTCCGACAAAAATTACAAACGAGAAAATTCAAAAGTCATGGAACTAATTTTCTGGTCTATATTTTTTCAAAATTAAATAATAATCTTCGAAAGAAATTTGTAGTTTGACTATTTAGTGATAGAGTTTCACTAGAAATTGTAGAAAAATCGACTAGTGTTGTAAAACCCAAGTTATTTGATCGACTATGAAATTTAATCTACAAAACCAATATGGCTGATAAGGGACAAATGTACCAAAAAAGTAATTTTTCTATCAAACGATAGACATCAGAGATTTTTAAAACAAAGTTTTAAACTTCTGTCGTGCAATGGTTCCGTGTTGCTCGTCTTTACCGGTCCAGATACGTTTTAAATACATAATGTACAGGGTCGAATGCATATTGTAACGATTAATAAATTCGGTTGAAATAGATCGAGGCAGTAATGGTGCTGGTATATGTTCGTGGGGCATAGATAGGTTCATATTGCATCGAAATGCATATCAATTGTTTCATGGAAATTCAAGTGTTACTTCCCTTCATTATTATTCACAGAATTATATGATAGTATCGCGAATACGTGCAATGCAGACAAGTGGATTTAATAATTTGTACCGATTACAAAATCGTGTTATAAAGGCGATTTGTCATTTGAAATATGCAATTCCACGATAACCTCTTTTCACACCAATTCTTGCCATATAATTCCCTTTTCCGTTTTTTTCTTTACAATATTATTTTTTATATTACAATCCTTTTGTAATATATCATCTAATTTTCGTATAAAAATTCGTGAAAACAGAAATTCTTTCCCAGACATGAATATTAGAAAATTGACCATGTTTACTTCCGAAGTAAAAAGAGAAATTATAATCTTACGAAGTTATTTTTCTTTTCAGTTAGCAAACTCTTTGTCAGTTATTCTATAGCCAATATGTCAGGATTGTTCAACCCTCAGATGCTTATAGCGGATCTTAAATAATTCTTTACAAATTTTAGAAAGACGTAATGAGTTTTAATTAGATCTTGTTCCTTTGAAACAATTGTGTCCAAAGTCACGTAATTCTTTTTCATCGAAATGGAATATTTTGGTTGGAATATCTGTTTTACTTTCCCTTTTTTTTTTAAATAAACCGTAGACTTTTACTGGGAAATTTGGATTATTCATTTGTACATGTAATAAATTACCATTCACTCGTTTAAAGCCATGTGTTGGTACTCGGTATAGTCAGCGTCTGGTCATCTGGTGTTGTGGATGGCGGAGTCGTGGTTTTCTTCAGTCGGCGCCACATAAACATGTTGTCCTCGTCGGGATAGACAGAAGGGGAAGGCCCGGATGATTATACACCGCTCTCATCTTTCATCAAAGCGTATCCACTAACTAGCGCTAATAACGCCACTAATGCTCTTTCGTGGAAACTACTCGTATCTAACAACCACTCCGCTCTACCTTCTCCACTACAAATATAACAGCGACCCGGAGTTTATGATTCGTTTCTTTCTAGATGGAAATGGCACTTATTGTCGAATTAACATTCCCTTCCAAACTTTTACAGCCGTCACGAGAAACTACATAAATATTTAATCGCTGGCATCTATCGATCTTGCGATCGTGGCAAGCTCAACAAGCCAAAAAAAGCAAGCTCAAAGTCTTGGAAATTGTATCGATGGCTACCAGGTTACCTATGATCCCAACAAAGGACAAAAACAAAATATATGATCGTTGAAAATTAATTTTAATCGCTTCAAGCATATTGGTAGTTGATACTGGTTGTTCTGGGTTTGAGAGAAAGCTGATTTCTTAAATTGTGAAGGTTTTCAGAGGACTTGGATCGGGGAAAAGATCTTTAAAAACTAGGTAGACATCTACTTTATGATCTTTGGGAAATTTGATAAAATTTCGATCGCGAACGTGAAGACAGAAGGTTCAGTGTCGACAACTGAGATTTGAGGATTGGTTTACGGTGCGGGCGTCGTGTTTGAAGGGCTAAGCCGTGTCTTTGGAGGAAATTGTCCCGACGTTTCTCCAACAGCGCGGCTAGCTTCGTCAGAGATCAAATAGCGCACTGATATTGACGCGTGTCGTGCGGCTTAGGTCTATTTAAGGTGTCTGTGCTCGTGTCATGGTTCGTTGGCTACCAATCACCGACCTAGCATCACGGGTCACTGGTCACCAATCAAAGCTGTATTAATTGTTCGCCGGGACAATTAAAAAATTGGGTGGAGCGGGTTCCAGATGGAGTTCCAACGGTAGTGCCTATCGATGTTTTTAGGGTGTTTTATTGCCCTGTTTAAGGGAGGGAATTGCAATAAAAGTCCGTCGAGACATCGAAGTTAAATTATGAAAATCCCCTCTCTGTTATAAACGAAAAGAAATCAAAAGATGCTCCAAGTTTCGTATCAATATACAGGGTGTTCGGCCACCCCTGGGAAAAATTTTAATAGGAGATTCTGGAGACCAAAATATGACGAAAATCAAGGATACTAATTTGTTGTATGTGGCTTCGTTAAAAAGTTATAGAAACATTTTCGGCCACACAGTATATTTTCGGTAAAGAATTTTTTTCTCAAAAGTACGTAGGATTTCGGGGGTATGTCTATTCACCAAAAATAATTGTAATTTACCCCTGCAACCAAACATAATTTTTTTAGAACGATTTGAAATTTTTTAATTTCGCCGATAAATTTCAGCACTTACTCGAATTTTTTTCTCGAAAGTGCGTAGGATTTCGAGGGTATGTCTATTCACCAAAAATAATTGTAATTGATCCCTGCAATCGAAAATAATTTTTCCAGAATGATTTGAAATTTTTTAATTTAATTTTGTTAATAACTTTTTAACGAAGCCTCAATCAAGAAATTCATATTGTTGATTTTCGTCTTATTCTGGCCTCTAGAATCTCCCATTAAAATTTTCCCCAGGGTTGGCCGAACATCCTGTATAATAATTTTAAAATAATTCTAAAATTCCACAGAATGATTTAACAAAGCATCGACGTTGGGGAAACGCGTTAAGAACCGCTCTCTGTATCTTTTCCTATTTCCTGTGTCCCGCTTACTAATTCTAAATCGTCTTTATTCCGGGTAAGGATAAGCCCGGGCGTTTTCGAAACTCGCTACCGGATTTTCGTCGTCGTTGTGATTTCTCACGTGTCTCCGCAGGAAGCCAGTCGGGAGTAGATAATCACCCTCCGTTCACCGCACATCGATCAGGCGAAGCGTAAACACGATTAGTATAACGTACAGCTAATGAACTAATCCCGCCACGTCGTCGACGAGCACGAACCCGTCCCGTAGAATGGCGCTGAGAGTTCACCCGATATTCGTTATTTACCCCCACTCTCTCGAGCCCCCGGGGCTCCTCCGTACCGATTCTTTCCCCCTATGCTCCAGAAATGAGCGCCGTTATTTATGGGCTAGTCCGTTGCACATTCTGCGCAAGGACTGCACGAAATCGACAGCTGTCGCCCCCGGTAGCCAGCTCCGTCTATGTACCCCCATCTTTCTTCCTTAAGATCAGTTTTCACGTGACATAAACTCACGACTTTCAATGCCCTGGCACTCGATGTCGCGACATTTGTCATTGTGCTAACTTAAACATTCCTACGCTTTCTCCCCCCCCATTTTCTTTCAAAATTGGTTACCAATGGGTCGACAAATCTATTTATAAACTATATAAATTTTTGGTTGTTATATTGTTTCGAGAGGTGCGAATATGTTGGTTAATAAATACAATGTATAACGATAAGGTGTTCTTGTGACTGTGTACATGTATGTAATGACCTGCCACGGTGTTCTAATTATGTACGAAGGATGGCGTTGGTGTTTTCTTTTTCCAATATAAATGATATTTATGGTTATTTTATATTCCACACGAGGGGACACGAACTCACCGCTTCTTTTGAACTTAAAAAATTTTTTAAACAGAATTTCTTAATTATGTTCAACGCTATAAATTGACAGAAAGAAATTTAAATTCGAAAGGGTCCTCAAGAAAGGGTACACATTATTTTATAAATTTCTTTTTTTTCCCTTTAGTGGAATTAATCATTTACAGATTTAGCATATTATGAAAATCATCCGTGACTGAAAATTCTGTTATCTATTGAAAACAGTATGGATTTCGTGTGCGGATGAACGTAAAGATGGTTCGCAGGTTACGGTGTGCACGTACGTAGGCACGACGTATATATGCGTCCGCTGATCTATACTTATAACCGGGCGCGTATTGGTGCAAAAGGCGTTATTTATGTCCTCTTTGTCGGGCCATCGATAACCGCCGTAGAGAACTGTGGCGTGGCGTAGCATGGCGTGGCCTAGTGCAGCTCGTGTCGGTGTATACGCACATAAATAATGCGAGCGCAATTTCCCATGTAATTGATGGGGTGCCCCGTTCTCCCCCCCGTGCCTTCCTAGCTTTCCTTCCCTTTCCATAATGGTGAGTGAACTGAGCTCTGGATGTTAGCCACAGAGCACCCCGTGGGGCGTAAACTCGACAATGCCTTCGTCACGCCGCGCATTGTTTGCCACTGCCGAGAGTGAACTCTCGGGGTTGATTTACTGTCCCAAGTTCGCTCACGAGCCACGGACGGCTCCGCAGCCCCGCAAAGAGCATGTACCGAAATTTTCGACGAAAGATCGTCGCTCCTCTTGTCATCTCCTTCCACAACCCCTCCCCTTACGACCCGGTTTCTCTGGTAACCTCGGCTGGAAGATGACTTTGCACCGTCGCCCGAGAGTCGTTATAAGCCGCGATTTAGCCACCCCTTTCCTTCAAGCGTTCCACCGCTCGAGTACTTGAAATTCAAAGACGAAATTCATTTTATCCGAGTATTATGTTGTACAAATACAATGCTCAGCGATCTGCTCGGTTTATCAGGGGATGTTCGCCATCTTTGATTGAGACTTTCGTACGTAAACAAGACGATAATAGTGAGATAACTAGTGGAAATTTAAGGGAGCGTCACTGTGGAATATTTGATCAAATTTAAAAAAATTCAATCTGTTCGAAGTAAATTATGGAAAGTTAGGATTGTTTTAAAAAGCCCATTACTTAGAATAATCAGGTGTAAAATTCATTTTCTCTAATTATTCTGTTATCCAAATACAGTGGTGGCTGCTTAAATGCCCAGCGATCGGTTTATTGGGGGATGTTCGCCATTTGTTATTCAGACTTTCGTACGTAAATAAAACGATAATAATGGGATAAAAAATTGTTCGATATAAATTATGAAAAGCTAGCAAACATTGATTTAAAACACGCTTTGCATCAAATAATCGTGGTTGTAGCGTGCATATTGGTTCCAGGTATACTTTCAGGGACTCGAAGACGAAATTCATCTTTGATTGAGACTTCCATACGTAAACAGAGCCATAATAGTGGGGTAACTCGTGTACACTGTAGAATATTTGATCTTTGGAAAAATTTAATCCGTTCGAAGTAAACTATGAAAAGCTAGCAAACATTGTTTTAAAACACCCTTTGCTCCGAATAATCAAAGTTCTAGCGTGCATATTGTTTCCGGTTATAATATTGAGGGCTGGAAAATCCCCCGAAACGGGTTGACCGTGTCAGGAAAATCGAAAGCCTGGTTTTTATCTTATTTTCTTTGATGGTTGCTTTCGCCTCCAGGTATACGTTATCTTGTTAGGTTGTCCCAACAATCGGATCGAACATCAAGTCCGGCGTAGCCTGGGCAGACTATTTAGGTTAGGAAGGGTTAACCAACGGGTACGGTGATTTAAATCAATGACGGCAGCACATCTGCTAGCAGAGATTAATGATCGTGCGCACGAGAACGATGTCTGAATTCGATTCTCTTAGAAGATCGGACATATTAGAAACTAATTTAACGAGCCGCTTTCATCGTGCAATTCAATATCCATCCCGTTCCCTCTTACTATATTGTGTAGCCATCCACTATCGGCTACCATGTTGATTGATCGACGATATCGCGTACGCGATATTTCTTTTCTCTTAGGCTGTCATACCTTGATTCTATAAAATTGAACTTTACAGAAGTTTTTTTTTTTTTCATCGAAGGCGCAGACCTCATCAATCATTCGAGTTTCCTTTGCCTTTGATAAATCGATCGATTCCGACGACGTCGGAGTAATGATTTCCCGTGAAACGGACCGGGGAATTATTTACTTCGTTAAAGAAAATGAGTGTGTGGAACCTTGGGATTACGAGGGACTCGAGAATTCGACGACTCAACTTCGAATTTCGATATTTGATCCGATCGTAACTTTAAAAGGATCGATCTTCCTTTTCGAAGACTTAAGCGTTAAGAGATTATTCTACAAATTCACTGTTTTAAAGATACACTCAAAATTTTTCACCCAGAAAATAATAAAGATTGTGGACCTTCGAGTTACACCAGCACGATTTGTCTCGTTTTGGCGACAGAAAAGGACGAATCGACCGAATCCGGCAAATATTCCGGGCGATTATTAGCACGTTAAACGGAGCGTTTCCCGAAAAGGTGAAATAATTATTACAATTTAAGCCGCGTAGCGGAATATAGTAGTTCTCGTTAGCGGTAAGAATGATAACACGGCCTGTTAATTGAGATTCATTAACGCGTTGCCTACAATAGGAGGTCGAAGAGGAATGGCTTATGTAATAGCAATTTCGACTGACCAATACGGTGCAGTGGGATTGGTATTGCTTGTTTAGGACCACGCGTGTAGAACTTTGGCTTTCCGTAGGGTGGCCACTTGGTGATTGTCAGTCCCTCTCTGCCAGGGAGCACAAAACACTAATGGCTAACGCATACAGATTGGGAGGATACTTAGCGGAGTTAGCGCCTGCGGCTACTTTATTTACGCCATCCACATGTCGACACCGGCGACAGTCCTATGCATACAGTAGCATTCGGCGCTAACTGACTATGCAAACATCATCCGTACAGTTTGTATTTGCGGATGGACCCGCGCTCTGCCCGTTCACGGTCCCGGTTGTTCGTTGCTAAACTGACATTAGTTCTGTCGGCCAAAATGCCCGTGCTACCGGTACCATTTGTCTAAGGAAACAACTTTAATCGTTTAACACCTTTGGAAAGAACCATTCGCTTCGTTCCGTTAGAAGGATCGTCCGACAACAATCATCTAGGCTAATGTTGGGGGAATTTTTTTCTGTTAACACTAATACGCGTGCAAATTGTTTGTCTTCAAAAAAATTTGTGCAATTTATGGTTTATAGAAAGAAACGAAAATATCCATGTATTCAAATTTAAGAGAGCAACCTTTATGGAAGATGCAAACTAATTCCTTAAATAATAGTGTTTTTATATTTAGAAAAATGTTTCTTTCACTCTCTGAAATGTGTACTTCGTACCAACAAAGATATAGAGAGTCTTTCTTTGCAGTTTGAATAACAAAATTAAGCCCCCAGCGTAATACATGCAAATTGTTTGCCTTCAAAAAAATTTGTACAATTTGTGTTTTATAGAAAGAAACGAAAATATCCATGTATTCAAATTCAAGAGAGCAACCTTTATGGAAGATGCAAACTAATTCCTTAAATAATAGTGTTTTTATATTTAGAAAAATGTTTCTTTCACTCTCTGAAATGTGTACTTCGTACCAACAAAGATATAAAGAGTCTTTCTTTGCATTTTGAATAAAAAACTTAAGCCCCCAGCATCAGGTATCTATTGTAAAATTTTTTCGCCGCGAAAAATGAATCGTTCGCCGCTAAAATATTTGTAGAATTTTGTGGTTCGAGAGTACGAAGCGTTCGGTGTAGATTTTACAAAGGAAACGTAATCCAAACGGGTGTTTAGTTTAAAAATAACAACGGTTTGGGGGTTATGGTACTCCTAATAACTGAAACGAGTCCGAAGCCTGGGTTTACGATGCGGTCGCCCTGGAAAGTGCTATTTTAGCTACAAACAATATCCATAAATTCATTTAGAGGGCCTAAGGCCCCGGAAAGTCCATTGTTCCTAAACCCCTCTGGTTTCTGGCGAACGTGTGCAACCTCGAAACCGGAAGTGATCGTAAAGACTACCCGAATATTTATACTCACCACCCACGTTGAACGAATTAATTTTTTAAAAACACCACTGTCACGAATTTGATAATTACAACGTTCTATTTGCATCATAAATTAGTAAGACTATAAAAACGAAATAGCAACCTATAAGGGCGAGTTCACTATAAAAGTGCATTTGATTTGAGTTAGGGTTAGAATCTCTGTTTCATTCATAACTGAATTCTGGATAATTTATTGTTATCAATAAATTCTTACGTTTGAATTGTTATTGATATAAGGGTGTCCCACTTCGTAAGCTTTACGAGAGACAAAGAGTAGAAAAATGGCGTCGAAGCAAGCGGTTCCGGGGCACAAAGAATTACATATTTCAATAAATTTAATCTTATTACCGTTTCTTTGTGCCCCGTACAAAGGCATTGGTCGAGTCCCTGCTGCCTTCACGCCTAACTTCCACGATCGCACTCGAATATTTCACGCTGACACTTTCAACAGTAAATCTATTCGGCTCGTACCGTCCAATGGCAATGGCATTCACCCGTATGACACTCGGCGTGTATGCCTTTTAACCTAACACGCCGAGGGACAGCTGGCTCGACTTCGGACACAGTCATTATATATATAAACTGACGCATTTTCTATCCTTTGTCGCGAGGAAATCGTCTGTTTGGACAGCCTTCGTTTCCGGTATCTTCGCGACAGGGCATTCTCCCTTACCAAACTTCAGCCGCGCGATTTCTATATATCAAACAATATTGGGGGGTAACTTTTAAATTGTTCGTTCAATATATTTGAAAAATATTGATTAAAACTTGTAACTTGGTAGGAAATAAACAAAAATCGGTTCAAAAGATTTCTTCGATTATTTCGCGACGGGACATCCTTACGAAACTTTAGTCGTGCAATTTCTGTGTATCAACCACAACAGGGGTAACTTTTAAATTGTTCGTTCAATATATTTGAAAACTACTGAGGATTCCAAAACGATTAAAACTCGTAATTTGGTAGGAAATAAACAAAACACGGTTCAAAAGATTTTCGAAATTTTCAACCCTACAAATAGGGGTTGTAGAGTCGTATGTTTTCTCACGTTCTACGCTGTAATTCTTGGTTTCATGCAACTGCAAATCGCTCTATAAAATATCGTTAAGACCGTGAACATCAGATTTCAATTTTATTTCGAATCAAAGTTTTGTCGATCTCGTTGGATCTATGCTGGAAGCTTTCGAGCCATCCGAGGGAAACGACAGGAATATCACGAGCTAGGGTCCTTACGAGGATACGCGGGAAACAGGACGCGTTCGACTCTGAACATTCGCGAGCGCAAATTATTGTCACCCTGGCGGGTCCCCGGAACCGGCTAACAGTTTTGTAAAAAGCTTTTGTGGGTTTATCGGGGTCGTAATTTCAACTTTGTCGCGGACAGTGTTTCCACCGTGGGACAGGAGACGAGCAAACCTGTATACACGTTGGGTGGAGTGGCCGGGGGTTGCCCGGAGACGAGAAGATAAAGCAGGAAGGGCAAAAGAGACGTCCTCGGTGAAATTACAGCCTCGTAACTCCCGGTAAGCGGAAAAGAGCGTATGTGACAGCGGGCGGACGGGCGAACCGGGCAAACGGGACGAACTGCGCATGATTTCCTCGAGTTTTATAGCCATCAAGGGGGGTGTTCCCGACCAAACTACCCCGGCGTTGCCTTACGAGGTTACACCGTTACACGGTTCCTGCATTCTCGTAAACAACTAGCCAGACGTGCTTATCACGTTTTCGAGATACGTGGCTTTATAACCTCTCTTAATCTCCATTGATTCTTAACAGCTACCTCCACTCTAACGAACAATTTCACGTATCATCCTTCTTTGCATCCATAATGGCGAGAATTCTAAAATACTAATTTGTATATTCTAGTTTTGCCGCACTCCAAATGTTTCGATGTGTTTTTTTTTTTTGTTATAATTGATAATGTATGGAGAGTTTAATCTATAGAGTGGTTCGTTTAGAATTTACGTGAAGGAGCATTAGTTTCGAAGATATTCTAATTCCAATATTGTGGGTCTACATATAATGGTACTAACAAAATATCTTTGAAATTATTGGCGATACTCGAAAATGTTTCCCATAAAACTTAAATGATTTTTCAGGATATATAACCTGAGGTAAATAAATTTTTTTTAAGTGGATACGTAGAGGGCGTTCGAAGATCAACTTCAATTTTGGAAATGGTCAACATATATTTTTAAGCTACACATGACGAAAAAGCATTAGTTGGGAAGATATTTAAATTATAATATTGTGGTTCGTGGCATCACGTACAATAATATTAAAATATCTTTTAAATCGATGCTTTTTCGCTACAAGTAGCTCTATACTTTCGTGTAGAAAACACCAAGTTGCACCAAACGATACAATAAGAAGTACCTTAATACGTGAACTCAATTTGCAAATAAGTGAACTTAATGTACAAAGAAGTGAATAATCCGCAAATTTTTATTTCTGATTTCATTTTGTATTACTCAAGGAAACAAATCTGTGGAAGAACTGGATTCGCAAAAAGGCGAATACGCGCCGTCAACCGGGTTAATTTATAGCGCGAAGGTTATATTAAAAACTGTCGCGTTATCGGTCCCAATATTCCGCGAATGGTCGAAGGTGTGGCTGTTCGTGACCGTTCGAGGGAAATATATAAATCGACCGCGACAGTAAAGTTGAGGCATACGCGGAACAAGACGGTTCATTTATCCCAGGAATCAATTGTAAATTAATGTGTCCGCATAATCGGTTCCGATTTCGCGGATTCGAGCAATATTCTCACGACTCGATGGCATAGAAATTAACGACTCGCCTTGACATTAATGCGGTACTACGAGCTTTCGCTGATTATTTGTGACGGTGCTCGCGCACACGTGTTGTGACTCAGAAATGATAACCGATGATTTATCCGTGACAGGCTGCAGGTACTGCGGATGGATTATCGTTCTGATTGCAAAGTATGAAATAATTAGGGAGTGGACCGTCGACCATCCATCATTGGGCAACGATGGCCGCTTGTCAGGCACCGTTCATTTATCATACTCGTCCAGCCATCACCCTCTTCCTACTCCCATCGCATCGGCAGTGTTCCATTGTTCGTATATCGGACGTAACTGTCCGTTACTACTAATTACCTCCTACCCCCTGCGAAAGATTACGCAGGCAAGGTATCAAACGTATTAACATGCACGTACCTCTGGGCACAACACACTCGTAAACGCATACGCGTCGGCTTACCAAGGGAACCACCGACTCCATTAACCATATTTACTTGCCCAAAGATCTCTCGCCTATCGGTCAACTCTATGGTATATGAATGCTATCGCGTTACACGGTGACGCTTTGTCGCACACGGCCAACGCGTTTCGACGATAATCTGCCATTAGGTTAATTTTTGATATAAGGGACCGTGTACAGCTGCCTCCGAGAAACCGAATTCAAATCCAACGTTTGTCTCTCGGTGTCCTGCGCTTCCTATCTCGACCGAGCCCCATAATTTAGTTCGAAATCCCGCCACCGGATGGCCAATCTTTCTCGTTGGCTATTCCATTCGTCCGCGAAACATATACGGAAGAGATAAAAGAGAACGTTTCAAATTTCAATATTTCAACGAGACGATTTTCCGTACGAAGAGACATTTTTGACGCTTTTTTTTTAGAAAATGTGCAAACTCGTGGTAAATGATAGATTCCTTTTTTTAATATACTTAACTATACTGAACTTTCCAAACTGTATTATAATTATTTTATTCTTTTTTTTATATGTAGAGAGATTCATTTATTTTAATATTTCTGCAAATATAGATACTTTTTAAATTGTTACTTGGGTCGTCGAACCACCCTAATTGTTGGTCTAAAATTTGCACGCGAGCCGTGTTCTTTATCGGAGTAAAAGAGGAAAGAGAAAGTGAGGATTTTTTTCCGCGACACCGAGAAACGGGAAAGTTTACAGGTTCGCCAATCCCAGAGGGATGGTACCTATTTTTCTCTCCCTTCAACCGTACATCGATTCGTTTGTCAAGTAACTTTCGAGTCCGGGGGTAAGCCAATATTTCACGAGGAGCGGAACCAAGATTGAGGCTAGGAAGCGGTGGGAAGGCTGCTGACCACAGAGAAGATAAATTTGTTCCGCAATTGAGACGGGCGTGCCGTAGTAAATCTTGTCTATTAGGTATCTCTTCTTCTCTCCACCACAGGTATAAAACTATAAATCGAGCTTGGAAAGACACCTCTGCACCGAGCCTGACCGCGGAGAATTACATACAAAGAAATAAAACATTCTCACCTGGTCCTTTTGTTTACATTCCCCCGTTGTCACCCAGACTTTTTTTCATAATCGACTGTGACAGAGACAAACCACACGCGACAAAAGTTTTCATCGAGCTGTACGAAATGCGTTTTTGTAAAATTTTCTTTGGAAATTTTTTACAACACCTTTTGCAGTCAAATTTACAAGGTTAATTCATGCATATTCCAGCAATATTCTACAATTATTTGGGCCCATGAAAATTAAAATTAATGGCACTGGAGCATTTCAAACATCGTCAAACATAGTTGCTTTTTAAAAAAGTCTCTTAAATACTATAACACCTTTTACA
This sequence comes from Colletes latitarsis, assembly GCF_051014445.1. Lineage (NCBI taxonomy): Eukaryota > Metazoa > Arthropoda > Insecta > Hymenoptera > Colletidae > Colletes > Colletes latitarsis. The sequence continues at coordinate 16,210,168 of NC_135135.1, read as the reverse complement.
GTCAAATGTACAAGGTTAATTCACCCATATTCGAGCAATATTCTACAATTTTTTGGGTCCAAGAAAATTAAAATTGATGACACTGGAGCATTTCAAACATAGTTGCTTTGAAAAAAGTGTCATAGATACTGGAACAGCTTTTGCAGTCTTTAGAAAATTAATTCATGCATATTCGAGCAATATTCCACAATTTTTTGGGTTGAAGAAAATTAAAATTGATGGCATTGGAGCCTCTCAAACATCGTTAAACATAGTTGCTTTTTAACACTAAAATTACTGCGACCGGTCAAATGACCGTTTTTAAAATTTCGTTTAGAATTTCTAACACACAATATTATTTTAGCACCACTTAACTTCACGACTTTTCTTATAGAATACGTACAATGAATTTTACAATATTCACTTCTAATCTTATTGTTTATTTTCTGAGAAAAATATGTAGTCTGTCTTGCCTACCACGACCGGTCATCTGGCCGGTTGAACGATTTATGTTTTTTTGTAAAAAAACTGGACATTTGGTACCAAATTCTAATTAGCTTTCAATGTAAATAGGAAATATAGGTATAGCAAAGACGAAAGGAGAGAATCTACAGTTTCCACTGTCTTAGAACAGTCTAACAACGCGTATTAAAAATAGTTAAACTTTAGACGCGTGCAGTTCCGAAACTACTGGTGTTTTATTAATAATTGAGGTATTGTTGGCAGCGGTAAGGCTTCCCCTTTAAAATGGTTTTTGGTTTTTGACGATCGGACTTTCCGTTTTCGAGATATCGTAATTTATGTAAAAGGTAATTTTTAAAATTCCGCTCTCGGCCTCAGAAAAGGCTATTAACGCGCATTAAAAATACTAAAAACTTTAGACGCGTGCAGTTCCGAAACTACTAGTGTTTTATTAATAATTGAGGTATTGTTGGCAGCGGCAAAGCTTCCTCTTTAAAATGGCTTTTGGTTTTTGACGATTGGACTTTCCGTTTCGGAGATATCGCAATTTATGTAAAAGGTAATTTTTTTTAATTCGACTGTCTCACTGTCCGGCTCGCGTACAATAGCCTATTCACGCATATTAAAACTACTAAAACTTTAGACGCGTGCAGTTTCGAAACTACTAGTGTTTTATTAATAATTGAGGTATTGTTGGCAGCGGCAAAGCTTCCTCTTTAAAATGGCTTTTGGTTTTTGACGATCGGACTTTCCGTTTCGGAGATATCGTAATTTATGTAAATGGTAATTTTTTTAATTCGACTATCACTGTCTTCGTCTAGCGGAGTCGGACCTCCTTGTCGCACGTGCGTGGTGCTGACCTACCCCGCGTACGTGACTCTCGTGACCTAGTGTCGGCGTAGTATTTCCAAGAATTTACTACGCACTGTTTACTATCTACTCGCGCGCCTGATCAATGAACTCGCGAGCGCACAACGAAACGTAAACAAACCCTATCTCCGAAACTAGCCATCGCATCGACTTGAAATTAAAATCGCTATATCTCCGGAACTAATGAAGCTATCGACTCGTACAAACGCTCATGTTAAAGGGCTTTTCATCCTTTACCTAATGATCATATCACCTACTACAATTTTTGCTATCTTCTATGTTTATTTTGACATTTACTTTGACGCTACATACCCAAAGAAGTTTCAGCAATTTCTACTGATCGTACGACTAGTGTACGATAAAACTGGACCATAAATTGTTTATTTAATTGAAAATGAATTTAAATACAGGATCTTCGCGTAATTACTAGCCAGCACTTTTTCTTAAATAGTTCTTTTCTCTAGAACTAACTACGGTATCGACTTGGAACAAAATTCGTTTTCAAGGGTGTTTTATCTTCTATTCGATGAATATTAAAACATTTTTTCACATAAAAGAAAAGAACATCTTACGAATGAACATCAAAACACAACTTTCTATACATATGTAAAAATTAGAAGTACGTTGCCCCGTTAAAGAAAAAAAGAAAGATTGGTCATTTGACCGGTCATGGTAGGAATGGGTATGCATGCAGTGCCGGTAGGTTTAGTGTTAAAAAAAGTGTCTTAAATACTACAGCAACTTTTGCAGTCGAATTTACAAGGTTAATTCACCCATATTCGAGCAATATTCTACAATTATTTGAATCCAAGAAAGTTAAAATTGATGGCACTGGAGCTTCTCAAACATCGTCAAACATAGTTGCTTTAAAAAAAAGTGTCTTAAATACTACAGCATCTTTTGCAGTGAAATTGAGAAAAGTTTACTTATGCCTGTTTGAATAACATAGTTGGCAAAAGTTACTCTACGAAATTCAAATACTCGTGAATAAAATTTATTTTGAGAATCGAAGCTAAGGATGAACGAAATACGGGGCGAAACAAAATGTAAATGTACGAGACGAAACGAAGAATCTTTTTAAATTTACGGCCAATGATGGGGTGTTTTGACACGGCGGAGAGAATTTCCAATATTCGATGAATCGATTTCCAACCGATCGGTTCCGGCTACGCCCGATTTGAAATATGTTACGCATGAGCGACCCTTGCTCATAGCGCTCTCTCGCGAGTCGGCGTCACGTTATTCCATACGACCGGTAAACCATATCGTGGATTGATTACTTTATCGACCATCGGCATCGTCTATTATAATTATGCACGCGAAAAAATAATCACGCGAGGAGGATGGCAACTATCAGGATGTAACATAGTTCTAACAGTCTATTTTATACGTTTTGTTATGAATCTATAAAGTCCACTAATGTTCAAATGTATACAGCATCGTCGTACATTTGTTTAGTATCAGTAATTATTTATACTCGATCCTCCGTGCAGTGTTTGTACACATTTCTGAATAACATTCGATTATATCGGAAGAAACCCTTAGCAGCCTTTTGTGGAACTGCTCCTACGGCACATTCTGTCCATAATGATTTACGCTGCCGACGAAAATATTTAGATAATCATGATTTACGGACAGGGTGAGCGTAATTCAATGTTGGCCCAGCAGTTATACGCCGAACGATATCCGGATAAAAACCACCCTTCGCGTTGCATATTCGATCGGATGATAAAACACTTCCGAGAGACTAACAGCTTAAATCCGCCTAAAAACCAAGACCAATGACGCAAATATTAGTTTAGTTACATTAGTAAACATACTCGCTGACCGCAACGCCGGAACAATCACTAAAAATTGTATTGCCCGACCATAATCGATCACAGGGGGTTTTCCAAACCCTAGATCAATTCTTTATTATTTTTTTTTTAGTTTAGACGGAGAAAGAAACTATTTGTTGCGATACAAATGCAACCAGTACTATTCTAAAACGATGCAAACTGACCTTCGAACTTAAATAAGATTTTAGAAACCTTAATCTAAAATGCTGGATCTCTCCTATCTTGAAATTCTATTTTCTTGTTTTCAGCTCATTCAAGAATCTAAATCGAATAAAATCAGGCTAACTCGATAGTCAGTAGATATTTCTGTAGCGCTCGGTCGCCATTTTAGTCTGCACTTCACGCCTCTCTGATTGGTATTAAGTACAAGCAATAATCTCGGTTTAAAAATCATTTTTAGAAACTTTGATATAAAAATAACAAATGTTTCGTCCTATTATAGTTGCATTTCATGCAATACGGTTCAACATTAACCCTTAATTGATATCGTGGGGTATTTTGACACCCCAACAATTACACAAAGAGACTAGTTACATTTTACGAGTGCACGGTACCAGTTAGAGTTAAATGATTAACTAAAAAACAAAGTGTAATTACAGTATACAGAGCAATAAATTAACAATTATTAAATAAATTAATGTCCGTTTACGAGACTCCGCGGCCCCCTTCGTTTATTATAGTTTCTATCGATACGTCGAGACGAAGGAAATTCCGATTCAATTAGGCGATGACTGGGATAATTGCATCATTATGCCGCCACGCTGAGCTCCCGACCGATAAAAGTAACCAGAAGATTTAAACTACGATCGAATCTCTCCGGATCATAATTACAAACTCGTATCGCGGCATAATGAATATTTATTACGTGAATAATTTTTATTGGTGTTTACAAAAAACTTAATTTCCCCGCGGCGCTCTACAGGACGAGAATGGCAATAAAATAAACCGAACAAGCGATATCTCCGGGTTCGCGCGATAAGAGATTTCGAAGAGAGTCGGTTCCTCGTTCCAAAAACCACCTCTGTTTTACGCAATCGCATTCACTATACATACAGCCCCGTGCATACATCGAACACTATCTCCGTTCTTACGGGCCACGGTGTCCATACGTACGCCAGTTCGTTCGTTCGTTGGCATTCTGAATCATTCTCGATTCCTCGAGTTCACCGCAGACGCGTGTTGAGAATGATACATTATTTCCCATGCGAATGTTTCTTTGCTGCGTAATGGGCGATAAATAACATAAATTAATGCCTTATTCCAGACATGTCGGTTATTTATGCCCCGGAATAACTTTATTCCGACGCGTGATTACCGGTAGGCACGCAGCCCTGCGTTTTACTCGTCCCCCCTCACCTCCCCCCTCCCGTCTTCTTTCTTTCTCTCTTGCCCACTCTTCCCTGTCGTTATACGCCAGCTATCCAATCCTAGCGCTCGAAACTTCAAATTCCTTCGGTCCCTCGATTTATACACGAATCTTTCAATTTCGATCGTTATATAAAAAAACAAATAACGCTAACTTTATTGTGGGAATTGGACACTTTCCGGAATTAATTTAGAACGCTTCAAATTGTCGCATTTGAGCAACAATTTGAGGCCTCAGGCGAAACGAGAATCCAATTTCTGCACGTAGATTGGACAATCGTTTGAATCACTGAATGCAGTTAACGTTTATTGATATATTAATAACCATTTACAGCCACGGTCAATAAGAATAAACGAAGTAAGTTCTGTTTGATTTAATATTACACTTCGTTGAGATCATCTTTGTGGAAGTTTGTATGGCGCCTGGGATCTACAATAAATATTGTTTATATTTAAAATGAACAGAGTGTGGTTCTAGGTGTAAAAGTAAGTCGAAAAGAAAGAATAATGTTTTCTCGTGAGGGTCTTCGTTATCGAGATAACCGAATTTGAAAAGTCGGACCATTTGGCTGGCGCGTCTGACCACTAATCACCTTTTCTACTGACGTCCAAGTTTTGTAGTATTCTATTACATCGCGTGTTTTATAAACTTGCAACGTCCTTTGCAAACTTTGGAATCTTTTATCTCGTCCTTCGAATCACAATACGTTTACCTTATGAAAAATGTTAAACAATATGGAGAATTGTAAAAATCATTTAGAGCATTTCGTCGCGAAAAAGGATCAAAATTTTAACGAAGAAGGATTCCTTCGGGCTCGATAGATCCACGCTATAATATTTTTAGGTAAATTGTGATCGTGAAATCATGTTTTTGTATTTTAACAGAAGCAAAGTTAGGAACATGCAAAATTAAACAGATGATTTTAAGATGATCCAGGACGACTTCAGATGGCGGTAAATACGTGGACTATCGCGTAGTCGGTAACGTTGTTATCATTCTTTACCATAACTTCGAATATAGTTGCAACAAATTCAACAAAAGAAATTCATATATCGTGAAAAGTTTATGTGTGAAACATAAATTTCCAGAATTTTTGCAATTTTATTTATTTGGGATGTTCAGACAGATTTAAAAAAATTTTCTTATGCATCTATTACATATTTATAAAACTGTGGTCAAATGTTTAAAATGTTCTCGTGTATGAATTTATCTAAAATCTTTTCCTGAATGACTGAGTAGATCATAGGAAGTTTCAAAAGTGCCTGAATTTTATTAACTTTGTAATAAATTAGAAGAGGATACAGTCTATTCACTCTCTTCTCTTTCAAGATAACGAAGAATCCATCGAGTCAAGGAAAATTTCATAAAAAAAAAACCTAGGGAGATGAGTTCGACTTTTCTTATCTACAAAACTCGAATGAAAAATAAAGGGCGATTGTGTGCTCGTTGAAAATTCGAATTCGAATCGCGGAACGATATTGGATCTCGCGCGGAGCGAGTAATTGCCCGATCGAATAAACGTCGCGAATAAACGTGTCGCCTTTCGTTCGAATAAAATTCCGGTTGTCCGTGGTTTGAATAAACTCTTCTTTATTCGAAGCAACGTCGAAGAAGGTTGGAAGGAGGTTGCCCGGTGAGTTATGGACTCGACGGGGCAACGTGCACGCCGCAACATTAATTGGTTCTATCGCCCAAACGAACACATGTCGGATTACTCGTCCTGTTCCGTTGGTACATATACCTACGTCAACCGGCAGCGCCGTCAACGAAGAAGAAGAAGAAGAAGAAAGAGAAGAAAAGAGTAAAGTAGAGGAAGCAGCAGCTACAGCAGAAAAAGATGAAGAAGGAGAAGTGGAACGAGAAAAAGGAAGAACGAGAACGGGACAAGTCTGTTCTTTCATTAATCAGCGATTAAGCCCCTGGTCTCGGCCTTTATGAATTATTATGATACCACATCTCACGACATCGCCATCAGTCACGACTCGTCGTGTATCTCGGTAACTATCTCCGGGGCCGCCTGGCAGACAGGTTTACATTTATCACCGTCATCTTTTCAGCATGCTTGATTTATCTTCTCCGCATTATCATCTGGCACTTTGACATTTTGTTTGAATGGATAAGAGCGGCGAATGTCATTTTGCCTCGGGGGCCAGATACGCGCGTAATGCGTGCGCCTATAAAAGTAAACCTACGTGAGCACCGTGGCTCTACCTTTATATTTCAATTAACGCCGGCGGGACGACCAACTCTGACCCCGTTCAAAAACTAGAGACCATTCGAAATATCTTCTCTTGTTACGAGGCATCATCAGTCGCATCTGCAAGTCGCACAGTGGTCTGGAAAAAGATTTGGGGGCCTAACGTCAATTTTTCAACTCTCCTATCTGGACAAACAATCGAGGATCGTCTGAAACCTCAGAATCCAAAATATATTGCATCTTTGAGGCAATCGTACGACTACGTACCGGATACAGTGGTTTAAAAACAAAGTTATGAAATTTGAATTGCAGTTAAATATTTAAAGCTCCCCATTACGTGCATATATAAATTTCGACAAATTTAGTGGACCTGTTGACAACATCAATAGAAGAATCAACTAACAATGAAGAAGACTCTGCAGGAAATTAATACATATTTATAAATAACTGAAGTTTGTATTTGCAGTTAAATGAACGTAATGTATCTGTAATTTACATTAACCTGTAAACTGTTTAGAAATTCTCTGAAGATTGACAAAGAGGCGTACGCTTTAATAAAATTGTATTTATATATTTTGGCCACTATAATATTGGACGAAACGATCACGCGCGATTCTGCCGATACGTGACAAAGTTCACGAAAGTATTATACCGATTTCTCAGAGAAAGACGTCGGCGCGGCCCCTTGGCGAGGCACTTTCACACACGGCATTGGTATTAATTGAATTTATGTACCATTTTATTTCACGTATCAGATTTTCGTGCCAATCTCCGATAAATCTGTCAACATTAATAATCATAAGTGTAAGTTACGGTCGGAACGATGGTCCAATAAAAGCTACGACGGAGTTACTGTCGAGAAAGAGAAAAAGAGAGCCCCAGAGGGTCGAGGATTAATGCTAATCAAGAATAAATTATAATCATACTAACACCCTCTTCGCGGCCTCCGGGTTTTTGTTCGTACCGAAGGGAAGAATGCGGGACAAGGAAAGGGAAGACTTTAATTTATTGGACGGTCGAAAAGACATTGCGCGTAAGCGCATAACTTGTGTTTATCAGGATCCGACCATTTACTCATGAAACATATTACCGGTTTATCTGCCCGGCTCGATTCCTTTTTTATTGTACGCCGCTGCATGAAATATGCCCCAATAGTAATTTGTTCTAATTCTTTATGGCCATTACATTATTACTATTAACATTCGCTCTTCTAGACCCGAATCATTTTTAAGAATCACATTATTCACATTCGAAGCTTTGTTCTTTTCTATTTTAACCAGCCAGCTGTGTCTGACGACTACATCCCTCACGGAGAAATAACAATAATTTGTGTCATGACGACTATATCCCTCGAGCGTAAAGTTTAGTTAGCATTTGCTATTTAAATTGCGATTTTAGCGAAAAAATGTTTAGAATCTTTGGAAGTCAAAAGGAGTTAAAACAAACAAGCGCTCTGAAAAGAGGTCGCCACAGCTGACTGGTTAACAGTTCGCGACGTAATTGTATTTTTAAAAAATAAATTTATCTAAAAAAAATATAAGAAAACTAATTGGAAACGGATAATCCCGTGGCTTTGATGTCTTTATTAGTTTTTGAAGAACTCAAAGAGGAGCCAATACTCCCGGGGGAGATGTTTGTTCACCAATGTACGAAGAATATTGAATAAGCTCGACAATCCACTCCATCCCTCCGCGTTTCAAAGCGTTTCAAGAGTCGTAGGCTCCACGGCCTACGGCGAATTGGAATAAGTTCGAACCACAAAGTCCTCGATGTGTACGAAAGCGACAAGGAAAATCATACGGTCACGAACAATAAGTAGAAAAAAGTAGTCGAGGGGATCTTCCGCAAGTTTGGACGAAAAATAAGCTATTTTTGTACATTTTTTTGCAAGGGAACCGTAGAACTTTTCAGGCGATGAGGTCTACTGGCTTTTCTCGTCATCTTTTCGGAACACACACAAATTCTTTCGATACAAAACAATTGAAATTGAGGAAGTTACCTAACGATATGTCCAGGTTGTCCTTAAGAGGCTTCCAGGTTTTTGATAATTTTTTAAGAATTTTGTCAATATTCTTCACAGACATTTAGTGATATTTATGAGATGTGTGTCACAATCAAAATTAACCACTCTACTATAATGGAAGGAGAATTTTATTAATATGAAAGAAACCAAGGAGCTCGAACACTGGATATTACACGAATCATTCAAGAAAAAATTAAAGAAAGAATAGATTTTTCGAAAGATTTGCAGGAAGTACAATAATACATACATCGATGTAAAGTTCGAAAGCATTGGCGAAACTTTTCTCATTCGCGACAATATTTTCGCGGGGACGATTTATCGGCGAAGCCGTAAAGAACCGACGGGAAGTCTATAGAAAAATGATAGGACGTAGATAAAGAGATAAACGCGGGTGACATCAGCGAAAGATCAACAAACACATGCGCCACATTTATCAGCAGAATTCCTAAACGCGGTTACCCCCGTCCAGTTATTTCTAAAACCGGGCGGGGATAAAACTGCCAGATCCCTGGTATAACACTTGGAAGCGAGTCCGCGGGAAGATGGTAAGAATATAGGAAGAAAGAAGATCGAGCAGGGCACCGCTTATTTACTCAAGCCGCGAGTTGATGTATGGCCCGCTGCTGGACGTTGTCGGTGCCTTTCATTCGACCGCCTCTTACAGAGACAAGAGATAACCTCGCCTCTGATCAACGACTCTCTACGACTCTCTAAAGGCCCTCGCTACATGATACAAGTATGGGACTGGCATGAATCTCGAGCCATTCGTGGCTGAACCGGGGCCCCAGGCGTGGATCGTGTAATGGAGAACACGGGGATTCCTCTTTTTGACTTCATAGTAGTGATGGGTAGGACTGGATTAATCCTAACCGATCCCACAACCGCCCAACGATATTTTCAATCACCCAACTCGTAATACATTGCCAATTTCGAACAGAGATATCTCTTAAAAAAAATAAATTTTCGAAAGGATTCAATTCCGAAATAAGGGACTACAGACCTCGTTCGTTGATCTTTTAGACCTGACTATAATTTTAATATATTATATCAATTTTAGAAGATCGTTTTAAAGGGGTGGTTTTCTACTATAAGACTTGTACATTACTTATAGACTTTATTAATAGAATTAATGAAATGAGAGCTTTGTAGGGGGTTGTCTCAACCTCCAAATATAGTAATTCCTATTTTACTTTAAGTATTTCTTATAATTTTACATATTAAGTGTATTCTATAGTTTTGGAGAATTCAAATTTTCTATAAATATATAAATATTCGTAGTCTGTCTATAATTCGTTACAGCGTGATTTATTGATGCAAACGAGCTGCTAACGATTCATATTTCTGAACGTAATTTTAACATTAATTTGCTAAACTTTCACGGCAAGTATTCAATGATTAAAATATATGAAAAATTTCAATAAAATCTCTGATACTTAATGGAGTACTGAATATGAAATACGAATTTCTTTTTTATTACAGTAGACTAAAATACCTCCCTAAGTATAACTAATAATCGCAGCACTCGATAGCTACATAAAAATACAGATCATTGCTATAGAAACAAACTCAGTTTCCAAAATTAAATATCTATAACCTCCTCGATACTGCAACGATATTAATAGTAATACAGCAATATTTTATTATTTTTGTAGACCTTGGAGCACTGAGAAAAATTCCGTGTTGCTTACTGGGTACATCCATACGTAATCATCACCGTCACTCTCAATGTAGTTAATAAAAACATTGGACTGGCTCCAAACGAAGACATTCGTTAATCAAAGTTTGAACCGTCAGCGTCGTCTCTATTGCCTAAATTAAGTTCGCGAGCGCCGGGGGCCGTGTTCTACGAGTTTAAAACGAATGAAAAGCGCCGCCGCGTCTGCCAACTTGCCTTTATCGTGTCGTTGACAAAGTCAACCGCCAATTACATTTTTGTCGTAGCATACGTCATTGAACTGCGACGTTGAAAAATTAAAAATAAAGAAATTCTTATTCTATTCTTTGCTCGTTCATAACAATTTTACAAAAATATAAAAATATAAAAAAAATAAGAATCAATTTCATTAATTCCTCTTGTCTCAAACATATTATACAGGGTGTTCGGCTACTCCTAGGAAAAATTTTAATGGGAGATTCTAGAGGCCAAAATAAGACAAAAATCAAGAATACTAATTTGTTGATGGAGATTTCGTTAAAAAGTTATTAACGTTTAAAATTCCGCTCGTACTGAATTTTTTTCTCGAGAATGCGCAGGATTTCGGGGGTATGTCTATTGACCAAAAATGATTGTAATTGACCCCTGCAATCGAAAATAATTTTTTTTAGATCGATTTGAAATTTTTTAATTTTGTCGAAAAATTTCACACCTTCGCGAATTTTTTTCTAGGAATTGAGTAGGATTTCGGGGATATGACTATTCACTAAAAATGATTGCAATTGACCCCTGCAGCCAAAAGTATTTTTTTTAGAACGTTCTGAAATTTTTTTTTTTCGTCGAAAAATTTAGGCATCTACCCCCTGTCGATTTTTCTTAAAAATTCGTTTTTGATTTTTAGTAATTTTATTTGACGTCCTACAGAAAAGTTGTCTAATACTTTTTTGTAGATACCTATAGCCTCTACTTAAGGAAAAAGTTTCATTGAAATATATTCACAATTGTAGGAGTTGTGGTTGTTTGAAAATTGGACCATTTTTATGGGGTTTTTCTCATTTTGCGGGGTCAAGGATCAACTTTTCGAATATTTTTGCGATTTGTACATATTCTCCATCAAAATACGCGTAGTTTGCTTTTTTAAACATTAAAATCGTCCAATCCGTTCAAAAGTTATGACGTTTCAAAGACTCACATGAAAATTCGGGCAGACATTTCTGGCTAGAAATTATATTTTTGGTAAGGAATTTTTTTCTCGAAAATGGTTAGGATTTCGAGGGTATGTCTATTGACCAAAAATGATTATAATTGACCCCCGCAATCAAAAATAATTTTTTTTGAACGATTTGAAATTTTTTAATTTTGTCAAGAAATTTCACACCTTCCTGAATTTTTTTCTCGAAAGTGGATAGGATTTCGAGGGTATGTCTATTCACCAAAAATGCTTATAATTGACCCCTGTAATCAAAAATAATTTTTCCAGAACGATTTGAAATTTTTGAATTTAATTGTTAATAACTTTTTAACGAAGCCTCTATTAACAAATTAGTATTCTTGGTTTTCGTCTTATTTTGGACTCTGGAATCCCCCATTAAAATTTTTCCCAGGGGTGGCCGAACACCCTGTATATCTTCATTCATTATATGTATCACTGGGATAAAATAATATAAATATAAAGTATAAAATAGCTAGATAAGACAATATTTTTGCAATGCGACTGAGAATTAAGTGAATCGCCTATAACTGAAAATAGAAACGACAGTGATCGATCAACCCCCATATTATTTAATATGAAACAGCTAGATAAAAAAATATTTTTGCAAAGAGACTGAGAATTAAGTGAAATGCCTATAACTGAAAATAGAAACGACAGTGATCGATCAACCCCAATATTATTTAATATGAAACAGCTAGAGAAAAAAATATTTTTGCAAGGAGACTGAGAATTAAATGAAGTGCCTATAATTGAAAATAGAAATGACAGTGATCGATCAACCCCCAATATTATTTTTTCCACAAAGAGAACTTTGTTTCTGTGGTAATCGTTAACGAAAACATTGAAGGCGGATCGTGGACACTGGTTGCACAGGGGGTTAATGGTAAAAGATTTGACGAGAGATTACAAGGTGTCCACTATGGCTGCGGTTGGTAAACGCCAACAAATAATGCGAGCAATGCAAGCAGGAGGATCCCGTAGGAAATATAGCGAAATACGGCCGAGTCCGAATCTCCGTGCACGAGGGTTTGGAATTCTCGCGAACCCGGCTACCGATATAGCCGGTAACAATGGAAATGGACTTGGTCGGGTATTGAGTGGCCCCCACAAGTGGTCGAGCATTCCAACATCGAATCGTTGCCGGAGTTCGAAATGTGAACGTACAAGCATTGCAGAACGAAGACCACAAGTGCAATTTCGCGCCCCGTTTCTCGTATGCATGCATACCGCATTGCTAACAGATCGGCCAGTTTTGAACGGCGATATGTTAAGACCCCCTACAATGTAATCGCCCCAAATCCTCGGAATACGATATCTGTGAAGGTCTTTCGGTCTCAAAACGTACTATGTATTACCGATTTCGGTCCTTTTGATATTCCGATGCGGTTTCCCCGTTCCGACCGCCGACACTGCTAGGTTTCAACGCACACCGATCCCAAATTCTGGGAGCCTCTGCAACACTCGGGCACATTTTATACCGCCTATTCCCACTGCCTACCGCTTCTGCAATTCGCTGGACGCCGATCCATTTCTTATTCGAAATCTATAGAAATCGATACGTCAGCGGTTACAAATTCCATAGAAAACTTCTGATATTTTTATTTTATCGTACTCGAACAATAAACTGTTCGTAAACTAACAAAAAACTAGAAAATGCATTTTAATATGCAAAAATATTAGTAGGATACGAATTATGTTTAGGGGTTGGGACAGCACTCTACAGAGCTCCCATTTCATTAATTCTATTAATTATTTGGTTTGCAACATAGGAGAAAACCACCCCCTTCTAAAATTTACATAATGCCTACAGATATATTAAAATTCAACTAGAAAAATATCAGGTCTGAAAGATCAACAAACAAAGTCTCTAACTCCTTATTTCAGAATTCAGTAATTTCGAAAATTCATTTTTTATTACGGAGAGGAAATTCGAACACGATCTCCCTGATAAACTCAACAAACCCGGATAAATTTTAATTTCGCAATTTGTAAACTCACCCCTTTGAAACGACCTTTTCATAAACCACTTGTTTTATCGTATTTGTAATGCACCATCGCGTAACGTAGTTTGAAATTGTGATTGTTTACCGTTAATTGGATTACATTTTGCCGGACTTGTGGGGAGGGGGTGGGGGGGAAATCGTGAGGAAACGGGGCCCGGATCGCGTGGGGTGGCGACGAATTCTTTTGGCGGCGAGAGTCGCCGGTACACAGAAAGAGGAGGAAAGGCTCATAGGGTTGGAAGCGGCTCCGATGAACAGAGGAGCGCATTGTTTGTCGCGGAAGGCATTCTCCGCTGTCGGCTGTCACCGGAAACATTCATTACGCCGCGTCGCCTGCTAGGAATCACTAATGTATTCGACGAGAACGACGTGGATGTTCCCACTGGTAGCATTTTCGAGGGTCCCGGCGCTTCGCCGAATCGGGAATTCATATGGACAAAGAAGCTATCCCAGAACTTCTCTTCTGGTCCCGACGAACCCTGCGAACGCCACCCCTCCGCACCCACTCCCTCCCCCTTCGTTTCTATTAATATTAACAGGGTCTTGCAATTTTTCCGTGCACATTTTAGCTATTTGACCTTGCTTCTTTGTCGAAGATGGGAAATAGTTGAACCAGTTCTCCATTTATTTAAAAGGTTCAGAATATGGACGTTGCATTTTAATTCTGTGAACACTTTTTGTGATCGTCAGAGTACTAGGTGTCTTATGTGTGAACCTCGATGAACAGAAAAGTAAGAGAGCCAATTTTCAACAGGTACAAATGTGTGTTTCTTGTCAAAGATGCAGATAGTTCCATCTAACTATTCAGAAGAAGGCTCAGTATCTTGACTTTGCATTTTAATTCTGTGAACACTTCCTGTGACGTGAATCTCGACGAATAGAGAAGTAACAGAGCCAATTGTCAACAGGTGCAAATGTGTATACCTTGTCAAAGATAAAAATAATCGAACCAATTCTACCTAACAATTTAAAAGACTCAGTATCTGGACGTTGCATTTAAAATTGTTAGTTCACCACTAAGCGTGAACTTCGACGAACAGAGAAGAGACCCAATTTCAAACAGGTACAAAAACGTGCGTTCAAGAAGAAATTCGTTCCACGAGGTACACTCCAAACAATTTTTTATTATTTCGCACCCTTGCACAAGCAGATCCACGATCCACAAATATCGAGGGAAAGAGACGAAACGCGCGAAGTATACGCGTAACCAGCGTAAGGAGACTCGTAATCGTCGCAAGATGGCGGAGCAAACAGAGAACCGGTGGTCTCGCGAATAGTTCGAAAGCGAAGGTTAAAATCGTCGGAAGGAGCGAGCGGGAAGTTTATAGGTTCCCGGAACGATTCGGACGGGTTAAGTCAAATCGAATGCGCGCGAACGCCTTCCATAATCGTCACTTTCTTCGCGGACGGTCGAGGATCGAAGGAACCGTGGGGCAAGTATAGCCTCGGCGCGGATCCCGTGGCTCGTCGTTGGCGGGGTATTTCGTTCGAGCCCGAGGAGTTTGATAGCGAGAGAAAAGAGCGTTTCTCGGGCGTAGTGCCGTTCCTAGCAGGCCGGTTGTTATCCAACCGTAAGTATAGAGAACCGGGCGCAGGGGGAAGTGCACACATCGGTATCAACTGTGTAATTTGAGGGTAATTCCGCGAGTCGTATAACCTGTAGGTAATGCCGGCAGGCAGGCAACCAGCCAGAGAGTGCATCAGTGCGCTGCTCGTTTCATTTAATTGGTCGTTCCCGGGTTTACGAGGTTTCAACCGAGGCGCTACGACGACAAGAGATGCTACACATGGCAAAGGATGGCTGAACTGCCAACCACCGGCTGAAATTTACGTTCCGAGTTTCGCGCACTGCCAGCGACGCTTTCGTCGGAAATTTCGTACGACCGAGAAATCCTCCTCAGCGCGCGTTACGGGAAGAAATCGGCACCGTTCTTTCGACGAGTCGACCACCGGGAATATACAGGGTGTCACACTTCGGGTCTAGATTCCGAAATAATAAAAATAGTTCGTATAAACGTACTATTCGATCTTGCTTCCGAGTTATGGCGGGTTTCTTCTTTAACACACCTTGGGAACAAATGTTTGAGATGATGCTTCGAGACGTTTTATCATTGACTGTCATTCACATTCGCATGGAAGCCTTGTACAATTATTTGTATATCGACATAGAACTCGTCGTAGCTCGAAAACGATGTCGAATAGTACGTTTATATGAACTTCTTTTATTGTTTTCATGCGTAGAATTTGGTCTGAAAGTGCCAAGTGGGGATACAGGAAACGAGACGAAAACTGAGATGTTTATAACACGTAAAAGAGACGAGAATTAGAAGATTGGCTGCTAAATGGAAAGTCGCGTCCATCGCTACGCAACAAACTGCGCGAAGCAGCCGTTGGAAGCTCCAGAGGTTTACTTTTAACTAAGTAATGTATTTTTAACAAGGGTAGAACACTCGAGGAGACTAAGTATACTGTCGAGGAAAGTACAGAACATTTCCCGGGGCGTTTACATGCTTTCTGGTGAATAGACGAGGACTTTAGCCTTTAGTTTAGTCGTTGGAGTAAATGAATCAGCGTTCCAAATTTGGACTCTGATTTTAAAGTTGCTGGAAAAGGGATCTAAATTGTTTTGAACGAGTTCTGAAAACGATTCTAAAGATTCCAAAGATTCTGAAATAAAATACTATGGATAAAGAAATCATTTTTATGATTTAAAACAACACTTCTCACCATGAACTACGTTTGTTGAGAATATTTCTGTTTTGGTTAGAATAGTTGGATTTGAATAGTTTCCGGTTGAAATCAGAGAGGAGAAAATCGGAGGGTAGACGTCGGACAAGGCATTAGAATTTAGACAAGCGTCCAGAATTTATTAAACGAGCCGTGGCTGAGCACGTGGTTAGGTCGTGACGATCATCCTCCCTCGATGCACTTCACCGAGCCAATACTGGAGATTGCTACGTAGGTGGAGGAGCGTGTTACGTACGTATATAGGAAATGCGAGCAGAGGGTTTAATATCGCTAGCCGAGATAGAAGCAATAAATGCTTGTCAAGTAAATCAGGATGAAGCGCCATCGAGGAGCGCGTAATGGCCGCATTAAGTGAATAACTCACGGTTGCAATGTCAGACTCTGGGGCAAAACGTGAGCTGTGCGTTGAACTGTTAGGAACTGTTAGGGGTGATAGCGGTGCCATCCAACAACTTTACGGCATTAAGTGCTGCCGAGACCCCGGACGGTTGATGCATTACCAACCTAATTTCTGCCAAATACCACCGTGCACGCTGTCTCTTATTGAAACGTGTGCATTAAGCTTCTGAATAGTTTCGATTCTTTTCATCTCGCGACGATACGTCCAATTGACACTCTGCCAACCAGCTTTCGGTCATCTACACTCGCTGTCACAGTTTTACTCTACTAAAACTCCTATATCAAGATTAAAAACACCTTTTTTTTGGGACCAAAAGATTTTAGAATGTTATTCAAATAAATATAAATAAACCTCGTAAATTTTACTGTGAAAGGTTTCGTAATTTCTATCTAAATATTCTCAAAGAAAGGTAAAAAAAACTGTATCTTTTAAGAGTCTATGTTTGACTATGTTTGAGGGGATCCAATACCCTCAATTTTAACACTCTTTGGCCCAAAAAATTTCTAAATATTACTCAAAGACATATAAATAGATCTTGTAAATTCTACTGTAAAAGATTTCATAGTTTCTTTGCAAAATATTCTTAAAGAAAATTTAAAATATCATGGACACCGTGGAACAGTCTCCTTTAAGAATCTATGTTTGACCATGTTTGAGAGTATCCCACTGCCTCCAATTTTAACTTTCCTCTGGCCAAAAAATTTCAAAATACTATCCAAATACGTATAAACAGATCATGTAAATTTGACTGCAAATGGCGTCACGGTTTCTTTGCAAAAAATTCCCTGAAGAGTCCTTGGCAGAGTTAGTATATCTTTTTAACAGCATCGTTGGTATATCTTTCGTGGACGGCGATATTCGCAACCGCCGTTACGCAATAAAATGGTAATCTCGTCAGAGACAGCAACTTATTGTCGATTAAAAATTACGATCCGAGGAAATCGCCCACGCTATTAGGAATCGACGAATGACGAGTACGCGAGTCGCAGGGAAATCGAAGCTACCGACCTAGACGGATCGTTTCTTTTCCCTCCCTCCCTCTACCAACCCCTTATCATCCTCTTTCTCGCCCTCCCGCCGCCCTTGGAGTTTTATTTGCGGCGGAATAAATAAAAATTTACGAGCAATTTACGGAGGGTCCTCAGCCAGGTCAGGGGGATCCATCAATTTACTCCGAAGTGCTCGTTTGGCGCGCAGGCTACAAAATCGTCGACGAAGTTCTCTTTATGAAGCTAGAATAGATTAATGCTCTCGTTTGTTCGGTAATGGCCCCGATAAATTATCTTAATAGCTCGAGGCGGCTATAAATATATTCCTCAGTTCCTGCGCTCTTACGCTTGTTTTCCTGGTATATCGTTGTCTCTCTGCACGCCGTCGAACTGCCATGTTTTCCGTGTCACTAATTCTAAGAATGACTGGTATACGAAGGGGGGAAGAATGGCACGAACAAAGGCGTTTGGTGTAAACGATGTCGTTTTGGCACCGGTGTGAATTATTTCTTACCCGCGACGACGTCGCCCCCCACCACCACCCGCCTACATTTTTATCAAACTGCACGACTATCGCTCGTAATCATTTCCACTATTCTATTATAGAATTTTTAAGGCGATTCAACTTCCCTCGCTTTAAGAATTCTTGGCTGGAATAAAAGTGTCAGAGGGTGTTTATGTGTATAGATCTTGACAATTGTTTCGGAGCACACCACACAGAAAATCAATACCAATATCTCTGGGTTTTGATAAATACGTAACCCTTTTGATCTTAAATTTTAATTGCAGCTATTTTTAAGAACTGCATTAGCAAAGCAAGAATTGTTAAATAATTTTCGAGTCGCCAACCTCGTAGGAAAAGTATGGCGATAAAATTGAAACTCTTTCAGCCAGTGAAATTTAGTTCGTAAGGGTGGAATGTTCGTATTTAACGAAATACCGTTCGACGGCGTGAGACGTGTAAAAGGGTTCGCGGGGTTGACGACGTGTGGTCGACGAAGGGAGCGTGACATTTGACGCCGGCTTGTCTGCTCCAGGAGGCGCGTGCAAATCCGAGAGTCGACTAATCGTGACGGGGGTGAAAAACAAGCGACGTGAAAAATCGCTGGTGCTTCCATAGAAAACTAATAACGGGTCGCCACATCAAACGCGATTCCAGGAAATCATTACTCGGGCTACAACCGGCGGCTTATACGAACCGTAACGTTTAAACGGCTGAAACGAGAGGTAGTGTGGCGGAGGCGATTCAGCCCTGCCGCTCCCTGCTTGCTCTACCCTCGTTGCGAGTAACGTCCCGAGTAATATTACGATGACAGTAATTGCCGCTTTGATCAATGTAAATCCAGCCGCGAGTAGGCAACCCGTCACACCATTGGGATTTAACGCAATCCTTTCCGGCCTGTACAACCACCGGTGCCGCCATTTTATTCCAAACGATATCTTCGATCCTCCATCAATCGATTTCCCTAGCATTCGTTTTTCTCAACCTCTCCTGGTATCGTAATTTTCGAGTCCAAAACGAGTATGGTGTCTCGTAATTTTCGATCCAAATCGCGATTTGGGTCGAAAATTACAAGTCACAACGTAGAAATTCTGTTGGAAAATGTTACAGGAGCTAAATATCTGTAGTTAGAATTTAAAAATGTTTTTTTGTGTCCTAAAATTTCTGATTAACTACGTTTCATGTTGTACCTTCGTACGTGGAAGTTGAATTTTTCGAGTATCCGTGAATATCCAATATGGCGGCAACCTAACTTCAAAATAGGCTATCAGCAATTTCGATATTCTGCGAATTTATTTTATCAGCGACAAACGAAGTCATCGACGGTCTCGAAATGCAAGAAATTAAACACAAAACTGTAATAACTAACAAAAATGCAATAACTCTGCGATAACATGGTGGAAGACCAATAATATATAAAAAGATCTAGTTGATCGTGTGGTGTAATAATTTAATTTAAATCTTGAACTACGTATACTTTAAGGTTCACTAATTACGAACTGTTAATTAAAAAAAGACAAACTGACTTTTGTATTTCCTTCATCTCTCCACCTAAGGAAAAACAAAAGATTGACACGAGATTATATTCCCCTTGAAACCAAGCAAGATTTGTATCAAAAGTAAGTTATTAGATGGCTTGCCTTAGCCCTGACCGCCATTGTCACGCGTACCTGACTTCACCAGCCATCCTTTGCCCGCCGCTGTCACGTACACGTAATTTTACTATTCCGGTTATCATTCATTAAATTTAGTTTGTTCGGAATCGAGTCTGATGTATGTTTAATACAGTATCTATAATAATATTCTTAGCATTCTGGTACGATATACTTCGGTTTACAAACGTCAATCGGTTCAGGAAGCTGTCTCGATTCGTTTAAAGTCGATAATTTTTAAAAATAATTGTTAATTCATCGATTTAAATTCGTACGAGTTAACCGTAATTTTTAATTCACATAAATTTATCGCCTCGAAATACATAGTTTGTAATAATTTAGAAGCGAAACGGAAACGCGTGTTCAACTTTCTCCGATTCTTACGGTGATATCGACGAGTTCGGTAAATTAAATAAAATTGATATTGGCGTGTTTACTTAATGGTAAAACCGTGTAGGTCTAATATTTGAATATTTATAGAATTTATACAAGTTTCGCGTCGAAAAATAGAAAACTCTTATCTACGGCGGTGCGCAATAGCCTTTGAAATGCGTAGCCGCCAAAGTGTTAAGTGCCTCGTTCTGTATATTTTGGAATTTTAGGACGTGCAATATACAAGGTGTTAAAAAAGAAACAGTATCCAAGACTTTAGGGACTTACGATAGATCCTAAAATCAATTCTTTCGATGGAAAATTTACTTTTACGAGCGTATTCGTCGGCGTTCGAGTAATATTAAATGCAAACAGAAGAATTGTTTCGAAGTATGTTAGTTCAAGGCTGTAGACAATATAAATTATTACTAGCATAAACAGAGATTATTCGATGGATGCAAATTTAGCGCGATAAGAATCAAATTCACACAAACGTTGGCGAAGCTTCATAAATAGATTAGGTGACGGGACACGGACAATTGGGATACGTTTCTATGTACGAACGACGAACTGTCAAAGTATTCTCGTTAGCAAGGCCATAAGTAAAACGCATGTCTGTCGTTTCAACGTTAGAATAATAGGCGGACATTGATAACGACGCGATAATGACACCAAAACGTGCTACGGATACAGAAATACCGAGAAGTTGTGCTAGGTTTGCGTCTAACGAGTAATCTTTGTATTAATGGTAGTCTATGTTGTCATACAACCTTGAACCAACCGTACTTTAACACTAGATCCACGGAACTCGTCCATTCATCAGTTTTCAGATTCCATACTTAAAGTTAGAGAACTCGTAAATATTATTAAAAACTGTAATCTAACAATGTGAGGCTTCGTTAAAAAGTTACTAACAATTAAATTAAAAAATTTCAAATCCTTCTAGAAAAATTATTTTCGGTTGCGGGGGTCGATTATAATCATTTTTGATGAATAGATATACCCCCGAAATCCTATCTAGTTTCGAGAAAAAAATTCAGGAAGGTATGAAATTTTTTGACAAAATTAAAAAATTTCAAATCGTTCTAAAAAAATTATTTTTGATTGCGGGGGTCAATTATAATCATTTTTGGTCAATAGACATACCCTCGAAATCCTAACCATTTTCGAGAAAGAAATTCCTTACCGAAAATATAATTTCTGGCCAGAAATGTCTGCCCGAATTTTCATGCGAATCTTTAAAACGTCATAACTTTTGAACGGATTGGACGATTTTAATGTTTAAAAAAGCAAACTACGCGTATTTTGATGGAGAATATGTACAAATCGTAAAAATATTCGAAAAGTTGGTCCTTGACCACGCAAAATGAGAAAAACCCCATAAAAATGGCCCAATTTTCAAACAGTCAGAATTTCTACAATAGTGAATATATTTCAATGAAACTTTTTCCTGAAGTAGAGCTCATGGGTACCTACAAAAAGGTATTACACAACTTTTCTGTAGGGCGTTAAACAAATTTATTAAAAATGAAAAACGAATTTTTAAGAGAAATCGACAGGGGGTAATGCCTAAATTTTTCGACGAAAAAAAAAAATTTCAAAACGTTCTAAAAAAAATACTTTTGGCTGCAGGGGTCAATTATAATCATTTTTAGTGAATAGTCATATCCCCGAAATCCTAACTATTTTCGAGAAAAAAAATTCCTTACCGAAAGTATAATTTCAGGCCAAAAATGCGAAATTTCAGGCGAATCTTTAAAACACCATAACTTCTGAACGGATGGTACGATTTTCCACATTGTTGTGATTCCTTCTGCCAAGAAATTGGAATTTATTTATACAGAAACGTACAAATAATAATCGACACGTAATTTATATTTCGAAAACAGGAGTTATATTTTTGATGTATGAATGATTTCTGTTTTTTAAAACTCGAATGAAATGCAACGAAGATGCAATAGCAGTCTTTGGGCTGTGGCGAAGTTTTCGAAAGCTGGGGATGATAAACATCGATTAAGTTTTGAAAAAGCTGATACGGCAAGACCGGTAGCGGTAATAGGGGACATCAAAGCTGTTGACACCGGGCGATAAATCGAATGCATTATCGGGGAGGACAAGGGGAAATTCGTAGCCGGTCAATAAACGTCAGAAAGCGGAGAAAGCGACGTGAGGTATAGGAGCTTAGTTACGGTGCGGTTTCGTGAAATAAGGCTGAAAGCTGCATCTAATAATGGTATAGTCGCTCGGGGGTCAAACACGTAAAAACAGGGCGAAGATTTATGGTGCACCACGCCTCAGCGTGATACTTGACAGAGAACTCCGCCGAGAGTTCTGGAAAGAGAACCGGCGGGTCAGCTTAGAGTCCCCCGTAGCATAAAGAAAATAATACTACCAAACAAACCTAACACAAATCTCCGGGATCGTGCCACGTCTCAGGAAAACCAGATGATACCCATCGATTTTTTCGTTCGTGTCTTACGATCGTAGGAAAATCCTCAGAAACAATTTCCAACGTATGGTATCTTTAAATCCTAAACTATAGTTATGGTGTTTAAAAAAAATAAGTGAAATTATTCTTAGTTTCAATATATTTAATATTGTAAACGTATGAAATCCCTGAAATGTTCCTTCTCGAATAATATCACGTCATAATAAAAAGTAAATTTAATTTGAAAGTGTCTATGATCCAATATAAATCAATTTAAAATTCTAACTATGAAATTTATTAAATTTATTGATGTAACAAATGATCATGGTCTATTTATTAACAAACGATAATTTTAAAATTGAAAATACGTATCGAATTATAGATACTGAAATTTCTAAAATAAATAATAATAATAAGTGATCACTCTAGTTGGAACTGTTGAAAATTCGATAAAATTCTACTTTAACGCTGTTTTCCAAGACCGGAATAATTACGATCGCTAGAATACGATAACAAAATAAAAAAGATGGTCGAGATCAATTCTGGCAGGTCTCCAGCGATCCGAAGATCTAGAACTCGCTTATGGCAGCTAAGAAAAACATTGTTATACCCTCCGTACAAGCAGGCAGTACTAAAAAGACTCTAAAATCATTTCAACGATGCGTTGCAATCGCAATTAAATCGTACGGTAAATATAAAAAATAATAGAAAGATGGAAGATCGAAGCTTCTAAGAAACTCGCGGCCATTGAGTTGAGTTTTGGCTGGTAGTTAATGGCTTTTGGGGGGTTTTCACGACGTTTAGCAATACGCCCGGGCAGCTGGTGATCTATGAAACCCCGGAAGGTCGCACTTTCAGCACCGCCCGTGGATTATGCCAAAAAACCTTGTCGCAACAGTATGTCCCCATTTAGTCCTCAGGAAGCATTCTCCGTAAAAGCGAACCAAACCCCGAGGATGCACTTTTGCGCAACCTTTCGTGGAACGTCCCGTGGCTTTGGACCGAATACCTGGTTGTGGAAATCACGGAAATATGTGGGAGGTCTTTATTCGGGGCGCAAATAGAACGAAAACGACCAGAAAAGAGAACGAATTCTTGTGCATTCAAATGTGTTTCTTGCTCCAACGAAGGACAAATTTCGAGAGACGGCAAAAAAGTAACTGTTAGGTTGTTGCAAATGACAATGGATTTACATTACCAATTCCTTAAAGAAGAGAAATTATGTTTTTAATATTTTCTTAAATTTAAATGTAAGCTTTTTAACCGAGAGAATTATTCAAAGGGAAATATAAAAACTGCGTTTAACCGATTTATTGCTTCCCTATTTCCACGTAAGACACATCGATCAACTTTCTTAATTGCCATATCTCTTTTCCCTCAGTACGACTTCCTCGTTTCATACTCCGTCACAAACTTCAGTTCTACGTAATTTACTGTAACATTCTTGCGCGTTTTTTCCCATCATCTGTCTTCGTGAATCTTGCTCCCGATTTATAGTATCAGGAATCGAATCATTATTTTCAATAGTCATGAAATAGCTACGTTTGAGTTAGCTTTTCCTGGCCAATTAATTTTACACTCTATCGTCGAAATTTCTAAAATCGTGTCCATTTAAAATAAAATGAACATACCAAAATATCACGTTTCTGCATTTCTTACGGAGTTTTAATCGTTTCGACGCGTGGTGTCTGATTCGTTTGATAAAATGCACAATAAATTCGAGATCGTTTAACCTAACCCAGATCTAACCCTATCATCGAAGCTTCCAAAATCGTATGCATTTATAATAAAATGAACAGGTTAAAATATCACGTTCCTGCATTTTTTACGGAGTTGTAATCGTTTCGACGCGTGGTGTCTGATTCGTTTGATAAAATGCACAATAAATTCGAGATCGTTTAACCTAACCCAGATCTAACTCTATCATCGAAACATCCAAAATCGTGTCCATTTATAATAAAATGAACAGGTTAAAATATCATGTTTCTAAATTTTTTACGAAGTTGTAATCGTTTCGACGCATGGTGTCTGATTAATTTGATAAAATGCACAATAAATTCGAGATCGTTTAACCTAACCCAGATCTAACCCTATCATCGAAACATCCAAAATCGTGTGCATTTAAAATAAAATGAACGTACCAAAATATCACGTTTCTGCATTTTTTACGGAGTTGTAATCGTTTCGACGCGTGGTGTGTGGTTCGTTTGATAAAATGCACAATAAGTTTGAACCCAGATTTAACCCTATCATCGAAACTTCCAAACTCGTGTGCATTTCTAATAAAATGAACATATTAAAATATCATGTTTCTAAATTTTTTACGGAGTTGTAATCGTTTCGACGCATGGTGTCTGATTAATTTGATAAAATGCACAATAAGTTTGAACCCAGATTTAACCCTATCATCGAAACTTCCAAAATCGTGTGCATTTCTAATAAAATGAACATATTAAAATATCACGTTTCTGCATTTTTTACGGAGTTGTAATTGTTTCGACGCGTGGTGTGTGGTTCGTTTGATAAAATGCACAATAAGTTTGAACCTAGATTTAACCCTATCATCGAAACTTCCAAAATCGTGTGCATTTCTAATAAAATGAACATATTAAAATATCACGTTTCTGCATTTTTTACGGAGTTGTAATTGTTTCGACGCGTGGTGTCTGATTCGTTTGATAAAATGCACAATAAATTCGAGATCGTTCAACCTAACCCAGATCTAACCCTATCATCGAAGCTTCCAAAATCGTGTGCATTTATAATAAAATGAACAGGTTAAAATATCACGTTCCTGCATTTTTTACGGAGTTGTAATTGTTTCGACGCGTGGTGTCTGATTCGTTTGATAAAATGCACAATAAGTTTGAGATCGTTCAACCTAACCCAGATCTAACCCTATCATCGAAACATCCAAAATCGTGTCCATTTATAATAAAATGAACAGGTTAAAATATCATGTTTCTAAATTTTTTACGGAGTTGTAATCGTTTCGACGCGTGGTGTGTGGTTCGTTTGATAAAATGCACAATAAGTTTGAACCCAGATTTAACCCTATCATCGAAACTTCCAAAATCGTGTGCATTTCTAATAAAATGAACATATTAAAATATCATGTTTCTAAATTTTTTACGGAGTTGTAATGATTTCGATGCGTGGTGTCTGATTCGTTTGATAAAATGCACAATAAGTTTGAGATCGTTTAACCTAACCCAGATCTAACCCTATCATCGAAACATCCAAAATCGTGTGCATTTAAAATAAAATGAACATACCAAAATATCACATTTCTGAATTTTTTTACGGAGTTGTAATCGTTTCGACGCGTGGTGTGTGGTTCGTTTGATAAAATGCACAATAAGTTTGAACCCAGATTTAACCCTATCATCGAAACTTCCAAAATCGTGTGCATTTCTAATAAAATGAACATATTAAAATATCACGTTTCTGCATTTTTTACGGAGTTGTAATTGTTTCGACGCGTGGTGTGTGGTTCGTTTGATAAAATGCACAATAAGTTTGAACCCAGATTTAACCCTATCATCGAAACATCCAAAATCGTGTCCATTTATAATAAAATGAACAGGTTAAAATATCACGTTCCTGCATTTTTTACGGAGTTGTAATCGTTTCGACGCGTGGTGTCTGATTCGTTTAATAAAATGCACAATAAGTTTGAGATCGTTCAACCTAACCCAGATCTAACCCTATCATCGAAACATCCAAAATCGTGTCCATTTATAATAAAATGAACAGGTTAAAATATCACGTTCCTGCATTTTTTATGGAGTTGTAATCGTTTCGACGCGTGGTGTCTGATTCGTTTGAAAAATGCACAATAAATTCGAGATCGTTTAACCTAACCCAGATCTAACTCTATCATCGAAACATCCAAAATCGTGTGCATTTCTAATAAAATGAATATATCAAAATATCATGTTTCTAAATTTTTTACGGAGTTGTAATCGTTTCGACGCGTGGTGTCTGATTCGTTTAATAAAATGCACAATAAGTTTGAGATCGTTCAACCTAACCCAGATCTAACCCTATCATCGAAACATCCAAAATCGTGTCCATTTATAATAAAATGAACAGGTTAAAATATCACGTTCCTGCATTTTTTATGGAGTTGTAATCGTTTCGACGCGTGGTGTCTGATTCGTTTGAAAAATGCACAATAAATTCGAGATCGTTTAACCTAACCCAGATCTAACTCTATCATCGAAACATCCAAAATCGTGTCCATTTATAATAAAATGAACAGGTTAAAATATCATGTTTCTAAATTTTTTACGAAGTTGTAATCGTTTCGACGCATGGTGTCTGATTAATTTGATAAAATGCACAATAAATTCGAGATCGTTTAACCTAACCCAGATCTAACCCTATCATCGAAGCTTCCAAAATCGTATGCATTTATAATAAAATGAACAGGTTAAAATATCACGTTCCTGTATTTTTTATGGAGTTGTAATCGTTTCGACGCGTGGTGTCTGATTCGTTTGATAAAATGCGCGATAAGTTTGAGATCGTTTAATTTGCAACAACGTAACAGATAGTTGCAGAGATAAATAGATGGCTAGATAAGTAAGGAGGGAGAGAAAGCGGTACGATGGGAGAGAGGAGGACGAAGAAAGAGGGTTCCATCTATTTTCGCCTCCCTGTTCTAAGCAGAAGCAGGAAGATTTATGCGGAGCGAGTGCCGCGTCTCCACGCTGCAGGAGAATTCTCGCTTTCAGCTCTGCACCCAGCCGTGTCGCCAGGGTGGCAGAGTGTGGCATTGCCTTCACTCTCCTCAGTCTTCTCAACATCGCCGCGAGCACTGCGATACATCTTTCTTGGATGACGTGCAACTACCGACCCTCGTTCCTCTTCTTCTACTCGTGCTCCATCTCTCTCGCTCCCCTTTTACCCCGTCTCTCTCCGTCCAACTTCCTCTCCAGCGGCAATGTTTATTTGAAAAACGGCTAATCATAGCCACGACAAGCGTTCTAACAGGACATCGACTCCATTGTTCTAGATTTTAATCCGTTTTTACAGAATGACGACAAAGTGATGATGTTTTATGCATGTAAAGTATCGGGTACAGATAATTTTTTAAAAATATAAATAATTAAAATTATGTGTACCTTGATACGTAAAATTATATTAAAATCCTTCTTCTTTCTGGAAGAAAAGTTATTTAAATAGTCTAACACTAGAACTACGATTATAGTGTATTTATTTTGTACCAAAGAAATTAAAACGATAGACGTGAAGAAGTGTATAATTACAGTAAATTTTCAAAAATTCAGTCTAGTAAACTTTTTACAAGTTTCTAATATTAAATACATTGATGTATGAAAATATGTTATATGGACGTATGCAGAAAAATATTTGTAATGAATTTATTAAAAATATGGTGTCATAATAGCTCTGACGAGGGAAGAGAGACTTTACCAAAGAGGTAAGTAACTGTTTTTTCGCAATTATTATAGCTGAACGGTGTAGAGGACCCGTCGTGCGCGAGTGTTAAAGAATTCTAGAGCGCAGAAAAGTTATTTTAGTTCTGTTCGCTCTTTCAAGAGTCTCGCGCTACCTCAGGGGACAGTTTTAGATGTTTATCGTTTACCGAAGTCCTATTACGAGTATCTCCATGGAAGATGTAACCAGCCATTTGTCTCTAACGCTTGTAGATAGGTATCGAATCGCGAAAAACATATTTCGCGATGTTATATTCGACGATAGTTGCCCACTGGTGTCTTCGATAATTCTTGTCTCTCTTATCGGTGTATGATACACATTCTCTTGGCCTCCGAGGGATTCAGCCTTTATCCTTTCCCCAAGGATTAAATAAACCTATTATCTTAATTGTTGGAGCCAGGGATTCTCAAATTGTTACTTCCCTTTATCTTCTTGATCCGCTAACGCTGAAGAATCGAGTAAGGTGTGCTCATTTAAGAACTTTTACGATTCTGGATTGAATTTTTCAAATTCAATCGACTTCATAGAGTCCTAATAAATTTCTTTCTAGATTCGTTTTGCAATTGGTTTAAAAGGAGAAGCCTCCCCTTCACGTCAACCCCCTAAAAGTCGACGTACGATTTTTCATTCTCCCCAGAATCGTTCGTAATCAGAGAATTTTAATACAAAATGCTACCTCAGAAATTGAGGCGTCCAAATTTTGTAAGTTTTAAAATTCATGCAATCGTCTTCGTCCACGCTATAAACTACCATCTCGCGACGTTTCTTTCATTGAATATTCTCCATACAAAAACCTGTTAACGACTCGTATCCCCTGACTGGAATAAATTCTGAAAAAATGCGTGATTTTGATACGGGAAAAAGACCAATCCCGAGGATGACGCAACGAATGTACGAACAGTATAGTCACGGGGAGATATCCAGCGATATTCCCACTCGATTCGGCATGCAATCGCGATAATGGATTGGTCGTTACCGGACTACACAGTCGAATCAAAGTAACATATGTCCATGTACTCTCGCGGACAAGGAATACTGCCGCGGATATTGCCAAAGAAAGGCGCTTTAAATTACCTTCGATGAGTAGAGAGGCAAGAAAGGCACGTGTTTTGCTTCTTCACTCGGGCTCCATTTATCTCCGCCGGCACAATACGGCTCGGATTTGACACATCTATCAGCGTACAATGTTCAACTCAACCCGCCCCATTCTTTGCTTTCTGCCCCCCCCCCCTCCCTTCTTCTTCCTTCTCCTCTTCTTTCCCTGCTGGTGCTTGCTTGACTGAACACCCTTCCCTCCACAGAATAAACCGAAAAGAGAACATGACTGATATACTTCGTCCAAATTCTCCTAATTGTTGTTTTTATAAGTCCCTCCTTACTGATTACCTCGACAATCTACATTTCGTAGAATCACGTCCAACCATCGTTCATACACGCTCAAACTTGAAATATCCTTCAAACTATACCATACTTCAGGTCACAGAAATTATAAATATCGTTTAGCACATAAAAATATGTAAAGTGTCCATAAATCTAGCGTTCATTTGGCATGTTTGAAGTTGCATGATCAGGTTTGAAGATGCATGATAATGTTTGTCAAACAGTTTAAATGCTTAGAACTGGCAAAGTTAGCTTAATTTTCGGAAACTAGTTGCAAAACTGCACTGTTTCTTGTTTCTTAACAGAAAGAGTGATATTGGTGTATGTCTGTACGTCGTTTAGCACATAAAAGTATGTGCAATCAGTGTCCATAAATCTAGCGTTCATTTGGCATGTTTGAAGTTGCATGATCAGGTTTGAAGATGCATGATAATGTTTGTCAAACAATTCAGATACTTGTAACTGGCAAAGTTAGTTTAATTTTCGGAAACTAGTTGCAAAACTGCACTGTTTCTTGGTTCTCAACAGAAAGAGTGTTTGTATGGTATTGTTTGATCGGTTCCTGCAGTCGAAAGTGCGTTGGTACATGTCTGCATGTAAACCTGCCATTATTTTGTCTAATTAATACACGTTTATACAAAACTGCTTTCGTTCGTTTAAGACTGTCGACGTTTGAAAGCAAATAAAATTACCAGGGAAACAATCGAGCAATTTTGTACGAAGACGAGAACTATTATCGAACCTCTTCGCGCAAATTCGAAAATAGTAACGAGAGACATGGAAAAATCCCATTTGCGATTCCTATCTAAATTTTAAACGAACGTTTCGCGATTTGCCAAGTGTGAAACGAGGTAGAATGGAAAATTGGAAAGCATAGGATCGAAATAAAAATGTGAATGTTATCGGAAATGTGTAGACGGAGGTAAAATGGGGTAGATGAGTGGAAGATGTTCGTATGTTAACGATCGTGGAGGCTACCTTGGGTAAAAGCAAACCGCTAAGCCGTGGAATCGTCATTATCGCTCTCACGAGTGGTGACGCTGATAGATGCCACCTCTAAATGATGATGGATGGCTCGTATAACTGTCGCAACACATGGCTACCCGATGAGCTTTGTATCTTGATTTAGTGCCTGTCCCTTCGTCATTTCGCAATTCCATGCATACACAAGTATGCCAATTGCCATTATCGCTGCATCTTCCTTAATTCTACGCCGGTAAGACAGAAATACACACTGTCGAGGTGGTAAATATCAGAATGTGATTCTACGTTTCAATTACTTTAATCAAGAAACTCAATTAGCATCTGTTGGTTCTTCCGCGCTATAAATAAATAAACGCTCTCGACCCCCGGGGTCTCAATCCTTTTTGCAGCGTTTAGAGGCTATCCGAAGATGACCCGAACCGTTTCGAAATACTTTCTAAATAGATTGTATTAAAAGTTTATTTTCGTAGTTATCTATTTCGAAATAACGCCGTTACTTTGTCGAGTATTTCCTATAGAAAATTAATCCATCTATTTCCAATTGAACGATTTATTTCTTACTGCGCGAAATAAATTATTTGTCGTCTCTTAATTGCTTCTGGATCGTCCACGAATTCTCGAAGACTATTCGAGGTAGGAAATTATTAATTAAGCGTCCCGGGAACTAAAATAAGCGAATGATATTTCTGAAAAAGGTGTAGCAAAAGTTTCTCCGTTCGATGCAACTAATTCTACCAAACTGTTTGTATACAATGTTCGATAACTTTGCATTATCTCTCGACCTTGTCGACTAATCTATACAAGTCAGTTCACTTCATTTTCTTGGAAACCACGTTTGGCAATTTTTTAATTTACAGTGCCTCGAAAGAAATAATTAATAAGTATTCGAACCAGGAAATGTCGTTGAAAGAAGTTTTGCTAAATTTTGGGCGAGTAATAATATCATTTTATTAATGGAGTTAGTAATACGTAATAAAAAATAGGAAAGAGTTGAGGTACTGCCTAAAGTGTAATTCATTATAGTTATAGTTTGAATATAAAAATGAAATAAAATAAATAATAATATTTGATAATAATTTATGTATATAAAATATAACATATTTGTTAATCCACGATATATTAAAATTGACAGAATTATATCGACGTTGAATAAAACACTCAAAATAATCTGACTGAAGCTGATATGAAAGATAAAAACAATTACGGAAATGTTAGTGCCATCCTATTGGATGTAAATTTTATTACAAAAAGAATTTTTGAATAATCGACTAAATTTTATAAAAATTCTAAAACAATGGGTTACGGTATTGAGCCACCAGTAGATTAAATATTATAATGCTTCTAATCTATTTTTTCTTTTTATCTATCGTACACTGTCGTCTTTCGAATATGTTTTATCAACCTCTATACAATGTATAACGTCTAACCGTGTCTACATGACATGATCTTAAAGTTTCTTTAGCGTTTGAAGTTTCATAATAATTTTCGCTAATTGGCTTAAATCTTATCTACTGCTTTAATTTATATCATCTGCAGGGGACTTCGTGTTATCAATAAGACGTCAAACGTAAGATTTATTTCATCCTTATCGTTCCAGAGACAAACATCCGTCTTTGCGTTATTTTTGTACAACGTAATGATTTATATTGAAACAGATTAATCAACGCGTGTAACACTTTCGATCAAATATGCAGAAATCTCTAATGACGGATGAAACTAGGAATAAAAAAAAGATTAGAATAGACTAAACAACCTACGTTTCATCGTATCGGTTTCGTAACTTAAAAAAAATGAGATTAAATCTCTTGCGAATAATTCGATTTACTTTTATCACTCGCAGTAAGTGCTTATTAATTTTTTTTATTGACAAGATTAATCTTTTTATTGTATTTCGATAATGCTCTCATGCTCTTCTGAACTTTAGAAGAAGATAATTTAGATAAAAATGTATTAATTCCGTTCATTTTAATTTTAGAATATCTATCATTTTTTTTTTAATCTATCAATGTACACAAGGTGATAAAAAAATTAGATTTACACTTGAGGACCTCTCCTTTTCAGACCATAGTTCAATTTCGATGAAACTATGCTCAAACTTTCGTTAGATCTAAGAATCTAACCACAACATAATTTCTAAAATTAACTTCGTTTGGTAGTTGTATTTTTCAAATCCACCGATATACTTCAAATAATGCGCTTTCAAAGAAAGAAGAAACGAACGAAGGCAACCATCGCGAGTACAATCCGTCAGTTATATTTCAAGACACCTTTTGTTCCTTTTTTTCACGTTTCACTCAAACAATCGTTAAAATGATTAATTCGTTCGTTACGTAATGCTGCTCGCGGTAATTGATGCAATGAATTATTGTCCGTGTTATCGGCTTATACGCAATTACCGCGACTCAACGGAGCACAAACAATATTTTAAGCGTGCATAAAGATAAATATAAATCGCATCGCGTCGATATCGACGAAAATTTCACCGTCCTGCGTTATTTTCTATCGACGAGAAGCAATTATTCGCGTAGAGAAAACTCGCGACGAGAGCTCGTTTCTTTTTTTTTCAAATCGTCGACTACCTGATTTTTCGGCCCTTCTTTCGATAATAGATAACGACCGCTATATAACGCATACAGAATTATGCAGATAACGTGTTATTTAGCGTTCACGCCATTAAGTGTGACGTATTATTACAATGATACGGCGATCCCCGTGTATCTATAAATGATATGCAAACCGGATGCAATTTCGAAAATATTCGCTATTACGAGCGGCGTATCTACCGGCTCGGAAGACCATAGATTATGCGAGGCACTTTCGAGAAATTTAAATGCAGGTGAAAACGCGAAAGCGGGTACGGAATACGCCGGTGCCCGCGTAGTCAGTAATAAACGAGAGTTTTTTATTCGAACGGCGTTGAAGGATCGACCTGATCCACGTATCGCGTGCAGATGGTCCCCTTCCATGTTCCCTTTCGTTCACCGTGGCACGGCCGCGGGATGTCGTTTATCACTCTGATGCATAAGCCTCCATGATGCTTGACAGCAAGCGACGGGATGACCGTGCCAGACCCCGGACGTTTCCTTCTCGTGTGGCTGAATTAACGTCTCGTCATTAGCAGCTCGTCTCAAACTATATCTAATCACAACCGAAACTTCCATGCCCCAACTCTATGCCGCCATAACACGCATCCGACCGTCCACGTTCGTCTCTCATCGTGTCACTCTTTTTATAATACGGCCAGTACTCGATTAATGCGAGCTCGAACAGTGAGACGTTCGATATTTCATGCAGGGTCGCGTTTAACGAAGACTTTGACGGCGGTAGTTCCGAAGAAAATGTTTTTGGTAGAAACAGTAGATATGGAGAGAGAACATGGACTCGAGGATCTTCTTAACGATGTCAAAGTGACGAATTAATTTTTGTTTGGATGGCTCTTATCAAAGTTAATATTTACTTCGATCTGCCTTTGTTCTGAGATTACAATGAATGTCCAAGATAATGTGATTGGACTTCTAAACGTTTAAATATTGTTTCTAACATTTCGTAGTATGAATAGGAAATGATCGATAGCGAGCATTTTGTATATGTATACGTATCTTTGTATTTTACCTTTGTTGTTGCAGAGGCAGTAGTAATTAGTTTACATATTAGTCTCGTGATCGATAAAAAAATGGACTGATATGCACTCACCCAGTATTCCCTCGATAAATGTGAAGACCTCGGTTCGCAGTTATGGCGGCGTTTGGGTCGGTGGCGACAATCGTGGAAAAGGACGAGAAGCAAAAGAGAGAGAGAGAGGGAGAGAGAAATCGAGCGCCGAAATTTAAAAGCCACCTTATCGTTCACAACAGACCGAGGGACTGATGGCCCATGGCCCACGTGGTTTCTAGTCCCCCCTCGTGGGAGCTATCCCTACCACTTCTACTAAGCTGCTTCTGCTGCCTAACTCACACGCAAGCGCCGAGTCAAGTAAAAGTGGGGAGAGCAGAGACACGTATATGACGATAGCAGTTAACGCGTTAGTGAAAACAGAAGGATCCAGATATGGCTTACAAAATTAATACAACTATTTCCTTAATCTTTGGCTATTTTTCACGTGAAACTTTTGCTATCGTATTTGTCAAATCTTCGCGATTAAAACGAGTCCAAACATCGGTACAATTTTTATCGAGCGATAGTAATTCGTTATCTTTCACTTATTAGATAAATAAATGCGATCCAAATAGCGTTGCATTTGGTTTCATTTTAACCCCTTAAATGGAAGAGTTGACAAATAAGTTTGGTACAATACAAGTGTCTTGATGTGTCCTGCAAAAATCTTAAACTATTGGAACTTGATTTGAACATCGACTAATGAAAAGCTTCGGGTATCGAAATCGAAGAAAGTACCCGAAACGTTTGGTACCTGGACAGCTCTAATAATATAAAAAAAGAAAATTGAAACTGTTGGAACTCGACTGGAACATCGAGGAACGAAAAGTTGCGGGTATCTAACCCTTTGAAAGTACCTAATCCGACCTGAACCTGAAATATCGAGTACCCGAACAGCCCTAGAGATATAAAAGAAGAGCCTGAAACTGTTGGAACTCGACTCGAACATCGACTAACGAAAAGTTATGGGTATCGAATCCTTTTAAAATACCTGATCCGACCTGAACCTGAAATATCTAGTACCAGAACAGCCCTAGAGATATAAAAGATGAGTCTGAAACTGTTGGAACTCGACTCGAACATCGAGAAACGAGAAGTTGCTGGTATCGAATCCTTTTAAAATACCTGATCCGACCTGAACCTGAAATATCGAGTACCCGAACAGCTCTAGAGATATAAAAGACGAGCCTGAAACTGTTGGAACTCGACTCGAACATCGAGAAACGAGAAGTTGCTGGTATCGAAACCTTTGAAAGTACCTGATCCGACCAGAACCTGAAATATCGAGTACCAGAACAGCCCTAGAAATATACAAGAAGAGCCTGAAACTGTTGGAACTCGACTCGAACATCGAGGAACGAAAAGTTACTGGTATCTAACTCTTTGAAAGTACCTGATCCGACCTGAACTAGAAATGTTGAGTACCAGAACAGCCCTAGAAATATAAAAGAAGAGCCTGAAACTGTTGGAACTCGACTCGAACATCGAGAAACGAGAAGTTGCTGGTATCGAAACCTTTTAAAATACCTGATTTGACCCTAACCTGAAATATCAAGTACCAGAACAGCCCTAGAAATATAAAAGAAGAGCTTGAAACTGTTGGAACT
Organism: Colletes latitarsis; assembly: GCF_051014445.1. Classification (NCBI taxonomy): domain Eukaryota; kingdom Metazoa; phylum Arthropoda; class Insecta; order Hymenoptera; family Colletidae; genus Colletes; species Colletes latitarsis. The sequence goes on along the minus strand of NC_135135.1, from coordinate 16,174,384 downwards.
CGACTCGAACATCGAGGAACGAAAAGTTACTGGTATCTAACCCTTTGAAAGTACCTGATCCGACCTGAATCTGAAATATCGAGTACCAGAACAGCCCTAGAAATATAAAAGAAGAGCCTGAAACTGTTGGAACTCGACTCGAACATCGAGGAACGAAAAGTTACTGGTATCGAATCCTTTTAAAATACCTGATCCGACCTGAACCTGAAATATCGAGTACCCGAACAGCTCTAGAGATATAAAAGACGAGCCTGAAACTGTTGGAATTCGACTCGAACATCGAGGAACGAAAAGTTGCGGGTATCTAACCCTTTGAAAGTACCTGATCCGACCAGAACCTGAAATATCGAGTACCAGAACAGCCCTAGAAATATAAAAGAAGAGCCTGAAACTGTTGGAACTCGACTCGAACATCGAGAAACGAGAAGTTGCTGGTATCGAAACCTTTTAAAATACCTGATTTGACGCTAACCTGAAATATCAAGTACCAGAACAGCCCTAGAAATATAAAAGAAGAGCTTGAAACTGTTGGAACTCGACTCGAACATCGAGGAACGAAAAGTTACGGGTATCTAACCCTTTGAAAGTACCTGATCCGACCTGAACTAGAAATGTTGAGTACCAGAACAGCCTTAGTAATATAAAAGAAGAGCCTGAAACTGTTGGAACTCGACTCGAACATCGAGGAACGAAAAGTTGCTGGTATCTAACCCTTTGAAAGTACCTGATCCGACCAGAACCTGCAATATCGAGTACCAGAACAGCCCTAGAAATATAAAAGAAGAGCCTGAAACTGTTGGAACTCGACTCGAACATCGAGGAACGAAAAGTTACGGGTATCTAACCCTTTGGAAGTACCTGATCCGACCTGAACTAGAAATGTCGAGTGCCCGGGCACCCTCGGTTGCGCTAGAAGGGCGTAACGAAAGCGATCGTAAGGGAAAGGAAAGCAAAGATCAGAAAGGGGAACACTAATCACGTTCGACGTCCGTCAATCATTGAAATTCAGCGATCCCTTGTGGCTCTCCGCAAATCTAACCGCAGGAGTAGTTAGTCGGCGCGGAGAAGAGAACGACACTGATCGATAGGTTCCTAACGGGCGGTTGAGGGGTTGTCGAAGCCTTGACCCTGCTCTTCCGTCGGCAGCTTTAATGCTCGCGGTCAGCGGGAGCCGACGCTCTCTCTGCTTGTCCAGATCGGGGCTCAGCTGTCTGTTCAGATAGGAATCTGGTCGGGGCTTAATGACGGCTCGTGACGGACGGGTATCGAAGCCGGCAGTGCTGGACAGAAGACGAAGGGATGGAGGAACGCGGGAGTCTGGCGTGTCACATCAACGGCGCCGCGAGATCTACGGCCTCAGTTTTACCAAACGGATTGGATTCTTTTCGTTTTGGTAGTTCTCTATCTCTCCCACTACCTTCCCCTCTCTATACGATCCAACGCACGCAGGCACATACACACACATCATCCGTTCCCCTCGCTCTTTCTCTCTTTATCTGTATCTTTCTCTCTGTACGCTGCCAAACTCACCGAGAGCAATCGGATAGTTGAACCGCTGCCGACCATTCGGTCATTGCCCGGGATCAAGTTGCCAGCGTTTCATTCGTGAAAGGAATGCCCTTCTAATTTTCAATTCCTTTGATTCCATCATCCATCGAACATTCTTGCGGCGCGCGGAATCACAGCCAACCCCCGTACGGCCACGTTCCTTAAACGTCCCCAGGGCTAGATATTACCGAGAACAAAACCCAGGACCCGAGTTTAGAAATCGATTTTATTTGGTAACCATTTCTACAAATATCGGTAAATATTTATCTCTGTCTTCACGAGTTAACAAATTCTTTGAAATAATTTTCATTTTGAATCAAAGAAACGTTACGGGCACCGCGAATGATCTAAAATCGACAAATTAATTAAAACAATAATATACATAATAAAACAAATTAACCCTTAAGCGGATTATTGGGATTGCTGTGGCCCTCTGCAATGTAATTATTTGAAAATTTACGTAATCCTCCATTTTTCGGATGCTTTAAAGGAAAGTTGATTTCTATTTAACAATCTGGCAAAAATCAACATTAAATGAAATAATTCAGTTGAGATTGAGAGTCCACTTATGGGTTTGGTTTTTAAACGAGTAAACTTTTGCTCCAAAAAATTGGAGCCCCGTTGGCAAGCGTGGTAATCCGTTGTGGGAGCATATAATGAAACCATTACGCGAGAGAATCGTGTAGATGCGTGACCTGCCTGTTTCTCTTCTCCGTTTGGCAACAAAAGATTCATATATTTAGCTCGCCGATGGCAAAGTTGTAGCACCGCGTAGCTAACAGGGAAGAAGCAAAGCCCGTCGCAGGAAGAAGGTAACGAATTGTACGTACGTATCTGTTATATATAAATTAATGAAACAGGAGACGGCAATAAGTGGCGGCCTTAAATAGTAAATAGAAAATTCCAGTAGCGGGACTGGAGGCAGAGTGGATCAAAGAACGCCGACCGGCTCGATGCTTTCGAGCAGTCAGCCCTCCTCTTCTGGGACAGGCTGTAGGGGGATGGTAATAGATTGCCTCTTTCTGACTTTTATTGTTCCGCAAAAAGCTTGTCAGATTCAACGTGGAGGCCCCGCACTCTCCATTACGTACCATAAGAATAGGCGTTGAGGTGGAGAAAACGAGAAGGTGGGGCTAGGTCGTGCCACGTACATTAGAAAAGGGCGGAAATGTTAAACGATTCACGAGAATTTTTCATGGACGACAGCCTGTCGACAGCGTGCAAAAAAAAAAAACAACAAGAAAAAACAAATTCAGCACCGCTGCCGCGAAACTGGTTATGCGCCGTACAAAAACCGCCAACCATTTTCGACGACCATGTTGAAAACAAATATAAACGGGCTGTTAAAATGTCTTTCTCCAAAACGAGCCACTACATAATCAAGTAAAATAATAAATTAAAACAAAAAAAAAATCCTAACGATTATAAAATTGAAAGATTGATAATTAAATTTGACCCATATGTTGTCAACCATTTTTGACGTCCACGTTGAAAACAAATATAAACGGGCTGTTAAAATGTCTTTCTCCAAAACGAGCCACTACATAATCAAGTAAAATAATAAATTAAAACAAAAAAAATCCTAACGATTATAAAATTGAAAGATTGATAATTAAATTTGACCCATAATATGTTGTCAACCATTTTTGACGTCCACGTTGAAAACAAATATAAACGGACTGTTAAAATGTCTTTCTCCAAAACGAGCCACTACATAATCAAGTAAAATAATAAATTAAAACAAAAAAAAATCCTAACGATTATAAAATTGAAAGATTCATAATTAAATTTGACCCATAATATGTTGTCAACCATTTTTGACGTCCACGTTGAAAACAAATATAAACGGGCTGTTAAAATGTCTTTCTCCAAAACGAGCCACTACATAATGAAGTAAAATAATAAATTAAAACAAAAAAAAATCCTAACGATTATAAAATTGAAAGATTCATAATTAAATTTGACCCATAATATGTTGTCAACCATTTTAGACGTCCACGTTGAAAACAAATATAAACGGGCTGTTAAAATGTCTTTCTCCAAAACGAGCCACTACATAATGAAGTAAAATAATAAATTAAAACAAAAAAAAATCCTAACGATTATAAAATTGAAAGATTCATAATTAAATTTGACCCATAATATGTTGTCAACCATTTTTGACGTCCACGTTGAAAACAAATATAAACGGGCTGTTAAAATGTCTTTCTCCAAAACGAGCCACTACATAATCAAGTAAAATAATAAATTAAAACAAAAAAAAATCCTAACGATTATAAAATTGAAAGATTGATAATTACATTTGACCCATAATATGTTGTCAACCATTTTCGACGACCATGTTGAAAACAAATATAAACGGGCTGTTAAAATGTCTTTCTCCAAAACGAGTCACTACATAATCAAGTAAAATAATAAATTAAAACAAAAAAAAATCCTAACGATTATAAAATTGAAAGATTGATAATTAAATTTGACCCATAAAATGTTGTCAACCATTTTTGATATCCATGTTGAAAACAAATATAAACGGGCTGTTAAAATGTTTTTCTCCGAAACGAGCCACTACATAATATCCACCACGTAAAATAATAAATTAAAACAAAAAAAATCCTAGTGATTATAAAATTGAAAGATTGATAATTAATTTTGGCCCATAATATGTTGTCAACCATTTTTGACGTCCACGTTGAAAACAAATATAAACGGGCTGTTAAAATGTCTTTCTCCGAAACGAGCCACTACATAATCACGTAAAATAATAAATTAAAAACAATAAATTTTAACGATTACAAAATTGAAAGATCGATGATTAATTTTGATCCATGATATGTTGATATTCGTCCAAAATTATGAGGTTTATTTATTTTGCGACTGACATCCTAAAATTTAAATTAAAAAAATTCAAATTTAAATTACTATTAACCAGAAATATTTGAAACACTTTTTTGAAGATTTTTACCCTTTGTCGCTTTACAACCGCGCCATATCTTATTTAAACTTAACGAATGGATTGATTTATAATGCAAATCAATTATCAAGAACATCTTAATTTGTTACTGCTTTCCAGTTCGTTCGTAGTTTTCTTTTCGACGAACCCGCTGCTGTAAAAGTAAATCATCGCACTTCGCGTACTACAGTAGAGCGATTTCGAAACGCCTTCCGTTCCAGTTTCTAATTTTTAGAAACTTCACCCGGTTACCTTTTACAACGCAGTTCCTCGTTTGATACGAAACCGTAGCTCGTAATAATTAATTGTTTATCGTATTCGCGTACGAACAGGATTGTTTCAAAGTAAATTTCAATTTACAAATTGTAATTAACTAACATTCTACTTGGAAGATTAACAGGACGATTTGTTGTGCAACAGCACATTTAACGATGAAAGAAAAAGGAATTCTTGCGAATATGTAAACACCTCAATCAAGTGATTTAAATTCTACTTTAAATTCAAAACTGACTACAATAAAAGTTGACCTAACTCAGACCTAATATTATACATAATAAGGTAAGTGCATCAAATATAAATATACTTAATATAATATGAGCCTAATATGAAAAATGAGAACCTCGGTAAAAAAAAAGTAAACATTTCCTGAGCCGTTATTATATTTTAAATTTGACTATTACCAGTCAATGGAGCATAAAATTTCCTATAAATTCATAATATTTAAGTTTTTATAAGAGTTTATGCAAGCATGTGAAACACGTGTATAAAGAAAAGTATTCCATATTAGGGCAACTGACCCTAATGGCGCGGATAAAGCACTCGCGCGATTATTTTTGATAATCGTAACCCGGTCCGCGATCGAAGAAATAAAAAAAATGGCGAGTACCGGTTGGGTGTGGTGTTCTTTCGCGGAGGTCAGCGATCACAGGTCGAAAGGATAGTGGAACAGTAAATATCGAAAAGCGCATTGTCGCTGTTACAACGTTATAATGAGCCACCGCGCGGAGGTTTTATTGTTTCCGATAAGTGGCAGCGCGCTAAATTTGCCAATGCCCGGGGGCAGCATTTACATTTATCCCTTATTACCATTGGAACGGTACGCTTGAACCGTCGGTATCCAGACGAAAAGTCAGATGTTCCCAAAGATAAAAGCCCCCGGCATCGGATCGCGTACCCAGTAGAACAATCGCTTGATTGCTGACTGTCGTGGCTGGCGAAACGAAGATTTCAAGATATTCCATAAATGTAAGAACCGAATGACTGCGGTTCCGGCTGGCAGCGTCCGAGGGAAAGAGAGAGAGAGAGAGAGAGGGAACGAGAGGGTACGAGGCACGTAGCACGAGGGCCATCAATCGTCGCAAGACGTAGACGAAGAACCGTGGCGCACAGCAAAGCGGCCCGACATCAGTCGTCGTCGTTGTCTTCGTCGTCTTCGGCAATGCGAGAGACGAAGCTGCCTCGGAACCCCGAAGACGCGTAGACGCGCTGGCAGAAGCCGCTACTTAGCAAGCAGGCATGTGTCTTAAACCTGGCTCGGTCCCCCGCCTTTTCTTCCCTCCACGAATGTATCAAAGGGCCGCGTCCCCTTTGAAATTCTCCAGTTGTTAACATTTAACAGTGATGCTCCTCCACGATTTTTCTCGCACATCCCCCCACCCCTCCCACATTCGAGACCCCAACGCTCCGCCCCGCTCGCGCTTCCGTTCTCAGACCCCGCGAGATTTATTCTACTCGAACTCCCCTACAAACATTCAAAATTCAATGGGAAATTGTGCTTTTAATCTCCTTTCGATTACAAACCTACCATTTTTTATTGGCTGCATTGAGGACTAGGTTGGTTAATCCTTAACCGGTTAACTGTGTTCGACGAGTATACTCGTCATGGAGAAGTGCTATGATTTTTTGTCATGACGAGTTTTATAAAATAAACTTATCTTTTTGATGCAATATTTTAACAGCGACACTTACTCTGTGCTTGACGACTATACTCGTCATCGATCGATTTTCGTGATACAGAAATTCGCACTTTCAACACGGAGCGACACAGTTAACTGGTTTAGTGGATTCTTTAAAATGGCAATTGTTTTATGGTGTAATAAGTTTAGAAACACATGGATGCTTCTTTATTTTAAACTGGCACTAGAAATTATTTTTTAATGTACTTTGCATACATTTTTATTACATTTTTGGCAAATTTGAAAGGCGCGTCTCTTTATTAAACACCAATGACAATTTGAACGTTTTATCTGCTTTTCTTATGGTTCTGTTTGTGGACCAGGGATAGTACTTAAATGGTACGCTCTACTGTTTTACTACGTATATTCTCATATATTTGAGGTTGATAGATAAAATAACTAAATAAATTTTTTATAACTAATCATTCTTTTAGTCAATCAGTTGAAATGTTATAAACATGTTTAAACTTGCAGAGGCCCCCAATAATCCACTTGAGGGTTAGGTCTGGATTAGACAGTCAGCCATTTACAATCCGTTAATTTGTTCGAACTATAGAAAAGATCGGTGATGTAAGGGCTAGTTCAGACACATCCAGTACAAATTTTGATCTTTCTGGTCGACTAGTCTTCCTCCATCACTTAATAGTAGCTATCTAGACCTCATTTCTTTAGTCTCCAAGAATTCTGGTAGGGTTAGATAGTCAGCCATTTGCAATCAGTTAATCTGTTCAAACTATAGGCTGAACGAGCCTTACTGAAAGTGTCACTAGTGGTCTGAGGCTAGTTCAGACAGATCCAGTAAAAATTTGGATTTCTCTGGTCTTCTCTCACCACTTACTAGTAGCTAACTAAACCTATCCAGACTCGTTTCTTTACTCTTCAAGAATTCTGGTACGTGTGCATTCAGTTTGTGACACGTAGACCACAGCTAAAATTGTAAATAAATATCTCCAATTAAATTTAGCCACGATACAAAGTGGTCACGTTATCTCAAGATCGATAGACACAGTTAGACACGATAGACAAGTTACCATCAATTAGAGTTCCCTCATTCCGAAGAAAATAATTCGTTCCTGGGAAAACCGAATAATCAATGGCCGATTCATTTCCAATTTCGTCTGACAGTGATTCGCCCATAGATTACCCGATGTTTCCACGAACAAATTATTTTCATCAGAACGAGGGAATCCTAAATTGACATCGACCCTCTTCATCAATCTCGCAATAATGTATATAATAATATTTACTGCCCTACCTTAGGCTTCCACGTTCAAGGAAACTTAGAAACGAATTGACCATAGATCGTGCGATGTTTCCAGGAACGAATTATATTCGAAATAAGGGAATTCTAATTGCAATCGACCGTGTAGCCACTTTGTATCATTACGAAATTTAATTAGGAATCGAACGACCGGTTGGCGATCGCGTAAGGCAAGAATCCCGGAGCGTTCCAAAGTCAGGGAAGCTCATCGCGCAGAAAAGGATTTCGAGTTTTTTTTAATTACCCGCCATTTCGCCGTTGACTCTCAAGAAACTGAAGGCAGGAAACTCGTCCGTTACTCGCGGTAAAATGCGAGGAGGAAAGGTAACAGGGTAACTTGTGAATCCTCCGGCTCTCGTAATGCTTTCGTGAAGACAGGCAGGAGTTGCGGAGGTGGCCTTGACGTTTTTACGACGAGAATTCGTCTCTATAAAACTGTCTTGGCCTTCCTACGCTGCGCCGTGTCTCTCTTTCTCTCGTCCTTACTTTCCAGACTAGGGTACAACGTTGATACAATGGGCTTGGCGGATGGCGAGAATAGCTGGTTGGTCAGTACAGACGTTGCAGTACACCGAGACAAAGTGTTTCTATTAAAATCTAGTCGGGGCGAAACAATACAACTTCCGTTTCTTTAATAGAAAATCTTTTCCCCCCAGGCTTCAGACACGGTAAATAAACTACGAGAAATAATTAACTTAGTCAGACCTACGTAGTGTACGTTAATTTAAGCTTGTCTAATATAATAATGTATACTTTTTGTATAATAATGAGCTTGAAATAATATTCACAATGTTGACTACAGATAGTCTCTATCGTTACATTCTTGAAAAACTTTGGTCGATCTTGATTTAAATTCAAAATTCCCGCCATTTCCAATCGCAGTATCTCCTGAGTAGCTTCGCTCAAATCAACATATAACGAACGAATAGAATTTCCATAAGCTTAAATTAATATTCACAACGATAATCTGTATTATTACATTATCAAAATTCTTCAGAGACATTGTTAAATCTATCTCGATTTAAATTCAAAATTCCCGCCATTTCCAATCGTACTGACTTCAGATATAGCTTCATTTGGACCACATAAAAACTCAATCGACGGGCTATAAGTTTAAAATAATATTCATAAAATAAACACAAATAGTCTGCACTGTTAATTATTAAAATTCTTCAGATAATAAAATTGTTAATGTATACTTTTTGTATAATAATGAGCTTGAAATAATATTCACAAAGTTGACTACAGATAGTCTCTATCGTTACATTCTTGAAAATCTTCGATCGATCTTGACTTAAATTCAAAATTCCCGCCATTTCCAATCGCAGTATCTCCTGAGTAGCTTCGCTCAAATCAACATATAACAAACGAATAGAATTTCCATAAGCTTAAATTAATATTCACAACGATAATCTGTATTATTACATTATCAAAATTCTTCAGAGACATTGTTAAATCTATCTCGATTTAAATTCAAAATTCCCGCCATTTCCAATCGTACTGACTTCAGACATAGCTTCATTTGGACCACATAAAAACTCGATCGACGGGTCATAAGTTTAAAATAATATTCACAAAATAAACACAAATAGTCTGCACTGTTAATTATTAAAATTCTTCAGATAATAAAATTGTTAATCTTAAGCGTTGGACTCGATGTAGCTTTTTCGTTGCAAATAAATTATCTCGACACCCGTAGATTAAAAATCCTGATTAAAAATAGTAGATAACGCAGTGGACGTCGGATAGAGAAAAAAAGACAACATGTCGGGAGGTAGCAATTTGAGCAGTTCCGATAAATCTTGGTAAGATAATCGTGGTACATACAAACGCGGTAGTTTCCGTTTGTAAAGCAATCTCGGGTTCCCCTATTCAGCATCCTACCTTTTCCTAACTGGAATCGATGAATCAAGCGAGCGGTTACGCAGTTAACAAGATTTACGAGAATTTCGATCGATGGGACACGTATCCCTTAACGTCATTAGCAGCTGGAAACTTCTTCCAGCGACTTTCGATCGACCATTTCCATCTCTTGGGAGGCGAAGTTGTCCCCGCCGACGAAAAGTCCCATCGAGAGACTCGAGCCACGCTTGTCCCGCGCTTGGAATGCGAGTTCCTGGGTCGCTCGAATATCAGAGAACGCTCAGAAAAACGCCAGCTGGCTTCTTCGTGATGCGGAATACTTCCTCGAAGCGAGAACGACTGTTGTGTCTGGTTTGTCCACGTATACAGAATCGTTAGGCGCTTTAGCTATTGATGTTCTTTAGTTTCTTTTGGAAACCGCCTGAGCTCTTGTCGCGCTCAATCTAGTTACTGCTTCCTACGGCTGTCGTTTAAAACAGCGCTTTTTAAACCTTTTTCCCGATCGCGAACACTCTTCGTAACAAGAAATTATCAATCGTACAGTTTCGTGAAATTTTTTAATATTATGGAGCACAACGGACCGTTTTTGGAATTGGTATTTGACTCGTGACGAGACAAACTAATCTAATTTCTGGTATATTGGAGTATAATGTTTGTAAAACAATTTTTTAAGGTTCAGGTAATTATAAAATTGAGCAGTAAAGTTTCCTCTTTATAACGGTTCCGTACAAGTTGATATGAGAGACTATTTTGCTCGAATATGATCTTTTTATTCGCTAGGATTGCTGTTTGGATCACTGTGCAGCATTTTTGTGGTATTTCGTTCGTGAGAAATTGAACGGTATTCGAACGAGTACCACTAACATTGAAATAGGTTGGGTACTCGAGCATTAACGTACAGGTTGAAGGGGTCCCACCACTATGGCAAAAATTCATTTGAATACCGGGCGACATTTCTACGATATTTCGTTCGTAAGAAACTGGGCGGTATTCGGATGAGAAATACTGAGCTTGAAAAGAATTTGGCACTTGGGTATTGATATATGAGTCGAGGTATTTCCTTCATTACGGGAAAAATTCGTTTAAGTCGTGAGTAGTATTTTTTCGGTATTTTCTTCATATAAAATTGGACGGTATTCAAACAAATAGCACTAAAATTGGAATGGATTTGGCACTTGGGTACTGATATGTGGGTTGAAGGAGTCTCATCATAATGAGAAAAATGCGTTTACATACCAAGTAGCACTACTACGGTACTTCGTTTGTATTGGACGGTATTCAAACAAGATCCGCTGACATTTTAATAGCAAAACCGAAATGAATCGAACACTCAGGTTAGAGGAGTCCCATCACTACGGAAAAAATTCGTTTAAATACCAGGACGACACTTTTATGGTACTTCGTGAGAAGCACGACGGTATTCGAGTACGTGAATTGTTGAAATGGGAATGAATCGCTACTCGAGTATCGTTGGACCATAGGAAGAAGTTGTTTTGAATACCGTGGCGGCACTTTGGAAGTACTTGGTAGGAAATTAGACGGTATTCGAGTACGGGAATCGTTAAAATGGAAACGAATCACTACTCGAGTATCGTTGGACCAAAGGAAGAAGTTGTTTTGAATACCGTGGCGGCACTTTTGAAGTACTTGGTAGGAAATTGGACGGTATTCGAGTACGGGAATCATTAAAATGGGAGTGAATCGCTACTCGAGTATCGTTGGACCAAAGGAAGAAGTTGTTTTGAATACCGTGGCGGCACTTTTGAAGTACTTGGTAGGAAATTGGACGGTATTCGAGTACGGGAATCGTTAAAATGGAAACGAATCGCTACTCGAGTATCGTTGGACCAAAGGAAGAAGTTGTTTTGAATACCGTGGCGGCACTTTTGAAGTACTTGGTAGGAAATTGGACGGTATTCGAGTACGGGAATCATTAAAATGGGAACGAATCACTACTCGAATATCGTTGGACCAAAGGAAGAAGTTGTTTTGAATACCGTGGCGGCACTTTTGAAGTACTTGGTAGGAAATTGGACGGTATTCGAGTACGGGAATCATTAAAATGGTCATGAATCGCTACTCGGGTATCGATAGATCAAAGGAAAAAGCCGTATTGAATACTGTAGCGGCACTTTTGTAGTACTTGGTAGGAAATTGGACGGTATTCGAGTACGGGAATCGTTGAAATGGGAACGAATCGCTACTCGGGTATCGTTGGACCATAGGAAGAAGTTGTTTTGAATACCGTGGCGGCACTTTGGAAGTACTTGGTAGGAAATTGGACGGTATTCGAGTACGGGAATCGTTGAAATGGGAATGAATCGCTACTCGAGTATCGTTGGACCAAAGGAAGATGTTGTTTTGAATACCGTGGCGGCACTTTTGAAGTACTTGGTAGGAAATTGGACGGTATTCGAGTACGGGAGTCGCAAAGATTGAAATGGATCGTGCACTCGTGTATTGACGGGTTAAAGGTGAGACAGCGACGCGACGGGCATCGAGTGCGAAGTGCGTGAAACATCGGACTGACCGAGGCGAAGTGGAGGCTAGTAGCGAGTCCAAGAGATAGACCGGTGAACTGGACGCGGTGCATTCGCCGCGCAGGATGCGTATCGCATGCTAAATATAAAAGCAACTCGCTGGTAGAACGGAGCGGCGTGGTGCGGCGTATGCCTACGCCATCTTGCATGGAAGAGTCATTTGCGTTAGTCCTGCCCACAGAGGGCAGCCTGGCTCCGCCTCCAGTTGCCGGTTGTACATAAGCAGAACCATCTTTATTACCCTCGGGCACTAACCGTAAAGAAGCGAGTCGAGGGAAGCGGCGTTCCCGAGCGGGAAAGAGAAGTCCGAGCTGGGCTGCGTCGGAGTGTATTGTCGCGCACACCGCGAAAGAACCCTGTTCGTGAGCAAGTACCGAAAGCCGAAGGGTGGGCAGTACGTCTCTCGTGGAGATCGAGTGGCCGTTTCAGGGATCGGCCCGAAGAATTATGGTATGAAGTGGTGGGGCATGACGGTGCCGTAGGCATAGTTTGTCTTTATAACGTCTGCGCGGCCGCGGCTGAACTTCAAACGAGCCGCTGATGGCTCAAAGTGGCTGACCGGGATATAAATCCACGGCCCACCTCGCTCGTCTGCTCGGATTTTCTCTCTCCTTTGCTCTCGTTTCTTCTCTCCGCCGCGCTGGATCCTCATCCTTTCAAGCTGCTTTGGCTTTTGCGCTCTCGTCCTGGCTACGCTTCTGCCCTGATCTCCGTGTTCGAACATCACCGACGATTCGGCTTCTTCTCCCATCAGGACATATATTTCTTCCCAAAACCGTCCGCGTACCAGTGGGTCAAACGAGTCTACGTGCAATACGAAAACTGAGCTCCGAGTACTTTGGAGTAACGAGTACAGAATTCCAGGAGAAATTTATTTTACTGTACTCGGGATTCGCTCAAACTCAGGGACTCGATACCGGTATTATTTCAGTAAAACTATACCGAAAGAATACCCAAATACCGGTACTCGGAGTCTGAATACCGTAGTATTTTGAGGTATCATTTGCATCCAACATTTCTACTGACGTTCTTGATAGACTGTTTATGTTATTATTATTAGAAAATTGTAATGGAAAACGTAAACAGTTGTATTATGTTTCCATGAAAAGCAAAGATTAAGTCCCCAGGGTATCTACCTCAGCGGATATTTAAAATTTGTTACGTGAAAGATAGTGAAAAGAAAATGGGAAAGAATAAAGGAAAACGGCGAAGCGGGAGTCGCAGAAAAGTGGGAAAAGATTTCATGGTGGTCGTTGGGCGCCTCTTAATTTATGGTCGGTGTGGTCCTAACCGTCGAACTGGTGTCTGGAGTACGTATTTCAATTGTTGGAGTGTACCTGACATTGGCTGCGGTTCGATAAAGTTTCCAGTGAAAATTAATATCTTATAACTATCCACGCCCCAAGTGACTATCGATAAATTGAAAAATCCGAACAAACAACTCGAGCGACTTTGTTACAATATTAACTACTCTAAGAAAATTAGAAATGAGGTGTCGAAGCAACTATATTTTTGTTATGATACTTAAAATAAGGGGGAGTTTTAGTTTTGGTAGTTTTCACGAACAATTGTTTAAATAAAATGGCGGAGATCGGTCGTCCTGTGGCAGTTTGTCACGTTTGAGCGATGCCCGGTGCTATCGCGAGGAGCAAAGAGTTTAACCAGCTTTTTCTTTCGCACATTCAACATATCTGGCATTATCAGCGGACTGCTAGTTGACAAAGCACGATCATTATTCAAAAGGACGCGAGCGTGGAGGGCGACGAGCAGTTTTGTAGCGGAAGACATTGGACAAATGGGGTTGTTCCGTGGACAGGCAGGTTATCTCGGTCAGTTGTCGAGTAGCCACCCCACTAAATCACTCAGTTCTCGCCCTCCAACCCGACGACCCCTGCCGTTGGCACCCTCAATCTCGATAATGTCTGAAAATCTCGGCGTGTCACACTTGTTCTGAATTCTTTAAGAATTGCTACTTTAAATCTACCATTTTCCGTCAGGGCAACTAAGATATACGTCCCCCTACGTCTCCAGTCACCGGAACGCTTTTCATTTCAAAATCTATTTAAAAAAGAATTTAAATGAAAAATCAAGCAAATCAAAATCGATTACGTTTCACTTTGTAAGAGAAAATCAAAATGGTACAGCTTGAAATCGTGTTGTTCATCATTGCAACGGAATTAAATATTCCATAATTATTATTTAACAAAAAAATTGTACCCAAAGAGATATAGAAAAATGTGTAGATGCGAAGGTATTTTCGTAAAAGTAGAATTGAAATAAATTGAAGGAAAATTAGACGCAATATTCCCTCGTTTGTAGACCGATCTTTTCCCCCACCGAGAACGTTTATTCTATTTCCAATAGAAATATCTATATACAACACTTTTAACAATTTTGCGTTCCATTCTCGCCTGATAAATGATAAATATTCGCTCGGTTTTGCCATAATTCTTAAAGAAGGTTACCGATTATCGCGTATTACAGTTATTATGTCCCGATAGCGAAACGGAGTGCATTAACTGTTGAATGAAGTATGGTGGACAGCGCAAGGATAGTATGAAGTGCATTACCGTTTATTATGTGCTAATGAGTGTGCATAATTCTACAAAGACGTATTCTACCAGAGTGCTTTTAAATTGCTTTGCCGAGCTTCGTAGTACACATCAGTGGAAGTTTCCTTTGATGCATATTTAACAATGCGTAAAATTCAAGAATGTTAGGTTCTATTAACCTTTTCTTTATTATAGACGAAGAAAATTTCCGATTTTACGCTCGACTTACGCTCGTGCTTAACAATGTATAAAGTCTACCCTCTATTATTTATTTCTTAACCGTTCGTTTATTATTTATAACCTGGCGACGAGATAATTGAACACACGAATTCCTTTTATAATTATTATTTTCTTTTAAGACGTATTAACGTGAAGTTCCAGAGTCATCGACGACAAGCTACTGCCCCACGGAGCCCCCAAGACGTGTCTACAGATTACGACGGCCCTGAGTACGTCGACTAAAGCAAGGTGTTGAATATTTATTTGCTAAATAAATACGACAGAGTTTCGACCTAAGTGTGTATTTAATTAATGTAATTTTGCAAAACGAAAAAAGAAACGAGACGCTCAGGGGGTGCAATAAACGAGTGCCAGTGGATACAAATTTTCATTAAAAATACAGACAATGCTTATTGTCAAGACGAGGAATACCAGTTGTATTGTCCTGACAATTAAACTTTTTACCTGGATGTATAGTACGTAACGAAAGAAGCAACGGTGTTTCGCGGACAAAAAATGGTGATTTCCCATAAATCAGACCATCGTTGAAACAGAAATTAATCAGGTAGAGTGCAGAGGTACGGGATTATCAGCTTTCATATCAACACTGCGGTTTCGCCCTGTCGGGATCCCCGAAGTCCTCACCCACACCCCCGTTTTGGATCGGGGGTAGGATAGTGTTGGCGGCACGGAAATGGATCGTTGGCCTCGAGGGTGTAGGTGGATACGTACGAATTGAGAAAGGGTGGGTTTTCTCTCTGTCTGTTTCCCTCCCCGGTTTTCTCTAGCTCGCGTTCGCACTATCTGCTCTACTCTCACCCTGTCGAGCTCGTAAAGTAATCGGGCGTTTATTCGCCACGCTGTCGGGGACAAAGTGTGCTGCGCTCCCTGTCGACTGCTGCCATTTGTCTTCCGACGAGGAAACCTAAGACTACGATCCTTTTTCGCTGTTACGCGAACACTATGAAAGGTTAATGCCAAAGATTCCTCGAAACTTTCCTCCCCCTCGACCCTACCGAACGACACACACCACTCCCCGAAAACTCGTTACAAAATCCCTCTGTGGACCGTTGTAAACAAAATGGGATGTAAAGGATAATAATTATTCGGTCGATGGAAGCGTTGAAATCTGGGTTACCAGGGATTTTATATTAGACTTTGGTTAATTTTTCGAGAAAAAAATTCGAGACAATTTTTAATTTCCAACATACTGTGCTGAATCTATCCGCGTCAGTCTGTTCTGTTCGAGACAATTTGTTATTGTTTGTTTGAGACAGTTTGCTATTGTATAGAAAAATTTTACCCATCTATCGACGATCCCCACGTTCTGTTTGAGACAGTTTGTCATCGTTCGTTTGAGAGAGTTTGCTATCGTATAGGAAAGTTTTACCCATCTTTCGATGATATTCCATCATTATATACGAAGCACAATCCCTCACAAGTTGTACACCGTATGTCCACATCGGTTTGACGACGTATGTACAGACTAGGTTTGCTTCTGATCGGCAGTTTAGACTTCAGTCCTGACGGCCAACGTTCATTCCAAGATATTTGCGGTCGTCGGATGGAAGGGTAGGCCCCGAAATAATATTGAAATTTCCCGAAAGGCCTCGCGTGCATCGCGTGGCACGCGTTCAAATTGATTGTCGGCGTAGTTTTCTGGCAGACTCGTAAATGGAGCCGCAAGCTCGTCAAGCACCGAGCGGACACGAAGACAAATGAGGGAACGCTAATTGCCGCTATCGTTCGGCAGCGATTCCCCGCGAGCATTTATCATCGGAAAGAAGTTCCCGTGGCGTTGGCCTTGGGCGAAAAGTTGAAAGAAGGGATCAGAGGGACGCAGCCCGATTGCTTCTTCGTAACTCTCTTTCACTCCAGAGAGCCGGATTGGTATCGAAGCGATATATCTCGGGATTGGCTTCGCAGTGGCGGATAGTCTGCATCGAAGCAACGATAGGGGAAAGGGGTGCCACCTTGATAAACGAGCCCATAAATAACAGTAACGTCTCCACCGAAAACTCGGCCGGGTAAATGTATATCCAGAGGCGGCGGCAGCCAACGGCAGCGGCGGGTACAGCAGCAACCGAGCGGTTGAGGGAGTCGCGGACTACGGCCAGAGAGGTAATTTAAGATCCTATTGAGATATTTATGGGATCATAAAGCGGAACTGGCTGCTTCTATCGCCGGCAGCCATGCGTGAGTCGCGGTCCCGCAAGACACAGTAGTTTGTATCTTTGTTTATAACCGACTTAGCACTGCTATCTTTTACTTTATTTTCGTGTGCTCGATCAAGCCACGGTCGAAATCGCCCGAGACGCTACCGTTCGAATTTATTACGAGGCGACCCAACTCCCGCGACCCCGGGACCAACCCGACTACTCGCTTCCTTCGACGTTCTCCTTCCTCCGTCGCGAATTTAGACGCTGCGTTCTCGCTAACCGGGATCATCCATTCACCGCGGAAACTGTAAACATTGTTGTTCATCCGCGAATACTCCAAAACGAACGACTAAACGGAGTTCTACTTTTGACGGAATCGAAATATGCATCGCGGACCAGCCAAAACTATTCCAAAACTGAAGAATATAATGTCAAACTAGTGGGATTTTCTTCTTGTTAGTGACTCCAAGGTTCTTCTAGAAATACCCATCTAATAGAACATTTAAAACCCTACACTACTGTTTTTTTTTTTACTTGTGCATTTGCTTCGATTCTATAGTAGAATAGTGTTGGGTTATATGACAAGAAAGTGGATCAACTATCATGCATTTAAACACTACAATGAAGAAGCAATAGTGTCTTCGAGGATCTCAACCAAACACACAAAGAATCAAAAAGTCTAGTGGGATTTTCTTCTTGTCAGTGCCTCGAAGGTTCTTCTACAAATACCCATCTGATACAACATTTAAAACCCTACAATTTACTGTTTTTTTTTTTAAATTTGCGCATTCAGTTCAGTACAATAGTGCTGGGTTAAATGACAAAAAATTGGATCTGGAGAAGCTTAATTACTCTTCAGCTAATTATCACGTATTTAGACGCTTGAATCGTTTTTTAGGAGGAAAAATATTTTAGAACAAAGGAGCAAGAATGCCTTCGAGGATCTCAATCAAAGGCACACAGATACAAAAAGAGAGAAACTCGTGTTTAACGAAAATATAATTGCCAAGAGTTGCATTTTGAGTTTCGAGATATCGAGATGGCCGGAAAGAATTTTCGAAATTCGTCGTTTCCGTAGTAGGGGATTTTTTTCTCTTCCGTTTGTGGTGTACGTTTCGCCCAAGGCGCCAAGCCTATCGCATCGAAACTACAAGAGGAGCCGAAGAGACGGTTTACGGCGGTAAAGAGTACTTGTCCGTGTGGGTTTCGTGTTGGTAACGAGCGGATTATACTCTCGGCGTGGTATCAGATGGTCCCGTACCTGGTTCCATGGTTGTTAATTAGGATGGATGCCCACGCCTTGGGCGACTTTTACGAGCGGATACGGCGCGAACCGAAATAGCGCATCCGACGTTAACGCGCCGACCTTCCTTCGAGGAACCGTGGCGAGAATCTCGATAAGAAGAAAATACTAAAAAGAACGACGCGCTCGACTATTTAGAATTATTTAGATGAGTTCCAAAAATCAGATAACACGAACCCGCGGACCGTGCAATCCTTTTGTCGGTGCCAGGATGGCTACAATATCATAACCTTTCGCTATATCGAGCAGAAACAAATTGTCTAACCAGTTCCCTTTTCTCTGGACTTACCCCACCATTTTGTCCCTTTTCACCGCCAAACAAATCACCGATATTCACGATACTGTATTTAATTGTATTCTCATCAAAAGATTGCAATCATAGCCCTAAAGCAGTAATTTTTTATTTAAATATTTAAATTACTGTGTTTATTTGCTGGTAAGCCAGATGGTGGAACAAGTGGAGTAAGTCCATCTCGATGGTTATTTCACTCCAGAATTTAAACATCCTTCAATTTTTATATAGACATTTTATAACGCATTTCCGGGCTTGTGGAAGTGTTTTCTACAACTTTAACGTGTCTGGATTTTTTTTTAAACAACGAACGCAAAATATCATTTTATGAGGAGTAGCTAACATGTGACCTACACCACTACGCCTCTCAACCCGCCGTTTTCAAAACAGTGGAATAAGTCCATCTCAATTTTTATATACAGACATTTTATAACGCGTTTCCGGGCTTGTGGAACTGTTTTCTACAACTTTAACGTGTCTGGATTTTTTTTTAAACAACGAACGCAAAATATCATTTTATGCGAAGTAGCTAACATGTGACCTACACCACTATGCCTCTCAATTAATTCATCGTTTTCAAAACAGTGGAGTAAGTCCATCTCAATTTTTATATACAGACATTTTATAACGCGTCTTTAAGCTGGTGGAAGTGCTATTTGTAACTTTAATATGTGTCTGGATTTTTTTTTGAACAACAAACGCAAAACATTTTACGCGGAGTAGCTAACATGTGACCTACACCACTACGCCTCTCAACCTGCCGTTTTCAAAACAGTAGAATAAGTCCATCTCAATTTTTATATACAGACATTTTATAACGCGTCTTTAAGCTGGTGGAAGTGTTATTTGTAACTTTAATATGTATTTGGATTTTTTTTTAAACAACAAACGCAAAACATTTTACGCGGAGTAGCTAACATGTGACCTACACCACTATGCCTCTCAATTAATTCATCGTTTTCAAAACAGTAGAGTAAGTCCATCTCAATTTTTATATACAGACATTTTATAACGCGTCTTTAAGCTGGTGGAAGTGTTATTAGTAACTTTAATATGTGTCTGGATTTCTTTTTGAACAACGAACGCGAAACATCATTTTACGCAGAGTCAGTATGGCTCTGAAGCAGCCAAATATCGATGCAAATATCCGGGTTAAGTCAATAGCCGGGCCCGGAAGGCAGAACGCGCGCATAGGAAGATGAACGCGACGATAGAGATTTTCGCAAGCATCGGGGCAGAAGGCACGGTCGGCCGTAAATCAGCATCAATTGTAATTTTTAATCCTTTGGCAGATCGACGAGCCGATTCCATTCGACAAGATCGAAAGAGTAACGAGCTGGCGATACCAGGCGTATCCTCGAATGAAATCGTACGGCTTGACCGTAGTAAATCAACTGTCCTATTCCAATCTTTGTTGGCGGCGCACTCGGACACAGCCGGCGGCTCTATCTATCGGCAACAGGAGGGAGGGAAGTAATCTGGTGAGTCGTAAAACGTGTCAGAATGTCCAACAAACACCTACTCATTAGCCCAGGTAGGCTGGACCGTGGCAGGCAAGATTGCACAAGCACGCATTAATTCCGTGTGGGTAAGTTACGGTCCGGAGAGAGCATAATTCACCCGAGCCCAAGAAAGTGTGGGTCTACCTCTTTCGGACGTGTTCGTGTAAGGGCTTGGCTCCTCGTTATTTTATCGGCTGCCGGCCGCCTCCAAAGTCTTCGGGCTAATTGAAATCCACTTTCTTAAATTCGGAAAGACCAGTGCTCGGTACCGGCCCGGCGAAACGTATAGTCGAGTCCTCCTATCTTGACGTCCCGGTATCTTGCGCTAAAACATTAAACGGTACCCGCCGACCGGAAAGATCGATCTCGTCGATTTCGATTAACCCGCCGGGAGAATTCCGAAAAATCTCTCGTCGATTCGTTTCGCCGTTTTACGATGCAATATCGTTACCCATTTTGGTCTACTCAGCCCCTATTCGTCTGCTTTATCAAGGGGGAAATATCTTTACATCTTTGAAAAAATCGAATTTTCGAGAAAAAGTTAGTTTGAACTGTAAAAAATATAGTACAAACGGTTTTCAAGTGAAATTCAAAAGTTCTAACTAGCAAACGTGATTCGTTTTGGAGCAGGTCGCCATTAGGGGATGAATTAACAGTTGTAAAAAGTAAACGTAAAGCCGAAATATTCTGGCAATATACTTCTAATTTAATTATCCAATAAACATCTTTATTTGTATCTTGAAATGTTAAAGAATATATATATGGAAAGTTTTACCATTTTACATGAGCCTCCCCCCTTAATATAACAAAGTGCCCGTAGATCAACATAAATTACACTCCTAACTTCTAGTAAAAAAAGTAATGATTCTTAAAATGAACACGTGATTCGTA
This sequence comes from Colletes latitarsis, assembly GCF_051014445.1. NCBI lineage: Eukaryota > Metazoa > Arthropoda > Insecta > Hymenoptera > Colletidae > Colletes > Colletes latitarsis. Next base: position 16,153,349 of record NC_135135.1, on the reverse strand, counting down.
AATTGAACATAGATTCCCCCAATGAAAGATATTTAAAAAACAATATGAATTTCGCCTCCCCCTGTACGAAAGATGAATACGGCAACTCAGAAGCAACGTTCATTTTAAGAATCACTACTATAACTCGACTTTGGGACCTACGAGGCTCCAAATTGGAATCGTAGAGAGGATTGTTCTCGCCTCCTAGATACTCTGAGCAAACTTTTAACGACGGTTTGCTTAATGTTAACGATTGTTTCCAAATCATCCGGAGGTCGACCAGGAGGTAGAAAGATTTGCGTCTCGCGTGGGATCGATATATCTTCGGGGGATCGGCCTCACAAGTCGGCGGGGGAAACAGAAATCACCGTTGAATCAGTTTCTAGGAGATACACGCTTGTCTCTCGCGGGGGCCCCGTCGCCAAGGCTCCATGGTGTTCCTTCTGGCCGTGGTGAACTCATAGGATTATGTGTAAGTGACCCGTGCACTCGTGTAGGTGCAACGGTGCAGGAAGCTCCAACAGCTCGCTGTTGCAGCCGCCTCGTACGAGACCAGATAGACATCTTCGCCAACTCTGCCGCCGCCGTCTAACTAATTGGCTACTGAATTACTGGGCGACATGACCAGTTATTGCTTCGTACCTCACCTCGGCCGGGTATATCGGACCCTGGATCTCGCGATTCGAAAAGTATAGTTGGTTATTCCCTCCTTTTTCATCCCGACGTCTATTCCTCCGTCTTCGCCTCGTCATTACTATCCGACTTTCGCTTCTAATCGAACACACGTTCCTTCGCTCTCTTCTTCGCCGATTTCGTGCGACTCGGTGACCACATTAACGGTCTATTTGACATTTCTTTTATCGACTAGGATCTTCCAAGTGCGACGTTAAAATTTTTTATCCGGACTCGCGGGAACAGTGGAGCTGTAAGCTTTTGTTATTGGAGGAGTTTATTTGGAAGAACGGAGAGACCATGGAAACTTTCTCGAAAGTGAAACTGAAGATGAAGAAATTGCGTGAATAATAATTCTTAGAATATATATGTATGTCGTGTACAATTTAATTTGAGTTGAAAAATTGAATTTTGAATCTTTTGAATTGGTTTTTCCATGACAAATCGGTCGAGTAAATAACTGCAGAGTAAAAAACAGAGGTCCTTAAGTGCACCAAACAATGTGAAATCCGCTTTAACAATATTTAAAACCGACCGAAGCGATGTTGACCAAGAATTTAAATGTATCTTTGCAAATGCCTTATGCTTATCTGAAGATATTTCCGTTGCGATTACCGTTCCCCGATCATGCGACGAAAACAGAAATCCAGACCGGAAACTGTATACTAAAGATCATTATTAAAGAAATTAAAATTCCATTAATTGATCGTTTCGTATCGCGAGTTGGAATTAATATTTAATGGCGATTTCAATGGAATTTTACTACTTAAAAAGTATAATCCCTTGTAGAATAGTGGAAATATAGTTTGAGCTGTTACAAAATACGAAATATAGTTCTTGCGAATTTTCAATCAAAATTATTGGCAAGTATAGTATTTAAAAATAATATGCAACACCATCGGAGAGAACTATTATAAGCAAGGTTTTGTTTTTAAGGGAAACAACGACCCCAGATAAAGTGTAAAAGTGTGTCAGAGTTATTTAAAACAATCGGTGGACAATAATCGATTCAAACCTATACAATGACCGTCACAATATCTCATTTAGATTTGATCGAGAAACAGTGTCTAAAATTGCAAAGAGAATGGACACATTCCATGCTCTATTACCAGATTATTACGAAATTCTCTTGTCCATAAAACGAAGATAGATAAGCAGAATATTTTTCGATTTTTCAGAATTGTTTAATCAATACGATCTTAATTTGTCTACGTATCAATAAAATTAATTAACGTTGACTTTATTTAATTATGTTCCCATTATAAGGAGGACATAAATCTTCGAACAAATTCCTCCAGGTGTTCAAATATTTACAGACGGTATTTTATATTCGTTAAGAAAAGAAAAAGTAGAAAATATTCGAATAACGAATGAAAATTTTAGATTCATTCATAAACTAGATTTCGACTTCTTAATCTTTTTATAACTTCTACAATTTTTATTTGTTTGTAATGAAAAAATTCATGCATACAGCTGAAGGATAAATAAAGAAAACACGAAGAAACACTCGTCTCAAAAAATCTTACGGTTTTGATGGAAAAAATTCCCAAAGATGAGATATCCTTTCGAGTCTAAAAGTAGCCAGCCATAAGACTAGTTTCTAAAATCAATGCGTAGTTAGCCTTTTATAACTGTTGTAATTTTTACCCAATTTCAATAAAAAAATTCATGCATATAGCTGAGAGATAAATAAAGAAAACACGAAGAAACACTCATCTCAAAAAATCTTACGGTTCTGTTGGAAAAAATTCCCAAAGATGAGATATCCTTTCGAATCTAAAAATGGTCAGCCATAAGACTAGTTTCTAAAATCAATGCGTAGTTAGCCTTCTATAACTGTTGTAATTTTCACCCAATTGCAATAAAAAAATTCATGCATATAGCTGAGAGATAAATAAAGAAAACACGAAGAAACACTCATCTCAAAAAATCTTACGGTTCTGTTGGAAAAAATTCCTAAAGATGAGTTACGTTTTCGACCCTGAAAGCAGACCCTCAAGGGAGAATTCTACTGCAAACCTTTGAAGAAATCGATGTTTCGTTACATTGTCTCGAAGAATACAATATATGTACAAAATCCAGTGCCCAAACACTTAGTTTCTTTCGTACGTTTATAAAATAAAAATCTTTAGATTAGAAGAAAGTTGTGTAATTCGATGGCAAAAAATTACCAAAACGCGTTTTACAGTAGAATCCCCCCTTAATGTAGAATCGTTGTCTCGGTCGCAGGGGTTTCCGTGCAGCGAGTTAAAGGAACCAGCAGAAACCGAGGTAGCCCTGGGTGATATACGACTTTGTGGGTGCTCGCGCGATACGCCGGTACTAAAAGGCTTAACGAGCATCTTCGTACGCCACAGCAGTCCAGAGTAAACAGGACGTGGCTTATCTTGTCACGAAAAATCTGCGAAGGGAAGCTTCCGCGCTCACTCTTATGTTTCTTTCACCTCCTCTGCTTCCTTTTTTTTTTTCATAATGCCCTCGCAAACACGTACCCCGGCCAGATACGCGATGCCTCGGCCTAGCTTCTGCAGGATTTTTTCTCGTTTCGAACGATCACAATTACCGAAATCACGATTACACGGAGCCATCGAAAGCTTCGTCTACCTGAAAAACTGTTAGGCGCGACGAAAAGCTCAAAATAAAAAGTTAACCTAGCGAAATCAGGATCATTTGGGACCTTGGAAGCACCATTTGGGTACGATGAGAGGTTCAAAATAAATGTTTCTGAAAATGGAACAATTTCTAAAACGACACATCAGCGAGAAAGAAGGTGTTTCGTCGCGATAATACATGAATTGGTAGTCATGGTACGGCCAGAATCCGAGAAATTCATTTTCTATTGGGCACTGACTATTCGAATTGGTTCAAATATATTTCAAGTGGCTTGAATAGCAGATCGTATATTATATTTTCTCATTAATATTGTAAATAGTAGGCGACCTCGCGTTGAAAATTTTTCCTATGCAATTTACGTCCGATTTTAATTAATTTGTGCAAACTTCGCTCAATGGCCTTTACGCACGATATACGACTAAATGAGTACATATCTCTCGAGACACTTATGTTAGAAATACTACTTCAAGTATGTATTTAACATTAAAAGCCGATTAAACAATACAAATCCTTGTACGTCGAGTGTCGAGCGACATCGTTATCTGTGCTGATTCTTCAATTATCTTTATGTTATTTATATTCGATTTACACTCAAAAGCGAACAGAGTGGAACGTTAACCAAAATTTCGATCACAGAAAAATTTATCGTTTATTAATTTAAAAAAAAGAAATAAAAGAAAATACTATACAAGATTATAGTTGCACGTATTATAGATAAGATTGCTAGACGTAATTTTCCTTAATCCCTGAAAATATTGAAATTATATTTTTCCTATAAGCGTTATCGAACGAACTCGCGTATTTCTTTGTTTTCCCCCCTTTGTTTCCCCTCCCGTCGTTGGATCGATTATCAGAAATACTTGTCCGCCTATTATTTCCGGTAATGGACGTTCTGCTGTAATAATATTCAATTACCCGTCGTCCGTCTCTACCGCGCCTTCTCTTTCGCCTCGATCCCTTTCAGTAATATTGTTCTTGGTAATGTTCGCGTATTGCGATACGTAGCAAACGTATCTGTTGGTATTTTGCGATCGTTAAGCCTGTGATGTATGCGATATGTGTACAGCTCTCTACGTATATACGAAGCATTGCACTGCCTCGTAAAAAGTCAAACGTATTACACGTCCGCGCCGCAACTCCGACCACGTTGACATTTTGTGTATAAGCACGCAATATAATTAGCGGCCATAACCATAAATAAGATAATTTGCATGTATTTTGTATAATAAAGCTATTTTACGCCGAGGCACGAATCTCGTGTTTTATGGCCACGGGTACAGGAAAAAGAAGAAAAAAACAAAAAGAAAGGAGAGAAAAACGAGGGGAAAAAAAAAACAAAATAAATGTTCCCTGGAGATACGCAACTGCCCGACGCAAAATCGGGAACGCCGCAAACACGTTTTCATCGCTGGCTACTGACCGCGGGTCTCCCGGAATTTATAAATCCTAATTACTGACGGAGCAACGTTCGCCCTTCCGCTTCAACTCCGTCACCGGTTATGTGCACGGAATATCGAAGTTGCAAATTTCCTTACCGAAGCGCGTATATCTCCCGACGAAACCGCAGGAATTCCTCCGCAGGATATTCCGGTCGCCATTTTTTTTCTTGACGATTCTGTCTCGCGTACGAAACTATCAATTTAGATATTGCATCGTTTCTCAATGTAGGCGAAATTCCATTCGTTAACTTCGCGATGCACGGTAGTGAAGAATTCGTAAAGGTAAAACAATATGATCGGTGTATTTAACCCCTTAACGCTCATATTTTTCGGGTCAACCAAGAATGGTCAGTTTTCTTTATTGGATTTGTTTCTAAAAATAAATATTATGATCCCTCAAATCATTAGATTAAACAAATATCGTTTTTCAAAGCAGTCAGACTCGAGCATGAACGTTAAGGGATTAAACGACAGTTTGATTCGAAAGAAATGGATCCGCCATTTTGGATTTAACTTTAACTCTGACCATCATCAAGAAGGACTTTCAGAAATGCGAAATGACGGGTTCGTTAAAATTGAAATTCGATATAAAAAGAGTAATGGCTTTTCGATGAGACAGGAATATTCGAATTCGAACTAGTTTGGCAAGCAAATCACTATTTCTTAAACAAAATTAAGATGTTTATGGAATTTCAGCGAAACACGGTTGTAGTAGTGACTGAACTATGCGAGAATAACTGTAATGCACCGTACTGCGAAGGATACATTAATTTCAGTCGAATGGGAAGGAGCGTTGCTACGCCAATGCAGACAGCAAAGCCAAGCAGTCGGGCAGTCAGACTGGCTTTGGTGTGCGGCCACGAACTGTTCCTCGCCTAGAATACAAATGAAGAGTATAAACATGTCGTCATTATCTGCTGGATTTATAATAGGGATCACCTAAGCTTGACGTACAGGTGGCTCGCCAGTGGTTCCCAGTTTCGATGTTTGACAGTCCTGCCCGCGTCGTCGCGACGCCTATGCGATCGTCAAAATAGTGCCTCGTGCAATGTTCGATATTTCTATCAGAACAAAACACCCCGAATCATCGTTATTATGGAATATAAATTTTCTTTAACCCACCCATGACCGATGTAAAATATTTTTGCAACGATATCTCGAACAACAAACCAAATCACTGTTGCTATAATAAATTTTCTTTGGTCCACCCATGAACGATGAAAAATATTTTTGCAACGATATCTAGAACAACAAACCAAATCACTGTTGCTACAATAAATTTTCTTTAACCTACCTATGAATAATGAAAAATATTTTTGCAACGATATCTAGAACAACAAACCAAATCAGTGATGCTATAATAAATTTTCTTTGGTCCACCCATGAACGATGAAAAATATTTTTGATATTTAGAGCAACCAAGTGCAAAACTCGCGGAGGAAAATTGCAACTTTGAGCAAAGGAACACGATTTCGGTTTAACGATCCAAAATGGCGGACGGATACGAAATTAGGAAGCTGTTGCGAGCAGCTAGGTTGAAAAAGGCTTTGGATAGGTGGAACGTGCGAATGAACCTGATGCAAAATCAAGGAGCCGTGGGAAAGGTTAGTTAAGCCTTGTAACTCTAAATTAAACGTACAACTCGAGCGATAAAGTTGTACCCGTGGGACCATTCGACCGCGATTAATAAAGACTGCTTAATTTAACGATGAGTTTCACTAATAAATTGACTCCGAGTGGTTCTTAAACTGTCCGCGAACTTGCACATAGTAATTTTTAATATTTATTTTCGTTGGGTACATTATTTCATTATGCCTGAAAATATCAACTTTATCTTTTCCATGCTTTGGTATTACTGAAATAAATCTTTCGTTTTAATGAACTCGCTATGTTATGTACTGTACAGAGAAATTAAAATCTCCCCTGGCTAAATTGCTAATGTGGAAAAAAAGCGTAGAAGTTTGACGTCTCTGAATGCTCTAAATTAGGTACTTGATTGTACGATTGATAATTTCGTCTGATAAAATGGGGTCAGAGGTGAAGAAACAGTTTCAGAAACGCTACAAAGTCCCTGATTCTATCGACTAAAGTCGTTTTTTAAGGGATTGCTTGAAACAAACGCCGCCTGCGATCTTATCCGGAATCTTTTGCGTACAATTTTCACTAATTCGAAGAAAGTGTAGCTAGACCGGAGGCAGATATATTTTAAAATAAAAAAGATATATCAAGAACCGTAATCCGGAATCATCGAAACTTTGGCCGTTGCGTGTGACACGCAGTATAGCAGCAATTAGCCCGAACGACGTCGCCATCAGCACTCGAGCCAAAATACGTTGCTTCATTAGGGGATAATGAAGCGTTTGAGTTAATAATTTCCTGTAAAGATTTGTAATTACCATGATACCGTTAAAGGGGGAAAAAGTGCTTGAAACGATCCGAATGTTAATTGGGGCCGCAATAAATAAAATAAACGCTCCGCCATCGCTACTGTGGCGTCGTCAAAATCTGAGTTGCGTTCTCCATTACGGCAGGAGGTTTCGTTCGATCATTTAATTAATTACGAAAGCGAATTAAATATTTCCATTCGTGTTTTCCAAGTCCCGCAACAATACGACTCCGAGCCAATTTCTTTATTCTGGTGCGTAATAAGCATATATTTAAATAAATTTTTCTTTATTTTGTATTTTTCTCCTTTTTGTCGACGTCGTTTCTTTTTATTCGTCTGACATTTTGGCAAGAATGAAGATCTTTGCATCGAAAATTTTATTATAAGAGAGTGCTGTATATTATTTTTTTTCCATCTTATCATTCCTAAAGAAATCAAAGTTAGTTATTATATGTGTATACTGTTATATCTCATTTAATATGCTATTGTTGTAGGATAATAAAATATGACAAGAACGTACAATTGAAATATGATGTTCATATTATGCTATGGTTTAATTGTTTGATACATATGCATACGAGTATTAAAAAGGCTCGGATATTCCATTATAAATACACATTACAAAAAGATGTGTATTTAATATATAGTTAGATGGGTAAAGCCGTAAATTATCACTTTAACGACCAATAAAATTTAATATGCCATTCCAAATGCTGCTGTTAAAATACGGCGGAATAAACAATTAACGTGACGTACAACGCCTACAAAAACGAGAACGTTTAATTAAATCATAATCATCTAAAGTTTAAAGGATAGCAATTATCAAACTATTTTAACGATTTCTTAGACGAGTATAGGCAATTTGTATAACACTCGAACCGATCTTGATGCATTTTATTAAGCATTAACTGAATTATAATTACCAATATCTGTTTATTTCGAAATGTATTTTAAATTTTATATCCAATGATGTTCATTTCAAAATTTTGAAGATGTAAACAATGCTCAGCTCTTAACAACTCTCGTGGAATACTAAAAAATTGGTATTTCATTTAGTACCCATTTTATTCAATTTTTTGTATCTTTTCTATTTTGAGCATTACAAATTTCTAAGCCCATTCGAAAGTATATACGTGGACTTTCGGGGTAGTTAATTATCAGTATAAAAAATAAAATAGAATAGAAAACAAGTTTGCTTTAAAAAGATTACCGAGAACGATTTTAGGTACATTTTTTACTACGATGGTCTTTGCAAATTTAAGAAACGTTTCTCACGGGATAACTTTTCAATTTTAATTGGCGGAGTATGCAGACAAAATATCAAGTGCATTTAAATTTATAGGAAGCGAGATAAAGTCGTGGGAAAGGAAGTGAAAAGGAAAGAGTCGAGAAAAAAATGAAAAGTGGCCGGTAAAAATTAGGCGAGTTTTCACAGCGTGTCCCCCTTTGGGTCTGGTATCTCTCCAAGTTTGACTCGTAAGTAGCTTAGCCGATTTCGAGAATGTTCTTTAATGGTTGCAGCTGTGTGCACGTCAGTTCGAGGGTTTGCATGACCTGAAACGGCCCTTGACAAATTTGGAATATTTCACTATGGTGTCGCCATTGCGGCGCCAACCGTTTCACAGAGCTGAGTAAGATGCTATTCCAAACAGTAAATAGTCAATTTTACATTAAATATTTTTCCTCGATGATTATTTTTAACAAACAATAGAAATATAAATCAAATTTTAAACATTCATTTCACACGTAAACGTGGAATTTTATTTTTAACAAAATCGTCACCAAAGTGGCCAGAAAATAAATTTAAGTTCGATACGGAATTTTTATTTCTGATAGAGAGAGAACCCCGCAAATTTTCAGTATTTTTTATTCAACTATTTCCCGACCTTCTGCATGAAAAACTGTGTTTAGTTAATTTAAGAGCTGTTTAAACGTAGGCGCGGTTAAAAGTGCAGTTATGGAAAGCCAGTTTCATCGACGCGTTCAGCAGAATTATCTTTGACATTTGAACGCATCTGTCAAACACGACTAACCGGCATCTAACGCCGGGAAAAAATGAGAAAAAATGCGATGGAGAATGCTATTATACGCGACCTTGGCTTCAACGTACCTGCATAGCCTCTCGTTGACTCCAGATGCAATTAATATCGCTGTCACGTTGCAATTACACATTCAGACAGATAGGTGTGTTTAAGTCAAAAGATTTCCCAATTCGATCGATAACATATAAATTATAAATAACCGAGCGTATTGATTTGAATTTACCTTCGGGAAGCAATCAATCTTTCCTCGATCGTGATAAGTTAGTGACTGTTAGTGTCAATCATTCCGCGCACGTGACCGATAATCGTGCCTGCGATTTCTGCGAATAATCGAGGACACTAACACAAGACTGATTACGTGTTTTATGCTTTACTCTGTTCTCTTTTATTCCGCTCGTTTTCATTTGCATCTTTACTGACGTCTCTAATGCTATTCCACACGATTATTCCTCCGTTATCGAAAAGTCATTCTAAGAGTCGTTTGATAGGCTATAATAACTCTCTCGATCATTTTTAGTTAATAATTCATGAAAAAAAGAAGAAAACATTTTTAAACCTCGTACGTTTAAATTCAATGACATCCATAACTCACAGCAAGGAAAACATTAACTCAACAACGATCGTTCCAAGAAATAAAAATATTAATCGAAGAACGAAATAGAATGCAAGAAAAATCGGAGAAACGAAAAATGCAGAGCGCCAGAATGCTGTTGCAAAATCCAACGCTCGACGCATTGAAATCGCGTTTACGGTTGGAAAATTGATTAAGATCGTAAGAAATAAAATGTAAATTTATAAATTGCGACAGACTGGATGTCGAGCTACGAAACAATTTCGTCCAGGCGAAAACGTGAAGTTTTTTTTTTCTCGATCGTGTAAGCGGTAGTCGTCGATGGAATAAAGTCGAGCGAAATATGTCGTCGCTCGGCCGTTCGTAATTTTCTATTTTGGTATTCGACAGAAAGTGTCACAATCTATGAGTCGTATCGCGGGCCATTTAACACGGCTAATCACTGGAATAAAGACGAAGCAGGTAACCGGAATAAATATTACCAAAACCCAAAGTGCATTCCGGCCTCGGGGACAAAATGACGTCCGTATCTAAACGGCGCACGCTGTTATGGAACCGGTATCCACGATCTTCAATGTGCCCGCACAAAACGTAGCCGTGCATTCGAAATTCGTGAAATAATACGTCTACCAGCATCGACTTCGAAAATACACGAACCCGCCGGTTGGATTCGAGCCGAATGGGTTGACTTGACAGCTTGCTTTTCAAATAAATTACAACGCTGCGGTCGCAATGCAAATCGCGAAAAGATTTTCCACGTAACGCGTCAAATTACGTTTAAAATCCTCGACGAACTCTCCCCCCATCGAGGGTCGAAACAATATCCACAATCTACATTTGATATCTTTCGAATACTTTTCCAGGTAGCAATTTTTCTTTATTATCTTCTTTTGGTAATCCTAGAATATATTTATTAGGATCGTGTTGTACGGGGGGTTGATCGTATTATGAAAATATGGCGTCATTGGTGAAACGTACTGAAAATCCTTTGACGAGGGGGCAATTAGAAAATTAATTTTTTTTCCAACCATTTGAAATAGATGTTTGTATTATATTGTGCTTGTTCGAACCTTGGTTGGCTATTGTGCTACGGGGTGGGTATTAAAATGTTTGGGGGCGTCGATGTGGGGCACGATGCAAAAAAAGGTTGGGAAACCTTTGGAGGAGATGGAGAGATAAGTAAAACGGAAACGGATTTTGTGTTTTTATTACACCCCTTGCTTAGATTAATATGGACTACGAAGCTTTCGTTTATAGGCCTCACTAAAGCAATACGTCGTGAAATACGGTTTATTGTTCGAGCTTATGGGTTACCTGAAACGAGCCCCTCTACGACCTTAAACAAATAATTCAGATTTAAATTATGGCACGTCCGGAAATTACTTACTTCGCGAAAGAAAAGCGTCGAACGATTTTTGTTAAGATTTCCTACATTTCGAAGTTTGCAAAATAAAAATTCGTTTGCATAAATAAATTGCAACTGTACGCGACAGGAATTGTTTATATTCCTGCAACGGTAATATAGTTGTTTACATTGCCCTTTAACGATGAATTAGGGTGGACATTAGTGGAACGATAGAAACGACTCGATTATGAATAACCGTTGCAGCTGTAATACTTCCCTGCAATGAAATCGAAATCCTCGGGTCTGGGCTTTGGGAAAACCTACAGGCGGGCAGTAAATCAAATTCCATAATTGCCGTGCTAATTGAGGCGTATTATGGTAGCGGTGCCATAAAAACGCCGAAATATTGCTGGGAACTTAATAAAACAGTATTACCACCACGTTCGAAGCGACCGAAGTCCGATTCAATTATTATATTCTGCCACGATAATATTTTAAACTTGGGAATTTCCAGCTCGAACCAAAATGGCGACCTTACGGGACGTGCTTCTGCATTTTTTTAAAATTGTGAAATTTACAGCAATAGTGAGAATAATAGTTTCGATAATTGAACCATTTATGAAATGAGATGTCACGTAATTTATGCTTAATTCAGAGTAAACCTTTTATTTATAACGAGTTAACATTCTTCAAATAATAAACATATTTATAAAGAGGAAATTGTCTCTATTTACAAGCTTCCTATAAAAAATCGTATTCGCTCGCTTCGACTTATCTTTTCGCGAGAAATTATCCCCTATTTGATCGTCCTACTAACAACGCAAAACCCAACATAATTTGCAAACCTCGCCATCAGATTTTCCCCGTAAAAACCCCCAAATAAGACAAGCTAAATATACCAAGCCAAAACATCCAAGTGCCCAAGATCCCCAAGATCCCAAGACACCGGAGGCATTCGAACCGATCGAAAACTCAATTCCAGCCCAAAGGAAATAAGTGCACCGGTATTAATTGAATAACCGCGTAGCCCGCGGAGGCACGGGATCCGGAGATCAAAGATAGAAAGAGTCTGTGATTCCTCGTGGATAAGACGCCTCCGGGCGTCGGTGTCCTGTTGACAATAATCGGGACTACGGGGCACGAATCACGGACCAAAAGAGGATCACAATAGAGTTAATTAAACATCTCAATAGCAGACGGCTGCCCAAGGGTCATTAGGCATACTGGGCCGTGACACAGGGACACCGCCGGTGGCTATTGTACCCCTGCGGAGTCGCGGACGACAGAAACGAGCTGCGGAATACCGGAGAAAAAGAAATAGGAATACGACCGTGGAACGGACAAGGACGAAACCAGAGTCGTGAAACGAGGGGGACCAGAGGGGAGGTGAAGAACGAACGATCGCCGGGTACGGAGCAAGAGGAATGGAAGACAGGGTGGAAAAGGTGGAATCGGGTCGTAGCGAAGAGTGGAGAAGGAAGGGAACACACAATGCAGGTGACAGCTCGCGCACCCCACAGACCCTGTCTCGGGCTCTGTTGTTCTGGCGTTTCGTCGGTTTTCTTCCCCCCTCCGCGCCCCATGACGGCAAGACAACCCGTGGTCGCTGCGGCGTCTCGGCCTCGTGTCGTGCTGAAATTGCTCAAATGGAAACGAGTGTGTCATTCTCACTACGTCCGCCTGTCACTCGTCGGTGCGCCGGCGTTCTTCTTCTCGCCGTCCTCGCCCCTCTCGCCCCGCGACCACCCCGCCAACCTACCACCCTATTTATCCCGCGGTTCTTTTGCTCACCTCGGCTTCACGGGCCGCGGATAGCGCTGTCTATCGCCACCGTCGACGTCTATGATTCAGAACCTTCAACCCACCGACGGGTCTCCGGCTTTTTAATCGCGCTTCAAACATCGACTTTCAATTTTATCGCGATCACCGTCTTTCCGTTCTCTCTCTTTCTCCCCTTAAACGAACGGAAGTTGGATAAATGCCTGAGAATTGGGACCGGGGCACTTATGGAACAGAGGATCCCAATTATAGAAACAGCTTCGGAAAGGAGGTCCTCGACTTTGCGGGAACGAACAACGGCCACTTGTACTGTGGAACGGTTTGGGCACTTATCCAACGTTTACTGTAGTCGATGTCCTCCAACAGCTGGACCTCGATATTAGTCCAACGAAGTTGGCTCTGATCAACTCCACTAGCCTCTACCTTGGGGTCCGAGTAACTGAGAATCGTTGCAGATCAGAAGCAAAAAACGCTCAATGATAAAATCCTGCCAGTTAATTTGAAGTCAAGATGGGTCGAGTATCCATGGCGATAAGGAAAACCCTTTGGAGGGCCGGATAATTCCGGGGTCATGGCCTTCGGTAGCTGGTGGAGCCAAGGGTTAGATAACGTAGCTTATAAGGTCTTCGGACTGTGAGGTTATAGACTCCAGTCTCTATGGTGTTGCTGCTGTTGTCCCTCTCAGCATAGCAAATAAGTTAGTCACTTAAGTTAATTGCTTTCGCAGTAACCAAAGGGTTATCTTCATCCCCACGGAACATCTAACACAACAAATCTTCAGAAATCAATTCTGTTCTTCTTATGCTGTGATTCATGTTGTATCTGAGACTTCTGTAGATGACTCAGGCCCCAATAGGCGCTACCAAATAGGTGAATCCTTGAGGTCATTGAGATTCCAATCTCTATGGCTACTCTTTGTTGTTCCTGAGTCAGTACAGAACCGATGACCTGGTAGTAGATGTAGCTAAAGAGTTATCTTCACTCTCACTGAATATCCAACACATAAAATCTTCAGAAATCGGTTCTGTTCTTCTCATGCTGTGATTCACGTTGATCTTGAGGCTTCTGCAAATGACTCAAGTCCCAGTAGGCATTACTAAACAGGCGAATCCTTGATGCTTCCGAGGTCTCCGTTCATCCTTGCTCGAAGCCAATGGAAATTGCCACTCGCGTACACCGGGGTCGCGATTCCCAATAACAACTGAGATTCGTAAACACTGTCATGTATCAACTGTACACCTGGAGCTCTGGTTTAAGACTGGCTGTCTCGCTCTACAGAGGCACGCAATTAGCTATTCGTACACTAGGTGTCGCAACTAGTATTACAACACGTTCACCATCGGGATTTACTCTGGAAAATTACATCTTTGGGCGACAATTTGCTTCTCCATTTTTCCTCGTGACAATTACACAAAAGCATGCAAAAGCAATTTCTAACGATGGAAGGGAAAAATGTCTACCGTGTGCACGATACCGCGAGAAAGAAGCGGATGAATTGGGCGACCCGGGCCCAGGGATGTTCGATCGAACAGTGTATCGTGGGGTTTGAAAGAAGCGCAGATATCCGTGAGTCGGTCATGGCGTAAAAAGTGAAACCGCTCCGGTCTAAATTATTGTCCCCTTGCGATGAAAGATAGGAAGGTGCAGAGCGGACGAGGGTCCGGAGATAAGTATCGCGCGTCTCATTCAAGCCGGCAAACAACGTTCGTTGTCAACGTGGTAGGTAGCGTGTTAGGCGACGATATACACGCGTTCCGTTAGTCCGCCGGTTAGAAACAAATGGACATCCTGATTCGTGACTACCGTTTGTACGCTGACTTATAATTGTACGGCTTCCGATTTGGTGTGCGATAAAAATACCGCCGGGCGACGTCTTTCGAGATTTATCTGTATAAATGACTTTGTAACTTTGTTTGGAATTCTACGGTTTTACGCAATTTTCGTTGTCGGGTCTATGGTTTATGGCTTCCTCACGATTGCACGCCAGTTTGTAGTACCGAATCACTGATTTTTAGAATTTTTGTCTGTCCACTTGTCTGATCGTTTAATTGTATGATTGTTTGTATAGTTTTATAGGTTTGTAAAGGGACCATACTTATAATTTGGATAATATATTATAATACTAGGAAATACACGGTAAATTTCTTAGGTTCAAACGAATAGCATATTCTGAGCTGTCGGTCGAAACACGCGCTCATAAATCACTTGAGATATCGAAATAAACTCATTCTTAAAGTTTTCTTGGATCGTTGTGACTTACGATAATGCGAAGCAAAGATCCATTAATCGTTCAGTCCGTCGAGATCCGTTGGAAATCCGATAAACATCTTCGAAGCACGTACAACAAATATAACGATTCGTTATCTTGAGGGATCAAGCGATCAAGATACTCGAGGATTGCTCGTATCGATGATCGTGAAAATCCCGAAGAACGACCACAAATAATTCCCTTGTTTTCCTCTATCGTCACCTCGATCCCTCTAATTTTACCCGCACCCTTAACATCAACCCTACCGAAGTGGTAAAAATAATTGTAATAAAAATTGTAAAAAATTAATGTTAGTCCTAATGTTACGGGTAACTTTGGTGCGGTGCAACGACGAGAAAAAGTGGAAAGAAAGAGGCGCACTATTTTATAGAAAAACATTTCAAACAGAACCCGTCTCCATTTTTCGCGGCTTCGGCGAACTGTTCGGTAGCTGATAAATCACGGCTGTCATACGCCAGGTGTCGTATATCAGGACGAAAATGCATTCCACGTCGCCGGCGACGTCATGTCTACTACGTGGAATCCGCTTTTACGCGCTTCCCAACGACAAATACAAATTACACGGAAACTCACGAGGTACCCGTGTTTTACGCCTTGGCAGACGTGATTCTCCGGTTTCGCAATGGAGTAGAAGAGTATTCACCCCTTTTCCCTCCCTTCCTCTTCCTATGTACTTTCAAACAGACCTAACGCGCGCGTTTCGAACTCGCACACGGGCCCAAATTAAGCCCAAAAGTATCAAAAAGCCCATATTCGCGACTTTTTTCTTGTCAAAGTACCGTTAATTGGAATTGAACTTTCATATGAGGTGCAGGGAAACATCTTGAAATTACAAGAAATAATTTGTATTATATATCAATGCAATACCAATTAAGGGTTGAGATCGTATGAACTTTGGTATTCATATTTGAAACTTGTACAGAAGCCCACATTAAGCCCAAAAGAATCCCCATATTTAGGAATTTTTTCTAGCTGAAATATCGTTAATTTCGATCGAACTTTCATGTGGGGTGCATGGAGACATCTTCAAATAACAAAAAATAATTTTTATTATTTATTAATCCGATACCAATTAAGGGTGAACATCGTGTGAACTTTAGTATACATATGTGACACTTATACAGGGGCTTAAATTAAGTCCAAAAGTATCCCCATATTTACGAATTTATTCTCGCTAAAGCATCGTTGCTTTCGATTGAATTTTCATGTGGGGTATAAGCAAACATCTCCAATAATTTTTATTATTTATTAATGCGATATCAATGGGGGGTTAATTTTATGAACTTTAGTACTTTCATTTCACCGTGCAGAAGAATCGAAATTGCCGGGTTTTTTGAAATGTGTCCACATTTTCGACATACCTATGGTTTGTTTGGTGTGTGTGTCAAACGGTGCGTTCTCGACTATGACGCCGCCACGGTTTATACGCCAATCTCTCGGCCCGTTAGCCTTCGTCTGCTCGTGGCTGTGCGGTCGTGTGAAGCTTACGACTCTTGTACGGCTCGTCTCTCCTCATCAAAGAACCACGTTGTGCCGACGAGACAAGCAACACCCGTACAACTCGGTGTATAAACAACATTTACCCACGGACAACACACGTGCGTTTGTCGTATTTCAAAACCCGACGTTCCCCTACCCGACGGGTCGCGCCGTTGGTAATTTCAGCGTTGCACCGTGTGCCGACTTTGAAGGCCAGCTATGTAAAAACGCGCGTAAAAAACTGTTAATGCTTGCACGTCGTGTTAGTCTGCCAGGACACTTTGTTAGTGTGCGCCACGCGAAATTTCACCGCGAAAATACGCGAAATTCTACCGCTCCCTTCGATCTCGCGGACGCGAAACGCTCGCCACCATTTTGCTAGGATCCCCACATCCGGGATTTAAATATATCTTTACATTAAAAATAAGGGTAACTTGTTTTGTTGAATCGACGAAGAGCAATTCGAACGATCCAAAATTGTTGCGGTTGAAATAGAAGCAATTTTTTTAAAAGAGGGCGAATTTATTTTTTATTAATTGTAATCGTTGCTGGAGATTTAAAAAGAAATAATAGTAACACATATTTCGAAATGAAAATATTATTTCGAACGATCTTGGTTGCAGCATCTCTTTCGCGAGACGTTGTGTCGCATCGGTGCCAAACTATTTATAACGTATATCGATAGGTGTCATTAATTGCGACAAAACAACGTTTGAACAGAGACCGATGGTCTATACGTGACATTTATTATTCCAAGAAGTTATTTATTTCGTATTAAGAGATAATCTTAAAGTCCACATTACGATGCAAGTCAGGCTTGAAAAGGTTAGGTGAAGTGAAATTTCAAAGACATGAGTTCTAATAATATCGTATTATATTACCTGGCAGACGTGTTGGATTTGAGGTATTGAGGTTGGGTCTCGATAATAGCGTTTTTATCTCCACCTCGACTGTTACGGCACTCGTGTAAATTATTTTCGTAAATTCTTCGTACTATTAAATTAAGAATTCGATATTGAAATATGGAGCATTTTAATTGCTGTTTTCATAAAATGAAATAAAATTCCTATTGATAAATATTAATTTGGCTCCTTTAATATAATAGATCAGAGCTGACGTGTTTCTAATAATTATGTAAATAATCCAATAAATATAGCTAAATTCTATATGATATTTCCTCCTGTAAATAACTTTTTTTCACATATGCAGTATCGTCACAAGAATTAATTCATCGAAGAAGAATTTCTACCCCCGCCAGAGAAGGTTCGTAGAAATGAAAATGAAAATAGTAATGCTAATTTTCTTTTCGATTTCGGAAATTTCCGAGAACAGAATGAACAAAGATGGCGATGGATTATAATTCGCATAATAAGCACGCGTGTTTCCTGTCCGCAAGTAGCGTGAAACAGTTAGGATCGGCTGTCACGATAGGTTTTCATGTTCCAATGGTTTCTCCGGTACGAGAGAGTCGACGTATTGGTCGCGAGTCCGGGAGGCGACGTCTAGCGTCGAATGAGAGACGGGCGTCATGTTGAAAGCAGACGGCCGAGTGACGAGACGCCAGGACTTGTACCGTCAGAGACGGGACGTCGTCTCCGATTACACACGGCTCTTCCGAAATTCTAAGGGAAGTCGAGAGAGACATATTACCCTCGTGTTAGCTACGAAGTGGAACCGACGTAAATGCCCCGTTAATAAGTTACACTCACGGATTTTCAAACTTTTCGCGCGCTTCCCGTCCTCATCGAAAATCCATCCGTCCCCATTCCCGCGTAAAATTATTATCCACTAATTTGTAATCTCTACTACAAACAAGCATTTTCTCTATATATATTAATCGTTGACGATGACACCATGTGTAATTGCAAAGAATTGTGGAGAAACTTCTATTAAAACGTGATAAAAATGGCGCTTGTAGACGATATGCAATTGAAAAGAATCGTGGGGAAACTTTTTTTAAAAAATCACTGTGAAGACGACTACCAAGGTGGAGTTCAAAATGGAGTCCATCCAAATGACAGAGTACTGGTCACCTAATGATTTTAGCGCTAACAGTTGTGACACGTCGTTTCTCGGGTGATTCATGGCCGATAATTTAACGGTTTACGTTCGCCATCGAAGGAGTGGGACTGCCGATGAGGAACGTATCATCAGAGGTCCTATTTTAATAATACGATTTCAGCGGGGCATCCGTTCCCTGGGCATTGTCATTACGCGGTGGCCGGGTCGGGTCTTTTCGTCCGAAATAATTAGCGGTCTCAAGACTTGTCCCAGAAGAGAGAATCGGTAATGGCAGGATGCCCTCCTTGATAATGCCAGCGACCACGCGGCGGCGGCGAACAAATTCGACGGAGAGGCGAGGGAATTAGTCATAGACGAGCGACGCAACATCGTCTAAAAGACCCTAAAGGATACTCTAACCTCTGCACCGGATTCGAGGCGCCAGATAAGTAGAGGGCACCGAATACCGGCTTTTCAGAAACGAAATTACCAAACTGGGCCCACGGATATCGTGGCAACCCTCTTTCTGCGGCCCCATCCTTTAATGTTTCACCTAACGCGGAATGATTTATCGAAAACGGCGCTATTATCGCAAATTAGGATCAACTACGAACGACTTTCCCGTAAATTGAATCTGATTTGAATTTCCAACAAATTTTTGTTCCGGCAACGATTTTTGTTTTTGGAACAAGTAAATGAATTGAAGTATAAACGATAATAAAAAAATGATAACTCGTGACTTCACTTCGTAACATAAACAATATACTTTACCTCTAGCTTAGACCATCAGATATAACATTCACGAAATTTCATAAAAATACATTCACACTGTCATATATAAAATCAATATTCACAAAAACGATGCATGCATAAAGAAGTTACATTAAAATTTTTGAAAGAAAACTTTTCTCCAAATTCATCCCCATCATCACCTTAATTTTTTAAAAAGTTATTATTACCAGTGTACTAATGTAATTTATTTCGGTAAAGTAAGTTTGTCAAAAATAGTGTCAGAAATTTTGAAATTTTTCCGAATAACGAAAGATGTTAGAGCAAAAATTTGTTTTAAAAATCACTCACTTATTTGTTGTGCAACGATTAGTGGCCCCTTCTCTTGTATAATAAGGGCACAGAGGGTCCGAGTACCCGTGAAACGGAGGCATCTGATATTTTTTCTTCGGTTGCGTTTTTGTCCGTCGTTTTCGAGAAAATCTGTGTGCGAATCTGGCCGCGAACATAAAAATGCAGGTCGTGTACGGCTACGAGTCGGCTGGGTGACCCAACATGGGTGTTTTATGGCCGACAGCTTTGTATGTTCCGAGTAGGCATTATTTTTCCTTCTAAACTCCGTTATACCTGGAACAATGGAGAGATTAAAACATAAAATATGATCCCCAGGGTATAGTTTGGAGTGGGGAATCCGAGGATGGCGGTGCACGGTGCCTATAATAAATTTCGCGTACCTGAGGCTCTCCCCTTCGAATAACCCTTTTTCGACAGGTGCGACATACTGGCACCCGGGGTTAATTCATTGACCTGACAGCTCCGAACTCTAAGTTCGTATCTATCAAACATACTCTTTCCGCGTCGAAGCTCGTCGTTGAATCGTATAGCATTAAAATAAAAAATTTCGAAACGAGATATCTGCAATCACCGCGTCATCCACGATCTTTACGTTCGCAAATATGTAAACAATTGCACCGAGAGTAAAGAATTACAGAAATTTATAAACGGTGAAATTAGTGTGCACAATAATAATTATTTGCGCGAGTACGCATCCATCAATGCCAGAGATACGATTATTAGGGTAATTATTCACCGTAAACAAAGTGATTATAATTTTCCCTATAGCGGATCGATCATTTTTCTTATTATGTTGCGTAAGGCTTTAGTTTTGTAATTAATGGCCACTCGTAACACAAACGATGTTTATCATTTCTTATTTAACTTCGGTCAAGTCGCTGTCGATTGTCGGTTATGATTCATCTGTACAAGTACTTTTTATCGAACGGAGGCAATAATATGTACATTTTCGCTCGTTTGATCGAACGGCCGCCATTATTAATTGACGCTGATATAAAGCCACTTGATTACACGTATCTATGTACGAAACAGAGTGGAGGGTCGATCAACAAACTTTTACCTTGTCCGTTCCGTCGATTGAGTTGTTATTCGAACGTTCCATTCTCTTAAACTCTTTTTCAGGGCAAATTTTATTCACGAATAACGAATAAAAATTTCAGGTTCGTTCGTAAACTAGCTCTCGCAGATTTAACCCTTAAGTGGATTACTGAGACTGTTGTGACCCTCCGCAAGTTTAAACGAATAATTGTTTGATATACAGGGTGTTCGGCCACCCCTGGGAAAAATTCTAATGGGAGATTCTAGAGGCCAAAATAGGACGAAAATCAAGAATACCAATTTGTTGATGGAGGCTTCGTTAAAAATTTATTAACGTTTAAAGTTTCGCTCGTACTGAATTTTTTTCTCGAGAATGCGCAGGATTTCGGGGGTATTTTTATTGATCAAAAATGATTGTAATTGATCCCTACAATTGAAAATAATTTTTTTAGAACGATTTGAAATTTTTTAATTTTGTCGAAAAATTTCACACCTTCCTAAATTTGTTCTCGAAACTAGATAAGATTTCGGGGGTATATCTATTCATCAAAAATGATTATAATCGATCCCCGCAACCGAAAATAATTTTTTTAGAACGATTTGAAAAAATTGTTTTTCGCCGAAAAATTTAGGCACCTACCCCCTGGTTGATTTTTCTTAAAAATTCGTTTTTGATTTTTAGTAATTTTATTTGACGCCCTACAGAAAAGTTGTCTAATACTTTTTTGTAGGTACCCATGAGCTCTACTTCAGAAAAAAGTTTCACTGAAATATATTCGCAATTGTAGGAATTATGGCTGTTTGAAAATTGGACCATTTTTATGGGGTTTTTCTCAGTTTACGGGGTCAAGGATCAACTTTTCGAATATTTTTGCGATTTGTACATATTCTCCATCAAAATACGCGTAGTTTGCTTTTTAAACATTAAAATCGTCCAATCCGTTCAAAAGTTATGACGTTTTAAAGATTCGCATGAAAATTCGGGCAGACATTTCTGGCCAGAAATGATATTTTCGGTAAGGAATTTTTTTCTCGAAACTGAGTAGGATTTCGGGGATATATGTAATGACCAAAAGTGATTGTAATCGACTCCTGCAACTGAAAATAATTTTTTCAGAATAATTTGAAATTTTTTTAATTTAATTTTCTAATAACTTTTTAATGAAGCCTCAGTCAAGAAATTGGTATTTTTGATTTTCGTCTTATTTTGGCCTCTATATGAATATAATTATTTCAAAATTTATGTAATCCTCCGTTAGTTCATTATTTTTTAAATGCTTTAATTTGGTGAAAATCAACATTAAGTAAAACAATTCAGTTGAGATCAGTCCAACTTAAGGGTTAAAACCCCCTTTGAATTTTAATTTACGGATGAAAATTAACCCAACTCTTTTTGAAAAAAAAAAAAAAAAAAAAATTGACAGAGTTAAAATGGAGGTTACAGACTAATGTTAAACGATCGTAAAATTTAGAGAATTTATTCGGTAGCGAAATCTGATCGCGGCTAATCCGTAAATTCAATTCGAAACAATAATGGCGGACCCGGTAAGCCCGTGGTAGCATCGCGGAGATAACAAGAAAAGTTCGATCGCGCGAATATAGGCGCGCGGCGGAATCGGAACGACCGCTTTCGGTCGTTTAAGAATGGGAAAGCATCCTATTACTATTACGCGATTCGTTTTTCCATAAAAGCAAATGTCTTTTGGCCGGCGGGCGAAGATAGTTGGCAATGGCGAACGGTCCGTGTCGCGGCCATATCCCCCGCGCCGGACCGAGGTCGCTCTTGTATTTGTCGAATACGAAGTCACGTACCGAATACATTATCGGGTGGAATACGATCTATGCATGTGAAGGTTGAAAAGCAGGCAGGCAAGCAGGCAGGCAGGCAGGCTGAGAGCAAGCTAGCAGGAGGACAGACGGACAAACGGACGAACGAACGAACGGACGGGTGGGTGACTATATTGATTGTGTAGCCGGCTGACAGCGACAGTGACATATGTCACCGAGGCTTCTCGTTATCGCTGATTTAAACATGAGGCAACGAGGCCCTTGCCGAGTTGTCTGCGCTGCACCAGCTTCGTATTTCTGTCTACGTCTCCATCCCTTCTCCTCCCGCCTCCTACCACCCTATTATTATTATTGCCACACATATTTTTTCCTCCCATCTTTTTCTGCTCGATCGTACATCGACTGACGCGTCCCGACGATCGCGACGACAATCTTCTCGATCGTGCTACAGTGGGCCGGAAACCCCCAAAAAAATTCAAAATTATTTTGCATTACGGGGGAAACCACATTGAGGGAAATTTTTCTTTTATCCCTTTTCGATGCTTGGGGTTTTAATAACGAGCCTCTAACATATTAAAGTAAAATTTGCAAAAATAATAAAGCTACGGGTTACAGGTCTTATAGTTTTAGAAAATTGCCTGATTTCTTGTCTCGCAACTTGCAGTGAAAAACTATAACCGAGGCCTCTCGATGCTTATTATGTTTATAATAATTAATATTTTTGTATAAAATTTTTACAAGTAGTTTAAGAAGTGTACTTTCGAAAATTTTATGCCCAAAAAATTCTTGAAAATTGCCTTTATTTACAGCCATCACAGTGGTTTCCACCCTTAAAAGAAAAACGAAAAATACAGAGTAAATTTTTATTAAAAAGGTGACATATTTATTACAATATGTTGAATATGAAATACCTTCAAACTCGATACCAGAAATAACAGGGGGGTGGTCGAGTAGCCGATATTTCGGTTTTCTCGAGACGTCGGAGCCTGGAAGTGGCAGATGTCCCGAATTTTCAACCCCCCCGTGGCCGAAAGAACGATTACCGGGGCAAGTGACTTATAATATCCGCGCCCTAATTCGAAACGAAGCCGAGACCGCAACGGCGTATCGGAGATCAGAGTCATTTTCGGCGTAGACACGACAATGCCTCGGCAATACTTCAAGTTGGTCATCCTTTATGACGTATTGTGACCGTACGAATTCGTTTCGGGGACAATAGATACTAGGACGTTGGACAAAAGTGTAAAAATGCTGACAAGCGGATAATAAAGGAGACAGTCAGTCACTTTGAGAGATGGTGCGGAACAAAGGTGAGGGGAGGGGAGGAAAGAAGGGCGAGGTGGGGACGGGGGAACCCGGGGAAAAGTTGCCCGGTGAGCCGTGAAAGGGAAAAAGATGGATGAACACAAACGCAGTTGGCGTGCACGGAGGAGAAACAGAATTTGCGGCCAGCAATAAATCATAGCAGTCTCCTTTCGTTCCCCTCGTTTCACCCCTTATTTCTTATATACCGAACTCGAAACGCAAAATGACAAGGGGGGCGATACGTGATTATGTACATATCATTGGCTTCGAATGCAACCTATTTTGTATCAACTTTTCTACGAAACGCGACCTGGCAGCTGCGGGTCCATATTTAAGTTTACGAATTCTCCCTTAAATGCGCTCCTCGGGTGCTTTACATTTATATCGTAAGCGTGAAACTCGAATTTTCTTCATCCTAAGATCGTTCGTGCTTCGTCGAGCAACGAACTCAAGGGGGGCGAACTACAAAATTCACCCTTCGAGGAACTTCGTTTTTCCGAATATTACCAGGGTCGTGTATTAATTTAATATTATTTAATTAAGAACTTTATATGCAGTGTTTATTTAGAACTCGAATTTTGGAGGCGAATTTAGGATTCAGCCCTCGAGGAATTCTGTTTTTCTAAATATTACCAGGGTCCTACCAGTGTTGTCTGATTTTATTTAATTAAGAATTTTATATGCTGTGTATACCGTACAGTTATTTTGAGAAAACAGTGGGTAAATGTTTTATCTCGAGAGTCTTTTCGTGTTGCTTTTCAGTAATCCGTGAAATCACGTTCAAACTGTTGTTAACAACGCGTCATTTGGAATTTTTACGATGCACTCTTTATAAAAACTTTTCGAGGGGCCTGGCTGATTTCTAGATCCCCAACTGGGGGTATATCTGAACCGATATCCTAATCCAGCATGACAATAACTTGAAACATTATTACCCTGTCACAACAAATCGTACACAATGCGGTATCCCGTTCTGTGTTTACAAGGGAGAACCCTACTACCTTATTTATTGTATTCCTCATTGTTGACAGACTTTAGAACGCGTCGACTGCGAGTCTCGCCGATTTATTGTCGCTAATTACAAGGAAGCAATAAAGCCATAAATTTAAACGTACCTGTATTTACCTCGTCACAGTATTTGTATGAAAACGGGGTTCGAAAATAGATTTCGAAAATGTTTCGTTTGGGAAATATAACGTTTTTAATTCGCGATATGTAACCGTTCGATTTGCTCGAAGTTTCATATTCAATAATAATCTTTCTTAGTCTTAACATTGCATAATACACGATTCAAAAAATTTCACAATTCCCAACGTGGGAATAGATTACAAAAAGTCTGTAGTTTAATCCAAAAAGAATACCTGATATATTACGAATAAACAAAGTTTACCTTGACCTGGAAGTCGTCAATGAAACCCTTACCCGACGAAAGGAGTGAAAATCGAAAAGGAATCGTCAACGTGAAATTTCTCGCAAAGTAAATCGTTCGAGTTTGAATGGAATAGCTTGTGTACGGTTGCTCTTGGGTGGAAGACGTTTCCAGCACTTTGTTTCTTGTTACTATACACACCAGCGACGTTATATAGTAAACGTTGTTTATGCCAGTACGGCCGTCAATAATACATCAAAGCTGAATCGTTACCCGCCTGGTAGCTGTCGTCTTGAAATCTCTGAAACGTGGGCTGAAGGAGCGGCGGAGATGAAAGAGAACTATATTAGCCGTAAACTCATCCGTCAGTGTCAAAACGTCAAAGACTTGCCATTGGGATATTAACGGCGCCATAACTTCACAGAAACAGTGGAAGTTGAGAGGAAGAGGGGGGGAACAGAGAGACGGGGAGATAGCGGAGAGAGAAAGATGGACGTTCTATGGAAGCAAAGCTCCGACAGACCTTTGCTTCTGGGAAATATTACACGATAGAGGGATTTAATATTATACCGTGTTCCACTCTTTAATCGAAGATGGACGATCGAATTTGCTTCGAGCTGTTCCCCGACATTATAAATTGCAAATTAAATTAGCATAGCGATTTTCTCGACATATAAGACGTCGATTCAATTTGGTTTGGTGGAAATGAACTTTTGGAGTACATTTTGACCCATAACTGAATTTCGTTAATTAAATATTGTATTCGTAAATTCTTTTTCTTTTGTCATTATTGTTTACTTTTACACATTCGTGTCTACTAGTTTAAACATCCTTTGAATAACTTGTATAATTCTCAAACATGTATTACGAAAGTCGAAAGGTCTTCCAGGTCTATTTTTAACATCTCGATGGTTAATATTCCACGATACAAAAACTACGCGAGTATGAAATAATTTAAACTCACGAGTGCAGAGTACATTTAATACGAATCTTACATATCTCTTGTAAAATAGATTGCGTAAAGTCTGCGCCAAGACAAGTGGAGGGAACGTAATATAAATTGCCTTCGTTACGTTTCTAAAGAAAATTGACTCGAACAGACGTAAGATAAAAAAAAATATCCACTATTCGAGAGAACCTCATTATCGTGGCATCTAGAAATTCTGAAATCGTTATGAATTTATATTTAAATGGCCGTTTGCGTGTCTCTATTCATTTCTCGGATACTATTCAGTTACATTCCAGCGTAATGTATTTTCCAATCTAATTATTGCTTGCGGCAGGTATGCAGTCCGCGTACTCGGAGCCGTGGATATTGTCATAATTCGTTGTAATAACCCTGTAACATAGCTACTTCATCGATCGCTTAATCGTACTTAAGTCGTACTAGCGAAATATATAGACGGGATCCTCTAACCGCGCGGAACGTTTGAGTTTCAGCTGATATTCAAGTTTTTTAATGCCCATTCTCGGCAAGAGCAACAGTCGCATAGCTTCTAATTTCTAACATACAGTACATAACGTTTCCGGGGTTTTACATAAATATTATCCGCAACCATATTACGAAAGCGGTTTCTAACCGTGACAAGGTATTTCTCTAAAAAATGATGCACTTTTAAATATTACAACAACACCGAGTGATGTGGAAACTGAAATTTATTTTATCGAGTTTGCAAAATTTTGCGTATATTTTTCTGTGGAAGCAAAGATATAATAATATCGGGATGACGTTTGACTGGTTCGTTAAATTAATTTAGTACCATCGTTAAAACGGTAAATTAATTTAGTACCATCTTATTCTGTATTTATATCGAGGTTCAAGATACTCGTAGAAATGTATGAAACGTGTTTGAGTATCCGTGGAACACGAATATAGGGGAGAAAAAAAATTAGCAGATTTTGGGCGGTAAGTTTGAAAAATGTTCGAACGCTAAGGGGTTAAAGAGAATTTTCGTGCGTGTCTTCTAGTTTGTTGGAGCGTGTTTGATAAATCGTGATGGAGGACGGGTTCCCCGGACGACGTACGCTATTTCGGAGCGGAGTTATCTTAAAATAACAAGGAAGTCGGAAAGATCAGGTCCCTCGGAGCGTTTAGTATCTGGTGACTCAATACGCGACAAAGTCGAGGTGCGGTCGGGGCGATAATTAAAACGCTTTTACAAAATTGTAGGCAAACAGCGCTTAAGTGGCTGTCATTCGTTATCCCGTAGGCTGTGGCAAGTCGGTAAGTCGCTGAGCGAGCAATCAATCACCCGACATTCCCTTCCCCACCGACCCATTACATTTCTATTTTGAAAGCTGCTTATTAAGCGAGGCCAGTCGGAGAGACAGACAGGTTTCACGGTATAAAATATCGGGTTGCTGTGATGGCAGGGACGGTTCCGTGTCGAGGTAGCTATGGTAGGCAAACGGAAAGGGGTGTGGAGAGTAAGGGAACGAAAGAGGAGAAGAGAAGGGGAGGGGGAGGACGGCTGTAAAAGCGGTGAAATATCAAAGCCGGGATGGGAGCTGTCATCGTCGGGCCAACATCATGGGTGGCGTGTTGAATTAGAATGCCTTCCCACACCCCACACAGGGCCAAACCCCACCGCAATTCTCCCACCATAATCCTCCGACCAGAAATGGTGGGGATGACAGGAGAGGACAGGTTATACACCCCAGCTTGCACGAAGAGGGGGGGAAAAGAGCGTGTCGTGTCGCCAGGCGGCGTTGCGGTCGCATTCCACTTCGTGCACCGTACGGCTCCGTCGAGAGCTACCACTATTTTCCTGGATTTCGTTCGGTGTACGTCGTTTGCGTTTAATCGTTTCATGCTACGGAGGAATCGATCCAGCACGTATACCGAGACCGTGTCGCAGTCGCCAGATCTACGAACCAGTTCGTTTATTCGTCGTGAATTCTGTGGGATTACACCTGTGGTTTTGTGCAGTGATTGGCTCCATAAGTGTAAAACCAAATGGTTGTCCTCGAGGAAGGCGGTATGCTGACTACTGGACACAATCAGTATCTACAACCGGATTACCTTTCTCCGCTTCCAACCACGGTTAGTATCACACGAAATTACGAACGTAAACCGAGGCGACGATAGAATTTCGGAGCGAGATCGCCCTTTTTCGGAGCAGTGTTTGCCTTCCGACGGCCCGCGTCGCCCGACGGGCCGCGCTCTCCTGCCTCTGTACTTCCCTCTCGTTCCACTTTCTCAAATTCATCCTCAAAACTCTCGTTCAGACTCCAATTTTCAACGCGTTTTTAAAATTTATTTTCCAGTTGGACGCGAAGAAGAGTCCCCTGGCCCTCCTGGCGCAGACATGCAGCCAGATCGGAGCTGACTCCCCGGCGAAGCCTCTGATATCGCCCCTGGACAAGGCTCCGAAGGGCATGAGCGCGGGCACGAACGCGAAATCACCGCCGGCGGCGAAGCTGGAGCGGAACACGCGCAGCAGCCCGTCGGACGGTAAATCGTTGGCGTTCAAGCCGTACGAGACGAACGTCGTGTCGAAGAAGTCGTCCGACGAGGGTAGGCCCGCGTCGAAGGCCAGTGTGCACAGTGTTAGTGGCCAGGACAGTGTGAGTGCCAGTGAAAACCACACGGAGAAGAAGTCGGGTAACCGTACGCCCGTCGGACGGAAGTCGGCGTCGCCCGCGAGCCAGGCGACCTCCACGAGCACGATGTCCACCGACAGGAAGACGCCGGCGGATCGGGAGAAGACCGACGGCTCGCCACGCAACAACAACAACGGAGCCAGCCCGATCATCAGATCCGGGATGGAGATACTCTCCGGCGGCCACGCGAAGGATTCGAATCTGGGCGCGTACAAACCGGGGCTTCCCGGTTTTTCCGGAAACCCTCTTTGTTGCCCGCCGGGCCTGGCGGAGAATCCAGCGTTCAGACCGCCCTTCGCCGGCGCGTCTCCTTTCTCTCATCACCACGCCGCGGCGGCGGCCCTTTTGGGCTACCCGTCGACGACCCCGACCAGCGGAAACCCGTATCTGAGCTACGCCCGCGTCAAGACGCCCGCCGGCGGCGAGGCCCTGGTCCCCGTCTGCAAGGACCCTTACTGCACCGGATGCCAATACAGCATGCACAGCGCGCAGCTGATGATGGGCACAGGTACCTGCCCCAGCGGATGCACGCAGTGTGACCATCAGAAGTACGGTCTCGCGATGGCGTTATCGTCGTTGGGACCCATGGCTCCTCCGTCTCTCTCGTACCCGTCCACCCTGACCGGAGGCAGACCGTACGTGTGCAACTGGATCGCCGGTGACTCGTACTGCGGCAAACGGTTCACCACGTCCGAGGAGCTTCTGCAGCATCTCAGAAGCCACACCAGCCTGACCGGAAGCGAGCACGCGTCCTCCGCCGCTCTGCTCAGCAACCCTCATCCGCATCCGTTGCTCTCGCCGTCGGCCGCCCTTCATCGCGCCAGCGGCGGATCCTATCCGACGCCGTCTCTGAGCCCTCTCAGCGCCAGATATCATCCTTACGGGAAACCGCCGACGGGACCGCTCCCTGCGTCGCTCGCCGCCTCGCCTTACAGCGCCTTCAACGCGTTGGGACCTTATTACTCGCCGTACGCGATCTACGGTCAGCGAATCGGCGCCGCCGTTCATCCTTAAAGGAATCCGTCGTTCGAGTGCTCGATGGGGGCTCCCAAGTGTACAGTCCGTAATAGTGTAATATAGAAGAGCCGTTTAAAACGAAACATTGACAGACTGTTGTGTAAATAATTAAACGTGTATAATATAAATTTATTTAAAGAAATATATACATATGTGTGCATAAATTCTAAAAAAAAACACTATGAGTTCATAAAGTTTTTTAAAGATATATCGACGGTTTGTTTCGTCGCGATTCTTTGCAGGAAAAAATTATTACACGTCTCTTTAACGTTTTCGATTATTATCTAGGGAGGAACATGTACGCCGGAAATTAAATATCTGCGAGTAGTTTAAGGTGTTTCCATAGCGGTAAAGAAACTGGACCCCGTGGATAGTTAAAAGGAGTATACATTGAGAAATTTTCTATGCTCTTCGGCTTCCACGTTATACGATTATATATTTTCCAATTTGTGTTTAAAGTGATGCGTGTACTCTTGTAAAAAAAAAAAAAAAAAAAAAAACAAAAAAAAATTATATATAAAAAAACGATACTGCGTGCTCGAATAAAATTGTAGGTGCGTACCGACGGTCGTGCATGTTCTATGTCCATGATATAACTGTGATATTACGCTATTTTTTCGAAGAAATAAGAGATTATGTCAACAATGGTGTGTCTACGCTATCTCTACGGCAAAATATAACATCTAACTTATACGCATCGTTTATATGATAGAAAAGGACGTAAATGGTGTATGAACCGGACGAAATATACGGAAATTATTTCCCAGACTTTAAAATACATTGCAAAGAGAATCTTTAACAGTCTTTTAAATTCGTTCTGAAAAATCATCGGTTTTCTACCGTGTAAAGTATTCCGATCGAAGAAACAATGTACGATACATATTATTTGCACTGTAAATATCTCTTGTAAATATCGTTGAATTTCCATACCGCTTTAATAAAAACAATGTTTGTGGAATCATTAAATCTGTGTCGTTCTCTAATACATCCTACTCTACGCAATTTATATAAAATTTAGTTTAGAAGGCTCGGGAATCAAAACCATAGCTGTCTTTCAGATTTTTTTATTTTGTTATACAAATTTCGTTAAAATTCTATTTCTTCTATAATATCTGTTTCATAGTAAATCATACAATTCCAAGTCAGACTCTAGAACAAGACTCGTTTTATTATTTCCTTCGATTGATGTTTACGTATGATATCATAGCTTTTGTGCAGCAAGACGTTAAATGGATAATTGAGTTCGTTTAAATCCCATTTATTTTCTAATAACGTTGCTAATTCTGAAAAATGGACGTTTCTTTGAAAGTATTTTTCTAGCCGCTTGACTTGGAACTATCTTATCGTAAATTTTTGAATAACAACTGTTCACGAAAGTGTTGAACGTTTCTATTTGTTCCGCCAGACAGGGGAATAATTAAGTTCTAACAAAAAACGATAGAAAAGAAATTAGGAAAGAATAATACATGATTTAGTTAGCGATGGCAGCTGAAACGCTTCGAATCACAGTTCTAAAAAAACTTAGGATCGCTTCGAAGTTGAGATTCGAACGTTCCCGTCGAGATTCGAGGATCTCGAGTGTTTTAGACTTCGAGTCGCGACTATCGAAGGCGTATCGAATCGTCCGGGTGTCGAAAAAGTTGGGATCGCTCGGAAGCTGGGATTCGAAAGTCGATCGGCAATAATACTGTATAGAAAGGAAAGAAGATGGATAATCGGGGGCAGAGAGAAGACGGGGCCGACGGACGGGAGACGGAGCAGCCGGATGGGTGCGTATTGGTTTCGATTCGCACCGCCAGAGTGCTCGGTGTCGTGTATATACGCTCAGGAACGGTGAGTCTCAATCCCCGGAGCACCCAGGAGAGTAAATTTATTTCTTTCATTACGGACGGAGCAGGTCGCGAGTTCTCGGATATCAGCGCTGCAAGGCGGGGCGCATAAATCTGCAGCCTAGTGTCGGAAGGAGGAGCAGGAGGGGCGAGAGGAGAGGACGGAAAACGCGGAGGAGCGACGAGAACGGGCACGAAGGAGAGACAGAGTGGGTGGTTGAAGGTTTTTAGACCCCTGCAGAGGGGGAAGACTTGCTTTACCCTCCGCGTACGTCGTTTCCATCGCCAGGGTGCCACGACAGGGTGGCAGGCTCAGCTGGCTCAGCAAAGTGAAATATTCGGTGATTTTAACCGTCGAAATGAATAGTCTCGTATTTTGCCTTCCCGCCTCGTTCCACGGATTGGAATTCATGTTATTTCAGTACCATTATGTGCATCACTGAATCTCAATTAGCGACTCGTCTGTTCTAACTAGAGTACTTACGTGTAGATGCATCTAACCGCCTAAGTTATGCTTCCGTGATTTAATCGACGGACGAATATACGGTTTCTGCGGTCCGTTTTCAACGTGACACGATCTCGCGACTTTTAATGCTTTCGCGTAAATCACGGCTTTGCCCACGCCACGGATAAACCGATAGTTTTATGCTACGGCATTTGACAGTTGGGCAACTTCAAGTAATTCGACTTCGCTGGCTCTGCGACGCTTTCGAGGGAAATTATTTCTAGAGAAAATGGACGGAACGTAATGCAAACACTGGTGATCGAAACGACGACGAATGTTATGAATTTTAATATTATTTTCGTCAGCTGTTCGTACACTGATATAAAGCGATAATCGACCAGACCATGCAATACTTATTATCTGTTCGAATAACTTCAAATATATTGGTTAATGTTTTTAAAATATTAAAATTTATCAATCATAACAGAATCACAAGAATTTAATGTTTTTAAAAAATTAAATTTTGTTCTGCTAAGAACTAATAATGTATTTATTTGTACCTTTATAATTAAAAGCTCCAAACACAAATAGTCCATTGTTTAAAATAATGTTATCTGCAATGCTAACGTCATCTACATTGCTATTAGTTAATCTTCCAATACAGAAATAATAGTAATAAATACCTATTATAACAGATAAAACAGTTAATAATGTCTGTGACTCATATTCTCACATATTTTCCCATTAGTCTCACAAACAATGTTTTAAAATGAGTTACTTAAAATAAAACCGTATATAGAACATGATAAATTAATTAATTATTGAAACAGAACTCTATTTGTATTAAAAATGATTTTACTACAATAACTGTGTCCATATTAATTTTATTAATACAGCAATATGAATTTGAAGAAATTAATTTTTCAAAATCTGAAAGTTAATTAATAATACAATTATTCTACGTGAGAAAATGAATCGAAAATGAGATGTGAAGTTTTTTTATACGAGTCTTATTTCCCGAGATAATCGTCGTTGAAAATTTCTCAGCGTACGCTCTGTCCGACTCGTCTGTCCATTACCGGTTAATTCTACTTGCCGTGTCCGACTCACAGGCACCGATATTGCCACGGTATTATTTGTTTCTACTACTTTTAAGTAGTCAGAAACTGATAAAATCGACAAAAAAGAGAAAACGACACTCTAAAATTAATATTTAAGAATATAAAAACAAGTAGAACTAACAAGCAATGGTCAGACACGTGCTCCACGGATTTTCAATATTAATTATCTCGAAAAGAAAACACCGTACGAACAAATTTCATTCCACATTTTCGATTCAGTTTTTCGCGTACAATAGAATGATCGGTCGCATCTCCGATCACCGGACACCCCGAATGTTTGTTTCTTGTTTTGTCTTCGCACGCTGTTCGCCAGTCACGGCATGGTTAGTTCCCTTTTTTCCGCGTTTTGTTCGCAAAATTACAACGTAAATGAAAATACTACGTCGTTGGACGACGCATTGTTTCTCATTTTAAAAGCGTAAATTATTTCCCACTTTTTTACTGGCGGCCAGCGGAACGAGGTGCGCCGTTAATTATAACTTCCTCGAGGCCCACTCCTATGTGGCTTTTCGAAAATGAAATGTTACTTTTCAAGGCACGCCGTTTAAGAATTAACTTTCATTATGAAGAGTTTTATTATTATACTCGATTGTTTCTTTGTGGGACTTACTTTGCTCGCTAATTAATCTAGTCTTGAAATTTTACAAAGTTTTTCAAGAAGCGAAGATCGGTGGATTTTCGTCGCAGAGGGCCCGTATTATCGGTATTTTAGCATTTTGATGAAAGGAAACGAGTCGTGTCCTTGACTAAATCTTTTGTTGCGGAGAACATGTTCTCGAGCGATATCTACCAACCATCCTGGCCAGTCTTACGAGTCAGGGCAGACAATTTAGCACGTCAATAACAGGCCGCGGATAAAAGCAGCCCATACATCGTGGCTGACGTATCGTTTGTAATAAAACACAAAGGGGGTCTAGCCGCCAGCGGCATCTGTGTACCGCGCTGTGCAGCCGTTCGTTCATTCTTGCTGTTATTAACAGGCCGTACATCGTGGATGTTTTCTACCTACCATCTCCCGTCGAGTCATACATCACCGTTGAATGCGCGACAGCAAAGAGCAACTATAATTCATCTATAAGCTACAGCCGATCCCCCTTGGCAGAAATTGTGGAAGACGAAATCGATAGGGCAAACCTTGCCTCTAGGCTTTACACTGCGTTCACGCTTCACTTTTTCGATGATTCGATCAACAGCTAGAGGATCCAGATGACCCCCTGAATCTCCCATTCCTCACGGAGGAATAACGATGGTGGATACGATCGGTTCACAACGTTTATTACACGTCCAAGATAGGCCAAACAACGCTAGCTAATTTCTGTTTAAATTAAATTGAATTTAGCAAACAAGTTTATAACCCAGTGTGACTTAGAAGTCTCATGCTCAGTATCTACATTTTCGAGATTTGATTTTATCCGCCAATTGTGATTTTAAAAAAGTAGTCTAAATTTATGTTTATCGAAATTTACCTAATTTTGCACGGCTGAAGAGTTACGACAAGGAGGACTTTTCTCGAGAAGAGTTTTCGAGGAGGCGTCAGGGAATAAAATTTGTAAGTTAACGTATCGTTTTCGGGTTTATCGATAGCGGTTGTGAATATTGAAATGGGAATTCCAGCGTCGTTTATGGAGTTGAACGTAATGCGACAATCCTGTCGATTTCACTTCGACGCCGGCGTCTCCCGCAGCGTCATCTTGCCGGGAACGGTGCACGTAAGAATCAACCTTGAGGCGATGATGCATTGTGCTTGCTTGTTACCTCCATTTACACCCAGCATGAGTGCAAGCCACTGTTTGTGTACCAGGCGCGTTTGATCTCGATGATACGACTTACTTCCGACCGGGCTTTTCACTTTCTTCGTATCAACTTTTTCTACGCTTTGTCACGTTAAAATATTCTTGAAACACGTGCAAAACTTTCAGACAAAGAAATTTATCGTAGAATAGAAAAATGCATTCGTCAGCGGACAAATTTTACGAGAAAAAGAATCCACTCTCGCTAATTTATTATATTCGATACATTTTAAAATCGTTAAACGAATTACTGATAGCGTTAGAGTAAATTTTGTCAGCGTGAATTTTCTATTTAATAATGGATTACGACTTCGCGCGATTGCGAATCGTCCAGAAGCAGTCCATGTGCGTCGGATCTTAACAAATGTCACGCACATCCCGTAAACATTACCATATTTGTCCGTTACTCAATTTATTTATTTCATTACCGTGTGCACAGAATGTTTACGAGTCTCTTGGAATCGCAAAAAGAATCAGCCAAAGATTTCCCGATAGCGATAATGCGTACCGAGCCGTGTATAAATTTGTGTCACCGCTTCCGTAGTTCTTTCACCACGTTCGTGTCGAGTGAATTCGATATTCACCACCTGTTTGATCAGTATTTATTATAAAACACGCACTGAATTTTGGTGCTAACTTGTCAAAATATACGAACAACCTGCAATGTATTCTTTAAATTAGCCACTAAATTTTGTGCGACTTCGACGAGGTAGCAATAACGCTTGACTCGTTTTGGAGTTCGACAGTTATTAAAAAATCATTTAATTCCTTCCTCGTTTCGTTAATTTTAATTATATTGCACAGAAATTCTAAGTTTTCTTAGCATATAATATGACAATTTTAATTTTTTTTTTATTATACGTCAATTATTTTTATATTGTAAATATTATAATTAATGAAAAAGTTATTTAATTACAGAACTCATAAATATTATTTGTTATTGACTTACGTTGAATTCGATTACTGTACCGGTACGAATGAATATCCTAATTAAAAAGAAACCCGTCAGGAAATAATCTTCGTCCATAAATATAGAGTTAAAAATATCCACGACAACTTTCTCAACAAACTTTTTGGGTATTTTAATTCCATCAAGAGAAAGCTTAATATTCTAACGACTTTAAAAGATTTAGCCATTTTAGAAATAAATCTTCGGAACAATTTAGGGGATGATTCTTGAACGAAGGGTGGTTGTTAGACGACGCTTCGAGCCGACAAAATTTTTATACGGAAGCGATTATAGTAGTGCGTTCGTGCTTTTGCACCCCTCTTTGTTAATATGGCCAGTCATTTCGAAGCAAAGATTAGACAGCTACTGCATTACTTCCATCGATCAGTTAGAGTCAAATAGACGACGCCTGTCTTCGTGACGAAGAGATATTGCTGCGAAAAGTGCCTCAAAAACATTCCCCGCTTCTAATTGAAAACGTGTTTTGCCTTATTTTTGACGCATTCGAGTACTTTGTAAATAATTCTTGCACCTGTTTTCTCTTTACAAATACTCCAATCGATTTCGTACAAAAGTATTTTCTCAGTACAGAATTTATTCCATTATAATACTACATAATTATCAGCTAAATATTTCACTTACACCACTATATGTTTGGTGTTGCAGAGCTGAATGTGTAACACCCTAATAAACAAATATTAAAATTGACCATTATACGTTGTAGAAATTTGCAAGATACTCTTCTTCATCCTTGTATAAAATAGAACACGTCAAAATTTATATATTCTCAAATTAATCTCAATATTTTAAATAAATTTTCATACGACACACGGAGCACATGCTTCTTCACCCCTGATTTAGACGATCTAAAATAAATCGAAACCTATCGACTTGGAAATCCGGTGATATCAATCGAAATTAAGATACTAAAATCCCCCATCCCCAAGTCTAGCAGCCCCAGGGCGACCATCGAATAGTAAACAGCCGCTCGAAATCCAATCGGCCGTGCTCGCCGCTAAGTTTCACGACGTTCGGTGACTCCAGTTTCATCGATCACAGAGCCGTCAAAGTGACGGGCGTTAACGATGCCCAGGCCTGACGACTGACGTTTCCTCGGAGTGGCCGACCAACGGAAAGAGAGAGTCCTTTTAGTCTTTCCGGCGGGCCTGGTAGCGAGAAACCGTGCAACGACGGAGGTGGTGTCCGCGAAAACGAGCAGGACCGAATTCCGAAAACAAGGGAAAACGGAGGGGGGGTGGCGGATCGAGGAGGAAGCGAGGAGGAGGTGAGAAAAGTGGGTGGGGAAACTGAGGGGAGGGTTGAAGTGTACATCGTAGACGGAAAGGGGGAGAGGGTGGGGGTTAGAGAGAGAAACTGGCGGACCGGATGATGAATTAGCCGAGGTGACCTTTCGCGCGAAATCTCTCCTGCTAGCTCTCGCGGTAGGCAGCTCCCGGGATGTCGGCCCCGAGATGATGGATCGCTCCGCGTCACGGAGCCATTCATCACCTCCATCTATCAGCCACCCCTTCACCTTGCTTTAGAAAGCGAGCATTCGACGGCTATCTACTCGCTTCGGATAGTGATTAATGTTGATCGGAGCGCTGCTATTCGACCTCACTTCCATCTCTATCTCGATCTTTCTCTCTCTCCCTTCTCGGATCTCTTCCTTCTCGTCCTCCCTTCTAGGCTACCCGGGCTCTCTATCCTCTTGAACGGCGCGCGTCCGCACGATTCTAGACGTTGACTTCGTATTGACTATGCGCGTTCATCTTCCCCATCGTCGGACAGCTCGTTGGAAACGGCGTAAAAGATGACCTCCGCGCTGATTCCGCTGAAATTCACAGTGTTTGCCTTCGATTTTCTACCCCCCCGGGTTATCTCGTACGCCCTGGCTGCGATGCGTTTCGATACAGTTTTCAACGCTCTCGGAATTTGTCGATGTTTTAACCTATAAATCAGCGGCTCTCAACCCACGGTACTCTAACCCAAATTGTAGTCAATTTTAATATCATATATTTAATATCCACTCGGATACGTTGGGAGATCGTAAATTGTAAACTGCACTTCACGAAAATTACTCGTTTCTATAGTTTGATATAGACTGAACCAGATTCTGAATCTTTATCCGTCGGTACTAATTTTTATAGTAGGCTTATAGAAGGGTAGACAAGATATTTAGAATGATTGCGGTCAGGGGAGAGAAAAGGGTAACTTTCATCGATTCAAATTGATATCTATGCAGATTCGGTGGGAGAGAAATTCGACAAAAACGATGATTTTAGTCTGAACCTCGCGAAAATTTCTCGTTTCCATAATAGGACTTTTATTTTTTATAAATAAACCAGAATCTGAATCTTCATCGTTAATTCTAATTTCCATAGTATTCTTATAGAAGGATAGAAAAGAGATTTAGTTGAATTGAGGCGACGTTGTAATACTTGACATTGTCCAAACAATTTGTATATATATTAACACTCAGATATTAAAAGTACAGGGTATATCTATTCTCATCAAAGTTCACGTAGCCTCGACAAGCAGCGAAGGCATAGGAAGAACGCAATGGCGCTTTCGCCTAAAACTGCCCCCATGGAAGGTTCGCGTTTTAGAATCTGAACGACACATTTGTTACGGTGGAAAGACAGAAGGGGCGTCTCAGATCAGAGTTCATATTGGCCTACGTATCCCGGCGTAATACTTTGCGGGAAAATTACCCACACCGGGAAAGAGCATTCGAACATACTTCCGCATCCACATTGCGCGTCAGAAGCACGCGGGTACCGTCGATACCCGACCACCGAGAATTCCATAAGGAAGACACCAGAGAATCTCTTCGAAACTTTACGTACGCGAATAACTAATTGTGGGGTCAGAGCCGATGTCAAGAATTTACATAATACGACAGCGGCATAGCGATCAGCCGAGTGTACACAGCGGCTAGGAAAGAGGCAACCATCGTTCCGCTGGAATGGCTGATAATGTTGCACAAGTCGTATATCGTAGCCTTCTTAATGGCATAGCATTAAACTTTTTTTACGCGGCTCCTTCGGCGATGAACTTAAGTTCTGCGCGCCTTTTCCTACCGCGAACGGTCGATGAATAGTCGCGAATATAATGAATAATGATAATTGATGGACGCTTTCGAATTTTCGTTTTATTTCGCCATACGAGAGGCACTGTCGATGCGTCATCCGTGATTCACGCGTTTACAATGTCATCGTATTTCAATGAAACACACTCTTTTCAACCTTTGACAGCAGTCGGGCTGCGCGTGACACTGCTAATATTTCGCGTTACAACTATTTGCCGATTTAAAAAAAGGAGATACGTTGCTTCGATCGCCAGGCCAAATAGATCCTCGTTAAGTTCGCGTTCTTGGAAAAATGTTTTCGACCGTTTCAGGTCGAGAAATATCGTTGAAATTTAAATACACGGAGTTTTATTTAGATCAGGGATAATAAAACTCGAAAGAGGGAGAAAAAGGTAGAATATACTTCTCAAAAAAAAAAAAAGGGGGGGCTCGTAATTTCCTTATTTGCAATTTTATTACAACGCATAACTTCGCGGAAACGTTTCAATCTGGAAAGTTCCAATTAAAACGAGCCCGAAGTAACTGTAAAATTTATTTAAATGTTAATTCAGGTACCTCGTAACGAGACGTACAATATTTTGCGTGCGTGCAGACATTGCGAAATTCATAAATTCATAATCGACGTTATTAACATGGTTAATTAGAAAAATTATTATCGTTTATGAAAATGTAATCGTCGCTTTTTGGCCTTGGCTATTCGATGTATCCTAATTATATCTAATTATAAGCTCGGGACGGTTTTGTTAAATAAATTCGGCCGAAAGTTTGCGCCGTTGCGTTTTTGCTCGTCCGGTCTCACGAAATTAATTTCAGATCTCCGTTAAAAACGTTTCGGTTTTACGATGTCATGCCGGGGGGAACGCAGTTTCGAGTGTGATTGGCTGAGTCGTGTTTGCAGCCTATCTATCAGCATGCTACGCTTGTAATTACGTTAAATTATTGGATCGAGCATGAAGGAGCGAGTTATCTCTCAATCTAGTCGACTACAAAGGGGCCGACAGAGTAATTGTGATTGGTGTAACGGAGCCAACTGACAAGAGACTTTACTCACGTTTCATTACATATATATGTATATGTGGTGGTGGTGGTGGTGTGTGTGTGTGTGTCATACTTGCATTTGCGTGCGTGTGCGTGTGCGTCGCGTACATGCACGAAACGTACTTCTGAAAGCATTTACTTGCTTTTTCCGTGCCGTTCCCGACGACGCGGCGGCCATCATGAAACGTTTCGCAAACTTTAAAGCTTTGGTTTGCACGGTTTTTGAAAAATCTTTCTCGCCACGAGTTTTATTCCACGCGTTAACGGAGTTGCTTTTAATTTAAATAAAGTTCCACAGTTTAATTGAAACAAATACGCTTCGGCGCGAGTGCCAACAAACCCTAAACAAACGACAATCCAAATCGTTTTAGTTTCAAACTGTGATTATCTTCCAATAAATTGCGTTGTTTCTAACGCCTGGATTTATTTTAAGAGTGAAACGTTCGAATCATGGCGGAGAGATCGGAAATTGGTTGCCGCAACCGGCGAAATTAAGTGGTCCGTTAATTATCCATAAATAAAGTTAACGTCGACGAGTTTTAATTTGCACCGACGAAACTGGTTTCCGAAAGGCGAAGAAATCGTTTCGAGTTGAGAGAAAATAACATTTTGCGTGCGTCGTTTAACGCTTAAATGCACGAATTGTTTTCAGCGAAGCTGCAATTAAAATAACAAAATGATACAGTGCGTTTGACGCGTTATATCAACGCCATAGTTGCTTTAAACTGCATACATTTACTTTTTTAATCACAAAGTCTGCCGTCGAGAATGAAGTAAAAAAATCCAACTCAACGAATAATGTTTTGAAACTTGACTTTCAATTTTCATATTCAATATCGAATACTTCGTTCTATGTT
Source organism: Colletes latitarsis (assembly GCF_051014445.1). Classification (NCBI taxonomy): domain Eukaryota; kingdom Metazoa; phylum Arthropoda; class Insecta; order Hymenoptera; family Colletidae; genus Colletes; species Colletes latitarsis. The sequence continues at coordinate 16,112,451 of NC_135135.1, read as the reverse complement.
CAATTTTTAATCTAGCTAATATCGGTGCTGCAACAATATCTACTCGAATCACACTTGTCACGAAAATAATTGCATCGTAATTATATTGTAATCGCACGACAATTATGATGCAGATGCCGCGCAATCATAACTATAAATCACTAAACCGTATAATTATCGTGTAATTGTCGTATGATTACAATGCAATTACTTTGAGGAAGTAAGCTGAGTGAACATCGACGTAAAATCTTGTTGCACGATTATCTAAACTCCGATCGTAGCAAAAAAACAAAATGGCTACTTTTGTACGCGATTAATTCGACAGGGGGCCGAGAATTGATTTATGGCACTGATAAATAAAAGGAAGAAAACGTAAAAGATAATATTTATCTGCCAACACGATGATTTTTACGGCTAGAATCGTCCGATTTGCGAGACGGTCTTTGTTTCGCTAAAACCAAGGCAAAATGGCGACAAAAGCCGTATAACGAGGCATTCGAGAGGAGGGGGAGGTCGTCGACGTTGGATGGGACATTGATGAGGAAACTTCGGTTGGTTATAACCCGGGTTGGTGATAAGACGCCAAGGAGTTCCTAAGTAAGAGGAGGTATAGCGGTGCTTGTCGAGGGGTTAAACCCGAACTATCTTTTGCCGCGCGTTATCCTACGAGCCCGTATATATCCGGTCGAGGGTAGATATACCTTCGGATGGAAGGCGGCTCCGAGCTCCTTATCGCGTCGTTTTACAATCTAAATACAAGGAATCGGGAAGAATCGGCCGCAGCTTCGTCTTAACGAACCTAAATACCCTCCAAGGGCTCCAGCTTCTCCAGACAACAACCACCAAACGGGATCCACGTCGCAAATAGGGATTAAAACCTACACACACGGTCCTATCTACGATTGATGATCACAAACTATGGAAATGCTTCCATCTTGACCTGGAGATGCTGCAATATTCGACAGTTGATGAAATTAAATAAAACTAGCACGAGTACCAATACTTCTGAACGTACCATTTTGTCTCGTCTTTCTCTACAAAATCAAGTGCTATTAGTTTGTTAAAATAAATATTTACTCTTTTTAGACAAATTATTGTTTTGGTTCCTATGGTGGAAGTGAATAAGAAAAATTGATTCGCGTGTGTGAGTTGCAGTTAAGAATCTTGGGAGACACAAGGAGTAGGAGATAGTAGCGAAGAGGATCGTAACACAAGGGCGCGTTTCCGGTGTGAAATAACGGTCGCATTTTAATCGAAGTGCCGATTGCCTGTCCTCTGCTCCGTTGCCCGTCTCGACGTCCCTATCCTCATAATTGCGTTCGTATCGCTGCCGTGCGTCTGTGACACTTATTTCATTAGCGTCAAATAGAATTATACAAGTCGCAGACAGTGCAAGTCAACTGCAGGGGTGTGTGCGTGGCTTAAGTGACTACGAGCACGGCGATTCAATTGCCGACTGGAACGAATTCCATGTAGGGAGGAAATGGACTCGTCGAACTACGAAAGCGATACATGTTTGAAAACTATACACACGTATACGGGGTGTCCGGCTAGGCTTTCAACAAACTGCATTGTTTATCAAAATTAAAAAACAATGAGAAATATATTAATTTCAGGTAAGTAAGAAAAGTAAGAAATATCGATAACGCGAAAGGAAGAAGTAGAGTAAAATAAATAACGTATAAACGACCGGAATAAACTTCCCTTCGTCGATAACAGATTTGAAATTTTTATTCGTTGTTCCCGCGAATAAAATTAGCCCGACTCTGGCACACGGCGTCCTCGCGTGGACGTTTCTAAATTCGAATAAATTAGCAGTTTCGCGATCCCCGTGGTATTTTATATCGTTCGCGATGTATCACCGGTGTAAAGAGAGAAAAAAAAGAAGCGGTTCTTTATAATCGGCTGGAATGGACGTTCATTTGAAATTCAACGGGTGGATCCTCGCGAGCCTCCGTTGTTTGCGTGCCTGTGTGCCGTAGTGAGAGAAAGTCCGTGAATTACTGCCATAATTCACGGAGAATAATGAGGGCTTAATTAGCCACGTGATGTAATGCAGACGCGGCAGAAACGAAACGAAACGAAACGAAAGACACACCGTGCTCCGTGCCGGTCGTAAACCAGTAATTCTTACGATTAATGCGAACATTGTATCTGCGTTGTATCTGGCACACTATGTTTATGAAGTGATTAGCCAGTAGAAACGGAGAACTGCCTATTAAAGTTTTAAATTAACGAGTACGCATTACCCGATCTTCAACAGCTCGAAACTATAATTTTCCGTTATTCGTTTGATGCGATTTCGACGATGATTTACACAGACACCGTGCGCGAATCTTGGAACGCCAACTCAATTTTATTATCTTCTGTCTCTCTGTTGCAACGGTTAGGAAGAACCATTTGTCAGACGATTGTATTAAATGGACGCATGAGTATTTGTCTTCGACTATCGTAGTCGTCTCGATTTTCAACACCATCGTGCGCTCCAGAGTTGGGCAAATTTATTCGCGAATAACAAATAAAAATATTAAATTCGTTCGTAAATTAACCTTCACACATTATATTGATTTTATCTCTCTAATGAATACACGAATGAAACACAGAGGGAAGCTAATTTACGGACGAATCTAAAAATGTTATTCGCCGTTAACGTTAAACGGAATCTCACCGCAGAGATTCGTATAAAAATTGAATCTTTCACCGATATAGCCGCCGTGCATGACAGTTTTTATTAGTTGTAACATTCCAGAGTTGCATTGTTTCCGTTGATATTCGTTTCCGACACGTAGATGCTTCCACAGATCAGGTTTGGATTTTTGACAGTCGTATTTTCAAATCCCAGTTAATCCTATGGTTTTTCAATCGTACATGGAGGTCAATTACTTCGATCTTAATCCGTGTTGATTTAAATCAGCCCCTCTCCGCTTCCAAGATTCTTAAAAATTCCATCCTCGTTTATTTCTATTTCGAAAATCGGTTACTCCGTATCGTTGACCTATTAAAAGTTGCGGAGAAATCATAGGCGTTGCGTTCATCCAGAGCGTTTCACCTCGTCTAGCGACCCATTCTAGCCAGAGGACGCAAGAAAAGTCGAGCAAAACGCACGATCCGGGTCGTGCACGACATTTTCTTTGAGCATACCAGGTGTCCCGATAGTCGTGGCCGGGGGTGGCGACGGGCATAGTGAAACGGAGTTATGTGTGGACACAGTGGATGGAGGAGTCACGCGAGATCGGGCGAAATGCGTGACCAGTTGCAGCGTGACGCGGCTCGCAGCGACAGGCCGAGGCTAATCATAAAAATAATAGGGTTTCCAGTGAAATAAATTGAGTTATTAACGTGACAGTATCACAATAAATTATGATGAAGTGGTTCTAGGGGCAAAAAGGAACGGTCAGATGACGGTTGGCGAAAGGTCGGACGGGGCTAACAGCGGTTGATTGCCGGTCGCTCGTTTGTCTCCATGTAGCCTGACAGGAACTATCCTGTCTGGAGTAACGTTAGCCAAGCTTGCTAGCCAGGCCAACGTGATTCATTCCGTTGTACTCTACTCTGCTCTGCATCACGTTACGCCACCAGTGGAAACCAAACTGGCGAAGAGGGACCCCGCGTGCACGAGCGTTATTCGATGCTGTTCGTAATTATCTCTCTCTCTGTGTACATAGATTGAAACAAATGGCACGGGATTCGATTCTGCTCGGCGCGAACGCGTCTTTCTCGTCTCTTTTACTTAACGTTAGGGAACAAACTGGCAGAGGGAACTCCAGGCTTCGTCCCTTCTCACGCGCTACGGCTCGTCCTGACGTCACCCGGTTCGCCAGTTTCTCCGATCATCGGCTACGTTCTTATTGCCCCAACCGTATGCCCGAGGACTTCTGCCGTTTTAATGGTTTATCATTAAACCGGGTCGGTTTGTTAACTGCTCGATGACTTCATTTGGGACAGCGTCTCTCAAACCCTCTGCGCCCCTGGCCCATTTTCATCGCACAAGGTTACTCTTCAGAGTTGGTGGCGAGACTTGAGGTCCAAAAAATCTCTTTATACGTGGAAAAGGTCACTCCTTTTATTCTAACTAGGAACGCACTCTCCTCGATTTCGATCCTCGAGAGTGGGTATTTACTTTTTATATATTAAAACTTATTCCTTATGCAGGGTGTTCGGCAACCCCTGGGAAAAATTGTACTGAGCAGAGGATCTTTCTCTTTCCTTCCATTGGGGAGCAACAAATACTCAAATTTGACTCTGTATTTTCCCAAGTAAAACGATACGAAGCACGCCATAATTCGAATAACATTCCAGTTGTATAATACATAATAAATGAAATTTGAATGATTTCATAAAATTCCCAGTTTCCCTAAGGTTCGAGTAAAAAATGTCGGAGTGAAAATCGTTGGAAAGAAGTTTCCAACGCTGAAGCGTACAGAGTTTCATTAAAATGGAGGGCGAATGCTCGGCGGTGTTTCCTTGTGAGTTAGGAAGGATGATCCTCTCCCCTCGGTCGGAACACCTACGGCTGGCCTGGCCATTAATTACCTTTATTGAGCTTCTGTGCCGGTCTCGGTCGTACTCGTCGATCGGCCCTATCACTGCCAATCAATCTCGAACGCAACAGCGGTGGGGTTTCGTCAAACGTCCCGACGAAATCAGCCAATCTACCGCGGGACAATGGGCCAGCATGATTCGATCGTGTCTCGGCGGCTTTGCATCAACTGGTCGTCCCCCTCTTTTCTTTACTGCAACATTTATACCCGATTCCAAGAACGCCTCTCCCTTGTTCTTTTTTTACTTTGGGACCGGAGACGGCGAACGTTAGATGTTACGACTGTTTGCTAGTCTCGAACGGTTAATGAAAATTATCGTGTAACGGGGAACAGGATTGGAATACCAAATTCGTTTCATCCACGAATAGTCGTTTCTAGAATCTATTAACATTTGGATACAGATTATCGGAAAAATATGGAATATAGCTCTAGTCAAACTTTTAAGGGGGTACATAAAAACTGGTGAATTTTAAATCTGTTTCTTGAGGTATTAAGTAGTATAATGAGACATTTCAGCTTGTGTTAAGCAACATCTCACTTTTATCATCGTATGAGATTTATAACGTTTTCTATAGATATGTTTCATAGCTGGCGCCCAAGACAATATTGTCTCGTTATAAGACGTTTTTCGTGGCTCGCTATAAGTCGTCTCGCTATCCCCTCCACTGACGTCGCATAATTTTTCTTGAAGAAGACGGAATAAAGATGTTTCTCTCATTCTGACACTTCGAATGGACTACATACGATAAATAAATAATGTCGAGCAGAATAAGACTTAAACTTTAATTTAAATAAGTTTAATATAATATTTCAGAAAATTAATTAGATGCTTGCAATGTCGAGAGACATCGTGTTTGGAACAGGTACGATGATTGATCCTAGAATGACCGACGCTTACACAATACTGCCTATCTGTCCAAGTGTTAAGTGGCTGACGCGTATCAATTAAGTAATTGCTATTACATTATTTAGCGAGATTTCGATAATGGAGATTCAAATGAGCAGCTAACGAAGCACGATGGGGCGTTAATTTCGTCGATGCGTTTAACGTAACCGGTAACAGTTATCGTCAATGGCAATTTTTCGATCGAAAATCCGACGAACCGAATTACTCAATATGTCGTTCCATTCATCTCGCGTGGCTTTTATTTTTTTCGACTGTCATTGAATTCTATAACTGATGGGAAATAGTACTATCGGTCGAAATTGGAAAAGAACTGAGTTCAAAATGCTGTATATTATTGCCTGGGTTTGTTTACTTTTCAAAAAAATAATGAATCGATCCTATTAATCCTCTATTAACCCTCTACACAATATGACCGTTGATAACTAAAAAACGATAAATTGAAAGGTAAATTTCAGTAAACACAAACTTTCAACTCTCCAAAAAGAAATTTTCCCTATTCTCGTACCTTCATTCCATTGTGAGCTTGGATAATTATTATCTAGCAATACTTTCCATAGTTGAACAACGAGTATTCTTTATTGTATCGCGTAACTTGCAACAAGGTGGTAACAATATTAATTTTAATGGAAAATAGTGCATGTTGCGATTTTCGAGACGGCGAACGTTTTATGATCAAGACTGTCAACGGTAAATTGGATAATTGTCGAAGTAATTGGTGCTCGAAGGAGAAAGATCTATTTTTACTTATTACTTCCTGACAGCCCGGACGATGTGGGTATGTGGCATCTGAATAGCTGGTGTCACGATTTCAATTTTCTACTCACCGGTTCGGCAAGCTGTCCTTACTCGTTAAGTGTACTGACAGCATCACTGGAGCACTCCCCTTAGATAAATTAAAATATCGATCGGGTCACGCCAATTATAAGTTTGACGTTGTACTAATATCAACCACGTCACCGTGTCAGCGTACGAGCCTGCACAAGATGCAAACGAACGACGTACTAAATTATTTACGCAATTTCCAGAAAAACATACTTTTAATTCACAAATATTCCTTCCTTTCTCCTGTGAACATTAATCCATCGTTCAATAAAATTCCCACTCCATGGGAAGAATTAATTCGACAATGTGTGATATAATATTCTTCTGCTTTCGTCAAGCTCCAAAATAAAAACAATAAAAATAAATTTCTAGAATTATTTTTTGAAATTAATACGTACAGAAATGAAACTTTGTTTTTATTTGGATATAAGTAACTCTAACACTGATGAATTTCGAGAGAAAAATTTCGAGTATTTTAAGAAAACGAAAATTTTTGTTACTGGTCGCCAATGTGTTAATTAACAACCGATCGAATTTTTTAATTTCGAGTCTATTTCGATTACCAATGGCTGTACCGTGGGTCGGCCAATAGACTTAGTTACAAATGTATGAGAGATATAGCGAAAAAACCAGGCGAACCGTTGATATTTTGATCAAAGCAGCGGCGGGAAATCGATATTGACAAGTTGAATCATTGCTTTCGCGGTTTCGTAAGCAGGTAAAGTGGTTTTTGGCGGTTCGTTGTACCTTTCCGTCGTCAGCGAGGGGTTAATGGACTCTGTAGGTCGTGGCACGTCAATACCACGCATCTGTGAGTCCCTTTCTTGTTCCTTTATATACCCGGAGTGTTATTTTAATAGACCTGGACGATTATTTCCGAAAATAACAACGTTTCAAAAAAAGAAAAAAATGTTTCCCACGAGTAATATATATCGTCTCGTAAGTTCGTGCAGAGTTTTGTACTGCAACTCAATGCAGTATTCCAAACCACGGAATTGTATTAAAAACAGTAACTGGGTATTTTGAGAAGGCAAACACGTTTTACAGCAAAGGGATGAAATTGATACATTGTATCAAATAAATTAATATAATCTTTTCGTCTCTAAAATCGCGAATTGCACGGACCATAATACGTATATATATTTTTTTATTTGCTGCGTTTATATCGAATGGGAGGGGAATTTCGACGCGTGGACAACAATGTCGAGCACTGTACTTCCGAGCGAAGATAGCAGAGCGGTGGTGGCAATGGCGGCGATGGCGGCAGAGACAGAGGCGAGGGTAGAGGGAGAGGCAGGTAGATGGTATGCAGACGTTGACTAGAATCAGCCGGTGTGGTTGTGCATTTAGCAAGCTGTCGCCCCCAACCAGTCCGCCGTGTCAGGCTACTGACAGTTTTCATTCCGCACATACTTGACATGCAACCAGCTCCTCTTCGCTCGCTTCGTTCCTACGAGAAGTACCAACACCGATGCCGATCGTCCAGATTAATTATTTCGTCCACCGCCAGCTCTTTCTTTTCTCCTTCTAACGACGGGGAATCATCATCCATTTTCGACAAGTATTTCATCTAATAACACGTACCCGTACGCTTAGTTCTCTTCTTCCCAATTATATTTTAATTTAAATCAGAAATCCATTCGAGAAACACCGACGCTATTTTTAATCGATTCTATCTACAAGAAACTGCTTTACGAGCACCGTTTCAAGCATTTGTTATTCCAAGTTCTCTGCCCTAATGCCTTCACCTATTTTTAAAGGAGTTGTATGGTAGAAATTATTGGATATCGTGTTTGCGAAATTATAAATATTATCCCCCCTCCCCCCATATTTCTCAATAAATGGACGAACGTGACACTCAGAGGCGTTCGAAAATATTATTATAATTGAAATACGGCGAGGTTGTTTCGCATATTTCGGGCAGGAAAATGTCGGAGCGTATTCTACGCGAGAAATGCGAAGCGAAAGTAGACCGTTAGACAGGCAGTTTATAACCATCCGAATTGCTAATTCGTCTGTATCTACGTTTATCGGGCGTCACTTTTAATGGAATGTCTGTAGTTGATGAGTAACTAGCAGCGTCTCGACGTCCGTTCGCCGTATCAGCAAGGATCGTTGACAGCGCCGATCGTCGGGATTAATTATTTCGTTGGCAGCCGCGTGACAACTATGCATACTACATCAACGTATCAGTAATCAAGCGGCACGATTTCCAATCGAATGTCCCAAGAAGTTAATTTTTGTTGCTCGGACAACTACTCGATCCGCGTGTTCCTGTTTTTATATATATCAAAATCGATGTCGACATCGTTTTCTTTCAACCGTGTACCGATCATTTTAGATTATTCAATGTCCGACGTGTAACAAGGCGGCCGCATGAAGTGTTACGCGCCGATTTAAGTGAAACTTCATGAGTAGATAAGGATCCAGGAGAATATTTGAATCGCGTCGGCCATTTGCGTTTACCAGACGTTCAATAATAAATGTCATAGTCGGCCTAGGACTTTACGTTTGACTTATGGTCGAAGTGTTCTAACTGGATTCTAACTCATATTGCAAGGGAGGAGAATATTGATACTTATAACAGAAACTAGAGAAATACAAATAATTGTATTCTCTGTATTATTAGTTATTTGTGATTGAATATTGCACATCAACGTTACTTTAAATTAACTTTGAGTATACAGGGTGTTCGGCCACCTCCGGGAAAAATTTTAATGGGGGATTTTAGAGGCCAAAATAAGACGAAAATCAAGAATACCAATTTGTTGATGAAGGCTTCATTAAACAGTTATTAACGTTTAAAGTTCCGACCGTAATGAATTTTTTTCTCGAAAATGCGCAAGATTTCGGGGGTATGTCTATTCACCGAAAATTATTGTAATTGACCCCCGCAACCGAAAATAATTTTTCCAAAAGGATTTGAAATTTTTTTTTTCCGTCGAAAAATTTCACACCTTCTCGAATTTTTTTCTAGAAAGTGAGTAGGATTTCGGGGGTATGTCTATTCACCAAAAATGATTGTAATTGACCCCCGCAACCGAAAATAATTTTTTTAGAACGATTTGAAAAAATTGTTTTTCGCCGAAAAATTTAGGCACCTACCCCCTATCGATTTTTCTTAAAAATTCCTTTTTCATTTTTAGTAATTTTGTTTGACGCCCTACAGAAAAGTTGTCTAATACTTTTTTGTAGGTACTCATGAGCTCTACTTCAGAAAAAAGTTTCATTGAAATATATTTACAATTGTAGGAGTTATGGCTGTTTGAAAATTGGACCATTTTTATGAGGTTTTTCTTATTTTGCGGGGTCAAGGACCAACTTTTCGAATATTTTTACGATTTGTACATATTCTCCATCAAAATACGCGTAGTTTGCTTTTTTAAACATTAAAATCCGTCAATCCGTTCAAGAGTTATGACGTTTTAAAGATATCAAGAAATTTCGGGCAGACATTTCTGGCCAGAAATTAGATTTTCGGTAAGGAATTTAAAGAACTGATGCATCAAAAATGCATTAGCTCATATCAACAAAGATTGTTTCACAAACATAGTGGAAATCTTTAATATCTATTACATAACTATGCTTACTTTTAATTATAAATATCGAAAGTTAATTATACACCGAAATAATTGATTTTAAAACTCCAAAAATGTAAAATGTGGTAGTGTTGATAAGAGTGATTGTCGCAGTACGATTTTTGAGGGAAATTAACTGGTTATCTGGCATCGAAGCAAGAAGTAAGTTTCCGTTTTTCATTTTGAATAACGAGGTGTTATTTTCGGTGACAATTTCAAGCTACAAAAGACGTCGAACGATAACATCGACTGTAATTGATTATTCTTGTGTTATCCGGGTGTCAGAAGCGACGATTAGACTGGTCGTGATTGATTGATCGTTATGAAGGCTTAGCTTATTCCGATAATAAATCTTTCGGGATCTCCGACCGTAAAACTATACAAGATAAAAAGATGTAGGCAATATTTTTGTCGAAAAAATTCTTTTCTCGTGACCGATAAATATTCCGCTAATACCGTCGCATATTTCTAGCGAAAACTTAGTAATAATTTATCGATTATATGTCATTTTTAAAAATATCAAACCTTCGATTTATCAATGAATACTTATCGAGTAGATCAATGACTTCTATTTTATATTTTAATTTCATTATTCTAGATTTTCAATATTCTAAATATCTCATCAAACGACACAAATATACGTTTCTTTATACTTAATAATTACCACATGTTCGTCCGATTTATTACAATTTTTTGCTTCGATGATTTATCCCTGATCATTAATTTAAACACGTCTGTTGATAATACAATCATATTTGTCATACTCATCACGTCAAGAGATAATAATTGTTCGTTCCTGATATTTCTGTTTCATCGATTTTTCAAACAGTTTGAAACTGTCACTTCCAGATGTTTCTTATCATTTCTTCGTAATAAGGCATCGAAAGCGTCAGTTATGATGAACGGAGGATCGAACCTCAATCCTAGCTCAATTAGCTGTCTGAGAAGCTTATTATAATCACCAGATATTCCTAGAAATAATACGTAGCTACCTGTATTTATTCGAATATATACTAAATTATCATTTATACATAACTAAAAATATGGTCGTGTTCGAACTTATTTTCATCGAGAAAACCTCTAATAACACTACTATAAAGATATTAATATCATTATTGGAGAAATACAAAAAATTTTCAATTTGGATTAGTGATTGTTTTTTAACGATTAAATGGAGCAACATCGAACGTTATTTTTTGCTATCGGAAATACTCTAAAATTTGAATATTGACCGAGGTATAAATAACTGGCGATTATATTATCTTTTCACGAAAGTTTAACGTGTATTTGTCCGACGGTTCGTTATCTTATAGAGGAAATTTGCGACCAGCTGAAAAGTAATATATTCGAATGATAGGATTAAGGTATATATGTATTTTTTCGTTTTCTAAAGCTCGTTTTAAGAACTTTTGTTGTGCTCGAACGGTAATAAAAATATTAAATTCACGGTAGCATTTAATCTGGATTCTTGGCCTTAATGGTATTTCCAGCATAGGTACTCCACTAATCTCTCTAAATCTTAATAACTCTACAAATCATGTTCAGAGACAATTTCGTGAAAATTACAGAATAATTCAAGCGAAAGCATTATCACGGTTGGAAAGTGCCTCAACTATTGTACTCCGTTTAAGCTGCTCTTTCATATGCATAACATGTTTCATGTGGCTGTATATTACGTAATCAAGAAATTAATTCCAGTACCGCTGCAGTCCTTTCTCGTTCAACCACTTTGCAAATATTCCATCTAACATTGTTTCCAAACGCAATATTTCACCCACCGTTAACGTCAGTATTTTATATAATACGAGTCACGAAGTCCGAAACATTTTTAAGAGGATTACTGTTTCGTATACTCTACCAGAAATTCAACCTCCAAATAACTTCGATTAACTCGGACTTAAGTATTTTCATTAATACTGGTCTTGAGATAATCGAGATCGCGTTTCAAAGCATTAAGTATCGTCACAACTTTTACAAGATGATATCTAACGTTGTACAAGGAATAAATAAGTTTACACTATCCGCTTGCAAATGTTGTGAACAACTAGAACTCCCACGAATGATTCTAGGTTTCAATCTCAACATTTAATTTGAAATGAACTTTTCTAGGGAGAATAACTGTTTCTGTTCAATTGATTTCACGGGTCCAAACAGTTTTCTTAGACCAGAAAAGTCGACAGTCAAAAAATGACTGTCAGAACTAACTGAAGTTTCGATACATCTCCCAGTGGTACGTGACGGTTCCTCGGTTGGGGTGGGGATACCCGTGACTCGGGTTCGGCGGGAGTCGGGTCGCGAACCCGTGAAAGGCACCCGACTCGAACCCGAAACCCCGAGTACCCGCGGGCCACCCGTATTCCAAGGACGAACGTTGATCGGTCGACGTTCGGCGTAATCGCGAGTCGCAACATAGATTGTTCTTATCGTCGAATTACGGAAGAGCCGGTGAAATAGTGAAACGCGAAGCCGAAATCGTGGCGAGGCGCATGAATCTAAGCACGGTAAGTGGTAAGTGAATTGATTGCTCGAGGTGGCACATCGTTACGACACACCGGTGTCTCCATCCATCTATCCTCGTCCTCTAAATCGTCGTGTCCCGTTCTTTGTTTAACTCCTTTCTCGCCTCCCCTTGGCGAGAGGAACGAACGTATTAGGTTATGGACCTCGCTTTTCCAGGCGCGCAAGTTATAAATGGCTGTTGCACGCCGAGCTGAAACGTATACACAGAGTGCAACGGTGTATTCTCTCGCCGTCACGAGATGGAGAAGGACGAAGTTAGGCCGTGAGTTAGGGGCAAGAGCGAGACCGCGACACACGAGCGAGACTGGAAGTGGGACTAGTCGACGTAGTCGATGGAGGCGCGCGGGCTAGTGGACTCGGATTTATGAGACCGTCATATTTCGCAAGTTGCGAGCCGGTAATTCCTGGCCGTGTGGCGATTTATGGCCGCGGTGTGTCCCGCCTGCGCCATTAATCCTTCCCTTTCGCCCTGAATCGAACTTCCACCTATCCTATAGTCTCCTCCTTTTCTCTTCCACTCGTGTCCGCGTCCACCGTCCCGTTTCGTCTGGTTTCTTCGCGCCGCGACGCGACTCCTTTCTTTTCTACCGGGGATGATAATTCCGGAAAGGATTTCCTCCGACGTTTCGGCTTGTAATTGTTTTCGATTAAAATTTATGTTCCCTCATACTCGTATTACGGATTTAAGTAGTTTGATTTTATGGGCTTTATAGAAAATAACAGCTTGTTATTTGAGTCGAGAAGAATAATCGAAAGTCTGCTTTTATGTATTTTCAAATACCCCTCAAATTGTCAATAGAACTCTCAATCTCAATAGAACCAATTTTGTTTAATGCGAAGAGACGAATATTATGATACCCAAAAAATTTGTCCTCAAGGTCATATTTGCTCAAAATTTTTAGGTCAAGGTAGTTCTAGCGTCGTAAGCGTCGAAACGGAACGCATCCGCGAGCATCGAAACTGGTTGGCCAAAGACAGGAAAGGGTGGAGCCTCCCCAGGATTGGTGGGAGGTCCCCTAAGTTGATTCTTTCGCTCGACGAACATTAGGCGTCTTGTGTGCACCCGAGGCAGTATGGACACTATCGTTCGAAACGATCGTACGAACGTGTGTTTCACCCTCATCGCAAAGCTATCAAGAGCTGTCCAAGATATTTTACGGATCTGCCGCTAACGTCAATTCTTACGCGTGTATAGGTGTATGTACCTTTCTAATATCCTAGAAATACACATAACATAGTAACGTATATCTGTCAGGTTGTAACTCTCGTTTTCACTAAGGTTACTTGCCTGTTGCTCGTTCGATTAACGGTCGATTAAGCCTGTCGGGCAGTCGTTAAGGAGATACGAGAAAGAGCCGAAGATATGAAATGCGAGATACTTTATAATTTGAGATAACGTTATGAATGGTAACGAGCTCTGCCCGCCTTCTATGGTGCGTGCACGAGCGTGTGCGCGTCCGTGTAACTACTATATGCGCGGAACAGCAAGTACATTCCTTTCGGCCGCCGTTTTAATCGAATGGAAACTAATGAAGCTGAGTGTTATACCGCTATGAATTTTTTTGCACAATTCGCATGTTTATCGCGATAACCGAGATACGTGTTGTAAAATTGAAGCAGCTTTTTAAGTTTATTATTATAACTTTATGAATTTCGATAGCCCTTCTCTCGCGTCGCAATTTTATTAACGCATAAATTTTGGAGTCGATAATGACGCAAATTCTGACACAACCGTGTTATCACCTATTTTATTACATTCTGTTTCACGAAACCGTGACATTTATGGCAAATTTTCACCTTATCGACCAAAATTAATTAACAAGCAAACAATTTGCAATTCTTTTTCAGATATTTTATCCGCGGTCTATCGACAACATTCGAAAAGATGTACTTTTACGTGTAGTTCTTCAGCAAAAATTGTGATCGAACGAATAGCATCGTTATTAAATTATTTAATGCTTCTTGGAATATATATATAGATATTTTAATCAACGATATTTAACGTCGAGACAATTTTTGTTCATGGATTTTTCAAAGAATAAATTAATATAGATCGTCGAGTAAGTAAAATTAAACAGGAAATAGGACGTTTGATGTCATGTATTTAAATATTTACGCTCATAATATGAATTTATGAATGGCGTAAGATGGAAATAAATAAAGGAAACTTTTCCAAATTCAGTTTCAACTCTGATATTTGATAATCGTACAGTTAAAGATACATTTATTTTAGCCATTCGAATTTGGTCAATTTCTAACCACTGTCCTTTTTCCACGTGGTTTCGATTCTTTTCGTTTAAATTACAAGCACTTAGGCGTTATAATTTTTTAGGGGACACCTTCGCGTGATTCATTATTGCGTTTCAGCGTTAATCATTCGACGTCAATAGTTCTTGCGGTTGTCGTAACAAGCCGCAGATTAATTATAGGTGTCGAGGTGAAAGACAGAAAATCCGAAGGCGACAGCGGTTCCGGCGGGGACTTTCACGTTCCCAGCTGCAACTGACAACCCGTCAATTAGCGCCACTGTCACTGTCTTCGAGATTTGCCGGGTCCCTTCTTTTCGCTATTATTCTTAAGAATTGCAACGAATATACCTGTCGGATCGTAAGTCTCGTTTTTTCTAAAATCTATTTAGCCGTCCGTTATTAACTCGATTAACGATCAATTTAAGTTCCACGTGCAGCTGCTAGATATTCCGAGAGTCGTGGATATCTTACGTATGTTATTCCGACATATTAGGTACCCTCTTAAATATAACTTTTCTGATTTTACATTCTTGGCAATTGCATCCTTCGACGATAAGTGGTACTCGCGAATTTATTCACGGAGATTGATATTACGAAAATCTATAAAATTACGCTGGCATTTTGTGCCGTGGAAACACGATGATTAAAACGTCGCATAATTTCTGGAAACTTATTTTCGAGGCATAAATTCGATAACAGAATACTCGAGGATGTAACTAATACATTTGGTGGACAAGGAAATCGCGGTGAAGTTAGGTTCGTCCATCGGTGTTGATATATTATTGGATTCATCGTTTGTCACAAATAATTAGGAAAGTGTCCGAGCATGACAAATGGAGTACGTCAGTAGTGAACTCAATTAATGGACATTTGTGAGCACGTGATTCGATGGAACGAACGGAGAGCCGTTGTGCATGAGAAACTAGAATAGAATTTACTATAACTCGGATATAGATGGGATATGGTCAAAGCGAATTAAGATATAGAGACGGGAACAGGAACGGAAAACTAAAAAGCGAAGTCAAAAGAAAGGAATAAAATAATGCTTCTGGTATTATTTTGTGCGAGATAGCGCGCAAGCAAAGCATCAAGAAAATATGAAAATGGTATTTAAATTTATAGAGGTGTATACGTAGCGAAGTGTTTGCTTTCACTCTCGCTTCAAGCAGCTGCAGTCTCGCGTGAAATATTATAATGCGTGCAAATTTATTGTTAGTGCACCTGGACTTGGCATAAACAAGGCATGTTCCGTACTTTCATTTATCTTTACGTTTGCACCAAGTTTCATTTTGGATAAATACACGCCGCGTATCTCGACTAAATATTTTCCTTTCCAGTCGACTCTTGTGTTATTTAAGTAGTCGATAGACTCCAGGTATCACACAATAAATGATTTATGCTCCGAAGTACTGTGTTAGCGTTGAATGAGAACTGGAGGGGTATTTGAAACATCTGCTTTCACGCGTAGATTTTTAAATAAAACTTAGACAAAAGAAAATTATATTAAATTTGTATCGAGGAAATTAAAATGGATTCTCATTTCTTGCAAGTGTATTACATTTATGGATTATATATATATCGATGATTTTATTTTCTATGACTGTATAATAGCCGGAGAATTACGTAAGATCGTGAATTGCAACTTAAAGGGTAACACGAACGAGATTAGTATTTCTTGTTCTTTTTTTCGACGGAGCTGAGTCATGGACTCGCAGTGGATTTCAAAGGATTTTGCAAGTAGTGGAGGCCAATCAGTGGAACGTTGTTTTAATCGAGATACGATAATCGAAGAATGACGCAAAAGGGAAAGCAAACGCTTATGGCGTTATTTCCTATTAATTCCGAAATTTGAACGGTCGAATGGTTATATATTACATATTTTTTCCAGTTTTTGCAAATACCCTGTGTGACAGGACAATACCACGTGTCAGCTGTCGCAATATGAGACACACGAGTTAAACTCGACTATAGTCTTTTGTTTCGCGATCAAAATGAATATAAGCTCGCCGAATGGGGTAAAATAAAACTGCTCTTTGACCGGTGCATAAAGTCAGCGGAATCGTGAATCGTAAGTATACAAAGTTTTCTCCATGCTGGCCGCTATTTTCATACGTCGACCTGAAACCAGGATGGCCGAGGACTCGCTTTGAGCGAGATATCGCAACGGTGACCGCATAAATCGACGGTAGATATGGCGGTTAGCCCTGCATACAAGTAGATACGACCGACTACAAACGGATACACCCACACGGTAGGATTTTAACGCGAGTTGGCTGCTGGACAAGCGAGCATACGTATGTATTGAAAGTAATCTACTGTCGGATTACTTTGATGGCGTAGCCAGAGCCTAAGCGGATCAAAGAGACTCCGGGTGTCTCTCTCTTTCTCTTTTTTTTTTTTTCTCACTCTTACATCCGAGTTCCCTTTCTATCTTTTTCTCTTTCCATCTTTTACCTCCACCTCCTCCTCCTCACTGTGTGTCTTAGATATCTCACGAAGATGTGTCTAATGCGCTGTCCGCATTAATACCAACCAATCCTACACGCTGTGTCTTGCCTTTCATCTTGCGCTGATTTAACCGGTGTTGTAAAAAGAATTTACGGGGATCGTATATATCCAATCGTAACAGTTTTCGGTGGGGGTAAAAGCGAAGGGAGGACGGGGCGGGATACACGGACGATCAGCGGAACTAACAAAAATAGACGCTGAAAGGTTTGTCACGCTGGTTCGTTTCTGTCCTCTTCGTTTTATCGTCGGACGTTTCCCTGCTCTCCCTTTCGCCCCGGTGCCGCTTCTTCTTGATGGCGGCGACGAAGAAGACGACGAGGAGAACGTCGGGAACGACACATCGATAGTTTGTCGAGTGAATCACGTTGCACGGTTGCCCCTTTAAAGTTTAAACCTTTGGCTCTCCGTAGACTACGCTCGTCCGTCTCTTTTTCTAACAGCTTTTACGCTTTAGCCCCACGGTTCCTTTGCAACAGCTTTATGCCTCACGGCTGCACTCTAAAATTGCTTTTGGACGCAGCCAGGGGTCTCGATTAACGCGAATTATAAAATGATACGCGACAGGACTCACCACGTAAAGGAATAAAAATCTCGAATACCCAACTTTGCGTAAACCAACGGTACCATTACAGAATATGCAGATCTCTTTGTGTCACTGTTCTTAATCATTTTTCCACTTACGTCTGACATTTGTTTCGTGGTGGTGGAATCTTCCAGGAAACGTGTCCCATACATTTAACCGAACAATAAGCGTCGAATACAATGATGCTGCGAAGAAAAATGTTCCTTAGGTGACGAAGAAGAGATAATAATCGGTGTTCCCACAGTGACTAACGTGTTCGCAGGCTTGTGCAACAGCTTTATTTGTTTTGACGTGATGCAATGTTCGCATGGTTATTCACATCGCATGCATCGCATTCATTATCTCCGACTGTGCAGCCCTACGTAGAAATTGTTTTAACCTTCGCGTTGAGCAACAATGTTTCGAATCAACATTCCTCGCCCGTTGATTGTAAACTCAATTACTGATACAGCAGGGTGGTCCAAATTGCTAGCTGTTCTATCCGAAACTACCGTAGATATTGGCTTCGATTATTATTAATTTCAATTAAATCAACAGGCATTCTGTTTGGGAAGTATACAGTCTGGTTCACGAATTCTATCAAGAGGTTTTGTAGACGCATTTTCTGAGGTTCAAACATTAAGAAAGTGCAAAGAATCAAAGATTAGAGACGGTGTCAAACTCGAGCAAATCCGCCCTGGATTATGGAATTGAGATCGACAACAAAGGCACATAAGTCCTAATGTCAGATATGGGAACAGTTGGTTAATATTTTGTGGTCCCTTTTTTGAGGCTTCAAACATTGACACGCTGCAATAAACACGATCAAAATGAGTTTTTCCGACTGGCTACGCTCTAATGCCGTGTTAAGAACCGAACAGGTGCAACTTTTTGTGATAAGAAGTCGATGGAAGCAATTAGAGGCGCGTGAAACCACGTCAAACCCGAGTAAATTTGCCCCAGAATATGGAATTGAGACGCATCGATAACAAAGGCGATTAGTTGCAAACATAACAGTTGGTTAATATCTTGTGGTCTCTTTTTCAAGGCTTTAAACATTGACAAACTGCAACAAACGCGAACGAAATGAGTTTTTCCGACCGGCTACGCTATAATACCGTGTTAAGACACCAAACAGGTGCAACTTTTTGTGTAGGGTTCGATAAGAAGTCGATGGAAGCGATTGGATGCGCGTCAAACCATGTCAAACCCACGCAAATTCACCCCGGAATATGGAATTGAAACGTATCGATAATAAAGGCGGTTAGTTGCAAACATAACAGTGGGTTAATATCTTGTGGTCTCTTTTTCGAGGCTTCAAACATTGGCAAACTGCAACAAACGCGAACGAAATGAGTTTTCCCGACCGAGTACGATAAAATATCACGTTAAGACACCAAACAGGTGCAACTTTTTGCTTCCGAGGTGTCGAATAGTCACGGTCGAAGCGATTAGAACCGCGTGAAAGCAGGCGAAACCCGAGCAAATCCGACGGGGGAGTATGGAATTAAAACGTACCGGCGGCAAAGGAGCATAAGTCGTAACGTCGGGCACGGGAACAGTTATCTGCATCGAGCCCATCGAATGTCCGTAAAACGTCTGACGGCGGGAATATTTATCGCGAAGGAAAGGCGGTAACCTTGGGTAAAGCTCGGCTAACCGGGAGCGCGAAGAAGACAGCCGGCGCGACCGTGGTGGTGCGGAGAGGTTAAAAGCGGTTGTAGCATAATTGTACTCGTGCTATGAAGCGCGGAGCAGGGGTGAGATGCAACATATTGCCGCCTAGCTGACTCTTATCGACTGAGGGCAGGCAGGCGGGCTGGTAGGAAGGCTGGCTGGCTGGATGGCGGGCAGATTTACGAGGACCGCTCGGATAGCGAATGATAAACGCGAGTCGAGATAGCTTTATTTATTCGCGGCGTGCCTACCGAGTCCCCCCCTCTCTGTCCCGCCGCCACACCTTGCCACTTTGCCCGGTTCTACGCGCCGGGGGATTGTCAGTGCCGGGCGTTCGGGATTCTGCCAGATCGGGATGCCTTTTTGACATAACGACTTTGTTTTACATACGCTGCCACCCGACCGTTGCAACGTCGATATAATTTATGCGTCTTCGGGCGCGAGCATACGCCGAGGTTTCACCGGCGTTGTTAAATTTCTTTCGCGTATCGTTTACTCGCCCCGTCCGCTCGTTACGCGCAGTTACCGCGTACTCCTTGCTGAGTTATAACGCCCCGCGAGAAAACTGTGCGAGAGAGCCTTTTGCACAATACAAAACGACGACGTCTGCTCCTTCAGTTTCGAGTATAAATTCGCGGCTTTGCACGGTAATACGCCGGCAATTACTATGCCCTCGGTTGTAATACGTACTCGCGGCGTCCGGGAATTTCCGACGATCGTCAGCGTTAAAAGCCACGGACGCTAATCGAAGGGTTTACGTTTACCATTTACTTTTATTTTGTAATTGAGGCGAACCGCCGTTTCACCTCTCCGACGTTATTTTTTGAGATTTGCTCGGGTTAGGACGTTTTTGGTAACTCGATCATTGCTCAGATATTTGCAATGTAGTTCTAACGTAGTGTTTGATCGTGTAACTTTCGAACCGGAAGTTGAGGGGGATGGAGACGTGGAATTAGAATTACCCAATTTGTTCAGAGCGATATAGGTGTCGAAATATTTTCTCCGCTCTCTCAAATATATA
The DNA here is from genome assembly GCF_051014445.1 of Colletes latitarsis. Classification (NCBI taxonomy): domain Eukaryota; kingdom Metazoa; phylum Arthropoda; class Insecta; order Hymenoptera; family Colletidae; genus Colletes; species Colletes latitarsis. Next base: position 16,092,087 of record NC_135135.1, on the reverse strand, counting down.
AGTTGATAGATGCTAGAGAATAGATCGTTACTGGTAAAACACTAATTTGTAAAATCCTGTAAAACGTTGTTGCTCGCAAATAATAGCCTTACTCGTGTGTAATTGCACGTAGCCTTGCAAAGTGGCGTGAGCTGCTGACCGAAGGCAATCAAGATTATTATTGTACCGCATTTAACACATGTGGTCCGCTTCTAAGTAATAATGCCAGTATTAGTAGTAATAATTGTAATGGTATCGATAACGATAGCGATAACGAACAGTTGCGTACAAATACGAGAACGTGGAGAATCACACAACGCATTGAATTGTTGTAAATAATTAACAATGTACTCTTTTAAGTAATTCATTCTTTTAGTAGTCGATATCTATCTATGTAAAACAGGTTTCGTATTAATCGATCAGGCGTACCTCGTCCATTTATCTTAGCTTTATAAATGAAATAGAACTGGTTCGACCGACGTACGATCAATTGCTATTTCTCCGACTAATCGTCGTTGAGATTCAATTTCTCGGTGCTGGTTTGTTTCATTGATCGATGTATGTGTGTACCTATGCCAAATCAGAAACATTACATCCTTCGTGCTCGGTTATCCTTGTACAATACACAGGGACACATTAATTCCACCACTAACATCTAAATATCTTCGCTGCTCGCAGACACATCGCTTGTAAATAACGAATGTCCGCTTTCTAGTGTCAATTCGTACGCCGGATTCAAACCATCCGTGTTGTTCGCGTTTATGACAGATTAATTTAAAAAACTGAGACAAGTCGTCAAAAAAGTATAAACTACCGTATCCTAAAAATGGAAGAGCATTTAAAAAATGGCGACGATTTACAAGTATCCCAAACGCGTCCGTCGAGAATGAAAATACTTTCGTCCGAAACATTTATTGATATCGTTCACGATCGCCCCGATATTCGCTCGAATCGTTTAAAATAGGACACCTTGAATGGATACCTGGATTTATCCAATCAATAAGCAAGATTTACAGGAACGAATATACGTCTGATCGTCGAATAAAGCAGAAAGATATTAAGTACCGTTCCGTCATGGCATAAAACACTTTCTGCGATCGATAGTATAAATCTTTGGGGTAAACAAAAAATTCACGGCACGTAATGAGTATTTCCAAGTTACTTTAACACGCCTTTCAGAATTCCTTTCATTGTTGATTATTCGTTGAAATTTATACGCTCTATTCGCTTGAATTACGAGTAGAAAGTCGATAAGGCACATCGTGCTTGCGGTACAGGAATAACTCCGTATATTTATGATATTCGTTTCAATTTTATCTAATCGGCCTCAGGGTCATTAATTATTAGCAGCTGTGAACAATTATGTTTGAAGCACGTCTTCCTGGAAACTTTCTACTTTATCCAGTTCCATAGATCAATTACCGAAACTTACTTTTTATCCCGTCATTCGTCGATTCGACGGTTGTCATACTTTCAAATGTTTCATCGGGACTTTCGATTTCTCGGTTTTTACTCTAAATCCGAACGATCCAGCGTTTAAGTAGGTTCTTTAATCACTTTACCGGGTATTTCAAATATGTAGTAATTTAAAAACAATCGTTTCAAAGAATTTATTTGCAAACAAAATGGAGTTGCATCCCCTTTGCTGCAAGGTCTTCACTTTGATGGAAGAGTTTTCTATCCAATTTATATTTTACGATTACTATCTTTAAATAATAATGGAGTGTATGATAACGACATTTTTTCCTCCAAATTTTCGGAGTAACTGTTATTTTTGGTTCGCGGTTATAAAGGTCCGTTTCCCGGGATTCCTTGGCAAGCGAAAAAGGCGGAACACCGGAACTTTTAGTTTGTTTAGCGCGTATGAGATAAGCCAAACACATTTCCATAAACGAAGCGTCTCCTGTGTATTTTTCAAGGTACGCTGTGCCGCTTATGCCGTGACTTCCACTCCAGGTGTTAAGCATCGCAATGGCATCGTGAAAATGGAGTTATTTTATGGCGAGCTTATGAGGATCGTTTCAAAGAAAGGCTGCTTTCGCTGAAAATGGCCACACCGTCTGTATACAGACCGGTGCACACTCTCAAATTTATACAAGCTGTTACCTTTATTCTCATCGTCGGCTCTCTTTTCCCCGCCACAGCTATGTTCTTGCGTTACCAACAAAAATGACAATGGCCTATTTTCTTCGTAACGGCACAAAAGCGAAAACGGACTCGCGCGACACGCCCCAGCCCCTATTAGCTTGTAATTATTTAGCCGTTGCTTTTCAGGTATCTGCAAATTCACCTACACGCTCGTACGGGAACCGTAAAGGCCTTCATTGTTGAGTCAAATTACGAAATGGGGGCAATTCATCCCTATTCGTGGACATCTTTCTTTCAGAATCTATCAAGAATCCTTCCTCTCTGAACAATCGAAATACTTCATCTGAGTTACCACAAAGCAAAGAATCGAAGAACTTATCTAATTCTTCCTCTGTCCATGCTTAAAAAAATTATATCTAAGAATCTATCAAGAATTCTACCCCTCTAGATATTTGGAATACTCCATCTGAATTGCCACAAACAAAAAAATCGAAGAACTCATCTAATTCTTCCCCCGTACATGCTTAAAAGGATTATATCTAGGGGCCTATAAAAAATTCCTCCGCTTTGGATAATTCGAACGCACGCATCGGAGCCAACCAAAAGCAGACGATCGAAAAGCTTATCGAGTTCTTTTCCCGTTGGAGTCTTTCGAACGGGATAAAGCTGCGCAACTGGTGAAAGAGCAAGGGCTGGAATAAAAAAGGCTGAGAATCACTGATCCCTTTCTTCCACAGCGAGCAAATGAAAAGTTAAGAAGGCGCGCGCGGTGCCTTGTCGTACCGCTTCGTCTGGCATAATGATTAGCAGGGGACTCGACGTGGATACACACGTAGGCCAACACAGACACATACATGCACGCATGCACATCAGAGGAGAGAAAGATCGACGAAGACGTGTTCCGTTGGCCGGGAAAGAGACGGAACGGTGGAATACGATTGGAAAACGGCGAGGGAAGATCGAAGAAAGAGAGGCCGACAGAGTAGAAGCAACACGCCGTCAGGAAAGAAGTAGAAGAGCAAGACAGAGACGGAGAACCGGGATCGAGGGGCAGGGGGGCGGGAAGAATGAAGGACAGGAGACGATGGTGAAAAAGAAGAGACAGATTCGCCTATCCTGTCTGTCTGTCCCGGTTGCTCCGTGCACTGTCGGCGGCATGCTTCATGTCGAGCTGACAAGTCCTATCTACATTCTGCCCGCGAGAATCTTTATAAGCGTTCGTGGGCGAGTGACGAGCTCGATGACTGGCGGGCGTGACGCCTGCTGCCTTGTCTGACTCTGCTTGACTGCTTTCCTTCGTTCCTCGTTACGACGTGCCACGGTTGCTGCCGCGAAGGGCACCGGGATAAGTAGTTACGATGCCTAGCTATTGCACAGGACAAGGCTTCGATCTGACAGTCATGAATTTCCGTCGGCTTTCATCGTCCTCCCCGTCAGCTCTCTGTTAGGAACCGCTCCGCTACTATACCTTGATCGGCTTGTTCTACACGCTCATCTGTTTCGACTCACCCCTCGCCATCTACCCCGTTCCCGACTATATCGAGGCACCCGGGGATCCTATTTGTGCACGTTGCTTCTAATTAGCCCCGCTATTTTAACTATTCCCGACTTCGGTTCGTTGCTTCCCTTCTACTTTATTTCTAAAGCTCGCTCGAAAAATTTATGAACCGGGGTAAATTGTTGCAACGCGTTTTATGATTCTCCTATTTGATGCGAAGATGATTGATACGTCAACCAAAAATTACTGTGTTTGCATTCCCCAAATTACCCAAAATATTCCGATTCCAATAAGAAACCACCAATTCTCCCTATAGCAATTTTTTCAGAAGCAATGTTTCCAATTTATGTTTTTTAAAACATTTATGTGGTTACAATATTATAAAAGTTGTAAAATTTAATAAAAGCTCAATTTTGTAATTTGTAATCCTTTCGATGGACCAACTACTCGAGAACTCGATTGATTTTCGACGTGTGCGTATATAACAGCAGATAAACCATTCGAGGATCCGAAGAACATACAAACTAATTAAGGTAATATATTGCCTCTGGTATCTTATTCGTTCAAACAACAAGCAATCAATTATCATAATGCGTTCTGGTAATATGAATTTCACGCAAGTCTGTACTAACGGAAGCGTAGTCACGTTCTGTAACGTTACAATGGTTCGTAAATAATTCTGGATTCCAGCAAAACTCCCCATTCACCCAAAACGTACAATGCGAGGGTGTCGGATAAACGACTCGTTTATACAGTTTCGTACAAGCTTGAAAACCTTCGATTAGGAATTAATAAAAGAACATTTTTCCAATATTTAATCTGCCATTTCTGCAATTCGTGGTTTCTAACTTTATTCTCTTTTTGTATAGATTATGCTTTAAGGTTTTGTAACTCTGAGGGCGCCATACTGGTCTAAACATCGACATATTAAATACACTAATTGCCAAATCGCGAGTCACTAGTTAATTCTTGTGTACGAGTGAACAGCAAATGTATATATAGCTCGGATTAGCAGGAATTTCAATCGACCGATTGTAAGAAAATAGGCTGAGGTAAATGAGATATTTTCTATTCCACGTACGTAACGAATGCCTACTTAAAGAACATTTGCGTGCAATGAGATAACTGACATGCCGGTTCTTGTCAAAGAATTAACACCAAGGATAATAAAAAACAGTTGGAAATCATGACCGTACTGCTTAAACAGGGTAATTTTTTATTCCGTTCGTTTGTATTGTCCGCGTCTGTGCAATGGCTGTTAATAGGAAACATAAGAAAATAACTAGACGCGTATAATTGTGAAGTCTTCGAATTATGTACATCCGAGGTTGAACCGACCGTATAAATTCTAGTTTATCCATACTTTTTCCATAAAATTTACTGTTCTTAAATTGGCTTTAAACGTTACACGACGGAAAATATATGGACAAATAAATTTTTTCGCCCTCCTTTCTCAGATAAAACTAATTTTTGTACATATTTGCAGTTGTTTTGTTAGAAATATTGATTATTGTATAGTATACAGCAAGCACACAAAAGCAAATTATGCGTCAGGCAACGATGAAGTTCTAGAAAGCGTGAACGGTTCGCAGAAACGCTTTAAACATTTGCAAAGAACAGTTATTTACTACCATAATCGCATGAAAATTATTCGAAGACTGCAGAATTACTGGCGCAATACATAATGCATACTGCAATGTTTCTTTAGAGATAATGACATTCCTAAAACGGCAGATTTAATTGTAAAACAATTAGATGGCACAAATATTATACGCATAAATAGCTGGAGAACATTTCTGTGGACTACGAAGGATTTCAAAATAATTATAGGAAATTATCGAATTGATAAAATTATACGTTGTAGAAATAATGGGAAAAATGGTACTCTTCTCACAAAAATCTTCATATCTCATAAACGAGTGATTCGAATGGAAATTTAAAAATTGTTGGTTGTAGGTATTGAAATTCCCTACAATATGAGGTATTTTTTAATTGGATTATCATCGAAATTAAAACGGAATAAAATCCATCAATGTATGAAAACTTAAAGTACGAAGTACCGTTTTTATAAGTTTTGTAATTTAAAAAGGTCCACAAATTTCAAGGCTATATCTTTTTTACCTATATCTTTATAGTGCAATAAAGACGATGCTATAAAATGAATTAAACTGCTATTATGATGATAAAGGTACGTGAGAATGGAAACTCGTTTCGGTTTGCCAAATGTCACCGGTAGCCCCTGCGCATTAACATTCTACAGAGTGTCTTTGAACTATTAAGAGGAGCCAAAAACCAGTCTTGGGTCCTGATGCCTTATTCCGTTAAGTGGTTGTCACAAATTCGACCTTAATTGTGGGAATGACAAATGGCACGCCTGTGTCCGGCGTGTTTTGTGTCTTCTCGGACGTCAGCGACATTGCAAAGCGTTCCGCGACGTTGCCAACTGACATTCCATATTTGAGGACTAGGAAGGAGGCTTAATTAAGAGGCACCAGCGTGTCGGCGTAGCGTGCCTTTGATTTCGAAACATGTCCATTAGCTTTGCCCGATGTTTGTCATTTATCTTCACGCTTGTGTTATGAAAATCTTTCGAATAAACCGCGTCGGACCATTGAAATATCTTTCCGTGTTTCGGCCAATTTCTTCTGTTACATAGTAGCTCTGTTTTACAATACCAATATACCAATCTTTCGTCCGTAAATATTATTAGGTACGAAATTTATTTAACGATCTGAAGATATATCGTACAGGCTCTACGATGCAAGTCAAGGATTGCATATTATGTATTTATAATTTGTATAACTTCTTCTTCTGCTTCTTTAAACGATTTACGTCACATACGATGACTCAATAATCATTAGCGATATCACACTTATTCAGATCTTAGTCTAGCTATTATAATTTGCTTTTTTCTGTTCATCCTGTGGAGGAGGATTGGTTAATAAATGTGCTCTACTAGATTATGGAGTCACAAGTCCTTGTTCTAAGGAAATCTTCCCTAAGATTCAAGTAGAAACGTGATAGAGTCTCCGTGAAGATCTGCACAGTTGTCTAGAATTCTTTTTACAAAACACACCAATGTCGTTTCAAATTTCATCCCTGAAGAAACTAGTTGCAAATCTGAAGACACTAGAAACACTTTTCTCAAATGTCACAGATTACGCTTAAACATCCAGGCTTGCTGTAAGCTGTAAGCCCGGAAATAATCGTTTGAGCATTTCACCTAATCCTCCATCCCTAGTTTTAACACCCTCGCTTGTGATTTTGGTAAAACCATCGTCGAAGAAAACCTCGATGATGGATACGCAACGTCCGAAATGGTAAATCGCCCTTAGGTAAGCTATAATTCATATACAATTTTCGAAACTAGAACCTTGTAAATTGTCGACAGCTTTATGAGAACCAACATGACAAATATCCCCATGACAAGTACGGATGACGTTTGTCTCTGAACGTTCTGAAATATAAAAGAACAGTTTATCTTTCCATTTTCTGTATACTAGACCGTCTCGTAATCTGTAATGTTTATTTTCCGCTACCTCCGACCACTCTCTTATCTTCCGAACACTTTCATCTTTATCCTGTTTCATGTACAGTACACGTTGTAATACGTTCTTTTCAAATGCCAACATCGTAAGCTCATCGGTGCGAGACATTTTCAATCTACGACGATATTTAATCATGAAATGGCACACTGTCCCCGATACGAAAACGCAAACACTATTGTTGTCGCGTCCAATCATATACAAACACGGATAAACGCAATTATTGTCTTTCATAGTGTCATACAAACACATAAAATCGATTATTGGCTCTCTCAATCATATACAAACACGGATAAGCGCGATTATTGTCAAGTATAGACACACGTTAACGCGTATAAGCACGATTATTGCCTCTTATAGTGACATACAAACACACGAAAACAGTTATAAACACTTCCCAACAAACAGACGCAGGCCATCAAAGCGATTATAGTCACTTATAATGATATACAGCACACAACTACTGTTATTATCACATTTAATCGCATACAAACACAGATAAACGCGATTATTGCCACTTATAATTTCTTGGGAACACTGATAACACTGATGAAAGAAATAATTTCGTATTCTTTTATAGAAAAACAAGTAGTCAGGTTGATCTACATATTTTTTACGTAGTCAATTAGATATAGATAGATTAAGTTTCACCAATCGTGTTTGAAATTAATATGAAATTTTAAATTTAAGAAATTGAAACTGATCAAAGATATATGTCCATAAAATCGTTATTCGATCTCTGGCAAGTTATTTAAAATTCATTGCCGGTTAATTAAGCGGAAATATAATATTCCGTAGCTCGATACCAGCGTCAATAATGGTGGGTGAGCAGTTAATAAAGTTTTAGGAATGATCCAGGTCACTTACATATAGGTGAGCCATGCTACGCCATTGGGACTATGGCTACCATATGAAGTGCGTGTATAGACGGTTGTTTAGGATTACAACACATAGAGATAACCACCGGCGTGAGATGCATAATGCAGCAGGTATTGTGAACCATATCGCGCCCTCCTGCATACAATACGCTGTACCGATGCATTCTATTGTTGTCTTTTGGAATAAACTCAGTCAGCCACCACCTCCCTGAGGCTCTATATTATCTTCATGCGCATAATACATATTGCATTCACGAGTCTCGTTTAGTCCGCCTCTTTACTTTGGTATGTTTGACAGAAGAGTTTTCGAAATGACTGTGTTAACTTTGTCCTCGTGTTTCAAACTTATTATTATAAAACATGATCCCTCGAACGTTTCGAGGGGTATTAGAATATTTTTTCGACGCGTGAAATTATTCGTGGTTGCCTAAACCCCGCTGGTGCCAGGATTTTCTGTTATTTTTAGCCGCCACGAACACAGACCTGGACGAATTCCCCAAACGATTTATGTTCGTCGAGTTCTCAAATTTGTCAAATCAGAAATAATAATTCATTATTTACCACCGTTTTACCGAATGACTATTTCGGTCGTAAATAATGATTACTGTATAACCAAAAGGTTTGGAAATTGATATTTTTTAGACACGTTGGTTCTCGAAAAATTTACTTTGGTACTTTTGGTCTCGAAAAGATACCTGATCATCACCTTCGCCTAACAGGTTAAAAAGAAGTCAAGGTATCATAAACTATGGGCAGCGAGAAGCACGCAGGATATAATATTCTAAAGCAGACTCTAGGACTCTAGGATATAGACCTGGTTTGTCGCAGCGAGTAAGTATCCCTCGGGAAGATGTAATCCGGGATAAGCCACGATTTGTTTGGTCGGTGGTTGGCAATGGAGGCATTTGTTAATCGCTGGACACGTCCGGTAATGGACGTCGAACGTACTCCGACCATCGATGAACAGGTCGTTTCTTAGAGGATCTCCTAGCGGCGTGTCAGTTTGGGTTAAGGATTTCCAATCCCGTGGAAGCATTCTCGAAGCAGATTTAAATAACGCCAGCTTATTAGAGTGTACCGTTGAGAAGCTTCCTCGGTTAACCATCGCGCTGGATCCGGTTTGTCGTCGAGCATTTCTTAAAATATTTTCCAAAATAGCACCGTAGAATCGCTAATTCGATCTTGGGCTCAGCGAATATAGCGGAGATTAATCTAGAGTGGTTGAGAATGTAAAAGTCAGCTCGTGAAAGGAATAAATTCATCTGTTTGAAGTAGTAGGCACTCGATGATACCATCGTCGAATGCCTCAGCCATGGTATCAGGCCCGATAAAGTCGACGGAGCGAAGTGTACGAGCGGACTGTCACGCAATGTCGTATTCACGTCGCATATACGACGTTCTGCGCTAACTGGAATGAACATTCCGGACATCCCTGCTCGAAAGTCGGTGCGTCGTTTTCCAGTTCGTCGGCGCGTTTATACATCCGCGTCCCACTGTGCGCGTCAGTACCAGTATTTCAAGTCGAACCACGTCCCCGAGGTTTATAATTTACGAACGAGTCGCAGCGTAGCGCACAGAAGCGAGCGCCGCTCAATCTCCGACGTTGATTCCGATTTCGGTGTACCCGTTGACAAAACGGAATACGTGTCCTACGAACTACGATCCACGGGTAGCATATCTATTGCGATTTTAGGAATAAGTCTCTAGAGGCATCCGAGCGCAAGGGGTTAAAAATACAACGTTCATAGAGTCAGTTCGATAGACGGTATCTACGAAAAACGTTCGAAAATGGTGATCGTAGCGTTTCGAAAGGGCAATGGCGGTGACACCGACGGGACGTTTGACCCGACGCGCGGTGTCTATGGCGCTCGTTGGGTACAGATTCGCTAATGGAAGAAGGAAACAGAGAAGAATGTCGGGTAAGCGTGGCGCTGGACGTCGAATCGCTGCCCCACCGCAAAGGTGAAAGACAAATCGGCCCCGGTGGGTGCAAACGTCGTAATTATCGGAGGCGGTAATCTCTCGACGCGGAAGAGAAGAAAGAAGAGGCGGCCAGTGAAAACTGCGTGACAGAGTGGCTCGGCCTGTTCTCCCTCGGCGTCCTCCGGAGTCGGTGTACCCCTTTTGCTCGAGAGTGTCGGCCATACATTACCGCCGTTAGAACCCGCCGCCACTATATTATTCCTTGACACGGCGTGGCATGGCAGACCGTAAACCGACGCGGAACGAGTGGAAGAGAAACGAAAAGGGAAATTGAGAAGTTAAAGAGAGAGGCGAGTCCGGGGGGGAAACCTGCGGGGTTTGGGGCGGCGAAGGGAACGGACAGAGAACAAAACGTTCGAATAGGAAAAGTGAAAGGCGAGAGTAGGAGGAGGAAACGAGAGTAACTGATTGTGCGAGACGAACCGCCGATGGAGAAGGGGGAAGAGAAAAGAAAAAAAAAAAGAGGAAGATGGACAAAGAAATCGGGGGGACGCGGAAAGTTAGTATATTCGTTGATAAACTACCCGACGGCGTTCTCTTCGCAGGTATAATAAAATTATATGTATCTGACCGGCTGTGTCGCAATTCTGGATGCGAGCGACGAAGTCGGCACAAAGTTGCCGCCGCTGCGCCTACGGCGGCCGTGATAAATAACGCTGCGCAGACCGAGAAGCGGCGGGCCGCATAAGCATGGGCTCCGATGCCACGTCGCGCCACCTCGAGTCACGGCCACGGTAGGCCGCACTGCAGCCACGTCGCTCTAAAGTAATACACGCGTTACCTCGATTTCCAAGCTGTTGATGCCTCCACCCGGCTTTCCAATTCGCCTACAATTTCCCTACGCGGTAAACTACTAATTTACAATTTTATTTTTCGACTCGTTCTTAGCGGTAAACTTGGAGAACCATTTTGCTCGAATAGGGGGTTAGTTTCTATTCAAATATTAAAGGGTTTGTTTCTATCGAAAAGTAATACGCGCGTTAGCTCGCTTTTGACTACCTGTTGATACATCCTACTTGGCTTTCCAACTCACCTACAATTTTCCTACGCAAAAGCTACTAATTTACAGTTTTGTTTATCTACGCTATTTTTAGTCTGTTCTTGCCATTTATCACGATATTTATTTTGAAAAAATCACCTAAGAATCACCCTGCATTATGAACCGATTTTGATACAAAACGAGTCCCATAGTGTCGTTTTACTATAAAAGGTTGGAACATAAACGGAACCAATGGCAGTTACATAGACAGGGGATGGTAGCGATCCCATAAGTGTTACGGAATCCGAAATATAGTTATTCGTTCAGCATTGCGTATACCGGTTGTAAATAGCCTATTCCGCGTATTATACATATAAAAACTTGTGCAACGCGCAGGAATAAACATACGGTACGGTCCGTAATATGTGTTTTAAGAATGCGTAAATTTAAATGCTTATCTACACCTTGCAACCAACACCGATTTTAAGTCCCGCGACATAATTAATTTCATAATATTCCTCGACTTTGCCCCGCTTAATTGCTCACAATTAGCGTCGAAGCGGCATAGCTGGTTCCGAGGGGTTGGACGGAGAAAAAGCGAGCAATCCGAGGGGGGAGTTGGGAGAGAGGAGGAGGAGGGAAGAGCGAGAAAGAGCTGAAGTAGAGTAGAGAAGGGGGGTAGGTGGCAGTGTGTAGGCGGAAAGCAGTTAGCAACCTCTCGGGTTTCGCTAAGCGTTTAGCGGTAAAACTAATTACCGTTTGAGTTTCAAGGAATGCGCCGAGTGTAAAATGGACGCGATTGATATCGGACGTACGCATCTGTGTATGTAGAATCGAGCGTAGACGGTGAACCGAAATGAAGTTCCCAATCCTCATAATGTGGTAGCAATGTCTGCATGCTTTCACTAAAAACAGAAAAAAGGGAAAAGGAAAGGAGAAAGAATCACGGCGGATCGTGTTCGTAATTAAACTGACGCGAATGGGGCTAATAAATTTGTGTGAGAGCATAAAACGAGTCTTGTAACTCTATCGAGGTAATTGCGGCGACCACGCCTCGTTGCCGTGGGCTGCGGTTGGCTCTCTTACACCTTTTCGCATCCCGCAGCCTGATATGCTATACTACAAACCGCTGTAATATCTACCGTGTACCTTGTCAAAGCGTCAGGCCGTGGCAGTATCGGTGTCAGCAGTTAGACAAGGAACGGGAACAAACAATTAACGAGCAACCCGTTAACCCATAACGTGTCTATTCAATGCAAATGGCGTACTAATGAAAGATAAATCTTATCCAGCCATCGAGACGTGCACGAAGGTGTACGCTAAAGCGTTTTATCTCCTCGGTGCGCGTTTCGTGCGAAACAATGCCCACGCCGGTTTCCTCTTTAGTGACATTTCTGGGGGGAAAATTAATGTCGTCACGGTAACGCGATCGCCCGCTGACGTTAGGTCGAAAATCGTGCGATAGCGATCGGAAATCTGCGCGAAAGGGGGATTTAAAAATCAATTCTCCGGGCCGTGCGGCGGGTAACATAACGACGTTATTAAACAGTACAAAGGAACTCGCGCCACACGAGCCATTAACGTCGAGTAGACTCAAAGGGACTTCCGAGAGTGCTACGATCAGCGATGTCGCCGGACACTGTTCAGCCCGGTGTTCGTCTGTGTGTGTATGTATGCATGCGCTGCGTGCGTGTGTCGTAAAACGCACCGTGTGTGGAATACACCGAAGTCGGAGAAGCTAACCGGTTCCTGGAGTCAAGATGGCCGCTGTGAAAGTAGAAGGGTGAAGAAGAAGAGGGCAGTTAGGGAAGCGTGGAGGTAGGCAGCCGAGCAGCCAGGCGAGCAGGCAGGGTGGGCACAGAGCGATCATAACTCAGGTGACCGCGGACAAGCAGCGCTTGTTCCGTGCATTCGGAACACGGAACACACACGAGTTCGCCGACGTTGTGCACGACGTGCCTTCCATGGGCGCCCGGGAACACCATCTCTCTTCTTCTTCTTTCCTTGCCTCTTTCTATTTAACTTTTCATCGTTATCTCTCTCTTGTTCGATCGCCTTCTCTCCTGCTTTTCTCTTCCCTCCCTCCTTTGCTGAAGCATTTGAACGTTCGTGGCGCGGACGGTGGCAGCCGCGGCACGCCACACAATCCGACGATCTCTGTCGCGTATACTCGCGCGCAAAAGTTCAACCGCCGCGCCGGAAGCCAACCCTCGGGAGTCGCCCCAATTTTACGGTAGCGCTACGTTTATTGCAACGAAATTTTCACACTATTACGAATGCCAGGAGGGGGCAAGGAACGGATGCCAAACGTAAAATTTTAGCTACGGGATTTAAATAGTTCCCAAGATATTAATTCTTCGACGTCCGCTGGTTTCGTGAGCGACTTCCGTCGGTGGTCGACTGTATTTTCATTCGGAATTAGCATCTAATTTTTGCTTTGTATGGAAGAAGTGAAATAACTAGAGAAATTAAAAATGAATTTGTACGGTAAGAGGCTATATAGAGAAGAATAGAAAAAAGCTATTTGTACCGACGCCATGACAGTAACGCAAACAAATATGAAGAGCGTCTTTGGTACTGTCGTCCGAGATCTCCATTTTTAAAAATTGTAAGTTATGTTGAGAGAATACAATGAACAACCATAACCATCTGTAACCCAACAATACCAATCGAAAGTTAGAAAAGAACAAATTGATCCTGAAATTTGTAATTTGTAAACTCACGATAATAGTATTTTGTAAGTAATTTAATCGCACGAGATTTGGTACTATAAGTCTTTCTTTTTTTAATGCATTTTGTATATTAAAAATGCAATCAAGGTCTCAGTTATCAATCAAGGTCTAGAGATACACCAGGCACAAGTTCCCAATCATCTGTTATTAATACGATTATTGATTCGATTTTAACGCTAGATCTACAGACATTGTTTGCATATTTATCGAAAACCGGTCATGTTACGCTGAAATGCGACGGTTGCATTAATCAAGTTCAATATAAATTGCTGCCAAATAACATTTATGAACTCCGTGATCGTAAATATGGAATCTGACGAGTTCGGTAAACCTAGTGTTAAATAGACCTAGCGAGGATATAGATAGAGGTATCTAACTTTGCGAGTTCTTTTATAGAAAGAATATTTAATAGACTAAGTCATAAGACCTCGAGGTAACTATTCTCAGGAACTAGGTCCTGGTTAATTTAAAGAGTGCAAACCCATTGCAATCGATCGCCCATATTCGCGGACACTGTATCACACCTTCGAAAAATGTAAATGTCCACGAGTTATCCCCACCAAATTTATACTGATTCGTTAACCGCATATATATTGTTAGCAACTATGAGCTCCCAGAAGACTTGTTCGCAGTTGGATTCTGTCGATCATTTAATGTGTTCAGGGAATGTACTATGCAAAGATCGTAAGTTGTCAACAAGTCAAATTAGCAGTACCGCCTCTAATCACACGGATTGCCCTTATTGGCTAAATCGATCACATCCATATAACTGTATCGTGTGACGATCGTCGAGGCAATGTGATCATTGAAAGTCTAAAAACCTTACAATAAACATAGGTCCAAATACAATCGAAGACTCTCTGTAGAAAACAATGTAGAAGCAAGACAAAACTATCCTGATTTCACATTATGTATAAAATTTGAATTATTTTTGTGGTTACACGAAAAACATTACAAAATTTCATATTTCCATTGTTTTCTACGAAAGTAACGTTTGACATACCGATCACGTCATCTTTTAACATTAATAATAAATAGTTAGAAGAGGAAATGGCACATGTATTATGTAGCATCGTATTCCCATCGGTAAGTGGAATTCTTTTCGACGGAAAAATAAAATTGTTCAATTTCAACACTCACATTGTCTTCCACGAGGAGTCCTCAATTAGTTTCGGAATTATTTAGAAGATGTTGGATCCCTCCACCTTCGGAACTTTTGCCGGCGATTGTACCAGGAGCGTACATGGTCGCCCGAAGAAGAACTTGCTTCGTGGTCGCCAACTCGTGTCCGTCCATCCGTCGCGCTACAAATGAAGACTTTAAATAATTTAGTCGCCGGCTGTAAATCCCGTCGGGAAGCGACGTTAATCGATACATGCCGCTGTGTACCGCGCCGTTATACGGCTCGGGAACATTTATGAATGCGCGCTATGAATCACGAGATAATAATATCGCCCGCGCGCGCGCGACCGAGTATGTGTAAGTGTGTTTGTGACCATGTATACAATCGCGATCGCTCGCCACCCTAGATCATAGTAATGCACGCCTTGTGCAACCGGGATCGTATTATTCCGATTATACTTTTCAAGCCCGTCTCAAACGGTATAAAAATACAAACGCGCCGTAATACACGATTTCAACATGGTCACGATCGGTAATTATCGAGAGGGTATTCCACTTTAGAACACAATTTTTTAGTGGTTCTCTGGAAATTTTTTTTTGGAGGGGCGGTAAAATATTTTTATAGCAATTTATTATTCCTTAGAAATTTTAGTCGAAGGAGGATATTTATGTTTCAAAAAACTATGAAAGATATTTGTCGCTCATTTGAATAGCACGCGTGAGCGACATAAGATCATATCTTTTTGTCTTTTGTTCAATACCTTTATTTTAGTAGTATTTTTTGTTCGATCTGTATAGTATAAGGGTTTTGTATCATGTCGTCGTTAATAAATATAATTAGTTTAGAACCTAACGAACTACCCTTAACAAAAATTTCCAAGAGTCTATTAACAAGACGATTCTCTTAACGTGCTTATTGAAAATGGTGCTTTAATCATAGCAGAGCGTAAGAGCTTTCGTTAGGCGATGACCGATGATAAAATATTTCAACGAATTGCTCTCATACATCTCGACGTATATCCAGAATTTTAATCGAGATTACATACATCATATTCTTAAACGGATGAACTAATGGTAGCTGGTATCGCGTTTGTTTAATAGCCTCATTACAGGCCGATCGTCTCGGATTATCCGTGATCCGTTTTCGGGGTGAGTCGGATCGATTCATTCTCGGGGAATGCCGCTAATAAATTACGATAATAGCATTAAGATGGATCGACGGATAGACGCGTAGGCGTGGAGACGTGGTGGCGGACAATATTTTAGCGTGCAGTAGCTTTATGACTACAGGTTACGAGCCAGGAAGAGCCATAACGTCTCGTATCGCGTTGCCTCGTACCCTCGCGTTCCTTGCATTTGCGGGAAAGCTCAGCACGGGTGCCAATTCCTAGGAGCGTATCGGACCATAAACTGGGAACGTGATGTATATTACCTTATACCCTCTTCTCCTGCAATCCTTCCGCCATAGGTTTCACCCTAACCTCTCTCCCCTGTCCGCTTTTGCTCGTCCAACGCGTTCGCGCCATACTCCCGTTACTCTCGATCAGGGTTGCCAATTTCGCTTTTTCAACGCCAAATTTCAAAAAACTACCCTTTTCCAACCGGTCGCGGACATTTTTCTCCACCACGTATTATTTCGGGGATCGTCAATTTAATTTTAATAAAATCCTACCAGAACTTTTAGTGAATTTTTAAATCAGCTCATTCGATCCAACGAAGAAAAGTCTCGATACGATCCCCGGATAGCTTTCGAGCGCATTACAACTGGAATGCGGTTTGACCGTTTTTAAAATTACATTAATTTACAGAATAATTTTAACAGCTTTTAGCGGTTGATTTAATCGGGCCGATTAAGGATTTTAATACTCCCGACTAGACAATTTGAAATATTTATAGCGATCGACCACTGATTATTTTCACCGAATGTCTTAATTGACGTTCAATTAGTAAGGTGTTTCGAGCGGAGTAACGATATGTCTCATTCTTGTCGTGTGTGTGTCGTCGGGCAACTTTTATTCGGTCAGTAAAGTGGAACATTGGTCGGGGCAGGAAAGCGCGCACCCAATATGAATAAATTAAACTATCCGGACGGTTGTATAACGCCAAGCACAAGTCGTAACACTCAAAGGCGCGGTAATGAGAGTAAATCATGGATTTATAACCGTTCGTCGGAGATTATACGGTAAACACGTATGCAGTTTATCCTCGGTAACTACATTCAGCCATCGTGAAGGCGCGCGCGCACACATACTCGTGACTGCCCATATTTTTCGTCGCCTAAATGCCGAAGAGAGACGTTTCAACACCGATATAATATTACCAACCTATTCACTTTCAGCAACCTTGGCTGATGCAACCTCCCTTTACGTCTTCGTCCAGTGCCGTAACGAAAGAATCCATTTTTCCTGGGAATCAAAAATCTTTCAACCACAGTACTCGAAACCTACGATTCAAGCTACAATTTTCGGCAGAGAAAAAAATTTTTCATGCACCACGAAAGGTACAAGTCTTAAAATCGTGTCAACCTTTCGCAATTTTTTCTTACGAAAGCCTAATATAAATGAAGAATTTCACGATATGCCCGTATTATACAATCATTACGAAATATGCGAGTCTTTTGATTTTTGGGAATGAAACAAAGCACTGTTTTAGTCACTTCTTTCGAAAACCTAGGATCCTAATTTTATCTTGAAGGTACACAAGTTTTTTCAATAAAAAATAATAGCAATCCTGAAAGTTGGAGGATGGTAAGTTTTGTTGGAGAGAAATCATTTTTCAGGAAATAAGGGTTGAAAGGTTTCTCGGGCTACAGTTACGGCACTGTCTCCGTTAGAGCTCTTCCTATTCCCGACGGTTGTACACGCCTATAGACTTCCATACGGCCATAAATTAGGTTTTATGAGGGAGATAAAATGCGCGTTATTATCTAAACGGAGACGCCGTTACAGAGATCGTGGCCCACGCTGCTCTTCGAGCACATGCGAGTCAAATGTGTGTGGTGTGTACACTGCGTGGAAAGGCATTCACCCTCGAATACGTCGTCCACGACGAATCCTTCGTAATACGCGTAGATTAACTACCAACTTTATAGAATGAATAGGTCATTGGATGCGATGTATGATGGCTCAGGCCGCGGAGTAACATTTACCGTGAAATCTTTTCACATTTGCGTGGAATTTTTCAATTATCCATCTCTTTCGAAACACGAAAGGAAACACGGATTTTTTTTATCGCTACGGTGATGTTGTTTACGTCAAAAAAAAAGTACAATAATATATTGCAATATACAGCAGATTAAATATCAATTAGTCTTGAATAAAATTTCAATCGAACATACTTAAAAATCCATTATTGCAGTTTCTATGTCCACCCGAAAACTACACGTTTAGCAATTCTACAGAGTGTACGGAACGCTGCGAAAGATTTGTCGTTCCAATAGTATAATTAATTCATCCTGTCGACCGTGATTAACTTCTTTGTCGTAATGTTATTCGAATAAATTCATTGCTCGTTGGTTCGTCGCTCAGACATCATGTATCGGAATAAAAGTCCAGAATGTAAACACCTTCGTCACCTGTCACGCATAAATTCTATCTTTAAACTCTTTATCGACTATAAAACCTTGAGCGTCCTCTTCTTAAACAGCAAAGTTGAAATTTACAATATATCGGCTGAAATCGTCGAAATAAATTCTTAACAGAAACTTTACAGAAATTCTTTACAGAAATTTATTGCTTGAAATTACTGTTATTTAATCTATTCGGGAATGAATTATTCTCTTTGAAATGGCAAAAACTGATATCGACCCGTAACATCCGTCGATCTTGGCCGACGTTTCTACGCTGTGTCGTTGGGCAATTTATTTATGACCATTACTTTAAATTCTCGGCAAGAGGACACTTTCGTTCCATATCTTTCCACATAATGTTTCCACGCCCCCTTTTAGAGGGGTCGATAGAATACGACAAGGAGAATATGCAAGAGATTAAATACGAAGCATTTGTTCGTTCCTTTAATCGACGATGAAGATTACGATCGCCAGCAACGGCTACAAATTGTCGATTGATTTTTTTAAGCGCCGGATTTTCGAGGCGTATCGTCAAAGACAAATTACGAGTATCGATCTTATACGGGAAGAAAGTATAACGCAACCGGCGTGGCTCGATTTATTTCTCCGCGAACAATGATCGAAATCGATATGAAGTCGTTAAGAGGATGCAAATTAATCTTCGAATCGCAATACCACGAAAATACGCTGCCTACTTATGCATCACGAAAGACGAGACGCGCAACTTACGAATACGGGACCGACGTTCCTTATAATTTATAACAGTGGGTTTCGCAACAAAAGCAGTCAGAAATGACCACCCAGTGGCAGGGTAAATGATGTTCAGTCATAACATCTGATGAAGCGAAACATTAACGAGGCGATATATCAGCCGGCTCTTATAGACGTAGCGTGGGCGGTATCTTGGACATCACCCAGAAGAACGAGCACGAAATGAAATGTGAAAGAAGTAATTTCTCGGGACTGCTATGTCCGTTCATCGAAGTGGTAAGCGACTCTTTGCCTTATTCACGACTGCCATTAAACTGTTGGGACGATGAAGGACTGCTGAAAGTATGAAATCAATAGTCTCCTGTCAAACGACAAATGTTGACGTATGCACCGTTGAAATAATTCATTGTATTACGCAATGCGTTGCTCCGTTCTGCAGCTATGGAAGGACACTTATCGTCCAGGCCATTTACCGTTATTAATATTGCATGTAGGTTATTTTGTACTTTACGCTGGGAACGAACCAACGTTTCAAATGCAATCGCAATATCGGTCTATGATTCGTGATCATTTCTAAGTTTTCTTCGATGTTTCTCCAAGGAGGGTAGTATATTTTTCACAAGTTCTATTATTAAATATATTCCAACAATTTCCCTGAGGAAGTAATATTTTGGATTACAAAGTTTTAACGGGTAGTAATTTCATAGGAAAAGATATTCTTCAAACAAGAAAATTGAAAAATTTACTTTTGATCACAAAATGGCATTTCTTAAACCACCGTACACCGAAACATCCTGGTTAAATATTTACACAGGGTAGCAAAACAGGGGAAAGATTGATTCCTCGCACAAGTTATTCTCAGAATAAGCTGCAAGAGGGTATGGTTAAATAATAGGGTTAAGTCTGGGTAGCCTAAAATTCGAATCGTCAAGAAATCGGTGAATTGGGGCCGAGCCCGATACATCTCGGGCTGAATTGTGTTCGACTGCTCGAGATATATCGGGGCTCAAACCCTATCAAACAATAACACACGACATTCCGTAACAAGTACTCGATCGAGTGAAACTTTCGAGTATCGAGTCGATTGAAAATTTCGTAATAATTCGTGGTGTATTGTACTTAGTTTCGGTTAATATGTTTCCCGAGTGTACCAGGGGCCCAGAATTCGAAAAATGAAAGCGACATCTCGATCAAAATTCATGACCTGGCAACATGGATTCTGAAGCGTGCTTAGTGCGCAGCCAATAAAGGAAGACAATAAATCTTTCGAGAAAGATATGAACAAGCATGACAGCGGCACCGTGCCGAGACCCATTATTCATTGGCTTAAGCCGGACTCGAAGCAGCTAATGAGGCCGGCATACCAGCGTGTTCGCGGTGATCATAGCCGATGGACAGGCATAATAATCCGACAGAGATTGCCGATCGGCGAAACGTCGACCGGCGTGGCACAGTAGCCACAGATGGAGCTTCGATATGGTCACCGAGTTCGTTTCAGACTTGAGCGAAAATCCCTTCCTGGAAGCGGTTAACTACGTCGTCGCGTCCTCGCGCGTACGCCAATTCGCCTATGTTCTGCTGGTGAACCACTGATTCGTGCTACCAACCCGTCGAAACATTCCTCCGTGGGCTCCTGTGGAAATAGTCCACGCAAATTTCCCCGACACCGTTTTCACCGACTTCAAACTTTGTCCCACGAGACGAGACGGTAAACGAAAGCAAACGCGATAGAACGGATCGAACGTCGATATTGACAGTCGACGAATGATTGTAATTGACTTCCTCAACCAAAAATAATTTTATCACAATGATTTGAAATTTTTTAATTTCGCCAAAAAATTTCACACCTTCTGAAATTATTTTCTCGAAAGTGGGTAGGATTTCGGGAGTATGTGTATTCACCAAAGATGATTGTAATTGACTCGTGCACCCAAAAATAATTTTTTCAGAACGATTTAAAATTTTTTAATTTTGTCGAAAAATTTGTCCACTCGAAATTTAGAAAATTAAAGACAACGTTTGACGCCCATTAGAGAGTTTTGTTTTCAAGGGGAAAAAAAGAACATCGAAGATAAAAATTCAGAACCAAGGAGATTAAAAAAATAAAGGAAAAGGAACAGAGTTAACACTATTTGTACATACGTTTCCTTTCAAGCAGATCTTCTTCGGTTTACGTGTTCGAATGAGAATTTTTCCTGTCAATGCTTATACTCGCCTCTTAGCAGAATCGAATACCCAGCGGTTCTTGATGTCAGGAAGTCTTCGGTTTCATCCGTAGACTCCCGATGTTACGGTTTTCTCTATCGCATATAGGAACCTGAATGTAATGGAATATCGGGTTGCTTTACCCTATCGTACCGACTCACTATTATTTCACGTCAATTTTATGAAAATATGAAACACTGTTTCTCGATTTCGTGCTTCTTCCGTCTCTCCGATATTCCCGCGATACCGACATTTTCAAGCGATAAAAGTTTTATCGTCGCAAACGCAAACACGAACCTCTTTCGTTGTTACAAACAATACTATTCAATCTAACGACTTATCCAAATTCAAAACTGAAAATCTACTTTCGTTAGTTGCTCCCAAATTTATCAAAATATATAAATTTAACCCTCTGTAACTCTGAAGTCGTATGCCCATCTTTGAAGTTTGATTTAATTTTATTGCAACATGTATCAACTGTAGTTTTGTAGCAATAGTATGACCTACGAACAATAACTATACAGCAATATTTTACACCATTACAATTAACGATTGCATATTTGATCAATCTTGTGGAAGTATTAAACTAAAAGTTTTGGTATTTTCCATTGCACCTACGCAAGAGCATTATCGTTGAATGCATTTTTAATTCCAAGTGATAGTCAAGAAATTTTCGGAAAGGAATACCATCACGTTTGATCTTGTTTCAATCGTGAAATGCTCGCCAACTCATTGATAATGCTTTCTCGGAGATACGATGACAAATATATAGAAGTTTTTAGTTTGCAACAGTTGCTGTAACACCGATACGAGCGCAGAGCTGCCTTAAAATGCGGTCAAACGGGTTTTGTTTTCACAATTGCCAGCAGCTCGACGCTCAATCGTGCCGGAGGAACATAAATAGTAGTGGCGATGATTCTTTCGCATTTATCCGGAGTGAAATTTCTCATTTAACCGAGCAATATTACGTATCGGTTACCACACAATCTAGAAAGACCACGATACGTGTTACGTTATCGAGGAAATCCGAAGATTTGTCACAGTATAATAACGATAAACTCGAATAGAATTCTAACTCTCCGATCAGGAATCTCACAAACACGTGATAAGAAGACTCGAGAGAAAATGGCTTACTTTCAAAACCATAGTACGTAGCTTTTCAGCGCTCGTACAGGTTGCATTATCATCTAAATTGGTGAAAATTGTAAACTTTAGGGCCCTGTGTATCTTGAACAATTGAAAATATAGCAAAATGGTGACCTAACCGTGCCTTTTCCTATTTTCACACAAGCTACAACATATTCGAACATCGTAAAACTTCCTCAAGGTATAAAAGCAAACTATTTGTAGAAAACAATGTACCAATGCATTTTGTCCTTTTTCATTTTATATATTTTCGTAGTCGTAGCGACACGTAACGATGAACATAAATCGAATTCTCTTAATTATCGAAAGTCAGCGATGTATTATCTTACACTGTTTTCTACAAAGACTCTTCAATTATTTAACGTGGTACCATATGCAATTTATGTATATGGTGATGGGATAAGTAGAAACGTAGTTTGTTGATATTTGAAACACGATTACTGGCGATGTATGCGTAGGTATTTAATTGTACGATCATGAACCTTTTGATCGGAGCAGAGACGTATGCATTGGCGTAAAGTTGATCGCTTGACACCTTACGTTTTATGATACGATCGCGTTACACATCGTCGTCTTGTGTTCTACGGTGAGTTGCGTCAATTTATTTTACGTTCCCGTGTAGGTTGAACAAGTTGAATGATATAAAACGACAGTGGTACATGTTTCTTTCACCTTTTACACGTCGCACACATTGATCGTGTCACGAGATACGTTCGGCTACTTTAGGAAAGCCGGTCGACTTTCTCATAATTTAATCCGGTGACAAGGGAGCACGATTTTAAACGAACCACGAAGTCGAATGCGTTATTCAATATTCATGGAAATATTATCGGGACGTCAAACCGTAGACGGTCGAAATTCTTATCCGAATAGAAATTTCGAACTTTTGATCCGCTATTTGTTCAATCGAAATTGCATTTTAAATTATTCAATGAAATTGCGTTTAATAAAGGGTCTTTATTAAACTTTGCTCTTTTAAGAAAATAAACGAACTATTCCGACGACCTGTCTCGAACGTTTCCACCCCGTGCACGCAAGAAACTGTTGATTAATTGACACAGGTGGCGCGACATATTAAAATTGAAATTGTTCGCTTAGAAAATGTGAAAGCATAAACTGGGCGGCAGATGCTTGACCATTTGTGCGTCTCGTTCCATTCTACCAAGGGGCAGAAACGCGTCCACGCGTTTAGGATAAAAGATGAATGCCCCATCGAGGTTCTCATTAGCAGACCGCAACAGGGAGTCCTAAGGTCCTGGTTTTTCACTTTTCCCATTCGCCGTCCTCCCCAAATTCTACGTAAATTCAACCGGAAAGGAAAGGATTTTCCAGGTGCTCGGTCGTGCCAAGGGACTTCAGCAATCCGCCTATACAAACACCTACCAACTAATCTTCGTATTCATTCGCATAAAGGCGATGACTAATGAACCTTATATACCAGCACAATGAGATTTACTTTCCTCTTCTTAGGCCCTTGTGCCACGTCGACTGAACAACGCTACCAAAACGGATCTAAATTCGTATAAGTATGAACTGTGACGCTTTCGGTGTCGTGGAATTATCAGAAATTTCAACTGTCGATATTTTTAGATTGAGAAAACAAAGACTTTGGGATTTCGTAAACTGTGAGCCCGAAAAACAATTTTTATCGGAATATTTGTCTCTTCGAAGCACGTAATTTTCTACTTTGTCGTTTTTTCGGATTTTCAAACGAAACGAAGGTATTTGAGATACTCGCGTTAAAGTAAACACAGTGTATAGATCGTTCTGGTCTCTGTCATTGATCAAAGACCGAAAAGGATCGAAACACGCAGAACAGACGGTACTTTCGTCGATGATTGCTGGGCGGACTGGTCGGACAGGTCGTAAATATCTGTCTTGGAACTTGTAATGTATTCTATGGGTCCTCGATGACTTTTATTGTTCGCCGACCCTGTAGATGATGTTTTTCACGAACAATGGAGGCAGGTAGTACCCTATAATGCAACACGTTTCTGCTTTTCTTCCGCTCAAACTTGCGAAACTGACTCGACAAACAGTGCATATTTCTGTGTAAATGAAATTAAAATAAATCTAGAATTCAGGTCAGCTTTCAATAGTACAAAATCAGTAACATAGAAAATTTCATAAATTTTTAATATTCAGCCATAGAAATTAATGTAAATTGTCCTTTAAAATATTCTGTATTAAATCCAAAGACGTTACTTTTCACGATAAAATATTCCATCGTGAGAGTGCCAAAGTATTGATCACGAAAGAGATTGAATTTACGACGATTTTGTATTATCGAAGGTCGATCTAAAAATGGCCGAATTGTCTTTCCTACTTTCAACGCCCGTGCCATTTATTAAATAATACGCGTTTCCGTCAGAGTGATTTTCTTCGGGTCAATTTTTAAGGGGGAAAAAGAACTTTTCATGAATATTATTATCAACGATAATACACTTCGTTACCAAAATACAATTGATCGTAACATCGCGATTCGTAGAAACTAACGAAACGAAGTTTTCTTTCCTTCCAAAATTTGTTTAATAATCGCGTGAAGTGGTTGCACGTTGGTGGGTCGAAGAGTTTCGCGGAGTTTCATCTATAAAGTAATTACTAGACCGGGCGGCAGTAATAGATGACTCACGATTATGTTTTCCTTCGGTCGTTCAAGTTCTTTGGAAGGAGAAATGGAGCGGTCGGAGCAGGAAACGTAGGTTGGGGCAAAGCAAAGTAGTACAATCTGCGAGACTGCCACTTGGCCGTAACAGATACGCCAGGAAATAAATGTCTGTATAAAGGAGTTGGCAAGTTCCTCGGATGATATCAAGATGCCGTCGGCTAATACAGCCTGCTCGGTAGTTCGAGACAAGGGTGAGGAAGCGTTTCACGAAAGACATACCCCTTTATCCCTAACTTTTCTTTTTCTTCGCGATGTATCTAGATATCAAAAGAATGTTGGCTTTATCTCCGGCGCTCTTATCCACTAAGGAAACGACATGCTATATCCAATAAAGAGAAATTATATTCTGTCCGACGTGGAACTCCCGCCCGGGCGCCGGAATAGCTTGGCCGCCATTTTTCTCCTATTCATTGTATGCATAAACCCGCGAATACAGAATTTTATTTCGCGAATAACGGCCATATTTACTCCGGCCATTTCGTCTTTAATTATTACCGGGAACGTCTTTATAACGAAAACGGAAACTATTCGTACGATTTTGCGGTACAATGTTTCGTTCGTGACAGAAAATAAAATTATCTTTCAAATATCTCGTTTCAATTTGACGATAGGAAAAAATATGTCGAAAATGTCAAAGTCTCTTTTTCTAAATGGGGAGATGTATTTCCAATTCTGTACTATAGTCACTGATAGGGAGAAATTCAACATCCTGTGATTTTTCTTGCTCAAATAGCTACATGATAGATGGTGTATTAAATTCGTCGCTATACCCTGTTCTATCGAGATTTTCTAGGTAAGCGCGTTCGCTGTAAAATACATAATTTTTCCGTTGAAAGGAGCTACTTGTTCATAAAGCATCGTTGTTCCCCGTTATTTCTAAGATTTCGCTGCCTCGGCCTGAAATATTCATTTTCCAGACGAAGGGGTCGAAGCTCGTCCACCTTAATTGCTTGATGGACCGTGTGAGAGAAACCGACGCAGCGGACAGGGCGACCATGATTCGTGACCACCTGTCCATGATGAACTTCCCTTCGTAGCTGCGCGTGTAGTGGTAGGACTCTATGGTAGGTACCTTGCGGGTAGTACGCTATTTGTTAATGCTTGTATGATCATCGTGCGGGCTCTGTACAAACATGTCAAGTTGTCGCAGCATGGCGACTCCATTCGTTAGTTACAAATAGTTGGCTGCTCGTGTTATGGCACCAACGCCATTTAAAAAAATAGATTCCAATAATAAAACTACTATTTCGCTTTGGTAATTGTAGAGCACATATTTGTTGGGGCTATTAGAATGAAATCGTGTTGCAAGAAGCACATATGGCCTTGCATTGACAGCACGAGCCACGAGATCGACTATTTTAATACCGATAGACTATTATCGAGAAATCTTCGTGACGATGCTTTATTAATATTCCAGATTAGAATAGGTTGCCATAATTCACGGAACTGGGCTTTTGTGCGCTCACGATGGAGAGTTCCTGGGACACTTACAGCATAAATAACGTTATCTCCCCTGGTCCGTATTCAGCTGTCGCTCCCTAACCAATGGGTGCCGCCTCCTACTACCAAAAGTGACTGACAAGCGCTCCATCAGCATCATATTTCGTAAACATAACGAGATTAGGTCGCATTAGGACGGGACTCGAAGCTAATTTACATTCTAATCCCTACACGCTACTGCTGAAACTCCCACATCCCCTAACAACACCAGTTACGAGTTTTATCGTTCCACTGGTCCCCGAATTGCTACTTATATTCCACAATTTCTTCACATTAATATACGATCTCCGTGCTTCTTTTAGCATTTCTAATAAGTATTTCGATGAGCATCGTTTGCATAGGCTGACAAGCTCCTTCTTTCCAACGAAAATGATATTCATGGGAACGAGGCGAACTAGTACATAGGTTTTTGGTCGTAAGGCACTCTGAATAATACATGAAACGTAAGAAGTCACGACGTACAATGAATTGTATTCCGTATAATAGGATGTCAAATTACTTCTATGGATCTCGGAAGCTCAATTTCCAATATTTAACGTTCGTTAATTAAAGATACACTCTCATTGGAATTTTCACAACTTTGTCTTCGAACTTCTAAAATTGTATTTCTTAATCTTTTTTAAAAAAAATTTTCCGTTTACTATAGTCTTGAAAAAATTCGATTTTCTAGTTTTCATTAAATTTCGCGTGGCCTTTTCCCGTTCGATGCCTCGATTCTTAGTAAACGCGCGAGTGAATTCCTAATCCGGTTGACGCAACGCAAAGACGCGTTTCCGAGAAGGATTGCGCCAGATCAGAAGGTAAATTCGTACGCAAAAGGATCCAAGAGAAGTTATGATGGATACGTGTCTATATCAAACTATCAGCGGCGTCTTAGTAGAGGGTGCTGGCGTCGTTATGGGCGCGACGTTGATGGACGGCTCTCTTACGCACGGTTGACAGGAAACACAAATTGTGGGCGCAGCTGCGCCGATAGTAATCAAGAAACACGGTAGGTAGCGGAGTAGAGTGGCCGTATAATAATTCTCTCTCTGTCCGTGGAAGCGTGTACACACACGCCCTGGGTTATAGACTAGGAAGAGACGTACGGTGAACAGACAGGAAGGAACACTATAGAGAGGAGGGAGAGGCAGAGAGAGAGCGAGCAAGAGGAGGGGACAGGGCTGGTGGCACTTTACAGGAAAACGATGTTGATCCAGGTCGATACCTGTCATCCGCTGGCCGATGCACTGTCGAGATTGCTCCCAGTTCAAGACCCGTCTCACTTTACATTGATATTCCTGCGTCCCCCCTGTCCTGTCTCTATGGCGGCGGACAATGAAGACTGACCTTAGTTTGGCAGCGACGACAGCGGCGCGGTACCGTACCCAACTTCAAAAGGTGCGGAACCCTCGCGGCATACGAAAAAAACCTACTCGCCAAATCCATTTCCAACGCTTAATTCGTTACGTTATTATTCGACGCTTGGATATCGTTGACTCTCGAACAATACTGTCCTCTTTTATTACGAATTATTTCAACGATGAATTTAGATATGTTTTCGATAAAAACGATTAGACGCGTTTCGATCAAAATATACATATATGCAATGTCTGTAAACCTGATGTTAAAATCGTTTTGACGAACAAAAGAGTATAATCATCGTTATCTAACGTGCAAATTTATGGTTTTGGCATAAAATTAGAAACAACAGAAGTTCTGTTAATATTACGTTAAAACATGCGAAACATCGAACTTATGAAATGTGAGTCACGTTTCTGTTCTAAATTATGAAGCGATGGTTAAGTAGCCGCCACTGTACGTCCGCGCATAATAATGACATCAGGGCGGACAGGTGTAGTGTTAATTATAGGATTAAAAGAAGATAATTGATTTATCGGCCGAAATTGTCGAGGGTGGCGTGCGAAATTCGCAGAAATATATAATGAATGTTACGATGTATCTTTATTACAAATCTTTAAAGTGTTCGGTGTAAAGGCTCCCCTTGGCATAATAAGATAGTAATATTGTGGTGTATTCGTTGGTACATTCCTTTATAACGTTCGCGAATATTTATGAGCTCCGTTCTTGCTCACCAAATCTTGCCTTGTAAGCCTCTTTTCTGCATAACAGTGTTTTAGCAGTTGGCAAAGATATCGGCGCTAAAATCACGATTGCATCTCTGTTGTGCTGCCTTTTAGGCATGGTAAATTGTTCGCTGACATGTAATAGCGTGATTAACTGAAATTAGCTTCCATCGATCATGCTGAATCATCTACGAATTGCTTTGTGTCAAATTTAAATACATGTTTAACTGGTACGTGACAATTGATGTTCCATCGCTTTCAATACTTCATTTTTCGACTACACTGGAATATCTGCTTAACGTATTAGTGATTAGAGACGTATAATAGATTGAGAGATGGCGATATTTAGATTTTCCTCTCTAGTAATGATTTCTTGTTTGGTAAGAATACAAAAACTATTTTGGTACATTTGCGTATCAAGTTTGTTCGTTAATACTAATTAACCTTTGCTTTGTGACACAGTTAAATTTCATATATACGTATACATAATGAGATAATTAAACAGATGCAGAGACATACCGGAAATGACCGTATTTTTACAATGGCGGTCAATAGAGGTTAAATCTACCAGCCGGATTTTACACGTCCATCATTATACTTTCATCGGAAATGGAAATTTTAATGACTTAAGTGACTTGAATAGAGTATTTTTATTCGTATAACTTTAGTCCTGTACAATTAACTTCTTGCCACGACCCATATTCTATTACATCGTTACTATTGCTCAAAAGGAACTGTTTATACGATGTACGCTACAAATAACTAACGTTAACGCTTTCTGCGTAAATTTACGACTGCGAAATAAAAATACGTCGAACGTCTTATCATTTTGTATACCTCACTGACAGGGATATTTACATTTTCTTTGAAATAGAAACTACGTATAATCTTCGGTACGTTTACAATTTCTCGTCAAAGTAATAGTACGTATAAAGTCTGAAGGACACAGTATCAGCATAGGATGACAGAATGGTGAAGCATCGAGGGATAATTTCTGCTTTTAAGCCATCCAACTTAGTGTAATTACAGTCTGCAGGAAGGCTACCTAATCCAGGCGATCGCAGAACACGTTTTAAGTGGTTTGAAAAATAAATTGCGTCGTATTAGTACATTGCACGATAGAAGAAAAAAGTCGCGCATGCAATGGCCGAAGCAAATGAATATTTATTTAGCGAGGGTGGGAGAAAAAAGTGACCGAGAGACAGTAGAAAATTTACCGCTGTCGGATAGAGGAGTGGTCCCATGGCAGACTGTCAGCTGTTTTTCGAACTCTGTCAATTCTTGTCAGTTGCACCGTTCAGTTTAGCATAAAAATGCTGTTACGGTAGATGGTCGGCTTTTCGAAGGCTTTGGCCGACACGGTACAAACGTATCGTATATCAAAGCAGGCGGCCATGGCCAGGGAAAATAAGAAAGTTTTTGTTCTTTTTATGGAGCTACGGTCGCCGTGGGCGGTGTCTGATATACGATCGGAGTTCAGCATTTTGTTGACGAAAAAGCTACTACCTTGGCTCCGATTTTTCTACCACGGAATACGAATAACGGAAATATTATTTTTCTAAACAATTTCTGTGCGCGTATTTCGCGCGACAAGGTTCATTAAACCCTGAACGATGGGGG
Source organism: Colletes latitarsis (assembly GCF_051014445.1). Taxonomy (NCBI): domain Eukaryota; kingdom Metazoa; phylum Arthropoda; class Insecta; order Hymenoptera; family Colletidae; genus Colletes; species Colletes latitarsis. The sequence continues at coordinate 16,061,799 of NC_135135.1, read as the reverse complement.
GATTTACGGTAAATATAAATATCTCTGACTCACCATCTTTGAGAAAAATTGATATTCTTAAATGCTGGAAATTGTATTTTTAAAAGATTAATATTAGGTGACTGTCGGATGACAGGTTCTAAAGGTCTGCTAATTTTTTCAAACACGTTTGCACGATGCAAAATAACGAATTGTTAACGACATTTACCCCATAAAGGAATACGGAAACTTTGTGTATGCATTACCTGGGAAATTACGGATGTAATAAAGAGATGTAATGTATCGTTGTTGAAACGTACGGCACGAAAAATGGTAAAAATTCATTAAAGCGTTCTAAAATCGATACTCGCATACATACGTAAATATAGGAGGAACACAAATTCCTCGGTATACCACTTTGGGCCTATTCCCGGGATGCCTATTTAACTACTGTAGTTAACGTAATATGACATCCGCCACGGCAAGCGATTACGGGGAACACGCGATGCAAATTTACGGTATTATCGTAATAAACAGGTTATAAAGGCAGATAGCTTCCTCGTGTATTGAAATTATACTGCAGCGGTACGGTTTCTGCACGTATTCTGCCACTATGTATACGTGTGTTTTATATCCTCGCGTATACGGCTCGGGCCTGTATGTGTATTTTCTATACGTGTGTGCCGGGATATAAATGCAGATAGAGGAGTGCGTTATTAAGAATGTTAACGTATGTTCGTGACGGGTTGTCAGGAACCCCCTTATCCGGCAGAACTCGTCTCGGATGGTAGATATAAATATGCAATAGTGCTTGTCATGCGCAGCGCCTAATAATTGAATGTATAATAAAGAAGGCGTCGCTCGACGTCAAGCTGACAGACTACGGAAAGACTACGAGTGAGAGGATCACGCAGACAGACGTCAACTCTCAATTTTATTTGCTTCTTTTGCTGGATGCTTCATTCATCTCCATAGTTACTCCGTTTTTACTTTCTCGTCGTTCGACGTGGACCGATTATTTTTAAAGCGGTGTCCATATTGTATATTCGAGTCTCCCTACTAGGATAGACAGATGTAAGTTCATTGTACAAATGGTCTTTCCGATGACTGACTCGGATTAGTATATCTTTCTTCAAAGCCATGAACCTTCAGAATGGATTGCACGACGAATCTGAATTTTGTTAATTTTTTACAAGGCTTCTGATTGAATTTCTGCATTATTGTATTTGTAAATTCTTTACTTGTTATTATTTTTTAGTTTTATAAGTTCATGTACTACTGTTATGCAATAAAAAACACTTGATTCTAAAATAAACAGTTTCAAAGTGGTCCATTCATTCACTATATCAAGAAAAAGTACATAATCAATGTAGTAACAAAGTGTTCGTATAAAATAGTAATAAATAGTAGTATAAATAGTCTCTGTACGAATCGAGTCTAACACCTGGAAGTTTGAAGAAGTTTGAAGTAGGATCTAGGATCCCAATGCAGTACAAAACGATTATTCTAATTTAAATAAATTATTTTCAGACCCAATCTTCTCGAGGCTCGAAGATTTCGGGGCTCGGTTCAACGTCGCCCTTCTAACTTTCGTAGACGTCTGGTGACCGATTGATAAAAATATTATTGAAATATGCCACCAATGAACGATGGTACACGCGCACAGGAAGAGGGCTGTAAACGGCCGATTCGATATCCATTCGAGACTGAGAGTGCCCTTCACTTCCCTGACAGCTAGGCAAACACTGAACTGACGTTTAGAATAGCTCTTATTTATTCTAACCTGTTTATTTAGGCTGCCGAGATCGTATTACCTGAGAGGCTTTGAGTGGCAGCAAGGGAAGGCTACCGTTGTCAGCACAGAACTCATAGTCACGCGTCAACCACAATATCAATATATGGAACCATGTGTGAATACCGTTCCTACTAACACATGATTCAAAGCCAATCATCCTAACCACCGGGCAGTTTTTTTTATTTTACCATTATTTTCTATTAATCTCGCGTCTCGCGAACTATAAACACGATGGCGCTCCAACCACCGCGGACGTCGGGCAAACCATATTCGCGAACGAAGAATAACAATTTCAAATTCATTCTTAAACTTCCCTTAACGATTTATTTATAATTTCATTTGCAAATCTATCGAGGGATTTGTTACATTTTTATTTTTTGTATGTTATTCGTGAACAAAATTTGCTAGTACATTTTGTTTACCAACGTAAAAAATACACTTTCTGGTCCACTTTTAAATATTTAATACGTTATACGGGTTGTTGGCGGTATTAATAAATCAAGCTTTCGCGTTTCCGAAGATAAATAACAATGCACAACAAGCCACGATACCAATCGTTAACCTACGAATCGTACTGCTTGATTTAGGTTAATTAAGTGAGATTGTTAAACATGCATATTCGCCAAGTAGAACAGTGCATGGAAATATTAACACTGGCAATATGATATATTTATTTCCCTGGTGCTATAACATACTTTTCACGACTTCGTGTAATTATGGATTCTTAGTATTCTTACTGTTATTAATATCACCAAGGCAGTGGCTTTTGCAATATTCACAAGCAAATAATTTTAGAACACGCCGCGTGCTGGATACGAACTGGAAGCGTAATGTATTATACCAACTAGGCAGGTATATTACAGAGAACCGCAGTTATGTGCGACGGGCTATGATTGATGACAAGTCGTTGCCTGTTATGAATATAATATCGATCAATCACGCTATTTACCGGACGAATGCATAGGCCCATTCTATCATCTTACCATGCTTGTCTACCGGCCTATCTATATCTATTCAGACTTGACCCGTTTCTATCGAAATTCAAACCTATTTTTTATTGCATCCACTCACGAACACCGTTTGACGAATGATTTTAAAACATTGACGGTAAATCGATGGCCTATTAGCAATCTTCTAGTTTTCTTTCGAATTCTCAACGCTGAATTATAACCTTAGTCAATGCATGCGCATAGCAATCAAGATTTATATCAAGATTTATGAAATACGAGGAAGGCAAAGGTACATAAGAAACATAAAGAATGCAAAACGTTCCATGAAAATTAAATACGTCGAGTAATAGCATTTTGCAACACTGTAGAAAATACAAATATGTACTTGTATATATTTTAATAATTTTTTTTATCGTCAATGACATTCCGTGACTGTTAGCTGGGATTTTTAACTCTAAACTAGAAGCTTCTAATAGCCATTGTAACGCGATCATACTCCATTTTGTTTGTTAATATTGACATTTTTAGTTTTCGTTTCGGGTTTAAAAAAAGAAAGAAAGGTGTTCCTTGCAGTGGTAGCTACCAACGCGGAATATTGTCTGAGAATTCAGGAGATAAAGGATGTAATAAGCGAAGCCTCGTTAAAGTCTCGATAATGGGGTGATTATCTCTTGCTTTTTGGATCTTTCGAGCACATCTTGTTTCGTCTCGAGTACCTTTCAGTCCTTTGTGGAGCACGACGTGTTTAAACGGAAAAGGAGGCAACCTCGTCGAAGGAGGCGTGGCTCCGAATCGTGTTAACGACTCTAGCAAAACCGTTCTCTTGTGCTCGGAACGCCATCTTGAGAACTCGACGCGACGTTAAACGAACTCCGTTTGAACGTGGAACTTTGAAACGAGGAGTTAACGAGAACCTACGGGGACCAGGAATCATTTATTATCCCGGTATACTTAAACACTAGAAATCCGTCAACGCTACATCTGACTTTCCTGTATCGCGAAATTACAAAAACCCAACATTTTATCGTGAATTTCGAGGTCGCTTCTAAGTGCTCCAAATTAACAATTCCTGAAGAGTAAAATTGAGTTTGATGTGTATTGAGTTAGATACAAAATATGTAAACCACAATATCATGTTACCGAATACCTCACACTAGGATGAGTTGAAAAATTCTGTTTACTAAAATTTACGGGATTTTTATAAGATTTAGGACCTGGACCAGTACGGAACCTAAAATGGCCGCGATTCCAACCAATTTTGTTCAACTTTTGTCACATATTTGGGGTCCCCATCCTATTGGAAGGTTCTCCATTCTTCAATCGAGTATATTCTCTGTAACTTCTTTCAATTTTGTGATAAATTGTCTTTGTTCAGTTAACTTTTCAGCCCCCGATTCCCCAATTTCTATAGAGCCAACAATTGTCGATTTGATATGTGTCGAACTCGATTTCACAGCCCGGGATCCAACAATTGATCCCAGCTCGATACAAATATTGAGCGTTCCCCGAGTCATAATTTCAATTCCCCGGTTCTCTTATTTTTAAACCTGTTTTCGGGCAGAGGCAAACAAAAGGGGCGAGGTTTTCTTTGAAAGGGCAATGATTTAAAAAGGGATATTCGAAAAGGTTCGACCGTGAGCGATATCTGATCATCGTTTCCGCGCGCTGTCTCCTTCGCGGGACAGTACTCGACTATCGGGAGCTTATATACATTTTTTGGCTAACAAAAGGTCGTTAAAAATCCGTTAGATACGGCTGTCAGATAGGCGCGGCTCTAGTGTGCGGTTACAGGAGAAGCTCTCAAGTTGAGCTCTTTGTGCGTGATTTGAATGCAATCGGAGGGATGCCGTACGGTCGCCAGAGCAAAGGGGAGAGGGGAAAAGTACGGTTTGTTGGGTGGAGGGGTTAGGCGGTGCTAATCTCCGATCAGTGTCGAGAGCGTAACGCGATCCGACACGACGTGACGTGATCCAGACTCGATATCCAGCAAATACAACCCTGCAGCAGCCTTGTGCCTGGTGTCGAGAAGGCCAGAGCTGCCAGGGCTGTACAAAGCATACTAAAATTGACGTGGATAGGTCTGCGTGACGTATCTTCCCAAATTGAACTACTTGCCGTACGCAATAACCCTGGCAGACTGTATTGCTCAGATTCTGCATCAGAAACTTGAAGGTTTACCGAAGAAATTAACCCCCTGCTCTACGATAACGTTTTCTGTACTCAAATAACTATCGTGGGTGATTACTTTCCGTTGCAGTTACTACTTAAGCGTGCAATCTTTCGCTGAGCCACCCTAATATGCAGGCACTTCAGAATTAGATGATCCCGAATTTATTATTCCTGAAATCTAGTCTTCCAAATGGGATTACGAGTCTATCTAAATTGTAACAAGTAATAACGAAGCTACACTCGTCAAGTTTAAGCACACTGTTGTAACGAATAGTATGCCTTTTGAAAATCTTTCTCACAGTGGTGCGCTGAGCGCGCGATTGAGCAATATTATCGACCATTCCCCGAGTAGGATGACGTATGCCCATTAACTGGTCTAGTGTCTCCTACTGATGTAATGCCAAGGTGCGTCCCCATACCTGTTTCGAATAATGCACGCGGCGAACAATGACGTGTGGTGATGTATGTGGGTTACGGGTCGAGCAGCTGTTGCTCTCGACAACTGGTTCCTCACACTCCTGTGGCCGCTCACAATGTCACAATGACGTGTGAGCACTTGTGACAGCATCGTGTGGGTACTACATACTACATCGGAGTTTGTATTACAAGCGCTTGGTTGCACGCAAGGGTGGCGCGACTCTTGACGCTCCAACTACAACGCACACAGTACTCGCATTTCCAAAACCCTTATACCACCCAGCAAATCCCTGTCTCGTTGATACGCTATTGTCCAAATTCTACTTTACTTTCGCACAACATCTACCATATCTGCGAATCTAACGATACGATATATCACCCGCAAACCTCGTCATTAATCTTGGGCGTAACTGTTGAGCAAAAGACGTTTTACTACCCTTTGCTATACGATTCAATTACGAGTCATTTTTAAACAAATACTATTTAATTTTGTTCGAATTTATTCGTACGACTTCCACGAAAAAATAAATTCAAACATTCATTTTGATTCAAATCTGAATTTTACGATTGCTAATTAAATTTCTGGGTCACTATGTTTACAAATTTAGAATTTTTTTAATCTCGAGGGGAGTGATTTACGAATCCTCTTAAACAAGATACAAATATCGTTAAAATTAGAATACTCTTCGTACGATACATCTTTGACGGGTTGTCAAGGAGCCGATATATAAAGTGCATTTCCATTTTCTTGCACGGGCAGCGGTGCCTCGTGCAATTTCAATATGAAACTGTGAATAATGCATGCCGGGAGCCGCCGACATCGTCACGCAGCTCACATCTTCCCGCGATGTAAAACTGAGATAAATGGAACGCGGTAAGTTTGAATAATGAGCACTTGTAACGATGATACGTCGACTACTCTTCTAAGCGCCCTCCGCCGGTGGCGAGTGTAGCTCGGTTCTTTGATGCAAAATGTTGAATTCACCTCTGAAACGGTCTATAATCTACCAGTTAATACGGTCTAACGATACTTGTTTCTTGTTCAAAACCAACGGTCTAGAGTCTATTAAAAGTCTATAAATAATTCACTTTTTTCTACTTATAATCTCGAATGGCAGAGCTTCTAATTTTTACCAATTCTAATAGGAGTTATGTCACAGAAAAGATGTGAAAGAAACTAAGAGCCAAGATTCCTCGATTAGACTCAAAAGGTTGGGGCATGGTTTCGGTTAAACGCTGTACAGTGTCTGAAAAACGAAAAGCTAGAAGTCTCCGTTTGGGTTGATACGTGCACGGAGAGATCGGTGGAGGAAGAGGAAAGTGAATTTCACGCATCTTTTTTAAAAAAAAAAACGCGAGCAACTATACTAAATATTGAGAGGCTAGTCAACAGAGAGACGGAACAAGCGCAATGGGTTCGCGCCTTCCTAATCCTAGGGAATCTGGTCATATGTAAGGATTACGCTGGTCCGACTCAACATGGTCGCGTTGTCGCGCTAAAGCCGCGGACTAGCCATTAGCCACTGGCGCGCACTGGGTAGCCAGGACCGCAAGCTTAGAGACGCTATCAGCATTGGCTTAGTTGGCCTTCTTTCTATCTCATCCCGTGATCCGACTAGGTGGTACTCGGTCGTAGTTACAACACGCTCACTGCGCTGCCCGAAAGATGTAACGAGCTGATAGTTATCTTCATCGTACCGGGTTGAAAGCGATAGGACAGCTCTGAATGGGGATAGGTAGATTACTCTTAAGGCAACCTAAGGTGGCATAATGGCGAACCTTCGAAGTAATACAGAATTCTTTCCACGATCTGCTGCTCGTATTCGTTATGAAAAACTCTCCTTCGAGCTCCCAAACGATTCCCTTCTACCTCTCGTTTCTTCGATGAAGAAATTCGTTTCGTATCCAGGGTTTAGAAGAACGCTTCAAGAGAACAATCCTCTACTGGAAACCATCGTCTGATCCTTCGTAACTACTTTCACGTTTTGGAGTATCAAATACAAGATTATGTGAAATGGTAGGCTCCACTATACGATACAGTGATCAATCTTATTATAAAGATTGTCTGTTAGAAAGTGGCATGTATAATAGTGGACTGTTGCGTAAAAAAATAAAAGTTAATTTTGAAAATCGTTAGTCTATTTATTTGCATCCTCAAAAGTGAATATAGAAAGTTATCGCGATCAACGAAGGATAGTTTAACGGGAACTCGAAACGAAAATCGTTCAGTAGAGGCGCGGCGTTGGGAAGCTAATTGCCAAATACACGTTAATTTGACTTTCTTCGGTGCATTTGGGGGCTGGCGCGAGGTCCGCCATTTCCCTATGTTCAAAGCTCGCGACGTCGAGCGTTACGTGTCTGGAGAAGACGGGATCGGGCAATTTATCAATCCACAAGCGAGAGAACGACTTCTGGCCGGGCGGGTAATTTAACAAGATTGATGCGAAGCCGACATGCCACAGTTTCGCAGCTCGCGAGAAGGGGTCGGTTGATGTTGGTGATGTCGGCAGTATGGGGTGACGTCGGAAGGCTCCGGGGAGGATGAGAGAGGTAAAACCAGACGTGTGAGCGACTGGTTATTAGGAAGCCTCATCACGCAGGCCGGCACAGGATCACGCAGAGCATTAAAACAATGCTCCAAGTGATGGAGGTTGCTAACATCACCGTATCCACCGGTTTCACCGCGTTCCACGGAATTTGTCAAATGTCTCTATAATTGCGTTTTTCGATCGATACAACTAAATTTTTCATCAAACATTTCGCATCATCCTTTACGCCGTTTTTAATATTAATTCTCTATACTCCAAACATATTTACAGATCTCGAAAATATCTACAACTGTATTTGAATTTACATCGTATCTGTAACTCTATAGTTAGTACATATCGACGAAACACAGTAGTAGGGTGAAAATGAAATAGGATGGATCTACTCTTTAATTATTTCCGTTTTAAGAGAGGGTTTCAAAAAATTGGAAGGGCGTCGATCTTATATTTCTTTTCAGCCTTTGAAATTTTAATTATACGAAGCCACTACTTCTTACTTTTTTGAAGAAGCGTATTGCTTTAATTTCACTATGAATTAAGGGGTGTATCAAAATATTCGAGACGTTGGGAAACACTGGTCTAGGCGTTTGTCCAATTATTCACCCACGCGGAGGGATGATCCAGCAAGGCGTCAAGGGCAGTAGAAGAGGGAAGCAATATTAATTGGCTCGTTTATTGCGATGTGGGCGGCCGTAAGTGTCGGTTTCTCTCTTAACTTTCCGTCGGGGGTTAGGTGGTTTCCGTTGTAAGGGTTGCAGGGATAATGTGGCGTACGACGTGTCCTGGTAAATCACTTCAACTTCGTAATATTTAACCCTTTTTCGTCACTTTCGCTTTCTGCTGTTTGCACCCCATTACACTGTCTCGACGCCACATTTAAACGAAGCCTTCCACACAATTTCCTCGTTCTTCGTTTCGCACCTTCAGGAAACTTTTAATACTTGTTACGAACTTGTGTTTCTATAATTAATTAACGGATGCTCGAAATCGTGCTCAAACGCGGAATAATTCAACGGAGGCCACGTAATTCAGCAGAAAGGGTTGAACGGACATTCTAACTGTATGTACCCGCGAGAGAGTCCTTATTCTTCGACTGTGAAAAGTACGAGTCTCGAGTAAACGTCAGGCATAACTTTCTCCCGCGAATAGTATCGTAAAGACAGCGCAGAAAGCAGCTTTGGAAACTGGCAAAGAGCGCGTCGCTACCGCGGCTACAACATCTGAAACGTATTCAAGAAATTGGCCGCGATATCGGCGCCAATTTATCGCCGTGGAATACTCGAAAGTTGCGGCAATGCCATCCGCGGATGACTTCGCAAACGCGGCAGTTGTCGTCACGGTAACGCAGAACCGCTCGCAACCGCGAACATTTGAATAATTCGGTCGTTTGCAAGCGAACTTACACCGCCATGCGCATACACCCGGATCATGGCTGCTACTTACTGCGCCGGTACACCAATCTCCGGGTAGTTTTCAAGCCCGTTTTCGTGTCCCGTGAAAGTGGACATGTTTTTGAACGCGCGTCCTCCCGCTGCGTCGCTTCTTTTCGAGCCTTTACGGCGATTTTGTGCGTAGAAAACAGCCTAGAAGTCTCATAGACTCCCGAAATTGAAACATTACTGGGTGAATCGCCTAAAGTCCCGACCAGACTGGCAGACAATTGTCAAAACAAAAGTCTGGAAACTGTATCCAAACAAATGGTCAACTGCGGTTTGTCTTAGCTCTATCCAGACTATTTTCCGCGATTCTTAGCTGGACAGTTGCTGAAATGGGATGTTCTATCGTGTGGATGTATGTCAGTATCTGCAGATTGTCCGTGGACACTGACTATTATCCAGATGAGCTTTAACTCCTCGTCTGAAGATGGTAACAGTTCCTCAGTAGTCAGCCAGCAATATGGTCTTCCAATTCGTTAACGTCTTCATTGTCCACCAGGTTCATAAACACCCCCAGAGACACAATTTCTTGCACCAATATAACATTCTAGAGTGAGTCATCCAACTTGATTTCTTTAACTTCTCGTCTTAAGATGGTTCCTTAACCATTTCTTACTATTCCTTGATAGTTAGCTCAGCAATATGGTTTTCCAATTCTTCAACATCTTCGCTAGTGCAATTTTTCAAGTAACTAAAATGTAGAATCCAGACAGTACGTTCGTTGAATATTGTTGCGTTCCAGAAAAATAATAGCAAGATGGTTACTGCAAAAAGGGAACGTTTCCTTATGCTTCTTCGATTCTATCACCGTGGTGTTTTGTTAAGCCCAGTAGATTACATTTTCTCGCTCATATTATGCTTGTTGGAAAGGTTTACGTAACATTCTGGAAAGTTACAAAAATTTCAACGCCCGCAAGCGATGACTTAACGGACTTTGAATATGTTCACTCCAAATAAAAATTACACGCGTTTTTATTGAAATTTGTCGCTTTGACGATTACGTTAAAATGCGTGTTTTCTTTTAATTAAAATATTAATTTCAAGTATGCATTCCATAAATCTAGCGTTAAAGGGGCCCTCGACGAAGAGCTTCCGCGGAGTTCGAAAGTTCAGATTACGAACAAAGATAGTATTTATGCCCTCGTTAGTTGGCAGCAGCGTGTTCGAGCAGATGGAAATTATTTTGGCCACTAAAAATTCGTTTTCCGAAAGCAGTTTTAATTTTTCTTCGTAAAATCCGACGTTTCGTGTGCACGAACCTAATACAATGGGAATAAGGTTAAGCCGCCGCTGGCTAAATAGACCAGGGCCGGAGTCCAAAAAGTATTTATCTTATGTAAATGATGCACACTGGCGTAGAATCTGAAGCATAAAAGGCTGGGAAACTCCATTATAACCGGAAAGTAAAGTTTTGTTGGTAACTGTAGCTGGCACAGTTTTGTCGGGATGAATTTACATTCAGATGGCGCTATCTAATCCACAGTAAGTTAAAAAATTTACGACTTTCGGTAAATCATGGCTCGGATCTGCTTACCCCGCAAGCGAATAGTGTTGTGCGTCTGAATTGTTTATGGGTCTGCCATAAAACAATGATATGAGGGATTATAACTCAGTGAGTAATGAAATTTTTTGTACCCGTGGCATCACCTGCACGGTTTCGCCTACGTAAAGTTATGACACCTTTATTTATCAGCAATGATTTGCAATCTCCCCCCGCTTTAGAAATATCGAAGTTTCATACCGACTGATTTGTAAATACTGTCCATAACTTTCTATCGAATCGTTTGAATTTTTTTCTATTTTATCGACTCGATTTTTACTTTTATTTACTGCATAACGGAAATTATACTCGAACTATTTTTTCTTTATTATATATTTTTACTGGAATCGATAGTAAACCAAGCAAAAAACAAAGTGCACTTCGATTAAATATTCCTTACCGGAAACGTTGAACTATCTTTGTGAATTATTTGTTATCCGTTAGTCAGAAACATACGGACAAATATCTTGTTTCCTGCAACTTTTCGATAACCCAAATCTGGGAAGATTCTATTAACTTTTCTGACACTTTGTTGTAAGTTCTTTTATTTCCCTAGGGAAGTTTCTGTTATCCTGTATTTTCTATTTGCAACTACTTTTTTTCACTGGCGTTTGAAAGCGATCGTGCTCGAATACGTAAAGGTAAACGCGGGATCAATAACAGATATTGTTGCGAAGTTCATACATGCATAAATGATGGCTGTCCATATGAAGGGTATTCAATTTCCTGTGTCGCGTGCAATATTATATTAAACGTTCGTTCGGTAAACGATATGCGCGCAACAATGAGCTTTTCGAAAGTTTCGCGATACTGTACTAGATTAATTAAAAGGTCGTTGGATCGCTACCAGTAAGCCTATCGTATTTGTAACTTTTAAAAAAAGCTTCAAACGACGTATGTTTGCATAATACATTTTCTTATTCAGACTCAAAAAATATGCTGACAAAATTTCGTCGTTAAAAACTGGGACACCCTGCACGTTCGGTTCCCTTAAAACTTTCTAAATATTTGAGGAACAAATGCTTTCGAGTCGATCAAATTAAATTTAAGTGAACGTACTTTCCTCCTGACGTTGTTACGCCACTGAGTCGTAATTTATCCGGAGCGTTTATGGCATTGTTGTGAGGCAGAGCTTGGCGTCGTCTTATAAAACCAATTTCGCGGGTATTATGGAAGCTGTCAGTCCCATAGGTGAGTTATAGCAAACGTAGCCTGCAGCACAAACACGTATTACCGTGTACCAGCGTTCTTTATATTTACGCCAACAACACTCATTATAACGTGAAATTAGCAGTTCCTACCTTTGATGCCCGTCAATCTGCTTTACCTGAACTTTTTCACCAAAATTCTACATTGTTCTCATCGTCAAATTTTATGTAGTCGTTTGGGTCATGTAATTCTTGTATGCAATATAACGTATTCAAATTTGAAGCAAGTTTGGTCATTAAAACCTGTGACACCTTGTACACGATAGATAAAAATTTAGTCTTTTTTCTTTATTTCTCTGTAAACAGACACGATAAAATAGTACGTTCAAGCTTCTATCGAATAACGATACGTACACTGTCATAAAATAATAATATCAACTCTATTATGATACGTGATTGACATTATGGAAATTAATTCATTATCAGCGTTAGTATCTAACACGACTCTAACGAAATATCGGTAGTAAAGTATCGACGAACAGAAATTTGCTAAGCACGATATTAATTTTGCTCTTAAAAATTATGGAATAATCTACAATTTTCTTTTCGATCGACTTATACATATAAACAGGTTTGATTCATCGCGCCATTTTACAGCGACCGTTATTCTGCATTTTCATTTTAATTTATTCACAGCCCATTGTCTCGCGTTTAATAGCAAACAGCACACCTCGCATTAACGCAATTCTCGATATTTCAAAAACGTCGATTATCATAATTGCAAGAAGTTGCAAAGGGCAGTAAGATATATCAACTTGTATTACTCAATTTCGTGCAGTTATCGCCCACATAAATCACGAGCACTTAAGAAATTGATTAGTTTTTGCTAGTTATCAAAAATATGAAAATTATGACATTTCAAACAACGGAACGAAAAATTAAAATTACGGAGCATACTCCGTCGACCATCGTACCTAAACAGCCTCGTAACTTGGGTTATCTCTGCGCGAGTTGCTTCGAAAGACTCATTACGCAACTATCAATCATAATACCGTTACTATCTGTTTGTTTTGTGACGAGTGAGAGCAATTTAAAACGAGCGCGTTGATAGACAGCCATTTCTCCACGCGAGTCGTCATGCTGCTGAAAGTCATTGTCAATTGTCCGCAGTTTATGGTCCGTCCATCATGAGCAAAGACAAGGTTGAACCGCGGCGCGGGACATTGGAAGATGGTCGATGAAACGTGTACGACGAGAAATGAAAAAGCGTGCCTCTAACAGGATGCTTTCTCGATGCCAAAGGTGCATCGCTTTAAAGTGATTTGACGGATGATGCCGGTCGCGAACACGAACGGAGAAATTTGCAACGACCGAAACATTAGCCTGCGAGCTTCGAGCAGTTGTTCCGTTTAGTATTGCATTTTTAGAATCTACGAATCGTATGTCGATTTTAAAAGGAAATGGTACACTCGAAAAAGTATTAAATCGCGCTTCGTATTCGGAACGAGAGAATGTTAATCTCCGTTGGACGACGACGAACGGAAAAATATCGATGAACAGCGCAAATCAGAAACGGATTGCGAAAACAGGTGCTGGAGGAACGAATCGAGTTAGGCAGATTTGCGTAATCCAATAAAAAATACCATACAATTTTGTGCCCCGACAGGAAATGGGACGGAAGCGTTGAATCAGGATGGCAAGCACGTATCGACAAGCTGGTCACCAGCACGCTCAATGGAAATCCCAAATAAAAAGAAAGGAGATAGACATTGCCTTCTTCGTAACCACGACCCACCGCCTCTACATTTCTTCTCTTTTACTCAGCCCCGTACGAGTGCTTTCAGAGCAGTCAGCGCTCTCTGATGCCTGAACAAATCTCACCGACAACTCCTTGCATGCAGTCCAATTTAACTAAATCCTTTCCGCTTTTCCTCCACGGAGGGTGGTAGGGAGGGAAAGTAAGGGTGCAGGACAGGAAAGGACAGGGAGGGAGAAGCCATACGTGAAGATAAGATTGGAAAAGTTGTATGAGGGGCAACTTTAACAGCTATATAACCATTACGGTGCCGATAAAGTGGAATCTAGTGTCTTAACGGTCTGGAACGAAATTCCGGATATAGCATCGTATATTCCAATAGAGTTAAACACGACGTTCAGATACTCGTTTTCTACTTGCCGCCGTGAAGAGTGTACCGTGCATTTATTGTCCGATAGATCTGAGGAATCGCAATTTCCACGCGGGCACGTCACAACAAAAGTTACTGTCGCCCCCGGAAACTGAATTAACCCTCCGTAGCAATGGTTCTTGAGCTTCCTTTGGCTGCCCGACAAAGCTCGTGAATATTAATTAAATCAATGTTTTCTAATCAGCGTTGAAAATCTTGATTCGCTCAAATATTATCAAAAATTATAATAGATAAGAAAATTTTGCGAATAAACGTTCAATTTCAACGTTATTGAAATAAAAATGATTGTTAAGAGAATTCTGTAGTATCAAAATTCATTTCTTCAAAACGATACTGTCAAAGAATTTCTATCATTTTCTATTTTTAGATTAAATATAACCTGTGTACAAGATCAAGTAGGGGCTCATTTTCATTGGAAAAATACGCCAAACGATAATATTCTGTTTATACTCCTATATATCCTGTTTACTTGAATTCCAATTTACACACTCGAAACCGGAAGTTATTGCAATTGAAAATTGAAATATTCGATTCATTAAGCATGCTCAAATTGACTTACATTAACCGCATTCCCACAGAATACATCAGATCGTTGTTAGTTAGTGCTGTATATTTGCATCAAGGCAATTAATCAGTTGTCGCAGTTAGTTAATTCCAAGTAATCTCGTTAAAATACCAAGCAGCCTTGAATAAAGTAACACGATAAGAGTAATACCATCACCGGCGAACGGTTTCGGAGCGTTGCTCTTACAAGTCTCCTATTTATGCGCAAATATACGAACGTAAATATTGTACCATTAGATATAACTTTCCACTTATCCATTGAACAACATCAATGTTTTTAACCTTCGTAGTTATCGACATGTCGCTGAACGACGATATAAAACGGAATCTAATTGCTATTCTATTCGAACTAAATGCTAGGGTTTCGAAACGTTCTTTTATAGAGGTCATAGTTCACGAGTAAATGTGGGTGAGAGAGGTAAATGACTCAGCCTGCATAAAATAACACAAATATATCGGACGATGAATTTCTAAAGCAGTTGCAAAATAGTAAAGATGGACCAATCGTTTGAAAAAATATTCAAACGATTTCGAATTATAGCGAAAACAGTGAAAATCAACTTGGAACTTGGTATCTAACACGAAACTTAAAAACTCCCCGTATCCCCTTTGAGAAGCCACTGTTTGTTAGATTTAAGATGACCCCTCAAATGGAATAGCCTAGCGCAAAGGGTTAAGTATTTTGCGGTGTTCCATTTTACGAACTGTTCCATATTGCATCCGTTTATTTAGACGTACGATAATCTATTATGTAAGGGGGAGGAAAGTTCACGTAATCGCGAAGGGATTTTGTTTTTTAAGTACGGAGTTTTTGCGTCCGTTTGCTTAGATAGTCAAGAGGGCTACATCGCAGGGCGATTGGAGTCCATAGGATAAGACAGCGTAGTCGGACTAATGGGGTGAAAATCACTTAACCCCTCGTCAATGCGAGGCGAGCGTACGTTATTCAATTCACGCTTAAGCCAACGATAATAACATCAGCCAGCAGCAGGCAGCGTGCAAAGTCAAGGGCTGACGTAGCGGTGAAGATTTACGGGCACGGGCTGGGGCATGCATCCTGTATGAATGTCGGGGCAGCTTGTAATAATTCAACTCCGCGGCCACACCTCGGCCACTTCCCGTCTGCAGTCTGGCAGGGCACGACCACCGAGCGGACTGCTGCTCCGTTGCGGAGGGGTTTCCGGTAACTGCGCGGTCGACATCTCTCCTCCTCTCTTCCTATGCTCCCCTGTTCTCTCTTCCTCCCTATCTCCGGTATCTATTTCTCTCTGTTCGCCAGTTTCTTCTTTCCTCTCTCGTCACCCCTACACGCCCCCCCTCACGTCCTCCCACCCGAACAGCCACCCTTATCCGAGAGAGCTCGACCCAAGAGAGCGAAGAGCTCTAATATATCGGCCGCACACATTGCACTGGATGGAACGCAATATGTCCGCCGAGAAAGGCAATAACCATTAGGTCCCGAGAAAACTGCCCCATTTCAAACGACACGAACGGTCGAATATCAGGAAATTTATATCTGGTAGCCCTCCCCGTCCTCTCCTCCGCCCTCTATCTTTACCCCTGCCGGGCTACCACCTTCTTCGTCCCATTCGTCGAACCCCGAGCGCGAGACGTAGAGATCGTGCTGGCTAGGAGTCTCCGAGACATATCGCGCAGAGTGGAAAAGGTTATAAACGTAGAGGCAACTCGCTGGGGAGGTCGGGCAAAGTTTTCGTGAGGGACCTTATAGTAGTGAAACCGGAGGTTACGTCC
This sequence comes from Colletes latitarsis, assembly GCF_051014445.1. Taxonomy (NCBI): domain Eukaryota; kingdom Metazoa; phylum Arthropoda; class Insecta; order Hymenoptera; family Colletidae; genus Colletes; species Colletes latitarsis. The sequence continues at coordinate 16,045,338 of NC_135135.1, read as the reverse complement.
GCGTTTCGCTTTATACGATCGGATATGAAGTGCCGGTCACGTGCTCCTGGCTAACCGACGGTGTTACCCACTCGGATACACCGATTTGTTGCCCTTTTGTCGAAAGGATTCTACTTTTCTATCTAGTCTAACTTCAAACCGACCACTTCGCACAAACAACCGATTAATTGCATCTACTTTTTTTAGGCTTTCTACGGTCTTATTCTACCGATGTAACTTCAAACCGATCAGTCCACAGAAACAACAAATTATTTACATGTACTGTTTTCAGAGAAATATGGAGAACCATTACTTGATTACACTAATTTTTTATCCTTTGTAACTCCAAACCGACGAGTTTAGAGAAACGACAAATTAGCGACATCTATCTTCTTACAAAACTATAACCATCGATCTGTTGAGCTTTTATCAAAAGGCTTCCTACGATCCTATTCTATCCACGTAACTTCAAACCGACCAGTCTGCGGAAACAACGAATTAATGACATGTATCTTTTTAGGGAAACGCGAAGAACCGTCGCTGGAATACTTTTGTTTAACTTCAACTTGCAGCGTACATTTATTTCCAATCTCCGTTGGGATTTATTTATCTTTCTGAACAAATATAGGTACCTACCAGAGTCTTTGGACGTCTGTTCGAACGGGGAGACTTCTATTACTTTCGGAGGCGATAATGCAAGCTTCATTTGCGAGATCTGAATATTTATATCGTCGATAAAAGATAAACACATTATCTGCGCGATATAAACGGAGGATTTATGACTTAAGCCGAAACGTAGGCGTCGTTCCGTCGACTACGGGAGAAATATTACGCATTGCTCTTTCCTTGCGACGACGGCCGAGAGCTGTCGCATAACAAATGCTCGTGCCCGACAGTCGTAAACTAGACTCGCGCTAAAAGCCTCCGTCGCCCTTCTGCGTCCTTCTTTCCCTGTTTAAGGATGTCAAACTTATTTTACGTTTCGCCGCTCGCGAGTCACATTTTCACCGACATCGACTTTAATTGAATCTCGAGCCACGAATCTGACAACGGTCTTGTCCCCTTTCGAAAGGTACACGTATTAAACACACTAAACGTATGGCACAATCGTTCGTGCATTCAATTACCAATCTATTTCATTGCTAGCTCTAGAATCAATGTTGCTAATCTCTGGCATGTTGCCTATTCGCGTCTTCGCGTTCACTATCCATCTCGTTTTCTTTCTTCTGCAGGCATTACTGTATTTAAAGTCTTTTCTCTTCGATCTGGTACCTTACGTGTCACTATTGCCATCTAAAAAATCCAAATCGAGCATACGGAAACTTTGTCGATTCAGCGTACGTTTACATAACATTCTTTCGTCATTTCGACCCATTAAAAGACCGAGACACTCTGCGTGAAACGTTGACAGGTACGAAAAGGTTTCCTAGGCGTGGATCTGAGACGGTGATTTATGGCTGTATCGCTTTGGCTCCCCGCTGCGTTTACGATAGTCACTATATTTGTTTCACCGTGCGTACTTCTATTCCCGAGACTTCTCTAGCGATACCGGCCGCAAAATTTGAGAAAGACCAACTGCCAGGAATATTAGACGTTCCGTTACTAGGTGAGAATCGACGTATCTGCGGTATGTCGTAACGTACACCGCGTACGAGCCACGAGGCGAGTACAGTACGGAGCTGCAGGCAGAAATTGCTTTTCCCCTATAAGGCGCCATTATCACGCACCATCTTGTTCGAATGGCTTCGTAAAATGCCAAACTGGGAACTCGGTATTGCTGTGTCCAGCGCTGCGGTCAGCTTTGACCGTTGCAAAAACTCCTTCCCCCCTCCTTCCACTTCTCTAGAACCGTCCCTGCCCCTGCCCCCTTCCGCAGAGACATGATTGTGCGAGGAAATTGTGGTTGCTCTTTCTCTTCGTGTCCTCTTTACCCATCGTCTATGGTCCCCACCCTTTTCTTCTTCCAACGCGGAGTAGAAGCACTTTTCTTCGAGGGTGTTGGAGTGTATGGAGGACATCGTCTGGCGAAAAGAGGGCGCCAGTTGGTGGTGGAGGAGATAGGATAGCTCGACGTAATATCACCAGACTACCTTGCACACGCTGGCCAAACATAACGGTGCAACTTTTGCCAAATGATGCCATCCGTTTAATTTCTTGGAACGACTCGGCGGACGTTTTCCGGCCGAAATATTAATAACGCGCAGCGTTCGTGGCGGGATTCAATGACTGTTACTATACGAAATTTTGTGACAGTATCGGATTGCACGGACAAGCTGCGGACACTGCCCCCCCCCCCTCCCCCAACACCAATATACCCCCACAAATTTTAACGATTCATTCACCGAGACGAGTTTGTTTCGTGAATTTGGAAACCGCGTGATTAGGAAGAAGGACAATTTTGTATGTCGAGTGATGGCTGGAAACTGATCTCGTGATACAGAAAAATCGCTCTGTGATTAACACGTGACTGCCACGCTATATTTCCAGTTACCATAAACCCCCATATAACGCAATTTTATTTAAGGAGGTACTTCAATCTAGAAGACCAATTTTTAAAGTTTTTTAAAAAAAACGGCAAGACTTTCTTATATGATTTTTAGAACACATATTCATCAACATCTTATGCATATATATATTACTTTTTTCAACTGAAAATAATGAGACTTACGTATGCTGCGTGTGGCTGAATGTAGGTGTACAAACAAGAAGTGGTCTGACGGTGTGCAAGATTTCAATCACTCTAGTAATCTATAAAAAAAAAGTAAAATAAGCTCCTTGATTAATATGAATATGACTATCGTATGAATCGGAATAAATAAAACGTCGGAAAAATCTTCTTCGGTAACATTCATGCTGAAAAGATAAACTTAAATTCGGATCAAAATAGCCCCGAGAATTTGGCGGTTTTGCTTTTATTTCGAGAAGCGACATCGCCAGTTTGCGTCGTGTAGGTTGATAGTAATTTTTCATCGCTTATACAACCGTTATTGCGACACATTGTTCACAATGTTGTGAAAATAAACACAATTTGCTTCGGTCTATTTGGTCGATATAACGAGTTCATTCTTGTACCGCAAACTTTTGGCACTTAGCCCTTCCATCTTGTGAAAATCTGACAACGTTTTAGTAGAATTGCAACGATGTTATTTTATGTCTCGTTTCTGGTATTTTTATCACATTTGTACCTCGAAATCAGGAATATTCATCGCGTGTTCAACTATTAAAAGTGTTCTAATTAAAATTTTAGCAAAGTCAGTCCATAAGTCAGGTAGATAATTCAAACAACATGATTAAAAGTAAAATAATTGCATTGGGAACTTCGTTATTAATGTTTACAAGCGTATACAATATAGTAAGCGACGCTAACGATTAAAATATTAAAAGTTTTAATCGGATTTAGTTTATCATTTGTTCAGTTCATTTTAATGGAGATATTGTTCAAAATGTCGACCATCCACTCGTATATAAAGTCGTATCCTGTGGATTAAATTACGACGAACTCCTTGCAGCGTACTTTGTGCTTTAATTTGTTCGAACGCTGAGATAATTCTTCGTTTTAATTGGTCAAGGCTTGTTATGTTTTGAAAATAAACTATTTTACGATCCCTCTACAGATAAAAATCAAGAGGCGTTATATCCGGCGATCGTGGATGCCGAGCTACTGTTTCCATTATGGATCCAATTTTCGAAACGTTCATTTAAAAATTGATGTTCGCTTAAATGATAGTAATGACTCGATAGTAAACATTGTATCTATTGCAAATCCACAAGAATTCAAAAAAGAAACTATAATACATTGTAAAAGAATAGTATTACGTGTAAAATAGAAAAAATATCGTTCAAAATAGAAACGCCAAAATATGGTGAAATATGAAATAGCCGTTCATTTATATTTAATAACGAAGTGTAATTTAGACATTATGTTACGTAACTCGAAAATACTGATTAGGAATCACGATGTATTCTGCAATCTGATGCCCGTGAATCTTGACAGGCAGGCAAATATACTTTGCGACAATGATATAATCGTTATCTTATGTCATTCAAAATAAACCGCTATAATAAAAGTTATGTCTTTATTCGTCATATAAACCGCGGGAAACGTCGAGGGCCTAACAATATCGCAGACTAAACTTTGCACGAAGCCTTTCAATTAATCGGGTACCTTTGTTCGAGCACTCATCGACCAAATATAATAATCCTATTCACTTATCTTTGATACTACTTTTTATAAAATTATTTTGTTTCGTTGTATATATTACTTTTTATCTTTTAAGTCTTATTTGGTATATTTTAAAGTATGGATAAGAGATACGGGTCTATTATATATTTGTGAAATTTTATTTTGTACAGATAAATTCAAATAAGGAATGATTCCAAAAATTAGTCAAATTTTACACGATCCGTACACAATCGATAAACAACTATTTCTTTCGAGACAAATCGTAATAAATTCAACAAAGAATAATATTTCATTTAATGTAGTGCGTAAAAAGAATCGCGGGACTTTCTTCTCTGCATGGCTGGCAGAGAGAGACGCGAGATAAACAAGAAGACGAGATGAAACGACGTTATTTATGGCAGAGTCAGGATTATGCGCAACGAAACATAAATATTTGTTCCTTCCTTGGAGATAACTCGTAATACACGCACTATATAAATCCATTCGTCTTTCCAGCTGTGCCGGATTCCAACATGCCGTCGTCGTTGCGGGAGATGCGTTCAATACATATTGCCTTTTACCCGGCGTCAAGACTTGTCTAACTAAAATTAATTATCCTTCCAGTTGGTCCGCCGTTATTATAGGAAACGTGTGTTCTATGGTTATATTTATAATCTCCTCTACAGTCTTGGATCCTGCTGTACGTTACGTCATTGTTGCAAAATCTTGAATAACTTATCCAATGACTTTGTGCAATTAGTTCCTTAAGAATTCTGTTATTATATCGAAATCTAATTGTTTCCAAAATAAAGAGTTTACAGTTCGATTCATTCAAAATTTAATCATTGAAACGGAAAGAAACTATTGTGTAAGGGGAATAAGATAAAATGGGATCAATGACAGTGTCTAAAAATGAGTAACCATTAAATGTTACATGGTACTAAACTAGCCCGATTCTACGAAGGTGTCGAGTTCGAAAAACGGAGGCGCTCAACGTGAGTATTGAGACGTTCATTAGCAGCGGGGTACACTCAGCGTGACTACTATGGCATTACACGTAATTAAGAGAAGAAAAGGAAAGACTATAGTATTCCCTAGCTTGTCGACTGAATCCTGGGGTTTAAAAACCCTAATAAATTACCAAAATATCACACAGGCATTCCCACCACTATTTTCTTTCTTATGGGAAAATAAATCCGAACATAATCCTATCCAGGGTATTTTTAATCGTAATATCCCTCATACTTAGTCTCGATTTTCGCGTTTTAAGTCACCCTTTCATCCATTCCAAGAACCAAACCTACACCCAACAGAGTCATACAACCTCAAACCACGATGTTTAGTCTTCCAAATTTTACTGTAAGGCACACAAAAGTCGTCGATTTAATATTTCCTTGGAAAGGTCCGTTCAAACATTAACCACCCATACCATGAATCAAACCTACATCCAACAGAGTCATACAACCTCAAACCACGATGTTTAGTCTTCCAAATTTTACTGTAAGGCGTACAAAAGTCGTCGATTTAATATTTCCTTGGAAAGGTTCCGTTCAAACATTAACCACACATACCATGAATCAAACCTACATCCAACAGAGTCATACAACCTCAAACCACGATGTTTAGTCTTCCAAATTTTACTGTAAGGCGTACAAAAGTCGTCGATTTAATATTTCCTTGGAAAGGTTCCGTTCAAACATTAACCACACATACCATGAATCAAACCTACATCCAACAGAGTCATACAACCTCAAACCACGATGTTTAGATCTTCTAAATTTGACTGTAGAGCCAAACAAGTCGTCGGTTTAATTTTCCCTTGGAAAGGCTCCGTTTAAACATAAAGCGATCCAAGAAATCTGTAAACCACACTGTCGTGTGATCAACACCGCAAGTTACGGAACATGTAACACCTATTTTGTACCGTCCGTTGAAGTTGATCTTCCGTGTTTCGTCTTGTTGTTACGCCGCGACACGTTGTCTCGGTTGGTTTCCTCGTTGGTTGGTCGATCTGTTTGATTCGGTGCATCATCCGTCTTCGTCCGCAGTGGCTCGGTCTCTTTTTGCGGTTCCATCCAACCCCTTCTGTGCGGCTCTCACTCGCTCCACATACCGGCGTCGAGGCATCATTAGCCGGCATTGTACTCGCAACACGCATACCCACTCGAGGTAAGAGTTACCGCGACACCCGCTGCGCCAGGGAGATCTGCGATAGAGTTAATGATGCTGGGACCGCGGCGATTTAACAATAAGCCGCATTATTTACAGTCGGCTCTCGGCTCCATTACCACCGGTTGTCCGCTTCACCTGGTCGTGGCTCCTTTCTTTTTTCCCTCTTATTCTTTCCTCTTCTCTCTCGGATGTTTGCTCGCCGCGTATCCCTCCCTTTCTCGTACTCAAGCTCGTACGTCTTGCGCGGCGGCTTGCATTACTTCACCACAAATGCTCGAGGAGCAATATTAAACCTTTATAATCAGTCGGCACCTACGCCGCGTAAACGTATTTATGTTCAAGCCTACACTCAGCGACAAGATGATATAGAACGCCTCTGCAATTTTGCTCTTTCTCCAAACTAACGCAACGGGCGAACAACGCGTTTAGCCCGGTTTCAACATCGTCTCTTCCTCAACAGCGGATTCACGGAAGACGACTTTCAGATTTTAAAGTTACCGGAACTCATGAATATTATCTGTTGGCAATTTGCGCCGAGTCTGATTCATGCAACGACGTAAATATAGATTCTGATTAACCCTTAACTAGTATCGGATATTCGCAACGCGTGTAGCTGGTATACCAGGGTATTTCAACGCCTCAAAATATATTCATCTTATTTTTTACAACGGGAATTTATATAACAATGTATTCGACGACGATAATTAAGGAAAATCGAATGGTTCTTGGACGACTCATTAACCGACAGTGATAATTGTTGGGCGGAGCGTTCAAGAAGATGGCAACTTTTAGAGGAGCACTCAAAGTAACAGGGGCGCGTTAAAATCTTGAATGGGGGCGTAAACCTTGTTACGTTAACTCTCCGCCGACGAATGTTCCGTTAAAAATAATTATCAATTGCACCGCTTTTATTGTGTTTACGAAGTACGATCAATAAATGCGAATAATCGTTTCAAAAACAATTCTTATTCGAGATTATTGAGTTACAACTATCTTGTTAAGGGTCAAGGAATATCTGAGTTATGTAGATCAACGTGTCCCAAATGTAATTTTACGTTCTGTTAATATTTATTATACATTTTGAGATATTTAGAGTGTTACAACCATCGTCAGTCTCCCCTACTTCATCCCTGTTATATATTCTATAGCAGCCAGGAAACTAAAAATTCCAAATTCTAGAAACGGGAGAACCGTTCTACGCGAGAAGTCTTTTTCCGTTCGAAGACAGCAATGGCGGTTGATTTTGAATCGAAACGGAAAACTCGGTCTTGGCGCCGCATCGAAGACCTTAGCCAACGAACATTCGTGACGCTGGACAGATTAAAATACAGCTATTTGCTGGCGTCGAATTCGATTTAATAAATACGTCGCATCTGTCGCCTCCCTTAATGAATTCCTGATTTATCATCCATTAAGGTGTCAGGACGCGCTCGGGTTTCGTTGCTCGCCTCGGACTGGCGGAAATTTATGTGGATAGGTGTGATTAATGCGATGTTCGCGGAAACACACGGACATCTGTGTTAATGGTGACGGATGGCCGCGCTAATGGTGTCAGCCAACGTCAGGCGTTCTCGTCGCGTTCTCCTCCGTTGACTATAGACTTCTAACTGGCTGTTTCGCTAGATTGAAACCGTACTTATATTGCAAATCCGTTCCACTTTTCGTGGGATTAGACGCTATCGCGAGTTAATAATCGCGAATAATTACTTATCTTGCAGCAACGCGTACGCCCCGGTTGTTTGGCTTTGAAAATACCTGGTAATTAGGCTGAAACAGTTTTTTAACACCTTCGAACGTATTGGGTTATTCATAAGTTCACGCGGTTTTCGTTTCATATTAAATACAACGCAACATTTGTTTTTATTTTCTTTTTTTTAAATTACTGCGAAGTTTTTCGTTCTGTGGCAATAATAGAAAGAGCTGTAAACATTTACACAATACGAGGAGTAAGAAAGTGTAACTTGAAACCGAGCAAACAGAGAACCAAAAGTATCGACCGTCATCTTATCTGATTTTAATAGTAATAATAATATTAAAGGGAAAATCCTTTATTATATAAGATACGTTAGTGATAATAAAAACTTAAACAGAGTAGATTGTGAAGTAGAAACAGACGGTATAAACAGTTTTCCACTTGTTCATTAAATAGGTATTAATTATTTCAGACATAAATTTAGTGCTCTGACGTTTGCCTTTTTTTTAAATATGTAAAATTTACTTATGTGTATTCAGAGCCGCTACTGTCAAACAAAAGTTGTATCTTTATGGTTGGTGATCATGTTACCCTCAAAGTGGGCTTATATTTAATACCATAGACAGTGGCTAATGGTAATTAATGGTAATGAATGCTAGATTGAAGATTTCATTGATTAATTGCGTGTTGTGTTGTAGCAGGTGAATAATGTTCTATCCGAATGTAATAAGTTGGTAATAAGTTAATTTGTCCCGGAAGAATGCGATGGCATCACGAACAAGCAATAACTACACGCATAAAAATAGCAAACATGTTTCGCAACAATGCCTGCGCTCTATTAATATGTGTCACTACAGAATGGCTTTCTGCCGATGAAATAATTACATTAAAAGAAAACTTCAACAAAGACAAGATCGAATTGGAAACCACACTTTGACACACGTGCGAGTGTAAATCATATGATACTTCGAATTTGAATTGCTAATTTTCTGGTTAATTATTTCAAGATGAAATATCAAATACAGACATATTTATATTTTTAACAACTTTCCCGCCGTTTGTTTGGGAAGCGATACGAACATTTTTTTGTTGTTTGGTAAACACTCTGGAAGATCGTAAATTTTTCGTTTTCAAGCCATAACCAGACGTTTTTTAACATCCTCGTTTAACAATAGGCCGCAGTGGGTTTGCAACGAGGAACGTCGAGAATCCAAAAATCATTTTTCCCCGTGCAAGATACGCGATTACCAAACGAGCTGAACGAAAACTACCCCCGACACAGGATGGTCCTTGAATGGAAAGAGAAGGAAAGCTGCGGAACGCGTTGGGTAGGCAGGTAGGCAGGCAGGCAGGCAGATATTGAGCTCTATATTTCCATAAGCTGATATTTACGCGGCAATATACGCGGCCGTGCCCGCTACTTTATGGGCCTCGTAAATATAGCGAGCCGCCGGGAATTGGCTGGCAAGGCGGCAGCGTTCTCTCTCCTTGTGTTTCCTTCTCTATCCCTCCCTTATTTCTTTCTCCTATTTCTTTCTCTCTCTCACTCTGCGTCTCTCTCTTTCTCTCTGCATTCCCCATGCCTGCTTGCCTGCCCTCATCCGGCAGAGAGACATAAATCGCCGCCAATTGTAAATAATACGCGACGTATGCTGATCTCCGTTTCTACGTACCAACGCCGCTGCACCATACGTACGCGGCCACGTTTCCGCGCGTACAGTCAGCATAACTAGTCGCTAAGAATTCAAACTTGCACCAAGTTCCGTAAATTCAGTCCCTGCCGAGAAATAAGTATTTAATCCGATTGTCCGAATTACATTAACAAATTTATGTCCCCCGGATGCGTGTGTGCGTACGCCCAAGCTTTATTTCCATCGCGTATCGTTTCCCCATAATATTCGACACACCGTGTATATCGGAAGAAATTCCATTCTATTCCGTAAGGGTTAAAAAGTCGATTTCTTTTTTTAAAACGCGTGAATAAGGAAGACAGTATCATCTGATAATCTTATTCAATGTTATTATGAAAGATTTAGGGCTGATATAGTGGTGTTCGGATACAAGACCAACGATCGAGACCGTGCCTGGTTATGTATCCGAACAAGTGGAGTTTCGAGACTTTTTTCCGATTAATTCTCGGTTTGTGTAGTATTACGATGGTTTATATTAGGTCTTCTTTGTATTGGCTGAAGATATTAAAAAATCTTCTGAAAGTTCGAAATAAAAGAAGCTTCGCTGTCTTGTTTCAAGGCAACGCATTCGATGTAATCTTTTCGAATCGATCGGAGCGGAGGCAGATCATCCTATAAGATCTTACTTGTAGTCTGATTTTGGTTGGCAGCCGGTGATTATCCGTGAAGTAGGAAGGGGCTGATAGATGGGGGTGCTTCCCGTCGATATTCTCCACCACACGCTACTACTTTATCATCCCTCGGCACCCGATCGTCCATCATTCGCAATCACTTCCTTGCGCGTTTACTCTCGGCTAGAACCTGCGATCAATCCAAATTTCGTTCCGCTGCACATCTTTGAAGTTGCCTCCATTTTCAATTTTCTGCAAACTCTCCTCTAACTACTACATCGTTAGGAAGCTTCTCGGGATGTATTAAACATTTTCAGGAACGATTTTATTACTGAATAAACAAACATTCAAGTTGGTATGTTTCAATGGCTCTTCTATGTTTCATTATTCTTGAAAATTCCCATGTTTAACTTTTCGGGTCTACATAATTGAATCCTCCAATGTATATTATTTAATAACATATGTTATTTTTTATATAGAGCTGGAATGGTACTTTGGGCGTGGTTGCATGGTAACCTCAGATTTTTCGGTAATCCTGGTTTGGCAGTGTTTCGTAAAAAGTGCTATCCAACGGCAAACCGAGCGCCATTTATCTCACAGTTTCTTGTCTTCTTTCTACTCCATTTACCGTTACGTCCGGAACATTAATTTCCCCTTATAGCCACGAAGAGTCGTGTTTATCATTAGTTCCCCGCCACTTAGCCCTGGAAAATATATATAAGGCTTCCTCTGACGGCAGGTTATGCCTACATCGTGTGTATAAAGTCTGCATGGTATATAATAATTTTCAGACTGAAACCCAAATGATCGAAAAAACCGCGCAGCTGCTCGCCATAACTTCGTCGAATAAGTATCTTCAAACGTTGCAATAACTGTCAGACGAGGAGACGATGGAAAGCCTGATATAGGGCGATATGGATGCTCCGATTTGTTCCGAAAATTTCTCCTAATTTTTGTAACCTTTCCCAACTACTTACGTGTCGTATTAATTTTACGAATAAACCTTGTACTATTATTTATCTAACATCCCCGTTGCATAAAGCTTGCAGCGCCGTACTTGTAAAATAAACAATCGCAAAGAAAATAAAGCCTGGACAGTGTTGGTCTAACGGGCTGTTCATAACATAACTTCCTTATTAACTCCTCGAATCGCTTGCATAACTATAACACGACAGATATTTTCAAGAATTTTCCAATAGTTTATTCTTTTTTCGTTAACGCATGTCCTCCTTGAATATCTACGATACTAAATAAATTCCACGATATAATATATGGCAACTTAAAGTTAATAACCCTGAGAATTCACGATAAATTATATCTTCGGCTTCATTTTATTCGCTGTATGTAACGATGCGTGACTAGTTTATGGTTAGCGTTAGAATTCAGTATTCAGTTGGTATCAAAACATCCAGACAGTAAAATTTAATTGCCTCCTTCGTTTTCTTCAACGACGAGATAAATTGCGATAAACTTATACACGTACAATACAAACAATGTCACGTTTTATATTATTGTTATGATGTATTATTGATACTCTGCCACAATGCCTGATAATTTTCTAGTATACGTGTCTTAATTTAGATTTCAGATACAATTTCCAAATGAAATATTGAACGCACTGTTCAATAATTCTGCACAAAACTCTGACTTCAGGGCAAGCGCTGAAGGCTGAAGCGAATTCAGAATCGTCCTTATTCTCTCGAACAGATAGATGGCTAGGTTTCAGCAAATAGTATTGCGAAACACGTGTATCTATAATTACGTACGCATATATTCCCACGTATGATCGTTTGATTAAGGGAACCTCGCGGGCAACATTTCCAAACAAACGAATGAAGAATAGGGTTGCGCGTAGACGGTAATTTCTTAGAATAAACGTAGTAGCCAGTGTCTGGATATCCCTTAGCACTTTTCGTCCGCGCGGAGGGTATTTTCGTGGCGTTCTAACGATGTGTCACGAGATCTACGAGGCTGTTTGTCGGTGGGCACAAAAATAGGCCTCACTCTGCACTCACTTCATCACTCAAGCTACCCGCGATACCAGCATCGCGTCTTCTCTTCTTCTTGTCGTTAGACACAACGAATGCCCAACGACCGGTTGGCTGAAAATGTCGACGACGTCGCGCGTACCATTAGCTTAGGCGTCGTGACGTTACCGCCAGATTATCCTTAGCCGGGGGGGTTACATACGCGAACGTCGCGTTTCATCGAAGCTATGCATTTTCGGAATTTTATGGCGTCACGGCGTTGTTAGAACCTGACTACTCGACTCCTGGAATGTTTCTCGCGAATGGATACGTCTTCGACTCTTGTGTACGGAGACGACGAATATTTATGGTCAACGCGAACTCGCTTGGCCTCTGCAGAACTCGCTACGGAATCGTTCAAACCGAATCAAACCAAGACGGCCTGGACCTGGGCGAAATTTATTTCAAACAGCTATTTTCAAATAATCGTTTCGAATAATAGCGACTGGTGCAATTAAGAGGATGTTCTCTCAGTAATTTAGCGACTCAAAGATCCTTATTTTCTTTGAAAGAATCATGTTTTGTGTAGTATTAATGCGTATAAACACTTGGTCTGGGTGAAGTCTGGATTTGTAAAGATAGTTTCTCTTATTAAAATTTCTAAGAAACCGTGTAAAAATTGTGGCGCAGACGGGAATGGCCCCTGTAATTTTAGGCAACGTTGCCCGTGCGAATGAGTTTTACGTTCTCGATGAAAACGCGGAGAATAAGAGGCGAAATAAACAAATTTCTCGAGCAACTATAACGGCCCCGTCGAAGGATTTTCAGGCACCCTATAAATTCTAATTTAAAATCAGTGTCGCAACAAAAGGTCCTCAAGACTCGACGCACCATTTCTCAAAGTGCTACTCGCATAGCTCATTCGTTTTATTGTCTCGAACGGCACGAGCGTTACTTTGACACCATGATAAACAGCCTCTTCTGTCGTAAGTCAAGTCACCGTAAAATCTTGGACACCACTTGTCGTAGTGTTTACTAAGTCAGGATGACTTGACAAGGTGAATATAGTTAGTTGTAGATCTTCGCCGCTGGTCCGCTTATTCGGCATCCAGCGGCATTTATCATCCCTCCAAGGTGTGGTTCAAAAGATTGAATAATTACGACATTTATACGTGAAATTTAACAAATGTTGCAAACTCGAAACGATATTGCGACCAGAAAACGGAATAAAATATAATGACACGGGTACCCCAACATTTCATATGGTGGCATACTATTGTATTTATCATAAAACGCAGACTTTTTGTACTCAAAGAAAAATATTTATTATACAAAAAATAAGTGTGAATATCTCCTGAAACTCGCCTGGTTACAAGAACATTCAAACGTACATGATTAAAAAAATGTTATTAGTCTTCCATGTTTGCCACAACACCAAAATCATCCTTGAACGGAATTATCTATTACCAAAATTTTTCCAAATTTCACGCATATTTGTTTCCATAATTAACTGGATATCTGCTGCCATAACTCCGGTCACGGTTATCGTACAAGCGAATTTACAAGACTGCAAAATATCATTAAAACCGTCGAGGGTTAGGTCCCGATAGTCTCCTTGTAACTTTGTCGTAGCATTATTTTCGTCCGCGTGTATCATTCGACGATAACACAACGATCGAAACGAATGGCAGTCGTTTGGCAGCGATTTGTGTCGTAAAAATTTCAATCATGCTGCACATTAGGGGCATTCAAATCATCCAGATGATTCGCTGGCGAGTTTTAAGCCGCGCATTAATCTGTTCGGTTCGGTCGCGGCGCGTCGCGATGAAAAGACGAATGCTTACGTGGATAGGTGATCTGGCGATACGCCAACCTATGGTCACCGCGTTTATTCTGGCCAACTGATTCGTGCAACGCACATCGGGGATTCGCTTTAGCCGCTGCTAACATGCGTCTCTGATTTTTATTCTCAAACGGTTTCAGGGTTTTCTGTCAAACTAAATTGTTTCTGGGCATTCCGTTCCAACCCCCTATTCGATTTTCGCTCGCTCGATTAACTAAAGATTCAATCAGTGGACTTTGTCAGAGCACCAAATTTTAGAGTAATTACCTTTCAAAGGAATACTATGCAAACTGTGAATTACGAGCCCCTGCTTCGATCGAGAAAAGATCCATCTATCTTTCGGCTCTTTGAGTAACGACGAAGTTAAATTTACCGTCTGGCAAAATATAATTTTAAGAAATTAAAATACCAAAAAGATTTAATTGATCGTAAATGGTTATTTACCACCCAAATGGAAACTACCCTCTGTGACCAGTCGTCTGATGGCCAAACTGCTAACTTAAGATTTAAACGACCTCTAAGGTGTACAAAATTCGAGGTTTGAAATTTTAATACAATCTGGGAAAGAGAAATTATGAAGAAGAGGGATTTATTTAAACTACGATGGCTTCGTATGTTGAGTTTTACGTTCAGCCACCAGATGGCGGATCTTTCTTTAGTCTGATCCAAAGCACCAGCCGCGGAACCAGCGGTTTCATTAGTGGTTGCTCGTAAAATAAAAAAATTTTCGACAGTTCTGCTTCTTTTCGCGGAAATTCAGCATCGCGAGTTCTAACGAAGCACATGATGCAATTTCTGTGACATACGCGAATTGCCTCTTTCTAAAGGTTATCTTATTATAGGACATAACAAATAGCAGACATTTGTTAGTGCAATAACACGAATATTACACGCAAGGATCAATGCACGGTTAGCTAAGCGTTCATTTCTCTCCATTACTCACATTCATGAAATCCAAGTGCGTCTATGTAATGGCCTATTAATAGGATATAATGGCCACCGCGTCTGCTGACATGTGACTTAGTAACTGAGTAATGTATTAACGTTGAGTTATAGACACAATAAAGTATCGCTTTTACGCCGATGAAAAAGTCAACTTTTATATAATTATGACTGCAAGATACCAACTTTATGTATGTCATTAAGGACAAGGTTTGAAATAAGTCGATGTTATTTATAGCGTAATTTATTGCCGGCTATCCATAAATAACTGCAACTTTGATCGAATTAATGCGTACGATAACATCGAATATAATAACCGGCGAGTAAAATTAACACTTGTTGGCCAATTAAACGCGAATTTTCCAAATTTCTCGCTGCTTTACGAGGAATCGACTGCTCGTTCGTACACGCTAGGAATAGTCCGCATAAGTGACACGATTAAAGTATCAATAAACGAAACGAATAGGTGGTATCGATCACATTGATAAAGCGTCGCTATTAACCATGCAAATCGATGTACACTTGTCACGGTCGTTCGTTTCTCTCCATTTGACGTTACCAATCTAGCAATCTAAATGCACCTGTTCGATGGTACGACAGGACGACAACTTTGTAGCCGGTAATGCTTCTTCGGCGTTATCGTGACGGCAGTTTTCTCCGTGGCTGTATACCAGCGTTAAGAATAACTTCAGTCAACAAACTGCGAACGGCGTTATGCGCTCGAAATGCGGTATCGAGGCCGCGATAAACTTTTCTGTATAGTACACGCCGCGCCGAGGGTGGCCGGCGTATCTTCTTTCAGAAAATTGCACAGCCGCTCATAAAGATAAGTACTTAATTCCCTGTTTTACCGGAAATTGTTTTCTTCCACAGCGTAGTTCATTTCGCTTTATGAATCGCTCGGCGAACTTTATACGACATGTAAAGCTTAGCAAAACCGCGGAAAGATGTTTGCTTGTCGCCGACACCTGCTTTCCAAACTCAACGGTGGATATGATTTATTTCTACATCGATGTTTTACCGCCACTTGTCATTTCGCTTCGAAATCCTTCTGATCGCGAGCGATAAATTATCCTTCAAATAATTCTGACCACTCGTTCCGGTAAACTGTTTTGAAAGGAACCTTCTGCTTTCGATTACTTCAGATCTCAACTATATCTGCGTACCATTATGGTTTGTTATGGCCTATTTTACAATATTTTAAAATCTAAGAACTGCAGTGGATTCGATTTCCAATTTAAGAAATCAACGTTAATTAACACTAAACCTACCGGCACTGCATGTATACCTATTCCTACCATGACCGGTCAAATGACCAATCTTTCTTTTTCTCTTTTACGAGGCAACATACTTTTAATTTTTACATTATATGTATAGAAACTTGTGTTTTGATGTTTATTCGTAAGATGTTCTTTTCTTTTATGTGAAAAAATTTTTTAATATCCATTGGAAAGAAGATAAAACACCCTTGAAAACGAATTTTGTTCCAAGTCGATACCGTAGTTAATTCTAGAGAAAAGAACTATTTAAGAAAAAGTGCTGCCTAGTAATTACGCGAACATCCTGTATTTAAATTCATTTTTAATTAAATAAACAATTTATGGTCCAGTTTTATCGTACACTAGTCGTACGATCAGTAGAAATTACTGAAACTTCTTTGGGTATGTAGCGTCAAAGTAAATATCAAAATAAACATAGAAGAAAAAATAAATTGTAAAAGTAATTATGTTCATTGGATAGGGGATGAAATGCCCTTTAAAATGAGCGTTTGTACGGGTCGATAGCGTAATTAGTTCCGGAGATATAGCGATTTTAATTTCAAGTCGATGCGGTGGCTAGTTTCGGAGATAGGGTTTGTTTACGTTTTGTTGTGCGCTCGCGAGTACATTGATCTCGCGCGCGCGTAGATAGTAAACAGTGCGTAGTAAATTCTTGGAAATACTACGCCGCTGGAACTAGGTCACGACAGTCACGTACGCGGGGTAGGTCAGCACCAAGCACGTGCGACAAAGAGGTCCGACTCCGTTAGACGAAGACAGAGATAGTCGAATTAAAAAAATTACCATTTACATAAATTACGATATCTCCGAAACGGAAAGTCCGATCGTCAAAAACCAAAAGCCACTTTAAAGAGGAAGCTTTGCCGCTGCCAACAATACCTCAATTATTAATAAAACACTAGTAGTTTCGAAACTGCACGCGTCTAAAGTTTTAGTATTTTTAATACGCGTGAATAGGCTATTGTACGCGAGCCGGACAGCGAGACAGTCGAATTAAAAAAAATTACGATTGTCTTTACACGATGATATCTCCGAAACGGAAAGTCGGATCGAGAAAAACCAAAAGCCATTTTAAAGGGGAGGCTTTGCCGCTTCTAACAATGGTTCAATTATTAATAAAACACTAGTAGTTTCGGAACTGCACGCATCTAAAGTTTTTAGTATTTTTAATGCGCGTTAATAGCCTTTTCTAAGGCCGAGAGCGGAATTTTAAAAATTACCTTTTACATAAATTACGATATCTCGAAAACGGAAAGTCGGATCGACAAAAACCAAAAGCCATTTTAAAGGGGAGGTTTTGCCGCTTCTAATAATGCCTCAATAATTAATAAAACACTAATAGTCTCGAAACTAAACGCGTATAAAGTTTAACTATTTTTAATACGCGTTGTTAGACTATTCTAAGACAGTGGGAACTATAAATTCTCTCCTTTCGTCTTTACTATACATATATTTCCTATTTACATCGGAAGTTAACCAGAATTTGGTACCAAATGTCCAGTTTTTTTACAAAAATACATAAATCGTTCAACCGGTCAGATGACCGGTCGTGGTAGGCAAGACAGACTACATATTTTTCTCAGAAAATAAATAATAAGATTAGAAGTGAATATTGTAAAATTCATTGTACGTATACTATAAGAAAAGTCGTGAAGTTAAATGGCGCTAAAATAATATTGTGTGTTAGAAATTCTAAACGAAATTTTAAAAACGGTCATTTGACCGGTCGCGGTAGGTTTAGTGTTAATTTCTGCAGTAAAAAATTCGCGAAGATGCTATCAGTGAACATACGAGAGATACATCGACAATATGGCGAAATGATATATAGTGGGAATAAATCGTCCAACGGCCTTGAGCGACCAGTTAATTCTGATCAAACTATAATGCTACTGGACCATGGTAAAAAGACCTCGGATTCTTTGACGCGAATACACGTGGATATAAAGTGTCGATGAAAACGATGGTTGGCGTTGCATCGAGACATTAATAGCCTTTAGACACGGAGTATTTTATTGCCGGTAACCTTTCAGTACATGCAATCCAGCAGTTGTGCAGCGTTGGCAAATCGTTAGTGGCTGAAGGTCCATATTTCCTTACAGGGAAACGTCGGAAAGATGTATGCTTAATGAGCGGTTAAATATCGCAAAGTCTAAATAGGCTTCGATCGGGGCAATTAATTACTGCACCGGATACGCGAGAAATAAATAATTTAACGTAAAAAATCCGTATGAATCACGATTGATTTGTATCCGTCACGCAGCACCCATAACTTTTAGCCTGAGCCTACACAGTTTTTCTTAGGCTGTCTTGCAGTAAACTAGAAAGGATAGTTTATAGTTTTCATTATAGGGGTGTTTCCAACTAGATCGGAATATTTTTGTCAAAGAAATGTATTTTCTTTTTCGTCCAGTTTCAATCTATGCTTCTAGCTATATATTTCAAAAGTAGCCACAATTTTTTTCTGTATAAAACTGTTAAAAATTGTTGGCGTTACGACGAGTCTATCGAAGGCCTGTGGTCTTAAAATTGTCAATCAGAAACTATGACCTATGAGACAAACCTTGGTATTTGATGAGATAATACATTTTAGGAGGGACCGATTTGTAAACGAAATGGCCTTAGTATCTTTCCGTAAACACGATATAACACTATCGTACGTGGTTTACAATATAAGCTGGAGATTACCGCACGCATGAAGTTAATGCTAAACTCCGTGTAACAACTAATCCACTATGTGAGATAATATGCACGCCGAGGCCTGTATACTGGATGCATCGCCAAACAGATAAAACTGAAATCAAGCTGCCCTATAGTATAAAGAATCGAAATTTCGCTTCGTAAAACTGACTTTCTGTATTATATTATCGACAGACATATTTGATTTTGTCGCATTACTGTATATTTAATTTTAAACTGTAAAGATATTAATTTAATTAATTATCAAAAAGGTATTCGTATAATAAATTTAGATCCACTTACACTAATAGAAACTTGTGCAAACTCTATAAATTTCTCATTCTATTCACTTTAAATTAAGTTCAATCCCAATATAAACTATCCAGAGGTTAAAAGATTCCATATTAATTAATAAATAATAAGAATCTACAGGATAAAAATTTGTCTGCAATTTAAAAGTATCTCTAATACAATTAAATGTTGGCAATAGATTAAAAAGGAAAATCCTTCCTTAAACACCGAATTAAAAAAGAAAAAGATTACTATATTCTGGGAAAAATAACGAACGATGAATTTACGTCGAGAAAAAATTCTGTATGAAATGTGGGGCAAGTCCGGCTAGAAAAATGCAAAATCCGCGACTAATTTGAAATTTTAGCGACACCCAACGGTGGGAAGGTGAAAATTGCAACGGCTAGTTAGAGAGGCGAAAAGAAGGAATAGAAAATTAGCGTTAGTCAGGCCTGTCCAATTTGTCACGGACGGAAAAATAGGAAGATTCTGTATCTTCATTAACGCGTAATAAAACATCGTCGACGAGGGAAGTACAACGAAAATGACATCGACACGAAAAACTCGTTGACGAGGGGCTCTAGTTTCATCTTGTCGTGTCGCGCAATAAATTAATGGCCGGTCATCATTGCGCTCATACACGCTCTCGTACAGGTACGCGGACACATCGCAACGCATCATTTGTCTTCTCATTATAAATGTGAACCACCGCGGCGTGACAGTAGGCCGAAATAAATTGCCGGCGCGTTACGTTTGTACTTTCGTTTTATATTTAAAATAACTATATTGGAGAGGGCTCGTGCGGTCCTGCCACCCGGAGACAAATTGTGCATTTGCATAATGCCGTTATTTATTAATGATTGCGATACAGGTACTCCTGAAGCTATATAAATACCCTCCCGCGGCGTCGGCCAATCGACAACCTTCTAATTCGACGTCCGATTGCCGCTCCGTATCGGACAATTTATGTACGCCGGCGTCCCTGATATTATTTCAAGCCTTAAAACGAATATTATCAACCGGTTCCGATTTACGTTCGCGCGTTATGTGTTTGCACGCGTGTTTCCACCAAAGATAATTTCACAATTACTTCCTTTATTGGTACAATAACGACCCGACCTTCCTCGTCTTTGATATTTTTCTTCGCGCGAATTATTAACGCTACAAATTAATCCACGAACTTTTTCATGAAAGTTCTAATATATACTTGTAAACAGTCAAATTAGATTTTATATGTCGAAATATTCTCCGCCAACATGTACATATTTCTGTCGATTTTATTATTTACGGGGGTCATCGAATCTGCGCTAAGAAATTGACGTTTATGAATATTTTGCTCAAACATTATTGATGGTAGCGTTTTCAAAATTTGCGTACTTATCTATGCATACTTAAAGAACACATGTTTTCATAAAGAAATGTTATGCATTATGCATTTATGTATCAATTTATTAAGGAAATACGTTAACCAAGGCTCTTCGTAAAAAAGCTTCCAGCGTTTCTAATTTTGAAATGGGAATCAAAAAACTGGCATAGTTTTGCGTTTAGTATGAGTACTCCCGTCTTACGTCTCGTTAACAATGTTTCGTAACAGTTTAAGTTAAATAATATGAGATTATTTAAGTCGAACAAATATATATATATAATATAAACTTATAATTGTTTAGTATTTACCTCGACTCAAAAGAGGATGCAATAATAAACAGCCTATCCTGTTTCCTGACATGTACGGACCATAACAGTAGCGATCTAATTGAAATTGTTTCAATAGATTTTTAGTTGACCTAGAACAAAACAACAAATTTTTTAAGTAAATCGAAACCTTCTGAAAATTGTACGAGTACAAAAAAAATGTAATAAATAAGTAAAATTGCATTTCTGCATAATTTACTGAGATTAACTAAGAAGGAAAGCGATCTGTAATCGGTTGGAGTTTTATAATTATAGTAGCATTTGCGTGTAAAATTTTATTTCTATAATTCCTATATTTCTTGTTCGACGAGCTGCTTTTTTAAATTTATTCGATGCTCTGTCACGAAATGAGGATTTATGTCAACGTATTATACAAGTTTCCAAGGAAATATCGAGTGTCAATTTCCTGGTTACGCAAGTTATGTATTGATAATAAAACCACTTATTTATCTCAGCGTATCGAAAAAGGAAATTAAAGAAACGAACGCGATATCGTGCTCGTAAACGTAACGTATTTGTAAATGTCGCTTTATGTATCTGTGAAACAGCAATAACTAAAGGTGTCCTGTTTCAAGTAACTGCAGAAAGTGGATATTATACAGGGTGTTCTATCTAAATATATCTTCCAATTGCGGTGACAGGTAAACACATTTTACTCGGGATGCAGTTATGGTCCGACCGAACGATATCGAATAGCTCGAAATTTGAGAAAACGACGACACTTTGAAGTAAAACTGTATTATGTTTTCGTATTTCCGATGAAAGTCGAGAAAACCCAGGGTGATCCCGCCCGATGACAATAGTTTCCCTCGGTTATATTCAAGAACAGAGGGGGAAAGTAAAACGGCGAATATAAAATATCAAAGAAAGATACAGACGGGAGTCGAAATTGCTGGTACGAGCGTGCCAGGCCGGTTGGCGTTCGCGCGACTTGGTGGCGTAACCAAGATATACGAGCACTTTTCCCCAAAAAAGTGTTAAGGAATTATGCTCCGCAGAGTAAATGAGATGTGTCTGCACTGGGACATAGATCACCAGCACGCTATCCATTCTCACCACCGTGGAAATAAATACGATCTCCTTCGCGAAAGAGGCTGCCGAGGAACGTGTTAGAGAAAGAAGACGAAGAGGTAGAACACGGTGACGAAGAGTAAGACGAAGGAATGCCGATGGTCGGAAGGAGAGAGTAGAATGCCGAGGATGGCAGGTCGGAGAGGGATAGCGAAATCGTCTCCTAGCGGCCCGTATCCCGCAGCACATCTTTCTACCCGACACTCGGGGGATCCAACGTAGCCATTTCTCTGCCCTGTTATACGCCGCCTATATACGTATCTACTACCCCCGGTAGGTACCTACAGCCAGTAAATAAATTGATCCATTACTCAACCGAGCAGTCATCTTCCTTCCTTTGCTTTTGTTCGTTCGCTTCACTCGTCGCTGCGTCCTTCCGCGAACCTTTTTCCTTCAGACTTTTCCGGGAATGCTGCCAGAGATTCAGTAATGCCCCTTTCACGCCCTGTTGCAAAGACGATGATACGCCGCGATTTACTCGCACGAGTTCGTCTAGCGATCCGAATGCCCGACTATTTTCAAACTGCACCGATCCCTCGTTAATGGTCGCTCGCGCCCGCCACGCGAACGTTATCCAGGCCGGTACAGGGAAATTGTACGATTCGTAATACCGCGAATATTTGGAACAAACTCTGTTGATATTTGTAATTATCGATGTAAACTGGAAATGTTAATTTGCTAAACTTTTTATGAAACACACGAAAAACTAGTTAATTCTTCTGCATTTGTATACGAGTAACTTTAAATTATGTTTTTTTTTACGAGTCCCTACACGAGCGAATAGTCGCTTTGCTTTCCATCCATGGCTCGCTTAACTTCACTTTCTGGGCTGTTCCATTACAAAACTTTCTCCCTTGAACTTGGGAATTCTGCCAGAGATTCGGCAAAGCTCTTTTCACGCCCTGTTACAGCGATAGCGATATGTCGTGATCTCCGGAGCGATTTACTCGACCACGATTCCTCTATTTATCCTATATAATACAAATTGTGCCCGTCACCTCGACGGTTAGTCTTTTTTTTAGAATTTTGTACTAACAAAGAACAAAGTTTTTTTATAGTTTTTAAAGTAATTTACAAGGTGAGCACATTTACCATGGAAATGCGCGTTAAACACGTATGGTTAATCCCGCGTAACGTCATGCGAGATATAAAAGAAAATGGTCGGTGTTATTAGCTCCTTTCCCGTAGCTTTTGTCGACAGATATCATGTCTTGGTCACCGTCCACCAACGCGGCTCAATTTTTTTTATTTATATTCGGTTTGTAGCTCTATGCAATCAACATCTGAATCATGTCTTAATGACTCTTTCGCGTGTGTAATTCAGTATAATTCAGTTTCGCTACATGAATTTCCTCGTGTTGAAATGACTTACTGCTTTCATTGTTACATACGTCCATCCGCGTCCGTTAATTAAACAAGAGATTAATTATCGCGATTGGGATTTCCTGCTTTATACAATTGCTAATTTGTGAGGTATAAAACTAAAAGTCATTACCTCGTCTACGATACAATTCTAAAAACGATGCTGAAAATTGCTAGTAACGTTCGAACTCATTCATAAATATTTCGCCAGTTCTGATCATGTTTGCACTCTACAAAATTATTAGAAAATTTTCTAATTTTACTTCGAATCTGAAACTTTCATCCCACGATTATGAAGTTCCGGTGGTACGATGACGTTTAAACTTTCTATATAGAATAACATTCTTTCACAAAGATTGTTACATTCTATAATAGCAGGGGAAAATAAAAAATACATTGGTTCTTCCGAAATAACATAGCGGGGCCGTCGTGTAAGGTCATATTATTATAATTTAATATTATTAATGTGCAATAACGATTTTAGTTCTCTCGAACACGGTCAACAATATTAAATATGAAGTCGAGTGAGTCGCATGCTCCGATCAAAACAGAAAGTTATTTACAACTCCGAGAATATTCATTTTTCGACCCACGTTTGCCAGGAATTTGTTCTTCCATGTGTCCCGAAAATCCTGAGCCCTTTTTTAATCGCGTTTCTACCGAAGATGGCGGACTCGTCGGGCAAGGCTGACTCGACCAGCCCCGGTCTGATTATTATAATTTAATATTGTTAATGCGATTCGAATGGCAAAGGTAACGGTAACGATTTTTGTTCCCTCGAACATGATCATCCATCCTGTCGACTGAAATAGAGCAAAATCGGGCGTTCGTTCACTTTTTTGTCGATGAATGGGACAAGGTTCAACACGTACGGTAGCCGGTAATTCTCGATGTTGCGCTCGCTCGGCAGAGTGGCAAGCTGTCAGCCCGTCGCCGTGCTGTCAGTTTCCTGTCTGGTTGCTGTCTATCCGTCATTCACTCACTCAACCCACTCATTCGAGCAACCCATCTCCCGGACTTTTTTGGCACTCTCCCACCTCTTTTTTTTAATCCCTCTTTTTCGTGACTGATGTTCAAACTCGTTGGCCCCGTTACAACGCCGGCCGTACGCATCTGCCAGCGAAAATATTTTTTCGGGCTTGTGCTGATCCGATGCACGGACGATATTCCGACCGGTGATGTCCTGGGAAAAATTCATTCCAGATGCCCATTGCGTCCACGGTGGTCCGCGATCGTTTCCGTTTTCGAGTCGACGCCCGCGTACGATCAATTAATCCCGAATATTTTCCAGCGACGCGTAGACAATCATTCGTACGCAAACTTGATGATCAGAGACTCAAGCATCTCGCAAAATACTTTAAAAACTTGACAAATCCCTCGCACTAATTATCGAATTGCATCTATCGTATCATTTACCCATTATTTGGTGTATACGTTCGAAATTTTACTTCCTATAGTGTCTGATTTAGCGAAGAATGACCTATGGTATACCTATGGTATACTGGTAGAAAATGACCTAAGAATCTTTTATTCAAACTGTTAAAAAATTTTTCGTGATACATATGTTTAAATACTGGCGAAAACAACGTATCAAAGTTTCGGCAAGCTTCAAAATGTTACTCCAACTAGTGTTTAACATTACTGAATGAAGTAGAAACAAGTAATAACGTTTCTCTAATGTACATTAAGTCTAGTTCTTGATTAAATTCCTGGATTGGCTTTGGTTTTGTGAACCATCGCATACGCGAACGAAATGCAAAATGGAAACTTCTGTCTAGCGAGAAGAAAGAAGTATGAAAATCCTGCGACGCGGTCCAACAATGCATAAAAATCTCGACCCCTTTGCACTCTTACAGACGGTTGGGGTATAAATCATATGGATTTACGATCCCAGTTAAAAAGGGTAACGCAATATTTATAGTCATCTCGTACAGTTACATATAACAAATTGAACTTTTATATAAACGCGCTCACGGCCGAAGGGCCTCCTGCCTGGAACAGATTTTAATTATCGATATCGATTTATTGCCAATACATATTAATGCAGGAGCCAGCTATCTCACGTACCGGTGTTTATTCATATTGATGAAACCAGATTGAAACATAAACCGGATATGCAAACAACTGCAGGTTTAATCGTTCAACGTTATCCAATAAAAAAAAAGGTCATTCTACGCCAAATCGATCACTTTTTGCTGTCGACGTCAGGGGTATTGTTGAAATTGAAATATGATCCATTCATGTTAATATTATAAAGACTTAAGTCATCGTTTTGCTTGTTTCAAAGTCTTTCCCCAATTTCCGGGACAATAAATTTTGCAATTTTGACGCCAATAGATAAGATAGAAACTGTTGAGTAACATGGTCATAGAATTTAAAATTTAAAATGGCGGAAAAATCGAATTACTTTGAATTGGAAGTTTTAAAAGTCTTGAAAATCTTTATTCTATTAAAAATATTGTTTCCTGTGACCTCTTAGATAATTTGAAAAGAAAGGGTTATGTTCGTAGAAAAGGAATGATCGAATTCCAACCGAGGCGTCGTTATTCAAAATGGAGGTTCCAAGAAAGCATGGATTACTGTCAAAAGTAAACCAACGTAAGGTATACTTAAGACTACAAATTATGTATAATTCTGACGGTCGTAACAACGTAACAACGGGTCAGTACATAATTATTTAGGGTAATCGCCAAGCCGCAGAGTACTGTACTACCTCTTCAAATTGCTCTTAAATTACAGTCATACGGCATTTGACGAATATCAGTCACGTGTGCGGTGCTAAATGCGCTGTCAGATACGAGGCGACGTTTAAGTCTTTAAGATATCAATAAAAAGGTAATACGTTCTGCACACGTACCAGTTAAGTGCAAAACGATTAAAAAGTTCTAGGTCAAGAATTATTTATCTGCTAATATTTTTACGTACTTCTTGTTTTCACAGATAACATGATTTATACATGAATTACAATTATACGATAATTATATGAACGATCGAAATAGAAATTCTCTCGTCGACAATTGTTATGATCGATCGAAATATAATTCTCCCCATTCATAATTGTTTACGAGCAACCCAAACTCGATTTCCTTCATCAATAATAATTATTGATAAGGGAAAAAATTGTTTGTACATCCTTTTCTTGAATTTAGTCATATTTTATCATTACTATCCTCGACACGAACAATAATCGAGTTTTTGTTAATGACTTTTTCTATGTCGGAGATATCTTTGTCAAGTTGTTCAAATTATAACTCCATAATCCTCAATTTGTTCCTTTTCTGGTGACAGTAGTGTTATTTACTGTTTTACAAAAATTAGTTCCTCGTTACGTATTTCTTTCGAACTCT
Organism: Colletes latitarsis; assembly: GCF_051014445.1. Taxonomy (NCBI): domain Eukaryota; kingdom Metazoa; phylum Arthropoda; class Insecta; order Hymenoptera; family Colletidae; genus Colletes; species Colletes latitarsis. The sequence continues at coordinate 16,018,559 of NC_135135.1, read as the reverse complement.
TTTGCAATTCTTTCAAAGAAGAAATTACGATGATCCATTTAATGATGGGAAAACGGATCCCCAAAATGTCCTGAACGGTCACGAACTCTACTTTTGTCCACTCGTCTCTATATAACATATATGTTTTGTCGTATTTAGCTGGCCATTAGTTACTTTTGATTGCTGGGCCTGGGGTTTGCGTCACGTAGAAACGGGACTTAACCGCAGGAGCGTACGAATAACAAGAGGCAGAGTGACCGCCTCCTCGCCAGACGGCGCGACGGTCTCCTCTTTTCCCCTGTCGTGCCCCCCCTCGCCCCTTTCTTAGCGGGCAGGTGAGCAGCGAGTCCGTGACGCGGGTTACCATCATGTCTACAGCCTTGAATTAAAATGCCATATAATGACACAGCTAGGCAGCCTGTATAATTTATGTCCATAAAAATAAAATCATAATTATAGAGGCGCGGACTGCGAAAAGACGGTAATAATATGGCTGCCCGCTGTGCTCATTGCGTGTTCCGTGCGTGTATATCGTGTGTGCCGTTGATGCTCGGCTGTTGTAGTTGTTGTTATTGTTAATGTTGCTGCTATCCTGCTGCTGGCACGTACTGACAGTGACGTGTCGCATCCCGGATATTGGTGTCGGTCCTCCGATTAAACGACACAAAATTTCACACTGATCTTCGGTGTTTCGTAAAGCGCGTTCGCACGAGACTAAAACCGAATGCAACCAATTTGGTGGCGAATATAAAAATTAAAACGGTACGCCCAACTGGGATGTGCCCCGGGCGGTCGAGTTTTTTAACGATTTAACTTAGAAACGCGTTAACGAAAATTATGCTTGTATTTACAGAATGCATGCAGACTGGAATCGAACGTGGAGGAGAGGAGGATGCAGAAGGTAATTTGAAAGAGAAAGACGCTTACCGTCAGCTTAACGTCAAGATCTTAAACTCCGCGCTGAACGACTGCCGGAGTAAGGAAAATTAATAAATGTGTCAGAAAAATTAATGGCGCCGAAAACTTCACTTCGGCGACATTAATCTTACGTGGCAAAGTGGCAACGGGTTTTCCAAGACGCGCGCAAAAAGAAATCGTTTCAGGTCCGTTTCTCACCGTCCGTTCGTAGTGCAAATCGTCATGAGACTCTGAAACGCGAACGGAAAGGCGATGTGAGATCGCGTTGATGAATGCCCCCATTACACGAACACCGCTAGTTACTCCTCGGAGATAAACCGCCTTCATTACTCACTTTCTGGCGTGACCTTATTCCCCTCTCCCTCAACGGTCTCCTCCTCCATCCCCCTCACGTTCTTTCTCTCTATCTGTTCCCCTCCTTCTCATTTGTTCCTTTCTCTCTTGTACCTATTAAGCTAATGTGAATTGATAACAGCAGCTTTTTCTAGTCAACAGCCGCTTCCTTGCAACAATACTGCTGTTTTAGTACATAATAAATTTTGACCTCGGAAAATATATACACACTTACATATACTATATATATACACACGAATGTGACGTGAAAGCGCGCACGTCGAGGGGTGGCACACTCTTAACAGATTGGATCGTTTATCTTCGGACTCGAAACTGCATTATGTGAGATATGTATTAATGCGACAATGCAATTATCAGCTATGGTTAGAGGCGGTCGCTTGGTTTTTGCTTTGTCACGAGGCACGATAATTTTTCACCGTTGATTTATGAAACCATTATTGAGAAACCGATGGTTTATTAGCGTTCGTTAACCCATTAAGTCCCAAGCAACGAAAGCCTCTGTTTCCTTCTGCTTTTTCAACATTTATTTCAATAACGGAACGTGTGAATAAGTTAATCAAAATATTTACCCCCGAAAGCTATGATTTTTCTTCGCTTTTCTGGCAAATTTTGAATTCAACGACGAAGAAACACTCTGTATTTCAAGACAGTTCCAAGTCAAGGACTTGCTGTTACAGGGCAAATTTTTGAACAACACAATTAATTCTGGACGAGATACCGAATATTTAAAGCAGTTTATCTGTGCACAAATACAAAAACAAAAATACTTGGCTCACGACAGACGCGTTTAATTTTACTTGTATACTTTCTAGATTCATAAACATTCTTCGATATCGTTCGAATGAATACGAAACGATCATACGTAATGAGATACGTTACGCATTTAATAAAACCCGTACACGTTTAATTAAATATTATATTAATGACTGGTACGTGTAAACGAAATAAAACAATGTAAATCCTGTTATAAAGGAATCATTGCTTATGTTCTGCCAGACGACAGTATATTTCTTAATAAATGAACGTGCATTTTTAACGTTACACCGACGCATAAATCGTCGGAATGTGCGCAAACTGATACGCGTACATTAATTACGAAGGAACTTTTTATCGTTTTATTCGAGCGAACGCATTAATATCTATTCTAATAACTATCGTCTTGATCAGTTTAATACGAAGTTGCTTTAAAAACAAGCGAAATCAAGGTAACTTAATTTTAAATTCGTTAATGAGCAATGTACAAAGTGACCGAAGTGAAAAATCAAGTCGTGCAATTATCGAGAGAAGTTCTACTGGTTTCACGAGACTGCTCTTTCATTTCGAGTACACACGATGTTTCACTCTAATAAAATACGAGGTAATGAGTTCCTTACGAATGGTAACGTCTATCTTAATTGTCCTTCAAAAATATAATTTTATATTTCTAAGCTATATCTAATTTTCTTTTCTTAACAACAAATATTTTAAGGGACTTGTTAGACTTCTTAGGTTAGGTTTGAGAAGCCAATAATTTCGTCTGCAAGTTTCAATTTTAATAATATTTACCTAGACATCAGTCCTTCCAACGTTTCCTATATCACCCAGAGAATGGATACTCGAGGGAACCATCTTGACTCGAAGCACAATTGCTTGCCAGGACGTTTACATCCTTACTCGACTACCACTCACTCTTTCGCACCCTGTACCAGACTAGTACAGAGTCCCAGGGGCCCCACGTGGAGGTGAGGTGAGTGGATTTGACCATAGTGGGCCCGTCAACTTCGCCGAAATTCTCCGCACCGAGCTACTATAAAACTAGCAGCTCAACTGTAGGAGAACATCAGCTTAATCGAGGATTTCGACCTGACAGAAGCCAGGAAGTCCCACTCTAGTCTCATACCCCCAATAACAAGTAACTACGAGTAGCTACGAGGGCAAGACAGGACTGTTGTCGAGGATTCTGGAGAAAGGTGGCAAATAATTCTTAAAATTTAAGAAATAAAGCGTAAATTAGACCTAACTCAAGCCAGGAAGTCCCACTCTAGTTCCATACCCCTAACAACAACTACAAGTAGCTAGAAGGGCAAGATAGGACTATTATTGTTGAAGATTCTGGGAAAAGATGGTACATAATTCTTGAAATATAAGAACAAAAATTTGACCTGACTAAAACTAAGAAGTCTCACTCTATACTCTCAATAACAACTACAAGTAGCTACGAGGTCTATTGTCGAGGATTCTGGTGAAAGGTGTTAAATAATTCTTGAAGTTTAAGAAATTAAATATAATAAAATAATAAAATTATCAGTTGTATTATAGTGTAGGTGTCTATACTTTGTTTCTGAGAATACTGTGGCCGCGTCGTGTCGGGCTTCTTTCGCTCTACGCCATTGGGTGCTGTATCCGATATTCCAAGCACGCCCGCGAAAAACAAAACATAGGAGAATACGTTTCCCGCATATGCGTCTCGCGTGTATTCGCTGGATTCATTTTGGCTGGGACATTCCGCTGTCAGCGCGGCGTTATCGCGCATCGCCGGGCAGTAAAACGTTTCGGCCGTGCGCCGATATACCATGAATCCGCAATTTACAGGAAACGTGAGTGATTCGTTTGTGCGCCCGCACGTACTGCTAGATGTGCATAACGCACACAACCTCCGCCAGTTTACACGCTTTTTCTCGCGGTCGGCCGTTCACCAGATTGCGCCTCCCGTTGTAACAATTAAGGACATTTGCATCGTAAGCATCTAAAAGTACTATTTCTACATTCGAAACCGTTCTCACGCCTTCGAATCAAACGTTCTACGCTTCGAATGAATTCTCAGCGTCCACCTTGGAGGCAAACGCGACCAAAATCCAAATTACTTTCAAATTTCAAACGACTGGTTCTTATCACGAATGCCAGGCATAGGAAAAGGAGTAAGTAGATTTTCAGCCAGTTTTCGAGCGTTTGGGAGTCGAGAACTTCCGGGAGTAAAAATTATTTAGCGTATCCCGAGAGTCTACGCTCAGCGGCGACTTTAAACGTAGAATTAACGCGGGTCTCGTATAATTTCGATGTTTTTATTGAGTGCTGGTCGTCAACAGGGATAGAACGAACGGGTGTTTGAAACGAAATAAACTAACCGTCGCTTTCCTGACGACAGGCGATGCATCACTGTGACCAATTCACAATGGTGCATTACTCCCCGGGACTGGGACAATAGCTATCTCCGGGCTATATAAACGTGTACGTGGTTATTATTCGCACGCGCACACGTGTCACCGCCGACGGCGACAAGTAGCGCCATTGGTGCTGTCTGAAACGCAGCCCCGCAAACGCGAGTTTCGAGTAGCCGTTGCGGAAGCGCCGCGACGCACGGCGCTTCACTCAATTATCGTGCCGCTTAATGTGTACTCGTGCAGTGATTCACGAGCGTACCCTCGTCTTCCGCGATGGCTTAGAATGTGTAACACGCGTGTGCGTTCGCTCGTCGCCCAGCCTTTAAATAGGATTTTTAATGCGTTGCGTTTATGTCTCATTTATCTTACCAATTAACTCGGTAGTAATTACGACGGGCGTAATTACTCGCGGCGCTGATACTAATATTCAACGCATAATATATTCCCATCGATCCAACGTCCTTGCTCGTAGCGATGGGGATTTTGCTGGACTTTGCATCGATTCGAATCTGATTCGAAGCCTCGACGCTCTCGATGTCTCGATCGTCTTGGAACACTTTGTATCGATTCGAATCCGATTCGAAGCCTCAACACTCCTAAAGTCTTGAAAGCCTCGCTTCGAATCGATTCTTAATACTCTCGAAGTCTCCAGAGTCTTGATCGTCTTGGAACACTTTGAGTCTGATTCAAAGTCTTAACTATATTCATTGAATCTCGCTATTCGCTAATATTTTTCATCCGATGGTAACGGACGGTAGCAAGTCTTCAAGTTTGATCGTATCTCCTGATTCCGCTGACTGCTTGAACTAATTGCTTGATGATTGTACTTGATGTATATGTTACGTTCAAGATTATATATAAAACGATAGCCATATAAAGTCTACCATTACCTGTTCTTTTAATTCAACGCGTCAGATGTATCTTGTGAAATATTTATTCTACATCCTAAGGCGAGCGTATATGTTTACATAACTGCGATGCGGAGTATTTGCAATGCACGCGGTGTAATTTTACATCCGGTGAGGATATTACTACTACGGTGTGCTCGAGAAACGATGAATTTCATGTATCGCAATTGAATTCTGCTATGGAAACGTGTCGAAGACCTCTATATACATTAGGCTACAAATTTTTCACGTTAATACATTTCTCAAGAAACTATAATATCACTGACATAAAAAACCCAATAAAAAAAAACGATTGCTATATTCCTATTCAGTTTCATAAAGAAACAAAGGTTTATAATATATTCGATCACTATAAGGACAATTGCCCATCAACTTTGCCATGATGCACACCTTAAAACTGCTCTCTTATCTCTTGAATTAAGGGATGGTTATCTTTCGGATCTCCTTCTTCTTCCATAATTCTTTTGATTATTTAAAAACACTAGTGTCTTATAATTTTATCCTACCAGAAAATCAAAACATTTCTTATCTAATATAATTCTCATTAAGAAATGCTAATCTTCTATGTCCTCGTCGTTCTTGCTACGTGTACAAGCTCATACATATGTTTCTAAAGAATAAATGGGGTGTCTTATAATTCTGTCGACCAGTGTAATCGTTAATACAAAGATCGCGTCCATATATCATGTCGTGTAAATTACGGTGGCGTGCGATCGACAAAGGACAAAGATCCTAAGAGACTTATTGTCCGATTTACCGTAATCACTTACCCCCGGTGGGGTTGGAAGCACGGCGCGGATGTTCGCCACAAAGTTTTGGGGTGGACGTGCGAGTAAATCAAACTAGAATTACCGGCTGCTTAGCATACGGACCGAAGTCTCGCACGAACAAGACGGAGGGGAGGCAGAGTTGACGACGACCTTGAAAGGCAACCAGAAATAATATCGCCATGAATACAAGAGTGAGCGCCATTACACGTAATTGTGATCTATAGGTGTCATATATTACGGCGTCGACGACGTATAAAGGGCGTTCAGGCTTGCACGCGTAAATCCCCGTCTCCTCTCCCTACCGCCATTTTCCTTTCCAGCCTGTACCCCCTCTTGCTTGGCCCCAACGCGTAACCTCGTTCACCCTGCTACGGGAATCATCCCCGGTGAAATATTTACGTGCATAATCAGCCCATATACAATAAAGTAACCCTCCCGTCCTCGCAAACTACTTTCGCCTCGTCACGGACACTTTATGCTTTTCGCCTGACTTTTACTGTTTTCGCCTTTCAAATATGGAAAATCTACTTCGAACGCTCCGTCGAAAAAAAATCCGATCCCCAAAACTACCGTTTACCCGATCATTTTTAGAGTCAAACCAAACTCGTATCATGTATTAATTGCAAAGAATCTAAGACGAACGTCTAAAATTTGAAACAGTTAAGGGTCACACGCGACCCAACGATACCAACCGCGGGTCAATGATAATTCGTGGAGTTCGAAGAGTCGAAGCGTAAATAACGTTAGTCGAGATTGCTCTCGTCACTGGTGCTTTTTATTTATAGATACAACACGAGCATCTCTATTAGTCTTTCCTATAATATTCTGTGTTGTGTTTCCGTAAAATATTACTATCGACGATGCATATATACGTGGCAACATTGCACGGGATGGGAAATGTATAAATCACAGCAATACAATGCGCGCAAGGAATCAATCTTCCTTCACGGTTCGTGGTTTCTTGTTGGCGTTCCGTGGCAAAAGCGTTTTCACGGTTTGAAAGTGGCGCGCGCGGGAAGATCGATTGACACCGCTCTGGGCGATAGGGCGATTGGTCGATGGCTATGTGTCGGACCAGGACAGCTCTCTTCTGTTCTCTTTCTTTATGGGGCCGAGGGCAATATTACATATCGCGGTGATGTATCGTCCCCAGTGTTCGGGGTGCGTCACGGTACGTTACACCCGGGTCGCTCGCCGCGAATAAAATCATTGTTGGTAAGTGATTAATGATTCTGTTATAAGGGGTGAACCGAACGTGTAGCTCCCTATCTTGACGATGTTGTAAACTTCGCGACACTTTTGTGCTGCTCCCGTGATCGATACATTCCGAATCCAATTCTATGGTAATTCCGAATTTTCTTCGACTGCCCATTTCAATCATACCGCGTTACAAGTTAAAAACGAGAACACAACCGATCGTCTGATTAGAAATTGTTACCATTTCTACATATAGCTCAAATTACTAGGTGACAAACCTATAATAAACCAAATAATATTGTTTATGGTCTAGTTTTCCAATTTTTTAGTTCTAATTTTTTAGTTCTAATTTTCTAATCCAAATTAAAACATATGATATTTTCAGTATTATAAGTGTTAGTTACCGTTTTTGTCAAGTAATTAACATAATTTGATGTTCTCAAACCAAGTGCGATGGAAGCACCTCTTGTTGATTCTATATGGAAACAATTTCCTTAATAATAGTAATAAGTTACTGTCTACAGTAAATATATACTTTTATCTTAAAAATCGTTGGAAACAACGCAGAACAATGTCAAGAGAATAGATTTAATTATATTTGAAAATAATGGTTTGTTGCGACTGGTAAACATCGCGATCGCCTGGGTTTTTTTTCTAATTCCGGTTAACTCAATAAGAAGCACCGTTAGGGGAATAATTTAGTAAATGCACGACGATTCTATCATGGGAAAGAGCATTAATGATTGAATCATAGAAGGCTCGCTGATCGTATCTCAGCAACAGCAACTCCAATCTACACAATTTATCAACGGGGTACTGGCTCACCCCGCGCTTCTTTCAGATTGATGTTACTATAACAACACGTCAGTTATTCATTGTGCGCCCGGCAGTGCATTAATCAAGCCCTCGCTCTGACATCAAATACAAATGATATTTTATAGCGTCATAAATCTTCGCTGGCTGTCACCGTTCGTGGGCGTTTGCTACGAACACGTCTCTTGGGGCGGCCCCTACTCTTCTACTCCTGTATCCTGCTTTGTCCTGTCGGGGCCGTGGCAGCTCCAGTTAGCCGTGTGACTTCTACTTTGTCTTGGCAGCTCGATTCGGTCTAATGATATTTTCTCAATTTCCCTCGGTTACAAAGGACTTTCCCGTCCAACCAGACGGATCCTTCGGCCAATCGCTCTCGACGCCCTTAAGCCTTCACGCCAAACCTTATTGTTTACAGCTCCTATCACCGATCCAAGTCCTTGTGCAACCTTCGTTGTTTCGTCAAAAAAGAAATAATCCTCACGATCCAACCTCCCAGGTTTTTTTCTGTCATTGAACTAAAATCTAATTGCCCAAATTGGGGTTGTGAAATTAGATGTCAACATCTTGAATCTCTAATATTTCGTAGAGATAAACGGATAGTAGATTATCCAGCAATAAACTTGACGCAAAGGCGAAAGGAAAGGAATCAATAATTAATTTATAAATACGTCGGAGGCTCTCTGTTTGCTGCTTAACAACATTGTTCTTTTCATACTGGGCTTGGGTTTGCTTTATGCCGCCATCTGACGCGGGGCAATCGAAGTTTTCCACGACATGGCCGATAAGTTCCAGGAAAACGTTATTTATTAAAAGTTTCAACGTTAAAACAACAGATCCATCCCCGGTGCCTATCGTTTGCCCATCAATCGTCGTAGTACGAAAGAGTAATCGATGGGATTCTGTTCGCGAGACTGAATCAGGAAACAACGACCTAGATGTTCAGTCGACTTGTGCGCATTCTCCAAACGGATGTGTACAATGTGTGAAGATTAATTTCACGTTATTGCGTATAATCAACGCTCGCGCGTAAGTATCAATTGCAATTAATTACCGTGATAGCACTTAGGGCACAGAAACGTGTTTTACCTGGCACCTAGCAGGTGTTCCAGTATACGTTCGAGCGGCCTTCCGGAAACATCCGACGTTATTTCCCGCGGCCAAAGCGGGCAGTAATTTTCGCAAAAAAAAAAAAGAAAGGGAAAAAAGATGTTACGGTGCGGTTGCGGCAGCGACCGAACGAAATAACTTGCGAGTTTGAAGCGGAATAAGCAGTCGAGCCAGGCGTACAATTGTACAAAGCACCTGGCACGGACATCAAATGAAATAGTAGAGACAGGGGAGGGGAAGGCAGGTTTTCGATGTGCTCGTGGGTGAAGAACAGAGAGATAAGGAGCCCCGGGCCGTGTCTGTCATGTCAGCCAGCGTAATAAGTTTGAAATCCACATCAAGCGATTAATAATGCTCGAACGATTTACAAAAAGGTGCTGCTTCGCCGGTAAGAGAGAAGTTGTTAAGCTAGCCCGAGGCCCCCACCGAGGCAGCCATGTTTGCTGTCAGTAACAACTCTCCCGCATTGCCGTTTACCGCCGTTTAATATATCTTTTGCAAATAGTAATCGCACGGTTTTCCCCCCATCTCCTCGTCGCGCGATCGATATACGCTCGATCGCTAAAATACACTCGTCTTGTATTTTATAAAGTACCCACCACTCTCATTTTTCTTATCGCGACTTTGGAGTTCCAGGTAACCCTCCTATAACACGGTAGATAGGTTCATAGAATATGCCGTGTTGTGTGAAACCGTGTTATATGAGACCCAAAACCAGTACAAAAAGGGTTACATTCCGAAAACTTATTAAAAACAAATATTTTTTTAAATTCTACATAAGCAACTTAATGTTTATGAAAAATATAAATGTATGCATAACACAAAAAAAAATATTATTTTAATTTAACGCAACCTTAATTTAATAAATTATAATTTGTTTATACATATATTTTCATGTAAAGCCAACTATAGTTTCTTATTCCTTCGCGTCATTATTTTAAGGTAATTTGGTTTTTAAATATGTTAAGCAAAAATCATGTTATCCAGTGCTGCGGAAGTACAGTGTTGTACAAAGGTTTTCGCAATTTTCTTATCGTGTTAGAGCGAAACCGTGTTATAAGATGCCGTGTTGTAGGAGGGCTACCTGTGCTAAAGTTCGACTTTAAACAAATTTATAGCGCAAATGGTACTCGACACAGGGGAAATTTAATAACGAGGGTTAATAATTCATAGAAAAATCGCCCCCTCCCCTGGTCGTGTAATTTATTGGTGTTTGCAACGAGGAAAGTAGGAAACGATGGTGTCATCCGTTGGACGATCGAGGATGTTTGAAAAAGAAAAACTCGTTTTATTTGTGGACGTGGCAGCTCGAAATCAGTGGCCACGTGATATCCCATTCAAGTTAAACGCTCGCCGATAATGACGAAGGTACAGGCGAAAGATTTATTAGCAGTCAACTGTATACGCGCGTCTACGTATGTAGAAAGGGAACGAAAGCTCGTTAGTCAGGTTTGAGTTAGGTAGTCGATATGGACGTCAGACACAATGCGTTTCGTTGCCTAATTATAAAGGCTGAAGCCCTTGAGGCTCGAAGCGGCGTCGTTTCAACTTCCGAAGCGGACCTCGGAACCCCGCGCTCATTTTATGCATTATTCAAGTCGGCGATGCCGGTAGGATCGCGCGGCGCGATGCAAAAAATTAAATTTGCTGGATAGTTCCTGTCGTTGCCGTACATTATTGTTATTAATGTCTCACATTAATTATGGGCGAAAAAGATGGCGCTAAACATCCACCGAAAGATGTTTCGCGCAGATTGCCGGAATGGCCACTACGTTACCGTAACTAACGAAATCAATTTTGCAAGCGTTTATTTATTTAACCCTTTTATCAAGCTTCTACGAAAGCGTTGCTTTTATATGTACAGCTTATCACGAAAGTAACTTGAAGCGGAATAAAAAATATTTTTCCATCGTTAAATTAGAGGTGTGTGTTTTTGAAACAATATCACTTTCAAAATTAATAGTATATTCTAATTAATGACCTACGATAACACGAAAATTATAAGTTAAGAATTCGTTGATAAAATATTTTATATAGAGCTTTTTTTTAATCTTCCATTAGTGTTTTTGGTTATTCGTGTCTGTTTTATCTTGTTACATGGTTAAAAGAAAAATTGTATCATGTCATACGATTTATAATAAAGTTGGATCTACTACAGCATTTTTCAGTAATTTATAAATGTTCAAAAATGTCTGAATTTCGAGAGGTAAAGGATTGCAGTGTCCCTCTGATGGTGAGCGTGGGAGGTGCCCGCCACAGTGAAGAAATCTGTGGCGCCATCTCTTGTCCACTTGCATAAATGGTTGCATCTGCGAGTGCAAAGGTGAACGAAGACGACACAAAGAAAGGTGTCGAAAGATAAAGATGAACTTTGACACTACGTTCAACAATGTTTTAAACTCTAAATTGTCCATGCTCACTATCAAGGACGTTTTTAAAACATTAACGAGGTCTTTTCCCATTTATTTTGAATCTGAATCTAAATAGAAGTGATAGATTGATAAACTCTTTTGCTCACAGCTTTGCTTGCCTGAATACTGGTTGAACAAATTTGTTAACAGATTCTAATTTATCTAATTAAATTTGTACTATGAGGGTCGTTCAATAAGTCCTTAGAAAAAGATAGAAAAACTATCTAAAAAGTAAGATTTTAAATAAGAACCATTGTCCACCGAGTCATTTTTGTTTTGAAATAAAAACAAGTCACTGGGGGCCAAATCCGGGGAATACGGTGGATGTTGTAATAATTCTAACTTTAATTCCATGATTTTGGGCATCGTAACTGCACAGGTGTGCATCCATGCATTGTCTTGATGCAAGAGGAAGTTCCTTGCTTCGATCGACAATAAAAATGAAACTATGTGGTGGATATAACTGAAACTTCGACAGTTGTCTAGTGAGTCATGATGCTTACTAAAAACAAACCATTTTTAATGCAACGAGCGCCAGGTCTTGAATTTTCTACTGACTTATTGAACGACCCTCGTAGCTATTCGCGAATAAAATTTGCCCAACTCTGCCCGTGCAATAAATTTCATATTATTGCAACGTTGAAAACACTGTGCCAATTTCAACTATTTATCAACGTGTTCCAAATAAGGCAACCACCCCCTACGTATACGCGAATCATGAATTCCGCTGGTTTTCCAATTCGACTTATCCACGGCTATTGTTTCGCAATGGTCGATGCACGGGATTTGAAAGGAAACTAGAAGCTGACACGCAAAATATAACGAGATTATCGATAGGCGGTCTCGGGATTAGCAGGATTTCGAGCGGGCATCTGAGTAGTATGGATGGTGACTAGGAGAGAGATAGGAATCGTAATTTATATCGAGCCGATGTGTTCGACGTTTCCAATCGAAACGAACGAGTCGAACAGTTGGAGATATGTTCGTGCTAATAAATGACGGAAACTGCTTTCCAGGTACATCCTCATAAATACAGTAAACAACCGGCTCGAAATTTATAAATCGTATCGTTTCGATTCGACGTAGCACACGATACGCGTATGTATATTATTTGTAGTGACGCGTTGCAATCTTGGGGAATATTTACTTTTTTTTCTTTTATCCTTCGTACACCAGCCTCACGGAGATGCAGCATTTCGTTACGCACTGTTTAATTTTATGATACACGAATATCATTATGTGATATCGTTAAAGCAACCGCGTCGTAATAAGATGTAATACTTTACGACGCTGCTTTTTATCCGATGCATACATTTTATCGTCTAATATATATCATAATTAGTTTTAACGAGCGGCAAAAATGAAAAAGTTTGATCTAAAGACTCCTTTTATAAGAAACGATTTCCACCTGGCTGGGCGTGCCCGAGACAGGATTCCTTACATTATATTCCTTACGTTCTTTTCTACGATAGACTCGGGTGCAAAAAGTGTGGGCACACCAAGTATAACGAAGTTAAATAAATGTTTGCAGAAAACGATGCATTACAAAATTATGTTTCTGTTTAAAATATCACTTTTTGAATAGCGATAAATAATGTGAAAAACTCGTATCAAAAAAAATATACTTTTCGTTTCTTATATTCTCTATATTCTTGTAGCGTCGCCTCCCATGCTCGCCACCAGAGGGGTCGCCGCTCTCACAAACGCTCGACCGACACCTCGGTTGGTATACTATACAGGGTGTTCGGCCACCCCTGGGAAAAATTGTAATGGGAGATTCTAGAGACCAAAACAGGACGAAAATCAAGAATACCAATTTGTTGATGGAGGCTTCGTTAAAAAGTTATTAACGTTTAAAGTTCCGCTCGTAATGAATTTTTTTCTCAAGAATGCGCAGGATTTCGAGGGTATGTCTATTGACCAAAAATGATTGTAATTGACCCCTGCAACTGAAAATAATTTTTTTAGAACGATTTGAAATTTTTTAATTTTGTCGAAAAATTTAGACACCTACCACCCCCTGTCGATTTTTCTTAAAAATTCTTCTTTCATTTTTAGTAATTTTGTTTGACGCCCCACAGAAAAGTTCTCTAATACTTTTTTGTAGGTACCCATGAGCTCTACTTCAGAAAAAAATTTCACTGAAATATATTCGCTATTGTAGGAGTTATGGCTGTTTGAAAATTGGACCATTTTTATGGGGTTTTTCTGATTTTGCAGGTTCAAGGACCAACTTTTCGAATATTTTTGCAATTTGTACATATTCTCCATCAAAATACGCGTAGTTTGCTTTTTTAAACATTAAAATCGTCCAATCCGTTCAGAAGTTATGACGTTTCAAAGATTCGTATGAAAATTCGGGCAGACATTTCTGGCCAGAAATTATATTTTCGGTGTGGAATTTTTTTCTCGAAAGTGAGTAGGATTTCGGGGGTATGTCTATTGACCAAAAATGCTTGCAATTGACCCCTGCAACTAAAAATAATTTTTCCAAGACGATTCGAAAGTCTTTTTTTTCATCCAAAATTCTCAGCACCTACTCGAATTTTTTTCTGGAAAGTGGGTAGGATTTCGGAAGTATGTGTATTCACCAAAAATGATTGTAATTGGCTCCTGCAACCGAAAATAATTTTTCCAGAACGATTTGAAATTTTTTAATTTAATTGTTAATAACTTTTTAACGAAGCCTCAGTCAAGGAATTGATATCCTTGATTTTCGTCTTATTTTGACCGCTACAATCTCTCATTAAAATTTTTCCCAGGGGTGGCCGAACACCCTGTATATATTTTATTTACGTTATCGTTCGATTTTCTTTTCCATATATTGGATGTAGCTTCCTGCTAGAAAGCCTTACTGATGAGTCCCCTAGCAGGCCCAGACGAAACGCGCCCCCCTCCTTTCCTTTTCTGTCCTACAATAATTTCTCAAAGCAGCGCCACATTCTCCTTTCCCCGAATTTATTATTAATGTGAAAAATAACAATTTGTATAATGCGTCTTACTAACGCGAATCGATAAAGATAAGTCGAATTTTCTTCCTAACAAAATAAACATCGTTTTCTACAAAAATCCTTCGTTCGTTTTCATCCTGTAGTGGACTATACTTTGGGTTGCACCGTGTATAGCGATTTAGCGAGCGTGCAAGTGTGGAAATTAACACATCGGTTCATTAAAATAAGTCAGAAGGCGTACCTACTGCTAACAACCGACGGCTGGGTGAAAACTTCATAAGCGTTTCCTTTTCCTAAGAGAGACAGAATGAGTTACGAGCCTATAATTTATCCCACATTATTGCGGCCTGGTGCTATAGAACTCAGCACACGGTAAACATATGGTAATCAGGCGATTTGACTCATCAAGGCTCGGCTTTGTAAATGGCAGGGATGTCCTCGGTAATTTATGTGATGCACAAGCATGTAAGTGCGACCGGTGATCAAGCGAGCGCTCACCTCGATATGCTATCATTAAATTCAATGCAAACGCATTACTTATCTCCGCCTATGTTCGTAGTTGCGGGATTCGGCGTAGGGGAGGGGAAAAGGGGAGAAAACAAAAAGAAAACAAATGGCCGAAAAAGAAAGAAAATAAGAGCGAACCGATAAAATGTGCCTTTCACGCGTTGGACAATCACCTTTCCAAGCGCGCAAAAGTATCGCGGGCAACGAAACGTTCGATACGGTTTGATTGATTGCCAGTTATAAATATTCGGCGTCGTATACCCGCGATGAAAAATACTATCTGCAGGCAACACGCATTTCACAAAACTTTCTCCAATAAATTTTCTCTTTAGATCTGTACTGTGGAAGCTAACGTAAATTGGATTCTTGAGAAATCAAGATTCCGTGCATGATTGCTCGCAAAACATAAATCCAATTTGCAACAAAAGTGTAGCCTGGCACAAGCGTTTCTTTCGTTCTATATATTAAACGGTTCATCTTCGCTAAATCAACGTAATACTTATCTACAAAAATGAAAATAGATCGCGCAGATTTTCTAAAATGATTATTCGAGTATTTCATGCGGATACAACACGATTCAGCCATGCAAATAAACATTTGTTTGCGAACGAGTGGAATTGTCTAACAAACGAGCATATTATTTTAAAAGTTAAACTTGAGCAAAGTTAGGAAGACAAAGGGGAAAAGAAGATGCCATTTTATAAAAAAGCTAATAACAAAATAAAATTCAAATTGTGCTCAATATCAAGTTTAAAAAAAAAATTTGTTTGATAGTGCTTGCATAGTGCTTAATGTGGGAAAGTTAATAAATCATCCAATAAAGCAAACACTAATAAAGTCATAACTACACATTTTTACAACTTACAAATAACAAGTTAATTTCGTATAAAATATTTATGAGAAATGCACATCAATATTACCAAAGAACTACACTTTACTATACAAATTAAATTTATTAAATCAGAGGGAATATTTACTGCTTTTCTTGTATAGTACTAGTGACTATATTCTTTACCATCAACTTCCTTATCTTATATAGAGACTAGACTTAAGTTTCCAACCAATTGAATCAAATATATGATATACTAAGGAAATATGCAATATCTACATAAATTTAATTTTTAAGAATTCATTGTTAAAGAATTTTATAAGAATGATCTTTACATAACACAACTAATTGTTAAGAAATCAATGTATGAACTTTAACGCAACGATAAAGAGAACTATATCTAATATACAATAATATTGTTTTTAACTAATTTCAATTGAAATCTTAGCAAAATTGTTTCTTGAATATTGTCAAGGATATATGCTTGCTGATTCTAGTCAAAACATGCATAAATTAATGTGGGAAAATTAATAAATTATCGCCTGAAGCAAATGCTAATAATGTCCTAAATATACCAATTTCCAAAACTTACAAATAACAAAAAAGAAAGAATACTGCCAATGGACTATATTATAGTATTAAACTGTAAAACACGTACCTTTGTCTGACATTAAACTGTGTCTGGATTCCGATACTCCTTTCGTAGTTTCCTTGTTCGTCATTCTCTGTCACGATTCTAACACAACACTCATCTTTCCGGCATTCGTATTGTTGCACTCAGTATTTCATCTGCAACATAGCAAACAGTTCTATCAAATAATCGTTCAATTTGTGCCAAGAAAGGGCAAAGTAAAATAACTACCAATGCTTTGGCAAAAACTTTACCTTTAGAATCATAGTAGCCGCATTTTCAGCTCACGTACTGAATCTAATTGCTAAAATTCATCTTTTCTCCCTTGTAAAAGGAAAATGCAAATACGGTGCCGGTGCCGGTGCCGGTGTCGGTTCTAGTATCGTGCACGCAACTCTGTAAAAGAACCAGAAAATATCGTTGGCAGTTTGTTATTTTGCTAAAATAATACAAACGCACGCACGAAGAAACTAATTGTACCTATAATATCGAATGCAACCGATTTATTCAAGGCGATTCGCTTTGATATTTATTGCGTCTTTTGCCCTTCGTAAATTTCAAACGCACCACGCTAACGTTCCTCGTTTATAATTTCCGTTAACATTCCAACCGCAAGATGGCGTCGTTAGACATTCTTAAAATTCCAAGCGCGTATTTCAATTTCGTTCTCAAAAGAAACGTAGTTTCCGATCCCTAAATTGCTCTATTGTGTTCTAAATGGAAAAAGAAAGGATAAATTCTTTCGTTCTTTTATCCAGGTTCTTTTTTTTGAGCCTTTAGTTTCTAATATCTTAGTTTATTTATTTCACGTTTCTAGGATCCTACGTCATCCAAGTCCTTCTCTTTCTTTGGTGATTAACGCAAAATGAATCTTTGATAATTAATACTATTTAATATAAATTAGTTAAAGTAATTTCCGAACTTGTCATACGCGTGGAAAAAAATGAAGGAAATAAAAATTCTGTCAGTCAGATGCTCACAGACGATATGTCCCTAGCTTTGGGGGAAAACTTTAGGATACCATCTTTCAGTTGCTTTGTGAATAAAGATATATCAGCATGATGCGTGGTAAATATATAAAACCACATGAAACTCGTTCAATGACAGTAAATAAATTTTGACAATTGCAAAAAACGTAGTTACATCTTAAAATTCATTGAAACATATTTAGTCGATTGATTACAATCGTGTCAATAGCATACGTATATTTCATGTAAAATTAAGCACAACGTGTAAGCAAAAAGAAAAAAGAACAGTAGAATTGGTGGTTTCGATCAGACACTCGAACGGAAATAGCGTCGTCAGGTGCAAACCTATGATTAAATTATGGACTTTTAAGGGGTCAAATCCATCGATTCCACTTTTCTTTTTTTCCTTGCCTATACTTACACTTAGTATATTAATAAAAACATTTTACAAATATATGAACATATATCATAATATTCATAAGATTAAGACCAAGAATTAAAAAATTTCATTTTCATACGATTACGGTTCTGAATGCCAGCAGTCTGCTTCTTTCAAACAAGCTCTCGGCTCCTATCGTTTTACTGTAACCTATTTCGTATCAAACCGCTTTAAAAGTTTCGTTGATTACAATGGGGGATCACTCCAGTTAGAATACTGATAATTTAACAACGAACAGAATTTGGCAACTTTACAATAGAAATTTGCACATACATTTGCAACGCGAATTTCTGCCTTTAGTTGCGCAAACGCAAAAAAATAAAATCTTTGACATCGCGGACTGGATCTGTGGCCATTGTCGTAACGCCATCCAACGTTTCAGTCGCACAACTAAAAGGTTACTAAGAAGGAGAAGGGGATGCATTTTGTGCACCACATTCCCCTCGAACGAAATAAATACCGCCGGGTGTACGCATCGTTCTATGATGCCTGGCAGACAGAACAAGACACGAGTGTACTTGACGCTGCAACAACGATACGACGTCTTACGAAAACTAGAAGATGGTTGTTCGTGGTCGCAACTGGCTAATTACTACAATGTCACCGATTCGACTATTCGTCGCATCAAATCGAATGAAGATCAGATACGAAAACAGTTACAGACATCAGAAGTACACGATCAGAAAAAGATGCGGACGCCTATATTTGATGAATTAGATGCTCGTCTACACTCGTGGTTCCTACAGCGACGAGCAACAGGCAATCTTATCACTGATATACAATTCCAACAAAAAGCGAAACAATTAAACGAAGAATTTGGCGGCCCCTCGTCGTTTTCAGCCTCCAGAGGTTGGGTATGGAGGTTTAAACGTAGACACGGGATTCGTTTGCTGAAGCTCCATGGTGAGAATATATTCTCCAACGCGAAGGGGGCGGAAGAGTTTTCCCTGTGCTTTCTACAGCGACTGAAGGAGGAAAATATAGACCTACAGAATGTATATAATATGGACGAAACTGGTCTATTGTGGAAAGCTGTTTCGCAAGAATCGTTGGTCCATGCTGGAGAACGAAGATTCCCCGGAAGTAAAACAAAAAAGGATCGAGTCTCTGTAGGACTTTGCATAAATGCAACCGGAACGCACAAGCTTCCAATAATCTTTATCAACAAATATGAGAAACCGAGAGTCTTGAAGCACTGCCAGAATCAATTGCCTGTTATTTTCATGGCTCAAAAGAATGGTTTTATGGATCAAAAATTATTCGCGGAATGGTTGAAAAACCATTTCGAACCGGCCGTAAGAAAACACCAACTCGAAAGGGGTACTCCCGGAAAAGTACTGTTATTGCTACATCGTTGCGAAACTCACATACTTCTGCCGGATGAACAAAGGCAGGACAACAGTTTTGAAATAGTATACTTTCCGTCGTTTACGACATCCATTCTGCAGCCAATGAGCCAGGGAATATTTGACACGATGAAAAAATCCTATTACCACCGCATGCTGAAGAAAATTTTAGAACTTCCCGGCGGAGTGGAGGAATTTTATAAGGACTTCGATATAAAGGATTGCATTGATATACTCAACGAAACCTGGGCGGATATCTCGCCAAGTATTATCTGGAAGTCATGGGAAAAAATGTTAGGAATGGATACAACGTTGGAACAAGAAGCACGGGGAAACCAAGAAAATGGCTTCTTCCGCGCACCAGTCATGACCGCTATTCCAACTACAGTAAATACGAATATAGAGGAAATGGTTATTCAACAAGAATTAGAAGAATCGCTTTCCACCTGCAGCGAAACCGAGGATATTTCAGATTTGGATATCAACGAACAAGAAGGCAACGAAAAATCGAGTCCCCAACGAGGACCGCACCTAGACGAAGAAAAAATAGATAAAATGTTTAAAAATCTACTTTTGTGGTCGAAAAAGCAACCTATCTTTATTAAAATTCAAGTGCAGGCATTGCAAGATTTTTATCAACATACGCGAAGATAATATAATCGATATTATAAAAACTAATAAAGCTTTTATTTATATTTACTTTGTATTCTTTATTAGAATAATACTTAGTTTGGTATCTTAATTGTCCGAAAAATATAAAATTTATAAGTATGACAAGACATTTACATAGAATTTATATTCTTGTTTCGCTATACCCAATTGATTTAATATAGGATACAAGTTAGTTTTCAACATTGTCTTATTAAATGATTTTCTTTCATTTCATTAAATGGGATACTGAAAGTGTATATCTGCTTTTTACTTTATTTGAATCTATGTTAATTAAATTTTATTTGTGTATAGTCATATATCATTTTTTTTAAAGCTGAAACAGTTGTCTCACCATATTTCTTAGTTATTTTATTTACACCTTTGGACAAACAGATAATATGCAACAATGTTTGAAAATAATTTTAATTATCCTTCCTATTTCATAATGTATTATTATATTTAATGGTGACAAGGAGAATACATTTATAGTCATGAAAAAAATGAAATGCTGTTACTTCTGGACAGTTGACATTACAAGAAACAATGGATAGAGAACTGAAGCAAGAGGGATGTAGAATCCTACATATATTTAACTTTACAACTGCTAACTGATAGTAGTATTTGTTGGTACCCGTAAAAATTCTTACATCTTCATGTATGTTGATAAAATTGGGACCAGAAAACTTTAGTTTTAAACATTTTATTTATTTCCAGTTCATGCAAGTGTGATCTCTTTTTGAGATATGATTTGTCATTATGTTAACAATCACAGACAGAAGAAAATAACTTTTCAGTTGGTACAGTGGAAGAGCCATTTTCCTGATCTCTATGTTCTGTCATTACTTTGCTTAGAGCCATGAAAATGAATGGCAATGGATGGTAATCTTTTAAGGCCCTTGGTTTTTCACATTTATTGATGATGTCTAGTGGTAACTTATGCGTTTTGGTCATGGACACAATTCTACAGTAAAACGATACTTTCTCAGTTCTATTCCCCAAGACTTTTGGTTGTCCCGCGCGGACTTTTTTTTTGGAATTGTACATCAGTAACGAAATCGTTCGTGCTTGTCGTTTTAAGTACCACGTGTGTAAACGAGACTGTACCTCATCATATACCGGAACTAGCGATTCCTTGTGACTGCAAGCTTCCGATATACGTATCTTTTTCCATATCTAGACTGCATTCATCTTGATGCGTTGGATGACTGATGTTACATCAGTGACACTGTAGTCCTTTAGCTAGTTTAGTAATCGGTCAGTCATTCTCCAGTTTCAGTAAGATCTCTAACCATTATTGTAGCGTCAAAAAAATACGACACAATAAACACTTCTCTTTCTTGCCAAGTTTCTAATTATTACACGACTAAAACGCTGGGTGGCGTTACTGCAGCAATGCGATCTGAGAGCGTAGAATCATTAACGAAACCGTGATGGTAGAAAAGCTATAAAAAGATAGGTAGTATTTTTCGCACACGCGAGACTGTACAAAATTATTGGCGTTAATATCTAGCGTCCATACCCGACGAACAGATATAAGTTAAGCCGTTCTTTTCCACCGAGAACTATAACAATCCTACTCACAAACAACCGATTCTCCCGCCATTAAGTTCCACATTAAGGCGCCAAAACTTGTGAAGATAGTTCTTTTGCGCTTGCGCGGAGATGAAAAGTAGGAAAAGAACCATACTGCTCGCAAGACTAGTGTTACTAACGCAGCCTCAGTACTTACAGAAATCACATTAATAATTTGAAAAGAATTCTCGAATCAATTACAATTAATCTTGTAAGTATGTAACAAAAAATACAACAATCTTTTATTTGTATTAGTGTTAACATATCGATATGCGTTACGCGTTGTTTTAAATGATTGATCAAACGATTTTGAATCCGCAGATAACGGTTACTCAACTTGAAGAAATGCAAACGGTTGTATAAATTCTATTTCGGAAAGAGAAATTACTATGCTGTTTACGGAAACGGACAATGCTCGGTAAGACTATAATTTTATATTATTTGAGTTCACGAACACCATTCGAATTGTTTGAAAAATAGATAATACGAATATTAAGCTTGTTTTTTTGTAATTGTGTTTCATTATGCAAAATTTAATTTGATTTTATGTATATATTGTTGTTAATCATGAGGCATTATATAAATATTATAAAGTTTAGTATTATTTAATATATAAAAATAGTATTCTTTTAATAAGCCATAATAAAATTGGTATATAGTAAATTTTTTATTGTTCCTAAATACAAGGTACTTAAAATCACCTGTTAACATACCTTTCTTTTTGAATATAACATTTACACAAAGAAATTACTAAATGTATCATCTACTTACTTGTGTTGCTGTTGTAAGTATAATCAGCAAATATATAAATTATTCTTGACATGAATTTTACATTCAAAATTAATTCCATATTTAAAGAACAGAATAAATGGTACATTTCATTGGACCATTAAATAATAAACACTTAAGTACCACCTTGTATTTAATACAAGGTATTTAAAATAACAAGTAACTATAAATAACATGTAATATGTAAAATGGCATCGATAAAATGTAATTTATAAGTACACAATACAATAATAAAAACTCAAGAGAAATACAATGCATAAAATTAAATTTTAACTATTTAATACTCTAAACCACAGCATTTGGAACCACAATATTCCAAACACACAAGTCATTAAAGCAAGATGAATATATTCGATTATTTTTTCATCTTTTCAATGTATATAACATTTCTACAATTATTTTCAAATTTTAATTATTAATACTAAAGAAAGACTTACTATTACTTATTGAACTGCATGGAAAGTTATTACATTTCATTTCTCGTAACAACTAAACTTGTTTTAGTTATTTATACTTAAACTACATGAATAAATATATCCATTCTATATTTAATTAAAAAATTCAAAAATGAATTAAAAGTTTATAAAAAGTTTTCGAAATTTCGTCAACGAAATTAAAACTACAAGTTATAAACTTAACCAAATCTTTGGACTTTTACATAAACAAGTTTTAAATATAATGTTTTTTAGTTTATATTATAATTTTATCATTTTAAAATATATACAAAGTAAGTATCAGAGTTACATTCAAAAACAATTTCATTTTTCATAGAAAATCGTAAATACCTTCCATCCAACTCAATGCAAGAAACAATTCAATATTATTAATAAAAACTGCAAATTTCTAGCGTTGTTACCTTAAAGTAATTCTAAAATGTCTAATACAATTGCATTTAAATTCATAGTAATTGCTATTTTTGTGCCATATTTTCGTAAATATCAATAACATTAATCAACAACAATTACACTAATGTCTGGTCCATATAATATATCGATTCATATAATATATCTAGTAATAAGATAACTGAATTCATTGGTGTGTAAATGTAGATACAGTATGATGAAAGGAACGTCATACCATGACAATAAAGGTCAGTGCTTATTAAATGTTATTTTCTTTGGTGATTAAAATAAATAATTGGTTGAGATGATTAAAAAACTATAATTGATTATAGAAAATAATTAAAAACAAAGACTTGAAAACTAACACAGGCTACTTCAGAAATAAGGTGTTAAATTCAAGTAGGGAAGAATTGTTGTTAACATTCCGAATGATCACAGAAGTGTAGTAAAAACACTACTTAACTATTTCACTAAACAATTCAATAATGATTTACGACTACTCTTACATGTTAGATCGAAGATCTTCAAAACATAACTAAAAAATAGTACTGAACGAACGTAATACAACACAGTTGTAAATTTAATTATTATTGGCGAAATTCTTATATCCATATTAAATAACAATAAAGTCTTAGTACTTGTACTGTTATAAAAGAATTTTTTGTTCTAGACAAAAGCTAAAAGTATTCAAAGCATGAATAAATCAAAGCATATACACGTAATTTAAAGAATTTTTCAAAATTCTATAGATGTCTTATTATAATTAGGGTCAAATTTTATTTTTAAAAACAATATTCACCAAAAATGCTACCAGAGCATTGACTATGGCATACTGTGGTATACATTTACACAGAGCCAGTTTTGTAACTGAGAATCACGTAACAGCTTAAATATACTCTTATTACCAGCCCACTGTAGATGGAACATGAGAACTCACCGTAAAATCTTTATATTGAGAAAAAACACAGATCTGAAAAGTGTTTGAAATAAGATAAAGAAATTCGAAACCATACTGTTCGAACTAACCTTATCTTTTAACCGCTGGCAAAGCTGTAATGCTATAGTGAGCAATACTAGAGCATCATTTAACCAGGGTACACTGCATTCTGCTTGTTGGGTTTCATATTTTACACTACCATGCGCATTTTCTAGTTGATACACTGCTAGAACCAACTTGTAACTTTGAATGTAAAAACTAATAGCCAAATTTTCTGGAAGATTTGGATTCAAAGACTTCTGTGAACAAAATTTTGTATTTCAGTTGCTTACGCGTATAAAGTGAAGAATTTAAGGCATCAACTGAATAACTCCCATGATTTTTGAAGATAAAAAATAATGTTCGATCCCTATCAGAAATGTTCTACCCCAAAGATTTATTTATTTATTTGTGGAATATACAGTAGTGCCCACTTAAGTGTCCGCGGTTATCCCCATCAATTTTTGGAAGCCAAGCGGCTTCGAACATCGAGCGTGTCGAGTGTAACTTGACGCCGGTCGTTATCGATACATTGTACATATGGTTTCGGGTACCAGCTATTGTATCTCACTCGCACTTATCTTCTTTTCTTATTTCCGTTGAATTCTGAGAAGTAACCATACCCATTTAAACGACCGCAGCCGGTCCTGAACGCGGACACTTAAGTGGGCACTACTGTATTCATATTTTTTAAATGGCTAAGAAATGTTTGCTTACCATATTACGGCTTTTAATAAGATCATCAATGGTTTTCTTCCTAGGAACAATTAAACTTGTTCGACTACGTTGAAGACAACCTAATATATTTCCTAATATATGCATAACTTCATCAGATGTTTTAAAAGGATAATGATGATCAACATTGTCTATATGAGCAATAGCTTGTTGTAAGTGATTAGCAGCATCCTGTATTTGCTGTAATTTCCAAGGATGCTCATTTTGTATGCTTGTTCTCATATTAACATTTTGTTGTCGTTGAACTTTAAAGTTTACATCCTGCAAACATTTTCTTATTAGCCAATTATGTAATTACAAATTGAAGAAATTATTAGTACATACAGCGCTTGTAATGCTATCACCAGTTAAAACAGCTATGCATTTCACTTGGTCATGTGGGGCAGCAAATATAAATCTGTCTGTCTTATTGTGTTGATCATTGCCAAATAATGCTAATGGAAATCTTTGTGCACATTCCTATAGTATTATATAAAAAACAGTAATATTTTTTATTTTTTCATAGCAAAGAAAAAAGTACTTTTCTACCATACCATTAAAATATTCCTCAACTGTGACAGTGAAGAATGAACTTCTTCATGAAGTACCCATTCAAATTCCATTTGCTGAAAAAATTTGAAAATTAAAAAAAATAAGAACACATAACTGGAAAAAAGTGATCATGCTATTGAGTAAACAATTGATTTTAATTGGGGATGACATGTTAATGTTTTCTTCTTTCTTCTAATTTATTATATTAATATTTCCCATTTTTGTACATTGGGGTTGGGTTATTTTTTATTTATTTTGTTGACGTTTATTACCACATAAAACCTTATTTAAAAAAAATAGTGTTACACCCTATGACTGTTCCTATCACAAATGGGTATTTTTTCATTTTTATGAATGCAATTTAAAAAATAAAAATTTTACAACTAATCTTGACAGTTGACAGAAAACCTCTTCAGCAAGTATGTTAATAAATAACGTGAGAAGAATTAATAATGTACTATCTAGGAGTATGAAGTATAAAGAATAACCTCAATTTCAACATATTTGTCAAGTATCCTTACAAGTATCTGAATCACATCATTTTAAATTAACTGATATTTTACTTTGTACTTACTGATATTCTACAATTACCATTTAAAGAGATATAATGTACTATATTTATTTCGTGACGATAGACCAGTACTTCCTATTTGATACTGTCAAATGATTAATAAGTCTTGTGTTGATTGATCATTTTCAAATAATGACTAAATTGATCTTTTTCCTGCACATCATGTACGAACATTATTTATAAATTCTCGACATAAAAACACCGAGTGGATGAAACCGTATACGTAAATAAAGAATAAATGTGACAACAACTAAAATAATAATCCATTGAAAGACAACATAACCAAGAAGAAGTTCTTTGACAAGAACAATGGGTATAAGTTTAGTTTAACGATAGATAAGGTACACTATCATTGTGGACTGCGAACTGTCGCGGTCGCCTAAGTGATTAGATAAACGGTAGGCAAAGGCAAATAGCTTACGAGATTGTGAGCCTCCTCCTTCTCGCAGTCGGCCATTTTTTTCACTCCGGGTGCTATCTGCATGCACTTCTTGTTACTTACACGACTCTACGTGTTTAATCTTAAATAGTTTCTTTCACAAATCCCTACGTTCTTTTAGATACTTTATTTGTAACTCTTTCCATGAACGAACTTTACCGCCATTTGGATGCAAAATATAAATTCCGTCATCTTTTCTGCCGTGAATTCTCGCGATCTTGAAAAGATAAATCGTTATCATTGTGAGATATTCGAATTCCAATCTAGGATCTACCAGGATCCGTGCAAATTGGTAAAGGCATCCAGACGTGATAAAGGAAGCTAGATCTATTGAAAGTAAGATTATAACATTATTTTTTATAATGTCTTTTGATTGAATGTAAAATTAAATTAAAATTATGATACTTATGAGTCTGGATTAATAAAAATATGACACATAACTTGTGTCATTTCATTGAAATCAAGTAATGCAGTTGAAAGTTAGACATTTTGTTCGACGACACGCTACTTTATAAAATGAATTAATATGTAATGTTTAACCACCATATCCGTAAAAAAAAACTTTCGTAACAAAGATTTAGGGATAGATTAGATGCAAATTAAATCGTAGGAAGAACACTGAACTAATTGCCGTGTCGTAACAAATGAATAACACTACTATGATTTGGCCTAAGTGTGAATATACATATGCATTACACATTGAATTCCGACTAATGTGTGCAGTTCAAGTGGCATAAAACTACTGAAGGTGAAGATTATCTCTTCGTAAGTTATTAGAAGTGTTAAACCTATATCCGATAAATAGTGATTATGTGTGACAATTTATACAATTTATACGGAATATAAATAATATTTTGTTCATACAAGTATTTAATGGTAACGAAGAAATATAAATTTTTAGGTAGGACTCCCAACATGATTAAAATATTAAATTTAGTGTACTTTCTATGTTCTTTTTTTAAGAGCAATTGCTATTAAAACAAAAATTAAATATTGGATTGTTCCGTAAACTCATGTTTTTGCTGTATATTTTATATATATGTATATAGTACAGTCAAATTGGCTAAATCGAAAAATATACTTTTGGAATTCCCCAATTCCGTGTTGTTTTATATAATTTGTTGCGTTGAGTCCAAATATGTAATTATTTTTTATCAAACTCAACAATGGATTGAGATATGATCGTTTTAAAATCAATGAAAACCTAACCTAATATAACGTAGGTGTAGATGTGATTTCAATTAGAATTACTTGATTGATACTATGTTGTTATGTTGTTTTTATATAATAAATGAATCCTAGGATTAGGTTTAGTTTGGATAGTTTATGATAGTATACTCAATTTATTAGTATTGTTTAAACAATGTATACCTAGTATAATCATTGCAACAAATGGAAACTCATTCTAGAAGTGGGAGATATTTCATTTGTAATAATATTATGAAGTTTATATAGGATTCTAAATTGTATAGTTTTCACTGTGCATATTTTGATTTCCTTTTGAATACATACAACATAAATAGAAGGTGAATAAGGAAACATAGTAGAGGTTGATTAATCAAAATTTTCTGTTAAGTACATGATATGTTGTGGAAGGGCATAATAGGACACTTTGTAGTAGTATATTTCTACATATTTAAAATATCAATAAAGGAAGGTAAAATTGTCCAATTCCCAATTGTATCCAATCATACATTAATGCTCCATGGACTTTTTATTCCATCAATCATGACCAAATTCTGATTTTCTATGGACAATTTTTTTGTAATTTTATTTTCTATTTGTGTTTTAAATTATATTTTATTTCCAGGATTTTATTTATTACTTAATAAAAAATACCCAGATTAGTTAACTTTCCAATTCGTTTTCTAATATATATTTAGTGAACTTTGCACATTCAATACATTACCAAAAAACATGACTCTGAAATTGTATTATGATTTGTTATCACAACCATGTAGAGCTTTATATATATTTTTAAAAGTTAACAACATACCGTTTGAAAGTAAAAAAATAAATTTGGGTAAAATGGAACAGCATAATGCAGACTATCAAAAGATCCATCCATTTAAAAAAGTTCCTGCCATCACACACAATGGTTTTAATATGATTGAAAGGTATAGTTATATTTAAATTATGCAGAACGTATAAAATGAAGAAAAACAAATTATAATTCATATTTGAAAAATAAAACTTTGTACGATTGTTTGTTGATATTAACGTAAAAACATTACTGTATTTAATCAACATAACCTTTGTTATATAGGAAAGAAACTACCCGTATTATCCGAATCGTCCCTTTTGTTTGTTTTTTTAAATAAATGTTATATCGTTTCTGAAGAACTATATATATGTATAATTTCATCTGATACTTGAAAAAAAAATCATTTTTTTGACAATTCTTTTCTACAAATATATGTATAGTCCTTCTTATAATATTTATTTAAATCGTTTCTCGAAGTATTTCGTAATTTACGAAATACATTTGTACTGCATCTTTTGCAACTTGTAAAGCAAAAATCTTATTATTCAAAACTTATTAGGATATTTTAAATATAAATGAGATAATAAAAATTTGAGTCTTCGTAAGAATTTAATATTCGTAAATACTTTATTAACTCAAATATTTATTACATTTCATATAGCATTGCCATATTCAGATATATCTGCAGAGAATTTAATATAGATGATCATTGGTATCCTAAGGATTCAAAAGCCCAGGCTAAGGTTGATGAATACCTTGAATGGCAACATCTTAATACAAGGCTGTTTTGTGCTTCGTATTTTTTACAACAGGTATTAAAATATTTTACAATGTACGTGGGTCATTTCAAGTCAAACTGATCATGTTTCGCAGTTCACTTTAATTAAGGGTGATTTTCGGTATTTTGTTTCTCATTTCGGAATCATCATACAAAAAAAATATACTTCTTCAGTAGTCAAAGCTAATCGATGTATTAATACGAAGAAACGTTTAATTTATACATATTTTTCTATATTAAACGCTTAGCTTTGTGCTTTTCTGAATAGTAAAACGCCCCACTTTGGGAATTGCGGTTCCAATTTGTAAATCATTGGTTTATCCCGTTTTCCCCCCCGTACATTGTTAACTAGATGTTATATTTCAATTCTAGTTTTTGACGCCAATGTTAACTGGCGAACCGGCAAAGCCTGAAAAAATAATGTCATACAAAGAGCGTTTAAACGATAATCTCGATCTTTTGGAGAATGTTTGGTTACAAAATACGCCATTTTTAGTCGGTTCTAAGATCAGTATCGCCGACCTTGTCGGCTCGTGTGAAATAGAACAAGTCCGTAAGTAATCGTATAGTAGGGAAATATATTTTACCAGATATTGATGTTATAATAAATTAAACAACTACAAACAAAATTTATCCACTGTTAAATATCTCTGAAATTTATTATTTGATCGTACTTCTGTGTTTGTGGCGTGTAAGAAATATTTTCTTCGCGCGAAGAAAAAAAATTCAAGATCGAAGAGTTTGGAGTTACCATAAAATTAGGGAAAGTACTTGACGTTTATTAGAACTCAAATAGTTAATTCGCCTTTTCGACAATTGTAATGAAACGTGTTTAACAAATTTGAATTTTTATGTAGGTGTAGGTGGTTATAATCCCTGGGAAGGTAGGCCACGCCTAACTGCTTGGATGAAAAGGGTCGCGGAGGAAACGAGTCCTCATTATCAAGATGCTCATGTGTTTCTGTATAAGTTAGTAAATAAGACAACAGAAAGCACATTGAAAAGCAAATTTTAATAATTTTGAATTTTTTGATTTACATATACAAATGGATTACAATATCGCAAGCATTGTTCAAATCTTTTCTACATCTTGAATGCAGAGAAGACAGTTTATTGAAATGTTTAGAAATCTCGCGTATTTAACCTAGGAGGAATTATTTTTCTATTCGATTGATTGAAATAAATTAAAACAAAAATCTTGAAAGAAATTCCTCCAAGGAATTCAAAGGATTCTAACAAATCCTTTATCATAAATCATTTGCTACGTTTCAGGTACATACAGGATGTGTTTACACGTTTAATCGTTTTTTTTTTGTTGGTGTTATGCATTTAAAGCTGTGTATACATTTATTACGTAATTTTGTAATGTACACTTGCATAGCTTTGATGCATATCATTACATGGCTATCTACTTTCATGTTTTATTAAAGCATAATACAAAGTAATATTTTAATCGCGTGGGATGTTATATAAATATACATTTTTATCATCGTTGCATAAATCGTACGATTTTACTTCGTCATTTGTTTGCAACGACTATGATTATATATTTTTTATAAATATATTTTTTCTTCAATAAAAAAGTATATAGTTAAAATACTCTAAAAATATGAGTAATAATTTTACCTCTAACTATTCAATCAATTGTAAATGTTGTGTACAATAATTAAAAATTTGGTAACAAAAGTAATCATGTACAAAGAATATAAAATTTGGCATATTAGAAGTATTCGTGCATGGAACAATATTTTTCAATGAACACATATTTTGTAAGTATTTAAAGAATTGTCATTTAAAAGTAATCTAAAACTACTACTTATTCGAACATCAAACAATGATATAGAGACATTCAAAGTATCAAAGACAATTTTGTGCATGTTTAACTTTGTTACAGACTGTTTTTTAGGAGGAAATATTGGGGGTCTGTCCGCAACAGTTTAGACGAGACAGTCTGTACGAATGAATTTTCAAATATCAATTAACAGCTTCTTGTCGAGTATACAATACATCGTGTGATCAAATTTTTATAAAAATATACATATATGTATAGGCACTCTTTGAGTAAACGCCAATAATGGGACTACAATAAGGTTTAAAAAACGAGGCACAAGATTATCACATCATTGATTGCATCACATTTTAGTGCGTTTCCACTAAATGAGCAAACAAAAGCGAATTAATTAAATGTTTAAATTGATATGAATTACCTATTCTATCGCCAAGTATTATTAATTATCATTATAATTCTTGCTCCGGTTGAAAAGTCAGACCAGAGTATGGAATTCACATTTACTAGCGTTTATCTACGTTTGCCTTCATCTACTCATAGTTGCAGAGATATAGTCTTTGCTTATATTTGTAGATACGTTTAAATTGTGTAGACACAAATGAATAAGCATATCAAAAATATGAACACTTATGTACTCAGATACATTCACTGTTAAAGAACAAACTTTTAAGCAAAGCAAAACGTAAATACGAAGTCTGTTATTTTATATTCATTTGTCAATTAAGTTGCATTAGGTAATATTATTCCAAGAGAAAATGGAATGTAGAGTAACTTCGCGTTAAAAGTTCGAACTCTTATCTCGATAAAAGTTTTGGACTCATCTCCACCGTTTACACCAGTCAACAAAAAAAATACAAATTTGTACATTTATCATTTTAAGTTTAAGAGTACGTTAACAATTTTTTTTATCTATCACAATTGTTTATTTTTCAACGTGTATGACCCTACTCTATGTTTCTTTAATATTTTCCGAACAGATTCAACTTTGCGACTTTCATCGAGGACTCACTGTACCAGTTTTTTGCTCCCTCGTTCGGTGGAAATGCATCAGTATACGATAATACATTTCGAAAAATCAAGGTTAGTTCTCCCCAAAAATTTCCTATATTCTAAAAAAATTTTTCATTTGCTATTTTTACATGTTCTTTGCATATTCCAATAAAATTTATCGAACTTTTACACTCTCGATCAGTGTTACCAAGCCAATTTTCACCGAAAACATAATAGCTCACGTTCCATAAAGTGGCTAGCAAGTAATTCCTATTTTCTAAAATATCTAAAATAGATATTTTCATATCGAAAAACGGGAATGCCCCCTTAAAATGGCAACATTTCTCGTGATACGTTCGAAACAAAATCAGATGCGTTTCGGATAAAAATACCAGCGACCTAAGGTCAGTTTCAAGTGACTTTCTTCAGTTTTGGCATTTTTTTCGGACACCATTGCATATGAACACCCCAATGCTTTTCTTGGCACCGTTCATCACAGTAAAAAATCATCTCGCATCCGAGACACTTAAATTTTGGCCCGATGACTCCGCAATTGGAGCACGAAAGATTGTGCAAGCTGTTAGGGCTACGGTTCACCTTACCGAGATGCGGCGTCTTGCAATTCCTAAGCGGGTTCCCCGGTGTGGTCTTCGACAATTGTGCGTGGGAGGGTACCAAAGCCACCCGATACGGCGTCGTCGAGTCGATGGACGGCATTACCTGGGCTTCGTTGGCAACAACAGGGTTTGTTTGTGCAAAATTATCGGCGGCTTTGACGAGCGATAATCGATCGAATAGAAAGTTTTGCATCTGTTGATACTTGACGTTGTTCTCCTGGCCTTCTTCGCTCAAACTAACGTCTTGCGTGTGATTGGTCGCATCTCGGTTAATGACTGGCTTATTATCGTTTGCCACGAGCGGTGACTCTATAACGTTTGTCAGACCAGAAGTTTGCAACGCGTCGTTGTTTGCTCGGTTGGATGTTATCGTGTCGCGTTGCCTGTCGAAGGAAGCTGCCGCAACAACAGCTGCGGCAGCCGCGGCCGCTACCACGTCCGGAATCATCCTGTTCTGAGAATACTGGCTATTCATCGAATGTCCACTCAAGGGTACTCGCAGTAGAGTCTGTTGCGACGCGGGTAAAGATGGCGATGGTAAAAAAAGGGGCGGTAGATAGCCCGTGTTAGCGTTGTTAGTAGATCTTCCTCGTAAACGATCGAAACTCAAGTTGTTTGGATGTTGTAGGTTGCTCGTAGTTGGAGATGGATACTTTATCATTGGCTCCTGCATGGGTGGAAAACGTTTGTCCGCGTGTTGTAGCGGCCGCAGACCTTCTTGCATCGGAAAATTGTATCCTGGTAAGAAACTTGGATGTAGTCGAGAGTGATACGGATAGGTACCGTAAGGATACATTGCTGGATGATAGCTTAGAGCAACACCGTTGTAGGGGTCGATCTGTAATCGTTGAAGCATTAATTTAGTTCGTGGTTTTACGAATGCGATAAGTGTTACTTACAGCATAATTGTTTGGGTAAAATTGATTCATAGGGAGTGGCGAATAGATGTTGGGACGCAAAGGCGGTACCGATGGAACTGGTTGAGAAAGAGTTACGGACCCAGCAACATGTTGTAGTAATTGTTGTCGTCGTTGTTGCGGTTGGTAATATTGCCATCTGTCCGTGTTGCATTGAGGAGTGTTGTTCAATATATTGTCAGTCGCACTGGGACCACTTATCTTTTGCATTTCGGGCCCGGGAATCTGTCGTCACACAATAATGCGTTGCACGTAAATAGAAATAAAAGAATAATAATAATTCCATATACGAAATAAGTTCCTCTTACACGGGAAGCGTTCTCCGTCGATGCAAAAGAATCGTTTCCCATGGTTTGTAATTTAGATTTGGGCTTCAAAGTTTGCTTCTTCGACATTCGTGCCACCCAGTTACCGAGAGTTGGAAATTGTTCGGTTATCGAATTACTGCTGCCGCTCCTTTGCGCAAGATCGTTCGACAATTTTTCTCCTTTGCAATTTTGTTGCGATCTGTCGTTGGTGCATAGGTCACGTATAAAAGTCTCGCTAGGAAAGTGCGGGGGAATTTTTGAACTTACGTGACGTGTTCCTGTTTCGATGTCCCTATGGAATCGGTTTGGATCAATTGATTCGAGCTCGATGTAACCTGAATCAAAACAATCTCCAATCAAACATCAAGATCACGCGTGTCGGAACAAAAATTCAATATCTTCATTTATCAACGAACCTTTTGCATATTTTGACCGGTTTCGCTGACTTTTGTGAACATAACATTGCTCCTACTGGATACGTAGGAGTTATGTTGCGGGACACGCTCCCTCGACGAAGTAAGTTGCTCGGCGGGCGTTGATTCGAACATATTGCTGGCTGAAACGCTCGCAGCCGCTTGCAAACCGCTTGCAACAGAACTTATGCCAGTGATCTGGTCGGAGAATCCGAGACACTTAATTTTCTCCGATTTCTGGACCATCGGAGGATCTGGAATCTCGTCCACCAATTTATTACCTTCTTCTTTCTTCTCCACGCTCATACGATCATCCTCAAAAAATCGAATTACTTTTTCCGTACGATTTAAGGACCCATTATCGAAATCTTCTACGTGAACGTTGTTCGTACTATTCTGTTGCCTCGTTTGCACGCACTCCTTGAGATCCGCAGGAGCTTCCTCCATGGAATTGCACTGAATGGTGGAAACCGTGGGTTCCATCGAGTCCCCGATTATCGGCCAGATTTTCGTTTCCGAGACTTGTAGATCTAGATCTTCGTCGATCGAGTCGGGGAGACAGACTCTTGGTAGGATCGGAGGACTGTTGCTGATCTCCCCGAGCTGTACAGTTTCATAATTCAACGGCGATCGCGGCGACAACTTAGGCGGTTCAGGCGACGAATCTAAAAAGTTGTTTTTTAATGGTTCTTCTCTCTCCTCGTTCAGGTTCACGAAAAGGTATTTGTCATCGGTTGGACATGCACCGTTGTCGTTTACGTTAATCACTTCGCTCGAGGCCGGAATGGCTATGGATAATTTGCTGTGCAACTTAGACAAGTTTTCGATCTGTTTTTCGTAGCGATTCATCACCTGTCTCAATCTGGTGTTCTGTTGGTAGCTGGTGTCGTTCGCCATTTGCTTGGCTAACTCTTGAGCCTTGTTGCGTAGTTCGCGAAGCTTTTGCTTCAGTCTGTTTCTTCGGTATTTCAACTTGTAGCTGTCCGTTTTCAAAGACGCGGGATTCGTTTCCTTTTCGCAGAGCATTTCGGACCATGTGCTGGGAACCGGGTTCGATTGTGGCCGAGGCGTGGAGCCTGTGATGATTCTGTAGTTCGTTTCCTGTTCCGATCCCGTAGTGATCTGGGAATTGCTATATTTATCCGCCTCTGTTATTAACAATAGAATGTTTTCGGTGGTTAATTAAAATATTTTGTATCCTTAAAAAATACATCAATACGAAACTTAAAACTACTATCAATTATGCAAAATTCAATAGAAAGCATTATTTATTATCGTCGAGATTACCTGTACGAAGAACTTTCTTCAGTCTTAACGGGGGCACCACTTTGCTGCCATTGTCTTCCTTAGTCGTCGACACCATTTTAGCACACTTGTCCCCACACAAGTTCTGTGGTCCTCCTGTCTCCTTGGACCCACAGAAATTCTTTAAAAATTCCTTGATAGAGCTCTCGACGCATTCCTCTCTGTTCTGACTAGAATCCGCTTCCTGCGATCTTTTCTTCTTCGTGTTCTCGTGCTCCACGTTGTCGTTGAATTTCCTCTTTGGCCCACGAAGGCTTTCCACGCTAGAAATTTGGGGAATGACGTAGCTCAGGGAGCTCGCAGACTCTTTTATAGAGTCTTGCTCGTCTAGATTTATGTCTGCGTTTTTCAGAACCTCTTCGTTAGATATACTGATTGATTTCACTGGCTCCACTTCAACGACGTCCAAGTTTATGGGCTTGGATACGACCAACAGGGATGAACAGTCCACGCGGAAGGATCTTGTAGGTGCAGGCGGAGCTGGACGAATTGGCAAAGAATGATTCGGTTGCACCGGTATAAAACATGGCCTGCGATCTCGTAAGGCAGTTGCCAAGCTAGCAGGTCCTTTGTAATTTACTTTACTGGAACTATCTGCTATCATAATTCGAGACTCTGGAATTTCAGTAATTCATAATTAGTAAATACTAGCCACACTGAGTTTGAGTTAGGTCTGGATTCTTCTATCATCTTCGATTCGTTGTACGTTTAATAACAGAATACAGAGTTTAACTATTATTATTAAACCTTAATAGCTCGTATCTAAAAAAACCCCTATCAGCAGAAATGACTGTTATCTATTACTTTACAATATTTTATCACGGTTAGTGAGTTGGATGAAACTTAGAATAAATAATTTCGTATTAATGGCAGATGCCCGCTTATCGATTTTA
This sequence comes from Colletes latitarsis, assembly GCF_051014445.1. Lineage (NCBI taxonomy): Eukaryota > Metazoa > Arthropoda > Insecta > Hymenoptera > Colletidae > Colletes > Colletes latitarsis. Next base: position 15,982,191 of record NC_135135.1, on the reverse strand, counting down.
TAGAGGAAACCTTTACTCGTTACAAGACTGATAACTTATTTCAATGTTTAAGGACTCTATATCCTTTTGGTATATCACATAAGTTTTTTAACATAAAACAGTCTTTCTCATTAATTTTGTTATATTGCTCTATCAGTTCTTCTTCAATTCATTATATATTATATAAATGCATAAAATAAAGGCTGCTATTATTTTTAAATATATTGTACCACTTAGGAGCTAATTTATTCCATAAGTTAGCGTGACCGTACTTCGAGTTTCAATACTACCCCCATTTTTCTCCAAATCTCTATAATTATTGATGTTAGTATTTACAAAAATACCTTACCTCTTAACAAGAAGAACGAACGGCACGAATTTATGGGATGACCTAATGACTCATTAAAATATTGACTATAATAAATAAAAAAAATTATTCTATAAATTCCGTACCCAAGGCGACGACTCCAGAGCATTTCTCGTTTCCGGTTTCTTCTTGATTCGCTCTGGTCAAAGTGTTCACGTCGCTAAACCGCTTCAGAATAGTTTGCTTCCACGTGTTCTTCTCGTCGGCTGTCAGGTCGACGAAGATGGGTCTATCCTGGTCGATCGTTTCGGAAATCGAACAATCGAGAACTGGTTCATCAACATTCTTCGAATCCTTTTCGTTTTTTGTCGTGGTTTCGCACGTTTCCGAATCTTCCTGGATCTCGCTAGAGCTGCTGATCAAACAGACGCTCTGTTCCTCCTCAAAATTCGCGTAGCTTTCCTCGCAGCACAAGTGTTGCACATCGCAGCCAGCTTCTTCTTTTTCTGTTTTAGCTTGCAGTTTACTCGACTGTGCCTCGAGGAACGTAGAACTAGTTCCCGAAGATTCATCGGCTATTTTGCAAATTCTGTTGTCACGAGATATTATTACTTTCGGCCAGCAATTCGGGTCGAACGATCTGGGCGGCGATTTATACTTTTTCGACCTTCCTTTGTGCTTTTTCGACGAGTCGATCGATTGGCAGCCATCGCGTTCTTTCATTTTTTAACATAGAGGTTGGCAATTTCGTAGTTTATTATTTACAGGCAGTTTTGGATTTGGACTAGAATACGGTATCGATTTAAGCCGACGCCGAATAAATAATTGAGGCTTGTTTTTTGGGGAAAGGTACTTTGTAGGAAGATATAAGAAATAGAAAAGTAATTTATTAGTTAAGTTGAATCTAATTAGAAAGAAATGTGAGAAGAAAAAAAATACAATTACGGATTGGTGTTTTTTTGCATACTAAACTTATATAATTTGACAATTTATTACAATATTTCGAACATAATTTTTAAGTTGTTGGAAACACTTATAAGAATTATATCAAAATTTCACTCCGCTGCAATAAGAATTTTAATCATTTTATTCATTTATTAAATGAAATAATTTTCAAAGCTACTAACATCTTTATTTTTTGGTAAGATTATATTTCGATCTGAATGAAGTTTTCACTAAACAATAAATAAGCCATTGTTTTGAAACAAATAATTGCCTGACAATGAGAAGTTTTTCCATAATACCATCCTTTAAAATTTTGAGGAATTCTAAAGAAGCTAGATCTGAGGAATTGAATGATTCAAACTATCTTTAATTATGCATTAAAATAACTACATTTTCCTAATTGTAAAATGTAAAAACGTGGTTACAAAACGTTAGAAAAAGTATGCAAATTCATTTCAAGATAGTAAACAATATCGGACTTTGTAAGAAATCTAAGCAGCTTGAAATTATTTTAATTTATAATTTTTTCTGTTTCTTTTAGTATTTACCTCGACATTATTTAAACTAGAATACTTCGATTTTTATCCCGAAAAAATATAAAGTGAACTAAAACATAGTTTTCGAGGTATATAAATTTGTCTAAATAATATACTGTTGACATTAACATGTTTGTTAAATTTTTTAATTGATTCTGTTCATTCGTTTCAGTATTACTATACACTTCGTTCTTTTTTATCGTGCCATATACTTGTTCATTTTCGATTTTTTTAACGATTTTTTTAAAACTTGTTTATTAAACACAATTAACTTTTTTACATTCACCGAGTTCACCAAAAATCTGTCACACGATTGTCAGATATTTAATAAATCATTAAGATTGTACATTTTATTCACAAGCACGTGCTTCTTAATTTTTTCACTGTTAATACCAGTCATCAAACTTTATCATTGGATTCCACTGTTTTCACTCGCAAAACAATAAATTATCAATTGCAAAAAGAAAACTAACATATACAAATATCTCTTCCGTAACCAGAGAATCAAAATAGAACTAGAGATTGAAAAACTAGCGCGTTCCGTGCAATTCAAAATTATTTCCTGGGAGTCTTACGAGGCAATTTTCAAAGCTTATAGAATTTCACAAATCTTTGATTCCTGAACGCAAAAAAAAACGAAATAAATAATGGTATTCGATGTAAAATGATTGTATGCATGATTTGCGATCAGTATTTTGTAAAAAAGGTACTAATTTGGTGAGAACTCGTAAAAAAATAATTATATAAATTATATATGACGATAAAAATTAAACTGTTTCGGTTGACACGCGCCACAAAGCGGATCGAGACGCTGACGCGCGAAAAGTGAAGCCAGAAACGAAGAAATCTCGCACTTGTGCTTGTGTTCCCTCTTCTAGAAAAGTTCTTATTAGGGAAACCCTTCGCAATTGGCCGACTAGAACGCAGTCGTTTGGCGCAGCTCATGCACACAACATATGCCGATAATACATCAAGGAAAAAAACGATAAATTCTTTATCTTTGCTATTAGCGAACTTGTACTTTTTCTTAAAGGTACGCTTGATTCTTGTACTTAAAATATGGTAACTGAAAAAAATACACGATCACCAGATAATATTTTCAAGCCTCGTTTAAAAAATAATAATGTCGAATTATATTTCGAACAAATTTAAAAAAACGAATTATTTAAAAAAAAAATATTTATTAAACGCAGGATTCTCTCAAAAATAAAATTAAAATCTTGTTACATGCTCGAACAAATACACAAAAGTGCAAAAAAGTGAATTATCAATTGGTTCGTTGTGATAATAAACATGAACTAATATAAAAGAGTAAATAGTTTCATTTTTCACTGTAATCTGCGAAACTAGCGCGAGCTCGAGAATACACCTAACACTGTAATTATTGCACCTGCTGTAATTACTACTGTATTCACTATGCCCACTTCAATCGATATTAGATTTGCTTTCTACCTATTTATTTAACAATAGTGTCTTGATACAGGGCCGAGTTATATTTAACTCGCTCGTGTAAAATGCATGCACGATATCGATCGACTCTTTTATTCTTCGGGGGTACTGTTTAATACTTAAATGCAAAAGTTCTACCTGACAAAATCGATTCGCCAAATAAATTAGTACTCACTATACAGAATAAAACTGCCCTTTTTAAGAATAATACTTCAAATATACAACTTAATAAAAAGGAAATTTTATTTTCTGAAATACAAAGCTATAGGTATACAATTTATAAATATAAAATACAATTCTCGATTAATGCATTCCACTATTCTGTTACTATGTAGTTTATGTTTCTATTTGTACAATTATGTGGATTATAACAAGTAGTAAAATTGTTGTGGAAAAATGCGTTTGAGCGGTCACCGTAACAAACGATAATTTAGAGACAGTGGTTCTTGGAAATGGTAATATACATTTAGAGACAATTTAAACTTCGATATACAAGTTTCCGATATTCCATTATATCTGGATCACACATTTAACTTGCAACATGAACACTTAGTAGACAAGAACACGTACATAGTCACATGTGCATTTTCCCACCCGAGGAAAGCTGACGTCGTAGGGAAACTCGGCGACGATACGCAACACGAACAAAAGGGGTGAATCACCCCATCGTCGGTCTAGACAGTTCTTTGTCGCCCGAAGAATAAAATAAAATACTTGCAATATGAACATTACAGAAATAAATCGCAACGAAGCAATGAAAATCTTAAATATCTTCATCGACGATAATTAACGTCGTACAGAGTCAGCAAATTTTATTTACGAACAACGAAAAACATTAGACTCGTTCTTAAAGTAGTTTTGTCCACCACTTCACTCGCCTGGATGTTATTTTAAAAAATAATTTACAAAGTTACATTTTAACTAGCAAAAGGGTGCACGAATATCTCTTTATTCAGACAGTATATTGCAAATTAATCTGTGAGATATTCTTCGAAAATATCGCTAAACATAATTCTATCAATCAATATTCTCTTTAAATAACTATGAATTAATTATTTATTCTTCATATGTATTAAACTACTTCAGTCTACGTATTTCTTTTTCAATTTCATAAAGATAACATTTGCTACTAACAGCTTATTAAATTATTTTTGAATAATCGGAACGTGCCGCTGAATTTATCGAACAAACAAACACGGCGATCACCGGTTACTGTTTGTAAATAATAGACTACTGTTTTACATCAGTCCGCGATATTAATTCATCATGGTCGATCCAGCCATATTTTTGTTGCACTGACATTTACAACAACAATACAAAATATATAAATATATTCTTTTTTTTTAAATAGATTTACAGATTGTATATGTGATAGGTTGATCTTTGTGTATGCTATTTGCGGGGGAAAAAATAGTATATTTTAAAGTGTTAAATGGTAGTGCATAATACAGTAAACATGTCGAAGACAAACACTGTTTGTAAACTACCGTCTAATAATGCAAAGCATCAAAGAAATTCAAAATCTGCAGATCAAATATGTTCGAATCTGTCGAAGAATGTGTGTACTCGAACCACTCAATGTAAATCAAGTCATTTGAAACATTGTTGTTGTCCGTGCAACGGAAAACAGGTACTTTTCTTTTGAATAATATTCTCTCCCTTCTTCTTTTTTTAAAACTTTTATATTTATTAATAATTAAATTCTACGTCTTTTGATTTACAACCACATTACTTATTCTAAACATTTAACACTGTATCTTAAATTATCATACGATTTTGAAGTTATGTTTATTATTTTAATTAATAACAGCTTAAACTATAATACATTTTTTCTTTACACATTCATTTTATTTTTTGTGTAAATCCATAATTATACTTCTTAGCAGTGTATGTGTACTGTGTATACAAGTGTATCAAATAATAAATAAACGTCTTATTATAAAAGTTATAGTAATAAATATTTTACATTGTAACATTTAAGCAGGTAAGAAGTTTATAACTAATTAATACTTGAGTGTATTATTAAAAGCAATATTGAATGATCTTGGTATTCAAATATTTATATATTTAAATAAATAAGTCAAACATTTTATTAGTAACAACCTATTAATAAATAATATTGAAATATCATATCTAGTTGGATGAAAGAGGAGTTAAGAATAGAGGAGCAAGAATGAAAGTAATTCCCAAGAAAAAAACGGCGCCGCAAAAAATACTAACGAAAAAAGAATATGAAGAGTTTCGAGAATGTAGTGGTCCTATGACGAAAGAAGAAAAAAGAGCAGCTCTCGAAGCAGAAAAAGAAGAAAGACAAAGACTTATAAAGGAAAGCTTGGAAAGGAAAAAAGAATTTCAAAAAATAGACATGCATCGACCTCGAGAGAAAAGCGCAACATTAATTGAAATTGAAGAGGAAGCTAGAAAAAGAACGAAACACGTTCTCGAAAGAGCGCAGAACATGAAACTTGAACAGGAAGAAGAAATCCAGAAATGCAACAAAATCATATTAGAAACTAAATGCCGTGCCATTCGAGATGCACAGGTGTGATATAATAAAAAAATCTTTTTTATTGTATCTTTCTATAATTTTAAAACGTCAATTCCATACTTGTATGGCTATACCTTTGCAGATAGCAGAGAAAAAACTGGTTGAACTTGAATTGGAAGAAGAAGAAAAACGTCTCAACGATATGATGGAAAATGAAAGAAGATGGGCAATCAAAGAGGAACTTAAGAAAGAACAAGAAGAGGCAGCACGGAAATTAGAATTTGCCAACAGATTAAAGGATCAAATAAGGGAGAATGAGGAACACAGAATGCTAGAATTTGCAAGGAAGCAGGAGGAAAGCCGATTAATTAATTTAAACAATATCGCTTGGCAGCAAGACGAGATTGCAAAATTGCAAAACAAAGAATCGGAACATGCACGAATTCGACAAGAAATCGCTGAGGGAAACGAGCAATTGAAACATTTTAAAGCCATGGAAGAGCAGGAAAATAAAATCATTGATCTTAGGTAAAATTCGTTATTAAGTTCGTAATTAATAATTAATAAGTCGACCAATGTTTTATAGAATTCAAGAGTACCAACGACAAAAGGAGGAGAGAGAAAAAAAATTGTCGGAAGAACGGAGGCTTGAAAAGTTAAAAAAAGAAGAGGAAAAAGCAAGAGTAGCGACCCAGGCTATGCAATCTAAAGATATTCAAGTATTCATCTACTCAATTAATGGAATTATTAATTTTATCGACTATAGAATGTTTATGATTTCTCTTATTTATCTGAATATTTGCAATGAATAAATATTTCGCATTTTATGTATTATTTATTACATAATTTTTATCCGAATAATATTACCTGTTTCTAAATAACAATGTATTACAACTTCCTTATTTATATAAGAATTTTACATCAAATTAAAACCCGTTAAATAATTATTGCTTAATATTTTATGTGATATGCTTATACTGTACTTAGTATATTAAAAATACTATGTAGTTACAATTATAGTATACAGTGAAATATTCTGTATTTAAAATTCAACCCTCTCTTCCAAACCCAATAAAAATTGATCTTTGTAAGATTCACAGAGGAATGTTTACAGGATTTGCACATGGTAGTATTTTTTCAGATACGTATCGACGAATTGAATGCAGCACGGATTCAGGAAGAAGTAGAACGAGAGTGGAGACGAAAGGAGAAGGAAGAAGCTTTGAAAAGAGCAGAGGCTCAAAAATATCTTATAGAGGAACGAGAAAAACAAATACATAACAAACGAATAATGCAGGCAATCGAATTGGAACGGGAACGACGCGAGTTTGAAAAAATTGTACGAGTTCAGAAAGAAGCTTTTTGTCGGGATCAAAAACAACTTGAAAAGAAACAACGACAAGCTTTAATTCACAGGAGCGAAATACTGAAACAGGTTTGTTTTTGTTTCAATAATATATTCTCGTTTCGCGCTTTTATCACTAGTTATTTCTACAATACATACAGAAAATTGACGTGAAACTTGTTGCAAATATCAAAATTCAGTATCGAAAGAAACTACGAATTCGTATTCCACTGTTGTCATCAGGTAAACGAGAAGGAAAGAGAACGTATCGAGTCTAGAAAAAAAATGTTCGAGGAAGGTTTGGCAATTCGTACAAACGTCGAAATGCGTAAAAAAACATTGCGCGAAGCAATGGAGAAGAAATGTGACGAAATGAGAAGCAATAAAGTACCTGAAATGTACATTAACGAAGTGAAACGAATGATCGAGAGTATACAATAAACTGGTCACTTCCCAGTTGCGATCTATCGATTTATCGATTAATCGAACACGACATGTTTGACGAAATATCGTGTATCTATTCAAATGAAAAAGTTCGTTGCATTTATCGAAAGTGTAGAAGGCAAAATCCACAGAGCATTAGTTTGTTTGTTACTTCCATAACATAACAACATTTGGATCGCGTTCGACGATGTCTTCGATTTGTGCCGCCGATTGACTCGTACTACAACAAATTTCATCGAGACTGAACGTTCCTGTGAAGTACTTATAAATCGGATTACTCTTCATTTCCTCGTTACAAGGAGATCCTGTCAGATATATTGGATACTGCAACCAGAGGTAAACATTTTTGAATTTTTCTTACAATATATTTTTTTTCGTTAAAAAAAAAATGACAAACAAACCTTATATACTCGACGAATGAGGCCTTCGATGAGACCGAATTGTACCAATTTTTTCTCATTGATTCTTAAATTCTGTGGATTTAATCGTTGACATAAGTCTCTCATGCTGCTGCCGTGTGTCATACTTGCATACATTCGACATATGTCCCTAAGATACGCGGGTTGTCTAGCTGCGAAATAAATAACTTTTTATATAACGCGCTTTTGCTTTTGTAGTTCATTTTACTGAAATTATAAACTCACGAAATTTAGAAGCGTATGCTATACATCGCCCTTGTAATTTTGGGTTTTCAGCTAGTTCTTTTAATTTCGGAGTCGCGGTATAAACATTACTGTATTGAAAAATTGGAATCAATGTTACAACACCATAATAGCTGAAAATAAATAAAAAATATTGCAACAATTGAATGTTAAACATAAAATTTTTCTCTTTAAGTGCTTACACAAGGTTTTGCACACAGCTTTTAACCAGGTTATTTTCCACATCAGCTTCGGCTGCTATTCGTGCAACATGATTAAATCCATCTATATAAGGCAGTACTTGCTGAGTAGTCAAATCCCACTGATCGCTTTGAAATGTTTCACGGCCCTCCAAAAATATGGGTACCTGATGATCAAGAACTGGTTTTGGCTCTGGTGCTAACTTTATGACTTTCAAGTGGGATGTCATTGTTCCCTCTAATAAAATATTGTTTTATATCTTTAGTGCATTCATTGAAAATTACTAGCAACAAATTGTTCTTACCTGTTAATGTACACATTTTGTGTAAATTTAAATCTTGCATTACCTGCTGGAGCATTTGCGCTAACCTTGTTTTATCATCAGATGCTGATAAAAAGCAATTTTCTACTTCAAGAGCCATCTAAAAGTATGCATTACAATTAATAGTATTTTTAAGAAAGTTACCTCATTAAACTGTAAGGTATAAGGTCTTACTAAAAAATCAGACATCTTTCTAACAACAGGTTCATAATGCACTGTACGAGCTTCTGCATCACAGACAAAGCACAAATTAAAGTAAAATGCATTTCTTGCATATTTCTTGTCATCAATTTTCACAGGAAATCCCAAAATCTTACAGTCCTTCAATGTTCTGGAATGAAATGAAAATTTTCATAAATTTGTTCAAAATCAATTTTTCTTGATCAGAAACTGTGCTTACACTGTTATAGTGCTACGTTGTAATTGTGCCTTTGGTATAATATAAACGCTCACATTATCGAAAATATCCTTTGAAATAAAATTATCTGGTACCTAGAAAAGAATTAAATCCTATCTATATTTTATTGCTTGGAAAAAGAAGCAGGTATGTAGTAATGGTATATAGAATTTTTGTTAACCTGGCAAGTAATTTTTGGACCCACAATGTGATGAAATTCTGACAAAAATATACATCTAATAGGATCTTCTAGTCCTTTATCCTCTGTCTCGTTCATCGTTGCTACAAAGTTTTCTTTTGCATTCACTCTGAATGTATCTGGTTAAATGCAAACATCAGTTAACCTATTTATTGATTAATTTATGAAATTGCAATTGTTACGTTTGTTTCAATGTATCGTATTTTTAGTGGCTCAGACTTAAAATCGTAAACATATCTGTGCTATATTGTGCTCATAAGATGCAATATATGAGTATAACACTTTTGTAACAAATAGCATAATACAATTTCTGTCATACATGTTGAAAGTATGGTACCTAAGCATTTATAAGGATGTGAAGAAAAATGTTCAAACATTTTAGAATAAACGTTGATCTCTACTGATACATCGTGTTTTAAATCTAAATACTCAACTAAGTTGTGAAGTTGATGTAATTGTCATGCTAGTGTCATTCAAATTATTGGTTAATGACGTATTTGTTTATCTTTATATTTATCCACGTTCAAACTAAACGTTTGAACATGGTTGTGTGCATATATTTATGCGTTTATATTTTTTCATTTTGAAAATACAACGCAAGTGGCATTTTTAGTTTTGTTGACTTAGCAACTTCAATAGTTAGGTTGAGTCAGTGTTACTAGACGCTGATCGGTGTCTAGAGAAAATGCTATACAGGGTGTTTGGCCACCCCTGGGAAAAATTTTAATAGAGGATTCTAGAGGCCAGAAAAAGACGAAAATCAAGAATACCAATTTGTTGGTGAAGGCTTCGTTAAAAAGTTATTAACAATTAAATTCAAAAATTTCAAATCGTTCTGGAAAAATTATTTTCGGTTGCGGGGGGCAATTACAATCATTTTTGGTGAATAAACATACCCCCGAAATCCTACCCACTTTCTAGAAAAAAATTCGAATAAGTGCTGAAAGTTTTGGGTGAAAAAAAAAATTTTCGAATCGTCTTGGAAAAATTATTTTTAGTTGCAGGGGTCAATTGCAAGCATTTTTGGTCAACAGACATACCCCCGAAATCCTACTCAGTTTCGAGAAAAAAATTCCTTACCGAAAATATAATTTCTGGCCAGAAATGTTTGCCCGAATTTTCTTGCGAATCTTTAAAACGTCATAACTTCTGAACGGATTGGACGATTTTAATGTTTAAAAAAGCAAACTACGCGTATTTTGATGGAGAATATGTACAAATCGCAAAAATATTCGAAAAGTTGGTCCTTGAGTCCGCAAAATGAGAAAAACCCCATAAAAATGGTCCAATTTTCAAACAGCCATAACTCTTACTATTGTGAATATATTTCAATGAAACTTTTTTCTGAAGTAGAGCTCATGGGTACCTACAAAAAAGTATTAGACAACTTTTCTGTAGGGCGTCAAACAAAATTACTAAAAATGAAAAAGGAATTTTTAAGAAAAATCGACAGGGGGTAGGTGCCTAAATTTTTCGGTGAAATTGAAAAATTTCAAATCGTTCTGGAAAAATTATTTTTGATTGAAGGGGTCAATTACAATCATTTTTGGTGAATAGACATACCCCCGAAATCCTACCCACATTCGAGAAAAAAATTCGAGAAGGTGTGCAATATTTCGACAAAATTAAAAATTTTCAAATCGTTCTAAAAAAAATACTTTTAGTTGCGGGGGTCAATTATAATCATTTTTTATTGATACATATACCCCCGAAATTCTACATACTTTCGAGAAAAAAATTCATAACCGAAAATATTATGTGTTCCTCGTTTGTGGCAATACTTTGTACAGTAAAAGATGAGCCCGTTGAGTGATGCAGCCTTAGCTTTACCATTAGGATAGTCAAAGATTTTTAGGCCGTCGAATCCATTCAGTTGTTACTATCAAAGTTAGGCTATAGGGAGTATTGTCAGAGGTGATTGATGATGTTTTATTGAACCTCACCCCTTCCAAGGAAGTTAGCTTGCAGGACAAAGTTTTAGAAGTCCTTGTTCCAGCTAAGAATGAAGGCTAATCGTTCCTTTTGGAAAATCGTGTTCGCTATTGTTCCGCTGTGCAAATAAATGCAGATTTACGTGGTCGATTTCCGTAGGAAATGGTTGACCATTACCAGAGACTGTAGATCCGATCGATGATCTAGAATGGTACCGCAGGTGGTCGGGCAGGGGTAGTGGTTGAAAGCTACATGCTATTATTCTCACGTTGTCGATACGATAAACTAGATTTATTACGTTTCCTTTTAAATAAAAATACATTTATTTCAAGACTCCGGTAAAAGTTACACGCGAGTTTATTTACGTTAGCGCAGTCTTTGTGAAAGAAAATACATTGTTCCTCGCTGTAAGTTCGTTCCTATCGATGTAACAAGCGTTCTATGAGAAAATGGCAGCGTTCCAAGCTTCGAATTTTTACGAAACTGCACGAGGTAGACGTTCAAGTACGAGGGAATATGTGTTTATGCCCTCGGCAGCTGGAACCTTTGACGGACAAAACCATTTTCTCATAATTCACGTTTCGTTCGTTGTAAGAAATTGTTAATTTACCGATTACAAAATGGTCCATTTGAACGCGGCGTCTAAAGGCGACTACGCGAATTTCTGCAAATTGAACGATCGAAAATAAAAAAAGAGATATCGTCGGAAGGTATGCGATAAATGCGCGATATACACCGGTCGTTTGTCTTTTACACGGATAACGATTAATACTCATAAACAAGAATCGATGCAATCGTCGCTGACAAAGAAGATAAAAAAAGAAAAACACACGCTTCGAATATTAAATAAAATCTGATCCATCCTGTTTCGTGACTGGTCCTTGGATCTCCGTCTTTGGCATCCGTTGTAACCCCATTTTTCGTTAAAAAATACTCTTCTTCTCGCCTCGAGAATTGTCTGAACTTTCACGGCTCTCCGAGGCAATCTGCAAAAGTAATCGTAACATGGATTCTCCATTAGTCTATCGCTATATCGTTGTTGCGATGCAATGCTTTGCAAAATAAAGTTCAATTTTGACCGGAAGTGATCAAGCCGCGCAATTCTGATCTAATCGACGCTGAAGACGAAAAGCATGCATCAGATGATTTAAACGATCCACTTGAATCGGCATCACCACCAAAATCAATCAGTCTGTACGAAATCGTGTACATACGTATATCACGAGGGATTTATCTATTGGAAAGGCACCAAGATACGACCTAATAATATCTGAGATCTTGCACGCAATGCTGAAAAACGTCATAGTAGAAGTTATACTACTCGTTGGGTGCCGTTTCGAATAACGTTCTTCGAGCCACCTTGAGTTTATTTAACGGTTTCAATCGTTTATTGTAACTATTTGACAGAACGGTGGAATACCGAATAGGCGTTTGTACTCGGAGTGGTCGTAGCGTAAATCGTAGAGATTTAAACGCAACTGTTGGTGGTTTTGTGCCTTGGTGCGTTCCCGTTGGCGGAAAATCGGTCTACGCGGTAAGGAAACGAATTATCGACTTTGATTTTAACGAACGTAATTGCGTTACGTCCTCGTCCCTAATGGAGATTGTTTAAAATGGAAAACACCTTGCACAGCGGAGTGGTTGCAAGTAATTGTCGTTTGCACCGATAAATACCGCGTTGCATTCTTTCCTTTTACAACTGATATTTCGCACGCGTTGCTTTCAAGATGATGGTGTGTTATTTCACATCGAAATTCAGCAGAAGGAAACCTCTTGTGTGCTGAAAATAGGATAACGTATTAATGTCAAAAGCTTGTTGCCAGGAAATTTATGTCCGGCAAGCATGAGGTCTCGGTATCGACGGTGCGTTACACTTATATCGGACCTACAAGTATCCACGTACGATGCGTATTCAGAAGTTTTATGTAACTTGGACCGGCAGCCAGTACAGAATTTATATCGCGCGATGGAGAACGGCGGAAAATGGAGACTGCTTTAAATAGGCCCCGCTGCAACCGATCAGGCCTGTTCTGTCAAGTCTTTCGAACCTTTGATGCAATTCTTACGTTAAACGCAGCGAATTTAGTTATCCCTCGACGGGATTGAAAAGTATAAAAACCGTGTCTGCCTCTTGTACTTTTTTACATTTTCTAATGCATGCGTGCGTGTGTATATTCATTAGTCGAAAACGTATAAATAAACGTTTTGAATAAATGTTATCAAGTGTTAAGTTTTACATAAAAAAGTTGAATAAACTTTTCTCCTATCTTCTCTAAGAAAGAAAAGTGCACAGCTTACAATTAGTGGCCATTTTACTCGCGCGAAACATGTGGCGGCTAGAAGTAGTCGCCATTTTGAATCTGTTTGGCGCGTGGCGCGTTCTGTGTCGCCTAACAACCGCGCGAACTTTCGATTGTCGAGTGTTCTTACCAGGAAAATTGTTAAGTTTCTATGAGGTAATAAGAAAAAGATAAGATAACGACAAAGTTTTGTTAAAAACGATACTTACTTAGATCAGGCTTCCTGAAGCTCTCCCTTGATTCCAGGCACGCTGTGATGGTGTCTGGACGCGAGCTTGTTTGCCAATTCGTGCATCACGTCCCTGTATATTACCGTGTCCAAATTCTCTCCCAACATGTACAGAAGGAACCAATCGCCTACTTTGCTTCGTCGAACTATCGTCTCGACGGCTTCCTTTCTGACCAAACGAAACCTTAATCGTAGAAGGTAGACCCTCGTTCGCGGCGAGAATATAATTACGATCTGTAAAGTAGAGAGTAAATGAAATTTTCGGCTGGTGAGATACCATATTCGATCGACTTACCCTGTATAAAACCGTTATGAAGCTGAGCACGCCGAGAAAGAGGAACCAAAACCAGAGAAATACGTATATTTTCTCGTTGACGACGTTCAAAGGCAATATGCAGACGGCGTCGTGTCTTTCGACCTCACCGCTGACGCCGTACTTGTAGAAGGTGCACTTAGTCATCCGTGGAAACACGTAAATCATTGGATCGACCCGGTCTTCCTGATCCGATTCCAGGAACCTGAGCACGTCGATACCAAACGTCAGAAAGGCACCGTCGAAGAAGCGGTTCATCAGAAACATTTGACCTGTGCATATTCAAGCCCATTTTGTAACCACGATCGTTATAGAACTGGCAAACGATCATGAAATTTATCCGGTCTACGTAAGCGCGTTGAGTCTACTTTCAATTTTAAATTACATTTATTCGTTTTTCCAAGATACTTATGTCGGTGAATAGAAGTTTTGATTTAAGCCCGCGAAAATACCCGTCGATAAAATAGCTGGCGATCTCTGCCTTACCGGAATCCATTCGCGTTAGGCGACGAGTTCAAGCATATTTTTTCATTGTTCTATTGTTTAGTATCGTTATATCGGTTCTTATACTGAATAAATGAGCTCGTATAAATAATTATTAGGTCTCGTAGAGTTTACGTTGGTAATAAATGCGCGAGCGTCTGCTGTCGAGACTCCTCTTGTACCGAGATACGGTATAAAATGGGGCCGCGAAGCTGCAGAAAGCGGAGAAGGTAGAAGACTGTTGACGAACGCGTTACGAATATTGGGCTACGAATCAGAATATCTTTTAGACGATCTCTCGTTACTAGCGTTGGGCTTTAGCCAGCTCCTCGATAGCGACAGAACTCTGCAAGTCGTTCATATAATCGGTACGAGTATTGGGGTTTGGCCAAATTCTCGATATCGGTACAGCGTGTTCATTCTCTCATTGTATTAATTAATCCATATATTTGTAATCGTAACACCTTCACGCAAAAAGATCTAGTAAATGAGAATATTTTGGTAGTCCTTCGTTTGTAAGAAAAAAACTAATTCACGTTTTTGTGAGACGAACACAAAATAGTAATAGCTTTTACTTTATTTATTTTAGAAATAACCACGTCCTTTCTATAAACTTTGTAACTTTGTAATTGTGATCTTTCTGAAGTACCTTCTTTTTTTGTTTAATTACAACGCATGAACTTGAATTGATTCGCGTTGCAAAGAACCTTTCTAGAGTTTTTATTTTCATTTTGTCATAGAATTTGAAAATTTTTAACGCGCGCGAGACAGGTGATTGACAGAAGCATACTAGAACAAAGTAGAGGTTGAAGAAAGCTGACGGATGATCGTATAGATTGGCTCTCTGGGCGTAGTACCTGGCCAGTTGTAACGTTGCCAAATTTTATTACGAATCGTTCATTCACCGGTTGCCTATTCCATGACCCGCCTTTACGCGCAAGATGAACGCGTGTCTGAGAGTTTTCCAAGCGTGCCGAGAGGTCAGTACGACGAATAAATAAAGAAATGGGCGGCGAACGCCGACGGTGGAAACGGATGAAAGGCGCGATCGGTGCTCCGTACTCGCTAATTCGTGGAAAAATGTGGAATAACAAAAGCAAATACCACCTGAATGTCCGTCGGCCAAGGATGAAATATCGATTCGGTAAAAGTAACAAAACAAATAACCGAAGAAGGTAAATATATCGATGCACAAAGGTCCGAGGAAAATGGTGGAGGAACGACAAATGGGGAGATTTGACGACCGTGCGAAAACATAGAATATCATAACAGTTCGGGTTCAAAAGAAATCGGGCTGTTTGAAATCGGAAGCATCGGAAATAACACCGAGGCGCGTGCAAAATGGACGACAACGACCGCAACAGTGTCTTGGAATTCGCTCGACGATGGTGAAAATTGTTATTTTAAATCGGAGACAGAGACGTTCGAGATGTTAAAGATGAAAGAGAAGTCTGAGACGGGAAAGAAAAAATAACGTGCCACTCACCGACCACATTGACCAGGGCGAGAACTTCGCAGAGGTAGTACCTGTAAGCCCACCAATTGTGATAGCGAAGATTCTCCCACAAATAGTCGAGCAGCATCTTTTTCTTCTGCTTCTTCTCGACCTCGGAGCAGAGACCGATGTCGAGGTCCATCATCAGCGCGTGAATTTTCCCACCTTCCCAACCTTTCCACAGCCATCGGGGTGTGTAGAAAAGGATCGCCTGGAAAAGAAACAGCGAAAGGGACGGGGGTGGGTGAACGATCGTGAATCCGAACGGTATCGATAAACTTGCTTTATCCGGATCCGAACGATACCGTTTCCTTAAAATTACGTTCGTATTTTCAACCGGTTGGCGGTCTCATTTGTTTCGGTATTCTTTCATCGGCCGCCGAGATGAATCGGTGTATAAGAAAAACACTGCGGTGATATATTTAGCTGTACTTTGTTCGACGAATGTAATACCATTTTAATAATCCAGATGATTTATTTGACTAGGAATTTTGTACGATTATGTTTCGCTTCACGTAGAGCTGCTGTGTTTCGTGGCGCGAAAGGTGAACGTTTTGAAACGAGTACGTAGCTTGTTTTGAGGAAACGAGAGTGTAAAACATGTATCAAAGCGAAGCACGTGAAAATTTGCCCACGATTATTGCCAGAAACTCTGAAGACGAGTTTTACTTCGCGTTCATAGGCGTGTATTTAATATCGTCGCGTGTTGGTTTACGTGTATTGCTTGGCACGCGCATAAAGATATCAAATTGGCTGTGCATTTCGTTGGGAGAGATAAAATCGTAGTAAACGGCAGTATTGTTTTAAGCCGGCGGATTGATTAATTGCTGTTGATTTAGAAGCAATTCATTTGGATAACGAGTTTACGTTAGCCAGGAGACGGCCAGGATGCTAAATGTACCACCGCGGAATTCTGTTACGAGGGCCGTTAAAGATCGAGATGTCGGTCTTAAAACGGGCACATTTCAGACACGTTTCGCACATGTAAGCGGAAATAACGAAACAAGGATGAGTGAAATATTAGCTTGATACGCGCAAAGTGCCGGACCGTTTAAATTGCTTTAAACTGTAATAACATACTTAAAAATAACTTTCATCGATTAATGGAAACCCTGACAGATTCAGTATATTTTTGGGAACGGGATACCGGTGTTGGGAAACATCCTTACGCAAATAACGAACAACGTTTCGTTCGCGAGCCACGAATAAATTGTTATCCAGTAGATAAAAGTTTATCGCTAAACGCGATTCTTTGAATAAAAGATTATTTTCATAAAAATTGATTCGACGCTTCGTAGATAACGCATCAAAATAATATACATACACGTTCACACACAGACCACACGTATGTATTGGTACTACTGACCGAGCAGTAGAAAAATATTTCTATCGAAAATAGATATCGAATATTTGCATCGATCGCGAATATATACTTTGATATCGAGTTGCTTGAATATTATATTAATATGTATATAATCGCATCAGTTTGCTCGCTACTTACAGCTTCGCGTAACCTTCTAGCGAGAAGGTTTTCGCGTTTCGAACTCGTTTACGGTATTATTGTTACGGCGAAGCCAGCCGAAGGTATCTGGCACAACCTTGGCTTATAAGTATTGTTATAATCTAGTCAGAAATAATCGATAACCAGGAAACGATGAGCACATTATAAATACCTGATTTACTCAAACAGTACGCGGCCCTTGAGCCCCTAGAAATTAAAAGAACATTAAATTTACCTACAATATAAAACACCCATATGCATACAATACGCTATCGTTGAAAAGCATTTGGTGTTCCATGCGTTCGATACAAGGAAAATTAATTGTTATTTATTAAAAGAACATAGTTGCATTTTTGTACTTCTGTACTCTTTTTTGTTCTTCTGACACATCGTGTTACTCTCGCCATTTTTTACATGTTCTAGCGATTGATAATCAGCAACAATAGTGCTACACACGATGGTATTTTAATTAAATAGGAAATTAACGCGACAACGAAAAGAATTGCGTGTGTGTCGTACTTGGAGCAGCAGAAAGAAGATGACCCACTGATAATACTTGTGCTGTTTGACTAAGGGATGAGCCGCGTGGCCGTGCATGCCGTCGCCCTTGCTGTTCGAGACGCCGGGATAAGGCACCGCCTGTCCAAGACTCTTATTAAACGCGTGAACCATGCTGTAGGTGGTATGAAGCCAGCAGAAGGTCTCCAAGACGATCTTGTCCACGGAACCGGACGCCTCGCAGTGTATAGGCGAGCCAGAAATGCTTTTGCACGCCAAAGTCACGCAACCGCCCAGAAGAAGAGCCACCGTGGCGCGATAATGGAGTCGGAATATCAGCGTGTCTTCGGATATCCTTTGAACCTTGAACAGAGACCGCAGGGAACCAAACACGTCGATCATCTTTAACATCAGAGGCATTTTCTTTCGTTGCGGACGGCCAGTCGCCTTCGACCGCTTGGAATCTCTTTCCTCAAGAAGACAATTGCCTTCTTCCTCGTCGTACAAATCCGTTTTTGCGGATGTTTTTCTCGTACGGGTCACGGGTCAAGAATTTTTCAAGCAGCTTTAGCTCTATCAAAGACACAATATCTTACGAAGATGTTTAGCGTCGGGAGGATTCGCTATCCTTCCCCATTAAATCCTCTTTCAAGTTCTGCCCCGACGTACCGTACAATCGAAAGCTCGCACCGGATGTTAGAAATCGGAGCCACGCGTACATTCGTCACTGTACATCGCTCGGTTCTTTCTCTTCGTCGTGTTGTCCTTGGCGATTCTCGTCGGAAGACTCCGCGTAAAGTGAATTTTCCGATCGAGTTGGCAACACCAGTTCCGCTCTGTGCATTTTGCTTACGTTCTGTCCCTGCGACAGAAGCTCGTCGAAACGCAGACGACGCTGGTCCCGTCCGTTTTCCTAGCTCCCATATCCCGACGTCGACCTCTTCTCATCGAATCGCGTGACGATCGTTTCTCTACCGAGTACGAAGATCCACTCGTTTCCACCCTGTTCTTTCCATGGATCCACGCCTTTGATACGCGCGATCAACACGCAGTTATCAAACGCGAGTCGTTCGAGCATGCACGCCGGTTACAATTTTGCTGTTTATCGATCAGAAATTTAAATCAGACGGAAATTAGAAAGAAATTTAAACGGAGACTCGTTCGAAAATTAAAGGAGAACGAAGAATGAGAGATTGGAACGAGTATTCGGACACGGTAACAGACACACGTGGGGCGCGGAAGCAAGCCGTCGGAAGACTGGCCGAACTTGAGAGGCATCCCTTGGCCTCGATGCTAAACACATAACTTATATGATCTTCTAAGTATCTTCCTCTCGAATACAAGGGAAATTTGAACAAGATTTCGCCAGATATTACGCCGTTTTCACGGATCAATTCAATTTTCTGAAATTGCGTTTCTAGTTGTTAGAAACGAACTTTGTGTGCAGATCGTATCGAAATAGATATAAACGAATTCTTCGTTTGATACGAAATTGTGAAACCTTTGTAACTATTTAAGTTATTGCTACAAAACGAATCAAAGATTTCGAACTATCATTGTTAATGGCTACGTTATTAATCTACAGGGTATAAGTACAATATTTGGACGGATAGTAAATCCAGTAAGGAGCGGCTCTACGTGTAAAAGTAAGAGAAGATCGACTTTGGAAATAGAGTACTGTCTGAAGTTTAACGCAACTAGAAATAATAATTAATGATTGAACGCGTTGAAAAATGTTACTCTTTTTTCCGATTTATATATTTTACCGCGTAGAATCACACCATTTATTCGAATACATCCTATATACGTAGCTCAATGACTTCCGGCAACATAGTACGATGCTCGTAGAGCCGCATTAGCGTCATTTAGTTCTTGATTCTTTTCCACATTCAATTCTTTTGTCGCTTATACTTTAGAGTGAAAAATTCATTAAATCGTAAATCCCATTTTCATGCGTTGTTAAATTTATATTATATTTTTTTTCATTTTTGACCCATAACCCTTAATCTTTCTAGAATCAAGGAGAGGATTTTTATTTTTTATTTATTTTTCGATGATTCAAACTCGCGAATGAATTATACGAGTGCTCTTAGAATGCCTTAATTATCTTTGCTTAAATTAAGCTGTTTTTAATACAGTCCTGCGATAATTTCTATTTGAATTGATAAGCTGCATCGAAGTACACGAACGCAGATATGTATTTAATATACGATTTTGCTGATTGCATCACTGTTTTGATAAGACAACTGTATATGTAACGTTTTCCTTATAGACATTTACCAAATAGGAAAACATCCGAAAGCACACAAAAACACCTGCGGGATACTGACTCGATTTTGAAACACACTTCCATCTGAATTAGACTTCGAACTTGTAGGTCTGTAGATTTAGCAGAACTAGAATTATCGAAGCCAGAAGCTAATCGATTCGATGAAAGACTTTTTTATTCAATGAAAATGTCTATTTGTATCTCATTCACGCTTATGTTTCACTCCTACGCGTTGAAAATATTTTTACGAATATTTATACCCGAGAAAACATATGCAGGAGAGTAAGTTGGCGCTAGAAAAAATTCATATAAAGTTAACGATATATGTATCTCAGGTACCTATGTTTATAATGAAATTATCCATATTTAATTGGACTATTTTTTGTCCATCTTTTCTAAAAAGTTTATGCACAAATAGCCGCTTGTACATAAATAGTGTCACCTTCTTCGCGATATCTTTCGTTATTCGTGTCGTATCAAAAATGAAACGCGTCGAATAAGTTGGGTTCGCGTGGATTATGACCTGGAAAAGATGACGTTGATTTATGTCGATGACGTTGTTGGCGAAAAAGATGAAAAATGCAGGGCGTTGTGATATCACGTGTAATAATGTATACGTGGTTGATTATTAAGGATTGGCTTCTGGCCAGCGGCACTTGTTGTCGCGAAACGCCCAAAAGAAAAACGGACACCGCGAAAAACCGAGCAAAAAGAATATGAAACATATTCAGGTCATTGTCGCTCTATACTTAGATCGAGGGTTTGCGTTACTTGCATTGAATTATGTTCGCACAGAGTTGGAAACGATTTAATTATTCGGTCGAGTAATTGGATTTGATCCATCTCGGCCACGTAATTAGGAGACTCCATTCACGCGGGAGATGATGGATTAATCCTTCCACGAAACGTACGTTTTCGCTATTATTTATCTAAACCGACCTAGTTGTTAGTTAATTAACTGTTAATTCGGTTTCTGAAGCAAAATCTGTCCGTGATCCGTTCGATTAATCGGATCTGAAGTTTTTGAGACATTGACCGCGTATTATTGTGGTTCGAATACTTGTTGAAGTTTTCGAAACGCAATTTAGCAAAGGCAAGAACGTTCGCGGATCGATATCGAACCAACGGAAAACACTAATTCCATCCAACGACACGTCTACTTGAAGAGATCAGTTAAAAGGTGAGGGTGGAGGAACGTCTTTGACCGAGCGTCAAGGCGACGAGTACGACAGCGACCCTCGGTGACGAAGTAACAGCTACTGGTTTAACGAGTTAATATGCTTAGGGTTTCCTTCTTGGCAATGAACTAGATATAAGCTTCTGTAAGCAGCGAGTAAATTCCTCGGTCGTAGCCGCAACCAGTCCATTCGTTATCCGGCTTTTCTCATTGCCGAACGTATCTAGAATTTCTGTCCTAATGCGCACTCTTAATCATCTAACGACCGACGCTCTGAAACCGAACCAATCGAAAATCGTTATCCACGATCCCGCAACCTCGGCAGAATCTACAAGAGCAGTTGAAATATCAACCAAACTTGTATTTATCTTTAGAAACATGTAAGTTCCGTAACCGAGGATAATAGCAACATCTTCGAACGTTGGACGAGCGAAGTCTCTATTTTCAATGTTTAATGTTCGTTCGAATAATAAAGTAAACAATCAAATGGAACTTGAACTACTAATGAATTTGAAATATTTCCGTATTTGAATATCATTATTCAAATGGTAGAAACGAAATGAGAGTAATTTTCTACTCTAATGTAACTTCTTATCACTTTATCCGCTGAAAGAGTTCTGTCTACAGTTGGAAACACAGTGATCGAACTATTTGGTACTAGTCTAGAAATATTTGACAATATCGACAGAAGGCCTATCTACAAATTGTGTAAAATTGATTACCTGAAGGAACAGCATGAAGCAGACCCACTGATAGTACCTGTACTCCTTTCGTTCGCTCTCCGGATGCGACTTTGAATTGTCTACACCGGGGAAAGGTACCTCGAAACCTTCCCGCTTCCTGTAGGCCGCGGTGATCGTGTAGGTGCTGTGAATCCAACAGTAAGTGTTCAACACGTCCTCCGGCAGATCCTTGCTGTGTATGCAATCGATCGGATTGCCCACGTACTGACGCGTCGTGACGATCAATGAGAACGCGATCAGCAGGATGACAGTCATGCTGTAATGCAACCTGAAGACGGCAGTGTCGATGTGCACGTGAGAGATCTTGATCAGGCTCTTCAAGCCTCGGAATATGTCCAGCATTTTGGCTCGAAGATCGACAGTGGGAACGGACGAAAAGGTATCGCTGGATCACGACGATCGTCCGTCGATCCTTCCGATCCTCGTTCTTCGCATCTTTCGCTGTCGAAGACACCCTTTCATCTATCCTCGAAATCCAAGACAACTTGTCGGTCAATTATTGACTATTTCAGGTTACCTAACTTTCTCCTAGAGGAATAAAACGTTAGAGTCTGAAAAATCTGGATGTGTATACTTTTCTTTTAGCCTGGTAGAGAAAGACCTTTGAAGTTTTGTCCAACACCGATTCGTTCGATCGACAAAGGACAGTCTTTGTCGCGTTATCTTCGAAAGATTTTGCTAAACGATCTCGGCAACGTAGGATCCTTTGAAGCGATAGGATCCAGTGCCGTCGCCAATCTTCTTCTATACATTATTCCTCGTTCAAAGCATCGTAAATTCTGTCCAACTCTCGCGGCTGGTCGGTCTTCCGGTCTTAAGTGTTCGAAAAACCGGACTTTCGAGCGATAATCTTTTTCGATATGTTCAACCCGCCACCTAGTTCGCTCATGTTTCCAAGATATTCGGCGAAATTCTCTTGGCGAAATAATTTTCTAAAACGAAAGCAAACCAGGCTTTCACTATTGTCGTTTCTATTGAGAAAATGTTCACTTTTCACACCGTGCACCGTGTACCGCGCCATTCACATTCACTGTTAAAGTCTTTTCGATAAACCATCTTCACTATGATTACGAACGAAGCACCACCGGAAAGCAGCGTCGAAATTGTTTATCTATCGTTTCGAAACTGACTTTACGAGAATATTTGAATTACGAGAATCAAAAACTGAGTTTACGATAACCAAATATCCTTCGTATATATATTTTTTCGCCATTCTAGAATGTCTTTCATTGTGTAATTTATGTTAAGTTGCTATTATATCATTCCGCCAGTGATAGTTTTAAGCTTCATTTTTATCAGAACGAGTTTTCTATATGTACGTACATTGAAAATTATATATCCACTCGGTGATTTTTTCCTTTCAAACTACAAAGAGCAGCTAATTCCTGAAAAATATTTAAAGTTTTCGTTGATACGGGAAGACGTAAATAAACGAACGAGAGACCATCTTAAAACATTACACGGACCACAAATGGCCCTCGAGCCATATGTTACCGAACCCTATCACATTACGATTAATATCGATCTATAATGGTGAAATTGATTTAACCATCCATTACGGGATAATGAGAGACAAAACAGAGCTAAGAGTTGGCTCTGATGCAGCGGTGCGCAACTTTCTTCGTTACTGGACCAAAAGAATTGCAGATTAGAACGAGTATAAATATATCCAGTCGAACGTAATATAAAAATGTAGAAAGATTAAAATATTGCACCTTGACTTGTAGTGACTTTAGAAGTTTGAGGAAGCATGCGAGTCTCAGATAAGCTCTTTAATAATTGGCTTTAACAAACTTCTGGCTAGTTGCGTAATATTATTGAGATTTTCATCTTTCTTCGGCTTCATAATTGGAGAGCCTTGTTCGAATAGAAGCACATTATGTTTGGATAAGAGTAGAGAATTATAATTTTATAAAACGTTAGAGTATTCTCTGATAAAAATCGAATTTGTTTCTATCTTTGTTTTGAAAGGTTTGACTCGGCTCGATTCGTGGTCCAGACTTTGTGCACCGTTGCTCTAATGGGCCACGAATTAGACTAAATGAAAAACGAGCAGAAAAGCGTGTTTAATCTCAGCTTGTCAATTAGCTCGACTCGAAAATAAGTATTCGGCACAGGTTTACAGCTTAATATAAAGCAGTGACGCTAACCGATCGGATATCAACATTCTCGTTTGAAGAGATCGTGCCGCATATCTACGCGACGATTAATGTGTAAATCCGCATACACCACCCTCTGTATACAGTCACTGGCAGTAAAAATAGTACAGAACACGTCGTAGGAAACGATAGCTTACAATTAGTACGGTTACAGGAAAAGAATTTTAGTAAAAAATGAATTACCGATCTTTAACTTACATATACATAGAATCACAAATTAAATATTACCCTTTGTTACAGGAAAGAAGAGACAACTTCGATAAATGTAAGTCTAATTGATTTTACTTTAAAATTCGAAAAAATCCCTCACGATCTTTCGTCGTTTTGTAGCATTTCCATGTTAGTGTCTTAAAACCGAGTAACTTTATTAAGGCTAATTTAATATTTTTTCCTTGTGTTTCTCACACAGAGATGTATTATTATATTATCGTTACTCTCATCGATCTGTGAAAGAAGGAAAAAATATATTGAAAATCCTGTGTCTCTACCTTGAACCTCATTTGACAAACGTGACAAACATTTTAGAATCCCTTTGAAAATAATTTTAATGGGCGGTTGACGGGAGATAAAAGGATAAACGTGTCGGCACAGAACGATCGGGAAGATTTGTCGCTAACGAAAGGGTGTTTTTCAGTCTGCAACACCCGTCGCATAAAATATCGATACTTACGCCCACGCGATTCTTCTCGCCGAAGACAAAACATCGACGGACTCGCGGCAGGTTTGCTTTTCTACTTTGTACACCGGTTTTGTCGCGAGGCGCGAAGTAGCGTACGATAATAACGCTCGCGGTTACTATTTGTAACGCAAACCGCGATTATCTAAAAATAGAGAAACGCGCGCGAGCCCCCAATTTCGAGAAGACAGCTGACACTTTCGTCGAGATCTATTGGAGAAATGCACGAAACGCGCACAGTGCCAGAGAAGCCCTAGATCCTCGACGGCAGCATTTCTTTCGCGAACGTCCGGGAAAATTGTGCAAAACTGCATCGCGATCGCTGATTTTTAAACGCTACGCATCGTCGTGTCGCGCGAAATTCTTAATACGTATCTTCGGAAACAGTCAACGGGATACCAGAATAGATCTAATGAGTAATTTTACGGAAATAGAAGCTTTTTGTTGCGGTGAAAATTCTTTGAATCCCCTGGCCGAAGCGTCGCGTCGCGTTCCGAGAAGCGACGTTTCCACGGCGAGAGACGATTTCGTCGATCCTCTCTCCGGAACTAAAAAGTTCGACGTCTGGCTTTTCCGGGTTTTCCCCCGCATCTGGGATTCGATATTTTCTATTCGTCTTTAGATATAAAATTTAAGGAAACATCAATGTCGACGCGAATTATGCGGTTTCTCGAATTAAATTTCATTCGACTGGTGTTTTTTACTCGCTGGCAATGAAAATATATATTACCGAACCGGCAAGGAAAATAATATTTATTCGAGGTGAATGAAAATAATCGAGGGAGAAATGAACGGGATTCCCAGATAGCCAGACACTACTACAATCAGAAAATCGAAATTCCGGAAGATCCGATGTTTTACTATTCGATGAGAATAGTGGAAATTCGGAGACTGTCGCTATTCTAAGATTTTAGGGAAAATTGTCCATTTCGAAAATCAACCTTCGTTTTCGATTATTAAAATTCGAATTGGACACTTCGCGCCGAACGAGCGAAGCGCTTCGGTCAGTATGCGAAAACATCGTTCTAAAGATTCCCTGCATCAGTCAACGAACTCGTACCGCGAGGCACGTTAATAAATCGACCTTGTTGGAAGCGAACGGAAACTTGAAAATAATATTAACAGATTGTTCCGAAATCTACCGTCACGCGGTGTCTGGCTCGATTACGTTTCATAAATTTCAGGCATTTTTAACCTGACCTCTTAAATTACTTTGAGATTCGTGATGTCAACA
The DNA here is from genome assembly GCF_051014445.1 of Colletes latitarsis. NCBI lineage: Eukaryota > Metazoa > Arthropoda > Insecta > Hymenoptera > Colletidae > Colletes > Colletes latitarsis. Next base: position 15,955,929 of record NC_135135.1, on the reverse strand, counting down.
CTACCTGCACGTACCCCAAACGATATCATGTTCAGTAATATACTATTTTTCCTGGACCGCTTAGAATTTTTGGTTTTCTATATTTTCTTTTCTTTCGCATGGCCCAACGAAGGGTTGTATGGTCCCCTTTCGACAATCGATGGCCCAGAAAACGCGCGTCCCGTCCTCTCAATCGCACAACAGTCCGAACTTTGAGAATGCAAGTTTACTCTAGCACGATCGACGGATTACAAAAGAAATTACAAGTCACCGAAACAGTTTTCGTGCGTGTTTACCACAATTTGAAAGCGAACAAGTGTCGGCGGAACGGAAACTCGATCAGCAGAATGTTGTTAGTCCCCGTCGGATCTATTTTCTTCGCGGACCACTAATTTCACTTTCCGCGAACAAAATTGTTCGGATTGGCAGATTTTCGCGCAGAAATGCGCGATGCGCAAATACATGCGCACCATCCGCGAAACCGTCGCTAATCGTTTCACATACGACTAGGAGGGTTTGCACGATCGCGAAGCGTCTTCCATTCTCGCGTGGCTCGTCGCGACGTTAATAAACATATCGTCGGTGAAACGAAGAACTTGACGCGCGCTACCAGAATCGCGGAGAACGACGCGGTTCCTTTGGAGACTAAATCTGGTAAGCAACGCGCACCGTGCAATCGGATTGCTGAAATCGGGACCGTTCGAGGAACGGAAACGGAAACAGAAGTGATAAACGAGTAAAGTAACCTAAACGTTCCCACACGAGCCGAAGAAACGCGTCGACGAACGTAATCGCACTGGTCGAGAAACGAACGAACGGGGACGGATCGCGGCGATTTCCCAGAGAATTTTGAAAGCGTTGTTCCGATCGCACGCGCACCATCCGCGGAACCACGTTACCAAACCTCCAACCGACTTGACTTGACTCGACTCGACTCGACGCGGATCGACTGGTCGTGTTTGCTAGCCAGGGCATAGCACCTCCCGAGGAGTCAATCCGCTCCAGGAATAGAAACACCAAACCCGAAATGTTCGAGCGTAGAAGCGCAACATTAAAACGCACCGCACCGCTCCGCACCGCGTCGCGAGTCGCGAGACCCTCGGAGAAGAAACGCCGCGGAAACTCGACCATCCGCGTTTCCTATTTTTCGCCAAACAATTCCCCCCTTCTATCGAAAATGATCGCCAATTGTTCGAAACTTTCGTCGCATTGTTGTCGACGCTGTTTCAATATTCCAGCAAAGCCACCGAGCACCGAAATAAATACCGGTACAATGCCAGTATCGGATCGTTTCACATAAATCCGTGTACTCTAAAAATTAAAATATCTTTCTCCCCGCAACTTTGCAATTTGAATTTTATAAGTGATCATTTAAGCAAGTTACGGGTACGTAAAACACGCGACAAATTAAAAACGATGAAGAGCACTTGGTTTCGTTTAAGTAGCAGCCGTTATGCTCGTCGTGGTATTTTAATATTTCTATGACTTGGCTGCGCTTTCTGAGAAAATAATCATCCTGCTTCTTCGAATAGTATTATTTGATGTCTTAATGTTGGGATGTTCCAAAAGTTCGGGCAATAGTGGACGTGGGATTAGAGCGATGAAAAACAGAAGAATTTTTGATTTGACGTGGAATGTTCTTCAGGTTAATTTAGACAGAGACCACGTGGCCAAATGATCTACGAGAAAATGTCTAGTGGCACCAGCAACCCGCGTGCTAACTGCTTACATTTAAGCCACGAACGGAACACTTACAGCCTGCTTTCTTAAATAAATGTCCGGGAACGTTAACGAACGAGATTTTCGAGCGAATTTAAATGCTGCGCGAACCGAACCGACTTGCGATACTCGGAGCGGTTCAAAGGCTGCATGTATCACAAAAAACAAAATAATCAAATTTCCCTTGTACTCGGTTCCAAACGGTTAAAAACACCCACGCGTCAATCAGCTCACTTCCCGTTTTCCAACTCCTTAAACACAAATCAATCATATCCGTACTACCGCGTTCTATTTGTATGCTTTCCTCGGGAACATGTGTTTCATTAGGAAAACGTGTTTATCCATACGTTACACCGAGCAAGTAATACGATAAAGAGATACATACATGGAGATACATACATCGTTTAGTCAGTTTGTATTACAAACCTCTGTTTTTTTTTCTTTCTAACTAATAATTAACAACAGAGAGCATTACCATAGGTACTTTTATTTTGAACTTTTTATTAGAGAAGTTCCGTTTAAACTCTCGGCGGAACTTATTAAAAAACTTCCATATCCGTTGTCTCGGCCTTTAGATGTAACCCAATTTCGATTTTTGAGAGGGAGGGTGTGATTTCGATTGCCAGACTTAACTCGATTGACGTCACTAGTATATGACGTCGATAGTATAGGAATATTAATATCGAACTGATATAGCATCTATACTGATATCATAAGTGATAAACCGGTATAGCATGCAGCTAGCGCAATGCTTTCCAAATTATGCGTTTTTCTTAAAATTTTTTAATAGTACCTATGTTAAATATAATCAGAGTTTGAAACTCTTGAAATTCCAAACAGTTACGTCAACGGAAAAAGAAGGCGATGACAAATTTTAAAATTTCTCAGAAAACAATTTATTTTTCAATATGTATAATATCACAATCTTATATTTTTTAGTATATATATATATATACAATATTAAGTAGTATTCGGCGTAAGAGGCAGTGAATTTTCCATTTTTTACGCTTTAATTTTTCATATCTATAAAAGTCAGAAAAATGTTAAATTCGCAGTGTAACGAAGCCAGTGATAAAGCTCACGCATACAGAAGTATAGATACAAATGTTAAACTAAAAAATTGTTAAAATTGACGTTGTCTCTTTTTCTAAATACAATTGAATTTCCCTCCATAGGTATCGTAGCCCTCTGTCCAAGTCTTGCCGCCAGTAGCGCTGCAAACGCTGTACCGTAAAGACACTGCGAGTTGTATATCCCTGCAGACAATTTAAAGATGGCTGCACTTACTCGTGCTTAATAAAGTACAGTAGTGTGTTTTGAATGAAATTTTTGTTTAATTTACCGTTTCCAACGTACTTGAGTATAACGTGTAAAATTATTGCGTTCTAAACGTAGTTCGTCGTGAGCTCTTCGTTCGATTAATTTTGTTTGTTCAACAGTTATTAGAACGTCCTTGAAATATTTATTTGTTTTCCATGGACAGTGGACCGTACGATACCCATTTTAATACTATACTGAAGCTATTTTTTATACGCACGCGTGAAAAACACGGTTCGTCCGGGACATTGATACGATCGAGGAGAACGACTTATTTCTTGCGTTCGCAAGGTTATGTTAAACAGCGAAAAAAATGGAGAACGGCATTATAAATAAGAAAACCGTACTTTCCATACAACAGAAATTGGATATTGTGAAGAAATTAGATGGTGGTGTCCCTATAAGTGAAATAGTTGGTGACTATTCTGTTCACCCTTCAACCGTTCGTCGCATTCGGCGAAATTGCTTAGCGTTGCGCCGCCTTGGTAGCCTGGGTCCTCACGTTCGAAGAAGGAAGAGGCTGCGGAAACCGAGAAACGAAGAATTGGAAAATCGCCTTCATACATGGTTCTTACAACGAAAAGCATTAGGGGACCCAATCACCGACCTATTACTGCAGAAACAGGCGCGAGAAATGGCTAGACAGTTTAAGGGATCAACAGAATTTAAAGCTAGTATGGGATGGCTGGCGAAATTTAAAAATCGCCATAATATTCGCTTAATCAATATTTTTGGTGATAAAGGTAGCACGGATGTAGCTGCTGCTGAAGATTTTGTAGCATCGTTTAGTCACAAACTAGAAGAAGAAAACATTCAATACGAGAATGTGTACAAGATGGACGAAACTGGTTTGACATGGAAAGCTATACCCATAAAAGAGAAACAGTTGAAGAAAGACCGTGTAAACTTATGCTTGTGTTCCAACGCGACAGGTACCCACAAACTAACACCATTATTGATATATAAATACAAAAATCCAAGAGCACTGAAGAACATGAGAAATCAATTGCCAGTGGTATTTAAAACACAAAAACGTGCTTGGATAGATCGGACAGTATTTAGAGATTGGTATGAAAATTATTTTAAACCAGCTGTGAGAACACAACAATTGGAAAGCGGCACAATTGGAAAAGTTTTCCTCTTGGTAAACAACTGTCAAGATCATAAATTCAATCAGTCTGACTATCAAGAGGATGATTGTTTTCGGATTGTGTGCTTTCCATCCAAAACCACCTCTATCTTGCAACCAAAGAATCAAGGAGTTATAGCCAAAATAAAAAGTTCTTTTCATCAGAAAATGTTGCAACAAATTCTGTCCTACCCTGGTGGAATACAGGAATTCTATCAAAAGTATAACATAAAAGATTGCATTAACTTCCTCCACGAGGCTTGGACAGAATTGACCGCGGCAGATATCGTAAATGCGTGGAGGAGAATTATCCAAACCATGCCTCGGGTCGTACCAATCGCGGAAGAAGCTATCGATCCATTGGAACCCCAATTCGAAGATATGATAAATGCCATAATCGGCGAAGAACCCTCTCAAGAAAGAGTCAGTGTATTTCTATCGACGTGCGATGAAGCGGAGAACAATTTTTCCGAAGCGGAGAATAATTTTTCTGAAGAGGAGACGGACGAAGCGGAGGAAGAACAAGAAGATTCCGGAAAACATCTGTGGCAAGAGCAAGAAAATAATTTTTTAAAACCGCTCGACGAACGATGCTTAGAAAAGGAAAAAGAAGAAGAAGATCCACTGGAAGACACGCGAAAGAAAGAGTTGGAAGAAGCTTTCCACATTTTAACGAAACATGCCGAACACGAGTCCCGATTCATCCAACTAACGGTTGCAAATTTACAAGAACATTTTCTAAGCAAAAAGTAGCGAACGAACGGTTTGGTAATTAAAGAAATTTCTGACACAAATCAAAAGCAACCGACATTTCTAATGTCCACCAGACAAGTAGTCCTGGATATAACGATGCGTACATAGGGTATAGCCGGAGATATAGATAAATGGAGGGTGTACGATGAAGTACAACCCGCGTACAAACTATGGGGGAGAAACTGGAACACTTCCTAAAAAAATTCCTCGCAACTAAACGATAACCGTTTAAGGAAAGGAATCCGTCGAGCCTAGAGAAATAAGATACAAAATCAACATCCCCTGGTGGGAAAAGTGGTTCGATGTTTTGATCTTTGAGAACATATGTATGTCAGGGAAAGAAGCGGTCAAGGAGAATTTAAAAAAAGATTTCATTGCTCGGAAGAGCGATAAGAAACGTCGATCAGAAACTTTATATCGAGAGGGAAATTGTTTTAAGCGGATCAAGGCTCTCTCCTGGTAGGAGAGTTAGTAGACTGTAAACTATAGTAGAGATGTAAACATTCATTAGTTTTCTTCTCACGAACGGACAGTAGATACTACGCAGAACGATTTCCCAGTTATCGAAATCTCGATAGGGTGAAAAAAATTAAAAAGGTAGCGAAGAAAGCTATAATAAAGAGATAACAAGATCGATCGTAGGGAAGAAAAATAATTAAACGTCACAGTTATTGTGTAATAAACGCTTTAACCAAAGTTCCTATCTTAATCGGTGTTACTTTATTAAAACTTTAAAAAATTTTATAAACGAGTCGAATCTAATTACGATTAAATTAATAATAAAAATAAGTTACTTGTTAGGTTGTAAAATAGTTTTTCAAGACTTTATTTTCTATTCTCTTAAGCATTTATTTATACAATATTATCATATTTTTTAACTTTTCTAACATATTTTATTAACTATTATCTCACTTTTGCTTTGCAAAACAAAATTTCTTCTATTAATACGATTCTTAATAGAATGCAAAAGTTATGGCTAGGTACTGGGACATCGAAATCTGGATGCTAGAACAGTCGCATTTTGGTTAGCCACATATTGGTACATTCGTGTTTACTAACATTTTTATCCGTAGTAAATTTCATACCGTAAAAAGTAGAAACGGCCAATTATTAATATATTTATTGTTTATCTGCGACTTTTGATCATTTTTCGGTGGTTCGAAATCGCTTAGAAATTTCCTGACTCGTATGTCTAAAATAATCGAAGTTAATATTCGGTAACCGTGCGTACCGAGGAAGCGTAAAACGATACAATTATATTTCCCAGTAGATAAGTAATTCCTTTTCGAAAATCTGCGAAGGAAAATCTGTACGATCCGTCGACAGTCTGTTTCTGTGACAAACGATGAAAAATGAACAACACTGATTATAACGGAACAATAATCAGAGGTGCGCGAGTACCTCGACGGCGGCAACCGGAGGCGTTTGATCCCCGCTCAAAATCACGGGTTCCGATTCAGTCTGAACGATCCTGACCAAGTTCGCGTCCTTCTTCGAAGGTGCGACATTCGTGTTCGAAGCAACGTTCGATCTAGCGCAATAACTCGGTGGTCTGCTTTCTCGAGTTGTGCCGGGAGTCACGATACTACCAGCATTGGACCTGTAGGTCGGCGGAGGCGAGGACGTTGGTTGCAAACGATCCAGAAGCAATAGTCGAAGCCTGTACTCCTGCATACTCGCCTGAAATCACAATCGGTTATAAGTATTGAAATTTCAGCTTTGTCTTTTCTATAACGCGACGTATCAATTTTCCCAACAAATATGACAATTTCTTTAAAATTTTGTAGATCCGTGGGGGATTCGAATAGAAGTGATCTTTTTTGTGATTCTTCTCATCGATACCGTTCGATCCCTTCTAACGAAGCTTTCCAGACAAGTATGTATACAAGTAGCACACATTCTTGCGTTCAAAATGCCTTCTAATACTTACATTATTCTTTACAACAAAAAAGAAAATAGGTCTGAAGGAGCGTTAAAAGAAATTTATGAGCTGTCACCTGATAACTTGGTGGTGGTGTTCTAAACTGAAATTCCGGATAAATCATAGCAGCGTACGGATGAATTGGCCTCGCTGGCGGGATCCTGCCCGAGATCCCCGTGAAACCAAAGAAACTACTGCAATTTTCTCGACTGGTCACTCGCCACGCTACAGCGCTCACAGTTACCAGAACCACTCCTATACCTGCAACAAAACGCGTTGCCAGAAAGTAAGCAATCTTATTTTGAAAATCAAACGTATCGAAGAAACCGATCGTTTGAACGTCGACTACAATTAAATAAACTTGTTCGCATTAAAGAAATGGTAATGTTACTTGTCGAACCGTCTTATAATTATGAACTACACTGATGCTAAATAATGAAACTCGCCTATACATGGTCCTTTCATTTTGGGATTCAACCTCCTCTATATTAAGCACCATCTTTTATACGTAAAAATTTAACAATAGGTTACGATTATTAATTAAGTTCAATTAGAAAAAATAATGATGGACGAGTGTTTCCAGTGTTGGGTGTTCTCAACGTTGCGAACGAATCGTGTGAAATAGTCAGCTGAATTCATTGGGTAGTTAAAAATTACGGTAACGTTAAGTATTGTCGTGTGTTCTCACGAACGTCAGCATGCGAGAACAGTGAGAATTAAGAAAATATCTTCCGAAGAAACGCAATTATCTAAGTTTTCGCATACACACGTTTGCGCTACCCTCTCATACTCTGGCACGAATTCTTCCTCGCTTATGGCATTCGAACCATACTTACAGCTTCTTTTGGTACGATACCGCCCCTATACCGAATAGTTACATTTTTTTAATCATCTTCTAATAGGGCATTTTGAGATGCACACAATGATCTATAATTAAAATTCACTTGAGGGCAGAATCGTGTAAAATCTTTTTAATGAGAATTGTGAATGTACCAATGAAACTAACCAAATATTCAGAATTCAGCAGAGATTTGTACTATTTGCCATCTTTATTTGCAATTTTCTAGTACCTCTGTCTCACGGTCCTTCGACGCGTAGGCGTACGACGTCGATCTCTGTAGGTTAGAGCTTTCTCCCATTGTGAGAGCCATTCTATACAGGTCGCAGGTTACATGCCCACGTTTAGAAAGTAACCATTACGATCACGATTCCCCTTCTTTCGTTATGCCACGAACCTCTTGCAGTTTCCTACTGCCTCTACTGCGTATTTCATAACTCGTTGATTCTCATTTCAGTGGTTTTAATCCTTCGAAAATATGCTTCCAAAGAATTCAAGATAGAAATATCGTAACAAGCGTAACTCGTCTAACGAATACATCTCATCTCTGTGTTCTTCGAATAAGGATCTGTTTCTAAAGCAATTTCCAAAGCCGAAAAACGTGGTACAACTGGCAACGATAGGGATTCTAGGACCGACAATGAATCGAAAGGACGTTGATACCTGCGAAAAAGGTAATTCTTACCGATCATGAGAAGCGCTACGGCAATGTGATCCCGACCCGAAGCTCTGAGGGCCCCCAGCAGAGCGCCAGCACCCGCACATACGAGACCCACTACTCCGACGCCCAGGATGGACCAACGTACAGGAGGGGAGCCGAGGCCGCAACATTGCTTCGGTACAGCGTCCCTGTAATGCAATAACCAACCGATGAAACGATATACCGATGTACGTGTCAGGTAAATCAATCACATCTTGAGTCATCACGAAACCGGTAAACTGCACCCATTGCACCCCCTTGTCCAGAGTGACCGAGTATTAATCCGGACTCTGAGTTACCTCTAAAAAAACACACGCAAATTCGTATTCACCTGCCAAAAGCAGAAACGCTGGTCGAAACCGGAAAAGGTAGACCAAGGCTAAGGCCCCTAAGACCCAAATGAGGTGGCGGCGGATGCAGAAATCCCCCTGGGGGTGTTACCAATGGTATTCCAGGCGCGGTAGAAGGCTGACATCCCGGTGATGTACCAGGATACGATGGCGGTAGCGAACAAGATCTCAAGGCACGACGGTGTTGTCTGCGCATCCGTCTCTCTCTCCTACGAGCACCCCGTATACCGTCCAGTTCCTCCAGTGCTTCTAGACCGCTCTGGAGAGCCAGTTCCGTCTGCGCCTCCGTCGAAGTAAAAGATCGCGCATTCTCTCGCGACTCCTACAGCAATACATTGAAACATCATTTACAGGCTATCTTAAAATCATCGGATAACTTGAAACGTGTAAATTTCTTGCACGCAGAGATATCAGAAAAAAATTGCCATCGACTTTCCCATCGACTGCGATACCCTGAACCTTTGTGGGAGGTGATGTGCCCTTTGGTCCCTCGTGTGCAAGGTTTACGATTACTGTCGCGAATAGAAAAATCGCGGTAGAGGCACGCAAAAATGTGCAACAAGATTCGTGCAGTAAAGCGTCTTTTTCACGAGTAAGAAAAAATGTTATTTCACTTGTGTTGCCTATCGGTTACCGATCACCCCGTACAAAGCTCTTATCGCTTTCCTTTCGGATTACGTTTTCTCTCCACTCTTATTTACAGTTTACTCAACACTACCTTAACCTACATACATCCTGTGCCCTGTATAAATGCTTTTAACCATTTCTCGCTAACCACTCTTTTCGTTACCGTTGCTTGTAATTACCTCCTCCGCACGCTCTACTGTCCCCATTCATTTCCCCACTCCTATCTTGTCTCACCTGTACCACCATCTCTTCTCTAATTGCTGTTCTTCCTATCCCATGCACTCCGTTTATGCTCACCCCCTTCTTCTATTGCTTTCTCTTCTCTCTCTCTCACACACACTACCCCTGATTCTCTAATCCACCTTAACATCCTTCTCATCCACACACCCTGCATTTCTGCCTTTCTTCGTCCATGGAATATCTCTTCGATATACTTTGTTCTATCGTCAAACGTAGAAAAAGGCTTGTCTAACCGAGCCCGTAAGGCATACGTATGTACGTACCTAAATATCTAGCATTTATTTGATTTGAATCTAGGATTAATGTAATTTTGAGAGTAGCGTGGTAACGAGTATGAACAGTAGAGTAGTATCGAACGAGAGCATGTGAAATGGAAAAAAGGAGGAAATGTGTAAGATAATAGAGAAAAAAAATATGTACCTGCGGTCTGGTGAGGTGATTGTTCCTAGCATTATCGACGGTTGCACCGCCTACTGTGACGACACTGACGGGTCTCGGGGCATTCTCGGACAGAGCCCCAGCCATCGTGCGACTCTGAACATCGGACTCCAGGGTAATTCACCTTCCCTTTTGCTTTCACAACTTCACTCGCTATCGCGCTTATCCTAAACTCCAGTTTTACACGTTCCGCTCTTATTCTCCCCTCTCTTCTCCTCTCCGCCTTTCCACCGCCATCCACTCGGTGATATCCTTGTCCTTCTCGCGACTCGCCTTTCTCTTTTTTCCTGTTTCGATCGAGTATTACTTCACTACGTATCTCGCTTTTCATTTATCCCGATCGAGTGTTGCTTTTCTTTTTAAACGTCTCTTTCCTATCTTTCACGTTGTCTTTATTCCTTTCATTTTCATGTTCTCTCTGTGCACTGTAATCCGTTATGTCACTTCCGTCCCGTCGCACTACGCCTATGTTATCTGCCTTTCTTTCTACTTTTATTTTCGCTTTACAGACATCCCTCATTCTCTGCTTTTCGTTCCCTCTGTCTTTCCATTTACTCGCACTCTACTTTGTCGCCGTTTCTAGTCTTCCCCGTCTCTTTTGTCCAACAAAGCGTGAATCGTACGCTTTTGTCCGTTTTTCGTGCGCTCCGTGGTGTGCTTTAATCTTTCGTTTCGCCGCTAAATATCGCCCATTCCCTTATTTTCTCAGCCAAACACATTTAAACTGTCAGTTTCCAACCTCGGATTTTCTCGTCTGCATTTCTCGACAATTTTCTTCTCGCTGGTTCGCGATTTTACCACACAGCGTGCAAAATCGTTGATCTAGTGGGATAAAAATCAATATTTAACAATACTCATAAACATGTATCTACTTTAAAATCAATTTTATCTAATCTACAGATATTAAACGAACAAGAAAATCAAATATTGACTACGCGAATTTGTGTGCTTCTTCAATAATCAAATTATCCAAAGTATTTTTTATATTAATACTTTGTATTTCAGTTTAGATTAATATAAGTTTTTCAAGCTTTCTCAATTTTCTCGATTTTCGTTCCTCCAGATCAATGATTTTACGCACTGAATAGTGCCTTTGATCGCTAACGGAGGAAAGATGTTAATTTCTAACAAAAATTCATCAGGACCTAAATTTTCTTTTGCATTGTACAATTATATACAAGTATACTAAATCTTCAAAGTTTCTTTCAAGTTTTGTGATTCATTGTTTAATATCTCCCGCGAAGATGTACATGATTCATTTTGTAGGGATCTTTTAGTAACTTACCAAAGGATCCCTAGTACCTTGTATTGCATTGTCAGATTTTCTCGCACATACGCAGCGCGTCGTATATTTCTTGAATGTATAACGAAACACGAAGAGAAATTCAAAATTGTAATAAATCTGATGATTCCTTAATAACAACAAAATAAGGGTCCCTACGACACCCTTTTTCGTTCGATCAAAGTACGGTGCTGCATCGTCTTCGATACGCATGCGCGGAAAATCCCAACGCATCTAACAATATTGGCGCCAAAAAATTGCGGCATCGTGCGTCGTGTGTGTTTCTACAATTAATTACGTGTATCGAGAAAGCTGATCGAGATTTCTAAATAACTACGAACAAAGCAGCAGGAAGCATTTCGTACTCTAATAAGAAAGATAGAAGAAAGCAGTCGAGAACCAATTGATGGAACAGAAATTGAAGAACGAAGAGGCGTGCATAAGGGAGAGGTTATGTTGCAACGAGAAGAATTTCGTGTCGATGAATCTCACGAAATGTTCAGGCACGAAAATTCTATACTTTTTTATAATGTAAACAACGAAGAGAATCAACACAACCTTTAAACGAATTGTGTTGAATGGTGCAAATAGAAAAAGAGGTTGCAAAAGAATTCGTTGCTTCGAATATTGGCAATGAAAACAGTGCTAAGGTTTTTGCAAAAGTTAATAATTAGTATTCAATCAGATTCAAATAAAAATATTGAAAAGAAATTTATTCATACATTTTTTTGTAATTAAATGTAGTGAATGAACTGTTGAATACTAAGTACTAAATATATTGTAACACCATAGGCACTTTAGTTTCAAAAATTGTTAAGGAAATATTCGATAAATCATAATTACCCATCAACGAAGCGTGAAAATGTATTCGGAAATGATTTCCCCCCATATTTCAAACCGACGTCGTATCGGTGGGAAAATCGGTCCTGTTTGAATCGTAATCTAGCTGGCAACCTACACATCGTATTAATGTAAAAAGTATTTGTAATTGCAGTAAAAACGAATCGTTTACGATACGATTTTCTTCGGACAAAAGCACGTCGTACTTTGCCGGAGGAATGTACATCATTGTTCGTTGTTTTAAATTGGAAAAACAAGAAAAGACATACGATCGTGAATCAAAATATCGACTCTCTAAGGCTAGATGAACACGAACGGTGCGTTGTTGTTGCGTTTCTACATTTTTCTTTATCTTGGACTCGAAAACAACCAAGGCAGACATAGGAATGTCGTTCTTGTCTGTGTTGTTTTAATTGCAAAATAAGGAAAAACAGAAACGCAATGGCTACATACCGTTCGTGTGCATTTGGCCTTAGAGTGTTTGCCCGAATCGAATCGTGTCGTAAACGTTTCCTGTTTCAACGGTGAATATAAATCGACATTAACGCGGAATTATTTGAAAACTTTCTCCTCGTCTTTGTAAATACGACATTTCATTTTTCGAAACGTCGACGTCAAGTATAATAAATTAGGTTGGTTGTCTCGATCAATGCAGGACTCTTTAACCCCCATTTCTTGCAACAATCGAGATAACCAATCCAACGAGTAGTAGCTCTACACATCCTATCCCAGCTACTGTCCTAATTTTACTTGTTGATTAACAATCATTTCCTCCACTCGTCAAAAGCATACAACGAACGAGACTTTCATGCAATAATCAAAGTTCTACTGTATACCTTGCAACGCATATGTTCGTAACAACTCTTTGTATCTATATGGGAAATGAGAGAAGTTAGGAATTAATTTTAGCCATTTGTTACCAGGAAGCATTAATTTCATATTCTCATGCGCGACGCATTACACACACGAAGTATATTCCAAAATATTAATGTTCGTATTCATCTAATGGGGCAGTAGAATTGGGACACTGGATCCCACTGCTTCAACTGCCCAAGCACTGGGTCATTCTAATAGTTATACATTTATTGTATCTTACAGCTTGTTATTCAAGTTAAGGATCCTCCCTAACGCCCGTCGTGTGCGATATAATATTAACCTGTATCAATTTTAAAGTATCCGTACTTTTTAAAACCGGCCATAAAGAAGACAAATATAACTGTATCCTGGTTTAGTTCGAATCTTTCGACTCTGTTCTGCTATTAAAAAATCGTACTTGTTTGAAGCAATTGCAGAAAAAGTAATTCAAAAATTTTTATTCTTTAGTTCTGTTTTTGTCACTCGTTTGTTGACTACACGGTTATTATTTGTCGAGGAAGAATTAGTTAATACTATATAACTTTATTGAAACTTTCAAAATGTTTTCGAGATACGTTTAAATATCACTAAAGATCATAACGTATCCAAGTTTCAGCAAAATCCGAGATGTTCGAAAAACGGTCCGACTTCGCGTGGTTTGACCTATTAATTCGCTAATGCACTCATTTTCTACTCGTCCATCGCGCAAAAATTGATCGATCTCGATACTTTGTATGACGCTTTGGGAGCATCAGTTTTCCGTAATAGAATTTAGTATTTTCTCCACAATCGAACATCGACGGTAAAACTCGTAACCAACCTGAAACTAACTGTATCGCGACGTTTACGTTGCAAATTATCGTCGCACTCGCGACCGACCGTTTTGACAAACGGTACTTTTCGCGCGTATGTGTTTCTACGTCTCTATGCGTTGATTCAACAATTCGACGGCACAGTATGATAATTTTCAATCGAAACTACTCCACTGCCCGTGTCTATGTTAAAGTTTTTTTCTAAATACGGACGTATGTGTGTCACTGTTGTCTAACTAATTATACCTAGTTGAGCTTTAAAAAAAGACTATTGCAAACACGTTACGAAGAATGTGCGTTACAGATCCCGTACAACCGGGGGAACAAAAACCTGGCCGCATTAATTTAGACGTGCAGTCGCCACTAAGTCGAGAGGACGCAATATTTGAAAATACTCTATCTTTAAGGAAGGAACGTTAATCGCTTAACTGAATTCTCATACAGTACCATTATAAATTCAGATAGAATAGCTTTATGCGCACCTCTTCTCAAGTAGAGTACGGCCAACCTATTTTTTCCACGGGTATATTTATCTTTGTTGAAACGATTGAATATTTCTATCGTTGAACAACGATAAAAAGTAAAACATTGAAGTTGAGGAACTCGGTAAAAAAAAGTATTTCTGTAAAATATTCAACGATTCGATGCTGTAAACTATTCTGTCTGTAGCTAATCGTTGAAACCACTTGTTTCGGATTCTTTCCCCCGGAAATATTTGCAGCCTTAATTTTCACAATACGGGTATTGAAAAAACTAGCGAACAATCGGCCACCGAATCTGAGGCGTTAGATAATTATTGACAGAAATGGTACGCGCGCATGCATGCTTTCCAAAGTAACGCGACACTACGTTCGAAGTCACCATTAAACACTTTCACATTGAAGGGTAATAAACGAGAAACGGAATCCAACTAATCTGGTTCCGAAATCACTGTAAGATCCTCGGAGACGTTGACGATCCGTTAAAAAAAGCAGATATCCACGCGACACGATTTTGTAACTGCAAAATATTATGGAAGACAGTCGAGTGCAAAGAAGCCATCCTTTACCTCGAAATCACGCGTACCACACAGCTTGTAGCGTTTAATTTATCTTTGAAACCAAGAATCGCGTGTATTTTAGATTCACTGTTTCTCACTTTTCGAGCCTCTGCGCAAACTTGTATCAATGTTCGCGAAAATAGGTCGAATCGTGTTACCTTGGTTTTTAGACTAACATCACCGAAAACAACACAACTCGAACCCAGATAGCGGTTGTACTGTCTAGTACTGACGAACAAAATGTAGAAACCTGCGGCGACAAGGAGCAAAACCCTCAGGAGCGCACTCGTGCAGCTAAGAGTAGAACTCAATCGAGAAAAAAGCACCAATCGTTCCTCGGTTCCAGTGGAAAGCGTGGAAACTTTTACGAATTTATTGTTTGTTAGATAGAGATGAAGGTACTGAAAACAAACAAATATTTATTTTATAATAACGTGTTGATATGGCCAACTGTTGCATGTAACTTTGATATACCGTTCGATAGTCTCTTACATTCTTTTTATTCGCATTTTATCGTTTGGAAAGAACGTATTGAGATTATCGAGCAAAGTTACTACTAATCGAATTATTATTAACTTGCTATTTTTACTTCTCCCTTATCCGGTATTTGTATCCCAAATCTGGTCACCTCGAATAAAATTATATAAATTAAGAAAACTTTCCACGAAAAGAATATTATAGGAAGCTTTATGCTGTGTAAACTGTGTCTTACAGTTGATAAGATAATGAAAGAATTTGCAAATGTACATCGATAGTTACTATTTCTCATTAATTTTACAACAAACATAATATAATTCATGCAAAGTCATCTGCAATCAGAATATAAATAGCCAGAATTTCTCTGGCCTTACTTTTACATAATTGTATTTATTTTACAGTAATCATTGTATTGCAATTTTTATGTTGCTTAAAATGAACAGAGTTAGTTTACAAGTTATGATATTATAACAAAATATTATTTCTTTGTCTGAACAAAAATTGAATCTGTAATATAAGAACAAAGGAAAAGTCAAATCTGTTTGTTACAAATTTCCCACTGTTTAGTTAGTGTAACTTACAAGCAATATTTGTTCCTTCTAGATTATGTTTCATGTTAGGTATGCACTAAAAAAACATTAAAAGCTAGATTTATCAATCAGTTTTATTTAAAGATCTGTGATGAAGGCATCATAATTGGTAAATCAAATAATATATTTAAACAAATATGGAAAATTGGAAGGTCCTTTAGGAATTATAATATGCAGTTAGGTGGGTAATAAGTTTGCTGGAGAAAATTGCAGCAGTGACACATATGTTTGTACAAAAACTATGACTAATTTAATAAAAATATGAATATAATTAATATATATTCATATTTATATTTTTATTCGTTATTTATATTTATAAAATATTTATGTATATATACACGCACACATATATTCATATGTATGTATGTATGTATATATAATACGTATACACGACGTAGAAGCAACGCGTCTTTAGGAATTTTGAATTAGCTGTTCAAAAATTAGCCAATAATTGAATTCTCTTTACATTATGATTCGTTACTGACTACTTGTATAAAAGAAAAAGCAGTAAGTCAAAAACAGTAGAAGGTATAAGATTCCTGTGATTATGAGAATTGTGCTATAGATACCTCTGAAGTTCTAATACATAATAATATATAGAATAATTAATGTAATGTATTATTTTAAGTAAATATATTAATGTGCATTTTAAATGCAGCCAATAAACGCATTTCATTTGTCTTCTTTCTATAGGAAAATAATAATTGTAAAAAGTAAGAAGAATGGTTTTAGTATTGAAAATAATAATTCTGTTTTTGAAGCATTTCTAATATTTTATTGTAATACAAACGTTACTATTTATATGCTAATGCTTCACTTCCTGATGAAACACGTCGCATAAAGTATTTTTCATTATTATCGTGATCTCTTCGCAAGCGAAGTATCTTTTTTTTTGCATAATCAGGAATTACTATACAGATCTACAACTTTGAACATGGTTTACTTAAAATAATACTTGTGAAACGTCGATAAAATGATTTTCCATAACTTCGGTGCACACTTTACAATAGAAATATTCCCAAATAAGTATTGAATATAAAACTGGTAATTATGCACATTTAATGCTTCAAGTGTCCTTTACACAGATCTCATTTTGTAGAGTATTTAGAATTCCTGATGTTTATGTTTATTTTACTATATCGTGATAACATGAAACTACAATATAAAAATCGGCAGTGTGCGTTACCATCTGTTGTGTTTGTCAGTTTATATACTATGAAAACAGATTGTATATCTATTCAATCACATGGGTTAGTGTAAATTGTTTCATTTCCTGCTAGTATTTATTAATTATCTACTTCGTTATTCGCCAAATTAGCATTAATACTATTTCAATATTTGCGTCACCATAACTTTTTACTTTTTACTGTTAATTATTTTTGTATAAAATACATTATATTCTAAACATGAATGAATGAATGATTCATACACTTTCATTCTGAATGTTTACCTTTATAAGATACTCATGTTTAGTGCGTTCAATTTATCGCTTTAATATTAATAACAGTCCTTATCCTTTGAATGTCCAAAACGTAAATAATTCTTTATTATAGATACAAAAACAGATTTGCACTTATTAATCTTTCGAGGATTCGATCGTTTCTTTTATTCAAATGCACCGTTTAAGTATTTAGAATAACACAAATTAATGATATTGTTGAAAGTAATGTGGTGCAAAAGCTTCCGGTAATTCATGGGACCCTTTAACACGTTTGCTGCCGAGTGAAATATTTTTGATTTCTGTCTCGATCCTATACATACTTATCGTTCTGAAATTGTTTGAATTTTTCACCGCAAACAAGTATATCAATAAGGTTTCAGTAAACGTAAAAAATTAAAAACATGCAAACCAATGCAATAAACAGGGAATGAACTTGATACAAAGCTCGACAACGAACATGTTAAAAATACTAAAAACGAATCAAATGTTATAAGATTTACGTATGTGTATACAGTTAAAAAAAACTTGCGCCGCGTATCGTTATTCGAACAAATTTTCCAACTTGCAATGTAACGATATACAATAATAATCAAAAGTAAAAATAGGTAGTCATAAATTTTTTAATTTGCAGCACCGCAGAACATTTTTCCCTAAGTACACTGCTTAAACTGATATATAATACATATATCTACTATATACCTACAATAGTTAACAAGTCTGCAGGCCACAGTAGTGCAGCCCTGATGTTTAATCGATTAACTTAAGTCTTAAGTTTATTTCAAAACCTTGTATATATTCTACCACATGTTCTCATCTCATTATGATATAGTATAATTGGATTCGAATATGAATAACGATCCGTATTTTAAAATTAAAAATAAAATGTATCAAAGGAATGATAATATAATTCAGTTCACCGCATTTATTTATTTAAGTTTTAATTATGAAACTGATTCGTACAGAGACAACAACAAGTTTATGCTATTTAAAGGATGTAAAACATCTAGTTACTATTAATGTGCCACTGTAACACCATATACATTTATGTACGAGGATCCAATATTCAATATACGAAATGAAAAATAAAATATTATCGTTTCAGTGAAAATACAGGATCTTCTTAAAAATGTGTTTAAAGATTTGTAATACGTCGACCAGGCAAATATACATAAAAAAAATTTTACAGAAATTAACGAATATTATATATCGAAATCGTCATATATAAATGTATGTACGGAAATATACAAGGTGTCTTGCTTAACACAGACCACATAATTATCTTCTTCGGCTGTGCTAATGTAGAAAAATGTTTCGTACGTAATTTGAATGGTTTAAAAATGTGAATACGTAGAAAAAAAATTTTCATTAGGATGTCATTGTTTTCTAGAGATTTTAAGATCACGGATATTCTTTTTCCATACAAGTACATATTTTTTTATACGTAATATTTGACATTATGTATGTATTACTGTACAAAAAGATATCCGTGACTGAAAATTGCTAGAAAAACGATGCTAGAAAGAAAATGTTTCTCGTAATATGTTCATCCTCTAAAAGTATTGAAATTATGTATAAAACATTTTTCCATGGAGCGAATATTTGCTAGCATTATCTACCAAAGGAGATAATTAAAAAATTTGCTTTTATTAAGCATTTCTTCGGCCATCGTTAACTGGAACATCCCGTATGTATGTAACCATGTGTTTCATACACATATTGTTATAATAAAGTCTATGCATAAAATGTTATGCACAAGTCTCGGTACATATCAGCGTCATATTTAGATTTAGGGGCACCTGAACAGTCTGTATCGACAACATTCCACTATTATGATTACTTTGATTTCGTATGTATAGGTGGATACGTTGTGTATGTTCCACATGCTTGTGTGCACCATATAACGATAGTGAGTTACATACGTCACTATATTAGTACGGATAATAAATATAAAATGTTAATTGGCATACAGCGCATATGATTCTGTATTAAATCGTATTATCTTAAAATTCAATTGGCAGTCAAATGTCTATGTTGGTTTGTTGTTCTCAGTCTTACGAGAACTTTTTGAAGTTCAAAGAATGGAAGATGTAAATTTTTTCATATAAACTATCGTACTCTTATAGAAATTGTACCATAATATAGGCAAACATATAATTATGCTTCATTATCAAAACAACTTGACTCAGTAATATCCTTCTTTGACAGTATTGGAAGAATTACTTTATTCTGGAAAAGAGATACAGAACTTTACTTTTTCGTATCATACTAATCTCAAAATGTCTAACAGTCCAACAGTTATGAAGGTCTCGATCTATCATGCTATCGTTTTAGCAAAGGACGGAAGTGAAAAAGGAAATATATTAGCTGGAATGTATATACGTTGATGTTAATGAAATTTCCAGAGAAAAAGTATCAGTCTTTGTGCTGTGTAACTGTGAAATTTACGCTTATTTTATGGAACTAAACTACAATTATGTTTTTTGTAGTTCTCTATTTATAAGGCATAAGTATCAATCATACTTATTCAAAGTGTTTTTATTTATATGTAATTTCTCCCGTATAAAACCCGTTGTATAAAGCAGGCGGCAAACACTCGTGATTACGATATTGCGTTTGATAAAATAAGTAAAATTAAAAGGACAAGGTTTTGAAAAAGAATGGCGTAAGAAGTAGTTTGAAAAAATATTAAAATGAGAAATATTGTGCAATATTTAGATGTCTCTGGAAACTTCATAGAAAGTTGATAATATTTTGGTAGAAAAATAAAAGGCTTGATTCTATGGAAAAATAAAATACAAAAAGAATGAAGTGGAAACCGATGAAAGTGAAATTACAAGAACGTGGAAGGGCGCAATTCGTTACATTAATTCGTACAATTACAACAGGATATTATTCTTTGCATAGTATAACGTGTGTCGTAGATTAATGCAACGAAAAGTAGTATGACGTTTGTCTAGCGCCCAATATTTTCATGTTAAAACGATCGTTCCATAGTCTCAAGAGTTTGTAATTCGTGTTTATGTACGATACCTTCCTATTTAATTTTGCAAACGATATTCGCCCATGCTCCTATTGCCGAAATTGTATGCTTTGCGGTAACGTTGTTTAACGTAAGTAAAAGAAGACAATGACAATTACGATTACGAATTAAGACCCTGGCGTTTTTCTTCTTCAAGCATAGCATCAAGTTCGTCAGTGAGATTGGCAAGCATATTTCCAATGTCGTTCAATACATCCGCCGGCTCGCTTCCACTGGAATGATGGCTCATTACATGACTCTGAAGACTGTTGTTAGAATTATTACTTGCGTATTCTTGGACTCGCGCAGACCTCTGCTTTATCGTTCCAGCATTTTCATTTGCAAAAGGAATTGAATCGGATTCTGTACTGGAACTTGACTGTAACGAAGATAATATTCAGAAACATTAATACGCGTATATGTATACGATATAACAAACGTATGATTTACACGGATAAATCCTGACATATCACTGATGCAATTGAAATTAAAAGAGAGACATAGAGATTTTCAATTAAATGTTTGAGAATAATAGAGTACCTTAAAGCTGGCATCGGAACCATTGCGATGTTGCAAAGCGAGTGAAGCTATTAATTCATGTTCTTCGTTAACATTAGCGTTGACGCTACCCCACGAACGGGACATCGAAGAAGGTGGTCGATTCATTTGCGGCGGAGTCGATGATGTTGGTGCAGGTGCTGGTGGTGGTGGCGAAGGATGATGCAGCAAGTGACGATGTTGATGATGATGTATATGATGATCGTCGCAAGAAGCAGTTGGTACAGGTCCACTGCAATCTATTACAACATCGCCAACTCCCGACCCTCCAACACCAACAACGGAAGAACTACTTTCTCTAGAACTTTGTCGTCTTGGAGGAGATGGAGGACAACGCTTCGGAAGATGTGGACTACTTTCTAACCCATACGTTAGTTGATATTTGTTATCGAAGTCTCTTGGCAATGACTTGAATTGCCCTGGAGTTGCTGTGACCTGCAAACAAAACATATTTAGCCCTTGACAGAGCCGTAAAGATATCGAAAACGGAAGAGTGTCGAGTTATCTAACATGAAAACATCGTTAAGGATATTAAGGATGACATTAGCAACAAGCGTATCTTACAGATTCGTTATTACCTTGGCTACGGGTCGTGGACGAACAAGGCAATGTCTTGGACGTGGAAGCGTTCCACCACCAGCTTCCACGATCGAAGTATCGTTTGTAGGGGTAAGATCACCATCCTCGAAACTGCGCGGACGCCATTCGATCGGTTGTGGATGCGTAGAAGGTGCTGGCGATGGAGGATACCCAAGGGGTGCATCTTCTAAGCTTTCCAAGGATTTTCCTCGCGAACCAGCCCGTCCAACGATATTGTAGTCGGCTGGCAAAGCAGCGTACATACTCCTCCATGCAGTACCAGACGTACTATCGCTTCCTCCTCTCTGAAAAGACCTCAAAACAGGTGACGAACAATCCTCATCGGGTGACGGCAAATCAGGACCTCCTCGTTGGATAACAACGTCCTAAAAGTATAATTAAAGTTGTATGAATACGAGGCAACAACAGTATATTAACAATTCTTACTTACTGACCTATATTTGAGGAAGAAAAGTATTGTAATCACGTTTTGACTATAAAAAAATGTTAAGTAATCACGATGCAACCGTGAAGGAAGAACAAGAGAAAGTTATTCCGTGTAATGTTTCGTTCCCGAGACAATTGAATTTACTAGACACTATCCAAAGGTGCTTGAAATGTATAACGAACAGCCGTAAAATTATACGATCGATATTTTTGTTTGTTCACTCTGTAAATGTTGCAAGCGTTGCAAATGTATTTGTTTACCTGCGTATGTCCGGGATGTGGCGGTAGTCGTGCGAGATCGAGCGGTTGTATACGTTTACCGGCACGAATGTCTTTAACTCTTTTAATCGCCAACAATAACTTCTTCTGATGGCCCAATCGAACAATACCGATATCTTCGAGATCCTCCCAAGTGAGAGTCGTTACGTCTTCGACCGAACGCATACCCTGTTGATGAAGAGCGGTAAGGTATTCTTCGAGTCGTAGAAGCCTAAGCCACTCTTCCAAGGAACCAGGAATATGTTCTGGCAAGCCATCTCCAATATTTAAATTATCTATCTCCGCTTTCAATCGTTTTCTATGATTAGGCTTCTTAATTCCTGTAAACGCGTATAACTTTAATTACTACTATTCTCCAAACGCAACGCTAACTTGCGTTTCTATTATGTTTCATTTAGACGCGAATAGATTCGAAGGATAAATGCTGAATGAAGAGTTTGTCTACCTATGCCCGTTAGATCTTCTGGCGTCATACGCGTTATAGTAGCAAGATCGTAACCAGCGGAGGCAAACAACGGAAAGTATTCTTCGAACTGGAGTTCGGTCAACCAAGCATGAACGACATCGAGATCTGCCGGTCTATCGGGATGACTGCCGAGCGAGCTTATAGAACATCTGGGAGACGAAGCGAGCGCACCAGGTCCTCTAGGACCCAGATGATATCCGGAAGCTCTACCAGAATCTAACGAAGCGGTAGAATGCCTGGATCCAGAGCCAGACCCTGAACTACCCGGGCTATCTCTACCGGGGCTTTGAGTCATGTCGATTCCTAAAAAACGATCGAACGTTAAAGAAAAATACGTTATTTTGGTAAATTAAGCAAAAATTAGCAAATTAGCTTTGTTAGAATCCATTTAAGAAAATAATAGCGAAAGGTATTTTCAAGAGATAAATTTAAAAACAACGACACGACTATGTTCTTACGAAGGTATAAACAAGTAAAATAGTCGAGATAAATTATAAAAATGTTAACTCAAGTTTTCGAGACGAGATGCAGGTGTATCTCATTTTGGTATGCAAAGCCGACGAGCACGATGAATAAATAACGTTATGGAACGTATACGGTATCGAGCATCGTACCTTGATCCTCGGCATGAGCATATTTGCCCACGACCGGTGGAAAGGCGAAGCCAGGATGAGTGAAAATAGGTCCCGGACTCTTTCCAGATGGCATCCCGTAAGAACCATCGTCAGTCGTTCCGCCTGGTCCGCTTCCGGGAAGGAAACAGCTATCTTCGCTGCTCGCATATCCAGCGGAACCAAAAGAGGAACCTGAATGTCGAAACACATCGGGTACAGCCGGCGGTGCCACTTTCTTCGCCTGGGTCACTGCTTTGGACGGCCGGTTCATGCCGCCAACTGCACACACGAGTACATAGTACATCCCTTTATTATTCAATTACACGAATTATTGTCGATCATTGCGACACTGACGACTAAACAAAATTGTTTAGATGCAGATAGAATGGAAAACGAATATTTCTGGCAGAACTATTTCGGACTCAACATTAACCCTTGACCTGTAGCGTCTTCTGGATCATCCTAAGATTTCACCGATCGGCCACTTACAACAGATTTCGAAGAATTTAGCCGTAAGCTGTTAAATTGTTTCTAAAAGGACGCTACTTTCGACGTAAAATTAACCATCGTTGATAAAATTATAAGAACATAAACGTGGATGATGATGCTGTCTCAGAGATTAAGGTGTACGTTTGGTTTCGCGTTTAATCCGTTTCTGTATTTAGACCTCGATAAAGCTAACGAAGAAAATACTTGTGCGCGCAAATATGTGGTGCGTGTGGCTCACAGAGTCATTAAGACACTTGAGAAAGGTTGTGAAAGGTCGACTTTTAGGCACGCGTGCCTAGCCGAGAGAATTAGAACAAGAAGAATTTGTTGATTTTAGAACAAGTTTCTTTTTTATTTCTATACCTCGTTTGCAGACAGACACATATGGTACTATTGTTATTGCTATTAAAATAACAATATGATTACTATGGTGTTAGATACACTAGTAATTATATTATTGCTATATACAGTATGTGTATATTACTACTTTTTAATTACAGTCGTGAAAACAGAGTTCTTGATTCAGGCTTTAATTGTATATACACGTACTAACGCACGTAACCAGATTAACGTTACGTAAGGTACGCAGCAACCTAGTTAACTTGCTTTAAGAGCAATTGAAAGAAACGCGTTCATCATGTATCATTCGTAGTATCGTTATTTCGTCTTACTTTTATTACTTGCTTACTAAAAAGCCTAGCGTTAATATATTGTTAGTTTTTCGGTTTTATTATGTCTAATAATGTACGTTTACTGGATTATTGTATGACTTGTTTTCACGAAGTTACGATAGACCAGATATTAACCTTTCAAGCAAGTGTCCTAATACTTATAACCGGTAGCGTACAGAAGATCAGTTCCGACTAGACGCGATACACCGGATACGTTCTTCTGCTGTTTCTTGGCACGGAATATACAATGCGTGCTCTAAACAGTCTCTCTGGTATAGGACGATCTCTCGTCATACGTCGATTCCGCCAAGAGGTGGGAGGGTGTTTTTGTGACATGCAATTCTGTCACGTGACACTATTAAACGTATTAGACCTTGCAGCGGTCGCATACCTTATGCGACGGTGACTTCTGTTAACCGTAGAGTGTCGAACAGCGCCATTCCACGTCGAATAGTGACGATGCGATGCAGCAATGTATTGCTCAAGCAGACTCGAGAAACAACGAACTTTTCATTACAGAATTATTTATATTCATGCACGTAGATCTTTGTTACGTTTAACAAAAATTTTATTTGGTCGACATATTTTTATACAAAGTAGAAGGAAGCTGTTCGGTACTTTTGTGAACATATTCCTGCAATATTCCTAGTATATTTAGTAATAATTTATACCACCAAAGAAAATGTTATACCAAAGTCTATTATAATTCTCAAAAGTAAAGTACTCTTTGCTTTCAGCAATATCGATGCACAATGTTTTTTGCTTTTACTGAAATATCAATTTTCTGAATTTACAGGTACTCCTGCCGTTACAACGTGCATACAAGTTCCGACTTTCGTCGCACCATACATGGTATGTACAATGCTTCGTTTCCAAGATAATCGAATTTGAAAATTTATCGGATTCGCGTGTGATCCGGCGCGGTACGTCACGTCTGTCCATTACTTGCTATTTCTACTTGTACCGGTGGTCAACTTATACCTACTGTATACTTGTCAATGCAGAATCTACCCTTTAGAACGTTTAATAATTTTGTTTAACGTTCGAAAAGTCACCTTGAATCTAATCGTCTCGATCGGAATACTTTCTCAACAAGATATTTATATCTACGAGTTAATATACTGGGACCTTTTGCTACAATCTTTACGCTTTCTTCCCTATATCGTAACGTTACGAACCGGATGTTCGTCGTTTAATTTATTCGACCCGTTTCCCATGCACGATTAGTCGGGCAACATTGGCAGGGGCGTTACACTTACGGTGCATGAGGTTCTTCCAACTGCCATAAATCGCCTGGATGCACTTGTCAAGAGGAGTAGCGGACAACACTGCACTCGTTTTACGCGCACTCAAGTTGCCTTCGGAACAGCTTCTGAACAGATTGCTGTTGCTTATCGTATAGATCACCGAACCGTGTTCGCGGGAACGGAGTTTATTCTTCGACATGTCGAAGATTCCGCTCGGGATCCAGGCTTCGACCGCTGGATCCCGAAAACTTTTGTACGTCGACGATAATTTCTTCGAAGACTTCTGTAGAAAGCGTTTGCCGGGTGGTAAAGGCGGGGGGCCCAAGCAACTCGTCACAGCAGTGATCGCCATTTATGGTGCAAGCAATTTTCTTTCGAATCGATCACGATTATTTGCTATTTAGAAAATTTACATAGACTTCGAGGCAGGTGACTGCGAAACTGATTTAACAGCCTGGAAGTTTCCTTATATTAGCTTCCAATAAACAAAATATCGTAATTTCGAAATACATATCCCCATGGTGTAACAAAAATGACATTATCCTTTGAAGATTATAATATCAAATTGAACCACTCCAACGTATCCACTCCATGATCATTTTATATTTCACTTGGCGCGATAGACATTCGCTTGTTGGTCGAAAAATTTCACAACTTTTAACGGGTGTCGGCGATTTCCAGTGACATTCGAACGCTACGGCTGTGAGATAATGCGAAGAAAACGACAGACATCGTCGGAGAAGACTGTCAAAAACGTTCGACGTCGGGTGCAGGTTCGAGTTGGCGACAGCAGCGACTCGTTGTTGCGGCGAATGCAAAGAGGCGAGGTCGAAGGTGGGTGGACGAGTTTCCGGAGAACGGCGTAGGTCGCCCCCGGTAATGCTTCTAAGCGTAGGTACCCGAAAGCGTGACACGTGAAACAACTTTCCACGTGGAAATATTACAAGCAGCGGAGAAAGACATTCACGAATGATCCAAGATCCAGGGGAACCGACGCCAGGCTGAATTAATTGAACAGAAAGAAGAGCGCACGTAGGCGAAATGACCTTCAAGTCCGTGCTGTGTGTTTTAGATAAAAGAGACAGAGAGGATTAAACGGTGACAAGATGTTAAGAGACTAATACACACCTAATTATCGTGTAAATTTCAGATTCGTACACGAGATTAACGAAACGATATGCGAAGAACGCTCGATTAAAAAGACTTGGATTATCGTACGTAGATGCCTAAACCAAATGATTGTCAGGGAGGTAGAAAGAAGCGGTGTAGGACCCATTGTTTGAAGTTGCTTCGCAAGATAGTGCAGGAAACGAAGGGTGAGGGGGCCCGGTCCGCCCACGACATCTCCACCGTTTACGTCGACCCCACGAACCACCGTTCAACCGGATTTCCCCACTGGGCCTTCTCCCCCTGAAGCGACCATTGCTTCGAGCTCGATTCAGCCCACAGCGTCCAGATCCTCGGCTCCAGCGACCGGCAGCACTACCCCCGAAGCGGTAGACCTTGGCGATATCTAATAACCCAGACGAGGATCCCACCGTCACCCCTTTCACCCAGTAACACGCAACAGATCTCGCCAATTCCCAACTCATCCTATCACTTCGAGAACAGAAACAACTTCTTCCAAATCACGTGCTGTGACGATTAACTGTGGAGAACAATTGTTTTTTGTTTTTTATACTGCAATTTTCTATCTAAATTCCCGAGTACATAATGCCGGCATAAGAGGATTTAGAAATTTCGAATTTATTTCAATTAACTCACGATCGATAAAAATAAGGTGGACAGACGAGTCGTCCGGTTATTGCTCTCGTTCTACCAACAATTTCATGGTTATTTTGTTCCTTTCTTCTATCGTGCTCGTCGTCAACCTCTCACAGATTTACTTGGAAATTCCTTGAATAATTATTTCGCAGACAACAAGACTTTAGAAAGTGCAAAAAAGAAACAAGATATCGAGGGAGATCAAAGTGTATCGAAAATTCGTAAAAGTTGTGGGTGAAGGGTATATGTAGTGAAATGTCTTTTTGCTGTTGACTAGATAAACTTTATTTATTCTAAGCGTAAGCTAATTAAGGAGACGGATCGATTGATCTCGTCGTACGCTTTCCTAATAATCGTGCAGACCGAGAAGGTCGCGTCGCGTCGCGTCTTCTTACCCAGGTCATTAACGCACCAGGCCCTTGAGATGCACATGCATCTCGAAATGCACGGGCCTGGCCGCTCGCTCGAGACCTCAGGTAGTCACTGGTTTTTTTCTGTACGTACGCGTGTACGCCATGAAGTGTTCTGAAAAAAAGGGCAAAAAGTGTTAGAAGCCGAGTTAAAAATAACGATGCTGTATTTACGAGTAGAAATGATCAGGGCTTGAAAACCGTTATAATATAAATTTAGATTGTTGAAACAATTACAAACAATTTTTATTCTGAATAATTTGTGAAGAATTTAATTCACCCATTATAGGAACACATAATGAGACATAAGAAACTTTAATGTTTCTTCTAATCTACTTTAATGTCCATCATTAGTCTGACTTGTATCGAGGAGAAGAGTAAACCGACGACTCGTTCGTATTTTAAGATATCGGTTGAAGAAGAAATTTAAGTAATAAAGACAGCTTAATACGAAGAGTGGAAAGCAGAACGCGAGGCTGAGTGCTCGTCGAATCACGAAGGATCGACAGGAGAAACGGAGACGAATGCCATAAAAGAAATGTTTTTACGACCCGAAGAGCAGTATGGATTGAGATACATACATCAATTATACAGGAAATGGTCATTCGAAAACGTATAAAGGAGCGGTCGAAGCTAAACCGTATGCAAATCAGATACAACTAATTAAAAATGAATGCATCAGACGTGTTCAAAAGCAAACAGAGACACGACTGTGTTAACTCGTAAAACAAATAACTTAAAAGTCATCGGTGGAAGAAATAAACTCGCTGGAAAAGTAACACGATATAAGTTAAGTATCTACTATGAAGTAGCATTTCGCAGAAATTGCGATTTCACAGATAAGATTAGAAATGCAATCTACGCCATGTTCTAGCACTACGATAGATGAAATTTCTATAAGAACACCACTATTTACTGTCAAAAGTTCATTTGCAAAAAACTGCAAGATTAGAATTAGCGGAAAAAATACTTATGTATTTGATTAAAAGATGCTTTGCAATTGCAGCAATGCATCTATGAAAGAATGTTTACAGTAGTATGAGAGAGCGTATTAGATAGCGTAAAATTGTCCTCTATCATTTTTGTCTAACTTTGCTTGGAACAAAGTTACTTATATAAATAACCGTGTCTATATAAATAATCATTTTCTAAAGTAAAAATGGAAAAATATATGAGTGGCTATACGGTGATGCACGCGCGTTGTGAAAACATGAATCGTAAGCATATTCTGTCTGCAAAGATAAACGACGATCGGTCGAGTCGTGTTGCTGGCAAATCGGACGTTGGTTGTTTCGAGAGCGAACAAGAAAGGCTTACGTTTGCCTTCTTTCTCGACTCTCCGAACTTGTCCGAAGTGCCAAGCTTGCATACACGCGACTTTGTGCAGTAGTATGAGTATATGTGGTGGGGGAAATCCACCGTGGGCCCCGTGTGCCCGATCCGACATCTCTGGCCCAACCACGGGCTAGGAGTGGTGGGAGACGGTCCCAGCGCTGACCACACCCGCCGGTTTACGCATGCGCATTTCTTACTTGACTCTCGCTCGATCAAACAATACGTAAAGTAGAATCACGTTATATCGCCACTTGGTCCGCTTCTCTTTCGCATGCATTTTCACGTGCACGAATGTCACTCCCCCACCACAATAACGTGGGCTTAGTGATTCGCGCGCGCGTTTCAATTCGCGTGGAAAACATTTAATATATCGCCGTTTACAAGAATTTTACTTTCCTACAGCCTTCATGACCGTTAACACGATTACGTTTAAATAGTTGAATGGATTTCAATGAAATTTTATATTTTACTTTCATTTTCCCATCGCAACATCCAACTAGATTTTCAGCAAAATCAGTACACAGACAATATTGTTTACTTTCAAAAATGTTTTAAATAAATCTTACAGAGCATTGAAATTTACGTAAACGAACGTGTATATATAAACAGGAAAGAAAAGAAACTAAAGAAATTCGGTAGAAGAAAAGAATTATAAAGGGTATTGTCTAAAAATCAAGTGTTATATGAATTAGTATTTTTTGTATACATTTATGATATTCACAAAATTCATAATGTAATTATCAAAGTTTGATTTACAATTATTTATTTTATTTCAAAAAATTTTAGACTCTCCTTTACATTTTTTAATGGAGTTATCTACTTTTTAATTGTGAATTTTTATTACATGTTTCTCGAGACTTCAGGCAACATAATATGCCTCTTTAATTATTAAGAAAACCAGATTATTTTTACTTGGGAAGAAAGTATGCATATGCAGTGGTTGTACCCACTATTAGAAACATTTACAATGTAATTCTGTTTATACTTAATATATATGTATATATGTTTTACGCGTTCTATAATTTTGGGATCTATCTATCCATGCATTTATATTTTTTTGCATGGAAAATTGTCCAAAGAACTGATAACATAAGGCTGAAATAAGGTAACTTTATATTCTGCCCGTATCATTTGTTACTTTAATCGTACATCAACACATATTAAAACAGATATGTTTGTATACTGGTCAAAAATTCTAATGCATTTATGTAAGTAATTTAATTGTCATATTTTTGACTCAACTTATTGGTAGATGGTCGATTAAGCTACTTTCTGTAAATGAGAATATATTGTATTTGCAAAAGAAACAGAAAGTAACAGTAACAACAGCAAAATAATAATGTAAAAATTAATAATTTTATGCTTACCGCAACAAGGAAACGATTGTATTTTTATTAATTTTGGAATTCGTTATGCAGTAGAATATGTTTAGATATAGATACGTGATTGTTTGCACGAGTTCGGTACGTTTAAGATTGCGAAATTTAATTCATAATGTAACGAAACTTGTACAGAATTTGTGATAAAATGTTAAATAATTTGTCAAGCGATCGTAAAATCACACTATACGCATCTTTCCACGAAAGTTTGGAATCGTGATCCTCGCAACCTACAAAGAATTTTACGGGGCGATATTAATTTAACGAACCGTGAAAAAATGTATTCGACAGAACTGTTTGCCATCGTTTACAAATATCAAGAAATATCGTTGAATATGGTTAAGAAAGCATTTGGTTTACCGCTAATGCGCCTCATGGCGGCTCACGACACGGCTCGTATCCAGAAAACGTTGGGCTGGTTAATCCAGCAAGGTATGCAAGTCTTCCTGTTCACTATAAACACCATGCCACATGTAAGAACACCGATCATCATCTACGCCGTGCACACATCGATTTTAGAACGCAAGATTCTCGCGCCATTGTCCACAGACGAAACTTTTCTTGGACAAGGAAGATAACCTGCCCCTCCGACACACCGTCTTCTCCTATTACGTTAACGTGGAATAATAGAAAGTTGCTTCAAAGAGGAGCGACATATTGTTAATCGTGATTGGAAAGATTTTCTTCTTTGCAAATAACGAATACAGTAAAAAACGCGATGAGTTGATACGTACTTAAACGCAAACGAGAAACGATGACCGAACAGAGTACAAACTACTTCGTTGCGACTTCGCACGTAGCACTGTCGTGGTTAGTATAGAATGCCACCGTTAGAGTGCTCAACCGATCGGTAACGATAAATCTGTCCCTTGTATGGATTTAGGTCTTGCAAGTAAATTGAATATCGCTTTCTTCAATTATTTTTCGATTAATTTCATCGCATATTCTGCTAATTTTTCTACATTTACTACAAGCTGTTGTAGTAGTGTTTGTTTACAAAGTTCCCCAACTGTGTTACGTTACGTAACATTCAACATACATAATAACATTTAACTCTTATATTCACATCGATTGCACCCTCTTTATACTCTTGTAACGCAGGATTTCGATTGCATTGTTAATACCTAAATATATCAATTCATCAAGTCATCGACCGTCCCTTTCGGAAGTAGTATGTACTGACTCTCAACAAAGTCGCTGCCTATTCGCGCCAAGTATGTCTTCGGTGACGCGACAGTTACATCTCGACAAAAGAAAACAAATAAACCGATACGTGGAGATATAGAGTCTTTGAGCCTTTCTTTCTTTCGGAGAACCATTCGCGTCACTTTCTACTCGTACGGGAATCGTCCAGTGTGTAAATAGAGGTTAAACAGCTGTCTGTGATTTGTGATTGTCATCAACGATATTTTTGACAAAGGCCCAAACCAGATCGGCCAAGCGTCGCATCACCAGGCCTGGTATCATACGCTCCAAATCTCCTGATAACAACGACCAGCTCCCTTTCCATCGCCCCAGCTCAGTGGATTAGATGATTAGGTCAACCACTTGTAAGTAAAAATGGGTTTCCCTTCATTGTTGAAAAAAAAAGCGAAACAAAACTAACTCCATTACAAATTTGACCATTTCAAATATAATACTTGTATCTAATTCATTTTTTTACTGGGTCTCTGATAATATTACTCAAGAACTTTTTTTATTGATATCTCATGAAATGAATTAGTTACAAATAATTATTGGAGGCATTCTTTCTCTTAGCCGGTTTTCTAAAATATATGGCGTCAACTATGAGCTGATATTCTAATTACTAAAATATTAACAAGAATATAGAATAAGAAAGGTGGTAGACGAATGAGACCAGAGAGAGAAGGAAGTAGTATGCAACAAAGATAGAGTACATATTCCCGCCATTTCAATAAATCGAACCACAATCCGGCGTACGATTGAATTTGCCGCGCTTTTTAAGGCATGCATGCTTCCATCTAGATTCATCTTAAAAAACTTTACACGAGGTGGCGAGGATCGCAACAATAAATATACTAACCCATCTACATGTAAGAATTTTGATAGTTCCAGGAAAGATTACAATGACGTGTCATTTTAGGATAATGTAAAATATTATTTAAGTAAATAAAGTAAAAGAATTATGACACTTTAGTGTATAAAACAGAGATGGTTACATAAAAACGTAAAAATACTAAATTCCAAGCGTTTCGTTGATATACCAACTGTAGTGGTTGCTACATGTAGATACACCTTTTCGTACGTTGAGAACGCACCGTCGTAGTGTAGTGCGCATGACGATCGCGCAGAGTTTCCTTGCCGCGGAAAAGTAACCAATAAGGAAATAACTGCAGTGCTAACAAAGCTTTTGTAAGAGGAGCATGTCAAGTCTTGATTAAGAAATACTGTAATTTTTTTAATCGTACCAATATATAATCCAATATTAATAGATAGGTACAAATTATTTCGTTAGTAACAGGATACAAGAAATTTAGGTTGCAATGTAAAATTAGAATTTCATAAGCAACACCTAAATAAAATTCTTATTCTATGTCAATATCTTCTATGCTAATAGAAAGTCATAGAACGTTACATCTTCCTAAAAGAATATACAAATTCCCAAAGTAAAGTGAAAATAAAACTAACATCCACATTAATACAATAAATTAAAATGAATTGTTAAATACAGGAAGATAAGTTTGGTAGAGCTAGAATAGGAATTAGAATAGCAAGTACAACAGAAATTATTTAAAAAATATATATTTAGAAGAGAAAATTATGATGCAGGATATGTTACATAGTTATGGTGGGGTCAAGTACGTTATACTCATTAAGTAAGCAAGTTGTAAAACGTCTCAAGATTCTTAAGTAATTAGAAACGATGAGCACCGTTTCACGATATGATGACGGCACTGTCTGTGACTAGCGCACTGACTCATCGATCAGTCCACGTCGGACCACAGCACGGCTGAGGTCGTATTTTCGGTTTCGCGATCGTAAGCGTCAAATATTTAAATCGATGTTCTACGATTGTCTATGGTGCTACGCGTGTTGTTTATTCGCATAACCTAGTGCAAATGTTGTTAGCAATTGTATTTTGGTAGATAAGTGCCTTTTTCATGTGTATTTCTTGGATATATAAAGTGTTTCGGTGAATACAAAGTATTGGATACAAAGGAATAATCAAAAAGTCAACCTGATTGATATGGTGAGTGTTGAAAAACCAGAATTTGTCGTGTATCGATAGCTACATTGTACGACTAAAATTCACGTCGTATACAAACAAAGATTTAACGCATGGCATGCAATAAGCATGAAAACACGATTAAGATGTTTCTTAGTGAAAGTAGACAGATAGAAATTTATAAGTCAGTGATATGCGGATCACGTTGTAACGAATCCTATGAACGAAAACCAGTCTAACATTGTATGAATAGGAACCGAAGTTAGTCGTTATTTTTAATCTGTTTATTTACAATTTCAACAATGCCCAAAAATGGCTCTATAAAGCAGCAGACAAGAAGGTCAATTTTATTAACGTAAAATCGAGACTGTGTTTTTTGTATAAGTAGAAATTAATTTATCTGACCGAACGATTTAAATTCAGCACAGTATATTGCAAATAGATTATAATATATTCTATATAGAGTTATAAAACAATAATATATCGCAACATGATTTTAGTTGAGTTTTTTAGTTCGCGTTATTTCGCCAAAAAGTAACAAAAGAATATAGAATATTATATGGTGTCATTCACAGGATTTATCAGATAGTACTTATCAAATATGTTTACTTTGATAAGATTAAGCACGTTTCGTAATAGATTTTGATAACAATTTGAGGATTTATTCTAATAAAACAGTTTTTTTGAAAATGTATACTTCCCCGTTGTTTTAACATGTAAATACACAAAAGTTATATTCTAAATTAAGGTGTTTGCCCACTTCGTTTGTTTACAAATGGTTTTTTGCTGGTTCTTTTTGCTGTTTCCGCGGTGAAACAATGTTTATACGTTCATTGTCCTCGACAAGCGCGGACCTATCGTTCGATCGATTTACGAGTTTTCTCAACGAATGAAAACTCTTTGTTACGAGCGTAATCTAAAAGAAAGCCGAACAATTCTCGGAATATCTTCTTCTTTAGGAGCATTCTATGTACATATATTACGCGTTGCACGTTGTACTTCCAACTGTGAAAGGAATGTCTCCTTGTACCGGAAAAATACGCGCATTAGTGTCGCGTTGATGTAGTGACATCAATCGAGTGGTTTATGGCTTGGAAATGGCTATAGGTAGATACATTATAATAGAGCAAGCACTGCTCAATACGCGGTCAGCTGTAGCCAGCTTTCGTGCAGATAATAGCCATATCCAAGAAGTGCATGTAATGCTTGAGTTTCAAATTTTAAGTCGACAACCGTTAGAAGAGATTTCTAGAAAAACGAAACGAGCAAATAAATAACTTGATTAGCCCAATTGCATCTGTGATGAATGTCATAAAGTACAATCTTGTACGAAAGGAAAACAATCGCTGCGTATTTGATGCATCCAAATAGATCGTTCAGAGTATTTGGGTACCCTAGTTATCTAACGATGCTAAACATTTTGATGGCCTACATAACAGTTAAACACGCTTTAAAACTCAGTAAAATATCACTACTTGGTTGGAAACCAGTAAAAATTGCACTATACTTTAATGACAATCTTAATATCTTGATAATTGCAACACGATTTCTATTAACCTTGAGTTTTTTTTTTTAACTACACGATGCAACATTTAATCGTAAAGTCTATTGAATATAGAATAAAAAATTAAAACGCATGATATTCTTTGATCGATCTTTAGTGCAAGAAATGTTCAAATATCGTTCGTTAGAATCAATGCAAGGATGTAGGCGATTAAGCAATGTAAGTGATACATGTATAAGTGTCTCTGCAGTTATAGCATTACACGCTCTAACGACGAGGTTTGTCGTATCTTAAGTGATTGTAGGTAGTTCGCGATAAACGAGGATTATATCCCGCTTTTCTAAATATTACTAATCTTTATTGTGACGAAGATGTTTGTCACGTTCGCGTGTGCTGATGAATTATCATCGCGGAAATGATTCATGTATCAATAACATTAGAAGGTCCTACATGATTGTAAATATTGAAACTGAAGCAAGCGTTGTGTGGAATTCTCGTACACAAAAGTTCCGCCATCGTTGGAGAATATTTCGGTAATTATTAATTTCCGACCACTTGCTACTTAATAATTTTTTTTATTCTGCATTCAATGGACTTCGAATGGCGTGATTAAATGCTGCAGATTATAGTTAAAATACTCATAAATTAATTGTATGCTCCTCTTCATATCAAATGACTTTTGTATTTGAATTAGCAGTAGTTTGTTAATAAATATTATACTGATAGACAAATAGTACGAAGAATAGATTAAACGTGTGATTTATAAAATAATAACGATTGTATGAATAAATATTTTGTTTTTGTAACAGGTGTATCATTGGCAGAGTCAAAATGTTAAACTTTCAGGAGTGGATGATATGGTTCTGCTCCCGAAAATTACCGAGGAGACTATTATTGAGAATCTTCGAAAAAGATACATGGATGATTACATATTTGTATCCTTCGTAATTCGTTTTTCTAAAACGGTATTTAACTATGTTAGGTATCGCGTATCGCAGTAATACAAGGAATAGAGGACTTATAATTGTTAATTTTGTCAAAATTAATTGGCTTCTTTAAATAAATAAAATATCTAGAATAACAAGTATGTATCTTTTAAAGATACAGTAACCGCGAAATTGCGACAGGTAGTAGCTCTTGATTTTTGCGATGACTGTACTTTACACAATACTTTAAAAGGTTTCTTCTTATGTGTCTCAGAATATTCGTAAGATATAATGTGAATACGTACCATGCGGCATCGATTTGCCATTCAGTCATATTATTCATCGTAAGAAACTTGGAATTAATCTTTAGAAATTCATTTGAACTTAAGTTGAAAAATTTTAATAGGAGATTCTAGAGACCAAAATAAGACGAAAATCAAGAATATCAATTTCTTGATTGAGGCTCCGTTAGAAAGTTATTAAAAAATTAAATTAAAAAATTTCAAATCATTCTGGAGAAATTATTTTCGGTTGCAGGGGGTAATTACAAGCATTTTTGGTGAATACACATACCCCCGAAATCCTACCCAGTTCCTAGGAAAAAATTCAGTACGGTCGTAACTTTAAACATTAATAACTTTTTAACGAAGCCTCCATCAGCAAATTAGTATCGTTGATTTTTGTCTTATTTTGGCCTCTAGAATCTCTCATTAAAATTTTTCCCAGGGGTAGCCGAACACCTTGTATGCAAAATTTTGCATATTCTAAAGTGCAAGGTAGTGGAAATACGTAGTTAAAAATTGCAGTAAGTTTCTTAATGATTATCAGACATGCATTGGTCCCGTGTTAGTATCGATCAATCCATTCAAGCAGATGCCATATTTCGGAGAAAAGGAGATAGAAATTTATCAAGGGGCGGTAAGTTATATTAGTTAAAAATTGAGACGTCCTAACTAAGGCGTTCATAATTTTAATTTCTCTTGTATTTTAGGCACCATACGAGAATCCACCACATATTTATGGTCTAGCAGATGACATGTATAGAAATATGTTAATTGATAATGAAAGTCACTGCGTTATCATCAGGTAATATTCAAAGCATTTGCGTGCTTCCAAAATGATTGTACAGACAAATATAATTTTTAATAATACCGTAAATTTAACTTCTTACAGTGGCGAGTCTGGTGCTGGAAAAACTGTAACTGCGAAATATATTATGTCCTACATCGCGAGAGTTAGTGGTGGCGGTAAACAAGTACAGAGAGTAAAAGATGTAATTTTGGAGTCTAATCCCCTTTTGGAAGCTTTTGGAAATGCAAAAACTGTTCGAAATAATAATAGTAGTAGATTTGTATGTATATTTTAGTATTCCCTTATATGTATAATTGTAAACGATATATGTATGAAAAATTTTTTTAACAAATAACGTAGTTAATAGAAAATATTGTGAATAAAAAAATTTTTTAAACTCAAGTTTCCTTAAAATATATTCTTTGCTAGGGTAAATACGTACAAATGCAATTTGGTCGCGGTGGTCAACCAAGTGGAGGAAAAGTTTCTAACTTTCTCTTAGAAAAGTCGAGGGTTACATCTCATAACTTCGGAGAAAGAAATTTCCATGTGTTCTATCAATTAGTAACGGGTGCAAACCAACAAATGAAATGTAAATATCGTTTAAAAATCATTACCTAAGTTTTATTACTTATTAAAAAAAATGATACGTAATAGAAACAAACATTGTGTATATTTAATATTTTATTTTGCAGCTGAGTTTGGATTAACGGATCTTGATTATTATCAGTATCTTAGTTATAGTGAAAACCATAGGGTCGAGGGAGTAAATGATGCCCACGAATTTCAGGAAACATTAAAAGGTAAATTTTATAATAGTGTTAGAATAAAAAAATTTTTATAAAAATATACATTTGATATACGAAATGTTTTTTTTTTTATTTTTCCAGCGCTGAGTGTGATGGGAATAAATGATTCGGAGGCAACTAATATTTGTAGAGTAGTTGCGGGCATACTACACATAGGAAATATTGAATTTGCCGAAAAGGAAAATTATTCACGAGTCGCTAATAAGGAGTGTAAGTATTCGACTTACGATGTGCCAAGGCACAACTGGAGAGTTTTTCCTGAAGTCAACTTATATTTTCCATTTTTATATTTCAGGTCTTGAGTTACCAGCTTATTTATTGCAAATCTCAGCGGATCAATTAGCCCATAAATTAACGTCACGCGAATTTGAATCGAAATGGGGAGGTCAATCCGAAAGCGTCGATGTAACGTTAAACGTGGAACAAGCTCTTTACACCCGAGATGCCTTGGCGAAGGATATTTATGCTAGACTCTTTGATTACTTAGTGAAAGTAAGTATATAGTTTTATGTACAGATTAAACAAATTGTTAATAACATCAATTGATTACGGCTTCGATTTCTAATTTTTAGCTATTTTAATATTTTACAGAAAGTTAATTGTGCTATGGAGACTAATGCACATACTCTCGAGATTGGTATTTTGGATATCTACGGATTCGAAATCTTCGAGAAGAATGGATTCGAACAGTTCTGTATTAATTTTGTGAATGAAAAATTACAACAGATCTTTATTGAGCTCACCTTAAAGGCTGAACAGGTAAGTTTGCTTGTTATTATTAAAAAAATTCGAATAGTAATTTGTTATGTGTATTATTTATGTAGATTAAATAGTTTGACTCGGTTTTATTTCTTGCCTATCATTTTGAGGGTTTTTTTAAAATACCCAGTAGGTCCTCGATTTAACAGACGATTTAACGAATTTTATTCTATTACATTCTGTACGTACATGTATACAGAATTCTAAACTATATGTATATGTATATATACATATATAAATACGTACATAATATCGCTTTCTTCGAATTTATCTTTAGCGATAATACATAAGGCCATGGTCATTGAAATAAGTTTTAATAATTTTTTCGAGGTTTTGGTTTTCAATAATTTTTCAAACATAAAAATAAATAATTTACTTTTAAAGTACATAGTATAACATACGATATGGTTAAATATTTTTTCTATTTAAAAATAAATATACAATTTTCATTTAAAGAAATATAAGTAAACCTTGAAATATCTGCGCGTCAAGCTTTATCTGTCCGGTATTATAGTTATTTTTTCAACGTTTATCAACCACCATTATTGGTATTATTTATTAGAGATATGTATTCATACATATGCATAAATTCTAATGGATCACTCTGCATATTTATTTGTACTATATTTATATATTGTATACTATAATAAAATGTATAATAACAATTAATATACATAAACGTATATAAAAGATATATACGTTTACAAGATATATTATAAATGCTTTATTTGCAAATTACTTTGCTCATAACTAGAGTAACCGCGCATAGTCCGCGCTAGTGACAGAATTACGTTATCATCTATAGTTAGTCACATAATAAATCGATTACACACAAATATCTATAGTACATTTATTATGTTAAAAATATGTTTGTCGTGTGTAAATCTCTTCTCGTTTAACAACTCTCTTCCCATTATACATATATCATCGCTATGAAATTTGTTCGACTTTTCATTAAAATATCGTTCCATGTTGTTCTTTACTACGTTGAGATTATGAAATTACCCACTAAAAAGCTGTTCGACAAAATAATGAGGCAATGTGCGGGGGAATAAAGTAAATATGATAAAATTTCCCAACCAAATTCATCGTTTTCAAACATATTTTATCGTATATGGTATTCTACACCTATTCATTGCTAACATTTATAATTGTTCCAATAAATCACGGTACATATGTATCAGATGCAATAGTTTATTTCTTGACTCTATTCGTTTGTCGCATATTATAACAAAATGATCGCCACTGTAGTTTGCAACAAAGAAACGTTCATTACGTTAAACTATCCAGCAATTTCAAATTTCATTTAATATAAATAAACTGACATCGCTATGACGCTCACATTTAATCGCGCGTAACACTTTCGACCTCATAGAACTGAGATCTTCCGAACGAATAATTCTTGGTATTGTTTTAGTCATCGGAGAAGCTGTATCCTGGTAATATGTCCGTTCTTCGCAACGCGTATTTCTGAACAGGCGTAGTCTGTACCACGAAACTTCTGTTCGGAACTTTCGCCGGCGGTGCAGGTATTTGTTTCGGCAATTCGCTGGAAGTTACCATGGAATGTTCGGTGGTGGAAAGATCGTCTAAACCGTAAATCGACGCTAATCTGTTCAGCTTTTTAGCTTCGATCCGCGAAACGCGTTTCCGGTTACCACGATTCGTATCTATTCGACGATCAAATTTTTTTCGTAGTCGATTTGTTTCAGCATTCTCGGATTTCCAATCGGCTTGTCTTTGAAGATGCGGTTTCGCTCTGAGAAATCCTTCGTTGTTGGACGTCGTCGCGAAGGCCAGATCCTTTCGAAAGGAGCCGCTGCGACCCCTCACGTTTACGTAAACCTTCGGCCTGTTGGTCTTCAAATAATAAAGCTTCTCGTCGAAGTTCGGAAGCTTCGGTGGATCGACCAGTATGTCTTTCTCCTCGTCGAACATCTTCAATTTAAAATTTGGAGTCAAACCAAAGTCTCTTACACCGAAAATCGAATGAGGCACCACTTCCGGATTCGGGTAGCTCTCGTTGTGGATTTCCTCGGGTTGCTTCAACATCGCGTGCACTATGTTTTGAAGATTCGTGGTGCCAAAATCGTCCCGACTCTGCAGTTCAATTTCTAGAACACTGACGGGACAAATTTACTTTTATTATTCGGTTTTCGTTTGATTATTTCTTATTGAATACTTTACTACGGTCAGTTTTAACGCTTAACAATGCAACGATTACAAACTTGATCTCGTTGTTAATTATTATATTACGTTCCAGTAATATTGTTTTACAAATTAATTCTAAATTTTAGCGGTTAAAATTTAGTAATGGTTACCTGTAATCGTTGGTGTTGGGTCTTTCAACGTTAGAACTTTGCAGGAAATTTTGAATGGTCTTCTCTTCGTAAATTTTTTCATTACTTTGTCCTTGATCCTGTCGTATGTGATTCGACGAAGGTGGTGGCCTCGGAAGAACCATCGCAGAGAATAATGGATGTATGAGTACGTAAAGTACCATTGTTGTGTAATAGTTGTCTGTCGCTAACATTCTGAAAATTGATTTCACATTGTATATTACAGCATGTATGTATATAGACGCAGCATAACTATTCAGGTAAATCTTTTTTCCTTCATACGACCTAAGTTATTTCAATTTTAATTTGTTCTGTTGTGAAATTTACTCTAATAAAATGAAAAATGTCGGAATTAATGCGAACGTATAAAAAGTAAGGATAATGTTAGTTATGCAAGCCGCGTTGCACATTTTTCAAGTAAAATCTCGAGTCTCGTGTTCTTTATAGAAAATTTCCTACGTAGAAAACGCTTTCTTTTTTAATTAAAACAAAGTGAATTGTTGCTCCGTGGAAACGTTCTGCTGTGCTCTGATAAACATTTAAGCTATTAGCAGTCTTTCATAACGAAGAGGTACGCTGTTTCTTTTCATTAAAAGAAATAAGAAACGAAGGACAGAAAAATGTTAACGTTTCTGGTTAGCCGCATAGAACAGCATGTAACGAGCGTGTTATAATAAACGCAGTGAAAGTTTTACCTGCTCGCACGACCAGCCTGAAGGAACAAAATGATACAATTTCTCTTGTTTCACTTATACAGGCTGCACGTCAAATTACCACGCATACGTTTTGTAATCAGACAGACCAACAAAAATAATAATATCCTACAATTATAAATCAGCATTTTAAATTGTCGTTACACTGGAAAAATTGCAATTGCATAAAATTTCATTCTTGAGCTAAAATAAATGCACTAACTTGTACATTTGAACTCGTATAAAAATAAGGTAATAGAAATATTCAATAGTAAGCAAACAAGGTAAAAATGAAATCACAATAGAAGGGGAGTTTCCTTGGTTGGTTTTATAAATATATTTTATAGCACCGAATGTATAATGCAGAGGATAATACATTTCATATTTTCTAGTATATTCATTTCCTTTCATCCTGTTGAGTAATTCGCGCTCGCTTGTAATAAATGCATATTAGTTTTATCACTGTTAAACCTCTGTAGGCGGACATTTTGGAGCGTGGGCGTTAGGAAAACACAGAAAACTAACGTGTATCTAATTTTATTCAGTGTATCATTATTATTGCTGTTCAATTTGCGAAGTAACGGAAAGATCCTCCATTCCAAAGAGATCTATGGTCTGAACTCTTAGTAGGTGTGGTTCATTCGATATAGGTTCGCGTTGCAGCGGAAACAGGTTCTCTTAAAAAGTGCAAGTGCATTCGTTGCCCTGGTGAACGTACTCAACTGTACTCGGTGAACGTAAGAGTACACGTGGAGTCGGTCAGTCAAGTGGCTTTACGTTTGTTTCTAGCGGTTTATCATGTTCATATTTGTATGGTTTCAAGTAGAGTAGGACAAATATCATTTAGAATGAAATCTACCTCAATTCGTAATATAACCGTTTGACGAAGACTGGGAATGTTTAAAATTTGGATTGTTGTTAAAAAAAATAAAGTTCACTTTTACTCGACCTTTGCGTAGTATATATTAATAAAATAAAAATTCAAGTGCGTCGATAAGGATAGAATGCTCTGTAGAATTTCGTAATCGAAAAAACTTATTTACCTTCAAGTTGGAAAACGTAATTATCTGCGAGCGATTTGTTCAAGGTTCGAAATATAATAACGCCATTATTAGAAAAGGAATTGTATACAATTATCGTGACCTTAGACGGTGAGCCTTACACGGAGTTCAAAGGCTATGCAATTATCATTCTTTAGTAGCTGAGTATCTCGAACTTTATTAGCTTTCGAATAGATGTACTTTGATATTTTTATTCTCGAAATTCACTATTTCATCGAATTCTGTCATAGAAACATAAGTATACCCGGCGATATCGACCCTATATATTTTTCTTTGGATTCTATTCAAGCTGTTCCCAGGTATTAAAAAGAATATTATTATTTACAAAACGACGCTCGAAGGGGAAATGCGTTTAATTCCTATGAAAGTTGGAAACGCGAGTAAAATAGTTTTTGCGGTTGGGAAGTAATTGAAATCGCGCGGTTTCTATTATTTGATCTTTTGTCAAATGATATCTCTGTTCGTTTTTTAAATCCTTCTCGGTGTCTGATTTATTATTACTGTCCCAATTTTGTTCGTTATTATTTTCCTAAAGTTGCAAATATCTTTGCTTTTTTGGTTCCATGTTTGTTCAGATTGAGTATTTGACTTATTAGGAAAAGTCTTTGTTTCTTCACGTCGTGTTTGAACTCATATGGATTATCCCCTGTATCTTCCATTTGTTTTTCTCCTACTTTCTTCGATCTTTCCCTTTCTCTATTTCGCAACCTGTTTCATTCGGTCACTCGCTCATTCACTTTCTGCCAATCACTACAGTGGTTCCCATTGCAAAATGGCGTATATGTCCGAAAATATTGATTTCATATAAAAAATAATCGACGCCAAAGGACAAAACTAAAAACATTGGCAGAGTCTACACTCACAGTGTCTCATCGTCTGTCTCGTGCGCTCTGTCATTTGCACTTTTTCGTATCTGAACCCTTTATAACCCAAATTGTACTTGGCTTCTGAAAAAATTACACGATAGCAGCAAGTTTAAAGGAAAATTTCAATAAATACGAATTCCCAACTGCAGCCACACTTCTATACATATGTTGGTTGCAAGCAATACTGTAGCTTTGAAACTACAATCGATGTATTATTTTACATTGAAAATAGAATTAAAACGAGCATCAAAAGTTTACTTTTCGTAAACTGTGCTCGATAAAACGACTTAACTCGAACTAGTATAACTTATG
This sequence comes from Colletes latitarsis, assembly GCF_051014445.1. NCBI lineage: Eukaryota > Metazoa > Arthropoda > Insecta > Hymenoptera > Colletidae > Colletes > Colletes latitarsis. The sequence goes on along the minus strand of NC_135135.1, from coordinate 15,911,799 downwards.
TAACACTCTTTTATAATTTAAAGAATACTCGTCGTGTCCCAAGTGTGTTAAATTTTAAATCTCACGACGAGCAGTTTGTCTTGTTCTCGCAAAAAGTTACTCGTACGATTCTCAAATAATTTTGAAAGTTTCTACAGTTAAACATTTTAATATCGACGAATAACTGCGCGCGGCATTAATACGATTGTTGTCATTATATTTGTATCGTACCTGAACTATAAACGAGTCGAAATAGGTCACTGCGAACACGATCCTTCCGGGATCGATCGATCTTGCGTCCGTATAGCTGCGGTTTGTTTCTGATTGTCTCAGAGCCGATGCATGTCGCTCGAACGTAAGATTTTTCAACAGACGATGTCTCAACGGTGCTTTTTCGACAATCTGTTTACGCGATCCATTGAATTGCGATTGAAAGTTCACTCGATCACACGGTTTTTAACGTTTCACGTTCACGATCGATTCTACCCATCGTTGATTCGCGCGCAAACGACGCGCCTCGATGCTGGATAAACGAAAGAAACGCGAAGTTTCGAATACACGCGTTACACCGACGATGGTTCTATTTGCTCTGCGACCAAGACTCGAGTGAAGGTAATGAAATGGCTAAGTGAAACGTTGGCCTCTCTCTTTCTCAATCTTCTCTCTTTCTTTATGTGTCCCTCTCTCTGGTTTATCCATGGTTGTGTTCGCGTAACCGTCGCAATTGGTATCGCTTACTTCCTTCCTTCCTTCCTTCCTTCCGTTTCGCGCCGTGAAATTTTCAAACGCCACCAATTCGGTTCGAAACATCGTTCAAATAGATATCAATTAAGCAACTATTCGAAAGAAGAGCCTACATCTGTTGAAACCCTGTTTCGATATATTGGTTGCTGCAAAAAGTGATTTAAAAGTCACGTATGGATGTGGATTTCTCACTGAGGTGCTAAAAAGAAATTAACTCCCAAGATTAGATATTAAAGAAAATTAATTTAGATGGGAGTTTTGAGTTTTAACGATGCGGAGGATACCCCATAATTTACTCGTTAATTTTGTTTCGATTCATAATCACAGTGTTTATAACGCGTGCAATGTATTTTCCGTGGAACGGTTGAAACGAGAGAATTTTGTCAGTCTTGAAGCCACGAGAAATAACGGTTTTGTTATCAGCTTAAATCTCCAAGTAGAAACATACAGTTGCAGTCTAATGACTGAACTTTGTTTTATTTCCAACGACGTAGATGTCTCGGGAAATTCTGCTATTCAAGGTAGAAGAAATGGGTTAAAGTGATTTAGAAGAGATTCTATTTCGAGCATTTTCTCCATTGCGAAACATTATAAAAATAAGATGCATTTGTCGGTTTGATTTTTGTCGAATTTAATCGCTAAGTTATGAAATATAAAGTAATTGTAAGAAACTGATGCTTTTTATATAGGTACATACTTATTACACATCCAATAATTAGTATAATTTCAAATTTGTTTTTGAGCTTTATTTTTTTTTTTTATTTGCGTTGAATCTTTCTGCGTCTAATTATTTCATTAAAATATTTAAAAGTTTGTCGGAATGTATTTTACCGTTGTGTACCGTTGTCACGTTTAGATGTCACGAATGTCATAGTAATTTCCTGAAGAAAGCGACAGGGCACTTTCTAATTACTTTGTATTTTAGTTCTACTCGTAACATTTATTATGCTTTATGTTTTTTTTCGCGTCCATTTTAAATAAATTTTCTTGAATAAAAGACAGAACCACGCAATCGGAAACTGATTATAATATGCACATATTTTTGTTTTGCAAAATACAAAACATTACTTTTAATTCACTGTAAAATTGTCGTACCGTCTTATGCAATAAATCAGTGGCGTACGAACAGGCAGGTTTCTGGGTGCCAGAATCCCTTCGCCTCCATAAATTTTAATGAAATACTTTATAAAAATTGATTTGATTTATTTACTTAAGAAATACTATTAGTGAAGAAAAATTAAATGATTTAGAAGCTTTAAATATTCATACAAAGTATTTAAATTTTTGCAGAGGTGGTACTAATAACAAGAAGAATTCAAATTAAATCGTAAGAAATAAAAATAAATAAAATATAAGAGTTCAATTGTATGCACGTCTCTCTTTAAAATTCAATATGGCCAGACAATTGGAGTAATTCTATAAAAATAAATTCGCATCATTACTTGATGAAGCATCTTTGTTATTGTGTCCGGCCTTCTTAAGACGCATGCGATATTTTTATATTACATTAAATCGTTTCTCACGGCCTGCACCGACATCCATGACTTTTGTGCTCGTTTCGTCTTCGCACGAATACTCGGAACACATTGTGGAACTACATTATTAACCCCCACGTGACATTTTCCATTTCACCTAAAAGCATAGAAACCTTTTTGCCGGTAAACTCTTAAAGAAAGAAAATGTAAGAAATACAGACAAAATCCTTCGCACCTCCTTATAATGTTCTTAGTTTGAGTCGATTTCTGATAATAAAGTCATTTGACTACATTCTTCTATGAAAATTAAAAAAATTATTTTAATATAACGTTGGAATTTTATTGCGTGAAAGAACAATGTGATAAACGTAATATAAAATAGTAATAATAGTGACATGTTTTTAATGCACACAGGTGCGCGTTATAAAAGAGAGTACACTAAAAACAAATTAATCATTTTTGAATATACAATATCGAACACGTGTGTTTCGATGCTTCTTGTGCAATTTCAGTATACAGTGCATAGTATATTAATCAATATACAGGGTGTTCGGCCACCTCTGGAAAAAATTTTAATGGAAGATTCTAGAGGCCAAAATAAGACGAAAATCAAAAATACTAATTTGCTGTTGGAGGCTTCGTTAAAAAGTTATTAACGTTTAAAGTTCCGCCCGTACTGAATTTTTTTCTCGAAAGTGGGTAGGATTTCGGGGATAGGTTTATTTACCAAAAATGATTGTAATTGACCCCCGCAGCTGAAAATAATTTTTCCAAAGCGATTTGAAATTTTTTTCGTCAAAAAATTTCTCCACCTTCCTGAATTTTTTTCTCGAAAGTGCGTAGGATTTCGAGGGTACGTGTATTTACCAAAAATGGTTGTATTTGACCACAGAACCTAGAAATAATTTTTTTAGAACGACTCGAAATTTTTTTTTTTGCCGAAAAATTTCAGCACCACCCCCTTGTCGATTTTTCTTAAAAACTCGTTTTTCATTTTTAATAAATTTGTTTGACGTTGTACGGAAATTTTGTCTAATACTTTTTTGTAGGTATCCACGAGCTCTACTCCAGAAAAAAGTTTCATTGAAATATATTCACAATTGTATTGAGTTATAGCTGTTTGAAAATTGGATCATTTTTATGGGGTTTTTCTCATTTTGCGGGGTCAAGGACCAACTTTTCGAATATTTTTGCGATTTGTACATATTCTCCACCAAAATACGCGTAGTTTGCTTTTTTAAACATTAAAATCGTCCAATCCGTTCAGAAGTTATGACGTTTTAAAGATTCGCACGAAAATTCGGGCAGACATTTCTGGCCAGAAATTATATTTTCGGTGAGGAATTTTTTTCTTGGAACTGAGTAGGATTTCGGGGGTATGTCTGTTGACCAAAAATGATTGTAATTGACCCCCGCAACCGAAAATAATTTTTCCAAAGCGATTTGAAATTTTTTTTTTTCGTCAAAAAATTTGTCCACCTTCCTGAATTTTTTTCTCGAAAGTGGGTACGATTCTGGGGGTATGTGTATTCACCAAAAATGATTGTAACTGACCCCCGCAACCGAAAATAATTTTTTCAGAATGATTTGAAATTTTGTAATTTAATTTTTTAATAACTTTTTAACGAAGCTTCAGTCAAGTAATTGATATTCTTGACTTTCATCTTATTTCGGCCTCTAGAATCTCCCATTAAAGTTTTTCCCAGGGGTGGCCGAACACCCTGTATAGTGGAAGGAATATTACAATTAATTTTAATCGCAGCAAACGTTATTTACATTAACACATAAGTATAATTTTAAGAGAAATAAATTTCTGAGTTATTTTATGAGTTAAACCAAACGAAAGGGTGAATTTGTAGCCTATCCGTTCGAATCGATGACTGCTTAGGTCCTTTTTGGCGTGGACTTTGTATTATATAATTTTTGTCGTGCGGTTATCGTTGAAGAAATAGCAGAATCATGAGAAAGGTTCGTTCGTGTCTTTAACGATCCAAGAACACGGTAAGGAGGTCGTCGTTAAACATGAAATGGAATCGTTACCTCGGGCACGGGCTAAGACGAAAAGAATCGTACCACTTTTGCCGTCACCTCTCGATGTTCACCGCAACTAGACCGCGCATAAAAACGCGAGAGAGCTGAGAGACGACGACGAAATTGCTCGCCTCCGAAGTCTTTTGTCGCAAGCGGGATCGTCTAGCCTGATTCGGAGCGGAACACCGTGTTTTATCGATGTGGATCGTGAGATATTCGAACAAAGATATTACCGAAGTAAACAAAGAAAATCGTGTGAAATACGCACAGGATAACACGGACGATCAGATAACAAAGCCTTTTCATCGCCGTCTGAAAAACATTTAAAAGAATACATTTACAAGCTCTATATTTCGTAATTGTCTACTTTGATGAGTTTTAAGGGGTAAGACCACTGTAAAAACCTGAAATAAAGCGTTTTTGCGATTTTTTTTTCTTTGGATGGAAAAGTAAGAGTTAAGTGTTACAAAAAAAAATATTTATTCAAAACTAGTGCAAAATGACGACGGTGGAGCCATTCTCGCGAGACGTGTTTCGAATTTGAGGTGCTCTGCGACACACAGTGTAACTGACGCTTTGTATCCAGAAAAGAAAACAAAAAATTGTTTCTTAATCTACATGAGTATAGCTAGAGAAATATACTTTTCCATCCATCCAAAAAAAAAAAAAGTCGCAAAAAAACGCTTTATTTCAGGTTTTTATAGTAGCTTTACCCTTTAAGAAACGTTGCAATTGGAACAGAACTTCTATAATGTAGCAGTAGACGTAAATAAATAATAAATAAATTATGTGCATTATGTTTACCTCGAGTCAGTTCCTCCTCCCATCTTTTCTTCTTTAGAAAAATTAACGTTTCGAATTCTATGGATATTTCTTTGCCCTCTTCAAAGATGAAACGTTTTTAATTAACGAAAATTAAAATATTTTATTGTAGAAAATTACGTTTAATAAGGATACAAATAAGTCTTTCTAACATTTGTATTTTTATAAACAAGAAACTTTGTGTCGTTTAGGAGGAGTACGTATCGGAGAACATAAAATGGACTCCGATAGAATACTTCAATAATGCCATTGTCGTTGAACTTCTCGAAGAAAAGCGTCCACCAGGGCTCTTCTTGATACTCGATGATGTATGTGCTACTCTTCACGCTGGTAGCACTGGAGCAGATGCAGATTTGCAAAAGGTGTGATCCGTTTCCGGATCTACGAATAAAATGTCCGCCATGATACTCATTTGCTCTGGATAATTATTTCGTTAATCTTCATTAGCTAATCTGTAAAATGAAGTTATTAGAACTAAGCACTATTTAATTTGTTAGCTATTGCTGCGTTACAATTTCATTAATTTCAACGATAATTACAGAAACTCGCAGTCGGGGCAAACAAGCACGAACACTTTCAAACCACAAGCGAAGGTTTCGCCATTTATCACTATGCCGGAGTGGTTTCGTATTCGGTCGATGGATTCTGTGATAAAAATCGAGACGTACTCTTTCTGGATCTTGTAGAGTTAATGCAAAGCAGCACGAAGTAAGTTAATATCCCTGATAGTAAGTTAATACTGTTTGGTTTCGATGAAAGGCGTAAAAACTTTTATTATAAATCTATGATTACATGCAAACGATACATCGAAAGTGTAAGATTATTATTTAGATAAAAGCTATCGTATGACTGCATCGTTTACAATAATATTGTTATTGCAGTTCATTGATTCGTGCATTGTATCCGCAAGAAACACATGTGCAGAAAACGAAGACGCTCAAATCTAGACCTACTACTGCTGGTAACAAAATACGAAGCCAAGCTAGTCAACTAGTCAAACAATTGGTGCAATGCACCCCGCATTACATCAGATGCATTAAACCAAATGAAACGAAGAAACCTCGAGATTGGGATCCAGTCAGAGTAAAACACCAGGTACGATTAATGTATCATTGTACCAAAATATTCTTTTTAATTATAACTGATGGCGATCGAGAACAAATCACTGAAATATGAAGCTTGACTTATAGAACTTAGAATTTAAATAAAATAAAAACACCATTACCACAATCCATTACATTATAAGCTTCTAGAATCCCCCATTAAAATTTTTCCCAGGGGTGGCCGAACACCCTGTATAGAGTATCATTTGAATGATCACCACAAACAAATGAGAAGATACATTTGCTTGAAGATCTGAATATTTTATAAGTACAGTTGCATGATAATTTTTGAATAATGAAATACCAACACGTTTTAAATGCTTTATACAAATTTAAATGTATGTGTATCGATACAATGGTATATTCTCGGTGGCACTATATTGTGCCTCTATGCCATTTAGGTAGAATATTTGGGTTTGAAGGAAAACATCAAAGTGCGAAGAGCCGGGTTTGCACACAGGACAGCATTTTCAAAATTTTTGCACAGATATGCAATTCTCACCAAAGAGACTTGGCCACGTTGGTCCGGCGATGAGAAAGAGGGAGTAAAGTGGATATTAAGCAACCTTCGTATCGATCAATCGCAGTACCAACTAGGAAAGACAAAATTGTTCATAAAAGTTCCTGAAACCGTAAGATCAAACTTTATTTTGAAACGGAATTTTTATCGCGCACTTTGATATCATTTCAATGATACAATGTTCGTAGCTTTTCATGTTGGAGGAAGCGAGAGACCGGAAATACAACATGTACGCCAGAGTGATTCAAAAAGCATTTAAAAAGTATTTCGCGCGTAAAAGGCAAGATCAACAAATACAAGAAGCAGCCGATTTACTGTTCGGTCATAAAGAACGCAGACGAGCGAGTTTAAATAGAAAATTCGTAGGCGATTACATTGGATTAGAAGGCAAACCGCAAATAATGAATTTAATCGGAAGAAGAGAAAAAGTCTGTTTTAGCGAAGTGGTAAAAAAGTATGACAGGAGATTCAAGGTACTTTTATACACGTATACAATTTTATTTGACAGAATATATTACGTAGAATAAATGAGACACGAATTGTAGGTAAGTAGAAGGGATCTTGTCCTGACCAATAAATATTTATATCTAATCGGCCGGGAACAAATTAAGAAAGGCTTGGAAAAAGGGAAGCTAGTGGAAGTTATAAAACGAAAACTTGCATTCAATCAAATTAGTCATGTTTCATTAAGTACTCTTCAAGTGAGTGGATTAAATATATGATTATTGTCGCTGTTGTTTATAAAAATAGAAATTATTAATATTTTATTAACGATCATAGGATGATTTCCTTATTGTTCACACGAAAGAAGATTATGCCAGTTTATTAGAATTGATATTTAAGACGGAATTTTTAATTGCTCTTAGTAAAAGATACGTTGAAGATACTGGGCACATCTTGAATATAAAATTTAGTAATAAGTAAGACTTTTGTATACAATTATTCCGTACGAAATTATTCAATGGTCAATTAAAAGTGTTTGAACATAAATTATTTTTACAGTCTAGAATTTAAAGTGAAGAAAGAAGGTTGGGGTGGTGGTGGAATAAGACAAGTAATATTGGCGCAAATCGATTATGGAGATAAAGAAATTTTGAAACCAAGTGGAAAAATATTGAATGTCTGGATTGGGCCAGGATTGCCATCTATTACAAGTATGTTATTATTGTTTTTAGTTAAGTCACTAAAAATAGATATATTTCTACCGATATTTCAGAACCAAATACTAACAGATCAGCGATGGTACCGATGAGTCGACAGTATTGTATTTCAAAACGTGCTCATCCGGTTCCACAATCTGTAACACAAACAGCTGTAAACAAGCCAACCCGTCCAGCTCCAAGGCCTACACAGCCAGAACGAAATCAAAGTTTGCCATTTGAAAGACCTACTTTGCACATGCCTAAAGCTCCAAGATCGTCGCCACTCAACCGTCCAAACATTCCACCGATGCAAGCACAAGAGAAAAAATTCGTAAAACTGCCAAATAAAGTAAAAAATAATTTACCGCTCATGGGTATGTTTACCGATCCGAAAGGAGCAAGACGAGGTGAGTTATATCAGAATCGCTATTGATCGCTATTGGTCCTTCGTTGAAATGAACATTTTCGATGTTCCATGTACAGGTTTATTGAAATTTCCTCCGCCGCCAACTGAACCACCACCGCCTAATACGCCAACTATACCATCAGGATTTCGACTGCCATCGATCAACAGGGACGAACATAGAAATAACCAAAGTATAAGCTGTAATAAGAAGATACAGACAGTTAGAGAGTGCAATACTAAATCGGTGTCGGACAATGCTAAAACGGAATGCGCGTCTCGCGTTGTCTCAAATAATAAAAAACCTCCGCAAAGACCAGTTCTTCCTAATATACCTAAAGGCAAAGCTTTATACGATTATAATCCTCAAGATCTGGATGAATTAGAACTTAAAATAGGCGATATTATCGAAATACTTAAAGAACGTAAGTTATGCTCGTGTATATATAAAATGATTTATAGAGACACGCAACTACTCTATACTTGGAACTAACAATGATCTACTAGTTGATTGTTTAATCATTGTTACGTGTTAACGTAAATGACTAAGTGCATTCATTTTTCTATATTTTAGACGAAGGTGGTTGGTGGCACGGAAGATTGAGAGGGAAAACGGGACTGTTTCCATCGAATTACATCGAGAAAGTATGAAGTTTTTCATACAAATTGAAGAATTCTCGTCGCAATTATTAACATTGTATATTCTATACTTAGGAAACAAACTATGATTTTTAAACGCATGAAAAAATTCGACTAGGGAACAAAATAAATTATTCGCGTCTAAAAGATGTACTTATGTTTTTCATTCTTAAAACTGCCTATATATTTTTATAGTACTTCGTCTATCGTCGTATAGTATAAGAAATTATTATAATCGTACAAACGAAAAATCACAACAAGCTCGAAGTTCTTTTATAATCGTCGTTTTCAAAGTAAATATAATAATAGATTTTAGAAACTGATACTTTAAGTAATAAGTTACTATCAGCAAAAGTTACCAATATTAATTTAATTAGTGTAGAGTATAATATAGTTTCGAAGTTTAATACTATTGCATTTCGTACTGCAAACCGTGCTATTAAGATGTCGAGGCATGTTTTTATTTAATAGAGTTAGAAATGTGTAATACATTCCCTATGTTTTTTATTAATAAAATATCAAAATCATAGTATATATTTTCCATTCTTTTTATTTATATTCTCCTTCACCTTTCCCCATTAATTCCCTATTTTTATTAATTTTAAAGTTTTATAATCCCTCATAACTACTTCAAATATTATTCAAATCTAATTAATATTTAATTAACTTGTTTATAAACAATTTACTGGAAGCGATTCTTGTTTTAATATTGCGCTAAACAGTGACAAAATATCGCCATTTAATATCAGGGATTTGTAATACTAAAATCGTGCCAGGATCACAGAATGTTAGAGGGGGGTATACGGAAGAGAGGTCCCCTCACCCCCCAAGAAATTTTGACAACGTATAGTATCGCCATCTAATATCAGGGATTCGTACTATCCGGAGTACAGATCCCCTCTCGCCCCCCACGATTTGGTGTCGACGTATAGTATCGCCATCTAATAACGTGTTTCGAACTAAAAATTTCGTGCCAGGATCACAGAATGTTAAAGGAGGTATCCGGAGTACAGCTACCCCCACTCCTTCTACTCTTAATACGCATACCTTGATTATTCATTAATAACTCCTTTCTTAGGATTAAAATATAAACTTTTAGGATTGAAGAATATAGTATAAACCCTTGGCTAGATTCAAGGATAGTTTTTATAACCATTCCATACCTCATTAAATAGTTATTAACGAATATCGGAAGTCCGAACATTTACAACTGTATCACTGTCTGCTTTAATCGATAAATAATCAAGTTTTCAACAACAACACACATATTTTCGCTATTAGGGAACCAAGTAGACATCCCTGGCAACATTTAAGGACCGATTTTGCTACGCTCCTCGCTCTAATTAATTAGTTATTAGCGATAGATCCCTAAAGTGTCGCGTTAAAAAGTTAGAAACAGTGTGCCGACTTCAGATATTAGTTAATAACTATTTAATAACGCATGGAATGGTTCCAACAGGTATCCTTGAATCTTGTCAAGGGTCTATACTATATTCTTAAACTCTAACAGTTCATAATTTAATCCCAGGAAAGGCGTAATTAGTGAATAATCGAGCAGTGATTCATTGAAAGCGTTTATTTGTATTGTGGCGCCAACTAGTGGCGAAAACAGCGTACTATGTGTTTCCCGGCTTGTAATGAACTACTCCTCATTAATTTGCTAATTACGCCTTTCCTGGGATTGAAATATGAACTTTCAGAGTTTAAGAATATAGTATAGACCCTTGACAAGATTCAAGGATACCTGTTGGAACCATTCCATGCGTTATTAAATAGTTATTAACTAATATCTGAAGTCGGCACACTGTTTCTAACTTTTTAACGCGACACTTTAGGGATCTATCGCTAATAACTAATTAATTAGAGCGAGGAGCGTAGCAAAATCGGTCCTTGAATGTTGCCAGGGATGTCTACTTGGTTCCCTAATAGCGAAAATATGTGTGTTGTTGTTGAAAACTTGATTATTTATCGATTAAAGCAGACAGTGATACAGTTGTAAATGTTCGGACTTCCGATATTCGTTAATAACTATTTAATGAGGTATGGAATGGTTATAAAAACTATCCTTGAATGTAGCCAAGGGTTTATACTATATTCTTCAATCCTAAAAGTTTATATTTTAATCCTAAGAAAGGAGTTATTAATGAATAATCAAGGTACTGCGTATTAAGAGTAGGAGGAGTGGGGGTAGCTGTACTCCGGATACCTCCTTTAACATTCTGTGATCCTGGCACGAAATTTTTAGTTCGAAACCCGTTATTAGATGGCGATACTATACGTCGACACCAAATCGTGGGGGGCGAGAGGGGATCTGTACTCCGGATAGTACGAATCCCTGATATTAGATGGCGATACTATACGTTGTCAAAATTTCTTGGGGGGTGAGGGGACCTCTCTTCCGTATACCCCCCTCTAACATTCTGTGATCCTGGCACGATTTTAGTATTACAAATCCCTGATATTAAATGGCGATATTTTGTCACTGTTTAGCGCAATATTAAAACAAGAATCGCTTCCAGTAAATTGTTTATAAACAAGTTAATTAAATATTAATTAGATTTGAATAATATTTGAAGTAGTTATGAGGGATTATAAAACTTTAAAATTAATAAAAATAGGGAATTAATGGGGAAAGGTGAAGGAGAATATAAATAAAAAGAATGGAAAATATATACTATGATTTTGATATTTTATTAATAAAAAACATAGGGAATGTATTACACATTTCTAACTCTATTAAATAAAAACATGCCTCGACATCTTGATAGCACGTTGCGTTGCATAATAAACCTCGTATCGTATGGAAAGGCATTAGGAATCCCGCAAGAATTATATTTTAATATTTTCTTGTAGTGCTTTATTATTTGCTTTCAATTATCATCAATTGCATGATACGTTTCGACACATTATACATTAGTTTTTTTTTTCACACGAAGTGATTTACAATTAACACTGCTTCTAGCAAAGGAAATCGCGCTCTTGTCGAGATTAAGCGTTGGCAAGAATGGTCATTGCTTTTACAATAGTAATATATCGTTGTCGACACTCTTAATGATAATAAATAAAATAAATTAAAATTATTTTAGTACAATAGTATACGAGAAAAACGTGTAAGAGCATTTTTACATAGAAATACGCATACGGAGTATCTCGAAATAAATTACAACGAAAATGTTTGATTCGTTTGGAAAGCTAATTTTTATTGCACTTAATTGTAGCATATTTAAATGTTAAAACGACCTTCTCACGTCAGTCTTTCTAACTTAATTTTAAAAAGGATTTCTTTAATGTTGATAAGAATCGAAACAAAAGTCACGCGTTATAACTAACAACAAGTTACTCATAATATCACAATTTTCTTTTTATTTGTTGAACGTTTTTTCATTGTTTGAATAATTATTACGAGATACATTGTATTTTTTTAGAAACATGTCGAGGCATCGTCTGTCTCATAATCATCGCGCTAGAGATAACTTTGCACTCTCAAACGCAAAATATTCGTAGGCACTAGAATGATAAATTATCGCTAAAAATTAACCAGCTAAATCAAATCTCCTCTTACGGAGCCATATTTCGTCGATTAATATTATGCAAGATAGCCGTAACAAAATAAAAACTAAATTCAGTAGAATTAGATTTCAATATTGCAGCTTAATATTTTTATAAATGTTCCATGCTTCATTATCCGATTTATTAATTATTGGAAACACTGAAAAGTTCCCACTACAGGATGTTCGGCCATCTCTGGGAAAAATTTTAATGGGGGATTCTAGAGGCCAAAATAAGACGAAAATCAAGAATACCAATTTGTTGATGGAAGCTTTGTTAAAAAGTTATTAACGTTTAAAGTTCCGATCGTACTGAATTTTTTTCTCGAAAATGCGTAAGATTTCGGGGGTATGTCTATTCACCAAAAATAATTATAATTGACCCCTGCAACCGAAAATAATTTTTTTAGAACGATTTGAAATTTTTTAATTTTGTCGAAAAATTTAGGCACCTGTCGATTCTTCTTAAAAATTCCTTTTTCATTTTTAGTAATTTTGTTCGACGCCCTACAGAAAAGTTATCTAATACTTTTTTGTAGGTACCCATGAGCTCTACTTCAGAAAAAAGTTTCATTGAAATATATTCACAATTGTATTGAGTTATAGCTGTTTGAAAATTGGATCATTTTTATGGGGTTTTTCTCATTTTGCGGGGTCAAGGACCAACTTTTCGAATATTTTTGCGATTTGTACATATTCTCCACCAAAATACGCGTAGTTTGCTTTTTTAAACATTAAAATCGTCCAATCCGTTCAGAAGTTATGACGTTTTAAAGATTCGCATGAAAATTCGGGCAGACATTTCTGGCCAGAAATTATATTTTCGGTAAGGAATTTTTTTCTCGAAACTGATTAGGATTTCGGGGGTATGTCTGTTGACCAAAAATGCTTGTAATTGACCCCTGCAACTAAAAATAATTTTTCCAGAACGATTTGAAATTTTTGAATTTAATTGTTAATAACTTTTTAACGAGGCCTCCATCAACAAATTGGTATTCTTGATTTTCGTCTTATTTTGACCTCTAGAATCCTCTATTAAAGTTTTTCCCAGGAGTGGCCGAACACCCTGTATATTGAAGGAACATAAAATTTGTTCACGTACAGTAACATCAGCTAAACAAGCACTAAAATGTAAGTAAAATTGAATTTATATATGTACATAATTTAATTGGAAATGAGATCCAAGTAAAATTCTTTTAAGGTAAGCCTACAGGACGCAATAGATATTTTCTGTTTAATAGGTGTTCATCCGATGAAAATGTTCTTGTTCTCCTATACGTTTAAGAATCGATTATGGCAGTTATATTCAATATGATATGCCCGCGCTAATTACATCATTTAACGTTCATTCAAAATTTAAGTCCAAAGGAAAAAACAAACTTTTAATTTTCAAACGAGTTTCTTAATGTTTATTACATTGTGTATTAATCTAGTTTCACGCATGCATTTACACCGTTTAAAGGCAAAAAACATTATATTTAACAAATATCGTGCACACTTTACACCGCATACTTATTCTTAAGTCATCGCACAATTACAATTCTACGGTTTGTTTTAGCATTCGGAATGCCGTTTCATTGACCGATATTTAAAATCATAAAAAAATCAAATCAGATAACTAAAATACATGAAACAATGCAATTTATCTAATATGATGATAAAGATAACAGATGTAAATTTCAAAAAGGCTGATATTTAACTCGAGCTTCATTTCATGTATTAAAATCACATACCCACAAATGTACCTTATGTCGCTTTATTGAAATGTTTGAATGTTTTCTAAAATTGTTAAGAATTCAGCAAGACTTTGATTAACCGGCATGAGTAAAATAAACAGTTTTTATTTATATGTTTTATTTTATAATTATATTATATTACCAGCAGTTCCAAAAATTGCTAAATTTACAATCCCTGGCCAAGTACTATTATTATACTGAATAATCGATACTCTGGAGAAAAGAAACCACGAATAATCGAGCTCCGGTTAATCGAAGTCCTACCGTATATAATAAATTATTAAAATATTATATTACAAAACGAGAAACAGGATTTCTGTTGAGCAGGTGATATAGATAAATAGTATACGATAAATACAATACATGCGTGTGGCACTTTTCGCATTATTTTCGAATTCCTAAGTAAAATATTCCTATCTTTTGATTTACTTTTGTATGAATATTCGTTTCTAAAATAATTGTATTGCAATAAATATAAAGAGGAAATATTTTTTGTTTGTAAAAACAAATTAATTTTGAGTATGTGACACATTAGACGACTCTACGTTCCGTTACTTGTAAATAAAACCATGTAGCGAATTTGTTATCTACATACTTAAAAACGTACGAAATGAATTAGGCCTCAAGCATATTAATATTAAACTCAATAATAAATAATCAGTACACCACAGGAAAAAATTGTATATATATATCACCTTCCTAAAATGGCAAGTATTTTACAAAGGACTAAACGAGTATAATAATTTTTCTAGAAAAAAAATTAGGATATGTATATATGGCACAAACAAAATAAATATGATCTATGAAGAGTATCATAGATGATACAATGAACACTATATTTCGCTAAATCTCATCGTCAAAGTGTATAGATCTATTGTATCGAAATAATGTTTCTACGCTACATAATTAATTTCTTTTTTTTTTCTATAAGTAGTCTACGAATTTTTAAAGTACATCCACTTTATACGCGTTTTACAATGTGATGAATACAATGTGTAATAATCGAGAACTGCAGAGTAATATATTACATGTCGCAACGTTCTCGTTATAATTAATTTCAATTTACATAGAGATTCCAGCACCTCGTTTAAATTAGGAAGATTCCATGATCGTGTATTTCTTTGCTATTGCTTCTTTCACGAAATATTTCCATGATGCGTGAATATAGAATATGACCAAAAATAACAGAGTTCAAATTCACTGACAAGAGGGGAGGAAGAACCAGGACTATGCTCCACGCCAATTCGAATCAAATTTTATACTTATCTTGATTTATACAGACTGTCAGCATGATTGTAAGTGGTCTCCAAAAGGCAGGCGGTCGTGATGAGACCGCCTTCCATGTGCCAACCTCACCTCCTCGCGGTGGAGACTGGGTAACGTTGCATGACAGCAGTATCCCCAGCTGACTAGCATGCAACGGCCAACGAGGCTCTGGCTTCATGTCCCGCAGTCCAAGTAGATACCTTATACGTGTATTGAAAGCACACGAAGAGGGACGAGTGAATTTGTTCATGTTTTCCATAGAAATAGAAGCTTTGGCACGAAAAAAAAAGAAAGAAAACTAAAAATGTTTCATTCCGTTACTTTTGGTCACCCTGTATTGCTATATAATCGAAATTGATTCTTCCTAAAGTAAAGTAACTTTTTACAACGTTCACAACACTATGACAAATTTTAATCGCTTGTGTGTGTTCCTTTGATGAAACAGATTTGTTCAATTTCAATTTAGCTCCACCACGAGGGGTGGTACTGTACTGACATAATACTTAATAATGAATTTGTAGAAATATGGAACATTGATTGTACAACTGGTATATAATGCATAGTACAAAATAAATTTCTAATCATTAGTATCTTGCAGATTATGAAATAATCTGCCCTGACTTCATTGTCAAGGAAAATTTTATATTTTCTTTAGCCACTCCACAGCAAAATGGGTCATACCTGTAATTTTTATTTTTACTCCAGCGTAAATTTAGCTTGAAACTATATTTTTACGGCTTAGTTCTGATTTTTTTACTAGCCGTGAATAAAATTTTACAAGCTTAAAATTTAAATAAATCCTTCTCTTCTAAGAAAATAAAAATTAATTTTTATTTAATTTTTAATATTGTAAAATTTTATTTATAGTTGTGAAAATGTTTAATTGCTTAACTTAAACAAATTACCTGTCATTTACTATCGTAACAAGGAGAATAAAATTAAATTTTCATTGTAACACACAATTTTTATTTCGTTGAGCTAATCCAGCTCTAGATAAATCACGTTCTATTTCGTCATCGTCTTCAATACTGTAATACAACAAAAATTGAACAATAAGTAAACAGTTACGTAAACGTTTGAAAATTTCTGTTTTTGTCATTATCAGTTGTGGAAAAGTAAAAAAAAAGAAAAAAAATATTATAAGTGATAGAACTAGTTAATTAATTCGTTAATTCTTTGAATTAGAAATATGAGGCTATATGTATACTAATATCTGTAAAAATAACATTATACACTTACGCTCTTTCTTGCGTATCAAGATGGTGAACTAATTCATCTCTTTTGTTTACAATAGAAACTAGTTCTTCTAAAAGTAAATTTTCTCGTATTTTTTGTTCGGGCGTTTTTCTCCAATCTTCTACTTCGAGCGTACTTCGTAATTCGCGTTTTAAAAGTTCAAATCGACGTTCCAAATCGTCTTCTTTTTCCCTATAATATTCAAATATATTGAAATATTGTTAATTTAACATATATTGTAACACGTTTATTAACAAAATGCAAAAAGAAATAAATGCTTACAATATATTCAATTGCATTTGCCTTCTTAGGAGTGCATTCTTCTTATTTACGAGGGTAAACCATAGAGACATCAGTCTTTCAGTTTCATCTTCATTGTCACTTTCCATAGCGGTTCGAAGTTGTTTTTCAAGTTTACCAGCTTGAATATCTATTTGAGTTTGTTCTCGTTCTAATGCCTCTAATTCGTTTTGAATGTATGCTGTCATGTCCTTTCCCAACTAAGTACAAAATTATGGCGGCAATTAACATATTCGATAATACATATTTAATTGAACGAATAATATAATACATACTCCTCTAAGTGTGTAGGAGGTACCATCAGGACTAGTTTTATCTGGTGAAATTCTCTCTATTATCTTAGAAAATGAGTAGAGAGGAGAACCGGTCTTTTTATCACCATCCATTACACTTGGAGTTCCCAAAATATTTCCATTATATTCGGACTGAAATATTTATCATTCGTTACAAGAGAATTTTAGCAATGAAATGACGAGGTCTGCCCTTGCACGCGAGAATTTCACTGCTGCGTCCCGAATTTGATGTAATTCAACTGTGCATTACCGTATTATACTTATAGAGAAAATCAAGAGTGTGTCACTAACCTTTGTACTAAATCTGTCACCGGGTGTAGACGGTGTCATGCTACGTCTCGGACTATTATTTTGGTCATCTATCGACCGTCTGTCGCTATTATTGTCATCGCTTATTTGATTTGAAGTAACATTAACGCCCATTTTTACGTCTGCTATTAAACGTCTTGCTCTTTCACGTAGTTGCTGTTGCCTTTCATCGTCGTTCTGACTCTATAAATCATAAAATACAATTTCCTCGTTTACACGACTGTATTAGAAACAATGAAAATAACGATTAAAGTACGAAAGTAAATTTGTATGTATAAATTATTAACACGTTCGCTACCATCATTCATGGATCAGACATGGATGACCATTAAGTATTTAGGCATCTTCTTAACGTAGGCCCGCTTACTATTGGTGATAATCTTTTCTTGGGAGTTACATATTGTTTTCTTCGCCACTTCGAAGAGTGCCATATCCACAGTTCTTTGCTTTCAGGATTCCCATGAAATAGATCATCTATCGTTCTTCCACGAGAAGAAGGCATAGCGTGTTTACATCCCCACTCTTGCTGCAGTCCGCTGATTGACTGTCACCGATCTTCGTCACCGTTTTCAAACAATACCTGTGAGTCAGTGAACTGCAAAAGGAGTGGGGATGTAAACACACTGTGCTTTCTTCTCGTGGAAGGACGATGCTTAGAATGGTAACATGTCCCTTATGTATCCAGTTTAGCGCATTTCTATTCTGTGCTGACTCTGATAGAATTGAATTCCAAGGCAGTAACTGACTACACCGAGATCTTTAGTTTCGAATCTCCTGGACAGGTATTGCTTCGTTCTGATAATGACTTCTCGGTTCCGTGAGGCTACCAGAATGTCGTCCACATATGTTGCAATTAGGATGAGGTTCTTTGAGATAAATGCACGAATCCGCTGAGGATTGCTTAACGCTGAAATCCAGTAGAGCTTGGTTCAATTTTACACAGGCCACAGAGTGCCTTATTCAGCAGGTAAATCTTATTTCCTTAGTTGGGAGTGTTCAGAATTTTCATTGCTTTCTGTCCCATGTCTTCTTTTTCTTTATGAATTTTGGGAGTTCCATAAAAGCTTGGTTTACAAACATTTTATTCTGAATTACTATTTTGTCTTCTACCAGTGGCGGAGAAGGCGAGAAATGACAACACAGGATAATTTGACTAATGCTAGAGCTTAATACAAAACGCTAAATCGATTTAAAATCTAATACACTACAATCTATGTAACCGCAAACATGTACGTGCATCAAACAAGACGCCGTAATGGCGGACAGAGCATTAACTCCCCCACATCGCCCACGCTAGGTGACACCAGCCGTTCAGCTAACGGTCATCCGTGGATCACGTTAATCGTAACAGACAGGATACTAGTTAAGGGTTAACAAGCCATCTGAATAGTTTCACTATATCCCACATAACGTGACAATGGACGACAGTTAATTTGTTTGTACAAATACCAAATATACATATATGCATGTAACGTTAGTCTGTCATGAGGATGTGACGCGTGGTAGCGAACATGTTAAATAAAATAATATAAAATTGTAGAAAAGAAAACCTCGATAGGACTAGCGGCGGCAGAAACAAGGCCAGCTGACTTTGTCTGGTTCCTGGCCTGTTCTAACAGTTGTCTTGCACGTTCTCTTAACTCGTCATGCCGACTGACTAATGGCTAATACAAAAAATAGCAAATTAGTTACAAGCAACAAACAACATATGACGTGTATAAAGACTAATTACATGTTGGGAACGTTGCTCTCCGTGTGGTGATGATACACTCTGACATTCAGTACTATCACGACTTCCCTTCTCAGTAACATTTATCGAATCCTACAAGACGAGTTTACTAAATTTATTGCAATCATAATTAAATTGTGGAAATTGCAGAAAAACAGTTAATTAATCCTTTAAAGCATTACTCGAAACAAAATCGTGTACGAAATAACTGCGTGTAAAATATTGCATTCTGCACTGAATATACGGAACTTGCAATAAGAGATATTTATATTAATGTAAACACTATATACATTTATGCACATTCGTGTGTAAGTATGTATGCATACATGCATGCATAATGTGTGTGTACATATAGATAAAAAAACATAAACTTTGAGAAAATAGCATATTCAGAATTGCTCAAAGAAATATCTTCGATCAAAATTATTGTTTTGTTTTGTTAATGAAGCAAGTACTAATTTCCTACATGGTAGTCATGATTACTTAGTGCAAAAGAGGCTATACAAAACGAAAATCCATATAGAAATGTTCTTACAAATATAAAAAATATACCAACTTTTACAAGCCGTTTAATTAAAAGCAAATGTATAATTTAGTAATATTTTAACTAATTTTTGAATGAATATATTTGTACAAACGTACGGTCAATGAATCTATTTAAAATAAAATAGAACTAATATTCTCATTGCTGAAAATGTTTTTAAAATGCTCATGGTGTAAAATAATTCAAAGGTACAACAATTTGCATTGGATTTGTTGTTAATGCAGTAAAATAGAAAGTAGGCAACTACGTAAAGTGAAGTGATTTGAACAATTTCAGATATACTGACGTCACGAACTGGCGTTTGTAATTTGTTAATTGAGATCGACTGAGACCATTTCTCGTCGATTATTTGAATATTTTCCTCTTCCTCGTCAGACCCGAAAGGATCTGTTAATTGCCGACGAGTCATTAATATAGGACGTTGTACTTGCGGTACTCTTGGTGGAGACTTGCTCTGTAGTAAATTTGAATCAGTACCCCGTATTATCAGTTCAAAAATGATCATTTCTATGGATTTGTGACATGCAAACGGCGACAGTACTAATCTATAGGTAAAATAGACATACGTATATACCTTTTCTCTAGATAAATATTTTTCTTTAGTCGGCGATAACACTTTTTCTAGAATACTCTTTGAACTTGCTAATATAATATCCTTGACATCTTTAACACTGGATGGCGATTTATCTTTATTGCATTGATCATGATCCTGATTTTCTATATTCAAACTTAAATGTAATCTATTTTTTATAGAATCAATATTAACATCCTCCTTTTTGTTATCAAACGGATTCGATCTGCAGACAAATAAATGCCTTATTGTACCATTGTTTCTAATTTAAAAATTAATTTTATTAGTAATGGAAAAATCGTAATGAACGTACCGTCTGTTGTCTATTTTATTATTTTTATGTTCCATTTGTTCTTTTTTGTGCAAATTAATTATTTCCTGACCAAACAATTGTACACTCACATCCGAATTATTGTCTGTATTAAATCTACCAATCATGTAAGAAGATTCATCTGTCGTTTTACCTATCTGATGTACCTGAGGATATGAAACAATATCGAATGACATAATTTATTTTTTAAATTTAATACAAAATATAAATACAAATTTATCTCTACGAAAGTTTAACTTGAACCGTACATGTACGGCTATACAGGGTGTTCCGCCACCCCTGGGAAAAATTTTAATGAGAGATTCTAGGGGCCAAAATAAGACGAAAATCAAGAATACCAATTTGTTGATCGAGGTTTCGTTAATAACTTTTTAATAAAGCTTTGATCAACAAATTGGTATTCTTGATTTTCGTCTTATTTTGGCCTCTAGAACCTCCCATTAAAATTTTTCCCAGGGGTGGCTGAACACCAATACGCAAAAAATAATTATTATGTAAATATCTTCGTAAATAAATTATAGAATTTATGATCGAAATATTAAACCAATGAAAGTTCAATATTATTTTCTATTTGTTAAATACCTCTAATTCATGGCCAGTGAAATGTGCTCTCAGCTGATATAAATATGTCATTACAGCTAATTTGTCAGGTACAGTCAATATATCCATATCTGCTGGTTCTATTACTCTGGGTATACCAAGAGCTTCTCCAGCATCAAATGCTTTTTTACAGTTACCTTTTACATCATGTGGTAATAATGAATCTATGTCTCTGCAAATTTTAAATACTTATTTTTTCAAGATAAAAAAGAAATCATTTGATAAAATTTAAAAACTTCAAAGTTCACTGCTTTGCAAGCGATTATAAGGTGATCCTTTATTTTGATTGCGCGGTAACTTAAGAATAACAAATGATAGTAAGCCAACCATTTATAAATAGAACAAATAAATGTGATTTTTGATACGCGGCCAAATCCATTAATACGTACCTCTGTTTTTTATAAGAAAAATATAAATATTCTTTTTTGTTACTGAACTTCGATATAAATACGAAACAAGCATTTTTAGACAAATTGTGAAACTTAATTTAGAAAGTATTCTAGTTTATTATACATACATAAGATCTGGTCTAAAATGATGTATGATCGAACAAAATGCCATTCCATTTCTCCATGATGTTGTAAGATTAGTAACTTTTACACCGGAATAATCTTTAGTTACGTCTTTACACCATTCCAATAAATCCTGGCCTGGTGTAATTTCTTTTAATCTAGGAACACTGACAGTATTTTTTGTCAGCTCTAACGGTTGCAATGGTAATCTTAGCGTACTGTGTTCAATGTTTCTACTACGATGAACATAAAAAAAATAAGAATTGAATCGTTAAAAAATTTGCATCGAGGATACGATCAATTTTAACTTGTTAGGATCGATTGTTAACGTACTCATTTTCAGCAGCGACAGTGTCCTTGAAAGCAGATTTTTCTTTAAAGGAATCGTCAATGCCGGTCAGACTAATATCACGTATAAAGTGGTCGTTATCATTTACGGGCGTAATATTGTCCTTTGATAAGCTTGCCACTGTTAAAATGCACATTATCATTTTTATACGCAATAACTGTCCCATATTTGAACCTACCGTTCTTTCACAAGAAGAAGGCACAGCGTGTTTACATCCCCATTCCTGTTGCAGTCCGCTGACTCACAGGTATTTGTCGAAAATGGTGACGAAGATCGGTATACAGGGTGTTCGGCCACCCCTGGGAAAAATTTTAATGGGGGATTCTAGAGACCAAAATAAGATGGAACTCAAGAATATCAATTTGTTGATGGAGACTTCGTTAAAAAGTTATTAACAATTAAATTCAAAAATTTCAAATCGTTCTGGAAAAATTATTTTCGGTTGCAGGAGCTAATTACAATCATTTTTGGTGAATACACATACTTCCGAAATCCTACCCACTTTCGAGAAAAAAATTCGAGTAGGTGCTGAAAGTTTTGGGTGAAAATAAAAGACTTTCGAATCGTCTTGGAAAAATTATTTTTAGTTGCAGGGGTCAATTGCAAGCATTTTTGGTGAATAGACCTACCCCCGAAGTCTTGCGCATTTTCGAGAAAAAAATTCAATACGGTCGAAACTTTAAACGTTAATAACTGTTTAACGAAGCCTTCATCAACAAATTGGTATTCTTGATTTTCGTCTTATTTTGGCCTCTAGAATCCCCCATTAAAATTTTTCCCAGGGGTGGCCCAATACCCTGTATAATAACCAATCAGCGGACTGCAGCAAGAATGGGGATATAAACACGCTGTGCCTTCTTCTCGTGAAAGGACGGTACGTAGAATGAATCTTACCACTTATTGGAGTGCTAGGTAATTCACTTTCAGTTAGACTACTCGTCATTAAGTCGAGTTGCGCGGAAATATCTAAAATTTCATCAAGATTTTTCACAGACACTTCCTCGACATCCTCGGGTATATCTTCATTATCAAAATCATCTAATGGAGCAATATCGCTATTATTGTTAACCGACATTAAACTAGCCATACTCTGCATATCCTCGTCCCTAGCAGATAATTTTAACATTAAATATTAAATTCGATTTATTATTTATAAATAGAATTTTTAATTCTAAAATCATCTTACGTTGCTTTGCCCTCTCTCAAGAAAACACATGACAAAGTACATTCTAGCGTGGCTTTAACAATTTTTTTCGAAGTAGGTTTCAAATCTAATTTAAGCTGTTGTTGTGTGGATTCTAAGGTTGCGTATTTTTTCATATTTATATTTGTGGCAGCCACGTGCCGTCTTTTGCCCGTAGAAGAAACCTGTTCGTGAATAATATCATTGGAACATTTATCGGATAATTTCTATTAAATAACGTTTGCTTACATCTTCGATTACAAATGTCCAATCTTTATCTTCTAATTCGTGTGTTCGTGGGTCTTTGAACAGAGTTACTGAAATGGTGTGATTGTCAGGAACAGCCCAACTAATGACACCTTTCAGTGGGTCACTCAAATTTGGTTCCCAATCTAGGGGTTCAGAAGTAACCCTTCTACTACGTCTCGTCCATACAACGCTTAGCTTGTTTGGTTTCCTAAATATTGTTACAATATGCTAAACTTGTTGATTACACAACAATTATTATTTATTAAAAATAAATGGCGCTCTTTGTAAGTAAGGATTATATCAAGTTTGTTCTTTAAACAAATGAATCATACACGACAGATTAATTCATTGACGCTCATTTTATTGTGTCTATCTTGTCATATCATATTGATAAGATGTTTTTTAAGCATTGTTTAAGTGCTCCGGCTTTTGGGCGCCAGCAGACCGTTAATATAATCAATATAATTTAATCGTTTAATCAAATTAATTTTGTATGCATGGCCACTTTGCTACGAAAGTTTGAAAGCGAGATAGGAGGGGGAATGAAGCGGAAAAGGGAATGGGAAAAGGTTTCTGTTCTGGGCCTGCGTAGTGGACTCATCGGAAAAATAACCTAAAAGGCCCAACTTTAGACGCCGAAACATTATTCGGCGATTCAGTAGTCGGTGAATCGTCGGTCAGGAACGATAGAGCTACGGATTGTTTGTGTGTGTCCCTCTGTTGGCGAGTGCGAGAGATACCGCCACATATGTAACCTTTGTAACACTAATCGTATACGAGTGTAAACTATCTTTATGTACATACAACCAAAAATAGCATACGATATTTAGTCATATTCACTGAATCAAATTCCTATAAATAATTAATGATCGATATTTATCATTAGTAACATCATTACTACAGACACTAAACAGCCTGTTAACTCTGATTTCTCATGTATGTATGTCTTATTGAACACAGATAGAATATACAAGATAGATATTGTGGTAGTTAGTTGAGGAGTTATCAAAACATTTGAAAGCAATGGTTAAACACGGTGTGGGCATTACAATGCTGTGGGGACGTTTTTCTAGCAAAGTAGTTGGAACAGTTCATTTGTATCGATGACAGTTTTGATAGAAGAATGGTAAATCAGTGAATGATTCAATTAGTGTAGAATATTAAAAAAGAAATAACTGCATGTATACCCAAATACTTTTGTCATAGAATAATTGTTTATGGTTTTGATTAATTCATATTATATATGATGTATGATGATTTATTAAGCTAAGAATGTATAATTTCAAGGTTCAGTAAATGATATTTTTCATAGAAAAGATTAAATTCAATTCATTGAATTGATAAATCACTGTACAGTCATATTTTATTAGTATCTCAGTACTTTTGATAATAACTGTACATAGACTACTTTAGTCACTTTATAATTCATAATATTTATGTAAATATAAAATAGAACAAGTAACTCTTTAATCTGTCTATTGATTATCTAATGATAGAACCTATTTAGTCCATTCTTTATCATGTTTTTATTTGTAGGTTAATGAACATTAAATCTTGTGAAGTTGGCTCAAACCCAAGCGAAAATATAAAGAGTTGTTTACTTAATTTTATGCTTACACAGCTGCTAAATTCATAAATATTTACATTTCCAACTAGTATGTACATTAATCAAGTTTGTTCATTAACCATAACACACATTTCATAATACAAAGAACACGGTTATGATAACCTAATTATGAGTAAGTAAAAGTAATTAATATTTTAAATACATATATTTTGATATTTTTACTAAAACGAAATATGATTTTGTTTTTAACAAACGTATAACTTATATTTACTTTATATTATTTTGCTGATTAACACATTTGTATTTTAATAAAAATTAATTACATATTTATCATAATTTGCTTCTTTTTAACAACAATTGAATTTCAACTAATGTTTAATTTTTCGTTTCATTAAAATTTGTTTAATGTTCGCAATAAATAATCTGGTATATATACATCTTATGATACACACAAAAATAATAAGAATGATATCATTCATCAGAAATGTTACACCAAATTAGAAAAGAAAGTACAGAACACTCACCATTTCGTTGTTGTTTCTAAAGTGACTTCATGGTACGACACGGTGAATTGAAATTTTGCAGCTCTCTTGTTCACTCGCTGCAATCGTTTCCAAACGGAACTCATTTTTTTTATTTAGTCGTACTTTTCCGATGATTGTCAAAACGTTGTTTAACTTATAATTATTTATATGCACGTGGAACGCAATAAGTCATTTTTTCAATAAATTATGGACGCTACAAAATTTGTTATTTCTATAGAGCGAAATCCGAATACTTCTCTTTATCGGGCACTGTTTAAAAATTAAAAGTCCAAGGTCCTACAATCATTCATGCATTTGACATTTCTACTTGCACCAATGTAATATGAACGAGATCATCTATTCATCCTATCATAGGATTTTTTGACCCTTCTATTATTTCGTATTTATAACACGCTTTATTGGCATTTTTATATTTCCAGTGTCGTCTACACAAAACACTATACCCCGATAGCACACCGAAAATATCACGACCACGAGAACACAAAGTTTTACGATCAACTTGAACTCGTACCGTGACGAAATCTTTTCGACTTATTGATCTCGTATTATATGATTCTATGGTAGGAAACTTAGTTGGTACCTTATGTCCCATAGAGTGCGTTTACATGGCTTCTAACTGCGACTTTCTGGGGACCAATCATTCATACCATAAGAGGGGAAAGTCACCAGCTTCAGTAACAATTAAAAGCCCTTTCACACGACGATACTTGTGTACGATACTAGCAAGTATGATTGGATGCTCGATAGGAATGTTCAGACAGGAATTTTCATAGTCTACACTGATAATGAAACTAAAGTTTTCGACATGTGATAGAACACATTAAGACTCGATGCAAACGGGCGACTTTTGTCATTGTGATTCCACAATAATTTAGGAATAACGAGATTAAAGAAATTGAGGAAAACGGACGGACATGTATATTATATACTCGTTAGCGTTGAACAAAGACGCTTTAATTTTGTTTGTTATAAGACACTCTGTCCAGAACTAGAGTTTTGTACAGTTAGAAATACTAAACAACATGGCGGCACGCTAGGAACAATTCCTCAGCTTGGCTACACCATCTATGTTACTAGCGAAAACCGCTGGTCACCACACAACCGTAATGACTGCGCAAACATGTGTGACTCACAGACGAGTCGATGCGACGTCATTGCAATTCTGCACTGACGACGCTATGTCAAGAAATGATTTTATACTATGCAACACGAGACTGCATTAATTCCATTTGTATTTTGAATACGAATCAAAATGTGATTTTATTTGTCAATAAACAATACCATAAACTGTAATCTGTATTTCGAATAAGATGGGAGACATTCCCAAGCTGAACTATGTATTACTTTTACTCTAGCAAGAGACTAACAATTAGTAGAATTATAGTGATTAGATCTTAACCTAGGGCTACTGAACTTATTCTCCGCCGTCGTTGAACTAACCCTTCAAACAAAGTTTTCGGTTTTTCCGATTATTAACGTTTCTACGTATGCATATTGCGTTTATGTATGACAAAGTACTGCAAAATGTACATTACATTAATTGCTACGTTTTTAGACAGTAATTTCGAAAAACCTGAGTGTGCAAATACCTTTTTAAGCTACTGTATTATTAGTATGACTGAACAATAGAAACGTCTAGTCCACACCGTACGAAAGGAAGACTCAAATTATTACAATAAACCATATACGCCAAAATTATTGTTACGATTATGTATAATTCGTGAACTTTTTTAAAATTATAACACATTAAAATCCTACAAATTGTCTTATTTTATATTTTTTACTAAAACAATAGTCCCCTAATAAATATCAATTAATATAAATCATTAAAGTATAATGACATAAAGAATTAAATGTACTCATTAGCTTGGAGAAATAAGTAGCAGTCAAGCAGATGTGAGTTATGTAAGAGATTGAAAAACAAACCGCTTTAAGTATAATTACACTTGTAGTAAATTAATTAATAGGTATTACAATACAAAAAAATCTGTTTCTTGATGAAACTGATCGCTCTTATCATGATCATATTTTAGTAAAAACATATTTATAAATTATACATTGATGCTATCTCAAAAATAATTACTAGAAGCTAGTAAAAATTGCTGCATCATAAGAAAATACATAGCATTGTGTCACTCGTACAATCAGCGCCCAACGGACGTACATATTTAAATACTACCCTATGGTTCTTTAGAATTAACGAGAGTAGAAATTGCTATATAATACATGAATCACAGGTTTCACGTTTCAGTATTTTTGCATACGTAAGTCGAACAAAGTGAGTTTTTTAGAGATTTGAATAATACGGCTTTTATAAATTTTATCTGTTTGAACATACGCGACAAAGTTCCTTTTTTGAATATTACTTATGGGTCTTAAAAATTATATTTTGTAAATTGGTTCAAACAAAAAATACGGACCGTGTAAATAATTAATTCTGTGATCGAATTTCTTTTACCGAAGAAATGAAATAATAAATGATTTAGTGGAAAAGTAATTAGTGTATTGTTAAAAGTGTTCACTAATATAAATCTCTATCGAAATTAGATAATTAAATACAATGTTGACGTTACCGTGGTTAATGTCGGAAATTCTGAGTATTGCGTTTCTTATAATCGCTGGATTATACATATACTACAAATTATTTGTCTTTAATTTCTGGCGCAAAAAAGATATCTTTTCTATGAAAGCTACTTTTCCTACTGGAAATATGATGCCATTGGTAATCGGTACAACATCATTAGGCAAGTATTTAATGAATTTAAGCAAATTAAGTAATTTACACAACATTGACGCGTTCATCTCCTATTAAGAAAAAGGAGTAGTTGAAAATTATATACGAATAATTTAATAGTTCAGTTTGTGATTAAGAATTGTCGGAGTCTAACCCTCGAACATTATTTTATTAACTTTTTATACCGAATCACCCGTTAATATTGCTTACGTAGTAATTGTTATTTTTTAGCAAATTTCTTCAAAGATGCTTATTTGCAGTACAAAAATCACCGCCTTGTTGGTTTATACATGCTCTATAAACCGTTTTTGATGGTGAACGATCTTGATTTAATTCGAGATGTATTAGCAAAAGAGTTTTCGAGTTTTCACGATCGCGGAATATATTGTAACGAAGAAATAGACCCACTTTCTGGCCACCTGTTTCAATTACCGGGAAAGAAGTGGAGAAATTTGAGAGTTAAATTAACGCCAACTTTCACGTCAGGAAAAATTAAACAAATTTTTCCGGTTTTGAAAGAAACGGGAGACACGTTGGAGAAATTTCTAGAGGATACAGCGCGATCAAAGGGAACGATCGACGTGAAGGACGTTTTTGCGAGGTAAACGATCGAGCAAGAAAAAATATTCTTGGACGTTTTCCTCCGTTTTTATTATTTTAAATATACGTACATCAATTTTTATTATAATTTAAATGAATACGAACAAATATATGAATTAATCCGGTATTAATTCGACGCGTAATATTCGCGCAATGGTAAATCGGTTATTTCTTTTAACATGGTTTTATAAGAAAAATGTTTAAAATATTTATTATAGGTATTCAGTAGATATCATCATGTCAGTGGCATTTGGAATAACTTGCAATAGTTTTGACAATCCGGACAATGAATTTCGATATTGGGGTAAACGAATATTTGATCCGAAACCTCTTTGGAATGCTCTTATTTTGTGGGCTCCACAAGTCTTTGAGATATTTTCTATACCATATACTGAACGAGGCGTTACCAAGTTTTTTACAAAAATGTTTAAGGATACGGTAGAATACAGAGACGCCAACAACATTGTCAGAAAAGATTTTTTGAATTTATTGATTCAATTGATGAAAAACGGATATTTAGATGCGGATGAAAATGCAAACGGCACAAACGTTACACGTAATGATCAGTTTATCATACAGTCATTGAAGTAATAAGTAAATCACAAAACTTGAGATTGCATATGCAACTAATGTCAATAATACTAATTTTAATTATTATCATTCTTATTTAATTGCTTTAGAAGCAACGCAGAATAAATTAACGATGATAGAAGCTTCAGCACAGGCTTACGTTTTTTACTTGGCTGGATTTGAAACATCTTCGACAACTGTCACTTTCTGCCTCTATGAATTAGCAATGCATCAAGATATCCAGGAAAAAGTGCGTGACGAGATTCTTACGACGATTGAAAAGCATGGCGATTTGACGTACAACGCCGTGAATGATATGACTTATCTCCATAAAGTTGTTTCTGGTTTGTACACACGAAGTGTACTATTGTTAGCGTAGTATCTAATTACAAATAATTCATCTCTCTTTGTACTCTTCCGTAGAAACTCTAAGGAAATATCCTCCAGTTCCTGTTCTAAATCGTATTTGTACAAAAGAAACAAAGCTGGATGGCACCAATGTTAGTATACCGGAAGGAACAGCTGTGGCAATACCTGTTTATGGGCTTCATTGGGATCCTAATATATACCCAGACCCGGAAAAGTTTGATCCAGAACGATTCTCTGAGGAAAATATCAAGGCTAGACATCCCTACTCTTACCTACCATTTGGGGAGGGGCCAAGGATATGCATTGGTACGGTTTTTAAACTTCTAAGCGAGAAATAAAAGTACAACTTTCTGTCGTTCCCTTACAGGATTAAGATTCGGACTGATACAAGTTAAAGTTGGTATAATAAGCGCCCTGCAAAAGCACAAAGTAAAACTTGCACCGAATTCGTCGAGCGATTTGGAGTTTGAGACTGGAACTGTTGTACTAATGGCGAAGGGAGGTATACATTTAACCGTCGAACCAGTGTAATGATTCGCTTAAATTGTACTTCCAGCTCCTTATTTACTAAAGCAGTCGAGCATTAGGTGTTAATTTTACTAGTGTAATTTTTTACATCCGTTACATCACGATTAAAAAGGAAAATCGATCGTAACTCTATATGCATTACAAATTGAAAGTACAGAAAAATAGGAGAGTGTTATAATTGCTCGCCACCTAATTCTCTATTACGCCGCGAGCAATTATGACACGGCTGACAATGAGTGGCAAGTGCAAAGTTACGCGGAAACCCAAAGCGATTTCCCCGTTGCGGCGCCATTTACCGAGTTCGGCTTATGTTCGCATAAGCCGCACCTTTGCGCCTGGCCACGACATTCCATGCTGCGCTTTCACCGACACACCCATTCTACGATCGATTATCGATTCTACGTTTTCGCACGCATCGATACTTTTCGTGGAAGTTTTAATCAGGATTATATCGATTCCCTGTTCGGTTATCGCGCTGGAACTTTCGTACGTGTTCCCGCCAGAGGAGCCACCCTATCACGTGGGAACACGCAATCGATTATCGATGCTCCGTATCGATTCGTTGTCACGATCCACGGTAGGGGCGACGAACTGGCGGTTCGCGCCTTCCCCTACTTTCCTCTTTCTCATAGGCGTAGAACTCTTCTACTCCGCAGAGTTGAGACCAAAGTTTTATAATTAATGCATTCGCATAATGGATAATAGAATTACCACGAGGAAAGGAAGTAATTGAAAACGGTGATCGATACAGCAACGATTACAAATAAATGTAAGTAATATTATTATCAAACTTGAAAAACGATACGATTCATGGGACGACGCCCCTTTAATTTCCAAAGTTAAAAATTTATTTTAAATTATTATTTATTTAAGACTAAAATACAGACATTATTTTCAGGTATACCGGAAAAAGAAGCTTCGATCTCCGGACGACGAAAATAATTTTCGTTCTAACGACACGTGTTTCGAGCGACAGACAAAAAGGAAGAATCGAAATACGTTTAAACTTTTTTTTATTTTACAGTCTGATATGTGTATGGAACATAGCAACATTCCGTTATTTTTGCGACAGGTAAAGAAGGGAAGAACTAGATTCCACTGAAGCGTGTCTAGTCTAAAGGTACCTAGTAACGGTAGCCTTTGACATCGTAACTATCGACGGGCAAAGAGTTCGGTAGACTGAGCAATTCCGAGCGCTGTAAAGCGTGTACGTTAGCTGCACGAAGACCACCAGCGTCGTGAAGAGCGCCGGATGAAAGAAGACCAGGGCCGGGGCCGGGTCCAAGAAGATGACCGGGTTCCAGGAGGGGTCCAGGTCCGCGAAGAGCATCAGGTTCGTAAACTGCGCCGGATGGGAGCAGAGCATCGTGACCTTGGAGCAGGCCTGGGCCAGGGCCAGCGACAGCGAGACCGGCAGGGTGTCTAAGGGGACTGTTTTCCGGGAGTTTGACGGTCGGTTGAACGTCCACCGGCGCGTGACTCAATAGTGCAGAAGCGCCGGCATTGTCGGCCACGTGTGCGGCCGCAGCTGCAGCGTTGTTCTGGGCAGCTGCAGCTGCGGTGGCAGCTTTCTGAGCCGCGGATTGAGTGCTCTCGTAATCGACGCGAGCGGCAGTGAGCTGCTCGTCGACCGATTCCGCTCTTGCTTTAGCCTGGCCGAGCATGGTGGTTTGCGCCGCCAATTCGGCCGCGGCTTCAGCCGCAGCTTGCGACGCACGGTCCACCGTCGTTTGGGCCGCGTTCAGAGCAGCTGTGATCACTTGCAATTGATGCATAGCTTGCTTGGCGGTGGTCCTCGCCGCGGACGCGGCGCGTTCCGCTTGTTGCAACTGCAGATTCTCACCGTCCACTGCTACGTGGGCGTCCCTCGATTGTTGCTCCAAACCTTGGACGACTATTTGCTTGCCGGCCAAAGCCGCAGCCGCGGTGGCGGCCGACTGTGCAGCGGCCTGAGCCAATGTGTTCTTTGCTACGTACGCGGCCTGTCCAGCCGCTGACTGTTGGTTGTTGAGTTGCGTATGGGCTTGATCCGCTGCACCTTTGGCGATGTTAGCTAAAGGCCCACCGACGCTGAAGCCTGGTCGAGGCGCGTGGCCACGACCATGACCAACCGGACCTGCGGCTAAGGCTGGAGCCGGGTCCAGGTAGGACAGAGAGTCAGCGAGTCCTAGCGCTGGTTCCTGACGAGCATATTCGTACTCGTAACTGTCCGCTTGTTGGTCGTACGTCTGCTTTTTGGTTTGGCCGGCGTGCACCAAACATACGTATCCTAATACTAGCACGAGCTTCCTCATCGTTTGTATGTTTTCGTTTCTGTGAAAAAACAATTTCAACGTATCTATTTCTATCACGGTTTAGGAAAACGTCGGATACAACTGTTAGAACGAATTATAAAATACAAACTTCCTATACTATTTTACAACGTTAGGTGCATTCTACTCTGTATAGAGGAGATACAGCGAAAGAAACGATAAATCGTAGTAGAATTTAGTGTCACAAGTCTAGAGTTTAGGAGTAAATATGTTTCTTTAATATTAGGCACATTACTACTGTTTCTACCCAAAAGTGTAGGAAGATTTATTCCGAATTGTAGGCGAAAGACTGCAGTAATAGTATTGCCTCAGAGTTGCGTTCGATCCGAAGAAGATATTAATGATATGAAATTTAGAATCCATGCAAATCTAAAGTAAGTAGTCGAGAGAAATAGGTCAGTAGATGGAAATCAGGCACAAGGTTTCTATCGCTTATGAGCAAAGTATGCAGGACAAGGTCAGAGCTTCGTGTGTGTTCTTCTGCATATCGTCATTGTTTATCTGATCGAAAGATCCTGAAGCGGATACTTTCTCTCGAAGCGTCATTTATCAGCCGATATTTATCATTAAGTACAAAAATACGTATCAATAGTAGACATTTGAAATTTTGCAAATATATAGATCCATGCTTCACAAAGGAGCACACAATTTTCTATGGAATTCACTCTCATGTTTGTGAAGTTATTAACCACTTCTTGCGACATGTTGAAAAAAACTTGTCTCCACGGTTATTACGATTAGAATTGCTCTTTTTTACCCTAAACATACTTCTTAGATTCGAGACAGATAAAATTCGTTCTATTTTTGTTGCGCAATCCAATTTAATTGAGCCAGCTATTCGAATAAAAAAATTTAATTAAGATATAAAATAATAAAAAGTAAAATCAATGTCTTTATTCAGTTCTTGAAAAAATAGCTCGTAATATTTGGCCAAGATATATTTATTTACACCATTAAATGTATATGAGAAATGAAAATGTTGGGTAGAAATTGCTTTATAAATATCATAGCTCGCGATTTGCGTAATCAAATAAATTAATAGCGACTAATTACAGAGCTTGTGCCTAACAGGGTTAATTTCGACAAAAACTTTGAAAATTATTGATTGCGTATCTTTTTACGAAATTCCGGTCTGACGTAAAGCATTTATGACGCACGTTGCAGGCATCTGTTGTAACTCTGTTGCAATTCTCGAAGGTTCAAAACCAAAAGTCCAGTTTCGTTGCGCTCTAGAAAGCAACATGCGCATGTAAATGCATAATTAAACCACTGGAGGCAGAACCAATTTGCATGAACGTGTGATTGTACGTAAACAGTAATATACACATGCTGCAGGGCAGCTTGTTTAGTACGAATGATTTATCTTTCCATTTTCCCCGATTTAGTTTTTCAAACTTGATCAGCTGGTTAGAAACGAGTGTTTTGAAAAGACTATCGTAAGAAAGAAAGCACTGACTTTGCAATTTAGAGTAATATTTTCAAATTAACGAGATTAATGACCTTAATTATCATGCATTACTCGTATCGATATTGATATTTATTAAAACACAATTTTGTTAGTAATTTCCCGTTTAGTTCGTAACACTGCAATAAAAAATCGTAAAGTTCACCGATTTCCAGCTTCTCAATTTTCACTCGCACTAAATGCTCTTCTGTTGTTTATTACTGTTAATAAACGTCAGTATAAAACTTAGGAGTGAAACGTGAAATATTTAGAAAGATAGTTTGTCGACTTGAATCAGTATACTATGGTTAAAAAAACATCAAATAAAAAACAGAGGCAATATTAAATATCTATTCTTGCGCAATATGTGAACGGTCGAACTACTGGTACTATGTTTTTAAGGGGCATAAATACCGAAATAAAAACTATGTTGTAAATGTACATGCAAGAAACGCATTCCTAGGAACGTAATTGTCGCACAGAAATGTTTTCGTAGAAACAGTTATGCAGGCTTATTCAAAATTGACATACTTGGAATTAAAGTGAGCTTGTTTGATTTATAATTACTAAAGATCGTTGAAAATTTATTGAAACTGTGAGAATATGTCAAAGATTTGACTTTCTTTTGTACTACGGTTGTCTATAATTCAATCTTGCAATGCCTTTTTTTTAAATTTAGCAACTATCGTAAATTCTAAATCATTATTGTGTTTTCTATTTAAACAGTAATAACGTAATATCGTAACAAATTAGAAACATTTAAAAATTATAAAGCTTCGATATCTAGTAATGTACGTTATTAAAACACATACTTCAAATAATGTTTCTATGCAATGCACGGTCGACGCGGAGCAATGTTTCGCAGAAAATTGAAGGGTGTACTATATTATTCTGAAAGTTGTTCTCACGTTCGCTACAGAAACTGCACTACACTGTGGGTAAGTGAAAGTATATTGTATATTTAACAGGAATTTTTGTGCTTGATCCCTCGAGCAAGATACCAATCTCAATACCGGCACTTTGAACAGAAATTCTACTACGATCATTAATCGTTTATCGTTACACAGTGTTAATAAAAAAGAATTACATGGTAGGTACATTTAATCAATGCACAATAAACATGAATTAACGAGCACTCCAAAAGATTCAAGTGTTATAGAAAATATCTACATATAAATTATGAAACCTAAAACTATACATGTTTAATATTATATAAAAAAAAATATATATTACACGCGCTTCTTAAAAAATTTCTATTA
Source organism: Colletes latitarsis (assembly GCF_051014445.1). Classification (NCBI taxonomy): domain Eukaryota; kingdom Metazoa; phylum Arthropoda; class Insecta; order Hymenoptera; family Colletidae; genus Colletes; species Colletes latitarsis. The sequence continues at coordinate 15,876,257 of NC_135135.1, read as the reverse complement.
CCGTGTTATCACCAAGTACTAGTGAGATTTAAAATTCTATGTCAAAAACAAAAAAAAAAATTAAAAGTTGTATTTTTAGCGATTCTCCGATCGTAAATGCTGGTCACACGACTTTTAATCAATATACAACATAAAACTAATGTATTGTTATGGCCACATTTTGCATAATTCGATAAATCGAAATGAAAATCACTTTTGCAAACGATCAATTACGAGAATAAACAACTGTTTTGAACGTTCGATGGCATACGATAGATTTCAGAATTGATTATTAGACGTGGCAACAGCACTTTGTTAAAAAGTTTTCTAGACTACAAACCACATATTGTAATTTATGAAATTGACGAAATTAACGTGTATCTTGTTTAGCAAGTAAATCGTTTTCTATTTTGATCCCTAAAAATTCGTGAATGGAATACAATTTAGTGAAAGAATTGTTAATACTCACGAATAGCAGAACTGTTGAAACGTATAAAGGATCGGTGTTGTCTTTGCTCAAGGATACAACTAAGAACTGATACCACTTACTTGACCATTGGAGTTCTTATAGCTCTAGTCTAAGCTGATGGTGGTTGCGGAAGGGGTTGAGGACATTGCAAATAACGGTCGGACCGCTATCCTTTTTCTAATAGTATAAGATATTAGTTTAAAGACCGTTTTATTTATATTTTTGTAAACCCAGTTTATCAGATTTCAGATACTTTTATTTATTACGTAGCAGCTTTAAAAAAATTTAAGAAATAAAAATTAAAAATGTGTAAACTATCATTGCTATGATATTAGAATATTACATTATTATAATAACGTGCGATTAATTTATTAATCAGTGTGGTAGTAAATTTAAGAACAAATATTTAAACCACATCAATTAATTTCTATAGTCACAAGCATCTCGATACGCAAAGCTCGATACAGCCGTGCTTCATCCGTTTTTCGTGTCAACGTGCATTCTAACACCATACTGATTAAAAATAATTTTCATATTTTCGCCGTATGATGGTTCATACGAGCTACAATCCGGCGTTTACTTAAATCTACCGCTTGCAGCATGCACCTCTTCTACATTCTTTATATGGGTGCGTAGACTGAAAAACTAATTAATTTTCCCTTTCTAACCAAGCAAATGCAACTTTTTAGTAATACTGACGTTCGAATATCTCGATTGCGGAAGGTTTCATAAGATTCCAATTAATGTGGTAAGTCTAACGTTGCGTCTAATTATTCATTTCTGTCATTGTTATTTTCGCATATAATCTTTTCGTAAGGACAACTTTTTAATAACCTACAACCATCCGAATTGAATTCTCATTCGTCATCTATGTATTTCGTTGTACTATACGTTTATTAAAAAATTCTATTATAATATTTGTCCGCCAGTTTCTCGATCATATTTTTATATTCTCGTAGAATCAAAGGGAGGTGCGTTACATCGACAATGGTCGTAATTGTCGAAATGGAACACCAAATAATGATAAGAAAACTCCAGAAAGAAGTAGCGTAATCGCCCAGAAAGCTGCACAAGAAGCTAAAGCCGCTTCTGATGCTCAGAATATTGCTGGTCAGCAAGCCGCGCGTCAAGTACTTATTTCTATTTCATATGTGTTCATATTCTTCACTTAAAAACGTCGATGGGATTATTAACAATTTAAACAAAATTCTAAAACATTCTCTCCTCCCTACCTCATCTTTTGAGCTTTTTTAGATCCACCGCTGTTAAAAAATATCAATCGAGTTTTCTTAAAAGAAATTCTATTAATGTACTCCGTCGTACAGGTAAAGACACAGCTCGCTGAAAAAGCTATACAGGCTGCAAAAGCTGCCGAAGAAGCTCTCGCGGCGAAGAAGATGATTGTACAGCAATTACAGGAAGAAGTAAAGGAGGCTCAATCGGTAGTTCAAGAAGAATCCTCGTCTTTGGAACGGGAGCAAAGCAACGTAAACGCCGCCATGCAAGCAGCGCGCCAATCGCAAGATCAGGTGATATAATTCGGCTGAATAATTTGGAATATAATAAAACGTTCCATTGCATGAACTTTTTTTTAACGCGTGGAAAATCCTTATAGGATACCCCCACTCCCCGTGAGGAGGAAGGTTGTGTCGGACTAAAAACCACAGATGTGACGCAGTGTTGGAAAGTACAATGCCTAACAAAAGGATTCGAACGCTTAGATTTACGATTTTCAGCGCACGATATAAAGAGAAATACCTTTACCTACCAGTGACACCTTTTTCACAATTATCTATCATTTTATTAACACGCTGATTGCCAGATCAAAACTTTGATTTTAGAATTGTGAACTACATAACTTAATATTTGTTTCAGTGCTTATTTCCGTAACCTTGTTAACACTCATAAATCCTATCCAAATTTATTTCCCTAGTTATAATAACTAGGAAAATCCCTAACTTATAATTTGTTTCAGTACTTATTTTCATAATCTTGTTAACACTCACAAATCCTATCCAAATTTATTTCCCTAGACACTTCAACTTGAGATTAATTTTTCTGGTTCCATGGTGGCAGATCTTGTCACTCATATATTAATGAAAACTATATAACCTAAAACTTGTTCCATAACTACATAACCTAGAATTCATTTTCCTCGAAATTTCAACTTGCGAATGAACTGTTTCAGTTTGAAATAAAGTCGTGTACGGTGTCGATCCGATCGCTAGCTAAAAATCATAGATCCTGGCGTTGGAATACTTTCGTTAGCCACTGCGTGTACTGAATAGTGCTTTATGCAGAATTAACTCTCGCTAAGGAACCTCCGTCTCTCTCATGAATCATTATATTATTGTTGTGCGTAACGCATGACGTCATAGACGACGGTGCAATAATTTCTCACAGCATTTGTCGGTCGCTTTACTTTTCTATTCCCTTGGTTTTAATGCAGTTAAAGACACTAACGCACGCGATACAAACGGCTAAAGCGAACGCGGCGAATGCTCAAGCTGCCGCGAATGGAGCTCAAAAATCTATGCGGGAGAAAGAGGAATTGTTAGACGCGGCAAAGAGGCGGGTCGAGGAATTGTCGAATCAGTTAAAACTGGCCAGACAAGAACTGTCGAACACGAATCGAGCAGCCGCCAAAGCGAATGCTGCCGCGTCTGAAGCGAAAGCCAATGCTAGCAGGAACAAAAGACGATTGGAAAACTTTAGGAGGATGAGAGTCATGAAACGGTAATGGACTAGTTCCCCTACTAAATTTTCTCAAATTAGAAATTCATAGGTTACATTGGATTAGCTACGATGTTCGGTTTAACACGTTCTGTGTTGCATACGATTCACGGTTCAATTTTCCGTTCGAGAAATTTTCATTGTGGAACGAAAAGTTTGTTAAAATGTTGTTGAAAAGTCGTGTATCGACATCTGAATAACACGTATTTATCGTAGCGGTGGGCGTGTACCACCCACGCGGCGTGACGATCATTTCTTCCGATTTTGTTTTTTCTCAAACTTCGCACAGGTATCGTGCCGCTGTAAATGCATGATTTATATACAGGGTGTGGCGGGAATAATAGACGATTCTTCATGCAAAGCCGAATCGAAAATTTGGAATAAAATTTGTTCATACGGGGTTCCGTGTTTTGGGAAAATTTTTTTTTCAAATACATCACTTGTATGTACATTTAACTATGGATCAATTTATCAAATGACATTTTAGATAATTGTGGTATACGATTTTCATTGACAACAATTTTAATTGACCAGCGTGTTAACTGATAACAGTGACATTGACCGACAACAGCATAATCAAATATTCATTAATTTTTTTATTTTATTTTAAATTTATAATAATAATAGACGTATAAGTATATAAATATATTTTGTTTAATTACACTTTCTCCGTAGATTAATATTTCTATCTACTACAGGAAGGGAAAATAGAAAAATCAATGAATCTTTTATTACTCCGAGTTACGTAGTCGTCTGACGTTGTCGGTCAATGTCACTTTCGATTAATACTCTCGTCAAAATTGTTGTAAATGAAAAATGTTTTTGGTTAAAGTTTTTGTCGATCAAATCTGTGTCTGAGATTTCAATGGGTCCTATCAAAAATATTGAGGAGTTTCAAACGAAGGTCTGCCAAAACTATTTGGTTTGGAAAACATAAAATATTTAATTTTGAATTAATTCGAACATTATTAAAAAAATATTATGCACGGATAAGCGTAATAGAGTAAATGTTCAATTATGGATTTTGGATTATTATAAATATTGTAAGGCATACGTAAGAAACAAGACTATTAAGCGTGAAAGCGTGGGCGTGTACGACCCACGCAGCTTGAATGGAAAGTAACCAAAAATCAGTTCGACGCGGAACGTGTTAAACGGATATAATGTTGCATACGCATGATAGAAAGATGTACAAGTTCCCTTATTTCATTAACGGTTTGATCGTTTGGGTAATTTATATTTTCTATTTTATATACAGGTGTGTTCATGACTAGAAATGGAAACGACCGAAACCAACGATTCTAGAAGGATTTAAGGAACTAGATATATTTAATTACGTCGATTAATTAGGCATAAATAAATGTGTACTGAAACCTTGTAACTGGGAACTAAATAAAATACATACTCTAAATAATTGTTGAGATTTGCAGGTCGAGTTTAGAATTCCAGATTTGCTGTCGTAAGATTTCTAGTAAGAATCTAGTAACAAACTAGTCCACTTATTGGCTTAAAACCTATTTGAGCGATTCTAAAAATTGTCTGATTAGTAATAAAATAGTGAAGATTAGATAATGCGTGTAATTGAGAAATAAAGAATGTTTCTAAACTTTTAGTACAGGTAGCTTCGGATAATGGGTGTAATATATTGTATAATTTTCAGAAGCTTTTCTTAAACTGCTTTTTACTTTCAATCGTTTCGTTGAGCGTTATTACGTCAATGATCTTTTATCAATAGTACGTTTTAGTCACGTTCACTGACATTTACATTGAAATCGTGACTTACTAACACAAACGCGACGTCACGCTTCGGTAAACAAGAGCCTTTCTAGAACACCGTGCAATGACGCATTTACACGGTGACTATACGAAACTAATGCTACCTCAAACTGGTTACATTTCGACGAAACGAATTCAACATTTTCAATATTATATGCACTATAACACGAGAGTATTCGGACACTAAGAAACATGAATATTTTTCAAAGCAAGCAAACAAGAAACTTGTTCTGTTACATAATAATAAAAGATTTTATATCATTTTCATGTTTAACTATTTAAACCATGAGACCCTACAGCATTCATCGTGTTCACCATATTTATTTCTTACGGATCATGATTTCAAGTACTTAGATCAGTGTTTCTTAACTTATAGTCAATGGACCAAGAGTAGATCACGTTTAGTATTTACTGATCCGCGAAATAATACTCGAAAGGACTTAATTATTGGAATCTTTGTCACAAATTAAAATTCGTCTAAACGCGACAAGAAAAAATTATTTACAGGGGTCCTTTGGTAGGCAAGAGGTTATGAACCGTCGATTCATACATCTGAACAGGATATTGACATTAGATATCAACGAAGGGCATGAGTATTCGTCTAAAATGGCAGGAACAAATGCTGCCTAAAATACCTCTTAGCATTTCTGTGTAACCACAGACGAGGTATAGGATAGACTATGCATTGTATTGTATTGCATTTATATAACTACAATAGGAACTTGCAAGATCGAATTCGGCAGATTTTCAATTCAAGTGTTAATTATTATACGAATAAAATTCTTAATCTTGTATTTTCACTCACCGATTTAACTTGTTCATAAAAGCTTCACCCACATCGGCAAGATGCCCAAGTTTGTCAAGAATAGTTTTCATTCCTGCCGTTAGAAGATACCGCCAAGTTCTGTTTTCCAACACTATAACACGTATTCATACTTTCACATCGCATTAACTTGATATTATACACGTCGGTCCACTTTAATAAACTAAATTCAAAGCTCATTTTTATAATAAAAAAGAATGCACTGCTGTACGAAGGACTGCATCGCCACCTACGGCAGAACGTTCAAGTTTGCTAAAAAACAATCCATTCTCTTCGAGGCTAGATGGCGCCTCCAACATGTGGGATTAAATAACGTTTTCAGTTATTATTATTAATAAAAAGATATATTACTTATGAATACAAATTATTTATAAACGCGTATCATCCAATTTTGGCTCGTTTTCTTTGATTAAATAATTGTTTGGCAGAACTAAACGAGGAGATCGAGGGATCTCTGATCCCTTTTATATCCTTAGTTTAGCAATCTTGATTATAAGAATGTGAAAGGGAGATCGATGGATCTTAGATTCCATCTATCTTCTTTCGGGTCTCCAGTCGCAGCAACCTCCTCGCGGTGAGACCTGGTAATCGGTGTTACCCACGATGAAAAGTTCTTCGTGGGTAACACCGAGCTAATGGCTGCGAATTTAAAATAGTTTCTTTTCTATTTGGATAAAACGTTAAGTATTGGATAAATATATTGGATATATAAATATCCAGATGGATATATAAGATATAAATATATTGGATAAAATTGTTAATAATAGGAACTCTGTACACAGTGTAAGGAAAGAAAGACCTTACTACATTTGCTAAAAATGATTTAAAATAGTTAATGCAAGAAAATCAGACCAACTTTTAAATCCATAGCATTTGGGGCACAAGATTCTGTATAGTTTTGAAATGATTCACTCTGACGATAGCTACTATGATCGACACTTTGGAATGTTCCCTTCTAAAAATAATCTATTAATTTCGTTAAAGTATTCAAGGCCTATACACTCTTAGATCTTACAAAACTTTAGGCACCATAATTTTCTCTTATATCTTAAGAAACAATTCTAAATTCGCAGCCATTAGCTCGGTGTTACCCACGAAGAAGAACTTTTCTATCGTGGGTAACACCGATTACCAGGTCTCACCACGTGGAGGTTGCTGCGAGTGGAGACCCAAAGGGAGATAGATGGAATCCAAGTTCCATCTATCTCCCTTTTATATTCTTAGTTTAGTTGTGCCAAGTAATTATTTTGTTTAGAAAGAGGGATGAAGCTAAATTGTGAGAGACGCGACGCGACGCGATGCTCAACCGTACAGTGGATCTTTGGATCGAATCTACTGCCGTTGCTAACTGGATCTCTATAGGAAAACGGATGCTGCATTCCTGAATCGAGGTCTCCATTTCTCCAACGCAACCCGCCGGGAGCCCGAAGGACCCGACTTAGGCTGTCTGACAAAGAGAGAGTACCTGAGACAAGAACGACTTCCGCTGGAAGGTGTGCGTTTCCGCAGAATACGGAAACTCCACACCTTCCAGCGAAGAAACATTTTCCCTCAATCGAGCTACCAAGGGAAGGCGATTAGATCTTTGGGACCAACTGGACGGCCGATCACATGTTTCATTCAACGAAACAGCGGTGATCGAAGCAAGAAACGAGAGAACGAGTTGAGGGAAGCTACTTGTTAAATAATTACTTGGCAGGGCACGCAGATAAACTAGAGACTTAAAATTAACGTCGAAGTTTAAGCTAACGGAGGTGAAACTAAAATTCAGAAGACAGGAAAAAACGAGGCTCCTATCTTCTATCTTCTAAATTAGTGGTACCAAGCAATTATTTTGTTTAAAAAGGGGTGAAGCTAAATTATGGGAGACGCGACGCGACGCGATGCTGAACCGTACAGTGGATCTTTGGATCGAATCTACTGCCGTTGCTAACTCGATCTCTATAGGAAAACGGATGCTGCATTCCTGAATCGAGGTCTCCATTTCTCCAACGCAACCCGCCGGGAGCCCGAAGGACCCGACTTAGGTTGTCTGACAAAGAGAGAGTACCTGAGACAAGAACGACTTCCGCTGGAAGGTGTGCGTTTCCGCAGGATACGGAAACTCCACACCTTCCAGCGAAGAAACATTTTCCCTCAATCGAGCTACCAAGGGAAGGCGATTAGATCTTTGGGACCAACTGGACGGCCGATCACATGTTTCATTCAACGAAACAGCGGTGATCGAAGCGAGAAACGAGAGAACGAATTGAGAGAAGCTACTTGTTTAATAATTGCTTGGTAGGACGCGGAGGTAGGTACAATAGAGAAACCTTCGACGTTAGTTTTAACATTCGCGACGATGCTTATGTCTAATTGACTTAAAATTAAAAGTCCCTCGACGGATGAATCCCTCGGCGGTTGTGGCGTCTCCCTTCGATGCCCTTGCAATTGATCTATAATAGATGCGAGCTGAAACAAAAACTGATACTTATATTAGTAACATATTAAAGAAAATTGGATAAACACAATCTATAAGTTGGTCAACCTACGAAATTTAGAAATATTCATACCTAAAGAAATTTACAAAATTGGCACATGCTATGAAAGTGGGAATGTCAATAAATTAAATGATTTATGATATTATAGATCTTATTCTAGAATAAGAATTTCACAAATAACGTCAAAATAAAAATTATAATTAGCTGAAGAGTTAAGGAATTATATGGAATATCAAAATGCAAAAGCAATATTTGATATGCCTTCTCCCAACATTAGTTCATGTTAAAGACAGATCCGAGTTCAAGAAACAATTGAAAACAGATACGATTCAGAAAACAGATCCGAGTTCAAGAAACAGTTGGAGAGCAGAAAACAGATATGAGTCAGAAAACAGATCCGAGTTCAAGAAACAGTTGAAGAGCAGAAAACAGATAAGAGTTCAAGGAACAATCGAAGAACAGAAAATAGCAAATGATCGAAGAAAATATTACATTCGAAACTATTTTATTTCAAAGCCACATATACCTCAACTAGTACAAAGATTGTCGAAATAATAAAAGAATAAAAATAACCAACGAATAAGAAGGGAGGAAACATTAATAGCAACGAAACTCACATGTATAAATTGAACAAAATCAATTTTTCGTTAAACGATGGTCAGAAATAAACGAGTAAATCTGAGATCAGCAAAATAAGAGAGGGGGGAGACAAATTTAAACATTACTCACAACTGGTCAGCAAGTGGGTACCATTGGTCATCACAAGCTCACCATTGGTCAGTGGTGGTCAGTGGTGGTCAGTGGTGGTCCCCCTTGGTCCTCCTTGGTTCCCCTGGTCAGCAAAGGATGACCCCAGAACTCGCAGGTAACCAGGATGTCCACCCTCCTCGGAGTCCCCCACGCGACTGAGAAATTTTGGTCAAGGCAGCGTCACATATGTCTCCTCTAAGACGGAAGAGTGGGGAGAGCAGCATTAGCCATGTCAGCCGTCTGTTTGATCAGCTGACAAATTATTTCATGAAAAATTAATATTTACGCAAACTGATGGGCCCTTTCATTATTCAAATTATTACGTTGTGATGTTAAACAATGTTAAGTTCCATTTATAATTGTTTAATCCTCGCCATCGTCGAGTAAAGGTGTAATATTAAAAAACCTATTCTGTTTCCTAATAGAAACGAATCAAGGTAGTGGCGATTTAATAGATATCATTTTGACTATTTATTAACTCATTTATTATGTAATGCTGTATGTACGATTAATAATAATACATATATGTTACTATTACTTATGCGAAAGTGGAATAAGGAGTTCCCGGTGCACGACTAATGAATAAGCAATACCTAATACAGAAGTAAAGACAATTGTAATCCTAATTTAACAGCTGATATATTTTTCTTTCGGTCATTGCATTGAGATAACAACAATTCACAGACACGTATCCTTTTATGCAGCCTATCTTTCCGTTCATCGTGCATTTGATTGTACGTGTAAGTACTTCCTGGTTTCACCAGAATGTAGCAATTCTTCGCCAAATTGAGTATACTGAACGCAGTTCTTGCACGAATTTTTTTATTGACGGAAATAATGGCAGGGATTCTCAACAGGGTCATATGATTCTTTGGCTACGCTATATTTCTTAGCAGCCACAAGTGGAAGATTGTAAAAAAGAATAGGAGAAAACAACTTTTGAACGAGCCATGGAAAGTGTTACTTTAATTAAAAACTTTTATTCTCAGAAAATGTTAAAGATATTTCTGTAGTAGCAGGAAAACGAATCAGAAAAGATTGAGAAACACTGAGTAATAGAACTTAAACAGTTTCCGGTTCTCCATGCGTTTAAGGTTCCGTTATTTACCTTTATCCACAATGGAATCACATCCGGATTTCTTCTTAACATCCTCCTGCGTAAACTTCATTCTTTAAGCTAAAATTGTTTGCCATAACAATCATTTCACGGTTTCTAATCAAATATCAGGGATACAAAGGATTCTTAAGAAACTAGGCGCGAAAGATTAGTTTAATTTAGTAAACGTCTTTGCTGAAGACTTTAGTACATTATAATCTATATTTCTGCAATAGATAAAAGACTAAAACATGTTACGTTATAAGACAAAGTACCCATTATTATCACGCTAAACTGTTTTACAAAATTCTAAATACTACTTACATAATGAAGAATACAATATATTTTAAATTATGTTGTTCCCTCGGTGGAAGCATGGAACAATAGTAAATTTGAATATCTGTCTCGACCATCTGATCTTTATAAGAAAATCTAAATCATTCTTATCTATATTGATCCATAAAAATCGCGTGTAATTTATTTAATCATGTCTCTGGAAATATTAGATCAGGCGTATAACAAAGGAAAATATACATAAAATGTAGAAATTTTATATTCATACGGGTTATTGAAATAGTAAGATATTTTTTAAACGATTTTTTGAAGCTGCATTTGTTTGTGTTTTGTTGTATCCGGTTTCGGTGAAAAATTTTAAAAGTAGAAACATGAAAACATCGAAATATTACACGTGGTTTGCGTCGAGTGTGTGAAAGTAACAAACGAAGCGAAGATATGTAGCTTCAACTATGCATCCTGGGCGCATTTCTTTGCAGACGCCAAAGGTGTCGATGACGAAAACGATCTCATTCTATTCTACGAGCAACGCAACGCCCGTATTACACCAGGATCGCTCAGTTTAATAGCATCGCTCGACTAATGCTTGCCACAGATTGTGCAATGTAATTATGTAGACAGAACTATGGGAAATGCTAGTTCAATACTTTCAATTAATTAGTCTAGCTTGTTAATTACGTCAGGCACAACTGAAACAAGAATCTCGAATTATTCGGTGTCTTTAAGTAGATAATAGTAAATAACAACATATTGCACATGGGTTAGAAGCTGATTATTTATTAAAAATCGTAATATCAGAAGGAAGAGAAGGCTCTAGGAAACATTTATCAAATGTTATTTTTGCTAGGTCGTAACGGCTAGAAATGCATTGTGTTTTGCAACCAAAGTGCATACTTACGTGTTGCATTGTTTAGTAACCAACATATCGATTAATTTTCAGCATCGAAGGACGGGTTTCGAAAGTACAGAACAGATAATTCAAATGGTAGCAGGATAATTCTTGAAAAAAGAAAAAATACCAGAAGCGTAGATGCTCGAGTTTCGTAAGATGCTGTGTGTGCTGAATTGCATTCGATCTCACGTTTGAGAGATCACGATTCGTTTACAACACGATCACGAGCGTAAGACAGGTGATCATTTTCCGAGATATCGTTGATGTTATCAATAAATTGGACTGCTACTCGTGTCGTATTTTTAATAAAAAAATAAGAAAATTTTTCGTGCTTTTTCTTTCCTTGTTTGATTACGTTTGACAAGCTTTTAAAATCGCGTGTTATTAGGTGCGGATAGCTTACGTAAAATTTCATGCATCTTACTTTCCATCCAACTATCAAATTATGTAATGTTAATAACTCCAATTACAGAATTTACATATTAATTTAGTAGGGTGTAAAACGGTTAGCAATCGTTCGCTTAAATGGAGAAGCGTTACGCTATTGGTTATCATGGATCGCTTCGCTACCATATAAAATTACCGATAGCTGGATCAACCTGTCTGAATAATCGAGTACTTATTTTGCGGATCATTACGAAATCAAATATGCGTATCACATTCAGGTAACACCTCAAACAAAAATATCGCTGTACCGTGGGAAAATGTAAAACAAGTCGACAATTTTTTTTTGAAATTATTAATTACGAATTTTACGAGACATACAGGCGAGTTAATTGATACTAATATCATTCGTTACAGTATTTTATATAATAGAAACACAGTAACTAAATAATATATCCTCAGAGCAATAGTAAAAATATGAAATCAAAATTAAGAACATAATGTTTATACTTGTACAATAAATTGTAGAATAGAAATTTGATTCCACTCAAAAATCTTGTTGAATGAAAGAGTGGTATCGGCTTTCATCTAGATACGTCGTAACATGAGATAAAATTACGTAATTTAATTGTAAAAATTACGTAATTCTTCCATAATAATCTGAAATTAATTTTGAGTATTACTCGCTGCTCAAATTGCATCGATTTCATCGTTTAAGTAAACGAATTTCAAGTTTACTTTATGAAAGAAAAATTGGCTTTAAATTGAAAAATCAGTCGATAGGTTGTCATTGACCCATAATATCCCACGATTCATTGAAAGTTCTCATAGTCGTAAGCATAAGAAAGAAGTAAATTAGGGAAAAGGAAAAGAAGAGGGACAAGATGCAGGAGTATCCTAGTCTAATAGTGAAAGTGCTTTGAGCACGAATCACGTGCTTCAGTTTCCTCAGGTATATCACCAGCTGAACTCTTACCAAGGAGTTCAGTATCATCTTCACCACCCTTCAATTTCCTGACTCGGTGTCCTCATTTCGATTGTTGTTATGCATGAATGATACATTAATTAATCACTTAAAATTTACGCGAATACGTCATCGAACTCAAAAATCGTGATATTTGGTTTTCTTCTGTATCATTTTTTACCAAACAGTTTTGTGAATTGTGTTGTTACATGTGCTATATTTTTCTACAGACAAACGAGTGAATGCATTTTCAAGAATTTAATGACACTTTCCTCCATTGGTTTGTACCGACTTCATACTTGACATTAAGTTTGTTTTGTATTAATAATAGTGACAGACTCGATGGAATATTTATATTAGTGGTTTTCGTTCGTTTTATACTCTGATGTCTCATGTTTGTAAGAATATTTAATTTTGAGTGCTTACGAGTGAAAATATTACATTTAGAGATTAATAATATATACTTATTTATTATTAATACACGTGGCACCGTTTATTTAAATCATATACAATATAGATTCAGCTTCTCTTCGAGAAAATTATGAAAGAGAATTTCTCTAAAATCATACATTGCATAAATGTGACTGCAATACTCACATGTACCATCTTCACTCACACTGTTTAGAAGTAAAAGCAATCTTCTCTTCACCTTCCTCGTTCCGGTCAATTGGATATTGCTCTGAGCTTATGTAAAACTTTCCTTCCTGGTAATTATTTCTAAAATCAAAGCATAAAGTTCAAGTTTTGATTACTATTACGATAAACGTTGAATTCAGCATATCATATGCAAATAGTACTCCCTCTTTAATTTCTTAAAGAAAACCATTCTATTTCTATTTTTATTTATTGTTTAGTTATTCGATTGTTTTACTGTGGTGATTATGAGATGTATTGTGTAATCTACTTTGTAAAACAACATTCCGCGTGTTATTGAGCGTTATCAAATATTGAATTGGAGAGAAGATTCACATTGACTCATGCGAACCAAATGGATTAGAATCTTATCTTTCACCGAGGAGGGATTGCAACAGATTCGCTCAGGAGATGTAATTAGAACAAAGCTGTGAGATTGCACGAAGCGAATGTTCCAATAACAAATACCGGATACACAGACGTTTGACGTTTATTACCAAATAGAAATCATTCAAGTTACACAATTCAGATCATTAAATATTATCAAATCACATTTGTTGACATCCAAATTAAAATAGACAATAGCGCAAAAGACTCAATTATTGTCGTCTGAACGATCACCTATGACTTCGTTGCATTGTTTCGATCATTTATTTCTCAAAAACAGCATTTAAAAGCTTTCAAAGACGCGTCAACTTATACACTTCTCTTGTATACCAATTGCTTAGCTAAAGAAACTCGTAATTTTTATTTACAAGACATAATAGTATAAAGTGATTAGACGTAATATAAATTTAAAATATATATTTTAGAGAAGCGAATGCATGGGAGGAATGAGCCTGCACACGTTGGTATAAGAGATCAACAAAACTGTCACGATGAAAACAATTGGAATAGGAAATTGGTTTTGCTTGACACTGATCGCCATATTTCTGACAATATACGTCGACGCAAAAAAGGTGAAATATGACACACAAATGATATATACCAGTAAATTGCACTCGGTTCCAATTGTGGTTAATAAAATAGAATTTTAAATTTTACATTATCGTAGCAAAAGCGACAGATATTCAGGGAGCAGGTACTCCCAGCGCTGGGAGGTAAAATACCAGAAGAAGCTTTCAAAACCGATCGTTTGGCGTTGAATCGATTAAACAAGGAAGGTATTACGATACCCGATGGCGTAGTGTTAGATGCTCGACATGTACATAAACATTCTCAGCGCGTTCAAACAGTGCCAGAAGTAATAAAGGTGTGTAGATGAAATTAAGAAGTAAAGATTTACAATGAAAAAATGTTTCAATTATAATATATATAAATTAAAAATGCTACTTTAAAGGTGTACTTAACGCCAGATGGTCGATACGTGCCACCGGAGGGACGATTCCAGTACAATCATGCGAAAACGATAGATACGACATACGTTATTCGTGCACCATATTCACGGTCCAATGGCCATAAATACTCGAACAACTATGTCAACAACAAGCATCGGGAGCTACCAAAATTCCAAACTTACACGAGTTTCAGACAATTCGCGCCCATAGTGCTACCTACGAAGCCTGGAATATACAAACCTATCATAGCGCCTTTAGTACTTCCTGGTAACACCGATCTCTTGGAAGAAACTTATATACCCACCTGGAACATTCATTACGATTGGGATACCGTTTACGAACCGGACAACGACTACTTCGTCAACAACATCGCTCTTTTCAACTCTCACCAGGTTCGTTTAATATAAATATTCTTAAATTTTTATCAGCGATTAACAATCCTTGGGTCATCAAGCAATTATTCTAACGTTTGGAAGGTGGTGCAACATTAAATGTAACACTTCTATGATTGTACGATTATTAATCGCGCGTTAAATAAAATGTCTTTTAAGATAAAAGACCTTGCAGCGAGTCTCCGGCAACGAAGACATGAAATGATATATCTGTGTTAACTATCGTGAGTAGAAAACCACAGGCTACGCAAGAAAAATGCATGTCGACACACGAGATTCTAGTTTACCTAGTTCGTTTAAGCGAACCGCAATTTTCTAGGATTACCCAGTGTGAGAAGATAGGTCATCTAGTTGTCCTGCACTCGAGACGCAAATGAAAGTATACTCGCGAATACACTTGCTACTGCACGCTCGCTTGCACTCGCGGTATGCAAATTACACGCAAAACGCCAATAACAAGCTGCGTTTCTTTCTCACAAAGAAAAGTCTCGCAGTGTGGCGCTCGCTTTTTCATCAGCTTTTGCACAGTTGCAGGCGTTAACGCATCGCCAACCGTTTAGGGAGATCTTCATCTTTTGTATATTATTATATCGTACATGTTTTTATAACTATCGAGAGCTAAACGTAATGTAAAATTTCAAGAAACCTCAGTCCTTCGACACCTTTGGATTTGGATGGAAATATATGTTATCGAGGAAAAACGATTGAACTTAGAAAATAATTTCAAACCGAACTAACACACAGTGTTTTACTTTCAGATCATAACCGATTACCAAGGATTTCTCAATAAGTTCCACGAACGATCTTCTAGACACATTGAAACCCTCTCTGCGGATAGAAATCAAAATGTCTTTCCTCGATTTAAAAAGCAGGAATCGAGGAACAACGGTATGAATTCACGAGCAACGTCTTATCAAAATGTCAGATTTCACGTCGACAACACGGTGTCTCGTTACACGAATCTAACTAGTATACCGGAAACCAGTTTCGCATGCAATGGCAGGAGGGGTATGTTTGCCGACCTTGATACCAATTGCCAAGTAAGTAAATATGTCATTAAGTATTGACACTTCTGTACGTTAACGTCATTTACTTTCAGGTTTTCCACAACTGCGCTGGTTGGTCAAGAACTTCTTCGCTTTGTCCTGTAGGCACTGCGTTCAGCGATGTTAAAAAGCGCTGCGAATGGTGGAATACGGTGCAATGCAAATGATAAATACAATAAATTATTAAATTGTATCGACGTTGTAAAAATTACGCTAGTAGGTAATCAATTTTAATATATATCTATTCTATAGTGGCTAGTATTTAATTTTTGTTTAAAATTTATCGACGTCGCAGAGAGAAAGATATTAGTACTGTGTAGTAAAACCTCGAGTTGGACTAATAGGAACAAGGATGTGTCCGTTAAATACGAATGTCTGCAAAATAGCGTTGATATAAAACGAAATGTTCGTTTAATAACAAATTATATATTTCATAGAAAATTTGTATCTTAAATAATTTATTGTGAACGCATATTAGTAATTTTTAAACCACAACGATCCTCATATGATTCGGTATAACATTTTTTGCATCCTTTGGCAAGTAGGGATTCTTCTTTGGATCTAAATTTAATCTGAAACAGATACAATTAGGATACTGATTACGTATGAAGCGTATCAGTTATGTATACCCATTCTTACCATGATCGATCAAATGACCAGTAAGAATTGCTGAAACTTCTTTCAATGTATAGTATCAAAGTAAATTTCAAAATAAACATAGAAGACAGCATAAATAATAATAACTGGTATAGTCATCGGATAGAGGATGAAATGCCCTTTAAAATAAGTGTTCATTCAACTCGATAGCGTTATTAGTTTCGGAGATATAAGGTTTCAAAGTTTATTTACTTTTCATTATTGACATCGGCGCGGAGTCAATGACCGCGCGTATGAACAGTAAACAATGCGTAGTAAATTCTTGGAAGTACTACGGAACTGGGTCACGACAGTCACGATCTTGGGATAGGTCAGCACGATGTACGCGCGAGAAAGAGGTGCGACTCGTTAGACGAAGACAGAGATAGCCGAATTGAAAAAATACCTCTTTACATAAATTACGATATCTCGAAAACGGAAAGTCCGATCGTCAAAAACCAAACACCATTTTAAAGAGGAAGGTTTGCAGTTTCCAACGGTGACTCATTTATAAATAAAACATTAGTAGTTTCGGAGCTGCACACGTCTAAAATTTTACTATTTTTAATACGCTTTGTTAGACTGTTCTGAGACAGTGGAAACTTAAGATTCTCTCCTTTCATCTTTGCTACATATTTCCTGTTTACATCGGAAGCTAATCAGAACTTGGTATCAAGTTTATGTTAAAGTAGTTGAATAATCCATTATTGTTTCAAAGAAATAAATAGAACCACGTTTACGCTTCTAGGCTGAAGATATTATTGTGTCTCCATCTTCTCCGTTACAAAAAAGAAAAATTAATGCGACCGTCATCCTGTCTACTTACACCTAACTTACTGACTTTTTCTAGTTTTCCCAGGTGTCAACAAACCGTGGATTGGGATCTTTTTATCTTATCTGTTAATTCTCTGGTTGTTTGCATGGGTTTTGTTTTGCTAGGATCAAAGGAAGTATAATAATAATAACGCACCTGTATAAAGATTGCGCTTCAGCGCAGTTGACATTGTACCACCAATCGCAGGCGAAATCCCGTTGACTGAAAAGGGTTCCGTTAGTACACAGGAAGGATGCACCTTGATGGCCTTCTCGGCCATCGTGACATATGTGATACGCCTAAAATATCATGTACATATATTATTCATTGTCATTCATTTGCGTCATTCCCAAAAACTTTTGAATTGCTCATACTCAAAGTCACATAAAATAATGTCGCGTTTTTTAAAAGAATTGAATCTCTATTCTCCTAGTTATTTTATCACGAGAAATAAATAATTTCCACGATACTTTGAAAATTGAAATAACTAATTCGTATCGAAATAAAATACATTACCTGGCAACCGGTTTCTACATTCGCGTACATTCCAGGCGCGATTGGAACGTGTGCACATGAAAAACTCGTCTGTGGTACAGTGTGATATAAGGGATAGTCCACTCCTGGAACACCAGGGATTTTGCTGAAGTCTTGCTGATTTTTTGGTTTCTCGAAGGCTTTTACGACGATCGGTTTATCCAATCTCCCTAGCGTTTGATAGTTTTGGTAGTTTTGGTAATTTTGGTAGTCATTGTAATTGATATCTTCAACCACTATTCGGTTCTAAACGAATATAAATGAAGCCATTAAAAAAATGATGTAATGAAAACTTATTAATGCTGGTTGGCTAAAAATTTCATGCGATTCTTAACATACAAATAGAAAGTAATTCTTCTACGATAAAAAATAAATAAAATAAAAATCCCTCTCTTTCCATGTCCATTGGCAAACTTTTTCATGACGATATATGGTTAAATTATTAACTATCGAATGACCATGGGCTTTTAAAATGCTCACGAATTTTTTAACCAACCCAATATTTCCTTATTGAATAATAATTATAATTTCCTTTTTAACTTCATTCTAGATATCACTATTATTCTTTTAATTCAGCTACCGCCTTAGTAGATCAATATCTGTTTTTATTTCATCATTATCTTTTACCACAGATTGATTTGATGGTTTTATATGATTTAAATTTATATTGCTAGTTTGTTGATCGATGGATCATTGAATTAGACAAATAATAATGGTATCTAGAATGAAGTTAAAGAAATAGAACAATAGTTACACTACCTGAAGAGAAGCAGTGCGTGCTGTAAGCAGGAAGATGGCTATCAGCAGTACAGCAAAATTGTAACAGATTCTTGGCATGACTGCACTGCAGGTAATAATGAACTACACTAGTCCAGTTTTCAATGTGCAGCCGAGTTTCAACTCTCCAACTGTTCAAAAGATTATGTCACAGCGTGAGAGAGAAAGTGTACGGGTGCAGAAGTCGAGCAAGGACTATTCTGATTTTACGTGTATAACGTTTAAGTGCAACGTGAAATATTGTCTTACGTAAACTTTCACGAGTCTGTTGACTATAATTCTTATTTTCTTTCCTTGCGAGAATTTCGCTCTTGATGCGTCGTCAAATTAAAATTCCGAAAAAAAATCTTTACAAAAATTTCAAATCATAAATATGTACAGATTATTATTTAACACGTTTCTCGTGAAACATTATGGCTCTTGTAGCTCTCATCGAAAGAAGTAAAGAAACGTCTAATCAACAAAAATTTTAAATCTTTTCGTTGTAAAATATATATTGTCTACGATAAAACATAAATGAAAGTTAGTTGCACGTAAATATTTTATTGTACAAGAATTGATTCAGACGTATAGAAATCAATTTAAGGCTATCGACATAAAATTATTGAGTTCAATTCCTTCGTTCTTGTTTAATTATAGGTACACTGCAATAAAAACTAAAATTTATTCCTTGTTCCTGTCAAACTCTCGACAATGTTAATATTTTCATTAATTCAATAATAATTCGATAAGAATGTAATAGGTAATTAATAGTTATAGAACCGATAAAATATCGGTTGTAACAATTATGACATTTTATCGATTCTTACAACTGTTTTGATTCAGAATCGATGTATAACATTTTGAAATGTTTATTTCCGGAACTGTTTCAGCTATCGTAGGCCTAGATGGTACGTAATCACGCAGCGCAGACGCAGGTAGTAAATGAATAGTAGAGGTGGCAGAAATTAGTCAGTGGGGAAGAGCATGGCCCATGGCACTAGTGGCTCGTGAGTCACACGCCATTAGTTCAGCAACCCTGCTATACGAAAAACTGACTGCCACTACGCCATTTTGGTCCTCGTTCAACGATCACGCACCGTACGGATATTTATCAGCATTTATTGACAACTTATCCGAGTAAGTAAATACTTTCAGTTCAGTTTAATGTAAATAATAAGAATTTTAGTTATAGAATACATACTAGTTGATCAAAAAATTGTCCGAATGTAAAATATTAATAATTGAATAGTTTTAGCTGTTCTAATATTTTACGCTTGTACAATATAAGATAACATTTTATTTGCAAAATCTGACTTACTCGATCAAAGCACTTTGGATAATTAATATTAGCATTTGATACTATGTATATTTTGGTATATGTAGAAAATGGAATTGGTATTCGAAGGAAAATAAAAATATATTGCATATCACGAAGCGAGATTTTTTAACTGTTTTATTAAGTAAAAATCTAGTATATACAAAAAGTAGGTATAAATTAAGAATTATTCGACTTAGCACCGTCGCACATACCATCTACAAGTAATATTGCGTTAAAAGAGCACTGTTATACTCATTTGCGCTACAAAATTGGTTGCTCCGCGATGTATATCTATGCTTAAAAAACTGTGATTTAATCGAATCGTTTGCGTCGATCGACATTATATAATTCAATAACCAGTAACGGTATTCGGTTAATATTCGAGAAAAATTTGCGTTTAATTTCTGAAAAACATTGAATCATCGATAACAAATTTACACGAATCAACCGTATTTTTACTGGTCGATCGACGCGTTCGATTCACCGTAATCGTGTCTCGAAGCAACACGCAACATGAACAGATAAAGAAAAAAACATAGGTTGTGGAATACGGGAGGTTCGCATTGAATTTAGGAAATAAATCATCGCTATTCTAAAGTTAATAATTACTTCATTTCAAAGGGAAATATAAAATTAACATATCATCAAAACGTTCGTAAAAGTATAAACTCATTCGTAATTAATGCAAGTGTTCCATATTTCAATTTAATGAACTTCCGGGGGTGCAAACAAAGAATGATAATCCGACGAATTTCCAAATCCTCGGACCGTTAATTTTTTGTTTATACCCTAGCGGTTCCAAGAACCGCGAAAAGTTCTATGTACATTGGAATACGAAATAATAAAGAACGAAAGGCAAGACCTATACTTGAGTTACACGTTGCATCATTAATATTCGACGCAATGATAATACACGGAACATTAATACCGAATTATTCTTCGTGTTTCAGTGGAGGTTGTCTCGTGCCAAAGGAAGATTCCAAAGGTACCAAGTAAGTGACCTTCTCACTGGCGTCAGTTTCTCTGTCGTTGTGCTTCAAGATCGGCCTGTTTTTTCTGATAAGTTTACGCGGACGTTGAATCACTTCCTCGTAAGTTACGTACTCGGGTCTCAAAATTGGAGCTTTTTGTTTTTTCGTATAATAACCCGCCGACGTGTTTTCGACCGCGTAAATTTGTTGATCGGGTTTCGCGGTTTGCGCGACAGGACCGACGGTGTATCCTGCGTTTATCAAAGCCGACAAATCCTCCTCCGTCAATGCACGTACCGTAGAACCGGTAGCTTGAAACGCCGGGTGATTATTTATTTGATCTGGCTCGACTTCTTCTATGGTTAACGATTTGATGGGAGACTTTTTCAGCAAACCCGATTCGGAGACGTAAACGGACTGAGAGGACGACGGGATCTTGAGTTTATGCGTTTGCCGAGGTTGCGTGATGACGGATTGCACTTGAGCTTGGGTTCCATCTACGGGATTCAAGTCGTCGGGTTTGGGAACCGATCTGGGGACGTGGGAAGAGCCGGACGCCTGGTATTTCTGCAGTTGATCGTTGGTGAAGTAACTGTTGGGCGCGGGTAGGGGCTGGTTGACGGTTTGCAGAGTAAAGTGATAGATAGGCGAAACAGGATCAGCCTTCTTTCCTTCTACCTCACCCTTGGAAATGGCTAGAATCTCTTTGTTGACCTCGCTGCGTCCCTGAACCTGAAGTTTGTACAAAGCTTCAGCCTGAGCCTGCGCCAGCGCTTGGGCGCGAGCTTGATTCTTCTCAAAGTTCAAAGCGTAGTTGTGAACTTCCTCCTGCACCTTGAGATGAGCGCGTTGTTGAGCTTCCAGCTTACGAATAGCGTCCGCGTGCGCCTTAAATTCCGCGGCTTGCTGGTATTTTCTCGCCTCGGCCGTTTCCGCGGCCGATTGAGCCTTCAGCTTCGCCTTGTACGCGGCTTCCGCGCTTTTCGGCTGCAGTTGCTCGTGCAAGTAACTGCGTCCAGCGTCGCTCACCTGAGCGCCTTGTTGGATTTGCTCCAGAGCAGACTGTTGCCTGTGACGGTCGTGCGTGAGCCTTATCTGTTCCAAAGCTTGTTGCTGGTGTTTGTTGTACGCGACTTGCGCTACCTTTTGGTAAGCCAACGCTTGCGCTTCCGCTTGTGCCTGAGCTTGGGCCTGAGCCTGCTCCAAGGCTTTGAGATGCGCGTCGTCGTCGATGTAATCGTATTGTGGCGAAGGATTGAAAGGTTTCACGGCCGGTGCTTGATATTGAACGGGCTCTTCAATCGACTGATAAGCTGCTACCGGTTGTGGTTGTTGTGGTTGTTGATAACGCGGAGGAGACGTTTCGATATGATATTGTTCGGGCAGTTGAGCCGGTGCTGGTGCTGGTTTCGCGTATTCGGCAGGGTAGCTCACCAATTGTTGAGAGTAAGCTGACGAGCTACCTTTCGGCTGAGTAGGTAGCAATTTAAACTCTTGGGCTTGATTGGCAGAAACTAGCTGCAATAATTCTTGTTCGAACGTTCCTAACTTTGACTGAGAATAGGATGGTTGATATGCATTCGCGGGTGGTGGATTCGAACCTAAACGAGCAGTGCGAATAGCTTCCGCGCGACTTTGTGCGTCCACTTGAGCTTGAATCTCCGCAGCTGCTTCAGCTTGAGCTAAAGCCTGGGGATGAAGCTGGGGACGTGGTCTGGGCGGAACCACTGCTGGCTTTCGGTAGTTGTAATAAGCTTGTTGCAGCGCTTGTTGTTGCCTTGCATAAGCTGGTTGAGGTCTGCGTTGCGGCGGTGCTTGAGGCTGTTCTTGCGTATACTGTTCTAGAACGGATAGGTACTCTGGCGACAGCTGAAAATATAGACAGAAATTTCAGTAAACGCTGCCCGACTAGATCCTATTCGAATGATTTTCTTTTACCTTATTGACCTTATTAGTTACGAAGTTTCGATCGTGAAACGTCGAACGATATAGAATTTTCAATTGTTCGTTTCTTCTGAGTGTCTATAAACACTGGACGTTAGTTTAAAATGATCTGTCTACGACGTAAGTTTTATCACATTTTTTTTAACAGCCTAGATCAGCAACTGTTCGTCAGCAAACATCGTACAGATTTTCAAAGAGTAGTAGATCACGAAAAGAATTGTTTTTTAAGACACGTGATTTAAATTCTTCTCGAAAATTAAAAATCCTTGAATATTTAAAAATCTTTTAGCACGGATCTGTAGTCAATTTTGAAATGACACGTATTGGATAAAAAGATGTTCAGGACGAAAATTTGTCAAAAATTGATGGAGGTAGCCAGTTTCAATAGCGGCGAACACGATCGATGAATCGTCGAGTAAACCAGTTCGGGGTTATCAATGATCTTTGAATGAATGAATTGTTAGCGTCGTAGATGAGTCGATGACCCATAAGCGTAAATAAAGATTCATTCAAAGTGACTTGACACGGTAACGGTATACAAGGCCGTACACCATATGGAGAACGTATCTAGGGCCCCCGAGACTTGTAGACGGATATACTCTCGATCATTGGGTGTGGTATTACCGGTTTTGTCAGGTCAAACCGATTAGAAGGTAAAAGTTATGCAAGAAAGCAAGATCGCGTTTAGCACGACTAAGGGATCATGATCGTGTGTAGGTGTAGAACGAAACGTAAAAACCCCTCCGAGGCTGAAACGCTACAGATCAGTGATTCATTCCCCCATTTTTAATGCGTACTTTTACTTTGTTCTGGAGAATACATCGAGAGTAATCTGTATCTATTACTTTTGTTTTTGTATTTATATAATCTCCGTACTTTTTAACATCCTGTAATTTCTTTGTAGCGTCCAATCGGTTGCAATATGATCGTATTTCGAAATCCAATTTAGTACTTAAATTGTGTATTAAAAGGGTGATTTAATGCACAGGAAAGGAGCGAAGTGTTTGTATACCGCTATCAATCATAGTAGACACAGTAAATTGTTTAGAATGTAACTTCTTTCAGAAACAACGTTTAAGATTTCGCGAATTCTAAGAGTTTGGAATTCAGTTCCTCTTACTTTCAAATAGCTCAAATATTTCAGTATAGTGGTTGGTGTAACGAAAAATGGTTTATCGTTTTTAATGTATATCTTCTGTCGAAATAAGGAAATGTATATTAACACAAGATTTGTCATTGCCATTGAAATACAGCGGTTAGATGACAATGGCAATTGCGAGTAACGAAACCAATGGTATTAAATCAATCGCGATTGTTGTTGCAACGAAATATCTAGATAATGAAGGCGGACTCTCCGTTCGAATGGAAAAGAAAAATTCATAGTGCTCGTGGCTATACGGTATGCAGTCAATCACTACGCCAGTCGGTGATAGGCGGCCAATAGTCACGGTTGACCGAGAGCAATGATTTTGCCTGTTTCCAGGAACATTTATTGTCTCGGAACAGGAGAGGTAGATATAGTAATATTACCGTGATATTATCCTTGAGACAAATCTATGCCTTACTGATCTACTTATCGGAATTATAAAAAAAATATTACGTGCAAACCAATAAAACGAAAAAGTGAAAGTATTCGAACATTACGCAACCGAACTATTACCGAGTCAAATTCATTGTATGCTAAAATCGATGTCGATACAAATTTTAGAAAATAAATTGGGCTAGAAATGGGTAATTATTATTACAAACGAGAAAATATGTCGGTTCGAGCCCTATTTGTTACCTGTTGAGTACCATCAGCATTTTGAAGAACGTATTGATTAGGAGCTCCATAGTCGGCATTGGCAGCTATCGGTGACCTCTTCACAGGTTCTTTCACATCGATTTCCAACATGACAATGTCGTCGGCATTGCCAGAAGACGTTCCTACCTTTTCTGGTGCAGAGGAAATAGTCTCCTCACACGCGGAAATTGCTAAAAGACCTACCAGCAGAGAATGCATTGCAATTAATAAACGAGAGAGAAAAGTACACGACAAAGAAACAAATTTATTAGAAAGTATATTGGGTTGATCGAAAAGTAATTGCGATTACTTGTATTAGGTGTCCAGAGTAGGAGTACTTGTTTCTTAATATCCACGCAGTACGATTTGTGTTAATCGATATCAGGTGGTGTTTGTGGAGGTTTATACTTCCCATATAGTGGATAATACTAGACAATTAGCGTTTAACATACATCGTATTCCGTGGGTACTAATGAGTAAGTACTCCTACACGTAGGAATCGTTCCGAATATTTAACTATCAAGTAGATGAGCTCATATTTATACTATAAGTAGGCGTGCGGTGATCTGCGCAATTCCTAATTTGGTCTTGTGTTTTTTCTTCATTTTGAATAAATTCTTTTTTCTCTTATATTTCTTCCCTAAGTGGTACAGTAAAATTCCGATTACCCAGTATACTCGAGTTTGGGACAATGCCGGAGAATTAGACCACTTTTATGGTTTTTTTTTCATTTTAAGCGGTTAAAGAACAACTTTTCGAACATTCTTAGAATTTCCACATATTCTTCACTAAAATACGCGTCGTTTGCTTTTTGAAACATTAAAATCCTTCAATCCGTTCAGGAGTTATGATTTTTTAAAGGTACGCATGAAATTTCGGAGACCCATTTCTGGTCACGCATTATATTTTCGGTAAAGAATTTTTTTTCTCAAAACTGCGTAGGATTTCAGGGATATGTGTATTCACAGAAAATGATTGTAATTGACTTCTGCAACAGGAAATAATTTTTTCCAGAACGATTTGAAATTTTTTAATTTCGCCGAAAAATGTGTCCACCTATCGATTTTTCTTAAAAATTCGTTTTCGCCACATAGCCATATGAAGTCAAGGTGTTAAATAAATAATATTCCAGCAGCACTTTGTCTGTTTATCGATCGAACGACCCTCGCATAACGATTGAAGCTGATTTACTCACATTTAACGATAGAATAAAAGCAGAATCGTGTGAGATTAACTACAGAAACAAGACACGAAATGATTCATAAATTGGAAAGTATGATAACATTAGCAGGAATGTGTAGCATTGAGAAAGCTCACCACGGTTGCTGAAATTAAAAACGTATTAACCTATTCAGGACGGACGTCATGCGTTTACACTGGACGTAAATGTGTAACGCCCATCCTGAATGAGTTAATCGAAATTCTTGGACGTGTTTATGATGTTAGAAAAAACGATTATGCAGGTGGTCTGAAAACTCAATTCCAGACAATTAAATATGTGCAAACACTCGCAAATCACCATTATGGGGTACGGATACGAGCGTGAGTAATCGTATGCTTCTACGATAGGTGAATATTATTAAATTTACGAAGTTATGTGAACCTTCTTGGCAACCTCGCTCAGAACAGGCCAAAACGCGCGTCGACAACATAATACAAAGCGTGGTCATCGATAGCTATCACTGCATGGATTAGAACCTTGGCAATCGCAGCTATCGATACTGTCAATGTCAAAGCACGTACTCACAATAGATTAATCGTGTCGATAGTAAAACCTGGCGAATTAACAAACTAGAAGGAGGTCGCGAGGTATGAAAGTCTTGCGAGAAAATGAAGAGAGAGCAGTCGACCCCGAACGACTCCGAATAGAGATGCGTCCGTCCAGAACTGGTTCAAGGACTCCCATTAGGAATTGGGTTTAGATCAGAGATGTTCGATCCTCGTGGAAGAAACTGACTTTAAACTAGCCGACTAATTGCTCTTGAAGATAAACGACGTTTAACGAAGGGAAACTAAACTCCCTGATTAACTCGTTGAAATTGTCCAGCGAGAAAAAACGTAGAAGCTGTATAAAACGTGGAACGACTTTGTCGCAAAAAGAAGAGAAGCATTGCAATATCGTCTACAACAACAATACAGAATCACGTACATGCGTTCAACAAATGAATCCATTTGATTTTTAAAAGATCTTGTGGAATGAAAGGATGTTTCGGAATCGAACATCCCCAGTTTATCCGAATCAAGAAGAGCTGCAAGAACTGTATCCATTCCAGAACTGGTTCAGGGACTCTCACAGTACGCTTGTACTACGATTGGCCAGCTGTAGCCGACAAAGAGCTGTTCCATAGAGGGACTCTCTTGAGGTAACTAACAAGTTTCTCAACGTATTAGAAATCCAGGAACAGCCCGAGTTGGACGATATCTATTGGTAGAATTAACACACAGGAGCTCTTCTTCTACCGCCCCTAAAATGGTTCGAACACGATTAACGTTTATTCTCCATTAAAATTTAAAGAAACGCTAATATCCTTGATCGAAAATGACCAGCGTCTTTCGAAACCTCGCAGAAAGCTTCGCGATCGTCCTAAGCCCGTTGATGCCGTAAACTTTTCATTTATGTAAGAGCGTAGCAAGGCATCTCGAAACAATAACCCATGAAACTATGATGAAAGACGCAAACCGGTAATATATAGGTATCAAAGGAATCATTCTTATTTGTAATTCGGTCGAAGAAAATTGCGGAAGGACGAATTCGCAGGTGACTTTTATGTCGTTCTGCTTGACTGAGAGTGTGTAGAACGAAGGCGGAAAGGAGTTGGGAAAGCAGCCTAACGCAGAGAAAGTAATGCGCTCTTGAGAAACTTTTCCCACAAGTCTTGTTTTCAACGTTTGCAACAAAACCTTTCGCCTCTGCTGCCTCAAACGAATGGACTTAAATAATGAGTGCAGTAAGATAGATACCGGGTAAGCCCTCCTGCAACGTGAAAGAGGCACCTCTATAGCACGAATTTCGTACAGCAACGCTTGTTGAAAATCACTCCTACTCGTATTCGTACTATACAATGGGTACACTATGTTACTTGTATTCACGTGATTTCTTTTTAATATTAATGTCTAATAATATAAACAGTAAACAAATCAATAATACGTGATTTCCAACGCAGCTTAACTTCGAGCGGATGGGAAACCGGTGACAAGTTTTGTTTTTAATTTATTTAAACTTATACCAGTTTAAAAAACAACGGCTCAACTCATGAGAAACGAGTTTTTTTTATTTATAGCGAATCAATATTACGTGTAGGGATACGAGTGGAAGTAACTGTATATACTCTTTTTACTTGTTGCAGTTAGAATACTTTTATTTACCGTGGCAGACACGAATAGTTAAAATAACCTTGAACTTCTAAAGTTAATGTCAAATACGAAACTGTGCTTCGTCGAGAAAGTATTTGCAATTAAATGCTTTTTGAAACCATTCGAATTATCGATTAAATATTTTACATATCGCCATGATTATAAAATATAATTTGATGGTCTGCTTTAGGCGAAACAATTTGTATACAGGGTATTCGACCACCCCTGGGAAAAATTTTAATAGAGAATTCTAGAGGCCAAAATAAGACGAAAATTAATAATACCAATTTGTTGATGGAGGCTCCGTTAAAAAGTTATTAACAACTAAATTCAAAAATTTCAAATCGTTCTGGAAAAATTATATTTGGTTGCAGGGATCAATTATAAGCATTTTTGGTGAATAGATATACCCCCGAAATCCTACCCACTTTCGAGAAAAAAAATCGGGTAGGTGTTGAAATTTTTTGGCAGAAAAAAATTTTTCAAATCGTTTTAAAAAAATTATTTTCGGTTGCAAGAGTTGATCGCAATCATTTTTGGTCATTACACATACCCCCGAAATCCTACGCATTTTCGAGAAAAAAGTTCCTTACCGAAAATCTAATTTCAGGTCAGAAATCGTTCCCCGAAATTTTATGCGAATCTTTAAAACATCATAACTTCTGAACGGATTGGACGATTTTAATGTTTAAAAAAGCAAACTACGCGTATTTTGATGGAGAATATGTACAAATTGCAAAAATATTCGAAAAGTTGATCCTTGACCCCGTAAACTGAGAAAAACCCAATAAAAATGGTCCAATTTTCAAACAGCCATAACTCCTACAATAGTGAATATATTTCAATGAAACTTTTTTCTGAAGTAGTGCTCATGGATACCTACAAAAAAGTATTAAACAACTTTTCTGTAGGGCGCCAAACAAAATTATTAAAAATGAAAAACGAATTTTTAAGAAAAATCGATAGGGGTAGGTGCCTAAATTTTTCGGCGAAATTGAAAAGTTTCAAATCGTTCTGGAAAAATTATTTTCGGTTGCGGGGGTCAATTACAATCATTTTTGATGAATAGACATACCCCCGAAATCTTGCGCATTTTCGAGAAAAAAATTCAATACGAGTGGAACTTTAAACGTTAATAACTTTTTAACGAAATCTCCATCAACAAATTAGTATTCTTGATTTTCATTTTATTTTGGCCTGTAGAATCTCCCATTAAAATTTTTTCCAGTGGTGGCGGAACACCCTGTATAATAGATGATGAAGTTTATTCCAGTTCGTAAACCTACGCACGTGAAATACGCTCTTGTAGATATTCATAGCGCTTATTCGCTGGCCAAACCGGAAGACTTTCCTAGAGGTTCAATATTCTTTGATGTTGTTTTATTCCGATTTAATGCGGCTAACAAGGAAGTAGATTCTCGTAAGTGTACTAGACGCAAGCTGATCAACTTCGGACGATAAATCATTTTAAGGCTTGGCTTCACTATTATATCGAACTATTTTCCTATCGACGCGATAACATCTATGAAATGTTTATCAGTCTGTTTTAAACAATCACTTAAAATCGAAGAGGAAAACCTTTCGTTTTTAACTAATCGACTAAACGAAATATATGATGTTAATATTATAAAGAAACGTTATATTAAAATTATAAAGAATAAACCAGTTGCACCTGTTTAACAGTTCATTAAGAGTAACGAAGCACGTTAATCCGAATGTTTATATTTTATTTATGCTTGAAACTAGTAATTATTATTATTTTTCGTTGCCCCTTATGTTATTAAAAATTACTAAATATCTAAAAAATATAAGATAAATGTTTTTAAAAGCTTGAACGGTAATCGATTTATCTTAGTTTATTTACAAAGGTACGAAACAACGGTTAAACTTGAAACGGTTAGAAAAGTTAATGACCTTACTTTCGTCAGTCAGTGTCAAACAATCGTGAAAGTGAACCGACAGGAAATTTCTCTTGCACTCGTCGTTTTATTCTACAGGACGAATGTAATGATAATAATCTTGTAACAGTCGCACCTTTAAACCGGTCTTCCTCTGTAAACAGTGTCCACTAATCGGTAGAAATTGCTCGCATCAAAGCATAGATTATGGTACATACTAATGTGTAATTAGGAACGATTAACAAACCGAGAAAGGGCAACGAAACTGGACGTAAAACGATCATTTTCAAACGTACTTTCATTGTGCGTAGACAAAACTAGTAACAATAAAAAATCAAGACTGTACAAATATAAAATTTTTTTCCTACATCAATTAAATCGTGAATTAATATTCCGTTAGCGAAATGTTGCTTAATATTTTCACGACAGCAATACGGGAAGTGTTCTTGCTACAACGCGATTTAACTGCCTCGATAGTAATTAAGCTCGCAAACATAAAATTGCACGTAATAGTTAATAAAAATTAATAAAAGTCAAACAGACGAAACACTTGGACCTGTCGCAAAGAAAGATTTACATACAAAAAAAAATTAATACTTTGTGTATAGTGGGATTGAAAGGGAATAGTTTAATGGGAACTTGCACCATCAAACAAGACCATTAATTTAGAGAATTACAACGAGCAAATGAAAACTTAACGATAGATCGTTTATATCTCGTCGATAGGAAAGGAGTCGCGATTTTCACCTCTTTAAATCGATATAAAATTATTTGACGCAATATTATGCGTGAGAAACAGTTATACAAAATAGGGTAACGAATTTTGAACAAATTAGGATGTAATATTTTAACGAACAGTAACGTTTCAACTTCCTTTCACCTTATCTGCCAAACATTTTGTACGAAGTTGTGAAAATGCCCGAAGGTGTAAGATTGTGAGAATTTCTGAGCTGAAAAATGATTGCTAAATCGTTTCCATACCGTGTACAAACTCAGATCGATCTTAAAGTCTTTTCCTAGCTGGAAAAATCTTTGTTTTAACAAGCGAAGAAAAAGGAAACCTGTGCGTTAGCTCTCTTTTTCCTTTGTTACCGCGCGAGAAATTTCGCGGATACGAGCAATTTACCGGTGTTGAGTAATAAGCCAAGCGTCCTCAACTGAAAGACAGTTAAGTAACAAACTTCGGTTAACAAATCTATCTTAATTAACGCTCGGTGTTTTCGCGTTATCGCGTATGTAAAATTGTTACGATTTCACCGAATTCTTCGCCACGATTGTTTTCACGCATAAATTATATGAAACAAACGCTACGAAGAATACCAGACGATCGTTTGATCGTGATCAAATGGTAACAAAGTCGAACGAAAATCGAAAGATCGTCGGTGGAGTTAATTATTGCTTTCAATTTCGTTTCCGATCTGACGTTCGAATCCATCGAACCAATTGCCAACGTGATTTTGAAAGATCCGCCTCTCGTATTTCACCGATTAACCTCTGATCTAAGCTCGAAGTTTATCTTGTAATGATTAACTTCTTGGAACCGATTTCTGCCGTTAGGTTGCCTACCATGGAAGTTTTGAAACACTGTTATTTTCTTTAACCACAGGAGCTACGTACTATGCAGCCATTAATTTAATTTTTCCCCCCTCTAATTAACTTCACTCTACTTAGTTGCGATTCGTTCGATCCTTTTTCGCAAATAAATGTCAACGTTCGACACATGTTGTATCACTAAAGCGTAAATTACGTTGTATACAAATTTTTAACGCGTTTTACTTTAAACTCGACAAACTTTTATTAGATTTGATTATCAAACTCGAGAAGAATAAAGAAATTCTCGAAAAGAGTCAAACAACCCCAAACTTTGTTCAATTTTAATTAGAAACATTAGTGGTCGATTCAAATTCCAGTATTGTTTTCTTTTCTAGTCTTCTATTTAACTTATGTCACATTTTGGTGATTAATTGAAAATTATCGATTAAAGGTAAATGAACGAAATTTTATTAAAACGATCTGCTTACATTCTGCTTTAGACTATAAGCTAACTGCAACTGTAGCTGCAGCTTCAAGTAAGTTACTGGTTAGAAAGGTGATGTCGTATAGTGCAGTACGTGCGTATGTGTGTGTTGGGTGTGTATAGTGTCCGCTTATTTTACTTTCCGACATAGATTTCCCAATCCGAAGTGACATGGGCGTAGAAGATTTCGCATGACTATTCCAGTTTGCTTTACTTTCTTTTCCATCGTTATCTCGACTACCTTATTTCTATACACGCGTGTATATACCGAATTAACGTGTTTATAAATTTTTATAACCGCGGTAAGAGATACAGTTTGCAAATTCATTCCTCTACAAATGTTAAATGACTTTTCGCAGCTTTCGCGCTCGAGACACTCGTAAAATATAAAACTCGTACTTATTGGTTATAATAATTTTACATAAATTGCAGTTATTTCAAATATTTCCAAGACATGGCCTTGTTCGAAGAAACAGTTCGTTCCAGATTTTTGCCTCTCGCTGGATAAATGAAAGGAACTTGTCAGTTTTATTTAGTTTCCTCTCCTAACACTATCATTGCTATATTACATTGTAATATTTATCGAAATGTCTCTATTTGTCAAATACGCTCGTTTAAATTCCTTTTATCGGAGCACCGAAAACCAAATCGTGTTTTACCCTTTCGAAGGAATTTTAACTTCTTTTAAATCGTACGTGTAATTGAAACGGAAACGAAATGTTGCAAATTGGCCGGTTGCGTTATTTGGACTTAAACTTTCCATAGAAATGATCTTAAAAGGATACAAATTATCTTCCATCAATTTACAGTGATATTGCAGAGGAAATAAAAATAGAAATCTTATGCAAATCCGGTAAACTGTTAACCGGAAGCCAATGCAATCGGACGATGACTTGGAAAGTCAATGAAACCCGTCGATCCACGACGGCCTGTGCATCCTTACTCCTCATTATTATGACTAATTGACTCTACTCTCTCATCATTTAGGAACCTCAGAATCGAGTCGTAATCGACGGGAAATAACGTCACGGCTCTTTCAAAATCTCTTCTAATAAGAAACCACCAAGGACGAGGTTGTGATTTCCCTCGAAATGAAAGCAAACTTTTATTGCACAAATTCTTCCGCGGCTGAAACGATTTCTAAACGTCCGATATTATTGTAATTATTTTAATTCCAACGTACGTTGTTTGTTTTCTTTTCAGAACGAAACGAACGCTTTTCAAGGTAGTTATTATTTTCCAATTAGATTCGCATTAAATATTAACTACTCGACGTAAATACCTTTATTTACAAGTACGCCAGCAGCAAAGTAAAAATTAAGTAACTTGTCTCGATCGTTCTTCAGTTTTACTTAAAGTGCCGTGAATAAACGTGTACTTTAAGTGAAATGTATTTTCTTCTTACACTTTCGCGTTTTGGAACAAAAGGTAAAGCAATTGAACCCGCGAAAATGTAATATACACTCGACGAAACGTTGGCGATATCATATTTTGTGGCAAGAATAAGGAAAACGTATCATCTTACGTTTCCTCTTGCGCGATCGTTGATCCGTAAAAGTCGTTTCTATATCAAATATCGGTTAAAGGTAGATAGAATGCAGCAGGAATGACAAATTCTCTATATAAAGACACTGATACTGTTTCTGGATGCATCGATTATCCATATAATATAAAAAGTTCACGATAGATTAGAATTTATTAGCTCTAAATAAGTTTAGTAAATCGTTATGCAAGACATATTACGCTCTTGACTCTTTTCTTCCAAAAAACTGGAACGTAAAATGTCAATGTCCATTGCGTCATTATCTATTCAACTATGCATTTCAAGAACGTCGTTGTTTTCGCATCGATGAAATCAATTTGTCATACCTGCGGAACAATCATCGAAGCAAAACATAAAAGTCAAAACACGAAAGTTCTTCACCCGCAAGAAATGATTGGAGGATCCAAATAAAAAAAAAAAAAAAACAAAATGGTAATCGTTTGCTGCAAGGTCTGAAGAGTAAGGTCGACGAAGCAGGACCTCAAGTTCCAATTCCTTTGGTTTTCTACAGTGTCATTATATGCATGAATAATCTTTATCTTAAAAAAGATAGAACATTTCTTTTCGACCGATGCCGGACGTTTACCGTCGATTTTGCCTCTACGTGTTCCTTTATCCGAATTTAAGAAGCTAAATTCAACGATGTGGATTGCACACCACCAAACAATCACTTTTATTTGGCTGTAAAAACAGTTTGAGTTCTTCGTCGCGAGAAATGGGTTGGTTTGGCTCCTTAAAAGGAGCGAATAACAGAAATCGTTGCACTGATTTCGTTATTCGGTCACTCGATGCAGTATCCCTTTATCCAGTCTTTTATCTGTCCAATGCACTCGCGTGGTCGACGTGGGTTTACAAAATTAACAATTGAATTGTCTTCCATTTTGTGCAATTGGTTAATTGTAAATTAAATGACGTTACTTGTTGAGGGTTAAAAATATTCACGATGAAGAGAAAAGAGATGGCGAAACTTTCAAATAATGTTATCATTTTGCATAATCGTTCATGAATTAATAATAAAAGTAACGTTCTTGAGCGTGCAACTGTGAAGGTCTTAAATTTATTGTAAACATTAAAACGTTGAACTTTCCAA
The DNA here is from genome assembly GCF_051014445.1 of Colletes latitarsis. Taxonomy (NCBI): domain Eukaryota; kingdom Metazoa; phylum Arthropoda; class Insecta; order Hymenoptera; family Colletidae; genus Colletes; species Colletes latitarsis. Next base: position 15,841,548 of record NC_135135.1, on the reverse strand, counting down.
AAATAAATGTTTCCATACGTATGGCTGTCACAAGTCGGGCGATAAAAAGGTAACGCCCGTGCAAATCATGTTAAGCATACGGTTTAGGATTTTAACAAGAATTTTTCACATGTGTTGAGACACGCTAATTAGTTTCACACGCACAACAATAACGCCATCCTCTTTTCCAAATTATTCCCACAACGGATTTCACTGATGTTGAGTGCAATTATTGCGTTGCGATATGCGGGGAAAGTGTACGTGTTCATGGTAAAACATTAGTATAATGATGCACAATCGTTACAGAATCAGATGATCTCGAATATTTACATTTATAATAGGAAATCAAACAAAACTTTATTCGGGAAGTAAAAGTCAAGGTTGTAAACGAAGATGCAAAGAAATCCATGGTTAATTTCCATTGCATAATAGTTATACGTTTTATTCTTAAAGTCAATATCAAAGTTAAACAATATCGCTCTAAGTAGTTGAATTTTGAATTCGATTTACGTACCACCGAGGGCATTATTTTCTTTTCTTTCTTTCTTACTAATCGTTCAACGATCGCGTAAATTGTAAACTTATATTGGATCAACTATCATTAACGCTTTAAAGATGTAATAATGTTGTGTATGTAAAAAGTATTGCAAACATTGTCCTACATTTTTTAGCATAGAAAAAATTTGTTACTATCGTAATTTTTAGATTTCGTTACGAAACTCTTGTTCGTTAAAATGCAACCGTGAAAGAAAAATAATTCCTTCTATTTCGCCAGGAAAAGTAACAGTCTGCATATTTGTATAAATTGAAACGCGAAAGTGAACCCAGTTGTCCAGGAAGCAAGTTTCTAATACAAATGCAATGCCCGTACGCACTAGTTTATCTGACGAATGAAGGAAAGTCGTGCTGCATGCTCTTAATTTTAAAGAGTAGTCCGCACTGCCATAAATCGCTCCTTTAACGATAGAACCGCACCATTTTATTTATTTACGCGAACAAACAAATCAGATTGATTGAAACAGATTGATTTCAAACAAGCAATTCCCGAAAATTACAATTCTTACATACAGCTTCTTTCGTGCACGTTAAAAAATTCTATAAATGTCGATTAATTACACGCATCAAAAAAAAAAGAAAAAAAAAAAATAGTTTCACTTTTCACAATTGTCTCGTAAAAGCAACGTTACATAAAATTTATATCAAAATCTCTAATAGGAAACATTTACGTTACATTCTCGATACATTTAATGCATTGAAAAATAGAATTTCCGACCCCATGAATGATATTTAACGTTGTCTAAATCTGGAACACTCAGCGACCAATATTTGGTATCGTTTGTCCTCCGATTTCTTGGTGTCGTTTGTAAACTCACACGCGATTCGAATTCGGCATCGTTAACACATGCGCACCGTTTATCGAATTTCGAAATAATTTTCACAGAAACGTAACACAATTCGGAGGTAATACCAAGGGTATTCGTCCTTGTGCCATGAAAAGGATGATGTAGTGCACTCACCTGCAAAGATAAGCAGCCACATGATGAACAAATGAGTGACGAAGCGACGAGTGAATGTTCGGCAGAAGTGAATTCCTGGTGGCTTTATAGACGAAGGGGAAAGGCCGCGCCCGCACAGACCAGGTGGGGTTGTTAACCACTTTTCCACAACGAACTGTTTCTAAGTGAGCATCACAGTGCATAAAATACTGAAAACAAAGACAATAATGTATGCCTGGCGTTACGAACATTATTTGTCCTACTATAAAGTTTTAAACCAACGGCCGTGTAAACCGATTTACACGCACTTGTCCCCCCCCCCCCGACAGTCCTTTTACATCCACGTCGTTTAAACAAAATACAATACGACGAGAACAGCTCGTACAACAGAATCATTTCTGATAAGCGTACACGATTGCTCAAGATACGTTTATTTATTCCTGTTCGAAACGCGGGATACAGGATATTTACACGAAACGGAATCGTTCGATACGTTGAACTAGTTTTTAAATCTTTAAACGGGCGGTACTCTTAAGATCATGTCTTATTTAAGTTCTGATAATATTGTCATACAATACAGCATTTTATAACGCGCGCGCGTGTACCAATTTTTTAATAAAATAGTCTTCAGTGTTTTACAAAGACATTATCATTCTTCCAAATAAAAACCATTAAATTCATTTTTTGCAATGAAACAATTAATCAGTTATATTAAACTTTAAAATTTTGCCGCATATATATATACGCAGTAATACAGAAATAAATATAAAAAAGAAACATAATAGACCGAATGATGTCTACATTTTAAATATTCGTATCTTTAGCAAACTTGTACGCTTTTCAGCATGTTTTGACTCTCCGATACTTACGATGACACACGCACGTATAATTAAAATAACACAAAATAATCAATGGCAATTACAATGTACGTGATAATAAATTTTCTCGGGTTAAATACATTTTTAAATAACGCTCTTGAAACGGCCATTATCGGTACAAATCATCTGCCTAATAAAAAGTTAATTCCGTTTTCTTCGATTAATTTTCTATTTATCGCACGAGAAGATACTTTCAAAAAGTCTGTTTTAAAAATAGCATAAACATGTAACTAATACCACAAGGTATATAATAGCGGCGAAGTCGATCGAAAGGTAAGCACGACACTGTCCGCTTAGGTGAACGCGGTACGGTGAATGTATTATAAGAAATTCGAGAGCAAACTACCGGGTCACTATAAGCTGGACCACTGTTTAGAAATACGGTTAAACAAAAATACAATGGTAGTAACGAAACTAATTTGTAACTATGAAAACGTGAACTCTTCTATAATATTGAAATCTAGTTCGGTGTATTACACGCTCTTTGATACCGAAATTACACGTTTAACACGAGCTTACACATGTCCTTTCGCTACCTTGACTATTTTTAATAGTAATAAAATTGATAAATTCGAGAACTAACGGTATTATCAGGGCATAAAAAACCGCAAATTGCAATTTAACGTTTACATAGACCGGAGTAGCAATATTGAAATTAACGGTTGATTTATCAAAGTCAAGTATAATCATATTAAATCGTGTGCCTAAACATTATTTTATAACGAACTTGTGCCTATTCTTGTTCCCAGAGTATATCAGATTAAGAACGTATAATCACAAACACTGACAAGTCGTTATTAAATTTTTGAAGTTATTAATACCTCAGTCAGTTAAATTTATACCAATCGAACGTAACTTGTTGAGTTTGTACAAACAGATACATTTATGCGTTGCGATAAAAGCTGATTTGCCGGCCATTTAATCACACATGGAGATTCTATGCGTTTGATTTTCAAACTGGATCAGTGCCGACGTTTTACTGTTGCAACAGACAATCGCCCTCGCAATGAGAATTTCTCATAGCGAGTCGTATGTTAAGTTTGGTCGTGTATGTGCACACTCGTGTGACTAAGTGCGCACGGCAGACTGTAATATAAACGCGGTTATGCTCCTATAAGCCGCCGTGGGAAAGGTAATCGGTCAGAAGAAAAGCAGACTATATAGACGTATACGTGTGTACGGGGCGGTACTCGCTTTCAGTCTCCTGTTATATGATCTAAATAATTTTACAGCGGAAGCTGATCTATTTTTCAAGATTCTTCTTCTATGACATAACTTCATTGAATTCCTTACAAGAGCAACTTCAACGTTTAATCATCATAAATTTGAATTAGACTCGCTAGCCCAAACTTAGATTGAAAGCAGACTGTTTAGTTGAATACGAATACAATTATATTACAATTCGATAATCCTTATACATATACCGTATTCTAAGTTTTATACAATATCTGCACCGTACACCTTTGACGCTAAACATTCACAAATAATTATAATTAATTTGAATGGATCTGCAACACGTTCACAATATTTAATTTTCACGAAAAATTTGTAGCGATGATATTATTATAAATTATTAATTACGAAAATCGGTAGCTCCGTCGGAAAGTTAGTCGAAAACTTATAAAGGAGAATTGCGTTGAAACTGTTATAGAATTGAGATAGTATAAATCACATGACTTCTGACAAAGATCAAAGACTAGGAATTGTATGTTGGAAACGGAACCTACACTCACGGAAGATAGTGCAAGGTGACTGTTACTTTTACTTCGTGCCAATTCGCAGTAGTTCATGCATCTAGAAGTCGTAACCGTTTTATCCGAAACCCGATAATTATGACAAAACTTACTAATTTTCATTAAACGCGTGTGAAACATAAAATACAAAAGGAACAAAGTTTATTTGAAAAAATCAAAATTGACTTATATACAAAATGGACCATTTAAGCGAGAACTCCTAAACGTCTGTTTTGCTTATGGATACACAAAGTAATCGTTCAGGACAAAGTTAAATATTTGAACTATTCGAATGGAATAATCTTTGTTTTCTTAAAACGATTCTTCTTTCATCGAAAATGCATACCTCTGAGAATGTTTCGAATGAGAAGTATAATGAAACGGTTCAGGAAATGCTTGCTATGTAACGGTGAAACGTCTGAACACCTCTGAATAAAACATAATCCTCATTAGGAAATTTGAAATATCTCGTGAAGTATGCACATTTCAAACTCCTTTAGATTTATCTAAAACAAAGTATGTAGTTCAAGTTGGTTTTTAGTATACTAGTAATAATAAAATGATAAAATATATTCTTCCGTTACTAGGACATTTTGCCGGTATTAAACCGTCTAAGAGTTAATTTTGACTACATCCTTAAATCAAATGTGCGAGTTTCTCGTTAAAAATAATTATTCTATTCTTTCTGTCATGTTCTGATCGAAGTTTCGTGTTCCTATCAAGCAAGGATACTTTTAACTAATAACTAAAGAAATAAACAAGCTGATGTTAATAAATCTGATTATTGTGGTAAACGTGCCATTCGCAAAGGGTGGATTAGTAAAACTGTTACAAACGTATAAATGGCATTGTTTATACGACTATGAAATCTGGAATTTCGTTTGTAGACTTCATTCAAATAATATAGCGTGAGAGAAGTATAGTCAGCCAACCGTAGCAACCGAGCGCGTGAATCAGTTATCTGAAACGGGCCGCATCAATGCTTTTAACAGCTCATTATGATGTCAATTATGAAATGCACATCCTAGAAATAACCTTCGATAATTATTCGGAATAGAGGTCACAGCATCGACTTCAATGATCTTGAAATACACTATTGTCAAAAAGTTTAGAAGCAGTCACACTTTTTAATAAAACACGATATTCCTTTGTTAATAGATTCAAAGTAATCGGCTTTAAAAACAAAACTTTTTACTCCAAAAAGTATTAAATTTCACGTGAAATGACCCAATACTAAAAATAACTTGACGAATTGTTTAAGTCTTGTCTCTAATTCATTTATTGTATATGTTTCATTTAACATGTAACATTTTTTATTTCAATTTCTATACGTGTCACTTCCATCGTACAATACAAATGATTATCTATTTTGTATTACTGTGTAAGAAAAATTCACTTGCATTCGTTTCTTAAAAAATGATCTGTAGTTTTTATAACAAAATTTATTTTCACCGAAACACAGTTTTACGTGCTTAATTCAATTGCAAAATTCTTTTAGCGTTAATTCATTCGTTTTGTTATGATTATTTCATCATCACTATCACCATCATCATAGTTGTTATAATATTACTATTGATTTTTTTTTTGTAATAAAGATTTGTTATAAAACTATAAAATATAATGTTAATTATGTAACTATTTTCTTTATTGATTCTAGTTTCGACTTCATAAGTCCAATTGTATCATATTTATAACGTATCCTGTGATAACAAAAAGAAATAAAGTACTAACTAAATTATGCATAACGATATTTAATATATTACTATTTATATCTTTTCGAAGTAATATCAAAATTAACCCTAACAACTATTACATTTTTCCAAAAAAAATCATTGTTTACAAGATTACATTTTTTTCAATTCATTAGATCACTTAATATTTAAATAGAGAAAAATTATATGGAAACGCAACAAAATTTAACATAGCTCTGTACACCCAAATCAATAAATAATGAATACAACTCTTAAATATTACTATATCTCTCGATTAGGTTTTCGTTCTTATCACATTGAGACCCAAATGCTTAGGTAGATTCTTGATAGTGTACCAGTTTAGATACAATTATATTTGAATACATTATTATACTTATATTTTTGCAATTTTTTTACTATACGTAATAATTTAATCGTAATTTAATTAAGTATTAAATTATGTTAGAAATAATAATTAAATCTCATAATGTTTCACCTTCATTTATCATATTTATTGTCAATGAAACGGGTAGATTTATCCATTTAGGCGCTTGTCGTCAGTCTATGAAACGGGTAAATCTATCCGCACGGGTTTCAATGTGTTAAGTGATACATCGCTAGTTTACGTGAAAATATATTTCACATTGTAGAATACGCGCTAAAAATTTCTGAAACATTTGGAAATAAATATATGAAATATTCTCTTTATTTATAGATTCAGAGGATTTCTTAGAAAAATAAACAAAGTTGTAAGGGTTAACATTACAAGTGCAAAGCAATCGGTCAAATTTTGTACAGTCGCGAAGAATATATACACAAAGGGTGGATCTCATTTTTGAAATGTCAGTTATCCATTATCTTTTTTAAGGAAGTTATATACATACACTTTTACGACATTCTTATTCAGAGATAGAGCAAATTCAGCGACGTATAATAAGCTACGATTGCCATAAGTTATAAATAGAACAATTTTGGAGGGTGAAGCAAAGTAGGTCTTAACAAAAATCGTTTAAATCCACCCTAATGTACTCCATATGCAATTACGCAGAAGCTCCTGCGTTAATAAGAGCGAAAATAAAATTGTTTACTACATATTTACTACGTCTACCTTATTATTTTTAACACGTTGACAGCTACATACAAATCATGTGCTATTTATATTTGTATTTTTAACATCATTTTTATATAATTGAATTCTTAATGACATTGTGTTTACATATTTCTGGTCTATGAAAAGAAATAAATAGTGATTTCTACATTTACTAAAAAATGTGACACCTAAAGATACATATTTTACTTAGTAGTATATACAGAAGTACTTTTTTTGTTTAAATTTTTAATAGAAAATTAAGTACTCCAATGACATAATATGCTTCCGTTAAATATCAACAATATATTTTACATAAATACGAGTACAAAATTTAAAAAATCATGATGGATATTAATATAGAAGTATATTTATAGATAAACCTTTCCGCAAAGTTTTTTCTATTTTTAATTATATTAATTAAAGTTAAATGCATACAAAATATCTATAAAATTAGATATTTTTGATGATACAGTAATTACGTATTATTTTCTTTAAAAAAAAATATAAAATTACGTTCACTTATTATATATTTCTTTTAGAAATTCATTAAATTCAGTAAAATTATTTGCAAATAATCTACTAAAATAATTCAGTATAAATACGTAAATGTACTGTGATAGGTATTTATATTTTATTACAATCTTTTATTAATTTTATTCAAGTAATAAACATTTTCATTTTATTATATGCATATTTCAGTCAACGTTTATATATTAACTGTTCTTTATAATAAATTTGTATAATTAATGGTTTTTAGTTGAAAAATGGCAAAATATTTATACATTTACTGTCCTCGTGCGAAAAAAAGATTAGGCATCGTTTGCGTCCCCACTGCAGTTACAGTCTACTAGTTTCCCTACCAGCATAGCTAAAAAAATAAGCTAAATCCTATTTAAAAGTGATGAAAGCCGGCATAACGTGAAACCTTCAGTAGGTATCTCCTACCATGCGAAGTAGTGGGAGAAACAAGGGGTGTTAGTTCCTATTGTCAAGTTGTTTCTCCCACTACTCGATACAGTACCAGGTAGTGAAGGCCCTCGTGTTACGCTGTCTTCCCCCATTCCCCAAAAATAGAATTTATCTTATTTTTTTGGCTACGCTGTTCCCTATTATCACGCGCACTGAAGACGATGGCGAAGATCGACAGTGGCCAATAGTGCACAGAATGCGTATGATGGTAAAGAAACTAGTACAGTAATGCCCGTTTAAATTCAGGTAGCGATTTTATTCTAAGAATACGCTCGAGCTTCTCAACGAGGAAAGAAAATAAATATAACGAGAGTAAGTGAAAGAGTTACAGTAGGCCAAGCAGCGACGACCGAGGTCACACACTTCAAAGAGATTCCGAGTATATTATAATAAAATATTTAATTTAAAAAATATATTGAAACAATTCTATTGTAATTTAACCATGCATTACTGTAAACTGTAACTAGAGTCGGAATATAAACACTGCCTAACTTCCTCGCGCGAGGACGGTAAATACTGATATACGTTAATGTAAATTTTTCACTTACCATTTAAACAAAATAATAATTAATGGCTATTCTGGATACAGTTAAGTGCGTAGCTGTAAAAACATGTAAATGGAATGAGAAGAATATCTGCATGAAATAATAATCAACATATATAGAACTGTATTACTGACTGCCAGGAGTTTTTACTCTTTTCTGCTATAAGTTTGTTTAAACCAAGATTAAATTTTTATATTTATTTCAACTTTGAGACGATCACGGTTCAATATTCTGCTTGTGCTTGTATCAAGCCAACATACGATAATCTAACATAATTTTTATATGGTTCCCTTCTTTTATGGAGAAACAATTATCCTGAAGAACTAACTCTTTTCAATAGCGATCAACGTGTTAAAATTAAATTATTTGAATCTGTCATAACGATCACGAAAAGTAACACACTTTAAGTCAATTGAATTGCACTATCTTTCATTTTTTTACTCTTTTTCTTCACAGTCTTAACTTTCATAATAGTTTTTCCAGCCTTTCCCTTGATGGGTATGGTTTTTTCCTTTAACGACTTCATTTGTAACTTTATATCAGTTTTCGATAGTTTCTTGTTGTTTATACTCCTTACACTGAGCTTGCTGTTCTTTTTAACTTTGGTAGAGGTTTGAATCGTTGGACCGGATCTTACACAAGATCCGGGAAGCTTGTACTAGGCGGAAACCTTCACTTTTTTCTTCCGCTTCTTCTTCTTTTTATCGTGATGAATTTCTTGCTTTTTGGCTATACAAAAGCGGCAGTACCAATCCTCGTTGTCAGCTGGTGGTACTTGCATACCAACACATACCCTGAATGATTGAAAATGTATGTATATAGATTAAATATAAAATACGACTACGAATTAAATAATCCTTGTCGTAAAATATATTTTGGATTTTAATCTATATTAGGTACAAGTGAATAATCTAACAAATTGACTTCTGTGTCATGAGATTTTATGCTTTGGTTGGTATACATTTCCCACACAATTAAACAAAAATTCGAAAATGCACATTTTTAAGTGTGCAACATTGGATTCAAATGTATAAAACAAAAAAGTACTTACCAATGGTACCACGCGTCACAATCATCACAACCAACCATTGGTGATCCATCATCCTGATTGCCACAAGCAGGACATATCCAAACCTGATGACCACCTTGATCCTGAAAGACTCATATCACGATAAAAACACAATAGACTTTGCTTTTACTACATTTATGGGTAACTCAACCCATCTTTTGTATTATCAACAATACATATCAAAATATAAAACTGTATTGAACAGTTTAAAGACAACTGCATAATTTATATTAAATTTTTAATTGGCGCGTGATAAAAACGTTTATACCTTTTAGTTTACAAAATATTCTACAAATGTTATTTTTAATACACATAAAGACAATTCTGAGTAAAAAATATAACGATTTGTAAGAATAATTATATTAAAAATAACTATGATGCATGATACACGATTGTGAACACATGAGTATGTAATATGCTGCTAAAATGGAATGATTATGACTTATTAATATTAATGATTTATATTAATGTGTAAATTACAAAATATAAATCCAAATTTGTATTAGTACATCATATGTTCTAAAAATAAAATTGAATTTACATGATCATCAAAAAGTACTTTTGTAGTACTTTCGGTTATAATGTATGAAGATATATGATCTATTTTCGGCACTGTAAACACAAATACTAGGAAAGGATTTACATGTTTTATATAAAAATTAGGTTTCGGCTTGCGGTAATAAAACAAATTTTCACTTGACCCATAAAGGAATATCTTATGATACATCGTTACTTGAGTTATTTTTTAATTAACTCAGACAGAGACCAAGTTCATCAAACCAAGATTTAAAATACTAGCCTTCTTAGTTTTATTAAATTTAAAACTAACGATTTTCTGGGTATATTTCAGTAATTTTCCACCATTAGGAAAATGTTAATTTCATACAACATATACACTCAATACAAATGCACCTGATTTAATTTACTTATATATTCTACAAATTAAATTTGATGTTTCCAAAATTGAAACTAAAATGGCGTACCTTATATATAAATTATAAACAAACATTTGTAAAAATCATGTTCATAAGACAATGCAATGTGGGAATATTGAGATTAAAGTTACATGCTGCAAATACCTAACGTTATTGCACATACATTTAACTTTAATTTCCTAAACTTAAATTTAAAAAATAATGAAAATATAAAGGTATTGAAAATAATTCTATTTTTGACTACGAAATTATTAACTTCCTATATACTTGTATAGTTATTGAAATAACTATATTATACATATAGCTATTAACTATTGTACATAAAAATATTATTTTTAATTTTTCTACAGTATGATTGTTGCGCATGTATAATACTTGTCAATTTTTGTTAAATTATTTCTTTAACAAAAGAGAAAAATCGTAAATACGTATTTGAAATTATACAAGGGATAGTAGTTCTAAAAAATCAAATTCAATTATACTGACAATAAGTCATATCTTATATTCGTATCCTTTTATATATTAAATAAAGTTTTCTTTCCTTCAATTCTTCCTTTCATGAAGAAGTATATGATACTGTCTAACTTCAATTTGAGTTTGGAATTAAGATTATATGAAAAAAGAAATGTTTCTGAAATTACAAGTTTTAAATTGAGGACTCACTGTACTTTAAACAATTTGCTTCAATGCTAGTAAGTTAACATCCCATAACATAATTTTATTATGTTGCATAGTTTATTGCTGTATAAGTAATAAAAACTTCAAGATCACTGATGTAATATATCATCATAAAATTTGATGGCACATGTAAACTCCAATAAAAATACTAATCATTAGAAGTTCAAAGAACATCACATAAAATCTGCAACAATTTAACTACTATTGCTATCATAAACTCTTTCGATACATAATTTGCTTTTTGGTTCGAAAATTGATTTAATAATGCAATATATACAATAACTAAACTTTCAATCTCATACAAAACAGATTTGTTAGGAACTGCAGGAACTGTGTTCTGACTTTAAATTTAATACATAATCTGAAATGATATGACAAATTAGGAAACAGAATTCTACACTCTATCTCATATTGCATACAAGACACTGAATAGAACATTATAACAATGATCATTGTCAATAATTAACTGCTAGTATTATGTGGCAACAACTATAGTAGACACATATTAAAAGGGTTGGTATCTCAATTTCTAGTTTTAGTTACCAAGTAAAAATTAAATGCGTATGTATCTAACTGTTATAGTAAACAAAACATTTAATTAGCGATTAAGTATAGGCACATGAAAGAACAATGTTCATTCAATTTATAATATCACCAAATTCTGTGTTGTTAAAAAACTTATGAAATGCTCTGTATTATAAAGTTTGACTACTTCTACATTAATTTAATAAAATCTGTATAATTGTACAAGCTGTAAATATGATTAAGAATATAGCTTTGTGCATTGCATTTTAGAAGAATTTGGTTGAAGTCAAAATTTTGAAACTGAAACTTAAAAAATGCCTTAAGGATCACATAAATTCAGGCAAGAGCTAAAGGCAACGCAGGAATCCATATATTTCTATTAAATTGGAGTAGATGGAAAATAGATTATCATTGTACAAAGAATACCTAATGACTTTTGTTTAGAATGGGAATATACTCACCACAGTAGTGGTTGGTGTTGTGGGCAGCACGATCCTGCCATTTTCTTTGTCTTCCTTAGCATCATCCTTTTTAAGAGCTGCATCTGCTTTCGTCTCTGTGCCGTTAAAACCGTCGGTTATATTCCTAACTGTTTTGCATGCTATGTTTAATGACAACATGCAAATCGCATGCAATCAACCAATTCTTCACTATTTTGTAGATTGCTTAATATCTCCTTTCCAGTATTATAAGTGTATTTTTTCTGTAGTTGTCCATTCTTTTTCCCCGTTAATTTGTACATTCTTTGAAATTTAAATTACCTAATTTTGCTATAACAAGAAGACAGAACAGCAAAGTATTTTACCTTTAATTGTTTCTAAGCCTTTAGTGGATCCAAAATAGTTTAAACATTGTTTAAGTTTTTCTAAATAACTGCCATACCTAAACTTATTAATGATAAAAAGCTCTTTTTTCAAATATGGATGGATTAGGTCAAGATAAATACTATAATCTTGAACATATGTTGCTTTTCAGTAACTAAGGAGAAAATTATATCAAGGATTCCCAACTTTATTATCTAGAAAAATGTATGTCACTGGTCACAAGAGTTTCAAAAATGTCCCAATTTATAGTAAATTCATATATTTTTATATTTTATTAATATCCATATTATTTTAAGATTCTTCTAGTATTAAGATACTTTTAAGTTCTAAATATAAACTAGTATGGTTTTTCATACAATTTTCTGATGATTATTGATTCTTTAATGCAGTGATAATAAAACTAGTTGCACATGTAGTCATTTTAGAAGTTTTGAATATATAATATTGCATAGTTATTAAAATACTTTGTCTCGTTTATAAGTACATATCTTAAACCAAATTTAGCTTTTAAAAAAGCAACATTATTCTGTTATCAATTTTTTAGAATCTAATTTTTTCATTAAAATTAATTAAATAGTTAAGAAAATATGTTCTACAAAAATATGTGAGAATCTTATAGTATTTACGCAATTTGAAAATAAGACATCATTTATTACAACATATATATAAATTTAACACTTATGTGCATGCATATAAGCCACAAATAAATTTAATTGAAAGTATCACGGTACACTAAGCTCAATATTTAACTTTTGTCATAAGTAGTTGAAAAGATTAGTGATCTATAACTACATAAAAGAATGAAGAAAAATTTGACATTTCAGAAACGAATGAATACAGAGTTTTCAAATCCTTGAAAATGCTACATAGTTTGTGCAACTATTCTAAATGGTACAATTAATTACATTATAAACAATGTATAAAAAATAAAATCGTAATTTAAACCAAAAAAAATCTATTAACCAAATGAGGTTTTATCAGAAAAGATATAAAACCAAAAACGAGTAACAAAAAATCTTTAACTTAAACTTTGCTTTCTTGCAGAATATTTTTGTTTGAAACAGAGCATAAAACTAATGACATGAGAAAGGTATTATAAATATAATTGGTACTGTATTTATATATGTTGACCACTGTACATTAATGTTTTCTATAGAACTTTGTAGGGCTTATAGGCAATCATATTGAATAATGTTCTACCACTTTGATGTTGAATGTTTCAAAAACACTATAGTTCTATAAAAATGGCACCTAATAACCCAGACCACTGATTATTTCGAAGATATTCGTATAATTCGATAAAATGGGACACTATTTATGATAACGATGTATATAATATTATACGAAAAATTTAAAGAAAATACGAAACCATTTAAATTGCACATATTACCTATTAAAAGTTGATACTATGACTCGAAATAATTTATTTAGAAATTACAAATATGTCTTGTATAACTTCAGTAAACTAACTCACATATTTGAGATGTCATATTCAAAAAATTTAAGTTAGAAAAAAGAGAGTAGTATTATTATTAATTAAATGTATGCAGATATCTGGTAATTTTAGATACGATAATGTCGAGTATTTTATATCGAATTCAGGTCCAAATCCTAAAAATTTAGTTGCCAAAGCTCAATACATCGAAGATTTTATCTGATTGTAGTAGTATTCAAATTTTCGAACTATAACGTTTTACATAATTACATGGTTTTAAATATTAGAATTTTCTATATTAATATTGTGTATTTATGTACATACGTTATGTATAGTTGCAAAGAGCAATTCCAATTATTCATTACACAGAACTTTATATTGAGTAGTACTATAAAAAATATAAAAAATATTAAAAAATTGCATGGATTAAAATATTAACAAATATAAAATTCGATATAAAGAGTAACTAAAGTTGTACTTTGCAATTGCACATAAATGCAGAATAGTATCATAGAAAAAAAAAGTATTTAAAACCATGAACTTTTGTCTTATAACATTCTTTCTTTACATTTAATTTTTCTAATAATATGGACTGATTCATATGTATGAAAACCTTATATACTGGTTGGCTTTTTAGAAATAGAATCCCTATTTCGTTATTATTAAAGATGTAAAAAGGTGATAAAGTTAAAAGTTCAATAGTTTTGTAAGACAATGAAGTACAGTGATAATTTTTCTCTGAAAATCATTATTTATTAGAATAATTTAAGTATATTACGTATATCATTTCAAATAGAATCTATTTTTTCTATAATGTACTAGGAATTTTTTTTTTAGACAAAATTCAATCACCAGTGATACGTACATACTTTATCGTGAAATTAGTTAATTATCTCATTCTTTACAATAACAATTTTTCAATGCTAATATCAATTTGTGATAAAATGTAAAAGCAAGGCAAACTAATAAATCTAATATTGAAAAAATCATCAATGTGAACAATAATTATAAAACATGATACAACCATCTAATTTTACAATAAAATATATATATCAAGGATTACATTTGTCCGAAAAAAGTTTTTAATACCACGTAGAAAAAAATATGGTTCCATTTAAAGAATGTATATATCTTTCATTATTCTGAAAACATTCCGAAAAAATTATCTTTATACCTCACTTCTTTAATAAAATCATCCAAATATTTAACATTTTTAACAGCGAAGGAAGTAACTAAATAATGCCCTGTTTCTAATGAAGCATCCTATAAAAATATAAAATTGTTCCTTTATTTACTCTAATTCCTTTCTTTCGTAAAATATTTTTCATTAAATATAATTTTGTTTAAGCTACTTAAAATATACCATAAGTGCATTTGCATTGCAAGAGAAAATATTAAGAAAAGAAGAGAAAGTTTAAAACCCAATTCAATAGAAGTATAACATAAGAAAGATCTTAGAACTAGGTTTCTTGACATTAATTACATTTATAATTTACGTTTATCGAGTAAACGTTGGCATTGCAATAAATTACAATTATAATAAAAACACCTCCAAAATATTTGGAAAGAGTTAAGTTCTGAGACTTCTTTCAACGTTAAAAATTCCACCTGATTAACTTGATAGAAGTGCTAAACTTTGAAATAATTAAGTAGATTTGTAATTACAACATGAAATACATAACAAATCTAATGTAGCTATGAAATTGTTCTACATATATACTTTAGACAAACGTAACTATACAACAAAGCAGGCCAAATGAAAATTATACCGTCACCGCAAGTCATGAATGCATAGAAAATAAAAAATGAAGTATTGAGGAAACTGGAATTTTTGGATGAGGTGAAATTCGAATGGTACTGATGGGTTGAGTTAATCATCGTAGTAAAAGTAATATCAATTACATATGTAATGATATCTGATATAGAATATGCAAATAAGATCTTTGTTTAAAAGAAACTATTTATATAATTTTTTTTTACTTGTTATGGAATATGTGATGCAAATATTTGTAACTATTATAATAATTTAAAAACATATCGATCAACATAAAATAGCTCAATAAATAACTTATTTAACTTTTAGTTTGAATTTGAATTCGTGAATAAAACAAAAGAATAGGGTTGTCACCCAAGCTTATTTTACAGTTTATTTTAATCGTAAAATTTCCTGCACTAAATTCTTTTTACTTTTGTCAATTCAGGTATTTCTTTCTTTATAAATTATTATTAAATTAATGTAACAATTCTTTAAAATTATGTATGAAATTACATAATATGAAGGTATGTTAGATCTTTGTAACAATATTTTGTAAACTCAAAATGATTTATTCATACGTACGTGAAGAATAATGAACATTATAAGAAAGTCTAATTGCATTTGATTGCAAAAACTTTAACACACTTATATTCATGAATGCATAGATAAATGAAAACTCACTGTATGTCTGAATCATGAAATATAAATGACAAAGGCTTTATCGATATATAATAAAAATTCAAGAAAAAAATCAAAATGGTCGTAAACATATTCCTTTCGAAATTGTAAGCGGTGACACCCCTAAATGTAGAATTTCAAAATTAACTTCATATATTTTAGTCCGTGACGTGTAAACATTTGAAAATATAATGTTTCCGCATATTTGAAAAATATTTTTATCGTATAAAACGTACTTACAAAATAATACGGTGGTTGTTGTTGCATCAGAGGAGTTGGGAGCTTAGGAACAGGATCAAAGTGAGATGGAGGAGTCTCCCTTTGAGGTAAGGCTTTGAAGTGAGATTTCTTTGCTCGAGGAACTGTTGCGAGTGGCACACTAGTAAGATTGGCAGAGAAAGTATCTGTAGGAAGAGCAGGGCTTCCATCTAATGTTCCCTCCTCTGTTTTCTTACTTGCCGACTTTTGCTTTGGCGGTCGCGTTACTAATGCTGATATTTTCGCTAATTCTGGACTTGGTTCCCGTTTCATCTCCTCCTCAGGCTTCTTCAGTAATGTCTTTATAGTTCTATAACACATTTCCGTAATGATAATGTATGTTTTATTACATATAATAAAATATATGTAATAGAGTCAGTTTGACAGAAGCGCGGACATCGAAACTTTTTCTTGGAAACTTGGGGGAGGGGATTCGAATATGAATAGATACACTTACATAGAAAAATTATTATAAAAATATTCATAGTGCATTTTCATGAAATATAATAGTGTGATAAAAAGAATAACAATTATAAACTTACATTTTTTTCATTGGTGCAGTATCAGGTGTCGGTGGTCTTGGAGAGGCTGTTCCTAATTTTAATGTTATTTTTGGTACAGCTTCTGAATTTTTATCTTCTTTCTGTAACTAAATGTTATTAAAATATAAATTATTAAATTTAGAATTCTATTTCTCACAAAAATGATGTAAATATATAGAAATAATTAATAATAGCTTTTGACCATACCTCCTTTTCTTTTCGTTTATCTTTTTTCTCCTTTTTCTCCTTAATTTTCTCTATCTTTTCCTTCTTATCAAGTTTTTCTTTCTTTTCTTTTATTTTCTCCCCTTTCTCCTTATGTTTCTCTTTCTTATCTTTTTTCTTCTTAATTTTATCCTTCTTTTCTTTCTTATGCTCCTTTGATTTCTGAAAATACAGTTTATCTACAATAAATGATTTCCCTTTTACCAAAACCGTCTTTCTAATTGTATAAAAAAACTTCCAAAATTAAACAAATAATTGTTTTCTTCTGAAAAATCTTTATCTAATATATAAGTATACACAACACGTTGTAAATAATACGAAAAATCCGGAAATAATTTAAATTTATAAATTTAATCTTTAAATAATATTTCACATTTCTTCTTTGACTTCTATCTTTTTATTATCAGGATGTGTAAATTTACATGTATATCGAATAATACAAAGAATACATTGGGTATTTTTGAGATAATCAAAATGAAAGTTTTGATAATTTCTGAAATATTATACGTGAAATTTAAATAAATAATACAACAAAAGGTTACCTTATCGTTTTTATCCGGTTTTTCGATTTTGGCAGCTTTTGAAGGTATTAATGGTACAATTGGTACTGGTGTAGAATACGTAATTGGTGTTGCAAGTGCAGACAATAAAGGCGGTGCAACAGTACTTGTAGGAACTGGTGTAAATATTTCTTTATCCTGTTTAATCATCTTCAACTTATCCTCCTTCTCTTTCTCCAGTTTTTCATGTTTTGTCACCGAGGGTGTTATTTCAGTGGTAGATAGTGCTAAATGTTTTTCTCGTTCAAGAGATTTACTCTTTGATACGGTGGAGAAGTCTTCAGATTTCGCGGGTAGATTTAAGAAGCGAGGTGGTAAAGGTAAGTTTGGCATTGCTGGATGAGGACCAGCGCCACCCCTTCCTATAGGTAATGGAAATCTGGGAAACATAGGATGTGGTATTAAACCAGGTGCTGGAGGAAATGACGGAAAGAAAGGAAATGGAAGTGTCGGCGGAAAGCTCGGTTCTTTGGAAAGCTGAGGTTCGTGTGCCTGTGGAGTTTTTGGTCGATCTAGTATATCCAGCTCTACCACGTCGTTGGAAAGTTTTGTCTGAAAAATGGTAATCGCGTATCGACGATGATTTTTGGTATCATCTTCAAGCAATTAATTGTGCTTTGCGCGTATACATATACACGCACATGTGCACTTGTGTTAATGTCACGTAGCACTATGTATAAAGAAAAATTCAACTTACCTTTTTCGGACTGCCGCAATGTTTCGGGCTTCTTGACTTTAATTCCTTCTTTTTGTTGATCTTTTCCTTTCTCTTCTTTTTATGGTCTGTAGGAGTTGTGGGCATGTTCAATTCTGGCGTTTTTGGCGTACTGGGTGTTCCTGGTGGAGACATGTCGTCAAACATATAAACATCTGAACCTGGACTTTGTAGGTCAATTAACTCTCCTCCGTCTGGTTGTAGATGAACATCTGGCGTATGCGGAGTCTTCTTTTCTTCGTGTTTCACCTCGGTATCATTACGAACTGCTTGTTTATCAATATTCTCGTCGATTATCAAACCTGGTGAACTCTCTCTCGAATCGAGTTCTTTATATTTATGTTGTTCCGACGTGTCCTTGTCTTTATCCTCGCGTGGTTTTGAAATCTTTTTAAATATGTTCAATTTCTGCTTGTCTGGCTCTGATGGAAGTTTATCAATATTATCTTCTTTTTTCTCTGTTGGTGGTGAACTTCCAGTAAGATCAACTATTTTTTCTGGTTTGGTCTTTGGTTCTACTTTTTTTGTTAATTTTGGACTGCCAGATGTCTTAGGCGACATTAATTTCGGAGTTGATGGTCTGCTCGACGAGCCTGGTACAGTGCCTTGTGATTTCCCACCTCCTGGCTTCAGAGGTTTTAATTTAGCTAACTCTTTCATACCAGCTAGTTTTTTAATTTTATTATCGTCTACCTTGTTTGGTTTAAATAATTCTTTAGCGCGACTCTTCTTCTTGTTTTCTTTGTCGATTTTACCGTCTTCTAATCCTTTCTTTATAATCTTTTTCGGTTTCTTGTCGTATTTTAGTTCAGGAGGTACCATAGGATAAGAACTAGGTTGTGGTGAATCCGAACGAGTTTGATGCGGTGTTCTTGCTTCAGGTAGTTTTCCTTCTCGAGCAGGGGATAAAAAACCAGAAGTAGTCATCATTACACTATGAATTTCACGCAACGGTCTTCCTTCCTCTAACACTTTTACACGTTTTACTATAGGACTTTCGAACGAGACAGGGTCTCCTGGGCGTTTGAAAACGACTTGTGGAGATATTCTATGAGGTGATAAGTTCATAGAATTATTAGCTGATGTTCCATTACTGGATGATAAATCAGATGATCCATTTATTAATGTTTCAGTTTTTTCTGCTATGTACTCTTCTGTAAGGTAACAATTTAATTTATTCTAACAAAGTTAATATTTTACTAGCTATTAATAATTAAATTCTTTTTGTGCAAGATATCATTTTCAAAATAATAAAATTTGATAATACATGAGGTATGTGCACACTTGATTATTAAATTTATTAATTGTGAGTTACAGGTAATTCTTTATTACATTTATACGCGAAGTGCTAGAAATCACAGTTTAATTAAACAAATATTATTCTACATTTATACACAGGGTGTTCGGCCGCCCCTGGGAAAAATTTTAATGGGTGATTTTAGAGGCTAAAATAAGACGAAAATCAAGAATACCAATTTGTTGATGAAGGCTTCGTTAAAAAGTTATTAACGTTTAAAGTTCCACTCACATTGAATTTTTTTCTCGAAAATGAGCAAGATTTCGGGGGTATGTCTATTCACCAAAAATGATTGTAATTGACCCCCGCAACCGAAAATAATTTTTCCATAACGATTTGAAATTTTTTTTTCCGTCGAAAAATTTAGGCACCTATCGATTTTTCTTAAAAATTCGTTTTTCATTTTTAATAATTTTGTTTGGCGCCCTACAGAAAAGTTGTCTAATACTTTTTTGTAGGTATCCATGAGCACTACTTCAGAAAACAGTTTCATTGAAATATATTCACTATTGTAGGAGTTATGGCTGCTTGAAAATTGGACCATTTTTATTGGGTTTTTCTCAGTTTACGGGGTCAAGGATCAACTTTTCGAATATTTTTGCAATTTATACATATTCTCCATCAAAATACGCGTAGTTTGCTTTTTTAAACATTAAAATCGTCCAATCCGTTCAGAAGTTATGATGTTTTAAAGATTCGCATACAATTTCGGGGAACGATTTCTGACCTGAAATTAGATTTTCGGTAAGGAACTTTTTTCTCGAAAATGCGTAGGATTTCGAGGGTATGTGTAATGACCAAAAATGATTGCAATCAACTCTTGCAACCGAAAATAATTTTTTTAAATCGATTTAAAAAATTTTTTTTCTGCCAAAAAATTTCAACACCTACCCGATTTTTTTTCTCAAAAGTGAGTAGGATTTCAGGGATATGTCTATTCACCAAAAATGCTTATAATTGACCCCCGCAACCGAAAATAATTTTTCCAGAACGATTTAAAATTTTTGAATTTAATTGTTAATAACTTTTTAACGAAGCCTCCATCAACAAATTGCTATTCTTGATTTTCGTTTTATTTTGGCCTCCAGAATCCCCCATTAAAATTTTTCCCAGGGGTAGCCAAACACCCTGTAGTATTAACATCTATGTCACTGATTCAGTGAAATTATAGTTTGATATTTAGTTTAAGAAATATATATATACAAGTATGAAATGATAAAATACTGTACCTTCTGTATCTGGGTACATTGCTGGTAAATGTTCATGTACATGTACTGGCCTTGTTACAACTTCTCGACTTCCAGGTTTGAGAAAGTTTAAATGATTTTCTCTTTGAATTGGAAATTTAGGTACTGCTATAGGATATGGAACAGGCTCTACATTTTTAATATATTCCGTCAATTCTTGTATATCAATGTCCATATGCTGGAAAGCTAAACCTAAATCATCAAGATTGGCTTCGGTTCTTCCCACTGGAAAAAGATTTTAATTGCGTAACAATAAAGGGAAATGAGCTTATATTATTTTTATGATCGTATAAAGCTTTATAACAGAAAGATTATCTTTGCATAAAGGTCAAATTCGTCTCTATGAAATAACTTTTGCAAGACAACCAGCGATGGGTCAATTATGAATTAACTTTTATTTGACAGTCAATATAATATCTATAATATTTAATAATACTTACAAATTTCTGCATATTGATGAGTAAGTTTTGAAATACGTAAAATGTATTCTTGCATAAGATCAACCATAAACTCTAATGGTGTAGAATTAATAGAATGCCATCCAATTGTTTGACAAATTTGAGCAACAACCATTTTTAAAACACTTCTACTATATTCTGTTGACATTTTCAACTATAACAAAAATAGTAGGAACTGTTTATTAGTAATAAAAACGACGTAAATGTTCATATTAAAAGTAAAGGAATTGTATTATATTTTGTAGGCAATATATATACCTGTTTTTATATGTCGTGACATAGAAGCAATAAGATTTAATAAATTATTTTTAACATACAAAATGTACAAATTGCAAAAGATAAAGTTCGATTTTACTTACCGAGAAGAAAAAAATTATACAAGAGTTTCTTAATTTTTCAGCTTATTAATCTACGACACATACACACATTCTTACTGCACTATTTAACTTCATTCAGCACTTCGATATTAAGTCATGCACCTTCTTTCGATGGTAATACATATTTTACTCGTGAAACTTAACGAAGTGTAAACGATACACAATCACGGAACGCAATGCGTCCTCAACACCTTCACATCTTCCTTTAAACGTATTTTTTAATCCTTCGTAATCATCGATTCATATTACAATATACGATATACCATAATGGCGGAAAGACTTTAACCATGGAAGTAAAAAAGATAGCGTTGGCTTAGTTCTATTTGATCCCATTTACGTTGCAATTACATATTAAGTTTAAGTAGTTGTAAAATTTAAACTTCGCAGTAACTGCATTTTTAATGTTTTATTCCTTTTATTTATATTCGTACACATTTTAGGCGATCGAATGTAATTTTATATAATCACGTACTAACCCTATGAAAAGTTCTATTAATGAAAATTTAATTTTCGCAAAAGCACTACATTTATTTTCATAGAAAATTCCTAAGAAACTACATGCCATATTAATTTATTTTCGTACAAATTATAAAATAGTAATAGAAGATTTAATATTAATCCCCATGCCCAACATCCAATACACAGACTACTAACAAATAGACGCATAATCCTCTGCAAATCCAGTACAGAACAGAGATGCCAGATTGAGCACCGGGTGCACTACTCACACTATGCCAGATCACACGTACAAGAACTCGTAGAGTTTCGGAAAATTGACAAAGGCAAACTGACACATGCTCTCTTTCTCGATTCTCCGAAGCTAACCGAAGTAATTTCGGACCGCTTCGTGGGAGTCGAAAGAGCCGCCCAAGTTGTAGTTCGCTATTTTCAACGATAGTTGGCGCTTATTTTTCGACCTCAGGCCCTCTGGTGTTAAAACGCCCAACGCCCGTCCTCTAGGAAAAAGTCACCAGCTTCAGCCCTATCTAAAAACCCCTTCACCTTTGGGCAGATTCGTAATTGATACCAGAGCTAGTGACTTTCTCCTAAAACCAAAGTTTGAAAATAATAATAGTTATAAACTGTTATATAAAAGTTCTAGTTGAAACTACAATGAAGAACTTCTGTTCTAAATAACTGTTATGAGAAACTTAAAAATCAAACTATATCGGTTCAAGCTCTTGTTATCTTATTCTTATTCTTACATATTTGTCATTTGCTGTTTTTGAGAGCTGAATCAGTGTTCGTTAGTCTTTTCGAGATATTCGTAAACTAAATTATATTTTGTCAAATGTTTCCTCGTGTCCTTTGCACATTTAATCACATTAATAGAATATCATCTATAATATCTGCTTTCATGGACGAACGCTGAGGTGATGAAATGAATTTCAATGCTGAAAAGAGGGTTTCATGCTAATCTCTGTATTATACGATAATGTTTCGTTTATATTAACATATATTGCGTTAGTTTAAGATTTACTTTTTATGCGAAAAGGTGATCGTAACTATAAGAATGTTATACATTGCTAAATTTAAAGGCTTGAAAATTAGCGGTAAAATCACGTATACTTGGATCAGATACATATTTGCATGTAGATAATTTTAGTCAAATCAATTATTGTAAAGTATGCTCAACAATTTATAGATGAATTGTTTGTAATCGTGCAATATATGACGTGTATAAGAATTATGAAGAATTGATAGCCTTTTACGATCAAATAATTTCAGAGAAAACATGGTTGGAGATCGAAGATTCCCATGAATAAAAATGTATGTGCATGATACCTCTATATCTACTGGTCTTACCCCTACTTTTCATCCAATTTCAGACGAATAGAATAAGGTCTGTTCAAAAGGCGGCTAAGAAATATCCAATCAAATGTTGCGTAGTATCGTTGTGTTCAGGATGTGCTCACAGAATCAAGATGGCATCCGAAACTGGTACAAGTATCGTGTCAAATGAGCGATGTGATGTAAATAATACAATTCAGCAAGTATTCGAACCGCTACGAAGGGAAACAACTAATGCAAAAGTGCCCGGAACAACGTGGAATAGTGTTATTAAGGAGACAAACGAGTTTTCGAACAATTTAGCTCTACATTCAATCAGGACGCCCACGATTTTCTCTACAGCGTCATCATTTAGTGCAAACACGGAAGGGAAAGAATTACAGAGAAATGTGAATTTCATGAGTTCGTCTGGTGATGTGGAAGAACGTTCTACTTACAAACTTGCTATCAACACTACATTACACTCACCATCCTTGGAACCACACAGCATGCCCAACAACAGGAATGATTTAGATAATGTTGACTGTCTTACTGAACAGCCAAACGGTAATATCATTTAACGTTACATGTAACACATGGGTTTATATATTTAGTTTGCTTTACGAACGATATTTTTAAATAAATATTTCCTCTATGAGATTTATATTGATATTTATATCAATGGCTCTATTGTTTATAACTTATTTAAGAAACTGTTACAACAATATAAATAATGGAAAATGAGAATTGAATAATGTTCATTGATAACTGTGGAATATTACATATAATTTGAATACAATATGAATTTTGTTTGATATATTGTTTAAACTATTACATTAATATGGAACACTTAAATTAAAGACATACTTTCTAATAAAGATTTAATATTATATCTTTTATATTATAATAAGTTCTGTTTGTGTGATAAGATTAAATATTATATATTATAGGGAATCCAGATCATTGCAACAATGAATTAATAAAAACAATAATAGAACCAGTTCAACATGCTGTTCATGTATGTATATTTATTGTTTATATTAATAAAATATATAAAGCAATATGATTTTATGAAGCGTTGTATCGTTGATATGAAGATACATTGTATTCATAATTTTCTTTGCTTTATGTAGGTTGACTCAGCATGTAACAAAGATACACCAATGTCTGGTGGTATACATGCATTACCAACAATATTAGAAGGATGTGTAAACTTTGAACATGGTAACACTCCTCAATTAGGGGAAAGTCCTCAAAGTAGCGGCGAAGTAATTAATAGTCCAAGAAGTCCAGATTATCCACCCAGAGTATCTGACAGTCCAAATAGTCCAGACACGACATTTCCAAGCAGTATGACATCAGCAGCTGTGACTTCGACTATTATAATGGATACAGCAACATATAATGAAGGAAATACAAATAATTTAACCGTTAAAGCTAACAAGAATCTAATGTCTTATTCATTTTGTGGACAACTGGAAAAAACCGATGAACAAGTTTCTGTTACGCAAATAAACACAAACGAGGAAAAAGAAATAGATAAAGAAATAGACATTGTCCATAGAGATATAAAAACAGAAGTTGTTGAAGTTAAAACAGAACAAGCAGATTCTCAAGAGCAATTAAGCGTAGTTAAGTCCGATTGGGCTAGTAACAGTGTATCTACAATAATAGTTGGACAAACAGACACTGCACTGTCCCATAACAAACCAATAAATTGCATTAGTTCTACATCTTCGAATTCACATTCTAAATCGTACTCGTCTTCAAGAGAAAAACGAAATAAGGAACATAGTGAACGGCGTTATTGTTCACGATGTTATAAACGTAGTAAAATAAAACGAGCAAGCATTGGTGTACAGTGCAAACGAGATCGCAGTATGGTTTCGTTAAGCAGTAAACCGATGTCTCATCCGTTCTCAAAATCTACAAATGAAAATCTCAGGTTAAATTTGCAAATGAAAAATTATAAAATGCTTCACAATCTACCCGTCAAGAGTGAATTACTGGAAGGCCTAAAGTACAAGAAATTCATTCATATAGAAACTTATCCTAACGGTGGTGCAACTGTTGTGCATATGTACCAAGATGAAATTGATACATTATCGCAAGAACAAGTAGAAGAATTAGCTCAAGAATATTTTAAGGTAGGTAGATATAAATATAATTTTAAAAAACAGTTGAACTTGAACTCTTAAAGTTATTTCTCTACAATTTTCTAAAATAATATGTATAAGAAAATAAATTATACTTTACCGTGCTTTTGAATACTATAGAATGCGACATTTTATATCATAGGTAGTTTTTGGTGAAGATGAAAATGGTAACGCGCATCATGTTATGGGAATAGTGCACAATGCTGCTGCGTATCTTCCTGATCTTTTGGATTACATGGCAGATAATTATCCCACGTTAACTGTGAAAAATGGTGTATTAGGAAGAAGTA
Organism: Colletes latitarsis; assembly: GCF_051014445.1. Lineage (NCBI taxonomy): Eukaryota > Metazoa > Arthropoda > Insecta > Hymenoptera > Colletidae > Colletes > Colletes latitarsis. The sequence goes on along the minus strand of NC_135135.1, from coordinate 15,815,372 downwards.
GTGACATAGAAACTACAACTATGGTTCAGTACAAAGAACAAGTTTGTAAAGCTTATAGTAATGGAACTGTTAGGTATGGACCTCTCCACCAAATAAGTCTCGTAGGAACTGTTCACGAAGAAGTAGGCGGGTATTTTCCAGATTTTCTAAAAAAATTGGAAGAAAATCCATTTTTAAAACTGGTAAATATTGTAAAATAAATAACTTAAATATTTATGTTATAATACGAGATAAAATGTTCATTGCTATTTTCTATTTTAGACGATGCCTTGGGGTCCATTATCTGTTGTGAAAATGGATACTCCTCAAGAATCAAACGATGGTCCGATTCTATGGATCAGACCAGGGGAACAGTTAGTTCCAACAGCAGATATAAATAAAAGTCCTTACAAAAGGCGCAGAACGGGCATTAACGAGTTACGAAATCTCCAATATTTACCCCGTCTTAGCGAAGCCCGTGAATATATGTTCGAAGATCGCACTAAAGCTCATGCAGATCACGTGGGTCATGGTTTGGACAGAATGACAACAGCTGCAGTCGGCATACTGAAAGCTATACACGGCGGACAATCTTCAGGATATAACAGAATTACAAAAGATGTTGTGGCTTTCTACGCCGGTGATTTTCCCGAACTAGTTGAAAAATTGCAACTGGATCTTCACGAACCACCTATATCGCAGTGTGTACAGTGGGTCGAAGACGCGAAATTGAATCAATTGCGTAGACAGGGTATTCGCTATGCGAGAATAAATTTATACGATAATGATATTTACTTTTTACCACGTAATATAATTCATCAGTTTAGAACGGTCTCCGCAGTTTCAAGCGTAGCGTGGCATGTCAGATTAAAACAGTATTATCCAGAGTCACAACATAATTCAAGCATCAGGCACACGCGCGTTGCAAACGAACCGTCCCACCGTTTAAAAGAAAAGAAATCTTTAGAAGCTGTGAATATAGGAGACGAACAGAAAGAAAATACAAATCGTCAACGCGTGGAACAAAAACATTCTATCGATTCATTCGAGGAGAAAAAAGCAAAAGAAAGGGCCGCCGAGTATCAAGGAAATTTGAAGAAATCGGATCAGCATGGAAAGCGTAAAGAAGAACGTAAAAGTAGAGACTATACAAGACATTCTTCTGTTTCAAGCAAAAGGAGAGATTCCGAAGAGAATAATGATAATTGTTCGGATCTATTCAATAATAAATCTACAAAGAGTAGCGCAACAGACCAAAAGCAAAGTAGCGAGAAGAGAGACGATAAGAGATCCGAAAGAAGACACGACGATCGGCGTCGATCCAATGAAAAATCCAATCATCATTCTCACAGTAACAGTAGTAGTAATAGTAGTCACTCTCCAGACAAGAAGAAGTATGACTGTAGTACTCATAAACTAGTCCATCATCGTCACCATAGTCGATGTAGCAGTAACAACACATCCAGCAAAGAAAGCATTTCAAACGTCATGGAATCAAAATCGGTCAACAAATTTAGCACCTCAGTGTCTTCGTCGAAAGATAGTAAAAGACGTTTGAGTTCCTCGGACCTTTGTGCAACGGAACATAATACCTCCGATTGTAACATCGTTATTCTTGAACAAGATGTATTGTCGCAACGACAATTGGTAGCAAAAACGTACGCAACGGAAGTTGTAGATAAGGCTTTAGAAATTGCTATTTATAAATCAAAGACTGACGTGGAAGAAGTTTGCCAATCTTTGCGAACTGGCGTTGCGGAGGCCTCGAAAGAAGTATTAGAAAAAATACATAAAGAAAGTTTTGAAATCGCTGAACAGAAGTACAAAAAAGATATATCAAAATTAGAACGATATTGTCAATTACTGGAAATAGAAACTACGTTGGCTTTCACATCGAAGATGGAATGCGCGACCGAAAATGCAGTAAAAGCATTGATCGAAATGGCCGAGGACGAAGCTAAGGAAAGATCGAAGAACGAGAAAGTTTGCGCATCGGTTACTGGTAACTCGGGCGAAGAAAGTTCGGTGTCTGCATCGAAAATCCCTAATTCTTCGTCTTGTTCTTCGATCACGTCAACATCTCCGTCAGCGGAAGCTGAAAGGCATAGTAGCAACAGTAGGAATTGTAGTAGCGACGAGAATTCATCGAAATTGTCGTCGGATACTCGTACGTTACATTCGGACTCCAAGAGAAAGCATAGAGACGACAAGGATTCCAGAAATCAACGACATAAGGATAGAAGAAATCGAGATAGACGCGACAGAGAACACAAGAAGCATCGTCATCGGAGTCCTCAACGTAAATCCGATAGTAAAGCGGGAGAAGGTAGTAATAAAGAGGATCCGCTGAAAATTATTGCACTGCCTAGAGATTATAATATTTCTAGTAAAACTATTGATCGCGCAGATAATAAAGACAATGAAAGGAAATCGGAAAAAAGAAGAGACGGGCACCACAGTCATGGAAGGGACGGACAGAAAAAATCATCGAGTAGTCGTTCGTCCAAAGACGATTCGGCGTCGAGTCGTTCCCATTCGTCGAGTTCGAATCACAAGAGGAAGTCCAGTTCATCCGAAGAACACAAGGAGCCGAAGAAACCGTGCATTGAAAAAGACGTTGACGCGGAAACGACGGAACAAAATACTCTTGACACTACGTTAACTCTAATAACAGTGACAACGGTGGCTCAATCATCGACGACAAGTACTGTTGTGTCAACATGAACAGGTGAAAATTATTTTAAGCTGTAGTACAATCTGCTTGTTAGAAATAAAAGTTCGTGCGATCGAGCTTACATGCCGGCAATCTTGCGCGTACGGATTCTAACTGATTTGGGCGTAGTAAATTTACGTTGTATATCCGAATTTACAGAAATATGAGACGTGCACCAATACACAAGATACGATAAAAGTTTCTTTTTCTTTTTTTTTAGATCTAATCGAAGTAGAAGCAATTACAGTGTTTTATCCAAAGACCAGTTAGATCTTTAACCGATTGAGAATTTGCTGCATCATCATTTTCATGCAATTATAAACGCCTTAGTATTTAGCAAAGAAATTTCAGCTACGAAGGTAGTGACAACGCGTGGAAGCATTTTCTCATACTGACTCGCAAAAATTATTTTGCTATAAAATCCCTGAGCGTCTCATATATTGCTGAGAATGAAAGGAAAAATAAAAAAAATAGATATTTATAGAATAGGTGACCAATATGATGTGTACAAACAAAATTTGTACAAATTTGTGATCAGAAAATTAAAAAGATTTAGCACATCAGAGCTGTACACTGTACATAGATTAATACATTACTCTATTTAGAGAATCGTCTTGCAGCGAATCTTGTTTAAGTTTTATATGTATACATATATGTATACATACATGTACATATATAAATGTGTCCGTGACGAGTGTATGCATGCTGTATGCCTATATACATACATGTATATATACACACGCATGTGTGTGGGATATGAATTCGTATGTATATATGTATATTGTGTATATCCGGCATAAAGAAACAAAAGAAACTTGTCTATAATACCGCAAACGTGTAGGTACGTTTTGATTTCCGATTGGTAAATTGACGTTTTGCGCGCAAACTGATTGGTGCTAATCCCAACGCTTTGTAGTAATGTAGACGAGTTTGTTGTGCCCAGTGTACACATGTACATATATGTGAAAGGGAAAGCGTAAATGTAAATTATTTATAATTTCATTGAACATTCTACGTGATTTGAAGGTTTTGGTTTACTTTGCAATTTATCCTTATCAATTTAATAAGAGGAAAAGTTCTTAACACCAACACCTATATCATCATTAATATTTTAATGAAAACAGATCTTCTGTATATTTAAACAAAACTATTTAAAATTCATATTTTATTAATAAGCGGGGGATCGATATCTTATGTACTGATTATAGAGTGAGAGAAACATTGTATTGTTGTTCTAAAGGGTGTGCATTAACAAGGTCACATGTGCGTGTTTTCATGTCTCGCATGAAAAGTCCAATTGTCATAATGTATTGCTGGCGAAACACTATGTACTAGTTTTTTTCTCTTTTCCTTTTTTTTCTATTTAAACAGATTTTTATTTATACAACAAAGTTGATAAAGATGAGCATTGATAACAAGCTCGGTATATATGTACATTTAATCTTACGTGTTATTGACATTTAGTTTACTTAATAATTAACACAATGATACAGCGATTTATTCCGACAACTTCATCATCAACCTAAATACTTCTTCCACTCGGGTACAATACAAAGGGGTTCGAAAAATCGATAGATAGTGTTTAAGAATTTGCATAGGCGAGTGAAATGACAGTAATTGGCAGTATAGATTTGTGCATACAGAATATTGTTTGACAGCATAAGAAATTGTTAAAAGGGAATATTCATATACAGTGATATATATTCTGTTCTACAAAAATCATATTTGGCCTATATAGCATTATTTCTGTAAAAAATTTGGAATTTATCTTTACGTAAAATAATTGAAAATCGTTAATTTATTAAAAGTAAAGATAATAGTGACGGTAAAAAAAAAACAGATGATACATCGTACAATTCGACGTATATAGTTCGCAATTTTATCTAACATTTATACAATTAAGATAATGTAAAATTTAAAGTAAAAAATTTGATCATATTTTGTTAAATTAAAGAATGCCTCAAGCTTATATGCACGAGTGAACAAATGTTTCCGAGAATCTTGTAATAGTTTCGTTTAATTTTGAAATTTCAAAGTTTTCTGACGAACGATTTCAACTAAATGTTGAGTATTACAGGTCCTTCGACCTCTGCCTTCATATATGAGCTTTAGGTTTCTGTAAGGAAGAATGAACAATGTTATATATGTTTTACAAAATGAGGCTTGTATGAAGAATACAATAAATTCTTCGTAAAGAATGGTTTTTAACACTTTCTTAGATTATTTAAATAAAAAAAAGTATAAAATCTATTTTGCTTAGAAATTTATTTTCGAATATACGATATGTTATGAAGTACCTGGTATAATATGAACACATCAATTCTAAATTATTTTATACCTTGGATATCATTGTTTTTACGTTTAATTGTACATGGTACTAGTTGCATTGCTGTTATAAAACAATTATGAATATTTTTTTCATTCCAAGTAATTTTATAGTATCGTCGTATAAATAATATCTGTCACATTTCTAAATTAATTACTGAAAATTATGGTATTGGTCAAATTATATTTGTGTAATACGTTACATTCGTGCAGTGTAAAATACCTTGGTACAAATGTAATGGCTTATCTTTGCGTACAAAATTAAATTCTTTAATTCAATTCCTGTAATTTATCTTACTTAGGAATATTTGTACATGCATTAGGTAGTGATTTTAATTTTTGTTGTCATTTGTTTTGTAGGGATGCTTATTATTTTTATTAAACATGTATTGAATCTCGAGGAACGAGAACATTTTTGTATTAGGACCAATACTTCTTTAAATATAGTTGGTAAATGTTTCGTAAAATCGCTAAAATTAAGAAGTCATTTTCTTCGATAACGTTCTTTGCATATTATATGGTTTTGTTGCATGCAAATCTAACAAGAAATATTGTATTGCCTTCTAGGATGGTTTTTTTAAAATTACAAACATCAATTAACATAAAAATATAATTTACTTGCAATGATCGACGATGCACTTAAATGTACAATTTATTTTAATTGTTATAATATGTTGTAATATTTTTTTCAAATTTGAATAATCTATAGCTTTTGTTTTAGTTACCAATTCAAAGAAATATCTTAAAAAAATGTATTATTTCGTTCACAAAATAGAGTTTCTACGAATAGTGTTCTTGCAGAAGATTTTAATAGATATCATACAAGAAATATTCTCAAAACAAAATTATTAATAAAAAAGTATGAATTCTATCATAAGCATATGCACAATTTATACAACCAACCGACATGTAAAGTTAAAAGCACAGCAAACGATATAAAGAATAATCGTAAAATATACCGATTTCTTTAGTTAACACTTTGGTTAAAAGGATAATTTTGTAATCTATTGTATCAATATAAATGATAACGGAAAAGAATGATCCGAGGGAAGTTGCAAACTAATTATGGTTCTTCTTTATCTATAGTGGCCCAAACAAGTCTTCGTACAAGAAAACGAAATTTGTTCAACTTAATTTTATTGATGTTTCAACAATGTGTTTTTAAAATTAGATGATACTTAATTAAAGCAGAGTTCTTGATCTTGAAAATGGTTTATGTACAAATTGAGTAAAAATATTTTTTTTTGAGCAAATTTGGGCATTATGCTGTGTGAGCTTTTGAGAAAATAAGAAATATTTATTTCATATGTGGTATAAATAACGCTACGTAAAAGTCTTCGTATAATTAATAGTGTAACCTGGGGGGAGGAGGGTTACGATTCCTCCCCCTACTTTACTGTTCCGCGCAAGCGTAGAAGAATTGCCTCCACTGTGCCTACTCCGCAGAGTTGGTCCACTCGCTGGGCATGCAACACGTAATTGATTGTCAGTCCCATTGCTCTTGCAAGAAAAGCTTTTACTTTTACTGTTATATTTTCTTTTCTCGATTAAGGATTCATATTTTAGTAGACGTGTTTCTGTATCAATTCAATACTTGTCTTGTTGCAACTATTAATTTGCTTTGTGAGTGCAGTGAATGTTCGCCTTGTCGAATAATTACAATAAATACTACATAAAAAAAACTACTAAAACTCTAATAGGTTAGGGCCCAAGCCACGTGCTATTTAATGTGATTGATACAAGGGTACAGTTGTTTTTTTTTCTTCTATATCTAGATTAATTTCTTTATTAAACTTACCCTAAATTATGAATATAAGTTATAATTTCTGGAATCCCTTTCATCCATACAGCTTCACCCTGCAATGTATTGATTTGATCCCAACTGACTTTTGTTCTCAATGTATCGTTTTACCAAATTGGTGTGAAGAGTAAAAGATGTTGGTTCAATAGTGCCTTTGAGACTCAATCCAGACTTTTAGTAGAAAATTCCTTGGAGAATTACCATTTTATGGATATAGTGACCACACGTCAGGATTGTTGTCAATTTCTGTAATTGAAAGAATATGTAATTCATGATCTAAAAGAAGTTTGTTTGGTTCTGCTGACAAGCTAAGCTAGACATATACTTATCATCGATTAATTTTCACCAAGGAAAGGATACTTCTTGTAATGATGCATCCTGTTGTAGCTTTCGGCGAAGATGATAGTCATCCCTTGTGTATCCTATTAGTATTATAATTATAATTAATTACTATTTCGTAGGATAACCTCTTGTTTGAATTGCTTTTACTAAGTTGGCAGTAATTTTCGTATTAATTGAATTGGGTAAATTTTATTCTCATGTACAAAGACTTTTGCGTGCCACTGTATATCGCATTATCAAACGCACGAAGTAAAAATTCATCGAAGGCGTACTTAACGTGATTGTCTTCCAAAATGGACCAAATTTAAGACATCGGAGTACTAACTAGCTTTCTCATTTTTTCGATTTTATTGTTACAACTTCGATGTACTGTTATACTTCGCTACAATCTCATTAAAAGTTATACATACTATTGCACCTACGCAGCAAAGGTAATAATCATCGACGTTAACTTCGAACTAACATAGAACTTGCACGTTACATTTAAAATAATCATTGTTTAGGGATTCCAAAACAATCTAGCTGCAAAAAAAAAAGAGATACAGGGTATTTGTTTAGAAGGTATGTAAACAACCCATTGTCGAGATCAAAAGAAGCCGACTCATTCGATTTTTATATTATCCTTCATTGTCATTATTTATACATTAGTATGATCAAATTTAAACGCAAATATAGCATTTCATGTGCATTCAATTGTAATCTACCTTCCGTTTACGAGATTTGTAAAAAAGAAGCTATAATTTCCGTACGACGAACTTCAAAATTTCGGTCCGTTTATGAATATTTCTACAAGTTTATTTTAATTCTTTACAGATATCTATTTTTGAACGATGAGTACTTACAAGTACTTGTTAGTACTTCCAAGGGTTCTATACTTTGGTCAATTATAGATTTGTTAAATATTGCATATACCTATAGACAGGCTGATCCGCGTGCAGTTTTTTTTTCGAAAACTTCTAGGAATTATGGCAAAAATTCTTTTTTGATATTTTTTCACGCGTAATAATGTGTGATAGCAAAAGACGTTTGTCATATGTCGCATAAATGACCTCTTGAATATTTTAAAATAAAAACAAGAATTTTATCGGTGTTCCTAATAGTTTCGAGGAAAAAGCAAATCGTAAGACCACCATGTGTATGTACACACACAAAATAAACAGTTTATTTAATCATTATTACGGTACATTTGTTTTAATCGTTTGAAAAAAGAAGACAAATATTCGCTATAAAACCAAATAATGTAAGCGATGGACATTGGACATCACGAATTTTAAGGTGCCTTTATTCAGTTTGTCGCAAAAAGAATTTGACAATTAATTTGTAAATATAAGTTTCGTTTTCGTTAGTACGTGTAGCTTTTCTGTATTGATTTTCGTTTTCGTAAATGATTGGACGATGAAAATCAATTGGTAACAAATACAGACGAATTTAATTTAATTTTGACGCGTGTACAGGAAACATTCTTTGTAAATAAATCTAAGAAAAATATACAATTCTCGAGTTTGTTTTTTTTATAGAAAAAAGACTGCTCGTGAAATCGTAATTCGTAAAGTTGGAGAATGTTTGTCACAATACAATGATACGAGCATAATGTTGAGAAACATAGAGTCAAATATAAGTTAATAACTAATTAAAAAAATACTTTACTTTAATATTCGAATGTTATTTAAAAACAATTCGATACGTGATTTGAATAGAAGAACAGTATTTACCGATCCCCTCGTAAGGATAACGAAATGTTAATACATGTTTGTAATATCTTATTTCTTACAATTTTCAATTTAATATAAAATATAGTATTTTATATGACAGCTAAGCGTCTATTGTTCGATCGAAATAACCGAACTTCTCTTTTAATTTTTCGTTCAGTGGTTATAAATACTGCATTATTTTACTAATGCTTTTTTTCATTAGACGTTATCGCTTCTAATATTAATTAAAATAACACGCTGGTATTTCCTTTCTATTAAAGAAAATTTTAAAAAATGTTAAACACATTACCGAAGGTATACTTTTATACTTACACTGTACATTGTATAATATTGTACTTTTAAACGTAAGTAAACATAATAATATAAAGATTAAGTACTTTAATTTTGTCAAATTCGCAATTTAATTTTGTACAAACATATATATTTTTCAGGTTGACATTTGGTCGTGTTACATTTTAATTTATATTTTTGCGTATTGTATACTCAATAGCAATCATTGTGTAATTAAATTCTTTTGCTGGTTAAACATCGTTTCAAAGAACAACAATTTCATTGTCAAAAATGAATAAAAAATCTGCAGAAACAAATATCGTATAATAATTTCCGGTGATGAACGTAGTTTCAGTTTTCAATTTGTTTAATACGAGAAAAGAATTTTCTAGTTTGCGTTAGTCTTTAGTTGTTCAAAAAATGTTAACGAGAAACTATCCTTTGCTTTGTTTTCACGAGATATACGCGCGGAAGCCGATTAAGATATCTTAAAATATGCGAAATTGAATTACTCTGTATATTTGTAAATATGTAATAACTTTTATGTCAGAGTAAATATGGGATAGTGAATGATACAAAAGTCAGATACTCACTTGTAAAGAAATCGAGTACAGGGGATATACACAATAGTTAGTACAGAGTTTAAGGATTATTGCTATTGATGCTAAACATGCTATTATTATACACAATAAAATATATTATGTTGATCTTGTAAAAGTCGTAAAAAGTTATGCATATAGTAGTACGTAGTTTTACATATTATACCTGTCACTATGTGTAGAAGTTGCATTCCACGTTTAAGTTTTTAAAGAAACAAATAAATTACTTTTGATCAAACTTGTTCATTTATTTTTTCAACACACACACTGTATAAGTGCAGATGAGAACGTCATTTGTTGGAAAGGAAAATCGATTAATGTTAGATCGTGTAAGTGCAATCGATAATATACGAATACTAAGATACTGTTGAAATATTATATTTACTATTACGGATCAAACATGGTAAACTGGTACCAATATTTTTAAATACTAACGAAATATTAACAAAAATGTGAAATACGAGGAACTGATTTTTTAATGTGTACGTTCAATGTTTCAAATTTTTAATTGAGACTTGAAGACACGGGTGTTTATCCTTGCCTCTGATTAAAAGCAGCGGGAATGAATGAAAGTAATGGTAATCTCAAACATTACTTATCAAATGTAATTACTTTCGACAAAACATTTGTAATCAATGACTAATTTATTCCGACTAATGGTCAATTATAATTTTAATGACCCATTAATTCTGCTTAAATGTGCCCAACTTAGGCTTCTAGAATGCAAACTTTGTTCTTTGATATATATCAATGTTATTTTTCTACGTAAAATAGGACTGTGTATATGTGATCCCAATCCCAATTTCTAGAAAGTATACTGTCTGCTTGATATGGTCACGTGATCCTATAACCATGTGTCTTTTACTCAACATGGCGACCGGCAAAGGGCTTACGATCGTTTTTCGACCAAAAACTTTTAGTTTAATCAACAGTGGTACTCTAAATAAATTGTCGTGTGGTATTGTGCAAAGATGTAACACATGTCACCGATCTATCACAACAGTAGCGTTGGGTGTCCGCAATTGGAACTCAAAGAAAATAGGAAAATGTAACGTATACCTCTAACCACGAAGAACGCAGATTACATCACTCATTTTTCTGATAATGCGAGTTATATTCCATTAATTTTGAATTTACTAACATGTCAAAGACATTCTGGCGTTCCGAGGCAACTTATTATGTATAGTTTCATAAATGTCCTGTAGTTTCTTGTTTGTGACTTCTCTAAAGAATCCTCCAAAGTGGAATATAACCCCACATTTTACAGCACATGCTTCTTCGTTTCGTTAAACGTATTTGTTTATAACTGCTGTAAAGGAGACTCTGATCGCCGGTATTTTTTCTTAAATGCTTTAACAACTTCCCGAAATTAACTTTTGAAATTTTACAAACCAATATGAACTGGAGACAATATTTTATATTCAATTCTTTGTACTCCTTTAGCCAATTCTTATTCTTCGTAACAATAATTAATAATTCTAACAATTGTATGTACATGCGAGTATATTGAAAAAATTGTTATATAAAATTATATTCAAATGGTTTATTAATTTTGTTTTTTATGTTTGGAATTAATTAGCAGTGGGAAGGTATATGATTAAATGTCAATTAAAATGTATTTTAAATATGTGCTAAGTGCAAAGGATTAATAATAAAATATATTTTAAAAGATTTTATTTAATAGTATACATTGATGTATTATAAATTTGGTACAAAAACTTTTTCATTTAAAACATTCTTTTGAAATATAATTACAGATGTGACAGGACATTTGACCCAAACCCAAAGAGAAATACATATTACAAATCAGCTTTTAAAACTTAATTATTATGAGATATTAGGTGTATCTAAAAATGCTTCAGCAAAGGACATTAAGAAGGCATATTATCAATTGGCTAAAAAATATCATCCTGATACAAATAAAGGAGATCCAAATGCTAGTAAAAAATTTCAAGAGGTTTCTGAAGCTTACGAAGTATTAAGTGATGATAATAAAAGAAAAGACTATGATACATGGGGAGAATCTGCTCATCGAATGGGAATGGGGAATTCTCGGGGTCAAGCCAAAGATTATGGAACTAACTGGGAGTACCCATCATCTGCTAATCCAGAAGAGTTATTTAGATCAATCTTTGGAGATGATGCTTTTCGATCTAATATTTTTGATCGTTTTGATGATTATGCTGAATCGAAATCTGGTTATGGAGCAGCTCAAGAGGTACATATAAAATGTATACAAGTGTTTTAAAACAATGGGATGAGTCAAAACATATAAATTTTTTGTGCAAAGAGAAGTTGGAGAGCCCTATACCATTTTGCAATCTGAGACTTTATTTACAAAATACAAACAGTTAAAGTTTACTCTTAATACATGTTATTTATATCCTGATCAGCTGATTGTGCAATGGCACATGCACACACTCACACACGAGAGTTATGTGTCCATGACATATAAAAACTTTAACTGTTTATATCTTGAAAACAAAATATCAGATTCCAAAATGGGTAAAGAACTTTCGAATTTCTCTTTGTTAGGGAAATTTATATGTTTTGCATTCTCTACATTTTTGACTTATTTTATACAAGGAATCACCTTTGTTTCAGTTGTACCACAATTTCAGAATCATCTTGTGTGTGCATGCATGTATATGTATATAGGTTTTTATTTTTGTTTCTTTAGGTCATTATGAATTTAACTTTTTCACAAGCTGCCAGGGGTATAAATAAAGATGTTCAACTGAATGTAATCGATACATGTCCAAAATGTAAAGGTTCCCGTTGTGAGATAGGTACAAAAGCAGTTAAGTGCCAACATTGTAATGGCACTGGGATGGAAACGATTGGTAATGGTCCTTTTGTGATGCGATACACTTGTCGTTACTGTCGCGGCGACAAGGTATTTATTAAATTTCCGTGTCAGGAATGTGACGGAAAAGGACAATCGGTACGAATTCTATTACATTTTATACTAATTAAAAACACATGAAAGCATTAAATGAACTAACAAATGTAGTAATCATTTTCTACGAACGTGTATTTTAAAAACAGGTACAAAGAAAAAAAGTAACAGTTCCAGTTCCAGCTGGTATTGAAGATGGTCAAACAATTCGTATGACTGTGGGTAACAAAGAAGTGTTTATAACATTCCGAGTGGAAAAATCAAAATACTTTCGTAGAGATGGATCAGACATACATACAGATGCTGAAATTTCGTTATCACAAGCAGTACTTGGTGGCACAATAAGAATTGAAGGCATTTATGAGGATCATACTATACAAATACAGTCTGGTACTTCGTCCCATACTAAAATTAGGCTCAATGGAAAAGGAGTGAAAAAGGTGAATGGCATAGGATGTGGAGACCATTATGTACACATTAAAATAACAGTGCCTACAAAATTAAATACCAAACAATTGGCTTTACTCCAAGCTTATGCCGAGCTTGAAACTGATACTCCTGGCAGTATATATGGTATAACACACAAAACAGATGGTAAGAATAAATGCAATGAATTTTGAGACTGATTATTATAGTTTAAGAGTTAGTTATGTATATGTACCTAACAAGAAACTGAAACATATGTGAATTTCCATATTATCATTTTTCTGAAGTACATTAAATTTTAATAATATGCCTGAAGTCCTTTCAATATCTTATGTAACATTTTATAACAAATAATCTTCGAGTTTGGTAAGTTCACATAAGATTAGATGCGTGTGTCGCTTGAGTTTCTTTACATGTACCTGCCATTGCTAATTAAATAAATGATGTACAAATTTATACATGTGTTTTATTGGTGTTGAATATAAATAAAATATCAGTGTCTAAAAAATAAAAGCATTAACGAATTATTTAGTTGTTTAATTGACTTGTTTAACTGTTTAGCATACAGTTTTTTATTGTGTGCTTTTATATCAAGTATTTTTATCATTAGATTATACCTTCTTTTAGGCATGGCAGGTCCAAACGTAAAAACTCAAGCGAGACAGAATACCGACGGTGAACCGGATCATAACGATGGTCTGCTTAATAAGATCAAAAAAGCTATATTTGGATAAATTAAAATATAGGTGAGTAAATGTTTAGGACGAAATGTAAAATCTATTTTTGGTGTTAACGATGAATATGTTGCAAAATATTCATTGTTATCTGTTTTCATTGATAGAACAACATAATAAGTATTTATTAAATACTTACTATTCTAATAAAACTATTTTTGGTTTTAAGGTACAAAAGAAAGTTATATTGGTCCTCTCGAGTTAGTAGAATCCATACGAATAGCATTAGGTAATGAAGATATTTCTAATACACAAAATACATCTCCAAAAACTGACGATTCTGAAGATAAATCACGAAATAATACGAAATCGAAATACGATAGTTCGAAAAATGAAGACGTTAACACAAAGCAAAGGCAAGCATCATAATATTATGACACCGTTAGATTTTGTGAATGTTAGCAAATTATTCATTCACGTCAGCTGTGAAAGAAATAACGTTCAAAATTAATAAATGTAAAAGTTAATTACTATGTAATAGAATCTATATTGCCGTTGCCAACATTAATACAATACGAAACAAAGTCGACTGCAACTTGATGTGTTTATTACAAATGCAATTGTATGCTAATGTTTTCGTTTATTTAATCTATACATACTTGACTTCAAAAAACTTGTATATATTACCACAAATGTGTTGCTCGATTTCCGATTTATAGAATGCGATTAGATGCGCAAATTGATTTGCGATGACTCCGACACATTTGTGGAAGTATAAACAAATTTCTTTTTAAACCAAAGCACATCGGCAATTGATACAATTTACCGAGTAAGTACATATGTATCCATAAAAAAAATTGATGATAAAAGGTCGCCTTAATAACATCTATAATACATGTATAATAAATTATACACTGTGTTATATTTACACTTATGGTCAACCATTAGGTCCTTTACTTTCATACTATCCAAAACGAATTCATAATGCAATGATGCCTTAGAAATTGGCCGGTTGCTGTCCCTACCAGTTCTTAAAACTGACTACCTGCTTGTCCCGGCGATCAAGTAAGTTTGTTTTTAAATCTACTGAATCAATTTCTGAAAGAAAGAGATGCACGAGACTTTCTGGAAGATCTCCCTTTAACTTTAGCCAAATTCAGTCTCAAACATCGTTCAATATCCAAGGCATTACTGTATGCACAATTAAACATGCATGTATGCAAATAAACATAGTAGAAAGGATGAATAGATGTAAAGAAAACATTATGTAAATATAAATAGAATCTATTATTTTAATTAAATTGTTTACACTTGTAAAAGAAAGACAAATAATTTAATTTGTGAAGGTATGGTTACATTTAATTTTTAAAGTCCCTTTTCAACAATTTTCTTTTTCATTTTTTCCATTCCCTTAGACATGCGTTCGCGTGATTTCCAAAGTAAGTTTCTGAATTAAAGAATTTTATAAGTGTTTTAGTGTAAAAGGCGTAAATTTTGTATGAAAGAAGTGAATTGTAACTAAAAATAAACATAACAGTAATTGTTTATTTAAATGCTTATTTAAATTTAAGGGTAATTTAGAGCTTTGAAACTTCTAGTTTTATCAACTAAGTTGACTTGATAATTTCTATATTATGAAATTATTTATTTGATAAATACAACACAAACTATTATATTAATTTCTTTATATACACTAGCATAAAAATGAAAAAAAAAACTGTTAATATATATAAATATTTTGTAGTTTTATTAATTGTAATATTTGAGGCTTTGTCTTTGATGTATAAAGAATAGATAACTGGAAAAATTTGTTAATGCTACTTATTTTAATTTAACTCTTTTTTATAATAATTTCGAAAAATATAAATGATCTTTTGGGCATATTTTATTATTATACTTTATACTATTGAATATATAAATACCTACTTAAAAGAAAGAGTAGAATGTAATGGATTTTCCAATAAGAGAAATAGAACGTTGAATTTAAATAAAATAAAATCCGTAAAAGATAATCTAGTGCTTATTGCTTTATCTTGATGTATATTTGATGACATTATATATGAAATATAATATTACTTGAATGATCATCACGATTACATTTGGTGGAGTAAATACAATAAACCTTAAGTAAGACATACGATTTTCAGTCTCAACTGCCCAGACATTTTTATTTTCCAACCCATGTATACCTATTACACATAAACGAGGTAAAGAATTGACCTATCGTTAGTGGGATGAATGCTATCGCTGTACCACAAGTATCTTATAACATGAGATATACTCTTCCAAAGTGGAACAAAATGTTAAAAAGATCATGCATCAAGTTGTAAGGGAATCCTCATAAGAAGGCTTTAATCTTCGTAATGGTTTTAATGGGTCGATGATCAATGACTAACTTATGGTCACTGGTGGTCAACAGTGAGGTTGACATCAAGGTCAGCGGTCCAGTGAAGATCCAGAAATGGTCAAGAGGTGGGACCAATTGAAATAGTATTGTTCTCTAGACCAAGCGGTTCTTAACTCTTCACGTTGACACTGTCTCCCCACTCTTCGACTTCCCCACTCGAAGACTACCGCTGGACAAATTCTTCAGTACCCCTGGAGCATCCAGGGGAATCGGGTCTCGCGGGCCAAAGCCAGGCCATTCGTGGAGCGCTGACCACTGGGGGGACCAGGAGTGACCAGGAGTGACCAGGACTGACCAGGACTGACCAGAACTGACCACTACTGACCAGTGCTGACCAGTGGAGATACGACTACTGACCACTACTGACCAGTGCCGGACCGTGATGACCAACGGTAAGAACTGTTCAAAAGTTCTCTCCCCTCTTCTATTCTATCGTTTGATACTAATTTCGCTTCATTGAACTGATTTTGCTCTACTTGCCTAACTGATGTTGCTATAATTTGAATATTTTCTTATTTTACAGCTGGCCCAGTGGTAACCATCCTATGTGGTAACTATCCTGTCCTACTGACAAGTAGTAAGTCTACTCCACCTATTTATATTTTATTATTTTCATTTGTTTATTTATCTATCTGATTTTATTTGGTTATTATGAATGTTCCTTTTCTCTGTTTCTACTTTTACCTTGTTTTTCGAATTTATGTGATTGCTTTGATATGTATAATATTGCAGGGTATAATAATGTAATATTATTTTTAATCATATACTATATTTGTTTCTATAGAATTTCATGAATTTCTATTTTTACGTTCTTGCTCGAATTCTCGTAATGATCTGCGGAGGTACTTTGTTTGATTCTTCCATTTCGTTTGATTGTTTGGGGTTGATTCAACTTGATGTCTCAATTCAAATTTCTTTCATTATTATATTTATTATTTTGATTCTTCCATTTCGTTTGATTGTTTGGGGTTGATTCAACTTGGTGTCTCGATCCAAGTTTCTTTCATTATTACGAATGTTCGTTTTGATATGTATAACATGGTGTCGATGCATATACCATATTTGTTTCGATGATACTGATTAATATAAGATTTTTATTTTTATGTTTCAGCTTAAATTTCCTTATTAAATTTCCTTCCATATCACACTAATATAAATGTTAGTTTTGATTTCAGTTTAGATTATACAATTTAGATTAATCGCCAGGACATCGAGGGAAGACGCCACAACCGCCGAGGGACATTTAATTCTAAGTACATTAGATTTAAGCTTCGGCGCGAATCTTAAATTTAACGTCGAAGATTTCTTTATTATTTCTTTATTACATTTCCGCGTCCTACCAAGCAATTATTCAATAAGTAGCTTCTCTCTCGCTCGTTCCCTCGTTCCTAGCTTCGGTCGCCACTGTTTCATCGATTGAAACATGTGATCGGCCGTGTATCTGGTCCGAAAGATCTAATCGCCTTCCCTTGGTAAGCTTGATTGAGGGAAAACGGCACTTCGCTGGAAGGTGTGGAGTTTCCGTATTCTGCGGAAACGCATACCTTCCAGCGGAAGTCGACTCTGTCTCAGGTACTCTCTCTTTGTCAGACAGCCTAAGTCGGGTCCTTCGGGCTCCCGGCGGGTTGCGTTGGAGAAATGGAGACCTCGATTCAGGGTTGCAGTTATCTGTTTTCTTGTTGAGATCGAGTTAGCAAGGGCAGTAGGTTCGATCCTCGGATCCGCTGCACGGTACAGCATCGCGTCGCGTATCCCACGATTTAGCTTCATCCCTCTTTTTAATCACATAATTGCTTGGTACAACTAACATCCAAGGAACTGTGTTTCCTTCTATCGTCCGAATTTTAGCTTCAACTTGACTAGACTTGAGCTTCGACGTTAATTTTAAGTCCCTATTCTATGCGTCTCCCAATATTGCCAAGTAATTATTTAACAAGTAGCTTCTCTCGACTCGTTATCTCGTTTCTTGCTTCGGTCACCACTGTTTCGTCGAACGAAACATGTGATCGGCCGTCTAGTTTGTCCGAAAGATCTAGTCGCCTGCCAATGATAGATCGATTTCTAGAAATAGAAATCAATCTACCAAGGGTAGTGTTGATTCGATCCGAAGATCTGCTGCACGGTTCAGCATCGCGTCGCGTCGCGTCTCCCAGAATTTAGCTTCATCCCTTTTTAAACAAAATAATTACTTGGCATGACTAATTTAGTTTCTAAGGATGTAAAAGGGAGATCGATGGAATTTGGATTCCATCTATCTCTCTTTGGGTCTCCACTCGCAGCAACCTCCACGTGGTGAGACCTGGTAATCGGTGTCACCCACGATAGAAAAGTTATTCTGCGTGGGTGACACCGAGCTAATGGCTGCGAATTTAGAATTGTTTCTTGATATAATAAACGAATTTAGATTTATAATTAGGCAGGTGTTTGGTTAACCATTCTTTTAGGCAGGTTATTTTTATTTGAAGACAAATTCTTTTGAAAATTCTTTCAACTCTCTTCGTTGGTTGTACATCTTTCATTGGTTGCACTTTCGTTTGTTTCTTCTTCGACCAACCGATCGTTGGTCACAGAAGATCTTTATTAATGGAGGGTGATTGAGAATCGGTTAGGGCGGGTCTCCATTCGCAGCAACCTCCATGTGGTGAGACCTGGGTAATATTATTTAGCATTTAATTAATAATCGTATCACTCTTAGCTGAGTAATGCAATTATTAATTAAAAACTAAATAATATTAGCAAACTGGCTGCGATCTGCCTTGCATAGGTCATCATAAATATACAGCTTCTTCGTTAGGTTAGTTTTTATTCTCATTGATTCATCAAAGATTCTAGAGTATTATCAGAGACGAGGTATACGAGTAGATCTCTCACCCAATGTATTTTTTCGGCCCATTTTTATGGGGTCTCGAACCCCCATTACCATTTTCGTGTCACTCACAACATACCAATAGATTTAGAAATGAATTTTAATCCTTTCCATGGTCAACTCACATGTATTTACGCAAACCCTATAGCTGTCACCTATCAATACTAATTCAGTAAATAGTTTCTCAACTGACCGCCATCCATGAGAAGAGGACGCTAAAATCACCTCCGAATTTTCAGGTCGGTATGGCAGTCAGTTGGGCCACGAAAGCCCATAAGGTGAAAGGTCTATTCATATACCTCGTCTGTGCCCGAAGTATAAGGTAACACCATCAGATTATTACCTCTTCGGGTTGTTAAAAAATGATCTGAACGGGAAAAGCATCGAAGATAGTATTAAAGAAATTCATGGAACGGTCGGAGGCACTAAGAGAGGATTAATGGAAATTATGCCATTGAATAAATAAATAAATATACAGTCGAATTTATTTAGAATAAAAATGCACGTACTTTCCGTTTAACACAGTATGATTATAACGATATTAAATGTTTCTATATGCACGTTGATAACTGTTACGTGAGAGTATTTGTATTTATCATGTTAATGGTATTTCGTTTCAAAAAATTTATACGACTTAATTGACATACTTGTTTATTATAGCGTATACCGTGACCAAGAAAAATTCGAACGAGTATTGTAACTAAATATAAAATTAGGCTTCGATCAGTAAGCCGTATTTAAGGCCGATGTTGGTCAAGTTTTGCGTAGCCGATACACGTAATACGGCAAGCGCAATAGACGTAATAGCAACTGCTCCTTCCAGATAAAATCCGTACAATACTCTCACGTGACCAAGTATAGTTGAAAGACCACCGGCAGCCGTAAAATCCAAAGGAAAGAGGACGCTTGCTGCGATCGGTCTGTGTCTAGCTACCCCGAAACACATAATTCCCATCAGATAGTAACTACCTAGAATTTGAAAACATTCATTTATAGTTAATTGATTCTGTATCTGTAAATAATATCAATTAATCGACTCTCTCCGATAAGTAACATGATTTCTTGTTCGATTTATAGACGTACGATTTTTGTAATTTGTTCTAGGAGTATATCTCTGTAAATGTTTTTCGTAACTTAAAAGGAATCGTATACGCACGAAAAAAGAAAAAAATCATGCGTAACGATATTTCAGCGCGTCAGTAATATTTTATATAATTTAATAATTACCTAGACAAACGAAGGGTACAATTTTAACCCACTTGGGTACTGGTGTCAATTGTCCTTCAGTTTGCTCGCATTCGATTTTTGTTCTGGCTATAGCATATCTCTGTAATCGTAATGCCCATATGAGGCCAAAGTTCATAATCAAAAGAAAGTGTGCGGGTATTCCGATCGCTGCGAAAATTACAGTCACTGTTCGACCAGCCGTAGTACGTGGAACCGGAGCACCAAAACCTACGATAAATCGAACAAACGAAATTAAATTACTGCAATTTTCAGGGACGAACTATAATCGGACCAAAGAATCGATTTGGTTAAAAGAACAAATTTCACACGAACAAGAGCATCCATTATTTTTTCTTCGTCGCCTATACTTGTCCCGGAGATTAGAGCGATAACAAACATTAGGGGGGCGTTAACATTGCAGTTCGAGTGCAATCGCTGAAGCGGTTAGGTATAATCTCATCATACATACATTTTTAAGCACTATCATCAGCGACAGTGTATTTTATAACGAGTTTTATAACAAAAATATTTTTGGATTTTTAGCATTGAGACTTGGCCGAAACGTTATCAATAATTGGACTCATATTAATCAGAAGAATCTACAGTATAGAAGAATATATTTTTCGTACCTAAAGTAGTGAGAAGGGAGATAGAAAAGAGAACACATCCAGGAAATGTCCAAAGTCGTCCCGCGTTTCCACTTTCGCCGTATCCAGCACTGACGGCCATTAACAAAACTTCTTCGTGTTTTGCTACATACTGGTGTACCTTGTTACTCCAAAGTGGCTCTACGTCTTCCTCTTGTTCTGTTCGTAATTGTCTCAACTCTGTCGCCAGGCCGACTGCTAAAGTTTTCTGCATATTCTTTAATTTTACAACTTGTTCGCGCTCGCGTGGTCCTTCGGTTGCACAAAAGGCAAACGCACCAACGACTGCCCAAATGGTAAGTAACCATGATAAACCTGCAACGAATTCAATCGTATTCAATAAGAAAATGTCTCGAAGCATAAAATTACTTCTTCTCTATCGATCGATTAAGAGTAACTTATTTATTTCACTTTAAAAAATTGCTACACGCGCACTATTTAAATAACCAACGACCACCATAGCAGTCGACGCGTTAATTTCTAGCAAATTAGGATAAAATGTGAATAACAACAAGTTATCGATTTATTTTTACCGAATAATGAGAGCGATAGTCTTCCTAAAAATCTAATATGCTTCCATATTCTGGAAGATATTTTTGAATTAGTTGTATCGCTTTCTTCAATAATGTCCTTCACAGATGGCAAAAGTTTTAGTCGTAATGGTAAACCAACTATAGTTTGAATAGCTACCGATTTCAATGATTTCTTAGGTTCTACTACTGGTTTATATCGCCGAGCAAACTCTTCTGAAATCGTCGTAGGCGAACCTGTGAACAATAGATTAAATCATTATCATACAATTTCTCGATTATCTGCCATTGGAGGAAAATTATGCACATTCATATGATACGGAAGCATCAGAGATTCTTTTCCATCATAAATTAGTTGGCGTTCACTGTTATTTTTGTTATTTATTCTACCTCTTTAGTTAGTATGACAAAGATATCGATTAGTCTAGTACGTGCTGTTATGTACTGATTATTATTTTATAGATGCGCGAGTGCGTTTAGGAGGATATACTCGTTTCATTCATGTAAGAGTGAAAGAGTCCGCGGAAAAGTAGGCACACATTTAGAAAAATAGGGAATCTTCTAAAAGACTGGGAGACGTCCTAATTAATTTTGTTAATATATTACTCCCAAAAACTGTAGTTTGTTACAAAATTAAAAAAAAAAAATATCACCTTTTTGGAAATTGTTCTAAACGCTCGACATTGCGATGTCAGCGTTCAATTTTTCGCTCGCTCCTTATCCGCTATTTTAAACTTTAAGGGTGGTTTAAATTCCGTTTCTTCATTTTCTGCCCTTGAAACGAAACCTGTTCTACTTTATTGAATCCTCTTTGATTGAAAACAAAAGAAATTACTAAACAGGCAGGAATGAAATATTGGATGCGCGAAGAAGCTTTGATGGATTCTCGATCAGTACCCTTTCGTTTAAAACAATAAATCGTCTATTAAAATTCTTTCTACGCGATGCAACAAACGACTGTCGATTGTTACAATCAAAAGTGGATGCTTTGAGCAGACAATTTTGTTGAAAATTAATATCGAAGATGAATAGTAACAGAAAAACATATGCGATGCGTTTGGTGAGTCCATTGCGTCGCTTCCAACCCGTGAAAGATGGTTTTCTAAATTCAATCCTGACGATTCTTTTCTGAAGGATGAATCCCGCTACGATTTTTTTATTAATAACAAAATCCATCGAAACTTTTGCACGTATCCGATATTTTGCTACACGATTCAATAGAAATAAGAGCCAATACTCGTACCGATGGCGCATACTACATCATCGTCGTCTTCTTCGTTGTTGCTGCGTCGTCGTTCCGTCATTGTTATACGGAACTCGGTGATACGGTGTCCGATCTGGTCCCTCGAGTTAGGATAGACCAGGTTCTTGCGAGTACAACGTTGTATCCTACGGATTCCAGACGTGCGTCGCGATTTCGACACATATCGTCTACGAGGACAGGCGACCGTGGGCAATGGAACGCGTGTGAACTTTGCAATATCTACTACATCACTAAGAGGCGACGGTGCACCCTTGAATGTCGGTGGCGCTGGAAAAAGGGGCACGTCCATCGAGAAAGGTCGAGGTGACGGTTACTATAAATTATAACGCAATCACGTCCGGTCACTTCCCCTTAATCCTCTTACAGTCGGTGATATCTTCGGAACTTAATATCTAATAAAAGGGATACAGTTGTAATCTAAACATATACATTCGTATAAAGTATTCCAACACTCGCATTTATAACATTCAACTAATTAAATAGGTATGTTAAATCGAAGCAATATAACGCATATAATAAGGGATAGGTCCTAAGAGTACATATGTAAAATTAGAAAATAATACAACAATATATACCGTTTTTACAATATATTTATTGTAAACACGCACCACCAGAAGTGGCTCACAAAAGTATTTGAGCGGAATCAAAATTTAATGTTCAAATTAAATAGTTGAAAGTTTTAAGAAGAAGTTGGCCCACCGTTTGCTCTTACAACAGCCCTAAGTCCGTTTTTCATCGAGTGGAGTAACTTAAACGCAATATTTCTATCGATTGTCATGTTTCACTAATATTTTGTTTTAACGCTTCTTCTGAAGTCGTAACCGTATTTCTTCATCGTCTTTCTACTTGGTTCTCTAAACAATAGTTCCATTTCTAGAAATTATGAGTGGAAATAGAAATATTATAGTTTGTGGAATAAAGAAACTTCAAATAAGAGATTTTTGTTGACAAACGAGAAAATTGAATAAGTGATTAGAATTTGTAGGTCAATCTGTGACAGCATGCGTCACATATCAGTGAATACACATGCTAATATCTGCCCACCTTCATTGTCGAGAGAGTGCAATTCCCACTGCGTCGTTTATCACGAGTAATTTTAATACTGTCCATTGTAATTATGCATTCTAAATTACATAAAATCATTCCCTCTTGTTCTTTTATGTTTAACGTTTCGCTCTTGTTGCTTGCTCTTCTTTAACAATACAAGGTTTACACATTCAAATTTATACAAGTGCCATGTGTTTGCAAATGTCCCGGGTACACGGATACTTTCATAGTATGCTAAATATTTGAACTCTTAAAGTCTTAACAAATTTTTAATCATCAACGCGTTAATTACCTGTATTCTTCAATTTATTTAACATTATTGAAGCGAGCAATAAACTTGAAATATTCAGGAAACGCGTCAGCTTTGGATCGTAAAAATATTTCTCTTAAAATTGTGACGGGTGACACGCGAAATACGTGTTTTCATACAAAACAGAAAGCTAATCTAACTTCTGTTCTATGCTTGAAGGATACCTGTCAGAGCAAATTCAAGAACTTCGAATATAGGTCGAACGCAGACGTTAGTATTTCTGATGTTTAGAATCGTAGGCAGCTTGATGTACGATAAAGAAGCTAGTATTTATTTTTTAAACTCGAAGCATCGAAGCGCCGTAGTGAGAAGTGAAAGACAACATTTTTATTAATTAATTGGAAAAACACGATTATCGTACGAGTGTAACTTTCCATACGAACCGATAAACGTTTATATATTACTATTTAAACTTATAAGTTCGGGATAGGTGTATCTAGCTTATATTTATTTTTTAAAATAATTTATATGTTGACAAACGCTGAGTAATTATTAAGACTATAATATTTCTATTTCTAATTTCTAGAAATTCTCGATCTTTTAAGCTCCTCTAGATCGTTCACTTTAAATATAATTTGTGTACACACGATCATCACAATTAACGAACATTAATCACAAGTCGCACCGTCACAGAACAAATTAAAAATGTTTCACGCGTTGGGGAACGAGACGCTCAGATTGAAAAATGAACGAACACAAAGAGTCCATGCGGCTCATGGAACAATTTGGAAACTACTGGCTTCCGTAGAATTGAATTTTAATAGATTTGCCGCGTTGCATGCTACGGCGAAAGGTGTAGTAGCGTAAACGGTTTCCCATCGGTACACTAAAATTAGAACACAGCCTTGAGATCAATTGCGTTGACTTTAAGCGCCATTCATACCTCGGATCTTACAAATCGAGAATCTGTTAATTTCTTCGATTAAACATACTCGACCCTATTACTTCGTACTTTGAAAACACGATCCCGATGTAACACGCTACAACTATAACGATAGCTCTCCTATAATACGGTCTCCATATAGCGCGATTTAATGAACATCGACAGCTTCCATATTAAAACGACTTTGATTAAAGCGTTACATTTTTATTGTAATACGCGAACTCTTAAAATCATTGGAATAATATTATTTATTTTTTTACATATATTAATTCATGTTGTGGAACGGTATCATCGCTGTGTTTGTATGTTTTTATATCTTAACACGGTTTCAGCAAGTAACGAATTAACCTTGTTATAGGAGGGTCAACCGTACATTAGAATCTGGTATCGCAACGTGGTCAGATGTGACGTAAACGAAGTAGAATTTTGTTTCAAAGAATAAAGACGCGTTTCTTTGGGCAGCGATAAAAACGTAAGATAATTTATAAACGTATTTGTAATAAAAAATTGCCGCCCGATAAATTGATCGTTGTTTTTCATGGCTGCCAATAATATTTGTTCGCGATAAACAAGAAGCGTACTTTATTTTTTATCAAACCGTTATATATTATTAAAATTTCTCAATAAAAAATTGTATTAAGACAAACGTATATTATTGTAAAAAGTAATATAGATTCAAGAACCTTGGATCGTACGTTCTTATAGCATCGTATGTTCTTTCGAGCGTTCATTATTCAGTTCACGACTAGTTCATGTACGATCCGATGAATAGTAACCGTTAAGTTTGTTTGTTCTACGTCCGTGAAGTTTCTTTCGAACGAAAATAAATCATAATGATTCGCTTCCAAGGCTCGGTGATTAGAACGTTGCATTGGTCGGCAATAATTCATGTTTTTAAGAAACAATTATTTCCTAAGGCGAGCTACTTTCGTTACTTTGCTGTATTATGACACGTAGCGACTGTTGCTATATTTGTCGAGTAATCGTAGAAAACGATGCGCGAAAATACTAGATCCAGCTCGTCGTTGTTCTCTGTTTAAACTGTCGCGTTTAACGATCAAAGAAATTTAGTCCAGACGAAAGTTATAAATTTGGGTAAGTCGCCTTGAGGCTTGGCACGCTTGCGCCGCATCGATCCATAATTGGCGGTCTCGCCCTTCCGCATAGAACAGCAGTGTGGAAACACAGGTTCAATGAATCTATCGCGCTCGTAATATGGAAGATCGTTTCCTTGACCACGATCGTCGAAAAATCGAGAAACGCGGTCTGTGCGAACAAGAGAACGATGCGCTGCTCGGGTCGAAGACTGTTGCTCTGGCTTGGGCCAGGGTTCACGTTCCTTCTCGTCCTGGTGGGACGTTTGTTGGTCGGTCGTGGGTTTGGTCAACCGATTCCAGTGATCGGTAACGACGTCGTCCTAACGCCAAAGGGCCATTCGATTCTCCGTCAACGCGCGGAAACCGTAGCGCCGGCGTTTGTGGCGGGCACGTACATGGCGGGTCTGCAACCCAGGAACAGTTCTTGCAGATGGTACCACGGTCTACCGGATGTTATATCGTATCCGGCGTCCAAAGTCACCTGGAGCCCGGAAATCGGTGAGAAGAGCCCCTACAGAGTCCTACCGTTTGTATTAGTTGGAACCGAGGAGAGGAACAAGCTGCCCCAGGTGACACTCTGCACGCACGCGACTGCAGATCATGTCTATGGAATCGTGGAGTTGGTCAGGAGATGGGAGGGCCCGTTGAGTCTGGCCGTTTTTACACCTGGCCTCGACGCTGGTACCGCCGTTGCTCTCCTCGATCGGGCCTGTCGATGCGAACCCGAAATGTACAAGGTTTCCCCATGCACTCGATGTCAGAACGGGTCGCTAGAAGCATGATTACATTCAAACGCTATTCTCGATTACGATTCACGCGACTTTCATTCCACTCCACGGCTTTTGCATCCAACGTTCACCCTTTTGCAAATCGATCTCACTTGCATCGTTACGTAATACCTGAGAAAACGAGGCTCTAGAAAAACCTCGACAAAGGGTGAATACGATCTGGAAAAGGGTCGATTCCGGAGTGCAGACTTGTAAATATCCGCTATCTCGGTCAAATTATGCAAAAGCCCTTTTTGTACGTTGAAATTACTCGACAGATTATTATTTTTTTTTTATTATTATCATTACAGGAACATAATCGAAACGATATTGAAATTGATTTCTTGAAACGAATAGTAACTCGGCAAAGTAGTACGTTTCACGATGCTTGTAAAATATTTATTAGGTAGACATAGGTACATTGAATTAGATAAATTATATTGTGAATTAGTGACTACGATAAAGAACACTCTAATTGCGAAGGAGTAGAGGTACAGGATCGATGCGTTGCGATTCTAACTTACGTTATTTCGCAGGTTTCTGTTCATTTGGTATTCCCGACGGCCCGTCCGCCGACTTTGGGCGAAACGATTAAGACCCACGGCGATTGTGCCGCGTCCGATCTCCAAAGAGGAGAAGCAGGAACGGAAAGAAAGCAGAGAAGCATGACTTATCCTATTAACGTGGTCAGAAATGTGGCCAGAACGCAGGCGAACACCAGCCGTGTTCTAGTAACGGACATTGAACTTTTGCCCAGCGAAAAACTGGCGTCCGGTTTTATGGAAATGGTACGCGGCAGGTCACCGAAAACTGGGGTAGTTTTCGTGGTGCCGGTTTTTGAGATCGAAGCGCACAAGCAGCCACCCTCGACGAAAAAGCAACTGCTTTTGGCAACGAAAGCTGGTACAGCCGTATATTTTCATAGGTTTGTGCAAACTAATAGAATGGTACAGCGATAACATTATTATTATATACTATATACCACCTGGCGTCGTCGATTTTAGACGATTTTGGAGATAAAGAATTATTATCGGTTGATATTTAAAAACAAGACGTTTGGTAATATTAAATTCCTTAAAAAATATTCACCTTTTGTAGGTTCCTTTGCTCGCATTGCCAAAGATTTCCTGGTCTCACTAGGTGGATGCTTAGACCAGACCCAGGCAAAGTCAGACCACTTATTTTTACTAAAAGAGAATATCCGCATCATAGGTGGGAGCCCATCTTTATTGGAACACGCGACGATCCTTTGTACACGGAAGATATGTCTTGGGAAGGCAGACAAGATAAAATGTGCCAGGTGCAATACGAAATTATCGATAATACTGAAATTTTTAGACGATACAGATTTTATCGATACATATTGCCTCGTGTAAACGCTATTATGAATGTTTGTACAGCGATGAGAAATTTATTTGTTTCGCGTTCAGAATAGTATTCCGAACATACGTGTTACGATTCTAATTTCGCAATAGTTAACGCTATGTTATCACTGTGTATTAATATTTATTTATTTACTCCTTGTAGATGTTCGAGATGTGTCTTCTAAATTATCGGCTGGTTATACTTGACGGTGCCTTTTTAGTCCATACACCAGGTATTAAACGAAAGAGAATAAAAGTTGATCTAGCGAGACAAGAATTATTGAGGCCTCACGAAAAAAGAAACGCTCAGATCTATCAACGCGTAATTAAGCGCTTATTGAAGCAATATCCCGTCAATCGAAAATGTGCACATTGATATTAAACGACGATACAAATATCCAATATTGCTTCGATGCAGGATACGAGACAGATTTTTAACTAACGCGCGATCGTTGCCCTGCTATTTTATTAATGGCATTATTTTTACAAACCATACATCGAGCGTCATCCAATATTTTCATTCTCGAAAATTTTATAACGCACGGTAAATCAATTGAAAACATACGCCTATACATATTTACAAATAATTACTTGCATGTAGAATATAATGATAGTATAAATATTAATAAATACGGCGCGTGAATGAGAATTGTACAACTGTTTTTACTAACTGATCTGAATATGTATACAAGAAACAGATACAATTGAATGTACATATTAGAATGTTATCAGTTTAATCTAAAAATAGATAAAAATTCGACTGTTATACAATATTAAGATTGTACAAGAATAAATGAATTAAATAGATTTTATCTAAATAGTTTATAATATTTGAACCGATAAAACTGAACGTTTTTTGTTAACAAAAAATTAAACTTACATCGGGACAGAATATAAGAAAATGCAAATACAGTTGTCTCGAATATTCAACTTATCAAATGAGTTTAAGAACTAGAAGAAATTCAATTTAATCGTATAACATTCACGTATTGCTTTTATTTGATACGGATAAGGAAACGCCGAAAAACCAAGTGTTTAGATCCTATACATCAGCAGCAGTAATCGATCTATATTTTCTTAGATTTGCTGTAATGTTTAAATTTGTAACCGAGTTTAAATAAACTGAATACAAAATTTTGCATGTGACATGTTTTTATTAACAGAGGATTAACATCGATTAACAAGTATACAAAAAATAATGAAAAGTGTTCGGATGAACGTTTACCTTGTTCGATTTCTTAATATAACGTGGAGCCCGCACGGAAGCCATTTCTTAAAGGAAATGTGTGACTGCATTGGGCTTCGATGCAAGCTTTCCCACGTCTTTTTATTAAACTTCTCATACGTTTGAAAATTTCAGCAGCTGCTTTGATTTGCTAATAACCTTCTTTGATGTGCTAACAAAGTAATTAACCGTTATCTACCGTTCTACTATAAAGTCTTCTAAGTCACGTATAAAAATTCATTTGATTTAAATGTGGAGCACAAGGTAATCAAACAAATTGGTCTTCCGTACTGATCCGTTTTGAGAAATTGCTTATTTAAACATTGCCTCGCTACACGATAAAGATATATCACATGCGTCGAACAGTTTCTAGTGGGATGCCTCCCGTTAATTTATTCGTTTCTCAAACAGTTGTGTGCGTAAGTAAAATGATATTATTTCTTGATTATTATTATAACTTGAAACGATTCTCGTACTATTTTCAACATACTTTAGCGATACGTTGTTTCCTTCGTTGCTAAAATTCCATTAATGCGTATTCTTATTGACAAAACTGAATGGTTTGCCGGGATAAAAGACGAGGTTATCCATGAATCATTTGTTATCGGAATGATTATAGACGTTCTAACGTGTATTTACAAGAAACGGTTGTGTAACTAAAGTATATGTTGATCTGCAGCAGCAATACATGTACTAACTTCTGCAGCGAAGTGTAGAGTCAACGATCAGATTCGAAAAAAATAAATGTTCGAACGGTTCGTTGATGAATTATTATTTCGCGCGACACAGGGTTGAAAAGTAACAATCGAGGAAGGAATTGAACGACGTATTCAAGTGTACGGGCGCAGTCTTCGAGCGGTGGCGTTTCGGAGTGGAGCAGAAAGGTAGTTGAAGTTTGCGCTACAAAGCGATTTGAGTGGGTATTCGTTTAATCATTTCAGTTTAACGATTTTTTTTTAGAGAGAAATTAATGGACTTACAATATAACGTGCACAACTAATTGTAGGAATTCAGACGATGAATATATTAAAGAATATCACGTCGGCTTTTTGGTCGACTGATGTTTGGTTACCGCCTAACATAACATGGGACGATATCACACCAAATTCAGAAAACAAATACGCAGACTATCAACATTTAATTTATCCTTTACCTATGGCACTTATTCTTTTGATAATCAGATACGCCTTTGAGAGGTAATAATTGTTCGTTCTTTCTCATTCATTTCCGAAATAATTCCAACGTTCTCGCTCAGACTAAGGTTATACCGTATCCGTTCTATTACTCATATATTATGTTGTCAGAAACATTC
This sequence comes from Colletes latitarsis, assembly GCF_051014445.1. Classification (NCBI taxonomy): domain Eukaryota; kingdom Metazoa; phylum Arthropoda; class Insecta; order Hymenoptera; family Colletidae; genus Colletes; species Colletes latitarsis. The sequence goes on along the minus strand of NC_135135.1, from coordinate 15,784,686 downwards.
TGTCGGTCTTATTGTATCTTCTAATTGACTTGTTAAGTGTACAATGTAAATTAAATTATTAATATAGACCAGTCACAAGTAGCAAGCAATATGCATAGAGCAAGCAGTATTATATGAAAATATCTTACATTCTTAGAATTAGAATATTGATCAAGTTACATTATATGATTTAATTTGTTAATTGATCTACAGGTATTGTTTTGCGCCGTTTGGAAGGTCTCTTGGTATAAAAAATACAAGAACAAAAAAAGCACCTCAAAATGATATATTAGAAAAAGCCTATGTTAGTAGAAAAATTAAGCATAAACAGGTAAGTCTATTCCAAGTGTTTTAAAGACACGTAAGTTTGGAGCCACCATGGTAGTCAGCTTGTTAATTAACTTCTTCGTGTGTACAATCGATAAAATAACAAAATCCATTTATGTTATTCGTGTATTACAAAACTACTTTTAATACATGTGATTGAAGAAATGTTTTATTAATTAAAATATATACATAAAATTAAATGTTACTGGTTGTTTTGTAATATATGAATATATTTTAAGCTGTTAGGATTGGCTAAACAATTAGATTGGTCAGAACGACAAGTAGAAAGATGGTTGCGATTGAGACGTACTCAAGACAAGCCATCTACACTTACAAAGTTCTGTGAAAACAGGTTAGCATTTTATTTCGAATGTACTTAGTTAAAAATTGTATTACACTTATTAAAGTGTAATAATATATGATAGAGGTAACTTAGTCTTCAAGTATTCAGTACGTTCAAAATTTTTTTTACAGTTGGAGATGTTTGTATTATACGTACTCTTTTCTTTATGGCCTTATTATATTGTGGAGTAAGCCATGGTTGTGGGATATAAATTATTGTTATTATGATTATCCGTATCATCCAGTTTCGGACGATGTATGGTGGTACTATATGATATCTATGGCATTTTACTGGTCCCTAAGTTTCTCCCAATTTTTTGATGTCAAAAGAAAAGACTTTTGGCAAATGTTTATCCATCATATTGCCACTATTATTTTAATGTGTTTTTCATGGGTTGGAAACTTAACCAGAATTGGTACATTGGTACTATTAGTGCATGATTCAGCAGACATATTTCTGGAAGTAAGTATAAGCACATACATATTAAAGTATATATGTATGAAATTTAAAAATTATATACATATATTAATATGTATATATATATATATTTTTTAGGCTGCAAAGATGGCTAAGTATGCTAATTATCAAAAATTATGTGATTGTATATTTGTTATTTTCACAATACTATGGATTATTACGCGTATCGGAGTTTATCCATTTTGGATAATTTATAGGTATGTTCTATTAATCTCATATATTGTCTCTCATACGTGTATGGCCATAAGCTATTTGGCGTGATTTAGCCCGGCCATACTCATCAAAGGGTTAATATATTTCAATATAATTAAATTATGTTTTTAACTAGTTATATTGTATTTTATAATTACAGTACATCGATAGAAGCACCTAAGATAGTACCAATGTTCCCAGCATATTATATTTTTAATTCTCTATTAATTTTATTACTACTTCTTCATATGATTTGGACGTATTTAATCCTTAAAATTGCATATAATGCTTTTTATGCTGGTCAAGTAAGTTATACTGCTGTAAACCTTTTTCTAAAATGTAATTTCGATGTTTTTTATTTTATATATGCCATTTTTTAGATGGAAGGGGACATTCGTAGTAGTAGTAGCGAAGATGTTTCGGACACCTGCGTGGATAGTACTTCTTTAAACAATACTACAAATTACATTACCAAACAAAATTCAAGACAAAAAGTTCACTAACAAATAACTTTCTCAAATAGTTATGGTAACAGTAATAAGGCAAGAATCCAAATATTTAGCCAGGCGCTAATTTATTTCAGCAAATCTATCGAAGTCTTGCATTTATCGTAGAATGGTAATTTAAAACTTCAACTTTCATAAAGTTATAAACAGGTGATGAACCTTTGAAATATTTACTTTCTTTATCGTTACTAATATTTTCTGAATCAATTTAGCGCTTTTATACAATATATGAGAGTCAAACACTTCTCGCATACATCAAATGTTCATTCATTACTCTTAGTATTATTAAGTACGAAAAAACGAACATTAAAAACTACGAATTACTCTTCTTATTAATTGTATCATTTATTTATATGTATTTTATTTAAAAATTTAAGAGGTACAATAGTGCCCACATAAATGACCACGCTCAGGACCGGCCGCGGCCATTTATGTGGACATGGTTACTTCTCGGAATTCAACGGAGATAAGGAAAGAGGTTAAGTGCGAGCGAGATACAATAGCTGACATCCGAAACCATATATTCTATGTATCGATAACGACCGGCGTCAAGTTACGCTCGACACGCTCGATGTTCAAAGCCGCTTGGCTTCTAAAAATTGGTGGGGATAACCGCGGTCATTTAAGTGGGCAAAAATGCGGTCACTTACGTGGGCACTACTGTATATGTTTTTTTACGAATAGTCAAATTATTTAATTAAACAAGTGATGGACCAAAGTTGGAAAATATTTAATATCTGTACTTTTTCAGTCTTATCAAGGCTTAGTAATTGATTATGCTTAAAAGCGATTATTTATTCACTTATACTTTATAAATGTCAAACGGTGTCTTAAAACTTGTGAATAAGAATACTAATTATATTTCGAATGAGTTGAATTGTTTAAAATTAATTGTCCCTATTATACATGCAGCTTTCTAGGAATACTTAATTCACCTAATTTGTATAATATTAAAATAGAGTTCCTTACATTAAAATAAATGTATTCTCCACTTTATGCTAAGGAGCGCATATGAAAATTAGGCTATAAAAGAAATCTTCAATATAATACGAATAAAAATAATTAAAAAATGTACATAGCAATTTATTTACATACATTACAAATAAAGCAAAATATGTGTAGATATATAATACATTCTTAATAATGTTTCTTTTTTATGTATGTACAAATTTTATTGTTTCCTGATTTATAAGTTCATTTTAACGTAAAACAACAATAGTGGGAAATGTGTGATGTAATAAGTAACTTCAAAATTTAAAATTAGCGCCAATTGTTTCAGTAAACTCGCCATATTTGATAGACAATATTGAATCATAGAGCCTCCACTCTTAAAAAATGGTTTGCTTATGTTTTGTTACATTCCTTCCTATTTAGTCTCACTCTTGCTTTATTTTATGATCGAATATGTAAAAAGGTCACCTTGAACTGTCGTTTAAATTTTAGCGGGGTTTAGTGTTTTACCGTGTTGTAATTTTTAACATTATTTCCTATTTGTAAGTGAGTAAATAATTGAAAAAATAAACATGGGAGGAAAGTGGTCAAGTATGGATCCTTCTCAAGTCGAAGTACCAGAATTAAAGGCTTTATTAGAAAGAGATCCATATTTACAACCATATGAAACTGACATTCGCAAAAGGTATTGTATTTTTTATATACATAAACGTATGTTTCTTAAAAAATTACAGTTAACAATTAGTAATCCTTACAACTTATGATTCTAATTGCTTTAAGAGTTCATTTTTCTGAAAGTAGAGTACTTATTTTATTACATACTATTATAGTTTAAGTATTATTTATTGTTTAAATAATGTTTTAGTTTTGTATTTGTTTTAATTAAATTAATAATTTTATTTATTAGATATGCATTGTTCAAAGATTACGTGGAAAAAATAGAAACTGGTTCTGGTAATTTAGATAAGTTTTCAAGAGGATATGAAACTTTTGGAATACATATTAAAGAAGACAATAGCGTTGTTGCAAAAGAATGGGCACCTGGAGCACAGGAATTATTTTTAATGGGAGAGTTTAGTAAGTAGTTTAAAATTAAACATTTCTAACCAACTGATTACCCATTGATATGGTCTTTTTGTTATTGCTTGCTCTAACACTTTTGCAAAAAAATAATTTTGTTTGCATATGCCTAATATATATTTTGTTTTTTTATTATTAGATAACTGGAATAAAACACTTAATTCATATAAAAAATTAGAATATGGCAAGTGGGAATTGCATTTAGCTCCTCTTCCTGATGGTAGTTGTCCTATAAAGCACCTTTCAGAAGTTAAAATAATTGTCAAGAATCATAATAATGAATTGTTAGAAAGACTGAGCCCTTGGGCTACATATGTTACACAAAATCGGGCTGAATCTGCTACATATAAACAACGTGTATGGTGTCCATCAACTGAAAATGTATGTAAAAATACAAATATATATATTTATTTAACTTAACACATACACACACACACATAAAGTTCTTTGGTATGGTTTTTGGAATGATCTCTAGTACTCAGATGGTTAATGCTGTTCTATAAAGTCATGTTTATAAAGATGAAGCAGTATTTGAAAGTAATAACAAATCAATAATGTTGAAATTGGTTGTTGCTTTGTGTTTTCCTTCAAAAGTTATTTAAAGAATAACATACCATGCATGAATTTGCGATTTTGTCAGTTACAATACAACCAATAAAAATGTACCGTCTCATTTGATAAAATGTTGATAACCTTAAAATTCGAAATCTGTGACCTTAAGAAAAAATCAAGCTTATCATAATATTTGCCTGTTTGTAACAAATAATATTTTCTTAATACACTTTTTACACACAAAATATTGTAGAAATATTTAGGGTCGTCAGGTGGCTTCTTTTTTCGAAATATATTTACACGTAATTAGAGTACTTATTCTTTAAAATAATATAAACGCGAATCGAGAAAAGTAATTTCTCTTTGAATGGATGAGAAATCTTTATTATGCATATTATCTAATAAAATAAAGTCGAACAAATTTCATTCTCGTGTACAAATACATTTAAAATGATATCTGTTGATAGGTTTATAAGTTTAAGTACCCTAAGCCAAAGAAACCAGAAAGTCTTAGAATTTATGAATGCCACGTCGGTATTGCGACTCAAGAATTAAAAGTTGGCACATATTTAGAATTTGCTAAAAATCTAATTCCGCGTATTGTAAGACAAGGTTACAATACTATACAATTAATGGCTATTATGGAACATGCTTATTATGCCAGCTTTGGATATCAGGTATGAATTATGTATTTATAGGAAGTAAACCTTCTTAGCAACGCATAGTATAACAAAACAGAGAAAAAAGTTGAATCCTTTATGCAGAACTGTCGTTTGATAATACAATTTCTCTTCTATTTTTGTAAACTCTCTCTACAGTGAAAGTTGAATAAGTGCTCTGACTGATCTACAGCATAAATGTCCGTTCGTTATCCCCATTACTGAGAGCAGATTCCCTTTGTTACACCACAAAGTTCGGTAGCCGAGAACGATCTCTTTCTTTTTTATTTGCCGTCCTTTTCTACGTTTGACAACCAACTCGGGCTGTTTCTATAATTAGAACCGATTCATCTACTTTATAAATGCATTTATTCAACTTTGCTCTCTATACATGTTCGGCCACCTCTGGGAAAAATTTTAATGGATGATTCTAGAGGCCAAAATAATACGAAAATCAAGAATACCAATTTGTTGATAAAGACTTCGTTAAAAAGTTATCAGTGTTTAAAGTTGCGCCTGTAGATAGGCAACCTGCGTACAGTTATGTGCGCACGATAGTGATTCTCACTCAGCATGAGAAACCTGCTTAGTGACGATCGATAGATCGATAGCCTTACAGTTTTTTGAGTAGAATCACTATCACGCGTACGCAGCTATTCGCAAATTGTTGTTCTACAGGCGGAACTTTAAACGTTAATAACTTTTAAACGAAGCCTCAATCAACAAATTGGTATTCTTGATTTTCGTTTTATTTTGGCCTCTAAAATCTCCCATTAAAATTTTTCCCAGGGGTGGTCGAACACCCTGTATAAGACTTTATATTGAATTAGAAAAATTTATATCTGCCTAAGTTTTTAATGCTAATAAAGAATATTTGGGCACATGTACTTATATATATGTTTAATTAAACTTAATAAGGTAACTTCCTTCTATGCTGTTTCATCTCGCTATGGTACACCAGAAGAATTAAAGGAGTTAATAGATACAGCACATAAACATGGTCTATATGTTTTATTGGATGTAGTACATTCGCATGCTTCAAAGAATACTTTGGACGGATTAAATATGTTTGACGGTACTGATAGTTGTTTCTTTCATTCTGGTAATCGCGGTCAACATCCGCTTTGGGATAGTAGACTCTTTAATTATGGAGAATACGAAGTATTACGATTTCTACTTTCCAATTTACGGTGGTATATTGAGGAGTATGGTTTTGATGGATATAGGTATGCAAGCATTAAAATTCGCTTGTCATAGTATAGGATTTACATTATTTGTTTATACATAACATAATATGTAGGTTTGATGGTGTAACATCAATATTGTACCACTCAAGAGGTGCTGGACAAGGTTTCAGTGGTCATTATGATGAATATTATGGTCTTAACGTTGACGTTCAAGGCGTCGTATACTTAATGCTCGCGAATCATATGTTACATTATCTATATCCAGAAATCACGACAATAGCGGAAGATGTTAGTGGAATGCCCGGAATTTGCAGGTACAATAGTATACACACTGTGCGTCGCGACTTAAATCATAGTGTAAGGGGTTGAAAATTTATGTTAAGTTACAGGCCTTCAGTTATTTCGCATTTTAGTATAGGAATATTTTAGTGTAAATTAATAAGTAATTACTTTTCATTAATATTGAAGGCCCGTCGCCGAAGGTGGCGTAGGATTTGATTATCGATTAGCTATGGCTATTCCTGATAAATGGATCAAACTTTTAAAAGAAGTGAAAGATGAAGACTGGAAAGTTGGAGATATTTGTTGGACATTAAGTAATCGCAGGTGGATGGAGAAAACAGTAGCTTATTCAGAATCTCATGATCAAGCTCTTGTAGGCGATAAAACAATTGCGTTTTGGCTTATGGATAAGGAAATGTATACGCACATGAGTGTACTAAGTTCGCCCAGTGCAATTATCGACCGTGGAATTGCTCTTCACAATCTTATTACGTTAATCACGCATGCTCTAGGAGGAGAAGCTTACTTAAATTTCATAGGTTAATTTTAAAATGATACAGATAATACGCTATAAATATTTTTAATATTTTGACAATTAATTTTAAGATATATAAATTTGAAGGTAATGAATTTGGCCATCCTGAATGGTTGGATTTTCCTCGAGCTGGTAATGGAGATAGTTACCACTATGCTAGGCGACAATGGAATTTAGTAGACGACGAAATGTTAAAATATAAATTCATGAACAATTGGGATCGTGCTGTAAATAATCTCGAAGAAAAATATGGATGGTTGCACGCTAACCCTGTAAAGTTTAAACATACATTTGTATTTAAAAATACTTGTATATTTTCATAAAAAAAATATTTTTTTGTACACAGGCATACGTGAGTTGGAAACACGAAGACGACAAAGTAGTTGTCTTCGATCGGGCAGAACTTACATTTGTCTTCAATTTTCATTCAGTAAAGTCGTTTCCTGATTATGCTATTGCAGTAAAGACGCCAGGAACGTATAAGGCTATTTTATGTAGCGATGATAAGGAGTTTGGTGGCGAAAGTCGTGTCGATAATAACGTGAAACATTTTACTAAGCCAGAACCGTTTTCGGACTATTCAAATAGAATGATGATTTACATTCCTTGTCGTACCGCTATTGTCTACGTCCGAGGTAAATTTATTCTAATATCATTACCTGTTGATTATTTATACAAGGGACGTATATCGGTATTTTACCGTTAATTTTTTTGTTACACCTTCATAACTTTTATAGAATCCGAAATACAGATATATCGATATGACACCATACGCTATATGAAAATACCGAGTTCACCGAATACCGGTATTTCTTTTGGTTTTTGGTAATACGCGTGTCTTGGTTTTGGTATAATTTGCTGGCAAAATACCGGTATTAAGTCCCTGATTTATACTACTGATAATTAATTACTGTCTTATTTTTAGAAACGTGAGTAATTGTTATGATCATGATCAAACAAGGACTGATATAAAGTTACTATGTATAAATAAAAAAAAAACTATTTTTATACCAAAGTTTTTCATTAATATTTCATTAGAAATTATTGAAATTAAAGGAAAAGTATAAATGATAAAATAGATATCTGACATTTTTGAATCAAATAATACTTAATACTGTATGTGTTCACTAAATAATACTCTTATTACAAATTATGTACAACTTACTACAGCTATGTATAACTTAATTCAATAAATACAATGGATTGGATTTGTAAAATTTGTGTGATTATTGTTTGTGATCTTGCGATATTGTGATGATGTTATTGCGAAAAATTTATTTAACTTTTTATTAATTTACTCCTGTTTTATATTAAACATTTTATTCATATGTTACATTACTGAATTCTACATCATTTATATCGTAATCTTTCATTTTACTTTCTAAAACCCACCATTTGTCTAAACATCCCACATCTACGACCCTTTGATGAAATGTTAAATATCGAGGTTTTAAATGAGGGCAAATAGCTTTATACAAGGTACATGCTTTATCATAGTTATCTAACCAAATAATAGTAATTAAACCCAAATTTAGTTGTCGTACAATACCTTCGCTGTAGCATTGTCCTAACCACTTTACATGATGTTCAGATATGGGATTGCGTACAGATTCTCCTACTTGCATTACTTTCATAGTATATTGTAATAAATGTTCTCTGAAGGAACATTCATCTGGTTTATATTTGTTCATATATACACATAGTGCTGTAACTAATGGAACAAGTTATTAATTTTTAATGTATAGGAGATTTCCTGTAGTTTTTCACCAAACTGCAAAAAATTAATCTAGAAGTCAAAAAATGCATAAAAACCATGTAACATACTAAAAGCATATGTAGAGGCTCGTATCGGACGCTCTTTACAATCTTGAGCAACACCTTCTGCTACACTTTTGTAATCTATATAAACATTCTTCCAGTATTTTCCTGTAAACAGAAATGTATTAAATCAAATAACATATTTGATTCACATTATATTTACTTTACACCGCGCTTAAAAATTATTCACCCCATCGTTCGAGAAATGTTCCTTTCAGCTTTTCTGGAGTTTCAAAATTCTTTGCTTTCATATAAACATTAGTGACATAATTTGTTAATTTTGAAGAGAATTTATATTTTAGAAGTCGATTAAACTGTCCGTAGCTCATGTTGATCGCAAAACTATATTAGTAATCTTCGATGATTATAAATGTCATTCAAAATATGCATTTTTAATTCAAAAGTAAAACGTGTTCACGTTACAGCTAGATTTCTTTATGCTGGATACGGCATTGGCCGAGTTGTGTTAATGTAGACGCCGCCATATTTGAGAAAACACTGCATGCGCCACTTGTATGGCGCCCTTTTTTCTTTATTTGAGACATCATTGTGGGGGTCAAGCACACGTAACATCAAAGATGCCAGATTAAGCACCGGGTGCACTATTCACACTATGCCAGATAACGCGTACGTGAGCTCGAAGAGTTTAGGAAAGTTGACAAAGGCAAACTGACACATGCTCTCATTCTCGATTCTCTGAAGCTACCCGAAGTAATTTCGAACCGCCTCCTGGAAGTCGAAAGAGCCGCCCAAGTTTGCGTGGAATAGTTCATTATTTTCAACGCTAGATGGCGCTTATTTTTCGACCTCAAACCCCCTGGTGCTAAAACGCTCAAGTTTGTCGTGGAATAGTTCGTTACCTTCAGCGCTAGATGGCGCGAATTTACCGACCTCAAACCCCCTGGTGCTAAAACGCCCAAGTTTGTCGAGAAATCCATCTAGCGAGGACGATACGAACTATTCCACGACAAACTTGGGCGTTTTAGCACCAGGGGGTTTGAGGTCGAAAAAGAAGCGCCATCTAGCGTTGAAGATAGCGAACTATTCCACGACAAACTTGGGCGTTTTAGCACCAGGGGGTTTGAGGTCGAAAAATAAGCGCCATCTATCGTTGAAAATAACGAACTATTCCACGCAACTTAGGCGGCTCTCTCGACTCGCACGAGGCGGTCCGAAATTACTTCGGGTAACTTCGGAGAATCAAGAAAGAGAGCATGTGTCTGTTTGCCTTTGTCAACTTTCCTAAATTCTACGAGTTCATGTACGCGTGATCTGGCATAGTGTGAGTAGTGCATTCGGTGTTCAATCTGGCATCTCTGCGTAACATAGGCCCCCTGGTAACAACAGCTGATAATGATTAACGGAATATAGTTGACCGGTACAATAATTTAGATCACAAACCATTCATTGTTGACGCGCAGTTATGGCTCGAGCGATATTTAATCCATGGAATAGTCGTAAGTTCGTTGATAACACTATCAGTACTCAATAGAAGTTGACGTTTCATATTGTATTGTTATACTATTATCGAAATTCTTGGTGTGATAATAAATTAATTCGATATGTCTAATTGTAGGTCAACCAAACATGATATAAATAAAGAAGACAAATTTTTTCTCAAAATGATCGATCACATGCATGCTATATTGTACATTCGCTTGTCAAATTTGTATCATTAAATGATTGAAAGTATTTTATAAGGCATTCTTTGAAACGATATATCTTTATAACTTTTATAAATTCAGATTTCATAAATACAATTTTATAATAAATTAACGATGCAAAAGATGTATGTCAGATTATCGCATAATACACGTAAGATAGGTGAACTTTGCTCTTATGATATGTATAAACATTTTATTCTTGAAAAATATAACTCCGTTTGAGGGTAAACCATCCACTTATAAGATGTTTTAATATATTTTTAAACGATATATTTATGTTTGTTTTTTACTGATATTATCGGTATAATTAACACTTGTCAAATTACACGTGATACAGAATGTAATGCGCAAGAATATTACATTTTAAAGGATATAATTTGGTTTTTATCTGCGAAATATTCGTACTGTAAAAAAATGATAAAACATGTAAAAAACATAATAAACACATTATGAGGTTCAGATATAGGTTTTCTTTCTTATACAGTTGTAAATAATCGTACAATGGATAGAGACAGCAGAATAAACCTATCTTGTGTTTCTTATGGTTTTTAGGTTATTTTATGTAACTACCTTTAATCCTTAAATGGTATCGTATATTTTCAACATCCCAAAATATGCTATCAAACAATAAAAAACGATCTGAAAATATCGAATTCTTTTTTGTCTTATAATATTGAATCAGTCTCATGAATCTTTAACCACATTTATATCTTTTGGCAGTACAGAGGTGGCAATTGATTTTGCGAAGAGCCTATTCTCAAGAAAAATTTCAAAAAATCACGACACACTACACGGTTGTACCAAGAGAAACGGATCCAAGATGGAAAGGTAATTTATTCCACAAATATTCTAACCCTTTCCATACTAACTGTAACCTTGTCCAGATGACCTTGACTTCCGAAATTTAGGTTCAATTAACATCTAATATAACTTGCATTAGAAACTAACAGTATATCAGATATTATTGAAAGGGTTACAAAATTAAATATAAAAGTGTCCATTGATGTCATTTGTATAAAGCATTAAATATGTTTCATAGATGTGAACATGGAAAGGTACGTGGACGAGTGCGATATACTAATTGTTGGTGGTGGTCCAGCTGGACTGTCTGCAGCTATTCAGGCACGTAAACTAGCAGAGATGCACGGAAAAGAACTTAGAGTTACAGTCGTTGAAAAGGCTGCCACTATCGGTGGTCATATTCTTAGTGGAGCTTGCTTGGATCCGATTGCTTTGAACGAACTACTACCAAACTGGAAAGAATTGGATGCACCCTTAAAGACTCCTGTCACCGAAGATAAATTCGCGTTTCTCACTGAAAAAGGCAGGATATCGATACCAATTTTGAAAGGAATGCCAATGTACAATCATGGAAACTACGTAGTCAGGTAAGAAAATTAGATAGTACGGTTAGTTATATAAACAAGTATCTAAGAATATCTTTTGTCTAGTTATTATTTTGCACAGATTGGGCCATGTCGTGAACTGGCTCGGACAACAAGCAGAAGCTGCAGGAGTGGAGTTGTATCCTGGATATGCTGCGGCAGAAATACTATATCATGAAGATGGATCTGTTAAAGGAATAGCCACGAATGATGTTGGCATTGCGAAAGACGGCTCTCCAAAGGATACCTTCGAACGAGGAATGGAACTGCACGCTAAATGTACAATTTTTGCCGAGGGTTGTCACGGTCATCTTACAAAACAAATTTCGAAGAAACTGGACCTCAGAAAAGACTGTGAGCCTCAGACTTATGGTATAGGATTAAAGGAGGTAAGTTCGATATTTTTTCAACCCTTTCGCTTCGGCATGCTTGTAATAAAATACGATCTTTGCGAATGGAATATACGACATATCAATACAGTAGACCACGGTTGAATTTCTACGATCTATCCCCACTCTTCCCCCACCACTCAACGAAACCTGACCAAGTAGAGCAGGTAAGGAAATATTTTACTTTCCGCAATTTTCATTTTACCTATTAGTAAATCATACCAACGGATTGCTGGGATTCTCGCGATTAAAACGTGTCCAAACATCACACAATTTACGTTACTTTCAACTAACTTAACAAATGTAACATAAGTATAAAATTGTGTACACGTTTCTTGAAGCGAAAGGGGTAATAGAAATTTGAAGAATGTATAGTAGAAATGTTTCCGCTTAGATCTGGGAAATTGATCCAAAGAAACACAGACCTGGTACTGTTGAACATACAGTAGGTTGGCCACTGTCGAAAAATACGTACGGCGGCTCCTTCTTATATCATCTTAACGAAGATACACCCCTTGTTGCCATAGGTTTTGTTATTGGGTTAGATTATTCTAATCCTTACATACATCCGTTTAAAGAATTTCAAAGATTTAAACAACACCCAAGCATTAGACCAGTCCTTGAAGGAGGAAAAAGGTAAATCAATACATTTAAGCAAATTCCTCTTTTTATCTTTTACTTTAGAATCTTTGATCGTTACTTTAGAGTAGCATATGGAGCAAGAGCTTTGGTAGAAGGTGGTTTACAATCTATCCCTAAACTTCAATTCCCTGGGGGTTGTCTCGTGGGTTGTACAGCAGGATTTTTAAATGTTCCTAAAGTTAAAGGAACGCATAACGCTATGAAAAGCGGTATGCTCGCAGCAGAAAGTGCCGTTGAGGCCATAATTGACTCGGAAAATAATCCATCGCCTACCAAAGGCATAGAACCAAAAACTTATACCGACAAAATAAAAAACAGTTGGATTTATAAGGAATTGAAAGCTGTTAGAAACATAAGGCCCAGCTTCCATACGAGTCTCGGTCTTTACGGGGGTTTGATATATTCTGGATTTTCGATGGTAATCGGAGGTCGAGAGCCATGGACTTTATCTCACGGCGGTAAGATATTCGAATAAAAGTAAATGGAAACACGAAGTTTCATTTCTCATTAGAAATTATACTGTTCACAGGCCCGGACTACAAAAAACTGAAACTGGCATCCGAGTGTACACCGATCGAATATCCTAAACCAGATAATGAAGTGTCTTTTGATTTGTTATCGTCAGTGGCTCTTACAGGTACAAATCACGAAGGCGATCAGCCACCCCACCTCACCTTGGCTGACGATACTGTCCCGGTAAGAAAAAATTTAGAGGCGTTCGCTGGTCCAGAAGGTCGATTTTGCCCTGCTGGTAAGTAATAAATTCGAATTTAAGTACACATATTTTAAAAAGTATTACAAACTTAATATATTAGTGATTTTTTTCTCGGTTACCGTTATTCATTTACAAGTAATAACAAGTAATTTGCATATTATTTACTCTTTCTATTATTACAATAACATAATTTCAAGCCATTCGGTCAACTAGAATTTGAGATATCATGCACACCAGTTAAAAAGATAAGCTTAAAGAGACGTGTACTTTTAAGAAACTTGAAAAAGAAATTGATTTTTCAAACTTCCGGATCCAAAATACCCTCTTAAGATGATCAAAAGTGCCCCCAAGCCAAACTCAACGATAGTTTAAAAAAAGAAACCATTTTATACCAAGTCTCAATTCTATGTTTCGATTTGGGGCGAGGTGAAGGGATTAAAGGGCAACGTTTCTGGCAAATTTTCCCCATTTTGTCCCGCGAAAAATTTCGAAAAAAAATCAAATGCATCTTTTCAAATTTTTCTTTCGAAGATCCGTGTTGTAAAAAAATAAGAAAATTCGTGAAAACGGTAATTTTGTATCGAAGCAAGTATCCTTTGCTCCTCAACATCTCCATTAGAACCGCCAGTTCTACTTTATCTCCCTACTACCGTCTCTCGTTCCTATCTTTTGCTCCTTTTCTTCTCCCCCCTAGAATCTCGTCTGGGTTTATCGACCGATGTGTCCTTGAACTTGAGCTATCCGGATACCCCTCATGGCTAGACTACCCTCGACCGAGCACACCTCACGAATTCGGAGTGCACGTATCTGTGGCCGACAACCTTGCCGCGGAATGTACCCTTTCCTATTCGTCTCTAGAACACTCGCGAATTAAACTATTTTTAGTCGAAAAGATCGAAAAGCTTCTTGGTCGACGTTCCGTGGAAACGGTGGAATGTGGTAATTGATAGAGGAATAAATTGACCGCTTCGTTGTCTACTCGGCAGTGTTCTTAACGCGAAAATATAGCAATACGCGTTAGCATTTTCAAGGGAGAGAAATTTATATGTCTGTCGCGGCGCTATCCTCTCTCGCCACCCTTGGTATTTTTCTGCACTCCATCTTCTTTCTATTTTCCTCGCGGAACGGCTTCTTCCTTTTCGGAGACTCGTCGTCGGGGAAACAGGGAGGAGCTTGATGGGGAGCTGTTTCCCTACAGGACAATTCGAATGCCTGGAAAGTGGTGGGGAGCAGGTTATCGACTGTCTGGCGGAGGGCACAATTTGACCTTTGAAGCGAAACTCTGAAAGTCTTCAAAAGAATAATATTTAACGTTCGTTAGACGCTTGAAACTCCCATACGGTGGTGAACAACATTTTTAGACGATTATATTTTTTATAGGGGCGGTAATAACACGTTAAATTTTTCAAAATATATAATAGCAAGGGAAATTTCAATGGATAACGATAGTAACGCTATATGTAGATTATTAAATAACAATTCCAATTTAAATGATCCCTACACCTAATGTTTTTAATGTAAATAATGAAGATTTTCGCTACGAATAAAATGTTCGCAATAGGAAGGTGGGAGGCGTGTTTCAGTTAACTGTTATTTATTTCAGGTGTATATGAGTTTGTACCACTAGAGTCCGGGGAGGGGGAGAGACTGCAAATTAATGCACAAAATTGCATTCATTGTAAAACGTGTGATATTAAAGATCCGAGTCAAAATATCAACTGGGTTGTACCAGAAGGCGGTGGTGGTCCCGCGTATAATGGAATGTAAATTTCAATTGTTGGTCTTCGTAATGTTATATTTGCAAATTATATTTTTTTACGATAATGAAAAATGTTTATACATGTCTTCGAAGATGTAATAATATAAAACTATTTTTTTATTATCAATTTTACTGTATAAATGAAATATACATTCAAATCGGTGCTAACGATCAAAGCAGTCAATGTTGTCAAATAGATGGAATATTTAATATTTTAATATACTTTGAAAAAGGCACGAGCAATGTGTCGGCTTATGAATTAAATTTAAACGAATGGATAACTTTATCTAACAAGAAAATATATAATGCGTTTACGTTGATAAAAGCGTATTTTTTATACATACTGAAAGTATGAGAAATATAGTTCACATTGTAACAAAAATATTTTATCGACGCTTAAAAAAATTCTGTATAAAAGACATAAATGTAAAGGATAATAGATCATTTTTGATAACGAAGTGTCTATTTTTAAATGGAATATTATTAATATTATTTAAATGGGTTAGATAATTAGTACTGCTCACTGCCATTAATTTACCTTATACGTACGTGAATTTTCAATTTGTCTGCATATTAGTAAAATTCAACAGATTTGTCATCTGTTGGAATAATGATTACTGTGTTATACGTATTTAAAGCGAATTGAAAAATAAATGATTTGGTAAGAAAAAAATATTTTTTAAAGGGAACGTATGTTTTCCATAATTTTAGATACAATTTTATATATATTCTTCCGTTGATCTTCGTACAATTTATCTATTAAAATTTTTGTATGCGTTATATTTCTCCAAATTTATATAAAATATTGTATAATATGAAATTAAATATGAGACTTTGTTTGCACATACAATTATACACAAGAATAAATGTATCTAAATAATGTAATAATGTCTGACAGAATATATACTAAATAAATGATCGCAGGTGTTATTTTTTTTGATTCTTTTTATAAGGATGATGTAATGCATTTTCCTCGTACTACATTCTATCAATAAATGCACTTGTTTTCCCACTGTTACCATTAAATATAGTTGTTTGGCTCTTCTTATATATAATACCAATTATACAATTAATATCAATTTGATTTGATTACGTACAGTTTAAAGAAACACGTAAACAGAACACTAGTCACACTACTAACAAATACTTTTATTACGAAGAATCTTTAGTAAAATTTATACAATAAATTTTAAATAACTCTTGCGGAATGACATTTTTTGTAATATCAGTTTGCACTTGTAATGTAGTATGGATAAGAATCTCCATTTTCCCATTCATCATTCTGACACGAATGTACACATATTTTGAATTTAGATTAAACTTATGTTCACAATTTTCTTCACAATCCTAATATACTGCCAGTAGTATCGAGGCATACGAAGCAGAAGCTTTTATCATCTAAAAGTTGAAATATATTTCAAATATAATGTTTATAAAATTGCATTGTATATAAAGATTTACCTTTAAAGCAAATAAATTAATATTTTTCAACGAATACATATATTATACGATTTGAACAACGTTAATCCAAGCTAGGAAGAATTCAAAGAAGTCGGTAAAGAACTAATTATATTATTGTATGCCACACTGAATAATAAGGCAGTCATTGTTTGAAACGTTTTTCATAGAAGAAGCACTTCAATTTATTTATCTTACACAACGATATTAGCTTAATATATCATTATTATTGTCATTACATTAGTAAACGTTTCCAGGGAGAGTTCAACGAACTTTCCAGCTGTAAGTGTTAGCTTCTTTTGCGCTCGTAGCAGCAACAACAATATAATTCGACTCTCTCGAGTGTTTAACTTGTACCAAAGCATACTGTACACAGTTTTACTAATATTCTGACTCTAAAAAATAACTTAACGTTAGAGGCGGATTTATTATCTGTAAACGTACAAGCATCGTCTTTTCATAGTTTAATCTTTTACCTTCGAAGAAAGATATTCACCGGTATAACAAAGAACGAATGCTTCGCAATTTACAGTTACGTAATAGGGAAACCATCTCGTGATTATCGTGGGTCCTTCTTCGGTGCCTATATACTAAAATATTCAAAGTAACGGCAAACGTTTACGCGCATAAAGAATAAACATAAATCAAAATTGACTTACGTATAGGAGAATAAATCCTAAAAAACACATGGCTAGAATATTTGCAAGAAATTGCACTAACGACACGTAGGTAAATACGACTTTAATATTTTCGGATAAACAAATAATCCTTTGATGTTTGGTAATGAGGTTTTTAATCGCGCGTGGTCTTTCTTCCGCGTAGTAGTTAGAAAACTCCATTATCTCTTCGCATATTATATCAATTTGACTACCAACGTGTAGCACCTAAAAAATGATTTTGAACTGTTTAATTTTGATTTTTTGAAAATTGAAACATTCTATTTTATTATTACTTCCTCGGCTACGATAGAGTTCAAACAGAAACTCACTAGTGCTGCGAACAATGCTATTAACATTGATGTGATGACAGCTATACTGTATTCAAGCACAAACTGTGTGATTAGAATAATTTCATAAATCGGAAAGCTCGTCGTTTCAAAGGGAAATTTCATTTTGAACAATAATTTCTTCTCGTTCGAAGTTAATTCCTCGCCAGTGTCGTCGGGAAATAACAGGGTGGATGCTGCATATAAAATGCAAGTCATCGAATAAACGCCTAAAAAAAATTTTGAAATGCGAGAGGCCAAAATAGCTTTGTCCACCATGACATGTTTATTCCGTTCGGTTAGAGTAAGATTATTCCAATCTTCGAATACGATCGTTAAGATGTCGGAAAATAATCTGTAGAGAGCAATTTTATAGTCATTAACAGTCGACAGGATTATCATTCGAATTTTTAATTTTGAAACTATTGTACTTTTGATCGTTCAATGTCTAAATATTCGTTAGAGTAATTTTAGGGTTTTTAAGAAATTTTTCGAGATATATTAAATATTCTTTTGTTGTTTTATTAAGGTTGGAAAGTGATGTTTTATCAAGATGTTTCTGTACTCGATCAAAATCAGAATTCTATTTCTGGTTAGTAAAATAATTTTGATACGGTTGTGTTGCTCACTCTGAAACCTGAAAATTATTGCAACATGCGTCTTACCGGTAATTGAACCAAATAACGATCAGCTTAATGAATGTAACGAGATCCGATAAGATCACGCTCAAATTATCCAACAGGTCAGGCAAGCTTTCTGTTTGGCTATAAGAAGCACAGTACCAAAATTGGGATGACAAGGAGATTCCCAACGCGATCGTCCAAAGAACGCGTTTCAAAATTTTTTGAGAAGATTTCGGCCAAACACCAATCAAAAGTAGACCAAATTTCACAGGATAGCTAATTATAGTTATCGTCGCCATTGAATTTTATATCTTTCTATTCAATTCTTCACGCCTGTAAAGTATTGATAAAAGAACTTTTTTTTTAAATCACTGATTCGAGTTAATAAATTTTAACGCAAACTCGACTAACGGGCACTTTGCAAATCGAAAACAAATCTACGAACAGTCTGCAGTATACTGAAAAATGTTTCATTTCGAACAGTGGTCGAAGTTTCGAAGCACTTTCGTAAACCACAACTTTTGCTCAATGTTCATCGATCAAGGTCAATTATCTACTATATACTATTATCTGGCATTACGTACAAACAACAGGAAGCAAGTCGTAATTTATGTAAGATCGATGATTATCTATCTATTCTTCTATTACTTTCTTTGTGGAAACGACCAGGCATTATATGATTGTAAAATTTTTCGTCTGCGAAAAGCGAGCACAGTAAAATGGCGATTATCGGAGAAGGCAGACACAAAGCATTCTCGATAAACGGATTTTCATATAATACAATGCTTTGTAGCTGCTGTATACGTTCGAAGAAAATACTCTTTCTTTTAAAAGCAGGCCTGAAGGATTCACGTCGTTCTGTTTGATAATTCATTATTTTTCCGATAACAGACTTTTCTAAGATCAACATTGTGATTAAAATATATGTCGAGTGAGTACGTTTCGTTTATATGTGTTCGTAATAAATTTAGAAATTGTAATTTCTGTATAGAGTGATTTGCCTAAAATAGAACATCTGAGTTTCTTGAAATTGTTAAAAAGAAACTATCGTTAATAATCTCCTGAAAACAGTGAAATAATTATTTCCCTGATTGGTGAATTGGTGCTACAGATGGCAATATTTATTTTCAGAAACAAAACACGCATACTTTATAAAATAAATCTCTTTGTAATAATTTGGGACACGTATAGTCATTTGTTTTTACATTATGAAATTCCAGGTGTTTTCTAGTAATCTTTGTACAACTAGAGAGGAGATGATTTTACATGAAAAAGTAAGTAGAAAATGTAGAATAAGATATTACCGTGCAATGCTTCATTTTCGAGATAATTGAATTTGACAATTTGTCTGGAGCAAGTGAAATTCAATACGCTATGTCAGACGCGTCTGACCATATATTTACTGTTACTACTTGCATCGACCAGTGATGGGTGTGATAGCTTTTCTCGTGATTTTCAAGCACTTTGATGTTCAAATACTTATTTGACGACTCCTATTGTATCGAAACATTAGGGACTTTTTCACCCCATGAATTTTCAAAGTCGATTTTCTCGAAAACAGAATCTCCTGTATACATTTTTCACTTAATTTATTTTTGTATGTAGAATCGTAAGCAAATCATGTATTTTTTAATACGTTATTTGGTGAAACTCGTCATTCCCCATACAAAAATATTAAACCATTTATGACGAAAAAGCAGTAGTTTAGCAAATATTTTAATTTTAATATTCTGGGGGTAGAATTAACAAGTATGGTATTATTAAAATATCTTCGAAACTGTTGATGATACTAAAAAATGTTTCGGACAAAAGTTGGATGGTTTCAGGGAATATAGAACCTAATGGAAGTTACCTTTTCGTAAATGGACGCGTAGAGGGCACATGAAGGTCAACTTTATTTTCTTAAATGGAATTATATATTTTTGAATACATTAATTGGTGCAAATCGTAATTCCCTACACGAAAGTACTAAGTCACTTATAGGGGGTGGCATTACAAAGTATGGCAGTAAAATTAAAATATCTTCCAAACTATTGCTTTTTCGCTATAAGTGGTTTAGTACTTTCGTGTAGAGAATGACGAGTTACATCAATTCATGTATTAAAAAATATATACTCTCGTTTATTAAAACAAAGTTGACCTTCATATGTCTTCTACGCGTCCATCTAAAAAAAGCTTACTTACATTAGCTTATGTATTCTCTAAAACCATATAATTTTTGTTCGAAACATTTTTTAGTATCGCCAATAGTTTCAAAGATATTTTAATTGTAAAATTTTAATATCATACTGTGTGTAAAAATACATTAATAATATCACTTGATAATCGGTGTTGGATTTTGCTAACTAGCGTAAAAATTTTACTAAATATCAATAACTTTTTATTTGGATAAATTACTCGAACATAACAGTCTCGTTCGAATAATCATATGGATAACTATTTATTCGAAATTCTTAGTTCTGTTTCGAATTCGTTTCGATTATATTTTTGGTGAAGCACCACTGATTTTCTATCCAAGAAGATACCAGGAAACAGTAATAATAAACGTAATAACAAACGTAACATTCTTAGTGCAAATAGTCCATAATTTCGCTGGGATTGTAGTGACAAACGAGAATGGTTGCTTCTCTTTTTTGTCATTGGAATTATTGACGATATGCTGGTTTCTCTTTTATGTTTTTGCTCGGATTTATTTATGTAATAATAGACTGGCAATTCCGTTTGATCGATAAGTAGTTTTAGAAAAGTTCAGTATGTAAGAGACGTTCGACTGTGCAACTTGCAGCTGCAATATTCAGAAAGACCTGCTCGGCACGCAATATGGTTGTTTTTATAGATAATTTAGTCGCAATGTGACAACTCACGTTGAATCTTCGTATCTTATTTCCTTTCAATATTTGTGATCCAAATAATACTTCAATTTTCGATTAAATCTGTAGTATAGTATCCTTAAAAAAATTAACAAAACTCCTGCGTGTAACGATATTTAATTTTGCAAGAGAAATATTGACACCAATGGCGTTAAAAAGTATAATAAATCGTCCACTCGAACTCAGCCTTCATCTGTTCGGTATCTGGCCGAGTTCTTCGTGCCCAATTTTAAAAGAAGTAATTTGGACAACAATGACGTTAATATGTTTAGTTTTTCAATATTGGTATTGCGTTGCTCACGTTAAATCGAGTGACTTGATCGACATACTAGACGGATTGAGTCTTACTTTTTCGAACACGCTCGTATTTTTAAAGCTGACTGTTATTTGGTTTAACAAACGGTAAGATTTCTATTATAATTGTTTTTCGTTTGTAAAGAAATGCGACAATCAGAGCAACGAACAAATAAAATTGAAAATCTCGAAATCCTTTATGTTTAATAGTAAGTATCTTATTAAACGTGAATCGTTAGGAAATTTATTTTGTACAGAACGTTTTGTGACATTCTGGAGATTATGTTTGAAGACTGGAGTCGTAATTATGCCTCTAACGGTGAAAATAGACAGATTATGATAAATACGGCCATTTTATCTTCTCGTATTTCGAATTTCTTAATTGGCTACTTTGCGGTGACTTTCCTTCTATATACAGGAATTGCTTTAGCACCATTCGGCGAGGACGAAGATGAATTGACGACCGAAACGAGGAAATTATTTGTCAAAATGGAATTTCCTTTTGATGCCACAGTTTCTCCGCTTTATACAATTATTTTAATCGTGCAGTTCTCGTTCCAAGCAGTTCTAGTTCTCGCAGCAGTCATGTCAATAGCATTGATTGCAACATTAGTAAGTATCCAGTCTTTAAATTATGTTTCTGAAAGATTAGGTACACGAAGAATTGTTTAAGATCATGTTTATCACTTTTTAAATCTAGACTAGAATGTGACTGATTCAGGGAATATTCAAAACAGACAATTGTTCCTATTATTATTCAAATACAGGTTGACAAATTATTCGAACGAGTCTTGTTATTTAATAAATATCACGATTATTCGATACTTCTTTATTTGTCCTTAGACAATTCCCTGTTAAAAATATCTTTGAAAGTGGCAAATTTGTTTCTTTTAAATAGATTTTGTACTTGTAAAATGTCTATTGTGTAATTGTTTAAAAAAATGTCACCCCGTTAGATGTTACATCGATCATTTTAGATATTGCATATTGGCAGTCAAATAGAAATATTTTGCAAAAGAGTGACGAGAGATTCTGGCTATCCTGGAAAAGAAGAATCACAAAACGTAATAATAAAAGATGTGATTTGTGAACATCAAAGGATCATAAGGTTGTCCGAAAATATTGAAAAAATGTTTAGATACATATCGTTGGGGCAATTTCTATCAAATATAGTGGTAATTGGATTCATAAGCTTCGTTCTTGCAGTTGTGAGTAAATTGAATTTACATGTTTTGTCGATTCATTTATTTTTAAACACGCTTTGAACGCATATTCTTTATTAATAACCGCGAAGTCTTCGAAAATGGATCAAGGACCTATAATAATAGCCAAATGCTTTCCCTATTATATTGCTGTAAATTGTGAAGCATTTATTCTTTGTTACACGGGTGAATATCTTTCTTCAAAGGTACGGCCTCTAAATAAACAATAAAACAACATCAAGGATATTGTTTCTTTCGATATTATTAATATGGCGTTCATTTTTAGGGTGAAAATATTACTGAAGTCATATATAATATTCTTTGGTACGAATTCAAGCCCAGAGAATCTCGTATTATATTGTTAACAATATTGCGATCTCAAAAACAATTAAAACTCACAGCTGGAAAATTTGTGACTCTTTCGTTGGAGGCCTTTGCTAATGTAAGAAACTACATTACTACATTAAACTTACAAATGAATTTCGTAACACATTATACAAGTTTTAAAATATTTCTTTATTTAATGTATACTGTGAAATATTAATATTTCTTTTCTCCTAAAAAGTTACTGCACTTTTAGATTTATTATAATACAATTTCTACCGTTCTATTATTTATTTAGAAGTTAGACTGTGTGGAATTATTTTATAAATATAATTGTAATGGACTTCAATTTTCAGATGTTGAAAGCTTCTGCTTCGTATGTGTCGGTTATGCTTGCAGTATACTGATACTTGAGGAAATTATGAAGCGTTGAATAGAAGTAATCGAAACACAACAAGTCAGACAATTAATCAGACAAATAAATCAGACAATTTTATTTTATTATTTAGGCAAGATGGTGTGCTTAAATTGTTACGAACTGTATTCTAGGGAACCATTTGTGGTACTGACAAAATATTTATTGTTACTATGAATCGATGGACACTTATATAAATATATAATATAAGGTATATAAATTTTTGCAATTTTAGATAGTGTTTTTTAAAATAAAAATCATCGGAAAATATCAATTATTCATAACGTCGATTAAAAATCGACAATCATTCTAATAAATCTCCAATTTAAGGAAAATCAAATCAAACACTTACTTTAAACGAATCTGTGAATATTTTACTTCCTTGTTAATGAAAAGAAAGTTCGTAACAAAGATTTCCAAAAATACTAAACGCGTACGTACCTCGTGCTCGAAGCACATACATACACTTCTTATTTTGCAGTACGTTCGCTTCCCTTGTAATTGTCAAATTTTTCTTTTCTTTTCTATAAATTATTCCTCTCTCCTAACATACGATAGAGAAACAGTTCCCGTCGCCACTTTTTTTGTGCCCGTTTATTATTCCGCGTCCTTACAGGAAATCACTCCGAAAGCGCGGATATAAAATTCCGCAAGTTTGAACGCTGATAGCAAAAACTTCTAAACTTCCACTTTTCTTTTAATCATATATTTATGTATTTCACTTCCAACTTTGGTTTTCGTATCCTCTTCACACGATGTGAATATTTTATGGAAATGTAGTCGATGCGTACGAAGTTGCGCCAGACTTTTCTGCAGCCATCTTTAGTATTCTAAGTTCAGTCGTTCGCGTACGATAAGCTCAAGGCACGATATTCACGGCGATAATATTATAATAACAAATAAAACTGTTCGATTAAAATCTCTACGTTTGAAGGCAAATGGGATGTTAATTTTATCCGGTATGAGCTCGATCAACGTCATCAGTCGTCCAGTAGAGATCGGCCTTCGATTGACTGGAATCTGGCCATCGTTGTACGAAAACATATTTCGATTCGTTTGGATCGTAACGATGGCCGCGGGGCAAATATTCCAATATTGGTACATAACGAAGCATCTCAACTTTGAAAATCTGGAAAATCTAGTGGATGGCGTGAGCACTGTTTTTCCTTATAGTTTGTTCTGTTTCAAGCTAATCACTTTCTGGAATAAACGTGGGTAAGCTACTCTGTGCATATTTAAAAAAAGGAATTACAGGTACATGTATTATCCGACCCAAAACAATCCGTACAATGATAGAAGGCTGTCTTAAATCTTCTGATAGCTACTCGCAGATTTGTTACATTTGCAATAACGTTTTACAGAATACTCACTAGTATTTTAACTTCGATGGTTTCGGATTGGACTAATTCTTCCAACGCTAAACTTAATACAGACGTTATGATAAGTAAAGCTGATCTGACGAACCGTTGCTCGTACGTAATTATAGGCCTGTACGTTCTCGCAGTTATTTTGTACAGCAGCGTGTGTCTCGAAGTTTTTTACGAAAGCGAAAACGACGAGATCGACTCGATACAACGAGAATTGCTGATAAAAATGGAATTTCCCTTCGCGATTTATAAATCACCGATATACGAATGCGTACTGTTTGCACAGTTTATGCAACTAATGTGTACTGCTTCTGGCATTGCTATGTTGGATGCTTTAATAATTACAATGGTAAGTTTACGAAAGTGGAATTTTAGATTTTTTGGAGAACTCCACAATTTACAAATACCCTTATTTCGTTCACAATTAATCGGTACAAGTTTGTGTGGCCAAATACCACTCAAAACTCTTTGGTTTTGTAAAGAAGTCATCTAAAGTTAAATCTAAAATGCATTTAGATATTACACGTTGGAGGGCAAATAGAAATGATGCATCAGATGCTGGAAAAGATTTCTGTCGAAGAAGCAAAACATGGATTGTCT
The DNA here is from genome assembly GCF_051014445.1 of Colletes latitarsis. Classification (NCBI taxonomy): domain Eukaryota; kingdom Metazoa; phylum Arthropoda; class Insecta; order Hymenoptera; family Colletidae; genus Colletes; species Colletes latitarsis. Next base: position 15,759,106 of record NC_135135.1, on the reverse strand, counting down.
AGAAGCACCATAAAACAGTTGTACAATCGACATCAGAACATTATTATCTTCACCGAGAACATTGAAAATCTTTTCTCGTACATTGCTTTGATGCAATTACTGTGCAATACGCTCAGTATTTGTTGCATAGGCTTCTTATTGGTAGTTGTAAGTAAGATTCCAAGGCTTACGTAAATAAATTGCTTTAATCTGGCTTGCTAAAGACCCTATAATTCAATTAATCTGCGCAATTAAAAATTTGATTATCTTTCTCATCTGATATTCCTACTGCAGACATTTAATACGGACCGAAACGTTAAATCGATTATAAGAATATTGTTCTTTTACATCGTCATAACATTGGAAGCATTTATTTTTTGCTTTGCTGGAGAATATCTCAGTAACAAGGTTCGTACGTGATTAAAAATTATACGGTTCAAGCGACGACGAGCGTTTTAAATATTTCGTACTCGATTTCAGAGCATGTCGGTTAACAATGCTGCATACGATTCACTTTGGTACATTTTGAAACCTAACGATAGTCGCGTGATACTTCTTATTATGGTTCGATCGCAGAAGAAATTAACGATCTCTGCCGGGAAATTCACAGAGTTGTCTTTGCAAGGCTTCGCTAGTGTAAGCTTCTCTTCTTTTAAATAATTTTAACATTATTCTACGGAATATGTATTATCTCGTTCGATTATTTTTCAATTATGGAGCCACGAAAATATTTTAGATGTTGAAGGCTTCTGCGTCCTACGTCTCGGTACTATTTGCGATGTACTAATTGCAAAACTATTTCTTACAAAGAATACGAACGTTGCAATATTGTTGCAGACTGATAATTGGCAACGAAGGCCACGTTATATAAATCAATAAAAATCTGAAACGATACTCTCTGTGCATTCCTTTCTCGAAATGTTATCTAAAATACAATCGTATTTTATTTTCACGTAATACAATTTTCGCAACATCGATTATATTAGCGATTTACAGAATGGTTGAATTGCCCTTAATTTCTGAATTATTTTAAAACAATTGCTTATTTTTGTTAAATCTGACAAATTACGTCAAACATAGAAATAGCTAACATTAAACTTGAAGGGGTTATTTATTTTCAATTTTTTACTTTCTCTTTATTGTTATAAAAAATCGACACTTTTTATACGAGCAAGGTGAAATGACGTTTCATTTTTCAGTTTACCTCGACGAAGTATAAAGATATAAATATACAATGCTTTTCCTCCGCTTTCTTAAGTTCAGAATTTTCTTGAAGTGTACGATCCGATCAATCGAATATGCGCTCACGTGACGTGCATCGTGTATTTATTATGAAAATCATTCATACCGACAACAAATCTGAAACTACAATTTTGAACAACATTCTCCTCGGTGTTTTCTATACCTGGCGTGCTCGCAATCGCAAGAATATTATTTGAAATATTTATGTGGACCATGCGAACGCGAGGCGAATGGCTACCGCTCGCGTTTCCACAAACATTTCAGTCTTTCGTTGAACGTTGTTCGAGCACGTTTGACAGCGACAGCGCAACGCCTGATACCATACCTTTTGTTTACACTTAAAGGGGAATTTAGAAGAGTACAAAGTGTGATAAATATTCGTTAAATATGGATTATATTTTGCTGGCATTTGGTTTGGGGAACCGTGTCCAGGTTTGCACAAACTTTACTGGACGACGTTCATGGCTATATTTAAAAAATGTCGATACGGATACGTTATTGGAGCCTTTTGGTGATGATAGACAATTTTGAGCAGTCTGGTTTGTATCAAATTAATTGTTGCTTGAACGTGCCAGGGGTAAGTGGATCTTTCAAAGTTCATTTTGCTATTTATGATAATTCACAAACGGAAATTTTGGTTACTTCTTAGCAAGCTTCCTCTTTGTAAACTGTTCATCTAATATTTTCACATTTACATTTAATATAAGATACTTCTAATTCTTTAATACTTCTAATATTTTAATACTATAATTCTTCTTAGTTATTCATAAGGAATTACTTTCTTATTATACATTCTATATTTGTAACATCTAAGGGCATAAATTAGGAGCAGTGAAGCTTATTTAGTCGAATATTTCGAAAATTATTGGAGACAGGCCCATGGTGTAAATAGGTGAATTTTGTATTTTTTTTATGACGAACAATAATTATATTTGCGAGGACGTGGTTATCGAATTTATTTCGAATAAAATGAAATATGTTTAAGCAAATTTAATTTCTAAATGCTAGACATTTTATTATATAGCGCTCAGATAGTAAATGAACAAAAAAATAAATATTTTTGAACAACTTTTGTAATATTAATTTTCTAACAATAGAATTCTTTTTTCCTTTATAGAACAGAATGATCGACGACACTTTGGTGTAATTTATACTTCAGTGAAAATCGACTACTATGGATTTTAATATTAAGATCACGGAATGGATCTACGTTCATTTTTGGAAAATTTTCAAGATCATCTTTGGAAAACTTCACGATCGTAAGGCACTTATATTTTATATATGATAATAATTGGTTAGAACGGAGTGTTTTCACGAACGATGTGTACATATATAAAATAATTTTCGACAAAGTGTTCACAAAAATATCAAAACATTGTACACACTTTGTCGCTTAATGTTAAATTTGACAAGATGAAAAATGGTACCAATGCATTTCTGGGATTCTTCTGATTAAAATGAGTCCAAACACTACGCAAATCAGATTATTTTTAATTTACTTAACATATACATATAGTATTGATATACATAACTGATTTTTAGGCTCAAACTGATAATCAAACTGATAATCAAAAGTGTTCAGTTATTTTTTAAAAAGATTAATCACATTACATATAATGTACTGTATTACATAAATAATAAAAAGCTTTACGTTTGTAAAAACTAGTAATCAAGGTGTAGAAAAGAACAGAAACTAAATTCTTAAATTGTGTAAAGTTTTCATTATGAGCAGTAATTATACACATCATCTAATATTGCGTGTATTAAGCCAAATAGTAGTAGTCTGACTTATAACGTGTTTGGACTCATTTTAATCAGAAAAATCTGAACAATGCATTGGTATCTTTCATTGTTGATTTCAAATCTCATGAAAGTTAATCATAAATTATTGTATTGACGTCCATCCGAATTTTTGGCGCGTAGGCGTCAGTTATCCGAATTATTGGTAGTCGGGATATTGATATCTAAGTTATCGATGATTTCGTTACCGACGTTTGAGTCACCCACAATTGGAATTCCTACCTTTTCCACAATCATCCCACCCCCATGCTTCAGCAACCAGTTATAAGAAACGAGCCCCAACCAGGAAATTCAAAAAATTTCAAAGTTTAGCAATCTATATAGTATATGTATTAACATACTAGTAATACATATACAATACATATTTACGAATAATGCAATTTTTGTTCTGCTGCGAAAATTCACTTCGAGGGGTGGAAATTAATCTTCGAATATTCGGCTGTCTCATTTTACTGTGATATTTCGCAAACTGCACGGAGTAGAAGAAACTTTTTCAGATAAAAGTTACTTCTGCAAATTAGATCCGTCTTGTAATAAATTATTCGTCGATCTTTTAAGCGACTGAATAAGAATTTAAATTGATAATCAGTGATTACAATGACGAGGGGCCAAATTCCTATGCTGTAGATATTTCTTCGACAAGTTTCATCGCTACGAAGAATAATTTTTATTATCAATGTTCACTAAAGGGTAAAAATTGTACGTCCATTTGATATATTCGTTCACAAATTGCAAACGTTGTTGCAGGTTTGGGTTTCTTTCTAATCTTCCGAAGACATGCCTCACCATTTCATCGTTAACTTTTTCCCCCTATTTTATCCTCCACTTTAGATGCAATTTTTGGCCCACTGATTTATTCTCGTATCGTCCAAAATTTTTCCTCTGTTCGTCGTTTACCAATCTGCCCCGATGAATATTCGTGTTTACGCTGATTAGGGGGGAGGGGTGGTTGGAGGGCAGCGAGACAATAAAATTAGGGAAATACATGTGCCGAATGGCTGGAACTTTTTGGAGTTTGGGCGCAGTGCGAGTTTTCCAGGGAACCTGCGGCGTCGGCGTCGGCGTCGGCGTCGGCGGCGACTTCCCCGGGCTGAGCGAATTGGTCTCCATGGAAACCACCCCAAAGCCAATCTGGGGTGCATTCGTACGTACATTTACCCTTGTCGAGGCGCGTCTGCAGCACCCCTCTTACCCCCTTCCCTCTCCATAAACTTGCTCCCCTCTTGCCTTCGCTCATCTCTTCTGTATTGTACCGCCTCTCCTCGTCGCGGATTATCTTTCTCTCTTTGACCTCCGCCATTTTCCTCCCCCTTACGCTCTTCTTTGCGCCTCTTCGTCTCGGCGTAATCTTCGTATTTGATTTCTTCATCTCCGTAAGCTTCGTATTTTTTACCCGTTCGCTTTACTCCACTTTACGATCATCTGCCCTTAACATTACGCGTGTCGATCACTTTTCTTTCACTTCTAATCTTTCTTTCTTTATTTTACTCGGAATCGTGTCCCGGATCATTCCATTGATAATCTCCGACTGAAACGAAGCACAACGTTCGCTTCGTATCGAATCTCGTTAAGACGAGTATGAAACAGTATCCAGAGATCTGGTTGTTCGATCATGCATAGTAGCGTTGACGTTATCGGTCCGCGTGGAATCAGTGGGTCGGTAAACGGTCTGAATTTCGATCTCGGTACAATGCTCTATTCGTAATGCCCAATCGTCTCGAAACTAACCGGTAAAGAGACGGTAGCCAAGATTAGGCGCTCTACTTCACCCTTGCAATTTCGGTGCAATTTACATGCGAATCACAGTTGCGCGATGCTCGGTAACAGCCGCTGCCGCCTACCAGACGCTAGCACCTTCGATCGCATTCAAATTCAAGCTTATTTAAATCACGTTAACGAGGAATCTTTCGTTCGAACGAAAACTATTACTCTCTCGATATCTTTGATCTCTAAATCAGGGAAATCTCAACGGAATCAGAGTTATACCCTAATACGGCCTTGGCCTTTCCACTCAAGGTCGATCGAATGTACTCGTTCAATAGATTTCAAGATATTTCACTGTTCTGGGACTTCTGGGAATATAAATAGTCCAGATGTTCAACAAACTTGCACAATTTAAAAAATATAGGAATTTTTCAATTACCAATAGTATGTTAAAATTGGAGATCGAATATAAAATGTAAAAGTCGACAATAATGACCCTTACTTATATTTTACAAAATCTCCAATTTTAGTTTGTAGAAACAATATTTTAATTTTCAATTTTGCCAAGAAATCCGTTTTATTTCTTTTATAAATGAAATATTGTTTCGCGCAGAAACCAATTAACAGCTTTCACGAGAAAACTAATCCAGACCCTTTCTTAGGTATTACAAAATGTCCAGTTTTAGTTTGTACAGTCCATATTTTAATCTTCAATTTCGCCATAACTGAAACTAGACCCGATTGCTTAGAGGAAGAATATACAGAGTGTTCGGTCACCCCTGGGAAAAATTTTAATGAAAGATTCTAGAGGCGAAAATAATATGGAAATCAAGAATATCAATTTCATGACTGAGGCTTCGTTATGAAGTTATTACAAAATTAAATTAAAAAATTTCAAATCATTCTGAAAAAATTATATTTAGTTACAGGGGGCAATTACAATCGTTTTTGGTCAATAAACATACCCTCGAAATCCTAACCACTTTCGAGAAAAAAATTCCTTACTAAAAATATCATTTCTGGCCAGAAATGTTACCCCAAAATTTCGTGCGTATCTTTAAAACGTCATAACTTCTGAACGGATGGGACGATTTTAATGTTTAAAAAAGCAAACTACGCGTATTTTGATGGAGAATATGTACAAATAGCAAAAATATTCGAAAAGTTGGTCCTTGACACCGCAAAATGAGAAAAACCCTATAAAAATGGTCCAATTTTCAAACAGCTATAACTCCTATAATTGTGAATATATTTTAATGAAACTTTTTTCCGAAGTAGAGCTCATAGGTACCTACAAAAAAGTATTACACAACTTTTCTGTAGGGCGTCAAACAAAATTATTAAAAATGAAAAACGAATTTTTAAAAAAAATCGACAGGGGGTAGGTACCTAAATTTTTTGACGGAAAAAAAAAATTTCAAATCGTTCTGGAAAAATTATTTTCCGTTGCGGGGGTCAATTGCAATCATTTTTGGTCATTAGACATACCCTCGAAATCCTACCCACTTTCGAGAAAAAAATTCAGTACGGGCGGAACTTTAAACGGTAATAACTTTTTAACGAAGCCTCCATCAACAAATTGGTATTCTTGATTTTTGTCCTATTTTGGTCTCTAGAGTCTCCCATTACAATTTTTCCCAGTTAACCAGTTAACGTTAAACGTTGCAAACGGATCTGTCGAACGAATTATCCAATGTTTCTAGCTAATCAAACGCGCGAAAATCCGTTTTGTTTCTCTTATAAACGAAATATTGTTTCGAGCAGGAACTAATTAACCGCTTTCACGAGAAAACTAGAAACCCGTATGGAAAAGTTTAATCGCCGGACGAGACAACAAACACGGCAGCATGCAAATCGCGCGGCGTCGGGTGCGTTGTTGGAAATAACAAGTATTTAACCACCGGCGATTTTATTTTTTGTTTTACGCCGCTCGCATATTTATTTCCCGGTGAAGCACCGCTAACGAACCGGAGATGAAGTCTCGGGGGCGTTTAACTTTTAATTTCAAAAACGTTGACAAACGCCTTCGGGGAATCGGATGCTCGAAGCCCCGCGAAAGTTGCGTCGCGATCGTCTTTCATAACCGTTTTCCTACCGATCCTACGCGCGAATAAACTGCCCATGAATATGTACGAGCTGTTAATTTTATCTGCGTTTAATGTATTCGTTTCGCGAAGTTATCGCTCTTGTACCGCGTTAAAACTTCCGAGTAAGTTATTGGGCTGCAAACTAAATTCGAACGAGTCGCGAATTAATCGTCGAATGAAAAGCGAAGGCAAACGAGCTTGAAAACGCATCGATCGAGTCGTTCTCCACGCAACTCGACCACATTTCTTCGGAGGATCTTTGGGGACTCATGCAACCACTAGAAATGAATATTATTAACACTAGAACTATCGACAATTATAGTGTATTTATTTGTTCCAAAGAAATTAAAATGATAGAAACTTGGAGGGATGCATAATGCAATGGAAATAAATGTTTATTCGTTCTCTTATAGAAAACTACGATTTTTAGTTTGCAACAATCTTTATTAGGAATGGGTTATTTTGACTGCTTTGATAGTTCCAGTGTTAACAGTCCTGTTAAAAACCGTCCGTGATTAATAAATTGCGACTGAATTAATGAAATAGGACCTTTGTAGTGGGTTGTCCCCTAAATATAATAATTTTGCATATCGAGTGCGTTCTGTAATTTTTTTAGAATTAAAATTTCCCATAAATGCATAAACATCCGCAGTCCAGTGATTAAATATTAGGTCCCAGGGGAATTTCGAAATTTGAAACACACGAATATCAACGATGCATTGCCCCTGAAAGATTCAAGGCTGCGTTTGCAAATTGGCGGATCCATATTTGATCCTTCGCGACGGGAGGGTCGAAGGAGGTAAATTTTTTTTTTTTTAAACGCCTGCAGCCACATCTGCAACTCTCGAAACGAAGATCAGTGATTCAACTATTGTTGCAACCCCCGTTGTCGCGTGCCGGTTGCGTGTACCAACCCCCCGTCCGCGCCTATCCCCTATTTCTCTACGTTCGGTGTCCGTTATGATAATTTCTGCGGAGCTCCTGCCGCAAGACTGTAACTGAAGCACGTTGCGTAAGAATGATGCGATGAATACGATTTCCAGCTACTATTGTAGCAGCTCGAGCTGCCGTAGAAACATTAAGGCTGCTACGACTGAATATACTTGTTACGTTGGCTCCAGATACAAACAGATTTACATATTTTAGCATTTCCCTGCAGCTCGATTCGATGGAAATGGTCCTGTCCTTTTTTTTTTGCCCGGAGAATATTTTTCCTAGTTTTATTTCTCGCTGCACCGTCCACCTTCTTGCGTAAACATCGACTGTCTGTTGGTTACCATCGCGTTAAAAGGCCACGACTTGCGCCGGTTAATTCGTTCCGGAGCTTAGAATAAGCTTTGTGAAAAGCATTTCGAATTTGCAAGAGAAATTCTCGATACTGTATTATATTGCGTACAGACGGTTGTAATCGAAAGTAATAAAACTAGTCAGACTCAAGGTCCATTTATACGAAACTTGCTGGTAACTGGTACTTGCACCATGGTCCGTGCTGAAGGGGTGAAACCTGCCCCTAAAGTATACATTTAGTCAAATATCTCGCGAACTCTTAGATTTGCAAAAACTCCACTTGTTCGAACGAGATACACGAACAAATTTTGGTTTTGATTAATTTCTAAATATTTACATACTCGTATATTGGATGTTTGTACACAAATATAAAATACAGATTGAGAAGTAAATCTTAAGTAAATAGAACTAAAAAAACAACTTGTTTTCTTAACTTTCGACGTTCGTATACAAAGTCTACAAAAATTCGTGGACCCACAGTGAAGAGTCGAGGCAAGTACGATAGTGTAAACAGACTCTGATGGGTCTTTATCCTCGGTTAGAATTCGTTATACCGTGTTAGTAACGGTGTAAGTGAAATGATCATTGAGAGTACCGTGACTGATGCAAGATCGACATATGCAAATAGGTGCTAGAAAAATTTCCATACTCTTCGAAAGAGTGTCTATGTTTCGGAGTCACAGAATGAAAATATTTCGACAAAGCAATTAACGTGATCCTTCTTTATGGAACGAGTTGATCGTTATCTGTCGTTCGCGTAATCCCATGATTCTTTATGGGTTTTGGATCGAAAGTTTGCTACACCCGGTATTATTGCAAAGCCACTACAGATCTTGGGGTCTCGGGTGAAGCGCGTGCATGTGTAACCTCTAATAGCAGATGGCATGGGGCCCGTGTGACGAGCAGCTGCATCCGAGACAGAGAGTAGAAACTAAAGGGAGAAACGAGGAGAAAGGGGGGGTAAAAGACCGTGGAACGTACTCGTGTCGCGAGGACCAGGCAACCCCTGCGATTCAGTGGAAAAAACCCTCGATGTGCAGGCTTCGATGTCTGAAAAATTCTACGAAACAGAATCTGTCGATAGCGGAACACGTCAGCCCCCCAATGATAAGCTCGCCCCCCTCCCAAAGGTTCCCGGAAACAGAAAATTACCGTGGCACGCGTACATCAAAACAGAGTCAGACAAAATTATTTTACTTAAAAACATTATGTTTATTGACGTAGAAAAATAAAACTAATTAATACTCGCTTTCGAACGATCGAAACAAAACGAGCGAAGCAACGAAACGCGATCAAGCATGTTTCATCAACCTTTTAACGATATTGTTTTAAATGACGGTAAAACGGTCTACATTTCACTTCTTTTATCGTCAACCGATTCGATATCGTTCCGCTGGAAAAATATTTCCATTATTAAAACCTTTTTATTTGAAATTGTATTTTACGTTACTTTTATTTTCGCTTCGCGATTGTTCGATAGGGTTCGAGTCTCAATATTGATGTAGGTGGATATTCGGCGGATATTGTGTTAATAAAAACATATGCAATCACCTTCGACAGCCTTTTTCGCGGAGAATATAAAGGTGCGTCGATTAGCACGATAAAAAAAAACACATTAATTACCTTCGTGTGTCCTTTACGCGTTCACCTGGAAAAAAAATTGATATCATTAGACGGTAATATTTTATTCATATAATTATTTCAATGTTATTATTGTTTTTTATATTTTCCTAACCTGTGAACAAAATAGGAAAAAATATTCAGTCGGATGTAGGAGTTTATTGTTGTTTTAAACACGCGACGCCATTTTATCACTAGAACTACCCATAATTATGATGTATTTATTTGTACCAAAGAAATTAAAATGATAGATACTCGAAGAAATGTATAATGCAATGGAAGCAAATGTCTATTCATTCTTTTATAGAGAACTAGATTTTTATTAGAAATTATGAGTGGGTCATTTTGACTACTTTGGTAGTTCTAGAGTTAACGTCGCGTCATCGATCAAATATCGATGATCATCCCCTTGTTCTGTGACAAAATTAATCAAAGAACGATTGACAATCATTAAAAATAAGAAGATGTAATTCGAAGTAATATTTAGCATAGGGTTCCATGTTTTTTCGCTCGTGTACGGGCGATAAAACATTATCTTATTAGCTTATTACAGCAGGTAACGGGGTCTGCCAATATCTTACAGTTACGATCGCGTGTTCGTACGTATCATTTGGTGTTCAAAGTTTGAAGTGGTTGGAGAGGTAGCAGTAGTAACACTATATAGTGACAGCAGCTGCAGGGATCTCTTTGATCGAAGAGAGAGCAGCTGGTTCTCTCTTGCCACTCCCGAATCACGATTCGAGTTCTGGTTTCGGTTCTGCTTTTCGTGTCTGTCGCGCCATATGGATGAACTCGTTTCGAGTGGGTCCCCGGGAGTTTCAGGAAGCGCATTCTTGACATGAAATATTGTTAAAATATTCATCGTTTAAGTACAAAATAATTCTTGAGATCCAACTTGACCATTGCGATCTAATTTTCTCAGCAGTCTTTCGTTCACCTATTTTTAGATATTATTTTGACACTGAAATGTGTACACAGAATTTTTGTATTTAAACAGTAACATTTCTAGACAACAGATTGCTCGAATATAAATGTCCAACAAAACCAATTTGGACTTTGGGAATGGTAAGAATATTGCATTTTAGATTGCCAAAAGATCTAAACCTTGCAAGGTTCATTGCACGATAATAAATGTTCCGAGTTAGGAACGATGAATAACCACCAATACATCGCTCAAGAAGCTTTTCATTGTTCGAGTCTTCATAAACGAGTAAAATTACTTTAAAAATCATCGGGAAGTGCTAGTTTATGTTTGTAGCTGTTCAAATTATTTTGGACCTTTGCTTTATCCTCCGTTTGACTAACTGTTCCGACATCTCCGACTTCCGCGCTCGACACTTTCATCTCCCAAATCCTTACTTTTCACCGCAACGTCATGAAACTTTGGCGTCTAATTTCCGAATAGTATTACTTTCGAAAAAAATCTTACTGGTCCCCTTAAAAAATTCATCAGACAGACCGCGAGCTTCAAGGGGATTAGAGTGGGCAAATATAAAAAGTTTGATCGATGGAAAATTGATGCAACTGCTCGGTTGTCCGGTTCCTCTCGCCAGGGGCAAGATTCGGTACGCAAGTTTGACCGTTCGTTTCAAACGAAGCGTCATTAAGAATAGCCCTTCCCCGGGGTGCAAGTGGTCCGCGATTATGTGATATAATAGAGAGGAGGATGATCGGAAAGCGAACGCGTGCGCGGCGTGTGCTGATTGGGACGCGTCGCGAGGGAGAGGGTGTAAGAAGGGTGATTTAGCCCCTGTATCGAGGTCGCATTGTGCTCGTCGCCATTCCCGTCGTCGGTGCCAGCTGTTGCTATTTTTTCCCCTTCCATATCGCTCGTTTTGGCTCCTCTCCGACAAAGCTTTTCCCAGAGCTTTCCTTTGTCGAGCGTCATCCACGTTCGTGCCAGTCGATCTATACCGAAATTAATCAAAAGGGAACGACCCTGAGCACGTGGGCAACCCCTACTGCCTCTCGCTGCTCAAACGAAACGCAGACGCTTCTCTCCGATCAAAATATTAAATAGCGCGTCAAACCCTCGGGGGCACCGACTCCCCAACAATAAGAGCTAGCGGGGTTCTTGGTTATGAAGAGGAGGGGTGGGGGGAGGGGAGCTTGGGGGTACGGCCACGTGCCAGCCATGGGAATATAATGCCGCAACGGCCACGTGCCCGCTACCTAACGGGTGTTCGACGACGAAACGACCACCGGTTGCTTTTTTCGCCACACGGATGCACAATAGCGGCGAGCATAAGTGCACCCATCGCACGCAATTCCGCGTACGAACGCTCCTAACTGCGGAACCAATTCTTTTACACCGGAGGGGGGAGGGTGGATCTTCTTCGATCGTCGAAACTTTTACGTTTCGACCCTCCGAGTTCCGTTCGATAAGGAAACAATCTCTGCGAAAGGGTAAGGGCGCCACGATTAATTTTCGAATTAATCTTTGGAATATTGCAATTTCGCGAAAGAAAATCGATTGGTGATCTTCCTGGGGTGGTTTCCGGAGGTTAGGTCCTCCGCTTTCGCACCCACCAAGATGGATTTCTCACGTTTCACTACGAATAGAATATAAAGCTTACTCTGTAAAGGTTAGAAGCGAAACAAACGAATTTGTTACGAAATTGCAATGAATTTTTATTTTCTCAGTTGTTTGTGTTAGTGTTGCACCAAGACTTCGTAGCTTTTGAATGACAATTCCTTGCCGTCGTAGGGCACGTACAGACAACCGTGGCTTCTGTGAATCTGTAGAGAACAAACGAGATCCTGTTAATGATTTTAATCAAAGACATTGGTATAAGAGAATGGCAAAACTAAGGGTTCTGATGTGGAAAATTTTTAATTCTTCTTTTTCAAAAGCTCACCTTCCCTAAGCACGGTACGCCATTCTCGAATACACGACCAATGTAAAGCGGTTCTCCTTCCACCGTTCTTCCACCTTCGACCGCGTATGGTGGGACGTGACCGTGTCCCGCGTGAACCCACTTAAACTCAGCAGGCAGCAGGATCTATCGAGAAAAAGAAATCTTTCATTTGAACTTTAAAACGATAAGTTAAGTTCAGAAAGTAACGTTGCAATTACTATGAAATACAAGTTATATTATACAGGGTATCTGTAGCAATTCCGATGATATTTATAGATTGCCGTTGGAAGGAAAAGCAAATGAATCTCTCTTATCTCTTATCTGCTGACAAAAATGGGTGGAGCTCGCGATCGACAGGTTCCACGTAACGAAGTTCAACTAATCTTTAATCAACGACGAACTTTTCGTTTCCGTGAATTCAAAAGTGCTTGTTACCTCGAAATCGTGTTTCATGTGCTCGGTGCAGTTATGACTAACGTAAGCAACGCCATGTTCCGGTTTCACTTTTGCAGGGATCATATCGCCCTGATGTTGAGCGCGACCAACGACCAGAGGCACGCCATCCAGATCCGGGCCGATGTGAATCATTCCCGGCATTATACTCTGCACACCCGAGAACTTGACCCATTTGTGTCCTACGACAGGGAATCCCAAATATCGGTAAACCTAAATCTACAAAAGGTCTCTCTACAGGTTGAGATTAGGAATTTATTGGCAACGTGGACATATTTCTGTAGCAGCTTTGACAATGATAAAGTCAAGCTTTGTACTTAAAGGGCAAAGAAGATTTGTGCAAAAATCGGTAAAAAGGTGAGCAATTGCTTTCCATCGCTCGCTCTCCAAAAATTATTATATAATATTCCACGATGCATAAATTAGAATTTTCTTGGCTGCTAAATTTTACTTTATTTCGTTCCATTTTATCTGGTTAAGAACTAGGGAGAAATTTCGATCGATCTTCCATTTCTTGGATGAGTCCGTTCAGGAAACTTCATTTATAACTGATTTTAATAGTTGTGGTATTTGGTAGGAGATAACGATAATTATCGTTTTCCAACTTCTCTTTGCCATTAATATTTATTGATAGTAAATCGAAAACGTCTCTCTTGTTAAAATAGGAATAGACTCTATCAGCGTTTAAATAACGAGCACTTTGGTCTTAGATAATTTTTGTTTTCCCAAAAAACGAAGCCAATATCTTCGCTCGAATATCTCGCAGACATTATTGTTCGCTAGCAACACCGGTATTATAAATCACGTTGAATTTCTCTGTTGCTAATTTCGGTGCTAGAATATCGAGCAATCAGTAGTTACACGCAGCAATTAAACTTTAATTTGGAGTGCGTTTTGTCGAATGCGGAGCACTTTGGTTGCAACTGCCGATCGATCTGAATCTGAGCAAATCTGAACGAATCGAAGTCAATAAACTTAATATTACTGATAGAATATATTTCTGTTTTAACAAGAGAGACGTTTTGGATTTACTATTAATAAATATTAATGGCAAAGAGAAGTAAACAAACAAACTAGTAAACAAACTAATAATATACGCTACTAATGATAGAAATGAAACAAAATAATATATATTCCGGTTATTAAAATTCACAATACTTACGATACTTGTCAAAATTATAATATAAATACTTCCAATCACTCACCACTCATCTTTAAAGTTCACACAGGCACTTAGACTTGATTTCGCGGAGTAATTTGCACTAATTGCACGAGCGAAGACGAGCGATTTCGCTTAAATACTGGATCGATCGTCGAGGAAAAACTTGCACGCGATACTGAACATCGATGTTTCATTTTTAAGAACGCTATCAATCTTATCATTAAGAGTTCCGCATACATTAAGCGATAAGATATAACGATGATTCAATTACACAGGGGCAAATTAAGGGGTGTGTAGGTATTTCAGGATCCCGAAAAATGTTTAATATTCCTGTATCTGAATCATTTAAAAATGAATTTACAACCGGGGTTTTCACTTGAAACCTAGATTTTCGTATTCTATATTAGATAGAAATGTAAAATTAAGGGGGTGTTCTGTCTATTTTGTATTGGCATTCCACACCTATATTAACTTACATTTCAAGCATTCACAGTATTTTTTACAAGCAAAATTAACGCAAACTACACGAGCTACAGGTCATTGAAATGTCTCCATCAAAGAGAAATAAAAGAGCAGCATATTCGTTAGAAGGGATGTAGTTGTGGCTGAAATTAAGAAATAATCAAAATCTTAATAAATAAAGAACTGGCGATAAATTATTGTAAATTACAAGATATTAATTCAATCAAATCGAGATCAATTTACATATTTGTAGTTTGTATTTTCAAAATATTTTGTCAATTTTATGGAATCCCTGGCCATTTTCTTCCAAAGAAACGAAAAAGTCTAATTCAAGGTAATCGAGGCTAATATATCGGCGGCGATAACGAGCTAATCTTAAGCCTCCTTCGACCGTGGTAGCTCTGATATCTTGGTAAACGTGCGAGACGATTATTTTTCCTGGAAGTTGTTTACCTCTCGCTCGCTCGACGGCACACGACGCGATACACTCGATGATAAAATCGATCGAGCGTGTCTCGTAATTGATTAGCTTTCATGCGGTATTACCCTGACACTGGCCGCCGGAGCGGCTAAAATTTAGGCTAGTCTGACAACACGAAAGGAATCGTTCAACAGGCTAAGCTTGGTTTTATCGCGTAAGCGGCACAAAAACTCCTTGGGCGTATTATAGAGGCCTCGAAAGGACGGAATACAAGGTATCAGCCACGTTTCTGCTGAAACTATCGCTACGTCGACATCGATGATAAATGTATTCAAAAAAAATTCAACTCTAAACTGTTTACCAAGATCTCGCGACCTGGCACCATTACAATTTTCCTTATTGGGCCACCTTGAGTCTCTTGTTTATGTCACCGAATCAGAAGTCAGTCGACCGTCTTACAGTGAATATCGTTCACGTTATTGGCGAGATATAACCTGATTTAAGAGTCAGAGCCATCGAAAATTCAATCCTGGTGGTAATTTAAATACATCGAGCACAAGACTATCTTTCAACTCTAAACTGGTTACCAAGATCTTGCAACCGTTGACCGTCTTGGAGCAAGCATCGTTCGTGTTATTGGTAAGATATCAACCTAATTTAAATGTCATAGTTATCGAAAATTTAATCCTAGTGGCGATTTAAATACTTGGAGCACCAAATTATCTTTCCATCGCTCTGATCGGAAAAATCCTTTGTCTCGAAGGATCGTGATTCGTGGTTCGCGAGTCGGCGAGTAACGACTCGAGACACGCGCGGTGGAAAGACAAACGTGACATCTTTGTGGCGTGTCGGGCGAGTATGGAAGGTCAGAGAAGGTGCTCGACGCGACGAAACAAAGAAAAAAAAAAAATAGCTGAAGATTCATCTGTGCGTTTCCTTTGTTCGGTTTCTCCCGTTAGTCGGCGTCCCGAACTTTCTGGCACGTTGGAGGGGCTCGAATCCGGCATGGCGAATGGATCGATACAGCACCAAGGGATAGTGTTATGGGGGTGGCTTGCTCGTAATACACGGGGGTTGCTGCCATTGCCCGATGGTGGAGAGAATGTTCGTCTACTCTACTCCACCCCAATGGTAGAGCCAACGGTAGCACCCCATTCGTCAATCCTTTTTCCTCATTCTGGAGGCTCTTTCTCTTTGTTCAAGTTCGTTAAACTTCCAGTCGGTCGACGCAACCCTCCAGACTTTTCCGCCGCCTTCTCTTTCCTGATGACTTTTTCCTTGCCCTCGTCCTGCTATTGCATTTTCGATTCTCGCGGATTTTAGACAAACAGTGCCAAAACACAAACACGAACACGAACACGGACCACCAACACTTAGCAATTCGGAAGTAACTCGTTTCAATTTTACCTTTATTCGTTCTTCGATGCATTTACAACAATTAGAAACTAATACATTAATCGTTGGTATTAGTATTTTTAACATAGATGCAAAATGTGGAACAGTCTCGTAGAAATGTTATTTGAAGAAATTTAAAACGGAGGTCTAGTTTGGAACTGATAATATTACATTATTCTACGAAACTCGCAAATATCGTCAAACGCATTTGCATAACGCTACAGAATAATGTCCTAAATAAACGTAAATCTGCATTAATTTGAAAAATTGTTATCGAAAGGACAATTAACGTAATCGATATTATCCTCGATCCGAAACGTTCGATGAATGGGCGGTAATAATTTAAAAATAGACCGGAATTCCTGGGTAAACACTGCCCGAAATTATAATATTTAAATTAGCAGCATTTTACATGCAAATGCACGCGTTTCTAACCGAATTACGAAAAGAATAAAAGGTAACAGGTCAACATACATCCCACGCTGAATAAAATTTGAATACCGTTTATCTGAATTATAACTACAAGCCTAAAGGATGTGTGAGTGCGGAACGAAATTTATGGGATTATAAAATAAATGCCCGACGTGAAATATTGCATCCGTTACATCGTTTATTTCATTCGTGACGATAAAACACGTTAGGTAATTCCACTTCAACAACAATTAATCCCATCATCGAAGCAGATTAAGTTTATAACTTACTTTTAAATTCCTGTATTTTCCGCCGCGATCGCAATGAAAAATGAAAGGGAACCAATCTGCTTGTCCGATTAAATTTACTGGAGCTTCCATGCTTTCTGGAAGACACAGGGTGTCCCTCAAAAGCTTTCGAATCGTTATGGAAACTAAGCCTCGTACAGATTTTCTCATAATAATAAATAGAGCTTATCTTTATCTGGTAAACGTTTATTTATCGATATCCACTTCTAGCACGTATAATAATTATTTACGCTGAGACCTTTGATACGCGTTTGAGAATTTCGCAAAGTTTCGTACCGATGACACCAAACCAGTAATGCAAGATGAAACTTAGCGAGAGGCACAGAAAAACTAGCAACGTAAAAAGGAAACATTGTGTTCGTCGACGTTTCGACACGGTTTCGTAAACGAGAAACTTTCAGTCTATAATCATATCAGCGATTACCATCGGTTGTGCAAACCTTCTGAACCAGTTTAAGATCGACAATGCTGAAATACCGTACCTTCTGCATTTTCCCGCCTCTCTTTCATGCCCGATACGATCGTCAAAAGATCATTTCCTAATCTCGGGTTTCTCCTCAGCCTCCTAAAGTTCATCAGAATTCAATTAACATTTACATGCGTTCGAAAACAATGCTAGTTACAAGTCTACACCCAGCTAGACCATCAATGTGCAGACCTCACAATTACTCGAACATAACGAGTATATTTACACTTTTCAGATGGAGTTTCTCGAAATTTTTAATTATTGCATTTTGTTATTTTCAAAATACTCGTTAACTGTTGTTCCAAATATTTTTTTGTCAGATTAGTGCGAATAAAAAACAAGCATCAGAGTAAATGACAAAATAAACATAGAAGATAGCATAAATAATAATAGTTAGTATAGTCATCGGATAGAGGATAAAATGCCCTTTAAAATGAGCGTTCATTCATGTCAATAACGTAATTAGTTCCGGAGATATGACGATTTTAGTTTCAAGTTGATGCGGTGGCTAGTTCCGGAGATAGAAGGGTTCTATGTTTGTTTACGTTTCATTGTTGACATCGGCGCGAGGCCATTGACCTCGCGCGTAAATAGTAAACAGTACGTAGTAAATTCTTGGAAATA
This sequence comes from Colletes latitarsis, assembly GCF_051014445.1. NCBI lineage: Eukaryota > Metazoa > Arthropoda > Insecta > Hymenoptera > Colletidae > Colletes > Colletes latitarsis. The sequence continues at coordinate 15,740,827 of NC_135135.1, read as the reverse complement.
CTACGACTTCCGCGTCACGACTCTCACGACTCACGTGCGAGAAGGAGGCCCAACGCGTTAGACGGAGACAGAGATAGAAATTAAAAAATTATTCTTTTACATAAATTACGATATCTTGAAAACGGAAAGTCGGATCGACAAAAACCAAAAATCATTTCAAAGGGGAAGGTTTGCCGCTTCTGATGATGGCTCAGTTACATAGAAAACACGAGTAGTTTCGGAACTGCACGCGTTTAAAGTTTCAGTGTTTCAATACGCGTTGCTGGACTGTTTATTAAAATAGTACAACCTATCTATGAGTTAGAGTAGCCCCGGTGTTCGCGTCAAAAGGAATCGATGCCTTGAGTTCTAGTTCATTCTGATCTCGTTCTTGACTGTAACATGATTTATGAACGAAAAGGAGGAAGTGGAACTCTCTGGCAAACGCGTGTCATCCTGAAAGGAATCCTTTGGTCGCGTCAACTAATTTGCATGTCGCTGCGACAGATGTCTACGTACCCTAGCTTCTTCACCCTCGCCTTTTTTCCCTTTTCACTGCACTCCTGCTCCCCTCTGTTCGCCTCCTTTTCTGCATGCGCCAGCCTTCTGCCGTTTTCTTTTTCATTCAAATGCCATCCTGCAGAATAATAATGCTCGTCTCTTTTTAAAAAAAAAAACATTAAGAAAATCGGAGCGTCCGTTCGTCGTTTCTGCCGCGCCGAAACAATTCCGGAGTAATTTATTTATGCAAAATACCCTCGCGGAATTATGATAATTTTTGGAACGCGGAACTGTTCGAAACATACAATGAAACTTAACGTCGTTCATTATTTTGTTCAATGGTCCGTTTTACTTTTTTGTGAAGTTTTTAACTTTGTCGCTGTTCTAGATTTTTTTTTTTAATTCAGACTTAAATTTATACTTGCCAATGTAAAATAAAAATTGATGTAATCGGTTTTGTTCGTCTGTGAGAAGTAAATATATTGATATCTAGAGATAGAATACTAAACTATTTGATACATCAAAAATCACAACGAACAGGAGTATTTATTAGAATAGCTATATGGATTGAAATATGGATTTAATATTTACTGTTATGGAGGCGGTATTGTAATAACCTTCATTAACAATTGTTTAACGATGGTGATATATCACTGTTTATTAGTCGTATCCTGGAGTTCCTATATCGGGAAGAATACTACTGTAACAATGACGTTACAGGCGTCTTGTTATAGAATGGGCAGATTCATAGGATTAGGGGACATCCCGTGAGATATGATCCAATCGCGGTCACTCCATTATGCATCATTGGACGATCTAATTAGACTCCGCGCAAATCACCTGAGATACGCATAAATCAGTATCACATGTGTCGAGAATCCGTTCGAATGTTAACGTTTATTATGCGAATATTGTAATGCGCTATCCTACAACTTAGCACGATCCTCAAAAACTTTTTCAAAAAGTATACAATTAGCCGAAAGAGAAGAAGGCTTTGACACTCATTTTTCGTAATAAACAATTCTAACGACAAAACTTGGCCCCAATTTCTCTTCGATCTAAAGACGAATATTTATCTATGCACAAGAATTGTTTCAGTTTTATGAAAGACAATACAATAGACTTCGTTACTAAAAAAGCATTCACTGTGGAAAGAAACAATGAGTTCAGAATTACTATTATAATCTCAAATTAACTTAGAAATCATTGAAAGGTTTCAGACTCCATGATCGCGGTCATAGAACCGATAATTATTACTTGTTACCAATTTATGTTTAATTTGACCGACGTAACGATACGAATATACATCACGATTAAAAGAAAGATTGTATTTTATCGTGAACGCGACGAGTTTTAATACAAATACGCGTAAACGGTGCCCGTAAATCTCTAGTGTTAATTCCAGTGTGTTTAATTTTCTCTGTCGCGGTAATCGCTTTTGCCTGGCCGGCGAATTAAATGGAAATTTGAAATTGTTCGAACGCTTATGCCGAATTAAACGGTTTATTTACTGGGATGGATCCATAAAGTGAACGTTATGTGGAGTAACTGGATGCACCTACGAGTACCTACGGTCTTCTCGGAACGTCGAAGGAATCTGGTCTCAAACCTGAGCGCAACCAGAGGTCGTCGAGGGTCAAGGCAGTGAGGGCGTTCACCAGAATTATTCTCCTCGGTTCTTCTTTCTCTATTTAACTGTTTCGCCGACGCCCTCGGTTCTGGCCTACCATTACGCGCGCAGCCTGTTACAGTCAATAAAATCTTCTCTTTCGGCTAATGGAAAGATTCTACGGAAAACACATCGCTCTTATATGTAGTTTCCTCTCACGAAAACTCGTGGTCGCGCCTTCCCTGGCCTTTGTCGAACGCGTACGAGTCACGTTTCGTCCTTATAACAGCAATTTCCGAAATAACGTTCCCCTAACTCTGAACATTTCGTTGGTTAGCAACTACGGTGGACAAAATTTCTATAAGCGTTGAGCTACTCCTCTTGTTATTTGAAGTTCCTAAACAATCCTTGATTAACCACTGTTCGTGCTTTAAGGACTGATCTCTGTTTAATTTGACCGTTTAAGGGATGAAAATAATTGTTTTTAATTTTCCAGTTTATTACGTTAAGAAACGAAAAATATATTGTTAGAAGGAAATTCGAGAAAAGAAATTGATCGCTTTAGATCGAGAAATGCGAGCGTCAAAGGGTTGGAGATTAATTTTGGGAGAAGAATGTTGAAAGGTGAAATAAATTATCGAGAATGGCCGTGTAATTGGCTCGTGGCTAATTTCTGTTATCTGTTCGTCTACTTTCTCTGCACAGATTACCATGGAAGCGTCAATGTTACTTCGATCGTACGAAGTTTCCGTGCGATTCCTTTCTCCGATTCTATCGTTTGCGTCACGATGCGTCGGCGCGCGACTCGAAAAAAGTGAAACTTTGTAAAAACGTAAGAAAACGAAGGCTCGCAGCCCGTATCGCGACCGCGGATACGCGCAAGCGTGCTCGATGAAAGCTTCCACGAACGTGTATACCCCAGAAAAGAAATGACGATGCAATGTAAACGCGATGTGTCTGGCCGAAGTTACGTGAAACTGGTAGAAAGTGAAAGTCCCGTCTGAACCGGTTAAATGCGATATCGACGGTGTCGGGGAGGTCGAGTGCCCCAAGCCTCGTTTATTCTCGCGGAATATTGCTCGACCAGGGAAATGAAATTTCACAATAAAAGATTCCATCCAAGGGTAGACCTATAACCAATCGTACCTTTAAAATGCCTCAAAATGACGATAACTGTTGCGTTACAACAAATTCGAGTGTCTTGGAGTCACTCCAAGATCTTGCCTTATATCGAGGGATTACAATCTTTTCTGGTTAAGATAGTGATACTTAAATTAATCTATCTATAATCGAATGTACCTTCAAAATGCTTGAAAATGACGATAACGATTGAGTTAGAACAAATTCGAGTGTCTTGGAATCACTCCAAGATCTTGCCTTATTTCGAGGGATTACAATCTTTTCTGGTTAAGATAGTGATACTTAAATTAATCTATCTATAATCGAATGTACCTTCAAAATGCTTGAAAATGACGATAACGATTGAGTTAGAACAAATTCGAGTGTTTTGGAGTCACTCCAAGATCTTGCCTTATATCGAGGGATTATAATCTTTTCTGGTTAAGATAGTGATACTTAAATTAATCTATCTATAATCGAATGTACCTTCAAAATGCCTGAAAATGACGATAAGTATCGAGTAACAACAAATTCAATCGAACGTCGTGGAGTCATCATCGTGCATCATATCGAGGGATTACAATCTTTTCTAGCTAAGATAATGATACTTAAATTAATTTATTCGCATCAGTTGAGGGAAAAGACTTCCGAGCATGGGCGTTTCTCGATATGTTTTTAATATTTACGTTTTTCTGTTCCTTGTTAAGTGAAATTTCGGTACGGCAGTAATTTCAGGAGCATTAAGGCACAGTTAACTAGGAAACGAAGCAGCAACGAAGCCCACTAATTAATAGCTCGGTGAGCCTCTAGCGTTTCTGAGCGTCATTAAACGAATACAACTCAACAAATTATCATGCTTTCTCTTCCAAACGACGTTTAGTATTTCTGCTGTAATGGTGAAAGTTTCCAAGTGTCATTTGAAAGAAAAGGCATGAAAATTTGATGATTTATGCGTGTTTTAACAACACTTGGAAACACTAGGGATTATTAAACTCTATGTTTACAAAGGTACTGTAAGGCACAGACTCTATTGAAAAATAATACTGTTCCTTGCTTCTTAATTTTACAAAACTAAAAACATTAACTTTGGATTCCTGCACCTTTTTAAAAACACTGTACTTCGAGAAAATCACAATTTTGTACTACGATACATAGTAAAAACTGTGACGGAGGAGCCACTTGCATATTATTTCTAAGATTACAAATTTATGAGAGATATTTGGATGTTTATTGTTCTCTCCACTCTTCAATAAATTGAAGTCACAGTTATACGCGATCGTGGAAAATGCATTCACGGATTTGCAGTATACATTTCACAATCAGAACCCGCAGCGAGACGAGGGAAACAAGATCAGAGATTTCGTTGGAACGTTAACAATAAGTGTACGTCGCTGTAAATCTATCGTAAATGTAATTTCGTACGGTTAGGCGCTTTGTCAAGCACCGCGAGTGTGCTACGTAACTTCGTTTGCGAGTGCGGTCCTTAACTTCATGAACATACTATGCGTATAGTATAACGCAGAGGATGGAAACAGGCTGACGTTCCAGGCTAACGAATACGAAAAGCGAGAAGTTAAACTCTGTTGCATAAATTAAAACGGGGTTTTTCGTGCGATCGAGTCATACTCTAACTATGCTTTGGAAAACAATTGAGCACAGAATATTATTATTTGGCACTACTCAAACTGTAAATATGAATTGCCTAGAGGAAGGAAAACAATATTAAGAGTGTCCAAAATTTGTTGAAAATGGCATGGAAGTCAGCCTGATTACAAAATAGAATAAAAAGCGTGTATTTTTGGAAAAACATCAAAATTAACCTGATACACATACTGACAAGAAAAATTACCCAAAATTCTTATTTAATATCAGTTCGACTACTACCAACCTACGAGCAATGCTACGAGTGATAAAATAATTATCCTCCCTCTTGTACGTTTGAAGTAAATGCGTCTTGCTCGAGCACAAATTATTCGATAAAAAAAATGCGTAAAATTAAACAGCGTGAATTGTGTGCTGCGCAGCAAAACAGAACGTTTCCAGCAACGACGGAACGAACGTGCATGATAATGTAATTAAAAAGTGCATTTATGCACCTTTCTGGCCGTCCGGTTGCCGGCTCTTTCTCGAGTGGACGCGACTTTTATTCATCGTTTCCGGTTCTTTCTCCCCCATCCCGGTGTTTGCCATCTCGTTGCTTTCTGTGCTCGTTGTTCTTGTCCCCACGGTTCGTCGTTTCTCAGAATGCCCGCCCACCCCTCGCCGATTTTCGTCAACAACGTTGTTGACAATTACCATCATTCGTCGCGATATTAGTCGGCCGCTAGTAAACAAGCATCGTCGCTTCCTCAACGAGACGTCGCGACGCGACGCGCCGTCTACCTGACATAAAGCAATTACCGTTGCCTCGTTGCTATTACGATCCTTGCAAAATCGTTCTCCCGGCGCTGATTCGCCAGGATCCATCATTAATTATATCAACGTCGAAACAAATAAAACGCCACTCTTCTCGTAACTGAACACTTCTCGCTATTATTTTAATTGCAACGCGTATTTCGTGACCGCAACAGCTTTGCACCGGTTGCGAAAACCGTTGACAAAAGCAAACGTAATCAAGCCTCTCGTTAAACGAATGTTAATTACCGTGCAAGATGGAACGCGCCGCGGGAAACGCCAACAGATTTCCAATGACAATTTGTATCTTTTATAATTAAGCCATTTATCCAGCTTATTTGTGTCTCTTGGGACAGGAACCGACGGAAGGAATAATCGCGTGGCTTCAGTTTGAAAAATATGGTCGGTTTTTTGGTACCAGATTTACGGAACTTAAAATTTATATTGTGTTTGGACGATGGTTTTATAAGAGTGTACGTTCTAATTAAAAAAAACACGCGTTTTAATATTATTATCAATATGACGGGTTTAGATAGAATTTTTTTATCTTATATAGTCAGTATATACGTATATAAAATGATGAAAAATATAATCTGGGAAACCTTTTTTGACAAAAGAAAATTAAAATTAAAAATTTAGAATATTAAATATTGTTAAATTTATACCTCAAAAATGCAATAAAAATTAAATATATTGAATTAAGTGTAACTCGAGAAGTATGAGCAATATAAAAATGTGCTCTGGCATAATTTGAGTACATACTCTGTATATTTAATTTAAAGAGAAAGAAACAATTATAAACGAGGATATACATTTCTGATGATTTATAAATAGGTCACTTTGAAGTTGTGTAGTCACAATCACGTTGAACAAATAGAAAATCATAGAAAATCATGACCTATACATTTACTTATTTATGTACAAAATTTTTCGTTCAAATAGCCCACGATGTCCGTAAATCTAATGTCAAAAGAGATTTCATATTGCTGTACGATCCCTTGTTATTAATAGAGCATCGAATCGGATATGGAAGCTCATTTTCTAGAAAAGTATTATTATTGGTTCAATTTTGCTGTTCGCTGACGTATCAGTAGATCGATAGAGGTCGTGCTAGCTAACAAGTTTCCAGAATTCCTGTCCGGTGTGTCCGGATATACGCGAACGTTTGCTGGTGAGTACTTCGTCATATACCGACGAGCATATCGCTATCAATTGACCATGCGAATGCAAACGGAGAGGCCACGTTGCGATGCGAAGTGTATCGTAATGGGATTACATTGTACTAGGCAGGAATGCGCATTATACGAATCTGTGCAATATTGATCCGCGCGTTATAATTCCCTTTGGATTTTTACCTTATCGTTTCTAATGGTCAAGAACCAAATTATTCGCGTAAATAAAATAATAGAAAACAGTACTTGTTTAACTCTCACCCCATTTTATAAATTACCCATTGACTTTAATAGAAGAATTCTTTCACTCTATTGAAAGGAGAATCGCTTATGATCTTTAAAGGGAAGAAATTTCAAAGAGAAAAGTTGCTCGATTCGAACAAGGAAATATTACAGTGCGCCTTAATTTTTTTCAACAGGATCTAATGTTATAGAAAGTGAAACTTTAATCGTTCAAAAATAAAATGTTGATCTTATAGAAAATGTCGCGAATTTGATTTAGAAATCCTTGGATCAACGCTATGACTTTTGCGTGATTTTGACCATCCTTACACGTTATTTCGATGCCCAGACTCCAGCCTCAGCGAGAAGAAAAAAAAGAGCGTCTGCCCTTCCCAGCGGACAAGATCGATCCGACGTAGTCGAACGCAATTTGAATTACGATAGGGTCATTCCGCGGCAAATCAATCACTTTTTGCAACTTGATATCGGGGATTTCGGTAAAATTGAAACGCGATCTAGTCTACGCGAAATAAGGGGTTACGGGGCGTTAAGTCATCGTTCTGGCTGGCTGAAAGTTCGCAATTTTTGCACATCTTTATCAAACATCAAAATGGATTGTGCCATAAATCCAGCCCTTCGAACGTCTTACCTCATATTTCTCACAAGTATGAAAGCATTTTCTCCGCGAAGATAAATATTTCATAATCTTTTTATCCGGGCGATTTACCAAAGCCGAGCTAGTTTTCTTTCAACATTATAACTTAAAGAACAACGCGTTCGTGTTACCTTTAACGGGGAAATGGAAGAACGCTTAAAACCGGCTGCAAAAAAAGGCACGAAACATAATTTCCGGGTTCTTCCATTAAATAAGCTTTTCCTGGGGAAAAGAAAATTCACTTTTTAAACAACTAATCAGCTTTCGCAATAATTTTTGAATTCTACGAACGACTACGTTTCATTAATTATTATTATCCCTCGCGCGTTAAACTCTACAAAACATCTCTTATAACCGTAAAAATTCAGGAAAATGTACAGGATGTTCGGCCACCCCTGGGAAAAATGTTAATGGTAGATTCTAGAGGCCAAAATAAGACGAAAATCAAGAATACCAATTTGCTGACGGAGGCTTCGTTAAAAAGTAAGTAACGTTTAAAGTTCTGCCCGTACTGAATTTTTTTCTAGAAAATGGGTAGGATTTCGGGGGTAGGTCTATTCACCAAAAATGATTGTAATTAAGCCCCGCAATCAAAAATAATTTTTCCAGAATGATTTGAAATTTTTTAATAACTTTTTAATGAAGCCTCAATCGAGAAATTGATATTCTTGATTTTCGTTTTATTTTGGCCTCTAGAAACCCCCATTAAAATTTTTCCCAGGGGTGGCCGAACACCTTGTATACGCGACGATAGCCAACGATAACAAGCAAAAATTAAACTAAAAATTCGTTAAAATTTACATTACCAATGGCTTCGTTCTCCAGATCCAAACAAATCGCATTATAAAAAGTCTACGTCGTGTATAATTCAAATGCTTTGACCTTAAGGGAGATTACGTTTGAATTAAGCTAAATAAATACTAATTTATTTTGTCCGGTACCGGCGGGCTCTACGAATGACTTTGAACGCATCGGAAACGTGATATGCAAAAATGTTGGAAAATATGATAATCGTAAAAAACGGTTAGATATTTTTGTTCGCGTTGGTAAAATTCGCTCACCGTGGGGATGGTTTTAATCTCGACTAAAATATATACCCGTAAAGCGATGTATTACTTTCTGTGGCCGGCATACAATTTCTGAAGCGCAAGTAAAAAAGAGAGGAGACGGTCACTTTTATCCTCTCGTAGTGATTACTGGCGGAGGGCTTTGGCTGCTCGCTTCCTCTCCTCGTCTTTTTCCCTCTTTGCCCGCCGGTATTGTGCCACTATGCGAAGACTCGTGACACTTTAGAGATAATATGCTCTTAAAGATAATGGCGCCACGGTGTCCCTCCGGACATTATTAAGTCTTCCTTCCTTCTTTGCTTCCCTCTCCGTACGACATACACTTCGACTACGACTGCTTGACCATCTTATAAATAAATTCATCGAACGCAAAGAAACATCAAATTGCTAGTTACCTTTTTGCGACACCTCTTATGCGTCTAGATAAATTTGAAACGTTAGACTTTTTTTCTTAATTTACGCGAGGACTAATCGTTTCGAGTGCAAGAGACTCGAGGCTGGCAATTTTCACAGACGTTAAAGGACTATTAATTTTTTATTAATTAACCCTTTGCACTTGTAATACGTACTATGGCACGATTCAAGTCTCATAATAACAAAAAAGAAAAAGAGAAAAAGAATATTCTTTCATTCTTAGTCACGTTATAAAATTGCATTTGTAACTTATTATTTAATATCTCAATCTACATATGTATTCACCAGTGTACTATTCACATCGTTGTCTTAGTTAACATGCTTACTAAAAATTCCCCAATTTAATTCATATGTAATGTAAAGTAGTGTAATAATACAAAAAAAACTTTGTTTGTATTAATAAAGCCTCTCAAAGTACAAAGGATTAAATAGCTGTTGTATACGATAACGAATCAATTACTTTCGAGAGTGTACGTACAAACTTTGTCCAAGCTTTTTCGTTCCTATTTTTAAGGAAACTGGCATTCTAATGCGTCGCGATTACGTGCAGAAAAAAGTTGATACAACTGTGAGGGGATCAGCGATAACCCATAAAGCTCCAGAACAGAATTATAGCGTGTTACATCGCGCACATGTACAGTAGGGGTCATTCTTTTCATTATTATCCTCGCTGGAGCATCTGGCCGATAAGTATAGAAAGTTACCCCAGCAGTACATCGAAAAATCTCTCGTCCAAATTCTATTTCCGTTTACCACATCGATAAATAATCGGTTTCTCCCTCATTTCGTCCCCTCGTTCGGGCCTGGTGAACCCTCCGAACCGTGAATAACCTTCGTCCTTTTCTCTCGCAGGATAAGGGCGTAATCCGGACGAAAGAATATTTCGCGAAGCACTTTTGTCGGTCGAATCGTCGGTCAGAAGAGAAAGAAATTCAATCGCGCGTAATATAATTTATAATACGGATATTAATACCCATATCGTAACTTTTAAAAATGAATTTATTCCGTTGCCTGTTGGTGGACTCTTCTGTTTCCTTGTTCGAGAAACGCGTGACAAGAGAAGTCCACTTCCGGTTACGTAGCCAATAGAAGGCATTGACTTAGACTTTATTTGTCTCGTGGGTGAAATTCCCCGGCGTGTTAGGGTAAGAAAATGGTAAGGCGATCATCTTGTAAAAGTTCAAGGTGCTTTTCGGCGAGGGATCTTCGATACTAGAAACTTATAAGCTATTCTTCGAAAATAAGCTTTCAAATAATCCGGTTTCTACGTTTTTCTTTCCTCCACTTCGAGTTGTCTTTCGCGTAAAATGATTATTTTCAAAAGTTGCTTGTACACTTTCGATCTTGAGATTTCAGAAGCTCCAAATTTATCTAATAATTTATATGGAGAATCGTATACAATGGCACTTTCATAGAAAAATTTATCGTGTCAATTATTTACGTCCAATGGAATTCAATTTTTCAGAAAATTATGCTACAAAATGAAACTAGTTAACATATGAAAAGCAATCGCGACTGAAAATTGAAAAGAATTTAAGTAACTTTGGCTAACAAAGAATACATAGAATTATTGTAAAATAAATTTTAGATGGAAGCGTAGGAGAAAGGTAGATAAAGTAAGAATTAGGCAAGTCGAGGGTTGCTGGAAGAGAATGGAGAAAAGGTGAGGGAAGCAAAGAGCGGAAACTATTTGTGGGAAGGAGAGGGAGAAAGTAAGAGTGGAGGACAGTCGAATAAAATTGTGTAGTTAAAGAGGGAAAAAAGCGCAAGTGTTGGAAAGGGGAAAGGATCGAAAGAGTATGTCAATAGGAGGAGGGAAGAAGAGGTGGCATGTCAGAGCAGAGGGACGAAGCAGTTTTACTTTCAACTGAACTTTAGTTAGTCTAAAACAGGTACAGGCAACCTTTATCAAACGTTGGACTATAAAAGATTGCATTCCAACTCCAGCTCGTGTCATTTAATGTTGAAAATTACTATTTAATGGTTCGAGGCATAGAATAAATATTGTTTATGTACCGAATACGTTTTAGCGGGGAATGGCATAGTTCTGTGGATAAATCGTAAATGTCTAAATCCGACTGTTAAGTACACTGGCTTGATAGCTACGATGTTTCCTGGCAACGAAGCACCCTTAAGCGCAAAACACGTTACTATATCAGAAATTACAGTATACTACGTTACCGATACGTGTAACAGTTTCATATTGTGCACTTAGACCGTGCATTATTTATATGTGGGAACGTGAGAATATGTCCTTCGAGGAACTGATCGGTAATCTTTTATAGAGTAGTAATCAGAGGGGCGAAAATAAATGGCGAGCGATGCTAAAATTAATGTACTTCAAAGAACCGTTGCTGTCTTAGTGACTGTAAAGGAAGCACTTAAAGGTGTAGTAGAGGGAGTAAAATGTTTCACGGTCCTTTCGATTACGCTGAAGTTGACGCAAACGTTGAAATTATCCAAACTACTGGTCTAAAATATTTAATACGCGCTTCTACTCTACTATTTCTTTTCCTCTATAAGTGCAAATGATTTTGCACACAATTAGAACTTGAGAGAATGTTACTTTTTAAAAATTCAATTATTCTGTGCCCGGGAACTTTTTATTCGAATAACAATCGATCGATAGTCTACGAATTAATTCATTATTTAAAATAAGCTGTTAGTTTTCGTATCAAATAATAATACAGGGGAGACCGAGGCGGATTGTTGCCACCTAGCGCGATCTAGCGGCTGTAATTTCAACTATCAGACTATGACGCCATTTTGAAGCAGCAAGATCGTTGAGACATTTGCATAATTTGTTTACTCTAAACGTGGAAGCTCTCGGTCTCCTGTGTAGCTTCGTTGCATAAAAATGTCGTTTATCATAAATTCGACTTCCGAGTTACGATCATCGATAGAATTTTTAACGTTCGAACGTCGCACCCTCTGTGCAATCCCAATCGGGCATCGTCGTCGGACTGTTCCGATCGTCCGAAAAATTGGAGACGTTGAACAAAATAACGATTAAAATATTTGGATAGCCAACTTCGATCTCCCCTAATAGTAAAAACAATCTCGAAGACAGGGATGAAAGAATAATTTGAACGGGAACGTTCCTTTCGGACGGGACGATTATTCTCGGCGGGCGTCTCGCTTTTTCTAAACTTCCAATTACCTTTCCAGCCGTTAACCGCTGCGCCATTAATCATTCGAAATTCGCAGATAAACCATTTCCCTCGTAATTGTCGATTGAGAACCCCTCGTCACGTAGCGTATCAGCAATTACGGGGTTCCGCGTTAACACGATGTGTGTTCTCTCATGGCGGTCGAGGCATCGCGTACACAATGCGCTGCAACTAGAGGATACCACACACGTGTAGAGCAACATCGACTACGGAGACAATGAAGCATGGCTACACCATTAATCGGGCCGATTCCCGCGCATTGTGCCGGGATCGGCTACGCTACGTGGAAACGATTGCACGGAGGCCAACAGGCTACCTTAGACCGAGAGAAGATCACTCGTTATAACGCGACGGCCCCTTTGCAAGACCTTTGCAGGAAGGGAACCGATTAAATATATCCGTTGAAAACAACCAACAGTTTGTCGTTTACGTTAAAAAACCGTGGGACGTGCCGTACACCCCGGTCCCGTGTCCAGCAATTAATTAAAAACCTTAAAGTGTAATTTTACACGAAAGAGAATACCGTAACGAAACGAATTCTGTAAAGTTTGGTTTTCAACGATTTATTACATTTAACGACGATGCACGTCCGTTTCCGTTCAACGAAAACATTATTTTATCGAGGAAACGCAATCTCCGCGACCACAAGACTATAAAACAAACGCGTTGATATTTGCCAATATTTTTAAAATGGAATGAAACGCAAAGCCCTTAAATATTTTGAAACAATGAATTTACGTCATTTAGAAAAAATAGGTCATACCGTGTCAGTGGTTGTATTCTGTCGACGTGTGTATTGATTTTCTTTTTATCGATACATGTTACGTCGTTTGCCGAACGTCAATTTTTATTAGTTTCTGTAATTTATTCGAGATAAATAGTCCGCGAAGGCAGATCGAAAATAGATTTTTCTTTAACTTTGAAATCATTTTTTTAAGCAGTAGAATACTACTTTCATTTATTTTAACTAGAGTTACGACGTGAAATTTTTTTCCCCATTAAAATGATAAGCAGGTGAATTTATGTTATTTGTAATAGGAGGTTGGCTTACTTACATCGTTTTAATTGGATCACATTGATAGATGCTTGAAATTAGTACAATAACGTCTATTATTGCGTGTGCTTCGCCGTTGCTATGATATTATGGTATGTAATTGACGTACATGTTCAGGAGTGCAACAGTTGTTTCGTTACCCGGTAAAATCTAATTTTGAGGAGTTTAACGTATTATTAAGTACACGCGGCTAATATGTTTACAGTCCAGAAGTTAATGCATTTATGTATTTTACGTAATTACGATATAATATGATGACTTTGTGTTGTACCGATGAAAGAATTTTTGCTTAAGTATAATTCCACCGCGTCTGATTTAAGAGTGACAGTTTTCACTGGAAAACATTATTTGCTTCACGGTCAAAATTACGTTGATATCTGTTTGAACAATAGAACATTTAGACAATTGGTGCCCCATTCTGTCGTTGAATAAAATTTCAAGGGGAACACCTTCTTTGAATGCAGGCGATATATCGCCCAATAAATCTCAGATTACGTTGTTCAAACATTATCATTCTTGTTTGAAAATTTGTTCGTAAAACATCACGTGATTCCCCGATGCCCACGTGTACGAATTATAGACACTAAATATCCCATCTCTTGTAAACGTGGCTTTATAGGGCCATAAAAATTTGACGATAAATGGCGGATCGCTTAAGCTGTGCCGAAGCAACAATGGCAAAATTCCATTCACGTAGCTCGATCGCACGAGTAAAATTTTAAATCATTTTTCTCAAAATCAAAGTCGAATAAAATCTTAAATATGTTCGATTCGCTTTTCTGTGTAGAATTGCCATGTTTAATAAATAAAATGCTAATCTATCGCTCTATTTTGCTATATTCGAGTGCTGCATCCCAACAATGGGTCAGAACAAACAAAGCTAGAAGCATTTTCTTCAAGGGTTGATTTCTCTAAAAGTGAATTGTGGTCCAAACGAAAAACAGAATCATGGATGACCTACTTCGCCCATGCAAAAATGTCATAATTTTGTTAAATTTCTCTCTGCCTGAACTACCCTACTGTTGTTTCCGTTTTTGCATAATTTTCAAGCGGTACGTTTTCGTGGCATCTTCTCGTGGGGCCGTTCGGAATCATGCTACGAAGTTGAAGGGCACAACATTCCGCAAACTACTGTCCATTTGTTGCGAATAAGTTCAAGGTTTCGAGGGGGCTTGGTGGGGAGGCGGTGACAAAAGCTTTCTCACATCTGTATCCCCAGCCGTAGTTTACTCACGGCGCTTAACCCGGGAATAAGGGCGCGAGGGAGGATCGCGGTTGAAAGTTGTGGGCGAAAGTTTAACGCTCGCCGTTTCGTGGCAATGTCCTCAGTTCCTTCTGCGAGGTCATCGGTGCATACCGCATTGCGACATCCCCCGGCATAACCTGATGCGGCTGCTGCCACAAAAACTTCGACCTTCCGGCGGCAATAAAACTAGCGATCGCCTCGAACCTATTCTACAAATTTTTATCCTGCGCGAGTTGACCTTCCTTGCACTATTCCTGAAACAAACGCCCCCTCAGAAGCTTAGTTAAAGACGACAGGTCCGTCCAGGTGAAAACAGGTATATCATTGGTCTCTGAAGCGGTTACGAAGAACCTTTTATTCTGGAATCACTGTTACGTCGAATCGAAAATTTAAACTAGTAAAATATGTATGTTAAAGCATTCGATGTAATATAATAGACATAACAAGAGATGGGTCCTAAGACTGCACTAGTGAAATTAGAAATTAATTTAACAGGTACCAGAAGTGGGTCGCGAAAGTATTTGAACGAAATAAAAATTTAACAGTTGAAGTCCACTGTTTGCTTTTAGAACGACCCTAAGTCTGTTTTCCATCCAGTGGTACTTATAAGTGATTTTTTTAGACAGCCTCGACGAATTATTAATACTAAATCTACCGGCACTGCATGTATACCCATTTCTACCATGACCAGTCAAATGACCAATCTTTCTTTTTCTCTTTTACGAGGCAACATACTTCTAATTTTTACATTATATGTATAGAAACTTGTGTTTTGATGTTTATTTGTAAGATGTTCTTTTCTTTTATGTGAAAAAATTTTTAATATTCATCGGAAAGAAGATAAAACACTCTTGAAAACGAATTTTGTTCCAAGTCGATACCGTAGTTAGTTCTAGAGAAAAGAACTATTTAAGAAAAATTGCTGCCTAGTAATTACGCAAACATCCTGTATTTAAATTCATTTTCAATTAAATAAACAATTTATGGTCCAGTTTTATCGTACACTAGTTGTACGATCAGTAGAAATTCCCGAAACTTCTTTGGGTATGTAGCGTCAAAGTAAATATCAAAATAGACATAGAAGATAGCAAAAATTGTAGTAGGCGATATGATCATTAGGTAAAGGATGAAAAGCCCTTTAAAATGAGCGTTTGTACGAGTCGATAGCTTCATTAGTTCCGGAGATATAGCGATTTTAATTTCAAGTCGATGCGGTAGCTAGTTTCGGAGATAGGGTTTGTTTACGTTTTGTTGTGCGCGCGCGAGTTCATTGATCTCGCGCGCGCGTAGATAGTACACAGTGCGTAGTAAATTCTTGGAAATACTACGCCGGAACTAGGTCACGACAGTCACGTACGCGGGGTAGGTCAGCACCAAGCGCGTGCGACAAAGAGGTCCGACTCCGTTAGACGAAGGCAGAGATAGTCGAATTAAAAAAATTACCATTTACATAAATTACGATATCTCGAAAACGGAAAGTCGGATCGACAAAAACCAAAAGCCATTTTAAAAGGGAAGCTTTGCCGCTTCTAACAATGTCACAATAATTAATAAAACACTAATAGTTTCGGAACTGCACGCGTCTAAAGTTTTAGTATTTTTAATACGTGTGAATAGGCTACTGTACGCGAGCCGGACAGTGAGACAGTCGAATTAAAAAAAATTACGATTGTCTTTACACGATGATACCTCCGAAACGGAAAGTCGGATCGAGAAAAACCAAAAGCCATTTTAAAGGGGAGGCTTTGCCGCTTCTAACAGTGGTTCAATTATTAATAAAACACTAGTAGTTTCGGAACTGCACGCGTCTAAAGTTTTTAGTATTTTTAATGTGCGTTAATAGCCTTTTCTAAGGCCGAGAGCGGAATTTAAAAAATTACCTTTTATATAAATTACGATATCTCGAAAACGGAAAGTCGGATCGACAAAAACCAAAAACCATTTTAAAGGGGAGGTTTTGCCGCTTCTAATAATGCCTCAATAATTAATAAAACACTAATAGTTTCGAAACTAAACGCGTCTAAAGTTTAACTATTTTTAATACGCGTTGTTAGACTGTTCTAAGACAGTGGGAACTGTAAATTCTCTCCTTTCGTCTTTACTATACATATATTTCCTATTTACATCGGAAGCTAACCAGAATTTGGTACCAAATGTCCAGTTTTTTACAAAAAAACATAAATCGTTCAACCGGTCAGATGACCGGTCGTGGTAGGCAAGACAAACTACATATTTTTCTCAGAAAATAAACAATAAGATTAGAGGTGAATATTGTAAAATTCATTGTACGTATATTATAAGAAAAGTCGTGAAGTTAAATGTTGCTAAAATAATGTTGTGTGTTAGAAATTCTAAACGAAATTTTAAAAACGGTCATTTGATCGGTCGCGGTAGTTTAGTGTTAAATAGCTTCTGGAATCTTTATTATTTTATACTGAGAAAGTTTGAGTTCAAACAAGCATTGCTCGGTTTACTGATAGTTGGCCCAAGGGAGACAGTGTTTATAATTTCTGTCGCAATATTCGTTATTAGTAACTGAACAAAATGAATCGCACAAATTGTAAACAGAAGCTTACCGTTCATTATATCACGAAGAAGTTTAATATCCAAAGTTGCTAATAAGCTTCGTTCAAAAAAGCTAACCCAAAGACAAGGAAAGGTAAAATATTTGGTAGTTCTAGTGATAAAAATCGAATTAGAAGATTCGTCGGGCTACGCGTACATTAGAACAGAACTTGGACATCGATTTAAGTAGTAACATTGGTTAATGGACAGACACGCCAGCCAGATACTCAATCGTACGCGTACCCGATATATTTTCAAATTTGATTATCTCGAAAAGGAAGTCTCATACGAGCAAAATTTATTCTGCATTATTAATTCTTTCAAGTCAAATCACTCTTCTCAAATATATCGTATGTGTTACTTGTATTTATACAGGGTGTTCGGCCACCCCTGGGAAAATTTTAATGGGAGATTCTAGAGGCCAAAATAGGACGAAAATCAAGAATACCAATTTGTTGATGGAGACTTCGTTAAAAAGTTATTAACGTTTAAAGTTCCTGCCGTACTGGATTTTTTTCTAGAAAGTGAGTAGGATTTCGGGGTAGGTCTATACATAAAAAATTATTGTAATTGATCCTCGCAACCGAAAATAATTTTTCCAGAACAATTTGAAATTTTTTAATTTTGTCGAAAAATTTCAAACCTATTCGAATTTTTTTCTCGAAAGTGGGTAGGATTTCGAGGGTATGTCTAATGACCAAAAACAATTGTAATTGCCCCCTGTAACTAAATATAATTTTTTTAGAACGATTTGAAGAATTTTTTTTCTCCGAAAAATTTCAGTACCTACTCGAATTTTTTTCTCGAAAGTGGGTAGGATTTCAGGGGTATGTGTATTCACCAAAAATGATTGGTATTCAGCCCCGCAACTAAAAATAATTTTTCCAGAGCGATTTGAAATTTTCGAATTTAATCGTTAATAACTTTTTAACGAAGCCTCCATCAACAAATTAGTATTCTTGATTTTCGTCTTATTTTGGCCTCTAGAATTTCTTATTAAAATTTTTCTCAGAAGTGGCCGAACAACCTGTATATGTATAATTTTTCAATACTAATGGTATAAACGTTCCATTATATTACCAGGTTTTAATTGCGTTAAATGTACCGAATCCAAAGCACTTCCCTGCAGAGGAACTAACCTTTCCAAATGAAATAAATTTATTTTTCTTAAAATAGGCACTCGGATAAAGTTCAGTGAGTTTCAATGCGAGGTTGCTTTCACGCGATGGCGTAGAAATGAAGTTGCGTGCTTCTTGTTAAAGCAACAGTTTTTGTTGCTACTGAAGAAGGAACGTCTGTATCGATATTCTTTTCTGGTACACACGTAATTAATTATGGAAGCAATTCCATTCAGACTGGGACAAATTTCGTTTGAAATCAAAACTAGGAAAAGCCATTTCAGTCTTCCGTTTCTCGCAACGTTATATGAAAGAACCAAAATAATTTTTATTATTTCGCATAATAAAGTTGTTTCCTTTTATCATTTCAAATAACAGCTGTTTGAATTAATTTTTGAAACATCAAAAGTGTCCAACACTTGAAGTATATTTTTATTTTTTTAATTTAAACGCCAATGGAAAAATATAGATGGTTCTGAATCAGAGTTACCTTCGATTCTGAAAATAGAAAAGAAGTATCGGTTTTGCCAGAAAGAGCAGTACCCGTGGAGCATTTAATATCAGGAATTCATTTGACAAGCATTCTGAATGATTGCATTCATTTGTATACATGAATTTACATAGTTATCGTTGCACTGCAGGAAGAACTGCAATTCGTTCGATGTAACCTACATTTCTGATTTTTGCCTTGAATGCATTGTTTAGAATAACGAGGGCTCGTTTTACAAACGAGAAAACGTAGTACGATGCTTTATAATAAATAAATAGAAGCGATTGTTGTATTTGTTATCTCTTTTTTAACACGAGTGGCTAATAAATGTATACCTACTGAATATGGAACCTCGTAGCGTTTTATCACGAGCCTTACCGAATGATTATTAACTTTTATCTTCTAATAAAAACGTTAAAATATTCAGTCACAGCGAACAAGCACGATATAACCTCGAGATGTTTATGGTTACTATATTCTCGTACTCTTATTTTATTACGTTATTAATTTATACGCAGGTAATAATATCGTTAAATTACTAAGCTTTAATGCATAACCAACCTCCGTCATTAGAGTACGTATAGTAACTTTTCAATAACAATCATAAACACGTGTACAACATCAAACGAATACTTTTAATTGTATTAGGCGATGGAAGTAGGTCAAAATTTGCAGCGGGCTTCAAATTCTGATCCAAATCTAAATTCCGTTAATTCATATTCCCGTATATGGGTTCTCACTGCATTTCTGCATCATTGTATATTTCATAATATTTGTTACTATCGTTTACTTTGTCAAGTTACACACAGTTTCCATGGATCAAAATGGAGTCCGTTGTGCGAAAGTTAAGAACAGAACGTGTTTAAGATAGGCGAAATGTTCCCAAAGAGTTCCACCCTTGAATAATTTTTTTTTTAACAACAAATTCTACGGAAATGCTGATTCGGTGAGTTGAAATAATCTATTTAATCGATGGAAAGTTCTTCGACATCTAAGTGTGACAAATGGTGGCGTGCAAATGGCCAACATTACCTTCTTTGCGAAGCCTTGGCTTTCTCCATCACGTAACCCATGACTTTTACCAACGTGTTTCCATCGATAGTTGTAAATTCGGCAGCAGGAAACAGAAAATATTATTATTATTAAATATTATTTTTCCTTTCAATTTTATATCCGTAAACGAAAAATTCCAAAAGCCACAATATTTATTAAGCACGAATTCGAACTCTTGAAACTTTAAGGAAAACCAAGATATTGGAGAAGTCGAAATTTTGTTTACATTTGTTATTCTTGAAAGTTTACCTTGAAATTTGGAGAAATAACCAAGTTATCGAGTATTTTCGAGAGAAATATTTTCCGAGAATTATTCGATTGTATTCTTTACGTTACTCGTTTAAATAAATTCTGATAATTGCCTAAATAATCGAAATTCCAATGGAAATTTCTGTCCAATTAAAATGGTGATGTGATCTTTGGAATTGCTGAAATATGGAAACACGCGAAATATCGAAAATTCATTCAAAAAAACGAAGTTTCATCAAGACGAATGACAGATGGAAACAGTCGAGGTGGTAATTTGAAGTTAATTGAAATCGTGTCAGAGTAACGTACCGTTTAGTTGGTAGACAGCTCCAGTGTTCTAGACAAAGTTCCAGAGATAATTGGACCATGTACGTCAACGCAAGAGGTACATCGTGTTTGAAAGAGAAAAGTCAACGAAACAACAGCAACGTATTATTGTTTACCTAACACTAATGAACAGCATCGCTAATTAAAGATAATGTTTGGCTTTCTGGTAGTCTTTGTATGTGACACTATGTAAAATATTTTTAACAAAAAACCACGAACAATTTTATTCGACCAAAGTATGCAAATATTGAACTTTCACAATTTATTAGATGCTCGAGTGAAAATTCAATTCGTCAAAGCGATGGTTATTCAAACGTACATTTTTTTAAATATTTTCCACCGTATAATTAGTTACACGGAAACGTAATTTCTGCCATTATCAAAAACTCAATATTTTGTAACGTTAATCAAAATGGTAGAAATCGCGATATTTGATCCAATCGGTAAATCTCGTTTTACATTTGCATATTGGATATCAAAAAATATTTTTACCGTGGAAAATTCAATTTCCTTCCATCGAACGGTCTATTTAGCATTAATATTAATGGTCTGTGCAATTTTATAATACAAGGCAGTAACAATAATTCTTTTATTTAACGTTTCGTACTTCGAGGTTTATTTGTATATTTTTTGGGCTTGAAGTAAGACTCTTGCTTTCTGCGGATCTGCTTTCTCAGCGAATACTAATGATTAAAGTGAGTTGTAATTTAGTCATCAAAATTATATACTCGATAATAATAAAAAGTCAAAATAGTCGATTTAATTTTGTCTCGGTTCTGCGTTGTCACGGGTAATTATTCTAATTCCGTACGAATTTTGCAACGGATTAAAATGTAAAGGGCGCGTGTAATCCCGGTAACGAGGCTACAATTATCCAATTTTCGGAAACAACCGGCACGTTGGGAACCGTCTGCGTCGATAAAATACGATCGCGAACCGGAAGCGATCTTTATTCGTTGGTGGCGGGCGAATCGATCGATGGAGCCACGAATCGAAGAGACTACGGTGTTTTGGAGGGTTCGTCGGCCATTTCCCACTCCCCTTTTCTGGTTCTCTTGTCGTGCTCTTATTCCTGAAGGAATTTAATCAGACCACCCTTCGAATTTAGTCGACTCATTGTCAGACCGAATTGAATCGAATGACTTGTACCCGGCTAGGGTGAGAATTCCTTCCAACGGATGAAAAAGCACACGAGGTACGTTTTCGTTAAATATTTGACAAATAGTCGGGATCACCTTCAACGATCACGACGTTTATTAAACGATGCACGATCGATTTGTCTTAAGAAAGAAATTCTGATTCTCGCCTCGTCCGTAAATGTGTACAAAGCGGCGTAGAAATGGGAGAAAATGAAACGTCACAGTCAATTTCGATTGTTCCGGATCTTTGAAAGTCAAAAAGTGCTGCCCCCCTACCCTGAACGCCCAAAGCGCGTATTTATTTGGTTATTGATTGATACAGTTCTGTTTGTACGTAATTATAATTTCGCCGGTACCTCGGTGAACATTAATTTTCGATATCTTTTACAATCAACGTCTAAACAATCATTGTCGTTCAAAGGGAATTAAACATGTTAATTATATTTCCGATGAGCCGGCGAATACCTAAATGTCCAGGATGAAGCAGAGCGAATCTAATTAGCGTCCATCGGTACCCGAGGGATTTTCAAATTGCAGTATTTGCAGCATTTTTCGCGAGCTCTCGTGACGCCGATGGGAATCAAATGAAATTTCGTTGGGTAATTGCGAATCTTCGATGCTCTCGTTTTGCACGGGCTGCGTTATAATTCAATTTCACGAGTGATTCAGCGCAGGAGCCCGTCCGACAAGAAATCTGTCAGGATACGGATCCCAACGTTGGTAAAAAGTAAAATTTACAATTTCTGGTCTACGCGTTTTAGTTCTCGTCTTCGTTAATAGCTATATCCGTCCTATCTTGCGTTTTACATTCGCCCGTGCCACTCAAACGCACGGTATCTCAGCAAATACCAATTTCTATCGCTCATTAAACTTAGCCAATTACCATTTTACAGCAGCTGATATGAACCGCGTAGAGTCGTAAACATTTCTTGTTTATTTTGTCGAGTAATCACGGAAGCGCAAGGTTAATAATTTATTAACTACAACGTTTTCACCGTCGATATATTAACCGTAACCATAAATCAAATTGAAACGTAATGGCTGCCACGGGCGAAAACGGAAATTAAATGCTTCGAATATCGAGACCAAAAGTACATACTTCGAACGCAATAACTGTTTTAAGATATTTAATTTGGGGAAGCGTAAGCCGTGTCCGACGCATTTTTCTTTCTCGATCGATTGTCTTAGAGCAAAACCTTGAGGGAGTGGCCTAAGTGCTGTAAACGAAGGGGATGATGCAGGGATCAGAAGCAATAGGACCACAGAAGAAGTACACGAGTAGAGACATCACACATTATGAATTTTCGTGGACTAATCTGACTGTCATACGGACCTGAAATTTATTTATAGAGCTCATGGATACTTATAAAAAAGTATTAAACAACATTTCCATAGAGCTCCAAACAAAATTCAAAATCATAAACGAATTTATAAGAAAATTTCAAATCGTTCTGCAAAAATTATTCTCGATTGCGGGGGTCAATTACAATCATTTTTAGTGATTAAACATATCCCCGAAATCCTACCCACTTTCGAGAAAAAAATTCGAGTAGGTTTGAAATTTGTCGACAAAATTAAAAAATTTCACATCGTTCTGAAAAAATTATTCCTGGTTGCGGGGGTCAATTGCAATCATTTTTGGTGAATAGACATATTCCCGAAATCCTATCCACTTTCGAGAAAAAAATTCCTTATCGAAAATTTAATGTCTGACCAAAAATTTCATGCGTATGTTTAAAAAATCATAACTTTTAGACGAGTTCAAGGATTTTAATGTTTCAAAATGTAAACAACGCATATTTTAGCGTGAAGTATGTAAACATTCTAGGGATGTTCGAAAAGTTGTTCCTTAACGCCGCAAAGTGAGAAAAACTCCAAAAAAATGGGCAGAAAAAATACATTGGATGTAAGATCTACTTGTATACCTCGTCTGTGATAGGACTGCGCGAAGGATAATTGTAATACAACGTGTCGCGAGTCGTACTCGTGTTGGATGACAGTACTGCCATAAAACCTGACATCCCACGGCTTTGATGAACGACATGCTGAATCGTGCATGGGTGTTCAACGGCCAGTTGCACCTCTTCCCACGGTCAAGTGTATTATTTCTTAGTAAGATTTATCGAACGACAGGTCCTTTATGTTTTCAAGAAAAGCGACGTTTGACAAGTCGATACAATGATCGTTTTATCCCGTAGAATGCAACAACTGTGATTACTTTCAAAGTGGTTTTTTTTTTAATATTAACACGTGCAAGTAATGCTCAATTGCAAAACCGATAGAAAGATATAAATAATGTAAACAGAATATAAATCAACAGAATCATTGACAAGTTTTCTTTTTAATTAATTCAAACATAAAACCTTAAATATCTCGATGTATGAAAAAATACAATAATTATACCAGTTTCGAAAACAATCTTTTATAATGAATCATTATACGAATACTAGTGGGAGTAATTGTATATGGTTGTGGCCTCTGACGTTTACACAGTGGATGAAACTTTTGCGAACAGTCTTATTTGGAAAATTTTAAATGGCAATGTTAATTTAAAAATTCAACAGAGTATGGATGAATTTCTCTTTTCGAAGCATCCTCGACGAAATAAGGTTAGTTCTAGGCTGGGTGTTTCATAATTGACATCATAATGGGCTGTTAACTGCCGCGGTGCAGCTCGTTTCAGGGAACCGACGCGACACTCGCGCGCGGCTGACCATACAGCTGTCATGTTATATTATTTGAATGAACGAAATCGGCAGGTTTCATAGCAGTTTCAATGGTGCCGGTTATATCTCTATAACAGTGAAGAATACTGGTCACTTCTGCATTAATTTGAGCAACGGGAATACCCAGAATTTCTCGTTCCGTACGATAAGATGTTTCGACGCGAATATATTCTTTCGATCGCAAACATTCGCAAACAATGCGAAATTATTTTATATTTAATTTTCTTTGCGCTTTGCATCCATTTAAATATGAATTTTAATAGATTTGCAACAATATCTGGAAAACTAAGCTCGAGAAGAACCCTTAATACAAGACATTAGCTAATTTTCACGTTTGAGTGATTGATCTTTCCTCGAGGTGTTTATGAACGGACCAATATTACATTTGTAAATATTATCGAGTATGAACAAACTGCAAAACGTTAACAGTATCTGGTCAGTAATTTTTAGGAACAATCTAATATAAACATTAGAATATTAATATTCCTAGATCGAGGTCCTGATCTTCTGGTCTAGAGGGTTATTTTCTTTGCCTTCTTTGAAAATTTTTTGCTTTAAATCAGTAGATTGTATGGTTCTAAGTCTTTGTATATACATTTGATAATGTGTCATGAATACAAAGTAATTTTTTCATACGAAAGTAATGATTATAATAGACGGTACGTATGCTTATGTAACGTCTTTGTATGGCTCGCCTTTAATAGACAGACGCATAATCAAAAATTCACGCACGGGGGTAATAAGTCAGCGCAATTTCGTCTGTTCAAACCGAAGCACCAATTAATGCATTGTGTTCTTATCCAGGCATTTAGGTCAATTGGCGAAACGAAAGATTTCGAAAAAGTTTTCGACGTAGAAATGTATTATATTTTGAATAAATCTCGATGTTTAATAAAAACGTCGATACCCGGATTATAACTTAACCCAGTTACGTTTCATAAATTTCATAAATTTCACGCTTCGATTTCCCGAGTGGATATCGGTATAGACAGGCAAATTTACATGAATGAAATATTAAAAATCAAATTGAAAATTACATTACGTTTGAAAATTAAATTAATTTTTATGTTTATTCTACCGTAAAAGTATATAATTTCGTCGACTCGCCTTGATTCGGAATTCCATTAATACGGAACCAGGTTACCCATTAATTTACATTTTTCACTCGCAGTGAAGTCTATCGCCCGTCCTCCCAGAATAATAAAATTTTAAATGAACGTATTTATTAGCTATTTTATATTACGTTCTATAAATGTTTTCGAGTATGCACTTATATAAAAAAAGAAATAGTCATAAATATAATAGTGCAAAGAAGGGTTCGAAAGTACATACTTCTATTTTATCTACGTAAAAAATGAGTCAAATATATAAAATAAAATTTGTTCGTGCAATGCTTCGTTTTCGAGATACACTGGAGTTGGAAATTGATTGCAATTTGCGAGGCGCGTCTGTCTATTACTTGCTATTTCTACTTGCGTTGATGTTCGGGTCTTTCGTTTTAATGAAACCTAATTTGTATAAAACATTCAAATAACAATTCACAGGATCGTATATCCTACACCTTTCGCCTGTGCTAGTGGGATACAAATAATGTATGAAATACACAAATTAGGAAGATCTTTATAGATGTGTACATTATTTCTGACGAAGCAATTATAGAATTGCAAGAAAGCTTACGAACTAAACGGTACCGAATTCAATTAACTGTGACAATCTCATCGTGAGAAATTCCATTTCTGCTAGCTCGATTTAATATCTTATAGGAGTCTGTTTCACCCAGCAGTGACAACGGAAGAGATAGAAAATTTTATGTTCTGTTTACAGCTTCTTCCCCTATTTCTCGTAAGATTTTACGTCACAAAAATGCGTCAAATACGAGAAGAATGCTACTCGAGAATATATTAAAAATTGGTCAATAACTAAATATAGGTAAAAATGATCTAGCGAATCGAAGAATCTAGCTTTCAGACATTCTAGGAAAAAATCTAGAATGTGTTTAAAATACAGGGAGTCGAGAAATTATTGGCATAGGTAGACGTCGACATCGATACTGTTATCGCGTGGATATTATATTTCCCAAATAAACAAATGCAAGAATAAACATGGACGGAACGCGGTGACAGAATTCGATTTCTAGAGCAAAGCGAAATAATTAAAATGAAATAAAGGTTTTGTCAAAGGATTATCGTGATCATTATTACCCAAATATTAATTCAATAATCAACACGTCAATTGTCCCGAATATCAGTTTACAAATCCATCGATGGATTATAATTAACTTACGAAATAACAATCGAATCAAATTTGGTCATCTAAACGAACAAAATTCGTACTAAAAACATTTTTTAATAGTTTTCGATCATAGCAAAAATTGATATTAACGTAAAAATATATTTTCTGACCTTTAGATTCGCATCTGATTCGTTTGTACCGCGTTTCTCGACCCACCCAGTACGTGCAGGAGGGTGAATTCGATCCTGACATGTTCCTAGGGGTATGGTCGCTAAAATTCGATAAGCCACCCCAACGAACTCGAATCTTCGATCTCTTGGGAGTCGACGTTGTTTGATACAACCCCGCGGTACGTCTAATTGCTTTATCGAATATCGATCGTCGTTGGTTACAGCAACACTTGTTTTTTTTACGTTGCCCACGCAATCTTTTTCAACGTAATCCCTTCGTCAAAGTTTAACATTCACTTTATAACGAAATACTTTTTTATTAGACCATCGAGAACATTACGGAACTTTCTCTAAATTTCACTGATGTTCCGTGCAGTTCCATCAATCACTTTTACCGCGTCTATCATCGACGGTATACAGAACAACCAGCATTTTATTCCAATGTTATTTTACAACATTCACTTTGCACCGATTAATCATCTATTTGCGTATATTTCCGGACGAACCCAACAATATTATTCCGATTGCTCGAGTTCAAGGAAATGGAAGGTACTTAAACTGTTCGGTTTCTGTACGATTGATAATTTACAGCTAGGGTATTTATCGAAGAACGAATTATGAAATTAATGCACATAGTACATTTAATGAACCACTCTGTGTATTTAAACGATGTAAGACAAACATTTTAAAACTTGAAGGTCCAAGTTGCAAATTCCATCAAGCGTCGATGCTCTTCCGAGCGATAGCACCACTTCCAAGTCGATCGTGTCAACTCGTTCAAAATTCCCCGATTTAATCGAATAACCGACGATGAATAAAAACACCGAATATCGATTTATTCCCAACGTTTGTTCCATTGAAAAGTTAGTCAAATAAGCGCTCATTCGTTTAATATGAAATACGATATCGCTTTGTCGTTTAAATCGTACGTTATATCAAAAAACTAACGGATTAAAAGTTATCTAAACGAAAATTTCATCGCCTTTAACCCTCTAACCATCGATAGGTGGACTCTAGGCCATTTTTTCATTGTAAATTCTTTACTTATTCAACCAGAACTTTACGACTCTGAAATAATTAGTTTTCGTGGGTCTGAATAGACCCAGACCCCGCTGGTCGAGAGTTAAGAATGCTGAAAAAGAAATAATAGCGCGGATCCTAGGACTCTAGTGAAATTCTGTTATTGGAAAAGCCTATATTTCGAACCGGGCAACGCGAAACTCGGGCGACAACCGGAAGAGGAATTGTTGTCGTTGATGCCTTAGGCTGTTCTATCAGCGTATCAGTCGGATAGCTTCGGGTCGCGAAGTATTTCCCACGATTTTACTTATTCACTTTTCAATCGTGTAGCACGGTCGACGATCCCGGCGTCGAACAGAATCCTCTTTCCTTTCAAAACCAACCCCGCTACTCTCCGTAGGGAGTTAAATCCATTAGACGTTCGTCTTCTCTTTTTCCGGGAAGAAAAAGGAACCGTAGGTAGAAAGAAATCGAAAGAACGAGAAGGTCGTCGACGAAAAGAAAAAAGGGAACAGTCACGGGGTGGGCGAGCGGGGGAGCGGGGGAGCGGAGAAGTGTAATCTATCCGTTTCTCAAACGAGAAGAAACCTCTCTGTGAGATGTACCCGGAATCTCGGCCTGGAAATTCTGGGAAATCTAATTTGAACAAAATTTTACACGGGTCAATTTCTGCTTCGAATATTGTAACTTCGTCCTGGGGAGTTTTTTTTAACAAATATCGTGGTATTGAGACAGAAATTCTGATGCCTAACGAGCTTGTGCGAGGTCTGTATGGAATCTCTACTGGGAAATTATGGGAAATCTAATTTGGAGCAAATTTTACACGGTTCAATTTCTGCTTCGAACACTGTAACTTTGGAGTTTTTTTTCTATCTCGATATTGCAGTATCGAGATAGAAATTCTGGTGCCTAACGAGCTTGTGTGAGACGTGTAGAATCTCTACTGGGAAATTTAATTTGGACAAAATTTTACATAGTTCATAAGGGAGGTTTTTTAATCGATTAACAAATATTAAAGAACGAAAGTATGAAAGTATGCCTAGAATAAATAATAAGATTTATAGGCGTAGCTTCGAGAAGAGAAAAAGGAGCGAGTTTCGGTTAGAGAAAGCGTTCGAATTCAGAAACAATGTTGGCGCGACAGTTTAATTAGCTCAATTCACGATAATTGTACGGTGCATGGGCGAGCGTCGCGCACGCGTACCTGCATGACGTAGGTCAAGAAGGGGAGAGCATCGAACCTTCGTCGAGCAGGCACCAAGCGCTGCAAGGTCGTCAGATCTCTCCGTGACGATCTTTTCGAGGCAATGACCTTGACCGAGGCGACGCAAGGGTGAAATTATCAGCCTGCCCCCATTGCAACTTGCAATCAACCTACGCACGCCAGATTCCAACACAGTGCACGAAATTTCTCTAGCACTACCTTTTCGTTGTCGACAGACAAAGCCTTTTGTTAATTGAATGAAAGTTGGGAAACGATGGAAAAATTTCAAGCAAAAAACCAATATTCGGAACGAAATATAACGTTTAAATAGAAATTTGCACAGGGATATTAAATTATTGCAGAAAGCAGAAAAATTATAGTACTGGTAACCAGTGCTTTTAAGGACTTCAAATTTTTGCAACGTTGTAGTACGATACTATAATCTAATTTTGAAGAAATTACAGAAAATAATTAACGTCAGAGCCATTAATCAAATTCGAGTTGTACCATCGATAACTTTGCTCGTAATTCATGGCGTGAAAACGTAGTCCACGACTACTGCGGGACTAATGATTCGCAGAACAGAAACTTGTTAAGAATTGTTTGCACGTCAGAGAACTGGTACGGAATGATAAGGAACTCTAAATGGAAGGGAAGTAAGGAAACGACAAAATAATTGATCAATAATCGACACAGAACTTTTAATTGTTTCCTTTTCTTTCCTTCTACCAAAGTCGATTGCAAATGTTCGTTGTCGAGTAAGTTAACTCTGTCTTTTGGATTCACTCTCGACAATAATACTCTGCAGGAAAGGAAAACTTCCCCGTATCTTCTCTAACAAAGTTTTGCAAAATGTTGAAAGTAAACTTCACGGATTCATCGACTTGCAAATTGTTACGCCTTGTCTGTCTCGAATGTTCAAAGAAATTGTTGTAATTTCCGTGAGCGATTTAACAGAGAGCTTAGAAGTTTATACAATTTTCAGAGATTAAACATTTCCGAAATTCAACGTTAGTTCAAGCTTGGATGTAGATATTAGGAACGTGCAAGATCGTTTCAGGAGTTATATGGAGAGCGTTTAAGACCGTTGTATGATAAGCGTTCCATTCAAATTTGCACTCGCGTCTAAGTAATCAACCGACAGGTTGGTACCGAATTCACCGTATAATAACGTATACCACGATGGAGGGTATCATCGATCCTCAGGGACGTGGCCTGGATTTGACTTTGAGAACTTGTTTTGCTCTCTGACGCAAAACAAAGTGCAAGTTGACAGCGACGCCCGTTACGACGATCACTTTTCGGTATAACAAATTCTTTTTCTTGTTCCGCAGATTCGTATATATTAAGTTCACTTCCAAACTTACTTAAAGACTCTACAAGTTATATATTGCACTTGTGAGATTATTTAAAATAGTTTGGTACACCGTAACAGGTGTCGGTAGTCTCTTCAAACAGGAAATAAGGGTAACTCTAACACCACGCATCGCCAATTGTACTTTTAATTGAAACGAAAAGAGACTGCGGTAGAACCTCGATTATTGCATTAGAGCCTCGTTCGTCGCATGGTGTCGACAGGCGGGGTGGGGGTGGTCGCTAAGCAACAAGTAAGGTTGAGCCAATGGCGGGGATAAGCTCTGTGGAGTTACTGCTCATCGGATTGGTTACTTCGATTATTGCAGGAACTTTCAATCCCGGTTTCCTGCAATAATCGAGGTTCCGCTCTTGTTCGGACTCGAGTAACTGTATAACGTAATAATACTACTTCGAAACTGTTCGAAAAATAGAATTTTCTGAGGATTCGTGACTCGAATAATTCCAGCGAAACATTATCCCCGAGGATGTTAAAACAGAATCTTACGTGGCTGAAAATACACAGTTGTCTCTGGTCGTTGGAGCGACGTTGGCGTAACTGGAGAGACGACTAACTCTCCATAATTAAAAGAGGAACGATACTCCGTGGAACGAGCAGATTGCCTAACGATCTCGAGCCGACTCTATTCGGCAAGATGAAAGGAAATTTAACCTCGTCGAGAAGAAGGAGCACAGCTTCCTTGCGCCGCGTTTTCATCCCTCGGCCTCGGTCGGCCCAGGAGCCCTTGGCCTCGGAAAAGCTCCTTCCACCTGCTAACCCCTGGCTCGCCTGCGGCGCGTCAATATTCGCCGACCACCCTCCGAAAACGACCTCTCCGGTGCAGCCCCGTGCCAAACCAGGCGCAGGCGCCCCGACGCGACGCGACGACTACACAACGTTCCACCGACGCCACCGCTACCTTCGCCCGACGTATTTTGCACGCCTACAAAACACCCCGGATATGCTCGTCAATCTTCCGTTTTCTTCCTACTCGATCTTCCCACTCGAACTAATCTCCAACCTGGCCGTCAAAAATTTTCCAAACTCCTCATTTCCAAATTAGAGCGAAAAATATAAATTATTCGTCGCTCGTTGTCCTTCTTAAAACCGTGGATATGCAATTTCGATTTAAAGATAGTAAAAGTTTTATCGCTAAAAATTGTCTACATCTCTACTATCCTTCTCGTTTATAAATAATAATAAAATATCTCTACCAAAAGCTATTTTTACTAGATTATAGATTGCACAGTAAATAATAGATAGAGAAAAGAAAGGAATTATAACTCGCTAGATAGAAAAAGTAAAAAATTATCCCAAGGCTGCTAGGCAAGGATCAGATAAAATGAATAATAGCAAATAATATTAAATGATTCGTTATTCAAGACTGAAGAAAGAGAAGAAAGTTGAATTAAAATCCAAAGTGCGATTCATCGTCTTAAACTTTTGCCCGCCGCTGTATGCGCGCCCACGGAAATGATTAAATAGACGGTTATTTTCGAGCGTGTTGCGTTCGGAGGATGCCTCATTTGCTTTCAATGGTAAATTACGGGTAAAATGAATCCGTTCCCGAAACGGAGAAAAATACACGTTCCTCGAAGACCTTTTAAATTGAAACTTTTACGAGTGGAATTTAATTTTCACGGTGCGAATCAATGCCTTTTTCGTTCGTTACTCACATTAAACGCCTTTTGAAATATTCTCTCAGATTATGATATTGTCATGGATTAGTACGTTTAACCACCTGTGCAGGAAATTAATTGGAAGCCGCGCACAGCCAACCGCCCGATATAATTCACCAGTGGACCACGACGCTCCAAAGTATATACATATTTCTATTAAAATTTAATAGAATTTGCGCACGCCTCGGGTTTCGATTTTTCTGCATACGATTATAATATAAATAAAGATTTTTTTTCGTTAAATTTTAGTCGCTGATCATCGAATTAGAATCGCGTACGAGAGTTATCTCGATACGACCTGAAAAAATAGTTCCCACTATGGTATTCGACATTTACCCGAATCACTATTTTGTATTTTTGCTTAGAAGAGGGCTACAACTTGGCCTAGTTTCTAGAATCACTCTGTACAGATGGATATTTCGCTGCAAAATCTTCTATTCAAGACCTTTGAGGAAATTGTGACTTCTTATCGGCGAGTCGAGTCTTTATACAATGCAGCATTCAGTTTATCAAATAAAAATACAATACTATTGTTTCTTTTTCGTATCGATCTGCCATCCACCTGGGTCGGAGAACAATACTTTACCGAAATAAAAATTTCGGATAAGAAATAAGTTGCACATTGTAAGAATGAAAAGAACAAAGAAGACAATTTTAACCGTGACGTACATTTTATTAGGTATTATATTAAATCACAGGGGAACTGAAAATGTAGAAAAGTATTTACAGGAAGAATTTCGCCTGAAAATTATACGAATGGTAGGAAAAAACCGTTATCATGGTCGAATGGCACGAAGGTAGAATAAAATGTGCTCGAAAACATACGAATATGGACTTTTTCTTTCGAAGAAGTGTGATTTTTACAGAAGAGGGTTTAATATATATGGTAATTTATGCTAATATTATAATTAAATGTGAAAAATATCGCTCCAATCAAGCTCAGTGGTGGTTCTATGGTTTGGAAATATGTGAGAGCATCTGGTCATGGTAATTCAGATTTTAACGAAAGAAATATGGTGAAAATATATATAATAAAGCTTCCATAATTAAAAGAAAAATACGAAAATCTAGAAAATTAGTGAAAAGATCTACATCTAGTTTGATGGGATTAAATTGCAAGAAATGGCCGACTTCTAAGATCACGCGATGGTAAATATAAATTAAATTGTGTAGTGGGGTAGTTGATTCCAGATTTTATAACATTATTTACAAATACAAGCCGACGATAACTAACTCAGAACCAGAAAAACAATATACTCGATGCCTCTATGGTTTGGACGTACTGCAAATAACAAGAGGGTGGAAAAAGGGAGGGTGGATGGAATGTAAACAGCACCAACAACGATGCTCGACCGAATTTGCTATTATTTCGATGACCTCACAGGGATATTGTTAACCAACATCAGTACACCTCGATCTTTAAACAAATATCTATTTAATCTATCAAAATCTTCAATATGTAATTTTAACTACTTTCATTAAAATCGAACTAACCAATTTCTTTGCTTCGGTGACATTTTTCCCCCCCAATTGAAATGCTACTTCTTTTTAAAAAAATTGATATTCCTTGGTTACTTTCTAACACCAACACGGTGGGGAAAATATATGCTAGATAGTTTGTTAAAATTGAAAAATATTCCCTCTGCAAGTCAGAACGATACGAAGTATTTTAACTACACTTTGGAACTGAGAAGATTTCAAAATGGTTTCAATATGGAGCAGGGCGGGAAAAAAGAAGTTCAATTTGAATAAATGTGATTCACAACGCAGGGACCTAGAATTAATTTGTAGAGCCAATAGTTTCTTCCATTCTGAAATGGACAAAATAAAGAATACGAGTTAAATCACAGTGTTGGAATCGACGGAATATTGGCAAAGGGTTAATAACGGAAGTTGTTTCTGTCGTTGGGAATATTCGCGTTACGCATCGAAGTAGATTCGATAGGCAAGTATACTTGTACTTGCGAGCGCGCAAACCTGCGCTCAGGTTCACTTCACTCCCCCACCCCCTTTCCAGCGTCAGCACCGTGCCCTCCTTCACCCTCCTCAGAGTCCTCTAACCCTGCTGTGCATCCGCGCTTCGTCGACTGGCGTCCTCAGCATCGTCGTCGACCCGATCGTGACGATTCGTAAAAAAATCGTTCGTTGAAGAAAACCGGACGAAAAGAGTGCGGAATCAAAATGGCGACCGGTTGACGAATTCCTCCTCGAGCGGATCGAACGAATTGGACTAAGAATCTTATAATCCTACCGCGAGTTCGAGGGAAGTTATTTTTTAAATTTCGACGTTACCGTTAAACGGTTCAGTGCCTCCTGTTTCGTTAAATATTTTCCTAGTGCTTCCGGTTGTTCTCTCGCGCGATCGTCTCTGCGTTTGGAACGTTCGTGGTTCTCGATTCGCGTTTTTCCGATTCCTTGGACTATCGTCACGTGGCGAAGAACGAACGTCTCGCATGGCCCGGCCAAGGTAAGCAAGTTCAAGGTCGGCCTGATATCCGATCGATCTTCTAACTTTTCTATCGTCCTCGATGATCTAAGAAACCGCGAGAAAGATACGTGAAGGTGCACGCGTCATTTCCATCGGTTCGAATTGATTCGGTTCACGATTAAATTTTACCGCGGAACGTTCTTCGCGAATATTTACGACGAGCCTGATTGATCTTATTCGCAGATTTGAAATGTCACGAAAACCCATTAAACGCGTTGAGCAGGATTAAAGCTCGCGGACCGAGATGATTGAAGGCGAGAAACGTCGCTTTAACAGCTTTCGTTGTGAATACTTTATCGAAATTTTATAAACTTTTTTAATTAGAAACGAAATTCCACGATATGATCGAATCGTGCCCAATTTGTTTCGTGATTTTATTTCAAATATATTCCCTTCAAACTTGCATTGTTTACAATTTTCTAAAATACGAAACTCTTTGCGATCACGTTAAGATTTATTCGATAATGTTTCGGTGTGATTTGTGCACGTAGAATAACGTAAACGTGCAGAGAACTTTGGTACAATAATGGTGTTTAAAATCACGACACGCAACGTAAATATATCGCGAATGGCGCCATTTGGCGGTATCGGTTGCTTAACTACGTGTGGACGTCGCCAATTTCACGTTTCGTTTGTTAATATCCATCCTGCACGTTAGCGAGATAGTTACACGTGTTGTTACAGATGCAGGTGTTGCGTTTAGTTGTTCTCTGTTTGCTATAATCGTTAAAAAAATAAGCGACATTGATAACAATCGACCCAACTGTTCTGAAAGGAAGAAACAGAAATGGAATATCAATAATCGAAACAATGACCCTGCAGAAGATATCTGTGTGAGTTCCAATAAAAATTATCACCTAAAAAAACCAAGTTTATCATGATAGTACACTGTAAGACATGTGTATTATAGTACGAAAATTTGTCGTGCGGTTTAGCTTTTTAAGTTTCGTTTAACCTAACAACGTGTATTTTTGCATTTTATTAAACATTCCATCGTGCCCGATATTAAACACGCTTGAATACCGTATCGTTTTACCGAATCCCTTGCACAGCATCTTCAAAGTTTCAGACCGATTCGTTTCGTACAAAATGGCTGAATATGTAAGGTTTTATAACGAAATTAAACTTGGTTTAAAGTCGAGACAATGCGCAGAGCCAAGAGTTTCAGACGTCTCTCCGAAGCCACTCGTCCTTTGAAGCACTTGTTGTACTTCCTGCAGGCTATCAAACTACTCAAGGCCAATTGGTACTTGTAACATAAGCTCCAAAGAGTACGTCGAGGCAGGAAACGTGCTCGTTACGTACGGTTTCCAATTCGACGCAAGTTGCCCCTTCTTGCAGTTCGGCTACTTTCGTCCAGATGCATCTTGAGACGAGCTATTAATATGTAAACTCTATTTCAGGACACGGTGTGTTTACAAGTTCGAGCTGTACGTACGCATGGTTAACGGAAATACGGTGAATCA
The DNA here is from genome assembly GCF_051014445.1 of Colletes latitarsis. Lineage (NCBI taxonomy): Eukaryota > Metazoa > Arthropoda > Insecta > Hymenoptera > Colletidae > Colletes > Colletes latitarsis. Next base: position 15,704,945 of record NC_135135.1, on the reverse strand, counting down.
CCAACCGAACCTTATTTTCATCGCTATATCTAAAATTCCCTTCATCAAATAGTCCGATTCTTTTTTTATTCAACTAAATTGAAATAATAACTTTTATCACTGGTTTCTACATTTATTTCCAAATCATAATTCCGGCTGTGCATTACCTTGGCGACAAAATAAACTAGTAACGCATAGTAATCGATTCCCTTCTCCTATAAGACCGAAAATGTCATAGACTGGTAATAGACCTGGTAAAAATCAATAAAGTAGCAATTACATAGTGAAAATCTAACTTGACGTCACGCCAGTTCCATTTATCTACATCCCACTCGTAACAGAATACATGTAGAGAGAATCGAATATTGAGCCGTAACATTACACACATCGCCCCGGCTGCGTAACCACGAATCCGAACCTAGATTTTACCACTACGCCGAGAGTAAAACGTTTGCGGAACCCCCAAATTGATTTTGAAACTTGTACGAAAAATCAACGTTTAGAATACGTGAACCATGTTTTTTAAAAAAATAGAAAAACCAGTGGTGGAGACAAGCGTATCTGGATTCGTACAAACAAAGAACTACGTGCCAAAATAAAACGAAATTTCAGGCTGTTTCATTTTCGAGACAAATGATCGTGTTACAACATTAACGATTGTAACACGATATTAAACGCAAAATATTGATATTAAAATACGAGGCCAGACAAATGAAATAAACACATATTTCATTTTACTTTTCGTAATCTACCACGGAAGATAATGCGTTTTATTTAGTACAAAATTCGATATTCGTTTATTTCCAAAATAATTCTCAACGCTGAAACGTTTCTCTCGCATATATTTTTCGAGGTATTAAATTAAACGAGGAGACTCTTTCCATCTAATTAAAATGCCCACTTACGATTTGAGTCCCTGCGAGGAATGTTCTCCTTCGAACGTAATTCTGCTCGTTCAAAGCCTCGTACGCGTTTCAGATGGTACGGATAAAGTTGCTACCTATTTAGTATTCGCCACAGTGTGGATTGAGAAACATTACGAGCCGAGGATATCCTCCTGGTTGCCTGTCGTCAGAGTTGCAACCATTTCGCCGAGGATTTTCTCTTCGGGACCGTGGATACTCTTTTTTGGCCACCCGTGACTGTATGCTCGCATCTTGAATGTACCAAGTTTCTCGAACTCATCTATCAATGGCTGGAAACATCCTACGATCCCGGAATTCTTCGTCGCGGAAAGTGTTCCTGGTAGAATCTACGTACTTCGCTTTCATTTCCGTTGGCATGGTCGTACATCAAACGCGTGTCGGCCGTTTCAGCATCAGTTTGCCACTTTTAGAACGTTAATAAACTCGCGGGAATAAGATACCGCGTGAAATTCTGATTCGTATCGATATTGTTGAAAGGTTAAAACACTCTTGGGATAGACCCATTAGAGAACGAAGTTGCAACACTGAGAGAGACGAGGATTATTAGCCTGCAATTAGGCTAATAATTCTGGGTGTTTATCCCTTGCTGTGTAGTGGTCAGGAGGTGCGTTAAATGCTTCTGATCTTCGGATCAGGTGGTTATAGGTCATAAATTCAAGATACGCCAGACGTCGATAGAAGCAACGCTAACTGCCAATAAACAAAGGGATCATCGGCAGACGGCGTGCATAATTGCGATTCCAGCGGTTGTAGTTGCGAACTTAGTTTCCGGATTCGACGAAAGGGTTGTATTATTCGAAACTCCGGAAGCGATAGTCGGGTATTGGAATCGAGTCGGACTCTCGAGTACATATTGAACTTAATCCCTGGTGATCGCGTTAGCAACGACGTTGGTATGCCCATGGGGTCTAGTGTGAGGTCGGGAAGACGAAGTTCGCAATGGAAATGCGATACGTTCGAACGAAACGTTTCGTGCGTACATTTCTCGGACGATGGAAACGGATCTGACCAACGGCTCTCCGCGTTCGCAACACAGTAAAAGGCACAGAGAGCAATGGTTGCGTAATGCCGCCTTATTGCTCGCCGGAGGAGAAAGTTGGCCTTACGACGTCTGCAACTCTTTCTTGCGAGCGTCTACACACGTACACCCACACACGCGACGCGAACATTCGCACATGCATTAGTCAGATCGTACAGATCACGACTGTTCACCGAACATCGTTCCCCGAGCATTACGCGATACGCCAATTTCCATTTCCATGTAAATCTCTCGTCCCAAGAATGCTGGAAGTTAACAGAAGCTTCGTTACTTCTCGACGCGTTGCTTAAATACTTTTTTCTGCAAGTGTAGTTATTTAAACTGCGTGATATTTTTTTAAATGCCTCCCGTTCGATTCTCAGGCGAAGTCTGACACGTTGCTTCGTGGATGTATTTGGTAATTTCTGCTTTTAATGAATTTCGTTTGAAAATGAGGGGTAAAACGAGCTTGCTCCAATGGATGTTTGAAAGATCGTACGTCACCGTTCAACTCGAAAGACCAAACTATATCGCGTGGATTGTAATAAAATATTATTTATGGTGACATGCCTGAAATTGGAGGAAAATCCCTTTGTATTATTATTTAGTTAAATGTGAACGGAATTTTACGATGATACAATCGACAATCGAGAACGATTATAGAAATTAGTCTCTTTTAATTAGAAAAGACTTCGTACAGTCTGTGTAGGACAATCACGAGCTTCTTAGAGTTGTACAGTCCAAGATCGACCTTCGTGGACGCGTTTAATAAACTAATTTGACTGTCACCCGCCAAATTAATATTGGGTAACCGTTTCAATTATCGATGACCAATATTTGCGATTACGCATGAGTATGATGACGCATTCTACTCGTGGTGGTCCTACACAGACTGTACGAAGTCTTTTCTAATTAAAAGAGGCTAATTTCTATAACCGTCCCCAATTGTCGATATTTATACGAGCAGGTGTGGTTTTATTGATTGTATCGTCGTAAAATTCCGTTCGCATTTAACTAAATAATAATACAAAGGGGTTTTACTCCATTTTCAGGCATGTCACCTTAATTACTATTTTAATCAACGACCTTATTATAACGAAAACAAAGAAGAGCAATAGTGCTATCGTAAAACGAAACGTTGGAGACTATTGACGATTCTTGAAAGTTGAACGTTCTTATGATACAACGAAGAATGTATAATAATATTAGTTTGATCATTACACGGATTTAAGGGAAACGGAAATATTAAAATTTCAAGAAGAATTCGATTACCAGGGTTGTAATTGCTCCTGAGTAGCTTGGAATCAGCATAGAACGAGCAATTAAAAGAATCTTCACAGAAGTGGCTACTGGGAAAGAGTATTGGTACTTCAATTTTAGATTCTTTACTGTAAGAAAAGGCAATCGAGTTAATTCGAATAGTAATTGTAACATACAGAATCGATATCGAGGATGTTTCTATAAGATAAGGTTTAATTAAAAAATATTAATCTTTTTATTTTACGTATTTCTGTCGAATCGTTTTCTGTGCCAATAATTTTGCGTCTAACCGTTCATAAATTTGGGATTCTTCGGCAAAATTGCTGTCGCGTAGGAAAATTTGAGTATTTATGTGCCACCATTTTCCGAGCCACGGAGCCATTTCAGAAACTCATCTGCATTCTGAGCCTTATGAGTGTCGATTAGAAAGGATCTTCCATCCTACAAGCATTAACATTTCACGCACGAAACGTGTGACGTTCAATATCTAATCAATCAAAATGTTCTGGAATCATCAGAATGCATCGTATTGCACGAGACGTTCGCCAAAACTGGAAAATACTTCCTTTAAAGATGATGAAAAACAAAGTAAATCGAACAAATATGTTTAAACCATAAATTTTCATTGACGAGACGTTCAAATGTACCAAGTATAGATCAGTATTACTCTACAGAAGGTTGAATTGAACTTTAAAAATTACATATTTATCTAAATTTCAGTAAAATCCAAAATTGTACTTCGACAGTGACCCGCTTCCGTTAATTCGTGCCAAATCTATTTATCCGATTTCCTTAGTTTTCCAATTAACCCTAGATGATAGGAAACTTGAATTATACACGTTTCTCCGAGATGTCTTGTCGGATTCAATTAAAGTCTTGAACTCGGCGTCACCTATAGCTATTTTAGACGAACCACACCGTTCGTTATACACGGTTCGCCTAATCAAAATTTTTCAAAATAATATTATATTATTTGTTTGATTGTAATTATGCCCAAATTAATTTTTAATCAGATTCCAATCTATTTTATTCATGAAAATTTCGTTTTCTAATCTATCATTTGTAAACCCGGCTGTACATTTGTTTTCCCGGTTTCGAAAGCTTCACACGTAGCGCGACATGAACCAGGATATTTATCTTCAGGAACGAGAGACCAATTGTTGCTTTCAGATAGTATAGTCTCCGCGACGCCTCTCGATGTAAATTTGCTTTCAAGAGCTATCAGCTCCGTTTCCGAGGATGGACCATCCTCGCGAAAGTGTTTTTCAATGGAGCCACATACATTTCCAACAGCAGAGTCCATGAAAGGAAATGGAATAATTTGAATACCAAACTGAATATTTCTTTCTGTCGCCTAAAGTTAACGCGAGCAATTAAATTCGTTGCTGCACGCGACAGGCTGGCGAACCAGTATCTCGTCGTTTTCTCTGTTTTCCCAACGCGATGGAACATAATTATACCATGCAAGAAAAACATCAAGACACGACAAATGACAAATGTTAAATTAAGAATAACCCGTAAAACATATTTTCGTAAGTTACTGCTTCGTTTATAACAATCCTCTGGGAGCAATGGTTCTCTCGAACGCGATGAGCAACCTGGGTCTTTTATTTTACGGTTCTGGACTTTGAAAAGAAATCTGGAATTATATATTTCTCGAAAGTTAAACAACTGGATAATTGTTTCGATATTTTCACGTTTCTTAAAATGTAATTTTGTCAATGTGAATGCATAAAAGCGATAGTTCTGGCCACTGACAAAGGGTTAAGTCTATCTAAGCTTTCACAATATGGCGGCCATCGTCGATAGGGTCTTGTCTAGATGGCGGATCGAAAAGCCTGCGAAACGTCCTCGGTTCTTGGCGCAAAACAGAATTCCCAGGTTGGAATTTCAGGTAACAGACTCGGGGGAATGCAATGCTCGTTCGAGTATATATTCCGTTGATTTCGCAAGTGGTCGGTGCATCCGAGAAAGAGCAACCAGTTGGCTTTGTCTCAGCGATGTCTAGCGGGCCAGTCGTAATAGCAGCTGTTATAGCGCGTGACATAAGGCCGTGCCAGGCATTGCTGTAAAAATTGCATTTTCTCATGAAAGCCGGATGAATCATGGCATAAGTGCGAGAGAGCGCGCCTCACCTCGGAGCTTGTGCTGCACGCCGCCACGTTCTCTTATAGAACGTAATAAGATTTCGCTGTTACGCTTGCGAGCGGTCCTTCCGAAGTAAAAGCAGGCGTATTGTGAGGAAGGAACTGCCTCAGCTCTGTGACAACAATAATTTGCACGCGTTTACTCTGCTAACCTATTTGACACACGGCCAACCCCCGCACCCCACTATAAAATGCGCGACATTGGAAATAAAATCCCCGTGCAATCAGTTTATAATATTCTCGCGCTTTTATCGCGCGATTAGGTGGAAGAAATGCACCGTATTTGTGTACCAATTTGTTCGAAAGCGATAAAAAGTTACGGCTGGAACATGGAAACGAATAAAACTGTACGATATCCTAGGGAAATCTACGTATTTCAAACCCTTATTTGCAATAGAAAAGGAAAACTTTTTTTTAACATTTGATACTCGGAACTATTTAATAACGATTATTCGAATGAAAGCTACGAACGTTAAATTGAAGTACAGGAATTTGAACTCCCGCCAAAATGGGGTCGTATAAACATGGCCGTCGTTTGCTGCGACGAATATTTAAGTTCAAAGAAATACCAACTTCCTTTTCAAGTAATTAATAAATATTAAGTACATTGAAGAACTGAAAATAGTAGACTCGTGTAATAATACGCAACAGGAAGCAACAAGATTAATAGAAATTTTATTCCACGTCACATATATTTAAGATTTTTGTTATTTGTAACTCTGTAATGACTGTAAAAATGACCAAAAGAAATTTATCTCTGAAAAGTTTATGCGTAGAATAATAATTAAAACAGTTTTTTACGCGTTTGTAGTCGCTCTACTCATCGTTTTGCGGGATGCGTAATAAGGCTTCGTTGTTGTAAACGGTCCTTGAAGAGTAAATGCGAGTGCATCGTGAGAAAAGAGCGGCAAGTATTCTGAAATTACCTTCTCAAGGAAACAGTAAACTGACCTTATTTCATAAATTCTTTTCTCGAGAGCAAAATCGAGGACCACGAAGTGAGAATACATATTTCGAAGCTCGGGGGCAGCTTCTTTGTTAACTTTCAAAGTTAATTCATACTAAATATTCTTCGTAAAGTTTGATCCCGCGACTGTTTTGCCTGCACACCAATTTGTGCATAGCATGAAAAACGCAGCAGCTACTTGAAAAGTTCTATCAAATGTAGAGATGATAAAAACGTACGTGTTTACCGCATAAAAGGAATCGTTTTCTATTATACGACAGTTAATCAAGATATACCATACCATTTACTAAAACGTTTAAGAGCGATAAAACATTAATTTACGTTTACTAACGAAGAATTTTGCATGGTAATAAGCATCAAGGAGAAGAAATTAAAATTCTTTACAACGCTAGCTAATGAAACATAAACTTTGCGACCGAACAGACCATAAATTATTACGATTCATTATTATCGAATTTTTTGATACTACGCGCTTGGAAAATCTTTGCTTTTCTCATAGTTGCGTTTTTATTGAAAGCGTAAATTCCGGGACGTTGCTTTTACTTGCAAAAATGTATCTCATATAATAAACATGGAAACGCGAGAAACAAGAAGCTGCTTTACAGTTAACGAGAAAAGGAATAAGTAGTATTACTTTCCATCGCTTGCAAAATGTTCGTACATACTTTCAATTTCAAATTTATGATCTCGCGTAATAAGAAATATTACCTTTACGATACTGTACAGAGTTTCTTCTTGAAAACTTTGCATCTAAATATCTCGAAAACAACGCATCTGTGGGAAAAATGTTAAGAGGAGAAACCGTATTTCGATCGAGTCGATTATTATTAACGTCCATCAGTTTCTAATGAATTTATTATCCTGCAATATCTTTGGAGGTATTTCCTTTTCTCTGCTGTGAAATTAAACATTGTAATTTGTCCGCTGATTGATATACTGTTCTACATTCTCGTCTTCTAATGGAGCTATGCAATTAGAACAGAAAAGTTGAAATAGGCCTAAACGAAAAAAGCAGCCGCTATTATACGACTTTCAACTTGTCGATTGGTGTTCTAAACATCGACTTGGACGTATTTCCTGTGTCGTAAGACAATTTCTCCATAAAAATTGCTTTCTCTCGTAAAAGTCTTGTTATCCGCATTGTCGTAATCCTCACTAGTTTCTATTATGACAGAGACGAACAAACTATTAATTTAATTTAACGGATAAACAATCGTTCACCTTTTGTTCGAAATTTTTATCGAGTTATGAACACGAAGATAAATTAAAAGCAGCGTGTACGCGAACGTACGTTTACGTCGATACTTCGTACATTGATAGCACGAATACATTATTCATTATTTTTCTGCTACGTTAGCGAATATTGGAATATTAGGAACACGATGCATTTAAACGTTAATAATACATATTCAAAACTATTGCACGATGTATTATTGACAACTCTCCTGTTTTATTTTCTTTTTATTTGGGAGAACGCGTTCATTTTGAAGAGACAACAAATTTATGGACCATTTGAAAAGGATACCTATACTTTTCACAGCGGTGATAAGACGTAATACGATTTCAATGCTTTTCGCGTTAGCAACCCTCGTAAACCTAGCCATCAAATCAGAATACATCCCATGATGCGCTTCAAGGACGAAAGTTTCGCGCACCCTACGGTAATGTTATATTTAATTAACTGGCAGCAATGTTTGCGTTTAATTAACATCTTATGTCTTTGACAAGAATTTATAACCGCGCGTAGGGAAACTCCGGATAATATAGGCACAGTTAAATTAGTTTCAGTACAAAAAATTTTAATTTACATATTATAAAGAACAGTTATACGCGGATTTATTTACCCCTTTTATGTAATTCTGTCCACGTACACGACTACATTATAACGAACGAATCGTGAGGTATTTCTACACCCCAAAATATGCTATTAAAAAATAAATAATTTTAATTTTCCTCTGGATGATACGAAATGTATTTATTTAAATCTCGCTTTAAAAACCTGAAGATATTCAGGCATTGAATTGTGTGTTTTATATATTTGTTGTTTGGAAATATTTATTATACGATTGGCTGATAGAGTCACACTTTTCTCTGCAATTCGGAGGGTAGCAAAATGATATAAAATGTTTGGTGTGGAAGTTACTGACACTGATATGAACAAATGCGATTTTTAAACTTTCTTTCGGCCGCCGTTGTGAGTCTCGAGTTATTCCGTTTGCAGTTCCATTCGAATACTTGTGGCGCTAACGCTTTATAGGATGCCACTTTCATACTTTGATATCTCGAACATTCGCTTAACTTTCTGCGACTTTCTGTTCAATATCGGAGATTTATTGCGTAACATGTGAGACTGTCGCGGAGGAAATGCTAGCGGAGTTAGAGGCGTAATAAAACGCTCGTCCGCATTGAAAATTTATAAATAGATTTGCAATGCACACCGTTCCACAAGAAAGTGTATCGAAATCTACACGCGGCCATAATCTGCTCGATAATTGAATCGCGCGGAAAAGATAAATACTTCACCCTCGCGTCGATATCGTATGAAACGAGTTACAATTGCGGCACAGTTTTAATCTACGTTTGTTGTTACGAATTAATTGCTTTATTCTGCCACTTCTACGACCCATTTCAGAAATTTTCTGACGAATTGTGTCTAAACGAACATTAGATGCACATTAACCGACAATCGTCGTGAATGATTTGCGATTAATTCAATCGTCAATCGTCGGGAGCCATTAACGAATTAATTTCGTCATCAGTCATCGAGAGCAATTTACGATTAATTAAATCGTCAATCATCACAATTGGCAATTAATTCAGCAGTCGATCGTCGCGAGCGATTAAAGTCAGTCATCGACGAACAGTAGTCGCGATTGAATTTTTAATTAAACAATCGATTAATGACTCGATCGATGCCCGACTCTGATTCTTGGTAACAGTCATTTACCAATGAAAGTTAAAACTGTTACATTTTTCGTTATAGCTTCGTGAAATTTGATTATCAGCGAGGTCTTTCGAATAAAAAATAATGTACATATTTTAAACCGTTTTTCACGATTTTACTTTCCCGCAAAAAAGTTAATTTCCATGATTTCCCGCCTATCCTATTTCTCCTTTAGAATCACGTCGTGTCGCAGCCAATTTTCCATGAAAATGGCTGCTGCCATTCGAAAACTATGTAGCATAATCAGTCAAAGTCAGCTTCTCTAAGAATCCGGCCAGATTTGGGTGAACCGTCGAGCCACTAAGTCAGTGCTTCCCAACCTTTTTTGCATTTCGACGCAACTTGGGAGAGCTTAACGTGACACACTTTTTAAAATACCAGAGATTATGTTAATACCGTAGAAACATTTTGCAGCAATTTGTATATTAAAATTACGAGCAAATCTTTACACAATTCTTCTCATAAACATGTAGTAATACGCGTTGGGACGCACATAAATGTGTTATTAACCCATGTCTATTTAACTATAATAATCATTAATTGAAATTTCTCACGAAACAGTGTTCTGTGAATTATTGTTGGCGAAACGTTGCTATAGGTATTATAATATTCAAAACTACAAACACAGGCTGCTGATAAATATTATTGTTTTGTTTCCTGCTTGGCGCGTGTAATTTATGTTCGGAATTGTGCATACATATACGTGGGAATGTGATTTTGGTATGTGCGAACTGTTGCATGTGCCTGGGCATAGCCTGGAGCCGACGTTGAACATAAACTGACCCAGCCTAGCTTAGGTCAGAGGAGCAGATGTTCTACAGTTTTCAAGCTAAGTGGTATCGCATATCGGACACAGTCGATGCACAATCCTATGACTGTGTCGGGCGCACACGTAAAAACATTAACATTTCTAGATTCTAAAACGGATGACCTAACGATTGCGACACGTTGATTGCCAACCGTGAGCGAAAGCCACGAGTGAATCTTTATAAATAAAACTAACTTTGTCTGTACAGTAATACATATTGACGGAATCGAATTGACTAAACATCTCTCCGTGTATCGGGTATTAAAATTAATCACAATAGAGCAATTTTAATCGAGAACGTGATCGTTATCCTCCAAGTTTTCTTTATTCTAATCGTAATAGTCAGGGTCTCTGCTTATGTTTTCAGGCTCGCGTTTTGGTTTTTAATTACTTAGTACAATCGTTTATTTTATTTCTTCGTTCATTTGTACTCTTAACGTTTTTCCATGGTTCTTCCTGTTTACAATGCCCTCGTGGCGTGTTCGTGCAGCTGTCGCTGTTCACCAGGACGCATGATGTCATGCATTGTCACTAACGAACAGGAACTCTGGTAATTAGTAGAGTTTCCATACCAGGGAAATTTTACATTTACTAGAACGCATTGAAACACTTGACATCCTTCGCGAGCTTGTTAAGCAAAACCTTCTAAACGTTTCTTTCGATTCGACAGAGTCGCTCGTAAAATTCGTCGAATATTACGGAACCTTATTAAATTTCAGAAATCATATAATTATCATTTACAGCTACTTCTTAAGTACGATATAATAAATCGTAAATGTTTGTAACAGTCATATTTTTTAAGTCCAATTTCTAGAAGCGACTCTTTGTTAATGATTTTCTTTCTCAAATTTCTAGGGCAACAGTTATTTCTGACCCTTGATTGAAACCGACACTATTTCCTTCCTAAAGACAGCGTTTTGGCGGCAAAGCTTTAGGCCGCCCGAAGGGCTTCGTCTTTCCTAACTGAATCTATGAAACTGACTAGGCGTTGCGCAACAGTTGACATCTCATAGAAGTTTCCGCGAAGCAGAGCAGCTAGGGTAAATGATGATACTCCGAGATGCTTGAAATTCCCTCGCGGAACGGCAGAGTCGGCCTGTGGGGGCCATCAAAGATTTCTCATCTCTCGGGCTTAGTTGCTACTTTCTCCCGGAATCTCTTTCCAAGATCCATTTGGCGGAACATTTGCCCCTTTCTGGCATCGCTTTGACGTTAAAGCGGCACAAGGAACTCGACACTCCAGGTGCAATATTATTTCACGATACGTTTCGTTGGAATTTGGCGATAGAAATTCCTTGTTTCGGTATTTCACAAAGGACTTTTACAATACACCCCCTCTCGCCAATGCTCAATGCGATTATTGTTCACCCAACTAACGTACAATGTGGGAAATGTCTTGCACAATTTAAGACAAAATTGAGGCTGTCTACCTTTAGCCTACCCCTTTTCTTTATGCTCTCTAATTCCTAATATATTATTAACTAAACCTAAATCTCTTATCTCGAATTTCTATGTTAAATCTTTCTTTAAACTTAATTTCTCTTTGTTTTTGCTTTAGTATTATCTTGTCTCATATAAAAATTTTGTTTCTTACAATTAATTAACATGTGTTCTATCCGTAACAAATTATTTCCTTTTATTGAAATTTTTTAGAAAAATGCTGTCACTTACTTTTGGATGCGTAGGCTGCTTTGAGTTCCCTCACCTTTCTTATCTCATCCTGGAGAAGTTTATTTCACGATTTCTGCTGCAAACCATCTAATGTTGGGCTACTCGTCTAATTTAGGCTCGACGGATGGAATATATATTGCCTAATAAAAAATCAAATTAAACAATCAGTAAGTATAAGTAGATATACATATATATCCACTTATCAACAATAATAATGATTATTTTATGTAAACATAACGTTAGATTTAATATTTCACCACTGATAACAAAAATATAAACATCTCTCTTTGTTGCAAATAATTCATCGCGATTTACGCTTTTATAAAATTTCGAATATTAAACTGTTAATAATATAGCAGTATTTTTTTCTATTTTACGAAATACATTCATATTAAAGTTGGAGGTTATGTAGCGTCCAACTGTTTTCCAATTGTCTAAAAACAATATTTTAACCTCGTAGAAAATTTTATTAGCTTGGTCTTGGCAGTGAACGTGTTAAGAAAATTTTAATAGTAGCCAAATTTCGATAATCTTAAGAGGAAGTATCGAAATTGAAATTTTCATACCCGAGACAACACGAAGAACGGAAGGAGCTGGCCTGGTAAGTCGAACGAGGACACAGGAAATGCAATTAGAGAAATGTGGCCATGAAATTCCAAGTGGATGGAAGCTGCAGGAATGAAAGACGATGCTAGTGAGAAACCCGGCGAGACCGGAGGTGCCGACAGGATTTTTCAAAGTCTTTCCTGCGAAAAGGAAGCGAGAACGCGTTTGGAGCAATAGGTTCGGCTTAACCGCAACCGCAGGAAATGGCTACATGTGATGGAGAGGTTTGCTCCGCACGGTCAGAATCGAACGTAATTCAATACTTTAGTTTCGAAGTCCCTGCCAAGCCGCTTCCTTTTTATTCGCCGGATCTGTGAGGAAAGTCACGATCGAACTCACAGGAAATTGCTTTTCTCTTTGTCACACAATTCTCGGCGTCGTGCTAGTTATCCTGTTTTCTTTGAGGCTCGTTTCGGCTCGTTGGGACAATATTTGCAATTAACACGAACACGTTTGTTATGTACACACACCGTGGGGATGCTTGCGAGGGGAACTAAACTTCACGAATACTTATTAATAATACTTTATTAAACTGATAATCTTACAATCGACGTGCATGGTTATGGCGCGATTGTCGTCTTCTCTATGGTGCCCCATACGCAACTACTTCGCGCATTCTTTCTCGCGTCTGCGCGTGTGCTAACGCGCATCTGCATAACGTTGGTGCGAAAAGTGTTTTAGGTTATGTAATAAATGTGCTCGTGTTTCTCTAGAAGAATACTAAATACTGTTTTACATAGAAGTAGAAGAAATACAGTGCAATAACATTTGTTAAGATGTGACAAGAAGCAAAATGGACTTTCAAGAATATTACAACTTGCAATAAAATATTTCCGTTATGCAAGTACAAGAATTAACTAATGAGAAAGTGCGAATTTGCAGTCAGTGTGATTTTCGTAAAAGGTAATAAAATACTAAACATTTTGAACATTGTAATTTATTTACTTTAAGAATGTTTTATTTCTTTGTCTGATAGTTTGATTTTGTAACAGGCACAGTCTTAGTTCTTGCAGTAATATCTTTATCTTGAACTACGATTTCATTTGGGAAAATAATTTTTCATAAATCCGTTTTCTAAAGAAGGAAAAATATGGCCTTTAAGAATTGCGCGTGAATTTAGTATCAGCTTTCTGATTTAATCGTACATTTATGGAAAACAAACAATAACGAATAGGAGGCAACATATACACAATGGATTATTAAAACAGGAACACATAATGCCTTCCTTGCTTATGAACACATGAATGAAATATTCAAAGCAAAATGAAACTATTCGAAAGTGGCAAACATAGGGGAAATGTTATTTCGGCGATCACGTTTTAGAGACACGAAAAGTTTGTTTTTTAATTTTACTTGGATTCGATAAAAAATAATTGGATTAAGTTTAAAATACGCACGCGTTAGTCCCGTGCAATATAAGATTATTCAATTTTCCAAACAACTTTGTTCGTTCGCCGGGAAATTCGTAAGAAATCGACGGTAAATTTTCGACGGTATAAATATCCGACAGTGGCGTTAAACATCGATACCTTGTCATTTTGCCTGACAAAGAAATAGTCGTGTTCGCGCAAAAAAATATATAAGCGTAAAAGGTAAATTCGAGTAGTGGCTATGCATATAAACATGAGATGCATTTTATGGGCAAGGACATCACCATACACAGTGGCCATGTTCGCTTCTATGATGCGTATTTGTAAACCTACGCGGGTGCATCGGCTGCATTTACCGTTTCGCTTGTCAAAGGAATATCGATATCTCGATTCTTATTGTGGCCGTCGATTATATAAAACCCGATGAATGACAAAACATCAAGAGATTACTAGACAAAAAAAAACAGTCTCTATAGATGATTGTATATCTATTTTCCGATCAAATATTTAAGAGCCTATATCTACGTAACATTTTATTTTTAATTTTATTGGTAAAATATTAATGAAATTTTATTCAAACACAATTATATGTATTATATTTTGCAGCTTCTTGATTCCTTCTAGAAATTAAAAATGACTACGTTCCGGCTCATTATAATTTTCGTGATCTACCTAAAGGTAGTCTAGTTTCTTAGAGTCTGATTTTTTAACCTAGATCTTCAACGTAGTCGTATAATGACAAAGGTAGAATACGAATCGGAATTGACCCACCTTCGTCGGCGGACTGTTAATTATTACAGCACGACGAATGGTATCGTTTGTTATGCGCCTGGCTATCTCGCATGCCGCGCGAGGTTCGTATTACACGGAAATCCGAAACCCAGAACTTTCGACGCGACGCTGGGCGTCTGTCCCATTGACGAAACCGGGGCTCGAAGGTACTCGAAAAATCGTGCACGCCTGATTGGCTGCGGCGCACAGCTGACGCTCTCGTAGCCACGAAATTCGAAAGTTCTTCGTTCGTTTTCATTCACGGTGTTCGGACAAACGAGAGTGTTAAAAAATGGCTCCAACTGAAAATAAAAAATTCATGCTGGACCATTATTAGGTTGTACATGAAATGGTTGTATCCTCAAACGGGTGTATTCTTTATTTTCCTAAAAGAATCTTGAGGTTTCTAAATACCACACTACTCTTTTATTTTCCACTTTTTCTGTTAGTTTATATGCATATTATAGATGTAAGGTCTATAGGACTGTAGTTTGTTAGAAGATTATGGTCTTTGTTAGGTTTAGATATAGAAATTATGATGGCCTCATTCCAGTCCAGATTGAAGTATATTGTTGCATAAATTTTAGTGCATATGAAATTGCATGACGAGGATTTTTTGTTTTATTCAGTTTGAAAAGATTCAATGATGCATTACACAATCTGGTATCTCGTAAAAAGTCTTGACATATCTTAATTCACCTTAGAAATTACAATTAAGTCACAATGTACGTAGTCGCTAATAGGATGAATAATTGATGGAACTTTAAAGAGAGAATAAAAAGCACAGAAATTTTATGAAGTTTTAAACGATCGGTTGAAACACGATAAGTGGTGTCATTTGATAATCCCGGCTCATTTTCCAATAATCGTACCGATTACTTTGGCTGAATTTTTGTTGCCTCGAGTACTCGTTTGGTGTTTTCTTTGGTGATTCCCGTTCTCGGACGATGCGGGCAATTATCGTCGTTAACGTCACCCGATCCCACCTTAAGCCATTTATGCTAGTCGTAAACCTGCGTACGAGACGAACAATTATCACAGTACGCTTTTTGTATCAATTGATGCGTTCCGGTGAACGTTTTGTCAATATTAACACATACTTACCTCGATGTTGATCTTTCGTTAAAAGTTAATTCTTTTAGGCGATGATTCGACCACAAACGTATCTGTGACGATGTTGGTAAATAGCGTGGTGTATTATTCGTATTAATATCGTATTATTATTGTATCGATTCGTTTCGGGAAGAACCTGTTTCGATGCACTTTCTAAACTGTACCGACGACCAGAACGTTGGAAATATTTCCGTAGGCGGGCAGGTCTAAAATCAAAGTACAGTCCTTACTAGCAAAAAATTACGTGTTAAGCAATGCGCAGCGGATCCTTGGAGGTAAGGCGAGAACAGAAATGAAGACGAAAGGAGGAGGCAGGTAAACCAGTTTCTTCTTGCTCACGGGACGATTGGTCTGAGTCGTGGTCCTTCGCGTCTACCCCCGGTTCAGGGATTCCCATGGCTCGTTCGAGCCTCTATCCCTGTATCGTGGTACGTCTAACGGTCTCTTCTATTGTCCGTGACGGGACCCCAATAGCGATCAGGAGGGGCCCCAAGGCCCACCGTCAGCGGTGCTCTCGTATTATGCCAATCGGGGGACTGGGTCGGCCACGGTGCCTCAAAAAACCTCGAGGAGCCTTCCTCGAGTCGCTACCTTCTTTTCTGTGACAAACTGCGGGTCCAGGATGCAGCGACGAAGAGGGAAACGCGATCTCACGATCTCGCGATTGATCGCCACGGGGAGTCGATGGGATTCGACGGGGGAATTAAACTAATGGTTACCATTGTGCGGATTGTTGCTCGGTGGATTGCTGTTTTCGAGTATCGTGAGGGGATTAACGTGGAACGCAGTCATTGGGCAGGCATTTGCTAGAATGGGGAACGTTACTAATTGAGCTTTTCGTGGATCTTGAAAAATGTTCGCCCATATAATTTCGTGTTGCGACGCGTCAACTACGACCATCAATTGACACGGTTCATAATACGAATTACCGAAAAGGGACGGTTTCCACGTGGGGTAGAAAAGAATGCCGACCGCGCGTTTAGGCGATGCACTATTAATCTACTACTCAAACTTTGAATAATAAATATCTGCTAGATTTAAGTTTTGAAAGTAATCTACACTCTATAGAATTTAAAACGATATTAACACTGATTTGGATACAAAATATAGTATTACAACCATACTGTTTTTTAAGACTTTATAATTTTTATTTACGGTTTCTCAAAACCTTGAAAATCACAACTTGATCATACTCGATCGGCATCACGAACACTTGAACAATAATTATCACAATTACTCCTAAATGAAATTAATGTGAATGCATTTTTGTACTTATAGTTGGTTGTATATTATATTGTTTGTCTAATTGGTGTACTATTTTCTGAACATTTTGTGAAACCAATATAACTTTTGGTTTCTGGTACCGCCAAGTGTTGAAATACTTATGAACGGTAGTGTATATGCCCCCTCGAAGCCCGTCGAATCGGTCCGACTGATGAGCCGTCGGTCTTCGACGTCCCGACAATATTTCCGTCTAAGGGTTCCAGGTCTCTTCTATATAGCCTCGTTCCTCGAAAGGCGAGTGCTTGTCGACGACGCGTTCGTCGCCGAGCGACGAGTGGTATGCGGCCAACCGGTGGATGCAGCGTTGCGTGCTCGGTCGAACTGCAACCGGCGAAGATGCATTGTGGAGAAACAGCAAAGTCGGGTCGCGCAAGAAATACGAAAGAGAAGGGCGAAGGATGAAGAAGGAGCAAAGTCCACGGAAGAAGGGAAAGAAACGTAAGGGAGCGAAGGGATGCGCCGCTGACCGGTGATCGCCGACGCAAGGAAGATCCAAAGAGGGATAGGGAACGGGGCGTTAGAGAGAAGGAAAAGGAACGAGACGAGAAAAGGGATCGGCGAGAACCGAGGACGAAGGAAAAGAAAGGAGGAACGTGGATCTGGACGGTTAGCGCGATGAGGACAGCCAATAAAGAGAATATTCGCGAGTGGAAACAGAAGGGAACAAAATGGTGAAAAGGAAGAAGGAAAATGAGACGGCGAAGGCGGCGGTAGCTGGCTGAGCGAGCAGGAGGGACTCTGAAGAGGAGAAGGAAAATAAACGAACAGCTCGGTTGCTCTTCTAGTGCAACCGTACGATACTTCCACGAATCGGGACCTCCGCGGTCTTCTTCGCCGCTCTCTTGGCCGGTCGGGAGAGCCTAGAATGCAGGCCTGAACTCACAGACGGTATTATGGCTTAACTTCATATTATTGTGCTCCTTATATGGCAGCCCATCGTATATCACAGTGCAGCCCGTTTAATCTTGCTAAAGGAGTCGGCCTCGACTCCTCCGGGACGTGTCAGTGCCCCTTACGTATTTCCAGGACTTTCCTTTCCTTGGCATCCAATAACGAACTCCGTAGGAGGAGGTGGGCTCGTGTTTCTTCGCCCCTCTATAAAATCGATCGCATAATTACTTCTAGGCCTCGACCCTCGATCGAACGACGGGCTCCGGGTCCGTTTTGACCCGACCCGTTTCGACTCAATTTCATTATCACCTATTAAATAATGCATCGTTTGGTAGCAGCTGCGATCGAGACGCTACGTTTAAAAACGTTTTCAGAACGATACTGAATTACATTTATCGTCCGAAACGTGTCATACTACTTTGGCGCGAAGAATGCAATAAACGTTAGATCGCGAATCTGCACCAAGAATAGATTCCTAGCAAGGTTGAAACCAGTTTGGTCATCTTCCGAAAGAAAAGCAGTGACGTCGAAGTAGGGCTTTTCCATAACTAGTTTTACTTGGCCCAGATACGGTGCTGATATATTGGTCCTTGATTCTAAGTGTACAAGATTCTTAAAGTCGACGCATCCCTGCCAAGACTTTGACCAATTTTTCAAAGAGAAAGGTATCACGTGTCCCACATTTGTCATATTTTGCATTAACATTTTTCACGCGCGAAAATGTCAAAAGACACCTTTTTGTCGAAATTGTTGTGCATGAAACCGAGGCAGTGATAGTGCTAATACGTGGATTCATAATGTGTGATGGTTCATTATTCAAATAGATGTTCGAGCGATCAGCTATCGCGTAACAAGCATTATTGACATGAATTATACAAATTAAACGATATACAAACGGTACTAATATGTAATATGCATGCAATGTAATTCTCGCACATTTATTAATTATTACTTTGAACGAATTTAATACTTGGGATTTGAAAGAATATTATCCAGAATAATTAGATTTAGTTTTCCTTTCCGTTTATTTGTCTTTAATAAAACAGGAGACCATTAAAATTGTATAACGTACTCTGTAGATTCGATAAGATAGAAGCGTATGATATGATTAAATAATTATTTAAAACAGTCGTAATATAATAGCATCAAACGAGAAACGAGAAACGAGAAGTTGCATACTGTAGAATCTCCATTACTGCATGAAAGCCTCGTTCGTTGCATTGTGTTGACAAGTGGAGGGGGTGGTCACTTAACAACACATGAAGTTGGAGAGGGAAGTAACTGGTTATAGTAATCGTAATAGGTAGTGGAGATCTATTATATAAGTGGGGCTCTTTCCCATTGAATCGTTTACCTTGGCTACCATATACACTCCGATCATTGCAACAATTATCAAGGTTCTATCCAATTGCAATCATCGTGACTTGAAACAGAAGCATATACATTTTCATCGCAAAGAATAAGAAAAAGGTAATAATTCTACGTCAAAAAGAAAAATGGAGAATAGATTTTGGGGACCCATCGAGGAAATATGAAAATATTCGTTCGTCGAGTTCTCACGAGAAAATACATGAAATCCTAGTGCATGTGCTTTCCCCGTCTTCTTGGACTACCGGAAACAAACGTTCGCTGAATTCCTAGGGTCCTTACGTAGTACTTGGGGGTTAAGAACACTTGCTTGTAAACTCCAGAGTTTAGGCACTTTCCCCCTACTCTGACCCTCTAGTATGGCACCACGACGCCAGCTGATACGACGCGAACGTCTCTCGCGAAAATTAGTGTCTCGTCTTCTATTTTACGAGCGAAATGACTAACAGGAGCGGGAATGTGCGACTTGGTTGATTTCTTTGTTTCTCGGCAACGACCCGTGAAAGGGGAACGAGACACGTGTGGGGCTATAACCGTGGATATGCCTGCCTTATGTGTTCGAAACAAGCTCCTCGAACAAGGAGCCACGTTTCAGTTCCGGTAGATTTTGAGTTTATTCGATACAAACAGACAAACAGACAAACAGACGGACGAAAATTCTGTTCAAATAAACTGTACGTGTACATTGATATTATTTACAAATTGCACAATCAGAGACGAAGTTGCAGTTTTATTTACGTAAGTAGATCTGTACAAACGTATAATGGCGAGAATTTATATTGAATCGGTAGCTTATAAAATTTACAATATTTATTTCTCTCCCAATGTAACGTTCTCTGGACGGATAATCATGGTCGTAAAGAATATTTTGCATATTTGCGATCAATCGATACCTTTGTTTGAAACACTGTATTATCTTTCCTCGCATCGATATGGATTCATTTTCGTATCCTGCGGTGTTAACCTCTTTTCTCGATCGAAACCTTTCACCGCGAGCACACAGATTCGGATTACGATACAGAGTTATATTTATGACATCACGAGGCTGAACGAGTGCAAATGAAAGTTGTAGGATTACTCTTACTCTCGCCGAGCGCGAAAGGAAAACCCGTTTATTATGTGCGGTACCAACACTAAGCAACCATACTTGTGTTCTGAAATCTCGTTTCACTCTGTAACACTCTTGTTGCTCGTATTGCGTTTCCTGGTAGGAATGTCGCAAATGACACACAAATTGCAAACATATAACATTTACTAATAGTTATTAACACGATAATTTAACATGCAACTTTTAATACGCATGACGTGGGTACGTCAGCTCAAGGTTATCAACATACTAATTACTAACAGTAAACAAGGTACACAAGGGATATTTGAAAAGTGCAATGAAACATGAGAAATCACAATGTTTTATAAAGTTAGGAAACAAACCATTTGGAACATAAGGAACGTCGATTCTGCAACATTACATTCATTATTTCGCTATCTCTAACGGTAATTCAATAATCAAATCATTTTTGCTTGAAACTGACCAAGCATAAAAAGGTAATTAAACAAACGCCTCATATTAATGAGCAATTAAAAGTCGATCTTCAATCTGATGAATATATGTATACATACGTCTTAGTTAGACGGGGCTACCAATTTATTTAATTGAATTTTAAATTTAATCATTTGTATTACTTTTATTAAATAATGTCTTCAGATTTTAAGGTAATCGAATGTTGATGAATCATATACGATAATAGCATTGTATGCAAATATAAATTGACAGCCATATGTATATGTATGTATTTACATGCATGCGTAATGTCGCGTGCCGTGCATAAAACTAAAAGTCCGTGCTATGCTAATATCCTATGAACTTATAACATTGGTTATACATGGAAATGTATGTTCGTGAACGTATAAAAAGTAGGTGTAGAAAGTGCAAGAATCGTGGCCTACTCAATCAACCGTTAAATCGTCGCAATCTTGACAAAGAGTCCTTGAATGGAAACAATCGTCTTTGTGGTATTCAATGGACTAATATATTACCTAACATTATGCGTAAATTTATATAACGTCATGTTAATTTTATCTACCGTTAATTGGCACTAACGAATTTTACTACATTTTTTTAGCCGCTATGATTACATGATCAATTACCTGATACCGTATACATGAACGTATATACTGTAATTTAAAATTTAAAATATTAATATAGAAAGTCAATTATAATACAGGAAATAGTAGAAATTGTAATGAACACGTTCTAACCTCTACTATAGTATGCATTTGAAGATTAATTCGTAATTAAATTGTACGTATAGGGTTTCATACTATAAACAGCAAATTTGAGCTTAAAGTTTTACAACCTGCCCGTGTTCTTTTCTTTTGGGAGTCCTTAATGTCGCAGCCGGTGCAAAAAAATTCGAGCCCTCCCAGTTTGACTGTTTAATTCATTTATTTGTTTTCTTTAGCGCGGGACTTTTTACATTCCACAGGAGGGGATCATTCTGCATTGAACAATGAAATTCCACTTGCGTTCTTGTTGCACCCGCTTGAAGATTATCGATACTCTTTTCACAATTCGATGTAGTTCTAAATGTTCTTTGCAACAATTATTCAGAATAAAAGTTCTTCGTAACTGTTTCGAGAACCTAAACTTATAATATAACAGTTTTCAAACCTCAAATAGATTTAAATTATAGTACAAGAAAAAATTTTGAGGAATTGAAAATTCTATGTTTGAACTGTGGGTGCTATTCACCGAGATACGTACCTGGCCAAGAATTAGCGAAGTTACACGAATCCGCCACGAGAGTGTGCGAATAATGTCGAGCCGCACGGAGCACGAAATAGTCCAGTCAAATAAACACTTTTACGATTCATCTGAATATTATACGCGCGTAAAATCGTTTGTAAGTTAGTTATGATTCGAGAGAGTAACGTGTAACTAACAGTGAAACAGAAAAACACGAATTGATAGTAAAATACGGGTGTGTATTCGAACCGGCGAAAACCTAACCTTCAAGTTCCACATTCAAGGTTCACGGCCTATTTGACAATTGCTGCAACGCACACGAGGTGAGAAGCAGATCGTTTGCGATAACTTATTAACGTGCCATTAAACATATTTTCTACGTACGATTATTGAGATTAAGAATTAGAGAATACGATCGTACGATGGTTCGTAATGTTTGAAAAATCAACAGGCAGCCGTGTTACGGTTTGTCGAATATACGAGGTTTGCGTATTACAAAACTACACGCGTTTCGTTCCGCGTAAATTTCACCAATCTCGAAACAATCGCGTATTCGCGTAACTCGTTGAAGCCTGGTGATCGAATAATTGAAGAACGGAAGTGCACCGACGGTTAAGGCGTGATTTGGCGACTGTTTTCGGCCGGAAATACGTCAATTGCAATTTCACGGGAAAACCGTGCTTCATTGTTTCGTTCTTTGGTTGGCGGAGTGCACAATGTGTGTGCGTGTGTGTGTGCACCGCACGGATTTAAACCCGTTTAAAAGTGAAACGTAAATGAATCTTTTCGATATAAAAATCCCTCGTGCAACAATAGACTATTTTATTTTGTCAAATGCGTTTCTGTCGATATAATCAACACGTGGTGAGATGACATTGACAAAACAAGTAAACTTTGTTTAATTTTGTCGTGTACATTCGATTAAACCTGCGACACTTGATTAAACAGCATTTTTTCTATAACGTTATTTACCTAACTGCGAATTAATATGTCGTAAATGTTATTTTTCGAAAAATCATACAATTTCTTCGCCTGGTAGTTAAATTACAAAAAAACTAGATTATAATAAGAATTATGATCTGTTAATGTTACGTGCATCCTCCATCTTTATTTATAATCGAAAATATCCTATTCGATTCGAAAAGCTGCTGCGAAATAATGAAAATTCGACGATAAATTTGTGATTTCTTTTGATTTCAGGTACGTACAGTATTTTCTCTATCAATGAAAATCCTAGTAACAGGAAGAAATCAAAATGTAAGTAGAACATGTACTGCTATCGAAATTTCTGAAAGTATCGTCTGGTGATGGTGTCAGACGCTACTTTGTTTCCTCGTTTTTCTTCTTTTTTTTTCTCTCCGGGATCCCACGACGGTCTGCTGCAGATGGTGACTGGTCGTTCGTTCAAGGAAATGGGCAAAAAATTTTAATTTCTTCAGTATGTGCGCCGGAGGTGACGGATCGGAGCGATAAACGTTCCTCTCGTTATTCTCAGCAGCTTTTGGCCTCGCGTACATGACCAAAGGCAAAAACATTCGATTCTCTGAAACTCGACCTCCCAGTTTGTCCTTGCACGGTTGACATGGTTTACGTATAGTCTACTAGAGCCATTAAGTTTGTTTCAATGAAAGGTGTTCGCGATGGTCGAATCTGGCAATTGCAGAGACCAAACCATTTTTTTGATTCTTCCGTCATTACAAGTTTCTAGTAATACAAACTATTTCAGAGTTACCGGTACAACGGAAATAGAGATTTCTTTTGATAAAAAATACAGTGGCTCACTGTGAAAATCGTCCACCGTGGTTAAGTGAACAGGGTGTTCGACCACCCCTGGGAAAAATTTTAATAGGGGATTCTAGAAGCCAAAATAAGACGAAAATCGAGAATACCAATTTGTTGATGGAGGCTCCGTTAAAAAGTTATTAACAATTAAATTCAAAAATTTCAAATCGTTCTGGAAAAATTATTTTTTGTTGCAGGGCTCAATTATAAGCATTTTTGGTGAATAGACGTATCCTTAAAATCCTACCCACTTTCGAGAAAAAAAATCGGGTAGGTGAAATTTTTTGGCAGAAAAAAAAATTTTCCAAATCGTTTTAGAAAAATTATTTTCGATTGCAAGAGTCGATTGCAATCATTTTTGGTCATTACACATACCCCCGAAATCCTACGCATTTTCGAGAAAAAAATTCTTTACCGAAAATCTAATGTGAGGCCAGAAATGCTTTCCTGAAATTTCATGCGAATCTTTAAAATGTCATAACTCCTGAACGGATTGGACGATTTTAATTTTCAAAAACGCAAACGACACGTATTTAGATGAAGAATATGTAGAAATTGCAAAAATATTCGAAAAGTTGATCCTTGACCCCGTAAAATGAGAAAAACCCCATAAAAATGGTCCAATTTTCAAACAGCTATAACTCCTACAATTGTGAATATATTTCAATGAAACTTTTTTCTGAAGTAGAGCTCATGAGTACCTACAAAAAAGTATTAGACAACTTTTCTGTAGGGCGTCAAACAAAATTACTAAAAATGAAAAAGGAATTTTTAAGAAAAATCGACAGGGCGTAGGTGCCTAAATTTTTCGACGAAAAAAAAGAATTTCAAATCGTTCTAAAAAAAATATTTTTGGCTGCTGGGGTCAATTACAATTATTTTTCGTGAATAGACATACCCCCGAAATCCTGCGCACTTTCAAGAAAAAAATTCGAATATGTAGTGAAATTTTTCGACGAAATTAAAAAATTTCAAATCGTTCTGGAAAAATTATTTTCGGTTGCGGGGGTTAATTACAATAATTTTTTATGAATAGACCTGCCCCCGAAATCCTACCCACTTTCTAGAAAAAAATTCAGTACGTCCGGAACTTTAAACGTTAATAACTTTTTAACGAAATCTCCTTCGACAAATTAGTA
The DNA here is from genome assembly GCF_051014445.1 of Colletes latitarsis. Taxonomy (NCBI): domain Eukaryota; kingdom Metazoa; phylum Arthropoda; class Insecta; order Hymenoptera; family Colletidae; genus Colletes; species Colletes latitarsis. Next base: position 15,680,155 of record NC_135135.1, on the reverse strand, counting down.
TTCTTGATTTTCATCTTATTTTGGCCTCTAGAATCTCCCATTAAAATTTTTCCCAGGGGTGGCCGAACACCCTGTATAGCAATCTTTATAAAAGTCTAAATACGAGTCAAAAATATGTACATGTTATGAATGGCGAATTATTTTGTTTTTATTATTACGTGATATGACCCAAAAATACAAATTTTTGTGAAATAATAATTACATTAAAGTATTTTAAATGTACATGTATGAAATTAATTACAAAAATCTCATGTTCATATAATGCATAATTTGGCCAAAATTATTGTAGTACAGTCTACTTGTGTGCAAGAAACTTGGAACAAACGTAAGTTTTATAATTTACTGTCTTGGTGTTTTAAGGCGATTATTGGTTCGTTTGCCTTAGATGGAACGTACAAGCTATTGCGATGAGTTGAAATTATTTTAATATGTTGCAATGTGTGCTATCGTATTATGTTGCATTAGAGATAATTGCGTCAAACGTCCGTCCCCGCATATTTTTCGCGGCACCCACGCGCGTTAACACCGTTTATTTCGCTGCACACGGCCGTTTAATGTATCATTATCGTCCCGTTCTTCGTTCATCCAGGTGACGATTTCTTGCCAAGGCAAGACAGTAATTTCTTTCCCTCAGCCGTGGATATACCGCCTACGTTTGTCCCCCTTTTTCCCCCCCTTTTCTCGGTCCTCGGTAAATGCCAAGTCCCTTCTGTCGTAAACGAAATAGAAAGAAAAGAAAAAAAAAAAGAAATTCCCTTTCAGTTCTCTTAGACGAGCACACCGGATGTGTGAAATTTGCGTACTTTTTAGTCTTCTCGTTTACAGCTGTCCCTTTCAAAAAGCAGGTTTCTTTCAATTTTCCAAGTTTGGTCCTCCGTTCATCTGCGCCACCTGAATGCTACATTAACATCATTTTCTCCGTGGCGCACTGTGTCGCTTGCAATTTATGTTTGCGTTACATACACGATGGCCTCGCGCGTTAGAAAATAAACAGCAAAGAGTACCGTTAACAAGATTCCGCGAATTAAATAGAAAATACGTCCAGAGTGCCAGAATAAATTAATTGTACCTAGCTTTTAGTATCATTCGCGTATAACATTAAAGGTCGTTTAATATTTTCTTGAGAAGGGGGGGAGGGCTATTGCAATCTTTCTTCGGACAAACATGGCCGTAAATGTCGTTATAAATATGTACCCCTTTTCAATGGAAGATATCGATTTTTCCCCTCTTCGAATCTTCTTAGCTGTGTATTTTATCACGTTACATTCGTATCTTAGTCTCTTTATTTTGTGCATTTTTCTGACGACGAGCAATATAGTAGCACTAACAAACTATCGTGGTTCTTTTTATTCCGTAAAATTTAAATATAGTCTTTGAATAATTTGGTATTAATTGGCGACGGTGGCTTAACTCATTATTTACGAACGCTGATGTAGGCACTCTCCGATTATGGCTTAATTGTTTGTGTAACCTGTAGACCGTGTAATTTCACGATCGTAAACACCTCCGTGAACGTTGTTAAAAGTAAATAAAGACTTTTTAATGCATTTTACAGCGATCATGGAAAAACAATTTATTTTAAAACATTCATTACAGCATATTAACGATTCATCTATTAAATGATCATTTTTATTCAAGGATAGATTATAGATTAATAGGGGTGGAGAAAGAGAGGTTCCGTCCACGTACATAAACATTTACATAATCAAATTCAGCTGTATAGTGTTTACATATGCTTTCGTATCGAGGAATCTTATTCCGGATTCACTTTGTGAATTCCTAACATTTTTACCATGATTCATTCTGTTACAAACGTACTTGTAAACCTTTAACGTAGTACCGAAAATAAATACGATATCTTTAAACATTTTCTATCTGTTAGCCAGGATAGTGTCCTTGTTAAGTTCAAATTGATCGATCGATTCATCGAGGTAACGATGAATAAGTACCAAAATAAGCACTATTGTACCGTGTCGAGCGAGCATAAGTACGTATATCTTGTTTAGTAATCGTTTTCTTATCGCAAATCTCTGGTATCCTTTTCATTGTTCGCACTTGGTATTATCGATCTACACGATGTCATCAGTGTATATCAATCGCGAGCATCAACGCATTAGTAGGCTTGTCACTATCAAATCAAAGCATACAATGTTTATTAAACTCTTAGATTGAAAACAATCTGAGTTTTATCGGATCGATCGAGTAGTTTCAAATCGACCGTAGATCGAAAGGTAGGAAATTCCTTTCGTAATTCAAATGCATTTCGATCGTGTAGTTGTAAATATTTTGCGAACGTGGATCAATCACATACAAAAAATTTGAACTCTCGTGGGAACGATCAATGTTTATCGAGAAACAGTTGAAAAATCGAGTGTGTAACTTTTTTAACACTAGAACTACCGACAATTATGGTGTATTTATTTTTACCAAAGAAATTAAAACGATAGATACTTGAAGAAATTTATAATTCAATGGAAATAAATGTTTATCCATTCTCTTATAGAAAACCACGATAAATTTGCAAATATTTAGTCGAGTAAATTTTTTACAATTTTTATTAGAAATTACGAATGGGTCGTTTTGACTGATTTGGTAGTTCTAGTGTTAAGTAGCTTCTCGTATTGCAGATTAGTTCGTTCGAATATTGATTCTACTTTCCTTTTTACTTGGCATGTGCAACGAAACATTATTGAAAGTTGCAGGAATTAAATCATCCTTCTTTAGAAGCAGTTCCTATTCACACGATCGCTTTCAAGTTAGATGAACAAACTTATCCAACTTTCAAGCAGAAAACTTAGGGAAATGCATTTCCAATTGTAGACGAACGATTAAAATTCCTGCATCGTTACGAAGAGATATCGAAGAACGTGTTCAGTCTTTTAATTTTATATGTTTGCTAAGCAGTTGCTAATTTTGGATGAATGTTAGATTCTCAAAAATATCTCTCGCAGCAGTTTTATATTCGTCGGTAATTAACTTGTTGGCCTTTTAGGTAGTTCGTTTATCAAGGAACCATTTAATTGCATCTATTCAATTCTCTGCTGCAGACTTGCTCCTATTTATTAAATTTGCGTTTTCTGAATATTTCCCTTCTTTATGCCATTCACAGATCGAGCTTCTTTCTGTTGCGGAAAGTTCAGTTATTTTTCGCTCCATCTTCGACTGTTTCTGACAACGTCGTATTGAAAACTGAGATAAAACGTATTATGTCGAAAAATACTGGAAGTTAAGGTCGATTAAATTTATAAACCTTTTAATTTCACGCGTGGATAATTCATACTTTTCTGACTGCTAATTTATTCGTTTAAATTCCTGTTTCTTTGGAAGCTTGAAGCATCGTGTATATTTTTGCAAGTAGTATTTGTTGCAAATTTAAGGATTATAGAAACAAACAAATTAAATCTAAAAATTAAATTTTTCCTCACTCTAAAAAGTACTTGAACTTTGCGCGATAATGTGTTCTGGTATAGCCAATATTTTGGAAAATATTCACTCGACTCGTTTTACGTTGCCCAGCCTGTATATGTAGGTATTACTACGCGTTAACAATGCTCGGTTAAGTAGCCAGAAAATGGGGCGAAACCGTATCACGGTTGAAGTGAACGTGGGTTCAATGAGAGCGTATTGCGTACGCGACTCGATGTTCAAAACTACCGACGAAAACCAGGTCAGAGCGTCATTGATTATTATTATTAAAGCTCATCAAATTTAAACAAAAGATAACGTAACCGTACAGAAGATAATAAATAGATCATTCACCGTGTAAGGGAGTATTGTCTAAACATAGAAAAGCGAGAACATTTTTGGAATTTTATAAAAGAAAAACCGTGTAAAATATTGATTCGATACTTGACTACGTTATTTACATATATCTTGAGAAAATACTCCAAAATTGATAAACTGAGAGCGTTCTGAAGTCGATGTATCGATCATTTTATAAAAATTTGCCATCTTGACGCTTTGAAAAATAACTTCGTTTTAAGATACCGCATTCTTCATTGCTCTCACGATAAAGAGATATTTATTTTACACGTAGATTAAGTTTAAAATCGATCTGTTCATTGGTGGTTGCTAAATCGTGTCGACCTTATCGAGAGGATCGTATCTATGATTTTTAACGGTCGAACGGCGTATCGCTTTTTCATAGTTCATCAAACTTTGAGATCAAGTAATCCAAGTTCGAAATAAACTAGAAGAATCCAAATGAAACTAGCAATATAAGTTTGTTATATTGCCTTTGATTTCGAGTTTTATAAAATTAGTAGAAACACGCTTATTATGTATGTTTGTAAACGCATCTCAAAACCTCTCCAATCGAGTGGTGTATTTTTTATTTTAAAGTCCAGTAATTTCAGAAAATATAAAGACATGTTTATCCTTAATATTTTTGTCAAGAATGGACTTATTGCACGACCTAATATTTGTATAGAATTATTAATCTTCGAAAATCGGTCGCAACGCGTATAAAAATGGCTGAAATTGTGAAACATCGATGAATTGCTTTTGAGTACCTTGTGAAAGGTGTGAGTGATTAATCGTGGCGGACCGTAAACGGAGGAAACACCCGGTATAAGGAACGCAGACGGCTCTTGGCCTACGGACTGGGAGGCCAGCTGCTGTTCTAACGAAAAAGTACAAGTCAGCTGTTTTCCGGCATGGCACACGCCAACACGATTGCTCGCCTCCAAATATCCCGATTGACGAGAAAGTCGGCAGCCATAAGCAGCCGGAGCACCGTTGACGAAGAAACCGACCAATAAAGAGGAAGAATCGCCGACACAGTGGGCCATTTACCCCAAAAATGCGGTAAAAAAAAAGGTTTTTCAAACAGTATTATCACATATATTATTAATTATACTAATTACGTATAATTTTTATCTTCTTCATTCTCAGACATTTCAATTGAAAAAATAATTCAGTGGTTTTTTTTTTTTTTTTTTTTTTTTTTTTTAAATTTTGTGCGTGTGTTTTTTTTATGTTTGATAAGGGTGAGGTTGGTGCAAGCAAATTAATAATTTTTAAGTTCTTCGATTAGTGGAACCTCCCTATTTTCCCCTGTAACTATCGAATAATTTTTCCATTATGGGGATGTTTCTGTAAACTGAGATTTCCCCGTTTTTGGGGGATAAATGGCCCCCACTGTGCGTCGGTAGATCGAGTGACGAACCTTAGTGATTGATCTCATGATTTATTTCGTCAAGATGGTAGCCGCTATGAATCATAATGGAGGACCATGGCGTCGGTCCTGCTACGAAAACACAGTCGACTTTGTTCAGTAAATAGCTAAGCGACTTCCAGCTGCCGCTTTCTTGAAAAATCAGCTGTTTCCTGACACACATGCCAGAAGCGGGTGCGTACCGTAATATTTACGAAGAACGAGACTATAATAATTTATCGTCAATAACAGGGGCGGATCCACCGCGAAGCTAATAAGGCTTCGGGCCCTCGCGTGAAACTATTGATAACGGATATCGATAAACATCGATAATATCGATAAGATATCGTTAAGAAAAAAGTAGAAACATACAATGGCAGCCATATATTCACGGTATAAAAATTCAACTTTCGCCTACGAAATTTCAACAACCAATATATATAGTTAATATAAAATTTCTTGAATATCAGTGTAAAATATAGTATATCGATGTTAGAATTTTTAACTTTGGGTATACAATTTTAAGCAAACACATAGTTAAGGATGCGTGTATGTCATTTCTCATTTACAATACATAAATATCTAATAAACCATTTTATTTTTAAATTTCATTTTCGTTTGCATAGATTGTTCAGCAAACAGTGTTCTGTTTGAGAAGTCTGTGCCTTACAAAAAAACATTTGTACACGACAGACGGAATTTCACAGTCGTACGAATTTCCATAAAATCTTTGAAGACGAAGAACATTAAATAGAAGACATATGGTCGATAATATAACTTTAATAAAATTCATCGAAGTCTCGATCAACGTTCGTTAAACATCGAGACACTGAAACATTTCGACGACAGAATAAATTTAATGCTTTTTGGAAACGCGATGCTGGCTGGATTGTAATTTTCCGATAGCAAGTACTTGCGTCATTCGCATTTCTTATCGGACAATGTCAATAAATGCTTGGGGACACATGTTCGTGCTAAAAACGTCTGCGTTGTAATTTTAAATAATTTCATCGAACATTGTCAAATCGGTGATTTAAGCGCGTGTACGTGCGTGCACACGACATCTTTCTACCGTGAAAATCGATGGACTAGTTAACACTATTTCTGGCTTAAAGTGTATAATAGATAGTAACACAAATTCTTGATACATCGTCCAAGCGTGTATCTTGAAAATGCTCCAAGTTACAATCAAGATCAATAAGAGAAATTTACACGGTTTTAAGTCACGTTTCTTTTTATTCCTTGACTTACGTTCATTATCAGCGGCACGTATATTTCTCATAGTCGGAGGAAGAAAAGAAGGGAGACAAGCGAGTATTGAAAAATGAGAAACGGTCGTTTGACCGGTCGTGGAAGGTTTAGTGTTAAATCACGAATTTACGATGTTTTATGTGAAGTCTTATAATATTGCCGTGGAGAGTACAAGGTCGGAGGCTATATTACTAACGTATTTCTCCCTAAATTATCCTACAATCGAGTGACGAGGTGCCCACCGAGTTTTTACGGTTGACGAAGGAAATGCTTCGGCCCTGAACCACAACCGACCAATAAGGAGCACCTGCTCCGAGACCAAGAGACGTTACCAGCAACGAGCATGCCCTATGCATTTTCTCTGGCCAGTTATGTTCCGACTCGTTCCGGGCAAGCGAATACAAGGGCCAGGGGTTCTCATTTGCGTGTCGACCAAGCAAGGAACAACTGAAATTTAACATTATTCCCGCCAAAAGTATCAAAAGGTACCTTTGCTCGAAACAGATAGGGGAGACCAGGGACGATAGCAACCCTTTGGCTTTAAAATACGATTACACAGAGACTCGCGATAACAATTTTTATAGGAACATTCCTATTTAAAGTCACAATCATTTCGCATTAATCAAAATTGGGAAGCAGAGAGTACAAGCTTAATTTTAGGAAATCATGATATTAGTTAAATTAAATGTACAACCAAGTCTCTTGATAGTAGAGTAAATTTTACTTCCGAATAATGAATAAAAATTTTAACTTGTGTGCCCTGTCAAAAGAAAATCCATTAATGATTTCTGACTTGCTAAACGAATCGAAGTTTTGAATGAACCTAAAATTTATATTCGTTATTCGAAAATAAAATTAGTCCAACGTCCGGTTAAGTTACAGCAAATCTGTATGCGCGTACACGTGTGTAAACACGTGACAAATAATATCACATGTTTGATTGCGCGCAACGTAAAGTTCACGTGTACACTTGAAATAGGAATTTCTAGTCATTAAACTGTGTAGTTTCTGTTTGCTCTCTTTAGAGACGAATCATTTCATTCGAAATAAACAGAAAATTAAACTGGTATTGGTTTATATGATATCTGTAAATATTGTAACGTGTTACCGTGTTACATCGGTGGAAAATATAATTACGAATATCCGTTTCATAATGTTCGTCAGTATTTCTGAAGAAGTTAGCGAAACGTGGGATGTACGCATAGTATACCGGAGCAAAAATATACGTTGTCGTTAATTAGGGTGTTGTAGGGTTCAGAAATATTGGAAACACGCATAGACGTAAAGTGCTGTAAAATGGAGTAAAGGTAATGGCGATTTGCGGAGGAAAATAACAACTGTGGTTGGGGGTAACTACTCTTCATCGAGTTCTGTTATAGTTGAGTAAGTGGAGTAGAGAATAGGGAGGCTTGTCTAGATATTGGAAAATGCGTAAAGGTGAAGCGTATAAAACATAGGTTAGTAGGCGTACGTATGTAAGGAGTGGAATTAAATATTTACAGACGACATAAAAGAGATCTGTATAAACAGTGCGGTTGAATAACCTTTTTCATATATAATTTACTCGTAAAAAATGCGTTACCAGCTTTATATTGTCACGTCAGTATTATTATTTAACGAATTGAATATCGTGGCGCAATTGTGTGCGATATAAGTAAACTATTATGAAAAAGTTTATCCGAATACTAAAAATAACTCCGAAGAAGTGTGCGGACAGTTAAATGGCTTAAAAGATCGACTTATCTATCTTCGCTTAGAAAGGAACTATAGCTTGACCCAGTTTCTAGATCCATCTTGTAATGCAATATTCGATGTATTAAAAAAAAAACTTCCTTCTTTTCTATTTTAAGAGATACCTTTGAAAATCGTAGCTTAAAATTATTTTCTAACAATTATTTCCATCTAAATGCAAAGGTGGTAAAAGATACGAAATAGGTATGCATAAAATCAGGGTAGAAATAATGTTAAGATATAAGAGCTTCGCTTATTTTACAGAAATACGAAGTTCAGTTTAAAAGTATTACCATAATGGCATAAGCATATGCTTTGAAACGTAAGAGTTGCGAGATATTACAAGAAATGAAGGGTCACTTTGCAAGGCTATAACAGTCGTGGTTAGGGGAAAGAAGAAAATGGGAAGGGAACAATTTCACATCAAATTGGAAACGACGTACAAGTTCTCACGAATGTCAAACTACAATTATTTATTAGAAATTCGAGCTGTCATGTTCACGTTCTTCTTCTCAAGACCGCCCTCTTAATTTAATTTCTATTATCCCTAATCTTTTTACGTAGATGTTTTCACGATTCCCCAGTTTTCCGATACTAGTAATTTACCTTGAATTTTTCTCGGTTTGGTCAATACGACGGATATTATACTAAATGAATTTCGCATTCAAGTTCAGAGCCACGAAAACCGATCTTCCTCCGTGTGCTTTTCTCAGCATTGAAAATGCTGCCCATTATATTGCTGATAAAGAAGGAAAATGGGAAATAGGAGGTGAAATGAAATATCAGCGATGCTGTGGTTATATAAAGTAGCGTGGGTGTTGGACTTTTCACGAAGAAAATTGTGTCTCTGAAAGCTGTTATGGAGTAGCTGGCCGATATTTGGAAAGTGCGCAGTATTTATTGCGATTTATTAGATAGGAAAACGTCAGAGAATCGAGCACAAACACTATTCAGAAAAATATATTTTATTCCGTTTACAAAAGAAGGACAGAATTATATAAAACCATAAACAAAATTTGAAAAATAAATATTTTTCTGTCAGTCGGGTAGTATTTTATTTTGTATGTATATTTGTTTATAAAATTATACAGTATTTATTTGTCGATCCTTCGCTAAATACGCGTATTTGTATATATTAAGAACAAATAACCGTGTCGATGCTGTAATAATATAGAGACATTATCGATTCCGTTATATGTGCCTCCAGACTTTATTTATTTAGTCCAACTTAATTTGCCCTTTACATTCGACGATAGAAGAAATTAATCGAAAGAATCATGATAGCTTCGAACGAAGCCGGAAAATTAAAAAACTGTTGCATTTCCGTACTGTTTTCGTACGAATTTTGTTCCAACCACGATCGGGACTTTAATATTTCTATTTCTAAAGCGAGAACTTGCGAGTTTGTTTACATGCGCTATTTCGCGGTAATGATACCGGTGTATGCATAATGTTTTCGCACGTTACCAACATATATTTATAGAATAAATGAACTCTTGGCTTGTAAATCATGGCGTACTTGTAAAAATTTCGTCCAGCGTATGTCGCTAGACGCATAATCATAGACACCTATAAACTCGATGAATGACATTTAGTGGGTTGCATAAAAGCGACCAATCGTCGTACGATGATTAACTTTAAAGCGATTTCTTTGCATTCGTACATCCGTTATGACGGGCGCCAATTGGTGGCTGGGCGATGTGCGTGTGCAGAATATTGCGGGGTGTGGGGGTGTGGGGGATGTGGGGGATGTCGTACGGCATCCTGAAGCGAGGGAGATACGAGGGGAACAGTAACCCGGTGGTGGTTGCGTCGTATGCCCCCCACCAAGTTCGTCGTGACGAGGAGGGACAGCCGCCGCCACACTACCACCACCACACCACCGCCGCCGCCGCCGCCACCGACGCCGGGACGCCGTGTGTGAATTCACCTTCCATCGTCGCCGCCGTCTCAGTTACCAACAGACCGCGCGATCGTTCACATCGGGAACTTTGTGAAGTGAGTGAAGCTAGAGCGAGAGAGAGAGAGAGAGAGAGGGAGAGCGAAAGAGAGAGAGAGAGTAAGCTGCCGTGTATGTACGAGAAGGAGAAGCAGAGAAGGATAAGAGCGTGTTAAGCGAGAGAGAAAAAGAGAGAGAGAGAGAGAAGGACCGTACGAGCTATACCACACAGTCTCGCTTGAACAAAGAAAGGCTCCCTCAGCCGAGGGTCGATTCCGATCGACGAACCGTTGGTCCCCCTTCGTTAGTCTTCGCCGCGCCTCGTGCGGCACGAGTGTGTACAACACGGTTAGTCACGTAGCAGCGGCCGAGCCGTACGGACAAAGAACGGAAGGATCGGAAAGAGAGCGGCGAAGAGAACGAAAGGAAGCGTGAGTCTGTGGAACCGGCGAACCGGTCAAGACAGAACAAAGGAAAAAAAGTGCACCGAAGAAGTATATTATCGTGCTTTTTATGGAATTTTATTCGGATAAGTTATACTAAAAGTCGTTGAATCAATACGGGTCGCGTTACAAAGCGACGAAAATTTCCCATTCCTAACGAAATTTTCCACCGGTTCCGGTTCAATCGGGTCCGAGTTGTGTACAGTACGTTCGATATTGTCTTCGCGTATCGTGTCGTTGAAAGTTGTGTTGTGTACGCACGTTACCAGCGAAGTTGTTGGATGCCGAGGAAGCGCTTCTTACGTGTGTGTGCTTTCTAAGGTGCTTTCGTCCCCGTGTTCAAGTCACTCCGTGGATCGAGGCAAGTTTTAGAGACCAACGGACCCAAGACGGATTTTTTTATTAGCAATTTTATGCGTGCGTGCGTTCGTGTGCGCGCGACGTGCCGGTAACCTAACCTAACGACCGTTCTCTCGAGGAGTAACGCGCAATAACCAATGATTATCATTGCGCGTACGCATTAAACCCATTAAACCCATCTTTACGTGTTGCTTTAAAGTGCTAGTGAACATCCAAAGTACAATAACATAGAATCCAAATAAAGACTAAAGTGACTAGAATATACCATTTTACGAATTTGCTGGCCGGTGTACGAGACCGACGCCTTTGTTTTCGCTCCACGGTACGATTTTGTGTGACATGTGCCACAGAAACACGGTGCACGTTTGAAAACTAGAAGATTCTTTGACCAAAAAGCAGTGTTCTTCCGTTCTACCACCTACGGATTATCCTCGTATTTACGGTAAGTTTACGTTTTTCCGATGGCTATAAAAGGATTGCCAACGCTGGGCACCAAAATCGACTCTGTATTAAAGGCGGCAAATATACATTGTGCAGATCGTTGAACACAAAACAAGTAAACTTCTATTAGCGTGCACTTAAAATTTCCACAGTAGATTTTTCACGTGTTGATTTATCTCGAATGAACTTTATGAAAACGAAGGTTTCGAACATTCCAGAACATTCTACTATAGCACGCGATTATTTCAGAAAATCGTAACTTATCTCGGAAAGTACACGGTGCAAATGGCTCTGTTTATTGTTCTTCTTACGTTTCGTGCGTCAATGACAAAAATTTGATTTTCTTTTTTTTTCTTTTTACATACAATATCTATAACATGATGATAATGATTGATAATCAAAGCTTGAGCAAATAATACTGTTCTGAATTATTCGCGATACGTATTTACATGCTACTGATTTTACTAAATAACGTTTGCAACATTGATCTTTGTTCTATTTATACGTTAGAAATACTTGTGGTTTCGATTAAACTCGGAGTACTCTGAAATGGCATTTCTTCGTGAATTTTTTATTCAAACGACACAGCTTTTTGAAACGTTGCAAATTTATTTATACACATTTTTAAAAAAACGTATACTTTGCTTATCAAATATTAATTTAAATGCTTTTCATTTGTCAATGAATATAGAATAACTGTTTGCAAGACCTAACTTCGTTCGTTTGTACAAATGTTGAGAATTTTAAAACACCTGCGATGCACCAGGTGAATGGAAAGACAAAGACAGATTCAGTTAGAACTTGTCTTATTGTGTGAGGTACGTTTGTAAAATACACATGATTTGTAAAAATCACGTTCTCGTTAGCGCGATAGTAGTTTGAAACCATGCACGCCGATGGTTGCGTTTATTCTGTTGCAAGGAGAAGTTAATTAGACGTCGTTCAAGTGATTCGAGAATACGTGACGTTTACCGGCTGTCGGTGACAGCAGATAATTACTTAAAAGCGCGGCTGTTAATTATACTCTTTGATGTGGTAATGTGAATTTCGTGTCATTTCGCGATTCGTTCAACCTGATAACGAAAAACTTAGAAGTTAAATTGATAGTTATCTTTATTATACAACTGCAACAATATTACTGATTTATTTTTACATAGTATACAGGGTGTTCGGCCAATCCTGGCAAAAATTTTAATGGGAGATTCTAGAGGCCAAAATAACACGAAAATCAAGAATATCAATTTCTTGACTGAGGCTTCGTTGAAAAGTTATTAACAATTAAATTAAAAAATTACAAATCGTTTTAAAAAAATTATTTTTGGTTGCGGGGGTCAATTACAATAATTTTTGGTCAATAGACATATCCCCGAAATCCTACGCATTTTCGAGAAAAAAATTCAGTACGGGTGGAACTTTAAACGTTAATAACTTTTTAACGAAGCCTCCATCAACAAATTGATATTCTTGATTTTCGTCCTATCTTGGCCTGTAGAATCTCCTATTAAAATTTTTCCCAGGTATGGCCGAACACCCTGTATATACCATTGCTATCTTCTTATTAAAATCTTTAATTGATAATAAATTAATTATAATTTGGGCTTAATTAAATTTTCGATACTTTTAATCTATTGTTCTTTATATCTGTAGTGGAAATATCGTTGTCGATTATCTATTAATTATATTTTCTATTGTAGTACCTGAAGGGTAGATAACGATTCGTGTGTGTTGATGATATCATTTTATTTATACGTTTTATATTAATTTCTTCCATATAAAATGAAAGATATATTTTATAAAAGGTACATATACTGTGATACATTTCTTTTCCACAACCCATTAATCTTAACACTTTTAATCTTAACATTAATATAATACCTGAATAAATGTTTTCTATATTATTAATATTTATGTGGGTATTTCGTGGTTGTTCCTTTGATTTCACATATCACGGCGACAATAACTCGTCATTTACATCGATAAACTTTCATTGTAATTTCAAACGTTCCGCGTGATATCTAAGTCTCGAGCATTCTCGGATTGACGGATCATAAATTAAACATTTTTGCTGATGATATTCCGACATTATAAATAGCTTTGTGTATCACACTTGTACCAATTTGAATTTGAATGATGATAAGGCAGGTTAATGGTAATTGTTGAGTAAATTAAGTGCTGTGTTTATGTTATCATATCGGTTACGCTTGTATCCGCACGTGTGAGAATCTTAGAGTTGTAAAGCTTCCATTGAATTTAATAAACTTCTCCGGTTAGTTATCGAAACGCGATCTTTCCGATTTAGATTTGTAAATCGATACGTACGAGCGATCGATGTCGTTTCAAAGAAATCTTTCCTTCGTCGACGAATAAAAAACCAGTCGTTCGTATTGTCACGTTGCGCGAGTCAAAATAAGAAAAAGAAATATCCACGCGTTTTTAGTCTTGTTTTTTTACCAATTTTCACGACTTGGAACTTTAACACCGTGTCGTACGATTTCATATCAAGTTTCAAACGTATATTATTTCATTTTGTTTAAATTTGTGCATACGTGCAACTCTCGTAAAAAAGAACAGATTCGTTTAACGGGCGCGTTCACTTGAAAGCGACTCTTTTTCGAGAGAAGCGTGTTCGATACAAAAATTTCGTTCGAGGAAATACACCATGCCATTTGACTTTTACTTGTTTAATGTATTCGATGTTATTTTTATGGAAACGTGTATTTTTATTTACAGGTTTTTGTTTTGCCAGATATAAGAAAAGACTTTTGTGTTCTTTTCATTAAAATGTCATCAGGCGTGTTAAATTTGAATTTTAAAAATATTGCCGGAAAATTCGAAGCTACCGAATCCCCGAACAATCGGGATTCTCGAATTTTTACTGCACTTCTGGTCGCTTCGAACGGTATAATAAAATAGTCCTTCTGTACGACCATAATTTTTTTTCTTTTTGTCCACTGGTACGTAATCGATCTTTTAAAACACCTTCGGGCAATGGATGCAATCGACTTTAATAGCTTCTGCAGCGAAGGTGCGCGGGAACATGATATCTTGGGTACCGAGCCTTAGGCCAGGTCGTGTTAAAATCCCCAAAGAATTATACTTCGTGGTGTAGGAATATCGGGATTTCAGAAATTCCAGGTACGCGAAATGAACTTCGGGGTACATACTTTGCTGATTACGACCAAGGATTTGGAACTGTTTATAAACAGTACGCTACAGATTGCGCCTATCTTAACGTTTATCTTATCTTAGAAGTCTCGAGTACTTAATACGTTTCATTGCCGATTTGGCGGAGAATTTATTAATCGTTAATAAATCACCGAAATGTTTCAAAGCAACGAAGACGAAAAGAACAAAATAAACGTAATAAAAGCAACCATCGAACGAAATCGTTAACTTTTAAACCGTTTCTTTCCTGTTTATATTTTACATTCGAATTTTAATTCGCTTGTAAAAGTCGAGAGTTTTCACAGTTATTTTCCGATCTCGAGCCGATACCGAGAAAAATTCCTGACCCGACCCGACATTCTCAGGGTCTCGCGCGCCTCCATTTTACCTGAGATTGCCTGGCTGGGCCCGGCCGTGCTTATTTAGGACGTTCGACATTTTTATTGCTTATTCTTTTATCTCGTCCCTCGCCAGAACGGTACTAATAAATTTTTTAAATATACCTGTAACATTTGAGCTTCGCGTTATCGATCAATGGACAAACGTAACTCGTGGTGTCCTGTGTTCGTCGATATATTGGCGCGTAAATAATAATTCCAAGATGATACGAATCGCAAAGAAACTAAAATCCATCGAACGTTAAATCGATGGAAGATCATAATGAAATGGAAGGAACTGCGAACAGAAGCGGAGTCTGTTATAAATTGCAATGGTATCTCGGTTCTCTGAGCGTAAAAGGGAAAGAATTTTTCGATCGACGCCAAGATTGTACGAGTATACTCGAGAGAATCGACGATCGAAATTGATCGAGATGGAGAGGATTTTGCGAAACGAGCTGGTTTTCTACGTATACCGTCGAGTATCTTCCACTAGCCTCGATGATTCATTTTCGAGTGGAATAATGTGCGTTCGTCGACGGAGGTCGCGCATTGATTTCTCTCGCAACGAGGTTCGTGTCGGTGAACGGCAACTCGTTGAGAAAGATTAGGCGGATAGAACGAAACGAAAGGAAAGGGTAGAGGGGAACGAGAACCTTGGACAACGTTAATTCCCGCGCAAACGAGGATACGGTTAAAATTTCGTTGGACAAAAATCCGTTTTAGAAAGCGAATTACCTCGATTTTTATCATTTTCTTCGCCCACGCGAACATTCTTTTCGGTTCCTTGCCGTCGTTTCGCAACGAGAAATCCGATCATTACGCGGATTACGCAAAGATTACTTAATTATATTACTTAATGTTACGTTAAGAATCTTATTTAGCACGCGTACGGCTAACGAACACTCTTGCAAAGAGTGTTGTTGCAATAACGATCGAACCCCACGCGAAATTCATTCCGAGATAATCGAGCGTAAGTTGTTCGATTCTTCTTACGCTAATGTCCAAATCATTTATAGCACAGATTTCACAAATAGTATTGCAGGGTTTACCAGCCATTTTTCAATGATATTTCTTTCTTCTTCCATAGTGATCCTCTTTATATTCTTTTCTTTTTATTATACATGCAATACATTCTGTTAATTGAATTTATTATTAGCTCCACCGTATTTGAACTACACACTGTTCACATAGCAAAAATAAAATACAATACTCCAATATATTTACTTTAATAGTTTTTTATTTTTATTACGAATTACAAATTTTTTTTTTAGAAATTCTATTAATTTCTATGCGCAGTACTTTTCACCGTGGAACGAAAACATTTCATTCCCAAGTTGAAACGTTAAAGGAAAGAAATTTGAATAGGGCTCATGAATTTTACAAGAATAAGTGTTTAAACAGATGGTAATAGTTTACATTTGTTTAAAGTAAAAGTCTTCGTCCGACAGTCGTGTCCGCAGCGAACAGAGCGATCGAGAAATTTCCATTTCGCAATTCCAAGTACTGTTTAGCGTTTCGAAACGTTAGATCGACGCGTGTCGGCGCTCGTGTGACCAATTACTGCAATTACGAATTGTTTACTATTTAGTATCTGTATTATTCTGCGATAATGTATGAAAACCGTGGTCGCCTTAAACTTTTGCCCGTTACTGTAGGTTCATGTAAAATGGATCAGAATTCCAGATAAGTAGCAGTCGAGCCTATAGAATCGTTTCATTCATAACACGAGGATATACGCTACGCGACAGAATAATGAGTCACTTGTACGTGATTCCGTGTAAATACAATTTAGTCGGTAATGTCCGAGCGTTTCGTGTTTAACGTTACATGGAAAGTTGTACGATTTTTCTTGCCAGGCAATTGGAAACGATCGCGTGATGCTCGAGTCGTACAAACGATGCGCTTCCTGAATATCAGTTGACACCGCTAACATTCGCGAGACTTCTCTTAAAATTCATTATTTTACACGATTTGTTTTCAACGTCCAGTAATTTAGTCGAGATCGTATCGAAAAATACATTCAATCGAATCAATTTCTTTTTATTAGTTAAAACGCGAGCATATTTACGTTTGTTCATCTTCATTCTTGATTTTCGTTTTATTTTTGCCTGTATAATTACTCCCCTAAGCCATTTACCATCCGCGGATAAACACACTCTGTATACTGCAATTGGAAATTGCGTGTTACGAATCGTTGGTTCGCATTATTGTCATCGCGGTTGAATTACAAATAAATTTTCCACGCGAAGAGGGGAAACGAATTTTTCTTTTAATACGGGATAAACATAGTCTTTTGTGTAACGATCGTTGGAATTACACGCGTTTCACCGGTACATGCTCGAAATTACATGCAGTTAAATGCAATGCGCGCGGCGTTGTTTCTTTGCGTGTCGTTGCGATTAATGTGTCGTTGTTAACACGTTACGTAATCGCGTTTAATCAGTTTCCGTTGCATTAGAGAATCTTTGAACCGCTAATCGAGGGAATGTCTAATCGATCAACGAATCTGTCGGAGCTGGAGTACCGGTATTTCCTTTTTACCGAATCGTAATAAAAATTAGCATTGCCTTCCCGTTCAAATTATCGTTCGCTTTAAAGAATCCGGGTACACGCAATAACGTAATTTGTTGTATTTATTAGGAAACCAGATCGTGCTTTATGCAACGTGAAAATTAATTTCTGCAATATGCAGTTTTAATAATGCACGAACGCAAAGGATTTCAAATATCGAATGTTTTCAGCAGCAAAATTTATTGCCAAAAACAAAAATATTTCTTCAATACTGTGTGATGGAATCTGGTTATTTACAATATTTGGTTAGTTAAATATCGTGTTACTTGTTTCACGAAAATAGTACAGATGGCAAAACATTGTCGCATCTTCTTTTTAGATCATTTATTTGGAGTCGATGAAAGTTGCACAGAAATTGATCGACGTTCGTTTCTTACAGCTTTTGAATTTTTAATTTTTCATGCAGTTTGCTCGACCCTTTAGTTACGTGATCCGTAGACCCACGTATCTGTTCGATGGAAGTTTATGAAGTAATTAGGATAATTAATTCATCTAGTGTATGCGCGAGCCACTAATTACGCATCGATCGACTGTATCTTGTTTTGCCAGCTGATTAAATCGTTCACGTGTATCGGGCATTCATGTTCATTTTAACATTGACCTGTAATATTTCTCTGTCAACAGCGCGAATCGATCTTAGTCGCAGCGACCATTGTCGTTCGCGGAAATAATTTTGCGATCCTATATACAGGATGTTCGGGCATCTCTGGGAAAAATTTTAATGGGAGATTCTAGAGGCCAAAATAAGATGAAAATCAAGAATACTAATTTGTCGAAGGAGATTTCGTTAAAAAGTTATTAACGTTTAAAGTTCCGACTGTACTGAATTTTTTTCTAGAAAGTGAGTCGGATTTCGGGGGTATGTCTATTCACAAAAAATGATTGTAATTGACCCCCGCAACCGAAAATAATTTTTTCAGAATTAATTAAAAATTTTTTTTTTCGTCGAAAAATTTAGGCACCTACCCCCTGTCGATTTTTCTTAAAAATTACTATTTCACTTTTAATAATTTTGTTTGACGCCTTACAGAAAAGTTGTCTAATACTTTTTTGTAGGTACCCATGAGCTCTACTTCAGAAAAAAGTTTCATTGAAATATATTTACAATTGTAGGAGTTATGGCTGTTTGAAAATTGGACCATTTTTATGGGGTTTTTCTCATTTTGCGGGGTCAAGGACCAACTTTTCGAATATTTTTGCAATTTCTACATATTCTCCATCAAAATACGCGTAGTTTGCTTTTTTAAACATTAAAATCGTCCAATCCGTTCAAAAGTTATGACGTTTTAAAGATTCGCACGAAAATTCGGGCAGCCATTTCTGGCCAGAAATTATATTTTTGGTAAGGAATTTTTTTCTCGAAACTGAGTAGGATTTCGGGGGTATGTGTAATGACCAAAAATGATTGCGATCGACTCTTGCAAACAAAAAATTTTTTTTAAAACGATTTGAAAAATTTTTTTTCCTACCAAAAAATTTCAACACCTATCCGATTTTTTTTCTCGAAAGTGGGTAGGATTTCAGGGATATGTCTATTCACCAAAAATGCTTATAATTGACCCCTGCAACCAAAAATAATTTTTCCAGAACGATTTGAAATTTTTTAATTTAATTGTTAATAACTTTTTAACGGAACCTCCATCAACAAATTGGTATTCTTGATTTTCGTCTTATTTTGTCCTCTAGAATCCCCCATTAAAATTTTTCCCAGAGGTGGCCGAACACCCTGTATAGCAAGTATCGCAGGTGCAGGAAATGAAACAATCTAGTTAATTATCGGATAATCGGACACAGTTTATTTTTATTAACGTTTTTTCGATCGTCGATTCACGTTTCTGTTCGATATAAAAAGTTAATAGCAAATGTATATATTTAACTATTTTCTATATTTGTTTATCAATGTTGTTATACTCGTTTGATCGAATTAGACATACTTTCGATGGTTTCGTGTTTTTATCTTCTGACGGGATCGCTCGCATGCATATTCAATTTTTTATGTAAAGTCTTGTTCATCTTCTTGTTCAGTTAAACACTGATGTAGATATTCAACGTAGATACGTGTATTTCTTCCGGGAAGAAATAGACTTTCATA
This sequence comes from Colletes latitarsis, assembly GCF_051014445.1. Taxonomy (NCBI): domain Eukaryota; kingdom Metazoa; phylum Arthropoda; class Insecta; order Hymenoptera; family Colletidae; genus Colletes; species Colletes latitarsis. Next base: position 15,660,627 of record NC_135135.1, on the reverse strand, counting down.
GTCGAAAACATTGTGATAAACGAAGCAGCAAATACTCGTTGCTGGTACGAATTTTCATTTTCAATGAATAATAATATTCGTGTAGTTAAATTCCGGAAAAGGACCTCCACAGTCGGAACGTGTTCGTTGAGTAAAATTTAGGACTGCGACAGTAGCCTGTGTTGAACCTGAGAATGGTTCGTAACGGCTTTCCGTTTATTTTCTTTGGAACTGTTTGGTAGGAACCTTTTGTGGGAGTTCCTCCCGGCTTTTTCTAGACCTTTTCCTTCGGGGAAGCACTCGCATTCCTGGATGACACGCAGAATATTCGGGCCTAAGCGTCTCCAGGCTTTTCCTGTTCCGAGGAAAACCGGTTTTCCCGGAATCGAATGGTCAATTTTCCAGAGTGCACTGCGCGCTTCGAAGCTGGCGTGATTTGAAAGCTGAATTCTTTTTCTCGCCCCGTGTCGTTCTTATTTCTAAAACGTTTGCCGTCTTATAGATTTTGTTACTTCTTTTATTAATAATTCAGAAAATCGTGAGAATGACTGGGCACAAAAGTTCTCCCTATCACCGATTTATTCCATAAACATATAATTAAAATCTTTTATTTTCATTCTTAATTTTAATATACAGGGTGTTCGGCCATTCCTGGGAAAAATTTTAATGGGAGATTCTAGAGGCCAAAATAAGATGAAAATCAAGAATATGAATTTGTTGATTGAGGCTTCGTTAAAAAGTTACTAAAAATTAAATTAAAAATTTCAAATCGTTCTGGAAAAATTATTTTTAGTTGCGAGGGTCAATTACAATCATTTTTGGTGAATACACATACTCTCGAAATCCTACGTAGTTTCGAGATAAAAATTCTTTATCGAAAATATACTGTGTGGCCGGAAATGTTTCTGTCTTATTTTGGCCTCTAAAATTTCCCATTAAAACTTTTTCCACAGCTGGCCGAACATCCTGTATAGTATAGCTATGGAACTGTTTAGATACGATGTTAAAAACGCGATAAAAAGATATCAGTAATTGATAGAGACAATCGATGTCGAATTACGTAATGGTGCGTAAACGTGGCAGAAATTCATCGATTTCGCGTGCCTTGTCCGGGTATATGAGAAAAATGTGGAACGAAAAAGAGTGGGAACGCACGAATAACACAGTTCCAGCGTCTAGATTCGAGCCATTACGTTTCTAATTAACGAGATTACCTTGCACGAAACCCGTTTCTCTACCTATCGTACCTTATTTAGGATCGTGCGTCGTGTGTACGAGCCTTAAACAGCGAAAGTAAACGGCTGTCACCGTCGGAGTTGTTGCTTCGGCTTATCGGCCCGTGGAGACGAAAGTGTCTTGCGATCGAGCTTCAAAACGCCACAACTACATGCCACTTACCGGCTCCGCTCGTGTCTTACATAACCGCGTAGCGGTAAGAAAGGCAATTACGTTTCGTTCTACACGCGCTGGATCATTGAGTTACCTCGCGTTAGCTCCGGTTAAATTAATCGCGATTCGATCCGACTGTGGGAAAGTTATTGCGGTTACGCGCTGGGTGTCTTTGACGCTTCTCGAAAACGCGTTACCGCCAGATTGCATCCGATTTACCAGCCTACACGAACTTCCGCCCCGTACTTTCTATATTCTTGCCTTAAACTTTGTCCAACGAGACTACTTCGTTAACGTTAACCGTCGACGAATGAAAACAGAACTTGTCGATGCGTCACAAGCTGAAAACACCCGGTTCCCGTGTGATCAGCGAAGTTAAGCGGCGTTGGGCGCGGTCAAGTACAGTATTTTTGGATGGGTGACCGCTTTGTTAGCATTATTGCATACTGTTTATATTATTTGTTAACTTATACCTCTTCAAACTACTTCCTACATAGAAGTAACACAGTTCTAAGAATAACAATATTTGGTAAAAACAATTATAAACATTTATAGTGAATCACTATTGTATAGTATACAGACGAGTGTGGGAACAACTGTACTAGTAAATTTACAATTTCGCTAGTTGACAAAGTGTTAAATATTTAAGGTATCATCGGTAAACATTAACCGATCCTTAGGCTTAACATGTTCACTGTCCGGTTTCTTAGCGGTGTATCCAAAAGCATGGTGTTATGGCCCGTATACGGGTCATGGACAGTGAATGTGTTAAGTTATTTAATTTGAGTAAATTTCAAATAATATGCAATTACGACTACGATTAAAAAGATTGAGCTTACGATCAGAGGACTATCTAAAATATAATTCTAATTCCCGTTAAACATAAAACAAAAAGACAATTTTAAATAATCGTTTCCATGATGGAACAGAATCCCAATAAGGTGGACGAAAATAGAAAGAGTAAAAATTGAAAAAACTACTTTCGTGTATTAAATGTTGAATCGAAAAACGCGCAGCAGAGTTAAGAACGTTATCCCGAGGAAAATTGCATAGAAAGTAAAGGAAGGGTCAAGCACCACCGGTAGAAGATATTTTTCTTTTGAAGTTTTCAATTTTTCCGAGCTTTTCGTCGTCCCAGATCGTCCGTTTGAATAGGCTGAAAGCGTTAAGGTGGTTGGCGACAGTTTGCGTTCCGCAACCGCTTTTTATACATTCGCCTGTGCCTTCCGAGTAGTCTCTGTCTCGCGAGAGTGAAATGCTAAAGTGAAAGGGTATGTCTTCCCATGCGTGCTGTTACCTCATAAGTTGTGCCGTTGCTCGTAACGCGGTTTCGAATCGAACCTCCTGGCGATCGTGCTACCAACAAATTTCGAAAAACAGCCCCAAAGTTTCATCGATAATTAAACAAATACAACGACAGAGCATACGATTAATAAAAATGTGTAAAACTAGTTTAGCCAGAATGCAGTACAGTTTCGATTTAAATTTCTTCGAACGTTTATTCGATGTACGTGTACATAACTGATCGATTTCTCTGTAAACTGTGGTTGCTCAAGTTTTGCGATAAGAATTGCTATACTATTCGTATTTATAAACATTGCCAGTACCGTGACTTGTTTTATATCAATCGTACTGTCCCACGGTATTTATATACGGACCAATCGATACATTAATCGTACGAACGGCGATAAGAACAAGATTATGCGTACACCAGAATGGACACTTTTAACAATTTTTTAGCCGATTGCTATGATAAACGTTTGTTGATATAATTAATCGATCATCGAATAGAATAAATATATTTGCAATATAATTGCGAAAGACTAAAGATTAAAGCCAAAGATTGTCCAGTAAACGTATTCGAAAGCAAGTTTTTCCAATAAGATACTTCTTACGAATCATCGAATCGTTTTCTTATCGTTGCGCTGGATTGTGCAACCAATCGTCGCGTTGAAAATCGTAGGATCTCGATAGAGTTATTTCCGTAATTCGTGTACACTATACATACAGTTCGTCCATCGGCCTATATAACGCGTGGTAAAGCGTAGCAAACTCGGGCGACTCTTCACTCCAGTAACGCACAACGTCGCTTGCCATTTTCTCTTCCCCCCAACGCGAAAAGTATTACGTGTGAAAACGTCACGGGTATGTCATATGCGACAATTTCTTTCGCTCTTCCGCGTGACTGTTGCATCATAAATCAACTCGTTCCCAAAGAGATTTCCGCGTGTATTATTACCGAGGAAAAAAAAAAAAGAAAACTGTGCAACTATACCGCGGCTCATCGATTTAAAACTGGTGCGTGGACTTAGATTCGCGGACGAATAACACATTGATAACGCGTAAATCAATATCACGCGCGAGAGTCCTTGTTTGCAGAGTGCTATTTGATCTCTTACGTGGGAAATGCAGCGCGATCGCGACTCCGGAAGATCGAATTGGAACGCGATTCGAAAACACTCTGCGACGAATAGCTTTTCAATTTGCACGTTTCAACGCTCTCGACGTTAATAGATAAAAGATTTCTAAATGAAATTTTAAAAACCGTTGCGCTAGATTTTAGCAAATTGAAGTTCGAAGTTTAGTTTGGACTAGGATGCTCGAGAAACGAGCGGAACGACTTTTTCCCGACAAATTTCTACGAACGTTTGCACGATCCCCGACGCGTTTGCTTAAACTTTCATTTCTTCCTGTTCACGTAATCTTGGAATTCGGCGTTAAGAGGCGCACACCACCGTTAAAATGTGAAAGTATTCCGGATTAAAAAGTTCCCGTATCCTCGTGGTCGCGTCCTCTAACGTTTTATACGATTTTGCCCCAGGAGGGAGAGGGGGGGATGTAATTTTATGGGTAATGGTGACGGGAACGGGTTAAGGACACCGTACCGGAGTCGTAGTCGATCGATTAATACGAACCGGTCCTTTTTAATCGGACGGCCTGTGGCGACGACACGTCGGGCACAGAAGAAAGTAAAGAACATTAGACGCGTGTGCGTTGGTGCGTGCGTACGTTTGCCATAGCTATTACCACGCCATTACCACGAGTCACGTACCCAGTATGCGACTACGTGTTCCCAATAGACAGATATGTAACAAAAGCGCCACGGTGTGATATCAAAAACGACCCTGACCACTTTTCAAATACCATTTCTAATAACGTGTCATTTCGATCCGCGGTCGCTTTTCAATGTTGTCTTTTTCACTCGTATCTATTACGAACGGTATGTGTTTTTCCATGCAAACAACCCTTAGCTTCGTCGTTAACTCGATCTTTCCTTTTTGTTTCAGGTAAGCGGCAGAAACTTAACAAAATTCAATCCCACAGCCGATCGAAGAAATTTCTCACGACAGGTACTTTTAATCTTCGATCATGTTTACCGTTTGAAATATCGAAATTCTACAATTTCAACGATCGTTAGATTACTTTATATTTGTCCTAGTCCGAAAAGAACTACCGTTCTAGAGTACGAGTACAGGTCGACAAAGTTTATCTAATCTTCGTTCGAGTTGTTTACCGTTTGAAGTGGCCTGGAGTTTTCAATTTCCACCGACAGTCGCGTTCGAACATACGTAATTCAAGAAACAGCTTTTCAACTGCAGTTTAGTTGTATCGTATAAGCGAGAGTTTGCGATAAAGTAGGAGAGAATTCCTCGCACGAAGACATTCCGAACATGAGTTTAACTATTGAAGCGATCTTGTAACGAGAGTTCGAGACACGGAAGCGTTCCAGATACAAGTGTGCTCGAACGAGGAAGGATGTACAGTCAATCCTGGCGTAGATTCGGGTCCGGATAACGGCCCTTAGACAGGGATGGAAGGGAAATTGAATTGGCCTTATCTTCCTACGGAGCGGAGGCTCGTTCGAGCTGATTTTCCCCTTTCCTTCAAAATTTTCCAAGTCGAAGCTTCTCTGCCTCGCAATTACCACCTGTTTCTTCGAGAAAAAGAGCTGAAAAATCATCTAGACTTATTTTTCATTAGCAAGGAACCTTCTTCTTGGAGCAAAGATGGATTCGACGGCGCATGGCGTAACAAAATGGTTGATCGAAGGTTTACTATAGTTTCCCGATGATCGTTTCCATCGATCGATCCGATCGTTCGACCATTTATCCTCGTAACGCTTTGTCAACCTGTGTGTCCAAATTCACGACCTTGACACGCTTTCCCTTCATTATCTTCGCTCTTTTCGTGTTGCACGACCTTATTATACAACGCGCGCCGTACTTTTATCGTTATCTATTAAATATCCGCTCGGTGTTTGTAAATAACAAATAAATCGAACGAATATTCTATCCATCGATATTATATATAAATAGGAGATATTAAATTGTTTCGAGTGGCGACAAAATAATTACACTCGTTCGTTAAATCACTGATAATTAAGTAGAGCGCCTTTGATGACGAAATCTTCATTACGTATCGAAGGATCTTTACAGTTCTTAAATTTCTCAACGATTTAAAAAGCTTTTACGATACGTTCGAAGAATACTGTTAACAGCTTTCACCGTGATTCGAATATAGTTGTTGCCCTGATAAAGCTTTAAGGCTTCAAAGGCTTTGAAACGTTCTCTTTGGTCGTGTTACGAGTATTTTGAATACGTTCGTTTGCGTAACGATCATTGTTCGCGATCGTACGCTTTCATATCGTGAATTTGGGCTTGTATAATTCACGTTGAACGTACCGTTATCGTAAATGGACTTGCAGAAAGTTTTATGCACGCGATGTCACTAAATGTACCGTTAGAAAACTGGTTACGAAAACACGAGACTACGGCGAGACGGTAGAATTGTAAAACGAGAAGAAAATAAATAAAAAATCTCTTATTATTTTCTTTCCATCTGCAATGGAATTCGTTGCGCGGTGTTTTAACTATTGCCAATATTCTCAGACGGTCAAGTATGCGTAAAAAATAGTAATTTAAAGCATGTCGCTTCGTTTACCCGCGAAGTTTGTGCAGAGTCGGAGCGCAATACAATGGGGGAAGCCATTATTCATGCATGTCGTTAGTATTTGGCTTGCTATCACGACACTGTTTTCGTAACGTTTTGCATTCGAGCGTTTCGTTTCACGTCGTTTCCTTACTGCAAATAGGCACGTGTGTGATGTAAATCGAAGCAGCGATTACTGTTCGGCGTACACCGGAAATTCCAGTTCAATATACTGAATTGTTAATAGACCACGGTCGACTGTGATACACGATCTATCGTGTATCGATAATCATGATGAATTTCCCCGAACGATTTCACTATCGTTTTTTTTTTTTTTTAAATTTTAACGTTTCCTTACGATCTAATATATTTGGATATTATCGGAGAACTTGTACTTCCTGACTTGAAATTATTCGCAAATTTAAAACAGCCTTACAGCGACGTAATATAAACTATACTTGTAGTTTTCTGCTTCGATAATTCATTCATAACCTGAGACAATCGTGGTTCGTCGGTGATAACGTCAAGGTTCGCTACGAGCTAACAGTTCCAGGAAGTAGCGGAGATAAACTTCGTGACACAACGACTACAGTTTTTTTTACATCTCTATTTTAACTTTGACGTTGTCCTATTAACTTTCTAATATTCTCTTTTTTCCTCTTATGGAAATGCAGATCAAAACTTACTCGTTGTTACACAACGTCTTTAACTTGAAAAAGCAATACAGCAAGTCTCGAACTCTCTATTCATATTTATCTATGCCATAATTTAAGAATAATTTTGGAAGCTATTTCTGCCACCTCTGAATCACGTTTGACTCCCGTTACTCGAACATGAAATTTCTAAGGCGCTAATTTTATATCCCTATAAACAAACGAAGTGCAAAAAGTGTCTCGAAATAAAACGCAGGTCCCATAAAAAAAAAAAAAAAAATATCAGCAGCCTTTGGGCTATTCTCATCGTTTCCACTTGAGAAATAATTTTACAATGGATCATTCTGCCGTGCAACGTCCATCTTTCGTGTTAACGACGCGTCTTAAAACTGTTGCTTCGTACAAATTGTTTACACGATTGTGTACAATAACGTTTGTCACAGTTTCGAAAAGACGTGGAGGCGTAAGTTGCGAAAGAAGTCGCCTATGATCGGGAACGTGCACGTATTCGGGCGACATTATCACAGGATGTGGCCTCCACCGTTCCCAAGTCCTTGCTATGTTATTATCAATTAGGCCACGCACGTAACTAGAATGCTTGTTGTTTTGCTACATCTGAGTTGCTTCTAACTTCGTACAGTATTCTACATTATTTATTCGTATATATAATTTCATCATTCTTCGAAAGACAAAGAAGAATTGTTTCTATCAACAGAATTGTTAGTGTCGATTAAATTGTTCTACCACATAATTAATCAGATGGTCGATGCGATGTGAAATTTTCACGATTCAATAAATTTTGATGACTTGAAATAATAGTATGACTTTCTACGCATACTTAACCACCGGTTCGGTTCATTACCAACAAATGTTACTACCATGTTCACGCAATATTGCAGGCGGTGATAATTAGATGCATTTACCCCATAGCTTTTTCCAAATTGAAAACAAATTTTATACAAACTTCTTGATTATATTTGGATAAGGTAGTTTATTTATTACAAACGTTTGGTTACACGAGACCGGTAGAAGGTGTTATTAGCTTGTTGAAAAAAGTAATAACGAGCCTCTTATTCTTTCATTAAACGTAAACGCTTTTTCAAGATTGAAAAGGAAAAATTTTACACGAACTCCCTGTATTATTTTGCAGTGTTTTCTCGATTATATTTGGATAAAGTAATCTATGTATTACAAATATTTGCTTACACGCGAGACCGGTAAAAGGTGTTATTAGCTTGTTAAAAAGTAATAACGAGCCTCTTATTCTTTTATTAAACGTAGATCCAACGAGCGATTAAATACTTTTGCAAATGGTTTCCCGTCTTTTGTATCGTCGAACAGAGCCGACTGACAGATTTGCGATAAAGTAACGCATTGTTAAGAGTGCAAAATAAGACGAGATATCGTTGGCAGTGTCGTTTACGGTCATTTATGAATCAGCAACTAAGATGGAATTCGACGATTCCGTCGACGTGATGTCACTTACTTCTTTGAAATAGTCGTGTCTTCGTTCCAGATGGCGCGTCCACGTACACCACAAAATCGTTTCTGAAATGGAGTTGACGTTTATATAATAATATATCAAACCTTGTGCGTTTATTGTACTTACCACTGATCGAATAAATTTGTGAAACGCAACGTTTATCGTTCGAACTTATTACTCGTATCGTGCACGAACGTTAACATCAAAATATAGCCGAGTTTGTCCAATATTCGTCATGAAGAATTTTCCATTCCAAGGAAAACGATATCTTTACTGTTTTCCTTTTTATTAACTCAAGATGTGGAGTCTTTATCGTTGTCAAGCGTTAATTTCTGTCGTAAAATACAGCAATTTGACAGAATTTCCTGAGGAATTTCTAACGTAGACGACAACGAAAGCTTTATTCCCATTTCTCCGTGAACAAGTACTGCTCTTGTTTGCCACGCAACTAAGGCATGTAATTAATCTTTTCCTTATCCCCCTTTAAAACTGCCTATCTGTCGTATCTCTCGTGCGCCAAAACAAGTGTTTCTTTATTTTGGATTAAAGAACAATGAAATATATCAAGGTTGGGTATATTAAATATTTGGGAAATTACGAGAGGTTGGGCACGAGTGTACGCTGGGATCCTTGTTACTTCCATTTAAACCCATTTTCAAAACGAACGAATACGGAATGATAAAATTTTCGATTCGTAGCCAGATTTTTGCCCGATCGGTGGACGTTGCCAGATAATTTGCCAAAGCATTGTTAAGAAATAATATATGCGTACGGATGGACAAGTGGTCCATTAATTGAGACTTAGCTCGGTCATCGACTTACGTTTAAATCTAGTTAACGACCTAGAGAATTGCTCTTAAATTCGTTTAAGCTTTGGATATAAGGTGGCGGGCAGTGTTGAGAATCGGTTGACTGGAATGGTGCCAAATTGAAACTATAACGTGGAAGCGTGTACTTACGTATCCAGGGGGAAGCGTGCGGTTGAAAATTTCACGTATTTCCTCTCGCGAACGTTTTAAAGTGTCGGGCCCGGATTTACAATTACCAATCGCGATCTAATTTCTGCTTTTCGTAGCCCTACGACCGCGTTGCGTTCCGTTGTTTGATTGGATTCTGATAATAGAACAGGACCCACAGCCTCGAGGAGGATTAGTACATACAAGAACGTTAATGGCTCCTTCGGTATTGATTCTCCAACCATGGTTGCGAGGGCTCTGTTACTCATTATGCGTACGCGTATACAGGGTGTTCGGCCACCTCTGGGACAAATTTTAATGGGAGATTCTAGAGGCCAAAATAAGACGAAAATCAAGAATACCAATTTGTTGATGGAGGCTTCGTTAAAAAGTTATTAACAATTAAATTAAAAAATTTCAAATCGTTCTGGAAAAATTATTTTTGGTTGTAGAGGTCAATTATAAGCATTTTTGGTGAATAGACATATCCCTGAAATCCTACCCACTTTCGAGAAAAAAAATCGGGTAGGTGCCTAAATTTTTCGGCGAAAAAAAAAAATTTGAAATCGTTCTGAAAAAATTATTTTCGGTTGCGAGGGTTAATTACAATCATTTTTGGTGAATAGACATACTCCCGAAATCTTACCCACTTTCGAGAAAAAAATTCAGTATTGGCAGAACTTTAAACGTTAATAACTTCTTAACGAAGCCACCATCAACAAATTGGTATTCTTGATTTTCGTCTTATTTTGGCCTCTAGAATCTCCCATTAAAATTTTTCCCAGGGGTGGCCGGACACCCTGTATAATGTATTCGCTGGTATGTGCTTTACCATTCTTGACAATAAAAGTCTACAGTAGCTTCTTACGATGGTTATTTTCCATTATACATCGTATTACTATTCCTCCAATTTTATCTGATTTTCTACTCAATAGTTTTCAAAGTCTTTGACTGCCAATGCTCAAATCCAAACACCTCAAATTGTCCACGAAATCGAAACTTTGTTCTTAGACAATAGGACATTAGCACACTCACAATTTATCATTTATATTTTTACAGTCTCCATCTAGATTTATTTTTTTTAACATTCAATCTTGAAAATTAATTTTTTGAGCACCTCAGTGAAAAGTCATATCACTTAGCCTTAAATATTACGAGTATTGATAAAGATGCGCAGCAGCGTCGCTTTGAAGTTACAGTATCTGACTTTTGCTTCAGTTATTCGGGTAGAATCGTTTCAGTTATGCGAGAATTACCGTAGAACGCGTTCTCCTGTTTTTAATAATCCTCTTGTTGACACGAAAATCCAATTTGAACCTTTCTGCCCGATAACTAGCTTGTCCAAACGTTAGGTAGAATTAGGCACCGACGCGTCGCGTCGTTCTAATTTCATGTAGTTGCCGAGTTGGCGTATAACCTTGCCTTTAGAGGTTTTGCTTTGACGAAGTTCACAATGCGCGCAGCCCAACCTAGAACCAACTTCAAATTACAACAATGCTTTTGCTGACTAATATCTCTTTGTGCAAAAGGACAAGTACGTTGGTATTACATCTGAATCTTTTTGTTCGACGAATGACATCAATCCTCTCGCATTCCCTATCACAGCTACGGCTCTATCTGTACAAATTCAGACTCGAGAGTTCCTTGAAAGGTGCACTTTTTACAAACACTCGTCTATGATTTTCAGAAGTATCAGGAAGTATATAAATGATATCTGTTTGAAGTTAAAACACGAGTTTCGTTAAAATACTCTTGGTATAACTTTGGGAATATTATTTCAAATAACACATTACCTTGTTCCACGATTGTTTCATTTCTTTAATATACTCACGTTATCTCGTTTCATAAAATAACTGAATAATAATTCTAGGTTGGAAATGATGAAATACATTTATAATTTTAAATACACGATGTTGTGGTAATGGCTTGTATAAATTAAAAGTATTCTATAATTTTAGGGATAATAAAGTTAGAATCAATTTTTTCGAAGTTTATAATAATATTCCAAACGATGAAATAGCTTTGTTCAATAGCTATCGATTCAAACGCAATCGATACCTTGATTAGAATGTAATGAAATATTATTCGAAATAGTTATTTTCATTTCTGGTTGTAATAAAATTAGCATAGATCCGTTAAATATTTGATTCGAGCGACAGTGTGTTTTGTAAATTCCTGCGAACGGTTTGCCTCCGTGTGTCATTAGTAGAACTATAATTGGAGCTAGGAAACAGGGGCTAGTGTACGATAAGGCACCGCGTATATAAGTCGAGCACGCACTTCGACTCGATTATTTAAACGAGAAAATCTGATACAGTCTTTCGATTACACAGCTCTTTTAACTATCCAATAAGATTATATCTTCGGAAGATTAGGCTAGGTTGGGCTCGATCCGAGCACTCTTTAAAAAATTAAAATTAAATCCTTAAATACCGACCCGGCGAATAATCCTCAGCCTTGTTAATTACTACCAACTCACACGAATGCGGATTATACCCTCAGGGAATAACATGTTAAGAGTGAGAGCCGGTTAGGTTAACTTCGAAATGAGTTACGTGGATCGTTGGAAAACTGGCTTGAGAATAATCGAGACGAACAAAAAATAGAGTAAATTTTATTTTATTTTAGTTTGTGTTGTAAGACCAAAGAAATTCATCTTGGTATATACGACTTTCTCGTAAGCTGCAATATTCCAAATGCTGAAAACTCGTAGTACTAATGGCCACCAGTGTACGCAATGTTATAAACTTACGAGGCTTATTCCATCGTAGGTGGTTCTCGGTGTTTGCTACACATGGGTTCCTCCACGACAATCTATTCTAGTGGTTCTCGGTGTTGGCCATATATCGGTTCGTCCAGGAAAACCATTTCCATCCGAGTGGCTCATGGTGTGTATATCGGTTCGTCCACGACCCTCGAGCCACCGGTTCGTTCACAAAATTCTAATAATAAAAATCCTCTGCTTCGCATCTGCTCGGCCCCAACAACGTACATATTATTTGTATTAATAAAGGTATTTGGGTAGCAAACAGTCGCGATAATTAAATACCGAAAAAGAGGATAATTTGTAATTTAATTTCCAACTCTGGTGCGTTAACGTTAAAACGTAGCGTGACGCTTCCATCTTGGGAACATTCGTTCGCATTCTCTAGAAATCGTTGCATCGAAACACGCGATCTTGACAGGTAATTGCAACACAGCAGGAAACAATGACAGAAGGCGTAATGCAAATGAAAAGGAAGCAGATGGACGGATGCAAGACAATAAACAGCGATAGCTCGGACCTTGGGAACCCTTCCGCGACGCCATCAACTTTCTATCCTCCAATTTCTATTCTCTCTGTTATATTATTTTCTGTCAGCGTGATATTATTTTCGTCGCGTTTCCGTTTAGTCCTTATCGTCGTGTCCTTTCAGCGACAGCTGTTGCTCCTCAGGCTTTGTTTCCTTTTTTCCTCTCACCTTGTATATCGACGTCGATAAGCGATCAATTTCTCTGTTATGGCTTACGAAAGTAATACTTAAAATATTGGCTTTCTGAAACACGAACTAAAAATGGACATTTTGTAATATCTAAAAACAATTTTAGTAGTATTTTTAGTTCCATTGTTTCGATAAGGCTTAATCAAAAACATACAAATCCATACAATTTTATTGGTTTTACTGTGACGAACGTAAAAAAGAAAAAAAACGAAAAATGGCCCAGCGTTTTCTCGTTTATTATTTTTTTGAACTTTTACAGTCTTTCAGTGTGCTCGTCGGTTCGACGATTTGATGGCTCGTTAGTTCGTACGCGCGCTTTTCTTTCCAAAGTTTTTCCTCGCGCACCTGCACGTTTTTACGAGCTCGCGTCCTTGACTCACTTTAAAATCTTACTCTTTTTTTTATTTTTTTTTTTTAATCTCTCATGATGGAACGAACATAAATGCGTCGAGAAACAACCGTACATAAAGTTATTGTACTTCATTTTTGCGAAGAAACGACCAACTAGTGCTTCGTTCTAATTCCTTCGACTATTTTCTTTTATCGAAGCTTGACGTCTAATGGTGGGATACAAAAGAATGGGGAGGATCTGTAGGGGGTTGCAGCCCCTCGCGTCGATTTAAAAAATTTATCGTTCGAAGGAACGTAATATTTCTATTTCTAATTTCTGAAAGTTTCTCGAATATTTTTTGCGATTTTTCGTTATCCCCGGCCCACCCCCATCTACCCTTTGAGCTTTTCTAGATGCGCCTCTGGCGACAGCGTAATGTACGGACGCTCTATTTTCAGTCACTCGTGGAAAATGTCATCTTCTTTGTCAAGGGCCGTCGTCTTTACCGAGAAATTATATTCGTGGAAATACAAGCCCGGCTATATGTTGTGACTTGTTTGAATATAAATCTTCCAAGACCCCGGTGTTAAGTAATTTCATTTTAATTGGTCGTTGATCCTCGTTTAAGTACGTTGTTAGTCATAGTTGATGAGTGAAATATATTACGCTACTTCCTCTGTCATACGACGACAGATTAAATTCGCTGGTGTCTGGTTTGCATTCTTTTCATAATTATTCTTTTTTCCTCCCATCCATATTAAAATTCAGCTAACGTTCGATGAATAACACGATCGTTGTTTGATTACGTTTCACCCTCTAGAAAATATTTAAAAACGTACGAAACGTACTTGTGAAATAGTGGAAAAGTTTTTTCTACGTTTGATTTCTACTATCGTAGAAGTTTGAACAGCTAAAGACAGATGTTTCTTTTTATTTCAGGTGAGTTCATTGCTATTCTCGAGAGGCGCTGCTTCGAAACGATAAATCTCCGACAGTCGATTGCAAGGGTTGCAAGGATTACGCATCGAGGGTAAAGTATAGCTTTTGTTTCAATATATTCATATATTGAAAATGCACCAGAATATTGATTCGTTGACCTTTATGGATATGAGTGTATAATATTCTATTTATAGTGTTCCAATTTAAAGTTTTTTTAAATTTTGTGTGGTCATTGATTCAAGTACGATAATTTTAATTTAGCGTTCATTGGATTTTTCGTCAGAATAAGTTAAAATTATTTTTCTTTATCATAATCGCAAAATATTGAGCAGGAAACGCTTCGATTAGCGATAAAAGAAAATTCATACGCAGTAACCTTTAGTTGATATGCATTAATCATTCTCGCTTCAAGCTGATACATCAAGCAGGAAAATTTTAAAATGCTTTGTAACAATTTACCCCACTCTCCCCTATTTTGTTAATCGCCACAGAAGAGTAATTTATTCATTCATTTATTATATGAACAAAAACCCATTAGTATACAAAGTGAAAATATAATGATATTTTCACAGTTGTTTACAGATAAACACAGTAGAATTGAGATTTAATGACAACAAATACAACACAGAACAAAATAGAATTGAGACTTGACGACTAAAAACTTTGAGACAAATAATGAGTAGACTACGGATCTGTGTGCAAATTCATATTTTCATTAATAGAATTATTAAAATGGGAACTTTATAGAGTTCACAACCCCTAAATATAATAATTCGTACATCACTTTAACACGTTCACTGCCAGATCAAAACCGCATACAATATTCTGCAAAAGTAAAATTTTTTTCAGCACTCATTTTTGCAACCTTGTTATAATTCACAAATTCTATCCAAATTTATTTCCCTCAACGTCTTAACGTGAGAATTACTTATTCTAGTATCATAGTGGTTGATCCTATCACCCATACATGGATGACGTAGCAGTCAAAGTGCTTAACTTTTGTATTTTCCTATATCAAGTGCATTATGTAATTTCATGAGAATTAAAATTTCCCATAAATGTATAAACATCCGCAGTCTACTAATGAGATAATAAGGTTGATAGAAGTTTGAGGAAAGGCGTGTATCCTCACGGACGACCAACGTCAGGTCCTTATTTGCATCCCCGGACAATAACGCATTGTTTTTCGCTCGATCGGGCACGCAACGTAGAGTTCTCGCGTAGTCGCATATTTAGCTATGTAAAAAAGCGATGGACGACGGAGGTTTTATTAGGTGAGGAATACGTGCGTGGCATAGACCGCGTATCGCGTGGACGCGTCTCAGTTTTGCAACCGAGCTTACCATCAATTATTCGACGCGCGGTGCACTCTACGCCCGCATTTCTCGCCGCGAGCGCTTCTTATTCACCTTAATCACCGTAAGGCAGGTCAGTGCACCTGGTGAAGATTTTACGGCCTTGCTCGACACGCCGCGCCGTTTAATCGCCGTTGGTTCGCGCACACCACACGGCCCCGCCGCCATAAACGGACACGGGGATCGATCAATCTCGCAATTAATGCCGCATCACAACGCGAGCTCGCTTTCGACGCTGCTGTTCAAATTAATCGACCCGTGCACGTCTTTCCTTTTCCACTCCACGGTTGCTCGCGATCTTGACCACCGCGAACAAACAACGCCCAACACGAATATTCTAATCAACGAGGCTCCTTCCAACATCCTTTACGACGTTATCAGCCAGAATATCTTGCCAAGAATTCTTAAAAGAATTGTTCGTACCATGTAACGATCTTAATTATTCTTTATTCTTCCAGGAAATTGTAACATTATTTACCTGTAACGGAAGCCACCATTTCTTAGCTAACGAAGTTTCAAATTTTTTAATTTATTGGTAGCATTCCATGAATCTGGACGATTTTCTATTTTTTTTTATGAAATAGTCCAACACCGAACGATGAGTGTTTGTGCTCGTTTGTAATGTTCGCCTCGAGTATGTTCAGACCAAAGATGAACGAACACGTTTGAATATGTTTTGACTATGTTTGACTATGTATTTTCAACGAAAAGAGACGATTGTAACAAGCGTGTGTTTTATTATATTAATGATGGGCAACGAATGCTCGTAAAACTAGAGTCATATAATCCAATTAGAAAAGACACAAATTATAAAAGAAAAAACTAACATTTAAAATTTTAGCTAGCCGAGGATTCCTGTACGAGTTTGTTATTTCTTATTTTAAATCTGGAGTATTTTGTCGATTATTCCTCAGGTATGTGAAGCCCTTGTAGAAGTACTTCACGAGGAAACGAAGGTAGGCAAAGTTTCTTTTGATTTTATAGACATACAAAACGTCGTACCGCCAAGCACCTCATATTTCAATTACAAGCCTACGTTTAGTATAGCACCGATGGCTGTCGTAAATTATAAATTTATATATGCAGATGTAGGCTCCCAGGGGCGTATATCGGATGGTGGAATATTTTAAAATACTAAATTTCATCAACTTTGTACTGTCATTTGCTCGGAATTGTCCCATAAAACTTAGCTCGAAATTGTTTTCGCTGAAAATTGAATTCTTTCGAACGGAATCGCGCAGCAACGCGTTTCATCTGAAAAGTACCACTTAGAAGCGAATGACAAGAACCGACGGTTACTTTAACCCGCTCGGCGATCTCTTTGACAGTCAATCGAACGATCAACGAGCAAAAAAGTTCTTTGCTTCTTCGATGCGATACTCATCCCGTTGATGTTGATGGCCTTCCAGAACAAGGTTCAATTTCCACGGCTCCTCTGCATTCACCAAACATTTTATGCCACTCGTAAACTCTTGCACGGGATAAACATTGATCGTTAAAGCCTTTTTATAGCGTTTTATGCGTCTTGGTGAAAGCAATTCCATTCGGAGTAAAGAATTTCATGCAAATATTTTTACGTCAAAACGTTCGACGCGTCAAAAATCCGTCGGGACTCGTTAAGATACGCGCGCGAAATTCGTTTTTAAAACTATTCGATCCTCCTCCCTAATATTATAAAATCTTAAATCTATATATTTGTTGTTCGTTTAAACATTTATATACGAATAAACGTTCGGAAACGGCATCCCGGGAATTTTAACTTTCGTCGACTCGTAAATATTTCTGATAAAATTGGAAATCCGACGACGATGCCCGACATGTGGAATTTTATTTTGCATATATGAATGTAAAGCTCCGATACTGTTTCTATCGACGAGTTCCGAGCCATGGAAAATTATTATGCGACCCCCTTGGGAAAAGAAAACGGAGCGATTGTTATTGCAATACATGGGGAGACCTGGATAATTAAGTAAAGACAAAGAAAAGAGGCGGCAAAGAATAAAATGGTTGTAAGAGAAACAGTGGTTGCTTCTTTGAACGGTTTTTGTTAGTGTAATCTGAGAAGAAAGCATAGAATACGACGAGTGTTTCAATTCCTGGTTAATTGCTGAATATTTTTAGCAGAGGAAAGACGTCGACTCTTACGTAAACATAAACGTAGCGTATAAATAATTACAGTCGTAAATAACATATTAACTTGAAACGTTGAGACTGTAATTTTAATTATTATTCCTTGTACTCTGATGTTTTTCAGAATTAAAGAAAATGTTGAATTAAAAGAAAAGCAAGATTCAACAGAATTGGGTAGGATTTGGAATTATTGCTTGAAAATTTGAAAGAATGAAATTGTAAAGATGTCTGTGTGTTTCCAATTGAAGTTAAAAGCAAGCATCGATTTAACAAGATTGGGTAGGATTTGGAATTATTGCCGAGAAATTTGAGAGGATAAAATTGTTAGAAAATTATTTGCAAATACGTCCGTGCGTTTCCAGTTGGAATACGTTTGATCGTGTATGTTTTGATGAAGCATCTTTCGGAGCAACAGGATTTCGATTTAGTGGAAGCATTCGGTCTCGCGAGACGCTGTTAGCTCTCGTGCATCACTGTACCCTGGCCATAGTCTTCCTTCTTTTCGCTTTCTTCAGCTTCTCCTTCTTGTTCGTCGCTTTCTTCGTCTTCTCTGCTTCATGGTAGCATGGTTGTTGCCCTGCGAACCCTCCATCACCTTCTTTTTCAACTTTTTGCATTCCCCGAGCCTTGAATACGCGGAGTCGGCGCACGATCCTTTTTCGAGGTTAGAGACTTTTGAACCCGATCTGTTGTACGTCTTGTCTCGCAGAGATTAGACCTACCTTCCCAAAAGCGGATCGATTTTTATCCAATCGTTTTGCTCCTTCGTCCGAGCGACGAACCAGGGTTGAAAAATCAGAAACTCGACGATTTTTTCACAAAAATTTTACCAGAACCCTTCCCTTTACGTTTTGTTTCGATAAACGAGTATTTGTTCGCGAAGAAAAATATGTATAAACAAACGTACAAAGTCTGAAAGAGCGTCAAAAGCGTTCCAGTGAAAATTTCACGAAAATGCCTCTATTTTTTAGCGTTCTAAACCGCGTCTCTTTAAACTGGTTCGTTAATTCTTTTTACCACGGTCGCCGAAATTGTTTTATAATCCTGTATTAACGGATTCTGGTGCCCCCGGAAACGTAAAAATACGTTTACGCGTGGATTGTCCTCCAACAGCAGGAAACGTATAAATATGTCCGCTTGTGTTTCATAAGCGGTCGTTTATTCCGCTGAAGTATAAGTCTCGTTTATCTTAATTTTCTTCTAGATTAGCTTGTCTTGTTCCGTCTTTCTGCTCGACTTGTTTATTGCCGACTTTGTAACGTTTTGTCATCGTTTTCTATCCGTTGCATCAATTTAAACTAAATAACCGTTATTATTTCTCGTTAGAGCGTTACTCAAAATGTCACGTACGAGTTTATTTAAATCGAACGATTCATAGTTGTCCATAATGTTTGTTTTGTGGTCGATGTATCGCCAGCTTAAATTATTATCGTAATAAAATTCAGATATTCGATTTTATTAATATTATAAATTTCTAACTCTACTTCTAGTATTTTATACAAATTATATTTTAACCATATCGATTAAATGAATCGATCGTTCGCAAACATTTCGTGCAATTGATTATTTTTATAGACTGTAACGACGTTGTTTATTGTCCGATTCCTTCCGAGTATCAAAACAGGATCATAACTTCTCGTAGTACGCTACATGCGTGCAATTTATTTCGCGATTAAATTAATTGGCAACAAGGTTACAAGTTATCTACATCGATTTGTTAGTTTATATGTAAAATTGATACATAAATCGCAGTGGTGCGTTGCATCGGTGTAGTAAAAGTAACTTTGTTATAAATTGAAGCTTTCAAAGGCGATGTCGTTGATTCCACTTTATTTATGTATGCAACATCTTTCCATATAACTCGTTCTATAACGTACTCGAGTATTTGCTCCAAGATACTGTTATTAGGATATTCGATTATCCGATATTTCTATTTTTCACGCTGTAAGTTGAACAAATGTCGAGGATATCCCTGTCTAGGGATATTTGTTTACGATACGGTTATAAAGCTCGATTAAATGTTAAAGTTGAATTCACTGTGACATCGAACAATCGTCCGTGTGCACATTCGTCAAAGGGACTGCCAAACGAACCGGTGATGGACGATGTGAAGTCAGTTTAATATCTTTTATCGCGTCACTTGCTATGCTTTTGTCTTTCATTTTGCACGTCACACGGGCGCGACGATAACGCAAAACGACTACGAACTACTGCAAAATAGCCAAATGGTAATTTTTATTTTTACAAAGAATCCATGTATCATTAATTACTGCCTGTATTATATCGGTTCGTTGCTTGCAGAATTACAAGATTGTTTACTCGAAAGCGTCTCTTCAGAAATTGAAATAAAATGTTATCGATATTTATTTATATTTGAATAATCTCTTTGATTATATCAGAACATTATACTATAGCAGAATAATCTGCATAAAAGTATCGAAAAGTCTCAGATCCCTCGCTATTGTTAATATTTATTGTCAACGAACTAAAAGTGCACGCACGGATAAATAGATACGCCATTGAACCGGAGACAAAAAAAATTAAACGCGTAAATTTCAATATTTCTTTCCGTTCTCGCGGGAATCGTCTGATTATTCGTATTTACAGTCGCGAAACGTAGTAATGTTTACTATATAGAATCGTTGGAATATTTAAATCACCGTTACTTGACACGAGTGTGAAACGGTCGTGCCTATAGACAACTTGTCTACGTATAAATTCTATATTTAGTGAGTCATGGTTACAGATACGTGGGTTCTATCGTTCCGCTTCGAAACCTGTTTTCTATCTTACAACTAAACCGCACCGAGAACTTCTCTTTCTCTTATCGTTGACCAACGCGGAGCAATTAAACCGCATTTTACGTTGTAAGTTACTTGCGCTGATCTTCTTGTTTCGGATGCTTCTAACTGTATCTCATTCCATATTGTTCGTCGTACGACCGAACGATCGAAGTTTAACAAACTGTGTCGCAGACTCCCTGTGCGTCCGGTGATATTCTCGACCGTCGTTCGACCGTAGAAACTAAATCATACTGTTTTAGAATAATGAGAAGGGGGAGAAAAAAAAATGATAGGTATCAGCGAAACATTCTAGTCGTTAAAGTTTTATCTACCTGGAATTATAGATATACTATTCGGTTCCCTGTGCTCTTCTTTCCGCCTAGTTGGCCACTTTTCTACGTATTACGCTTACCTTTGCATATCATGCATATCGTTCCGTTGCCACAAACGAATCGCATGACAACGTGCAGTTACAGATACTCGATATCGCGTCACGTGACATAAATACAATTTAGTTCGAAACTATCTGCGGACAAATTGCGCTATCGATGTGGTTTGATCAAACAGCGTCCGACATTGTGCACGAAACGCAAGTGTTGTTCACCTCGAACCGCCAGGAAATTGTGCACGGACACCCAACAGTCGACACGTATTTTGTTAGAACAGTTGCATAAATTGATAGAACGACCAAGCTCTCGTTTGAAATCGAAGTGAAACGATACGAAGGGTCTCTCTGCGACTATCGCTTGGCGAAACACGAAAAGGTGCTCGTAGGTGGACAGACTAAGGAAGCTCGAAGGTCGCTGGCGAGGTGAATATACCTCGAGACGCGTCGCATGCAACGAGATAAAGCACCACCTTTGAGATGCATATGGGTATTCTAAAAATACGTGTTTATTTTAAACTGCGAGCGGTGCGCCATCGTCTATCACGAAATACAGATATGACGACCGAAACTGTAATGGATTCTGCGCGAACGGGCGATCGGAAGTTTCAAGAATTCATCTTTTAGCGATGCTACAGCAGAGGTCATAAACATCGTTGATCTTCGAGTAGGGGCGAGTGGGGTGGATCGTTATGATCGGTGGTTTCTCACTTCTCGTTCGTTTTGTAGTCTGTTTTCGATACGGTACTCGTTCAAAGGATACGCGTTTTACTATTAATGACCACGATTACGTTTATCTGAGCAAGAAGCACGACTTTGAAAAAATAATTCTGCATCGATGTGGCCCAAATGTGTAGTAATTGCTGTGAGTCACACACGAGTTACATCAGAATGTATCAAGTTGTTTATTTTGCTCGTCGATGCAATTTATGCACACATAAAAAGGACTCTTAAGTTGTATCGAAAATTTATTTTTTATGGCTTCATTGGTTGTTGCAAGAAATACTTCCATAAATGTAGATGTAGACTTTTCTACAAGACGTTGCATTAATAAATTAATGAATAAATTAAATCTTACGTAACAATTAACCCCAATTGGCACCATAACTTATAAATTGTAAGTTCGTGGCAGTTTAGGGTGTTCTCAATTAACTGTTAGGTATTTATAGCTAAAGAAGTTAGTTCGTTCAAGTATTATAATTTTAGTTCGCGTGCCTTGGTTGGATTTTTCGTCAGAATAAATTACAATTACTTTTTCTTACTGAAAGTGCTAAATGTCGGGCATACGCAGTAACTTCAAGCTAATACATTAAAGAAAAAAGTTTTTAAATGCTTTGTAACAACTCCCCTGCTTGTTCTAATAGTTTCTACAAAATGATATACATTCAAATTTGTTTTGCTGATTTTGAGGCTTCTAAACCACTATTTCTCCCAATATTTCGTATTATGCTAGATTCTGAAAGGCTCCAACTGTTAAAAAATGAGATTTTATATAAAATAAATAAATCATGGGTTGTCGGAGACTTTGGGCGACGTGGTGTTTGAGGTTAGAAATAAAATTATCCCCTCGCCTGACGAGCATGCATTTACGCTAGTGTTTTACATGGGAATGGTTCGAACGTGTCCGAGTCGGTCCGGAAACGCGTGACGCGTTGTACTGCCTGCTAGTTTACAATGGAATGGAATTGTGGGTGCGGGTGGTAAACGCTCGAGGGTGGACAGAGACTAGTGCACAAGAGTTTACTGCTCAATCGTGAGGCTAGCTTCCATTCAACAGCGAAAGGTGGCCATTGTTTTTGTAAAGGTAAACGTACGGTTGCAGCAACTTTCTGCTGCAAACACGTTTCAACATTTCTACTCCAATTTATCCAGACAATGCTTGGCAACGTTTGCTACTCGAAATAATTGGCTCGATTCCAGAAATTTGGAATATTTTCAGAAGCCTTTCGAAGCTTTTTGCAATCATTAAAATCGGTAGATAATTACTAGAAAAAGATGTTCTTTGTGAAAATTTCCCCAATTTATTTCAACAGTGTTAGTCCAGTAACGATCGTTATTCTAAATATCTGACTTGATCCTAGAAATTTTGAATATTTTCAGAAGCCTTTCGAAGCTTTTCGAAACCACTAAAATCGGAAGATAATTATTCGAAAAGGATGTTTTGCAAAACTTTGAACTTCATCTGCCGAATAGTTGTTCGAAAGAGTTATTTTTGGAGTCGTTTCGACTACCGCCACCAACTGTACTGTTTTACCCTTGCTATAGTTGTTCCTTGTCGATTGTATCACGGGTTAGGGTATCCATAGAGAGTGGCAGTTATCGTGGTCGCAATTATCGAGCGTGACGCAGACTGTACGTACAAGTAGATGATAGCGTAATACGTCAGGTTGTTATTGGGGCTGCGAGGACGATGGACTTTGAGCGCGTCGAGAAAGGGGTTGGTAGGGACGCAAAAACTAAATAGAAGTAGAGTTATCCGATGATTGCACACACCGATGGCAGCGAGTTGAATCAAAGGGACGGAGGGGAAACCCGTTCTCGCGGTCACAGTTGACGCTGAACTCTGACGCACGTATGCAAGTATGCTAAGCACGCTCGAGTCATTCCCGTGCCAAGAAATGTCTTTAATACGCTCTGCCCGTGGAGATAAGATCCTGGCAGAAAATATCTGTACGTTGATTAAATAAAATACGAGTCTGTTTTGCTCCGATAACCGTACGAATCGTTTTATCTGATAAACGTGACCGCCGAACGAGCACCGGTAAACGTCATTAAGCTGCAACAAATCTATCCGGGTGGCGTCGCGTTATTAAAAACGACCGTATTTTACGACGCCTTACGCTTTTAGAATTTCTGTCAATATTGCAATCGACGATTTGTCGCTTCGAAGATAAGGTTCTGATTTTTAATTTGTTGAACATTTCTTTATGGTAGGAGACACCCTCGATCGATAATTTTTTTTCTTTGGTCGGAAAATGGTAGCTTTTCTGAAAGCTAAGAAAGTATATTGTTAGCACCCTGTTAAAGATTCATCGACATTTTGCGAATCGATCGAAGCCACGGAATTACGGTGTTGTTTCGAACTGTAATTATATCAATTATTTCGAAAAAGTTTGTCTCCGCTATGCAGGAGTTGGTTGCATGTTTGTCAGTTGCGCGAAATACCACGTGGGCGGGAATCGTCGGCGATTTTGTCTTTTTTTTTTCTCCCCCTCTTTTGCACGGCATCGTTCGCATGCTTCGTGTGGAACGTCGGCGTGCGGCGCCAGTCGTCGAGACGTCCGTCGAAAGGGGGGAAAAAAAAGAAAAATGAAAAAACCAATATCATTTAATTACTTGTAAGTCGCAGAACTCTCGCGGTGCTACGTCTTTATTCGTAATTATCGAACGCGGAGCAGATTTTTTCCTTCGACTTTATTCCTCCTTTTAATCTCGAGAATATTATAAGATTAATCACTTTTATAAAAATACAATTCTCGCACGATTTAATAAGAATTTATTTCGTTCAAATTGCGAACAAGGTTCGATAATTTTGCTAGGTCTCTGCTAAATATTAATCAAATCCTACACGTTTGATAAAACGTTTTATTTATTTTTCTTGTATCTTTTTAGTTGAGAAAGATTTGCTGCCAAGTGAAACGATCCATTATTGGTTGTGTAGTACGCTACTCTTATTGTTTATTTACTCGACGTGGAATATAATTTAAATCAAATTGCAATTTCGCTGGAATGAAATTTGCCCCACCTTTGGACAGTGTTTGGGCTAAGATCGTGGCAAGAAACTTGAATTCTAGAGTAAAATTATCTACCATACTCGTTAAAAGTCTCCAAAGGAGCTGGGATTAGTGTCTTATATCGAGGAGGTTATATCTACACCTTTCCTAGGCGATGTAAACGTTTACGACCTGTTTCCTCACCTGTATCGACCTTTATTCCAAGCACTTTTGTGATACTTACGTATATACCTCGACAGCACTTTTCGAATCATCATCTTTCATGATGCCAGAGGACCCTTCTCTGTCTGAAGTGGTCTGTTCTTAACATTTTCACGATATAACTCCATAATAAAATTATCTAAACAACCTGGAGTCTTCGCTATTTTCTAGCCATCTTTGGAGGATGCGAACTAAGATTATAGAATAATTGCACAACACACCATAATATACAATCCTATGAGGAACACATGACAATTACAAAGGAACCACCTTAATAATTCCTGTGATTTTCTTTTCACAAATACCGTACGAACGTTAAAAAATAAATAACGAAAACCTACAAACAGTGACTTCATTTTAAAAAATTGTTATATTTGTCTACAGTTCTACAAATCTTTTGAGAATCTCGACTGCTTTGATTCTTGGTTCGTGTTTTGCGGTGAAAACACGCGCGAATAATGACGTTGACAGCAGACATTTTAAACCGCCTCTGACCGAAAAAAACCATAATGGGGTCTTACTTTTTATGTCCTGGGATTGTTAACCGTGTTCGAAAAAATTACAAGAACTCCCAGGAACGTCTAGTAGCGCATTTTCCAGCGTTCTAACTTTTTCCATTTTCTTTTTCCAACTGTTTGCCGTCGCGAATCTCGAACTCTTTGCAAGAAACCATTGTTTGCGAAACACGCGTAGTTTTCACATTTTACGAAATAATTATATTTCGTTTTCATGTAGGTTAACATTTTTTTGTTCCCGGATCCAATTCAGTTGTTTCTTGCTCTAAAGTATTACGGTTTACTTGTTTGATCAATCTTGAAAGTATTAGATTTAATTCTAGACGACGATATTGACGATACAATTATTAAACGACAATTGGCCATAAAAGGACGTCTCTTTGATAAAATATTATTTTATCATATTTGTATTCCTATACAATGTCGTGGAAAGAAGCAGTTCGTTATTTGCATAAACTTAGTTTTCGCTATAGGTTTAATATACTTTCGTAAGAGCCTGGTTTTCGGATGTTCGTTATTAAGCAACCTACTCGTTTGTTTCTCGTTCACGGAACAAATTACTTGTAGCTGGGAACGACCGTTTAAGGGCATAAATTTTACCCGAGCGTTTCTCTCCCATGAAACACGGGAGCCGTTGTTCTCAATGCATGGAAGCACGGGTTAAAAATACATTGACGTTGCTCGAAAAAAATTGCACGACACGGAAAAGGGTGATACGAGGGTCATCCGTAGAAGAGGTCTCCTGGTAAGAGGAGAACGTTCAGGCCTCCTTCACGCTGGAAAGAGGGTGGTCTTTAACATCGAGGACACAGCACATACGGTCGAAAAGATCCATGAAAATTTATGAGCAGTCTCGAATATTTCTGCCTCGACGAACGCTCTCTGTTTTGTTAAACATATTCTCACGAAGTTACTCTTTTGCGGTCTTCTTCCTCGAAATTACGAAAAACCGCCAAAATGGCCCTAGAAACCACCCTTTCAAATATTTCATTCGAATATTTTAAATTCAAAATAAAAATGTTTCAAAATTAAAAGTTTCCTTCGCTAATATTAAATTTGCCTCGCTGCAACGATTAGCTATATTCGCGGATAAATTAATATTTCAGATCGTTGTAGATTTTGTTATTTTAAATAAGTGTATCCTGGAAAATCTCGAGACACCCTCGCCAGTCGCAAGTATAACAGTTCGTTAAGTTATCAGTCAAGAAAACGAAGCAAAATTTACTAGGTTTAATTTAGTCAATGTCAATTTAAACGTCGAAGAGATTTTAAGCGAAATAAGAAAGTTTTACGGAAGTTATCCGAGGGCAGTTAGTTCGAATCCCGTTAAACTTTCTACCTAGCAAAGTAAAAAGGAACAAGACACTCGTTTACAGAGTTATTTGAAGAGATCTTGGAAATTCATTTCGCCTAAAAGTAAGAACAAATTGAGCTTCCTTCGAGGGAGTCTGCGAAATAAAATGGTGACGTTCTTGGCGTTAAAAATTACCTCATGTTCTTTGGCTTTCTTCCTTTGAATATTACGTAATTTATCAGTCACAGCGATTGGATTTAAACGCAACGATTTTCTCGTTTATTTTTTACTCGAATCGAAAATGGATCGACGAATTTAAATATCTCGTTTCCCGTTCGAATTTAAATTGACTAAAATAACGTGACTTCTTGAGAAAGCAACTAATTGATTTTTACACGCGATCCATCTTGTATTTCCTCGATCTCCACCAAATAAAAATCGATTATCAAGTGAATGATCATTTGGCTTTCGATAATTTTCATAACTTTTACAGTAATTTAATAGACTGTAGTTCCTATAATAAAAATAAAAGGATTTTGTCGTAGGTTAGTATTTAATTTTTTTTTGTTCCTTGATTATTTCTTAATTTTCGTACCATAACGCGGTTCACCGAGTCCGTACAACAATGCAAATACTTGGTACCGAAACAAAAGGATGACACGATATAGGATTCGCCGAAAAAAGAACGGAAACCGACGAAAATATAGGCGTCCCGTTTAGGAAAAACATTCGAAAAAGAAACTAATATCTGGCTGCCAACGGGACCATAAAAGCAAAGCAAATAATGAAACGACGAAACTGAACGTTGGACAGCGCAACGAACCGTCGCGAGTCGTTTTATAACAGCGAGTTAAAATCGGCAAAAAGACTGGGGACGGTGGTTTCGAATAATCTTGAAACGGAGACAGGTGCACCGAGGGGACGTCGTGTTGTTAGGGCGGTGAAAATTTCGTAAGGAACGCTTTTCTATTGTACACGTTTCTAAATATACCGAGCGAATAGCCGATCGTAAAATTACCCGGTAAACGACGCTCGCCATTTGCCAGTCAACCCCTCTATTGTCGCGATAGGTCGACAGTCGTTTTTTTTTACTACCTTTACGAGGCTTCGTTTCATAGAATGTACCTACCCGCGCTAATGAAGTCGACGAAGCTCCGTACTTTTGTCTCGAAGGGCAAGTTTCAAACCTTAGAAACTCGGGGAGTTAACACCGAAGATCAGAGTCGGGACGAACGTAGTCCGATTAAAGTAAAATCCCGCTATTAACAACGATTACTGATCGCCGATCGAACGCAATCACGGTCGTTGTAATCGAACGATTAATTTAGTAATCGTTATTTGCGAATCATTGGTTCTATTATCATCGAATCAGTAATTTATTCGTTTTATCCGAGTA
This sequence comes from Colletes latitarsis, assembly GCF_051014445.1. NCBI lineage: Eukaryota > Metazoa > Arthropoda > Insecta > Hymenoptera > Colletidae > Colletes > Colletes latitarsis. The sequence goes on along the minus strand of NC_135135.1, from coordinate 15,632,693 downwards.
GTCGAAGGTAAACGGTGCCACGTGATTTTTAGAAGTCTCGACGTTTATGATATTCTAAAATTAGTGTTAATAATGGTACTTCCGCTTCGTTACGAACTCGTTCAGCTCCGCGACCTCAGCTTCAAAAAATACGGCGCAGAATCGGAAATTTTCTGACCCGTTGTCCCTCGACAGATTGCTACACCGGCGTTAAAAATAAATTGCACAGCTTGGGTAGAATTATTTTTGCGGCCGATGGAAATCAGCGTTCCTGGTATTTTCCAAAATCGCTTGTGCATTTTTCTCTGCTCCCTCGGATGATTTTTTTTTTTTTGGTACAACGAAGTCTATTACTTTGGGGAATAAAGCATGTAAATAACGAATCTCTATGGAAACACAAAATTGTATGAAAAAGATAGAATAATGTGAAAACAGAAGATTTATTTATAACCATGATGGGTGAAAGTAACCTCGTGAAAAATGAATTTCTCAAAATTTAAAATGTACTAATAAAAATACAAAGCAGTATAAAGGGGAAGTTACTGAAAATTAAATATCGAGGATAAAATCTGTTCTTTGCGATTGAACGATGTTATAACGCGACATAATTCGACGAGTACAAAGTAATACTCGAATAACTTGTCGAGCTACCAGGTATTAATGTTTGCATTTTATATAGGTAAAATAGTAATAATCACGGTGGATTTCGAGCAACGCGGTGGAACACTATCGGGTACGTTCGAGCGGATTAAGAATTCATCCCCTGTTTATGTGGCTGGGGCAGTAATTTCGATTTTTAGAGGCACTCTTGACGACCAGTGTACATACTCTGTACCGTTGGTTGGAAAATAAATTTTCGAGTAACCATCGGGCTGAAAGATTTATCACGATCTTATCCTATAGGTTTAACCTAGAATTTTCACCTACGGCCCGCCGGGTGTTATATTTCCTTCTCTACGTTTGAAATGTATGGCACTTCGGCGAGGAAAAAGTAACGTTGCTTCCTGCGAGGCACCTTGCATTTTTACATGCTTACCAACGCATCTCTTCTTTATTTCTCACATTGTGATTTACTTCCGCGAGCCGTACTTCGTCCTTGGAAAATTTATTTCAAACGATCGTTCGTCGTTTCTTTGAATCTTGTTCGTTATAGACCCGTCGTATTAATAATTTTATAATAGTGAAACGTCTTTTTTAATATCGAGTCATTGCAGTAGGACTAAAATAAGTTGTTAGTGACATTAGTCAACCTACTCCATACTATAAGTCTATGAGACTAGTTGACCCTATTATAAATATTTTAATTCTAATCACAGTCAGTAGACTTTTAAACAAGCGTATGCCTCAAAAAAATTGGTCAACCGCCATAGTTGATAGCTGAATTTTAATTCCATTTAGTCGAGTTTTCTCGTAAGGAGAGACCTGCTGCGTTTACGGAGCAATGCGCTTGGGATCCTCTTTATTATGTTTTTTACAACACCGCGACAAAAAACGATTCTTATGACGAATTTAATTACAATTAGCAATTAGCATTGGTAATAGATGTGTACGTTAATTAGGGATGGTAATGAGCAAAGGAGTCGTAAAGTCGGGGCAAACGCGAGTCCGTCGTCCTGAAAAAGTGCGGCTCTTCAAAGCAGATCATTAACCACGACGGAAAGAACATGAGACAGCTGCTAGGTGTTCGCGAATACATTAATATTAATGCTGCGGGAAGAGCAGTATTGTTTAAAGACAATTATTAGATCCGATCACGCCGTGTACTTGCAACGAAACAGTATAATTACCTTTCTAACACCGATTGAAAAAACTCTTGGAATTTCGTATAATTATCCTATTCTCAAAGCCAAAAAAAAAGGTAGGAGAACAGGTGTAATTTCATCGTTATAGTAAAAGAACAAATTAGCTTCGAATTAGAATTAAAATTCTTTATTCTGTGATTTCTTTCTTTTTTTTTTTTAACGCGATATAGTGGTTATTTAGACAATTTTAATGAACATCTAGCAAGGTTATGTATGACGTGGATGTCCGGAATTACTACGCCATCGGTCACTCGACACTTTGCAGTCGAAACATTCCAAAACACCTAACCCGCGCGCGACGAATTTCACGAATTGCTACGAAATAACATTGTTCCGCCGACGACTTTGCGACATTTGAGCTTTATAATGCATTACGAATCCAGAACACAAATTGTTATTCGTTTAATTACAAAAGCAGAATCAAACCGGCGCGCAATATAATATATATTGCACATTCTGACGTATTAAATATTTATAACGTATTTTTGCATATCGGTTGAATCGAGTATACAAAATATTGGCTGCATCCATTTGAGCTTGTTTTCAAAATGCAACGATACATATTTGGAAAAGAATAATTGACTAATTGAATTTTTAACTCCTGCTTCCACGACGGTCACTGGTGACCGGTACTACAAACTTAATATCACGAAATGGAAGAACAATAATATTTGTAGAACTGCAAATAATACTGTTTTAATTAGAAATGCTGTAAAAGAACAAATACACCATATATTTCCATATTTCACAGTATAATTTTCACAAAATATTAATAATATTGCTTATATTAAATGAATTAAAAGCCAATTCGCGTAGTGTTTGGACTCGTTTTAATCAGAAGTATCCGAAGAATACTTTGACAGTATTTTCTAAAAAAATAACACGAAAAACTCGGCAAGTAAAATTTTGTATGATTTTTTGCTCCCATTACGCATATATTGCACGAATCAAAAGTAGTTTAAATTGCGTTGTGTTTGGACTCATTTTAATCAGAAGAACGTAACGAATACATCGGTTCTAACTTTGATTACAAATCTTAGGGAAGTTAACCGTGCATTAGTTGTGAATAGCAAAATCGAGCTCGTCGAAATAGGAGGTTAAAGAACGCTGTCGCGCTTGCAGTGGTTTTTGTCGCGAGATGAAACCGGTAGAAGAAGAACAATAGCTTGAAAGTCCCTAGGAAGGATAGAGTGTCAATGTGTTGCGGAGGATGACATCACTGATTCGCCGACGGCACCAGAGTTCACTCCGAGAGTTCATTTCCCGCTACGCTCCTGTAACTGGGTGAAATATCTTCTACTCGTCGCGTTACCTTTCTCATATATCTTCCTTTATTTTCGCCACTATTACTTGTTCAATCTTCTCGCGCCATTCCCTATCGTTCGGTTGCCAACGCGTAAATGATTAGACTCGCGCTGCAAGAAAACCGTAAACGAGATTCGTTCCCCAATAATATTCCCACCCAAACGTTCCTCGACGACTTTTGATTTCACAAATTTCGATTTTACTTAGCTTCGTAACAAATTTATTTCCTTCCGCGTCTGCAACCTGAGAATTATTTATTTTACGAGGGAGGGGGGGGGAGGGAAATTGCACAACTTTTATGGGGGTCGTAAACGAAAGGGAGGTTCAATCTTGAAGCGTATGGCAGTTTCGTTTCCGTGAAAAATGTTTCAAACTTTTACGAGCCGTTTGAATTTGAAACGTTTTTCAAAGTAAAATCACATCTTCCCTTTGGACGAAAATATTCTTTTCCAAAATATTGACGAAATTTTCCAAAAGGAAGAATTTATTCTTTGCTCGCTGTCGCGTAACTTTGTGGGATCGTCGAGGGGTTAAGTGACATCGTTACCCCCCGTTGTATCGAAAAGTATAGAATATACGAGTAAAGTATCGTTTTATACTCGAAGGAAGGAACTTATTTAAAGTTGTCGGAGTCCTGTTTTCGGAATTGTTCGATTTCCTAGTGCCGCGGACTATCGTTTCGCGCGTCGTTAATGCTAAATATAAAAGGACGAATGGCAACTAGATGAAAAAGGAGCTCCTCTTTTCTTTCCACCCCTCGAAGTCTTCTCGTATCTCTTCCCCTTGAGCAGCTCCTTTTATCGCGTCCCTTTGTCGCGTTACCTTCACGCTTCGCATGTAAATATCGACGTTAAAGACCGCGTACGCGTGAACAAGCACGCACACAGAGGCTTGTGCGTAAGGAGGACACGCATGCGGGTGAGCCAACAATGTTCCCTCATATTTCCGTATTACGTTTCTCTCGTCGTTAAGGAGGTCGGTGCTCGCCGTGTTCTCTTCCCCTTTTTTCATTTTTTTTTTTTCGTTCCGTAGAGCACGAACATAGGGGTGGCAGAGACTCCCAAGACCCTTTGTGGGACGGTTCCAAGGGACGGCCAGGACGATCCCGACTCATCGAGCCCTTCCAGGCAACTCGAACACCGGTTAATCGATGAAACGTTCCTCCGAGGCGATGATTTATGCCGCGTTCTCTGATATCTTCCGGCCAGTCGTGTCGCGACTGGATAATCCCGATCGTTTCGAAAAGGTGCGTGGGTGCAACTTATGCGCGAACGCGTCCTTTGCGCCAAGTAGGAAAGTATCGATCGACCAGCCACGGACAAGAACAGTTTATGAAAGTAATCTGCACCGACTTCGACTTCGGGAACCCGGTCCTTCCTCGAAAAACATTGAATTTCGGGGGAAGCGTCGAGTTACCATAATTAAATTAGCTCCCTGGAACGAGGGCGTGCATTGGAAATTTCGGATGTTAGAAAAATAAGTGCTACGTTAAGAAAGTTGAGAATGTTTCTTATCAAACTATTCCACGGTTGGCCAAGGGTTGTACCAATTTAGTGTTTGAGAACTTTGAGTACTTGTTTCATGATTCGAACAACGAAGAGAGTTATTCTGACTCCAGGTTATTAGCGATCCGCCAGGGAAACATGTTCGTGGTTTTCGAAAGAGGCTTTATGGTTGGCGTACACGTTCTCTTTCTTGCTTTGATCCGTGTGCAAAATACATAGTAAATAGGGACGCAGTTTAAAGGCCCTTTAAAAATTCAAAATCCAAAATTCAAATGTGTAAATTATTGGGAAATTCTTCTGTGACGCGTTGAGCGGTGATTTGTTGTTTCAAGGTTGGTAACGATGATATTATTCGATATCTTTCGTTTCTTAAAATCGTTTTTTTCTTTGGCGATTATTATTTGCAGCTTCCAAGCTGTTTAAAAACACAATGCGCACATTAGGGTCGCGAATAATTGTTCGAGATTTTCCCTTGCGCTGGTTGGAGCGCGTTTTAAGAAAATGAAGGTCCCGGACAAAGGCGAACAGGTGCAACGCGTCAAAGATGAAAAGAATGAGACGGAGAAAAAGAAATAAAGGAGGAAAGTCCGTTGGAAACGTATTTGCAATTCTTCGTCGGCATTCTATTTAGCTGACTTGCGTAAGTTCAAGCCTAAGAAAAGTCTGAACGCAAAGCGAAGGAATCTTTTATAATGTTTTTACGAGCAATAAACTCTCGAAGCTCTGGTTAATCGCGTTGCGTCATGTTGGGTGTCGTTTTAATACAAATTCGAATGTTTTTCGAATGGAAACTCGTTGGAATTAATTTGAATATTATTCGTACATAAATTTCTAAAATCATAAAACTCGTGCGGTCGTTAATTTTATTACTAAAATCAAAATGAAATCTCTATATGATCCATGACGAACTAAAAAAAATACTTCGTAACAGTATTTTTCAACCCTTCTCGAGTCGTGACTACCTTTTATAATAATCAAGTATCCTACGACTTTTCCAAAAAATATTCGTATATTTTTAGTGGTATGAAAGAATTAATAAAATTTCTTAACGAGTCGCGATAATATGTAATTTAAATATATTTAAAACACGTTTCTTCCTTCGAGCGTGTAATATAATTATATACGACTGCGTTCATTTAACAATCATGATATTCAGACAGCTTGTTAAACGCATCAAATGTTCTGTAAAAATTAACTAACTAGAGTATCCGATTATGCAAAATATTTCATACGCAGTATATCGCAAATTAATGAAATACGGGAACATACGTGACGTTAATTACATGCATTAGGCCGTTAGAATTCATTCTTGTCGTGTTTCATTTACATCATCTAATGTGATTTGTATTATAATTCATACTGCTGACAAACGAAATCGAATTTATTTCATGAACGAAATGTAAAATTTGTATGCTTGTCAATCGCTTTTCGGAATGAAAATAACTTGACGTACAACCTTTGTCAAAAATAGTATTTATCGTTGTCGATTGAAATACTTGTAATATTTGTTTAACACGTTTGTTTCTGTCACCAAATATAGGCAAGTTATTCGAGTGTTTTTTTTTTTTTTTAAATAAATTTCAGTTTGTGCTCGATAGATTTTCAAATTGAATTTCCCTTTAAAAGTTTGCTTTAAACGTTATTTTGTAGCAAAGGAATGACAGTCGCGTAGCCGTGGAAGCACATACAGAGTTTTCTTACAACAAAACCTTCTTTGTCGGTATATAATCGTTAGGCGCGCCACAGGTGTGCGCTTTTCGTCGAAGCCTCTTGTAAAGCTTTCCATCCCTTCGTTTGCTCCGCTCCAACCTATCCTACAACCCCTTTGTGGCCGCGACTAGAGAACGACGAACGGCGGCATGTCTTCTGACGATCCTTTTCAGACTGCTCGAACCAGAAAATTCGATACCGCAACATTCGTTTTAGGCTTTCGTTCGTGGCCGCTGAATACAGCAGTTATACGCTGGAAAAAACCACTGATCTTACGCGAGAAACGACGATCTAACAATTTATTTTCATTAACCGCTGCCACGAAGTCTACCATGTCAAACACGATACGTTTTAACGTTCGCGATACAACTTTCGTTGGTGTTTCGTAAATTAAAACGGATTTTTTAAATCAACGAAAGCTGATCGACGCATCTAGAATTTGTATTTGTTAGGAATAAACTTTACTCGACTCTAAATACGAGTTGAAAAGACGACGGATGAAGCAGCTTGTCTTTTAAAAATTCGTTTGGAAGGGAGGAGACAAATAAAAAATGATTAATCAGTTTCAACGGAACTCATTAATTAGTTGACGAGTCTTAATTGAAATTCTACTCGAGCAAGCAATTCCAGGCTCGTTTCTAAGATTAGTCATTTCCGTTCTTCTCCCTGTTGTATCTATAGGCGTCCCATTGACACTCATCTTTATAGACCGTGCAATCGATACGACAGGAGGCATTACACAATACAAGACTTCTTGCGCGTGCAAGTACCCTAACAAGTTCTGTCTACACGTGTACTGGAAAGTATCCGAACGACGACGTACAAATTTAAACCAACGAACGTGTTTTTCTAGACAATAATTGATTATTACTTATTACTAACTTGTTACTTACATTAATTTGCATTCACTTTACCGTAACAGACTCATAACAACTTTATTACGTGCTCTTTAATTATCGTGACTCTATTATGCACCAAAAAATAATAGAAAGTATGAGTTTCATAAGCCTTTTGCACTTAAACCTGCAACTCTTCAATAAATGATTACACACTTCCAAAATGAAGAATTTTATGATGGGCCTGTATTATACAAACTATTAAAAAATATGTGCGTATTTATTCTTCTTTTTTTTTCTAAATACAAAATTGCAATGTTGAATTCGTTGCTGCACCTTTTCATGTAATTCTCTCTACCAGTGGAAAAACTAAAATTTTTCCGATTCCACATGAAATTTGCCAGCCGGGTACGTGAAATTTTTTTTAATATTCATTTTTGTAGAAATAGTACGGTTGAAAATGAAACGTCGACTTTTGACAAAAAAAATTGCGTATAAAAATATTTTCAACAGAAAAAGTTTTTAACGTATCGTGAAACCTCTGCGTGTATGGCTAGATAACCTATTCAGACAAATTTTATGAAAGTTTGAAGCTATCGGCTCCAGCGGTTTGAAAAATGTCATTTCGAGAAAAACGAATTTAAAATTGTAGTTCGTGATTTTTAAAATTCACGAAAGAATGGGAAATACGAAGAAATTCGATTGTTTTTTCATTTCCATCGTGGTGTGACCCCTGGAGTAATACAATTTAGGGTGGCGGTAACCGAGTCCTTTACTCTATGTCTACATTCGCGCGTATCGCTAAAATTACGCTCGTGATTAAATTTCCCAATGATATAACGCAAACACCGTTGCAAAATTGATCGATGTCGCGGGTCAATATCAATTAGAACTTTTGTTTGCTCGAACCGATATAATTTGTCGCTAAAAAGGTCAATGTCTGCCCTAAGTACGATCAATGGCGGATCTAGAACAGCTCGAGGAGGGAGAGGGGCTAAGATATTATAAACAGAAATAATAGATTTTTTTAGACAATCTTAGGAGGAGTTTAAGGCCTTGTAGCTTCGAAGAATTAATTCTCGCGTCATGGGAATTCGCCGTAGACACAATTTCTACGAACAACCATTATAATAATTTGACCCACGGACATTACGGTATGATTTAACGAATCGTCGCGTAACAGTTGCTTCGCGATGATTCAGATATCGGTTAAATGGTGCTTGAACCTTTCTTCTCTTTATCTTGTCCTCTCAATAGTTGCATCTCTCTTCGATCCCCTCTCTTTCTCTTTCTTTTGCCGCTCTATCTTTTTAAAGTTTCGATCCGACGAACAAGAGAGAGAAGTCTAACGCGGCAAGAGGAGATATACCTAGTACATACTATGTACTTCTGTTTCACGTAGCGGCTAATAAAAAAAATTAACTGCCCGCTTCCCTCTTTTATTGCCCACTTCGAGGGTAGCGGAAACTACAACGAACGTGTTCGTTCGGAGCTAGCACGATGACGAGGTCGCAGTCGATGGAGTTACGTCAGTATTTGAATTTCCATCGGTGTCTTTTAACACTCGTATATCTTACTAAATACACCGTACGACCTTTATAGTCTTTCCAGCGTGGGAAATAATTACGTTCGAGCTTTCGTTCAAACGTTGACGATTTTCGGTGTAATACGAACCCAAATCGACCTAATATTAATTATATTAAACATACAGGCGAAATAATTACCAGATGTTTGATAAGTCACGAGCAAAGGGTTAACGCTCTCATTTTGGTGGCCTAATTTGCTGCGAAAAATGATCAATTTTCCCTATTGGATTCGTTTTCATTTGTATCTCTTAACGTTTCAATTTGAGGATCTATTTTTCTAGTTACATAGTGGTAGATATTATTACCCTTATATGAGTATACAAGGTGTTCGGCCACCCCCGGGGAAAAATTGTAATGGGAAATTCTAGAGACCAAAATAGGACGAAAATAAAAAATACCAATTTGTTGATGGACGCTTCGTCAAAAAGTTCCGCCAGTACTGAATTTTTTTCTCGAAAGTGGGTAGGATTTCGGGGGTATGTCTATTCACCAAAAATAATTGCAATTGACCCCCACAACCAAAACTAATTTTTTGGTTTTGATTTTCGTTTTATATTGACCTCTAGAATCTTCCATTAAAAATTTTCCCAGGGGTAGCCGAACACCCTGTATATGAAAAACTGCATAACCTAAAATTTGTTTCAGTACATATTTTTAGGACCCGGCTAAGATTCACATATCCTATTTAAGTTTGTCTCTCTCGACTCGATGATTAATTTGTCCAGTCCTATAGTGGTATCCGTGTATAGTGTAATCCCTGTCGCCCATATATGAGTGATGCAGCTAAAAAAAAAAAAAAATAATGTTTACCACGATGATGATGGGAGTCCGGGACGCGAAACTGTATCGAAGCGCGGCGACCAGTCGTGCACGGAGAAGGTAGGTTGCGAGTTATCGAGAGAGGATCGGGATTCTAGCTAGAATCGATTTTCCGTATCGCGTGGCGTTACAGCGACCTTCCGGCATCGCAAAGTTCGCCGGGTACAGTGACCCCGGGGTACATTGAGCGCACAGGCGGTGCTTGGCGTCGTAACATCGCCGCTCGTAAACCATTCCACGGCGGAACGAGCGCCACTTCCGGAAAGCTGTGCTCTCGCTCTCGTGCGCGGCACGGCGTCATGCTCGCGCGAGTTCGACGACGCGGAAAGCGTGCACCGAACCCTGCGATCTTATCTTGGACGGTTCTCACGGTCAAGAAATGTTTTCAGGTTACCGACGATTAATTTCGAAATATCTAAAACACGCCGGGAGTACTGGCTACGGTCAGATCCTATCGGTTACGGTTAAAAGAGTTCACGTGGATCTGGTTTCACGACGGATCGATATCTACCATTACCATCTTACCCATTTCGCGTATCGTTCAGCGAAAATAGTTACGTCTCCCCGGGATGCGTTATCGTCGCGGTTTCCGTTTCACTCGTTCACCTAATCGCACAGATATTCCCACCGATAACCAATACCGCTCCACCACGACGAAAATCTCTGCTTAAAGGGATTCTTTTTTTTTTGCTTTTCATTTTTCGAAAGTACATATTATTTAAAAATTAAATCTCTTTGAAGCAAATGGTTTCTTCGATGGAAAGAAATCGAACCAACAGTCCATACAAACGTTCGATTTAAAGTATATTGTAAGTTCCATTATAGCGCGCCATTTTGCCCACGTGAAATGGAATGTACGAGACCGAGGATGCCGCTGACAGTTTATCGAATTATTTGTCACGCTCCTCTGTAGAAGTCGAAGTCGATGTCTGGCCAAGAAGATGGTCGAAACTTGCTCCGATACTCCGACTTTCGATATTCCCGTTGTACAGTTGATGGAGTGACCTGTAGAGATTGGCCTAACGAAGAGAAAGGAATAGAATCGTGACACCGATGCGCCGGTGATCGTGTAATGTAAATTTATTTCCAAGAATGTGGAACTAAAGACGCCGATGGTTACGATCCCGGGGCGGTTTGGTGGGGGTTAAGTGATTTCCGCGATTATTTCCGCTTCCATCCAGACACGACCTGCAGACGCGATCGATATGGCTACCGAACGCATGCACACGTAGCTTCGTATAATTTTTGCCCTAACTACAGTACCGTGTAAAGCCGTGCAATTTATTTCTGCATCCGCGTCCGCGTGCAGACGGCGGTATATCCTGTCTCCCTTCGTTCCATTTTTATTTCGTTCCATTATTCGTGCCCCTCCTCCCCGCTTTGAAACATCGCACAGACGCGAAAGCTTGTTTGCCACCGATCTCTGCGAACGCAATTGCGGCGAACAGCAGGAAACGGTCTGATATTCTTAGTGTGGATTGGATGGAGTGGATTGTCCATCGATCGTCGATTCTTGCGAATCTTGTTTGGTAAATCGCGTTAACGAAGCGCACGAAAAACAAATGAATTCGGAATATCACGACGCCGGTGTTTTATTATTAGAGCCATCGTGGACGCGATCCGGTTGCATCGAAATTGCTGACACGCGTCAAAAGTAAATTTTCGTTGTTTCTCGCGAGCGAATAACGAGTTATCGGAACGAACGATCCGTTTTTAACTATTATTATCGGGGTGTCCGAGACGTTCGATTTATTATTAGCTCGTCTGGATATTAATTACCGGGTTTTCGGCTGTCAATGACGTTGAATAAATCTTCTTTTAACTGAATCGAGGGATGTAAAAGATGGCGATCGAATATTAATATTGCCTTTTTCCCCCGGGGAAATTTAAAAATGTTTGCAACTTAAAATTTCTTGATTTGTTTTGTTAATTCGTGTTACTATACGTGAACCTTAAATCGAGTCGTGATGTATTCTATGTATGTCGCCGTAGCAGCGCCCGTTGGAGTGCAAAGGGTTAGTAACGCAAGATCTTTTTTAAAAGTAATAAAAGATGATTTTTAAAATATCGATCGAGTGTTTGATGGGTTTCGTAGCTATAAAACCGCAAGGGATCGAATGGAAGGCTTATTATACTCCGTGATACTTTTTGATCACCCTATAAACTAGAAATACGCATTGCCGCGTTGCGTCGAAGGGCGATGCACCGGCAGTTACCGTTCTCTAGGGGCGGTTACCCCTTCCCCGTCGGTTCCACCACCAACGGTGACGGACTCGACCCTCGTTGGAACCCCGGTCGAAGGGTTGGGATGGTCGATGCAGTGTTTCCATAGAAACCAGACGCGCCGTCCGCCACCCCTTTCTACAGTGCATTCAACCGAGGGTTGCAGTCTTCGCTTGAAAACCTACCGCTATTCCCCGGCAACAGTAGTCATCTTCTCGATGATCTGCCACCCCCTGTCTCGTCTCCCGACTCTCTCTCTCTCGAAGGCTTAAGATTATTTTTCTCGATCAAGGTATCCGCAAAAATATCGCCTCGATAATTAATTTCCTACCAACTTTACTTTCTTTTTTAAGAGTTGGAAAAACCATCCCAAGACGTATACTGCGTCGTTAACCCTTCTTCATTTATTAGGTTGTAAAATGACGCTTAACGAGAAAAGGTAGTGACGTTTGGAAAAATGCAACGTTGCAGAGATTCCCGCCAAAGCGTGGGAGGATCGTCGCGCGTCTGGAACGCAATATCCTAAATATACAACGGGATTAATGAAGTATACAATATGGGTTCCATTTCCATTTGTTTACGTTCGCGCAATCGTGTTTATTTACAACGTGTGTGTCCATGGGAAAATAAAATTGTGTCGAACAGAGTTAAACAAATACAGTTCGTTTCACGCGTGTCGTACACCTCTGGGGTAGAAAAGAATCGCGCAGAACAAGGTCAAAGGCTCGACAAATGTTTGCAGATTAATGTTTAGTCCTTTGTTTGGATAGCAATCCGAAAACGTAATGCATACTACCTTCGCTAAAAATAATCATCTTTTTCAAGGTTTAAAGCTCCAGCTGTTTTACAGAGGATTTTATTAGTTTCATAAAATAATAGGGTCTCCTAAATCCTTGTCAGATCGAATTTGAAAAATTAAGCTCAAAGATAATCGTCCATGCTATATTCCAGTTCCTTTGACGTCCATCTGCAAAGGGTTAATATGTTATTTCTTGCGAAGAATTTCGAGAAAAAAGGTTGTACAACTTTTTGTCTATCAAGAAGCAAGAATTGTCAAAGAAAAAGGTCGGTTGTTTGCGTTCTTTTGGATAGAATGGACGTCGTCCGTCGTACTCGTCACCGAAAGTAATTATACGTTAACGTCAGTTTATGATGTTGCACCGAGGGTCGCGCAATTATGCGCAAAAGGATACACGGCCGTGCAAAGCATCTTGTCGCTTCTCGTGATTTTCTCGATGCACTTAGGCGCGATTGCTAGGTACCAGCTTACAAAGGTGACCCGGCGAGGGACGACAAGATTTATGGTCCGCCCTTGAGTGTTCCTCCCGAGGAGATCCGATCGCCTAGACAGCCAGTAGAATTAATGCCGTTGCCGTGTACATAGACGCTGGGTCTGCGTTGTTATAAAAAACGCGCGGGCCCAGGATACACGGGGCTATCTTCTTCCTCAGAAGCAAAGAAGAAAAGGAAGAAACCCGACTAGCGATGTCTACCGCTCTCGGGATCTTGCACCGTCTGCATTACCAACAACTGGTTATTCTATTAACGAGAAACGATAAATGATTTCAGTCGTTTCACCTTCGGGTACCTATTCACTGAATCGAGGATCTCGCGGTAGTAACTTTAAATTCTCGTGTTTCCTTTCTCTTTTCTTCCAGTCGATGCAAAATTTCCCTCCATTTTACACGAGGTAGATACCGTCAGCTTTCCGTGTCCAGAGATGCCCTTGACGTTTATAAAAATTATATTCGTAATATTTCTTACGTTTCTCTCAGATCCCGAAAAATCTAAATTTCAATGATTCCATTTTGTAGGAAATTCGAATAATTTAGCTTTAGCTAGGTTATATTAGGAATTGTCACCCTACGCACAATAAACAGTCAAACGCTTCGGGAACATCGGCGGCCATATTGGATGTTCCCTCGACGAGGAGTCGACGTTCCTTTCACATTCTTGCGAGGATTACTAATATACGGAAAGAATATTCTCGCAAGAGTGTTCGCGAGATTGTAATTTAACGAAAGACGGTATAGTTAATTTCGCAAAGAATCATTATTCTTTTGTCGCGCGACGATTCATCGTCGCTGGCGTATACCGTATTAGGCGCGGTGCGCGGCCGTTACTACCGTCTATGAGTAAGGAAATTTTTCCGTTACTTACGAGGCTGATTCGAGACTTTTCTTATCCAAGGTCGCAGATCGTGGCAGACAAGCTATACGTACGCTTTTTGCGCGCGCGCGCGCTCGGCTTCTATTTCAGCCTGTGGATGAGAAACGTGATGGGGAGTAGAGAGTTGATACACTTCAGGGTTCCAGCAGTTGGCAAGGGGCGAGAGGGGAGCAACGTGACCCCTGAACGACGTTCATCGATCGGGGTGTACGCACCCTGCCTGCCCGCCTCTCCTCTCTCTCTCTTTCTCTCTCTGCGTTCTCCCACCACTCCCCTATCATTTCCTCTCTTCCACCTTGTCGACGTTTTCCCAACGTTGCCCATTTCAATTTTTTCGCGGTTCAAGATATTCTTCGTGTCTCGATTTTGTTTGTTCAGACACCCTTTCTTTCAGTTTCTTTGCCTGTCAATGTTCATATTTGGCAGTGAACGTACAAGTAATTTTCCCTATCAGGATTACGGATAAAATTACTCGAACATAGTTGTTAAGTTTCAATTTATTCTTTATGTGTTTAGTTAAGTTACATTGCAAATTAAATCTACTATACACGGTGTTTAGCCACCCATGGGTAAAATTTTAGTGGGAGATTCTAGAGGCCAAAATAAGACGAAAATCAATAATATCAATTTGTTGATCGAGGCTTCATTAAAAAGTTATTAACGTTTAAAGTTTCGCCTGTAGAACAGCTGCGTGCGCGTGATAGTGGTTCTCACTCAGCATGATAAACTCTGCTTACTGACGTATCGACAGCCTTACAGTTTTCTCAGTGAGAACCACTAGCAAGCTGTTCGCAGACTGCCGTTCCACAGGCGGAACTTTAAACGTTAATAACTTCTTAACAAAGCCTCGATCAACAAATTGGTATTCTTGATTTTCGTCTTATTTTCCTCTCTAGAATCTCCCATTAAAATTTTTCCCAAAGGTGGCCGAACATAATATAAATGAACGTAAAACAAAACAACGTAAAAACTCGCGTTCATCGCGTTACATGGCGGACACACGTACCGGAAGTCAAACTCGAGTTACATATATCGAGCAACCACGCAAACAACTCCAGCTTATACACCTGCGTCTTATTCTTAAAATAAATTTTCAATTTAGAATTAAACTTTTCGATACTCCCCCCTGTTGTTTCGCGAATCTGATAACGCTGGTAACATCGGTATTCGAAATATGCTCGGTTGTACGCGAAAGAACGCGATCGTTGTAAATACGGCGTGTTCCGTTGCCGCTGGAAGAGTATACGTTCCTCCACATTCGGTATGCTAAATGTAGCTTTCCGGCGACCTCGGGTCCGCCGGGGTACTTCCCGCAGGAGCATTCGCCTTTTATCTCAGGACTCGATCGAAATTCTTGCACGAATGCATCTCCTCGTCGCGGCCCGACATCGCGAGTATTTCCTGGAGCGTCGAGACGGTCTTTGTTCCGCTCGTTCGATCGTTCTGCACCGTCTGGTTTTTCTCTTTTTTTTTTTTAATCTTTTTCTCTGGATCGCGCGGCGTTATTCGTCGTCAGCTCGGAAAAGCGAACGTGTCATTGCGCGAAACGCAGCGCCGCGTGGATTCTGCCTCCCGGCGAGGCGGCGCAAGTGCGATAACCTTCGCATCGGTGACCTTGGGACTCTCTCTGGCTACCGATCTCCGTCCTTTTTTCACCGCCGTGGCGATTTCCTTCCAACCAGGCACCTATCGCTCTATCTGTCCATCTACCCACGAGCACTCAGGTGAAACATGACTGTTCGTTCGGTCAGATTTAATTAGAGAGGGACAGAGAGCATCCTTTCATCGTTAAATCGTTCGCGGGAACGGATCCACGGGAGTGGGAGCGCGTGGGAGTCGAGAGCCTCCGGCGAAGACGCAGACGGGGTCCGACATCGAGACCGAAACAGCTTCCGGCTTGTAACGCCGTGGGTGAAGTGTCAACGAATGCCAACCGAGCTGGGGACCAATGATCGGCGCGCTTTTGCGTCCGTGCTTCTTCCATTGGCCTCGTCGAACAATTACGGGGGATTGCCGCGGCAAGGGTTTCCCAAGGAAATTAACTTTCTTCCTTTGACGCTCTCCGTGGAACGTCCAATTACGAATTTAGTACGTTAACCCCTAGACGCTCAGGGTTAAACGTTTGAAAGATACCTTTTTTTATTATTAATATACAGGGTGTTCGGCCACCCCTGGGAAAAATTTTAATGGGAGCTTCTAGAGGCCAAAATAAGACGAAAATCAAGAATATAAATTTCTTGACTGAGGCTTTGTTAGAAAGTTATTAACAATTAAATTCAAAAATTTCAAATCGTTCTGGAAAAATTATATTTGTATGCGGGGGTCAATTACAATCATGTTTGGTCATTACACATACCCTCGAAATCCTAACCATTTTCGAGAAAAAAATTCCTTACCGAAAATCTAATGTGAGGTCAGAAATGCTTCCCTGAAATTTCATGCGAATCTTTAAAATGTCATAACTTCTGAACGGATTGGACGATTTTAATGTTTAAAAAAGCAAACTACGCGTATTTTGATGGAGAATACGTAAAAATTGCAAAAATATTCGAAAAGTTGGTCCTCGAACTCGCAAAATGAGAAAAATCGCATAAAAATGATCCAATCTTCAAACGTCCATAACTCCTACTATAGCGAATATATTTTAATGAAACTTTTTTCTGTAGTAGTGCTCATGGATACCTACAAAAAAGTATTAGACAATTTTTCTGTCGGGCGCCAAACAAAATTATTAAAAATGAAAAACGAATTTTTAAGAGAAATCAACAGGGGGGTTGCCTAAATTTTTTGACGGAAAAAAAAAATTTCAAATCGTTCTGAAAAAATTATTTTCGGTTGCGAGGGTCAATTGCAATCATTTTTGGTCATTAGACATACCCTCGAAATCCTACCCACTTTCGAGAAAAAAATTCGAGAAGGTGTGAAATCTTTCGACAAAATGAAAAAATTTCAAATCGTTCTGGAAAAATTATATTTGTATGCGGGGGTCAATTACAATCATGTTTGGTCATTACACATACCCTCGAAATCCTAACCATTTTCGAGAAAAAAATTCGAGAAGGTGTGGAATCTTTCGACAAAATTAAAAAATTTCAAATCGTTCTGGAAAAATTATTTTCGGTTGCGGGGGTCAATTACAATAATTTTTGGTGAATAGATCTACCTCCGAAATCCTACTCACTTTCTATTCTAGTGTAGTCTAAAGTTAACGTATGCGGCTACTCTCACTTGTATTCATACACTATGATAGTGATTCACTATAAATGAAAACTTGCTTCCTTATGAATTCTCTCCATTTATTTTTATCAAATGTTTTGTTTTTGTTTTAAATATTAAGAAGCAAGTAATGCGCGGATGACGAAGTATAGATTTCGTAGGTCGCGCGTAGCACTCGAAGGGTTAATTAAGATGGAAAATAGAAAGAAGATCAAGGGTTTAAACGAAGCATTTTTCTGTCAACAGGGATGCCGGTTGACTGAAGATGGCCTCGCCGACACTCTCGCTGGAATCGCGCGCGAATTCCATCGGGTCCCTGGCCTCGCTGTCCCCGCTTACAGTGAGCGGCAGTTCTCCGCCTGCGAGTGACTCAGCGATCTGCGACGTCGACAGCTGCGACCTTTGTCTCGACGCACAGAAACCTGGAGAGGCGCCCTGCCCGCGGTGTCGATTAGGAGGCGCCGGCGGCGTACGCTGTACCGGCTGCAAATCCACCGAGTCCGACGCTGTGGCTCGTTGCTTCGACTGCGCGAATTTCCTTTGCCCGAACTGCGTGATGGCGCATCAATTTATGCACTGCTTCGAGGGACACCGTGTCCTGAATCTCGACGACTCGAAGCTGGAGACCGTTACTAACTCGGCTGGCACCGAAATCCCAAAGAACAGCCAGGTGGCGAACGGCGGCAACGGAAACGGTGAGAAGGTGTGGTTCTGTCGCCGTCACAAGCAAGAACTGTTGAAGTATTTCTGTCGCACCTGCACCGTGCTGGTCTGCAAGGAGTGCACTATCACCGATCATCCCGGTTCGTTGCACGATTGTGCGCACATCTCCGAGGTCGGCACCCAGCAGCTCGAGGCGATGACGAGAGTGGTGCAGGAGTGCAGAGCCAAGGTGGCGGACGTGAAGGCCGCGGTGAAGGCGGCCGATCACGGCGCGGCGCGTCTACAAGTACAGTACCACAAAGCGCAGAACGAGATCAACGACACTTTCCAATTCTACAGATCGATGCTCGAGGAACGGAAGCAGGAGCTGCTGAAGGAGCTGGAGTCGGTGTTCTCCACCAAACAGATATCCCTCGGGGTTCTCACGCAAAAGGAGAACGAGATGGCCGACAAGATGCTTCAGACCTGCGAATTGGTCGAACGATTGACCAAATACACCACCGTCACCGAAGTATTGATGGTCAAGAAGCTGTTCGACACGAAGCTTCAGTTGTTACTGAACTATACGCCGGACGTGGGCAATCAGACGGTCGATCTCGAGTTTGTCAGCAATTATCAGGCGATTCAAGTGGGCGTGCGAAACACGTTCGGCTACGTTCGAAGCAACAACGAGAGCAACGCCGGACCGATCGGTAAGCAACCGCCTATCGCGCGACCAACGGCCCTCTCGGGCAACGGTAACAATGGCAGCAACGTCAACAACGGCCCAGGAAGCGCCGGATCCCTCGGCGGTCTACTATTGGATCGTCCTTACAGCAACGGCCTGATATCCTCTACCTCGAACTGTACCTCGTCTACGTCGCCATCGTCGTTCGACGCCAACAACAGCGTGATCACGAAACGTTTCAGCTCGGCCAACAGCCTGGGTCCGTTCTCGACGACGATCAGCGATCTGAACTTGAACGGGATAAACGCGAACCCGTACGAGAAGTGGAGCAACGGCGGGAACGACGCGTACCCGGTGGTAACCACGAACGATCACTTCTCGATGCCGGCGTCCGTGGTCGTGGCGGCGAACGCCGCGTCCGGCGACTCTGTCCTCGACCTGACCTCGAAGCTGATGTCCGCGGCGGCGATATTCCCGCCCAAGTCGCAGATCAAGCGACAGAAGATGATCTATCACTGCAAGTTCGGCGAGTTCGGAGTGATGGAGGGCCAGTTCACCGAACCGTCGGGCGTGGCGGTGAACGCTCAGAACGACATAATTGTCGCCGACACGAACAATCATCGCATACAGATATTCGACAAGGAGGGCAGGTTCAAGTTTCAATTCGGCGAGTGCGGAAAACGGGACGGCCAGTTGCTCTATCCGAACCGGGTGGCCGTGGTGAAGACGTCGGGCGACATAATCGTGACCGAGCGTTCGCCGACCCATCAGATACAGATCTACAACCAGTACGGTCAGTTCGTGCGTAAATTTGGGGCGAACATACTGCAGCATCCGCGCGGCGTGACCGTCGACTCGAAGGGACGCATCGTGGTGGTCGAGTGTAAAGTGATGCGCGTGATCATATTCGATCAGGCTGGCAACGTTCTGCAGAAGTTCGGTTGCTCGAAGCATCTGGAGTTCCCGAACGGGGTGGTGGTGAACGACAAGCAGGAGATATTCATTAGCGACAATCGCGCCCATTGCGTGAAGGTGTTCAATTACGAGGGGGCGTATCTGCGTCAGATCGGCGGCGAGGGGATCACGAACTACCCGATCGGTGTGGGGATCAACGCCGTGGGCGAGATACTGATTGCGGACAATCACAATAACTTCAATCTGACGATTTTCACGCAGGACGGTCAGCTGGTGTCGGCTCTCGAGAGCAAAGTGAAGCACGCGCAGTGCTTCGACGTGGCGCTGATGGACGACGGATCGGTCGTGTTGGCCAGCAAGGATTACCGACTCTACATTTATCGTTACGTACAAGTACCGCCGATCGGAATGTAGAGCAACGACGCGCCGCGACGCCGACAATGATCCACGATCATCGTCGTGATCATCGTTGTCGTTGTTTCTTTTCCCGCCATTGTTTCGACGGCCGGCCAACGGCCTGGATCTCATCGATCTTTTTTTACTTACACTCGCCTATCTTCTTCTTCGCCCACCTACTACCACTGCTCGTGCTCACTTCGCCTATCCACCTTCGCCCGCTCGACCCACCTCACTCCCGTTTACGAGACGCCGATCGCGAGATACCAAACGCGAGCGCGCGCGAGCGATCGCGCAACGCCGATCGAGAGTCGTCGAGAATCCAATGGTCGAACGCTCGTTTCGTTTCGCGTCCGGATTCGGGAACGGACGAACACATTTTCTAAACGAACGAAACACGAGAACTATACGAAAAATGAAAAACGCGAGGGACGACACACACACACACACACGCTCGCGTGACTCGCCGCGCGTACGATTCTCTTCGAGGCGCGATACGCGCGCGCGTGCGATACTGCTCGTATTATGAACGAAAATGATAAAAGAGAAAAAAAAAAGAAAATGAAAAAAATCACAGGCGACCTCGGAAAACGCCCGATTTTGTCGCGTGCGCAACGTACACGCGCACGCGCTAAAACATGGAAAGACACACGAGACGTGTAAGCGCATATATGCGGAAAACTTACTTGTTAATGTTGTTATAACTGAAAATACTGTTGTTGTTGTTTAGTTGTAGAGCTCGCCGCCGCTAGTCACTCCACTTCCCCCCTTCCCCCAAAAACCCTCGACCCCTCGTCTATTACTTTCTCCTTCTTCCGTGCGAATCTATTCTTAATTTTCCCCCTTTGTCCTCGTTCCTGTCCACCACCTTTTCGCCATCTTCTCGATCGAAAGCCCGCGAGGGACGTTTGTTTCGTGTAAACACCTCGAATGTATCACGTTTCTACACGCATCTTTTCCTTGGGTTGTGCAAACGAATGTGTGCCCCGTCCGCATCTAACACGATTCTTCTGATTGTCGATCCTTCCAATTCGCTTTGGGACTTAAAACTCGGCTTAATTGATGCTCGGCGGACATTAAAGACGGTCGGGCCTCGTTTAGACGCGAGCTCGAGGCGAACGAGAACAGAGTTCGCGAGGTAATTGAGCTTGAATCTTTGCTCTCTCTTCCTCACGTGCGCGAATAGTACCGAAAAAGTTAACGATCAATCGTTCGAAGGGCCATATGACGATCGGCGCGGTTGCTAGGAACGTCCGTTATATATACCCTTCGCTTAAAAAAACGACTTTTGCGATTAAGGGACAGATCAACGCTGCATCGATGTCCTTCTTCCTGAACCCTTCCTCGTCCTTGCGTGTCGTTTTTTTTTTCCTTTTTTTTCTAGGTGGTTAAGCAGATGACTTTTATATTTATATATGTACACGCACACGAACACGAGTTTTCTTCTTGTTTCTTTTTTTTATTTTTTTTTTTTAAGAATCAACGACAACTTCGACGGAGATTCACCCACAAGGTGCATTTGAAATACCGACAGTGGACCCAACCAGTCCTAGCGCTGTCTTTTCACAATCTATTCTTCTTATTTTCTCTGATTTTGTTTTCCTTTTTATCCACGGATAATGCTTGCTTTTTGTTTTCACCTTTGCGAACGTAGATCGTTGCGTAAATTTGTGTTTCTTCTCCCCCTCCCTGTGCTGTCCGTAATTTTGTTTTTGTTTCCTTTTTGACGATCGATCGTCGCGAGGGAAGATGAGCGTTCAGGGAGAATGCGCGAAAGAAGGACGAGGAGCGCGGTACGTCTTTGTCGGAATTCTTTCTCGTCTTCCTCGATCGATCGGTTCCGCGGGGGTCCGTGGATCCCATTAAATGTTCGAAAATACGCGAACGTTCTTCTTTTCTCATTCTCCTCTCTCGATCTGACATTACTTTAATCGTAGTGGTGTTAACGTAGTGAGTAGTCTTAGCGAGTTTTAGCAACGACGTAAGTGAAAAAATTAATTTCTTTGCTGTATCCCCGTTTGCTCTTTCCATTCCTATACCGCACCGGTTTCGTTGCTACTTCCTTCCATCGCGTTTTGTACAATGGATTTCTTTTTATCCTCGATAACCCCCCGTTCAAACGCACAAACCACCCCCCCCGAATGACTACCCGCGTCGTCACCGTACCAACCACCGTCACGATCATTCACCGCCCACCATCGACCACTTCCTTGTTCCAAACACGATCATTCTTTCTTTAGTATGACCAGTAAAAAAAACGATTTTGCGATAGTGTTCTGAATTCGAATGTATAGTATTAATATATTTTGTTGGATGAGTCGACAATGACAGGAGCCTCACGGGGTTCTACGACGCGACCTCATGCATGTTTACTATTACAATATTATTTTTTTTTATTATTATTATTATTATTATTATCATCATCAACAACATTATTATTAATATTATTGTATGTATGTATTATTATTGTATTATTACGATTTTTTATTTTTATCTATTCATTATTTAAGTGCCTCGTTGCCAGGGGCCGAAGAAAGTGTTACGATTTTTTAAGCATATCTCTGATGCAAAATACCTAAATCATTCTCTCGCGAGGCGCCGTGTTTTCTTTTTTTTTTTATTATTTTTTTTTTTTGGTATGTAACGAGGCTAGCTGGCGCCGTTGAGTTCCTCGATCTCGAAAGGTTTAAACAAAAATACAAAGAAACACCACGAATTACGAGGATCTTGCGAAACGATGTATCCAAACTTTGTACCAGGCCGTGTTCCTTTATTTTTTTTTTTTTTTTTTTTTTTTGCAACGTTCGAAAATTCTGGAAAGCCTCGAACGAGCCGGTCCAGAATTTTCGAGCCACGCACAGACAGCGACAATCGCTGCTCTGCGCTTCACGAAAACAGTTGTACAATTTTTGACGTTATTATCTTCCATTCCCTCGAACGCTACCATTTCTACGATTATTAAAAATCGAATATTTCCGTAAACTGGATAGAGCGAAACTTCAACGATTTTTTACGTTCAAAGTCGCGAGACCCTAGAAAGAAAATAGAAAAATTATTCTAATAAGTGAAAATTGTTAGTCGTATATTTTTCTGCGCTGTGAAATAATTTCTAGTTTTGTGGGACGCTTTGAACCGTTAAAAAAATTTCGAAAGCACGGTCGCTGAAGGAAGAGAAACGAACCGAGAAGATGATCCTCGGTAATTTGTCGTCGTGGCGTCAACGATCGCTGGTTATGCGGAATCGAGGTTCTTGCTTACTCGCGTTTACCAATATTTTTAACGTCGGATGCGCTTTAGTCATAAATTTTGCTCGGCTGAGTCGTGGATCGTGGTGATCTCTTGCTTATTCGTTCGAAACTGCGAGACGACGCGACCGAACAGTTTCGTTGCTTTGTTTTGTTTTTTTCTTTTTCTCGACACGTTGATTTTACGTTTTGGATGGACGACAGCACCGTTCAGTCTGTCTGTTCGTTCGTCGCGTTGAAGGAAAAAATAACAAAATGGTCGGGTTCGTCGATTTCTGCCGGAACGTTGAGGAACGTCGGTCGAAATCTCGCGGTGATCGGTAGCAGTTACACGTTTGCAGTATTCTAGCCAGTTTTCAAGCGACGCATGCTCGACGGACGAATAAGAACCACAGACAAAAAGATCGTGTTTTGAGGGAATGTAAAAAGAACGGACGAGGAAAGGGATCGCCGGTTAAAACCAGGGATTGAAAACATACTCGAGTATCGTTAGCGGTCCTTGGAAACCGTCAGGCCGAGAATCGAACAAAGAGAACTTCGATTCTGATATCTTCTATCGATTATTATAGCCGTACCACCGATTTCTTACGATACGAAACTGTTTCAGTCTATCCTGCGTGGAATGGTAGATTAACTTAAGGGGGTGTTCTACGGTAACACGCGATTTTTTTTACTATTTATTTTTGGGATATTTTGGCAATAAAATTGTAAAACTTCTTGCAATAAGCGTTTTCTCATATATATCCACGAAAAATTAGAAATAGTTGTCATTGATGAACCAGAACGAACGGGAAGTATTGATAATTTAAAAAATGGCAGCTCTTTGAAGTTTCGTTATCGATTTTTGTCACATTTTCCTTGTTTTCTCTTTTTTGTCTATGGGGTTAAACAAAATGGAAACGATTCTATGTTCGTGTGAAATTTGGTTGCAATTGGTCATCTTGGACGCCATCCTAGAAACGTAGTTTCGAGAAAAACGCGTATAAAGTTTAATATAGCTTCGAACAGCTATAATTTCATTATTTTTAGGAACCCATAAATACGTTTAAGAAAATTAAAAAGAAGAAAAATCGATTCTTTCAAATGTTCAAAGTAGAGTACCCCTTTAAACTTTATTAGATTTATAAATTTATAAAGCTTTTCGTCAGCTTTTGTTTCCATTGATGCACGTCCGATAGCCCGGTAAAATTTTCAACACAAACATCCGCGTATGCAACGTTTCAACAGATTTATAAATAATTTTATAGTTTTTGTAAATTGTGTAGAAACTTTTTATACATTTTTTTTGTAAACAAGTAGACTCGTAAACTTTTTATACATTTTTTATACGCACATCAATTTATAAATTCTATATAAATTCTTTATAAATTTTTTGCAAAATCTTTTACGATACTTTGACTTTGTTTTACCATTTTGTTTTTATATCCATCGATGATTTTTTTTCTCGATCGACGTTTAAAGGGCTATCGAGCGTCTTTGGAAAGAAAAACTGACGAAAAGATTTATAAATTTATACATCCATTCGTTCGTTTATGAGAAATCTACGAGGAGTGTTTAAAAATTTTGTACATTTAGCAAAAATTTATTTATTTGTTCATAAATGAAATTAATTGTTTATAAAGAAATTATGGAGAAACATCGTACTAATGGTACGCGCAGGGTTCGATTTTTGTACAGTCTGTTTAAGGAATCGATGCTAGGAACGATTATAATATCGATACAGAAATTTCTATGCACGTTTCGATTTAAA
Source organism: Colletes latitarsis (assembly GCF_051014445.1). NCBI lineage: Eukaryota > Metazoa > Arthropoda > Insecta > Hymenoptera > Colletidae > Colletes > Colletes latitarsis. The sequence goes on along the minus strand of NC_135135.1, from coordinate 15,607,907 downwards.
GAGTCGATAATAGAGTCACGATCGAAATCGATACGTTCCCATTTTTCAATTCTCCGCAACGATTGTTCCAAATAATTAAGATTCGTAACTGTTTGGTCAAGGGCCGGTCGTATTAACTGTTCGAAACAGTTGTTTCTGAGAAGGTTTCAAACTCTGGTTAAAATGTATTGAAATTTTAACGTTATTCTGTTAAATCATGCCACCAAAAGACGATATTTAATATTTGTTTAGTTCCTATTTAAAAGTTACTTTCTTCTAACTGATGCGATTCTGACGAAGTTGTTTTTCCACGTCTGTCGAAGAAGTCTTTTTTGTTGAAAGAACGTCCAAGTAATAATGAAGCCCTCTCGTCTGGAAACGATACATTATAGTGTTTATTCCATTGAGATCGCATTACGACGTATCTGTCCATTAGTATTTAAATCGCGTATGCCTGTGTTAATTCGTAGTTAATCTTAATATTATTACTCGTATTATTATTATTTTTTATTATTATTATTAATTATTAGTTACTGTATTAATATTATTACGTTTATGACGATTCTATACCCGGAAAACATGTGAAAGTCGAAAAGAAACAATGCCACCTTGCCAGCTAGCCGTCACTACCACCAATTTTCTTTTTCTTTTTCTTTTTTTTTGGTTTTTTTTCTTTCTTTCCTCGTCACTCCCGTCTTTCTCGAGAGACGCGCGAACAAAAAGGGAAAGAAAAGTGAAAAGAGAGGAAAAAAAAAGAAAAAGAAAAGAAACAACATAACTACTTTGATACGCATTATTCCCAAAGTAAGAAACGAAGTTTAGACGTGTGTGACTGTGTGCGAGTCTGCGTGTCTCTGTGCGTGTGTGCGTGCGTGCGTTTTCTGTTTGCGCGCGCGCCCTTTGCATCCAGAAATATGAATAACGCAACACAAGAAGAAACGAACATGCGACTCTCTCTCTTTTTTTTGTACTGGTTTGTTATGTTATTATTTTTAGACGATACAACCCAATTGTTCTTAATTTAAATGTAAATCGTATTTTTGTTTGTTTTTTTAGTTATATTTTGTTGTAAAATGCTTTTTAATAATATTTTCAGTTCACATTACACGACACCGGTTGGTTTTGGTCTCACTTTATTTTTTTCTCTCACTCTAGTACGATAAATAATACTCCGACGCCATATTTGTTCCCCCCACGAACAATCCTTTTCCTCGTTTCTAAGCTCGAGCAAATCGCGTAAATATCAATTTAAATAAAATTGTTGCACCTTTGTTTACGACATCACGATAGCTAATTTCTTGTTCGAACAATCTTCATACGGGTCACAGATGTTTAAACTTTTATACTCGTTTCGTGCTTCGTTGCTCCAGCCTGGATCAAACGTTCGAAAACATTCCTCGTCGATCCCGAAACAAACATTCCATTTTAGCGAAGTATTAGGTAATTACTGTGTTCTTTTCTCTCTTTTTTTTTTTTGTACAGCTTGGTAATTAATAATAGCGTATGAACATGCTTTTTGAAACGCGTTTTCGTTTCAAAGACCGAGAGTTTCCGATCGAATCGTTGGCGTTGCTCTGTTTTTGTACTCATCCTATTTTTCTTTTCTTGCGTAACGTATATATATAACGTAAACGTTGCGCGCAACTTTGCCAAAAAACAATGCATCGAATTTTTTGGCGGGAAAGCATCCAGTTTCGTGAGGTTCTCGAAACGAGGTCGAAAGCCAGAATACAGTCGTGACCGTGAGAAAGGCGAAGGGTCTTTTTCGACGTTCAGCGCGATACTGAAAGGCCCTGCAGAATTTAAAACGGACGGATCGTGGAGCTCTCTCGCAGCCAGTCTTATTTCATGCTTGGTTAACGTTGGTCAGTCCTTTTCGAGGGTAGGAAACGCTCGTCGCGAACGAGAACAATGGCGTAGCCACTGAACTGGCAACGCTAAAAACGAAAACGATTCCGTAAACCGAGACCCTTTTGCAAGACGTTTCCTTGCTACAACTTCGCCGGATAATTGTCCCTTTATTTCCCTTCCACGTGACGAATACTCGACGCGACGTTAACCTTTCATTCGTCCAGGCACGCCATTTTGGTTTCGGGGAAGAAAAGCTGCTCGTGCCCTACAATTATTATCATATTATTATCCGCCATCGCGTTCAATTTGTACAAATTTCAAATACTAGTCCATTTATGTGCAAAACACGTAAATACAGAAATTTTATAAGGACGGAAAAAATGCAAATGAAGTGTAAATTTACTTTATATTGTTTTAAAATTGTTCGTTGGTTTAAGTACTTAAAATTATCGAGCTAATGTTTGCACAATTAAAAGACCAAAGCATAAGCAGTTAGTACAAACTTATTATTATTTATAATTAACAAAACGTTTTCGAAACCACATATTGTGCCGCTGTACTGGCGTTTGTAATTACTTGAAGAAGAATTAAACAGAAGGTCGAAAAGTTCATTATAAATAATAATACGCTAGTGTATTAAGTATTTTCAGTTTTACGAGTTGCGAAACAATGAGGCTCTCCGGTGCTTTTACGCCATTCGTAGAAACAAAACTATAATTCAGCCTAGTCTAGACTTTGGATTACTTTTTTCGCGCGATGGCGTGCTCTTTGAGCTAATTCGACAATGACCACGACATCGACCGTGAACGTGCATAGTTTTTGCATCGAAAAACCCCCAGCACGGTATTGTAGGGGAATGCAATTGGTTTCGAAACGATGGCGGGCGATCGTAGATCGTCGCGTTTGAAATTCTCTTTCGTCGCGGCTATCGCTTAATAAATCGAGCTTTCGAAACGTGCAGTATTCTTCGATGGTATCGATTAACATTTATATTAAAACCGGTTAATAAGTCTTTAACATCGTCTTACTTCATAGATATTCAATAACGACAATTTTGCAAAATAACTTGGTATACAGTACGTAAATCTTACTTTTCAAAATAATCGATATATTTGCAAAAGAGATTAGCAATTATATTTTTATTTTAATTTGTTATCGGTTTGGACCCTCAAGCCTTGTATCTATCACAGTAATATTGACGATAAATCCTAGTAAGCTTATTTTAAATCTCATCACCATTTTTGTTTATTTCGAAACGTAATACATCGACTGTCAGACGTTTTTCTTTGCCTCTGTAATCCACGTGGAAAGGAAATAACGAACAAAAATTGACTCTGTCCCACCGATTTTTAAACCGCGAAAGAAGAAACGGAATCTCGCGTTCGCGAGCGAGAATTGTAAGTCGAGGCGCAAAGTTTCGCGATGCTCGGCGGCGTCGATCGCCGATGAATGAATAACGGCGAGGAAAAAAGAAAAAAAAAATGTGTTTTTAGAAATCTACAGCGGGATCATAGATGTCGCGTAATATATATTTTTGTACGTTCGCAGTGTGCGTATTTGCGGCGAGTGCCGTCGAGCATCGTCGAGAATCGCGACAGAGGCTGCAACGAGAGAAAGAGATCGTGTGGGAGGGAGAGCGAGAGAGAGAGAGAGAGGGAGAGAAAGGGTCACGACAGAGGGGAAAGAAACGAAATTCTCTTCCGGGTATTCGAAAATGCCGAGCAAACGTGATACGGATTACCGAAAATTAAAAAAAAAAAAAAAATAAAAATAAAAAGGAAACATTCGTTCGAGGTGGTTCCTCACGGATCGCTTCGGCTCCAAAACGAGAAGAAACGTGTTACGGAGCGTAACGAAAACGGAAAGAAAAATTAAAAGGATCGAAAAAAGAAAAAAGATAAAACAACAATCATCGACATTAGCGAAGAAAACATTTCACTCGGACAAGAATTTGATAGCGGCGTGCGACGACTCTGTGCGTAATTAAGAGAGAAAAACATTGAAAACTAAACGTTAAACTCTCCCCCGGGCCCAACTAATGTTACTTTATGAAAATGAAACGAAAAACAGAGAGACGACTAAAGTGAGATGACGCGAAAGAGACGCGAGCGAGCGAAAGAGAGAGAGAGAGTGAGAGTGTGTGTGTCTGTGTGTGTCTGTGTGAGAGAGAGAGAAGAAACGAATGCATACCGGGCGTGGGTGAGAGAGAATGCCAAAGAAAGACAGGTAGTACGATTGAGAGCACTATTTTTAACTCGAACAAAAAAAAAAAAAATAATAATTACTCCCGATATTGTTGCATGCCTAGTTATCGTATTATAGTCGAGAAAACGACATTTTAACACTGGTGAAATATTACACGATTGGAACGAAACTTAACGATTAAAAAAGAAAAACCGATCGGGCAGAGAGAACGAAACCGTACGCGTTTCACGTTCGATCGTGTCCTTAGACCGTAAGCGGTATATACGTATTAATTATTACTGTACACGTATATCATTACGATCATTATTATTATTATTATTATTACGATTACTACGATGGTGTATAAGTACACGCGACACGTATCAGTCGGCGGTCGATAATAAAACAATGCACTGAGAAGAGATCGAAGAGGGGCTCGGAGTTTCCAAAATTATCGGTCTGGGTTTTTTCTTGCTTGTTCTTTTTTTTTTTTTTTTTAATTGAACTGTTAAAACAGTCAGTGGTTACGGGCGGTGTCTTTCGATTTCATCCTTCTCGATTACCGATAATAATCGACGACCACGTAAGAAACCTCGAGAACGACAATTTTTGGAATTTTCTTTCGATACGAGAGACGGTGTTAATAATAGAAAAAAAAAGAAGCTGGACCAAATAGAACCTTCCTGGTGCATCGATCGTTTCGATCAAGGTGTATCAGCAAGAAAACAATACTACAATTAAATCATCGTTATTCGGAAGTATTTCAAGTTCCGTTGAAAATAAGCGCCATTTTCTTACGAGACCACGGTAACGCCTCGATGGTACCGGAAGTACGATATTCGAACGCTGTTTGTTTCGAAATTAATATCCACCGTGGAAAATTTCTGACTTTTCCACTAAATTTCTACTGTCGAGGCGCTACTCTGCAATGGCGGACAGAATTCCGCGCACAAACGCCTCGTAACTACCGAAACAATTGCTTCCATCGATTTCTGGTGCATTCACATTTATTTACAAACGCCTTATTTAATTTTTATCAGCATCGAGGAGTAACAATCAATTTTCCTATACACCTGTTTGCAAATTTTTTATACTCGTTTCTGTATCATTTCCCCACGCTGATATTCGTTCATTCAATTCTATCGCAAATTGTAATTGTTATAAATTTCTTCCCCATAGTGGCTCACTACCCATTTCGATATTAGAAAAGACTGTTTCGAATTTTTCTTTACAACATTTTTGTTTCGCCGTCATTCTATATTTTGACGACACGAATTTTTGTATACAAACATGCATTCAAGATCGTTACAAGCAATTTGTTCGGTAATTAACAGCGTTTGTCCACCATTGTGCGTCGCGAGGTATTCAACGTGTTCGTTTTCCGGAGCGTTTTCTTTCCACCGTCGGGATCGTTGGGTCGAAGGAACACAACCGAGAGAAAAAAATCGTTCGTCGAAGACGAAAGGCGAAAACGTCTCCGACGTTGTTCGAGACTACAAGGCTTTCTCGAGCACAGAGCGTATACCCGGTCCTTCTTCTTATCGGCGACTGCTGTCATTTTAAGATTTTACATCGGGAATTTGTCACCGGTCCCCCCCTCCAAGAGGATCGAGCACGATTTTGAAACTTTGAAGGAAATATTTTTTAATATCTAGATTATCAAGGATAACGAGGTAGAAAATTATTCTTGTATTTCGTGGCAGCGTAGAGTGTATCGAATTCCTCTGCATTCTTCGTGTTGTTCGTGTACATTATATCCCTGACCCTTTACACGATCGTAAGAATCGTTGGTGAACGTTGGGAAGCCCCGATAGTGGCGCGAGTGATAAGTAGAGTAAGACTATCGTGGGCGTGGAATTTTCGAAAATCACGGTAACGTGTATTTTTTATTCGAGGACCGGTGGGCGGACGTTGGGTAAAAAAAAAGTAGATGGAGTTTCGAAAACCAAGCTGTTTCTTGGAGGATTTATCCGTGAGATCGGGACTCGTTCGTTTCCCCGGGTTCGATGGATATAACGAGACGCGTCGATTTGTTTCTTTCGATAGTAATGGCGGTCGGAAGAACGCGGAAACCGATACGTATCCGAGGGAGAAGAGCGAGAAGATGGGTGGAAGCCGAGAGTAGGTTGTCGTAGAATCCGTTGATTGTACCAGCCACGTAGTACGGTGTGTGTCGTTAAAGTTAAGGTACACATTTCATAGGATTAGGTGTCGTTCGTTTTTAAGACCGTAGCTTTTACTAATGGGCGAAAATGGCGAGGTAATGTAAACGTGCTCGCGAGTACATTTGGGGAGCCGTATGTAAACCGAGATACGACGAATGAACAAGAGAAACGCGTTAATACGATATGTACGGTAGCGGTTAAAACAGTTTCCAGTATTTCCATGATGTTTGTAATCGTGATCGCGGATCACTTATCCCCCCCACCCCACCCCTACCCCTCGACCCTCGATTTATTAATTTTTCGTCGAGAGAAACGAGAGAGTCGGTTTCATTTTTCGCGGGGATCCCAATCGAAAGTAAAAAAAAAAAAACAAAAAACGTGGGTGTCGAAACCGAACAATGACCGACCGGATATCGCGCGTTGAGCGTCCCTTTGTCGGTCAATTTTTCTGGTCGCCTCGCTCGCCATCTTGTTATTTATTGTAACCCGTGAGTCGTGATAGAGGAATGTACCGTCTTATAAGATTGAATGTCTAGTCATGGCCTCTCTTTGTAATTCATTACTTTGCGGACCCGTGCAACGATTGAACGTACCACGGTCGAGCATGGAGTCGCGAGGCGCGATTTTATCGAATCATCTAAGTCATCGAGCGAGGACGTTCACACGAACACACACGCGACGCGTACGCGAAACGACCGTGTATTATGTGCACGAACAGAACGACGGCAGAAACGTTTTATTTTTATTTTTTTTTTTTTTAGGGCTTCTCGTTTCGTGTTTCCTCGTGTACGTCCTCGAACCTCATCGATCATTGTATCGCTATTATTATTTATTTATTATTTAATTATTCTGATTGAACAATCTCGTATTTATCGAATTGACGATTGTCACGATCGGTCAGCAATGATACTTTGCCAAATATCATTTTATTATTGAACATTATTATTAATCATTCTCTCTATTAAGAATTTTGTCGCCATTCGCGAGCATTGAGTATTATTACTATTATTGCCGATATTTATAAAAAATTTTTCTATTTATTAGATTAATCGTCGGTATCCCTCGATACCTCGCTGCTGTAAGTACTTAACGCAGATAGTAATTTATATTTATTATTGAACGATCGCAATTACATTATGATTATTATTCCCAATTGCTATTGTCATTATTACTATTATCATTATCATTATTATTATTATTACTATTATTATTATTATTATTACTCATTATTGTGATCGGCAAGGGTTGCCAATTCAGTCATCGCAATTCGTAATTCTTATTAATGTCGCTATTATATTACGCATAAAGTTTCTACTCATATCTAATTGCTAATCGATGTAACGCAACATGTAATCCGCGCGCGCGTATTTATATTTATATATGTACATGTATGTACGCGCGTATGTACATGAACATATGTATTAAATTAATATATATATTTATATATATTTATGTGTACATATATATAAATATTATATTATCCATTATTACGATCATTACCTGATGATTGACATTGCTATTATTGTATTATTATTATCATCGTCATTATCATTGTCATTACCTTTATTATTATTATTATCTATTATTATTATTATTATCTATTATTATCTATTATTATTATTATTATGACAAGTTACACGAAAACAGAGAAAAAAAAACGAAATACCAAAAAATGGCGAAAGGGGAGAGCGATGATGCAAAATAAAAATAGTTAGGTCGCTACCCGCGGTCCGGTTGAGAATATATATGTATTTTTTTAAATTTTAACGGTATAACACGGAATAAAAAAAAAAAAACGACGAGACAAGCAACCAAGACCTCTGCGCGTATCGTGTGCGAGCTTGATAGCACAGGGAGAAGGGGGGGTGGGGGCGCGACGATTTAAAAAAAAAAAAGAAAATAAATAAAACCTGGGAACAGAAATCTATTTTGTAGGTTATACTTACTATTTATTAACATTATTGATTCTCGTATATCGTCGCTGTTGCCATTATTACCGAACAATTCGCCGGGGGTACCGACGATGTTCATTTTAACCGCGGAACGATCGATCGATCGCACGATCCTCGACGTTCTTCCGCCGTCTCCGTAACGTCCACCGATGATGATGCACCTCGAAACTTGTCCACGCTCGTGGACGTTGTACTTAACGCGCGTTCGTCGACGAATCAAGCCAACTTACGCTTTTCCATACCAATGTCTATTAACGCCAGTCGATTCGAGAACAACTTTGTGCTTTATCCTTTTTATTTTTTTCTTTCTTTTCATGTGCCAAAACGTTCTCACGCGCACATTGTGCATAAATTGCCCACGGTTAACGACTTTTCCCCCAGCAATATTTTCAACCGTTTGCGGACATTTTAACCCGGGGCTCGAACCGAAACTATTCGAAATTTTTCGTTAACTTTTCTGTTCGAAGAAAGTTACAACGCGGCCAGGAATTAATTGGACAGGAATTTGTAGATTATCTAACTGAAATCGAATTAATTTAACAAACGGTCGAGAATACCCTGACACACGTCCACAAATGGTTAATTAATTCGGTTAATTACTTTTTTACCCGGTGTTATATCACGATTGCTTTTCAATTTCCGCTCGTAGAGAACGATTGGACCAAAAATCGACGGGATGGACCAAACAAAAAATAATACCTTGACAGCACACACGATTAGTTATCTCCGGTTCGTTATTTGTACTATTATCGTTGTTATTTATCGAGCCATAAATTCAAAGAATTCGTCGTCGATCTTCCGTAAAATACGTCGCATTGGTGAAAATGTAAATGAAAAGAATAGATGATACGAACACCCTTTTATCGCGTGCATCTAATTTGTTGTTATCCCAATTGACAAACACGATATATCGTTGGCCATGTTGAAACTACAAAAAAACGCTTCGTTTTTAAGGTACTACGGTAAATTTATAAATTATTACATAGTGCACGCACACGAATCTATCCTCGAATTTATTCGTTGCATTGTTTAAATATTCGGACGAGTATACCGATTAATATAAGACCAGAGACGGGGAAAAGTTCAACCCAGTTAATCGACTAATTTTTTTAAATTCAGACGGTAGTTTTCAATTTACCAAACAACGAATCGAGAATCGTCTTTATTTTTGCCCGTCTCCGGAACGAAGCTAGTCGATCGTGTTCCCTGTCGTTTAACGACCAACGTTCCGTTTGTCCAAGTGAAGCAATAACGATTCGAGGATAGGGCTTGCCGCGAGCGTATTACGAATATTTCAAAAAGAATACTAATAACGTTATTGTAATTGGTTGTACCATGCTGCTCACGGCAAGTGGTAGGAAGGCTAAAACTTGCTGTTGCGTGTTTCGCGCTCGATCGTTGTTCCGACTCGACCAGCTCGATGTATCGCGCGGAGCTGGAAAGACGACAAGTGAAAGGAGCGCGGATACGATTGGCCTTGGCGGACCAGTCACGTCTCTACACGCACAGATACTATCGGTCGTCGTTTGTTATTGGCCGTAACGGACCGTCGAGCACCCAATGGCGACGGATGGGGGGCGGTCCGAAAACTGGCCGTCTTTCCAACTGTGCACAATACGCGTATCGTCGTCGTGTGTAATGTAATGATTTCCCCGTTTTCGCGGGGACGCTGTTAACGAGACTCGACAAATTTATTCGTAGCGGGAAATCGATGAACACGCAACCGACATTGTGTTATAGCAAGTTTCGTTCGTTTTACGACTGTTAAAGAAGTAAGCAGGTTTTATAGAAAGTAAGCTACATTATATTTCAGGGTGTAAAAGTACGCCGGTAAACCGCGTACGCGACGCACGATAATCGTTGTTTGATAATCGTCGATACACAGCGCAACCTTATCACCACCGGTGTACTTTTTACGACTAGTATTATTTTTTTTATAGAATATTGGTATTTTTATAACCGCTATTATTAATACAGCCGAATTGTGCGCAAATTGAATAAACATTGAAAATCAGGATTTCGTTCGTTCATTTTTTTGTATTCTTTTTTACTTTGCGTTTTGTGCAGCGTGCGATTCCTTCGATTCGAGCTACCTTTCGTCGAATCGTTCCACTTTTAATTAGGTTTTGCATAACTTTTTTTCTCAAAATTTATCGTTCTTGCACCTAGTTCCTACGTGAAACGACGTTCGAGCAAACCGATGGGCAAAGCGTGAGGACGCGTTAACGTCTAACTGCCATAATTTGTGCGCCATCGTGGACAGAGTCGAGCAAATTTTATTAGCGAACGATAAATTGATTCGTGAAACTTCTGTTCTGAATTTGATAAATCTGTTAACGGATTAGAACTTACTTAAATTTTTCTTGGTTGTTCGCGACTAAAGTTTCCACGACTCCGATTTTGTTCCAAAGTGAAGGACACCCGTTTCGTTTATCGGTGGACGTTCCGAAACGCGACGACGACGACGTATATTTCGGACGATAAGCTACAATGGCGATCATTACGATAGAATCGACGCGTTTTTCCTTCTTTTTCTGCGAGACTGGAAGAACGATTGCTGTTAAGGATCTCTTCTCGGCTTACTTGTTTGTTTTACAATGAAACTTTGATAAAATGGGAGGTTTTCGAGGCTTGCTAGGAGGGAGGTAATATGTAAAGCATAAGTATCTTCATGTCAATTACTCTAGGGAACATCAAAGACAAGGGTAACACCTTAAAATACCTTTGCACCACTAAGGAAACCTTTTATTCCGGGCGTGTTTTTTCTACCACTTAAAAAAACGTACTTTCTAACGTGCATCCACTTAAGAAATCATTCGTCCACCGCTTCTGCTTCCTCTTGGCAGACGAAAGAAAGTGTTTAGAGTTTGCGTGTATGTGTACGCGTGTGAGAGACGAGAATTAGACGAGGCGATGAGTTTCTTTTTCGTTCGAAATCTTTTCGATCAAGCTCGTAGGGTCAACGTGGAAACTCGAAAACGTCGGCCATCTTCGATAAATACTTTGTCGATCCAACGATGAGCTGTCGTCGGTCGTTGCTTCGTGAATCTGGTCGTGAGAGGTTTGACAATGTTTGTCGAAAGTCTTCTGTCTTTTGTGTGCAGTTTACAATACAAATATCGATGCTTAAATGTTTTCTTTATTGAGGACATTATTTCGACGTTGTTCGATCATTTTTTTTCTTTGGGAAAACGAGAATCTTGAATTAACATTATCGTTTGTGCGTTTTCAGGAAGAAATTTCCCAAATTATCGTAGTTGTTCGCGATCCGCGTCTCAAGAATTCAGATATTTGCAACAGAGTAATTTTTAACTAATATGATCTCTTCTACACGATACTAATTATTTCTCTTGCTCGCAGTGCTTTGCTTTAGTATCCTCATAGCGCGGGAAAACATGCTCAAACATTAATATAACCATTACCCAACCGAGTCTACAAAAGACTGTAAAAAAATTTTATTAAATTATCTTTTTGGTGAATATTAATATCGATGACCGGATGAATCGACAGCATCAATTACAAAAATTACCATTGCAAACGCTTGGGAATTAAAATACTCGTAACAGTGAAAAACATAAATCATAATGTGATTTGGTAAACAAGTAACTCGAAGCATAGATGTTTATTTGATTTATTAATTCATTAAAGCGGGCTTGAATTAATTAGTTTCAGACAAGATAACTTCGAAACGCGTGTTAAAGTGACAAGTATCGATCGAATCAATCCGTTTACATCGTACGAGAAAATGAAAACTGTTTTGTTAGGAATAGGAAAACCTTCTTTCGTGCTTCTGTGAACACGAAATATTTCCTACATTATAAGCAAAGAAGACACGTTTCAAACAAATGTTATATCTCTTCTTTAAGTAAACTATGGAAGAATGGAAAAATCGATGTACCATTTTCAAAAGAAACGTTCTCTGTTTAGGGGTTCTGCTCCAAACGTTTACGGAAGGCCTCGAGAAAACCTAAAACAACAAAAGCAAAGTTCTATCGTTGTCCCTGACAATCTTCGAGAAACTTGTAACGTTACGCGTGTAACTGAGATGTTACAAATATTATTAATGAAAACGTAGAATGACAATTTGTGTTTTACACGAATTCACGAAATTGAAAGCAAATTTTTTCCTGTAGGATTACGTCTTTGAAAGGGAAACGCGAGGATTCTAATTACTTAATAATTACTTTCTATCTCTTTCGTTCTATCGAAATGGCCGGAGTAATTTTTCATCGATGAACGAAAGTCGATTTCTTTCCTAATTGCAGGCATTTTGCGACCAGGAACGACGTTAAAAATCTTGTGCTCCGCTTAATTTCTATTTAATTACCCTGTGCAGTTCTTCGTTCTACGCGAATTGAAAATACACGTGCCGAAGTTGCTTCGAATAAAATCGATCGATTTGTCCAGAGCAATAAAACAAATTTCGTTCGTTCGATTCGATGATAAATACACGAACAAGAGGATAAGAAATACTACTAGATACGTGGATTTTAACAGAAATATATTTAACTAAACGTTGAAAATCTTTACCCCAACTGTATTAATTTATTTGTGGCTAGAATACGAGATTTGCAAATCGGAGTTTAACATTCTACGAGAATGAGCAAGGAGAGCAATTAATTTTCAGTTTACCATGATTCTTTCGCCAATATTACGTGCAATCACGAAACTAGAATCGACGAATGGACAACCAACCGACACAATAAAGCACAATTAAGGACTAATATGTGACGAGACAAATAAATAAATAAAAAATGGCTATAAGAGACTTAACGAAAGAAATTTTTCATTTAAACGCGCAGGAAAACAGGAAACAAGGAAACACGGAACCTTTCGCTTGCATTTGTAATCGCCACTACTGTAAACTCTAATTAATAGGTACTCCGAGTAGAATACTTAAAACTTCTAACATAGACTTATATTTATGTGTAATGTTAGATTTAAATGATAGTAATAATAGCGGTAACAACAGCAAGTACAATAATTTACATTTAATGTTACATATAAATATAAAACCCGACGATTATGCATGCGCGTTTTAACAGTTCAATCGATCGATGATCGTACCGATAACTTGGTTTAGAAAGAAAAAGTTTGTTCGTCGTGCTCGCGTTCGACGAGCCAGCGTCGCGGAAATTTTTTAAATCGTTAACAATCCAAGTCGAAGAAACGACAGGAACCAATCGTATCGTTACGTGCACGCCTAACTTCGAACGCAATTCATTTGTAAAGTTCGATAGGAGCAGAATCGACAATTTGCTTCGCTCGCAGGCTCTATAGTTGGTCGATCGGGTTTTAAACTCTCTATCTGTCGCCTGTTCTCTTAGAAGACTTCGCGAGCACGGTTAATTAATTAAAAGCTACCGTCGAACCGAACGGGAAGAATGCTTCTTGCGTTCGAAATGAAAAAAAGGGAATTTCTCTTTTAATTAAAAATTCGTCATGCCTAATTCCGCGTACACTTTCACGATTATTTCGTACACCGGTTATCAATAAGCGTAATTTAAACCATCGTTTATAGATATTAAATATCGTATCTTCGCTTTGTACTCGAATATTACGTGTCTCTATATACACACATATAGGATATTATCGTGCATGATATTTATATAAACAAGCACACGACTATTCTAACGATAATGAAACAAAAAAAAAAAAACGTACACAGACGCACGCATGATCAAAGAAATTTAACAGTTAATAGATAAGTAGCGTTTAGTCGAGTGTGGAATCATTCGGGGGATTAAAGATACAGTTGTAAATATCGGAGTGAAAGTAAAACCACCTGTATTCGTGGTTCGATACGCGTTAAATATTAATGTATAATATTATAACGATTATTTTTCCAGCGTTTTTTTTTTTTTTTTTACTTTTAACGACGAACAAGGTCAGATTCTTCGACCGTTTGCTTTCGGATTGTTTCGATTCTCTTTTAGAAAGCGGACACTGGGAGAACGCTAAATAAATTTTGAACGATTCAACGTTTCAATTTTTATACGGTTCGTTCGAGTGTTTTTTTTTTATCGTTCGTCGAAGAAACACCGCGAAAAGAAAATCTAAATAGCCTGTCAACCTCTCGAGCTCCATTTATATAGACTTTTCGACGTTTCTTTCGACCAATCCTTGTGTCGTTAAAGATCTCGATTTAAAATCGCGATTAATCGATATCGATACGATAGTAACCGGTAGAGATGTGTTTTAGCGTTAATCGTAAGAGGCCAATTAGTCTGCCATTTTAATTGAACTATATAAAGAAAGTAAGACAGCCGAAAACGAACGGAAATAACGTGAACTGTAATTGAACACCAATATTGTAATGATAGTAAAGTCTTGTTGAGTGTACTCGTAAGACCAATAGCTTTTATCTCTCGGGATTCGTTGGACGGGGAAGACTCGATCGTTATTATTGTTCGATGAAATGAATTGTACCGTTAATGTCGGCACGAACGTCTAATAATTGCGTCTTTCGCGAGAATCGCGCGCTGTTCTTCTTTGCAAATCTTTGTCGACGCGGTTTTTCTTATTAGTATACAACCGCTGTTACGATCAGCCAAACAAAACTGAGTTTACACAGCGATGAGAAAACTTTGGGAAAATTACTTTTCTGAAATACTTGGACTGGAAGAACAAAGACGGTCTTCTGACGATTCTATTTTAATATTACACACCTTGCATTTTTTCGACTTAAGGACAACTGTACTTAGCAGTTTGTACGTTTCTGATTTTTCCACGACGATGAATCAAAGAGGAGGTTATTTAACGAAACTCGTTTCAGCTTTTACATTTCGAATATTTGGACAATTCGCGCGCATGGCTTTCGAAGGTTTCCCTTTTGAAAATGCACTTTTTCGCACAGACCGCACCTTGAAATCGCTACCATTGTTGACGTCTTCGCTTGATAGACGATAAAAATAAGGGAAACGATGCTGTATTGATAATAAATTTCACGATGGTCGTCGCATATGTTACACGACTGCACAAAATTGCACCCACGAATCTGTTAAAAGAGGTTCGCGTTAGCCGTGAAGGGCTTCGAAGATTTCGAAATAAAATTGAACAGAAATTTGTCAAAATCGTTAAAAAATTAAATCCGCGATAATCGTCTGAAACGAACATGTGAATTCTTTTGTGTCGTCAATAAAAACAGTTACTCCCACTCGTATTCGTACACTATAAATAAAAGAAAAGCTTCCTTCTTGTTTTTGAAACTGATATAAATCCATTTTTCCATAGATTGAGATATTTAAGGGTTCAAATTAAATACATAATTTATCAACGATTGTATTCACGCTGGAAGCACCAATCCTCATTCGATCATCGAGGTGCAGCATCATTATTGCTTAATTTATTATTGTTGTACTGTTTAGAATTATATTTCTCTATCAGTTTTGTAATTAAAAAAACAAACTACTTCCCAAACATCACCAATTATAATATATGAATACGAGTGTGAGTAAATTGTTATATTAAAAAAAAAAAAAATAGAGCGTCTCGATCGATTTACGGACGCGATTATTCGACGAACCTCTTTTAAACTAGAGCCACGTTAATTAGGCAAACGAATCGAATAAAATTATAACCGATTAGAGACGTAAGGGATTAATCGTTCGATTCTTTCTTAACGGTAGATGTTAGTTAGGCGTGTTTCGTTCTTTAGGACGATCACGGTCACGTGTATAGATTAGCAATAGTGAGTCATAGTGTAGGATCGTATTCTTGAGAACCCTCCCCGGCGAGTCTGTTACTTGTCCAAAGTAATGGATTCGACGATTCCACTCGTATATATTTGAGACTAATTCGGAAACGCTCGCAGCATGAATCTTAATCGTGAAACGAGAAGGGTTAAAGAGATTTAAATATTATGATACTGGATGATATTATTATCGATTGTCGTAGAAAGTATTTAACTACACATTAATGCACCATTTGCGTTTTTGGTCGTTATCTCGTTGGTCGTTGCCACGATTGCCATTTTTACTGGGATAACAAGGATCTGGGTACACTTACAAGGGATCGGATCCACGGAAATTCAAAAAATTATCGAACTTTCAGAAAGTAAGATCTTACTGGATTCTCAAATTCATTTGATCTCTCGATATATCCATACCCATGCAAAATGATTTACAAGAGATTGTGATTTGCGTAATAATTTTTATTGCTTTAAAAAATTTACGTTTACTCCGTAACAGATCTAGTTTAAAGAGATAAGCTTTCACGTGCTTTGTGCAGTTAGAGAATTGTAAGAATAGAATAAAAAGTAAGAGATGAAAAATTGGGCAATACGTATGCCTTATATACTCGTAAATTTTGAGAATTTGTTGAATTTCCAGGTTGACAAGAGACCCGGAATATCGTTCGTCGAAAAGACTCTCAGCAGGTAGAATGATAATATTATCGAGGTTCACGAATAGGGTATTAGTCGATTGTTTGTTGTCATTTACACGATAGATCGTTCTCTTTCAGAGGGGAGACGAGTTGTTCGTTCATTGAATAATGTGAGGATTTTCGGATAATTCTTGTGAGTTTACGTGTTGGAATGAATATGATCGGTTGAATATCGAATTATTCGAGAGGCTTGTCCAAAATCAAATATTTATTCGACTTGGAAGATTATTCCACTCGCAGTATCGAAATATTTTGTCCCAGTCTCCTTCGAATCTTGTATTTCCACGCGTTCAGAAACACACGGAATAAAGGTACTTGCCAACGCGTTTGATGAGGTTTGTTTGAATCGTTCGAACCAAATCAAGCACTTGAACGTTCGAGTTAAGTTGATCTTGCTTAGTTTTATAATATTACACTTCGAAAAATGAAGTTTGACAAGGTTTGAGCAAGTTTGTGTAGAGTCTAGAACGATCAGGATTATTCTAAAACATCGATTGTAAATTCTTTTCAAGCGTCAAATACTTGAGTTGGTTCGAATTTCGATGGTAGATCGTAATGCAATACCTTTTTTCAAATTGTTTCGAAAACATTCTTTTCCTAACCGATGCAGAATATGCGTGACTGTACATTATTATTACAGAGCGTTGTTCAGGATGAAAAAAGCACGGAAAGTTTGTCACGTTGAAACAGTGAAACGCAATCAATCGTGTACATATTATTATATAGCTGTTAATTGAAAGTGAAATTTTGTTTTGTACAAAAATAGTATACCCGCGCACAAGGAAAGCAAAGGATTGAAAATAAAACTCCCCTCGTTCCTCGTGCAGTTTTTCAGAGATTTAGAAGAGGTGATCGAACAGTATACGAAAAATGTTGTTAGCGTATTGAAAAAGCAATTTCGTTGAGATGTAATGGACACGTGTTACGCTCGCAAGAGTATATTTCGCGACTCTGATTCTCGATCGTAGACGAGAGATCTGATATCGTTTAACATTATTTTTTTTTTCCTTTCGTCAAGAACCACACTGTCAAAAGATCGGAAATTCTCCAAAAAAAAATCGCCGAAACAGTAATATTTAATTTCCCAATCCGACGCACAATGATACTTTTATTAAATCGAACCGTAAAGTTACGATTTAGGGATGCAAGTGTTCCCCCTCGACGTTTTACTTCCAATTATATCGAACGCTTGTCGACGAAATGAAATAGAAATACGATCGAAACCATAGAACCCAGGACGCAATTAAAATTATACGGAAGAAGTGTTTAATTTTAGTTCGCGAAAGATGATTCGAAATATCGTAGCTCTAAGTAATAACTTTTTTATTGATATTTCCTGATGTTTAATATATGAGAACGTAAACGTTTTAAGCGTTGTTAAAAATTTGCACAAAGTAATAAAGTATAACGAGAGATGGAAAAATGTAATGGAGGATGATGTTTACAATGATTATTACGTAATTGATGGTTGAAGGAAATCGAATGAAAATTTACACAGAATGAGTTTAAAACAGTGGAACACCTTGAACCGTACGAATTCTAGTCTAACAATAAAAATGCAGTGATACAAATAATGTGTAAACGAACATTGGATGAGTTCTAGTTAAAATAAATTTTTTATCTGTGTATATAGTACAAATATGTTTAATGAAACAGTATAATCGACAAAACCGTTAACACAGTACAAAAAAAAAAAAGTAAACCAGTCGCTCATCGTTAAATCAAAATCAATGCAATGTATTGACACCTTTTTCGAATATACCTACGTTACTACAGTTACTGCGCCATTGTTTATTATATTTTAATTATATAAATGCCACGAGGAAACGTTCGATAAATTTTCGTTGTTACGTTGCAGTATTCTCCCCCGTTTGTTACTAAAAAAAATGAAAAAAAACGGGCAATACTGAAACACGCATGAACAATCACGTTAAAGTAATACTTGTCGCCACAAAGAAATAACTGTTAATTTCCATATCTGTTATTCTAGTATTTAAAAGAATCGTGCATTCACAATATAACAAGAGTATTATAATCTGTTAGGAAGTGAAATTTCACGGAAGTTTGAAACATTAATAAACCCCCTCGATTTAACGAGATTGTAGAAAGAATGAGACTAACGATAAGCGTTCGTTCGAGACTGAATGGAAATAAGGGAAAGATTCGGTGAAATTGATACTTATTCGTGACCCGATCGTTTCTTACGCGTTAGAGACCAGCCTAACGCCCCGAAAACGTAACGCCAACGACGCGATACGGATCAAGGAACAATAAGAATCGACCATTTATCAACGATCCTCGTTCGTTCGGAGAAACGAACGTACACCCACCTTAAAATCGTCAACCATGAACGTAGGATAGAGGAACGAAGGAAAATCGACTCGTTGAAAGTTCTTCCGTTTATATACCGATTCTTAACTCGAATAATAACGAACATCCGCAACAAATTATGCTGTTCGAATTTCACTTTTATCCAGCGAATCGTTAATGAAATTTATTGTCACATATTCAGGAAAAATCGCTATATAATTTGTCGATGCTTAAAAAACTCAAGAAAAACGAGATTCCCATACGACGCGTAATTATTTTCCTTTCGTACGTCGGGTCGTCGAATAAGTTCGCGTTTGAATTATATTTTAAACAATAAATATAGTCTAGTAATTTTTTAAATTTATATTCGAAAAATTGGAAATTTGGAGCTACCTTAGTCTACGATTTTACTGTTGGTCAAAAAAAAAAAATGTCATCGTCCGTGAAATAGTAACGACAGGCGAGCGTCGATGGATGGAATTTGCTACGAAATGGAAAACGCGCGAACTTATTGGACGATCCCGTACGCTCCGATTAATCTCTGCATCGTTCGAACGAAAGATTGAAATGTTTTACGATCGAAGAAAGAAAAGAGGATCCAACGCGTAACCTCTTTGACTCTTCCACGTATTAATTTTAATAAATAAACGAACGATAACCACGTCGACATATTTTTAAAACGTCTCGATGGAAAAGCGAGGCTGAAACGAAATGGACGAACGGGAGCGAGCGTTGCACGCTAGCTTTTATCGAAATGCTAGACGAGGAGAATTTTGGTCGTTCGATAAAGCGGTTAACCGTCGAATTAGGCGCGGACCCTGAACGTATCCCACGCGAGGACGACAAAACACGAGAAAAGAATATCCAACGTGCGACGAACGAAGGAAAAAATTGAAGAATCGCGAACGGTGCGTCGGAGTGAGAGAGATTTTAATGCGTGAATGCGTTAGGTGTTAATGTCTACACTTAATTACCACGTAGTTACGAGATTTTTTAAGCCGACACTTAGACGTTCCAGCGAAAATGTGGGTATGGGGAAGGGAGGGGGAAGAAAAAAAAAATATTGACATTAAATCGATAACAAAAAAGAACCATTAATTCTAACTCTATTCTATCTCTATATTCTTCTACCGACTATATTTTTCTAATTATATTTGTACGTTGAATTGTAAGCTCTAATTGACCAAGCGCTGTTTCATGCTTGCGGGAGACAAGAAGGGGGAAGAAAAAAAAAAAAATGAGACAAAAGAAAAGGGAGGGAGGGGATACTCAAAAAGCGTTCGTCGGGCGAGGAAACGAACGGCGACGCGTTCCAGCGAAGCGAAGAGGAATCGACGCGATTCGATAAAAAACAAAAAAATGAAAAAAAAAATCCAAAAAAAAAAACAGAAGAAATGAGAAAATGGCTCATGTTATTTTTTTGAGGTTGAGATTACGTTGCTCGTTTTTCTATAAGATATCTAGTCTATTTTTTTTATCGATCTTAATTTATGGACCGTTCTACGCATACACGTGTATGGCCGTGCGTGTTATTAAAAAAAAAATGACAAAAAACAAGGAGTGGAAAAGAGCTATATATAAAGAAAACAAAAAAAATGTACACACAAACACACACGCACACACATGCACACGCGAACACGAACACGCAGGGAAAGAGAAAGGGAAAACCGCAGTTTTAGGCAAACTTAAATTGCGACTTTGGATTTTGGATTTGCTTTTAAACGTCGAATCGATATTTATCAAGCCGTTTTGCAAAATTTTTGAGCGCCGTACTTTGCTCTCGACGTTTTACACGATTGACGTTTAACATTTCGCGACGAGTCTTCTTACAGTAGTGGTTCACAGTGAAAGCGTCAACGTCTCTTGCTGTATCTTCAAACAACGTACAATGGCTTGGAAAATAGCTATCCGTTGCTACCACTATAATTCGCCTTAGTATGGACAATGTGTTTTTTTTTTTCAAAACCACATTCGCGCGACTCAACTTTCCCTCTGACATTCCAACGGAGCGTACGTGTTTCATTTTTCGATTCCATTCGAATTCTGACAATTTGCGATCGACATTTTCCAAAAGCTTCGAGCGAAAAATACTAATGAAAGAATACGATAAAGTTAGGAGTTGTTTGTTCTACACTCTACGACACACGATCAAACTGGTATTTTTCTTGCAACGTTATTTACCAAACTGCGAATCGGTATGTCCTCGAACTCATAAATCGATATAATTAGTTTAAGTCGCTGTTTAATAGGATATTTTCGATTACAGATATAAAGAAGTACAGGAAAATTGATCTTGTTCTTTTGTAATTTAACTAAATGAAATATTTTTTAGGATATATATGTGATTTGTTGGAACAAATGCCTTAGCCTTTATTAAATGTAGGACGCATTGATTCGCAGTTTGGTGAAGAAAATTATTAAAAAAGATATCAAAACTCGTCGTCCTGTTGTGACTGTTTTAGCAAGGTTTGTTAACAATGACAGCGCATGGATACTTGTATTATTAGGAACATTGACGTTGCTTCTTAAATGGTTAAAAATTGTAATCGACTCGCGACCTAAACATTCCACGATACAACGATTATTCCGTACGAGGACTGAAATTTCTCATTGATCGAACATTGAAAGTTCTGAAACTCGCGTACGAAACGATAAGTGCATTTTTCATTGAAGTTTTTCACCGTTTTGTATCGAAAAGATTCCATTATTTTCACTGTACTGGACTATTGTTTATACTACTAGTTTCTTATATGTATCTCTATTTAGAATAGTTTACTCGTCTGTATATAAAGATAGAAAAAAATTAATAACACGTAACTCATACAAACATGCTTTAAAACATGCATGGACAAACGTATTGACACATGCTTGAATATCTTACAGATACTAGTTTAGAAATATGTATATCGTTTCTTGTTTGTTTCAATTGATTTACTGTATAATAATTTTAAAATTATCAAGAAAACTGAAGGAGAAATACATTGTACTACAAAAAATATTCCAAATATAAACCAAGTAATTTTGGAATAATATCAGCAACAAATTCGTGAAAAAATTGGTCCAATTCAATTGCAAAACATTGAATTATAATTTAATTTGTCCATGCATAAGGTGATTTTAAAAAACGTTCTTATCAGTTGATTCTTATATTATCAATTGTGTTCTGTTTTTGCATATAGACAGGTATTCTTCCAAAAAACAAGTAGTATAAACAACCGTTCCAGTGGTATAGCTCGTACGAAAGCAAATTGATGAACGCTTTTTCCAACGAGGAAATTTTATCTTTGTTTTCTCGTTCGTTCCAATAAAAAAGGAATTGCATTTTCTCGAAAGATCGTTGGAAATAGAAATTAAAGGAACTCTCGCACCCTTAATCAGCCCGGATCACGCGACTAATTAAAAATGCACGATGTTGTTGTATATAATATTATTGCGATGAAATTGTCACGTTTGATTCGCGATTGGACGAAAATCGTCTTGTTTCCCTAAAGAGACGTTCAGGACAGTTTTTGTTTCTTATTAAGATTCCGGATGCTCGCACGTTTAGAATTTCATCGAACGATATATAGCAATAATAATGCAAAAATGAACAATAAGATTAGAATTGAATGAAACGAAAAGATCTCGTAATGTATTTATCTTGGTCCGATTTGTTTGTAAAAAGATTTTCTATTTTTCTACGCGGATTCGATATTCGCATCAAATGTTACGCGTCGTAGCTAGAAAGTTTTCGCTGTTACTCGTTAACGATTCAAACTACTTTTCTAAATTCCCTAACCTTATTCCTCGAACGAAGGGATTATTTTTTGGTTTCGAACGAGGTGGGAAAAAAAAGGTTTAGCCCTGAGGACCGTCGTCCAGGAGACACGTTCCGTCGAACGACGAATTAATCAAAAAAAAAAAAAAAAATAAATAAATGAAAGCTTTTTCATTGCCAGTTTAAGAAATTCACCGGGACGTTCGCCGTTCTGCGAGCTTCACTGGCGGCGTGGAAATTCTGCGATACACTCGTTACGATTACCATTGCACGAAGAAATGAATAAATGATTGCACGCGAATTGCTTCGTCAATTACGAGATGTAGAAAGCAAAGGTGTGGTGCTCGGACGGACGCGCCGAGAAACCAATTGGTTACCAATTAAAGAAAAAAAACAAATAAATAAACCCTACAAAGCGAAAGACACAAAATAAAAAAAAAAACAGATAATCGATCGGGGACAATAGTCCCGCGAAAAAGTTTAGTCGAAGGCACAGCAATTCTTTTATACCGTGTTTATCTGATGTTGTTAAGCCTTAACGTTTAAATATCGGCCAAAGGAAATGCACACACGGTCAGCTTCGGGCGAGTGAACCTATTTTGTATACACAATGCAAATTCACATCAACACACACACACACAACACTCATAAACACACACACTAGAGCGAGCAAGGAACCGATTAATCGATCGTCGATGATTAATCGAAAGTGAAAAGAGGAAACGATCGAGGAACACACAGACACACGCACACACGTACACACGATACCATACATCGATATCTACACGAAACTATGTAAATTATTTACATAATATTTACGGTACCTATATACATATTATAATTATAAGAACACGTATACACGGATTCGTACAAGCACACCACGCATACACGACACACAACATACAACATGCGTATAAATATATATACGTACATATTACATATACATATAATATATATTTATTATTATAAAAACAAAAAAAAAAAATGAAATGCAGAAGTAGAGCGTAAGTTGATTGTAAACTACTTCAAGGAATCAAATTTTTGCATGTTACGACGATAAACGGGAATGAGATCAAGGATGGGCTTGGGGTTGGTTGTTCTTTTTTTTTTTAAATTTTTTTTTTTCCGTGGAATCGCGAACGGCAAGAACGGGGTACGTTAAACCGGGATTAATGGAAGGGAACGGAGAGAGATAAGCGAGAGGAACAAGGAGGTTAGGAGTAATAATAGCGAATTACAATACTGTAAAGGATTAAGCGGGCGTCAAGGGGGTGCGGGGTCGGTACGCGTCTAGTGGGTACAATTAATCGCGTGTACGCGAACATAGAGGTCCGTGGGATTCGAGAAACGCTGCGACGAAGAACCGTGAATCGTCTAGATGTTCGACTAGAATCGAGACACCGTTGATCGAACGTGAGCCATCCGAAAAAAAAAATCTTTTTTTTTTTTTCATCCAACGCGACGTTTGCACAATCAGTACTCGTGCGCCAGCGACAACACAGAGACCCCCTTGATCGCGGATTCACGTTTGTTTGGTTTTTATTGTCAGAAGTTTCTATTTTTCCATAATACAATAAGGGACGATAATATTTACTATTAAATATGTGTGTGCGTATGCGTGTCTAAGAAGGAGAAAATGTATGAAAGGTCGGAGAGAAAGCGAGAAAAAGGAAAGGGAAAAACAAAAGGAGCGCTGAGACTCAATTAATGGGAAAACGTTGGAGAGTATTACCGAACCGTGACCGATCCGTTTAATACGTTAAGTGTGTTACGCGACGCCAAGCGATATCATCGATACTTATTAATTAATTGGTAACGTTTGATATAGTACGACGGGAAAACCAAAGGGAACGAAAATGCATATTGTCGCTGATATTACGAGACCGTGAAACGAATCGCAACGGTGCCCGGATACGAGGCAACGTGTTTGCCCGCTTATATGACCGCGAACAAGTACCATTGCAGAACTCTTTCTTCATCGAACTTTAGTAACGCGCTGGATGAATCTTTTCTGATTAAAATGCAGTCCCCTGTTTCAACTCCAATTACCAAAGTAATAATTAAATCGACCTATTGGCTCTAGTCTTTTCGATACATGGGCTAACAGAAGATTTTTAATACCGAAACGGAGGCATTTTATATCCGAAACGTTGCAAAAAATGTCCCAAAAGTTCCTAAAAACTTAAACACAATCTACGCTAAATAATGGGGTACGAAAGACTGAGCTTAAATTATAAATAATTTCTGATAGTATTCTACACTTTGAACTTTAGTCAGAACGTTGAACCGACTATATTTTATATTTCAAACGTGTTATACATGTTCCCGCTAATTATACTGTACTTGTATGCATAACAAATCCAGAAATATAATGTTATACGTCGTGTAAAATGCTCCGTTCCAAGTTCTTCGTACGTTGTTGTTTAGCGTAGAGCATATAGACGGTACCGATCGTCGGTCATATATCCGGGCACTACCGGTGCACACGAACGAAGATTCGTAGTACGAAGAAGAGGGTTAAAAGGATGTGTCCACGTGCATGCACTACGCAGAAAGAAAACGGAATGAGAGACCGGGGAAAAAGTGAAAGAGAGAAAGGGAAACAATTTTCTTCTTGTTATGAACTAAGTGTGCCTAGTCAATAGAATATATCTTGTCAATTTTAATATTATATATATATATATATTATATATTATATATTATTATACGATTATATTATTTAAACTTGACACCGTAATATAATGTGAAACCTATCGGACATGAAAACAAAAAAAAAAAAAATAATGATACGACAATGATTGTGCTGTGTTGTACTACGAAATGTTGGCCTGTGACTATATTTGTAGCTATTATACATGCGTACACGCATACAAGAAATAAAAAGAAAAACAAAAAAAAAAACAAATCACACATACGTACATATATATACGTGTCTATATATGTAGGTTGTGCAACTATTTTGAACAAGCCGAGGAATCGAATCGTGAATCGACCGTTGACCGTGTACGAGACGCATATTTATTATATTTCGATAATAAAATGCAGTTCCATGATTATTCGTCCGTGTAAAAATATCGTAGTTTTTCGGCTCGAACAGTTTGCGAAATTATTTCGAGGAAACGATTCCGGGCAACCGTAATCTCCAGAAATGTGTATAATTATGCGTCGACGACGAGACGAACGTGTCGACGACTCGATCGTGTAGGTTCGCTCATGAAACGACCAATCTTCTTTGTATCGCGTTAAACAACGATCGAGTAGAGGAGCACGTTCACGAAATACGGTGACTTCACGATTCGCGTCTGTCCGTTTTTGGCTGCGTTTCGCGCTTTACCGCGAGTTTGTTTGCCAACGGAGGTGGATTTTCCGGGAGAAAACCAAAAGAAAAGCCGAAAGGTAGAAATCGGTAACGGAACGAGGCGAGAACGAGATTCGAAAGCGGTCGCTTTTTTTATTGGTATATCTATCTCTTCGGTAAGCTTGGACTCGTTTTGAAATGATTGGGAAAACGGTGGCAGGCGCGTGGGACGTACGCGGGAGAAGCATGTCGAATTTTCCGGAACGACGACAAGACGATTTAATGTCTCGCGGTGTCGCGAATGAAAAAAAAAAAAAGGGAGGAAAACTCGGGGGAAACGTTCTCGCGACGGTGGATCGTTTTGTTCGTCGTTACCTTTTTCGAAAATCCGTTTCGACGACGCTCCTTTCCTAGTTTCGAAAGCGTACCCGGGAACGTAAGTTGAACGAAGAAAAAATTCCAGAACGACGGTGTGCTTTAAGAGTGGAAA
Organism: Colletes latitarsis; assembly: GCF_051014445.1. Classification (NCBI taxonomy): domain Eukaryota; kingdom Metazoa; phylum Arthropoda; class Insecta; order Hymenoptera; family Colletidae; genus Colletes; species Colletes latitarsis. The sequence goes on along the minus strand of NC_135135.1, from coordinate 15,581,536 downwards.
GGGAAAGAAACAGGAAAGACAGAGAGAGAGAGAAAGAGAACAAGAGCGAAAGAGAGAGAGAGAGAGAGAGAGAAAGAAAGATTCAGAAAAAAAAAAGAGAAAAAGACGCGCCGAGCGAAAATTATTTTTTCTAACGAAAACTCGTCCCATCAAAGCAAAACCACCCTCTTCCCCCTGCCTTGTTACACACAAAATTGATCGCTGTTAACAGCTGGTTTTTCGAACAATTTTGAAGGAATAGGGGGACAGAGGGGGAGAGAGAAAGGGTATTAAAGAGAGTGTGAAAGTGCGTGAGAGAGAAAGAGAAACGACGAAAGAGTGAGAGAGAAAGAGAGAGAGAGAGTGAGTAGGAATGGAAGGGTGCAAAAGGAAACGAGAGACAGAAAGATTAATTGGTCATATCATGGTTGGTTATGGAGTAAGAGGGCTATTTATTTAGGACGTAACTAAATGGTCTGTTTTAATGTGTCACGGGCTACACGTACTGTACTATAATATCTAATAATAAAGTATTTTGTTTGCTTCAAAAATTAAACGATTACTTACTTTTCCCTTTCATAACCTACGTCGAAGAAAACTAGTACACCTGACCTTCCTTTAAAACGGCATCTTTTCACACGATTTCCATCGTATAACGTTTTTGTCTTTACTGCCTGTTAAAGGTACGAATTAAATTATACAATTATTTGTTCCTCGATTTAATACGGAAAGTAGTTGGCTTGTCCGTTAAATAATGCGCTCGAATTTATTGCAAAAGCCATATATCTGGAAATTTTTATGAGAAACTTTGAATGTAACTCACCCCTGTCTCTGCGCTCCGCCGGAACGCTGAGATCATTTATATAAGTCCTGGAAAGTGTGTTGGAAATGTTGCAACGAAACTCCTTTCAGTTGCTCAATAATGCCGCATTGGATGTCGTTAATGCCGTTGAAATGCTCTCTTTTCAAATCCAGTTTCACCTTTAAGAAGAGAAAATAGTCTGCCGATGACAGGTCTAACGAGTGGGTGAGGCAAAGAAATTATTTCGTCGGTATTGTGTAACTTAATTAATAAAATAAAGAGAAATTTAATTGTGTGCGTTCCTTGAATTTAATATTATTAATTATTATTTGTTCTCCTTGCCTAGTCTCGTATAAAACGTAACTGGCTGTGAAGGGGTGTAAAGTAAGTGGGAGAAAAAATAGTGGAAATACAACTACTCACTGTGATTTGCTATAAATGGAAAAAAGCTTGTTTCACGTGTGTAAGTTCATTTTTTCGCGAGACATTTAAGGGTTTGTATTTGAATAAATTAAAAACAAAATATGCCAACCGTCGTTTCACGTTGAAAACAACTTCTCGTTCGATCATCGAAGTTAAGCAACATTGGGCGTGACCAGACACGAGTTTGGCATTTATTATTGTTATACTGTTTATATCATACCTTTCTATCGGTTTTATAACTAAGCATTGCCCGTTGATATTAAAAAAAAATACTTCGTAAATAAATATACAGAGTGTTCGGTCACCCCGGGGAATAATTTTAATGGGAGATTCTAGTGGCCAAAGTAAAAAAATTATTAACGTTTAAAGTTCCGTCCGTACTGAATTTTTTTCTCGAAAATGCGCCCGATTTCAGGGGTATGTCTATTTACCAAAAATAATTATAATTGACCCCTGCAATCAAAAATAATTTTTTTAGGACAATTTGAAATTTTTTATTTTTGCCGAAAAATTTATCCACTTATTGAATTTTTTTCTCGAAACTGGTTAGGATTTCGAGGGTATGTCTATTCACCAAAAATAATTGCAATTGACCCCCGCAACCGAAAATAATTTTTCCAGAACAATTTGAAATATTTTTTTTTCGCCGAAACATTTAGGCACCTACCTCTGTCAATTTCTCTTAAAAATACGTTTTTCATTTTTAATAATTTTGTTTGGCGCCCTACAGAAAAGTTGTCTAATACATTTTTGTAGGTACCCATGAGCTCTACTTCAGAAAAAAGTTTTATTGAAATATATTCACAATTGTAGGAATTATAGCTGTTTGAAAATTGGACCATTTTTATGCGGTTTTTCTCATTTTGCGGGTTCAAGGACCAACTTTTCGAATATTTTTGCAATTTCTACATATTCTCCATCAAAATACGCGTAGTTTGCTTTTTTAAACATTAAAATCGTCCCATCCATTCAGAAGTTATGACGTTTTAAAGATTCGCATGAAATTTCAGGGAAACATTTCTGACCTCACATTAGATTTTCGGTAAGGAATTTTTTTCTCGAAAATGGTTAGGATTTCGAGAGTATGTCTATTGACCAAAAACGATTGTAATGGACCCCCGTAACTAAAAATAATTTTTTTAGAACGATTTGAAATTTTTTAATTTTGTCGAAAAATTTCACACCTTCTCGAATTTTTTTCTCGAAAGTGGGTAGGATTTCGGGGGTATGTCTATTGACCAAAAATGATTGTAATTGTCCCCTGCAACTGAAAATAATTTTTTTAGAACAATTTCAAATTTTTTAATTTAATTTTTATAACTTTTTAACGAAGCCTCAGTCAAGAAATTGATATTCTTGATTTTCGTCTTATTTTGGCCTCTAGAATCTCCCATTATAGTTTTTCCCGGGGGTGACCGTACACCCTGTATAACAGTGTAATAAACGTTTGATAAAAATAAATGGAAAGAATTCAGAAGAAACAAGTTTCTTTTCATTTACAGCGAATCACAATTGTAACGTACGAATACGAGTGTAAGTAACTGGTAATATTAAAATGATTAGGAAGAAATTTCTCGCTGCAAGTTCGAGATTTAATTGTTTGGAAATTTGTAGGCGATGAAAAGGACGAAAATTTTCGGGTTATCTAACGTCTCTCGCAAAGTACCTTTGACATCGCTATTGTTACAAGTGTGGCGATATAGCCTCGTAATCGTATGTAGGTATATCTGTAGCTCCTCTCTTGGAGTGTCTGTGCCTATAATTCCAGCCCTCGCTAGCGAGTGGATCGATGGAGCGTCGGCCGCGGTGACTAACCCGTCGACGGGTGCCCTTGCTCGTCAGGTAATTCACAGGCGCATTCACGTACAGCCAAGCCAAGACGAAAGCATCCTATACGAGACCCTACACGACCTGGAATGAACGAAAGAGGAACAAGAATGAAGTTCCACTAGAGGAAATGTGCGAAACGTCCGTACGATTTATTCACTTTCTAATAAGTGCTTCGAAACGTTGATTCCCGGAGAAGGAACAAAGCGTGTTCGAGCAGTCGAAGGTTTCACAGAGACGTCTCGAGTATTAGTTATTTGCTTTGCATTTATAATTCTAGCACTTCGATCAAACAAATTTTAACTCGTATAATATTTACAAGCCCAAACATTTTCCACCATTTCCAATCACCTTTTTCCACTGTTTATCCCAATTTGCTTGAATGTAATTTATCCCAGTTTGCTTGAATACACGATAAGCAAATTGTACTAAATTGTTTGTAAAGTTGAGCAAACTTTAAAGTCGATTTTCTCGAGAGCCCTTACGTTTTCGTGGCACGATAAGCAATATCGAGACAGTGGTCAGATCACTATTGTGATCGCCTATGTTTATTGAATACCGATCATTGTATAGCATTATTTTATCGTATCGTGTCGAAATTCTAAACAATAAATTTTATATCCCTTTCAAGTCAGACCTCTTTGCTTCTCGACAAAACAGTGAGTCGAATTTCAAATAAAATATAACTTGAAATATATCATTCTTAAAAATTTTATACGGAGTCATTGACAAGATATTTCGAATATTTGTCTTCGTTGTTTTCAATTGAAAAAACAAGAAAATACATGCCATCGTATGTAAAAAGACACATGCTCTCTTTCTCGATTCTCCGAAGCTACCCGAAGTAATTTCGGACCACCTCGTGTAAGTCGAAAGAGCCGCCCAAGTTTGTCGTGGAATAGTTCGTTATTTTCAACGCTAGATGGCGCTTATTTTCGACCTCAAACCCCCTGGTGCTAAAACGCCCAAGTTTGTCGTGGAATAGTTCGCTACCTTCAACGCTAGATGGCGCTTATTTACCGACCTCAAACCCCTTGGTGCTAAAAGGCCCAAGTTTGTCGTGGAATAGTTCTTATTCTCCACGTTAGATGGCGCTTATTTATCGACCTCGGGCCCTCTGGTGCTAAAACGCCCAAGTTTGTCGTGGAATAGTTCGTATCGTCCACGCTAGATGGATTTCTCGACAAACTTGGGCGTTTTAGCACCAGAGGGCCCGAGGTCGATAGACAAGCTCCATCTAGCGTTGAAAATAACGAACTATTCCACGACAAACTTGGGCGTTTTAGCACCAGGGGGTTTGAGGTCGAAAAATAAGCGCCATCTATCGTTGAAAATAACGAACTATTCCACGAGAAAGAGAGCATATATCAGTTTGCTTTGTCAACTTTTCGAAACTCTACGAGCTCACGTACGCGTGATCTGGCATAGTGTGAGTAGTACATCCGGTGCTCAATCTGGCATCTCTACGAGGTATGCAAGTAGACTGATTTGAGATCAGAAAGGAAAGATTCACATTCGCTAGCAATGCTAGATTAGCATTATTAATTACAACGTTATTCACAAATAACTAATAAAATTTTTAAATTCGTTCGTAAAGTAGTTATTGCTCGCAGCATCCCTCTCCTGGAAATCGATTTACAAAATCTGTTGACGGATTATAATTTACGAATTAATTTTGCAAATTAATCTAAAAATTTTATTTGTTAGTCGTGAATAAAATTTGCCCAACTCTGTATGAGGTCTACATGTGGAATACTGTACCTTTGGCTATTCGATCACAGAAGCATTTGTATTATCCGTTCAGGCGCGAAACGATTCAGTTCGAACAAAAACATTTAGTATTTAAACTATCAGTTCATGTTCGTTAGTTGAAAAATTAAAATTTATATTACTATATTATTTGCTTAGAAGTATATGTTGCATATAGACATACTAAATAATATCTGGTCCATCATTATTATACGAGAAGTACATTTCCATAAAAACCAACATACTACAAGGAACGATCGAAACGATATTTTTTTGCATAGAAAATTTATATTACTAAATTAATTTTTTTTTTAAATCTTAAATTATATACAATTTAATAATAACATTATTGGAACTTATTACAGAGCTGTAATCAATCAGTTATTAATAAAAAACTTTATTTATAATACAACCTTGTGAGACACATAAACAGGGTGTAGTAATTTAAGTATAAGATGCAACCAGATTTCAAGATTATCGTTACAATGCAATTCTACTTATAAAAGTGGTATGCATAAAAAACTATAATACCTAATTCTTTGGAAAATCAGAATAGTAAAATGAAAATAACTTATATTGCATACTTTTTGGCAACTTTTAATAATCTTTTGGCATTTCTTCGTGCATTCATTATTTACATTTTATAGTTTTTATCTTCTTTTCTGTCACCTTACATAATTGTCTTCGAGTACATAAAACTGATCCACTCTATAGTACAAACTGTATCCTCATGATTTAGATCAAGGAACTAAAAAGTCTTATTTGGGTAAAAATCATTGATATGTTAATACTATATCTATATTTTGCTATACTATGGATTCTATTTAAAATTATTTATACGCGATATTACATTCTGACATTATTTAATTTTACATTAAGATCTAATTATTACATTTAAAGTTTCCCTATTACATTATTCATAGTTGTTTTTTTTTGTAGTAAAGTATAAAAATAAGAATGAATTGTAATTACTCTGTAATAGTATTCAAAAGGTTCGATAGAAATTTAGATTATATTAATTTTTAAGGAAACAGTCAGTTATAATGTAAGTGTTAGCTTATTTCTATATTTCAATGTTTATGTGTAAGGTCATAACCTGTGAGTACAAAATGTTAAATAATTATTGTAAATAAGTTCATTAACTCTTATTATACATCTTAATCGCATACATTAAGTTACTAATAAACGTGTGTGCAAAATGGTTGTAATTTTACAAATCTCCTTCATACGAGCATGTTGCATAATGATAAGCAGAATAGTTTTTTAAAAAATTTGTATCCTTATGCGATATATATATATATATATTTAAAACTATCCGATTTGATCAATCTTATTGCAACGTTAATGGTACACAACATACGTACGTTTAATGTACAATAAGTCTTTTATATCTTGAATAACCGATTCAAGAAGCTTTCGTTAAAGTACACTACGTTCGTTTTATAAAATAGTAGCTGTCGTTAAAATAGTATTTCTGTTTATTTTAAATGCTTCAATATCATTTTTACAGATCTATTGAATCATAAAAAATCGTGTATAATGAAAAGTCTTAAAACGTTGATAAACTGAATTTAATTTAGTTATTATTTAAAACAATTAAAATATATTAAAAATGCAAATAGTGTTACTCTACTACATTGCACTTAAATACGAATAACTTTCCATTTAAAGAGTCGCATTATATCGCCGCAGACGGGGTTGTAGGAGAGGAAAATTCTCCGAAATGGCAATATAATACTAAACGTCGCTGCCTCATCGAGCTCACACTAATGTGGTAGGGAAGCGGCATTTGTGTAAAAAATGCACGTGACGAAGAAGTCGACCAGGCAGCGATATACCAAGAAACGATATAACGCGACTCTACTATATAATAAACAGCATCGTTTACTAACATTTTATTAGAATACAGTAACTATTATAAATTGACGTTTTTTCTAAGCGCAAATTAATACAAGAATATTAATATTTATGAATATTTAATTAGCAAAGTTTGTATGCTGAATGATCAAAATCCCACATATAGTATATATGTATATACCTATGTATCACTATGCTTGACATTAATTTACATGCACTAAACGGAAAAAAATGATAAAAATAATAATAATTATTATTTTTTTTTGATTCATAAAGAATATCTTGATGTATTTTAGAAATTGTTATTTTATAAAAAAAATAACTACATAGGAATAAAATGAATGTTTTAATTTTGTATTTCTACTTGTTTTCTTCGAATAAACCAATACAGAATTATGACGAGAAAGAAGAATTTTAATATTTTGCAAGACAGGTGTAAGCTTATTTGTTAATTCTAATTATATTTTATAAGCGACATTCTAATGAACTCGAAAATATGATACATTAAATACATAAAATATTACAAATAGTACAAAATTTAGTATACAATTTCTTTATAATTAAGATTGATGACAGTTCTGTTTAATTATTTTTAATAATTTTGGAAGTATTTAAGACTTTGATCATACAGAATAATTAGTTATACTTACAAGTAATACTTTTAAAGTTATTTCAGGCGCATATACAGTTCGTCACGAAAGCGGACACTAGTACGATTTTAACGTTATGTTCTGTTTTTTAAATAAATGTGCAATAAACCAAAAAAAATATATTCAGTTATATCATAATATATTTTCTAGTTAATAAAAATTTAAAAACTTTTAATCCATTATATATCGGCATTTAAATAATAGGAATGAAATGCAAAAATAGAAAAAAAAAGATAAGAAAGAAAAATTAAATCTAAAATTACATATTTTTTCATTTACTGTATATTCATTTAAGATACAAAGCATAATGTTGAAATTAAACTAGTGTCCAAATATTTTCGTGACAAACGGCACGTATAAAAATGATAACTGGATACATGCTAAGGGGAATTATGTCAGTGGCATATGACAAAATTATAATTGTAATTGCTACTTTAAAAATGTCAAAAGATATACAATAACAATAATTTTTTAAAGGATACACTGTTTCATGTATTCATTATACTTAGTTTAAATTAAATATGAACACAATTTTGAAAAAATATTTAGATACAAAAAGGTATTCGAAATACCTTAACATGATTAATTAGACTTTGACTAAGTTCTTTAGATGTATTTATTTAAATTATTTATAATAAATTCTATGCAAATGCACCAAATTTGTAAAAGCTGTTGATTTGTAACTAAACTCGTTAATATAACATATTTTTATATTTTCAAAATCAATTAATAAATAAACTATTTTGAAGAGAAGACAACTGACTGTATCACAACTGAAGCACTGATAATGTTAAGAGTAAAAATCGTTATCATTTGCTTCATATATATATGTTTTAATATTTTCTTTTAACGTATTAAAAGATTCTTAGTTAACAGAATCAATCTCCGAGGAATAGTAGAATGCTCATTAATAAATTATTGAAATAAGTGAAAATTTATGAGGAAATTGAAATAATTTTGTTTAAAAAAACATAGTAACAATTTATATTTTACTGTATTGTGTAAATTGGAATTCTAAAGAAACAAAATTATATGAGTCAATCATATAGAATTAGTTAATTTGAAATAAAATTCTCTTTATCAAGTATATGCACTACAATAAAATATTTTTAAATAGGATATACAAAATAATTGAATAATAAAAATGATATGCTGCAAAACATTTGAAATTGATTGATACTATACTATTATAGGTCTGCAAAACTTCTTGTTCACATACCTTAATTGCGAAGGTATGCAGTACAAGTAACGTATCCGCTTATATCCGATGTTTAAGATAGAATAGCAATACTACGTCTAGGTCCACCTATGCATATATTATCTAAACTCGACCATTTTTTATTACCAGTACGCAAAGCTTCAGCAGTGACTTTGTCTTCGTAAACTCTGGACATTGCTTCCAATTTCTGAGCTTTTTCTTTGCTGAGTGGTTCACTAGGGAATGTTAATTCATTTGCTTCTGCAAGTGTGCGAAGGTCAAAATAATATTTAGCGTACACGCTCGAAGGAACATTTATATTGAACTGTAGCATTTCCAAAAATTGTTTTTCTAATTCATTCCTAAAAAAATATTATTTTATAATTAACACTTATTTTATATACACTTATTTTATAAACTTACATATCTTCTACTGTAATATCCTTGAGGATTTGACAATAATCTATATTCCATACTGCTTGATCGTCCCAAACTTTTGACGCTAATAAAATAGCTCCAAGTACTATACGTTTCCAATTGGCTGGTGTTATATCTATTTCTGCATATGTAAGTAAACGTTCCAAATAAACTAATGTTATAATGGCACATTCAGCTGTAAGTTGAGCAGCATTAAATAACGTCCTCACAAATTTATAAATTTGTTTGTGTTCTGGATTATATTTATCATAATCTTCTGTAACACCTTCCCTCTATAAATAAGTAATCATTACACTTCCAAATTTGATAAGAAATCTATATTTAATATAAATTTAAAGTGACTGGTATTTTGTGATTTTTATTTTCAAAAATACAGATAAATTTTATTTTTTATTTAAAAGAGGCATAGGATATACGGTTAGTAAAATAAAAAAAACTATTATGCTATTATTTAACATATCTATCTTTCTATCATCAGAAGTTTTTATATTTTCGAACAGAGTACACACATTATAAATACCAGCTCTAAGCGATTTGCCCTGTATATTCTTTCATTTTAAAATCCAGTAAATGTACATATAATTTAATTACCGTTAATGGATGAAGCTTTTCATCAAATATATCAATTTGTCGTTGTGAAGTTCTGTTTTTAATGTGATAATAAACAGCTAAGGCAACACATTTCACAGTATTTTTAAGATTAGGTTGCGAAACAGTACTGTCATCTAAATATATTGTACTGCAACTACTACTTTTTTTTAAAGGCCTTATATCTGCAATTTGATGCTGACTCTTTTTTCTTACCATACCGTCTATAAAAGAAATTCAGTTCATAAATATGTTAATGCGATACACTTTTTGTATCACTAAAAACACTAACTACTAATAATTACCAATGATATAATTATTACAACCTTAAGGATTTCATTTTTATACTATAATGTGATCAAAATATAATCCTCTAATGATAATCACATTTAAAAAATTGAAAGTAAAGATACATACTTTCAATAGCTTGTTTAGATCGTTCCATAAAAATAGTACCAGCGCATGGATGTAATGACGGATCTGAATCCCAGTCTTCTGGTTCACGTTCACTAATATGTTGTAAATTATTAACACTAATTCCACCTTCCGGCAGATGTTCCTCAAGACCACGGGTAACACCTTCAGATCCCAGATCCTTACGTCCGACTTGCGGACTAGAATAGACACAGCAACTACTTTTATTTCCCATTCTTTTACAAGATTCTCTGATATCTCTGTTTTTCTTCCCCAACAAAATTTTATAAAATATAAATCAAACTGCAATACTCAGTACCACAGTGATTATATAAATGATTTAATTTGGAGTTTATCACAGTGTACCCTTTACATGTTGATGGATGACGATCAGCTGACAGAACTAAAGGTGATATTGTTATACATTCCTTTTTCAATTTTATCCACATTGATGGTCAAATGTACCACATATAGTCAGGAATCATTTGTATAGATCTGAACGCAGAAATTATAGTTAAAAATTGTAAGAACCACTTTATAAATGTATCGTAATTAATAATGTAATAAATGTCTATTATATTGACGTCTTTAAGCACAATCTGTGCCGGCTGATTGTTTAAATGATCATTAAATCAAATTTCATTTCTGCTCGTGTGCACGAGCTCTAATACGCTGTCTTCATTGCACGCCATTCTCATCGTTACTGCACATTTTAACGCAATTATTCTAATATTTTTATATGTTTCTGCGAACGCCGCCCTTAGAGTGCTGTTTTGATATTGCATATTCATGCATAAACTATAATGTATATCTATAACAGAAAAAGATCTTCGAGTTTTACGTTCTGTGCAAAGAACATATATTGCTGTTTTCTTTGGCTTAATAATAAAATAGTTTTTTTCTTTATTAAGACTGAGCTTTCTTGCTCTAGACTATCATTGGTTAGCAACTAGGGAGTTTGACACTTTTTCTCCTTGTGTTGCGTATCGTACACACTGCAATGCAAGTTCGTAGGAATCAGAGATGCCAGATTCAGCACCCGGTGCCCTACGCACACATACCAAATCACGCGTACGTGAGCTCGTACAGTTTCGGAAAGTCGACAAAGGCAAACTGACACATGCCCTCTTTCTCGATTATTCCGAAGCTGCCCGAAGTAATTTCGGACCGCCTCGTGGAAGTCGAGAGAGAAAGGCTCACATTTGCCTTCTCGCTCTTAACAACTGAAATCCGACCTCCCGTCTACGACATACGATTCGGAATCTCGACTGCCCAGGCATTTCTACTTGCCTTTCCTAGAGTTCATTACTGAACTCTGCAAGTTACTCCTGGTTTCTATTTGCCTCTGATGACCTCTGATGACCAGTGCTGACAAAACTACAGAACTCCCGACAACTTTTTACACCATACAGCGACTCTTACTGACTGCTCCTGATTACTGCTTGCCTCTGCTGGACTCTGCTGACCATCGCTTATATTTCTGACAATCTATAACGATTACTACTGACTTCTGCTAACCTCTGTTGGTCTTTGCTGATCTCTGTCAGCGTGTGCTTCTCTCTGCTGAACTTTCCTGGCCTCTGCCGAACGCTACTGACCACTGCAGGTATTTCTGATAATGTATAACGATTAATACTTACTACTGCATGCCCCTACAAGTCTCTGCTTGCCTTTGCAGGTTTCTGTTTGCATGTGCATGCCTTTGCTGGCCTCTGCTGAACACTGCTGACCACCCCTGATGCTTCTGACATCCTATAACAATTACTACATGCTACTGTTCGCCCCTGCTCGTCTCTGCTTGCCACTGCTGGCCTCTGCTGACCACCGCTTATATTTCTGGCAACGTACAACGATTACTACGACTCCTGCCTCCCTCTGTTAACCTCTGCCAGCATCCCCTGACCTAAGCTGGCCTCTGCTGACCGCTGCTGACCACTGCTGACCACCGTTTATATTTCTGGCAACGTACAACGATTACTACTGGCTACTGCCACCCTCTGCTGACCTCTGCCAACATCTCCCGACGTCAGCTGACCATCGCTGACCATCGCTGACCATCGCTGACCACTGCTGACCGTTGCTGATAAATTGTGACACGATGTAATATAATATAATATGTTTATATGTATTAAAGTGTTGTATAATGTAAATCTATGGCAATAAATGATATAATTTCAAAAAATTCTGTGTTCTCATCACTTTTATCCTTCTTTTCCTATCGAAATCATTCCCTTAGTTATAAGACACACCAAATCTTTTAAAATTTTCTAAGTTCTCCGGAAAGATTTCAAATTTCCCGCCGCCAGAAATTTCTGCAAATTCCTGGAAATGACGTCATTTCTAAGAATTCCTGAAAATTCTCGGAATCCCTGGAACTTACCGGCGTCCCTGAAACTTCTCGGAATCCCTGAAATTTCCAAGAAGCTTCAGGCAACGGCAAATATTCCGGCCTGAATTTTTCGACAAAAATTTTAAAGAGCTATTACGTAATATTACATAATGTTATGTAATATTACGTAATTTTTGCCGAAAAATTCCGGCCGGGAAAAATTTTTAAATAGCTATTACGTAATATTACGTAATATTACATAATGTTACGTAATATTACGTAACTTTTGCCGAAAAATTCAGGCCGGAATTTTAGCCGCTGCCTGAAACTTCTTGGAAATTTCAGGGATTCCGAGAAGTTTCAGGGATGCCGGTAAGTTTCAGGGATCCGAGAATTTTCAGGAATTCTTAGAAATGACGTCATTTCCAGAAAAGGGGGGTAAAAAATGATGAGAATACATAGAATTCTTTGAAATTATATCATTTATTGCCATAGATTTACATTATACAAAACTTTAATACATATAAACATATTATATTATATTACATCATGTCAGAAGTTGTCAGCAACGGTCAGCAGTGGTCAGCGATGGTCAGCTGACGTCGGGAGATGTTGGCAGAGGCCAGCTTAGGTCGGGAGATGCTGACAGAAGTCAGCAGAGACTGGCAGTAGCCAGTAGTAATCGTTGTACGTTGCCAGAAATATAAGCGGTGGTCAGCAGTGGTCAGCAGCGGTCAGCAGAGGCCAACAGAGGCCAACAGAGGCCAGCAGAGGCATGCAGAGGCACGCAGAGACAAGTAGAGTCCAGCAGGGGCAAGCAGTAACAAGTAGTAATCGTTATACGTTGTCGGAAGCATCAGGGGTGGTCAGCTATGGTCAGCAGAGGCTAGCAGTGGCAAGCAGTGACAAGCAGAGTCCAGCAGAGGCAGGCAGTAGCAAGTTGTAATCGTTATACGTTGTTAGAAGTAACAGGAGTGGTCAGTAGCGGTCAGCAGAGTCCAGCGGAGGCAGGCAGAAGTCAGTAGTAATCGTTATACGTTGTCAGAAATATAAGCGGTGGTCAGCAGCGGTCAGCAGAGGCTGGAAGAGACTAACAGTAGCCAGTCATAATCGTTATACGTTGTCAGAAGTAACAGGAGTGGTCAGCAGCGGTCATCAGAGGCCAACGGAGACTGGCAGACGTCAGTAGTAATCGTTATACGTTGTCAGAAATTCCAGGAGTGGTCAGCAGCGGTCAGCAGAGGCCAGTGGAGACCTGTTGACGGGAGGTCGGATATTAGTTGTTTAAGAGCGAGAAGGGAAGTATGAGCCTTTCTCTCTCGACTCCCTCGAGACGGTCCGAACTTACTTTGGGCAGCTTCGGTGAATCGAGAAAGAGGGCATATGTCATTTTGTCTTTGTCGACCCTCCGAGGTCTTTCATTAGGAATACCTTTCGACGATACGTTATGTGTGCATTTCTCTTTTTACCACTCTTTCTTACTCCTGTATTCCAGAGGAGAAAAACAATCTCACGGAATCGTGTTTCCTCTACGTTACAATTTACTCTACAGCCCAGACCCATGCGTTCCTAACGAACTCTTATTATATACTAGATGTGGAATTAACCAAGATCCACAGAATAGAAAGGTTGTCTTGTAACTTTCGACCAATCAGAAGCCAGCATGAAAACGCGGATGTAACGTTACTCAGCGAGCCTGCTCATATCGATAGGAATTGTATGAAATTTGAAACATGAAGCGAAGAAAATTTGGTAAGACAGTACTTAAATATTTAATGTATACAATATTTATTATATACACATGTATATATACACACGCACACACGCACACACGCACACACATAACAAAAATAATTAAAGCACAATTTTTTTTATTTTTGTAGCTATGTTACTGTTTCTATTAAAAAATTTTAGTTTTCCTAATTTTAACAAAAGATAGTTATAATCGTTTCTGTCTGCCTTCTATCACATTTATTTTAAAAGTACTTACAACGGGATCAGCTCAGGAACGTATTCTATAAAACATAAAAAGTTTCATCGAAATTGGTGTATCCGTAAAAAACTTATGCGCGAATATACATATGTAAAATAAATTAAAAATGCTACCACTTACGCCACGCTATTTTGGTGACGATAGTTCAATTTATATGATCAACACTGAGGAAATAAATTTTCACATTTTTAAAAAGTTATTTCTCGTCAACGGAACGGAGACGATCTTTACTACTAAAACAAAAAACAATAAAAAAAGAAATTGACTATAATTCGCGGCTTTCTCTTATTAGTACCAGAATTAAAAAATTCTTATTCAATAATCTAAGAAACATATCGATTCTGGTGGAATTACCAACATATTCATTTGTTTTACTAACCCTAGAAGTTTCAGAAATGGAAATTTACCACACTTCGTAAGTCTTCCATTAAAAAGTCCATCAATTTTATTATCTTCTTGAAAATGTATTTTGCATATTTGATGCTTGCATCTTTCTTTCAAATACACCATTTTATTTTAAGCTGAAACAAGATTTTTTGTTAATTCTTTATAACTAAAATTATTAGCCATTATTATCGGATACGATCTTACTTCCCTATGTTTTGGTAAAACAAGAAATTTATGTTTTAGACGAATTTTTTGCATTTCAATATATAACAGCGTGGTATTTTTTCGTAGATCTCTGTAGAATACCTAAATAAAATTAAAAGAACATTAAACATTCCGCGTGAGATACTGAAGACGCTCGTCACATATCCGCCAAAGCAATTACTAAACAATTAAATTACAGATTATACATTTTGTTGTATTATTACCAATAATACAGCAACAACGTTGGCGTAGAGCGCAAATTTATATTATGATGACAGAGTAACATTGAAAGTTAAAAAATATACTTATTGTTAAAATATCACAAATTTTCAAACGACACGCGCATAATCTCGGTAGTGTTGAAGCACATATATGTATAGAAAAATCTCTGTATAATTAGAACTGACATGAAAACGTGTTTATACAGTATTACAATAAAAAATAATTACATTGAATCACAGTCTTGTACAATGGGCCAACCAAATTTTTGCCCTTTAAGGAGAATATTACAGACTCTTGCCTGTTTAAAAGCAGACAGAGTTTTAATAAGTAACAGAGCTTGCTACCTCCTAAAAATGACACAAATCTATTTGACCTATTGTACTAATATAAATGTATATTTATATTCTTAATCATATACATAAATATATTATTTTTGGTTGTAATAATCTATTAAAACATTTGCATGTAATTTTATGAACTCGGGTTGAGTTTTTGTCCAGGCTGCTAAACCATTAAAAATATAATCAATTTCCTGTTCTATTTCATTATCTTGCGAATCTGTATTTTCTTCTTTTACGATTATAGACTCTTCTTTTTCACATTCGGTAATCCATTCAATTATATCATCAACATGAATTATTTCTTCAAATTGCTGCCATTCTTTTAGCATATAGGCATTTGAATCGTGTCTTCTGAAAGTGTTGTCTGGAGATGATTGATACAGAATTTTTCTCCATGAATTTTGAATGGTAGCTGGTGTTATTGCATCCCATGCTTCGGCGATCAAGTCAATACAATCTTTTATGTCATAATCGACATAAAATTGTTTCACTTTACTATCATGTTGTAGAACTAAACTAAGTAGTTTATGCCGAAATAACTTCTTACATTTGGATATTACTCCTTGGTTCATTGGTTGAATTATTGTGGTTGTATTGGGTGGAAGAAACATTAGTTTGAATTGAAGATCTTCCTGTGCTTCTTTGGAAAGTACTTGTCCTATGTAATTGTCCATCAACAATAACACCTTTCCCACATGGTGATGCTGTAGCTGGTATTGCCTTACGCTAGGCTTAAAGTAATTGATGTACCAATCATTAAAAAGGTCTTTGTTGATCCAAGCATTCTGTTCATTTTTATATATCACCGGTAAAATATGTTTACAATGTTTTAAAGCTCTTGGATTTGCATATTTGTGAATAAAAAGGGGCGGCAGCTTGTGTGTGCCAGTGGCATTTGCACAAAATGCCACAGTGACACGATCTTTTCTTATTTTTGTACCTTTTACCCATTGTTCTCCAGTGTGAACCAACGTTCTTTGCGGAAGGGCTTTCCACATTAAGCTTGTCTCATACATATTGTACACGTTTCTTTCATCAATATTTTCTTGGATCAATATATGTCTCAATTCATCTGGAAATTTTTCCAAAGGGATTGTATTCACGTCAGACTTCTCTCTGTAGACGCTTGTAAAACGTATGTTGTGTCTTTTTTTGAAACATTCTAGCCAACCGTTGCTTGCCACAAATTTCGTCGAACTACCAAATTCTGCATGCAATTTCATCGCTTTTTCCTGCAAAAGATTGTCCGTTAGGTTGTCTCCTAACGCTCGTCTTTCCAAAACCCATGTGTGTAGCCGAGTATCGACAACCCCGTGCAATGGTGGTCGTATTCTTTTTGAATGTAAACAGCTAGAACTCTCCGAAAATTGTCGAATCGATGTTGCATTTTTTCGATATTTTTGTATAGTCCTTTTATGGAGGTTATATTCAGCAGCAAGCTGATCCGCGGTAGCACCTTCTTCTAATTTCTGGAGAATTTCTAGACGTTTTTCGTAAGTAATCTGATGTATTCTTCCTGCAGGGGTGGATGCCATCTTGACGATTACCAATGATTATTTTTACACATATCACATACACGCAAATAAAACAAACAGGTGTTACCATAGCCACCTTTATTGTTAAAGGTGCTAAAGGTAAATTTAACAACAACGCGAAAGTTCGGTCTTAACATAAACATAACCAATATAGCTCATTGTCAGTTACTTGTACCAAAGTCAGAAATACCAGATTCAGCACCGAGTGCACTGCTCACACGATGCCAGATCACGCGTACATGAGCTCATAGAGTTTCGGAAAGTTGACAAAGGCAAACTGACACATGCTCTCTTTCTCGTGGAATAGTTCGTTATTTTCAACGATAGATGGCGCTTATTTTCGACCTCAAACCCTCTGGTGCTAAAACGCCCAAGTTTGTCGAGAAATCCATCTAGCGTGGACAATACGAACTATTCCACGACAAACTTGGGCGTTTTGCCGTAGATGGCTGTGCAAATCATGTACCACCGATGGGTCACACTCTCTAACTTATGCACAGGAAGCATCACGGACAAACTAAACGGACATTTAAGTGGGCAAAAATGCAGTCATTTATGTAGACACTACTGTAGTTATTATAATATTAATAAACTTTAGATACTGTGCGCCTACATAGGTCGGAAAGTAAAAATGCCGGGACAGTCGAGAATCTCGACTTGAGATTCCAAATCGTATGCCGTTGGCGGGAGTTCTTTTTGTAGCAGGGATAGACTAAACGAATCGTTTCTCTTCTTACATCGTGGCTTAGGTCAAGTATTCACTTGCCCCTCCGTCACAAGCCATTTACTGTGAATGCACGTTGCGGATAAAGTCAGAGGGAGGGAGAAACAGTGAGTACGAATGAGATACAGTTAACATATCTAAACGATGCAATATAAACAGAAAACTTACTTGTAAAATTGTACGTGTACTAGAAATCTCATTGTTATTGTGCAAGAGAAATTATTAGTACTCGCAGTTTGTTACTTGTAAAATTTCCCTAACAATATTATATGTAGAGTAAAAGTGGGGTCAGGGCTGTAGCACAAGTGTAATGTAGAGGAGACACGACTCTATGCAATCGTTTCTTCCTTGTTTCTCCTTTCTGGAATGCAGAAATGAGAAAGAGTAGTGGGGATGGAAACGCATATCTAACGTGTAGTCGAAAATGCGGTTCTAACGAATTTACATTGTATTGTGCAAAAGGGTCATCATAGGGTGAGAATATCTCAGTTCTTGAGAACCACTGTGAAAACAATCTAGTAACATAACTAACAAACAAATAGAGTATGTTAAATTTGTAAAAAATCTATTTTTTATAGATATTTGCAGTTGATTAACTCGTAGACATTTGTTCAAAGAACATTAATTTAAACGATATCTAAGAAAGAAATGTATGAAAATAAAAACGTTTTATTGCTTTCGTTGTTTCAGTAATTAAAAGAACGTGCATAATGTATATGTGTGACACGTGTTCTTATTTGTACAGTTAAATATAATACTTCGATCGAAGAATTGTATCGAGATTATCATTTTTTTTCATTGATTTTGTAAAGAACTTGGAATAATGATGTTGCATAAAATGAATTTGAAGTTATGTCGTCTGTGCGGTAAGGAGAAACAGCACGGTACAGATTTATTTACAGATAAAGTTAAAGGAAGCGTACTAATATCAATTATAAACAAATATTTCTCTAAGGAGGTATATTTTATGGTATTTTGAGAATTTTTTTTATTCTGTGGATAAGTTTAATAGTTCTCTTGTTATAGGTGATAAGTATATCAAATTCTGATTCATATTCTAAATATGTTTGTATTGATTGTGAACAAAAAATTTGTATATTCGATGAGTTTTATTTAATGGTTGCAAATGTACAAAAACAACTTGCAAGTCCTTGTTTGGAAATTGATTTTGCAGAAGTATGGAATAATTTTTAAAAACAACTGTTTTTTGTTATTCTATGCATTGGTCAATTGTAAGAAATGTGTTATTTTCAGAGTATGTTATGCGAATTGAAAGAAAATGATACAATTCCAAAAAATTCCTTAGGAAAACAAGGAATAAAAAAAAGCATATGTCCAATATGTTCTAAGAGCTTTAGGTGTCAGGCACATTTAAATAGACATAAGCGTATTCATACTGGACAACGGCCATTTGTTTGTAATGTTCGTAAGATAATAGAATTATTTGATATGCTTTAGCAGAAGTTATAATTCTATTGTTAATAGTTTGGGAGAGAAGGAATTGTCAAATATGTATATATCATAATTGGTCAAAATAGTTGCCTGGCAATCAAAAAATTTAGGTTCAAATGCTAGAAAAATTCTTTCTCTCCTATAATTTCATCAAAATTGTTTAAAAAATTGTTTTAAAACAATCGAATTAACACTACATTTGACATTCTTTATTTCTAATGTTCATTTCACAATACTTTCAGATTTGTCAAATGTCATTCAATCAACAAGAAATATTAGTAAAACATTTAGAAAGACATGAAGGGAAAAAGAAATTTCAGTGTGCTAATTGCCACCAATCATTTCGTTATAAAGTATCACTAAAATCACATTTGATAAATTTCCATTTGGATATGGAGAAATCTGTTTGTAACCAAAATTTGCAAACAGAAAATAGTTCATTTACTTGTACAGACTGTGGAAAACAATTTGTAACAAAGTACAAATTACAAAGACATTCAAGATGTCATACTGGAGAAAAACCTTATCATTGTACCTACTGTTTGAAAACATTTTCACAGACTAGTAATTTAAAAGTGCACCAGGTAAAGTATCATCAAATACCTACTTCTTTGACCGAATTGAGAGGGCAGATTCAATACAATAATGAAATAGTTGACTGTGTTGTACCTGTACCATTAAATAATTTTAGTACAGTTAACATGTTAGAAACTGAGTTACAAAATACAATAAATGAAACTATAAATTCCACAGAGCAAAGTTGTTCATATGTCACAAAGATTTATGAAAATCCTCTATACATTGATGATGAAATTGAAACAATTTTGGATCGTGATCTTGATCAATTAGAACAAAATAAATATTCTACAAATTTACAAAATAAAGAGTCTCTTTGTTTGAAACAACCAGAAATTCCAGAATTATTACATAGTTTGTTATATGATGATGGATAGCTTTAACTGTTTTCTTAAATTTCATTAATTACCCTAGCAATGTTCATGTCATTTATTCAAAATTTATAAATCAGATATCAATAGTAACATATTAATAGTTACAGTAATGATTACTCTTTAATGAATAGTTTTACATAAATTACATTAGAAAATAATTGTAAAAGATTTAATTAATACTTATAAATAATTAAACATGATAAATAAATCATATAAATTAATTGCTCCTCATTCAATAAATGTATTACATGCGGGAAAGGTAATCACTTTTTCGTTGTTAATATTTAAAGCTTCAAGAATTATAATGTTAAATAATAATTAGTATAAAGTTTCATCTGTTTGTAGAGCTCTTTTTGGGTACAATAGAGGATTCTTTTATAAAGAAATAAAAATTTGTTTCAAAGAGGATTTTCATCAATTTTATCAGTCTATGAACATATTACTTTGTTAGGTATCATTTTCGTTAATAAAACATTTATATTACAATGTTTTATATATTTAAAAGTATTATATGATACAAACTCTAAAGTTTTGTATATCGTTTTCAAATTTTTGTAAATAATTATATATTTTATATTTTTGTTTATTGTAAATAAATAATTATATGTATAAATTACATCGACTTTTAGCAACACATATATCGTCGCTTTGCTTTCCTTCACTTTAATATATTAAAGTTTATTTATTAATATATTAGTTGAAAACTATCATATATTTTTCATTACCTATCTATAAATATTCTAAATACGACTCTCTTCAATTTTTGTTTGTTTAATGATTCTGGATTTGAAAAGTCGAGTCATTTTATACAGTAATAAAATTGTTTTTTAGTTACAACTATATTTTTTTACAAATCGATAAGAATTTTCCTAAGAACAAATGCAACTTATTTTAAGTCGGGAAGAACAGTATACAAAATGCAATGTACTGTTACAATTAGTATAAAATGTTTATAATTTATTTTAAAATTAAATTCTAATTTTTCTAGATGACTATTTTTATATTGCTTGAATATATTATTTACATCATTTCTGTTCGTAATAATCTTTCAGATATTTTACGTGTAATTTAATAAAATCTGGTTCTCCTTCGGACCATGTGATTAGATTCTCAAATATCCTTTTCATTTCATCATCCTCTATCAGTGTATCCGACGATAGGGATGACACCCCATTACCAGCATTAGAGGCATTTTCGTCTTCGTCTTCGTCTTCTTCCAGTCCCTCGTCTTCGGAGAAATTATTCTCCGCTTCTGTACATTTTATTAAAAAATCATTCACGCTTTCTTCCGACGCTTGTTCCCCCGTGATTGCGCCAATAATGTCCTGTAAATTAGGTTCCAGCGGATCTCCCGGTTCTTCTTTTATCAGAACCTCTTCAGGGATTTGTTTGATGATACTTTTCCATGTGTTTTGAATGTTCGTGGCGCTAATTTCTGTCCACGCCTCGTGCAACAAATCAATACAATCCTTGAGATCGTAATCGGAATAAAATTGTTGCACGCCGCCGGGAAAGTTCATTATTCGATGCAACATTTTACGGCGGTAGGATCGTTTCGTTTCTTCGATCACCCCTTGGTTCATAGGCTGTAGGAGGGGGGCAATATTTGCAGGCAAGAATATAATTTCAAAATCGTCGTCTTGCAGGAATTCTTTAGGCAAATTGTATTCTCGATAGTTGTCTAGGAGAAGGATGACTTTACCGTAGGAACCGGCCATCGTCTGGTGTTCCCTTACTAACGGTTTAAAATGGTTTTGATACCAGTCACCGAATATTTCTTGATCCATCCATACGCGTGGTTGTGATTTGAAGATCACAGGCAGACGATCTTTGCAATGTTTAAACGCCCTTGGATTCTTGAATTTATGAATAAACAAAGGTGCAAGCTTGTGGCTTCCGGTCGCGTTAACGCAGAAGCCTACGGTTACTCGATCTTTCGTTAATTTTGTTCCTTCCACTTCTTTCTCGCCTTGTATCGCAGTCCTCGTAGGAAGAGCCTTCCATACAAGTCCGGTCTCCTCCATGTTGTAAATATTTTTATACTCTATTCTTTCTTGTACCAGTCGTCGGGTGAATTCCTCTACAAACAATTGTTGTGCGGCTGTTGTACTCGCTTCTCCTCTTTCACTGGAGAAGTTCGATAAGCGTATGCCATGTCTGTTCTTGAAATTCCACAACCAGCCTCTACTTGCTTTGAAAGTCGATGGTCCTCCGAATTCCTTGTTAAGTTCTATTGCCTTTTCCAATAATATTAGATCCGTGATCGGGTCGCCGAGCGCTCTTTGCTCTAAAAACCACGCATACAAACGGATATCCAATTCTTCGTTCGCCGGCTTTCGTAGGTTCTTCCGTTTTCTCATTTCAGCCCCTTGTTCCACAAGCTGACATACTGTCGCTGCGTTTCGTCGTATTCGGCGAACGGTGGCGGGGTGAACGTCGTATTTAGCAGCTACTCTGGTGATAGGTGCTCCGCCATCCAGTTGTTGTACAATTTCGAATCTTTGTTCTACCGAGAGAGCAGACTTTCTATAATTTTCATTGCTATTTGCCATTTTCGTAGGGAAACTCTTCGTTCGAACCGCATAGATTACACTTGATATGCCTAAACCTTGTTGACGACTGCTTTATTTCCTTTTTTGTAAGTTTTCTAATACGGCGGTGCATCGGAAGATGTCGCCTTCGAAACCTTAAAACTGGTACAGCACTATCCCCACCACTTGACAGTATTGCTGAAAATGACCTGCGCTCGGTAGCCGATTCCTGAAAGTGATAAAGCTCGCGCTACGATGAGTTATTTGATAATGAAAAATAACGCTTTCGTATCATTTCCTTGTATTTTTATAAAAACATTTATAATGTATTGGAGATATTGGAAAAGAATCCAAATATGTACAACGTTGTTGGGATGATTTCGTATCGATTGTATATCGAATGTACATATAACGATTCTGGTATCGAAGTGAATCGTATCTTATACTAATGTAGTGTTCAATTAAAACTTTCTTTGTAAATTTGTTACAAATTTACATATTAATTTTTGTCACAAGTTTACAAACATTATAAACTTGTCATAACTTTATAAAAATACGATCTTGTACGAGAAATTGTAACGCGTGTGGGCCCTATTAAACGCCATCAATAGGATCTCTGAGATAATGCTGAGACTCATTTCGAGCTAGCAGTTTCAGGAAATGGTAAGGTTAACTTTCGCTTCTTTTTGTATTTCTAATTGATAATTGAAAGGATCGCGACGTTTTCTAAGGATGACCTTCCGCCGGGGATTTTTTTTATTCACGCGTGTTTCCACTTTCTTCATCCCTAACAATTAGAGTTCTTTGTAATAGCGTGTTATCCGACTAGCTGAGTATCATTTGGATACTGTGCGGAGAAAAGTTAGGTATATTGTTATTAGGTGGTTCGGAAAAAAGAAATTTTAAGTTCACCCGTTATGTACGTTGGGTTGCCGATCGTCTCTGGAGTATTTACATAGTAGATAAGTAGCGGTCAGGGGCTTGTGTTTATATAATAGCATAAGTTTTTTGCAAATATATAGACATATTTAAAAATCATCGTAATCGGCAAAAAAGTAGCACTTTGCGCAACATTTTAAGATTAATGGCAACATTAGAGTAACAGATTTATTTCATCTGAAAGAGCATTGTCCCCCCTTCCCCAAACTTAGGGGGAAATTGACGATTATCACGTAGATATACGAATGTTCAAAATTTAAAATAAATCTATGGGTTGAAAAGGAGATTGGATATTAAATTTAATACTGAAAATGATTTCTATTTTCAATACTGCCATAAGAAAAGAAATTGATAATGTAAATGATTAGAATTAATATCACTTTGGTAGTATAAGTACAGTGTGCTGTAACTCCAACACAAAGTTTTATTATACGAATAAACAATTGTTCTCTAATAGAAGTTTCATGTATTTTATCTTTTCTTATGATGTTTGTATTATTAAGAATTGTTCTAGAAATTATACTCTAACAAAGATTTGTTTTCACGTGTAATTTATATTAATTAGACAAGTACACTGAGACTGTATTGAATTTATATTTTTATGTTACAATTCTACGAGTACATTAATGGAGAATATTTAGCTGTCCAGTGTTGGTGGCATAAACCAATCCCTGTCCGGGTTGTGGCGCCCATCTAATGCAATTTAAACTCACGTATCCAGTAGATTCTCGATTATTTTGTAGTAATTCTCGTATAAGTATCATATTGTTTTTCTTATTTTTAACATTTAAGCCATTTTCCATATTATAAATATCCCAGTCTTGTACATAGGATCTATCATTGCCAGCATCATATTGTTTCAGATTACACGAATTACTGTTATTTTTATTACTAACAAATTTTGCAGTCTTGCGATGAAGATCTTTCGTTTTGTATAAATTATATTTTGTACAATATTCGTCCTGTGACATCTTTTTGTCGTTTTGAAGCTCCTTATCTATTAGTTGATAAATTGAAGCCATAAAGAAAGGTTTTGCTGGCACATGAACTTTCCTTCCAAGACCTACTAAAAGATGTTGTTGCGTTGGTGATATCGATACAGAAACTACGGACTGATCTATTTTAGTTGAATAAATTTTCTCTCCTAACGTTTCCCATTGTAAACTATAAACTCCTAAAAAAATCACGTTATATTGAACTTCGTGTATGAAGTGATCTAATGATTACTTACCTAACGTAGTTGTTACATTAAATGGGCCTGGGAGAAGCGCTGCTAGTAGCTTTCCATCCGAAGAAATGTCTATACTGGCATCGTTATGTATCTTGCACTCGTGAACGACGATATTTTTCTCAGCTACGATGCATAAGTACTTAGAATAAAGAATAAGAGTAATATGAATATAACAGAAATTAAAAAAAAATTTAAGATACTTACAATTGGCAATATCAGGTATTTCTCCATTGGAGAAGTCCCATGCTTGTACACGATAACTTTGAATTTCTAAAGAGTGATATTAAAAGATATATTTATTGATATACGATTTAAAAAATATTTTACTACAGATAAAATATATTGATAGTATTGATACTTATGTAACATGACCTATAATGGTGTATTAATATACTCTAATAAAAACATGCGATAAAAAATATTACTTATTATTTAAATGTCACAGATATCAATAAAAATATTTTTTTGAATAGAACTTTTTTTTGTTATATTTACCACTAAAATTTAAGTCACTACTCTCGTTTCTAGGGTCTTGTCCACTATTTCCTCCTCTTGTTCGTGGCCCCGAGTTTCCGGTATATACGGAGTAACGGGAGTTATTCGATATATAATATCGATCATGTATACGTCTTCTTTGAGAGTTTTCTGGCAAGTTCATTTGTACGACAGGTACATTTAACTGTTGCCTGCGAGATAATATATCGCTATAAAAAATTCGTCTGTTATTATTTGTTTCATAATTGGATTCGACGTTTAAACGATTCCTTGGGAGGAAATAATGTCTTCTTAACGTGTCAAGCGAAATAGAATGAGGCGAAATAAATCTCTGATAATTCGTCGAGGAGTTCAAATTTTCTTCATTCCGGAGGAAATGTTCCGTGGTTGAATTAAATGTTTGATTTCTAAATTCAGTACTCTCATTATTTGGTCTATTAACGTTTCTATTCAGAGACGATGCACTTCTCCAACTTCTCTGAAAGTTTCTTCTTCCCCTATTAATATTATGCTGAAAGTACGTTTCTTGAGAAACGTATTCGACACTTTCGGATCGGCTATTGTTACGTTCATCGTTACTTGTTGAGTTTCTGTTTTGAGTCCTGGAATCTCGTTTCAGAAGATGCAAATGGAATGACTTTAAACGTCTAAAATAGAAAATAAAAATTAAAACTTTACTTATAAACAAGTATTAAATAAGAAATGGAAATTGAAATTTTGCATTCCAGAAATAAATGTAAAAATTTCAATGTACCCGAAAAAAATTTTTCGACCATATTTTTTACATAGTCTTTGGTGTAAGTGCTCTCTATTTTGAACGGGAAAAGTATTTGTTATCGATGCAGATGTGATTTCGGAACTTGGATTTGTGGAAAGATAGGTTGAACTTGTTGAACTGGTGACATTTCTGCAACCATCGTTATTAATATTACTATTTACTTCTTCGTTAAACGAACATGTCATATTTGCAACTGATATTTGAAATGTATTTGATACAGAATGACTAGATATGCTGTTGGTGAAATTTGGGATATCAGTTAATTGTGATTCAATAGCGATTTCTTCGGAAGCAGAAGTTGAACTTATACCAGAAACCAAATTAGTAGATACACTTGGTAGCAGGAAATTATTATTTTCGGCTGGTAAAATAGAATTAGTACAACT
Source organism: Colletes latitarsis (assembly GCF_051014445.1). Lineage (NCBI taxonomy): Eukaryota > Metazoa > Arthropoda > Insecta > Hymenoptera > Colletidae > Colletes > Colletes latitarsis. The sequence goes on along the minus strand of NC_135135.1, from coordinate 15,555,114 downwards.
GTTTGTGGAATTTATAGTGTACTGTAGCCTATTCATCGAATTCTGAGATTGTATGCATAAATCATCGGATATTGGTGACATATTGTATGCTTGCATTTGTTGTAATTGAGATTCATTATCATTAATCGATTCCATAAGATTCGTATCATAATTATTTTCAAAACTTGTAATTCCTTTCGACGTTGATGGCTGACTCTGGTTATAAGGTCTTGTATTATCAGTTCCATTGCTTATTTTTCTATAATTTTCATGTTGCGAATTTAAAGGAATATTTTGAACGAATGTCAGACGTCTATCATCAAAATTAATATTCAATTTTGTATTTTTTTCATTTTCTTTTTCTACACAATCAAATACTCTAATTTGGAGTTGTAAATTTTCCCACATTTTACGTATTTGTTGCAATTCCGCTATTTTCAATCTAGTTCTGAAACACAAATTGTGGTTAATCACATAAAAAAAAAATTTTAAAATATACTTGTTACTGTTTTATTGTATTATCAGAATTTTAGTTATAACTTACCGACATAATTTTTTTATGTTATTGATATATCGATTAAGTAATTTAATACTCTGATGAACTTTTAAAACATCTACAAATTCTGAACTCGGAACAAACAATACTCGCGAGTCTGCACGTTCATTTCCACTTCTTCCTTCTAAATGATTTACAACACTACTAGGTGGAACAGGTATTTCAGGATTAGACATTTTTTCCCGAACTTGTTTATCATCCAGTATTCTACTACTTATTCTTACATTGTTAATGGTATTTTGTTGCTTTTCTGGGTTTAAGTTACCACTTGATATTTGAGAGTATGAATTATCATTAAAATCAATTTCTATCAAAGATGATTCGCGATAATTCCGTGATAAATTCCTGTAATCGTTTCTATCTAAAGACAAAGTTTGTGTTTGTTCGGATGCATGTGAGTTAAAATTACGATTTCCTTCAAGTAACCAATATTCATATTTTAGCTGTTTGTCAATATTTTTATTATTTAATAACATCTTCTGCATTGTTGACATATTTGCCGTAAGAATTGTATACAAGTTCTTTTGAAACCGATCTAATACTCTCCATAATAAGGGCGAGTTTCTAAAGGACAAATTCCAGTACATTACAAAGTTTTAATTGAAATATGCGTTAAATGTTAACATGCAATAAATAATTGAAAAATGTAATGAAAAGTTATGCTGTATAAAAATTGTTGGATTATTACTATTTTTAAGTAAGAAATACGCACCTATTTTTATTTTTTGAAGCTTCTTTCAACCCGTATGAATTATTGATTCTCAATAATCTGTTACTTCTAATAATACTGTTTGGTTCATTGCACAAATTATTAGAGAAATTATTATTTTCAACTTCTATTGCTTTTGAAGTCCTCGTAGGTCTTTCTCGATTTTGTACATTTATCTGAGATGCTGTATCAAATGACGCAGTTGCAGCACTATGCAATGCTGACTCTATTTCGTGCAAACATACTTTGTCGGTCGAAGATGTGTTGTTTTCTAAAAAATTATGGAAATAAACTTTTCAAGTGTGTTATCTTATGTCTCATTGTCCAGTCATAAAAATTAAAATGTGTTTAATAAACTTAAATATTCGAATATTTACCAGTACAAGATGCGCAATAGGAACGCTTGAACAGTTTTTGTCTTATAAATTCATCTCCATTTTTCACTTTAAATCGTTTTCCTACGGTTCCTGTAGTACTTCGAGTCACACTGTTCTCTGAATTAAAACACTGACGGTTATACGAACACTCTGTTGTATTAGATCTCGACGACTGAATCGTTTCGTGTTCACTCGGTGAACATAACATCATACGTTCAGAAGTATTTTTACACTGTTGAACTTCCTTTAATCGTAATTTAAATCTACAATCTTGATTACTTCTGCCGTGCGAACAGGACGCCTCATGATCTCGGTGCGTAAAATAACAAGCACTATAAATCGTGTGATTCGATTTGAACCAATTTTCTAATGCTATAATACGTCTGTGTTGCACCCAATTATCCGAATTTTGAGTAGTTCTCTCTGCATAATTATTTGGTATTTGGCTCCCGTACGTCGCTCCATGATTCCATAAATGATACCTAGGCAACGTATTAAACACCTGTGTCCCATCGCGTGAATATCTAAAATGTAATCATCAATACCATGATATAATAATTTCTTTATGGTAAACATATTAATTTACATACCTCAATATATTTCTATACTGTTGCTCTATAGGAGGACAATCCCATTGCGTTTGCATTTGCAGTGCATTCGCAATACCTGTAATTAGTTTTCTTCCCAAATTGTCAAAAGTCACATACCTAAAATGCATAATCTAACATAAAGTAACTATATTTAACTCTAACAAGCATAAGATACAAATAAATTTATTTCAACGTTTACTAATCCAGATTAATTACAGAACATTAATATAAACATTTTTCAAGACTCACCTTACTTTTTCTTTGTTTGTTCTAGTAGTTGCTACTGCAAAGGGTTCAGATTGACTCCAATCCCAAAAATGTATTTCATTGTATGTTGCTATAACAAGTAATCTTTCAGATGGATGAAAAGCAAGAGAAGCTATGACTGTCTGACTTTCTGCATTCCAAACCTCACTTCCATCCTATATCAATACCATATTTTTTAAATTATTTAAACAAATTTTGCTTAACGAAAAAGTGACAAATATGTATATTGTTTCATTTCAATGCCTAAAACAATTGTTATAAAACGAATACTAACGCTTAAATCCCAGACGCGGACTTGACCACCCAAGCAACCAGAAGCCAAAATCTGACTAGAGGAGGGATGAAATGCAATGCACCATGGAGTACGTGGATGACCAGAAAGGGTTCTAATATTTTTCCCGGTTGTAACTTCGGTAATATAAACATTGTGATTCCCATGTGTTGATGCCATTTTAGTTCTAAAAATAAATTTTATAAGCCGGCCTAAAATATAACTATAATTTTTTTTAAATTGTTGAATTTCAAATTTATTAGGCAACTCACCCATCAGGACTAAAAACCATTAAAAATGTTGCTCTAGGAATTCCAGGTAGATCACATTTCTGAAAGAAATTAGATTAAAAATAAGGAGATAATTTCTTTTTCTTTCATATACTTAATAATACTATACTGTGTTTTTTTACCAATTCCACGTGATTTTTCAAAACAAGGTTTTTCTCAGCTATGGATTCTAATTGTGTACTAGGTTTATGTATTGTATGGAAACCAAAGTCTCTGAGCATTAAATTCTGCAATATGTTTTGAGATTGACTGCCATGAAGACGTTCTGGTATTTTTTTAATCTTCCCCATTTATTAAAATCAATTTTATCCTAAAATATTGTGTCCTAGAATATTTTAAAAACTGTTACAATTAAGATAAATTACTATGTACTAGAAATTCAATATTTAACATTGTGATATGCATATGGAATGTACCACTTTAAGTCAGAAAGATTTTATTTAGAGTATAAAATTAAGTATAAATTATTTGTTTCAAGGTTGTTTTGATCTATTTTAATGCTCAACAAGATGAATTTCACTATATATTATATGTTGAACAATTTATTTGAAATTTCAGATATTAAACATCTTTAATGCTGTACTATGTACTAATTAAAATGTTTTGGAATAATTTATTGCATTTGAAAGTAATAAGTTCTAAGAATATATTGTAATAGAATTACACAGATTTTTAATTTTTAGTAGTAACTGAGTCTATCTTACCTAAATTTATGAAAGCTTAGTTTCAATGCTTGGCTGATGATAATTAAATTGACAATATTGACATTTGTGTCTGAAAGAAATATAAATATTAAAAACATAATCAATAACATTAGAAATGTGACTAAAAAATATAAAATTAACATAACAACAGTAAAAAATTATCATTAATGAATTTAAAGTAGTATTTGTGGTATATTGAGAAAAAATAATAATTGTTTGCTTATGTTTCATAAATCTATTTTCTTCTCTGTTTTTATTAGTATATTACATTCGTATCAGAACTGATTTTTTATTAGTGTTTCATATATTGTGTACTAGTGTAATTATACAAGAAAGTAATACAACAATTAAAAAATTGAAAAAGCACAATATCGATCGCTACAACCTTATTTTTAAATGCATACGAAAGAAAATATAGATCAGTACGGGCTCGGGTGTTGTCGCCTTCAATGGTTAATAAATGATCACTACCTAAGGATATTTTCAAATTGATCCTTAGTAGATAAAAGCCTAAATTCTTAATACATAAGGATTCGAGTTCTGTACAATTTTGTCGATGCAATTTTATTTCGAAATTTCCTTTCTATCGAACAATATAAAACATTTTACTGCTTTAACACTAAACACACACTCATAATCGACGCTATAATAAGTTTTCCGTCACGACAAGAGGACGCTTGTTGTTGTAAATATTCTATACGTATATTGTATAAATGTTCAGTATATATGCATATATATATAATATATATGTATCATATGTACATGTATATATATGTCTTCGATCCTTGTAGCACGCCCGCAATAAATAAAAAACAATTCGTATATAAATGTTTTTGTGATCACATATTTTCGCTAAAATATCAATAATGACAAGATTTCTTATGGCTTTAGGTGTAAAGTTACGAGAAGTCGTAAACAATTGGTTATGTACTGTGATTTTGGTTTATCAGTGTTTTGATTTTTAAGTAGTACGGAAATTGCACTTATGGAAATTTTCTATTTTCAGCGTTGTGATATACAGAAACGTGTACGTATGCATAACTAGTAACATGAATTCACGACGTTTAAGGGAAATACGGTATGTCAAACGCATACCCTTCTTCTTCGCGGTAAACTTTTGCTCGTCGAATAGCTGAAACCACCGATTTGCACTGATCTCTATATACTGAATGCGGCATTCTCTTGAAGGATCTGTGCCAATTCGGGGGCTTCCATGTTTGAGAAAATACCACATTCGACGCCTATATAGAGTCCGTAGTACTACGTTTCTCGATTCACATGTGTACTTATTTCTCGTATATTCATCTTAATTGATCTTCATGAGATCGAATCTCTGTTCGAAACTGTATTATGTTTTTCCTGATAGTATTACTGCGGATTAGAAATAATATAAGCCTGTTATTGAATGTATTTTTGTGTTATATAAGGCGGTGGGCTACGTAGCCACCATATTATTTTCGTGTCAGTAACAACGTTATCGATTCAGATTAGAATACGACTTCTGCGCCCTTAATGTTTGGAATTAAGATTAAATATCGAGGGAAATAATAATTATTTCCGAAAAAATCAAAATGAAATTACAATTTTATCTTTCGATCTTAATATGTAGTATACAATATACAGTTTTCCAAAATTTCCTAGCAATGTAATTCCGATTGAAATGTTTATGAAAAGTGTTCTTGAATATTGCCAAGGGTCTAGATTTTATTATTAAACTCTAAAAGTTCATAATTTAATCACAGGAAAAAAGTAATTAGCGAATAATCAAACTGTAGTTCGATTAATTAAAATGGCGGGAATATACACTCCATCTTTGTTGCACAATACTCCCCTCTTTTCCTAATCTCGTTCGTCTATGCTTTTTTTATTTTGTATTTCTGTTAACATTTTTGTAATTAGAATCAAGTTTGTGAATGACGCCAGATATTTTCGAATTATTTAATATAACAATTAAGAGACATGTTGCTTCCAGTAATTGCTTCTATCTAATTAATTTCATAAAGAATCTGTAGAAAATTGGTTATGGAATATTATTAAGAATTTGACAAAGAAGCTAGTGATAAATTAAATTGGTCCAAAGGATGATGAACAAGCTTGAAACTGTATAAGCTTCTTTGTTCACATTTCTTTTACCAATAATAAGATTTATTGCATATTATTATAAATCACAAATGTATTTATAATAGTTAAGAATACAGTCATTATAAAAGTATTTTCTCTTTATATAAGGATGTTAGGTCTAATTACAATTAATTATAAGATTTTACAAAGGCATTTATGGATACATTAGATTTTGTTTACAAATAGCTGAAATATAAAATATGTGATCAATTCAAGTTAGATTTATTATAAAAAACATTAATTATCATATAAAATTACATTCTATTGTTAAATATTATGTTATAAAATATCAGGGTGTGCATCAAATTCTTCTTTCAGTCTTTTCTCAATTGCAGGTAGAGACATATTATCAATTGGAACATTAAAACTGACATACACAGGTTTGGAAAATTTCTTTGAGAGCCTCTTAGCAAGATTACTTGAAACTTCATTAGCAATTGGTCCAATAATTTTTGTTGTAAATGGTTCTTTTGCTAACTGTGATTCAATAGCAAACGATAAATCATTCATTGCTTTTTCACGTGAATCACCCACCCACAAGTAAAGACTATTATCCATTTTAATTGTATGACAGGCAAGTGTCATGTTACCAACTTCTGTCACAAAGTCATAGAACTTGAAAGAACATTCGCTTTCTGTTTGTTCTGTTAGATTTTTCGTATTTTCTTTAGTTTTCGACATTTTTCAACCGTTTTCTAACAACTTTATTTTTAATTTGGAAAAATGTTGCTAATGGTAGTTAACATTCTACGAGATTATAACCTCAAAATTGTTAATTTTACTATTCATTGGCAGCAGTTTGTAGAGCAACGACCATAAAGTACAAACGTACATGAGATTATACTCGTTCGCTTATTCTTGACCATACTTTAACCCTATATAGTATAAAATAAGTCCCTAGTTAGTGAAAAAATGGCGTCATTTTGGGAGCGCCAATACAATTGCGCTACAGATTCCATAGGTATTTTTAATACTACTCGTACTAAAATTACATTTGGTAACAGTGTATAAGTCCAGGTTTGACGTAAACATAACCTAAGCTAGTATAGGTTAGAACATTTAGAATGGATTCCTACGAGAATTAAGTATTTGTTTGTGCAATTATGGTACAGTGTGCGATATAGCGCAGGTTTGTTCCTTATAGTGTTAATTACGTTAATTATTTTTATGCGTAGCATAGTTCCTTGGTAGAATTTAAATTCTAACCTATCGACACTGCCGATAAGTTATTTCTCACTTCTTATTTTATTTATTTACAGCAAGATTTTATAACTTAACAATGCTTTAGTGTAACTTTGAAAAACATTACAGCACTTTAAAATTCAATAATTGTAGATGTTATTTACAAACATTGGACACAAACAAAATATATTACTTTGTTATTATTGTATATTGAGGTTCTTCATGAAGATAATGACATGTTTTTCAGTGATCCAAAATAGGTAATGCACGATATTGTCTAGGTGGTTCCAACATCAAAATATATTGATACAATATAAATTTGGATTCTATGTACCTGTTAGTGCAAATGTAAGTTTTGTTTGAAAACATCTTGACCAGTCTGTGGAAGAACTCAATAAGGTATATACTATTGCAGACTCTATTGAATTTTCTATTAAAAATCTTGAAATAATAATAAATGAAACAAACCAAAATTTAAAGAAAGTATATACTGATCAGGAATACTGATCATGGTAGCACCCATGGGATGGTGAGGAAATTTACTGTATATTTTTGAATAAATCTTTGTCTGTTTTAATAAGTCTTTGGGAATATTATCTTTGTAAATATATGTCGTAAATAATAGCTTACATTATATAGATTCGAAATCGTTTCAGAATCTAGATAAAATCTAACGAATAACGGTTACAGAACTTAGTTATAGTTCGATCTTTAGGTTCTTCTATTCAGAACAGAAGTTCCTCATAATAGTTTCGATCAGAATTTTTATATAACGGTTCGAAACAATTATTTTCGGATTCTTTTTAAGCTCTACTCGCTACCCTTTTCTATATTCAACCGCTATTGAAACTCTCAATCGTCCCAAATCTATCAAAATCTCAAAGACTCGAGAGTTCCTCGAGAGTTCTAAGCTGCGTATGATATTCGAATCGATTGGAATTTTTCGTCATTATACAGGGCGTTCGGCCGCCCCTGGGAAAAATTTTAATGGGAGATTCTAGATACCAAAATAAGATGAAAATCAAGAATACCAATTTGTTGATCGAGGCTTCGTTAAAAAGTTATTAACGTTTAAAGTTTCGCCTGTAGAACATATCGGCAGCCTTACAGTTTTCTGAGTGAGAACCACTACCGCACGTACGCAGCTGTTCGCAGATTGCCGTTCTACAGGCGGAACTTTAAACGTTAATAACTTTTTAACGAAGCCTCGATCAACAAATTCTTATTCTTGATGATCGTCTTATTTTAGCCTCTAGAATCTCCCATTAAAATTTTTCCCAGGGGTGGCCGAACACCTTGCATATAAATTCAAAATGTTTGAAATCCCATTACCAACTAGACTCGCGGTACGCATGCACGGCCGAGTGGAGCGCAACTACGGAACCGCGTGCAGTGGGTGGGAGTCCACTCGCAGCCCCCGCGAGTCCAAGAGAACGAAGAGTAAACCGAAAGAACGGTCTTCTACTCAGTCTGTCCGCGACCGTCCGTCAAGCAGACGTCTGCCGACTCGTTTACCCCCACTTCCTTTCGGCGGTCTGTCGTTCACTGATTGTGAGTGTCTTTCGCAGTGTCTCTCGAGGGCCTCGTAGAAGCCACATGTCGTCTGTTGCGCGGCCGCTACCGGCACCCTGACCCATTATTGTCAGTTGTGACGATCGATCGCGAGCAGTGCGTCACGCATCGATTTCTCGATCGCCGGTCGCTTATGACAGTTAGATCGTATCACAGTGGTAAAAGGTGACTGACGAGAAATTATGTGGTTCGCGAACGTCCTCGCAGGCCTCATTGGCCTGGTCATCGTCGGTTCGCCACCCTGGTGTTCCGACGCGTTCAACGTGGAGACGAAACATTACGCGGTTTATCAAAACGAGAACAAATCCATGTTCGGATTCGCGGTGTCGATGTACCGAGACAGAAACGGTCGAGGCTGGTGAGTCTTTCTTTGTACACTTTATTATTAACACATCCATCGTACAAAATTTTTATTTCAATGTACTTGATTCACTCGTAACTACTTCGAGATCACTAGACGATCGCGCCCCTTTGGCCTGTTAATAATCATTTGTTCCAGAAGCTAATTTAATTAACTATTTCATCTTATGTATTTTATATGTCGTTAGATGAAATCTAAACTTGTAATAATACGTTCTACAATGTTTACTTGATATATTGTAAAGGAAATTTTTAAAAGCTAGTAACACTGCCTTGAATTTGTAACAATCGTTTTTTAAATATCGTGGTACCAGAGTTGTGCAAATTTTGCTCACGAATAACGTATAACATTTTTAGACTTTTTCCACGAAAAGTGAAACGTACACTAAAGTCTATTAAGTCATTAACTGTAGGAGTTAGATGCAACGTGGAACATTTTCAAAATCGAAACGCTGTTGCCATAATTGATTTTAATGACGATTTAAAATATTTTTTAAAGAATCTTTTGAATTCGGGAATATTGATTCACATAATTCCAGAAATGTACGTATCATTGAATAATTCGCGGGTCTGAGTCATCGTTATTCAAAGTCGTTTGCTTATTTGACTCATACATATCTTCCGTTCTTAAAGAAATGCATGCATTTCTATTGACGGAATGAACGTCGAATAAATACGTTAGCGCTATTTCCGTTGGTGTAATTCACCGGTAGTCTCTGTGAAAGAAATCGATGATTAGGCTGCATTATAATGAGGCGATCGTTTCTATACAAGTAGGAATTTTTTTACACGAAGCATTTTTTGCTTGAATGAACTGAACAAATATATACCTACACTCGAGCAAACAAATTTTCAATTATTTTTTAGACGTTTAATCGTAGAACAACTGTTAAACAATATTTCAATTTCTTCTTTCAGTTTCGTTCGTTTAGAAACAATTATGTAATTATTGAATCGAACTAGTTCTTATCAGCTGTGCCTAGCACATAAACGTCAAACCTCCCACGAGATTCGTACGACGGAAGTGCCTATCTTCCTCGCTTAACTACCAGTTCTCGCCAAGTTCTTAATTGCAGGTGTTTGTATAAATCGGAAAGTACAAAGTTTTCTTATAATTTGAATAAATTTTGAAAAGCAAAGTGTCGATTCTGGGGTGTCTCTGTTTTATTGGAATCATTTTTAAGAAATCTTCAACCACGTACAATTAAAAACGCGATTACAAAGGTCACGAAAAAACTACGAACTTCGAGGAGCAACTGTACTCCGAAGGAAGATATAATGATAAATGTAAACATTTTAATTTTCTTTAAAGATTGAAATTCGATCCCGTCTCCGTGTCTTATCATTTTCGTATAAGCTGAATAAGCATACAGTTCTGCGGGTGAGGGAGGGGGGTTGTTCTTACGTTCGAATTTGGCGTAAAACAATGTCGAGCAGGTCATCGATGCTTTCAGTGTATGTATTTCACTAATTAGTGGTTTTGAGCATTATACTTTAAATTTATAGATTTTGAAACAAACTTGATAAACTCGTATTTGTCTCTGTTAATTATATGATCGATCATGGGAAAATTCGTTTATAGGAAAATGTTTTATCTCCGTACGATTTTCTATTTGCATCCAGTTCTCATCAATTTTCCCGAGACAATAGTTTACTTGGATCGACATAGCAGGTGCTTCGATGATCCTAGAACCGCTCTCCTTTTATGTCCTCGTTCGGGACCAAGGCGAGTGGGGCATGTCTCCCGTTTCATCGCGATCCTCGTAACCGCTCGATGACGATCAACTTTCATCTGTCCGCGATAAGTATGATGGAGCACCGTTTCTCTTCTCCGCTACTCGCCACCCTTCTGGCGGGTGCCAGATAGTCCATAGTCTTAAACATTTGTCTATATTTTAGTACACATTACACTTCGTATAATAGATTTACGAAGATAACACTCGGTAATCATTTAAAGATGTCTCGTCGTACTATTGCGTCCTTCGTTAACCATCGATGCTCAATCGTATAATTTTATGTTTACGAATCAAATTTTATCGCCTAAAGACCACGCAGGAGGCCGTGATAGTCGTATCTATCAATTTTTGAAACGTCTCTACCGCGACGTAACTCCTCGAAAAATTGAAATTTAAATGACAAGCCTTATCGTATCGCTCGAGATTGAAAGTTGCGTCGTGCCCGAGGGATCAAACGACCAAATCTTGGGTCTTCCTCGTGAGATCACAAGAAACGCATACATAGAAGGTACGCGTTCACAAGAACAGAAACCACAAGCTCCGGGACCCGAATGCCCCGACCCGACGCAACAATGATCTTATTACACGTACGCGAACGACCAGCACACGGGAGGCTCGTAAGAATACACGAGACTGGTCCAGATATAAGGAAGATTACGGCCGCTGAATGTCGCGTACCGATACGAGTGACCGATTAGATCGCATCTTGGTGAAGCTCTCTTGGTCGTATGCATAAGATCGCGACGGGAGGTCCGGTCTCAATTTCGTATTCCACGAAGGGTCGTCCAATTGGCGGGGAACGAAAAGGCAAGGTGGTTCATTGAGGAGGACCCGAACGACGCGGCAGTGAAATAATAGATCGAACGCGGAGATTACACCGGCGGTATTAATCAGAGCAAAGCGAGAGCGACGAGCCGCCCACGTAACGGAGCAACGATGACCTAACATCCTGTATCACAGCCAACCTCGTGCTCTGAATCCAACGTGTTTGCACCAACGGTTTGTACGTTACAGTTGAAGTGTGAACTGCCAGCGAACGTATACGTTACAATCAGAGTGTGAACTCTTTCGATGCAGTACAGCGCGTCGCAAAATCGTTGACACAGGTGTACGCGGCGAGGATCACGTGGAATTTAAACGTAAATAATGGTTTATTCAATGTTTGGGTATGGCCTCGACGTCGCCATATTTGTTTATTTTTTAAATTTGATCTAAAATTTTTTGCATCGCCAAACCGTAGGCGTTCAAAAACACTAAAATTAAATCGACCGTTGATTTTCTTACGCTGCTAAAAGAAAGAAAAACGGCTCGATGCCAATGTAAACACACGCAAACGGTTCGAAACCAGCATGCGAATATTCAGTCGCCGCGGGCAAACGAGTCGGTTTTGAACGCTAAACGGTGCAAGATCAAGAAAGTCTGTCACGAGGGAAAGGCCTGACACCCGTTCCGCGGTCTGACATAAATCGCGGAAATTCAAACGTAGTCACGATTTTCGATTATATATATCACTGTTGGACGCTATTTCGGGAATTAACGCGCGAGCAGAACGGTAACAGCGGGTACGGCGATCGGGTACGTTCGCCTCTGCGTTAGATTAACGAGGACGAACGCTCGTAAAGCTTCTACAGGCTGGCCTAAATATACGCGCCTACGAAGTTTCTCATAACGAACGATGTAATCCGGATTTCCTGCGGCTTTGGATATTCCGAACGCGAGTATGTCTCGAGTTTTATTTGCCTCCGGACCGCGGACGTCTATTGTCTTTGAAAAAACAATGTACAAAGACGCGAGTAGCTGCCGCGAGGATAAAACCAAGACTGCCTTTCCATTCAAGAAATATCGCAATCTAGATTATTACGCAAATACAAAGTGTCGGAGTATTCAGGATCCTTCGTTGCATTATTTGGCCTAAGCACAGAAAGTATTTGATAAAGATGGATATTTTTCATTACTCTTTCATTTTACGAAATTTGGTTTAGTTATGCAGTAGAGTTTCTATTATCCGGCATTGGACTATTCGTTGGTAAATGTTACGGTTTATATTTCACACAACTATTACATTATCCATGGTTGTGTTTACTGAGAATCGAAAAGAAATTTTTCGGCGAAAAAAAAATTTTCAAATCGTTCTGGAAAAATTATTTTCGGTTGCGGGGGTCAATTACAGTCATTTTTGGTGAATAGACCTACCCCCGAAATCCTACTCCCTTTCTAGAAAAAAATTCAGTACGGGCGGAACTTTAAACGTTAATAACTTTTTAACGAAGCCAACATCAACAAATTGGTATTCTTGATTTTCGTCTTATTTTGGTCTCTAGAATCTCCCATTAAAATTTTTCCCAGGGGTGGCCGAACACCCTGTATTTCTCGTTTTTATCACTTGATATGTAAGTATAATCCAATTATCCGGAATATTTGCCCAGTCGTGTTTTCGTTGGCTCTCTACGGAAGAACGTCGTCATATTGCAAAGCGAAAGAGAGATTATAAAACTATTAAAGTCTGGCTCTTCTATGAACGTGGAATTTTGTTGCAATATGCGATTGCAATTCTTTTTTTCCGGGGCAGAAACGTCTCAATAACAACGACGATCAGTTTTCTATCAGATGTTTGAAATTATTCCCTGTTCGAGGACGGAACAGAACGCGATCGAGCGTAACCGAGATAGATCATCGCGCAGCGTGTACAAAATCTAGCATAGATCGATCTTCGTGTCGGAAGAGCTAAGGAACAGAAAATCGCGTCTCCGTCGCGGCGGCTTCAAACCCCGTTAGGGTTGGAATAAATTACGTGGCTGGACCCCTTTGACCTTTGGCGCCAATTTTTCCGTGGACTGGTCTACGTAACCGATGCCATTACTCGCGTTTCCTCGTTCTGTCGGCATTATTTATATCCGTCGTCGCCGGAGGAGCTGGAGCAGAGCAGTTTATTCGTGGTCCGCGTGACTCACGAAGAAAACGAAACACCTTCGGCTCGCGATGATCCAGATCGCTTGGGCTCCTCAGGTGCCACTTTCGATCTCGAGCGATAAGACGAAGCTAATTGTTAAAATTTTTTATGATTTTTGGATCACGCGACTGGAGAGACGAGTCAAAGTGACTAAGAGAACGAACAGAGAAAACGTGTGTCAAGCGGTTATACATACGATCGCGAAGAAGCAAAGAATAACGTCTGACAAATACTAATCGCAGAGGTGACGCGTTCATTGCGGCTTACCGATGATGACTCGTTCTTTTCCCGGATTCGATTACTCGCGCCGAAATCGGTGACTCCGAGCACCGCGCGCTAAATATAAAAATTATTCCACGCCTCGAAGACGTTCCGCGGCCGATACGCGACGATAATGTTACATCGCGAAGAGAAGATAAGCGCGTTTTTCGTTTCCCCCCGTTCGCCGCTCGAATTAATTATCGAAGATAGAGAACGCATCGACGCATGCCCGTTTCCACGAAGCGAAACTAGTTTCCCTTTGTTTGCTTAAATTTCTATTATACGAGCGGTGACTTTTCGTCGAGAATTCCGGGAAATGTGGGCCCCTTATCGCAGCCCGCCTCCACGTGATAAGACCTTGTCAGGACTTGCGAATTGATTGCCTCCTCGTGGTCTTGGAGCAAATTTGCGACGGTTGATGAATCGTACTTATCGTACCTCGGATATTTTACGGTTTTACGTGTTAATTTTGTTGTGATTTCATCGTGACCATAGATGGATTTTCAATCTTGTATGGACAAATCGATCAATATAATTAAATATAAATGTATACAGTTGTTGTGAGACGATCTAGCAGATTCGTTAAAATAATTTCTTATGATTGTTTTGCAATAGCGTTAAATTGTTATTGATTTTCCCATGGATGCGTTCTTCGTGAAATCTTGTGACCGGTAAGCGCGTAGATTTGGTTGTTCCACGTGCGCTCGAAACTGGTGCTTACAAGAGCGTGTCGCTAAAAGAGGAAGCGAGGTTTCAATTTCCTCGTTTCCGGTCGACGAAACAAAGCAAAGGTTAGGGTGGGTCGCTGCCTATCGGTATACTTTCCGCTTTTAAGTAATTTGTGCGCGAAACACACTAAGCGTTTTATCTTTCTTCTCGTTCGTGAAACGAGGCAACAATCGAGAGAACGAACCGCTAAATTTTTAAGTGAACGCGTTCACTATGTTTCGAGAACTCTTTAGACAAGTTTTAAGTATCGTACTGCTTCCGGTTCAGAAGCTACCTCGGTAATCTCTAAACGTTAAAAGATCTCGCCGATTCGCGAGTTAAATCTAAATTTTCCAGCTCAGGGTAATCCCCGTTAAAATTTATACAGCGATTCCATCGTTAAAAATCAGTGGTAGTTAAATATGAAGGCGCACCGGACTTGTCTTAATTTTTCGAAGCCATCCCGGCGCCATGAAAGTCCGCGATCGTAGCGCAGTAAAACCGTGATATACGACGGATCGTGCGAAGAACGATCCATGGGAGCAGTGTAAACGAAGATTTAAACGGTAGCCGCGAACGATCGTGAGCACCGTGATCTTTCAGTCGAGTTAAGTACGAGAATCCTTCTAAGACAGCGCGTTATTCATTGGTTTTTATTCGCTCGTCGGTCTTTTCTCTTACCTGCCGCCCACAGCGGCGTATACCTGGCACACCTTTCAATCGATTATCGACTCGCGACCGAGGTGGCGTTGATACTGATGGATCCTGACGATGCAGATTGCTAATATCTTTTCCCTCGGCGGACGTCGCTGTCAACGATCCTGCAGCCGGCCACGGCTGTCCCGTTGACGCCACCTTAATTAGGTTAAAAGTCTGTGAATGAGATTGCTGTTTTCCTTCCCCGATTTAAACGACCAACCAAAAGGATAAATATTATGATACGGAATCGGTGTAAGAATAGTTTACTAAAAAACAATATATTTTCAGTTTCATTTTTCGAAAAATTACAAAAATAAGTATCACACAAATTAACCAAAGAACGATAGATAGAGAACTAAATTTTCAAAAATCTAGGCGAGTATTAATTTTATAATTTTTATTAAAAATCACGGAATGGGTCGTTTTGACCATTTCGGTAGTTGTTAAGGATGTTTCTGATTGCTGTAAACGGATGATCTCGTGGAACGATTTGATTTTCGTAAGTGGTCGTGTCGAAAATCGACGAAACGAAAGGTGTGCGCAAACTTCCTCGGCAAAGGGGAAGAAGAGGAGGAAAGAAGACCGGAGGATCGAGATAATGGGGATCGCGTGAGGCACGTGCCCGAAGCTCTGCCTGTGTCATTATCCAGAGGAGAGCCGACAGCCTCGGGGGCCTATTACCTTTACCTGGCCGCATGCAAACACGTGTGCAAATGCTCTTACACACGTGCGCAACACACTTGCACGGGGCCAGGTGGTAAAGGTCCGGCGGTGAAATAAAGAGAAACAGAACTTTCGTAAATGAGTTACTGCTTTGCTACTGCGCCCAATTTCTCCGGTTGTTTCGCAGCTTTCGATGTCGCCAGGTATTCGTAAATTAATAGAGTTTTTCTAACCAGGGACTCTATGTCGATATTACTCCAGCGAAGTATAATGCTTGCAAGCTCACAAATGCTGTTTTCCCAATTGCTTCGTCAAATGTGTACGTTAATTCGAGTCAGTTTTTGTAATTGATCGATGCCCCGCGATAATTATTCTTCGAGACACACTGGACGTTAAACGTGACTTAACAGACGGTGTGTGTTCACGAGATTTTTGTGTCACGTGCGTGGCACGGCTCGTTTCCTAGCGACGTGAGTGACGTAATGACACGTACGTGAAAGTCATTAAGCATCGACCACGCAAGAGTGCAATTGAACCGACTAGTTAAGTGATTTAGAAGCGCATTTCCTCCGACCACTCTGCCATTATACATATTTGCGACATTGGTTCTCGTAACTTTTGCTAAACGACGCGTGTAATAGTCGGGCAAAGCAATCCTAGCAACCGGGCCAAGCTACAGAGTCTACTCGAAGATATTGTATTTTTTAATTCCGTAAATTGGGGGCAAATTCCATTTCTCGTGATGTCATTTCGAACGTGTACACGTGCGAGTGATGCTTCGTCGCCATTTTTATATCGTTTCGTGGATCATCCACACGTGGGCCAACGCGATCCTTGGATCCCTTGGTAGTAACGTGAATTGACAGCGAGTATCGCGTGTCGGTATCACGTTGCGCTACCGAATGATTCACGATACACTTGAAATCACAATTACGGGTACGTGTGTCGAGACGGGAATATCCCGGGCATACGTGCCATGTGCAATAAACATCCTTAATACGCTCGTCGTGTAGGTATACCGACGACTCTTTCTATTACGATGCCTGTCGCACGAGCTTTATTTTAGTCTGGAACAACGAATAAGATTGCTAAGATTTCGATTTTTTAAAAATTTCAGTTTTACATAGATCGTACGATTATTTAAGGAGCAGTCCTTTAATAGCCAAAAGAGGAAAAAGTGATTTATTCCATTTTTCCGATAGAGAGTAGCAGAGGTTGAGTAAAAGGTTTTAAAATTTTCTGCGTTCGTGAATTTCTAAAAATCTGTTCGCCTTTGGGCGTGTCGTTAGGAGTCTCCAGCATGTCGACCTCTTGTCCTCCGTCCATCCAACCGTTCCTCGAATTTTCCCAAAGTCAGTCGTGTTCTGTTCGCCATATGGCCAAGGTCCACCTATGGTGCCGTTTCGACAAAATTGCATTGTTGCCCCGACGACTTCGTTCGACACATGTTTCCTCCTAGCGCGGCTCGAGTGCCGCAAATGAGAATAACGTGACTCGAAAGGTCGGGGAAAAGCGTTTTATGGCCGTACAACGGAAGATTTATAGTTTCTCTCGAACACTCTTTCCGCCTATATTGATTAGACAGGGTGGCAGAATAAGTTATTTTCGTACGTGCACAGCTAAATTAGTATACGATGTGTTTTTTCTTTACAATTTCGATACAATGGTTTCGAGAAAGAGACATTAGAAACGTAATATTTGAAATATTTTCATTTGTTTTTCCTTTCGAGAAAGTTATTCGACGATCTATGTTGAGGATAGTTTTGCAACTACTCGTTTCGTTTACCCCCAGATTAAACGCGCTTGGCCTACGACAAGATACGCTCGTAATCGTTTCTTCGAAATCAATAATAAAACCATATTTGTTTAATTGGTCGGATGGCTGATAAGCTGAATAAATGGGATCATAAAAGATGTCGTGCGCATGCAACTGCAATTGCATTGTCCGTACCGCGGATGGAAATGGGTCGTTGCATTCGTGACCTCAGATGAAACGATGCTGATTAATTTGTTCTTTCATTAATGCGATTAAGATCGGCCAATTAAGTTGCTTGTCGAGACCCAGTTCCTTCCGTGATTGATCTAAGCTTGCATGCGCTACTCGAGTCTGATTTTAGACCCTCTGGCGCGTATCGCGGTCATTTATTTATCGAACGATAATGTACGTCGCAATTCCAACGAATAGATCAAGTCGAGACCACTCGAATCGAAATAGGACATGCAAAACTCGCGTACGAACGCCTACTCGTGGATACCGTAGCACTCCTACAGTCTTAAACTTAATCAAACGTTAACAATGGAACGCGTGATCTTCACCTGCAGAAACACGGAAGCGCTTCGCCTACGATCCATTCGATATCCGACAGTTTGAAAGGAGCATTCCGGTAGAAAAGACGAGACTAACATAAATTCCTTTAATGTTTTACCCATTTTAATTCCAGATAATTTCTTTAAATTTAATTGAGTATTTTTCATAATAGAATATTCAAAGATACTCTGTTTGGAAAAGTTTCGACAATCGCTCAAATAATAGCTAATTACTGGCTATGTAAAAGATATTTTACAAGAGATAAGATACGTGCTTTTCACAATTTCCAGACCAGACTTAAACGAGCAAAGCTAATAACGACAATAGGAGAAGAACGAACGAATTTGTGCTGGGTTTTAAACGCGACCAACGCAAAGATCGGTTCGTTTCGCAAGTTTTACCAAGTCTGGCGCCCACATGGACATCTTCTGACCATTCTTGACTGTTCAGGTCGGTTCCTATCTAGAAAAGTCGTAGTCGCACGTGCAGGTTGGGAGCGAAAGTCGATTTCACGCCCACCCGTTTTTCCTTGAATTTTAACGCGAGACCCAGTAACGCAGAATAAAATTCACGAGCTTTCGACGATACCGCGAAGCAAACGAAATGTGAAAGACCAATATAAATTACTCTCCAACGTGGATATAAAAATGTAGAAATTTGTTTGCCGATGGCGCAAGTTGACGAAGAGAAACGTTAGACGGCGGAGTCGTTGTTATCTCGTGCAAGGAGCACGTTGTTGAATTGTAAATTTGTACAAGAACAAACGACACAGTTAATCTCTATCTTTAATCGAATCCACCGAATGGCCTTGAATTCATTCAAAGACAACTCATACGCCTCGCCTCGCATGCTCGCGCTGCCGCCAGATGCAAATTACGCTCGAGGAATATTCAATTGGGTCTGTAATTGCTCGTGACCGAGATAGAGTCGAAGACTTTACGATCCTGGAAAGCAGAACCGTGTCCTTTTCACGGATATTAAATTCGATACAGTGTAAATTTCGAACAGACTTCACCCCTGGAACAGGATGAGGGTCGTTCGCGTTTGGCATAATTTTTCGTGTACTTCGAGTAGGTGAAAAATTCTGTAAAAATTCACTGAAATGCGCTCGAGTATATAGTTTGAGGGTATACGATCGAAACGTTGAAAAAAGTTCAGTGGAAAGTGAATTGTAAATATGTTTAAGAGAATGAAATTAAAAAGTAGTTTCGATTCACGGGCAACGTGCTCGGTAAAAGTATTCTCTGATCTTACGTCGAAGGGAAGATTGAAATTCCTCGACTGGTTCGAGGATACTTCCTGTCGATACGATCGAAAAATTACCACACACCCGGAAATTGTTTCTTTGTCGGCTGTTCGTTAAAGTACAATCGCGTATCGATGCTTCGCGATAATTTCAGTATTACTTACACGCGACCAGCATCGTGAGTTCATGATTCTTCTTTTTTTTAATTGTTATACACAGCGAATCGTTCCACTCTTTCGTTCGAAATTGTATAAGACAATATTTCGAAGGAAAATTGTGTGGTACGAAGGGGTGCAAATTCGTATTTTTATTAATAGAATTGATGAAATGGGATTTTTGTAGAGGGTTGTCTGAACCCCTGAATATAATAATTCGTATCTTATTTGAAGTATTTCTTATATTTTTGCATATTAAGTGCACTCTATATTTTGTTGAGAATTAAAATCTTCCATAAATGCCTAAACATCCGCGGTCTAGTAACGTGTTATCCTAATGGTTGAAGGGGTTTAACGAGTCAAGTTTACACGGTGTCGTGGCTACCGGGTAGATAACGGAAAGTCAACCCTTGGTCGATGCGACACTTTCGCAGGAGGATCGTAAATCGAGTTACCTGCGTGTCACGCACTCGTGTACCCACGATTTTGCTCCGAGTGATCGAAGCTTTGCTCACAGCGAAAGTCGATTGGTGTTGGTGAGGAGGTGCTCCTTATAAAGTAGCGGAGCCTCGACGTCGATACGCCTCCGTTCGCTTTGCGTCATCGACTGATCGTGCGTTGAGACGCCTGCAATGCGTGTCCTTTAAATTTCTATCCTACGACGAAACTTTGGAGGAAAGATGGCCAAAATCATTGGTGGCATGCATACGATTACACCACAGATTTATATAGATAATATTTTTATTAAAATCTACGATATTCAAACTTCTTTTCGTCGTAACGATCGAGGGATGAAAATTTACTAGTATTTGGAATCAGTAAATTTACGTTAGCGACCAATGGTCGCTTCGTTAACTTCCGCTGGAACTGTTATAATATAATCGAGCAGAAACACGTGTTCGTGCATGAAGAATCACGATTGTAATGCAGCCTCGGTGTTTCAAGCCGGAAATCACGCAACACTTTAAGACCTTACAAAGGGAAGTACCTTCCATACGTTCGTGGAAAGTATTACGTATAAACCCGACGAGTCACGTAAAATCTCATGCAGAGTTCGCGTTGAATTTCAAAACCACGATCGTACGATCCGTCTCGGGTTAAAAGCCAAACGGACTATCACGATTATTATACGAATAAAAAATATACGAGATCTGTGAAACGGTGAAATTGATTCGCGAGGAGTTGAATCGGGGGTGCAAAAGCTATACGTACATGCCCAACCGTTGTTCCGAACAGTTTGTAGTCCCCGGGTGCTTCGATATTTATCGATAGAGAGATCGAACGTTGCTGGAAACGCACGGCCAAGAGATTTTCGGAGTGAAATCCCCGATTAAGGCAGGGTTCAGCGAACCCGAGATCTTCTCCGGGAACGCGCATATGGTAATGAGCCTGTGCGTGCTAGGAAATTTAAAACCAGGTAGAATACGCCTTCCACACGATATGCGCATGAAACTCGGATACATTATCGCCGAGCATAACGAAATTCCGCTAAACCACCGACGCCGAATTAGTGCGAATTAATTCGATATCGCGGATTACGGGCCTCTTTTATTTCGTTCGATCGAAGCTCGCTTCCGCCCTTGCGGTTATTAGTGACCATTTAGGATGATTCACACGAAGTGACTAATTCGGTCATTCCGGAATCTGTGAGAGATACGAGACTTCGTGGCGCATACAATCAACAAGGATGTCCGTGGATTAATTTTCATACGTTAATTAATTGCACGTAGGCAAACATTAATACCGTTTTGCTTCGGATACTTGGCGATCGATCGTTTTTCTTATTGCTGATTTATCACCGACTCGAAATATCACAGGAATGCATTAAGATACCGTTTTATCTTCTGTTTATACCGTACAGCATGGTAATAAACGTGCTTCGTGATAAATCTTGCTTAATGCTATGCTCCAAGGAGGAAAGAAATTGTCATCGTAGACGCGTACTTTCTAAATCGACAAGGAGGGGCTAACCTAAGTGAAGGCGAAATGAAAAACGGAGGACGAAGAAAAATCGTTTACTTTGTCACGTACGATTATTGTCGAACGTACAGAATTCCTATAAAACGCTGTTACGAAACACGGTGCGTATCGATAGTTCCTAGTGCAGCTTAATTTTTTTTCTACTGGAGACTAGACGAAAAACTTCATGAATTGCACAGTTGGGTCGAATGTTAAACCACGTAACGTTTTTGTTTAACTTTTATGTAAGACTCTAGAAAGACTGAGACAGGCAAAATTTTATACGAATGATACGTAACGTTGCAACTTGTTCGATCGAACGGTAAAATGTCTAATATTTAAAACTTAAAATTTTCGAAAATACTGGAGGCGCTGTGGTTCCGGTTGGTAGCGTGGGGTTTGCACGCAACGTTAAACTTTTTTTCACGGTCGATGTGCCAGCAGCGTGGATCGTACGCGACGGACGAACGAATAAAATCCCCCCATTGGGCTAAGAATCGAAACCGGGAATCGTCTGAAAAGCGCCGTCGTCGCGAGATACACGGGAACTCTCTGCCCTTTTGCGTGGATCCTGTAGCCCGTTGTGTACCAAGATGGCGCGTAAAAATGTTCGGCGCGTATCGCGCGGAAAAATCGCGCCGTTAAATCCGTCCCGCATGAATTAGAGAGCGCGCCTCGTCGCGCGTAATTCAAGCTACGTCGCCGTCGGCGAAGAGAATATCGGCGTCCCTTTATTCGCGGCACGCGAGGCCATCGTATTGACTTATATCGCGACGCGACGCCGGACAGACGCGCATTTGTAATCCCGTATTTGGCAAAATCGGACGGCTCCATTCGCGGCGCCGTTGCTCAATACAACGGGGCCCCGTCCGTCCCGTTTTCACCAGGAATCTCGAGGCTTTGATCGCTGAAAACGCGACGCATCCGCGCATGTTGCCTACCTTCGCGACAAATTTATATATACAGGGTGTTTCTCCATGCGTGGGAAGCGGCCATTAAAAGGATCAAGGGGGGATTCTCGTGTAACCGCGTTAAAATTTTAAGTTTCCTATTTTATTTTTTTTCCGTAATGAATTACAAGTTCTATTGTACTAGACTTTTAGCGACACGAAGGAAGACCCTTAAACTGTACGAAAATATTTTTTTAATCCATTTCTCCATGCGTGGTGGGCGGCCATTAAAAGGCTCGAGCGGGGATTCTCGTGTAACCGCGTCAAAATTTAAAGTTCTTTTGTTTCTTTCTTTTTCGTAAGGAATTAAAAGTTTTATTGTACTAAACTTTTAGGGGCACGAAGAGAGACCTTTAAACTGTACGAAAATATTTTTTTAGTCCATTTTTTATTATCTTTTATTAAATAGTAGTTAAGTCTTTTAACCTTATCCGACGATGTAATTATAGTTGATGAACATCCATTGTAGAGATCAGAACGCAACGAACGAAAAATTTTCTTAAAGCTGGTTGATTTCCGTCTGGCATTGAAAATTTAAGAAATTATAATAATACAATTTTCTTTATTCTCTTAAATGTACAGCGAAGAGCAAAATTTAAATATATCTTTCCAGAAGTCTATGAAGGAGGATAATCTAGTACATGGCGATTTTTAAATATATTGAATATGAAAGTTAGCTTTTATATTGCTATTTTCTCCGGGGCGACTGAACAGGAAGAACGAATGCTATATTTATTAGCGTCGAAGATACGAATGTTTAAATGCAGACAGCGTAGAAGGAAAATTGTATAATGTGCAGGATATAATTTTCTGATCAATCCTTGTCCGGACGGAAAGCTTGACTGACTTATTTATTGATCCATTGATGTATCCTTACACGTTGATTGCCGCGGGGAAGCGAATGCCTGCGTTTTCGCGCGATACGTGTCCGCCGTTGATTTATTCACCTACTTGTTCCACGAAGAAAGTATCCTTGTGCACTCATTGGTTTAAGAATATTCTTTCTCCGATGGATCATAATCAAAATTCCGAGTGAAGTGCTCCTCGACGGGATGATGTTGTATGGAGTCGTTTGCAACTTGACGCCTGTTAAGAACGTCAGGTAGTGTGTTATTTCAACGTAGTACGAGTGTTTATCGTGGCCCCTTTAACGTTTACGAAGCTGTTCTTTTCGTAGAATTTATTTAGCCAAGCTGTGACGACTGTTATTCAACAATTTTCGTAACAATGCGATCGAGGAACCTTCTTAATCTTGCTTTAATATTTTTAATTGCTTGGGCGAAACAAACAACGTTGAGATAAAAATTTCGTGATTCATCGTGATATTGTAAAAGTTTTTCCAATTCCTGGTTCTAGGGTCAACCAGTCAGGAAGGAAGTGAATTTTATATAAGGGGCGCGAGTTACGGTAGAACTCGAAGGAATCGAGACGGTTTCCATTAAAATTCGCGAACAAGGTGCGTACGCGAACTAATTTAGAAGACGCTAAATCACCGCACCTGCACGTCGGTCGATGCAGCTGCAGGCGTTCATTAGCACGTAGCAAGGTCGTGGCATCCAATAAATCTAAACTAGTCGAACATGACTGACGCGCTACCGTGTACGGTTCGCAAATACCGAGAAAAATTGTATTTTCATTTTCCTCGTAATTTCGCTGTAAAACGCTGCTGTTGCGCCCTGGCGTGCAGGTAATGCTGCATTCGTAGCCACATAGTGTTCTTTCCGAACGACACGCAGCTATGTTGTAACTGATATCGCGTTCCGCGAATTTCAAGCATATTTGCATTGTTCGGAGAATGCAACTATGTAGTTTATTCCTGGGATACGTTCGTACGGTTCGTACACCGTGATCAAAATTTAATCCGAGCTGCAACTCTTTTTATTCTGACGTTTTCTTTTTGGTCAATTTTTAGTCGAAGTGAAGGAAAGAATTCGAAAAATGTCGATCGTTCGAAGCAAGGTTTTATTTCGAGTTGTACGAGAGAGATAGGGTTTCGTAATGCTCCGCACGAAATACCCAAAGAGAGAGAAAAAGCTTCTGTTGAGTTTCGGAGTGTATTGTCTCGAGTTACTAATAAGGCAACGACGATTACCTTAACAGGGAATTGTTTCCAAACCTGACACTCCCATCGAGTTACTTAAATGGCAGCTGGCTTCAAACCCGTCATTTTTATCGTCAGCCGGTCGGTGCCAATCAAATAAAAAAGGCATCTAAATTGTTCTTTAAACTGGACCTGGCATTGTAAATCAACGCAACTCGACACAACTTTCCCTCGATGTCAGGTTGCTTGTCCTCGGTTAACCTGACTCTGGTGGCGGTCCATCTTTGCCGCCTACTGTAACAACCGAGAGATTGGCTCACCCGAATACCGTTTACGAGAGGTGATAACGTGGCTGTAGACGAGGCTAAAGATTGGGTAGAAAGGAAAAGAAACGGAGAAAATTTGTATTGCATTGTATTAAAATTGTAATTTGTAAAATACACGTAATACAAGGACGTCACCGGAGACGGATGGAAAGGAAATATCGAGTCTCGCGAGCACGGGGGGGAAAAAAGTATAATGATAGCGAGAGAAAAGAAAGAGACCTCTAGGCGTTTGTATTCGCGGTATCCTGTGGGACCGGTTCGCCCCTGCATTCCCGTTCTGGTGTATGCGTCACATATCGGCGACTGTAGTTCCTCACGGATTGCAAATAAAAAAAAAAAAATCACACACACACAGAAAAAAAAATGCAAATAAAAGAAAAACGGTGTGGGCGAGCTTAAGTCCTCGTCAGGTCCGACCCACGGTTTGCTATTAACGCGGCACGTCCGCGAATCAGTCGGACATCGAGGTCGTAAATGTATCGAATTTCGTCGGCCAATGGCTTCGTATAATGTTAGGACGGCGAAAATGAATCCCGGTTTCTCGATTCGATGCTTCATTGTTAGGCCTTGAAGCTCTCCGAAATAACTATACGCAGCTATTCGCGATTTTAACAGTCGAGCCCTGTTCGAGGTACGTAAACTACGACTAATTTAAGACCGAGATCTGCTTTTGTTTCGAAAACCAACGAACCAACGTTGGAACGCGACGAACCGTGATTAAAGTAATCGGTCGTGTCGCGCTATCGCGAGTCTCGATCACTTCTTTTCGGTTTAAAAATGTGCGTGCAAAAAAAATAGTTGAATTATTTATAAGCGTCGAGAAAGGTTGACTGCTCTGTAATTAATTATAGCGCGATCGACCGCGCGTTGCCAATTATACGTCTTCCATCCGCTCGGAACGAAACCTGTGGAAATCTCGATTAAAGTCTCGGTCACGTTAATTGATTCATCCGTGTAATTTGCCGCTCCTTGTCGTTTATTGTCATCGCGGCGACTGTTCGCGATTCCGGCGGCGCGTTGCGCAGACTTACGAATCGCTTACATAACTCGCATAATCGTTGCTCCTCTCCTTCCAGGCGTTTAACGCGCGGCGCGTTGCACGCGTGTGGGACTTTTACCTACACGCAGCCTGTCGCGTTGCAGCCTAGAAGCTAGAGTATGCCAAGGTTGCTCCGTAAACGATGATGTTTTTTTTCTTTTACGTCTCAAACGACGACGGAGGAGTTTCCTACAAAAGATCCTCAGTCGCATTCAAGTTCATCTTATGTCGAGCGTAACGAGACGAACGATCACGCATCGATGTCTCGCGACCAGAAACGGGCACAATTTTATTCGTATGAAAGTAAACGTATAGTAATTCGATGTATTACAATCGCATTCAGTTTTTCTTTTCAGTGAAATTGTATAAACTAAAATCAAAGAGTCGACACGTATAAATTAATGTTATTTTTATTCGTACGGGGAGACTCGCTTAATCACGTGAATTTTATTTTGAAACAAATAATCGATAGCTTTTATTCGAAGCAAAGAACGGTCTTTTGTCCCCGACGAGATTCGACGGACGTATTCTTCATGGAGCATGCCCGACGATAACACGTTTCGCATCATTTATCAACCTCCGCGAAGGCAGCGATATCTTATATTATCTTATCTTTCCTGTTAGATGGACCATCGTTTAATTATGAGCTTAAAAGTAGCATCGTCTTAACGAATGCCGCAACGCGTTCAATTATTTTAACGATCGCCTCGTCTGCTAATTGTCTATTGTGTTTATTGACTTACGATTTAACGTTTGGCCCACTTTTCTAACGAAGCGTTACGTGCCTCCAATACTAAACTATCATTAGAATTACTAGAAGGAAATTGAAGATTAAATCCAGTATAAATTCGCTGGATTTAATTTGTTTGATAAACATTTCTGAAGCAAGCATTATTTGTTGAATTTCTTAATGAGTCGAAACGACTGGGCAATAGGTACGTAAACGAGCAACTCGAAGAACCATGAGATTTCCAAACCGTCGACCTTGCTATGTATTACATCCTTGATTACCTTGAACTTTCCCGACGAAAGTTTTCTTCTGAGCGAATATTTGCACGGACGACTGTATCTCGTTGCAACAAACTGATCCTTGTCGTTTAAGAGCTTTTTTATTTGTTAGAAATAGCAGTACGTTTTCTTATTTCGAGAAAAGATTACATCCTTGTATCACATCCAAGTATTACATCCTTGATTACCTTGAACTTTCCCGACGAAAGTTCCCTTCTGAGCGAATATTTGCACGGACGACTGTATCTCGTTGCAACAAACTGATTCTTGTCGTTTAAGAGCTTTTTTATTTGTTAGAAATAGCAGTACGATTTCTTATTTCGAAAAAAAGATTACACTTTTAAGTAATCGAAATAGAAATTACACGCATTTCCTCGATTTAGAGTTTCGCTAGAACGGAACGATCGCGGCGTGGTTGCGTTCCGTATTTCATCGAACGAATAAAAATTTGCGGTAACAAGTGTGTTACCTGGTTTAATAACTCGTGTGGTTGGTCGGATCAGTTACTGAATCTTGCGCCACTGTTCAAAATAGCTCGTGACCACTGACCTCGATCTCGGAAATACGTTCGCATCATCGTCTTTCTTTAACGATGCGATAATGAACGCGAAACGATGACCCGTTAATATTACGAGCGGATCGGAATTATGCAACTCCCTCGTACAATTTTTATTTGCCCTTTTAAAGGCCTCGCGCGGCTTTATTACCTCGTGGCATTCACGTGACATCGACGTTTCCTTTCGCAGGGCGATCGTGGGTGCACCGGAGGCCAAAACTCAGCAACCTGGCGTCTACAGAGGCGGTGCAGTTTACAAATGCGACATCGCGGCCGACGATCGATGCTCGGTGATTCAGTTCGATACCAAAGGTGAGGATTTACCATCGTTTTCGAAAAAGAACGTCTCTGTTTCAGGTACGAGCTATGGCAAAGTTGCTTCCACGGGAATTTGATGCATACAGCGTTCTTACAGAAATTCCATCCACCGTTAAAATTTTTCAAACAAAAAGGAAAATTCATCGAGGTGAAATTGCAATTTACTTTGGGATTTTCGAACGTCTCCTCTGGATTGGATTTCGAGATTCTCGTACGTTCTGGAATCTCGAGTAGCATATAGTCTCATATTGTACGATGGGAACACGAACGGATTAACTCTTCACAGTCTCCACGGTCTCAATCCGATATCAGTTTTCCGGTTCTTTCTTTCGGTTGTGCACTTGCCGTGGGCTTTGAAAGGTGCCTGAACACAGTGTTGCTAACGAGGGCTCGTATCTCGTGTTCCACGGGCTGTTCGCAGTCGCTGACCCACATTCTCGCTTTCCACCCGCTGTCAGAGCCCCCGAGGAGCTTCGTAATCTCAGGAACTGCGAAGTAACCGGCCGACTGGTTATAGAACGTTCTATTCCTGTCGACTTTCCACCCACCCTGTCGTTGACCCTTCCATCTTTCAAGGCTTTGTATTCCGCGGTTGTGGATATCGATTGCTCGTTCTATTTACGATTTTTAAGCTATCCAAAGGTATCTTTTCCACCCTTGAGTAGATTATTGCGACCGTTGAAGCCCTCTGCGAACTGATGAAATTATTTGAAAATGTATGCACTTCTCCATTAGTTCATTATTTCTTAAATGCTTCAAAGGAAAGTTAAAAAATAATTCAGTCGAGACTGTGAGAGTCCACTGAAGTGTTAAGGTCGATTATATCGAAAGAAACAAGATGTTCGGTAACGAGAGATCTAGAAAAGCTGCGCACGTCTCGATCCGCGCTTTATCTCGATCCGACACCTCGCGGGATCGGTTCAACACGCTTCGCTCGCGATAACGCGAAATCGGCGCTGGTGATTGTCGACCGATCGCTTTCGAGCAGTCAATTACTTTCGCGCCGACAAATTGCGGGCCCAGAATCGTGCACGATCGTCGCGATACGAGCGGTGCGGAGGTGCGCGAGCACGTCTAATTCGCGCCGTGCATGATTCCACTAATTTGCATCGGCGCATTAGCGTCGGTTCGCGCGAACCACGGCCGGCAGATCGTATCGCGCGCGTGATTATTAATTTGAACGGTTGTCTGCGCGGAAATTCATGCTCGATCGTGACTTCGCGGGGCTGCCTTTCCGCTTTGTCCGCTTGTTTGCTTTGAAAATTGATTCATTACCGCCTCGTAGTCTCGAGATGCGTTCCTTTCGCCTCGGGTACTCCACGACGAAAGACTGTGATCGCTTCGTTAGTTTGCAAAGCAATAATTTTACGTCCGAACGCGTCGAGTATAACTATCAATGTTAGAATTGGGGAGATTTCAATCGTAAAAAGAATAGTCAAGTTACTTTTTCTTTTTGGTGAGATCTTTATTATTTGTTTTTATTTGGCCGAGACAATGGTGTTCTGAAAGTCGAGACCACGCTCTTCCCTCGTTCTTATTAACGCAGAAGAGCCCTCGCGACGATAGAGAAACGTTTTCACCGACAACATACACAAGATCATGCTTCACGGTACGTCCAATTAGTCGGCTCTTTTCCTTAGTCAACGCTGCTCGCCCGGACACTTCGCTTTGATCGATAATTAGCTCGGTCGAATGCTCGATCTTGTCTCGATCTTATCCAATTACAGTCGTACTCGATAGTCTCGGCCATTCATTACGGTTTCGCTGCCCTCGTACGCGCTGATGGCCGACCATTTCGCATCGAATTCGGTGTACCTTTTAAGCGCGGAATTATCTCGAACATATCGCCTCGCTTGTTTCTAATGGGACGGTAATTTGCATTAAGCGTCGCGTGGTAATCGTTTCGTTTTATTTGCATCTAATCGATTTACTTGAAACTGTTTTCATACATCGTGCAACGATACGCGTGATACATCTGTTCGACGTTCGTGAAAGATACGTCGAATGGAAACGATTTAATAAATATAGAAAGCAACGTTTTTATGGTAATATCTCCTATTTCGACTGATTGATATATTTCAGGATTTTTTTTAACCTTTTAATGTATTATTGAAATAATACAATTTAACGGGCAATGTCTTGTTTACAAACTTATACAGCTAAAACAAAAAGAAAATATTAAAATGGTACAAAATTTAGAAATATAGTACAGACATGTAAATATAAATACATACATAGCTGAAAATTATAAGAAAATGGACTGCTCTGTCGTTCTGAGGAATACATGACTATAGTCATCTCACGGACATGAAAGGTTTTGTCAGCATTTTTCTTTCCCCAACTTGCTCGTATAATATAGAGAATGTAAAGTGTAGATATTCGTTACACGAAATATGGAAGTATGAGAGGTATTATTTTGTTAGCGTAGATCATGGTAACGACCGATGGCATGTCCGTTCCGTGGCCGGGATCGATAGATCTCGCAACGCGTTCAGCTGCCAACCGCGCTCCTCTGTCCGTTCCGTATCTTTGATTCCGTTTGCGTACGAGGAAGCGACTCTGAGATCTCGTGCGCGGGTCTCGGAGGTCACTCACTTCTTCGGGTACTCGACCGAAGACATCTCGAGGAACTCCTTCAGGTACACCCCACAGAGTGTCGGAGTGGCGCGGTGGGCCGTCTCGAGAATACCGGGAACCCGGCGCGCGGCGCGGCGTTCGCGCAAGAAGCAGGCTCTACCTAATACAGAAAACCGTAAGGTCGTTCTACCTACGGCCCTGCCCCGTCGAAGGTTCGGCATTTCTTGCGGGATGCCACCTGAGGAACGTTCGGGGAAGGTCGGACGCGTCGATGAGCTCTCTGGAACCTGCGCCGTTAATTGACATCCCCTTAATGAGAGCGGTAATCGATGAAAATAATTGGGCCGCGATGAACGCGGACGAGTTTCGCTCGTGCGGCGACGATTATTCATAATTGGATACCCATTAGGGATCGCCCGGAGTTCTCGGTTTATCATCGATTTTAATTAGCAAGGCCGTTTCACTCCTGCCCGTGGATCGCGTGTATATCGATGAAGTCGATTTGAACGCGTCGATACGGTCGATTAGGGAGATTCGTCCGGACGATCCCGGAGATATCGATATTTTTCTTTTCACGGGCCTGGTATCGCGGACAAGTATTTTGCCCATTCTGTATCGTGACAGAATTAACGTTAGAACTATAGATTTACGCGAATTTGATTAAAACTCGTAGAATTGTTAATTAGACGAATCGAAATCTGTCCCCGTAAGTTATCGGTTTTATGATGTTCGCTGCAATATCGTCGTGAATGGAAGGCTTGTTGGAGCGTTGCCTTTAACAGTGTTCGCGCATTAAGGGATGGGAAGCGAAGGACAACTTCCCTTTAAGGGCCAGGCTTGACCGATACGGCTAACGGGTTCATTCCGTTCGCAAAATCGAGGAAGAAAAGTTCAGGGTGTACTTGCCGAGAATTCTCCACGGTGACACCTGCTCGAAGCTGGTTTTTTAGAGGAATACTTGGATGACGCATTGCAACTGTAGTTCATTGGAAGTCGTTTCGTTTCGCTGCACGCTTGTACGACGATTGAAAGAATACGTTTCGAATATACATCTTGGACTAAATTGGAAAAACGCGTATCCTCGGTGTGGTTTTAATTAAAATCTCTATAACAGAGCGATTGTTCGAAATAATTGATTCGTTCAATCCGTGATTTATTGTTCTTTCTAAATTTCCAACACAACTTCAGTTTCATAATGTGCTAAGAGATTGTACGGATCTAAAACTAGAAGAAAGATATCTCTGAAAAATAATTGGAACGTTTCACAATCAATGTAGAATGCTTTGTAAATGAAAAGTAAACGATCTGGTTATCGTAATGACTGACAACAAATTCTCTCTTTGGTTGCAGGGAACAATCGTGCTCGAAATCCAAATGTGGCGGGCGGTGTAAGTCAGATCGACAATAAAACGCTTCAGTGGTTCGGTGCCACGGTTTCAGCCTCCCTGAAGGATGGAGGGCCTATCATGGTGAGTAAATCAAAGTAAAATGTTTTTCTAAATATTTTTTGAACGTAGAAGCATAGTTATATTTACGTAGCGTGGAAAAAGAAGATACGCAGTAACGCGTAACGATTCCACGAATGCTTGCTTTTTACGCCACAGTGATATTTACGAAGGTAACACCAGTTACGAATAGATGAAGGGGTTTTGTGAGAAATTACAAGCGCGTGTTCCCAGAGGACTTCTATTTCAGGAATGGAAAACAAACGAATTCCCGTTTCGTTCTGTTTCCGTTACAACGTCCACGCGTCCTGCCGTTATATTGCGCCATTTTGGCTACTTTGTTGATTGCGGTGAATTTTAACATTCCCTTAATTAAACATTACCAGAAAGCAAGCAATTATTTTATAGTAATTCGTCGCAACAGTTTTTATTAAGAAATGTTAGTACTAAACTTACCGTCTCTTCATGTATGCTCATTTGTATACCATTTATATACCTGTATACAAATTCAAATTTATTATCAATTAAATAAACAATTTATGATCTAATTTTGTCGCACACTAGTTGTATAATCAATAGGAATTGCTGAAATGTCTTTGAGTACGTAGCGTCAAAGTAAATGACAAAATAAACATAGAAGACAGCATAAATAATAATTGTTGTTATGTTCAACGGATAGAGGATGAAATGCCCTTTAAAATGAGCGTTCGTACGAGTCGATAGCGTAATTAGTTTCGGAGATATGAGGATTTTAGTTTCAAGTCGATGCGGTGGCTAGTTTCGGAGATATAAGGGTTCGAAGCGTTTGTTTACGTCGCGAGGTCAATGAACGTTCACGACGGCCTTGCCAAGGTCGTTGTCCGCACGTGCTCGTAGTAAATAGTAAACGTTACGTCACGACTCACGAGCGTGCGAGACAGAGAGGTCCGGCGCGTTAGACGGAGACAGAGATAGTCGAATTAAAAAAATTACCATTTACATAAATTACGATATCTCCGAAACGGGAAGTCGGATCGACAAAAACCAAAAACCATTTTAAAGAGGAAGCTTCACCGCTTCTAACAATTACTCAATTATTGATAAAGCACGAGTGGTTTTGGAATTGTACGCATGTAAAGTTTTAATATTTTTAATACGCGTGAATAGGCTATTGTACATGCGGCGGACAGTGCGATGGACGGATTAAAAAAAATTACCTTTTACATAAATTGCGATATCTCCAAAACGGAAAGTCGGATCGACAAAAACCAAAAACCATTTTAAAGAGGAAGCTTTACCGCTTCTAACAATTGCTCAATTATTGATAAGGCACGAGTGGTTTTGGAATTGTACGCGTTTAAAGTTTAACTATTTTTAATACGCGTTGTTAAACTGAAGATTTTCTCCTTTCTGCTTCGTATTAACGAATTAACCAGTCTATGGTTTAAAATTTATAGTCCATGGACACAAGAGTCTATAATAAAAATTTCATGGATTTTCCAAGGGGATTAGTTTGCGTTTTTGGGGGGTCCCAGTCGCATTGTGCGTCGCCACAGCTGCGTAGATGCGTTTTGCAGTGGTGCAACGCGAGTGTGGTCCGGATATCAATCTAGTGCGAAGATCTCTGCCCTTTCTGGTGGGCCCGGGCCCTTTTTTCCCTCCGAGATGCGGGCCGGTCTCTATGATGTACTGCCGCCCTCTTATCTTCACGTGCGTTGCACTCGGCCGCGTGCGGTCAGTTCTATTTCGCACGCATGTGTGCATGCGGATCACGCACGATTGCGGTGCGTCGAACGGGATGATTGAACGTACGAAAAGAAAGGAAAGGGAAGAACCGCGATGCACCGACTGCCATTTTTCAGCCACCGTTCTTCCCCGACGGGTTTTGCGGAGTTTGTTTAGAGGTTCATAATTGGATCCAGAATGGCGGTCATTTCATTTGCGGCTACTCCGTCAGGCTTTCACGATTACAGTTTTATTATCGTAATTATAATTCGGTGTATTTGTACAACGATGTTTGATCGTCGCTAAAAATAAGAGACTAGAAGATTTCGATGCGATTCAATTGCTTGGTTTCAATTTAAAGAAATTATGTTTAGACGCAAAAAATCGTGCAGCCATGTCTTTTCTTTTTTCACTAAATAAACTCGCATTTCCATCCAGCATTGGGACTGTTGTTGGTTCGTTTTTTCGCGACCATCCAATCCAGCGATGTTTCTTCGACTTCTTCTTCTTCTTCGTACTTCTGTTCTCTTTCGCGATCCGCCGACGTTTCGAAGATACAGCTCCTTGATTGCTGCCAGATGTTTCGCGCTTCCGACCTTTCTCTCTTTTCTCCTTTCTCCAAATAAGAGAAACGAGCCTTTTTTTGCGACGTTTCGGACGAATCTTTGCCCCGATCGGGACGAACAATGACAAAGTATCAACATTCGAGTTGTTCGCCAGATTTATGACGGTAGTCGAGTGCAAAGGGTTAATATTAATATTAATACGCGTTCTCGATTTCAGGTTGCTGTTTCCATACTATCCTTCTGGTCTTTTCTCACAGTTTTCATAATCGTTATTTTTTGTTTTCATTATATATTTCTTAGCGACGTTAGAACCTTAAATTCAATACACCCGCGCGCAGAAGTCTATTCTTCGCATTCCTCAGGAAGCGGTTTATGCAAATTGGAAACTGGTCGGTGGATATTCAAAGGCGTATTGCATAATTCTCTCCTTGCACGATCGACGATAATATCGCCAGTTATTCCTGTCAAACAGAAGCGTGTATTCACGCGTGCATTAATAAAGGCCCGACGCTGAGGTTCTTGCATGCTACCTGATGCATCCGCGTGAATTACTTCTATCCAGAAAACGGACGTCCTGCAGCGATCCTCAGTGGTAGAGTCCTACGATTGACGTTCCGGACGGTGTCCTTCTCTGACGCTATTCCATCGATTATCCTTGCTTTCAACGACGCATATTAAAAAGACAATTCGTCAACAATATTCCTTAAGAAGCAGACACTGCAATTTGTCTTTCTCGATAAGTCTGAACATTTTACGCTTGAAAAGGTTCCGAAAATATTTGTTTCAAACAGTTCTGATCGAAGCTGGTACTTCTATTCAGAATAAAAGCTCGTTTATTCTGATTTTATAATTGGTTCAACGAGCAACGCGTTAACCCTTAAGTGGATTATTGTCAATGTAATTGTTTGAAAATTTATACATTTCTCCATTAGTTCATTATTTTTTTCAAAAGAATGTTGATTTCCATTTACCAATTTGGTAAAAATCAACGTTAAGTGAAGTAATTCAGTGGAGATTGAGAGTCCACTCAAGGGTTAAGGAAAGTTTCCTGACATATTGAAAAATGCGAAGATAAGAGGAATCGAGAATTTTCTGAGACTCGGCGTAAAGTCGCCAGTATTGGAATTTAAGGAACGGTATTTATATAGTGATTCAAGTTTTTGTTAATTAATAGTGTGACTGAGTAGAAGCTCCGTCCTGTCTCCTTTTACGACCGGAGATGGATACGTGAGGTTCATATGTAATCTTGCCAAATGCTTCGACGCGTCGTCTACGGTGCTAAAACGACACAGCGGAAAGAAGTTATTCCCGTCACGTATAAGTGACGTCTACCTGCAAGTTTGATGCACGCCGAAAAGCGGAGATCGGCCCCCGGATCCACGGAGACAGCCACGTTAATTAACTTGAATTATATGATTTTCTCTTCATCGTTCCAACTTCTTCAACGATCCATTTTATTTACGCTAAATTCCATTTCGATATCACAGTCCCTATTTCGTATTCCATAAATGTCCCAGCAAATATCTCGTATTGTATTATTTTTTATTCGCGAGTTTTCCGAGTTACGAAGATTTAGTTTTCGGTCGAATAATTGGATCGTTCGCTCCCAGCGATTTCGACGCACGGCGTCATGTATCCTCGAGGGGAATCGCGATTGACCCAGCCACGGTGAACGAATCGCAGAGCGTGAAATCGTTCGCGGCGAAGTTCGAGAACGTCCAACGCTCGTTGGCCGCGGAAGAAATAACTTCCCTTACTTGCGCCACCGGTAATTACTTATCTTTAATTCCCGTGTCGCGGCTGCTCGTTGGCGACTAGAGAAAGCGAGAAAGAGCCAGCGCGGAAAAAGCCGCGCGGCATTTACCGTGGAACGTGCACTCGCATTCTGGAGTAAGTAGATAATTCCCGCATAATGCCCGCGACCCGGAGGATGAGAATGTTGCGGCGACGTTTCGTTATGTGAAACTTACGCGATGATGGGAACGATAATCGTCGTTAATACCTCACATAAGAGACGCACCTCTTATTTATAACCCTTCGAAAATACTCAGACGTCGAAGGAAAAAATAGTCGTCAGATTTTTTAAAAAATTATCGAGCGTCCATAGTCCACGGTTTAGCGTTCCCTGTACACGATGCCCTGAGAAAGCATGTTAAAATCGAAGGGTGGGGGACAGAGTTGGGTCCTTCCCATGTAAGAGGCGGGCAGAAGAAACCCAGCGAAGAAAGAAGTATCCCCCGACGAGAC
Source organism: Colletes latitarsis (assembly GCF_051014445.1). Classification (NCBI taxonomy): domain Eukaryota; kingdom Metazoa; phylum Arthropoda; class Insecta; order Hymenoptera; family Colletidae; genus Colletes; species Colletes latitarsis. The sequence goes on along the minus strand of NC_135135.1, from coordinate 15,518,674 downwards.
AAAAACTACCGGCATCGGGCGCGGGACGCTCGGACGGAGGGAACAATCGGCGACGATAAAATACGATGGAGTCACCGCGATAAAGCCGCGAGCGTCGTGAATCCTCGTCGGGGAATCCTACCCCGGCGGGGACGCATCGATTAAAAGTTAAAAGCGCGCGTTATCGGGGCCCCAGACGAGCGTCATCCCCGACCCCGACGACCCAACCTGAGAGCAGAGTCTTGTACGAAATTCGCGTTCGAAGTTCGCTTTCCGTTCGATCGCGACCTTTCCCGTCGACTCGTTTCACGGCCCTTCCTCCCCCCTCCCGGCGGAGGGCTAGCCCTTTTTGGGGATACGGTTCCCTCCGCGAGGCCCCCGGGATCGATGGGGCCGAGGTAGATCGAACGTTTGTCGGCCGCCGGAATGGAAATACCATTGTCAGAGGGAATCGACGGGACAATGTTTGAGAAATTCCCGTGGCCGTGCGAGAGATATTGCGAGAAGCGGTTGATCATTCTGTCTCCCGACCAGGGGGTGCGGATTTCTTTTTTTTTCTATATTTCGTTGCGTGTCCCCTTTTAACGCTGGAATTTCTTTAGGCAAGGTTTGGGTCGGAATCGTACGCGGGTGAATCGAGGGGGTATTCTAGTCTAGAATTTCTCGCGTTCTTTGGAATTCAAAAATTGATTCTCAAACAAAGTTACGGTCATTTATTTTTGCTGGAATCGGTCGAGTCGATTCGCGCGAAAATAAATGCTCGGAGGGTCTCATCCAGCGACTCTTCCGTCTTGCTCCTGGCGAGATCCTGCCCGGTAGGAGGAGACCAAGCAGGGAGGATAATCCAACGGGCAGACAATACGCATTCCAGTCGCGTGTTTTGTCGACGGGACAAATTGCAACGTCCGTTAAACGATCGCTTTTTGCCCGCGGCGGCCTTTCGTGCCCTTAAGACCGTTCGCATGGAGCAGCTACTTTGACCGATTCTAATTACGATCGGTCGTACCGTGACGGAATCAGAACCGCCGGACAGAGAGACGCTATCGTGTCGCTCGCAATTTGCCGATGGCACCAATAAAGGGATCGCGATTTAATTCTGTGTCGAAAATACGAACGCGTTCTTCTTCTTCCTCGACCATTTGTACGGTCGTTACTTTTTCAGCTTCGAATCGAATTTAACTCTTAAGTGAATTATTGGGGCCGCTGCGACCCTACACAAGTTTAAACTAATATTGTATAATTGTAATTTTAAAAACTTTCATTGATACCTTTATTAATATTACCTATAGAATTATTCTTCCTTCACACGAGTGCAAATACTATTTCTTACGTAACATATATCAGTGTAATTATTTGAAAATTTATGTAATCCTCCGTTAGTTCATTGTTTTTTAAATGCTTTAAAGGAAAGTTGCTTTCCATTTACCAGTTTGGTAAAAATCAATATTAAGTAAAATAATACACTCGAGATTGAGAGTTCACTTAGGGGTTGAAGGAATTCGTTCAACGGATTCTCGATGATAATTTTTCTGATTAGAAAAAATTTGGTTTTAAAAATAACGATTCACCATACGAAGGATAAAGTTTGAGTTCGAGAGAAGGTGTTTCAAACGTACCGCGCGACAAAGTTCGAGTTACCAGTGCAAAAGCAAAACGGCCACCCTTGGCGGGAGTCAGTTTGTCGCCAACGGCGTTTACATCGGTCCCCGTAATGTAACTCGGTCTTTAGCCATCAAACCTTACACGAGAACAGAAGGGGGCGCGATAACTCACACCTTTCTCCTCGGAAATCTGAAATATTGCCGCCGTATCCGCGACCAGGCGGCCAACATCACGGAGAACGCATTCAACGAAACGGCCCCGGAGTCTTTGTTCCTCTGACAAATCCTCGGTTTCGTTCGTCCCGAGATTTCCCACCAATGCGATTTCGCGTACGTGTAACGCGCGTACGTAGCCACTAGACCGTCGCGCGATGTATAAATAAGGCAGTGACTCAGAAGGTGCGCAGGAGGTGAGTCAACCACGAAACTGAAGCGAAACGTGTCTTCCGTGCGACCACCTCCTATTCTCGTGACGTAAATATCCGTCCGTGGCGTCGATCCGTTATCCTGTCGCGGCCGAGAAAGACGAAGGGGGTGAAACCAGGTGAAAAATATGACCAGGGGAGGGAGGGGGGCGCGCGAGGGACAAATTTAGCCGGAATATTTCATTCGCGTAAAACGGCTGCCCCTTTTTATCTTCCGTCGGACCCCCGTTTAACGAAACGCGAGTATCTTTTTTACGCTCGAAACGGAGAATCGCCGGTGGACGGTGAGTCGGTTAGTGGGTGGTAGCTCATTCGAAGCTTGTAACGTCGACGATTATTTATTCCTCGGCCCTCTCGTCTGCTTTTTCTCTGGCCCAGTGTGCCTTCGGTCGTGGGGACCTTTTTACGTGGTAGAAACGACGGCGTTGTTCGTTTCGAACGATACGTCGAGAGATTTTTTTCGAATTTTAGAGACAGTGATTTAGTAAACGGTAGCAAGGGATCTTTCATTTTGATAAATATCTTTGTGTTTAATTTTTTGAATTTTTACTGATTTTCATCCCTTAACTCTTTGCACTTTTCCTCGAACACCTACCACTAACTCAAGCATACATATCTTTTTTTTTAATTTTCCGCTTACGTATTTTGCCCTACATAATCACTTTGAAACAATATCGTTGTGTTCCCTCACAGGGTTAAACAGGAATATCTGTACCAAGTTTCGTACAAATTGACACACAAATGTGGGTTATTCGAGTTTCACGGAAAACCATCGGCGATTTCACGGGAGCATATCGGCTCCCTTAACTTGAAATACTGTGACGATCTATCCTCGTTGGTTAGGTCTGGTTGCAGCCGACCCAAGATGACCTCATTCACGCGCAAGAATAACTTATGCCCGGCTGGTCCGTTCGTTCGTGAACGAAGGCGTACTCTACGCTTTTTCTTCAAAAATTTATCGAGCATCGTCGAACGGGACGACATTGCCCACACTTTATTCTTCACCGATCTTTAACTACTTTTTTTTATTCGCATCGATCTCTCAACGACCGTGAAAAACACGGTGGCAGAGCAACCTGCTGATTAGGGTTGGAGTTTAGGGTTAGAGTCTTATTCATCAGGCAGCAGGTATCTTAGTCTTAGAATTTTTTAAATTTGTTTTAATATTTTTCCCCCTCAAGTTTTTTTAATTCTCTTTCATCCCACTTTCTCTTAACGCTAGAAGTACGAACAATTATGGAGAAATAAATGCTTATTTATTCTCTTATAGAAAACCACAGTAAATTTGCAAAAATCCAGTCGATTAAATGTGTAACAATTTATTTAGAAATTATCATCGTAGTCTTAACATTCCTTAAATTTGTTTTAGTATTTCTACATATTTTTCCCCCTTAAAGTTTCTTGATCCTCTTTCGTATCAGTCTTTCTTACCACTGGAACTACCAACAATTATGGAGTATTTATTTGTATCAAAGAAATTAAAACGATAAATACCTTAAGCAATAAATGGAATTAAATAAATGTTTATTTATTCTCTTATAGGAAACCACAGTAAATTTGCAAAAATCCAGTCGATTGAATGTGTAACGATTTTTGTTAGAAATTCTGAACGGGTCATTTTGTCCAGCTCGGAAGTTCTATTGATGCGGATTGTCGGGACAGTAAATAACAGGAAAAACAATGGAAAGGAAAGACACCGAAATGCAATCTCCCCCGTAAAGGAAACCGTATTTCCCGGTGTGCAGGGACTTTTACCGCGAGCCAGAGTTCCCAGCCGCTTACAATGGAAACGCATTAAGTATTGCGGGGGAATATTCCAAGCGATAAAATAGTGGTATATTGTTTTAATTTACGGTGCCGTTTCGCCGCGAAAGATACGGTCCTACCATTATAGCGCCGCTTGTCAGCGCACTCTTTGAACCCCGGGGAATTTCCCGCGCGCACACGTGCGTTACACGTTTCGAACAATAAAGGTCAAACGCGGAAAGAGTTTACGGGTAGGCAGTGGGACAGTTTCGTTTGCCTGCTACCGATCGTTCGCTCGTAAATTTCGGCAACATCATAAAGGCACTTGGGCCACGCATGGACCTCCCATTTTCCCTCGGAAAGTTTGTGATTTATTTTCCAACCCATTTCCATGGTCGCGTAGATCCATACAAGCGCTGGTATTCGTAAATAAATCCTTTTTCTGCGAACAGATTTTTAAAAAATTAAATAGTATACAGGGTGTTCGGCCACCCCTGGGAAAAATTTTAATGGGAGATTCTAGAGGCCAAAATAAGACGAAAATCAAGAATACCAATTTGTTGATGGTGGCTTCGTTAAGAAGCTATTAACGTTTAAAGTTCCGCCAATACTGAATTTTTTTCTCGAAAGTGGGTAGGATTTCGGGGGTAGATTTATTCACCAAAAATTATTGCAATTGACCCTCGCAACCGAAAATAATTTTTCCAGAACGATTTGAAATATTTTAATTTTCTCGAAAAATTTTACACCTTCTCGAATTTTTTTCTCGAAAGTGGGTAGGATTTCGAGGGTATGTCTAATGCCCAAAAATGATTGTAATTGACCCCTGCAACCAAAAATAATTTTTCCAAAACGATTTGAAATTTTTTAATTTAATTGTTAATAACTTTTTAACGAAGCCTCCATCAACAAATTGGTATTCTTGATTTTCGTCTTATTTTGGCCTCTAGAATCTTCCATTAAAATGTTTCCCAGGGGTGGCCGAACACCCTGTATAAGAATTTGCTTGTAATTAAATCGTACATCAAGATCGAGAAGCTATTCTGGTTTAAAAGATCTATTGTTGAGCTCTTTTTGGAAATTTTTTGCAAAAGAAATTTGGGTAATTGAAGATTGAGGAAAAGTATAATATATAATATGCAGGTATTCGGAGAGTGGTCTCTCGCTTATGATAGGTCGTGCATATGTGGTTGACGATGAAGAATGAAATAAGTTTCATCGTGGCAGGTTGCTATTTAGATAAGCTCCTTCCGCTTTATGGTTGGAGAGATAATCTTTATCCCGTCGAAAGATAAATACGATTGCAATATTTTGTAAAAGGATACGGTGGAAAGTTTGTGAGTGAAAGGGTAACTCTGAAAAGAATCATTGATTAGGTTGCCCCGAAATCGTAGATCTTCAATGAGGGGAGAACGATCACTTTCGATCATCTTTTCGGTAACAGAAATTTAGATAGTTTACTTTCATATTATTTTCCCCTAAGTACCTTGTACTTTCCACGTGGTTGCCCTTTTTTCAAGGGTGTTTTATCGCAGTATTTCCCAGGTTTAAATCTTTTCTGGTCTGGGGTTTCCCTAGCCTGAATCGCACGATTTATGGTATAATTCTTTCCCCGACGCTTGAAACTTCGTTGAAAACTTCAAACACGGTTCATTTTATTTGTCACTTATTTCTTCGGGGACTGAGAAAATTTAATCAAAAAGAAATCGGTCGACGCGTGTTCGATAGCAATCGAAAAAGCTCGAATCGTTCTCGCGCGCGTCGAAAGGCCGGTCGGAGGCGGTTCGGCTGAAGACATTAAAAGAACCGTGCCATTAGCCCGGACTTAAGTTCTTTCGAGTGGTCGTTTTAATGAAGAGTGAACGCAGATATGGTTAGCGCAATCACGCCCAAAGAATACTGCCCGTCGTTCGAATTGTTATTATTGCCCTTTCTTTCGAAACCTTTCGCTCCTCTTTTCTCCGCGCAATTAAAGGCACCTTACTTTTCGTTCCCCGAACGATTTGCCTCCTTACGATCGAAGTAAATGCGTTTGAAACGTGTCATTACCCATCCTTAACGTCTTCCGGGCTCTTTGGCGACGAGCAAATTGCGTTTCGAGTGGCCCGACACGCACGTATGTATGTATTTCTCTCATTAACCCTCGAGCATCGTCGAACTTCTGGTTGTTACCAAAGTCCGAGTATCGAAAGGTTATTTTCTATTTATAGAAATATAATTCAGAATTTGTTTAGCGTTATTTTCATTCGAACCGGTATCGAAATCGTTCGCAACAGCGTCCTGGATCGTTCCGTATCGCGATCGTTACACTTCGTTTCTCGGTAACGGAAAAAGAACATCGAACCTTCGTCTACCCTTTTTGCTTTTTGAACGTTCTGGTGCTGCACGATCATCATCCACGCGTCGATCAGCTGTCGATTCTTTAATACGTATCACGATCAAGATGCATCTGGGCCTGGTGTCGAGGTACAAGATCGATTTACTTAAAGCGGCTCGGTCACGATCGATCCGCGAGCAGCTGTAACCCGTGATAATCCTGACTTCCCTCTTCATTTACTCTTCCTTGGTGGTTCGCCTTCCTCCTCGAGCGATCCGGCTCAACGAGACGCATTCAAAAGGGGTTCGCTAAAGGAGTGCTTTATTTGGAACGTCCGATGACCAAACTCATTCTTATATTTCTTTGCGGGCTGTCCTGTACTATTATGCGTTTCGATTCGAGAATACTTTTATCCCCCTCTCGTTCGTTCTACCAGCTGTTTCGACCCTCGAAGTCGGTCTCTCGTTTGTCTTTGATACGTAAAAAATGACTGCAGTTTCTCTGTTAACGCTTTAACGCATTGCCGACCCATCGGGGAGATCTATATCTTTGCGCCCATACGTTTTACGCTGGCAAATGTCTATATAGAAACAGTGTACGCAGTCCAAAGTTAAGAGAATCTAGATAAAAGTGAATTTTCCAGAAATAAACTTTTTTTTTAAGTATAAGGAAATTCCGTAATAGATAATAATTTTTATTTATCGGGTACGGTATCTGTTAGTCACGCATCAGCAAATATTAGCAGAAATGCATAAATATGCGCCTCGACTTTATCTCGACTTTCCATGAAACGCACAAATACGTGCACACGGACTGCAATGTGTTAACTTGGTGTTCTCGAGAAGTATTAACCCTTCGATGCCCGATGTTCGTATGTTCGGTCACCACTTGTTTGCTTCGAAGTGTCAGGAAGACGGACAATTTTAACTTGAAGAAATTGAAACGATTTTATGTGAATTTCTCCAATATTGAAGATAATCAGTGGCCATTTCTAACGTTTCGTTACAATATACAATATTTTTTACTTTATTCTAAATGTACGAGTCTCGTTCGTCGTTTTTATTCGAAGAAAAAGTATTCGAACGACTCGTTTCTGAACAGCAAAAGGAACTCGTTACTCGAGTCGATACTTATTTCGGCGCCCTTCAAGGCGACGATCATCCTTGTTGCGATTGAGTTAAACTGGCGCAATGGATAAATTGCGGTTACACACCGACGCACAGGCTCTTCTCTTTTCGTGGTCCTCGTTCCTGACTTTCCTCTACTCGACGATCAACGACAAATTGGAAGCCAGAACAGACAGATGGTCGTTACGTCTAATTAACACCAGAACTACCAATGCAGTCAAAAAGACCCATTCGTAATTTCTAATAAAAGTTGTACGAAATTAATTCGACTGAATTTTTGAAAATTTTATTAATGGATAAACACTTATTTCCATTGCATTATACGTTTCTTCGCGTACCTTTCGTTTTAATTCCTTTGATACAAATGAGTACACTATAATTATTGATAGTTCTAGCGTTAAAGAGAGATCCTCTAACTGACAGTAAAAAATTCCGATTCGCATAACAATTTTGCTATATTTCGAAGTATTAAAGTCGAACTAACAGTAAAGGAAAGCAAATAATGAAACACCACACCCGGAAAATCGTGAACATCTTGAAAAATCGTTCTCCAAAATGGTCGTAGCGTTCGACGAAACGAAAGTGATCCTTCGAAGCTCATCGCGCGCAACAGGTTCGCACGTAATGGTCGTTTTAACGCTGAAAGACAGAGAACACTTACGGTCTCGATACGGAATCAAGTTTTCACTCGGGACGCGTTAATCAACGACAACAGGGGCGCTGCTTCTCTCGTTCGGTTTTCGATTAACGCTCGCGCAGCATCCGATTCGCGTGGTAAAACGATGTAACGTTTGTAACGCGCCTTAATTGGCTCGCAATTAATAATGCAATGTTGCGTGCACCGTCGGGGCGCACGATTCCTGTGCATGCGGAATCAGCGTCCTGCTCGTTAGGGCTCGTTTACACAGGGCTAGCCTTGGAAACCGATTAAAATGTTGCCGGGACCGCGTACGCGACGATACCACGCGTTTGTTCTGCCTTGAATCTGCATATAGACGCAATCTGCATTAACGTTGCGTTGTCCCTTTCGCGTTTGATTTATCGCAACGTTCGAATTAAATGCTCCCGTACCGCTGACTGCGTGCACGGGCCCCCATAAACCAGCGTCCTCCAAACTGTACACCGCGACGCGAACAGTTCCTAATTAATTATGCGCGCGAAAATATTCGTATAATCAATTGAAACAAATATGTGTACAATGTTTGAAATCGTTGTGTAGTATAGTTTCTCGAAAAGAAAAATCTAAAATATCGCTCGAGTGGTAATGGGTACCAAGTTTAGTATCACTGTGTTTCTCACGTTTCGTTTCGAAGCCGCAACTCGATGGGTACGTCATCTCTTTTTCGCGAGGCGATCGTGTAACCGTCGAAACGACGAGTATTTTTGGCGATAGGATCGTTTCAACCGTTTGTTTTCGCGCTCCGATCCTGGGACAAGGTTCGCTCACACGCGCAATAATCTCCGTATTACGTCAATCATCCGTACTTGACTAGGGAGCCACGCTAGCAGCTGATGACCTTAATAATACGACTGGTAAATATACGTATGCAACGACGCACTTTGCGTCTCATCGACCAGAACGGCGTCTAAGAAATTTCTTTGAAACTCGTTAACGCGCAATCTCGTCGCGTGGCGTGGAACGGGAGCGCTAAAACCCGGTCTCGCGATAAATTCAATTAATTATAGAATTCGTGGAAATTCGAGACCGTCGGTTCGTTGTCAGGTTCGCCGTGATTCCGTGACTCATAACGTGTCAATCTCGTTAAGATTGATCGCGGTGTTTAATACCGGTTGCACTGTGGCGAACCGTAATCACTGCGATTCATTAAATTCTGGTCTCTCGCGTGCGAAATTAATTAACTCTCTCCGTGACTCGTTGTTTATTTTGTTAGAACTTTTACGTTCGTTTTAGCTTCTTAAACATTATCTGTTTGGCCTGTACTTACGAATGATATTGTTTTATCAACACGTTGTACGCTTGTTATTGTGGAGTATTAAAAATAAAAAGTATGAATTAAATGAATTAACGCGGTGCCTCCGCGACTCGTTTATTTGTTAGAACTTTTACGTTCGTTTTAGCTTCTTAAACATTATCTGTTTGGCCTGTATTTACGAATGATATTGTTTTATCAACACGTTGTACGCTTGTTATTGTGGAGTATTAAAAATAAAAAGTATGAATTAAATGAATTAACGCGGTGCCTCCGCGACTCGTTTATTTGTTAGAACTTTTACGTTCGTTTTAGCTTCTTAAACATTATCTGTTTGGCCTGTATTTACGAATGATATTGTTTTATCAACACGTTGTACGCTTGTTATTTCGGTGTATTGTTAAAAATAAAAAGCGTTATGATTCATTTGATCCTATTTGAACGATTCGTCTTGGAATAGTCGTATGACCTAGTAGTATTGAAATTTTATTCGACTAATATTCGAGCCGTCTAAGCGTTGGTAATCATCTAAATGCGGCAGTGATACGAGAGTTCGGTTGCATAACGCGATCGAACGCATCTCACGCTGCGATTGTCTCGAACTTGATGTCACGTCGTCACGTAAAGGCGTGACCGGCTGCACAGCACGTGCAATTTCAATCGACGTGGAAGTCTTTACTTCCCAGAGATCGGAACAAAGCGCGCTTAACGAGCCCACTGGCCATTACGTCTAATTGCGATGGAACGATCGCGAACTACACAAACACATCGTTTCACCCTCTAACAGTCTAAGAAATTTACGAAATATAGAAAATAGTACCTATACTTGTTTGATTGTCTAAATTAATTTTATATGTCACGTAAGGAATACAATTTTTCCAATACAGTCGAAAGAACGTAAAACTCCATATTACTGCTGGTATCAAATTCGAGAAATATCGTCGTGGGTGGAAGAAGGTTCGAAAATCGCGTTTCCTCGGTAAATGGTGTCCACTTTATTATGGTTGGGTTGATCGTTGACAAGTCGACCGGTTGGTCGTTACGTCTAATTGCTTTGGAACAGTCATGAACGATAGAAACACGTATCGACGGCGACGTTTAAACGTTTTCTGTTGTGTGTTCGCAGGCGTGTGCCCCCAGGTATATCTGGTTCTCCTTGTCCCAGCAGAAGTACGATTCCGAGGACAATCGGTGGAGCAAGGAATCGACGGCCGGAAATCGAAGGGAGCCCGTCGGCACCTGTTGGGTCGTTAACAGCCACTTCAACGAATCGCAAGAATTTTCACCCTGCCGGACGAGTGAGTATCTTTCTCGTTTTGTTTCGCGATTATGCTGTTGCGTTATAATTGGGATGGAATGGTAGGTGAAGGACCCAGCTACCGTCGTCCTAAACTGGTTTACTTACGATGTCGAGTGAGCCTTACAAAGTTACAAGATTTAACACGCTATTATAAGCGTACGTAAGCAACTGTTTCGAAATCTCGAATGCTTTTACAATGAAAATTTTTTAAGTTAATATAATGATAAAATGTGAGAAATATTTTTAATCGTTCCACAAAGGCTACAGCGTACGTCTTTAATTTTCACCACTGTTCCCGGCCCGTTGGCACTCAAAGCGAAACCGGGTTCTCAGAATTTATAGAGTACACCTCGTTCCCGTTCCCAAATTAGCTCGGTTTACGAAAAAAAAGGAGCATGAAATCGGGAAAACACTTTTATCCGTTGAAAACACTCGCCTCGAATGCTATAAACAGTAAACAACGCTTCGAAACCGGGGAGCTTGGTCGTTTCCTTCCAGCATGTTTCTTGAGAGTTAAACCCTTGGTCCTTTGAGGGATCTGTTTAGTTAGAAGCTCTAAAAGTTGTGGAATATTTAAAACTTTTTCAGGGTACATATAAATAAAAATTTACTTTTACGTCAAGCTAATTTGTTTCTATTTTAATGCTTTTATGGCTAGAATTAACAAAATATATAAATAAGCAGATGGGTTTCTTTAGCTCTAAACCAAATAGACTCGTTATGGAATCCCACAGGATGGAGATTTTCTCCGTGGTTGACAAGGATCAGCCGCGACATGTGACCGTGTCCTCGGAACTATAGCAACCATAACTACGTTCGGTAACAGGATATTTCCTGCCGTGGCGTTTTTAACGACAAAAAGCGTATCGATTTTCGTCGCTCCGGTTGATTTACGATGATTTTAGAAAGCAGAAGCAACGTCGAGTGGAAAAATGAATCATTCTTTTTCTTCTGTAATTATGAATTTGCCAACTAAAATCGAATAAATGTAATGTTTTCTAAACTGATAGTTCTGCAATAATATCGTCAGCTTCTTCTGAATTTTGTTCGAGTTTCCTTCGAGCAATCTTATCGAATGTCTGAGCATTAAAGGAACACTGTACACTCGTCGCCAACAAATGCACTTTCTTTTTCCCTCGCGATAATGTTTATCGCTGGTCTCAGATACGGTGCTTGGGAATGTGCAGCATTTTCCTATTAGTTGTCGTTTATCACTGGCAGGACAGACTTTCAGCGCAGATTTCGGAAGTTATTTTTGTGTTACACAGTATCGCCTGTCACCCACGTTCCTCGGATGTTTCGGAAGTCTTTCCGGTCAATCGTCTTTTCCTAGCCCAAAGACTGTCTCCTTTTGATCATAGAACTATATTGATATAGAAATATTTAATCATTTGAGTCATTCTCATTTTAAACGGAACAGTTTATCAAAGAAATCGCATGACCGATTTTCAAAGAACCTTATCGATATAAAGATACCATAAGATTATCACAACTAAGTGCATTGCCTAGAATATTATTAACACTAGAGCTTGGTGGATTTATTTGTACCAAAGAAATGAAAACGATATATACTCGAAGAAACGAATAATGCAATAAACATAAATGTTTATTCTCGTATAGAAAACTACGGTGAATTTTCAAAAATCTAGCCGAGTAAATTGTTCAGAATTCTTATTAGAAATTACCAATCATTGTAACCACTTCCGGTAGTTCTAGTTAAATTAAACAATTCCAGAATTTTGTCGTGCCCCAACAATTCGCAATATCTTATAATAATCCCACTCGTCCAAAGACGAAAATTAATTAATCTCTTCCACTAAGTCGTGAATAATTCATGGCATCGGCAGATGGTATAATCACCATTCGACTGTATTTCCTTCGATGTGATTGAAAAGGATCGAAATAAGAGACAACGTGCGACGCTTAATATGTAGTCCTTTGTCGCAGAATGCACCGATCGATGCAGTCGTTGTATCCGGTGCACACTTATGCACCGCAGAAAAACATCCTTTTCCTGCGAACGACTAAATATTTGCTATAAGACGAAACTTGCTTTCCGTCATTCGTAGATTTCAGATTTTTCGAACTTACAGTTCCAATTCTTAAAAATCTACTAATTCCATTTAAAAACTTATTACTTCTCCTTTGTAACCAAGATTCCTTCGAAGCTTTTTGTCCATCGTCAAAGGTAAACAAGTTGTATTCAGGTGGTCTATCTTAAATGCCTTTTTCTGTATACTTTTGCACATCTGTAGTTGTTCTTGGAGATCAAAGGAGGAAAGAAAAAGCCCTAAAGATACAGTCATTGTACTGTAATCGTTCCCTCGTTGTACACGTTCTTTTGCCAAAGGCCAACAGGTTCGCGTTTCTTCTTGGGCGTTTGTTGGATGGATATCGTCGCGATCCATCAAAAAAGCGTGACATCCTCGCGGAAACGATCACGAGACAGCGGCGTGTGAGCTCATCGTCCAGAAATTCCGCGGGCGAGAGCGAGCAATTAAACAATTTGTGGAAGCGAACGTTTGCTGCCGCTTTTCCCGAGAATCGCAGCTCGTTTTTAGCATCGGATCGTTTACGAGAAGATTCAGAGCAAATTTTATTCGCGAATAACGAATAAAAGTCTCAATTTCGTCTGGACATTGGTTTTTAAAAAATTCGTTGACGTATCTTCATTTATAAATTAATTTACCGAATGAAACATATGTAGAAGCTAAAATTTCTGTTGAAATAAAAATATTTGACTCGTATTTTTCTTCTGCCATCGTTCATTTTGAAGGGGTGAAATCAACCCTCAAAGTAGAGGCACAAATCGTATTTACTCGAATATCTCACAGATCATTAGAAATATGTGTAAATGGATTTCATAAAAATTTCGTAAAAATCGCGAGTTTGAATATTACTTAAATTTTGTTAGTTTTCGAACAGTTTCAGTCCAGATGATTTTTAGCCGACTATGCAGTCTCGCTTCATTGCTCTTTAGTATCGTGTTGCTCATTGTTGCCTTTTATGGAGCGAATTGCCGTGTACGTTTCGCAGTCTGCTTATCTGTCATCGTGTAACTGGCAACCATTTGTCGACGTTTACGATGTCATAGGTATAATTTCCTTCGGAAAGCAAATACTTCGTTTCGCGGCTACGTTCTCGCAGGCTCGCCATACACCGCGGCCTTCGACATCGTAAATTGTACAGCAGATTGTTGTTATTTTTAATCGACTCAAACGTTTAATTGATCGATTCCTCGTACACTTTGAATTATTTACGAGACGACGATTTACACAATCTACTGATTATAAAACCGTGGAAACGATAAATGGAATTGAACAACTATTTTCGTCCAATGGGATTCGTACGATTCTTTTTTTTTTTAAATTAATTTATTCGATCTGTAATTAAAAAAGCGATATGTTTAACGTATTCGACAGCCTTCTTCGTGATATTTTTTACTTCGTTCTTCGATTGATCTTTCATCTTCGCAGAAGATAAATGCTCGGACACATCTGCTACTACGTAATTTTTATTTCTGTTCATTTGCTCACGTGTACGCTTCCGCTATTCGCAGAGAATAGCAAGCAACACTTATGTCAACATAAATGAGTAATTACGTGCCTTTTTTTTATCAACAGTGACACGTTTAAACGTTTACTTTTCTTGAGTATTTTATGTAATTGTTATGCATGTTTATAGTAGCATGTTAAAGATTATGAACTCTACGAATAAACTAGATTTTATTATTATTTTGTTTTCGAGTACTTTTTATTTATCGTTAACAAGAAGACAATGACGTTTTAAAATAAAAGTTTATGTCGAATTAGAAAAACTATATGTCTTTTTAATTTATTATTTATATTCTTACACTTGAATTTGTTCGACTTTTCAGTTAAATAAATTGAGTCTACGTTATGTATGGAGTTTTTGTTTTACACGTAGCATACAGAGACGATTATTCGTTTTCTAGTTACTGCTGTTAGCAAAAAGTCGGTCTGTAAAGTGTTAAGTGCGTTGCAAGGAGAGAAAAAAAAGAAACGATACGGTGTTGGACACTACTAAATAGAGCTTTTAGAACGACGACGGAGGTCTCGAACTAGTATGGACGACATTTATGATTCACGCTCTGTCCATTACCTTCGCTGCGCTAAGACAGTGATTACGCGAACGAAAGCAGAACAAGTCTCATCCAGCCTTCTTGAAACTGCGATTCCGCAGAAATCAGGCTGTTATTACGGTGTGCAGTTTCCAGTACTTCCTTATAAACTCTCGACGTATTTGTCTAAATTTGGTATCAAACATGGAACGTTTCTTCTTACGCCGACCAGGAAATAAAACATTTTCCATTGCAGTTCTCCTCGACGAAAATTGATTTTGAAAACCTTGGGATCGTATCCTTAATAACATAATACTTTAATACCATTTTATTCATCGTTTCGTCGCGTTATAAATACTGATGGTCCCCCGTTGTCTCACATATTGGAACGAATTTCACATATTTTAATTGCAAAAATTAGGTATTCGTATAGAATTTCATTACACTCGACTTTTTCTATTCAAAACTGTTTCGTCCATTGTTCGAACAGTCTGCTACCAGTTTGACGCAGCACATTACGAAATTGACTCAGTAAGCAAAAACGCAATCGTTCAACCCAGATATTCGATACACGAAACGTGACTATTTAATTCGCAAAAATGGCCAAAAGTATTTAGCGGTATCTTTTCGTCGCGCAGTCGTATCGAAACAATAAACGTGGCATCCGACGAGGAATGCGAGCGCACGATGGAACAACGACGTCGGGTGAAAGTGGCAATGAATTGCAGTAACTGCATTCCTTGATGAAAGCCCGCCCACCCGTCAAAGCGACCGGTGGGTCTTCGAAATGAAAAAAAAAGAAACAGAAAAAATCATAATTAGAAGGCGCCATCGCCTCGTGCCACCAACTGGGCACCGTTCTAACGAGGCCAATTAGCACTTGATCCTACTTGAATTACGATCGCGCTACCGATCTGCCGCCTTCGCGCTGCTGCGCTATCTCTTCTTGCCGCGGATTCATTAAAACCGACGGCTCCGTTGCCTCGTAGACGGCGATTATTCGTGGTAGGCCGCGAAAAATCGCGAACACTTTGTCCCCTGAACGAAGTATTAGGAACGGGAATGCAGGGGGACAAGATCTCGAATTCCACGCGAGCAATAAGAACCATCCGTTTTTATTGCGATTTTATTGCGACAAGCGGCGTTCGCCGAGCGCTCGGAATTGCTCGTGAAAAATGTACTTTGCGGCGTTTAATTTGTCTCGTGCGGACGTCATTCTTACGCCGATTCCACCAAATCGGGGTTTCGTCTTCCCCTTTCTTCGATAAATAAAATTTACAGAGTCGATCTTACGAATTAAAAAGTTTCACGTAGATTTCCGTGAATATCGTTGGGAAATCGGATCGAGGATCTTCGAAGTT
The DNA here is from genome assembly GCF_051014445.1 of Colletes latitarsis. Taxonomy (NCBI): domain Eukaryota; kingdom Metazoa; phylum Arthropoda; class Insecta; order Hymenoptera; family Colletidae; genus Colletes; species Colletes latitarsis. Next base: position 15,502,806 of record NC_135135.1, on the reverse strand, counting down.
CCGGCTGGAAAAAAGAAAATAGGTTCGATAGGGGATACTTAATCGCTCGTCGACACTCCCACACGTTTACGGGGAATCAGAATAACAGTAGCTCCATTCATACCGCGTAACTCGATTAAGGGTCGTATGTACAACGCGAACGCTTTCACCGTGCCGGTCTAATTTTTATCAAATTATCTATTCGAAACGATCGATTTACACAATAATAGTGTCTCTCGAACACTGGTCGATTTACTTCGCGAGAACAGAGTTGGAACAACAGATACGAATTTGAAATTTATTGGTAAACTAGCTTCTGTTCTTTGAAAAATTTTGAGAGAACTGAATTCGAGAAACGTTTTTATAGATTAAATATAACCCTTCGAGAGGTCTCGAGCGTAACGATATAGGTCGAAAGAAGGATGCAGTTGGTTTTAAACATCGGTGCATGGGAATCTTTCCTTGGCAAGTTGTCGCGGGACCAAGTTCGAGTGCAGAGCACTCTCTTACTGACGAGAATAGCACCCTTGCAAAGCATCGAGACACGAAGGATTATAAATAGATCGACCGGAGACGATATCGCCCAATCGAACCTGTCCTTTGTCGCTTCGCACATCAGACCTTACACGTCAGCTTTCACGCAAACACCAACGAACCTTGGAACTGCAGTTTAACCCCGTTCGACGTTTTGTTCGCGGTCGGTTCGCAGAATATTCAAACGGGACATCGTCGAAGTTAAAAATTAATTTTTTACGGATCGTAGGAGATAGAAAGTCAAGGGGAAACTACTTTCTAGAGCAGTACGCCTTAACCTTTTCGTAATCGCGACCCACATTGCGTGGCGGGCGTTCTTCGCGACCCTCGTTGAATTATTTTAAATGTCACATTTGCGCTCATATATCAAGAATAGAAATTTCATTTAAATTGCTTGAACGGCCTATCCGAAAGAGCTCAGAATATAATTCATTAACGAATCGAGGAAATAGTAAATATAAGTTTCAGTGGTTGGTTACAGAAGCACGGAATTAGTTACGATGGTACAAAGATAGATATTTCGCAGTTATTATTTAATCTATAGAAATAAAAGAGACCGTATAATTTAGATCGTGCTATCGCGACACTACGAGATAAAACAGTACATCTCTGACCACGAGTCCAACTCGACAATACGCACTTTAGCACAAGTTTTGCGCCTGGCGCCTAAATTTTAACATCGAATATCGATATTATCGTTGCCACTGTGGAATAAAATTATGAATTTCGGTGAAAAATATGTGCGTAATTTTTGTATAATTTCAAACGATTCTGTAGGCGATAGATAATAAGTACCAAAGAATCTTTTAAAACAAGGTTTACAAATTTTATTTAAAGTAGCACGTTGCTATCATCCCCTAAAATAGGAGTTCTTGTACGAATCTTCCCTTTTCAGACGACGCCAAAATCGATTATTTTTTAAGATCCACCTTTGAATCGTTCCGAAAGTATAACCAGGGGAGTTCTATAAGAAGGTTGCTAAGTTTTTGCGTGTAAAGTAGAGAACTGACGTGAAATTCGATGGACAAAGTGAAGCGTCGTTCCAGGCCGGGTAACTCGTAGACGCGACGCGTAACTGCGTACACGCCAGTAAGAAAACGATGCGTGTATAGGAGAATATCCGGTGGGACCCCCGTACCAGGACCGTTGGCCATGCCTTCTCCTACATGGCCACGTACGTACATACGTTATGAGCGCCGACGAAGGGGCCCTGACGGCCGATCGGTCACTTTAGACGAGCTGCCAGTCACGCAATTACATCAATCGGTCGTCGACGACGATCCAACCGTGTCGAGCAAGGAAAAAAGGAGGCATAAAGCGCGCCATCGATCGGCGCCGCCGTTTCTTCGCGTGCATGCGAATGCGATCGTTGGATCGCTAAAGGTGGCCTTTAATTTCGCGACGCGACGGGACTTCGATCGAAACCTCGAGCTTTCAGCCACGGAGATCCGCGAGAAATAAACATACACAAGTTGTTTCGCAACACTAAACCAATATAAATAAAATTAATTTGTATAAACGTACGTGTACTTTTGAAAAATTGTAATTAAATCAAGGGGTTGAATTCTATAGTAATTTCTGATGAATATCATCGAGAATATCGTGCACGATTCTCTCGAATGTAGCAACAATTTTAGAGTACGCAACATCATCAGCATTCAACTATTCCGCGGATGGTTGCCTACCATTATACAGAAGCCACTTCGAGAACTCCAAGTATCGTTGTTTCTGGGCACTCGTCCAATTTTGTTTACCTATTCTATTGCAACCAGGTATCGCGAAATGTTGAGACAGATGTTCGTAAATCTTTCGCGAGAACCTTTTGTTCCTGAATTAGCTTTTGCTATTTAAATCCGATTCGAGGCTCCGAAGAGCAGCAGAGCACCCCGACATAGTCGCTGCCTCTCTCCGATAATTCATAATTAGCGGTTAACGACGGGCAAATAATTATGTCTCGACCTGAACGCAACCTTGGAGATTCAAATCTGCCAACGGCGCGAAGGGTTTTGTTGCTTCTGTGAATTGATAATGCCCAGTTGTCGGTTAATGGCAGCAACTCGCGACGATTACGCAGCTTATTGACGCTAACGCCGAGTGTCAGACCCGAGATTAATCTTTCCGGCGGCGCACAGTGTGTCGCGCGTGTGGGAATTCTGGAGCAAAAATCGAAATCAATCACTTTTCGACATTTTCTCCTTTATCAGTGTTTTGAGATAGGAAGATCCGTGAAACGTACGCTCCAGTTTATTTTACTTTACGAATATTCCACGGGAGATTTCGTGAAAGATCCACAGAAAATGGTCCCGTACGTGTGTCGCGCGAGCGCAGATTTGTGCATTCCCATCGTGCGCGTCGATGTACAGCGATGGGCGTAAAAGAACTTCCGTACGGTTCGAGACTACACGATAACGTCGCTGGCACGTGAAACGAAACTAAAACCTCTTTCTCCCGACGACGTCTTTTACTTCCTGCGTCGCGATGCGCCGTCTCGGCCAGGAACACCCCTTTCAGACGTTTCCCGCGATAATTGCGTTCGACGTTTCTGGAAATAGACCGTCCCGCGTAATTGGCCCGACGTTTCTCGTCTTAATTGGATAATAAACATTAGACGCCTCCGATCGTGATTTTCTTGTTCGTCCATAAATACATACGGACACTCGCGTACATCGATTTCGTTAACGACGTTGTCGCGTCTGAAAAAAATATCTTCGATCCGATTGATCGAAGTTGTAGCCGTTGAAACGGAATAATCGAAAACGGGGATCGAACTGGATCGACGCGGAAAAATGGATTTCCCGCGGTGCGTGTCGGACGCGTCTTCGGCGTCGTTTGTCTCTTTTTACGCGCGGGCAGAGGCAGCTGCTATTCCGCGGTGAAATAATCATCGCGAGGCCCGAGGCGGCGAAGAAACGCGGATATTTCTACGATTGCAAAAGGGCATTCTTGCTGGCGTAGCCTCGAGACGGAAAGAGCGAATTACCAGAAGAACGGGGCTATAATAACCCCTGCCTTTTTCTGGATGACACGTAATTGCCGCCGTAGCACGTGAAATAGAATCAGTCGCGGATAAAATGGTCTGTCAAACTCGTAGACGATCGCGCGCGCGACGCGGACGCGTCGTTTAAACTGGTTTAACGGGTGGAAAAACTGAAAATTATAGGAAATCGCCTAGCCGCGAGGCAACGATAAAAATCGCGGTCGTAGAACGCGGAATGGAAACGATAATCGTGAAATTGTTCATCGAAAAAGCGACGAATATTACTGTTACCGTTTTGTAAATTATGGTAGATCGGTTGAGACGTTACAACGATAATCGAATGATTACTGACTTCGGTCTGACAGTTTAATCGCTCCAAATCGAGTCCCGTAATCGCGTGATCGAGTTTAATTCCGTTTCGAGTTGCGAACTTTGGAACGAGGTTTCTCAGAAACGGCACGAGAGGCTCGAACGAGGAACTGATGGATCGATCCCTGGATCCCGCGGGTCGAGAGAAAATGAATCGCGAAGGCGTCACGGCGGAAGATCGATCTGGGATTAATGATGCGTGTATTCCTCGGACTTGCGCGAGAGCGTGTGGTGTAATAGACCTTTGAGGCGATGCCTATTCGACTTCTTTGTCGACGGTTTGACACACGACCTCCGATGTCACGGTGCAAAAGGTTCACGCGAACGTACACGCAAAATGTTTCAGCTTATCGTGCGGGAACGCGTCATGCTTAATGGAAATTTAAATTCTTCTGACGCTCGATGGGAAAGTAAACGGTTTCTTAGCTTAAGATTTTCTTTTCCAATGAATTCTTAAATAGAAGAGTTCGTTAATGATTCTACGTAGTGTCGACCGGAATTGAGATGATTATATTAGAGATTCGAGGGTCAAAGTTTGACCGCTGTTGCGGCCAATCAGTTTTTATTCGCGCAATGAAATTACTGGTCGAAATGTTACGATTAGGGCCCGTTTGGAAAACGTTCTCAATTATCGGGGGTACCCGGTAAGTGGGCAAGGGTCCGTTCAAACGAAACGACCGACATATGACGTCTCTGTTTGGAACAGCGAAGGACAACGCGGTATAATTGCGTGTTTCCGTTTCAGGGTACTGGGGATACCACAGGCAGGGTTCGTGTCAAGCTGGATTGGGCGCCGCCATGTCCAAGGTAAGTCCACTTGAAAAGTGCAATAGGAACATATACACTATGGGTTTCGTAATTGGGCTTGTCCGTTGATATTAAAAAAAAAACCAAGAAACAGTACTAGAAATAACATAGTGTGTAATAAATAACATTTGGTAAAAATATGAATCACCATATTATAGTGTACGAATACAAATGGTACGAATCCCTTTAAAAAAAGACATCGCCGACAAGTTTAATTTATAATTAATTCAAACGTATTATATGACAAAATAGACAATATACCAGTGTCGTAAACAACGGTTCAATACAATGAATCACCGTATTATATATAATATTCACGAATATTAGTGGGAGTAACTGTATACAGTACCCCTTAGAAAAAGGCACGGTTCGAAAGATGGGTAGTTTCTCTAACCACGAAATAAACTCATCCCCGGCGAAACGGGAATCACGTCGACCAAGGGGTCCCCCAGGTCCAGAGGCATTCTTCATACGTTTCACGTACGTCGTGTCCCTTCTCTCCCTCTCCGGGGGTAGGCGGCTGGGAAATAAAACACTAACATACCAATTTCGAATTTGTACCTATTGGCCCTGATACTTATCGCGACGCCGCGGGAACCCGGTCGAAGAAGGTATCACGGGGAATCGTGCAGGTGCAACAAACGTCCAGCGGCCTTCGGTTGGCCGCGGGTCGAGATGCATCTCGAAGAGAACCGAGTAAAAAGTGTGGCCGACGCCTACGGGGTCCGTGGGCCCATCGGGCCCCGGGATCTGCCGACGCGACGGCCAGAAAATCGAGCTTTCGACAAGACAATCGTATACGAGAGGCCGCCGATTGCCTTCCTATACCTCTGCCATGCACCACGAATACGAATGCCCCCGGTCCGGGGAAGGTGCGTAAGGTAGAAATTCACATTCCTGGCCATATTCGGTTCTCGCCGACCCCTCGTGTCGCCCCTTAACTCTTTCGGAACGCGGCAAACCGCCGGGGACACGTGGGGTTACCGTATTTATATCTCTCCGTGCATAAACACAGTTAGACTGCGCGAACGGAAAGCTCGTATTTGGCTTCCACTCGTTGACTTCAATAGTTTCGAGACTGAATTTTAATCTTGTACCCCCCCTCGTTCCCCGTCCCGACGACGCGTCCACGGGCGCCCTTTGTTGCAGCGGTGATCTGTGTAGTCGGCGTGTGCCATTCCCCCGACACCCGTGGACTTACAACATCTGGCTTCGTGCTGGGGAAACTTGGGGATAGTTCCGTGATGGGTAAAAAATTTGTTAGGGTTTGCAAGACGAAGTAAACTTAACGCACCCGTGCATACACAAGTGTATACAAAAGTATTCGAACGCTTGCGTTCATAACCTTCGACTAATGAAATAGAAGTGGCACATTTGTACTGAAAACTGAACTGTATTACAATATTTTTTTTATAAGACGAAAATCAAGAATACTAATTTGTTGATGGAGGCTTCGTTAAAAAGTTATTAACGTTTAAAGTTCCGCCCGTACTGAATTTTTTTCTAGAAAGGGAGTAGGATTTCGAGGGTAGGTCTATTCACCAAAAATGACTGTAATTGACCCCCGCAACTGAAAATAATTTTTTTAGAACGATTTGAAAAATTTTTTTTTCGTCGAAAAATTTAGGCACCTACCCCCTGTCGATTTCTCTTAAAAATTTGTTTTTCATTTTTAATAATTTTGTTTGAAGTCCTACAGAAAAGTTGTCTAATACATTTTTGTAGGTACCCATGAGCACTACTTCAGAAAAAAGTTTCATTGAAATATATTCGCTATTGTAGGAGTTATGGCTGTTTGAAAATTGGACCATTTTTACAGGGTTTTTTTCATTTTGCGGAGTCAAGGACCAACTTTTTCAATATTTTTACGATTTGTACATATTCTCCATCAAAATACGCGTAGTTTGCTTTTTTAAACATTAAAATCGTCCAATCCGTTCAGAAGTTATGACATTTTAAAGATTCGCACGAAATTTCGGAGTAACATTTCTGGCCAGAAATGATATTTTTGATAAGAAATTTTTTTCTCGAAAGTGGTTAGGATTTCGAGGGTATGTTTATTGACCAAAAACGATTGTAATGAACCCACGTAACTAAAAATAATTTTTTTAGAACGAATTAAAATTTTTTAATTTTGTCGAAAAATTTCACACCTACTCAAATTTTTTTCTCGAAAAGGGGTAGGATTTCGGGGGTATGTCTAATGACCAAAAATGATTGCAATTGACCCCCGTAACCAAAAATAATTTTTTCAGAATGATTTGAAATTTTCGAATTTAATTGTTAATATCTTTTTAACGAAGACTCAGTCAAAAAATTGATATTTTTGATTTTCGTCTTATTTTGGCCTCTAGAATCTCCTGTTAAAATTTTTCCCAGGGGTGGCCGAACACCCTGTATAACAAAGAATGGGGGATGTAGTCTTAAGGCTACATAATTTTTTTACAACATAAGCATCGCGTTTAATTCTTCTTTAAGTCTTTATTAATATGAACAACCAGCACTACCAATTGCAATTTTATAAATACCTACCAATTTAAATTTTATTCGTACATTTCCAAAATTCAATTTATGTGCTCGTAAATGAAACCTGAATCGAGCTATGGTACGTACGTTACTTTTGTCGCCATAGCGGTGTCTATGGGGCGCAAAGTGTTAAACCAAAATCGAAGGCTCCGCTCGATGGTTCACGCGCGTTATCCTGATGCGTCTGTGAACCGCGTGACCTACAGACTTGGATTTAATCTTGTCGCGAGCAAGAAACCTAGAGAGCCTGCACACGAAGCTCAATCCGCGCGGTGAGTAGCGTTATCGCGCAGCGGGACAGCTTCGATTGCCAGCAAAGAAATAGTGGGACAATTCCGCGGCCACTCAGCCGGCTATCTTGCCACGGATGTATAATTCAGAATTGTCCGGCTATATGGCAGATGTTTAATGCATGCTACGTGGTCCGTGGCCGGTTCTAACTTCGCCATTCAATGTTAATACCCCACCCCCGCAGCCGAAACGCTCAATCGTGGCTTTTACCCACGGTCCTCGACGCTGCCGCGGATGATTTTAGGCAAATTCGATTCTTGCTCGCGCTCCCCCTTCTCGCTTGTCTTTATCCGACGTTTTCGGAGCCGGTTGTTGCCGCTGGCGAATTTTAATCGACCGTTTAACTCCGAACGAAGACGTTTCTTTTCTGGCAGGATCGCTAAACGACGAGAAAATGATCTTTTTCTGATTATTTTGTCGACGCAGCGCCGAATTCGAAATTGCTGATTTTAATTCCATAGAACCGTACCCTGTCGATATTTATTATTAGGGAAATATTGTTTCTACTTGGTTCAAAACGCAGTTTGTTTTCAATGAATTTTCTTCCCCTCCGACCATCGGGCTGTCTGCGGAACGATTGAATTACTAGAGGAATCCCCGCGTGCACTAAATCTCGAGGTCAGTGATTTAGGAGCCTCCTCGACGCCATTGAGTATGCAATCGACCATCGATCTTCGCGTTAAACCGCCGCTCGAGGTATCTACCTCTGTTGTACCTGGTTCCGCGCGTTATCCTTCGATCTACAGAGGATCTAGTCAAGATCGATTGATATCCGGCCGATATCGATCTATACGACTCGGCCGCGCATCGATCCTCGCTCACTGGACGCCGTATACCCGCGTTTATCGAACCGAAAATAACTCCGTGGAGGTCTTTTCGTGAAATCTTAATGCTCGAACGGAATTCCAGATTCGCGGCGTCGCTCGCGATCGAGATCGATAGAGATTTATCTGTCAGGCTACATCATGCTGGAAAATGGCACTCGATAATTCTGTTACCAAGAGTTTATCTTGTTCGAAGCGATCGTCGAGTTCGAGTAATTTGTGAACGGTTGCTTCCTGTTTGAAATAAAAAAAATAATTATCCGAAGTGGTCTACCAGAAGAAGCATCTGGCGGAGACGAACTCGTAAATTGTAAGCTCTCGACTCGCTTCCCATAATATTATCGAAAACAGAGCCAAGACCACCCTCTTGCGTGTATCTCTAGTCGTCCCCGGGCCACTTGTCCAACAATACAAGCTAAAATACAGCAGCGTCCACTCCACTTTCACGTTATCGCGCTCGAAAGGGACTCTTAACTTTCGCGATTCAGAAAAACGATTTCCGCCCGAACCGTGCGCTTTCGTTTTCCACTTGCAACAGCCAGCCGCTTTGTCCGTCATCGGGGCCCCGTTTCTTGTCGGGAATTCGTGCAATCTCTTTCTCCATGCTTTCGCTCGCACGATATGGATGCATTTGAGCGCGCAAGGTGGTCGAGAATTTTATTCACATCGAACAACTTATGCATACGTCTTTCGTTGCACGAATGTTTATAACCACGTTTTGGCTATTTTTCACGAGCTCGACTCGTTTTACCCAATTTTTTATTACACTATTACATAATTGGGGTTCTACTTCATGAATGGCGGCTATAATATTGTCTTTTAGCTCGTCAATCGTTTGTGGTTTATCGACGTAAACTTTACTTTTTAAAAAACCCCATAGGACAAATTTTCATATTTTCATTTGTTCACTTCTTCATAAAGGGTGTTTAACCGTCAAATAAATACATAAATGAATAAATAAAAACTATTGCTTTGAGTTGTAGTAATATAATCCGAGTATTCTTTACTTAGAGAAACTAAATTAAAAAGAAATAATTAAATATACTGAAAGATGGTGGGCGTACGCGGAGTTGTTCGGAAGCCGGGGGCGCAAGTCGCCGGAGAACTTATTGGCCATCCGAAATGCGTGCATACACATGGAGCCTATGGCATAAATTTCGCCGTGCTCCCATACATATTTGAGCAACCGGTTATATTTTAATCTCGCATGGCCGTTTCCTTCCCCTCGCGATCGGCGCCGGAATACAACTCGTGCCGGTCGTGTATCGTGTAGACGGACCGGAGCCCCGGCCCGCCATTGTCTCGGTTGCAAATTTTTCGCGTGTAGAAGCATCGCGGGCAGCGCTACTCCGTAGGGGGTACATCGTGTCGGTTTCTCCTGTTGCGCGTGTTCCAGACCCGCTTCTGTGTCCTGACCGTGTCGTACGAGTACACCGGACAAATGCACGTATTTGCTTGGCTACCGGTTCGCTAATATCTTCGGTGTAGAACCTGTCGGTGCGGGGGTTGCAAAATTTACCGGGGACGGGGACTCCTTTTCCTCCTCACCGACCGTTTAACAAACCGTCGATACTTTGCTCATCGGTACGACGCATTTTGTAAAAACAAATATTTGTTATTTTTTTATTAAAGGATTAAGCATTTTAAAAACGTGTCTGTAGTCTGTCTGGCGTGGTACGTTTAATGGCGTCACTTCTCGTATTCGCCAACAGAGGGCTACGCTCTTGTCTCTCTCGCAAGCGCTTGACTGACCACTCCGTTTCTATACAGAGTGTTCGACCATACCTGGGGAAAATTTTAACGGGGGGTTCTAGAAGCCAAAGTAAGACAACAATCAAGAATACCAATTTGTTGATCGAAGTTTCGTTATAAAGTTATTAACGTCTAAATTTTCGCCTGTAGGAACCTGTTAGGAACATTAGTATAGGTTTTTTCGTCTTTATATAGTAGATTAAATTTGTTTTACTTTATCGTATTTTTTTGTCCGCAATAAGTGCAATTTTGTGTTCAAACCAAAGTGTAAACTATTTGTACTCAAACAGAGTCATCAGTCTGTAAGATGGAGTTCTAAGTCATCGGTTCCTATTTTGTACGTTTAAGGATCATCGTTACTTTTAGTTGATTTTGTTGTATATACCATCAGAGACTTTAATATACGTATATTCCAAAAAGAAAAGAGCCTACTAGATGGGAAGCCTTCTTGCTATCTCGTTTACAATTCCTACACCTAGCAAAGCGCGTCACTTTGGGTCTTTGTTGGATCGGAAGCGCAATCAGTCGCGGTTGTACGAAGCAAAGCGGAGTCGTCGACGATCGTTCCAGCGATTTAGAAGGGGGGGAGGAGGCGTGGATGGCGCCGGAACACGGTAGTCACGGTTATTGCACCCGCAGTGAGTGCATCGGGACCCATTGGGCGTGCACGTGACTCGGTCGCACGTTTGACATTGTTTGGCCGACCGAGGAGGATCCATTGTTCCCGGCACCGTGCGAATCGCCGCGCGGACCGGCATACCGGCCCACAAATAATAACATTTCATCGCGACGATAAATAAAACCGCCCTGCCCCCTCTCCAGCCCCTAAAATGCACCGAGCTGGCGCCACTCCGGTACGCGGCGACCGCGGTGCATACGAAGCTGCATTCTCCCGTTCGATGCGCTGACGTAATCGAGGTGTTCCGCCGATAGGGTTCCTGGGAGTACTTTATGTCATAGCACCGGAGCCTCTGCTCGAGCAGGAAATTAATGGAGTACTCTCGAACGTACGTGTTTACAAGGGGATCGTCGCGTTCGATGAATCAGTCCTCCGTCTACCGAATAATTGTAAAATTAGAAAGAAGAAGATTTAAAAATGATCGCATCGGGTGACTTAACGATTTGGAATATTAATGGTCGTTTCTAGTTCGCGTCACGCGCGTGTTCGCGAACGGATCCAATTATAGGAATCTACATCCGTAATAGTCATAGAACGCGGGAAGGAAGCACCTAATGCAAATGCAGTGACTCAACGGCATAAAGTCTGAGGTCCAAGCAGAATTACACCGGGGACCGTGCTGTTTGCAACGCGACAACGCTCGCGAGTATCGTACGCGCTGGATCCTAATGGAGCAAAGATTACTTATCGGAGGGCAGTGAAAACGCATTCCTATTATTCTTCCTAGACTCTACGTTACGTTCTCCATTGCGCCTAGAGATTCTTGCTCCCTGTGCACCGGGCGGGAGACTTTATCTTCTGGACTGCAAAATTCACTAAAAATAACACGTTTCTCTGTCGAGGGATATTCTCGATATTTTTTTAAATTATAGTATAACTAATATTCAATAGTTCAATGGGGTACTTGTTATTTTATAGTGGTCTTATCACCATGAGAGTCAGCGTATTAAGAAACGCTTTTAATAATATTAGGTCGTCCCATATGTTCGTTTTGTATTGCAACTTAAAGCAATATTTTAAACATATAATGGAATTTTATGAAAAACAGTAAACCTCTTGTTCGACAACTCCCTTTCCTTTGGCAAAGCAGTTATATCGTTATATCGAGATTTTTCCTTCAAAGTTTCACTATTTTATAACAAATTATTTTTAAAAATTCGTACGTGCAATTGAAACATTAAACATTTATCAGAAAAAGTTTCATAGTTACGGCCAAAAAATCCTCGAATATTGCCTTTATTTTCAGCCGTCATAGTGGTTTTCCCCTTTAATATCGGTTTATTAACGGGTTAGCGGCCGGTGTTGCGCATAAAAATTGGAAGAATCGTCGTATCGGTTTCAGCAGCGGTTGAATAAGCAAAGGATGGCTCGCGAGGCGAAAAGTCGAGGTCCCGGAGCGCCTCGAGGAGGACGCTTTGTCGCGTCGACGTAGCACGCGTGTTCGAAGCGCGTATGTACGCGCGTAATCCTGCCGCGGAAAGAGATAGCCCATAGGGAGGGAAAAAGGGTACTCGCGACACGGCAGCGGCGAGCAAGCCAACAGCAACGGCAGGAGAGTCTCAGGTGGCCATTTAAGGCACGGACATTTCGTTCTGTCACCGTGTTCCGTGTTCAGCGTCGGGCAGCGTTGCGAGGAGGCCACCTACGCGCCGGTGGTCCTCCTTCCTTAGCGGCTGCATTGTTTTATAAACGGCCGCCATTTCTCATGATAAGGAGAGTAAAACGAAACTAGACACGGCCCTTTCGCCGGAACGGAACCGGGGAATCCGGTCGGTGCCGTCACATTTTCGCGTTTTAGTTCTTCCCGCGCTCCGCTGTATCCTCGTCCCATCTCGACGAAACGATTTCTCGTACCCGGTCCCTTTTTCTCCTATCGGCGAACCAACTTCTTCAAATGCTCTCTCCGCGAGCCTTCGGTTTCTCCCGACTTCGTCTTGGGGGGAAAAATAAAACTCTTACACGCCAGGTTGCAGCAACATTTAGTAATCGTTCCCTTTATAGAGATTCTTTTGATCCGATGAACCTCCTCTTCGGTCGTTGAAATCACCACGCGTGACTCGAAAAGAATATTTCGAGAAAGTAGATAAAATATGGAAACTCGCGAACGAGCCTGTAGAAGTGATTATCGTTAAATAATTGAATACGTTTGGTCGTTCTGACGGTAACTCCCGAGGCTCGCCGCGTTTCCGTACATCTCGTTCCTCGTTCGATCCGTGGAATCCGTGTCTTTTATTGTGCACGCGCGTGGGCGTTAGACTGCACCGGCGCGTAGGTGCATCGCGAGAGAGCACGCCGACATTGTCCCGCGATTAACACTTTGATCCCGGTGATATTTAAGCGAGACCTTGGCTGGCTCTGACCTCTCGCTGGGGTCAATGCAGCGGGTGGTATCGCGAAAGGTCGCGGACGCCTGATTCCAGAACAAGTACCTGCGACGAACATTCATCCAGAGCAACTTTTCTAATAAAATCCTTCTCACTCCTTGAAACTTGTTCCTAATATTTCTATATACCCATACTCACGGAGTATTTTCAAATTTAGTCAAATGTTTCACAAAAATACAGCAAACGAATTTTGGAAAAATTCAAATTAACGTGGAAATATTGATTCAACCTTATCTGCACCGAAACTTCGTGTTTTCGTGTTTAGAGAACAATGTGTACGCAGAAGATATCGATATTTATAGAGAATTTGTCCACGATAACGAGGCTCGCGTTAATCTGGGTACACAGGGTACAGCGAAAAAGCTCGAACCAAAGACGCGGATCGTTTCGCACGAGGTGGCATCCAATTAATTGTGCAAATGCTGTGCGTAAAGTTACCCTCGTGTTTGCTTTATTCGCGCTGGGCCTCGGTTAAGTTTATTTCACGCGTGTGCGACGTCCGCGATTTAAATTGCGGGGGGAGGAATCGGCGATCGCAGGGAACCCGTGCGATTAAATTCTCGTTTCAGGTGAGAGCGCGACGCGCGACAACCCGTAATTAAACTAACGATTAACGACCATGATCATCGAGTAATCAATAATCATTATGGTAAAATATGCCTGACAAGCGAATGCAATCGTTGGACGAGAACTCGTTAATCTCATTAATGAACTCATTATCCTGTCTTGCGAACGTTTGTGTAATTCAGAAAAATACCAAATATCTATCAGATAAAATACAGGGTGTTCGGTCACCCCTGGGGTAAATGTTAATGGGAGATTCTAGAGATCAAAATAAGACGAAAATCAAGAATACTAATTTGTTGATGGAGGCTTCGTTAAAAAGTTATTAACGTTTAAAGTTCCACCTGTACTGAATTTTTTTCTCGAAAGTGGGTAGGATTTCTAGGGTATGTCTAATGACCAAAAATGATTGTAATTGACCCCTGCAACCAAAAATAATTTTTCCAGAACGTTTTAAAATTTTTTTTTTTCGCCGAAAAATTTAGGCACTTACCCCCTGTCGATTTTTCTTGAAAATGCGTTATTCATTTTTAATAATTTTGTTTGACGCCGTACAGAAAAGTTGTCTAATACTTCTTTGTAGGTACCCATGAGCTCTACTTCAGAAAAAAGTTTCATTGAAATATATTCACAATTGTAGGAGTTATGGCTGTTTGAAAATTGAACCATTTTTATGGGGTTTTTCTCATTTTGCGGAGTCAAGGACCAACTTTTTCAATATTTTTACGATTTGTACACATTCTCCATCAAAATACGCGGCGTTTGGCTTTTTGAACATTAAAATCGTCCAATCCGTTCAGAAGTTATGGTGTTTTAAAGATTCGCATGAAATTTCGGGAAACCATTTCTGGCCAGAAATGATATTTTTGATAAGGAATTTTTTTCTCGAAAGTGGTTAAGATTTCGAGGGTATGTCTATTGACAAAAAACGATTGTAATGAACCCCCGTAACTAAAAATAATTTTTTTAGAACGAATTGAAATTTTTTAATTTTGTCGAAAAATTTCACACCTATTCAAATTTTTTTCTCGAAAAGGGGTAGGATTTCGGGGGTATGTCTAATGACCAAAAATGATTGCAATTGATCCCCACAACCAAAAATAATTTTTTCAGAATGATTTGAAATTTTCGAATTTAATTGTCAATATCTTTTTAACGAAGCCTCAGTCAAAAAATTGATATTCTTGATTTTTGTTTTATTTTGGCCTCTAGAATCTCCTGTTAAAATTTTTCCCCGGGGGTGGCCGAACACCCTGTGTATAAGTTGACAGTTTATAGTGAAAAATAAATCTGATGGTTGTAAATATATGTCACGTATGAAACACGTCCGGGTGTATTTTTCTGCTTTCGAAAAAGTCGTTTTTCTGCCTTTATGGCCGACTCAGTCTCATTCATATTGCATGAATTTATCGTGAATCGCGTCCGCGCATTCAGCTTCTTGCGATCATTCATGTAGACCGTTGATTAATATGTATGCGAGACATAATCTTTACTACTGTTGCATCGCCGTTAGATAAGGCTGTAGGAGGCTTACCGTTACGCCGTGTAAAACGTAAACGCATCGCGTGCAAGGAACTCGACTCTGTGTCGACCATGGCAAATACACTGTTAACGAGGCCCACGCTCGTACCGAGACGTTCGATGGAATATTAAGTTTCAATAACAAGAGTGGTACTTTGAGTAAACACGCGAGATAACTTTGAACAATCGTTACCTTGGTTTCTATTTTTAAACCAGCGATTAATAAGACTAGATATGCAAGCAGAGTTTACGAACTACAGGACAAATAGACTCGTACATATCACTGTAACTAAATATATTTATGCATTTATGAGACATTTTAATTCTTAAAAAATTACATAATGCACTTGATATGCAAAAATATAAGAAATGCGTAAGATACGAGTTACTGTATTTAGGGGTTGAGACAACCCTCTACGAAGCTCCCATTTCATTAATTCTGCTGAGACTACTCGCTTGTCATTAAGTCTTATATGTACAGAGTGTTCGGCCAAGAATGTAGAGGCCAAAATCAAGAATACCAATTTGTTGATCGAGGTTTCGTTACAAAGTTATTAACGTTTAAATTGTCACTTGTAGGAACCTGTTAGGAATATCAGTATAGTTTTCTTCGTCCCTTTTCTATACTGATTCTATATAGTAGATTAAGTTTGTTTTACTTTCCCGTATTTTTTTAATTCCGCAACAGGTGTAATTTTGTGTTCAAACCAAAGTGTAGACTACTTGTATTCACGAGGTATTCGTGAAAAATAGTATACGATTGAAAGATTATTTGGAATTAAGTCGTTCGTCAAGGGATTAATAAAAATATGAATTTGCATAAAGATCCACAGTCTAATTATAATACATAAATGATATAGCTGTTAATATTAATTTTCAAGAAAGTCGTCGACTCGAAGCAGCTACTGTCGATTGTAAACAACAGGTGACGTTCGTTGCCAAACACGTAATGAATTTTAATAGATTGCCTATTGTTTGAAACGAAACGGTATCGATGCAAACGTTTATCGAGAGACAAACGAAACTTGTGCACACACCTGATACGAAGTATCGTAATTCGAGCTTATTAAGCGCACGGTTATAATTTTTCTCACGCGCCGCGCGGCCGTAAGTAGTATAGGTCTGCACGCGTCAGACGCGTAAAACCTGCGTGAAAGTATCAACGCGCCATGCATGGGAACAACCGATACGTAGGTTCAACCGCGATAGGTATGTCGATGATTTCGAGTGGCACTCGAGTGGTTCATGCACCGATTAAGTGCAGTCGAGCATCGGAGACCCGTTGGTGTGCGAACGTGGGGCTCAAGAGTGTTGTTTTATCGCGGGGCGCCGAACGTTACGACACCGTAACGCATTCAAGCCGATCCAGCGTCACGCTGGATCTATTGCTCTTCGATCCCAACCACTTGTCTTTGCATTAACTTTTCGCGAAGTTTAAAATAACATCTGCCGATCACCGTGAACTTCTGCACGGAAGACAGCCACGGTTCTATTTTCCATCGACAACAACTTAACGAAACTTTGTTTTTAGACAAATTACTCACAATTTTGCATAGAACTTATTTATTTACAGTCTCGTTAAAATTGAAGACTTCTATCTAGATTTATTTTCTTTAACACTAGAACTACAATTATAGTGTATTTATTTGTACCACAGAAATTAAAACCATAGATACGTGAAGAAATGTATAATGCAATGGACATAAGTGTTCGTTCATTTTCTTATCTTCATCTCTCTCGAGTAAATTTGTAACAATTTTGATTGAAAATTACGAATGGGTCATTTTGACTGCTTTGGTAGTTCTAGAGTTAACTAATATACAGAATTAATTTTTGTTAGCTCCTTAACGATATAGTAGTTAATTTTGCAACATTTTCACGTCGCTAGTATACATTTGTCTTTGCAATAGATTAACAAAATAACTTCGATCGATTTGTTTACCCATTTTGAATCGAAAATAAAATCATGGTTTGGAGAATTAACGAAAATAGTAAGTGCTTTCGTCAGAACCTCGAAATGTAACATTTCGTACGTTGAATTCTGAGTTCCCGGTTGCGAAGTCGCAACCGTGTTCCAGCGATTCTTTCCAGAACGGTCAAAGTGGTTCTCTGTACACGTTCGAAGGGATCCCAGCAGCCGATCGGGCAATTTTTCCGCGAGCACGCGGAGATCGTCGCGTACCAAGAAGCCTCTATCGCGAAGGCCACAAGCAAGACACATTTAACATGCGTGACGCGATTCTGTGTACGCGCGAACCGCCGTATATGTATACGAGCGACTGATTTATCGCGTATCGGGCTCTCGTATCGCCATTATCTCGCGAATTAAATACAAAATTTGATCGTTCGTGGGTGCGTCCGTTTCCTAGTTGCGTTGCCAGCGGCTACGAAAAATGGCGGTTCGATAATCGTGCTTGTTGTTGTTCTGTTACTTTGCACTGTGCTTCTACTCGAGAATTCCTATAAACGATCTAGGAAGTGTCGATCGTTTGTTTCCTTCGAGCGTCTACGAACAATGGACGTTAGTTTAAGAAACAAAATGCAGAGTAAATTAATTTCGAACGATTGTCAAGCTGATCTGGTACTGATTCCTATGTAACTTATCGTAGTATGTGTAATCAATCGACGAAGCGTTTGTAGCTTCCACGGTTGAAGTTTCAGATATGCTAACGATCGAGGGAATTTGAAGAACCGTTGCGTTCGATTCAGAGAACTTGAATGAATTTCGTTGATAAAAAGGATCAGCTAAAGCGCTTCCCACCGTTAGTTATTTGACATCGATAAATTCCTTTAATGGCACACCTCTCTATTTGTTACAGAACGGTGAGAGACTCTTCATCGGGGCACCAGGAAGTTGGTACTGGCAAGGTAAAATTCTTTATCAATTCACTTGGCTACAAAGTTCGATCTAGGTCACAGTTTTACAATCAGATCTACCTTAAAACGCGATACCTTGTGTGTATATCAGTCGCGTGTCGACGTTAGGTCAATCGAGTACCAAATTTTCCAATCGAAACTTTTACAAATATTCGAATATCGAACATTAATATTACAGAGACACGTTGTTGCATCAGAGAGGAAGCTTTCCATCAATTTTATTTTTCTAAATTTTATTCGTGTTCAACGTGTATACGAGGGAATATAATTTCTGGAAACAGTATATAACCACAGTGTTACGACAAATGTTACTTAAATTCGTTATACGATGAAAAGTGTACTCATTGGCTACGAGTGAACAGAGTGATTCTAGAAACTATAAACTGATTCAACAAACATACCCATTTCTGTCATCGTTTATTTAAAAGCTGCAGTTCGTTCAAATCCCTAGAATCACATTGTATAATGCACGCCCAGCGAGAAAAGTGGTAAAATTCGAAAACAAAACTATAAATTGTTATGTGCAAAGACAAAAGAAAATTGCCAAATTATTTCAGCGAAAGATATCAATATCAAGTCCGACGATCGTTCCATTTTCACAATTGCAACACTTTTCTCTCGGGAGCGCTCATTTTTATTAAAACGAACGAATATCTAGAATCACTACTATTGCTATAGTAATAAGGGGTTAATACTAATTACAGTGGTAGATCCACATAATAGTCAAAATTAAGATTCCAACGATCTCTAACTTCTTTCTGAAATAATTGGGCTTACCTAAATTTTCAATCGAATTAGAATTGCATTTAAATCTACCCCCTCTTCCCCCTTTCGCTGTATTGGTCGGCGAAAAGCCAATTTTCCACTAATAAAAAAGGCGAAAGTTCGAGCTTTTGATAACGCCTGGGCGATGGAGCGACGACCGGGTTTCACCGCGACTACCTCGAGTTCTGTGAATGTTAGAATGATTCAGAGGAGACTCTCGTTAAACAATTACAGGTCAGATATACTCGATCAGCACCGATATCAGGTTGCAGTTCGTAGCGACGACGTTGTTCACCCCCGAAGCAGATGGATCAGGTACCGCGTATTTGCAGGCGACCTTAATCAAACGAACCAATCAACGTCGTCGACCGAAACCAGCCCCTTTAAAACCTCTAATCAGCTGCTATTCTCTTAACGACGATTCCCATTAACAAGTGTTGCTTGAACGTTCGCTGGAGAAAAAAAACGATCTCGGCGTCCATCAGAGTCGACATAGATTCGCAACCTTCGTCGTTGCAAAATTGGTCGAATTTTATTTTTGATCGTGAATACGGAACAATTGTTCGGATAAAAATTTATCTAAACAACGTCTATAATCGTGCTTCGTTTGGGTTAGTACGATGTACCCAAATTTATTATTTATTATCCCGGACGAAGTGGCGAGTGTAAAGTTTGTTTTGACGATGGTTGCGTGGACGTGAGTGGGCGTCGAACGGTGTTCGAAATTTGTCGAAAAGCAACGAGACACCAGTAATCACGATCTCCGCGCGTTCACACTTGCTTGGCAGTGGCCCCAATTAATTTCCATTAATTACTCGTAACGCCAATCGGTCATCCGGCTTTTCCACTCATAAGATTTCACCGCAACATTAACAAGACGCCTGTGATTAATAATTTCGATCGAAACTGCGCAGAACTGTCACGCTCAAGAGCGGTCGCGAAAACGAGCGGATACGTAAAGGCGAACACTTTTGTTCGGTGCATCGGGTCAGATTCGCAATTACCGCGAAGTAATCTTGTATGCTTGACAGTTTGAGGTCTGGTAACGCCGCCGTGCCACTCCCATCGAATGATTAATATCCGATTTACGATTAATGTACCGTGTGCTATTATTATTTATTAATTACCGTCAGGTGAGCCGAGGGTGGCAATATCTAACGGTTGAGGGCCTGCTTTTTACAGCTTCGTCTCTCTAATCGACTTCACAGGCCATTTCAACGCTGCTATTTAGTCTACTGCTATTTAGCGAACGGAGTAATATCGCCGCCCTTGCGAATAGAATTGCTTAGAAGCTAGATTAATAATAATGTTAAACAGCTTACGATTTACATTTGTGTTCTTTTCCCGAGCGTTTCTCCTGACTGCGATTTCGATTTTTCTTTTCTACCCATCGATGGTACCGTAGCAGGTTGTAGCCGTACGAAATGTCCGATTTTTAAGTAAATTTTAATTAAATCGCCCGTCTTGCGTTAACCGATCGCAAGCTTTTTTCACCGTCTTCGTAAAAGGTCTTGGCTAGCTGCAACTCGCCAGGAGGATGACACGATTCAATCGTGAATCGCATCGGGATTGGACCACCAGACACCGTGACAAACTTGGTTTCACCATAGATCTCGAAGATTCATCAATGTCCACGTATTGATGCATTGGCCATCGGTTTGTCATGCAGGATACATTTATCGTTACTGTGTCGCTAGCCAATTAAAGAATCCCGCTAGGATGTGGACGATAAAAACCATACGCCACCGATTCAACGTTTACTGGCTCACATCTATCAATCTTTTTTTTTTATCAAGACAAAATTATTACTTGCATTGTACGTAAATGATTCCGTTCGATAGGATATTTTGTACGCTACAACCTACTTCTTAGACATTTTATACACTAGCATGAATTTATTGCACATGGTATCCCAAAAATATCTAGGCAAACTTTGGGAGCTTATTTTACAAGCATCGAGGGTACATCCTAATTAATATAAACACTTTTCGAGCAGTATAGTTTTACAAGAACGTCTGACAAGGTTTTCTTATTTTCAGATTTATTAAAACTATTTTTACAAACTACAGTTTGTAATAATCATTATAAGATAAATATTGTTTTTATTCGATCTCCTATCGTTTAAATACCTAATTTAAATTTCCATGTCACTTTTTAAAAACTCGAATTTATAAGACATTACTCGATGCTCGAAACGAGTTTAATAAGCTCGCAAATCTTTTGTATACTTGTTCTTGGGACGATCCTGTGCACCTACAATGTTTGTTTGTGTTTGGCATTGCAATTCCATGAGTTGTGTTTAGGAGTTTTTTCGATCGTAGTCAAGAACGAGAACGTTTTTGGGAAAGTATGTGTTCTTTTGAAAAAGTTGCTTACGAGTTGGTCGATTTCATCGATGGCTGCTTTTACAGGCCAAGCGTTTTCACAGTCGTTGAAGAATCGTGCGAAAATATTGTTCACGAAGGAAGGGCCGGCCACGGAGGACGATAGCTACATGGGTTATTCCGTCACGACCGGGGATTTTATTGGAAATGGCGACAGCGGCACTGCTGTTGGTGTACCACGCGGCGGCGACCTTCTTGGCAAAGTATGCTCATGAAATATTAACACGTAATTGCGACGGAAAGAAGGAACGCGCGATTGAAATTAATTCCTGCCGGTGAAAGTAACCCGTCCGGTGAAAATTTATCGCTTTATCGGGAAAAAGATTCTGGCTCGACGACCGGGTCGGTCCATTTGTAGTAACTTGAAAAAGTAAGACGAATGATAGACACGTCGGGCACAACACGTTATCGAGGAATAACTTGACAAACGATTTCTTTAGAATTTAATCGTCTAAATCGCCCGTCGGAGGGGCCTTTAAAAGCCATCGACCCTTTCGATCGCCATAAATTTTTTATGGACCTATTAAAAAATATTTTTGCATCGATTAAAAGTCATTGACCCTTTCGATCGGTATAAATTTTCTATGGACTAATAAATATATCGAATGTACGTATTATACAAAGATCTATTAAAAAATGTTTATGCACCGATTTATAGAAGAAATCTAATTGCAGGTTATCCTATTTACATCGAACATGACAAATCCACGTAACATTACTGGGGAACAAATGGGAGCTTACTTCGGTTATGCTGTTGCTTCCGGTGATATTGATGGCGACGGCTTAGATGATCTCATAGTCGGCGCGCCAATGTATACAGTGCCAGATAACCCGGAAATGACCATCGAGACCGGAAGGGTGTACGTGATCTATCAGGGCGTAGGACCTGAAAAATACCGCAAAATCGACTCTAGGTATATTTCATGACTATTTAAAGAAATTCCAAACGCCAAGTTTATCATTAAGAGTCTATCAGCGAGGTTTAATTAATTAGCGATTATTTTTATCACGGTTCCTTCGTTAAGGGCTAGATTTTACAACAGCCACGAACGAACCTCACCCAGTCACCATTACTTAGATTGCTTCCTTCGTGACAGTTTTTATTTGTTCTTTATTTTATTTATCGTCTTTATCACGTGACAAAAAATTACACTTTAAACAGCTGGTAAATTCACTTGTCGACGATCGCCAAAAGTAAACAAGCTTTATCAATATTTTTCGATTAAAGTTCAAAACTTGTTATATTCTGAATAAAGATAATCTTACGCCACTTTCGTAATGTACGTCTCGTATTATTGCGTAACACGCAAGGTGCAGCTGCTGGACTGTTATTAAAACCCAGCTTGTTACTATGGAAAGCGTATAATTAGCACGGTATAATAAAGTCGATATTATTATTAACAGCACGATATCTCGTAGCAGGCCAAAAAAATAACAAATGTTTATTTTAACGTACGTACACTTTAATCTACTTCTAGCTTAATAAAGTAGCTAAATCGTGAAGGGTATAAAATGTCGTTTACAATTTGTTGACCAGTGTTATTGTCCAACGCTGTTTATGCCAACGAAGGTGTCTTCGTCTATTAACTGTCGAGCCTAAAAGCCCATTGAAAGCGGCTGCAAGGGTCGCACAGCATCCGAACGCACGGATCGTTGAACTCTCGCGATAATTGCTTATCGTTATCCAGAGACGGGGAGAGCAACCGCGGACGATTCGGTTTGTCGCTGGCAGCATTAGGGGACATCGACCGTGACGGTTATGGCGACTTCGCCGTGGGTGCTCCTTACGGTGGTCTACGTGGACACGGTGCCGTCTACATCTACCACGGATCCTCCAACGGGGTTCTCGAAAAGTACTCTCAGGTGATCTACGCCGAGAACCTCGACGTCCCGTTGGAGACTTTCGGGTTCTCCGTGGCCGGTGGCCTCGACCTCGACGGGAACCACTATCCAGATTTGGTGGTGGGCGCCTACGAGTCCGGCACAGCGATCCTATTCAGGTCCCGGCCGGTCATCAAGATGGACTCTTACGTGAGTTTCGATCAGGAATCGAAATTGATCTCGTTGGACGATAGAAATTGCACGCTATCGGACGGAAGCCGGGTGACCTGCTTCCCGTTGAGGGCGTGTTTCAAGTACACTGGCGAGGGTGTATTCGCCAAGCATAACTTTAACATTCAGTACGTCCTGGACGTGAAGAAGACCAAGAATCCAAGGTTGTTCTTCTTGGAACTCGAGGGTAGGAACACACTGAATCGCACGATCATGGTGGATCGGGATCGACAGTTCTGTCGCACGGTTCAGGTCAGTGAATGAATCTAGGAGAATTGTTGACTATCATGTTCTATACTATACATGTTCGAGACTTCCCGTTTATTGAATAAATAAATAAAAATTCATCGTCCACAGGTGTACGTGACGTCCAACATCCGCGACAAGCTAACATCCCTGGACGCCGAGATGCGAATGAGTCTCGACGAAGAACGCTACGAGGACAACAGACCCAGGGACCCCAGGCTACCTTTGCGACCAGTTTTAGGCTCGACAACGTCCAAGAAGGATTCTCTGTCCATCAGGAAGAATTGTGGCCCCGACAACGTGTGCATACCAGACCTGCAGATGAACGTGTCGTCGAACGTGCTCAGATACCTGCTGGGTTCTGGAAAGCGACTAGAGCTGGACGTGATGGTGCAGAACATGGGGGAGGACGCGTTCGAAGCGACGTACAACCTGAAGCTACCGACTGGCATCGATTACATAAAAGTTGAGAAGATCGAGACCATGGGTGTACCCGTTCAATGCTCCGCGCCCAAGCAAACGAACAACAACACGCTTCGCTGCGACATCGGCAACCCTCTGCAGCAGCACGGGCTGGTTAAGTTTAAGGTGCTGTTGCAACCGGTCACCTCTCACGGGATGAAGCCTGTCTATTCTTTCGAAATGGACGTGAACACCACCAATCCCGAGAATCCGTACACGACCGACGATAATAAGTACACTCTGAGACTACCGATCTGGATCGAGACCGAGCTACGCGTGGACGGCGAGAGCAAACCCAAGGATCTCTATTACTATCCGGACAATTACACCAGCGACGCGAATGCGTCGACGGAGATCGATTTTGGACCTGCGGTAACGCACAATTACACCATTCGTAACCTGGGTCCCTCTGACGTGATTGAGGCGGAGGTCTTCCTCATTTGGCCGGCGCAGACGCTGGCGGGAAACGAACTGCTCTACCTCCTGGAGCAACCGGAAACGTCTGGACCTATCGCCTGTGAAACTGCCAACGCGAACTATCTTAGCCTTAAGGTATGTCGTCATAGAGATCTAAAACGCGTCTGACTTTTGGGTCTCTAAAGTTTCTGTTACCTTGTAAATATAATTTTGTGACAAGTAATTCTCCTCTACTGTTTGCTGTGTTAGTAGTCTACAGTATGCGACTAAAAGATAGCCTTGTAATTTAAGCAAAAATTGTATATGTATTAGTTAGTATCACCTACGCAATAACAGAACCGTTCAACCGTTTTGCAGCTGGAACAACGAAGAAGACTCTATTCTCATCACTCGGACCCCTCAGGAGTAACATTGGACGAATCACAGTCGGGCAAAACGATCAACGTGCAGAGCGGATTCGACGTGGAGAAGAACAAGCACGTCCAACACGAAGAAAGCGAAATCAATAGCGGGGATAGCTCGAGCATCCAGAAATCGCGTCACTGGCCATCTTCATCGTCATCCATCGTTACAAGCAACACCAAGAAGATACAATTGTCAACAACGGGAGAGAAACCGAACGTGTTGGTCACGACGTACACGCAGAACAATTCTGGGACAGGTTCGATCGGCACTGGCGACTCTACGGTTGGCAACAGGGGTGTGCTCATCCACACGGAATCTGGCGGTTACGGGGATACTTTGGGAGCTGGTTTCCGATCCAGCGACGACGCCACCTTCGGTTCAAGAATCTCGAGCATCGACGAGCAGCACACGGTTCGTGCAAATCACTCGGAGACGTACGCGAATCGCTGGGGCGAAGAGAGTGTCAACAGAGACCGAACCGTGTCCTCGACGTTCGACTCCGAGGAAACTGAGAGAAGGTACCAGGAGCAACTGCGACAGCAAGAAGAGGAACAGATCAGGTTGCAAGAGGAGGAACGATTGCAGCGGATGAAGGAGCAGGAAGAACGTCGTGTTCTGCAACGACAACGGGAGGAACAGGAGCGACTGTTCTATCAAAGAAGACGCGAGCAGGAAATAAAAAGACAGCAAGAGGAGAGGATACGACTGGAAGAAGAGGAACGAAGAAGGCTGGCAGAGCAAGAGACGCGTTATGGCGTTGATCGTGGATTCGTCACGGGCGATCGGGAGGAAACGGTCAGAGGAGGTGAATTTGGATTTAATCTACATAATGTAAGCTCTACGCAGGAGTTGGAACAATTGTTTGGGTCTCTGTCGAAGTCGACGACCGGCTATGAGCTTTACAACAGACAGGGCAAGAACTATGTTCAGTTTATGGGCAGATTCAGAACCTCTGCCGACAGAAAGGAGTACATAGAGTTCCAGGATAGCTCCATGTTCCCTCTTCAGGATCGATACGGGGGCCAGAGTTACGTCTCCGAGTCCACCGAGCCTCGGGACAGTCGGTTCTTGAGGATAGAGGGTGAACTACAGATAGATTCGAACGGTAGAGGGTTCATCGTCTTGAAAGATGGTCGCAGATTCCCGCTGCAAGGATCGTTTAGTTACACCGAGTCTCGTCAGACCAACTTTGGTGACTCGTGGAACGAAGAGTCCGGTCAGACCGGCGGGTTGGAACGAGAATACGAATCGTCGTACACCAGCACTCACGAGGAGAGACGAACGGAGGACAAAAGGGTTACCAGCAGGGTCCACGGAAGAGAGAATCGTGAAACATTCGGTGACGTTACGACGACCGATAAATCGAGTTTGGATACAGGCGACAAGAAACTGTTTAAAAAGTTCGAAAGACTGCAGAGACGCGCCAGAGATCTGGATGAAGATTTTACGACGGACGAGGGCGTGTTCGATGATAAAGATAACGAAAACGATCCAAGGACGCAGGGACCAGTCGGTCCTTGCGATTCAGCGAAATGCGTGATGCTCAGGTGCGTCGTTGGCCCTTTGAAAAAGGATCAAGAAGTCTGGTTGGGTGCTAGGTACAGGGTGGACGCGAGAACCCTGAAGAAGGTGGCCGTTCAGGAGAAGGTCAGAGTTTCTACCAAGTTGGTAGCACGAGTTACCAAGCAACCTTTCATCGGTACACCTGCCGAACAGGTGATCAAGAGTCGCGAAATTAAAACGAACGTTGAACCGAACGTGACACCATCTGCGCCGGATGTTATTCCATTTTGGGTGGTGGTTCTCTCGGCCTGCGCTGGAACGATCATTTTGTTGCTGCTTATCTTCCTGCTTTACAAGGTTTGTTTATGCAAATTACATACAAGCTATACAGGAAAAAATTTAATGGGAGATTCTAGAGGGCAAAATAAGACGAAAATCAAGAATACTGATTTGATCATTGAGGCTTCGTTAAAAAGTTATTAACGCTTAAAAAAGTTCCGCCTGTAAGATGGCAACCTGCGAACAGCTGCATAGCCATTTTAAATCATTCTGAAAAAATTATTTTCGGTTCCCGGGGTCAATTACAATCATTTTTAGTGAATACATATACCCTCGAAATCCTACGCATTTTCGAGGAAAAAATTCAGGAAGGTGGACAAATTTTTCGACGAAATTAAAGAATTTCAAATCATTCTGGAAAAATTATTTTCAGTTGCGGGGGTCAATTACAATCATTTTTGGTGGTTAGACATATCCCCGAAATCCTACGCACTTTCGAGAAAAAAATTCCTAACCGAAAATATAATGTAAGGTTAGAAATGTTTCCCTGACCTGCCTCAACCTATTGCGTGCACACAGCTGATCGCAGCTATTTGCAGCTGTTCGCAGCCGTTCTGCAGGCGGATCTTAAAACGTTAATAACTTTTTAACGAAGCCTCAATTAACAAATTAGTATTTCTGATTTTCGTCTAATCTTGGCCCCTAGAATCTCCCATTCAATTTTTTCCGTATAGATGCCGAACATCCTATGTAAGGTTTTCGGTAATCGGTAATACAAGCGTCAACGTGGCGATTCTATATGAAGAAATGAATGAAAAATATAAAAAAAAAAATTATACGTTCGAAGCTTTGTTTTCAAGAAAATTTTTTTAGGACGTCGCGTTTAACATTCCCACGTAAGAAATTAATGTCGTCCATTTTGGAACTTAAATATTAACGATACGTATTGTTTCTGTCGTCAGTGTGGATTCTTTAAGAGGAACAGACCGTCGGATGCTCCAGAGAGGGAACCTCTAAATAGGAACGGTCACTTTCAGCACGGGGATGATCATTGAAACGTAAATCAAGGATCGATCAGTGGAATTTAATCGAAACGAAAATCGTCGAACGAGTCACTAAGTGCCTTAACTTCAAGAATATTTTGAAGGAGCGGGAATATGCATTCGCTGGAACGCGTGGAACAGTTCAATTTACGATTCTGCCGTGTGCAAAATAATTTTAATTAACATTCGCGAGTGCCTTTATTTCCGAACCGAACGTGAAACTGCTAGAGTGAATTTTATAAAGGTTCTGGAGCGATACTGCGATATCTACTGCCACTGAATACTCCTTCCAGCTCCTGCAGCTCGACCATGCAAGTTTCTAGTCAGGAGACGTCTTCTTTTTATTTTATTTCTTTTTTAACTTGTAATTTACTTAAGCCTCCCGTTCGTCGACAGATACGAGCACAATCGACGATCGATTAAACAGTCGAACAAATTTGACTCATTCGACAATTAACCTCAAATGATGATTAAGTTTTGAACGTTTCAAAAACGAAACGAAAAACAGTTGCAATCGTCGTCGAATAGTATCGGAACGATTTGAATTGTTCCGACGTAAGCGTACAGGAGCAATATCTAATTATATATTGTAAATACGCAATAGAATATACCACGAATATGACTATGACCACAAAATCCCAAATATTTCCCTTAGATTTACAAAATATGATGAAACCTTTGTTTCGAATAGCTTTTTTTTTGCGAACATAAAAAAGTATTTTGAAATTTCGTGACGACTGATACTTATACGTTTTCTATCGTAAAGAAATTTAATTGGCCCAACTTTTTCGACAACTTAAAGATTTAATATCGATAGATCTCATTCGTTGCCGATGCCGGCAGTCGGTTTGTATTTTCCTTTTAATTTTTAACGCGAAAGTGGTCTCGAGAACGGGAATCTTTGATTATTTATTAAATTTTTACATTATATATGTACAATGTAACGTATGATAGAGCGTCGTAACATGGACGGGGACTTGCCCCGTATGGATGTGTGTACAATCTTGTAAATTATTAATTTTATTACTAAAACAATTGAGAAAAAAATAGCTAGCTAACGCAATAATAATTATGTAGAAAGTAAAAAATTTCTGAGAAATGCGGAAAGGTAGAACTGACTTGTATATACAGACTTAAGATGTAATATTAAAAGAAAAATATTATTGATACTAAGTTGGACATTTTTTTCGGACAAAATAAAAATCATTATTTACAAACTCCGTGCATTTTAAACATTGGAGAATATTTAAATGAAGAAAACAACGCGCAACATAACCACGCAGACATTGTTAGGAAGCTGTAGTTAAAAATATTATGTATGAAGCAATAAGCATAAAAGCATACTACAGTATTGAGGTATTTATTTCTCTATTCGCCACAATTTAAACCCTATTGTTGAAAGAGGTCAAAAAGATAATTGCATACCTTTGGAAACAATACAAATATTTCTGGAATGTTTTAGAATCAGGGGGCCTTTTATAAACGGGGAATTAATTTTCCATATGATCATTTATTGAAAAATCACAATGACGTAATGTACACAAAAACAAATGTATGATTACTATTTACCATCGAGTACCACTGATTTCTTTACAACTACATGGATCGCGTTTCCATCAAAATCAATGCGTAAGTTTCGTTGTGCACAAATTATAAGGAAATCTTTCCAGATATAAAAAAATAGATGCTCAATAATCTTGTTTCGTTTCATACATTTTGACAGCATTATTTTGCTTTTCTTTTTTTTTTTTTTTTGACATTGGTAAAATGTATATAAAAATAATCTATGAGTACAATCGTTTGTAAAATATACTACTATCTTGTTAATATTTTTTTTTTTTTGCGTTTCGAGAGCTTCGTAGAAAAGGACCGTTTAGAAAACATTTCCGGTTTACTTTAACGCTTAGAATCAATTGAAAACGGCCTGTGGTAATTGGACGAAAACTGAAAATCTGTTAGGACGAAGTTAAATCTTATAAAAATTTGTTTTTTTCCCCCGCATTGTGAGCTACCGTTAGATAAAATGGTACAAAAGTTAATACATTAGAAAAGATACGTATAAAAGGAAAGTGTGAAACATTACCTTCGTACAGATTTCCCATTCAAAATTATTGCTAAATACCAACTATCAATTATATACACGTATCGTAGTACTGTTACCGAGCAGGATGGATTTGTGTTATCTTCCGGTTTGGAATATATAGAGAAATTAAAATAAATATCAATAAATGGTCGGGCAGTGAGGGATCGATACTGCTCTTCAAAACGCTAATGTGCTATCGGACAATATGTACAAATCGCCAATGCGTGGCTTACACGATTACTCTTCCTAAACTCACGATCAACAAGAATTTCTTACCTTCGGTTTCATTAATAATTTACATGATTGATTAGATGGAAACTAATTAAAATTTATGATTCACATATGACGATTCGATTACGTTTATACTCCACGCGACGGATGTAACGAACGGTTTAACGAATAAATATCGTAGAAGAAAAAAAATACTAAATGATTGACAATGTAATTGTACCCGTAATCTTAAACCTTTACGACATCATCGCCACACGCGATGCTCAGACACGGCCTCCTCTCTCCCACCTACGAATAATTAGACGTATTTAAAAAAAAAGTGCATAATTCGATCGTAAATTGAAAACTCTAGGCATCGACGAATTATCGATACGTCAGGTGATGTCTTTCGAAACACTATCTTTAAAGTATTTACACTATACTTCAAAACCATCGCTTAAGCTTCACCCTCGTTGCCCGATGTAACTAAATCGTGTACTTCTTCGTGAGAATCATCCTCGTATCAGCTGTCCGGAACCTAAAGGTAGATATAAAGTTATCGGAAGTAGAAACCGACGAAGGTACCTCGTATCTCTTAGAATAGGATTACTTGTCGCCCTTACTTTCCACTGTAATTGACTGCCAACATGGTAAAGCTCTTTCAAAGACTCGGCCAACTTCCCAGAACCTTCTAATTCCTTGTATTTGCGATACAATTCGAGCGCAGCGCGAGCATCCTCCGTCGAATCGTGTGTCTCGGATTGAATCTTTTTACCCAAAAAGTGCCACGTTAAAAAACGTAACGATACCATGCGATGATGAGGTAAATGAAAGAGCAATACTGTATCTACAATCTGTTCCGGTGGCACAACTAAATTTATTACCCTGCAACAATCGACGATACGATTAACTATCGCACGTTCCCTACGAAATTTGGTCGAATTTGTAAAATAGTTCGTCACCTAAAATCATTCTTTAAGCCATGACCCACGAATATTATTCCATTGTCAACCAAGAACCGTAGCTTTTGATACGTTGACTTAAGCGTAGTCAAATGTTTACTGCTAAAATTAGCATCCAGATCACCAGGTTGAATTCCACTGAACTTTGTTAGGTAATCAACCACTTGCTCTTGAGTGCTTATGTAATCGTCTATGAAAGGAGTACCTTCCAAAGGACCTTGCCTATTTAACACAATGAAACTATTAACGATATGAAACACAAAGTATTACATTTTTAGAAATATCCCTTTGGCGATTATATGAAATTGAAGGAAAGGATAGAAACCATGGACGGATGGGAAGATGCTTACACGTAGTGTTGCTTATGACCGATAAACAGCTACAACCACAAAAATACATATTTATTCTCAATTATCTTCGACAGTTAAAAATTTAGTCGAGTATCGAACAAGACCAGATCAAATAAACCCAGTTTTTCAGCCTACTCCAAGCAAAGACTAATAGTTCTCCTACGATGTAAGAAATTAGGCGATAGTGGAAGGTGTTGGTGTAGAATATAAGATTCAAATGAAGGAAACGAAGGCTAGGTGAAGCTTTATATTAACAGGGATTGATAAATACGAGATATCGCTACGCTTCAATTACTGATCAATAATTGTACACACCCGCGTATGCAAGTGATGCGTGCAACAGACATATGACTCGGTTTTATAGTGGACATTTTCCCATCGCTTCGAAGCTCAGACTCTTCTTGATTCAAAGTAACGAATTCTGCATCGATTCCTACCAATTCCCCTGTAATTTTGTTCACAATTATCATTATTTCATCGTACCGGAAGAAATCTTTCTTCTTCAGAATTCATTCTTTTCGTTCGACCTTTTTTCGGCATTTCGTCGGATGTTAGGGGGGTAAACGTGATCCCTCTAGTTCCTCCACTCCGAGCAATGCATTTGTCTTCTCCGAAAACGTCGTACGTAAGGGGACTAACAAAAGGTGCTGGTTCGGGTGCTGGCACAGCCGTATAGTGAAGAACACACGGAACTTTCCAATCGAGATTGAACCAAACTGCCTCGTGTGGTGTTACCGCTGATATGCTGTACCAAAACATACCAACTTTAGACCTATTTCGAAGTCTAAATGTTTACATGTAATTTATATAATCCCAAAAAGTCATCGCATTAAAGACAAAACGGAAGATTCTTCGAACGCACGTCATCCATTATTATCTTCCAAAACTAGGATTTTACGAGTAATGTTAGTTTCGTATATTGGGAAAGAAATAGTATTCGTGCGGTACTAGTCAGGCGGCTATATCTGCCATTGTTATATAACGAATATGACTGTAAGGTCTTAGATAAGAATCAACAGTAATCCTCTGTAATAAAAATTCCTTATAATACGTTCAATAGATATTGAGAACTCGCTTCTTGTCAATGATAATTATTGGGGATATTTTCATGTCACTTTTATTTATTGATTCGTCAAACGATTTAGCTTTATCAAGTGCTGTTTGTGGAGTTTTGTAGCTTATTAGTTTCTGTTTATCAGTGTTGTAATTATAACCGACACGTATGCACGTATTTGTTTCTACTGAAGCGTAAAATGACGCGAACGAGGCAATCGTTTTGTGATACCTAACAGCAAGTGTAACAAAGTCGTTAGAGTATTACGGGAACATTGCAAAAGAAGTGTCCAAAATCTCGACGGGAGTAAGTACTCAAAGTGATATTACTTTGATCTACAGATGTTATTTAAATTATACATACATTATCTTCATAATATTTATGAATCTTTCGAAGCATAAATAAAGCAAATCTTATCACTTACCAAAAGTCGTTCAAAATATACCACTGCGAAACCGCGCTGCCAGTCGATCTTTCATGATAATGTGGTCCGACCCGTAGCAACGCAACAATGTTCCTTCTATCTTCGTTGCTTTTGTCATCGATGTAACAAACAACAGCACTAAGGCTATATTGCATTTTGCTTATTTTATTTGGACCTTCGCCGGTTGCATTCGCGTTTTCTCCATCCCCATTATCTGGTCCGGTGACGTGATTCTCTGGCTGTTTTCCTTCAGTATCTCTTCCAGGACTTTCCGAATCTTGTACCTTGCTATCGCCCTGGCCATTTTCTACTATGATCTCTTCGCTAGGCTTACTACTTTCGGTAGAAATACTCTTTGAACTATTAATTTTTTCCACGAACAATTCACCATTACTGTTCAGGGAAATTTCAATATTGTGTGGAATCCACGAATGCGAATAGTACAAATGACTAGGCGGTGTTGCAACAGACGTAGTCGTCATAGGAGGTGTAACAGGCGACGTTGACACATTTTCTGTAAAAAAAAAAACAAAAAAATAAAATATGCATAATTATGGTATAACAATTTGTAAGGTCGATCAAATTACCTGAATCTCTACCGATGTGTCTGAATCTACAACCAACTCGAGTGCAATTGTTACCGTATCGACAAGGTTTTACGGTGATTGGAACGGGGCTCGAAGATGGACTACTTTCTTTCCCACTTAGTACTTTTTGAACGACTATGTCCATCTGGGCTTGCCAGAATGCTTTGTCCTAAAATTGATGCTCGATTAAAAAACCTCGAAGTTGTTAAATTTTATATTGGTGCAGTCTACAGGGTGCAGTCATAAATTAATTCCTGTGAGTAAAATGTACGGGAATAAATTATGCGAGTCATTAGTTTCACATAATTTGAGACTTAAATCTTTCATATCGGTTATGATAAGAGATAAAATAGCGTGTCTGCAACTGTTGTCACCCATTTAATTTAACAGTGTGATCTCTCGACTTAATGTATTGAAAGAATCGTATATAGTATCATTTATTATTGATGTTTTCAAACGAGAACAGAACGATAATATGTAAACTTGCACCAAGTACAATAAAATGTTATTATATACATTCGTTACTACGATAAAACTGCCATTTCGTGAGAATGCACAACATATGCTGCTCTTGAGTAATCTAAATTCTGAATTAGAAATGTATGGATTAATTAATAAATTCTTTAGAAAGAATTTTATACATTTTTATGACTGCTCCTGGTAAAACCACTAGACTTTGTACTATAGGATGTATGTATAAGTTCGTGCTTAATGTACCTGCTGTGTATCTAAACCACAGTTCAGAGCCAATATTTGAGGTAATTTAGTCAATTGTCGAGATTGGAGAGTGGGTGTAAATTTTTGACAATTGTCACACCATGCAGGTGTAATTTTCTCGGGTCTTAAACTGCGGGCAAGAACACTTGTAAACGGAACCTCCTCAGCTATAAAAGGTAAAATTCGTTCGTTTAAGATGCGAGGAAGATGTACGATGCACATGGAACACGGTGTTAGCTTGAAGAGTAGCTTACAAGGGTGCAATAACTCTGGATAAACTAAGTTACACAGCAACATGATGGAATGTTTTGTAGCTTCTTGCCCACATTTGAGACAGCGATGTATATGCATTTGTTCGGACCCAAACAGACGACTGATCTCTGTCTCTTCGTCTCGCACCTCATTTTCTTCAATAGACTTTTTGTTGTTCTTATCTACCCATAATAAATATTTATTTAAAATCTGAATAAATTAATTTTAATAATACTCAACTACATGCCAATGATAAAAATGTGTAAAAAATAATATTCTTTATCGAGGATCTATTCAGCATTATCTTGGTAAGTTATATTTACGGGGAATGTTATTTGTATCGGCAATTTACTAGCAAATGTTTTAAAAAAATAATGTAATTTTCATCATCTACGATAAATATTAGTTGTGTTCAAAAAAGTCAATTGTATAGGGTAGTTCACACAACACAATCACCTCAAATATTCTCTGTTTTTGATGATAGAAAAAGCTATCAGAGATGTCGTTTAATTTAAGAAAATAAATTTTTTTAAAGATGTAATAAGGCACGTGAATGACTTTAGAATTGGAAATTTTAAAAACAATAATAACATCGAAAATATAGATCCTCTTTAAAACAAATCGATTGTTTCTTCGAGAACTTTTTCCTAACATTAAAAACGATGAGCATATTTGTACTGATTATACTATACATACTACCCTGTTCAAAGAGACATAAAATTATTTTGTATAAATAAGACATGCACTCGCGGAAAGTAATGTCTTCTTTCTTGTAAAAAAAAAAGATGGAATTATACGTAATGCATAAAAATACGATCCAGCAAGCAACGGGGAAGCTTTATTTACAAATATAGCAAAATCAAAAACAAAAAAAGAGTGATAGCTGCAGTATCCTAAGAATACGGGAACGAAAGCATGTTTCTTTTCAAATAAAATAATATTCATGTTTGAAAAAAAAATACTAGACTAAAAGAAATGAAGAAATTGCATTTAATATTCTTTGGATATATCGCCGCAATCACCGAGTAAGTGCAAATATACGATCGGATACAAAATGAAAAATAAACACAAAGAGTGCCCAATGTGAAGGTTACACATAAATTGTGTTTACCTTTCGATGTGATCCACATATATTTACCATCCTCATCTTGCTTCCTCCTCTTTTTCCTCTCTTCGTCGTGACTTCTATATCTAGAACCAATGTCCTGCAAAATACTAGGAAAGTCTTGTTCATTATAAACGAATGGCGGACATTTAGGACCTGACTTAAGGCGTGCTGCTTCTTCTTCCTCTTGCTGTCGTTTTCTCGTTTCCAATATTTCGTAATGAATCTGATGCAGAATAAATCTGTTCCAACTCTGAAAGGAAATTTAAAGAGATCTATACATATTAACACATCCTTATTAATATACTTCTATATGAAGCGTCGCTTTAGCAAAATTAAATTAAACATATATTCTTTTTAAATAAAAAAGTAGGCCTCTGTATTTTCGATTAACTTAAAAGAATGAGCGAAATATTAGGGGTATGTAGCACATATTGGAACATTTAACACGTTGATTGCTATGATAAATTCGTGCGCAAATTCCACCAGACTTTCTGATCGTATGTATTTTTAAACAAAACAATTGATTGCATTTAGTCATGGTACCTCATGTGTATTCAATGCTTGGTAATCTAATTTTAATCTCTTCTAATCCAAACTACGACTTCGCATTCAAATCTATTGCAAAGTAAACATAACGCATAATGATTACACGCCCGTTCTATATTACAACGAAAAATAATGTATGCTAATAATTTTGTTTCTCAATAAGTCTGGTCTATTATGTTTGTAATGTTTTATTGCATTTATTCTATATTTTTATAAATATTTATTCAATTTATTTCTAATTATAAAAGTAGCATGGCAGTCAATGTGTTGAGATGTTTACAATGAAACATATTTATTATTTTCATAATTATAAGGTGTTAAGGTATCAAATAACTCAATTAGAAGACACGATTAGGTGATGCTTCATTATTTTAAGCGATGTATTTTAATTTTTTAATCAATACTTATGATAGCAATCGATCGTACTTGTATCAGTCTAATCAAATTGGTTTTTCTTTTAGCTTCCGGATGTAGATCGCTCAGTATGAGTCCCAAGGCTGCCGCTTCCGGTACCGTTCTAAAAGCTCGAAGGAAATTAGCAGCCTGGCAAGGCAATCCCCGCGATGTGTCCAACATGTGAAACAAGAATCCTAGTTCACAAGAAAGGCAGAATTCTCTTTGGCACGAGTGAGAGAGCAATGCTATCCTTACAGGTTCGCAATAGTAAAGTAACTGGAAAACATGGAATTTGACAAAGAAATAGAGGAGATCTATCTACGATTCGTTATTCTAATTACTGCACTTACCTGCAACATAGCATTACAATAACTGTTGGGAAGTGTGGCTTCCAAGCCGCAGAAGCTAGTACGATTATATTGATCAAAATCGAACTCATCGTAACCGAGACGTGAATATTTCACCTCGATTTTACGATAACGTTTTGGTATGGCCACAAAGGTACCGTCATCTGTTTTAGACCGTGAGTCCCCCGCGAAAAGCTTTGCGACTACACCACGTCGTTTTTCCAAATTGTAAGGTATCTGCAAAAGAGGTATTATTTATTTTTTTTTTCAATCAGTCGGATATTTTTCGTTTTTCTTTCTGGGATGGTCTATACGTGAATTATACTATGCATGGGTAGTCTTTTTTGTAGTAAATATTATACAATGCGGTGCACCATCGCATCATTACATCTTGGATGTAATTTGGACCGTGAAAAAATAAATAATACCTATTAAACACGCGTGGGACCGAGCCAATAAGTTAGGCTTACACGTATGTCTTATAATCTTTATTTCACTCAAATACAATTTCTATTATACATTCTTTGAGAAACATATTCTTTAAACATTAAGCATATGAAGATTATTGAGTATAAATCATTAAATTGGAACTAACAAAATGCATCAATTACAAACACATTGTGCTTGAGGCAAGTGTAAAGGCAGTAGTACTTTTTACGCTGATTCGTAAAATACAGAACCATACTTTTAAAACATTGATATTTTCTTTTGGATCGTTAGTAAATACCATTGTTTCTCATTGTTCACAGTTCTTATTAGTTTAAAATCGTAATAATCGATTTTTACTTCAACCTTTTACCAGCCATACGAAAATTATTTAACTGTGTATTTTCAAGGGAATAATTATATATTTTTATTTCTTTTTAGTTTTCAACATTTGAGATATTCAACATACAGGAATTAAAAATTTTAAGTTTAATGCAATCTCGAAAATATGATCTACAATTTTAACGAAAAATATGGTACGTATTTTCTTTCCTTTTTCAAGTAGTATAACTATAGTATAAACTATGCAATGTAGTTATATGAACAACATTTTTGAAGCACACATATTTTTTCTTTCTAAATTGGCACATTGTTGATATTTATATAGATATAGTGTTAATTAACGAATTATCTCTTCCGGAAGAAATTAAAACAATACCAATCACTGCTCCTCAATAACATATTCAAAACCATGCATGCAAAAATTCAGGAAAAATTGTATGACCCACAAAAACGAGGGATAACTAAAAATACATTTTATAATAAGAACTTACAAGTTTATGTTTTTATCATTTTAGTGATTGAAATGAGATCAGGTAAACATGCTTATATAGACTTCTAATAATATTTTTCTTTTTTAACAACGATAATATTATGGCCAAGTATTTTAACGAAAGAATATATTAACTAAAATTGGGAAAGAACATTTCAACATTGTATGAGTATGTTTTCAGTGTCCCACTTAGGTCTTTTTCTCTTGTACATTATTGTACAGAAAATTATTAGAATACTGTGGTCTAGCTTATGAAAATATATCACGTTTCTTAAACTTTGTTCACGGACTACAATATTTATCACGAGACGTTATCAGTCTTAATCACGTATTATTTTGGTTTTCCTACGAAATTAAAAGCTTTAATCATACTGAGCTTGACTGTTTGTCACATTGCTCTTGAGTATATTTCTTAGGTATTCAATATAATTAATATTGTCTTGCATAACTGATTCAATTAATAATATACATACCTTGTGCGGCGATATATACGGAATGTATAAAAACAACCAAATATAACTACACATTCCATATTTAATAAAAA
This sequence comes from Colletes latitarsis, assembly GCF_051014445.1. NCBI lineage: Eukaryota > Metazoa > Arthropoda > Insecta > Hymenoptera > Colletidae > Colletes > Colletes latitarsis. The sequence continues at coordinate 15,464,328 of NC_135135.1, read as the reverse complement.
AAAAAAAAAAATTTCTTCAGAAACAACTTAGACTATTAAAATTTAAAGATAAAAGGGAAAATTCCCAACTTTTAACAGTGATAATTCATTGTGTTTTGTCACTTCCTTTGTGATGTAATTAAAACAACAGGGGGGTTTAAACATTAAAAATAACATAATTAATTTTTCATAGTTGTAATTGGAAGTCATGGGAAATATTTGTAGGATGGAAGGATAGGAAGTTTGGATTTTAGAATTGGAGAAGAATACTGTAGAGGAGTGGGAGAATATTGTTTCCTCACTTGATTTCTGCGAAACGCCTGAGGATTTGGTGCATAGCCTATTGTTCCTTGCATTTTCATTGTGCGCAGAATCTCGGGATCAATCAATGGTGTTTTCCTGTGAACAAAATTTATTTGTTTCCAATCTCTTGGACGTACACGGTGTAATTTAATTTATAAAAAAATTTCAACAATTCATTGAACATTTAAAAACAATGATACATTAAATTACACTCTGTGTATATTTGTGTATAATTGTACATTAAATGTGTAAATTTATGTTTATATGACCTTTTATTCTATCTTTGCATTAATAAATATTTATTATTTATCGATGAAAATTACCTACCTATAGACTTTTTTTAAATATTCTTCTGGCCAATCACTTAATAATGGATGTCCTGTATAAACAATAGGTATTGTACTTAGAGGTGTAATATCATCATCAAATGATACAGATTGAACTGATTCAACAGGGTCAGCGAATTCTGTTGGCCTAAATAAATGAGAGCAATACATTCTTTTTATTATCCTTCTAGCTACAGGTATTCCTCGAGTTACGCGGTTTTGGAGCAATTTTATTTAAAAAGAAAACAGGTATTTCACAATAGTTTGTATATATTTCAGAGACTAATTTTGAGTCTCAACTTACGCGGAACCAATTAATCGCGTAACTCGAGGGACACCTGTATAAGTAATGGATAATTTCTAATTTTATCAATATGTCTACGAACCGAGAGAATGTATTAAACTGAGGTTCCGGTGTATTCGTAGACATAAGATGTATAGAACCTGCTGAATCTCCAAAGCAAAGGCATTGAGATGTAGAGGATACTTCAAATGATAATATCATAGCACCACCAGTAGCAACCTACCGATATAAGAAAATTGGTGTGCACACAATGTAATACAAGATTTTTCCTAAGAATGCAGCATACATGCAACATTTACCTGATACAAGCATGTCATAGGTGGTTGTACATTAGCATAGATAGTATCAAGAAGTTGCATTTGGCCCAGTGGTGACACGACCGCTAAACGGCTTGAATAACTAGGTAGGAACTTCAATAAAAGGGGGTATACTAGAGTTGTGACAGGACTTAGTGCTCTCATTTGCCTTAAGTCGTATGCCATTAAGAATCGATCGACCGAAAGACCTTGACGACTAAATCCACAGGTAGATTTAGGAAGAAATATAACTTTAAAGACAACTTTAATGAATTTTAATAAATTATTGATACATCTGATTATTCTGAACCTCACCTGTTACTAAAACCACAGGTAACAAGGTAATTTCCTTGAACATCAAAATCACTGAGAGAACCACTATGGGTATCAAAAGTATGTTCTATCGATAATGTATTTGGATCTCTGAGATCAATTCTCCCTGCAGGATTACCAGCACATATAAGTCTATTATGCTGTCTTAAAATTGCACAACCACTTTCTCCTACATTTACCTATAAGCGCAAGAGAGTACTAATACATGCTCACAACGTAATTATTATATTGTCCTACCAACATGTATAGAAACTCACTAATCCAGTCTCTTTTCCTCTGGTCAGATTAAAATCAATTATTTTTTCCTGATGCCCTCCCATAAGTAACCTTGTTGGTGAAATTTGGAGCATGCATTGCATATCCATCATATTTGGTGACCTATAATATTTATTTTCACATGGAACCCATAATAATATACAGTAGTGCCCACATAAGTGACCACGCTCTGGACCGGCCGCGGTCAAATATGTGGGCATGGTTACTTCTCAGAATTCAATGGAGATAAGGAAAGAGGATAAGTGTGGGTAAAATACAATAGCTGGCACCCGAAACTATATATACAAGGTATCGATAATGACCGGCGTCAAGAATTGGTGGGAATAACCGCGGACACTTAAGTGGGCAAAAATGCGGTCACTTATATAGGCACTACTGTGTATGTATATACACACACACATATATATATGTATATTATAAGATAAACGTACATATGTGTAAATATTGGTATGCCCCTCCGTAATTGACATCTTAATAAACTTTGTGTTAGGATTAAAATACCCTCATCCAATGGATGAATATGTCGTACTTCTTGCGTAGCATGCACTTGAAAGGAAGTATATTTTTGTAACCCAGGTCCATAATAAGATGTTACGTGACCCTATAAGACATTGTTTCCGGTCAATGCATTACCTATTTCTCTAATTATTTAAATAGTAAACTTATTAAACTCCATTTCTAGCCTTATGGCAACAATTTAAATCACAGAAAGTAAACAACAAAGATAACAAAACAGGCAACTAGTTGTACCTATAATAACAAAAACTACTATTATACCCCTTGATTCCCCATCCACATAAGTTCTTCGACGGTATCGAAAGTGGCAGTGGAAACTCCAAATCTATCCCCCCCATCAACAAGTAAAGTGCGAGTTTCATGAAACTCAGCCCCGGCAAAATCTTCTCCAAATTGCTCAGCTGCAGGTACATATTCCTCATTGGATAAGACATAACTTGATTCTTCCCCTGTAATAAAATATGTTAACATTGACGATGGAAATGCTAGATCTACTTAGCATTGATCATATAATTCAACATAACTTGTGATAACATTGGTTAATATTAAATATAGGTTAGTATAATTGTTAATAATTTTTCTTATCATTGCCTACAAGAGTTGCTATATCTTTAATGGAAGTATGGTACTAAATTTCATATTTAAAGTAGTAAAGTACCATCAGATTTATCGTCCATATCAAAATGGGGATATTTTGTAGGTTTATTTAAAGTTGAACAGTCGATTGAAACTATACATTAATGTTTGAAAACAATGGAATAAGACTATAACTTATTAAAATGTCAGATAGAGGAATAATAGAATTGTTAAAGTAAATATTTGAGAAATAGAAATGTATTTGAATGTTATTTGAATGAAAAGTATTTTATTAAGGATCTTGATATATTTTAAATATTTTAGATTTATTATAGTGGAAAATAAAGAGAAAGTATAAGCAGGAATAATATATTAGAGATTACAGCGGGACTAAATTTGTGTTCATATTTTATTGTACAATTCTTGCTTACGTTCATGCAGTTTGCAAAGTTTACCTTTACACTTTGTCAAAAATATTCTGTAAGTCCTTTATTTCAAAGTATAAGGTGAATTTGGTGTAGGCCTTTTACCATGAAAAAAAATAATATTTTGTATGGTATTTGGGAAATATCATACAGCTTTCTAAACTGTATTTTTTAACCTATTATAATCATATTACTTTTCAAGTTTTCTTGTTGTATTTGAACTACTATTTTATACGCGTTTGCTTTAACGTTTTTTAATTAAAATAATATTTGAGAACCTTGTTTCAAATTTTATTCACCTCTGGCAGTAGGACGCCAGATCGCGCACCATGATTCGAGCAACGAGTGTCACGGAGCAGAGAGGTTTCGCGCCTTTCTTAGTCTTCGAATCTTCGTTCGAATAGATTGCTCTTTGACACAATGGGGAGCTTTTCGCGCGTTTAGGAGAAAGAAAGAATATTAGGGAATATAAGAAAGGACTCACAGAGGAGTTCTTGTTCGTCACCACCGCTCTCAACCGTGGCCTCTACGGTCAGGTCGTAGTGGCCCAAAACCGGATAGTCCATAATAGTCCCGTCTTCAGGCTGTTCGTTTTTGAAGCATTGAGTTGCCGTCAGTACATAGGTAGCCGTAGAATTGCCGTTCTGACGATCGTTCTCTTTTCATAGCACACTTTCCGACACGCACACGCACGCACGCACGTACTTTAGTCGCCTTGGCAACTGTGCAACAAGCGAAACACTTCGTCACAGATATACACCTTTTTCACGTCACTACACGATCCGAACGTTTAAAAATACGAACGATACAACACCTCTAACAATATTTTATCACGATACGCGAGCTGGCCCGTTCATTAAGATACCTTTAATTCATGAATCCACTTTTCTGCGCGTTTCACCCGTGTAAGGTTGTATGACGGCCTTGAAGGTGGCGACATCTGCTGCTTCGCGCGTCGAGCAGTAATGCCAATGGCAAGGACGCGAATATCACTAGTGTACACCGTTTAACTTAGGGGTGGTATCCCTTCTTGTGATCAGATATAAAAGATTAATAAAAAGAAAGTGCTGTGGACGTGAAAAATTTGTGAGTATTTAAATTATTACGAGGACAAATAAAAATATCTTTCTAACTTTGATTAGCAAAATTAATATTACAAAGAAATTCTATATTTTTCCAAATACTCTGATCATCGTATTTATATAATTATGTTTCTTTGAATTTTCTTAGAAAGTAATGAATATCTTCCTTTCATAATATTTTCTTAAGTTGATTTGCTAAAACGCAGTGTGAAAACAATTGCATGATACAGAAGGTATGTAATTGGCGGTTTTCAATGTTACTAGATTTTGTAATTAGAAGAAACATATCGCTCATCGACGTATGTGCATTATTATTTAATGCTTGATTACGCATATTATTCGTTTGGGAGACTTATGCATTTATTGATAAATAGTTTTAATTTATATTGATTTAAAATTGATACGCTATTTTAAATTTGTCACGACAAATGAATTTCACTTTGAATTTTGTCGCGTGCCAATCAAATCGTTTCGCGGCCATCCTGGTCACGTGACCCATAATTCATTACCCCTGGCTTAAACGGTCATTCCATTACGCGAACGGAGGCTAGAGGATATGCTGCGAATTTAAAAGAAAGAAATTTCGTTTAAAAGAATTGCGAAACGACGAATAATTATGGCAGAGAGGTATGAACTTTAAGTACTTTACAATTCCATTCAGTCCTTAGATACGCGAAATGATTTAATGAGATGGAATATTATATTTGAACCATAAGACGAATGAAATTTGAAACATGTTCGTTCCTGCTCCTAACGTACTTTCTACTCAAATTGAACGATCAAACGATAATGCTATATCATGATATTCTTTGAAGTATTGTATGGTATTATAACATTTTTCGAAATACAGTATCATATAACGTTTCTTAAAGTTATTCTTTGTACGTATCACTATGGTGTGCAACCAGATCGAAAAGAGAACGCATTCCTGGGCGTCATTAAAAGTAACAAAATGAAACGAACTATTTTAACACCTTACCTATTATTCATAAAATAATATTATGATTTTCAATAGTTGATTGTATAAAACTATTTCTTATTATATCTGGGGTTGAATATCAGTTTTTATATTACGTTTAATTTTATATCGTGGAAGTATATAAGCTCTCGAGCAGTGCATTGCGTGCGGCAAACGCCTATGGGCGTTTGACGAACATACTTATTAAATACGACTGTATGATTTCCGCACACGATGTGTACAAATCTTAGTATCAAAAAGTTTGAATAATTATATAATAATAATGATAATATATTTTCATATATTATTGTTACATATATAAACATTTAATTTAAATATGTAAAAATAGGTAATAGAGAATAATTGAATGTATTTACTGAACACCAATATATGTACATATGTATATATTTCACAAGTTATAATTAACATTTTACATATCACGTGAGAAACGATGAAAATTACAGAAGTGCCGACGAGAGATAGGAGTATTTTTAAGAAAATACGCTTTAAATAATTTATAACACTTTCAAAAATACATTCATCTTTTAGTACTTTCGATCATTTGTATGTTGTATGTTGTATCATTTTGAATACAGTTTGTCATCTATTAACATAAACATGTTCTACAGTCGCATCACCTGAAAAAAAGGAACAGGACAATGATATTAATTAGTCACGTGAGCAGAAAGGTATACTGGGTGGTCTAAAAACAGGATCGAAAAATGTAAGCACATAATATCGTTTTTATCAGTCATTTTCCATAAGATTATACGACGTTATTATAAATAAAATATTCTATTTGATCATTGCTTTTCTTATTTCAAAAAAATGTAAAATTTCATTAATATAACATTAATCAATATAAAAATAAAAAACTTCAATATTAAAAATTTCTCAGTACTAATAATATTTGTTGTATTGATACAGAATTTTGAAGAATAAAGGCCAAGTCGCTAGTAATATTGGAACAGGAAATCTACCACTACTTCAATAGAGCTGATTGGCTGATTCTTTCATCAATGTTTGTGAGTATTATTATAATATACCATTATATTCCCTAACTCTCTATTTTTAATTCCACTGTAACGCAAAACGAGTCACGCAACGCGTGGTTCTATCCCTTGTCTGATCAAAAGTAGAAACAGACGCTGGACGCTGAAATTGTCTGAATATGGCAAGGCGTATTTTCCTCTGACCTAATTTTTTTCGTAAAACGAATGATACAAATGCAAAGATTAACTGCAAAGCGCATTTAAACACTGTTATCTATTTTCGATCAAACAAAAGATACGGCTCGTCCTCAATTACGCGACACACCCTGCATAGAATAAAAATAACGGTAAAAACGGTACGTAAGAAATTACCTCGTGAGAAATAAAAATGAGTAAAACTGTGATGAGTAGTGAGCAAATTTGTTGCGTAGCTTAGCAGCGGGAAGGTTCATTATTAATGCAAAGTTGCTAGTAAGTTGAGGAGTTGCAAAATACGAACTGGAAGAAACAGCGTTTGTTCATGGAAGTCCTTTTGGATGGCGGGTTCACAAAGTAATAAGAGTTGTTTAAAAATTGTCGTGAACATGACCGTTGTGCAATGCGTAAGACCTAGTAAATATTATCAAGCATGTATTATTATTCGAGTACGTTTGTCGTGAGAGTATAATATATTTTATTAACCTACCATGGAGTCTGAGACACGTACCCTGTTAGTGTTAACGCGAATGAAGTTTCAAAAAATTCAGTTGATTGGCCTTACTGGAACGAATGTAAACAGTTTAGTTAGTACTATTATTCTTCAATTTATAAGGGCAACGTAGGTAAATATTATAATTAGCAAACGTAAAGGGATATATTTTTCTTTCCAGATTGAACACGATTATTCGAATAGTTTGAGTTATTCGACACGATTTTTCAGAATTTCTGGAGTTTTATGAAATGTTCACGATAACGTATGTTACAAGCGGTAGTATAGGAAACTTTTGAATATAAGCAATGTCCTTTTAGAAAATTACTGAAACGTTTACCTGCGCTCGACCTTCAGCAAGGGTTTCATGACGCACAAATATCGACGTGAGTTTTATAGTTATCATCTATTTTAGGCACCCTTGCTCATGCAACGGTTCATTGGTTATCAACCACAGATTATTAGTTACTCGGTTGATTGATTAGAAAAGTGAAAGCAGGAGTTTAGATGGTATTTAATTTGTAGCTATGTATAGTATTATGTATTGTGAGATTCGTTTTAATTTTAGTATAACTTCATAGCAAGTATATTATATAAACTACAGCATATCAGTCTGTACAAAATAGACAATAGACAATTAAAGTTGTAAGTTGTTTACTTCCACTATTCTATGTATCTTTTCTCATAAATTCTCAAGTACATGTTTTCTTTCTCAGTGTCTTGCAGTAGGGAAAATAGCCTTGGACGTCAAGTCGATTTTGTACCTATTATAGTGATTCTGTTGATATTATTAGAGAGCTATCTTGAATAGAAAATAGAATAGAGAGCTACAACATGACTGTGACTTTTATACGGTTATGACACGTGCTAATACGTATGTATGCATGAAAACTGCTGTCTAATCATCAGACTCCTAAAAGGACACGACTTAGATTCAGAAGCTATAAACAGGATAAATAAAAGATTAAGAATCGTGGAGTAGAATTGTTCAGGTTCTAACGTAGAATCTTAAGTTATTATTGGTGATTTGGACTGCGTGCCCATTGTTAAAAGGTAACGATAAAATAATTGACACGACCTGATGGTGATCCTAGTATAGGTTGAGTCAGATTCGTTTGAATTCTAAACGCGTTACCTTAGTGTCGTCGAATCAGGCGTGTGCGGTGATGGAGGGCATTAATGAGAACTCCGATTTCTTCATCGGACTCGGCTGATTGGCGTCGTGACATCCGATTATTCGGAGTGCCGGCCACCGAAACAATGTTTTGCTTAGACGGTTGCGTTGGGAATGACGAGCGGCGTATAAGCGGCGGTGGTCTCGCACCTACGGTTCGATTTAGCCTTTTACGCACGATACACTTACAACCTGTTCAAGCTGATCTAATTGTTTGCTACCTAATAGGCGTAAAGCGGGTCGGTGTATGCCTTGCATTTCAAAGGACCTCTGACTGTTCATCGGTTGCCTCGGAAAAAAGCGGCTCCGAACGGGAAGTTCGACCGTGGAAGCTTTTCTTGAACTGGCATTACCTGCCTTAGACGAGTCCTTAGGCGGTTTTTAAAAATATGCACATGTTCGTATACTCGTGTTGTTGGTTTTGCGACACAGAATGAAATATTGTTTCGTTATTTGGCGGACGTGAAATCAATCAGTGTAAAGCTTTGTTACATCGTTTCTTACAAAAATATAATACTTTCAATCGAAAATATAACACGATAGTTGTACATACTATCATTAGTTCCTATACGCTATACAAATAACAGTACGTATTTTATTTTATTTTATTTTATTTTTATTCGTCTCTAATACTGGTCTATGATAGCATTTCTACGCCTAGCGGTATCACTTTCGTTCACGGTATTACCAAAATTAATATTCTAACAGACTTTAAAGCGCTATCCTTTTTTCGCGCACGTTATTATACGAGCGTCTCCGTTTTTTTTTTTTTTTTTTATTTTTTGTTTCTCGAACGCGTCTTGTGCGCGGATCTACACTGATTGGATTTGCAACCACAAAAATAGGATTCGTAAAGATCATATTACACCTCAATCTGGATCAAAATTAAGTTAAGAAACTAGTGCGGTCGCCGCTGTAATACCTTATCTCTAGCGAAACGTATTCGCAACACTTCAATAAGAGCAGCTATCGCTGAAATGAGAAGCATCGTCACGAGAATATGCCCTGCCACTGGAACGGACTTCGTTCGACGATCTTTGCCACTTTCTTCCGTGCTTTCTGTCAAGTTTTCTCCGATATCGTCCTTCGTAATCATCGACGTTTCGCCTGTGTCGCCAATCGTTCCGTTCGTATCCTCTTTCTGATCTTTAATCGAATCGTCGGTGACGTTGAGTCGCGCGTAAGTACAGTTCCTATCGTAATAGTTGCGGAAAATGGATTGGATATAGTCCCTGTACTGGAATCTCGGGCAGAGCTTCAGTTTCCGATAGTCTATCGGGATCGCTATCATCTCGGTGGTCGTCGCGTTCTCCGTTGCTTTCGTCGTGTCGTTTCCACTAACCGTTTGATTTCGACAATAGTAATTCGTGTTGAGCAACATTCGCAGGGGCAAGGATAGCAGCACACCGAATATCGTTAGTATAATTAGGATGCTGATGTTGATGCCTAGCGAGATGCGTTTCTCGGACAACTTGAAGAAACGTTGAAACTGAATTTCGTTCGTGGTACCTTCTTCCTCGGCGGGCTTTGCATTTTCATCGGTCGTATCGGGTAGCTCGAGCATCCCCGACGTTTTACATTCGTGTTCAACCATTCTCGCGGTCGTTCCGTTGGAGTTTGATTCGGTGCACGTGGTTATACTACTGCGGGTCGAACACCGACAATTCGAGAACTTTTCAATCGCTGTCGAACCAATAAAATCAACGACGATACATCTTTCTCTATCTTTCGTTTAAACGCAACTGTTGCGCATTCTGTTGTGACTGCAGTTCGAAGTGGACCTGGACGTCGACTGATATTGATTTCCAGGTAGAGCCAGCCACGTACGCGCAAGTCTCACGGTTCCTCTTCTGTCGAGGAAGCTACACTTGGCGGTAATTAGACGTCGTTTAAATTAAGCTTACCATAAAAGCAATCAATGCCTACGACGGAATTACCCTTGTTCGAGTGCGCGTTAATGCGTAATCGATACGACGCTCGAGTGTCTATTGTAGCTTTGAAGTTTAATAATGAATAGCAACCGCTGACAAAGCCCACAAAGCGACAACGCGTTGGGTTAAATTAAACGGTTTCTCAAAGAAACACGAAAATATTTTCATTTTGCAATTTGCCATCTTCTTCGAGGTCTTTATTATTAGCCTAACTTATTAAAGCTACTTGATTCCTCTTCAACATCACGAAACAAAATTTTTTTGTTTATATTGTGATTTTATTGTGTCTTTAGGTACCGCTTATTTGAAATATCATCGCAATATTTACAGCTACTAAATTACACTTTTATGTTTTCAGGGATTTCTGTACCAGAAGGATATTAAGACCAGCAAAAGTTCAGGAAGCTGTGTCTCTGTAGATCCTGAACGACGCAGGGACGCCTGAGTTAAAATGGAATTATTTCTTCGACGGGAAAATTTATCCGTAAGTCAGAAATGTATACATAGTTGGCTGCGTTACGCTTCAATAACGTTTGCATCGATACGAATCGATAGTAATAAAATTGAAAAGTATACTTCGATCGGAATTATGCATAAACCTGAATATTACAGGATCTTGACGCGTGCGTTGCTATCATTCAGTTAGAAAACCGTCCGCTGTGAGCCACGTTATATTTCGCGGTAATTTTATTTAATGTAGATACATAGGTTTAAGTGCGCGCAAATAAAATATATTAAATGGGCCAACAAAACATTCCGTCGAATGTGTTACGCATAATCTAACACTGGTCTATCTCGACAATTGGCGATAACCTAATCTGATCTATAACGCGTAAGCGCAAGTACCAACTAATATTGCGTAATATTCGTCCACTTTTGAGATATAAGAAGCTTGAGTTGCCTTTGAGCAATTGCGATTTAATACAGGATGTCGCGCTGTAATAATTCACGAAGACGCGCCTCCTTGTGGCGTCATCTTGGGCCGGAATACCTTTTTAAATCACGAATGTCAGATATTTTACGCTTTCTCAGATGTAGCGAATTTATGAAAAAGCGTGGACTTGCAAAAGAGGCGCGCGCAGATGTTCGTAGGGCAGGTTTGGGTGAAAAGCGTTTGGCGGCGTAACGGCCGATTCATCGTGGCGCGGAGAGCTTTGGTTTCGCGTCGAAAGGAAGGAAGCAGTAGCGCGGCAAGGGTGCAAGGGAACGCCTTGAAATGGGCAGGTTCTCTAGCGTGTGCATACATAAATAATATTAGACAATATCGAATTAAAATTCGCATCTTTCTGCGAGCAACAATGGGCCGTGGTGCCCCCACAAAGGAAATGCCCGCCACGGCGACGGCGGCGGCGGCGGTGGCAGTGGCGGTGGCGGTGGTGGCAGCATCGGCGGCGGCGGCATTTATAAAAGTAATAAAACAGTCGAACAACAACTCTCTGAAGTGAGTAGCGGCAAGAGAGAAAGAGAGGAAGAGGAAGGTGGAAAGGGCGAGTGAGCGGGATACTCCGGGAAGGTGAAAAGAGGAGGGCAAAAGGAGGTACGGGAAAAGAGACTAAAAGGGAGAGATGAAGCACAGGAGAACAGCGACCCGACCCGACCGACCGGTAGCCCAGCCAGCGCACGTATATCTTGCTCTGCTACACCGCACGCCGATTCTTCGAGGTTCTCATTGATGAATTCGTTCTGTTACAGAACCGAATCGCACGATTTCTCATCCCCTCTACGGGCGCCGGAGCCGCGAGCTTCGAGTTCGATCCTAAAAAAGACACTAACGAATCGCGACGTCCTGTAATAATCGTTATTTATACGCCCTAACGTCTGCCCGAAGACTGTTCGCGAGACCGTCAGGCAGCACGGGTTGCGTATCGAGAGGCTAACGCGGTCCGATTCTTAATTGGCCCGGTTATTAATCCATCAACGTGTGCGTTTATTCCCCGGACGAACCCGTTCCTTTCGCTTGCATCGGCATCGGAATCGTCCTGGATATCCGTTTTACGAATAATCGCTAGCGTTAATGTAATCTCGGTACCAGTTCTCTTCGATGGAATCCGCGCACGATTGAGAAACCAGTTCTCTAAACGTGGGCATAATGAGATTAGCCGGCGGGCAAACATCGAAAAACGATGTCGAACGCAGGCAACTAAGTCGACGGGGCGCGGCGGCGAGTTGCGCAGGTGCAGGCTAACGATTATCGGCGAGTTTTGCGCGAAAGATGAGCGGAGGTTGAGAGCCAGGGTATGTAGAGCAGATGCTGGCCATGGCAGTGGTGGCGGGGTGCGTGATTTTTCACCGCCGACAGCTCCTCCTTCGAGAACCGCGCATTCCACCTCCTTCGACCCCTCCTGCTTCTTTGCCGTCGGTCCCCTTCATCCTTCACTCTTCGTTCGCATCCAACTACCGCTCATCTCTCTCACTTTGCCCTTTTTTCTCTCTCTCCCCCTCTCCTTGTCTCTCTTTCCTTCCCTCGGTGGCGAACATTGGCAACGTATGCCGCGGACATGCCACTGGACACCAGTTGCACGATCTTAGATTTGCTGATCTCGCATCCCGAGTGCACCGACACAGGGATGCACTCGGTGCAGCACACGATGCGAGGGGCACGCCTGCAGTACCTCCTTCTGCTCGCGTGTGTGACTCGGCTCGGCGTGCACGTTCACGCACGCGATATACAAAGGGCCGGCCTGATGCTCGTGACCGTTCCGAGAAATGATTTTCAATAATCGGCCAGCAGGGAAATACGAAAGGCGTTCCGGGGAAGCTTCGTGTCACGATGTATCGGTAATTTTGATTGATTCTCTGCGTGCACCCGCGACCCACGCCGCGTGCAACACGCCGCGTTTATCCGTTCCCCGAGAAATCGTTAGATAATCTTACGACTACGATTACGTCATTAGGATACGCCCCGTGCCGATCCTTCCGTTCATGCTACTTGGAATTTTCATTGTGAAATCGATCCCTTATACCAGTTGTAGATTCTCTACCGAATTTCTTCCCCCGTCTGCGAACTTTGTTTCGAAAGAAATCTTTGCATCGATTTTATAATAGTTTACGTACACGTTCTTCTATCTGCATCCAAGTCAGGTGTAGTCTTTCGCAACTTCCTCCGAGATGAGTTTAATTCCAACTTTGCGTGCCACACAGCAGTTGCATCATTTGTAGAGTGGCATCTAATAGTCGTTACTATTTCTTATTCGTTTTAAGTAAACCGACAAAGCATTCGATGATCACAGCGGAGGCAATTGGCTGGATTATAACGTCTTCGGTCGAAGCAAACATTTTGCATCGGTTATACGAAATTTGACGACAGTTTGACAATTTCTAGTTCGTTTTTGTTTCGCTCGAAAGGAAGAGACTCGATAGAACCGCGGCGTTCGGTCGATCCTCTGATTCGGTGTCTCGTTTTTCGATCATTTCGCGAGTAAACTCGCGTGTTACGATTTACAACGAGCGCTCCGCGGCAGCCAGCCGCTCGTTAAGCTTGTAATTTACATTTGCCGGTCGAGTGTACAACATAGTTGAATCGCCGTTGAATAGAATCAACACTCGGGAAAGAGCGTTCCCGCGAAAGGAGTGATTTACGTAAGCTAGACTGTGTCGGCGCGGGCACGGTTCGGCCGCGCATAGAAAGCGAAATCGACTTGTAAATCGGAGTGCCATTATGCAGATAGCAAGATGCACGGGGAAGCGACGAGAAAAACTAGCTAAGATGCTGCTCGGCCCTCGAGATTTACAATCGATGGCGATCGGAAATCACCTGGCCAGGTTGGGGCATTAGCCATCAAAGGCATCGAAGGCGTGAATACGGTTAATTGGCGTAGCACGAGTAGCGTAAGAGCAACTCGGACTCAACCTTGTATCGCGAGGGTGTAAGCATTGCTACGATTTATTGTTCCGTTTGAGATAAGATCGTGCATATTTATAATATTAAGGATTCCGTTGAATGTTTAAATGTACGTTTAAAGCGAACCATTGTACCGTATAGGATATTCAGAACCATATGCGAGGGAGCCGGCGTAGCTGCGAAATTTCCATCGAAAGCGTTTGCGAGGCAAGAACGGAGACGATCGGAGGACAGCCGCGAGGGCTGTAAGAGAGTCGCGTCTTGACCGAGCGAAATGGGAAGGGGTGAATGGGGTAGGCATCGCAATTACGCAAATTGCGGCTCTGTTCTCGCCTCCTCCGGGCTCGCTGGCCGCGGAAGGGCATCAAGACGAGCAGCAGAGGCTGAAGGATGGTGTTACAAGGAATGCTCGACATTTGCACGTACGCGCACGTACACAGGAGCTCACGGTGGTTCTGCCGGTCGATCGGTCCCCGTTCGAGCGAGCAATTTGAATGAACGACACGAAGAGCGAGTTTGTTGTCGGAGATCCGAAAGGGCTACCGTTGGACGGTGCGCGCGCCTCGTCGAGGTGGCTTCGTCCGGCGTGAGACCTCACTCCGGAACGAGAGGAATCGCTTTAAGAGCGATGAAAAATGCTGTTTATATCGGGGAAACTGGTTGAACGGCGCTCGACTCGCGACGCCGGCCGGCAGCGCGTGCCTGCTGCGGTCTTATTAGCGCTGATCAGCCTCGCGATAAATTTATGTGCCGGCCAAGATATACTATGCCGTGGAAGCATCGTCACGCGTAGAAAAAAAACCAAGCCGTTACGCGGGATCCCCGTAGTTTCTGCCTTGATTCTGCTTCCACGGGCATGTCGCGGACGTTTTTGCGTTACGCCGCCTGTACGCGCTGACAGTGCACCTAACAGAGACCGACAGAAAATCTATCAGGCTTTCAGTGAAACCAGCGGATACACCGCGGCTGGAATTTCTAATGCCGGCGCGCGCGCTAGCTATGTCGAGCACGACGATTGGCGAGAAATCGTTTTATACTTTGTAACTTTGTTTTTGCTAGAACGAATCTGTCCCCTTGCCGTTCCGTCCATCCCCTTACCCGTCTCGCTTGTCCCCGTTCGCGGACGCGTCTCGCTGCTTACGTTACGAGGCGAGAATTGTCTTTTTCCGCGAGTGACTCGTCGTTTCTTGCGCCAAGGGCCGTGAACTCAATCGCGCGAACGTAGCAGTTGACCGGTAATCCCCCAAGCTTCTGCGTACGGGTTTGTTCCGCCCGATAAAACCTCGTAAATCCTTAACTTCGTTACGCGATGAGCTCCCGGCTGTCCAAGGGGCCATAACGTTCTTATACTCGCTGGGATTCTTCCGACTACTCCTCCCTTATACTCCTCCCGCGAGTCGAATTCGAAACGGGTCACGGGAAACAATTATACTCTGCTCAAAAACAAAACTGCACATCCCTGGATTCAAGTTCAAGTACTATGAGCGTAGCCTTGACTTTGACGTCTCTTTTCTGGTTAAATACTCTGTTATTTACATATGCAGAACTAAGCTATCTTCCACGCGTGTTTGGGACAGTACCAATTAACAAAGTCTAATCAATTATCCTAACGCTTCTCTGCCTTCTTATTACGTAGCTGTTCCATTTTCCGGGACACGTCGCGAACGTTTCGATGTTTGAAAGTGACGAAAAAATTCATAATCCCGATTGATATTAATGTCCAGCCGACAAGAAGGGTCTGTTTTAAGCGTCCAAAGTCGGAGTCGCGCAGGGAGGGACGCGAGCGAGAAGCCGCTCACCAGGGGCGTATTAACGGTGGTGCCATAACGCGGGCATTTATTTCTCTATCGGCGGCATTCGTTGGAAGCAGCGAGCTGCACGGCCGGTTGAAAACGATGGAAATTTATACGATGCCGATAATTAGCGAGCCGAATCGACTCTCGGGAGGAGTACCGCAGCGGCCGCGGTAATCGCCGTAATTTATGCCCGCTCCTCAGGATATAAGCTCGTTGAGATAGGCCAGGAGCGTAAAAAGGTGCACGGCGAAAATGTCGCCCAATTAACGGCGAATTGGAGCGGCCGAGGTCGCGTGTACGTGTACACATGGCCGCTCGTTTCTATGTGTTCGTTCGCGTACACGTGTTTCTTGAACGTATGAATCTATACAGGGTGATCCGGTGCGATTGAATTTCCGCGTAAGATGCGAGATACGAACGCCGTATATCGTTCTTTCTAGCTCTGATCTCCCGAGAGTCGAACCAGACTCGCAAACTAGCTTTCGAGAAGCCAGAATAAGCTCCGTTAAAAAATTAGTAAAACTCACAGGATATTTCTTTTTACAGGGCTTCCCTTTACGAGGAGTCGACTTTGGTGATGCGTTCGGTGTGTTGATAACGACGTCGGCGCTTTAGTATCTCCATCGTCGGTGCATCCATGTTCGCGCTACTTGCGTAAGTAAACTTATACCAAAGGTGCATTAAACTGCTTCTCTAAACATAGCACGGTATTCATAGTAATTCGTACGAAAAATCATCAAAGTTAGAAGAAGAGTACGCGTGTAAATATTAGAATAATGATGTCTGTTATTAAATTGAACGGAGTAGGAATGCGTACGCGTAGCTGCGTTTTTATCAACGTTTCCCGGAAGGTGTATAAAATCGAGCACCGCGTATATAAATACATACAGATATTCTTAAACATTCTTACGCGCGTGCAGGTACACAGAGGACGCGGCGGAAAGCGGACGCCTTAACGAGTCGGTCGCGTAAAAGCTGCCGCTGCGCCATTAGCGTGCGAGCAAGTGAACCGGGCTTAAATAGCGCGAGCGTTCAACCGGACCGAGGCCCGGCCTCGCCGTGCCGTGGCGCGCCTCCCTTTTGAACTTCGAGCCACTTTTACGATTTTATTATTGGCTCTTACGCTCGCGATATTTATGCGACGTCGCGCGATATTTTCCACGGCGCAACGCGTCGACTTTAATGGTACCCGCCTTCCCCCTCGCGCACCACGGACGACCCTCTCAGGGGCGACGCATTGCTCGGTGCACTAATAACGCTTCGACCGAGCAGAACTTAATTAGGACGCTACGAACAACGACGGGTAACGACTGTCCACGGTGTCGTTTACCGTCCCGAGAATACTAAAGACGTTCGACTCCACCAGATTCCGTCCATTCGTGTGTTTTTTTTTTATCGTCGATTAGCCCTTTGTGCACGACGCGACCCTTCGTCTCGAATAATAGGGCATAGTTTCGTGTCTAGGTTTTATCCTTAGTTATACCATAAACTAGATGCGTAAGAGGATGCATACTAGGACTATGTTGATCGATAATCAACGTTTGGTATTTCGGTTATATTTAGGTACGAATTAGATAGTCTTAACAGTTGAAGTTTGTAGGAAGTCTCTCGGAGGCTTGAAATTCCAAACGGGTCTTGAAAGAACGAGTTTGCATGTTCGGAAGTCTCGAATGCTTTGTCGATGATTAGCGACAGCGTGTAGCAGGAGGATTAAAGTTTCTTTGATTGTGACTACCGCGGTTGCTAGGATGCTGTTATCGTTCTCTCTGCACGCATATATCGGTCGTAATGTAATGAATTTATAACTGTTCCAACCAGTCTTCGCGTTGCTAGCATGTTGGAAAGGACACTGATTGCGTCTGATGCATGCAGGATATTCCTTTATTACCGCGATCCGCTTTAGCGACGAATTCAACGCTTACTAATTCTGAATAGCTGTGCAAATTACGCAGCTGCCACTACTTCGTTCGCGGTCAAGCAGCTTTGTACTTGGGCTCTATACTATACTTCATAACGCAGAATATACTGGTTGATGAAGATACGAACTCCTGTCAGAAAGGTATCCATTAATCGGATGACAGGCCATTCGAGGAGTCCGATAATCTTTCACGTCTATCGAATGTTAATGACCCTAATAAATGTAACCCGAGCGAGCAGAAGAGCATTGACATTGAGATGAATCGATATATCTATGCATCTCCGTTGGTCACTGCTGTTAATATTTATTTATGCATCTCAACCAACCAGCTTCAAACTCGTTTGGCGACGTAGGTCCTTCTCCTCCTCTTCGTTCACCAAAGGTTCCATCAGGCCCCAGTACGCGCCAGTGGATCTTACGGATCAAGTATATCTCTCAATTCCCGTAAAAACTCGAAGTTTCATTTATTTCTCTCGGTTGGGTTTACATTCTATACTAATTTCGTCTGCAAGCAAAAGCTTTTTCTTACGATAAAGTTTAAATCGATAGAGATTAAATTATCCACGTTTGATCAGAATTTGAGGAACGGAGGATCGGAGGGTTAGGGTAAGAGTTTCTTTTCTAAAGTCTTCGGCGCTATGTGCCTTCCGCCTGAACTTAACGTACACCTTGACGTAACCGTTCGGATACTTTCGTCGTGGAGATCTTATCGCGAACGTGTTGCCTATGGTTTTCACAAGCAGCGTCCGTATATGCAAAGAACGAATCGCACGTTCTATTTGTTCTCCCGTACACGTGTGCGTCCGATTCTCTCTCGCCGACGAGGCTCGAAAGCAGCTGCAGAAGGGACCGTTAGAAGTCGATAACGATATTCAAGTAGTTTAAAGGAGGCCTGGCTCCGTTGCGTGCTGATCGTGTCCATTTTACGAGGCGCGAACGACAACCTTTCTTGCGATCGGCCATCACATGGACAACGCCTCGCATGTTCCCGGCAGCGAGGCCAACAAGCACTAAAGTACGTGATTTTCAAATTCACCGCTCGGCTGTGTACACAGCAGGACACAGACTTGTCCCCGCGCGCGTCGACGACACCGTACAACATTATTTTACCTCGCGACTTCTAGTATCTGGTTAATTAAAACCATAAATTGACGTTAAACGAACGAGTCTACGTTTAGAAGCGGTTCGAGCAGATCAGAGGCAGGGATTCGAAACTTATAATATCGATTCCGGTTCTTCGCGACTGTTTCAATCTTTTGTATATTAGACCCCAGGAAATTAGTTACCCCACAATCTATATATCACGCGAGGGTACAGTTTACACCCCGATTACGCGCTCGCGCTTAAAATTATCCGTATCCTTTCAACGTAACCGCCAGTAAGATTGCAAAAGTACGTGGTAGGGGGCGGGACATTGCAAACGCATACAATGGTAGCGCCTTACGATTCGATCTATTGCTACCATCGTTCGGAACGTGAAAACGTGGAAGTCGTTTCTGCCACCATTCCGCATGGCTGCTCATAGCTATGCCACCACTACTATTATCCGATCGACTATTTCGTTCTGGTGAACGATAGGCGCAGGACGACGCGAACCGATCTGAATTCGCCGCGAAAACTCTCTAGGGGTATTCGTTATTCTCTAACAAAGCAATACATACGAATAGATTGGTACTTTGCACTTATTCGTTAAGAAACGTTTGAAGTAAGGATTCTTCTCCAATGCAACGACACCCGAAGGTTCCGTGGGTCAGAATCGAGTTTCTTACTGAATAAAATTAATTATTAAATATCGATAGCACCGAGCAATTGTAGGAGCTTATCTGCAAGCGAGATGCAGCGTTCGAAGTTTATCCGTACGATGACAGTAAACGACAGGAACTGTCGCTATTAACTCTGGCGTCGAAGGTTTTTTACAGAGTTTTTAAAATTTCCTTAACTACCGGTCTAGTAACAGTCGGAATGACGCGGCGTTTCGCGATGATTGACTCGATCGAGTATTTGAGCGTCGGCTCATTGGATGACTATCGCCAATCGTGGCTCGGTGCACCTAACTACCGTAATACACCGACGAGGTTCGTTTTTATACGCTGTGCATCGCGTTTCTGACACGACAATCGGTGTTAACCGGTAATTCAGATCTCGGTTAACGGCTAGCAATTTAAAATGTGAGCGCGCGTGCGCTCACGCTATGCAGCATCGAATCCTAAATATTTGGTGATTTATCCCTGTTTCTTTATTTCGCTAGCAGAATGTTTTACGGGCAGGAAACGTTATAAATTCTTGACGAATGCGTCTGGCGTGTGCGTTCCTGGTCTACTTGCAATGAAGATTTCTAACAGTCTTGTCAATGATTAATTGATTCCGTTCCACATACTTGTAACGAGTAAACGCACCGAAGAAAGTAAGAATGGATAGTACCTGAATGGCGAATGATTTATTATTGCTGTTGTGTATTCTTGCAGGCATTCAAATTAACTTTTCCGGAGGCGATCGGTTTTGTAAAATTCTTTGCTATTTAACATTTTTAAAACTCTTATAAAGAGCACTCCTTTGTAGGCAAAATCATGTTCGACACAACTCCCTTTCGTGAATTTTTCAATGTATAGTTTCATACAGGAGTAATTTAAAAAGGTAGCGTTAAAATTGTCTTCTCGAGTCCTTTTGTAATAGAAATCGATGTGCTAGTAATTATTTCGAACTTTCTATCGGCCGGTCAAATTCGTATGTTTTTAATTTTCGTCCGGTGTTCGAAAGCATCGAAGAATTTCTTTGCGTATTGGAATCACGATACGCATTGCGTATCAGGAAGTATCGAGTATCTTTATTTGTATTGATTCGATAAATCAATTGCATGTACCGTACTGTCGATAATTTATAACTTCTCTCTCTTTGTTGCTCGAAGCTCGTACGGTAAATTGTATATCGTCTACCATTTCACTGTTTGCACGCTATCAGCAGTGGCGTCGAAGATGTTTTACGACTTTAATCAGTGTTACGATACAGTCAACACGTATATAATCTATGCCATATTTTCTTGCTCTGAAACTCAGGTTGCTCGCTTTCAAATTCCATTCTTCGAAGTGGTTTCTCCTTTCTCGCATTGTTCGAACCGTTAAACAATTTTTTTAACGAAATATCCCCGACGAATCACTAAACGCGAGCATTTTCTATCGTTCGTGTATTTTTAAGTTAATGCATTGTCGAATAGCTTTTGGATACTGTTTCTGTTTTAAATAACTTTTCGCGAGTTTCTAAAATGCAAACGCATCGGTTCAACGTATACGTTTCATCAGTTAAAGGTTACGAACGTTCGAATGCTTTCGACTAGCGTAAATCGAACCGCGACAAAGGTCGCCAGATCCATGAATCATCGCTATTTTGACGGTTCAAATAATCCGACTGGCGCGAAAATAATTCCCATCGAGCGGCGTCGTTCGGTCGCGTTCGTGCAGTTCCGCTTCCGCGAGCGGGTAGCCTAATCTCCGGGCGTCGTTTCTTGGATCGTACCGTGCACGCGTCATATCACTCGGTTCTATAATTAAAGCCGCCTCGATCAAACAAACCTTCCGTGGACACGGCGCTCGCCGAATCCACGGCAACTGGGTAGCACCGCTTTCGAATAATTGCATTTAAATATCGTCCAACGAAAGCGTAATTGCTGGCACGGCGTAACGTGGACGCTCGGTGTGGCTCGCGCAAAATCAAATCGAGCATCGTTGCTCGCGTGTGGGTACTCGGAAGAGTTCGTAAAGTTTCGGTATGATCGTGTACAATCGTGGCTGTTTGACCTGTACATCGAATACAGTCGACGCGGCAGAGCCAGCGCGGCAGAATCGCTTTGTTTACACCGTCGCGACAACTGTTCAGAAATCGATACGCGTTCCCTGTCTAAGCTTCGCTCCGACTCGAATCGATTTTTCGCTGCGCCTCCATAAGCGATCGCGAGGTAAGCATTCAACCCTCACGGATGCATTTTTTTTAAACGAAACTCGTTCTTTCAACCCCTCGATTAGACTTTCCTGGATTCGGTTTCTTTCATCCCTTGGTATCCAATATTTTAAAGTCAAGACATTTCAATTTTTCGCAAGCACAGTACGTTTGAAAACTGGTAGTTAAAGGGCAGTTTGGTGTTTGCTGGTGTTGATCAGGCCGACGATAGGGATCATTTGCGTATCGACACGCCCGGTGGGTAAAGGTGAACGACATCGGGCCCGGTGGCAACGATTGTCGCGTATCGGGACGGCGTTCGGGAACGCGCGGTGACGTCCACCGACGTCCTATCGCGTTTGTAACTCCCGCGAGCCGCGACGCGACGCGTGCTCGACGCTTTGGACGGGGCCGCGCGACGCACAGTTAGACCGGGTCGCTGTTCCGTGTCACAGTTTTCCGAATGATCGCGCGGACGCTCCCGTTTCACCGATCGGTTACGTGGGTGTCCGCAGGGACCCGGGTCCCGTCGCTAGTCCGCTGAATTTCGGAAACGCGTGGCGGCATGCGTGGACGATCGAAAGAAACGCTGAACGTATTCGCGTCACGGCGGTTCCGGCGGTTCCGGCGTTCGGATGTGTTCGTACGGCTTCGTTCGCGTAGAAGAGCGTGCGTAACCTGCGCCCGAGGCCGCGGTTAGGTAGTGCACGGCCGAGAAGCGAAGCCGTTCGTCGTGTCTAGTCGCTTTGTTTACGCGTGTGTCAACCGGGACCGGTCGACGATCGGCCATGCGTCTTCACGCGATCGTTCGCGCACCTTTCGAATCGCGATTCGCCGGCGAATCGTCGCGCGATCAGTGACCCGGGTCGTTCGATACACGTTTCCATCCCTCGATCGTGATTTTCTAGCTGGAATTTAAAAAAAGAGAAACGGAATCTCGATCGTGTCACGTGCGCGCGTTTGCCCGCCAGCCGATCGCCGTTCGCCGCTCGCGTGGTTACTGGCGGTCGCGTGTGTGTGTGCTCTCAGTGTGTGACCTCCCATGCCGGGAAAACGAGACGATCCACCGCAACTGACACGCTCCGAGGTTCGAGCGGTCGACGATCAGCAGCCTTAATCCGGTGAGTGGATCTTTTGTCTTCCACCTACACGCGCGATCTTTCGCGTTTCCTGGAATTCTTGTTGCCGATTGTTTTGGAGCGTGAAAGGTACGCGCGACGGCCTTCGGCCGTTGGATATCTGTGTCAGGCCGCGTGCTCGGCCGGAAATTCGTATTTCTGCGTAGCTCGTGGAATGCTGTACTTTCCCGTGCTTCCAATCTTTTGTCAATCGATGCTTCTGCCAGCTCGCCACCACGTTTGTTGACGTTTGAGCAAACCTCGTACAGCGCGCGATGCTTTACGAGGATGCAGTTTACGGTGATGGATGTACATTTGCTCGCAAAAGTAGCGAAACCATCCTAAGAGACGACGATGCTTGTATGGATAGGTGTACGATTGTTGTTTGTGAATAAAATTTGGCCTACTCTGGTGTAAACTCTATGGGAGCGTTCAGATAGCGATTCTCGTGTATGTTTGATAGTCTACGCTATCAAAGTTATCGACATGTGGCTCGTACGCGTATCGCGATACACGGTATCGTCGTGTGAAACAGCTCTAATTCTAACATTACAAGCATGAAGGTAATCCTTCGTTTAAGACTTACGTTAAATTAACATTTGTTAGCTTATTCTCGATTGAAATATAAAATCCTAAATATGTATGAAACCACCACTTCAAATTTCTTTTGTCTAGTCACATCTTTCGTTTGCATAAAGAGAATAATCTTTGAATTTTTCCAAAGATTAAGATTTTTAATATTACTTTTACCGTCAAACAAAAATCAGTTGATCGACGTCAGCCAATTCGTAGACCTATTTCTAAAGAAGGCAATATTTCGTAATGAACTGTTCATTGTCAGGGGTTTTATGTTTTTGATTTCAAGCTCTCAGAGATCTGTCCAGTTTCTAATAATTTTCTCAATTTTTGTTCAGCTTTATTACTTTTACTTTCCAAACACAGTTGTGAATTTCGTATTATCACGGTCCGAAACGCTTGCTTGTTTACATCGACAACCCCTGTCTCACTTTCTCGGAAATCACTGTTAACGAGGACCATATTCAAGCTGGCAAAGTTCTAGGAAAAGTCCCTAACAAAAACTTGTTGATAGTGCCCGTACTTGACGGTCAGGATTAGTCGACATAGGCCGAAATGTTCTCGAGAGATAATACTATTGAAGTTGAACGAATAATGATAAATGTACTCGTTTCGTGCAACCGGGCTGAGCTATATCTTTAAAACTATTAGAGATAGAAAAAAATGTCATAGGATAAAATTAAATGGCACTGTGTCCTACATTTCTGTACCACTTTTATGCATTCCTGTGTATCGATGTACTCGCAAAGTACAACTGTTGTATTTTTTTATGAAACGGAGCTATGTAATTATTCTATATGTGTTATGGTAATACGATCGTACATTAAACAGTTTACGAGATATTCCAACCTTCTTGGTAATACGTACCTTTACGCATTTTCTTATCCCTACGACCTTACTCGCGCTTACTATCGTAGCATACGTGTTACTATGAAAGTTGAAATATCTCGTAGTCTGTTTAATTTATGATCTTACCACTGTCGCACTTTTATACGCGGAATGTCGCAAGGAATTGGTTTATGCAAGAAAAATTACACAGCCACGTTTTAAAAAAGGATGCAGTTGCACTCTGCAGGCGTATCGATGCACACGCATGCATAATATTGACTTTTAGCTCGTCAGTCTTTCGTAGTTTATTAATATAAACTTCGAAAAATGTATAACCAGTCGATATCTCTTCGTGAAATTAGGCATTGTCACGTTTGCTGTGTGGCACGTGGCTTCGTTTTGTTGGGGTCACTTATCGTCCATGTTCGTATCGTTCAATTTCGGCCAACAAAAGTAGGTAATCATACTGTGATAAGCTCCATTCACAGTCCTGTAAAACAAAGAATAGTGAAACTGTTTAGCAGTGTTGTCCATTGAAAGATGTGACATTTAATCTGGATAACCCTTTATGTGTCTGCTGTCGTATTTTACGCGGGAACGCGGTCTGACAAGCGCGTTGTCCGTGATTTGATTCGATTTGATCGTTGACACGAGAGACGTTTGACTGTCTCGAACGAAAAGACGCGATGCACGGTCGCGTACGCGTTCGCAGAAAATCTGTACATCGTTGCTTTATGTAACGTGTGCCGTAAGGTTGTATAGATAGAAGCAACTGCCAGCGGAAGTACAGGCTGCTGATAGCGGAACTCGAGGTGAATATGTAGCCGCACAGTTCGCGTACATTCTGTTGGAAAAGTTATTTCGGTGTGCTGTCTTGGGAACCTTTCCTGCTCCGAAGTCGCGCTCAAGATTAGGACTCGTTGCATCTACTCGTTTTACTTCCTAACTAATTCAGCGACAGCGATGTTTCCATTTTATTATTTACCAGACAAAGGGAATCAAGTTTCTGATTACTCAGTGGTTTGTTGGAGATACGGATCGTGGTTTTAGCGACACGATGTTCCTTTTAAAAGCAGAAAAGACGAGACGAGGTGCTTCGAATTCATATTCTTCGTGTGGCACCTTGGTTGTTTTGTTGGAAGTCGGTAGAAAAAAGAATGTGAAAAATATAACACGAAGAAAAGAACTGAATGTTTAAATATTTCATCGTATTCGTTGTCTTTCTTTTATCGCTACAGATAAATTCAGTCTTGGAGTTTGGAATAGCGTTTTTAAAAGTTAAACTTATCTACTTGTTGTTAAATTCTTAGGTGATAGACGTCGAGTTAAAAGCTACTAATATTAGTGTTATAATACCACAGATAGCGACATTGTATGTTTTACTTTGAAACACAAAGGAAGAATGATGCGATTATTTCGCAATAGACAGGTTTTTTGTATGTTAAATGCTGTTTTTAAAACTGATCAAATTTATCTATGTTTTGCTAGATTGTTAGGTCACAGACTTTATATTCGTGTATTGCAGTTAAAGCAAGATGGTAGTCTATAAAAAATAGGAACACGTTTAAAAAAATGCAGTAGTACACTGTGACTGATGCAGCGCGATATCAGGTTGATGAGTTTCCGACAATGTGCATATTTGGTGCAGTAATGACGCTTAATCTCTTCGAAAAATGATAAACCGTGCAATAGTCGTGTGAAATTCAATTGGCCGCGCAAACTCGTCGAAGAGTTATCACCATCATTCTGTTTGACAATCCTGCCACTCTATCTCTCGCTTCTTCGCGCAAACCTGCAGACACATGCACTTTGTATCTCAAATAGAGAGGCAAGCTGTTATGGCGTCAAAGTAGAAGTCGTGTTAAACGCGATTCGTGATGGCGGAAACGGTTTTAAGCACCCGATTAAATTATATCCAATTAAAGTTACTTGGTAAAGCAGCGATCATGGAACCGACGATTGCATAAACAAACATTTAAATGTCTTGCATAAAAGATGTGCTGCAATTGGTGTAAACCATTGGGACGTGCAATACTCATCAAACTCGGGATGATATAGTTGTGACAAAATTTATTTTACTTTGTTAAATATATGTTTGCTAACATCACTTTGCTTGCTTGGACGAGTATCGGAAGTTTGGACCATAAATTTTAGTTCAACCTGTATAGAAGTGGAATTTTCAGCAATTTCGCAGAATCACCGGATTACCTGTTCCGCTAATAAACAGTGGACAGCCGTGGTTCGATCGCGTTGAATGTTGCTTTCTTGTTAAAACAGTGATCGAAAACAGAGCTCCTTCATCGTTCGGGTATCATTCCCAGCGTGTATACGCGATCGAACGATCGGTCGTCGATCGTAAATGCCCGAAGGATGATACGAGCAGATTGGCTGGTCGATCCATAAACGAGCTCGTATGTGGCAGACGCGTCCATTTCGACGGAACGACGATGGTTGGATCTCTAACGATCGACGTTATAATTCGATACGATCGCGTGGAAGCGTAGAATCTACTCCGAGGCTCCGTCGAGTCATCGCGACGTATCAAAAAAGATTGACTAAAACTCCAACTAAGAGAACAGAATTTTTCTATTTATCAGATGCTTACTGTTGTTTCTCATTTTCATTTTTTGAATACACGTTGCTTGGCCTTTTATCGAGATGTATAGTGGAGGATCGAGAAAGTAGAGGTTTAACGGTACAAGGTAGCGTCGAAAATAGATCGCGATCAAGGCGATCGAGAGCATTTACGTCGTGCAAGAAAGTAGCGAGGAACCCGTTCGTCGTAGCTCCAAATTTGTATCGTATCGAAAGGGTGAAAATATTTTCATCGACACACCGTTCGCGAAGCATCGAGTTTCAGCCAGGTTTCGATGATCGTCTCTTTCGGATTTTCTACGATCGACGTTATAGTCGAACACGATCGTGGAAGCGTTAGAATCTAGCCCGATGGTCTATCGGGTCGACCGCGGTGTATCGAAGCGGAGTGAAGAGATAAGATAGCGGTCGGTTATCGACTCGCTTACACTTGGTTCACCTGCGTCCTAAGTACTCTTATCTTGGCCTTTTATCTGTGACCTCTGCTCCGTACGGCGCGGTTGATATCGCGCGAGACACGAAACGTCTGGCCGTATGCACGACGATACCTTCGCTATAATGTCTACATCGCAACAGTGCACCGACCCACCTACCTTCACGCACGCTCGTTCCAATTTTCAGGATTGGCTCTGTCCTCGCCTCCTCCGTACCCCCTTTTCCACCGTTGGTCTCGGTCTTATTCGCATTCCCCGCCATGCAGATCTTACCTTTCCCCCGGTTCCTCTCCGTCTCGCTCCTTTCCTCTCTTTTTCTCTCTCTCCACGTTCCACGAAGATGCGATCTTGTCCACCGACCACGCCTTCGCGGCGTACAGAGAGCAGCGTGCGTCGATCTCGTTTCGAAACTCGCGTGTGTCGTTTCTTCTTATTTCAACGGAGACGTGGAACGCGACCAAAGAGGAGAAAAAAGGGTCAAAGTATCGGGCAGAGGGGTATAACCGTCGGGTACGCGCGAACCGGTGGTGGTGGTGGCGGTGGCGATGGCGGTGGTTGGTTCGTTGCGGAGGTCTCGACACTTTTGCAAAGTAAATCTCGTTTCGTCGAGAGCGCATCGTCCTCTTCTATTTAGTGGAAGGACTTCCGTCACCGTTGACGTTCCTCGTCGTGCTTCGATGCGCCGCAAAAAATCGACCGCGCTCGGCTGGAACGTCATAACCGCGCTCTCTACGTGTTTCTTGTCCGGCCACGATGATTTCTCGTCCCATCGTCCACCGACACGTCGTGCATGTTTCTTATAGCCGAGTAAATCCTTCGCTGTACCACCAATCCGCGCCAGTTTCTTTCTCTTTCCTTTTTTTTTTTTCTTCAAACCGGAGACGAGGATCGTACGTTATTCACCCGATAACGTGATATTTTGATTTTAGCACGGCGACAGGTGCGCGCCGATTTCTTGTTGGCCGCGATCGCCCAGGATTTTATGCTAACATTGATAATTTACGATCACGCTGGAAAAGCCGCGAGAGCGTGAAGTAATCTCCGTCGCCGTGAGCCAGGAAAGCTTTATCGGCCGTCGCGTCGCTTATCCTGGTGCGTCATTACACCCGATAGCCGTGCGTGTATCGAAAAAAGAAGGCTTATCGACTCTTCCAGGAAATGCAACGAACACGTGATAGCCGGGAAATCAAATCGTATCTGATCGTACCTCGAATGGCGCTAAGACTAGTTTTCTTTCATTTTATCCACCAACTCGCCGTGTATCGGGGCGTTTGCGTGCCCATCGACATGTGAAACCTCGATTGACAGGAAAGACGCTCGTGTTTGCCTTCCACTCGTAAAACAACTCGATCGATCGTGGTAATTCCTACGGATCGATACGCGCCACGGTAATACACGATTTTTCCTCTCCGGGGACCCGTGCGCGATAGTGTAATCAGTCATCGGGTCGTCGTCGATGAAATCCACAGATACGCGACAAACGTTCACTGCTTCGAAACCCCTGAAAATGCATCGAACATCGATCTTGATCGATCGAACAATTTTATTAAACTCTTAAGTCTCAGTTCTGTTTTATTTGTTATCGATTGCATTCTCTGAAAGCTTCGGATATTCAAATATCATTTCACGACGATAAAATTATTTCGTTTTGTCACTGGTTTGAAAACAATTGTGTTCCATCGCAAAAAATTTCGCTCAACCATTCTTGACGTCGTCATTGTTGAATCGTTTCTTGCTAAGAAAGCACACACCATTGCTCGAAAGAAGCGATAAATGGATTAGATAGCGTACAAGCTTGAAAAATGTAAACAAGAACATATGGAGCCGTGTAACTCGAGTAATATAATTTTTTTATGTAGGGCGAACGGACGAGTCAATCGAGGACATGGTGTCCGTTTGTTCCGTCATTAACCCTAATCGTACCGGGATGGGATTTGGGTCGCTTAACAAGTTTGAGTAACTGTAGGGCCTGTGAGCATATCGGTATTTCTTTTACAGAGATTTATGTAAGACGCTTTGTCAGGGTTGTGGAAGAAGCGTGTCGTTTGAGGGTGTTAAATTTCACGTGCATTTTATGAGTAAAGCCTAAGCTCTTTTTAATAGAAACGGTGAAGGTTGTTTTTGGGGTTGTGGGGCATTGAGATGTCCGCGTTATCGAGGCTCTCATTATCCGTCATAGGATGGCGCCTAATATCACGGTGCACGGTTGTCTTTTTCTCGGACTTGTCGAACACTTTTGGTACATCGTGCTACCCATAGTCGTCGCGCTGGTAGTCACGGGCCTCTTTCGGTGCTGATACAAAAGGGTCGGTGGTGGATCTTGTGTATGTATGGCGGCCGGCAAACAAGAGGGGCAGGTGGAAGGTTGTGCAACCTGTTGCTTCGTTGCTGGGACGAGAAACGTACGGTAGGATGAGAGGAGTTCGGGTTTGGTTGCGGGTCGGCATGAGACGGCACACCGGAGAAACATTCTGCCCTTGGGTATAGCAATCACAATGGGGCGAGTCTCCTTCTCCGTGCTCCTTCTCCCGGTGATGTACGCTCTCGTTGCTCCTTCGTTCTTGGTCCGTTTCTTCGTGGTCTTCTTCTTCGTCTTCTTGTTCTTCCTCTTTACCCGATGCGGTTCTTCCCCCGGTCGCCTCTCCAACCTTCTTCTTCTTCTTCTTCTCGGACGTCGCGCCCTCGGGACACGATCCCGATCTGACGCGATTTGCATAATTCCAGTATCCCCGCCCAGCCGTTCAGCTGCTCAATTATTAGCAGGAATTTAAGACGTGTTTAAGAAAATAGCTCGACTCCGGTGCTTTTTGCTTCTGCCGATTCGAGTGCCGTGAGCCCCGTGCTTTGCCATTCCGGACCAAAGTTTGTTGACGTTGAAAAGTGAAATACTCTCCTTTCCTGCCACTCCGCGATCAACGCCGCTCCCCTTATTCGGTTATCCGCGAGTTTCGGTATCGCTGGTAAACAGGTGTTACGCGAATATCTCTGCTCCTAGAATTTTTTCAAGAGATTATCCATTGCTTCGACCGATATTTTACAAATTCATTCTCGCCGCGAGTCATTGAAAATACTTATCGAGCGGTTGAATTGCCATTAGGTTTAAATAACGTTTGTTGTCGGTGGCCAAACGAACGATACTCGTACACCGTTATCACGGAACATGTTTTTATCAGCGGTGCGATATGGTAACGAGGTCTGTACTTACGGATGTCTGTTGCGGTTTTTCGCTCCACATACGAGATTTACTTTGTGCAATGGTCTACAGATATAATTGGTCGACGTGATTAAAATGTTTACGCTTCGTTGTTCCATAGTAATCGTGTTCGTTAACGATCTGTCACCCGCGATAGGACAGCCGTCAAATTGCTGGTTCAAATACACGCGGTGGGCAGGTGGTATTTATATTTCGAATTGAATTCGATACTAAATTTAATTCCTGATTCTCGACTCGACCGATAACTCTGAATTACTTTAAACGCTCGACTATCGAGTAACCTTAAACTACGACCGAGGTCTATTCGTAAATCACGCGATACATGCATTACACAGTCGTAAAATGAATCTTCTTGCTCTGGAAACGCCACGTGCGCAGCTCGAATCACATATTGTTACCGATCTTTGCGGACGAACAGTCGCTCGATCTCTACCCTAAGCATCTATCATTCACACTCGACGGACAAAAAATTTGTTTCTTTTTTTCTCCTCCCTCCGGTGCAATATCGTTCACTTTTGTACGCGGAATATTATAGATCACAGAAAAACGAAATATGTTAGCTGTCAGAGTTTCCACGGGGTTTCTTTCTATCGAGAATACGAACTCACGTGGTCGCGGATCGTGATGGGGGGATTCATCGTCCCCTCGATCCTTCCCTCTCAGCACGAATATGCAACGTCAGGTTTATGTACTCGCCAATTTCGTTGATTAAAGCGCGCCTTCATCGGTGATATCCTCCATTAATCTCGCATCGGGTCGAGTGCATCGCGAATCGCGCTCCTTGATGCCCGATGTGTGTCTCTGGCGACCGAGAAGAATTGGATGCAACGTGTTAGGGCGCATTCCCACTGGTCACTCATCCACGAAGCGTGGACGCACGTAGGGTAATATCCTGATCCATCGCGTATCATTATAATTCATTTTATTACCGCCCACCTGTACGAACGCATCCTTTATACATTCATGCATCTGCGCGTGCATCCTGCTTAAGCGTTCCGTTTCTTCTTATTGTCGAACATCAGATTATTCTACCGATAATTTCGCGTGATACATGGCAACGCGACTCGCGTTCATCGATATCGTTTCGTTTCTTCCTCGTTCCTTCTTCCTCTTGCTCTTTTCTTTCCAACGAGTACGTAACTCCGCGCTTTCTAGCGTTTATCGAATCACGGAGCAGGCTTTGCGCTCCAAATTCACCCTTTTGCAAATCAACTTTAGAAATTTGTTTTGGTAATTGTAATATAAATAAAATTTGATGAAAAGTCATTGTAACTACGATCGAAGTAGAAATACTCTGCATTTTCGTGGCCAGTATAAAAGAATCTTTCTAAGAATGTGTTTACTTCGATAGATGATTTAAAAATAATAGGAAGAAAATTGACTAGAATAGTGCAGTATTTTCTGGGTCTTTCTAATAACATTCAAATTTGATTCGCTGAACTTTGAAGAATCCTAATGATGGATAAAATTTTATTTGAGGAACAGATGACTTATGTCTCGTCTTCGTTCTTTTTTCATGTTGTGAAATTTGCCAGTCTCTGATTACCAAGCGTAAGTAGATTCCTGCAACAGTGAAACGCATAACACCGGTGGAAACGTACCCTTATGCCGGAGGCAATGAAAGAAGCAGGGCCGGCAGGGCGAGGCGCTTCGTATCGCATCTGCGTGCTCTCTTTAAAGGCGTTGGGCGTTCACCCCGACCTCGCCAGCCCGGTGCAACTGGTTCAAATGCATATCGCCTAGTGCAGAGGTGCACTACTGGTAGCGTTCGCTCCCCTCTCGCGCCTAATGGAGCTTGCAGCGACGCGAACGCTGCCGAGGCTCGTCCTGTGGCGAGCTGCTCGAGTATTTTGACGTTTACTACCTCGTCGTTGCGCCTGCCATTTTCACGCAAACGATGATCCCGTCTCTGAATTAAACGACATCCATAAACCGGGACGCCAAGGAGCTGCAAATGTTTCGACGTGTCGCGTGATCGTTGCTCGCTAACTAGCATAACTGTCCCGGTAATCGTGTTCGCGGTTTCATAAAATTCAATTTCTTTTACATTTTCTTTGAGTTTCGTGCGCGCGAAATATTGCCTCGTAGCAAAATTTAAACATCTAGATTCCTGGTGATCTTGGCAACTAATAAGAACGATGCTTCGAAGATCTACGTCCATAAAAATCCTCGTGGTTTTAGATAGATTTTTCAGGGGGATATTTAATAGAATCGACGAAGGCAACCTTATTAACGATGTATTTCAATATTGGAACAAGTAGTTACAATTTGTGTGAAATACCGGTCGAGTAAGCTATATTTCATATAATAAATAATGTTCTCGAGGAAACTATGGTCGTTTAAGCTCCATTAGGAATGCAGCTATTTCGTCTGCAACAACCTAATACATAGTTTGCATACGTTACACGCGACGTTTATGCAACCACTATCAATAGGCTGAACGGTACGTGGAATTTTAATTGGCGGTTGAATTCATTATCGACAGTTTCCCAGTAGATAAAACGAACGACGGAGCGTCACTTTTAGTTAGTTTTGATACGGTAATTGGGGTAGCACGAATAGGGTAATGGAAGAGGCGAACGACGAGTGGGACGTTACTTTTATGTATAAAACTTTCACTGTTAGAATTGTTCTAAACATTGCTCTCGTACAATGGATATATCAGAGCTTCCATAAGAAAAATTCCACGGAAAGAATTACTTCAAACGCTTATTACAAACCGAGCCGCGATGATGATCATAACTTCATCTCGACGTCTGTCCACAGTCGTCTATTTCTACTTAATTTTACCGTACTTCTACTTCCATATTCTTCTACTTACTGATACGATCGTAGTTTCAGATTTTCGATTTTTTAGGCGTTATGGAGAATCATATAAAATTTATTTGTTTACTATTTTAACTTTTACAATTTTATAATTTTCTGCATAATAATTTAATTTTTTCCTCGACTCAAAACAAAAGCAAACGTTACTTTTCAGTCAACGTTGTCTCCTAATCGACTGATTTCACCATTTTTAGCAATTTTTAGTTGCAAATAATGTCGATTTGTACAGCGATAATAACGTCCAGCGATAGTTATGTCCCGATGACGCGTTTGACGCAACTCCTCCAAGTTCGAACGCGATTTTCGAACAAAGGGCTTTGTCTCGGCTTAGCATAAATTTCCTTCTTCGTGGCGGCACCTAAGACATCGCCGAGGGAACATATGGTGGTTTTTTGATCGCGCCGCCGTTACGATTTCTTAGTTCGCCTCCTCTCGCTAATGGATACAAAAGGATAATCCTAGGGCAGCCGTTGCTTCTGTGGATTATCGCATAACAGAAGCAAGAAAGGGACGGGGGCGACCATTAATGGTACTGTACCTTCGATAGGATGCTTTTGTTTTATCGATACAATTGCATACCTTGGAACGCAGAACGACTGCGGCCTGTAATGGATACTCTCGAGCGTACGCGCTGATCATTGATGAAGATGATAAAACGGGTACTGATTCCAGAACGGACGTAGATGTTTCGAGCAACGTTTAGACGATAATTGCAATATTATTTATCGACGATTACCATCAACAACCATAATTGACCAGAAAATTTATCATTACTTTTCACAAATCCTATCAATTAGCGTGTATCATTTCACAATTATCGTTGGGTTGATTCTATATTAATCCATCCTTAAATGTTCTTCTTTTCTTTTTAAATACGAAGGGGAATCGATCCGTGTAAATTGAGATAAAACAAAGTTTCCAACTCCGTGTAATTCCTTTTCACGCGGTCAGACGGTAAACAATTTTCGCCAGGATAAACGCAGAAGGCGGAGAGTACGAGTTAATCAATAAAAAAATCCAGCTATTGCGCTCGGGCCGGGCCATGTTCGCAACACACCCCGCCGATCGCCATTAACGTCGATATCTGAATACAGGTACTTGTTGCGCGAGTACGAGTGTGTAGCAGTATATGGTTTTGGTACACGGGGGCATAAGTGGCGGCGCATGCCTCGGAGCAACGTCGGCGGTTTTTCTGGTTCGAAAGGGCCGAAAGAAGTTTGCCGCAATTAACGGCTCCGTAAATTTACATACGTCGGCGATCGGCAGGGATAAATGGCCAGAAGTCGCGTCCACCGTGAACGCGGCGAAGCCGCAGATAAGTAATCGCGTAAATCTCCGGCGGGCAAAAAAAAAGGCAGATGTTCGTTTGCAGAAGTGATTTCGTAATTTCATTCAGAAATTGATCTTGGCCCGCTGCGATTATCGCCGAAAAGAAACGATTTCTTCTCTTTTTCTCCGTCCTCCGAGCGCCCTGTTGCGTTTCTGAAAAACGGAGTGAAAGCTCGCGATTTATCGTACACGATCCTGCGCTCCCGGAAAGAAGTCCTTAATCACACGTTATCGAGTTATCGCTATCTCCGTCTTGTCTCGAACATAGTTACAGCTACAAAGAAATCGTTCATAATATAATAGACGATCTTCAGAATTCTCGACGCAAAGAGTAGATTTTTATTTATAAGTGGCTGCTTTGGGTTGTATATGTATTTTTTTAAATCGTTTCCGTGTCGTCGATAGCATCTGGGATGCGTGTCGTGTATTACGGGTTTCGCGTGGTTGATCTGGGGGTTTTGCAATTGCGTTTGGATGTCCGTCGAGATCGGCGAACGGCAAAACGAAATCGGCAACGAATCGGAGAGAAACGCGCGGTATACCGATCGGCGAGTCACGTCGATGCCTCCGACGAAGAGTACGGGACCACCTTGCCGCAGGGGTTGAGAAAGAGAGTCAAGAAGTTACCTTACGGAATGGTATAAGTCTACCTACCGCGGTTGAGCTGATTGCGAAAATAAACATTCATTATTGTAATTACTTTCTGCGACGTGGCCGTGGCTCCTCGAGCCACGATCTCGAACCCGCGAACAGCGACGAGGGACACGGGGCTGAAGAAGGAAACGGTCGAATGAGAATGAGAACAGGACAGAACGAGAGACAGAGAGACAAACAGAGAGAGAGAGAGGGAGAGAGAGAGAGAGAGAAAGAAGGAGGACAGAGCGAACGAGGAAGACGGAGGCAGTCCTCGTCTGTATATCTGTAACGAGAGTTTCATTGACGTGGTCGTCGTGCCCATGGTGGGTTAATTACAAAGTCGAACCGACGATTCCTTCATTAGCGAAAAGGAATCGCTGAATCCAATTGCTGCTGGCGAGGCGAGACGAATCCTCGTTTGCATTCGCTAAGCCGCTCCCGGGGTCCCGATGCGTCTTCACCGTGGAAAAAAGTCGATTCGTGCGGCCTGTGATTGATCTGCTTTCGGTCACGTCGCGACCGACCGCTTCTGCAAGAAAGAACCCTGTCTGGACTTTAATTACCGGCCGGTGGAATTTATTTAAAGAATTTGTTAATGGAACTGCGATCAATGAAACGGCTTTGGGTTCGGGCTCGTTCGATTTATAGCGTTGCGAGTACTCTCTGGCCAGCGAATGGAGAGCAAACGTTGCTTCGAACGATTTTATACGTGCATTCGATTGGGGCATAAGATACCGCGATAATTGCGATACGAACTAAAACAAACGTCGATCCTCCCAATTTGTAATAAATTTTATCAATTTCTGCAACTCGATAATCGTTCGGTTGTCGTTCGTTTGAGAGGACTTTTCGATTTCTGTGGTGGTGTTGGAATAGCTATCTGTTTAAGGTGCAATATCGTGGGTTTTGCGAGCAGGACGGGATATAAGATACCGTGATACAAACGAAAACAAACGTCGATCGTCCCAATTTATAATAAATTTTAACCCTTTGCACTCGGAGACTTTTCTTCGACCTACTACTAACTCAAACTCACTTTCTTACGATATAGATAATAAATATCCAAGTGAACGTGCCTTTTACTTACATTCTCCGCTTATGTATTTTGCCCTGTATAATCACTTTAAAACAATAATATCGTTGTGTTTTCTTAGAATGTACATCTAAATTCTTTGCTGGATGTCCCTTCAGAGGGGGCAGCCGAGTGCAAAGTGTGTCTCGAATCGCGTTGTTTGCAGAGGTAGTCGTCCGTTTGAGAGGACTTTTCAATTTCTGTGGCGGTGTCGGAGTAGCTGTCCGTTTAAGGTGCAATATCGTGGGTTTCGCGATCAGGACGTAACGTCTCGGGGCGCAAAGCTGATCCGACCGGTATGTCGACCCCCGAGCGACATTCTTTTCCGCGAGTATAATCAAGATCGACGGGCCGTGCAATTAAAAACAGAGCCATCGACGGCTCGGTGAACCGTACTCTTAAATCCTCTGTTAGTAGGGAGACACGACGAAAAGGAGCAGCAACAGCTCGTGGCGTGGAGAGAACGAAAAAGAGCGGCCCGTCCGGATCGCACGGATAAACCGTCTGGCGTGCACAGTGCCGTGAATTAATTATCACCCGTGGGCCTCGTGTTCGTACTTTTAATCGGCCTGCCGGAGCCCCGACCTCGGCCCACCTCGTGCCTCGTTTCCACCTATAAAATGTTCGTCGTGCGGCAGTATTTCACGCCTGCCCACGCGCGCCCTTACGCCAGAGGGAGAAGGTGGACAGGCTCGAGAGGATCGAGAGTCTCGTTGCTGTCTCCTCCGTCCGCTCGTGTTTGCTTACTGCAGGTGCATCCGTGGACTCACCTTTGCGCTGAATGTTTGCAATATTGTACGGTTATGCGTGGCCGTAATGCGACGCGATCCACGGACCGTGTTCGCGGCTCGTGTCGCGTTTATGCGCTCCACGGATCGTCGTCTTGTCGATTCCAGCGATCGAGATCGCTTCGGGGGGAGAAATAGACGAACGCGTGGTGCCTGACACCGAAATAGCTGGTCCCGCTTTCCTACCCCAGTCCGGCTCTTCCTAAAGGCTTTAAATATTCCTCGTTCGAGCGTGAGCGTTTTGCCTCGATAGAAGTAGAAATTATATTATCCCGCGAAACTCTGATACGGCGGTTTGATTTATGCCCTAGTAACGCACCCGATAGATTTATTTTCGTGCTTTGTATTTTCTTTACGATTACGAGGAATATATTATAATACACGTTTTCAATGATATCGCTCGGTCGGCGAGTTCGCGCACGGATATTTATTCGAGTAACGCAGAATCATTAATTTCTGAGTCTTGTTTTCCGTTTGGTATGTCCGCGTACGGTTTTCAGGGTGATCATATTACAGAAAATCGCTTCGATATTTCATGTCACCACTTCGGGCACGCTGGAAACATTACTGATAAATGAAAGTCATTTGTCATTTAAGATCGATCCTTTAATTGATGAGCTGCTCTTGGATACGAGTCTACCCGTAAATATACGACGACGGTTAATTAGATACGGTGAATACATGCTGATTGCCGTCCTCCAATTAGTCGTCTTATTTCGCAAGGCTGGCCACGGGAAAAAATTCGGCGCCCGGTAAATCGCCGAAGCGTTTCTCTCAGCCACAGCAACATATAAATTTAGAAAACAAGGATCTATTTATAGCGACACGTCCCCGTCGATTGAACTTGCTCTTTTACCTTTGAATCAAGTTGTTCCGGTAAAACAGATTTCGTTTTAATAGCCAATTACTGCCACCGTTGGATAAATGGTAGAAACATTAAGCCTGATCATTTCGACATGACTTAGAAAATCAAGCATGGTTGTCCGCGTTGATATACTGGAAATTGAACGCGGTGATAAATTGGCACGGAATTCCTTTTACGGGCAATATTGGTGCAAGGTAAAAACTACTTCATTCTTTCTTCTCGCGAGCAATCTCCCGGTGCCATGTTTCGGCGTATCGACACGCTCCAGAATAGCGCGGATACAGATTTCTCTTTAGCCAGCGATCGAACCAAAACTCCTTCTGTAGATAATAGTACAAGGTACATACTTCCTTGTCTCCATTGCTCGAACAACCTAATCAAACGGGTACCAACGATCGCCGTTTTGTAACAATTCTCCTCTCAGAAAACGAGATACTCTGGTCAACTGTCGGACCAAAATGATCAAATTTTCTACCAGATTAAAGCTTTATTTTTTTGGTAATTGAAAACCTCCTCGAAATTCATTAGTATTATCCAGATATGTCTGTATCATCTAACCCTCAGAATTAATTGTGCTAATTCCTTAGCGAATAGTCCTGTTATCCATATATGGCTGACGTGTGCAATCGACGCGTTAAACCTGTATTCGTACATACACCTACTACTGAATACACGATCCTTACTCGTTAACTGAATGTTGTTCGATCCATGACTGCTAACATTATGATCATTTTCCACCTCTGATAACAAACTGTCCCCGTTGGATCATTTCGTTGCTTCGCGAGACTAATTCGAGCCGCTTTTCCGATCTCCTGGTTCTTCGAAAACAGCCAGGCGAAATCTAGTTCGCCAGCAGTCTGTCGCCGCCCACGATTCGTTGCCGTTCGGCGTTCCCTTTCGATATTCGATCGAAAGTGTGTCGAACCGAAAGTGACACCTCGAGGTTCGCGCGAGAAAAATCCGCTCGCGGAGGCTCTCATCTAGCGCGTGTGTTCTTTCGGCGCAAAGACCGCCGAGAATGCAGTTGCACCGGTCTCCGCAGGCCTGGTGATTTCTGCGTTTCGGTTCGCCGGTGTACGTGTGTCGATACCATTGCTCATACGGCCGTGTAATTGCGAGATCGAACGCCGAGATCGTTTTAGAAAAAGACGGAGCTTTATTAATAATATTCTAAGCGTATCCAGAAGCGCGATCGTACCGTGCCTCGCCTTTTCCACGTCCGGCTCGTTTGCACGATTTACGTTCCGGCTATCGTACTTTGTATTGCGTCGTTAATTTTTTTACATTTCGATAAGATTATCGCCGAACCGAGGTTTCAACGTCGAATATCCAGTTTTCGCGATACGAACGATATTAAATATTTGCGATCGAGTCCGTTCGGTATTTCGCTACCAGATATCGTTGTTTACGCGCTCTTCTTCGTTTCCACGGAAATTCCATCCAAAGGAAATATTTTTCGTGGTGGAAATTGCTATATAGAAAACAATCCCGTGTACTCCTTTCTCTTCATTTTCATATCGCTTCCATACTCGTATGTTTCGAGCCTCGGAACGACTTGGGACGAAACGTCGGTTTAAGTGATTCACTATCCGAGAAAATAAACTTGCTGCAAGACGTCGCGCGACACACGAGTCAGGCTCCGTTTAAGCAACGTTGTCCTTAGTACGCAATCGGTCGATTGTACCGGGTCGAGGCTCGAAATATCGTAGAACACGTTATATGTCCGACGATTAGTCGGGTTCTCGTAAATCAACGCGTTGTCGTAGATAAACGAATGTCTGCATTGTCTCCCCAGTATGCCACGTACAGCTACACGTTCTCGTTTCCACTGTCGCTACCTAACCCAAGGAACCGTACCGCCGCGCCGCGACACGTACACCTGCGCGTATTTAAATATGTACACGGGGCCGTCGGATTCACGCGATAGCCGATTTCATGTACGCCGGCAATCTTCTAGATCGCGGCAATTAATCTAGCCCGCTGAACGGGCCGCTCGAGTTTCACGGGAAGAAATTTACATCAGCACTCGCGTTAACCGCTCCTTAGCCGCTCGCGGCACTTTGCGCCCTGAGATCGAAAAAAATCGATAAGGAAATCGCCATTGTAATTAGCCGTGTCGGTGCTATGCCGGACGATTTATACAGATTTTGCCGGATCGGCAATTAGTCGCGCTCGCTGAATGTCCTGCGCAGGACATTCGTTTCTCCCACGGTTCGCGCGTTTATGCCAAAGCACGTCGCGTTTCGAGAACCCTTATCGGTCGTTTCATGCTCGATTCCGTTAAAACAAGCACCTGGAGCTCGTGGTCGGTATACTTCTAGAAAATAGATATTTTATTTTTTTTTCTACGCACAGCAATTTGTTGAATTTTAATAAAATCGGTAATGGTCCCGAGATTTCTCAAACTGGTTATTCGTAGATGCTCCAGGTACGAGGTTGAACGAAGAGGATTTAAAAAATTCGCGAACCTCTTGATAATGATAAGGTACGAGAGGTAATCCGCCCATACATAAAGATTTGTCAATGTATGATTTATGGGAGAGATGTCTTGGACGACACATGCAAAACAGCAATGAAAGCTTCGACGCAAGCTTATGGAAATTTGCTGTGCAACAGGTTTATCGTCGTTCGCGTATTATTCAAACTGTCACCTATTTAGCAGCACCGATTTATAATAATGGATTAGAATCAATTTTTTAAGGATATATTCGGGAAGAGACTGAAATATTCAACCTAGCTACGCTACACTTCTTCGAAATGTAAAGTATTAAAATTCTCTACAATATATTTGAACAAGCAACTTTATTGTCTGGTTCTCGAATACGTGCAAATCTCTAAGGTTTTTCTCGAATCAAGAAGGTACCAGGTCCTATTTTATTAATATCTTCGCGCACTAAACTTCTCGGAAGAACATGTAAATGAGAGTATATTCTTTATTGGTACTATTATTATTTATCAG
Source organism: Colletes latitarsis (assembly GCF_051014445.1). Classification (NCBI taxonomy): domain Eukaryota; kingdom Metazoa; phylum Arthropoda; class Insecta; order Hymenoptera; family Colletidae; genus Colletes; species Colletes latitarsis. Next base: position 15,423,444 of record NC_135135.1, on the reverse strand, counting down.
TTCCTTCCCTGTTGCTATTTTTGAGCAGTAAATTTCTCAGGGGAACATGTAAATGAGAGTTCTAAAGAATATATACTCTCATTTACATGTTCTTCCGAGAAGTTTACTGCTCGAAGATAGCGACAAGGAAGGCGCCCACAGCTTCTCGATCCTTCGAAAATGTTAACAAACGCGAAAAATTAATAAATCAATTTAGGTAGGTACGATAAAATAAACTCGTCTGCGTTGCTTTAGTTCCGACTACTTACGCTTCGTTCAACGGTCTTATTGTTACGATTAATTTCGTTTCAACATTGCTCGATGAAATTAATCGATACGTTCGGGCTCAATTTGTTTTTCCGATTGTTCGTGAAATATCGCCGCGGTGGCTGTCGTTCGGTGGCTTTCGCAGCGATTAGGTCGAGTCGAATGAGTTCCGCGAAGCTCCGGCTGTTGGGCACGTTTGGCGTTTAATTAATTGAAACGGTTAGCATTAAACGGACTGGCGATATCATTAAATTGACGAAATACTGGTTATCGCCGGTATTAGTTGAGCAACCGATTCCGGAGCGGCAGCATAATTTGTCTGCGCGATTTACAGCGCGTATTAATTCTCTTATGCGCTTCGAGTGACCTTTGATTTTAAAGTTGTCGGGGGGTTGCACGTGTGTGCTTTAAAGCTGATTCAGATCGTAGCTAGATACGCCGGTGGGTGGTCACGTTTGGTATCTAATTAATTGAAATGTTCAACGGCAAGCCGTTACGCTTTGATAGAACGTACTCGTAACCGGGACAAAATGTTCCTTCTGGTATATTAATTAGGCAGCTACCTGCGCCAACCACGGTAGCAATTTGTCTCGAAATCGTTCTTAAAATACTAATTTCGAGGCTGATTCGTTCAGAGAAATCCCCGTGGGTCGCTTGCCACAGAAGTTGCGAGGGAGATATCGTGGACGTTGATCAGCTGACGGTACGTTGCTGCGTTGCTAGCAATATATGTACAGATCCTAGAGAAGTCGAGCGGATCTTGTTTAATTAATCGAATCAATAGTGAATAGCATGTTAGTTGGATCTCTTTAATGTTACATACGTTCGCTTGCGTGTTACTCGCTCGTACCGCTGGCCTGATGTTACTTAATTCACCGCGATATATTGTTTCAGAGATGCTAATTAGAAGCTTTATTCGATGCATCGCGGTGCGTTTCGTCTCATTATTTGTCAGCTCGGTCTGTCTTTTCCAACGATAGCATTCTTCGATTACAAGCACTAATATTTCTTCGCGCTCGAACGTTCGTCTTCTGTCTTGCTTTGTTTCTTGAAACCAAGGTAGAATTAAATTCTAATCCTCGTATGGTTCTTTGCTTTGTCGAATTCTCTCACGTATAAAACTTCGTATTATCAAAACTGTAAATACATTTTGGCACGATCAATTGTTTCCGTGGCAGAGAAATCGAACGAGTTTTTAAGTATTCCCCAGCATCGTGGGTAGCGAGCGCCGTTTCCTCCGAAAAATCAACGCGCCAGTAGATTCAGCCGCTCGACGTCAGACTTCCGCGTCTTGCATCAAACGCCATATAAGAGGCGGAGAATTTTTTTTCACGGAATTTTTGCAGGCCTCGAATCGACTTTATCCTCTCGTACGTGGTCCAGATCACGCTCAGATATGCCGCTGGCCGGTAATGAAGGTACGTTTTAGTGACGTTGGCGATATACGTCGTAAACCGCCTCGTTAATTAACTGGCCAGACCTCGAGCGCCATCACCGCGCGCTAGTAGAGCAATTATTTATTGGCATGTATAGCGACCCTTTCTATAAGCACTTAACTAACCATACGTTTCCAACCGGGAACGGACGCTGGAACTTGTACGACCGTCGTTACCGTCGTGGTTTTTCCGGAAACGAATACCCCGCGAATCGCCTGCTAATCCTCCCTTACCGTACTCGCGTAATTGTCGTGGATTTTCTATGTCCTTCCAGCGAACGGTTCGCCGGTTTTTGCGATTCACCCGGTCGTGGAAGGCAATTTATTTTCTCCCGAGGCATTAACGCTCTCGACGAGCCAGTTTTACGCGTTACCCGAACGACGGCGGTCGACCTTTCGAGGATCGGAAACCGATCATCCGCTTATTCGATTCTTTACCGTCCTCTTTATTCGTTCTGTTTCTCTCCCCCTTGTTCTCCTTTCTCTTGGCCTCTGTGTCTCTTGATACGCCGAGAGAGCACCGTCACGTATCTCATGCCATCTTTCCCTCGGCAAATCGCCGTCGATCGCGATCGCGGTCGTGTTGGAACATTACGCTGAAATTGCGCTATCCGTTTGACCCCGCTGCGGGATCGATCGTCGCCTCGATCTCGTTCCTCTCTCCGACACCGTGGATTACACGCGCCTGTGTCGCGTCCACGACCCGGGGAAAATAGATTTTCAAGTATTTGCGCTATAACAGGATTTAATTTTAATATTACACACGATACGAGAGAAAATTCGGAACAACGGAGTGTCTCGTTTCGTTCCTGACGCATCGTTTTTCGCTAAAAACGAAGATACGCGACAATGGTGTCATTGTGCGCGCGTGTACGCGATTCTGCTTGTATTTTATTGCGGCGTCGCGACGTTCGCGATGCACACGGTGCACGCTACGTCGAATCAACCGAATTATGTGTACCGCTAGCGGCACATTTATCGGCGTCGACGTCGTAGGAAACGACCTCGCTCGGAGTCGTCTTAAATACCATCGAAGATCCAGATTTCGGACAATCCGAAGGATGCACCGAGTTAATTGTGCTTTCATCGCGCCGTAAAATCGTCGAAACCGCAGCAAAGGGGCGGAGGGTGGTTGATTCGGATCGACGGTGACGTCAAACGAGGCAGCGAGGTTATTTTCAGAGAAGGTAGTCGGTGAGAGGAGAGGAGCGAGGTCGAGTCTCATGCGATGAGTTCGGGTCAGCTCGCTTTGCTCACACGAGTCACCCACGCCACCCTCTTTTTCTTGGCGTGGCTCCAACGAATGGTGTCGCCTGTGCGCTCGAAACCCAGTAGAATCGCGTTCGATAATACCTCGAACGAAAATCTTGGGTATCGTCTATAGCAAACACGCTAGAACGTTCCCATGGGGCTGAAAATTTTCCTGAAATCCATGTAAATTCGAGCGTTGCTCTCCAAATTAACCCTTTCACGAATCAAATTTCTCTGCAATGAAAAGAGAATAAATAAAATGAATTGATTGTCTGTTTGAGAAAACGTCGTTCTATATTGAGAAACATGGAACGCCATGGGCCGGATTACTGGACGTGTCGGATTAGGGAACAGCCGGATTATAGAGGATCGTTTGTTTCATCAGAAATCCGTTCTCGAAACGATTGTCGTTCCGTTGCTAACATAAATAGTTTCATCGCTGTGTGTGCTATCATTCTAAAGTTGGTGGATATCCGGTGACCCAGTCTTGCTCATGCCAGAGTTAACACAGTTCTCTGTTTTATTCAAATCAGGCCACGGGCCATGTTAAATCATTCGACGGACCATGTGTTGTGCGTTCCTGCCCTAGAGCCTAGACGATATCGAATTTGCAAACCAGTGTTACGGTACTGGAGATCTAAAGTGGCGAAAGATCTGTTAAAAATGATCCATAGTAGGTGGAATATATTGTTCAGGAAAATAGATGAGGATCCTTTTATCTAGAAAACCTTTGTTAGAAACCTTGCCATTCGATTGGATTCGGGTTATATTTCGTCGCGGAGACCGTGCAAAGATCCAGGCAAATTTGGAACATGAGCGTCTTTATCAATTGGGCCAGCGACCCACCAAGAGCTTCATGGGCCCGAGGAGAGATAAGTCTCGGAGGGTTTCTCGATCGCTGTAGTCGGAACAAAATCTGTGCGGCCATTATCGTTGAATTACTCCGGCGTATCGAGGGTTTCGCATTCCGTAACGGCGAAATATCGTCATTATTCAAGCGTTGTTAACGTCTAAGGAGGCGATGGAAATTTCTATACACACAAACCAGTGGCGCGAGTGGTAATCGTTGCTAATATCTGTCATGTAACCGCTATTACCATATTTCACGGGGACGAAGTAGTAAATACTTTGGTACAGAGCCGGGGCGTACAGGGCGTTTCAATCGGTCTTTTCAGGACTTTGTCGTATCGCGAGGAGGTCGCGTTATCCAATAGCCAAAAAAGAGAACGCCTGCCTAGGGTCTCGATCAAAGGGAACCGCCGAGATTTCGATTAAACTCGTGGAAGTCTTTGAAGTTACTGTATAAAGTAAATTCTTATCGAACTCTTCAAACCTTTCTTTTAGACTGTGTTCGTTTGGGTCCATTAACCCTTCATTGGATTACAAATTGATTTCTGAATTAATGAAACTTTTGCGCTTCTCTCACGTGCCGCCAGTGAACACACGAACGTCGCCCGGCGCTGGAACCCCCGGTATTCGGTAGATCGTGATCTACAGAATGCCATGGATATCGATCGAGCATCCGTGTCGAACGGGTGGAAAGGGTCTTGGTTTTGGTCGACAAAGAGTGAAATTATTCTAGTTTTTTGATGATCCAAGGAAATCAAAGAGGATCGTTGGAAAATCGATGGCTTTTGGCAGAGGGTAACGAAAGGTAAAGGAAAGCAGATCGAGATCCTCCCGCGGCACGCATATCGAGTTTCGTTCGCGGCAACTACATTCACTTTGCCGCTAATTCGTAATCGTTAGCCCCGTGTTCCGGCGTGCGTGCACACTCACCAGGGCGAGATTATTTTCTAATGAGAGATGTGCGTGGAGGGATTATATATAGAATAGCGTGGACGTTTCGACAAATTGCATAGGCGAACACGGTAACCGGTGTACCAAGATGAATTCTCGTTGCGCGGATCTCGTAGATCACGATCCACGAAACGCACGCTGCTCGAGTTCCCGCAGGTTTCTGTTCGCTCGGTTGCGTGGGTGTCGAGCTTGGCAGGGTTCCAGGACTCGTGGGAGGCTGACCAGGCCTTATAGACTGACCTCAGCCTCTGACCTCACCCGAAATAGTCTCTCGTTCCCTGGCTCGTTTCTCCTGCATTTCTATTTCGGAATTTTCCCCTCTTGCACCACGGGGGACCGAGAGAGAGCCGCACCAGACGGCTCGGGAATTCTGGAATAAAATGTTTATACGCTGACCGTTTGTGAATTTAAAACTCTGTCGGGGAATATTTTTCTTCCCGAACAGTGGGTTTCCCGCCAAGCGTCTCGAGGGAACGATCTCTGGAGGGAAACGAAATTGTAGGCGTCTTGCTGACGGAAGTGCCTTCCATTTCATTTTATTTAGCGGAGATCGAGTCAGTATTTAAATTATTTCTTGTATTCTCAATTATTTTCGGTTGCGGGGGTCAATTACAATCATTTTTTATGAATACACATACCGCCGAAATCCTACGTACTTTCAAGAAAAACATTCTTTACCGAAAATATACTGTGTGGCTGGAAATATTTCTATAACTTTTTAACGAAGCCTCAATCAACAAATTAGTATCCTTGATTTTCGTCTTATTTTGGCCTCTAGAATCTCTCATTAAAATTTTTTCCAAGTGTGGCCGAACACTCTGTATAGAACTCGACGAGTCGAAGTTACGCAGCCATCTAATATAAATTGATGCACGATCGTATCCCAGAAAACAGGTACCCAATACGTTCCAACTGGGAGTATCAGCCAAACAAATATCTACTACATCGGCTTGTAACAGATACTGGTACTACATACTAGAGAACACCGGCGATATGGCTTTCCGCGCCACACGCACGCAGCTTGTGTTTACGGTCCCCTCCTACAATCGGGCACCTCTCCCCCCATAAAAGGAACGGGGTATCACGATACGCGGAGCAATTAAATCCCCGGGACAATAATTAACTCCCGGCGTCGTAGGCGCCTGTGATGCACGGGGAATTGGAAAACGGGCTCTCGATCCGGTCGCGGCATGAACGATTACGAGCCGGTACGCGAGCAGGGCGACAAGCGGCCGCGCCGCGGAATTATTGGCGAATTTGCATCTTAATGGAACTACCTACCTACCTACCCGTTACCGTGCGGCCCACGTCATAATTCCTCGGCTGCTGTTCGCTACCGTCGACGCCAACGAGAAAAACGACGCCTCTGAAAATAGCCCCCGTCGACGGTTTGTCGACGACGTCGCGACGTTTACGCGAAACCCGCCGTTTCCTCAGACTATCCGGCCGCCGTTGCCATTGTTCCACGATGCCGATTAATTCCTCTTGGCAGAAAATAGAATCGTCGAGATTCGTTGAGGATCGTCCAGATCGCCGGCTCCAAAAATTCGCTCGAAACCAAGGCTCGAAATGGTTCCGAAAACAATTGTTTTGGGTCAGGATTGACCAGTGTTATTAGCTATTCGATATTTGTCGTGGTATCGAACGAACAAAATTTGTTTTGCAACGCTTGGAGTTGGGTAAGGAATAGGGTGAGGGATAGACTCTGATGTGAATATTACGAGAGACTTAGGCATTTTTGAAAGCTTTGAAATTCTTGTTTTTATTATCCGTGTCTCTTGTCCACCAATAAACTTTTATACGACTCCTTGAATACTCTTTAATTATCTGATTCTTACATAAATCAATTAATTGCCACGTTAGGTTTCTGATCGGAAACCAGAGATCATTTGATTTTAACGATCCAAACGGCCCCTTTTTCGACTTTCATCGGATTCCGATACTTTTCCGTAGTAAATCATGTCGGAAGTTAGCTAATCGATTCCGGAGCATTTCGTAATTTTTCGACGCCAGTTAATCTATAAATATGTTAATAATTCTGGTTTGCCGGTTTGAAAATTTCATGCAACCTCCTTAAACAGTAACCGGCGGAAAATACGTAGTTCCAACTTTGCCGCGCGTGCGTGACCGGCGATCGTATTTCATGCTTTAATAGTCAATGTCATTGAGATATTAATGTTGAACATGTACTAATCTCGGTCTAACAGTCTTACCACCGTACTGACTAGACGGTCGTACACGCGCGTGCTTGAATAAGATGCTTTCGACTTCATTTGGAGGAACTAAATAATAGAGTTTCGCGTTATGAATTATGCGTACGATTGTTGCGGCGCGACAACGGGCTCTCGGTGTCTAGAAACGTTCTTTGCTAGGCAAGTACAAGGAGAGTTGGTGCTCCGTGGGCAAGGCTATCGCTTTCCCAATCTCGTAAGCCAATATCGCTTATTCCCTAACAGTACGAAACGATTCTCGCGATCTCGTACAAACTCACGGAGAGGGATCTCGGCTGGCCACTCAGAACCTAACGTATTTCCAGGGATATCTAATTACTCGAACGACCTAAGCCCGAATGCCTTCACGCACACGACGACACCCACTATGCCCGATGTTTTCTATTTTCACGGCGAACGCGGTTAAAGTTCAGAGAATTATTTACGGATAGTTTCGTTTTTAGCTCTCTTCGAACAAGACATTTTCCTCTTCTGATATTTCTGTCGCGATTTTGTGCATAGCTATTTCGATCAAAAAGCCTCTTAACGCTAGAACTAACGAAATGGTAAAAATGACTCGTTCGTAATTTCTAACAAAATTTGTAAAACATTTGTTCGATTGAATTTTTGAAAATTTATCGTAGTTTTCTATAAGGGAATGATTAGACATATCGTTTTAATTTTTTTTGGTACAAATAAATCCACCATAATTGTGGGTAGTTGTGTTTAAAAATGATTAAAGTTGGGAAGTAATTTCAAGTTAAAATTTTAAAAAGTGTCTTTTGAATAGATATGGCTTCTGGAAACAAAGTTAGACTATTTTAAATATGTAAAGGAGAACGAGCTACCGAGATGGGAGAAATCGAACGACACAGATCGGTCTTCTTTCGTTTCCTCTTCGACGAGCGATTCTCGGCCGGTTGATCACCGGTGAGGATGAGTTGCCCCCGGTATGAAAAGTCGAGGACCTGCACTCTGGCGATCCGTGGAACGAATGTTAAGTCGCAGATGTTATCGTTCTACATATTTACTGGCCTGCGAGCCATCAGACCGTTCCAGATTAATGGCGCGCTATGTAATGAACGTGGCAGGGAAGGCCACGGCAATCACGGCTTCTTGGTACCACAAATCCTGACTTCCTTGTACCCCGGGGCTGCATCGCGTTATCGTATGCACGTGTGCATATGCCCGTCCATACGCATTATTATCAATATGACTTCATGTATATGGAACTCGCATGAGTGCATATAAGAGCGCGACGTTCTTTGATGTCGTCCCGGTAAAAGGGTTGCCGTTTTGCTCGAATGGAAAGCTCCCTCCGGTGACCGTATTAACGCGAAAGCGTTCGCGTTCTTTCAGTTTTCGAGAAAAATAGTCGTTCGAACGTTCGATAAAAATTCTAGTCTGGTAGATAAAAACCTAGCAAAGTTAAAAAATTCAATATTCATTGTTCGTATATTTCACGAATTTCGAACGATGGAATTCACCTCGTGAATAGTGTTTTATCGATTCTCTGTTTTAAATACGTACGATAAATTGATCAGACTGTACTTTGAACGTGTGTAAATAATAATGTAACGCTCCGTAACCAATGATTTGGCCACCCACTGTAGGCGACGAGAAAATGGATTGTTTCGCGTTCTAATTTATGGAGGAACGTAATAGGAAAAGCATTATTTAGAGGTAGAAAGACGCGCATCTAGATCGAATAATACAAAATTCAGTGACTTATCTGTGTGCTTGTACGGATGGGTCTGCGGCAACGCAGCATTTGTTCCAATCTAAGCGGCCCAGGGTAATAAATATGCCTCTCTGGCTGATATAATGCGAGCGTGGGTTGGTACCACTGGAATCAGTCGTCGCAGCTGCTTGATTTACGCCATATGCCGCGATGCATCACGGGACTATCGTTCTGCTTGCATTTTGCCGACCGAAAATAGGTTCGGCTCTCGTAACTCGATGCGGTCTCTCTCCATTTCACTGTTTTCTTTCGTCCTTTCTTTCTCGTTTCATGAGCTCCGGAGAGAAGAGGTCCACGGCGATCCATTTCTTCCTAAATCCACTTCTTCATTCTTATCCCTCCCTCGAGACCGCGCTATCGTCGTCTGTTTTCGAAAGATTATTATTATTGACTTATGTACCTCGTGTATATTTCGCTTTAAATTTCGACCACCTGGAACCTGTCTTAAAAAAAATTGAGCTTGGACGTTGTTTCTTTGGGGTAATTACAAATTGGTATAGATGCATTGTTCAATTTCATTGGAAACCTTAAACTTTGCAAATTCTCTATAAATTTCCCTCGTTCAACGTCCGAGGTTCGAACGTGGCAAATATTTCCAGCGCTCGGGAACGCGAGCGTCCGTATCGGGCATCGCGAAACATTCCTCGAAACGCGATGTTCGAAAACACACGCTTTCCACGAACCAGTTCTCCCTCGTGCGAGCCGCGGAGTCGTGCACGGGTCCCTCGATCGAACGTCGTGGACTGATCGACGAGCTTCCTCTCAGGTGATACTCGTCCGTACGCGAAAGAATATATCCCGTGGCGCGGCGCGGACGGAATATCGCGTGTCGTTCTACCCCGAGCATTTCAGCATTTTATGGACGCGGTCAGGAAAGCCTCGCCCGGCTCACGAGGTCGTCGTTTGCCGTGCAACAAGGTGGAGGAGCGGTCTCTCCCCATTCCTCCCTCTTGTTCCCTCGTTTCTGTAGCCGCTGTCGTTGCTGGTCTTCGTGGTTCGACCTCCGTGGACCGGTTTCGACCCGCGGCTACCGGCGTCAATGAAAAACTCGACTTATGATACCGTGTGGCCCCGACAGGATGCTCGAATCGACCGAAGGTGGCCTGCAGCGAGAGAGGCGAACTCTGATTGGAGTTTGCCGGCGTCGATCGTGGCTACCGTAATTACTAATTGCCACCCCGTACCTTAATTAGCGATTCACGTCGTTGGTTCATCAGCGCTTTCCGACCCACGTCCGCCACTTTCTTCCGTACGATCCAGAACCGTTTTTCATTCGGAATCGTGAAAGTCAACCGGTTGCTCGAATGCTTCTTCCATCGACGTTCAGCCGCGTTTCAGGGGGGAATGGCAGAGGATTCCTCGTACGCGGACCTTCCTGCTCGGGGATTGCTTCATTAGACAGCTGCACCTGCGCCGCATCCGTCCAGGCTCCCTTTCAGCTGATTTCGGAGCCGTTATTGGTTCGTGTCTTCTCTGTATCGGAATAATGTCTTCCCTGGAAACCGCTCGACGAGGCGAGAGTTTTGTTCCATTTTCTGCCCGTGGTCTCCATCCTCGAAGAATTATTAACGCTAGAGCTAACGACCACTCGGGATGCGTCCTAACTGATGTCGTACCAGCGACAAATCCGATCGACTGCACAACAATGAAATAAAAAACGTTACACGGTCTCGTGTCTAGACTAGCAACGTGTGCTGAAAGACTTCGTTGCATTCGTTGATTAGATTATTCGAAATCAAAGTTTGCTATTCTATGGAATAAATAGATAGCAAAATATAATAACCGTGTATTAAATTTGTTTACGCTTCTCCGTATAATCGATTTCTCGATTTCATCTAAAAATTGCATTAAAGTGATCTCACTGATTTCAATCCGATTCCATTGGTAGGTGTTTGAGTGATTTCACGAGTAGTTCTCCTCGGTATAATCTTTCTAATGCCATAAGCGCTTCGAAGAAGGAGACGTTTTTAATATCGTAGCATTTTCCAAATTATTAAACTCTTAAATTAAACCTAAACTTTTGGAGATTACATTCACGATCTAAGTAATTATTTCGATCTCGTACTTTTCTCAGACATAGACTTCCATTGAACGGTGGCAGTTTCTCCCGCGATTTCATTCATCCACGTCGGGTGACACGGGGTCGACGAACACCCGGTACGAAACGAAACCCGTAGAGAATGATTTACGACTCTCGTAGCGCGTACAACAAATCCATTTTCAGCCAGTGTGTCTTTCCGCCCTTTATTCGGCGCCCGCCCTCGTCACCGCGTGGCCTTGTTGTTCCTCCGGCGTGCACGTCAGACAGCAGGCAAGAAAATCTCTTGATGTCCTGACTCCCCCTGGGTCGCAAAAAAAGGTCGGTTTGGTTCTTGATAACTACCGTGCACGCCGGTGGTTACGTCGACGGGAAGGGAAGAGGAGCGGGGCAGAGAGTCGCGAAACAGTGGAGGATGCTTACTGGAAACGCAGGGGGAGAGAGGAGCAGGGACAGAAGGGAAGGAGAAAAGCGAGAGAGAAAAAGAGGATACCCTTCCTCCTAGTTGGTCCACATTAATTAACCTGCTCTCTTAATTGCGCGGCTTGTTTATTACATGGCCACGGCCATTTGTCGATGGCTGGCCTGCCCCCGGCTCCCGCGCAGCATAGAGCTATTATCCGATCTCTACTGTGCCCTCTGCGTTCGGTGCGCATACGTATATCGATTCCGGTGGGCCCGGTTGCAATCTACATACGACGGGCCCGAGCATTCCTATCCTTCGAACCCACCGAACGGAGGATATTTGTTCGCCACGAATCGCGAGCATGCGTTCTGATATGATTCACGAGCGCCGCTAATGAACCGAAAGTAACTTTCGGTCGTCTCGTTTCGGCCATTTCGACTCTCTGCTACGCCGAGCGAAATATCGTTGGACATTCGTTACAATGTAGCATTCATGCGAACCTCATTTTTACTCGGGGGCCAATTCTGTACTTTGCTACCATGTGGGGGGCCAGGGATTAACAATCCTTTTGCTACGGTCAAAAATATTTTCAAGCCCATTCGTATCAACGCCGGTCGTTAGCGAACATCGAAACGAAAAGAAAATAACAGAGAAGGAGGTAGAATATCCCCATTATTGGACCCTTGAATTTCAATCGTACGAAAACAAACTGTTGATATCGTAGAATATTCCACGAACCTGTCAAGAGTCATTGAACGTAATCGAATTGATTCCGAGTCGGTCGTTCTCCAACAGTGTTGCAAGTCGTGCCATCAACAAAACGTTCTCTAAAGTAGCACAAGCCGCTGGCAGCTACCCAGGGTATATTTTGCAACTATTCCATTCGTAAGAGCAAAGGAAATTGTGCGTGAAGCTTGCCGATCGAAACGTATGCGTGGCTGCGTTAGGCATCAATTGCGATAGAACATACCGCGGATAGACGTATGCCGGTGATCACGATAATTATCAGACATTTTCCACGAGCATTCAGCTGTGCGCATTGACATTTTGACGTTAACTCGAGAACTGGAAAACAGAAATCAGACACGTTCCATTCTACCTACTCGTACCTAACGACGCAGGCGTTAATGAAATCTTCGTAATCGAAAAAAGATAATAATTTGACCTTTAAGTGGAAATAGAAAGGCACGTTTCTTTCTATATCGTTGTTTTTCCCCAGCAAAGAGTTTCATTTTATGTGCAATTTTTCATTTCGTAGATGCATTATTGCAAGCATACGGACTGTCAATTCTAGTTTAGTCTCGGTCTCGTTCTCAGTCTATTAATCGTAGATCAACTGGTAGTTCGCTCTTTCTTCGCGTCGATCGTAAATCAACAATTATGAGCAGTCGATCAAATACATTCATCAAGCAGGTATGCATCGCGAGGATTCCTGTCAGCAGATATACAGGATCACGCGTGTATTTAAATCGTCCCTGCATTCACTCTCGGTTAGGTGTGCACCGCGTCCAGTAAAAGTCATATATCGTTACCTTTCGAATAAATCATACAACGTTTGTTTGCTATGAGATTTAATCCTCGAGACTTTTCATTATCGAAACGTTTGGGTCATTTTCATCCTCGAGCGCCGCGAGTCTCCGTACATGGGAAAGTTTGCGCGCGGTGAACCAACCGATTTGGCGTTCGCGGAAGAGACTCGCTAAGTTCAACGAGGAAATGGCGTCGATCGTGTTGCGGAACGTACGATGCTCTTCAAGGCCGTGTTGGACCTTCACCTCTTGACACAAGAACGCATTCGAAGGCTCGGCTAAGAATGTAGTCTGGAATACCATGGAACTTATGAACCGTACACTCCCGGCCACTTAAGACATACTCGACCCCTAACAACACAATTGAATCAACCATACGCGCCGGTGCTCCATTTTACACAAGCTTTCTCTGAACGTTCCGAACGCTCGAATAAGGTTACCTTCGAAATTCATAATAATTATTATACATTTAAAACTCTGGAATCTAACGAAAAGAAAAATGAAAACGAATCGGTGCAATTACCGAGGCAAGTTAGAAAAATTATCATTTTGTCGATCGACTGTTCGATGATGTCAAAATATTACAAACGCGCGTAAAAAACTAATTATTAGAATATAATGAGATGCCTAAGGTACAACGTTGATTGGATTCGATGATAAGTTTCATAACTTATGTAAGGACCTTTGCAGAACTCATTTGAATCAGTAATTTCCGATGACTTCATACTTCACAGAAATGTTTTACGATAATCGTAGTCGAACTGCCTCCAACAGAATCTAGGTGTGTGTGCATAATTTTCATTGTCTTCATCGTGGGCGAAGACGTCTCCTCGCGTAACAATTCGTCGAAAAAGTTAAACGACACATCGATACGATTACTATGGAATTCATAATTATGCAAAATAAATGTGTGTCTCGCTTTTGCAATGCAGATCTAATTTACCGGATCACCAACTTGGCTAATAATTACTGTCGGATAATTGATCCATTTGGCGTATCTTTAGATGTTTGCGGTGAACTAATGGGGTTTCCCATTTATGAAGATATTAAAATTCAAATTAAATTAGTAATATTAATTAATTATCGATTCGAGATCACTTTATATGTACTAGCTAACGTTACGACGGGGATAGTTTCTCAGTGGTCTTGAGTGATCGGTTTATTTTGTTCCGATTGTAGGCATTCTGTGTCTGTATGCCATCTACTACTTCTATCCGAAGTGACGAAATGATAGAGTGGCTGATCATTTTTATGCTGTAATGATGGATACGCGCTTAGTGCATCAATCATTTTTTTTTAATTCGGTGTAACTTGAAAAACGGATCTAAGCAACGTACAGTCAATGACGAAAGTCTGCAAACCCTATAAATTGCAATAACGAGATACCGTAACGTAAGAAATATTCCAACAACAATAATATCATTTCTGAAACTGTTCGTAAGAAAATGACAAATATAGCGTCACTGGAATATACAAGATGGAACATGGAACTCGATTTGCTTAGATTAATTTACTATTAACGAGTCGATTCAATTTAGTTTCATGGTCCATCCTGTACACAAAATATCATAGGTTCATTAAAGCACACAAAAATTTTCTCTATCGCTATACACGCAGTAGAAACTCGGTAATTGCAGAAAAACTTGGAATTCATGTACGTATCAAGTGTCGTGCGATGATCGGGGTAATCAATCCATTAAGTACGTACATATTACCACTTATGTAATTTTACCTGCTAATACATGACATTTCTACTTTTTACATTATTCCTTGTTAAACGATTCTTTCCGCTTATCAACACAGCAAACGATGTCCACAAGCTTATTTAAAAAATTTATTAACGTGTTGGTCCTCTCCATTTTGATATTTCATACTACGTTAGATTAAAGTAAACTATAGACTAAAGATGGAGGAAATTTAATTCCAATAATAGATAACATGAAAACTCACAGTGATTTATTCACGACACTAAAATTTTAAATAATTCAAAGAGTTACATAGTAGAGAAGGAAGTATTGCACGACCCAATTTCTCTAATCATCCTACGCGTTGAACGTGCTAAATTTAATGCGTTACGAGCGACGGGGTTAAGCGAAGTCTTGTATGAGCAGGGATCACCTGCATTTGCAAACCCCACTCAATTAGTTAATGGACATGGAGATGCATTCTGAGTAGCGCGTACGCACGTGCACGCAGGGGACACGTGCATCGGGGTACAAAAGGAAATTCGCGGATGGTTAAACGTTGCCAAGAGCGCTAATCGTCTGGGACCACCTACCAGTTCGTGATTTCATAATCAACGCTCGCGGCACGAGGATGCACCGCCGCGGTCTGCATGTGCCATTATCTTCGGCGTGTTCGAGTTTCAATTAGCCTTCGAGTACCTACGAACACCGACCCCGCAAGAATTCAAATAGAATATGTCTGATTAATGCTCGAATCGAGTTGCTCGTTTCCCCGGTACAAGATTGGGGCAAGACTCCATATTTTTCAGCCGACGATCTGTTGAAAATTATAATCCACCTGTACAATGTAAATAACGAACGGACATACTGGACTTAGGTAATCCCAGAACAGCTAGAATTAATTATAATAATTAACTTTATTCGATATTAATCGACGTTCTCTGCTGCTGGCGATTTCGATAGCGATCGTTAAATAAACATGCAAATATCAATTTTATTAATTCAAATATCAAAGTATGTTCGTTATACGTGTCAAGTATTTTTGAATTATGAATTCAAGCAAATCGAGATTTGCATTCAACTAAATATCGAACGCTTTCAAATATGATCTGCCGATCTATTTGTTGCAAACGTTGAAAATGCGGTACACGGTTGCACGTTCGCGTTGCACATTTTCTCACGATGATTTTTTTCCCATTTACGTAATTTATATTCATATCGATGTTAAAAGGTGGTCAACTCTGACCCCGTTAAATGGTAGGTTGCGCCACTTTTTACGATTAGTCACAAGTTATTTTCCTCATCAATGCGAAAGGTTACGCGAACCGGTGAGAATGGAGATGCATAATGATGGAGATCGATTGCTCTGGCACATAATCGGTTGGCATTGCGGCGCAAGAAATGCGTCGCTCGTGAATGTCAAGAACCGATTCCTGGAATTCCAGTTTAGTCACGCGTGTGCACGCGTACACGCGGTTACGCCGCGAAAGGTGATCGTTAATGTTTTCCCCCGTCCAACATTGTTTATTACCGGCTTGTACGCAATCTTTATTTTTCCTTGATCGTATAAACGCGTAAAGCGGATTAGGTATTATTGACAGCGATACGCTGTATACGAATTTCCGTCGCATAAATACCAACGACAACGGTATAATTCATGTTAATTTCTGCAGCAATTCGAGCGATTTTACAAGAGATTAGACGTCATCCGCTCGCGTTTGAGGTTTTAATCTTTCAGATAATTACTCTTTCTTTTTCTCGTCTTTGGGGTATACGAGTAGATGGAACGATAACTTGGCGGTCGATTAAATTATCGGATAAGAAACGCCGTCGTGTCGCCTGGTAATAACGGAACCGTGTACGATTCGTTAACTGTGATTTAAAAGTACTAATCCTATTCGAAACGGTATGGCAAAAATCGTGATATTAACAAGGTTCGTAAGCGACAAAATGATGTATCCGAGCACAGGAACGACGTACATTAAAAGGAGCCGTTAAATCGAGTTGCTTCTATGCTCCTGTTCTTAATCGTTAACAACCAAACGAGGTAAGATCGATACAATGCGTATTTCTTTTGTATCGTTCGACGTTGCTCTTCGTAGGCATATTTCCCTTCATCCGATTCTCGTCATCGCGAACGACCATTTCACGGACTAATTACCCGATCAATCACTCCGGTTGATTGTCTGTTACCAGCTACCGTGAGTTTCGTGCGAAACATCCCGGAGTCAAATTGCAAAATGGCGGGTGCAAAGGATAAAAGAGAGGTCATCCGTCGAGAATAGAGGCAATTAGAGTCTATTCAAAGCCGAACTACTGGCACTTTGACGCAATCGCATCGCGAATTCATTCCGTCGTACGAGCGCAACAAGGATGCTTTCTTATTAACGCTGCGTCTTTCTTTATGGTGTTTACGTAACGGCCGTGCTTTTTGCGTTTGGCACCACCGGGCACTCGGTACGAGCCTGGCGAACCATGAAAACCGCGGCTCTCTTTGCATGCCACCACAAGGAAACGACGGAGGCCGCAAAGAAACCTGGAATTTCTGGCGATAATCGCTATTCTGCACCACCGCATCACTGACTCATTCTCGAAGAACGTCGCGTCGCTTCCTGAAAGGATCGTATTTCATATTGTGTAGAAAATTACTTTCCGGCATTATCTTGCGCGAAAATGAGAATCTCTGTTACGCCGCTGGAAGTATTATCCTGTTTGCCGCGGAGCTAGGCTCTGGTACATTAATTCCGGCTCTGTGATTTCTCAGCTTGCCAACGAAAATGGAACGGGACAAATCGATACATACTTCTACGAACAAGGCCCAAACTTGAAGCAACGCAATGATTTTGCAAAGGCTCTTTTTTCACGATCGCGATGCAAATGTTAATTGTTCGAAAGAGGTCCCAGGTGCGTACGCGAGCGGAGAGAAACGGGGCACAGCGTGGCGCGGGTCTGTTTGGAGAGAAAGGGCCGGAATTGAATTAACTCGAAGCGTCGGCCGCGACCTTCATTCGGCAGGTGCGCTTCCTGAAGATTGCGCCGCGCGATAATCGTCGATTGTCGATCATTTAACGGGGCCCGCGTTTCTCGTTACGGCCGGAACGAGTCGCAGTAACATTGTAGAAAGCAACGGTGAAAGCGTGTCAAAATTTGATACATCGTTCGAGAACCCCGCCTCGTAGCCGATGATTTACAGGGACGTATTAAAATTATTGAAATACTGACATGCGCGCGGACACGAAATCTTTTCCGCGTTACAACGGGCATTAATTCATTAGCGACCGGCTGGAAACGCGCCGCGGCACCTTTCGCGTATCGCGTAACCGTGGCACGCGATATTGTTGTTAGAAAGATGCTATTTCATCGACGATACAATCGTTCCTTCTCCTCCACGTCGTGTCAGAACTTTCATGAAACTGATACGAAACGAATTACCATCGATTTTTTGCCAATTACTCATGCCGCGACGGGACTCCCGTGACTAGTATTAGACCGAACCCGGACTTGATCGATGTTATTCTTCCTTGTCGGTAGCAGCACATTCTCGCCCTTTCCCTGCGGGACGTCTATCGAGTCCTTCCCTAATGCGTCCTTGATGAGAGCTAACCTTGCCAGAGGTCCTCCCCGCGTCCTCCCCGCCCTTCTGGATTACTCGGTTTATCGATGCGGACGATTATTTTGCTCATCGCGTTCGTCATCGTCTCTGCGGGTCATCCGGTTGTTAACTTCTTCTGACAGCATTATAGAGACCCGCGACGCGGTCAACTAGGCGGGATAATCTCTCGGACGACGACGTGAGCTCTTTTAGCAGCTATGTCGTAAGATCGTCTTCCAGAGTCGCGGGTCTAATCCTCCGATGAAAAATGATGCGTTCCGTTGGGTGTTCGAGACAGGCGATGGTCTTAACGAGCTTAGAACAGAGCTACGGGGCAACGAAATAACGATCGGATTCTTTTTCACCCGTCGACTAGGATCTCAAGAAACTTTCCCTATCGTTCGTAACAGTTAATATCAATTTTTAGAACTACCGATAGAGTCAGTAAAATTCCACCGATCAGCGAATGAAAATTACCCGTAAAAATCGTCGAGCAAGGCTAATATCTTGGATTCTTTACGAAACGCGCGCTTTCTTCTCGAGGGTAAAGAATTCCAAGGCAACGGTAAAACGTAGAGGTGAAACGCCGGCGAATGTGGCAAACGTTACCTGCAAAAATCTACGAACGATGCTCGTAACTTCAGCCTTGGATCTACGACGAGGCGAAACGAGTAATAAAGCACGCGAACGATCTAAAGAGATCACGCGGTCAGGGAGATTGCGTGAACACTATTGTCCATATATGTGCATCTGGAAACACAAGAAGTTTTTAATATTTACCTTTTCGCATAGCTCCTGAATTTTAACAAAATGTGCAAATACTTCAATAAGTATTTTGGGGTACCGGTTTCGGGAATATCGCGACAACCCTTGCTAGTTAAATTCCTGTAGCTTCAGTTTCCACTGTACACGCGTTCCATTTGGAAACACAAGAAGAATTTTTTAATATTTACCTTCGGTGCATAGCTTCTGAATTTTAACAAAATATCTAAAGACTACGTTTTGAGGAAGATTGAATTTAATAGGTATTTTGGGGTACCGGTTTCGGGAATATCGCGACAACCCTTGGTAGTTAAAACCCTGTAGCTTCGATTTCCAGTGTATACGCGTTCCAGTTGTAAAAGCCGAGGCATAGACAGCCAGTCGCCTGGCGTAAAAAGGGTAATGGAAGGGGTCTGGTGGAGGACCGACGACATTAGAGGCACATTAGCGTGCGCAACTCGTCGGGCAGCTGGTAGACTATCGGGGGCCAAGCTAATTACATGCCGATTCCTGGGGATCAGCTTCACAATGCCGTGTCGACATACCTCTGGCTCGTCGACTTGCGCGGGGGGTCCTCGATACTGATATATCCGTGTAACGGCGGTACGCTTTCGCGGAAAGGTTTCATCGGTTACACGCTGCCTCCGCGGAGCAGCGCGAGCGAGCTAATCGCTCGGAACTCGCTAACACGGCAGCGATTCGTGGCGTCGATTTACTGGCAGCGCTCCCCAACAAACGGCCGGGTAATTGTTCTTCCATGCGTGCTTCGTATGGAAGCATGGTTCCTCGCTCGACCGTCCGCGTACGTGGCTAGATGAAAGCGAGCGTGCACGAGATGCTATCGTTTGTGGATCGCCTACTAAATACAGAAGCGAATTACTTTCTCGCGAGTCGATTTCAGACTAGGATCCCGTTTAGGAGCTGGCCGCGTTCGATCGTCCACGGACTTTAAAACCTCAAACTTTAGTCGACGCGGAAGTTTCCATTTTTCCTCGATTTTATCAGGTGCAATAAAGACTTAAAATAAAGCTGTACTCCTTTCCTGAATCTTGATTTAAAGTTTGTTGTTAGAAAGAGTGCAACGTAGACTTTCGAGGATCGATATTGAAAGAGATAATGAGAGAGAAGTAATTTTAATAACCCTCGAGTAGCTGATCTATCGTTTTTACTTAGGATTATAGTTTAATCATGTGCCCACCTCTTTCAAAATTAATTAGATTTTACGCGTCACCTATGCCATTCGAAGAGATAATTGTGTTCCATAATACCTATAATAACTTATAGTCCTTGCGATTCAATTATACGCATTACTACTGCAGCGAGCTTTTACGACAATTCTATGAAATTCCATCCGGTTCATTAACATCATTCATATCTAATTTACGTACAGCACTAAAATCCGAAGTAAACGACTAACTAGGCGAATTGCAGGTGCCCCGATATTGCGCTACAGATATTATTAATCTTTTCCCAACCTGTGTATTCGGTTTCGTATGCGCTTTATGTCCCGATGATGTCGATAAATATTAAAAGCAATTATAAAACTTTGAGTACACACGGTTCTGATAACAAGAACAGTTATTTAACTAAATATACAGGGTGTTTAGCCAACCCTGGGGAAAAATTTAATGGGAGATTCTAGAGGCCAAAATAAGGCGAAAATCAAGAATATCAATTTCTTGACTGAGGCTTCATCAAAAAGTTATTAACAAATTAAATTAAAAATTTCAAATTGGTCTGGAAAAATTAATTTTGATTGCAGGGGTCAATTATAAGCATTTTTGGTAAATAGACATATCCCTGAAATCCTACCCATTTTTGAGAAAAAAATTCGGATAGGTGCTGATATTTTTTGGTAAAAAGAAAATTTTTCAAATCGTTCTGAAAAAAATTATTTTCGGTTGCACGAGTCGATTACAATCATTTTTGGTCATTACACATACCCCCCAAATCCTACGCATTTTCGAGAAAAAAATTCTTTACCGAAAATCTAATTTCTGGCCAGAAATGTCTGCCCGAATTTTCATGCGAATCTTTAAAACGTCATAACTTCTGAACGGATTGGACGATTTTAATGTTTAAAAAAGCAAACTACGCGTATTTTGGCGGAGAATATGTACAAATCGCAAAAATATTCAAAAAGTTGATCCGTGACCCCGCAAAATGAGAAAAACCCCATAAAAATGGTCCAATTTTCAAACAGCCATAACTTCTACAATTATGAATATATTTCAATGAAACTTTTTTCTGAAGTAGAGCTCATGGATACCTACAAAAAGGTATCAGACAACTTTTCTGTAGGGTGTCAAACGAAATTACTAAAAATGAAAAAGTAATTTTTAAGAAAAATCGACAGGGGGTAGGTGCCTAAATTTTTCGACGAAAAAAAAATTTTTCAAATCGTTCTAAAAAAATTATTTTCAGTTGCGGGGGTCAATTACAGTCATTTTTGGTGAACAGACCTACCCCCGAAATCCTACCCACTTTCTAGAAAAAAATTCAGATCAGGCGGAACTTTAAACGTTAATAACTTTATAACGAAATCTCTATCAACAAATTAGTATTTTTGATTTTCGTCTTCTTTTGACCTCTAGAATCTATACTAAACTCTTTCGAGAGTTATCTATAAATCGGCTTTGTCGCGAAAATTTACGCGTACGAACGCGAGATTCACCGCAAGAAGCGAACATCCTTCGTCGGGAATGGACAAGATGTTCATTAATGGGACAAAAGGTACGCAATTAATTAAAGCATCAAGTGAGCTAGGAAGCAGTCTTTGATCTTTTCAGTGAGAAACACATCTTAACATTTGAATTTTCGTCGCAGTGGGAGCCAGCCTGGCCTCAAATGAGCGCTCGTTCTTCAAATACGTACCTGAAGAACTCCCGCTGGTAACATCTGCGAACCACACGTAGATCCAGCGTGTTCTGCTGGAACGAAAAAGTTCTTGCGCGCATCTCTCCGCGGTACAAAGAATTATGAACACGCAGCTACAGATAGATAGTTAAAGCGTACCCACGAGATTTTCCTCGCAATGGTGCAGCGAATGGACAAAAGCCTCGTCTCACAACTGCGTGTACTTCCTATCGCTGTGTAGAAATGTTCAAAGGGAAATCTCGTTTTTGGTTTCGGAGCAAGTGAACAACCATACGCGACAGAGAAAATGAGTTGTATACTAATCCTGTGGAGTCACTCATAAACCCGAGGGATATGTCTGATATAGAAAAGCCTTTTGCTCAAATAAAAATAAACATTGTGAAATTTCTGTCACGTCGAGGAACGAGTACGGAGAAACATTTATCGGATAGTGCGATAGGTATTTGCACCGTTGCACTTTAAACGATGCAGTATCAGTTGAGCAATTTCTTTTTATCGAACGATGTAAAGTGTCAATCACGCGTCAATCGAGTGTAAACAATTCTCTTATCGGTGGTGTGTTTGTTCTCGCCATTTTAGCTTTCATACGACGCGCAATATATATAACTGTTCCTATACTTTAGACGTTTGCAAAGTTGAAAAATGAATAATTTGGCCAACGCGTTGGGTATGAATACAAGGTCGTTGATTTCTCAGATCGTCGTTCGTGCTCCACTATTTTCCCCCTGGTCGGAGCGTTTTGCAGATGAGGCATCCTAAAACGCGAAGCCTCTTCAAACTTTATTGTTCCTGGAAAGTAGTTCCGAGTACGTCGTGTGTGTCTTTATCATTTTCACGAGTGGCTACGCTCGACATACCTCGAGCGGAGGGACAGGCACCGGTGGTTCCTCTTCGCTATTAACGGCAGGATGTCTCGAGAAGACGAGGAACAACCTCGACAAACCTTTTCCTCTCTCGAGTGTGCCGGTTTGTAATGGCAAACATGGCACGTCCGTCGGGACTGTCGACGGCCTTTAGGTTCTCGCGAAAACTGTCGACCGTTGTCGTCGCCGTTGCAAACCGCTGATGACACTCTACGCCACTCGAACGGGCTGCTGCAGCGGCGCTTAGTTTCCTCGAAGAGGCTCGACCCTCGTCGCCGACGACCACGAATACGACGGTCTCTCTTCGGCAATTACAGCTCGAGTGGCACCGTAAGAGACAGGTGGTAGGCTGCGTCAGGTCGTACGCGCCGACTTCAGGGTTCCTTTTTATCCTAGCGCCTCCTGCGAATTTATGACAGGGTATATATTTCACTATTTATCCCGCGAGAAGTCTTGTTCTTGCGTTTTACGATACCCCCCGAGATTTAGAACGCGTAACCTGTCCGTGTGGTATTTCCCTTTTTTACGCTGCAACCTGGAAGGATCGCAATCGCGACAAATTTTCAAAACGTTCCTCTCGCAAGAAACATACCTTTAAACCTATCAAACAAATTCTTCTATTTATTTTTCTAAAGTTTTGGATAGGTTTGAGTTACGCTGGGCGAGAGAATAAATTTATTTCGATATTTATGACGAACGTTAATTATTATTTCGCGCTGCATCATCGCCGGTAAGAGAATTATAACCCCGCGATTGAAATTGTAATTCACTTGGCGCGTAGTTCAGACTTTGCTACCTTTGACTATCGTCTTTCCCGGGGAACGACGCGCTGTTTGAGCAGGAAGTGATTCAATAGTGACGACATGAAACGTGGGTGTACCGAGTTCTTCGAATTCAAAGAACCAGCATGGTATTGCAGGGGAATGCAATTACTTTTAGAACGATGCCAGAACACCATAGACCATTAGGCTCCAAAGTAGATTTTGTTGTAGTTATCACCTAATAAATCAAGCTTTTCAAGCGCGTAATATTTTTTGAGATACCTTAATATCGCCACGCTTTGGCCATGGTTAAATATGGAGAAGCATAATAAGTGAATGTACATCTTTCAAACGTATTCTATTTCCTGTTACTTCGTTACGTTGTCGCTACTTTTTTCAGGCCAGTGGGTCGAAAAATTATTATCGGAACGAATTTGTCTTCCTATTAGGCCGGATAATCGACGTTCTACCGTTTTTCGTTCGCAATTCCGAGAGACCACGGCCAGTGTCTAGCCACGCAAAGAAATAAAGACCTTCGACAGCCTCCGAGTCCCTTTATGTTCCGACGCCGATTAAAAAGGACGACTCTTGCATTCGACGACTAATGACGCATTAAACGAGCCCCGCGCGACGAACACCGGCCATGAATCATCGTGCGGGGCCTCACAGCCGATATCGTGTACTTTTTCCCGTACGTCGTACGTTACCGATCGACAAATTCCTCGGGCCCCCATAAATTCATACGTACGCGCACGGATTAACGCCGCAAAACGCGATGGTGGAAACTGGTCGCTTTACCAGCAATTATTTACAACTATGCGTGTCCATATCGCGAAATTAAAAAACAATAACGAAGCACCTCGGATCAACCCCTACTATATGTTCCGTTCGAATGCTTCAGCGTGTCGCTCTTGGTACATACGTGTTTACGATGAATATATCGCTGAATTATTTTCGAATTTCATGGGCCTCAGGACCCTTCCCTTGTTATATGTGTCATATTATATCAGACGTGTCTTAACATATGTATTTCATTAGCGTTATAAATGTAAACAGTAAGTGAAAAATGTTTTCGAACTTTTTGGGGTATTACTACGACAATGTAGTGCATTTATTATTTTATTAACAATCATGGGGTTAAAACTCCCTTCTATTTCCCATCGGTCTTAATTATACATAATAACATTTTATAATCATAAAACACGGCAGTTTATCGTAAAATTTGCATTAATGTGTATGATCGGAAACTTTCTGCCAGGGGATGTATTACAACGAAAGATTTGAATTTCGTTAAAAAAATTTTGTGATTGAATTGATTGGTTTTCGTTTCTTAATTTTTCGAAAATTAGTTGTGTCATAGGGGCGGTCAGGGTAAATGAGTCCTTAGCGAGCGTAAAGAAATTCCTGATGGTCTGGTCGTTGGCGCGCGCGGGGATTAACGCCGCGGATGGAGACGGTGAAAAGTGGTCGGTTCGCGGCGACGAAAACGCGCCTTATCGTAATACGATCGATAAAACTGGATCTATCGGGGACCGTTGGCGGGATCCTGGATAACGCTCACGGGCATGACACGTTGCCAGCCGATAAACGCAGCCCGGGCCCACGGAGCGAGGAAACTCGATGCGGGATCCTCGTCGTCAAGGGCTGCGGATAATCGACTTAACGACGGGGCTTAACGACTTCTCGGTAACGGTTCCGCCGGGCTTCGTCGTCGCCGGGTATTACGATCCGCGGGAATTCTAAACTTGGGCCCTGTCCAGCGGTCCCGCAGTCCGCTCCAAGCGATCGAGACGCGGCTCTATAATGCACGGGCGACACCGCCATACGTGTCATGGGGAATCGATCCGATCCGGTTGTAAGCCGACCTAACCATAAGTCCGGAGTGGATCGAGCGTGCTCCAACGAGCGTGTTCGACAACAAGAGTACTTGCCTCTTCGTTGTGCGTAGGAAAGCTGAATAAAATTCCTCCTCCTCCCCCCCACCCTCCGTGTACCACGAACGTGGAACATTGACGTTTGTTTCCGTCGGAGCCGCGCCACGGGGAGGTAGGGACAAAGGGCGAAGAGACATGTGATTTACCGGGATTAACGATTCGAGCTTTGATTAAATTTGTTTCTACCCGCGGGTTAACAACGCACTGACCTCCGGGGTGCTCCGTGGCTTTTATAACTGCATTTTTATGGTGATCCGACGGCGTAAACGGTTTGGGGAGATTTAAGATTAACCTGACCTTAGGAGGCGTAACCTGTTGGCTGTTTTATGGGATTCCTTTTTTACCCGTCATAAATATGATTCCGCCATTGTAGTTCCTGGATCTCTGTGCTTGTAAAAATTGCTGGTCTACGGTAATAGGCATTGTTTGCGTTCGCTTTGGTCGAAAGGGGCTTAGCGGTTTAGACGAGGCGGCAAAATGAACAAACTGTTGTCAGAGTTGGCCAATTATATACAATTAGGCTGTGGTAGTACTGTGCTTTAAAATTTGTTCATTTCTTTCGTCGATTAACTTTGTGTTGTCAATATATAAACTTTAAATCAAGGAATTAAAGGGTTAATTTGTGAAAAGGCTTCTATACTTTCTTACAGTCTGATTTGCTTTAAAATTTACTTATATCTCAAGTTTAAATACTCAACTACTTTCGAAAGAATTCTATTACGTTTACATCGTCGACGTACAATTTGGCGAAGGTTGAGCTTAGCTGTTTCGAAGTACCAGGTAAACATCGTAGCGTTTGGACTCGATTTGTTTTGAAAACACTTATCCTTCCCCTCTACGACGTTGCCCCATTTTACCCTCATTACTATAGCCAATGAGAATCCCATTGCGTTTACCTGAATCGCCGTGCTCGACGAGTACGAGGACACCGCAATTCACAGTATCGCGGCGAAGCGTGGGAAATGGTAGGAACCGTAGTCTCTCCGTCATCCTTGCTTACCTCGTGTCTCCATCTAATTTCTGTTTTTTTCGTTTTACTTTCTAGGACTGTGACAACCTGGCGGACGGCTCGGAGCGTGACTCCCCTTGGAGCTGTGGGGGTGGCAGCGGTAGTGGCCGCAGACCCCTCACCTCCATTATCGAGCACCTACGCACCTCCAAAAGCAGACTTCACAATGGTGAGTCACAGAACCAGCATTATCGTCCTACTATTTTTCGCATCAACAATCTCCTGTCTCGATAATTAATTTTATCCGAAACCAAGTGTCTTTCTTTTCGAAACGTTCGCGTGATTTTGTAAAAACTTATCGAGAGGTAAATTCGTGGAGCTTAAAACTTCGATTTCTTAAAATCGAAGATGGTCAAAGTTCTTATTTAAATATATGCTTCGAGTAATGAATAATAGATAAAGGTTTGCCTGTTTTTAATTTACAAAAGTCAAGCAGCGACCACTATGGTTTGTATTTTTAATTTAACGTTGATTTCTTTCGAAGCTTGGTACCATTGATCGAACGCCTAAAATATTGCAACGTTCGAACCCAATTAGCGTGAGAGAATCATAGTAGCATTTAGATCCCATAGGATTTCACAGAGACTCTCCATAATATCCTAATCTACGTTGGAAGGAGGTGCACACACGGGCCATTAGAAGTAACGAGCCCGCCTATGCTATAAGCAGAAGAGTGATGACTGCCGCTCGTAACGATAATAAATAATCGGCGAAATATAAAACCACGAAACGATTCGTTCCCCGGGTAGTCGGACTGGGATTCTCGAGAGAATCAGCGAGACTCTGGTGATGTCTTCATCCAAGGTAATTAGAGGCAAGGATGCACATAAACAGGACGTTATAGTGCGCCGGTTCTCTCGAGTGAAACGGATGTCCCCATCCTGACTGCCTTTTTCACGTCAACGAGCTCTCGTCTTCTGTTAGCGTCCTTGCACAAACGAATCGAGACAGGGTGGAGGGAGGATGAACAGATCTTCGGTCGCAAACCGGGACGCGAAAGGAACAGTTGGATGGATTGATTCGCGAACAGAGTAAATGGATATTGACCGACGCTGAGACTCGGGGATTCGGAAACAACTTGCTCCGCCACTGGGACAAACTAGTGGACGTTAACATATTTATAATATTTTCTTTTCGCAAGACTTCTCGTCGAGGTCACAAAAATTAGTTAACATTTAGACGTTAGATACAATAATAATAGTCACTATCGTTAAGAACAAATTGAATCGCCAACTTCCGCGAAAGAGTTTCGTTCATTCTCGAGCGCCCATACATTTATTCGCTCGTCGTTTATTATTGGTTATATTTTTTTTTCATTATAAAATCGTTTTACGATTTCCATAACCAGAAGACGAAAAAAGCCGCGTATCGAGAGACGGAGAAACTTATCGTGCAAAACATTGCCAGCAGGCGATAAACAAACCTGAATCGATTTTTTTAAAGCGTTGCAACCGGTTCTGTGTGGACGTACAATCTTCCCCATTACCGCGGCGGTGCGGTGGCAATATCGGCTCGAAACACAACCAAATTAACGTCTTAATTAGAGAATCCTCCGTGCATTGAGAAACGACCAATCAAACCGGAAACAGTGGAGGTTCCGAAGGTTCGTGGATCGTGTTCGAGCCCCGTATAAGCATCGAGCCGGTAGGCATGCAGGGTAAAAGAAGCTAGCAGGAGAAGATCTCGACGTCAATCACGATTACGGGATGAGTTTTCAGCGCGCGTCTCATTAGCCCACGCCCTCATTATTACGTTATCAACGTCCCCGGGTTCGCATAATGGGCTCTGAATATATTTATGAGGGTAATCCCCGCGGCCGTTCGCGGCCATACGAAAGCCGGCACCGAAGCGGCTCGGACCGTAACAATAATCCTTATATCCCCCACATAATTGTGCCCGCGGAGGATTTATAGAGCTGGTCCCGGGCACCGATCCTATCTAACGATCTGCCCATTGAGTAGGCAGCCTAGGACTGCACGGGGATGCTCTGCGAGGCCCCGGGAATCGGATTCATTCAAAACCGCGAGCAACCGAGTGCACGAAACCTCTCCTCTTTTGCGTTCGGGTCATCTAGATTCGTACGGTCTTTCGGCCGTGTTTCTGCCTGATTGGTTTATCGACCTTTCGCGAAACATTCGAGTAATTCCCCGGACCCGAAGCAATTTGGTTGTTCGCCGGTTTATCTGATCCGCCGTGATAAATCAGGGCTTGAACTTTTAGGATCATTTCCTTCTCGGCGTTATTGTGCCTCACCCGAGTGTCTTCGAGCAGGAAGCTTTTCAAAAGGTAACCAGAATGTAAAAAATTGTGTTAGATATTGGCCATCTAAAACTTTTAATTTTCAAATAACTGCATCGTGTGTACAGTGAACTAGCAATAGCGCGAGCACGCAACGTTAATCTCGTAATGGAACGATAATACATTTTTTCAAGTCCACGATAGAAGTTCTTTTATTAACTAAAAAAAAATTCCACTACTATCATTACGAGATTAGCGTCGCGTGTTTACTTTTCCTCGTTATTGTATATTTTCTATTTGATAACACTAGCTTCGACAAGAGGTTTACAATTTATAATTAAATTATAAGTCACGGTATCGATTCTATATCGTTCTACGACTATTTCTATATATATTTCTCTACTTCGATCGTAAAAATTCATTGCATGATAATTATCTAGCGACCTCGCAGGTCGATCGTGCGTCGAATAGAGTAATAGAAATGTCAGATGCAAGGATTTGCGTAGCCAAGGATAGGAAATGACGCGTTTCGAATCGAAGATAGGAAAATGTCAAAAAGACACGATTATGCTCTCCAAGGACGTTCTTTTATCCCTGTCAACGAAGTGCCGGGGAGTTCGTAGATTGTCTCGGGATTAGTTATTCCAGGATGATCGTCGGTTATTATCGCGTGTTCGTTCCATGCCGGATGACATCATGGACTCTGCTCGCGTCTAGGTAATTCCATTCCTCGGTTCTCTTTTCTTCTGCGTCCGCGAACAGCGCTTCGTTGCACCCTCCTAATAAGGAGCTGGCGATGATCCACTGAGATAGATTCGCGTGTCATTAGCGGCGATTTCAATCCGAATTGCTCTGTCAATTGTGGGAGCGGTCCTAGGTTCTTGCTTCTCGCGTAGCAACGCTCGTTTCGAGCAAAAGTGTTTTATAGGTTCGGTACCGTTAGAGTGCTTCGCTGGTGAAAGAACAAGCTCGTTGTTAGAAACGCTGTTTTTGGCATGGATGGACGATTACGCGATGCAGGACTTTGCGAATAAATCCTTCAGGAGTGATGAATTGATTTGGCGTTGGGTGAGAATATGGACGACTCCGACTCTGAGCTCGCGTTTATCCTGCCAACTCTTTTTAACGATACTACGCGCCCAGTGAATTTCATTTCTGCGAATTAAATTTATTCGCAACCATATATAATTGTGATATAACATATTATATACGTTATAGAGTATTTATAGCTTCGCGAGCGTGTTTACACAGTAACTGTACTTGTATTCTACAGGTATTCTTTCAAGTTTCAAAGCCTGTGCTTTGCATAGTTTAGCCACATTAAAGAATGATTTTTATTGCTAAACATTTACAGTTTTTAACCACAAAATGAACTTTGTCTCCCATAGAATGATAGATGCATCGTTTAATTATTCGTCCATCGCGTCAAGCCCAATTTTCACTGAATTTCCGATTTAAATCCGTTCTTCCGGTTTCACTGGACATCACCAGTAATTAAAAAACACATTAATTCGGGTAGAAAAGGCTCTGCGTTTTTCAGATCTCAGTCGTCGAGTATTGGCCTCGTTATCATTAGCGATAAATCCATTCCACTTTAAGTCGTTTCGTGAAAGAGTTGTCGTTCGTTCGCAACGAGCGGACGACTTCCGATGCAGCGTCGCCGATAAGGCCAATTACAATCGCGGTTTGAAAATCCATCGTCGAGCGTGCCGCCGGAAACCGCGTTTCGTGGCTGAATCAGCGGGCGCGCACGACGCAGAAATAATGAAAAGCCAAGCGATAAATAATGTATCGGAACCGCGGGAGGCGTATAACTCATTCCGCGAGAATATAGCCCTCGCGTCGGCCTCAGCAGCTCTCCTTCTTCTCCGCGCTTCCTTCGCCGGTTCCCCTCTCCGGACGGTAGATTCTCCAGCTGCCATAAATCCGAGCGCTACCATCCGAGGCTCTAATTGCATTATAAATTGTGCATGCGCCTGCACATCCTGGCGAGCGCGGAGCGCAACGCGCTACCCCTACTGCCGTGTCGAATCGTCGCTTCCAGGATGCTGTCTGGAATCGACCAGGAACGAGAAGACCCCTGCTTCGACCTCGGGAATACGTTTACCCGCCAAGCCGTACCGCGCGAGATTCAATTTCCCTCGCCAACGACAACTTTCCTACGCGATAATAATAATATTAACCCTTTGTAAGATACCCTGTCCAAACAAATTTTAATCTAAGTCTCAGGTCTCTCTGTAGCTGCTAGAAATCGGTAAGGTTCGTGTCTTTTTTTGTTTACGGGTCTTTTTACATGGGGTTTATTCACTCTTTGATATAAAACAGTTACAATCAATTACTATATTGTAAGGTACGGTATTTTATTTTTACAATTTTGTTATCACTTCGTATTGACAAGTAACTTCCCTAGCAAACGAGATGAACCAATCTATTCGACTCTGCATAAAGTTATGCTGGACCAACCCATTATGGCTGTTACGTTTAGATCAATTAGATGGTTTTCCAAGACTTCCAAATTTGGCGAGTTCCCGGTACGTCTTGACCCATGGAAATAATATGCAGGCTCTGAGATAAGTCATACCTGTTAAACTCGTCGCGATAGCCGCATTCTGAAAACAGGAAACGCGATGGCCAATAAGAGGCCCTGAAGACGGAGGCGGATGTACCGAAACGCATCTGTGGCCGGTCGCAGCTACGTTTATCGCAATAGTAAAAATACGTGGCTGTAAATAACGGCGGTGGCTTGTGCAACGAGTCCTCATTAGCATCGTATCGCCGACATAAGTTATTGCGCCTAATGATAGAGGCGACCCTGAACGCGGTAAGGGGCAAAAAGAAATTGAACTTTGCTGGAGGGAGTAACAGAACCGGAAAATGTATTCGTAAAAAGACCAGCGCGAGGAAAATGGTTCGATTCATCGACCACGCAACGACGGGTTGCGATACAAATCGATACAATTAGTTTCGTCTATATAATACAGGAATGATTTTTGTCGCGGAAGTAATTAATTGTATCTACGCTGTAGGTCAATTTTTATTTTATTTTCAAGGCTCTCTGTTACTGTTAATTCCACGTTCGTTGTACACTATAAATAATTGCAGGCGTTAAAAAAGCTAGGGGCAGACGTATTAATATTTTATGGTTACCCGATACATTCCGCGAGAAGCACAGGTAGTCGATAATGTTCAGATCGTTGAGATATTAGAAAGTCTCCCTCCTACGGCTTAAAGGAAGACGAGCGCACGGTTGCGGGCGTGAAAGAGGCAAAGCCGTGCTCGAACCGTTAATCGCGAGCGTAATTACGATAATCGCTCATTGATTGCGCCGTGAACGTGCCTTCTGCATTTTCCTACCGCGTCTCGAGCCTGCACAAAGCGTTGCACCTATTGCATCACGGGCATAGTAGCCTATAGAGATTCAAGCTTCATTGAAAATCGAATACGTGAAAGCTTGTAACCCGAAGGTGGGCGAAATTTTATTCGGATAATAGATAACCATTGAAATCGACGCCAACCAATTTACCCGCGACATTTATTCGATCCAACGGTTGATATTTTTATTTATCCGTCACGAAGTATTTCATCTTATTTCTATTCAACCCCTTGTCGTGCAATGAAGAGTCCGACACAAATTCTTAATGTCAAGTCTCACAGTCATGAGGCTACTCACTCATCATCGAGTCTTATATATTAAAATTAACAAATTTTTACATTGTTAAAGAATTCGTAAAACAAATCTATTCTTTTTCATGGCCATTCCTTTTACGAACAAATAAAATTGAAATCTTCTATTCGTTGCTCGAAGTCGCCAGCCATTCTATCTCGTATCAAATTAGATATCGACAACGCTTTGGCCAAGAATCCTAATATTTCTGGATCGAAGATCCGGAAGATTTTAATTTCGTGATTTTAACGCGAATATATCTTACAAATTTTTCGATTGTAAATCGTTAGATCGAGACTCTCGGTTCATGAATTGATCGTCTTCGAGGAACGACGCGAAAGATAAGTCGAATCCTCCCGTGCGCGTTCTCTAGCGCGAGTCAACGATCCTGGGGAGGCGCGAACGAAAAAAAAGCAAAGGAAAGCATCGCATCTGCGTAACAATAAACCGAGAGCAACCGCAGGGTTACGTTTCGTATTAAGACAACATCCCCCTGTCATCTCCATTCTCTGTGGCTTCCGCGTCGAGAGGCCCCGGCCAGGGCCCGTTTTTGTTCGATCCTCACGATTCTCTGGCCGATAACGCGTATATCCGAGTAGCCATCAGAATCCCAAGATAGCACCACCATCTAGAGCACCATCCGTTACAGCATCCAGTGCCAAGCAGCATCCATTACTCGGGCCCGGGTCCCGGTGCGTATTGTATTCCACCGGGTTCCTGGCTGCGTTCTGCGTTCCATCGTCGGCACGGAGAGCTTTATTAATGTCTTTATTCACGGCGTCTACCAACGAATAGATGCATTATCTGCAACGGTGCCCCCGTCGCTGGTCCCGGATAAATCGCGGCGACTGCTTTTCACCGTTCACGTGCGCTCCTCGTCGTCCACGTGTCAATCACGCGTGCACGAATTCGCTTTCACTCGGTTAATTGAGTTTATCGTGACTCTCCCTCTCCGTCTCGTCGCCCCGTCTTGGTCCCGCCGCGATCGCAGAAACGTGAATCCTGAAAATTAGATCGCGCGTTGCACGTGGGTGGCGACATTAATCAACCCGACGCCGCGGCTCGTGATGAAGCTCCGCGTTTGTTGCTGGTCATCCAATTTACCACGGGCTGCTTTTACGACGATTTGTAACGCGGAAATGACGTACACGCGGCGATTAGGCGCGTTCCGAGGGAAGACGTACGACGGAGTTTAGGAGAGAGTCGATTGGACCGCTTAAATTAAAGCGAAATAATTTACCAGACGCAGGATAGAGTTGAAACTTTAATGGGGATACCGCTTTGTTGGAAGTTGAAAAATTGAATATTTTAGCGTGAATTCGAGACCACTGTGCGGTGTGGGGTCGCGTTCGGATCCCCGTTCCTCGCGTCGATGTCCTCGTGCAGGACCAGGTTCCGCTTAACGACTCCACTCGAGTTTGTGTACCGATCAATTCGCGGCACAAAACGCCCTCGTGGCCACGTGTAAACGAGAAAACGGAACGAGCTGGCTTACCCTTGTCCGGCCAGGTTTATCTCGTACCCTTCGTGAGCCTCAGCCCGACCATTAGTCGTTGTCAGTTACGTCCGGCCTCTCCTCTTCTGGATCAACAACCAGGAACCAAGCGTCGTACTCGTTCGTGCTCTCGTATGGCTCGTAACGTGACCCCTTCAGCACCTTCGGGGAATTAAGATATCGAGTCCCGCACCACCGGGAACGGAATTATTCCTCTCTCGATCTTTCTTTACGGCCATTTCGCGATGATCAATTGGCGTTTTAGCGTTTGTCTAGCGGCTTCTAATAGTTTCTGGGAATTAACGTGTCGGGACTAGCCGCGAAAATCACCGCCATTACTCGTCCCGGCTTCTCGACCATCTTCCATTGCGAATAATCTCAATTTGAAACGAATTGTTACGTATACGATCATACAATTTCAATATCAGAATAGATCTTTTCGTTTTATAAAATATTATTATAAATTTTGGTCGGTCAGACGATTCTTGGATAACCAATTTCTAGTTTGATAAAATAAATGGAATTTTTAACGACAATTCGCCCGGTTAATTTTAAACTCGCCTAACCAGTCGGCAGCGCTGTGGCTCGTTTCTTCCTTTACTTCGTTCGCTTCGTTCGCGTTCGCTCCGCGCCGATTTATTAGAGCGATCGATCCGGGTGCATAAATCTCGCGAGCCCGGCGTACGAAGACGCGGTAAAAATCCCCGGGACGAGATTACGACTGGCACGCGCTTCCTATTGTCCTAGAAACGTGTCGCGAAGCGGTGGAATCCCCACGGTGCGCCATCATTGTATTTTATTCTTTACCGCGGCTTATTAACTCGGACGTTTACGACCCCTTGAACCTGGTCGAATCCCGCTCGGCGAGCGCGTTTTATCGTCGCTTTTATTGCGCTTTACTACCCCGGTTGAATTAAGACGTTGCAAATAATGTCGTCGGTTCGGCTCGCGATGGACACACCTATCCGCGTTCTATGCACGATTAACTATTCAACGATAATATAATATCACGCGAGAAATAAGAAATTAAAATAACTTGCATACCTCGCGTATTCCTCGTACAGTTTCGAACCGATTATTAAAATACGTCTCGTTAAATTTACGTTTTCAGAATTAGTTGCGAATAGACAGAAAATAAATTATAATCGTACGATTCACCCACAGTGGTTCGACTATCGCCTTTGCCGAGCAATGGCGCGCCTTTTGAGCGGGAAGTGATTCATCAATCACGACGACATCAAACGTGGATGTGCGCAGTTTTTTGCATCGAAAGGATCAGCATGGTGTTGCAGCGGAATGCGGTTGCTTTTAGAACGACGCTACGAGACCATAGATCATCGTGCTTGAGATTCTAGAGTTCGTTACGTTATTTAGAAATTCCGAGCGGCGAAACCGCGTGGCTAATTTGTTTGGTTTAAAGTTATTGCTCGATCGGAAAAAGCCTCCGTGACCTCCGTATCAGACAATAGAGGTGTAAAGCGTGTCTTATTGGGAATCGTGAAAATTGTATTATATCGTCGCGATCGGGCTCGCCGGATCGTGAACGACCGCGCACGCGAGAGGTTGAATAAACGATCGCGGATATCGGGTGAATGGGAATGATTAATATTCCGCATCCTGTTATCCGCTTAAAGTGCCCCGGAGGAAAACTCCAAGACCCCTTCGCGCGCGAGGATTCTGCAACGAATTATCCGACGATAACAATCGCGATTCCACGCCTGTGCGTGCTCGAAAGGAGCACCGAGGAAATCCGCGTATTGTGTGTTTTCTCGAGGATCGTTCGCGAGCCGCGGGGGACCCGGCGTGTCCGGCTTCGACTGTTAATATTCATTTATTGTAATCCGCGCCTCGTGAGATTTTTTCTTCTTTGTCGCCGGACGCTTTCGACGGGTATTCTTGACCTACTTGAGCATCGAGATCGATGGAAATCGACGCCTATGTGGGTGTGCAGACTGCGAATCGGACACGATCGAGGACCTGATAGAGAAATTGTACCGTTACTTATCAAAATTTTGTAGTCAGCCTAGCGGAAGCGATAGAAAATTAATGTCAGTTCTTTGCAAAGCGTTTAGAAATTACTTGTAATGGGATCTATTGTTTGGAGTTCTTAAGGTAGCCGTATCGAGGGTCAAGCATTGTCTTTCAGAGGCCTACAAACTCGGGCTCGTGTCGCACGTCACCACGATTGGTTGCAGACATTTGTCTATTTCCGTTGAGAGATTGATTGTCTCGACGATCGAAATTTCGATCGACTCGTGCAAGAAGCGTTTTAAGGTTCATTTGTAGACGAAGTTTAAAATAACAAATTGTCTAATCGAAATTGTGAAACTCACTCGTAGATAAGTAAAATGTAATCCAATATCTGTAGACTGAATCTTTAATGCCACTTTTGAAGCCTGTATCTGATAAGGATCTCGATCGATTAAAGTGTCCAGGTTATCGAGAAGTTGTTGTCTTCCGAAGTCTCGTAACCGTAATGGCTACCACCTACGGCTCCGGCCATCGTGACACGCGCAAAACTCGAAATTCCAAATAAAAGCAAACGGTGGAAGAGTGATCCCGTTTCAGAAGTTGTAGCCCGAACTCGATGTATATCGTATAGCTGAACATTACGAGTGTGATTATCTCAGAATATATTAACCCTTTGCAGTCTCCGTATGTGCCTCCCAGGCATAAGCAATGCTCGTCGTTGTGCTCGGAGTATGCCTTCGAGACACACCGAAGTTTAAATTAACGCTGCGCGCAGATTTTATTATACCTTGCTACGAGATGGAAGCTCTCGTAATTTCGCAGATAATTCAGTAAAATAAAACTGGTTTCGGAATTACTCCGGTATCGTTCCTTCTGTACTATTTTCTATTTTAAAGTTGCGTGTTTATTGCCTGTCGCATCCGATCGAACGAAGCGTTTCTACTCTGGTTCGTGTCATTCTCAGCCTGACGAGATAACAGGTATATAGAAATTAAAGATTTTGAAAATAATTAGTGGCGCAAGGCAAGAATCTTTCGCGTGTAAAAAAATGTAAAATATTCGTATGCCTTTAGAGTAGATTGCGTAGGTGAATTTTAGCGTTGGACAATATTAGGGAATACGGTTTCTAATCGACTGTACGAGAGTCCGGTAAGCAGATAGTAGAAGGATGGAAAATGTTGTAAGAAAGGATGAAAGTAGCATAAAAGGGCTGATAATCCGATGGATGTAAGAGGGTCGAATTTTACCAACAAAAAGTGTCCGCCGATATAGTCTTCCCCGGAGCTATCAAATTCCGCGCGGATAAAGACGTGGGATACGTCGGACGGCTCGTGAATGGGATTATTAATATTTCCCTTTCCTGTGCTTCTCCCGTGGCCTTTCTCTACATCGCCTCCGAGCGATTCGCGCGAGATACCCTTGCCGATAATTTATGCGAAATCGTGAAATCAAGTTTTACTACTTCTCGCCCATCGAGACTCTTTGGATTGCTCGGACGCGGCGACCTTCTTCACGGGTACGCGCATAGATAATTAAGATATCTCCTACCAGCGGATTTATTAATATTTCCTGTTCTTCTCAATAGGGCTTCTTACCTTGCGGTATACAAAGCGGCGATTTCATGGAAATCGCACGTTGAAATTTAAATTAATTCCTCGTCCCGCCGATCCCATACGTTAAGTTCGCACGGTGATAAATGCCTGGTCGCTATTGCGTTCGCGAGTTTCGCGGCGGGAGTCGACGAGGAAAATTCTCTATTAGGGTTCCGAGCCCTGGTTGTCGTCCGACCAGGGATTACGGGTGTAAAGCGTATTTTTAGTAAGCTTCGCAATTCGACACGGAATTTCCAGCGAATCTCCCTCGTTCCTCCAACGTCAAACACGACATCCGGTCACAATAGCCCCTAATCTTTTACTTAAAGGGTTTTTTTTTAATCCGTAGGATTCCCCAGAATGGGAAATATTAATTTTGTGACAAGACTGGTATCCCTGATAGAGGGATAATTAAATTCCAAGAAGTTTATAGTTTTACACAAAAATCATTATATTGAGCCGTTCGTGAACGTGATTGTTTTTTAAAACCCTCTTTATAATATAAATTCAAATAAACTTTATAGAATGGATAAATACAGATGTAATTTTCGTCTAACAGTATATAAAATAGAATAGCCTTAGAGTAAGTTACAATTTTTATGTGACTAGGGGAGTTAATCAAAATGGCTTCTGAAATAAATTATTTATTATTCAACGACCAAACAAATTAAGTTTTAATACTTGAATTTAAAATATCTGGAAAAGTGGAGTTAATCGATTTGTCCTGTGAACGGCTCATGTAATGGTCGATTTGGATTCCATAAACCGACTCGGAACGCAAGATCGTCTTATCGCGTCGAGAGGTATAATTGATTTCCCAGTCCAATCACGTCCATTAAATTCGCGCCGCGATAACCATAAAATCATATCTGCGGTTCGTCGTCGAGATACGATGTTCAGCGTATTACAAAAGTATCGATAAGCGGAATTAAATCGGCGATACAGGCCGAATCGGCGACCAGTCGAGATTCCCTGGCGCGATCTATTCGACACTGACGTCTATTGCGTTCACCTTCCTACGTTCCCTGATAATTTCAACATTCCACAAATCATTTAGCCGGGCACACGCGCGACCAGTACGCCTACAGGTCGGCGTCGATACGCGTTCGAAACACGTCCGATAATACGGTCGGACCTCGATCGTTTCTTTCCATCCAGTTTCCCTTGAAACGCGAGTCAACCCCGTGTCGAAGTCCGCCCACGTCTGTCGCGCGTCGTAGAAAGTAAACAGGAGAAAAATGTCCGTCACCGTGGGTCTTTTTCCACCGGACACACGACGGCCCCCGGAATTACGCGTTTACGTGCGCGACTCGAAAAGAACGAGGAACGTCGCTCGTTTGGCATTTCAATCCGGTAGCCTGTCCACGATCCCGCTGTATTTTGCCTCGTCCATTCTTACCCGGCGGTAATGGCGTTCGTGAAGAGAGATAATCGAATGGCTGTCTTGTTTCGGAAACGAGCGTTGCGCTGGGAATCAACGTCGGACGTCTGCTTCCACCGGTTCCATTGTATCTTTTCTGTATTCGATTAACTCCATGTTGCGCACCGTTCTTTGGTTCACAAATTACGTCACTCTGCAATTCTCTCTGGGTTTAAAAATAGAGGTCAGAGTCGAGGGACTGCTAATTTTGGGGGGTCGAAATATTGCCGATCTCCAAAGTACCTTAGTCATAGAAGACAAAGCTTCTACACTTTTTTAATTTAAATTCTCTGATTTTAGATTTCTCTATGGAGGGTAGCACATTGTTTTCGCGAATAGTTTTGGAGTAAGTTCAAATCCCTTAAAAGTTGATGTGCGATTTTTTGTTGTGGAGTTATCGTGCTACGTACCCTGTGCAAGCAAACGAGCAGGTGTCCAAGGGGTTTTCCCCTGGAAAAACGCGAAATACGTATTTTTACGCGTCGTGTTTTTTTTGTTCTTCTATGCGCGGCGTATCATTACTTTAATGCATCGTTGCTGCTCGCGAGCAGGAACAAGAGAATCGAAATCGCCTTGATCGTCGGCGGTAACGGAGTAGGTTACTAATGGTGGGCTTGGTGGGTCGGTGGGTTGGTAGACTGGGTTGGGCTTCTTAGAGGTCCACCGAGGTCAGCTGTACGAGAAGGATATAGTTGCCCAAGGCACCGATGACATCGACGAGCGAATAACCAGGCTCGAGATTCTTCGGCGAGCACGCCGACCAAGAACAGAAACTCTCCGCTCTCGATGGAATATTCTCCCAATAACCGTGCAAATTCTAAACCCAAACCTCTTTCTTTAAATGTGGTCTCGGAGATGTTCATAAATCTTCCCTTCCGATTTGCTACTCCATACTCTCACAAGTTGGTTAATTGCTCCCGTTTTTAATTTCCCATATTTCGAAAAGGGACCGCGGTGTTCAAGTTTTCTGATTCGCGGTCGACAAATACGACGGGATGGAACCTCTGTTGGACCCTTTGTCCCGAAATAATTATCCTGCGTGCGCTCGTTTTCGAAGAAACCGTGCGTGTTGCGATATATAAAACACCGGTGTTTCGTGCGGTGTGTCTTTGCCGGGTGGAAAGAAGAAGGAGGCTAAAAAGAGGCGAAAGGCCGGGGGTTAGGGGAGAAGGGTAGGACCCAGGAGATGCTGAAGAAGGCATGGGTCATGCAACAACAGGAAGGTTAGTTGCTCGGGGCGGCGACAAGCGAGCGAACACCATCTTGCCACGGCTCTTACATACGTAACCGGCTCTCATAATAATTTCACTCAACCACCGGGGACCCATGAACGCCGTGCAATGCACGTTTCCTGGAAGTTCGTCCTATTCGTCGATAGAAAAAGCCTCCGTCGAATCCTTCATTAACCGATCGAGGGTGTGGCTCCGCGCGTCAGGCTTTAGAAAAACTCGATCGTAATTGCCGGTAAACGCGATCCTCTTATCTGGAGAACGATTTTAGAGCACATTAGGGTAATGTTGGTGCACCGTAGACCCCGCTTAACGCTCTGGACACGTTCTAAAAATTGAAAACCTCGACTGACCCGAGATAATAACCCTCGAGGACACGAGACAAATTACATACGATAGTTAATATCGGCTGGACGGCAAAGTAACAATTATAATGTTACGTCGAATTCGAGGTGAATTTAATAACAGTCTCGCCCTTTACGCTGTAACATCGTGATTTGCATTTGCTCGTTACTTTGCTATACTTTGTTTCCTTGCGTAGAACTCGTTGCCAATTCTGGTCAAAATTTCCCACGCGTTCGAGAAAAATCGTAATCGAAGGTACGGAGCGACTAATGTAGGCGTCATCACCGTTAGGTCGTTAATTAGCGTTGGTTCGGTATGTACACCTGCGCGATTTCACGCCAAGTCCGAGCGCAATAGAGCCCGACTCGGTTAACCTTTTAGCTGCCGCGCAGCCCGGGATCTTTCGACGAACCATTTTTATCCTCCATCTTTTACGACACGTTCTCGCGATTACGATCGATCCATCGTGAAATCCCTCACGGGTAGGCAACCACTTATCGATCAGATCATCGGGAACAATTCGAGATTTCGCGCGCGAAACGTTGCTCGTAAATTCGACGGCCGATAAAAATGGCAGGAACCGGTGTCGTTTCGCGTGACGCTTGGATTCGAGAGACCGAGCGCGAGTGTGTTAGGAATAATTGAAATCAGAGTTTACTACGGCGAAGGTAAAACTGCAAACGGGCCCCGTGGACGTTACGATTTCCCGTTCGAGGCGGTCGTAAGAGAATTCGCAACGACGGTACTGCCCGACTTTCTGTACGACCTACATTAAATGCATATAGATACGCTTCCTGGCAACGTTAGGATTCCACGTTCCTTCCTCGAGCCTGCATTATCGTTCCACGATAGTTTGTATTCTCCACGATTAAGCTTTCTATTTATTTACGTGCACCGAGATTGATTGGTCTGACTCAAACGGTACTGTTTCTACTAGCTTCGACGACAGATGCAATTCGACGTTTTATTCTTGCATCTAATTACGCACTTTCTAATTTTTCACATACACACTCAAAGTTAAAAGATCAATTCATATACTTAGTATAATTTATTTATTCAGCGATTAAAGTACCATGCACGCAAAGATCCAATTTTCTCTATTCGTATTATTTCTAATATATTTTTGATCCGTTACGAATTTCGATGTTTTCTTTAACGTGTTTCTGATTTTTATCGACAAAAAACGCAATGGCGATTTGAAAATCGTCCGAAGGGATTTCTCCTTCGCCGAGTCGTTGCTCGCACACAACAGTCGCTACTACCGAGCGGATAATTGCCGATGTCTGGATAACAAAAGCGTGTCAATAATTAATCAACGCTGAAGCGGAGATTAATCAATTTGGTTAACGCCACGGCGAGCGTGCGGTATCGTCCGTCGCAGCGTTGCTGTGTTAAAACCAGCCGGGCCCTCTTCTCTGTCTCTCGCCTCCGCAAACGTCGGTACCAGCTCGTGTTAATTAACCCCATTGAGATCCCAGTTAAGATATCATTGTTCCGTGGCGGGTTTGCGTTTCGACGAGAAACAAAATCGCCGCGCCGTACCTGCTCCACCTTTTCGCGGGGACCGAATAAATCTTGCCGCTCCGAGGGTCCGACTAATTTTTAAGATCTCGGCTTTTCAATTGTAATTGCCGCGGAGGGCAAGCAATAAATTGTGGATGGGCCCGTGTTTCCGAAGTCGAAACAAGTGAAACGTACGGCGACCTTACTTTTTAGTTTTCTACCCTTACACGATCGGAGTAGCCTTTTTGATAGTAAGATCGATATATCCTCTTTTAATAAATTGCAATTTGTCGCGTAAACAGTAGAATTTTGCGTAAGTTGGTACCAAAGTTTGAATATTTCTGTCCATTTTCGTCCATCCATAAAATAGATCGTCGTTGTCACGTTGGTCCGTACGTGTTAATCGGTTCCAGTTTAGGGGAACCCTGGGAAATTGAGTAGAATCGGTTCTGCGATTTACGCGTGTAAGCCCGTGTATAATAGGGCCAGACAAAGGCATTGGCCAGAAATAAAACGACGTCGAGTTCCTTGTTTGGCGACGGTCGCGATCGAGAGATCGCAATTAGGCTCACCGCGTCAAAGGTTCTGGTCGGTGGGCTGTTATCTCGTTGCGCCCGTCTTGTTCGCTTTCTCTTTTCGATCGGACCTTACCGATTTCGGGGGAAGGCGAGATGCTCGAACGACTCGAGATATTCTTATTTTTCTTTCGAAAACTCATTCGATCGAACGATACCGCTGGAAAGAGTGATCCTTAAATATTTAACTAGTTTCCACGAGTGTCGTTCATCACGCGTTCGACTCCTTTTCTACTAGAACTAAATACGTATTAATGACTTGTAACGTTTCGGTTCGTGCAGTTCGTACTAGCCTTAAACGTGGTAGTAACGAGTCGCACGTACGGCCAGTATAGTGTTATTATGTTGTCGTGAGATTTATAATACAGTTAGTGTCGAGACACAGCATGTGGCGAACGTATTACTTTCTTTCAGACGTTTCTTTGAGCATGTTCGCGTTTCGGGTCGCACAGTATTTTGCAAGAGACAATGGCGCTGGTTCTTTACATGGTAGCGACAGGGAGTGTGTACATATATTTTATCCATAAATATTAGCGACACATTAGAAAGTGAACGTTCCTTAAAGTGTAAAAGGAGACGAGGGTCAAAGGTGAACGGGATGGAATCGAAACAAATATGTAAATGTATGACATTTTACTATGTTATTTTCAAATAGTTTGCGTAGAACGAGTGGCGTTCTCGTTTAATCAATATTAAATCATCGATCCATAATTTCGCCGCGCGGATCTAGCTATAAAAGTCAGGTGCGGAAGATAATGTTTCCTCGCAGGTGAATGTTCACTAATATAATTCAGAATTTTCTCTCGAGTCGTAAAAGCGTAGCTGTTCCACGCCCGCTACGTTTCATTTCCATACGGC
The DNA here is from genome assembly GCF_051014445.1 of Colletes latitarsis. Lineage (NCBI taxonomy): Eukaryota > Metazoa > Arthropoda > Insecta > Hymenoptera > Colletidae > Colletes > Colletes latitarsis. The sequence continues at coordinate 15,380,415 of NC_135135.1, read as the reverse complement.
AGGAAAATATTTTTTATAGCATTTAAATGTCACAATATTTTCATGACGCAATATTCGCTCGGGTGGAGGTTAATTTGCAGGCGCATGCGCACGCTAAAGCGGGTCGTATTACTGTCAATCACGTTTCGTTTAGTACGCCGCGTATCTTATGATGGTAATTGAAAGGTGCTCGTATCGAGCCATAGATTTCCATAAAACAGTACATCGAGAAAACAATTTCCTGCCTTTCTAACCCGCCTTCGCTCTTCCTGGACATCCGGGGCCATTGCAGTTGCCGTTTTCCGAACCCTATCGCGCGATTTGCGCGACATACACGCCGCTTTGAAACTATTGCGCGTAACAGCTCGGTGTGTAATCGTAAAATGAAAACGGTACATCCGTTTTTGTTCCTGGAAAGTTGCAATCTTCGTGGGCGATTATGGTACAGCTGCGCGGCCATTACGTTTCTTTCGGATGCCGGGTATTTAGACGAAATGAATTCGCTCGATCTTGTTGCGTCATACGCAGCTGTTGATTAGTACAATTTTGCTGTTACGCGGGTCTACGGTAACGAAAGTGTTCTTGAATTCCCCGACCATGATTCACGGTACTTTTCGTTGCCCATAATCGCTTTAACGCGATTAGAAGTAAGGCTTCCGACAAATATATATACAGCGAGGAGCACGATCCATTAAAATAGTTTCTATGGGAAATAAATATTTATTTTCGAAGGATTTATTATTTATATATTCGTCTATATTTATTGTATTTTACATACAATTATTATCCTGAAAGGGTAAAATTTGTGGGAAGTGTCTGAATTCTCGAGAAAGCGTACAAGTTCCACCCTTCCTGGAAGGGTGTGGAAGGTTCCGTGTCAACGCGAGTGCCAGACAAACCGTACGGAGCATCCACTCCTTTGGTGTAATGGTCGCTTCTCAGCTTCCGGTATAATAGCTTCTGAGAGAGCCACGTCGTCGACTGCAACGACGACTTCTTGCCTCTTCTTTTTCCCCCAGTTATCCCGCGACTGGTGTGCCGCTGTAGTTAACTTTTTGCCACGTGATCGAGCGACACGGTCCACGTGCCACGTGTTCGAGCTAATACCTAAAATGCTTTCCACTGATTGTGGGCCAGCCTGTCGTGTAATCTTTCGTACCGTAAGAAAACGTTGGTCGTTACTGAATCTCGTTGCCCGAGGTAACGGTGCCCGTAGCTAGAGATCCGAGGATTAATGATGCCAGTTCGAATGTCTGGCTCCGAAGAGCTTCGAATGATTCGGTAGCACGATGACTCGAATATTATTTAAAAAATCTCCGTCACAGGGTTTTTTTTACGAACACGATTGGTATTTTGGTCTCGTGCATCGTAATAACGATATCAGCGAATATTTTCCTCGAGTCGAGAACAGACGTTGGACCGAAATTTAAGTAGCAACTGAGAATGGAGTTTTGCGAGTACTGAGAAAGCTATTAAATAATTATAGTAAGCAACCAAGCCGAAGAAATTGCAGCTCGTGGCCCCCGGACAGCAATCCTCATCATAAACGCGGGGAACCGAAGTGTATCGTACCGGTCTCTCCTCGTCGTCGCCTCGATGATCGATCAGCCTCGACAAACTGGTGTCCGCCTTATAACGGCCCTAATCTCTTTCTATCAGGAAGGATGAAGAGGAGGGATTAAAGTGGGGACCTTATATCCCCCTCCACCCTCCCTCTCCGTACGTCGTTTCTCGAGTGGCCATAAGTAATCGCGTCGACCCGTGGTAGTCGCCGGGAACTCGATGAAGAAGAGGGTGACGAGGCGAGAGGAGGACCGAGAGTCGGAGCAAAAAGAGGAAGCCCCGAAGAAATGCGGCCGAGAGAGGAGGAGGAACGAGAAAAAAAAGGGTTAGCGAGCTGAAAGAGTGACTGCAGCCGGGGAACTCGGGCGCGGCCCTTCACCGACAGGACGAAGAAGACAAATAAGAGAACCGCGGAGCCGAGCAAGGTGCCTCCTGGACGAATACCGCGGTCACCGTACAAACTCGGAACACTGGATCAAAACAGGATGCTCGAGGCACCGAGTGCAAAACAGAAGAAATTGCGGAAAATCGTTATACAGGTGTATCGACATTTTTTAATCGTCCTCGTGATCAATCTTAGGTTTGTAATCAGGACGTGTCCATTTTGTACACACCGTTCGATATTACTTCAAGACAAGAACATATTAAAAGATCGAGATCTTCGCAATTAGAGGAACAAATATAGAAAATCGCCTTGTTCCCTTTGCAGTACTCCATCGATGTCAGGATTCGAAAATTTAAATCTTCGATTCTCCAATTTCTCAAAGAACTCGTTTCTCGAATTCACTGTTAACTCTTCTCGTTAATATCTGCTCGCCGGGGAAAAGATAATCCTATTTCCATTTCGTTTTCATTTAGATATAATACTTCCTCCTTAACATCTGACCCCGAAGCCACTCAATTTCTTCGAGCACGGTATACCGAAGGCGCGGAATGATCGATAATTACGATCAGTAACCGTACAAATAATATCTTGTTATTGAATACCATTGAAAATTTATTTCCACCGGTGGTCGGCGTTTTTTGTGAACCCGTTATGGCGCGTTCGAGTCCGTTTGACAAGTTCGTCTCGTGGCCGAAATCGAGGCCGATCGAAGGTATCGAGGGCCTCGCGCGCGACGCAGCGGAGATAACGGAGCGGCCAGTCGTTAATCAGCAATAATTACCGATGGTAGATACGTCATAACGCTTATGCAGCGTTCACTGTGTTCGCTTGTATCTCGCAGCGAGAAAGAAAAATCGAACGTGGGCCTTCTCTCTCGAGACCTTGTTGCGGCCAGATCGAAAATGAGATGATCCCTTGTCTCGATATTTCTCATCCTTCTGCCTCTCCGACGGAATCGAGATTGCTTCCGCTTGAACGCGCGACGCAATGGATTCCGTTGGTAATTAAAGACGATTGATATTGCGTTTTCCAGCGTCAGTCTCGCCGGTATATAGAAAGCGACAAGAGTAAAGTACTGATAAGTATTTAAATCTGCCAACGAATAACTCGATGCAATTTGCGTTCGATGTACTATTTTATTTCAAATTCGTTTTGCATATACACAGCGCCGGTCAATTACTCACGATCGCTTCATACTTCGCTATAGAAATGCAATTTACGTTTCATAAATTTCATTTTTTACGCGAGAAACCCATTAGCAACGCGCGTTGGACGTTTTGTCACGCAATGCTGACATCACTGTATTTTCAACTTGTAAATTATGAACATTTTCGACGCTTTCTTGTATCGTGTCACGTTGTTTATCAAAATCGAGTTCGATGAAAATATCACAGCTACGTAGATCGATCATAATTCCGTTTCTCGGACAATGCGTGTAACACGTTTTCTAAATTATGGATAAGAAAGTCCCATCGATATTTGTGTCATACAATAATTTCGATTAGTTCATGCACATCTAATGTCGGGATGTAAATAAATGCTGGTGTGTATCGTATATCGCTATTAAATTGCTAATAGCTCGTAAAACGTTAAACGATGTTAATTCTATCGACGTAAACCTTTCCAATGTTACAGGATCAGTATGCTAATGCAGTTGATTTACGGTCAACAATATCAGGAGCGTGTCATTATTAGACACGCAATGCAGAATATTTAATTAGATTAACAAACTCGGTTCAAGCTTTTCCATTGACCAACGATATCGTTTGTGTATTTAAGAATTATCTCTAGTGTCCACACTTGTATTTTTCTTCTGAATACTGATACTGAAGTTTCCTACAAAAACTATTTACTTCTTTCTTATATTATTACCTGGATTTTAACAATCGTAACACATTCATGAATTATTTAGAACTGTCCAACTGAGAATAAAATTTGTCAAAGCTAAAATACTAAGCACTGCGAAAAGTCTTTGAAAGTAAATCGAGACGGTAGAAAACTTGAACAATGGCAAAACGATGTCGAAGAACCGCGAACAAAGTCATTGAACGAAATAAAAGATAGAATAATCGGCTGTACGATAACGAACCAGTGCTCGGAACTATATGGCGTGTTTCAATTACACGAACTTCGTGATAAATAAGATAGGGATCGTATACGGAAAGACGAAGTGATTTACAAGGCAGAGAATTAATTACTCGGATTAAATGGAAAATTTTCGTTAACCGCCGCGCGCGGGGAACGCGCAGAATGACAAAAAGTTTACGATCGGAAGAATCGAAAAGAGGGAAAAATTGGAAATTACGAGCCGATGCTTGAATGATATCCAATCGAACGGATATTAGAAATTCGCGTAACGTTTCGCAATGTCTGTTCGCCGGCCACGAGCCGATACTTTCGTCGGCATCGTCGGTGGACTTTTAGTGGCTACGCACGGATACCACGAAAGTTTGAAATATCGAATCGGATTGCGATATCAGATACGGCTAATTGAATACCTGGGAAGTTTTCACGTAACGCGGGTTTCCAAGTGGCTCGAGTAATTTATTATGTACTTAACGCTTTTTCGTATGATTAATAATATGCGTACGAGTGCTCCGGTGTGCATTACACTTTGCCCGCGATGATTTATCGAGTAATATTTATTATTGCGCAAGAACCGCGTCAGTAGGATTGTAATCCGTGTTTGAACAATCCTTCATGGGGTGAATTTTTCGCAATTAACGCTCGGGTCGCTTATATCATACAATTTCGCGATATCGAACTGTGGAAAGACCGTTTTAGATTTATGCGACCGTATTTCTCGGCCTTTATTTGGGTTACAGTAATGGCCAAGTAATATCAATTTAAGGAAGCGTCTCACTCTCGCTAAACGACCGAAACACCGTCGTTTCTCATTCATATTTATTTCGCTGTAACGGTGATTCGCTTTCAAATATCGAAATCCTAACGTCGAACCCACGGATTTCCCGGTAGCGTAATCGACGGAACGCTAACGGCGTTGCGATAAAATTCCAAGTCCCCGTCGATTTTTCACTCCCTACGGTTATCAGCGTCACGATCGGTCCGCGAAACAATACATCATGCACGCAACAATTTATAATAATTCCTGCGGTCGTAATTCATTATTACCGACACCGCGTAGCGTCGATTCCCGAGCAACGGTGGCTCATAAATATCGGGACGGGTATCATCGACAAAATCGCGACCAATTGCAACCGTGCTTTCAACCGGTGGGCCCCGGTGGTGGCGTCCACTTATTTTTCCCTCTGCACTCTGTGTAATCGGTGCGTGCACTCTGCATACGAATGCGAGCACGCTAGAGGCTCACGAAAGGGACACTCGTATTTCTGGCCGTATCGGTGGATTACGAGGATACGTGTGTGCGCTGCGTGCCACGGGGCTCCCTGAGTGGCGTGGCGTGCAAATACCAGCCCCCCTATAAATCTTCATTTAGTGGCCACGGTTCGGGTAGTCGCTGATTCTCGTAGAACTCGCGCCCCGGAATTTCAAGAAGCTTACGAAACGTCCGGCCACGCTACCTCCGTTTGTCCCTCATCGTCGATGAAAAGCAATTAAGGGCCAGCGACGCGTCCAAACCCGAAAAAAACCTAACCACGCCAGACGTCTCTCGACGATCCATCCAACTCAGGTTGCTGCTCAAAAATATTTCGACACTCTGTAAATTTCATCGGTCGGTCAGGTGTGTTTAAAAGGGGATATCAGGATGACTGACAGAGAAGAAGAATATCTTTGGGAATTTTTAGCGAACCAACGAATATTGTTTTCAACCCCTAGTAAAGCCTTATTTCCACAGGATTATAGAATGTTTCGATATTTCTAGTACTGTACAAATCGGATAATAGATATCAGGATAATTGAGAGAGAAGAAGAGTATCTTCGGGAATTCTTAGTAAACAAATGAATATTTTTTTCAACCCCCAATAAAGCCTCATTTGTACAGGGTTATAGAATGTTTCAACGTCTCTAACACCATAGAGATCTTTGTACTTATTCTGGAAATATTAACTGTTTCGTAAGAGAAGTTCCGAAGACTGTGAATTTTGAAATACTTAATGACGAAAGTTCTTTATGGGATCCTCCGTTGTTTTCTCCAGGAAATGTTGCCCCAGTGTTCGCGAGTTTAAAATAAAACCACGCCAGGGGGAAAGGGGAATTCGTTACTTATCTTATTTATCTCTTCTTTCGGTAGCAATAATTTCATTCGCCAACAGAACCTCTGGCAATTTATAAAGAAAATAATCCCGGATTGAGCAGTGTATCCCATAAATAACATACCCGGTGCGTTCTCGTTTCGTACCCTTCAATTCAACAGTTTTGTTATTCGTTCGTCCCATTATAATTATACTCGCAAGACTTCATTCGAAGAATTCTTAAAATCAGCGGGGTGCCTCGTTTAGCGACTTCAAACGTACGGTTCGGAGTCTGTGCCTCTTCAGGAAGCCGGCGAAGTTATATCTTGGGTAATACCATGCTCCTTTCATTGCGTCTTAAAAAGTAACAACAACACGAAATTCGTCAGATCGATTATTACTTTTAACAAGACTTCGCTGGAAGCGATCATTTATCACGTGCGTTTTCTTCGATTCGGTAAACATTGCCTCGAAGCCATCCACCAAACGCAAATCGCAAATTCTTCCACATCCCTAATTTTACTAGACCAATTACAAATTTCTTAAATCAAAAGTATCTTCGATCCACAAAGATGTATAGAAAATATTTGATTCGTTTCAAACCAATGTAAGGGACGTTCATCGACAAGCTTGTAAGCTTTTTTAATTACCGTTACTCGCGTGTCGTCTCAGCTTTCGCGTACGTCGAAATTGCCATCCGTTAATCGAGCAGCGGCCATTAGACCGTTCTATGTTCCACGGACAGGCGTAACAATCGTCATAATGGCGTGTGTCACGTTCTTTGATTTATACAGTTATCGAGCAGAGTGTGTGCGCACGTACTAATGATCGGCCCGATTCAGACGCGCCGGTGTAATTGTAAAGACATGCCACGTCGCGTCGTAGAAGGGTTACGAGTGCGCCTGACGTTTTCACTGCTCCATTAAAATCAGGCCGCACGAATTATTAGCCTTAACAATGCGTCATTAGTATTGCACGTGAGATTAAGACAGTCGAGATTATAACCGTGAAAGTGAAAGGCATTAAGTTCGAATCTTTTTCAACGCGCGAGACAGACTTTGCGATTTTTGGAACGATCGCGGCTTGACAGATAGACGTCCTTCTGACAGTTTTATTTAATTCGAGATTTATAAATCGACATATTTATACCTCTGTAAACGGTGCGTCGAGCGGAATTGTTTAATTTACGATCGAGTGAGAGTACTATAACAGTTCTATGGCTCTTATCGAAGAAGCAGAGTACCACCCAAACACATATCGAGTGACTAAAAATCGACTGCTGTCGATATAATCTGTATTATCCCGTGGAAAGGTAACCCAAATCCTATCATCGAAAGACCCACAACCGCCGCGAGGGGCACACATCCACGCACGAGGCGTCGAAAAAACCGGCGAACAGTGTCACGGCGCGGCGGCAGCGATTCCCAGAAATTTCGTGCCTCGATACGTTTTCGTCAACCGCAAACAGGATGCGTGTAAGAATGTTTCGCCATTCGCTCTCCTCTTCCACGGACTCGTACCCTTTCTTTGTCTGGCACGGTTCTTGTCCCTCTTACCTGTCTGGCCGTCTCTTTCCACGGGCTCTGCGGTCGAGCTCCGGTCAAGTTACCGGTGCACCAGCAGCTAACCTCTACGCGGATTAATTCGAGATCGGAGCTGGGTGTGTACCAACCGGTGCAGTCGCGCCTTCGGGTGTGCCTGTGCATCTCCCATTCCGCACGCAACCCCGGGGTCGCGCTATCGGGATTCTATCGTCCAAATATTTACGATCCCCTCGCTTACGGCTTTATGACGGTGGATTTCATCCGCGACACGCCGTAAAGAGCCGCTACGAACCCCGAAGCTCGTCCATTTGCTCCCTTTGGACGCCTTTATCGCCCGTACCCAGCCACATCAACCTCGCTTTCGATATCCTTGATGCGTGTCTATGGATTTCTTCATCGCGTTATGGGTTCCTCTCTGTGTGGCCTTCGGTCGTTTCAGCCTCACCGTGTACTTTATACACGCGCGCCAACAGGTGTACGTCTATAGAGATTTCGTGTGTGGGTCGCGATGGCACCGCTCCAACGATGTAACCATTAATACTGCCGCGTATCAATTCCCAAACATCGTGTTATGGTCATCGAGTACCAACTTACCCTCGTCGTTCGCTCGGTGAGATGGGTTTGTTGACTTTCTTGTTGTATCGGTTGGTATCGAGTTGGCTTGTACCACTTTTTAACTCTCGGAACATTTCGACAGTTTGGGATGGATGTAGGGTCATTCTAATTGAGAAACTCTCATTCGTCGTTCAATAAACACTACGGCTACCAATCGACAGTATTCTGTTTTAAAGACAGGAAGTGTATCTGGGTTTGAGACAGTTTCAGACGAATGCAGGTTTATTTTGATCGAGAAACTCTCATTCATCGTTCAACAAAACGTACAGCTATCGACCTACAACTTCCCATTTTAAAACCAGCAAGTATATCTAGGTTTGAGATAGTTTGAGACAAATACAGTGTCATTTCAATTAAGTAACTCTCACTGATTGTTCGATAAAAAATAGAGCTACCGATCGACAGTTTTCCGTTTTGAAGGCAGAAGGTGTATCTAGGTTTGTACAAAGAGCCAGGAGACAGCGAAAGCGCGGGTTTGACCGGGACCATTTGAAATTGTAAAGTGTCGGAAACCTCCGTGCGGTTGCGAGCGTCTAATTGATTCTGATTCGATTATAATAACTTCGACGTATATGTACCTTTGACCAATTAAAGTAGGATACCCTGTATAATGCTACGTGACTTTCAAGATTGATGTTCCACTTTAAGACATTCTGCTTCGGAGACTTGAATTTAGACTAAGATAATTGCAACGGTTACTCGCGTATTCTAGATTTAAAAGTACCAGATAGTCATTTTTATTTATGAATGTCTGCCGATCGGCTTCGAGCGACCATTTAAAGGTTTCCTAATGCTCTTTCACTTTTAACTACTGGTATAAAAATATAATTCCACCGTTTTTGCAAGATTTAATATATTGAAAGAGAAAAAAGAAAACATCGTCAGAGGAGAACGGACCATTTAATGTCACGGAACAATGCAAAGAAAATTCAAAGAATGCTTTTCCTTCGGTCGGTTTTATAAGGTCGTCGCGAAGAGAAACTCGCGTCTTTTCTTGTATCTCTCATTTTCCTTTCACGTTGCCTCCCGACAAAACGGTAAAGCATCAGATAAATCTTATCGGAGGCGAGTGCATCTGCACGCCGCATCTACGATGCACGCGATGAAGACTCGCGGGCTGGCGAAGCGCGTAAACGGGGCGGTCGGATCGCCTTCTATCCAAGGTCGCATCCGGAAAGGAAACTCAGACCAGTCGGGTGGCAAATGCTCCGAAAGTGACACCGTGATATCCCGGTTTCTTGCTGTCAAACAGCATCGCGCGAAACGCAAACCCTCTTCGATTAAACTGTCTCCTCGCGCGACTCCGAGACGTTCGGTTAAGGATTTAATCCTCTTAAGGTATTTCGTTGGCGCTTAATTGATAAGATGCTACGTCTCCATTCTGTCTCGTTCAATTTCGAAGCGGAATGGAAGCTGTTCGAATTACAATAGTCTCAAATACGCGTCCAAGGATTCTCGATCTATTTCTTCGTAATTAATTATGCTCCAGCCAGAGTCAATTTTCTCTTCACGAATAACGAGTAGAAAATTTAAGATACGTTCGTAAATTAGTTTTCGCCCGAGGCTTGACTTGCCTGGCCGTTTAAAAAATCCGTTAATGCCTGAATTCGAACCGATCCTTAAGTGAACCGAATTGTTCGAACATTTTAACCGGTAACGATCTCGAAAGGCAAGCATCTGGTGTACAAAGTGTCTAGATAATGTCTTAGAAAGTTGCATGCACGCTCGGTCTTTGCGCTTCAACAATTTCGATCTTCTGTATTAATGCCTCGACGGCGGTGCGGTAAAAACGCTAAGAGGGCAAAACGCGGCGGTTAAGGGAACAACGCCGCCACCGAGTCATTGTTCCGTAGAATTCAGATTGTTTTCCATCTGCGTTGTAATTATGAAAAAAAGGCTCCTTTCACGAATCGTGATCACAATCAGCGTCACATTTACCATCGGGACCGAATCGTGCAAACAACATATGTATATGCAGGTGTCCCGGGTGTACCAACCGGATATAATAAATCGAACACGGTGAAAACGTTCAGCCGAGCGCCTGCCGTGACTCGATGACAGCCAGGAATATGCTAGCTGATCGTGACTCCACTGATCCAGAAGTAAATACAGCATAATAGAGTTCATTTCGCTAGGAGCTCGCATCGCCTTTGCGAGCTCGATTTTTCTCCACCGTTGTAATCGCCGTTTCGTAATTCGTCGTCCAGAAAAATTGCAGCTTTCGAAATTTTCTCTAATTCAACGCGATAAATTACTTTAATTACAGAGATAATTCGAAGGCGTTGAGTTCCTTTAGAAATTATTCGCAATGTGAGATCATAGATGAGGAATACAGGTAGACCGTACACCTTATAGACTTTCAACTTGAAAATTCGGAGGTGATTTTAGCGTTCTCTTCTCATAGCTGCAGAAAGTTGGCGAAATTAAAAAATTTCAAATCGTTCTGGAAAAATTATTTTTAGTTGCGGGGGTCAATTACAATCATTTTTGGCCAATAAACATACCCTCGAAATTCTAACCATTTTGGAGAAAAAAATTCTTTACCGAAACTATAATGTGTGTGATTTTATATCTCTAATGAAATTAATCGATTGATGCCCAATTCTGGTCCGTACAGTGTTCATTCCGTTAAAAACCGATAAAATTTCTGTAATTTCATTTTCTGTCTCACTTCCTCTTGTGTTCATTTCTGTAACCTGTTGGTAATCGTATACCTCGTCCGTGGCGAGACTCGCCCTGTACCGGTACATCTTTAACTTACTCCTGCACGCGAAATCAGGCTCGTTAAAGTTATGCCACGATTTCGAGGTGTAGTCTTGATCGATAAAGCCTGGAACGTTTCCTTCGTATCAGCTGTTTCTCTTCCCAGCCCACGTATCGTCGAAATAATGCACTTTGTACTCCTTCGCTGGCATTGTTGCGTAACAGCCGAGGAGTCAATGCGCATTCCGCGTGGAAGACTTTTCAAGCCGTGCTCGCTATATTACGAAGGAATCTCGAGAGGAACGGTTGCAAGGTGGCTGCGTCCATGGGTGGGAGAAATAAAGAATCCGTGGAGTGCACGGGCTACCGATCACGAATTAATTAAATCCGTGTAGCAATATGCACCGAACACGGTTCCGCGTGTTCATACACGAGATAGGGATTTGAATTGTTCACGATCACGCGCCGTTTCTCCTATAACCGCGGACAATATATCGTGATTATCCGTTGCACGCTGTGCCCCTGCCTCTGCACCCTCGATTCGCTGCAAGGAATAGCATTCTTCGACAGTCGCCCTTTGACGACACGGTTCGCCGAGTACCAACGATTTACCCGCGCGAAGGACAATCGTTCCGCGGCGATTAAGCGAAATATCGCAATCGTGCTCGTTTCCGGCCAATTTTAATCGGTATCGATCGAGGCTTCAAGCTACATTCTTAGAATCTGCGTTATTTTAGATCATATTCCAATGCTTCTTTAAGGGGGGATTCTGGTGAAGCAGAATTCTTATTTTTTTTCGTAAAGAATTAAAAGCTCTATTGTACTGAGCTTTTAGGGACACGAAGGGAGACCCTTAAACTATACAGGAATATTTCTGTAGTCCACATTTTACCATCTTTCATTAAAGATAGTGTAGCTTTCATCATACACCAAGTATGGTTAACATCGTCGGATAGGATAAAAAGACTTAACTACTATTTAATAAAAGATAATAAAAAATGGGTTAAAAAAATATTTTCGTATAGTTTAAGGATCTCTCTCCATGCCCCTAAAAGTCTAGTACAATAGAACTTTTATTACTCTATGTTACACCAGAATCTCCCCTGATGGTCTGTGTCCGTACAGTGTAAATCTACTTAACCTGCTGTCCGCCAGAATAACTCCAACCACTAAACACGTATTCTTGGAGACATTTACTTGACTCGAAGAAACACCTGACCGGTGCATAAAACATTCGAAAATAAATTTCACGGGAGGTTCCTTCCTTAAATTTCGCGCCGAGTCCCTTAATCCCGGTGGTCGTCTACTCCGTGCGTTGCGTAATGATCAACGAGGCAATTAACGACGCGTTAAATTCTACATCGAGCGTACCGTTCCCGACGAAGACGCGATGCGTGGCGTATTGTCGCGCAACGACCGACGAGGCAATTAAGAACGTTTCGGGATACGCAACGAAAAACGAAATTACCCGGAGTCCCCGTGCGTCTTACCGCGTGGGTTCCCCCGTGCGTCGTTACTCTCCGCCGAAATTTACGGTATAATTAATTGACCCCTCCGTCGGGGGGCGTCCGTCCCGGAGCCCGAATAATCGCCGGACCGGCTCGAATAATTCTCTCGCGTGCAAATATTCTAAATGACCGTCTTAAATTATCCGCCGCTATCGCGGATAATCGAGCTTCGCCGGAGGAACGTTTCACGGACGCTGCCAGAAGCTCGTGGCTGCCGGCGTTCCACGGTGTTTCTTGCCCCCTCGCGCACCCCCCCTCGTCCTCTTTGGAAGACGATACCTCGCCACGACTGTTTTTCACCTGGCGCGATTCGACGGGGGCCCCCTTTCTTCCCGGCCGGCCGGTAAATCGCAGCCGGATACCTGGACTTTGCTCGTTCGAGGAAGGTGATAACGATACGGTACATTAGCGGCCGCGTGAATTTCTCATTAGTCATCGGCGGTGGCCGCCGTAATTTTCAGCACGCGCTGCACCTACCAACGGGCCCCGCCGTTTCCCTCTTTCGGTCAGGGGTCCCCGTCTCTCCACCCCTTCTCCACCCTCCTCTTCGGTTACCCGGTTCGACCTGATTTCAGGCACTCGCGGTAGTCGCTTAAATCGTTTCTCGTTCGACATCGTGCTACCGAACGTGTCCTATTAATATCGCGTCACCCGGTGTGTGCACGAGTACTCTCGAGAGACCGGGTTAATGCACGCTTTTAATGCCCGCCACCGTCGTTCCGAACTACGAAGACCAGATACCGGCTTTCACGCGTTCGCCAGCCAGGTGGGTGGATTTCTGACCAAGGGAGGCAGTGGACGCTTATAACAATAGCTTTCTAATTAATAATATAGTCGTCGCAGTCTATCGTCCCATCTATGGGGGTAGCTGCTCGGTGCCCCCGAGGAATGCATATTATTCGAAATTATTCTTCGTTCCGATGCGCAAGCATAATTTATTAGCGGGGAATGAAGTCATTTTTATGGGATCGTTACGCCGCCAGGAACAGTTGTACAGCCGTCTCGTCTAAACTGATAATCATATTTAAAAGTGCACCGTCCCGAAAGAGTTAATGTCCCCGAGTAGGGCCGATGTCGATTATGCTGTACCAGTGAATACGAAGCAGTTTGAGAAATGGACGCGATCCGTCAGCGAGACAATGGTTCCCCAGCTGTCTGCGGGGAATTGATGAGTGGAGGCATCGTACGATGATGGCATTACGCGGATGAAATCGTGATTATGCGGTCATTTTTAGGTAGTGCTCTAATGACGCACGGTGGAAAGGAAATTAGTAGGGCGGTCGATAAGCACCGTCGGATGAGTTTAAATTTTTCAAACGTTTCGAGAGATGGATGAACAGTTTGCGAAATTTTGCAATTACATCTAACCGTCTCTCCGTTCATTAGCTTTCGCGATGCTTACGACGGGTCGCAGTTTAAGCGTCTAGGATCGAGCCCATCCGTGCGTCGAACGAATTTGTTTGAGGAACTGTTTGGTCAGAGTTATTGCTTGTTGCGCTTCGACGGGGAGGCTGACGTAAAGAAATAATTATCCCGTTTCTGAAGCAAAGAGATTAGCGTGATGCAAAAACTCCGAACGAAACGAAGAATAGTGTAATTTATAGGATGTCTCAATCAATGGACATCAATTTTATTCTGCGTATTCAATTTGCTTTCGTACGAAGAATTACCCCCTATTCTTAGCAAGGTTTACCTACTTTCATAGTTAAGTAACGTATCTGACATCTTACAGTAAAAAGTGGCAGAAATCGTATAAGATAATGTGCATTCGATATTAATGCTTATTAATTTATCATTTCACAACCTTTGAACGTCAACCGTCTGTTAATATTTGAACATAGCCCGCGTAAAAATTATTAATTACGTTAAGTGAAATGAGACGTAATTGATAGTTTTAAAGTAATTAAGCTTTAAACTCGATCAGGAATTTATTAACCGCCTCGGTAGGAAGAATCATGCGTTGGTAATTGGATTGGACGAGTACGGAATACCGTCACGCGATAATAAATGAGATTCATTGAAAACTGGCACTTTCACTGTGTTCATAGATCAATGGATTACTGCATCAGACGCCAGGATGAATCACGGAGACTTAATATAGCCTCGCGAGAACATAAACATGGCAGCTTATTGAATATGTAGAGAGCATCTCGTAACGATTATTAGCGGTAGAAAGTGGGGTACTTCTTGTAAAAAATTACATGATTGATTCTTTCAGAGGATTATTGCTAGTGCTTTACCGACTATTTATTATCTTATCGACTCCACGCGACATTATAATATCGTTCGTTGCACTAGGATTTTATAGGCTGGTTACAAGCTAGGCAATTATTGGAAAATAGCAAACAACTACAGATAATAATTTCCAGTCTTCCACGAACAGATTTATACGTTCTATAACACGCGATGAAAACTTTTGAATTTCGACCCTAAATTTAAGTGGTACCGACACGACCATGTTCGTCCTGGACAAAATCCTGGTTAGAATAACTACGGTGTCACCTTCGTTGATCGCAGTTGCTGACCGCAGGCACGCAGAACCTGGCAGCGGCTTTTTATGTTGAATTTCCATATAAGGTAGACGCAGAAAGGGGTATATACCTAACGTGCAGTCATCGATTCCCAAACCTCCCTTTGAAACAGAGAGCAGCTCCGCCAAGGGAATCTGAAATAGCTCGAGTGGATTTTTTGTGGCTGCCCTCTTTTATGCAATCGATCTTTCCACGTCAAATGATCCCCAAACCTCGGGTTCTGGACGCGAAACCACCGAAAAAATACTCTCCGCCTCCTGGATGATAGTTGTAAATACAGTGGTTGAGCAATGTTTTCACGGTAATTTTAATTTGAAACATCCAGTCATTTTGAACAGAATTATTCCGCTCAGGTTTGCTAATATCGAGCTAATCTACATAAAATTTTTTTGAGAATAAGAAAAAGATCGATTCCCTATAAATTATTTAAAACTACCATATTTCACGACCACGTAGGAGTAACATAATAGCTTTGGTTTACAGCTATTTTCTCAATCTTAATGCGGATACTATCTAGTTCAAGCGATAAAACTTAAACCGATCGCCACCGCGAGCGTAATAATTCCTGAAAAATATTCAATACCGTATCGTAACGCGGCAATAAGTTTATCAGTGCATTTGTCAGTAAGGAATTATCGCCACAATAAAGAGGAAGAATTTATTACGCGTCGCGAGAAGCGTAGCAATAAACCGGGGCGTAAATTTACCAGCGATCAAATATAATCGGCGTTATTGTGTGTACCATTGCCGTATATAATTCATCTCGGCACTTCCTAATTCCACCTACTCGAGATCCTTGCTTCCTGTACACCGCTTCCTCGAAGCCAGAAATTACGAGCCCTAATCAGAGGCTGCATGGGGGAGAGAAAAGTCGCGGAAAGTGTGACTAAACGCGGGGAACTTAAAGTCGCTATCGTTGTAGGACATTATCTACGACGATCAGCGATTAGAAGTTGACTTTTATCCGAGCTACGGCGCCGAAGAATCCCAGAATTCCGCGGGAATTCTCGCAGTCCTGGAAGCCACGGCCTCGTCCTTGAGGGAGAACCGAGCGTTCCTCGCTCATGCGAGGTCGAGGTCGAGGGGCCGGAACAGGACCAGGGGAATTCGAGGTGCTTAAAGCGTTTCGACGACTCGTCATAGAGAATACCTGGTGCTCCCCGGGGGTCAGATAAAAGGGAATCCGTGTGCGTACGGCGGGAAACGGCATGTGTATCTGCTACGGTGCCACGTGATCGGAATCTCAGCCGGCCACTTCCGTTATTTATGAACACCGTCGTTTCCCTCGTTGCCGCGGCCACCACGCTGATTGCGCTAAATCGCCGACAATTTTCTTTTCTAACGCGGGTTAATCGCTGCTTGCTTTAACCCTTTCGCCGCGGAGGCTCGTATGCTCGGCATGCAACGCGCGCGGAAATCCGCCAGGTGTGTTGGTTAAGCATTCGCCGCGTGCAACGCAACCACTCACACCGTTTAAAGGGCTAACAAGATTTTCTAAATTTAGAACGTTAGAGAAAAGCTGTTTTTAAACTTTAATATCACCTATATGGGGGCAGACTTTTGTTTAAGATTAACCCCTTGACGCACGGTTTAATTCCAAATAGTTTTTCAAACTTATACTATTTAATTTCGTTTAAATTTTAATGATACTTGATGACAAGTGACCTCATGATTGTGAAACTTGGTATCAAGAACTTGCAACGATTTAATAATAAAAAAATTGCTTTTGAGTCTTTTTACTTTTTGGTCCTGGAGGAAGGTAATGAAAAAAGGGAATTGTACAGGAAAAGGTTTGAAGGTCCAAGTTTAGCCCCGCAATAAAGTTGGCCAGTGTTTAATTATAATCGGGGGGATCGCTAAGAATTTTGATCGTCAAACGTTTCGCGCGTCGGGTTTCAGATTTCGCCGGCGCGAAAGGGATGGTTTTATAATGGAGTTAAACGATCGCCGTGAGAGCCGTTGATGAACACTCGAGATAGTCGTCTGTATTTCCCGCGCGTTCCGTTTTTTACGCCTTTAGAATTCACTGTTATAAAAGTACCTGGCGACACGCACGATTCGCGTTTATTAGCCCGTTGCAATTCGGCGGTCGGATTATAAAACCGCGGCGAAATTTCACGAGACCCCCGGCGCAACAGAAGAATTACTTTTATGGGTGCAAAGACCTCGACCTCGCGCGTCCTCGTCGGATCGACGAAACCCTGAGAAAATTCGCTCGAAAAAGAGGAACGGTTCGAGCTCAGAGAAATAAAACTGAAGGAACAATGTGGGAAAGTACTATAATGATAAAAGAAGGGACGAGAGAGGGGTCTTAAATCAAATTCTAAAAATATTTTATTGCTTACGATCTATGCAATTTTCGATATGTTTGAGAACTCAAAATTATCGAAGGGTTTCTAATTTGAATCGCCTTGATGTAAATTGAATTAGCGATTTCTGTGCTTTCGTGGGTGTTGCTGCCGCAACATCGTGGGCGTAGAAGAGTGAAAGTTGCTAATTCCTTGTTCTTAATTTCCAGAGGTTAAAGGTTAAACACGATCCCTGACCAGAATTCCCAGTTTACGAAAGTGTCAGCGACAGAGTAATTTGTTGTGCACCAATCTTGGGCTGCAATAGGAGATACATTAGACTTAGGAATAAGGACTCTATCGATAGATTGTGGATAGTTAGAGCAGTTGTCCAATTGTGGTCCGGTTAACCGATCGATCGATTTATTTTACCTTTAAAGGTTTCAATTTCCAGACGACGTCCACATTTTCTAGACTAGTGGACTCGCGGACAGTCGTTTCTAATAGAACGTTAGACTCGAGAATCTGGGGCATATCGGTTAGATGATTTAATCGGCTAACTTGATTACGCAACGAGTGGATAATCCTAGTACAAATATTCTTGCGTTTCCTCCGCGTAATTTTCGTGCCTCTAATGGGTTTCGTGTTACTATGAGATTCGAGTTTGCGACCCGGTGCAAACAAATCATCAAGCTTTATAACTGGATCGTTGTTAAAAATTCGCATTTCTAGTTCTCTCTTTGTTAAGAAAAATAATCTCGACAGCTCAATCAATTGCATAGAAGTATCTCTGTTGAAAAGCTTGTCCAGTAAATCGATCGACCGATATCTTTCCACCTTAAAAAGAAGACTCGCGATAATCGTGTCCGCGAACGAAAGCCGGACACAATGAACGCCTGATCGCTGACTCAGCTCTGGAACGCTCGATTTTTCCCCGAAGTTTCCGCTTACCCAAGTCCCACACGCTGGAACGATAAATCACGCTGCACTGGAGACTTTTCCGTCAGAACGGGACGTGTCAATTCAAAATATATCGACCGACCGGGGTCCCTGTAGCCGAGAAACGATCAACGCGGCAAGATAACGCTCGAAAATTGTTACCCCGACGTTGATCCACCGGTTTCGTGGGGATTAAACCCCCCTGGGAGTGCTCGACCAACGCAAACATCCGAGAAATTCAATCGAAAGCCATTATCTTAACCCCCTCGTGCAGCGATCATTATTTCTTTTCGATGCACGTCTTATTTCTGTACTGTGATAGTAGATTTTTCAAGGGCAGCTGATCAAAGTCAAAGATTGGAAATAATAAATCAACTTGTGAATTTTAAATAATTGATTCTGGAGTTTTTTAAAAAAGGATCTATTATATGTAGATGAGGTATGACGTCTGTTGGCAATAATAACGTAAATGCTGAGCAACACTATTTAAAAGTTACTAATAACTTAAGGCAATAATAGATTGAAATTGTGTCGTGACGATTGGTAACTAATGTCGAGCAACATTATTTAAATGTTAGTAGTAGCTCGAAGCAAAAGTTATAATATAGTTTCTTGAATTTTAGAATGAATTGCATTAAAAATTACGGATCAGAAGGGTTCGGTAGCCATTGTGGTAGAGTTAATAATCGCGAAACAGAAGGTATCATCAAACTATTAGACGGCTACTCGAGCGTAGAGGAGGGGGAGCGTAATTTTTCGCCGACAGATTCAGAGGCTGATAACTGTCGTCGCGTTCTGGAGAAAGAGAGAGCCGGTAGGCGTTTCCGTTAGACCGTAACGATATTGTCAGGTTGCATAAGGGTGGGAGGGCAGAGGGGGTTCCGGTTATGACAGATTACGAGCTCATAAATAATGGCCGCACGATTTTCGTCTCGTGTACACGTACACGCGCGATAGCCGGCCGTTCGCGTACGCACGTGTAAGCGGCACGGAGGCACGGAAACCGTTGCGGTGGATAGGTATATCGAGTCGAGTGATCTACGGCGGGATCCGTAGATCGATGACTGACCGTGCCGGCTGAACAGCTGCTGCCGGGTCACAGAGTGACCCCGGACCGAGGTTGATCGATGACTTCGGCGATGACCCCGGCAAGGGGGAACGATCGCCCGGCTCCGACCGGCATTCTTCTGCTTTGATCCTCGTGCACACGAAGCAGGAACTCGAAGAGCCGAGTGGACGGTGACGTTTGATCGCTAAGAAGTATGCAAACCGGTATATCGTTGCCAACTGCACTCTGACCCCTGAGATGATGCGTGTCGATCGGGGGCCTGTGTCCGGCCTCGAAAGACGCGAGCGTGAGTCGGCACTGGGCTATTGGGCTATGCTTGTTGCGCGGATGTGGGCGTTTATGCACGCCGCGGTTCGAGTATGGTCTCATGAGGGCTAGGAGGTGGTCTCCGCGATGCAATGTAGGGTTGTCCCCCGCTGAGAGTGCTCGGTGGCTTTGCATTAGATCAGCCATGGCAAATAGGCTGACGGATCACCGATCTACTTGGACCAAACGCCCATTTAACCATTTGCGTAATTAGAGTTCCTTAATTTCGACCGCGAGCCGTTAGAAAGGTAAATAAACTCGGATACGCCAAGAGGAACAGAACGATTTGCTCGCGGAAATTGCTTAAACGCTTCGACGCGCGAAGTTCTCTCCTCCCCACGGTATCGCTCGAGGCAGTAAATAGGAACACGTACACGCGTACGAAAATATACATCCGCGTTAGCCGGCAATCGCCCGAAAGCTATTATCCCGAAGGTGCATTCTATTAAATCAAGCTGACGTTTAAGAGGGGCGGGCGAGGCTGACGCGATACGAGATTCCCGAAATTAAGTTCAGAGTACAGTAACGGTAACGGTATTTCGAACGACGGCGACGTTCGCGCGCCAAGTTCGCGTAGAACGGAAATTTTACACGCGTGCCACTTCGTGTAACGATCCCCCTCACCCTCCCTCTCACCTTTGCCATCCCCGATATCCGTTCTTCACGTGCGACGCCGATTCTAGCCCGTTTATAACGAGCACCGTGCCGGATTGTATCGCAATTACCGGTAAACAAATTGCCCCGTCAATTTCGCAAATTGCAGGTTCAGAGAATGAAATCTCACAATCTGGACTGTAGAGTGTGCGCTACCTCGGTTCCGATCGCACGCACACGCACCCCAACCACCGGTGTGTTTATGCACGTGCTCGTGTTCACGCACTTTAGCCCCGTTAAAGTGTAAGGCTCGCGCTTAACGCGCCTAAACGGTGGCTCTCGAATTACCCATACAAATTAATCCTCGAAACACCGAACAGAGGGTCCATTTTGACCCCAATTCTAAATTTCGTTCCTAAGTTTCAGTGAGTTTTGTTGTGTTTGTAATTTGATATAAATTATTTTCGTCGCGTGATCGATGGACGTCCATTAGCTCGTGGAAATTTTACTCACTCAGGGTTTATCTAGGTTAGAAAGACTCTCCCGCTGCGATTTGGCTCTGAGTAAATAACGTAGAACGTTGTACTGTTATTACACATGTTCGATTACCGCAAAGTGGTTCCATTTTGTATTCCTGTCGAGTAAAAGCATTCTCAAATCTTGTTAGGATCGATTCACAATGGCGTCCCTGTTTCACCCAACTTGTGAATCTTAAACGTTTCGTTAGTTAGATGATAGGAAATCGAACACGATTCCCCAGGTTTCCGAGACAAAGAGTATGCGCTCGTAGGTCAAATAAACTATCGGTGACCTTCGACCGTCGGTCGATGCCGATCTTACGACGGTTGTACAATGTCTGGGATGTTTGATTTACTTCGACGCTCAGCGTAACGGTCAAAGAGAACAGCGAATGTTGCTAACTCAGCGACATATGGTACCGTAATTCTCAGGAACCAACTCTAACTTCTATCGAGGATTTCTTTCCCTGATGTTTAAGACATGCTCCAACCGGAGGATATATTTCTTAAGAAGTTTTCAAGTACGCTAGGCATTTTCCCCCTGCAATTGTTAAATAATTCAGGAACGAAAGGATCGTCGTGACGCGTTGACGAAATTCGTGAAACGGGCGAAGGTGATCCACGTATCCTCGATCCCATTCATACCCGCGTTTCCCCACTTATTCGCCGTGGTTTCTGCCTCGTCGCGACGTCGGCGATGCCTGCAAAAGCGGTCTACAATCCTCCGTGACCGTATCGACCAATAAAACTACCCCGTTCACTCGCCACTGTTTACCCTTGAACGGACCAGAGTCGTGTGTACGGGGACGAATAAACTCGTGGTACTTACAGGAGTGCATACGTGGGATGGTTTACCCGTAAACTGCTTTGCATACAGTAACGTGGCCGCGTTCACAACGGAGCCGCCTCTTTGCCGTCGGCTTACTTTCGATTTTCTTTGCGACTACGCGGACCTGAAACCGCTCTGTGCATACCGATGCACCGCGCCACTGTATTGCCGTTGCACCGTCGTGAGCTATAGCTACGTGTAAGCAATACCTGATGATGTTGTGGGAGACGGAATCTCCGTGTACGACGATATCGAAAAGGGAACCGTGTGTACGTCAACGACGACGACGATGCCCCAGTCTCAATGTCTAATATAAAATGAATTAGCCTCTGGTTACCAAAGCAAACCAAAATAATAAAATTATTTAATCTCTCCACATCCTCTCACAAGCGTGTAACACATATGGGAATTATCGTTAAAGCTATCGCGAGATCGGCGAATTCTCACAGGGTTTCCACGCCGCGTTAATTTATCAAAAAGTCATCTCCTAGTTTATTAATTTAAATGGGCCTTTTCCGATTCTTGTTCGTAAATTCCTTCCACTCCCCCGGTAACTGCTTTTTATCTCGCGTTGCAACTTGGCGATCGTACGCACTATTAACATTGACCGCAGATTAAAATATTCATGAATCCCTTCAACCCTAATCAACGATCCTTGAACTCATCTCAGCGTGAGCCTTAACAGGAACTATAACGTTATCTTGTCTATCGCGGCACTTATAATACACTTAATCTACGATAAGCCATCTCGCGTACGCTACATTATATTTATTAAAAACGTGTTCGCGTACTCTCAACGCTCCCCATTATAAATCACACGGACGAGCTTCGAACTTCATTCCGCTCAAAGTTTAAAAGAGGTCTTCCTTTTTCTCTTTATAAAAAGCTACCCAGGACTCGAGGACTTTGACGGAAACAATTATACAGTCTGCGTACAGCACCGCATCCGTTGGTGTATCTACACCATGGCGATGGAAAATGACGTGGAATAAAATTAAACTAATTCCGTACAGGATATATAATTTTTTATATATCCAGAGATCGTTTTGCAAGAAGCAATCGCTGGAACGACAGGGTTGACGACCCTGATGCCTGAATTTCGAAAGATTGTGTGGCGTTCCGTATTCGTGACACCCGTAATATCCCAGTCGGATAATTAATTAGAATGGGGGAGCGGCGCTCGACCGAACTCGGTATATCTTCCGACATCTGGGCCCGTTTTACATTGTAACCAGCAGTGCGTGGGCGTATCGCCAGTGGCTGCCTACAGGGTGGACCCGGGGAACCATTAATTCGTCTCTCGCGAATCCCACGTGTGTTTTACTAAGCGTCCCAGAGAGGGGTTGGTAGACTCTCGTTGCTATTTTCGCGATCTCCATTTCGCTAACTATTTTTAATTTGTTTTATATAAATACTGGAACTGTCCCTTAAAGTCATTCACTATGAGGGTCTATTTGGAAAAACGTTTTCTAATTGGCATAGACTTCTCTTGTATATATTTGAAACATTTTAAATAAATAAGATAAACATTCATATAAACACAGGTACGTGACATATTTTTATTAACCCTTAAGTGGATTATTGGGCCTTCTGCAAGTTTAAACTAACAATTATTTAATATATGTCAATGTAATTATTTGAAAATTTATGTAATCCTCCATTAGTTCATTATTTGTAAATGCTTTGAAGGAAAGTTGATATCCATTTGCCAATTTGGTAAGAATCAATATTAAATAAAATAATTCAGTTGAGATTGAGAGTCCACTTACGGGTTAATAGAACTAATGAAATAGATTTGTAGAGGGTGGTCTCAACCCTTAAATAAAATAATTCGTATCTTACATTAAGTATTTCTTATATTTTTGCACATTAAGTGTATTCTGTAGTTTGTTGAGTCTAGTCTAGTGATAAAGAAACGCGTTAAATTAGTGCATCGGTGTTTGTCAATGAAGAAAAATGATGCGAAACATAGTTTTGACAGTCTTTTCGAGGGAAATGGCGTTGTGTGCGCCGCGTGGTGGCTTTGAAAGCTCCGCAGGCGACCTTTGAGGGTTCAACGATCGGAGGTCGGGTCTCCTGTCCGGTCTTCCGGGTGTCCACTCGATCGTGCGCATACCGCGGCGAAGCTCCCGGGTGTCGGGGTGCAGCGTAATTTCAACCCAGGACAGATCAGGTGTTACGAGCACCCGAGAGCGTATTAATCATTCGGCGAGCCGAAGGAGGAGGCTCGAGAAGGAGGCGGAGGTTCGTACGCGAAACTGGTATCCATGATACGCCTATCTCGTGATCGGCCGCAGCTTCCGCGGCTTTAAGCAGCGTGCATACTGCAGCCCGATTGCATATTGGCCCGTAATTACTGGGGCTGCTTGCTCCCTTCTACTTTGGTTCGACTGCGGTTTAGAACGTGCCAACGCCACCTGCACCCACGGGACTCCACGGGGGTCTTGGTAGGAATGCCTGGATCCTTCAGGAATTCCGGGTTTCGATCTTCAGTTGAACGTTGAGTTGTTCGTAGTCGCTTCTTCCGCCATCGAAACAAGGTAGATAGGTGATCGACACTCATCGCAGCTGAATGATTCTTAAATTTAACATTTCTACCTATACATTTTTGGGACCCAAATATTAAGCTTGTGATTCGTAAATTGAATAATTCTACCTGTAGAACATTTTTGTTTCAAGGAAGTAATTGTCTTTGAAAGTTTCGAAATCGAAAATGTTAAGTTTACTGAGTACAATGATCGAGGTAAACGTCCCAATCAAGCTCTAATAATTTTTATCCTACAGTTAAACATGTACAGAGTCGTGCGTTACCGTCATGGAAAAATTTGCTCAAAGAATGGCCCGAAGATTCGTTTTAATTGGGCAAAGATAAACATCCTTCGATAGTGCATCGTTTAATAGCGGTGGTTTTGCTTATAAAACCAGTTCAGTGCTTGTACAACTTATGAAATGCTGAGTAACAATATTTAGACGTCTTTATGACTCGTATAATTGAGCTAGTATAATGTGCCAGTAATTACAATTTTTTTCATTTCGAGTATACATGCTACTAATTAATACTTTACGCAATATATTGTTCTAATAAAGAAATTTGAATAAATTAATCTAATTACGTGCTATGAACCGTCGATCTATCACCGTTATCTGACAAACATAAATGATTTAAATAATAATGGAGCAATAAATTGTTATTTCTTTTTTATGTCGTGAACAGAGTTTCTGTGATAATTAGACGATAATTACAGTAATTAAATGTAATCAAATTAGGCGTAACAAAGGAGCGAACATACATTCTCTGGAGAATTTGTTACGCAAACTTTGAAACAACGCTTTCCTTCGTTTCTCTATTATATACTTGATATCGTTTTGTTTTCACGGGGCATTCGTTATTTTTCATACATATTTTAATTAAATCATATTTTATGTAGTACAGCATTATTCCAGCCTTTAGTATTCCTTCCAATTTAGAAGTTAATTTTATTTATTTTTTAAATCTTTTGAGAAATAAAAATTTATATACATATATTGTATCGATTCTCTATTAAACCGACAAGTTACATTCCCATAGAAATGTTTTCATTTTGATCGCACATGAAAAAAAATTCCAAGTCGATCGGTAGCCTTCTCAAACACGAATACGAGTGCAAAGGGTTAAAGAAACAAGTAAAGATGCCTAAGAATCGTAGCCCCATAACGGACGCGGCGCGTTGTTCGATATCCCGAATCGGCCATCCTTTAAGCCTGGGTATCTACGAATGAACATTTTTCGCGTCTAAAATATGCCCACGCAATTCCATGAAATCCGACGCGAGTTTCAAGTTGCCCGCTCGGCGGTGCACGCACGTTAATCTCTGGCTCCCTTATCTGTCCCGATGCCGCGAACCTGGCGTCCAGCAGGAAGCCAGGGACGCGGGGAGGGCGCCAGATAGCGGTTATCCGTCCCTGAAGTAGGTGTATCGGCAAACACATGGCCGAGAGGTTGGCAGACACGAGCCATTACCGTGGTGGCCGAAGGTAGCGAAGTAGCGAGTCGGACGGTAATGGTCATTACGAGCACGCTCCGCTGATTGTGCGCCGCCACGGGACCGAGGCGGAGAGGGCATCATCGTCGACCCGGAGACCCGCTCCTCTATACACCAGCCTGGCGTCCGTACAAGCCGCCGCTCGTGCTCGAATATTCTTTTATTAAGCTAGGCGCTGCCCGCGCCGGACTAGTTCGTTAGCTAATTTAATGCCAGCCACTGAACGCCGCCGACGCTCTCGCCGTCGGGGGCCTTACATCACTTTAATCGCCATGGTACGATGAACCCCCCCGACCCTTACGCCCGTCTCCGATCCAGAGTTTTATTATCGAGAGTTGATATCGACTATATAAAAGCTCCTTCGCACTAGCAGCCTTCCTAACTCGAGACCTGCCTCGTCACTCCTTACATCGGCTACTGCATCCCCTTAGTTCAGAGTCAACCAAAATGTCATACCATTACGTTCTTCACGATACTATTGCATTCAATCGTACGGCAAATACAGGCCAATTACATGTGAGATGATCGATAACCAGTCACCATAGCTCCGGGGTTGGTACGTTCGTCTTTCGAAATTCGACACTGGTGGATATTAAATGATCTTTTATGTTTCACTAGCTTCAAGAGGGACCCCTTCCAGCTGAGGGAGGGAGTATAGAAACGTTCAATTTACCGAACAATGACGAGTCTGTCACAAGTTCTTAATGTCAAGTTTAACAATTATGAGGCTACTCACTCGTCATCGAGTCTTATGTATTAAAATCAACACATTTTACATTCACGAGGTATTCGTAAAACAAATCTATTGTTTTTCGTGGTCGTTCCTTGCACGAACTAATTTAAACAAAATTAAGTAGTATACATTTGACAAATCATTTGGAATTAAATCGTACATCAAGGGGTTAACTGCAAGGAACCTCGATTCCTCCTATTGATAGAGCACGAATGGCGAATAATTATTCGAAAAATATCGAACGTAGCTCGTTAGAAGGCATCCCCTGCAACCCTAATCCCCGAAACGTGTACCTAATCGTGTTCCCTTCCCCCTGAAGGGTCGACACACGACCTGCGGACCCGAGCCCTTCTCCGACTGCAAACAAAAACTCCCGTTGGCCGATAATTTCATTCCGATTCGATTACCGGGGGGTCACCCTCGATGTATTCGTGAGGCGTTTCAGCCTTGGCGAGGTTTCGCAACGGTGGTCGTTGGCTGGCCATTAGGACGCACGCTGGCGCACGTACGTATAATGGCAATCATGTTAATTATTGTAAGTAGAGCTGCGCGCCGCGGTTGCAGCCGCAGAGAGCCGGCCGGCTGCCTTTCCTCCTCTTTTCTCGTAGTGGTAACGGCGTGTGCCACCATTACGAAGAGCGCCTTACCGTGAACGCACGCTATTCATTCCATCCGTGTTAGAGGGAGACCCGGAGGAACCGAGGAAGAGGAACGAGTGCCACGCAAGTGGCAAAAGAGAGGGTCGCGAGGAAGGAAGGTCGAACGAGTGAACCAGAAGCCTACGTTCGAACAGTTTCGTCTACGACTCCTTGCTCTGGCGTTGTTTCAACCCCGAGCTTCGAACTTCTAACCTTTAACCCTTTGTACTCCTATATCGAATGTGACTCGACATGAGTTTGTATCTCAGGAGCTTCTTTTTCAAGTCCAAACCAATCGCATCCTGGAAATTGTTTCAAGAGATATCATACACTTGAAAATTACAAAACACAACAATAGTGTAAATGAAACAGATATTTAATTGAATTTGTTTAAATTGCCCTATTTTTAAAAGCGTTGGAAGCTACTGGTAACAACATTGAAATATAATTCGGTGTGCAAAGGATTAAAGGCTCAGTATTTGAGGCTAAAGTCTAAGCTCAATGCTAAAAGCTCTCGAAACAATCGAGATTTGATTTTCAAAATATTCACTATTTTGTTTGTCTCAATCGGTCTGCTTTATTATTACGATAGTGATAGCTTATTTATCTCAATCACATATTTTATCTTTTCCTTCTTCTTCGACGCAAAATTAGATTTCCAGTATGCCAAGTTATTGCAGATATAATTAGACTGTGGATCTTTATGCAAATTCACATTTTTATTAATAGAATTAATTAAAAGAGGAACTTTGTAGAGGGTTGTCTCAACCCCCAAATGTAATAACTCGTATCTTACTTTAAGTATTTTTTATATTTTTGCATATTAAGCGCATTCTGTAGTTTCTTGAGAATTCAAATTTCCTATAAATACATCCTCCGTCTAGTTATAATAGAACCCCTTAAAACAGACTTCTAAGAGACTAAAACCATGCTAGCTTCCGTTTTAATCCCCGATCGTTGACATCACGCGTTCCCTTAATTACATTTTTATAAAACAGTGGAACGTCGTGGCTTTCGACTCGACCCTCGGCTGTGACCCTTAATTAGACATAGTCCAATTAACACACGCTTTTGTAGAACTGCATCGCGATCGGTGTGCCCACGTACGTCTGGCTCGTGTGCGCCACGGCGTGTATCATTTTATCTAATTATCCGGGGCACCGTGCGAGGGCTTAAGTACGCGTAGCTCTGCTGTAACGATATGTTTTCACGATTCTCTCGTACCGCCCATGCGTGCTGCCGATTGCATGCAATTACACGTTTAAATAATTAAAAAGCGAACATAATATTTTGCGGCTCGATGTATGGTAAAGGCCTATTTCCCGCTTTAGAAAATTGCTTCATTAACCTTTTAAATTCGTTGCTAGGCCACTTCCAGATCCTTTTCCAAACTCAAAAACGGACGAAATTTTACGCAAGGGCTAATTAATTAGAAAAGTAATTCGATTCTATGCCTCTCCCCCCGTAAATAGGGATTTACGTGCACCGGAGTCCGATGGAGCCTCGAGAATGCGCGCTCGATGTATTCCAGAAAACGCTTCGCAGCGTTCTTGACGCAGCTAGCAAGAAACAGTTTGCAAAAATGGTCTGCAACCGTAGATAACTATCCGGTTTTTAACTATCCGTTCGGTCTATTCGATTGCAGAACGCGAGCCTAGAAACGCACATCGAGCCTCTGCACGCGCAAAAATGAATTCATGATAGACGATACAGCTTGCGAGAGCGTGCATTAAGGTCGATCTTAATTAGCAGCAATTTAATTAGGATCAACAGCGTGACGGTTAGCAATGGGCCAGGTCTAAGTCGGAGGTAAGAAAATGTCGGCGTGTGTTATTAAGATGGGCAGCCTTCCTCATCGTCACGGAAGTTGATCGTTCTGCATTCTATCCTGCAGGTGCAGTTTTATAAGGATATCGAAGTTGCTATCGAACTTCTAATCTCCTAATTCGATTACACAGTCGGGCCGCTTGTTCTCGATGAGAAATAAAATCGTAATGGAATTATACGTACGTTCAACGCAAATTTTTACGCGCCAGCAACCGATTACAACTATTCGATAACGCAATTTAAGTTAAGTCTAAGCGAAGACTAATCAAGCCGTACGAAATAAATCCCTTTTTGCGGCAAAAAAAGATTCGGTAACATTCTCGACGCGATCGGTCGCGGAATATAATCCCGTACGAACGAGTAATCGAGCCAGTCTTTATCGTTACAGAACGTTCGTGCCGTTCTAAGAGCCCGGTAAATAATCTTAATTTCAAATGCACGCGAGATACCTTTAACGAACCGTGGTCTCTTCGGTGAAACGAATTCATTTAACGAACGAAAATATAATATTTACCATACCTGGGGCCGCGGTCGGAATCGAATTCATTAGATCCCATCGAAAACCCGGCTCACGGTCGAGTGGAAATTCGGTCGAGTGCGGCTCTCGAAGGCTAGAACCAGCCAATTAATTACCGGGAAAGGAAGGAAGGAGCATGGATCGCGGGCGCGTTTGAATTTCCACGCGAGTTTCTTCGCGATGTGCTTGAGCCACCGAGCGTGGCATTCGCATATAATCAGCGGGCCTGAAGCTCGATTATGTTTCCCTCTCCTCTTTCTCGCTCGGTTGTTTTCCTCTTTCTCCGCGCGAAAGATCTCCGGACTCTTTTAGCCGACAGCTTCTACCGCGCAGACTTCTTTTATTTATTTAACAGGCCAGGAAGCCGTTAATACTCCTGGCAGCCCCACGGTAACTAATTAAAGGTCAGAACGTAGCCGGGTCTTATCCGGAGAACGGCCAGTCGTAAGCGTTCGCTTCCGGCCCCCCGGGTCAACTTTCATAGTCGAGCGATGTACGAGATGGCTCGGATTAAATCCTGCTACGCCGTTCCTATTCTTATTTTTTCCTAGGCTTTATCCAGTGCACGTACATTTTTAATTCCCGTTGGTCGATCGTTCGAAACGCGTTGGAGAATTTGGTCTGTCGAAGTTATTTGAGGGGGCCTTCTACTGTAAAATGCGTTCTTTTTAGTTTAGTATTTTTTTATAAAGAAACTACGGAACTTCTTGCATCGGCGTCTTTTATATATACTTGTTACTCTTTCAACGATATCTACAAATTTTTGCAACGAGAAATAGCCAAACTTAGTAGTACTACAGAGCCTCGTACGTCCTCATGGTTTCCACGGTTCCCAGTCGTTCTGTTTATTTAAAACAAAAAATACGAAGAAGATTCTTAATAAAATGAGTAAACTGAATAAACACTTATTTTCATTGCATTATACATTTCTCCGTGTATCTATCGTTTTAATTTCTTCGGTACAAATAAATATACTATAATTGTCGGTAGTTTTAGTGTTAAACAGAAGGATCAAATCGTTCAAAGAGGTATAGCTCGACCGAACAATACGTATAAATTCATTAATTTTAGGAGTTCGGTGATATGCTTTTGCACGTATATTTCTAAAACTATATATTTTAAGAAAATGCAACAAAGAAAAAGAAAAATGGGAGTTTTCAGCAGTTTACAATAGAAAACTCCCTTTTACTTTCTTTGTCATCCCCATTTTTCGTTAAACCTTTGCGAGCTTATTCTAATAAATTCTACGTTTTCGTTTGTTTCAGGTATGTTGAGAATTAAGATTTACATTTGGTGATGCGAAATAGTTCATCATCGTCGATCGTAAGTTAAAGCAAATAAATAATAACAAGAAACGAGGGCCTTTCGTATTGCACATTTCTTCGAAAGGGACTGAGGGGGCAGTCTCATGTGAGGCCCCAAAGAAAGTCAGTGTTTAAACGCATGTTTACTGCAGGCGTGATAACAATATGAAAAGTCAATAAAAGTGATTAAAAAATTTATTTTCCATTCCCAAAGGATAGTTAAGTAAATAGTTAAGTTAAATTTTGCAACATTTACACGAGACTGCGCCCTTCAGTCAATGAGAAATCATCGATTGCAGAACCTGTAGTCGTCGAGGTTTAGAATCAACGACCTGGATGGACGGTCGTAACAGTTTCCAAGTCTCGGTCCAATTTGTCCGTCGTTTCGTAACGCGAGCACTGTATTTACCGCGTCGAATGATATTTCTCCGATGACGAGCCGACGGTTGACGTTTACCGATGCCGCGCACGCAACCGCGTCGCGGTCCCCGGCGATTGAAATGGATGGAACGTCGTCGTTTCTATGACCGGCTGCGATTCCCCCGCGATAGAGGTCGAAATGAAATCATTAGCCGTCCGAGCGTAGGCCTGGCTCCGCGGGTCCGCTAATGGCGAGGCGTATATAGCGGCTAAATAATGGCATTGTACCGATCGGATTTCTATCGTTAACAAGCCGGGGTGTCCGCGTAAAAAGATATCGCGGCTGACCGTAACTCAGCCGCTCCCACAATGAGCAGCCGCTCGCGGCATTAACGCACTTCGTTACTCGCCGATCGACAGAAACCGGCCGCCTTGTACGGTATGCCAACGCATAACGCACCGCTAATGAAACCGAGACAACGATACGTGCGTGTCCCGGAGTATTTACCCTGGTACGACACCGGCTAGAACCACGTTACTCTACTCCTGCGGGACTCTCAGACCCCGGTAATGTTCCTCGAGACTTTGTCCCGCTGGATCGAGACTAAGTTATGCCCCCCCGTTTCCTGGAACGACCAGCTTCTCTCTCCGACGCGCGAAATTAACACCTCGATATCATAAATAAATTCTTGAGAAGCCTAGGATTTGCAGGAAAACAACTTTTTGACTTTTAATAATATATATACAGGGTGTTCGGCCACCCCTGGGAAAAATTTTAATAGGGGATTCTAGAGGCTAAAATAAGACGAAAATCAAGAATACCAATTTGTTGATGGAGGCTTCGTTAAAAAGTTATTAATAATTAAATTCAAAAATTTAAAATCATTCTGAAAAAATTATTTTCGGTTGCGGGGGTCAATTGCAATCATTTTTGGTCATTATACATACCCCCGAAATCCTACTCCTTTCCGAGAAAAAAATTCGAGTAGGTGTGAAATTTTTTGACAAAATTAAAAAATTTCAAATCGTTCTAAAAAAATTATTTTTAGTTACGGGGGTACATTACAATCGTTTTTGGTCAATAGACATACCCTCAAATTCCTAACCACTTTCGAGAAAAAAATTCCTTACCAAAAATATCATTTCTAGACAGAAAGTTACTCTGAAATTTCGTGCGAATCTTTAAAACGTCATAACTTCTGAACGGATTGGACGATTTTAATGTTTAAAAAAGCAAACTACGCGTATTTTGATAGAGAATATGTCCAAATCGCAAAAATATTCGAAAAGTTGGTCCTTGACCCCGCAAAATGAGAAAAACCCCATAATAATGGTCCAATTTTTAAACAGCCGTAACTCCTACAATTGTGAATATATTTCAATGAAACTTTTTTCTGAAGTAGAGCTCATGGGTACCTACAAAAAAGTATTAGACAACTTTTCTATAGGACGTCAAACAGAATGATTAAAAATCAAAAACGAATTTTTAAGAAAAATCGATAGGGGGGTGGTGCCTAAATTTTTCGGCGTAAAAAAAAATTTTTAATTAATTCTGAAAAAATTATTTTCGGTTGCGGGGATCAATTACAATCATTTTTGGTCATTATACATACCCCCGAAATCCTACCCACTTTCGAGAAACAAATTCGAGAAGGTGTGAAATTTTTCGACAAAATTAAAAAATTTCAAATCGTTCTAAAAAAATTATTTTTAATTACAGGGGTCCATTACAATCGTTTTTGGTGAATAGACTTACCCCCGAAATCCTACTCCCTTTCTAGAAAAAAATTCAGTATGGGCGGAACTTTAAACGTTAATAACTTTTTAACGAAATCTCCATCAACAAATTAGTATTCTTGATTTTTGTCTTATTTTGACCTCTAGAATCTCTCATAAAAATTTTTCCCAGGGGTGGCCGAACACCCTGTATATTTGAAAACTCTCTCAAAACATCGCATATAACATAGGGACTGAGTCATAATTCGTGGCTTTTTCTTATGTATGGAAGCTAAAACCGAATGTGGGTGAGCTACGTTTTGCCATACGATTATTTTCAATTGAAAGGACAAGGAGACACATACGATCATGTGTTGAAAAATTACGTTTCTTTGCATCGTGCTAGGAAAAGGTTCTTTTCTTTTTTTCACGAGAATT
This sequence comes from Colletes latitarsis, assembly GCF_051014445.1. Lineage (NCBI taxonomy): Eukaryota > Metazoa > Arthropoda > Insecta > Hymenoptera > Colletidae > Colletes > Colletes latitarsis. Next base: position 15,347,335 of record NC_135135.1, on the reverse strand, counting down.
AATAAAAGCTGCTTGATAGTTGGGTTAGTAGAAAAGGAGATCCCAGAAATCATTTGTCTAGTACGCGGTCATAGTCTTCTGTTATTCAGATCTTTCTTATAGTTATTGTCTGTGAAGGGTCTAGTTTTCCATTTCCCTACCATAACCTGGTTCAAGTTCAGTACTAAAGTCCAAGCGTTCTCAGTAATAGTGGAGAGTTCAAAGTGGTCTGCTTTAAACACTCTTCTTTCACACGTCGTCCAATCTTACCAAAACACGCTGCGTTCTGCAATAGATTCACACGCGAAACATTCCTGAGCCATACCAATTAATAAACATTCAGCTGGCACATCCGTTCCTACGCTACCGAAGAAATCTATTTGGAAATCGAAGGTACCAGCGAAATCAGGTACGCAGCGATTCGCTGTAAACCAGTAGCCATAAAACGGTATGTAACGCGCAAACGGCCGAGCAGTTTGGTCGAGTCGATTGAATCGGCGATCGGCGATCGGCAGGCAGCATTCCCGTTTCATTGTTGAACAAATCCTGCGCTCGATGTGCCCTCGATCGGCGTTAGGCGTTCTTTAGAAAGGGAATCGGGGGGGAATATCGAGGCTGGAATATAAATTTCCCGGGATTATGTAAACGCTCCGTAGGATAAGCAACCGACAGACGCCGTGGTAAAAACGGATCGGCGCGCATGTTGCGGGGACGCATAACGCACTGGTGCAACGATGCAACGATGCAACGAGACTCGTTGGTCCGACATACGCATTCGAGCGTTGCTTCTCCGCGTACGACACGCCGGAGCGGCTTCGTTTGTGGCTCTCTCTCGGCACCGGTCGTTTCTTACTCCGGCCGCGAGCGTTCGTGGGACCCATGGGGAAGAGAACAAAGTTTCATCGATTCAATAAATTCCCATTAGGTCGATCTTGTCGGGATGTAAGGTCTCCCCCGGTATCCGCTAACTGGTTTCTACCGTTTGTACGTCGTTACTTCTATCGTGCGCCGGTCGCGACGTAATATTATTTGTTAAATAATCTGTCGCGTACCGCGACATTTGTCCCGACGGGATTTACGATTCTTAATTTAACGACGGCCGATCTTGATTATCGCGAGCGCGAAAACGGCCATTCAATCGTCGCTTAATTACCCTGTTCCGCTTTGTCGCGGCTTGTCTGTCGATATCAAGATCGAGGAAGCGAAACGTGCCCCGCCATTTCGAGCGCTAAACCGGAAGATTTATAGCGATATCGGGCATTCGTAAATTTCGCGCCAGGGAAATTAAGTCCTTAGACGAGATTGGCTCGCGAGCGCTCGCCATCGGGTGCTAAACTCGGTTGTTGCTTTCCATTTGAAGATGATTAATGTTCCAGGAAGGTGATTAAGGGTTAGATCCATAAGGAAGATGAACAAAATTCCGTTTTTCTAATGAAAAATTAGCGTACTCGCGAAACAAAGTGCGCAGGATGATTTATTTATCTTTAAACGAGATTTAGTTTCGACGTTTTTGTTTGTAGGCAAATTAACGCGTTTCCAGCAGCGTTCGGAAAACCGTCCGTTGCCAAGCAATTTTATTCAGTCCTTAGCTTTCGAGACTATAGCGTCGAAAGCTTCGATATAATCGGACCTCGGGGAGCGAGGGGTTCGAAAAAAAGGATCGTTAGCGCAAAGAGTCGAAAGTTTCGACCGATCAGTCATCCGTTACTTAATCCATCGCCTTCTAATTACTTCGCAACAACCGTCTAACGACCGAGGCCAGCAATTAGATCGCACGATATCGAGCATCAATCATCGCTAAAAAGGATATCGCGAGCAGCAAATAATTACTGTCACGGAGTCGCAGGGAGCCACTGTGTTGGTACTGAATTGGCGACAGGTCGCGGGAGGTGGGTTTTCAGGTGGCATGCGCCAAAAAAACCGCGTGTTATTAGACGGCCGCGCGTGTATCCAGGGTGCACGGTGCCGGTGGCAATTAACGAGCTACCGGTTGTGCGACCGTCGCGGCAATTAACGGCGTTCCTCACCTATTTGCCGAGGCAGTGGGTAGCCAGCGGTGACGGCCGCCGGCGAGCGATCCAACTATGACGTCACGTGCCGGGATCGATAGATAAATCGGTATCTGGCATTCAGGTCGAATCCCCGCGATCGTTCGACTCGATCGAATATCTCCTGGGACCGCTATACGCGCGTTCCCCGCGAGAACGGTTGATTGAAAGTAACGACTAGCCAGCACGACGTAGCGCACGCATTTACCGTCTTGTTCCCTCGATCCTTGGCGCGGCTACCTACGGCCCCTTCCGGTCTCTCGTCTCCGCGTTTCGACCTTCTTCCTGTCGTCGCCACCCACCATCTCTCAAAATCCATTCTAAATTTTTCTATCTTCGAGAATGCCATTCAAATCCAGTCAAAATTATTTAACGCGTTGACTGCCACGGTACCTTTCAGAATTTCGGTGTGCAAATATTCTTTTGATCGTTGATTACGTTACTCGTTCGTTTATTAATAAATTTTGACCACCCGAAGACCACCCTTCTTTTCGACATGTAGGTATATAAAGGAACCATAATATAAAATAGATCTAACGAAGCTTTCATAAATGAAAGGGCGTCGTGTTTATCATCGTCGATCGTGAGTGCCGAATTCCGAATTCCGCGAAAAGAGAGGCTCGCGAGGAGGCTCACGTGCCGCATTCTCGCCCGCGAAAGGATCCCCAACGATGTCGCGGTCGATTCGCAAAAAATGAAGAGCCCCGGCAAAGTCACGAGCGAGGACGCGAAACGCGAACGTGGATTCGTGAATGAAGGAAGCCCAGAAGTTGAATGGAGTCGAAGAACTAAGCGGAACGAGGAGGAGGCGAATGAGAAGAAGAAGATGAAGAGCGCCGACCATCGTTCGAGCGGTCGCATAACGTGACGTGTGAGCGATGCTTACTCTCCCACAACGACCACCGGTAGTAGATGATGCTATAATGGTTGGGAGCCGGACATGTGAGCGCGGACAGGAAGTCCAGGTTCCTATACCAAGACGCCGGAGTCACGCGGATCTTCGCATGGAGGCCTTGCGAACCTCCTACGTGTCACGCAACTCATTCACCGGCTTTTCCACGTTGCATTAAGTCTCATTATCCGCGAGGAGTGACCGCGAGGGCCTCTGCAACGAGCACACGCACGCGTCCGATTAAAAAAAAATTAATTAACCTCGTACGATATGCGATCTCCGACGGCTCTTCCTCTTATCACCTGGAGCCCGACGAGAGATGCTCTGTGAATTTCTTACTCCATCCTTTTTTTATGCGAGCGTGTAAAATGCACTACGAAGAACCAGAGGAGCGATTAGCCTTCAAGGTCTGCTGAACGAGCGTTGCTGAAGTTACGGATTGCTTCTCGCTTCGTTTTCTTGTAACGCGGATTTTTGTAGATACCTGGTTGTTCGTTTAAATATAAGGTAGAAGACCTAATATCATAAATTGCAATGCATAGATTTCTCACGAATCGATCTTAAAATTATCATCCGTTGTTTCGATTCAACTTGAATAGAAAGGGACATCTAGGTAACGCAGAACGTAAATCGTTGAATTAGGATAGAAATATTAACTGAAAGACGTCGAGTGTTCTCCATAGTGCTGCCACTCATTGTGGAAGGCCTCGTGGGATGTCGTTGACCCAGGGACAGGAAGATCATGACGCGTTGCGTAAGAAGACATTATCGTAGAGCCGCGCAGCAGGTTACAATTTCATTCATGAATCCCTCTCTTCCGTTCCTTCCCTCCTCGTACGCGTATTTACTTTCTCTGAACGCATCCTTAGGCTCCCCCTCCTCGTCGGTTCGCTTCGTTTTCCGACTCGTCGTTTTTTTCCCCCGGCCATCTTGGTTCCCATGCGCGGGCGGAGAACGTCGTTTGTTGATTGTTACCTTAGAAAAAAAGAAACGACGGGATAAGAAACGTGGATAATTTAAATTATAGTTCTTGTCGCGAGCCGGTTAAACCAACAGCGGTGTTTTGCCATAGCGGGCTCCGGTTTACGACGATGTAGCCTCTTAATACTATTTTCCTTTGTTTTCCGATACCGTTTCTTTCGCGATTTTTGCCTTTACTTTTATTCCATGGTAGAGTTCTTGATGTCAAGTTTCGCAATCATAAGACTACTAGCCATCAAGTCATATGTATATTAAAATCAACACATTTTTGCATTCACAAGGTATTCGTAAAACAAATCTATTATTTTTCGTAGCCATTCTTTGTACGAACAAATTTAACCCTTAAGTGGATTATTAGATTTAATTATCAATTTTTCCTTCCTTTTTAGTAACGGCTATAGAAAAATGTATCCTAATTAAGAATCTTTTTTATTTTTTTGACTTAGACAAACAGAACGGCTGGAATCATGGAGGCCATTAGAACACTTTTTCGAGGCTCTGCACTGCCATTAATTTTGACTACTACTTGCATAGTTTTTTCATAAAGAAATATCAAAGAGAACGTAAAAAAACGCATTTTATAGTAGAAGACCCCTTTAAATCATATGTCAAGGGCTTAACGATATCAACGCGAAAATGTTCAGGCCTCGATAAGTATTTTCCAGCGGTCGCGTTTTTTCGTGGTCGGAACCGTGGCCTCGCGCAGAGCCTCGCGGCGCGTAAATCCATCGTCCCCCATAAATCTATCGTCCGTAGCGCGTCAGCGGGCCTCGGGATCGGGGAGCAAAAATTATTGCGTCGTGTCTAACTCCGGAGGAGAGTCATACACGGGGTCCCGGATTAAAAAAGCCGGCTATATTCCAGCGGCAGTCCGAAGCGAAATTTATAACATCTCGCCGGAGTAAATCCGCCCTGTATATCCCCCCTGTCTCTTCTCTTCCTGGGTTCGCCGCGGCTTTTTCCCTCCCCTCCCTCGGCCCCTTGGACGACGACGACCCGTGGCCCGCTAGAATAAAGAACGCTGCGGCGTGTCTACAAGTGTGAGACAAGAGGGGCCCCGATATTACCGCCTTATAATAAGACAGTATCGCATGAACGGCCGGCATCGGGCCCCGCCACAGAGGGCGGTCCGAACAATGGGCTGAATATCCGCGGAGAGAGGGCCCCGACGGTGTTGTGTGTAACAAGGACCCACGCTCGGGACCAGCCGGAGCAAACGGAGCACCGAGCAGCGTGCAGGGCGTGGATGGAGGAGCAATGCACGCCATATATCAACATCGTACCGATAACGAGGTCCCCGGGAGGCTACCGGTCGTGGAAGACGCCGACGACCGGACCCGCTGCTAACTTTGGTCGCCGCACGAACCCGCTGCCGGCGAGTCCCTCTTCTTTCTGGGATCCTGCTGCGGGTCCCGGCGAATGAAAAAGCGGGGACGCGTCCAGCGAAACGTTCGACACGTCCGGTAATAATTTACAGCCGGTCGCTCGGACCTCAGCTCCTCCGTTGAATTCGTCGTGATTTTCGGTGCCTTCTGCGCGTCAACCGAACGGAAATTCGCTGTCGATTCGCTACATTGTTAAGTAACCGAAGCAATATTCTCGTGCTCTGAAAATATAAACTTCCACGGGAGCTTGAATTTTCGTGTGGATCGCCAAAAGAAGCGGCTCTATACCTGAGCCATTAGGCGAGGGCGAGCACTTTGCCCGTAATCGAGTTTTTGCTTTCGCCAATTAAATACAGTGACCGTCTCTCTCTCTACACGAAAACCTGCCTCGACCCCCACAGACGTCGCGTCTACTTTCAAGAGTCTTCGAGTTGCAATTCGTACTGTTACACTTAATATACGGGCTTAATTATAAACGTATTATAGATGAATAATGATATTACAATATGACTGACTTGGCCGGACAATCAACCGCTCGGTCTCTCGTTCGCCGGCGCAGTAGATCGAACGCGGGAATTTTAAATATAACAGTACGCTTCCGATTCGATTTCTTTTCTGAGATTCTGGCACGTTTCGCGAGGCACGGAGTGCGAAAAAGGCGCGAGCAGCTAGAAAAAAAGGGGCGGCGAGGAACGAGCGGGGTAACGGGCGTACGCGAGCACCGTGGCAAATGAATAATGCATCAGTCCGACAAATTTATTAATTGCACGATGCGAATCCGCTGATATTCCCGTGAACATGCAAATCGAGCGGTGAGCATTATTGTCCGGCATTGTTCACCGTCCCGTTCACGACCATATTGGACGGCAAGAGCGGCGTAAATCCGCCTCGGAAAGCAAAGAAAACTGCGGCTCTTAAATTAGCTAGATAAGAGTTTTAACGCTGATCAGTTGCGTACCGTGTGCAATTGTGCTGGCGGAACGCGCCTCGAGATAACGCCTGTTTAAACGCCGTATTTATTTCGTTGTTTCGAGCCAGTACTTTTGACCGAGCCACTTCCCGGCCAGGCCGCTTTAACGCGTTACGTTTATGACGCCAGGAATTCGCTGCGCGAAAATTTATTGGCGAACGCTATCGCAAATCGCGACTGGTTGCCTTCAATAAACAGCCACCGGAACGTAATCCAAATCCGGCGATGTTTCGATCTATGTTCGAGAAGGCCCGCCAAAAGAGACGCGCGAAAGCGAACTTGTAACGAGGTGCGCGTTTCCCCTTTCGGGAGAAGCGTCCAAGTTTTGAACCATGTTCAGTTGCATCGATTTATTTGCATGTTGCTCCCTGGAATTATTGGGAACGGTCCTTTCGACTTTCTCGCCGAGTTGAATTCTTTGAAAATTTATGTAATCCCCCGTTAGTTCATTATTTTTTAAATGCTTTAAAGGAAAGTTGATTCCCATTTACCAAAATCAATATTAAGTAAACTAATTCAGTTGAGATTGAGAGTTCACTCAATGGTTAATAGAATTAATGAAATGGGAGCTTTGTAGAGGGTTTTCTCAATCCCTAAATATAATAATTCGTATCTTACTTTAACTGTTTCTTATATTTTTTTATATCTACACTAGGTTTACGGACATTCGTTGCGCATATTTTTATTGCAACTCGCTGTGTGTTGACAGTTACATTAAAATGCATCAATTAAATTCAACATAAATCGCTAACAAATAATATTTATGAGTTCTGTAACGTTAGGTTTAGAATTTGAATGCGTTCTGTACCTTTTTGAAAATTAATTCTATCTTTTTAATCATTGTTTATTCTATCCCTACTATTATTTACGCGAAATAACGATCTAGCGTTTCACACTTTAAAGATATCGCTACTGTCCGGTTTTAGGGGAACTCCCCCTACAAGCTTGGACCATCGAAGAATTCCCATGGAACAAACGTACCCCGTTTCCTTGGGTTGCAAAAATGCTCCGTTTTAATTCCGTCTGGACGGGGCACGGGTTTCTTGCGTCCGAGAAAACGTCCCACACTTTGAACCGCGTACGGTCGTCGAGACCGACGCCGGTCCGCGAAATTTCGAAAAGGGACAAGTTTTTGCCGCGAAGTGAAGGACATTAAGGTCTCCTCTCGCGACTGGAACAAGCGAGTATATACGGTTCGCTCGCCCGCTGGACATTGTAGGGCTTATATGGCGATCCGGCATAAATCAAAGGGCTAATATACTGCGGGTCCCGGTAATGCAGCCGCCGCGGCGGAGGTCTTTTTATCGGCGGAGTAAGACAATACGCATTTACATACGCGCGAGCGCTCCTACGCGGCGTGTAGCCGCGTTTAGGCCCGTGGAAGGCTTTCTGCGCGGCCGGCCTGCCCTGCGAAGGGCATATGGCATGGCTTATTGGAGCGGAGGCCGCGCCAGCGCGGCAATTACCGCGCTCCTGCCCGCCGGCTTCTTCGGATGCGCATCAAAGTGGCTGTCTCTGTTCCCTCCACCCCGCCCGCCCCACCCTTTTCGTGCCACGATCTTTCTTCCCCTTTTTTTCGTACCCTTCTTGTCTCCGTTCTTGGCTCTCTCCCGCTTGTTCGGCTGCTACCGGCAGCGAGAGGGGAGATGGGGGAGATTGCGCTTATAGGGGTGCGTCTTCTTTTTGCGGAGATTCTTGTCTGGTGTTCGTTTCTTCTTCTCCCCGGTGCCTTTTTTCTCCCCTTCTTCCTCGTCCTCTTCGTCCACGTCTTCGCATCGTTTTGTTTCCCTCGAGTATTTTGGCTTCGATTCTTGTCGCCGGCGATTCGTTGTTAGAGTAATTGGGGGACGCGATAGTGATGTTGGGAGAGCAGAAGTTTGATGAGTAATTGGGTTTCTTCTTCCTCTTTATACGGAGCTCAGTAGGGAGAAGTCATTTAAATATCCAGGGCACAGCCATTGCACTCTCCGTCCGACACCAAATCCTTGGGTTCGTTTAATCATAATTACCCGTTGCTGTTCCGCGGCCAATTAAGGGGAACGATTAAAAGTCCATCCGGCTGGAAATCGGGAGGGATTCGCGGGGTTGAAAGGAACGCATCCTGTTCGTGAGAGTTAACGAACGTCCCTCCGGGCAGTATTCGTACATAATGCAGAGAGTAAGAAAGGGGGTGGATGGAGGAAGGTGGAAGGTGGAGGGGAAGAGAAGGATTCGCGGTTACGGGGACCGTGTGGCTTGACGTAGAAGAATTTAGGAGCGACGGCGAGAGCAAAGGCCCAGTTCGCGAGCGGCCAGGTCCCTTTGAAGTCTAAAAACAATGGCATTGTCTCTTCAGTCTAGCGAAAGGCTGCATCTCCCTCTTTTTCTCCGGGCTCCGCCTGCCCTTCTCCCGGCCGAACCCGCGTAAAACGTTTTAGATCTTTTTTCCGTTCACGGACAGAGGTCTCTCGGGCCGAAAGGCCGCGATCGGTAAGGGCAATCGGACCAATTTACATTTTTCATTTACATCGGGCCCAGGACCCCGTGGACCCCGCACGATCCAGAGCCCATCGGGACTCACGAGATCGTGGTCACCCTGACTGCCCGGGATTTCTATCTGTCCTTGATTGAAGATGCTGACAGTTCGGAAATAATGCTCCCTGGCGAACCGGGCATTTATTGGAAAGAGGAACGTTCCATCGTTTTTCTCCTTTACTTCGAGATGTTTCGTAAGCTCGACCTTGACTCTTAAAAATCGAGCAAGGAGCGAATAATTTAGGGTTTCTCTTCGAGAAGTTTAACGATAAATAATAGGAGATTGTCTTTGAAATAGATTCTATCGAATTTAGTCGATACCAAAGACGCTAGAGGCAACCTGCTGTTTCTTTTCGAAAAGGAAATACGCTCCCACGTGTGATTCCGAGGCTGAAAAGCATCGGGTACGAAGGTGTATCATCTCGTGGTCGGTACTCATCTTTGGCATGAGTCCGGCCAGGAGGCAGACAATAGGATCGATGGTGGCATTCGGTGAAATTTGTATACCGCTATTTGCATCGTCCACTAAATTATGGGAAACGGAATTCGGGGGTTCGTTTCAGGACGTGATCTGGTACCACCTGCGTGCGTTTCAGCTTCCGCCGGATTGAAGAGCGACTCCGCTCCGAGGCAGGAGACGTCGGGTCGTTATTTCGTCCAGGTTCCAGGAGAGAGGAATACAGATTCGGCGTGTGTGTCCCTCGCGGTAGCCAACAGAGGCTATTAGGTTCGTATAAGAGCGTTCTCCTTTTGTCACGAACGGAATTTATTCGTCTCGATTCGCCGGGTTCCCTCTCGTCAAAAAAGAAGCCGACCTGTCCCGGCCGACCGAGTTCCAGACGTTACCCTCCTATCTTTCTAGTGTCTAGATCCGCCGACGATTTGAAATTCCCGATGGGGGCGCGCGCATTGGCCCCCCTGACTTCTGAACGCGGGGTGTCGCGCATCCTAAACCACGGTAGCCCCTCGCTAATGTTCGCTACTTTCTCCCTCGACTTCGTTCGCGAACTCATCCCCACCGATTCATCGAACTGCATCGACGAAATGAACGTTGCGAGTCATTAAATGTTCATACATAAGACTACTTCTTAGAAAACATGAACTCGTTAAAAAGATACGAAGCAATTAAAAATGCGATACGAAAGAGTAGATCGACGATTGTTGACGTTATTAACAAATCAACCTTCGCTATTTTTAGGTTGAACTACCATACAAAAATCGTGCAATTTTGGAAAAAACTACATATATACTTTGATTTCTGAAGGATTTCAGAATCTGTAGAATAAACAAACATTGAACATCTCTCTCCATTTCACTCGTTCTCAGTGTTTTTCACTTTTGCCTTTAATGCAATCAAGTCCAATATAGATAACAGTTATCAATTTTCTAGTATCTATTTCGATAATGTTCGCGAGTTGAGGAACGTTAACAAGGGAACACTGTATTGCGTTCTCGCTGAACAATAGTAGACGAACTTTGAACATCTAAATGGTTCGAACGGTCCAACTGGAGCTCCAAATGATCTTACAATTATAACTGAACTGTAGATCAAACCCGAAATATAATAATTAGTATCTTACTTGAAGTATTTTTTATATTTTTCCATATCAACGCTAGGTTTACGGACACTCGTGCATATTTTTATTGTAACTGTGTTGACAGTAACATTAAAATGCAGTTTTTCTTTCAATTAGGGTATATATTCGTATCATTACATCAATTAAATTCAACATAAATCGCTAACAAATAATATTTATGAGTTCTCTAACGTTAGGTTTAGAATCTGAATGCGTGTTCTACTTCTTTGAAATTAAAATTTCCTACAAATGCATAAACATCCGCAGTTCAGCAATTGCATCGTACAAGTTTGGACCGTCGAAGGATCAATATGAAATGGGAGCTTTGTAGAGAGTTGTCCCCTAAATATAATAATACCTATCCTACTTTAAATATTCCTCATATTTTTGCATATTAAATACATTCTGTAGTTTTTTGAGAATTAAAATTTCCCATAAATAGCATAAACATTCGCAGTTTAATGATAACTCGTTTATTATGGATAGAAACAGTCCAAATTATTGCACAAGTAGTTTCTTTTATTAAAAATTACGAATGGCCGTCTAAGAAAATTGAAACGTTCCATCGCACGAAAGAAGAGCTTCATTAGTTTCGAGACTCATTAATTTCGCATCGCGACGGACCTTATTTCTCGTTATTTCAGAAGCGAGTGGTTTGCGCGGCGATATCTGGCGACACGGAATAATTGGTATTCCGAATAATTCCTGGCATGCCCCGGGGAACGTTGGTTAATCTTGTATATTTGCGGGGCCAGTCTATCGCGGTCCAATTAAGAAAACGCGAGGCAAAGGTATCGCGACGATGTCTTCGTCTCGCCTCTTAAGGAACCGCAATTATCGTGCGTTCGCGAACGGAAGTCAAATTGAGAAGTTCCAAGCGGCAATATACAAACACTTCTACGCGTTTGATTTACGCGACCGCGGTTTCGCGTATAATTCGAGTTTATTTAACGAACGCTCGTTCGTGTTTGCCGCGACCACGGTAGCTCTTTCAAGCGCGGTATCGAAGGCAGATTTTAATTACGAGCAATCAAGCGTCGCTTACCGTGAACTTATTCGCGGAGTCAAATGATTATTATTGTCGCTGTCGATAGTTTGTTGCAACGGACGGCAATTAAGGGACGATGACGCGGGCTCGCTTCTCGGAGTCGAGATAAATGGAATTACGAATCGTTGCTACGGTGATTGCTTAGCGAGTAAAGTGTTTTAAATCTTGACGGAGTTAACGAACGAAAATGATTATTTCGAAAACTAAACCCTGTTTGCCGATCGTGGTAACCTGCGGGAATCGATCGTTCGTTTTCGCGATTCTCGCGGAAAGAAATGGCTTATCGAGTACCGCGATCGCGGCCACGTCGATGGATTAAAAGCGTTGGGTCGTAATTAACGATCGGCCGGACGGAAGTCGATTTGAGAAATTCCGGTGGCCGTCGGAGAGTCCGTGGCCACGGTGTTTGAAATCGATCGACGGCGGTGTGGGCACAGATACGGTAGCACGAAAACATTTATCGGGCGACACTGGGGCCCGCGGGCCTCCCATCCCTTTTATTGATCGTCGCAATTAAAAGAGCGCGTCTCATTAATTGCGCCGCTGGCCCTTAATTAGGAACCATCAATTCGTAGAGACCGCGCGCTTACGTGCTAGCCAGGCCGCGTATGATTAACGAGAAACGCCGGCCCACGGCGGTTACACGGGACCAGGACCGCGATAAATATTGATGTCGTACCTGTTTATCGAAATCCTTCTTCGCAATTTGCGTTCGATCTCTTCTTCCTTCTTCGTTCTTTCGAGATTTTTCTTATTTTTTTTTTTATTGCCCGATCCGGCTGCCTGTTTCTCGCGCGGCGAAATCAACGGGCGCACGAACGTCAACTCTGCGTGAGCTCCGTGCGTGCTAAGAAGAAAGTACCACGAAACCGATCCTCCCTTTGGAATCGTCGCGTTTCGATATTTATGGGAACGCGCCGGGCCGGACCATTTATTTTGACCGGTTTCTACGCGTTAAGACACTTGCTGTTTTTCTGGAAACCGTAGGAGGAAAATGTTTAATCAAAACGTAACTCGATTATATTATTAGCGTCTTTCCTCTCCTTTTCCTCGCCGGTTCGGTTTGACGAGGTTGTTCGGTCGCATGCTGCGGGAAAGTGTATCGTGCGGTATCGTTTTAATTATCGGGACACGGGAATTAATTAACCGCGAGCCGCGCAGGGATGCAAATCCGCGTCGCGTTCGTCTCCTTGTCGCGTGTAATTAATAATGGTACTCGTAGGTGGTCGTTACGCGAATTTTTCGGGACGGCTATTTATACTGCTCGATGATTACGAGGGTTCATCGAGGAGTGGTACTCTTGACAACTTTGACGTAAATAAATTTTTATTCAAAACATTTGCTGCTCCCAGTATAGTATTAGATTAAAGTTCCAATAAAAATTAAATTGTCGAAACAAGTTTGCGTGTCTATAGAGACTTTTAATTATTTGTGAGATGAAACACTATTTATAGATGGATACAATCTGCTTCTAATATGCAATAATCGTCAGTAGAATGCACTTATTTTACTCTCGAATTTTTTCTATGATTTCGGTTTAGGAATTGTAATATGTCTGACCACCAACTGACTCGAACTACTTCGCTACCCTTACTGCGCAGCGGTCAGACATTTCAACTTCTAATTAAATTCAACACACATACACGCAAATACAAATACTTGAATTTCTCGTATATATTCCTCAATCGTTACTAAAATTCTATAATGAAACAAAGTACTATTTTACATTGTGAGTGACAAATGAAAGATCGGTTCGAACAAAGCACAGAAACTTTTGCAGCTGCGTCGACGTCGATACAAAAATGTGAAAAAACAACGTTCTTTGTTCAAAAGCTTGGGCGAAACGCGGTCAAACGGTCGTGCACGTGTGCATGTTTTCGTTTCTCGCGAACGCACGTGCACGCCCTCGATTTATTCGCGCGAACTGATTACGACTCTCGTTGCGCGTTCCCCTTTCGTGCATTTCAACCTTCCTAAACTGTGCGACGGCCTTATTGGCCGCGTTACGTAAGAACGCCTCGAAAACGACGTGCCCTTTGCCATCGAAATCCATTCTTTAAATATTCTCAAAACAATTAAACCGTGATCTGTAAACGTATTCTTCAATTTCGAGCAGCGAGAACTCACGAGGGATAAGGAGATCTGACAGCAATAGCTTCCTCGATCTAGCAACGTTGATCGCGTTGTAACTGCTGGAAGATGATAGATCGTTTCTGTTAGCGATCGCGACGGAGATAAGGGGCGATCGATTGACTCATCCGCGCGTAATTCCACGAGATCGAGCACGAGACGCGGGTATACGATAACGCAGCGCGTGCGTGGATGATAATTGGCCACGTTTGACCGCGTAACGTGAAATTTTTCAAAGCGCTCGAGCCAGCCGGTCGGCTGATGGTCCCGATGCCGGGGGTCATGGTTCAGAGGTCCGATGCGGGTCTTCCGCACACATCCATATTAAGTGGCTCATTTTCACGCACGCGGCCGGACATTGAAACGCTCTTAAACGAACGGACACAGACCCGTTGTCGCAGCGCGACGCGACCCTGATCCCGTTCTGATCGTCGCGAAAATATCGCGTTTCTCAACCGCGATCTTCTGCGCGAACCTCTTTTGTTCTTCTTCCTTTTTCCATGCGCCATGCACCTCTAATCTGCGATTTCTATCAAGTTTAGTACCCCTTAAACGATCCATCGATCCCAGAAAACGTATCAATTTTAAATTGCACGAACGCTCAAAGATGTTTCTTCGCTTTCTGAGAAAACTATTTACACGTGTGTATACGATCTCTTTGGAACTGTGTTCTACTGTACTCCTTTTCCCCATTAGTTGTTTCTTGCGACGTTTAACAGTCCGATGGTGGTTTATTACATTTCAAATTAGTCTCTGCATTTTTAACAGTACCCTGTCTTTCACGTAGGTACGTATTTTAATTATACTTTTGTGTATATTCGTGTAGGTGAGTAGATGTTCGAGCATGTAAACGATACTTGGCAGACCTAAACAACAGTGATACTTAACCCCTTATCGTATAACGTGCACGGCATGCATTGCACACTTGAATTGCCTTCGTTTCAGTTTTTAACCTTTGTCGTTCCAGGCAAATATAACGCGTGAGCATAGAAATTGTTATTTATATACTTCGTGTAGATTAATAGCATGTTGTAGTCTATCATCGAACCAAACTATAGATAAATTGAACTAAGGAATATTTGTTACTAAATTAAAGTAATCGATTTTTAAAAACAAGTTTCCCTCGATATTGCCAATAACAGAATCTTCGATAAGAACATGTTTTTGCTCTATCGCTGCACCGAGTAAACCGTAATTCGATAAACAATTATCTTTTGTTGTCGAAACGCTCCAGCGAGAATTACTCTTCAAAATATGTCTCTCTTCTATTACATTCCCTAAAATAGCTACTTCATTCGCGTTTATTATACTCGAGACGTATGTGTATACATTCTGGGTGATGTGTTATGAACTTTTAATGAATCTATTAACAAGCAGTTCATTTATTGCGGCGGATTCCGCGAACTTGGGGTCACTCGTATTTTCAGTTAATAAAGTATTACTTTATAGATAGTGTTAGTAGGAGAGAGACGAGTTTGTTCATATTTGGCACGAAGGTGACGCAACGAGCTCGTCAGATTATTTTAAATTACAGAAAGTTAACATTTACTACTTGCTATAAATCTAAAATTATAATAAAGCGGATTATCGGAGCCTTCCTTGAAATTTAAAATAATGTTACTCGGAACTACTCAGAATCCAGTAAATAAAACGATGATATTTATACTTTTGTTCCTCGTTGACTTGCGCTGAAAAGCAATCAGGAATCGCAGTGTTTTCACGTTTCGCCGTTTCTTTCAGAAGTCAGGAATGCTGTGGAGCACACGGTCATTCGGAAAAAGAATCAGTCACGAAGAACTGAGGAAGTTCCCTGATCTCTGTCTCGAGTCATGTTTCATATTTTGTACAGTTTGATAATTAGACTTTTCGTTAAAAAAATTGTACAAGGAAACGATAACGTTGCAGATTACAGTCTAAAATTGCAAGAGAGAAAAGAGAAAGTAAATCGAACCTCATCGCGGAAACTCAGGAATTAAATATAGGGTTCACCGTAAGCGTTACCGTTCGCTGACGTTCGTCGGGAGCCTCGGGAGTAGTAAAATATGGAAAATGCGCCAAGAGAAAAGCGCAAAAAGTGGCAACGACGCTGTCGGCGTTGTAAGAGAAGATGCCAGGGCGGGAGAGATGTGAACGCAGAAGAAGAAAGAACAGACAGAAGGAAGGGAGCGGAGGGTCGGCCGGGTCGGAGGGATCGAGAGGGTCAGGGGTCACGGGTCGTACGGCATAGCCCTGACCTTCGACTTTATCCCCTTCCAGCTCTTCTCGAGACCCCGTGCAGACCCCTACCAGTCGTACCTAGAACTCGGCTCCGGTTCGCGTTCGACTACGCTTCCGAGACTCGACGTCAACTCGGCGTTGTCACCGCGTTCCTATCCGCGAAAAAAGCTCGTTCACCGTGTGCACTCGGTGCTCGGTTTCGGGGTTGCGGGGGTGGTGTGAAAAACGTGTCCCTGGGTTCCGCGAAACCTTGACACGGTTCGGATTTGTCCGACGGGTCGGCTCGCGGCTTGCACGCGCGTGTGTGTGCCTCCGTGTCCGTGTGTCGTGCAAGCGCAGTGAGTGCATCTGGTGCAGACGCATGCACTACCGTGTGCAGTGCAGCCTCGTGACACGGTGTAACGACGCATCGATTTGATCTTTACAACGGCCGCTACGGTGCCGACCGTGCTGATGGAGCCTGTTGTTCGTGGCATGCGATCGCGTTTGCTGCGCTTCGTACGTACGCTCTATCGCCACGTTTGCTCCGACTATATCCCCTAACAAGTGCTTTCGAATTTTTCCCCGGGTCCCTCATCGTCCCAGATATCGAGAATTATTCGTTTGGGAATTTTCTAAATTTTTATATTCATTTATTAAGTGTATGCAAAGGTTTTAGTCCGTTTATCAAGCATCCAAGTATAATTATTGTAAAAAATTCCTCTCTTTTCTGTGTTTTTGTTTTGTAGTCTATCTTGAAACTTCATGATCGAGTTTTAACGATAAATTCATAGAATAGCAGTGAAAACTGTGAACAGAACGATGACAGTCGTATGTAATGGGGGCAAATATTTTGAAGATTGATTTGCATCACCTACACTAAGTAAAAGAAAAACTGGAAGAATTGCGTAGACCTAATACACAAGTTTCAATTTTATTTTAAAAAGTTGGATTTGTTATTAGGTAAAAATAATACAACACGAGAGATCATTCATTTCGGATATGGAACTTCGTATAAAAGAGAAGAAGGAGTGTTCACTGTTCTTAGCGAACAATGAATCATTGCGTTGCGCAAAATTGCTCTATCTCGTCCCAAGATCTCTGTTGATAAGATTGTCAATTCGCTGTTGAGTGTTTGACTGAAATAAGGTCAGTCAGTCTAATCTGTAATCCAAGATTTGATAGGTCAGTCTTACTAACGAGTCTACTAGTAAAACGTGGACGGAAACTCTTGGCATAGACGTTTGCTCGGAATTCCGTACACGAAACAAATTATGTAATTTGATTGGAGGCACGTGTAAAATCTCGGAAGTTCTACGCGAAGCTAGAAATATACATCTCTAGTAAAATTCTTTTTAAAAACATTTCTTTTTATTTTCGAGCCAATTTTAGTTCTCTCGCAATTTTAAAGATATCCAGAAATATTGCAAACTTATTTAATTTGATAAAATTCAAGAAGTCTAGGATAAGGGCTTTCCCTCCTCGAATCCGCCACTGTTCTAAGACGATAACACAATTAATGAATCGAAGCTTCGTTGTTTCTATCTTGTTTCGAGGTCAGTTTCCCGCCAAGCAAATTCTACGATCCGGTCGCGTGAAAAGTCATGAGAAAAGAATCGGAAGACGTACGAGCAATTTGTCTGAATAAAAGCTTCCAGCGGAACGATATTCCGACCGGCGAAACCGATTTCTTTCTTAATGGAAGCCACGGTTACGTACGGTCGCGCGATAAAGCGGCTTTACTGCCGATATCCGGAATAATTTATTGTCATTACATTCATCATGCTGACTGTAATGCGCGACACTCGCGTTCGGAGAGAAAGCATGGCATCTGGAGTAATGTTACTAGGTACTAACGCCGATTTACGAGCGACGTTCGTCCATGCGTTTAACGGACGCCGTTGACGGACGATAATAGAATATCTTTCCTATCGAAAGAGGCGTGCGATTTTCTTACTTCTCGATCGATCGCCAGGAATTCCTCGAGTAAAATCAGAACCCTCCCGACGCTAAGAAACGTGTTATCTAATTTTAACAACCTCAGAACATACAGGAATCGTGTCTGAATTCATCAATTTTAATCGCAAGAGGTAATCATAAATGCTGGACATCGTCCACGTTACAGACAAAGTCACTTTCGTCGTGTATGAAAAGAATTATTCATCTCGAGTCGCTGGAACCCGTTCGTTCGATAACTAGTACGATAGCAGTCTGGGTTAGGCTTCTCTATTTTAAAAAAACTCCTCTGCTTAACAGGAAACGTGTTCTTCCTCTGCGAGATAACGCTACGCCACGGCTTAAAAATCTCACGTTGACAATAATTGATTTAATTCTGTGGGAATGAATGATTTTCTCTCCTCATGGTCTAAAAGTGTATTTCTGAAATATTTGTACTTAAAATTAATTTAAAACAATTTGGTAATAGGGATGAATTTTTCATTTTTTGTCTATTAGCTGGTATTTATATTTTTCTATTGCGTCCTGCAGTCGTAAAATATTTGTCTCGCAAACTATACTACAGTATCAGTAACACATTTCTTCATACGATTGGATCAAGTGTTCTGTATATTTATTCATTTACAACTATTTACATATGTCCAACGCGTTGATAACCAATGCACCGACCACTGTTTAATTTCATGTTTACAACGGTGCTGTATCTCCGATTTCTTGTGGTCATCGTCTCGTATATCGGAAAACACTGTGCTTGATAAAACGATAAATCGGGATAAACTTCCGTGGCAACAAAAGTTCAGAGTGTAAATGTTTACATAAATACCTCAGTTACAAATTTCTAAAAATTATGAGATACCCAACTTCATTAATAACACCCATTTCAAGTATATATTTTCCATTATTACGATATCGAAGAGAATCATTTTGCCCCACATCGAGGTCATTTTAGAAGTAACACATTCTTTGAAAATACCCACGTAAGAGAAATTTAAAAAATTGAATGATCTAGGGATTCGATAGAAATATCCAAAGTCTTTGACGCGTTAAAAAATTTTTGCAAGTACCGAGAATGCAATAGATCGTTCCAGGCGAGAGGCAGCATCGTAAATTTGTCCGCGGCGTAGGAAACCAGCGTCACCGAGCGACCAGACGTGAAACATTGGCCACATTGATCGCAGAGTGAATCGTCACGTTGATTACCCGAGAAGAGAGCCCGAGAGTGTGTGGGTGCGTAGGTGCGTAGGTATCGTAGGCTTACGCGTGGCTCGTGAACGACCTTAGACTACGGTTCGTTAGCAAGGATCGTCCTCCTCGTCTACCTCGACGACGTTGACCCGACGTGGGCGCGGGCCACGCGTCGCTAATTACGAGCAATCAACCGCGGCTCTATGCAGATCCGGTCTCCAAAGGGCAGCCGGAGAAAGTGATTAGAGGATAGGTTTGTTACGTCGCCTCGTCGAGGAGGTTCTCTTTGAAAAAGAAGTGGAAATCACCGAGGCGATCCTATGGAGAAATCAAACGTCCGAGACTCTGAAGGCGATAATTACGCGAGAATCACCGCGATTCGATCTTTTAACGATCAGGCTAATTGGCGGCTTCAAGAAAATTCGCATTTAGTTGTTATCGACTTCGATATCGAGATTTTTTCTAATTGTTTCCTTTGAAACGATGTCTTTCAATGAGGACAATTTTGCAGAGATTCGCCACAAAGAATCGCGAAGCATTTGCTGGCGAACCAGTGTTTTAGTGTTTGCAGAGGCGCGATGGTTCTTGCGAATAATTCATTTCACCCTTCAGTGATTCGCTCCGAAAGAGTACGCGTCATCGACCTTAGAGGATCCTTTTTTTAGAGAAGAACGGGCTTTAATTTGTTATTTTAAAATTCCAAGTAAACGTCTCGAAGCGTTCAGATTGCTTGCAAACGCCGAATTGAAAGTTTCAAAGGTAATTTCGAGGTTCCAGAGAAGGTAAAGATTGCGAAATTTGGTTGGGTGTGTGAAACGAGAAAGAGGAAAATCTTTCTCGAGCGGTTCTGGAGGAAGTTCGAATCGCCTCACCTTCGTAGTTCTGGTTTTATCGAGGTGGCCCCTACCAACGCCGCCTCCTGAACTTCCACCACCTCCTCGAGGTCCGCCCACAACGCGTGCTCCTTCGTTCCCTTCGCTCCATCCCCGCGTACTCCCACGCCACGTGCTCGTCCTTCTCGCTTCTCTGTTTCTTTTGGTCCACCGAGAAGACCACGCATCCTCCATCCATCACGCGCATCTTCATTCACGACTCCTTCGGTTGCCTCTTTCGTACCAAACAGTTTGCCACGGGAAGCTCGGCTCTTACCAAAATTACCAAAATCACCATAACTCAAATCCTGTATCCATTTTCGTGGAAGAAATTATCCGCGAAGGTATGAAATTTAAAAAGCACCGTTCAAACTGATTACATAGAGGCGAACGCGAATTCAGAAACGACTTCGGAGCATCAACTTCCTTTTTCTCGGATCTTAATTACTGGAATTATACTATTCGAGTCACGCTTCGAAAGACGCGAATTGATTTAGCCTGGAATTTTACGATTCACTGTTGCCCCGTTCTAATATTTTTTTACTCTCTTTCCGAAAGGTGTTGCCGCCTGGTTTGCATGACTTCTTTCGAAATTCCTCGGTTTTTCTCGTCCAGAACTGTTACGTTACGCCTTCGTAACTGTACACGTTTCTGAGTCATAGTTTAAAGGATAAAGAATGATCGGCACAGCGATCGTGCGATTTACGTCTTCATGGTCAAGTGGTACAGAGAAATGTGAGAATCGTTCGTTACGCGCTTCGACTGGTTCAGAGCTAGGAATTTTGTATCGTGGTGTATAATATTATTTACAAAATATTTCAACAAAGTTTAACGAAAACATCGAAGAAATTATAATTGGTCGAAGTCCTACTCGAGTAAACAAACGACTGCATTTACGCGATATTTATTTTCTAATAAATTGGCACGGCCGCGATAAATTCAACTTATTTTACGCAATTTATCCACGTTACGCGTCTCCAATAATAGACCGAACGTGATGTACGATTGCCACGATCGATCACACGCGACGTTTTGAGCGATTAGGGCAATTCATTTTAGTCTCGGTTAAGGGTTAAATTCGCAATCTCGGTTGAACCGAGTTTTCTCGCGCCACGACAAGGATGAACTGCAACGCATAATAATTACGGGCATAAAAACTTGGATAAATATTGATTTTAACTATCCATCGTATCCACAAGAGCCTTTGATACGGAATAAAAAGATTCCTTGCATCCGCTCGTATTGTTTTCCGCGAGTTTAGCACGGTTCGTTGACTGTCAGAAAATAGTAACGAACACACGGAGGCATAACTTTCGTAATTTGAAGCGGTTTTTGTTCCCTTCTCGGTTGCAAAATTCATCGACGAAGGTCGTCCCCGCCGGAGGAGGCGGCGAAGCGGTTCACCGCGTCGAATTTAAACGGCGGAGCGTTTCCCTCGACCGCACGGTTCCTGAAAACATCTAATCCGATGGATCGAATAGGAGATAGAATACGCGGGCCCCCATTACAGCGTACCCGCGTGAACGCGAAAAACAGTAGCCGGACCAACCGAGAGGGGGGTAAAACGACGACACGCCTCGTCTGCGTGGCAAACGGTGGTATACAAAGCAGACTATCGGGAAGGATCGCGCGAAATAGTACGGTTACGACGTGTTTTATGAGCCGCGGGTAAGTGCGCGTTCCTTTCTAGCGGCAAAGTGGCAAAACCATCGTGATAAAGGAACGCAGCCGAAGGAAACCGCCAATGGTACCCGGGATCCCGAAGCAGAAGGGAGCACAGAGGGAAATCTGCGCCGGTTTTTCGTTCCTTTCCGTCTTTTTGTCGGCCAGCAGCGTGGCCGCGCCTAGCCTGGCCTAGCCTACCATAGAGATAGTTTCATCTCAGTGTTATAAAACAGTAATCTATGGTCTCCGCGGAGCCGGGAACGACCGGAATCCTGGCTGGCTTTCCTCCATGGCGGACGATTATTCCGATTTGTCCGTGAAACGTTTCCTGATTGCCGAAACGTCGCGAATTTTCCGATGCTTTAATATTCGGTGACGTATACGACGGAGCTTTTAGTGATATTTTTATTTCTATTTGACGATTTTGTGTAATGTATCGTAAAGGATCAAGAAGCAACCCTTAAATAGCTTGGTCGAGAGAAAATCTTTATTTGGAATACAATTGAGAGTCAGCTAGTCGAGGATTCAATTTTATTATGTATCAATATGATTTAGCTCCTCTTCTCAATAGAATATCAAAATTCAGAATATATGTGTTGAAGAATCCCACCCTCTAACTACGTGTTCAGTATAGACACTAGTAGAAGTATTTCCAAATGGTCCCAGAGTTAGCTAGGCGAAAGTTAAAATACATTACTGTTTACTTTATTCTATACAAAATGAAAGCCATTTAAATCTATTATATATCATTCTGATTTAGCTTCTCTTTTAAACAGAGTATGAAAATTCAGATTATACAGGCTGTTCGGCCATTCGTGGGAAAAATTTTAATAGGAGATTCTAGAGGCCAAAATAAGACGAAAATTAAGTGTATTAATTTGTTGATGCAGGCTTCGTTAAAAAGTTATTAACAATTAAATTCGAAAATTTCAAATCGTCCTGGAAAAATTATTTTCGATTGTAGGGGTGAATTGCAATCATTTTTGGTCATTAGATATACCCTCGAAATCCTACCTCTTTTCGAGAAAAAAATTCGAGTAGGAGTGAAATTTGTCGACAAAATTAAAAAATTTCAAATCGTTCTAAAAAAATTATTTTTAGTTACGGGGGTCCATTACAATCGTTTTTGGTCAATAGACATACCTTCGAATTCCTAACCACTTTCGAGAAAAAAATTCCTTACCAAAAATATCATTTTTAGCCAGAAATGTTACCCTGAAATTTCATGCGTATCTTTGAAACGTCATAACTTCTGAACGGATTGGACGATTTTGATGTTTAAAAAAGCAAACTACGCGTATTTTAGTGTAGAATATGTAGAAATTCTAAAAATATTGGGAAAGTTGGTCCTTGACTCCGTAAAATGAGAATAACCCCATAAAAATGGTCCAATTTTCAAACAGCCATAACTCTTATAATAGTGAATATATTTCAATGAAACTTTTTTCTGAAGTAGAGCCCATAGGTACCTACAAAAAAGTATTAAACAACTTTTCTGTAGGGCGTCAAACAAAATGATTAAAAATGGAAAATGAATTTTTAAGAAAAATCGACAAAGGGTGCCTAAATTTTTCGGCGAAAAAAAAAATTTGTAATTAATTCTGAAAAAATTATTTTCGGTTGCGGGGATCAATTACAATCATTTTTGGTCATTATACATACCCCCGAAATCCTACCCACTTTCAAGAAAAAAATTCGAGAAGGTGTGAAATTTTTCGCCAAAATTAAAAAATTTCAAATCGTTCTGGAAAAATTATTTTCGGTTGCGGGGGTCAATTACAATAATTTTTGATCATTAGACATACCCTAGAAATCCTACTCACTTTCGAGAAAAAAATTCAGTACGGGCGGAACTTTAAACGTTAATAACTTTTTAACGAAGCCTCCATCAACAAATTGGTATTCTTGATTTTCGTCTTATTTTGGCCTCTAGAATCCTCCATTAAAATTTTTCCCAGGGGTGGCCGAACACCCTGTATGTGTTGAAAAATCCTACCCCCTAACTACGTGTTCAGTATAGACACTAGTAGAAATATTTCTTTATAATCTTTATAATTATTGAAGGTTGCCAATTGACGTGCCAATATAGAGTTACTTTATTTAAGATTGTTCTATAATATTAGTGCGATGACTATAACGATATCGAACAACTAGAAGCATGTGACATGAGTTTGTGTTTGAATTTGTGGTGACACTGTGACGGTACCAAGATCAGTTACGAACAATTAATGTTAAGGAATCATCGATCGAAGGAAACAGTGAAATGTTCAGTCTCGATTGGGGCTTCCATTTCCTGCCTGAAGAGTATGGAGGTAAGCTCGACAAAATTTCAAACATCTGAATATCTTGAAAAGTACATCCTCGACAACACTTTAATATTTGCCCTTCCGAATTATTAGATTTATGATTTTAACAAAAATTTCAGAGTTGCAGCTTTAATTCTGTAACCCATAAATATTCAACTTTCCCCATTCGGAGCAACGTATCGAAGTTAAAGGTCGATTCTTTGTTAATCGCAGTTTCTGAAACGGGTATTTTCACCGTCCTCGAAATGTATATCCCCCAGAGTCCTAAATCACGCATTTACGACTTAATACGTCGTTCATCCAACGGCCGCTGACGTTGAAACACTGAGAAAACGAGTAATCGCGCAATTTCATTGCCGTCGTTCTCGCGCGAAGCCACCTCATGCTGGGCGTCCGCTGAACCGGCGGCTTCCAATTCGCTTGAACGTATGGACGCCGGGAAAAAAGTTCTCGAACTCAGGAAAGCTACGGTAGCAGTGGCCCTGCTGCGAACTTTTCTCCTTTTGAACGTTTTGACGTGGCTCGACGTACCCGGTCTGCCGCGGAGTCTGGAATAATGCATAGTCGTACTCGGAGACCAATTAAACCGTTCCGCAACATCTCTTCCATTGCCGACTGTATTGATTTAATTATCGTGTCGCGGTAGCTGTACATGGTAGACAGCGGAGGGATCGTTACAGGACTTCTTTCACTTTCTGTTCTGATGTCTGCCTTCCTTGTAAAGAGCATTTCGTTTTATTTTGAGTACGAGAACACAACCAGACGATATGATACTTTCGTACTTCAGAATATACAAAATTACTAGAACCCGGAATAAAAGTCAGCAACCCCTGCACGTTCGACAGCCATTACAAATAAATTTCATCGAGAGGATTTTTAAAATTTTATTTCGTAAATATTCTAAGACTATGACAATTTCTATCAATGTCTAGTTCTTTAAAAATCTCTGCGTATTCATTGAAAAGAACATTCCAGTTGCGCTAGAACTCCGATTGGTATAAAGTTGTTCTTTCATTTTCATTCCCCCGTCTGTTCCTCGAGCGACTTTTTTCTCTTCTGGTTACTTTCCTCCGCTTCCTGCTCGGCTGTCGACAGGCAGCCTCCCCTTTGTTGATTTATCAACGTACTTCTAATCAAGAGAGCACTCGCGCGCGAGTGGACGCGCGACCAGGGAAGCTGTATTAGTTAACCTTGTCAGATGGGTTGGTAGCTACCTTCTAGCTGGTCTTGCATGCTAAGTAGCCACTTCGTGGGTGGTGCTCCCGACCACCACCTACAGTTGCAGCCGCGGAGCACGTGGTATTCGCCGATCGATCGATCGATACGCGTTCTATCCCCGAGTGATTGGAATTGCTACCCCTCCCTTGCGCGTTCCGCATTGTCGAACATACGAACCGAATGCAAACAGTACCTTCTACTTTTCGTCCTCTGTTTTACAAGTGCGCTGCCCTAGTTTCCAACACCGCTCAGAGAAATATCCCTCTTTTTTAAACGATCTTACATCCTGTCATTTGATCGCTAATATCGTAACCGAACAATATTTCTATTATGAAATTTAGTCTATTTAGTAAGTTCATATTTTTACAAATTAATTTCAATAATAAATATGTCAATTGCAGAAACAAGCTGTAAATACATTTGTCGATATGGACTTTTAATAGACGTTAAAAAAAAATAATTCCAAAGGCATAGTAAGAAAAATGAGTTTGAAAAACGTTTATTAAACAAAAGACGCATTTATATACGTCGATCAGGCGTTTGCAATGAACTTGGCCACATTGAAAAATGAATTAATTACTTATTCGTACGGTTCTCGTGTGCTTCTCACCGATTCCAGCGCAACAATACTATTGCACGCGCGCACACGTATCGTCGGACACACACTCTTCATTATTAGACAATGAATCGTAGATCCCACGGGTCTGGTTCGAATCCTCGATCGATTTGATTAAAATCTTTCCATTGACTTGGTTCGGATCGTCGGTTCCGACATCTAGGGCGGTCCCTTTAATGACAGTATACGGAAAGGGTTACGTCGTGGGTGGTGCGTGCATCTGCATTTGTTCGATTCTGCCGTTTATCCATCTGCATTTAACCTGCTATCGACTTCTCGATCTAACGATGTATTCGTACTGTTTCAGGTTCGGAGAAGAACGGATTCCCCGATGGCGGTGGTCCCTACGCGTGCCAATTTGGTGAGTGCATCAAATCGAAACCGAAACTATTATTATTTTCAGCGTTCTTCCATCTGCTTTACTGCACTCTTTACGTTGCAATCAAAGCAATAATTATTGCATCGCGGGGAAAATTCTCCCAATTTCTTTCGCTCTTCGAACGAATCTTTTTATGAAGTCATAACGAATAATAACCCCTGATACCGATTAATGCACTTAAAAGTTCGCCAAATTAATTAATTAATTTTTTTTAAACTAGAATACTGATATGATCGAGATACAATCGTTCAATCAAGCCCGGATAGAATTCTGTCCCCGTGTCGTTACCGTTTCGAATCTCTCCGGATTAAAACCACGTGATAAAGCACGGAAGAGATGCGATACCACAAAACGAGGCACGTAGAGGTGCTAAGCAGAACGATCGACCGATCGAACGATCGTCTTGGGACAATGAAATTCCCCTTACAGCGGCTAATTACGCGTAACGGGGCCACGTATCCCAAATAAAGTGGCTCCGACACCCTGAAATCACGGTGTATCGATCTCGAGCCGGGGTCGTGGTCGACGCGTAGCCAAACGATTAGGGTTTAACGATTATTCGCGGTCCTACGGAGGAGTTAACCGGTCGTAGAAGTAATAACGGCCGACAATCTGGCCTGGCAATCAATGAGTACGTGTTTATGTAAATCGAACGAGCCACGACACGAACCACGCGAGCAACTTTTCCTATGCGGTCGAGCCCCATGCCGACCGAGGGTAGGAATGCTTTGTTATCTCACGAGGAAGACGACATATCCTGGCTGCACGCAAGCATCCTTTGCCACTGACCCTCTGGATGACGGGTCTGGTCATCTCGTGGGATGTCCCAAACCTTGTATACGTTGTTTCAACTTCTCTAAATTTCAATCGCGTTTTCAATCAGTCGTCTGTTAGAAATTCTTGCACAAAAACTGTCATCTTCAATTTGATAATTATATGAAAAGGGTGTTCCACTCCAGTTTAGTCGAATTTCAGATATATTATAGAGGGGTGGGTCATGAGTTGTATGCACTTTGGTAGAGGTTCGAGACTGTAGTGGTTTAAAAATTATAAGGAAAGGAATATGGTATTTATTATCTTCCATTTGTTACGTGCAGTGGTCAGTAGTGGCCAGTAGCGATCAGTAATGGTCATTAGTGGCCAGTAGGGCAATCAATGATCAGTAGTGTCTGTAGTGTTTTGCAGCGGTCATCAGTGGTCAACATTGGTTATCAATGGTCATTAGTGGTCATCGGTGTTCAGTAGCGATCAGCACTCCACGAATGGTCTACTCATAACCCTTTGTAAGATACACCATCGGAGTTGATACTTAATTTTACTGTTTCATCTACAGAATATTTCAATTAATTTTACCACTCGGTAATTTCTGGATCTCCAACTACACCTCTAACACCTTCATGTCAATCCCATTGTTGACCATTGATGACGAGGCTTAAAACCACTTTACAAGGATCTCCTTACAATTTGATACACGATTTTTTCAACAATTCGTTCCACGTTGTAGAAGCGTATCTCGTCTTAGGAGATACGCTCGATTTTAAAGTCGAACATCTATCTCAACCGTTTAAAACATTTGAAACGAACGGTATCTTCGCGTATTCTCCCGGAATAGTGTGGTAGATGCATCGAGCGACGGACATTTGTTTATGCGGTGTTCTGACAGTCGCTCAACCATTGAAAAAAAGCACGGCCCCGACGTGAGCGTGGTAGCTGACGATCCAGCTGTTGTAACTCTTCCTGATCGACGATTATCTGCAGTAAATTGCATCGTCTTCCTCGCGAGTCTACCGTGGCTGGCTTCGCGAGGCAGATGTAAAGCAGAATAATTGTAGTCATTACTTTGTTAAACAGGATTTCGCCACCGCGATCCTCCCCTCTCCTCGACGTGCGTCGAGCCCGGCGAACTGCGACGACTATAAAATTTTTAGTGCGCCGCGCTCGGTTATTGGTACGTTCACACACGCGCGTTTCAACCTCGACGCCCGGCCGTCGTTAACGACATAAAATTGCAGCACTTGTGGCATTTGTTTGTCGTGGCCAGCAAGCCACCATTTGCCCGCGCCCGAACGTCCGTTTAACCAGAACGAATTGCACGACGGTCCGCGGTAATGATAGGTATGCTAGAACGTTTCCCTCCCGTGGTAGCCGTGTCACATTTTTTCCCTCCTCTTCCTCTTTTTCGCATCACAGCTGCCCCTGAATTTATCGGTAAGCCGTGACGTTCAATTTATGGAAAGTATCGCCGTCGAACGTTTGAGGAACACAAACGCCGCGCGGGATAGTTGCCCGACGATAGTTGTAACTTTTTGGCCCCGCGTAACATCCACGGGGACACCTGCAATTTATGAAAGTGGTGCTTGCGCACCGAGTCGCGTTTATTTACAATCGTCGCGTCGAAACGTTGCACCGTTCGACGAGGATCAGGACAGTTGACTTCTCGTTCTCGTCGAGGCTGTAAACAGAATTAACGCTACGCGTCGTGCCACTTTTGATCTTAGAAATCGGCCGCCATAATTTCGTTGGTTCACTTCGAGTCCCTGAAACTTATGCGCGATACCAAGTTTGGTAAAAAAAAAAAAGATATGCAAATTTCAGTCGTAAACGTGTTTACGTTCTCGATTATTATCCGATGACACGCTTTTCGAGAAAAAGACCAGTAGCTTTATGGTCAGCGATGTCTGTCCAGTCTTGAGATTCAAACGTAACAATTACCCGTGGCGGTAATTGACTAGCAACGGCGAGTTAGCACTGGCTTCATCGGAAGCTAGGATAACTGCTTCCAGACCAGAGTTTCTGAATTTCACCGAATCTGGTTCGCTGGTGGACTCGACCAGGTCGCTGAGGCCTCGAAAGTCCTTCCAGTTCCGGTGTCGCGGAGGAATTCAGTTCATGAAGTCAACGGTTGCCGCGTTTCGCGTGTCAGACGCAATGGAGCAGCATTGTCGTTCGTCGAATGGGAGCCTCGGAGGCCGATCAATTATGCCGGTCGATTCCAGGCCACGAAATGTCAAGGCTCCACCTCGATGGAATTCTAAGCCTCCTCATCCTCGACGTCTGAATATCGGTCTCCAACCTGATGCATGCGCGCAAACGTCATCGATTCCTCTGCGATCAGAGACAAACGAAAAGTACTCGTTTTCGATTACGAGAGCACTTTTCGAGTTGACTATTATTTTCTATCATAGAGGCATTCCGAACATTCGTTGCTCGTATATCATTCGTCGTAGAAAAAAGAAATAACAAGACGGACACTGCAGGGAAAAATATTATTGAATACACGCCTTGAAAGCGTCGGGACAGTTTAACCCCACCCCTTTGGTTGTCGGCTAATCCGGACTCGGCCTATTCACTTATCAGTTTCTCAGCGGTCCCATTCACGTCGGACACATTATAAATTTTGCTTTACGGCGAGTTTTCCGCGTGGCCCCCGGCTTACAAATTAACAACCATTTGTATCGAAAGCGCCCAAGGGACGGTGGGGGTGGGTGGCCAGTGGCGTTCGCGAGAACAGCGGAGTCCTGGCGTCACGTTCGGGCGTCATAATGCGGCCAGATGCAAGTACTCGCACGTACGCACACGCGTGTGCCAAAGTATAATAAACATAATCGCGGTAGCACGATGAGAGGAGGCCTTGGCTGTCTCCCTTCGGTCGTGCCCGGCACGCCCACCGCTGCTACCATCGTGCCGTGCAAAGAGAAAATACTGCCGTGGCAATCAACGGTTTTACACCTGAGCATCTACACGTAGGTCGAAGGCGGCCGAGGAAGCGAGCCAGAGGTTAAGGAAAGGATGGAGAAACAGACCAGATAACTTCTCTTCCTCTCCCTCTTGCCTCCTCCTTCTCCTCCTTCTCTAACCTCTTTTGCCTCTTCTTACTCCGCTGCTGCTGCTGCTTGCTTGCTTGCTTGCTGCTGCTTGCTGCTGGTTGCTTCTGATCCTCGACGAGCAAGTTGCCTCGCCTCGGCTTGTGCATCGGCTCGATAGGCCCGAGCACGATGCACGCCGACCTACGCTGAAGGATTATCGACGGCGCATCTTTCGATACGCTCCCGTTGCCTCGACGGCTCCCGTTGCACGTCCTGGATCGATCCTGGTTGCTGCCCCGAGTGTCCTGCTCGCCGTTCCTTCGAGGTAACGGTCGCTGGCCCGGGTTATCTCCGCTTCGGGGATCCGATGATCGATTTCGAGGATGTTCTATGCACGCCTTGCACCGGGAATGGCTTTTCTTAGGAGTTCGAAACGACTCCATGGGGCAGATCGCGATATTTTAATCTCCATAAGGATAACACATCTTGTAATTTCGATACAAATTTTTATAGGTGGTTGAAAAATATTATTTCTTGTGTAGAAGAATAGAATTTAGACTTTAGATTGTTTAATAGAATTTAAACAAATGCATTGCTTACCATAAAATATAAAATCCGTTTACACTTTTCCAGTATTTTTAATAGTCTGCAACATGTTAAAGGTCAGATATGTTTAGTTGTTTTGCCAGTGTGTTAAATTTCATCGAAACCAGCGATTGACACTTTGATATATTTGGTATCTCTTCAGTCATGAATTTTATCCCTCGTGAATTCGAAAAAGTCGAGCTACACGAATTTATAATAATTTATATTAACGTATTTTTCTTAGAAACGTTCCTTATTCTTGAACTGAGTCTGAAGCGTATTAGAACTTGACAATCGTAGATCCTTGCGACACGAGGACGTCGAGTACGATAGATCTCGCGGACAAAGAAGGCGCTCCATATCCTCCGCGACGTATCGAGATGTATCGATGATTATCGTTCGAGCGGAAGCGATCTCTCTTTTCGCGGTCGCGTCGACCGGGTTGACAAGCTCGCGATCGAATTTCTACGGCATTCCGAAGGGCAGTTTCTACGACGTAGAACGACTTCCAGACTGATATTAGACACGGAATACTCAAAGCCGTGCAACCGCTTTTATTATTTTTAAATAAATCGAATCTCGATCCGATAGACTGCCTAATTTACATGGGAAACGCGCGTAATATATTTCGCAAATTAATATAATATTATCGAAACGGTCTCGCTAACGAATTTACTAGCAAAAATACCACCTTCTCGCCTCGATTTATCACGGTAAATAGAACTAATTATCGCCAAAGTTATTACTCATTACGGGGTTAGCGAAGTCTGGTTTCCAACCGGTCTGAACAAAGATTCCTCCGCGGGAGAGTTATGCGATTATTCCAGTCACGAAAATAAGTAAGACGGGTACTTTGTTCGCGAAGCATCGTGGAAAGTAGACTCGCGGTGAACGTACACGTCTCGTCCGACAGTTCGAATCGGCCCCAAAAATGATCTGGTGGAGCAAATTGCTCACGAAGAAGACCCGCCAGCGAGTTGCACTCGCGTTTCATAAATCATCCAACGTCGATAATTATAGCGAATCGTTCATTAACGAATCATGCGCGAACCACGTTCCGGCGAGTGGCCGGAGCCCACCGTGTAATTACACGTCTAATGTCAGCCATCGTTAGGCGTTCGATTCGAGCTTCCGCGATCCACGCGCTCCACGGGCACAGAAATCCACGCGAACGTGCCTTTTCGACAGCGATGTAGATCCTCTGAGAAAGTTGTTTGGGTCGCTGTTATTTGATCAGAGGCTCGTACCAACGAGTCGTTAGCTCGTACGTGCGAAGATCGAGATTCGACGGTGTGGACACCAACACCGTTGCACGTGTTCCCGTATCGTCGACATACGTGACTCCATTGACGAGGGTATATATTCCCTTCGATATATAGGGTGGGGCAATAACCATCGTCACTCGAAATAACTTCGAAGCTAAATAAAGCTGAACGATGCTCAGGAGCAGGATGATACGGATTTGCATGAATGGGGAATTTTTTTCTGTAATTTATAGCGCGACACGGTAATGGCGGAATGTACTTTTTCTCCCCCTGCGACGCCGTCCAGTCGTTTACCCATCTCCGGTGATTTGTACATTGATGTATGCAAATGAGGCCTGAAACAGAGACGAGATAGGCGAACGCGGAGGATGTCGTAAATCGTTAACTATTAACGAGATTAAGTCTGAGTTATCGAGGTGTTTATTCTTGTCGTTGCTCACTTACAGCCAGAGTTTCTCTCGAGAGTCCAGATTTAATCGATTCAATTATTAACGATGTTAATAATGTCAGAATTTCAACGATTCCTAGTTGGGTCTGTTCTCGATTCCTCGTTTCTAGTATTAGACTCTGGATGAAAAAGTGGAGTGGGTACAGCCAGAGTCCAGATTTAGTCAATTCAATTATTAACGACGTTAATAGTGTCAGAATTTCAACGATTCCTAGTTGGGTCTATTCCTCGTTTCTAGCATAGGACTCTGGATGAAAAAGTGTAGTGGGTATTCTACGTTCCTGTTGGTCGTCTCGAGGATGGCCTCGTAGCCGCGAGATATACGCAGGTTTGAGGCCCGCGGAGCATTTACGGGGCACCCGGGAGCATAAGTCTATACTTATGGGCTAGGTGGTAGATATGGAGCGGTCGATAATGATCCAATATACTGGTACATCCTCGCGAAGTAATTACAATGATGAGCGAACCGCTACCATCGGCTGGCCTGCCACTCGGCGGAGCTCCTTCGGAGGCTAGGCGTCGGGTCGAGGCCCATCCTCCTGCGCCTCTCCTGGCTCTCGTCTTCCTGTTTTTCTTGTTCCCCGTTCGGTCTCCTTTCTCTCCTTCCTCGTCTGCTTTATCTTCGTTCGCCTCCTCTCTTCCTACCGGCTGCCGGTCTCTCCGGTACGCGCACCGCAACAAGAGCAA
This sequence comes from Colletes latitarsis, assembly GCF_051014445.1. NCBI lineage: Eukaryota > Metazoa > Arthropoda > Insecta > Hymenoptera > Colletidae > Colletes > Colletes latitarsis. Next base: position 15,314,627 of record NC_135135.1, on the reverse strand, counting down.
ACATCTCTTCGGGGTCGTCACGGGGCCACGGAGTCACGGCGGATGGATCTCGAAGCTCTTTCTCGATCCACCGGAATTATCACGGGGGCCACCGTGGGGGGTTCACTTGGCCGGAAGTGCGTCATCAGCGGGATACGTGCACGATGGTAACGATCCTGCGGGATTCTGCGATCCTTTGTTCGCTACCTCACCGGAGAACCTACGTTCTCGGGTTTGTATCGTTTTAATTGTTCGGGACGATGATGGCGTGGTCTGATCCTCCCGGAGAGATACGGGCTGCGAAGAGTAGCGTTTACGCGAGGCGAATTGTTTCCACGCTCCTGAGCGACGCTGAGAACTTGTTCGTTTTATACGGTGAGGAGCATAACTGATCCTATAACCACAAGTTTTGTATGAATCATTATTTATTGCTAAGAATGTAAGAGAATTTTAAAAAAGAAACATTATAGTTATTTTTATCACAATGAAAAATAACATAAGTTTCTTTTTATTTGTAATCATTTGATTAGATGCAAACATATTGCTAGACATTCTATGTAAGTATTGTTTTTACGAACTGGTGCAAAACCCAGTAAAATTTTTTTTTTTAATCATTCTGAGATCCAAATGTTGTGCGGTGTCTTTCAGAATAAAATAGAATGTGATTTCTTAAATATCTTTACATACAAAGGAAACGATCGAATAATCGTTAGATATGAAATACGACCTTTGGCTAGTTCATTTACAAACATAATATGGGTGATATTTCTCCTATCATGCAACGTTTGAAGACTAGTATTAATAAGTAAGTCATCATAATTGTCTCGAGAAGAATTTTCGCGACTGGAAGATGGCGACCAAGGGGTGTTCGGAGGGCGTAGAATTTTAACGACGCGCGCTAAAGTTTCAATTCAAAGGGAAATATTTGGACAGGAACGTTTGCACGTTACGCCAATCTCCGAGCAGGCTCGATTCTCGAACGCGATTCAGTGTAAACTCGCGGAATAATCGTTGGAAGATAGATCGAGAGATTAAACGGAGCACAGTGCCTTTAACAATCAGCGTGTTTCAACATCGCGCTCGGATGCCTGGTAGAAACGGGCCCCCCCATTCAACGGCGCCGCAATCTCTGGTTCGATTTTCTAGTATATAACCTTGATAAAACGGAAAGCACAATATCCATTAATTGTTCGACGAAGTATCGCGAGGGCGGTCAATCATGCGGAACGATTTACGAATCGAACGAGTGGCGGGTTCGAGGTTCACGCGTACCGCGCGCGGAGAAGAATTCGGTCGAGCAAAGCGAACAACCGAGAGAGACTCCGCCCCGGCGAAGGTTCATTCATCGATTTTTTGTCCCGAAGAACCTGCTGCGAGCTAGATCACTTCTCTCGCCGGGAGCTGAATAGAGGCGATACGAAGTGTCTGATTAACGTTGCTTTTTTGCAAGTACCCACCGTCCCGACCGCTCGTCACGAGCCGACGACCTCGCCCTCTTCGTTCCCTTTCCGGTCGACTCGATTATGGAGCGAATATGGCTATCAACGCGAACTCGCGTTACACGATCCTCCGCGTTTCGACGTACTCTTTTACGTAAGCGATCGGTAGCGTTCAGAGAAGTTCAGCGATTAGCTTTGACAATTATCTCCTTCTGGTGAAACTTCTGCAGAGGATTCAACTCTGGATTCGATCGAATTTAACCCTTAACACTAAAACTACCTGGTCATAATGACCCATTCGTAAGTTGTAACAAAAATTGTTATAGATTTACTCGACTAGATTTTTGCAAATTTATTTGCATTGCATTATACATTTCTTCGAGTATCTATCGTTTTAATTTCTTTGGTACAAATAAATACATCATAATTGTCGATAGTTCTAGTGTTGACGAAGTATTTCAAGTTTACTCCTTTGGATTCAAGCTAGTTTTCATATGTAGAGAAATTATAGACTAAATAATTGTACGTCAAGCATAGAATAAAAGATGTTTATTTTCTAGCAAAGATGCATTGATATATTTTCAGAGTAATAAGGTTATTTGGAACAATATGAGACATAAGTATAATATATATCTATATATGATACAGCAAATTGCAACTAAACATAAGCATAAACATAAAGCATATACTACTTAGATTTGTTGAAGGGGTTAAGGGTTTTTTTTGAGACAAATATCAGAGAAACATTTATTTATTGTAAGAATAGAACCCATTTCGTGTACAGAAACTATACATATCGGAGAAAGAAGACACATATATAAGTGATCGAAGGCGAGGGAAAAAGATTATTAATAAAAATATTCTGCATCCAGTTGGCCATTTCTCGATCGTTTTTAAATGAATTTTGATGGGAGAGTTGTCATGCTGGGGCAAAGTGACGGTTGCGACGCCACTGTGAGCACATCCGAGCCAGAAGAGCACGCATAACGTAGATGCAACGCTCCGCGGCTCCGGATCGCCGAGGGCGCGCTTCTCCGCAAGAAACGGAGGTGAAGGGGGCACGCCAGGGACCACGAAGAGGGGCCTGAAGAGAGCTAGGGGAAGAGGTCGACCGGGATAAACATCTGAGCCCCGCCCGGCACCCGAGGCTGCACCTTTTGTTGCTCCTCTTCATCGTCTCTCCTCTCCTGCTTCTTCCTCGGCTTCTTCTTCTCCTTCTGGCGAAACCTTCTGCCCGTACCTCTTCTTCTTCCCTTTCTTTCCCCTCTTCCCTTGCCGTTTCGCTGCCATTATTGATCACCGACGCGGTTCGCGAGTGTCGATACGTAGCATTTCACGCGTCCCGCGTTTTATGGCGTTCCGCCTCTATCTGGTTTCCTTAATTGTATTTCGTTTCTAGGCCCTTTTATTCGGGGTTGATTAACATTCCGAGTTCCGAGCGTTCGCCAGTCGCTTGACCCCTGACCGATCGATCTCCGAGGATTGCGAAACTCTGGACGTTGAGGTGCTTCGAAAGCTTTGACGATCCAGGGTGTCGATGGAAATTAGAACTTGTCGAATTAGTCTCTCTGGGGTTTCTTCAAAAGCGTGGTTGTCAAACAGAAACAGTTTGAGGGGAAAATTTCCTCCCAAATACGGTTTTTGAAAGTTATTTGATTTAGATTCGAGGTACGTTTGGGTTAGTCTAATACTACAACCCTACGATATATAGCCCATAAATACCAACACGGTAAATATTATTTCACGCCAGCCGGTCATCGTATATCACTTATTCGCGACGAAACAAAAATTCTGCTAGATAGCGTTACCATCCGGTTAAATTATTTTACATCAGCTGCGGGCAGGATATTAGCCTAACCCATAACTCATCGATTCTTCCTTGTCCGTGTTAAAAATGATCATTAACGAGTCGAGCACAAGGTCTCTGTAAGAACGAATCCGCCACTGCGATTTAATCGCTTCCTGCGGCTGGAAATCATCGTCAGGAAGCCCCGGAGTAAAATCTGTTTCGACACCTTTCCCAAAAACAAAAGTCTCGTATCGTTTCTCCAGAGTACGTTCGTCCTTTCCTCCACCGTTAAACGCGATCGAAAAACGCGCATCGATCAAACCGTCTCGTCTGAAAACTAAATTGCACGTCAAACACGAGCGCGCCTCCCTTGATAAAAACGGCACGGCGATGGTAAACGCCATACAAATCGACAAACACTTGGAATTCCATTTAGCCGCAAGCCACGACAAATAACGTTCGCGGAGCGTCCGGTTCGCCCCGATGAAATTGGAAATCCATCAGAAAACGGTTTTTGCCGTGCACCGGAGGCCTGCGCGCATCGAACGCGGCTACGTTTATCGACCTCGACCCGTAATTCCCTTCACAGTCCGTCGCCGCAGGATTTGTACCACTTACGGCCGATAACAAGCCTTTCTGATTAAAGTTTATTGCCTCTGCGGTGTATCAGATAAGGGCTTCCGTGTTTCTTGTCCGGAGATGATTGCGCAGCGCGCGCCATTCAGGAGCCTGGTTCCCGGTTCGAGCGTCCTAGACCTGGAAACACGGGCTACCTTGAGCCTGGACATCGTTGTCTCTTCGACACCGAAGAGTAACGTGGCGGTCGAGACGAATCGTGCTACGGAAGAAACGGTAGAAGCAGGACGAACCAAAAAACCGCGATGTTTCCTCCTCGATCGTCTCGTGGCTGCACAGCTGATTCTGTATTACACAGGAAGGGTTGGAGCGTCAAACGTCAAACTTGCAACGAGCAAACTTTGCTCCCCTTGTACGTTCGAACGGTTAATTAATCGGGAAGTATACACGCTACAGGCGGAAAGTTTTCGACCACCTCGATATTCGTGAAAGATTCGTAAATTAATCAAAATGAGGTGTCAAGTTGGAATATTTTTGTGAAATGAAGTTAAACAGACAATTAGCTACAATTTTCCTTCGAAATGCAAAGTGCTTATAGTACGTTGTATTACAATATTCAATTCTTTAGACTTGCCCATTTCGTACGCCTTGTTTGCAAGAACAGTTTTCAGCCAACTTTCTCTGCGGCACGAAGCTTTGTCACAGATTACTCGGTTTTTTTATCAGTCTTTCGAACAAAATGTCTATATTGCCTAGGGTAGTAATTATCCTTAATCATCTACCCTAGTAAAGTAATTTTAATTAATTATTATATGTTTCTCAGATGGTATAAACTTCATAACTTTCAGTTGTGTTCACTCTCTATTGGCGAACACACTATGCTTTCTTATGCATTTAATATATATTTTTGCTTATTCTAAAGCTTTCGTATTCATAGTGTCTATCTTCTTAAAGATCCCTTAGTTTCTTAGTAGCGTGAAAAAGGGCTTGATTGGTCCTCGAGAGCTACGTTGCGTCTTCTTCACCCTGTCAGCCATGTTGCGCGCCCCTGTTTCGCGTGCGCCGGATTCTCTTCGGTCCGCTCGCGTATTGAATAGTTTACGGCTTCTAAATAAGCGGCCCTCCCGTTCCCAAACAATTTGCCCACGCCACGGATTGCTCGTAAATAAAGATAATCTATTCTACCCGGAAGATAAAAATCGTTCTGCTGAACAGCCGGGGCCAACGCAGCGCGAACGACAGAGAGAGAGAAAGAGGATAGCGCATCGTGTGCTCCGCAGGGTGAACGATCCTCCAGTTATTCATTTTTACGCCGTTCATTGGCCGGATTTTACGAGGCAAAAATGGCGAAATTGCACTTTGTGCGCCGTGCGTGCCCCGATCTCTTGCTCCTTATTCCTTTCTGGCTTTCTTTCCCTTATTCTTACGGCTGCCCGCGAGCTCCGAGCACGTCGACGAACCCGCCCCCCAGACGATTCGCCCCGCTTTTCTCACGATTTTTCTCCGATTTCCTTCCCAACCACTTTCTAGTTACTTTCTAGAACGGTACTCGGTAAAAGAGACAGGCACCGATTTCTTTTATTTCTCTGACAAAACAAGTTATTCGTAAATATTCCAATTCACCGTGTGGTTGTAAATTGAACTTAACGTTCCATGATCGCGATTCTGTAGTAGCCTTTCAATTTTCCTCGCACGTTCGGGCGCTTCTTCAACGACAATGGCAGTTACGCGGTTCTCTCAATGGTATCGTTTAGAAACGAAACAGCAAGATCGTATCTAGCACTCGGTACACTCTGTTCCTAAGTTTTACGACTGTTTCTAATATTTTACTACGCTCTGTTCCGACAGCGTCGCCCGTAACGTCGCTATTAGAACGTTAGATAAACATCGGTTGAGTTGTTCTTTTTAGGCGCTTCCAGCGATTGAGAAAATTACGCTATCCGTACAGTGTTGTCCGTAATAATATTTGACGTTCCGAGGGCCGTTTCTCTCAATTATTCCCGGCTCCTAGCTATCCTCCTCTCGTGCTTAACGTCGCGATGACGAATTTACGATGTTTTCTTCTCGCGCGGTTCGCTTCGACGTTCCGCCTCGATCGACGAAATTCTATTAAATTAGAGGACCCCGTGGATTTATAGCGTATACTCTCAGTCGTTTAACCCGAAAAAACAAGGGAAATTACAACGGGTCTAGGCGGCTAAAATGTTAATAAACGAACGCGTCGCGAGGGACGGTTCACGTTTCGTCGGCATAAAAACCGTCTGCCATAAAGAACTTTGTGGCAGTCGTCGAAACGTCAAGCGTTTCACGGTTAATTAAAGGCTCGCTTCTTTTTTTATTTTTATCGACGAACGCGTCAACGTGTTGCGCCGAGGAATAATAAATTGGTCAGTGATCCCCTTCGTTTGTAAAAGCGCCTTCTGTGCGTCGCGAGGGGGAACGATCACGGAAATTATTGCTCGTAAAGTGTCGATTTTATACGTCGACGAGAGATCGGTGACAACCGGCGCGTAGTACGCTGACGTTTCTAGAAGAAACGGTTCGATCGCAATTTTCAACTGAAAAGCCCGGGCAGGTGCGCGTTCTGACACTCAAGGCTGAAGAAAAATTACTCTGCAAACGTTTATTTAAGCGAATCGAGTACACTTTGAATACTAAAACTCGTAGTTAGGTCGCTGGAAAACATCTGAGAAATAATATCACCTAAAGTGTCAAGTAGTCGAGAAGTCCAATATGTAAAAGTCGTGATCGAACACAGTAGGCATTGCAAATTCCATCATACGTTAATGAAAGTTGTAAAAATCCTTTCACTATTGCACCGATAAAAAGGCGTTTAATAGAAACTAGTCTTCTTCCAAGTTCTAAGTTTCTAGAAATAAACGTCAAATATGTATAACGTTCTCTCGAAGAAAAGAGAAATTTGTATTATTCGTTGGGTATATTTCATTCTCGAATAACGAATGAACTAGTAAACCAAGTAATATTAGGCTGCCACTAAACATTTTAAACGTTCGGTTATCGACTTCCAAATCTGTCAAACGCGAAGTTTAACATAAAATAATATACCTGACTTTGTTCGACCTCACGTGTCCTAGGTTAGGTTGATAACTGTAATTAGTTTAATAACCAGCTGTTACTCGCCTCTGCATCGTGGCTATATATTTAACTTTACCCCTACATATTATATTTCATCTATTCCTTCGACGTACACAATTTCGATAGAACAATGACGCATCGTTAATATTACTATTCTAATTATTATTATTCTCGATAGACACGCGCGAGACGCCGTTTTCGGGGAAACCTCGGCCCGAAACGAGTTTCCATAATGATTATTGTTCGGTGCAATCGTCCTCGCGCATTGCACCGGGGAAACATGACGCTAATTAGATTGCACGTCGAACGCGTGTCCCGTCCATTTCAATTACACGTCGATTACTTTGTAGGTATTCGACTAGTAGCGATATAATTAACGAGTTCCTCGAGCTGGTTGCGTAACTACCGTTCAACGAAGGCAAACAGTTTTGAGAGGCGTCGAATAAAAAAAAAGCCTCGACAATTAATTCGAGAAACGCGTTTACGCGTTCTTTTATATTTTTCTTTTCTTTTTTTTTGTCGTCGGGAATCCCATTCGACGGCCGTCCGTTTCCTTGACCTTTCGTGCGCACGTTTATCCTCCTGACCTTTACCACCGCTGATTCATCGACATCTGGGGGGTGTTACCTCGGTTGCTATAATCGTGCGTGTTCACATTTATCATCCCATTTATCGTTTCGCGCGGCGCATGATATTAATCGGCGAGAACACGGCCACGTCGGGATTTTAAACGGAAAGAAGCTTCGCGCCGCGAGCCCCTAACTGATTTCCTGTCGCAATCTCGCCGTGTACTGCTTCCGGTTCTCTCTATTTCTCCTTCGAACAACCCGTGTAGCGCGTCAGAATGGATTATTCGAGTAATTGAAAACGTGTATTCGAAAGTATTGCCATTATTTTATGTTTTATAAATAATTTCTGTCAGGTAGAGTACTCTCACGATAAGTATTGGAATATTTAACTTAGGTAAATCCAATGTTTGGAAAAAAACGAACTTTCGTTTAAATCGTGTTCTGGACACGTTTCCTCGATCCACGATTAATTGAATTTCTTCGTTATCGTTCGAGTGTTTTATTTTCGTTTCGAAATTGTACACACATGGAGGAGCAAGCGTTTTACACGCGTCTCGCTTCACCCTTCATTTAATCCTCAATTCCCTTAATCATCTTTAAAGGTGCTCGAAGCAGTACGCGTACCTTGCGAAACAACTATGTTTTTAAATTATATTAAGTGTTAAGTATTAAAAGCGCACGAGGATACTTAATAAGAAAAGGCATAACGTTTAACCTTTATACTTACGCTCGCCGAACGAGGTATTTAATTAAAGTAAATCTGTAGACATTATTTGGCCCGACCTCTTCCTGCGTGCGGAACATTCGTGTAAATTACATCGAAATTAACCGTACGTTACGAAAGCAGCCTCGTTTCTCCTTGCGCGGGGCAAAAAACTCGCGTGGTACCGCGTGGTTTCGTTTCAGAGCCATGAAACTTTTTCACCAGGGAACTTTACGCTCCCGAACGACGAAACGCGCGTAATACTTTTATTCGGCTCGCGTCTCGCGGAGCTTTACGTTAACGAATCCTTGTGACGTGATACGCGGTCATTTTTGCGCTGGACGCCATTAAACGCCTTCGCGGATACGGTTGTACCGATGTCCTCAGCCATGTTACCACGACACGTGGTTCTATAATAATAAAATTAAACGCGTTAATGCATTACGGACTTCGTCTGGCGCTTAATAATGGCTCGTATAACATTTCCCAGCTAACCAGGACGAAATCTTGCTGTATTTCATTCTCTGGGCTGTTTCTATGACGCGTGGCGAACCTAACGTTTCTTTTTCTACTTAATAATTTGCCTAATCTCTTCGTGAAGCAATACTTTCCTCTTCCCTAAGAAACAGTTTCGAAAATAATATTTCTATAGGGGAAGGTCCCCCTTGTACAGGACACTTAAAGTTTTTTTAAATCATTCAAAAAATATATTTTATGCCTTCTATACTGTTTTGTTTGCTTCGATCGTAAAAATGTTAATAACAATCAGCGGTACACGGGCAATGGAAGGAAAAGCTTCTTCGTAGCTTCAATTTCTCAATATCCACTTCATTCAATTGTCAAATCGAGTGTGACGCCGTTAAAAATGATCCTAGATCATGATTCTTCCTTTAAATTAAAGCTTCAAATTTCTACTTTATGATACTATTTTCGATGTTTGATTTAATTTATCTCTACTAATGTAGCATCTTAAATACATTGTTTATTCCATCCCTACTATTGTTTATACGAAATAACGATCACATAGCGTCTCACAGTTTAAAGATATCGCTACTGTCCGGTTTTAGGGGAACCCCCCTATTATTTACACGACCACCATTGCTTTTTTCTAATACCAGGCAACTTTTGACAGTCGAGGGTTAAAAAGTCAGTCGATTTCACGGTTCGAGAACGAATTTCCGTCGGTGTCGTCCATATCTCGAGCTAATTAAGGTCGTGGCGTGTCGTGTCGCGCGTTTACCGCATACATCATAATAAAAATTCCGTAAAGCAGGTGCCCGTTATCGTTTTTACGCCTCTCGGCGGCCGAGAGTCCCCTCAGCTTTTAACGCGGACGCTTTTAAAGCAAATTAAATACGGCGCAACAAATTACGCGGCGAGCGAAGCTCCTCGTAAATCAAACCGACCAATAAAACGTCCTTCGAAGCGGGTCGAAAAATCTGACGGGCCATCCCGATTGGGGCGTCCCTCTCGCCCCCGGAAGAGGAACGCGAACAGAGGAGAAACGAGGCGCCAGGGTCTTTTTAGTACCGTCTCGACGTCTCAATTAAATCTTCGAAATCATCATCGGGGACCCGGGGTCGTCGTTTTCCTTGTCACCGTGCGCCTCGGTCCGGCTGCTTTATCGGTGGGCGTAAATTTCATCGGTCAACGGGATCCGTAACGTCCACGCGCGATTTCAAAGAGGCGACGAGAAATACTGCCCCTCTCGCGTAGAACAGGACCGTCTCGGTGAATTACTGGCTCGTAATAGACCGAGTGCCTCTTTTAATGGCGTATGTGGGTTAGGTCATAACGAACACCGTGTATCTTAACGCGTGGTAATCGCCTCGGTGCGTAAATTAGGAACATAAACACGCCGGAAATATTCTGGCGTACGATGAACTTGGTCGGATCTTTCGGTCGTTCTCCGCTTCGAAGGCGTTCGAAAACGAATTTGTTCGCGAAATTCACCATTTTCTACGTGCTCGCGACGGGGAAATACTCGAGATCGGTAGAGCGGGCCCCGGTTGTACGTCGAAGGTACGTTCGAGGGTCAGACTGGCGGCGGATCTCGAATAACACCGCTCCGTGGAGAGGAAGAGAAAGAGAGAAAAGTTCCAGTTCGATCAGGGGGCCTCGATGTACAAAAGGCACCTCGTTATCAGTTGGTCCCATCTTATCAGGTTGAACGGGCACCGCCGATAAATCATCCGAGTCCTTGGCGGGGCACCTTTAATTACCGGGTGTGCATCAGGGGAAAAAAATATGAAGACGTAATACGTTATCCGGGCTGCCTCTCTTCGTACCTACCGGTAGATAGGGAGGCTGGTCCAGTTGATGCCGAGAGGCGTTGCTCATAAATAATGAACACGTATTCATGAACGCCACTGGTTACTTCAACTCCGAAGATGAGCTATGGCTAGCTACGGCTTCCAGTCCCGCGGGACGCCTTAACGCGTCCATTTCGAAGACGATCGTCTTCCGTCTGTCCGACTCTTTCTCAAATACAAATTGTACCGGGTGTTTCTCGTAATACCGTTCGACCATAAATATGCAGATCGAGATTGCGGATTGAGACGCGAGGATGTTCGATGCTCCATGCGACAGGGAAGATCCTAGCCCTCACCATAGAATTCAAATTGTTTTTAGAATTCTGGATTCTCTGGGTTCCTTCTAAAGTTGACAGAAACTTGTGCATTGATTGGAAATAAATTTATATACAGAAAATTGTACCTCTATTGTCTAATTATACAATTTTTAGACGTATAGTTTATATGGTATCTAAACCAAATTACATAGCTTTAATACTAGAAATGGTCAAAATGACCCATTCGTAATTTCTAATAAAAATTGATTGAATAGACAGTTACTCGGTAGGTGGTGGTAGACATTTAAAGAAATAGAGAAATGGGCATTTAATTGCTAGCGGGAAAAGGAAAACAGAATAGAGTTATGGTTTTTAGGAATTTTATTAGCTTGCGTCCAAAGCTTAGTAACGAATGCGTTTAATACTCCAGTTGTTTCTTACAATTAGTTACCTCCAAGTTGGATAATTTTATATTCTGAAATACAGGTTTTAATAGTTTAACGGACCTACTATGCACGAAGGCTTTAAAGTCTATTTATATTTTAAGTGCGACATTCTCGGTGGCTTCCACTATTATCTTCCATGCTATTTTAATTCTAGTTTCACATATTTTGGAAAGTCAACACTTTTTACGTCTCTGCCCCTGTGTTTGAATGCTCATTTGCTATCTACGTATGCAGCGGATAAAAAAAATAGTCATTTCCAGAAACACTGATCACTGTACATAGACGATTATCATGGCTAATCGAGTGACTGACACTTTCGTCGGTTTCCACCACTATCTTCCTCTCTATTTGAATTCTATTTTCACACATTTTGGAAAATCGACTCGTTCGACGTCTCTTCCCCCTGTGTTCGGACGCTAATTCGTTATCTACTCGCCTGGATAAAGAAAGTAGTCGTTTCGAGAAACATTATCGTAGCTAATCGATCGGTCTGCGTGGCGGTACGTCCGATTGAAGGTAATCTTTCGCATCGACGGGGCACGGCGATTACCACATCGTCCGCGTCGAGACAGCGGGGACGGGGTCGATGGACCGTTTAATCGTCCGACCAGGGCCGCGAAAGAAAATGGCCGAGGTGGTAATCGTTAGCTCCGGAAGCTGACCGATCAGGCCAGATAGGACGCCGATGTAACGCCCCGGCCATCGTTGGACGTACCAACGAGGCGACGTCGTTGCCTCGAATAATCTCCGAGCGAACGGATATCTAAACGAGGACCTTGAAGCCAGCCCCCGGGCGATGTACGCGTACATATGTACGCTCGAACGGACGTATGGAAGTCGAGTGCTCACCGAGTGATATATATCGGCCGCGATATATCGCTCTCGATGGTACGGCTCGATCTTCAGACCGGAGAGGAGAGAAGATAGTCCTGGCAACGGGAGAGTAAGAGGATCCCACTCGACGCACAAAACAACACGCCACCACGCCCTCGTGAAACAATGTGATGGTTAACCTAACAAGCTCTCATCCGTGCTTCACGTGCTTGGTACCCTACCGTGGTGCACGGTTGCAGCTCGTTTCGCTCCGCGTCCTGGTCGCGTTCGCCACGGAGAGACGCCTAGGGCAACACTTCCAGGACACTGCCATATACCGATATTCTACGCCGATAACGATGTTGCGACATACGCGAGTTAAGTCGTGGGATCGCAGGGGTTACGGTCCTATCAACGGACCCTCGGACAAACCCGGTGCCTCTGGTGACCAGGACCGCCCTGGACCACGCTCGTTTCGTTAACCAGTAATTGAAGGGTTGCTTTTTGCGGTCGAAACGAGTTTTACCGGAACGATTCCTGGAACGCAACTTTGAATATCGTCGTTCACCGGGCTCGATGGAATTACGATCATCGAAATCGCCAAATTGCGCGACTTGCCAACTATTTTTAGGGTAATAACAATTCTTTGCTCAACGGGTTGATTCTCCGAAAAGAAGAAAAGTGAATATTATTCGAGACTCGTTGACTTATTTGTATTTGAAAATTTACATCCACTAAACACATAATGATTGATCACTTCGATAAAAAATAGTGGAAAGAATATCATATTAATCGTATCGTAAATATAGTACGAAGAAAAGTTCCAACCCGGGTTGTAAATTGAATTTCCTGGTCAGTAAAATTAGAATAATAAAAACTCGAACGAGTCGGAGCGCGCGGAGCAAGATAATGTAGATTGATTTACAAGTCAGCGGTAGATTATAAATAATCACTCGAAAGAAAAAGTTTCACGATCGTTGGTATGGGTCGAACGATGATCGTCGCATACACACCCGGAGATGCAGAGAGTATGTTTACAGATGAAATACCAAAAATTGTGCGACGTTGTGATAAGATAATATTCAGAACAACGGAACGATGATTTTATTAGCAACAAGAACGCGTATAGCATCTGGAATATTTATTAACCCGTGACTACAGCCAAAAGGAACGTCGAATTTTAATTTTAAAAGGTACTCGATAGTTTCTTAGGGGATAGAGATAGTCGAATCTTGGAAGATGCGAGTCGTTCTGAAAGTACAAGCTTATCCCCTGTTTGGGGGAACAAGGCATTCTTGTCTCGTTTTATCGATATACTGTCCAGCTAGACGAAACGCAACTCCACTTAGCTAGAGACGTAAAGAAAGACGTAGTTAGACAGCGTACGACGTTCTTGGACGACGAGTCAGGGGACAATCTGCCATCAGGCTGTACCGTGGATAGGTGGAAACGCCTGGAATTCAATACTCTTCAGAGTACCTTCGGCGAATCCAAATATGGAACTCAGCGACGATCTTTGTAGGAAGCCATAGTCGCCGATGGAAACACGAAAGTACCGCGTATGTCTTTTGTCCCGAGCAGCAATAAAATCGAAACGAACGAATCACTTTCTCTCTTCGATAGAATTCTTTCTACTTCGTCCTCTATTTTCGTTGGACGCTCACCGACACTCTCTTTCGCGTTTAATAAACTTCCCGAGACGGTTTGAATTTATTTAACAACGCAATTTTATTCATCCGGCATTGTAAACGCGTTATATTTTATTTATAAGGCAGTAATTACGCGTATGGAACGTTCGTAACTTTGATCATGCATAGGGGCAATAAATCATATCAGTTTAATTCGAATGCGTAGTTCATATTTTATTCAATTATTATTGAAGCGGAGAGATTTCTAATTTTAACAGACTTTCTAATTTCTTATTGAAAACTATATACATGATCACCTATTATGTTTCCGTGGCAGGAAAGAATTTTTACAAAGTTATATATTTACTTACGTTGCCGACGTTTTAATACAAGTAATAGAGAATGTTCAAAGCAATCGTCGATGGACGCTTTCATTGGACAATTTCATTTTCAATTTTCATAGAATGCTCCAAACGATATCAAACGAGATTTATTATACCATCTGAATTTACTTGTAAACTATGTAGCGTACATCAACAGTAAATCTTACTCATCACATTTAAGAAACTCAAGGTGAAGTATTTTTGAATACAAGAAACTTTCAAGTAACTTCAGCTGGTAGAGTTAAGTGGCTCTGTACATATCGGGTTCAAAAAAATATAAAGCTAATTACGTCGAAACTTCTTTAAAAATAATGATCCAGCTCGTTACGTCGGCGAAAGAGTACTAATTGCACGAATCGTTCATACATTTATCGGGCCTCAATCCTTCAGATTTCTTCATTTGACAACACTTCGAGCAGATTGTTCGATAAAAACCAGTTACTAATCTACTAGATCTCCGTGACCACATTGTAGCCAGTTGTCACAAGATTCGAAATACGTAAGGAATGCCCGACCATCAATAAAACAGCATCGTGATACTTGCCACCGTTTGTCAAGGATTCCACTTCAACCAGTTCTTTCGAAGCGCGACTCTAACGAGCTACAAACTCGGAAGGGAAATATTTCTAGGTCTATTCTTAAGCGACGATTCTTCGATGTTGCAAATAAAATTTTATATTAGTGGTGTTGGAAATAATTCTTTTGATACGGGAAAAATTTCGACCTCTAAAGAGGAAATAGATGCATACTCCATTTGAGAAATGGATTTAGTGTTTGGGTACGTCATTTTTTAATATTCCGTGATAAATCTGGCAAAGATGTATGGGTGGGAATACGAAATTTACAAGACGCGATTATTTTTGTATTTTCAAAATAGTGTGGAAATTTGAGGAGAAAATCTTGATCCGCAAAGGGGTGAATTTGATTTCCATTTACCAATTTGGCAAAAATCAACATTAAGTAAAATAATTCATTTGAGATTGAGAGTCCATTTAAGGGTTAAGCAAATTCACATTTTTATTAATAGAATTAATTAAAAGGGGAGCTTTGTAGAGGGTTGTCTTACCCCCAAATATAATAATAAGTATTTCTTATATTCTTGCATATCAATTGCATTCTATAGTTTGTACAGAGTTGTCTCAGTCCCTAAATATAATAATTGAAATCTTACTTCAAGTATGTATTTCCTATATTTTTGCCTATTAAAAATTCCTCATGAATGCTTAACATCCACAGTCTATTCATCAATTTCTTCGACAATATTAACAAAATAGTTCCAAAAGAAATTTTGTCCACTGAATGCATGCACGTAGCCACGAAAGAGCTAAATTTTCGATCGCACGTCTTCTCGTTCGAACAACCCCAGGGCGTAGGAGAGGCGAGATACTCCAGTTCGCGGTGGATGGGTTGGAGAGCGCAGCTTCCACGTCGGTTACCGAAAGAAAATATTATCTTTGTGGCCCATTGAGAAGAATCACCCACAAAGAACTCCCGCGACAGGTTACTCCGACACCGCGTCCGTTCCGTTCGAGGTCCTCTTCGGTTCCTACTCCTTGGTCCTGCATCCTACCACGTCGTCCACCACCACCTCCGTGCCGACCGCCACCACCACCGGGGACCTTTGTCCACCAGCAGTTGGTTGAGCTACCACCTCCTTGTTCGCAGGCAACGCGGGGCACCTCGCCATGTGACTGATTCCCCTTCTCCCGCAGGTTGACGAGCGGTAGGCCTGCCTACCTGCCGCCCGTTGCCCCGCTCCCATTACGACGCGGACTCTCGCGGCAGGTGCACCAACCTAAGTGCCACTCCGCTTACCTGTGTGTCGTGCCTACCGAAGCCAGTGTGTCCGGTGGTCAGGTTCTTCCCTCTCTCTCTTTCTTTCTCTCTCTTTCTCTCTTTCTCTCTTTCTCTCTCTCTATCTCTATCTGTCTTTTTCTTTCTCTCTCACTTTTCCCTTCTTTTTTCCTCCTCCCTCTTCTGCCCCCCTTTCTCTGTCTCGTCTTCTCAACCCCCTACCCGGCTTCGTCCTTCTCCCTCTGTCTCCGTCTGTCCCCTTGGACGACGCCTCACGCAGCAGTGCCGTGTTGTAGTGTCGTGTCATCCTGCGCTACGTCAACGATCCACCCGAACGTGGAGGCAACGATCGATCGCGTATCCTCTCTGAAATCCGTTCGCTACCGGGTCGTCGCCTGGTGACCCGGTCTTCTGCGTGGACAAGGCGTATCCGGGCCTCGTTGCAGACGCGACCCGTCGCTCGCGGCGTGTAAACAATCGAAAACGACTCTCCGTGGGGTGTCGTTTCCAGGAACGAGATCTCCGCCAAGTGTTTAACCGGCTGCCCCCTCCCCTTCCCCCGGAACGCAGCCACGATCGTTGATTTTTCGCGAGTGTCAGTGTAATATCGCCGAATTGTTGAGTGCACGAAGTTCGTCGTCGCGAGAAGGAGGAAGGACTGGTTAACCACTGGCGGCCCCAGGGAACCGCGGAGGAAGGGGACAGTGAAGGTGTCAAACGTCCGCGACTCCTCATTGACATTTCCGTGACATTTAGTGCGCGATTCGAGGCGAGTGCGAAACACCTTTTCGTGTAACACGCGTGAGAGATCGTCCCCGCCGGCCGCCACGGAGGCCGGAGAAAGTCACAAGGGCAGGGAATCGTGTCGATGACGGTTCTCCCGTGCCTTATCACCGCCGTACACGGCTTATCTCGCGTTATCTGTCTCTCGGAATCGGCCCGTGCACGTGCACCTACGCGATAAAAGGGGGCTCGACGACCTCTGCACTCCGGGGCCAGCACGTTCCCGCCGTCGACGACGTCGGTACCGACGACCCGGAGGCATGATCCTCGACGGACTTCTACTGCGTTCGCGCGCGAAACTGATCTGACGTCCAACAGGTGGTCGGTTGCACGCTGACGGAAGCGACGAGCCTCCGCGAGCCAGACCTGCCGCTTCCAAACGTCCATCGGGCAGTCGTTTCTCACGACGGAAGTTCGTATCAGAGATCAAACTGGACATACTTACCGCCACGTCGGGACGTACGGAGTGGAGATGTCCGCGGGTCGCTGAGAGAATGAGGGAGCTGGACACCGAAAGCCCTGTTGTCTGGCCGGCCTGGTGCTATACTGGTGAGTACGTTCATCAACTTTACATCTGACATCTCTTCGTAACGCCAGACAATGACGTACTCCTACTCCTTTGTGATAACTCCTCGTGTCAATTTATCGGGGATTGAAAACTGCTGCAAACACAGTGTCATAATTGTCATTGGAGTAACCATGTTCAGTTCAGAGATTGACAATCAAACGATACACAATTTCCCCAATAAAGAAAACGTAGAAACGTAGTGATCGCCAGAACGTCGAATGTGTCGAATCTCTGAGTCGAATGTAAACACGAACGATAAACAGCATGTCTTTTTCTTATCGAGAGGAAACAAACGACAGATGTGGAATTTAACTTCCATAAGTTGAGTTCCATAACGATTTAACGATCCTCAGATTAAAGGGTTAAGAAATCTCGCGGTGTTTTGTAGCGTGACGTTTCTGAAACTTCTCAAGTGGCTTTTCTAATCCTTTCCGCTGCTTTTTCGACGCGGTTACTGGACACTGAAAGTATTCGCGTCGAATAAGGTCTCAGTTACGCGTTGCCATTCATTCCTACGTTTCATTGAGAACAATGGTTTCCATTGACTGTGATATTAGTTACACGCGATAGCGAACCAACGAAGTGACAGTTGCAATCGTCGTAAATTACGGGCCTCGCTTCACAATTTTCCAGGTGTAAGCAACATTTTCCTCCCACTAAGTGACATTTATTGCCAGCTCGAAACGTGCAATCCTCTTGCCGGCTGGAACCGCGTCCAAAGGTGTACGCCGATTTGAAAGAATTTTTATTCCGCGTAAAACGTACGTATTTCACAGAGTGATCGATTTTTCGAGAACTCGCGGGCTTTCTAAGCGTCTAAATGTGACGCGAAAATTGGTAAATTAATATTCTCGAGTGACACGCGTTGACAGTTGACAAAATCGTATCAAACTCGATCCAACGGAACGCGCGGTGGCAACTTGCGTAAAGTTATGAAACGCATGTGTACCAAAGTAGGCGTTATTCTCCGCTGTTGGAATCCGTACTCGATACTCCGTCGACTGTTCATAGCTGACGTACGGAAAACAAACACGATCGTCGATAAGAAATCTCGAATTCTGCTTTACGATCGTTTCGAATTATATAACGCGAATGGAAGCAACGTTCGGCTACCGTTTAATCGGCACGAGGTCATTTTTCGATAGACCAACCTCCCACTCGCGATCTCATTGACGTTGATAATTCGACGAAAATATCGGCGACCAATTGTTTTGATACGATTCAAACTTTACTTGCCACGGTAGGATTAATTTTCGTCAGTAAAGTAAATTTTTTACAAAATAAAATCGACGATAATTTGCTTCTGTCACTCGTTAACGAAAGTTAAGATTTACGAAAAATACGATCCACTGTTCGTTCGTTTCGAACATTTTTGTCTGCATCCCTTATCAACATGGCCTCTAAAATTGAGTGGGTTGGAACGTATTTTCAGAACCCTTTCGCCATAAAAACGATTCCCGGGGACTCGGAGGTGTCTCGAGTAGGAAGAGCGAATGTCGAAGTGTGTAATTACGGTTCTCAATCTTGACAATTAGGAGTCTTTCGGAGCTGACGGTAGCGAATAGGCACCCACTTAAACCCCGTAGTTTCCAGCAGGCTTATCTCGCCGAATCTGGCTCGGGCTCTTCTAATTATGAGGGTCCCCGCTGATCGTTTTCTTCCCCCAGCGAAATTGCTCTGTCCGGGCTACTGTCTTCGAATTATTTTACGATATTTATTCCGACGTCAGCGAATTCTTTAACGCGTCGAACAACAAACTACTAAAATCAGTAAAAGTTAAGTAATCAGCTCTATCCTACACTCGAGATTGAAATTTTTCCCGAAAACGATCTAAGCAGAATAACACTATTCTATTTAAACGAAGCCTGCAATTTTGCTCGTTTCTATAAGCTCGAAATGAAATTTCGCAATGTTTATCGCCACTAAAATTTAAGTAATCAGCTCTATCCTATACTCGAGATTGAAATTTTTCCCGAAAACGATCTAAGCAGAATAACACTATTCTATTTAAACGAAGCCTGCAATTTTGCTCGTTTCTATAAGCTCGAAATGAAATTTCGCAATGTTTATCGCCACTAAAATTTAAGTAATCAGCTCTATCCTATACTCGAGATTGAAATTTCTTCCGGAGAGTGTTAAAGTAGAGTGATACTTCATTCTATTTAAACGAAGCCTGCAATTTTGCTCGTTTCTGTAGGCTCGAAATGAAATTTCCCAATGTTTATCGCCACGGGATTTTCAATCAATTCGTTCATCGACAGTTCCCCCCATTGCTAGTTGTCGTACGTCAGTGGTTGAAAAATCACTCGGTAGCGGGGTTTCGATTCAACTGCTGACATATCGAGAATGATGGACCAGCCGTGTTGTGTCGTTTGCATATGTTCCGCGTCCCGTGTGCCAGAAAGTGCAACACTTGGCGCACAATGGGTACGGCAATCAGTGGCTTTTTCACGGGGAATACATTATCTTCCGGCTGTCTGATGCCTCTTCGTTAACTGGTACCCCCGTGCGGCCTGTGATTCGGTGACAGCGCCGATCCCGCGGAACGAATTCGTCATGATATAATGCCGAGGTAATGGCGAACGCCGCTCTTTGTCGCGACCACTAATGGGATTAATGTTCGTTTCCCGCTGCCGGTTTATAAACGTGGACACCGTTTCTCGATTCCCGATGATTAATCAAGGTGGACGTCTGAATCGTTCCTCGGACAACCACGGTTTCTGGAAGTCATTCAATTATTTTGGCGGTCCGATCGCCATTAAAGTCTCGACGAGCATTTTTAATAACGGGGAGTACTTATACCCGCTTCCCAGACACGATACTATCGAGCAATTTATATTCTTATTACTAGCTACACGTAGAATATATTAATACTGTATTTTCTGTAGCTACATATATTTTAACCACATGCACTCAGAGACTTTTCTTCGATCAACGAAATACTTTTCTTATCAGTACTTTTTCTTCTTCTCAATTTAAAACAATAATATCGTTGAATTTCCTTAGAGGGTTCACCCAAATTCTTTGCTGGACAGTCGAGTGTAAAAGGTTAAATATGCTCAATGTACGTGTTTCAAATTTTGCATTTTTCCGTCTACGGATTATTCTTTGGTACTGGTTAATAATTTTGAAATAAGAAATATCAGAGACTGCTCAAAATCGCGAACAAAGCCGAGTAAAGTAAACTGTTCGTTATCTCGTTGCGCTGAACTTGATCTTCGAGTTGAGTTCATGACTCGTGAAATACCCAGAATTCTCGGGGATATCTTGAAACCCGTCGCGAAAGGGTTAAGTTCAAAGTCGTAAGAATTCACGGAAGAACGATCTCGGAGTTATCAGCGGGAGCGCAATTTCCGGCAGCCGTGGATCGGTTATCTTATCAGCGGTGCGTGTTGCTCGACGAAATTGCCAGGAAACTTTGCGATTGTTACGAAGAAACAAATAAACTCGTTAGATCGTTCTTTCGAGCGATTATAAACGTCGGCATACCGGTCGTTTATTTTTCAAAACGCGTTCGACTTACAAAATTAACTTAATGGTAGCTATTTTCGCGTCAATTAACTCAAACGTGTCACGGTACTTTCAAACACGCTACTTTGTACTGCCTCTGAAAACAACGTTTCATGGAACAATAACAGAAAGGGTACATCGCTAATTTACTTTTCCCTCTCATAATTGTAGCTTTTAATATACCACGTTCCGTAAGATGGAACTTGCTCTTCTCTATATCTGGTTCAACGACAATTGACAAGAAATATAAACAAACGCCCGACTGATATGTCTATTTACCAAAAATGATTGTAATTGACCCTCGTCGATCTGAGTAAAAATTAACCTATTTAAACAATTTCTAGGGATAAATAATGAAGGATTTGCAAGCTTAATGACACTTAAGGTAAAATGATTAGAGATTGGACTAAAAATTGGACTTTTTCGCGTCTAAATCGCCGTTTTCGAACACTGTGGCGCGATTAGCAGCGGATCGCGAGAAGCTCGAAGCGTCGTCGTCGGATTCTAGGAATCGCGAAGCATCCCTTGGCGTCCCGTCGAAAGCGCCATGTAGGGTCTTCTCCTCTGGCGGAGGCTTGGCAAGCCGACGTCGGTTATCCCCGACCTTAGCCTTACGTCAAGGAACACGACTTGTCTTCGGCGGTCCCCTCGGGTCGTAGCTGGTTGTACCGATCGCCATTGCCGGAGTTAAATATTGGCTGTCGCTCAAAATACAAACGCGATTGCTCGTCGCGTCGTTGAATGGCCCCTTGGCTGGCCGCCGTTGCCAATTGACTTATTTATGGGCCACAAAGCATCTGGCTTTATCTTTTCTACGGCTGCCGTATGAATCGCGAACGCGGCTTCGTTTCCATTGTTTCCGACAGCCCATGAGCCGGGCTCTGTTATTGTTTCAACGCGTCCTACCAGAGGATGGATTCGCTCTGTGGGTCAGGGTAGCCTGTGGCCGTGGCTTTAACGGTTTCTCAGATTTTCCTTTCCTCTCGCAGCGAAGGATCCGCTCGACGCGACCGGACGCGACGCTTTCTTTGGGAAAAGTGAAACTTCCTTTCGTACGTGGATCGTGGACGATCTAAACTACCCAGAAGCTAGCCAGAAATTTTGCAATCTGAAATGGACACGGTTCTTAGATGAGAACCTTTACATTTTTCCCTAATTACGATTTCATATCGAGAAAACTTGACCCATGAACCCTAACCAGGCGAGGATAACCAGCTGTACGTAGACTCGAGATTATTAATGGCCATGCGCTCATCCACCCTAGAATCAATTAAATTTTACCGCGCTGTATAATTTAAAATCTATATCAACTTGCGGTTCTTCCGATCCAATTAACATCATTCAAACCTAATACACGGAG
The DNA here is from genome assembly GCF_051014445.1 of Colletes latitarsis. Classification (NCBI taxonomy): domain Eukaryota; kingdom Metazoa; phylum Arthropoda; class Insecta; order Hymenoptera; family Colletidae; genus Colletes; species Colletes latitarsis. The sequence continues at coordinate 15,292,622 of NC_135135.1, read as the reverse complement.
TGCTAAAGTTCAAAGCGAATGATTAACGACGCCGCGGCGCGTTTAACATCGCTAGTTTTCGACCACGGTGTTTATACATTATTTTCCCCCGTGTAAAAATATGGCCGAGTCCCGTTAGCGACAATAAATAGTAGTAATTGCTCCGTTTTTACGGAGAAAGTAAATAAATTCGAGCAGTTATCGTATCTTTGTTCCACTCTGGCGAAGACAACTTATCCGTAGACTTTCAGATGGTTCGAGACTTCCAATTACGGAATGTCTGGTCGATCTTAATACTTGGCGTTTTAGCGAAGAATAATGATCTCTGGGAGGAGTTTTTCGGCACATTAGTCGTTGAAAGTCAGCAGCCTGTTATTTAAGTTAGACAAATTTTATTTACGTTTCGTAGATTTTTTAAACCGACGAGCAAAAGTTTAATTAATGCTAGATTTACAAACCCATCAGTTTAACGGGTCTCAGACTTCATAATTAAAATTCCAGGAATCATAATTTTATATATTAACAACTTCTGTTGAATTTGATCGACATAACGATACGAATATATTTCCCAATTAAAACTCGACGAGTTTCAATGAAAATCTAACGTTTTTCGGAGGGAAACTCATGTAAAATGGTAAAACGAGAAGTGATATTTGACAATTTTTTTATAGTGTAAGGGTTTGATAAAACTTTTCGCGATTTTCCACATATATTCTTTAACATTTCAACGCACAAATATTTTTTTTTCGTTACGTTTTATCGACTTTGGATGAAATAATAAATGTTATTCCTTAAGCGCCAGACGACAAGGATCATTGTTTTGTGTTCAGAGCCGTGTATAGCATTTTTTAAAGAGAATTTTAGTTCATACGTTGCGTAGTACTATTATGAACAAAATGTTGTTTGAACAAAAATGCTCGACTGCACGCCGATCAACGCCGTCGACATAAGGAATAATATTTATTATTTCATCCAAAGTCGATAAAACGTAACAAAAAAAGAAATATTTGTAACTTGAAATCTTAAAGAATATATATGGAAAGTGGTGAAAAGTTTCATCAAATCCTTATGCTGTAAAAAAATTGTCAAATATCACTTCTCGTTTCACAGTTTTACACGAGTTTTCCTTAATTGAACCTTCCATCATATTGAAAATTCTTCGAATATCGCCGTCCATCGTTTCGTGATAACGTATGGAGAACGTACGCAGAAACGATCCATTTTTGGCGTTAAGTTAGTCCAGATCTAGCCCCCCGATCGCATGAAAATCGCGGTCGACGTTGACGTTTATCGCAACCGACGATCGCGTGGCCTGAGACAAACTATCGAATCATGCGTCCGCCGGCTGTCGGATCGTAGACAAATTAAACATGACAACGTGTCGGCGATACGTGGGCGATACTCGTAGTTGGAAACTCACTTTATGTACTGTCGGCTACAATGGAAGCGAAACGATTCCGCGACCACACGCCGATCCATTCAACGGGTTCCTCTCTGACGTTTGCGGCTCGAACGGCCGAGAAAACTCGCCTCGGCGACCGACTCGTTCGCGGCCAGTTTGGAAACTTAACTCGCCGACCGAAACGGCTCGTTTTTCTGCGTTGCTGCCGGCGAGCGTTTCGCTGGAACACGCTACCATGCGCGGGGACAATTTTCCGTCGGTTATGCAATCGAATTAAAGCTCGTGTTTCCATTATAGTCTCAGAAACGGAGACCTTCCCATCCGGTTATCGTTTTAAAAACGTCGTTCCACCCTATATCGATGCATCGAGGCACGTTTCTTTGCGAGCGTATTAATTATAAATACCACGATCCATATTTTTTGCAATTATCGTAAATCCAGGAAACGATCTTCCTCGACAGAATCAAACCAATTACCTCGAATGGGAATCCGCGATTTTCTCCCATTAGCGGATCTAAGGGATCTAAGAATACGAGCCCGAGACACGCAACCGAGTCCCTTCGTTTCTCCGACCGTGTCCATTATCGAGTTCTCGAAGCCGATCCTGGCGATCTTTTATTTCGCCTTCGTGTTTTCAACCCTTGCTCGATAAGCGACACAGCGATGATCCACGAGAAGATCGACTGTCGATCAAACGAGGAGGCGATTTCGTATCGCGGTAATGGCCAGACCAGGATCAAACGAAGGGACAAAGTAGCCGGAGGAGCGAAAGGAAGGAACGAAAGGGTCCTGGATATTACGTGGTCTGGGCTTCGTGGAACGGGAGACCCTTCGTGTTCGCAGCCGCGAAATAACGTCGGCGGTTTGTGGTTTTTCATACGTGCAAGAAGTCACAATGGTGGACGAGAGGAGTGATCCCTGTACGTGGTGAGCCAAAAGCCCCTCGGTAGACGCAGAAGAAGAAGAGGAGGACGAAAGAAGAACAAGTAAAGGGGGAGAAAAGGTGGCTTTTGTTCCCACCTCGAGCGAACTCGCCGCGGTTCTTGGCACTTTTTCTCGTCCGTTCCTCTGACCATTTCCCTGCTGCTCGTTTTCGTCTTTCTTACCGGGCGCCGCGCGCTTTGTCTCGAGGAAACGTGATTAGGAATCTTCGCGGTGCAATTTTGAGATGGCCGTCGCTTCCGTCATAATGGCGGGCCTATTAGTATCTCGAACAGCGGGAGACGAACTTAACGAAATTAGCTGCCGTTTCCCTTCGGCTTCCTCCGTTCCTTCGACCCACACCTCCGGGGCTCCATCGAGATCCTGTTTGCACGCTGCTTCTGTGCAACCGGTGCTCCCATTGCGACCATCCTCCTGAAACGTTCCTCCCTTTTGGCAGACGGGTGCCACGAAGACGAATCCATTGAACTCTATTTGACTTTCGATCGTCGGTTTCTATACCTCGAACCTCGTAGCAAAAACAACCAACAGTTGCTTTCTCAAATTGTATTATTTTTGTTTTATTCGTGGCTAGAAACGAAGTACTATCTATATCATCGATATGAGATGAAAACAAAAAATTCTTTTTTGTGGCCATTCCTTGTACAAACTTTAACACTAGAACTACTAACATTTATAGTGTATTTATTTGTGTATGAAATGATAGATACTTGAAGAAGTGTATAATACGATGCAAATAAATGTTTGTAGCGTTACTCCTCTGCTACTAGTATAATTATACAGGATGGTCCATGCGACTGTTTACGAGCTGTAACTTCGTAAATATTGCGGATTAAAAGAAATCTATACTTTAAGAAGGTGCAATAAAGAAGAAATCTAGACAAGAATACTTTCTAAAATCGTTCGTCGAGGGGTTAAAGTGCACAGTGAATTAGTCATCCCCCGTCGAAAAGGATGGTTCGAATTAACGTTGGAATTCCGCGTGGACGTTTTTCTTTCATTTTCGAAATTCCAAGCAGCTAAAAAATTGGCGTCTAGACCAGAGAGTGCCCCCTTAAGAGATTCTCGGTCGGAATGATGAATGACAGAACCGGATGGTCGTTCCGACGGAACGAGGGGCGCGTGCGAACGGTTCCCCGGGCGCCCTGTCGTTTCTGCATGTGGCTCTCGAGGGGAGGCGATTCCTTAATCGCGCCGTGACGTTTCCATGCCGGTGAATCGAGCGAGTCACGTCGTTTAATTGCCCTCCGCGAATTGTTGAATGCCTGCCGTGTGCGTTGCGACGTCACGGCACGCGTTTATCTTTCGGGGGAAACGGCGATGCCCTGCGAGAGGAGTAACAGAAAGCGCGTGTCGGCGCTGGCGCCATTATCCGGCGCGCGGTAGCCATGGGAGACCGTCGATAACGAGCTATCAGAATGGGAAGACGGTCGACTCGATAAAACGAGGATCGAATCGAGATTGTTCGACTCGAAGAATCGGTCCGAGACGCCAGGTGGCGAGGCTTTCTGGCGCGGTTGGAGCGTAATTGCCGCGGACGAGAAGTCCGCTGCGATTCGTCCCTATTCGTTGTATCTAGGCTGAATTTAATGGCGGTGGAAACGTCCGGAGACAGTGGCTCGATTAAACTCGCTGTCCCCGAGGAACTCGACTCTTTCAACGCTCCGTTTCTCGTTCGTTTCTTGTTTGCTTTAATTTTTCTTTGCTTCTAGTCTTTCTTGAGACGCGTTTATAATAAATATATCGCGAACCAACGCGATTTCCTCTTCTGGGGTTCTTGACAATGGCGAGTCGGTACCTAGCATAATTAGAGAAAACGTGACTAATTTTGGTACTTGGCCTCTCTGGCAGCTCCACTCTTATTAACTAACATAGTACGCCCGTCACGCCAGCTGCTGTTACGCATCAGCGCTGATGTGTACTATGATAAGTAGATTGCAGAAAGCAAGCAATTATCTTGGATATTATGATTCGAGATTCAGTGAATATTTTATTCTTAATAAAGCGACCTGTCTCTGCGAACGGACTGAGTAAATAAGAAAATCGTGGTCTTTTTTTAAAAATCATCAGTACAGTATTAACCCTTTGTACTTACGTTGGCGATGTACATAATGTACACCACAATTCCATTTAAGATTTACTTAATATAGCAACACAAATTAATAAAACAAATGAAGAAATTTTAAATTACAAACATTTCTAATATTCCTTAAAATGGCGGTACAACATTCTATTCTAGTAGCCAGTCCTATTAAAATGAACTCTTGGAGTGCAAAGTATAAAATAATAAGTGCCTTTGTTCGAAGCGACTTCCTCTATTACAGTGCTTCGTAGTCTTAAAAACACGTAAAAACGAAGATAACGCAGGATCTTGTTTTCCTCGAATATTGTCGAGTGTTATAAATAATCGAATGCTATAACGTTAAATGTCACAATACGATCTTAGAGATCATTTGTATAACAAGATTAACACGTCGACTGCTATAGTGTCGTTGAAAGAAACAGTTCCCAACGTCGCTCTTCGCGCTGGCGACCGGCTACAAGATAATTTGTTACCTATTTTTCTTGTTCATGAATAAACATTCAGGCCTCTAATGTATACTGATGTTTATTCTTCTTTCAAACGCCCACTGTTCATTATCTACTCGTAGATGGTGGCCGGTGACAGGTCGTCAATTACAAGGTAGCTCGTATATGGCTGTCCACGTGTTAAAATGGCCGTGTATTGGAAACACGGTTAAACAAGGAAATTGTCTATGCGAACTTCTTTATTTCTTTGCTATCGATACTATGTTCGTGTTTTACGAGACTCTCTAATTGAATAATATTTCTTTATATCAAAATCATTTGACATTTCTTTGTTAATTAGAATTAACACTCCCTTGGATCGTTTGCTACATATTTTCTCCCACAATAGAATATATTAATTTTCACCACCGAGAATCGCATTTAATCCAAGAACAAGTCCTCGAGAAGGAGATTCTTCGTTCTACCCGTGTAGCAAAAAAGTTATTTCGGAACCGGTAGCGTAATCTCGATTCTTCTACTCGTCCCGTCGAGGCTCGAAATTAAAAAGTTCGGTCGAAAACCCTCGCCGCTAATGAGACTCCGCGCTACGATAATTTCGTTCGCGAAACGATCGTCGGCGTTCGGCCGAATTGGCGGGGCGCGAAGAGATCCCGGAGACTTTAACGAGTGGAATAAGATGCGTGAAATGTGTCGAAGCGCGTGCAGATAGCTCCCGTTGCACGGTGCCGATCTAACGAGCCGTGAACTACACCTCGCGGCCCTATGAAAATGCAAATGACGCTGCGCCACGGTCAGATAACGATTTTTACGGCGACGCCTCGCAGCGACCGATGACGTCGATCCGCGTCGCGGTGAACAACGCCGCAATCCGGCGACAAATCTCGGTCGCGTGACCGACGACTGCACACCGGCGGAAGTCAATCTTAATCGTGAGATCATTGTCGATCGGACGAAGTTGCCCGAGTATTTTTATCGATCATGCCAGTACCGTGCGCGCTGCTCGAGGAAATCGAGCGGAGATCGTTATCCGTTGGATGATCGAATGCACGGTCGCGAGGAGACGGGCTCGTGAAATGGGAAGCTTGAAAACTTCCTGGTTTTCGATCCAACTCGATCCCGGGGATGGAAATCGCTTTGAATAAAAGTTTCGAGCAACGAAGGAAAGACGAGCAATCGTTGCTCGACGACTCTTGAAATTTTCAAGAATTTTTTGGGGGTAACTTTGAGACTTTTTCTAATGAATGTTTAATGGGGTCGAAAGAACATTTCAAGATCATTTAATAATATTAATTATTATAGTCGTAATAGGAACTGACGCGAGAGGTCTTCAAAAATTTGTTGTAAACAGAAGGACTCTAGTATATAGTATTAGGAGTCACTGTACAAAATATAGTTATAGAGTTATAGAGCCACACGTTTGAAGTTTCATCTGCTTCTTGGTCCACATAGTTATCTCGATCCAAACACTTCCCATTCGTATGAAAACTCGACCACAGTGGAAATAACAAGAGTTTCAAACGAATGTCATATTACATTTTTTACATCTACTAAAGCTTCTGCAACTTTGTCACTTTTGCGAATTTTACTCTAATATTTTACGGGGTTATTCTTCAAACCCCAACCGTTAACAAGAGATAAAAAGACAATTTCGTTCCCTTTGACCGCTTTCTCACGATTCTCGATGGTTTAAGAAAGATTTTGATTCGAGTCTGTCGCGAAAGAAACTGTCGTCTCGGACGTGGGAAATAGAAATTGGATAGAAAATCTTGTCAGGTTGGAAAGCAGACGTATTTATGCGCAGCTGGCTACTTTAGCGCGGAGGCCCGTTAAAAAATTGAAAGCTGAATGCGCGAGGAAACAAAAGCACAGGTGCGTGCATACTCGTCGAGCCTCGGCGATCGTTGGATCCGTGACTTTGAGCATATTTAGCCGTCGGGTTGGCACGTCTGCCTACCAACTACGTACGAAGACTCGGAGTGTCGTCGCTGGCGTGTCGGTATGACAACCCAGACAACACGCCGATGGAATACGAAAACGCTGTCCTTCTTGCGAACGGGCTAGCAGAGGAGAACCACCTTCGTCGTTCACCGTTTTCTTTCACCGTGTGAATCGTATCTTTTGAACGTCGCTGCCGGTCTCTGTCGTCCGCTGAGAAATTCAACCGTGCGTTCGCATTCGATTTCTGTTTCCACCGTGGCATATATTCTTTCGGTTCGTCGTACCCGGGGCGTTTACAAAGTTGCACGGCGCAAATACCGCTCGAATCGACGCTGATCGGACGCCATTTACGAAATATCATTTTATCCTTCGATAATGTATTAATACGAGAAAGCTTACAGAAATTTGCATTGCTCTAGACTGAGGATCTTCACGCAAATTCATATTTTTGTCTATAGAAAGGGTAAACCTAGTGTTGAGTGCATTCTGTAGTTTCTCGAGAATTATAATTTCCCATAAATGCATAAACCTCTAGTCATTTCTAATTACGTACAATCTCATCGATCGATTTCCAAATAATTTACTTGGACAACGTCCGCACTAAACGACGAGATTTCTCGCGGTGCACGCTTACAAACAAATATTCTGCGCGACGATCCCGGCCCATTAACCGATATCCAATCGGACAAGCGCATCGATCAGGTTCCGTCAGGCCAGGTTGCCCGAGACACGATCATCGGAGGAGCAGCCCAGTGAAAGGACAGTCGGTGGAAGTGCACCCAAGATAAGGACGGCCAGAAAGCAACGGAAATAAAAAAAAAAGACGTCCGAGAGGAACGAACGCAAAAAAGTAAAAGAGATAAAGACGAAGGGGAGGGAGGCACTTAAGGCCGGTCGTGTATCACCGTCGGAATCAAAGGTATTGGTAGCCGCGAAGCGAAACCGGAAAAGGGCAGAAAAGGCCGATACCGGACGGCGCCACCTTACGCTCCCGTCTCTTAATTTAGACACCGCCCCGTGAAAATATTCTCTCCCCCTAACCCCCGTTTCGGCCCTCGTCCCCATCCCCCGTTTGGATGCTGGCCAGCGGTGAGGGACGTTGGTTATTGCACCGTCGACTATAGAAACGCCGTAAACACGTCGCGGACGCCGGAGACGGGATAAAACGTCGGTTTTATGCGAAGGCGTTACCGGACGAGGGAGATTCCCCTTCGTGATAGAGACATGTTTTCAGGTATTACCCGGCCGTGGACAGGTACGGGCTCTTAGAGCGGCGTTACGACCGCCTCGGAACGCAAGCTCGCTCTTAATCGGGAGACACCGGGCTGCTCGCCCTCCTGCTCCCGCCCCCCAACCTAGCCCCTCGCGGAGGAATCGTTGCTCCGCATTTTTACGTCGATATTTCGGATCGTGAAGTCGCGAACGATATCGAGGGACCCGCCCAGGGAAGATTCCAGATATTGGTCGGTCTTAATCGGATTAGGCTCGATCGCTCGAAGCTTGCTTTGTATCTTCCTCCGCGTCCTCTGCGAATCCCTGGCCAGGACTAAGCGAACTTGCGCAGTTTTTTAGCGGATGAACTCACTGATGGAAAGAATGGCCAGTGAAGAAGGGTACACAACAATTATTATCCTCTTGACGGATATTTGTTTACAAACCCAACGTATAGGCTAGTAAATTACAAATTATAGAACACTGATGGAAAGAATGACCGGTGAAGGGTACACAAAATTTGACGATAAACAATTATTAACCCCTTGACGGATATAAGCATTGATCTCTTTATTTACAAACCCAACGAAAAGGCTTTTAAATCACAAATGAAAGAACATCCTTGTACTTAATAAAAAAAGAATTTACAACATCGAACATGGAATTTTCAGTTCGAATACTTTTATTTCTCATCTTTTTGGTGATTCGGGACCACTCAGGGGTCGCGACCCCCGTCTCGTATATCGTCCAGCGTGCCTTCCGGCGACATAATTATTTCGGAAGAGGAGAAGAGCGCACGAAACTCTTGGTCCTTCGCCTTTGTTCCACAGGGAGGTGGTTCTTTGTCAGTCCCGGAAGTCCGCAGAGTCACGTCGTTAATAAAGGGCCGTGAGCGCGCAAGGGGCGCCACTATGAGCTCTCTTTAGCCAAAGATACGTGACGTTTATGGCGGAGGACGGTATCGTAAAGGCATACCCGTTCAGGCCTCTCTAATGTCTCTTTCTACCTTTTTTCCTCCCCGTTCCCGTGACCGTGTACGATTCGGTGGGTGTAAACGTAACGCTGCTTCCTTCTGGATTCCTTCCTTTGCCAGCTGAGGCTCGTTTTCTTTTATCGCGTTGCTCTTTTTCTCGACCTTCTCTTTAATCTACCCGCGATTCGTTCCTTTCCGTTTACTCCGGTCGCTCGTTCCTTTTTCCCGGGCGCGATTCCCTCGAACTCGGACTCTTCGTTAATTCGAATCCCCTCCTTTTTTTCCTCTTTTTTTTTACTTCGTCCTTTTTAGCATCTTTCTTTAATGTCGCTTAATTCCGCCTCGCCGCGGCTCATCTTCCTTTTTCCCCGGCGCGGAGCACGCCCGTGTACCTTTTAATCGCCCTCTTTATTGGCGCTTACCTCACTCTGCTCTTATTGATTTCGTTTCCTTGTTCTTGCCCTTGGTTCTCCTTTTTCCCGTACGTTTTGGTGGAATAAATGAAATAAACGAAACCTCTCATTACAATAACGCAATTGGTATCTAGGAAAAATAAAAGTCGCGTTTGCTCCGTTTTATGCCTTGCCTCGTAATAAAATCAGGACCGTACTCTATTAAAAACGATTACACGTGATTCTAGACATCATAATGTTTTGCCAACACAGACAGAATTTTTAAAGCAAGCAAAAGTGAGTGTTAAATTCTATTAAACAGACGACACGAAAGTCGTTTCGGTGAATAATTTTTTACGTCCAGTGTTTACATATCTGCTAAGGCGTAGCTCAATTTGTAGGAAACTAGAAGCTACAAAAGCAATAAAATACGCTATTTAATCCTCCAAAGTCCCCCATCGAATGTTTCTAGTTTGCCCCGCCTGCGTCCGATATTTTCACTTTTGTCTCGCACGTACAGTTCTCCATACTTCTTGCGATTTTTGCCTCGTTCGTCCTTCCAGCGGAGCGGTACGCCCGTAAGGTTGCCTACTATATACGCAACGTCGGGAATTTCCTCGTCGGAGCGCGATCGCCCGTAATGATCCGTACGGTTTTCATTGGCGTGAAATACGCGACGTTTACACGCTCGTTTCGTATCTTCTCTCGCGAATAGCCGCGTACCCGCTGAGCGTTATTCCGCTCTCGAAGGAAACGGGCTTGACCTTGCTCGCGCCACGGAAATGGAGCGATTTTATGGTGAGCCCTGCATCCGTGCAAATAATCTCGGTTCTCGGTTTAGTGGCTGCGCGAGGACGTAGCGATCGTCGGGGAACGACGACAGCGGTTAGGTGACAACAACGATTCACCGAAATTAGGGAAAATAGGAGGGTAAGGACACCCTGATGTGGTCTGTGTTCTTAATACGACTGTAACATCTCGCGAAGGAAGCTCTAAAATTTATCGATCGTGGACCGAATTAGTCCTTAAACAAGCGTAGGAAGACCTATTGTGATTGTTAAACGATCAAGGATTCGCCATGGGGGAAACTGGTTCGACGAATTTGATTAATGAATAAAATTGAACTGTGTACAGTTATACTCGTACACTATAACATGGTAATTCACTTTCGTAAATGAAAAGAAATTGCTTCCATAGATCTATTCTTTCATACATTGAGGTATTTAAGGATTTAAATTAAAAAGAAAACTTGTAGAGCCACAAAGAGACGCAGGGACTTTCAAACATCACATATGCGAAAAGACTATATAAGGTTGACCTAGGTTAAGTCCATGTAATTGGGTATATTTCGCTAGTCCGTTAATATCGAAAAAAAAATCTACTACTGTAAATAGGAATAATATACAACAATTGATTATAAAAATAACTGGAAAGAATTCGTAAGAAACAAGTCAAAAAAAGATCGAACCAAAAGAAACTACTTCGAAAAATAGAAGTAAATAACACAGTGTAATAGACAACGACATTTGGTAAAAGAAAAAGAAGCTACTTCGAGAATAAGAAGTATTACAAAAACTCCACCATATTATAGTGTACGAATTCGAGTGGGAGGTACCTGTATATACGGATAATTTAAAAAAATTCTACGAGCATATAAGTACCTGCTAGAAGTGTACTCGAGCAATTTAATATTTTCGAATCTATGTGAGAGCCCTATGTAAGAACTTGTAAAGTTTTCGAGCAGAAAAGCGGTTTCGAGGGTCCGAAAAGGAGTTTCGAGGACCCCCCAATTCCCCGGGGGGAACTTTATCTGCCGGTTTCCCCGGATCCTCGCATTTTTACCTGGCCGTTCGGTTTATTTTCCATTCCAACGATCCGAGCGGATGGGCCGGAGGTCAGTCGTTTGTAAAGCCGATGCGTAACCCGACCTGCCTGCGTCCCGCAGGTCGTAGCCTGCTGTTTTTATCTGACCATATTTCAGGATGATTCCGCGCTTAATGCCCCCCCTCGGCAAGCCGTGGCCAACCTCTTTACGAAGCGGCCACGGTGACAACTTAACCCGGGGGATCGTCCGCGCGACGAGCGTGGCTTTACGAGCGTGTCGAAGCGTCAAGCTGGACCCGGCCGCTTCCAACGAGCGCGTTACGATCGATGGAACGGCGATTTTGACGCTCGTTACCCGTCCCCGTGTCGCGCGAATAGGCGTTTTAACTATTTCTGACGACCGAACGGTCCATTTCCGACACGTACAAATACGCGCATTAAACGTACGAAATAGAAATCAAACGGTCGTTACACTCGGACGCGTTGAAGGTTCGAGTACTTCGGTTCGCTGGATGTTTCTTTATCCGAATCTCCGTTAGCGTGCTTTAACGACGACTGACTCTGTTGCGCGAACGTACCATGACACCGGGTGCAAAATATCTCGCTAATAAAAGATTTTTCTTTCTAACGGTCTGGACTCGAATGGCTGTGATACTCGACTACTTGTTTAACTCACGATGCATCGGGCAGACCTGGGCAAATTTCATTTGGAATAATTTATTTTAGACCTTTATTTGAAAATAAGAATAACGTCGAGGTATTTGTGATATCAATGAGTTATTTCTTTATTTCAAGTTGGTCAAAAGAAATAATTCTGAAGATAATCGACAAAAAGATTTTATTTTATGAAAATTCAAATATTAAAATTAGTTTCATAATTATTTCAAGTAATTATAAAATAAAATAACGTGTTACTTGAAATAATATTTCATATAGTCTTGTTTCAAAAGTGCCCAGGTCCTGGTATCGAGATATACGATATTAATAGAGGTTTCCCACTTGAAATTTAATTTGTGGTCGACTCAAAAATTAAATTATAGTAGCACGTAAATTGTTATTAAGATTCTCGAAGCGGTAGGAACGAGATTGGGTGGTGAAACTATGGCCTAGGCCAGCAATAAGGAACCTGAGACCCTTTGAGACGTTCGGTGCGGCCTTTTCGTATATCTGGTCAATTATGTATGTTCTTCGTTTATAAATTATACCCAGTCTTTCTCAGACTGTGGACTCCAGGGGGTCCGCGGGCTCTCGAACGAAAAAAAGAAGACACGTTCTACAGAGTGTCTCGTAATGCTCGATGCAACCAAAATGGAAGTGACTCTACAAGTAAAAATACCGAAAATGTGGAATAAAATTGATACGTACTTCAAGAATCTCTTCACGATTCCTTGCAGTATTTACACAAAAAGTATACGAAAATATAAATTAAAAAAAATATCTCTTTACAGCCTTGACAGAATTATGTATTTACCGTGTTCCTTGTCACTAATTTGATTCTTTCTTTTTGTTTCAGGTAAGTCAAAACTTGACACAGATAAATTCACAGCCAATTTCCAAAGAAATTTCTCGCCGCAGGTATTTATCGTTTTATGATTCTTCAATTATCTACGAATTTCTTTCGACTAACTTCTCCGTTACCAAGTCACTTAATACATTCGCGTGCAAATATGTTTGCGTAATAAATCCGTACCGGTAGTAAATCATTATCAGCAAACTTTGCCTCGATCCGAAAAATGATAATTCCTCTTTCGACCGAAACGACGCGTCGAAGTTGAACCAGTTTGTTACGGTTAACGTCCAGCGCGAGTCGCTTTTATTCAACGGGCCATTACACGGACCTTTCTATTCCATATCGAGGAAAAATGAAGCGCAAAAGTTTCGTCCCGGGGCCTGTTTTAAAGGAATTAATTGCCCCGGCCAACGCGATACTCGCTATGAATAATGGTATTGTAAACATCGTGCGTGTATCAGATTGCACTCGTTACACGGCGCGCGCTAATTTATCCGGTAAACTTAAGGGGGCAACCGCTCGAGTTATGTTCGTCGCGGGAGTTCACCGACTTTCATAATTCAGGCTACGTTATTGCGCAACTAATAATCCCTCTCGAAGAAACGTTGGCCGTTTAACGCTCGGACATGGTCCGCTAATTCTATCGCTTAATCGGAGCCGCTGGCTTGAATGGCTGCGTGTATATCGGCTTGTCAATATTTCAGATTCACAAGTGCAAGCAATATGTTTCGGCTTTCGATACGCGCGTATCGCGGGGAATCTGTCCTTCACGGTCCGCGTGAGTTCTTACGCGAAACTATTACTGGTCGTCGACGGGCAATTTTCAAAAGGTATTGGTCATTTCTAGCCTGCAACGATGGCCAAATAGTTCGAGCAAAAATTTTCAACGAGTCAAAAACCTCCGCCGTATGAATGAAATTAAAAATTCTAGAGATAAATATATCCACAGGTTGCAATACCTAAGAAAAGTCCAAAAATATTTTACAAATAAAAATATCTTGGTGAGATAAATTCTACGAATATTGGTGTGTTTGGTTGTCTGTTCGAATAACAGCTTTGCCCAGAGCAGAGAGTAACGAACGTGGAAACAAAACGAGACTCACGGCGAAATATCTTTCATACTTGTACGTTTTACGAACTTCGATTGTGTAATGGAATTTAGCCTAACCCTGTATGACTCCGAAGTCACATACCGATACCTATACGCAGTGCCGGATCTAGTCGCTGGCAAACCTAAGCAGTGACCTAGGCGCGCCGTACGAAATAGGGCGCTCCAAGGTTCCATAAATAATAAAAATTATTTGCCTTTTTATTACGCGTCGGTAGATTGAAATTCGAGTCTCTGTTAGTCGAGTATCGTGACTGGAGAGTACTCTTGTGTGAAAGATTGACGTCATGCTCGAGAGCTACAATAAAAGAACACCGATCGCGTCTATAACTTTATTTCATTAGGTACGTTTCAAAATATATTTGTTCCGGTTGTGCAACACGCACTTAATTCGCGCGTAAAAGTTTCATCAGACTTTCGAGCCTTTTCTTATCTAAATCGACGATTCTATAAGTTCACGTTGTTTATTTGCAATCGTGATTATCGTTCGAGCAGTATTTTAGAAGCGTTTCGACGGCGTAAAGTTAATAAGCGTTGCAAACTAGCTGTTCGTCCATTTAATTTCTCTCATCGCGATTGGAATCCATGGTTATCTGCCTCTTCGGTCCGATAGACACCTCGATTCCAAAATGCTGGGTATTTAACCAGAAATATTAAGTACTTAAGCGTCTGTAACTCAGCGCGATTAATATTAATGAGTCGATATCGTCAGTCGCATTAAAAGCCACCGTTGGCATTAATTAATTGCCATGTTAACTTTATGATAAATAGAGAATTTATGGGGCAATGAGAAATGTACAAGCTGCATACTTTACGCGGCAATTATGAAATTAAATAATTTCGTTTCTATTCCTACAAAATATACGAAAGGTGCTCGGTATACACTTGTATCAAAACGTAGAATAAAATCAATGAAACCAAATGGACGTTCAATTTTTCAAATATTATCTCTGTGTAAAAATTACTGGAAATTATTATTCATAAAATTGCTCAAGTTTCGAACATTAATTTTGTTTAGATTAGTTATAAATGTTTAATAGTTTACACTGTTGATATATCCCTGCAAATAAAATCGAAACGTCAGACAATAAATTAAGCTTTTCCTGGTTTGCTTTAGCCACACCCCCGGGCAGAAAATATTATACGCTCCACCCCTGGTTGGTAAAAAAGAAAAACTATTAACGGTGAAAAGGTATTTAAAAGAAATACGAGTAAATATATTTATGCTGTTATAAATTATATTTTGATTTACGATAGAAAAGCTTATATAAAATTAATCCACAGCAAATGCTAATGCAAAAAGCTAATGTAAAATTGGTTTCGATAAATTATATTGCAAGTGCGTTCAGTCGGTGATCTTTTATTGCAGCTGTGAAATATATTTCTTTCGATAAAAATTTTGTGTGTGTGTGAAATAATGACTAGTAAATATACCAATATTTCTAAATTTCGATTTCTATTCTATTCTTGATTCATATAGTTATCTCGATCAAAACACTTTCCATTCATATGAAACCTTTACCACAGCAGAAATAATAAAAGAGTTTCAAATGAATGTTCCGAAATAAAGAGCGGTTAGTTTCAAGCGTTACGCATATTACATTTTTTAAGTCTACTAAATCTTCTGCAACTTTGTCATTTTTTGCGAATTTTACATTAATATTTTAGAGGGTTATTAAACCCTTAAGCACTGAAAAGGGATAAAACAAAATTTCGTCACAATAGTTTTCACCCTTAAATGGTCGTGTGAAAAAATTGTTAGTATATGTATACAGTGTGTTTGACCACCCCAAGGAAAAATTTTAATGGGAGATTCTGGAGGCCAAAATAAGACGAAAATCAAGAATACCAATTTGTTGATGGAGGCATCGTTAAAAAGTTATTAATGTTTAAAGTTCCGCTTGTACTGAATTTTTTTTAAGAAAGTGGGTAGGATTTCGGGGGTAGGTCTATTGACCAAAAATTATTGTAATTGACCTCCGCAACTGAAAATAATTTTTCCATAACGATTTGAAATTTTTTATTTTTGTCGAAAAATTTCACGCATTCTCGAATTTTTTTCTCGAAAGTGAGTAGGATTTCGGGGCTATGTATAATGACCAAAAATGATTGTAACTGACCACCGCAACCGAAAATAATTTTTTCAGAATTAATAAAAAATTTATTTTTTTGTCGAAAAATTTAGGCACCTACTCCCTTTGTCGATTTTTCTTAAAAATTCATTTTCCATTTTTAATAATTTTGTTTGACGCCCTACAGAAAAGTTGTCTAATACTTTTTTGTAGGTATCCATGAGCTCTACTCCAGAAAAAAAGTTTCATTGAAATATATTCACAATTGTAGGAGTTATGGCTGTTTGAAAATTGGACCATTATTATGGGGTTTTTCTCATTTTTCGGGGTCAAGAAACAACTTTTCGAACATTTTTATATTGCTACATATTCTACACTAAAATACGCGTCGTTTGCTTTTTTAAACATTAAAATCGTCCAATCCGTTCAGAAGTTATGAAATTTTAAAGATTCGCATGAAAATTCGGGTAGACATTTCTGGCTAGAAATTAGATTGTCGGTAAAGAATTTTTTTTTCGAAAATGGTTAGGATTTCGAGGGTATGTTTATTGACAAAAAATGATTATAATTGGTCCCTGCAATCAAAAATAATTTTTTTAGAACGATTTGAAATTTTTTTTTTCGCCGAAAAATTTAGGCACCTACCTAAATTTTTTCTCGAAGGGGGTAGGCTTTCGGGGATATGTGTATTCATAAAAAAGATTGTAATTGACCTCCGCAACTGAAAATAATTTTTCCAGAACGATTTGAAGCTTTTTAATTTAATTGTTAATAACTTTTTAACGAAGCCTCCATCAACAAATCTAGAATCCCGCATTAAAATTTTTCCCAGGGGTGGCCAAACACCCTGTATATACCGATATTTCTTTTCTATTATACAAGAGTACCGGCATAATACCGTAGCATTTCCACTTCCGCGCGAGAGCCAGCCTATTTCCGGTGGTTTCATCTTCTTGTCGCGCGACGTTGTTGCTCGAGCGAATAAAAGAGTCAGCCTCGAACCGGGAAACCGACACAGCCACGATCTAGGCTAAATCATCGGCGTCCCCCGGTAATGGATTTCCGGCTGGGCTGGCAGCCGATTATTACCGATCAGATTGATGCAGAGCCGCGGTATCGTATCGTTATCGCGGGCATCGTACGCGCGATTGCCGGTCTCTCGTTGGCAGTCTAGAATCGTAATGATGAATTAGATCTAGCGCGGCAAGGATCGAGACACGAGGCGCACCGTCGTTCCCGGATATTGCTTGGATATCGTTGCTCGCGGTTTCCGACGATCGTTGAATTCCACCGATCTCTGTCCATCGACCTTCTGATCCCGTGGCCGACGACGCATGAACGGCAAAAAAACGACGGTACACGGCTTCACCTCCGGGGTAGCAACCTCTGCACTTTTGCCATCTCGGATACCGGTCTTTCGATAAAAAGGTTTCATTATATCACCGACCAGATTAATACCGACTGGCGGCAACATCGACGCGGTCTACTAAGCGTCAAAAGGAAGTGATCGAGTGGCCGCGTCGAGATTCAGCGATACACAAACGGGTCACGTCCCGACGTTATTTCGATCGATCGCCCGCCATGGCGATACCGCGATCCACGGAAAGTAAGAACGTTTCCGCGCGATCGGGGAAAACGACGTCGATCCTCGCCACCTTTCACTGCGTAACGTAATCACCGGTGGAAATCAACGATCCACGGAAATGTATATCGATCTCTGTACATACATATGTACATACGTATCTTCGTACGGTAATTTTTCTGATGTCAAGATTCCGAGTCAGCAGATTTCGCGAG
The DNA here is from genome assembly GCF_051014445.1 of Colletes latitarsis. NCBI lineage: Eukaryota > Metazoa > Arthropoda > Insecta > Hymenoptera > Colletidae > Colletes > Colletes latitarsis. The sequence continues at coordinate 15,274,944 of NC_135135.1, read as the reverse complement.
GCATCGGAAAATCGACGCCAGCAACGAGTCAATACAAATTCAAGAACGTTACGATAGGTCGTGGCGGCACGACATTTTATTGTTAACTTCTAATGAGATCACTGATATCGATCGTAAAGGTTAGACAGCAGATAGCAAAGGGTAAAATAACATTGTGACCTTTTACGATCGGCCATATGATACGGATATAATGCTCGGCGTGGGGCGCAGTTCGCCCGATTACGAGACTTTTTGCGGCCGGTTACGTGCAAACCGAATTATCTGTCCGCGTCGATCGTAATGCCTCGTCTTGTGCAACGATCTCATTCCGCCACCCTGGAATTCATTGTGTTCCAGACTAGGGAAATCACGATCGTTTTAATTATTCTAAAGCAATTATCAGTCAAACGTCTCGTCATCCAAACTTATTTCCTTCACAAATCGAAGTGTATAAATACGCAAAAGTGTACGTCGTCGTAACAGTTTTCGAGATGCTCGCGAATTAAATTGCGATCGATCGGTCCGATAGAACAACTCTACATACAATCAAATTTTAACACTTTATCCTGCAGAGAAGAGTCAGGGGAACACAATGCAATACGCAAAAGCGTATATTGTCGTAATAGTTCTCGAGATGCTCGCGAATAAAACTGCGACTGATCGGTCCGGTAGAACAATTCGACGTACGATCAAATTCTAATATTCTATCCTGTAGAGAAGACCAAAAGGAATAAAATTCTGTCGTCGAATTATCGAAACCAGGTCGATCCACGCGTAAAATCGATCGTCGTCCATCTGGACGGTGGGATGGGAATTTTTGGAGCCTCCGGTCGTTCCAAGCGCGTTTCGTCCAAGGAGGTCGCCGCGCCATAAACGGTGGTCGCGCTCCAGATTTCCACGAAACGTTTCCTCCCGGACTGGACATCGTCGAACGACGATGCATCATCTCGCGAACGCGCAAGGTTGCGCGGGAATCGATGTAAATTTCGCGTTCGTTTTTACGGCCGTTCCTGGAATCGATCAGCGGTACGCGATTAACCTTTCGCCTGCGAAGGATCATGTCGTAGGTTAAATGTTACGACGATCCTCGACAAAAAGTGGGACTCCGGCTTGTCCGCGATTAGATCATCGCGCCGGGAATTCGTGGAATCCTCCGAGGACTTTGAACACGCTTCTGCTCTTTCTGGCTCGCAGCGACCACGGCGTTTCGTTGTTTTAGCGAGACGCGTTAATACGTCTGCTGCGTTTCAATGATAATCGGCCAAGAATTCCACGGGAAAGAATTCACGTGAAGGAATATTAAGGATAATCGCGAGTATACAACGATTTTACGTTATTTCTAAGCGTCCTATATAGCGCAAGAATGAGAAAAACAGTGTTTGCTTCTAGTATAGAAAACAATTTTTTCTCACGTCGGAGCAAAAGTGCAGATTCGATGCAAGAATGTTGACTTTTGCCTTTGCAATTTGCATATTTATCTGTGCGATGGAAACGACGCAACCTGTGTTTTTCAACTGGTACTCGGCTTTCCGTGATTTTCTTTAGAAAGATAAGAATTTTCCAGAAAATATCGGAGTAAACTTTGAGTCGTCGACGCGTTTAGCCGTCGAATGGTGCTGCCAGTTTGAAGAGGCGCGAAACGGAATATTGAACTCGCCGCGAGGCGGAAGAATTGGCGTTCGAATAAGATCACGAGGGGAACATAAATCAGAGAATATTGAGGAGCAGATGCAAGCCGTCGGTGAAGCAGCGAAATAAACGCCGCGTCAGCCGCCCATACATAGTCGCGTGCAAGAAAACGTCTCGTACGAAAGTAGCACGTGTACAAGTACGACTCGGAGAACCCGTGCAGGTACACGGTGGCTGGCCACCGAGCCGGTGAACCCACCTCGAGAACGTAGCCTCGAGGTTGAGCCAAGGTGGTGGCCCCAGGGCGTCGGGTCACCCAGATTTCAATCTAGATACAGCATTCCACGGTTAATTAGTACTGGCTGACTGGCCGTGAGCTCCATCATTGGTCCGAACTCCTGCTACGCGTCTGGTACTCTGCACCCATCCGTACCCTCCGCTGTCCGACTATCGTCGTTGACGTGCACCTTTCTCCGTGAAATCACGTCTACGCACGTCCCTGTATATCTGATCCTCGTCGATCCTCTGCAAACGCAACGCATTCAACATCCTACGAATCATCGCGTCCATTCCATCCACGATATTCCCTTACAACTTGAAATTTCTATAAAAACAGTCCTCCAAATTTACAATGTCAGCACTGCCACAAATTACTTTAAATATTCTGTTTCTTTTTTTACTATTAACCCTTTGCATTCCACTCTAGTTTCATTTGTGTTTGCTTCGTGTTGTGTTCCATTAAATTATTTATTTTCGAGAAAAGAATATCTTTTTTAAAGATTTTTGCTGAGTTGACTTCAGTCGAAATTGAATTCTCCAACTCTCCAACGCTTGGAAATTAATTCTCAAAAATTTCACCGACCTTGCAAACATAAACACTATGACAAAGTTTAGTTTACGTAATGCACAATTGTCTGAAATCGAAGTTTTAACGTCGCATAATAATATTCCCCACAAATTTTCTACAAAAACTGGGTAGGAACCATTATACTCGGTCGAAAGAATCGTTACTCGAGAACCGACAAAAAAAATAAAAGAGTCCTTTTCTTGAGACAACGCGCAGTTAAAGCGAAAATTTATAGCCAAGTGACATAAGTCAACCGTAAAAACGATGTCTGCAACGTAACACTGATTTATGTATGAAATGTTTTATCATACGTCAGGAGTATCAGACACTCGACAATGTTTAAACTCGTTATCCGAGTATCATTCGATCCGTCGTGTTTTTAAGTTCACAGAAAATTGAAACGTAACGTTTACGAAACATATTAGACCCAAACACGTTATATGCGAACCAGAAAGTTAAAGTTCATGATGTTGTGAGTATTTGCTCGTTTCCAAATCTTGTAAAATCTCGATAACCCGGTTCGCTGTTAGAATTCCGTTCGAAATCCAACGAGGCTTAATCGAATTATTCAGAGCAAAACGTTTTTCGTAATTTCTGATAATAAATGCTCCCCGAGCTGCCAGAAAGCAATCTTACGACACGCCTACGCGGTTATTTTCCTCTGGTTTCTTTCTCGAACGACCTCCGACTTCCGTGCAACGGCTGTTGGAGCGTATGCAAATTCAAGAAAAGGTGGCTGATTTGCTTAGAGGAAATTCCGGTTTTACGGTCCGAAATCTTCGAAAGTACTCGTCGTATCACGCATCGTATACTTTCGTTGGATAGGTGCAGTCGTCCTACGCGTCAGGGGACCAAGACACGATCGAGAGTCGTGTTTTACACGCGATATTTCTTGTATTTGTATTCGCGCTGGTCGGTAGCCGATCGCGATTTAACGTTGTCGAGCACGTGAACGAACCGGTATACCTGTGGCGGTTCTCCCGTACTGGCCGCGGTGATAATTGGAGGCGAAGTTAGGTTGTTTCCAGAGGTTTATCGGGCGTCGAGCGCTCCGGTTGTTATCAGGACATCGCTCTCGATTTTTAGCTCGATGCCAAATCGCCGTTGTTAAACATTGTTTGGCTTTTCGATGGAAAACGATAAGTTCGTCTCCTTCTGGGATGAACTTATCGAGCTACGGAGATAAATTCCAGACAATTACGTTTCGGTTTATTTATTTATTTCTTTACTCACGGGCGTGGATCCCTTTGTACACAAAAATAAAGAAACATAAGTATAAAATATATGTAACTTATACACTGTATAGCAATGAGCGAGTAACGTTCATGTTTCTCTTTTTAACAATATGTTATATACGTTCGACGAATTGTGGTTCAGTTAGTTTAGAATTCTCTGTTATCGCTCGTGGTTCGTTACAAATTATTTATAATTTAAAACCGATGTTGAGAGATCGAATACTTCCCAAAGTCAAGGTTGTCTCTTCGGAGAGACACGTTTCCCCTTCATCGAGTACCAAATTATCGTTTTTTCAAATATTTGCCAATTATTTAAGCCCCATCGCGCGAACTAATCCACGAACGAAAACATTTCTCCATTCACATTTCCTCTTGCATCGCTGGAAATATTTTCATCGTCGTTCGCGTGATAAGACCTGTTCAAAGATACAATACGCGTGATTCTCTCAAGTATTTCGAACCGTATCGAATAAAATCCATACTTGGAAACCTTTCTTCGAAATTAAAATTCATCGCAAAGTCACAGCGTCTGCTTTCATTTTAATAATATAATATATTAATCACTGAAATGCACCAAAGTATAACCCTAATTAATTCTGAGTCCCGAACGGTGTTAAAATGGATACAGAAATGTGCAATAAAAAGTTTGATAAGAGATTTGGAGTCGAGTCAGACGGGACGTATGTACCAGACAAATACTCAAAGTCATTTATCTCGGTAAACAGATGTCTGGTCGACGACAGTTACTTGCTAGACACGTAAAGCAGAGTTTAGGCGAACGCAGACTTCGAAGCATAGAGCAACAAATAGGTCTGTATTAAGTCCATTCTTATTTGTTCTTTTTTATCTTTGATGATACAAAAAGTATCGATAGTAAGTCTATTCTAAATTCGCTTCGATCGAGAGATGCTTGAGCTTAACGATAGATTTGATCAGCGTCGTTTGGAGTAATCTTCTGGTCTTAGGTTTTGACCTTGCTCCAAATAAAAGCAATTTGTTTTCTTGGTATTATCATTGATAGTAACATGATTAGACTCGAAAAGCTAGAGAACGCATTTAATGTGCAGAAATGTAAGAAACACTTACAGTAAGATACGAATTATTATATTTAGGGGTTGAGACAATCCTCTACAAAGCTCCCTATTCTATTAATACAAATATGAATTTGCATAAAGAGTAGACTATTTATGACAAACGTTTTGAAGCTCTGAACATAAACAAATTCTATGAATGGTTCGTTAGATCTATTTTAGATTATGGTCCTTTTATGTATCTACGTGTTGAAAAGGTGAGTCATTGTACATTAATGATGGGTAAACTTTTTTAGGAATGGGCCAAAAAAAGAAACAAATTTAGGTGGATCACTATTATTTATTATAAAAAGCAATGAATACTTTCAAAATTTTATTTTTATTCTTTTTTTAAGTTTAAATATAGAAGCAAACAAGTATATTTTAATATTCCCATGATGTTTGTTAGGGTGTGCTCCATTTTGTGCACATGCAGAAGTTTTTAAATCAATTTCTACACAAATTCTCCCCACTATATCTTGCATGTGCAAAAGAACACTTACATGAATTTTGTTTAAACATTTAAATTGAAAAAATCAGCATTTTAGGAGTTAACACTAGAACTAGCAACAATTATAGTGCACATATTTGTACCAAAGAAATTAAAATATACTTGAAGATATTCGATATTCGATAAAAAATGTATAATGCAATAGAAGTAAATGTTTATTCATTTTCTCATAAAAAAACTACGATAAATTTTCTAACTTTTTTACAATTTCTATTAGAAACTACTAGGTCATTTTGACCATTGTGGTAGCTCTAGTCTTAATTCGATCGTTCTGTTTAACCCCTTAACGCTCATATTTTTCGGGTTAACCAAGAATGATCAGTTTTCTTTGTTGGATTTGTTTCTAAAAATGCGGTTTTTGTTACTTACAATGTTGTATTCAACGTATAATTTAGAAGAAAAATATTATCATCCCTTAAACCATTAGATAAACAAATATCGTTTTTCAAAGCAGTCAGACTCGGGCATGAACGTTAAGGGGTTAAAACGACAGTGTTCAACGCAGGGAAACTCGATTCCATCAGGAACGACGAGGTCAGCAGGGGATGCACGCGCGTAGATTGTTGCAAAATCGGCGCAAGAAACCCGGGGCCCGATTAATAAATCACGGGATGCTCGGTGCCAAAGAATCATAGGCAGCGATGTTTCCGGGTGAAGAAACGATCGCGGCAACAACTAATACTCCGTTGTGGCGGAGGAGCGGTTCAACTTCGGCGTCGTGTCATTCTGTAAAACAAGGAGAAACGTGCCGCGGCAAGAAATTTCTCTATATCCCGTGCAGTGTGTCGTGCAATCGATCGACGTCTCTCGATCTAGCCCCGAGAGCCCCGGCTTCCTGGCGCACGACACCATCGCCGTCCGTAGCCCGGTTTTTTTTTTTTCTTCTCTCGATCCCTCCCTCCTCTCGCGGCCTTTCCTCATTTCTCTCCTGGAAGCGGTGTCTCTCGCGGTGTCTCGCCTCTCCAGGCGAGAAACATCGTGAGTTACCGCGTTTCGAAGATTTATCGTCGCCGCTACTTCGGCTAGTACGTGCTACCATGTGTGGGATTACGTAACTTATGGCGGAGCCAGCCGAGCTCCGGCCCGCATAAATTTCTGCGGGAATATTAACGGAGCCTTTAAAGATTGCTCGCTTCTGTCTGACTTACGTGCGCCTAAGGATAGCGTAGAATAATTAGCCGACTCGTTGCGAGACCCCGGGATTCTTTCCACCCGATCCTGTTTGCCTTTATTCCGCGCGAATCGCGCCAACCCGGGGGGTGGTTTCGCGGTTTCCAACCTTCCCTTCGAGATTCGCTAGCTTGGACGCCCCTTCGCTGCTACGGCCCTTTTTGGAATCGTATGGGATTGAAACAATTAAATTTTCAAGTTACAATATTAAAGAAAGCAAATTTTTATGGGACGAGTTTTAAGTTGGGCAGTTTAAAATTGTCTGAAATCGAAATCTTAATTTCGTGGAAAGTTTTACAGTTCTTTTTGGGACCATATGGAACTGAAACAATTACTTCTCAAGTTGAAACGTTCAAAAAAATAAATTCGAATAGGAGAAGTTTCAAATTACATAATTTACAATTGTCTCAAATCGAAATTTTAGTCACGTAAAAAATTGTACGACTTCTGGTTCTTTCTGGAACCGTATGGAACTAAAACAATCAATTCTCAAGTCGAGATATTAAAGAAATCAAATTTAAATGGGACAAAATTTAAGTTACATAATTTACAACTGTTTAAATTCGAAATTTTAGTCGTACAGAATATTGTACATTTTCTGGCAGTCGCGAGAAGCAATTTTAATTTCCAATGAGACCCTCGTTACGTTAAACGACGCCGATTTCGCGGCAATGTCGAATCACCGTCATCGAATACGCAATCTCGGTATTTATCCTAGAGGAAGCGAAATCCCCGGCGTTTAATGCACCGGTGGCCATCAGTAGAATTACATATTTTCGCGTAGCTCCGTCCTTTATACTTTTGCGACTTTTATCGAGGACTTGTTATGCTCGCGGTACCGTCCATTGTGCGGTCGAGTTGCGTAACGCGTTATAAAATTGCAGTCGATCGAAACCGCATAAATTTTCCAGGGAATATTACCAGTTAAAAGTTAATCGTTTCGCTGGTCGCCGAGTACGAACGACGTCGCACAATAACCGATTATGTTCCTTGGTAATTCTGCTTTCTTTATCATTTTTGTGCTTTCGTTCGTTCGCGATTTAATTACGCGACCTTTCCGCTCGAGCACGCAACGCACGGCGGACCGTTCGGAATTAAATACGTTTCTTCGTAGTTGTTATTAATGATCTCAGAATCGGCCGTTGCCTTCGGGCGATTCCTATCGCGAGATGCCGCGAAAAATATTGGCGCGACTCCAGGCTATTTATTCTACGCGCTGTTTCATTCCGCGTCTCGCTTTGTAATCTTCTTTATTGATTGGTTTCTTCATACCACGAAATCATCCTTTTCGCACTTGCCCCAACCTTGCGTCAAACGACCGTAAAAACCTGCCCGGCAATGTTTCAATCACTATACTCTTCGATCTCCTATGGTATTTTGTATTATATCGACCTTCAAAAACAATTATTCCATAAATTAGGCATTTTGGTAAAAATTGTTCAAGGGTTGCTCATATCGACATCCACAAAACGCAAATTGAAGATGTTACTCTTGAACCTTCATATTAAATAATAGATTTCCACGTTTCTTCGCTGGTTTACGTTTTTATCATATTTGAGAAAATTCGTTTTTTCGAAAAAGTTGCTATTAGAACTTTTAAGATTAAATTTTACAGTGCATGATTATAAGTAGACTGCAAACCTTCATGCAAATTCATATTTTTATTAACAGAATTAACGAAACGGGAGCTTCGTAGAGAGTTGCCCCCTAAATATAATACTTTGTATCTTACTTTAAGTGTTTCTTATATTTTTGCATATCAGTCTGTCAGTAAATATACACATATTCACCGTGGAATTCCTTTGATTAAATACGTTTCATTGTTGCACGACGCAGCAGAAATAGAATTGTTGGCGGCGCCATCGCGAGTTCCGCGGAGAACGGCGCCAAAGGGTCGATCCTCCGTGTTAGTATTAATTGCCCTTCGCGTGGCGTTTTCGTTTCTCATTTCGCGGTTGTAGCGTGCCAGGGGATTCGCGATGGATAACAGAAGTTCGCAGCGACAAAACAATAATTCACGTCGTGGCTCGAAGATCCAGTCGATGCCCGGAGCGGATCAAGATCTTAAGGACGCTCGGAGGTTGGCTCGAGGTCGAGGAAACAACGTGCAGGACAGACAGCAGCATCAGCTGCAACAGCAGCGCACAGCAGGCTGCAGGAGCAATCTCCTGGACAATTAGCCCGCAGTTCGTGACGGGTACCTCCTCCTTGGTCCTCTCTCGGACGCGGCTTTCTCTTTCTTCGTCCTTTCTTCTTCCTCCCTGCATTCCCTGGCTCTTCTAGCCAACCGCAATTCCCTCGCTCCGCGTTATTTCTTTCTTGCACGGTCTACCACTGTGTATCCTGATTCCTTTTTTCATCTTATTCGGTTCCCTTTGTGCCTCCTTGCCTGTTTTGTCGTCGCTGTTTCTGCCGTTCCGCGGCAGAAATCCTCCTGGATTCTTCCAACGGAGGGGAAGCTCCGTTTCTGTTTCGCAATTTACTGCTTCCGATTCTGTCCACGTGCTTCTGAAATTGCCTGGAAAATGCCCGCCACGATACCATACATTGATAAGTCAAGAGGAAAAATAACTCAGGAATTTTACTCATCAGCGATCTTTCAGACTATGAAAGGTTTTGGAAAGCTATCGTAAAATTGCTACTATAAAGAAGCAACAACTGGGTATCCTGTTTACCAAGTAACTAAAGTCAGCCACGTTCCACGATACCAAAAATTATTTTCTCAGGAATATTATCTATAAGTGATATATCCATCTCTGTGAAAGGTTTTGAAAACAGAAGATATCGTAAAATTGCTACTAAAAAAAGCAAGAACTGGGCATCCTGTACGCCAAGCATCTAAAGTCAGCCACGTTCCACTGTTACGTCCGTTAAGGATGCAACGGTTTCATAATTTCATCGTTTTTCTACGCGTTCCGCGAACATACTGAACGATTTCCTGAACGAATACTTCAAAAACAGATTATCATCCGAAGGGGACGAGGATGAAACTCATCGATCAGACGAGCGGTGCACGCTGCAACATTCCGACCTTCGAACACGTGTATTACGACTTTCCCTCCGCGTGTCCATTAAATAACTATTAAGTAACTATTATTTCCTGATTCCTAGAGTGTACGTACACGTGTTACGCGACGATTTATCTTCTTCGACAAATACTTACGGGTGGGTGGCCGGATTTTATTAACGTACCGACTTAACATATCCTTTTCTATAATTGCAGAAATATTTCATACTTGATCAAGTACACGATCACGATCGTTGCAGACGTGGTCGGTACCAATTAATCGACTACACGCCCACCATAGTGGGGGTTAGGTCGATCTTTCGATCCTTCCCGACCCGGGTTCCCAGCCGTCTCATTTTCTGCTCCCGACTTTTTCTCGCCCGGTCATTTCTATTTCACCTCGGATTCCGCCCCGTAGAGCGGCGTGTCTCTTGTTCTTCGTCCTCCGTGGATCTCTACCTGCCGTTTCTACCCTAATGACCTGGCAGGTGCAGAGGCGGCGTGCCCTCTTCGTACAGGGCCACCCGGGTACGTGACGCCTCCGAAAACGCCCGCAAGATCGCGAGGCCGAGTCGAATCTTGTCCCTAGCCTCGATCCCAAAGAACGCGTTCTTTCGAGTAATCGACCGAAACGGGGATCGATAGACAGGTGAGAGGGGCCTGATCCTCGAAAGAAAGATCGATTCGAAAATTCTTTAGCAAATCGCGTGCATGAGTTCCCTCCTAATGGCGGAACGATGTTTTGAGATAAAAGGGGAAACTTTGGAATAAGATATTCGAGGATATCACAGATTAGGTTCTCTCGCAGTCTTTGGATGCAAAATTATTTGCAACTGCGTGGTTATCTATTTTTACACGTTCCACGATGGGGTCTCATGCTGGTTGAAATTAATTTTCGTTGCGCGAAAATTGAATAACGTGCAAGATTATCGAAGGAAAAACAAAATTTATTAATTCTTTTTTAAACTTTAGATACATGTAACACAATAACGTGTTTTAATTATATGTAAAAACTCGATTTTGTAGTTCTTCATCGTGTGGTACCTTTCGAAGCAGTCTCCAACACGAAAAATAATTAGTAGTAGCGTCTTCCACCCTTAATTTTTTCGTTTCAACATACAGAACAATCTTTACGTAGCTTGCCATTAAGCCTAAAAGTTCAAATAAAATTCTGTAACTTTCTTTTTGCCATTTTAGAGTATTTCAATTCGTGAAATATTATTTCGAATTCTGTGTATCTCCGAAGCTCGTCGACTTGGTATAACATAAGACCAGTATGATTCCTTGCTAGAGTAGCTGAGAATAAACATACATCCACAAAGGGTTGAAATACTAATTCAAACTTTAAATCGCGATGTCTCCACCCGACGATTAAAACTCTGTTTATCGTTGCGTCAATTTGCCAACTCCTTGGTCGTTCTTCGGGATAATAAACAACGACGAACTTCCGCCGTGCAGGCATCGATATAGAGACGCGTTCGAGACACCGGAGCACGATGCTAATCGATTCTCGTAAGAACCAGCCACGACCATGTTAAGTGCATCCTTACGTATCGCGCTCGGCATCGCGCCGCGAATTAATTCATTCGCGGTTTGTCCGCGTCAATTTTTTTTACACAGCGTCCGCGTGCTTTTACGTTTCCCCGCGAACGGATCGAGCAGCATGACGCGGCGGGGAAAAGAATTCGCATCCAGCCGACTCGATAATGCATGCGCATTCGTATCGAAATGAATCCTGGCGCAACGATTAATGTTGCGAAAATCGACTTGTGTGTCTGTGTGTGTGTGTGTTGGTGTGTGTCGCCCGCGATGCAGCCAACGTGACTCTATTCCGAGGCGGAATAACCAATAAGACACGTCTGCCCTTCCAGGAGCCTCGTCAATTCTGCCTTGTAAGGCGAACGATTGTTCCAGCAAATTTGTCCGCGGAATCGGAGACCGGATTCCAGCTTTCAGGATTCAAAGTTATTGGCTCCGGTTGGATTCGTCGTACGATCGTCGCGCGTCGACGATGATGTCTAGAATTATCGTGGATACTTGGAACATCGCCTGTATCGTGCTAGCAAATGAGCATCATCAGGGAAAATTTTATCAACGTTCGAACAGGAGAGTTATAGACACGCATCCTCAATTTCGTGTTATCGCTCGTCGACGATTAAATCATCGAGAAAATGTGAACGCGAATTAGTTACGAGTCAGGTGTACGGACACCTGTATGCACCTAAATTCCAAACCGACGATACGATTAGCTATCAACGTCGTCGGAAAGTGAATATTAAACATCAATAGAAATCTTATACAAAACATTAATATTCAAGGATACGCGATATCACTGCACGTATCACCTATTTAACCGGAAAATTTGCCTTTCTAAGCACGGGATTTTTTCAATCATTCACACCTCGTACCAACGTACGAATGTCGGTAGTAGGTGGTCTATTAAGTAATTTGCTTCCTCGAGAGAAACGTAGCCAGTAAAATAAATATAATCGTCGCGGTACCTCTGTCGCGGGCACGAACAGTTTCAAACGTTGGTTTTGCTTGACTGATTGTAGATTTCACCGGTGCGAGACGTCCTCCCACCCACTCAGGACCTCGACGATTCTCTTATCGTTTCAAGTTAGTAACAGCACACGTTCACGTCGACTAGAAAACACAGAAAAAAAAACATTCTCGACGCCCAGGGGGCTTAATAACTCTTTTCCGAAACCCATAAACAATATCGCGCTTTCTAAATAATACGACCGATCCCTCCGCGAACGAGTCCAAACAATTTCCGCTTTCGAATCCGCGTCCATCGCGCATCGGGCTCGCAAAAACGCCTTCCTTTCTTTCCTGTACCGCCGCGGGTGTCATTAATTATCTAATAGGCTTGGTGCGCCAAAGTAAGGTGAAAAACGAAACCCAGGATGGCTCGAGCCTCGTTGCGCCTCGATTCAAGTTGCGTTTACGCTCTTACGCGGAATAGTAATCAGCCACGACGGCCCTTTTACTCATTGTCAGCGGTGGGTTCGTAGAAAAGCGCGTGACTGCCCTGACAAATTGGCCTACTACTCCCAATGGGGGACTCCGCTCCGCAGGATCTACGGCCCTCGATCGCTCAAAGTAATTAATTATCGAGCCGGGGCTCTGCCTCCTAGGAGATCGTGTGCCGATCGGGACTGTCCGCGACCAGCGAAAGAGAGACAAGCGGCGTGGGCGAGGTGCGAACGATCCATTCATTATACAACATCGGCAAGGTCTTGTCTTTCAGCCGGTCGTCGATGATACTCTTTCGTTATTGTCACGTGGAAGACGTTCCTTCTCGTCCGTGGACGTCGATTAACGGTCCAACGATGGATCGTCTAGCCTTCGGGGCCGCGTGGGTGGCGTGGAACCAATTGTACGTTCCTGCGGAATGTTGAAAATCGCAAACGTCGGATCGAGCGATAAATACAGAGTGCATGGAACTCGTTATCAATTTTCGACAGTCAAATAACTCGAACGTGGACGTCTAGCGGTAATTAAAGCACCGGAAAGGCGCTCGAGTACGGTTAAAACGAATCCAGGGTGCTTTCGTCTCGCTGAATAATTCAATGAAACAATTACTCGCGTTCATCGCGGTCAGCGAGCCAGCAATCAATGATTCCGTTCACGCCGCTAATTCTCATTAATTCAACGGTGGCCCGAGCCCTGTACGTATTAATCTTGAACCAGCCCCAGCGTTGAAACAAATTATTTCCTCAGAGTTCGTAGCCATTCTGCGGCCGAGTCGGAAGTGCAACGAAGGCTTCTCGTATAAAAGGAAACCGGGGATGATCGGTTCGTTAATGGATCTCGGCAACCGGTGATCGCCACCGGGTGATTAATTATCGAACGATCTTCCTCTCGCGGACTCGGGCAGAAAGACTGGCTCGCACCAACGTCTGAAAGAGAGGAACGGAGACAAATAGCGTGGGCGAGGTGTGAACAATCCATTAATTACGCCGCATCGGCCGGGCTGCCTCGTGGCCTCGCCACTGTACGCAGAAAGTCAATCAATTTCTTGCGAACTCCGCAGCCTCTCGTGTTCTTTTTCCTCCACGAAATTATCATTGCATCGCGCGCGCGGCTAAATCGATGACAAACTGCGAACTGACTGGCGATCGGGACGACGATGTCGTTAAAACGAACGATTACGATTAGAAATCAAATTTTTGTTCTAAATTAGACACGGTGGGCGAATTTTGATTCTTCAAATTCTGATAAAAGTTTTTAGCGATCGATGGATTCCGTAGATTGCACGTTTCAGTATTTTGTCAACGACTTCCCCCTCCAGCAGACCACCGAAGATGAAACGATTAACCCGCGGGTTAATGAGTTCCATGGATTGCACGAACGCGACGCTACAAGATTTAAGGCACTTGGTCGAGAATGTTATTCAGCTGGGACGAGCTTATGAATATTTATCCGTGACGGAATAAGCGATAAACGTTTATTTGGATAGAGTCAATACGTGTACATTCGTCGGAACAGCCGTCGTCATTTTTAATTGCCGCTTTAAATTCGACCGACGACAGCGTCGTTTATTTAGAGCGACTCGTTAGACAATTATTGACACGAAATTGGTTTACGAATCAAAGCCTGATACTATTATATGTATAGACGTACGAGGCACAGAAATTGTGTAATTTGAAGTCTAGAATTCTTTGGACTGTTAGGTGTGCAATTTTCTTAAGCATTGAGAATAATATTATTTATATTTTCCATAGTGAAGAATGTGAAAAAACGTCGTACCAGGCTTTAGAATACGATAATGTTACAATTTTGTATTCAAGTAGAAGCGTTAAATGGTCGTTGTAATGTAGAAAGAAACGTATTCTTAGACTGTTAGGGAGTTGGGTAGGATAAAAATGTCCAACTTACGAATCACATGCTCATTTTAAAAATCATCACTGTAATCAATCACAGTCCGTATAGAGTATTAGAATACGATAACGTTACAATTTCTGAATTAAAACAAATAGAAGCGTTCGAGGGTCGCCATTATGTAGGAAGCAACGTGTTCTTAAAATATTAGAGTAGAGAAATTGAAATTTGGCCATGTGTCAATCCATAAAAGTAGCTCGAGCATACGAGTAATGATTTTTAAAATGAGTATCGCTGCAGCAAAAAATTCGAAACGAAATATAGTCTTTCGCTGGTTCTACAGAGAATCCCCCTAGTTGAGAATATATAGGAACGTTCAATTTACAAATCACGTGTTCATTTTAAGAATCACCACTGTAATCGGTCACAGAGGCTCCCAGCATGACATCGTACAAAGTATTACAATACGATAACGTTCCAATTTCTCATTCGAAACAAGCAGAGGCGTTAAAGAATCGCGAATATGTCTAAAAAAGAACCATGTTCTTGAAATATTGTAATAGAGAAATTGAAGGTTGGGAATGTCGCGAACCCTGGGAGCCGAAGCATGCCCATCTATAAAAGTAGCCGTAGCGTAATCGGTGACAGAGGCTCGGAGCGTCTATCTCGATCCGGTGACCCGAAGAAGCGGGACTGCGAGGAATTCGATTAGCGGAGATTAGGACAGAGCAGAGGGGAACGACGAGCAGCTACGAGCGTGTCCTGTCGATGTACATCCTCGCCGTCGCAAGGATAAGGAGGTCCGATGCGCGCATTTGCCGGACGAGTGGCTTTCAGAGCGAGACGTCAGATCACGAAGACAAAGCCATCCATCCGGAGAAGACCGGGGGACAGGCGCATTCCATCGCCTTACGAGGCGTCCACACGCATGTTCGAGCACGCGCATACACACAGAGACCAGGCGGCACGGTGTGTGGCTGGCACTGTTTGAACCTGGAAGCCTGCGGTCGCGTCTACGCTTCGGGGTCACGCGACCTCGCTCGAAAAGAAAGAGAAACAGGCTGCCAGGACGCTCGGTGGTTCTTCTACGTGGGCTCCGCGAACCTGCCCCGCCGGCCAACAATCTCCACCGCTCTCGAAATCGGCTTACCGATCGGCCACCGACCGGGGGCCCCGCCGCGCCCGCGGGTTTTTTCATCGGGCCCCGATACGGACGCACGAGAGACGCGAGGATTTTTAAATCAACGATACCACGATTTTCGAGGGACATTTTAATTTAACACTTTGCAATTGGGCACACTTTCTTGGAAATGTGGCGTCAACTTCCTGTATTCGTCACCAGAGGACTGCGCTCTTGTCTCTCTCGCAAGCGCTCAAGTGACCCTTCCGTTAAAGCAACAGTCTCTTTGTATCCTCTCAGAGGAGACGTTCGAATTTTAGATTTCTGATGTCACCTCAGAGGGCACACTCGAGTGCAAAGGGTTAATCCTTCGCTAGAGGTGTTATTCCCATGCACTCGCGATTCGATAAAGCTTTAAATGAAAACTTGGAGTACGATCTCGACGTCCAGTTGGTACTCAAAACAGACGATCGATCTTTCTCGTTGGACGGGGTCCGATCGGCCTATATCACGAATGTCGTGCCCGGGAACCGGTCGAAACCTCGTCAAGGTCCCCCGACGTCTTACCGAGGGAGACACTAATCCCTTAATATCGTTTTACAAGGCGTCTTCTCGCGATCTGGCCGCGTGTCAGGTTATGGGAGGCAGGACACGAGTCCGACGCTGCTATCGGCCCGGTGAAATCTCGCTCGGCTTGACATTCAAGAGGACATCGATCGACGGTATCGTTGTATCGCCGGTCGCGAGGAGCCCGTTCTTCTTTTTCCGTCCATTCTCTCACCTCCGACGTCGCCCGTTGCTTTCCCCTACCCCTTTTTCCATCCGCGTGCACCGTTTGTCTCCTTCGTCCTCGCGCGTCGTTTTTCAATCTTCGCCGAAGAAACCGGGCGTTCTAAGGCGCACGCACGGAGTGTGCGTGTCACGCGAAGGGGAGGCCGAAGAGGGAGGCTCGCGTTCATTCGTAGCTCCAGGAGGACACGATCAGAGTCCGAAGCCTCTTCCGTGACCTGAACCGGTCCGCCTCGTGCTCGTTCTATGCGGGTCAGCGACTCTCAACCTAGAACAACGTCTATTCACTCTTTGCTCCTCGTCGTTTTTCCCCTCTGCATCACCAGTCCGTGAATTTAAAAAAAAATACAATCTTAGAAATGCGTACAGCACTCTCCGGTGCTTGAAAAACAAACGGTTCTTAAGAGGCTTTGGGGATGGAAGAAAACAATTTTTAAATCATTTTTTTCTGGAGATACTGCAGGACTTTTTAATGCAATTATTTTGTCACACGTCGATATATGTTCTGAAATATAGTAACTATTGTGAAAGTTATTGGAACGCTTGTGCAAGGTGTTTTAACAAATCTGCCTGGCATAGTCTAAAAGAGAGAAATCGAAAAGCATACTGTTTAGTAAGGATACTCTTATGGTTCAAATTAAAAAAAAATAAAAAATTTTCAGATTTAATAAATTGGTAACACATTAAAACTGAGATATCGATTTCTTCTGCTTTTTGTCGTTCAAACTTAAAAGAAAACAGTAAAACAAAGCGAATTATATTTTTGTTAGTTTGGACCATAACTTTTACAATTTAAACCACTGTATTAAAGAGTCCTACTTCTTCAGAAAAAGACGACTTAAGTAACCCAGACCTCCTTAAATCGTCGATGAAATTAGTGCTTGTTCGATGGAAGTAGAATAGGTACGGTTTGGCTGATCAGTAGAATCATACTCGAGGCGTCCTAAACGTTTCAATTTTACCATACGGACTTTCCAAGCTTCAAGTACGAACGAACGAGATTGATCTCAATTCCCGAGGGGACGCAGAAATTTATTGGAACGTTCTTATCTTTCACTGATAAACAAACGTCCAGAGTTTCAAACGTCGTTTCCAAGGTACTCGATCATCGGGAGGAAGACATAAAACCGTGTTCTTCGCCACCAGTCGTTAAACTTGAAGCCAAACATTCGAACGTTTGTTTCGCCACGTTTCATCGTTACAAATAGTTTCGCGACAGCCGTCTAATAACTATTTTATCAATTAGTCCGTACAAGTTTATATATCGAAAGGTTATCTAGGACCCAACCCAAAGGGGTCGAGTAGGTCATATATTAGATTCAATTAATACATTAAAATTGTCTAACAAGCGAACACGACGCTAGTTTAATAACTAATCTTTAACTGCCAAGTTCAAGACCTCCGGAGGCTCGATGTCAACCATAATTGCCGGGACAGCAAATTCTTATGAAAATTCAAGCGATAAACACGATATCGCGCAATCGAAACACTGCAAACGAACGTCAGTAAATAATTAAATACAGGTTTCGATGTAACTGTCACGCCGCGTTATTAACGGTTAATTAATTCTGTAGTTTCTAATCTCGACCTGAGAATCGTTCGCGGACAGGATCTAAGGTGAACGTTATTGCTTCCGCGGTGGATTGTCATAAAAGTCGCTCGATAGGAAAGAACTGATCGCGATCGTGCTCAATTTTCTGCATCGACTTCCGCGGTATCGTTGTCCGCGTTGCACAATGGGAAATATAAATTTTTCTCTCCTCGACGGCTATTGCAACGGAAGAAATGTTTCCTCGCTCGCGCGCGCGCGCGATCGTTTTATTATTTCATATTAACCGAGAGTGAATCGCTAGATGCGTCTCATGCAAATGGATTTAGTTGTGAGCGTACATATTCTACATGCATCGCAAACAACGTCGGTTCTCTCGTTGCGATATCGTACTTGACACGATTCGCGTTTACTAGACTCCTGAGACTGTATTGTTAACGTTTCTACTCTCGCGATTTTTATATTCGCTGGCAAGCACATTGCATAAAATCTTTCAAATCTTCAGCAGATTCGCTAAAAAAAGAGGCCTTCGCAATTATTCGTCTCGTATTCGACTCTCCTTGTCCATTGGCGATTCGAGACCGTAGAAATAATTCTGAGGATCTTTCGAGCAATTCCAGGACGGGCGTATCTTTGATGGTAAAAATAAATCGGCACGCTTCCGAATTTCGTAATTGTCGCGTTGCGTAAACCGTGGGTTCTCACAGTTGTACAGTGCAAACAGGAAAAAGTGGTTTCGTTGGCGGTTCGCGTGCAACGGCAGCCGTTATTTCGCCGTTGTTGCGCAAGAACGTCGCGGAATTGTCGTCACCTTCGGTGACACGTCACCTCTGACTTTTGCGACGTGCTGCACCGCGCAAGAAGCAAACGTGGCCGCTACTCTCCGGGCACGTTCCTCGAAACGGCCTAATCTGCACCGTTGCATATCTACGGCCAGGCACGTATCTTTGTCCGCCTCTACGTCTGGAAATTCTCCGTTCGAGAAATCCGCCGTGAGATCCCGTGTCGCCTTTGCCCTTTCGAGTCTCCCCCCGTGGTCGTTCTCCGCTTCCCTGGACTTTTTCGACCGGCGCTGATATTGTTGTTAAACCGACGATGACGGTGTTACGCGTGGGCGTTGATTATCGCCGTTCGCCGCAACTCCCGATAGAAACGACTCGGGTCTTGCGTCGGGTCGGCCCATAAGTTCCTGTTTTTATGCAATATTAATTTCGCGCCGGCCTCCGCTCGCCGAAGAGAAAACTTTCGAACTTCAGAAACCCGTAAACTTCGATGAAATCGTTTGAATTAATTTCTGGCCGATGCAACATTTTAGTTTTCCTTAACATAGTTACACTGTGGATTGAGCGATGTGAGTGGATGTGAAATTCGAGGCCAGATACCCAAACACAGCGATATCTTTTACTTTTCCCCCCAGTTGGGAATCACAGTAATGTTGCAACTTCTTATTCAAAACAAGCGGAGGCATTAAAGAGTCGTTGTTACGTAGGAAGAAATGTATTTTTGGAACATGAGAGTAGAAATGTCTTTCGCTGATTCCAAGGTGGATCCTCCCAGTTGGGAAGGTTAGAAATGTTCAACTTACGAATCACACGTTCATTTTAAGAATCATACCTATAAAATGTTAGAAAGTCCCTTGCGTTGGGCAAATAGTCGACACGCAGAGGTAATCAAGTTTTGTTTACATAAACGCGGAGGAGGGAATAAATAATCGTTTATAAAAATAAGATTCAACGCATGTCTAATATTCGAGGCGAGTTGAATTTTCGTTTCATAAGAGAGCGCCCCGTTCTCTTAGGAGCTAAGCGATTCAGAATTACGACGTCTCGCGCGGCAATTCATTTTCTTCCGACTTCTTCGCCGAAAGGTCGGGCCAGCTGACCCTTCGGCGTAATTACACAAAGGTCGAAGATTTAATGGCCTGGCCTACGCAATTGTTCCCGACAATGCAGCCTGCGTAAATAAGTAACGACTCGACCCTGGAGGAGACAGCCTGTTGTTCGGCGAACACGCGGTTGGTCCAGCCTGGTTCATAGACCGACGACTACGAGCCACACTTAAGCGTTGCCCGCACGTATCCCACGAGCCGTTCGATAGAACACTCGCCTGTCCTTTTTGTAAAATGCAAATCCTTCCGCGAGGAGGAAGGCTGCGCCGTGTGAACGAGATCTCCGAGTGCTTCAGGGTCGCGGCGTACATTCTAGCGACATTGTTCCGGTCGGGAGTGTTTTTCAAGCAACCACGGCGCTCTCTCGATTCGATCCGCAGGAATCCCGTGGCTAAATTGTGAATCAACGATTTCCTGTTTCTGCTCGACCATCGTTTGGTACTACACGCGTTAGACAATCTTCGACCATAAGCGTTACACAACGAACATCCAGGTCTAAATTAACGCGAAAAGACGGAAACTTTTCGAGATATTTAGCTCTTTATTGAGAGGGTTGAGAGGCTTTATTGAGATTTGTAGAGGGTTGTCTTAACCCATAAATATGATAAATCCTATCTTACTTTAAATATTTTTTACATTTTTATATATCTAGTGCATTGTATAATTTTA
The DNA here is from genome assembly GCF_051014445.1 of Colletes latitarsis. Taxonomy (NCBI): domain Eukaryota; kingdom Metazoa; phylum Arthropoda; class Insecta; order Hymenoptera; family Colletidae; genus Colletes; species Colletes latitarsis. The sequence goes on along the minus strand of NC_135135.1, from coordinate 15,254,654 downwards.
AAAAAATTAAAATTTCCCATAAATGCTTCCGCAGTTTATTAATAACATTTAATTACGGTATTTACATATAGTGTCTAGGATTTTTCCGATGGGAATATTCCCAACGCAAACAGCAGTAATTGTCACTAGCATCTGTCGAATGTAAATGCAGTCGTCAATTGCCCGTAGGCTGCTCATTTATATTAATCAAAAAATATAAATCACGCGGCCCGAACATTTAGCGTATGGTTTTTTGTCTCGACTGTTCAATTATACAGAACGTACATGATGGTTGTCCGACTGATCGTAGCCATCAATTTTACAATGCTTTCGATGCAGGATCAGACCGATCCCTCTAATGATGTCGCTGTCGAAGCGACGGCCAATTAAATTAAAACTGTGAAGTCGTAAAAGATTATCATAATCGCGGTACATGACTTGGCAGAAGTCATACCGTGGCTCGTAAAAGCTCACCGTGTCCTTTAATTCGACGGTAGGAAACAAGTCTTCATTATTCGATCGTGAAATGCCTAATACCGTCGTGACGCTCGCGTCGTTATTAACATATTAGAAAGCCGAGGGGATTAATATTTTTACGGTTACCGAAAAAGGCATCTTACGTCAGAATCGTTGATCAACGTTTGATACATTATCTGTTTCATTATGTGCATGGCATTTATTACTTATTGTACGGCCAGTGAAAGTACTACGCCGGCACGTTCGTTTCGCAAATTTCAGCGTGCTTTCTTTCGCATTAGGGATATCTAGCAATCACCGATCGGTATTCGAAAAAATACCGCGAGCACGAGTTCCTCGTGTCTGCTGTCAGAATTTAGATTCCATCTTTTTCTTCCTGAATTGATGAACTTTCACTGGGGGATCGTAATTTACCGCCATTGTATCGCGCCTCAACGACGCGGAATATTTATCACGCACGAAGGGAATTCTCGTTGGGAACCATAAAAAATATCAATTTTCTTTTCATCGGAGTCTTTTGGTATCTATTACATTTTCTGTTTCTTATTTTGGTAAACTCGTAGATACCTTTTAATTTTTTTCGTAAAGTACTAGAAGTTCCATTCTACTTTTTATTTTTTAGTTCTTTTATTAAATGATAGTTAAGTCTGTTAATTCTATCCGACGATGTAATTATAATTGGTGTACATTCATTGTACAGATCAGAACGCAACAAACGAAAAATTTTCTTAAAGCTGGCTAATAATTCTAAACCATAGGATTTTATTTTCGTGTAGAGATTCAACTATGGTTACATCGTCGGATGGGATTAAAAGACTTAACTTTTATTTGACCAAAGATGATAAGAAATGTACTAAAAGAATATTTTATAGTTTGAGGATCTCTCTCCATACTACTGAAAGTCTAGTCCAATAGAAACTTTAAATTTTAACGCTGTCACGCGAGACTTCCCCTTAAGTCATTCAAAAAATAGAAGAAGATAGGATTACGAGATAAGTTAGAAATATGAGAGTAAGATTTTGAGCAAAAAAAAATTCATATTACCACCCCATTTTCCAGCAGTCTGCATCAATTTAAAATAAGCGAAAAATTCATAGGTTTCGTGAGATTCGCGATATTTATACTCGTGCAATTTATTTCATGCGAAGTTCTCTAAATTACTTCGTCAAAATTTTTAAATTCTGAGTATTTTGAGAGTCTCTAGGTTAAAAAATAAATCTGGTATTTCTGCCATTTTCTCCACTATCTTAACGTTACAGTGAAAACCTTCGACTGCTGAACGAACGAAATTTATTCCCGCAACACGCGTTCCCGGGAACGTGGATAACCCTGCCGATTACTATCGTGAGCGTTCCGGCAGAACGTCCTCGTCCTAACGGATTATTACAAAACGTATTACCAGGAGATATCGCGAGGCTCCCGGAGGAAAGGGATCGTTCGCGGCTCGATTATCTTCCGCGATATTCCGCGAAACGGGAGAGCCCGGCTGACATCTTTCTTCCTCGCTTCCTCTTCACCTTCACCTCGGTTTCTTTCCGCCGAGAGGTTAATACAGCTGAAAGCGGTGTCCACCAGAGGGTCTGCGTGCCCGTGGACGCCCACGGCATCTCATATCTTACGGATGAAGACATTTACGACAATCCTCGCACGGGGCACCCCACCTACTTACTTGTCTTCCAAGCCATGCACAAAGCGCTCCTCCTGATGTCACTCTTCCTCCAGTTATTCCCCCCATCGCCCCCCCCCCCTCCCTCTTTTACCTCTTTCTCGGCCTCTTCTTTTGAATTCTTACCTCCATCCGTGGACAATTCCGCGTCCCCTCGCGACCAAGTAAATGTCACATTAGTGCCTCTCGACCTGGAACGTGGACGTGGAAAAAGTCGCGTTTAACCCGGAGGATTCGCGATCTATATGTTATTCAACCTCGAAATAGCTGTAATTTTTTAAAAGAAAGTCGACTAGATACGAGGTATTTGTTTCTTTTACACTCTGAATTCTCTGAATTCTCGGATCTCGCGTTTATCACGCTATTTTAGTCTGCGTTGCGAGCGCACCGGCAAGAAAAATTAATGCAGGAAATGCTAATTGGATCCTTGGTCTCGATAGTTCCCGGTATGCATCGCGCTATTCCTAATTAGCAAAACGTCCCGTCAAGGGGGGAGGGGGGGAATAAATGACAGAATATCCGTGAAATGCTTCCCCGCGATTTCGAACGGTTTATACGCGCCGAGAGTTTCGATGGCCGAGCAAGATTTATGGAGTAACGGGGCGTTTTAGTATTGAACTTAGCATATTCCATGGGTTTCTGTGCCGATAGAAAGTTTCGAATTCAAAGGTTAGAACCTTCGTACCGACTTGCTCGGTCAAACCACGCGCCACCGCGATTCATCAAGCTTATAATTGGCGGCTGCGTAACTGCTTGCATAAATTATCCGTCTATAAATTGAATCGGGCTCAGTTTTATATACTCCTCTATCGCGGATCCCCGGGACTTTTAGCCGAGGAAAGAAGAATCGACCTAGTAACGAGAGTAACCAAAGAAATAGGTGAAACTCGATTGATTACCGGCGGCTAGCGCAGAAGTTTCTACCGAATGGTACCTGTCACTTTCATAAATGCATAAATACACGGAATAAAGTTGAAGGCTGTCTAGCAATTTCACAAGAACGTTGATCCAAATAAACAGCCGAGACGTTCAGATTAGAAGCGATCTAAGACGAATGGCTGAAATCTTAATTTACTCGCTCCTACTTAATACGGAACGTCCAATTTATAGTGCTTTTATTCGCAAATCGACTCTTCGTGTGTGTCTATATATCAAGGGCGTATCAAGATTTATGCAAAAATTTTAATTCAAGTTCAGATTCTAATTCTAAAGGTACAATAGACGCATAGGGTTTGTGTTTCACCCTGCGAGATGATCCGAATGTAAATATTTACCAAGCAGCTAGGAATCCATATTCGAATATCGACCACCAGCTGCGTCCGGTATAAAGTGGCGAGTGTACAGTTATCACGGTTGGAATAGCGTTCCATTAAAGCTTCTTCCCCATCGGAGAGCGAGTAAAACCGACTGCAACAACCGCATCTGGCTCGCCAGCAGCCTTTATCACAACTCGTTACCAACACAGTCGCGCGCCTCTACGGTCAAGAGAAGGATTCATGGGGCAAACGTTGACACGAATGACGACTCGTACGGCGGTCACGTGGGTAGGACACAATGCAGGGTGCGGCCTCACCTCTGACACGTCGAGGTCCCGACCTATTCCCGTGTACACGGGCCAAGGTGTACCATTGTGTGGGGGGCTCAACGTGGTGCCCAACCCACGTGCAACGCCAACACGCAACGAAGCTCTAAGCTGAGCCTCTTTGGAATTTCACCGCTCCGGGAATACGACGTGGAAATAAAACCTCGTATCCTACCCGGGCGACCGATCTACGTGTAACAGGACTCGACCAAACGGAGGAATCGAGGACTCCGACGGGGGAATTCTATTTTCCGATCGCTGGTAACCAGAAACCGACAGAGTCTAGGCGTGGGTGCTATTCTTCGAATATTTGGTTTCCCATTGATACTTATATTGGGTCGATCCTTGCGGGGGAGTTGATTTATTTACCTTCTGTTTCGGGGTGGTACAGTGACAAGCATAATTGAACCAATAACCAAAACTCTTTTATAAACCATTATTTTGTAACATTATAATTATTTTTATCATAGTTAGAAGTTAATGTCCTCTCGTTTGGCAATGAAAAAATGAATAGATTGACTCGGTTTTGCACCACGTCCAATACTTGTCAGTATTTAATATGTCATTTATTTTTAATATTTTGTCCACTATCCTGGTTTACTGTAAATAGCTACCCTCTTGCACCCCGTATATGTGTCAGTTCTTTACCAACGAGATCCATCTTTTATCTTAAAGACCAGAGCTTTTTATGTAGCCTGTAGAAGCATCCAGGTTGTCCAGATGTTGCGAGATGGTTACGTAACTATTCGAGTAGCGAGATTTTCCAAATCAATTGCCATTGGCAGACCTACGTTTGACATAATTCAAGGTGCTTGACATTAAACTAGTTTCAACGGACGACGTTGCACGATACACAAGAGCGTCATTAGAAATTCCAATGAACTCTAACTTGGAATGCTAATTTTCAATGCTTCAAATCGGGAGACAACGCGCCTTGTGCCGCCCAACCGTACCATGTATTTCCTGATAGGCTGCTCGAGGATGAATCTATGAAAGCATTAGTGCAATACCGAGGTCAAGTCGTAGGCAGATACGCCCAAGTGTTTCTCCTCCCTTCGCGCCCCTCTACGAACCGTTCCTTTTATTAACGCGGCATCGACAACTCGATCGTCAGCTGTGCTTTACGAGGCGTAGTCGTTTAAACCGTTCGGCCGTCGTTGGCTGATTAATCATTGCTAACCTACGGTATTTGTCGGTAAATCATTTTAGAAACGCACTTCACCTTGGAAGTTTACTTTCCTCCATAACAAGAGACCCCTTTGCTTTATATTCGTTCACTGTTAGAAGATTACACCATTTTGTAAAATTAATATTCTGACCAGATTTGCTCTTTTTCTGTTGCAGGTAAGCAAACTTTGGGCAAACACCAACGATTGGGAAAACATTAGAGCACTCGAGCGTCCCGTGGTATTGGCGTCGAAGGTAGAAACATAATTTGTTCGCGCGTCTCGAATGCATTTTAGCGAAGCTGTTCCTCGATAAACGAATTTTTGCACTCGGAACAGCGAGGTCTACGAGACCCCAAGGAATTCTCACACTTTGTTGTGATTGATCGCGGGGAAATCGCGGAAGAATCGGCGCCTCCACCAACACGGAGCGCCTAAAGAGACGTAGGCCGAAAGATTTATGAAAGCTTTAACCTTTCCCGTCGATGCAGCTTCGAGGGTTTTTAATCTGCGATATTATTTTAATTGCAGTCGTTGAAAATATTTTTTCCATGCCGTTCAAAGTCGAACTGTTTTATTTGAAATTGCTATCTTCTAAATAGCATTATTAGCGAGTCGAAACGTGCAATAAACACGTTAAACTTGCGCAGCTATTTACTGGGATTAATTAAACATGTGTTAACATTGTGGATTAATTAAAAAAAGCAGCGAATGGAGGGATATCATCCAGAATAACGGCACGAACGTCGTTGCTATTCGCGTTTAACCGAGCACAAAGTGGCGTGGAACGTTCGTGATTATATTAATGAAAAAATCAAACGAGGATGTAGGCAGAAGAGATTCAGACATTTTGCTATCGCGAACGTACTATAATAGAATAGAACAACCATGCAACCGATGTATCCCGTTAATGATCCGTACAAAATTCGCTCGATCGTTCCTCGGCTTTGTACAGTTGTTCCATAAAATTTGACGTATTCGATCCGCCGTTAATTGCTGTGTCTATGATATGAGTTAATTACCGCGGCTAATTTGCTCCACGCGAATGTATCATTAATATCGCGTTATCACGTATTTCGCCATTCTCCCGGATCGCAAAACTCATTTTACGAATTGGTAACGAGATCTTCTCTATTTATGTTCCTTCGTTTCGTTGCGAATTTATCAAATGATATTTCCCAATTCCGCTCGAAAAACCCTTCACTGCAGTGGTTTTCAAACTTCTCACACGAGAAACGAATCTCGACGTTGAGGACGCGCGAAATATTTCTAAACTTGGTCTTTTTCGCGTAAAACCGATTCGCTGGAAATAGTACCATCATTCAACGTTATTTAATGTATTAATTGCGTTCGTGTCTACGGCTTCTCTATCGTTGGATCAATTGTTGGTGGCTGTTTGAGGATGTGTGTCTAACAGGCCTTGATGAGTTTCGATAAACACCGAACAGTGTTCCTTAATTAATTGCTGATTCAATTAATTGCGCGAATTACTAATTTTAATTACTCCGAAGGGCAGAGTTGTTCAAAGACATGAATAAGCGAGGAGTCCTTTATCTGATTGCACGCGAGATCGAGATTAGAGAAACTTTCGCATCGCGGAGCACCGTGGCTCTCGGTTGTCTTTGTAAAACGATCTTTCGCTCTCGAAAAAATGGATTTAACGAGTACGCAAGAACGATGGAAAATATCCTTTTCGCAGTACAGTCCGTTGTAAACTTTAACCGGTGGAAAGCACGCTAGATTTTCTCGGTTTCGTTCGTTTTTTCTATTCGAATAAAATTTGTTGCTGAAAGTGACATGGAGAGAATTTTCTAGTAAAAGTTGGATGAAATTTATCTCTTGCTGTTGGAATTTACTAAGATTAGATTTTATAGTGTGTATGTACATGGTAATGAGTAGACTACGGATCTTTATGCAAATTGTTTCAGCCCCTAAATATAATAATTCGTATCTTACGTATTTCTTATATTTTCACATATTAAGTGCATTCTGTAGTTTATCGAGAATTAAACTTTCCCATAAATGCATTCCTCAATCTAGTAACAAGTGTCATTTCAAACGTGTTCGAGTCGAGGGGTTATTTTCACCCCATCTTCCGCCTGAATATTCACTCGATAATCCTGATTCTGTGAGCGTAGCTCCTCGTATCGAAAGCAGATAGTTGTCGAACGATTATGGATGGATATTATTTCGTAGTTTTTTGAGAATTAAAATTTCCCATAAATCCATAAACAACCCCAGTTTAGTAACAAGTGTAGTACCAGACGTGCTCGACTCGAGGGGTAATTTTCACTTCATTTTCCACCTGAATATTCACTGGATAATCCTGATTCTGTGAGCGTAGTTCCTCGTATCGAAAGCAGATAGTTGTCGAACGATTATGGATGGATATTATTTCGTAGTTTTTTGAGAATTAAAATTTCCCATAAATCCATAAACAACCCCAGTTTAGTAACAAGTGTAGTTCCAGACTTGCTCGACTCGAGGAGTAATTTTCACCTCATTTTCCACCTGAATATTCACTCGATAATCCTGATTCTGTGAGCGTAGTTCCTCGTATCGAAAGCAGATAGTTGTCGAACGATTATGGATGGATATTATTTCGTAGTTTTTTGAGAATTAAAATTTCCCAGAAATCCATAAACACCCCTAGTTTAGTAACAAGTGTAGTACCAGACTTGCTCGACTCGAGCGTAGTTCCTCGTATCGAAAGCAGATAGTTGTCGAACGATTATGGATGGATATTATTCCGTAGTTTTTTGAGAATTAAAATTTCCCATAAATCCATAAACACCCCCAGTTTAGTAACAAGTGTAGTTCCAGACTTGCTCGACTCGAGGAGTAATTTTCACCTCATTTTCCACCTGAATATTCACTCGATAATCCTGATTCTGTGAGCGTAGCTTCTCGTATCGAAAGCAGATAGTTGTCGAACGATTATGGATGGATATTATTCCGTAGTTTTTTGAGAATTAAAATTTCCCATAAATCCATAAACACCCCCAGTTTAGTAACAAGTGTAGTACCAGACTTGCTCGACTCGAGGGGTAATTTTCACCTCATTTTCCACCTGAATATTCACTGGATAATCCTGATTCTGTGAGCGTAGTTCCTCGTATCGAAAGCAGATAGTAGTCGAACGATTATGGATGGATATTATTTCGTAGTTTTTTGAGAATTAAAATTTCCCATAAATCCATAAACACCCCCAGTTTAGTAACAAGTGTAGTTCCGGGCTTGCTCGACTCATTTTCCACGGGAATATCGATAATTCCGTGAGCGTAGCGCTTGGGTATTGAAAGCAGATGGTTGGTAAACGATTATGGGTGGATATTATGTTGTCATTCGATTCTGGTAGCGGGTTCGCGTAGCGTTGTCGGTGGCTGAACGCCAGCCGTCTATCCGGGCGTTGCTAAACGAAATAATTACCACCGTCGCGGCATCGACGGGGCCGCGTTTCACCGTATCACCCGGGACCCGTTCGCGTAGCCGCGTGTCGTTTAAAGGAATTATCACGACGTCCGTCCGACGTGGACGATTAATCTTCGCCGGTGCGAAGGAGCCTTTTCGTCGTGCAAGCTTCTTCGAACGGCGGAGCGAACGCGCGGGAGGAGGCGCCCGATCGAGAGGAGGAAGGTTTTCACTCGCTTATCTCGTCACGACGATCTGCCGACAGATACACCGCGCGCCTTGACACGTAACAATGCATGCATGAATTAATAGCGGCCGCTGCCTGTGCTCGTACTTCTCGTCGCTTACAGCCAGATTTACATCTTTATCACGGCCTGGGAGGTGTCGTTGAAGTCTCCCGTCGAAGAGCTGCGCCCCAACCACCTCGTTTCTTCAGCTTCCACGCTACGATTTTTCATCCTAACTAGCTTTCGAATAATCCTAAATTTTAAGACTTTGTATTCGAACGCTTGACGCATCGGAGTGGAATAGCATTCGTGCAACAGGTGCAAATAGGTTGAGCTAACCTGTTGACATACATTATCTCAGGACCTGTGATGACTCTGAAGTCTCAATTTTATTAATTTCGTATTCCAGTATCAGGCTTTTCATCGAATTTTTACGCCAGTATATTTTTAGATTCTTTTTGTTGAAATGAACCAACAGCAGGGGGCAATTTTGGTGCAATAATCGAAGGAATACTGTACGGAGTTATTCAATATTTTTATGCAAGGCTAGAATTAAAAATTTGGGATCTTGCAATTACCTGTGGACGATACATTGTCTCACAGCCTTTGATGTCTGTGAAGTCTAAATTTTATTACTTTGCATTCCAAGTACCAAATATTTCATTCAATTGTTACGTCACAGTATTTATAAACTGTATTGAAATGAAGCGACAGCAGGGGGGCGATTTTGGTGCATTAATCGAGGGAATACTTTACAGCACAGAGTTATTCAGTATTTTTATACAAGGTTAGAATTGAAAATTTGAGATCGTATGATTACCTAGACGAAGAATAGTGGACCAGTGTTGTTTATAAAAATTTCATGGCCAGGCGGTTAGTAGTAGATTTTCGCGATGAGCGCGGAATAAAGTTATCGACGGGGTCGACACACAATGGGCGAACCAATGAATCTCTCATTACAGCGACAGGAAGCAGGACCGACGATTTGTCGCGTAATGCGCGATATCAAGGATCTCGAGGTCGCGATCGCCATGACCGCCGCGTCAGACACGCGGTAACACGTGTCTGGCTTCCAATGAGAATTTAATTGCTCGAGCTTTCATTCGCCTACCGCTGAAGCGAGACTCTTCTCGGGGCCTCTCATTTGCATCGAGAGAGCATGACCATATCGGGTCCGCTTCTCTATTGCTCTCTGTCCCCTTCTTTGCTTCCCGTCTTCTCGGCACTGTTTCTCCCTCAGGACGTTTGCAGAAGGCCCCGTAAGTGGAATGCAAAATGTTAAACTTTCGATATCGATCGAGCGTCGTGAAGTCGGGGAAATTATTTCAAAGATGCTTCCTCCGGATTCTGAGTGAAAACCAATAATTTATTCAATTCGGTTGATTTCGCTTAACACTTTCCCACGAAAAATAAATATCCTGTAATTTCAACCGCGGTATTCCTGGGCTCACAGGTCACCGTTTCAATCATTTAGTTTCCGGTTGTGTAAGACGACCGAGTCAGCGTTGCTCCTGAATTTAAATATTCCCTCGATCCATCATCCAGCACAATAAGTTGCCGATCACGTTGATTTTCCTGCTCGTATTCTCCATAAAAAGTCGGTTCGTCATTGAGGCTAGCCACACTCACGCTTTTATGAAAATGAATTTTACGCTCTGTTAATTCCGTTGATCAAATTGACACTGTTCCCGTCGGTTACGTAACGATTCCTTTTTTTTTCTTCGTTAAATTAGATGCGTTTATAATCGTACTCTGGATACGACACCCGCGGGACCGTATCAGCTCTTTTTCTGCTCGTTCCCGCGGACCGTGTAATGCGTAGCGTAAATATTTAACGACGGTACACGCTGAAATTGTTATTTCTGGGAATTACAAACGCTAAAAAGAAAATTCTAATCAGTTGAGTCACGTTAATTGTCTGTTATTAATGTTTACAGTCTTCGTTTGTTGACCTAGTCGCTTATCAGTAGTGTTTGTCATAGTACGGCACATCAATTTATTCAGTCACGCTCGATACGCGGGAATGCCTCGTAGGAGATAATTAATATCATGCAATCGGCGAACGATAATCCTACGCGTTTTCATTCTTCGCGGCGCGTCGTTCGAAAATTACGGTTCCAGCGTCTATCGCGGCCACGAACTGGAGAACAACAAGCTTATCTCGCGCCGAACAGAAAGTTTATCGCGTCGTATAAATTTGCAATTAACTACGCCTCTTTATGGTACTCGATTAAAGCAAAATAAACAAGGGGCATTTTATTTCTTTGAACTCTTCGTCAATTTTTGCACGTACGAATTATGCACGGACTCGTCGACTTCTCGCGGAAATAAATCCACGGCGTTCCCATTTGCTCGCGTGTTGTTCGCGAAGTTACGATAATTCTCATTGTCACAACGATGTTTATGCATGAGAACAGACCGAGAGGGCCTCGACACCTTGACACATACAAATGGCGATCGATAGTATATCGATGAAGAGGTCTTTGCCGCTAATTGGCCGTCGCTGGGCAATTAAAAACCATCTAACGGCAGTTTCCCGAACGGTTCGTTCGAGGACTCGGACGTGTAACCAATTGGGTTTGGGTTCTGCATTCCCTGGGACCCATTCGATTACGATTAGGTTGCCCTATCGACGAATCGCGTTCGAGTGTCCGTACGCGTACGTTCTCGCAATTAAAAGCGCTCGTTAAACGATACTTTTATCGCTCGCGAGCGTCTGGCTCGTTTACGGTTGAAAAACCCGCCTCTGAATTATCTGGATATTATTAAAATTCGAGTCTACGCGATAAAAGTATTCCGCGGTTTATGGGCTCTGGGAGGTTTTATGGTGGTGTTAGAGACGAGCAATAAAGGCACATTGTGGCGTTTGATGTTTATTGCGATATTAAGAGCGTCTAATAAAGATACTTCTGTGTGTCAGAAACGACGCTGGGCGCTCCGCGACGTTCCATCGACGCCTAGCAATTTCTCTTTCGCGTACAGATTAATTTACGATCTGAAAATGTGAAATCGAATAGTTTCGTACGAGTTAGCGAGACGGGAACATCAGCTTTCGTGTCGCTTCGTTATATCTTTCACGTACGAAAGTAATATTGTTGCTTACGCGTCGGTCGGCAAGGTGTTTCTTCGTTGTTGCTGAAACAGGGTTGGTCAAGGAGACGCGATTCGTGAGCCGCATTCGCATGCTGCAATTTGCAAAGAGCTCCATTGAATATTCATGCGGATAAAAATAAATATTTATCCCGTCGATGGGGAAAATAATATCGCGTTTCAATGTTTAATCCGCCTACGGTTCTCATAATATTTTTATTCGAATAATATATTCTTCTAATTGTTACCCTTTGAAGAGATTAGATTTGTGTAATTCATATTTATTCGATTTCTTTTTAAAAATCGATTACTCCGTAAAGTTGAATAGACACCTGAATATATATTTTGGTACGTTCGAAGAAATATTTGCCACGGAGGGAAACGTCGGAGAAGTTGGCGATCGTGGAATAGAGGGCAAGGAATTGTACGTGGAATCGCGATAATGTGGGTTGTACGACAGTGTAGCAGAATCACATAATTAACAGTGTGTTTGGCCCCGGCGAAGATTGCGCGAGGGGGGAGTTGATTGCATTCTTTCACGATATCAAGCCACATGAATCCTGTAACAGTCGCATTACAGAGTAGTAACGGCAATCAGAATATGCATTATCGTAAAGGCTGCATTCTCGCGCGTTTTATGGGATTCCCCCTTGATGGGCGCGCATCTAGGAGCCCACACGAAGGGGTTAAAGTTTACCGCTTCGTACAACCCATTAACAGCCGTGAGAGCTTTTATTGACTCGTCTCGGGTAATCGCGAAAAGTTTACCGAAGACCTTCTAATCTCTTCTCATTGAAATGCCACGAGGAATTGGACGTCTCGAGACGTTCATGGCGAACCGACGTCGAGGCCCGCGGAGTTATTGGTTGGCCTTTGGCCGTTCGATGGCTTTTTAGGACGTTTTGCCGGTCGAAAACGACCTGGCGAGCTTTCGACTACCACTGTGTTTCCCCGTGCTTCGGTAAATAGACGGGATGGACGCGAATGGAAGGTTCATTAGCGAGGTATATCAGGACTCGGCATTCCTCGCATGTCGACCTCTGGGCCTCGGCTTCGGGTCAAGGATTCTAGCAATTTTTCTACCGGGTGAATCGAAAAATCCCCATCAGCTCTATTCATATATTGTTCGACCTCGTGTCTCGCCCACGTCCAGATTCATCGAGTGTTTTCTTTTCTTTTACAAAGGATTAAGGGGAAAAAGAGTATTTATTTTTAGGTGTACCAGAAATTAGAGACACGATATCGATACTTCGAACAGGGGAAAAGCAAGGTATCTATGAAAGTATGCGTAAATTGCTGATCTGGGATTTAGATGAATTATTGAAGACTTTGCGTGAGTGGTTTTAGTATAAAATGCCAGGTGCCCACGATAAAAAAAAAAAAGTCGTCGCTTTTCAATATTTTGCTGCGCATTCAATGTTGTAACGGCAGGCATAAATTAATGAGTAATTGACGTGTTTATTGCATTCTATACGAGCGATACGAAAATAGCGAAGCGATACCAGGCACCGTGGTGCAAAGGATCGGTGTAAATGCGAGTCTCGACTGCAATTAAACCTAATATGAATCTAAACACTGGTAACGCAATTTAATTGTGAAATAATAACATAATTGCATGTTTTCCTTACGCTAAAAGCGCGGCACTAAACACGCAGGTGAGCTTGCCGAGATCTCATATATTTACTTGCTCGAACGTAAAATGTAATTAGATTAGTAAAGTTTGTTTGACTCAAAAGTTAAAGAACTCAAAATAACAAAGTCAATATTTCGTATCATTCAAGAAAGGTACTCAAACCAACTTGGTTCCAATTATATTTCATCGTAAGGACGATTTATATCAGGTCTTCTTCGTTCGGATGCAAGTATATTTTTCGTATGTTGGATGGTGAGTCGTGGTCTAACAGCTAGCAAAAGCCATCGCAAGGGCAGCTTCATCTCCGTGCGGTATCACCGAGTCACGAAAACGTCTTTGAATTTCGCGCCGATCGTCCAGTCGAACCGCCTAACGACCACCGCGATACGATAAGTCGCTAATTTACGTTTGCCGACGATACCGTGAGGGCCTGTCGTGGGTGGCCCATCGCCACGGCGTCGTTCCATACGACAGTACGATATGTCCACCGTCTCCTTCTCGGTCCTACGCCGGAGCGAATACCGCGACATGCTCGCGATTAATTAGCAGGCCAACGATATCGCCGAACGAAAGTGTAATCGGCGGGATCAGTCACGCTTTTCGGGATGGCCATGACTGTGCCGATCCTCCTGTCGGCTGATCACAGTGATTGCGCTATGTTGCACGCCGTGCACTGACTGGCCAACCTTGCGTTCATCTTCGACCGAAAGATTTCGCGATAGGTCGCATTATATATGGATAGAATTATATCGTGGGGAGGAATGCGGATTGGGGGACCTTTTCATTTACCGATCTCAAACGGTGCACCCATACGTAATAATTTTATACTCTGTATTAATTTCGGCACATTTTTCTTTCATTTTGCATGAACAGATATATTATTGGTTAGTGTATTCGACGGTATCCATTCGTGCAAGAAGAATATAAATAAGAATTCATGAATACATTATAATATAATATAGACAGTGCAGTGGAATTTTCGTTAAAAAATAATTTTAAATGGAAGAAAGACTCGTGGACCGCCCTAATAATTTCTTAATAGAATGGAGTTTTAGTTAAAAAATAATTTGAAGTAAAAGAAAGACTCGTAGATCACCCTAGTAGGGGGCTAGAAGACTGTCCATGCAGCACTGAAAGGATATAAACAAAAATTCTGTAATATAGTGTAATATAACTTCGTAATGCAATGATGATTTCATTGAAAAATAATTTTAAATAGAAGAGGGACCTGTGGACCACCCGAATAGAGGGTTAGAAGACTATCCATGCAGCACAGAAAGAATATAAATAAGAATTCTGTAATATAGTGCAGAATAATTTTGTAATTCAATGGAGTTTTCGTTAACAAATAATTTTAAATAGAAGAGAGACTCGTGAACCACGTAATTTTCTAATGCAATGGAGTTTTCGTTAAAAACTAATTTTAATTAAAAGGAAGACTCGTGGACAATCCTGATAGAGGGTTTGGAAGACCATTCATTTTGAATTGGTTTCGCGGTGGCTGTCTGATAGGTTTGTGCGGAATTTTTGTTTTTCCGGTGTCCCGTTGACAGATTCCATTAGAACCGTTTGTACGCGCTGATCGTTACTAGAACCGATACACGGTGAACGTTGACTTTAAATTAACATATTTCGTTCGTACTTCCTGCATTTCAATTATATTCTTGACGAGATGCTTACGGATAATATCCACCGCGAGCGGAACGCTCAGTCACCGTGCCGCGGAATCAGAAATCAAAGAGCCAGCGCCAGTCACGTACGAATCAAGCATCAGAACCGACGTAACAACGTCCATCCCGCGAAGCTGCGAAAGACACCTATTAGTCAACCACCTCGCTGACCATGGCGCGTTCCATTCGCGCAAGAAGCGGAATGCTCACTCTTAGAGCAGTAATATATTATGCCAGTAATTACTGTTAAACCAGCATCAATTACTATCAAGCGCCAGATGCACGCGGTGCCTGAACGACGGATAGTCGTGTAAAATATAGCTTAGAAGGGGTTACGGAGTCCGTCGGGAGTCATCGAGGGTCACATAACCGTTTCCCGATGACACTCGGCGAATAATACATCATTCGAAATGATACGCGCTAACGAATATATGCAGAGAGCAGTCTTCCCTCCTTCCCCCCCTCTTCACGATACGAGGCTGTCACGGAGTGGGAGGGGGAGGACGAGACTTATTCGTGGCGCCTGTACACGCGGCGCGTCCTTCGAAACCACGGGCACCCGTTCTGTCGATCAATGGCATTCGATACACCGACTGCATTCGTTAAACGCGTCTCTTGTCGTCGGAATAATTACCAACGAGCTCCTTGACGCGCCGAACTTGGATCGACGATGAACAATCGGATTCGATTTGTGCCACGATCGGTCACGAGAATAATCGTACAGTCTTTGCATCAGGCCACGAGTTCCTTCTAAAATAATTAAACCAGCCAGGAGGTAATTTGGCAAATCGATCAATTTCACAAGAAGGAAAAAGCAGAGAAATTGACAAAATAATAAACATTCTTCCCTGAGGCTACTTTTGAAATTGGAATTTCTTTTACTCAATTTACAGTGTCGAGCGCAATCATTAAGGATGTTCATTTTAAACGTAAAAAGTTTAAATGTCCGCGCATAAAATCCACGGGTAAAACGATCATAATCTCGGAGTTAAAGTTTCAGAATCTTCTTAAGAACAATAAACCTTCTTAAGCCCATCCGTATATTACAAGCGTAAAGCTCGCTTTTATAGTCCGGATGTAACTTTATTTCGATAAAAAAGAATACGTGGCTACAGAAACACGACAGACGAACGTATTTAAAAGTTTTTGTTGCGAACGATTAAGGACTGATGAAACGGAGCAACGCCGCAACTGTACCACCGATGGAATTATAGGTGATTTGAAATATGTGGGAATTAAAAATGCCAGTCCATTGTTTAGTCGTGCAGGTAGTGACCTCGAGTGGTACGGGCTTTATTCCATTAGATGTTATCTCTTCGATTCAATCTCGTAGCGACTCGGTGCGCGGTGTTTGATTAATTAAAGATACATCTTTGTTTTTCCGAGTACCTGTCATTGGAAATCTCACTCTCGCCGCAACAAATCCTTTCTGAACCCTGGCTGGATAATTCAAACACCCGAAGACTGTTTTATTAATTCCCTTACGACAATGAGTCAAGTTTCTCAACAACGAAATTTTCATTTGTTGATTTATTGATATTTTAGAAAGACTCTGTGAGACTTCTAGATGAAACCTCTCAAATTGTCCACGAAAATTAAATTTTGTTTTTAGTCAATTGAAAACTAGCATACCCACAATTTCTCACAGAATTCACAATTATAATATTTATTTACAGTTTCGTTAAAGTTCAAGAGTCCTATCTAGATTCATTTTCTTTAACATCTAATCTTGAGAATTATGTGCAATTCAGCTGTTTTAGCTGTATGAGGATTTGGTAGTTGGACTATGGAGGCACCAGGTCGTCTGTTGTCAGATGTCGTTGGGTTTTGCGACGGACTGTACACCACCAGCCGAGCAGTTAGCATTAGCCATGATGACGAAGAAGGCCAGGGACTCGGTGAGATGATAGCGAGCGCGTTTGCTGGCTGCTCGCATCGGTCACACCGCAGGTGACTCGTCGTGGTCCGGCTCTGACCCTTGGTCGACCCACGTACCTGACTTCCACTCCTTCTCCGCGTCCTACAGCTCCTCTCCTCTTGTTCTCTCGAGCAGCAGAACGAGAGTGGATTGTCGGTGCTAATCGTTTCTCGCGCACGAAGCCACCTTGCTCTTTGTCGACCATCAGCGGGTTACCATTGCTGGCACAGATAGCACTTTAATCGCCAGGATGTTCGCGTGGACCCCCATCTCTGAATTTTACTCCCCCGCTGACAGTGCTGGTACCGTCAACGAGTTCTTCCGCCCTCGAGAACATTTTCAACCCTCTGAATGCTATTTGAATTTTAATTCGAGGTCTTTCTACAATTAACGGCTCTTAAAAGCAACGATCCTCCCGTTCCCTGCATCGTTACGAGCACAATATGAGAAATCAAGATACGCAAATCGATAATGTGATTTATTCCTGAGCCTTGAGTCTCCCTCACCTACGTATCTTTTAATCGTCCGAGGTAAAAGAATACCAAATCCTTGGCAGTATGCTCCGAGGCACGTTTCTCTCGTTGTTTTCCTAGATTTTAGTCGTTTCCTTGGTCTTTCTGGCACCTATCGATGACACGGAAGGCTAGGCTCTACCGTCGCTCGCGTTAATCGTTCCTCGCACACGAAACGACGAGGTCGCGCCGTTCTTTGTTTGTCATCCGCTCCGTAACTCGCTTGGTTTGTCGAGTTTAACATACGCGGCCAAGAAAGGGCGAGAGAGACAAGATGACAGCGGGGGAGGGGCGAGAGAGCGAGAAAGAGAGAGAGAGAAACGGTGCCAGGACGTGTAAGACTCCAACTGCAACTGCGTGTGGAAAGTTTCCAGTACGCGGTGTGCAATTGCACGGACCAATGTGTGGGTGGTTTATTAACCTGTTTAGATGCATATCTAATCGTTTTTATCTTCGCGCAATGTTAAATGCTTCTGCGCGTCGCTCGAGCTCTTGCAATTTTCCAGCTGTCACGTATCGTTTCTTCGCGAACGGAAATGGCATACGAACGACTGATTGGTTCGCTGGTTATTTATCCGTGCCCTTTGGAGTATCGTTTGCTTTGGCCGTGATAAAACAATTTCACAACTCGCGATAGAAAAACCGTCGAACGGAAAAGTAGCAGGTGTTGCTTTCCATATTCTTAGCGTTCCCGATTCACTGAAACTCCTCTGTTTTTCGTTCAGCGATTTTGGAAATTAAAACATCATTTAGTAGATATTTAATGGACGCTTTCTTTGGTTAAACGTTACTTCAGAACATCGTCTTTGACACAACTTATCTTTACGCTAAGTGCTTTCTCGTTGATTCGCTTCTTTCTGCGTCTGTCCTTTCATCTTCCTAACCGTTTATTTCTCTTGAGCATCGAGACTTCTTCAACGTCTCGTTACTTTCTGTTTTTCGAATTCCTCGCATGCTCGCGTAGCGTTTCTATTTTTATTCGTGCCCGATGCTCGGATTTCCACTTCTGTTTTCCAATATTTCCACTTTAGATTTCAGTTCACTTTGCAACCGGGTTTCTTATTTCTATTCTCGTGCTTCGAGCTCGTCTTTGCTTCCATATTTATTCCTCGCGTTCGCGTATCGATACCTATTTCTACCGATACTCGTTAGTTAAAAGTACGAGACTGGCTATCGTTAACTTTTACGATAACCAGCCACAGTAAATTAAATACATGACAACTGGTATACGCCTACGTGGAACATGACCATTTAATATTTGCATTATGATGCTCCACTTAATGGGAAGATAACAAGGTTTCAGTTGTGTGGCCAACGCCGACTGATACATTTGTTGTTATTCGAAACGCTTCGCCGTTACGTACTCGGAGCTCTTAAAATTAATTTCTAACACCCCAGAAATACGATTTAAAATTTTAATTATACCAGTGATTATTTAATCTTTTCAAGAATCAAAAAATGGCAAATTCTACGATCATTTCTATGTTTATTTCCATAGCATATTTTCTTTTGTGCCTAAGTTTTCTTTCAATTTTCACTTCCTGTGTTTCCACTTGCAGTCATTGGCTCCGGCTCCCTGCCTACTTCCGTTTCCAAAGTGACGAAGGAACACACACAGAAATTATCATTTAAGGCGCGTTACTTCGACCCGCGCGAACTTCCTTCGGGCTCATACCTATCTCGACGCGCCGTGTCGTCGATCTTCATCCGGCGGGAGTGACACACGAGTCACGCCCAGCATTCACGACACCTACGTCCTTCCCTCGCACACGACCCTGAAGAAACAGACCAGAGACACGGTCTACGAAACTTACGAACACCTACCGTTGCGAAACGCACTCCCTTTGGACTTTGAATCCCCTTATTCTCATCCTCATCCTTAAAAAGCTGAAATTCCAATCCTCAATTTAAAAAATAACTCGCTTAAATTTGTGTGTCTGCTTCAAATTTGTCCAGTAGAAGGCAAATAGTAAGTTCTGTTGACCAGAAGTCAAAGTGCAATCGAATACAGACGAGACTTTTACTAGAAAATCCTACATTTATGCGACAATTATGGGTCTCTGAGCGAGCTAATTAAAGTGATGATGCATTTATTTATGATTTTTGTAAAATGTAAAATTCCGATATTAGTAATGATTTTTTAATTACACCAAGTTTTACGAGCTCTCAAAGTGGAAATTTCTCTACAGTCAAAATGTCTCATTTTCCCGAATGTCTGCTCAAGCTTGACGATGCTTTGCAAAATTTTTACGGGCAACGAAAGCTACGTATATGATTTTACCCCACTTTGGTCTACTCGTAGTCTTTGGTCAGCGTTCAAGAATCCCAGTTTACGGTAGACGAGGATCCCTCGAGAGTTCAAGAGAGTCTTGGCGACCCTTCTGCCTACATTTGCGTCCCGACACCTACGTCCCCGGCGGCGGAACAAAGTTCACGAGCAGGCCGGTGACGACGGTGTCCACGGAAGAGACGTCGACGAATACGAAGAAGTCGAAGAGGTGGCCGAGGTGGAATGACCCCGCGGATCGCATTGTAGGCGCGTATGGGGCCCCCTCGCGGAGGGTAACATATGCGTGATGGGCTGCGAAAGCTACGTCACGCAGGAACGCACCTTGCCTCGTCTTTCCCGCGTCGTTCCTCTTCTTCTGTGCTTTTCGTTCCCCCTGTACCCTTTATCGCGCAGCTCTGGGCTCCGTACGACGGGGCTACGGAGGTCACCGCACGCTGTCTGCCACTGCCGGAACAAACGGTGAACAGTGCGAGTGCGTACCGCTCTTCCTCGAGCCTTTTCTATCGCTCTGCGACGATCCGGAGCAGGTGGAACTCCCGTTTTCGGCGTTTCTGATCCTACAACGCCGGAAATCCTATTACGAGGCCTCTAATTCTTTGTCTATACTATCGTCAAATAGTCTTCTCGGTTTTTAAAAAGAAATTCCAAAGTGAAAGTACGAGGAAACTTTATTATACGATATAACGATCCTTTCCCTTCACTATCTGTTGTCTTTTGTTCTCCTGAGCCTGTGGACTCGAAGAGCTTGAAAAATAGCTGATCGATCGAGTGCTTGCGAGAGAGGTACAGGCTGAGCGTAGCCCTCTGGTGGCCAGCGCGGAAACTCGTGTAGTTTTTCGTTTCGACTCTGCAAAGAATATAGGAGAAAATAAGTTCCATAGATGGATTTGCAACTAAATATTGTTTTCTCGACCAAATTGCAAGCTACTGAAACAACGACTCGCGAGGCAAACGCGGACTGCTTTCCTCGGACGAGTCAGCAAACATCGTTAATGCTTTAACAGTTGTGTGTGTCATATTGAACTAATTGTAATTGGAAAATTAAACCATTACGGATGTAAATAGAATCAGCAACCTGAGTAATGCGAGTAATCAAATCATCAGCACAAGACTACAGTATGTATCTGTACTCTGTTATTAATGGTCGTAAAAGATTTCAATTTGTTCCGTATAAATAATTTTTTACCAGTAAGCATGCATTATTAATGGTGGATGAAAAAGAGATACGGCGACGGGGAGGGGAAACACGCAGTGACATCAACGTTCGTTGAAAAAGA
This sequence comes from Colletes latitarsis, assembly GCF_051014445.1. Taxonomy (NCBI): domain Eukaryota; kingdom Metazoa; phylum Arthropoda; class Insecta; order Hymenoptera; family Colletidae; genus Colletes; species Colletes latitarsis. Next base: position 15,233,756 of record NC_135135.1, on the reverse strand, counting down.
CGAACAGCGGATCGATCGCGAAAAGAATTTCCAGCAACGTACGATTACCTAAATCGGAAATACACTGTACAACATTTTTTCTCCAAAACGATCTAATTTGACACGTACATTCATCGAAACGTTCCTATAATCTCTGCTAAATATGCTTATTTGAGGAAACCCGTTTGCAAAACACATTCGATTTGAATTCTCTTTTTTTTTTTTGTTAGACGATTCAATAAATTTTATACACGATTTCTATCGTGATCTTTGCATTTACGATCGTTTCACACTCCGGGAACAAACAAAGAGGAATAATAGATCGGTTGAGAAAGTCGAGCCGAAATCGAATCATCTTTCTCGCTGTCCCCGTTTTCCCACTCGGTGTCATCGTGGTTTCGCATTATGTGTAGATGGATCTTTGTCCGTGTCGCGGCCACGTGTGCCCGGGGGATGTTAATTAACCGGAACCATAATAAATTATATCGTTACTCGTTCTTTCACCACCTATTTTCTCGTCTCGCGCCGGCTAATAAACGCTTGCCAGTCACGTGATAGTCCATTGTGTACCACAGGAGGCCTTCCACCTGAAACAGCTGATTCGACCATTCTCCGCACGACCAAGGTTACGCCTCGGCGGGAAGAATACGTGGTCTTATTATGCGGTCTACCGTCAGCTCTCGATCGGATTGTGCATTCGCTGGTTCGCGGCCGCGGAATACTCGATAAGAATGCTGAGCCAGGCGCTCGCGATCTCGAGCTCTCAGATGATTTCGTAGAACCAGCATTCCTTGATCGCCTCCGCGTCGTTTGGGACTGCGATAACGGGCCCAACTGGCCAAATAATTCGGAAACGAACGCAACTTGGGGAACGCGTACGAGTTAGAAATCGAAACTCGTGTCCCGTATCGGTTCCGTCAATCGCGACAGAAGTGTCAAGGGGAGATCTGATGGCTGACAGTGAAAAGGAGTTGAACTTGTTTCCAGAGCACAAAATACACCGACAGCATTGACAAGTTTTTCTTTTATTTCGAATAACGTTCACAGTATTACACGCAAAGTTGCTTGGCAAGTAAACTTCTTCGACTTAGATTGGGATAATAATTTCTTTTACCTTTTTTCCTCTGTTCATTAAAATTATCGATAGGTGTCACACTTCGCGTTGCGGAGTTAACGTTGGTTGAAAGTCGAGAAGGTTCGAATTACGCGGGGAAGGGAAACATCATCCTCCTTTTCCTCCAGCCATTTCAGTAGCTGGAGTTCTTGTTTGCAAACGAAGCAAGATGAATTGGGATCCCAGGAACGACCATACACGCTCAAATATTGTACAGAGTTCCTATCAATTTACGCATTTTTCTCTGAGACTAGGAAAACTCATATTTTTCACAACTATTCCATTTTCACGTCGCAGTAAACTTTTTCTAAGATGAGTAAACACAGACTTTGGATCACGAGCGATCGCAGCATCGAGTGATGCAATAGTTTTTACGATTACGTAGAACCACCTTTGAACTTCCTGTTACGAAACGGAAGGAAACACCAGATTCGAACGTAACGCGATACAATGTTATCAAACGCGAAGGATTCCGTATATCAACGAAAAATGTTCGACTATGGAAGAGGTTTGGGAGGAACATTGGGTAGAGATTCATAGGCGTCGTCTGCGGCCAGCGGATCGCGTTTAAAATTCGCAAACGAGATGATATTCGAGCACTCTAAGAACGTCTGTAATTTCAGACTGTGTATGGTCTGGGACGTATAACGACGACCTCATCACGTCCATATTTCACACCACGGGATCCCGGGGTTCTGCATAGTAGCGTCGCGACGTTCCTCTCCCTCGGGATGGATACGTCTCGCGTGTTCGAAGCGCCTTCACCTACTTCACGCTAACAGTAATTCGCTTTCGTGTACGTTCCTTCTGCCTGGCGTTCTCGGTTTCGTTGCTGCATGCGTGTGCGTGTCACTTTCCACGCTGCTTTTCCGCGGAACGTCGCTGCAATTAACTCGAAGCGAATGTTTGTAATCGAGAAGAGGAGACGTTGAATGGTTGCGAGAGAGACAAGAGCGTAGCCCTCTGGTGGCGAGCGTGGGAAGCATCGTCACGTGTTAGAGTTTTACGTTTCCCTGACATTCGATCTTTCTACTTTATTTAAAAATACAAAAATTATTTTCTGTGAGATTCCTCAACACTTTGACTTTTCACTAAGACACTCAGCACTCGAATCGAAATATTCTCTAGCTAAAACATATTTTGTTCAAAGTTTTAGTCTCGCAAATAATTCTACTGTTTAAAAAGTAGTATGTGAGATGGCCTGAACTTTGTCCTTTCCAGCAACGATGGGGCATCGCGTATGAGCTTAGGGTGGAATAATAATAGCGGCGTCCGTATAACGATAACCGCGCATTAATTGTAAAGCATAGGCGCGTTTAGTATATTTATACCTGTACGTATATCGAGGCCCGCAGCGTGGTCGGTGCATGCACCCACATAGTGCCACAGTGAATGACACGCGCACACGCACGGTCTCCGGTGCACCGGCTACTGCATTATGCATTAGTCATGATTACAAAGTAAGTGGCGTGCTCGTGGCGCGTCTATAGTAATAACGGCGTATTTGCGGTGCTTATGATTTTCCACTTGAAACGGGCATAACCCGCTTTAATGGCGCGGCCGGCCCTCCCGGTCGCGCATAACTTACGGCAGATTTACAACGCCGAGGATCCGCCGCGGCGTCCGCTCGGCCGCGGCACGCTGACGGCGCTGATCGCGTTAACGCCGTGACACTAATCTCTCTTTCTTCCTACGTTTGCGTTTCTTTTACCCTCCCTGCCCCCCCTAAACGACGGCCTTTAAAGGTCGTTTCGCTCGGTAATTATTGTCACCTGCGAACACCACCGGAGTCGACAGATTAAAGGCGCGTTTATACGTCCACCGACGCTCGCTGAGATCATAACACTGGCCCTTTGATTCAAATTTGGTTTGGTTAACTCGCTCGTATGGGAAGTTATATCGAATTACGACCACTCTGATAAATAGACTTTGTCGATATTCCTCGAAAACATGTTTCCTTCATAGAAAAGTGTGATTATTTATCTTATAAATGAGCGAACCTCCATTAAGAAAGCACTCTTTTTGGCGAAATTACAGTATCTGAGTTTTCTAACTATTGAATTAAAATTATTATCAGATACGTTATTAGCTGTCAAACGTTATGTTATAGACCACAGAGCCCAGGAACAGAAAAGAAAAAGTCATGGTTATTACTATGTACCCGCTACTTCCGCCTCTAGTTTCACTCGTTGTTAATTCCGTCCACGCGTCGACGAAAGACGTTTTCATGAAATCGTCAAAGTTCCACCAGTGTTTATACTACGTTATAGGAAGTAAGGTGCTCGAGAGGTTAGTGATGTAGCAATTTATAGAACGACTATTTAATGTCGGACAACCTGCTGGTCAACCGAAGATATGGTTGAAAATGATTTAACGGTTCGGTTATTGTGTAGTTACCACTCAGATTGATGTATACATCTGCGGCTTTCTAGCCGGCTTAAAATGGTATTTGTCATAGCAATAAGACAGCTGACAGAGCGGCGCACTGGACGTCCCATTCTCGAGAACTTTATCAAAAAATAACCCAGGCGATTAATGATTTTCCAATTTATCTACAATCATAGACCAGAAACACGATTTGTAAAAACTACAAAAAGAGATTAATATCGCATATTTAAATTCTAAACTTACGACACGATAGAGGCAACAAATTCTTACGTGAAAGACGATCAAATTCTAATCTCCACCGATCGGAATTTCACTTTTCCTCGTCGACGTTGGAAGAAAGCGGGCAAATAGACGAGTCCGGCGAGCGTCGCGCGATTGATGGCGCGTTTAGCGACGATTTCTTCAACGATATTATGTTAGTCGGTGGCTTCCACGGTGACTCGATAAATTTAAACGTACGGAAAATAAATGGCTCGTCACGCGTGGGATTTATAATGACGGGCTGGCCGCGGCCGAGGCACCTTTATCGTTCATTAGACGCTAACCCCGGATGCAGACACACGAAGAAGGTGCACGCACGCGCGCTGCACGCGTGCAAAACTCTTACCCGATCATCCGGCAGTTTTTCAAGCAGCCAGCCTTGCGGAGGCCGGCGCAAATGGAGGAAACGACAGCTTCCGGTCTTGCGTGTTCCCCTTTAACCGCTTCTCAGAGTGCTTGTTCAGCTTTCGAGTCGATCTTCGACCCCGCACAGGCCGAACCAGGGGTCACTTCGAACCCTCTACTCGGAAACTCTTAACCCTTTTATTTAAAACGGAATTTAAATTTGACACCGGGTCACTTTTCACCTATTGTTGAATTTTTATTATACAAGGTGTTCGGCCACTCCTGGGAAAAATTTTAATAGAGGATTCTACAGACCAAAATAAGACAAAAATCAAGAATATCAATTTGTTGATCGTGGCTTCGTTAAAAAGTTATTAACGTTTAAAGTTCCGATCTTACTGAATTTTTATTCTCGAAAATGCGCAAGATTTCGGGGGTATGTCTGTTGACCAAAAATGATTGTAATTGACCCCCGCAACCGAAAATAATTTTTCCAGAACGATTCAAAATTTTTTTTTTTCGTCGAAAAATTTAGGCATCTACTCCCTGTCGATTTTTCTTAAAAATTCCTTTTTCATTTTTAGTAATTTTGTTTGACACCCTACAGAAAAGTTGTCTAATACTTTTTTGTAGGTACCTATGAACTCTGCTTCAGAAAAAAGTTTCATTGGAATATGTTCACAATTGTAGGAATTATGGCTGTTTGAAAATTGGACCATTTTTATGGAGTTTTTCTCATTTTGCGAGGTCAATGACCAACTTTTCGAATATTTTTACGATTTGTACATATTCTTCATCAAAATACGCGTAGTTTGCTTTTTTAAACATTAAAATCGTCCAATCCGTTCAGAAGTTATGACATTTTAAAGATTCGCATGATAATTCGGGCAGACATTTCTCGCCAGAAATTATGTTTTCGGTATGGAATTTTTTTCTCAAAACTGAGTAGGATTTTGGGGGTATGTCTGTTGACCAAAAATGCTTGCAATTGACCCCTGCAATCAAAAATAATTTTTCCAAAACGATTTGAAATTTTTGAATTTAATTTTTAATAATTTTTTAACGAAGCCTCCATCAACAAATTGGAATTCTTGATTTTCGTCTTATTTTGGCCTCTAGAATACTCTATTAAAATTTTTCCCAGGGATGGCCGAACACGCTGTATATGCATCTAACTTTTTGGTACAGGGTGTCATCTAATAATGTTTATAATATCGGGAGGAGAGGAGTTTGTTTAAAAAATGTAAAATTCATCATGTTTTTTTATTTTCGTACATTGGGTACATACAACGTTATTATCTTTTATTACATGTTCTGTACAGATAAATCGTGAACACTTGACACATTTGGTACCATATTTATTATCGTTGCCTGTACATATATAGCATATGCTTTGTGAGTTGATGCAAAGTAAAATGTAACTCGAGGAAACCTCGAAGAGCACCTTCTCGATATAAAGTCGCCTCTGATTACGTCGGATACAACTCTATTCGAGGAGTAAAGATTAATCGAGCGTACAAAAAAGGAACGTGGAAGTTGAAAAGGAAGAAGACGCCCGGCGTCAATTACTTTTTTCCTCGTTAATTACGCCCGAATGTGGACAACTCCGGTCATTGTAGTTTTTTTTCCTCCTCCCTCCCCCAGCGTCCGGTGGAACGTGAGAGCAGAGGACCGTGGCGACGATCCGTCATCGGTCCTGACAGCGTCTCCATTATTCCTTTTTTCTCTCCTCGGCGTACGAGCGGTTCTCGAAATGTTTGCGCGGAATACGTCGAAAAGATCCACCCGGAGGCGGGAATAATTAGCTGACCGAACGGAACACCTTTTGCCGTCTTTATTTCCGTCGCGCGCCGCTCTATTCTTGACCCCCAGGGTCAATTCGTTTTAACCGCAAGTCCCGCGAAATAATTTATGCCCGGCACCCATCGCTAACAGTTCCGGGTGTCCCTAGCTTTTCTTCCACGTTTCAAGCGCATTTCGACCGACAGTACGATAATTAAGTAATTTGTAACCTCGCCGAGCCGGTTCGTTTCCGGGCAGGGGGCGGCCATTTTTGCCAATTTAAAAGCCCACGTATTTAAATGTCTACGGTATCTATGCATCATTTCTCCAATTTTAAATTGTACTGGTAATAAATAGCTAAAAAATAACACCCACGATTTTACGTCGCTCTTATTCTTTCCGCCGTGAATATATATATTTATCCAATTTTTTACCGAAACGTTTCACTTCGCGACGGACAATGGAGTCGTTAGAAGTCGAAACAACGAACTTTGCGCGAAGTCGACAGGGATACGCGCGAGTCGTAAGTTGGTCTTAGAAACAATACCGTGGTTCGAGTGTGAAATATCGTAACTACTTGTTAATACGAGCTAACAATAGCGTGTCGTCGCACCTTGAAGCTAAACTCACCTGCCATGGAAACTAGCCTCTCGGAATACGAGATGATCGTTTATGCCACAAGACATACTTCTAAATCTCGCAAGGCCATTCATCTTAGTGCCATTTTTATTTCTCGATTCTGTAAAGCACTAAATGACCTAATGCGAGCGTAATTGTTTCTTCTAACGAGACCTCGCCAAAAATGTTAATGGAAATTTTCGCCGACGCGATTAATCTTCGTCGCCTGTCACCGTCCTTCGTTTAGACTATAAATTAAATTGCCACCGCGATCACGATCACGCATGCATCGCATAATCACGCTCGGCCAACTTTGTCCAAACACCAGTCTTGACTATTTTATTGAAAATGACTCGATGCATATACACAGGCTCCAAAACGTTGGTTTTTCTTTAACGACTGCATAGATTAATCTACGAATCCATTAACGGACATTTAAGATCTCGAAACACGATCGAGTGAATTCACAACGAACTTAATGTATCCATATTGCATTAAGTTTGTTTTTAGTTGAAATTTTGCAGGGTTCGTCGAACAGTTAAATAGGAAAAGAAATGGAATTCCTCGTACATGGAAGCAGCAGATGTTCGAAGACAAACAGCCTGGCGATTTAGAAACAATTCACGTGCCAGGTGGTCGACGATTTTTCAGTCGATCCGCAAATAACTAGGAAGAGAGTAAGAAACGATCCGCAAACAATAGTTTGGCGCTTCGGGAGTTCCGGAATTCGAGTTATGATATTTGTCGTACGTGACTTGGCCGCGCTACCGCGCTCGTAAAAGTTGCGGTCGAGATGTATCTTTCGAAGGAAACGCGTAGGTATGCGCTGGAAACGTTCGTGCATTGTTTTACGAGCTTTTCTTACGGCCGGTCTAAATCAAAAAGTCGAAACTCGCTAGAAAGTTTTTAATTAAGGATGCTTTCCACTGCCTACGCAGCGTTTCGTTCCATTTGGTACCGTTTACGGTGGTTTCACGCCGGTTATTGCATCCCAGCAGCGTCGCGAATCCGCGAAAGTAAATTCCGCAGTTAATTCGTCGATTCACAGGAGGGATTTTCGACGCCGCGCGGTTAGGATCGTCTTGAGATTAATCTCTTTCGTCGGCGACGTTAATAGTCCCGGCGGTTCATTAAAATTTGCAATTTTATATTCCCTAACGCCGCGCTTTTAATATTGCGTGCGACGACGACGGAAATAATTCTAACCGTCCATGGCCGTTAATTGGTTTCTTTTTTGTCCCGTTCCTAGGCCGAGTGGGACAACCGAGGCGATAAATCGATCTGGAAACTCTGTACGTTCGTGGCTCTGTACGCGTAATAGGGAAATTAACAAAAGCTCGTAAAGTATACGTGGAATTCATTTTCTTAAGCGTTTAGAAGGTCGGGGGCTGTAAATGTCCGCGTCGCGGCACGAGATGGATGTATCAAGAAAAATGAAAGTCAGTTTCCTGTTGGAAGATAGTATCTAATAGAATTTTCATGGGAAGCTGTAAATATTTCGCGTTGAAACGATGAAGTCATTGGATAATGACTGTCACTGGATTGGCTTTTACGATCGATGTTCTTGTACACCCTTTTTGTCAATCGTAGCTGAACTAAACCAATTTCAGGATTTCGTTCTATCCAGGTAGAAGCTATAAAAACAAATTAGTCTGTATTTTTACGCTTTTGTTGATACGTCGTTAACGACAACGCGCTGCAATTTAATCTCTTTAGATTTTATTCTGTAACGTAAAATTCAAGTAAATTGAAATTGGAAAAGTTGTTTTGTTATTTAGACTTTAATGTTCCTGTTCGGTAATAACCATAAATCGCGATTAAAAACATTAGCCGTGGATCCTCGTAGATAACTTATCTGGATCATTTCTTCGCTGATGGAGTTACTTAATGAGTTCTATTATTTGCATTTAGGTCCAGCGTTTGCTCGACGTCTAAGAACATTGATACAATCGTTTGAACATTATTATTTCCTCCCTGGGGCACTCGAAAGATTAAGATTAACCCATCAACGCCTTCGATCGATGAGGAAAAGATAGTCGTGTTCACGGTGCTCGATAGCAATGATGTTTACGTTAATTAATGACTCGATCGTACGTTGATGTCTCTTCGATAAAAAAAGTTTATCTTGTATCGTTTAAACCATCTCTTACCGTCCTCGTCGAACACGATGTTGCGTTATAACGTACAACTGTATATACACGAAAATTTATGTACGCAATGAAACTCTCGATAAAAAAAAAAAAATGAGTTGCACGATGAAAAAGAATATTTTATTTACTAGTCGGACGACGATTAACATGATGCAACGTCGTGTTTGAAGAGGACGACACGAGATAAACGAAATGTCACGTCGCAATAAAAATGTTCAAACAAACGTCAAATAAACATTATAGACATCGTCTCGAGATTTTATCAAAAATGCGAGATACATTGTTTTGCATTCGAGTCGAGGTGCAAATTCAAACAACGTCGGAATCGATATATTTTATACGTTAAAATTAACCGCGAATTAAAAAGGAGACTTGCGACAGAGTTCTCCGTGCACACCTATCGTCTAGTTTCCGAGCGATCGTCCTAATCGCGTGCAAGTTAACGCGAGGGAACAAATTCGCCGCTACCTGGTGCACGTGTGCATCGATGGCGAAATCATGGCAGGCGTCTTTAGCCGCGGCGAGGAGGATAAGTATCGCATGCAGCCATCCGAACCGCGCTCGATCCTATCGTCCAACAAATTCGGCCATGTGCGCGAGTTACAGCCGCCATAAAATTCCGGTCATTTAACGACGGCAAGAATTTATTGGATATTTTTGGTGGCTAATGTGGCCAGTGACCTCCCCTCCTTCTTTCTCGTTCCAAGCTCCGCGGCTCTCGTCGTTCTCGTCTTCCGCCCCCTTTTCTCTGGTCTCTCACCCTTCCACCCCTGGGCCCCTAAAACTTGTGTACTTCTCACGCGGATACGCGGCCGCTGATCGAGCATGTAGATAATGGTGCCAGGACGGGTTCATTTATTGGGCGTAAATCTCTCGTCTCAGTTCTAGCGGCGCTCTCAGCCACCGTGTAATCGCGTCCTACGGTTATCCCTCTTAACGTATTTCATCGAAATTCCTGGTGTCGAAAGACACCGTTTACACGGACCGACGTTAAGGAAGCTTTACGACGTACCCTCGGCTACCGCCTCGTTACGAAACCGGTGTTAGAGGCTCTCGGGCTCCCGCCGTTGCGAGGAAAACGTACGAGCCTGGCCGTGCGATCCGGCGCGGATTTATCGGCACGATGATGCGCCAAAATACGAGCCGGGGATCTAGCGGTGACGCAAAGACGCGGGAAACGCGGCTTTTAAACTCGTCTCGTTCGGTAATCGGACGAGCAGCGTCACGAGCGAGGCCAACGTACCACGATTCGTACTTTTCAATCGTTTTTTCCTCCGACTAAATTCGATAACAGCTCCTTGTCGAATCTCTCCATACATTTACTTTATATTATTTAGTCTCTTAAGATTTTTACACTTGACTTTGTCTATTGTGTATTAAGATTAGAAACAGTTCGGGTGATTATCATAGGAATTCGAATTCTTGCAACGATTGTGGCTCCACTGTACAGTAGTGCCCGCTTGTATGACCACGAATCTGCCCGCTTAACACTAAACCTACCGCGACCGGTCAAGTGACCGTTTTTAAAATTTCGTTTAGAATTTTTTACTTTTCCTATAGTATACGTACAATGAATTTTACAACATTCACTTCTACTCTTATTGTTTGTTTTCTAAGAAAAATATGTAGTCTATCTTGCCTACCACGACCGGTCATCTGACCGGTTTAATGATTTATATTTTTTTGTAAAAAACTGGGCAAAATTTGGTACCAAATTCTGGTTAACTTCCGATGTAAATAAGAAATATATGTATAACAACGACGAAAGAAGAGAATCTTCAGTTTGCACTGTCTTAAAACAGTCTAACAACGCGCATTATAAATACTAAAACTTTAGACGCGTGCAATTCCGAAACTACTAGTGTTTTATTAATAATTGAGCCACTATTAGAAGCGGGAAAGCCTCCCCTTTAAAATGGTTTTTGGTTTTTGTCGATCTGACTTTCCGTTTTCGAGATATCGTAATTTATGTAAAAGGTAATTTTTAAAATTCCGCTCTCCGCCTTAGAAAAGGCTGTTAACGCGCATTAAAAATACTAAAAACTTTAGATGCGTGCAGTTACGAAACTACTAGTGTTTTGTTAATAATTGAGCCACTGTTAGAAGCGGCAAAGCCTCCCCTTTAAAATGGCTTTTGGTTTTTCTCGATCCGACTTTCCGTTTTCGAGATATCATCGTGTAAAGACAATCGTAATTTTTAAAATTCCGCTACGTCTGACTCTCCGCCTTACGAAAGCCTATTAACGCGCATTAAAAATACTAAAAACTTTAGATGCGTGCAGTTCCGAAACTATTAGTGTTTTATTAATTATTGAGGTATTGTTAGAAGCGGCAAAGCCTCCCCTTTAAAATGGTTTTTGGTTTTTGTTGATCCGACTTTCCGTTTCCGAGATATCGTAATTTATGTAAAAGGGTATTTTTCTTAATTCGACTATCTCTGTCTCCGTCTGACGCGTCGCGCTGGACCTCCTTGTCGCGCGTGAGTCGAGACAGTCACGTGACCAGGAAGTCGTAGTATTTCCAAGAATTTACTACGCCCTGTTTACTATTTTCACGCACGCGAGATCAATGGACACGCGCGAGCACAACAGAACGTAAACAAACGCTTCGGACGCTTCTATCTCCGTAACTAGCCACCGCATCGACTTGAGACTAAAATCCTCATATCTCCGGAACTAATAAAGCTATCGACTCGTACAAACGCTCATTTTAAAGGGCGTTTTATCCCCTATCCTATGACTGTAATAACTACTATTATTTATGATGTCTTCTATGTTTATTTTGTCATTTACTGTGACGCTTTAGAAGATGTTCATCTTAATGGTCGATTTTTGAGACATTTACACTAATCTGACAAAAAAACGTTTGAAGTAAAAGTTAACGAGTACTTTGAGAGGAATAAAGTGCAACAATAAAAATTTCGAAAAATTGCAACTGAAAAGAGTAAATGTATTCAATAAATTCTAGTAACTCTGAATTCTAATTTAAATTAATTCCACAAGGCGAGACGTTAAAATATTACGACAGACTTTACGGTAATTAATATCCAATAGTCTAAAAGCTAGAGTTTCATAGAAAATTTCACGAATTTCATTTTCTTGTTCAAGTTGATTTTCATTTACTAATCTGGTAAGAATCAACATTAAGTTAAATAATTCAGTTAAGATTGAGAGTCCACTTAATTTATTTTACGAGTACCTCATACTTGTGAAACTTGACATCAAGAACTTGTGATAGACTCGTCATTATACGGGGTTAAAACATTTATGGATCACATTCTGTGCGAACGAAGGTAGTTGTAGAGTCCATCACGATGGTTTTTATTGATGATGGGATGTTTTGTGCCCCGCAGGTGAGGTGTCAGGTGAAAGCGTTTCCGCGGGTTCTGGACCACGTGGCGGCGATCGTGGAGAGGCGACCGATTTAGGCACACACGCGGAAAACAACGACGGGGCCACCCTGGCCGCCAACACAGCGGTCGACGCCAGGGGCGGAAGCCCCCAGGGCGCCCACCTCTCCGGTGCGGCCACCCCCAGACCGCCCAGGAGTCGAAGGCGGCAGAATCAGAATGGTCTCAACACTACTCAAGTAAGTTCGACAACACTAGAAGAAACAATTCTTGCCTCCAAAATACTTACAAAGGAGACAAAATATCCTTACGATCTATCGAAAAGTAACTCTACTTTGAAACAAAAATTAATCTCGCGTGTGTGAGTGAATAATTTCATGGCTTTGAGAATAAGTGAATGTTTACTCAAGCAGCAGATAGGAATTGGGGATTCGAAAGAGAGATATAACAGAGAATTCTATTCAACTTATTTTATCCATAATTCTAATGCAATCAAGATGGTGTGATTTGTACCTTTCGCTGTGTGTACCTTTTAACAAATTCCCGAAAGACGCGTATCGTCCGTGGATTAGAGTGTTTGATCGCCATCGGGAACACGCGTGGGTAGCTGTAGAAGAGGTTCTCGCAGAAGAGCCTCCGGTTCAAGCGGCAGCCGTGTACTCGCCTCGAACCCGTCCGGACCGCTCTATGACAGCGACGTCAACCGAAGTTGCACTGTCATTCCGTCGCTGACATTCGGTGTAGCCGTCCGACGCTTCTGTGAACGAAAAAGAGAGACAGGGTGGCCGGGAAACATCGATGGTCATCGTCCAGAAAGAATGACGCGTGGAAGTTACTGGCCGCTACTATCTTTCGTCGCAACTCGAATGAAGATCTCAGAGGCTAGACACGAGAGAATTTACACCTAGATTCGTATTTATGTCAGTCGATTTTACTCGAACAATAGCTAGTTATTATACAAAATAAATTCTGTAAAATCTGTGTCCCTGATAGATGAAATAGATTAGTAAAAGCTCTCTTTCGAATGAAGATCTCAGGATGATCGAACGTAGCCTAGACACGAGAGAATTTACTAGATTCGTATTTCTTTTACTCGAATAACAGCTAGTTACTATGCAAAATAAATTCTGCAATATCTATGTCGCCGATAGATTAAATGGACTAATGAAAATTCTATCTCAACATCGATCTAAATTTAAAAATGATAAAAGTTCAGGCGGTTCTTAGTCGAGAAAAGCGATTTCGCATCGATGGAAGGAAATTGCAAAGAAAGTGGGAGGAATGATTCAGTCCCCGTTCGAAAGGACACAGAGACTCTTCGGTGTTTTCTTTCGCAAGAAACTGGCAACTAGACGAGGAGCAGAGCCATTTGAAACGTATACACGGGGATCGTGTCTACGTCGCGAGACCCGGAGCGGCCCCTTGTCAGGAAGAGGTCTCGAGGCGAGAAAGAGATTTACCGTGGCCTCTCCGAGCGGCTCCTCGGACTCCTCCGGGACCCTATTCTACGCCAATCGAGTCTCGTTCTTCTTAGTGTCACGCCGCGTTCTCGCAGCCGAAGAGGAGTCAACTCTTACGCCACGCGTTGCCTTCATTACCATATCTCAGATGCAATCTGTTCCCGGGAATTAATGCACCGGGATATTTCCTGCTAGATCGGATGCTTCCCGAGCGAAACCAAACTGGGCTCGCGATGGCGTCTTCGATGACCAAGGTCGCCAGTCGTCCACGGTGCCAATCGATACGCGATGACTCTCGATCTATTCCTTGGCGTCTTCTTATCATTTTTATATTTCAAAGTTTGCAATCGAAGTCTCGATCTTGAATATTTATCTTTCTTCTTGATTATTAAAACTATGAAGGAGTATATTTGCCTCGATTACAGATTAATTAACACCCCCTAGGGGTATTGTATATTTGTCCAATCGTTTGGTGATTTTGTTTCAGGTCAAAACCGAGCGTCTCACGCCAGACAATAATTCGACGTCCTCGAGGAGCGTGACGCCGTCGTCGTCCAGCCACCCGGGAACGCCGCCAAATGCTACCCCGTTGGGTGGACCGGAGGGCCCACCACCACCCTACCACCTCAAGCACATGGAGCAGATGATGGAACAAAATTGTAGCGATTTCATGAGAAGGCTCGCTGCCAAGTACAATAACGCCAACCCCAACGAGTAAGTTCCCTCTTTTCTAAAATTTACATTGTCTGAAACATCCCGAGTATTGATCTAGATCTATCATAAATCTACTCCTAACACTCTATACCAAATTTCGAGAATATTTATTTTAATAGACAAAGAAGCCTCTGCTTCAAGAACTTTTCACTATATTTATCACCTACGATGAATTCCAAATTTGACAAAGAAGGCTCGACTCGTGGCGAGAACGTATAGAAAGTCTAAGAATTCGCGTGACACTTCCTGTTCGAGCAATTAGAGATCTATCGGAGTCTAGCGAAGAGCGTCAAGACCTTGGAAGTCATGACGCTTGCCTTGACATTCTTCTATGCGATCTCCGTGTTCCGTGTGCATACGTGGGAACGTAGAAACGCGTAAGAGGCGATTCTCCGAGCTAGTGTCAGTGGACAGTCGTACGGGGGACACAAAGCAACGATGGGAAAATATTGATCGTCTTGTTACGTGTCTTTGAAATATTGATGCTCGAGAAGGGGGGGTGGAGAGTGGCTGTTTCGTGCAATATTGTCGCGCGGAACCGGTTGCCGATTCGACTTTCAATTATGTACCTTCCGGCACTAGGAACGGGTCGAGCAGAAGGTGCTCGGTCGATCATTCAAGTATCGGGCATAGATCCGCTTGACGAGGACGCTGGAAGCCCTCGCGATGCTTGCGATCTGTGGCATTTCGAGGAGAAAGTGCCTCGTTCGTCGTTCCAATTCGTTGAATAAATATATCCAGCGTCCTTCCACGTGTAAGCATAATGCGCTTATCGTGATGCAGAACGCTGGGAAAACCGAGGAGCTTACGATCCGTCATGATGCGCTCGTCGACGATTTCGATTACGTTCGCCTAAGCGAGCGTCGAGGCGATAGAGAAATCTCGTTCGGGATAGGAGCTCGAATTTCCAAACTCTCGCCCGCAATATCACGTTCGACGCGATGCAGATCGGTTAATTAATGGGAGTGACGTACGTTAAAGTGCTTCTGCAGTTACAGAATTACTCGACGTTACGTAACGGTGTAAAGAACGACTCGGCACGGTGCATGTAATAACGCAAAAAACGCTTATACACGTGTTTTTCTTACTTATGAGCCAATTATGGTCTCGCGTTGAACGCAATTACTAATGTTCCCGTAAATATTTACTTCCCAATCCCGCACATTAGAAAATTCTTATCGAATACATCAAAATCAAGTTCAACGTACGTTTTCGACTCCTTTTGTGCAACTGGACTTTCGTATTTTCGTACGATAAAAAATTTGTATTTAAGTAAACTAGCTTTTATAAATAGTTGGTGAATATCCGTGTAATTGGCATTTAAGGGTAAACGAAGTATCGCAAATGATTGTCGACGAATGTAAGCAGAAGACGTTATTCAAAATTGCAGTTACTTCAGTTCACCTAGGAACGGCTACCCTCCCGGTTTAGATCCAAGGTTTCCGGCGTTTAAAACGGCCGCGACGCCCTTCGTCGGTTTGATGGCGCCTCTGGGTGCACCTCAACCATCGACTGTACCAACCACCTCACCTCTTTCTAGCAAAGACCCGAAGGAACAGAAGCAAGACAGCCTCTTCGGCAACCCGGTGTTTCCGCCGATGCTCGATATGTCGTCGACGCAGGCGCTGTTGCACATGGTCAGGACTGCGAACGCCGCGCAGAATGCAGCTGAGCTGGAAACCTACCTTAAAGGTAACTATTCGCAAAATCGTTATCTCCAATTTCATGGTTTTCCCCCCATACGAGCATACGAGATAAACTTGGTTTCATCAAATTTATTCAATTGCGTATTAATATCGTTAAGATTGGTTTGATAATGTTCGATTACCCTCTTCGGGAATGATACAACCTTGGAAACAGTTTGAAAGAAAAGATAGTATCAAAGGGAGAACTTTAATTTAGCGATAGGTTTCTGAATTCATGTTTTTCCTCCAATACAAAACATACGAGATAAATTATGATTTTATCGAACTAATTTAATTACTAATTCAATATTGAATAGTGTTAAGATTGGTTTGATAATGTTTGGAGACCTTCTTCAGGAATGATACAACTTTGAAAACAGTTTGAAAGAAAAGATAGTATCAAAGGGAGAACTTTAGTTTAGCGATAGGTTTCTGAATTCATGTTTTTCCCCCAATACAAAACATACGAGATAAATTATGATTTTATCGAACTAATTTAATTACTAATTCAATATTGAATAGTGTTAAGATTGGTTCGATAATGTTTGAAGACCTTCTTCGGGGATAATACAACTTAGAAGACAGTTTGAAAGAAAAGATAATATCAAAGGGAGAACTTTAATTTAGCGATAGGTTTCTGAATTCATGTTTTTCCCCCAATACAAAACATACGAGATAAATTATGATTTTATCGAACTAATTTAATTACTAATTCAATATTGAATAGTGTTAAAATTGGTTTGATAATGTTTGGAGACCTTCTTCAGGGATGATACAACTTTGAAAACAGTTTGAAAGAAAAGATAGTATCAAAGGGAGAACTTTAGTTTAGCGATAGGTTTCTGAATTCATGTTTTTCCCCCAATACAAAACATACGAGATAAATTATGATTTTATCGAACTAATTTAATTACTAATTCAATATTGAATAGTGTTAAGATTGGTTCGATAATGTTTGAAGACCTTCTTCGGGGATAATACAACTTTGAAGACAGTTGTAAAGAAAAGATAGTATCAAAAGGGAGAACCTCCAGGAAATTATTTATTTCATTTATGAGACACTGTTACAGTTATTGTACATTAGATTCGAGACTGTACGAAAGATTTCTTCTTCAGGTGCGAACAAAAGAGACGCAGGAGTGACGAGTCCCTTGGATCTTTCGACTCCCGGGGGATTCGCACCGCGGAAGAGGCAGAAGGCGGAGACCAGGAGACCGGGAAGCGTGTCTCCTAAACCGAAACCAACCCCTAGGCCCACCACACCACCCCCTGTGAGGTGTCCGTCCCTCTGCGGCCACATGCCCTGCGGCGATGGGCAGGCTGTCAATCGATGGACCATCGAGGACGTCGTCAATTACGTGTCATCGATCGACAGTTGCGCGGAGTACGCACAGGTCAGTCTCAACTATTAACTTGGATATCAAAGAAAATAAATACCAACAGGAACGTAAGATTTACGAGTTTTCAATTGTCGATGAGCAAAATGTCGAAGGATCGACACGTGGTAGGTCACCGGTGACCACCGGTGGCAATCATCGCGTTTACAACGTTACAGTCGCAGAGTGAAACATCAACCACTCTGAAAAGCAGTTTTGTTACGGGTTTTAATTGCCACCCCGTCGTTTCGATATCCCCCGTCGAGCTTTCTCTCGTAATAGTTTGCGGAACGAGTTTTCTTTCGTATCAGCAAATTTCTCTCGCGGCGAACAAAGGATCGTCGAACTTGGCGCATAGAGGCACGCGTAGCTCGAATCGGGTTGCATCAGCGTCTCGAAAATTAACGAGTGGCCACGGCGAGTCGCGGGAATAGGTTTCAGCGTGCCAGTTTTAATTGCTTTTGAAAGTCGTTCGCGTAATGAGGCGTATCGAGATCCGTCGCGCAATATCTTTAGAACTGTTCAGCCTCCTCTCGACATCCACGCGGCGATGAGGCAACGAGGAGGCCTAGGAAGCTTTGAATGACCTGACATCAGTCAATCCAGACAGTCTGGCATCAGCGCGGAGACGGTGCGCCCGTTAGGAGAGTTCTATAATGACCCCTCGAAGCTAGAATCGACCCTGCACCCCTCTCTGTTCCTCGTGTCCACACTTTCTCCCCCTTTTTCTCGATCGCTCTCGCGAACTCTCTAGCTTCTATCCCCCAGGCGAAATTCCGCGGAGAACGTGAAGCTATTCGCGATCGCACGCCTCGATCGTTTCTTTATTTTCACGGCTGATACGTCCGCCAGCGAAATTTGTCCCGCGACGAGGAAAACAAATTTTACAGCTCTCGAACGGGGATGCAATTAAAAAGAAAAATCGTCTTTTGTTTGCACACCATTTTATAACTTCGAGACTATATGTTTAATTTAAATTATAGAAATTAAATTCTGAGAACGTGACGAAGGGTTGCAATTTTTCTTAATCGTAATTACGAGAATCTGCTCGAAATAGAATTTTTAATGTTTCGGTTCGCACAAACGATTCGTTCAAGTACCCGCTCAATCATCGTCAAAGACACGACGGATTGTTTTATAATTGGAGCTTAAACGCGATGCTGTAATTATAGATCTGATAGGAGCAGAAGCGAATTGATTAATTTCAGACAATTAAGCGTTACCGTCTCGTTAGCAGGCGGTATCCTTTCTTGCGGAGTTCACGAAGCAACGAATAAGTTTCTTCGACTTCACCGGCGGTTGCTTTTTCTCCGAGAAGTTATTAGCCTGTCACATTGGTCACTCACACTCGACAGACACCGACGATTCTGAATTGCTCGCTGTTCAGCCATTGTTCCTTTTTGTAACCGACACGGAAGACCATTCTTCTTGTATTTTTACCCCTCTGGAAGATCGATTATCTAAACGACTCTTTACCTACGGTCACTTTCCTCTTAAAGATACACGCAATTGCAAACTTTAATTAAACTAAAACAGTAATTAAAAACTAGATAGAAAAATCTGAATCGCGTCAAAGTTCGAATCAAAGAACGTTTCACAAAATTAAGGAACATCGTCCAAGAAATTTTCTCTAGATGGTCCCACTCGAATTGTATTTTCATTAAAAACAAGAGCGTTCCTGCATTCTTTGGGCCCAGGTCAGACCTCTGACGCACCGCCCAAGGAATCCTCGTTGTCTGTTGATCCATTCGGCTGGCGCCGTTTCCGATAACACGCACGATTCCCACCAAGAACAAGAAACCTCTCTGGAACACCTTCACTGACGTTCCAAAAACATTGACCGATCTTCGGGGCCCGTTTCGAAGCGTAACGTGGTTCCTCGAGAACTGTCAAGTCCGATTATGCGGCCCGGCAATCGTTGGGGCCTTCGCGAGCCACGGTCCTCGAAACGTCAGGCTGTCAGGTCTGTAAATTTTTGCGGGGCTATCCACCTAGTCATGCATATACATGAACACTCGAACCGAGAACGAAAGGGGACCCGAGGGAGAGAGTCCTCGAGCATCTCGATCGGTCGTCCAGTCGGATTCGAGGATGACGACGGGCCGAATACGAATACTCTCGCTGGCGGATCGAGTCGTTACGGTCTTCTTTGCGTCTGGAATTTATCTCCGGGGCCTCCTCGTCTCCAAACCTGGCCCCGTTTCGCAGAGCAAACGCCCCGAAATTGTACTTCAGCTTTAAGGGTACCTTGGCTACATTTAAAATTCGGTAAGAAGTTTCAATGAACGATATTCATCGTTAATTTTGAAGAATGTGACAGCAGGGTGATATCTTGAACGAAGTTTAAAATCCAACAGTCGAAGCACCTGTTCTTTAATCTCGAAATGGTAATGTATGGTTGCCATTATTCTCGGATTGACAGGTGTGGTATGCGACTCGCGATCGCGGAGTATCGCATGAATCGATGTTTGACGACATGTTGCTCAAAACAGTTGGAACGACACCTACTCGAATGGCTTTGTTGCTTGCAATGGGTTAGGTTTCCAGTACCTCGATATACTGGGTGAGTCACGTAAATTGCACGGGAATTAAATTACATAACAATGGTCTCCTATAACCTCGTGTTTTCACAACTAGCAAGGGATTCTTCCACGAACGGGAAAATAAAATAATAAACCGTTTTATGGACAGGCCGAGCAGAAGTGCTTAAAATGTCTAATCACGGTCTTCGAAAGAACGTGTCGAGAGGTGAGGTAGGAACAGCTAGTCCGAGAGCGAGAATTAGTGGTCGTTTTCTTTGCTCTATCGACGAACACTCTGTAGTACAAGTACGGATAAGGTATCGAATCTTATCTGTGAGCCCCGATGGAAACGAGAAAATGGCTGTAGAGTTGTCTAAAAGCCAGGCCAGCGTCGGAGCGAAACGGTATACAAATTTAAACTACGCATCATTAACGAGCAATTAAACCGTGCTAGTCTAAACGCATGTCTTTATTGAAGATCATAAATCCCGGCTGCCAAACGCGCCGCGATAATTAAGTACGCAGTATTCGCGGCAATTATTTACATTTCTCGGCGATAGTTTCTCGCCGTACGTTCGAACGAAAGTGAGCGTACGTTCCGCGGCACTATTCCAGATCTAGATAAGGATCGATGCTATAATTCCACGGGGATCTACCGAAGGATCGCTCTCACCGTTGATCAGTTCGCGGTATCCTTTATAAGATAATCTCGAGACGTCGCGACGCGATACGGTATTTACGAACTAGAAAACCTTGTAAATTGTACCGTTCGTGCTTCTGCTATCTGCGATTCGTCACGATGCCTTTGGGTACGCCTTCGTCGTCAGTCACCACGTGAACTCTCTGCGTCTGACTAGGAAAACACTCAACGATAGAACACTATTTTTAACGCGTACAGCCTCGTAAAACCGGAACCCTCGTTGTCAAACGTTTCGTAATCATATTTTTCTTTGGTTCTCCGCAGTTGCTCAGGTTAGAATAATAACAATTTAAAGCAGTACTGTGCAGTTAGTTATTTCATTTTATTCATACAATTATGATTATCAGTGTTACTATGATCCATCAACATACAGTTACTCTCACTTGTATTCGTACACTATGACAGGTGATTCGCTACAAATGAACACAAACCTGTTTTCTTTACGAATTCCTTCCATTTATTTTTCTCAAATTTTTATTAAACACCGGTTAAACTCTGTAATTGGACGAGAACAAATAGGTTCAGCGTGCCATGAAACAAGTTTATTTTCTCCATTTATAGTGAATTACCATTACAGTATACGAATCTAATAGGAAGTAACTTTACACATTTTATGTATTTAACATTCTATAGATGGACCAGAGTCCGTTGAAATAAATAGATATAACTGGCGGTCAAATTCCTTCAGCCACTCGTGTTTACCAAGCAGAACACTCGAGCAACGTTCCTTTAAAATAATCGACAGGTGCAGCAGTAAAATTATAGTGTCTTCATTTTCCTGGGAATTTCCTCGCCCAAGCGAGCAAGGGCGGCCGTAAAATTAGCGACCGGTCTTCGTTTCTCGTCCAGAATGTAGTCGAACGGTGTACGGCGGTTCGAGGAAGGAAGCGAATCGCGATGTTAGCTTCGCGTTGATACGCTTATTTAGCAACCGAATCGCGAGGGAAGTCTTGATAAGTGCTCGTCGCGTAATTTACGCTAACAAGAAGCGTCGCAGAGGCGTATAAGAAACTCATAAGAAACCGTGCATGTTTCGGAATCGGTGGTGGGGGAGGGGGGGACGGGTTTTAAACGGCCGCGTCGAGGCATCCTCGCAAACTGTCCTCGCACGAGCGTGTGTGTGTGCTTACACGCGGACTCGAGACACTTGGTCCCGGATCGTTAGAAAGTCATGAATGTGAATCGAATCGGTTCGTACGTCTTTCGTGATGTGGCACACAAGAAGATATCGTGTCTTCGCGTCCTACGCATGATCTTCATGCAAACTCCTCCATCGTTTTCGTTCGCGTTTTATCGCTCTTGTCGCCCGTTTCAGGGCTTTGTTCTCCTCGCACGGACAAAGTGTCGAGATTCTCTCACACGACCGAACACCTAACGTCGCCATCTTCGTTCCGCGAATACCTGACATTTTCGATCCTTTTCTGGGTTCAAAAGTGTTGAATATTTATTTGCTAAATAAATACGATAGAGTTTCGACCTGAGTATGTATTTAGATAATGTAGTTTTACAAAACGAAGATGCTGTTCTTAGCTTGACGGTTTTCTGCTAACTGAGGCTCGGAAAGAAAAAACGAGACGCTCAGGGGGTGCAATAAACGAGTGCAAGGGAGGATACAGATTAAAAATACATGCATGCAATGCTTATTCTCGACAAAAAGGTGTTCCCATCTTAATTTTGTCGATGGTTTCCATCGCTGGTCGTGCTCTTCTCTTCTGTAAAGCCAAGTTTCGCGTTCGAGTCGAAGTTTGGCGCAAGCCGGGCCGAAAAGCTTGTACGGTTACGCGCGTCTATTTAAAGCGGCGAGCAAAAGCGTGGAACGAGGTAGAAAGCAACATCCTCCGCATCGCCCAACATGCAAATCGTTCATCACCGATTCCACGTCGTCGCTCCAAAAATGTCGAACCCGTCAGACACATCGACGCGGGCCCGTCCGTGGCGTGCAATTACCGACGAATCGTGTTACGTCGGACGAGCCCGATCCTCGTAAATCGTCGATCGATATAACGAGGAAGCCGGCCACGGGGATTTCTGCATTAAGGCCGCCTAGGGATCTGGAACGATTTTGACGCGAGCAGGATCGGACGGATCATTCGACATGCCCGTCCGTGATCGCCGCGATCCCCGATGAATATTATCGCCTATTAATGATTAATTGATCGACGTCGAGACGGCGCGGCGTTTACGTGTGCGAAGGCGCTCGGCGCGTTAGCTGTACGCTTCCAGAACGAGAGGTCGACCCGGGTCATATCACGCTCCGCGCCGAATCGTTAGAAAGTCTGCTCTGAATCCTTCCACCGCCGCGTGTCTATCCCTCGTTTTTCCACGGCGCCGCGTCCATTTTTCACTCGTCCGCCTCCTGCCTTTTTCGTGTTTATCCGATCTCGATGCTATTTTTTACGCCGCGCCTGTCGAGCGGAACGTAGATCGAGCGTGACAGGCGTGACCGAATTGAATGAAATTGATTATAATACGCGGACGTGCGAAAAGCGCACCGGTGAAACGTAACCGAGACCGGGAGAATTATCAACAATGTACCGTTCGCGAGAGGCGTAGAAATTCTATTTGCGTGGATCATAATTTTCCATAAATCGTGCCCGTTGCAAAGTCGCGGGATAATCCAGCGCGATCCATTGTTTCGCGTCGTCATTAGCGGCGATGCCTAAACGCCGATAAGCTTGTAAGTAACAAGCCACTCTTTCGCCATCCGTCATCCGAATCCCGGCGTCCGGTGACGCGGCGCGAATCGCGCCAATAAATCGTGAAAACGAAATGCAGAAAATCCGCCGTGCAGTCCTCGCGACAAGTCGAACAAAGAGCTCCTTCGTCGCTTCCTCGTCGACGCGCCGGCCCAAAGGCAGGCTGATTTATACGTTACCAGACGCGTGTCCGTGTACACGTACAAAGGTAACGTACTACAAGATCTTCAATTACACAAGACTTTTCCAGCGTAACGACCGCGAAGGCGAACCCTTTTCATCTCGCAGAAAGCGCTAACAACGAGCGCCCGAGCGAGATCCTTCGCAATCGAGACGAACCATCCGCTCGATGGATGGCTCTCTTCCTAAGCGAGACGTTCCTACGCAGCCAGCGCCAATTCGAGACGATGCCAAGATGGATAGAACGCTCGAGAGACGGGCAACCCGTTGGAAAAAGCAGGGGGAAAAAACAGCCCAAAGAAATTAACGCGTCGAATGCCAACCGGGTTCGGTTTCTTTCGACATCCTTCCATGCGATTGCTGGATGCTTAATGACGATCCTCCTACGGGGTGAATTCTACGCGCCAGAGCGAGATGAAATTATGAGAACTCTAGTTCTAGACAAAGAGGATTAACCCTAGTTGAATAGAGTGCAAATATAAATAGAATATTATACATTTTAAAAGGACAATTTCGTTCGGACGTCGATGGTCGCTGCTATCGAAAGCGTCCACTCGCAAATCTTGCGAAGGACAAGACAGTTGTCCCGAGTCCCTTCTCTATCTTCGGCTACAACTCCAGCTGATAAATCGTTACAAGCGTCACACAGGGTCCTTGCAAAAATTTTCCTCCGGACGATCGAGTCCAAAGCAGAAACTTAAAAACACTATTTGAAGGACAGTACATGAATATATTATAAAAAAAATTACCGGAAAGTTAGATGGTCTACGGTCAAATAACTTTTAATACTAGCAAATAATAAATTCGTAATAAAAAATTCAGGAAGGTGGACAAATTTTTCGACGAAATTAAAAAATTTCAAATCGTTCTAAAAAAATTATTCTCGATTGCGAGGGTCAATTACAATCATTTTTTGTGGATAGACATACCCCCGAAATTCTACGCAGTTTCGAGACAAAAATTCAGGAAGCTGGACAAATTTTTCGACGAAATTAAAAAATTTCAAATCGTTCTAAAAAAATTATTCTCGATTGCGAGGGTCAATTACAATCATTTTTTATGGATAAACATACCCTCGATATCCTACGCATTTTCGAGAAAAAAATTCTTGATTGAAAATATAAAGTGTGGCCAGAGATGTTTCCCCATATGCGTACGTTTGAAAATTCACAACTCCTGGACGAATTGGAGGATTTTAATGTTTGGAAATGCAAACAACGCGTATTTTAGTGAAGAATATTTAGAAATTCTAAGAATATTCGAAAAGTTGTTCCTTAACCCTGACAAGAGAGAAACCCCCATAACAATACTCATAATTTAGGATTATACTTATTACTGGGTACTGAATCCTTATTCTAGTACCATGAAGCATCTTTTTATAATCGTAAAGAGCACCAAGAAATTCACCAAAGCAGTACTACTCCATAGATGACGGAAACTCTAATGGAATCTAAAGGCCATATTTAATGATTTTATATCTCCAATGAAATCAATCGATTGATGCCCAATTCTGGACCGTACAGCTCTCATTCTATAACCTGTAATATTGCAAGTGACACGAAAATTTTGACGGGGCTCCAGAACTCCAGAAAAATGGGCCGAAAAAGACATTGGATGTAAAGGTTCACTCGTATACCGCGTCCGTGTCCATATATTCGTGGTCGTCGGTATCAAAAGTGTCGACTAGCGTTCCAAAGGGACAAGTTTCTCCGAGTCCCTTCTCTATCTTCGGCTACAACTCCGGCTGATAAATCGTTACACGCATCGTCCCGGCGTCCCGAGAAAAATCCGGCGTTCGCCGAACAACCGAGTCCCTTATCAGGCCTCAACGCGAGACGTGTACCGATAGAAACAGTTACTTGATCGACTTCGGAGCGTACGACTTTATCCCGGGACGATAAGCTCGGACAGGATCGCCAGGGATTTGCTACGCCCGGCGCAAATCGGATCGCCGGATAGAAAGTCGATTCCGGGGCTCGACGGTTTTCAACGAAATACCCGCGGACGTTTTTAATGGCCACACGTGGTCGGCGTCCACCTAATCGTCGGATCGCTAATTAACTCTGGTGGGGACCACGTGCTCGCTTTCTCCCTGCACGGTGCGTGCGTGCAATTGCAACGAACGCGAGCCGACTCCGTGCACGCTGAAACACGAACTGGTGGGGAATGTGTAACGCGTAGCAAAGGACTGGTGCGTCAGTGGTTATAGATATGCGTTTTTTTCAAATTTATTGTACCAGAAAATGTTTCTGCGCGCACAGGCATTTCTGCAGAGTGACTCAGAACCGTGCTTCTGTTGGCCTATTTGAAGTAGAAACTGGTCTTTGCGTAACTGGATTCTTTAACGGAATTTTAAACCACCTGTGAAAAAATGCTACGCGCACAGAAGCCCGTCGCATTCTTATCGCGCGGCCATCGTATCGGGAAATCGATTATTTGCAGGAAATTTCCCCCGCTTGGCCAGCGGAGAAACGCCGTTAAACGCGATCAAACAAATTGATTCCGGTGATCGATGGCGAAAGTACCCGCGCGGCAGATAACACGAAAGTATGTTACACTCGGATGCAATCAGAGATAATAAACACATCGTATCTTTTTGTTTCCGACCTCGGATGGAAAGGAAGAACAAGGTGGAGGGGGACATTATTCTCGATGACTCGGGAGAATCTGTACGTGCTTTATTACGAATATTAGACGTCATCATTTTAATTACTATCAACGAAGGATATTTAATGGGTATATGAAAGCGATTGGCCACCGATTTTTCGAGCCTGCGCGAAATTTATAAGCCTGGACAAACCAGTTCGACGATTGTTCGATGCGAAATTAAAATGTTTAACCATTTTCTGCCCCGTACAAACGGGCCGGGACAACATCGTGTACGGTCTGGTTTAACACTCGAATATCTACATAAACAGCCGGCAGAGAGAAATTCATACAGAGTCACGTAGGTAGGTGTACGTAAGGCGATATGTACGCTCCTACAGCCAGACCGTTTTTCTTCGACTGACAGATCGCTACCGTTCGTTTAGAAACGTGTACCGCGATAAACCGTGGATATACCTTTCAGTAGCGTTCGTGTTCTGTCATTTCCAGATGAAAATGTCTCCCAATACGTTAGTCGAACGCAGGCGTAATTAGGGGGACATTAACCGTGAAGTATCTACACGAGTTCATTATGATAATGAAAGACTGTCGTTGAATTAAGAATTTTTTTTCGTTGCGTCGGCGTGTCGCGTATCGAATAGACGACGACGATAGCGGCGATAACGAGTTCGAAACACCACGTTTCTCACGGGAGACGTGAAAAAGTCTGACAGATACATGTAATTAATGGCGTTTGACCGCTAAAGAGCCTACGGGGCCCCGGTATCGAACGTTTCTATTCTTTCCTAGTGGCTTTCTCGAACGATCTTTATTAAAATCGATCCGCTTTCACGCTTTTCTTTTGTACGGTCAGTCTCCGTTCGAAACGAGCGTTAAACCCAATTTAATGGCCTGTCTTTTCGAAGACGACCGCAGTCGTTCGATTTTTGTCCAGGCTCGATGGCCCCTCGTATTCCTCTACGACCGATATGATCGAGTCCCGGAGCCATCACTCACGTTTCCTACGTGGCGGTTCAATAAGCCCCCGGCTTAAACGTTGTGTTACCACATATTCCCGACTAGTTAAGGCTAACCCGTACCCGTGCAGGCAACAACGAGAAGAAGAGGAAAGAAGAAGCCACGTAGGGCCGAGCGAAAAGGGGAACGAAGAGAAAGAGCAGGGTCGTGACACGTACGTGTATACGAGGCACACGCGCGTTCGCTATATCGACAGCCGGTTGCCGTAGTCAAGCCGCAATCAACGTCTTATTGGTTCCACTGGCTGTCTTTGGCTATAATTCTCGTTGCCCTTCTTCGGCCAAGACCGGTGAGCACTTCTTCCGGCTACCGTCGCTGATTCCTCATTAGCGCGCGCACGCTCGCGTTTGACAAACTTGAATGCTCGATTCGGTAACGAGCGCGTGTCCATCAGCCAGATGCTTCTCCCTCTCGGAATCGATGCTTTTTAACCCTCGTACCTGGCCGCCATTTTAACCCCCTTCGAACCGTTGTTATTTCTTCAACTATCGCTGGATAGTTTGCTCCACAGGGGATACAGTAATACTTTCAATAGTTTTGTAGTAGCAAGTGTATGTGATTCGGTAATTGTCGCGTGGTTGTCAGCCAGATGCTCGTACAGCGGCCATTTTGGTACTCCTCAAGCTGTTTCTACGTTATTTGTTCAATAATTACTGATAGTTTGCTTCCACTCGTATACACTATAATGGTGATTCATTATAAATGACAAGAAACTTGTTTCTCATAAAGGACTGAGATTCTTAGGGGTTTGCGTTTGAATAAATAAATTATAAATAAAATGTGCCGGGTTGGAAACACGTGGCATTATTATTGTATACTGTTTATATTATTCTCAACAAAAAGAAATACTTTTCGTAACACAGTATAATAAATGAAACATTTGGTAAAAGTAAATGGAAAAACTTTACAACAGACATGTTTCTTTACGCTTACAGTGAATCACCATTATGGTGTACGAATACGAGTTTTCATCAGCCCACGCTTCTCCCAGAATTCACCGCGTTTTTAACCCCCCCGGTACGGCGGCCATCTTGATCCTCCTCGAGTTGTGTTTCCTCCGTGATTCGTTTCGACTATCATAGTTTGCACGAAAGACGCGAATGATGCTGAAATATTAGTCTTTAGTGGGTCCCGTATTGACAAATATATAAGATTTCTCTTCTCTGACGAATTAATAAAGCTAATAAAGCGATCGGTGGTCGAGATCGCCAGGTTCTCGTTATCCGAAACAGAAGCTGTGTTCTGGGATGCACCGATCGCGGAAAGTAATTAGAATCCGCAGGATTAACGAACTCGCCGTGAGATCCGCCGACACCTAAATAGGGAGCTGGCAAATTCTGCGGCGGGATTTGTGACACGCCGATGGGGAAAGGTTAACAGGCTCCGGGGATATTCGGATCAGAAGTTATGGTAAAATGAAACCAGTCTGGAGGAGAACCTGTTGCGGTGTCTAAGATCGAGAGGTCGATAAGACCGAAAGCGGAGGTGGAATCTCGCCCGCGGTGTAATTAAGCATTGACCTATAACGGGCTATAATTAGTTATGTCCCAACGAGCCGGATCGGAATCATTCCGATAAACTCGCCCGATATCGACGATACACCCACGCTTCTGTTACAGAAAATCCGTCAGGGAACGAATAAACTGTTCCCGGGCTTCATCGACCGGCACGAATGTCATCAATTATCGGCGATATCGGGAACTATTTCCAGTGGAAAGCAGGATTTTAATGCACGCGTTACTCGTTCGTTAACTCATTAAGCGCCAAATTATTCTTGGGATACAGATACGCCTGATGCAACCTCGATTTTGTAACGAAACATATTTTCTGGGTTTCTTAACTTATTTCTACGGTACTTCTGGCTTATTAATGGCTGTTTAGAATCGTCTCGAACGCCCTCGTTTAAAAATTGATAAATTCCTACTTGACTGGAAGCTACATAATTAGGGTACCGTCAGCGTTGCAACGCGCTCGATCGGCTGACTATTCCGAAACCAGTTTAGAAGTCGAGGGAAAAATCGTGCGGTTAACGCGTTGATCGATCACTCCGGAGATGTACAACGAATCTGATAAGAAGGGTACAACTTTTAGCGAGTATCGGTAAAAAGATGGAAGTGTCAGCTCGAGGGCAGGATACGGTATAATTAATTTTGTCGGTCGTTAATGATGTATTAGTACGAAGCATCTGATAGTATGTGATGAATAGCTCGTGTGAAGTTTGTTGAAACGTCCTCGATCATTTCTATCATTTTTAGACGAGATTCCGGGCCAAGGAATTTCAAATTTTCATGTGACTGATTAATCCGTCTCGTAGCTAATTAACGATTAGAATATATTTGTCATTCTTTAACTTACAAATTTCATTCTGGCTCGTCGGAACGACATTATTAATATATAAAAACAAGTCTTATCTTTTACCAGATTATACTGTATTTAGAAATATTTGAATTTCACAATTATTTTTCGAGGCGTAGAAAACATTTCATCGACAGGCGAATAAGGAATTAATGACTCGGGTGAATTTCTCTCGTTCCGC
Source organism: Colletes latitarsis (assembly GCF_051014445.1). Lineage (NCBI taxonomy): Eukaryota > Metazoa > Arthropoda > Insecta > Hymenoptera > Colletidae > Colletes > Colletes latitarsis. Next base: position 15,204,277 of record NC_135135.1, on the reverse strand, counting down.
GCGGAGTATACATTTTCCCTGTTTTCACACGCAAACGCAAAAAAGAAATGCGTTTCCCCTCTCGTAGGCAAATAAACATGTGCAGACCCACGACTCGATAATATTGCACGACATGTGTTCAGAGAACAATCCACCTACGGTGTGCAGTAGGAAGTGAGCGCATCGCGGTATCAGCATTAAACTAGTGCACCATTGTAGAAACATGTGCATAAAATAGTGGCTCTATCCTTAAAAGGAACGTCCTTGCATTGCACAGTAGCGCACAGATGCACGCTCTTGCTTTCATGAAATTCTTCGTTGCGATCCTCTACCCTAAACATCTCCAGTCCCATCTTTCCAGCAGTAGTTGCCGTTGTAGGTGCATGCTTCAGATTAAGTTACTGCGGATAGTTACTTGAAATAGTAGCACAGATATCTGTATCCTTTTTAGATGCGGCTGGTAGCCATTTAGATCCCGGCTTTTCTCTCCGGTTGCGAATATTCCAGGGAGAGTTTTGTTTCCTTCCACTCAGAGAGAAAGGAAAATACTTCCATCGACGTCGAAGAACAATTTATATTATACTTCGTCTCGTTAGAATTTCACGAGGAATTAACTTTTACCTTAATCGCTCGGCAATTGTAATAAAATGTCCGTAAACCTGGATCATTCCATAGCAACTTTATAAATCTGAATTTTAAAGGCAACAATCTGGGAAATGTAATTTCCATTCAATATTTTCTTGCAATTGTTTTGTAGCCTCCATTGGAATTTCATTCGATATATATAATTTACTTATTCCTTTAAAGATTGAAAATTTGACAATAGAATTTTTTTAAGCAATTCTAATTCTAAACGCGGGGTTCAAAAGGCTCGATTAAAATCCGTAGAAATAAGTTTCATATAAGCTTCGTAAATTTATTTCTTCCTGTTAGTTTTGATTTTCCATAAGGTGGAGCGTGGCTTGTATGGAATTGCTGGGTCGCACAGATTCATGCGCAGCTATCTAGGCGAGTAAAAACGAGTTGGCTGGGATTAAGGGTCATAATCTAGGCAATGTTGTAGCGACTGGTTTCAACCTGATTCAATTTACTCGCGAGCAAACGAAGATAACGATATCGAATATTCTCCTTCGATAGTTTTTTTTCTCTCTCCAGCGTTTCCTTAGAATTCCGTTGAATTTCTCGCGTGTATAAGGAAATGAAAGACCCAGGAGTGCAGGGAGCTTTAAAAGGAGCGTCCTTGAATAGCGGAGCGCGCACCGTCTGGTCTCAATTTCGCGTAATTCGCATCCATGTACCTTTTCCAAAGACATTTCCAGTATTCCGCCGGTGGCACGTGCAGCAATAGACACACCTATGTCCATTTCCCACAAGTAGATTCCTCGTGACGTTGTACACGTATCTCGTTATCATTTAAGGATGATTACAAAACGCGGCGAGGCTCGCGGACCTCTTTCAGCGGATGATTGCGCGATGATGAGGCCTGAAATCACGAAACGACGTGGTTGTTTTAGACTCTTCTCTTCAATCTCTTCGACGATATTCCTGTGACCTGTTCTACTCTCTCGATGTACTCTCTTTCCAGTTACAGGCCTGATGAATGGCCGCCTCTCGTCTTCGTCTTTTCGCTTCGTCCTCTTACAAGGCTCGATCCTCCCTCGTCTCTTTCTTCGGTGACGGATCTGGGTTGCTAGGAGTTACGTCACCCTCGTTTTTCTTCGTCTCTTCCTCGTACTCCTCTTCACTCCATTTTTGTTCAAACGCTCGTGATCATACGAACAGAACCTCCTGGATCCTTGCAGCTATACTTTCGTTTCTCCATCGAAAGTCTATTTTCGAACCTCTCGCGTTTCCACTTCTCTATTATCGAACGTCGGAATTAATTCCAATTTAGAAGGAAGACGAGGTTTTGCAGTTTTAATAAAGATTTTGCGCACGATAGCTGAAATTATGTTTAATTATTGTTCCAACTTCCAGACAACGATGTTTTCCGTCTGAAAGTTAACGACGTTGCCGAATTGCACAATACTGCTTTCTCTCTTGCAACACGATATTAGGATTACTTCAGGATACTTTATTAAAACCATCGAGGGATAATTCATAAGACGTTTTCCCTTGGTTCTCTATCGTTCGATAATTCGATTTCGATCAAAGTGGCAAGATTATATAAATTCGAGACAGGTGTTGTAACATTTTAATTAAAAGAACAACTCGACTGGTTAGGGATGCTTCCGCCTGTTTTTGCGAAATAACTATAAATACAAGAATACAGCTTCGGTTTGAGTCGATCTGTGGTCTCGTGAAGAGAGAAATATATGTTGACAGGTAATGCCAGTGTTCATAAATAAGAACATGTGTTCAGCCAATTGTATTGCCGATAGTAATTCGTAACACTAACCTCCGTGTTATAAGAAGCGTTCAATTTATTATAAGAAAACGGTTCTGCTTACAACTACTAACCACCATACCACGGTTCATAATAACGTCCAATAAATTTTACAGTAACACGAATAAAGAGACGTAGACAATGTATGCTGCCTGCGGGGTAACACATGTCGCTTGCATGTGGCATTTTGATCTTTCCGTCCTAGTCGACGATGATCTACGTCGATCATCGTCCAGGAAGTAGAGCCATCCCCGTCGGTCCTCCATAAACTGTTTTCGCCTTTCCCCTGGGAGTTCACTTGCAACACGATCATTAAGCATTGCTCTTAAATGGCACGCGTTTCTCCCTCGGTTCGTGTTTAATTAAACTCGAAATCGAACGAAGAATTTAATTTCCGTTTCCATTCTCGTTGGGATTCAATTATCCCTCGTGGATCTCGTGGAGACTTTTCCACAACTTAATTTCTAATTTTCACATATTATTTGTCTTCAGGCTCTTCGTTCACTTGTATTCGTACATTGTAATTATGATTCAGTATAAGAGAAAATAATCTTGTGTCTGCTAGGAATTTGTTCACATTTATTTTTACCAAATATTGTTTCTTTTATTACACAGTTACTACTGCTATTTATGAAATTGTGTTTTTTTTAATATTATCGGGCAAGTAATGCTTAATTACTAAACTGATTGACAAGTTTTCTTTTTAATTTATTCAAACTGATACCAGTCGCAAAAACAGTGGTTCAATTCATAAGAAACAATTCTTTTCATTTATAGTGGATCACCATTATAGCGTATTTACAATTTAAAATGGAGATCAAGCGTAACAATGAGGCTTAAAGGCAGTATCAAGATATAATAACGCGACGTATTAATTCCCTGTACGAAGAGCAGAGAAAAGGGGCGCACGAGGAATTTCCAATTCGGTTTCTCGTCGTCCCCGGCGGTTCTCCTTTCCTCGAAGGAACCTGTTATCGAATTCACAATCGGTACCGCGAAGAGACACTTTAAGACAAAGCTTCGATACTTTTGCACGGCCGTTACCGAGCAGCCGGTCTCTGGTTCCCGTGGTTCCCGTCGCGGCGAGCAAAAAATCAGGAGCATTAAGGAAGAAAGGGTTAACGTAGAGGGGAGGGGGGATACAGAGAGCTTTGTCGAGAGGGTCTCGTTTCCATCATCGTCTCGTTAAAACCCATCGATCCGCCGGTAGCATCCGGAGACCGTCCCGTGACACGCTGGAAATGCGGTAAACGAACAGTCGCTGCCTTTAAAGGGCCTGATGGGCCCCGTCTCTCCCCCCCTCATCGTCCCGTGTACGTAGCTGCACGTCGCTCGTCTCTGTCGCATCGAAAGGTATCTCGACCCGTGGATCCCTTTACCTCGCTGAGGCACGTTTCAGGCCGGCTTTAAAGTCGGACGTCATAGACAGCTGGTATCTTTATCGAATCGATTCGGCTGACAAACTGGAGGATACCGCAAGACGAATAGCCGATCTGCATGAGCTATGGAGTCGTGTGCATTGCGATTAGTCAGGAGACTCGAAGTCCTCGTGCTCTAATGGGCATCGTTAGCCGTTCACGTAAAGGAGAGGAGCGTGTCGGTACGCGGTCGAGGCAGCCAGCGTCTAGCCTAACCTGGCCAACGACTAACGCAACGACGCTGAACCAGCAGCTCTTGATGAACGGGTAGAGGAGAGACGTCCACGATGCGAACAGAACGCGTGTACGTTCGTGCCGATCTACTTGTTCAGGGTGTCCCGGCTAATCGTCTCACGATCGTCATCTTCCTCGCTACCCCATTCCTTGGAACATGGAATATGGGAACAGGATGCTCGTTCCAGCCTCGAGGAGCCTCTGCTGGCAATTACGTATTCTTTATTTCTGATTTATCATCTTGCCACCGATCTGGGTAATCGCGAGGCTCTATTTCTTCTTGGTAACGCGGTCTACGGGAGTTATATTCTAGCAAAGTTTGAACAATTATCTTCGAAAGGGAGATCTAGATGGAGGATGGATAATTGGGAAATAAAAAATCACTTTTTTCTTTTTTTTTGTGTTATGTGGTTAGTTTCTGTTTGTTAGCTTTTTTCTTGTTTTCGCGTTATGTGGTTAGTTTCTATTTGCCAACTTAGTTTTAGGGCGTCTTGGTTCAGCTTGGGGAGATCTAAGTGGGGGGTGGGTAATTGAAAAATTAAAAGTACAGTATCTACATATCAGGACAAAAAATATTTCGATCAATATCGTAAATAAAACTTATATCAGTTCTTAATTAAGTACACGTGTATCGACTCATATGCAATTTCGTTACTCTCGACCCAATTTCTATCCATGACTCAGTAAACCTTCGAGATTCGAAGAATAGCGTCAACATAAATTTTCAAAATATCTACTACAATCGAAGTTCCAGCTTCTAAAAGACGATTCATAGTATTGAAATAGTTGTCGTGGTCGGAGTAAAACGTTTTAACAATCGCTAGCACGGCTAGAGGACTAGAGGCAGAGCAATCTGAGGATCGCAAAAACGATGTTCCCATCTTCATCCATTCTCGCGTCTTTCTCTGGCCCCCGTTCCCTTTCCTTCCTCTCGCGAGCGGACTTCTCATTATACCCGGAGGAACAGAAGTGGGTCGTGGCACGGGCGCGGTAGCCAGTCACGGCGAAGGTGAAGTTAGGTGGGGTACACACGATCCCATTCCTTCTACGAGGGTAATAATAATTAATCCACCAGGGACCGCTCCTTTCAGCCGGACCTCGGTGGTCAACGTCAGAGGCGCCTGAGGTCAGCCTCGAGAACCTTCCTCCGTCTGCCTTCCTCTTCCTCGTCCATCGGTGCCTCCTTCTTCGGAATCTTCTTTTTCTTTCCATTAACCAATTAATAACGTCACCTACTATGGCGTTACCGTTCCGGTTCTCCTCCCTGTCTTGACCCTGGAGAACGGTACCTGCACAGAGACTCGGGTTCGAAGAACCCTACCGCTGGGTCGAGCTAGCTGATTATAACCCTGGGGGACAGAGTCATCGGCGGTGCAATTTCACGAGGATCCACTTGGCCTGCTTATTTAATGGGAAATTTTAACGGACGTTTGACTTCTGTGTTGCTTGTCCCTCGATTCGTTCGCTCCTCCGCGGCGCCATCAGCCCACCTTCTTCCTCTTTCATAGAAAATTTATTAAAATTTTAGAGTATCTTCTCAAAGAATCTTTATCTAATTACTGACTTTTATTTCAATGGCTTGGATCCTCTTCTACAAAATTAGACTTATCTCGGTAGAATAAAGACGTAATTGTATGAGAGGATACACCGATATCGCTATTTAACAATAATTATAGAATTATGAGTGACTCTTTATTTTGAATCTTCCGTGCTTCTGGTGTTCATCGTGTCTTTCTTTCGATGAAAAATGCGAGACTCCCGCGAGAAACACCGCGCAGATATACTTTACAGGTGTTTCCTTCAACCCTTGAATTAATTCTCCTTCCTTTGTTGCTCTCCCTCCGGTTGAATAATACTTTACCTCGGAATAGCCATAGCTCTCCTAGATTAAATGATTCAAAGAGTACCCAGTACGACTACTTCGCAGAGAAGATCTTTCCGATTAGTTGACTCGTTGAATGTAATCAAGATAGCCTTCTCTCGCTGTTGTAAAAGGACATATTTCTCCGTGCTCCAACCAATTTCAGTATGTAAGATTGTTTTAAGATAGACACGTCATTACAGAGATAAGTCGTTACTTTTTTTTTCACCCGCTGCACGATTGCTTTCCTCTTCTCTTCATTTCATCGACTCGCGCGTTCCTTCCTTCTTACATCTGATAAATTATACAACCAAAATGCATCGACAGTTTCCTTAAGTTGATACAGAATTTTCGTGCTTTTAAAGTGCTTATCAAGTATCTAAGAAATTCCCATTAAAATTCCTCGTAGTTTCGCGAGAGATAAATCACCACGTGACCCCCCCCCCCCCCAACAAAAATAAAAACGGAATGGGCCCTTCGACTCAAGAACTTCGATCAGCGATGCTTGCACAAGTTCGTAACGCTTTGAAGCATGAAGAAACAACCTGGCCCGATAAACTCGGAACAATAAACGTACAGAGATAGCGAGCGGCGCAATTATAAGCCGTAAGTGAATTTTTTCTCCCGAACCAGGAGCGGAAACAATGGATCTTTTCAGGCGGCGGGGCTGACGCAACACTTTTATTCGCTCGATACCACCTTTTGAACTCCCGACGCTATGAAACGCGGGCCCCCGGGGCGAGCGAACCGATGTCGCAATTAACCGAAATTCCGCGCGGCTCCGTTACGTTTCCACCAATAAACAATTTTCCATCGGCGCGGATTTCCGCGAGATACGCCACGCGCGTTTCCACGGATTCCGTCGGTCGATCGGCGCCGCCGCGAGCCGCCGAGAATTTTAACAAGATTATTACGTACGTTTCGTGCTCTTTCACCCATTTTATCTTTCATCATCTAAATGCACCGCCGCGGCGTGCCCCGCGGTTGCACAAACGCTCGCTGCGCCGAGCGCGACAAACGACGCTCGCCGTGATCGAACGCCACCGATTGCAATTTAACAGCCAACTAATTCTGATGAACGTATTTAATAAAGCCGTTCTGCCCGGAATCGGGCCCCGGAGCGGCTCCATTGCTCCGTTGTTGTGTGAAATTAGCTCGCGTACTGGGGAAACATGGGGTCACGAATACTAGGATGCACAGAATCAAACGAGAGAGTTATTATATTGATGGATATTAGACGTGGAAGTTTAGAACCATGAAAAGCGACTTACTTTAAAATTATACGATGTTCGAGTAGGAATACTGAAACGTCGGTTTGACAGGTGTCAAATTCCACGTTTGAAATTACTCGACTCGTAGATATCATTTATTAGCAATTTATATTGTAATTAACCGTTAACACGAAGGGTTTTGATAATAATGCACGCAATCAATTTAAAATGTTAAAAGAATGATCCCTCAAACTAATTTGGAATTAAAAAAATTCGGCTGGTTTCCCCACTCGTTTGCCAAACGAGCGTAAGAAAGGGGGATACCGTGGTACAGAAAACCGCGTTCCTCGTTACGTTAGCGAGATCCTGAACGCGTAAGAACGCGAGCAGAAGGCGTAAATCACAAAGCCTCGCGATCAAGGAACCCCGACAAAGCTTTCCTAACAACCAGGCGCGCGAGTGAAACGTAAAACAAGGAGAAGAGCTAATCGACGCGCACAATAAATCTCATTCATTAGCTGCGGCGAGGATGCACACGTACGCACCAGCACACGTGCCCGTGTAAAAAGAGCGACGCGAGTGCAAGGGGTTAACAAATTGTTCGCTCGTCGCGCAATCCTCCACCCCCGCACCCTCGCCGTACCCCTCGAGCGGAATTCTGTCGCAATCCAAGCGATCACGCGACAACCGACGCGATCGCCCCGGCAACGCTCGCCAGGTTATGCTAGAACGGATTGTCATAAGCGCCTCGGAGACGAAGCGAACCCGTGGACCGAATAGACGTGCTCTACGCCTCCGAGTGTGCCGAAGATATATTACCTCCGCGGTGTGCGTCTGCCCACGAGAGCTCCACACTTTCCCTGGCAGACGTAACCGGACCAAACCGACGAACCTAACCGCCAGACGCTCTCCGTTTCATCCGTTTCGCGCCACCTACAGCGTGGGACAAAACGATATCGATTCACAAACGATGCTTCACATTCTAAAAATGATTCATTGGTGACGGAATTGGAAAGAAATTCATTTCTTTCAGAAAGAAATTGTCAATCTTTATGATATTGTTGTTAACAGTCTCGCGTTTGGAGCATCAGGATTCTCAATATTATCTGTTTTTCATTCTTCTGAGTACTGTGCATCCGCGAGAAGGTGGCTAACGAAAGGAATGCGAGTCTGATTGGTTCCCCACTCTAGCTCATAGCCTATCATTGGTTGAAACGACCACGTGATGTGCAACCAGAGTGGGGATAGCTGGAGCAAGCGTCTCTATCGAAGCTAACCAGCTCCTCGCGGACGCACAGTAGTTACAATCAGTAGAAATGACGAGTGATAGACAGACTCGTCAGCCAAGTAGTATTTAATCTCACCCATCTTTCTACATTCATTCGACGCCCATTTAAAGAAGGTCGTGTTTCTCATTTTAAATATCACTTTCCAAAGTTTTACTCCACATTTCTGATCTACTTTTCCACGAAGAATCAACCCCATTCTGTGAATCTACAATTCATTTTACATTGCATTTTCTTCGCCATCTTACCACTCTGTATCTCTTCTTCTCTTCGCACGAGGTAAATTTTAACACGTTTAAAACGACGGATTACTCGAGTTCCAATCAAACGAGAAATCTTTAGAAATCCAAGAACAGACGAACTTTTTAACCCAAGAGAAAGAGTTGCGAGTCGCGGTAGGAAACGGACAATGAGCGAGCGCGTGTTTCCTGGTCAGGAAAAGTTTCACTTTCGGCTCGTTAATTAAGTGCAAAGTGCTAATTCCGAAGAACGACGGCGCAACCGTATACGCGTGTATTCTTATTTCGATACGAGCCGCAATCGTGTCGCGTTCAAGCGATTTCGAATTTGAAAAATCTGGTTGTAGTAGGTTTCCGGATCGAGGCGGTAATCGTGAACTTTGAGACGACCTGTATCCCCGCCACACGGCGAACAAGGTAATGCTGTTTCGAGCCCATTAGTATGAACACAATAAGGTAATCGTGACGGCGGTCCGGGCTCGGTTTCTGTGGATATATCTTGTGGAACAACGACGACGAATACGGCGACGCCGTGATTTAGAAACGCGCCGGAGCGCCGGGCCCCCGGCCATGTCGAAATCGTAACACATGTTGCGCCGCGAAAGAAAAGGAGAAGCCGCGAAAGGGGAAAGAAGGATGCTCCCGGCCGCCCAGAAACGTGTGCAGTTTGTCTCCGGGCATAAGCTAAGCTTGTATCTTTCTGGTCCCCGGCGATCGTGAGCTCGTGATCACGCTGTCTCTCAGGCCAGGGCAGCCTGTTAATGCGTCATTGCTCGTACACACCTTCGGGAGACCCGACTCGTTGCTCGCGAAGCGGATAATTTAGAAAGCGAGGATGATGCATAGCCATCGGGGATTTTTCAATTAGCTGACGCGGTTTTGTGGGAAATTTATGCCCGTGACTGGATCGGGCTAACGTTCCCGGGGACCGCGTATCCCGGAGTTCTAACGTTTCGTTGCTTGATTAACGGCGGTTGTCGCTCGAAAATGCAGAAACCCACGGATCGAACGAGCCTGAGCGTAAAACCGGCCGTTAAAAAAACGATATTGACCCTTTGACGGTTTGGAATGTCGGTACACATACGCCCTGAGAAAGCGTTCGTTCGCGAGAGGCCTAGTAAATTTCAGAGACGGTATTTTTCTCGGTTGATATAGCGTTGCAGGTACCGTTAGGCGTTGCATATTTTCGCGTTGGAACGAGTGATACCGAACATCGTTCTACCCGTAATATTTAACGATATTTAAAACAGAGGAAATGCTAGAAACGTTTCCATCCGAGGAGCGCTGTAATTTATAACTAGCGATCGTGCAATTCAAATTCGACGTCCCGGCAATTTCTATTAATCGACCATACTGCTACCCGTTGCGTAACAATTCGCGAATCGTTACTGTATTACGATCATAGTTCGAGTTCTCGGGGGAATAAGTAGATACATCCTACCCTGAGCTGGCAGGGATAATATCAGTTTTCTTCCCGGCGTATAAAAGCCAGGAAAGATACGTCTGGTTCTCAGGCTCGGTTAAAATGTGCAAAACGATCCTAGACGTTCCTTCCGGGCACGAAACTCGGCCAAAGGACCGATCATGAGTCCTCTCGGGGCTCCCTACTTTTCTCGGAGCCATCGGTGTTCTTATCTAAAGGGAGCGGCGGCGTCGACGCGGCCATTTCCAAAAATAAATCACGCAACATCGATCGTTAGGGCCTCGTTCGGACCGGGGGCGATCGAGAGAAAGGAAGAAAAGGGAGTAGGGGTACCTACGAAAAAGGCCAACGTAGCTCCGAGGAATTATGCAGGCAACGTGTGCTGGCGGATGGCTGGTAGTTACCCAACCCACCGAATACTTAGGAATACTCGCGTGAATCCAAAACTCGTTTAGCGTACCTGCGGCTCAATAACGTCGACCGGTTGGTCCTGCGGAAGCTTTTAAATCAGGCGAGGGCGACTTTCGATGGATAGGCCTCAAAGAGGTAGTCGTTTGCTGGGAGTTGTTGTTTGGACTGCCTCTCCAAAGGGCTCAGGATAGTCTCGCGTACAGGGCGAGCCAACATCTATCTACAAACTATCGCTCATCTGCTGTTTTAAATCCCTGTATTCCTCGTCAATAAATTCTCAATTAACACGTTCACTGCCAGATCGGAACAGTATGATATTTTGCAATAGTAAAATTTTTATCTTAGGCCATTGAAACCTAGATAACCTAAAATTTGTTTTAGTACTTATTTTTATAATCTTGTTAAAATTCACAAATTCTATCCAAACTTATTTCCCTCAACGTCTTAGCTTGAGAATTAATTTTTCTAGTATCATAGTGGTAAATCCTGTTACCCATATATGAGTGACGTGGCAGTGAAAGTGTTAAATAAACGATCGCTTGCAGATAAATCGTAACGAAAAGAATTTAGAAACCCAAAAGGTTAACTTGATAAATCGTTATTTCGAAATTGTTCTCCACGGCGATTTTGAATATTTTTTCCCCCTTTGTTTCATAGTCTGATAGTCCTCAGAATTGCCCAGGGTGTTTCCGGATCGTTGATCGCGACAATTTTAAAACCGTGCCCGAGGAATGTCCGTTTTATCAGATTCGAGCGCAATTAGCGTTTTCACAGGCAGATTTATGCTCGTTGTCTCCGGGAATAGTACTGATTATCCCTAACAACCGTTTATCGCGTTCTCCCGCGATCTCTAATCCATTCAGTAGCCTGTAAATTTGTTTGAAACTATCAATTAGATACATCCCACCAACGGCCCACGCTTCGGATCACAATATGTAATCAGAATATTACACCTCCGTACGTAGGACTAAATTATCCGCTATCCAGCGAGATAAATGCGGGCACAACAACCTGATAAATCTTCTGTAACAGATTCCACTCATCGTAGTATGCGATAGAACACTCCTACGTGGATTTCATAGAATTCAGGATAACGTTACGTTTAATAGATTCCATTGAACGTCGGGGCACTGGAAAAGGAAGGAATAATTTTTTCTCTGACGTTCTGAGAGTATTTATGGAAGGTAGAAAATGGTGGTAATACGGCTGGATAAGGTCGAGAGTCAAATACCTGCGTGGATGGTAGATATTCATGGTCGTTCGTCTCGAAAACGAAAAAGTGTATTCTACTATTTATCTGTGAATAATTCTCTCACTTTTTGATTGTAGCATCACTCCGTATAAATTATACTAATTATACTCGTGTCCACTTTCATTCGGTATTTCTGTCGTTCGACTATTTATCAATGGATGCTAATAATTTCGATATTTTTCCTCGCAAGTCAAGTTCCATTGTGATGTAATATTCGATGAATGTTAACGATCGAATTATGACGTTATGCTCCAATGAATGCAGAACAAGTAAGAGTGGGCTGGTCCAACCATCGTTGACCAGAGTTATTGCGAAACGATTTTTAAAATATTCTCGAAGACCAAATCGGGCAATGTGCAATTACCTTCGCGAAAAGTGATTACGATTTGAGTACCGAAAATATTATAGGTAGAACATTTAGTTTCCAGTTTTCTTGTACGTCGTATAAGCGTACAGGATACTAAAGATGGTCCCAGCCAATTCGACCCTCGTCGCTCTATTTTTGTTTTACCGTTCGTTGTTAAAACAAAATTTATTGTGAACAGCTCTCTTTGATCTGGGAGTACGCATTATTGCCGTCACTCTAGATTTACAATTGGATCAAACTCAATTGGCTGCTCGAGACCGATTCTTCGACTTGTAAATCACTTCGGATACCGTTTCTATTTTCACGCCACGCTAAAACACGATTGATTTAGAGTCACGCGATTGTTTCGAAACGCGTTATTAAAACAACAATAAAGCACTGGGATACTTTGGACGATGACAAAACGCTCCAACACGGATCAACTTTTGTTCTGCTCAAGATTCGCAGTACACGTATCGTTTGACGATCTAATTACATTTAGTTATTATGAAAATACATAGAGGGCGCTTAAACTAGAGTGGGGATCTAGGCACCAATCAGACTCGCATTCCTTTCGCTAGCCAACTTCTCGCTGACACACAGTACAAAGCACGCGATGCACATCGAAATTCACGCTCCTTTCTCTCATACTCGCAATCAAATTATTATTCTCAAATATTAATTATTACACTCTCAAGTTACGTGTCTTTAAGAAACTATATAAGGTAGTCTCTTTGGGGGTTTGAATGTTGTTTGTGCGTTCATTAGGAACATTTCGGTAAAAAGTGAATAGGAGAGTCGACATTTTTGAACGGGCCTGTACGATATGGACCTATGTCCGACAGAACGTTCGGTCGGATGCTGCCGGCGGGGACAATTACGCAGATGTGTGGCTGGCAGAGCGGGACGCGTGAGCGTGCCGTGTAGCTCGGGGATCCACCGCGTTGCCCTAACGCGCTCGCGCGTGCGCGACCGTACACACACACGCGACCGTGAAACCCCCCATGCTCCCGTCTAGAATTAGCATGCACCGCGCGGACACCGATGTGTGAGTGGACGACAGCCCTCCCCCCTCCGGTTGTGCGCGGGCACACGTGTGCGTTTCGTGCGAGAGAGTAGGAGGAGGCTGTAACCCGGCAAAGGAGGATGAAGAGAAAGAGAGAAAAGTGATTACAGAGCTCGAGCCTCCGGTTGCCCCCGGCGCGTGCGTCCACCTCCGACCATCCTCCTGTAAAATCCTGCCAGTTTCACCTTTCCTGGAACACCGCCCCGGGCCGTTTGGAGAGATCTCCGAGAGTCGAAGCCGCTGCTCCGACGCTCGAGAATGTTGGCGTCCGACGAAGACGTTAGAGGAGGATGATGCCGGACACGGGCATAGAAGGACGGTAAATCGGTGTACCAGGTGGCTCCAAGGATCAAAGATCCTTGAAAAAGGTGCTTATTACCGGAAAGCTGGATTTCACGAACCGATTTGACGTGGTACGCTTGCCCCCCTGGCTGAGTTATGCGTAATCCTCGATCGGGCTCTTTGGTCAACTTCCACTTGACGGATAATCGCTAGCATCTGGTGTTCTGTTGTTATAGAATTAAAGATCGCGTAGGAGATATCGTATCTGTCGGTTTTTTAAATATTTTTCTAACGCACAACCCCTTCAAACATGGTCAAACTTTATCGTACCGTAAAGTTCCTCGACGTAGAATCGCGAAGGGTTGTCAGGCTTCGTTCCCAGGAGCAAAAAAGTACGATCAGCTACCGGTATCCACCCTCGACTGTTTACATAACGCGAAAAAACTTAATCAAACCACGAGCGCGGCAAAAAGCGTGTAGCACTTATTGCCGCGTAATCGGCGATGCGCGTGAAGCGGCGCGATGGAATGTAGAAAGTGCAAGAAAGGTATTGAACGGCTCGAGGGGAAAGTCCGCGACCACCCTTTTGTCGCTCCTCGAACATCCTGTCTATCCGTTCAGCCAATAAAAACAATGATTGATCCTAATGGGTAATGAGGACTTAGTTGGGCTGCAGGTCAAAGAAAACCATTCGCGGTTAACGTCAACGTCTCTTACACTTTACTATCGTACAGCCCTTGTTCCGTTTTCTTCCACGGATTGTGTGCCTAGGCTCAAACTTCACAGGATATCTGAGCAAACCCCCAGGATATCAAAGCTACTGGGTCTAAGTCGGTTGCAAGAAGTTTGCACTACAAAAGGACGTAGAATTTCTTCATTTATTTTCCAAGCTACATTCGTGTGAAGTTTCAGAGAGCTTATACAGGGTGTTCGGCCACTCCTGTGAAAAATTTTAATGGGAGATTCTAGAGGCCAAAATAAGACGAAAATCAAGAATATCGATTTCTTGACTGAGGCTTCGTTAAAAAGTTACTAACAATTAAATTCAAAAATTTCAAATCGTTCTGGAAAAACTATTTTCGGTTGCGGGGGTTAATTACAATCATTTTTGGTGAACAGACATACTTCCGAAATCCTACCCACTTTCGAAAAAAAAATTCGTGTAAGTGCTGAAAGTTTTGAGTGAAAAAAAAGACTTTCGAATCGTCTTGGAAAAATTATTTTTAGTTGCAGGGGTCAATTAAAATCATTTTTGGTTAACAGACATACCCCCAAAATCCTACTCAGTTTCGAGAAAAAAATTCCTTACCGAAAATATAATTTTTGACCAGAAATGTCTGCCCGAATTATCATGCGAATCTTTAAAACGTCATAACTTCTGAACGGATTGGACGATTTTAATGTTTAAAAAAGCAAACTACGCGTATTTTGATGAAGAATATGTACAAATCGCAAAAATGTTCGAAAAGTTGGTCCTTGTCCCCGCAAAATGAGAAAAACCCCATAAAAATGGTCCAATTTTCAAACAGCCATAACTCCTACAATTGTGGATATATTCCAGTGAAACTTTTTTCTGAAGTAGAGCTCATGGGTACCTACAAAAAAGTATTAGACAACTTTTCTGTAGGGCGTCAAACAAAATTACTAAAAATGAAAAACTAATTTTTAAGAAAAATCGACAGGGGGTAGGTGCCTAAATTTTTCGACGAAAAAAAAATTTTTCAAATCGTCCTAAAAAAATTATTTTCAGTTGCAGAGATCAATTACAATAATTTTTGGTGAATAGACCTACCCCCGAAATCCTACCCACTTTCTAGAAAAAAAATCAGTACGGGCGGAACTTTAAACGTTAATAACTTTTTAACGAAATCTCCATCAACAAATTAGTATTCTTGATTTTCGTCTTATTTTGACCTCTAGAATCTGTAGGATCTCTATAAACTTAATATTGTGGCGGTTTGATGTTGCATAAAGATATTTCGTTTAGCGAGATTGCGGTAAGAATGAAAAGGAAAAGACAGAGGAACATTTTGTCGTGTGGTTACTAATGGATATTGAATGGTTCTTTTTTTTGGTCCCTTTTCGTGGGTGGCAGCAGTACCTTGGGCTGCGGTTATATTAGAGTGGGGTGATTTTTTGTGACAGCTTCATGTGTTAGTGGACCAAGGAAAAGTTTTAAAAACCTCGTGGGCATTGAATGGTCAATCGAGTAGTGTATATTTAGAAATAATGTCGATCGAGTACTTGTGAGAGAGGTAGCAGAGCGTAGCCCTCTGCTGGTGAGCGCGTGAACCGTCTGAACTATGCCCAGCGAACGCTCGGGCAGCTGCCTTATTCGAATTAGATTCGTCGAACGTTCGGTCCATTAAAGCGTAAAAAAAGAATCCAAAGAACATAAAAATCGAAGCGGGAAACGTTCTTAGAAGACGGGAACGTTCCCCGTTAAAATTGCCGATAGCGGCAACGGTGGCCGCGGAATGTCTCGATTGCTTTCAGTGGAAGAACGGATTCCGCGAATTACGGAGACGAATGGTGAAAACGCGTCTCGGAATTGGAACGATCGCAATTAAAAGGAGGAACGGGCGATGCACGGAGGCGCGCGGAAACAGAAGCACGTAGGTTCGCTCCGTGGCGGTTCTACCGCGTTCCGCGTCTACACGCGGCGCTGAACTTTCACCGCAATTAAACTTAAAAGCGCAATCTCGGTCTGCGTTCGTTCTTACCGGGGTTAATGGCTCGGCACCGCGGGGTCGCGTTCACGGTTGACGTAACGCGGAATTCCGCCAGACGTTGAACGAAAATTGGATCAACGTCGCCTGGATGCATCCTTCGTGAGTTTAAAGTGATTGATTCCGAGCGGCTTGCCACGAGCGTTCTTACGCAATGCGACTTAGCGATCGTTGCACGGATCGACCTTTCGGGGCTCGAAATTCAATTTTATCGCCGACGATCTGCCGGGGACCTCTTTTTACCGCGCGATTGATTTATATCGTCGAGCCGTGACGCTGGATTCGTGCGGCTCGTTTGGCACCGGGTACCTCGAACCACCGATTTTTAATCCGATTTCCAAACCCCGAGCGATTATACGCCCGAGGCGGAAGAAAGATCGTCGCTCGAAACGGCTCGAGACAAAAGGAAAGCAACAATGTCGCAGTCTATTTTAGAGTTTCAACTTTCTTGCGGCCGCGAGCTGAATCGCAACGAACCCGAGCGATCCGTCGCTCGGAATGAAAGTTTCGCGGAAAAACGTGGAACGGAAAGGACAGATGATCGTGGCAAATTCAGACACGCCGGAGCGCATCTCGCGACGCGTCAACAGCTTCCCCGTCATCGTCGAGTCGCGATTTACGCACGGATGCGCGCACAGCCGTGAACCGTCCGCCATGTCGGCCTAGCCACGCATCATCATTACCTTGATCCACATCTACATTGTCATTAGAGGTAGGCCGCGACGGCACTTTTAAAACTTCGCTACGAACACCGCCTCGCGCCGGCAGGATGATCGTGTGCTCGTCCAGCTGCATCGGCTCCAGCGAGGCCATGAAAAACTCAGAAAGGGAGGTACGACGCCTCCTCTCCGGGGGATGAAAGTTGAAGAAGGACGCGATCTGTCCTCGAGGAACACCGGAGTCTCTACTTTTGCCGACGTTATGTCAATCACTGTGATTATGTCGTCGATCCTCTGTGCCGCGTACGCAAATTTTTGCGTCCAGCTCTTCGCTTCGGTGCTTTGCTTTTCCCTCGCTCGAGGTGCCCTTTCATTAGGACCACTGGGGGACAGGGCTGATTCCGATTCGACCATTCCTGCGAAGTGTTTAAAGTCGACGATCTTTCGGAATTCGTGCCACGAAAATCATCTCGATCCGTTTCTTGCGCATTTTTTACTCGTAATGTGCTCAACGATATACGAATCGAAGCTACCAAGCATGATACTTGTCCACTTTCAAGAGCTCTAATATTGATACAATTTGGTTGCTTCGAACGTCAAACCTTGTTCAGAGTTTTAAAGTTCCAAACGATCTTTACCATTCGATAGACTTGCACCACAAACCCCTTTGAAGAGTTCTAATATTCTTCAAATTCATTTAATAAAAATAGCTTGAAAAGTGTAATGCAACTCGATAATTTCGAACATCAAATATTGTCAAACAGTTTGTTTAAAATCCTTAAAGTTTCTAACGACCTTCACCATTCGATAGACTTGCTACATTGTCCACGGAATAGACCATGATAAGGATATATCGATGGTCGTACGGGGTTGAAAGATTTATCGTTTGTCTACTTTGAAGAGTCCTAATATTCTTCAAACTCGTCTAGTAAATTTAGCTTGAAAATTGCAATGCAACTCGATTGTTTCGAACGTCAACTATTGTCAAACGCTTTATTCAGAGTCTTTAAACTTTGAACGACCTTCACCATTGCTATATTGTCCACGTAGTTGACCATCAAAAGGATACGTCGATGATCGTACGAGGTGGAAAGATTTATCGTTTGCATCCGGAACAGAGAAAGACGCGAACCAGGGAGAAATAAGACGCAAATGAAGGGCGGAAAGGTAGTGGGGGAACAGGATGTGGCTCTACCCCCGAGGAATACGAGCACGAGTCTTCGACCTCTAGCTCTTCCGACGTTACTTCGATCACAGTGATTACGACTTCGATGACCGATGTGAACAGACACGCATGTCTCTCGTATCGTTCTTAATTTCACGCACTGTCGCACTTTCAGCGTCGATCATCGGGAGAAACGGACGTCTGGAAAAATCAGCCCCACGGCGGTTCTTCTCTCCTAATAATTTTCGTGCCTCTTTCTTATCGATGCACACCGTTCGATCGTAACAGATTTCACTTCGACATCGAAGTTTACGGCGTGTTGCAAACGAATCGCAGAATCATCCAATCATTCCGAGTGCTCTTGCGTCGCAATACTCGTACGTGAAACACTGTTTAGAATTTCGTGGCTGCCACTACACTCGTATGGTATTGCAACACGCAAATCTATGGTCAATATTCCTACAAAGTTTCGAGTCTATCGTATCACTAAATATGCAATTATTTCCATTTGTATTCGTACACTATTATGGTGTATCGCTACAAACGAAAAGATACTTGCTTCTCATGAATTCTCTCCAACAGTGCATATTTCGTATCTATGTATAATCTGGTCGAAACCTGATTCGTAACGTTCGTGTTTCTTTAAAAATCGTGGAAGGTGGCGTCTTATTGATGTCGCGTCCGATCCGAATTGAGCAATTACCCGGCGATAATTAGGTCCCGGGTTTATATCTTTGTAAATTGCGGCACGGTGGCGGCCAACCACGAAGTAGAAGGGGCCCAGAGACAATGGGGTCCTCGGGAAACAATGGCTGTCTCGTAGCCGGTGTACGGTTCAGCGCTATAAACAATACCGGAGAGAGGCCTGGCTGATAGGGTCAGAGGGTCAGCCCCTGTGGGACCTTCTGGCTCTCTTTGCTTCTCCTCGTCTACCTTCTTGACCCACCTACGCCTTCGCCGTGGCAGGTTCTTCCTGAACGAGGTCACGAAATTAATTTTTCCCTTCGCGAGACAGGCTAGGATGGTTTACGGGGCTCTTGCCTCGGTTCATCGGTGCTTGCTACTATGTATTGTTCGGTATATAATCACGTCGGATGCTGCGCCCGTAATTATAACCGTACGAACGCGATACGCGTACCCGTGTGTTTAACCGTACCGAAGGAATTCCAGCCTGGAAACTTTTTCTCTCGTTGGCGGGACGAAAACGTTCGTAAACAGTGTCGAGAAAATCCCCGTAAATTGGAAGCCCATGAATTGTTGTTAAATCAAAGTTCTTACGTCATCGTCTCCGTTTAGGGAGCTCCGGGGGGAGTTCAGTTGGCGAGAACAAATCGGGCCTAGCCCACGCCGTAAACGCATTAATCGTCGCGCCGCGAGTACACGTGTACGGTTGGTATTCTTCGCGTACATCAGCAAACGATACATACTAAATTACACGAGAGCGGAGAGCCAGATAATCTCCTCTGTTCACAGCATTCTCCGATAACGCAACATCAGATTACCATCTCCACCGGTGAATTTCTCTTTCAGCTGGCCCATGAAACCTCGCGCAAAATTGTTATGCATATGCGCCTATATATACGTACGTATGCGTTCTTTTTCCCTTAATCCACGGGGAAGCCTTTAACGAGATTTACTCGAAGGCAGGAGCGCGTAAACGCATTCCTCCTGGCGCAGGCGGCGAGCCGCAAAAATCTCCGGCGAGATCCCTTCGCGAGATAGGATATCCGCGAAGTCGGTTTCGTCGGCAGGCTTTTAAGGTCGAAACCCATGGAAACGGCAAACAAATGCACTCGCTCACCGGTGCCGGTAGTCGTGCCGAACTGCGAACCGCGAACCCTTTTTTTCTTCCTCGTGTCCAGGAATTCCGCCCCGTTCGCGTTCAAACGTTAGATACGAACATAGTAAGTCATTCTCAACAGAAATATGTATTCTATTGAGGGGGCTGGGGGGTTCAAATAACAACCCACGATCTACCCCACGATTGTTTAATGTTTATTTCCGCGGGTGTGGGTCACACGTAGGTTAATGTGTTTAACAGACTGAGCGTAACGCGTCTCTAGCAAACTGAGCTTCCATACTGAGCTTATACATTTCCTTAACCTAATAGTAAAGGGAGAGGAAAAGAAACAGGACAGAAAGACGGAAAAACGAAACTGGAAAATACTTAGTGTAGGGAAAGTTTAGCTACAGCGAAAGAGAGTCATAAAAGTAAAGAGGTTCGAAACCTTGAAGGAAAACAGGTGTCTTGTGTAGCTCTGGTCGCCAAGTGTTTAACAGGAGGACTGGGAAAATGGAAAAATAGAAAGCTTAAAAATATCCTTATTCCATTCCATTCATACCATGGCCGCTACACTATATAAAACAAAGGTCAGTGTTCGTGTTTCGACGAAACGTCGGAGGTTCGCTTTAAAACTGTCCAAAAGTTTTATCAACGAACGATTACGAGCACTTCCTGGCCGTTCCAAGCTCCCATCGCGCAACTGTCGCCGCGTGTACGGTCAATTTGTACCCGATTGTAATTTACGACGCGTCGTCGAGTCCATCAAATAACACGTCGGTGATTAAAATCTATAATCGAGCAATCTGTTCGACGAGAATTAGGAGAGCACCGTTTCATCCCCGGGTTTGCATAATTTCTTTTCAATACGGAACGCGTGACTGCGACCAGTTTATGTTGGTCACGTCGTTGAGAAATCGTGTTGTGATCCATCGGTTATACACCGTGGCTGTTTTACTTACTTAGGTATGATTGTTATGGAGATTTATAGTATGGTCGAGGCTCAATTATACCGATTCACAATCAGAAAACGTTTCATCGGTAGAATCTAGGACGTCCGTGTATTCTTTAAATCGACGAATCGTCGAGTCATCCGACACCCGGTCGTAATTGCGTCCGTCGGAATTATCGGGTGTTCGGGAAAATATAACCGGCTACTAGGTCGTCGATCAGCGGCGGTTGAATCGAAAACAAATTGCTCCTATATAAATATGGAATACGGCTCTGGGAATCTGTCGAGTAAAACGATTGCGTATCGCGTTAAATGTCCCAGATTCTATCGGTAATCGCGAGTCACGAAGATCTCCATACCAGTTACGTCAACCTAGAGATCCGAAGATCTGCCCAAACCTACCATTACGTGCTCTATTCTACGCTCGACTTCGCTCTATTTATCATCGGTGATACCCGGTTTAATTGAAACGAAATAAAATAGCGGTCTCGTCTAGGTCTCGACGATACTTAATTCCCAGCAACATCGGCGCCAAATCGTTTCGATACGGCGTTTGAGATATCTATCGGGCCCTAACGAGTAGGTGATTCGATCGATCCGAGCATTAAATCTTAGTGGCGGTCTTTCAATAACCGTGCTGCGATTAAGTTTCTATTTTCCGCGATCTGGAACACGCGTTCCGGTATTTCCAGGATGTTACGTGACTCCTCTGTACCGCTGTATGTGCACGTCCATCGTCGGCCTGAACCTCGAAGGCCCCTCGCGAAAAGGCCACGCTGAGGTCACGTAATGACGGGCCGAACTCTGCAATCACAGAAGCGCGCACGCCACGTGGCTTCGGTGTACGCCTTTGGCCAGCCTCTCTTCGCGTTTGTCCCGGTTTGGCCTTTCTTTTGGAGCACCGTGTGGATGCACAACGAATCCGACGAATCCGAGAAACCGTGTTTAATTGCTTCGTTAACGAACGAATCGCGATGGCCAATTCGAATCTAATCCACGTCCCGGTTCTGTGCAAATCCATCTCCGCGGAATAACTGCTTTTTAATTACTTTATTACGGAGATAATTGTTCGCGATGGACGCTGGACTGCCGACTGGAACACTAATTTAATTTTCTTTCTCTTTTCGGGGCTCGAATTTTTATACGATTCCACCTTCTATCGATCGCGAGATATCGGATCCTTTGAAATACTAGAAGTAGAATCGTAGAGGTTTCGTTCCCGCGCGGTTACCGTGTGTCTCGTGCTAGGAATCCCATTAGTTTTCGGTGTCGGCCGGTTTCCTGCTTAGTCACAGACCGCGTATAATCGCGGAAGGAAATTAATAACAACGATGTCGAGATAAAGGCGGCGCGATCGGTGGAATCGAGCGTCGGTGGGGCTGTTACTCATCGTTCGGTCGGGGTTCAAAGCGGTCGGAGAAACCGAGTATGATCCGCAAAATGACTCGGGATACCTTACCGGAGCCGGAGGTCAGAACCTCCGTGACGTTGTCATGGGATTAAATGACTTTGGAACGAAGAGGGCCAGCACCGGAGCGATAAGAGCCGAAAGAGCCCGTCGAGTCATTCTCGTGTAATTATACGTACCGCGAGGCCAATAGGGGGTCTCTGTATCGACAATTAGGGCATTTCGGCTTCCCATTCGACGGCCCTTCGAATTATTCGGATACATCCGCGGCCTTTCTTCATTATCTTTTTAAGATCCGCCCCGTGGATCGACCGCGACTCGTGGCGCCGAACTTTCATCAGACCCAAGGACGATGGAAATCATTTACGACGGGCGTGATTTCATTATGAACCTATTATCGAGAGATTTGCATGAATTTGCAGGCAAGCCTCCACGCGTTGCTCGTTTTCCTTTTGCGTTTATCGCGCGTAAATTGCTTCGAAGCAAATCCCTGCATTAGTCTCGCGTTGTATGACGAAAAATCGGGCCCATTCGGACGTCGATTCGAATTCTAAACACGGGGAATCGTTTTTAATTTCCCATTAAAGAATCGTTCTTGGAGAGAGGTAAATATAAATATACGCGTGTACGGAGCGTCTAAGTTCAACAAATGCTGCACGTTGTCGCTGGAATGCGCTTTCGTGACGGTTTTATCTGATTCCGCGGCGTTGGCCTGTAATTATGAATTATGCAATCGTTCGTACGACTGTCCGTTTGGGTAGATCCTCCCACTTGTTTATGGAAATTTCGATTGGCTAATTATCGCGGGCCCCGTGGCTTCGCTATTGTCCACTTCGAAATCCGTCCGTTCGTAGCCCAGAGCGTAATGAGCAATCGCTAGGGCGCATGAATTATGCATAGACAGAGTCGCAATAGCGAGTGTGGAACTTGCGTGGAATTAGCAAAATAATGACCAACGAACCGTAGTATGAATTCTTTTTATTACAAATTATTACACTATAGTTCAAGTAAATAAGTTTTCCAAACAATAGGATTTATTTTCGTCACCTTTTAGAGACAATTTAACTCTGTGTATGTTGTTGAAAACTTTTCTTTTTAAATGTACGTGTATGCAAAGGAGATATCAACCCATCAAATAAAGAATGATTATTATTATCATATTATAACGGAGCCTGGGGATCGTTGAAGTCTCGTTCCTCGGGGTAGGGACGGTTATTCTTCGCAGAATGCTAATTATGGCAGCTCTGGTTACAGGTTGTTCCGTTTCGGTGTCTCGGAGGCGACGTAGGTCGGTTAAGGGCGCCCGAACGTTGCTCAACCCCGAATCGGAGAATCTCTCTCCTCGCGTTCCTTGCAATTATCACGGACGATCGTAATTATATGTACTCGTTCGGTATCAACGGTGCCAATCGCGAATGCATTATTCATAACGCAGAAATAACAGTCGGTTTCGCTGGCGACCGCGCCGGCTCATTTCCACGCGCTCAGTTATCTCTCTTTCTCGTGGCATTCGAACTTTTCCCCTTCGAAGACGATTATTAATCTGATTGGGCCCAGCTTCATCATTCTTTCCCGAGCGATCCGTGTCATTTCAATTCGCGTTCGATCGCGGCCCCTCGGGACTTATTATTATTGTAACGTCTTTATTGCCCAATTACTAGGCAGCGTGCATTCGACGCGGAGTTATTATTAGTTCGGTGCGTGCGAGGTGTCAGATTTTCGCTAATTCAAATTATTATCATCCGTTGGATTGATTAATTGTCACGTTACATATTGGCTTTTCTCTATTTCATTACGATTTTGGTTATACAGTTTTATTTTTTATGACTTTTGTTTCTTATGGAATACTTTCCCATTTATTTTTACCAAATTTTGTTTAATTACACTATTGGTTACTTCTATTTATAATAGTATTTTTTTGTAATATTAATTTGTATTACGATATGTAATGCGTAAAACAATACCGTGTTCTTTTTCTCAAGCGGTAACCCATCCTATACTGCACACGCTGTCCAATGATACTGCACTTTGGTAATTGGACGAGAATCAGTTTCCAACAGAGCATCATCATTGACATTTTTTATTTATAATTTATTCAAACATAAACCCTCAAATGTCTCAATGTATAAAATCCTTCATAAGAAACAAATTTTTATAATGAATCACCATTATAGTGTACGAATACAAGGAAAGTACAGTACCATTCTATATTATCAGCGAAGTGCAATCGAAGACTGCTTTCAGTTATCTCCAGCGAAGGAAAACAGACACGATGAGTCGAAAGTTTCGCAGGTGCGTCCTACGGACTCAAAACTAACAAGATCCTAGTTTGACAGTTTGTTTTTAAAACACAGACGAATCTAAAAATGAATAATAAAATTGTCATAGGAAATAGAGTCCAGAGAATCTGTTTTATGAAACCAAAACAAGAACAACCGAAACTTGCATTACACAAATTAATTCCTCGGAGCGTAGTTATTCGAAGAGTGCGGCGAGGATCGTCTGGACTTTCCCATCGACTCGAGACGATACGACGATTGTTCCTCGCGATTTTGAAACTGTCCATTCCATTCGATCGAACGAAAACTACGTGGAAAGGAGAATTCCAGTAGCGACGAAGAGAATTCCCAGAGCAGTTTACACAGTTTTTGCGGCGGTCGGTTCACGTAACACCTCGGAGAAAGCGCAGGAAGCTTCGTACACAACGACAATTACGCGCATCAAGCGTGAGCCACGACGAGAAGCCGAACTAATTAATTGAACCAGGATGCGTTTGCCTCGCGAGCACCGCCGACGTTTCTCACCTCGGCTACGACCATTTTCAGGATATTATTAAATCACGTGGCCACGTTGGGTGTCCTCTCACTGGGTCAGTTCATTTAATCAAGTTATTAACTCTAGCAAACTATTTATTCCACGATCCTGAATATTTATCATCCAGTATTTCCAGTAATTCATTCTTAATAATAATAAAACGCGAATTTAACAATAAACCTTGCGCTGAAATGAAAAGTAATTAAATCAAAGTCTGGGTCACAATGGACCCGTAATGTGTGTCTCAAAAGTAACGGAGCTGCGAAGGACTGGTCTGGTTCGAGGACACGGTAGAGCGATAATTCTCTTTCGAGATGGATTACAGCGACGTACGATGTACCGTTAGGAGTCACCATAGTTATTAGAGGAGTGACGAGGACGATATGGTGATTAGACGTTCCCATGGAGGCTGTTGGGCCGAACTCCCTGTTCCGTTTCTGTTTCGGTTTCTCAGGCGGCGGGAGTTACACGAAACGATGATATCGTCGAGGGATCGAGTGTTCTGCAGGCAGCTTCTGAAGTTCCCGATGAGAATGGAACCTGTTGTCGACAGGAACGACGATGGGATCGAGTCTAGCGATCTATACGCTGGAAACGGGCCCTATCGTCTTCCTGTCGTACGCTATGCTAATATTGCGTGGCTCTATCGGCACGGACAAGTCCATTACAATAATAATTGCTAGCCGAATGAGCCATTCTGCAGCGTCATTGACAGGAATTAATCTATAAACACTGCAACTTCGCTTACCGTTTCTAACAGAAAAAGATCGAGGTGAAGATTCGAAGTTGTAGTTAATTATTTTTGTCGAAGAACGAACAGAAAAGACAGTTAATCTAAATTTCTGACACAGATACTCGGTAGCAGATTCGACCGAAACTGTTTTCCGTGCAGCATTAACGGAGAACCTAAATACCAAATTCACCGTGTCGAATTAAGGAAGAATTCAATCTTCGCGTAGCTTTGTAATCCGTTGACCGACAGTCCGACGCGTTTCGAGGAACAAAATCGTGGCTATGCAAACGCCTAGAAAACTAGAATGGACCGATTCGAACCGTAACGAGGAATCCATCGCGCCGACACGGTTTGATGGACAGTTCGGATGGACAGAAATCGAGCAAGAAGCTTTGGTCGTCGATAGCTTCGGGCGTCCATCGAGCAAGAAGAGACACGCCTGGTGTGCGAGGACGCGGAACGACTTACAGGTTCACCGTGGAATCTTTCGACTTTGTTGCTGGACACCTTTTCCCCTGGATAACCCACTACGTGATCTTCTTTCGTCGGCCTATTACGCCGCGGACAGATGCGTATCAGGCCAGTCTTCGATCCCTTCTAATCGCCTCGCTCCACTTTAGCCCTCGTTTCTTCGTCGTCTAGGTAATTAGGCTCCTTTGTTTTTAGGTACAGTTACCTCGGAACTTTTATTCCCCTTCGATGACAGTATACTTTAACCTTGCTATAATGGAGCGCCGCATTCTCCGATCGTTTCGCCACCGATTTATTTGCGATTCCCATAGTGCATTTATGCCCTGATTCCCAATAGAACGCCAAGTGGAAAACCGCTCGACATGTCGGGGGGGTTATCGAACCGGAAAATTCCAGAAATTTTTCATTCGCAGCATCGTTTCTGAAAATCTTCTGGGTTTTGGGGATGAAGAAAGCATATTCTAAGTCACTTTTCGATCGTAGGATTTTTTAATGCAGAGAAACAATAGCAATAAATTCTTTTTATCTCGAGAAATTTAATCTACCTTCAGATTGCCTTGCATTGCATCCTGCGTACCAGAAGTTATCAAAAAATTGCAATATTCACTACCGTGGGTTTACAAAGGTAGAACGTCGACAACGAAAGAGAGTGGTTCATTTTAATTTAGTGGCATCGCCACGATACGTGGTCAATGGTCTTTTGTCGGTCGTTCACTTCACTTCCGAGCATTTAAATCTCAATGATTTATTCGCCCCGCTGTGTACACGCAAAGAAACGCGCCGCCTCGATCCGGAAGAATCGAGACGACCGAGGTCCAATTTACAAACTCGACTTTTCGCCGGGATTTCCGCTGCACCTGAGCCCGTTGAGCGTTCCCCGCGACCAATCCTCATAACTTCCTAACAACCCGACGAAGGAACCCGGCCGCCTCGATATTTCATCCCGCCGAAAGAATTCAACGCGGACACGGACGGAAAGCCGGGCATCCGCATTAATGCAGATCGCTACGGGGCCGTTGTAACGCGGAGCTATAACGACGATAGGGGCCCCGAGGGGCAGAGGGGGAGGGGGGATAGAGCCCCCGGCGCGATTAATGCCGATTAAAAAGGCAAAAGTCCCGCCTCCGATCATTAGACGATGGAACCGACGGCGCTGGGCAATTCCGTGCTCGAAGTAAGGTAGCCGTCGCGATCCCTCTTATTCTCCCTCTTTTTTATTCCTTCAGCTTTTCCCTGACCGGCTCTCTCACCTCCTCCTTCGTGGCTCTCCGTCCCACCTTTGGTCCTGTTTCGTTTACTCGCCCCGTCCTCTGCCCTTTACACCCTTCGGTCCTCTCGGTTTCTTTTCCCGTCCATGAATGTGATCGCTGCCGTTCCGAGGTCCCTCCGGGGCCGAGTAATTACTTCTAGTCCGGCGCTGAGCTTCGCCGGCGGTTCGATAGCCAAACTTATAATTTAATGGTTAATTATATAAGGAGTCCCCCCGCGATTCGGCGGAGCCACTGGGCGGACACGGTGACGTGCAGGAATGCCCCGACCGTGCACCGGCACTCGTTTTCCAAGCCCCGGCTTCACCACGACGCGTTTCGAGCCGAGAATCGCCTCTGTTCTTTCACCGGAGGCGTCCGAGACACGAGTCCCCGATCACAACTCTTTGACCGCCGCTGTCGCGTCAACGTGATTTCACCGTTTCGCGTCAATATCCATTCACTCTATTGACAACTAAGTGACTGCAGATTTTTTTAATCAAATAAAAGACAATTTTTTCATTCAATCTCACCCAGAAGTTTGCAAATTTAAATATAAAACCATTTAAATTTCATTCAATTTTTGTTTGCATTTTTCAACAAATTATATAAGCTAAATTACATGGGTGAAAGAAACGTTAGAACTCGGTACGATAATATTTTTATCGATCATTCAAGCTCTTAATAGCCTTACCCAGCATTGAAATCACCCGACATAGGCAACGATTTAATTACTTTACACGTTCAGTACATATCTGTTCACAGAATAAAGCAAATATTCTCTTTGAACGTTTGTAGACACATTATTTTACAAGCCTCATACTTAATAAACACGATTTTTATACAATTGAAGCAAATAAACTAAATTACATGGGTGAAGGAACGTTAGAACTCGGTACGATAATATTTCTACCGATCGTTCAAGCTCTTAGTCGCCTTACCCAGCATTGAAATCACCCGACATAGGCAGCGATTTAATTACTTTACACGTTCAGTACGTATACATACACGGAACAAAGCAAATATTCTCTTTCAGCTATTGTAAACACATTTTACATGTCCCATATTTAATAAACACGATTTTTGTACAATTTAATGTAACCCATATATGCGTTCATAGCCAAAATTCAATAACGCTCAAAGGGTTAAGAAAACGAGAGATGTAATGTTCTGAGATAAAAGTGCAAGCAAGCCTAAAGGATTTTGCAGCAACGTAAAATTTTACACTTAATAAATGCTGACTACGATCCATTAATAATTTTAAACAAGATATTTAAGAGATTCCAAATTCTGCAAGCACATCGTTTACCTATAATTATGACTCGTAACACCCATAGATGTACCATACCCACGTTTCATTCTCTCTCTCAACTGTTTAATAACAATTTCCTTAACTGACCAGATAATAATATTCCCAGTATCCCCATCCACTTCACTTTGATCAAAATATCACGTGAGTATAGAAAGTTATCTTTATTCGAATCATACAGTCTTCGATTTATAATTCAAAAATTCCCCCTCTGATATTATACAAGACTCAATGAAATTGATATTGGACGATAAAATTATGTCAGAAACTTTCCGGAGGAGCGGCGCGAAAATTGTCCGAAATCGTCCGACGAGCGTTTAGGGCAGGGTGAATTTGGCCAGCGTTGCAACACGAGCAACACGGCCGGCAATCTTGCCCCCAGCCTCGTTTTTTAACCAGCCATGGCTGATTGGTATGTGTGACGCCGGCCGTGTATACGGTATGAATATTGATAAGCAGCGCGGATAGGCGGCGTGAATATCTAACTCGAACTGAAACGTGTACGAGCTCGCATTCCAAAGGGCGGACTTTTCCAGCGACGTTTTCCAGAAGCTGAGCGACAAACGCGGAACCATCGATCGCGAAAACCGTGTCGCGGCGACCGTCAACGCGGGAAACGATAGCCTGAGAAAAGGGATCGCCCGGTCACGGCTAATAAAATTACCGCGGGACCGATTCGTGTCACGAGCCACTGAACCGACGAAATAAATTTAATGCGCCTCGACGGTACTAGTTTCGTTATAGATGACGGACTTTCCGCGTTTCGAGGCTCGTAAATTCACGGACCACCTGGAATGGACAAAGAGACAAAGGAAAGATATAAAACCAAGACTTTGACTTTCGAGTACCGCCACTTTTGATACGTATCAAAATTCAGACGTTTCTCTGGCCCCTAATTACACACTTTCTATCTGGAACGAAACGGATCCGCCACGACAGTTTTTTTTTAAAGATTAAACAATTTTTTAAAACTACTTATAGACGTCTGTAGCGAGGCGTGTCGAATGTTTCGCGTGTGAATTTCTGTGTGACGAATCTGGACCAAGGTATCGAGTGTTTCGAGAGTAGTCGCGATCGCCGAGACCTTTTAAAATTCTCATCCCGCGTCGAGTCCCCGATGATCAGGACGTGGCGCGTTTCGAACCATCCTTAAAGCCGACCACACACGTCGCGATCTTGATACTGGTTGTCTTCTCTTTCACGTCCACGGTGCCGCAGTGCCCATCAGAGGTTACCAAAGGCTGAGCTTTGTCGCCATGCTGATCTTCAACGTCCTGTACTTACAGCCATCTCTACCAACGGCTAATCCCAATTTAATGCTGCACGGCTCCCTCTCTTTCTCACCCTCTCTCTTCATCCCGCGGTTGCTGCGCCCGTGTACCTCGTTTATCTCTCGGGGTCCGCTCGTGAAGAGTGCTCCTCTCCTAATGGTTCTCGAAATATCGTTACATCGGTTTAGAATGTTCCTCCGGCGAGGCTTCGCCCGGCTGTCGGCTCTGAAATTAATCGAAAACTTGCCCGGACTTTAAATGAAATCAGTAATTGAACGGCAGAGAAATCGAGGCCTGATCGAGATCACATCCTCCGGAATAGAATTCTGAATATTTATTTAAACGTCCAATAACCATTCAATATTACCCAGACGTTTGGAAACTTAAATATAAAACTATCTAAATTTCATTCAATTTTTCTTTGCATTTTTCAACGGATTGTATAAGCTAAATTACATGGAAGAAACGTTAGAACTCGATACAATAATATTTCTATCGATCGTTTAAGCTGTTAGTCGCTTTACCCAGCATTGAAATCACCTGACATAGGCAGCGATTTAATTACTTTACACGTTCAGTACATATCTGTTCACAGAATAAAGCAAATATTCTCTTTGAACGATTGTAGACACATTATTTTACAAGCCCCATATTTAATAAACACGATTTTTATACAATTTAAGCAAATAAACTAAATTATATGGGTGAAAGAAGTCTTAGTCACCTTACCCAGCATTGAAATCACCCGACAGGGCAGCGATTTAATTATTTTACGCGTTCAGAATATATCTCTTCACAGAATAAAGCAAATATTCTCTCTGAACGATTGTAGACACATTACTTTACGTGTTTAATATGTAATAAACACGATTAATATAATACAAATACGTAAAACAGTATTCCTGCAAGTGGTATTTTAAATATCACGCGTCGAGTATTGCGCAAGTGTTCAACGTCATTCGTAATGCACAAATTCTTAAGATGATCTCACGGTAATCAGGTCAATGATTGTCTGCACGAACAACGCGACCGAATGATCGGGAATTTTTTCGGACTCGCAACACGAGGATGCATTCTTCATTCCGCGTTTCGCGGAATTTCCAACTCGCGGTGAACATTCCTCCTTTCAGAGGAATTCCTCGTGCAATACTTAAATTTGAATTGTATTCGATCGACGATCGTCAAAGAAACAGTACTGGAAAATTCCCCGCGTTCGTAATGCGTCGATGATTCGAAAGTATGAAACGTTTTCCATTCTTCCCCTTTAAATTCTTCCGCGGAAAGAATTCGTCCTAGAATCCACAATGCACTTTAGATCATCCTGTGCTCGGTCTCGTACACGGCATCTTTCAGCAATATTTAATTTGAGTCTTTTTAGAAATTAATTTAAAAAAGGAAATGATATAAATGATAACGCCAAGCCAAACTAATTTAACTAACGGAGTTGTTTGTTTTCTGTTTCAGGTAAGAAAACCTTCCACGATTCTTCATCGTTCGAGTGCAGTGAGGGGAAATTTCTGTCAGAAACGTACGATTTAGAAATATTTCTTTACCCACCTACTAAATACCTACAGAGTTGCAAAAAGTCATCGAAGATGGCACGCACGAGTCACGGATTCGTTTTGCAGAATTCGAAAAATGCGTCGCGAGCTGTCCGCGGACGTGGGAGAATGCCATTCGCGCGTTTGACGGTCAGGAAAATAAATTCAGTGAAAGCAGGATCGAACGTTACGATGATAGAGGGTGTTAGCAAATCGTAAAATTAACTCTCCTTGTATCATTAATGACTGTTGATGTCGAGATGGTGAATCGTGATCTTATCAAGAATAATGTAATTATCATGTTGCCCGGGGCCTCGGTTTAATGATGAAGCACCTTCGTTTTACTCTCTCCTAAGTCTCTGGCAATTATCATTTGCTATTTTGTCAAGACGACATTGTACGTACCTTGTTCTAAAGTTTCCGTCATTAACGTTGGCGCAGAGTCACAGAGAAATGTTGTGTAATATCTCATCCAGTGTCTTATATAGACTACCAACAATTTTGGTATTTATATTTTTCGGATTGTACCATATTACTCTGGTTCAAAAATTTACTACGTCGAGGTTTCTTTCATTTTCGAAAGATCTGATGTTAATAATTTGAGGTTCGAAGAAAAATGTGACAATCGCGGATGAATAGCATTTCGCGGTCCCGTTATCGCGCGATGTTCATCGACATGTAGACGTAAAGGATGATCTCTGGCGATCGTTTATACCGATTCTCGGTACACAGAGATCTTGTACGCGGAGAATCTAATGCACGAACGACATGTTATCACCAGCATGCACGGAATCGACGCGGGCCTTAATTATGTGCATTAGTACGATCATTATTCTCGTCATTATGGTGTACATAACGTTCGAGCATGTTGTACCATCTTCGCGGAAGATCGTCATTAATATATCACTAACCAGACTGCCTTGTAGAAGCGTAGGTTTCCAACAATGATTCCGATAAATCAATCGGCCTGTAATATTCGTTTTAATTGTGGAATTGACCTGTAATCCGGCATCGCGAACAGGAAAGAGATTCTCTAACATACGAGCGGTCGTCGAGACCTCTGATGATCACGATCGCCTTCCAAGTATTTTATTAGTACCGATTAGTATTGTTCCCTGGATAGTTGTTCGATGCCGTAACGCTCTGCCACGTAATGTTCTTGGTTCATGGAAAACAATCTTGGAAAACTATTACTGGCGTTAAAAATTAGCATTCGAATCTAAACATTGTTATTACGATGCTAACGAGTTCCTATCAAGTCATGAAATATTACTAATATAAGTATTCTTTGCAGAAGCATGTTTATTACGCGAGTATAGATGACGAGTTAAATTAATTTCAATTATGTCGTATCTCGTGATATATCTTTCCCTTGAACCGTTGATTCAATTTCGTTATTATTTTCAGACATTAAATAAATTATTACTCCCAACGGTAGTAGCGTATGAAGGTGAGAAAATGGTAATTGGAATTTACTTAACAATCTATCAATAATGTGGTTGCCATCTGTCCGGTGACCTTCCCGCAATGGCGCGTATTTTTAATAAATGTAAACGTTACATCATAAATCACTGTCCAGTCAAGACAATCTCGTTAAGATGGCGTATTACAAAATCAAGGGGGGTGGGGGCCAGACATTTTTAAACATCTTCGGTCACTCTCTAAAAGAGTGTGTTGTTTCAAACGTGTCGAAGAAGGTTAGCAACGATTTAACCGGAAACGAGAGCGTGTCTGGCGACGTACGGTCGGCGGACGAGCGTCGAGGGTGGCATGAATCGCTACCCCGGAGCATCCCGGTGTCGTTACACACCCCCGCTCGTGGTCTCCTTATCTTAATTACTTGCGGTCAAGTTGGCTGTTCCCCGCGGGGCTCTCTTCCCTCCCTCTTTGTTCTGTCGGGCGCGCGGGGTTGCAGCGTGTCGCTCGGAGCCGAAGTTGTAAATTCGCTCGCGGTTCGGTTGCGTGCCCTTTATAGGCAAGGCTCTTAAGGGGCCACGTCCAAGTTTTAAGGTCCGTGGGACCGGTGGATCGCGGACATGATTGCATTTGCATTATACACGCCGCGGCGCGCACGCAGATTTATCTGCCCCTGGGGTTTATTTATCTGGAGTTATGGCAAACACTGACCGACCCGAAGCCGGCCAATAACGTATGGTAATGGAGGGGTCCGATTGACTTTTTTACCCTCCCTCTCCTACCCTGGGTCTCTCCCTTTATCTCTGACTAGCCATCTTTCTCTTTTGATGTATTTCTCCCTGGCTCGCTCGTTACTCTCCCCCTTTCTCCCTTTCGTCGTACATTTCCCCCTCTCCGCCACCAACCACCCCCTCTCGTCTTTGTACGTCTATCATTCATTTCTCTCTGTCCTCCCCCGCCTCCTATCTGCCTTCCTTCCTCTAATTCCGCGCGAGCCGTGTCGTTCCTCTTTCGTTCTGTCTATTTCTGCTCGCGACCCTCTCTCTCTCGCGATCTCTGCCTCTCTCCGTCCGTCGAGTGTTTTTATTGGGCCCGCGGCCTATCATAACACGAACGATCGGTGAACCCTCGACCCTCGGTATCCTCCTACTTCGGACCTTCTTTCCTTTCTCCTTCTCTGCTTGTCCTTCCTCGCTCTTCCTGTTCCCTCTTCATCGGCACGTTTCCTGCGAGCATCGCCCCCCCTCCCCCTCAACCAGGGTTCTGTGCTACGTTCCTGTCCGTCGTCGACGAACCCTTCCACCAACGTACATAATAGGAGTCCTGGGACGCGACGATTTTTCGTTTTTCGTCCTCCAGCCATCACCACATGGCGAGGTCGGAAACATCGAGGCATTAATAATTTCATAGATCAGTAGTGGTGAATGTTTCATCCTGCCTTAGACGCTGGAACGTTTGATGATCTGTCGAGGAGTGTATATATAGGAATATGAGGTTGATCGAGTACTTGTGGGAGAGACAAGAGCGCAGCCCTCTGGTGACGAGCACGAGAACTGTCGTTACAGATGCCATTGAAAGATTTCCTTCCACGATCTAAGTTTATTTACGTCGTTTAGCTTGTTTCACCCCCTTTGCAACTCATACTAGTCATCCTAGCATAAGGGGTGGCTTTCTGGCGAACCATTAATTGGAAAATAAAATTGTCTGCACGGCGAGATTCCCTGGCCCGGGCGTTTTGGCCGAGTATGCAGTAGAATGTGACGTTACGTGTCAGACAGATATTCAATATCGTATACTCACCACGCTATTAGAATTATTTATTATTCGAAACCTTACACCAGACAGGAAACTGATTGTTCGTTATTAAAAAAATCTAAATAAATAGTTATTTATAATTTCCATTGGAATAGACACATTGTTTTGGATTAGTAATATCATCCTAGACAGTGCTATTTAATTCATTCAGTTTTAACAGCCGTAATCTTGTTAGTTTTCTACTAATAAATTACAATGCATCGTCGATAGTTGCTCGATTACAATAATTGGAGTTTTTGCTCGAGGCTCGTACGAGACGAGATGATTTACAATGTCATTATCGTCCCGTTTTCCCTTCAAATGTCATATACGCCTTATGACGTGGCCGCAGTTAACGCGGCGACACGGCGTAGGCTTTATTACTCGCGAAATGGGCGATTCGCTCGCGAAAAGGGCAGCTGTCTCATTAGCGGTGCTGTACGAGCAGGCAGATATTGCTTGCGGCTTCTCAAATACGCTGACGCGTCACTGTCACATTGCACCACAGACACCTTTTACCATATACTCTCTTAGTCCAGCCAAGTCTACCGTTTCCATAGCAAAAGAGAAATCCGCGTACAAGGTGTCTAAATCGTTCACAACCGAACAAACGTACCACCAGAGCAGAGAAAATTTTATTCGCGACGTCAAAATTTGCAAATACCAATATACAATTCTGTAACTCTTTGCTATTGGCCTTGTTGCACGTTCACTACGATTCTACAACCTTTCTTTATCTGTACATTTGAATATAAAATCCCCCGAGTCCCTCCTAAATGAAGTTGCAAGAACCTGCGAGTTGGCGTTAAATTGTGCAATCCGAGTATCGATCTATCAGGATTGAATCGTAACCGAAAAATCAGCGTTATAAGCACCGAGACGCGGAACGCTGACAGTCGGTTGGGCCTCGATCGGCCAGCAGCGATCTCTAAAGAGACGTTTCGCGGCAGCTATTGAAATTTCTCACCGTAGAAAGCGGGGACTATCGAGCGTGCGACACCGTACAACGGAGATTCGAGCCCGGGCCGATCGCGAGAGGTCTTTCCACATTCGCGTTCTGCGACGGGGAGCTTGCACGAGGGGTCGTAATCTCGGCTGTATCAATTTTACACGAATCCCCGTGTAAAGGCTCCTCCGTGGCGATGCGGTATCGCGTCGTTCGAGGAACGGCGCAGCTGCACGGTCCCGATCGCTCCGCCGAAGATGACGTAACAACCCGCTCCCACATACGTTCATACATCACGCGAGAACCCGCGAGAAATGAATATATAAAGCCGCCTTTCCAATCCCTCGCGCGCCGCGGCGCACGAGACATGCGAACAGCCAGGGCTACCGGAGTGAGATATTAACTGTCCAATCGGTATCGCGCCGGTTCACGGTAGATCGAACTTGGGCGTTTTAATGGACGACGGTTTCGTTTTCCGCGGTACGCTACCTGCAACTCCGGATGCAGCGTTACTCCAGTTGCGTGTCTCCCGGAAGCCACGGGAATTTCAACTACATTCAAAAGCCAAGTGCTTCCACGCACCACTCCTTCAAACCAGTACACTATTGCGGTTTTTGGGTAGGTTCAACAACCCCCTCGTACTTTTGAAATCTCTGTTAGAATACAAGAAGCAACTTTCAAACGAGTTTGACCACGTTCGATGACGTTTGACGATGTTTGATGACAGTAAAAGTGATCGAGTACGTTTGAAAATCGTGAAACTTTTGATAGAAATGAGATACAGCAACGAATTTAGGTCTAGATTGCACTTATTATAATATATTTGAAATAATAAAATATTTTATAATGGCTTCGTATCGACGAAGAACTTCTCCGACAGGCGAAACGAACCGGTCCGCGAAAGCGTTGCAAATGTCCACAGGTCGTCTATTCGGTCTTGCAAAACGTCTTAACTGACGATCATTAAAACTTATTTGCGCTAAATCGTTTTCTGATCGAGTAATTTGTATGCATGTATTATTGTTGTTCGCTAATTGTTTCCAAACTCGATACGTTCTCTCCTCAAAGGCGAAGCTCGTGTATTTCGACCAAAACATCTCTTGTAAAAAACTGTTGACGCGGATTGTAATTTTTTTAATATCACTTTATCAAGAAAAAATGATTAAACATAGAATATAGAGTTTCAAGTTAAAATTGTTTGCTAGGAAGATGGCTGAGCACGAAGGGTCAGGAGACGCTCGATAATAAATCACTCAAAATGAAAAACTGTGGCAGACGCTTTTTCTAAGTTGCTCAGCGAGTCCAAAAAGACTTCAGCGATGGAAGATTAACGAATCGACTAGCGAAGTGAGATATTAACTGTCCAATCGGTATAATCGCGGTTCACGGTAGATCGAACATCGGCCTTTTAATGGACGCTGGTTTCGTTTTCCAACGAATGCTACCTGCTGTTCGTTCGCCGGGACAGTGGATGCAATCTTGCGTTATACAGGTTGCGTGTCTCTGAGAAGTCGAGAATTTCAACAATGTTGATAGGGCGTGAGGCCGAGAGCTTCGAAACACGTTACTTGCAGTCCATTCCTTTCCCTGAAGACTTTTACCAGTATGTTTCTTTTTCAAAGGCCATTCTGTTAAACGATGTCGTACAAGATCTTCCGTCCAATTTAAGAATATAGAAACATTTGGCTCGCGAGGACGAATATTATGAGAACAGAAATAAATTCAGTAAATACGTTTTCGAGTAAAAGTGCGAATAATAGAAATTGTGCAACTACATGATTGTATAACTAACATGACGGAGATATAGACGTATGCACAAAGGTATTAACCAACAACAAGAAACTTTCAGTCACGTACGATAAATTGACTATGCATCATCTTTCATTATGGCAATTGTTAAACTCCGTTACGAAGTTCATTATAACGTATGGTATTGCAAACAGAAATTTGAATTGGCAAGGAGAATAATAATTGGTAATGCGTGGATACATTATACTATAACGCGAAAGGGAATCCGAATTCCGAAGGGAACTTTTGCGCAGAATCATGCAAGAATAGAAAAATCTCTATGGTTTGTCAGGGCCTGCGTAAAAACTTGCAACGCGGTGTACATAGCGTAGTCATTTATCCGTCTATTAAACATAGGCAAACATAATTAAACGGTACCACGTATAAAAAGGGAGAAAAAAGGATACTATAAAAGACAAGTCTGTTGAAAAGGAGTCCCGCTTTAATTTTATCTTTCCACCTGCATTGCTCGCGCAGTAAAACCAATAATTACCAATTAATAATAAACTGGCATTCCTTGAAAATCGAAATCACAAAGAACGGCCGGTATTATTACCTGGAAGGAAAA
The DNA here is from genome assembly GCF_051014445.1 of Colletes latitarsis. NCBI lineage: Eukaryota > Metazoa > Arthropoda > Insecta > Hymenoptera > Colletidae > Colletes > Colletes latitarsis. Next base: position 15,166,292 of record NC_135135.1, on the reverse strand, counting down.
GCAATTTGTAAGACACACACTGTGAGAACTCGTAAAATTTCATACTGGCAGCGATATAAATTTCACGATCGTAAAAGTCGTTTATGCCATCGCGCATACGCCAACACGCGTGTTCGCTGAGTAACGACATCGTTTACAATTCTCTTTGAAATGAAAAATCGCGGAGTCAGAAGGCCAGGCGATCGCTATCCTTCTTGGATCTCGACACCCGTGTTTAACAATGATTGCATTTAAAACTCTGCTCGATTATGTGACACTAACTTACCCGTAAAAGATCTTCATTCGCGTCGAATCTGATACAAATAACGATCCTGCGAAACGGTGCGGAATCGAGCCTCGAAACCAGAAATATTACCAAATAGTTTCCTTCAATTTTAAATGCAGCACAGTGGAACATCGTAAATTATTACTTTTGATATAGAATGGCACGAAAATTGCCAAAATAATTGCTTTAAGCTAGCGATAAAGACAGGTACCGGAACGCAGGGGACAGCAATAAATTTCATGGTAACGAAGCGTATCAGTCTGCCCGGTCGGATGACACGAGACTGATACATTTATGTCGTCATAATAATTTTTATTCGTACGCTGCTGCCGGCATACGCGCTCTGTCATAATATTTCTCTTGGCGCGACGCCTACCGACCGTTAAATACCGTTCTCTGAAAAGGATGTGATCGATGAGACGCCATTTTTCGACGTTCGCGAACTTGCTCCGAATCGACGTTAATGGAATAATTTCGAAGCGAGGATTTATATTCGATTTTTGCGGCGCGATGAAAGATACGATAGAACCGATCAATCTCGGTTAAATTGGTGTTCTATTTTTATAAAACGAAGAAAATCACGTAGAACAAAGCTATTGGAAATAACACGCGGTCGTTCGATCCACGATACGGTCAACGGTGGATTCAACTATATCTCCTTCATGGAAGATCGACCGATTACACGCGATACCGATCGCCGAAAGAAACCAATCAAGTCTCCAAACAAATATCAGCAGATCGAAAGGAAGCAACTGAAAAGGTCTCGGGAGGGAGAAAAAATCGAGCACGAGCGAAGGATAAACTACCCCCGGAGGAACGAAAACATACCGGCGTCGTTCGACGAGCAAATAAAGACCGCCGATGGCATTCCGTTTCGCCTCGGTGTACGCGAAACACAAAAAGCATGCCCGGGCATAAACGTTCCTGCGGACGAAACCGCGCGTTAAGGGGAAACGCACGCGAGCAAAACGAAGCTAATAATCGTGTCTAGATGACAGTCGACTCGGTCATTAATTCGCGTGGTCAAAGAGACCACCTAATTGGTAGATACAGATTATGCTCGAGCCTCTCATTTATCGGCGGTCCGAGGCAGAAGGAGGCACGGGTCCCCCGATAAAGAAAGGGACTCCTGTCGCCGTAAGGTCCCCACTTCTGCGAATATCTCAATTTTCGACGACTACGAGCGCGGTTTTTAACAGTCGCCGCTCCGAGCGTCGTGCATTTGCATAATCTTAAATGGCATCTGGAAAGCATGCGCCGCGTTTATACGAACAATATATACCGATCTCGCGATAACGCCGCGGCTCGTGAGGACGACGACGAGGCGGCGAAGGGGAGGGGGGGGGTGGAGGCCCCGAAGCCGTTCACTTACGCACCCTGGGATAAACGCGCGATAAACGATCCGGGCGACGAATTAATGACAACTCGCCGCGCGCAAGGAGAAAGCTGAATGCCGGTTGCAAGGATGGTAGTCTTTTCACCGTCGGGCCTGACCCCTCGCGTGTCGAATGACTACGTGGCCGTGTAATGACTTCGTGCGCTGATATTAGCGCACGCCCCTCGGGCCTTTTTTCTGGGCCCGTCGCGGGAGGGGGGAGACCGTCCGGACTGCCCCGAGACTCGTTCCCCTCGAACTTGTTGCGTAAACGATTTACGGGGGCTGTTCGACGCGTTGTTTTTCCACGTAATCCTCCAAGTCGATATGTTCGGACCCTACGACGCTCGAGAGAGCTTCCAATGTTCGAGCTAGGCGAACTCGGTCGTGAAATAAATCGAGTGGAATGTCACCGGTGGGACGGAGGACGCCCGGAGTCAGCACACGCGACCGTGGCGAGTGTCCCGTGGGCCCCGGCGCGCGGTCCCATTATTCAAACACCCGGAAGACCCGGAGCGCATTGTTCGAGGTGGTCAACCACGCCTGCCGGCCAGGACATCCGGGCTACCACCGAAAGAACAAGACGAAAGAAGAAAGAGAGGACACCGAGCGTTTCTTCTGGTGGCGAACAGCGTGTAACACGTGGCAGTATCTTGTATCGGGACCGCGATCCCCCGCTGGTAGCACGGTGTTCTACTCTATCCGCGGCGCTGCCATTCGCCTCTCCGCCGCGGATGCCAGTGGCGGTTTCGAGGGGGACACCAGGCCATCGTGGGGCCACTGCCACTCCCCCGCACACCCCCGTGCGCCTCCGCCCAGATCTCCTGGCATACCTACAAGAGTAGATTTCCTGCAGATAACTGCCAACCGCACGGAGGTCCGCCGGTGGCCATAGGTGCACTCTCCCCTTGGTTTCCTGCGTGTGTGAGACCCACGGTTATGGCTGTATAATATAGTCCCTCTTACTACCTGTCTCTCTCCCTTCGTTTCCTCTCTTTCTCTCTCTCTCTTTCTCTCTCTTTCTCTCTCTCTCTGACCGACGTTCTGGCCGGCTGTGTGTACCCGTTGTGCTCCGAGCGGCTGGTACCCGGGTTCAGGAGAGGTCATTGCAAGGTTGCCTTTCGAAGAGACCGCCTCGAAGAGGCGAGGCTCTCCTTCGGGCGACCACTTTCCCCGTTTGATCACCCTGCTATGCTCTTTGGAGTGTTGCCGGTGCAACGAGGGAGCCCCGAGGTTGGAGGTGAGGCCGGGGAAGAGGTCGATGCGCTTCGAGGTCGGGATTTTTTCCAACGACCATTATCTTACCCATTCGCTGGCTTTTTCGCATTTTTTACACTACAAACTAGGTTCCTGAGAAAATCTTCATTGGCACTGATACAGACGAAAAGGAACTGGTTCGTTACATACGTTACTGTTGTCGATATTGTCGTTTCATACTAATCGAATACAAATGCGAATGATAACGCGAGGTGGCCCATATACGTATGTATATGATATTACCATTCTTCTTGGCAGCTAAAGAGTTCAGCGCATATAAAGAATATTATAATACTGTTCAGTTTTAGTATAAGCCTACTAATTCTGATTCATTTCATCATCACAACAGTTACTTCTATTCATAAAGTATTCTCTTTTAATATCAACGGAGTAATGATACCCAATTATAAAACCAATACAGCAGTCCACGGTAATAATAATTCCAACAATATGGCGATGTTCCCAAGCGGTCACCCATCCCAGTACTGACCGCGCCCAACGTTGCTTCACTTCGTCGATCGAGAACCCGATCCAACGTGCTTCCAACGTGCCACGGCCACGTTTTGTTTTTAATTTACCCAAACACGAACCCTTAAATATCCCAGCGTACGATGTTCTTCTTAAGAAACAAGTTTTTTACCATTCGTAACGAATCGCCATTGGAGCGTACGAGTAGCGGGAGTTAGGAATAAAATGACTGGCTTCGGTCGTCGAAAGCCACGAGGCAGTGCCTTCTCGCAAAACAAACAAACAAACGCGTTGCAACCAGTCACGATACTGCTTTTCCTTTCACAGGAGCGTTCTCCGCGGTAAAAATTCCGGTCGAATCGATTTCCTCACTGTTGCCGCGGGCTATCGTTTCCTTCGATCTCCGACCGGCTTTCCGCGCCGCTTTTCGTCGTCGTGTTGCACGCACAGACTCGCAGCCAGCTGACCCTGAACTTTCTAAGCTAATTTAAATTCTCGAACGGTGCTCGTAGGTGCGTTCAGACCTTTAGTCCCGACCTCGACCGCCTTACTTCCGGTGAAAACTCACGGTGGGTCCGTTCAGGTCCAGTCGCTCCGACGGCCGTTTAGCTCGGTAAAAAATATTGTAAAAAATATTCCGGCGTGAAAATGTAATTTACCCGTATCGCGGGATAAATCTTCCGATCGACAATTTCGTGCGGTACGACCCGATATATTCCGTGTAAACGCGGCAAGACGAATGGTCGACGTTAAAACCGTTAATTTCGAACGCGGAGACAGGTGAATACGATCCGTCTTTGGCCAGTTTAATTCCTCCGAGTATTTTTTTTTTTTTTTTTCATTCCCCCCGGAGTGGAGGATCGAAACGCGCCAATTTATGCCCAGTTTGGCGACAAATTAACGGGCCTGACGTCTTGTTTCCGTGGCTGGAGGCGCTCGACGGTTTCCCTCTCGCGAAATTTATCGAGAACCAGGCTGGCTCGGGTCCGTTTTCGAAGTCGGCGCCGCATAGAAACTCGCGATCCTATCGACACGCTGTACAGTTAAAACGGTACAACCGGGCGAAGTGTAAATTATCGTCGAGATTTATTGTCCCGTGAATTCGTGTCTGATCGTCGATGAAAACGAGAATACAAAGAGACTGTCTCGATTTTGGCGGACGCATCGACGCTCGAAATTTACCGAATTCCAGCCGCGTGTTCGGATAAAACCGAGGAATTAGCGTGCTTGAGAATCCGGAGAATCGTCGATGGTCGCCTCTTATCTCCGCGAAACGATTCCACGATACGAACCTGGCTTGCATCTCGAAATAATCATAGAAATCTCTGTATCAGCATCTCGATATTAATATATCTTTTGCCTGGGAGGGGGGAAATAATAATCGAAAGGCCGATTAATCTATTTCATTTTGCAACATATAATCGTAGCTTTTAGGAAATTGAAATATTTATAAGAGTCCTTGATTATACGTTCGGTGGTAATCGCATTTGTCTTCGGCGAAATTCAATATAAATTACAAGACAAAGTGAGGATAATATAACCGTGCGGCGGCGTTATCTACATATTTATGAGAAAGTACGTTCTTTCCACTTTATCTTCATTAATTAATAGCGAGTTTCAGAATCGCCGGAGTTAAAAGGATTAAGTACTTCTTTGCATCAGACTTTAGAAGGAGTTCATTAATCTTGGTCACCACGCGAATACGCGCCGCGGCGGAAATAAATAAATAGCAACGTTGGTGAAGCAACATTTCGGTTCGGTAGAGCTATCTATGGTGTTTATCAAACTTCCGCGGGACGATGTACATATTAGTGCTTGTCGAATCAGTAATTCATGATTGATGAGTCAACCACGGCTGATGGACGTATGGATGGGAGACCAGATCTAAATTCGTTTAAGTTCGACGCATCGCGATATTTTATAACGAACCTCTGCCGATCAGTGATTTATCATATCGATTTTTTTCTACTTCCGCCAGAATTTTTCGCGTTCGCGCAACATCTGCTCGCCGAGTTTTTCTGCTACTCTCCGACCTGGAGATTCATCAAACGCGCGCTCGTTTCTCAAATTGAAATCAACTTCGCGGAAATTCTGTATCAAAGATCTGTCGAAGTATCTACTTCGTTTCGAACGCGTTTCGATTCTGTTTCCTTGAGTTTCTACGGAGGTTTCGGTTCGTGAAATTTTCTTCGATCGGGCAGGACTCGATAATCGCAACAAGCTTGTGGAACATTCGCGATACGTCTATCTTTCTGCGTTTCGCCGAGGCTCAAATCGCGAACCACGGCATTACGGATTTAATCGCCGACATCGACTGATCGATGACGACGTGCTCGGGGCTAGTTTGGGCCCGGCGATCCTACGTATGTGTTGTGTCTACAACGCGTGTTCGTGTGTTATCGATCATCTTAGCAGAAACAGCGTTAGGTTCGCCCTGGCCTGTGTACCTCTTGGCGAAAACACGTGAAGCGGCGCGTTTGCAGCATCGAGAGCCGCTCGTGTGTATGGAGCGAGCCTTCTCGGTTCTCTGCTTTTCGAGTACTCGCGTTCGAAACCGATTCGAATTATCGACACGGTTCCCATGGTACAAAACCAACGAAAGACACGGAGTGAACGAGCACAAAGCAAGGTAACTAAAATACAGTGTACTCGAAACCAAAGTTTAACGAGCAAGGAAAAATGATAAATGTTGGTGCAACAGAACCCGAGGTGTGGTCCAATCTGAAATATGTCGCAAGGGATTGGATAAAAATTTCTGCTCGATCGAATGAGTTGTCCAATAAATTGCCACGCGTTTGTTTTATTAGTTATTCGTATAAAATTTCGCCTGTCCCTGGGACGCTCGGTTTCATCGATTCGCGCGTGTTCGGTGCGCGCATAGCAGGGAAATACGATTTGCGAGCGTTACGAATCGGGTCGATTTATCGGCGCCAGTTTATCGCGAACCGCACTTTAATAACGAGTTATTGCGAATGACCGCGCCGCGTAAGAAACAGACATTTATCAGGGGTTTAGCCAATAATAGAATACGCCGATTCGCAGGCAATACGCGGAGGCGGCAATTTGTAACAATGCTGGGTAATAAACTGTAACCACCCACGTGCCTCGTTCCTCCTGCCTCCCTTTCTTTGCATACGTTTGGGGTGGAATCGGGACTCCGATATCCACCGACCTCGCTGACAAGTTTCATTATGGCCAACTCGTGTCGCGTGATTCTATGAGATTCCATTCATCGATAAACTCCCTTTTGTCTAAAAGAAGAAACGACAAGGCAAAAACGAAGAGTTCCCTCTTTTACAGGCAATCGATCAACTATCGTGTTTAACTCCTCATCCCCATTTATTTCCAAGCAAACGTAATCGTTCGAACTATTCAATTCGATTGCGTACACATTTCTCGGTGCTAAAAGACAGAATTAAGTTTACACGGAGGGGTCGTTCAACTCGTCACAAAATTTTGATGACAAGTTTTACAATCATGAAGCTACTCGACATCAAGTCATTTCTTCAGAGCCCTTTTACAGCAATGCATCGATGTAAATGGTCATCATTTTGAACATTTATAGTCGCTGAATTCCTAATCAAAGGGACTATCATTGTAGGTGTTTCAAAAAGGGTGATTCCATTTAAAATAATGACATAGAAACAAGAATATTTTTGGCATCGTGCGAGCCCCATTGTACCATTCAACAAAGATATTTGAGGTGCAAATGTTAGATGACTCACCCTGTATATTAAAATCAACACATTCCTTGTAAGAACAAACAAAATTAAATAGTACATCAAGGGGTTAAATAGAGACAATCGTCCGTAAAACAGCTCGAAGTGATAAAGTTTGCAGCTACGTGGAGGCAGAACGGGCGATATCCATCCTGGCTATCACGATCTCGTTATCGAGCTGACCTTTCGCAGATTTTTCGCTCACCCCGGACCGATACTTTCTCCAATTGTTCTACCGGTTATGGGCCCCTTAACAATTTATCCCGTTGCTTATCGTTTCTTCGAGAGGAGTTTTACGGGTCGCAGATAGCCGGAGGCGATCCGAAATCTCGCCCCGAGACACGATCTAAGAGGGTATCGCGGTGCCGGGGCAATTTTCTCGCAGTATCGTAATAGCGTCGTGGCGCCATTGGCAGCGGACACGATCAACCACGACTTCGCTGCTGATAGCGATTCCGGGATCTCGGTGGCAATTTAAATTCTAAACACGATCCTTTTTGCCCGTCGACGGAACGTAGATAAGAATACGGGTTAAGATCTTCTTCTTCTTCGGTTTGTCGGGCCGGTATAGGACCGGACGGTCGATAAATATTGGTGAAATCACTGAAGTGTTGAGCGTTAGAGATAAGAATTTTATTGGAACCAGTTTGCGACCGTTTGACGCCAATTTACAGTTTACAGGTCGCGAGAAACTATAATTTCGACGGTGTCGTACTTATGATTCTATTACTTACACGGATTAAGGTATCTCTAAAATAACATTCAGACCCGTTAAGAAATTGGATACACGGGCAATTCGAGCGACTTATATTCTCGAGCAACGGTGATTCTCGCTATTATGCAAAGCAGTTTGAAAATCTCCGGGAAGATGCATATGATTTTTGGTACGATAACGTCGGTATGCACGGAATCCAAACGATTCCCAGCCGGTGGATTGCATTTGTTTGCACCGACTTATCGAAACCTTAAGCGAGTTTACGGTTTACTCTCTCCGATACGACGATTTAATTCCGCGTCACAAAACACCGAGTTTCTTCGATGAGGGGGCATAAACATCGAGTATCGCGAATTTCTCCGCGGTTGTCGCGCCACTTTGTATTTATAACGTACGAACGTTTTACCAGGCAATTAACACTTATTAAGCGGCCGACGAAATCGACTGCACCGCGAATCGGTCTATTTAACTCCGATTAAAGTAATCCGCCAGAAGAGTCGCGCTGAAATTAATTCGAAGCCCCGGCTTTCGAACGACGCCGGGGAAAGGTCGGTGCAAAAACGCGTCCCGCTAATTAAGAGGCGAGCTATCGCGGGCTGCAGCCTCGCAGGAAACATAAAATCAAAAAGCCAACTCGTTCCTATTTCAGCCGGACGCTTATCGGGTCCAGCTTTCCGTGTCCAAGAATCCAGTCCCGCGGATATCATCGGTTCGCGTTTATCTCCGCCAGAACCTTCCAAAATCGTTGGAGCAAAATGTCAGCTCGTTCCACGGGGTTCCTTGTACAGGAAATCGTCCGGGTATCGGGCCATCCTCTTGGCCGATGCGCCCGGACAAGATCCCGGGGACATAAAGGGACCGGTGGCGTCGTGACAGAGAGCGTGGCTTCATTACCGAGAAACCTGTTAGTTATGCTAATATCGGCTTACAAACCGTTCATTATTGTTGATGAGCAATTAATACGCCTGGCTGCCTCTTGGCCGGCAGTGCTAATGCACACTGAATGTCTCTCAATTACATGGGACACGACCGTAATCCGCCGGGGACGGTCGTCGTCGTCGTCGTCGGGGCTCGAGCGTCCTCGAGGCTCGAGCTTTTTCGTACCTGCACTTTTCCACGGTGTTGTTATGCTTCGACGCCGGGTCCCCAGCGTCCAGTGTCTCGTTGCTATAGAAAATCACGGTATCGCGACGTCAAGGCTAAATTAGCGTACGTCAAATCGACTATTCAACGCCGTCGAAATAGCCTAGGAATGCCAAGTACCCTATTAAAGTCGAAACATTCATGCACGTATTACGTTTTTTACAATGCTCGGATACATCAGCGCAACGCGGGACTGTAAATTATTTTGACAGCTGTCAAGCGGTCGGCACACAAGATACTTTCGCTCCTCCGGAAGGGCGTTGAAGCAAGGTATCGCGTTCCCGTTGAAGCTTGAGTGCTCTTTATCAGATTAACACTTGTTCCCTGTAAGCTCGAGGAAGTCATGGACAGGACGAGATTAAGGCAGGACGCATTCTTTCATCGTCCTCACGGGAGGCTACGACGATCTTCACGACTTCCTCTGCGACTACCCGGGACAGTCTATCTAAATAACTTGGTATCTCGTCGGGCTTAATTCACGGTTAGCCGAGTTGTCCGGCTCCAATTACACTACGCCCGATATCGTTTCGTAGTTGGAACAAAATAATAATTAAAACGCGAATAAATATGACCGGTAACGAGCTGGGCGTGAGCCCCCGTAGCCTGCGGGGCTGCGTTCAAAATAACATAAAAGGGAGCCCCCGTGACCGAGGAAATCGAAGATAACAGTGTTTTAACGAACCCCGACGCAATGAGGGTAAAACTCGCGTGGAAAATAGAAGCTCTCGTCCGAGCAATAAACTGGGCGTGGTCGTGCGGCTGATTGCGTTTCGCGGGCACACCGATGCGAACCAGGGGGATATTACTCGTGGACGGATGCGCGAACAGGGCTTAACCCTTTGCACTTTACGTCTTCCGCGTACCTAGCTACCGTCCACTTCAATTTCGCATCGTTCTTTTTGCTCGCGATGAGAAAAACCCGTTTCCCGGACGACGCGCGCGACCAAACGAGAAATAATCACCGCGGTTCTGGAGTGTTTCGGACCACGGACGAGGTATACGAGTAGATCTCATATCTTATGGACTTTCGTGGCTGAAAAAATTACTTTTAGTTGCGGTAAACAAAATCAACAAGGGGTAGGTGCCTAATTTTTTCGGAGAAAAAAAATTTCTAATTGTTCTGAAAAAATTATTTTTGGCATAGGGGGTCGATTACAATCATTTTTGGTGAATACATACACCCCCGAAACACTACGCAGTTTCGAGAAAAAAATTCCTTACCGAAAATATAATTTCTGGCCAGAAATGCTATCCTGAAATTCCATACGTATCTTTAAAATGTCATAACTTTTGAACGGATTGGACGATTTTAATGTTTAAAAAAGCAAACTACGCGTATTTTAGTGTAGAATATGTAGAAATTCTAAAAATATTGGGAAAGTTGGTCCTTGACTTCGTAAAATGAGAAAAACCCCATAAAAATGGTCCAATTTTCAAACAGTCATAACTCCTACAATTGTGAATATATTTCAATGAAACTTTTTTCTGAAGTAGAGCTCATGGGTACCTACAAAAAAGTATTAGACAACTTTTCTATGGGGCATCAAACAAAATTACTAAAAATCAAAAACGAGTTTTTAAGAAAAATCGACAAGGGGGTAGGTGCCTAAATTTTTCGACGAAAAAAAAAATTTTTAATTCATTCTGAAAAAATTATTTTCGGTTGCGAGGATCAATTACAATCATTTTTGGTGAATAGACATACCCTCGAAATCCTACATATTTTCGAGAAAAAAATTCATTACCGAAAATCTAAGATGAGGTCAGAAATGGTTCATGGCATACGTTTGAAACATCATAACTTCTGAACGGATTGGAGGATTTTAATGTTTCAAAGTGCAAACGACGCGTATTTTAGTGAAGAATATTTAGAAGTTTGCCTAAAAATTTTCGTTATCACATACGATTTACGCAAACGTCTGTTGAATCTACCATTTTCACAGATTCCTTAGAATTAATCTGGAATGCAGAATTTGAGCAGCTCCTGTTCAGAAAGTCTTCGATCCAACCTGCTGTATTGGAATATAGTATTACCTCATTAACTGATCGCGAAACGGGTCTGCTGCTGGTCGGTTGCGAGGGAAAGTATTTATTTTTGCCCAGAAAATCGATCCGTTCTATCTGGCGCCTCGCATACGGCGAGTTAACGAGATAGACTAACTGGTTAGGGATGACGCTGGTTGAATTATCAGTGGAAAAATTTGATCGGTTAACGAGGTAATGCTGCGAATGTTACTCGATAGTTATCAGCTAGTGCATATTCGATGCAATTTTCTCGTCTGCAGTTTATAACAAACGAAAATGATTAACTCGTTCTAGACGACAAATAGTAATTGGAGATAAAAATCTGAATTATTTCTTGGGGGTGGAAAGTAATATCTTCAACTCCGAAGGCTTTATCGTACCTTTCGAATCTTTGATTTTATTTGGGCGGAGTGGTTATTATAAAATAAATATCTGAACTCTGTTAAGTTAACATAGAAGGGTAGATAAATCTAAACGTTTACAATTCCATTAGCTTTAAAAGAAGGAAAGAAATCTTTAGGTTAAAAACCAAATATGAGACGGTTAGAGGGAAAGGACGATGAAGTCATGAAATGCTGTACTATAAATAATCAGATTGTTTAAGAACGAACCCGAAGCTCGTGTTGATAGAAACAGAACGGTGAAAGGAAGCGGGAGAACAAAATCAGGACAGACGACTTATTCGGAGGATGCACGGGGGGAGGGGTGGAGAAATAAAGGAAAAAAGATGGCCGGTGGAAAAGGATAAAATCGAAGACGGAGATTAAGTAACTCGTTTAGAGCCGGAAAGGAGGTGAGAAACAGGAGGAAAGAGTAAAAGGAAAAAGGACAGTGTATATTCCATTTGGGATAATGGAAAGAGGAAGCGCCCAACGTGGGTGAGTACAGAAGAAAATAAAGAGTCAAGTAAACGGGGCTGCATTAATAACTTCGTGTAAAATATCCACAACGGAAACTGGAGAAATAACGTGCCGTGTCGGAGGAAGAAAGGCTCACGCGCGCGTAATGTTCCAATTTATTAACAAATTTCCTGCCCATATTATACCTCGTGCGTCGAATTAACCTTATCCGGAGTTGTTGGAGCGAAGTAGAAGTTGCGCTTTGTACGAAAATCGTTGGTAACTAGGCGATATCCACGTTTAATTGGCGTTGGAACTGTTAACTTTATTTGCTTGAGAATATTTGGGGGGATATTTAATTTTAAGAATTTCGGATGTCTCGAAAGTAGGCCATCTTGAAGCCGCGTACTAGTGTCTGACACTGGACTTGAAGCCATAATTTTATTGACGAAGAATCACATTTTAGTTTAACCGTCAACTTTCGATGAAAATATGTGCAATTAATGACCTAAATAAAAGAAATCTAGCATTTGAAATAAGGAGACGATGGAGGACTGACTTGCTTTTGCGTTTTAAGTGGAAAAAGCCCACTGTGCGTCGTGTAAACAGAGGATGAGGCTGACAGCAAGTGGAACGCATGGACGTATTGTCGAAAAAGGAGCAAACGAGGGATGAAGGCAGCGGTGAACAGGGCCGTAGAAAGGAAATGAGAGCTCAGCTGAGGCGATTGAAGTAATGAAACAAGAGAAAGGAGATACGAACGGGGCGAAAGAGAGGAGAAAGGAGGAGACGGAAGCACAGTGGGAGACGGAGCGTATAGCGGGAAGCAGCGGGGCGAATGTTGATCTGGTTAGGCTGGTGCCCAGCAGAGATGCCAGAAAGGCACCGAAGGTGCTCTCTCACACTATGTCAGATCACGCGTACGTGAGCTCATGGAGTTTCGGAAACCGGACAAAGACAAAATGACATATGCCCTCTTTCTCGATTCTCCTAAGTTGCCCGAAGTAAGTTCGGATCACCTCGTGAGAGTCGAGAGAAAAAGGCTCACACTTGCCTTCTCGCTCTTGAACAACTAATATCCGATCTCCCGTCAACAGGTCTCCACTGGCCTCTGCTGACCGCTGCTGACCACTCCTGGAATATCTGACAACGTATAACGATTACGACTGGCTACTGTTAGTCTCTCCCAGCCTCTGCTAACCGCTGCTGACCACTCCTGGAATTTCTGACAACGTATAACGATTACTACTGACGTCTGCCAGCCTCCGCTGGCCTCTGCTGACCGCTGCTGACCACTCCTGATACTTATGACAATGTATAACGATTACAACTTGCTACTGCCTGCCTCTGCTGGACTCTACTTGCCTCTGCAGGCCTCCGCTGGCCTCCGTTGGCCTCTGCTGACCTCTGCTGACCACTGCTGACCATCGCTTATATTTCTGGCAACGTACAACGATTACTACTGGCTACTGCCAGCCTCTGCTGACCTCTGCCAGCATCTCCCGACCTAAGCTGGCCTCTGCCAACATCTCCCGACGTGAGCTGACCATCGCTGACCACTGCTGACCGTTGCTGACAACTTGTGTCATGATGTAATATAATATAATATGTTTATATGTATTAAAGTTTTGTATAATGTAAATCTATGGCAATAAATGATGTAATTTCAAAGAATTCTATGTATTCTCATCATTTTTTACCTCTCTTTCCCTCTCCAAATGAAATGACGTCATTTCTAAGAAATCCTGAAAATTCTCGGCTCCCTGAAACTTACCGACGTCCCTGAAACTTCTCGGAATCCCTGAAATTTCCAAGAAGTTTCAGGAAGCAGCTAAAATTCCGGCCTGAATATTTCGGCAAAAATTACGTAATATTACGTAATAGCTCTTAGAAATTTTTCGCGGCCGGAATTTTTCGGCAAAAATTACGTAATATTACGTAACATTATGTAATATTACGTAATATTACGTAATAGCTCTTAGAAATTTTTCGCGGCCGGAATTTTTCGGCAAAAATTACGTAATATTACGTAACATTATGTAATATTACGTAATATTACATAATAGCTCTTTGAAATTTCTCCGGCCGGAATTTTTCGACAAAAATTATGTAATGTTACGTAATATTACGTAATATTACGTAATGACGTCATTTCTAGGAATTCGCAAAAATTCCAGGTGGCGGGAAATTTGAAATGTTTTCGGGGAACTTAGAAAATTTTAAAAGATTTGGTGTGTCTTATAACTAAGGGAATGATTTCGATAGGAAAAGAAGGATAAAAGTGATGGGAACACATAGAATTCTTTGAAATTATATCATTTGTTACTATAGGTTTACATTATACAACACTTTAATACGTATAAACATATTATATTGTATTACATCGTGTCACAATTTGTCAGCAACGGTCAGCAGTGGTCAGCGATGGTCAGCGATGGTCTGCGATGGGCAACGATGGGCAGCGATGGTCAGCTGACGTCGGGAGATGTTGGCAGAGGTCAGCAGAGGGTGGCAGGAGTCGTAGTAATCGTTGTACGTTGCCAGAAATATAAGCGGTGGTCAGCAGAGGCCAGCAGTGGCAAGCAGAGATCATCAGGGGCGAACAGTAGCATGTAGTAATTGTTATACGATGTCAGGAGTATCAGGGGTGGTCAGCAGTGTTCAGCAGAGGCCAGCAAAAGCATGCACAGGCAAGCAGAAACCTGCAAAGGCAAGCAGAGACTTGTAGGGGCATGCAGTAGTAAGTATTAATCGTTATACATTATCAGAAATACCTGCAGTGGTCAGTAGCGTTCGGCAGAGGCCAGGAAAGTTCAGCAGAGACAAGCACACGCTGACAGAGATCAGCAAAGACCAACAGAGGTTAGCAGAAGTCAGTAGTAATCGTTACAGGTTGTCAGAAATATAAGCGATGGTCAGCAGAGTCCAGCAGAGGCAAGCAGTAATCAGGAGCAGTCAGTAACAGTCGCTGTATGGTGTAAAAAGTTGTCGGGAGTTCTGTACTTTTGTCAGCACTGGTCATCAGAGGTCATCAGAGGCAAATAGAAACCAGGAGTAATTTGCAGAGTTCAGTAATGAACTCTAGGATAGGCAAGTAAAAATACCTGGGCAGTCGAGATTCCGAATCGTATGCCGTAGACGGGAGGTCGGATTTCAGTTGTTAAGAGCGAGAAGGCAAATGTGAGCCTTTCTCTCTCGACTCCCACGAGGCGGTCCGAAATTACTTCGGGCAGCTTCGGAATAATCGAGAAAGAGGGCATGTGTCAGTTTGCCCTTGTCGACTTTCCGAAACTCTACGACCTCACGTACGCGTGATCTGGTATGTGTGAGTAGGGCACCGGGTGCTGAATCTGGCATCTCTGGTGCCCAGCGGTCGTCGGAACGCCGTGGTCGACGTCGGAACGCCGGCCGTCCGCGGGAGAGGCGCGCGACGACCTCCACAGGGCGTGGCAGGTCACCGGTTCTTGTTCGCTGGTGCACAGTGGCGTAGCCGCCGATCAGATTTACCGTACGCCGACGGGAGGAATTTTCTTGCCTCGATCCGATCGTACGATCCGCTTTCACGATCGATCAATGAACAGCCCATCGACGCCAACGCTTCCATTTCGTTCCAAAACCTCACGAAAAATTGCACTTCTGCAAGCACAATATTCGAAACAGTGGTGTCTCATCAACTTTGTCCGCTCAAATATTTTCAGAATGTTTGAGACAAAAATTAAACGATTTCGGGGTATCCATAATCTGGTGTAAATTTTTCTTTCGTAAGTAAACGTGTGGACATATGCAGGTTATTAAAATAATTAGTTTAGAAGATACTTCAACGTAAATATTGAAGCTCTCAAATTATTAAATTGAAATATTTTGTAAACTGATTGTAAATGGCAGTACTTCTTTGCTGGTAATGAGTAGTCGAATTCATTAACTTAATCCATTAACAAATACTGTATTTGTAATATCTACGGTGTCGACAGCTTCAGCGACTCTCATAGAAGAAATTAGTATAATCGGCTACGTTAACATCTGCAAGTCAAAATAGTTTCCCCGAGATTACGAAAGAAATCGGTAATCCTCTATTCGATATTTCACCGATGTCACGGTTTACTCTCGTTCAACCGAATCGACGAAAACCATTTTTTACTGTAATACTTTCCAAGATTTCAGTGCCGGTGTAAATATCGAAATATGTATATTCATGAACACCCCGAGACTTAAAGACGTTTAACATCGGATGCAATAATTTATCGGGCGTATACTCGAATTAATACCACATAATTTATAACGTCATCGCGTAAATTATGACGACGGCGAGATGTACATGTTTCGACGATGAACAGAGTCGTTCGACGCTGACCCGAGTAGGAGCTGCTAGAATTGTAGCCAGCTGGCTCCGTACGGTTCTGGCATTCGGTGTTCGCTTTTTCCCTGCAACCTCCAGCGCTTTGTTTAAATTTTCAAACTACGAATCTTGGGAGAACTCGCGAAACGTTCGTAAAAATTTTTCGAAGACAAGATTCGGAATTCTAATTCACGTTATCGTTTCTCGAACGCGTATCGATGGTATTGGCATCGCGCTGGACTTTCCATCGAAACGTTTAAACGTTAACAAAGGTCAGAAAATGTAAAGTTCCCCGCGTGCGAGTTACACGCGAGATAAAGGTTGCGATTAACGAAAGGTGGAAGGTGACCGGAATTTCTGATACCTGTTCGACATAAATTCCGGGCATGGAATTACCTAGCACGGGGCATCGTTACACAAAGGAATTCCACGTGAATTTACGGTTTCTTTGCACGCCTGGAATCTTAGATGCGAAACTAAAACTCGCTGGAAGGGTAACGACGACAAATTGTCAGCTGAATTTTTACCGCCTTCGAAATTTCAAAAACTCTGACGATTGCTTGCATTTAAATGCGAAGTTTGGTCGAAGTGGGTACGTGTAAAAACACGAAACAGTGGTAATCGATATTGGATGTACAGTGGTATCGTAAGTAATTACGACGAGAAAACTGAACGTGTCTGTCTCTTTCTACAAACTGAATCGTGTACAGTAGTGTACAACTTGACAGCGAGTCATAAACGTAAATTCCGAGCATCGGTTCATCCTACGCCGTGTTTTGCATATTGCAATTCCGTATAAGGCGTTACCGTGAGCGCGTAACAGCTCCGAGCGAGTACAGCGGCTCGGTTGCAGTAGCGTTAACAAATGTTTCGACAGCGTTTGGCCACGGTTCGAAAACCATAATTTGTTCCAAATTCGCTTTCGTCTTCGAATCTCCTCGCGGTGATTCATATTCAATCGCAGGTACCAGGAAACCTCTGTTCGTCGGATCGTATACCAAAAGTCAACATGTCGCTTGTCACCGACCAATCAGCGTGGAATTTCGAACGTATCGTAAAACGTTATTCTCATTAACTCGTCAAGTGGTTGCACAACAGCTGTAGCAACGGTCGAGGCAGCGCGATGTCACACACGCGACTTTTATTATAGCGCTACCGAGGACGCTCGATGCACGGTGATTTAAAACCGCCGAATAATTAAGAATTTTACGCGTCGTAAACAAGGAAACCGATGTTTCGAACGTTTTTCAGGAAAAGGGCTTGACAGTTCTTGATAAACTATTTGCAAATCATCGTCAGCGAAAATACAATTGCGATAAATCAACCTGTCAACATTCTTTTTAAATCTAATCTTTGGAAGATCAAGAGGATTATCGTTGATTTCAAGCGTTCCATCGCTGTAAAATTAATTTCCTGGTCTAATTTACATTTTTCTAAATTGCATTTACTTGACGCACAGTTCGAAAAACGCGTGGAAACTGTCGATGGATACCGGTGCAGCGTTTTGATTGCATTCCGTAAATTCGTTCCCGGAGATTGAGGCTCGATTTTGCAACGGGCAAGTTATTTCCACGGACTGTTTTTCTCGGCGCAGAAACCGATGTACCGAGAGTAAAGATTCCTGGGCTGCGCCTCGAACAGCTAACGTGACGCTGTTCCGACTCGGTGCTCTTCCGAGGTTATAACCGCGGCTCCGAGGTCCTACAGGGTCAAGAATTCGAACTGGGTAAGAACCAGGCCATTACTTTTCGAGGATCCTCGATCCTTTTCACGCTCGAGCAACACTTCGCCAACACTTTCAGAGGATTCTCCGGCTTGATTCGATCGGACTTATTCTTGTTTCTGACAGATCCACCGGACCTCGAGACGAAAATTCTCAAATTTCTCTAAATCTAGACCAAACGTACTCGTATTCTCTAATCGTAAGTAGTTTCTGAGTATTGGAAAATTCACGAAGCATCGATTATCTGGAAGCAGCCGGCGAAATAAATCGAGATCGAAGGAAAATCGTCGAACGGTCAGCGTTCGTGGCTCGCAGGCTCGAAGTTCACGCTTGCTCGTAAGCGCGAGAGATAAGAGCGTGTTTGTGGAAGGTATAATTGATGCCGGACCAGGTCTGGGATCGCGTTTGCCCTTAAGAGTTTGGAACTGGGTGGAGAAAATATAGGTTGTCTTCGTGGCTGGGGCTTTGGAGGGCCGCGGTCGCCCGCGGTGCAACACGAGGATGATATATTCGCTGCAACTGCAGCTGCACCACACGGAGAGCACGGCTCTCTGGCTCGGGGTTTCGTGAGATTACAAAACTTCTGCCTGTATTCCGGGGCCCGAAGACAATGAGATGTATGCGCCGAGATGAGATCCGTGTGTCTGCTCTTTTCTTAAATATGTGCTTGGGAAAGGCCCCGTGTCAACTGGTCCCGGAACATTTTGTGTCTCTGATCAACGTTTCTCGGGGATGGACCGAAACAAAGTGTTCTTTTCCCTTGGTGCAATCTGGAGGAACGTTCGCCATTGCATCTGTCATCGACCCGAATCTAACATTAACTTAAATCAGTACTCTGACTCTATTGGGATTTTTCAAATTTTATTTAATAACCTCGTCAAACAGGGCCTATTTAAGGGTGAGAAATACTCCCAATTCTCTTACAAAGATAGTGCATCCATTTTTGTAAAAGTCTAAAGAGGGATTTCATTGTTACTTTTAACAGAGCCAAGCTTCTTCTTTAATTCGAATTCTTAAAAATCCTAAATTATGGTAACGATTACTAAAATTGATCTGTTTATTTATGAATCCAACATAAAGGTTTGTAAAATTATTTTCTCCATTCTCAAAGAATGTAAATTACAAATTTAATTGCAAAGCGCATAAACCTGTATGTATGGTTTCCAATGCTGAATAAAAAATTAAAAAAAAATTCTGGACACTTTCCATTGTTCTGAGTTTGGTGAGTAAGTCGAATATTACCCCAGCGACAGAAAACAAAGCAGCGAGCAAGAAGACCGAAGGAATATAATTTAAACAGTCGTAAAAATATTCGAGATGCTCGTTTTGGCAGGGAAATAATGCGATTCTGGGAGCAACATTTTGCTCTAAATACATTTTAATGAAATACGAGTCTCGCGAGTTGCTGATGCCGCCGGACAATTTCCTCGAGAAGTTCCACGTGGCAAAAAGGCTCGATTCGATCAACGAGGAGACATCGCGCACTATAATTTCGTGGTACTTGTGGGCGCCACGGCTTACAAGCATAATTGATACTCTGATTTCAGAGCAGTAATTCATAATAATCAGCTAAGAGATCGCGAGCATCGTCTACCTTCCGTAAGCAACGTTCTATTCCCGAACTGCAATTTAATATAATAAAAGAACGCCTTTTTCTTGTAGCTCGTACGAACTTCAGCAATTTCTCTACGAACTCTAACGTCGGCAAAAACCACCGCTACACATTTCTGCCACCCGGAGGAACGCAGAGACACGCTGTAATTTCGTGTGAGACACGAGTGCGCGCTGCGAAATAATAAAATAATTCAGATTCCATTCGGCCGTGATTCGTGAGACTAATGCGTCCGCGACTTCCGTCTTGATTATTTCTGCGCCACTTTTGAGCCTGCGACGACTAGAGAAAATTGTACTCCGAACCTGTCACTCTTGGTACTAATTTATGGCAAAACTCGTCGTCGAGTTAAATAAAACGAGTCGACTGTCGTTTGGTGGTATTCGGTTCAGCTTGTATTCTATAGATGTATCTCTGGAGGAACAGTTTATTTTGGGTCAAAATTAATTCTGTGCACTTTTTCTTCTCAACTGGATTTTAAAGTTTGTCTACATATTATTTTATTCCACCAACAAAAAAGGTTGCTCCTATTATAAATGTTAGAAGTAGCGTGGGGATCTGCATGTGACGTGTAGAAATTTAATTAGACAAATAAGGTGTTACGTTGGAACCCCGTAGCCGGATAGACACATTTGGCATCACTTGAGGAAACGTGTTCTTAAGAAAGAACTACGTTCCGAAGCAACTTTTCAAGTTTGAGAGTTCGCGTATGCCAATTGACGGGCCAGGAGACCATAAATTAGAAGCTGCGCTCGACCACCGTGAAACCTATTTAGTCCGGCTTTCCTCCAGATTCTTTCTATCGTTTTTCGTGACTCCGCTTTGTCGTAATCCTTCCTATTAGCTTTGCTAATTAACCGCATTTAATTCTATCCTAGTGACTTCTCCGTCTATTAAAAGCTTCGTAATTGCTATACATTCACCGACAGTTAAGTCTATTTACATCTCATTCGTTCTAATCCCAACACTGTTCGAGATATCAGTTTGATATTTTGCTACGTGAATTTTCTAATAGGTTCAATGGTACAGGGATGCTGGACCCCCAAATTAAAAACGAAATTTCTGTATCGTCTAAAGAATCGTTAAAATGTTAAACTTTTCACGAGACACGATTCCATGGTAGAGTTTGAACAAAGTTGGTGAAACGTTGGCTTAAATCGCGTTGGGGAGACCATTCGCCAGAGACACCGGTCATCTTGCGCCATAATTCCAGCGGCTCGTGGGCGCCACGGCTCATAAAAGTAACTCGGCCAGTCGTTTTTAGCGTAATCCACGGTCCGGGGGGAGCGTTAAAGCCGAGTATGCGGGCCAATTGCGCGAAACAGGGCCCCAGCGTTCGTGTCTAATAACGGTCCTGCGGCCCTGTTCCACGGGCGGACGTCTCCTTCCAGCCGGCGTAACGACTTAGTTAATTAACGTTTACGCGAAACGACCGTGAAGAACCGCGACGAACACGCCGCGCCGGGTGCCTCGCTCCCGTACGCGCTGCTTCCATCGCGCTTGTACCGTTACCGTCGTCGTCGCTATCGGAAATTCGAAACAATGTCGGCCGTGTGCTCGACGTGATAGATGGCCGCCGTGTACCTCGTCGTCGTTTCTGGTACGACGCTCGTTTAGCACCGGTGTCAGCTGCCTCGCGCGTATCCACGGCTAAGGGCGAACGGGATAATTAGCTGGATGCGCCGCTAAAACCGCCGAGTCCGCCACCGAGTAAATGGGATGTAAAGCGAGACGCGGCGCGGGACTAATTTGTGGGAGTCCGCTCTTTCCGTTCCCTTCCCGAGTTTGTAATTAGTCGCTAGGGGGGGGGGGGGGGCGAGGGAGACGCGAAACACAATCGTTTCTGAATATTATGCACGATTCGACCATAGAAATCTTAAGGGTGCGGGAGTTTTAGCGCCACATATTGAAACTATTTCCACGCAATACAAAGTCTGAGGTACTATTCGAGAAACGATTTTGTCGTTTCGAAGTATGATATAAACTTTGATTTTACTTTGATTTCGAATATTTCGAGACAGGATCAAGAAGAAGCTAGCTCTCGGAATAAATAAAAGGAACCCCGATAATGGCGGTGAAATTAGGGGATGATGCTGCGTGAGAAAACAAGTCGAAGGATTTCGAGAAAATGGTCACAGAAAATTGATTGGGCACGCGCGAGACAGAGTGTGACTCGGACATCAGCATAATAAGTAGAAACGGTGAATAATGGGCAGACGCGCGGCAGGCGATTCGTATTCAAGCGCACGCGTGCCCCAGAAATTTTCAAATTCAATTATCTCGAAAACGAAGTCTCGCACGAAGGAATTCCGTTTTACGTTTTCGATTTATTTTTCTCTCGAGGAGGGAAAGACCGTTCGACGGATATTTATTTTATGCTAGTTTCGACGAACGGTGCCTCGATTCGTTCCAACGACGAAGCTTGTGCAAGATGGGATTAGAATGGGAAAAGAAATGGAACGATGTTCGCTTCCTGTTCACTTCCTATCGCCGGACTCGCAAGAATGTACGTACAAACGCACGGGATTGACTACTTCGTACAGATGTTGTAATCTTGTCAGCTTTACCGTGACTAATTTTGATTGTGCCACGAGCGTTTGCTCGCGATTGACGGTGCTTGACAGGAAGTTGAATGACAAACTCCTTCTTTTTGTGCATCTCGATTCGTACCGCTCGATGGAAGCGTGCTTTCCCTTTCCTGTATTCGCACAGCTCTAACTGTTGATTGTGTGCGTCGCTGTGCGACTTGGAAGCGCGGAATCACTGTGTCACCAAGAGAGCTGAATACTCCATCGAGTAGAAAACGATTTTACACTTGGGAGATGATTTTCTTCCCTTAAAATTTTCCAAATTCGCCTCTATGAAGTGCAATAAATTTTTTTCACAATTTGTTTTGCTACAGGTTTAAAGTAAAAATCATCCCCTTTGCAATGCTCCCTTAAAAGTTGACGTACGATTTTTTTTTGAACGTGAGGTGTCTCGCTTGAAGATTTAACCAAAGTCTCATCACGTGTGTTATTACTAAACTGGAAATTTTTATGCAAATTCATGTTTTTATTAATAGAATTAACAAATGGGATCTTTGTAAAGGATTGTCTAAAGCCCTGAATATAATAATTTGTACCTCACTCTAAGTATTTCTTATATTTTTGTATATAAAGTGCATTTTGTGAATTAAAATTTCCCATAAATGCATAAATATCCACAGTCTAGTTATTACAATTTATGATCCTGGGTTACTTTAACGCGGACGATACATAACCTAAACGCTCTGTCGCGCGGTCGGCGGCATAATGAGTCCTGCACACCTATGTCGCGCAGCTACACAACACCACCAAGCGTGTTGGTCGCGCGAGAAAGAGTAAGCGTGCCGAGAAGGGGAAGCACGAAGCGTGCCATATTCCCCTCGAGCAGTACGAATCTACCGACAATGAGTCGGATGCAGTCCGTGTGGACGGGGCGGAGTTAGTTTATCTATTTCTATTTGTTCTGACTCGCGAAGTAATGTACGCGCGAGAAAGTTCTCGTGTTTGTTAAACGAGCACGTTGTACAATAACTGTCATTACAGACACGGAGAAACGACGCTGTTCGACCCGTTCTCCAACCGTGACATCTACGCCGGAACTCCCAGAACATTTAACCCTCTGATTCCATTTTTCAAGTCCTTGTTTAGTGATTCCACAAGATGACTGGGCAAATTATTTATTGAAAAACATCAACTCACGATTTTGAAAGAGACAAAACAAACCAAAACCTTTATCTCAGTAATTATTTTCGTAACGTCCCTTATTTCAACTGGAGAATTAATTGTTTTAATCCCATAATGAGAAGTCCCTGTCAACCATTGTCTAGATGGCGCCACAGTTAGAGCATTAATCAACCGAATAAAATAATTTCCGGTCCATCGGAGCTCGAATTCCCAGATTGCGGAGGAGAATATAAAGACTCCGTAGTTGGCGTTTCGCCACTCCCAAACGCACCGAACGCGAATTAGCCTCGTCCATTCGACGCGAATTCCGCGCATAAGAAGCACGCAGCGCTAAATACGCGGAGTTCCCGGTTCCGGATGAAGAGCACAGTAGGCAAAAAGCAGGCAAGGATTCCTCGTATTTATGAATCGCGAAATTCCTCTATAAAATCCAAGGACTCGCCTCCTCCCGCGGCCTCGATTTACGTCGAACCCGATCTCTGGCTGCATCTCGTTCCCTCCCGCGGCGGATCGCGCGAAGAAGACTGGTCCGCGTTTGCGTGCAAGAGATGCATTAGAGCGCTGAATATTTCATTCATAAGCGGACCCGTGCAATCACCGTATTCCGCGAACGTGTACAGAGCGGAGGGACACTCGTAGTACGGTGTGAGTGGCCGCACGAACGCAGCCAGCTAAAGCGTGCAACGCCGCGCCGGTTAAGTTGCAGTAGTTGCAGCTGCAATTACGCCCGTGCTCCCTCCCCCTGATGCCGTGAATGAAACGTCTATCCTCCTTTTTTTTTTATTCCTTTTTCTTCTTCCGCTTCTTCCGTGCGTTCCGTTCCCCCACTCTCGACGATCGCGGATCTTTCTCCCCGTATCGCCAGCCTCCCGGTTCCTCGTCTCCGCCTCTGCTTGTTTCAATCCGCGCTGACTTTCTGCGGAACAGAGGTTTAATGAGCGAGCGCCGCGCCGTGTGGCGTTCCGCGTCGTTGAGGATGCACCTTGTTGCGCTTCGCGACGCGCGCCGCGAGATTCCCGACCGCGATCAGAGATGCCAGACGGAGACCCGGGTGCACCGGGGACACCTCATTCCACTTTCTCACACTATGCCAGACCACGTGTACGTGAGCTCGTAGAGTTTCGGAGAGTCGACAAAGGCAAACTGACGCGGATGCCCTCTTTCTTACTGATCACTGCTTACCACTCCTACTGCATGCCTCTGCTAGCCTCTGCTTACTACTGCTGACCACTTGTGATATATCTGGCAACGTATAACGATTACTATTGGCTACTGTTTGCCTCTGCTGGCCTCTACTAGCCTCAGTTTGCCTCCACTGACCTTTTCTGCCCCTTAGGAACCCCTGATGGCTTTTGCTTACTACTGCTGACCACTTGTGATATATCTGACAACGTATAACGATTACTATTGGCTACTGTTTGCCTCTGCTGGCCTCTACTAGCCTCAGTTTGCCTCCACTGACCTTTTCTGCCCCTTGGGGACCCCTGATGGCTTTTGCTGACCATTGCTGACGACTCCAGATAATTCTGACAACGTATAATGATTGCTAGCACCTGCTTGCCTCCCACTGCCCTCTGCTCGCCTCTGATGGTCTTTGCGTGCATCTGCTGACCACTGCTGATACTTCTGACATGATGTATATTTCTGAACTATTATACACGTTAATTTTTATCTTACAAAAATCACAACACAGGCACAGCTTTCATTCAAAGTACGACCACTCGGGAACAAGAAATCTTACGTCAACTTTTAAGGGGCCGTTGTAAAAGGGAAACTTCTCAAATTTCATCCTCTCCGTGAAGTCGACCGAATTTGGAAATAGCTTTTCGCCACGCAGTCGTCCTACTGTGAGACATTTTATGTTTAACAATTGCGTTTAAAAATCGAAACCCTACGCCCACGCGTTCTCCATGACAAACTCGTTCCAAAATAGCCGCGTTCGACCCTCGACCCACGTGGAAACGACCCTGAAGGTCGCGTTTCACGGCGTTTTCTATTCTGCTAATTCGAGGAATGTTTCAGTGCACACGTACGAAAAGTATCGAACCGTAGGTCTGCCTAAGTACTTCCTCCCGGAAGTGCTTTTAATTAAGCTAATTAAAGTACGTAAACAAGTGTTTCTCTTCCGTCTTAAGGTGTTCGGATCAAATTTATATGAGTTGCTGGAATAATATGAAAGCTAACCGAATGGAAAAGGGGTGAGAGAGAACGTTCTTCCATGTAATAAAACTGAGACTTGAGATGGAATCATTCAAATACCTCTCCTCAATAATGGGACTAGAATAATTTTTATTAAATTATTTATTGACTTATATTTGAAAACGATCCTATGCAAATTATAAGTATACAGAAAAATTGGATTTTGACCACGAATCTTCTGCACTGTGCTGACGAGACCTGTTATCTGCTTTCAGAACTTCCGCGAGCATCGCATCGACGGAGCAGCGCTGCCGCTGCTGTCCGAGGACCACCTGACGGGCCCAATGGGTATGAAGCTGGGCCCCGCTCTGAAGCTGCGCGCCCTGCTGGCCCGGAAGCTAGGCGCTTGCACGGTGTGCTTGCACTGCGCGCACTGCCACCAGACGCCGCTTCCGGCGTTGAACGCGGCCGCGGCCGCCGCGGCGGTGTCGCAGCAACAGCACCAGCAGCAACAACAACAGCAACAACAGATGCCCGGCAGACGACCGAGCAGCACGGGGAACTGACACATAGTGGCGGGGACTCCACTCGGTCTGCAGAGCGCGTCGACGCCCTCTTCGGACCCGAACAGGGCTCTCAGGATAGAACGGCGCGTACCGCGACCGATACGCAAGCCGGAAGTCATCTTCAAGAAGCCCATAAAACAGTGACGCGGTACCACGCGAGATTCACCCCGTGTGGCGATTAACCGCGGACGCTAGTGTTCCGGAGGCTCCGCCTGTTGTTCTTTTTTTTTTTTTTTTTTTTTTTTTTTAGTGTTCGTTTCGAGACTCAGAGAGTGGGGGGAGAATTTTGGAGTAGAGAACGAAAGGAGGAAGGACGAAAACGAGAATCTGTCCGTTGCAATCGAGTACCTGGATAAAACGGCTGCGAAGGATCCTCGACTTTGGTGGCGATACGGTGACTCTTTGGCGCGTTGTACTTAGATTACCGGAATCCTCGGGAACGGATAGTTGGAGGAAAATCGCGTACGTAGGTGAGAGAGGACAATAACGTTCTATATATATAAATATATATTTTTCAAGCGAGCAACTCGCGATTCGATCCGAAGACGATCGTCGCTCATCTTTCGAGACGACCGTCGGACGCGGATGCTCCGCGTGCCTGAAACGAACGTGAACCGATTTAGATTTCGTTTAAGAAAGGACTGCCGGCGATGCAGGTAATCGAGAATCCGTGTTGGAGGTTCGAGCGCGATCGACGATCTTGAAAGACCTGTATTGCTGGTCGGGCTTCTGGATCTCGGCAAGACGAGGCTTTTCTGTATTCTTTTTTTTTTTTTTTTTATTCTTCTTTCAGCCAGGAGGAAGCGGAGGGTAACTAACAAGTGTTAATGTTGTTGCGTTGCCGCTGAATCCGGGTATAAATTAGAAATAAACACGCGATCGGGGCTAAGACGCTGACGCTGTATAATAACCGAATTAATTGGCTGTAGCGCGTTCGGGGCGAAAAATTTCAACCGATAACGCGATACGCGCGCCTGCGTGCGCGCACTCATTTCCGCGGCTAATTCAAATTACATCCTCCCGTCGAAGAACCGTACGCCGGGGCCTGATCAACCGGAATTACACGTTCGATCGATCGCCAATAATTGCCGCGTTAGAACGCGAGATCGACCAGGTGCGGTAACACGATCAAGAATAAATGGAAACGTTAGAACCGGAAGGAGTTCTCGAAGCGAAACGCCCGTTGGTCGTGGCCGTTACGGCCGTCCATCGACGGGAGAAATCATTTCGAGGATCAACGAAACGAGTGCCTATATTCAGAAAGTCTTCCATTGGCTGGCCTTTCTTAGAGAGAATGCCCATCGAGCGAGTCGACGATTGTTTTGTGATCCGTACGCAACGACTCGTCGAAATTACCCCCGCCCCCCCGCAACGGTTGCTGTCCTCGTTATCCGAGATCGACAGTCTCGCAACCACGGAGACCCGTAAATTATTCGAATTTTTCCACGTTCGCGGAACACGTGATTCGTAATACGCGTACGAAGCGAACGAGTGTTTCTTTTTTTTTCTTTTATCGCTACAACGAATAACATTTCCAGCACCGATGTTCATCGCTATGTAACACTTGCTCTTGCGTGACTCTCTAATTTCAGTTTTTAACGATAACCGAGAACAGCGGCGTCGAGTTTAATTGCACCTGAAAAAGCGACCGTGTCTGAATTTGTATTTCTACCGTATTTTGTAGCGAGCTTCATTATATGCAATTTTCGATTCGAGCCAGCATTTTATAACGGTACGGGCCGCGTTCGCTGCCGGCGGGGAACCGTATGCAACGAGATAAATTAGTAAAGTAGTCGCGGGGAATTCGAATAATTTTACGAACCGAACGATGACAGCGGCGAAGAGAAAACGGGAGGGGGAGGGGAAACAGACATAAGAAGCGTGCTCTCGTGTACATATCGGCGAGTATGTATTAAATTGTTGTTTGCGTGGACGAATGTGAGAAGAATCGCGCGAAACGGGGGGGGAAAAAGAGACAACATTTTATTAGCGAAAATTTATGTGCAATAAAGGAACGTTTCGATACGGTACTTTTAACTATGATAAGAGATACGTATTTGCTCAAATCGTTGTTTCTTTTATATATTTTAACGAAGTTTTTATATGAATGAATTATAATGATAAATATACTAAATTATATTTTTGCTAGCGTTCTACGTGCAAAAAGGAGTCAGCTCCGCACACGTATATACATTCACAAACGTACACGTGTACGTTTACACAGACACGTACATACACACACACGCCTACACACACACTCGATACGTAGCAAACGATATAGATTTACGAGCGACGGAACCGTAATATAAATAGTTTAGAAGAATTGTAAATGAACTTTCTTTTTTTTTTTCTTCTCTTATTTACAACGTTTGACGTTTATTTATTTAGGAGTAAACCGTTGCCTTATTGTATTCATCGTATAACAGTTAAGATGTAAAAGAGATGTCCTAGGCGAAAAGGTCGGAGACAGTGTTGCATCGTGAAGTTGGTAAGTTCGTAAAAATGAGCAGTATTTTTAGATTTACATTAGCCTGAATTTACTGCAGACTATATACGTTTATAAATGTTATGTACACATACACTCACACGTGCTTCCGGTTTCGTATCACGTCGGACCGTTGGTCGTTTATTCGTCGTATCAGCGACAATTTCTCTCCGACGCGATACAATCAGGTAATTTTCATCTCGAACATTAACCGCGAACAATTCGAAAGTTTTTATTCGGCGAATAAAAATCATTGGAATAGAAGAAACAATCGTTCATCCAATTTTTTCAACGTCGCGTTCGATACGCGAACTGACGTTTTTCTGATTTCCTGCATTCGTCCGGTCATTATTTACGTTTAACGAGATTAATAATCGCAACGGAAACTTGGAAGGCACGCGCGGACATTAATCGAGCTAGCGGCTTTTACTTAAACCGAGATCACTGTACATAATGCTTGAGCATTTATTTATATCATGCTTTCACAAAAGGACCCGTAGTATTTTATTTAGTTTCGTAGCCGGGGTTCACCATTACTGCGTCGCACGAGATCATTTCATTATCGGGCAGCAGAATCGCTCGTACCGGAACAAGTGAAAAGAAGAGATCGAACGGAATGTGTGTGTACGTGTGCGAAATGAAGCAAAAGAATATATCGAGAAAAAGAAAAATAAAACGAAAGAAAGTACTTTACACGGCGAGCATTGAAAGTGAGAGAGAAAGTAGCGTGGAATTATTTAATGGAAATATAAGAGTATTGTACAGGAAAAAAAAAAAGATGAACGAAACGAAGAAGAGGGACGAAAGAACGGGCGATAAGGCAATCTTGTGATACTTCGATGTTCTTCCACCCATTTTTCACCCTTCGTCTCCTTCTGCGACTAATTTTTACGATTACGTTCAACCGTCAACCTTTCACCCCCTCCCCCCGATCCTTCGGCACCCCTTTTTTATTTCTCCATCGCGAGTCTGTCGTGTATTATTCTACGATTAACTGTCATATTATGTATAGTAGAAATTAATGGTGAAAAGAGAACAAAAACAGTACATTGTTTCTGTTAAAATAAACATTGTTGAAAAATAACCACCGTCTACGATTGTCTGCCCATTCTGTTCGATTGCAGCGGGATTGTTCCAAATATATGTCAAGTAACGATTGCAGAACGTGTTTACGATTTATCGACGCAACAGGTGAGTAATTTGTTTTTAAAAGGAGATAGGAATCGATATCGATAAGTCGTTGTCCCAGATTTGGGTCTTAGAATCGAATGACGATTTATATCACTATTTAGATCAGATCATTTTTATAAAAATACAAATCAAAACATAATTATCTCGGTATTTTTATCGTGTTTCTCTTCTATCTGTCCGTCCACGCGACGTTCCTTTAACCAACTCGGGCCTGGAAAATACAAAATATTTTTTTACGCTCTCAGAGTACCGTTTCCTTCGTATTACACGTTTTCTAATTTTGCAAAGAGTCGATGGAAGTTTAATATTGACTAACGTGAACGAGAAGTAGCTTACGTTCTTATGAATAGCAAGGAATCCGTCATCTTCGCGTTTCAAGATCTCGACGCGAACGTTGCCGTCCCGTTGCACCGTGACGACTTTCCCGGTGCATCTCCCGTTCTCCAGGCTCCCGGAAGCCACGTCACAGTACGTACCGGGCGACAGACAGGCCTTGATCGTCGCAGCCATGTCGTATTGATCGCCGTTGAACGCTATGAATCCAGCATCGCCGCGACAGAACGCGATCTGGTTGCTACCATTGTCCCACCAGCTCGAAACCGTCGTTCCGCGTACAGCGTTCCGGAAACGCACCATATTGTAAATCTGTCGCCAACGATGCTCGCAGATCCAGCCGCCGCTGCAGGTATTGTCAGGGTGAATAATGGGGGACGCGATGCGTTCCTCGTTGTCCATCGGCGGACCTTGATTAAAGTCCTCGAAACCGAACGAACTCATCACTCGCGGTATTCCGTAATCTTGAGCCAGCATAAAAGCCACCGCCATCTGCAAGATTTCGATCGAGAATCACGATCTCCTTGCTCTTTGCAAGCCATTTCTTTTTTAGTGTGTTAATCTTAATCCTTAAGTGGACTCTCGATCTCGACTGAATTATTTTACTTAATGTTTATTCTTATCAAATTGGTAAATGGAAATCAACTTTTATATAACAAGTATTATATAAATTTTCAAATAATTATATCGACATATATTAAATAATTGTTAAACTTGCAGTGGGCCGCAGCAGCCCCAATAATCCACTTAAGGGTTAAATGAAATTTAGAATATTTTTATTCGTGATCCTATACGAGAATAATAGTAATGGTAAGAATAGGAAGCATACTGCGAAAGTCTTTTAAAATCAAATTTGATTCTGTCTATGAAATATCGAAAGATGAAGATTATGTAAATATCTATTGAAAATATACATAACAATGTTTTCTAACAAAACAGTGATCGTAAATAGAACCTTTCACTGGTATTGCATTTGGAACGCTAAAACAGAAGCTTCAACGCAGTAAATTTATTCCGACGTCTGACCAGAAACAGACTCATTCTACTAGTTTGCGTATAGAAGAAAAATTGCTCAGTAGTAAGTAGTACCCTAATAAATCTTGTTGTATCGAACTTTGGGAACGTCCTGTATTTTATGGAATCCAACAAGAACGCATCGAAGCCATGTTATTAAATAATTGGGTTTAGTATAACAATGTAACTAAAAGAACGATGGAAAAATAGCCTCTGGAATGATTTCTAAATTAATGCGGTAAGACACAGTTGTCTATCGTGCACAACTTATTCGTGCACATTCGTTCCAGCCTAACACGATTATTAATATATTTTTAATATTATTAAATTCTATTTGAATCATCCACTATTATATTCCCGATAGAATCGTCAGTAAGTAATTATAAAGAGTAATTAATTTTCATATCCAGTATACTCGAGGCTTCGTATTTAAATTGAGGACATCTAAGTTTGTTAAAAATACCTTGTACTGTTTGGACATCTTGTAGGTGAGCACGTTTATGCTATTAGAGCGTTGGGTGTCGTGGTTGTCGACGAAAACGAGCGCGTCGGATGACGGTAGAAGACTCCATTTTTCTCCCCAGTTGGAGAACCATTTTAAGAGATTGTTGCCGCGGAAAGAATTGCTCAACTCTGACCCGTGTTTGAACTCCGTCACCGCGGCAATGGCGGTGTATTCGAACTTCGAGACGGCCTCGTTGCCCCCGTAATCGATCACTTCTTGGAATATAAACGGTCGAGCGTTCGCTGGGAAACCGTGCTCCACGCTCAGATTATCCAATCTGGAGTAAATCGTGTTCAGATCCTCTGGCCACATGTGCTTTGCAGCGTCCATACTGAACAGAATACGATAAAGAAATTTGGTCGATACGAATTCAGTTCGAATTGGAAGATTGGGAAGGAAGTTCCGACAAAAATAAAAATTCTTTTTTAAATCTCAATGACTCCCTAAGATTACTGTACCGAAATCCTGCTACGCCCATGTTGATGGCCTCGTTCATAAAGTCCACGATCTTCCCTCTAACGTACTCGTGGCCTTGGTTCAAGTCATGGAGGCCAGACAGCTCGCAATTTCGTACGTTCGCGGCGTCGTTGTAATTAGTGATCGAGCAACGCGCATGAAAATCATTGTCCGTGTAGGGTACCGCGTAATAGTTGCGCGTGAACGTGTTCGCTCTAGAGTTTCCAGTGCCTATTGCGTTCTCCCTGTCAGCGGACATGTGATTCGCGATCATGTCGATGTAGATTCGGACGCCCACCGCGTTGCATCTGGTCACCATATCAGCGAACTCTATTTTCGTGCCAGATCTCGTGTTCCAGAGATAAGACATTGGCTGATAGCGTTCCCACCATGGCCTGTTTGGGATCTTCAGGTTCTCCTGGGCTGGCGACACCTGTAAAGGTACGATTCAAATGCCTGGTACAGTAAAAAATTGATTTATTGCATGAATCGATTCATTATGACTATGAAATGTCGATGTGGACCGTATTAGCATCTTCAAGATTATTCTCGTGGTGCTTAAAGAAACAACGTTTAAAAAAAATGTGTAGATACTGTGGGATTTATTTTCTGAGCTTTGGTTCCCCAAATATCAAATTATTAGATTGTTATAATTGTCATATGCATATGTAAACACAGAGGGGTTATTTACTACTTTACTAATTACTAGAAAATAGATGTTTCTAGTCTTGTTCTTGTAATTTTTACACTAAAAGATCGATATTGGAGGAGAAAACCAGCCTTAATGAGCCTGACTCGTCATCAAGTCTTATTATTAAAATCGTATTCATAAAACAAATCTATTCTTTTCTGTGGACACTCCTTTTACAAACAAACAAAAAATTAAATAGTATACGTTTGAAGAATTATTTTAAATTAAATCGTACGGGGTTAATATACTAAATAATGTAGCCTGTCGATGTAGGAAACCTTTGTATCATACAATGAAGACATTACTGTTGAGGTTGAAAAATGGTCATTCCTTTTACGAGCAAATTGAAACGAAATTAAATAGTATACGTTTGAATAGTTATTTAGGATTAAATCGAACGTCAGAGGGTTAAAAATACCGAAAATGGTGTCCGATTTACCTGTACTCCACCGTAGCCGATCGGGCCCAGAAAGTTTTCACATTCTTTGGCGATGTCCATCCATTTCCACTCGAAAAGATGGACCATGGTGTCATGGCCTGGTGCATAATATGGATTCTTGTGGGGACTGTCGCCCGCTGTCACCGAGAGCACGGCCAACAAAGTCACGATTAACAACATCGCAGCAACTTACGTATTGCAATGGTCGAACCCACAATATATATCCACGCGTTGTTACGTCACCGCCCTCCGTCATGCATCCAAAGATTAATTTCTTCCACCAGCCGCCTCTCGTCAACGCGATCTTTTTTTTTTTAACGGATAACAACGATCGTATCTTCGCGTTCACGTTACTTATTGCCTCGTGGGAATAAACAGAATACGAGGAATCGTAACAATTATATCTGCAGAAACATCTGTCGATACCATCGCGAGCAGAATAATTTCTTTCTCGAAGTCGATCTGTTTACCGAAAATCGTTTCGATCGAATCCGTCGTTGGAGAACCCCGATCGAACCGTATTGCAGATAACGATATTTTTCCAAAACATTGGGAAATCGGTTTACACTCCACGCGTAGTTTAGTCTACAGAGGCGATAGCTCGTTTGCGCACACCGTAAATCATCTGTCCCCTCGTCACTGAATACTGCGATCGTTGACGTGGGTGTGGCGCTGATCGACCGTTTCCATTCGACGAGAATTAATCGAACATTCTTTCGTTTCTTAGACTTTGAACGAACGCGGGAAAAGAAGTCGCGGGTATCTCGTATCGATGCATGCGTGCAGAAAAATCATAACAAAACGAAGAGTACGCTGGAAGTATGTGCCGCCACGTGTAACGATGCATAACAATTTATCACTTTTAGACGCTTACGAAGTACTGTCTTCTCGCTTTGCGATGCAAAGTTATATTTTTGTCATATTTATACTTTGAGTTGTACGAAGAATCTGTTTCTGATGTAATGCCAGATACCGCGTTGCCTTCGTATCGTTAATAACAAATCTGCTTCTTTCTCGTGCTGATACTCCACTGATAATCTCACTCTCCACTGATATCTCCAGTCTCTGTGTTTAAATATAATTATGTTATTCATTATCGCTGTCAAGTATGAAATGCGTAAATATTGCGTTACGTTGTTATTTAAACAAGCTCGCTAATTAAATAGGAAATATATAACTCTGTTATCGAACATTCTTTGTATTGATACACATGCCTATCGACGTTTTTCTAAGATTTAGCATGACTTGTTTCTGTCCACCATGTATCTAAATATCATGGCTCTAGGGAGCTATCTATTAATTCTCAAAAAACTGCAGAATGCACTTAACATGCAAAACTATAAGAAATACTTAGAGTAAAATACGAATTATTATATTTAGGGGTTGGGACGACCCTCTGAAAAATTCATTGATTCTATTATCAAGAAATATGAATTGGTATAAAGATCAACAATTCGAAATATCTGATATATGTTGTTTCTATTATATATCTGTTCAGTTCTGCGTCAAAACTAGCATGTCCTCTCAACACTCTTTGTACGCAAGTATACACAACGTAGCATCGTTTGGACCAACACTGCGCGTATTTCGGTATCGTCCATCTTGGAAAAGCGTGCCAGACGAGCTTGAAGGGGTTCAATAACGCGAAAAGACTCATAAAATTGATTGAGTCGTCCGTCCGCGGCGGTAATTATCGCGTTTTATCGATAATCCCGATTCCGGGGCGCGGTGGACGCGCATTCCACCGGTTAGAAGTATGCAAATGAGAAGAAGAAGGACGGTACCGTAGGGACGGTGGTCGAAGACTGATGACGTCTGGCATTAAAACCAGCGAGCCGCGTTGGGGCAGCATCGACAGTGGCTGGACTCGTCTGGTAGCATTAATAAATGAGGGACATCAGCTTTTAATTACGCGCCTTGCTCGTAATTGTAACCTGCAGCGAAATCGTACGGGTCGGGGGCCCGGGTAGTTTACAAGCAGAAGAGCGATATACGCGTCGTCCGTGATAACGGGCAGAGCTTCTCCGTAGCACGTCGTCCGCGGCTGATCCCGAACGCAGGGAGCCCCGATTAACGATCGCTCGTAATTACGCCGTGCGGACGATCGCGAGCCGCGCTTGCCCTTTCACGGGGGCCCTACACTCTAAAACCGCCGGAGATATTTGACCATCGTCGGGAATATTATCGCCGGTTAACCCCCTGTAACGGGAACCTACACTCCAGCCTCCGTCGGCGATGATGTAATGGCGCAATTACGCCGCCGACCGTTTGGACAGGGACTTGAAATATTGCCGCGGCTTACCGCGGGGAACCACCGTTCCCTATCTTCCGCCGAATGCTTTTCGTTACTTTTGGAAACCGTGTTGCAACCCGCCAAACCCGTTCGTCGGTCGATAGAGTCTGGCTGGGAGGCAGCCGTGTGCTCCCCCCGGATTCGACGTGAAGCCACTATACCACTCGGGGAAACAAACTCGATACTATTGGAGACTGTTGTTTTTTATTAGCATGAGAAAACTCCAGTTATGTACGATCTGGTAAAAGTAACTGGGGGTGGATTGAATTAGTGAAATTGGTAAAGTTAATCTACTGTGAAAAGAGTCTTTCTTTCTTTATAGATGATAAGGTCATTTATGTACGATTTGGTACGAAAACTAGGGGTCAATTGAATTACTGAAATTGGTCAAGTTAATTTACTCTAAAAAAGTCTCCCTTTCTTTCTACGATGTACAAAGTTGCTATTATTAACAATCTTATCCGAAACTTAGAGAAACTATTTTAACACTAGAACTACCAAACTTGTCAAAATGACCCATTCGTAATTTCTAATAAAAATTGTTACAAACTCGACTGGATTTTTGTAAAACCTGTGGCATCGCATTATACATGTCTTCACTATCGTTTCAATTTCTTTGGTACAAATAAATACATCGTAATTGATGGTAGTTCTAGAGTTAAATTCGCAGCCATTAGCTCGGTGTTACCCACGAAGAAGAACTTTTCTATCGTGGGTAACACCGATTACCAGGTCCCACCACGAGGAGGTTGCTGCGACTAGAGACCCGAAAGGAAATAGATGGGATCAAAGTTCCATCGATCTCCTTTTCACACTTTTAGATTACTAAACTTAGAAGATAGGAGAGCTTGAAAGTTCCTTCGATCTTCAAGTTCAGTTCTGCCAAGCAATTATTTTATCAAAGATGGTAAAATTGTAGGAGACGCGACGCGACGCGATGCTGAACCGTGCAGCGGATCTTTGGATCGAATCTACTGACCTTGCTAACTCGATCTTAATAGGAAAACGGATGCTGCAACCCTGAATCGAGGTCTCCATTTCTCCAACGCAACCCGCCGGGAGCTCGAAGGTTATCTGACAAAGAGAGAGTACCTGAGACAAGGTCGACTTTCGCTGGAAGGTGTGCGTTTCCGCAGAAAACGAAAGTTGCACACTTTTTTCAGAATTAATTAAAAATTTTTTTTTTCGTCGAAAAATTTAAGCACCTACCCCTGTCAATTTTTCTTAAAAAATCTTTTTTCATATTTAGTAATTTTGTTTGACGTCCTACAGAAAAGTTGTGTAATATTTTTTTGTAGGTACCCATGAGCTCTACTTCAGAAAAAAGTTTCATTGAAATATATTCACAATTGTAGGAATTATGACTGTTTGAAAATTGGACGATTTTTAGGGGGTTTTTCTCATTTTGCGAGGTCAAGGACCAACTTTTCGAATGTTTTTGCCATTTGCACATATTCTCCATCAAAATACGCATAGTTTGCTTTTTTAAACATTAAAATCGTTCAATCCGTTCAGAAGTTATGACGTTTTAAAGATTCGCATGAAAATTCGGGCAGACATTTCTGGCCAGAAATTATATTTTTGGTAAGGAATTTTTTTCTCGAAACTGAGTAGGATTTCGGGGGTATGTCTGTTGACAAAAAATGCCTACAATTAACCTCTGGAACTAAAAATAATTTTTTCAAGTCGATTCGAAAGTCTTTTTTTTCACTCAAAACTTTCAGCACTTACTCGAATTTTTTTCTCGAAAGTGGGTAGGATTTCGAAAGTATGTGTATTCACCAAAAATGATTGTAATTGACCCCCGCAACCGAAAATAATTTTTCTAGAACGATTTGAAATTTTTGAATTTAATTGTTAATAACTTTTTAACGAAGTCTCCATCAATAAATTAATCCCAGGGTTGGCCGAACACCCTGTACATAGGTATAGGTGGTCTATCTAGTACTTCTGACAAAAGTATAATTTGCATACTTTCTTAAAAACCTTGAAACGCCATTGATATCAATTACACTAAGGATGAGGTTTCCGAAAACATTGGAATGACACTGCCCAGGTATCCTTCGTATCGCGCTCTTCTCTCTTTATTTGAACTCATTTTGGCTACAGAATATCACAACATGATAGAGATCGAACTTTAGATAGAATTGCACCGATCGCTGGGGAACCGATCGACGGAATCGAAACGCCTGTCAGCAGTCGTACGTTAGCTATCATAATTGCTCGGAAACGTGGGAAATCATCTCGTATCGGTGTCGCGGGGACAAAGATAAAACTGTATCGTATCGGAAAATAATCACGCTCGTTTCGATCGCTGTTTAAAACACGAGTAACGGTGAATTTTAACAGGCGGCCGCGAAAAAACGAGATGCAAAAATGAAGATACTGGTTTGCGAATGGCAGTTAAGCGGTATTCGTCGCTTCGATTCGACCGATGCAGCTCCGTCGCGTGTTCGATTTAACACTGCAACGTGTAGCTAGCGCCATTAGGCTGCTCAACGACATCATTATTTATTAATTACGCACACCTTACGTACAAAACAGCAGAAGTAACGATGCGCACAGACAGACAACGATACACAGATAAAGTGGCTTTTTTCTTCCACGTTCATGAATATACTCTTAACACTTATGCAACAGGGCTGCATACAACTTGACGATAATAAAATACAATCTCCGACAGTGACGGCTGCGGTCTGTTTCACGGTTTCAGGCTCGATTCCGTCGTTCTCTCGACGGCTGGCTCATCGACGGCGAACCTAATGCATCAAAATGGCGTGACAACGTTGCGCTATCGATTTTCCATTACTGCACCCAGCGTGTCACGCACTCGCCTAACAACGTCGTTTATTCGGAAAATTAAATTCATTTTAGGTAATTAATTAATTTCACGAATGATAGGATGGTGCATCTCTTTCGTTGAAATTGAATATTCTACGGGAATAAATAACGGAGGATCTTCTGTAAGAGAATTTTCTTTTCAGAAAAGAAAATTTATAGCTCCCATAAATTACGACTGTTTTATTTATTAATCGATCGAGCCCAGTCTGTCCTACGAATGAAGTATTGTCAACGCTGCGCGGAAGGAGAACGACGAAATCGAGGGAATTATTTTTGTCGTCGCCCTTATTTCCCTAGATTTGTTAACGATAATGCGACACCACCGTGCACGACAGTCTGACGATTACGGAGGAATAGCGAGAAGATCGCGATCACGACGACGCGGTCGTCTCGTCCGGTTTGAAACAGATCTATCGAACGGAAGCAGTACGGCTTGCGAGGTTAAAAATTCACAGAAAATCTTTCCGCTAACAACAAACTCCTGCGTGATCGCGAATTTATTCGTACAATTTAGCAACTCTCCAAGCGCAACTTAAGTTCGTATCGTTTCGAACAGACTATACACAACGAATACGTACGAGACCATCGCAAAAGTTCCATCGAATTGTGCTTAAGAATTATTTGTACTAACAATGTCAGGCGTTGTCCTCGCAATTTAAACACGCACTATTCGACGAGACATGTGAAACCCTAACGAATATGTAACGCGTATGCAGAGAGGTCGTCGAATAAATTTTTAAGCGCGGTTTCCGAGGAAATTGATTCCCGATCGAGCGACGTTCGTTCTTAAATACGCATCGCACGAAGAACTTTCGCGATCGTACGGAAAACAGCAATCGTGCTCGCGGGCTTAATTTACGTAGGTACTCTGTTTATACACGCGCGATCGAGCCCGATTTGTTTATTCCATCGACGTGTGGGCGGACATCTTCGCTTGACGCGAGTCTGTCCACGTGGAACGAACAAAATTACGGTCGACGTTTTATTCACTATACACGACGATCAGGCTTTCCTCGATCGACATCGACTGTTCCATATACTTTAACGCGTAAGCGAAACCAGGCATTAGCATTTCGGCGAATCAAGGATTTGTCGTTCGTCTTTGTACCGATGCTGAGTATTACATTAATCAACAACGTTTATAGGTGCTCTGTTATAACTGTTTCTTAAACGATTAATTCAGGTTTGGCAGCCGAGAAGAGAAATGTCCGTTTGGCGTTATCAAAAGAATCGAGCGACTAGTTTCGATCTCTGGACCGAGTTTTCGCGTGAAAAGGCAAACAGAAAATTATCTATGATCGATGCAAACTGTCTCAAACGAGATTCCAAATGATTCTTTGCAGGGTAAATAGTGACAAATGACGTTCATTGTGATAGGTACTTCTATATTACCCAGTTTATAACAAAACTGAATCAATTTAAAATTTTATTAATCGCGCTACCGTCCATCAAACGGTCTCAAACGATCTCAAACGATTCTGGGAACAGTAAACAGTGACAAATGACGTTCATTGTGATAGGTACTTCTATATTACCCAGTTTATAACAAAACTGAATGAATTTAAAATTTTATTAATCGCGCTACCGTCCATCAAACGATCTCAAACGATCTCAAACGATTCTGGGAACAGTAAACAGTGACAAATGACTTTCATTGTGATAGGTACTTCTATATTACCCAGTTTATAACAAAACTGAATCAATTTAAGATTTTATTAATCGTCCTACCGTTCATCAAACGGTCTCAAACGAGTCTTCAAACAATTCCGGGCAAAGTAAACAGTGACAAATGACTTTCATTGTGATAGGTACTTCTATATTACCCAGTTTATAACAAAACTGAATCAATTTAAGATTTTATTAATCGTCCTACCGTTCATCAAACGGTCTCAAACGAGTCTTCAAACAATTCCGGGCAAAGTAAACAGTGACAAATGACTTTCATTGTGATAGGTACTTCTATATTACCCAGTTTATAACAAAACTGAATCAATTTAAGATTTTATTAATCGTCAAATCGTCCATCAAACGGTCTCAAACGATTCTGGACAAAGTAAACATCCTTTTCCTCGAACCATCGGGGTTCCAGGGCGTTCGTAGCGCGGAAAAAAATCGATGGAGACACTTTGCCCCTCGCTGCCGCTCCGTAAACGTTACTAACTATTATTTCGCGTGCTCACATAGTCATAAATAGATTCGTATCGTTGAAACGCGGGTGGATGCGAGTCGTCACGACAGTAGTCGACCCGCTGGCCTCTTCGACGATAGTGAACTGCTAACCAAACACTTTGTATCTCGATCGAAGCAACGATGGTAATCAGAACGTAGTAAAAAAATCGTACAAAATATCTCAAGCGCCGCGGGCGAATGCGAGAAAACTTACTTTCTAAGCGACGGCAAAGAAAAATTCGAGTCGTCGTTGGCAATGAAAGCGCTTCGGCTTCGAGTCGTCGGAAGCATGAGAAACGGAAATCAGAGAGAAGGTTGTCGTACCTCGAAACTGTCTCGACGCCATCGCATCGTCGTTTATGGTACTCGTAACACCTCGTCCGGAAGCAATACGAGCGTGCAACGTATTCTGTTTCTCTTCTAGTGTAGTATCAAATATAGACATATGTATTGTATATATATTATTTGTATATATATATATATATATTTTATATAGTTAGTCTTTGCAGTTCTAGGACATACATAATTTATAGTAATCGATGGATATGTCGTGTAGTAAAAGTGTTCAACAATAACATCGTCGATATAGTTTTGCATCTGTCTCCCTTTGTCTCTTTGTTGCACCCACCTCTGCACAGAATCGATCTACCGATAATCGTGTACGATGAAATATACGGGGCGATTTTCGTTCTACGCGCAGTGTCGGTTGCAAGTAGTATCGCGATCGAGTCCCTAGAGCGATAAGTGTTCGCGGTAGATTCGGTACGAGAAAGTAGAAAAGTGATCGAGCGATCGATGTGGAAGTTTTTGTTCAGCGAGAGATTTTGATTGATGCCGATGAATTGTTCCGTTACCGTTAGACGTACATCGTTAACGCGTGGATTCAAAAACGAAATTGCTGTCGCTAAATCATGGAAAATGCCGTGGGACGATAACACGCTGCAAAACTGATCAAGCTTTTGTTCGGTGAATATTGCAAGCTCGACCTTTTCTTTGTTTTTATATTTTCAAAGTGTCCTAGTTTCATTTAAAAAAATTATTAGCAAACAGATAGCATACACCAGCTCTTCGTTCCAAATTTTCCCATTTGTTCTGAATTCACGGTTTCAAATTGCCACTTTGATAGATTTGAAAAGTTGTCCTTAATAATTTTTGATAGCGTAGTGATCACGAGAACGTAAATGTCTTTCAACGAAAAATACTCCTTTACCAGAAAATATATTTTCCAGCAATTCTTACAGCATACAGTGTTTACTAATTTATTTCTGTTTTATTCCCTATTAAATACTGCGTCTTATCTTTTCGTCCCAGTGCATAGAAGAACGTTTGCTTAACTCTCGAATACACATCTCCCGACCAATGCAGCGAAGATAATAAAACGTTAATATAATTGCAACCTTCTTTCCCCCGTTCCTACTAAATTTCGTCACTAATGAGCATTGCTTAACAATCTTAAACATCTTCAAACTACGCACAACCGCGGACAATCCTTAGATCAACATGGGAATCGAGGACCAATGAACCTTGCGCGAACGCCTCGACGAACAGAGAACAAAATCGTTATACTCTGAAACAATTTTCCGCCATGGAAATAACAAATTCGCAGGCATCGACGGTAGCAAAACCAGAATGACGTCGAAATGAAACGTTTAGAACATGTGCGTTTTCAAGAGCCAAACCAAATTCGCGCGACCCTCCTGCCTCACCACCAATCTGATATAGAAACCGCTGACGCCATCAACGGGAGCGACGACGTTTTGCTCCTCCTGCGGCTGCTCCTGCAGCTCGTCCTTCTGCGATTCCTCCTGCGCTCGAATCTTCATCCTCTCCTTCTTCCTCTTCCTCCTCGACACCTTACGATCCTCCCTGTGTCGTTGTTGCTCCCCCGACGATTTCTCGACGTCGGGCCTTCGACCTTCCAGATAGAGCTGCAGCTGCTCCAACCGTCGATTCTCCAGCTGCTCCTCGAAGTGTCTCTCCTGTATCTCCTGCAACACTGTCTCCTCCTGCCTCAGCAACACTTGATCCCGTTGTATCGCCAGATGCACCTTCAGCTCCTCCAAGTGCAAACGCAGTCGCCTCTCCTCGCGACTACGTCGACGTTCCTCCGCGTCCTCTTGCTGAACTTCCGGTTCTCGTGGCTGTTGCGACCCCCCTTCGGGCTGTTCAGGAGCCTCCTGCGACGTGCTTCGTACTTCCTCTTTCTCTGGCTCAGCCTTCGCTTCCCGTTGCTCCAAATCTTCCTGTCGTTGCTCTGCCTTCAAATCCTCTTCAACATCCTTGGATTCCTCCTGCTGTTCCTCCGGTTGCTCTTTCTTTCCTGCCTCCTCTTCCTCCACTTTCTCCGCCTGTTCTCGCGACTCTTCCCGCTTCGACTCCACCGGAAGTTGCTCCTCCGTGGCTTTTTCCCCCACTTGCTCCGCCGATTCTCCCTCGGTTCGCTGTTTCTCGGGCTCCTCGTCCCGCGTTTTCTCCGATTCGGCCGTTTTATCCTCCTTGTTCATCTGTCTCCTTGATTCCTCCTCCATCTGCAACCTCTTCCTTTGCTCTTCCTGTTGCCGTTGCGATTCCTGCTCCTGTTGGCTCCGTTGCTGCTGCAGCCGATTCCTCTGGTCAATCTGCCACTGCACGTCCTCCTCTTCCTGCTGTTTCTGCGCTCTCGGTTGACGTTGCTGCTGCTCGCCGGTCGTTTCCTGCTCCGCTGTGCCGTTTTTACCTTCAAGCGGGTGCGAGACCGCATCGTTAATAGGAATTTCCTCGCGCCGAGGCTCGTCCGAAACGGCCGCAGTCAGTGCGGCCGTGGCCGGAGGTTAGTTAGGAGCTACCTGAATGTTGTTTCTGATCGGAGCCGGCGTCGGAATATGTCGAGCTCAATGTTGTGTTGCTACCATACGGGTCCAGAGAGGACTGGACCGATATACAGTGACCCTGCCGCCTCACTCTGTGGGGGGAGATCTTTCCCGGGTCGATACTCGTTGGGTCTGCCTGCAACAAACCCTCCGGTCACTTCTTTCATCAACCGAAACGGTGTACCGACGTTCACTTCTACGTGTGACGAGTGTCGATTCGGTATAAGCGGGTGACACCAGGTCAGAGGAGCGTCACCATCCTCTCAAACTACCCCTTTTTTTTCTAACTACATGATAGGTTCATAGCTAAAAATAACGCGTCAAAGGAACGCTGCGTGGCTCTATTTTTTGGAGGTATTTTTAATCTGTTCGGTCGCTTGCTCCAATTGCTCTATTTGTTAAATTGGAAACCTCTAGGTGCAAAAGGAAATCTCTTTCTACTGGACAGGGTGCCCCATAGCATGTGGGACCCACTTCTAGATTCCACACGTGAAAACAATAAAAACTGTTTATATAAACATATTATGTTCTATTCGAGCTTGTTTTCGAGTTATGGCGAGTTTCTTACATTTGAACCCAGACCTGGAGACGTTTTATCATCGACTGTCTTACCTTTTC
This sequence comes from Colletes latitarsis, assembly GCF_051014445.1. NCBI lineage: Eukaryota > Metazoa > Arthropoda > Insecta > Hymenoptera > Colletidae > Colletes > Colletes latitarsis. The sequence continues at coordinate 15,122,516 of NC_135135.1, read as the reverse complement.
CATTTGTCCAGAAATTGTTCGAGTGCTATTTGTAAACAGTGGGGTAAGCATAGTTCATGCTACGGGACACCCTGTATAGCTGAGTCTCGTATAATAGGAAAAATTAATAAATAAATTAGAATGGTGACTCTACTTTTTTAGTGAAACTATTTTTTAATAAAATCATGGGTTTTGCAACATCGAATGAAAGTACGCCCCTCTGACTTGAGACCTTTTCAAGAATAAGGGACGGTAGATTTACACTCAATACGGTTCATAAATGGGGAAGGGCTCTTCGAGTCGATACGTAGCCTCGAGTACAGATTGAGAATCAAGAATTCTGTGTTTTCAAAATTGATTTTGCACGAAACAAACATGTACCCTCGAATATGCGAATCGATCGAAGAATCTCTCCAAGGGAGATCAAAGGGTTAAATATACATTCGCTGGTGGAACGAGTGCCGCGCTTACAGTAGCAAATAAATTATTTCGGATGAGTAATTGTTTGGAAAATAATTGCAACACATCGTTCATGGATATTGACACTATCATTGATGCTCGACACCGTCGTTGATACCAATTGGACATTTTACGAGGGAACGAGTGGCAAGTCAGCTGATTTTTTAACTGCTTAAAGCAGACATCGACATTGTTTCATTGGGGAATAAGTGGTGAACTGAATACCTTAGCGGATTCGTATTGCACAACGCAATTGGGAGAGGAAAAATACCAAATATTCGTATACTTATTGGGATATCCACCGTCCGCAACCATTTTCGAACGTTTAAAAAGAAAAATGATCGATCCGTAGGCAATATTTTCGATCTAATAAAAAAAATGTAGAAACTGGAATTTTCGTTTAAAGTTTAAGTAAAATTGTTCGAGCAACGTTCGTGAATGTTTAGAATTGGACGGTCGATGGCGACTCAAGACACGTAATTAGGGGGACAATAAGTTAAGGGGTTGTTTCATCATGCTTTGCAAGAAGATACGGAGGTAGGGGACGAAATATTTACAGAGAAATGTATTCTTACTTCAATCCTGCACGATCGCAAATCTTTTGGACGAAATTGTATGACAACAGCCAATAGGAGCACGTTGATTGGACAAATTTAATGATCTGTTACTACCTTTTGCGCAGAATGGTACATTTTAGTTCATTTTGCGAGAAATACTAAAGTCCTGGTGCTACGTTAAGATCGCCGCTTGCAACAATGTATACGCAGAAATTAATCTTCGTCGGATTAAGTTCCACGGTTTGTACGCGTACTTTGGAAATAGATTTCTACGGAGATCGGAAACTCCCCAAAAAGCCAAAGCAGCTAATGGAACGCAACTTTCGATCCGAAATGGAAGTCGAATTGTGACTGTTAATAGCGCGATAGCGGAACGAGACGACGGAAATAGAACTGTCAATTGTTCGTTTAACGTTCATCTTGAAAATACCACGCACCTGATAGGCCAACGCGTTCATAATGATTTCGGAAGGTACCAGGTCTAAGGGATGAACCTCCTTCATTAACATGTTCGTTGGGATTCTGTGAAATTGAATGTATTCCAGAAAGTTGCCGATTACGTCCTTCAGAGATGTGTCCTGATTACTGTCGCAATACTTTTTGCTCCACATCAAGGCCGCCTGATAACATAATAATTAATAACTAGTGACGAAAGATGAAGCGTAAGGTTCTTCGATGTATCGGGATTCCAGGAAAGAATAAATTATTTTGAGAGGACAAATAAGTTTTGTTGACGTCATTCTTACATGAAAGTCAAGAATCAAAAACAAATGAAACATTTAAGGTGCTCAAATTAAATGAGAAGTTCTGTATATTATATTGATAGGGGTAATTTCGACCAGAATGTATTTCTGCTAAAATATTATATTATCCTAATGGTACGTGGTATTTATTCAAAATTCAAAAATTGAACAAGATACATTTTCGTATCTCACACGAGATTAATAATGTTCCATGTTACAATATTATATTTTGATTTATTTTTATACAATGTTATACTTTGATGGAAATACTTTACGTTCGAAATTACTCAACTTACCCCTAAGTGCGTTGTTTAAATTTATGTACACTCAACGTTTAACCTGTTAACTAAAGAAGATACGTTAACTAAAATTTTTAACTAAAATTTGTCTCATTACTTTCGCTTCTTTAATTCGACTAAGAATGTCTGCGTTAGAAATTGAATTTGGATTAAATTATATTGTCTCGCGAGTAGCAATTGATCGAACTTACTTGAAACTTGGTAAACTCATCGGCGCGTAGTTCGTCCCTTACCAGGATTAATCGAACCACGTGTTGAGGGAGCAGGGTGAAGGATCCTAAGTTTAATACCTCGTTCCCGTGGTCGTCGACAAATTCCAGCACCTTTCAAAATGGATACAAAAAGATTAGTTACAGAGAATTTTAACTACATTTCCATGCAAGAGTTTAAGAACGAATTATTTTCGATAAAATCATTGGTATTTAAACTTCGAGGATACAAGTAATCAAGATCAACGTTCAAGATCGATATTCTCTGCGAGGGGGGGGGGAAAAAGAAAGGTTAACGATAAACGCTTTATCAGCGTGTTTTTATTAAAATGTGTCGATGAATATCAGGTCAAACGTCAGGTTCGCGTGTATTTTGTTATCAGAGAAAACACGACCAATTATCTTCGTAATAATTGTATTAATCGATCATATGGAAATGTTGCGAAATATATTTCTAAAATAAAACGAATTTATGTAACAAGCAAGATAAAATGAATGTTTTGATACGTTGTTGTTTGCAAGTATATTATTAAATAGTATTGAATTTTAAATTAACGGGAGCAGATGTTTAAAATACAAGTTGACGGTTTACCCTTTGGACTAAGGACTTCGTGCATTTGTATTGAATATATCGTTCAGCTGATGCCAGTAAAGCACACACGGTATCCACCGTAATGCAGCACTGCACGAATCCAGAGCAAGCTTTCCTAAGCTCGTCTAATCCGTAGTAATCAGCGGCATTCATTACTCCTTCAAACAACAATGACGATATCAAGCACCTCTGATGAGATAATTTCAAGCGATTATGTACTATACGTGAAATAAAATTAAACCAAACGAATATGTGATCGTATCGACAGTTTTAAATTATAAATAATATTAATTGATATTACTTTTAAAAATAACTTGAGTCAAATGTTTCTTTAGCTTGAAAAAAATGCGTGTGGCGTGAAGTATAGTTATTTTCTCACCTAATAGCGTTCTAGGCTGTAACGTCACGCATCCCGTGTGAATGTATTCGATCAGCTGTCGAAAGACGTCCGGTTCGAACTCCTCGATGATTAAAATGGGATGTTGATTCGGCTGTGGCTTAGCAGAAGACGCAAGTATTCATACGAACGAAATGATTGTTCAATAGTTCAGGCATAAGCTTGAACTAGAAACTCCATGCTAAGCGACTCGCACGATGCATTCAGTGATGGATGGAATTTACGATATTTCTAATAGATGTTAATTTAACCGTATTAATTAATTTACTCGATACTCGAGGCGTCGACGAATTTTGTTCGACTGTCCATCACCAATCGCTTAAACATTGGCAAAAATTGATCGATCGCGACACAGTTCACATAGGTGCAGATTCCCATAGGCAAACTACTGTGCGTCTAACACTATCATAAACTCCTACGTTTCATACTGTTAGGTGCAGAAAATTGCAGAATCAAATTTGTGCCTTTCTCGCCGTGGTTCGTGCGATTCTACAGCTACTGCATATGTTTGCCAATATAACAGCGAACACGGCCATCTATGTGTGCGATCTTTCAGACTGCAATTTCGTTCAATAATTTGCATGCCTGCCGAAAGACACAGATCCAGGAACGTCGAGCAACACGAATGAGTGTACAAAACGTTTCCCAAAAAACTGTGCAATCCCCAGAAAATCCAAATTTAACTGTTTCGAAGTCACGCAAAGTTCTCGAGTTTATGTCTTTCGGCGAATAAACGAACCACTACACACGCCGAAGTCGTGAAATTGCTTTAGGAGCGTCTTTAAGCGATTAAAAGGCAAACTCTGGGGAAGCATTTGCAACGATTTCACGACGTCAGCTCGTATCTTTTTTCATGCAATCGTACGGAATAGTTGTACCGCCGCCGTGGGCGACTGGACGTCGCGTGTACGTCGCGCGACACGCGAATCGAACACCGAAAGAGCGAGAGAGAAACAGGCCGATCGTAATTCTCGCGAGACAGTTTCTTTTAATGAATGTCGAGGACACCAATAATCGAAACGGCTCCCGATCGCGGGTTTACCGACGAGCTACGCGAACAGAGTGAAAGAGGGACAGAGAAAGAACTGACGAGTAAAAGAAGAATTGTCGGATGCAAAATCGTATCCAGAAGTGACGTTTTCATAGTACCTCTTGTATGGGAGCCAACTGCTGCGTGAACCCTGACCGCTACACGGCACATAACAAATCCACACTTACTATTTCTATCATTTTAACGCACATTCTTTGGAATGTGCCCGTACACGTTCGAGTCGACTCTTTTTCGAACTACCGTTACATTCCGTTTCGTTTACACAGAACTACCCAAAATTATAGACAGAGTCGGAGATAAATGATACGAAATAAAATTGAAATTCTCGTTTTTCATTTTATTTCCACAGAATCTCCCCCCTCTGTTCGTATACCTAATTTAGAATCGTCCTGTGTATTAAAATAAACATATTTATGGGGGGACTTGTAATCATGCTCAATCGTCGTTAGGTTCAAAGTACTGCGAATACTTCGTCAAGCACGAGTACGTGTACGCTATAAACTGCCGAGTATTTATCTACAGAGTTTCTGTTTCTCTTGTCGTTCTCGATCTATCGGTGATTTCTTTCGTTCAAGGTCATCTCGAGGTCAACACATCATGCACGAAGAGGACCGTGTCTTGTTGGGTGCAACGATGCGTTAGAACACATTACGATGGGCGGGGAGAAACATGGGTGACCTTGAAAAAAATTAACTCCCGGAAGAAACAATGCATGTGGGTTAAAGTTCTGTACATTTTCATAGTTTTCGGTGGTCTCGATTGCTTGGTAGCGTACACCTTCTCATTACAGTCTTCAGAATTCTTATATCGTTTACACTTGTTTTTAGTTTTCGAATATCGAAGTGTATCGCTATCTGTCTCGAACGAGAAAACAGATTTGAAACGATCGGTCTGCAATGGTCGCAATTACCTGTTGCGCCGTGTTCTGTAGATTCAACAGCGGTTCCGAGCTTCTTTTCAGGAACAAACGTATTTTGTTTTCTCGCGGCGGCGGTTCTTTCTTGCGCTGCGGACTCGGCGCCTGGTAAAGCATTCTGTGGAATACTCTGTGGGGGAAAAAAGAAAACGTGGTTCGTTGCAAGCCGAGAAAAGTTTTGAGCAATTTTTTAAGCCATTCGATTGTTTGATAAGTATTATAAATTACGTAAAAAGATTAGTGTTCAAGATACGAACCTACTTCTTGCCGCTAATACAGCCTTCACAGCGCACACTGGCTCTCTGGTGTCACCGACGAGAAAGGTCACATCGCAGAGTTCTGGCATTCTAGCCAGAAACTTCATGTCGTCGGCCAAGCCGGTCTTATTCTCGAAAGTCGAGTAATCCGCCTCGTCGGCCAACCCCGACCCCGAAGCCTCCGGCATCGAGCCCGTATTTTCCTAAAACGGTTTAGTTAAGCATAGACTTGCGTCCAGAGTCGCCTCGAGCATGAATACATAACGCTTCGTCCCTAAATATGGGTCCTTTTCAACTCTGTCCCTGTCAAACTTGTTAGAAGATACCTTACAAAATTGCAGTTTATAAAATACTTTTCGAGCACGATTTCATTCACGTGTCTGTCCATTACTGAATATTTCTACTTACATTTGTGACACTGTTAATGATATAGAATTATCTGCTACTCGTCGTCGATCTTAGTATCTTCTAACTAGCTTTAATTTTTCGAAAGTTTGTCTAGCCTTGTGTTTTTTCAAAGTAGGAACACACGATTTTCTTTTTTGACATGGTCGAAAATGCAGAAATATTGTATCGGAACCACTCGAGTTATTCCGATAATTAGTGTTTCAACTGAAAACGGAACATGCTTACTTTATGTAGATTAAATATACGTTCCTCGTGAATTTAAAATTAAATATAGTTTAATAGAAATTCACGTGGGAGTAACTATTTTATAATAACTCGAACGTCGATAACATATCTACGCGTTTTGAATTTCTAGGTCGCGTTCCAGACTGTCCAGTTATTTACAACTACGGTGCCTAATCAAAGTGCTACAAGAATGTTTTATTATTAAAATAGTATTAAACTGCTATAATAGCGACGCGTCTATTACTAGCAGAGTGTCGTATAAATAAAATTAATTTTATTTATAGCAGTTCCACGTATCGTCGAGGAACGAAAATATTATCTATCGTGCAAACAATAGACGGATTTTTATTAAAAACTTTGACGCGTTACCTGTACTTGAACAATTATTCACAGTAGCAAAGTATAACATTTTCTGCGAGTACAATAACGTGATAAATAATGCATTATAAAGTCGATATTGTTTAAATTAAATAGCGTGACATTTTTCAAGGTATAAACGATTTCTGTCAATGTGAAATAAAATATATTTCCTCGACGTTATTGAATATTCTGCGACAGGATTTCTTGATAAATAGTACGCGAAGGGAAGTATAAAAAAAAAAGTTATTAGCGAAAAAGCGTCGACGCATGAGCGCCTTTAATGCATCCGTCGAGCCGAGCGCGTTAAGAGTTTCTGAAGAAAAAGCGAGGCGAGAGCACGCTTTAATGAACGAAATGCACTTTCCTTTATCGGATAGGGAAATCTGCAAGTCCATCGATAAATCGCCTCCCCCTCCAGCCGACGAAAGACTTAACTACCCCTCCATGTAACAAGGTCTGTTATCTACGATGTAGTTAACCTACTTGCAGCCGGAGACCCCTTTAATCCGTTTCCCAGCTTGACGATAAACTTTCGTTTACGTTCGATCTTTAAATAAGACGAATAATTTACGCAACGTCGATTCCCATTGACTTCGAGACAGCGATAAAAATCGAAAAATCGAGCAGATGCATTCGATATATTCGCCTCGAAACGAAAAAGACATTACAACGCGGACATAGAAATTAATTTCAATTCAGTTTCATGTTCAATGTTTTTAAAACTCTGGTGCGTTTTGCTTTGGATAATAATATAGGTGACTGGATGACATTGGGAATTAAATTGGCATTAGGGTAGTTAATTGTCAACGTTAATAACAGAAAGGAGGATTACTTTAACCCTTAAGTTGACTCTCAATTTCAACTGAATTATTTTATTTAATTTTGATTTTTACCAAATTGGTAAATAGAAATCAACATTCCTTTAAAGTATTTAAAAAGTAATAAACTAATGGGAGATTAAATAAGTTTTCAAATAATTACATTGACATACATTAACTTTAGTTTAAATTTGCAGAGGGCCAATAATCCACTTAAGGGTTAATGCCAATTTAATTATATCGTCTAAAGAATTTCATATACTTAGCAAACATAAAATAATTACACAGTTTTCTATTGGTATAATTTCTTCTCTAACTATTTAATAATTTCTTGGACCAGCATTACTCAAGCTTACTAAGACGAGGATCCTACATAGATGTTCATATATCAATTTTCTATTTCAATCCACGTCGTTTCACCCTGAATCGATACGTGTGTTATCAGAATTTCTTGAATTCTAATAATACGGTTACCGTGGACCAATTTTCAACGTCGAAAATTAAAATAAATTGCCACTACGATCCCGAAGAATTTTTCCACCCCCAGCGACCGAATAAAACAGATACAATTACCACGGTTGACTGCCACGTTTATTCGATAATCTAATGGTGTACCTGTTACTTGAAACCACCCCGAATGCAATTAAAATTATTTAAAACAGTACAATTATTAGCTTTCTCACTGTAAACAATTTTTAACCACGATTCTAAGTCCGAAGCTTCGGCGACCGGTGGCAGACAGCGTGTTGCCCAAGGCAATCCGTATATTTCGGGGGTGTCGAGGCAATCCACGATGGTGTTTCCATCCCGGGGAATACGCGGCACCGGTCGAGGGGTTGAAAAGGTCACGTTCTCTGGAAACGGAGTCCTTCGCGGACGGAAAGGGGCGACGGTGGGGCGCGTGAATTGCGTCATCTTAACTAGGCCTCCCTTAAACGCTCCTACGAAAGCCGTGCCCCCGCAGAAGGGGTAAATTACCTGTTGCTCGAGTCCCGGAGCCCCCTCGCTCGCCGGGTCGCTTTTGCCCCGAAAAAACACTTTTATCTCCCTTCCTCGTTTCTACGATCAGGCATAATCCACCGCGGTCATCCCGTACGACGTCTGGCGACCGTAAAACCTACTAGAACATCTCGACGCGTCGAGAGAATTCCAGGAATGAACTCTTCCGAACGTTGGCCACCCCTTTCACGTCGTGCTTTCCCCTGTTGCTTTCAGGGCCACCCAAAAACGAGCAACGATTCTCGCGAAGGGGACACGCCTCGCGGTCGAGTTCCTCCGGCGACGACGCTCCTCCACGACCTCGTTTCCGCGACGAACGTAACCGCTCTCGAGCACGCTTCCGCCCTTGTCAGCGGCCGCGCGGGGGTGGCGTTCTCGCGGCTCGGTTTCGTGAATGAACACCCGCGCACGGAATAGGAAAAACGGTCCTCGCTTTCGGGCGAAGCGACTCGACTGCGCCGAGCATCCACTCACCGAGGCCAGAATCACCCACCCTCACTGCGCACACGCGCTACGACCATCGAAGGGGGTGAAACCTGGCCGGTAGCTGCGCCTGTGCGACCTGCAGGTCCTCTCGAAGGACCTCTCCCTTTCCTTTCGACGGATTTTTAAATGTCAGCTGGGCTACCCCCGTGATCGTCGATTATATGGCCAACAGGGTCGGGAAAAGAGGGAGAGTTTCGTGGCTCCTCTGGCTCTTGTTTCGCCCATTAGCCACCCCCAGTGTCATTCTTTCGTTAACTCGTTGCCTTCATAGGGATTCATACAGGGTTTACAAATCGAAACCCTTTTGATTCGGAGTAGACTATTAAAATGAATATATATTTCTTGACAGATATGTACGTCTCGAGATTTGATAAAATTGAAACTGTTTTATGTAAAATTAAACACTGTTAAACGTTGATATTAATAAAAACCACCGACCACAAACAAGGTTAAACTTTGCGTACGGGGCTATTTTTGCGCAGACTAACTCCAGTAATATTGTTCCCTACTTCTGTGTGCAAGGTTCAAAACAAGGGGTCGTTGGTTCGAGTCACGGTTTTATTATCCACAATATTTCTCCGCGCAAAGTATTTCTGAAGCTATATTTAAACAATTTTCAAAGTCCTGTCACCGTATTTTCGGTATATTATGCACTAACGGTCGATTCGAAGGAAAATTATAAACAACGTGAACGTGTTGAGTAGGGTAAATTAATTTTGTGGAATAATATCTACTATAATATAATAATAGCTCACTATAAAAGCTCTATACTATAATAGGCAAACTAAATTAATTTTGATATGTTTTGCGTGTTCTGTATAATATCCTACTACAAAAGCTCTATATTATATTTTACAAAATTTCTAGAGATTCCAAATATAACACGAACCTCCGGGGTTGTTTGTTGAAAAGTTTTAATAAAATTGATGGAAAGGGGAAATTTATAACAGCACTTAGTTTCATAATAGTAATTTTGTGCATTTGTGAATATTCACGCTGAGGATTGTTCACATTTGGTTAGAACGTGGGTAACGAAAGTGAAGGTAACGTGAACTCCACCGTGACGAATCCGGGTCAAGCTCAAAATCTGGCTCTGTGGACCACAACCATTCATGTCTGTGGAGGAACTACTGTCGCGCTTTATCCAGGAACGTCTCTCTCTACGAATCAATAACTCCCGGCACCGCAACAAGTAGGTATCCTGGTTAAAACACGGGAGAAGGAACGCAAGCGCTTCGATCGTTCGAAAATTCTCGGTTTCGAGGGACTCACGTGCCACGTATTAACGTCCATTTTAATTCCTACAGTGCTTACGAAGACCTTTGTCAAAATTATACAAAAATAACTAGCCTCTGAATAGTCCTCATTTTACCAAATAAATATTCCACAGTCGATGGAATTATATCGAAGGTTGATATTGGGTTCAATTTATTTTGTAGAAATTGCATTAATTAAAAATTGGTGTAACTATTAATCGCAGAAAATTTTTACGTCGCTAATAGGAATAGGTTGTTAAAAAATGGATTTGGTACGTTGAAATTTCAGAGTAGAACGCCTTTGTTAGTCGTATTCCTTTGTCGACGGACGTCCCGGCGCCGACGACGCCTGCGCGAGAATAACGAACGATTTCGTTTTGGTTTCCGTGGCAGCCCCTCGATAATTGGTAAACGGTTCGATAAACACACGCAGCTTTCCGCGATCGTGAAACTATGTGAAACAATAAATTTCGAGCTCCTTCTATTCTCTGTCGTCTATTGAAAAGTTTACGAAATTTTTATTGTTTACCTTAATTCTTGCAAGAAGCTGGACAAATTTTTTTCTCGAACGGGCTAACGCAATTATCGACGAGTCGACAAGACGAATTAAATATTGTTTTAACGCGTTTAACGTTTTATTAATAATCGGCCGGAGTGAAGTGTCGCTGAAGTGGAAATGTAAATTTATGATCAGACCGAAATAGTTCAAGGTTGATCGAAACTGTGTCGTGACCGACTTTCATGCTGAACTCTCGATTCGATATCATGTGCAATTATGTAGATCGAGCGCATCAAAGGGGCCGGTGACGTTTTAACAATAAACAGTAACAAAGCACAAAGGAAAACGAACAAAAGGAATCATCGAGTGACGCATGCATACTGTACACTATTCATAATGTTATGAAGCAACGTTTCGAAACGTGATTTCGCGTATGACAAATGTCCGACATTTGTAAAACTTCATCTGCTCGAGCAAATAAAATTTATTGATGGAAACATGTAAACCTTTGTTTTATTTAGACGAGCATATCCTTTTATTTAAGCCCTGTTTTGTATGGGATTTCGCTAGCACCTTGCATTTATTTAATACTTGCTGGTTTAGGCAATCCTCTCCTCCGAATCCACTGAAATTAAATTGTTCAGGGAATATTCATTGCACTTGGGTGACCTAAATCTTGGTAAACCCTAAAATCTATGGAGAATAGTAAGAGTAGCGAATGAACGATTAAACAGTGATAATAACAGGTCGATCTCCGTCAATAACATAAAACAACATCGATTTATTCAACACAAATACTTGCACGTTACGATAGAGGTTCGTAGTAATGATAATAGTGATAATAATATTCATATATACAGGAAATAAGGCACGTTCGATATTACATTAATTAACGTGCGACCAGCGTCGCTCGGCTGTCCGTTACATCTCTTATCATCATTGTATCTCCCCCATCTTACGATATGCAACATCCTTACCAAATGTAGAAAATGTCGTATATATAATATATATATATTTATAATATATGTATATATCTATCTGTATAAACGTTCTCGTTGAATTCCATTCGTCCGTTCATCGGTAATTCGAAGAAAAGAATCTTACACCATCTTAAAATCTATATGCATGTTCTCCGTTTCCGTTCAACTATTCGCGAATGAAGTCTTCGATCACGCGTGTCCTTCTTCCGCTTTTATTTCTTTCCGGAAGTGTCTAAGGAAACGCGCGAAACTGCGATTCAAAGTTTCGAATGAATGTCGCTGAAATCAGAATGGAACCAAGGGGGTAGTTTGGTCTAAAATCGTTCGTAAATTAATATTTCTTTGCAATAATCTCGAAATGTCGGGTATATGTAACGACAAATCATTAATATTCGAAAAATTTGCAAAATTATGGGGCTTCAACTTCAGTTTGATACTTTTACAAGTATTCCACTACTTTAGTAACTCGAGAACGAACATTGCTTGAGAAAATTTCAAAAAATGCTTAAACTATGCACAGACATTCGTACAAAATTTGAACACTTAACACTTTGATGGTCGCACGTTTCGCAGAAAGACTATTATTGTCTGCCATCGAGAGAATCTTTGACAATTTTTAATCGAACAGCTTATAAACATTCGCATTGTAGCCCTACATAATTTTATCACTCGTTAAACGTGTAAATATTAATTTTATTAATTCGTACAGTTCGTTGTAAATATCGGCGAGGGTATCTGTATCTGTTCTTTCTGCAGAATTTTCATTAAAAATTATTTCTGAATTACGAATCTACGTGAACCAAGAATTCCTGAACTGACCCTTCGTGGACCAAAGTTAGGAACTAGGAGTATTACTAGAAGGAACTATAAAGTCGGAAATACCATAATGAACACACGACGTAAGACTTGAATCTGAATAAACTCAATAAATAAAATCACGTACACGTGATAGCGGCTATCAAAGTGTTAGTATGCAAACAAAGTCTAAATTTCTACTTTCTGGACCAAACTACCCTTTTAACTGATCGCTCAAGGCCACAGTCCCCACTCTACCTACCATATTCTCTTATACGCCGTGTAAAATCCGATTCATAGTCGACGAAGTGGCCTCGAGCATTCAATTGAATTTGATCGAACTGTAATTAAATGTTCATCGTGAAGTTTCGAAGAATGCTTGTTCCTTTCACATTGGCAGCTGAGAAAAATTCAACATTCTCACCTAGATCACAATTTCAAACGATGAATAAAAGGTAAACAACTTTTGATATGTTATATGTTCGATGAGAACACAATCTAAATTACGAATATAGAATTTCAAGTTGAACGAATACAAGCTTACGCGAATACCTGTTTGATATGGTGTTTATATTCATTTATTAATTAAATAAAATGTCTCTTCTGAGGGGTGTACTCAATCAACCCTGGTAATACGAGTATCCCTTTGGAAGGATTTCTTTCAGCTGCCAACGAAGCTCAGGAAATCGTATATTGAATCGATTTCAGGTTCTGGCGTTGATTAACAATCCTCAGACTTCAAGCTTACGATATTGTCTCGATTTTTTGGAAAAGATGGCACGAGACATTGAATCTTCTCGTTCCTCGATTACACGAATCTTCGATGATATTTTATTACAGATATGTGAAGTGTTGCGATAAAGTCGGCGTGCGCGACGCGGGACAAATGATTCGCGATGGTGATCGGTGACGGTCGAGAAGAGTTTGAATATCATACAATCGTCCACGCACTAGCAGCGGCATTCAAGGTTTCGTTGGCACGCACAGACATCTGCAGATTAGGGTTGCTTCATGAAATCACGGTTCTCGACCCTTTGGTGCCCGCTGGCAGGTCAAAGGTTAGAAGCATCGTGTGCTTTCGCATCGAATGGAACTCGAAAGTCGTCTCGCTTTTGGGAAACTACTATTGGCTTTGCATCAAAATGCAAAGATTGATTTTTCCAGACTTTTTGACGGCCATATTGAAAACATGAAATCACACACAGAACTACAAACGATTGAAGTTAAATCAAGTTGATAACGTTCTTCCATTTGTTCAAATTCATTCCCATAAGTAGTTTACTTCTGAAACCCAAAAAGATGTCAAATTTGAGGACACTCGGTGTTCACAAAACTTAATCAACGACATTGCCTACGGAATTTTCGATTTCCCGTCCTGGTAACGCAGCTGTGCGATTATAAAACAATTGCAGGGAGAAACGTACAAAAGATATTGGCAGAAGTTGGGATTGCAAGTGGATCGGACTCGATTGATCGCTCAAGGTCGCCTGTCCCCACCCTTCGTCCAAACTTGTCTATTGGTTCGATAATCAGGATGGTGGGGGTATTGAACGGCGACAGTGGCCTTGAACGACCAGTTGATTTCGTTCCGACCGTAGATAACCGCACCTCCAACATTTAACGAATAAAAACTAGATGTCACTTCCGTCGTCAGGGCGGAAAATCGATGCTGCTCCGGACTATGGTTGAGTACGCCTATGGTAACGTAACTCGCCTAATTTTATTTACCGTTTCCTCGACAACTTTGCGGATCGATCGGAAGAATATTGGACACCAAAGGGTCGCGTTTAACACTCCCCGAGAACTCGCGACTCAACGCCACCGCATTCTGCAAATTATTTACTCTCTCACATACACTCGGAATCTTACTTTAGGCGGTATCTAAACTGGCATCGAGATACTTTACACGAATGTACAAAAGTCTTCCTACACCGTATCCGGAATGTGTACCTTCACTCGTCCGTTCTCCGTCTCTACGCACTACGTACGAGCTAAATTAGAAAAAAAGAAAAGAAAAGAAAGATTCGTTCGTCGAGCGCGAACTTGGAATCGTCGACGACGTTGCTCGCGTCCGAATTGGAATGTAAGATACTACCGTAAGCGCGGAGAATACGACTGAGAGACAACGGGACGATCAACGAGTCGTCGATCGATTCTACTCTACGGTCTCCTTCTTTCCTTGGTCGAGTTTTTAATGTACAATTTTGAAAATTACCTGTAATCTGATCCTACGATGTGCGGGGATAATAGGATCTATCTAGGACTCCGTCGATCTTCCAGCATGTGTCTTATTTTCGATTTAAGCGGTAGTTAAAAATTTGTTCGATCGTAGGATCGAATATTAATTGTAGAATGAAATTGTTTTAAGTTACCGATCAACGATTCTTTGATTCCCCAGGCAGCCCCGAACGCCTCGTTGTCTCCGAGATGGCACTCGCCATAAGCAACTCGCGACACGGATCGCTCGATTCTCCATAAAACGTTCGCCTACGGACGAACGCGACGATCGAGGATTTCGCGGAGGTCGATACCGATCGCATTCGCCCGTCTGTCCCGAATAAAATCTAAATAATACATCCCGCTGACACGCGTTTCGCTGTCATTGACGCGTCGGCGCATCCTCTCGCGTCCTAATTATTGCCTTAAACTACGCAATTAGTCGTTAAAACCTCGTTTCGATTAGTAAGTACTTCGCAAAGATGCGCGACGCTCCCTCGTACCCATTGCACGTAATTAATGTTTTAAAACGTAACGGATTCAACTCTGCAACCGTCGTTCAAGGAGTTAAAAAAATACATGAAACGTCTTCGAGAAACATTACTATAAGCACCTAACTATCCAACAAACGAACTTGGATTCTGTTAACGAAGAACAAAGTTAAAAGAACGGTTCCGTCGCCTCGTAAAATATTCAAGGAAACTATTAAAATTCCAGTGTCGCGTGTCTCTCTCACGGGAACCTTTCAAAATTCCTTCAATGCCAGCGAAAGCGTTTCCTAAACTGAAAACGGGCCCCCGACGCGCTCACGGACCGTCCCCCCTCTCTCATTGTACATCAGTTACAGCGTTTCGTCGAAGGTAATGTCCCTCTTCGTTCACCCTTAAGTCGATAGTATCTATTGCACTTCGTCTGTCCTCTAATTAGAAATTATAGCTGACGATCTCGGCGAGTGGATCGTTGCCTCCTACGCACCGAAGCCTCGTTTCCAAAGGGCTCGTATCGATTTCACGGGGGAAATCTCGCGTCCCTTTTGCCACGCAGTCGATCTTGAGCGTCTGGTCGACGGAGTTTCGAGGCGCCCAGGCCCCGAAACCACAGAATCTATCTGCCGAAACGGGTCTTGGCGACGGAATACCGTGGCCCAGACATCCAAGCACCGGCATGGTCGAACCTTCGACCGGTATTTCTCGACTGTCGACGTGAAAAGGCGCGATATCACAGCTTCGAGGGGTCGTAGTTCTCGAAGGACCACCTCTGTCTCGCGGCGTTCGATGAACACTCCTCCATTATCAGACGCTGTTTGCTCTCGGTGATCGCCAGACACTTGTCGCTGCTACCGTGTCTGATCTGCTTCGTCTGGAAACCAAAACACCCAATCAATTCGCTTACTTTTCTTTTACATCCACGAGAAAAAGAAACAACGCATCATTCGGAGGCAAAAATGTATAAAAGAACGTTATTATCGTTTTGTTGAAACCAATATGACATAAACGTCCCAGGCGAGAGTAATTAAAAAATATTCGATCAGAGCAATATTATCACTTTCTTTAAAAATTGTATCGAAATCACAGAACCATGTGGAAATGACGTATTCACCAAATCGTGAAACACGAGAATTCGAGCACAAAGGAACTGCTAGCCAGCATTCGGTCAAAATGTAATTTGATTACGTTCGCCACTACTAGCACAATGTGATTGTACGGGTAATTAGATAGTAATCACACGGTAATTATCGCGGTAACTGCCGTTTAATCGTGATCGTAATTCATGAAACTGCACGAGTATCGTGTAATTACAATGTAATTATTTCGTGGAAGTAATCGTGGCAAGTGTAATCAGATTATATTTTACCCAAGCCTGCTATTAACTCAGGGTTCATATACCGAACAGGGCCTAGCAGAGTCGAGATTGGCGCTAATAATTATTGATATAATAAATGTGTCGTTTGGGCGGACGGTGCGTGATTTTCTAACATATTTAATGAAAATGTTACGCGATAGGGGGTGCAGAGTGGCGCGAAAACGTTAATGAAAGTGTTAATAATACAATCGATGAAGCATAGACGGTACGCGGACGATGACGTTGCTTGATCGTTGATATCAATACTTCGCATAAATGCGAGGCTAGCGTACCTGGGGATTATAAATCCATTGTTGATTCCCTTTGCTACCGTGACAAGGATAGAGGACGACATCAGTGCCGCTGTAATCCAAGCACGACTCGTCTCGACGGATCTCGCCGGTCTTGCTCAACATCCAGTACTGTGACAAAGGATCAAGATTAATGCTCGTGAATTTTGACCTCCAGCATTTGCCTATGACCGATGGTTCTGACAGCCACGTACATATGTATGCGCCGGGGGCACTTCGGTAACCTGAACGTTCAGCAGATGCCTCGAACGGCCACTTTCATCAAACGTCTCCGGCGCATATTCGTACCCAATTCAAATATTTCACGTATACATCGTGGATTTCGAATCACGATTTTAATTACTTATACTCATGAAACGTTACAATTAGTTTTCATCGCGTTATATTTGAAACCTTTTTAAACGTATTCGTTACCGCGATAGTGACGCTACATACAGGGTGTTCGACCACCTCTAAGAAAAATTTCAATGAAAAATTCTAGAGGCCAAAATAAGACGAAAATTAAGAATATCAATTTCTCGACTGAGGCTTCGTTAAACAGTTATTAAAAAATTTCAAATCATTCTGAAAAAATTATTTTTGGTTGCGGGGCTCAATTACAATCATTTTTGGTGAATACACATATCCTTGAATTCCTACCCACTTTCGAGAAAAAAATTCGAGTAGGTACTGAAATTTTTAGACGAAATTAAAGAATTTTAAATCATACTAAAAAAATTATATTTAGTTACAGGGGTCAATTACAAGCATTTTTGGTGAATAGACATACCCCTAAATTCCTACCCACTTTCGAGAAAAAAATTCGAGTAGGTACTGAAATTTTTAGACGAAATTAAAAAATTTTAAATCATACTAAAAAAATTATATTTAGTTACAGGGGCCAATTACAAGCATTTTTTGAGAATAGACATACCCCTGAAATCCTACCCACTTTCGAGAAAAAAATTCAGTACGGGCGGAGCTTTAAACGTTAATAAGTTTTACAGGAAGCCTCCATCAATAAATTAGTATTCTTGATTTTCGTCTTATTTTGGCCTCTAGAATTTCCCATTAAAATTTTTCCCAGGGGTGGAACACCCTGTATAATTTTAAATGCGTTGAGAAAATTTTAATTGACAAAGGCTTCGACGTGCATGAGAAAATTGGTGTCCCGATTAAAATTACACGATGGAAGCGACGTTCTTAATTGAAAGGAGTCTGTATTCAAGCTTTATGTATTTTTACGCGTTTAACGTTATTAAACCTTTTTTTTCTGGAGAAAATTGAGGCAAAATTCGTTTTCGTAATCGATTCGGACAATCTTGTGCACTCGAATTTGCACGTATAATAGGTAGTTTAACGCTTCGAACGTTTATAAGTCTCGGAGAGGAAGTTGCTCCGCGATGGTTAAAAAAAAAAAAAGAATATGTCGACGCTCTTAAAGCTACTCGAACCTTTCTTTTTTTGGTTAAAAGAAAAAAAGGAAACTTCGTGCGACCGTGGAGCGAAATTATAAAAGTTCGTAACTGAAGTAAAAACGGTAATTGCTGTTAGAATTTAACTTCTTGTAATTTACGTTCTCCTTTTTAATAAACGAATACAAAGTTACGGGCTCGAGGGCCGCTAACCGGGAATTAAAAATAAATTAATTGACTCGAATGCGTTTGAATTTTTATAATTACAAGGTTTTTACAACGTTTGAAAGAAAATTCTCGTCCCTTTGAAGGGAGCTATTTTTTCGGTAAATATATAAACGCTATTTGCATAGTAAAAAATGATGAAAACTGAATCGAAACTAGTCTTTTAATAAAGAGACTCAGTGTTTGCTTTCCGCTGTGCGCTTTAGAAAATTTATTACAATTTTGATGAGTTTCTCGAATTTTTATAATCAACTCCACGATATAGAAAATCGCTGTATTCCTTTTTTTCTAAAGAATAATTTGATTTCAAGATGATTTCAAGCACGTTTTTTCCGAGCAACAAGCTTTAGAATCGACGCGAAGCGAAATACAGAACAATGCCAAAGCAACATTAGCGATAATGAACGTCAATCACGGATAGTCGAGTTTGCTGTTCCCAGAAAGTGATCTGGAACCATTCGTGACGGCATCATTCCGGACAATTGAAACTGACGTCGTTCTATAAATTGTAGCACTTCATAATGAGAACGACGATCGAACCTTGTTAACCATAGAGGTTTGCTGTCATGCACGTTGCATACCATGTTAATAATTCACACCTTTCTATAAATAGAATTTCAGTTAACTATTTCGATCACCAAAGAAAATTTTTTTCACGAGTTTTCAGTGGAACGTGTCATTGCATAGACTACGAACTTAATGAGAGTCTATTAAGGAACAAGGACGAGTTCTACGTATTCAATTACCACGTACACCTAAAAAGTAAATCGATTTGCTCCACTTCGCGTAAGTAGATGGTAAAAGACTGATCAAGTCCGACGAGTGACCAGGGAACGAAATAGAGTAGCTTGTACTTATTCAAATTTCTACAAGTTGTAGCTGTCAGAACCATCTGCGTCGTAGATTCAAAGATTTTCAGCGCCTGTCGTGCAACGTTAGGCTCGAAAGCAGCGGGTGGATTCAGGATAATGAAAAGCAAGGATTAACGCCGTGCACCTTACAACCAAGCATTGCTATCTATATCCGTTCTATCGAGGTATCAAACCCGTAAACCGACCGTCGTGAGAAAATAACGGTAATTTTAGTAACAACTTCCGGTCCAGGAATATAGCACCTCGTCCAAAGCAGTCTGCGTCGCGCTCCACCGTTGCAAATTAAAAAGCACCGAAATTATTTACCATCTCCGTCAGAATGGAATTTCTGGAAGCTTAGATTAAACCTACCACGACTTTTGTTTAAAATTTCTATCACACAATGTTATTTTAGCGCTATTTAACTTGACAACTTTTCTTACAGTATACGTACAATAAATTTCCATCAATATTCGCTTCTTTATTTTCTGAGAAAAATGTGTGGTTTATCTTGTCTACCACGATAAGTTGACCGTATGAACGATTTATATTTTTCGATGTAAATAGGAAATGTATAGCAAAGATGAAAGAAGAGAATCTTCATCCACTGTCTTAGAACAGTCTAACAACGTGTATTAAAAATAGTTAAACTTTACAAACGTGCAACTCCGAAACTACTAGTGTTTTCTTCATAACCGTGCGATTGTTAGAAGCGGCAAAGCTTCCTCTTTGAAATGGTTTTTGGTTTTTGTCGATCCGATTATCCGTTTTGGAGATATCGTAATTTAAATGAAAGCGTAATTTATAAAATTCCGCTTGCCGTCTTACGAAAGCCTATTAACGCGTATTAAAAATACTAAAACTTTAGACGCGTACAGTTCCAAAACTATTAGTGTTTTATTAATTATTGAGGTATTGTTAGAAGCGGCAAAGCTTCCTCTTTGAAATGGTTTTTGGTTTTTGTCGATCCAACTTCCCGTTTCGGAGATATCGTAATTTTGTGTAAATGGTAATTTTTTTAATTCGGCTATCGCTGTCTCCGTCTGACGCGTCGCGCCGGACCTCTTTGTCTCGTACGTGACTCGTGACTATCGTGGCCCAGTGACCTAGTTACTACGAGCACGTGCGGGCAATGACCTTGACAAGGCCGTAGTAAGAATGTAAACAACCTTCTATCTCCGGAACTAACCACCGCATCGACTTGAAACTAAAATCCTCATATCTCCGGAACTAATAAAGCTATCGACTCGTACAAATGCTCGTTTTAAAGGGCATTTCATTCTCTATCCAATGAACATAACAACAACTATTATTTACGCCGTCTTCTATGTTTATTTTGTTATTAACTTTGACTCTACGCATCCAAAGAAATTTCAGCAATTCCTATTGATCATACGACTGATGTGGGATAAAACTGAATTATAAATTGTTTATTTAATTGAAAAAGAATTTAAATTTGTATACGGAATGTTTGCATAATTACTAGCCAGCATTTTTTCGTAATTGTTTTTTCCCAGAGCCTTAAGTTTGGCAATTTCCAATGCTAAATTACGAGATTAAAACAAGATTGCTAGAACTGGAAGTGAAAGTGGAACGAAAATTAATCGACAGAACCATTATAACAAGGTATAAACAACGGTCGATCGTGGTTTAAACACAGGTATCTAGCCGCGAGGTGATCGTAAGCCATCCCGACTAAACACTGGCTATCTATTAAACGATCTAATTATCAATAATTGCCTACTATTAATCTCAGCTAGTTGCAAAGTAATCGCTTCAACTAATTGCAGTCTGTCGGTCAGTCTTTAGCCATGCATTGTCGAGGCGAAAACTCGGACGCGAGTTCATTGTTGATACTGTTAACGCTATTTATCGACCGACTGCTGTCGCCTACTTTTCATTAGACTGTCGACCAACAATCGTGTCTTTATATACCTATCGGCCATATGTCGCGCAACTGTCGTCTACGGTGTCGTTAATATGTCACTTGTGCCTTGTTTCGAGCAGCTCCTATTAAGATCAGTCGTTACTATCAGTTGAACTTTACCTTCTCGCGAATCTCTGGACGATGAAAACATTTTGAAAATATCTCAGAGCAGAAGTACATTCTACCATTTATATAGCACATTAAATTTTAGTGAAGATTCGGAGACGAGAAGGATAGAGTCTTCGACGAAGGCGAAACGTCTCGAGGATGATAAAATTAAGGAAGAACCCGACGATTTCGCGTCTTTGGCGACCCGTGGGTCCCGCAATTACCGTGTCTTGGCCGTTCGAACACGTCGAAGTCATCAATAAACAGGAGTGGAAGCGCGGTGGTCACGACTCTATTAGAGTCGGTCGGTCGAGCCCGGGCAGCAGCGTAATTACCGTGAAACCGCAGCTTAATTGCTAGGGCAAATAGCTAAATTAAAGCGACGCTTTACGAGGCCAGGCGAGCGCCGACTGATTGTGTTTTTGGTTGTAACTGGTTGTCACGGTTGTTAAACCGCGCCGTAGCCTGGCTGAACGCAGAGCTTTTGTGCGAAACGACGGCCTGGGATTCACGCGGGAGCTTGTCGTCGTCGTCTGCGTGATTTTAACGACGAGACGAGCGTCCCCGGTTACGAGGCCAGATTTCCACCAATACGACGCGTTCCTCGCGATAACGAGCTCTCCACCGCCATCGTTTTATCATCGACGGCCATTTTTTAGCCCTGACACTTTCCCCCATGGTCCCTTTCTTTCCCTCAACACGTCCATTGACCAGATCAAAGCCATACAATATTCTGCAAAATTAAACCTTGTCCAAATTTATTTCTCGACTCGAGAATTAATTTTTCAAAATCCACGGTGGTAAATTCTGTTGTGGCTGACGTGGCGGACAAACAGTGAGCCTTGCTCGACTTGACCCGATGGAAAGTTGATGAGAACTTTCAGACGAAGCTATCTGCAACGCGTCGCTTTTGAAATGGACCGACGCTCGAAACAGTTCTAGCCTCGAAATGGCTACTTAACGCGATTAATAAATGAAAATGCTGAGTGCATGGAATCTCTGGTTAATTCAACTGATGCTCGACTTTGACTAATAGCCACAGACACGGAATTGAGAAATTCTCGTTCGATTCGCCGCGATATGTTGTATTAAAATTAACTGGCTCTGAATTCACAATTTAACCTAATACTCAAAATCCTTTAAACGCAAAATAGTTGCAATTCGTCAAATTTACCCAATTCGAGCGAAACGTCCTATCACTCGTGTTAATAACATTTATGAACAGTATCATAAACAATCTGCGGTCAGCCGATGGAGAGACTGCAATTGCCATTGCGACTAATTCATATTTATAGTAATTATTGATCATTAAGCGACGTTCTTTATCGATCAATTCAATATCTGTACAAAAAATGAAACGATGTCAGATTGCAGCTGTTATTTACACTATTTGAGAGTATCGATGGACGCTGAAAGATGCGTCTGGTTCGAACGAACGTTGTTTCGGGTTTAGCGGGCAGACAAAGCCGAAGCAATCGCTCTAACGACGTCTATTCGCTCCCCCTAGCAAGCGTGGGAAGATTAATTCAACGCTGATGGCGTAAAACTAAAAATGTCGACAAGTTCGGATAGCCGCGACGAGAGAAAGGTGGTTTAGGTCATCGCACCGTGAGAGGAGGGTAGACGATTGATGAGCACCTGCACCAGATTAGCGACGTTACTAATTGCAGCGAAATGGGTCGAGCTTAGCACCGAGTTAGCGTGCAAAGTTAAATGGTAAACGTGTCGTCGGTTAATGGTCCCTTTTTCCCCTTCGTTCGCGATACTTGCTCCTGGCCAGAACGATTACCGTAAGCGATCGTTTGTACACTCTCATCGTTTGTACAACTCGATTCAAGCTAACAGTGTACTCTCGATGGATTCAGAATTTTACCAAGCTTCGAACGATTGTTTCGTAGTCAGACACCATTAATAAATACTTCTTAAAATTCTAGCGAAAGCCAAGAGAGCCGAGAACCCAGAAAGTGAGACGAAAATATAAAAGAATCGATTGCAGCTTTTGAAAAACGAGAACTCTAGATTCTCTAAAATTTCTTCCAATTCGTATTGATTTCGTAAAGATTCAGCATTCGACAAGCAAGTAGAGTTTCGAATATCCCAAGCACCATCAAGGATCCAACGAAAGATTATGCTCGACAGATTTCAAAATTTAGAAGATCGAAAGTATAAAATTAGACAACCGCGTGCCCCATTGTTGTAAATTCTTCGTACGGAACGTTCGTTCCTTTCGAATTGTACCTGATTGCCGCCCTGGCGGTGACAGGGATATAAACCCACTGGCTGGTGCAGGTCTTCCGGTTTCCCTGGCGAGTCTATACATATGCTGCTAATGAGGTGTCTGATCTGAATCGACATTCAAGAAAAGCGACGATTACTGACTGTTATACGAACCGGTATAGTTACTTTCTTTTTTTCTTAATTTACGTTCAGAGATCTTACGAGTAGATTTCACGTAAACGCCATCCTAGTTTTCTACATCCTGATCCTGAAGCAACGCGAAAACGTGAATGCGTTATCGCTGGACGTGCAAGCGTGATTAACGAGGTGTTAGATGGTTGGGTGTTTCTTTTTCCTCGCGAAAACTCGACTTATCGACATCGCAAACGAAACGAAACGGCACGCGTCGCTGCAAATTACATTCTCTTCCTCGAAGTTCGATTTCGCGTGTGCCAAAGATTTTCACGGCAATAATAGAAGCACCAACGCGTTATCGTGCGCTTCGATTGTGATTTTCGTCTCGAGAACATTTTTCTAGCTTGAAACCCGTTCCAGCGAGACCTCGTTGCTAGCAAGCCGGAAACAAAGTCGAATTTTCGCTCGGAGCGCCAACACAGGCGAAAACAAACTGACAGGAACAAACGTCTGGCGTATCTAGAATATGCCAGCGCGAGACAGGGTTCAGCATCCGTGTCTATTTGTACCTGATTTCCGCCCTGTCGATGGCAGGGGTAGAGGCCAGCCGGTTTGTGCAAGTCTGCCTTGCGTGCTGGCGAATCCAGACAGGTGTTGCCTCCCTCTCCGAGATTACGAACCTGTTCATTAGTTAGTATCATATATGGAATTAGTGGCGTTAGCCTGAAACGTTAGCCAACACCAGGGAAACGGGTGGGAAATATTTTCGGATATCCCAGAAAATACTGCGTTCTTCCTCCATGTTTTCAAGCCTTACTTTCGCAGTCGTGAATCTTTCAGTTGCAAAGCACTTTCCGTGTCTATTGCTACAATATATCTTGCATTATTTATTATTTTAATTTTGTAACGCATTGACTGCCAAATAAACCCCTCGAATTGTCCACGAAAACGAAACTTTAGATTTATTTTCTTCAACATCTAATCGAGAGAATTAATTTTGTTAGTCCCTCAGTGGGGAATCGCGTCACCCATATACGAGTGATTTTTGCATCGAAAGAACTCACGACTGCTGGAAAGACAACCCTAACACAGACCATTATGGTTACTTAAGTAAATTAATGTTTGGAGGCGCGCGGTATTGTCTGGGACACTCCTGGCGATTGCGAGGCGGCCGTCGGTTCGTAAAAGGCGAGAAAAATAAATCGAACACACCGCCGACGAGAAAAATAATAAAATTATCTCGCGAAACATTTTCCGCGTCCGCGCGTGCGCCCCGCCGCGTCTCGTATCGTAAATATTTCTCCGATACGCAGACAGCGGTGTTTTTCTCGGTGTTTACGGACCGACGGGAATATTCACAGCGACGAAATTCGTTGGGCCGCGCCTGGAACAACAAGATACATAAATCAATACGAGCGTAACAATCGGATCTAGCCACCCACGCGTGCTCGTAAAGTTGTCGAACCGTCGAAAAAATCATATCGCGTTCGTATAGATTTCCTTTTCCCCTTCCGTTAAACGTCCTTCGTCGAATATTAACCCCACGAACGTCAACATCCGGAGCGCCAACGTAAAATGATTCCTCCGACCCTCGACCGTCGTATAATTTTATCTCTGCATTTCTCGTTTTAGATTTCCGAGAAATAACAAATTGTTGGAGCATTGAATATTACCGTATTTACTGTTGTCCGATTAGTTGCAATCAGACGGTGCAGCAGACAGAATAATAAAAATAGTCGATATGTCTGAGAGAACCGTCTGCTTCGAAGAAAGTGCAATTGCACTTTTGCAGGTGCATCGTTGCACTCGTGAAAGGAATACGGGCGTACAAAGGTTGGGCTTTATTTCACCGTTCGATGTGTACTCCCTACCATTTTGTTCTATTTACAGCGAGAGGAGTGCGCGTAACAACTATTAAAAATTGTGAAGATTGAATTTACCGCGAGAATAAAGACAATTGAATTTTATTGGTTATCAGAACATCAAAACCGTGACGTTTCGTTCTAGATCCGGTAGAGATCATGGGGGATCTAAGCGATCCTCCGACTGGAAGGCACGTATGAGGCAGAATCCGCTGGAAAAGCCTTCCTGATGATTTCTCCGGCGGATTTGGGACGAAAGGCCAGTCTTTCTGCCACGAAATTCGCGTTCGTTTATTTACGCGATAGAACTCGGAAAGTCCAAATTTTAATTGAAGTTACGGATAGTCAGCGATCTTTTCGACGTTCGACATCTTTGATTTTCTCGTCAAATGCACGATCACAGAATGCTTGCAGTCGACCTGGAGAACAAGATTTCAACCTGGAGGCCACGACTATCATACTCGTAACACGATAAAACTAATTTAATTTATTCATTTGCCATCCCCCACAAAGGAATCGTTTTTCTCGTAATTTTGCCTAAATATCCCGGAGTGTAAAGAGCGTGTTTCGTTATTTGACGCATTCGGACGCGTTCGCGAGCGACTGCATTTTTGTCGCGCCAGGAATGCCTTCCGCGAGACGGAAACAAATCGAAAATGAACCAAGTTTCCGTCTGGATCGCGAAAACACGCTCGCGTACCGGCGCTGCACACGTTTCAAGCGAACCGTGGTGTTCCTCCTGCGCCCGCCGTTGGCCATATGCACCGATGCATATGCACGTGCACGCGTGTATTCATAGAGGCGGGCGCATTCAGTCACTGGAGCACGGTCAGCAGTTCTGATTTCGCCGCATGCAAGAATTCTGTGGTCGCTGCAGTTTCAACGTGAGCATCTTCATCCCTTTCATCCTCTTATCCCCGTCGTCGTCTTCGTCGTCGTCGTCGTCGTGGCGTAGCTGGAATAAAAACTAGTGATTTATCGTCGGCGTTCAGGCGGTCCCGATAAAATTCCGAAAAGTCCGTCGACCCGATCCTCGTCGTCAGCTTTATTAGAGAGGCTCCTCTGCGCGGACTTAACAATTTCTACGAGCGACTTGCTCGTCGAGAAAATGGAGGCATCGAGTTCTATCGACTACGGGGGAAAAGCTCGGTGAACAATCGCCTGGAACTTCCTCGAGTGTTGCGTGAATGTCCCGTCGAGGGCGTTTCGTTTTTAATTAAATCATTTGAAATTTAAGCGAAACGAAACGGCGCGTGTTTTGAAAAACGACTCGTAATTAAATCGTACAGTTGACCGGTGCAGCCTCGGCGTGATTTAACGGCGAGTCGAAAAAGAGATGGCTGGAGGCGGAGGATGAGTGGTGAATAAAAAAGGAGAAGAGCCGAGGTCGACGGGGAAAACATAAGTTTTCGAGCCGGCGGACGTGTTCTCGTCCGCGGCGAAATTGTTATTTCGCATACGGCGCGAACCACATTCCGAAGCGAGCGCCGCGTGAAATGCTTCTTCGTGAAAATGTCCGGCCATCCTTTATGCGCCTTTTCTTTTTCCGACGCCCCCTTTTTCCACTATTTACCCGCCGTAAGAGTTTCTGCCGCCCGCTCCGAGAGTGCTGGCGTCAGTGAGCGGGACGAAAAAATATGGCAAAACGCATTCCGGAACCGTTCGAAGGTGTGAGGGGCCTGCAGAGGTTGCTCGCGGAGGCGGAAAACGGTTGATCGATACGATTTCTACGGTTTCGCCCCGACCCGACACTCGATTCTTTCCCGATTTTGCCACCCGGGGCTCGATAAAGGACACTGGAATGCGTTTTCATCCGCTCGATTTCGTTTTTCGTTGTTGTTGCTATTGGGAAACTGGTTTACGGCTGATTGGGTTTCGTCGCCTCCGATTTCCACCGTTTCGGAATCAGTATGAATATTATTAAACTGCGGATACTCGAATAAATATATCCCCTACAATAAATCATATTCCGAGTATGTGTTTCAGACAAGATTATACTCAATGTTGCTCGAATGATTTTTTAAAAAGTCCATTTCTGAAATTTCATGCTGGTTTTCAATTTATTTCAAGAAATATCTCGCCAGATATTAAGTTTCATTATTAATTTCACTAGAAAAAATGTTGGTATTCCATTAAAAAAAAATCGAAGTAGTCCAAGCATTATTAAAGCCTGTCCTGTTACAAAGTGTTTTTGTAAGCTAAATTTTGGAGCCTGGAAATATTTAAACAAAGTTTCTACGTATGTAAACAATTAATTTGGATGCTCAAGTATTCAAAGTCTTCCCAAAATTATTTTCGAAGCAAGAAACTTGCAAGTTTATTTATCGTTACGATTTTAAAATATGTCTGACCATATAAGGTCGGTTACTACTTAAATTTCTTTCACTTTTGTATTATTTCTGTATTATGATTAGTTGCACTTTGTTACGTGTTCCTACACGTAATACGTACATTATTTAACCCTTTGCATTTCAAGAAATGTTTCCTTGGACTTCTTGAAACGAGTTTCTATACCCTGACGTTAAAAATATAATAACTCTTTATTTCCTTGCGTTTCTTCGAATAGTTAAGCCTCCTATAACACACTAAATATAGCTTCTCGTGGTACGAACTTCTAGATCGCCTTCTCGATAGAACGGGAACCCACTTTGTAACAGCAAAGAATATAATTTTTGACAGTTACGAGAAGTTATAGAATCCCGTTAAAAAATTCATTTTCACTCCATCTTGCTCAAAGAACGTGGCACATGGAAACAGATGCACCTTCATCTTGTCGGTACTCTTATGGGAGCACGTGTAAATCATGCAAGATTAAACCATCGTTCTTTTCGGAATGTCATAATCAATCACGATCAAGAAAACAGAACTGCTCATGCGATATAACGGCCGAGTAACTGGTGTGCAGATTTTTACACATCAATCTTTTCAGACATTGTCAGCCTTTTAATAAAGGGCTTGACTTTTCAAGCAACGAAAAATTAGTCTTAGTAAATGAATATAAAATAATTCTCTGACATCGCGTGTTTAAACTTATCACTCAGAGGGTAGGAAATTTTAACTGTAACAGCTAATATGTATATTACTATTCTTGCAACTCGTAAAATAATTCAATTAGGTATCCGTGTCACGAACGTGCAACTTCGTATATTAACGATAATATAATAAACTTTATTCGTGCAGAAAGGTTGCAACCCAAATAACAAAAGTTCCCCCAGCAGAGCAATTTCAAGTTTTTATGAAAATAATACTGGAAACTATTTCGTTCTCTGCGCTTGCTTCGAAAATGAGTTTTGAAGTTTGACCTTGTTCTTGGTGCAATTGAAGAAAATGTAGAACGTAAAATTTGCGATGTAAATGTGTTTGTAAAAGAACAAGTAAAATTGTACTGCAGATATTCGATATAATATTCTTAATTGATTTAAAATAATATTACCAAGATAAAAAGAATCGCAGAAATTGTTACGAGAAACGTTTTGTTTATTAATTGATGGCGAAATTGGCGGAAGAAAGAGGAGCGTGTAAGAAAGAACGAAATATCCAAGTCGCGTGATACTGCAATTTATGTGAAAGTGGGAAAGCCTTTAATCCGCTGCCGGATACGTCTTTATCACAGATCTGGAAACATACACAAAGAAAAAGCTACGTGTCTTCGTCGACTTTAACGATTACGAGACAAAGAAATCAATTTTTAACGACGAGTTCTACACGATATTATATTAACCATTAAATTTTAAGCGCTCCTATAAACTTGTTACTCTTATTCGTGCTTCTGATACACACAATTTTTCGTCCGTAACAGTCCCCTCGAATTCCGACCACTTCGATAATATAATTTTGTTGCTTAGTTTACGAGGGCGGCGCGTAAAAAATTGACGACGTTAATTGAGCGTTAAAAGCGTTATGAATGGCCTATTGGGGAAACTGTGGAAACAGGAGAGAGAAGAAATGTATACGCGTGCAAAATATGCTACTCACGCGATATTACAGTTTATACAACATTTAATTGTCGATACGAATCGTGACTCCATCGATATTTCAAACACGTTCTATAAGGACGTGCGATTTCATTAACGGTGCAAATAATTTGCACGCGAGACTCGCGTAAAAAAAGTCTCTGTTTCTGAACAATTTAGTATTCCCGGCTCGAGTTAATTTACTATTAGCAATAACGAATCGAGCACTAAATTTCTTCGCTCGTTATAAAATATTCAACGTCCCGGGAATTTCGTATTTGGACTTTCGACACTTCTATTTTCGCGTGGAGGTTCGATTCAGAGACAAGTGGGATTTTCGCCACGGTTCGGGGGGGACAATACCATTTTTAAGAACGTCACCAGCACGGTTCTGCTTTTTATACATTTCTCGAGGACGTGGATACGGCTGGGAAATATCAGATAACTTTCTCTGGGAAAAAGTCCAGCCGTACCGCTCTCAATGGCAATTGACGCATCATAAACCCACACGCAGCGGAAAGGGACGGTGATATATAAGAGCGTTTCTTTTAAGGGTGCCATCCTCGCGACGAAAAAAGAACGAAATTGTCTCTTTTTACGAAATCATAGTTCGAAACAACAAGAAAAAAACTTATAAACAAAATCAAACAGGCGTACTGCTTCAAAAATAAAAATGTTTCATCATTCAGCGAACGATTATTTGCAATTTATATGGAAATAATCACCCACATGGGAGATACGAAATTTGTCATATTTCCTGAGGTTATTAAGACGTTTTTAAGCTCATTTGTTTCTGCACTTACTAAGTGGCCATTAGACTGTTGAAAATTTAAAAACTCCAATATTACTTCATAGATAATTTGATACAAAACTTTAAACGCGTTTCCCCCAAAACCATATTTTTCAAACTGGGCGGCTCAATAACTCGGTCAATTTTCTTAAAATTTTGTATGGGGGTTCCTAATACTATTCTCTTTGGTTAAACGTATGGAATTTTCGATCGAATAATTAGTTTCACACAGTTTTTCGAGATTTTTCCTTCAAACTTCCACCATTTTATAATAAATAATTATTTTTAAAAATCTATACGTGCAACTGAAGCTATCGTCTTGTAGTTTAAGAATATTGCATGACTTCATGTTCCACAGCTTGCAGTGAAAAATTACTGCTCGTTTCTAATAAACTTTTAGAGGCCTCTCCCCCTGTTCCTAGTATGTCTACAATAATTAATATTTTTACAACAATTAGCTCAAGAAACGTACTTTCAAAAAAATTAAACATTTAGCAGAAAAAGTTTCATAGTTACGTCCAAAAAAATTCTTGAAAATTGCTTTTATTTTCAGCCTTTATAAGACAACCCTCTACAAAGCTCTCATTTTGTTAATTCTATTAACAGAAATATGGATTTGCATAAAGATGCGTGATGACCGATTAAAGAAGAGAGCTGAGATTTACTTGAAGACATAGTGAAACGAGAAAAATAAAGAAGAAGCGCGTAAGGGTGATGGGAAAGTCTCGTTACGGGTTCGATAACGGAGACGAAACGCGGGTAGCGCGATGGCGCGTCGATCAAATACGGTTGCACGGGTCGAGAATGTAATGACCCGTAGGAGTACTCGAGACACACGGGGCCACGGGATTATCGGCGACAAGCGCGACGAGCTCGACAATCATTTCGCAATTACGAATGCAGCGAAACACAGAGGGCTGGCAGACGCCGCTCCGCTCCGCGCCGCGTCGGCCGGCGTTGCAACGCGACGGAAATAAATCGCCGCGTGATTGATCGCCGACGCCATGAATGCTGCATGGAAACGGAATTAATGCACTGTCAATCGCGCGAGACGAGCAAAACCGAAACGCCGCGGCGGTTTTCGCGAATACCCGTCTACGACGCCGGACGACGTCTAGCCCTCGATATTTATCGCGTTCGTTTTCGACTTCCTGTCCCGCTTTCCCGCTCCAATATCCCTCCTCGCGGAGCACACGACGCGTCAACCATTTCCCGATGGAATGCTTAAAGCGTCCTTTCTACGGAAAGCAACGAATCGCGTTCGTCTGGAAATAAAAGTTATCTTGGAATACTCATTTCAAAAATATAATGAGTTTTGAAACTTGGAACGTTCAATCATATCCACCATATTTGTTACTCTTTCTCGCAGGGTTAAATCTTTTGTTTGCTCCAAGTGAATGAAAATTGGTAATATTGTCGTACGACGAACAAGCGTGGTAACAGAGTAAACATTATACGAATAAAATAATAAAGAATAGGAATACTTCCACGGAAATATCGTTCGATTGTTCTACGAAGGTGTTGATCCATACTTGATGCTTCTCGAAAGTATTAATTCGATATATTCCCGGAAGTGTCATATTTAGTTTACGTACACGCGAAGTCCCCTATCGAGAAAACGAAATTACCATTTTTATCATTTACAGTAGACATCGAGGTAGTATTCAGATAACATCGATTTAATTTAGAATACGAACTTTCCTCC
Source organism: Colletes latitarsis (assembly GCF_051014445.1). Lineage (NCBI taxonomy): Eukaryota > Metazoa > Arthropoda > Insecta > Hymenoptera > Colletidae > Colletes > Colletes latitarsis. Next base: position 15,090,694 of record NC_135135.1, on the reverse strand, counting down.
CTAGTTATATGATTTAAAGTTTACAACCTTCCTCGCCATTCTGAGAAGGAAGAACTCGAGTTCGTATGAAAGTTCACGGTAGCTCAGATTACAAAATGGTACGTTTGCCGTTGGAGGATGTTCGTTTAAATTTGCGCGAACGACACGGGGAGATAACGGCCGCGAGCAACCGGCCGTCAAAGAAGAAGGACTTTAATTGCGAAACCGAACATCGAGTGCCTTGCCAATTCTCGGGGGGAACGTCTCCGCCCGAAGCGACGTTCGATTCGCCTCCATTATCTAGCGACCGCCAACTTCGGTGGTGTAAGCCAAGAATTCAACAAACCGATCGAGGTGAATCGATTTCCGATCGGGTGTCGCGCGTGCCTTCGTTCCGATCCGATCGGGATTGTTTCGACCGCAGCCCCGCATTGTTTCGCGATCGAAGGCATTGTTTTCCGTCGCGAGCTTATCGACACCAATCATTGCATCTGCTATCAACAATTGATCCATCGCGTGCATATCTACGTGAATATAAATACATGCATTAATATACCAGCACGGTTCGTCAAGAGTCACTTTAATGCCTTCGTTGTTTCAACCCTTATCCGGATTACGATAGCCTCTGTGACTCGTAATAACTAAATATATGGGTGGTTTAGCAATTATAATCAGAGACGATTTTACGTGTAAAAGTACGCTATAGATCTGTAATAAATATTTTTTGATACGAGACTTCGTTTACTAAAAGATTGACGTCGAAAATTCATCGAGTAAAGCTTGAACGCTGGAGCAAGTAGAAATATCGAATATTGGTCAGACGCGGTGGACAAATTGTATTAAAATTCAATTATCTCGAAAACGAAGCATGGTATGAAAAAATTTCATTCCACATTTTTGATAGGTTTCTTTGTGTGGAATAACCTCCAGGTTCGGTTGAACCACGATTAGCGGGATAAGGTCATGTTTTCCGCGAAAAAACTGGGCGGGGTACTTCGTCTGACCGAATACAGACTGCTACTACTTGATTCGAGTAGAGTGCAACATATCTAGCAGTGTTTACAGGTCTTGCTATGAACGAAATCTGGCGATAATGCTCTGTATGCTGATCTAATTACCATGTCAACTAACTATTGAATATTATCCAGGTTTATTTTTTATAATATATCAGTTTGAGAATTAAATGGATTCATGGTTTGCGCCTTTCGATTTATCTTTTAAAAAACAACCGTGCACCTTGTTATCGCGTTGCAAATGACTCTGTATAAATTTCAAACAATTCCACCGATTGAAATTTTTGTGATAAAAGAATCAGGGGAATAAAAATTCTGCCAATTTGTTAATCGTTTATTTTACAGCACCCGCGTTGACTAATCTCCATTTCTCCAGCTTCCCCGCGTTGCTGAAAAATGGCTGAAAGATTAATTCCGCGAGAATCGTTATGAAAACCCGGCAACACTCGATATCGGCTAGTCTTCGAAAGATCGCAAATAGTCTGGCGCCCCGAGAAAACATTAGGGGCGTTTGTTCACCGCTCGCGAGAAAGAAACCGCGGGAAAAGATGAAAAGGAAACCTCCTTTCGTCCATTTATCCGGCCCCCGCGTTCTTCTTCGAAGAGGAGCCTCCGAGCGTGGTAACTCAACACCTTGATGGATCAAAGTAGTCGGTAACCTCGTTAAAGAAACGAATGTGGGGGCCCCTTGGTCGTCTGGTTGATTCCGATAGCGTTCACTGCATCTGCGGACAAAAGATACGCGTCGACGCGGGCGGATCCTTACCTCGCCGGAAGCCACGGCCTCGCCAGGTATGAACAGCTCCGGGTAGACGTTGTCGAGGTACCATTTGAACGACTTGCAGCCCAGCTTCTTCCTCAGGGCCTTCCGGTCCGACACGTCCCCGTAGTTGCCCTGGAAGTCGCGAACCCTGGTAAATTTCGATCGAACCGCGGTGAACGTCGTTTCCGGCCGCGCGAGTTTCAAGACACGGAAAGGGGGACGCGAGAGATATAATCGTAAAACGAGAGGGAAGAAATTAAGGGCAAGTGGAAACACACGGAACCATTTACGGACTCGATGTAGGAGCCTCGAAGTGGAATAATGGGGGATGCCTGCGAGGGTATGAAAAGACGATTTATGTGGAATCTTGGACGATCGTGGGGTGTTTAATTACGGTGGCGAGCAATTTTCAACGCTGTGTACTTCGACCGAAAATAATTAGAAATAAAACTTAGTTGCGTTATGAAATAGTTATCTCCACGTACGCGACGTTTGTTAGGGATTTAATTAAAAAACATTTTTGTTCTGAAGTTTTCGATACGCGGACGAAACTGGGGGGAAAAAACTCGACGGAAACGACTTCTGCGCGAAGTTGCGGGAAACGGCTAATTATAAAATGCACGGTTCGCGCGGCCCGAATGGAAAGACGCGTCGATAAATATGGCCCGCTGAGAGTATTCTTCAAACTTTTTATTAAGAAAGATTCCAGCAATTACCGAAACATTCCCCTAACATCGGTTCTAAAAATCAAATCTAGCGAATGATCGGAACACACGAACTTCTGAGTTTGCCAAACGCAAGAGATCGACGCGCGTGGATTGAGATTTTGTATATAATGATTCTGTAAACACTAGTTCCTGACGTAAAAGAAACTCGAGAAAAGATATGGGTACGGTTTGGATGCTCTGTAATTCGACATGCGTGGAAACGATTTATTTTTGTCCTATCGCTCAGCTTCCTCGATCGTATCCCGTTCGAAAGAAAGACAAGCTGCCAGAATAAAGGATAAATCGTTACAGCCGCGAATAAAAGAAGCGTCTTCCGTGGAAGCCAAGACACGCGAACGATCTTTAAGAGTACTTGGCGCATTTATAGCCCACCCCCGCCCCATTTACGACGATTCTCGGTCTACAGTGTTCTCCATCATCGGCCTCGGTTATCGTCATCCCTTATCGTAACCGTTCCGACCAACGTGTGCCTCAACATGCCCTCGTGAGCTCAATAAAATCGCACGCAAATAAAAGAACCTGTTCTCAGTCGAAACTTCAACATGCTTACGAAACAATTTCCGTTTACATTTGTCAAAAATCGAGTCGAGTAAATTTTCTATCACTTTTCTTAGATATTACGAATTTTGACCACTTGAGTAGTTCCCGGTATTAACGAACCTTTTAAGCCAGCAAAAATTCGCGAATGAATTTAAAATTCTTATACCAATATCCGTGAATAAAATTTGCCTATTTTCACGAAGTATGACCTCAAAAAACCACCATTGTTCTTTGCTGTTCGGAATGAAAACCGCGTCAAGTGCTCTCGAATAAACTTTAACATACTCATTCCACTGCGGCACGCTTTTGTTATAATTTTTGGGCGTTCTCGAGACGGAGCACGCATTGTCTCGAGTAAATCTGGGGGAAGGCAGATCGGGACGTTCGAAAGGGTTCGGAGGGGAAAAGTCGAAGAGTTCGGTGAAAAAGGTTCCACGGCCGGGTGAGTAGAGGCGCTCACCTTGTCGTGACCTATCCTCTGGTAGTAGTACTTGGCGTACTCGTCCAACCACACTTCGCTCAGCCTTATGCTGTTCCTCTTGAGCACGTTCACGCCGCTGCGCCACTTGTACGGCGAACGTTTCCGGAAGATGTGGCCCACGTGCGAGCACGGCACGATTTCCAGGGTACCTAGAGCCGCCATTCGAATTTCATTCCGCGAGGAAGCGTCTGATCGCCGGAAACCGTCTATCAACGAACGAGAAGTCGTTTCTCGCGGCCCACTCAGGGTTAATTTCGATCATCGTAAATATTTTGCTTTTAATAATTAAATTCTATTTCAACAGGTTCGTCAAACATTTGCCTTTGTATAACAAGTGGAGTATGCAATTTTGGACAATAAATAGAATTTCTAAAATTATTCTCACACTGCATTTTCATTTCTGACGTTACCAAGTAATTGACAATATTAAATTTGTTTTAACATTCCCTCAGAAGTTTTCGCGTCGACGTATTTCGAGAGGTTTCCGCGGAAACAAAGGGAAATCGTTATCGAACGTCGAGGGAAACTCAGCGTATTTTTCGCGATTAAATTATCGTCTTGCCAGAACTGTAGGGAAGAATGTACACATCACGGAGATTCAGTGTTTCGTTTTAAAGGATTTCCCGCGCGACGAGATTGGAGGTTTTTCAGAACAGGATTCTGTTCCGCTCGTTTCTGTCAATTTCTCCAAACCAGATTTCGCGACGGGGGGAACCTACCTCCGCACATCCAAGTCTTGAACGAGAGCTCGAGATTTTCGCCACCCCAAATGTCGAAACCACTGTCGTACGTGCCGAGGCGCTCGAAGAACGCTCGATCTATCGAGAAGAGGCCACCAGCCATCGTCGGCGACCACACGGGCTCCGCAGGATTCTTGTGCCTCTTTTTCTCCCTATCCGGAACTGCATGCCAGTTGAACTGGATACAGAAACAGAGAAACCTTCAGAATCTACGTGAAACATTCCGGTAAAGTCTATTCCTGATATCATTCAATTTATCGGTAAAAGTTTACAGAAATTTTCAGGAACCGCGAAATTTTTAATTAAAGGTACAACTATTTCAATCTAGTAAAACAGTACCGTAAAATGGGGCAAATAAAAACGTTTCGACACAAAAATATCGCTATTCCAAATATCATAAAATCTTTTTAATTTATCTTGAGTGACAGGAAGCTTCCAAATAAATGATTTAAAAATTCATTTCAATCCACCGGTGTCCAAGCTCAGCGAGATCTATTTCTGAATCAGATTTACGAAGACTTATTAAGTCGTAAAGTTCCATGGAAGGAAAACTCGTCTGGTAAAATGAGAGAACCAACACTCTTTCCAGACACGACGTTTGGCTTCCTTCGTTTTCACTGTCTAGATTTCCCTGCTTCCTCGTATCTCACGCTTTTCAGAACTTCAACAATTGCTTCGCCCGCGATAACCTTTTCCTGATTCTCCCTCGAATTTAGAGTCTGAGGAAGCATGTTCAACACCGACACCCTCTCCGAGGGAACAATGTCACATTTTTCAAATCGGACTCTGATATTACTAGCACCGTTCCCATTCGCTTTGACCATTGAATTATTTCAAGCTATTCCTTCTACAGCGAGCTTGAAACGAGGATAGAAAAGAAAATATTTATCAGATAACGTTTTCTAACGATTCATTTCTTTCTAACGTTTCGTTTGTACTCGACCCATTTTACTGTACACGTTAATTATATACATGTCAAACTCCTCACAGATTTCTTAAATAAACAATAATTTAGACTAACTATCCATGCAATTTAATTACGATAACATTTTCTAACGAATTATTTCTTTGTAACGTTTCGTTTGTACTCGACCCATTTTACTGTACACGATAATTATATGTATACTTGTCAACCTCCTCACAGATTGTTGAAATAAATAATTATTTAGACTAACGATCCATGAAATTTAATTAGGAATATTTATTTGCAACTGTGAAAATTATTTTAGGAGAATAAGAACCACTGCCTCGGGTGGATAAAATCACCGTGAAAAGCGTATCTCTGGTTCGAAACGCAGCTGCAGGAATTTCTGTCATAACTTTGGGATCGAATCAGGAATTATTTTCTGATGGCTGGCAGGGCCCAGCGAAATAACGACGAAGGAATTTCGCTTACCTGGAGATTCCAATCGAATCCACCCACGTTCACGCCGCCGGAATCCCTCCAGTGATATTCCAGCGTGGTGTCGTCTATGACGTCGATCACAGGGCAGACGACTGTTGTCGAATCGCGAGCGATCCGATCGAGAAGCGGTTCCAACCAACCCTCGGTGCACTCGCAATGGCTGTCCAAATATGTCAGAACAGGGGCTTTCGCGGCCGCAGCCCCCAATAAACGAGCCCTGATCAGACCCTCGCGTTTTTGAGCTCTGATTATTTGCACCTTGGGATAGTTCATCATGTAGTCCTCGAGCTGACGCTGAAGGTGCGCTGCAAAACGATAAATCTCACGAATACGTAACCACCCACGATAAATGAGGCGATGAGCCTTTAACCGCGGAGCTTAGGCTAACTACAACTAAACTAAGAGGAAAATAATCTCAGGGATCGACGAGAAGGTGAATCAAACGTTCTATGAATCATGCAATTTTCTATTTTTTGGGTATGTTTAAATTCACTTTCTGCTGTTTTCTATCTGGTCAGTGATTTGCTAAGAATATATTTTAATTGAAATTCAATATTTAAATTTTTCCTTCAGGTGGAGAAAATCAAAAGGATTTTTCGTAACGAAAGTTTCAGCTGACTTAAGAAAAGTCGAGCGTTGTAAGATAATTGAACGGAGTATTTTCAGCGCAATAGCGATTAACGTGTACGTAGATTGCTCTTAATCAGGGCACAAAGAGTATGAGCAGACGGCTCGCGGAAATTCCGACACTGATTAACCCTTAATAAATTCCTACAACCTGAGCGTTCGCTTAGTCGAAGAGCACCCATTATTGCAAAATTCATTACGGCTTTCCAAAGCGAGGCATCCCCTTCATTTACCGACAGTTTGGGCGCATCGAGTTATTGGGAATTGCTATCGAAACGCAGGCACGAGTCCTAGAAACGAAAGGCGGCCCGTGTAATGCAAACGATCATTATGATATATCCTCGTTTCGTTGCGGGCGTCTCGCGTCCGCGTTGCGTTAATACTTCGCGATATTATTTTAAACGCGAGCAATAATTCTGCTCCGCGTGCGGAATTGTTTGCGCGATATTAATTACGAAACGATAAAAAACAAATTGAAAATGTTGAATGCCGCGACACGAATTAATCTAACAAAAATACTCTCATCGAAAACGATAAATATTACGAAATAAAATAAATTCCAGCAGCGATTTCTAGTTCTCTAAAAAAGAATATATGACATTTCTTCGTCGCTCTAAAACAAATTTTTAATTACTCTCAAATGAAATTCAAATAACTATTGAAACGATCGCGGAATATTTCCTAGAACCAGACCTGGACATTTTTAAAATAACGCTATTTGAAATATTATTTCAAACAACATGTTATTTCATTTTATAATTATTTGGATTTTGAAATAACATTGGATTCATAAAGATACATTTGTAAGAAAATCGTTGACTCAGAGACACACAATCCTATGATACATATAACTTGAATTTTACTGAAACTATAATTTTACAAATACCTCGACGTTATTCTTATTTTCAAACAAAGGTACTGAAAATAAAGGTCTAAAATAAATTATTTCAAATAGTTATGTCTTATTTTTATTCGAAATGAAATTTGCCCAGGTCTGCCTAGAACAATCCCAGAATTTCTATCGGTGGAAGATCTTGTTCAGTGCACCTTCGAACACCAACGAAACATCAGATTATCCTCTTTTCACCGCCACCATTATTTCGCGATGTAATCTGACCTCGTTACACCCCGATAGCAAATAAGACGCGTTCCACCTTGCTATTAATTGGATCGTCTTTATTACTGGCGTTATCTCGCCTATGACAGATAAAGGAAAAGCGAGCGCGTAAGATAAGGTGGAAGCGTATTGTCTCGTTTCTATGATAAAACAATCAGCCGGTTTGTAACGGGATCCACCATGTGCTGTCTATGGGGGTTCCCGGGTAGGTATGTTTATGAGCCACACTTTCATGCTGCCACGGAAGCTTATCTCGAGCTTTTAAGGGGGATTTCACGGCCTCCATGCTATATCGTTCCAGCCACCTTGCGCCTCCCCAACCTGTCCTGTCAAGGGTTAATCTTGCCCAGCCTTTCCGTTGCCATTTTTATTCCCTTCGGCCTTTTGTTACGCGCGACCTCGGTCGCTTATCTGCCCTGAAACCCGACGACGCATTAATTCGCGCCCAACAACTTCGACGATAACGAACTTTTGTTTTTCACCGACCCCCTTCGACGTGAAAAAAACTTGTCGAACAATGTCCGCAGCATTAGCAAACTTCTATCTATCTATACGGTTATTCCTCTGAAACGTAACGCCAAGTATAATGTTTCATTTCGAGAAAAGAAAGCGTCCACTGCTGGAATTGACATTCTCAAATACAGATGTCGATGTATCAGACTTAACACATCGACTGTGAGACCAAATTTTCATTTTAGACAATTGTAAATAACTTAAAATTTGTTTTAGTGTTTACTTTCGATCATATTTAAATTTAATTCCTTTAACATTTCGAGTTGAAAATTAATTGTTTCCATATGTTGAAAAGTCGTAGAAGTGTTAACACTAGGTTTACAGGCACTCGTTGAGCATATTTTTATTATAATTCACTGTGTTGACAGTCACATTAAAATGCAGCTTTTCTTTTAACGAAGGTATATATCTCTATCGTTACATCAATTAAATTCAAAATAATATTTAAGAGTTTTGTAAACCTAGTGTTAAGCAATATTCTTGAAGATTTAGAGACACGTACAAATAAAAAATAGCGAAAAAGAATACGATCGAGACTGCGAATTTTCCACAGTCGAAGTTTTAGAAAGTTATATAAAATTCGTAAGGATATCGTCTGGTCGCCGCGAAGGTGCAACTTTTTAAATAGAAACCACGGGTGTCGTTGCGTGGGAGTAGCTGTTTCGTCCGAGCAAGCGTGTCCCTATTCAGCCCGGTGATTCGTTATCGCGCCAGTGTTCCATAGTTCCACGATAGATCGATTAATCGCGATCCATCTCTCGCGTGCGCGAGGACCGCGCGCACCGTAACGATCGGGTCAACGTGAATGGACGGGAAAGCTCTTGCCGACATGTTTCGCGTGTATACTCGGAAAATTCCGACAGGTTGATACATGCTAGCGATGGCGAGACGTCCACGGGTTCCGTTCGTTTCGTTCGTCTCGTAGAAAAATTTGCCTGCGTTTGACGCGCGCTTTTCAACGCGAAGGGAAGTTCAACGTCGATCAATTATTTGTTCATATCGCGCGCCGTCCGGGTCGAGACTGTTATTTTCCACGAGGGGGGAGGGTGGTAGGAACGATCCACTTCCGGAACGTTAGTTTTCCCGATTTGGCGCTCAGATAAATTTCTGGCTAGATTGTTCGTAAAACATTCGCGTCGTTCGCGCTTTTCGTTTCGTTTACACCGTAAACGGAGCTTCGTTTGTTTTGTCTCGAATATATTTTATGGGATCGGAGAATTATTAATAAACTGAGAAAATTATGGTGACAGAACTTTAACTGAGAAGCTTGGAATAATTAATTATTAAGGTGTGTATGTTGAGGAGAATAAATAAATTTTAAATTAAATGGTATCCAATTGTTTGGAAACAAGGTGTTGATCTCGTGGAAAATTTCAGTCAGAGCAATCGTGACGAATTTTAGCAATCTATTTTCGTATTAAACGTTTATCAAAAATGTAGTTTCTTCTCTTACGCATGTCGGAATAGTCGTCGACCAAGATGATTTCCTGGATTAGGTGTTCCGGCGATCTGTCCAATACGGAATGGACAGTCCTTAACAATACTGACCATGCCTCGTTGTGGAAGCAAATTATCACCGCTGTTGGGGGAAGTTCTTTCATGTATCTTCCCGGTTCTTTGCACCTGTAACGATAAAATCACGAACAGACGTGAGAAAAATCTTCCAAATTCAGAAATTATATTCTAATCACTGCATCCATCCATAGGTCACTGAACACTATGAAGGTAGTTTTAAAACATCCACATGATTACCGAATTTTTGTTAGAATATACACAATATTAATATTCATAGACTTTGTATCAAAGAATACCGACAAAGAATACTGACAAAGAGAAAATATATAATCTTATCTATATAATTACACCCACACATTTGATTCAGCTGTATCGTCTACTGCTTCGTTATTTACACGTATACATATTTAGTTCCTTTTGTTTCACGTGTTTCTAGTTAATTTATAATTTTTTCCCCTTCGTTTAAAAACGTAATAAAGACTAGAAAACTCGATATTTTTATCTTCCTGTTCAATGAAAATTTGTTTAGAATTACAATTCCTGTTCCAATTTCAAAGGTTATTATTTACATGAACCTCTAAGTTTGTGGTTTCCCTGTAATTTCTACTACTTTTGTCGAACCTAGACAAAATTGTTTGAAATATTAAAAATACCTTGTTCAAGCCTGATAAAGCCTGACAAGCGGAAACGAATCCATCAAAATGACGTTTTCAGCGAAGGGTCTCGAGCAAGTATTCCGATCGTCCATGAATTCGATTCAACCATATTAATAACTTAATCCCATCATCGACCTATGGATACGGATTAAGGCGAAGAGATACCCACGGAACGATAGGGGGTAAAATACGGTAATACGATTAGAAACCACTATGTTGGCAGAATGAACGACCGGGGGGTGTACACACATTTCTAAGGTCCCCGTAGACCAAGATTCTAACAACGTTCGATTCTAGGTGCACCGTATCGCTTAATAAGGTTAATGTAGATAATAACATCTATAAACAATACATTTTCTTGTTCCACAGTATCGTTACATGCATCTGTGTATGTGTACCGGAACGTATAAAGATACCAAAGCGAACTGATTCCTCTCTCAAATCACTATTTATCGCTCCCTCTGCCACGCGATCCAAGGTTTCTTCGTTCACCTCGAAACTTTTAACTGTACACAAACTGTGGAATGTTCAATTTAATTATTATATAGTTCCAGAAAATATTTCGCCATTGTTAATCGCTTCCACAAGATACATGTTTTAATAAATTGAAAAGCCACAAAACGTATACGTACGACATTCATTAATAGATCGAAAATCTGAGCTATTCGTAACAAAGCTAATTTTAATCCAGCAAACGCAGTCGCTTTTCAAACCACATAAACGAAATATCCGCGTCTTTAATGACACCCGGAGGCGCGTCGATGGGGAATATCCGTCTAAAAATAAAGTTTTAAAGCGTTTGACTCGGAATGTGCTTCAAAGTGTGCATTAAGCGCGAACCATTTTTCGAATAGGATTGCCTTTGCACGAAATCAGTTTGCGGTTTATATTTACGTGTTTGCGTGGAATCGACCGTAAGCCAGCTGGGTTTTGTGTATAGCAATGCAGCGGCGAGCGGGTAACAGAAAATATAAAAGCAGCTTACGCGGGCTTAAAGTGATTGTGCTCGAATGGCAAAGAACTTGCGCGCAGTAGATACGCCCGGCCATAGCCGGACCAAAAGGAAACACAATTCTGCGAATGACACGTCGGTTATCTGGCAAAGCCATGATCGTAATATCAGCTGGTAACTGTATTCTTTACTCTACCTTAGCAAGCATAAATACCCTCGACATAATTTCTATTCTATAATATTAAACAAAAAATATCTCAATTATCCACGAGTACCTCTGCAATTAATTACACGAAAAATATAAAAGATTTCAACTCGTACCTAGAAGCTACTCGATCTCCAAAGGAATAAATTTTATTACGAGAACGATTTATATATGTTATAAATGTCCATTAATAAATCTCTCGTTGAAGCTGTTTGCAAAATGAATAATATGTTCGCGATACAAAGCTAATCACACAAAGCACGTCGTATTACCGTCATGTTCAGTAGTCACGCTCGTGTTAAGCCAGACGCTTAGCTGGCACTGTCTAACCATAAATTCATGAATATTACTGAAGCATAGAATCATAGTGACACGAAAATTTCCTCGGTCGTGTTTTAAGTCAAACATTAATCCTCGCTGGATGGGGCACCGTGCTTCTACCACTTGCCATTAAATTTAACCACAAATTTCATTACGAAAGTATTCAACGTTCTTCGATCGTCAATTTTCCGTATTCATTTTTCTGTGAAAATTTCCCGCGTATAATACTCCATCCTGTAGCGTTAGCAAGTATAATATTAGCAGAATAATATTTACATGCAGCTGATATAACAGCAACATTATTTCAGAGGATTATTCCGGGGGAATTAGGCGAGTTGATCGAGTACTCGCAGTAAACAATATACGAGTAATTACTAATAATCTCAGGAACTGTTTAATTGATAGTATTAAAATAATCCTCCCACTACGCGGAAATTGTGAAATTAATTTTACTTTAAACTCGTTTAATTTTCCACGCTCGAAGTCGGAAAGGGTCTTTAATCTTTCGGCGCGCAGGCGTGAAAATCGCGAGCTTTTCCGGGGGGGGGGGGGGGGAGGAAAAAAAGCTGGCGCCAGGCCGAGATCGCGATGCATTTGATCGAGTGCAATGCTCCGAAAACTGGCGGAACGAGGGGCCACGAAAACGAGGGAAGATTAAAAAGCGGAAGAACGCCGAAAGCATCGAAACGCGAGCCCGAAGAAACCGATCCCCTTTCTCTCTCATTCGATAATCGTTGCTGACTTTCAGCCGACACTGGGTGGCCCTTTTGTCGTCGACAGAGAAGATATCGAGCAAAAGCGATCTCCGGTGTGCTCCAACAGCTTGGAGCTTTTTCCGCTTCGCGTGACCGCACGAACACGCTCGTGAAATTAACCGGCCACGGTGACAGTTGCACGTAACGATCCCCGCCACGGAGGGCGTTAATATTAACTCGTAACGTATCGCCGATCCTGTGAAATGTAATTGCAAAAAGAATCGTTCCTCCCTTAGGAAACCAATTTTGTTTGACAGAACTTGCGACTGACACGCTCGCTACCACGAGTCGTTTGTCTTCGAGAAAATAATAATGCAATAAAACGGTTAAGCGTATTAATTTTCCTGATATTTAAGTTGAAAGTGGTTCTATGGACAATGATGAATCGAAAATGTTCTATGAAATTTGTTCGTAGATAGCTTCGTTTTCGAGAAAATTGTAGAATAAGAGTTAAGTGTCGGGGCAAGTAGAAATAACAAATATTTGTCGGACATCTCTTCAAATTGAGTTAACTCGGAAACAAAGTATCGTGTGAAAGAATCTTATTCTACATTTTCGACTTATTTTTGGACGTAGAATTATCTCCTGGGCGATTATTATTTGCAAACCTAATTCTATTTTAATTCGTTTAACTTTTTAGATTCCCTCAAGTCAGTTACTTGTCTTGGAGAAAGTAATAATGCAATAAAACGGTTAAGCGTATTAATTTTCCTGATATTTAAGTTGAAAGTGGTTCTATGGACAATGATGAATCGAAAATGTTCTATGAAATTTGTTCGTAGATAGCTTCGTTTTCGAGAAAATTGTAGAATAAGCTTTAAGTGTCGGGGCAAGTAGAAAGAACAAATATTGGTCGGACATCTCTTCAAATTGAGTTAACTCGGAAACAAAGTATCGTATGAAAGAATTTTATTCTACATTTTCTACTTATTTTTGCACGCAGAATTATCTCCTGGGCGATTATTATTTGCAAATCTAATTCTGTTTTAATTTTTCGGATTTGAAGTTTCCATGGTCTTTTGGGTTCGATAACTGTCTACGTTGCGTGGTGATTGTCACATATTGTGTCCCTGGCATAGAGGTTTCAATTAGCCGATTGTCGAAATTTTCTTCCCCTAAACCCCATGGGGCGTCGTAAAGATCTGTAATGGCGACAGGTGCGGACTTTCGGCCGTGAAAGTAACGGGGGAATATTCGTGATGAAGCGTTCCTCGCATCGCACCGAAAGACGCCGGAATACGTGTGTACGGAAATACGGTGTCTAACTTATGGCAGTTTTTGCACGCGAGTGGGGAATATACCCGTCGCGTGGATAAAGCGAAAATTACTTCGACGTTAAATTAGCTTCGTGGCTACTGGTTTTTCGTGTCTTGTGGTCGGGATTCAATGTCGTGCGTTATACTACGATCCCACGGAACGAGTTCGGGGGCTTTTAGCGTATAATTAAAATTTGTTCCCCGACAAGAACTAGAAACTCGGATAAAAGTGACGTACTTCTTAATTATGCTCAGTAGGGGGCCGACAAAATTTGAAAAGCTGCAAACTATTGTGAATTTCAGATGATTTTACATTTCCAGGGACCAGACATCTTCTAATGGTGTTATAAAAATGTCGACTGGTGTTTCACGAATATTACGCGCCATGCCTGTGCGTTCCATTAATTAATTAACATGTTAAAGTATTGATTACATTCGTATCGCGACCATCGTGGTTTCCATGTTCGTCAATCGAAGCCGGAGAGTAACCCAAAAACCACTGGAGCTCAAAGAGATATTAGTCACCGACTATAGTGAGCTAATTATGCGATGTGACGGCGGCTCGATGCATGATTGATAGGACACAAAGACGCTCTTTGTGCATACGAATTCAATGTACCCTGATGTACATCGTGTGCCCATTCCACGCAGACTTGAAAATTGAAATTCACGAGACGCCTCGATCGATAAGGAATCAAGGGAGCAGACTTGGAACAAAAACGGAAGACTCGTTTTATCGGTAAAGTATTAGTATTTCTAACGACGTTCAGAATTAACCCAATCTCTTCGATGTGACTCATTCACTTGATGAATTATAATCGCCGATTTTACGCGCCTTTGGATCTTAAAAATTTAGTTAATTAAACTTGGAACCCTTTGTGACTTTGTCGTATTTAAAAATATTACAAATTTTATATTTGGTATTTTTTAATTCAGACCACTGCTTACTTACTACAATCGCGTACTATGTTTCTGGTGAACGGTAAATGAATTTACCCCCGATTGTCATCGACAATTCGTCGAAATCGATGCGAGTTCATCGATTTGAATCGGTCCGCGAGTCAGTGAACTGGATCAAAGTATTCGCGATACAAAATGCTGGCCGTTTTCAGTCCTGTAAATGTTTCCTTTTTGTCGCGTTCTGTTTAATAAATCACCGCGAACGTTTCTGAAAATTGAAAACAGCGCGAACCGTGCGGGGTGTATACGGGCGTGTTGTGCAAATTCAGCCCGAGCGGATACCTCGTGAATTCGACGACGGGGATTTTTTTTTTTTTTTTAAACAATCAGCGGAGTCCCCCCCGTTCATGACCGGTACGATCATTTTTGCATACGCGTATTCGAGAGCTACTCGTCCGAAAACGCGTCCACGGTCCAGAGTAAACTTTCGTTAAAATTTACTAAATGAATCGCCGCGGTCGTTTCGTTCCGTCCGCGCTGCTTAATTGTTTCGTTATGAATTCGTCTGTACTATGTACGACGAAAAATAAACGTACGAAACGGTTCTAATTATGATGCTTCAATGCATAACTAAAACTCCCGGCCGCTGATTGCGTGCGGAAAACTTATTACACCGGGGGGGAACGAGGCGTGGTAAATTGCTGTTTCGAGAAAAATTATGCCAGTGTCGGATACTGAAACGTAATATCTGTGTACTGATTAAATCTGTAATCGATACGTGTTCAAAATGGGATTAAATCGAGCTTGAGAAACGATGTTATTGGATGCGAATTTAAAGCGTTAAAGGGAAATAAGTATGGAATAAATTACAAGTTCTGTTTAAAACAGTGGGGTATTAAGAATTTTGGGATTAAATCAGGCTCGAAAAAGGTAGCTAATGGATGTGAATTTAGAGGGTTAAGGATTTATGTATGAGTATATAGAGTCTTCTATTGTTTAAAGCGACGATTGTCAAGTTTTTGTCTCGATTCGGAAATTTCTGTGCGTCGAATGATTCGCGATGTAAATTCGCGAACCGAGATTTGGGATGCTCGAATATGCTAAAAAAGTGTCTCCCTGTCGATGCTTAACGCGGCTGAAGAGGTTTTGCGGGCGCGTAGAAATTGGATGCAAACGAGAGTGCTTGTTAGCGGCACGAAGCATTCTCCCGGCATTTACCACCAGCGATAGCGTCACGAGGATGTTTACTCATTAGGGGTAAACACAATCTATCATCCCCCTTTCGGCTTTAAGCCGCCAGTATTCTGTAACAGAAACCAACGCGGTCGAATAACATCGTTCGAAACCCAAGAATTTACGATTTTCTTCTTTCTGCCACAAGAAGGCTAACAATTCTTTAGGTTATTCAAATTCGTTGGTAAACTTCGATCCACATAGTGAAAAATTTACTCAGACGTACATTAAATGGAATTTCTCGTCGATGGGGAAATAAATACTGTTCGAATTTTAATTGGAATTTATTAAAAAACAAATTTCTGTAGGAGGAATAAGTTTCCCAATTTAATTTATTTCACTATGCAGACGCTATGCTATCCCTTTGCGCGGAATGATCTGCAAAAATTGTGGCGTAACTAAATTTCCAATTTCTCGGCTCCCCTTTTCACTTTCTTCTTTCGTATATTCATAGTGGAATCATGTTGTGTAAGCTAATGGACCAGCAAGTACCCCGGGGAACGCTTCCGTAGCTAATTTTTTTTCAGAGCTTCGAATTTTATTCTCAAAAGCCCCAGTCATCCCCTGGAAGCAAGCCTTTAAAACTTGGGAAAATATTCTTAGAGTCTTTCAGACAATACATCACGGCGAGCTTAGTTCATAGTTAATTAACCTGGATAGAAAGTGTCTAACAATGAAATATTAGTTCCGCCAATACCCTCGCGAGTCCCTTGCTTAAACGTAATGAACCTTTTTCCGATGGACCTTTAATTCCTCTTCGATATCAACCTGTTATACACACAAAATTATAGACTCAACTTTAGAAACGATTCGTGACAAATATATATATATATACAACAAATATAATTTGAGTTTAGCTTGTATAAATTAATTCAACCGCGTTCCATCAAGCACAGACTGATCTAAAATAGTATCCACTCGAATCCGGGCGATGAGTAATTGAAGTTTCGAAGTATTCAATTTCAAAATAATCTATTTAGTGGAAAGTACTTGCTGCAGCGATGCACCATCGCGTTAGCAGTTATTTAAAATAAACGTACAACTTGTAATTGGTTAACGTCCACCAGCAGCGCTGAATTTGACGTCCGTTAATCTATATTTGTAAATTTCCAATTAAACGTTGCTCCATAAATTAATTCAGAGCGAAATAGAAGCTCTATAAAAGTGATATATCATAATTCTCGATTTAACCTTCTAGGAACTTTCTTTTTCCTTGAACGTTCCATGAAGTTAATTTCTATAAAAGCACACTGTCTCCCAAGTCTTATTCGTCTTTTAACTAACCTTGACTATAAAAAAGTTGATTACTCTACTTAAATTCTAAACGACTGACACACGTTTACCTCGTCAACTGTTCGACGGATGATTAAACGGATCTTTGCGTAAATTTTTGATCGAACGACACCAAACAGTGACGCGGAAGGGCGTCTGGAACTGTCATGGCAGCGAACTAACATAATTATCGGCATCTCAAGACAATGGTTCTCGTTAGCCGCTGCGAAACTGTTACCAGAGGCGGTCTACAGTTTGTCGAAGACGTTGGCAGCTTTCGTGGAAACCGGGTATTACTTCCGGTTTGGAAACGTTCCAAGTTTCCGACTGCTTATTGGAAGGCCAGCTCTCATCTGTGTCTCCCTTTCTGGCTTTCCTTCGCCGATCCCGCCCTCCCTTTTCCATCCTTTCTTTACCGCCATCGTTTCGACGTTAGCCACCCCCCGCGACGACATCGAACAGCCATCGAGATTGGACGGTTTTCTGGAACCGCAGCAGATTTTCGACTAATGGACCTTGAGGAAGAGACACGCGACCGACACCGACGTGCCTTGCCTTCGAGTCTTTGGCCCGTCAACTGGAATCTTCGAACAGTGGCCTTCAACGGAACCACTGTTCGCCAACTCTGAAACGTTTATGGGATCGGGGAAAATTTTCCCAACGGTCCAACGATCCCCCTAATCCTCGCCACGAATAAGCAGGGGAACTTCGAAGCTCCAAAATTCTGAGACATAGTTCTCCGGCCCAGAGCATTTGTATTTAAATATTCACGGAACTGAAAGGGATGCTTTACACCCTTGACTATCCTAATCACAGTAGTAACTATACTATAAAGCGACCTAATCGATGCATTTGTAAACACATTCGTTACAGTAATTAAAATTTAATTAATTCCCACATACGTTCGTAACAAAATTTAAATATTTATTGACTGTCCACTCATATATATATAAAATGACTTTTTACCGAAATTTTTAGACGAAATTAAAAAATTTCAAATCATACTAAAAAAATTATATTTAGTTACAGGGGGCAATTACAATCATTTTTGGTCATTATACATACCCCCGAAATCCTACGCATTTTCGAGAAAAAAATTGTTTACCGAAAATATAATTTTTGGCCAGAAATGTCTGCCTGAATTTTCATGCGAATCTTTAAAACGTCATAACTTCTGAACGGATTGGACGATTTTAATGTTTAAAAAAGCAAACTACGCGTATTTTGATGGAGAATATGTACAAATCGCAAAAATATTCGAAAAGTTGGTCTTTGACCTCGCAAAATAAGAAAAACCCTATAAAAATGGTCCAATTTTCAAACAGCCATAACTCCTACAATTGTGAATATATTTCAATGAAACTTTTTTCTGAAGTAGAGCTCATGGGTACCTACAAAAAAGTATTAGACAACTTTTCTGTAGGGCGTCAAATAAAATTATCAAAAATGAAAAACTAATTTTTAAGAAAAATTGACAGGTGGTAGGTGCCTAAATTTTTCGGCGAAAAAAAAAATTTCAAATCGTTCTAAAAAAATTATTTTCAGTTGCGGGGGTCAATTAGAATCATTTTTGGTCATTAGACATACCGTCGAAATCCTACTTACTTTCGAGAAAAAAATTCGAGAAGGTGTGAAATTTTTCGGCGAAAAAAAAAAATTTCAAATCGTTCTGGAAAAATTATTTTTTGTTGCGAGGGGCAATTACAATAATTTTTGGTGAATAGACCTACCCCCGAAATTCTATCCACTTTTAAGAAAAAAATTCAGTACGGACGGAACTTTAAACGTTAATAACTTTTTAACGAAGCCTGCATCAACAAATTAGTATTCTTGATTTTCGTCTTATTTTGACCTCTAGAATCTCCCATTAAAAGTTTTCCCAGGGGTGGCCGAACACCCTGTATATAGACTACATGATTTCTGACTAAGGAGCTAAGAGAATTGATTCTCAACATTAGATGGTAAAATCAAAATTTCTCTTAAATTTTAACGAGCCTATAAAAATAAGATTTGTTGATTTCCAATTGACTGAAAATAAAGTTCAATTTTCCTGGACAATTCGAGAGGTTTGACCCGCCAGTAAACGCATTAAACGGTCGTCTATCATCGCGATTAGTATAAATAAGGATAAATTGTCTGATATCAACCCTCGTAATCGACTGGACATTTTCCAGACGGTCTCTTTGCAACGTTTAAAACGGTAACACGGTTCGAATAAAAAATTTCTACGCGTGCAACGTTACGATTGCACTGCCCATTGCACCTCCCCCCTTCCGGGGTGCATCCCGTCAACCCCTCACGCGCGTCGCCACGAATTAATTGGTCTTGCCTCGTGATTAGTAGGTCCAACGGAATTACCGCGATGCCCTGCCATGATTAATATCCAAGCGGTACCAACTTTCGCACGGAAGATTAATAATGAACGAGGGGGGAGGGGGAGAGAGAAAGGGGCGACGAATAGGACCATTAGAATAGGAGTTTTAATGCGGCAGCGACGGTTTGTCTACGTGGGCTTCCGCGGGACAAATTCCTATATTTTCGACCACTCCTGGCTTCCCAAAAACGTCAGATGCAGCGTTTCCTGCGGATCCGACTTCGTGCGAATTTTTGTTGGCCGCTCGATGAGTCTGGAGTTTCCGGGAAGGGGGATTAACCCTTCAACGACCAGGACACCGATTCGTTTCGACGAATTTCGTTACAACTCCACCGTCCTAAGCCAGAGAGTTTCGAGGAATCCTTACTTTAGTCGGTTACAGGCAGTTAAAATCGTCTGAACTGTGCTATTACATCGCAGATAAGTACATAACATTTTGTAGTTTAAACATTTCGAGATGTCGTGGGTGAAAACTCCTTTAGAATAGAAAAAAAGTACTGCAGTTTAGTTTGTGTCAATAAAGTTTTTCAATATGTTCGAACGTAGAGATAATCCAGGCGATTTAAGTTATTTACACATCCGGTGCAGTAAATCTAAGTATATAAGTGTGTTAATGTAGATTCGATAAAAAGTTAATAGAGGAAAAGTCTGATTAAATCGGTTTTTTATTAGTTTACTTTCATAGTAAACTAATTAGTTTAATTTCATAGTGTCCTGCTCACGAGGTTTAAGGGGAAAGACTCATGTAAAATGGTAAAACGAGAAGTGATATTTGACAATTCTTTTACAGTATAAACTGTGCTATTATATCGCGGACAAGCATGTAGCATTTTATAGTTTCAAGATGAGGATGAAAACCCCTTTACAGTAAAAAAAATTTTCAAATATCACTTCTCGGTGGTCACCGGTGACCGACATTTTGAACTTACAACGTGGTGCAATATTCTTTACTATGGAAGAACTTTAATACTTGTAAAATTATAAAGTTATTTTAATTTGAAATATTATAAAATAAATTCACCCTTTGAATTAACAGATATTTCTATGTTTCACGCTATAATTTGAATAAATGTTGAGGTCATCTGTGGACATGGAAAACTAGCACAAAAAGAAATCCTTGGCTATTGAGTTTTTTCAAATTGGATAAAACCGACTTTTAGATTTGTAATTTCTCCACAAAAATAACACGATATCACGCTAATAGACAGTATTTTTCGAAAGAAGCCTCTTCTGATATTCCTGCCAAAAGACGACTTCGTGAAAACAATAATGAAAGAATCGTTCGTTTAATGCACCTGCAATCGCTCGATGGCTAGTTTTTAATATAACCACGGCGAATTCCGAGGAGAACGGTGGCCGTTTGCGAAGGCGTTTTAAGAAGTAATTAATGTCGTTCCGCGACGGGAAGGGAAAAGGAAAACTTCGGAACTAAAACGCGCGATATAATGGTATGGCCGCGATACTAATGCCGGGACGGATCTGCCAGGAATTCGAACCGTCCCGTCATAAATTATTTAAACGGCCTGGCTGGCCAGAAACGTCAGAACCGGAGTTAAGTGTAAATTCAACGCAGGTTGGCTCGATACCCGGTACGATATATCGAAAGGTAAAATAACGCGATCGCAGTTTCCACTTTCGCGACCTGCAATCGTTCGTCGTTAATTCATCATCGTACTTTATACGAAATTCAGTGTTTCAGTGACGCTAAAAAATTCTTTACTTCACTCGATACGATAGAAAAAACGCGATGGTTGATTGAAACTATAACCACCATATTGTAGAATGTAACAAAGAGAATTGTATTTGGAACAAATGTACCAAACATACCAAGCACACAATCTTTTTACACAAATTGATATCATATAAGAATTACAGGGCATTATTATCCTTGGTTACCCATTCCTTCTCGAACAAAACACTTTCAACCTACAAAACTACAAATATTCAATACAAATCTGCAATATTTTACAATTTTCATTAGAAGTTACGAATTCGTTATTTGTGTTAAATCTATAAACGATAAAACTAAAATATAAGACACACAATACTTATATAGACCAAAAATAAAATTCAAAGTTTAAATGGCAATCGTGAAGCCGCAACGATATTAATTTATCGCAAGGCTTTGTGCTTGGATGGAACGAAAAGAAAGATATTGTATTTATCATCGATCTATTTGCTTTTCTCGACTGGCACGCGTCTTCGTTATTTTCGATCGACGAGCGAGGCTGTGGTAATCGGATTCTCTTGAGCGGCGCACCACACACGGTTCGTACGTTTTCACAATAAACCGTTTCCCGCGGGCATCGCTATGTCATTTATGCACTTCCGGTTCGGTCTGCATTAAACCCGATCACGCATACGCCGCGGTGGCACGCGCGCACGTGCATTCATGCATACGGCCGTGTTTAAGTACGCCGATGAATTTCACGCGGCTGGCAGAGGCTGCAATTCATCCCGCGAATTACGGCCCGGTCACTGTTTATGATTAATGCGATGTTTCTAGCTGGAAACACACATCGCTCGCCCGGCGACGGCATAATCCGTACGTTAATTAAACGACGCCACGAGTGTTCCACCAGAGACGTCGTCGGCTCGGAGGAACGGCGAAACGTTTCGAACGCTAAATTATTTATCCGCGCGCGGTACGCCCGCGGGCTAATCGGTAGATATCGTTGCTCTATAAATCGTACATACGCGCTCCGTCGCTGCAACGACCGTTTCGCTCCATTATACGATGCGAGAAAGAACCCATGCGTGCAAACAGGACGTCGGAATTGCCACAGCCTCGATGTGCAATTACCAATTTAAACGACCCCTTCTATAACTCGTCTTACAAATTAGATACCAAACGAAACCTCGCATTTTAACGCTTTTACTGTGTTACTTAATTCATACTTTCCTATAATAATATCCTTTGTATGCCCGACTTTGGTCTATCTGGGCAATTATTAAAGTAGTCATTTCGATTATAAACGACGCGGTCTACGAAGCGAATATTCCCGGTTCCAGCTTATGGAATCGAATGTATAGAGAAGGGTGGCGAAAGCGACAAGATTCGACAGTCGCATTCACGAATTTCAATTCCCAAAGAGCCGCATCGAATATTCAAGCAAACAAAAATCGATATTTAATCTACGAAAAAATGTTTCGCGCGCGGAAGTGAACAAAAATGCAAAATAAACACGCGGATAAAATTCAGCTTTCAGAAACTGAAACGATATTTCAAAGGTAGGCGTTTCTAAATCGAGATTCCACGTTCACGCCGCGTATATTCCTTACGGTTAATTGAAGGAGCGTAGTCAATGTATAATACGGAATGTCTTAAACGGCATTGACGCGGATATAAAATAATTTACGACTCCCCGCGGTGCGGCGGCAGCATTATCCGTTCTCTACTAAGGGAATCCACGTCTCGATATCCCCGATAATTCGTAAAGTGCAGCTCGAGAGTCTCGAGCATATAAAAATATCAAACTCCGAAATACTCCGAACACACCTTTTATTTATTTCCATCCGCGCCTAATTTAAAAGTTTACCGGATCCACCAAACGAGCTCCAACGATCAAGATTCGCTTGGAGTTTGGTGAAAACTCGGCTCGTAAAAAAATGCTAGACGCCTGAAGCGTCGTTTACGAAAAATCTGCAAAAACTTTCAAACCCTCCACAGTTTTTCCCCCTTTTTAAATTTCATTTGTATACCAGCCCGATGCAACCCGTACGAGTTCTTAATTTATTTTTCCACGGGGCACGCCGACCGTGGAAGCATTTCGGATCGCACGGCTACGGATCCAGCGACCTGTGGCGGCGTTAAAAATTTCAACGTTGGCCAGGATTCGGAGACGGGGCCAGCCGAGGGCGAATTTAACTCGCGACGTTGAATTCGAACCGAAAATTGGCCGTGGCGCGTTACACGCGGCAAGCAAATAGACGAAAAGCGGGTTAATACGTGTTGTGAGGCGTCCTGGCCACCGTCGACCGCAGGCATAGAATTACTTACACCCGTCTGACTAGTGCAGGTAGCTTCTACTTAGCGCGTTCACGTGCAAACCCAACGCTCGGCGCAACTTGGAGCGCCATGAATTTAAAGTCGAGTGGCAACTCGCGGTCACATTTAAATTTCACCGGTTGCATCGGTCGTTTAAAGCAACCTCCACCCACCCCAAATTAAAAGCTGCAAAGTCGAACGTCAACTTCCGGGGCCCGACTCATAATTTCGTTTCGCGGAAAAGCGAATTTTTTGACAACCTTCGACAATACACCTGTCACAGGAAATTCAATTGTCTGGCATTTCGAAATATTGTAGAACCTCGGGAAAGTAAATCGTCAGTTTAAGAATATCAGGTTTATGGTGTGGATGATGATAAATTGTTTACGAAACGATTTTCTGTGATTGTGTGAGCCACTGAGGACAGTGGAGTTTCTTAGAAATCAGAAGGAACAATCTCTACTACCTCCAAAGATCGTAAAATTCCTTTCAAGTACAGTTTTACTCCCCCACTCGTATTCCGTGCACTACTATTATGGTGATTTACTATAAGGGGAAAGAAACTTTATTTCTTATGAATTTTTTCCCCATTTACTTTTATCAAGCGTTGTTTTTAGTATATTCTATTATTACTTCTATTTAGGAAGCAGTTTTAATTTTGATTTTTTTCATTTGATGTTTCTTATTACTTTTTCCATTTACAAGGTAATTTTTTTCTTTTAATTTTACTATTAACGAGCAAGTAACACCCAATTACAAAATCGATAGAGAGATATAAATAATATAACCATTATACAAATCAACACACAATACATATTTTTCCCCCCCAAGCGGTAACCCATCCTATACTGCGCGCGACTCAATGATGCTGCATTTCAATGATTGGACGAAAACCAACGTTTGCAATTTTCGATGATCGTTGACAACTGCTATTTTTAATTTATTTAACCATAAACGCTTACACTGAAGCAAATCACCATTACAGTGCACGAATACGAGGGGGAGTAACTCTACATTTTGGCGAACAGTAAATATTAAAATAGTGTATCGTGATAGAAGAAAAATGAATCCTCGTCGCTGTACGAAGACGTACGTTTCCTTTTAAACGCGTTCAGGTATCTCCGAGACGATGGCGGTCTAGCAGTAAATCAATGTCTGGGCAGTAATTAATACCTCGGTAGTCGGAAAAATAAATAACGTCAGTAGCATCCGGTCGCGTAATCGATACTTGCGTTTCCAGGTATTGTTTCGAGCCGTCCGACTCTCGACGCGTTCCGCATCGAGATTAACAGACGAAAAGTAACGAATGCAGTTTACTATTAAAATCCTGACGAAATGAACTCGATATACACGGCTCTATTCATATTGTCGGACAATGTACGATTTATACGGGACGTTTTTCATGGGACTCTCGCGCGGTTCGATACGTTTCATTTACGGAAAATTGAACTCTCGCCGGTTTGCCTTTCAAAATTTTCCGCGGTTCGACGCGTATCCTTTCGTTTCATTTAGGCCGAGAAATTTAAATAAAACAGTACTTGTAATTGCTGGACGGGTACACCGATCGGATATGAAATCAGGAGAACGTTTCAGCGCGTTTCGTTCCAAAGAGAATCGTTGATCGTCTGGGCGGAGGGTTTCGAATTCAGTATTTAAACGAAACGAGTTTCGACGTGACACGGTTATCGGAGTGGTAAATCGGAAATAAAAGGTCACGCGACTGCAGCACGTAGCTCATTCAAAGATTCCTATTCGTCATTTGAGACATTTAATAAACGTAACGAATCCGGCGGAATCGATAAAAAAAATAAAATGACGCCGTTATGAAAGTACCGAGTACCGTGACCGTTTGTTATCGAGAAACGTCGATGGGAAATATCAGTTGCTCGGGGCCACGGAACGTGTCCGGGGGCGTCGCGACGCCTCTTCCACCCCCCGATAAAGATATAACGGGAGAAAAGGTAGCGGGGAGTTTTTATTAGTTCCGAGCCCCGACACGTCTAAACGGCCGCGATTATTCTTCGAGGTGGCGCCTTGAATTTCATTCCAGCCCCGTGTTTTACCGTTGTTTAAGAGCTTAGACGGCCCCCACGTAGTTTACTCACAATATTTCAACAACTTTTAACAATACTCCGGGCCGGCGATATTAAATCGAGCCAGCTTTCATAAGGCTGCGGACGAATGTTCGTCAAAAACTCTAAGTAAGAATTGAACGCGAGAACTTCTCCAAATTCCGCCGATAGAAAATATCGTTGGACGAAAATTATAATTAAACGTGGAATCGAGTCGTTTATTGTTCGAGAGATATTTCGATCGTCGTACGATCGCGTTGTTGCGTCGAATCAATTTTCGTCCGATATTGTTTCTGAAAATCTTGCACGTAAATTGACTGATTTTCCCTCGGGGTTCCCCCGATGAACTCATAAGAATGGATTCCCGTTGAATCGTCGAAAAATAAGCCGTGTGGCTGGGATAAGAAGCAGGGGGAAAGGATTTTAGGTTGCGTCACTTCCTATTCCAGCAAATTCGCCAACGACGTCTACCAGACTCAGCGAAATCGGTCGCGTGGACCGCATGCACGAGCGATCCGATCGGTAATGCGCGTAATGAAAGACGGTTTCCCTTTAACGGACCCCCGAAACCGGAAATTTCAGTCCAGAATTCGACCGAACGTTCGTCCATGTTTGCTCAAAGATACGATCGTGTTTCCCGTCCACGTATCAGAAACTAAAAGAAATAAAGTTTCCCAACGCGAACGAAACCGCGAATTCCTCGATGTTTCGATGATACAACGTTCGCTAAAACGATCGATATTAAAACCCTGACGTACGATTTAATTGCAAATAATTTTTCAAATACGGTTTAATTTTGTTTAAATTTATTTGTACAAGAAATTGCCACGAGAAAGAATAGATTTGTTTCACGAATGCTTCGTAAATGTAAAAATATGTTGATTTTAATGACGAGTAGCCTCATAATCATGAAATATATCATCAAGAACGACAAGGAGTTAACTGTAATATACAGGGTGTTCGGTCACCCCTGGGAAAAATTTTAATAAAGGATTCTAGAGGCCAAAATAAGACGAAAATTAAGAATACCAATTTGTTGATGGAGGCTTCGTTAAAATGTTATTAACAATTAAATTCAAAAAATTCAAATCGTTCTGGAAAAATTATTTTCGGTTGCGGAGGTCAATTACAATCATTTTTGGTGAATACACATACTTTCGAAATCCTACCCACTTTCGAGAAAAAAATTCGAGTAAGTGCTGAAAGTTTTCGGTGAAATTAAAAAATTTCAAATCGTTTTGGAAAAATTATTTTCGGTTGCGGGGGTCCATTACAATAATTTTTTGTCAATAGACATACCCCCGAAATCCTACCCACTTTCGAGAAAAAAATTCCTTACCGAAAATATCATGTCTGACCATACCGTTGAGATGTTTCCCTGAATTTTCATGCGAATCTTTAAAACGTCATAACTTCTGAACGGATTGGACGATTTTAATGTTTAAAAAAGCAAACTACGCGTATTTTGGTGGAGAATATGTAGAAATCGCAAAAATATTCGAAAGGTTGGTTCTTGACCCCGCAAAATGAGAAAAACCCCATAAAAATGGTCCAATTTTCAAACAGCCATAATTCTTACAATAGTGAATATATTTTAATGAAACTTTTTTCTGAAGTAGAGCTCATGGGTACCTACAGAAAAGTATTAGGCAACTTTTCTGTAGGGCGTCAAACAAAATTACTAAAAATGAAAAAGGAATTTTTAAGAAAAATCGACAGGGGGTAGGTGCCTAAATTTTTCGGCGAAAAAAAAAATTCCAAATCGTTCTGAAAAAATTATTTTCGGTTGCGGGGGTCAATTACAATCATTTTTGGTGACTAGACATACCCTCGAAATCTTGCACATTTTCGAGAAAAAAATTCAGTACGGTCGGAACTTTAAACGTTAATAACTGTTTAACAAAGCCTTCATCAACAAATTGGTACTCTTGATTTTCGTCTTATTTTGGCCTCTAAAATCCCCCATTAAAATTTTCCCCAGGGGTGGCCGAACACCCTGAATAATCCATACAAATGAAATGTGCAAAAGGGAAAGCAATTATAAACTGTGATTTTTGATCGCGTTTTCTAATCGAAACGTCGATGATAGCTAATTTGAGAAAGAATCCAAAATATTTATCCGTTGCTCGCGAATAAAATTTGTCCTGCGTCCGCGGGGCACGAAATTTCAAGCCGCGGATATTCTCAAAGTTTCGAGAAGTATTGAAAGTCGGCGCGGCGCGAATAATAACAGACCGGGTAAGTTGGATCTCGCAAAGTGGGGAATTCCAAGCTTTCAGCACACGACGAGACTGCATTTCCCGCTTTCCGAAGCCCATAAAATATAATGCAGAATCCGTAGAAAGCGTGACGAGCGAGGAAAAACCAATAAAAGTGCGAAGATAATTCACGCACGCACACGCGCGCGGAACCCGACCGTGGGCTGAAACACTTTGTACGGAGTGGTTCGGTGCAAATTTTAAAGTACGTGCGAAAAAAAAAGAAGAACCGTAAAATTTTATCTCTCACGACAAAGGCACAAGAGACTGGAAAATGATAAAAAAAAGAGAAAAAGGGAACGAGACCTCGAAATTTCGCTCCCGGTTCCTTTATCAATCGGTCTGCGTAGGAAGGATAAAACTTTATAGCAGAAGCACAGAGGGGGGAACATATTTCTGCAACAATTTCTACGATATGGAACTATGCTCGATATCAATTCATTAGTCTTCGAGGAAAAAATATTCTCAGCAATTTATTGTCAACCTTAAGTGTTGCTCCAGTTTCAGAGACTGTTTCTATAATTCGTATAGAAGCATCGCTACACACGTATTTCAGCGTGGTATTATCGATAAAATTAATTAAAAATCTTCACCGATGATGCACGGAGCCACAAACATCGCAATTTCAATTAATCGCGAGCCGCGATGTGAATATTTCGAATTATCGCATTTACTTAATTGGTATCGCGGGGGCTCTCGACTGTTTTCTAATTAATATTGTTAAATTCATAACAAAACATTCAGTACATAAAACTATAGAAATCGTTATAGATGTTGTGGCTCGATGCTTTTGCAAGCTATTAGAATTCTCCATCCCCGGTTATTCCACGACGCGACTTTGAAGATCCCCCGAGCGGTTGCCTCGGTTTATTATCATATCGATGTATTGTAATCGTTTGATCTTCTCCTGTTCCCAGTGGGATCTGCAAAGAGAATATCTAACTTTCGAGCCAGCAGCTTCCCGAGTTCGGCACTTCTTCGTACGTGGGTTCGTCCCTGGGGGACAGCGTTCGGCGGATGAAGGGTTGCAACGTCGGTAAAACTATTTTCTGGTACTGGGTGTAGCGTTTCAAGTTCGAACGAACGTTAACGAACTTGCCAGATCGACCAAGTGCGGCTGATGGTTGCAAATTAAAAGCTAGCGAGACAGGCGTGCGGTGGATGTAGCCCGGAAGCACGACGGAAGCTCGTCGAGGTCGTTAAGCGACGGTTGCTCGCGAACAATCGAGACTTTGGCTCGAAAACGCGGCTAGGATGATGAGAGGTAGGATGAGGAGCACCGAGAGGGCTCATTGAAAGGTGATCGATGATCGGATTACGTTTGCTCGACGAGTCGATTGGCTCTTGTATGAAGTCGATCGAAGACCGTGGTCTGATCGCGAGAATCGAATGAGAAATTACGGAAGCGTGAAAAGAGACGGATAAGGGGTTAATTTGCGCGAATTATGGCCCGTACAAATGTTTGGTCGCTCGAGTACTGGGGTACAATGAACTCGAGGCACGGTATTTTTTAATTATCTCGCTACGAAGAAACGTGTTTCGCCTGAAAGTGATTGAATAGTCTATCCGTGATTGAATAGTTCGTTCACCGAGAAATATTAGTTCATTGAGGCAAAAGTGATTTATTAAGAATCAATCGATAGCAATTTTATTGCTTTCTAAGTTATGACGCAATTTTTTCTATCACCTTTGTTTTGTGAACAGGTATACTTCATTTTGTTTAATTTAATAGAAGGTGCATATTAAACAGCAGCATATAATGTAGTCCACCGTGTACTGTACCCTCAGGATATTAATTAAGGTTTAACATGTTAACTACCATGCTGGGAGCATAGACATAATGTGTTTCAATATCGTTCACAACGAAGAAACTAATTTTCATTAAATATTAAATAACACTACTGTCGTTAAGAAAATTTACGTATCAAGCAACTATAGTCCACGAAAAGATTGCTTTAATGAAGAGATTTAGAGTAATCAATAGCCGACAGGACTAAATTGAATCCAACGTTACATTTTCTGGAAAATTGGGTTTAAACTTAGTTTAAATCGATGTTAAACTCGTTCGTTGAAATTTGTTGAATATTAAATAGTCATCGCAGCTGCGCATACACGAAAAGTGAACAGACTGAAATTTATTGAATTCCAAAATATGAAAAATATTAATTTGATCAAAGAATTTTATACCAGTGCTCGCGTAGTTTAATGGATAAAAGAAAGATACAGTAATGTATACTGAATTTTACATTTTCGAGAAACAATATATTCATTTTATTAAATAAACAGTACATTTCTACGCGCGTATGAATCAAATTAATTGAGCTACAATACACAAGGTATCGCGCGAAGCAATAAATCGAAATGAAATTTTATTTGATTCTTGGAAAGCAGAATGTTTTACTTCGGTATTTTGTAAAGCCTAACAAATTTCAATCAAAATATACAGGGTGTTCGGCCACCCCTGGGAAAAAATTTAATGGGAGATTCTAGAGGCCAAAATAAGGCGAAAATCTAGAATATCAATTTCTTGACTGAGGCTTCACTAAAAAGTAATTAACAAATTAAATTAAAAAATTTCAAACAGATCTGGAAAAATTATTTTTGGTTACAGGGGTCAATTATAAGCATTTTTGATGAATAGACATATCCCTGAAATCCTACCCACTTTCGAGAAAAAAATTCAGTACGGTCGGAACTTTAAACGTTAATAACTTTTTAACGAAATCTCCATCAACAAATTAGTATTCTTGATTTTCGTCTTATTTTGACCTCTAGAATCTCCCATTCAAATTTTTCCCAGGGGTGGCCGAACACCCTGTATATTTTCGACGAATTGAAAACTAATTTAAAAAATCTGGACAATCCTATGCCTTATATATGTATATACACAAATTATATCCTCGATCTTTGAAACATAGGGAATGTTAATAAAATGTTAATAAAAATCATGAAAAAATTCATGGAGAAAATTATCACCCCTTTGAACCCGACACTCCATTGCCTTTGTAATTCATCCAACAACATTTCGCTAACTTTTTCAGTATTAATTGTAGGCGTAACTTCACATTCTAGCGCCCGAATTCCGAGCTTAGAATTGTTTCAAAAGTTCGATAATGACTTTAGAATGAGTTTCCATAGGAATTCGTTCCGAAGCAGTTCGATTCACCCCCTTTCGACGCAATTCTTTAAAATAAAGAGACAAGTGGAAATGAGACTATAAAGACGTAGAGAGAAGATAGGTCTATTTGTAGTCGAAAGAGTCTCAAATATCAGGAACGAAGTTCTCTTAATTACTACGGCGACTTTGATGTTCGAAATAAAAATGTGTCCAAAGACACGACAGTTATAAAAGTGGTAATCAGTTTAATTAAGGGCAGATAAAAAATACTGGACGGCATGTTTTGATTATATACAAACAAACACGATGGAATTCTCTGATAATATAAGATTCTCTGGGCAGCTGATATGGTTGATAACAAGTACTTTTTTAAAAATCGGTAAGAATATTAAGTTGAATTGAAATAACCTTTTAAAATTCTAAGCAGACGATAACGAAGTTCAAAATAAAATTTGGTTATATTTTTCTAAGGAATAAATCGATATTTATTCTTAATTATAATAATTCACGTTTCTATTTCTTGAAAATTGTCATACTTCTGAGTGATTATAGGCGAAACTTTTAAAAATATTATTAATCTTTCTGAAAGAGATTTCTAAATAGGTTTCTTCGCTTATTTTGATTTTTCTTTGAATTTAGATTGCTTTTCTGCACTACTAACATCTTTCGTTTTGTTTTAAAGAGTCCTACGTAAAATTGTTGGGGAAGATATCGAAAGAGCTATAATAAAAAACACAAACGCGATTACGCGTTGTTCGAAGAGCGTCGACGGTGTAACTTTTCGATCCCGATGCGAATCGAACCGGTTCAAAGCGATTTTCTGGGGGAACAAGCGAACGAGAAAGATGACGACGATATATCCGTTGGGAACTGTATCTATAACCAGAGTGCGAAAATGCCAATTTCCAAAGAGAAAATAAAACGCTTCGTCGTGGTGGATGCGTGGCAGAATCGGATCCATCGATATTCTGGGGAAAAAATGGAATACCCGATGACCGCAAACATCATTCGAATGCGTCCATAGCTGCAGAGGAAGTAACGATTTTTTTTTTTATTTTAAGTCGAAACTTCTATGACAACGGCGTCGGAAAACGTGCGTGGCTAGCCAAGCTGAAACTATCGATACTCTCGGAAAAAGGAGAGAACCTAATGACCCACATCGCGAAAGATAAACGAACGATGACTCGCTAGATCCCCAACATTACGTAGAAAACCGTTAGTAAAATTTTTTCCGTGGAAAACTTTCGATCGTTTACCACGCAAATGTCACAGTGCACTTTGAATATTCTTGTTTCGAAATAATCTACTTCGAACGTGCTAATATAATAAATGGAACAAAGTGAGATTTAATAAAAGGGATCCAACTGCATTATCACTTCGTAATATCTAATATTCAAAAGAAACCAAAGAGAGTTCGAGTTCGATTTATCCATCTTTCCTTTTCAACCTTTTACAGTGGAATTATCTACTTCTCGCGAGATTTAATTTAGTTGGAACGTTGAACATAATCTTGAGAGGAAAAACTCGTACGATATTAAAGAATACCTGAAAATTAAATAAGCAAGGGAAAAGATTTTCTTGAAACTCGAAAACTTTCGTTAAAACGTCTCGTTAAAAGATTTTCTCCATTTAAATATAAACGAGAACATTGCGAGTTCCCGAACATAATTTTCATGATTTCTTTTAAAGGAAATTAGGAAAACGGTTCAATTATAACCCGAATTCTCGTTTGGATCTCGAGAAAGGATTAAATCGAAGTTAAAACAATTTCGAACTCTCGTTTCGTGGTTTCGCGAAATTATTAGGGCATCGAGTTATGGTAATCAACTTCGCTCCTTTGAAAAGGGTGTAAGTTACCAATGCAAAACTTTCGCGAACTACAGCTTAGACTCGTGGCAGAAAGTTTAAACGGGAAGATGTGACAACGACGGACGCAAAGGTAAAGCGAAGTCGACAGAGAAATTCTCATAGTTCAACATCGAGGGAGAACCTTGTGATTCTATTGACTGAACAAGTTTTCGCGGCTGTTTTAACTCTTGTTTCCAATTTACAAACACAGCTTGCCAGAGTCGCGGCTACAACAAGTTCGACCGTACCGCGAAGCTCGTGACATGGGAGAACAAACGTTCATAAACATTTCTTACGACTCCAATATTCTTCCCAAATCTACGTTTCTACTTTTAAAGAATCAACCACCCTCCTAACCGTTGATACAGAATAACAATTATACATTTTTCGATTTTCCCTTGTCGATTTTTCTTAAACATTCGTTTTTCATTTTTAATAAATTTATTTGATGCTCTATAGAAAAATTGTGTACTACTTTTTTGTAGGTACTTATGAGCTCTACTCTAGAAAAAAGTTTCATTGAAATATATTCACTATTGTAGGAGTTATGGATATTTGGAAATTGGACCATTTTTATGTGGTTTTTCTCATTTTACGGAGTCAAGGATCAACTTTTCGAATATTTTTGGCATTTCTACATATTATTCACTAAAATACGCATCGTTTGCCTTTTGAAACATTAACATCCTTCAATCTGTTCAGAAGTTATGGCGTTTTAAAGATTTGCATGAAATTTTCGGACAACATTCCTGGCCATAAATTACATTTTCGATTAGGAATTTTTTTCTCGAAAGTGTGTAGAAATTCGAAGGTATGTCTATTCACTAAAAATGATTGTACTAAACCCCTGTAACCAAAAATAATTTTTCCACAATGATATGAAACTTTTGAATTCAATTTTTTAATAACTTTTTAACGAAACCTCAATCAAGAAATTGATATTCTCGGTTTTCATCTTATTTTATCCTCTAGAATCTCCCATTAAAGTTTTTTCCAGGAGTGACCGAACATCCTGTATATTAGAGAATATACAATTGACATCGACGAATATATTTAGATCCACGAATGTAGAAAGAATTCTGTAAATTTTGAATAAGGACCTTCGTCCGCTTGATATTCCCTTCCCAAATCGTTTGGAAAGACAGTTTGTCAGAAAATGTCGCTGGACGCGTGGACGTTTGGAGGTAAAAAAATTTGTGGAAAAAATTGTTCGCACGAAAACGAACCGAATATTACAGAGCCGAATCGGAGCATTAAATTTCACTTTGTAAAACGGAGTTAAACGTTTTCGCGGGTACCCCTCTGTACTCTGAAAATATTAATTTCGCGAGGCGGGGAATTCCGACGGAATTACTGTTCGAGGCCAGACAGAAAGCCGCGAAGACGCGTCCCAAAGCGCAAAGAAAAACTCCGCGACGACAGCAAAGGTTTTCACTGTCCCGGGATTAACCTCAAAGTGACTGTCGTTTGCACGGATCCTCCGGGCTTCTATCGGTATTTATCTATTATTCCTTCTCCTCATTTTTCCCCGCCCGTCGGCGATCCTTTTTCCGATCTCGTCTCCGCCGCTCGTCGTCCAATTTCAGATTTCGCTACGACTGAATTATTCCCTCGGAGGTTGACGCATTTGAAAACAGATCCGTTCATTCGAGTTAAATAATAAATACAAACACTCCACGTTCGCGGAGTGCCAATTGGCTTTCGTATTTCCGTTTTGCGCGCGTCCCACCGGAAGGGGACTACATAGTATCCATTTTGATGGTCGTTGACGGTTCGTACGATTTCCTTTGAGATCGATCGCGATATTCTCAAAGCTTATAGCGAGTTAAAATGAAACGATAACTATGAAAGATAATCTGGCACCCATTTTTTATGAACACCACTATTGGACACATTTCACTGAAAACATTTCGATACTCTGACAGACAAGGCTGTATCTCATTAATAACATGAACAATGGTTGCTCTGAGATCATCAACAAGATCGTGGTTTGTTGAAACGAACAAGGAACTAGGGCCTTGGGAACATTATACTACTACCTATGAACCTGTCAAAATATACTTAACCTTACTTTTTTATTGCAACTTCCCGACAAGTTCAAACAAAAATAACGAATTTCCGCAAATAATGAAATGCATATTAATAATGTACTGAATTAGGCGAATCGAATGACGTATAACTTACCGATTCGAGGTTAAACATTTTCCTAGCTACTAATACAACTCGAAAACTGGCAGTCCTTTCTCATTTTCTTCCTTCAGTTTATGTATTTTAGGTGGATCAAGTCGTTCTTTATTCTAACCTTAATCATGTTTGCGAGATGTTCAACTTCTTTGTTAACACTTGTAGTAGGTGGCCGGGGATGAAAGAAATCGGTGAAATAGTAGGAACACGTGGTTAACCTTAAAACTACTTTACTCTCGTCGCGACACGGGAGACGACCGAAAACTGCGTGTCCCTGGCGTCTGCTCGCAGCGCCCTCTCTCGATCTACCAAACCTACGCTAGCTTCCGCTACTACGCTAGTCATTACACTATACATTACAACTACCGAAATTCTAATAAAAATTGTAAAATATTTACTCGACTGAATTTATGAAAACTGCAGTTTTCTCCAAAAGGATGAATAAACATTCGTTTCTATGGCATTACACGTTTCTTCAAGTATCTATCGTTTTAATTTCTTTGGTACAAATAAACACACTATAACTGTCGGTAGTTCTAATGTTAACAAGTACGATAAATACCTGTGTGGTAACAAACTTCTTTGGAAACTGTGGATGTTAAATTCGTGGACTTACCTGAAACAGAAAGAAAACATCAAGTTAGTGATAAAGAACATTGATTTTAGCTATTCTTACAAACATTTGAATATGAAAAAAAAAATGACAAATATACACGAGTCAAGATATTCCAAGTATTGAGATATCGCGTTTGCAAATAATTCAATTGACTCTGAAACCGCTAAAATTGAATAAATCGTAAGACAAGGGACGAATTAATATTTAAAATCGTAACTGTCGGTGGCAACCGAGTCAGAGACAAAATCCAATTGTCACCATATCGTACAACATCCTCCCACGCTTCGATTCGTCGGAGAACCGGGATCCAATTGTCCGGGTGTCGTTCGCAAAGAACAAAATATCGGTTTCACGTATAAACGGTCGGTTTTTCCACGTTCTCTGGGAAATCGTCGATCGGTCAAAGGGGAAACGTGGACGCAGAGGCGCACAGGTGGTCGCGAACACGAAACATAGAACGGTTGAATAAAAAAACAAGAGGTCCTTTGAATCGCTGCCGCCAGGATTATCAGAATACGGTCAACGACGCGCGGAGTATCGGTTACCAAAAGCTCTCCTTCGACGGTCCTCTTCAACGTTTGCAACGCGAAGTTCGCCGACCGCGAGCGTTAATTCAATACCTGTCCGTTTCTCTTTTCAAGCCTGTATCGGTCGCCATGCTCGATGTGGGCGGTCTAACGCGAAACGTGGCCACGTTTTCATCCCCCTTCCCCTCTCGCAGACGGACGAACCTTCCGCAAGTTTTCTAATTTGCAAATTGGATTCGACGGACCACGGCGAAGAAACTTCCCTTTCAATGGGTCGCAGGAAACGCGGGGAAACTTTCGGACAACCTCTACGCCCGAAGATCGCGCGATGTACATTCCGGGAGAAAAAATACGCGGACCCGTAATAATAGTTTCTCCTTGCAGGACTTTTTATTAAAAACTGACAAAAAAAGAATATTATAAAACCGAGAGGGAGACGTATGAATTTCGATGAGGTTACAGGGAAATGCTACTACAGATTTTGGGCACGTAGTTTCTGGATTGTCAAAAAATATGGTAATCAATGCATTAAGTATGGTTGTCGATTTTCGACAGGAAATTTTTCAAACCGCTGGGAAATAAGTTTCGACCGAAATTCGAATCCGTGGGTGAGAAGTACCGGTAATAACACCAGCGACGGTGCAACTTTTCAAAATATATAACAGGATAAAAAATTTATGGATCCTGGCGAGAGACGCAGAGTAAAATATAGGAAAATAGCATTGAGGATTTCGCTTCTCGATATGTAAATTTATAATCATTAATCCGAAATAAATATATGGAGAACTGTCTATAAATGACAAATGATATATGAAATTAAATATGTGCATTATAAGCGCGGTATTATGCGTTGTGTGCAGAAATAGTAAGCTGATATTATATTTCAATATTACAGGAATAGAAAGCTGCTCGACGCCTTTTTTTTCTATCTATGCACTCTCGAATGTCGAAATGGTTAAATTACCAAGTTGTAAATATATTTTATTCGATCGAATTCGCGGGCGAATCGCGTCTCTGAATGTTCCGTCCGCTAATAACCGGAGCGTCCTGCTTATTTTCCACCGCGACACAGCATTTTTCTGTACACGGAATTCCTTAACAAGAGTGGCGAGATCCGACTACCCAGGAGTGGCCGATCCCTCTCGAATGCTTTGCTTCCGCCGTCTTCCTCCACTTTCTTTTCCCTGGGAGACCCTTTCCGTTCGGTAGAGGGTGAAGATCCACCGCCTCATTGACCCGGTGTCTAATGAGCGCACACCTGAGTGTTTCTAGACAAGTGGATCTGCACTTGCATCCATCCCGGGCGTCTGGATAAGGTGGTGTGCATCGCGACGTCACAAAGATGCAAACCCAAAGAGGGAAAGGGTGGAAAACGGGGTGCCATATTGTGTCACCAACGACGAACGCTATGATCTTTGTCGGAGGGAAGCGATCACCATGCTCGGGAAACAGAGCAGACTCTCTCGAGTACTTTAAAAATCATTTTTCGTTGCTTCACGACTGAGAAATTGCGCGTAGTGGGGAATGCAATTCGTCTGCAGCATCCATTTGTGGAATTCTAAAGCCCTTGGTGATTTAAATTAGAGACTGGGTTAAATTTAAATACAATTTTTCAGGGTCCAACGAACCGATTATATTTTTCAGAATAATAAAAAACTGTTTACATACTCCTTACTAGTTTTACCATAGAATGATATGTATCTTGACTTCGCTATAATAAATAGTTTTTGCGTTCTAATATTTCGAGGTAACTGTAATGCAATTCCGAATCATTAAACGGATCGCGATCAATTTTACGTGCAAACAAACTTGAAGTTCATTGTAATTACGCGGCGGAAAATGCACACTGGCGAAGGTAGCCAGCGCGGAATGCTGGCGGAATTCTGGCACAGTGGAGCGTGCAATCGCGAATAATTAAAGTTGAAATTTAACCTTGGACAGCGGCGCTTTTGAGTTACTTAATTTCGCTCGAGATTCGACGAAACTGCAAAATATCGTTGGAAACGCTCGTAGACGTAATTGTAATTTCGTAACGTAGATTCACGGTTCTAACAAGGAATTACGTAAGACACAATTACGCCTGATTCTACGAGCAGCCACTTTTCACGCATGAAAATTTCAAAGGTAAACGAAATTTCGACTTTAATCATCCGGTATTGCGTTACGTAATATGCTAATTCCTATGCAATTCTGCGTACCATTCTTGCATATCATTTCGAGGCAGTAAACTGTACGAAAGATTAGTATAACATAGAATTTTCATGAAACATAAAAGACTGTAATTTATTTTACAATGGTCAACCGAAGGCTCCAAATGAAACGAGCCCGAAACTTTTAAACGTAAATAAGACAGGCTTGCCACAGAACGTGGGAACGATTCCTTCCCACCAGCCAGCGCTGCTTCTAATTAACATGAATCAGCCTCCCTCTAAATGGCAAACTTTCTCCCGCTAATAATTCGCCGTTGATCCTAATTCACCGCCACCGACGTTTCTCGACCCACCCACCCCCGGCAGCTTTCTTCGAATACCTTACGACGGCGATACTTTCGCGAGCGCGAACTTCTGCAGTCGATTGTACCCGGCGTATCCACTCGAGGAACTCCTTCACACACGACGCACGACGACAGGGGGTGAACGAAAGCACCTTCCCGCCCTACCATTCGGCGGTGCAACACCCCAACCAGCCCCCTTCAGGGTCTCGCCGTGCTCTTTCTCCTCCGTCGATGTCTGCGTCTACGCTCGTATACATATGGATATGCAGCTGCATCGTGTAATTAGAGCGAGACGTGCTCAAAGAGTCGACGCGACCCTCTCGTCGCGATGGAAAATCCGTCGCGACGCGATCGTTCGTACCTTTATCAGGAAATTCGAGAAATTGATAACCACACACGCACAAGTTGCATTTTTGACCGATAAACGACCCATTTTCACAAACCAAATACGAGGATCACGATGACCAAGGTCTCCGATTCTATAAAATATTCTGGAAATTAGAGAAGCTTGAGTCAAACCGTGCTTTTGTCAACTATCGAAAAATCGTGAAATTCTGTACTATTGTGATTGTATTTTTGAACAATTTTTTTGCATCGTATTGACATTCTGTTTTCCACCTCTAGGAGTATTTTATTAAAAATGAAACTTGATACATCGCAGCGATTTTTTAAAAATTTGTTAAGGGAACGGGAAAATACTGTTATTTTTTACGTGTACATTTTTGGAAAATATTTCGTACCGTTGTTTGGTGGTTAATTACGGAAGAGTCATGAACGAGATTTCTTGGTTTGGCCTTCTTTGCCACGGCGTCGTAACAGTCCTCGCTTCGATATCGCTTTTACGGTTCCGCCGCGGAAACGATATCCGGAATATCTCCTGGCTTCCAATTGCGGCGCGCTACGAAATGTACTTCTTGCTACTCATCCGCGGAAAATTGTATGAGATTACGAAGATACGGGAGTCGGACTCGAGCCGTAATGTGAAAATACCCTCTCTTCGCGCTAATGCTTTTTACGAGCGGCGTTACTTTGCAGACACGCTTCCTTGTCGCGATACTGTTATTATGGTCTTACGTATTTACTTCGAGGAAATATATTTACTGCGACCGCGTTGCTTCCTAAACTCCGAATTGCGGTGCCGCGCGATGCTTATCCGCGCAAAGTCGAACGTTCGGGCCACGGAATCCGCGAATTTTGATCGTTTATCGCTTAAACGGAACGCTCTGCGCTGAAAATTGATGCAATTAATAATTTGCTTCCGACTTAAAAGCAATTTAAAACGGTTAGGCTTTAAATCGTGGAAAAATGATATTTCGTCCCGCGATGAAATTGGGAAAATGTTGCTAAAGTTTGCTGAAAATTTGGCACACTTCCAAAGGTAGCGCTTTATCTTAAATTTTAATACGTTCATTCAATATTGACATCGTTTTCCGCAACAAGGAACCGAGCTGTCCAACATTTTTCCTTGGGCTTTGAAGAGGGACGCAAAGCGTTTCGCCACTTAAAAAGAAAATATTCTATGCCCTTTCCGGGGCTGAAAGCGTATCGCATAAATCTTATATGGCCATTGCCAAATGCAGCAACCTTTTCGAGTGCATCTTTCGACGTGGCTGAATAATGAAACAGCTTTTAAGACTTCGAAACGAATTTCTGATTCGCCTTTGAGCAAACCTGACCTTGACAAATATTCAATTTAATAACCGACTAATTACAAAGAATATTCAGCAATAATATCTATTTTGCAACCGCTTGCATTTTATCGCGACACCCGTTCGCCCGCGAAAGTTACTTCTGAGAACTGTTTCTCGAGATGTGCGGTTCCGATTGTGCTGTTTCATGAATAGAAACACGTTGCGTTTATTCGCGCAACTCCTAACGAAGTATGAACATGCAAACAAGGACCATCGAAACAGTTAATAACTATTCTATATTTTATTCGAACTCCTCGATACGTTATATTACATTTAATTAAAAGAATACGGTCGCTAATTTCTCTTGTAACTTCTTAAGCACCGCGTTTGCCGCGTAATTACAGTCAAAGCAGAAGCTCGAGAAAGAAGAGTTACTCGTCGTAAAATCAGTCCGCTGTAAAAAGCTCTTTGACGCCCACATGCAAATGAAGCTCAACGTTTCCTAAAATTCTGTAGCGAAATCTGGGAGGGAGGCTCGACGCGTTTACCGGAAAGGAATAAATTTTATTCGAGAATTTAAGTCGCGGCGAGCGAACCGGAAGCGGCGACAAAGGGATGTCGAAATCAACGGCGACGTTCAAGTACCGCGGGGGCTTACGAATGAAAGCGGAATCAGAGTCCTCGCGAGAGGTACGGATCGCGACACCGAGAGCATATGAAATGCAAATTCGTCAACGATTCTCCGCAGAGAGGGTGGCAAACTTTCAAATAATTCCATTGGCGCGATGATGAGTCGTCCTCGCGTTGAATGCCAGCCCGAGACACGGGGACGAACGGAACACGCCAGAGTGAGCTTCGCGATTTCTCTGAACGTTTAAAGAAATAAACTGCCAACCGCGACGAGATTTGGAAAAATGATCCAGCAATCATTGCAATCGGCGCTCGACGATACGCGCGTCGCGCAAGATCCGGAAACGCGAGCAGCTTCTCCGCGCGCCGGGTAATTAGCTAATTAAGAGTGTGAACAACAGCTCGACGAGCTCAGTCGCAGCGGGGGATCTTCGAAAGCGGGAGGGGATTGGAAAATTAAACTCGAAGAAGCGAAACGAAAACGCCTAGGGGAAACGTCGAGCACGTGACGTCGCGCTCCGAGGAGCTCGGGAAAATTTATTCGTTAGAACGGTCCGGGAGTTTTAATGTATACGTAGTTCATTCGTATTCTAAGTATTTTGTAGCTCAGACGAGGACTGTGAGTCAAGGATCCGGACGTATGCTTAACCGTACGATTTAGTTTCCAAACGGACATACTATTTTATTCGAAATAATTATCATTGTTGTAAATTTGTATACTTCCAAGTCTGGTATATGAATAATTTAAATATTCTCTTCATTTGAAAGTACATGTTTTCTTTTTTTAACGATCATACCCGAGTCTGACTGCTTTGAAAAATATTTGTTTAATCTAACGGTTTAAGGGATGAAAATAGTTTTCCGACAAATTATATGTTACATGCAATATTGTAATTAACAAAAACCGCATTTTTATATAGCTTGGAAACAAATCCAATAAGGAAAATTTTTCTTGGTTAACCCGACAAAGAGCGTTAAGGGGTTAATTAACGACGTCAATAGATAATCGAAACTCGACTGAATATCGAAAATATAGTTGGAAATTTAAGTCTACCAGGGTTAATTAATAAGGTATGGGTTTCTAGGGACCATATTTCGAGGTATTTTTTCGAGAAACATCGAAGGTTCGATTTCCAAGCGGGAAAAACGTATCCTCGTGAAAGTTTTCTCGGAGGCAGCCCCGTCCGGCGTTTTTCCCCCCCGAAATCTTCCTCTCCTGCTGGCTTTTACGAGACATTTGCAGTTTCTCGAGGCGTAACCATGGGTACTATCGTTTTACTTGCACGTGACGTGAACGCCTCGTAAAACTCAATCGGGAAGAACGTCTTTGCGCCAACCCCCGGACCCCAAGAAATTCAACAAGGGCAATTTAGCGCGACGTACGCGATCTCCTGCCCCGCTAAAATACCCCTGCCCGGGACCCTGTGCATCGATGCAATTTCCGCAATCGCTGGTAAGTATGCTTGTATGCAGCTCTGAAAATGATTGGACCCGAGCTCGACGGTTCCGTGCACACGACTCGACTCGATTCGTCGAGGATACAAAAAATACGTCCAGGTTCGATACATTCGTTAGAAAATTAAGAGAGTTTAGGAACAATATTCTACGATAGAATAAGTGGACTCTAATTAAAATTGTGCTCTGTTATAAAATTAATTTTTCGATATAACTGCAAATCTAAGCACCGCGAAGAAGTTAAGAATAACTTGCGGAAAAACTAGATTCATTGGAAGTTATATCTCCATAAACCATTCGACTTCTTACCCTCCTTTCTTTCCTACATGCAATCGAAAAAGAGATATGACCTCCCAGAATCACTTCTCATACTTTAAACCATCGTACTCGACACAAGAATCTGGACCAAATCGAGCTATCGTTTGAAATCCGATTTCTTCGCATTCACAAATTTGTAATGTGAAAAACAGAAATATACTGTACTAATGGCACTGCCATTGACACTGTCTATTTATAAACGCTGAAACAAGAAACGAAATCGACGCAAAAATTATTTCGTTTTCGTTCGATGCGAGAAGCTAGATATCTACAGTAAATACATATGTCGATGACACTTCGGTCATTTTCTACGTTTAAAGTGTACTTTTGATATTTTCCATACTGTTATGAAACGTTTCGACGGTTTAAAATTTCCATTCGAAAAATTATTTTCACTGGCTGTTATGAACTATGCTACAGTGTTCGAATAAATCGCACGAAATATTGTCAGTATTCCCCATTGAATTATCGCGTCCGCGACCACCACGCCCGCAAAAATAAAACTCTCTCGCCCCCGCGAATCGATACTTCCGTCCGAAGCATCAAACTCGAGCTTCCCTTCCTTAATTAATACCGTCTTTGGAATCGAAAGAAAACGTCGAGATAAAGGACTAATTAGCGCGATTCTTAAACGCCATACAATGAATCGCGCAATTAAGTAATTGCCAGGGAACAGGAAGCCCCCTTTTTGCCCAATCAACGAAGTAACTGCTTTTAATCGTATATTACTAGCGACAGGCGATCGGTAAACGATAAAAATAGTAAAAAAAATACTTTCAAATAATTTGAAAACCACCAGGATTTCCTAGATCCAAGGATTGGCTGAATATTATAGGGCACGGTGGACCCTCGAGGACTTTGGGGATGTTTTATCTTGTATTGCTTACGTTTTCGAGAAAGAATTAGCCAAGACACCGTGGGTCATGTTTCCGAACTATCATTAAAAATCGAGGAAGAAGTTGGGCGACTCGAGTTTCTTTCCGGGTTGATCGACTTCACGAGAGATTGGACGACACGGCCATTAAGAAATGAAACGGGCCCGGGCGTCCAGGTTTTTCCGACGTACCGGGGGAAACTTCAACGAAATAGGAAGAAATTGCCGGAAAAAAGCAACGCTCTGTAACTAAGGAGGAAATTATTTAAAGATAGCGACATGGCACTTGTTCGAAAGCACCGAGGGGCTTCGCGAGGTCGTTTTAAAGCGATTCGCCAACACGATCGAAGGAACCCTCCACCCGTGTAACGTTGATTTAACATTTCAGGAAGACATCGGCGAAATTTAGCGCTACGATTGAAGTGGGGTGCGATCATAACACCAGGACGATCATTGAAATTTTCTAAAATGTATCGAGTCATATAAAATTAGTATTTTAATATTTTCCGCGATTCGTACTACGAAATCTGAGTGTTTAAAAACGTGTGCAATTACCTTATTAATCATTTCACCTGTAAAAATCTAGGAATCATTATTCCGTTGTCACCCTGCCAATTTTTAGAATTTTGACACACGCACGCATTATATTTCGTTCAGGATTTCATTAATTTATCGCGTGCCACCCATTCAGACACGAAAAGATTGATTAGCTTTCACGATAGTAAGCGAATTATTCTATTTAAATTTACTCGCGAGGCGGGATCTCTTTGAAAACGGGTGCGTTTAACTTTTAATACCCACTAAAAGCGGCTTTCAACATTTCACGTATCATTAAACACGCGAACGAAAGGATCCGCGATCGAATTGTTACGCGCTTTATGCCTTAAACAAAATAATTAAATAATCGTTGAATAAAAATAATACGGACGAAATATATCCGTCATTTTTTAACTCTCCTACGAGGTATTTCGCAATAAAATAATACAAACGTGGCTGGCTATCGGGAGATATTTTTTCGTCGGAGTAGCCTTTTGCAAAATCAATTTATGTTTACAAAAGATGCTTGAACCGTGTATCGTTCATTTTAATGCAAGCTTCGGCGCACCTGATCATAAACTTTCCTCATTATTCTTTCGACGAACTATTTAGCATGTAAACAGATTTAATTTGTAATTCAAATCTTTCTTG
The DNA here is from genome assembly GCF_051014445.1 of Colletes latitarsis. Lineage (NCBI taxonomy): Eukaryota > Metazoa > Arthropoda > Insecta > Hymenoptera > Colletidae > Colletes > Colletes latitarsis. Next base: position 15,046,148 of record NC_135135.1, on the reverse strand, counting down.
TTAACACACTAAACTGCTGGCATATTGAATATCGCGTTGTGTAGTGCATAATTACCGCATAAATTTAAGATTATTGGACACCAGTTTATTAAGACCCATTTGTTACTATTCGTTCCTGTCGATGCAACAATTTTGAAAATATTAGCAACGCTTCTCGTGGCACAAGATATCTCTGTCCAACAATGTTTCTTTTATTTTTAGATAAAAACAATGTTAAATATTCTGCAAACTCTTTGAGAAATCACTACGTAATTTTCCATAATTCTCTCAAATTTTTATTATAAAAATCACACTGCACGCGCCATCGGCCGTAGTTAATTAACCCAGAAAGGATTTATACGATTAAATGAGCCATGCACGATATCGAAATGATTTTTAGCCACGTGGAAAATAAATTTGGCGTACTCAGCTCGTTTCGCGACGTTTGTTTGCTCGAACCGAGGTGAAAACAATATTTTGCCGTTGCACAGAAGCGACTTGGACCTTGATACAAGCGTAGCAACGCCTTTTGTATCGCCACGAAGCTCGCGTTGTCTGCTAGCGTTAGATTTACTGATGATCGATTGCATGTGCGCCGACGGAAAATTGCTACCCCGACGATGGCTCTGCACACAGAATGAAAATTACGAGTCCACCTCCTCCTGCCCTCTCCGGTCCCTCTTGTCCTCATTAGCTGATTGATATGATCGAAAATAATGGCTAGATGGAGAGATTGCGAGGAACTGGAACGCGGGCCCGTGTTTACACTCGGAAGCAAGAGTTTCGCATGGAACGGGCGCTGTGTAAAATTGTTCCCATTTAACTCAACGACAGGTACTTTTGTCTGACGCAACGCGAAACAATTATTCTTACCAAGGAATTTCTGAGGAAACAAATCTGCTCGAAACTGAAATAATTCGTTTACTCGTCACTGGCTTCTATGATGGATATAGAAATTATAATATTTAGCCTAGTATCTTCAATTACTTTATAAAGTCATTCACTCGTGCTCGCAGATTCTCATTTTATATAAATTTCTGTAAAACTGGAACAGTGTAGCTCTGTTTATTTATAATTAAATGACAGGATTGTGAAACGTATAAAACTGGAAATTCTCTAACACTGAAACGCGCTAATTTGTATAGAAATATTTAACTTAATGAGAAATAAAATGAAGTTTTTGTTCCTTTTCTCGTAAGTACGAACATTCGCGGGACTGTACTCGTCGAATATTACTTTAAATTAACCGCTGTGGTAATTGTTATACTAAAATATGAAAGGGCAAATAATAAAGTTGCCTGAATATCGCTGAAAGCGGAGACTTTTCCCGCTAACAAAAATTCCATTTTCAGTTTCGGTTAAACTCGGCACTCGCTTCTCTGTAAACAAAAAATATCACCGAAGCATGAAACACTGGAAACGAATAATTAAATCGCTGTGATACTGATGTCAAAGAGAAAATATTACGTTCCCTGCGTCGCGTCGTGGCAACTTGCCGATAGAGAAATCTCAATTTACTAGGAAATTGCCATCAAGTCGCGCTATTTTCAACGTAAATTCTTGGAACGCTTCGTGACATTCGTATTAGATTCCATTGAAATTATTAGAACCAAAATAATTCCCTAAAATTAATTTAGAATGGCACTTGCCACCGTGGAGTAGAATTCCAAGATTTAAATTTGATAGTGTTCAGAATATTAATACCACCGTTGTTTGAATTGTATTTTAAAACACCAAACATCATCCACGATTTAGGTCTGACGATTATAAATGCAGAATAACAATATTAAACACTATAAAGGTTTAGTCTAGAAACTTTATTCGTTTCTATTTATTTATCGTTGAAGAATCTCTACGAAGCAATTAATGACTAGAAGAAATGGTAGGGGATGAAATTCTCTTTAAAATGCGTATTCATTCAATTGGATAGCTTAATTAGTTCCGGTGATATAAGGCTTCAAAAGGTTTGTTTACTTTTCATTGTTTACGCCGCGAGGTCATTGACCCCGCACGCACTTAGTAAATACTAGATTCTTGGAACTACTACGTCACTCGGTCACGATCTTGGGGTAGGTCAGCACGATGTACGTGCGAGTGAGAGGTCCGACGCGTCAGACAAAGACAGAGATAGTCAAATGAAAAAAATTACCCCTTCACATAAATTACGATATCTCCAAAACGGAAAGTCAGATCGACATAAACCAAAAATCATTTCAAAGGGGAAGCTTTGCCGCTTCTAACGAACTTGAACTTACTTCTGGTGTGATTTTGAGTGAAAACATAAGTCAAAAGTGTGGAATAAAATTTTTTCGCGCTATGGTTCGTTTTGGAAATAAATGAATTTGAAAACTGGCTCGTTTGACCATTACTCGCTTTTTCTACTTATCCCGACGTCCATCGTCGAAATTTTATTTCGCGTTTCTACTTGTTGTTTTCACTTGGTGTCGCAATACATAAATACATAAAAATAAACGACCCGCAAGGTCTTGTAAGCATCCATGTAGAAACCAAATATAGGTCAGTCTGAGATGCGAAAAAATTACGGAGGAAATATTCTTTGTTTCCATTCTCCCAGAAGAACAAAGCAGATGAAAAATATTTGCTTCGTTATACTTTCTTCCGACGGAATAAAAATGGTAGAGGATACTTGCTCCATAATGTTGACATTTATTCGCCTCTGAGGACGACCTACATTCGATCGAAAACGTTTGTCTAACAAAGAAGCGCAACCTTAACGTCAACGAACATATACTCGTAAGATCCGTACTATTTTCGTACCTTTTTGAATAGAAGAGAAATATCGACGGGCGCGTGGAAATTGCAAAGAATCCCGCGATACGCGAAAATCCTAAAGAAATAATGGCAACGGCGTTAGATCGTTACGTTTCGGTGCTCCACGTTTCGTTATAAATTCATTTCTTTCTCCCGAGATTCTTTTTATTAGAGAAACATTTCTCGTCTCTTTGCGCGTAACGTTCATTAAATTTTCTGTGAAATTCCAGTCGACTCCGAATACCAAAAGTGCCGGGACACCAATTAAACGACGAATCGCGAAATACTTTCGCCGCGCTGAACGACGATGGATCTGAATAACGCGGAGGAACATCCTCGCCGATGATAAAAAGAATACTTCGCGGAACCGTGGTCCGCTCGTCGTCGTTTCTTCCCCCTTTACGCGCGTTTTTTCCCCCAAAAGGATCCTTCTAGTTCGCGTTCCTTTCATTCTTCCCTCTGTCTTATCCCCGACTTTCGCGTCATTCATTCGCTTCCGGTCGGATAATGACCAGCCTTCCTCGTTCTCCCTCCCCCCCTCGTCCTTCACAGCCCTCGTTTCAACCAGACTCTCTCGCCGTATTCGTTTCTATTTCCATCGCCGCTCCTCCGTCTCGCGGGACTTTTATTATATTTTTGTACTCTGTCCGCGTTCCCCTAGCAAAACGCTAGGAAAAACTGGACAATAATCGTAGAAGCTCCTATTCAATTATTAAAACGACCCGCACGGATTTCGTCTCGTTGGATGTCTTTATACGCGTCCCTGAATCATATATTTCTCGTCCGAACAGTCCGTTTGGCCACCGCTAAATCCGCAAAATGACAACGAAGGATGGTCCAAACTCGGCGAAAAATTTAGAGGAAAACAGTAGCGTCTCCGTGACGAAATGCATTATTTGTTTCGCGAAAATAGGGCAGCGTATTGTCGGGCGAAATTGCGAAGAACAATTTTCATGCGAAATTCCGTGTCTCGCGATCTGTAACGTCATTCCCGTCATTCTTTACGTCCCCTTTGCCGGCAGACTCTACGCGATACGTTCTCGCGAACTTCTGCCTCGCGAGGCCGACTTTATATTTCCCTCACTTCTCGTCAGACGTTTTCGTTTCGCGAATTCTTCCGTAGAGAACTCGATCAACGCCGCGATACTCCCGACGTGGGGCTCTTCCATTTTTTCTTTCTCCACCCCCGCCTAATTTCGCGAGGCAAACGGGATACAAAAGGAATTTAACGCAATTGCTCCGTCAGCTTGTTAATCAAAGTAATGTGAGGACAAATATTTAATCGCGCAGCTAAGATACCTCTTTATTACTATCCTCTGTCACTGTCTCCTATATTTCGTACTTCAATTTCGCTCGGCTTTTTAGTCGAGCTCCTCGTTTCCTCGCCATTATTATTCCGACTTCCGTGTCACCTTCCTCTTCTCTGGCAAACGACGACAGGAAATTTTTCTTTCCACCGACGAGCTATACGCGTCTTGAATTAACGAATCGTGAAGCATATTATTCAATGTTTTGAATCGTTTTGCTCCTGCCGTTGCACGAGTTATTATTATTAGTAAGTTTGTGTTACAGAGAAGAGCCTCCCGTCTTCCAGGGTTTAACAGATCGGGTCCGTTCCACGATTAAACGGATTTCAGAATCGAACGAAAAGGGTGGTCCAATTAATTTTCAAATTAACAACCACGAAATGGTATCGTGGGAGGTTAGGTTTCGAGTCTGGATAATCCCCTGGCCCGGTGCTCGCATTATCGTGAATTCCAGGGCTATTCTCCTTCTTTCCGGCGGACAATGACCGACCCTACGCCGACCCTCTTGTCCAATCCTTCAACGAAGACGTGCCGCCCTTTTGTTTTTTTTCCAATTTCTCCGAGCGTGGGCGTGCGTACCGTCTCGGACTATGTATGTACGTCGTTGGGAATACATAAGGTTATTTGCATGGGACCGTCCTTGACGTAATTTCGCGACTGTGCAATCCCCATTGTCTATCGTGCCGCCTTAATTGGACGTTTCGCAGTGCAAATCCACGGGATGGCCATAGATAATCCTAATTAGGTGATGTCGGGTTAATTCGACGAGAATGGCGCCGGCGAAATGGCACTGCAAAAATAACGAGACCCGGTGATTTTTATGGGAACCGTACCGGTTACTTTGTTCGAACCTTGTCTGCCGCGAGTGTTCAGGGTGCTTCGCGGTCGAATCGTGCAAAATTAAAACCCATTCAAAATGGCTGAATTACCACGGGGAACCGGTAGCTAATGCCGTAGTTTTCTAATTACGAAACGGAACCATTTCGTTCCATCATCGGATTATCTTAATTATTTATTTGGATTCTGTTTCGAAGAACGCCACTGACGAATTCAATGTCTAATCGTCGTATTTTGAAATCAGTACACGTTGTGTGCATCGATCCAACCCGAAGACAAACTGTCGCATTTTACGCGCGACGTGCCCCGGGGGTGCAGAAAAATGCGAAGCCATCGAAAATTTACCAGCGGCGGGAACAGATTTCCTCAAACGCGACGGGAAATAGTCTCATTTTTTTCGTCGGAACGAAACCTGTCTGCACTTTATTCATGCACCATCCGCGGCTCCCTCCGCTTGATACGGGCTGGCTGCCCGTCTCAGACAAATCAGTGTGCGAAAATAGAATTAACCGAGTCTTGCAAACTTAATTACGCCCGACGATTCAATTACCCGAAGACGTTACGCAACGTGTTTCGTTTTACGGTCGATATAAATAAATATATTCGCGCGCCGGGGCAACATTTCCAAACGGTTATTAACTATCGCGCGCGGTCGAATAATTAAAATTCTCAAAATAAACATGTATTATTCATTTCGTTTCATGGACGATACGTTAAGACGTATTTCCGATAATTAATTATCGGATTAACGAAACATCGAGGAAAACGGCATTGAGCCGCGAAATATTATTTCAATGGCGACCCAATGAATATTAAAAATTCCTTTCGGCGAAATTTCGCTGGTTAATTATTATCTTTTATCTAATAATATCTGAATACGTTGATCGCCACAATGCTAGATTTATTTATGATTATACTTCTGGCTATAATAGAATCAGTAATTTACTTGTAATAATAATAATAATGTAAATATTTTATGCGCCGTTAAATTATCGAATAGTTCAGACCTAGGAAAGTTTCATTTGAAATAACTATTTGATATAATTTATTTTACACCTTTATTTTCAGTACCTTTATTTTAAAATAAGAATAACGTCGATTTCAAATAATGAGTTATTTCGTTATTTCTTTATTTCAAATTGGTAAAAAAATTCATAATTATTTCAAACAATTATTATAAAGTAAAATAACACGTTATTTGAAATAATATTTCAAATGATGTTATTTCGAAAGTGATTACAGGTATGAAAATAATTGTAAAATAAAATAACAGGTTATTTGAAATAATATTTCAAGTGCCCAGGTCTGTTCCTATGAAATTTCAGCAATCCATCGTGCATGATTTTTTCCCCAACAATAGCGATCGAACTATCGTGTTGCTCCATCAAGAATCTTCGTTCCGTTGCCCGCAAATTCTCCCTCGCCGAGGAGTCCCGTCGTTACACTACGAAATACCCTCGTCAGAAGTCCTCCCTACCCCCGATTGACAGATTTTACCCAGCCTCCCCGGAGCATTCTCGCCCCGCGTCGCGAGCATTCCCATCTCGACGTGGACCATCGATTCGAAAGTGTCTTCGAACCCCGGAGTCGAGAGCCTCCCCTCAGGAAGAACGAAGAGAGAGGGATTCCGAAGATCACGCTAAATCCAATTACACCGTACCTCCTGAGCGATGTGTACCCCGAAGACGAGAAAAAGCAGAAAACAAATACAGAGGCTCGAATCGTGACGCTTCCCTCGGAATTAGAATCCAAAAGTACGTTGAACCAACGAGACGCGATCTTACGTTTCGATCAGGGTATTTTCGGCCCCTGAACTCGAGAACCCGATTAATTGAATCTGAATTTTGGGACAAGACGAGAGTTATTTCGAAGGTGATAGCAATTTCGAAACGTCAAACTGAAATTTCGATCACGATACATATTATAATTTCCACTGCTGAAGAAATCGAACGGTGTAATTGCAATTGGAAATAGATCCAAGCTGTGGATATATAATTATAAAAGTGATCCAAGTAAAACGTTATTAATTACGTGTTAAATCGAACTACTAATTTGAAACGAAAAACTCGAGCTTCTGGAAATTGATATATTCAACTTGTAACAGAATCGCGATGCAAAATATCGTTCGAAGCCATAACGACAGTCTAAGCCTCCGATAATGGAGGCATCGCCGATGCTTTTCCATCGTCTTAGCGGAAAAGAGATTTCGCATGAACTGTCACGGATAATCTGCAACGGGTCTCGCCATAAGTTTCGAAACTTTCGTCCAAAGTGACTCAACAATCTCGGATAGCTAACTGCTTGTCACTTGGGACGCTTCTTAAAGAGCCGAAGATGTTGCTGCGCCATACACAGGACCTTACTTAGCGATCTAGAGCCAAGATCCAGGGCGTCGATCATCGTTAAGGCGATAAGACCTTTCACTTAACTTAATCTTTGCGGGTAACGGGGATTTAGGTGAACCGGTTCGTTAAGGGCGAACACCCGAACTTTATCGAAGAATACACTGGACCGAAAGTATTATACGGCCGAAAGTTGCCCAATTATATGCACCAGACTTAGTAGGATCAACAAGTCTCGATGACTGATTCAATTTCGTTCCATCGTTCTTCGAATCATCGTGACATTGCAGTAACTATTGCCACGTGTATCGAACGATCTTCCCCCATCGAAAATTCAAATCATCCTGCTACAATTTTTAATTTCGTAACTTTAACACCCTTAACGTACGATTTCATTTTGTTTAAATTTATTCGTACAAGGAATGGTCGCGAAAAATATAAGATTTGTTTTACGAATACCTCGTGAATGTAAACATGTGTTGATTTTAATGTTCAGGGTGTTCGGCCACCCCTGGGAAAAATTTTAATAGAGGATTCTAGAGGCCAAAATAAGACGAAAATCAAGAATACCAATTTGTCGATGGAGGCTTCGTTAAAAAGTTATTAACAATTAAATTCAAAAATTTCAAATAGTTTTGGAAAAATTATTTTCGGTTGCGGGGATCAATTACAATCATTTTTGGTGAATACACATACTTCCGAAATCCTACCCACTTTCGAGAAAAAAATTCGAGTGTGCTGAAAGTTTTGGATGAAAAAAAAAGATTTTCGAATCGTCTTGGAAAAATTATTTTTAGTTGCAGGGGTCAATGGCAAGCATTTTTGGTCAATAGACATACCACCGAAATCCTACTCAGTTTCGAGAAAAAAATTCCTTACCGAAAATATAATTTCTGGCCAGAAATATCTGCCCGAATTTTCATGCGAATCTTTAAAACGTCATAACTTCTGAACGGATTGGACGATTTTAATGTTTAAAAAAGCAAACTACGCGTATTTTAGTGGAGAATATGTACAAATCGCAAAAATATTCGAAAAGTTGGTCCTTGACCCCGCAAAGTGAGAAAAACCCCATAAAAATGGTCCAATTTTCAAGCAGCCATAACTCGTACAATTGTAAATATATTTCAATGAAACTTTTTTCTGAAGTAGAGCTCATGGGTACTTACAAAAAAGTATTAGATAACTTTTCTGTAGGGCGTCAAACAAAATTACTAAAAATGAAAAAGGAATTTTTAAGAAAAATCGACAGGGGGTAGGTGCCTAAATTTTTCGACGAAAAAAAAATTTTTCAAATCGTCCTAAAAAAATTATTTTCAATTGCGGGGGTCAATTACAATAATTTTTGGTGAATAGACCTACCCCCGAAATCCTACCCGTTTTCTAGAAAAAAATTCAGTGCGGGCGGAACTTCAAACGTTAATAACTTTTTAACGAAATCACCATCAACAAATTAGTATTCTTGATTATGGTCTTATTTTGGCCTCTAGAACCCCCATTAAAATTTTTCTCAGGGGTGGTCGAACACCCTGTATAAGATACGATGACGAGTGAGTAGCCTCATAATTGTTAAACTTGACATTAAAAACTTGTATCAAACTCGTTATTGTACGGCAAGGGGTTAACATAGTGAAACATTGTAGGACACTTAGGAACTACTATAAATTATTTAGAATACGAAACTACTGAAGTAAAGTAAAGTTTGAGAAGATGCTTTTCAAAATTAGAAACACGCGGGAGATTAATATTGTTCGAACGTTTTCAAACTAAATATCGTTCGGTGCATTTAATATGTTCATGTTGCACGCAACGCCGCCCCGGAGTTGTTAATTATTTTTCCACACGCAACCGTGAGAAAAGTTGGCGGGTAATCGTTCCGTGGGTAAGTCGAACGTGCGCTCGCGATTTAGGAATTTGTTCGTCCCGGGGTTTAAATCAGGGGTAACAAGACAACAATTCGCGGAAACTGGCTCGGGTAAGAGCGGAAAAACTGGCTACGGCAGAAGCTACTTCGCGAAAGCAATTTTGGCCGGATGTAAAAAGGAACTCTAGATCGACTTCGCGCAAACTCATAAAGTACAGAGCAGAAATGGCCTGCGAGAGGAGCCAGCAAATGAGACTCGCAACCAGAAGCCGAGTTTTCCTGGTTAACTGCACAGGGGAGCACGGAAACCGCGTGTTCTACGCTCTGTCGCGAATTACTACGCACACGATATTTTTCTTTTTAATTCAGTTAACCCAAATTTTAAATTTAATTCAGATTTTCTTTGACGAGAATTACGAAGAACTGAAATTTGGGGTGATCTATATAATTAAGATCCAAATGCTATATTGCAAGGACAGGTGTCTTTCAATTGGAATGAAAACCTTTGTTCGATAAATACAGAATGGTATTTGTTAGTCGAAAGTGTTAGAATGCAAAGAAACGTGGGGATTGGCTTAATTTGGGGCGTCCTTATTCAGCTAGGAGCGTGTTCGCGTGCTGATTCGTTAGTCAAAAATTGAAGTAACAATGCGGTTTTCGGAAACGCGGGTTAATCAGACGTTTCCACTGGTTTTACGATAACCTAACTGCCGGCTAATTTCCGTGCTCGTACAGCGGCGTGCGTTCGTTAAACCTGAAAAAACTGAAGTGACGCTGAACTTTATTTCAAGGGGGGGAAAAATGGCTGCGCGATAAAATTGACTGGCGGTTCTATTTGCGCGACGCGGCGATTTTTCGGGTAAATTGAGTTCTAAACGGGACGACGAAGGACCCGAAACGTTGGGTGAAAATCTATCGAGGATCAGTGTCGAAGACAATTTTTTCTGTATTGCACGTAAACTCGGTGTTGTCTGTCGAGACAACTTTGTAGAAAACAGAACAATGGACCCACTTCGAAGTTGTCCCTAACCGAGCCCTGCAGGCGCATTCAGCGCATAAAAGTTTTTACCGTTTCCGCTACTCGCGGGCATACGCCACCCGCAGAGTCCATTCAAAGCAATCATAACTCCGGGACAATGGATGCATTCTTGCCCTCTAATCAAATTCTTCGGAAAAACGCATCTCGAATTGCAACTACTCTCAGAAAATGTTTCGTGCGACACTCTTGGAAAATTTATGTTAGGAATTGTAAATTCGAAACTGTGATTACTTGAATTTATTGTATTAACTAATCGCCATTGGGAATTACAACGTTGTCGAGAAGAAACAAGGAACTTGTACGAGAACCAATTTTCTTGCATTGTAACACGATATCCTCGCTCGGGAAAAGTAAATGCAATAAAGGATTTCCAATACAAGGTCGATGCCCGTACAAGATTCCAAATAACAGTATCAAGATTCGGTCTGCGAAATCCTTTCGGTCAGCGAAAAGAACCGTAATAACATCGATGCTGAGTAGTCCCAGTTTCTCTGATAAACTTTCCGTTCCTAGCTACCTCTAAAAATCTAATTCCGAAACAGAATCTTTAGCAACAAATAAAAACCTAAACAGTAGTTCGACTCGCCAGAGAACGGATGTACAAACTTTTAAATTTTAATAATTACGATATTCGAATCCAAAATAAACAATTGAGAAATAATTAAATTACGCCTTGAAAATCGAGCCCGATCTTTGTGTGTTTCGTTTGTCGTGCGAATTGAAACTCTCTTGCGAATCACGTACTCGCTGATCGATAGGGGATTACTCATTGAACACTCTACATTTCCGGATTGCGGCCAAAGTGGAGGATCGAAGAGGTCATCGATGTTCGTAACAGACTTTACTCTGGCCGTTTTTAAGCGAGGCAAACCGAGTTCCAGCCGGGTAGTCGATAAAAGCTACGCAAATACCGATGCAAACCGAGAGCTCGCCAGTTGCTTCCACTTCACTTGGAACCTGCACATCCAGCAACGGCCGAATCACCATCAGCAACAACACAGTTACGCGTGTTGTAAGCTGCTACGTTACGCCAGCCGCGCGAAACTACCGCAATTAATACTTAAGCGTACGTCGACCAATTAATACTTCCCTTGACAAGTTAAATCTTTGCACTGCGAAAGTACTCGACCAACTGTTTATTGAAGATTTCTAGTTTTCGCTGACGCGTTTTCGCGCACAATTAGGCAGCTTTCCAGCCTGCTGAATCCTGACTTGCTCAGAAATACGAAATATCAAGGATGTTTCTGTATTCTTTACGTGAAATGAATAAAGAAGCAATTACTGAAACAATCTACGCTGCGATATTGGATTTATAAATGTTAATAATAATTAAGTTCTAGTTTAGTATTGAACTGTATAGATTTATACATTGTTCTATGATCAAGTAGAAGATATTGCAATATTAGTTTCATCGGGAAATATTAATAAGAAATGATGAATGGAGATGCTCTACAGATGCTGGTATAATAAAATTTAATGTACTAGTAAAAACCGACTATGGTATATCGAAGTTATGAGAGCCACGTAGCTGAAGAATACTTTAACACTAAAACTACCGGCACTTCATGTATACTCATTCCTACCATAACTGGTCAAATGACCAGTCTTCCTTATTCTCTTTTACGAGTCAACGTATTTCTAAGTTTTGCATTATATGTATAGAAATTTGTGTTTTGATATTTATTCGTAAGATATCCTTCTCTTTTATGTTAAAAAAATTTTTTAATTTTCATCGGATAGAAGATAAAATGCCCTTGAAAACGAATTTTGTTCCAAATCGATACCGTAGTTAGTTCTAGAGAAAACAATTATTTAAAAAAAAGTACTGACTAGTAATTACGCAAACATCCTGTATTTAAATTAATTTTCAATTAAATAAACAATTTATGATCTAGTTTTACCGTACACTACTCGTACGATCAGTAGGAATTGCTGAAACTTCTTTGGGTATGTAGCGTCAAAGTAAATTTCAAAATAAACATCGAAGATAGCAAAAATTATAGCAAGTGATATAATCATTAGGTAGAGGATGAAATGCCCTTTAAAATGAGCGTTTGTACGAGTCGATAGCTTTATTAGTTCCGGAGATATGAGGATTTTAGTTTCGAGTCGATGCGGTGGCTAGTTTCGGAGATAGAAGGGTTCGAAGCGTTTGGTTACGTTCATTGACTAGAATGAACTCGCGCGCGTGATAATAGTAAACAGTGCGTAGTAAATTCTTGGAAATACTACGCCCGAAACTAGGTCACGAGAGTCACGTACGCGGGGTAAACAAGGAGGTACGACGCGACGCGTCAGACGGAGACAGAGATAGTCAAATTAAGAAAAATACCCATTTACATAAATTACGATATCTCGAAAACGGAAAGTCAGATCGACAAAAACCAAAAACCATTTTAAAGGGGAGGCCTTGCCGCTTCTAACAATGGCTCAATAATTAATAAAACACTAATAGTTTCGGAACTGCACGCGTTTAAAGTTTTAGTATTTTTAATGCGCGTTAATAGGCTCTTGCACGTAAGTCGGACGGAGACAGTGGAATTTTAAAAATTACGCTTTTCTTTACACGATGATATCTCGAAAACGGAAAGTCGGATCGACAAAAACCAAAAGCCATTTTAAAGGGGAAGGTTTACCGCTTCTAACGATGGCTCAATAATTAATAAAACACTAATAGTTTCGGAACTGCACGCGTCTAAAGATTAACTATTTTTAATACGTGTTGTTAGTCTTTTCTAAAACAGTGGAAACTGAAGACTCTCTCCTTTCGTTTTTGCTATATATATATATTTCCTATTTACATCGGAAACTAACCAGAATTTCATACCAAATTTTGATCTATATTTTCCAAAAAAATATAAATCATTAAACATATTTTTATCAGAAAACAAACAATAAGAATAGAAGTGAATATTGTAAAATTCATTATACGTATACTATAAGAAAAGTCGTGAAGTTAAATGACACTAAAATAATATTGTGTGTTAGAAGCTCTAAACGAAATTTTTAAAACGGTCATTTGACCAGTCGCGGTAGGTTTAGTGTTAATCTCTTTAAAAAAGAACGAACAATAATTCGTAGGAATTCGGTACAATTTTATAAATATTTTTACCTTTTTTCTCAATGATACATGTTACTATACCTTATTCTAAATTAAGCTTCCAGTTTAATGGTGTTATCAAATACTTTCACTCTGTCGAAACGATAAACTCTAAAGCTTCTTCTACTTTCCAGGGAGAAGATCCAAATGCAGTTTGAGATTGCTTCCTTTCAAATACTCTTCGACGTTGATCGAATCTAAGGGGCGTTGAGATGTCAAACGAACCGGGGATCGTTTACGTTTGCTCGCGAGCAGCGTCGGTTAATTTCACCGCGTCCGAAACCGGCGCATTCAGGAATCGTGATGTCAGAAACGGCGCCAACTACCGGTTTTCTCGGTCGGGGCATGTACTTTCTCGCGTCGTCCACTCTAGGACAGGTATCTTTACAGCGCCGGAACACGTTAGCGGCGCTAGCCATTTCCAGGACTCCCGGTAATACGTAGACGGAAGGGACCGGTACCCGGAGGAAGCTAACCGCGCGACAATAGGACCCCGCCGAATGGATTTCTAGGCTGCACAATGGGAGGCACGGTGATCGTTATGCATTCGCGGCGCGATTTGGCTGCCACGCCAACTTATTTCTTCCGGCCACGAACTGTTCGAAAGCTCCCACTCGGGACGTGGGGGCTCCTCTCTTTGCCTGAAATTGCTCTCGCGTCTCGTGAACGAGTTTCCACCGTCGTTACGGCGTTTCACGGTCCGCGATAAGCCGGCTCGAGTGTCGTTTCATTGCGAGTTGACGGCAACTTGCTTCCTTGGGATTGTTTAAGTGTTTATTGTTTCGTTACGCGATCCCAGCGGCCTTTCCGTGCGCCTATACAGCGCAATCTGTTCGACAAATACGATCCCCTCGTCGATCGTATCAATTTCCTATCTATGAAGCCTCAAAATCTTTAAGCTAATTTCAACTCTCTAAAAATTCAAGCAATCGCGTTACAACTTCAATTAGCATGCAACTTTCGAAGCTTTATATTTCACAAGTTTGTAAAATTTGACAAGGTTGAAAATTACCTACTCGAATAGAATTTAAAAATCAATCATTTGATTACGTTTATAACATCCTGGAATATCTCTTTTTCCCCGTTAAAAATCGTGTACATACGCGAAACAAGCACCGACAACGCTCGCGACATAAACGTAAACGCGCGCTCGCGTAAATTAATTGAATTATAATCTTGTTTGGATCAACGAAGTGGAACCGATACGGAATCTGCATTTCATTAAATATCATTTCGCGTACTGATGAGATAACACGTTTCGATTCGAGCACAAACACCCGGGCGCGTAACTTAGCCGAATAGATTAAATTAATACTGGAAAACAATCTTCGAAACGTCGACGAAACACAATCTACTCGATAAATTAATAACTTAATTCCAATTTCGCGGACAATGAATTGCTTTCGATTACAGCGGTCTTTTGAAACCTGTTGTAAACCTCGATTCACGCACGCGAGATAATTTCTCACGAACTTCCGTCGATTCGAAGATGGAACGTGGATCGAGATTTGTCACTAGGTTCTCCGGATTCTGTTTCGTTTAAAGCCGTCGACGAGTTTCGCTGACAGCGCGCTCGTTTCGTGAACGTCGTTCGCTAAGAATTTAATTACAGTTGTCATTTTGCTGGGTGAAAATTATTCCGCGGTACAGTCGATGCTCGAGCCATTCTGTTTGATATCGTTCTGTTTGGGGTTCTCCCGAGCTGTGCGTCTTGATTGAAAACAGAGTTGAAATTGCTGTTCGCAAATAATTCCGCGGCACAACCGTTTGCGCGTTTCGGGGCTGCTTTATTTCGAATCACCTTTGGATTTTCGTTTACGGTCGTCCCGAAAGGGCCGCGTTTCATCTTCCCGGGTTCGGTTCGACGTCGTTCCTCGACGTTTACGGACTATCCCGACTGACGTTTCGAGCATACATTTTATCCCGAACGATCCTCTCCTGATTCACTGTACCGGAAAAATTTGCTTCGCCTCCCCTGCTTTCGACGAACAACAACATTTGTGAACACGATTTCTTCATCTCGATGAAGAAACATGCACTTGGTCTATCTCGACGGAATTACCTAACTCTGAAAAAAATGAGTCGAAAATATGGAGCAAAATTTGTTTATATTTCTCCTTTTTTATTTAAAATCTGACTGAGACATGAAATGGGGTTTTGTAGTCAGTAAAGAATGCAACGGAAATAAAAAATAGACGATATACAGGGTATTTGGCCACCCCTGGGAAAAATTTTAATGGGGGATTCTAGAAGCCAAAATAAGACGAAAATCAAGAATACTAATTTGTTGATGGAGGCTTCGTTAAAAAGTTGTTAACATTGAAAGTTCCGCCCGTACTGAATTTTTTTCTCGAAAATGCGCAAGATTTGTGGGATATGTCTATTCACCAAAAATGATTGTAATTGACCCCTGCAACTAAAAATAATTTTTTTAGAACGATTTGAAACTTTTCAATTTCGCCGAATTTCTGAGGAATCATCATTCATAGCCAGACGTTGTATTTTCGATTGGGAATTTTTTTCTCGAAAGTGGATAGGATTTTGGAGGTTTGTCTATTCACCAAAAATTGTTGTAATTGGCCCCCGCAACCGAAAATAATTTTTCCAGAACGATTTGAAATTTTTGAATTTAATTCTTAATAAGTTTTTAACGAAGCCTCCATCAATAAATTGGTATTCTTGATTTTCGTCTTATTTTGGCCTCTAGAAACCCCCATTAAAATTTTTCCCAGGGGTGGCCGAACACCCTGTATAAAGGGTGGCTCGACGCATAGGGAGTCAGGGATATATTAAATGATAAGCGGTCAGGAGAACGCGTTTCAATCTATCGTTTTGCATACGAGAGCGATTTGGCTTCCCCGCCAACTTATTTCTTCCGGCCGTGACTGGTTCTCAGTGAAAGCACTTCCCTCAGAGGCGGCGGTACGAGTCAAAATTGCTTTTCTATTTTCCGAGTAACTCATTACACTGGCAATACACATTTCCCGTTTCACTCGAGTTGCTCGTTGCAAAGGCATACCATTCGCGGGCGGATTAACTTTGCGTGCTTATCGAACGGAACGATACTTCAAAGTATCGACGCTAACGAAGTATTTTAATTAAACTCTATGTTAGCTGCGGATAATCATAATTTTCGCTTTGTCTTATCTTTTGTGTCGCGATCGGAGAAAGAAACGAAAATCAATACGGAGATCACGAACCTCCGAAATTATTCGAGATTCGCTTGAAACAATAATAATTATGTGATTATAAAAATAAATGAACACTCATTATTCGAGTAACGAACGTTTATAGTGGATTTTCAGAGGGAAATCGAGTTTGAAAATTCGTCGAAAACTTGTTTCTCCACGACTCGTTACTCCCGATTGCCTTTAACATTGACGTAGCATGACTCACCTAACAGTATCCGACTGATCTCATGATTTTTACGACGCAGTGACAGAGTACAGTAAAATACTGACGATTGACGTCATTCGGATCAAAGAACGATAAACTACGTCGCGTAAGAAAAGCATTTGGCAATTAACGGGCACAACGGCACGTATATTTGAATCCGGTAATTTCAGATAGAATTTTCTAAATAAAAATATTTCAAGCACGAACAATCGGACGTAAATTTAGTTGAAAACAGGATCATAAATAGAAGATCGTCGAGGAAAGCAACGATCGAACAACCGGCGAGGAGAAGATTTTGTTTTTCCCCTCTTTTCAGTCCACGGAAAAACCTTCTTCGACCACGCGAGCTCTCTTAAATAACCTACTCAATTATTTATTTCTGCCTTTCTCTGCTCCGCCGGCGGCCAACTATACGAGATCCTCCTTTTGTTCTGGAAACAGGCAACTGCACGCCGTAATTTAGTCCCGCCGAAACGTGGAACGGAGCCGGGTGGAAACGCGAGAACGGTAATGAAAAAGTATGCGCCGTAGCCGGGGAGCTGACTGGCCGATTTCCGTTTCGCGTACAGCCGGGGTCCAATGGTGAGACGCCAATATTTTTCAATTACCAGGCGGCACGAGTTTATTTAGTTTGCGTACAATTGCTGCGACCTAGCGCCGTACAGATTGAATTAGTCGCAGTCGAATAAAAACAGCGATTCGAGCATCAACGCGTCGCTTCGCTCCACCGAAGGTGGAAAAACTGATAAAATTTTCACGCGTTACGCTGTTTCGGTCGTTTCCTGCATTCCGCGGATTATAATCGCGATTACAAATCAGAAACGAGTAAATTTTCCATCAAATAACGGAAAATCCAATCGCTCGTCCCGCCCATCGTTCATTATACACAGTCACTCACGTATTCACAGAGTTCGTATTCGAAAAGAAACTTGTTTTTTATTTACTTTATTCAAATGTCATTATTTTTTGCAATCTGTCACGTCGTCACTCGCTCATTATTAGATAGTTTATAAGATTATATGATTTTATGTCTCTCTAGCTTTGTATACAGGGGGATGCATACTCGTAAATAAATAAATATTAGGCTATTTTTTCAATTAATATTTCGTCAATGATGTGCGACATGGCCCTAAGAAAATTCCAAACAGTTCCAAAGATTAAGAGAAACGTTTAGTTATTGATCGTGTGAATTATTCAGAAAATGACAAACGTCGAAACAAGGTTCTCCCTAGCGGACTGCCCTAAAATTCTATTATACAATGGAACGGAGAAGCACGAAGCCCATCCCCCGGCATTAAACAATGGAAGCAAGTGCCTCAGAAGTAACGCACAACAAGAACATGAGCTACGCCCTCGAGTAAAAGAGTCGGAGTTACGACACGAACAATAAAAACCATTCTTAGGAGTGGTGAAATTATTGCCGGACGAGTCCACCGCGGTGTTCATAACTTCTCGTTAACCGTGCCAGCCATCTTTTTACCTTCTTACTGGCCCTTGTTGGCTCGCGAGACTCAACGGCCAATTTTCTTCTTTCGTTGCAACGTTCGAGGGAACCTAAGTCGATCGCTTCGAAAAACTCTTAACGAGATGCAGTTTGTTATTCGCCGGTGAAACTTCATTCGCGAGCTTTCCAACGCTCTGCCGAGTAATGCAACAGTCGAAGAAATTTGATCGGCTACAACGCGAGATTACTGTAACGCGAGTTGCCATTTTTTGTCCCAGAGTTATTCATTACTGCGTAATTATAAAAATATCTGATGTTACGAGAAACTTAACTCTATTTACTACGATATTTGAATCTTTTCAGTATGCCATAGAAATTATCAAGGACAAATAATCATAAAGTGGTTCATATTACTCTTTCACTGACTTAGTATACCATCCTTTTAATTAACTCGAATCCTGAAAATTGAAACTTGAAAGTCTCGCTAAAATGATACTTCGCGTAAATATCTCCTTTTAAAATGCATACGTAATTAAATTAAATGATATCGAATCGATAGTAGGGAGGCGTTCGTGCTTTAAGAGCACAAACAGATTTCAACTTCCGATCGCTTCAACGCGAAAGAAACTAATTTTGTAAAAGCCTCTCCCGAGCTTGGCGAACTCGAACTTATCTCCTATCCAGTTATGATCACATTAATTAACAAAAGTTTCCTAGAGAGCGCCTTATTAAATTAAGCACAGTTTCGAGTTAATTATTTCATGATACAATTTCAATTTAACGTTCGAGCTTCGTCAGAGAGCGGATGTCTGCGTCTGCTCTCGATATTCGTCGATAACCACGCTCGAGATATACTTGTATATCTACTGTATATACGTATTGTTCCTCTCTCACTGTTAATCGTATTTTACTCTTACAAATACTGGCAAGGTTCTGACTTGAATAAAAATATCGAATAAATTAATCTCATTATTCAAATGAAATTTAACCTCCGTTGTTAAATATTTTAAATGCAACTAGTAAAATTCTTTATTATAGAATGCAATGTTGTTAACGTAAATGCAGTATCAAGAACATAATTTTTCGTCGAAGCTCTATTTCGACGCGTACGGGGGGTTATTATCCGTGAAAACACTGTGAAACGTTTCTGTAAGGAACTTTTTTGCATGTCCAACAGCACTACAGATCGGATCAGAGGGGCGAAACTTTGGAGGGTGACTTCGTATCTTAAACTTAAGTTATCGCGGACAGGGTGAAACGAGTCAAACGTTTCGCCATTAGAGCTCCTGAGTTTCGCGATACGCTGTCCAAGGAACGAGTCGAAGAGAAAAAGTGGTGGAAAAAATGAGCGTCCGTAAAAGTTGGCCGCGTCATAGCGAAAGGTGGGATCGTTTACGCGGCCTTTGTCGCGGCTACCTTTTTCCCAAACGCCGTATTTTATTTCCCGGAAGGTCCTTCAGTTTGCTTTGCATAATTGAGGAAGTTCCTTGAGGAGCAGTAATGAACTCGTGACCCGATTCCGAGGCGAGGAATCGTCTTTGAGCCGCCGGCGAGCCGTGAAATCAATTAAACGATTTGTTACGGATAAACTTTCTCTTCCTGCGACTCAATGAATATGTCGACCGATTGAATATTCACGAATCGCTATACCACCCCGGAGTTGCGATCCTTTAACGCGAACTTGTCAATCGACCCCGGAATTGGGTTAATTTCGCCGATCGATCCGGATAATAGCAGAACTTCGGAGCTTCTTTCTTGGGTAATGAGCGGTCCGCGTTTGCGTTAAGCGTTTGTATTGAAACTTCGCGAAGAAAGGGAGGATTGTGAAAGAGGTTCACCAGATCGAAAAAGAACTTATTAAAAATTCGGGAAAATTCACAACAGCATTCCCAACGGTTATAAGCGAATAATTTTCACCGTGCATTTTTTAACGACGTCGTTCGTTAATTTTTATCACGCAACGAACACAGCCCCACCGTGCGGGGGTGTTAGCGTGACCGTCGATCGGTAGTAGTTAACGACGCCAAAAGTTGTGTAAATCAAAGCCACCTGTTCGCGGACACCTGCGCGTTGGTCTCACCCTTTAACCGCTCAGTTTAGTTCAGCGACGCCGCGGTGTCCCGCGCCAATGGACGTCCACGAAGTTTGCCCCGTCGCCTCTGATAATGTCGGTTAATATCATGTAAATTGTAATTAATATTCATGGGGTTAATTCGCCGCCGCCTGCGCGCTCGGCCACGAGCCGCGTCGGCTAAAGTTTTACCGAGAATTTACGTTCGCCGTGAACATATGGACCGTTCGTTACGAGACTGGCGTAAGTCCGTGTTTTAAAAAAAACCCCGAGTTTCTGCAAGCAATGCTTAAAAGGCTCTGTTAATTCCGTCAATGAACGAGTTTCAGCGTGAAAATTCATTTACGAACTCGTTTCGGTTAGATCGACGACGAGAATGGGGATAGCTTTACGAGACTGGTGTCCGTAAACATGGAAGTTCATAGGCGTCCACTATCGCGATCTTTCGTTTCTAGATCAGCATTAAAACAAGCTGTATTTTATCCAGTTTGGAAAGCTCGAAAGCCTGGTCTCTGTGATTGCAAAAATATATTTTATGGATTTGTCGCAAAAATACATAAATACGGTGCCAGTCACTTCTTTCAAACTGCGCGTTGAACAGTCCACACGCGCAGAAGATTATCGAAGGTTTACTCGCAGGTTTGATCGACCGTCCTTTCCGCTGGTCTTTTTCGCGAGAAAGTCGATCAAAACTGCAAACAAACCTTCAATAAACCTCAATTCTGTAGAAACCATTTCACGTTTCCGCGCATCGTCGAACGAACGGCGCTTTTATTCTACTTTTTTTCAAACGAGTTCGATCGATTGCTCTCTTGAGCGTTACTGGTACTGTGTTAATAAAAATCATTTATTACATAATATAGAGTCAATATCAGTTCTATCGACAATATATCGCGTTTCGATCCTCAGTCTCGGAAACAAATTAATTTCTATCCATAGCTTCTAAGTTTTAGGGACATTGATTATTTAAATTGAAATGCAAAACCTTCGTTAGACGGAACAAAGACGAATGAATTTACACCACATTCGTAATGAACGGCTCATATTTCGTTCGGGCTCCATCGTAGAATAAATCGCCACTCGTAAGGCGACTGCTGTGATTTATTGCCGAATTATGAAGAATGATCCAGCGATACGTGGCCTGGGTTTTCCGTCGGTGGCGATAAATCGACCGTGGTTTTTGATATTTCGTCCAACGGTGTCGATAGGGCTTTTCACGCCCTAGCGTTGAGTTTCATAGATCTTACGTGCTCTCGATTCTTATTTGTCTTGATTCTTATCTTGATTCTTATGCTGCTCTTTCAATTTATTACTCAAAAATCACAATTCTAAATACTTTAAAATAGAAGATTTTCCAGCAGTACCAAGCACAGTGAATCTTTAAGCATATCCATCGCAATTCTAATTTATAATTTTAATAAAAGGATCTATATCTCTAACAGTATTTAAGAAATTAATTTCCCCGCAGAACCCAGACAGTTCTCCAATTTCTATAAGATCGACGAAGAAAAAACTTTCGTTTCTAATTGAATTACCCCGAATATAGGGGCAAGTATGCAGCCCTCCGGTTGTTAAACGCGCCGAAAGGCAACAAATTAGTCGCGATGCGATTAAGTTAACAGTCGCGGCATATATCGTGAGCTCGAGCACGGACGGCGAAATTACTTTCTCCGTGTCAACGGAAAGTAATTCGTGCAATCTGTTAACAAGAAGTTGCAATAACGTTCCATTACTCCGACCCGAAACATATTAATGGAGTTGTTCTCCCGGCTTTCCGCGGCCCGTGGACTTCCTAACGCGAATAAGACGCCCGGAATACATATTTTCACTTTATTATATTATCCAACGGGCAAACCTTGGAAAATCCTTGAATATTTCATTCGGACCGCGCGCGTTTCTCGCGGGACTCGGGAACGTTTCCCGACAATGAAATACAATGTTTGCTATAACTCGAACCAAATGTAGTGCCGAGTAATATAATTAAATAATAACAAAGTAACGAGTCCAATTCCGAGAGAAGCCACGAGCCACGTTGTTGCGTGAAATTATCACGTGGTTCTCGAGATACCTGCCAGGCACGTTCTTCCCCTTTCGAACGTTCGTTTTAAAGTCTCTCAAAAATTATCACAATTTAACAGGATACTTGTACTATTTCTGATAATATAAAATACCATGTTCTAAAATTGTATAAACCTAGGAAATGTCTGGGAGTAAGATTGATCGAATGTTAGTAACGTCTATGCTCGATAAAATAAAGATAAATTGTTCTGGAAACTAGTTAAACGATATATCAAAGCATGAAAATTTTGCAGAACGATGGAAACACTGACGTTGATTTCCTGGTAATTTTACCACGTTCGAATTGCTTCAGAAGTATTTTACTCGCGCGATTCACGGCTGAAAATATTTCTAAATGTTTGTACGTGTTGGGAAAACGACTCACCATGGATCACGCGGGTCGGGCAGTGTTCTGTGAACGGATATCAGGTCGCTGACGTACTGATTGAACGCGTTGTTGAGCCATCCGTCGTCGACCAGTTTTTTAATTTCGGCAGTCATATTTGTCGGTAGAATCACGGGCCTCCCATTTTCGCCCGGCGCGCTGGAGTCCTGTTCTCGCGGAGCAGCGAGCACACCACCTCCTGGGAGGAAAAAAAAAACAGAAAAATAATATATTATCGAGAATGCCATTTTAACAAAGGTTCACCAAAACTCTGGTCAACCGAGTATTAAGGAATTCTTGCTGGATTTTTCGTGATACTAAAATACCACATTTAACGACAAGTTGCTTTTATAAAAGGCAAGCTAACTCCAGATACGAGAGACAATGCTAGTTTCTGACTCATGTTTAACCAGTCTGCTATGCTAACCTCTTTTCAGAGCGTGTATGTTTGTTTTATTTCGTTTCGACCTCCATAGACTCTAAACATATTGAAATTTACGAATATATTTTAGTTTCTGCTAAAATTACTAACTGATAATACGAAAACACCTGAAATTTTCCACTGCAAGAATCACATTTATAAATAGACTGAATTTTCAAATTAAAAATTATCTAATCTACAGATCGATAAGAAACACACTGATACTAAAGCCTCGTTTTAATTTTCCAATATTCATACTTTGCAAGCACGTAAATTAATTGACTTCGTGTGTTATATAAAAAATTAAACGTCGTTGGAGGGACCGGAAACGAAGGCAAAGAGCAGTCGATGGAGGAACGAGACGCATCGCGGGTGGGAGGGTCGAAGGAAGATGGCGCGAATTGAATTTTCAGAACGTTCACATATCCGGGCGAGTCTGTCCTCGTTCTAAGAGCTTTCCCGCATAAACTCGAGTTTTATTTTCCCCGCGCCATATTGGCGGGGCATAGGTAAAGCCTAGACGGTAAGTGGCCCGCTACGATATGGCCGGTTGGCGCGACTTCGCCCAGTTTTCTCGCCGTCTTGGCTCGTCCTGAAAATAATTTTATCCCGGGTCGACGAAGTTGGGCCCCGGTGTGTACGGCGCGGCAATAAAGAGGACGACAAATTGCTTTAGTGTCGACCGGCCCGCTGCGAACTTCGCCGCAGTGAAACTCGCGTCGTGCATCACCGCCGCTCAACCTCTCGCTGGCCTTCTCCTTAAAAATTTCCACCCCCCGATCCGCCTGCATTCGCCAACCCCTCGACGCGACACGCTTCCCTTTCGATTATACTTTCGAACGATTTCATTCCCTGGCTATCGTCGTTCGAACTCGAAGGATACACCCTGTATATTGGCCGAAATTAATTTCAATAGATACCAGAAAAATATCACGAAAACCACAAAAATGTTCGAAGTGTAACACGGAGCAGACGAACGACGATTCTGTATAAATTTTTGCAAACGAATGTGCCACAAACATTATACCTTTATTACCTGACAACTCCAATATTCCACCTACGCATTAATTTGCCAGGGAAACTGTAATAAATGCGAACAATACTGTGAATTACGTGCATGCATTATTGCATTAATTGGATGCAACGGTTTTCAAACAGAAAGTTTAACAATGCCGTATAACCAGATACCAGTTTGTTGCAAATTATAACATTAATTTGGAAACAGGTACAGAACGAACATAATGGGCGTAGATTTCTAACGAAATTCACCATTGGATCCCGTTTTATTCGACGATTAACAATTCATGCGCTTTTTCAAGCCTCCTATAATCTACACGCTATAAAATTACTTATTATTGCTTTAATAAGATCGTAATGCGATGCACTTTCTTGCAGCGTTAACTGGATCTCCTGAGGACGAGATCTTCGCTTTTCGTTAAATTACCTTCGCGAGACTAAAACACGCTGTAACGCGTATAATCCGATAATATTCCCTAATTGGATGTATCAAATACACAGGACGGGGACAGTAAAGGCGTGCAAATGGCAGGTATTCGGAGTAAATTGTTAATTAAAATAGTTATAGAAAGCTGTTAAGCAAAGCTGTTTGAAGTCAAAGTAACGGCACTTGTTAAACTTATATCGCGTTTACTGCTTCCTTATTGCCTCGAACAATGTAAACTTTAAATTGCATTTTCAACTGTGCATCATTTTATTGCAGTTACCCAGGCTACCGTGGATGGTTAACGATCAACTATACCTGTGTCGCTATCAGTGCATTAATATTGAAAGAAAACTCTTCGGGACTCATTAAAAAAAATAGAAGCCTATTTTCGTTTCGTTTTGCAGGGGACCAGTACTCGATCCACCAGTTTTCTAGAATCCCGTACGCTGGATTTCGAAGCCATCGCTAAGTATCCCTTTTCCCACGAGGATGGCCAGTTAACGACAAATTAATTACCTTGCTCCGGACCAGCCTGGACAACCTTGGACTGCTTGGGCTGCCCGTTCAGCGGCGTCTCTTTCCTGAGGGCTGCGGCTGCAGGCACGAATCCGTTGGCCATTTGGGGCGCCGCGACGCCAGAGGGGGCCAATCCCTGTACAGCGGCGTTGGCGCGATCCTCCGTGTAAAGCAGAAAGCACACGGTGGCCCAAACCGCCGTGACCAGGACGGCCACCTTCAGCCACAGGGATCTCCTCCTGGGGAAACCCATTTTTTACACTCCTCCGGGTCCTCGTTCACCCGAATCCTCTTGGTCTCCGTCACCCTGTATCCTCCCTTTCGAGCACGGTTCGATTAACTTATCGTTTTCAGCCGGCTCGGGATATCGTGTTACCTCAGCAACATCCTCTTACTTTGTCCCTCTGGTCCTCGTCTCTTTGAAATTTCGCGCGGTCCACCGAGTATGCAGAACGGTTCACGATCTTCTCGCAGAGTCGTTTTCGATCCCACGCGATCGACACTCGGTACGACTCGATACAGACTGGATCATCGTTCGACGCTCATTTCCGATTGGTCTGCGATCAGCCTGACGTGAGAGATTTTCGATTCGATGGGAAATGATATGAATTGATATGTATCTTTTCGATCCAACGTCTTCAGTGTCACCGCATGTCCGTGTCTGCTGAAACAAAAATACTCCGGTTAGATATGCGCAAGGTGACTATTCGGAGAAGTATATTACTTAAGATAACACAGTCGCCTGAAAGTTTAAAGTCGTCTTCCAAGGATAATTCTGAATACCGTAGGTGGGCTCGAGGGACTTGCAACGAGTATTAACGCGATGGCTACTGGGGTTCACGGAGCGACGAAACTTACCTGACATTGAAATTTAACGAATTGTTAATCTACCCGCGGAGTGTTCTCGACAAGGTTTGCAGAAGGAGGAACACATTAAGGAACTGTTATTATTAAGTAACTAATTAAACGTCTGAAGTTGGACAAGTTAAGTGAACACCGTTTACGTTTGGATACCGTTGGAACTTTAGATCTCTGTTTTCTGTGTAACATTCATATTCATTAGTATGCATGTTGGTCTGGTACAATAGTTTGCCAGAAATTCTCAAGTTATGTTTAATTTAGCAAGAAAAGAAAGACGATGTAACGAACGAAAATACCGACAAGTAGTATACAGGGTGTTCGGTCACCTCTGGAAAAAATTTTAATGGGGGATTCTAGAGTCCAAAATAAGACGAAAATCAAGAATACCAATTTGTTGATTGAGGCTTCGTTAAAAAATTATTAAAAAATTTCATATCATTGTGGAAAAATTATTTCCGGTTACAGGGGTCAAGTACAATCATTTTTGGTGAATAGACCTATCTTCGAAATCCTAACCATTTTTGAGAAAAAAATTCAAGAAGGTGGACAATTTTGTTGTCGAAATTGAAAAGTTTCAAATCGTTTTAAAAAAATTATTTTTAGTTGCAGGGGTCAATTACAAGCATTTTTGGTCAACAGACATACCCCCGAAATCCTACTCAGTTTCGAGAAAAAAATTCCTCACCGAAAATATAATTTCTGGCCAAAAATGTCTGCCCGAATTTTCATGCGAATCTTTAAAACGTCATAACTTCTGAACGGATTGGACGATTTTAATGTTTAAAAAAACAAACTACGCGTATTTTGGTGGAGAATATGTACAAATTGCAAAAATATTCGAAAAGTTGGTCCTTGACCCAGCAAAATGAGAAAAACCCCATAAAAATGGTTCAATTTTCAAACAGCCATAACTCCTACAATTGTGAATATATTTCAATGAAACTTTTTTCTGAAGTAGAGCTCATGGGTACCTACAAAAAAGTATTATACAATTTTTCTGTAGGGCGTCAAACAAAATTACTAAAAATGAAAAAGGAATTTTTAAGAAAAATCGACAGGGGGTGCCTAAATTTTTCAATGAAAAAAAAAATTTCAAATCGTTCTGAAAAAATTATTTTCGGTTGTGGGAGTCAATTACAATCATTTTTGGTCAATAGACATACCTCCAAAATCTTGCGCATTTTCGAGAAAAATATTCAGTATGGTCGGAAATTTAAACGTTAATAACTTTTTAACGAAGCCTTCATCAATAAATTGGTATTCTTGATTTTCGTCTTATTTTGGCGTCTAGAATCCTCCATTAAAATTTTCCCAGGGGTGGTCGAACACCCTGTATGTAAACGACTTGGAAAATTCACTTGTCAAACAACGAAAGTATCATTAACCGATTATTTAAAATATTATAATGGTTTTTCTAGACGTTATCGCGACTTTTTACCTCGTTTCTAGTATAGAATCGTGAGAAGATCCTATGAGACGATCGATCACACAGTCGTTTGTATTCTGTTAGTATAGTGGAAAGTAATACTGACAATGAGCAACGATCTTAATCGGGGAAAGTTAATCAGATGATACGTGGACTTGAATCTTATTAGAAACGAGCTCCTTTTAAAACACCTTTCTTTTCCAGTTCCATTTTTTAAAAGCTACATTTTACTTTCGGTTTTAAGAAACGATGTTTTAATTTTCTATTTTAGATTTTATACAGACAAGTCTGCTAAACTAATTAATTAGATAACTTTTAATAACTAATTCATGGACTTTCTTGTAACTATTACAATACGTCGCTTAATTAAATTTACCTTTTCTCCATATTATTAAAGGTGAACACAGTTAGTATTCGGTAGATGAGAACGGTTTCCTCGAGTTTGAACTTGAAGGTTTAATTAACGCAAAACCGAGTATCTTCCTAACTTATGCTTAAAATTATACTGTATCGTAGCGAATATCGAAGGAAATTTAGGAGCAAAACTGAGACGCCGTGAAATATTTACCAAAGACATATTTGCGGTACACTGGAACAACGTGCAGGGGAGACATACCCATAAATTAACTTACGCGAAGTAATTGAGTAATACATCACAGCCGGGATTTCATTAACCAAAGTAAATAGCCCAAGGAAAATGTCTCGGTAAAAGTTTTGATTATGCTTCGAATACAAACATTCTAGTGAAATTCAATTGCTCCAACTAATAAAGTCAATCAATTAACGATACGGAATATCGGGTATTTAAAATGCATTTATCGAAGAGGCTATATTAAATTAACGAGCTCGTTCGTATTTTAAGGATGCCCATGTTTCTGAGTTGGTCCCTTTGAAACCGTTACTCGGATATTTATGGAAATATTCAATCTCAAACGACAGGAAAAAATTTTTAACAAAAAACTATCGATCGATTCTGTCTAAAATTCGAGGCAATTAATATTCGAAAATACACGACTCTTGAGGCACGAACAGTTTCAATTTCAATTCAGAGCAAGTATGGTTTCTTTTAACTGCAAAAAGTGGCCTCGTAAGGCCAACAGATGTTAGGACAATTGAATTCAGCTGAATTATATGATTAACAAAGGCGCTACTGCGAAATGGATTAAGGAGTTTAGAAGTAGCGATAATACTGCCACGTTAGCAGCGAATAATCCATTGAATGCGACGTTACGAGAATATTAAACACTGCGAAACTCTAAATAGAACTGCAACCTGGAATTATTAATTGACCATTTACTTGTATTATCCAAAGAAAGTGTTACAAGTTGTTTTCTGAGAAATTAGCAAAAATATCTATTCCATTCTTTACTTTTTAAATTAAATAATCCAGAATCCGTAAATGCAAGATAGCATTAGTTCGTCTTTCAAGCTGTAATTTGCACTCAAATTATATACAAAAACTAATTACGTTTCACACATTCTCTCATAAATTATTAATAAAAGAGAAAACCATCGATCGAAATTAATTGCTAGACAGTGATCATTAAACATTCTCAATGCTGGGACTGCTGTGTGAACGATGGCACTCGAAGAGTGTCCTTTATTACGAACTCTTATTAAAATGTCGAGTAATTAGTCTGAAAAAGGTACTGCTAACAATCGAGTAAATTAAAGGTAAAAACAACGCGAGCACCAGCAGTCATTACGAGAGAGTTATTACAATTTACCTCCGACATTCCATGAAAAATCGTAACAACGTCAAATAGAATTAACTTTAATTTGAGAATAGCAACTAAATTACTGCCGAACATGTATTTTTACTTGTACTATTTTACAAGAGAAATTCCAAACGAAGTGCAATCCATTTTTACCAGAAACTTCGCGTCGTAAAAATCACACGATATTTAAATAAATGTTAAAATCAGTAAAAGAAAGCTTCTATGAATATTCTGTACACGAGGCACGATTAACGGGTTAATGGAATATCGTTCGCGAACGAAATAAAATATCGTATGTCCGTGTTTTTCGCGAGTAAATGCACACGCGATCCGAAAGCTCGTATTTATGAGCAGCATATTGTTTCCGTTAACTCGGTAGAGCTTAACGCCGGATTAACACCGTTTCTACCGCGATTTTCTGCGTCCCTGTTTCGACGAAAAGGTGACAAATAATTTAATTTAAAATTTGAAAACGGTGTCGAAGGAATATCTAAACGAACTTACCACTCGACTCGGATCTATCGAGTTGCAGATCCGTGGACGAGAAGAGAAGTAAATTTCCTACAAGGTTAATGAAATTTATGGTCCTTCGGAGATCGCACTAACCGTAACGAATTACCGCGAAACTTTTGAATAGGAAGGCGCACTTATTAGCCCCGGAAATCCACATCTGGTCGTTCATTAATAAGCGGAAAGCGCGTTTGCCTGTTGTACACACGAAGACAACCGGAATAATGTAAGCGGAGAAGCGCGGAACGTGCTAATGGCGTTGCGACCGGCGTAACGTTACGTAAATCGCGAAAAAGCGAAAGAAGAATGGGCAGAGCGCAATCTTTGTCCGCGATCCGGCATTAGAATGCCTACGTTCGACATCGGAGAACAAAAGATACAAGATGCACGCGTATTCAACGAGTGTATCGCGTACCGTTATGCAGACGAGATTACCTTGCGTTCGATGCAGCCTGGTGCATTCCAAAAATTTCGACGACCTCCTCCCGCCTATGCAACACCGCCTTGCTTCGAGCAAATGTTTTCATTAACTCGGCCGAATCACAGAGATTCAGTTAATTATGCAGAATTTTCTACGCCCTAAGAATTCCATAGACGATTCAAAAAAGCTGAATAATTTCATACAGAATTCAAAAGAAAATGCTCATTTAGTAAACATTAATTGCACATATTTTTTAAACTGCAAGCAAGTAATATTTACGATTTCTTCGACTTTAAATATGGAACCTAACGCCTGTCCCGTAAATCCGACGTTAAAAATTCCAAAGATTCGTACGAAGAGTACTTTTTTTGATACCAGGATCCGTCAGTGGCTCGTACCTCCGCGGCCATAATCTAGTAATATCCGTCACACGGCAACCGCGAACTTTCCATCCGAATTCCCCAAAGGAATCCCCCGATAGCGATGTTCCGTTTAAATTAAACGAGAAAGAAACGTCGACGGCGGAAGCGTTCCTGAGGGATGGAACTCGAGAGGCTGTCGAGCGCATTATCCGGCGAAGTTTAATCTCGCTCGTATCATAGTTGCATAGGTAGAAAACGTAACGCGGGGAGAAGTCGTCGGCGAGATAATTCGCGAACAGCCGGCAAAGGAACCGGACAACCGCGTTCGCGAGCAGTTTCCACGGACGGGAAGTTCCCAGTCGCGTCGAAGTCGCATAATAAATTCATTATCGGGACTTCGCGGGGCCGGGAACGTACGGTGTTGTTCCCTCTTCCAGGTCGAAACGGAATTCAACGCCGGGACGAACGAACGAGCCCCCAGGCGATTTCGCCTTGGCGAAACGAAATTGTTTCATTCGCCGCCTCGTTATGCGAGCGCCGGGATAATACGCGCCTAGTCGCATCGGCAATGAGATTAAATTCCGCTTCATAGGACGCTTGGGAGACAGGCAATTTTGACGTATTTCAATTAAACGGCTCGGCGAGTTCCAAATTCCGAATACCGAATTTCGAATTCCAAATTCTGAGTTACGTGTAATGCGGCGTCAACGAGATCGGTCGAGTGTTAACCCTTTGACATACAGTGACTCGTTACAAGTTTCTGACGTCAAGTTTACACAATCATGAGGCTATTGACCGGTCATATTAAAATCAACACATTTTTAAATCTACTCTTTTCGCACATATAAGCGATCGAAGATGCTGTGGGTCTCACAGACTCAGTTGTGTCTCTACGTAAGTATTTGAGCATGTGTGCTTGAGGATTAAGACGAGAGAAGAAGCGAAACTGAACAGGTGCATTTGTGTAAATTAAGATACATTTTCCAAAGAAAATAATATTTTTTCTGTCGTTTCCTACTTCCCCATTAATATCAATGACCACGTATGGGGAGACATTGTTTAGCCAGTTATCGGGGCGTTTACCTTTTGCCCGAGACCCGTGAAAACAAATATTCGAATACCGGGTGTGTTCCGTCGACGATCAATTTATACTGGGAAACGGCCATTGGCATTTTGCGAATCCGTCGACTCCACAGAATGGCAGTCGAGGGAAACGCGGCATTCGTGCGCACGCATAGAGTCGCTCGAGTGTCTGACGGCGGAAGCGGGCTTTCGTCGGGTGCTCTTGGCGTCGAGAATCTTTCAGGATCCGGGGAGCGCAACGGCGACGAGATTCCTCTTTCATCGTTACCCCCGGCCCCCGAGCATTGCTCGCGCCATTCCGAATGCAGCCCTCGATTCTCCCTGATACGGGTAGACGACAACTTTAGACAATTTCCGAGATTGCGTGCGCGGCGAAACTTTTCCCGGACGGCGCATAAAGCCGCGGAGCAAGCATTGTGTACACCTACTTATCGCGAACAATTCCGATTCTTGTCGCGATAGAGCGCCGCGCGGCCGCGACTGCGTAACCGCCGACAGCCCGTCTCTGTTCTAAAACACCCACGCAAAGGAGGCGATTACTCCGCCGAAATTGCTCTCACCGGGATGGGACCCGGATCCCATTGATACCACAGCCGCATTATGAACGCGACTGGAGGGCTCCTCGAACCGCGACGAGTCTATCTCCCCGTCCTGAGACATTCGCTCTTTCGATACGAACTCGTACTCGTACGCTGTAATGGGGTGGTTCACTATAAACGATAAGAAACTCCTTTCTTATCAATTTTTTCCATCTATTTTAACCAAATTTCTGTTACTTCTATCTGCGTAGTTTTAATTTCCTGTTTATTTTTACCAAGTATCGTTTTTATTATACTGTGTTTATTAAACTACTATTTTCTAATATTAACAAGACTAGCAATGGTCTAATTACAAGTCTGATAGAAAGCTTTTTAATAATAATATAAACTATACTTAGTTTCTTTCCTCAAGCGAGAGCCACTGCATCTAACTTGCCATGACCATTAACTAGTTCTGTTTTTAATTTATTCAAACATAAACCCTGGAATATCCCCAACATGTAAAAAAATGGACTTACGCTCGAATTGGTCGATTCATAAGAAACAAGTTAGTTTCATTTACAGCGAATCGCCATACGAATAGGAGTGGAAGTTTAATCGACGTCGATTAAGAAAGGGAAAAGTGTAATTGCTAAAACTGAACGTTCGCGAAGTTGAAAAGGATAGGAAGGGCTGATTACGGTCTTTCCACATTTGGACGTCGTTAGCATGAAACAACGGGAGGAAACAGCGAAAGTTATCGCAGAATGTGAATCTATAAAGAGAGAAGATACGGTTAGGAACTCGCGAGAATGGAGCCGGTAGAGGAAAGGTCGAACCATCGGACAGGACTTTTTGCCAGATCCTCTGCAAGCGGAGTTAAGGAACTTTCCCCTGGATTCGTAATACTTGCAAACTAGTTTTAATTTTATTCATGGGTACTCGTACTAATTCGGATCAGGAAGGCTATTATACTCGAATGGTCAAATATCAGAACGGTGTTTAAGCTACTGAAGATTCGGATACTCGGACAAGAAGTCCCACAGCTCTTGTCTTCTGTCGTCAAAGACTCTCCAGTTGCAGCGTTTTGTAGACAATGAAGGAAACGAGTCGGAATCGAGAGGGTCTCTGAGGTCCTCTTAGATTCACGGCACCAATTAATGGCTGAAAAGCTTCGACGCGTCCGTAATCTTTCGTTCGACAGAAAGGAGAATGTCTCGTGCGTATCAATTTTGAATAGTGCATTAAGGATAAACAACTTTTCATTCGGTACTTATGTAGTTTCTGCAGATTTTTTGTAGGGTTTCTGGTTGTTGGCTACTGCTACCCCTACGGTAGTATATCTATTCACCAAAAATAATTTTTTTAGAGTGATTTGAAATTTTTTTTTCGCCGAAAAATTTAAGCACCTACCCCCTGTCGATTTTTCCTAATAATTGGTTTTTGATTTTTAATAAATTTTTTTAGAGCTGTATGGAAATGCCGTCTAATACTTTTTTGTAGGTATCCATGAGCTCTACTTCAGAAATAAATTACATTCAAATATATTCACTACTACGGGAGTTATGACCGTTTAAAAATTGAACCATTTTTATGAGGTTTTTTTCACTTTACGGGGTTAAGGACCAATTTATCGGACATTCTCAGAATGCTTATATATTCTCCACCAAAATACGTGGAATTTGCATTTCGAAAAATTAAAATCCTCCAATCCGTCCGGGAGTTATGATGTTTTAAATGTACGCATGGAATTTCGGAGAAATATTTCTGGCCACACATGACATTTTCAGCAAAGAATTTTTTTCTCGGAAATGCGTAGGATTTTAGGGGAATGTCTATTCACTAAAAATGATGGTAACAGACCCCTGAAACCAAAAATAATTTTTTTAGAATGGTTTGAAATTTTTTAATTTCGCCGAAAACTTTCAGCACCTATTCGAATTTTTTTCTCGAAAGTGCGTAGGATTTCGGGGGTATATATATTCACCAAATATTATTGTAATTGATGCTTGCAACCGAAAATAATTTTTCCAGAGTGATTTGAAACTTTTCAATTTTGCCACCTTTCGATTTTTCTTAAAAATTTGTTTTTGATTTGACATGGGTAAGGTTTATTATTCCTATCATAAACTCTACATTTTTACTACTCTGTTTATTAATTGTACGTCGTTTCATTCATTCATGTATTTTCTAATGTATCGAAAGAGGAATCAAACCTTTAGATAATACAGATCGTCGCTGTTACAATTAATTATCTGTTGTTCGATACCCGTTGTCGCGATAATCCGACGAAAATCCTAATTTCTATTTCGTTACATCGGCGTGGATTTTCTCACACTGGTGGCAGTAAACTCCGTCGCGTGGAGTGTCGCCGATAGTAACGACCACTAAAAACCGACCGGAACCACTTCGCCACGTACGGTTCTGGCAGTCGTACGTTCGTTTCCAGGACACACGAGCCCGCAGACGCTCTTCCCCGTCGCACGTGCGGCTACTCGAGACACCGGTTCCCTCCACTTTCCGGCAAATGGAAGCTCCCGGAGCAGCCACGGAAGGAACGAGGTGGCTGCTGGCTCGCAACGAGAAATCGTCCACTTCGATTGTTAGAAATGTAATAATCCCGCGGCCGGAGTGCAATCGCTTGCACTTCGATCGACCGGGGCATTGTGTCGCGGTGTATGTACGTTCGATACTTGAGGGGGGGGAGGGAACTTCTTAACAAATTGAATTTTATTCGACCGTCTAAATGGATGGAGCGGGTAAACACGCCCGTCGTGTCGAACGATGATAAAGCGAACTTTCCACCCGCTATTGCATTTTGTCCAACGAGTTCTTACGGAATTGCTCCCGAGTCTAATAATCTTTTGGAATTTATTTGAGACTCGGGCAAAGTCGGATCGAATAAAAAAAATCCTCGAAACGTCCGAGAAAATAAATCTCGATGGGATTCGTACAGTTTAACGAAGTTACAAAAATAAGTACGATTTTAGTTTAGGTTACAATTGTTAAGACGAAAGTGCATTACTTTCCATGGAAATTCGAAGACTTTATTTCGTCCCGTTTATCTGGATTTCGGGATCGACGATCCTAATTGCGTTTCGTTCCGAGCATTCGTCGCGTGAATCGCCACGGACACACGCAACGGGAAGGATTTTCGCCAGTAAATCTCCGTGGCGCCCATCTCGTGAGATTACTTTTCTCCAAACATTTTTTTTCTCTCGTTTTACTGCGGTTCCTTCCGTGTTACGCGAAGTTACGCTGCACTGCCATGCCCGAGATAACATCACGGTCGCGTGTCCCCGTTTATTTGGGTTTCCCTGTTTTCACCGAGGGATTTCCACCCTCGTTAACCCTCCTCCGCAGTGGACAGACACTTCGTGGCCGAGCAGGCTTCCTTCTCGAAATCTGTACCGTTTTTCCTTGGACGAACTTCGCTTGCATCGATATTCAACGGATTCTGGACTTTCTCTCGGCGAAGGTTGTCCTGCGAAGTTTAATAAAAACGCTTCGTCCGAATACGCGCGTGCCTCGATCGAAATGTTTATACAGGGCAAAAAATATCAAGCAAAATTGGAGTCGGTACTGCAAATAGAAATTATTTTGGAACCTAGATTGAAATTCGGATTCGAATTCAGGGGAGAAGAAGGGAAGGAAATTCTACAACATTGAAACCGTAAAACAACATCAATTTTTATCTAACGGGGCCTAAAGAATTGTTCAATTTACAAAAGTTTCATCCCTTCGAATCTCTTGGTAGCAAACAAAAAAAAAAATACGCTATAAATCTAGTTATTACGAAACCAGAAACTTGGCCAATAAAGGTAATGTTTTAAACCCACGGTGTTTGGACGCGAGTTTGTTCGAATCGTTCCCAACGCAGACTATATCCCGATACAAAATTCCGAGTTCCAGAAACTTGGGATCCCCCGAAACGAGGAAAAGCGTCGGTGAATGGAAAAACAAGTGAAACCGTGTTGCGGGGGCCGAACGACTAAGAAAATAAGCTCGAGCTGGTTCGTCTGCGAGGCAGTTCGACGCGAGGACACCGCGCGAGAAAAAAGGATAGCGAGGATTCCGAATCTGCATGAGACTTCGGGCTGGCTGTAAAGGAGATTGGAAAAACAATCGGAGGAAGCGTTCGCGGAAAGCGCATGAAACGCGCGTACCATAGCCACGAACTAAGGACTACGCCAGATCTCGAGGCTTTTCTCCTTCTCCGCTTCCACCGTCCCTTTATTCGTTACCCGAGGCTTAAGCCTCCACTTTCTGCCCTGTTTCTTCCGTTTCCACTCTTTTCTTCGCCTAATTCGAGCGAAGTTCGCGAAACGAAGGTCAATATTGTTCTTTTGCGCTCGAGTTCGTTTTTCTTTCCCTTTGACGGATAAAGGAAGGGGCCATTTGCGCGTTGTTCGAAGCAGCAGCGTTAATGAGCGTAAATGTTTCTCGGAAGCGAAGATTTTTTGTTGTCTTGCGAAATTAGCTACTGCTACGCCCGATCCCCTACAGTTTCTTTTTTACTGGAAACTTCGAGAACACGCTGTTTTAGACTCGTTTTTTTAATCGAATGGTATGTAGATATTCAAGAACCAACGGTCTTGCGCAATCAAATTTAATTATTCCTCAGATTAGTCATTAGAATAAAATCGGATTCGACTCTTATGTCTCGGTATTACAAAATAATTAACGACGTTTGCTTTATTCGGAAAATAGTAGAATATGTAAAAGGGTTGGGAAGTAATTAATAATACAGGCATTGTGCGTGTCTGACGGAGATTAATTAAATAGGAAAAAACTACGTCGAATACTCGTTTACGACGAGAGGTTAAAAAAGAGAAAAAATTGTTTTGTAAAGCTAAATTGGCTAATTATCTTCGCAGAGTAAATCCGAGTGTAAAAAGGGTAAAGAATACAAAATAGTAATATGAAATTTCCATGTACATAATTACGACTAACAACCAATTACATTATCTCTTGTATGATAAACTGTAACAAGAAATTTGACCATTCTAGGTTATA
This sequence comes from Colletes latitarsis, assembly GCF_051014445.1. NCBI lineage: Eukaryota > Metazoa > Arthropoda > Insecta > Hymenoptera > Colletidae > Colletes > Colletes latitarsis. Next base: position 15,009,258 of record NC_135135.1, on the reverse strand, counting down.
GATCAACTTGGTAAACATTGATAGACTCAAACAGCGTTCGTATCATAAAAAAAAATAAATTTTTACAGCATGCAAATACCGGTATTGTATGTTTGAGTAATCCGATTTGTCAATCGAAAGAACCTATTATTAGAGACGTCCTAAGAAGTCTTGTTTAGAAATGATTAGAGAATTTATTACTGAACGGAACGAATGACTACGGTTGATAAAAATTACAGTAATTTCTTCGACTCGTATTTTATGCAGATATGATCCATTGCTCGCGTGAGAAAGCACAATACGTTAAATTTCACATTGAAAACAGGAGCTCCGTTAATGAAGAGTTATCGCACTCTGTTCATTTCTATCGATGCATGTATCTGAATGTAAAAGCTCTGTTGGAACATTTAACAAACAAGCAAGTCAGAAGGAATGGCCCGTTTATGACACCGCTGATACTTCGTTCAATATGCGTTAAATATTTTTCAACGCCGAACGTTGTTAATTTTAAAGTTAAATTAGTTGCAACATCGTTACGGTGTAACAATCTCGATGAACCTATAGATATCTACTTGCGTTAGCATTTTACAATGCAATTTTGTACGATATTATAATTTTGATACAAAATGCACAAACGTAGCGATAATTAGGTATCCGAATTGGTTGCATTTACCATATTTCCATAATATTGTACATTCAGGATGCATTAATTCATAAACCGTATACCATGAAATTCTTCATCCCCTTTGTCACGGTGCAGGGAATATTAGCAAGAAATTTTCTAAGCCCGCCGGTGCGCGAAATTGCATCATCGAATCAGCAGATGCTGCACCGAGCAATATTGAGTGTCATTATAGATCGTCACAGGTTTCTGAATTTTAACATTTTAAACTACGCTCTCTCGTATCAAGCTCTTAAATTTTCATCCATCTTTTCTACGTGTATTGAAAACTTAAGAGTGACCAAAACCAAACCAAAAGAAACACAATGCAAATAACCCAGGCAGCCTTTGCAAATTGAAATTAATTTCCAGCTTAGAAACTTATTCGAACGATGTGTAAATGTTCATACATTTCGTTCCCCCTGTTCTACGAATACACTTGTCTACTTACCATCAAACAAATTTAATTTACGTCAAATATTATAATCGTGCAACGAAACTAATACTGTTCGGAAACAGGAAACAATGGTCGTTCTTCTGCTTAACGGTTCCCTGCATCGGTATTAAATTTATACGATATTATAACGAACGTTAATAGAAATTTGACGTGGCTTAAACCAAAATAATCGAGCCTGATTGAATTATAAAATAATTGCGTAATTCCAGTCTCGATAACACGCACAGTCAAACTATTTGGATTTTAGCCTACCGGGCACACGATTCTCTAACGAGGAGCGAAATTATTTATTTTCATAGGCATTGAAGTTTTAGCAAACTCTGTGGGGTTATTTATTTCGTTTTGTCTTGCTGTTAATAGCGAAACGACATTCTACGTACGCGTTAAGATAAGAGTAACAAACTGAAATTGCAGTTCGCATTTATTGCACGCGGAAACGCTGCTGCGTGGCCGAAGAGGAACGGCCCTATCTAGTCCGGTTGCCAGTACCGGAACGGTTTTACGGTAATCCCTGGGAAATGTGGACATTAAACGCCCTCTCAGCGAGGATGAAGAACGGCGGCTCATATACCGACGGGCAATAAAGAGTTAACACGGTAACCGCTAATGGAATAATGGACACTCCTAGCGTGCAGACAGCGGCTGGACCATCGCCAAATACGTACTTCCCTTCCAGAATATCGGCTTGCCCTTTTTCAGCCTCTTTCTACCTCGCTCCCTAATCTGAATTACATACCTAACGGATTTCTATTCTCTCACGCACGACCGATCCCTGCAATTTATGCATTGTTCATATTTCAGAGTATCAAAGAATTATCGATGATTTTAACCCCTTGCAACATCGTAGCCGATAGAGGAAGTTAGAGAGCTCGGCAGAATGTTGAACAAACCCATTTTACTGGCTTAAATTTTCGCGCTACAGAAGACAAATTGGAACAAACGAACAATCGATAATATATTTACGTGCCGTTGCAGAGAAACGAACTAAAACGTTTACCTGCGATCTTCCGTAACTTTTCATTGACGGATCGAGCCATTCGAGCGCGCTTAATTCGATGACAAACGTTTGTCTAACATGAGTTCCCGTTTTAAGCAGAAGATCAAACAGTTTGTGTGCAAACCGACGTGGAAACTCGGGCCAAAATCGAGGTGCGTGAGGAGTCGCGTGCTCGGAGTCGGGTCATGGGTCACGGGGCCACTGCGACCCCCTCGACAAGAAGTCGGTTACGTGACTGGGGAACTTTAAGACCCGGTTGTCGACACGTTCGCCTCCGTTCCAATCCCAGAAATTCTGCTTCTAATCACTGACGAAATTTCAGGCGGAAAGAACAACGCGCGAAATAACGGGGGAAACACGCTGGGTCTCGTCGCGCAAATTTCAATTTTTGCAAAACGTTTCCCGTCGGATGGCTGCAAAGCACACGCGCTCAAAGATCATCAATGGGCTCCCTCTGGTCAAACATGCTCGGCAATCAGGCTAACGAAACGGCCATTAATCAGAAAATCAGTTTTCCGGTTTCCCCCCGGGCGGGAGAATCCGTCGACCGCGCAACGGTTTTCGAAAATACTGTGGCTGTCGGACACGGACGGGGACGACAAAGTAAATACCGCGGCACAGGGAGAAAATTAGCGACGACCATGGCTGAGAAGGGTTGAAACGACTCCTCAACTTCGGAAACTACGGTCCTCCGGGGTGGGTGTTTCGCGAATGTCCGTGGAAATTCGCGGAGGGTCGGGGGGGAGCGTCAACCGCGACGATACGACGCGGATAATCAAATTTTCGCCCGTGGGACGATTCGTGATCGATTTCACGGGCCGTCGACACCGTGAACCCGACACGACGCCCGCGCCAGGAGACGCCGCCTCCTCGAAGAGCCAGCAACCCGGGGCTAATGAATTTTCGTCGAATTAACGCCGACGTACCGTGAACAGAGCGGCAAAGGAATCCCGAGGCCGGTGAAACGCCGCTTCCCGGATGCAATTCCGACCCCCTGAAAGATTCGCGGTGCATTTATTGGCCTCGTGCAATTAGCTAGTACGGCTGCGATATGCTCAAAATGACGATAAAGCCGTTTAGCGTTGTAGCTACGATCGCAACGTATGCGGCGACACTTGTCGCGCTCGCCGGCAGAGGGCTACGTTCTCGACTACCTTTCTCGCTAGTGCTCGATCGACCGCCTATTCCTATATATAGACTCCTTGATCATTGAATGTTGTGGCTGCTACGGTTGCTTTACTCGATCACAAAGTGAAACTTGACAAGTTTATTGTTGTAATACAAAACCACTAATTAATCATATATGTTCAGATTCTCACGTCTATATTCTAAAATCTAACCTGTATAGAACATGGTTTGTCGCAATTAATAATGTTGACCATTTGTTACATTAATAAAATTCCAAGATAAATTGCTAACAGATAATATTCTTCAAGAGGTCTCCGGTAACTTGGAGTACCGGAATCTGAAGCCCGTGAAATTGACATAAATCTAATTTGTATATAGACATATCCGTTCCCGAGAATCCCCGGTGATCCGCGCCTATCATTGGCTGCCAGCGCTCTGTACACGACGAAATCGAAAAGAGCTCGACGTTTAGAGACGTTCCGCGGTTTCGTTTTCCCATCAGGAAAACCCCCCCAGTCATTTTTCCGAGCGCGACGTTTCGACGTCGAGACGTCGGGGATCTCATCTTCGCGACGAAACAAAATTGTATTCCGCGAAAGAATTTGACGCCGGGGCGTCAGTCGCGGCGAGGACCGGCTTGGAAAACGCGAGGAAATCGAATAAGAATCGCGGCTGCTGCGCGAGGAGAGGGTGAACGTCGACCGTTTTGATTACTCGCGAGACTCGAGTCCCAAACGTGATTCGAACTTGCAATCGGATTCGCGAACTTTACGATGTAAAATGTTCGATGTATCGCCGCAAACGTTCTCGACGAACGGATCGAAGGGAAAATACCTAATGGCGGTACGCTTTCCTCGGGCCACGAGTTCGTTAACCCTTACACGCGACGAATTAAAGACTGGAATTTATTTCGAGTGTCACGTTTTTAATTCGCGAAGATTCTCGAGGCAGAAACGAAAAAATATCGTCCAAGAGAGTTCTTTGGGGATAGAAAAAATTGAATTCGAGTGGTGAGGGAGAAACTCTGCAAAGTATCCGTTCGAAATCGTCGAGAGTACACGTGCAATGGCGCAGCCGGCGAATCCAGCGCGCGCGCAGGAGGGTTGCTCGAGTTCTAAACTGCACTCCAAGTCGCCAAATATTCCGCGACGTTCTTGCACTCGGCCGGCTTTACCCTGCACTCGACTTCGGTCACTTTGCGGAGCGGAAAGTGCGCGCGGATTCCGCGGTACCCGCGTAAACTACCGCCGGCTGCTCGACGAAACCGAATTCAACTGGTTGAAACTATGTCGAGTCTCTTTTCGTATGCACGGTACGTTAAACTAGTATTATTCTGTGTCTTCTCGCGGCAACGCGTCCCGTTAAGCGATACAAGTTTGTCTTCCGCTTTAAGTCATTGCTGCAGCCACGCTGCTTTTCACTGTGAAAAACAGTTTCGTAATACTGCGTCGCTCCGGGCGCTCAAAGTATTTCTATTATCAAGTTAAACAATATAAACTTGTTCCGTGCTTCGATTCGACGAAGAAACCTGGCGAACGCAATGACTATTTGTGCGATAATATCGCGGCAAAATCACTGTGTGTCTCTGTTTGAGTCATAGTGTTGCATAGCTTTCTTTATTAAATTCTATAGATTTTGTTCTTTGACAATATTTCTTTGAAATTTAATGATAATATATATCATGACTATTGATCGACTATTTAATGTCCCGTTATCTAAGGCAGAGCCTGCTAGGACTGTCTTAAACAATATCAGCGCCAGACAATATGTCTTTAAAGTAATAATAATATACAGGGTGTTTGGCCACGCCTGGGAAAAATTTTAATAGAGGATTCTAGAGGCCAAAATAAGACGAAAATCAAAAATACCAATTTGTTGATGGAGGCTTCGTTAAAAAGTTATTATCAATTAAATTCAAAAATTCCAAAACGTTCTGGAAAAATTATTTTCGGTTGTGGGGATAAATTACAATCATTTTTGGTGAATACACATACTTCCGAAATCCTACCCACTTTCGAGAAAAAAATTCGAGTGTACTGAAAGTTTTGGATGAAAAAAAAGACTTTCGAATCGTCTTGGAAAAATTATTTTTAGTTGCAGGGGTCAATTACAAGCATTTTTGGTCAATAGACATACCCCCGAAATCCTACTCAGTTTCGAGAAAAAAATTCCTTACCGAAAATGTAATGTCTGACCATACCATTGATATGTTTCACTGAAATTTCATGCGAATCTTTAAAACGTCATAACTCGTGAACGGATTGGACGATTTTAATGTTTAAAAAACCAAACTACGCGTATTTTGGTGGAGAATATGTAGAAATCGCAAAAATATTCGAGAAGTTGGTCCTTGACCCCGCAAAATGAGAAAAACCCCATAAAAATGGTCCAATTTTCAAACAGCCATAACTCTTACAATTGTGAATATATTTCAATGAAACTTTTTTCTGAAGTAGAGCTCATGGGTATCTACAAAAAAGTATTAGACAACTTTTCTGTAGGGCGTCAAACAAAATTACTAAAAATGAAAAAGGAATTTTTAAGAAAAATCGACAGGGGGTAGGTGCCTAAATTTTTCGGTGAAATAAAAAATTTTCGAATCGTTCTAAAAAAAATATTTTTAGCTAGGGGAGTCAATTGCAACTATTTTTGGTCAATACCCATACCTTCGAAATCCTTCGTACTTTCGAGAAAAAAATTCAGGAAGGTGGACAAATTTTTCGACGGAAAAAAACATTTTCAAATCGTTTTAGAAAAATTATTTTCGATTGCGGGAGTCAATTACAATCATTTTTGGTCAATAGACATTTTCGAGAAAAAAATTCAGTACGGTCGGAACTTTAAACGTTAATAACTGTTTAACGAAGCCTTCGTCAACAAATTGGTATTCTTGATTTTCGTCTTATTTTGGCCTCTAGAATCCCCCATTAAAATATTATGTCTAACATGACAACATAGAAAACCAGCGATGGACTTAAACGTGTGGTAATTCTCGAGCGGGAGACCATGCAGCAATAATGGGTTGTAGAAATAAATACCTCAAATATTGAAAGTCTGGAATTCCCCGGTTGCAGTTATCCGAGGCAAAGTCGGGGGCGCACTTAGGCGAAAATTGCTACGTCCCAGCGCGAGATCGTCGAAGCGAACCGAAAGTGTATTCTTGGCGGAGCAACAAGAGAGTGGCTGGTATAAATCCGTATGTCTAGGAGGAGGAGGGCAAGAAAACAACCCGGGACCCAAGCCACAAAATACAAGCAACGACATGACAGTCGGCACCACGACTGGATCCTGCTTCTAGGAATGCTAGCGTCTTTCCGGCCGGATGCACGTGCGCGACTCGCGGCAGCATTGTTGCGCTGACGGCCCCGCGAGGAGGGAAAAACGAGAAAAGCGGGAGAAACCTGCCGTTTACACGGACGTATATACGCGCGAGCATGTGCCCCGACGGGGTTGGATGTCACGACATAATTCTGTACGGCGACTGTCAGGTCCGGATGGTTCCGGTGCACGGGACGCCAGCGACCATACGCGCGTTCATTCCCTCCAAGACACACGGATGCATCCGATACCTCGATGCACCACACGTCCAGGAAACCGTGTGACAACGGGTCGAAGCGTCGGGACGCATTCTGGTCGAGCAATTAATCCTGCAACGGAATACAGCGACGAGATAAACCGAGGAAACTTCACGAATTTTGTCTCGATCTTATTCCCAATTTGTACAGAGACGAGAGAACTTGATTTGTACTTATAAAGGGACTCGTAGACCGTCGACTTGGCTTTCTTTTAAACTATGAAATTTTCAAGCATTTTTCAAAAGCATTGGGTGGAAGGTAACCGATGTGGTTCTTTCTGAACAGAGGACTGAAACGTTGGTTTTCATTAATATATCTGATACCTCCAGGTGGAAATCGTGGTATTTTCGTTGTTTCGTTGGAATTACTTAACCTGGGTTTGTCGTGAAGATATGGCGCTTGAAAAATCATTTTATTGCCCAGGGGAAACATCGTAAATCCAGATCAGGGATCTACATACGTCAGACATCACAGCGCCACAGGTATGAGTTATCACTTGCAAACATCGCGGTCGGGGATTTACAGGCAATTGTACACCTCAAGAGCCAACGTTCAAACCATGAAACTCTACTAATAACTTTGTAGGCTAATTTCTAGAAATCCCAGACCAGTGTTTGATTGGGAAACGTCAGGAACTTTGCCTCTTAGCCGACAGACGCTTAAATACATCGCTCCTACGAAATTAATGCTTATATTGTGCGCAAATACGATCATTGCGCCCATGAACGATATTCAGAAACTCCAAACGCTAACAATAAGACACAGGAGCACGGCGAAGGGGTTGAAAAATTCTTTTAATATCAATTTATTCGTTCCAGGATCAATATTTGAATTCAAATTCCTTTAATTTTTTTATTTAAACTGTGGAGCGACAGAGTCTCGATCGTTTCGTCGCGTAAATATTTTACACCCACGCGTGGACGCTGACGAACGATTTCCACGATGGTGGAGCGAACGAACGCGACGACGTTCACGCGAGCCAGCAATTTTCCGAGTTTTCGCCGCGATAATCATTGATAATTTACAGCGAGGAAATTTTTTATCGCGCCTGAACATTAACCGTCCACGGTGTCGCATCAATTAATAACGGCGTACGTTAATTCGCTACTGTGCGATCGCGTTCGCCGCAAAACTTCCATCCGATGGATATTAATTAATCAAAACGTACAACGACTCGTCGAAACGCGATTCGTTCGAATTCGTTTAACCTCGACGAAATTATCGTACCGCGCGATATTACTTATGTAAAAAAAATTCTTGCTACGTTTTCAGAATTCCCAATATATATTTTGCATATCCACTGCGTTGCACCAGATTTTCCAGGGCAAGGACCCGATTCTCTATAAATTCTGCTTCGATTACGATCTGTTTGGATAGATCGGTTATACAAACTCGATGAACTGGAGTTAATTTGGGGGAACCGACGTTAATTCGTGGACCCCCTGTAATCGTAATCCGCGCGGAAAAACATCGGGAGAACAGTTCTGCAGAATTTTTATCGGAAAATTATGGAAAAAAACCTCTTATCGCTGACAACCTGCTTTCGTTTCTGTGGACAAGCCAAAGCACACGTTGGAACGCGCTATTCCCCAGCATCGATACACGAGCGACGTCGTGCAAACAAAAGTCTCATCGGTTTTATGCGGCTTATGTCGGCGAGGAAAAACTCTGAGAATATCCGATTCCATGTTCTATGCGCATGCATCCACCAGAGCAAACAGAATATATCCAGAGCAACGTTCCTCGAGGCACCGATACCCGCGAAATATCCGGTATACCTATATCGAATTCGCGATAACACGAAGAAATTCTTTCTCCTCGAATTATCGTAAAAGCGAAATAAAATAAACTCATAATTTAGCGATAATTTCTCTGCAGAAATTTAATCGAGCAAACGACTTCCTTGTTAGCGAGCCGTGCACTATATTACGTAATAATATAAGGTTATTATTAGTTTTTATACAGGGTGTTCGGCCGCCCCTGGGGAAAATTTTAATGGGGGATTCTAGAGGCCAAAATAAGACGAAAATTGAGAATACCAATTTGTTGATGGCGGTTTTGTTAAACAGTTATTAACGTTTAAATTTCCGACCATACTGAATTTTTTTCTCGAAAATGCGCAAGATTTTGGAGGTATGTGTATTGACCAAAAATAGTTGCAATTGACTCCCCTAGCTAAAAATATTTTTTTTAGAACGATTCGAAATTTTTTTATTTCACCGAAAAATTTAGGCACCCCCTGTCGATTTTTCTTAAAAATTCATTTTTCATTTTTAGTAATTTTATTTGACGCTCTACAGAAAAGTTGTCTAATACTTTTTTGTAGATACCCATGAGCTCTACTTCAGAGAAAAGTTTTTCTCATTTTGCGGGGTCAAGGACGAACTTTTCGAATATTTTTGCGATTTGTACATATTCTCCATCAAAATACGCGTAATTTGCTTTTTTAAACATTAAAATC